>NC_137737.1:121865671-127167447 GCF_963264785.1 Psittacula echo
AAACAGGAGAAGTTTAGATTGGATATAAGGAAGAAATTCTTTACTGAGAGGGTGGTGAGGCACTGGAATGGGTTGCCCAGGGAGGTTGTGAATGCTCTATCCCTGGCAGTGTTGAAAGCCAGTTTGGACAGAGGCTTGGGTGACATGGTTTAGTGGGAGGTGTCCCTGCCCATGGCAGAGGGGTTGGAACTAGATGATCTTAAAGTCCTTTCCAACCCTAACTATTCTATGATTCTATGATAATACATGTGCATTCATTTTTTATTACAGCTAAAGACATTCATATATACTTACATATCACATCTCTGTGGAGAAGTACTTGGGGATGCCAGAGGATGACAAATTGATTACGTGCACTTGCAGCCCAGAGAGCCAACCCTATGCTGGGCTGCATCAAAAGGAACATGGCCAGCAGGTCAAGGGAAGTGGTTCTCCCCTTCTGCTCTCATGGGACTCCACCTGGAGTGATGTGTCCATTCTATGATTCTATGCACATATATCTATAAACTTAGCTTTGTTTATGCAACAGTTGATGTATTTTTATCAGGCACTCAATTCTTTCCAGACTTTGTGCCTGATGCTAAGACATATTAAAAGATTATGTTCTACACAAAACGGAAAGGCAGAGCAAAATTACCTCTACGTTTAATCACTCATTCAGGATCTGAAAGACCTGTCTGGTGTTTTCTGGTGGTTTTATTCCCCTGATGACATTTAAATCTACATCCCCCTTTTTGGGGGGTAAGGGGGAGGAAGGGGAAGTGGCATCTACAGTCTACTTCAGAGAAATGGAGGAGTGAGAAGCTGACTCCCTTCTGTTGACACAATTTCTAGAACTGAAATATGCTGGACTGGGAAGAGAGAGGTGAAATATGGTCCAAACCAGCTCTGAAATGCAGGCAGTCAGCATACTGACCAGGTGGCATTGCCCTCTCATTGTGGAGCACCCTCTCAAATACTGAGCAAAAGCTTTCGAGCTATTGGGCAGGACTGCCCTGTACTTCAGGGTAGTGTGCACCTATGGGACTACACTGGACCACTTAGTGACTCTCCATGTAAGAATCCTTTTCCTGAATCCTTTCTAAGGCAGCCAATTCCTGCCTTGCTTTGCTGACTGTGGCTTTAGTGAAGAGCTGTATCTTCTGTCAGGAATGGGATAGAGTACCCTGACCGCCTAAAGGGAAGGACCAAGAGAGGGCAGCTATAACATAGGATTTATCCATCCCTACTTCACATGAGGAAGAGATATACCATTAATATTCTAAAAAATTAGGGTTAGGAACATCTTCATGTGGGGAAAAAAAGGCAGGGGAACCCTTTAATTTCCTGTTAACATGAAAAATCTCTCTGTTGGATGTGTTTCTATCCAATTTTGCCCTGGAGCTGTACAGGACAAACCAGTTTTGATACCTGTGGTGCCCACTGTATCAAAGAGCATGCATACGTATGTGTCGTGGTTTAAGCCCAGGCCGTAAATTAGAACCACATAGTCTACTTCCCCCCCAACCTTTCTTCCCTCTGCTCCTGGAGGGATGGGGAGGAGAATCAAAAGAATGCAACTCCTACAGGTTGAGATAAGAACAGTTTAATAACTAAGGTATAACACAAATCACTACTGCTACCACCAATAGTAATAATGATAAAGGAAATAACAAGGGAAGAGAATAAAACACCTCATCAACCGATACCTCGCCCCCCACCCAGCAGTGACCCAGCCCTTCTGGGAACTCTCAGTTCTACATCCTGGGCATGACATGCTGTGGTATGGAATACCTCTTTGGCTAGTTTGGGTCAGGTGTCCTGTCTCTGCTTCCTCCCAGCTTCTCCTCCTCCCTGGCAGAGCATGAGACTCACAAAGTCCTTGGTCAGGGTAAACACTCTGACCAGCAACTGAAAACATCGGCTTTATCAATATTATTTCCAGGCTGAAAGTCAAAACCACAGTGCTGCACCAGCTACTAAGAAGGAGAAAAAATGACTGCTACTGCTGAACCAGGACAGTATCTCACACAGATCTCCCTGACATAGCTCTGGGAGGAGGAAAACACAATCTCTGTGCAAACACTGTTCCTTCCTCTGACTTGGATACCTCTTCCTTTTCGTACTGGGCCAATGAGGGGAATACCCCAAACCATCAGCTCCAGGCCAGCTCTCTTCCCTTTCATTTGGATCATGCAGGGGACTGGGCAGCTGCATGCCTTACTCTTAACATTTATCAGGCCTCAGGAAGGCTACAAAAGTGATGAGGCTTTCTGCAACAAAGTCCCAAATCATATTCTGTATTGTGACTAGGAAGAAATTTTAAATAAACAACATAATTTTATACTGTGTCGTGCATGGCCCACAAATTACAGGAGGAGGAATTACACAAAGAAGAATTCATCTCCGAGATTCCAATTACAGGTGTGGGGAGAAAACAATAAATTTGCAAGAATTTGAAATGCAGAGCAGTTGGCATAGTTTTATTTTAAAATGATAAATATTTTCAGATCGAAGTGTAATTAGTAGTGAAAATGTCATGTAGTTTTACTATGCATGTTTGTTAATATGGCTAGCATAACTCATTTAGGAGATGCCTGCAGTGCAGAGTCCTGTACTACATATATCATAAGCAAAAATACAGTACTTACACGTACATATAAAATGTACACAGAGACAACATTGCCAAACAGCCTTTTGGGACAGTTTAAAAGAATATCATTATTTTTTACTGTATACTTACACTTCTGGCTCAGCTCCAGCACTGGCTTTCTGTAAAAATCATTTCAAGTATAGAATTATGCTATTTGCTTGCAGCAACATCACAGGAACAGTAGTGAGCCATATGTTGCTACTTAGCAACTTGGTCTGTAAGTCCCAAAGCATGTACTGATTTGAAAATTGAACAGAAAAGATAATTGTTGAGGCATGCTGTGAGGCAACTTGTCTTGGATTATGAAGCTATGAATACGTTTGATGTTATACAGCAAAAGGAATAAAACTATATTTTTCCTGTCCACTGGCTGAGCTTTTATTTATGTTAGCCTAAAGGGGATAAATTGATTAAAACCCTTAAAATAATATAAGGTGATGTTTTTCTGGATATGAACATTTTGCAGTAAACAGAAAGAACTGAAGTGCATGCCAGCATGCATCAGGACCCCCAAAATCCTGCCTGTATAGTCACATAATCCTGAAGATAGCCTAATGAAAACCCCTCAGTCTTTGGTGGTGTAGACCATGACTGTCTGTCAACCTACTTCCCAAATGAGCTGTGTCAGATTCTGAAATTAGAAAATGATGCTTATGTCTGACTCAGTGGGCATGACCAGTCAGAGCTAGAATAAAAGTTTCTGATAGAACCATGCATCTCATAACATGTGGGATCCATATTTAAGTTAACAGATGTGCATCCATCAAGATAAGTGGAGAAATTAATTCACTCCTCAGCCTGTCAAGACTCAAACACTCATCTCTGGCCTTGTCAAGTTACTGAGGGTGGAAAGGAGCCTGCACTCCTCTTGCTGAGGTCAAGCAACTGCAAGGCTCGTGAGAACAGATGCAAAATGGACATAGGAGAAAACTCCATGGATGATGTGACTAAACATTCATCTGGGAGAGAACACTTTCTCATCACTTTTTACAGGATTATTTGTTTTATATCCACAAACAGTGAAAGGAAAATGAACAGTCCTGAAAACACAGACCAGAAAATACAGTCACATCCTTTCCTCTTCCTCTCCCTCCCCAGTAAGCTGCAAAACCTTGCATATTTTGTTTTCAGAGCAGTGAATATCATGTTCTTTCCAGTTTTAATAAGCAGTTTGGATGTTGAAACAGCAGTTAGTTCACCAATTTTGGATGACCACCAAATGTTTATGCCTGAGATAAGAACAGCACCCTATTACAGTCAGTAAAGACCTCACCAGTACTTTCAGTGGAGCGCTGCTTATTTCCTTTGAGGAATGACTAGCACCTATCTACATCAGGAACAACAGGTTTGGGAAGGCTTCTCTTACAGTCTCAGGTTCTTGCTGAAACAAGAGAGAGGCAGGTTTCCAACACACCCTGCCTTCCTGCTCCTAGTGTGGATTTTTGTCCTCTCTTTTTTTTTTTTTTTTTTTAAATATCATTATTATCACAGGCTTTCACATCTATTCACTTAGAAACCCACTGCGATGGTGTGAGTGCCAGGAGATAATCACAGCAAGGGCCAGGAGGGCTCGGTAGCCCAGTGCTGACAGCTTCTCTCACAGGCACAGGGGGCTATTAGACCCATGTGCATTTGACAAAATACTGTACCTGTCAATGGAGCTTGCCAGATCCTCCAGCACAGGACAGAGTTTTGACACCTGCCTCTGGGTTTTGAACCCCACCTGGGAGCCAGACCCCCAACAGCTGGCTTTGCCATAGCGAGGTTTTAAGTCTGTAAGCCCTTTCTTGGTTCCAGCCCCTAGTAAGCAGTCAGGGTTTTCTGTCATCTTTGAATTTGGAAATGTCACATTTGATAGATTTTTTTCCTTGAAGACAAAATCATTTGCACTTAAAATATCTGGGTCTGGATCTTTAAAGGTACTTTAATCACCTTACTTTCACTGAAACCAGTGAGTGTTAGATGCATAAATATCTCAGAGGATCTGGGCCTTGTTAGCACATGTAGAAACCACATAAAAGATTAAAACTTATACTCTTAATTTTTCAATATGCCATTTAAATTATTTAAACTACATGCATACACAGTACAAAAATATCAACAGAAGAAAAATAATTCTGATGTATAATGTAGATTTGCAATTCTTTATTTAAAACTATTTAAGACAGACATAATGATTCTCTGAAAGGTAGCAGCTGCCTTATAACAGCAATCATTCACAGAGTTTGTATTTCTACTGTTTCAAACAAATTCAATTAGCCCCTGCACTTCAAAACCCTTAAGGCATAAATGAGATGATACTAGGCTGCTTTAATCTAATAGTAATACTAAAACTTGTCAGTACAGTTTTGGGATTAATGGTTAGAGAAAAATTAATAATATAATTTTTCATTTTTTAATCAAACAGTTCTATTCTAAACTACCTCTGCATCTTGGAGGGTTCCTAGCTGAATAAGTTCAATCACACACAAATCCTAACCACAAAGTGCAGTTGGTCTCTAAAGATATCTCAGAATAACTTCAACAGAAGTCTGAGAAGCAACACGGTGGAACATTTTAAAGATGTTCTTTTTGATTGAACAATGCAGCTCATCTCACACAACCTCTTGCTTCTCTGCCTCCAAATGAACCTGTATACCTGAAAAACCCTGTTTCTTGAAGATATTTAGCTTTGAATGTACTGTCACTTCCCAAAGCTCTTGATTCCTAAATTAAATTCTGCTCATCTACACACATTTAATATGCGTGCAAACTTATTTCCCACCTAATGAGAACTCTTAACATAATCCTACTGGTCCTGTCAAACAGGGGTATATCAGACTAGCCACTCCTGTATCTGCATTATTGCATGACCTAGACTCCAAGTCTGATTATTCAGGGCAACTTTTGACACAATCTAATGGATCTGCACCACTATCACCACCACTTACTAGTGTGAATTAAATGACCAAAACATGTGAAGTAAATGAAAATTTCTCTCCTACATATAGATGTAGCTACAGGTAGGCAAATAAAATTTTTCAGAACTATTTTTGCTTTATCAGAAGTAATTAAAAGATTTCATTCTTTCTTTCTTAAAATCTATAATATCTTAGGGCTCAAGTGGAAAGGTGGAAGATTTTTGAATACACACTTAGTATCAGAATTCAGTGTTCCACAAAAGAAAAGGACTCAAAAATACCTGTAAAGAATCTACATCACATTAAACCTTTGGGGTTGCAAGCTGCAGGAGACATTGCCTTAACCCCACTGCTAATCATATAACACTGGCAACATTCCTCAGCCATTTGATTAGTGTTAAAAATGCAGTTTCTCAGCTACAACTGGCCTATGAATGATAATTAATGCTATTTGTGACATGTGTAGCTTATAATGATTAACTTGTCTGCAGTCAGAGAAACAAATAATGTGCACCTGTAAAGCCTTTAATTCCTGAAGGTAAAACAACTGTTTAGGAAAGATCATGCTGGCAAAACAGCTGCTTGCATTCTGGAGAGGAAACAAGGTAGTATCTTTCAACAAACGCCAACTCTGGTGTTTTATCAGCTCTATCTCATTAACTGGAAACAAGGCTTAAATGCTTTGTTTATAAATTATGATTATTCCTGATTGCAGCAGTTACTGATAGTGCCACTCATTTGCAATGCAACTCTTTGAATTTGTTTAATTACAATTTGAAACAAGGCAGAGAAGATTAATTAACCCACCTGGCTGGCTGGCACATAGTCCTGGCTCGGCTCTGTCATACTCATATACATGTTTTCACTGTCAAACTGAAAAAGAAATAATAGTAAACATTTAGCAAACTTGAATATTTTTCAGCATTGACTGAAAAAAAAGTAGCCATAAAATAATATTACAGCCTGGTTTTAGAGACTTGTAATTGCATGTGTGCATCTTGTCTTTGATGTTCCTGTTGTCATCCTTATTGACCCTGTATGTCAGTGATTTGGAGTAATTAGCGCTCTAGTAATTACAGCTAGCGAGCAAGAAATGAATGGTTTCCTTTCATCCGCAATCTGTTTTAAAACAAAATGGCTCATTTTGTGCACCATGTATACATATTGCTGTTTGTTGTAATGAAGTACTAAGTGAATTGCACAGTTACTGAGAAAACGAAGATGAGACTAGAAACTGCACTAAAATGCATCTTAATGGATTCCAACTTCAGCTTCTGAACACAACAAGAGTTGAAATTTCAAAACAAATTAAAACCCGTCCTATTGAAATGTTCCCATACAAGAAAGTAGGAAAGACATTTCCAGACGGCTTTCAAACATCTGAATGCATGAAACAGTATATACCTCCTGACCGTATGGCATAAGAGGATAGTTTGCTTGATGTGTGAATAAAATAAACATTCATAATCAAAACTGCAAAAATACCCTTCCATAAATGATAAATACCATTCGTGGAAATGTATACAAAGCTTCTTTTTTTCCTTCTTTTCTCTTCTCAGCTGCAGTTAAGAAGTAACAGAAGTGTGATAGAAAAGAGTTGATTAAAATCTGAAGGTGTAGATGGAGAAAAACTGCCAGAACTGAAGCCTCATCCCATACCAACACAAAGAAGTATAAAACTATTGATTTCTTATGTAATCTAGAAAACACCCCCCCCCAGAACTCTTGTCACACCCGCCCAAGTGGCAGTGCCAACAGGGCAACTAGTGTCTGCTCAGGAGGTATGGAAAAATCTTTTCAAACCTTTCAAGTAGAAATGAACAACAGCAGGAATCCCCACCCCCAGTTGTCAACCTCAGATTTCCAGCTGTTATGAGGTCTGTTTGAAATAACTTTCACCTGACCCCTCCTGTGAATGCTTAGAGTGACATATTTTGGACATGAGCCATGATTTTTGATGACATGGCAGCTTTTTTAAAAAGCCCCACTACTGAGCTTGCTCTGCTCCTACAGAAGGTGGCAGTGAAATACCCTATGGACATTGCTCTATCCATGCTGAGCTCAGGATATTCTACCTGCGAGGTGCAGTATATTCAACCAGACCAAGGTGGCAAAGTCAAACTGTGGATTTGGCATATAGCTCTACCAGTTTTTGCTGAGGTGGCTGAAAAGGTTTCGGCTTCCAGCTGTTCATCCTCTTTCCTTGCCAGAGGCTACAAGGCTTGTAACAGCATTAGTAGAAAAGAACAACTGCCAGCTCCTGGCACAACAGTTGATGATCTGCCTTTCCTGGCCAGAGCTACTTAATAGATCGTCACAGCCTATCTGTCAGAAGTCCTAGTTTCATGGGAGGGAAAGGATTATGTCACGGGCACATATCTACCATAAGGAACAGAGTATTTCCAAAGTTTGATGGAATAGAGATAGTTGGATTAGATCATAAAAATACAGACTGATGGGTTTTTCTTTATTATTTCTTGTTTACACTTGTCATTTCTTTCGCTTTTTCATTCAAGAATATTCCTACTTATTAGCATTCAAAGTAGAGATTGGATTGTCTGGATTGTTTGCACACTGGAAAAAATGCATTGTTTCTTCTGCTTAGACGGACAGGTAAAATTCTGAAGAGAGATTTCACAGCCTGCAGTTGGAAACCAAGCGCTCCAGTGCAAGGCCTACAGGAGCTCAACTTATTCAGCTTGTCAGACAAAAGGCTGAAAGGTGCCTTGATCACTGCGATTGGTACTTACAACCTGGAAAAATGTCTGATAGCAAGATGTCAGCCTTTCTGACAGTGGTATAATGAGATCTAGTGCTGAGAAATGGGAGTTAAAGAAATTCAATCCTGAATTAAGATACAAGTTCCTACTTTGGAAGGTAATTAAGCATTATGTCAACAACAAACTCCTCAGTTCTCAGACATTTTAAAATGAAATCAGATATCTTTTTCAGAAAAGATGCATCCCGTATCATATTTGTAAGAAGTCCTATGAACAGGATAGTTATACTGGCTGGTTATGGTAGTTCTATCTCCCCTGGAAACCATGATTCCTTAAGTCTCCAATTTTGAATTTCCCTCATTATTTTCATATATTTGCTGCACTACATTGCAAACACTACTATAATTGAAATAGTATGTTGCATGTGTTTAGGTGCAATGAACATAAAGAAATTTCTTTCCTTTTCTGCATACTAGATACAGTGTAGATACAGTCAATGGTTATTTTAATTTCTTTTGTTTTCCATAAAACCCGAGCCTGTGATTTAAGAATCTTTATGAAGTATACTAGTCTTCCAGTTAATTCCCTCTTTTGGGTGTTTGGTCATCTGTCCTTGCTCCCGAGCTTACAATCACCAAACCTACAATCACAGAAGTATTTCCCTCAGGTATTTTTCCATGAAACCTGGAAATTTTCATTGTTCTGTGTGTTGTTCTTGGATCACCTGCCTACATGGTATGTGTCTTGCTACTAGAGGTGCCTCCAGCACTGATTGATAGGATCTTGGATCTTAAGTCTTTCCTGTTTGCTGCTGTGGCCCTCTATTTAGCTTTGGAATGTCTTTGTTCTAGCATGGTCTGTGGGCTTAATGTAAGCATGTATCAGCGAAACCAAAACCCAAAAGTATACCTAAAGTTACCTCATTCGGCTTGGCCTTAAATGAGAAATGACCTTCTGCAACATTTTGGGTTGATTTGTCAGGAAATATCTCAGAAAACTATATTCATGCATAATGTCTGTAAATCTGAGTCACCTGTTAACATCTAAAAATACCTAGCAGCTGTTTATTATTTAATTTCTTCAATATTTAAACATGGAATTTAATCACTGCAATATTTAGCATCTGCTTGTTAGAAGTGTGTGTAAGATGCTGTGTAATACATGTATAGTTCAATAAGTTTTTAATGCAATGCATATTTTTTTGTACTGTTTATATTTGCAGGATGCAGACTATAATGTATTAGTTGACACTAACACTGTTACCATGTTAACATTTGTACTACATCTACATCTATATAAATTATTATCTGTCCTCAGTCTAGTGCAGCGTGGTGCATGGCTTCTTGGCAGTTCCTAAGATTTCAGATGTGAGCCTGAAAACCACTCATAAACTCAAATGATAAAGCATATACAAATGCATTTCCTGCAGCAGGTATTGTCAGGAGATGCCTTCTTCAAGTTCTCAATGTTTACTAAGATGTTTATAAAGAGAAAATATGTTATTTTTTTATACCAAAATTAAACAAAATGCTTACTTCAATGCTGAGTTGTTTATTCATCATCCCCTTTCCCAAATTAAAGAAATGTGGCATTCAGATGATCTATGATGACTTATACATCCCACCCCAGCCAGAAAAAAATGGTACACAAGTCTTCAGTAACAAGTTTAGGGACACTGATGCAGCGCATTTTATTTGTGCCCACCTAGCCCAAATGTGACTATCCCACATCAAAACAATAAACAATGAAAAAAATGCCAATAATTTGATCAGCTGGAAGGTCCTACTCTTGTTTGTTTCAGAAGCTTCCAGAACGAGCCCCTAAACCTTAGAAACAAATATTGAATCATTTCATCTTTAATACACTGCTTTGTAACATGCAGGCTCTGCAGCATGTCAACTCTCAACAACTCTCCTCCTGGACAGCTTAACTTATACTACATCTACACTGAATTCAGCTTTACGAGTGAGGTGATTTACGCAAGGGTAGTTCAAACAACCTATCCGGATCAGACAGTGAGTGAAAAGATCAGCAGATATGACCCAAAGATGCCTCCAACCACCATTCTTTTCTTCCATGCCTCCAAAATTGTCGTCTTTTACTCATCATCCGCAGGTCTACAAGAAGCTCATATTCCCTAAACTTCCCTGCCACACTCTGTGATTGATTTCAAGCAAAGAAACTACACAAGCATCACTTAACCTGTGGATGATTCATCCAAACAGAACAGATGAAACACAAAGGCAGCAGTTAAATGAACTGTCTTTTATGAACTTATGTACAATGTATATATATCATATGACATTTCATCTAAAGCTTTCCCAATGTGTCTCCAAGATCCTTCAGGATCATTAGAGGCAGATTTCAAAATCTTTCATTTTAATCTATTAAAAGTGAGTGCTAATACAATATTCTGATGTGTGATAATAACTACTCCTGACAACATTTCTTTTCATATTAAAGTATAACTGCATGAACAGTTTGTGTGAGAGCAAACTAAGAATATGACCACATTGCATATGAAGATATATAACTAGGAGCTGGTTTTAATACATATATCCAGAATTGCATCATAGTCTTTATTTAAATTGTTATTATAAATAAGACATACAGGCCACACTATGGCATGGTCAGTTAGAATCTCCCCTAGAATAACCCTTTGTAAGACAAGTTGTAATGGTCAGCAACCACCATGTGCAAAAAACCCAAACGCTGTTATTAAAGGCAATTTAATCATATAAGTTAGGAACATAATTACAGAAATGCTGAAGAAGCACTGTCTGACTGTTACTGATGCAAGAGCTGTAACAGAGGTCAGCAAATGTCCAGAGTTGTTAAGGCTGTCTTATCTGGCACGGATTTACCATGATTGTATGACGTGTCCTCACAGGCTACCTTCTTCTACGTCGTCACCCTGTTGTCGAGAGAAGTCAGGGTTTATTTTGCTCCTTTTTCACACAGAGTCTTCAACTTCTGATGGACTTGTGTATTTCCTTTCTCTTTGCATGGGTGTATATACATGTGCCTGAAGTTCTGCAGGCATATTTGTATTAGATAAAAGAAAAAAAAAATCAAGCACATGGATCTTTGAGATTCTTCTAGTTCATACCAAAGTGCAGCACAGTATAATAGCACTACACCTCAGCTAACTGCAGTGTAGGTAGGGGAGCATGATGAATACTACCCCATATGGCTTCTGATGCCACAAAAAGCTTAGGGCTGATGTATGGATTGGAAGCAACTTTGGACACTGTTTTGTGCACAAATTTATTTCAACAGCGATATCCTGAAATTAGGAGATTAAAGGAGAAGAAACAGGGAGAAAGATGATCAAATTGCTGAAAGATGCTGTATTTAGTAAGTTCAGCTTCTGGGTAAAGCTACTTGGACTTGATATCCCACTTTCTTCAAAGGATGTTACAGATCTTCAAAGCCTGTCTTATTAAGCACATAATCTGAATACAAATTTCTCCCATCTTAGATTGGAACTGGAATCTAATTTTAAATTTAAACTTTAGTTATACCTTTTAACCATAGTTTACACTGCTCTGATGACACCTCAGCACAATTCTTGTTTCATTTTAAGAAAATCTTGCAATAACATTGTGTAAAAACATTATTTATTTCTAGCGATTTAATGATTTTAGTACTTACAGGTTATAGATACCATTTGCAACTTATGTTATCTAAAAGCCACTAATCCTGAAACAGTTTTAAAACTAAGTAATTTTCTTTATTTTAAACTAAATGCCAAGAGTGTGCATTGTCTCGGGTTGCTTGATGACAGAGGAATATTTTATTTTACTCAAAGCTGCTGAAATATGACTAAAATAATGATGGCATACAATTAAATCATCAAATAGCTATGCTAAAGAAACAGTTGATCTTGTTACGACAACCATTAAAGGTAAAACCAGAGATGCTCTGTAAACATTATTACATGACAGAAAATCCCTTTCTTGACACGGTTTGGCTGAGCGGTATTTCTGTATTAAATTGAAACTCCATTTTGTCTCCTGAACTCCATTTTGTATGCTGTACGGAACGCATGTTTAAATTTGCCCAAGACAGGTTACAGTAATGCATTCCAGACAGCCATCCTTCCTGGGAAAGGGGCTTGACACCTTTCTGAAGGACTATCACAGAAAAATTGTCAAAACACAATCTAGTACTACCAACTTTGATTGTGTCTGTTCTGCTCCCTCCTTCTACGATTGTTTTTCAAAAGAGGAGAATACTGAAATACTATGCGATTGGGTAAAAATGCCTGGACGGAGCACCATGGCAAAAACAAATTAAATTTCACGGCAGAGCTGGATGTCCCTGCATGGCCAAAAGAAGGTGGATTCTGCAAACTGGCAGACATAGGGAAGTCCTGTCCTGCCTGGAACACTAAGACCCCTCCAGGTCACAGAAAGTTTGATGTGCTAACCATTACAGAGGAGATGGCATGTATAATTATTGTTATTCACTTTAATTAATTTTTCAGGAGTACTTTTCTTATATGCTGTCCAAAGAGTAAACCGGAAAAGAGGGTAAAATATGCTTAATTAGTCCAAATATGGCAATGTGTGGGCTAGACATACTGAAGTTGGGAATGAATCTGCCCCAGTCTCGACGGCTCCCCAGAGAGTGGGAGTGAGCCACAAGGTGGGTGAGCACTGGCAGCGAGCCCCAGGGCGGGAAGCGAGGGTGCTGCTTCACAAGGAAATGCTGGCAGGCAATTCCTATACTTGGAAAGAGACAGAAACAGCGACATTCTCTCTGCCCACAGCACCCAACGGACTTTGATACATTCAGTATTTGGACCAAAACGCGATAGAGCTTGAAGACTAGGACTGCACTGAGTCATTTCTACAGCCTGGCTTTCAAAGAGAATATGTTTTGAAGATACTGTGCTTGATTCTCCTAGAATAAGACAATTTTTGTCTCATTTTCCATTTATAACACATACTATTGCCTCAAAAAGTATAGGCAGTGCTGTCAAAATTTTGTCTCAGATTTTTATGCTTATGCCATAAATATCCAACCCAAACCTTCTACCATTGCATTTCCAAAGCTCTCTCACTACTTATTGCTCTCATTGCAAGAAAGGGAAGGAACCAGAGGGTTTGCTGATTACGTTCTCAAAGGTGGCAAGCTGGCTGAATATCTAAATATACACTGGTAGTTAAAACCTGAATGATGGCACTACAGCATTTGTGTTTTTCCTGCACTTAATAGAGGTTAATGTGGAACTGGAGAGGAGGTGAAGGGGAGTGTTTAGCTTCCCGCTTGGAGCCTGCATGTGTCAATGCCTGACAGAGCCTTGAAGTTGTTAGCCTGCATGCAGAGCTCTAGCTGAATGAGGTTACAGTGCTGAGCACAGCGGGCTAATAGAAGTAGGATCAGACTGATAGGAGGAGTGGCAGAGTCCAAGCACAGCAGAGTATATCAAAGACAGCCCAGGGGAGAGCGAGTACTGTATTAGTCCTTTGTGTACATTTAAATGGAAGACAGTGAGCATGCAGAGATGAACTCTGAACTCTCTCAGCTAGGCTCCTGCTCCTTTTAACCTTGGGTGTGTAAATAACGTAAAGTAAAAAAACCCCAAACCAATGCGCTGTAGTGTGGACTCCTATGCTAAACTGTCTCTTGCATATTGAACACTCATTAAACAAGCATACCAAGGTCAAAGTGGCAAGTGCTTTTGTTATTATTTTACTTAATCCATGCTAAATTATAGATGTAGCCACACACTGGGAAAATCGGGTGATAAGGTAGAAAGGTTTAAACACCTAAGATCAGACCTTCCTTTTTCTGCCCACAGTAGCTGAGGAAATCTGTATAACCTGGTAGGCTTATAATATTTTGAAACTCCAACATACCTGGCCAGTTTCATGACAAGGTCTGATCCTGCATCATTAAAAGTGAAGGGAATAGTGCCATTGCCTTTTGGTCAGGAAATAGATCAGGTAGAATGGTAAGGTAATAGGACCTTTTTTTGAGTTTCAGAGTAATTTTTGTCTATATTAATCGCTGTCTCATAATTTGAAATGGTAGATTATGTAATAAAACACACAAAAGCTTAAAAAAAAAGGATCTACAGAGATCAGACAGATGACTAAAAAAGCATTTTTTTATATCCATGAGCAAAGCCCCCTGTGTTGCAGTATGGCAGAAGAGAGGCTCCATGGACCTTAGTGAATGAGCTTTGCACAACTAGGACAAAATCATTCCCTTGCATGACTACAGCAGGACCTGTGTGCAGAGACCCATGGACAGAATTTGACCCACTGTGTTACTTACAGAGTGAATGGGGAATATATAGTTCCTGTAGAAAAGTGCATCTGCTTCTACACAGCAGAATCTTAGAAATAAAATGGGCCAGAACAACATTAACAACAAATGCACAAACAAAATAAATTCCACTAATACTCCTATGACAGAGGGTCTTGAGATGTAAGCTGAAGGTAACAATTGCCAGGTGACTAGGAAATCTTGCCTGAATACTCCTATGACTCATCCCAAACCATGGCACACTTATAAATTCATGGTATACTTAGGAATCCAATTTTAAAAAGTTACTGAAAGTCTTGATCACCTAAGAACCTAAGCATTCAAGACCAATGCAGCAGGGCACTTGAGCACATGCATAACATGCATTAAAATTATTCCACTGAAGGGGGTAACAGTGTGAGAGTATATAAAATCAAGCACTCATTCAAATATGTGGTATGATAGGACCCAAGAGCTCAGAAATTTACAGGAAGAGGCATAAAATACTGAGTTATGTGCCAAAATCAAATTGGACAAATTACCTTAAATTTCTGATAAACCAAATTATTTAGCACAGTCTGATGGGATCTCATTAGGCATAACTAATTCAGACCTGG
The DNA here is from genome assembly GCF_963264785.1 of Psittacula echo. NCBI lineage: Eukaryota > Metazoa > Chordata > Aves > Psittaciformes > Psittacidae > Psittacula > Psittacula echo. The sequence goes on from NC_137737.1 coordinate 121,880,799, forward strand.
AGAGAATGATAACAAAAAATGACTCACTACAAAGATTTAGCTAAACATGGACATCTGTTAAATGACAAGGGTGTTGTAGGGCTGATACACAATTGTAGTTTTCCAAAACAGCTACCATAGCATCCACGTGGACAGTCCTAATTTCATCCAGTTACTCTGGTATATGAGGGGCTCCATTAATATCATGCAAAATGTCACACACGTGTATTTCCCAGCCTGCATCAGACGAGAAGCTGAAGCCCCATTCATGTTCAAAAGAGGAATCTGAAGCAACATCAATTTTTACGTGAACAGTTGCAACAAAGATTTAAAAGCTTCACAAGGCTTGCAGCTTGACTTACTCCTTTGTTAGAATGGTTTATAGATCAAGCTGAGATACACTGGCAGGGCAATATAGAGAAGTCTCCAGTATTCTATTACAACATAGGTCATTCAAGAGTAGATGTGGTTAGAAATGTTAAAAATATTACTCAAAAGCAGAAGAGGAAAAGTTGCTTTACTTTTTTTCCTTATCAACTTCAGCGAAGATGTGTCTTTGATGTAACGAAATTACTCATCGATTCTCAAAAATTCTGTTTTCTTTCTACAACTTTTAAGATAAAATTTGACCTTCAAGTTCATTTTATGACTAAATTATTCCATGCTGTTTTCATCTTTTGTTTCTATTTTGTCAAGTAGGGTTTCTAAAAGCCTTTTTTTCTTAGAGCCTCAAACAGTGTTTCCTTTACAAATTTTCTTTTAAGAGAAGAAAAGACATGTCTGTGGAAATATATTTCCATTTTTAATTAGTTTTGAAGGTAAAGAGCTAAAATATAAAGTTACAGTTATACCTGCACAGTCTTGCTAAGGCCTTTAAAGACAAAAATATTCCACATCCTCCTCCCTCCTACTTGAAGGAAGGGTTCTACCCTCAGTGGTGGCTGCTGCTTTTCTTGTCAATACCCTCGGAATTTATTACTGCTGTACATGCCTCACAGCAAATCAGATAGCAAAAGTTACTCAAACCTGGCATTATCAACACTGTGGCTGTTGTCTTTCCAAGAGGCCATGCATATCAGCATGAAGCAATCACATTAGCACTGGAAGGCAGATCCCTGGGCAGGCAAATCCATCCCGTGAATAATAGCAGAATAGGTTTCACACAGCATCTGTGAAAGCTTATTGTCAACTCCTTCCTTGGATACAACTCCAGCAATTGTGTTTCCATGCATTTTCCCTTTTGTTTCAAACTCTTCAAAAATTTTACTTTCTTATCTCAAGACCTTCTTCCATTCTTCCAGTCTGCTGAGACTAATGATGTCTACCTTTTAACAACACTCTGAACACACTTAAGACAGATACTCTGTCTTCTTTTTCAGGAAACCTACTTTAAATTCCTTTAATCTTATTTGACAACATACTTTTTTTCCAAATATTTCTCCATTTGTAACTACTTGAGTGCTTCCATTTACTGATGCCCTTTTCATCATCTTATATGCTGTCCAAAATGAACATATTGTTCTAGCTAGCTATGGACAAATCTGAACAGGTTATCTATTCCCACGGGTCATCTAGAGTATGGGAATGCACCAGCTTCTTTCTCCCTGCATATTTTATTTAGAAAATGCTTTGTTTTTCACAAGACATTAATAAATGAAACCTCTGAAAGCTTCTCCTGACCTATACAGTAGCATGGAAAGTTGCCAGATAATTAGGGTAGATAACATGATCTGTGACAAATGGTGAAGATCTAAGTCCCATGGCTTTTGGCCCAAGTCAGAGCTGTATCTGTTTTCAAATAAGGATTGCCTTAAACATTTTAGATGAAAAAAGACATTTTTAGAATCATAGAATCATAGAATAGTTAGGGTTGGAAAGGACCTTAAGATCATCTAGTTCCAACTCCCCCGCCCTGGATAGCGACAACTCCCACGAAACCGTGTCACCCAAGCCTCTGTCCAAACTGGCCTTGAACACCACCAGGGATGGAGCATTCACAACCTCCCTGGGCAACCCATTCCAGTGCCTCACCCTCTTACAGTAAAAAATTTCTTCCTTATATCCAATCTAAACTTCCCCTGTTTAAGTTTGAACCCGTTACCCCTTGTCCTGTCACTACAGTTCCTAGCGAAGAGTCCCTCCCCAGCATCCTTGTAGGCCCCCTTCAGATACTGGAAGGCTGCTAGGAGGTCTCCACGCAGCCTTCTCTTCTCCAGGCTGAACAGCCCCAACTTTCTCAGCCTGTCTTCATACAGGAGGTTCTCCAGTCCCCTGATCATCCTTGTGGCCCTCCTCTGGACTTGCTCCAACAGCTCCATGTCCTTTTTATGTTGAGGACACCAGAACTGCACACAATACTCCAAGTGAGGTCTCACGAGAGCAGAGTAGAGGGGCAGGATCACCTCCTTCGACCTGCTGGTCATGCTCCTCTTGATGCAGCCCAGGATACGGTTGGCTTTCTGGGCTGCGAGAGCACACTGAAGCCGGCTCATGTTCATTTTCTCATCAACCAGCACCCCCAAGTCCTTCTCTGCAGAGCTGCTCTGAATCTCTTCTCTGCCCAACCTGTAGCTGGGCCTCGGACTGCCCTGACCCAGGTGTAGGACCTCGCACTTGGCATGGTTAAACTTCATAAGGTTGGCATCAGCCCACCTCACAAGCGTGTCGAGGTCCCTCTGGATGGAATTCCTTCCCTCCGGCATCTCAACCAAACCACACAGCTTGGTGTCATTGGCAAACTTGCTGAGGGTGCACTCAATCCCACTGTCCATGTCACCGACAAAGATGCTGAACAAGACTGGTCCCAACACCGATCCCTGAGGGACACCACTCGTTACCGGTCTCCAGCCAGACATTGAGCCATTGACCACAACTCTTTGCGTGCAGCCATCCAGCCAGTTCTTTATCCACCAAGTGGTCCACCCATCAAATTGATGTCTCTCCAATTTAGAGACAAGGATGTCGTGTGGGACAGTGTCGAACGCTTTGCACAAGTCCAGGTAGATGACGTCAACTGCTCTGCCCCTGTCCATCAGTTTCGTAGCCCCATCATCGAAGACCACCAAATTGGTCAGGCAGGATTTCCCCTCAGTGAAGCCATGCTGGCTGTCACCAGCCACCTCCTTGTTTTTCATGTGCCTTAGCATGCCTTCCAGGAGAATCTGCTCCAAGAGTTTGCCAGGCACAGAGGTGAGACTGACTGGTCTGTAATTCCCCGGGTCATCCATTTTCCCCTTCTTGAAAATGGGGGTTATATTTCCCTTTTTCCAGTCGTTGGGAACTTCACCTGACTGCCATGATTTTTCAAACATGATGGCCAGTGGCTTAGCAACTTCATTCGCCAGCTCCTTCAGGACCCGCGGATGGATTCCATCAGGTCCCATGGACACATTCAGGTTCTTAAGATGGTCTCGAACCAGATCCTCTACTACAGCGGGGCAAGGGTCTTCATTCTTACAGTCCCTGCATCCGCCTTCCAAGACTTGGGTGGTGTGGTCAGAGCCTTTGCCAGTGAAGACAGAGGCAAAGAAGTCATTAAGAACCTCAACCTTCTCCAAATCCAGGGTAGCCAGTTCTCCCGATATCTTCTGGAGGGGGCCTACGTTGTCCCTAGTCTGTCTTTTACTCGCTACGTACCAATAGAATCCCTTCCTGTTATCCTTAACATCCCTAGCCAAGTTTAATTCTAACTGGGCCTTTTGCAGAAGAATATGGCAGTTCAAGCACACAGCAGCTCTGTGGGAAACCCTGGTTCAGTCCTACTTTGCCATTCCCTCACATACAAGTTGCGCAACACAGCCACAGACTGGAGATAGTCTTCCCGTATCACTTATCTGTGGCTGTTAACTTTCTAAAAATACTTGAAGATGTACACTTGAATTCATCTCTCTCACACCTAGCTGAGTGCTCTCCGTCACACAACATTATTTTCTGGTATTGGTCTTTCCAGCTTTAAACAGAAATCATATCCTGGCCCTCAGAAATTCTTCTTAAGGAAGAACGTAAAGAAACCTACTAATTATGGTTCTGTCAAATGAATATTGGCTATACTATGTCACTTCAAAATTTCCAGCCTTATGTACTTTTGAAGTCCCCAAATGCAGCAAAACAAGCTGAGCTCTGTTATTCTGGAAAGGGCCATGCAGAGACCTGAGGAAGTGCTTCATTTTCACTGTTTACCAAGAAAGGAGCCCTGGTGCAGGCTCCTTGCTGGCCAGCCATGCTATGATTCACTACCAGTCATCTATGACATAATAGCTGCCCATAGGGATGCAGGTACTCTGAATTCCATGGCTAGGAGAGGAGTTTCAGACAAGGTAGTCACAGGCTCCCCTCACCTTGGCTGGCATTAAACTACCAATCCTAGCAAAGTGGTTGTCAGCATTTTTGAACTGGACCATGACACCATTGTAAAAACAAGCCCCTTGAAATACAGAAGTGCTGCTTTTTAAATATATAATCTTATGATTCACACAGTGCAGCCTGTGCTTCAGTGCACTGAAACAGAAGCAAAACTTCGTATTTGCTAATCTTCCTATAATTATAACAATCTATGTTATAATGACTTTTAACGACCTCACATAATTTGTAAATAAATGTATAATATAACAATGTGATTAAAGCTTGATGGAGTTGTTCTTCTGCTTTTATGACATAAAAATTACTTCTTATTAGCTTTTGATGTTTCATTTTCCCCACAGCATCACAATATCTGCTTCTGTTTTACCCAATTGTACAATAATTGTTGTTTAACTTCAGCAAGCTCATAGCCTAGGCAGACTCTTTAGCTATTTGCTTAATCAATGAAAGTACTCTATAACGGTAAAGTCATGGAAAATATGTCTTATCATTTTAGTGCCCCATATCATATTCTCTCACCTCTCTGTATAAACCACTGAATTATTAATATACCGTCCTCCAGATTTGATAAAATCTGTGATGAAAATTATCATAATCTTCTATGCCTAAAGACCATTAAATGAGTGCACATTAAACTTGAAATAAATGGCTTGAATAATTTTTGTTTTAAAACGTTCCTTGTGCTCAAAAGACTGAAGTGCATATTACCAGTGTTAAAGTTACAGAACAACCTTCTGAGAACTACAGCTTCAATGGTCATACCTAGGATTAAACCTCTATTGTGCACACTCAGAGTAAACTTTCTTTACTTGATCAAACTCATTTCTAAACTAAACTTTCCCAATCTACAATAATTAATTCTGTGTTTATTAGGTAAAAATAAATGAATATAAAATAAATAATTAGGGTACGGAGAATCAAGTGGGCAAATTATGCTTTGATTTGCAGATGTACAACCACAGCAGAAATACAACAGCTGCATAAACATTACCAAAACCATATTTGGCTCCTTCCCTCCCACATTAAAAGACAGACAAAGCAACAGTTGAAATAATCATATATTTGCTGATGGAGTGAAATGTACTTGAATGCAATTCAGAATGAAACACCTGTTCACAGATGAGGCCTGCACAAGGGTACTGGTCTGGGTCTATGCTAGTTTAATCCAATTAATTTCAAGATTAGCATTGAGTAGATCATCCATTGATCAGGACTAAGAAATTAAGCTTTACTTGAGGTGTAGTTTCCTTTTTTTCTCATTTTTAGGGAAACCATTAAATGGGCTCATGCATGCAGCACATAGTACTTCTTGGTGTCAGTAACAATCTGTTTTGTGACAGTTTTCTAAGAGAAGTATTAACAGGTTCCAAGGTTTTGCAGAGGCTCCAAAGTCTTAATAATTGAATTCACAAATAACCAGTCATACAGTATCACTGCTTCTTTTGCGCTTTGCAGTTCTTGCAATACTCCCAACTTTCCCTTATGTCAGCACCTACAGGTCAAAAGTTCAGAAATAATAACAAAGTATAAAACTGTGCTGTCATTAGATTCATCTTTTGATGGAAAATTAATTTGGTGTTTTATTCATCCATTTGAAATAGTAACTACTGCGTTGGAAAATATTAATTTTCCAATATGTTCAGATCATATTAGTAATACACAACAGAAGTGTTTTGACATGTCTAATAGTTTTACTCATAATCAAGATTCTGCAGTTCAGAAGTTCTTTTAGCTGTGTGAGCCCCTACAAGCTAAAATAGTCAGAACACTGATTTAAAAGCTGAGAAAGGATTTTATGCACTACAGTGCATTGCATCACTGCAGATCTTTTGTTAACAGAAAGAGCAAGGTGAATTATATATCTGATTTTATTTCTTACTGTTAAACACAGCTCACTGGAAATGTATAACCAGCTCCTTTTAAGACTACAAAGAAAAAGCAATGTCATGTATTATGCTACAGCAGGTAATTCAGTTCCTTAGACAGGATTAGCCAACAGATTTATCAAGCAGCCTCTAAGGAAAGCAGAGTTCAAGTCTAGGCTCATCAATAATACATAAATAAACTAAACAATTAGGTACAAAGTGGCTATCTTGTCAGACAACTTATTAACCAATAAATGATATACTCACTGCAGACAGTGTAAAAAGGGAAGATATGCGAAAATAGGAAAAGAAGACCTGAAAAGAGAGAGGATTATACTGTGGTCTTTAGTGCATTTGTGGACCTGGCAATTCTCTACAACTCTCCAGCCCAAGCTGAGAGCTATGATGTCTAGGCAAAGGTGGTTCAGCCACGCTTCTCTACCAGGAACCACTTGGCATATTTTTTCTGACAGCTGAACACAAATTTATGCCCTTGCTGTTTAATCAGCGGTCTGAGGAAGAATACATTCCACTTTTCCAATAAACAGCTACTGCATCAACTTCAAGTGTTTAATAGGCAAGTTTTACATAAACAAACAGTCATGCCCAGTGCGTAATGTCACTTCTGGGCATTGCTATAATACAGTCCAACTACTGAGATGCACCAGTTCCTAGGAAACAGTAGATGAATGCAGCCAGGCTTACATCTGGCTTACACAACAACATCTCTTAAAAGGTAAATCTATGTTAGTAAATGTCAAAATATGAGACATTTGGTCTTTCAACTATCAACAAACTCAAATTTGATTTTCTTTTCTATGCTAGCCTGCATTTTTCAGACAGAAAACAAGACCAGGGGTAGGAAGGGCTGTTGCTGCTTTTCTCTCAGCCAAGCAAAATAAAAAACATCTCCATTTCATTTAGGATCAACAAGTAAGCATGCAAAGTTAGTCCAAATAAAATCTTTTCATATGCACGTATTTACCTCAGCTCAGAAATTATGAGGATCTGAAGTACAGATTTCAGGATTTAACTCAGAATGAAAAAAATATTTACCTAATATGATGTTTTTTCATGCTCAAGTACTCCAAAGTGCTTTGCAAATATTGACTAAATTTGTGTCCAGCACCCCTTGACTCCAGCAGCCATTTTGAGGCTGCAAAAGACTTCAGGCCTTACATGCTTTGCTGATGGAAATGGAAATTACTAAGAAACGCAGCCACTTCTGTAATGAAAAGGGGGCATCGCTTAGAATACCTTCCAGTGCAGCATGAAATCAGGAATTTATAAATATCCTTGTGTGCTGGTTTCGGCTGGGATAGACTTAAGTTTCATATTAGAAGCTGGTGCAGTGCTGTGTTTTGGCTTTAGTCTGAGAACAATGCTGATAACACACCGATGTTTTAGTTGTTGCTAAGTAGCACTTACCCTGATCAAGGGCTTATCAGCCTTTCATGCTCTAACAGTGAGGAGGGGCACAAAAAGCTAGGAGAGAACAGAGACAGGACATCTGACCCAAACTGGCCAAAGGGGTATTCCATACCATAGCACGTCATGACCAGTATAGAAACTGGGGGAAGTTGGCCAGGATGGACTTATCACTGCTTGGGTCAGGGTGGGCATTGGTCAGTGGGTGGTGAACATTTGTAATGTGCATCACTTGTGTTTATTGGGTATTATTCCTCTATTTTTATTATTGTTGTTGTTTTTTGTTGTTCTTCTTATTATTATTATACTTTATTTGAGTTATTAAACCGTTCTTATCTCAACACGTGGGTTTTACCTTTTTCCCAACCCTCCATGGGAAGGGTAGGAGGGAGCAAGCAGCTGCTTACTCTGGGGTTAAAGCATGTTGGGGTTAAACCACATCAGTTGCTGTATGGGGTTAAACCACGGCACCTTGCCAGATGGACAAGAATGTGGATGCACTGAAGACGTCTGCAGTGATTTCACTGCATGATAATCATACCTCAGTTAAACAAGATGGGCAATTTTTAAGACCATCATTTTACTCTAGTTTTATTCTAGTAAACAATCCTTTCACCTTGTATCTGAGTGCCTTTAAAAATGCGCATTTATGTCCTATTCAAAGACAGGCAGAACCTTAAGAGTAACGTTGTCCTGCCACTTACATGGTAAACTACTTCTCAGGTGCAGAAAATCACCCCTATGGCTTCCAGAACCCAATACTATGTTGATGCTGGGCCTCCCCAAAGTACACAGATGACAGCTAAGGCAAGCACAGTACCTGTAGAAAGACTAGGGTACAATCTGGATTAAAGCAGGAAGTCGACTTGAGTGGGAAAGACTGCATCTTGCCTGGGGAGATAAACAGAAGATTTCAACAGAGGAAAGGTGAGTGTCAAAGCAGAACTTCCAACTGTGGAAGCAGGTTTCCATGACAGACCATCTAAACCGTTTATATGATGTATGTTTTCCCACTAACTATAAAGGGACTCTCGGACAAATGTGTAAAATTTAAGATGTGTAAAAGTTATGAGTCCTAACGATTGCACACCATGAAGTGAATGGGATGGTATAAAGGGTGCACTAGCTTTCTCCAGGACCTCTCTGCTATCCATCCCTGAGAAGCTGAAATGGCACCACTGAGCAAAGGGAAGCTCCAGCAGAATCCCCATTCTCTGCTCCTCCTGAAGATCAGTGGCAGGGATTATGAAAAAGCCCAGGGATGGCTTTGCCTGCCATGTTAAAGGTTTCCTTGCCTGAGGGAAACAGTTTTGTGCATGTGACAATTTTCCCAAGGTAAGAAATAATAAAGAATGGGTTAGGCTGTGGGGTATGGACAAGGCGTTTTATATAGCACTACCTGCAGAATCAAACTGGAAAAAGCAGTCAGGAAGGGTCTTCTCTGTGAAGGATTTCCATGGTTGCAGTGAATCTACAGACAGGCTGATGGCACTGCAGCATGAAATTATTGCACCTATGCCCACAAATGCAACATGTTATTTATTAGTGCAGACTGTTGGTGAAAGAAGAAACAATTTAGCACAATGCTCAAGAAGCAAAATAGACTTCTGAATTGCTACAGGATAATTTGTACCCAGTTTATGAGTTTTTGCAGAGCCATGAGATGCCTTGACCTGTTTCGTATAAAACTTGGTTGAAAACATGTTTCTTGGAGTGAAGTATGAAGTGATAAAAATGTGATTAAGGTGTGCTAGTAATTTAATTTTAAGAACTTTATGCTGTGTTTTTGAATTTCAGTATATATGTAATGTTTGGTTCTTTTTTAGCTGATTGTCAGCTGAAGTCGCTACATATACAAACATTAATAAACTCAGAGACAATAAAAGCAGTCTCAAACCACATGCTATCATCTCTCTCTTTAAAAATAACTGTAGGAAGCCATAACGTATAGTTTATAATTATGATATCCAAAGAATTTCTGTTCAGTCAAGCCAAAGGAAATTGCTTATTATGGAAAGAAGAATGCGATAAAAAGAAAATTGGGCACTGGCCCTGAAGCTCAAAAACGGAGTAAATCACATATTTCCTCAAGCAGAAAGGGAGTCTCATTTTTCAGGCAGGAAAAAACTCTCTCACAATAATGTTAAAACACAGAAGTCCAACTACCTAATCAGAAGATATAGATTAAAAGTGAACGAAATCAGTTTCAAACCTCTCTAGCCTTGCAACGATAAGCTTAAAGTAATTGTGGGAATCACTTTCTAATTCTAAACATGGACCTCTCTTATTTATGCAGAAAATTCACCCCAGAATACTGCTTTAATTAATACAGTTGGCATAACACAAGATGTGTTTCAAAGTTTCTTGTCCGTATGTGCCTGTAAAACGTAAGTGAAAATTAACCTTCAAGGGGTTATAGTAAACAAATCCTCAGTGGAGGCAAAAACCTAAAATCTCTGAGTATAGCTATCGCTTTAATATCTGTATGTGTGAAAATACTTTATCCTCTAACAAAGAATTAATCCATGAAAAGCTTCACTAAACATTTTCTTGTACTACTCACATTTATGAAAGTGATTTCTGGAGCCTTAAGGAGGGTTAATACACTCTCAGACTATAATCAATGAGAACAGCATGATTTACACAATCTATGTTCTTTGTCAAATTATTCAGTGTATCACTTCGTAAGATCTTTTTGCTGACAGGAGCTTACTTTAGGATGGAGATGCTGGAATCCTCCTTACACTGGTTGTACCTGGCATACCGTGCTGTGTCTGTACAATGATAAAATGAAAACTCACAGGACAACCTCAGGCTACACATTTCTGCTGCTCAAGCTAGTGGATGTGGCTCACTGAAGATATGCAAAAGCAGTTGTTTGCAGAAGTAAAATGAAAGTAAAGCAGAATTTGACAAGTACAGGTTACATCAGAATTATGTTGCCTGAGTCCCAGAAAATACCATAAATTCAGTCTCCCAGGTCTTTACAATTAAATGACAATTACAGCTGATTGACTAGTTCCTGCCTGTTAGCACTCTGCACCTATAGATGAAGATTACTACAGTAAGCACAGTGTATTTAATGACTGACAAAGTTTGCTGATTTTAAAATGTCCATTTAAAAAATCAGAATATTTCACTGAGCTCATCCATTTTCCACCTCTACCAGGAAAAACCACTTTAAGCCCATCCAGTTTATATTTTTCAGGATCACCTTCTGCAAGCACAAATCACTGCTAGCTGTCTGTGCCAGCTCGCATCCTGAGTCTTTAAAGCACAAGGAAAACCATGCAAACAGAGAAGGCACATCCTTGGAAGGTCATATGACGGCAAAGAAGTGATTTTTCCCTGTTGCTCCAGAACATACAAAATTACTTATGTAAGAAAACAATATTGTTGTGAAAAATTGTAAGAAGATGTTAAAACATGTTCTGTATCAGCAAGATTCACTTGGAAATTACATTATTTCATATTGAGCAGATAACAAACAAGTACTAATGACTTTGCAGTTAGTGAATTACAATAATTTAATTGATTATGGAGTTTTCACCCTAACCATAAGGAAGCAGTGTGTTAATATTTAACTATTCTGCAGTTTGTCTGTTATCTCTTTAACTAAAACTAAAGGCTGCCATGAAGGCTGCATGTGCAGTTTTGGTCATTCAGCTCTCCATCAGATCCTTTGTATTCACCAGCAATATATTCTTATGTTCCACACTTGCTCCAATATTCAGATAAAAATAGAAGTCAAGCAGTGAGTACCCTTTAGGTAGAAGAAAGTTCCAAGTAGGAGATAGCTTAGAAATTGTTGTAAATATAGTTACTAAAGAGATAAAATACATCTTATAATTTTAAGCAAAACATTCTAAGGAAGGGATGAGGGCTTGTTAGAGAGGAGATGAAATTTTTCCTCTTCCAATTTGGTTAACATTTTCAAAAAAAAAGCCACAGGAAATGCTTATGTTTGGGATCCGCACAATAGGAATTGTGGTTTCTGCTAGAGTATTTACACTTGTATGAACCATTACAAAAGTTAAGTAGAGTAAATGAGTGAAGAATCATTGTGTGGTTTTATGGTGGGGACTGAGAATTATTTTGCTTAACATATCTAAGCCATTGGTTTCAACCAGTTTGCCCCTGACTGGACTTGATATTTCATTCCTCAGTGGAAGGTGTGTAACTATTTCCTTGGAAAACTAATTTTCACAAGAACAAGTGCAGAAAAGCAGTTAAAACTGAAATACACTGAGTTGTATTTGGTTTTTCAAGTTTTAACATAGCACTGACTAGTATGACATGCCCAAACTGTCTCCACTTAGAGGCAGGAGGAAAAAAACCCAAAATCGACAAAGCCCATGGGTAGGGTAGAAGTTAATAATAAACGTAATGGTAAGGCAAATGTTAATATCTTTCAGTGGGTTCAGAAGTTTGAAAAGAAAAATATATAAAAAAGGAGACCAGACATTCAAATTGAGCTTTTGTATATAGTCCTTCTCACAAAAATCTCTGCCATACAGTCATTAAGATTCTACAGTAAGAAAATGATACATACTAAAGCTACACATTTCAGTGGCTGTTGTATCTGCTGCATTTCTCCTTCTTTGCATAAGCTTAGTCAGTGTGTGCACACACACAAATTACAGGAAATATTTTTCACATTGTACTAATAACTTCCATTGATTTTTCGGGAAATATAACAATATGACACATTTTGGAAGGATTGAATTTAGTTCCTTTGAAAATGAAGCCCCATCAGTCAAAATAAAATAAAACGAAATTTATAAAGGTTCTATCATATTTATGCATTTACTAAATATAAAAATCAACATATGGTTCAATGTCACCATATGTTTGATTTTGTAAGAGCAGATTTTCAATTTGCTAGTAGAGCTCCCCACAACAACAGATCATTAGCTCTGAATTTTCTTTAAAACTCTTTTTGAAGAAAATCAGCCAAAAAAGTATCCAAGTATGAGAGAGACACATGATCTCTATGTCATATCTGCAATAGATAACAAATTATAAAATGGACACTACAATCTGCATCTGCACAATGCATAATTAATATGTACATATTGCTACCTAATAAGATGTTTTATTGCTCACAATACAACAGAAGATAGTCAGGATTTTCAGATTTCTAGGTGCATGAATTTGAAAAATACAACAAAAGAGCCAAAGTTCTGATACGAAATGAGAACTACCGAAAGCCTCTTTCAGAATAAAATCATGAGGCAATACTCTTTTATGGGTTCCTTGTTCACTGGGAGATGGTATGAAAGCCATATGTTGATATGGTCAATTTTGGTTTGGACCCCTGCCATGGATCACCTGTAATGCAGTTTAGATATGCTGCAATAACCGTAATTGCATTCTCAACTTAAGAATAAATTACAAGCTGTCAAATACTTCACAGAAAACTTTGTATCTATCAGAATTTAAAATATTTCATCAGAAGCACTGGTAATCTGTGGAGTTACACTACTGGACACCTGGTTCTAGTTGCTTTAAAAAGCACCTCAGATCCTTCTTCCTAAAGAGACAAATATTACCATTGGACAGCCAGTGAAAAATTTGGAAACTCCTTTCTTGTTTCTGGTTTTGATTTCCCTGTGTGGACTTAGGTTGAATATTTCTTTATGCCAATGCCAGCTGAAAAAAACCCAACAAAACAACAACAAAAAAACCACCCCAACATCAATCCCTATTTTGAGTGCTTTGTGGAAGACTTATTTTTAAATGTCTTTTGAAAGCTCTTTGATCTCTGGCGCAGAGCTGTCAGAAAAAAAGCCAAATAAATGCAAAACCACCCTATTACTACTTTTATTTTTGAATTAGCAATGTCTAACATTTTCTAATGACTATATATTCTGCTAATATTTAGGAACATCTGCAAAGTATTACAGATTAGTGCATTACAGCTAACGTTTGAGAATTCAGCTTGGTTAATTAAAACTGGACAAACTCACTTTTAAGGGGTGAACCAAAACAACATTCAAGGAAAGACTGGAGCATGTAAGCTAAAAGAGCAGTAGAACTACAACAGACATAAACCAAAAGCAGTATCACCCACATAAGGAGCAAGTCAAAAGCTGAAACTCAGGCGTTTTTTTCTTGTAGGTATCTTCCCTCTATGGTACAGAGTGGGCAAACAAGCAATGGAGTCACTCAAGCAAGGACCAGTCACTAGTGTAGCACAGCCAGATGCTGTTAAAGTAGCTGACCATTCCATACCAAATACTGTTAGCATTTTTGGAAACAAAAAGGGCCTCCATCACCTCACATATATCCTCACACAACACTTAGATTTAGGCCAGCTTCACTTTAGGTTCGTAATACTAGTGTTCTTTAAATTAAACACAACCAGCTAGATCATAGTCTCCAAAAAAAAGAAACATTAAAGTCAGAGCAAAGATCGGAGAGACCTGACAATGTCAAGGATTGTCTCATGAAGAAAGGAATAATAACGGCTCCTGCAAAGCAGCTGCCATCATGCCCTTTGACAGCTGATTCCAAAATGGCTCCTGAGCCTTTCTGCTTGACTTCAGTTACCAATAATTTATTCTACAGATCACAGCTACAAGTGCTCCTACATCACTTGTGTTTGAAGATGTAACATTAGCTGAAATTGAAGAAAAGTCATCTCCAACTTTGTCAAGCCTAACTTTGTTGGCATGATCGCTGACAAGGCCCCTTAGATCTGGATCACCCAATCTACAAAAATATTTTAACTTTTTTTTTTTAAGCAAGAAATGTTCAAATCTGCTGCCAAATGTTACCAGGGTACTCTTAGATCATGAATCTGTTCAGTGCTACAGCAGTGAGAAGAAAATATCTCTGCATCTTGCGCATATGCAAAATGATTGGAAAGACTCCCACATTTACTTCTATGGACTTCAGATAAGGCCTTGAACAGAAAAGTGATTAACCAGATTTGCAAGGGAAGAAAATTAAATTAATACTTAAGGAGACTGGACTGTATGCAAACAACTCATTCAAGATGAAAAGGATGGCATAAGAAACTATACTCAAACGATCCAGTGAGAATTTATAGTTAAGCAGTGAAGAGCAAGTGAAATAAGTTAAATTTGCTAGGAAATTGTACTGACAAGTATACAAAGAGAAAAAAATGTGTGACGTAACTGCTAACTCGTAAGAAGTAAGAAATCCAGATAAATTTACTCTTCCAATGAGTTCTGCTTATAACATTTGGCTTCAAATTTCAGATTTCAGTTCAGGCAGGATCATGCATTTTGCCACCATCCACTTTAGTCACAGATTTGTATAATTAGCTCTGTAAAAACCTTACAGATGTTAAGCAGGCAGCTGGCCACAAATAAAATAAACTCCCTCAAAACCCCAAACCCTTAGCTTTTAAGAATACAGTCCACAAAGAGCTAATACATATATGCTCTTTAATGTGTAAATATGTACAGACCCACTAAAAAAGCTAGCTGAACACACTTCTGTTCTCACTTCTGTGTCAGATTTACTCAATTTACCAATCAAAACAACATCTCTACTATATCAAGCCTGTAGGGTTAACAGAGTCAATGAAGAGAAAACTGTCTTTTGTCTTCCTGCATCACCACCAATGACAATCATTCTATACAGTCTTTTTAAAAGAGAAACAACAACGTTCAAACAGAATGAAAACCAAAAAAGAGCAAATAAGTGTAGAGCTGAAAGTTTGTGCAATTTCCAAGCTTTCTTATGTCTGACAGAACAATGGGTAATATTAAATACTATTTTGCAGCAATGCAAATAGGCCTATAGTATTAAACTTAACATCACTGCAGCTCCTGTTCGGCTCCAGCTGGAGTAAGAGGAGCCTTCTTACCTTACTTACCTTACCTTCTTACCCTACTTTCCATCCCTCCTTTTACAATGCATGCACAAGAGTGGGCAACCACAGTAGGCATATGAAGGAGTATTTAGTAGTACAGATGTTGCTTGCTGCATGAACAGGCCATACTCCACCTCCAAGACAGGCATGGAGGGTCAGATTCAGTTTTGCATAACATAATCAAGCTAAACTGCATAACTGTAACATGCCCATTTAACATAACGCTTTAGCAACAGCACCTTTATTAATCAGCTCTAATAAAGAACAGAAAATAATTTAAAGGACACTAAAATGAAACACTTTTTTAAAAAGCTATGTTTAAAAACCCAACTTGCATGGAGTTATTAAATAAATTACTGGTCCAGACATAAGTTTTATTTGAAGAATGTCCACAGCAATTATTTATTCAGCAATCTACTCATGTTGTATACTGAATAAGGCTGCAAGAAGTTCTTTTAGCAATGATCACTCAAAAAAGGTGTTCTGGGAATCTCTGGATTTCTAGTTGTCACTCACCTCTCAGTTGGAAAATCTACTGACTTGACTACTGCATTGAAGAAAGACATCTATGAGACACCTAAATCTACTGTATTTTCTTGTCACTAGTCACAGGAATGTCCATATGGGTTCTTGGAAATTCTTATTACTATATTTCATTATTCCAACTTTTGAGGCTAATGTAAGATTCATGAAGTCTTGGAAATATAAATTGTGGGTGGCAAGCTATCAGAACCCTTACAGTCCTGTCTGGGTTAGTATCAGAGACATTCACGTTCGAAGGGACGCCACTAGGGCACCTGTCCAACCTCCTGCCCCAAAAGAGGGTCAACACTGTACTCAGATCAAGCTGCTCAGAACTTTGATCCATTATTTAGGCTGAATAAATCTTGGTCCCTAGATCTCTCTCTGACAACCTTGGTGACAGCTCACTGAAATTGTTCCAGTTTACAAACCATTTTTGTACTGGGGAGCCCAAAACTGGTCTAGTTTACTAGTTATTCCAAATTATTCTGTGCTTTAATGATAGTGAAGAAAAATAGAATAACAACATCCTTTTGTTCTACTAGCTACAGGTCTGCTGATACAGCCCAGGAAGCCATTAGCCTCTCTCAGTGCCAGGGCTCATTGCTGCCTTAAGTTTAGTCCATTGCCCATCAGGATCCCCAGATCATTTTCAGCAGCATCCCAAACAGACCTTACTCAGCGGGTCCCCAGCCCGTAGCAGTCAGTGCAGGGGTTGGTCCTACCTGGGTGTAGGACTTTGCATTTTGCATTTGTTGAATTCATGAGGTTCATGTTGAATGATGCTTCCAACCTGTCTAGATGCCTCCAGATGGTGATGCTGCCCCCCTGCATATCTGCTTGTAATAAGTCTCAAGGCAGCTCATAAATCATTAACTGCTACACTCAGAGCCTGATGAGTCAGCCTGTATCTCACACCTCTAACAGTCCACCCATCTAGTCTGTAATGTCCCAGCTTGAATACAAGGATGCTGACAGAGATCCTATCAAAGCCTTCCTGAAGTTAAGGTTGAAGATCCACTGTCTTCCTCTCATGCATAGATTCAGTCATTTCACCACAGATGGCAAACAGATCATCAGGTTTTATTGAACCTTGGGAGATCCATGCTGCTATTTCCAGGCACCATCTTCTCCTTCATGTGTGCAGAAACAGCTTCCAAGAGGACACACTCCATGATTCTCTCAGGAACCAAAATTACTTTAACCACCCTGTAGTCCCTGGCATGGTCCCCTTTTGAAGATGGGTACAACAATGCCTGTCTCCTCTCACAATCTCCACAACCCTTCAATGACAATAGATAGTGTCCTCACAGTGATGCCCCACCCCTGGAAGTGTTCAGGGCCAGGTTTGGATGGGGCTTTGTGCAACTTGGTCTAGTGGAAGGTGTCTCTGCCCATGGCCGGGGGGTTGGAACTGGATGATCTCTAAGGTCTCTTCCAACCCAAATGATTCTATGATTCAATGATACTATGACACCAGCCTGCTTTCTTTGTGTCCTGGATGTTCCCTATCCAATCCCATGGACTTATACAGGTCAAAATTTCATAAGAGATCCCTGACGTCATCCTCTTCCACTGCTGGTAAATCCTCTCTTCCTTTAGCCTCTAGGCTCAAAGGCTCAGGAGATTTTGTCAGTGAAGACAGGCAAAGGTAGCATTGATCTTAGGCTTCTCTGCATTCACTTTCACTAAATCATGATTCAGCAGCAACCTCACATTTTCCTTGTTTATTTTTTCATTGCTCTTGTAATGACAGAAGCTCTTCTTGCTATCACTCCTTGCCACTTCAAACTCCGGGTAAGCTTAGGTTTTCTCAGCATCTCACACTTAACGCCTCTCTTGAGATTGTGTAGTGTAAGCTACCAAAGGTATCCACCAAATGCTAAAGATATTCTAGGAAGCATTAATAATAAAATATTTATTTGGAATGTCAATGACGAGAGCCTAGATAGTTCCAAAAGATTCATAATAAAACTGCTAAATCAAAAGTTTTATTACTGTTTTTCTTCTAAAAAAAAGATCTCTTAAACATAAACTGCAACAACTGAAATAAATGATGGTATGATTCTTCAACAAGAACACTTGCTCTCAAACAAATCTCTCTTGTGACTGCAACACCGCAAGTCCTAGAGTTGATTAGCACATCTTCCTGCAGTCATTATACATGAGAGCAGAGTCAAGACTTCGCGTTACAAGACAGATTTCAAAGTAAGACAGTTTGCAGCAATTCCAGCAAAAGCATCAGGAATTTCTCCCAAACCTTTTGAATGCAAAGAAAGAAGTTATACATTAATTACGCCATTCCCCTGAGTTCCTACTTCATCTTCATTGCTCTTCTCCACAGGCTGGCACTGGATTTGTTTACTTTGGTGTTCAACTCTGATAAGAAGTGTATTTTCATAGCAATTTCTCAGCATAAAGGTATCGTGAAGCACACAAACAGATTACTTTTGGATGAAACAAAACTGCCAGATGTACTGTAACTGTTAATGAGTGTTAGGTCTGTGGGACCAGCCAAATTTAAGCTGATACAAAATCACACACCTCCAAAAAACAAACACACCAACAAAATGCAGCAAGCCCATGCCTTGCCATCAGCACCATCTGTTTCATTCTGCACACCTGTTATGCCAATGCTGCAGCTCTCGTTAGCGTATCTCCAGTAGCTTAATCTACTGCTCTAGACTAAAGTTAAGGCACGCTCTTGCCACCCACCCTGAGTAGCTCTGCAGTGCTATAAGGTATCAGAAATACGGATTTTCCCTTATACCATTCAAGATTACACCTAGGAAATATGCATCATGATGTAATTACGAATGTTTTAACATCAACTTTTTGAAGTAGGCTTTCTGTTGTTTAAAATCCTAAGTCTGCTTTCCACTTCATATTCTATGCTAAATTGCATTTTTGGGCAATGAAAATGGACAGTTTCATTGTTCAGAAAAACAGTATTGCTAGGGATGGAAATATTTAATTATTTTTTAAAAATTACGTTTTCTTTTTCAATCATGAAAATACAGGCTTTCATGTGAAGTTTTAGAAATAGCACTATGGCAGTGGGTCTCTCCTGTATAAATAAAACATGCTGAAAAACTGAATCGTGCCCATAAGTTTAATAAGATACAGAACCCTGTAAATCAGTTCATTTCACATCCCCACAATTTCATGAATTCAATATGTTGGGACTTAATAATACAAAGTAACTCTTGGATTTGACACCATACACTCAATCTGGAATAACAAGGTTTTGAACTTTTCATGTAATTATGCCAACAAAAACACAGGGAACCCTTGCCTTCATAACAAAAACTTCTTCTAAACATACTCTTGATAAATTTTATGGATTTCTAAATTTGTATTAACTGTTACAGTATTTTCAGTTCCTTTTTTTTTTTTTTTGTACAGAAAATTGTATTTAAGCAATTTGAAAAGTTTAGAATAGAAAAGAATACATTTTTTAGAAAAGAATACATTTTTAATTTAAACTGAAATGAACTGATTAGGTACTATAAAATCCTTAGGTTTCAGTTTTGCAGCTCTATTTTTCTGAAAGAGTGCAAAATATATTTTTTTAATAATTAGTCTGCAGAATGACAAGAACACCCAAGTACACTGCTGAAAAGACAGCATTTTCTTTCCATGACAAAACATTTTACTGAAAGTAGAAACTGGACCCAAAACAAAATGGACCATGAGGACTAAATTATAGTTCGGCTAAATTCAACATGCTTATTCAGTCATCAACTCATTTACAGCAATATCTTTACTTTTGCCAGTGACACACATCTGAATTCTAGTTAGGTAGAATGAGCTATCCACTTCCCTCCTTGACACACAAGCTTGCTGCTACAGCTACTCTGAATGAGACCCATGTAATGGTTTGATCCAAATTTCTAAACAGCCTTTGCAACTGCTAGGAATGAATTTATTAGTTTAGTCTCACCACAAGACAGACCATCCATAGCTGTCGAGGGGAAAAAATACATATTTGTTGGTGACATTATTCAGCATACTATATACAGAGAATCACCAACAGCTTCTTTAAAAGGTAGTGTGACAATATTTGTTTAAATTATATGAGAATAATGTCATTGAAAAGCCCTGAGAATTAAATAAATAGTGTTGGAAAGGCTATTCATGATGATCCCCTTTTGTGAATTCTGTAGAGTTAGGACATACGTGGGGTGCATTCTGCAGACCCCAAGACAGGATTCAGCTTTCATGAGCAACCATTCTTGAATATTATTGTTGTATTTATTGAATAGCTCATCCCTGTGAAAGACAGAAGTCTGGCAGAAAAATAGTGCTCAGTTACTTAGGTCTGATACATTAATAAATAAAACCCAGGCAAAGAAGAGGAACCAGTTTATAACCACCTTCAAGCGCTAACAATAAACAAACCTTGTCTAAATCTAGAACCACAGTTCTCCTCACCATAGTAAAAACTTGAAAGCCACAGTAAAACTGAGTGAACTTTTAACTTTCAAGAAAGTAATAGCTCTTATTTTGCGTGCAGATCAACCTATAGAGGGAGACGAAACATACATTTTATTACTTTATATGACTATTTGCCAAATGATGAAGACATTTACAGGGGGTGGTGAGTCTGAAACAAGTTTACCGAGATCACATTAATGATGGGTTTGTAAGCACTCTATGTTTAAGTGGCTGACATCTGAGTTGTAGTCCCAGCTCTATTAAAAATTAGATTGGACAAATATTGCATACATTAATCTGGTGAGATTACACTTTTCTGATTTCCACAGTAATAATAAACATCACGCAATACTCAGCTTTATTAGGAAGAGTGACTGGAAGGTCTCCTCTCTCCTTGGAAAAGAAGGGAGAGCACACAGACTTTGAATATGAACCTTTACCTCTGGCATAGGCTACTGTGGGACTAAACAGTGTCCTTTAAATTTAATTGGCATGCGGAATAGCTTCCAGAGGATGGAGAATGCTGAGTGAAAAAGGAATATTCACAATCAGAGTCAATTCTGTCTTGCCCAATCTCAAACACCCACTGTTAAACTACACTACAATTTGTCCTGGTTTAGCAGCAGCAGTCATTTTTTTCTCCTTCTTAGTAGCTGGTGCAGCGCTGTGCTTTTGGCTTTCGGCCTGGGAGCAGAGCTGGTAACACTGATGTTTGGTCTGAGCAAGGACTTTGTGAGTCTCATGCTCTGCCAGGAAGGAGGGGAAGCCGGGAGGAAGCAGAGACAGGACACCTGACCCAAACTAGCCAAAGAGGTATTCCATACCACAGCACGTCATGCCCAGGATGCAGAATGGAGAGTTCCTGGAAGGGCTAGATCACTGCTGGGTGGGGGCGAGGTATCGGTCGGTGAGGTGTTGTATTCTCTTCCCTTGTTATTTCCTTTATCATTATTATTGGTGGTAGCAGTAGTGATTTGTGTTATACCTTAGTTACTGGACTGTTCTTATCTCAACCCGTGAGAGTTGCATTCTTTTGATTCTCCTCCCCATTGCTCCAGGAGCAGGGGGAAGAAAGTTGGGGGGGGAAGTAGACTGCGTGTTTCTAATTTACAGCCTGGGCTTAAACCATGACACAATTATATTTTAATACTTTAATGCAAAAATATGAATGGTTTTACTGGGGATAGTGCAAAGTTAGAGTCGATCTTCTCTTGGAAATACTTAAGGAAAAAGAAATCAATGCCCACTGAGTGAGTTACCTTGTCATAGAAGAGATCAGGTTAGTCAAGCAGGACTTGCCTTTCATGAACCCATGCTGACTGGGCCTGATTGCCTGGCTGTCCTGTACACGCTGCATGATGGCACTCAGGATGATCTGATCGATAACCTTCCCCAGCACTGAAGTCACACTGACAGGCCTGTAGTTCCCCGTATCCTCCTTCTGGCTCTTCGTATAGTTGGGTGTCACATTTGCTAACCTCCAGCCAACTGGGACCTCCCTGGTCAGCCAGGATTCCTGACAAATAACAGAAAGTGTCTTGGGAAGCACTCCCACCAAATCCATCAGTACTCTTGGATAGATCCCATCTGGCCCCCACAGACCTGTGCGTGTGTAAGTGGTGTAGGAGGTTGCTGACCATTTCCTCTTGGATTATATGGGCTTTATTCTGCTCCCTGTCCCTGTCTTCCAAACGGGGGCTGGATACCTGAAGAACAACTGGTCTTACTATTAAAGATTGAGGCAAAGAAGACATTAAGTAACCCAGCCTTTTCCTCATCCTCTGCCACTATGTTCTCCCACACATCTAATAAAGGATGGAGATTCTCTCTAGTCCTCCTTTAGCTGCCACATGAATCTCCACTCCCTACCTCTACTGAGACAGCAGACCAAAGGACCTCACTAGCACATTGTCCCTCAAACACTACTATGCCGTCCCAAGGCCTATATCTAGAGGGTTTTATCCCTTTCCCCCTTCAAATCTAGTTTGAAGCTCTTTGATGAGCTCTGCTAACTCCTGTGCAAAGATTCTTTTCCCCCTTTCAGACAGGTTTACCCCATCTGTTGCTAGCAGGCCTGGTGTTGTGTAAACTGACTGATGACCTTTAGAAAACTTGAACCACTAGCAAAATAAGTATTGTATTCCTAACTGGAAAAATCACTGCAGTGACTGCTGGAGATGCTGTTTCACAGTTCTTGTATGACAATTGACTTTCTCAGCTGAAAGACATCTCCCACTATGAGCCAAGCTTGGTGACAACAGAAAGTGTATAAAGGTAACTTTGGACTTCAGAGCTCTGAGATTAATGCACAAACGGGAGCAAGGATGCAAAGGATGTTAATTTTAACTTCCAAATATCCCTATAGCACCATATTTGAGTTTCCAGTCATTAGAAGCTTTTGCAGACATTTTTGATTAAAAAAGACAGTTTCTGTTGAAGAAAATTATGAATCCATAGATAGTTGAATCTATAAAGGTTAATATAAAAATCAGGAAAGAGAATCTACCTTACGGCATTGTGTTATGGGAAACACGGGTATAGAATCAGGACAGGACTTCAGCTAGGTCTTATTTCAGGACTTGCTACTGTGCAAGCTCAGCTTGGCCAGGATCAAGCTGCAGCTAATGACAGACACCTGAGGCAGACTGGTGAATGCCTAGCATAGTGGAGGAAACAATTTATATGTTCTGCTTGTAGGGATTTGACACTTTCTGTGTAAAGCTGCATCACATTTTTGCCCGTCTGTCATGAGCACCATGAAAGCTGCAAGTTCCTCAGGGCAGGAACCTGTTAAGCACTTAGCACAACACAGGAGCTCTATGGTAATAATTACCACTGCTGTTAAATGCGCTGTGGCATACCTGTTTCAGTATCCTTACTGTAACTCATATTTCTCTAAGGCTGTCAGTATAATAATGTTATACTGAATTGCAATAGAGAGGTTTGGGGAAATGTGAGGAAATGGTCTATCAGTTTCCCTGATCTCCTGCAGTGCTAGGCAGCACTTTTGACACCAATAATCTACAGCCACACTCTGCTGCGGAGAATGAGCAAATGCGTTCATGCAATTAACATGTAACATCACACGGTAATCACCCAACAGGAACACTCTTAGCTTCCATGTGTATTATGACGATAACTGAAAAGCAAACACATCACTCACAAAATTAAAAGCACCAGATCATTCATGTGCAATTTAACCACCTTCAGTTCAAACTGAAATCACAATTCCGTGTTTCATTTCTCCCTTGTGGAAGACAACTCTTTGATGAACTAATACAGGTAGGAGTCACCAGCAGAGATCTAGACATGACACATCTCCTTTATAGTCAGAATTTTTCTCTGCGTATACATAGCAGAGAAGCATACTGCCTTTCCAGAAGCATCCCTTAGTGCTCTCTGCACTCTGCAAATCCACCTGTACCTGTGGAGCAGACCAGCTGAGCAGATGGAGTCAAACCCAAAGGTTAGGACCCACAGGAGCCCATCTCACACATATGAAGTACAGAAATTACACTCACTGTGAAGACACTGCTGTGATGGAATTACTTGAGGTGCAAAATAAGGAAAAAGAATCCTGCTGCAGAAACTCAACAATCTTTCTGATCCTCAGGCTGTTACTCTCCAACTTAGGTTCTTCCACATGGAACATGCAATTTTCCAATGGAATTTTCCAGCTTAGGTTCTTCCAATGGAACATGTGGAAGATGTAAAAAATTCCATTTTTAAAGGACATTTTCCAATCAAAACTTTGATAAGTGTCCCAACACCTCCACAGATCAAATCTGGCTCATTGCTTTTAACATAGAAGTATTAATAAAATTCTGAAAAGCAATTTTATGTCCTTTATTTACACACAAATTCTTACTTACACTGGTAGGCTTTCCACACATAGAATTAAAGATGTTAGATTAAACTAGTACTTTCTCATATGGTTTTGTGAGTGCATCAGTACATAAAGAAACCCCTTCACACAAGTGGAATATTGCACATGTGTAAACTAAAATCTTATCTGGTTCTTTTTTTTTTAGTATAAAATAAAACTTCCAGGTTTGCAGATGCTAAATGATTGATACATATTCCATTTAAATGCAAATTTTACTTTTTCTTTTAATGGGATAACAAGTACTTTTCCTCAAATTTTTCAGACAGTTTCATTCTGAAATATGGGATGAGGTTGAGGAGATGAGATCTGTCTAGATTTACTTGGTATAATTCTTAGTTAGATAACCTTGATGCATTTTTTTAATCCCTGTTTTTTGATCATTCATTTCTGAAAAGAAAATGAAGTGTGTTGTACACCTCACAAATTAAACAGGTTATGAAAAAGAGAACACAGTTTATCTACTGCTATTTGTGCTTATGATGTGAGAAGGGAAGTGGATTTTGCAAAATAATGATCTCCAGGTAGTGTAAAATGCAGAGGAAAAAAATGAGAGTTCAAGAGTAGCATTATAATGACCAAAATTCACTATGTGTTTTTTATTATGTTGGAAAAACTCTTTTAAGAAATGGAAATCACTACTTTCTATTGATTCATGAACAGAATCTTCAGACATAAGTCATCAGTGTTGACACTTTCAAATACATAAAACGTGACATCTGCTCCTACAAACGCACTACACAGGCTGTAAATCATCAAAGAGAAAAACAGTTCAATGTCATTTCAGCCACTGTAAGCTATGGTTTACAACTGAGAGATAAAAATAGTCATACTGTCTCTATGACATCTAAACCACTTTTCTATTGCAGTATTCTATGTTCTGATTTATCTTTGTGGTTGAACAACACACAATCAATTGTAAGCAACTAGTGTAGTTTGATTCCAGTCAACAGCAATTTTCTTCAGCTTTATCTTTTTTACCCCTCACTGCACTGACTTTAAGGGCTCTCCCAAACCCACCCTTTCCCATGCAGTGTTTTCTGGACATTCTGAGGACTTAAATTTGTCATTTTAAATTGTGAAAATATAATAAAAACACATAACTTATATTTAATGCTTTCTAAATACTTGTAAAATTCTTTTTGAGTATCACCATATCTGCATTCACACTACTGAAGAAAAAATATATATGCATTTCTCAACACTGATATCATGCTGTCCTGGGTTCAGCAGTAGCAGTCAGTTTTTCTCCTTCTTAGTAGCTGTTGCAGCACTGTGGTTTTGACTTTCGGCCTGGGAACAGATTATTTCTGGATTATTTTCCTCCCTTTCTCAAAGACTTCTTCCACTGTATCACCCCACACAATAATGTCATCAATGTATTGCAGGTGTTCTGGAGCTTGCCCCTGTTCCAGTGCATTCTGGATCAGTCCATGGCAGATGGTAGGGCTGTGTTTCCACCCCTGGGGCAGTCGGTTCCAAGTGTACTGGACGCCCATGTACCCAAGAGTCGGGCCACTGAGGAACACCAGAACAACCAACAAGTGGATAAAGCTGCTAAGATTGAAGTGGCTCAGATGGACTTAGATTGGCAACATAAAGGTGAATTATTTTTGGCCCAATGGGCCCATGACATTTCAGGTCATCAGGGCAGAGATGCAACATATAGATGGGCCCGTGATCGAGGGGTGGACTTAACAATGGACATTATTGCCCAGGTTATTCATGAGTGTGAAACGTGCTTCAATTAAACAAGCCAAACAGTTAAAGCCTCTTTGGTATGGAGGACGATGGCTGAAGTATAAATATGGGGAGGCCTGGCAGATTGATTATATCACACTCCCACCAACCCGCCAAGACAAGCGCCATGTGCTTACCATGGTGGAAGTAACCACCGGATGGCTGGAAACATACGCTGTGCCCCACGCCACTGCCCGGAACACTATCCTGGGCCTTGAGAACCAGATTTTGTGGCAACATGGCACCCCAGAAAGAATAGAATCAGACAATAGGACTCATTTCCTGAATAACCTTATAGACACTTGGGCCAAAGAGCATGGCATTGAGTGGGTATATCACATCCCCTACCATGCACCAGCCTCCGGGAAAACCGAACGGTACAATGGGCTGTTAAAAACTACATTGAGAACAATGGGTGGGGGAACTTTCAAGCATTGGGATACACACTTACCAAAGGCCACCTGGTTGATCAACACCAGAGGATCTGCCAACAGGGCTGGCCCAGCCCAGTCAGAACTTTTACATATTGTAGAGGGGGACAAAGTTCCCATGGTGCACATGAAGAATTTGCTGGGGAAGACAGTCTGGGTTATTCCTGCTTCAGGTAAAGGCAAACCCACTCGTGGGATTGCTTTTGCTCAGGGACCTGGATATACTTGGTGGGTAATGCAGGAAGATGGGGAAGTCCGATGCGTACCTCAAGGGGATTTGATTTTAGGGGAAAACAGACAATGAACTCAACTGTATGCTGTTGCCTGCTATAGCCCATCAACTAGAAGTCTGCAGGGCACCAGCGACTGGCCCTGACTTCCCTCCGACCATCATCCCAACAGAGAATGAACTTTGATAGAACCAGATGAGTTCTACAGTAAAGGAATGATCAGCATCAGCAGGCAACGATCCAACACTGCACACAGCCTCTCCTGCCCTGAAAGACTGTTACAAGAGATGGAGCCCAACATCATGGACTAAACGGACTCAGCAGCTTTATAGGAATTGGTCCGTGCACTAAGATAACAGTGCACTGAAATGAGAGTGAGGGTATATGGAAAATGTGGGATCTCAGCATGACGTGAATGGTATGGAATAAGGGGTGGATACTTTCCTGGGTTCAGCAGCAGCAGTCAGTTTTTCTCCTTCTTAGTAGCTGTTGCAGCACTGTGTTTTTGACTTTCGGCCTGGGAACAGAGCTGATAACACTGATGTTTAGACTGACCAAGGACTTTGTGAGTCTCATGCTCTGGCAGGGAGGAGGGGAAGCCGGGAGGAAGCAGGGACAGGACGCCTGACCCAAACTAGCCAAAGAGGTATTCCATACCACAGCACGTCATGCCGGGGGATGTAACTGGGAGCTACCCCGGAAGGGCACGTCCTCTTTTCTGTCGGGCTCTTTTCTGGTGGGTGGTATCGTATTCTCTTCCCTTGTTATTTCTCTTATCGTTATTATTATTGGTGGCAGCAGTAGTGATTTGTGTTATACCTTAGTTACTGGACTGTTTTTATCTCAACCCGTGGGAGTTACATTCTTTCGATTCTCCTCCCCATCCCTCTGGGGGGTGGGGGGGGGGGAAGTAGACTGCGTGGTTCTAATTTACAGCCGGGGCTTAAATCACGACACATGCTCACTGTACTAGGTATTTTTTTCCATGCATCATTCCTCACCAAAGAAAACAGTATCAAGTATCTTGATCCTTCCTTGAAAGAAATGCAAAATTGCCTCCTATAGCTACTTTGTCAACTTAATTAGTATTCAAAACAGTATTCAATTTGCATAAAGTACTAAAACAGTTTTTCAAATCTTCAGTGATTTACTTCATTTAATTATGAAGTGAGAACATGACTATCACAAGTGGCATATTTTGTTATTATTAGCACCTAAGAGATCACAACATGCATTAGGATTTAAATATTTTTTGTACATGATAAAGCCCAAAGAGGTGAATTATCTTAACCACTAGTATTTAGTATTAGCTTTTGCAGTAGAAATAAAACATTTATATGGCTAATGAAAATGCAAGGAATAGACACATCACCATGACAAGTGATGTAATGATCTTGCAATACACCACACATAGGTAACGGATAGCAAGCAGAAAGCAACAGAGCAATACATGAAAGAGCCAAAGCCCAGGCTGAGCAGGAAATAGTTTTTTCCATTTCCAGGTTGCATAATCTTCCTAACGTACATGAAAACAAAATCACATACACTTCGATTTTTTTGTGAGACTTGTATGAAGTTCTCTGAGCTTGCCCCCTTTGCTGGGAAGGACATGAGCCTTGCCCTTGGAAGATCAGTGTTCAAGCTCTCACCATTAGACTATTAGACAGCCTGGAATCGATTTCACAAGCATACACTTACCAAAAGTATCAAAAAAGTCTTCTCACTCAGAATTTCACTCAAACAATTATACTAATTCAAGAAAAAGTTTTATTAGCGAATTAGTTAATGGTTTTCCAACAACAACCAGTTCTTAAAACAGGCTGAACACACTGGTCTCACTGTGAGTGTAGTATGAATGTTACAAGAGGTTTTGCCATCCTCCCTTCCCTGTAATTGACTGTTTCTAGGATTTTACTTCCTTAAGCTATTTACTAAATGTTAACATCCCCTCTCACTTATTAACCAGACAGGTGTACAGACCTTCTAAGAGAATGGCTAAAGTCATCTCCAAGCTGCAAATTTAAAAGTTGTATGTCAAATGCATACACCTGTCAAATTGCAGAAACACAGCCCTCAGCCCTTCACTTCAGGAGTGCTCCTGGAAATCCATCCAAAAGCATAAGCAGTACTGCCTACCCTAATCTGCTGTCAGAAACACCCTGCTTGCTTTGCCCTACCTGTAATTGACCCCAGGGACAGCTGCTGTGTTTTGTGGCCAAATGTGCTATCTATCCTTCAACCATATACTGGTAGCCACAGGATATATTCTACTGCTTTAGTGACTAATACCTGATGGCAAACTGTTATTCACTATAGCACAGTACTGCCTGCATGAGCTACCATGTACCCTGCCCACTGACTTTGTCTCCATCCACACGTAACTTAATACAGCCTGTGTGATACAGCTATTGCACTTTGGTTTTATAAATCCCAGGTATCAGAAACATACTTCAGGGATTCAGCTTCAGTGGTGTCCAGAGCTCATCCCATTTAGTATGTCTTTCTTCCTAAATACTTGCTTGTACATTCCCAAAATAAAGTGTTCTGTCAGCCAAGAAGCCTAGAAAGCTAAATCAGATTACAGACATTTGCACCAGAGGTTCCTTCCAACTCTCTAACATAGTCATATGGTCTAGCTCATAGCAAGATTAGAAAGGCAACATTTTTTCACACATTTCCATGTAAAATCTTGATTTGTCATGTGCACGCGCACATACACATACAAAACCATAAAGGAAATGAAGGTGCGTGTGTGTATGCACACACATAAAATGAGATAAGCACATCTTCTCTCTCTACTGAAGTGTCTCTTTTCTTTCCAACTGCTCCCCTGCTGAATGCTTCTTGAGGACAGGCAAAGTGTTCTGAGTTCTCACTGAAACTCAGTGAAAACAGTGGGACACTCAACAGGTTCAAGATAGCTGATGCACAGACACACGTAGAACTTTACAGAAGAGAAAGCACCATTCAGTTTCTGGTTTTGTAACAGGATAGGTCTGTACCTGAAAATGTTTATTAATCTGATTAATAGGCTGCTTTTTGAAAGCTAATCTAATTCTATAAATCATTTCAATAACATATATTACCGCTCCATATATACGTTGCCTCTCTGCCTATCTGCTAAGAATAAAGAATAAGTGTAAAACGAAAAAGTATAAATGTATAAAATGCAAAAGTATATTGTAAATGGATACTTACAACCAGTAAAATACTAAATTTATCAGAACTAGTAAGAGTATTGTAAAACTTCTTTTGCTTTCCTTGCAATTACCAGATGTCTTGATGTTTGCTTCTACATACGACTGGATGGCACAAATGTGTATTAATCGCCCTATTTACCGAGGGACAGTCACAATGGCATTCTTAAAGTAAAACACCTATGTTTTTTCCACTTTGTAGTTCCAGAAAGGTTCTCTGGATGGATGAGTTTCAAAAGATTTTACAGGTCTGCTTCAACAATCTCCATAAATATCCAGATTTTTCAAGAATTCAGATGCTTCAAACTGTAACAGGCTGGTAAATATCTTAGATGGGGGCTGAATTAATTTAGAAGAACCAATCTTTGAGACATCTCAATGATTCTGGAAATCTCCATCTAACACTGAATCTGTGAAAATGCAAAAGCATCAAAGAATTTACCTACTGAGGCTACAAAAATAAATCCTGTAGTGACACTGGTTTCCACAGTTCCTTCCTAATAAGCAACACTAAAAATTATCTCTGAACTCATAGAGTAAGGTGAAGGTGATTTGCATTATTGGATCCCTCAACGCTTGCAAACTTAGTTCCATGGCAAATCCTCCTGTCCTTAAAGCAATTTTTCAAACATTGTTCCATTTGTAGCTCGTTTTGAACAAAGACTTATTTGGAGGAGGGGGCACAATTCATTCAGAGAAAAACTGAACAGACTTGATGCTTTTTCTCCTGCATGAACTCTGAAGCCCAGTTATTCAGGAAAATCTCCTCACCACCTTTATTAGCAGAACTCAGTGCCTTGTGACAAAAGGCCAACAGTAACACTGGGCAGTCCTCTCCTACCTGTGAAAAGTAACCGATGCCAGTAATCCCACTGTGGCCAAAGCACTTATTTGCACAAGTAATTTCTTCAATGACAAAATAAGGACTGAACAGTGAAGTATTATGTACAGGTGATGGGAAATTGAGGATAAAAAGCAAAAGGTATATCAAATGTAATTTATCCTTTTTTTTTTTCACTTTGTTGCTGCATTGGTAGAACTATCATGTAACTGGAAAAACAAATTGCTATGTGCCAAATTTATTAGTGTATAAAAGGAGACGTTTCTTACAAGTACTTTGAGAAATAAACCATCCTCGTGCTATACACTGAACTCCCACTGACATAAACAAAAGCTTTATACAAAGAGTAAATACAGAATGCATTCCTCAGTTTTCATGCAAAAATCTTTAGTTGAGGAAATATTTTACCTAACAGAAAATACTAGCTGACTAGGAGCACCTGGGGAACAGGCAACTCACATCTGACATACAAGAGCTGGTATACAACATAATGCCTATTCTTTGTCAGTTCACAGTATAAACATTAACATAGGCACTATTTATACTAAGAAATATTATTAATAGATTCATTGTGATTAAAAATTAGTTTCAGTGACTTTAACTTTCGTTCCACATTCGTTCACCTCCTTATCTGGATGATGAAGAATTCTGCTGGTATTGATTATTTTTTCACAATAAAAAGCCTTGGGCAGATGATTTAGAACATGGTTTTTTGACTGAAACAGATAAAACTGAAGGAGGTTTGGCTTTTGTGCTTATGTGTCAGTAGTTGTGTACTTCACGGAAAAAAAATTTCCTTCAGAACTTAAAAATCTCAAATGATATCTCAAAATAAAAAAAAAGCTGACTTTGAAAACAGTCCTATATCTAACAAGTTTATGCACTGAATACTTATTTAATTTTCCATCTGTTGAAACCATGTGGAAAAATGAAAGAAGAAAAAAGTTATAACATTAGACCGTAAGAAAAGAGTAACGGTAAGGAAACTGATTCTTTGTTCTTTGTATCACTGCAACAGGTTCAAAAATCTACATATACACGCAGCAATAAAAAAGGATGATTCATAGTGAAAGACTCATGAAAGAACCTCAGCTATTTGTCTTTAGCAGCTTCTAGCCCATTTTTCTCCAAAAAGCCTTGTTATCATCTCACTACATTTCCTCATGCAATCATATATGGCAATGCCAACAGAATATTTCCCTGAAACCTGCAATTTGCTGTGACTGTGTGAGCAAAGACCTAGGTTTCTCACAATCCGGCCCAGTTAACCCACCCTTGGCTTCCTTGTAGCTGTTTGCACATGGGCCACCATGCCCCATGCTAGGCCAAGTCGTAGTGCCTCAAACTAGATGCCTGCTTTGGGCTTCCTGGTCTCTGCAGGCAATGACCTTCCTTACTCAATTGGTTTTGCAAGCCTCCTGCTGCTCTTATACTAAGTCTGCATTTTGCTGAAATCATCTGTAAACTAGAAAACGTGGACAATTTCACATTTCGTGGCTACTGTTGGTTGACCTGAAGTATTACATGCCAAACTTGATGGGTATGCTGTTGGCCTCCTCAGCAACTGCTGTTTTCTTTCCATTCTCTATTTGTGTCCTGCTGGCACCAATAAGACACACATAGCTTAATAGAAGCATGGTGATCACACATCTGCTTTCACTTGCATCAACAGCTCTGCCTAGCTGTCATGACATTGAAAACATGTTACTCTTAATTCATTATCTAAAAATTATACATGACACAAATTTTAGTTTTGTATGTGTATTGCTGTCAGTGGTTAAGCTTGTACTTGATTCTGAGGGAAAATCTAAGATCACTTATTTGGGACCATCAACGACATTCCCAGTCTCATAAAAGGACCATGGTCAGCATATTCTCATCTAAGCATGGAAGCTCACTTTCCATGTAATAGGACTAATACATTGTCAAACTTAGGACTGAGTTTATGCCTGCTTGGAGCTGATTACAGATAATTTTTGAGACTTTGGGGTATATTTTCATGATAATGTGATTTGGCCACTGCAAAAGTTTAGTTTAATTCAGTTTAAGACTGTTCTCATAGGGGGTTTAATTACCTATTGATTTCAGCTGAATTGCTGCCCATCACCATAGTAGACACCTTTCGTGAAAAATCAATAGCAATATTAAGTCTCTTTTCAGTGTAAAGACTCTGATTGGACTGCGGGCTAAAGAGGTTTGTTTTACGTTTTATTGTTCCTACTCATATTTTTTTCAGCTGGATGTTTCCTTGAGAACCGCACCTGAATCCAGAATCTGTTACTCATACAAGCTGTTCTTATTAAAGCCTCATTTAGATCAACAACTCTTTTAAGTTGGATAAATTTTGCAGTTCTGGACCTGACAGTTTCAGCCATTTCTGGTTTGATTTGCCTTGTGATTTTTGCACCTCAAACCTGCAGGAGAGAGGAATTTAGTCAGTGATGTACACCAGTACAGTGAACTGTTCCATACGTTTTCAGTGGTTTTGTACCATCTGAAGCCAATTCTGAGTGAGAAGCATTCTTTACTTAATCCAATTTATTTAGTCAGACTAAGCAAGAAAAATGAAGTCATCTAGGGTTTGGGGTTTTTCTTTGTTTGGCTTACATGGTTAAGGAGAAAGGGACAGAAATTATATTCCTTTTGGGAGTAAATTCAATTCAATAGTATTGAACAACTTTTATGAATTTCAAGATATCTTTCAGGAAAGCATTCCTTATATATTTTCATTTATCATTTCGTGTTCCTCTAAATTCTCAATTTTAAAGTTACAGTGGCCCAGAAATTGATTTAAACCAAAAATAAACTTTCATGAGGCTCATTAAATGGTAAAATACATTCTTCACTTTTGTTTCTAAAACTGATATTAAGTTTTTAGTATTGGTACTAAATTGTTCTCAGTGCTCAACAGCATTTTACCGGATTTCCTCTGTCTACGAGCTGTGAAAAAACAAGTGAGTTCAGCTATGAGATCTTTGTTAAAAAACTTTACTCCCACAGAGTAGTTTTGCAAAAAAATCTGATATTCTCAAAGTTTAATGTTTGAATACCTTATTATAGCACTTCCAACCCTACTTTTTCTCACATCACTGATACGCTTTGCTACTTCCTGGCACACGTGCTTAATAGTTTTCATACTCTTAACTTCTTAATCTTTGAGCAGGACAAGAAAGCAAAAGATTAATTTCATGTAGGCTAAGATCTCAATCCAACTGATGGTACTTGAAAAAGCAATGGGAAAAATGCAAACATCTACATATCATCAGAAAAAATTATCCTATTTAAACAAAAGGCATGGGAAGGATCAGCAAAAAACAATGGTGAATACAGAAGTGAATGACACTGTGGCAGCTTTAACATTTGTATGACGATGACAAACAGACACCAGTTAGTGTAGGCTATATTCCTAAAACTAATTTCACACTTTTTTTTTAGATTTTAGGATTACTATTCACTGAATGTGCCCAGAAAAAATAAATAAATAAATAAATAATAATAAAAAAAAAAGGCAGCTTGTTATTACACATAACAGTTGCATGTTATGGATGAATGGTGCTACAGCACTTATAATTACACATGCACAAACATGATGAAAATTAGTATTACTGTAGATATCAAAAGCAAACAGACTTAATTAAAGGAATAGCTGCAACAAACCCAGATGCAATCCAAAACAAAAAAGGACAACTCCAAATCTAATGAATCCTTTGAATATTAATTACAGAATTCCTAACAATACACTGGGAAAGCTCTCTTGGAGAATTCAGTTTACTGTTTAACAGTTTCTGACTAATTTTATTAACCTGTACATCTGAGAGGATCAACCCCCTCTGGGTTTAATTAGAAGAAAATTCAATTTAAATCTAAATGTCAACAGTGGTTACTAATTATGGCAGGGCCCTGGTCGAGACACCCAGTCTGTAATCAGGCAGTTCTCTGCTAACAATTAACAGTTTCTTTCTGAGTTATGAGT
Source organism: Psittacula echo (assembly GCF_963264785.1). Lineage (NCBI taxonomy): Eukaryota > Metazoa > Chordata > Aves > Psittaciformes > Psittacidae > Psittacula > Psittacula echo. The sequence continues at coordinate 121,915,530 of NC_137737.1, forward strand.
GCATTAGGATTTTCCTTTTTCTAAATAAATATGATTCAGCATGGGACACGACTAATATTAAGAGCACCTACTGCTATGTGCAGACATGCAGAAGAGGTTGCCAAATTAAATTACAGAGATTTCTCAAACATATAGCTGAATAATAAGCAGCTACAAAACTAGGTCAGGGTCGCAAGCAGTCGACCACAGCCCCTCCCCCCAACATGCAAAATAAATATACCCACTATCTCTGAATAGAAATCAGCCTTTTGTTATGCCCTTTGTCAGGAATACGTTACTGCAAAATGATATTTATTTCCACAGTCTTCACAGCTGTGAGCAGGGTTGAATTAATCTTTTGAGAACTGATTTCATCTTCAATTTCATGTTTATGATTATGAAATGTAAATGTATTACTTTAAAGGAAAAAATGACGAAAAGCATAAATGTAAAAAGGCAGCTCTTTACCTACTGCTTTCACTTGCTCTGTACTAAAAAGCAAATAGCCAACTAACTGTTAAATAAAACCAGGTGTTGCAAAAATGCTTTGTAGAAAAATATGTAGAAATACAAAAACTGAGGAGATGCCTGAAAATGAAACAACTTGAAGATCTAACCTGAGCAGCAAATATGTGACTTTAGACAAGAGAGTTATCAGAACACAGAAACACAACCAAAACTAGGCTGAGGATAAAGGCCTTACTTATTTAACTTCAAACCAACCTCCGCACCCTCAATGCTACTACTAAGGACAAACCAAAAATGCTGATTACAGCCAAGCATTGCTATTGCTCAGCTTGGTGATAGATTTTTTCAAAAATTACAATAGTCTTTTCTGAACCATTTCATTCTGTTGATCTACTAATTAATTACATCCATAGCCATAAAGTAACTGTGGTGGAAGTTGTTGACAAATTTGTGTCATTTCATCTTGGGAATTACCAACCATTGTCCTCAAATACTCCAGGCAAACATATTTTGAGGTTTCTAGTGGGAATTTCTAAAAATGACTGTTTATGAGTGTGGAAATCAGAACTCAAAGACAATCTGTCTGGAAATACAGAGATAGTCCTATGAGTAGTTTTAGTTATAGTATAGCCATAATGATCAAACATGCTCGTCTTGGGCTGCTCTTTGCTGAACAGGAAAGCTGTTTGCTTTCTATGCTAAAACCAAAGTTTTAAAAATGAAACAAAATGCACAAAACAACAACCCTCTTTTGCAAAGAATATGTTAAAAATTATGCATTGGACTTCATTTTAAGCATATTTTCTTTGCACGTTTTTTTGACCAAAGGCCACGAAGTGGCAAATGAACATGTGAGCATCACTGTTGATAAATGCTCCAATAAGACACTATAATTACAGCTACATTCTTTAGTAGTGAAGACATAAATCATTTAGGATGTTGTGAATGCAGTTCTTTAATTTGATTTAGACTTACACTCATATTTTTCAAATTAAACACTAAACCTGAAATACCTTATGCATATGCTTTACTTTAAATCTGTAAACAGTTTTATGCCCTCTCCATGGCTGCTTATAGAACAAAAATTAAGTATATACGTATATATGTAAGAAACACTTCTAAGCATGTAAGCAGGTGCTTATTGTTGAGCAAGTGCTTAAAACACCTCTATTCAAGAAAGCACTTATGGATATTAAATAGTGCATATTATGTATATTATGTAAGGCTTTCCTGAGTAACGATAAATCAAGAACATCTCAAAATTAAGCATCTGCTTTCTTCAATTTCTGAACCCATGTGGCATTTTTTTCTCAGTAATGAAAAGATTATGCACATTTTAAAGTATAATGCAGAATATGGCTCTTAAAACCTTGTGATGGAGTGGTTGCAGAAGATATTCTACAAATGTAACACTCGAACTTGACAAGAAAATTACGCAACCATGAGTACGTTTGGATGCACCAACTCAAGATTAACCGCATGCTCTCCACACACTCCAATGCCTGTTGATACTGGCAGCTATCTATACGAATGAACTTCAGCAGTCAGATTGAAAGTGGGTGGTTTAAGCCTATTTTTGTCACAACGAACGTTAGGTACCTGGCCTCCCTTTTACCACTTGCTCCACCCCATTCTGCTACAAACATGCATCTTTTTCCATCAGAAAAAAAAGGGAATCAGGACACCTCATCTTCTAATCTCATTGTCTGAATAAATGTGTGAAATTAGGCAGGATTGATAGCACGAAATAATTTCCAACTGACCTCTGAAATTGTTACTTAGCTCCTGGGGATGGAAGGAAAAAAGAGGGAAGAAAGGACAAGGGACTTTCCTCTCTCCCTTCTTAAACTGTGTATGGAAGAAAGAGAGAATTAAATAAAATAATCCCCAAGATGAGTTAGGCCAAACACGGACTGCCCAGAAAAAGGGTGACTCTGCACCTAGAAGCTGAGGACTTGGTGCCCAGGTCCCACTCTTCCACCTCTTTATTTACTTTATCCACTGCCTCCTGCATTCTAGAATAACTCAGGAACCCCAAGCACCAGTGAAAATCCGTGATTTATGTGATGTCCTTTCCTTCTCTGCATTTATCAGCAAAGGGGTTTGCTTTAGGAGGCAAAAGATCAGTTTTGTAACTGAACTCAGCCCCCCCTGTTCCCACCCCGGGTGATTATTACACTTCTCGGGTGGTTAAATTCATGCATCCTTTGGTTTCATGCCTTGTAATACTTCCTGAGGCTCGTAATAATCACTCAGAAATACTCTGCTGGCTGGGCTTTCTTATTTGGTTACTATCTTTGTGTGAAATTTTGGCCTCTCTGAAGTCAGCATAAATCTTGCTCTCAACTAAAATTGGGCAGGGCTTCACACTTCATGTTTCTAAAATACTCCCTGCTTTCAGTTCCTTTAGTATTTCTATTTTATACTACTATTGCTAAAATTGCAAACTGTGATAACCAATGATGTAAAGAACTTTGTAAGATCAAAATTTCAACATTAAACCACAAGCTTAGGAACAAAAAAAAAAAAAAAAAAAAAAAAATTCTATTTTCTGCCATGTATACTACAAAGTGTAATTTAGAAAAAAATACCAAATCACAATTAAGATACTTTTTAGCCTTCATTAGGTAAATGCAAGTGTCTCTATATATTTTCCCATCCCTGAAAGAGTTTATTTTTTCTCCATGTTCAACTGAAGTTTTAGTTGAGATCTTTTGATAGAACCAAAAAGGAAGTTCTTTTAACCACAGCTCAATAATAAGGTGAATGGAAAAACAGTTGGTTTCCTTCTTGCTTCAACTGTTTACCTTGATCTGTTTTAAGCAAAGAGAAGAAAGGCAGACAGATTCTGTACATATTCTTCATTACATAACAACCACAAGTTCAACCAAAAAAAAACCCCTGTAAAAAACCTGTTTTGTTCTCACGATTGAACTTCTCCTGTTCTGATTGTTCTAAGTAATTCTACTTTCACCTCAAAACAAGAGACTGAAGACATTTAATTTAGCATCTAAAAGCAATACTAAAGGACTACTTCGTATATAGCCATAAAGTGTAGACCTAATGGAAAATCATTGTAAATAAAACTAAAAAAAGCTATAAATTATTCTGTGAGCAACAAAGAGAAATTAAAAACTAGTTATGTGCTGGTGAAAGAAAATATGACATAATTTGGTAGGACTGAAACCTGGCATGACAATTCAGATGACTGAAACCCAAATAGGAAAGACAGCTGGGAGGAGAAAGAATGTGGGACTCCACATTAAAGGTATCATTTACATACTTAGGACTTACAGGCTAATTCATGATAGTTGTATCTGACTGACAATAATATCAGGTCTTTTACAGCTGCCAACACAAATGAGAAAAAAGAAGGAGCAGGTCTCTAAAAATTACTTAGAAGTACGTGTAAATACGTAGAAAATCGCACAGTGTTCTGAACACATAAGCTGGTACATTCTGATGATACTGAGAAATTATTTTTGAAGTGTCTAAAAACTATAGATCCATTTCCAACATAAAAAGTAAACCAAGCAACTTAAATCATTCAGTACTAGAACTCAGTATGATGGATAAAAATAAACTGACCATTGCCTAAAACTGGCAGCTGCCTACGTTACAGCAATCACAAATGAATTTCAATTACAACGTGCAAGACATATGATGTGTATTTCTTTTCTCTGCAAAAAGCCAGCGTTGCCAAATAATTTTAAAGACACAAATAAAACAGAGCAAAATAGGTATTTTAATGTAAAAGAACACTGAATATCAGACTGTAAACCCACAAATCTGCAGTCATGAAAGAAGGATGTGTATGTGTGTTTGTGTGAGTGTGCGTGTGTGTGTAAAAACATCCGAGTTGAGGGGGAATGTAGTTGGAGCAATTTCTTCTTTTATATATGGCAAATGTGAAGATGTGGAAGCTTACAGAAGTAAAGTCAAATCAGCAGTTCAGAATGCAGACCACTGATTACGGAAGCCAGCAATCTGAAGAAAAAAAGTATTTCTGGCATGGTTAAATAGAGTCATGGTCTAATGACATCTGGGCAATGGCACAGGTCTGGTCCCCAAAGTTGATAATGAGATTATCAGTTGTGATACAGAAGATAAGGGCAACTAATACATATTTCAGCAAGTGATACTTTCATCATTCGCTGTAACAACCAAGCACTTGCGATTTCCTTCGTAACTATGTAGGTTACTGAACAGCTAAAGTAAAATTAAGTAAAACACATTAAATTCACTGGACCAGAGAGCTTAACCTAAGGGTTCAGAAATGACTGGCTTAGGAGATCTTGTACCCGTCCCTCACTTATTTTTTAGCTCAATTTTGAAACACTGGACAAAACACTTCATATATCAATATTTGAGAAGTATAAATAGGGTACAATCAAACAAGACTCACCTGAATCTGAAATCATCAAAACCTGTTAAAGGATGCCACAAAAAATACTAATATGGCAGGTGAACTAATGGCCTTGAATTTGATTTTGCAGAAAAAGGGTCTTCCTAAGAAAACCATACTCACTGGCAGATAACTAAAAAAAAAAAAATTGCAAACAGGGAAATATCCTGAGAAATGCTTTGAGGCATGATGTTCTCAACCTGATGCTATGCAGTATCTCTATCAGTCACCCAGTAAAAATTGGAGGAAATGTAAAGAGCTGATGAAGTTGTAAATAGCAAATGACAAAGATGAGCTACAGAAAAGTATCTGGGAAGCATACTCATTTGAACTGCACGTGAACACAGTTTTGTGCATGTTGCTTTTTTACATGAAAGACAGCAGGCTGGAAAATAATAATGATGAAAAGTCACCTGCACAAGAACTGCCAGAGTATCCTTGACAAGAACCATGCAGGCAAAAGGAAGGGAATGCTCTCCTATAAGCGGGAAAGTATGGAATGTCAGCAGCTCTGCAACAAGTCACTAATAAGACCAGTACTGGAATATCATGTCCAATTCTGACATGTCTACACTTCAAGTAATAGCCTGAAGTATTAAGAAACAATCAGGAGCCAAAGCTCCCGATTCAGCATGTCAGATTATGCAAATTCCACTTTCAGTGATTTACTGAAAATAAGGTTATGAGATGCTTTCAACACCAATTGCAAATATCAACTCAAATAAATAAATCTGTGCTACTGAGTTCTTTATCACTAAATAAACACAGAAAGAGCAAAACTTCCAAATTCAGAAGATGTAATTCATGCCAAACAGCATACACATTTGATTGAGAATACTATCCCATGGAAGCAACTTACATAGGAACATGAAGTATTTTCCATAGACAGAATCTTTATATTAAGACTGTATGAAGAAAACGGAAATTCTGATGCAGAAGTTTCTCAGTGTGATTCATTTCTTGGCCTCTGTGCGCATGTGAATTCAGTCTATGTATAAGAATAGCACCTTAAAATTCTAAAAACCTATGTCTAAGCCACAGATTTTTATTGAAGTTACCAACAAAATCTGATCTATTATCCAGGATGATATGTAGCAGCTCATCTGTCCTGCTGAGTGTAACAAATTCAAGATGACAGGAGTTTTGTCAGGTAGACAAAAGCTTACCAAGGGTTAGAAAGCCAAGTGTTAAAAGTTGCAGTTTGCATCCTTGGAGACTACTTATAAAAGCTCTGCTATTATCTAACAGTGGGTCATCCTAAAAAGCTCTAACATCTGCCTTTTTCCTGCATATGTAGGGGGGAAATCAGTGAGTCTAGTAAGTGCCTGATTTAAACACCTATGTTATCATAGAGGAGATAAATGTTTGACTGCTCACAATGCCCCCATCCCTTCACTGTTTGTCTGTAAGTAATGGCAATATGGGTCTCAAATGATCTCTACCCTATTTCACTGATGCAGAGTTGAGTACATGTAGACAGTTCCCAACTGATTACCATCAAACCTATTCTTAAAGAAAAAGCCCTCCAATGAGGGAGAAATACCACAGTATTTTCCTGTTCCAGAATTTCATCTCCATCCCTTTTACAAGCTGAGAGTGGTTATTATCTTTCATCTTTATGAGTTAATATTCTAGACCTTTCATTCTTGTTGCCTTTCTTTCTGGATTATGTCTAATTTGTCTTCATCCTTCCCAGAAGTACTCCAGCTCTGTATGGATGAATGCTTACTAGAGTCACATAGTTTTTGATGGGAACTTCTTAAGAGTTATAGAACCATGCAGAGTCTTGAATCCTCAAAAATATCTTAACATTTCCAGAAGTCTGCTAGCACTGGGCACCTAATAATTTGAAGATCAAGGGTATATGAAGCTTGGCCTCAAGAATTAGTAAAAGATTCCTTGAGGTCAAGTCCCAGGACTCCATCTGGTCTCAGGAAAGACCAGAGTGCAAAGAAGCAATTTATCTGTAGAGCAGTTAGCTAAATTGCTTCAGCTGTTGAGTAGAGCTATTAGCAGCTTATGCTACAAAGCATGGGATGCATGCTAAACTCACCACAAATCTCCAAAAGGTTTGACAAGACCAGTTCACAATGTCCTCTATTCAGTCAAACTCTAAGCAAATATACATGCAGGACAATTATAAGGCCCATATTGGGAACAGCCTTTTACATAGGTACACAAGATCAAACAGTCTTTTAAGAAGGTAATTGCTGTGCTGTCATTGTGAGTGGGCAAAAAAGTCAGAGAAAATGTTCAGCTTGAGAAACAAAGGGTTTAGCCCTGCACAACTGACAGATCTAATGCTAATTGTTTTGCTTTGTGCAGGCACTAAATAAATAATAAATCAGGACTGAGTAACTGTCAATTGCCTCCTAAGACAAGCACTGCATAACTACAGAAAAACCGTGAGTATCAATGCCTCTGCACAATTCAGAGCTGGATTTAATACCTGGGATCCCCCTTCAACATACAAGTGACATGAGGGAAAGGCAGTCTCTTCCAGGAACAGTTTCACAGCACTTACACCCTGGAAAAGCAATGATTTACTCAACACTAGTAAAAACATGAGCACTTCTGGATATAAGAATAAGCATAAATTTAGGCACCAGGGAACTTACACTGAAAAGTGCTTTGGAAATAGCAGCACTGTTGAGTTTGGTCCCAGCTTTGGGCATGGGTTTGAAGTGTTAGGGGACAGGACGTAACACATCCATCCTACATAATACTCTACCTACCCCGGGCTGCAACAGCGTGGTGAAAATGGTTAAAAAAATCTTGGTCTACACCACAGATGTCAAAGAACTTGATATTGGGGAAAAGCCTGTGCATATGTGAGGAACATATTATTGCACTGCTCCAGTTTATCCAGTTGATATTGCTCCTTTAGCATATTCTTATTTGTGAGACCACAAACATACTTCCTACTAGACTTAAAACCATTCTAGACTTTAAGCACTGCAAAATCTCAAACTGTTCCAATTTCCTACAAATTCTGAAATAAGAACAAAATCAGCTTTAATATTTATGTTTTCGAAAGGATGATGATGACTTTGGAGTTCTCAGTTAAGGAGCTACCTTGAGACTGTTACAACAGCAAGAGAAAATAGTAAGTTGCACAATCTTGACCTTTTAAAATGTTCTCTAAGATATCATGTAAAAAAAAAGTATAGTATTAAATAAGAAATTTGTTAGCCTTCAGCACAGAAGCAGGTTTATTAGCAAACAACTAAGTGGAACAAAAAATCTATAACCCCGATCTTATTGAAATAATTACAGAATCTTTAATGTCCCAGTAGGCATATACGGAGAATAAGATGGAATACACAGAAAGAGCACAGTAATGAAAACAGACAGAAATAGGCCATTCATCCCACCTTTTACTTAGTGCATACAAATGACTGTCAAAAGTATAAGACAACACAAAAATGACTACTGACCAAAAATAAGTCAAAATTTCTTCTGTACTACTACATTTTAGGAATCTGTGGGACAAAATTAAAATCAAAACTCACATTCCTGATGAGAAAATATTTTTATTTATCTGCATGTATAATTGGTGTTTTTTAAAAACTATGTAACTTTGCAAAATCAATGGTAAATCTATTTGAAGAGTACTCACTTAAACCCAAAAGAATCTCACAATTTAAGTACTTTGTATGTCGTCTGTATTATATTGAGTACAGATTTAAAATACACATGAATATAGTTTGCAAAATTTAATCACACAAAGAGAAAACACAGAGATATATTCAGATTTCACACCAAAAGCAACAGATGAGATGATCTGGCTAGCTACAGTAAGCAGAACAATATGTCCAAGTTGGCAATCTCTGTAGCAACCTTCTCTTTTGCATTTTCCTTAAAATTTATTTGGCCTCAGCTACAAAACTTAATGGCACAGAGGAACTTTGTCACAAGCCAAAGCAAGGAGCACCATGCTGCTGTGCTTACTTGGAGCAGATTGGAAAGCAGAATGTGGCTCCTCCACCCTCTCCCTCTGCCCTTAGGATGAGCTGAGAGAGTTGGGGTTGTTCAGCCTGGAGAAGAAAGGCCTTGGGAGACATTTTTGTGACCTTTTAATATATAATGGGGGCTTATAAGAGAGATGGAGAGAGACTTTTTACCAGGGCCTGTAATAACAGTACAAAGGGCAACAGTTTTGAACAGTGAGAAGTTGAATTTGGACTGGATACAGGGAAGATATTTTTTACAATGAGGGTGGTGAGGCACTGGCGAAGGTTGCCCAGAGAAGTTGTGGATGCCCCATCCCTGGAAGCATCCAAGGCCAGGTTGGATGGGGCTTGGAGCAACCTGCTCTAGCAGAACGTGTCCCTGCCCATGGCTGGGGGATTGGGCCATATGATCATTAAAGGTCCCCTCCAACCCAAACCATTCTGTGATTCTATGATACCCGCAGCCCAGAAAGATGTAACTGTTCTGGGTACAGACAGCAACCAATTCTCTGGAAGACAAAGATCACAACCTCTTCTTGCCCCTCCCTTTAACCTGAATATGAAGGGGGCATAGAAGCTCTGTAGAAGCTGCTTGCCACATGCGGCAAAATACACACTAAGCCTTTGGTCTAAAGAACAGGAAGCCACCATCCTCATCCTTCCTTTTTTCCAGGACAAACAAGATACCATGTAACCCTAAAATAAACTAGTTATTTCCCCTTTCTTGTCTCCCTCTATATATGCTAAATTTAGCTTCTCAACTTTCCTTTAATCATACAACTTCAGCAATGCTTTCACATAAACCTATGGTGAGCCTTCTTCACCCACACAAGGAAATCCATAAAATGTGTTTTGCTAAAGTGAACAGGATAAAGTTGTTTCTAACCTCACTGCCCACTATGGGTAGCTACCGAAAGCTATTGAAAGCAACTACCAGTTTACAGAACTCAGATTCCTAGATGGCATTATAATAGAAATATCTTCCCAACAGACAGGGGGAGTAATTATTGTTGTGAAGGAAAGGGTAGATTATATAGAATGCTTCACAGCATAATGTAATTGCAAAAACACTTCAGAAGAAATACTATCAATCTCACACATAAAAGCTGAGCAAGAAATATTTTCAGCTGCCATTCTTGTTACTTATCCTGGGGGTAAAGGAAGTAAGCCACATTCTTCTCTTAGTAGGAAACAGAAATCTTCATAGTAACAGAAGTTTGCAAAGGAAAAGGCTTCATCACGCTCTCCTAATTCTACTAGGCTGAGATAACAAACAACCCAGAGATATTTTTTAATTGTTTCTCTGCACAGTAAGTAAAGCTGCAGCTCCTTAAGGAAGAGTTCCTTAATGACACTTTCCAGTTCCAGCCCTGCTTGCTTTAATATTTTTAACCATTTGGACTGTGTTTGCTTTTTTGTTTGTTTGTGTTTTGGTTTTGTTTTTTGGTTTTTATGGAATATACTTAATTTTTCAAAATACTTTCAACTCCGTATATGTATTCCAAGTTTCAATAATAACACTGTTGTCTAGAGATTAAGTACTGTTACTTCATACCAATAAAAAAGATGGGTTTACAATCATTATGAGTGGGACTAGTGTTCTAGTGGCTCATATACTCCTGTTTCAGGAACTACCATGCTTCCTCTGACCTACCAGACCAATAAGCACTTCCCTCATCCTTACGTACCTGCTGGCCACGTTGTCATTCATACTGTGGCTCTTTTACCCTGCTCTAGCCGTACAGCAGTGTTCCAAGGAAGGTATACTTTGCTTCTGCAGGACATAAAGTGCCCTCATTGTAAGGAAGAAATGAGGTAACCCAGTCACATTACACCTTGACAAGGGAAAGAGAGGGGAAGAAGTGTTTTTGCCATTTATTGTGAAATGACAAAGAAAAATTATCATAAGTAACTTATTTGGAGATTATACAAAAATGCTGAATGGGAAATGAACATTATATTTAACCTAGGTACATGGCATCTTAAAACTACCTTTATTTATGGTGGTATTGCAAATCCTAATGTTCTCTGCAGATGTCTTCAAATTTATGTTAGTGATCAGAACAAGTTTTCACTATAAAATTCTATGATACATTCAGAGCCCTTTAGCAGAAGTTAAATGATAATATTATGGGCTATAATTGGAATACAGTATGCATTTGCTCTAAAGGTGGTGACTCCATGCATTCTGAAGTTCCTTACTACTTACTAGCATTATTTTTAAGGTATATTATTCCCCTGTCTTGACTGTGAGGGCACAAACCAGAATAAACACATTGTAAAATGCTTGAAATTCATTATGCAGCTTCTCAACTGCTCACAATACTCCTATTAAAAATGCATAACAGTGTTCTTAGAAAGGGTCAACATTGTGCACTTTGATTTAACAAAGGAAATGCTTTGCTGAATGTTTTAGACATTTCTTTATGCTGCATAAGGGTATCAGAATTTCTGCTCAGCTCCTTCATCAAAAATTAGGGATTTGTTTCTGTTTGGAAAACAGACCAGTCTCCAGATACGCACTAACAACAAGGCAAATATTTACATGTTATTATAGGCTTAGCTTACTCTAGTCAGGGAGGTTCTGTTCAAACCTGATGGGTGATGGCCATCTGCCAGTGAATGGGATTTTTAAGTGGTGGCAAATGCTCAAAAGAAGCATGGAATGAACTCGCATCCAGTTCCCGCACCACACTCCTTCTCCAGACACAACTGCTTGCTCTGCAGGCTGCACTGTCCATCTCGGGACACTCCAGCAAGGATGGTCTGCTTGGGTGTTGGCCATTTCTACCTTTTCCCACCTTCCATCAGACACACTTTGCAGGATGTAGGCCTCAAAAAGTGTTCCCTAAAGTCATTGTTACACAACTAATCATACACAGTTTACTAAGTTTCAGCGAGGCCACCTCCTTCCCATCCGAGCCCTATATACGGGGTTTATATATATATAAAGGTTCTGCTTCATATACGAGAGCCTCAGAAGCATCATCAGCCAAAATAAATTGCTATAAATTATGACTTTGTCCCAACAGAGATTGGATAATTTTGTATAGAGTCAAAACCTGAAGTATTCTAATACACATTCATTAACAGTATCTTTGCAGAAGAACTGCGTGATGTCCCTTCACACTGTGTTTGCAAGACCAAATACAATGAAAACACAGCCACTCACCATGGAAAGTGTAGGTGAAGCCTGAACCTCCAAGTCCACCTGTAACTCTGCTCATTTTAGCAAAGCTACTCCAGAATTAGGCTGGAGGGCTTCCACATGTCATACAGCCTAGCTGGAGCTCACTGAGATTACAAATTCCAGCTCAGCTTCACTTCATTCAGGTAGCATGCAGTGATGTGCTTGAGGCTGCTTCTGCTGGCACAGCCAAGGGTCTTCTCTTGGTGCTCCCTGAACCTACCTTTTCTCCCCTTCACTTGCTGAACCAGGATGGGGAAAACCACAGTGGCTGAGTGGGCACAGTCAAGGACTTAATCTTAATCCTAGAGACCTCATGCACACCCACAGTGATTTTAGGTCAGGCCAAGAATCAGCAACTGACACTAGACGTTCACCCCAGCCTAGATTATGGTCTTGATTACCAAGCTCTTCAGACTTGGCCACAGTGTGCACTCACTCCTTCCTCTGTTACTACAGCATGCGAGACAAACGGGTGAGCTCCCTAAATTTGCTCTGAGATGGAACTGGGATCAGCCCCAGCACACAGGCAGTTCTGGGAGTTTGGAAGTGTTTACAGATTCCCTCAGCTGAGACAACGTCTTTGAGGATCATGTTCCCAGCCATCAAACATGGAAGGGGAAAACAGCCAATTATTTTGTATTACTTTGGCTTCCAGTACATGCTAAATCAGTCATAAGATCATCTGCAGCCTGTTCTGAAGTTTGACAGCTACTACACACTTTCAAGTTGATTGCTACCAATTTGGAGCCTCTCAGAAACAAACATGGACAACCTGCAGATAGAGAGATTCACACATTTGGTAGAAGTGTCTTCAAAGCTGAAGACTGAAAAGAAAGTGCTAATATTAAAAGGCTATAAAAAGATCCTATGGAATAAAAAACCTGTAGAAATATTTTTTGACAAATTATACCTCAAATTCTGAAAGAAAAAGTTACTGAAGGCATGTAAGCCTATATGTAAATAAATGTGTGTATATATGTGCATAGATACAATATGAATGGCAGATTGCAACAGCTGATCTACATACCAAAAGATTTTGAGCAGATTGCTAATTTATTTTAAACTGCATAGTAACACTTCTAAAATACACTAATCACAACAGTGTAAATACTCTTTAAGACTGGTGTGACATACGTATTTAGCTGATTTCATGTTTTGTGGAATTAAAAATGCAGGTATCAAAACTTTTTTTATAAGCTGATGTATTATCATCCATGAAAAAAAATTAGAACAGCATCAGGAGATTCAAGCATGCTTGGTAAAAAAATTTCCCATATGTATTCCTGAAATATGAGATATTTACATTTCATTGTCAAATGACATGTTATCCTTAAAGCAAGTGTAGGTAATGTTTTAAGGATGCAATTGTCAACTATGAACAAAGAAAGATAGTAAGAAATTAGATTTTGAGTATAAATAGCTTGATCATGGTTAAGCACTGTGCTACACAACCCTGGTTTAAACTTATAGCACCATTCCATGAGTTTATTTTGTTGGCAGGAAATATATGTCAAGGATCACACAGTTTATGTAAGCCCAGTGGAAAACCTTTGCTTCTAGTTTTAGTTTTAGCTTTGGTTAAACTTGAAACACCATTCTAAATTTAGGAGTAATTAAAAAAGCATTGCAAATCCAGCCCACCTGCTACAGGTGAAAAGCTCAACTTCTTTCTAAACATGTGTTTTGACACATGTGATGATGTATTAATTTCCAGATACTGAAACACATACGTAGACCCTCACCATCAACTTTGAGAACACATGCTCTTTCCTCTTTGACTTTCCATGCTAGGTCTCCACTCAGCTGCTTAAAAAAATATAAGAAAAACTGCTCTGACAGCTGAAACCTCAGGAATCAAGTGTCTAAAATGGTACTTGCACAGACTTCAGAACAGAGACCTAATTGTGAAAATGCCTACTTCGTTCATGCCGAAAAATGAGAGACTTCATTTTCTGTTAATACCTTATTGCCCAGATGTCTAGTGCTTCATCTCTGAACACAACCAGAGGTTCTTAAAGTTTCATAAAGGAGAATAGCTTATCTGGCAATTCATATGTAGCTCCAAGAAGAATTCAACAATCAACAGTCTGTCTGCTTAATACATTTCACCATTTCACTTTTTTTCTGGATTAAGCCTAGCACAATTTTTGTAACATGAAAAAACCACTATTAAACTGCCATTCTTTGTTTGTCTATTAGCATACTGTAATTAATGACTACCAGTATTTGACTGGAGATGTGAGCTTACTATACTAGTCAGTTACATAGGACCTATGATTAAAAATATCCTGTCTTGACATTTGAACTCCAGAAGGAGTTTGCGATCACAATCTGAAACAATTGGAATAGCCTAAATAGGAAAAGGCTTTCCTAAATATTGGAGGTTCTGACTACTTTATGTACCTGTTGCATGGATGGTAGACTAGGGAAAGAAACCTGCAAGACCCTTCATCCTTTCAGGTTCAGCTGGGTCTTGCTTAAATTCAAACAGCTCATCAACATCTGAAGTTCAAATGCAACCTGGCTACCCCTGTGCCTAGTGCTTCCTCCTTGCCAGAGACAGCTCTGAGAGCTATGGAAATGTACAGAAGAGAGAGGCCCTGAGAAACCAAAACTGAAATATGAAGCCTAGCTTAACACATTTCCTTAAACTGAAAATTATTAGCCTTGGGATAACAAGTAGAAACATTTGTCGGCAAGACAGGCTTTAATGAAAAACTGCTATTCAGTTAATGTATTTAACTATACCAAAATTCTTTACCCAAAGTAAAAGATCATTTGAAAGAATTACAAAACCAAAGTAGATAATTTGCTTCTATGTAACCATTGATTTGAGAAAAATATCAATAAACACTGTAAAATAAGTATTTGATTTTTAGATCATAACAATGACTATTAATTTTGTATTTAAAGAAACAAGACTAATGTTTCAATTCTTTGTTCAGGGAAATATTTTTATAATCAAATTAATTAATGGCACAAATATAAAACATCATTCAATTTTCCCAGCCAGGCAAATTACCTGTATCAGTGATTTGGAACAGCGAATCATATTCACATGATTTCTTTAACTAGTAGAGATATTAAACATCGTTACATTTATTTCATTAGATTTATATTGTTTACAAAGATTGACTTTTTAATAAGGAAATTAGAACTTTATAACAAAGAAGTTTGCTTTTAATAAAAATAAATCATCTAATGTTCATTTTTACATGCATCTATTCTAGGATTTTATGCTTAGGAAATGTAGCTATTAAAAAAGATGGGTATATAGATCCCAAAGTGAAATCCTAACACCTGAGATAGCCTATTCAGTCTCATAATCAAAGTCAGGAACCCAAGAAATAAATTCAAAAAACCCTACATCTTGGGAGATTAAATAAAAATTAATGTCTCTTGAGGTCCTGTATACAGTTCAAAAATCCCACCCATAGACAAGCATCCAACTTTTCCTCCAGAGTACATTTAAGGTAATGGTGTGACTATCCCAGCTTTTTGTATAACACTGTACACTAGAGCTTTCCAAAGAGAAGTCATGATGTACCAAAGAAAATTGGCTATGACACCAAAATGATCATCATAAATGCAAAAGTTTATGTTCTCTTTCCTAACGGTCACAGACCTTAACCAGGAAAGGGTCTTGGTCTCTGGCCCGTGCTCAGGTAGTGTATGTCTATTCTGCCTAAGAAGGAATTAATGGATAAAATACGCCTAGTTTGTAAATCCTGAACAGCCTTAAGTAGGAAGAATTTGAGTTTTTCACTGAAATAGCTGCTTTTCTAGTTACAAGCAGTGCAAGAATTGAGCATCTCCTAGTGTGCATAGCTTCAGATGCTAAATATGATGCAAAGCAACTGGGTGGCAATTTAGGGATTCTTAAAGGAAAATCTAGTTACTTTAATCTCTGCACGTCTGTAGGCATAAACATTGTACAAAACATATTACCTAGTGGTTTTAGTCTAGTAACCCCTACCAGTAAGTCAAATCAATGCAGCTATTTGAAGTGTGACACAAACACTGAACAAAGTCCTGGGCCTGAAGATCTATGATGTATATGAAGAACAACTAAAACAGCTGGTGTTGCAAATCATCAAAAGAGTTGAGAGAGTGCAAAGGGCACTACTGAGAACCATTGATTACATAAACAAGCTGCATATATAATGCACATGTCCTTACTTACACATATCTAGGATTTATGAGTATAGCAATCTGCATCAAGCAAAACCAAGCCATTTAGAGTCCTCATATGAAAAACAATACTTAGCTTTGACCTTTTTCTCAAACCCAAACCCCACTTCAGTCTTCAGATCTACCTCTCCCATGTTGAGTATCAGCCCTCACCAGGAAAAGATAAGACCCAAGGTCAGTTGGGTATTTCAGAACATATACAGATATCACAAACTCAAAGTCTGATGATGTTCAAGGAGGAAAGAGAATTTTAGTCAGATGCATAATAAGTGTAATGACAGTGTTAGCAGAACACTTAAAGAAAACTTTTGGGTTTAGTTTAAAAAAAAAAGTTTGGTAGGATGTATTATCATGCAAAGCAAGCTATTCCATTTTCCCCCTGTAGCTTCATAAATGATGCATTTGAGAAATGGAGTGTTTACATAACCACAATCATGCATATATTGTGCCTTTAGCAATTTCAATAATATAGACAGAAAATGGTGTTATCTTTGTTATGAACTTCACATGGACAACTTCATAAGTAGCACTGCAGTTAGATAATAAAATGAAATAAAGATATCACTTTAGGCCATATTCAAACCTTATTTCCATTTTGTAGAGATCAAGGGTATAACAGGCTCTTTATTTGTAGATCATGCAGTAACTTTACTAACAGAACTATGCATTTTTCCCCTAGCACAGTTACATGATCCAATAAAAAAATGTATTTAGGTCTTCAAAGTTACTTCTTATGGCTAGTTTCCTAAGTTGAACCACATGATAGTATCTTTTGATATTATCAAAAGGTCCTCTCCACCACTAAAACCCCACAAGACTTGGCCAGAATGGTATCTGTTAATATAAGAATGGCAATATAAAGTAATTTGACTATGCTAAATTGCATGTCAAAAAGAAATGAGTACTATAGTTATCAGCCATTTTCCTGGTTATCACGTGTGTTTAATATGATAAGAAAAGAGTATCTTAGTGAACCTTGAACTCTGCTGAGATGTAGATGAATTAGAGCTTTGGAGAACATGCTTTTTTCTTATCAGCATATAAATAGATGATAGCTTGGTTTTGGCAGGGATTCTTTATAGCTAAAGTACTTCCCCCTCAGGGAATCATATTGCCATTTGTTTTTATTTTCAAAATGAAAACAAATGGCATTGTAACTCCTAGGGGTGAAAATGACTTCAGTCTACTTTTCCCCTTGCACTCCCATCTATTCATTTTTAGTTAGATGGAATATAGATATAGCTTTTCCCCCTTTGGCTTCCATTGCCACAAAATGTATTCACTAGCTGTACAGTAATTAACAGCTCTTGACTGGAAAACTGCCAACATGTACAACGTGACACTCTTCCTTTGAACACTAACAAAGTGCATAAGTAATTTATGTTGGATTAAATATCCCTAACAGGGACCCTTAAGTAACCCAATCACTTTAAACAGGCTCCACATGTATGCTCCTGTGCAGTGAAAATGTCAGACAGTGATAACCCACTAATAGCACAGTTCTAACTATATTCCAGCCATTAGCATTTTATGACATCAATCCTCATTAAACCTGGCAAAGAAAAAGACACTGATGTTTCCCAATTTTTGCAGCCAAGGTGGAAGAGAAATGGAGAAAATGTAGACAGGTGCTGTCTTCCAAAAAGGATTAACATTTTTTAAAATGCGGTTGCAATTTTCTGTTAGTACCTTTGTTTGTATTGAAAGAGAGACAACAAAGAGGTAAGGGCTACAAGGACCTCAGTGGAATCCAGCCAAGAGTGAAAGAAAAGACTGGTATTTCAGCCATTGTGCTCCCTGCTAAAGCACTGTGGCAACTCATCTTCCAACCCATTATATGAAATTTAATTTAACCTGCTATGCAATTAATTCAGATGTTCAGCCTATTTTTCTCATGGCAGAATCCCTCACACAATGCCTTATTTAAATATTAATCAGTCCTCTTTCAATTAGGACTAATTTGCTTCACAGGGTTTCTCTCATCTTCTGATTGCAGGAAAATGGAGGTAACTTGCAACGTTTGAGGATAATTAACATGGTATTTTTATAATACTGATACATCAAATGGGACCTTAATGAACCCCGCTGATTCCATTTAGTAAAGCATGCCTCAAAGTTATAATCAAGAGGAAAGCCATTGCCATCTGTTTAAAATACTAAGGAGCACAATTTAAACACAGAATAGTTATTTCTTTAAACTGCCTATTGTAGGGGTCTGCAAAAGTCACTTTTTCATGGAAACTAATTGTACAGTATTTAAATTTGAACCTTTTATTACATATATGCAAACAGTCTCTTCCTAAAATGTAGAGGGCCCACTTAATTAAATGTTGACAACCTCAGATACAACTAATGTTTGTTAACGTTAATTTTCCAAACATGCTGTGCATTCCATGCAGAGGCAACACAGACAGATTTTACTCTGTTCTAATGAACATAATATTTGGTGCACGGTACTTAAGAGCACACTCTTTAACACGTTTCCCCCTCCTTTCCCCCCCAGAAAAAAAAACCAAAAAAAAAAACCTGTAGTCTTTGCAAAATGAAAAATAAAGGCATATGTTGCTCATTTGTTGGTTACTAAGAAAGGCAAACAAGTTAACATTTACACATGACCAGTTGCTCACAAAATGTTCCATCTGCTACAAAGAAGGTCGAAGTTCATCTTTCTTATGTTTAGAATTGCTCTACTGTTCCTAGGTAACCTGTAGTCAAAACCCATGTGACTGAGATATCAGATCCTGACTTCATCATGAAAAAAAAAAGTACTTAGTGTAAAAAAAAAAGCAGTGAAAAACAGAAGATCAGACCACTTTCTTCATTTTCACTCCCTTGTAAATTTTAAAAGTTCATGATTAAGTATTGACTGAGCCATAAAACTCGGGGTTTTTAAAGTCAAAAATATTAGCACACACAACCTGTTAAAGATTTAGCATTCTGCTTTTTCTTGTATAAATATACTCTCCTAAATAAGTGACTACAAAAAAGGAAATGTCATCACTCTGTTAAATGTCAACAATTTACTATAAAAGAACATGGTACAACCCTCAAAAATTAAGTCACAGCAATTCTGAACTTCCGAAACATGGTTTCTTGCAGCTGAACACTGTGTGGGTTCTCATGCACCTAAATAGTATGTTTGCACCCTCATCGGCTCATTTGTTAGTAGTCGCAAGACTGCTCCTCAAGTGCAGTGTGTACTTTCATGAAACTTTGTAGTAACTTAGTGATTTTGAAATTTCATTATGTTTGAAACAGATTACATCTTACTGGAAAAGCCTGACAATCAGGCAAAGAGGCAACCTGATCTTAAAAGCCATGCTTACTTCAGAAATAGATTTAAACCTCAGCTCTGACCAGGGCCTACATACATTATAGTAGCATTGATAAAAACTTCCCCCCCAAAAAAGAAACATTGGCATTCTGTTGTTGCTATGGGTTTTCTACACATCCATGTCTAAAGCACACATCTGGGAGGAAATGACTACAAGCCAAAGGGAGTAAAGCAAGTATGATCAGCTTTCTAGCAATCTTTGTTCAGTGGAGCCAACTCTAGAGGCCCATTTGAGCCAAAACAAATTTGTGTTCTATGTAAATTGAACTGTAGCCATCCCTGGGGACTGGGCTTAACCCAGATAACTCTCTGATGTGGATACACAGAAGCAAAGATATTTTAAGCAACTTTCAGATGCCTATACTCAGACTTTCACCACTTGGAAACTATATTATAGCACAGATGTTTCTCTGCTCTTTGTTTCTTTTCTTTAAAAAGGCCACAAATGTCTTAAAGACTACTTAAGATCTGCTGTTGATAGAAGTGATACAGATTCTATATGAACTCATGGACAAGTAAAGGTAGAAGTCTGGAAATACGTATCTGGAAGAATATAACCTTGACCCAAATGAGAAAGTTCACTAGTCCTAAATAAACACTATGTCTGAGCAAAGGAACCATCTTTGTTTATTTGCAAAAATCATGAGATGATTACTTTTTTCTATTACGCACCTTGGGGTTAATTTTAGCAAGTTTAGAGTACTCCATATCACCATTTGCTCCAATTAGACATATGGACCTCAGTACTTCAAGGCATTTACCTTTATAGACAAAGTAGGTATCCCTCCAGCTTGCGATCCATTTCACAGTAGTCAAGAATTTCTCTGGTTCTTTAAAATTATCTTTTCATCCACCGCTGGCTTTATCTGGCTCAACTTTGGCAAGCTTCTTTTCAAATAAATTTTTATTTCTTTAAGGTAACTTGAACCAGCAAATTCTGATGTTGTGCTCTGAATAATACAAATAATACCCTCTTAAAAAGGATATCTGATCCAAAAGGACAAGAGACTCTTGCAGGTCACATTATGTATACATAATTGGATATACTGGACCTTTGAATTTTTTTCCCTTCACTTTCGAAGGGTAAAGAATTAGAAAATACTTGTGTAGTAGAATTATAACTCCTTTAGTTGTGAAAAACTCATGATTTTACATCTGTCTGAAAGGATAGTCAGTTTCTTGCCTACACCAACCATATGAGGTAGACAGACAATAAATGTTAGTCTCAGTTACTTCTGAGATGAAAGGGATGTAAGTAGGATGATTATCAACTCTAACACGAATACGAGAAGCCCCCACTTTGTAGAGCTAGTGCCTTTCCCACTGCCTAGTCAGAACTAGCTCAATGTTAAAAGAGTTTTCTAAATCTCACATTTTACCATAAAAATATCCTGGATGCAGCCTATAGTACTGAAGATAAGAACTATTAAGTTTTGGAATGTTAAAGTATCCTTTAGAGTAACATCCTATTTGTGCTATTTTCGCTTGCCCAGAGGGTGTTCCTAGGTTTTCCCTCCACTTCCAAGAGATTTTTTAGGATTTAGGCAGTAATGATATGAACATACACGAGAGATTTGAGTCTCCCTCACAGGGCCAGCATGATCATTCCTGCAAGCTGTCACAGCTCCAGTCTCTTAAATTAAGCAAAACACTGCAAACTGGGGCTGAAGCCCTCCATAATATGCTTTGCTGAGGTCTATGGTCAGGGACAAAACATCATGGTTAGTACACAGTTCATGCTTACTTAGAGTTGCTATTCATATATGGATTTCTTTGGACTACATGGACATCAAGTTTCCTAAATTGTCTCATTAAATAATTAGAAGTTACAGCACTGCATGTACGAATGTGTGTCAGCAAAGATGATTGCAATGGTTTGTTTTGGCATTATCCTTTATGAATCTGTTTAAGATATATTGTCACTGCCAATATTCTGTGACTACTCTCGTAAAGAGTAAAGGATCCCTTCATTACATCGAAGATATAACAGAATCATAAAAGAGTTTCTTGTGCTGCCGATAGTTGACATCCAAGTGTGCCTTGTGTCATTCAGTTGGCTGTTTTCTGCCTTCATGCTTCATCTGGCACAACTCATCCCTATCTATAGAGGTATTCAGAAAAAGGAGGTGACAGGCAGCCACTGCTGTGAAGAATGAAGACTGTAGTGTTTAATCAGATAGTCCATGGGGTGAGTCTACGCTTGGGTGAGATTTACTGCTAGCACTGGACACTTCGGAATCTTGCTGGGTCCATGAAACTTCATCCTCATAGATCTGATTTTCATAAGGAATAATGAGAAAATACTCCTTTGTAAAGAAATCATAAAAGCAGATCAATGAGTTGCACCCTTGAATGATATAGCTAAGGTGAACGCATTCAACTGAAAGACTGAATAACTAAGATAACTCGGGAAAAAACCTTGGTACCTTTTGAGTATATATGCCCATTTATCAGATCTATTATCCAGATAATTTTTAAACCTTTCATTATGGTGGCTATTGCACCTTCAGTTCATGCTGTTTCATGAGCTCCATCTGGATCCTGTTCAGTAATAGGGTGGATTTTATACCACCCAGTTCCTAGAGCTGACCTGACTCCACTTTCACTTACTTCACTCTTCACTTACTCTCAAGCAATAATATATGTAAATGGATGTGCAGAAAGAAGTTTACATTTATTTTAGACTCCTAATATAACATCTGTAACTAAACTACAGAGTCAGTTAAAAGTGGAGCATGTTTGACTTAATTTTAAACAGGTTTCTATTTTCAAGTATGCACTGATGTTTTGGGGCTGTATTATACTTCTTCCTTCTCTGTTTCCTGAGTCCACATAAATTTTGTAAATAAACCCTCCTTCTTCCAAGAGGGGAGAGTTTTCCATTTCTAACTATTCTCTATGACTCAGTCACTCACAGTGCAGCATTAGCAAACAATTCTTTATACCACAAGGAAATATGTAAGTAGCATGTTGGGAAAATAAAACAGATTTAATTATTTCAGTGCAGATTTCAAAGGGATTTTATATATATATATAAAAAAACGAGTTGACTGTATTAAAAATACCATGTCAGAGTCTAAAGTTACAGATGGCAAAAACTCATTATTTTTACATAGGCTGATCAAAAAAGATGGATTGCAGCCATCAACACTGCCAGAACTGTCAATAATTAACAGATTTGAAAATACAAGTAGCTTATGCCAATCACACACATTTGGCAAAGGTGGCAGCCACACATTTGGCAGCTGCATTTGTTACCTGGCTACTACCTCCTCATTCAGTGCTCCAGTGTGGCCAGGAAGGGCAGCTTTGAACTCTACTAACGCCGAGGATGAAGGGCAGGTCAGAGCATCCAGATGAGCAAGCGGACAACATACCTTCCTGCCAAAAGTTTCAGAGGCCTCCTCTTGTGATTTCACCCAGCAGATAGCTAAATACCACACAGATGTTCCCCCTATCCTGCACCCCAGCAGGATGGGAGAGAGAACTGGGGGGAGAAAAATAAAACTCTTTGGTTGGGATAAAGATAGTTTAATAGGACAGAAATGGAAAGGAAAATAAATAATAATAATGATTTAAAAAAATAATTAGAATATGCAAAATTAGTGATGCCCAACGCAATTGCTCACCACCCACCAACTGACGGGCAGGCAGATCCTGAACAACAGCCCCTGGCCAGTTTTCCCCTTAGCTTATATTCTGAGCATGATGCCCTATGATATGGAATATCCCTTTGGCCAGGTGGGGTCAGCTGTCCTGGCTGTGGTTCCTCCCAGCTTCTTGTGCCCTCTCCCCAGCCTACTCACTGGTGGGGTGGTGTGAGGAGCAGAAAAGGCCTTGACCTAGTGTAAACACCACTTAGCAACAATTAAAAACATCAGTGTTATTAACATTATCTCATGCTGAATTCAAAACACAGCATTGGAAGAAAATTAACTCTATCCCGGCCAAAACCAGGGCAACTCCTTATACCACCTGCTTTTCTTTCTTCAGTTACACTGGTATTGTTGTCACCATATTGGAGGGGATCTGGACCACAAATGAGAACATTCCCTTTTGGGAAAGAAAAACACAGACAACTCCCTTGATTAAACATTTCGAAGTCTATTGCTTCTCCTCCATAAATGGAGACTAACCGATATTTCACTTATCTACTCATGCAAAGTGTGGCTAACTCTCCATTTAGGCATTGACTTAGTTTGAGAACTTCTGAAAGAAATTCATGCCATCTCTGAAATAGAAGGAAAAGCTCAAAGAACAACATGAAGTGGAGGTAACAACCAAATTCTATTATTTTTAGCCTGCAGTTTCCTTTCTGAATTATAGAAGAGAGAATTAGAATCAGAAAAAAAATTACTCTATCTCCAGGAGCAGAATTACAAAAGCAGACTGAAAATAATGTATACTCCATCCCCTAGAGGGATGGTAAGGAGATCTACAAGGCATAGCTTTCACTGGGAAAATAACACAGTCATGAGTGTTTAAGGAGCTGTCCTGCTGCAACCCTGGAAAATGCTGATCAGTCCTGGATTAGTCAGCCTGATGCACAGAGGTGACATGATAAAGTGAAAAAGCCAGCAAGAAAGCCATTGTCAGATCCATAGGAATGAGACCTGAACAGCACCTGGTTGGAGCAATTTGCAGCATTTTTGCATCCATCTCCATGTCCCACCCCTCATCACAGTGCACTCTCATTACCCGAGGAGAAGTAGAAGGTATCACTCCATGTTCTTTTACACCACACTCTCATTTCTATTTATCAGTCTAAATAACACCCTTTTTCTACTTCATATTCACATATATTGTGTAGGTGGACAACAGAAATAATACTTAGAAAGCATTACTGGAGATTGAGATTTACAATCCGTAGAAGAAAATCTCTTAATTTCACATCTGCAGTTACACTGGTACAGAAAGCATTTTAAAATGTAAAGCTGAGAATTTTGAAGAACTAGTCACTTCAAGTCTGAGCATTCCAAAATAAATACATAAAAGTGTCATTGAAAAAAGAAATCACAGCTTGACAGCATGGAGAAAATAAATGTAAGTGCTTGAAGCAATACTTTGAATGAAGAACACTCTGACAGATGACACCTCTTTCTTGCCCAGTTCAGGAGCTGCCAACAGGTTAATGTCTAAAGCAAATTCAAAATCATGTTTTCTCTAGTGTGTTATGGGTAACTATCAAGCCTACTGCAGAAACTCATCTGAACTCTTTTTCAGAAATATAGCCTAACACAAGTATTCCAGTCTTTTTTTCTAATCAATCAGTTAAAAAGTAATAAATGCACAAGATCATGCTTAGGAAGTACTTTCATCCATAAAGTTTCAGAAAATAAAATGTAAAATAGACATCTAAATTATTTGGTTAAAAAAGCTTCTTTGATAAATCCACTACAGGAAGAACAAGGAACTTGATCTTTCAATTAGGATATAATGTGGTTCAAGATCAGGTTTACTATCCTGGGGTGGTGAGGACACACCAACAAAACCCCAACCATATTTTTTTGGTGTTTTTCCATATCTTGTTACTTCATTGTATCTTTCACTTCTCAAAAAACCCTTCAATTTGTACTAGATTATTATTTAATTACTTAGAATAGAATCTTATTTAAAGTGGAACATAGTCTATGCATTGCGGATGTTATGTTTCAAGACTTACAACACTATTTAAATTGATTAGTTTAGGATTAGAAACTATGATGGGCAAAGCTTGCTGCAAATGCTTGGGCTTGCTTGAGTATCAACTTTCACAACGTATTTTTTTGCTATGACTTTTAAAAGGATTTCTGCACCTGCCAAAATTCTTCTTTTTCAGAGGAAGAGGAAGCCAGTGAGTAAAGGCAAGAACAACATGTACTTGATGAAGCTGAATGAAGACATGCCAGTTAACAAGATCGCATTATAAATCTACTGGGCCAAATATAGCATGGATATGGAACAGCTGGCTATGTCTGCCATTCCTGCTCATATTTTGCTATATCCACTGACATCTAAGTATGTACTGGTTATTACATGTTAAAGTTTGAAGAATCCATCCATCACTTCTATGAGCTTTCTGAGTATTACTCTCAGCATATGGGTTTTCTGCGCACAGATGGATCCAGTTCTGCAGCCTGTATTCAGGTTAATGATCACAAGTAATATCTTTGGACTTCACTGCGATCTCATGCAACTTTAATTCCACTGACTCAAACAGAATTTCCCTGATTACAAAACTGTGAAGGAAATACAGACCCTTGTTTTTAATGAGCTCAGTCACACAGGGACTACTTCACAAGAAAATGTCGATGTGATTGTAAACTTTAACATACTGAAATATTAAATTGAAGAGGAATACATTATGTGAACATTTATAAAAAAACCTAAAGAACTGTTAACCAGTGAAATCAGCAGAATACATTATATTCTGCTTAAAAAAAAAGATCAATTCTTCTACAGAAGTTTTGTTGGGTGGGTGGGTTGGTGGTTTGTTTTTTTTTTCCTGAAAAATCCCTGTCCCTTAAATCATGAACTGGTTGAGAAGACGGTAACTCTGGGGGATAAAAAGCAATCTAAATAACAGTTAAAGTTTTAACTTCTGAAATGTAAAGCTTCTTAAAACATAATCAGGAAAACAAGCTGTATGCACAGATAAAATAGTATGTACTGGTAATTCCCCAGTATCTACACTTTACTACAAAATATAGGTATTGTTATGTTAAACAGAAAAATATCTTTCAGCGATTCACTGAAATCCTATTTCCCAGGAACTCTTTCAAGATGGGTAATGTTATTGAAGTGTAGTAGTATTTTCACAATGCATGATTACAGAACTCCTTAAGAAAAACTAAATGAACAAAGAACCTGGTAACAAACTACAGGCATACCCGTCCCTAGGTCACCCGTCCCAAAAGGTTAACAGATGAAAGGGAAGTTTTCCTGTGAATTAACAGGGGAGTAAGAGGCTTTTGCCCTCATTAGTGCTGGCCAGCACAAGCTCTCATATCAAAGCCAGCTTTGTGCAACCACATAGCTCACACCATTTAAGTAGCATCAGGTCACCCCCAGTAGGATCACTGCAATATCCTGAGCTACACATCAGCCATGGCTCTTCTCCTGTTCCACCGTGTAGAAACAGATGTGTGAAACACAGACAGTCCAGAAAAGATCTTTGCAGAAACAGACAACGAAGCTGCAGAAACACTCTTCCAGAACAGCATCTGTCATCTGCCCTAAATGCATGCCAATGAGCAGTTAGCCAAGGAGCTGACTTATGGTCTAGAGCTTTGCAGAGCTCCTCCCGAGCCACTGTGACACTAAAAGAAACATGTTGATGCTCTTGTCTCTGTCTGCCCATGGTCATGCATTTAGCAGATGAGCAGGATGACTAGATTTTCAGTTCTGTCAATTTGGTGTTTTTTACAAGTGCTAAACTTACTTTATCAGAAATGCTGAACTGATGCAAGATTTGAGCACAAGGGTGAAATAATGAAGATAGTAAGTGAGACCACAATAAGAACATGTTGCTATTTAACATTTCCTCCCTGTGTGGATTTGAGTATTTGATAAATTTATACAGGACACAGAAAGTCAAAATGTCTCATATATTTCAGTTAAAGAAATGAAATTTTTATTGTTAAACTAGGAAAACTGGTATTTCTTCTGAAGTGATAACTTTCAAATAAGAATCAGTCTTCTCTGTTGCCTTCATGAATACTGAAATAGTTAATTGATCAGTCAAATGTTAATAATTGTTACTCAGTCTGTGCCATGAGATTATGTACTCATGCTGAGAATCAATGGTAATTAAGTAGCTGATCAATGCAGGGACCTTTTCAACGCATACAAAGCTCCAAAATACAAGGCCAGTTGTTAAAACTAAACACAAGCAGTGAAAACTCTTCACTGAAAGTAAGTTTTCTTCACTGAAAATTCTTTTCTCTTCAATGCAATGCTCGAAAATGTATTCTTTTCCATCTACGACATAGAACAGAGGACTTCATGACATTGACAGTGTGTAAAGTTTAGATTTAAGAACAAAAACCTCTATTAGTCATTTTATCCTACCCTAGATAAAATCTGACTTAAAATGACTGGAGCAGACTGGTAGCCAAGCAATCCTGGCGCTGACTGAAAACAAGCAAAGCAATGAACAGAACATATACTCAGTTATCAGCGTCTTTAATCTATACATTATTTCAGAAATTACATTAAAGCTGATGTACAAGACAGTTAAAAAAACTTACAAAAAAGTGTTTCTAATATGATTCCCACTAAAACTCTCATGTCATACATGGAACTGATCTGCCTAGTCATGAACAAGCAATTAATGTGCAGTACTGCCTCAATTTTGCATGTACATGCATGGACACATACACACACATTTCCGTGTTCAAAAACAAAAGTGCACTAAATTGACTACAAAATGAGATGCAGCTCATTAAATCCAGAAGCTTATGTTAGAATACTTAAACCTTATCCTTATTTCTAAATATTTTATAATTGCTTTGCAATGATTCCCTCCCTTCACTATTAAATTCTGCCAAAATATTTACAAAACCTGAAGAGGTATTCAGAATTTCCCATACTTACAGTGATATTTAATGTAACTTTCCAAACTTATAGTGGATACAGTCATAACAAAAAATTTCATATAGGTATAAGGGAGCCCTCACTGAGTCTGAAAGTTATATATATATTTTTGTATGATGTGAACATTCCATAACCTGTTCCAAGAAAGATGTTAACCTTTCAAAATAAAATCTATATCAGCTGTTTAAATCTAAAAATAAATGTTATATAGCACACAACAACTGATATTCTATCTTTCTTTGCTTTTTAGTTCATCATCACAGAAAATAAATTTTCTTTTTTTACATCTTCACAGGAAAAACTTGAAATAGACAAGGACACCTTTAGCAAAAGTTTCACAGAAACTCTAGGAATTAAAATGTTTTCTACCTACCTTTGCTACATGACCTAAATTCTATGTTTTATATCCCATGAATATATATAAAACACAGCACTATAACAACCACTGTTTTCCCTTTTCAAGTAACTGTATTGAATATTTTGCTTCCTCTACTGAGTAT
Source organism: Psittacula echo (assembly GCF_963264785.1). Classification (NCBI taxonomy): domain Eukaryota; kingdom Metazoa; phylum Chordata; class Aves; order Psittaciformes; family Psittacidae; genus Psittacula; species Psittacula echo. The sequence continues at coordinate 121,944,124 of NC_137737.1, forward strand.
AATGTAAGATACTTCTGCACAGGATATACGTGTAAGGAATGTTTAAATCGAATCATGTGCACAAATCTAATATTTCCATATAAAGACCAATATTTATCTGAATAAAGAGCAAACAGGATTTTAATGATACAAGTTTTGCTCTTGCTGCATATACATAACTGCTATTGATGTTATGCAACAAAAAACAACACAGAAAAGCCTTGAAGAAAAATGCTTTGTAGACTGAAGAGGATTTATCCACACTGCTTAAATTAAAGCACATAATACTCTGATACTGAGTAACATTAATTCTGCTGAAATGTAGACACAATAATATTCAATCACCTACTCTCTATATAAACTGGGGCAATCACCTGTTCCTCCTTATTTCTTAATATGTTTGATTAATAGAGATGACAAGGTATTTTATATCTTAAAGTTCCCTTCATTAGGCTAACAAACATGACAAAAACTGATGAAGCACATGTTACAGGTTTGCACGCACGCTATAGTAGCCATTCTCTCAGCCTTGCTGCACTGCCTCCAGAATCTCAGCAGGTTTATCTAGAAAATATATTGGCCTGTCCTGAGTAGAAAGAATATAAACCATAATTCTGGCTGTTGTTTTCATTCCTTTTATACTGACCAATAACTCAGTTTGCTTATATCTGGCAATGCAGCCTTTATAACATGGTTTGGTTTGTACTGGCATTTTTAGACCATTTTTTCTTTAAGTGTCATGGATCTCAAACAGCTTTACAGAATGAATTACTGTGCTCAAACAAGCACTTCCTCAGTATGATATGAAGCACATGGATCAATCTGTAAGTAGTAATAAGGAACATGATTGTTTGTATTTGTGGATTAACCTTTGGAGTTTTCAGATATAGAACTCAACAATTGCCAACTGAAAGAAAATCCCAGCATAACGGCTTGTATGAAGGCTAAAATTTGAAACAACACATCCCCTTATCGAGTTTGCTCTGAGACCTCTCTAACTCAAGCCTTAAGAGCATGATGTAAGTCCTAAGCATGAAGTCTTCACCCATATGCACTAGAAACATTTCTACAGGTCTGAACTTCAAAATGTTCCCAAAGACAGAATAACAGATGTTCTTGGGCTCAGCTATAACAAATGCTATAAACCAACCATAATTTCTTTTAAGCATTTTCAGAAGTTACAGAGTGTTACACAGAGGACCCTGAAAGAACAAGTCCAACATTTTTAATCTCATGCCTCTTAAATTGGACATTCTTTCTTTATCTTCCTTTGAAACAAAAGTATTCAAAATAAAAAACTCTGCTTCCACAGTCTTTGGGTTATTAGAAAATTGCATAATAGCCTATATAGTGTAGTAATAATTCATCATGATTACAGATCAAAGTATTGAAAAGAATGTAAAAAAAAAGTAGATAAAAATACAAAGACTTCCACAGATATGCCAGTATTACTTTAAACTGAGTATTCAAAAAGCTTACTTTAATAATTAATCGAATAGCTGTATTATAATAGCAATAAATGATTTAAGATGTAATTAACTCAATTATAAACATTTCTTATGAATACATAAAAGATTTAAATGTTTTAGAATATAAAAACCATTACAAGTTCTGGTCTATAAATACACTCAAACAAGACTTTTAACTGCTGAAACCAAAATGCACAATATCATCCAGGATTCATGAAAGCTAATACAATGCTATCAGGATATTCCTTCAATTTCACATAGTCTTGCTTCCCAACTAGCAATCTTATCATTATAGCTCATATAATTCTTGCTTTGATATACTATGAGCTATTTTCAGTCTCAAGTTATCTCAAAAAGCCCAGCTACCACTGTCTCAGATAATATTTCTGTTGACTTCAAGGTTTCTCTGGTTTACATAGTGCAACTCAGGCATGTGTAAGATCAACATATTTATTACAAAGTTTTATCGCTTAAAACTAAAGTTAATGAACTTCATTATGCTAAGTGGAGGACACTGTAAGAGTTATTGCTCTAGTAAAAGACCTCAGTAATATTTTCAGGACAGGGAGGGGAGGAAGCCATTTCTAAGAAAAGAAAAAGTAAGAAAAAAAAATGTCATAAGAGAAGCATGTTAAAAGTGGAAGAAGCATCACAACCACAAAACCAATAAACAGTTTCAAAAATATGGTAGCACAAGAAAAAGAGCAACGTTGGATTGTGTACAGCAAATTAAAGGCATAATGAAAACTGCTCACTCACACTGCATTTTATCTTAAAAACATATGGAGCTCACGTTTTCAGTCTGTTAGAACTGAATACTATAAACTGCTTTCAATTCTGAAAACATAAATTCTGAAATCACGGCACTGTTCTCTAAGACAGGTATTATGTACAACCTGATGGATTAAGTATGAGCACGAGTATTTTACTGTTACCGGTTGTGATATCTAAAACACCAACTAATCTATCTCTATGCATTGATTACCACTGGCAGCAGGCAGTTTGCCTGCACAGAAGGCTGGAGAGGTGCTCTTTTAAAATCTGAGTATAGCTTTCTGAACTCAGCTGGAGTCTTTACACTGACTTCAAAACACTGGTGATACTTCACCTACCTAATTGTCTTCTATCTTCCAGAATTTGTGATTCCATACATAAGAGATCTACCACCTTGATGTATTGGCACGTAGTTAATGAAAAAAACATTGTGTCGTTTTAAATTATGCAGAATTATAGTATCAAATGGAGTTAATAGACCTGCGGTGATCAACAGCACTGTGCATTACAAAATGTGAATACACACCACAGACATTGCTATTCCTTTCTCCAGGTTTACCAAGTATTTCATAAGAATTTGACATTTGCTGCAATTTATGACTACTAAATTCCTATTAAGGTTAGAGATAAACTCAGCCCCTCTCTGTGTGAAGGGTAGTGCACAGCTGTGAGATGCCCAGGAAAGAAATGCTCACTCAAGAATCGCAGCTCCTTTCTGCCTCTCCCACAGTTCAAGAGTGGCAGAGAAATCAGTGAGAAGCAGGGTTGAACATTTTATGGTCTTCTTCCCCTCAGCGGGGCAGCTCCCGTTCCTTCCAACAGGATGGGGGGAACAATGGCTCCTGTAAGCTTGCTTTCACATACTTCAATGGCTTTTACACACACCCTTGTGCGATGGATAAACATCCATATGTACCCTGCTTCTTTTAGTCATGCCATGAAATGGGAGGGAATACCCTGCATCTCCTTCTCGTATGCAGTCTCAAATTGTTCGCAAGCAAAAGGCATCCTATAAAATATCCCAATGTGAAGTATCATGTGAACAAAAAAGTAGGCAAAAACCAACAAAGATAAACAGAATGCCTCAAATTAAATTAAACTTAAGAACTACTCACTGCAAATTACCTCTATATGTGAGGATGCATTTAGGATACATAGAATTAAATTAGTGTGAGAAATTTTTAGAAACTAAAGCAGAGGAAGAAAACAGAAGCTGAATTACACATAATCATACCCTCATGTCATCTTTAAGAGTATGTCAAATTAGAGTGCTTAAGAAAACGCAGGAAATCTAAATGTGGTCTCTGATGGGCTGGACCTAGGCTGGCTCCATTTCAAAGGACTTTTTCTCTAGTTCTCTGCTGCCTCTTTTAAACCTGATAATGGAGACTCAGGTCTGTTCAGCTTCAGGCTGGCATTTGTCTTTGATGACTAATTTCTTCTGTGCCTGCATATCTCTTCAGGCAGCTAATTTCTGATAAGGTTTACTCTAAAAAAGAAAAAAAGAGTGTAATATGAAACCAATCTAAATACATTTACCTTTCCCAACACTAACTTTCAAACCATACAAACTAATCAGGGTTTTGTAATTTGCAGAATCTGGAAAATGCCAGAGCTACATGAAATAATGATTCAAATGGTGACATTCTTACTTTTTGTTCAATACTTCGTCCTTCATTGACGGCCGCCTTCATGGTAGAGTAGTGCATTATGAAGGCTCTGTTGCTTGAATTGGTGATGACTTTTAACAGCCAAAAGTGTTATGTTTGGGGCTTCAATCATACAACCTCCTCTCCATCAAGCTGGTTTCAAATAGCTTATTAACTCATGTTTCTGCAAATGAAGTAAACTGCAGATATGAGGGAGACATAGGCTAGATATTATCTGGGAAAACAGCTTCTCAAGTCTTACAGCAGATCCTTGAACTCATGTGTTTTGTCAAGCTTGAATAATGTTAATGTGTACGAATTTTCATATGAATATGAAATTTATCTATATGAATATGAAAAAGCCTTTCATCTTCACTTGAAGACATATTGATCACTTTAGAAATGCAGAATAAAACTTTCTAAATTCACCAGAACATTGTGATTTAATTTCCTGCTCAACAAAGAAAACCTCTGAAACATCACTCTGTTATTACTTAAGCACTGCTAAACTGATACTGTCAAAGCATGACTTAAAAAAGCTCACAATCCAAGAACTAAGCCAGACTCTTTCATGTGAATAATGTTAGTAAAGCAAACAGTCCATATTCTTGCAGACAAATTTCTGCTTTGGTACTAGAAATTTTTAGCTTCAAATGCACATGACTATATCCCTGTCTTTAGGTGAGATCATTATACAATACCAACACCATACAATACGTGGCTACAGTTCAGTGGCAGTGCAATGATTCCTATAGATAATTCCCAGCACTGTTTTCTTCCCACATAAGGAGCCTAAACTTAAAGTGTTCTTTATATTTATATTTATATATTTATATTCTTATCTGTACTGAACCTAGAACACAAGGACTTTTGTCTTCAGTTCTGCTGATCATATCAGCCAAGTCGACCTAATGAATCGCTTGTTCACCATGAGCACTGGCTTTAATGTAGATAAAATCAGTAGCAACCTTACAGGAAAAGAGCCAAGACTTGCAACTGAGGTAAAAATAAGGCACTGTGTTTATACCTCTCTAAAAGAAAAGGTTTAATGCCCATGTCCTCCAAAGCACTGAAATAGGAGAACTTCTGAAGCACAGAAGATACAAGCCCAACTAGAAATTCAGGGATCATCACTAGCTTCTAGGAATCATAATGAGATCAGGAAGCTCTTTTTACAGAATCCAGTAAAATTACAGCCTTTTCTACAATTACTGAATAGGTTGGCATAAGCAGCAATAGAAGATAGTGGGTAACCTTGAGAAAAAATTTTCCAGCTATAGCTGATATAAAAATCTAAGTAATGTGACTGCTATGCCCAGGATAAAAATCTCAAATTAAAAATAAAACCCTTTCCCAAAGAGTTCAATGGTAATTTAACTGCTTTTTCCTAACAGCCATACAAATGAACAGGTGCAGGGTTGTGAAAGTGCTCTTAGGGAACTGCTCTGTTTGCCAGAACGGCAAACAGAAAGAAGAAAAAAACTTCCATGAATGCAGTCATAAAGATGTCTAAAACTTAACCTTTAATCTTCTTTAGCTAAATAAATAAACTAAATGTTAGATAGAGATTTTAATTCTAACCAGATGTATTTACAGTGAATGACTTTTACCATGTAGTGAATTTTTGCTTATCAGATCAGCTGTTTAAAAAGAATAAAAGTATATTATCCAGTACATTTAGCAATGTAATACCCTCATCAACTTTCATTTGTTCACAGGCATATGAAAGTTGGTGAGCAGAATTCTAAGAAAAATTATAAAGGCTTGCCATTAATGGCTCATGATATTTTCCCAATTTTGTAACAAGAAAAGCCAATTATTTGAGATAGGGCATTATTTGCCAGTTGAAAGTATTCATTTTTTTTTTTCCCCAAATCATTTTGAAAGTCTGAATTATTACCACCAGTTCGTCGTATCGTATGGAGCATTGTATAAAACCTAGGAAATAGTATGATAGCATAGAGTTAGATCAGGCTATTGGGCACAATCACAAGCAATCCAGATATAAATTTCACAAACCATGAACATTCCTGAGCAACATCATGTTACGGATAAATTGCTGCCTTTGTTGTCCCTGTCCTGAGCCAACAGCTCATGGTAGGAATCTACAATATTCATCACAGCTTCATGAAAGCTGTGCTATGTTCTCAGGGCTGTAAAAGCAGTCCTTTTCTCACATTTAATATGAAATGAGTGGTTATTCTCCTCTATGATTTTTCCATTTATGAAGTTTCCATCATAGACAGAAGTCGAGTTCACAAGTCACTAACCAAATACAGAAATTGCTGTTGAGCAGGAACTTGGGTTCTGCTCATGGGAGCCCATTTCTTCTTAAAACACAGACTCCCTTTGCTCCCCCTCCCTCTCTTCTGCATTGTTGTTCAGTTGCTGCATCATAGGCTGGGATACCCACTCTGATCCAGCCTAGGGCAGAGTGCTTATAGCATGGGTACCTAGATGGGGGGAACTCACATGCTGAAGATAAGATCTAAAATACAGTCGCCTGCTTCCCTGTTTATGTACAGCCATACAACTGAGAACTACAAAAGACTTAGCCTGTTCTTCAGGCATCAGGACATCTAGGATAGGTAATCTGAGCCTGACCATCAGGACTCTGATGAAAGCCTGTGTATATACATTTAGATATTTTTAATATCTACTTTGCAAATATTTTTAATAGGAGGAAATGTGTGACGTAGAAATGCATAACTGTTCACTGCAATTAACTCCATAGCTCTTACTACAGTTACAAGGAGTTTTATTGAACTAAAAATTTATATATATTTTATATATTTATATTTTTTATCTGGGATTATGAAAGTGAAAGTTACACAATACAGAATACAGACCTGGCTTTTGCAATGCTGTTTCTGCTATTATCATGAACACTTAACAGACAGCAGCTACTTTCTACACTATACTTCAGTTATTTAGATGAGGAAATAATTGTAATTCTATAAATGCTTTTCAAAAAGTGTCCCAGGTATTTTTAAAATAGAGTAAGATCAAAACTCATGAGAAGCCTTGAAAATTACTGCTATTTTACCAACTTCTGAAGTTACGGCCCTAGTGATACAGATACTAAGCATCCTACAGAAACTAGAAGTATAAGACATAAAAGAGAGCTGAGCCACACCCTTACATGTAAGCAATAGTAAAATCAGATTGTAGTAAAAAACATAACTCTTCAGTACCTCCTCCAGAAGGTCTCCAAAAATACTTCCAGGATTTCTTTCTAATTTATCAGAGCTGAACCCTCTGGGAGCTGTGGAACTTCTTAAACAAGAATGAGAGATGGGTTTTTTACAAGTAGAGGAAAAAGCTAACAATTCTTCACAAGAGGAGACAAGAAAGCATAATTTGTTTTATTTTTGTTTTGCATAGCCACTCCACCCCTGGGGAAAAAAAAAATCAACCCAAAACTTTCAAGAAAAATGGATGACAAACAAGAGCCTTAAACAAGGATTAAAAGAGAAAAACATACAGAAGTTGAAAAGGAGGAAGAGAAAGAGAAAATAAAGGAAAACATTAACGTATTTCTGATTTCTTCTGAGAAGTAGATCAGAAAATTATGTGTCAAACTATTGTAATTCTGTCTATTATTATACTGAGGGGACACTTTGGTGCTATTGTGATGGGAATAGTTACTATACATACATACAAAATGCATTTCAGGGAATGTGAAAATTAGGAATTTTGTACCAATTGCACAACATTATCTTCCACTAAAAATTAGAATTATTACGGTGTTATCTTATTCAGAGATGCATTACGGTTTTTACCTGGTAATATTCAAATGCAACATTACTGTATAACTTTTCACCAAACTGACCACTCACTAATTACTCAAATTATTCTACCATACTGTGGTAGAAAGATTAATACTGTCAGGAAAGTACAAGGCTCTGAAATGTTGTCAAAACAAAGAATATTGATCTTCTTAAAACACTGCAGTTAGTATATAAATCACCCAAATATGATTGACGTTAATATGTGCCTTTTGTGCAAATGCACTTTATCAGGTACCTTTTTGACAGTAATAGCATTTTATTATACTGCATGGCACCTTAACGTACTCTACAGACAATTTTTTTTAATTTGAGAGTTTCCATTAAAAAAGTAGTTGTTGAGCAAAAAGAAAATTAACTGTCTTTTATTCAGTTTGATTTAATACCTTGTCAGTTTGGTGCATTTTTTTACGATTCTTTGTATAAATAAAAAGTTGAAAAGAGCTATTCTAATGGTAATTTGGATCAACCTTACAAACATATGATTCCAGGTTTCTAAAAGAGGCCCACTTGAGGGGGCTTTAAAACTGAACAAAAAGAGCCCTAGGGCTCTACAATTCACATTTAACCTACTTACATGAAAAAGGAACTGCTTTGGTTAAGAATAAACTTCCACAAGCTCAGGTTCAAACCAAACATGCCAGCATATTAGTGAGGAAATGAAACAGCAAATAGTAACTCCTTTCATACTTGTAAAAGAATACGGTATTTATTTAAACTCTTCGGCAGAAATTCTCATTTTAATTAAATTGCATTTACTGAAATAACATTTTCATAATTAAGAAAAAAATAACCAATTCCTTTTAAAGACCTACAAAAATCACAGCAACCTAAAATATATGGAGAAAACATGTAATTGTGCGAATAAATCTGTCTGACTAAATCGGGACATGAGTCAGGAAAAAATGATAGTCTATTTTTCATGCCTATGCAATGCAGCCACAGTAACCCAAAGAAATTAGCTCCTGTCTGGAAATCACTGAAACCAGTACACAATTTAAAACATGGTTGTGTCTGATGCATTCTTTTTCTTCTGAATAAAGCTACTTGTTGTCATCATACATTGCATTTTATGTCCACCTATCAAGAGAAATGGCGAGTTATTCTTAGAAATTAAGATTTCATTTATCTCATTCTGCTGTTTGCAGTGATCAAGAGAAAGAAGGGTAAGAAACTTCCTTGGAAAGACCCCTGCCACTCACCACTACATCCTAGAAATCACAGAGTGACGATGAAGGTTTTCACTTAGCACTTTGTGTAGCCATGAGATCAGAGACAAGGAAACGGTTTCACTGTGAACACAAGGGTGAGGACATACATTCAAAATAATAGAAGCAGTAAAAATAAAAGAGAACAAAAAGCTAATTATCCCTCCATGAAACGGTCATGATCATTCAATCCATGTGCTGGCAAGCTACCTTAGTTTAAAATCCATGCCTACATTCCTGAGGTCCTCATCATGGCGATAAAATGTATCAGATCACTTTTAGGCATGTGTCATTGATTAGCTTTAACACTTATTAAGAACACTTTTGGAACGGAAAAAATTACAGTCTACAGTAACACTTTCTATTGTACATGTTCACCATCCAACTGCTGTATCACTTCAATCTTATCCTTCACCAGGTCATTTAAATATACATTTATTTGGAAACAATAGTGCAGCTGCTGCTTGTTTGCACTGTTTCTAGAGTTACTCAGCAATTTAACTAGTTCACTGCTTGCAGAAAGGAAGAGAAGGCATGGCAAAACTTAGGGAAACACAGAGGCACAGAAAAGCATGTCCATAATTTCAGCTGTCAAGGCCTGCCCTATTTGCTCACCATTACTCCTGCTGTTCAGGTGTACTGGAAAGTCCTTGTTCCGTTGGTTGGAAATTTATTCACCATCAGTTGATAAGCATTTGCTCCTATACCAACTTCATCCTTTGACTGAAATTGCTCTTTTCCCTCCCTATGGTTTTTCTCACTCAGATATTTTAAAGAGAAATAATTCTCATTCTTCTTTTTAACAGACTAAACAAACCAAGACATTTCCTGCATGCCCCATGAGCTATGGTATCTGAGCCCAGCCACAGTAGTACCTCAGCCATCTACCGTGAAGGCTACACTGCTTTCCTCAGGAATACCATCGAATGTCCTCTGCTACTGAGGACTGGATCAAAACACCCTTGTTAAAGACATCTAGGATGTCTTCAAACTTAAGCTGACATAAAAATAGCCATCCTTTGTTCCTTTTACAATAGGCTGTCCTTTCCTATGATCACCCTAACAGCCCTTTCTTATATGTGTCTCATTCTGAATTTGTCTCCGCTGAATACAGGTGATCAGACACAGGCAATCTCACCAGTGTCTAACACAGTACTTTACCCGTCTCCACCAAAAATCTCCCCTCAGAAAAATCTGTGGACATTTGCTGCTATTGTCACATCTCATCTTAGCAGGTCATACTTACTCCAGGCAATCCCCTGTCCAGCAGCTGATAAACTCCCCTCCCTGCTCACAGCAGCAAGCTCTGCTGTTCAGCTGTGTGCAGGTGACTTCATGCATTCATCCTTCTGCAGCACCCTGACGCTTCAATCATCAGGGTCACATGCCTTTGCTTGATATGCTGTGACTCTTCGTAGCAATGGTGGCTCCTCGTTTTCTGGTTACCAGGAAAATAATGCAGTCTTATTTGTATGACTAATTATAGCATTCAATAAGAAAACATTAAGATCTCAAAACCAAACAACAGGTCCTGTGATCTCCTTCATCGGTCTTTTCAGAATCCTATTCCCTTGATTGTGGCACCTTCCTCTCAAGATTAGAGTCCACATTAGTGTCTACCTTTTCCATACCCATGCTTCTCTTCCCAACTACTCAACATATTTTTTTTTAATTAATATAATATGTTCAGTTCAAGTACTGAGATGCTTACAGACAATTTGTAGTCTCTACCTATCTGTACTGCACAGCTGCTATACTTCTTTCCTTGTTCTGTTTTTATTTATAAAGTTGAAAAACCTTGACTGTTTGTTTTACTATTATTTGCTAAGTCTATCATGCTTTACTTCTTGGCCATTTTCACCTTCCTGATAAGACTTTAATCCTTACAGCTTTTCTGCTTAGTCTCAATGTTCTTCTTGTGATGGTTCTTCACTCAGGCAAGTAGTCCCTCAGGACTTAAAAACTTTTCTAGCTTCTGCTTTAGAAATGAAGTTCAATGTGTGCACACTTGACTGCAAAAATTTTCCAGTTTCTCTTATATGCAATTCTTCAATCCACACACAGGTCTTGATTCTGAGATCTCTTTTAAAGAGACTGCAAAAGACCTTCCTCCTCCTATCAAAACGGGAAATTGAGAATTCCTGTCTACACATACTTCTCATTCAAATTTATTAGCTTATAACAGCTCAGTGTATTGCTTTGCTTTCCACTTCCCTGGATTTTCCTAATTGGTCATGGCTGCAATGTTCTCTAAATGTGGTCTGATTTCTTTTATTATTGATCTTCCAATTTCCAAATTGGAAAAATTTAATTCTGGAATAAAACTTGAGAATAAGTATACAGAGGTGTATATATATATGTATGACTATGTGCACACAAATACAGTTTCTTTGTAGTTTAATCTCATTCTGCAGTAAAATTTAATTTGTTTGCTGGAGTTTTCAAGCTTTCCTTCAAAAAAAGGTACTGTCTTCCTTTGCTAATCTCTCAATTTACTTTAAGTTGACTCGATTTATGATCAGCAGTCAATACTGCTGTTCTACTGAAATGTGCTCTTCTTCTCTCAGTTTTTTCACAGACCTTAACAGGAATCTATGGCAGATGAACCCTAGTGTGTGGATTGCTTTTAGCTCCTCTGGTGCCAAGTGCATTGATTCCTTTCAACAGGAAACGTCCAACTGCATGTCATGCCTTTGCCAGATGCTGGTGCAGGTCATTCAGCAGTCTGTATCTTACAGTTTCCTGTCTTCTGCAATTTCTAGCTGGTTCTGGCTCCTAGCCCCTCTATTATCTCTGTCTTGCTTTGTGAAGATAGCATATCAAAAAATTGCTGTAGAGCAGCTATCTTCTAACTGTGAATTTCTCTTCTTCATTTCCAGTGCACCAAATTCCTATCTCAGTTTTATTTCTTCTCCACTATTAGATTTCTCCCTCTGCTTTACCAGTGGCACTCTTTGTAGCCAGAAAATCTGGTCTCTCCAGATACTTTTGCCCATTAGACATGTGCAGATCCGGAGAAGCCCATGCAACTTACTTATTCTCTCTCTTTTGTTTTTTTCACCAGACCTTCAAATCTTCATCTGAACTGCCATGCCACTTAGGCACACACTTCCATTCCTCAACTCTTTTCTTCCACGGGTTTTAAAATAGGAGTTTTCATTCCTTTGGACCTTGCTTTTCACAATTCTATGTTTAATTTATTCATTGTTAAACTAAAACATCCCAGAATATTCAAATGTTCAAACAGAGAAATGTTTTAATTAGTCAATACATCCATCTCATATTTATCTAATGTGTTTAAGATGTTGAAATGTGCAGTATAAATTACAAAGAAAATCCAAATTACACAAATTCACATAGAAAATGAAATATGATTGCATAAGGTCTCTTAATGCCTGAATGAGCATACTTCAGATTCTGTGTAAAGCAAGTTGCCTTGCATTTCTATCTAGAGAAATAATGTGCTTGGTTGCTTCTTTTATTTATTTGAATTATCACTATACTAAAGTAAATAATGCAAGGTCCCATGTTTATTTAATATAGAAAACAAATATTTTGATTAAAAAAAGAATCTTTTTCTCCAACAGGTATGTACTTAGCATACTAAAATGAAGATTTCAGTTAATGAAATTACCATGTGTTAAAGCAAAAAAGAATAGTTCACAATTTACTGGATGGGGAAAAAAAAAAAAGCACAGGGGAAAATCATTAAAGCTGCAGCCACATAAAGCCTTTTCCTTTATTTTTAAAATTTTTTTCTTTGATGAAATTTTCTCCTGAACATTGGTCTATGCCTAGTATAGCATCCTGGCTGATGCACTCAAGCTGTATTTTGTTTTCAGCTCTGGCAGCCTGCAATTCAACCTCTACTGCTTGGCAAGATGGAGGCTCTCATGTTTTCACAATTTAGAAACCTACACTTTGCAGCCAGTTACTCAAATGTAACATAGACTACAGCGTGCTGTCTACAGAAAGCACAATAAAAGATAAACTGCCTTATGCCCTGCGAATGGGTATTCTCAACTGCTCTTGAGTGCTCAGAGAATGAGACTCCTGGGGCACAAGGCAATCCCTGTTTCATGGTGATGTGGTTGGCAGTAGGTTGGGGAATGACATGTGACCCAAGTATCCTGGCCATAGCAGCAGCTCCAGAGCCCCCTGGATGTGAGATGTTCCAGGCATCCTTTGATAGGATCACAGCTAGGCCATATAAGGCCTTTATGCCATTGCTACCACAGTAACACAAATGCATAAGGTCAAGACAGACCCCAGCCCATATAGATTACTGTATACTATAGTCCTTCTTTCATGTCAGAAAAATGCTGTGAATATTTGATGGCATATTTAGGATATTATTAATTTTTCATTTTCTATGAGGGAATGAGTGAAGAAAATCATTAATTTGCAGACACCAACTGATGTGCTTCTCTTACATGCTGCATTTTGAGCCTAGATATCATGCTGACAGTACACCTGCAATATGAAAGGAATGAGAGGGAAGCACTTGTGGAAAAAATGTATTTATTAACATTCTGACACTTTATTATATCTTCCATTTCTGTTAATTGTACCAAGAAAGCTGACACAAAATTACATGCATGAATCTTAGACCTCAGCTAGCTCTCAATAGCAATAAAAAAATACAAGAAAATTAACTAACTACGGACTTCAATAAAAAAGTATGGTTCAAGACAAGTGATGATGAATGAGACCATCATGGAGAAGAAACAGTCTAGAAGAAACCCCAGAGCTGAGCAGTTTTATTTGGGGTACACTCAACTGCAACTGGTTTTGTCTACATACAATACAATATAAAAAAAGGTGTGCTTCAACATGCACAACCCTAGTGCTGGCTCATGAGCATGTCCTGACTTCAAGATAAAAAGACACTTTGAGTGTGACCAACCCCCAGCTCATGGAGACAATCTTGTAGGGAAATATACTGAAAAGTTGGGGATGGATCTTTCAACAGGCCCATACAGTAAAAACTGGGTCTCTGGGCCTCCTTAGATATGCTCTTGTTCAGCATGTGCAGGCTCAGAACAGTTCATAGTGATTTTGCCACTGGTTCCCCAGCATATATACTCAAAACAATCTATCTCCCGGACTCCAGGCAGAGTTAAAACATGAACAAAAATGGAAGGACTGAGTATAAAATTTGACCCTTGAACACTGGTGGCCAGTAAACAGGATCTAGATGTGTATAGTTCCAGCTGAGATGCACTACTGTTATGAAAAATATCCAGGTCAAAATGTACTAGAAGAAGCAATGAAATAAAGTCTTCAAAGCTGAAATTAAATTCATCACCTAGTGCAGAACAAGGACAAAATTATTCATAAGGTGCCTGCAACCTGTAACATGGAAAGTAACTTCTGCACTGAAAAGCTTATGTGATGTTTTTAAAAGAGGTTGCAATATCTCTTTACAAACCTCTGTGTCATTTCCTTAGTCATTCCAGCTACACCAGGGCAATGTGGAACTAAAACAAGGAGTGGTCTGTCTTCCTGAACTAAGTCATTTTAAACACAGGTTATTTCAGGGAAAAGGGATGATCGAGAACTGGATGTGTACTTATCTACTCGCTGCTGAAAGAACAAAAGATAAAAAATACAGACTTTATCTTCAAAATGATGCTTTCTCTTACACTATTCCAAGTGACTACCTCTACAATATAGGGCTCATACTTAATCCATGAGGCTATGCAGCATAATCTATCCAATACCTTGGGCTATCAACTCTGTCCAGCTGGTCATTAATCCCCAGGAAATAATCTGCACCTCAATTGTTACTGCTTAGTTAAATGTAGCGATCCATCTGACATACAGAATAAGGATAGAAAGAAACCCTAATAGAAGGTGACTCCTGCAGAATTGGAACTCACTATCTTCCCCTTGTAGATACAATGTAACACAATGTTTGGTTACATTTTATATGTGTTTCTATATATTAAATTACTACGAAGATGCTTCCTCTTGAATGCAATGTAAATGTGTGTCAGTACACAAATTTAACCAAGCAAACATTAAAAAAAAAAGACCAGTCAAATAACTCCTCTTCTGTATCTATTTCAATCTGTAACTTCCAGAAGACAAAATAGGCTTACTACTCTGGACTTCTGTGCCTACTCTGCCTACTCTTGGCCAAACACTATGATGACAGTCTTTTAGAACTAGCAGCAAAGTTCGTAGAATTTGGCAATGCAGCTCAGAGCAGGTCTTAACAGTTAGAGAAAATGACTGTCCTTTAGTTCAGACACACACATGGAGATGAATTTCACTTCATGGAGATGCACACACTTCATGTACAGTACACACTTCATGGAGATGAATTACTGCCTCTGTAGTGCCTCTTTAATACAAAGAGGATAACTTAACTGTACATTAGATCTTTCTCCAAAAATAAAAGAAATTATGATTCATGTGTTTTCAAAATTATCAGGACTATGCAAATGACTAAACTCAGTATATCAAAGATGATTCTATAATGACTAGATCTTCTGCTAACTTCGCTCATATCACTACCATAACTCTCAACTCAGTATTTTATTATTCACTTAGCTTGGAAAATAACCTTTAGATTGTCAAGTAGCAGCAGAGAAAAGCAAACATTTCAAATTGTAATACATGCTGAAATAAATGAAAAGCTGCGGGCTCAATCACACACTGAACACAAGCTAAAAGGCACAAAAGAGGACAGAGATTCATTGCAGCCCTAGTACCAAAAGATAGAGCTGATATGGCACCAAGTTACAGGCAGAACTGAATGCAGAAGTCCTTTTGCAAGGCACGTACCAGATAGCACACAGGGAAGAACAGATCAACATTTGCTATTCAGATCCGATGGCGTCCCTGTTGGGTACAGAAAGACAAATCCATCTGCCAACTCATCAGCCTTTTTTTTAGTGAGACTGTTCACAAGGAGAAGGTCTACAGCAGTGTCAGTGACAGGTTTTAGGATGTATCTATCCATCTACCTTGGGGTACTTGAGACCTCCAACTCTTCTCACTTGTACCACAGGCAAGACCTACCTTTATTACTTCCTTACATACCGGAGTACAATTCAGTATTTGCAGTGCACAGCTCATTTTCCTTTCTCCTTCTTTCACTTCTAGACTTCCTGGCAGTTCTTTCAAATGCCATGAAGTATAAGCAATATTTCATGATTGTTCAAAAGTTTTTTTCAGAAAGATGTTACATAACAGACCTACTTATTTTTCCCTTTCTAATATTTATTCTGAATGTTATTTTCAATTATAAGGTTGTTCATTAATAAAGGATGAAGTACTATAATTATTTCATTTTCTTTTCTTTTGTTATTCTCTGTTAAATAGTCACTAGAAAATGCTGTTAAATAGTCACTAGAAAATGAAAATCTAATTCTGGCAGAAATTATGTATTAGTACAGTTTGCAGAAATACTCAAAGTGAAGTATTTGTATCAATGACAGCTGCTACACAAAATTCACCTCAACTGACAGTCCCACATGGGAAAGGATCACTAGGATATAAGTTCTTTTCCTAGAGAAAGGGAAATAAAGTCTGAAGTAGGTCTCAGATCCCCATTTCAAAGGTTAAAAAGTCACATTTTAAATAATGTATTCTTATAAAAGCCAAGCCAAAACCCCAAAATAATATGACACATAGAAGTTGAAATAGAATAGGTTTTTATCCTACAGGCTACCTTACACACAAAATGAACTGCTTTCTGTTTAAGAGGATGAGTACTACCATTTTATCACAGAAAGTAAGCAAAATAAAAACTTATAAACCTCCTGGTGCTTAGTTACTTACATTTTTATTATAGTTACTCTATAGACAGCAACCTCTAAAATCCAATAAAGCTAATAGAAACTTGTTGAAATAGGTCTTTTAAAAGTTAGACTTTATTGCCCAAAGAAAGGATGGTGGAAGTTTTAAGATTTGTGTGTAACAGCTCAACACCATCAAGCCAGTGCCCCTCCTGACTTACAGCAAGTGAAGATCAACCCCATGGTACACATTCCCTTTAGAGAAACTTTTACCTTTCTAAACCACAACAAAATAGTTATACCTTTTGTTAACAGCTAAAGAACAAATGTCTGCGCCAATGCCACCAGGGGCCTCCATTATGCAAACAGTAGCAGGTAACAGTGGGAAAAGCACTGGAATTATGTTGGTAATTCTTTTCATTAGCAAGAAGAGTTTCTTTTTACCAGGTGGCTCTTGTTTCTATTGTCAGGTCCTCAAAAGGGTCCTCAAGTATCACTGGAACTGTGCCTTTGGACAAAAATCTAGCAGAGAATTGACTTTTTTCACTTGCTGAGCAGGCTATTATACAGAGAATGTCTGGTATGGATACCCCAGGTGTCAGCTAACCTCATGGTGAAAGTCAGACCCTTGTTTAGAGATCTGGCCACCAGGCCACAATCTTCTCTCTGTGCCTCACTGCTTTAATTCTGATGAAGCAATCACATGCTGAGCTAGAGCTAGCACAACATAAACAGCTCCTAAGGGTGTTTTGGTTTTTTTTTTTCCTTAGTAATGTACTGATTCTTTTCCCCTTCAAGACCTGTACTTATTAATTTCTCAAGACATTTTATGAACCCTCTTTTTTTTTTTTTTTCTATAAGTTTTAGATAATGAGACTGTAACACCAACTGGAATGAGATAGTTTGTTGTATTAATACATCTTCTTTCCAGAACAGTCAATAATTATCTCAATGATTAAACATCTGTAGTGATGAGTTTTAGCATAATGATATGCTCCCAAACGCTAATGGATATTTGTAGCTTAGTACAGAAACCCAGCTGTACAAATGAGAACCTGTTTATCCAGAAACTTCAACAGTTTGCAAATAATAGTCCCAAACACTGCACTATGTTCCACTTTTCCATACTTCCGTGCTAGCCCATAGGTCCCACAGGAATCAACAGGTTACCTCATGGCTCAAAAATCTATACAAGTAGATAAGAAAAAAGCCTGCAACAAAGTGGCTAGTTGAAGGCTATATTTAAAGTGAACAATTTACAAATCATTTGACATTGGTTAAAGGGTGGGGGCAGTGATCCAGTCTTCTACAAGAAGTCAGGCATCCCAGTTGTTTCTATTTGTCTTTCACGCTACGTAAGTTCATCTGTGAATAATTTCTTAAGTAATCTTTTAGGTGATAAATAAGTTATGCCATGTTTTCATATTCCTAAACCTGCTATCTAGAC
Source organism: Psittacula echo (assembly GCF_963264785.1). Taxonomy (NCBI): domain Eukaryota; kingdom Metazoa; phylum Chordata; class Aves; order Psittaciformes; family Psittacidae; genus Psittacula; species Psittacula echo. Next base: position 121,962,186 of record NC_137737.1, read on the forward strand.
ATTACTCACTACCAAATGAACTTTTGGACTTTTTGTCCATCTCCTTAAATGCATTTTTAAACAGAACAATGACCTGAAGGCTTGAATTCTTTCAAGCTCAGTGACTCAGGCTCTTAATATTTAAATGGCCCCTTTGGAGATGCTACTTCTCTTTTTGACTTCACAGTATTCTTGATGACATAGTTAAATGACCAAAGACAGGTGGGATGAAACATGGGCCAATGAGTACACAATCTTCAGTGATGCTCACATACTGTCAGTTCATCAGTCTCCCTATTAGTCTGGGGGAAGGTGTGTTTATTTCTTACACAGCAAAATGAGAAAGAAAAAAGATTTTTCTTTTTTTTTATAGGACAACAAAATAATCATAAAAAATTGGCAAGTTGTGCTACAAGACAGGTGCACAACCTAAAGCTATACTTGCCCATATTTTCAAAACACATAGGTTTCAAGCTGGGAGTGTCCTTTTATCATTTCATAAACATGATTTAAGGCTTGACCAGCTCACGAAAATAAATAAAAATGAGATTGTTACCACGTTTGTTTGCAAATCCAAACCAACAAGAGCTTTTGCTGAGGTGAAATTAATCTGCATTACTCAAGTACTGTAAAGCACAATATATTAAAGATCCACTTCTTCACAATCAATCCACTTCTCACAGCAGCCTGTAGCAGTATTTCAACTGATTTCGATGAGAGCTGCATCAGTCTCTAAGAAACCTTAATGCATGCTCTCTGCTAACCCTCCTCCCCACCCAAACGAAAAACACTGAACTCTGCTCTTGTCTTCTGGTTCAACATCATGTCTTTCCCCTCCCTCCTTCTGCTGTAATAAATATTCTCTCTCTTTCCCTGTTACTGACAATAATGTAGGTGAACTCTGCACCACATACATCTGTCATTATTAATGACCACAGTGGAGAGAAACGATAGCTCACTCTTAGGAACTGAAAGGGCAAAATACTTTAGAATTTTCCATTCACATTTTCTTTTTTAAGCATACTTGCTTGGTGAGTTTCCAAAGTCATGAGCATGACTTGAACAATAAAAATCTCTCGGTGTTTAACATTTGCATAGAAAATTATTTGTTTAACAGAGGGCACTTGTTACTTGGAAAGTCTCATTTGCTTATAATAATGCTTGCTATGCACAGTATTTTACGGAATACAATAAACACAACAAGATGTCTTAGTTCATATGGAAAATAATTTTGTTTCTACCAACATTATATTTCTTTCAAACAAAAGCTTAAATTGGGATTGTTTTCTTTGCCATTCATTCCCCTACCATCACTGCTAACCTACAAAGTACAAGACTTCATTTGATCTAATTATGAAAAGCACTGCTAGAATGATTATGACTGCATGGCCTGTACAGAACCCTGAACTCTCTCAGAAAGGCTGTCCTGATAATAGCACTCTGCTGGGACTGAATGTAAATGCTAGTTCTTTATAGGCAACTGTTGGAAACTTTAATTTTTTCTCTTGAGATAGCAAAAAAAAATTTAGGAAGCTACATCAGTTTAACCACATTGCTGCATATGCCTTTGTCCCTAACATAATGATATGCTTAGCACATCAGGTGCTTTCTATGTTCCAGAACATACTGCATACAGATACTGCATAGGAGGGAAAAACCTATGCTCCTAGTAAATCCAGTATTTGAAAACATTACATCTCATGCAGTGCAGGAGCAGTTTATAACACAAACTAGCTATGTTACCAGTTTTTTTTGTCCAAGATATATAGGCCCAGAAGCCTCAAACTTCCTCTTCCTCTAACATTTACACTGTAAATATTTCTAGATATTTTCCTATCAGCTATTCTGATCTCAAGTGAAACTGTTATAACATTTGTTAGTTATGCCAGATGTGCCTGAGTGGATAAACATACTTAAGAGTGACTATAATGTTGGTAATGACAAACATGTACCAAAAAACCGCGTAAACACAAGTCACTATGAGGTGACAAAGACGTCACCTCTGCTTTCCTAGGTCTACATTCCTTCATGGACACATTTTTTAATTTTTTTTCCTTTGTTACCAGCTCATGAGTTAAAACTTTATGTTTGCATTTCACGTGAGTTATATACTATATGTATCTGTCACTTGTCTTTAGCATTTATGCTGATAAAACTTGTCGTGAAGGTTATTTTGACTTCCTGGAAACTGGCTTTTCCAGAACATAAATTTTAAGGCTTAAGTAGACCTGCATTAAAACCACTAATATGTTCTGCTAAGTCTCTCTTGTCTTCACTCAGCCGCCTTACAATGTTTTAAGCAGTTTTATTGACATCTGAAATTCTGAAAATGTCAGCTCTTGGCAAGTGTTCCCGTCTGAAAGTGTTATTAGTAGCTCTCTTAGGAAGTGTAAAGGAATATTTTGTAGGAACAATTTTGTATTTCAACAAACCTTTTGAAAATGGTGTGATAACCACAAGTTCTGCACAGGCAAGAAAATAACCTGCAGATTCCTCAAATCATATTCAAGAAACAGATTTTTAGCAGTTACATTACTTGGTGACTCACTAGTCTGCATTCAAGTCATGATACAATTACCACTTCCCAAAGTATTGCTAGGTTCTCAAAAGGAGGAGAAACACTGTGAGGAGAAAGCTGCTCTCACAGTATGCTGCCTCATTGCTCTCACCATCTCTCATCTGGTAGGTAAGTATTTGGTGGGTCTGACCCCAGACCTTCTCTCATCAACAGGCCTTCCATCATTTTATGTTAGCTTGCAGCCAAACAGGCCTCCTGAGTGTTTTATTTCTGTAATTCATCTCTAAGAAGGACACTGATCCTTCTTCTAGTATAAATGTGCACAGAAATGCCCTGGACTCCACCATCTTGTCGCTCGCAAACACCATCACTGCTGCTGGAAGCCAAGTTATAGTAGGGATTAATCTACATCACAGGTGGCTGGTTTCCCTTCCCTATGAGCAATGTATCAAAGTTATCACAGAGCAGAGGGTGAAGGGATATGTATCATGCACATCAAAGGCTAAGCTCCATATCTGGGTCCCTAGGTAAGAAACTGTAACAGCACGTTATGGTTCCAGTGCTCCACCAGGGGTGACCCATGACCCACCACAGACACAGCTGATGAGTTCCATCTTTGAATGACTGACAGGCATCAGCCCCAAAAGCTCTCCAGAGTCACAGGAGTCCCTCAGGCTCATGCTGCTCACACCACCTTACTTCATGGTAAGTTATTTATGGCTCAGAATGCCTCAGTGTATCTTGAGGTTTGAGGGTAAGATGTAAGAGGAGAAAGAAGGGAGTGTCACTTTCACTTTGGATAGCAGTACAATTAAATTAGAATGTGTTCATTCAAACACTGAAAGAGTTTTACTTAACTCCCAAGCCACATAAAATGCAAAGAACTATCAGTAAGTATCATAGGAGTATAAAAATAATTAATTCTACAAAACTGTTCTGAAAGAAATTAGTATGAATCACTTTATCCTTAAAACTGAGAAAACACTGTGGTATTAAATACTCAATATTATCAGCCAAGCAAATTGGCCCAGGTCAAATGAGCAAATCTAAAAAAATGAGATCACTAAATTTTCTCAGCTTGATAGCTTAGTAATAAATAATATGCTTCTATTCAATCTGTACGTTAAGTCTTTCATGTGGCCTTAAGGCACTGTCTTACGGCTGTGCCCATTACAGGGTAGCCATAGAAACTGACACATTTATTTCATGGGTTAGTGTGCCATTGAAAATATTAATATAATGCAGTAAATGGGGATTTAATCTAATCTACTGATGGTAGGATGAAGTTACTGAAAGGTTGCATGCTCTTCCAGTGGAAGAAAGATTAGATCTGTGGAGTACAGCTCCAGTAAAGCTGAAGTAGAACTGATGTTTTGGTTACAAACACCATCTAAACAACCTATCACATTTCACATATCCTACTGATTTAAACAGGTTGTATGAAACATACAGGTGAGCCCACCAAGCAGGTACCTGTTTCATAGCCTAAATCTTCCCAAAGCTAAAGTGTCAAAACCTAAAGTCATAAAGGAAGAGAAAGTGGAGATGTTCTGTATATTGTGTAAGCCGTGCAAGGGAAGCAGCATCCCAACCTGCAAATATGCAGAGGTGTACTTCACGGACATGCCATTAGCAGCAAAGCCTATACCTGTATTACAGCCAACATTTTAATGGCATTCAGTTAACGCTTTCATGTTAAAAACCAAAAAACAAAATATAAACCAAAACCAAACAAACGAAAAAAGGAGCAAAAAAACATGTAAGGAAACGATTTAAAAAAAAACCTTAATTCTTGAGAAGCAAGATATGTGGTTTTCTTAATTTGTAGCTCCCTATCAGGTGTCCATAAATATTAGGGCTCCCATTTCAGTAGATCATATATGACTCAGGTTCCCTGTAATAATTCATAGTGCTCATGTTCTGACTACCCTTTACACTGCAGTATACTACATAAATTCAGAAGATATATTCTGACAGATGAAGCATTGTTGAAAAGCTAAGTACAGCACTTTGTCCTTGAAATGTTAACATGTAATGCCATAAAGTATTCAAATAATAATTTACTCAATCTTTCAGGGTAATTAATTAAAATGGTCTAGGTGTTACAGAAAATCACCTTGAGCTTATAAAATTGGAATGCCTCCCCTTTTCTTCTCTGCATGCAAGCTGCTCCAATGGACTTACCACATGCTTTCCCAGTTATGGGTTTTGATTTCAGCAGATAATAAATAGCGAGGATCTAATTTTGCTATGTCAAAACCGATTATGTTTCACAAGAAAAGGTGGAGTGCTCACCTACCAGATGAAGGTGAAACATAAAACCACTTTTATTTATGTGATGTGTCCAAATTCAACTCAACCTGGCACTACGTACTGGGAGTATGTAGACTTTAACTGTCACAGGAATTTATGCATCCCTGGAAAATGTCAAATATAAACATAAATTTAATCAAGGAATGGAAACCTTTATTATCAAAGAAATAAACACAGTTTTTGACAACTAATGTAAATTATCTTAATGCATTTTCCACTTATTTTTCAGAAGGCCAAAGAAAAGAAGAAACATTGAACAGAGACATCACTGATGAAAATATTTCAGGCAAGTCCCAGTCCAATTATTAATGCTGGTGTTCCAAAAGGAATTTGTGCTCTTTAACAACAACACTGCATTCAGAGGTAAGAGTTCCTTTTCCCATTCATTACAATGGGATAAAACAGAAGGCTTACAACAACAGATAAACAAGCACTCTGTATTATCCTGTAGTTTTCCTCAGCTGAGTAGTCTTTGGACAGTATTTTAATGGCTGAAAAAAACCCTGCACATGATGAATAAGGACGCCATTCTCAATTAACATGGACAAAGGATCATAGCCATATTTGGCAAATGAGGTAGCTGTGGTGTAAGAAAAGCAGGAGTATTCACAGTCATTGCCACATACATCACTGTCCACAAATCAAAACAAGTTAACGACATTTTTGTAAATCTGCCCAGCTACATGACTGCACATTAGTCTAGCAAGGACTTATTAGACCCAAATTAAATAGCACAATTATTATAGTTCATATTTACTAAATACAGTGTTATTAATTTATACAGCACTAAATATGGATGCTACCAGCATATAAATAAATGAGTACTGAACCAAAACAGCACAAATTACAAAATATATTATCTTCATTAAATATATCTCAGCTGTATAAATGCTACTGTCCATAGAGCTTCCATTAAAATATATACCATGGGGGAGGAAGCATCAAACTGTTATCCATTCTCCATTACAAGTGCTCTGACAATACACCAGCCCCTGAATCTCAAGAGCTCCCTTCCCAGTCAGCCTCCGCATCATGCACTGGTACACGTAATGTCACAGAAATATCAGCACCCATCATACAGATTGGTTTCAATGAGTAGCTCCCAATTCCACAGATTTCTCAGGTAAGGCAAGCTACCACAAAACTTATTGAATGAACTCACATGCCATCTGAAATATGCTGGATATCTTACAGAGAAATTCAGTGTACTTTGGACATGCAAATCGAACAGGAATTCCCACTCCACCAACGTCTGTCAAGAAGTCTGAAATTCATTAGTGAACAGTGGGGCAAAGAAACCACAGGTCAGTCTATAACTAGTGAAGAATGGGTTGTCTAACCCATTGCAGGAGGAACTTCGGTTAAGAAAAACCAGTTGCACACACTAGGAATTCTTGCTGTTCAACATTAGAAAACTCTATCCTACCTAGGGATGCCTTCAACAGGGATTTTATTTACCAGTGGTTATGCACAAGCTTAGCATGCCATGCATAAGCTTCACCATCTTTTTTAATAATTATAACATACTTTTAGATGCTTTGGAGTCACAAGCTAAGGCACGCTGGCAAGACAGACGAACAAAGAAAAGGATACTCTGACGAATCATCTCTGTAACCTACCTCTACTTCTAAACTGGCCATGTCAGTTTCATGGAGGACTCCTATCCCAAAGCTTTACCTGTATGTAAACTTTAGAAAGCAACCGTATAGACCTCTGACACAACCACATTGAAACTTCCAATTTAAATACTGATACCAAGGCAGTTTTCTGAAGAGATTTTGAAGACTGGGAAAAAAAGGCATCCCATTTCTTTAACCCACATTTCTGGTTTATCAATAGTTAACAACCTGAAGCCTGAAAGATACCACTGCTAAACTTGCATATTTCTTTCTATCATATCATTAATTATCTCTCCAAATTTGTGAGAAGTAAAACTTGGACACACTTTATTTCTGTTTCATAAAAGATTTGGCTTTCATCTGATTTTTTTTAAAGTTCTCACTTTTCACTTTCATGGGATCAGTTCCAACAATTGAGCTTATCAGCCACATCTACACTGCTAGTAATTCAAAACCATGGCATATTTATTGATTCCAAAAAGCTATTACATGATATCATTTACGTCCCTGTATTTGATTAGACTGAGTTATTGGGGGAACTAACAAAGATTACTCAGAACTCAGCAGAGAGCTTATATAGATGTCGTCTTACCTGACATCTACGCTATTTGCACTTGCACCTTTATTTAGAAGTATTACACAAACAGATCAAGTTTTGCACAAAACAAGTATCCAGTGTAGCTTTATCTCCACTTTTTTTATTCCACCATTAGGAAAAAAAAAAACAAACAACAACTGTAAGAGGTAGATTGTAGGTATAAAACACTTACCCACTCCTTTAAAAGAATATTAATGAGCAACTATGTAAAGCTGTATTGATGAGTAAGATGTATGATGACTGAACATCATCCAAGTTCAATTTAAACCTGAGCTATATAATACATCTGAATATAGTGAGCTATATAGTACATCTGAATATAGTTTATATTAGATATTTATATATGAATATAAACTATGCACTTCTTTGGACAAAAAAATGCTCATAAGTTTAAAACATGAATATGTTAAGTAGATTTAAATTCATTCATTATAGAAAATATTTTGACAAGTATCCTAAGAACAGTGTTTTTAAAACAGTTCAATGCATTAAATACATGCAAATTTTGACAGTCACAAATGCATACTGCATAGCTGAGATACTATCATTCTTCTTCACAATCACTGCAGCCTCTAGCTAGATACAGATTTTTCATGACAGACAGAAACATTTCCTTCTGTGTATCTCATATTCTCAGATTTCTATTTCAAAATGATTCCTGAAACACTCTTAAAGACAGACTGAAAACTACTGCAAACTGGAATGGTTGTTATATACTTCAGTTAGCCAGGGCTGCCAACGCCAAGTCATATTCAATTTCTTTTTTAGTAGAACTGTTTGCCACTGGAATTGAATCCACTGCTAAGTTTTAGAACATGTTCTGTTCTTAAATTACCTACACTAACAGTGCATTTCTAGTCTTCTCAAATATGCCTAAGGTAGATTTATACATGGGGTTTGCATATGCAGACAGATTAGCACCCACATCAATTTGAAGTATATTCACTGTTTTTCAAAATCCCCATGTAATTTGAGGGCACAGTTTCAGCACTGGCTAAAACCCAATTAAAATTTGTAACTAAAAGGTGAAGTGTGGCCCTTCTTTGCTTGATAGCCCTTCTACAGCCACATGGCAAAGCAGATCAGCTCACTGATTCAAGACAAAAACTTGGTCTGAAGGACTAGGCAATAATGTCCATCTGCTTTCAAAGCACAGTACCTACACAAAGGCATCCTGTGTGGGCATGGAAGTGTCTGCATGGGACACTACTGTACAACAGCCAGTGTGCCATAAATTCACATCACCCGGGCCACAGCACTCAACCACACACACAGCCTGTTGTAGATCACAGCAACAAAACTAACATAGAACTGGGTGAAGAAACAGCTCAAAGTAACAGTGGACAACCTTTCTGTATCAGGAAAATACACTGATCCTTTAGTTACATGTATCTATGCAAGGATTTTTAATTTGAAATGGAGGTTTAAAGGAAACATGGGAATTTTTGCAAGTAACAACTGGTCCTTAAGGAACTATGGAGATGCTCCAGCAGCCTGAATTACACTGTGAGAGCATCATGGCTTCATGAGTCACATGTTTCTGAAAGCCCCAAGTGAAAGCATGTGGACAGAAATCATGCAATTGTTTTACAAAAAGAACAAGTTTCTTGGCATGCCATTCCCTCGGCCACTGGAGTTCCCTTCCAACATCCTTTATCCTACTTGCTGGGAAAAAGGCCTGCAGGGAATCTTGCAGGGAGTATTGCAGGTGAGGTATCAGTGGGTTTGTGCATTTGCCTTTTACTCCAGATTTACAGCTTGCACGTGCCTCTGTCTTGCTAATGAAATACCTTTTGCATTGATCCACTGCACAGGGAGAGCTAAAACCTAACAGATTACTTTTTTTTGAGGAAAGCACAACTTAAAAGAACCTCAGCCAGTTTTGCAACCGCAGGAGGCGCAGATAAGATTTGATGCTATAAAACTGTGATAGTTAATACTGGTTTAATACTTTAAAATCTTTGTATTTGATGAACCTTGGAACGCACATGTACTTCTAGGAGAAACAACACTCAATTGAAAATGAATGTAATGTTCTCAGTGAGGTTTCTTTAGGGCTAGTGTGTATAAAATGCAATAGTCCTGAAAATTAACCCCAGGTGTATCATTTTATTAACACAAGAAATGTGCAGGGTATCTAGAACAATAAAGTTCAGGTAAATCTTTATGTAAGAAAAAGGGGTACCTAAGATAGGGCTACGTAGCTGACCTGAGTCCAAGACATAGTCCTTGAAGAAAGCAAAACTCCTCTGGACACCAGTGGCATTTTTCCTAGGGTAAGAGCTGCAAGGCCAAGCCTGTGATTGAAATACTCTGGTACCATGAGGCTTTAAAAGACAAAGCAGCAATAACGGCAGGAGAGCTGTTATTTCTGTACCATAAAAAGAAATATTCTAGAAATGTTATTACATTTAAATGTATTCTGATATTGCATTCTGCTTTTCCATCTCAGCAGACACTGTTCCATCTGAACAAGGTGGACATAAGAGCACAGTATTTTATATTAAATGTAGTTATAAGGGGAGAACAACAACCTTGGAATGACTCACTCACAGGACCAATTCATAGGTTACACTGAGTATGAAAGGCAATTTCAGAGTAGTGGTGGAAGAAAAAGAGTTTTATAACAGAGGTGATACAAACTAATTTGGACACCCAGATACATACAGAACAGGGTACACAATGTACTGCACACACTTCTTCAAGGGAGGAAAGAATGGTTCCTTTTTCAAATACAGTAGGATTTGCAAAAAATAAAGTCCAATTCTATTCAGTACTGTAATGAAATCATTACAAATGCTGAAGCATATTAAAAATTCAAGACTAAAAAGAGGCTTTGTACTTGTGCTGCACTGAGTCTAAACACAAGATACTACAAACAGGAGACTGTATTAAGGCAGGGCTGGTGACAGACATTGGCAGTCCGACACAAGTGGTGCATAGAGGATGTAATAAGATATTCAGGAGTGTTTATCAACCCATATACTAAAGCACCAAAAGGGTAGTTTTGCTCATGGCTGCACTCTCTTTTAGAATAATGGGGAAAAAATGGTAAGAAAACACAAGATTTGTTGAATTATTTCATAAACAGCTTGTCACAGTTCTGTATCCTAGATGATACATTGCTTTGTCACTAAAAATGTAATGAAGTTCACCTTTTAAAATCTAATACAACAGACTACTATTAGCACTAGGACTGTGTAAAAATAGCCTCTTCTACAAATGAACTGTACCATAAAAATTGATGCTCATGAAATGTTATTATAATCTAAAGTCTAAAACCACAAAGCAAGAAAATTCTGAGTTAAACTGAAACTTCATCCATAGCCCACCCATAAGTGTTTAGACACAGCAGGGCTTGCCAAAGCATAATAATCTTATATACTAAATATGCTGCCATAACTAGAAATTTCAAACTAAGTATGGAATTGCAGCTCTAATTCTGACCTTTCCCTTCCCTGCTGTTGTGGGTATAAGCAAGTCATTTCATTACTCCAGCACTGGTGTGCTTAATAATCTTAAGGTAATTTTTTTAACTATTTCTGTGCAGCAAAATTTATTTGCCAGCTTCTCAGATACACAGTCAACAGTACCATTTTGTAATGGCAGAGAAGAAAGGGAAAAAACACAAACTAAATAGCAAAATTATCTTTACAGAGTACTGTGGAGTGCCCCTAAAGGAAAAAGAACTCACATAACTAAGCAGTCTACTCCTTGTACTCCAAACTTGTCAACTTCTTATTTTTTTCTTTCTGTTTGAAGAGCTACAGGCATAGGTTATTGAACTGCCAGATAAGGGCTGAAATAAGATCTGCTGCTGAGGAATTCTCATCCAAGTTAAGAGATAGATAGCAAATTCGGATGTGTAGAAGAGTGATTTTATCAGACAGGGGGAGGGAATAGGATGTGAGATGGCATAGCATCTCGGCGTTTCTCTAGACCTCCTCCACAATTAAGTTTGTGTTGGAGGACCTCTCCCTTCATTGCTGAAGACTGCTCTCTCTCACCAGGATCTGTTTTTAGAGAGACTTTTTTTTCCACAATGTAATGGTCACAAGAGGATTTCCTTGTATTTCTGGACTCTACCTTCTCAAAAGACACTTGCTGGCAGACGATGGTAAATCAGCTGCTGAAGAGGCAGTCTCTATTTCAGATTTATTTTTCAGATATTTTCCTTTAGCAAGGAAAGTATCAGATGAAGGCAGCAATGGAATAGCTAACATGACATTTTATTGACTGAAGACTTAAAACAATTCTCAGAGAAGACCCTGCAGCTCAGGGAGCTTGTTTTGCAAGCCAGCAAATACTGCCTGGAGTCATGCAAGTCCACAGAAACAGCAACATAATGCACCATAAGGACTTCTGTAAATGCACATTCATGGAACTTCTAACATCATCCAGTTATCAGTCTTCATCCTAATAGCTCTGCTCTCATGTAAATCTGAATTTAGCTGTTTTCCTTAAAACATGTATGTTGTCACACTAGTTCTTTGAACCAGAGATATCTGACCCAACCTGAGAAATAAGGGTGTAAGTTAGGGTGCCTGGGGCATACCCCACACCCTTTTATCCACAGTTCAGGGACTTCAGGACCCTCCTGTAGTATTCTTTCTCACCTACAGAAACTGTAAGCTTTTCCTTGGAGATAGCTTAAGTGTCCATGCTGGCAGAAATGGTGCCCAGCTTTGGCCAAGATCAGTCAGAAAATATTTTCAGGATATCTTCTTGTTTTCTTCTGTTCTGGCCCAAATTCCTAAACACCAGGTGACAGATATCTTGAATAAGGTTGCAATTCATCTGACTTTTCAAAGCCCAGCATCTGTATGGGGAGAACACTTGAAACACAAAGGGAGGAAGGAGTCTCCTGGCAGAAAGGCGACTAGTGTTCAGTGATAGTAAAATACAAACACACACTCAGCCCAGTGCTGAAGAGACCACAGCCCCAGCTCTTTTCCTTAGATGAGTTCTTGAAACACTTGGTCCCGCTTTCCCGGTTCTCCTCTCCCATACTTGGCAGAAGAACACCCAGCTACCAAACTGCATGGAAAGCCCACATTCCCTCACAACCGTGTTTCATCCTTACCAAGGACAATAAGACTTGATGATTATGTTAATTACTCACTGATTTTTAACTCATAATAAACAGTGAAATATGATTCCAATACTGTTGTTTGCGGCTTTGTACAGGTCCACTGCAAGCTCAGTAGTAAGAATAAAGAAGGTTCTGATGAGTTAATGACAGAAAAGTAGCTTCCAGATCTGGTACATCATTGTGTACCATTGCTTCAAAATATGCTTACATCTCTAATATAAGCAAAGATTTTCCAGCATTGCTAGAAACCCAGGCAACCATGTAGGAAGCAGCAGGTTAAGAGCTGTCACTGTTGTAATTAACTTGTTTCTAGAAAGTCTGCAGTATTCTCCTCCAACCAAAACCTTCTACATTCAGAACTTTACCTATTTTATTCTGCAGTATATATTAACATTTACATTAGAATTTCTGAAAAGACTGAATAAAACCAAAGCCGCCTTAGAGAGTGCTGCTTTAGTATTTCCACCATAATGTTCTGTTTGAGAAAGTCCTCTGGAATCACAGCGCTCTTACAAGGGCAATGGATTCAGCTGAGTAATATAGTTTTCCGTTTCAAAAATATTTTTTTCTCTGAGCTTTCATTATTATATACACAGACTGCCTGCAGCTCCAAAGGAAAATATTATAGGACAAACCCTAATGATTTGTACACTAAATCCTCTGGTTTTACTAGAAGTAAAGTAATTTACACAAATTTAGAGAGTTTAATATAAATTTACTTTTAACAGATGCTCTATTTCTATAAACATAGTATTTATATATGATAATAAAGATACACCCGGTGGGGTAGCTTTAATTTCACAATTGCGGGTGTAGTATATATTGCTGTAATTTTGGTCACAATACCTGTATTTGGAGTTCAAGTGGTATTTTTAACTTAAGAAAACTCCACCAGCTCCATTATTTGCAGCACATCTTTCAAGTTCAGGAGAAGAAAAGATATTGAGGTGGAAAAATGCCTTTTCTTCAGAGATAAACTGTTGAAATTACTAAAGTCTTAACATACGCTTGAGCTTCTCAGCCCAAAATGTGGGTATTGTGAAAAAATAATAACACAAGTATTCTCATATTGGATCCCAGATCTTCAGAACATGGCAGCCTGTGTTAAAGTATGCACAGAATGAAAGGATTTTTAAGAGAGAGCCCAAGATTTTCTTAGCCACATCAAGACTTAGTTCTCCTTTCACTCACCAGGATAAAACTCTCCCTGCTGCTAACAAGAGCTCTTCAAAAGAAAAATCTGTGCAGAAATGTTGATACTCAAACGCTTCTGATAGAGGACAGCAATGAATGTCATGGATGCAATCCAATGAATCAGTAACGTACCGAAAAAGATATTTTTGAAAGAGTATTCGGGTTACAAAGTCAAGAGGCGAAAATGTGCAAAATGCCAGATTTAAGGCCTGAAAGCCTAACTTGGTTGCCATTTTTGACTGTATTAAAGTTATAATTACATGATCATTTACTCCACATCCGCTGCTTCACTACATCAATTCCTGCCAATTAGAGCATACTAAAGAGCAAAATCAAGACATCACTAAATCAGCATTCCCAGCCTTACAGTGTTTGACTTCATAGCCTGAAGTCCTGAACAAATGAAGTCCTCATAGAATCATAGAATGGTTTGGGTTGGAAGGGATCTTACAAATCATCTAGTTCCAACCCCCCTGCCATGGGCACGGATGCCTCACCGTAGACAGTGTCACCTTAGGCTCTGTCCAACCTGGCCTTGATCACTGCCAGGGATGGATCAATCTTCTCAACATTATTACAGAAGCTACCATGGTGATTTATGAAAATGGCCCTGGTGTTAATCCAAAATTACATCTTCAGGGTCCACTCCCATTTTTCCAAACCTTAGGTACAAGCGTTACAATGTTGCATAATCTAAATATTTTCTTTCCTCAACAATGAAAAAACCCTTTCCAATGTCTACAACTTTTCCTGGCTTTGGGAGCCTTGTAGACCTGTTGGCTATGACAGAAAGCTCCCCAAACCAAAAAATAAATCTTTATCAGAAGTGAAAGTGCCAAAGCTCTGAAACTTGCACAGGTGTGAGTCCAGACAAATCAAAACACAAGCACCTTTTGGTGTCCAGAAAGCTAAGGCTCCTCGCTGAAGCACTTGCTCATAGGACTTGAAGGCACACTGTGCAGAGGGAATCATACGTTCAGATTCCTATGTTTGCCACGTCCCATTTTCCTCTATTTTCTACTCACAAATCCTGAAAATCCATAGAAGTGTCAGTTCCTAATAGATCCAACCATCCACTGATGTCATGTATTAAGTCAGAAGGGGTTTCCTTCATTAAAAATAAGGCAGTATTGTTGGTTTTATTCTTAAGATATTCATAGTTTTTAAGCACTCCTAAGGGTTTAATGATGTACAAGACATAATTGGCGAAGATACACTTTAGTCCAACACAGGAATGAATGGGCTCCATATAGATGCTGAAGTTAAACAGCGCATTGTCAGACCAGGTGATGTGCCTTGCTATTGTAATCCTAAGATTCAACAAGTGGTTGGCATCCTCCATTCCCACACATTCCACAAATATAACCTGAAAGTGTAAGTTGGCCCTACACAAAGGGTAAAAGGGCAGAAGGCAGTCAATTTGCTTTTTATCTGAAAGCACTGACAAATGAGGAAAGAAACTTTTTGACTAAGTAACAATTCCTTCCCAGGGGTCCTCCTGGAAAAATGCAACTGTCATCCCCCTTTAGATTTCAATGTCCCTTTACAGACACAAAACACTAACTCAGCTAAAAGTTCCTCTCAACTGTGTGTTGCTGTGCTTTCAGTTGCCAGTGCTTCATGAGCTTTAAACACAAAATACAATTGATGTTGTGGTTTCTGATGGAAAATGAAACCTAGAATCTAATTTGACACATCAAAATCTAATTACTATTCATAATAACGAATCTTTGGCTTTGCATTTTCACCTGCAATGTTCTTGGCTATGGAAAATGTCCAGGTATATTTACCAGTGTGTTTTTGCAGTGATGTATTATTTTTTGTTCTTAAGGGAAAAAAAATAGTATTGAAGTTGCATTACAGTTGATATCAAAATTCAGTTTTATTTTCAGACTCAAACCTGAGGTCTCTGCCTCTCTTATCTAGGCAAATCTCCCCACAAAGTAACAGTGTTGCCCGAAGACTGTGTATCAAATCCAGTATGAATGAGTAAGCCCACTGTCTCACACACGCATGAAGAAACCCCCACACCCCCACCATTTCCCCATGTCTTCTATAATGGTGCAGCCTGAGTCAGTAATTTTTTCCACTTGCGTTACTTTCTTTTAGACAGATTTTGTTCAAAGTACTCTTGGGAAAAAAAAAAAAAAAAAGAAAAAGTAAAAAGATAAACACACTTCTTCTAGCAAATGTCAGAAGAAAAATATATTCTTGCAGTCTTTGGCCAACTTAGTCTTGAACTGAATTTACATCATCAGAATACCTCTTAATTGTGTTAAAACATTCTGGAAACTTATTGCACAGATTTTTCTTTGGAAATTCACAGGAACCTTTTGCTTTGCAGTCCATTCTTCACTTGCATGCCCTTTTTCTCTCTCTTTGGAAAAGTATATCAATTGCTTATTAAAAAAAAAATAAAAATATAAGTGTTTTGGCATGGCTGACCTGTAGAGATATGGAGCTAAGCAGAGTCAGTGAATCCACTCACTCTGATATGCACACATGATATGCAATTAAAATCTCCATTCACATTCCTACAGGGTTGTCAATCAAGAGAAAAGCCTTTTTGACAATATCCAGTGAAGCGTACCAACTAACTGCTGAACAGGAACTTAAACAGTAACAGCTTTTGTTGCTGGCAAGAACGGATTTTACCAAGATTGGGTTCGGTTTCTAAAGAAATAATTATGTTAAAATTTGGGAGGCTTTTCATTAAAAATTAAAATGTGTCACAAAGCTATTGTGTGAGAAGCGATCATATTATGTAATACATGAGGGTTATCAGATGTATGTGGAAAAAACCTCTAACCTCTTGACTGTAGAAAAAAATTCAACCTTTCATATTTAGAACAATGAACAATGATTACAAGTCAGTTTTTTGAAAGAAGATTATTCTAATTGCATGTTGTCTATTTGGTAGGTACCAAATATCTTTTCTAACATTATAAGCTGCCCAGCCACAAAACTAACACTGTGAAAGGCCTTTTACTGCCAAAATTGATGCTGTGAACCATTTATTATTGACACATTGGAAAATGATGTGTCTCAGTTATAAATATTTCCAACTCTTTGAAAATATCCTAACTTTGAATATATGACAACAGAGGAAAAGTCTTTGATAAACACTGAAGATGCTAACATTTACTTTCTAACACCCGGTTCAATAATGCACAACTCATAAGAGCATTAGGGTAGTTTAAAATCAACCCTATGTAAAGGTAAAACCAGTAAAAATAAATAGGTCGTTACTAATTTGCTGTTTGTGTTTTGAGCACTAACCTTGAACTACAGTTTTCAAACATGCTAATATTACTAAATATTGAAATATTCGCCCTCTTGCTTATCACACTCTGTAACCAAAGAGAGAGCAGATGCATCCTGACTATTAACAGTCATGACAAATTGCCTTACTAATGAATGTTACACACTGAAAGTGCCATAACTGATTAAACTACAATTTCCCACTACCATATAGAGAGAGACTTGGGAACTCCAGCAGTGGACAACTCTGATGTTCTGCCAACAGGCCTTCAGGGCACAGTGTGGTATTTAGAAAAACACACTGTAAATTCCATATGAATATATTCTAAAAGACTATGTGTATACAACAGGTTTTAAAGAACATTAGATGAAACAGCTTAAGTTCGTAGCCGACGAGCCATGTAAAATGGATGTGTTTTAACAATTTTAGTATCATTACAAGGCTATGCTGGAGAATATTTCTGTTGGGTTCCTCTACCCTTTTCCCCACCTCCCCAAACATTGCTTGTGCTTTGCTTTCACATAAAATCTTTCTTTTGTCAATCTCTTTGTTGGTGCAAAATTGGCAGCAGTTCAAATTCAAAGTACTCCTATTCATTTACTGACCATTAAACCAATGTCATTCTAGTTCACATCAGCCAGAGAGCTAAGCTCTAAAAAACATAAAAGGCTTGCTTCACCACTGGCGAATAATGTGTACATTTTTACAGAGCTTAAACCTTAATGCTTTGCCTGAAACTAACAATACAGTATACCTTATCAATCCTTTTTCACAAGCAGGCAGCTGCTGAAATGCTTGCCACTTCAAAATATCAATTGCTTGCCAGAGTTGTCCTCAACACACCCTGTCAAACTCATGTATATTGTGCAATGAAAATGGTGCAGGACTGAAAGCTAGAAATTGTGTCAAATCCTGCTGTAAGGGTATGATGTGCAAAGAACAACGTATGACAACCGTAGAGACTACAAACAATAGCAATGGAGCCAGACACTACATATATCATGACTGTGCCTGTACATATTTTATTGTACGTATTATATTAAAGCACGACAAATGTGTCATTGAAGCAACGTGGTACACCAAATAGAAACCCTTCAGCTAGTTAAGCTTTTTCATTTCTCTTGATGGAAGTGCAGTGGTATTTTTCTGCCCTCTGAACATTTGTTTGTAAATCACACAGCACAAAAAAAAACCCCATCAGGTTTTCAAAATGAGTAACAGAAAACAAAAGGCAATACTACAAGATGAGATTTTGTTCAATTAACACTTTTGCTTTTCTCTAAGGACACATAGCCAGGCTACCTTAAAGAGTATCTGAGGCTATGCTAGACAAATACAATATCACTGTGCCCATAAATTACAGTATACCTAATTTTAATGCAGATAAGTGCTGGCCTATTGATTTGCATGTTTCCCTGGCAAAATGGAAATCCCATGTGAGCATGTTCTTTGTCTGTAGAAGATGCATTTTAAAAAACCTTTATGAATACAGCAATCTATGCTAAAAAGAAAAACATCAGTCACTAGTATAAAATGATGTATGGAACCTGGAGGAAATAGTGCTCATATATACGCACGCATACATGCATTTCTTTGTGCATGCATGTTACACAAGCATATAGTTGTTACATGAATACAAGCACATAGTTCATTTTCTGTGAAGTGTCTTAACTAAAAAAAATTCAATTTCTAAACATAATCTTAAATTAGATGAGAAAAAAAACCCAAACAAAACAACCATCAAAAAAATCCCAAACAAAACCAACAACAAAAACCCAAAAACGAAAATTGCCATACTAAACAACAAAGTAAGTTAATCATGAAGTGACCATAGAATGTTAATCTTAAAGAAACAACACATAGCTGCAATGAAAAAGAAATGTTTAGAAGGAAAAACGAGTGCAACAGCCCACAACAGCACGTAGGTTGCAAAACCTGAACACACGGGATTCCATAAGGGTCATTAACTGATATAATCCTAAACAAAATGAATAGATATGCCATTGAGGTGTTAATAAATATTTTGGAAAGAGAATAGGTGTTTTAGGTGCTCAGGGTTGCTGACCTCTGCTGTGTTTATTAGTGGGACAATGATGCATTATTAACACACAGCAGCTGTACCTGAACTGCTGCCATGAACATAATAGCCTTTTATAGCCATCAGGGGAGTGAGATAGGAGGCCTTTATTAACCACTAGACATGATTAGCACATTATGTGAACTTTAGTAGGCAAATTATCTCTTATTGAAATATAATGTTGGTTATAACTAATTGTAAACATGATTTTAAAAACTTCTCAATGCAAAACTATGAGTTTTACTGCCATTTAGTAAATTACTGGTGAGGCCACTTAAAAAATAATTCTTTTTTCTTTCGTTCAACCTGTAAAAGCAACTATGCCTCACAAAAATTTATTGCATTATGAGAAAACCACTGAAATGAATGACTTCCACATCATGAATATTATTCTTCAGAACTATAAAAAAACATAAACAGACATTTCCAACACAATTAAGAAAACTACTAATGAAGAAAAAAACCCTTGTGTTATAATTTCCTTCAAAGATAAAAAGCAGTTCTTAGAAAATCAGTTTGCCAATACATTTTCAAGAGTTAACTTGAAAAAAATAACACCATGATCTACTTCAAAAAGCTTAATTTTGGGTAAGATTATCCCATTAGCCTTTGCAACTGAACACAGCACTGAGAGTCCATTATGAGCAGTCTTTTATGCCCTAGCAGAAAGTCATTAACATAAAATAAATCATTAGCTTTGATAATAAGCCTCTACTATATGCAGGTTTCTATGACTAATGTTCACAATTCTGTTTGCCAAATGATAAATTATACTTTTTTGAAAGGTTACTGTCCCTTTTCACCACTATTTTTGCTTTTACTATTTATTATTATTGCAGGTTGATGCAAACACAATGATGGTATAAGAAGCAAATGTATTCTCTTACTCATGAACACAAACCTACGCGCTTTTGGCAACTGTGACCAGAATACTACTTTGAAGCCAGCTACTTATAATAGAGAATAGAAATGACAGATTCTCGGAGTAAGTTCACTTTCTTCAAAGTGAGCAGTATATAATGAAGTGGAAGCCTACATGGGTATATACATACACACTACCATTGATACAACAGGAATTTGTATGTATACATAATCTTCTCACTCTTCTGGCAGGAACTGTGTGGATAAATTTTTTGATTCACATTTGAGACTTCATACTTCCTTTACTAACCCATTTCCCTAAGCACAGGTTATCACTGTCTGATTTCAAGAGTTCTGATTTCTTCTTGCATATAGAATAAGTAACGAGTTCACAGCAGATTTCCTTCATGTAACAAAAAATACATACCAGCTACGGTATCTTCCATTTACCCTTTAAGACCATATAATCATCATCAACAATAGCAGGAGACAAAATTACTACCACAGCAGCTCGGTTTCCAATGCTTAGCCAGCAGTACCTTTGAAATAAGCCACTCATAGCACTTCTGATTGGTAGAGAGTGGTTTAACAGCCAAGAATGTGAATGCTAAAACATTCTGACATTTCCACTAACCTGGATTTGTCAGATGCTCATGTAATTCAAGTATGCTTTGCAACTTCGAAAGCAGCGTGTTTCCTAGGAGCAAACCATAATACAAGGGTCTATAGCAAATCAAATAGCAGCCTAGTGAGAAATACTAGAAGAACAGTTCGGGAACAGTGTTAGCATATGTGCAATTGAAAGATAAATATTAGTAGAGCCATATGAAATTCAAAAACAAATGAAAAAAAAACTACTTACTGCAAACATAAGAAGCAAAAGAAAACCACGGACATTACAAATGTTGGTTGCACCAAGATCTCTGCTGAAAAACAATTTTAACTTTGAAGAACTAATCAAGAGTTAAACATTTCATTTCATGCTTCTGACTAACTTAAAACTGATCACAACCAATGAGCATAAAATGCAGATATTTCAGTGGAAGAGGAGACAAGATTTTCTTCTGTGCACTTGCCGCTGTGGAAGGGTGATGTTTGTTGCTGCTGCTAATGCTACATAATCTGTGCCTAATCATAGATTAATGCAAAACTGCCATTTTTCCACCAAATGCTGTAAGGAAAAAAGTTATGACCAAGAAAATCTCATTCAGGTTCAGTGTGAATTCCATGCCTGAAAGTATTTTGTAAGCGCTGCCATAATTAACAGTCATTTGGTGCTTCTGCTATAAGCCATGTTTTAGAACAGTTTATAACTTGGCATTTTTAATCAGAAATCACTCCTTGGACAGGAAATCTGGACCTAGTTGAGTAACTAAAACAGTATAATAGAATAGACTATTTCATTTGGAAGGGATCTACAACAATCCTCTAGTCCAACTGCATCAAAGAAACATTTAAATTTGGTTAAGTTCTTTTTAAAATAAGTATTTTAGTGTACACAGCCCATGCTAGGCATCTGCAGAGCGTGTGTCCACTTCAAAAAGATAAACAAAGAGGTCACTAATTGCCACTGCTGTCAGTTCCAGAAGCCAACTTCTGCACTGACCCAGGGACTACCCTCTCACCATGAGAAATGGTGCCTTCAGGTCACTCTTGAGCCATGCTGAGAGCGCAGTGAAAGGAAGTTTATTACTTTCACCGTCTGAGTTTTGTTATATTTTCCATCAATATAGGATTTAAATATCCAAGAATCTTGATCTAAATCTTACCGTGATTAGGACATTTCTCTGCTAAATATAAAGTCATGTTTTCCAATGCTTCTGTACAGTGTTAGCAAGATGAGAACGTCCTGCTAAGATGGCAATCTGAGGACATGAGGGTGCTCAGTTCTTCTTGACAAAGTGGGATTGTTCCCAACGCTCACCAAATTCAAGGGGAGTTGGGACTGTCCAGTCCTCCACAGTATCAGCTCCTTAAGTCCTTTAAATGCAGCTCCAGCTGCTCTTCAGATTAATGTGAACACCAAAGGTACTGCATGCACTGCAGTGTTTAGCTAATTCAGCATTCTTAATAGTTTATAGTTTTCACTTTTTTCAGAAGACTGCATGATAGGCTGGTTGAGGGTAACGCTCTAGAGACGAAACACATCATTCCAGTAAGAGAATAAAATTTAATTTCTCTCAAAGTACTGAAGTTTAGCAGAAAGAAAAAAAAAATAAACTGTGAATGCTTTGGTTTATAGACATCATTGAGAAAGATTTCTCAAAAGCACATACATAAATAATTTTCTGTATTCCACTCATATTGGGACCACTTCTTTTCTGAAACACTGGAATTTAAGGAGGCACGCTTGAGGCTTGCCCGTAACTCTGGGACTACATTCTAAGGTCTAGTAACCCAGAAAAAAAGAAGTCCATTTCCCTTGGTATTTCCTATGTGGTATTTTTCTGAAACTATCTAAAGCACTTTAACACTGAAAAATCAACAGCACTAATGCAACTGTTTAATCTTTCGTATAAGAGGCAGCAACAAATTTCACATATAATTCTAATACAGTAGGGGACAAGGTAGTTACCCAAGGGGGCAAAAAAAAAAAAACAACATATACCCAGAATAAACAAATGGTGATCTATCAGATAAGCATAATCTAAAATGCTGTCTAAATGCTAAAACAGCATTTCAGCTTTAGAGTGGCCCTTCAGAGCACTGGCTTGTCACCATTCTGAGTTTTGGATAGAAAGTGGATAGAAGCAAGCTCCTGGAAATACGGTACACTTTGTAAAGAGCTATGCAATACTTTACTTAAAGTAGCCTCTATGGTAGGGTTAAGTTTACATAATAAATTATTGTAAACACTGTGTATAAATAAATATATATATAAGTATATGTACTTTTGCTCCAAGGAATTCTGATTACAAGAGAGATTGTTACCTGCTTACAAAGCACTGTATTTTATCTCCTTATCTACTTCTACCCAATGTCACTCCACTTTTTTCATTTTGAAGGGTTTTACTTCACTCTCCCTCTTTTTCCCTCTTTATTCCTTTCTTTTAAAAACAACTACAGTCTATCATTCTACCTCTGCTGTCTGGCTGTATTTTTCCACTGCACTGACAACTACCAGTGGAAACAAGAAAGATGAGTGAAGGCTCCTGTATTTTTGAACCAGGTAGCAAATCACAGAAGAATCTAGTGCATAACTCTGCAAGGCAAACCATTGGGAGCAGTAAAGAACATTATTTTTTCCTTACTGTTGGCAGGGGTCAGCATCCCTGTCATTAGCTATGTCAAACTATAATTATATAACTGCACTCTATGTGAGCAGATATCTGAAAACATTGTAAAGTTGCAAGTATGAAAATGCACCAATCCTTCTTGCAGTACTGATCGAAGCGGTCTTTAAAGGTGACACTTCAATAAGGAAAGCCACAAGGATTTTATTTATTGCTCTCTACATAAACATGTAAACTTATAATCTGACTTCTTCAAGAAGCTTGAAATCCGTGTCCATATTCTTCTATCACATTAAAACACTTGAATTATCAAAGTTCTTTCTTTTGTACCATTCAACTCAATTAAGGAACATGATATTCCTTAAAATAAACTTCAACTGAACAGACTACTTGTATTAGCCTGTAAATGTCCAAAATGCAATTATGCTTCAAGAGGCAAATGGTACAACCCCAACTCTAAATTTGTCTGTCCACTGCAAGAGCTCCACTCTGTTATTTCAAAGGCTGACCTATATACTGCAGCATACCGTCCATTCTGTCTGTTTGCATAAGAGATACCTCACACAGTTGTCATAACCAACATTGTTTGCATTGTTCTTTCACTTTTCGCTTTCCATGGGTAATGCAAGAGAAACAAGGAAAAGCCTGCATAACAATATATGCAGAGTATAATGAGCTTTCACAGCAGATAGAGAAATGTTACACTAAGATGCTTAGAGTGCTATTTTAGGTTTATAAAATAAAGATCTAAGCAGTCTTCTAAAACAAATCCTGCCAACTGAAAATGGTAAGATAAGAGGTGATTGAATCTACATTATTGCATTTCCTTTTGGCTACAGAGAAACATAGTAACTCCCATGCAGGTCCCTGGGAACTCACTCATAGGCTGTGAGCAATCACCTGAGCTGAAAAAAAAAAAAAAAAAAAAAAAAACACAAAAAAAAAAAAAAAAAAAAAAAAAAAAAACACCCCACCACCTCTTACTGCTAACAGAATTATTAGAAGACTTAAAAGTGTAAATATTTGTGGAATGCATTCCCAGCAGCTCAAGCAGACCTAACATATAAAGAATCAAAGTCTGCCATACTTGTAGAAAAAAAACAAGAAACAACTCACCCCAAACTCCAGGTATGAAGTCAAGGGCTAAATCCTTCTAAGTGACCAAAGTGAGTTTTAACTAACTTTACAAGAAACAAGATCCAGTTCTGAAGGAGTTTTGCAGGTAAAGATCTAATCAAGACCACCATACCAACCAAGAACATGGATCCATCATGCTTCTGCCATCCCCTTTCCTGGGAGAGATCAAAACCAAACACTCCACCAAACTTACTGAACACAAAATTCCTGCAGGCCTCCCGTCCTTCAAACTCCCTAAATACACACAGCACGGAAATGAGTGG
Source organism: Psittacula echo (assembly GCF_963264785.1). Lineage (NCBI taxonomy): Eukaryota > Metazoa > Chordata > Aves > Psittaciformes > Psittacidae > Psittacula > Psittacula echo. The sequence goes on from NC_137737.1 coordinate 121,986,332, forward strand.
CAGAGCAATACTGTAACATGACGACATGTTTAGAACAAGTCAGATAAGTTTTCACAGCAATGTTAATCATGCTGGGTGAAGGGAGAGATTGAAGGGAGTGAAAAATGAAATGCTCTGTAACTGTATGCCTCTAAGGGGCCTGGTAAAGCTACTCTGTCCATTTAATGTGGTCAGTGGTCAGCGGCAAAGACTGAAAAAGACATTCGTCCTATACTCAGTATCTTACATTCCTGGTAAGTCTTTTCCAAGCATAAAACATATGTCTTATGACTGTGCACTTTTAAGCACATTATCAGTTCAGGCAAAGTGAAATAGAAGAGTTGCAACTTGTCTACAGAATGAGTGTCTCATTTGCATTTAAAAAGAACAGTTTGCTCCCTCATACATGGCATGACTTAAAAGAAGCTTTAACCACCCAGTAAAGAAATTCTGAAAACGACCTCCTAAATTAATTTATTCGATTTGCAGTGCAACCCACCAAAAATGATTTAAGGAACTTAATTGGAAAATGATTTAATATATTAAAGTAATTCCTGATTTTCCAAAGCATTTAACTTTTAAATTAAATCTGGTCCACTATCTCAAGAATGATGAGTGAAATGTGTATTCAAGTCATTACCTTCTTTTTGAAGCTTTAAATCACTGATAGGTTTAATAACATTTGTCCAGTTTCATTGCCAAATGGGTATTCAGACACTTTGGTGCTTATGCCATTAATATTAGCCTAAGCTTTTCATTTGGCAACACTTTACAGTTACAATTTACAAAAACAGACAACAGAGAAAACAACGGCAAGCCTCAGATCAAAGGTGGCAGTAGCCTCATGATTACTTGGAGCACTTACAAAAATTAATGCACACATATAGGTTCCTGTGCAACTGGACTCTTCCTGCTGAACAAAGTTCACTCCTGGCACAAACTTCCGATCTATAGGGCAGGTTTGCCAGATGCTGCCAAACACAGCCACTTAAAACACCGCTAAGTCATACCTCTGGGACCTCTCTCGAGATATCCTCAGGCATCCACCACAAAGGGCCAGATTCATCCCTTTATTCTACAACTCCATTGAGTATATGCGAAATGCAGCCAGGATGAATTTGGTCCTTTCTGTTGTGATTGGTAGATGTGACCATGTGGGAAATCTTCCCTGAGCACCGAGAGGGCTTCACCCCGGCGCGGCAGCGTCCACGCTGGAGCGCCGACCACACGCTTTTTATGCTGTTTATTTATCTCGGAATGGAGGCAGCCGCCCGCGGTGAAAGAGACGGCTCGGAACATCCCAGCGACACGTGAGCCCGTCACGACAATAGCCCAGCGCTAGAACCAGGCGGGACAGGGCGCCTCGCCCCTCATGGGTACCCCCCGCTGGCCTCCCTCCGCATTCGTGGCCAGCCCTGCGGACGTTTACGCTGCGAGAAACATCTGCTGCAGCCTGCCACAGGCTTCCACGGCAGGTTCCTAAGCTTAATGCCTGAGCACGGGTGTAAACACCTTTGAAGCAGCGCTCGCCCTCAGCTTTCTCCCCTGGCCGGGCTGTGTATAAGAAGTGCTCGGAGGTAGCTCACACTTCCTGGTTATTTTCCTATGGCCAGCTTTTTGCTCATGTGCAAAGCCCATTCCGTAACAGCAGAGAAAGTGCGGCTCACGCATAAAGCACCAGCTGGCTCCGGCGACAGAGGCAGTAACAATGCAGGAACCCCAGCCCCCTTCCTCAGCACCAAAAGTCATGCAAAGTGCTCCGGGATCGCCACGCCAAACTCTCGTCGCCAAACCCAGGATTTGGTTTGCGCAAGTCGCAAGTCTCCCCTGCCCCGGGACTAGGGGACCTTAAACCTCGGCTCCCCTCAGGTACGCACCCCGTTTGCAGCGGTTTGATCAAGTTACAGAGAAATTGATAAGGCTGTTAGTTGCACAGCCTGGACAACGTCGAGTCAATGTTCTGGAAAGACTTGTCACCCTTATATACCCTTATCGTGCATACACAGAGGTGTGTGTGTCTGAGTATATAAATATATATATATATACACTCATGTCACATACACATACACATAAACGTGCACCGCCGAGCACCACACATATGAACTGCCTGGTACGCGGCCGGGCAGAGTTTCCGCTGGCTTGTGGCGGGCGCGATCTTTATTAAGAGGAGCCCTGGAAATCCAAGTCCTCCGCATCAACATCCTTGTCCACGCTGTTTCTTCGAAAGGGAAGATGTTATGGAAAATGTCTCCCCCACTCACACACTCACCCTCCCCCCCTCCCCAAACCGCTCCAGCTGCCCGCCCCCAAACTATTCCGGGGTTTTAATTTGGGGTGCCTGCAGGGAAGCCGGTGTGTGTCCCGGCGGCGGGCAGCACCGCGCGCCCCAAACCCCCAGTCCCGGGGAGCGCCGCTGCCCTCCACCTCGGCGCTGAACTTGGAGCGCAGCTCGGCAGAGCGCAGCGTCCGTTCATGCACCGGCCGCGACAACAGCACGATCGACAGCACAGATAAAACACCTCGGACGACACAAAACACGAGTCACCTTGTTGCAGTAGTAGGGGTCCAGGCAGGGGGAAGGTCCCAAACAAGGCGTATCAGGAGCGGCGGCAGGCTGAGGAGGTGGTGAATAAAATCTTACGTCCATTTCACTAAAACATCAAGCAAACTCCTTTCCTTTTCTGTTTGTCGTTAATGTTGGTGCAAAAAGGGGTGTGTGTGTGTGAATGTGTGTGTGTGAGTGAGGGGAGGGGGGGGACACACAACAAGACTGAGAAGAATAAAAAAAAACCCAGAGGTGCTTGACTTCAGTAGTCAAAGAAACACCTTCCCTGCCTCACATCCGTTTGTGGTTTGTAAAGAGAGAGAGAGAGAGAGAGAGGGGAGAGAGGGGAAGGGATAAAAAAAAAAAAAAAAAAAAAAAAAGAAAAAAAAAAAAAATCTCTTCCAAAAAAGCACCGGTCTGCAGATGTCTGCGAGACAATCAACAAACCCTCCTTCTTCTACGGCAGGGCAGGTAACTTCGAGTACTTATTGTTTCCCCCACGCATCGGCATCGGGGCGCTAGCTCCGTGTGTGCCTCTCTTTATGGGAGTCTCGGAGTTGGTTCGCTTCTCCCTCCCTCCCTCTCGCTCACTCCCTCTGTTCTTTTCCCGGTTTTTGTTTTTGGCTTTGTTTAATTATTTTATTGTTGTTATTTATTTAGTTGGGTTTGTTGGAAGTGTATGTTGGTTGCCCTCCACCGCGAGGAGCCGGGAAGGAATTGGGGGGGGGGGGGAAGCGGCGGCAGACCGGGCCCCCGCTCTCCCCGGGGGGAGCGGCGAGGCAGCTCACCCGCGCTGGAATGGCCGCCCCGCGCCGCCCGGCTCTCTCCCCTCAGCACGGCACGGCTGGGCTCCCCGGGAGGCGGCAGGGAACACGGCGCGCTCCGCCGGCGGAGTCGCTGCTCCAAGTGTGCCTCACACAAAGGGGCCGGCGAGGGAAGAGCCATTTGCGGGCGCCGGGGACGGGGCTCGGAGCGGCGGAGAGGGGGCGCTGCCGCGCCCGCCATCCCGCCGCCGTCACCGCCCTCTCCTACCCGCCCGGCCCCCTGGCGCCGCCCGGCCCCCAGCCGGTTACTATGGCATCCCCTCCGTGGCCTGCAGCTGCAGCGGACTTGTCCCGGTCCGGGGTCGAGGGGAAGCAGCTGCGGCAGGGGTGCGAGGGGTTCGGCCCGGGCCCTGAACTCCGCGATGAGTCTGCCAAGAGCTGTCATCGTAGCATCGGGCAGGGCCCCTGAGGTGCCTCTATGGGAGAGCCCGGCCGATCTCCCTCCCGGCTCCCCCCCTGGCTCCCCAGGCAGTCTAGTGTGGTTGACCAGGATCGAGCTGCAAGCAGGGCCCGCTGGGATAAGTGAGCCTTTCGTCTTCTGTCCCAGTAAAGTGGAAGCCATCACCCAGAGTTTGTGATGGTAGAAATAAAGAGTGAGCCATCTGCATGCCTCCGAAACCATGAAGCAAGTGGAAAGGACCACCCGTGGAATACCTCATCAGCTGTGGTCAGCCTTGTTAGCATGTAGCACTTGGGCCTGGCTGAGCCATGGGCAGTGCTGACACCAGGCACAGCCTTCCTTGCAGCACCATGGAATATAAGAGGGAAACTTGAGGTGGGGAAACTGAGGGGGGGAAAGGGGAGAGAATGGAGTAGGGAACATGAAGAGGAGCATAATTAGCTGACAAAGGGAAGTTGGGAGTCCATTGGGGTTCAGGAGAGGGATTGACAAGCAAAACAAGGTTTAACATGAAAAAACAATGAAAGAAAGGGTTACTTCAAGACACCATGAGCAATCCTACTGGGTTTCCTGCTGAGTCCTGGTGGTTTTAATCAGGACAGAAAGGATGGACGAGAAAAGATACAAAAAAAGACACTATACTGAGTTTAGGTAATGCTCTACAGAGGAACTGTGTTATGAAAAGCAGGGAATTCCTTTCCCTCTTTAAATAAAGGCAAATTAGCGAGTGCCACATTAACCAGCTGATGACAGTTAACGGGAATGGTTACATTTGTCAAATGCTTATGAAAATATCCATCACAAAACAGTCGGAATCTGAGGAACTTTTAAGGAGATTTGTAATGCACATTGTCACACAAAATTGTCTTCACTGAAAAAAGAAAGGAAACCCAGAGTAAAGATTTCAAGAGTACTCAGTATTAAGGAGGAGCAAATCACAAATCTCGGGTGAAGAAATCCCTGTTTTTGTGAGGATCTATAACCTGTAGCTCAGATATTTTTATATTGTAAAGAGTCTTTCAGGATAGTGTTAAATGATGACTTTCCCCCATGTCTAACAACCTGTTTTCAGTAAAGCTTAATTATCTGGAAAAAAAATGCATAAGAAATGTAAACAAAACTCTAGAGAAAACAGGTTTGAAGCAATTTGCCTTTTTCAGGACTATTTGATCTCAGATATCTCTGAAGATTCTTGGTTGTCAGTTCAACACAATGTAAGTCTGATGGCAATAAATGTTTTCCTTAAACATGCAGTTACAAAAGGATCTCAGTTGCTTTCTTTTTCATGTTTGTAACCCTTATGGCCTTGGAGAAAAGCTTGAAAACATGACCCAGAAAAAGATCCAGAAAGCAAAGGAAAAGACATTAACATTTTTTATTTCGCTTTTTTTTTTTTTAAATCTCATGATTTTTTGACGCCTGACTCATTATTTTGCATGTTTGGGATTAGACATTTTGAAAGTTAAAAAATCCTAAAAAAGACTTCCCTTTGCGAGAAATGTACTTGACGCTTGACAGATATATCACTGCTGCAAATGGCTGATATGTGGACCATAATTTGACAAAGTGAATGTGAGACAGATTGCAAGCTCTGTATTGAAAAGCTGCTGTTGAGAAACTTGTTATTCATAGACCGTAAATGAGTTTTCAGCCTGTTGTGGAGAAAGGTGGTAGAGATACACTGATTCTATAAGCATTGATCTGGGAGACCAGCATATGCAGGTGCACACAGGTGTATGCAGGTACAGTGATGCTAATGCAGGGCCAGAGATGCCAATACCAGAATGACTAGAACATCTGATGATAAAAGCTAGAGACTTGGCTTTTTATTTAAGTGAAATACTACTATTGCCTTAAGAAAGGCTTCAACTTCCTAGGAGTCTGTCGGAGTTTACAACTATACCATTTGCTTTGTGCAGCACTTCGAGTTATTTTCAGTACTTAATGATGCAGGCCCTGAGAGGTTATAAAATTTTTTGCTGCTACTTACAGAGATGATTTAATCATTGAGATGGTAAAAACACTTGAGATTTGTGGCAGTTATCTGTACAGTTTGTAAAAATTAAAAAGCTGTATATATTAATCCGGTAAGTGTTCTTTTGTTTTGAAGGGGATACTTTCGCTGGGGTTTACAGAATAATGCATTTGTGGAGACTGGATCTGCAAATGTTAATACTATTGTAAGTTTTGCCTCTATGGACTGAGAAAGCAAGGCCCTTTCCAGGATAATTCAATGATATATCAAGCTTGGCAACTTTAGCTCATGTAAGTGAATTTCTAGAAAAAAGTTGAAACATTAAAAAGCATGAATCAGTTTTCAGAAGCTTAAAAGAAGGAACATTTGTTCAGAAGGACACTGAGTTTTTAAAGCCATTCAACGTACATTCAAGTGAATGTCTCTGAAATAGTCCTGGGATTCCTATACCAGCATATGAGTGTCATTGCTTTTCTCATATAAATAGGAACAAATGCCTTGGGAAACATGATCTGTATCTGCTGATACTAAAAGAGTAGTTATTCTTTTAAACGCTGTCTGCTGGAGTGAGACTACGTAGTATGAATATCCTCTGTGCAATGAAGAACTCAAATGGCATTCCTTGCCAGTGTTGTGGATGCACAAAGTTTACATAGCAGACTGGAGACCTAAGGAGGTCATTAGATAGACAAGCCATAAATGGAGCAGCAGCTCCTTTGAGCTGAAAATAGCTGGAGGTAGAGGCATGGGGGTAGTGGATGGGGGAAGTATTGTACATGCTTGCCCTCAGTTCGGACTGTCACTCCTAGACCTGTCATTGGAGGCAGATTGCTGGCAGGGCGGGCCTTCAGTCTGAACCACTGCAGCCATTCACGTTATTATGGAAGCACTGCAATAGTAAGACCATCATACTTACTTACAAACAAGTGAGTATGTCCAAGATCACAGATTATTTTCTTGTCTGCCCTAATGGCTCCCCCAGCTGCTCCATCTAGTATATTGAGGGGCCATCAACAGGCATAAATTGTGTGCTCAGCCAAAGAGAGATAAAAGTGTTGCAGTTTCAAAAAGAATCTAGCCCAACATCTTCGTGTTTTAGTCTCACACATCTATTCCAACTTGTATTTGGCATCTCCAGACCAAGATGTCTGATCATCTATTACAAAGAGAAGATTTCTTGATTTCTAGAAAGAAGGAAATATGAGACTGTGATGATGGCTTATTATTTATTATACATAGGCACCACAAGACCCTTTTCATGAGGTTGGATCTTCTTTAAAGAAAAGTTTTCTCTGAAATATTTAAGAACAGCTGGATTTAAAAATAATTTAATTTCTTGTTTTGTGGGCTGTGCTTTGGGAGCCAGGAGGGCCAGATAGGCTAAAAGAGGAGCCTTGAGATTTTGCTGAGAAAATGCCCCCTGCTGAAATTTTTGCTTTACTACTGACACACAGGGCTATTTACCTTTCAGAACAAAGCTCAATGCTCATCAGTTTCTACAGAATAGTTAATTAAATAATAATAGGATGAAGGGTCTGTCCCTTTTGTGTGGATGTCCTGTTTCACATCCTTAAACTGGGTATGACACTTGGATCTGGGAAGATGCAAAATATAATTATATTAAGATTATGGAATATTTTAAACAAAGTAATTAATCTGATCTTTTCATCAGAATTAACTTAAATCCTTTAAGAAATTGATTCATTTTAAGTGGTGCTGTCATTCTGGGTGTGCACACATAAGTAAGCATAAATCACTGTATTTAAACAGAAACATTTGCAATTTGGTATCAAAGCTTAATAGTGGCTTATATGTTTCAGAGTATTTTAACAGTTTGTAATGCTACCTAATAGTGTGTCAAACAAGTGTTGTCAAACACATGATGAAAGAGGCAGCTATTTTATTATTTTAGCCACTGCTCCTGTCTTGTTTAATTCATTTGTGGTAAAAATGGTGGCCCCCAAATTATCACACTTACATGGAAATAAATTGTTCTCATCTCTGTAGGGAAGTAAAGAGCACTTCTAAATAGTTAAGGAAAGCCCCTGACTTCCCTGTGCTGCAAAGCAAAGAGAAAACCTGAGTATTGCCATATGTTCTTACTCCAAACAAATGATACGCCGCCAATTTAACAGATAGAGGAGGAATAGACACATGGGCTGAAGCTGAACTGTGTTTTGCATTTCACAAAAGGTTCTTACGCACTCATCTGCCATTGCCTACAGTAGGAATTAAGCACACATCTCACAGAATCAAGATCTTAAATAACCATGAGAGAAATATAAAAATGTAAAATTCACCTTGCATATTTGCAGCTTCGATCCATTCCCATATGCTTCAAAGACACTGCCAGCTGGTTCAATTCACGTTACCAAATTTAATGTGGCCTTGCAGACATACAAAAGGTAGGCCAATCTTGAAAGAAAACATTTCATCAGGCCTTAGAATCAAATTATTTCTCATGTTCAGAGAAATAAAAGGAAACGTGAAGTTCCTTTTTTCCTCTTCCTAAATTTCCTGTCTTATCAAGTGATTTTATATGATATACTGTCCACATGGTATGCAGGAAGGCTCAAAAATATATCACAGTATGGTGTGTGCTAGTTCTCAATTGCAAGATATACCCGAGTGTTAAGGTTGCCAATTTTCCGCTCTTCCACTTATCTTGTTAAATCAACCATGAAACATCTAGAAGTATAAAAGATCAAGAAGTTTTGGTTTCATGCTACTTTTTTTTTTTTTTCTGAAGCATACTGGAGGACTCTACTGGGGTTTCAGAAACTTAGATTTTTTTTAAGGAAAATTGTGTTTTCAACAATTTATTTTGCAATTTAAAAAGCCTGTCTAAAGGCATTTTGGTTTTTCCTCCAAATAGTGAGGATCCATGAAAGTTATATAAGTGTTACCTGAGGAGTGCATCGCATGCAGATGCCTGGAGAACAAATCTGTACAAATGTTTCATACCATTAAAAATACTCGTCTATATTTGCAGATAGTTTACAAGTGTAAAAATATCATATTACTAGCTGAATGTGTTAGCTGAATAGTCAGGGAAAAGGAGACTGAACAGAGGGCTGGTCACAAGCAGAGACAGGTGGCAACACGAGGACTAGTCTCTATCACCAGTTTTTCCATAGCATTGTAAAGGAGATTCTCATCTGCCAAGACAGATGTCAAGCAGATGATTAATCAGTTTTAAGTTGAGAACAATGTCGTCATCATTCTCCTTTTTGATAAAAACTCCCTAAAAGAGCTGAATTGCCCCTGCATGAGCTCTTCTGGCATGAGGAGATCTTTACAGGCTTACTTAAAACCTCTTTTTTTCTATGCTCTGCTGTCTCATGTGGCTCAGATGTCTTTTTCTAGAGAATAGTTTTCTTTGACCTTTATATTCACAAGGTCTCTGTGAAGCAATACGTTGGATCTTTCTTAAAGATCCAAGCAAGGTGGGTCTTTCATTAGAAGACTCCCACCCCATTATGTAGAAAAAAAAAAATAAAAGTAGTCCATATACCTTCTTTTCTGTGCTTTTAATTAGTACTTCAAGCCCAGAATTATAGATGCTAATAGAGGGAGATCCAAACTCTATTCTGTCTGAGTACATATAAATACAGCAGAGTTCACACAGTAAAAATCTTTTTTTAGGGCTAGAAGGTATTACAGCTTGTCTTTTGTTGCTGGTTTTTTTTTTCATTTTATTTTTTAACTAGAGAAAGTGAAAAGTGAAGCAGCATGCTTAAATTTAACCTACTTCCCTAGGGACTTATGGTTATCATCAAAAAAGTGATACACAAGGGGCACACGTAGCATTTGAAATGCAGAATGTCAGGACTCAGGCATAGTAAAACTATGTTGGGAGTTTCCATTAGAGCTTGCTGTTGTAGCAAATAAATCCAGTTCCATTCACACCTGATAGGCTGATACAGACACATCAGCCACGTGTCATCAGTCATCAGTTTTTAGGGGGTGTGATAAATTATTGGACTACTGGCTTGAGAGCAAAATTTCCTTCTTTGCTGAGATTTCAGCATTTTTCCGCTGGATCTCCAGGAACTTCAAACCACCTTTCTTTTAACTGCATGGTTCTTTTCTTAATGGAGCTGTCACCCTCAAATCTAATAAAAACTCTCTGTCATCCTTTTCTGGGCTTTCTAGTTTGACAGTTTCATGTCATAGCTTTGTTCCACAATAAAAATAAAAAATCTCTAAATGTTCAAGAAGTCCTTGGAAAACTGTAAGTGGTAGAGTCAGCATTTACAGAACATATCACAACAGGTCTGACTGACCTTGGCAGCAATAGGATATCACCATCTCTCGTGGATGAGCTATTCCTGAATGTCTGTCTTTTATACTGTATAAGGCAGAAATACCTTTTCTGGATCAAGGCTACTACTTTCTGCTTCTCTTACTCTTTAACAGAGATTGCTTATGATAGGGACATGTTTAATATTATGTGTTTAAGGAATATCTTCATTTCTATTAATTCCTGAAATCCTGTGTCTTGTTCCGTGGTACCTTAAGATAAAAATATATCAGGGGTGTTGTCTTAAAGTTTGATACTATTTTATTGAGGATTATTTGTTTGAAGATTTTGTATGTTTTACTTTTTATTACAGTCAAACTGCAAAGATTAATGTTTGTGCATGTCCTCCAGCTCATCTGCCTTTACTCTGGCTACCAGCACGTAATCGACACTGTTATCTTATTGGAATGGCCCTTGTTCTGGTTTTTTTTTGGGTTTTTTTCAGTTTACAGGAGTACCAGTTGAAGGGAATAAATAGTCAGTATTAATTGTTCATCTTTAAAAACAGATGCTTCAGTAGCATGTGTAAGTGCAGCAGAATTGAACATGCATGTTAATCAGATTCTGGGAAGCATGTGAAGGGGAAGCCCCAAGCCACATTTGAAATGATCAAGTCTCTAACAATTTGTTGAATGCATCTAGGTTTCTAAGAGCTGCATGGAGACAGTTGCCTGGCTGCATAATGCACTAACAATAATTAAGTAAAAACAATGAATAACTGGAAGTAAAAGAGTATAAGGAGAAACTCAAGACTTGTTCACAGTTGTAGAATGTAGAAAAAAGTACCCATCTTCCTAAGACACCCTTCCCCCTCCCTGCAATGGAATTTCCCTGCTTTGAAGTTATCTTGAGAAGACATGATTTGCAATTTGCCCAGGAGTTCAGCAGGCCCAAACTGCTGTACCACAGGGTAGGAGATAGTTTCAAAGCTGAGAGCCCCTATAGAAGAATGGTCTACAAGCATCTTTCTTTTGAATAAAGTGTGACCTCCACTGGTTGCTGTTGTATTCAGAAAGCAGCGGAAAAGTCCATCATAGAAGGAAGTGCCATGCTATTTTGTGGGACAAAATCTTAGTTCAGTGTCAACTGCAAGGTTCCTTTTTAGTTCACTGGAAAAATATGTAATGAGTATTTACATATGTATAAGTAGAACTGTATGGGGTGAGGAGAGAGCTGAAGCACGTGTTTGCACTTGCTGAGAGTTGTGCATGTCCCTACATCTGTCTGCCTGTCTCTCATTAACATGGGATTTAGCAGTTATGTATTAAAAAAATAAAAATAAAAGTAGCCAGTTGCTGAGACTAACAATTCCATACTTCTGGTTTATTTTTTTTTTATTTTTGCTTTTATGTTCCAATAATCATTAAAAAATTAAATTATAAAAAACTCAAACTCTCCAGGGCAGAATTTAACCTGGGCCCATGGAAAGGATGCCAACTGAATGAACCTTGAAGAAGAAAGTACCGTTAAAGAGAAATATACCATAAAGAAGAGGTTTAAGAAATCTGAGCACAAGTCATTTGTGCTACAATGGCTAACTACACTGAAGAGAGTAAAGAGTAGGGAGACACAATATTTCTGAATTTTCATGTCTTTGTGGGTTTAAGTGAGACCCTTAACCTTATTTGAATATGGTATTTTTGTACTTTAATATATTTCATACAGAATGTATAAAGAAGATTTAATAACTGTCTCTTAGCTGTGGTTTATCTCTGCCTCAGAGAAAGCCAAAATGAGTTTCTAGTGAAATGGCTGAAAGAGCATACACGGTAAGTCTTCTATCAAATTATTTCCAGTCTTGCAGATTTGTAAAAGATCTTTCAGAAAGATTCTGTCTTTCTATGTAGAATGTTAAAGTTTGATTCTGTGCCCAAAATTTATAGAAGGAACTACAAATAACCCGTGAAAAGCTAGCTTGCCATCTTCTGCTTTTTAAAACCCCCAAGACTGCTTGCCATCATGTGGAGTTTGCACTATTGTTTAACCCAAGTTTCTCCCTCAGAAAAGGAAATTCTGTTCTAGTGAATTATATATTTATGGTTGCAATGGCAGTTAAGTATCTTGAAAGGAACTAACCAAATCCCCAGGCTTCTGTGCCTTTTTGTTTTTCTCTTTCAGATGTGCATCACAGATAAAGGACTAACTTTGTGAACACTCTTTTAGGGTAATAAGGACACAAAATGAACAATACTTATGTAATTAGTCAGCAGACACAAGTGTTCCAGGATAAAATCTGAAGTCACATAGCAGAAATATAACTCAAATACTTAATGTTGCTGTTGTTAACTATTAAAAATTGAAATGTTTCTGCAACATTTCATATTCTCTGGATAGCTTTGCATTGCACTAAGATGTTATTGGGAAGTGGGATTGCATAAGGGCAGTTAACTATTTTCCTCCTGCCCAGATGCAAACTATCCCACTGGCACTATTTAAAGCAACAAGATCAGATGCCTATAGGCATCTGTTTGCCCTGCTGCTCCAGCCTTTTTTCTGTCTTAGGGGGTATAAAGGCATCTCTTCACTTTGTGCTGCCAAGGTTATTCAAATTTTAATAGAAGCAGTTCACTAACACTCAAACACAAACATTTGAGCGCAGTAAACTTGACTGACCATCAAAAGTTATAAACTAGCAGTGTTAATGAACTCAGTCTCATGGGATCACTATTGCTGAAAGTTGGGCTGTAGCATGTGTGTAATACTGTGATCTTCCAGTGGCCTCCCAAAGCGCTCTCCATGCACACCCAAAAGGCCAGACAAATTTTCCCTTAACTTAATGGGAAGAAATGTGTAGAGGTGCACAGGTTATCACACACAAATTAAGGGGTATACTTCCATAGTGATTAGCACTGCTTGTAAGTCAGGAGTTAGTGTGGGCACAACAGGCAGGTGTAGTATATTATTGCTAGTTCTGCTTTGGAAACACTCAAATATGTGTCTCTGCCATCTGGTGTTTCTGATTCAGGAGAAGCTCTGTATTTGTTTGTCTTCCTTAAACAATCAAAATCAAGCATACAGGTCTGTTTTACCCTTTTGTTTGGTTCATTTGGGAGGTTTTTTGTTAGTAGCATAACAAAGGTGTGGTTTCACAATCAGCTTCAGCAAATTTAAATTCATACTGCTGCTGAAAATGGTGGTACTGCTCTCTTTTCCTCCTTCCTCCAGCTGCATCTTTCTGCTGTCTCTCTGAGGATGATGCAGATGCTCATAGCTGTGTGGTCAGCTGTGTCAGGAGCCATCTGAAAGGAGCCTCAGATCTCAGGTGGATCATTTTGGGTTTTTTTGTTCCATCTGACTCTGTGGCAGCATGAGAACTGGTGGTGAAATGAGAAGGTTATTTACCTGGGTCTGAGGCAAGGAGAGTGGGGAGGGTGGAGAGAGTGGGTTTGAGGCTTGGGTTATATCTATACTAGGTTAACTCTATACTTGGATTAGCTTAAGCCAATAATGAAACTGCATCTAAGAGTTCTCTTGCTAAACTTGGGGGTGAAACATGCTTCTTGTATCAAGGAAGACCAAACATTGGAAAATTCCAGTGCTTTTTTTTTAAAAAAGACTTACTTCCTATATATAATATCCTGAGGACTTGAAGCAGGGCCATCATACGGGAAAAATAAATAAGAGTGGATATTGAGCAGAAACAATGGTAAGAGCTACAGCTCAAGTAGATCCAATTACTGGTCATTAAAACATTATCAGTGAGGAGAATGTTGAAAATACTCTTAAACACACCAATTATCAAAAAGGTACACACAGTTTCTAAGCTTTGATCAGGATGAAAACTCATTGAAATAAATTTGTTACTTCCTTTTTTCTTTTTTTTTTTTTTTTTTCCAGTCCAATTGATCCCATCCCTCTTCCCACAATTCCTACCTACCCAGTAGGGCCCATGAAACCGGTAGTACTGGAGATGAAGTGATTCTTCTGAGTTACATCGGCATGTGAGTTGGGAAGGAAGCATGGGGACTGTGAGGGGAAGGGAGGAGGAATGGGGAAAACAGATGGATCCTAGATTATGCTGCAGCTGAGATTGAAATAAAATTTCACCTTAAAGTGAGGTGGCTGCTGCTTCTATGAAACTCTCAGGGATAATTCATCTGCCACTTGATAAATTGGCAGGGTTTCTTTCCAGGTTCTCTCCTCTATTCTCCTTCATGCTTTGTATGTGTATACATGTGTGAGGTATGTGTATGTAATTTTCAAGATGCCTGGCCCCTTTTTTCTCCTTGGCTAACTTCTGAAATAGAGCTGTCAGGATGATTCCAGTGTTTGGAGCCATATTCTTTCTGACAGAATATAACTCTTCTCCACAGTTTTCCTTTTTTATGGCCTGAAGTCAATGGGAATATTCAATGCAACCTAAGGTCAGGTTCTTGAATTTTAACACAATTTCCCGTGAGAACTAGAAGGATGAAAATTCCTTTAAGACAGGGAACAAAAAGTGGAACAGTAATATAAGGAGTAAAGACTTGTTACATGGTTTTAAAAAAGCAGTTTGAGAAGGTTTCAGATCTGGGGGTGAATGAGCTTTATTTAATCTGTCCAGGAATTTAACACCAGTCACTGTTTTGTCAGTCATTTGTACAAAAGGGTTGAACTCTCTCAGCAACTGGCTGTGCTAGCAGTCCTGAACTTCAGTAGGTCAGCTGCAAGAAGGTACATCAAGTTAAATAATTTCAAAACTGTGTTGAAATATAACATATACAGTCATATGAACCTGTATGACATGGAAGGATTTTAAACTATGCTGTAGCAATGGGCTATACAGGAATACAGCCACTGATTTCTTGTTGAGTTCTTTTGTCGGAGCAATCCCAGGCACAGCTACAGGTTGGGCAGAGAAGAGATTCAGAGCAGCCCTGCAGAGAAGGACTTGGGGGTGTTGGTCGATGAAAAAATGAACATGAGCCGGCTTCAGTGTGCGCTCACAGCTCAGAAAGCCAACCGTATCCTGGGCTGCATCAAAAGGAGCGTGACCAGCAGGTCGAAGGAGGTGATCCTACCCCTCTACTCTGCTTTTGTGAGACCTCACTTGGAGTATTGTGTGCAGTTTTGGTGTCCTCAACATAAAAAGGACATGGATCTTTTGGAACAAGTCCAGAGGAGGGCCACAAGGATGATCAGAGGGCTGGAGCACCTCTCATATGAAGACAAGCTGAGAAAGTTGGGGCTGTTCAGCCTGAAGAAGAGAAGGCTGTGTGGAGGCCTCACAGCAGCCTTCCAGTATCTGAAGGGGGCCTACAAGGATGCTGGGGATGGACTATTCATTAGGGACTGTAGTGACAGGACAAGGGGTAACGGGTTCAAACTTAAACAGGGGAAGTTTAGATTGGATATAAGGAAGAAATTCTTTACTGAGAGGGTGGTAAGACACTGGAATGGCTTGCCCAGGGAAGTTGTGAATGCTTCATCCCTGGCTGTGTTCAAGGCCAGGTTGGATGAGGCCTTGGGTGACATGGTTTAGTGTGGGGTGTCCCTACCCACGGCAGGGGGGTTGGAACTAGATGATCTTAAGGTCCTTTCCAACCCTAACTATTCTATGATTCTAAAATACAGAAAAAGGGTCAGTTATGAGCTGGACAGATTTGGCCAGTTCCTTTATAGCTGATCCATGTTATTACTTGATATCTTGGGAGGCAGAGATTGTGAAGACTTTAGCCAACAAAGTATTTCATAATCCTGAAAGAAATGGTGCTGTTCATTTACTTTTTGCAAAGGAAGAGGTTTTATGCTTGTGCCCACCTCCACAGAGTGGAAATTCACAGGGACCTAGTTTTTATCTAGGCAAAGTTTCCCGTATAGTAAGTGGAAATTTTAGATCTCTCTAATATCAGTTGATCTTTGACAAATTTAAATTCTCTTGTTCTACATATTTCTGATGTCAGTAGTCTTGGGTTTTGCATTAGTGAAATAGAATGAGAATGAATGAGTTGCTATTTACAAACTCTTTGAAGAAGCAAGGTTCTGTATATATAGAAATCATCGCTTTATATGGCCTTGAATGCGCTAAGAAAGATTGCATTTCATGGGTGGTACAACTTTATGTTGATCAATGAAGAATCTAAATATTAAATTTAGAGAAGAGTATTTTACTATATATGTTCCATTAAGAAAGACAAAATATGCTTTATTCATGTAATATTCAATATAAATTTAATTTATGAATAAATCATATTTTAAGCTTTTGTACTTCCTCAAATGCCACCTGTCAAAATTTGTTGCCATCCTTAGTAATGGCTGCAAAGCGAGACATTTTCCCATTTTTCTACATTTGGAGGGGCTTACCATCCTATGATAATCCTATCTTATAAATGATTTTAGAAAATAGGTTTTAAGTTGAAACATTGGCTAAGAATTATATTTTAACTATGATGTAGCATTGCAGGGAGTAAGATAAACCCCGCAGAGTAGAACATGCCATTGGGAAAAGTAGAAGAGCTGTCCCAAGACAAGATGAACTACAAAAACTCCAACTTTCTAAATAATGACCAGTCCAATTACATGTAAGCATTTTATGCATAATCTACTCTCAGGATGATATTTACAGTATTGAAAGGGCCTCTGTATTTTGTCCCACCCCCGCATTCATTTTTCAGTCTTTTCATAACAGTATCAATTCTTTTACATTCTATTTTCAGCCTGCTTCATGTTCCCTTGTCTCACCTCTCCTTCCCTCTACCCCTCCTCCACACCCTTTCTCTCTTTCTCATATCATCTCAGACTTGTTAGAAAAATACTGTCTTTTTGTGTGCGATGCTCTTCAGCTTTAGCAATTTTCCATTTCACTTTTTTCTCATTATACTTTTTCCATGTAATATTTGGGGGGAAAAATCCTTTTGTTTAAAGGTGAGCCAAATACACCGTCACAATGTTTTGGCCCAAGTTAGTATTTGCAAATGCAAAGTTTATTTACAGTTTCCTGTGCTTTCCATTTGACTGTTTAATTAAAGAAGGAGGAGGGGAAAAAAAAGTTTTAGCTTTTACCATCAGCAGCAGGTGTATTTTTACAACTGCCACTGTTACTCATCTCTCGTCTAGCTCGCAGCAGCTTGGAAGCTCCACAGGCTTGCTTACACAACCTAGGTCTCATGACATGTGGGAAGACGTTGGTCTGGATCTAAAATGGTCTCATGAGCATGGTTTAGGGGATGATGTGATCCGAGTGAGTTCTAAGGAGGGAAGGAAATTGATTTAAGCACTACAAAAAGTCGTTAGGACAGTATGGTGTTGTGTGGGCAAGTGTGGTTATCTGAGCTGGCTAGGAGGTAGAATGCAAGTGATTCTAAGTAGAGTCCCTGGTTTTTGAAACCAGAGGAGCCTTCGTCAACAGAGCATCTTCTAGTAGTAGAGGCTGTATTTCCAGAGTAAATGAAGACTGAAGGGAACAGTAAGCACTTTTAATTTTACTACTGATTTGTGTATATTAGTATAGAGACCATCTCTTTGCATTTAATCCATAATTGTTCTGTTTTGGCTAATACTTCCTTACAGTTTATATAAAAAGGCTGTGTAAAAGTGGACAGAAATGATGATACCCATCTTATGATATACAGAGCTGGCAAATACAAAGATACCACAGCATTTAGGCACCATGGTGATAGATGCCTTAGAGATAAATACAAGAGAGGCAAACAGAATGAGTCAAAGCATTGCCCAATTTGCATAGAAATTTTCATAAAGTAACTTGCAGTGTTTGAGAAAGAAAATAAATATTTGGAGTTTAAGTTGCCATGGTGTTGTGGTAGTGAAAAAAACAACACTATGAACAAATAGTCTAGAGCTACATCATGAGTTTACTAACCAGACACTGTCTTCTAAGTAACAAAGTGAATATGAAAAAATGCTTTAATTATGTGGAGGTGAAATGTGATACCAGCTAGTGTAATGACAGGCTTTCCTGTCCTTTTAGCTTATAAAGCAGATTTCAACCACTGACTTCAAGAAACTCTGAAGAGAATTTTGCAGCAAGTGCTGTGAATTCCTGTATTTACTCCGATGTATGAGCTTGACTTTTCTCTTACTGCTTTGGTCTTGGTGATAGAAAGAGCAGGTTTCATCAGCCTCTGAGAGCATTTTCAGCTTTTCCTTTCAGTTGGGATGAACATTTACCTGGTTTTACTATGCTTCTTTTTGAGTCAGAATAGATCCTTCAACCCAAGGGTGATGAATGCTTCCCCTTGCATACTCCTCTAGACTAACATCTGGTTTCAGCAGACCACTTAAACATATGCCTAAGTGCATCCTTAAACATTTTGTTGGGCATATGCTTAAAGGAGTACGGTAGGCACATTAAAGAGCAGGATATTCTTAAGTGCTTTTTTGAATAAGGGCCTAAATGGGAATGAAAAGACAATTATGTGCCTTGTTTTAGTTGGGAGAATTAATTAGGAAAGTATGTTTAATTTACTGATATTATCTCTTGTATTTATATAACTTTAAAGATTGCAGAAAAATGCTTCACCTGAATTTTGTTCAATGCATATATTTTAATAAGTACAATTTCCCTCGGTAAGGTTTAGCTGCAAATGTATTGATAAAAAAGGAGTGCTTGGTTCCATTCAGCCATATTCTAGAAAATGAGCTTGCAGTACTGAAAAAAGGTTTTAGGAGGGATAAAGAAAAAAGAAAATTGATAACTTCATGCTAACTTATTGGAATCAAGGTCCAAGAATTTTGTGCCTTCTCTTATAATGCAATTATTTTTGAATTTGTATTTCTTCTGTCATACTTTTCTCTAATGGGTGAATTGCTAGGAAAGCGGAGTTCTGCATCATAGTATGGCAAGACTACTTACTTTATTTGTAGTCCATTTACTGGGGACAAGGGTAAGAAATTTAAAGATAACTTAACTTATCCACCCCTGTTATGAAACTGCTTGGTATTCTTTTAAGCTTCCATAGGAATCATGAGGAAAACCCTAAGCAAATGATAGCAAAATTAGGCATCAGAATTACATTAGAGTTACTCAAATTAGGGCTCAATGGAATAGGCACCTGGATTTTTTTTTTTTTTTTTTTTTCTGTTTAACTTTTGCTGAAAGCTCACTGAATGGTATATTTTGCCACTATTTTTCCTTGCAGATAACTTTAAATAAAAGGAAACTGTCCCTCAAATGCATACTCATGCAGGCATTTGGAATGCAGTGTGTGTGTTTTCATTATGGTGGCAATTTCAGATGTGAGCAACTATAGAGCAAAAAGTAGAAAAAAATAAATAACATCTTTGGAGGTAAATTAAATTGCAGTACCCAAAGAACTGAGATCTGTCTTTTATAATTTGGACATGACAAAAATGAAATAAAAATAAAAGTTCAAACTAGATTCTCCACTGCTTTCAAATGCCTTCGTAAAAATGAAGTTGAAATGGAGTACAGGGACTGGCACAGCTTACAAATATTTTTCTCTTCATTTTCAACATGTACTCATCAATGTGTACTCTGTGTAAAGATTTTGTCTACAGTTCAAGAAGGCTTTATAAATGAAATTCAACAAAAGCAATCATCTCTCTAAGCAGAAATGATCTTATCCAGGACAGTCATTTGCATAGTGTATATCAGTGTATGTGTGCACATCTATGTCTGTGGAGACGATTTAGGGAAGGGGTAGGGAAAAGACAATTCTGACAATATTATTTGTAAAGTATCTCTACCCATTCGTTCCCTGAATGATGTTGCACCATCTAAAACACTAATTGGATTGCACAATTGCATGACTCTCCAGAGTATTGCATCTCAGCAATAAAATCCCCACAGCGTCATTTATCATGTCAAAGGGTAAGTGATATTTTTTGGGGTATTCATCTGGATAGATGAAAAAAACCACTGCAGTCTCAAAATTTATAGGTATGACCTGTGAATGGGTGATCTGCAAGATTATGCACCGAATGTGGTGCAAATGGCAATAAAAGGCATTTCAGTATAAAAATATTAGAGGTCTCTTTCTAAATTCAGGGTACTCATAGTTCTAGCCAGTCCTCAAATACCACTTCTGCTTCCATAATGGAGTATCACAAAGGAAGTAAAAAAAATGTGGAGTGAGTCCACCAAGGAATAAGGAAGTGGATTTTGCAGATAGGAGGGTCCTGTTTTATTGGTCCATAGCAATCTGTGTTGCAGGCAGGCCAGTCTGTCTTTGCTAATGCTGTAACGTGTTCATGTTCAGCAGTCTTCCTGGCTGAAGTTCACTAAAGACATCTCTGGGAGACCATTGCTTTTTCTAAACGATATGATTTTTGCTGTGAGGACTTCAGTCTTGAGTTTGCAAAAATCAACACTTTTGATTGACTTTAAAAATATGAATAGTGGAGTCCAAAAGGAAAGGCCTTTAACTTCCAAAAGCATGTCAGGCGGGACTCGACAGCAGACTTTTAGGCCTAGTGCTGTAAGTACCTATCTTGCCTAACTTCAAAATGCCCCACGTCAGCTACAGGATAAGGCCAGGAGGACTTGCACCCTGAGTTATCAATGTCTGCAGTACAGAGACAGGAGAAATACAATCATCTTAACCATGCATTAATGATGCAGAGCAGCATGGTCTCTTATGTCATATCCAAGCACTACTGGAATTCACAAATTAAGTATTTTTTTCCTTACCTAATGTATATAACCTAGCCTGGTAGTTGTTTCCCATCTATCAAGTATATGTATGTGTAGATTTTGCCCTCCAGCACTCCCAGTTCAAAAAGTTTCTTAACTAATGGTTTCTTGAGTATCCAAGAATGACGGACTGCTGAGGACTTAGCAGTAACTAGGGCCTTCTCCTTCAGAAGGGGAGGCTTAGATGGGCTCAATAATTTTGGGCTCAATTAGGTATTTAATTTTTTAAAAAATATATTTTTTTAATTAAGTGATGAATCCTGGATCTTTCCAGATGCAGGTTGTAATCCGCCATGCTATCACTTGGTTTTCTGTGTCTTTCCAAAAGGGAATTTTTAGCAGGACAGGTGCTAGAAAATACTTCTGTATCTGCCTGTCTTTGGGAGGAAAAACTGAGTGAGGAAAGACTCACTTCACTTTGTTTCATGAAAAAAAAGCTTGGAAGAAGACTCTATGTTTTGACTCTTGGGTGGAAGGAGGCATCTCCCCCTGTGCATGCTAACATGGCATAACTGTACAACTTTGAATAGTCTCTTCCCTTTGATATTTCCAATTTCTCCTAAGCGCACGGACTTCCCATGGGCCATTCCTAGCTGTCCCCAGGACTTGTGAAATTTTACTGTCAAAGTGGGATACCTGAAATTCTATTAAGTGGAGGGCTCACCCGGCCCCCCCCAAAAAAAAAAAAACAAAAGAAATTTTATTATATTAATTCATTATATTATTATTAATATATTACTATATTAATATAGTAATATATTAATAATAATAAAATAATAATTATATTAATTAAAAAAATTATTATATAGTACATTACTGGTTTGGGGAAGGACACAAATTGCTCTGAAATTTGAAATACAATGAGGTTCCTGAATACCTTTGGAAACTAGGTCTGCAAACCTGAGTTTCACTGAAAAAAAAATAGAATTTTATATATTGAAAGCTAAGTCATAAAAGATAATAAAATATTCATGCATTAGTTCAGTAGCTGTCTCAATTTTAACCTTTGCCCACTCACTTCTTAGGGCAATTGGATCTTTAGTTTAGTTGGAATGCTCTGGATTCACCACAGGATTTTATGAAGAAAAAAATGACTTGTGAAAATAAAGAAATTGCAGGTGAGTATTACCTACAAGAACAGAGCTTCAAATTCATTTAAGAAATTCCTCAGTGCCTGATTGATAGGAAATAGGGGAAAGGTTACAAATGTAATTTATTTTTTTTCCAAGCTGCTTATATTCTTTTCTTAATCTATATTTTTCTTCAGACACAGGAGATTAGGACTAGATTCTTTGTTTAATAAAGTATGCCTGCTTTTGTGTTATTGCTACTTCTAAACACTATGTCTCATTCCTCATAAGATGGAGTTCCACAATTGCAAGCAAAGTGATCATTTCTTTGCTCAGAGTTCCACCGACATCAGGAGGCTGTACTGCCAAGGTGTAAAGTCTTCATATAGAGTAATTTGCAGGATTCAGCCTGAACTTGCAGTTGAAATGCACTGTTTATTCTGAAATAACAGTATCAGTAATCTTTTAGCAGGGCATTACAGAAAGTGAACAGCGATATGTTCATGATATAGAGGAAATTGTACACTGTTATAGTTATTGATTAACATAGTAGAACATGTACGTTGAAAACTCATGAACTAAAATGGAGAGTGTGTGCTGATACAGCGATTTTTTTCTAGGTGTGTTACTAACACTTGTGTTGTTATGCAATTAAGCAAATAATATTTGTAGAAATACTGTATTTGTTACTTATTGCTGCTAGATAATTTAAGCAGTAATATCTAGCACCTTTGTATGTAAAACCAGTTGGGTAAGGTTAGAGTGAGAACTGATATCATGAGTATATTTACTGTTACTCTATTTTTTTCCCCTTTGTAATTTTTTTAACATCAATATGGTATGATTCCCACTATCTGTGTTTCAGCAGTATATTTCAATAACACAAAGTAGTGTTGCTACTGAAAAAAATCGCATACATTATAAAGTGCTACCCATGAACACAACAGTGGCACGAGAACTTAGCATTACATATAAATATGAAAATAAGTGACATATTTGTTGGTAAAATGAAGTTAAGTTCTTTAAGGGATCTTTGATAAAGCTTTATTTTGTTTATTGTAATAGGGGAAAATGAAATGAATGCTAACCTCCACAACGAATGAAATAATTGAATTCCAAATAATAAGCTTAAATTTTGCATACCTGATAAACATCTTATTTTTATATTCAGGCATGGTCATTAAATTTTTAAATAGCTTAGTAGTGAGTTCATTAATTGCACAAGTAGCAGTACTGGCATGTTACTTGGCTAAAGCAGTCATCCTACCATACCTTCAAAATATTTTTGGTACATTGACCAAAACAATGAGTTCTGATATTGCTTCCTATTATTGTTATAAAATGCTGATAAATTTAAGTAGCATGTGTTTGCTAAGTATGGAGTATCATTTTTTGGTTTTGGTTTGGTGGTTTGTTTGTTTTTATATCATAAAAGAAAAAATCTCTATTGAATGTGCAATGCAAGTAAGTGTTTTTCCAGTTCAGCCGTTTCTGCTGAATTGTGAACAATTGGGTTGTTTCAAGAGGAGAGTAGCATGGTCCGTAACTCTGACAGCTAGTAGTAGTTTAGTTTACTGCTTCTAACACCTGCCTTCTGGCTTAATATTGGAAGCAAGAAGCATGCAATTAAGTATGAGGAAATGAAAATAAATGACACTGTTCATTGCACATTACAAAGTGCCTGGCAGAAAGAATGCAGCTTCCCTGGACCTGGTGACCCCTGGGAAAAAATGTGTCGTGCCTGGGAAAGCGCCAGTGAATCAGACACTGACCCTGGTTTTATATCTGTTAACAAACGCTTTAATTTCCTTCTGAACAATTTCAAAGATCTTTTTTTTTGTAATTATAATCAGCTTCTGAATAGCGGGGAGATATTAAAGTGAAACATGTACTGCGTGTTTAGAGGCTACAGGACACCAAGTATGCAAAGGTATTTTCTTAATCATTGCTTGAGAAAAGTTATTTCGATTACATCCCTAATCGGACTGATTTGAACTGATTATTAGATTCTAAGTCTTATTCTAGAGGTGAACAGGTTTTTAAAAGATTAATTTCATCTAAGCAGCAATATTGCAATTGAACACAATATTACTACATATACAACTCAAACTCTGCCGTCACCTCAGAATCTGAATGCTTTAAACTTTCATTTTAAAATGCCTGCTCTGTGAATGCCATACCTTTTTTCCACATGTGGCTCATACAGTTGTTAGAACATTATAGTAATTGGTTTTAGTCATTCATCCTAAATTGTCTAAGCACCTTTACAAAGCTGAGTAAACATTATCTTGATATTACAGAATAGGAAGAAACTGCACCATAGAGAAATCTGGTGTATTGCTCAGGACACACAGCACATCAGAGCAGTTGAAAGTGAGACACCCAATTGAGCAAGGAAATAAAGGGTTTAGATAAATCATGTTATTGTGCTACAGAAGTAAAATTCATCTTTCTTAGATCCCAGATGACTCTAATGCATTAATTCAGCCAGAATTGTCTGATTTAGATGGTCACACATAAATGTTGGGGGAGCTTTCATAACGAAAGCAGAAGCAAGTAGACACTTTCATGTCTTCGTGATCTGCTACAAAGCTAGAACTCAGATGAGGTTTGCCAAAATCTGTAAACTTTTCAGTGAAATTAAATAGAGAATATTGGACAACAGATAGAAATGCTGCCAAGACTTTGTGGGTTTTAATGATTGTGTCTTGAAGAAAGGAGCATCTTGATAACTTGATAGGTATTGTTCTGAGTATTATTTTTTGTTGCCCCATAACCCATAGTAAAACTTAAGGGTTCAGACTCAGAAGGAATTGAAACCTTATAAAGATTCATCACAGAGCCTCCAAACCAAAACCACCAACTTTCACATTTCTAGCTGTATGCAAGTACATGAATTCTCTCTCTCTTTAATATTACATGCACACTCTATAGAAAGATTTCTCTTCTTTTAACCCCATTGTAGGTAAGTTTCCCATGTTCCATGAAAGGTAGTCTTCTCTATTGCACTTCTTCACAGGACTTTTTAGACACCAATAGTAAAAAAGGTATTTGGATGTCAGTCATTCAGTCTCTGCTAGTTAAAAAGCATGTCTTTCCAAAGATGCTTTCTATCCATAGTCCTGCACAACATGAAATATTGTTGACAGCTATCTTACCACACTGCAGATTGCAAAGCAATTCACATTCACACTTCTAAGTGCCTCTCCTTTCAAGACTTATAGATGTATGCCAAATTACTTGTATTGTGGTATATGGCCTTCTATATGTACTTTATAGAATAGGCTTTTGGTTTCCATTAAAATCAATGAAGTAGAGCCCAAAAGAGCTTTTCCGAAGCGTGTACTAGATGTC
This sequence comes from Psittacula echo, assembly GCF_963264785.1. Classification (NCBI taxonomy): domain Eukaryota; kingdom Metazoa; phylum Chordata; class Aves; order Psittaciformes; family Psittacidae; genus Psittacula; species Psittacula echo. Next base: position 122,011,376 of record NC_137737.1, read on the forward strand.
AGGCAAGGTTTATAATAAAATATTTCATGTATAATATGCATCTTCAACATACTACAGTGTTTATCTTTAAGATGGTATTTCCTGTATTTGGGATGGAAATTCCACTGCTAAATTTATATGTTGGGTAGGGTTAAGTTCAGCTTTCTTTTTTTTTTTTTTCCTTCATTAGTGTCTCTCTGAAAGATGAATATATGATTTCATACTCTATTTAGGCAGTGTTTCTAGATGTAATGGAACAGCAGACATTTAAGGAGCCTAAGGTCCTGTGTTAACAAAATCATCATTGTTATCTAGAACTAAATGGGAAAGACACAAGATATCCTCCAATGCCAGTTCATCCACACAAATTAGTGACTACACCGTGTCATAAGGCCTCAGTCACTAAGTTCACATCTTTCATTACAGCAGTTCTTTGTCTGAGAAGTTAAAATGGATAATCAGCAGGGATGGTAAATTAGTTAATTATTATTAACTATTAAAATATTAGTGTGATCTATGATAAATGAGGCAAACTGATATATTTTTAAAATACAGAGCTATGACAAACATTTTAGTGCCAAATCTAAGTTCTGGGGAGAGGAGAGAAGAGACTGATGCTTTAAAAACATGTGAATGAAATATGAACTCCAGTGCATTTAGGGAGTCTTATGGAAGATTGACTTGAAGGTGGAGAACCGTTTAAGAATGAGTGTGTAATAGTGGAGTGTACATTGCATCTATCAATTTATTTATTTCTTTTTTTCAATGACATTATTAAAGTTTCCCATAGGTCCAGGGTACCTAGAAGAAAGCAGCAATACTGGTTTTAAATTGCCTTGAAATTTAGAGGGCAAAAAACGAAATGCCTGGAAATCACTGTCACTGGCTGTTGTCAGTAAATGCAAAATCCATTAAGTTTTGTTCTAGTTAAAAGGGTGTGTTTTACCAGAGTGGGGCAGGTGCAAGTTGGGTTAGTGACTTGTGTTTCCATATCATTTTTCTAGCTCAAACGCTGTAGCAGCTGTGAAAACTGTTCTGCATCTCAAAGATGTTCTCTGAGATCGTGTTCTGTGGTTTGCAAACATCACTGCATCCATTTATCAGAATAACTTGAAAGAAATTATAAGGAACAGGCACCTAAATATACTGGAGTAGTTCTATTTGATAATTCTCCATAAGTAAATTTGAAAATTAAGCAAACTAATGCCCTTTAGAAGAATGTTGGACTAATTAGTCAGACAGAAAGTATGCTGGTTAATTTCAAAATACCGAAAAGAAATTTCTGGAGATTAAATATAGTTTGTAAGAATTACTATACTGGAACACACTTCCTCTTATCTCTGAAAATAACCCATGAATGATATGAGTAGTTTGTAGCAAACAGTGCAAGTATGGTGTAGTCTTTCATTTCATGTGCTCGACAGTGGCTTCTGGGAGCCCTAACCTCCATGAGTTCATCGAATCTCTTTCAACATCTTAAAAATCAAGTGTGTCACAACAAGGAAGTTTGTCCACTGAAGTGGTGGAACGGAAAAACAGAATCTCATAAGTGAGAACTTTTATGCTTTTTTCACCAAACTGTGAAGAATCAGCCATGATTACATAAGCCTTTTTTGCATCATTTTGGCAGCTCTAAACATCCTCGACCAAGGTGACAAAACTCAACCAAAGTACCCAAAATGCAGTTGGAAGCAGCATAAAATGAAACAAAAGGCAGAAAATCCAAACTTGCAAAAAGAGTTGCATTATCTTTTATCTTAAAATAACTCATAAGATTAGAAAACAGTTTAAAGGGGTCAGTAGTTCTTTGCCCAGGCTTTCACTTGCAGGCTAACCAGATGCTGGAGATAAGGAAAATGTGGAAAAACTAAGATGCCTGAAGAGGTTTAGAACTTATATTAATGCAAGATGCATGGCTGAGACTCTAGGAAATTACTTCATGATAGCAGCATACAGAGAGAATAAATTTTAACTCAGTACTACGGATGCTAAAGTTGAATTCTGCTTAGATTGCTGAAGAAAGCATCTCCAGCATACAGAGAAAATTATGGCACAACACTGACTGCCACCTGCTGCAATCCTGAGATAAAATGTGGGTGCCAGGATATCGTTACCCAGATATTATTAGCTCATTGATGGCTCACTGTAAATATTCTCCAAGTGAACTGCTCTGGAGACTGCTAGTCAGATCTTCATTTGCTGACAAGAAAAGAAGATACGAATGTGAGGAAAACCAAATTGTCATTTAGCGTCCCTGTTGTCTCATGCCAGGATCTTCTGCAAGACTATGGTTGACTGCTACTTTACTTTCTCTACTTTTGTTTTCTGCTATTAGCCCCAAAGAGCGCTGCATGTCCACAGCTGTGGTATATTAAAATCCAGTGTGTCTTCTAAAAAGTTGAAAATGAGCTTACATACTTACACAACAGAAACATTGGAGATAGCTCTCTACATTTTTGGTTTAGCTTGAAAGTGGAGACCAAAGTTATGGCTGCTGGTCAAGTGCTTCAGAGTAATAGCAAGGCCAGCATTTGGACGTGGCTGATAAAAGCTGAGGATGCTGAGATCTCTCCACAGTGTACACATGCGTATTGCCTAGTATGATGGTGTGCATGAAAACATTAAGATATTGATGCCTGCTTACAGGAAGTGTTCAAGGCCAGGTTGGATGGGGCTTTGAGCAACCTGGTTTAATGGAAGGTGTCCCTGCCCGTGGCAGGGAGGTTGAAACTAGATGATCTTTGAGGTCCCTCCCATCCCAAACCATGCTATGATTCTATGATTTTACAATTCCATGATGTGAATTATACTTCAAAACGTATCTTGCTTTTTCAGTCCCAGAATTGTGAGGAAAATGAAATATCTGCTGTTGACAAATGAGTGTACAACAGCTTGAAAAAAGGAGATGGTGATTTCCACTGAAAAGAGGAAAGGAAAAGTCTCTTTGGAATACATAAAATATGATGTATTAGCATAATAGTCATTGAAGATCAAGTGTTATAATATTTTATTTTTTTTTATTGTTGTCCAATAAACATATAGCAATAGCAGGTGAATATATCAAATGTATACATAAACTCTTCCCACTGTATCTGTTCCATATATTACTGTTATATCTTCTGAGATTAAGTAAACACAGAACATAATGTACTGTACATAAATATAGCACTACTGAATCATAAAAAAAATTTAAAAATATCTATTTACCATGAGAACTGTGTCAGAATCTCTCAGTGAAAATGTTGGTTGCTGAAATGGGAAGGATTTTTTCTTTTCCCAGAAAAGTATCAATTTCAACCAAACTTTGGTTTCAAGAAGGATTTTCTGGTTAAAACTGAAGAAAACTTGCATACCTAACCAGCCAATGGATACGTGTGAACCAAGAAAACATAAAGGTCAGTTTGTTCTTCTCTCTGCTCTACATGAGAGGCCTGAACCTGGATTTTCCACCTAGGTAAATGCCCTCCCTCTTGCAGGTGGTTTCAGTTTCCCCACTGAATATGCTGCCATATATTTACACCTGTGAGAAAGTGGCCATTTGGAAGATGAAGCCTCAGACTGGCTCTAGGACAGCAGCCCAAGAACTTCAGGGGAGTAAAAGATGTTCGTGTTCTCAGAAAACATTTGCATATTTACAAAATTGTCATTAGAAAATAGAGTTCTGACAAATTTGAAAGTATCGAAAAGGACATAATTTCAAAGACATTAATGTATTCTTGAAATAGTAATATTTCAATAGGTAAGCACAGCGGCAGTAAGCAACCTCTTTATTTACTGTAAGCGAAGTAACGATGCATACCAGAATTCATGCAGCGGAGCGAGAAATGTTGCCTGTATTTGTAATCTGTGGAGACAGCAACAACTTATTATTATGGCCAAGAAAGGTACGAATTCAATACTCCTTCCAGACTTCAGGAAAAACACAGCCCACTAAGTCAGCTGCAGGTGAGGACCATCCAGAGGCCAGCTGAGTTGTCAGAGACAGTTGCTAATCTACCAAAGTGACCACAAAGCTGCATGTGCTGAATCCAACAGGAAACAGAAAAAAAATGAAGCCAAACTCTCACCACGTTCAATTCTGTGGCCTTGTATCTGTTTGCCATAATACTTTCTTACCCCGCATCTGATTTCCCTGTCAGGCAGTCTCCTGAACATCAATTCTTTGCTTGTCCCCTCAATATAAGGTTTTACTTTACTATAGAATGTTCGACTCTATTTGCAAAGGCAGGATAAAGCATTTTATTTGTGCTATGAAATAAGAGAGTGGAGCAAGCTCCTGCAGGCAGGCTGCTTTGTTGAGTCAAATTTATACTCTCATTTTGAGTGTGGAGCTCATACCATTCTTCACAGGAAAAGATATGCTTTACGCTAATAGATAGTAATCTCTGTACAATCCCTACTCACTTTCTCTGCTTTCAACCACACCCTAGCGGGAAATTTCTCTGACAAATTAACATGGGAATTAGCTCTTTAACTGTGTTTCCAACTATACTTATCAGTTAATTTTTTTTACTGTTATGACAAAGAGATTTTACTAATAATGGTAATAAACCTTTGATAACAGATAAAGCCCAGACACTGAAAACTCCTGCATGTGGACCGTTTACTTTCCTAGTACATTTTGAATATGAGCTAAGTTCAATTACTGTTATTTTTAAAGCACATTTTAAATTGGGAAAGTAATAAGTGAAAAAAAAAGGCATTGTCTTCAAAAATCTAAAAGGTGAAGTGCTGTTTTCAAGAAATATTAAGAGTGAAGTTGGGTATAGATGGTCTTGCACTATTTTTGTTTTCTGTGATCAGTATAATAGAGTGGTTGTATGTAATAGATAATGCTAGCTATGTCAGTATGGGTGTCTTGCATAAGCTAAATAAATAAAAAGTGACTTAGCTTCTGTTTACCTTGCAGCAGGTGAACAAGTAAGGTGACAGTGAAATAAATTATTTTTTCCTGCCAGCTAAGCATGTCGTCAATCCTTCTTACTAGAGTAATGAAGCAAGGAAACAATATTTTGTTTGCTTTTCACTGTGGTGGAGGAGGCTCATATCAAAAAGGAAGATAGCACTTCAAATTTAAGGATAGCTGTGGTACGCTATTATGGCTTGCCTGCTAAGTCAGGTACTGCTTTCTGTTTTAAAACAATCAGAGATGGCTCTAGACTGTCCTGTCATGAATATTGTCTCCTAGAAATTGCTTACATTACTTGTGAAGAACACACATGGGCAATTTACTTGGGTCTTAGAGTCATGGTGTTGTGGAAATTTTATCGATGTACTGCACAGAATTTTTCCAGAGGAAGCATATGTGTCTTCTGTTGATAATCAGATGCTCATAATTCTTACCCTCTTGCAAAGTGGGACTGTAAAGTGCTAGTGCAAACGTAAAAATCAACATTTATTTGCTTCTAATTCAGTCTTTCACTTGGGAGTCCAGGCTTCAGTTTAAATTGCAGGGGTGCCATTCAGAACGAAGTATTTGTAGAACTTAAAAAATAGCCTTTTACAAAGGCAGCAGTGAAAATAGTGATGTGTTGTTTACTTCCCCTGAGAGAATTGCAGGGTGGCTTTTCTCCATGGGCTCTTTGATATTAGACTATTAAATCCACTTGCACTACTGGTCCTGGGCTTCTGAAAACTTCTATAATACATACATCTGACAGCTCTGAGAAGCAGTGGGAGGAAAGTGTAAGACTGTGCAAAACTGAATCCGGTGGAAGCTGGGCAAATTGCCAGTAAATTCAATGAAGCTTTTCATTAAATTCAATGTGTTTTATATTAAAGCTGAATTTGGCCCACTGTCTACAGCTATTAAAGTTATACAGCTTTAAAAAGTTACATGAAATTTTACCTACTTGCAAAAATTTAATTTCATGTTGAATCTATTTTAAACACCCTTGAAAAATACTTTTAAATTATCTGTTAAGAAGTCATATGGCATATTGCTTCTTTCTTTATTTTCTGTCTAGATGGATCAGTTAAAGTGCATGCTGATGGGTTCCCAGATAGTTTTGCACACACACTTAATGGCAGCAAATAAAAATATGTATATGTGGTTCATTTGTATTTAAGGAAATTCTTCTGTTGATGAGAGATATTTTATGACTGTGCTAAAATGATGCATAATTAAGATTGTTCTCACCTTTCGCCTTCAAATTTGTATTAAATTGTTTTGTTAATAACAGCCATGCATAAATGTCCAGGGGTCATGAACCTTGAGAGTTCCACTGAGCAAGATATACTTTTATGCCCTAGAGGATATGGAAAAATGGTATTCCTTTCCTGACAATCCTAATGAAGTATAAATGGAGAAGTCCAGCTAGGACAGAAAATTTGAGAGATATATTGGTAACAAGGCTGGTTGAATTCTGCATGGGAGACTTTGATACTTGACTGAACATTGTCTTGCTTCAGTTTTCAATGGTTTTATCTTGTCCAACAGGAGGCATGGAATGGTCCCTATGCCTCTAAAGTCCAGATTTGCTGCCATTGTTTCAAAATGTGTGCTATTGCTTCTCTGTGTAAAATAGTGGTGCTCAGTTTGGTTCTCTGTAGAATCACAGAATCATAGAATAGTTAGGGTTGGAAAGGACCTTAAGATCATCAAGTTCCAAGCCCCCTGCCATGGGCAGGGACACCTCACACTAAACCATGCCACCCAAGGCTCTGTCCAACCTGACCTTGAACACCGCCAGGGATGGAGCATTCACAACTTCCTTGGGCAACCCACTCCAGTGCCTCATCCCCCTCACAGTAAAAATATACTCTATAGTGACAAGTAGTTTCTTCAGTTGTGTATTACAGTGGGAATGGGAGATGAAGTTAGAGAACACCACAGAAGTTGTATCCACAACTTGAAATTCACTTTGCTGTAAGGCATGAGGTGAATCAAAATCTCTCTGAGATGTTGGAACCTCCTTTACAATTAGGACACGAGTGCTAAATAAGGGATGCAATATTGAAAAGAGGAGAAAAACAATGACTATATTTTGGTATCATCACTTCAGTTTGAGTGTAGAGCCTGTTCCCATGGATGCCTTTGGGACATTTAGATTGGATACCTCACTCATCATAAGTAACCCTATTTAGATGAGACCTACTTGCAGGATTGTGGCCCTGTTTACTATCCACACTTTTACTTTTGCAACTACTGGCTCAAGTAATAGTGGGTATTTAGAGACAGCGAATGTTATCAATTAATTTTTTGATGGAAGGTCTTTGGGAATATTCTGGACAGCAAATCATATAATTGATATGTAAGGAGATACAGGGAAGAGATCACAACTACACTTTCTCTTTGTATGCAAGTAGCAGTGAGGTTTGCAGTATACGTTTTGATAGCTTGTTATGTTCATTAGCTTGTTATGTTCACTCCCCTCCAAACAAACCTGGAGGAGGATACAGCTGAATGCATCAGGCAAGTACAGGGAAATTATGTGAATAGATACGTTTTTTTATAGTCGATGCTTTATAGCTGCAAAGGCTTAAGTCACACATTTAAATTCCACACTATCCACTTCCTGTGTCAGAAGGCAGAATTCCTGACCAAAGGCTGTTTACTGACCCTTTTGAAATAAGCAAATGTCATCAATTTATTCCCTTGTGGCTGGGTGTCAGTTGCACTAACTGGAAATCTTGAGACCAGGAGGTGACTAGAGGTCCCCTGTTACAGAGTCCAAAGTTACATTCACTGATATTAGACCATTGCTGTATACTGTAAATTCATTCAGGGGCACCAGGTTCGAATGTTGGCAGGTTAACTTGTCTTAAAAACATGTCTGTAAGATGAAAAAGGCTCCCATGAAGAACTTTATCAGAATTTGGCTCATAACAAGACACGTATTGAGTTATCTCAAAATGCAAGAAGAGTCAGCAGTTCTTTTAGGATGGAAGTCAGCAAAGGGTGCTCACAGCATAGTTCAGGGAGTTCAGCTGGCTTGCTTTGAACAGATCTCCCTACCTCCTACCTCACTGGCTGTCTAGGGCATGTAACTGGGTGCTTAGTCCTACATGAGGCACGAGATGGCTTTTTCTTCCAGCACCAGTCATAGTCTTCAACCCCAATAATGACAGAAGGTACAGTTCTTTCAGTATGTCTTTGCTCACTTTCCCTGTCATAAGGTTTTCTCTCCATGTTTTGGGAAAACTCCATATATTTCCTTTTAAAAATATAATTTTCAGTTGTTTCCAGTTACTTAATTTTCTCTCCATGATTTTCCATTCTGTATGTTTCAAATGCTCCTGTTCATTGCTGGCATTGCTGTCAGTAAAATGACTTCTTGTCCTATACTGGTTATACCCCACCAAAGTGTTATTCAGATTTAAAACTGCCCTCTAGTAATTACTATTGAAAATTAACCCTGCTTATGTTAAGTAATAATGCAGCAACCTCAAAAACACTAGAAAGAGGTGAGGACTTGTAATTCTTGATTTTTGTTTACTGATATGTTCCCCTGTCACCACAAACAGTATCGCTTAATTATGTGTTTGAGTTATTGATGTCTCAGTAGTACAGAAGCCTATCCTCTAGGTGCCTTTTGTTCAAATTTCTAACTATCATTTTACCAAATCTATATAGGAAAATATGGTATTTCCTTTAGTTTATTGTATGTTGTCAGTCAACTTGCACAAACAAAGGAAATAGTACTGCATCTTTCAGTGACATGAAACACTGATGAAAGAAGAAAAATTTATAGTGTCAAGAACAACTGTGAGCCAATAGGAATATAAAACATCTTCACCTTCTTGTTATCTCACAGCATTCAGATGCTCATAACAGTTTAGAAAGCATACCGCCCACACCACAGGATCTTGCTCCTCTTTAATTTTCTCTAATTTGTGTAGTGAATAACCAAATACTCATAATGCAATTAGAAGATAATCAGGCTTGTAATTATGTTAATTGCTGGAGACTTACATCAATCTCCAGCAAAGTGATAGGATTTCAGGGGAACTATTAACATGGGAAGAGAGAGAGGAAGCGCACATGAGAGAGAAAGAGATTGGGGGAGTGGGTAAATTGATGAACAGCTTAGGCTTGTATCATTGAGCAACAATGAGAATACAATGGTGCAACAAATGAAAAGGGCCTCAAGGGGAGAAGCTCAGAAAATGAGGTTTTAGGTACCAGCAACTCAACCTCTTTTGTCTGTTTTTTTCCCATAAATAATCATGTTGTGCATCTATATTTATTGTAATAAGCCCAATTCAGAGAAATCGGATCCATAGCTGAACAGAGAACAAAGGGGAACTGTTCAGCTATGCAGCAGTTTGCCGCGTCTCCCACACCACTGAAAAGGCCACTGTATTACCTTCTGTCCTCAACTCCTGGGGGTATTCTTTTCTCATGGTGATGACCAATATTACATTTAAAGCCATAATACTGCAACTGAAATGGCCCATCTCAGAACTGTCATGGATCAGTCATAATCTGTGAAGAACATACCATATGTAGTGGACTGACAGAATTTATGAAATAATCCACAGTGGAGATGCTTTTTTCTTTTTTTTTTAATCTGTTTGTCACTACCTTATTGAGGTTGTAATGGTTGTTTAAGCCTTTTGAAAGTGAGTTTTGTCAGCTGAAGTCTGATGTAAGGTGTAGACTATGGCTGTACTTTATTAGCATGGCTGTTTCTGAGTTTACAGAACAGTTTTCTGTGCTTAGACTACTCACCAGAAATTGCCTAGCCTGCTTAAAATGAAAATAAGGGGGGGTGGGGTGGGGAAAGTATTACTATTAAGTTACTTATTTATAGCTTAAAAGATAGTTTATACATGGGAAGACAAACTTGTAAGGATCAAGGAAGTCAGACTCCCTTTAGCCTCACATGATTTTTTTACCCACAGCTGCCAGGATGAAGATAATAAAGAAAAAAAAAATTAATAAACTCAATTGTTTTCTCCTTTTGTCTGTATGTTTGTGCATGCAATTAAACAAAAGGGCATTTTGCAACATTTGATTAATTCTAGAAAAGTACTTGGATATAAAAGTGCATTAGCTTTTGCAACTCCATGGGAAAGGACTTTTTGTCATCTCTTTTAAATGGGTATTACACTACTATTTATGAATTCTGAATAATGACCTAAAGAGCTGAGGGATTTTATAGAAAATATTTAAAGACATTTAAATCCCCTGTTTTGAAGCATTTCCTATAAATGACTTGTTTTGTCCTTTTGATTCAGGTTCAACTATCAATTGTCGTCAGTCATTTCTACCATATAATGTCTTTAAATTCCAATTAAGCTTGATTTCTCAGTTCTAAAAAGCCTAGGAGGAGTAAAAAGAAATTCTTTCAAGGGCTTCATCTAGTAGCGATTTCTCCCCCACTGTTTCTTCGAACAGATGAGTGCTGCATACCTTGACTCTGACCATGACAACACAATTCCCATGAAGCAGCCCTTGAAAATCACTCTGGAGCTCACACAGCAGGAGACTGGAGAGCATAAACCCAGTGTAAGCCCAAGCTTCCTTACACATAATTCCTCAGCTCTGTGGGGCTGCATGCTCCTGTTTGGCCCACCCTGGTGTACCCTTGTAGCAGGAGTGTGGCAAAGATGGGGGCTCTGAGCTGCTCCCTGTCTCTTCCGAGGCTCTGCAAGTGTCTGAAGGAACTGCAGCTGTCTGAAAAAAGATGAAACGTAGTATACACAGAAGGCACTATCGGATCCAGACAATCCAGGTGAAAAATTAACAAGTGGAACAGCAAAACCTCCATTTCCTGCCCACACAACAGTATAGAACACCTACCCTAGCAAAGGGAAGTGGTTGTGCAATTGAGCAATCCTCTCCATCAAGGATGTAGCAATACTCGCCTTCACTTTATACAGACATTTAGGCCTCTGTGGAGCTACAATTTCATTTTGCCTCAGTGACACATCCAGTATTCTGAAAGTGAGGTTTCAGATGCCATGAGTTTCCACCCAGAAACTGAATCCCCAGAAAACTAGAACAAAACAAAACATAACCCTACCCTCCCTTGTTGAGCTTCACTGCATTGTATGTGCCTGGCACACAATGCTCCTCACATAAATGCAGTTGTGAAGATGTCATTATGTTGGTTTTAGTAAATTCAGGATACACATTGTAGCCAGTGATAAAGTATAATTTATGTTAATTAAGTACTGTTGTAGATGTACATAATGTATTAAAACACTTTCACACCCACCTTCTGTGTGATGTAATTATACTGTCTTTTGTTTAGCTATGCTACAGATTCCCATTTAGTCTTAGAATAGGAAGGACTAGAAGTGAAGACTGAGGCAGAGAAACCCAGAAGCAAGGAAAATATAGGTTAAAGAAGTGTATACGAAGTTGAAATTTGGAAGAAAGGGAGATTTGTTCAGTTATGACCTCCTTTCATGCTTCTCTTGGAATCTTCCTTGGATTGTACCTGTCAGGCACAAGCTCCTTAAAATTGGGCTTATGTGTACTTGGAATTTGGGATTGCTTGTGCAGGTGGGATAAGAGGTTGACTTAAAATCCCAGTGGCAGTATCAAGTAAAAAAGTCCCTTCAGGGCCTCTTGGCACTTTCTGTCGGTAACACAATAACTGTATTTCATGACATTGTCCAGGATATGGAGCACAAGCAAGAGAAGGCAGGATTATCCACAAACCCCATATGCTGGTTCAATACCCCATTTCTTTTCACCACAATATGTCCTTTCTCCTGGCTGCCAAATCTCAGGATTATCCTACAGGTTAAATTTAAGGTTTCTGAGATTCTTGCAGACTCCCTACTGCTGTTCCTGTAGCTGTCTTTCTCAGTCATTCATTCACAGTGTGGCTATAGCGCTTCTTATTAAAGGCCTTGGAAATTGCTGCCTGACCTGGGCTAATTGAACGTTTTACGAAGCATCCCAAACCCGAAATTACTAAAATCAATGTAACCAGTGTAACAGACTCATTGTCCTGACACCCAGTCCCCCCAAACACAGCAGGTCCCAGTCTCTTTTAAATGAATTGCATCTACTACACTTCTTTGTAAGGTGATATCTGAGAAGGTTGCTGCACAAGGATGAAATAGAGGCACACCAAAAGGAAAAAGTATCAATGTCTGCCTTTGTCAAGATGAAGAGTTTAAGGAGGAGTTTTTTTTCTTCTGTGGAAGAAATAACTATACCTTTGGTAGAATATTTTGTATCAGCCACTAACGTAAGGGAATAGTGGTCCAGGCACAAAGAAATTCACAAAAACATTCTGTGATTTGGATGAAGTTCAGACCACAGATCTATCTTTCAGAAGCAGGAGGAGTGGAAACAGCAGCAGAAGAATGATTCCATGACATCAGTGAAAATATACAAATAGTAAAAGAGCCACTTCTCCAAATTATTGCAAGCATGTAATCTAATGACAACATGTACTGAAACAGAGCACAGCATCATTTTGCACCATCAGAACATCACACATCTTCATGCCCATGACTGTATGGTTCAGTAAAGGAAATGCACGTAATTCTTATTTCCTGCCTTTGAACCTAGCCCCAGCAATGAGATGTTTGCTAATTTGTCTTTTAATTGCAGAAAGTGAGCTAAATTCAGCATTCATAATTAAATCATATCAACGATTGTCTTCAAACCTCTGTTACCTCAATATTTACAGTTTGCTTGTCAGTATAGAATTTGTTAGCCACTGACTTGTAGTGGTTTGGAAGAGTTTGCTTTCAGATGTCAGTAGTCCCTAACTTCTGAGTAGATACACATATCCCCGTGTATTCACACGCCAGTATGCTAGAAGATCAGAACCAGCTGTTCATACAACTTCATTAAAATTGTCTCACAGCAGTTTTGGAAGCATTTCTTATTACTGCTTATTAGTCAAAATGATGTTGTGATATCATCACATTGCTAATTGTCCTACCTCAACTTTTTCTCATCTTATGAATAGAGAAACTGTAAAGATTGCAATATAGTCAGCTTTCTCAGCACTCGGTTTGTACAAGAGCCACACTCCATGTAGAGGGTTTCTACTGGAATATCCTCATATCTGTCCCACATCTTTTGTCTACCACATATTTATCTGCTCCTTTGCACCTTTGTCCCATGCTGGATTCATGCTTTGGCATTCTTATACTAGAAGTGTCCAGTGATAGTGGCATACATATATCCCAGCGACAAGCAAGCTACTTCAGATTACTGTGCGTATTAAATATATATATGTAAATATGCTACCATATTTCCTCTGCACTAGAACATGCAGACACACGTCTACCACATGTAGGAGCAGCTGCTCCAGCTGCTCTAATTACTGCCAATCTAGGATCAATAAGGTACAATACAGTTCTCTTTCTGTGCTAGCAGTACCTGAGCAATTTAAGTTTGGAGTTGATATTATTACTTTTGTAGAAAGGACATCATCTTCTTCTAGAGCAGAGTGTGAAAAATGATGCTAGTGAAGCTGTAACCATCCTGCTGATGATATTAATTACTAGGGCAGTTTACCACATTGTTCTAGGAGGAAAACACATGGATACAAATTAAATTGGTCTACAGTGTGGATATTCAGTTGTGTGTTTGGAAAACTGGACTGCTCACCACTGAGTGCCTTGGTCTAGTTAAGGTTTGCAACAAAGAAACGGTTAATTTTTCAAAGTGTGTTATTCTAGGAGTTATATGAAAATCTCAGTAAGGCAGAGCTATGGTACAGCTAGTCAGTAAGGAAAAATAGAATTCCTGTTTTTTTGCTGGGGGGGGAGAGGAGAGGATAGATAAAAAAATAGGAACTCTCTCCCAAAACTCTGACTACATACAGGAAGGTGAAATGTATGAAAAGAGTTTGGGATGAGAGATGGGTGTAATTTCTTTTCTTTTTTTTTCCTGAGGGAGTTGTGTACAGGCAGGAAAAAGAAAAGAAATAAAAAAACCAACCAAACAAACAAAAAAGCAACAGACATTTCAATGAAGAAGGCAGAAGATATCCAAGGAGGACGGAAAAGAGTAATCTTCAGAAAGAGCTAAGAGAGTCTTTGGTTGAAACAGTGTGCTAGATAAATCTAAAGTGTGGATTCTTGTTTTTGTTTTGAAAAAGAAAATACACACATTCTTTGTCTAGACAAGTAATTCCATGAAAGGGCTGCCAGACTCCATCAGCAGTTCTCCAATCTGCAAGACACTGATTTTAGATAAATAAGTGCTTTATTTAAAAATAATACTATTTTCCATTGGTTTGAGACCACTTACTGACTATAGTAAGACTCTACTTTGCCGTTACTTTGTAATTTGTATACTCCCAGATATTTTAACACGTTATTTGTAATCCATAAAAAGATGCTTGTAAAGCTAGTTTTAGGAGCATGTTTTAAAACAAAGAGTTTAAAAAGAAATAAATGGAAAGTTCTTTCTGTGCTTTCCTGCAGATTGGTGTCCTGGCACACAGTAGACTTGCTTGCTTACTTGTTTGCATTTACAGCCTAGAATGAAAATAAAAGAAAGGCCATGTAGAATAGAAAGCAGAAAAGAATTACCTTCAACAAAACCAGAATGAAACTCCTATAAATTTTGCCAGGTCTATTGTCTCAGCTGCCAGGTTTCTTCATCCTGTGCCAGGTTTTCTTGCTAGATGCTTGTTAATTTTTTCCATACATCAAATGCTTCACACCTGATTAGACTGGCTTTTACACTGCTAGGAGGACAGGACATTCTTAACCTGCTAGGACTAGAAGCCAGACTGTCTTTTAGAAACATTGGCTCAGTTTGGAGGCTCTCCTAGGGACACCTTGAGGAGGGTAATCAATTTCCATCAGGACATGAGTTTGGCCTCTCTCTTGTGACCATCATAATGTAATTAAAAATTATCCTCAAAAAATTTTACTGTGTATTTCCACCAGCTGTGCCCGACTCCTCTCATTCTGCTCTTTCGACAGCAGTACTTTCGCCCATCTTGAACAGTCTCCTGTAAGCTCCTGCATTCAGAAGCCTGTTGTCTTTCATTTTAAGCGGCCTACAAAGCCCTTCTGCTAGTGTCCCAGTTTATTCTTCATACACTCATACATTCATTAGATTGGCTTCATCATGAAACATGAATTACCAAACATTTGTTTGTGGCTTTTATCCTAGCAGTGCTTTGCAACATGAAGAGGTTTCTTTTTCATTGTTCTTATAATGACATATAATCTAAATGTTGTGTGAAAGATTTATGCCTGGACAGAAGCCACTGTCTCAGGGACAGTGCACAAGATTTAAGTCACTGGGAATTCACCCATCTGATTATTTTCCTGGACATTTTCAGTAAGGAGAGCACCTAACCTGGTGTCCTGGGTTCAGCTGTAGCAGTTATTTTTCTCTTTAGTAGCTGGTGCAGTGCTGTATTTTGGCTTTAGTCTGAGAACTATGCTGATAACACACCCATGTTTTAGTTGTTGCTAAGTAATGCTTATTCTGATCAAGGCCTTTTCAGTCTCTCACACTCTGCCAGTGAGGAGAGGCACAAGAAGCCGGGAGGGAGCAGGGTCAGGACACCTGACTCAAAATAGCCAAAGGGGTATTCCATACTACAGCATGTCATGCCCAGTATATAAACTGGAGGAGTCACCCGGAAGGCCGAGATCACTGCTCGGGTCAGGGTGGGTATTGGTTGGTGGATGGTGAGCAATTTTATTGTGCATTGCTTGTTTTTATTGGGTTTTTTTTTTGCTTCCCCTTTTAGTTTTATATTCTCTCCCCTTGTCATTTCCCTTTCCATGATTATTATTATTGGTGGTAGCAGTAATAGTTTTGTGTTATACCTTAGTTACTGGACTGTTCTTATCTCAATCTGTGGGATTTACCTACATTCTTTCGATTCTCCTCCCCATCCCACCAGGAGTGGCAAGGGGAAGAAGGGGAAGGAGTGAGTGAGCAGCTTCGTGGTCCTGAGTTACCTGCTGGTCTTAAACGATAACACCTGGCAACTAGAATTCACCATTTCCTGCAGCTCAGAGTTAGATGCCTTTGTACCCTTTGATTTCCCAACCTTTCATAGAATCATAAAATCAGCTAGCTTGGAAGACACCTTTAAAATCATCGAGTCCAACTGTTACTACAGCACTGCCAAGTCCACCATGTCACTAAGACCTCATCTACATGTTTTTTGGACACTTCCAGGGATGGCGATTCCACCACTTCCCTGGGAAGTCTGTTCCAATACCCAACTACCCTTTTGATGAAGAAATTTTTCCTAATATCCAACTGGTTGCCAACCAGATGTGACACTACTCACCACTTCTACTTTCAGTTTACCATAAAGTTCTTACTTGTTTTATAGTATAAAACTCATGAGGTTCTGCGTGGAATGTAGCAGATTTCTTCTTCCTTTCAGTGCATTATTTCTCTTTTTAAATTCATAAAGGCATGTTCAGTGCTTCTAAAGCACTGATATGGTTATTACATTAATTTAAATAATGTAGAAATTTATCTGTCTCTTTTTGTATATTTCTAAACTTTTACCATGATTCCATGATTGCATGGTGTGTTACAAGTCCTGTTTCAAGAAAGACCATCTTTAGGATGTCTTTAGGTTTATTCTATTCAGCAAAGCACTTCACCGTAAGTTTCAAGCTAAGGATATCCTTTAATACCTTTTTCTGCTTTGTTTGCTTTACTGGGTCTGATTTGAAAAGTTTGAATAGCCTGACTCTGAAAAAGAGGGTCACTACTAAAATCATAAATCACTGGTAGATTATTAAGGTCATCCAAAATGTGTGTGTAGTATTGAAATAAACACAACACACATTCTGTAATATATAAGGCTTTTTCTACAAATTGACACTTTAAAAGCATTCAAGTGTTTCAAAATAGTTCAATTTTGTTTTCTTGCCACAAAAGTCAAGAGCCTGTCAGTTGCTCTTTCCTGGAACACCAAACACCCACAGCTCCCTTCCGAGTGAAGCATTAGCAAGGGAAAATGGAAGTTAGAAGAAATACATATTCTACATATTCTAGAAATTTTCAAGAAACAGTTTGCAACTGTTGAAAAGATGTTCTTAAAACTTACTTTATGTTTGAATACTTCACATTAAAGGTTATGTCTGCTGAGCTATAACTTTGCTGTGAAGTGCTGCGTATGATGTTCTTGTCTGAAAAAAATTCAGATAGAAATCTGAGTAGGTTAAAATACATACTTAAAATAAATACTTCACTAGTGGATGATATGCATAATTTTCATCAGGAACTGTATCTATCATACCAGTAAAAATCAATGTCCTTCTTAGAGCCATTTAGTTGTGAAAGAAGAGACCAGAAGTTACCTATATCCCATATTCCTAAACCACATACCAATTGTGTATCTGGTTTGAAATAGAGAATAGAGCAAAATCTTAATCTGAGGTTATTGATTTGTTAAATGTGTTGAGTTTTAATTGGGACCTGACAGTTTCACTTTGGATGTAGGAAGCTTCTTCCCTTTAAGTAAAAGCATACTTACTAGCTTCAAACTACAGTTCAGTCTTTGCCATATTATTTTGCTGCTGGATACTGAGACCAAGTCCTTCCTGGTATAGTAAAATCCTGTCTTTTTAGACCAGATTATATGTGGATTCTATGTGTTTCTGTGCTTCTCACTGTGCTTTTTATGCAGCTATGCACATGGTCACACATAATTCCCCATGCTTAGGGACACTAAGGAGTGTTTCCTTGTTAGATTGAGACTTAAAAGAGAAATAGTTTCACTCTGTCCTCCAGTTTTCTGTTTTCTAGCAAGCACTGTTGTATACTGATCTGCCCTATAGATAGCTACTTTTCACAAACAGCATGTGGCCCATACCAAGTACAGTTCCCAAACTGGGACTACATCATATGCAATTGATGCACACCTGTCTGCATGTAGGTGAGTGTGTAACACAAATCACCCCTGCACGGTACTGTTGCTGTATCTCCTTCTGCCTGACACTTCGAGAGAAGCCCTGAGCTACTTAGGGAACCACCATAATTGTCTTTTTGGCAATTTGCTACATATGGAGCTCTGTCTCTTCTCTTGACTTTTGAGATGTTTTAAATATGTGATATGGCTCCGGTCCATATATGAACTTGGGGAAGTGACTGGTTGGGTCAGAACAGTTGATAATCTTTGGCAAAAAATAAAATATTATATTTTGGAGGCCTTCTAACTCTGTTAGTTCTTCTCAGTCTGTAATGTTTCACAAAAATCCTTTAATGGGCATTAGGAAACAGATTTATCTCCATTTGTATCTAGTATGAGAGTCAGGGCAAGGTTGCAGAGGACTTAGCCCACCAGAAGCCTGGTTCTAGCCATGACATTTACACCTTTACCATTCTCTGTTACAAATGCCCCCAGCTGGTTTCACCAGACTTATTCCAGGGAAATGCTTTTACTGGCAGCCAACCTGCAGGACATTATACATTCAGTGGTGTGCAGAAGGCTCTTTAACTTGCATGGTAAGAAAAACAGTAAATCTGACGGTAGACGCAGTAGAAGCAAAAAGAGAAGCAATAGGCGGGCAGAGTTAAACTGCGGTTGCCTTAAGTACACAGAAAATTGCTTTATGAGCCAAGCACACACAACCAATTTTCTATTGTGGATTGAGAAAAAAGCTTGCAAATATAGAATGGGATTTAAAAATGGGAGAATGCCTAATACACATGTTCAAGGATAATTAGCAGACCAGAAAGCTGTGAGAAGTTATTTTATCTTTTATTATATCTGCGTATTGGTGCCTGGTGGCAGATTACTTTTGTTAACCTTATATAGTTTTATTGCAACGTTAATGACGTATATATTTGAGGGGGGAGTTATAACCTAATATCCTGTAAGGAGGGAAAGGGAAACTTAAACTAACCCATGGCTGACTGTTTTTCTGAATTAGTTGATTTAATGTTTTGCTTTTGTTTCTGTTCCAGGAAGGCACTGAACATATTGCCATAAAATTTCTTTATGTACTTATGCGGAGATATCATTGGCTTATCAATAAAAGGAGTAAAGGGACAGTTTCTGACAGGCTGGGGTAAATCTAGGCTAATTGTGATGCCAAATTTGGTAATGATTTCAAAGGTACATTGTAAGTGATTTAAGAAAAACAGATTTCGTACCTCTTTTTTAAGCATTTCTTTCTGAGTGAATTTGATCATAGTTCACATCCCTTTCTATCCATAAATACAGTTCTTCTCACATGGTGTCCCAAACAGTCACCCTGATATCAACTTTATGCTAAATAAAAGTGTAGCCCTGTGATCCGTATGCTTTTTAGGATTAATGATCTTCATTCGCTAATAAGAATTATCATCTTAAACATAGTGTATTTTCAAGATCCAGTGGTGTATTTCAGAGCTATTTGGCACCTGCCTGGACCCCAGCCTAATCCCAGTCTTATATTGCATGATACTTGCTCTGTCCTAGATAATCTATTCAGCCTTGTATAGCTCAGCCTATTTCCTACCCTACAAGAGCCCTACAAAACCAAGGTCTTCAACCTGTTTTTGCACCACAATCAAATCCTACCTTGATCTAGAAAATCCTCCTTGCTACAGATATTGTATGAACAGATTTTTCTCAGTCCTTATCAGAAATGCTTGTAGCTCTGTTGAAATAATCCAGCTACAAACTCAGTTCTTCAATCTATCTTGCCACAAACCCTCACCTAATTTTGCTAACTAACCACCAGTACCCGTCAAAGCATTCATCAATAAGCCATTTTATCTGGTGATTTTAGCCTGCATTCGAGCTTTTAGAGTTTAAAGACCTAGTGGTAAACTCAAATATTCAGTCTTTGGCCTTCTGAAAACTAGCCGCAACCCAAGTCCAAGCCTATCCATCACTAAACCGAAGTCTTTGATGTCTGGTTTTCTGAACAGGAAATCTGACTAGCAGTGGCCATTGCTTAGGACTTTTTTCAAATGAGTGATATGTATGGGTCATTGTCTATAGTTGCACTAGACTCAGGTTTCGGGGAAACAAGTAATTTAAGAGATTTATCTGCTTGTATTCATGAGCCAAGAGACTAGGATGTGAGGTGGAGCCAGGGCTGTTACAAGTTGCTAGAATTTAGTTAAAGCCCGTGTTTGTAACTATGATGGAACCATTAAAATGTAACAGTGGAAGTGATTAAAATGACTGCAATCTCTGCTCTCACAGACCCTTGTCCTCGTTCCATCCTCACCCCATGAGTGAAATTCTTCTGCCAGAGAACTTCTCAAGTGATGTTTCCCATAACAAGCAACTCTGATTCTAGCATTGAAGATTTCTTAGGATTTGTCCACACACCACATTGTATGTGGCACTCTTTTCACCACAAAATTATAGCATTTTCTAATACTCACTGATCAAAAGGAGCCACAGAAAAATCATGAACTGTTTTACTCTGCTGGCAGTTAGAGCTATGGTTTTAAGGACTGAGCCTCAATGTAACTCTTGAACCACAACTCTAGTATCAGCTCCTAACCCTTGGCTTAACTGTAGCTATGTGATACACATCCACAAAGAACTGACTGTAAATCATTTGGACGTATTGATGAGAGAATGAGTATACAATCTTGTTTATCTGATATAATGATGCTTTGGCATGGTCCCACACTGAATTTTCTGAGTGCATGTTCTCAGGTCAGTATTAGTTCTAGCACTAATGGCAGCCTGCTTAGGCCTGCTCCTTTTGAGCAAGTCACTTAGCATTCCTGTTCCTTAAATTGTTTGGGTGGGGACAGATGGCTGAGACAGACCTTGCATATTCTCCTCTTCACAGCTTCTCCAACAGTCCATAAACCCAATCTCCAACACCCTATGATTGCAGTTCTTGGCTTTGTATAACAAAAAATTGCTATCTGTGCCAAATTTGGGAAGTAGAGTGGGTTTTGAAATATGGAAAAGTATCCAGTAGGGGCAAAGCTGAAGATATCAGATTCATTGAACAAATTATAAACCATACTTAAAGCCATATTTCCATGGGTTAAAAACTGGTTCATTAGCAAAAGGTTTAAATGTTTGCCACTGCTTTGCCTTGGTACAGCAGAAAAAGTTCTGAAAATGTGACACCTGTGTGCTCTATTGAACAGAATCAAATCCTTCATATAAGCCAAACTTCAGTTCTCTACTAATAAAATTCTACATGCCACTTTATAGTGCATGTTTATTCTGTAGTAAAAGTGACACAAATCCTTAATACAGCATCAGTGCTGCCTATTGAGCTTTGTATTCTTATAAATATTCCCATGGGAAATCTGAAGGTTGGCACTGCTAGACTGTATTTTTAAAATATCACAGATGGGGTGGAACCCAGCATCATGTTGCTTATTACTCTGGTGATCTATCTAATGGTATTCTTTGCTGCTGAAATCTAATAAAAATAACATTTTTGAAATATTAGATATTGGATTAAAGCTCCTAATTGTGTCTTTCATAACCAAGGAAGGTCCATATTAATAATTCTTTCCAGAGCTATTCAAAAGAAGACATCTGTTTTGGCATACATTGTGAAACTCAGATCTGTCCAGTGCCTTTTTATTCATTTGTTACTTTTCATGAACAAATGTGACTGCACATTTATTTAAATCTTTAGAAATGTGGATGAGCAAACAGAAGACAAAGTAAAGTTAAACCTGAATTGGAGACATGCTGTTCAGGAAGAAACAGTTCCACCTGCAGTAGGTGGTTACTGCCCTTGCAATAACCCAGTGCAATAATTCTGATACAGTCAAACTGTGCCTTTCAATCCACTGCCTCAAATGGATGGACAGTCCCAAAAAGAGTGCAAAACCCCTGCTTACTTAGTAAAAGGTCATTGGAAAGAGAAAAGAAATGCCTGGCACAGAGGCTGACCTATTCAGTATATAATCACACCTTTAAAAAGACATCTACATTACAAAGGGTAATCTTATGGCATACTCTGTAATACTGCATACTTCCCTAATGCAGCTACCATGAGTAAGACTTTCAGAAATGAAGAAAGTGTGGTGTAAAGTTTTATTATCCATCCACCATTTCTATTTGAATTATTAACAGTTTATGCATTGGTATGAGAGAATTTTTGATGTACTCAGGCAGCAGTTTTCTGCGTTTGCGCTACTGCTAGAGTGCAGTTCTGTTGAAAGCTATAAGGATGACAGTCACAAAAGTGCTGCCCTCTGTTTGCCATAGCTCTTACAGAGTGTGAGCATTTTTTAGTATTCCCAAGCACAGTTTTAGAGAGATCACATTTTTATTACTTTGGTTCAATTACAACTGAGCTCAATGCTTTTTGCTGCTCAATTCCTAGACTGTTATGTTTACTAAGCTGAATACTAAATTAATTCTGACCCACAAATACCCCCTCCCCCTAAAAACTGAAATGACTGACTAGAAGAGAGGAAATGGATCCATACAAGTAAAGGAGGAGGTGATAAAGTTGGCAGAAAAAGGTGAAAGAATTTGCTTAAGTGACAAATCTGGAATGCATGCCCATCTTGGCCTAGAAGGCAGAAAGCAATGGTAAGGAATCTGTCTATGTTTTATTAGGGAATATATATATTCTTTTGGCTGGAGAGTACAGAAAAATTACTGTCCCATTGGTCTTCTTATGTCTGTGCCACTGAGGAACAAAATTAAGATTGAAATAAACCCTAATTTAAATGTAAACCTGTCCGTCTTTCTGCTCTACTAGCAAAACTGAAGTCCAAAAAATTGCAGGTTTTCTTCTACAAATTATCTGTTTACATTAACAGGAAAAAGTAACCCCATTGCTGGAGTAAAGAAGAGCTTGATGCTTTCAGGAGCTTCTACCGGGTATACTGCATATCAGTGTGCATCCTTATTTTTACCTAACAATGTTTACAAAAAGACCCATTCTTGGAACATCAAATATTCAGAAAAGTGCATCTTCATTGTAGGGCAAAAAATACCATTTTAATTAGGTAGTAATTGTCAGCAGTTACTGCCATTGGACCCATCAGTGTTTTATAACAAAACCTGCTGCTCAGAGTTGGTGTCTCCAAAACTGTAATGATCCATTAAAATTTTACTGTGTCTTCCACCCCCTGATAACTCCTGCATTTGGTATGTACACAACATTGGACCTAGTAGGCTGCCTGGAGGAGGCACTTAGCAAGCAGCTGACCTGAAAGACTCTGCATAAAGTGCAAAGAAGAATAACGAAAGCTGGCGTTGCCTCTTGGGGTTCCCTAGTATATCTACAGCATTACCAGAAGGTTCAGGAAGTTGCATCTGTTGAGTGTGAAATTCTTAAGCTCCAAAAATGCCCACTTAGAGAATTAGGAAACACCTGGAGATTTTCATTCACCAGAATGCTCTCATCTCTTCGTCATATGCAATATATAGCCTACACACACATTTTTTCAGATGTGTTTTGTTACCCATTCATTCATGTTCACATTTTATGTTTTTATCCCTTCAAAGGTGTGAAAGCAATACTTGTTCTGTATTAACAGTACAATTATTTATTACCAGTGATGTGATTTTTTTCCTTTGAATGCCAGTATTCTGCTCTTGAATGGGTTTATGATGAAGTTGCATCCACGCTATTCCATGTTTTTATAAACATTAAAATAAGATGATAATGAGGGGTTAAAAGTAGCCTACAAAAATTATTAAATAACTTGTTTCTCTGATGCTTAGTTTGTAGCCTTGACCATCATCAGGGGCATAAATTAATTTATAACAGCTGTGTATGAGTATTGAGGACTGGGACCTGAGTGTTGTATTCAGAGGGATGTGTTGAAAGTTAAACTCATCAGAGTCACCTTAAGTACATGAACATTTCTGGTGTGTTTTGCAGTTTTACAGCTTTGCTCCAAAAACAACATCATGAGGTTATACAATGAGAGACTCAAACAGCCAAGGGACGCAAAACCACTGTCAGAATTGCTAGAGTGCAGTTATAAAGCACTTTATAAAGTAATATGAGTAATTGCATGCAACAATTGCCAATATCCACGAGCACTTACAATGTCTGTAGTGCAGTAGGTGAAGAATGCTGTGGCAGACTTTTAAATGATGATTATCTTCTGCAATAGTGGTCCATTCCAAACTAGCAAGCTTGACATTTCTCTGTAGCAGTTTCTCCTTCACCTATTGCATGTGGCCTGCAGTGCCTAAAAGTGATTTAGTGACAAATATTGCAAAATTACAGTGTTTTGAACCACATTTTTCTAGCTAATATTATGCTATTTTTTTTTTTTTTTTTCTGGTTTACAAATGTTGTCACAGATTTCTTTTAGCTGGTAGGTCCCCAGGTACTGTGGAAATGCAACAGGCTGCTTGGTTTTGTTTCATGCGAAAAACAAACCCAAGACATTGTTGGAAATGGTGAACTTCAGCTCTCTGAGAGGCAGTGCTGGATTTTCCAAGAGTGTTTATAAGAAAAATGGGTTGAAGAGGCCCAGTATCTAGAATTGCAACAGAGGTTTACTGTCACTTCCTCAAAGGAGTTTCTCAGGGACACAAACTGTAAATAGTGTAGAAAAATGAAAAGGATGCCTTTACTCAATTAATTAGCCTACATTTTCTAAAACCAACAAAAATACAGCAAAAAAAATTTGATGCGACAGAGATCTTAAAATATCAATTGTAACCTTTTTCTGACTTGCAGAATTACTTGCTGTTTCTTTAAACATCATGCTTTAATCCCAGAGGAGTATATCAAATAACCATAGGAATGCTGAAGCCTTTTGCTAACTAGAAATAAACCCATTTACTGACATTGTTAGATGGTCAAAAAGATAACCAGTTCCCAATAGAGTAGTGGTTGTGTGCTTAGTGCCAAGGATGGAAGAGTTAGTGTATAGGAAGCCAAACTGCGAAGACAAATTTTCAGTACCATAGTGACCTCTGAATTGTAACAATGTGACAATCACTTTGGCCAGTGATCTCTGAAGTGGAGGAGAAGAGAGCTGGAGAATAATTAACTCTCAACTTCAGATCAAGCTAATGTCTGAGGACTGATGATGCCTATAGAAAATTCAGATTCATCTGTCAGCGACCAAGCTAGGTCAAGAATTCCACTGCAGAATTTCCTGACTAGATGTTTGGCAACTGGCGCATTTCTGCAACAATTCTTCATTTTTCATAAAAACACACTTTCTAGCTAAACATCATTCATCAAAAAAATCCCAGCCAGCTTTAAAATAAAGAGGTAAACTTTATTACAAACAAGCACAGTAAAAAAATAATCTCCATACATGCTAGGGTTTGAAAAATGGTCATGTATATTGAAGACCTTGTAAAAAAAGTATTCTTTACATATTGAGGTGTAAATGCCGAAAGAATAACTAGATGTTTTTCATAGTCCTTTTTTTTCCTCCAGGGATAATAGATGGAACAGCAAATAATGGTACAAATGAGAATAGAATTTTATGCTGTTTGACATAAAATACACAATGGAAAACTAATATAGTTACATCAATAAATCTTTTAAATGCAGAGAATTCCCTCACTCCAGTGTTGTATTATGAATTCAGTAGCATAACACTTTATTTGACAGTTGGTAGCAAAACTTGAACTCAGATTATTAATAACCTTTCCACAGTCTATCATTAATGTCAGTGGGTGCGGTTTAGGAGTTTTATTTTGGCAAGTATAATATTTTAACATATTAACTGACTGTTTGTATAGTCAGAGCAGAAATGTTAGCCAGGGAAGGCATTTCACTCCAGTTCTGAAGGCACTAAAAATAAACTGCTGCTTACCATCTCAGACATCTTGGTAAATGTCTGATTTCTCCAGCCTTCGAAGTGCTACATCGACACTTGGTCTAGAGTTTAAGACATTTCTTTCAGTAGGCTTTTACATAGGACAATTTGGCTACAGGACATTTACAGCAGACAAATCATGCCAGTGATATCTTGTCAAGTTTAACATCCTGTGAAGGCAACTGGCATCAGTATGTTCTGCTCAAAGAAGAGGATGGCTGCAAGATCAGCCTGTGGAGCTGCTGCCTATTGACTAGACCATGGGGCAGATTCAATTATTCATATCTCAAGTTAGGCTAAGGCAGCTGTTTTGAATGACACTGGTATACATAATGCCTTTACTGCAGACTACAGCTGGTACCATGTAAGAGGTCACTGTATCAGTATGAAACCGTATATAAATGTAACTCTGCGCCAGAACCTGTGAGCTAGATGAGCACTTGACAAATTAATTTTTATTGAGAAGCAAGCATAAGAGTAGACTGGTAACAGTCAGTTACAATTCTCCATTATCAGTCTTTGTTTTGGGAAGAACCATGCTACTTTGCTCTCCTTGGTGTACAGGTACACTCAGCTAGTGATTGTTCAATGTTGTCCAAGACTCTCCTAGTCCTCCAACTGCTGCTTCATGAGAGACAGTATCAAGAGAGGATATATGATCTCTCTTTTGGTGCATGGACTCAGGGTCTCTCTGATCATTTTCCTCTCCTCTGAAGCCATGTACAAATCTGTTAGAAGCTAGCCTTAGAAGATAAATCTGAAGTTACAGAGAATATAAAAAAACTGTGCATAGAAGTTGCATTGAAGAGGTCATCTAGTTTCTTCTTCTGCTACCAGGCTGAGGACTCAAACCTAGACTGTCCCTGACAGATGTTTACTTATACTATTAAAAAACCTCAAACAAACAACTTTGGAGGAGGGTATCTCTTAAAATCCCTGTGTTTCACTGCTAAAGACTGGTTAACTATTTTAACACTAGTTGGAAAATTTTTTTTTCCTAATAGCTGGCATAAATGTATCCTGTTAAAAATTAAGATAATTACTCCTCCTCCTACCCTCACTCGATACAGAGAATATTGATCATAGAATCATAGAATCATAGAATAGTTAGGGTTGGAAAGGACCTTAAGATCATCTAGTTCTAACCCCCCTGCCATAGGCAGGAACACCTTACACTAAACCACGTCACACAAGACTCTGTCCAACCTGGCCTTGAACACTGCCAGGGATGGAGCAGTCACGACTTTCCAGTGCCTCACCACCCTTACAGTCATTGTCTTTTTTATGTGTATATATCATTGTCTTTTTTATATATTTTCTTTACCAGAAAAGTCAATTTTCAGGCTATGAAATAATTTATTTTTTTAACTTTTCTTTATGTTATGCTTTCTAAATCTCTTATTTGTTGCTGTGTTCATATTTCATTAATTTTCTTTTTTGTTTTCTGAGTGATGTGATTATCCTGAATTATCCTTGGTCTGCCCTTGCAGCTTAATTTGTTGAGTCCATTTTTTTTTTTACTTTCTGTCCTGTAGTCTTTTTACCTGGGCTACTATTTGACTAGGTTGTTTAATAATATATAGTTTGTTTATTAATATATTGTTTGGACAGGTTCAAAACCTTTACTAATGTTAAGCTAATTTAGATCTATTACTTTCCACCAACCAAAAGAAGAATATTTTTCTCTCACAGGAGAAAATTATACAGGCTTGACATGGTATATTGTCAAAACCCATGTTGATTGTTTCTTGTCAACTTATCCGTTCAACATTTAAAGATGCATTGTTTAAGAATAAAGACAGCAGCAGTGGCTGCAGTACATTGTAATGGCTGTAGACACCAACTTATCTCATGTGAAACACTTCTATTCACTTTTTAAGATTACTTTATTTCACTGTCCACAGCTCCTCCGCTGTGGATTCTTCTTGCATCTCTAATAATAATAGTTAAAAATAAATAAAAATCTTGTCATTCGTCAGTATTCTAAGTGTAGAATTCTTATTTAACCTGAACTTTTTTTTTTACCCTACTAATTTCCTTTTCTGTCTTGATACTTATTCTCTTTTTAAAATTAACTTTGGTAAACATCTTTTCATACTTAACCTCTTGTCTGGGCAAAATGACATTGGATAGTTCAGTCTGCACAGCATCATATGATTAATTTTCTGATAAATGGTGGACTTAATTTGCCTAAGAGTTTCTTTGACTTCTAAAGAACTATAAAATCTCCTTGGATATCCAATACTGTGTGAAAGTAGAGACAGTAGAAATTATATTTGATGCTTCCTTTCTGTTTAACATTTTGCCTGAATTCAGAGACTGAGCTGTAAAAAAATAACACAGTTAGTTTGCACTGCTGGAAGTTTCCAAAAGACAGATCATGGAGGTACCATGGGACCGATGAAGCAGACAAATTTCACCTTTTCTCTGTTTAAGTATTACTTCAACATGTCATTAGGTTTCTAAGACTTCCTCCTCCTCAGTAAAAAAGTAAAGACAGTGAACAACAAGGACTGATATTAAAGAGTGTTTAAATAGCTAATATAATTGCATTGCACTGTTAATGTTACTAGGATAGCTTACAATACACACATTACAATAAATAATGCCTTGCAACAAATGGTGTAAATTGTGACAAATTAATTCTCGTAATAACATACAATTTAATCACAGGGTTT
Source organism: Psittacula echo (assembly GCF_963264785.1). Classification (NCBI taxonomy): domain Eukaryota; kingdom Metazoa; phylum Chordata; class Aves; order Psittaciformes; family Psittacidae; genus Psittacula; species Psittacula echo. The sequence continues at coordinate 122,039,633 of NC_137737.1, forward strand.
TTTTCCAATTTCCACACCACACCAAAAGGCCTGACTTCACGATGTACTTTAGTTTAGAAGTTTATTTAGAACTTAAAACTTCAAGTTCTCAAATGATAAAGAGAAATGGACTATGGTCATACCTCTTTGTGTGCCCCTTTTTAAGCACATAAAAGACTTACAAAATTCTTTCTTTCTGATCAGATAATTAGAAAATTTTGTTTTGTTAATAACAAAGTGTGAGACTGAGATTTGATTCCAATTGCAAACACTTCCCATATTGCTAATTCAAGAAATCATTTCCTCTTATTTTAATGCCACTGAACATTTAATGCTTATGTTCAGAACAGGAAAATTTCACAAACATTTTATTTTAATGTCCTCCTTAAAGAAATCTGACTGCTATCATATGGTAGAGTTTCTGAGTTGTAGATGCAAAAAAATCTGCCTTTCCTATTCACTCCCAGTAGTTGGTGAGAGACGTGCCAGAAATCCCTGATCTGACTCCTGTGTCAAGGCCCTGCCAACTGCAGTGAAATTTAAACATTAGGATTTCTTAATGTTTTGAGTCAGTAGGACATGAAAGATGATTTTCCCGATGTTATTCGTAGAGTATGGGACATAGAAACTCAAAATTACATAGAGGATATCTGAAAGATAACATAGATCTGTAGGACTTCTATCCTTCATGCTATGCTACCTCAATGCCAGGCAGGTTCCAGTAACAAGGCCCAGGGCTCTCTGATAGGCCCTGTAAAAATCCTGAAGAAGTGGTAAAACCCATTTTGTTTGACACAGAAAAGCTGCAGGGTACAACACATAAAGAAATAAATGGAAAGAGGCAGGTAGGATGTGTGGGTTTTCATCCCTCTGAATAATTCCTCCAGCAGTAAATGTGTAGATATGCCAAATTAAAAAATAATATAGCTCTTTTGGAATTAGAGAAAATTCCAATTCTGAAGACTGAGAACTGACAGAAAGACAAGAAACAGCAGAGATTGTATTATTATTGCATGTAATGTTCACTTAAAAGCACAAGGAGTTAATCTTATCATCCTACACATGGTTGCATTTATAAAAGATAAAAATCGCAAACAAGTAATGCACAGTTACTTGTTACATATTCTTCCCATTACAGTTGACAGGTTCATTAATCATACAGTGTATTTTACTATTAGAAGCTGTAAAGAAGATCAAATCTCTTGTAATTTTTCTTCTTCTTTTCCATTTGATAAGTGTGTTGTTTCAATGTGCAGATAAAATATAGTGTCAGTCACAAACAGTCCCAAGAGAATTGCAAGTCTCCAGTTAGAAAATTCATCCTTATTTGCAATGTAAAAATTCCATGGAAAATGCATCATTTCCTTTTTAACTTGACCACCATATTGACTAAAATGCATATGCCTGGGTATTCACAAAAGCAGCAATCCAGAATGAAGTGCCTGTGGATATGAGCAATGTTTAACTAATAGAAATATTGCTTACTGCATGTTGAAAGCATTAGCTATGAATACCCCTATTCATAACATCACATTGATTCATAATTAAAGCCCTGTGAAAATTATAGAGAAAGTTGACATGTTTCACAAGCTGTTCATGGTAAATATAGCAAATTTTACAGTTTGTTGTGACTTGCCAATAAAGAACTCTCAGGAAGAAAGATAAAGAAGTGATTCTATGATACTGAGTTTTTAGCAAGTGTGACTAACACAAATGACGACCTATGCAGAAGGCTTAGACCCAGTTTTTCAAAGCAAATTAAGAAAGCTTCCACTTTAGAAGTAGTCTAACATGTCTATTGAGAAACATTTTGGTGGACATACAGCAGTAAATTCTAGCCTACGCATGAAGTAGGAAAGCCTCAAGAAATAAAAATAACTCAATGCTGTTTCCTAATGAAAGTGAAATGAAGCACTGCAAAACTGCATGCAGCTGTGAAGATATACACTGAAGTCTCACTATTCTTTTCTTTTTAAGGATGAACAGTAATAATTCTTAGTCCTTCTCCTGTTTGTGACACTGTAATGTGTACATGGTCTGCTTTGTGTTAAGATTTCCACATCAGGTGTCCCACTAAATATTTAGAAAGAAATGATTTGAGCTGGACTGTAGCGGATGATATAATGAAGTCAGTGTGCATCAAGCTGATTTTCCACAAAACTTTTCAAAAGGATCAGGAAATATTTGAAGACTTGTGGTTTGAATGTCTTCACAAAGGGGAGAAACAGACTTGCTAATTTTTTTTCTTACACCATCCTTTAATCCCTGTAAAATCAAATTCGGATTTCTATCATACTAATACCCAAAACTGATGCACACTCAAACCAGGTTTGCATTTCTTCATATTTTAGTATAATGGAAGTAGAGATGTTGTCCTATATGGTAGTGGCTCCTCTTTTCATGAACATAAACACTTATCTCTTCAAACAAAAATCCCCAAACCCCGAAAGTACAATAAACACTGCTGCAGTGCCCATTCAGATTCTTCCTAAAATGAGCTTTCATAAACAAAGCACAACTGAGTAGACAGGTTACTTCTATACAAAGTCACTAGAAGCTCTCTCTGAGACACTAGTTTAGCAAGGTGATTTATTAGGTGAGTGAATGGTTTGGAGCAGTTAAGAAGGAATGCAGGGCTTCTGTACTCCAGAACAGCAGATGAAGTGATTGCTAGTCACTTCTTCATAATAAGATATACAAAATGGCTGTAAACCCACCTCTTTAAGCAGTTCTGATACTGGATGAAGCTACAGCTGAACCCAGGACACTCAGAAAGTTTGGGAAGTTGTAATTTAAGAAGTCAAGATTATTAACTAACATTAAGTGTAACATTGCTCATACCCCTTGATTTTTTATTTCCATTTTATGTAGAATTTTTGAAAGTTGTGTCAATAAAAGAAGTTGACAAAGTCTAAATTGGAAACGCTTAAAAGAAAAGACATATTTGAGTAAAGACATCAGTGTATCTAATTGGATAATTGTTAATTGTTAATATACCAGTTGAGGAATTTAGGCCAAATCCAAAGTATTTTATAGAGACATATTTATAAGTAAAGCTACAGTCTTACCCTTGATAGTCGCAATATTTTTGAATTAAACCAGAGATCTTGCCGATGTGTATAAGTATATATTTAACTTGCATGCAATACAAATGAGTCTGTGCCATGGGCTCATAACAAATCAAATCAGCAGCTTTCTCAGCTGATAACACATGAATTTAGCTGTTGGAAGCTTGCATGGGTGGAAGGCAAACCAGCCAATGATGTTTGAATGAGGGAAGGTGGGAAAATACTCTTGAGCTGAAAAAGAGGTAAAAAATTACTTGAGCATATGTGAGCAAAGTGACATCTACAAATATTAAGCAGAGAAGTGAAAAGTATCTGGAGGGGACATTTCCTGAAAGAGATGTTACTTTTGTCTCTGTGTGTGTGTGTGTGTATGTGTGCGGCAGTAATGATACCATTGATTTCAAACAAAAAGCAAGCTGTGACAAACATCTTGAGAGATATTCATGTTAATGGAGGCTGCGAGAAGTTGAACCTACAGTAGGAAAGACAACTAAAGCACAAAAAATGGTAAATGAGATATTTTCTATGAGAAGAACAAATATATCATAAAACAGTTTGCAGACTTAACAGAGGCCTTTTGCACTGCTAATGTTTCATTTCATTTTCTGCAAAGCCCTGCTGTGAAAAGCTACATGGAAGTTTCTTGGGAAAAACATACCTTATGCTGGTGCCATACCTTGTTAAGATCAACTGGGAAAAAAATACTTACCAAAGCTTCTTGAAAGTCATGTGAAACTGTTTCTGCACTCTTTTCATTCAAAGACCACTTGACCTTTTTTGAAAAATAAAAAACCCACATGGACAATCTCTTTCTCCCGGGATGTATCTTATGTATAGTCAAATAACAAATAAGCTGAACTCAGAATGCTACTGCTTGTTTTACATACTTTGTTTTCATGTGGTTATGTGTACAGAAAATGTACAAGTGCATCTTCTGGGTTTACTCCCTCAGTCATTTTGTGGAACATCTGCTGATATTTGTGATGTAAATGGCTTGAAAGGATTATTGGAGGTGTTCATCAACACTTTCATAGCAGCACCATTTTAGTCCCAGGGGAATAAAGAATTATAGCTCTGCAAAGGCCTCGAGCTTTTAATTCTCTTCTTGTAGGTTTTGCTTTATAAGAAAATAACAAACAGGGCAGGAAGGGGGAAATGTACATAGCAGTGAGAAAACTCTCCTGAAATTTGAGACCTTTGAGCATTGGCTGCATGTTTTGTTATTATAAGTGCTAACTTATGGAGGTTAAATACTTTGAACACAGCTAAGCCAAATATGCTTTGTATAAATTACTGTTTTGAATCATGCCTGACCAATTTGGTGGCCTTCTGTGATGGGGCTACAGAACTGATAGATAGGGTCAGAGCAGTTGACATCACCTACCTGGAGTTGTTCAAAGTGTTCAACACTGTCTTGCTTTACATCCTTGTCTCTAAAATTGGAGAGACATCAATCTGCCGGATGGACCATTCTGTGGATAAAGAATTTCCTGAATGGCTGCATGCAAAGGGTTGTGGTCGATGGCTCAACATCCAGATAGAGACCGGTAACAAGTGGTGTCCCTCAGGGATCGGTGTTGAGACCGGTCTTGTTCAGCATCTTTGTTGGTGACATGGACAGTGGGATTGAGTGCACCCTCAGCAAGTTTGCTGAGAAAATGAACATGAGCCAGCTTCAGTGTGCACTCGCAGCCCAGAAAATCAACCGTATCCTGGGCTGCATCAAAAGGAGCGTGACCAGCAGGCCGAAGGAGGTGATCCTGCCCCTCTACTCTGCTCTTCTGAGACCTTACTTGGAGTATTGTGTGCAGTTCTGGTGTCCTCAACATAAAAAAGACATGGAACTGTTGGAACAAGTCCAGAGGAGGGCCACGAGGATGATCAGGGGACTGGAGCACCTCCCGTATGGAGACAGGCTGAGAAAGTTGGGGCTGTTCAGCCTGGAGAAGAGAAGGCTGCGTGGAGACCTCACAGCAGCCTTTCAGTATCTGAAGGGGGCCTACAAGGATGCTGGGGATGGACTGTTCATTAAGGACTGTAGTGACAGGACAAGGGGTAACGGGTTCAAACTTAAACAGAGGAAGTTTAGATTGGATATAAAGAAGAAATTCTTTACTGAGAGGGTGGTGAGGCACTGGAATGGGTTGCCCAGGGAAGTCGTGAATGCTTCATCCCTGGCAGTGTTCAAAGCCGGTTTGGACAGAACCTTGGGTGACATGGTTTAGTGTGGGGTGTCCCTGCCCACGGCAGGGGGGTTGGAACTTGATGATCTTAAGGTCCTTTCCAACCCTAACTATTCTATGATTCTATGATAGGATAAGGGGCAATGGGTTTAAACTTAAACAGGGGAAGTTCAGGTTATATATAAAGAAGTTTTTTCCTTTGAGAGTGGTGAGGCACTGGAAAAAGTTGCTCAAAGAAGAGGTGAGTGCTCCATCCCTGGCAGTGTTCAAGACCAGGCTGGACAGAGCCTTGGGTGACATGGTTTAGTGTGAGGTGTCCCTGCCCGTGGCAGGGGGGTTGGAACTACATGATCTTAAGGTGTTTTCCAACCCTAACCATTCTATGATTCTATGAAAATAATTCCCACTTTAAAGACATTTTATTTATGAAGTCCATTGTGATTTCTGATGAGATACACAAACACAGATTATTTTCAGAATGGCATGCCTAAGAACCAGGAAAGACAACCTCAGCAGAGTTTCATTTCAGACCAAAATGTGTGTGCAAATCAATCTGAACAAATTTATAGCTAATCTTTTCCATAACTATTTTAATTGTACCTGTTAGTACTGATGCCATTACTAAAGTGTGCTTTCCTGCTAGGATCTCCTCTATTTGTTGGTTGCAGTTAAAGGTACATGAACTGGTAGCCTTGGATATTAGCGGTGAAGAATTCTGACAACTACTGTGAAATTCTTTGAAAGTATCCTGTCAAAATCTCAGCTGTAATTATGACCTAAATGTAAAGGTCAATGGTGATAAAAGTTCATCATCTAAATATCCTGTTCCAGCTTCTCATTTGATTTGTAGGGCTGTGGGTTTTTTTCAGTTGGGGCTTTTTTTTCAGAGATATTAACACTAAGACTTATTTAGACGTTTTTACTTTCTCCGTGATAAAATCTCTCTAAAAAGTCTGCTGGATAGTTCTGCTTTTCTTGGCTATTATACCTTTCTAGGAAAAATAATACTAAGGTCTCTGTGAGATTCAGAGTAATCTAACAGAATTGTTAAATTACCACCTATTTCTCAATACATGAAGTAAACTATATACTGTATGTAAGAGTACATATGTATGTTTGTATATATATGTATGTATAGATGTATAGATGTAGGTATTTTTATATCCTTAGGGCATGTTTACTAAATTCTCAAATACTTCCTACAAATATAAGAAACTCTCGTTTTGTTTTGTAAACTCATGGTTATTTGGAATTTTCATTCTCACTTCTAGACTTACTTGCTACTTTGTCCTGATATATTTTGACAGCATCATTAAATATAATAGTAAATACTCTTTACTTTGACTGACTTCACTGTTCTGTTGTATTTTTAATGGTGATCAGTTAGCTGTTTGGATTATAGGGTGCCACCTCAGGACAAAATGTTTATTGTGAAGAATACACATTACAAATCATGCCAGCAACAAGTTATCACATACTGCCATGTTAGCCAGAAAAAAGACCTGGTGGTGGCAGACTTTTGACTGTCTTTAGGGAGTTGTCCATGTGCAGTTCTATTTATATTCATCCTCTCTGAGCTATTTGCTGTTTCCCCAACTATGTGGTGTAAAAAGATATCTTATGAAACCTGACTTACCCCTGCTGGGTTCTGCAGTCTCCTCAGGGTTGATCACATCGGGTGTGCTCCAGTGACTCATTATTTGTGAAACAGATAATAGAGGAACTGGAATATTACACTCAATATGTGTTTTGGGCACTTTTCTGTCCAAATAGATTATCTTTCCAGTAATTACCCTTGTAACTCTATAACAACCATGGTTCCCCATGTTGTTCTTATAAAAGAAATCAAGTTTCCACCAAATACTTCAGATCTGGTCACCCTGATAACTCTTAATCAAGTGCAACTGCTTCTAAAAAAAGCCACTCAGAACACATCACTTCAGTGAGCAGGAAGACGCTTTGTAAATACCACCATATACCAAAGTACTGTCTAATACCTAACCTTGAAGAACCTAAAATATCAATGTCATTCATGAAATGTTACCTTTCAGCTAAAAGGCATGCAAGTTATTTACTTCAAAGGTCATAATATCATTAGTTTAATAAAAAGAAGAAAACAGAATCATAGAATCATAGAATAGTCAGGTTTGGAAAGGGCCTTAAGATCATCTAGTTCTGATCCCCCTGCCGTGGGCAGGGACACCTCACACTAAACCATGGCACCCAAGGCCTCATCCAACCTGGCCTTGAACACCGCCAGGGAAGGAGCAGTCATGACTTCCCTGGGCAACCCATTCCAGTGCCTCACCACCCTTACAGGAAAGAATTTCTTCCTTATATCCAATCTAAACTTCCCCTGTTTAAGTTTTAACCTGTTACCCCTTGTCCTGTCACTACAGTCCCTGATGAACAGTCCCTGATGAATAGTGATGAAAACACTTGCATGCAGGCATATTTTTGGTAGTCTCTCCCACCCCCTCCCAAGTAGGGACTGAAATAATTTTCGACCAGTAATAATGTCAATGGCTTAGTGGACTAAGAATCTGTTTTTGTAAAGCCAAGATATTATCCAGAAACCCTTGTTGTTGGTTATGCTTACTGAGAGAGGAGGTAAGGAGCTCTTACCACTGCTGCTGCAGTAGCTGCCTTCATTGGTCATGGCATAGCAGTCTTTTTTATTATTATTTTTTTTTTCCTCCAGTAGCACAGAATGTGTAGTGTAGGATATTTTCCCCTTGGAGTTAATGAACATTGTTAAAATATTTATTGTTTGTGTTGAGGGAATAGGTACTATCTCCCAAATCCATTTTGTTAACTGGCTTTTATTGACTTTGTTCATTTTTCAAAAATTGGGAAAATGACAGTAAGTGTTAAGCAGAAGTTAGTCTATTCGGTTAAGTTCTGTTCTAAGATATGTGTGTCTGTTGAAACATATAGATTTTCATGGATATAACTCAGAGCAGAATTTGGTTGTTATGATTCATCTTCTGGCAGGAAGAAGGGAAACTTAGATGCCTTGGCTGTGTGGAAGTAGATATGTATCCCAAGCATATAGAAATATGTACTGGATTAATTTTAAATACTATAATATATATGTTGTGCCAAAGCCAAGGTATCCTATATTATTATAAATTACCAACATGATACATTATATATACAAATTTTTCGAATAGCATTAAATGTAAAAAACAGTGCAACTGTACATTTAGTGGTGTAAGAAAAATAATATATAGCATGAGACAGCTTCTAGAAATGTGTACTGTAGAAGCTATGGGATCTTAAATGCTGCCACGATTGGATCAATGACTTTAACACAGTCATCATAAAATTGATGAAGCAATGGTTTAAACATTTTAATAAAAGCTGTTTCTTTTCTTTGTGTGTACTGCCCAGTTAGGACTGTGGCGCTTTGAGTACTCTATGTGCTATTCTAGCATAAATTAAAATTCCAGTGCCTTATTAGCAAATTTCTGTTAAAACAATCCAAAAGAGAAATACAACAGTAATTTTTCAGAGGTGTTTAACACTTTTAATAATTTTAATTTTAAGACGCTCTACACAAAGGTCAAGTTTTTTTCCAATATGGGAAGAGGTATTTAACTAAAAGATAGTTCAGGCATAAGAATAAATACAAAATTATTCAAGAATGAATATATGTTCTAAATCTATTGAAAGTCTATCAGGGAAATCAGGTTTGGAGGCGAGCAACAACATTTTAAGACAAAATAGGATTGCTGCATATAATTTATGGGTATATGACTGAGTGATCCTCATCTTTCTTTTTCCCAGTCCCATGTTTCTACACGCTGGGAAAATTATCTAGTTCTTAGGTTGTTATAAGCTCAGTATCAAGCATAGCTTTTGTTTTCTGTAATCCTGTGAGATAAAATTGAAGCAAAAAAGCAAGAATTTAGATTAACCACTGAAAAACACGGCTTGCATTTTTTAATTGAAATAATTTGCTTCTAGTGAATGGATGGTGGACAATTAATTTGTAATTTTGCCTCTTCACTTTGTTTGGAAGTTTTCCTTGTGCAAAACTCTTATGCATCTGTAATGGAATTGCAGATGCAAAGTTGGTACTATATTATTTAGAGGGTTCACAAGTTTATTGGCACACCTACTCCTGATTTTAAAAATCATAGAATCATAGATTCATAGAATAGTTAGGGTTGGAAAGGACCTTGAGATCATCTAGTTCCAACCCCCCTGCCATGGGCAGGGACACCCCACACTAAACCATGTCACCCAAGGCCTCATCCAACCTGGCCTTGAACACCGCCAAGGATGGAGCATTCACAACCTCCCTGGGCAACCCATTCCAGTGCCTCACCACCCTTACAGGAAAGAATTTCTTCCTTATATCCAATCTAAACTTCCCCTGTTTAAGTTTTAACCTGTTACCCCTTGTCCTGTCACTACAGTCCTTAATGAATAGTCCCTCCCCAGCATCCTTGTAGGCCCCCTTCAGATACTGGAATCTTTCTTGATCCATTAAGATTCTTTTTAAATCAGAATTACATCAGCAAAATATTTTTAGTTAGTGTTCTTTCAGCTGAATAGGCAGTGAGGCACTTTACTCTGGCATTCTCATGATTGATGGGAAAATTTCCAGTCTCTATCATTAATGAAGAAGAAAATTAAGGAGAAAAATTATAATAAATAGAAAACAGAAGGAGACAGCTTTGTTGTGCTTTGCTACTTCACAGCTTTAGTGCCTGCCTTCAGAGGCCTGTTTTCCTTTGGCTGACTTGTGTGAGACTAAGTAAGGAAGCCCAGGAGCTATCAACAAGTGAAGACAATGTTTTTGTTATCAAGCATCAGTCTTGGAGGTTGCTAAGCCACTTGAAATTACTGTACTTCCCTTATAACCATTTGTTCCCAAAAGCTCACAAAAAAAGTCTGTCTGATGAGAATATGCAACAGAATGCCTGCTTCACTAGTCCTGGAATAGACTATATGGAAATGACCTGAACCTATTTGGACCTATTGTATTGTCTGAAAATTCGTCAAGGAATTAGATAGCATGAAACAGCTAGCATTTATTGGTTACCTGTTAACTTGTGCAGTCAGCTTTTGCCTCTTCCTTTGTCATACAGTGTATTTTATTATCTTTCAAAGTCTGGCTGTAATTTCCATTTCTGACTTATCTGTTTGACTTGTGAAATTTAACATTGTATAACATATATGCAGAATATTTTTCAGAATGCTCTTGCAATTCTGGGTCACCTTCTCATCCTAGTTTAGATTGCATAGGTGAAATCGTCCTAAGTCAACAGATTGAATTGTCCCTATCGTATTTCTCCTATTTGAAGTAAAACAGCTCAGAATTGTGATATGTAAGGTTCCTATAACTGCCAAGAGGATATTCTAAAATGATTGCAAGTTAAAAATAATGTGTTGCAATATAATATTTATGAAGTTCACCTTGCTTAGATTATCAGAAAGGAGATCAAGAAGTGATTTGATTATGGTGTGTAAGTACCTACATGAGGAAAAATAGCAGATACCAAAGACTCTTCAATCTGGGATGAAAAACAACCAGCATAACAAGAACCAGTTGATAGTTCTTAAAGATACTGAAATTTAAATAAAAAATTTGGTACTCATTTTTAACAGCAAGGATAACTAAATATTGGAACAAATTACCATGGAAAATTTTAAGTTCTTCCACTACTGAAATCTTTATACATCAAAACTAAGTGTCCTTCTGAAAGAATGTTTTAGCAAACACTAGCTTTTGAGTTCACTTTGGTGTAAGTGATTTTGGTGATGAATTTTTATTGCTCATGTTACATACGAGCTCAAGCTACTGTACTGGTACAATTGACCTTCTGACCTTAAATTCTGTTTATCCATGAATAATTTAGCAATACATCTTTGCTTATTTTGTACATTCGCTGACATTTTGTATCATAATGATTTCCTCTCTTCCCACATATTGCATTGGTTGCTGAAAATATGTTGTTGTATCAGTGAAAACACAGGTAATATATGCATTTCTATAGGTTCTTTCTTCTTTCATAAATAAAGCATATTTTGCATAAAGGTAACATCAAAAGCAGTGTAATTTTTGTGAAAACTAACGCAAGTTAAAACTTTGATTTTTGAATGTTACAAATTAGAAAAAGCCATAACTATAAAGTGCTCTACACATTCTTGAGCTATATTTTAAAGCTCAGTATTAAAACACAGCAATCCAGTTTGAGCAAAATACTTAATATTTATAAATATATGGCAACTTTGAAGGCAGGTCAATCTGGTTATACTTTATATGCAGTTAGTTATCTTATTGGACAGACTGAAATCTACATAAAGGCATGAAGTAAGACTGGTTTCAAATACACCAGAGAATGAAATAAATCTTGTCAAAGGAAAACTTTTCCCCAGCAGGTCTGAAGTAGGAAAGTAGAAAATTCCATAGTAAAGGGTTTACAAATAGATTTTGTTTATCCTCAGTGGGTCTCAAAAAATACGCTATATGCTATCAAGGAGGTCAGTCAGCACTCTTCAGCGCATCCATAATATATCTGCTTTTATGTTTTACAGGCAAATATGAATCAGGATCTTTTGCATAATACTAATCTTTAAAATGCTTGCTGATTCAGTTATCTCCAACTGCTTTCCTTTTCTTCATTTTTGACTAATACAAGGAAATAAGTGATTGTATTTGCCTACTAGAATTTTCATACAGACAATATTTCAGGTCTATTAAGACAAATAATGACTTGTAAATAATACTGAGAAAATTACTTCAGGCCATATGTACCTTCATTTACAGTACTTTTGTTTACTGCAACTTGAAGAGTTCTTTTCTGAAGGCTACATCTTAGTACTGTGTCGTGGTTTAAGCCCAGGCCGTAAATTAGAACCATGCAGTCTACTTCCCCCCCCCAACACCTTTCTTCCCTCCGCTCCTGGAGGGATAGGGAGGAGAATCGAAAGAATGTTAACTCCCACGGGTTGAGATAAGAACAGTTCAGTAACTAAGGTATAACACAAATCACTACTGCTACCACCAATAATAATAATGATAAAGGAAATAACAAGGAAGAGAACACAACCGCTCACCAACCGGTACCTCACCCCCACCCTGCAGTGATCCTGTCCTTCCGGGAACTCTCCGTTCTACCTCCTGGGCATGACGTGCTGTGGTATGGAATACCTCTTTGGCTAGTTTGCGTTAGGCGTCCTGTCCCTGCTTCTTCCCGCCTTCCCCTCCTCCCTGGCAGAGCATGAGACTCACAAAGTCCTTGGTCAGGGTAAACATTCTGACCAGCAACTGAAAACATTGGCTTTATCACTATTATTCCCAGGCCGAAAGTCAAAACCACAGCACTGCACCAGCTACTAAGAAGGAGAAAAAATGACTGCTACTGCTAAACCAGGACATACTGTTATGCAACCAAACGTGATAAATATTAACCTAATTTATCTGATCTCAGCATTACTCAGTTCCATTTCAGTTCTGCTCTGTATTTTATTTTTTTTTTCTTTCTTTAGCATGTCACCATCATGGATATTCAGGAAGCCTTGAAAGGATGCTTTTCCTTTCCTCCTAAGTGCTGCTCCCTATGGTAGTATACCCCTATAACTAGGTTGCCTATGGCGTAGCTGTCCATTGCTTTGCACTTTGTACAATCAGTTATGCCATGCAAAGTATATGCAGGCATCACTGTCTTTAAAATACAGAATAAGCCATTTTATATCTTTGACTAGATATTAGGCAATGAATTTGTTAAGGTGGACTTCTTAAGTATGGAGATTAAGTTAAATTCTCTATGTTGCTTTCAGACCTTTAAATAAACCTATCAAAATTTGAACATTGCTAACAACACACTACTAAAATCCCTGTCTCTTGCTAAAACATAGCTTCTAAAACTCATCTGTACAACACTCTGTGACCTCTGTGACACAGAAGAGAGAGATAAATTTACTTTCACAAATGTTTGGTACATTGCTTAATGCAGTACTGGTAACGTATGGATACCATTACTGGAGATCAATATAAGAGTAAGAGACATGTACTGTTGTCCTGGGTTCAGCAGTAGCAGTCATTTTTCTCCATCTTAGTAGCTAGTGCAGTGCTGTGGTTTTGAGTTTTCACCTGGGAACAGTGCTGATAACACCAATGTTTTTAGTTGTTGCTAAGTCATATTTACTCAGAGCAAGGACGTTGTGAATCTCATGCTCTGCCACGGAGGAGGGAAAGCCAGGAGGAAGCAGGGACAGGACGCCTGACCCAAACTAGCCAAAGAGGTATTCCATGCCACAGCACGTCATGCCCAGGATGTAGAACTGGGGGCAGTTACCCAGAAGGGCTAGATCACTGCCAGGGTCGGTCTGGGTATCGGTCAGCAGGTGATGAGCGGTTGTATTCTCTTCTCTTGTTATTTACCTTATCATTATCGTTATTGGTGGCAGCAGTAGTGGTTTGTGTTATACCTTAGTTAGTGGACTGTTCTTATCTCAGCCTGTGGGAGTTACATTCTTCCGATTCTCCTCCCCATCCCTCCAGAAGCCAGGAGGGGAAGGGCGGGAGTGAGACAGAGACTGTGTGGTTCTGATTTATGGCTGAGCTTAACCCACAACAACTGTTCAGAGCTAAAGATGGGTGAATCTTTACCATACAGACTGAAGCTCTGTCTTAAAAGATTTCAAAGGCACAGAAGAAGCTCAGTGGCTTAGCTGAGCATTGATTTTTTATTTTTATTTTTATTTTTTTTTTAGTTTGAAATGTTTTCCTTTGTCATTAAAGGTATTATTTTATTATAGACTGTACATTTTACTTGAAAAATTAGGAATTTCTAGTCTTGTCCAAAACTATGCTGACTCAGTAAATAATCATAACTGATAGCATGAACTGTAAATTTTGTTCACTTCTTTTTTGGATGACAACTGTTATTTTAGTTATCTGCAGGGCAGGCCAAGAAAAATGCAAATTGGAAGACTTGCACTGCATCTTTTGCTTTTTAGAAGACAGTCATCTTTTATAGACCAGATTCGATGAAAGCACAAACACTCAACTGTGATTGTTTTGTTTTGAGGGTAGGGCATGAATTCTTCCTAAGGGAACAGGCCAGACAGCTCTTGATTACAGAATCCAAAAAGGATTAAGTGATTACCATTGAAAAATTGCAAGTCTAGAATGGGTTGTTTGTATTCTTTTCCATTTTTGTTACAGCTGCTGTCATGAGAATCTAGTCATGTTGTGGTATTTTATGTTGCCATTGCACATTCTGTCACAGGAACAAAACATGAAACTCTAAATAGTCACCTTTGCGTATGGAAGACAGTTGAATGCTCTTCTTCTTTAACCTTTTATAGACTCAGTATTGTGATGGACAAGTCATTCCTGTAGGCATTCCTCCTCCTTCCCCAAAGTTGTTGGATCCGCACAAGGGAGCTAAAGAATACTGGATAATGAAATGGCAAAGTACAGTAAAGGGCAAAGGTAGTGAAATTTATTGCAGTCTTTTGCTGCAATTATGGGACTTTTCACATTTGCAGCATATTGAGGCAAAGGTTGCAGAACTAAGAACATGCCAGGACATGAGAATATGAGATCAACTATGGTTCTGATGGTAATACTGGAAACTATCATGAGCCCGGGACACCTCTTTACATTGCCTGCCTTTAATAGCAAATGCTCAGTGGTGCTTCTTTCATGCCATATTTCATGGCAGAACCTGTCCAGCAATGCTATTCAAATATTGTTTCTACATGATTAGGTTTTTTTTGTTTTTGTGTTTTTTTTTTTTTTTTTTTTTTTTTTTTTGTCTTTTTTGTCGGTTTCATTAATAACTTGTTCTTTGTGCTCCCAAATATCCATGTTTTTGTGGTATTTTTGAAAATCTCTTCCTTCAGGGATGGCTTTGAAACCAAAAACGTTTCCATCTAAGCAACCTTTATTTTTCTCTCTCTGTTTCAAAGTCTTGCTCTGCATCCATGACACTGATCCAGATTCAAGTGTATTGGGTAGCTTGTCTACCGTCTTGTGGCTTTTTGGTTTTCTCTCTTCCTCCTCTTCTCTCCTCTTCTCTGTTCTCTTCTCTTCTTTCTCTTCTCTTCTTTCTCTTCTCTTCTCTTCTCTTCTCTTCTCTTCTCTTCTCTTCTCTTCTCTTCTCTTCTCTTCTCTTCTCTTCTCTTCTCTTCTCCTCTCCTCTCCTCTCCTCTCCTCTCCTCTCTTCTCTTCCTCTCCTCTCCTCTCCTCTCCTCTCCTCTCCTCTCCTCTCCTCTCCTCTCCTCTCCTCAAGTGCTGTCTCTGCAATATAACATCAAAATATCTGTCTTACACTAAAGCATTTTTAACTTGACTTTCTGCTCTAGGGAGGTATTTGTTATGTAATACAATCTTAATATACTTCATGTACTAACCGATTCTTTTCATGTTAGCATGCAACATAGTATCATTGGTGACATCAACAGATTTGGCTTGGTAGTGGTGAGAGTTTGATGAAGCAATAAGGAACTCAAAATGCAATTGTAAATTTACTGTTTTAACAACTGTCCATTTACTTCTGCAATTGCATTGAAATAACTAAGCATAAGCTTTCCTCATTAAAAAGTCTCCACTCAGCTGTCCTACATGTCAATCTAGGCATTTAGAATAACATTCTCTTTTCTACAAGTAGGTAGCTTTGGGGAAAACATTAGCTAAATCATTTGCAATTCTAGAAATGTGGTTTTGTAGGGGGATATAATAAAAAATTGCAGGGGAGTTAAATACTCATATTTACAAATGTTATCTTTTGTCACTTTGAACATCTCCCCTGTTTAGACTGTTAAGTCTAAATCCTCGAAACCAATATTTTATTGCTTTTAACTTTAAAAAAACAAACTGTATTTCAGTTACATTTGAGATTGTGGTTTTTTCTTCAAAGAAACTTGATTGCCTTAGCCTTACAGATCTGAAAACAGTGACTCAGAGCCTGGGAGGAATACAATGGCTGACACCTTAGAACTGTCTTCGGGGCTGACCCTTGACATTGGGTTTGCAGTCCACAAGGCTGAGTATTATCATCAGTCTCAACAACTGCCAGGAACTTGTGTTAGACCTTTTTCTTATGTTAACATATAGCACTAAGTACTTATTGACAGCAAAATAATAAGAACAAGAATCTTACCAAACCAAAATACCACGCTGAACGTGTTATTTTGTTATGGCAGGAGAGCAAGAGGGAGAGTGACCCTCAAAGACAGTACCGAACTCAGTGCCCTGGAATGCACCTCCTGAAAAGTGATAAAGCACTATAATATTGAAAAACACATGGAAGAAAGCAATTTTACTGAGTTTTTCATTGTAGCAATCATTTGGTTGATCACTGCCTTTAGGTGGTACAACTGAAACAAGCTAGCAAACTTTACCAGATGCTGTTCTTATTCAAAGAAATATATTTTGTTCCTGAAAAATGTTCTTGTGTCTTCTGCTTTCCTCAGTGAAGCATGTACTGATAATATTTTGTAAGATCAGATTTGCACAATATCATGTTTTTGCAAACTGTCTAGATCACTTATGCATTCTATCTCATTCTAATGCTTACAAACATACCCTCTACTGGTTTCAGCAGCCTCATAAGCATTGATAAATACTTATCTGCTACTATTTGTTTTGAAGAAACTATCACAGAAAATTGCTTGCACAAGCTTATTTTCTTTCTTTGTCCTAACAAAACCAAATTTAAGCTCTGTGTCTTAAACTAGCATTTTTGTTTTTGCTGTCCTTCCTTCCTTCCTTCCTTCCTGCCTGCCTGCCTGCCTTTCTTGCCTTCCTACCTTCCTGCCTTGATTTTCAAAACTTCAGAGCAACTGTTGTTTTATACTAAAAGTACCACAGCCACAAAAGAAAATCTCTTTAATAGAAATTTGCTTCTCTACAAACTTATGCTATGAAGCCTTGATTTAGGCTGAATATTAGGAAGAAATTCTTTACTGTGAGGGTGGTGAGGCACTGGCACAGGCTGCCTCAAGTATTTGTGGCTGTCCCATCCCTGGAAGTGTTCAAGGCAGGTTGGACGGGGCCTTGAGCAACCTGGTCTTCTAGAAGGTGTCCCTGCCCATGGCAGGGGGATTGGAACTAAATGATCTTTAATGTTCCTTCCAACCTAAACCATTCTGTCATTCTATGACTATTATTTAAACCAATAAGTTGTTTCCAGTTCTGCAGGGAAAATGCTAAAGTGACTTCTAGTAATCAGAGTGTTGTGAAGAGTTTGAAATTTGGTTTTTTTGGCCTCATGCGCAGCCTTATTAAACTTGAAAGGTCTCTGCTTTTGAGTTCCAAGGAGTTCTAGTAAATGTGTTGAAGTCTCAGGATCAAACTCTGTATTCCTTTCAATAACAGCTAGAATTATATCATCATGGTTGGCTCTGCTTATCTTGGGATTGAGGAGGTATCAGCAATATACAACTAACTTGTATATGGTATTAAGAAAGAAGGTAGAGCAGAAATTTCGCTAGTTTTGAAAGAAGGAAGGAGTAGCGGGAAGAAATTTTCAAGAGCAAAATAAGATGATTTGGAAGAAAAGTAACTATGTTCTCTCTTATGGAATACAAAATTTGAAACAATTCTATCAGGAATCAATAGAATGCATATTTGTCGTGTTGAATTATTTTATTTCAATAATGTCAAAGAATTAGATAATGAAGTGAGAAAGCTTAAAGTATTTAGTTCAAGTTTCCTATTGACATTTTTCCTTTCTAGCACTTTTCTTTCAATGAAACTACATTTTAATAGAAAATGTACTGTTCACTCACATTACTTTGTTCTAAAATAGCCCAGATTTGTAGCCTTCCAGGTCATGCTGTGTAGTTTTTTTTCCCTTGGGTGTTTGAAAATGAGTTGGAACTGAAAGAGTAAGAAATTACTGGAAGAAGAAGGAATACAATCTATTAAATTGCCTGTGTTATCAGCACTGGTGGTGTCGTGATTTAAGCCCAGGCCGTAAGTTAGAACCACACAGTCTACTCCCCCCCCCAACACCTTTCTTCCCTCCGCTTCTGGAGCTACGGGGAGGAGAATCAAAAGAATGCAACTCCCACAGGTTGAGATAAGAACAGTTTAATAACTAAGGTATAACACAAATCACTACTGCTGCCACCAATAACGATAATGATAAAGGAAATAACAAGGGAAGAGAATATAACACCTCACCGACTGATACTTCGCCCACCACCCTGCAGTGTTCCAGCCCTTCCGGGAACTCTCAGTTCTACCTCCTGGGCATGACATGCTGTGGTATGGAATACCTCTTTGGCTAGTTTGGGTCAGGTGTCCTGTCTCTGCTTCCTCCCAGCTTCTCCTCCTCCCTCGCAGAGCATGAGACTCACAAAGTCCTTGGTCAGGGTAAACGTTCTGACCAGCAACTGAAAACATCGGCTTTATCAGTATTATCCCCAGGCCGAAAGTCAAAACCACAGCACTGCAACAGCTACTAAGAAGGAGAAAAAATGACTGCTACTGCTAAACCAGGACAGTATCCACCCCTTATTCCATACCATTCATGTCATGCTCAGATCCCACATTTTCAATATACCATCACTCTCATCTCAGTGCACTCTTATCTTAGTGCATGGACCAATCCCTATGAAGCTGCTGAGTCCATTCGGTCCATGATGTTGGGCTCCATCTCTTGTAACAGTCTTTCAGAGCAGGAGAGGCTGTGTGCAGTGTTCACACTCGTGAATAACCTGGGCAATAGTGTCCATTGCTAAGTCCACCCCTCGATCATGAGTCCATCTCTGTGTTGTGTCTCTGCCCTGATGGCCTGAAGTGTCACGGGTCCATCAGGCTCAAAATAATTCACCCTCCCCTTCAGCAATTTCTGCAGCTTGTCACTGGGGACTCCACACAGCTGCCTTCCATCTCCGATGCTTCCAAAGCACTGGAGGGGCCCAGTGGACTAGATACTCGCCCATACTGTCCCACACACCGTGACACTCATGGCTGTCCAGCCTTCGCGAAAACCTCTTGGTCCCCGTATATCGTCGTCTAAACCCAGATAAGACCCAAACCTGACTCTGCTTAACTTTCGAGATCAGACAAAATGGTCGTGGGTAGAACACACTGTGTGTGTGTGCCAACATGGTGATCCCCATCACAATCAGCAGACAGGTTCCAAGGGTACCCAAAGACCATTCACAACCTTCAGAACTCTCAAATGATGCTGCTGTACTTGTCACTGGGGCTGGTGTAGCTGCTGTGCTTGCCAGCTCTGTCATCACCAGCTTCTCTTTTTCTGAGTCCAGATCTTCCTCCTCTGCCTTGCTGGGAACGCTGCGTGGTCTCCTGCATCCTCCTGCGGCTCAGGCTCGCGGGGCTTGATGAGCTGCTGCCGGGGAATGCTCTCTGCTGCCACGGGGCTGGGTTTGGCCGTGGGGCTCAGCTCAGCTGCAGGGCTCGGCTCCTCCGCCGCCTCCTCCAGATGATCGGCAGCTGCCTCCTTCCCGGCCTCCGGCCTCGGTCCCGCTGCCGCTTGGTCCCCGGGGCCCCTCTCCCGGGCTGCTTCGGCCGCCGCTGGCTCCCGGGGCTGCTCCCCCTCAGCTACCCGCAGCCTCACAAAGACGGAGGCGAGGACGAGGGCCAGGACAGTGAAGAGCAGCGGGACGGCCAGGTACAAGTCCACGGCCACGTCCATCCCACCCTGCTGCCGGAGCCCGCCTGTATTACAAGTCATTACCATAAAGTACAGTGAAACAAGAACCTTAGCCCAAGGCCCACACTTGATAAACACTAACACAGCAAATACCGGCTCTAAACAAGCTACGGCATACTGAAACTGTGACATCAAGAGAAACAACTTTGAGAGCCGATAAATCAGCATTGTGCTTTGGTCAGATCTGTTGTTATCTCAACCCTTCATGCCCCACGTTGGGCACCAAAAAGGACTGTCGTGGTTTAAGCCCAGGCCGTAAATCAGAACCACACAGTCTACTCCCCCCTCACCCTTTCTTTCCCCCGCTCCTGGAGGGACGGGGAGGAGAATCGAAAGAATGCAACTCCCACAGGTTGAGATAAGAACAGTTTAATAACTAAGGTATAACACAAATCACTACTGCTACCACCAATAATAATAATGATAAAGGAAATAACAAGGAAGAGAATACAACCGCTCACCGACCAGTACCTCACCCCCCACCCTGCAGTGATCCTGCCCTTCCGGGAACTCTCAGTTCTACATCCTGGGCATGACATGCTATGGTATGGAATACCTCTTTGGCTAGTTTGGGTCAGGTGTCCTCTCCCTGCTTCCTCCTGGCTTCCCCTCCTCCCTGGCAGAGCATGAGACTCACAAAGTCCTTGGTCAGGGTAAACATTCTGACCAGCAACCGAAAACATCCGTTTTATCAGTATTATCCCCAGGCCAAAAGTCAAAACCACAGCGCTGCAACAGCTACTAAGAAGGAGAAAAAATGACTGCTGCTGCTGAACCCAGGACAGGTGGTTATACTGAAATTGCATTTCTATATTTAAGGCTTTATTTGTGATATGTTTTTAACTTTAATGTGCACTGTCATAGGAATTATGAATTCTTTCTGGTATTCGTATAACTATAATGTCTAAACAAACAGATAACATTTGTTATCTGCCATCATGTCTCATCCTCTGGGTCTGTATTGCACCATCTCAAAAAACAGGGGTCAATTGCTGAATTTCTGCAGTTTTATGTAACCCCAAAGCCATAGCTAAGTGGAACTTGCAGCCTGACATTTGCACTGTCAGAAACGTAATTATTTCACAAAGACCTGCAATTTCCTATGATATTCTCTAACTCATTAAGCCAGTTTGTCTTTAATTGTCAGGAAAGGCCCAAGGTACCTTTTAGCAGCAACAATGCCAGCCCAGTGCAAAACCAGAGCTTGGTCTTACTAGTAGTAACATGTGTTTCAAAGGTAAAGCCTACACAGAGAGTATTCTTTGCTAGAAAATTGTTCAATAGACCTAAGTATCATGAAATCAAAGTAGAAAAGTCTTACATGTCCTTTGCACATTAGGAGTTGCTGTGGCTGTGGAGTGCCAGCTGCCGCTAAGCCAGAATACCTCTCTTGTCTTTTCATGTCGTGGCCTGTGGATCACAAACCACAAAGAAGCCACGTGCTCTTGACATGACAAGCCAGAAGTGTGAAACAATCTATATTTCTGACAAAACACTCTTTGTTAAATCTGTTGACCAGGCTTACAAAAAATCCCCATTAAAAACTGTAAGTAATATCTGTTAGGAAGTACAAGAACTTGAAGCTTTGCTAGAGCTTTCCAATGGCTAGCAGCATCATTATTCATAAATCAGTGGAAATACTTAAAACAAAAGTCAGAAAGATGAAAGCTCATTATAGAAAATGAACAGCCATTTTCCACTTTCTGCAGCAGAAGCTTGATATCTATTTACATACCATTTCTAATATTAATATCACTGAGGTAAAATAAATCACTCCCCACACTTTTACATTTTTAATTACATTTTACTGCACTTGTTCTTTTGTTTACAGTTAGCAAATGAAATATTTATTGTATCTATCTTATATAGAGGATGGGGTTTCAGTATTTTAATCAGATTTTCCACATAATCTTCCCCCCCACCTTCCTTTACTGTCTTTTTTATGACCCTAAACACCACAGGACTTTGTTTCTTAGAAAATCTCATTATTTTTTAATGCGTGGCTATTTATTAATGTATTGTGTATATAACACACTATGCATTTCTTTGCATTGATGAATACATTTACATCCACTTGAGAAGAAAAATTTCCTTAATGCCCCATCTCACATTACTCTGACTATGCTTCCAAAATATTATGCTTCTGTTTTTTCCTTTTTTTTTTAGATTTGGTTGTTTTGGTTTTAAGAGGCACAATGGGGGCTGTTCTGATTTGCAGAGGTCTTTCTACCAGTAGACATATATTGTTTATTTTCTGAATGCACACTTGCATGTGCTATGACAGAGATTGCTGAAGAAGGTACTCATACCTCAGCTGTGTTTTAATAAAGATGCTCTGAACTGTTCTTTCTTATTGTGAAAGAGCTAAATTGCTCTCACATCACTGTATTGCCAGCACTGGTATTTTGCAGTGGTATGTAAGCACCTTTTTGGGATAACCACTAACAAAATGTTAAAGAAAAAAAAAAGCATGGTTGAACCTTGTGCATTATGAATATAAGGCCTTAAAAGAATCCCACCAAAGCCAACCTGAAGTCATTATAGGAATTCATCATATGAAAAATGGGTTGAAGACATCAGTTTGTGGGAGTACGACGCATTTAGTAATTTTCCTTGTATTTAAGATAACATGCATTGGGTACAGTTATTGATGAGCTTTTTTGTACCTCAGTGACTTTAATCAGAATTGAGAAAATTAATCTTGATGTTTTATTTGCATATTTGGACTAGTGCTTTTTTCCCCTCTTATTTCATTCTTTGTTTTTGATAAAGCATGAGCCAACTGTAATTTTCTGACATTCAAATGTATGTTATATGCCAAAGTTTTTCAGACAATTCCTTCTTCTTTTAATTTTCAGAGAGTAGTTTGTTGAGAACATTTAATAGCTGAAATATATTAATTCAGCTCTCTTAACAGTCATCTGCAGGAACTTTTCATCCCAAGTCAGACACAGATAACCCTGCATGTCATGGAACCTTTGAACAGTACCTAGTGAATCATCAAGTCTTCAACAGTCACTGCATACTATGCAGAAATTCGTACTTAGGACTAATGAACAATAACAGGGGCCAAAAGAAATATAGCAGTTCTAGAGGATTTGTTCTCTATCGCTCAAGATTGTCTTTAATTTTGAGGGCATAAATCTACAACGTAAATGAAGAATAACATTTTCCCCTCAATACATGCAGAACTCCGATAATCATATGGTGGGATAATATAGCACAAAGTCTGCTCTGTTGTTTTGAGGTAGCTATGTAGGGTAAGGAAAATGGTTCCCCTATTACTGTTTAAAAAACAAATGTATGTGCATGTGTACATATTTTTTTAATCATCTGATGCACTCAGATGACTCCAAACTAGATTTATTGAAGACATTATTATGTTCTGGATCTCTCTAACTGCTCTGCATGGAGCCTTTATGGTCTATTGGGTAAATAATACACATTTTTAAAATTATGTAAGTACTTATATACAAGAGAAATCCTAATGCTTCCAAAGGAGTGGTTATGCTGAGTAAATAACATGCAAATTTAAATTGTCCTCTTACAAATTTATGTGTTCTGTATCATATGCTTGTGTTTGTGGGAGAGCTTAACGAAAAGCTGTTCTGTTTCTGATGCATTCCTTTTGATACCTTTTCATTTAGCTATTAAACACAGCTTTCCTTCTAGACATATTTATGTATTCCAGCAAAGCTGATACTGTGAATGAAAGTACATAGAAAATTACTTTATGACTTAAACCTATACTTAATTCAATTATTTAAATCTGTGAAATTTGTACCTCTTATACAAAGGTATGATAGTGAGTCCAGTATTTTATTGTGGTTCTTTCATCAGCTTATACATCCTCAGGAATTTTTGGGTGGGTAGACTTCATTTATATTGGCTCATGCTTGAAGACCCCTGGTAACTCTCATTTTACGAAAGTAGAAGGAGTAGCATTTATATTAACATTTTTTTGTTCCTTTTACTCTAAAATATCACCTTAAAGAGGTGAAAAAAGACTCTTTGTGTATATGTAGCTTTGGTTCCTCCTCTGCATTTTACAGGACTGACTCGTTATGTCTCTATGACTTACCTAAACAGGGTTGCAATGCGTCAGCACATGTGTCCCATTACTGAGTTTATCATCAGAACATTTTCTCGACTCCTTTTCAATTTTTTTTTCCCTACTGTCAGTCCTCAGTCCTTTGGCTCTTATTTGAGTAATCTGTTTCCTTTGTTCATCACAGCTACAGGTTGGGCAGAGAAGAGATTCAGAGCAGCCCTGCAGAGAAGGACTTGGGGGTGTTGGTCGACGAGAAAATGAACATGAGCCGGCTTCAGTGTGCACTCGCAGCCCAGAAAGTCAACTGTATCCTGGGCTGCATCAAAAGGAGCGTGACCAGCAGGTCGAAGGAGGTGATCCTGCCCCTCTACTCAGCTCTTGTGAGACCTCACTTGGAGTATTGTGTGCAGTTCTGGTGTCCTCAACATAAAAAGGACATGGAAGTGTTGGAACAAGTCCAGAGGAGGGCCACGAGGATGATCAGGGGACTGGAGCACCTCCCGTAGGGAGACAGGCTGAGAAAGTTGGGGCTGTTCAGCCTGGAGAAGAGACGGCTGCGTGGAGACCTCATAGCAGCCTTCCAGTATCTGAAGGGGGCCTACAAGGATGCTGGGGATGGACTGTTCATCAGGGACTGTAGTGACAGGACAAGGGGTAAGGGGTTAAAACTCAAACAGGGGAAGTTTAGATTGGATATAAGGAAGAAATTCTTTACTGTTGGAACAAGTCAGGAGGAGGGCCACAAGGATGATCAGGGGACTGGAGCACCTCCCGTAGGGAGACAGGCTGAGAAAGTTGGGGCTGTTCAGCCTGGAGAAGAGACGGCTGCGTGGAGACCTCATAGCAGCATTCCAGTATCTGAAGGGGGCCTACAAGGATGCTGGGGATGGACTATTCATCAGGGACTGTAGTGGCAGGACAAGGGGTAACGGGTTAAAACTCAAACAGGGGAAGTTTAGACTGTATATAAGGAAGAAATTCTTTACTGAGAAGGTGGTGAGGCACTGGAATGGGTTGCCCAGGGAGATTGTGAATGCTCCATCCCTGGTGGTGTTCAAGGCCAGGTTGGATGAGGCCTTGGGTGACATGGTTTAGTGTGGGGTGTCCCTGCCCATGGCAGGGGGGTTGGAATTAGATGATCTTAAGGTCCTTTCCAACCATAACTATTTGTTGTGGTTTAAGCCCAGGCCGTAAATCAGAACCACGCAGTCCACTTCCCCCCCCCTTTCTTCCCTCCACTCCTGGAGGGACGGGGAGGAGAATCGAAAGAATGCAACTCCCACGGGTTGAGATAAGAACAGTTTAATAACTAAGGTATAACACAAATTACTACTGCTACCACTAATAGTAATAATGATAAAGGAAATAACAAGGAAGAGAATACAACTGCTCACCGACCAGTACCTCGCCCCCACCCCGCAGTGATCTCGCCCTTCCGGGAACTCTCAGTTCTACATCCTGGGCATGACGTGCTGTGGTATGGAATGCCTCTTTGGCTAGTTTGGGTCAGGTGTCCTGTCCCTGCTTCCTCCTGGCTTCTCCTCCTCCCTCGCAGAGCATGAGACTCACAAAGTCCTTGGTCAGTCTAAACATCGCTGTTATCAGCTCTGTTCCCAGGCTGAAAGTCAAAACCACAGCACTGCAACAGCTACTAAGAAGGAGAAAAAATGACTGCTGCTGCTGAACACAAGACAGTATCCACCCCTTATTCCATACCATTCACGTCATGCTCAGATCCCACATTTTCAATATACCATCACTCTCATCTCAGTGCACTCTTATCTTAGTGCATGGACCAATCCCTATAAAGCTGCTGAGTCCATTCAGTCCATGATGTTGGGCTCCATCTCTTGTAACAGTCTTTCAGAGCAGGAGAGGCTGTATGCAGTGTGCACAGTCGTGAATAACCTGGGCAGTAGTGTCTATTGCTAAGTCCACCCCTCGATCATGAGTCCATCTCTGTGTTGCATCTCTGCCTTGATGGCCTGAGGTGTCACGGGTCCATCAGGCTCAAAATAATTCACCCTCCCCTTCAGCAGTCTCTGCAACTTGTCATCGGGGACTCCACACAGCTGCCTTCCATCTCCGATGCTTCCAAAGCACTGGAGGGGCCCAGTGTATTAGATACTTGCCCATACTGTCCCACACACCGTGACACTCATGGCTGTCCAGCCTTCGCGAAAACCTCTTGGTCCCCCTGTATTGTCTAAACCCAGACAAGACCCAAACCTGACTCTGCTTAACTTTCGAGATCAGACAAAATGGTCGTGGGTAGAACACACTGTGTGTGTGTGCCAACATGGTGATCCCCATCACAATCAGCAGACAGGTTCCAAGGGTACCCAAAGACCATTCAAAACCTTCAGAACTCTCAAATGCTGCTGCTGTACTTGTCACTGGGGCTGTAGCTGCTGTGCTTGCAGGCTCTCTCACCACCAGCTTCTCTTTTTCTGAGTCCAGATCTTCCTCCTCTGCCTTGCTGGAAAGTGCTGCGGGGTCTCCTGCATCCTCCTGCGGCTCAGGTTCACGGGGCTCGGAGGGTGGCTGCTGGGGAATGCTCTCGGCCGCCGCGGGGCTGGGCTCGGCTGTGAGGCTCTGCTCCTCCGCCGCCTCCTTCCCCTCCTCGGCAGCTGCCTCCTTCCCGGCCTCCGGCTCCGGTCCCGCCGCCGCTTGGTCCCCGGGGCCCCTCTCCCGGGCTGCTTCGGCCGCCGCTGGCTCCCGGGGCTGCTCCCTCTCAGCTCCCCACAGCCTCACAAAGATGGAGGCGAGGGCGAGGGCCAGGACAGTGAAGAGCAGCGGGACGGCCAGGTACAAGTCCACGGCCACGTCCATCCCACCCTGCTGCCGGAGCCCGCCCGTATTACAAGCCATTACCATAAAGTACAGTGAAACAAGAACCTTAGCCCCAGGCCCACATTTGATAAACACTAACACAGCAAATACCGGCTCTAAGTAAGCTACAGCATACTGAAACTGTGACATCAAGAGAAACAACCTTGAGAGCCAATAAATCAGCATTGTGTCTTGGTCAGATCTGTTGTTATCTCAACCCTTCAAGCCCCACGTTGGGCACCAAAAAGGACTGTCGTGGTTTAAGCCCAGGCCGTAAATCAGAACCACGCAGTCTACTTCCCCCCCCACCTTTCTTCCCTCCACTCCTGGAGGGATGGGGAGGAGAATCGAAAGAATGCAACTCCCACGGGTTGAGATAAGAACAGTTTAATAACTAAGGTATAACACAAATCACTACTGCTACCACCAATAGTAATAATGATAAAGGAAATAACAAGGAAGAGAATACAACCGCTCACCAACCGGTACCTCGCCCCCACCCCGCAGTGATCTCGCCCTTCCCGGAACTCTCAGTTCTACCTCCTGGGCATGACGTGCTATGGTATGGAATACCTCTTTGGCTAGTTTGGGTCAGGTGTCCTGTCCCTGCTTCCTCCCGGCTTCTCCTCCTCCCTGGCAGAGCATGAGACTCACAAAGTCCTTGGTCAGTCTAAACATCGCTGTTGTCAGCTCTGTTCCCAGGCCGAAAGTCAAAAACACAGTGCTGCAACAGCTACTAAGAAGGAGAAAAAATGACTGCTGCTGCTGAACGCACTGAACCCAAGACGCTATTCTATGATTCTATGATATTAGCTTATTTTCATTTAAGGCCTATAATTCTCTGTCTCTTAAATTTTCATTTTTCTAAGTAAGGCTCATCAAATTCTTCCAGCACTAGCAGCAGCAAGCTTCAATAGCTTTATGTCTCTGAAGAAAAACAGGATTGGTGGGGATGTGGGTTGAGTGAAACCAAAACCTTTTAAAAGATTGTATAAACTGTGATCCACCAACAGAGAGATGGTAGCATCCCACCAGCTGAAAATGATTTTGTAGGACTAGTTTAGCTTCCCCCTTGCAGGCTCTTCTGTCTTGCAGCCTGTACCAGAAGAGTCGCTGAATGCAACACACAGGCATCACATATGCACAAGATGTCTCCTTTTTTCCTTTATATAAAATAAGAATGATTTTTTGTTTACCATTTATCAACAAGGTGTTATTTTCTGTTTATTATCAGGATGTTTCCTTCTAAGCCAGTATTTACTGTGGCTATTAACTGATTTATTGAAACTTCTCTGGCTAGGCATTTTGTCAGGATGATTAACTAACAAATGAGAAATTACACACTGTTAACATCCAGCTTGTTAAGAATTTGTAAAGATTATTGTTGAGTAAATAAATATTAACATCTACATATCCATGTCAATGTTTCCAAAAGAATATCTGGGGAAAGTTTATCTGGAATACAAATAGGTTGTAACATGAACTATGTTCTTAGGAAAAACAGTATTGCTTAGAATATGATCTGGAAATTATTTTTATACGATGCAAGTCACTAAACAGCAAGACACAAGCACAAAATTGAGGAAGATGGGCATGTACAAGAGTTTTGAAAATGAAGAACCTGGAACCAATATTCCTCTTCCAGTCAATAATTTCAGGAAATATAACTTGTGCATGTGTTTCTGTAGTTAAATTTCTAATTTTTGGAGATTACATTTTAATTAGATACTTAGTCTGATTTCACAATTATTCTGCATGAACATTTCCTATTGAGTTCAATCAGAGTGTACATGACAGGTCAGTAACAGGATAGGGATTATTAGTCACTATTACACATACAAGCAGACACATTTGCCCATGCAAATAATTGGATATATCCAAATAACTAGTGAGGTTGAAAATTATTGCCATTTGTTTAGTCTGAATTTCATGGCATTAGTGTGCATCGTTCCAAGCAATATGTGAATTGTGCCTAACGAATAACAGAACCTTGCTCTAAGACAAATTGAAAGGCATAGGCAGGTAACTAGCTGTACAGTACACTTCAGAACAAAATAGCATGTTGTCTTCACCGTGGCAGTGCCTCAAGAATGAGCAGGTTTTCAAGGAGGAGAGAAAAAGCACTTTGTATACCCTAACTGAAAACCTGATGCATATTTTCATGCCAGTAATAATAATAGTAAAATAGGAGACCTTCAAGAAAAACATCGTGATTGTGCATATAAGTTGGATAGAATGAAAACATTTCCTCCATGATGTTAGATCATCCCTCCTTATGGGAATCTCACAAACTGATAACAAACCATGGTTACAGTAGAGCCTGGGAGATGGATCTGACATAGCTAAGTATGTTTAGCAAAAATGTTGACATTTCATTGGTTGTGTGTTATCTAAACTTCTGCCTCTTGATGTGCAGAGAGCACAGTAAGACTTGACCTGAGCCTAGGTATTGAGTACCTGTTTAATTACCATAAAAAGTAATTATCTAAGCTAACCTGACTTTAGACAGAGAGCAAAAGTACAATTAATTAACTGAGGCACCATAGTCCAGAAGTCCATACTGGATTTGATCAGGTTTCCACCTTGGCAAACCACCATACATGCAAATTTGTGAACCTAGACTATCTTCAGAGATGGGAGAGAGACAGGTTGTTTTAGGACATGATTAGTTTCATATATATAAAACAGAGTTGAAGATGAAATAAACTACTCTGCAGAGGAGCCCATTTTCTCCATCATTGATAAAAGGAGTCTAGAAGACTAAAATTTTTGGAGCTGTCTATAGTGTCCATGGTTTGGTCACCTAAATCATAGAATAGTTAGGGTTGAAAAGGACCTTAAGAACATCTAGTTCCAACCCCCCTGCCATGGGCAGGACCTTAAGATCATCTAGTTCCAACCCCCCTGCCACGGGCAGGGACTCCCCACACTAAACCATATCACCCAAGGCCTCATCCAACCTGGCCTTGAACACCACCAGGGATGGAGCATTCACAACCTCCCTGGGCAACCCATTCCTGTGCCTCACCACCCTCTCAGTAAAGAATTTCTTCCTTATATCCAATCTAAACTTCCCCTGTTTAAGTTTGAACCCCTTACCCCTGGTCCTGTCACTACAGTCCCTGATGAATAGTTCATCCTCAGCATCCTTGTAGGCCTCCTTCAGATACTGGAATGCTGCTATGAGGTCTCCACGCAGCCTTCTCTTCTCCAGGCTGAACAGCCCCAACTCTCTCAGCCTGTCTTCATACGCGAGGTGCTCCAATCCCCTGATCATCCTTGTGGCCCTCCTCTGGACTTGTTCCAACAGTTCCATGTCCTTTTTATGTTGAGGACACCAGAACTGCACACAATACTCCAAGTGAGGTCTCACGAGAGCAGAGTAGAGGGGCAGGATCACCTCCTTCGACCTGCTGGTCACGCTCCTTTTGATGCAGCCCAGGATACGGTTGGCTTTCTGGGCTGCGAGTGCACACTGAAGCCGGCTCATGTTCATTTCCTCATCGACCAACACCCCTATGTCCTTCTCTGCAGGGCTGCTCTGAATCTCTTCTCTGCCCAACCTGTAGCTGTGCCTGGCATTGCTCCAACCCAGGTGTAGGACCTTGCACTTGGCATGGTTAAACTTCATAAGGTTGGCATCAGCCCACCTCACAAGCGTGTCGAGGTCCCTCTGGATGGCATTCCTTCCCTCCGGCGTATCAACCAAACCACACAGCTTGGTGTCATTGGCAAACTTGCTGAGGGCGCTCTCAATCCCACTGTCCATGTCACCGACAAAGATGTTGAACAAGATGGGTCCCAGCACCGATCCCTGATTACTGGTCTCCAGCCAGACATTGAGCCACTGACCACAACTCTTTGTGTGTGGACATCCAGCCAGTTCTTTATCCACTGAGTGGTCCACCTATCAAATTGATGTCTCTCCAATTTAGAGACAAGGATGTTGTGTGGGACAGTGTCGAACGCTTTGCACAAGTCCAGGTAGATGACATCAACTGCTCTGCCCCTGTCCACCAGTTCTGTAGCCTCATCATAGAAGGCAACCAAATTGGTCAGGCAGGATTTCCCCTCAGTGAAGCCATGCTGGTTGTCACCAACCACCTCCTTGTTTTTCATGTGCCTTAGCATGCCTTCCAGGAGAATCTGCTCCAAGATTTTGCCAGGCACAGAGGTGAGACTGACTGGTCTGTAATTCCCCAGGTCATCCATTTTCCCCTTCTTGAAAATGGGGGTTATATTTCCCCTTTTCCAGTTGTCGGGAACTTCACCTGACTGCCACAATTTTTCAGTCCAATCCTGAGTGCCTTTTCTCATGGTCCAGCTGACTTGTTGAGACATTATTCTGTCTAATTCACCCAGTCTTACCTAATTTTTCCTTTCAAATTGCTGTTTGCTCTGATTTACCAGTGACAAAATAGGCACAGCTGGGGCAGAAGGAGTTGTC
The DNA here is from genome assembly GCF_963264785.1 of Psittacula echo. NCBI lineage: Eukaryota > Metazoa > Chordata > Aves > Psittaciformes > Psittacidae > Psittacula > Psittacula echo. The sequence continues at coordinate 122,070,847 of NC_137737.1, forward strand.
ATGGGATTCCTGAAGACTAGAAGCTCTTCCAGCTCCTTCCTGATTCTTGTCCTAATTTGATTTTAGTCATCTAGTATTGTTGACGTGTGTCGTGGTTTAAGCCCCGGCTGTAAATTAGAACCACGCAGTTTACTTCCCCCCCCCGCCCTCCCCAGAGGGATGGGGAGGAGAATCGAAAGAATGTAACTCCCATGGGTTGAGATAAGAACAGTCCAGTAACTAAGGTATAACACAAATCACTACTGCTGCCACCAATAATAATAATGATAAGAGAAATAACAAGGGAAGAAAATATGATACCGCTCGCCGGAAAAGAGCCCAACCGAAAAGAGGACGTGCCCTTCCGGGTAGCTCCCAGTTACATCCCCGGGCATGACGTGCTGTGGTATGGAATACCTCTTTGGCTAGTTTGGGTCAGGCGTCCTGTCCCTGCTTCCTCCCGGCCCCTCCTCCTCCCTGGCAGAGCATGAGACTCACAAAGTCCTTGGTCAGTCTAAACATCAGTGTTATCAGCTCTGTTTCGAGGCTAAAAGTCAAAAACACAGCACTGCACCAGCTACTAAGAAGGAGAAAAACTGACTGCTACTGCTGAACCCAGGACAGTATCCACCCCTTATTCCATACCATTCACGTCATGCTCAGATCCCACATTTTCCATATACCCTCACTCTCATTTCAGTGCACTGTTATCTTAGTGCACGGACCAATTCCTATAAAGCTACTGAGTCCGTTCGGTTCATGATGTTGGGCTCCATCTCTTGTAACAGTCTTTCAGAGCAGGAGAAGCTGTGTGCAGTGTTGGATCGTTGTCTGCTGATGCTGATCATTCCTTTACTGTAGAACTCATCCGGTTCTATCAAAGTTCATTCTCTGTTGGGATGATGGTCGGAGGGAAGTCAGGGCCAGTCGCTGGTGCCCTGCAGACTTCTAGTTGATGGCTATAGCAGGCAACAGCGTACAATTGAGTTCATTGTCTGTTTTCCCCTAAAATCAAATCCCCTTGAGGTACGCATCGGACTTCCCCATCTTCCTGCATTACCCACCAAGTATATCCAGGTCCCTGAGCAAAAGCAATCCCACGAGTGGGTTTGCCTTTACCTGAAGCAGGAATAACCCAGACTGTCTTCCCCAGCAAATTCTTCATGTGCACCACAGGAACTTTGTCCCCCTCTACAATATGTAAAAGTTCTGACTGGGCTGGGCCAGCCCTGTTGGCAGATCCTCTGGTGTTGACCAACCAGGTGGCCTTTGGTAAGTGTGTATCCCAATGCTTGAAAGTTCCCCCACCCATTGCTCTCAGTGTAGTTTTTAACAGCCCATTGTACCGTTCGATTTTCCCAGAGGCTGGTGCATGGTAGGGGATGTGATATAATCAATCTGCCAGGCCTCCCCATATTTGTACTTCAGCCATCGTCCTCCATACCAAAGAGGCTTTAACCGTTTGGCTTGTTTAATTGCAGCACATGTTTCACACTCATGAATAACCTGGGCAATAGTGTCCATTGTTAAGTCCACCCCTCGATCACGGGCCCATCTGTGTGTTGCATCTCTGCCCTGATGGCCTGAAGTGTCATGGGCCCACCGAGCCAAAAATAATTCACCTTTATGTTGCCAATCTAAGTCCATCTGAGTCACTTCAATCTTAGCAGCTTTATCCACCTGTTGGTTGTTCTGGTGTTCCTCAGTGGCCCGACTCTTGGGTACATGGGCGTCTACATGGCGTACCTTCACCACCAGGTTCTGCACCCGGGCAGCGATATCTTGCCACAGTGCAGCAGCCCAGATGGGTTTACCTCTGCGTTGCCAGTTGCTCTGCTTCCATTGCTGCAACCACCCCCACAGGGCATTTGCCACCATCCATGAGTCAGTATAGAGATAAAGTACTGGCCACTTTTCTCGTTCAGCAATGTCCAAGGCCAGCTGGATGGCTTTCACCTCGGCAAACTGACTCGATTCACCCTCCCCTTCAGCAGTTTCTGCAACTTGTCGTTGAGGACTCCATACGGCTGCCTTCCATCTCCGATGTTTTCCCACAATACGGCAGGACCCATCAGTAAACAAGGCATACTGCTTTTCACTTTCTGACAGTTTATTATATGGTGGGGCCTCTTCAGCACGCATCACCTCCTCCTCTGGTGACATTCCAAAATCTTTGCCCTCTGGCCAGTCCATGATGACTTCTAGAATGCCTGAACGACTGGGATTTCCTATTCGAGCTCGTTGTGTAATTAGTGCAGCCCATTTACTCCATGTCGCATCGGTTGCATGATGTGTAGAGGAGACCCTGCCTTTGAACATCCAGCCCAAAACGGGCAACCGGGGTGCCAGGAGGAGCTGTGCTTCAGTGCCAATCACCTCCGAAGCAGCTCGAACCCCTTCATAGGCTGCCAGTATCTCTTTCTCAGTTGGGGTATAGCTGGCCTCAGATCCTTTGTATCCCCGACTCCAAAAGCCGAGGGGTCGACCTCGAGTCTCCCCTGGAGCTTTCTGCCAGAGGCTCCAGGTAGGACCATTCTCCCCGGCTGCGGTGTACAGTACATTTTTTACATCTGGCCCGTTTCGGACTGGTCCAAGGGCTACTGCATGAACTATCTCACGTTTAATTTGCTCAAAGGCTTGTTGTTGCTCAGGGCCCCATTTAAAATCGTTCTTCTTCCGGGTCACATGATAGAGAGGGCTTACAATCGAACTGTAATTTGGGATGTGCATTCTCCAGAACCCCACAGCACCCAAGAAAGCTTGTGTTTCTTTCTTATTAGTTGGTGGAGACATTGCTGTTATTTTGTTGATCACATCTGTAGGGATCTGGCGACGTCCATCTTGCCATTTTATTCCCAAAAACTGAATCTCCTGTGCAGGTCCCTTGACCTTACTCCGTTTTATGGCAAAACCAGCCTTCAGCAGGATTTGGATTATTTCCCTCCCTTTCTCAAAGACTTCTTCCGCTGTATCACCCCACACAATAATGTCATCAATGTATTGCAGGTGTTCTGGAGCTTGCCCCTGTTCCAGTGCATTCTGGATCAGTCCATGGCAAATGGTAGGGCTGTGTTTCCACCCCTGGGGCAGTCGGTTCCAAGTGTACTGGACACCCCTCCAAGTAAAAGCAAACTGTGGCCTACACTCTGCTGCCAAAGGAATTGAGAAGAATGCATTGGCAATATCAATCGTGGCATACCACTTGGCTGCCTTTGACTCCAGTTCATACTGAAGGTCTAGCATGTCCGGTACAGCAGCACTCAATGGTGGTGTGACTTCATTCAGGCCACGATAGTCTACTGTTAGTCTCCACTCTCCGTTAGACTTTCGCACTGGCCATATGGGGCTATTAAAGGGTGAGCGGGTCCTGCTGATCACTCCCTGACTCTCCAGACTACGGATCAGCTTATGGATGGGAATCAGGGAGTCTCGATTGGTGCGATATTGCCGCCGGTGCACTGTTGCGGTCGCGATTGGCACTTGTTGTTCTTCGACCTTCAGCAACCCCACAACAGAAGGATCCTCTGAGAGACCAGGCAAGGTGGACAGCTGCTCATTTTCCTCAGTCTCCAAAGCAGCAATACCAAAAGCCCATCGGTACCCTTTTGGGTCTTTGAAGTACCCTCTCCTGAGGTAATCTATGCCGAGGATGCATTGAGCCTCTGGACCAGTCACAATGGGGTGCTTTTGCCATTTCCTTCCAGTCAGGCTGATCTCAGCCTCCAGTACAGTCAACTCTTGGGATCCTCCTGTCACTCCAGAGATATAGATGGGTTCCACCCCTTGACAGCTTGACGGCATCAGGATACACTGTGCACCGGTATCTACGAGAGCTTTATACTTCTGTGGGACTGATGTGCCAGGCCATCTGACCCACACAGTCCAGTAAATCCGATTATCCCCTACCTCCACCTGGCTGGAGGCAGGGTCCCTCTAACAGTCATCACAACATTGGACACCTAAGTCGTATTGAAAGGGATTATTCTTCGTTATCATAGGAGCTGGAGTAAAATCAGCTCTTCCGCTCCATCTGGGAACCTGCTCACCAGAGACTGAAGCCGCAGCTCTCATGGGATGATTAGTCTTGACCCTTGTTCCTATTTTCAATTCATGCACCCGTTCCTCCAAAGCTGAAGTAGGTTTTCCATCCCACTTCGTCATGTCTTCTCCATGATCCCGCAGGTAAAACCATAGGGTGGCCCGTGGTGTTTGCCTTCTATATCTTCTGTCTCGAACAATAGGACGTCTTTTGTTAACAGCTGAGACGTGTGTTGGTACACGTGAGGAGCTGGATAAATCAGATAGATCGTCCCTCAATTGTTTGACATCCTGGGACAGTTTTTCCACAGCTGAGATGATGGAAGGGGTGAGATTGTCTTCGAACTCTCGGAGTTTATGAATCATTTCATCCACTGTTGGTGTTACTATGTCACCCCAGGTTACTGTTGCCAATGAATGGGCATATGATGACGGTGCATTCCGTGTAAGTTTTCGCCACATGGGTCGTGTACATTCGACTTCATCTGGGTCTGTGGGTATATCTCCGTTATTCGGTTTGATGTGATAAATCATCTCTACGATGGCTGATTCCCTCAGAGACTGGATGCCTTTGTCTAAAGTAGTCCACTTGGCCGAACGACTCGTAACATCGTCCTTGTATGGAAACCTTTCTTTCACAGCTGCCAAGAGCCGCCTCCAAAGACTGAGGGACTTTTTCTCTCTTGCAATTGCTTTGTCAATTCCCCCTTCTCTAGCAAGTGATCCCAGCTGCTTGGCTTCCGTACCTCCTAGTTCGTGACCATCGGCCCCATTGTCCCAGCATCGGAGCAACCAGGTGATGATGTGCTCCCCTGGTTGACGGGTAAAATCTTTTCGCATATTCCGTAGCTCGGTTGAGGTCCGAGGTCGAGAAGTCACCTCTTCTTCTTCTTCGTCATGTGATGATGACTCCTGACCAGATGCTGTCCTGAGTGGTGAATACATTGTTTCTTCATCTTGCTTCACCCTTCTTGCCTCTTTTTTGCTTTTTCTCTTGCGTAGAGGGGCAATCGATATTGGTACGAATTGGTCCTCTGGTTTAGCTGCAGTCATCACTGTGATTTGAGTAGCAACAGTACTTGTCGCTGGCGGTGGTGTAGCTGCTGTGGTTGGAGCTGGGGTAGCTTCGCTGTCTGTTGCAGTTGAAGTTTGAGTAGCGGCTGTACTTGTCGCTGGCGGTGGTGTAGCTGCTGTGTTTGGAGCTGGGGTAGCTGCACTGTCTGTTGCAGTCGAAGTTTGAGTAGTGGCTGTACTTGTCGCTGGGGTAGCTGCACTGTCTGTTGCAGTTGAAGTTTGAGTAGTGGCTGTACTTGTCGCTGGGGGTGGTGTAGCTGCTGTGCTCGGAGCTGGAGTAGCTGTGCTGTCTGTTGCTTCGCCCTCAGATCCAGGGACATTTTTTCTCTTTTGAAGGTGCTGGATAGCGTTGAACAAGGCCCGGTAAGCATAGGCCAAGCCCCAGCACGTTGACATGATTTGTCCCTCTCTGGTATGACCAGGATGACAGCACACCTCATTTAAGTGTTTTACTAATTCTTCTGGATTTTGCAGTTGTTCGGTGGTGAAATTCCAAAACACTGGAGGGGCCCACTGACCTAGGTACTTGCCCATACTATCCCACACACCCTGCCACTCATGGCTGTCCAGCCTCGGGGAAAATCTCTCGGTCCCCCTATTTTGTCGTCTAACCCCAGACAAGACCCAAACCCGACTCTGCTTAACTCTTGAGATCACACGTAATGGTAGTGAACAAAACACACTCTGTATGCGTGCCAACATGGTGACCCCCATCACAATCAGCAAACAGGTCTCAACAATATTAAAAGGCCACTCAAAAATTTCAAAACTCTCAAACGATGCTGTAAACGGTCTGGGAGGGGCACTGGGAGGGTAAAAGAATGTCTCCTTCATAGGTTGACCACCCAGGAAGGAGAAAAAAGATGTATAGTTGCTAAGCATTTGTATTATATACCTCCCAAAGTATAAAGGTGGTGACCACACTGGGAACACAAGCCAGATCAGTTTCATGATCAATCCTTCTATTGTATTACAAGTCATTGCCACAAAATACAACGAGACAACAACCTTAGCCCAAGCCCCACACTTGAAAAACACCAACACAGCAAATACCGGCTCTAAGTAACCTACGGCATATTGAGACTGTGAGATCAAAAACAACAACTTTGAGAGCCAATAAATCAGCATTGTGACAAGTGACTATCAATCCAAAACACTGAATGCTTATCACAAATACGATTAGACACACTCCGGTCAGATCTGTCGTTATCTCAACCCTTCGTGCCCCACGTTGGGCGCCAAAAAAAGAACTGTCGTGGTTTAAGCCCCGGCTGTAAATTAGAACCACGCAGTCTACTTCCCCCCCCCCCCCCTCCCCAGAGGGATGGGGAGGAGAATCGAAAGAATGTAACTCCCACGGGTTGAGATAAAAACAGTCCAGTAACTCAGGTATAACACAAATCACTACTGCTGCTACCAATAATAATAATGATAAGAGAAATAACAAGGGAAGAAAATATGATACCGCTCGCCGGAAAAGAGCCCAACCGAAAAGAGGACGTGCCCTTCCGGGTAGCTCCCAGTTACATCCCCGGGCATGACATGCTGTGGTATGGAATACCTCTTTGGCTAGTTTGGGTCAGGCGTCCTGTCCCTGCTTCCTCCCGGCCCCTCCTCCTCCCTGGCAGAGCATGAGACTCACAAAGTCCTTGGTCAGTCTAAACATCAGTGTTATCAGCTCTGTTTCGAGGCTAAAAGTCAAAAACACAGCACTGCACCAGCTACTAAGAAGGAGAAAAACTGACTGCTACTGCTGAACCCAGGACAACGTGTAAACTTGCCCTGTTTGCTGGCCCTGTCTGCTTACAGAGCCGGATCTGGTGATCATACTCAAAGCAGTTTTTCCTAGGGATCAAACAAAGGGTTCACTTGAGAAAACGAAAATCTGGATTCTGGTGTCTGCTCCCATTAATTTTTGTCTCTTTGTTATTCATTACTCATTCATTACAGAACTTTGTATACAGAGTATAGTGTCACTTTTTGTACTCAGTTATCTCAGTAATGATTATTCTGCACAAAACAGAAGTTTCAGTAGGACACATGGAGAAACTCCAACTTTGATTACTCATACTACTATTTAATACTTTATCAGTCTCTGGCTACAATGCTTCTGTGGGAGGTGTGTGATCAAATTCACAGAGACAGAGGAGTGAACTGAATGCAGATCTCTTACGTTTTGTATGAGAACTGTAAGCATGATCTGGTAGGCAATCCCAGATACTCCACTTCCATACCTGCATGGACAGATACAGCCATTAGATTTTAGGAAAAATATTTTAGGCAAGAGCATTGATGTGCCTGAGCAGCCAAGAACTTCCTATCACTGGTTTAGGTAGTGTACTCTTTTCTTAGAATATATGGGGATCCAGTGTACATGTCCTGGGATTTTAGATTCTTCTGTGAACCAAAGTGACAAAAATTTAGGGAACTTGACATGTGATATCTACATTCCTTCTGTGTCTTTTAAGACTGAAAGTTGGTCATGGTGGATATTGCACCCATAGCCTCCAGACTTGCCACAAGTTCTGTGAACTTGAGAATGAAGATATTGTCACTCATAAGCTTCAGTTTGTTCAAAAGCTGCATAATCTCTTCCTACCTGCGTTCCTGCCTTTTACCCTGCTTGCCTTTCTGCCTTACTTTTTTTATTCCTTTTAATTTTGTTTCCAGAGAGAAAGCAGGATATTTCAGGAAAAAACTCCGCAGATTTTTACAGTGTCCTCAAGGAACCAAAGTGGTAGAATGAATGTACAATTATCATAACTCAGGAGCTTTCCCAACAGATACGGTGCATTTGAACAGCACAAGTGTTGCCCATATTAAGGAAATATAGCTGTTTTGACTAGTGGCCTTCACCAATAGCATATTTAAGGTATTGTTACAAAACCATATAAAAATTACCATATCCTTTTCCTCAACTTAAATTGCGTGTGGTACCACTTCTTAGTGAAGATCATGGTCCTGCTGCAGTCAAGGCCAGAATTCTGATTCCATGAAGCGTACTTACTTGAATTCCTTTCCTAAAAGGGAAATATTTGACTTAAAAATAAATAAATAAATATTTCTCTTCTTAAACAATTTTAGAGTACAATAAAATAAAACACTCAATGTGAGAGAGACAGCTCCATATGTTCAATACATATTGTATTTGCAAAAACCCGAGAACACACACTTGTACCATCAGGTACATGAAAGGAAGACAAAGCAGCTGGCTATTCTACTAACTTTAATTTCTTTGTGTTCAGGTTAACCATATAAGAAATATTTTGGATGTATGACAGGTTTGGAATATTTGAGTTTTGTTTTAGGAAGAATAGTACTTCCTAGATTTTAGCAGTATTTATTTTTGGAGTGATTTTGACTTTTGCAGTAGTGAAACTGTATTTAAGGAAAAGAGCAAACTTCTTTTATTTTTCATGATAACATGTTCTTTAAGAATTTAATCTCAAACTTTCATTGCTTTCAGTCTCTTGCTGTAACTACTTAGAACCTGATCCAAAGCTCTTCTGAGCTTTACTTTTGTAAAGACTTCAGCACAAAAAGGAATTTTTTTTTTACACATAATTTTCTTTTAAAATCCAGAGGAATTAAAAGGCATATTATTATTATTGAGGGGTGAGCAGAAAAATGATGATCAGAAGAAAATAAATGCAGAAATTTTACTTCACCAACAGTACTCTCTGATAGCTGTAGTCTTCTGACTGGTAATTACAAAAGATTGTGGACTGTCCTTTAAGTGACTTAGCATGATTTGCAGACAAATAATTAGACGCAAACTTATTTCTGGGTATCAATACTCATCTCCAAAGTTCAAATTGCTGCCCTCGATTTTGAAATATGAAATAATCTTAAAAATCAAGTTTTGCATATATGAAATGTGAGATGTCCAAATTCCTTTCACAGACCAACAGAAAAGTAGTTATCTTACTTCTCCAGCTATTAAAAAGATCATAAAATGGGAGGATTTTATGTTAGCTGCTCAAGCTATGAGAAAATACAAGATTATACCAGACACGAGCAAAATACTAACCATTACTAAATATGCCAAGCCATTATCTATCATATTTGAGAAGTTGTGGCAGTCTGACGGAAGTTCCTGTTGACTGCAAAAGGGGAAATATAACCCCCATTTTAAAAGGTACGATGTGACATACCATCTGTCTGAAAAGTAATAGCTCTTATAGTTCACAATCCATATTTCACTGTACAAAACCACCAATTGGTTCAAGAGCAGATTGTAAATATTTTCACTTCTGCTTACCACTCAAATCCTAAATTGATGTTATATCCACTGCTTCTGAGATATTGCTGGCTGTAGCTGGACGTGTTTATGCTCTCACATGGTAACTTTCAATTCCACCTCAGAGATTCTTTAGCAATCCCCAAGCACACTGAGATCTAACTAACATACTAACACTATTTGACACAGACTATACAATTACTTTTTGTATCTCTAATGATGTGTAAGGACTTACTTACAATGATATTATGTTCCTACTGCGTGGAAAAACTACTGTAATCTACTGCATTTTGGCTTTACTGCATTATTCCATGTGTTATTCCATGTCCTGAAACAGGGAATCTATCCCTGATCAAAGTTTAAAGCAAGAAATGCAAAGTGCTTTGCTATCAATGATATATGCTAAAATAACAGGTGGAGAGATGTGAGGAAATTTCATCCTCATTATCTTTATGATGTAAATGATTCTCTTCACAAAACCTCTTCATAGGATATGAAAGTAAAAATGCATAAGGTGAAACCTGTAAAGATTTTTCAGGAGGAAAAAAACCCCACAAAACACTGAAGATTGTTTTATGTTATGTACATTCAGGCTTGTTTGTGCAGTTCTAGAGAAACAGTAAAAAAAACCCCTTTATAGAAATTCTTTGACCCTGCTTTTTGCCATCTGAGTGGTCATGGTTGATTGAAAAATCAATGAAGTGCTCTGAGGATTGCACCTCACTGTTGCAGAAAAGCCACACAAAAATCCAACTTTTCACATGAGATGAAGATTGCCTTTGGTTCATTTACTCTCTTAAGACACATTAAAATCAAATCTATCACCCCATTTGGCCATCTGTCAATTCTCACTCCACAGTAAACGAGTAGACTTTGTTCCATGATCACCAGAATTGGAGGATGTTTTGTTGTTGTAATAAATGGTTGTAGGCCTCAGAGACAGAAATAAATCAATGCAATTTATAAAGTTGGGGTGAAAATGTTAGATGCAGTTTTCTAAGCTACAGAGAATTATGTATGGATGACTTGCAATAAATAAAGCACAGCTTTAGAAGCTTACAAAAATAAATAATGAAGATGAAAGAAATTAATGTGTAGTCCTTTATTTTGGAACCTTTTATAACATAGAAAAAATACAGGAGTAAGTTACACATCAAAGGTGCAACTATCCATACATTTCATTTTAAATGATCAGGCAATAAATAAGAGAAAATTTCTTCTCTTAACCAAAACTTAGGTCTCCAAGTACAAAATGCACTAACAACTGAAACTGCATTTCCTACTCTTTGCTCAATAATTGTTCTGTTATTTATCTTCAGAAAAATTATTTTCTAGATAAAAGTATGAATTTCACTGGAAATCAAATTTTTGAGGAGTAGCTTATGTTGAACTGAAGAAGAGTGCTTCTGGAAATGAGCAGTTGTGTTGGTCTGATGCTCCAAAAGTCCAGGTGCTTTAGTCATTAAAAGCCTGGTCTTGAGCTACAACCAGTATAACATCTTTTGCCATACCATCATTTGCATGCTGTTCTTTGTTGGCTGGCAACAGTCTTGTAAAACTGAACTATCTTGTAGGTAATTAGCTCCAAAACAAAGCATATGAAAATACAGAGACTAAACATCTGGCAACAGCCATTAACAAAGTCATCAATTCTATATCCCAGCAGACTATACAAATACAACAAAGTTATTTTCAGGAGAATAAACCGTCAGTTCCCAAATTGTGGTCTGTAGCCACAAATGTTCTTCAGTGGGTTGTAGAACAATACCACCTTTGTATAATGTTGAATCAAAAAAATGATGGAAAGCATGCATAGTTCAAAGACTTTGAGAATCGCTGAAGTAAACCATCAAAGTCACAGGTTCAAAACTAAATGCTGCAATAGCAAATGCAGATTTTTTTCCTTTTTTTGTTTAATAGAAATGGAGGTTTAGGAACTCTTGGATTGAGTACTCAGTTTTGCAAATATAGAATCATAGAATCATAAAATAGTTAGGGTTGGAAAGCACCCTAAGATCATCTAAGTTCCAACCCCCTGCCATGGGCAGGGATACCTCACACTAAACCATGTCACCCAAGGCTCTGTCCAACCTGGCCTTGAACACCTCCAGGGGTATGGTTCTGAGTGAACTAATTTCAGCAGTACAGATTTTTGAATGTTGCTAACTATGCAGGTACTGCTGAATCCAGTGGTTTCTTGTGCTAGGAGCTAATGATTTTATATTGCATATGCTTCCCTTATAAATGATACCAGTGCAAGCAATGACTTTCTGCAGAATTCACTGTGACTGAGTGTAATGTAGAAGTATATTAGTTCCATCTTTAGAAGTAATTAACATGCTTGCTCCAATCTAGCTGAGATAGCTGAAGTTTAGCAAGGGCAGCTTTTCAAAGTATTTAACTCTTCCTGGAAAAACTTTGCACCCATTACAGAGGAAATGCTGTAAGTGTTTAGAGTTGTTTTAAGCATGATTGTATTCTCACGTGACTGAACTACTTCTAATACTAACTGTGATTATCCTCACAGTGAAAAAAAATTATGTTCTGGCAGTCTCCCAAAAGTTTTTTTGTTTCTCATAGCAAGAGAGCAGCTTTGCAGAAGTGAATTTATTGATTAGAAATTCATGAGCATCTCTGTGTAAGGAGCTGAGAACCATGGGCACACACACATATATGAGTAAATATAAAAAGGAGTGCACAGCAATACACTCCTTGGGAGACAATGTTCCTTGGAAAAGGTGTTGATTACTTGGGCTGGACAGGTGGTGTGTAACTAGCTTTCAAAATGAAAGACAGCGCTAGACTTTGGTGAAAATAATTTTGAACATCTTTATACCACCCTATTATTCAGTATATTTATACACGATAGTAAAGAGTCCTTGTAATGAAGAAGGAAAAATGCAACATCAAAGCTAAAAAAGCAACAGCACGGAGCTTGGTTTGGAATGTTGAACCTCACACAGTTTGCCAGCCTACCATCATATTACTTAAACTGTTTCTTTTATTCTTGGGAGATATATTTTCCTTTTACAAAAGAAAAGTTTGACCAACATTCTTCAAGAAATGGGTTTTGTTCAGAGTGCTCACAGCATTTTACTGACAGCAGTTCTGTCAAAAGCAAGACTGATGAAAAAATATAATAAAGCACTGACTTTATTTTATAAAACCTAACAGCTATTTTTCTTCTAGCACTTGGGCTCAGGTTTTTAACATGGTCAGTCTTCCCATTAATCTAGCACAGAGGTGTCTATTTTTCTATTGTGGCTCTGTCAGCTGGAACAGGGCAAGGCAGAAGCTGTGACCTTATCACTGAACCTAGTTTTGTTGTCAAACCAAACTTGGCAAAGCTTTCATTCATTGGAGATTTTTATTTTTTTTTTTTTTGGTCCAACAAGGATAGGTGGGAGTGGTAAAAAGGCATTACCCTACAGAGGATGCCAACTCCCCTCTATTTACTTATAGAACAAGTTTTGTGTTTGTAATGAAGCCTCATTACAACACCAGAGCGGCTGTGAACGAGAGTCCCTGTTTGACCCAAACATTTCCATTGACTTTAGGAGACCACACTTTGGACTCTTGAGGGATCTGCTTGGTAGAGTACCATGGAATCCCTCCAAAGCCCTAGAGGGAAGAGGGGCCCAAGAAAGCTGGTCAATATTCAAGGATATTAATTCACCTCCTCCAAGCCCAGGAGTGATGAACCCAAAAAAGAGCAAGTCAGGCAAAAATGCCATGAGGTCTGCATGGATAAACAAGGAACTCTGAGACAAACTCAGACACAAAAAGGAAGCCTAGAGTGTAGAAGCAAGGACAGGTAGCCTGGGAGGAATACAGAGAAATTGTGTCCAAGTAGCCAGGGATCTGGTCAGGAAACCTAAAGATAGTTTTAGATCTGACCAAGGATGTCAAGGACAAAAAAAAACCAAAAAAACAACCTTCTTTAGGTATGTAGGTGATAAAAAGAAAAGTAGGGAAAAATGTGGGCCCTCTCTGGAAGGAAACAGGTGACCTGGATACCCAGGATATGGAGGAGGCAGAGGTATTCAATGACTTTTTATCTTGGTCTTCACCAGCAAGTGTTCCAGCCACACCACCCAAGTTGCAGAAGGCAAAGGCAGGGACTGGGAGAATAAGGAACTGCTTGCTGTAGGAGAAGATCATGTTTGAGAACATCTAAGGAACCTTATGCACAAGTCCATGGGACCCGATGAGAGGCATCTTCAGGGAACTGGCAAAGTGGTCAAGCCACTAGCCCTCATGTTTTGAGAAGCTGTGGCATTGCAGTGAAGTTCCCACTGACTGGAAAAAGGGAAACATAATCCTCCACTTTTAAAAACAGCAAAAGAAGACCTGGGGAACCACAGACTGGTCTCACCTCAGTGCACAGCAAGATCACGAAGCAGATCCTCCTGCAAACTATGCTAAGGCACATGGACAATGAGGAGGTGATTGGTGACAGCCAACATGGCCTCACTAAGGGCAAATTGTGCCTGACATGTGGTGGCCTACTACTACAGGGGTATAGCATTGGTGAATCAGGGAAGATCAACAGACATCATCTACCTGGACTTGTGCAAAGCATCTGACACTGTCCTGCATCAACCTCAGGGGTTGGTGCTGGGACCAGTGCTGTTTAACATCTTTGCTGGAAACATGGACAGTGGGATCGAGTGCACCTCAGCAAGTCTTCTTGAAGACACCAAGCTTTGTGCTGGAGGGAAAAGATGCCATCCAGAGAGACCTTGACGGCCTGGAGAGCTGGACTCATGTGAACCTCAGGAAGTTCAACAAGGACAAGTGCAAAGTGCTGCATGCAGGCTGGGGCAATCCCAAGCACAAATACAGGCTGGGTGGAGAATGTTTTGAGAGCAGTCCTGAGAAGAAAGTCTCAGGGGTGTTGGTTGATGTGAACCGACAGTGTGTGTTGCACCTCAGAAAGCCACATCCTGGACTGCATTAAAAGGAGCGTGGCCAATATGTTTGAGGGAAGTGATTCTCCCCCTCTACTCCACTCTCATGACACCTCACCTGGAGTACTGTGTTCAGCTCTGGACCCCCCAACATGAGAAGGATGTGGACATGTTGGAGTGAGTCCAGAGGAGGACCACGAGGGTGATCAGAGGGCTGGAGCACCTCTCCTATGAAGACAAGGTGAGAGAGTTGGATTTGTTCAGCCTGGAGAAGAGAAGGCTCTGGGGAGACCTCAGAGAAGACTTCCAGTGCCTAAAGGGGCCTACAAGAAATCTGGAGACAGACTTTTTACAATGGCATAGAGGAATAGGGGAAGGGTTAATGGCTTTAAACTGAAAGAGTTTGGATAGGGCTTTGAGAAACCTGGTCTAGTAGACCCCATTGCTGGGGGGTTGGATCTAGATGACCTTTAAGGTCCTTTCCAACCCAAACCATTCTATGATTAAGATTATATTTTGTTGATGATTTTTCTATTGGTTCTACTTTCTGCACGGAGTCTGAAAATCATTATTTCACAATCTGAGAGAATCTGTATTGTGGCACTACTTACTTGACTGCCTGGGAGAAAGCAATGAGTTGTTCCTGAGAAGCTACTTTTAATGGTGCTAATGTCAGGAAAAAACAGGCATTACATTTATTACTGACATCCTCTGATGATACCACTGGAAAAGAAGGAAAGAATCAGGAAATCAAAGCAGTCTAAGCCAGAAAGGCACAGAGAGATTCTTTCTACTGGAAACTGTTGCCTAGCTGAAAATAACAGGATGTCTTTCAGGGCAGCATTAAAAAACTTACACTGAAAGCTTAACAAAGCAGCCAGCATTGTGTGCAATAAAGAACTCAAGTAAGAAGCCAAAATATCCATTTTTTTATTTCATGGTGGGCAACTCCAGTTGCTTCTGTACTTGTATTAACTTACTCCTATAGTTGCAACCACACATATGTGAAGGAGTACATTCCACTGTGAAGAGCTAGCAAGAGTACAAATGAATTAAAAGTATCAGAAGTGCTAAATAGCTACATGGCTTGCAGTAGCTGTGCTGTGCGCATTAAATAACACTTATGTTAAAGCAGCAGGCAACTTGTGTACATAAGCATATGGACTTTTAAAGTGGGTCTTCATGGGCAAACAACTGATTGTCTCAGAAGAAAATAAACATTCAGAGCAGAGCAAGATTAGAAAATAGAAGCAGAACAGCAAAGGTTTGATGATTACTGCCAACACCATCAAACATGAACAGATACAGTCACTTACACATGCTCATATGCCCTGACTTATTCTCAGAGGTTTCCAATGACTCTCATACATACTGAAAGAGTACTCGAAGTCGCACAGATACTATACAAATTCTTAGACCTAAATAAACTAGCTTACACAATCTTTTTGCCCATTAGGCTGGGTACAGGGAATTCACCTACTACTATTTTAGATGATTCCTCTAGCTCATGAGAATGGCAGTTGCTGTAGAAAGTAAAGGAGGTATGCTGCAGTTTTTCCTTTTGTCAGAGTACATAGCAACTTTTCTTCGTCAAAGGAGAAAAGGCCCATTGCAATAATCATAAAGGCAGGAGCCAGGATAAACATCACAGTGCCTCTGCTACAATTCAACTTCCTTATATTTCTTTAGCAACTTTTTCAACATGGCTTTTTGGCTTCGGATTTGTTTGCGGCTTTCTTTTTTTCTTTTTTTTTTACATGTTGGAGACGGAAAGCGATGTTAAGGGGCTGTTTTTACACCATCAGCATATTCCACATAATGGGTGGATCCCAGCTGAATAACACATTATTAGATTTATTTTTTTGCTTGTCATCAATGTGCTATTTCAGACATGTTTCTGTGCCGCTTCTTCAGTTAGCATAAAAAACTCTACAAATTAGCTATATCAATGTATGCATACAAACCAGAAAATTCTCAGTGTTATACACTGGGTTCAATAACACAGTGGTAGATTTCTCCAGTGAAATATGTTTGAAAAATAATTGCTGTAGCTTAGGCAGAACATTCCTTTCAGTAGAATGGCTAAGGCTAATCAGTAAGTTATTAACAGAAGAGACAGCTTTAAAGGGATTATTTGTAGTAATAATCTGTCGTTTCCAGCCTAAATGATTCTATGACTCTAATTGTGTCACAGCACAACATCAAGTAGAGTTGGTACCCTGGTGTGCAATTTGCCATAATACTCTGATAAAAGTGATGTCAGTAAGGCACTTCTTCAGTAAACCACAGGTGGACTTCATCCAGAACCCAAGTATTAAAATCAGCACTAAATGCTGAGTCATTCTTCCCAGTGGAATCTGGTAACTATTAACTATTGCAGTTTGAAGCAATTTCATTTTAAAGAAACCTAAAAATAACTTGAAACAACAACAGTAAGTATTAGCTAAGATTGCTTAATGTTGAAGTCACCAAGGCAGGACGTGTTAAACTGAGAGTGAAAAAAGGAGTTGTCTGTTATAAATTCTCATTTTAAAATCAGAGTTATATGATGGAGATGTAAAGTGAAAAAAGAATTGTAGGGACTGCTGAAAGCAGTTTGGTGTTTCAATAATATGTCATTATATATAACAAAGTTTGGAGCACTGTAAGAGAATGGTACTGAAAAAAGTTGTCATAGAATAGTTATTTTCCACTTGACACAACCACCTGGTTACATATTCAGTGTGCAAGAATGGCTTTCCAGAAGAAATATTTTTTTCTCATCCCGCCAAAAGTTTGGGTTAGCTGCTGGAATTACCAGGTGGTTGGAGTGATAAACAAAAGGAATTGAAATGTTCACAGTACTCATTTCAGGGTTTATGAAGTCATTCTATAGCTTTATGTGTAATGGAGTAATATAGTCAGGTATGCCCTTTTCCAAGCATATTAAACCCATTCTTATATTTTTGAGTACTGTTGCCCAGTCTTTCACATACTAAAATCTTCTGGGAATTTCCTTTCAACCAGCAATACAACATAAGCTCTCCTTACTGGCTGAATTGCTAGGTAGTATGGTGATTTAACGCTTCACAGCTACTAGTACGAATATAGGAAGAAGACAATGGAGTTTTTGAAAAAGCATTATTGAGCTTTAGATCTTGCAGATCTGTTCATCAGAACCGAAATCCAAGCATGGGACAACTCAACACAATTAGAAATCCTGTCAACAGCCATGTCGTGAACATAGCATAGACTGTGTTGGACTGTGTACATGACAACATTTAATTGAATATGTAAGCAGTTGTAGCTTGTCTGCAACTTAAGAACATAAAATGTTGTTAGTACTTGTTTAAAGGATAATATTATTTTTCAGTGTTACTAGATCTGGACTAAGTGAAAATTTAAAATGGACAAAAAATAGGTTTTGAACTTCCAGGTTTTTTAATTGTATTATTCTTTCCATGTTTTTGTTGCTAAAAGCTGGTGAGGAAAGAGCATCTTCTAGCCACTGCAACATAAATTTTAATTAACAGTGAGATAGACAGCTAACATGGGCCTGTTATAGTTCTGTGGGAAGGATGGATTTTGAACTTCTGAAAGTAACTTTCTTTAATTTTTTTCCTCCACTTTCCTGTAACTTTTCTTAGGTTATGAGTGTGTCTTCCTAATTTCACTTACTTTTATTAATGCATTTATAATTCAGGTTTTTTGTAGGATTACAAGAAAGATCTCTGCCTGGAATTTCCTAGATGGTTCATTTACAGGCACATGTAAATGGCAGGGGAGACGTGAACTCGCTGTAAGCTGTTGTGCAGCCTTATTTGGAAAAGGTTATATGCAGCAAAAATCTCAACACTTAAATAAACACTGTACTGTTCTTCTGAGCTGATTACCACAATGTCACTGTATGTGTAGGAACTTGTAGACTACTACTGGAGCAGACACGTTGGTATGGTTTTAGTCATCAAAGTTAAAATAAAGGCATGATTCTGGTGTCAAGTTTTTTGTCCTCCTATATTATTATTATGTATAATGTATTGACAACCCTAAAATATTAAAATGTGCTGAAAAATCGTTTGCAGGGCTGTCAGCATTAAAAAAGAATATCAGTTCTGAAATGTAGAAATATTTACATTTTCACCTGATGCAGTGTTTATGGAGCTGCCAGGATGCCACACAGAAGCTGTTATGCCAACCGTTGCTTTCACCTCTGTGGTTCTATGGGCTGGGCTGTATCTCCAATATGGGACTGTCAGTCAAAGCTAAGGAAAGATCAATAAACTTCAAAGGACAGAGTCTTCCCTGAGGAGACAGGTGGAGCTATGTGCTCCACTTCCTTGTAAGTCACTACTTCCTTGTAAGGAAACGCTTCCATTTTGTTTCAGTTTGGGCAAGACCTTTTATCATGGTAAACGTGATGCTGTGGATAAACATCATGCTGTGGAAACTGCATTTTCTATAGAACATTTTGATAGAGAATTTCCAGCCAGCTCCATCTAGATGAAAGTTTTCATCTGCTAAACCAGTCTGTACAAGAGCGAATGCCTGCATGAATGGGAACCACAGTAATAACCTGATGGAGGGACAGCCAAGCTGCAAATGGGGTCCCAGCAAAGCAGTGTACGTGTGTCAGGAAGTCATAGACTACAGCGCACTGCGCCTCTGTGCAGCTGCAGTACTTTCAATTCCAAAAGCCAAAAATGAGACAACCTTCATTCTAAGGTGAGATAAGATGATGTGGAAAGGAAGAGACAGCTGTTCTTAGCAGCTGTATAGGACTGGAATAAAACCAGAACAGTTGCAGCACAAGATGATAGTGGGGTCTCTGCTGGCAACACCACGGGGTCATTACAGCTTTTGAGGCAAGCACTGCTAAGGGAGTGGCAGCCCTTTTCCCTTTCACACATTCGTGAGGCTGAAGTGGCAGCTTTCATTCCTCCCTTCTGTGAATTGGCAAGCTGGAATTACAGCTGATGAAAAATGAATCAGGTCCTGGGGATGCGATGAGAATTGACTGTGCTGCACACTTTTTAGTGTTTGTGCTTTGCTGCTTGGATACTTTTATTGATGAAGTGAAGTACTGCATGCTATTAAATTATCATTTCATGCTACTTATGATAATAGGCAGAAGAGCATGGCAGATTATTATCACTTTCATTTATAACTGATTAATGTGTATTGTTGATAGCATGTGTTTCTTTCTTAAAGAGAGTGGAGAGGTGTGAGATTTCAATTTGAAAGATTTTGTTATGTTCCTTTATAAATTAAGAATCTGCAAAAAAAAGAAAAAAGAGGAAAGCAGAGAAAAGAGGACAGTGTGAAAGGATAGGGATAGCTGTGTTAGACAAGCTGAGATAATGTCATAATAATAACTGTTTTATGTCTCTATGCATATGGTGCTGAGCAGAATGCATTGAATCCCCTTAGCAGCTATGTCTTTACGTGCACAGTCCCCCTACAGTTAATAATCCATTGTACCTGCTCTTCAAGACACCTGGCTATTGAGTGCATTACTAAATAGCACAATGTGTAGCCATTTAATGAGGCTGAGTAATTCTATTATCTCTTTAAACTATTTATTCACCACCTGCATATTTTCTACTTCCGCTACAGCTAAGGTTAACAAAATTAATTCTACCATCAGAGGCTGATAATCCTGTCATCTCTCTGTGTGTGACACGAGTGTGATGGAGATTCATAGATCCCCATTCTGTGCTTTATATCTGTCATACTAAACACAAAATAGTCAGAAGAGAGCAAAAGAATTACTGTAGAAATACCATACAGAATACAGAGTACATTACAGTATACAAAATAACCACAGAATGACATCTTACCTGCCATAATATTGATTTGCACAAAGAGTGAAAGGAGTTTATCTCTTTTTGACCACATACAAAACTAATAGTTAGGGAATGTTGTGCATTAGGTGAAGACTGTTATGTCATGGTAGAAATGAAAACGAAATGCATGAAAAACAGACCAAATGATTTGCACAGGTGCTGCAAAGGTGCCACTGATTTACACTGAATGAACCTGCTAAGTGCTGAAATTAATATATTAGACCAAATAAAGCATATCAGTCCTTTTTAAATGCCTTTCATATTTTTTGAACTCTTCCAGTGCCATTCTTTCCCTTAGCCCATGAAACTCAATGTTCATAACTGAACTAATTTTTTTTTACATTGGGTTGAAATAACTATGGCAGCCATGTTTAACAAATGCCATATGAAAAGCATAAACACACAAGCATCACTACAGAAACACTGCCACAGTATTATTCTAATATATGCACTGAACACAGATGATGGAAGAGGAAGGCTGAAAGTCTGTTGAGGATGAAATTGAGAATGACAATCTGATTGTGCCTCTAGATTTGGCAAGGAGATTTCTGCTATCTACCAAAGAGTCTTTCATAGAATCATAGAATTATAGAATAGTTAGGGTTGGAAAGGACCTTAAGATCATCTAGTTCCAACCCCCCTGCCATGGGCAGGGACACCCCACACTAAACCATGTCACCCAAGGCCTCATCCAACCTGGCCTTGAACACCACCAAGGATGGAGCATTCACAACCTCCCTGGGCAACCCATTCCAGTGCCTCACCACCCTCTCAGTAAAGAATTTCTTCTTTATATCCAATCTAAACTTCCCCTGTTTAAGTTTGAACCCGTTACCCTTGTCCTGTCACTACAGTCCCTGATGAAGAGTCCATCCCCAGCATCCTTGTAGGCCCCCTTCAGATACTGGAAGGCTGCTATGAGGTCTCCACGCAGCCTTCTCTTCTCCAGGTTGAACAGCCCCAACTTTCTCAGCCTGTCTCCATACGGGAGGTGCTCCAATCCCCTGATCATCCTCGTGGCCCTCCTCTGGTCTTGTTCCAACAGTTCCATGTCCTTTTTATGTGGAGGACACCAGAACTGCACACAATACTCCAAGTGAGGTCTCCCGAGAGCAGAGTAGAGGGGCAGGATCACCTCCTACGACCTGCTGGTCACGCTCCTCTTGATGCAGCCCAGGATACAGTTGGCTTTCTGGGCTGCGAGCACACTGAAGCTGGCTCATGTTCATTTTTTCATCGACCAACACCCCCATGTCCTTCTCTGCAGGGCTGCTCTGAATCTCTTCTCTGCCCACCCTATAGCTGTGCTTTCAAAGTAGTTACTTTCAAAGTAACTATATCTGGTAAACAAGAGCAAGAAATAAAAAGGAAGATAAAATACTAAATTTTTGTTGCTGGTGTTTTTATGGTGTTTCACTGAACTGGCCTTTTGCCATCAGATTTCCACAGTGGGCATGAAGCATTGATTCCTGCAACTATATACTATGAATGAATAGAAAAATAGTAAATGACAGGTAATTCACAAAAGCAGTAGAGAAAAATTGTGCATAAAAACCTGTTGTTGGATCTATTGTAAGTCAGGCTTTTGCTGCTTGTTTTCATTGCTAGCCATAGCTTTAGTACAGTTCAAGTTGCACATCATACACATATGGTACCACCCTTTATCTCCTTCCCAGTGTGGATTGAGTTTAGGTGCCAACAAAATTCTGTGTGTTGTCTTAAGATTTACTTAGGCTTTTGCTCAGTAGGATGCAACACTGGTACCTCTTGACCTCTGCCATACATTTATAATCAGAGACTCTTCCCAAGGACTGTTATAAGGTGGGAGACCCAGGTGCATCAGGCCCACAGTACTAATAGACCAGAGACTAAAACCACCCCATTCTCATAAACAAGATCCCACAAGCCTAAAAACATCTCTCATGACATCAAGGTTGTTGACAATCCCATACAGATATGCACTGTTTCTCCAGGGTAGCTAACACTCAAGAACATTGATGCTTTCAAGTATCATCAAAATTGTCCTTATGCTTTAGCTAACTCAAAAATTACATTGATTCAAAAAAAAAGATACCTGCAAAACCAACCAGCATGAACACCTCTTTCTCCTCCAAATCTTAGTCTCTCTTGATTTTAGTTTCCTTTTTTTTTAGCCAGTCTTTGAAATAAAAAGAGCCACTGAACTTAAAGGGCATCTTTCTCTGTATCATTCTCCTCTTGCTGTTTGTCCCTGAATGCAATATTCTCCTTCCTACTGTGTGAGAAGCCTAGAGTTGGATCCCTTCATTACTAAATGGGCAGGTCATTGCTGCCCACAGAGGAGGTTGCCAGGCTTGGCTGCAGCAGCCATGAAGGACTGGATAGCAGCAATCCTTTGAAATGTGAGTTACTACCAGGGAATGTATTCCTAACACTGAAACCATTACACCATAGCACTAGGTCCAGCTGGTTGGCAGATGCTAGGACACAGTTGCATGTGTTGTTATAGAGCAAGAGAGATACCTGGTATAGTGCTATAAATGAATGATGGATTTGCATATTAGAGGGGAATATGCGACGACTTGCTCTTGACGTATTTGTAGACACTTTGTGTCTTATAAAGTCTGCATTAATTAGTATGTGTTTATCTTGTCCTCCTGATACGAGAGTTTCAGTTCAGCTCTGCATCGCACATTCACGTTCAATTGGAAATCATCAAGATTTAATGGCCTTCTGCTGTCTTTAATCTAGCATAAGGGAGATACATGCATGGAAATAAGTACACTCCATGTAATAATTTTGGAAGTTTTAATAGGATTCACATATTTTCCTATGAGAAATTTTGGAAGTCAAGAAGCAGACGCTATTGTTTCCCTCTTCTTACATCACGGTATTTATTTCATCAAGAAGTCTCCTTAGTCATGACAAACCTCTAACTGTCCATTAAGCATTGCTGCAAAATCCTAATTCAGCCTATTCATGCACCTTTTACACTACATCTATTAACTTTTTGAGGAAATGCAAGTAAGAAATAATATTGCAGAGGCAAGAAATGGAGCATAACAAGCCTAATGTTGCCCAATAGTTTAATATTATTTATGCAGCTGGCTAAAGTCAGTTTTTATTAGAGGTTCTACCATTTTGTTTTTATCACAGAGCACAACACCCCTAAAAAACCAGTCTCAGCACCATATGAAACAGTGGAGTAAATGCTTTAGTACCACAATGCATGTACAAGTCCACCAATAAAAAAAAATCACTTAATCAAATTATGGACATACGGACATAAACAGTCTTCATTTGTGCATTCTGACACCTGTCGAGTTACTCTGGACATTTTCCCAAGAAAATGAACCCAGATTTGGTGAGTTACATGAAGAATATGCATTATTTTAGGCTTATTATTAATCTTTGTGGTCTTGCTGAGTTATTAACTAATTTAAATTTAAGAGCAAATTGAAATTAATTTCTAAATCTTTTTATTGTCTCAGATGACATTCATCCAACCGTAACTGTCCTTAGGAAAATAAAAGTAGCCATTGTGAAGCACTAAAAAAGAATCTTGACTAGTCCTTGACCAGAAAGATGATGGTGTAAATAAGTTGAAAAGGAATAACTTCTAGACTGAGTCAGGGATCAGGAGGACTCTGTGAAAAAGCATTTCTCACCATGGTAACTTTCAGAAAATTGCACTGAAAGAAGAGCATATCGGTTTCCTTTAAGCTAAAGAGACACTTATCATGTCTCTCTTGTTTAAATTAAGTGAAAATCTGAGATATGTGCAGCATAAATGGGAGAAGCATATGGCCCTTGCTTCGTAATTTAAAGGGTAATTTGGTTAAGAAATGGAGAGTAGTTCTGACCAGAGTACTATTATGTAATATCAATGCAAAGCAGAATCTTCCCCAAATTATCGGGTACTTTTTTTTCTGACACATTTTTATACTTCATCATTCATTTTCCTTATTTCACACACTTCTTGATTGTGGTTTTAAATTGTGTTCAATTTTTCAAGATAGGAAATAGTGCTTTGTTTTAATTTTTCTTCTTTTTTTTTTTTTTTTTTAAGATGAGCTATAGGGGATTAGCTGATACAAAGGAAAGATGTGGAAGCTTTTCCTGTTCAATTTCAATCAAAAAATAATTCAAACAATGAAGAAAGAATCATCTTACTCTAAAAAATATTCTGAGTTTTTTACTATTTTGTACATAGCCACAAGGGAGTAGATTTAAAAGCTTTCATAATATGACATTTTTGTCTGTGAAAAACTAGAGTTGGAGCCACTCCAGAAGAATCAGTAAGACTGCACTGGGATATCTTTAAAACCCTTCTCCAAAATGGGCAGAGCAAGGATTTTTCTGCAGTAAACGAAAAATTGTGCAGGTTACTTCTATTACTGCTATCATCTCTAAGATTTTAATCAGAAATATGTATACTTGACCTCCCACTGAAAATTTAGTCAAAACTGGTACATATCTGTGTGTTTTCTGATGATCAGCTGAGTGAATTAATAACACTCCAACTTCAGAGACAATCATGGTGCATCCAGAAAGGTAGATTTCTTACTTGGGTCAGTGAGATTTTTATTTTATTTTTATTATATGCTTACAATCAGTGTAAGCAAAAGCAAATTAACGCTTATTATTGTTGTGCATGAAATGATATGCATCTGTACATGTACAGGTACTCATTATATGTACAAGTACTTTATGATATGCATCAAATACTCAAAGATGTATATGTTTGTACATCTCTACAAAACCTATACATCTGTATGTGGCAGTATAACTGCTACATCATAAGTAGTTCCAAGGGAACCAAGTATTTAAATACAAAAAACCATTGAATTCAGTAAGGAACCTTGTGTCATTTAAAAGGTTTTTATACTTTTCTGGGTAATCCATGATCTACTAAATTACATAAGTGCCTGCTTAAATACCTCTCTTTTAGTCAAATTGTGCAAACATGGGGTAAGCATACATAAATTCAGTACACATTTTAGAGGTTGACTGAATCTGGGCCCAAACCATGCAGATTTATACAATGATTTTTGACTTAAGACTGGTCCATTCTGCTGTCTTTAGAAAAAGCTGAAGCTTTCTGAAATCCGAATTTATGTTTCACTTATATGACTAGGCATTTCTAGGGAAATCAGTGATTTTACTTCAGTGTTATGCTGCACTAAGTCAGAATCAGCCCTAAAAGATTTTTAAGATTCATTTCTGTATATGCACATGTACATGCGGAAAAGAAAACATCAACAGTGTTTTGGAACATCCACATCATGTTCCTAAAAGGGATTTCCTGTCCAGAAATAGGAAGACTATTTGCCATATGCATATATAAGGCAAATTTCCACTCAATTTTTAAAAATGGAAAAGGAGTCAAATTTATTATTTGAGGATTAAAACCATCCAAAGTTTTTTTATGGGAAAAATTGTAAGCTAGTTTAGAGTTAAAAGGCATGATCTTAACCTTTGAAACTTTCCCCAAAGCTGCACAACTACTGATGGAGTGACATGAAAAGCCATTTCCCTTATAATGAGATACCAAGCAGATCTGTCTTCTTTTAAAACCTGGCATTTAAAAATACATTTACTTCTATTATGTACTGGCCTAACCTGCACAGTCTATTTCTTGTGACATATTACCAGAGCAGATGTTTTAGACAACCTGCTAGCATAACTGCAAAGAACGGACAATGTTTTTTGGTTTTCTTTTTTAATTTTGACGAACTATTGGAAAAGTTTCTTTTTCAGTATTTTAATACAGGTTTATCCACAGATTTCTCCATGTAAATTGCCTATTATTTTTCCCCTACTGTGCAACTGAGTGGTGTAATGTGAAGAAATAGGAAAAAAATGGACACCCTGATGACTTCTTTTCCACAGGACATCTGCTCACCTTACCCAGATCTTTGCAACCAATTTGTCTAAGACCATATGGCTGAGATCAAATTGAAGAGAACTGGGGGTGGGGAGGAGGCAGAGTAAAAACAGGGGCTAGAAAGGAAGACTAAAGGAAAGGATAAGAAAAACGTGAGTTTGAGAACATATATTTTAAAGAAACACCTCTCCCAGAAAATGTTATGATTTTTATTGTTATGATATTCATCAGCTCCAGATTAAAACTTCATGTTGTTACTGAATAACAAGCTACTTTATTAAGAGTAGCTATTGCAGTCTCTCTACTGTCATGACCTTTCCTACAGCTTAATAACAGGATCTCAAATTGAATCTGTTTAATATTTCATTAAAATGTTTAAACTATAAATACAGAGCATTATGTTACAGAATATATTTGTACTTTTTTACCAAGAGATGCTGTATTTCTGTATTCATGAAGACATGACCTTCAGGATTCAGAAGAAGGTCCTCTCCTTTTTATGCTGTCCTATTCCATTTTATCAGTTTTTTTCAGGCTGTATGGAAATATGAAATTCATCTTAGCATCTCTAACAAATGTATGATCAATCAGGGAGATGCAAAATCATCTAATGTTTATATTAGGTTGCTGGCACAAGCAATCACCCTTAATGACTTAGTAATGCCACAGTAAGCTATGCATATGCTCAAGTATTTTCATTTGTGTTTCTGATATTTATCTTTACATGGTTATGGACCCAATCCTTTGAATAGTTACATAGGTTCGTAAACTGACACAACTTTGACTTCCATGGCTTAGTTAACCATGTGCATTTTGGTGTATTTAGAACCAGAGTATGGCTTTGTTTAAGCTGTACAATAGATGTAACTGCTCCATAAAAGAACAATCAAGCAATATTTTGACAGAAAAGGAGGGGGTTACCAGGAAGGAATAACGATAGATCAATACAGAGGTCTCAGATTCCCACTGAAGTCAGGATCAGGTTGTTGGTAGGGAACGAAAAATGTCGGATGATTTGACATTATTTTGCAGGTAATTAAATAGCACAAAGATATGTTACATCAGTTTGCATTTGCTTTTTTTGTTGAAACTGATTTGACAGTTACCAACATTCAGCTGCTGCAGAGCCATGTGTTAACCTGCAGTAATGTCTTTGTCTGATGCCTGAAATAAAGCTTTTGATTTTGATTTTCAAAGAAAGAAAATCTAAAGTTCTCAAAGCAGAAACTGCCTGGCAAAGCATGTAGATTTGTTGCATAAACATATTCTTGCTACTATCAATGTCACCTATTACATTGATTGGACAACTTAATATTGAAACTGGCTAATATAACTGCCAAACATCCAGTATAATTAAATTAATCTACTGGAAGGTTTCCCATAAGCAAGTGTGATTGTGGCCTGGCCTACCAAACAAGGTGGGTAGGGAGGACTGTTTGTAATTACATTAATTTGACAAGCTGATTTTCTGTTTCTTGTTTCTTTATGAAGAAAAGTGGGAAAATGGGCAAAGTGATGTTTCAGGCTTCTCACCTTTGTACTTATTTCAACAATTTTCAGCTATTTTTCACCAATCTAGTTTTGTGTTTATTAAAATCGGCAGAAATTGATAACAGAGAGAAAGGTCTTCAATTCAGATATTCTCATTTACAAAAATTATCAAAGACAGGAATCTTTCGCCAAAGGAGAAATCCTGTTTCAGATTTTGTATTCAGAATCCAAATCTCTTTTGGACAATAGCGTCATTTTGTTGCAAATTCAGGGTTATGACAACATCTTCATTGGGGCTCGCTCAGGCCAAACTTTCACAGACTTCAACAGCAGGACCAGCTTAAGCTCTTTCTGATGACTTTTGTCCCCCTGCCTCTCATCATTTGTTCCTGCACTGCCCCCTCTGTTAGCAGAGCATAGCTGGGAGGCCATGTGGTGAGCCAATAAAGAAACTGAAACAGGTTAAAAATGCCCTGTTATTTTTAACAGACACAAGTTCTCTGGTGTGGTTCAGTGCAGAGCCCCACGAATTGTTGTTATGACACAACTGAGGAGGCATGTGGTGGCAGAAATGAGCAACTTAAAGTGGGGAGTGAACCAGGAGCTGCCAAGCTGGTGCTGATGCTGATAGAAATGACCCTCGGAAAAAGCTTTCTTTTCTGCCTATGTCTCCACCCCTGTTCTCATCCCCAAAGCAGCACTCAGGAAAAACCCCTCTTCACAGGGCACCTGAATTCCTGAGAGACATTGCATTTGCCTTTGTTCTTCAGTAAAAATATCTGCTTAACTGTCTTTTAGAGATATCTGAAAAGGGCTGTGAAGAAATCTTCTAAATTCAGCTTATATGAGAATGCTTCAAGAGAATCAAATAACAATTAGAATTATGTCAGGACTGCCTGTGATTTATTGTTTAGCCTAATATAATTTTGTAAAGTAGATGCATTAGCAGAAAAAGACAGTTTTCTTATCTAGGCTGCACAAATGTTCATTAAATATATTGCAAACATAGGTTTAGATGACTGTATAGTCAATATGTCTGGCAGAGAATGATATAAGAAATTGTTCTTTTTCTAATAAGAAAAGAGTTCACTTAACTAAATACAGAATATTACACACACTATACATGATCAAAACAGTGAATACAGTCCCAATAGTAAAACAGACAGAAGAATATCAAAAGTAACCAGTCTAGCTGTAGGGGAAACTGGGCTAAAAGTGTATCAGGCAGCTATAACACTGAGGGGATTTTAACAGCTGAGTACAGACTGGAAAAGTTTTCTTTATCACATGATAAATTCACAGAGGATATACAAGTGAAACATACTGAACCTTATGGCAGCTTTGACTTCGTCTATGCACACTATCAGAGAATAATTTAGGAAACAAAATAGCACATTAGTTAATTGGTTAGGGGAGGTTCTCCTTTCTTTCACAAAGAATAATTTCTGAGAGTTGCAAACTTAATGAAGTAATGTATTCACATTCTTATAAACAGGATGGTAGAGGATGCAATATACTTATATAGCACAAATAGATCAAGTGAGAGAAAAACAAAACACCTCCAGACACTCTGTGCACAATAAATAAAAGACCAGTGTGTTCAACAGGTCTTTTGAACATAGAAATATAATCATAGAATCATTGAATATTTAGGGTTGGAAAGGACCTTAAGATCATCTAGTTCCAACCCCCCTGCCATGGGCAGGGACACCCCACACTAAACCATGTCACCCAAGGCCTCATCCAACCTGGCCTTGAACACCACCAGGGATGGAGCATTCACAACCTCCCTGGGCAACCCATTCCAGTGCCTCACCACCCTCTCAGTAAAGAATTTCTTCCTTATATCCAGTCTAAACTTTCCCTGTTTAGTTTCATTACCTAACTAGGTATGATAGTAGGAAACAGAAACTCATTTTTCCCCTCAAACACTCACTTTATAGCCCCCAAACACCCTAATGAAAATAGTTTTCAGACAAACACTACTTTCTTTACATCTTCAGCACTAAATAATTATTTATTTTAGAAATACAGAAGGAAGATAGGGGTAAAAGCTCACTGATGTCAGTGGGAGCTCCCCTATTTGCTTGAAAGGACTCAAGGCAAGCAGACACTTAACAGTTTTTAAGTGTGAATTTCAGCTCCCACAAACCTCCAGTCTTTTGTGGACAACATGCTTTTGAAGACTATTACCTTTCACCATGTTCTTTCATCCTGCAGATGCCAGCTTTGCCTCCTCAACCCCTCCTACCCCACCTGCAGTCCTCAATTTTTTGTGACCAATTGCTTAAGCCAACATCTAGGAAAGGAAAGGGAAAACAGCAAGAAAGGAGTGTTATTTCTAAGCCTATAGAGTCTTTATTGTCCTATCTACCTATAACTAGAAGCTGTTTATTGATACTGCTGCATGAATAAAAGCTGCTGAATATTTGAATCTACTCCATCTAATATGAAGAGTCTTTAAAGCTAGACTTTTCTTACCCCAGATGAGTAGCTAGAGCCTTTGTCTGCCTTTTATGGTAAAGAGGAATGCATACTAAAAGGACTAAAATTCAAGCCCCTGGAGAAGACAACTTTTTTAAACTTCTGTACACCTGTATCTAAGTGCATGACTATCAGGCTTCCTCAGCTGTTTTGGGTCTTCTTTGTTTAGGTTTGTTTGGTTGGTTTGTGGGTTGGGTTTTTTATTTTGGAGGGGTGAAGAAATGTCTGATTTCTGTAGAATTTGCCAAAACAGAAATAGCACGATAGTTTTCTCTTGTTTTCGGTAGCCAGGAGAGCTGCCAAAAATGAGCTGACACAAGTACAGCACTGTCTTCTCCCTACATATGTCTTGGATCATGAAGCATAGCAGCATTTAAGCTTCAGAATGGTGCCTGAAGAGCATGCTTCACAGGGACATGAGCATGTAAGTAGGATGACTTAATTTTAGTGCATATGCATGCGTATCTTTCCTCCCTTGTGAGCAGTATTTCATTAAAGGGAATGATTAGGTTCTTATTATTTATACATTGTTTTCCATTGCTTAGGGAGATTTTTCTGTAATCTGCCTCATGCTCGGAAGGATTTTAAAATAACTTTCTGTCCATTAAGTAATTGGCTTAATGCAAGAAATAGAGAATGAAAGAAATCATGTGTACAGGAGACTCTGCTGTTTTTACTGCTTTTTAAATTCAGACAATTTCTCCTGGCCCACTGTTGTTTAACAGCTTTTGAAGATTTTTGGCTGAAGAACAAAACAAAACACACACAAATGCAAAAAATCCAAATCAAAAACCAAAACAACAAAAAAAGAAGAGCTACACAGTATGTTTTAAGCTAATGGTGAATCCCCAGGAAGCTTGTTCTAAATAGGCTCCCTATAGAGACAGCAGCAGGGATGGGGAGAATCACTGTCCATCTCCCCATACCCAATCGGGTTTAGATGATAGGTGGTTTGATGATAAGCTGAAGAAGGATGCAGTTGACCAATTACATTGTATTAGTTCTACATATGATCAAAAAGGCTCAGTTTTATTCTAAAGGAAATAGCAGAGCCCAGAAAAAAAAACATGGGGTTTCTTTTTCCCAAAGTTAATAGCAGGCACACCCTAACCACTTTATTCATGGTCAGTAAGTAGTACTTAACTCCTACAAACTACTAGAATTTTTATGTACTGTGAGATAACAGTTAACCAAAAGATTGCACAATAGAAAACTAGTTCTTGCTGAATGAGGTATTTCTGCCATCACCCAGTATTAATGTACCATCTTTACTGTCCAAAGTGTAACTGAATGTTGAGAATATCCTATATGGGGGAGGTGTTATGCCACAAACAGCTCATGCCTTTGTGTAACTGTCCAACTTCCACATTAACACAGTATTTGCCTGGACATGTTAAGAGTTTGGGTCCTCAACAATTACTTGCTGAATATGAACACATATTCAGTTTTTTCAACCAACTCGTTGCATCTGAATTGTATTAAGAACATCAATGCATTAAAACTTTTTGCAGAATCTGACCACAGTATTTTCTATCTGGATGGTACGTTTGAAGGTTATTCTATGTATTAATCACAACGTATACACTGCAAATAAGAGAAAGACATGAACATATTGGCTTGTGAACACTGGGATAGAGCTCTTCAGTCTGAAAAATACAGAGTGCTATTTATTGTTATTTTATGTGTCCTAAGAGAAAACAAGAAAACAGAATGTATTGACTATAAGAGCCATTTGGGAATTTTCCAGCAGAATATTTTTATCTGAAAATGCAGATTTAATGGGGTTACAGAACATGTCGTTTCAATGATAATTTTATCAAATACTATGATACTCTCATTTACATTCAGAATAAATGTGATGTTAAGAAACAACAACAAAGATAGTCACTTAGTCTTAGGAGTCTGCTTTCTGTAAGATTTTGTTAGAGATGGACTTTAAAAAGGGTAAGTCAGAGCAACAGCCTATCATCTGTGCCAGAGAAAAGAGAAAAATTGGAGTTAGAAGCCTCCAGTCATCCTGTGCAACAAGCAACTACCCTAACCCCACTTACGGGGTTAGTGCTGTTCTCTGACCAGTTGGTAGTTAGCCACTCAAATTCTTTTACTGAATTAGATTGTTAGACAGCCATTTCCAGAACAGTTCAATGAGTCAGGTGCTTGGGAAATGAAAGGCTAAGGATCAAGCCTTTAGCTTCAACAAGGAAAAGTGGTGTGACAAGAGTAAATTTGCCTGGTTGTTCGACCGTTTCATTTTCCAAAATAACTTTTAAAACCCTTTCCATATTGCTCAACAAGTAAATCATATTGAAGTTTTGCAGTAAAAATATTTTTTTCCTTGCTCACATATCCTGTCTGCCCTTAGCTTTTACTAAGAAAATAAAAAAAGAGGCAAAAATCTTAACATCTCTATGTAGGGTTACAGCAGACTTTTGAAAGTTTAGTTTTTAGCTTGATAACTGCAGGTGCAATGAATGACTCTGTGTGTGTGTGTGTGTGTATCTGTAGCACTGAAAGATGTAGAAACGGAAAGGATTATTTTAATGAACAGTTTCTCACATTTACAATTCTTTACAAAACAACCAGACAATGAAACACCATGGAAAGAGAGATGGACTGAATAAAGCTTCCATTCTGTTCAATGACAAAAAGTTTAGAGCAAGAATAGTCACAGGAGAAAGTCACGTCAGAGAATGTAAGAGACACAATAGGTAAAATAGTGAGTTGCATTGATAAGAAATGTGAAATATTATTTTTCTTGTAGTAAGCAGCAAGAAAGACTGAGACCAAAATCTTGCGTGTATTGACTCCAGCAGAGAGCCTTCCAGGTTTTGGAGACTAATTCTACAATTTAAAAGTCTGTTTAAATTCTGAAATCCAGAAAATAGTAGAAATGTAAAACCTATAGCAATTTAGAGCTGGAAAGTCTTCCAGAATCTGTGTGCTTGACAGTAATATAAGGAGTGTAATTCTATACAGTGTGAGAATCTTGAATCTCTGGATACAACAAATGCCAGACACTGCCAGTGGACCATTTAGTGACTATGCAACACTGCACAATTGTGGTCACAGAGTCTATCTGTCTGTGGACATTACAAAATTAAATGTAAAACGCACACGGATTTTTTAAAAGCTCTTTTCAGACAAAAAAAAACTTTTAATATTTTAAATAGAAATTGGTTAATATCCCAAAGTATGAAAGTTTGCATCCTATCCAAAATAATATGGTTTTTAACTAAATTAACCGTGGTTGTTCTCATTACTGAAATAAATGTCATTTCTTTTTCAAAAGCTCTTAAACTCTTGAGCACACTGATATTTTGTGACAGCCAGTTCCACAGGTTAATTACAAATTGTGTAAAAGTATATTGCTTTTCTAGTTCATCAAAAGTTTTTGTTATAGTACCATTACAGAGTAAATAAGAGTTCTTTATTAACCTTCTCAGCAACTTTTGTTGGTTTATCTGAATCAAATGCATTCCCTCTGATGTGTTTATTTGGCTTTTTATTTTAATTAAGCAGCCCAAATCACCTATGTTTCTTCAGCCACTTAGAAACAGCTTGTAGTTTGTAACCCTTTTCATCACCTGTCTTTGAATACTTTTTATTTCTTCCAGAAACGTATTTCATTAAGCAAGATATTGCTACCATTAAACTCAACATAAGTTCCTGACACTTTGCATTTAAGACCAGATTGCAGCCAGCGGAACAAGTAAGCAGACATTATTTGCTATTGGTATCATAACATCTTCTAGGACTTTCTTCCATCCTATTTCTTAAGACTTTATTCTTATACAGGTGTAAAAGATTGTCATTAAGCTTCACTGCCTTTCTTTTTAGGATATTTTTAGAATACATCAGTGGATAAAATAGAGGTAAACAATCCCTTCCACTAAACATAATTTTGCATTTCTCAGCATTAACATGTGTTAATATCTGATGCCCCAGCATTAGTATGCTTTTGTGTCGTTTTCTATGTTTATTTGGCAACCATGACCCCATCTATTTTCTGCCTTTATTTTATCCTGTTCACTCAGAAATATATTTAAAATGTTTCAAAGACAATATTTATCCTAAATTTTTGATAGCCAAAGATTTGCCTAATTACTTAATGGTTAATACCTTAAAAACCTAATTAATGCCCAGAAGTCTATGCTTTAATATGTAAGTATTTTAATAATAATTTAATAAATAAAATAGTTCATATGGTCAATTCATTATTTTTATTTGGAAATACTGCATGGATTTTTATTCCAGTTATTATACAGGTGGGTGTTTTGTGATTCTGTTTGGATAAGTGTACTGGTTTTGGCTGAGATAAAGTTAATTTATTTCTTTGTAGCTCCTATGGTGAGAGGGAGTTTTGAGAGGGTTGCAGTTGCCTGGGCTGTTGGTCTGCTGGTGGTGACCAACTGATTTTTGCACCACCTGTTTCTCTTTGTTTTGTTTTGTCTTTTTCTCTTTTACTTATTAAAACATCTTAACTCAGCCCATGCTTTTTCTCACTTCAAATTCTCTCTCATCTTACTGCAGAAAGAGAGAAGAAACAGCTGCGTGGCATTTAGCTGCCTACTGGCGTTAACACACAACAGAAAATCCCATGATCATCAGACCTGTAATCAGTAATTTACAGATAAAAATGTGGGCACATTGCTTATCACTGGTTGTCAAGCAGGGCTGTTTCTCATTTATAAGGGTTTTAGCACCTTCAAGGAATTAGGCAACCTTCAGAAAAACCTAGTAAAATAACTGTTGTCTCTGTTTTGCAGAAGGAAATGAGATAGAGATGTTATGGCAAAGATTTTCAAGGGTGAGCAAAAGTATAAATTATCACTGTATCTGGATGTTAACTCTCTTTACAATGGACTTATTTTAAGGAATGGGGCTTCAAATCTGCCCTCAAAGCCTAAGCCATCCAATATTCACTAATTACTGGACATTTTTGGGTGCCTGACTTGCTATCACAGGAGTTCTGATCTTATTGCCCTTGGTTGCATGATATTGCACACTGCCATGGTGATGTGGCTGCCATTTTACCAAAGAACTTCCTGATTCCAAGTGGCTCTTCAGAGGCATCCTCAGTCAGTGGAAAAGCAGTGGGGGTTACTTGGCCAGACCTTGATGCTTATTTCCTTTTCACACCTGTACCCCGCCCTACCCCACTACTCTTTTTTCTCTTCTTTTTCCTTCTCCTTAGTATTACCTACTCAATTAGGATGAGCAGTTTATCAAGGCATATGTGGCAGCAACTGCATGTGTATCTATGTATTTAAATATGTACTTAAAAAGCAGGCTTGTCTCATGGGTGCCTTCTGTGCTTGTCTGTTAATGTATATATGCACAGAATAAAATAGACAGTATAAACTACAATTTCCTATGAAAAAAATTATAGCCAAAACTTTACTGAATGGTCTGTACTTCCCCCCTGCCCCCCCCCCAAGTGTCATGGTTTAAACCCAGCCACAAAGCTCGTTCACTCACTCCCCCCTTTCCTCCCCCCACTCCCAGAGGGATGGGGAGAAGAATCAAGAGAATGTAACTCCCACGGGTTGAGATAAGAACAGTTTAATAACTAAGGTATAACACAAATCACTACTGCTACCACCAATAATAATAATGATAAAGGAAGTAATAAGTGAAGAGAATACAATACCACCCGCCGACCAACAACTAGCCTGACCCACAGTATCACAGTATCACAGTATCACAGTATGTTAGAGATTGGAAGGAACCTCAAAAGATCATCTAGTCCAATCCCCCTGCCAGAGCAGGAACACCTAGATAAGGTTACACAGGAATGTGTCCAGGCGGGTTTTGAATGTCTCCAGAGAAGGAGACTCCAGAACCCCCCTGGGCAGCCTGTTCCAGTGTTCCGTCACCCTCACTGAGAAGAAGTTTCTTCTCAAGTTTAAGTGGAACCTCTTGTGTTCCAGTTTATACCCATTACCCCTTGTCCTATCATTGTTTGCCACTGAGAAGAGCCTGGCTCCATCCTCGTGACACTCCCCCTTTATATATTTATATACACTAATAAGGTCCCCCCGCAGTCTCCTCTTCTCCAAACTATAGAGACCCAGCTCCCTCAGCCTCTCCTCATAAGGGAGATGTTCCACTCCCTTAATCATCTTAGTTGCCCTGCGCTGGACTCTCTCCAGCAGGTCCCTGTCCTTCTTGAACTGAGGGGCCCAGAACTGGACACAATATTCCAGATGCGGTCTCACCAGGGCACAGTAGAGGGGAAGGAGGACCTCTCTCGACCTACTGACCACCCCCCTTCTAATACACCCCAGGATGCCATTGGCCTTCTTGGCCACAAGGGCACAGTGTTGGCTCATGGTCATCCTGCCGTCCACTAGGACCCCCAGGTCCCTCTCCCCTACACTACTCTCTAACAGGTCGTTCCCCAACCTATACTGGAACCTGGGGTTGTTCCTGCCCAGATGCAGGACTCTACACTTTCCCTTGTTATATTTCATCAAGTTTCTCCCTGCCCAACTCTCCAGCCTGTCCAGGTCTCGCTGGATGGCAGCACAGCCTTCTGGCGTGTCAGCCACTCCTCCCAGCTTAGTGTCATCAGCAAACTTGCTGACAGTACACTCAATTCCCTCATCTAAATCATTGATGAATATATTAAATAATACTGGTCCCAATACTGACCCTTGAGGCACTCCACTAGATACAGGCCTCCAACTAGACTCCAACTAGACACCCAGTAGTGAACCAGCCCTTTCGGGTAACTCCCAGTTACATCCTGGGCATGACGTGCTGTGGTATGGAATACCTCTTTGACTAGTTTGGGTCAGGTGCCCTGTCTCTGCTTCCTCACGGCTTCCCCTCCTCCCTGGCAGATCATGAGGCTCAGAAAGTCCTTGGTCAGAGGAAACATTACTGAGCAGCAACTGAAAACATCGGTGTTATCAGCGCTGTTCCCAGGCCAAAAGTAAGAAACACAGCACTGCACCAGCTACTAAGAAGGAGAAAAAATGACTGCTACTGCTGAACCCAAGACACCAATAAAACTAATTTGTACAATACCACTATGTTGCCAATTGTACATTGAAGTAAGGACTGTGTAAAGATATCAGATATTGCATAAAATATCCTCTGGAATCAATAAATGGTGCTTGAAAGGCAATGGCAGGGTATTGCCCTCAGGGTAAATCTTTGGCTGATAACAATGGTCCCATTGCCCCTTGGGGGCAGCTCTGTTCATGAGTGATGAGATAACTCCCATATCAATGATATAAATTCCAGATATTCATATCTGTCAAAAAAATGAGCTACTGAGGCCTCTCTGCACTGTAAACAGCACATGCAGTAATACAAAACTAAACTAGAATCCACATTTCAACAGACATTGTAGTAACAAAATTGTCAGGAAAACTGCAATTTAATTTACGTACTATAATGTGTTCCAAGAACAAGAGGTTTCCAGAGTCATTCATTATATAAGGAATAGTCACGCAGGACCACATGAAGACAGTTGGTTATGGATTCCTGGTAGCTAAATTACAATCTCAAAATTTCAAAAGTGACTATAACACTAAAGTTATATTAGCCTGATAATATGAATTATTAGCACAGTGTTTTAGCTACATAACCCAGATTCTCAAATGGTTGCAAAAAGCTCTCATTATTAAATTTCAAAGAATTTCATGGATTTAATGAAAAATGAGAAGCTGGAAACAAATATTGAATGTGTATATTTAATTTAAAGCAAAATCACAGGTAAGCTATGCATTTGAGACTTTATATTAGGCTAACTGTTGAGTAATAGTACCAGAAAACCTGTACAACTGCAATGTAAGCAATAAAATGTGAGCATAAGTTTAGTGTTCACTGTTCTATAGTTAAAATTATTGTTAGACAAATACATGCATAGTACAATGAAGGAAGTTCACTCTTCTCAAAAAGCATTCTCCTCATTGTCTGAAGCTTTTTATACTTCATAATGTCATAGCTTATGCATATTGCACAGTTAGAACAGAGGATGGTGGGCAGAATGGTCCACGCTTAGCTTGGCCATTGGCTTACTGAAAGTACCCATGTCTCAATTTGTCTATGAATAAGATGAAAATAATTCTCAATAATTAATTTCTTCTGTATATTTAGTATTATAAATTTTCTGAATCATTGAGGTTTTAGATAAAAAGTGATAGCTGACAAATACTAGTGTGTGCTTTACTGCCTATTTGCAAACAGACGAAGTATTTTCAAGAGCTGTGTTAAGGGCTTTGTGCTTTGAAGCTAAAATGAAAGTAGTTGTTGAGTTGAAGAGAGAACAGTTTATAAAATTCATGGTGTTCAGGTGTTATCCCTCTCTGCAGCACCAAACAAAAAGCTGTAAAACTGGATTCCAACTCTGAACTTTTTAAGATAATGAAGAATGAAAAATCTGCTTAGGCTAGACCTGAGTTGCTGGTGTCATCTTCTTACTCTTTATCAAAATTTTCCCAATGAAATTGAAACCGTCGCACTGAGACACAGTCCATAGAAACCCTGTTTAGTAGCTTCAGACATTCTCTCCAACAAAGGACCAATATATCATCTCTGGATTTGTACATAATAGCTGTGGCTAGAATTTGAGTTGGTTCTTTAGAAAACTAGGTACAAGCTGCAAATTTCAAACCACCTTCCCTCTATGGAAGCTGAAACTCTAAAATCTGAAGAAATCTGGATGCAAAGAGCAATTAATAATTCCTGATTATGATGACAATAAGAGGTTGGTTAACACATAATAAAGTAGATTACCAAATAGTTAGAGAAGACATTCTCACATTAATTGAATAATGAAGTCAGACTAAATTGTTCTAGTAAAAATCCCCCAAATATACTTACCTTCTCCAAATCAACAGTTCATTACAACCTGTAGATAACATTAATTTTTGGTGATGAATATACTAGGCAGAAATCCAAGTAGAAATACATAATCTGTGCAGAAGATGGGTGGCCAGGTACGCACCTTCCACATCTCAATCTGCACTGAGAGGTTGACTGGATTGTGTCAAAAGAGTTCTGCTGCCTGAACATCCAACTTCCATTCCCACAAAGTCAAAGCTCAGGGAGAGGGTGGTGAATGTCTAGGTCTCTGTCACAAGATGGAAAAGGAGTGGAGTTGAAGCTCACATACAAGTAGACCCAAAACATGAGACACTTTTCTGGGCCCTGAAGCTGAGACATAGCCATTATGTGTTCAAACATAACATGTGAAGAACCTATTTCAGTTACTGAATCATCCCGTTCAGATGTTGATGAAATT
Source organism: Psittacula echo (assembly GCF_963264785.1). Taxonomy (NCBI): domain Eukaryota; kingdom Metazoa; phylum Chordata; class Aves; order Psittaciformes; family Psittacidae; genus Psittacula; species Psittacula echo. The sequence continues at coordinate 122,110,007 of NC_137737.1, forward strand.
AAGGAATAGGATAGTACCACGTTGTCCCATACAAAATATAAGTCAAGAAGACAATCCTCTTCCTTGGAGTGTATGGCCCGCCTATGACCAATCCTTAGGCTGAAGAAAGCCTAGAGGAAAATCCGTGTTCAGAAACATGACTCACCTGATCTTTGAGAATCATTATAACAATGAAATACCAAGTGCAGTGATGGAGAACAATAACATAGGCAGATGTTCACAAAGTTTCTTTTGAAGGTGGTTAAGATGATTATCTCTGAAGCCAAGAAGTGATGGTGAGGTTGAGTCATCAGTGCCAGCTTCTGAAAAGAAAGTGTGCCAAGATAGATTTCACCAGAAATATGGTATGTCATATCTGTATGAAAGCTGATCAGACATAAAGCTTGTTGCCCTTGAGGGTGATGATGAATCATTTGTACCTAGAAAAGTTGGAATGGAAAGACAAAAGTTAAAACAGACTTGATGGTTTTGGGAATGATTCTTATCATGAGGCTGTATAACAGAATAATGTGATTAATGCAGCTAATATGGTATGTAAGTTTTGTGGAAAACTGCAGTGTGTTAAAGCAGGAAGGTAAATAGTGACTACTCTTCCTAAATAACTGTCATTCACTGAATCTTTGTGAAGCAGAATCAGCAGAAAGCAGTACCTAAGCTGTTGCTTATGCTGGCATAGTGAAGACTGTTTACAATTTGCTTTGTAGCATTCCAAAAAGCCAAGACACCCTGCAGTGTCATGCTAGAAATTCCCTTCAAGGGCTCTCTGGTGAAGAAGAGACAGATTGTGTTAATGGTGGCTGATCCTTCACAGCTTGCTTAGCAGGCATCAACACAAATTTAGAAAATAATTTAGAAAAATCTAATTTTAAAAATAACTAAGACATGGCATAAAGTAAGTGAAGCTATAACACATACTCTCTCTTGCATGTACAGCACACTGGTAGCCATTGACTAAAGGAACTGAGTAATTCCAGAAAAACTGGAGATGCAGAAGTAGAAATTCTGCAAAACTTGATACATTGACTGCAAATCATATGGAACAGTATTGTAGAGCTTGTTCTGAACAAAGCTGGACATTTTGCTACTAGCAAAAAAAATAGGAAACAAATTTCAGATTAACACTATAGTTGACAGATGAATCGCAGCATTAACAGCTTAATTTAGTTATTCTTAGACTGTCAGCCAACTTTTCAACATTTTGTGGAAATGTTTTGGGGTTCTATTCAAGGCCTGTGCTGGAATTTCACATCTCCAGACAAATTCATGTGTGTTTGAGCTGACTGAAGAAATTATTCACCTGAACACAAGCAAAGCCAGTTTTGGAGTGTGTTCTTTTATGTCCCTGTGTGTACTTAGACTGTGTTCAGCTGAACAATCACTCAGCAAATTCAAGATCATAAAAAATTCTTTTATTTTCAAGTTAGCTCAGGACAGATTGCATTGTCCTAATGCTATCTAATAGAACAATTTTCATCAAGACTGACATGAAGAGTTAGGTGAAAGATCAAATATAGGGCCTGGGTATTTCTTCTCAAACAGATAGCCATAGAGACCAAAAAAGATCTTAGTGATGATGATAGTAGAGCACAAAGGCAGATGGGATTGCTAATAGTTCTCTCTTGCTGAAAAGCAGTGTGATTGAATCTAATATGATGAGATGAATTTAGGAAAAAGCTTCAACATGAGAGGTCATGTTGAAGTTTTGAGATAAGTGACAAATGCAGACAACTACAGCCACAACCTGCAAAATTTACAAAAGATTGTCAGTAAGAAAAGAGAAAAAGGGAGGACTGGCACAGGAAGTAAACAACTTTTGATAGTTTTTGTTAGTGGGGAGCCAGATTGTAGGGAATAAAAGGGAGGGTGGTATTCTGTGCATATGCAACTGTGAGAATACATAGGTTGTTCTGCCACCATGGGAAACTTAAAGTTCCTAGAAATATAGACCAAAATAAAGTTTAATCTCTAGGTTGTTTTTTTTTTTAGTTTTTATTGTTCCTTAAATTAGTATTGTAAAGTACTTTTTGCTTCCTTGTTTTGCCATTTCTTCTTCCTCCTGCCTCCCAATGTTTTTCCAATAATTTTACCTTTTAACTGTTTAATTTGGGTATTTTGGCCTCTGAACTAGTCTGTTGGGACATTTCATCTGACCTGACGTTGCTTCCATCTGTGGAACACTTGAACATGTCTTGGTCTACCTCCATGTGCACAGAGTGCAAACCCTGAATCTATGTGTGCACCCAGAAGCTAGGGCTGGGAGGCATCAGGCATGCTCTTCATGCAAGTGCTGGCAAATTGTTATTCCCATGGCTCATGACTCTCAGTCATTGTTTCAAAAAAACAAGTGGCTTATTGACTGATTTGCTGCTAATACTTAGCAATGTTGACCTAACTTCCATCTTGATCCTGTCTATAGCTCTTAGTGACTGCCTGATTACTTTCTCAGTTTCTATTTTACCTTAAGACTACAAAGAAACAAACCTCCCTGCTTTTTGATTGAAAAATACATGGTTCGTATGTTTCTCCCTGTGAAGACGAAGTTGCCATGATGACAAATATCACCTAAGATCCAGGGGTCATTTGTTCAAAGAAGTCACAGCAATTTGCCTGTTTGTGCTGTATTTGGGAGGTAAAAAAATACTTTTATTGCTGTCTCTCTTGTATGTAGGTGCATCTTTGACCCTAGAGTTCTATTTATGGATTCCCAGTCTTTATGATATTGTCATTGCTTCTAGCTCCTTTGTAAGAATGCTTTATCAGAGGAAAACCTGTTTCTTCTCCAGGAAATATTTCTGATTGACTGAGCTACAACAGTAAGGTACTTTGTTTGCCAAGCATTTTGCTTTTCATTCCACTTGACTAGTGATACCCTTGAAGGCAAACAGAGATTCCCCTGCTAGGTGGTGTTCCTCCCACAGTGCACAGGCAGATGCAATTTCCAATTGGCTATCAAAGGTGCAGGCTGCTTAATACTCTAGGCCCCATTTAAACACTGGCCAGTGCATGCTCTGTGGCAAAACTTAGGGTTCAGGTTTTTTCTCTATCAAAAAGAATACTTGTGTTAGAGTAAGGTAAAGACCCCTGTCCTTTAACTTGGCCTACTACCTCACTCAGGAGCTTCCTATAATTATCTCAGCCATAACCTGGCTTCCTGCTCTGAAGTTAGAAATCACATCCTTACTGCAAGCCCTTCTAGTTCTGAGCCAAAAAATTGTGTACAGAAAACAGACTGAAGTCAGGACTCATAGTCCTATTTGTTGTTAAAGTATTGGACACAGTCATAAGACCTAGTTGCTTATTTATTTGCCAAGTTTTTATGCGTTCTGGTTAATATTCTTCATGATGGGTATCAGCCCCTTATGTGTTTTTCTTAAACTACAGCCAAAACAACCGTTCCATTTCTGAAACTGTGACTCAGGAAAATAGGTTGCTTTTCCCTGCAGTGAAGGCTTTTTCTGACAACTGAGAGCCTGGGACATTGTTGGGGATGGCAACACAACCACACACTGAAAAAAAGACAAACAGAACTCAACAGCTTCGTAGTCAGATAGCATTATCTATTCTGTGCAAAATATCACAGGTGATCTTGTAATTAAATACTGTGTCATATATACAAGGGAGCTAAGCAAAAGCTTTGTATTCGGCTAACTTAGAGATTTAACTACTTTAAAAAGTGTTTTTAGCATAGCTTTGTGTAATACATAGTACATTTTTAGGTGAATGATGCATGCAACTAATTTATTACATACTCGTTAATTCTTCAATATGCATATACAGAATATACTAAATTCTCATTTATTTTAGACTTAAGAGAAATTTAACAACCTAGTTTTAAAAGTCACGAAGGGCTTGCAGATCTCAGGTAATAGGAAAGAATATATGAACCATCAATGCCCATCAGCTTATCTTGTTTTCTATAAAAAAACTATGTTTACATGGATGAGAAACACAATAGTTGCTGGATACTTCTACCTGCATATAGAAGTAGTCTAGAGAACTAGAGGAAATTACTCTGCCTGGAGATGAGTTAAAGTTTGCTTTGAAGCCTAATCTAAATTTTACAGCTGAATCCCTTACGGAACTGGCTAAAGAAATTCTCAGTACAAATAACTGTTTATTTACCTTGATACACAGAGAAATACAGCTTGTGGTCTTCTCTACTTCTAGCTGTCCACTGCAAAAGGCCTTGGACTGAAAAGTGAGAAACCACCCTGAAGGCTTAATGACTAGTTTATAAATTTATATATTGCTACTCCATAACATACATACATTTTATATTTATTTTACTGTGTAGTGATTTCTGTTGTCAATTAAGTTGAAGATACAAAAAAATTTAAATAATCCATTCAAATCTCAGATATATGAGATTTATGCAGATCACCCAAGCCTGCAATTTCCTATCTTTGTAACTTTGGCTGAAGACTAGTTAGGTTCATTATTGACAGTACATGTATCTTATATCTATGAGTCCTCAATAATCAGAAATGCAATGATAGTAGAAGCCTGGTATTCAACCTGTTAACGATGATTAATATTCTTTCAGAGATGAAAATGCTATTAATCTGAGAGGAACTAGCATAGGTTGCAACCTGTCTATAAGCAACACTTCAGCTTCTTCTGTTCTTATGTGTAGTGATTTCCAGATGAAGCTGTTTAGATTACACTATCTAATTATAATCTATTGTATTTTACAACCTTGAGGGTTTGTTGGTTTTTGTGTTTTGGGGTTTTTTTTCCAGATTATTCTCTGTTTATTTCCCAAGATTATTCTCTAGTTTAAAGAAAAGCTCAACATTTCACATAAAGGTTAACATCTTTTTTCCTTAAACATTAACCTAAATGCTCTCTAAGGGTTTGCTTAGCAGTGATGACAGAAAGCCAGTAGTTAGGCAAGTAGTTTTCTGCTTGAGGAACTGCAAGCCCTTGTCACCGAAATGTTGTACAGAGACCTTCTCACACCCTGACTGTACTGGTTCACAGGCACTCACAGGTAGAAGGCCAGCTGTATGCCATTTGATCATGAGCATACATTGCATGTGACTGGGGAAAAAATTCCAAGAGCTTTTTCAGTAAACATTGGGATGAGAACTTTTACTATATAAATAGGCACCTGCTGCATAAAGATATGGCAGTGAGTATGCAAGCATATGCTGCTATTCCAGCATCTCTTTTGAGAGAGCTCGATCTGGCCTCATACCTGACTGCTTCTAGCATGTGCTCCTGGAAGGCACTGTCACATTTTTACATGCTTCTTTCTTCCTTCTAAACAAGTTCAGTCAACTTTTTCTTCCTACTGCTGGAATATCTGCTACAAATTATAAACACAAAGATCCTGCAAACCCTTTTGTCAAAATTGTAGCAGAATGTAGGTAAATATTTAAAAGACAGGAATATAGTGAAAATTGCACTTCTACTCACACGTGCTATGGATATCTTCATAAACCAGATTGCCACATTGCTACTTGTGTTGTTGTGTACAGCCTGCCCTATCAAGGCTTATTTTAGTTCTTCATAGTTCACAGGAAATTGATCAGACATGTTATAATTTGAAATTGATTATTTTGTGAATAATACTTTAAAAATAATTCAACCTGCACATTATTAACTCAATCAACTATTTTGGCTCTTTATTACCACTATGGTCAGTTGATGCAACATTGCTAGTGTGAAAATGCATGACATCCAAAAATGCCTGCAGAATGTTTTCAAGTATTTTACCATGCATATAAAGTAATCATTTGTCTAAAATAATTAATTTGGTCCTGAACCACTAAATAGCAATCAGAGATTAAAAACTGGCAAGCCAAAGGGCCATTCAGTGAACTAATATTTCCTGCTTCTCTTAGGGATTGGGTTCCCTGAAATCTAGAGAAAATGGAGGATCTAGCAGAAAAGTCAGTCTGTCCATGCTCTGTCACTCATGAAACTTCTACCTCAGGGACACTTCTCATCTTGGTTGCCTACTCTTTCATCCTCATCATGTCCAGGTGAGGGTATGAACAACCATTATATACTTTGGAATGCTGTACTTCCTTTGGCTTGGCACATCCATAGGGAAGAGTGGAAGAGTGACATTTAAGACAAAAAAATGCAAGGTCTGGAAGAGCTTCTCTGTGAGTGAAGATAGAGTTAACAGGTTAACTTTTGCCTGCTCACCCTTGGCTCATTTTTTCTTTGATATCCTTCACTCCATGAAACAGAAAGGGAGAATAATGAGTTCAGGGTTTTTTTTCAGTTTTCATAGCAAAGATCTAAAGATACTTGAGGCTGATGCTGCCTGAGACCCGTGCAACAGCAGCCTTGCTCCAGAGCTCCATCTAAGTCATAGTTTCTGTTTTTCCAGGGCTGGTTTCTCCAGTCAAGCCTGGGGACTGAGCCCTGTGGCCCATAGCCATCAGTGTTGTTCCCACACTATGTAAAGAGCATTTTTGCCCCCCTCCACCCAAACTCTCAAAGCCTCAGTTTGTTGTATGCCCACTTACTAAGTGAACAAGTGTCCCCCACTCAGTTACACTCTGCTGGTCAAGCAGCTAGAGATTAAAGGTGTGGATCCTTTTTAATCAAGAACCAGAATATTGGGAAACAGCTAATAGTCAAGAGCCCATCAATTAGCAAACAGCTAACAAACTGTTCATCACAGATGTCCCTAGAAACTACAGAAGCAACTTAAATGTGCACACAGAAACCTATTTTATTTAATTGCCATCAGGCTAAATAAGTTTTATTTTGTTTAAGCAAGAACTCAGTTCTTAGTTGAAATATAGCAATTGGAAAGAGAGACATAGGAGTCACATATTCTGTATTTTGCCCACCAAGATAGTGAACTCAGGAGTAATCAATGTATCATGTGTGCTAACTATCCTTTCTTTACGCCAGAACAATCATCAATACGACCAGAAAAACGTCACATGATTAAATACATTAGTGAAATTTATAATTGGCTTTTTCAGCAAAGTACAGCTTGACCTTGTGCTAATCTTGAAATTTTGTGAACAGGAGCAAACATTCATTAAGCAAGGAACAGCTTGCATAATATTTAAGTAGCAAATATTACCATGAAATATAATTGAAGTATAAGGATTATGAACACAATCGCATATTTTTAGTTTTGCCAAAGGTAAATGGGAGAATGGCTTTCTGGCTATTCACACACGAGACAGTCTTTAAGGAAAAGAACAGTGATCTCCCTAACATATTTATCTTTGACTAAAGATTTTGAAAACAAAAGCTGTCTTTGTAGGTCAGTTTCCCAGAAATGTATGTGTGTGTGCAAATACTAACTTTTTTGTGTGGATTTATTTTTGCACATTGATATATATGTATGTATAGGCTGGTCTACACTTGCTGTGCAGTCTTCACAACAGCATGCCAAGATTCAGAAGTTCTGACTAACCACTGGCCCGAACTGATGTCCATGCAGAACCATAGGCACTATGTAACAGCGCCTCTGAAAATAAGGTGTGATGAGCCTGAGATGCTTGAAAGACTAGCTAGTGAATATTACATCACAGTGAGATTTTTCAGTAATCTCATACAAGTCGGATATTACATCAACATAAAACTGCAGTAATGCTGTAGCTAATTAAGCCGTGTGAATGATTAAGCTGTATTTTATAGATCTTCTAACTCAAAGAGATCATACCTGGCAGATCAATGCTGATGTTAAATAAGTCATTAGCCTCTGCAAAGATTGCCCACGAGGTCATCTAATTGTGATGGTGGATGTCCATGATGGAACATTTTAATGAGCTGAACATTTGACCTATGGGAACAGGACTGACAACAATTCATTTAGATGGGGAAGCTCTGCATGTCTGAAAAATGCCACATAGTCTTTCTGGACCTTGATTTCTCAATCAATAAAATAGAAATAATAATTCTGTAACACAAAAATATCGCTGAAGTTAAGTAATAACACATACAGAATGTGTTATTAAGGTTATATTTTGTTGTCACATTATTGCACCAAGGATTTTTTTATGGTTATTCTTACCTTACTTATACTGTGGTTAAATGAAATACTAGAAAATCGCTATGAAATACTATGAAAATGAAATTAAATACTAGAAATGAAATACTAGAAAATGTTGCTGTGCGAGCGAATACTAGAAAATGTTGCTGCTTTAGTGTGAGGTGTCCCTGCCCATGGCAGAGGGCTTGGAACTAGATGATCTTAAGGTCCTTTCCAACCCTAACTATTCTATGATTCTATGAATATGGCCCAGGCCCAAAAGCTGCTGGGAATATACTTTTGGTCTTTGTTATTTTTTTAGGGGACTCAAAACATGCTGTCCCTATCTACCTGTTTGACACAATGTGACAGTGTTATTTTCTGGTTTATATTAATAGTAAAATAGTAGGTGATAATTCTCTGTGATACAAAATAACATACACAGCCTTTATTCTTACGAAAAACAAACTCAACTCTCTGAAAAGGGATACTGAAATCTTTCTCGGCCCAGGACAGTGTCGTCACTGGGAATGTGTCAATAATACTTTAAACTGTATTGGAGGTACCTTCTCCAGATCATAAGTTCTAGCATATCATCATCTATCTGCTAAAATGTATTAAAAAAGTTGCATTTGCAACTTTGCTATTTGGACCCCTGACCTTTAGTTATAGAGTTGGGATCACTGTCTCACTTCACACAGGCTCTGTAACATCTATTACAAGATGGCATCAAGTATGACTTCTGTATCATGGATTAGTCTTGATCAGTTGTTTGATTTTCTTATTTCACACCCTAGAGCTGTCATGTTGCCAAAATCTAGATTCTGTGATTTTCTATAACTGATTTCCTCTAAATTTTCTATAATGCAGTTTGTTGAGAAAAAAGCTTAACTAACCATTCATACTTGAATTGAGAATTCAACTTGACTGCCCTGTGAGTGTGTGCCTGGAAGGAAGCAAAAATAGGGTTGGTACTTGGAAATACGAAGTGATTGAATTCAGTGCCTAGGGCCACAAACCTCATTTTTGTGACTGTTAATATGTAGAACTAACTGAAAGCCTACTTGTGAACTAGTTCATGCTTTTTTTCTCTTTCTATTAAACCTAACATTATACATTCATTCTACCTGGGAGATTTATTTCTACTGTAGGAAAAAGAATGCCACCAATATAAGCCTACAGTCTGGAACATGATCAAATGATCTACTGCTCACAAGAAGCTAGTGAAGCAGTATTTTGGAATTTTACCTAATGTACTTCTCAATGCCATGGGTATGCTTGAAATACTGTTAGGGATCTCAGCACTAATGGTGCATGGCTGAAGAAGTTCACAGAACCAAAGAGAAACTTCTGTGTGCTCTCACTGTGAATATTGCTCAAAAATGTGTGCTGCCTTGATACTGTCAGCAACTCCTGTTACAGATGAACCTCTGTAAGTATTAGGTTAGAGATAAGCAAGGTCAGGGTGCTTGAGTACCATTGAGTTGTACAGTGTTATCATTACCAGACATTGTTTTTTTCAGTATTTCTAATAAGTAGTATAGCTACTGAGCTTCTGCTAGTGATGACCTTATTTATAACATAAGAAAAAAGTTTACCACAGGTTGTTCTATGATACACCAGTGCTTTGTTCAAAGAGTGAGTCTATCTCTGACTTTCAAAAGAAAGTGGCCATATCAAAAGTAGTGATCCCACTTTGCCAGGCTTCTGCAGATTACTGGTGGCCAAGTGCTGGGCTGAAGACTCTTGTATGAGTCACAATATGACAGCGGGCACTTGGCAACACAGTAGGAGGTCTTCAGTAAAACAGCCTCGTAGATACTCCTACATAAATAGGTGTCGTATTCTGAAGTCCCCACTGTAAAACATGATAGATTTCATGAGCAATAATAGTTCAGGCAGGCCTGGGCCATGGCAGAAGGTTAAGTGAATTGGACATGAAATTGTCAAAAGTATGTTCTCGACAATACTCAAAAACTTTTGTGTTTTGTCATTTTCTAAGAAATGTTGGCAAGAAAATAAAAAATATAAATATATTACTGGTTTAAATGAGCTGAGAACTAGTGGAGCAAAGTTTAGCTGATTAAAGTCCAGTTCCTCTTTTGATTTGGGTTTGAAAATACCAAGAACTGTTGGCTTCAGAGAGCTCAATTTATCATGTGTAAAGACACAAGAGAGCTGGGATTTAATTTAAAATAAGAAATACTGGTTTCTTTTAAAATATATCTTAAACATGACCTCATTACCATGGAACTCTGCTCATGGAAAAGATTGTTTTGTTTTATTTTGTTTTCATCTTCTGGAGATTGCTGCAGTGATAAGCTAGTTCAGAAATTAACAAAAGTACCTACAAAAGAAGACAGGTTGGACAGGGCATTGGGTGACATGGTTTAGTGTGAGTTGTCTGTGCCCATGGCAGGGGTGTTGGAACTTGATGATCTTAAGGTCCTTTCCAACCCTAATTATTCTGTGATTCCATGATTCTATGTGAGTGATGAGCTAGGGGCAGTTCAGTTATGAAACCTATTTGTGCTAATGTATTCCCATGGTATTTTTAAAATAGCCATTGTGGAACTAGTGGGTTTACAAGCTAGTGGAGAGGTAGTAATTTTTTATTAGCAAGTAATAAGAGCCTGTGTTAGGGGCACACAGCAGATTATAGGTAGGAAGCACCACTGGAAGTATGGAGATGTTCTGAAACATCCAGCTATCCTTTACAAATACTGAGGTGTAAAATAGAAGAGGTTTTGTCCTTTAAAAAAAAAAAATTCTTAACAAAACCAGATCATATTATTGGGTCTGTTTTCTTTTATCTGAAAGCAGAAATATCAAATACAAGGTTTATCAAAAGGTGGATCTTATTTCATTGCCCTCAGTACAATCCTCTTTTATGATCATGGCAGTTGTTCTACCTTCACTATGGAGAAGTTTCATCTAATTCAGGAGCCGATTTTAATCTCTACATGAAGTATGGATTAATAAGTGAATTATGGGATGGAATGATTGACACAGCAAGCAATATGGTATTAGAAAGCAGAATTTGAAAGCGTTATTAAATACAGAATGCAATGACTAAGTGTGAGCATGCTGATTAATAGATAATGTATCAGAGGAGAGAAGAATTGTTAGCATAGAAGGAAGGAAAAACCTTGACCAGATTCTTACGTTGTCCAAACCCAAAGGAAATTAGGGAAGCTCTGACAATTTATGACAGCCAGGAATCTGTCCCCAGGAGAAGTAGACTGAAATTAAGGAAAAAATTAAACTTTAGCTAAATATCTGAATAAGAATCCTAACAGCATGATCTCTTAAATTGAGAAGTAGCCTCCCAAGGGAAATGCTGAAAGCATTAGGCCTGGACATATTTGGAATTAGATTAGGCAAAGCATTTGAAAAAATGTACCATGGGGACAAATTCGTACTGGAGGGGAGATGAAATAGTCAAATTGATCTTTTCACACATTCTTTTAATTACTTAAAACTGACTGTATAAAGAAAAGAAAGAGCTTGGCAGTGGTTTTGCCTATATAGTTTGTCCACTGGAACTGAAACAGTTTTCAGTGGGTATCATACCAAGATGGAAAAATTCCATTGCTGAGAACATGGCATATATCATCTTCAGCTGTATCTAATGTTCGTTATGAATAGATTTTTTTTCTGCATATTAACAAAAAATAGTGAAAATTGGAAGTCATTAAATGAGGATGTTTTCATGGGTGTCAATGGGTTTTGAAAGTTGGCCATGAAATGCATTCTTTTTTTGTTTCTCTACAATTGTGTTGTCATATAGCAGTCATGTCAGGCATATAGAAGTAGAAGGCATGCTCATCCTAAGGTATAACTGAGAATGTTTCTTCTTTAAACTAAAAATGGAAGTCTAGGCTTTAAATGAGAGATGTACAATACCCACCCCCAAAAAGGCACTTTCGTTTTCATATAAATATGTAACCATCATTTGTTTAACTCACACCAAGCTATCAAATTTTGTGGTGGGCTATAAACTTGTTGAGTCATTAGCCTGGCTGCTTAATGGAGGAAAACTAAATTCCTGTTCCTGCATAATGACACTTATTCACTGTAGACATTTGCATCACTAGGAAACGATAAAACCTCATCCTTCATAATGAAGTTCTGAGCTGACAAAGAGGAAAATATAGTGTTGTGGGACAACTATGAATATAAAACAAGCTTAATAAAGAAGTAGTGACAAATTATATTATGCAAAATGCAATGCAATAAAAAAAATTTTACTAACTCATTGGAAATGTCATAAATAATCTAAATAGTTTTTAACTGTCAAAGCCTTGAAAAATATATTCCTTAAAAAAATGAGGTACAGAATAGATGCCAGTTTAATTGCCATCATATTTTGACAAGCATAGAGAACCTTGTATCCAGCTTATTTTCTAAATTTATCTCACTTGCCTAGGATGAAATGATGGGGGGAGGATTATTAGTCTGCTTTTCAACTCATTGGTGCCCCATCAAAAACTACCTACCTCAGCCATTTTAAAGTATTGCTGGTTTCCATTTGAGATAAACATTTACAGTTTGCATTACAATCTCAAGCTAGCTGATCTTTATAAAGTAAAGAAAATCTCTGATGTGAATGTTTGGTAAAATCATGTACTGCCTCCTTTAAATCAACATTCTTTTTGAACAAATACATATCTGCTATATCTCTGTGGGTCAGCTAGGGCAAAAATCCTGTTAGGACAGCTTCTTGTATTACAAAAGTCTGTGTCCAATCTGTGTGTGCTAATGACTTACTTTTCACTCTTCCAAAAATTTCATTTTACAGAAAGCAAAAAGTCACTAGCATTTCAAGAATTTCTGGCGGCTCAAATAATAATGACTTAGATCCTATTTCTGCTGAAGTCTCAATGATTCCAATAGTCCCAGTGACTTGAATAGAAGCAGCTTTGAGGCTTGCATAACCAGAAGCATTTCTATTCATGAAAACAGTTACAAAATTAACTGCTAGTGTGATCAGATCCTCACTTCAATGGAGATTTCTCTGCTGACATAGTCACTTGTTTAATTATATGCTGCTAGTACTCTAAATGCAAAATGTTCAAGATGCTTGAACCAGTTATTACATCTAGCATATGAGGCTGATAGGGACAAATTATATATTTAATATACTGATAAGAGATCTGTGGAAAATCATATTGCCTTGAAAATACAAAATTTGACATGTTTTGTTAATGATTTTGATTTAGTTAGTTGTTATTTAAATGACAGACATCACAAGTTGGAAATCTTATTTGCTTTTAAATTTGAGACATTTTCTTCTGGAGAAAATCTATTTTAAACTTGCTCTCTGTTTTCCAGAGAAAACTTTACCCATGTCTTTATACAAACATGGAGGAGTTTCACCCTATGTAAAACGTCTGAGTTATTTTCAAAGTATTTTCAAAGGAACGTGGTGATTTCTACTCTCTAGATATTATTACAGTCAACAAGTCAATGTTTCACTACTGAAATACAAAACTTGAAATAAGCAGGTTGGTTTTAACATGCTTGTGAGCCTAGACTGACTTTTTCTTTTACACTTTTCACAGTTGGAATTGGCTGTACAAAATTTTCCATTATGCAACAGGATTTGGAGCCACTTTGTCTGCTATGCTGTCTTTGCTCATGTCCAATAACTGATGTTTCCAATAAGTCATTTAAATTGCTAGTTCTGCTGGGCAAGGCACCAGTCATTGTTATCGTCTCCAAGGCTTTTAAATCTTCTCTTTAGTTTTAAAGTACTTCATTTAGCACATTAAAGACACAAATAAACATTTACAAAACAAAAATTAAGTGATTTTTAAGCCTGAAATGTGGCTGCAAAAATTCCATCAGAGAAAAAGGGAATGCAAATCAGCCACAGTTTGGCTACCGGCAAATAAAGAAAACTTTCCTGCCCTGCTGTTTTAGCCTCTTAATAATATGGAGATAAACCTAGCAGTTGCTAGATTTTTCTAATCCATTTTATAACAATAACTTTCACTTCTATCTAGGAACTCTATCTCTTCAGGGACAAAAAAGCAAGTGATTCAGGTCTGATAACAACTGTGCTAGAGAACAGGACTAATTCAATTTTCCAGATAGTACTCCTTAGACCTTTTGCAGAGGCCACAATCAGCATAGTCTACAGACATACTCCATGGCCAAGTAGGATTTAGAAGGTTGCAAAATCATCTTTCACAGCTGTTTCCTGGTCAAGGATCTATTATAGGGCTTGACGCGAGGAAAAAAAACCATGAAGATTTTCCAAAATACCAAATGAAGGGAAAGGAGACTGGGCTGCAGCAGACTATCCTATAATTTATAAGATGCACAGACCTGCCTGATCCAGATTAAAAGCTCGAGGCTAGTTGTCTAAAGGCACAAAAGACTTCTATTACTGTTTACAGGTCTTAGTTTTTCTTCTTGCTTTTTGATGTTGTGTAATTCACCAGCAGAAAGAGCAATATATTGAAAATGACAAGCCATTTAGTTAAGAGTGCTCAGACATTGCATGTTAGTGCTGGTTCAACAGATAGTTGGCTACTTAATCTTCATGCTTTCAGTGCAGGTTCCACGCTGACCCTCAAAAACTTTTACTCACCCAATTCTGACTCTCTTCCCACAGAGAGAATTTAATCTGTTGAATGGATGATTTCTGGCAGAAATAAATTAACTGCCAAAAGTGACAGTTCCAAAAATATAGCTAAAAAGATGCCTGGTTTGCTTTCATTTAACTCATTCTATGCTCAGCTATGCTCCACTGTATGTCCCTGTTTGGCTTATTCCAGGACTTCAAGATCAATTAAGCACAGTTGAGAAGCTGGCTCAAAGTTTCTTGGGTCAGAAATTTCAGTATATTTTCACAATTTTGATTTCCTTGGTTTTGTGCATCAGAGTTAGAGAATTAAATACTGGCAATCTGCTGGTATGGAGAATATTTTATGTTCATAGGTGTGGCTGCCCAGGGAGGTTGTGGAGTCTCCTTCTCTGGAGACATTCAAAACTCGCCTGGACACATTCCTGTGTAACCTCATCTAGGTGTTCCTGCTCCGGCAGGAGGATTGGACTAGATGATCTTTTGAGGTCCCTTCCAATTCCTGATGTTCTGTGATTCTGTGATTCTGTGTAGGACCTGTTTCAGGTTTTCTCCTTGGTCCTGAAGGTTTGCAGGATCCCTTCACAATAGAAAAAAGAATAAGAACAACAGTGCTACTGCTAGAGTTGTCTCTCATTATTCAGCAATAAACTATTTTTTGGAAACCAAGAGTCATCTGAAGAGGTCTTCTCTTTGCTTGCACTAACCTTTATGTCATGTTAATATTATTACATCATCATGTTATATAATGTATTTGTGTTTCAGTCATCCTGGGAGGCCTGCTGATGTTCCCCTTTCCCAAATGACAGAAGTACAAACTGTACCAACTCTGCTGGCAAGAAGGTGTCAGTTTTGTGCTTCTAGTAACACCCTGGACTTAAGCCTTTACATCTGCTGATCATCCTCATCTCCCATTTCATTTTATAATTTACTGTCTCTTTACAGTATGTTTACTCTATATAAAGGCACAGATTTCACGCCAGAATTTGACATCAGTCTTTTCTCTATGCCTCTCCCTCTTCCTTCAGTTTAAAATCTACTTGATTTGGCTTTTCTCTGAATAGTGACTATTTTTGTCAAATGAAAAAATTACCCACAAAATTAACCCGCTATAGAGAATAATTTCTAAATGAATCCTGCTATGAGAGGGATGTAATATTCATTTGAGCATTACTTGGTGGTAGCCATACTGTTTGGTTATAAAAGCACTCTCTCAGTATACAAAGCCAATACAAGACTATTTTTCCCTAAATAAGCACTGAAGTAGATCTCAGAGGGTTCTATGCATTGCTTTTACCCTTCAGTTATGATTAGAAAAACAGTAGTAATTTAAGTTCCTATGACTGCTGTTCAAACATATAGATTATCTTTACTTCTCTCTGAATGAATGTACGTAATCGCTCTTCCTCTTTGTGCTTCTGGACTGTAGTTCTGTTGCTCATGAGTCATATTAAACCAGTAAACCCATAACAGGGTGGGATATCTGTGGTTCCTTTTAATCCAGGCAAAGAAAGCTACTTACAGCAAGCCCAAAGAAATTCTCTAGTTAAGCTTGTTATTCCTTGTCCCCAAAACGCACAGAATTCAGAGAAGAAAATAAATAAAGAAAAAGCATCTGTGCATGTACTACATTGTAGTACCACTCCTTGGCTTGGTAAGTGGCCTTTGCTTAGCTCAAGAACCCTTCAGCCTGTTGCTGAGTGACAAAAGACTGCAGCACCTCCTTCACTTAGGGCTCACCTTGTCAGGAATTGTGGGTAATACCCTTTGGCTGTTCCCATAAGACTGGCATAGTTTGAGCTTACTTTGCACTGGCACAAGACCATCTAATGAACATCATAGCATTAAATGAATTGGACGTAGAAATGTACATGTGAGTCTTCAATGAAACACACACGTACCTTTAGGTTTATACAAACTTAGTGCCGGAGCATGCCTATACAACTAGATGATACCAAAAAAAGAAACTAAGAATTTGGCTATTTGGCTTATACTCAAGTTTCAAGGAAAAAAAAAAAAAAAAAAAAAAAAGAAAGAGGAAAAATGAGGAAAAAAGCAAAATAGAGATAACATCTCCTTCCTTTTTCCACAGGCTATATTCCAGTGGATCCTTTCAACCCGCTATGTCACAATGCAATCTGTCATACTATGCACTGGTATTATTGCTAATACATTTTTATGCAATGTGCAGGCTGTATTTTACCACTTCTGTTCATGTTCATGACTTTAGACATAACCTGTGAAATGTAGAATAGCCAGGTTAGTCAGTGTGGTACAATTCAGGTGCTATAGTATTTGCAAAAGAATATGCAATCAAAGAGCATCAACAAAGTGTAATTGACATCAGCCATTGCATCTCACTGAATCAAGAATTATCCTCTGATTGATGCAGAGTGATGTGCAATCACTTGTAATTGATTGGAATTCATTCAGTATAGAATGACATGTTGTTGTCATAATTGCTACTGAGAAATAATGACTAGCTAAAGCTAAGAGTGCAGGCTTCAGCCAGTCCATATATTTTGGACTTCCTGGTTCCTTCAAACATTTATGAACATTATGGGGTTTGTGTTACAGCTTATTGTTTCTGTACATTTAACTTCAAATATTGTATACTAGCCTAGCTTTGTGAATTAATTAAATAATAGAAGTAAATTACATCTTGAGGATAGGAAATTAAGAAGCTAGATGAGATTTTTATTCTAAATGCTTTGAATCTTGAACAAGCACAGTGTCGATGCATGTCCACAGTAAAAACATTTTTTGTGTTCACAGTGAATAAAGGCAGGATCTTCTAATGGGTAGGGGACATTTAACACGAGTATTTTATGATTTTTTTTACAAGAAAAAGATGAATTCACTGAAGTCAATGAGTTTACTCCTTCCTAAGATAATATTTTGGAGCACCCATATGTTCAGGTAGAGTTTGGTAGGGACAGATGCTGTAGGTCAGCAATGCAGAGCCAAACTCTCTCGTTAGTGTTTCTGGTGAATTGATGTTCTCTTCATATGAATTGTACTTCTCAAAACTGAAATCAGCAGGTTTCAGGCAACATATGGCAAAGTGCTGAGCCAAAATATAGAAATTTAATTTGTTTTTACCTCGTTTTGCATAATATGACATATATTATTTACTCATTTTATTTTTGACCATAAATGATAAGTAGCAAACTTCCATTTAAGATACATTTACTACATGTGTACATGAGGCAATTTCACCACAAAATCTCACATAACAACTTTTCTAATATATGCTTAGCCCACATAACATAAATTTATCCAATACTCTCTTCTGCAGAGTCCTAATATATTCCGGACCCTGTAATAATCTTACTATACATGGAAAAATAAGAACCACACACAAGGGAGAAATTTAGTTTATTTTCACTAGAACTAAGCTTCTGAAAACAGCACTGGACCAAATAGTAATAATCTTGCAATTCTAATATTTATTAAAATTCCAAATCTACTCCACCTGCAAGTGTCTCATCTTCCATCTTCTGAGATCAGGGTTTACAGAGGGCTGTTCACTCAAGATACACCATCCTGACCGGAAAACCCTGACAATTCCCAGGTATCTTGCCTTTTTGCTATTTTCCCCATTTCAAGGCCACCATTCTCTTTTTTTTTGTGTGTGTGTGTATAGTCAGTGACTTCTAAAAATCCCTAGAAAATATACAAAAATATCAGCAGGAAAGTTACTCTGCCCCAAAGACAATCCAGGGCTGAAATCAAGGAATAATACTGAGAAAGAGACCAGACTGTACTGCAGTCTTATCCTGAACAGGTTTTACACATATGAAGTACTTCAAAACTTTCCTGAAACAGACAGCTTGAATAGACCAGAGGAGGAATATGAACCTGAATGGCCAGACAATTCACTTCGCTTGAGTATTTTCTTTTCCTCATATAGAGTGTGATGTGGGTTGAGGCAGAAAACAGAAGGCCAAACTGATTGGTTCTTCCTTGAAAAGGAAACATCCAAACTCTCTAGGAAAGTAGCTCGCTTTCCTACAAATAGGACAAGGGTGGCTGGAGCACTAAGGAACAATGAGGAGGGGCAAGGGACACGCAGAGGCCAACTTTGAAGTTGTTTCTGGGGAGGTTCTTCACTCCTTTGAAGACTAGTGCAAGAAAAGAGCCTGCCAGCATTTCCAGTACTTAATTGAGCTATGTTAACTGAGCTATATAGTCAGCTGTACTAAGGCAAAATTTATTGCAGTCCAGCAATTATTTTTACCCTTTTCATACCAAGAACAATTGTTCTTTAGAGAGCCAAAAAGACATTTAAACTGATACCTTTACCTTATTTCTTACAGTATATATCCAGTTTATGGTATCTGGGGTTTCTTATTGTCAGTGACTTGATGACGAGCAGGTGCTAAACAGAGGTCTCTGTTTCTTACATTGCATGCAGATAATTTTGGCTGCTACTGGGATTTCTGGTCAACTCACTCATGCAACGATTTTTTTTCCATAGATGGAAGTTTTTATTTTTAAACTGAAGGGTTAATGCCACTTTTTTTGAGATCGTGTGGAAAGTCTCCTGTATAAAGTAGCGAGACCTTTAAAGTCATAAAGTCATGTGGAAAGGTTTGAGTCACAGTGGTACCAGGCCTCAGTAATTTGCAAAAACAACAGCGGAAAACTATAATTTATACTACCATGCAAGTATATGAAAGTATTTTCTTGCTGAAAGGATATTGTATACAACAGCATGGGCAGTGGCAACAGACAATTTCTGCCACTTCATGAAGATGGTAAGAAGGTACAGTAAATTTTGTCTGTATGAAGAGCTCTTTGTGTTCCTGAACACTGTGGTGTCTTTGCAACATTTAACATACTGTCCCAAAGGAGGATACATTAATCAAACCAAATGACTGTGGCAGCCGTAGACACTCAAGTTCAAATGTTTTATAAACTGGAGAGAAACAAGCGTTTGTAAAGAGCTAAGATTTTTCAGTTCCTCTGTGAATAGACCTTTTAAGGTTTTAGCAGAAGTTGTTCGTTAGCACCCTTATTGTCAAATATTTTCTCATGTTATATGTAGCATCATTTAATCCCTAACATCCTACTTGTGTAGAGCAGCCACTGGCTCTCACATGTTTCTCATTAGTGCCAGCTTCATGCACCATCACCTCTGGAGAGGTCCTGCTAGCAATTATTTCTAAAGTAATGATACCTATAATGATACCTATTATAATATCAATGCTGTATACTAGATATGTACATTTTTCTAAGTTATAAATCTCTGAAAGTGCTAGGAGAAGAGATGTTTTGAGTTGTGTTTGTTACTTCTAAGTATCACTAAGTGCTAATTTTAGATTAAGGGACAGTTTCTTTGGAAGTACCAGAACCAACAAAATATTGTATAAAACATAAACTCACTGGTGCAGTTTATTAACATTTTTAAAACTAATTTTATAAAAAAAAAGTTATTATTTATCTTGTGCATTGTTGAAGTTATTTTCATTTCATAGATTAAACTTAGAATATTTATTTATAGTGTTATTTTTCCCTCTTGGTTGCTTTCTTCTTTGTATGTATGGGTATCTGAGTACATTTTAAAAAGTATTCTCTCGGTTTGATTTAAAAGCTTACATGGCTTCAAGAAAAGAAAGGATGAATTAAGGGTTATTAGCTATATGTTGTAAATAGCACTGAGCTCTGAAAGCCCTAAGTTTGAGAAGGCTGAAGTGTGTTACTGAATCATATCTGCCTACCCTGCTCTTACTCTTTTCTAGACTGGAAACAGGATGTGGGATTAAGTGGACTTTTGACCTGATATACTCTGGCTAATCCCATCTTCTGATCTCCCACAACCACTAGTTTTATAGACCACAGATATGCTGTTCCTTTTACTTTTCTTACTACATCAAAACTAATGAGATGTAAAGCAAGAAAAGGCTTTAGGGGAATGATTCAGGGTATACAAGGAAAGCATAGACATAGACGTATTTGTGTGCATAGAAGTACATAGAAATATTTGTAATATATGTAGTCAGAAATTATTTTTTCCAAAGATCAGCTATATTGGCAATCCAAAAAGAAGAATGGAGAAGAAAGCAGAAAGAAGCATAAAAGGTTAGTGGTACTAGACCCAGAGATTACCCTCAGTTTGCTTTATTCTTTACAAGTTTCTGAGAAGTCTTCAGGCTATCTAAATTCTACTGATTTTCTATAGGAAAAGAGTATCTGTAATGTGGTAAATTTGCAATGCAATTGCAAAATCCATGCACCTTTCTATGCAATGGCCATATGCTATGGCCATACCCTTCTCCTTTTTTAGGTTTAAGATAGTGCTACACAGAAGATATCTGACCAAATTAAAAAGTATGCTAACATTAGCTGCATGTCCATTCAATGTAATACACTAAAAAAAACCACCAAAAACTAACCAAACAACCAAAATAAAAACCCAATGTTGAAATGTCTCAGTAGTTGTTATTGGTTTCTGCCATGTCATTTTTCTCTTTACATTATGGCTAACGAGTTGAAGCCTGAGCAAATAAATGACCTCATAGATACAAAATACCTTAAGAAAAGTTTCCTTCCAGTACAAGAGGTTCTCCCACACTGTAGAGCTAATTCTAGTTGTAACAGAAATAATTTTACTATGAGAGCTCAAGACAGCTATGGAGGTTGGATGCAATGACACTAAGAATCTTTTCTACATGCATAGGTAGTACATAGATATAGCAAGCATAGGTGGCCTTAAGTGGTTTAGACCTCATACTTCTATACCTGCTCACTGAATCACCCTGTCATGATGTGAAGCTTACCCTGAAAACAGTGTCTCCAGACACATCTCCTTGACTACTCCTGCCCAGGTCAGTTTTAGCTAGATTAATTTTAGATGAGTTAGAAATACAGTAGCCGTAGACAAAATTGACCTGGCAGCTATTATTGAGTTCACAGCTTTTGATTCACATTTGAGGCAGAAAGCCAGCTGGTGAGAGAGACAGTGGCAACTGCTGCTTGGCCTTAGGTATGGAGAAAGAGAGATTGGTGCTAAGCTACATGATTAGTATGGCCTATGACAACAATGTAATTTAGAAACTAAAAACAGTTAAGAAAATGTCACTTGTTGGAATGCCATACACGGATATCCAAGATCATGTAGAAACTAGAGACAAGGAGACACTGGCACATATACAAGGCAAACAGTAGGCCATGGACCCAGTATGTTGACCTGTTGTGTAGTGGGTTCTACTTGTATGTGTCCCTACTGGGTTTAAACTGGGCAGAAGGGCTGACACCCTGGTTGATGCCGGCATTTATTATGTGTTGTAGAATAAAAATTGCCATCTATCTAATATACTTCTACAGTTAACTAAATACATTTTCAATTATGTGTCCCTAGGTGCTGTGAGTGCATTCTTGAAGCCATCCCACCCCAATGAATTTCCTGGTGGCACTCTCAAATCAAACAAATCACTGCCAAGGTATTTCTTTTAAATTTTTCTCTTTCCTTTTTTGTCTTTTTTTTTTTTTTTTTTTTTTTTTCTGTTTTTATAATGTTAGTGGTTTGCTACCTACGCATTAACTCTATTTGCTTCAACATGTTGGTGATGTACAGTTAGCCTTTTCAGGATATAGATATATATATATTTGGTAAGATCGAGAATTCATCCTAATCATCCTAATTCATCTAAAGATCAAAACTTTATATCAACCAACAGATTTATATTAACAAGTTAGTTCCATATTCTGGAACTTTATATGTCAGCAAAAAAAGAAGATTTTACATCTGCAATTCTCAAGGGGAAAAATATAGTTTATGATATAGAAGGATGAGTGATGAGGAAACCCATTTGTGTGAGCTGGTGAGATACTCCTTGAAGTGGTTAAGATGACTACAGCTTACATGCTTCATACTGGAAAAAGAAAAGAAACAGACATGGGGGAGGGAAGGACCTCTGATCAGCTACAAATGTTATTGCTTGCCTTTCAGGAAAAGAAAAAAAAAAAAAAGAAAAAGGCAAAAAGAATTGTGGCATTGGTATCACTTGATTTTTATTTTGGCTGAACCATGAAAGATGGTATAACAATTCCATGTGGGCACACTGAGCAGTAATCATTATGGACTACATTGAAGGAAGATACCATATTAAAAGGAAAGAAAAAGAATCTCATATTACCAAGCAAGTTTCATCACCCAGAGACAACTTACACATTTAAACATTTTTTAAATGTAATGCTCATTTCTAATCTTAAACTCTATTACTAGATTTTCCTCTGGCTTCAATCAAGGCAGAAAACAGAATTTCTTCAAAGTATGTTTGAAGTTCCCAGAAAAGTTGACTCCACTGACTTTTTCTGTTCAGGTTTTTATAGTAATTATCATAAGATATCTGAAGTTGTTCCTAGTTGTAACATATCTATTTTCTGACAAAACCAGATGTTTGGCATTTCAATTATTTTCCCTTATCTTGGGTAGCTGTTATTATTTTTTCTTCATTGTTTCTCAACTTTCTAAAGATTTTAAGATCAAAGTAAAAAGTTTGTTCCTGAGAAATGTGCAAAATATCTAATCTTTCATTTAGAAAGATAAAATAGAAACAAAGATCTCAGAAAATGACTCTAATTATGAGCTTCTTGGAGCGCACTAGGCACAGCCTCTGAAATACACGTACAATAAGCTTGTGTGTAGTTAAGGAAGTAGTCAAGATTAATAAGCCTGCAAGTCTAGTGCAGTTTGGTTAAGTGAGGACATTGTGCCAAAAATGAAAAGAAAACTATCCCTGTTTGCTCAAGGCTATAATATGAAAGTTCACCAGGAAGGGAAAGCACTTTTCAGTCTGCTTGCACTACTGTATGTGCAAACCAAATCAGTTTCAGGAAAGTATTTTTCTTAGCTGGCATTTCTGATGTTCCAGAGGACAATCATATATGAACAGTTTTTCTGAAGACAAGAATAAAATTATTCTAGAACATTGCCAATTACATTGCTGACTATGCTCCATGTTTGTTGTTGTCCATAGTTCTAAAGCAAACAGCATGCTGCAAAGCCATCTAGCCTTTAAGCTACAGCAAACCAAACCAATTTTATTCTCATCGCTCATCAATAACTCTTTGGCCTAGTTTTGACCATTAAATATATCAACAACTTCTGACAAAGGCCACATATGGCAGTTGATATCATATGTGAATTAAATCACCTCAAGTTAAGAAGCACTGTTGACCTGCACAAAGCTTCAAGGCTTACATAGCTGCCATGTTTTCTGGCTCAGAGAATGGCAGACATATAATGTATACGATCACAGCAGGGAAATTCGTCTTTTTCAGGTGGAGTTCCATTTCTAAATAGATTAGAGAAAGTGAAGTTATAATGCAGATGTACAAGAATAGAGTATAACAGTGTCATTAAATACGGTGTATTGAGAGATGTTGCTTCAACTTTTTCCTTAAGGAGCATGATTTCTCCCAGGCACATATTTGTGAACGTGCAGATGAAGAAGCAGCAGTGCTATTTCGGGGGCTAGACATATTGCTGTGGTTCTCCCGGACTCACTAAAACAGAAGTAAGGAAGTTGCTCTTGCGGGGGGGTTGGACTAGATGATCTTTTGAGGTCCCTTCCAACCCTCGGGATTCTGTGATTCTGTGATTCTGTGATGGGGAGACATATTAAGTAAGCTTGCATGTTCACAGGCAATGTGCTGTCCCTGGGGAAACATGCTTAGGGTATGAGTACACTTCACTCTAGCTTAACTCTCAGCATTGCTCGCTGTTAATGCCCTGTGACTAGACATTAAATCTGTTGGGGAGTCTGGCTAAAAGAAAATATTAACAAACTTTTCTGAGTTTTGCACTGTGCAAGAAGCAAATGTAGATATTCCAGGGTCTTCTGCTGTGTTTCTCCTAGTGCCTTGTCATTCAGTCGCTCTCTGAACAGCAAAAAGTTAAGTTTTATTTCATAGTCTTTCTCAGCCTGTAACTTCCATTATACATGTGCCACCACTGCAATACGGTTCAGATCAGCCAAACAAAATGGAAAATGCCTACTACAAAATCTGCTGCTGTCTGGCAGGTAAGACATAGTGGAGCTGGCTTTCTTTGCCACTTTGCATTATCATAACACTAAATGGATTCTCTGCTGAAATTGTAATGGTTTACAGCATGACCTGCAGCAGCCTGAGACAAACAGCAAACAGAGGACAGCTGCAGACTGTCTTCACTTTCATGTAACTTCTTATATCATAGTTTTCTAGCACAGGAAATTCAAGATGAATTCCTCTTGCATGTCAGTGAAGCACAGAATTGTTTTAGGTTGGAAAAGACCTTAAAGATCATCTAGTTCCAACGCTGTTGCCATGGGTAGGGACACCCTCCACTAGACCAAGTTGCTCAAAGCTCCATTCAGTCTGTCCTTGAAGACTTCTGGAAATGGGGCATCCACAACTTCTCAGGACAACCTGTTCAAGTGTCTCACCACCACCCTCACAGTAAAAAATTTCTTCCTAATGTCTAGCCTAAATCTCCCTTCTTTCAGTTTAAAGCCATTCCCGCTTGTCCTGTCATTGCATGCCCTTGTAAAAGGTCTCTCTCCAGATTTCTTGTAGGCCCCCTTTAGGTATTGGAAGACTGCTATATGGTGTCCCTGGAGCCTTCTCTTCTCCAGGCTGAATAACCCCGACTCTCTCAGCCTGTCTTCATAGGAGAGGTTTTCCAGCTCTCAGATCATCTTTGTGACACTCCTCTGGACTCGCTCCAACAGGTCCATGTCCTTCTTATGTTGAGAGCCAGAAATGGACACAGTACTGTAGGTGGGGTCCCACAAGAGTGGAGTAGAGGAACAGAATCACCTCCCTTTCGATGCAGTCCAGAATATGGTTGGCTTTCTGCGTGGCAAACATGCACTGCTGGGTTATGTTAGTCTTCTCCAACACCAGTGAAGTTAAAACCAACACCCCCAAGTTATTCTCAATACTGCTCTCAAGCCAGTCATCCCCACCTGTATTTGTGCTTGGGATTACTCCAACCCACATGAAGGACCTTGCACTTTGCCTTGTCCACTGACAAATCAATGAATGCAAACTTGTTACCAAGGAAATTCTGGGGCCTCTAGTAGTCAGTTCTGCTCTGTCAATTGGTATAATTATATGCAAGAAACACTGAATTTTACAGTATGTGCTTATCCATTTTCTTTCTTGTTTTAGCTAATTTTGTGTAGCATAAATTTTATCCACCTGTTCTATGTGACCTAATTCTTCCAGCATGGTCTACACTGTGTTTGCACATCACTGAGCACACTGGAGCCCTCAGTCCTCTCTAGGTTGTTAGACAATAATAATTATCGTTATCATTGATCACCATAAAGAATATATCAAAGTCTATGTTCTAAGAAAGAACATAAACACTTCAGGCAAAAAAGACCAAATTCAAGAACTGTGTAACAAGGAGGCTTTTGATGAGGTTGAATATCAAAATATCCTTCAGGCTCTGTCCCTTCATTCCAAAGTCTGGTAAGAGATACTTAGGTACCAAGACTGGTAAGAGTCAACAATGCTAATTTTGTTGGTAGCATTTGGTGGTAAGACAAATATCACTGCAAGCTCAAAGTGAACATCAGCCTCACAGGTCCTCTTTGCGATGCTTTATTTTCTACTT
Organism: Psittacula echo; assembly: GCF_963264785.1. Lineage (NCBI taxonomy): Eukaryota > Metazoa > Chordata > Aves > Psittaciformes > Psittacidae > Psittacula > Psittacula echo. Next base: position 122,136,161 of record NC_137737.1, read on the forward strand.
TATTTTACCTCTAGCCAAACACTTGCTTTTTTGGCTGAAAAAGTCTTGAAAATAGTACTTGGTATAGAGAAAATTTCTTTCCCATTTTGTATGAAGCAAGCAATAAGGGGAGTTAGGGACTGTTTCATAAAAGACTTGTGTTAGAAGAACTTGAAAGGAATTTGATACATGAAATAGGTACATGGCGTAGAGTTGTCAGAGTCACAGACTGTGATCTCTGACTCCCCCATGGACATTATAATTTGGTTTCATTTTGGGCACCATCAAAGATCTATGAAAATTCTGAGCTTCACATTATAAACACCAAAGTGGCCATAATTCTTGGTTTATTATATCTTTTAAAATTTGTTTACAGGGACAGAATGGAAAGTTTATTGAAAATGTCCTCTTGATGCAATGCCTGGCATGTTGGAAATGCTATTAGTCAATGAATGAATAATGATCAGTAAAAGTGCTGCTCACGAGTAATGGAAACTTACTACATGCAATAATATTTATACTTTATATTGCCTGTCACTTGTACAGAAATGACTGTGGTAAAGACTTTCTTTCAGAATGAACTTTATTCCTTTCCAAGACAGAGAAAATGTAATCACGGCCCAAGCTTAAAAGTCCCTTGTGAATAATTGATTTAAGCAAGCCTTCATGTGTTCACATACAGGAGATTTTTTGACTAAGTCTGCTACAAGGCTCTTGAACATCTGAGAGTTACTTAGTCTCCCTGTGGGGACAGGAAGCTGGGAGCATTTACTTGTTCCCAAGTGTGCATATATGCATGTGATTGTGGACCATGACAGTATCTGGATTTCATTTTGAAATAATATATGTGCACAGCATTGCTCCTTCCTCCCTGTCTTCATGACACCACATACTCAAACAAGTCCTGAAGTTGTTGTGTGCACTTTTCCTAATCCCCTTTTGATCCTTCCAACACTTTATGTTTCCACGATGTTCTTTACTAGTAAATTCCACACCTCCTGTCTAAGAAGATCTTTTATAAATTTTATATAGATCTTCTGCTAGTTTAATTGTGTTCTTTTGTTCTCCTGTTGCAGGACTTCAAGAATAACTTCAGCTTATTCTCTGCTTTCAAGATTTTTGTAAACATCATTCATATCCCTCCATCTTGGCCTCAAAATCAAGAGCCCTGTCCTCTGCACACAAGGAGACCTGCGCTTCACCCTTGGTTATTTTATTTGCCACATTTTCTGTCTTCTTAAAGCCTTCTGCCTTCCTGAGATGCCAGAATCAGAAGTGCAAGTTGAACTCAAGATATGAGCTCATCAAATTTTTATATGGTAGCAATATTATGTTCTCTCTTCTCAAGATCCTTCTGAATGATGCTAAACACACTGTTGTCTCCTTTGGCTGCTCCTGCCCTTTCACTTAGTTGAATGATTTCAGGAACCTGTCAGATATGACTGAGATCTCTTTCCCAGTTTTCAGTTCTGAAAACTGCATTGTGGTAGGGATGGTTTAGATTATTCTCTCTAGGTGTTTTTATCTACGTTGAAGCTCATCTGACATTTTTTTGCTTATTCACCCTGTTTTATGAAGTACTTCAGGAATTTCTTGGCATTGCCACAACACCTGACTTCCAAGAAGAGCTTAGGCTTATCTGGAAACAGAGATTTCATGTTCACAATCCCTTTCCTTTAGGTGCTTTGGGGAAAATTATGAAAGATAAAAACTGTGGAGGCACTGATCATTAAGGGATACCACTTGACATGACTTCTACATCCTGGGAAGTGACAGTACATCCTACGTATTGTTTCCTGTCCTTCAGCCTCAAGTTTTTTTGTTCTCCCTTGTAAACTTTTTCAAATAACTAACCTTTAATAGTTAGAAAAACTAACCTTTTCACAGGTTTTTAGAAACTCCAGGCACATCACTTCCTATGGGTGTCCTTTATCTGTGTGCTTACTGACATCCTTATGGTCCTCCAGCATGCTTAGAGAGGCAGGATTTCCCTTCACAGAAGCCATACAGACTCTTGCCCAGCTTACTGTGTCTGGCTTGCTCAGTGATCCTGTTCTTTAATCTCCATCAATCTTATTCTTTAAAATATACTATATAAAATATAAATATAAAAAATTTATATAAAATATTTATATTTTATATAAAATATACTCCTCCATCTTCCTCAGGGTGGATACCACTGCAGTTTGTAGTTTACAGGATCCCCTCCTGGGCCCTCATTTTATAAGGAGCTTAGGTTGGCAATCTACCTGCCACCTGGCACAGGGGATGTTTGAAATCCTATGGTCACATGCCTGGGGAATCACTTCTGCAGTTTCACATGGGCCTTGGCTGAATGCTACTTGGACTAGCTGACTTACTGATTTCCAGCTTATCAGTTTGGTCTTGTACTTGAGTTATATTTATTTCAAATGGTTCTACCTTCTCTATCTGCTGCAAAGAGTATTTCCTATGTGGGGTTGCCTTCATCAAGGAATTCACTGAGATTTTCTGCTGTAGCCTTCGTGAGCCCTGAGTGTTGCTTTTACACACTTTTCATCAATATTCCCACCGATTTCACAGCATCTGAAGTATTTAAAGAACATTTTGTTATCAGTTTGAAAATCTTTTGCAGGTACACTTCAAATTATTTTTAGACTTCTCAATTTCCTGCTTGTGTAAATCCATCATTTTCTTAACGGGCTCTCAGTTTGGCAAGCTTTCCATTTTCTAAATAAGTTTTTCCCTTCTAAGCTTTCTCAGCTTTCCCATTGATCCTATGGCAGGTTTTGGGGGTGCTTTTCTTTCTTTCTGAGTGGTGCCATGCATTTTACCCTTCTTCCACTACTGTATTTTTTATGGAATCCAGGCTGGTTTAAGCATCTTGCTTTTTGGAATGTTACTTGGATTTTTGGATTTTGCTTTTTTATTATGTTTTTCCTAATTTTTTATTTTTTTACATAATCTTTCTTGAAACTCCACAGCCACATCCTGGATTTATTTAACCTTCTTTCTACCCTACAATGTTAAAGCTCACTGTATTGTGGTTGCTATTACAGAAAGTCTATCCCACTAGTACTTTTTCAGCTGTGTTGTGTACACTATTGATGAGCAAATTCAGAACAGCATCTTTTCTTGGATCCTAAGACTTACATTTCTTGGGAGTAGCCTCTTACTATATTGAAAAATTATACCTCTACACCTTATTCTAATAAGCATTGATCCAACCAATATTTGGGTAATTGAAATATTCTACAATTAATACCTGATCTCATACTTGTTCTGATGTCCTGTAAGATATTCTATGTAGGCCACGGTGCCAACTGGTATTTTGCTGTACACGAAAAGGGTGACTTCCACACTTACAGACACATAGAAATGTAAGTGCTTTCCTGTGTTGAGGCGAAGGACAACCTATCGCATGTTTAAAGATCTTAACCCAAGAAATAAAGCCCTGTCCTTTTAAGATACCAGTCTGAGCTTTTCAGTAGTTAAAATATGTCCTGGTAGTAGATCATGTTTTGTGGAATTATTAATTATGCATTTCCAGTGAAGGATAAAGTCTTGCACACTGCTTGAAATTGCCAAACTAGGTTGTAATTTTTTTACTTCCTTAGCATGTAGAAACAATTCATTATTTATAGCTCTAAGATGACATGCTTTCAGAATACTTCTGAAACTGAATTCTCCATCTCCTTTGTGTAAGCCTTTGTCATAAGAGTTGTAAATAGGATTTATTATCTTTCATTACTGAAACTCAAATTCTTGTTTTGCCCTTTGTATTTCCTATTTACATGGGAAGGATGGATTTTTATCAGTGTTTTATTTAGGAAAAAAGTTCTTAGCGTGGCATCAGTGGGCAAGCGATATTGTTCCTATTATCTGGCAGCAACAGATTACCTTCCAATTTGATCTCATTCTTGTCAACGTGACATATAGTTAGTCAACATGTCTAAAATCAGAACAAAAATAAGTCTCCATAGGCTTGTGTAACTTAATACCTGAAACACAGGTCTGAGCTTTTAGTGGCTCTTAACATCCTGCAGCTGTTATTTGCATGTTCAGGATACAAAGGAGGCCATTAGAGGAGGCATAGAGATGACTCCAACTCTAGGATCTGTGATGTTGGATGTAACCACTTCTGTCACCATTTCCTCAGATCTTCTGGGTGTTGCAGCTAGGTTTATTTTCACCCTGAATGAAAAGGGTGGAAGATTTGTGTTTAGGTGAGCTAGCTGTGACATATTCTACTCATGCTTATGACGGGCTTAATAAGATGGTAGGTAGTGAAATCAGAGGACACCTCTCTCCAGTGATTGTCTATCTGCATTCTTTTTATTTCCTGAGGAGCTTGTTAATTTCTCTTTCTCATTGTCCATGTAGTGGCAGTCTCAAAGTGCATTTCATCTCTACTTGGAAGGAAGATTTTAATAATTTTTTTTAATAAGGATTTGATTCCTTATCAATTCAGGAATGGATAAAACAACCCACAGCAAATACTGACTCTTATCAAAACGAAGAGGAAACTTTGGTACACATGACTTCCTAGTTGTTGATCAGTAGAACAGGCAACAACTGCTCCCTTGCTCTGCAGCCATGTGGTGTAGAACTGCATGTTTCCTCATGCTCAGGTGTCTTCCTTCCCAAGCAGCATCATCCAAATTGATTGCACAGCTGCCAAAACAGAGCACAGACCTGTGGCACTGAGTGAATCACCCTCTCGGACAGTAGGAGTTGGCACAGTCCAAAAGCATGCCAGGAGGTATGCTAATGATTAAACACTTGGGAAAAGTGTTGAGATGGTGGTTGAAACAATGTCCACTGCTTCACTGTGCCTTAACAGCCTTCACCATGTTTTATCAATGGATATAGGACTTATTTGGTTTTATACTGAAGAGGGAAACCCCAGCTTGCCTGTGAGGCACACGAATTCCTCATTAAATTCTAAGAGACAAGATCCAATTTTGTCCTTCACATTGTTAATGGATTCTTGTTACTTGAATAATTGTCATGATCCTTGTGTGACAGATATTATGCTATGGTAATTGGAATATTTCAAGTTTCCATCTCTCCATGAAGCTATGAAAAGGACACAGCTGTGAAGGCATTTTCTCAACCATTATGCTGGATTTATGCTTTTGGAACACAATTGGATGCTTAATTGTCAGAGTCCTACATTGATACAAAACTCTCTGGCTTTGTAGGTTTTTCCTAACAAAGAAGAGCTTTACTTGAGACATGGGATGGTTGAGAAAAAATAAGTTCTTAAACCTGAGATTTTCTGTGCAGTTATTTGCTAGAAAATGATGCAAAATAATGTATTTTTAAGGACAGCTGTGGTGCCTACAATGTTAGATGTATGCCATTTATAAAGGAAATCACCAAGCCACATAAAAAAAAAAAAAAAGTTTTAGGAGGTGAAACATTTCTGTTTTTCTCCCTGTGTCTGAAACACTGTTTTCACCTCATTCAGACAGATGTAGATAAATCACGTGTCTGTTCACTCAGCTCTATTTGACTAGTAAGAGCTTTAAGTGATTTTCTAGACAACTCAAAATGTTCTAGTGGAGATTGGAAGCTGAGAAAAACCAATCACACTTCCTAAGGTAAGTGGAAAAATAACCATAGAAACAAAACAAACAAATATAAAACCCTATGAATAGTATTACTACACAGGGAAGAATCTTGATGAGGTGTGAAGTATGATACAGGGCAGCTTGCTTGGGGTTTTACTGGTATGCCTGGTATGCCTCTTAGTTTATTAGTCAGGAGTAAAAATAAAAAACCTCTGAGGTGAACTACAGGGAATTCAAGTCACACTTTAAATATAGTCACTGAAATAAGGATTTAATTTAAAAGTGTTAAAAGTAACCAGGTTTTAGAAAAAAAAATTGTTTCAAAAATCTCTCTAATGAAATTTATCATCTATTTAATTAGATACCTAGGCATATAGTAAACCTTTATTGAAATTCACTGGATATGTTATTTGACAAACAATATTTTGTATCACTAAATATGACACCTATATTTAATTACCTGGTAAGTCCATATGACTATGTGTGACAAGGGAAGACTTTCCAGCAAATTATTCAGGGAAGTCAGAGAAAACTAAAACTTTTACAATAACTTACTCATGATTGTAGATAAATGCACACATGCACATATGACCAAAATTTATAAAAGTTTAGATGATTTTGTGTGTCTAGGTTTTTGAAAGATGCTAAAAATTGACCTAATTTCACAGCATAAACATTTAGTATGTTCAAAGCCTCTTTCAGATGTCTTAGAATGGGCATCTTGAAATGTGTCTGACCAGCACAGTGTGCCATTTGTTCTTTAATCCTGATAATAATCTGCTTATTTTGCTGAAGTCTTAGTTCAAAGTCAAGCCACAAGTCCAAGAAATAAGCAGTGGAATATTTTAACAAAAATTTAGTACAGAAAATAAATGATGTATGTTCCCTGAAGAGAATCTGGTACTTGAAAAGGGGTAGATAAATGCCCTAAAATCCCAAATCATCAGTAATATAAACAGATAGAGGACATGTATTGCTATTTCACATTTTCCTCTCTTTTGCAGACTCAGCCTTCACTATCTGCAGCTCTGCATATTTAATCATCTTCTGACTTTCTTCTGGAATTGCAGCAAAGGCATCATATTTGAAGTGAAACTGACCCACTGAGAATCGGAACAGAAACTTCTCAAAGACAGAGTGATGAAAATATTCAACCACTATCATTGCCTGGGATAAATACTTTAAAAGTATTTTTAATTTAAGCTACTGATGGAAAAAAAATCCTGATTATGAAAACTCTCAATTCTTTCTGGTTTGGATTTTACCAGCTTCAAATAAAATAAAAGAAGCTATTGTTATCTGTTCTGTCAGTATCAATATTAGATATAGGGACATACAAAGCATGATTTAATGGAAGGCTACTGAAATGGCAAATTCCAATCCAGACATGCATTACTAACTAAATTTGATCTGGACTTTGCCATTGTCCTAGCCTGCCACTCCAAAGGAATTCAGGAACCATCCCCTTACCCCCTCATCCAGTCAGATGAAATATGGCATACAGTACCTGGATGCCGAGAAAAAGGAATGAGCAGGATGCTCATTCTACTCAATGAGACTTGAAAAATAATCCTGATTCTCCTTGCCTCTGAAAACTTTGTTTCCTTTTTAATGTCTTCTCAAGGGCCAGGTGCCCACCAAACTCAACATGCTACCCCTCTAGGCTTGATAGTAAATTGTTTTGGAGGTAGATGACAAGATGCTTTCACAAGCCTCTCCCCCATTGCTTTAGGCCAACTGCAAACTGGTCAAATATCCACAATTTAGTCCTTTCTCTCTGGGTCTTAACTTTTCTCCATCACTGGAGAAAGCTGAGCAAAAGATTGCTGTAGACCAACAAACCATTAAGAGCAACAGCAGTTTAGGAGTGTCATGTAATCCACAGAAGCATGGTGAAGGCTGCTCAAGAGAATTCAGGGATATTATGGAAAACACAGCATCTGTCTTAGTGCCCTTTAGGGAGAAAGAAGCTTCTTCAGATATTGCAGCAATATTTAGAGAAATGAAATGGACCTGGACAGTCATTCTTCACAGCATGAGAGAGACTTAAACGAAAGGGAGATGCAATAGATGCTAAATTGGATAAATTAACCAAACGTGTGCATGCAACAGAGAAAGGAATAAGTAACAATGAAGAAAGGGAAGCTGAAACAAAGAGATCTATGAACTGAGACAGAGTGTTGATTTTTTATGTTGAACAAAGCAGGAAAATTAGGAAACAGAAGCCATTGTACTCTTGCTGGAATAGGTGGTGTAGAATTGGACAATGTGTCGCTCTTTGTTCAAAACTTGCTCAATTAGACTTTGAGAATAAAATAACCTCATCATATAGACAAAATCTGATCTTCTCTGGGACCTGACAATAGCGTTGAGATTCCAAGATAAAGATTATGTCAGTCAAATCAGATAATACTGACATGGGGCAAGAATCACGAAAGCCTGGCAATCAAGATAGATAAGCAAGTGCTCCACATCCAAACCTGAGTATTAAAGTCCTGTAAACACCGAAAGAATGGAACTCCTTAGGAGGTTTGTTGGCAAGAAGACTGGAGCTTGCTCTGAGGTAATAAACTATTCAAATACCAGAAAATCTTTTCTGATCCTTCTCAAGATTTATGAAAATCTACAAAATATTAATTAATCTCTTTCAGATTAAATCAGTTTGCTACCTTCAAAATAAAGCCTGAAAAAGAAGACTGTGTAAGGAAAAAAGTTGTATATTCAGTCTGAGATATGTGACTCAATTGTCTTTTCTTTAGAAATTATGATATCACTGGAAATATGCTTTAATGAGAGAGCATTACTCAATGGCATCATCATACATAGTCACCTAACTCTTTTTTGTGTCTATGAATGGCATATTGACTTCAAGGAAATACTTCATTGCTCAGGAGTCTAAGGGTTGGCTTGGGGGGAAGGCTGGGTTTGAGATAATTTCTGAGAAGGGATTTTGGAAAAAAAAAGAATATTTTCTTAGACAGTTCTCTGTATAGAGCCACTTCTTAAATAGAAGTTGCTTTCTACTCGCACTTGATTTTGAAATGATAGCAGCACTTTCTTGCGTCATACTGGTGTATGTACTTGATTTAATGACTGTTTCATATAACTAAAAGAAAACAAGGTATAGAAAGCCAATACTAGTCCACCAGTTCTGATTTCTCCTCTAGTAGGAAGGCCCTCTGCAAGATCCCAGCACTAACAGCTATTCAGGTGGTAGGAGAGTCAAATAAAGGCTTTATCATAGAATCATAGAATAGTTAGGGTTGGAAAGGACCTTAAGATCATCTAGTTCCAACACCTCTGCCATGGGCAGGGACACCCCACACTAAACCATGTCACCCAAGGCCTCATCCAACCTGGCCTTGAACACTGCCAAGGATGGAGCATTCACGGCCTCCCTGGGCAACCCATTCCAGTGCCTCACCACCCTCTCAGGAAAGAATTTCTTCCTTAGATCCAATCTAAACTTCCCCTGTTTAAGTTTGAACCCGTTACCCCTGGTCCTGTCACTACAGTCCCTGATGAATAGTCCATCCCCAGCATCCTTGTAGGCCCCCTTCAGATACTGGAAGGCTGCTATGAGGTCTCCACGCAGCCTTCTCTTCTCCAGGCTGAACAGCCCCAACTTTCTCAGCCTGTCTTCATACGGGAGGTGCTCCAGTCCCCTGATCATCCTCATGGCCCTCCTCTGGACTTGTTCCAACAGTTCCATGTCCTTTTTATGTTGAGGACACCAGAACTGCACACAATACTCCAAGTAAGGTCTCAGAAGAGCAGAGTAGAGGGGCAGGATCACCTCCTTCAACCTGCTGGTCACGCTCCTTTTGATGCAGCCCAGGATACGGTTGGCTTTCTGGGCTGCGAGCGCACACTGAAGCCGGCTCATGTTCATTTCCTCATTGACCAACACCCCCAAGTCCTTCTCTGCAGAGCTGCTCTGAATCTCTTCTCTGCCCAACCTGTAGCTGTGCCTGGGATTGCTCCGACCCAGGTGTAGGACCCTGCACTTGGCATGGTTAAACTTCATAAGGTTGACATCAGCCCACCTCACAAGCGTGTCGAGGTCCCTCTGGATGGCATCCCTTCCCTCCGGCGTATCAACTGAACCACACAGCTTGGTTTCATCGGCAAACTTGCTGAGGGCGCACTCAATCCCACTGTCCATGTCACCGACAAAGATGTTGAACAAGACCGGTCCCAACACTGATCCCTGAGGGACACCACTCGTTACCGGTCTCCAGCTGGACATTGAGCCATTGACCACAACTCTTTGCATGCGGCCATCCAGCCAGTTCTTTATCCACCAAGTGGTCCACCCATCAAATTGATGTCTCTCCAATTTAGAGACAAGGATGTCATGTGGGACAGTGTCGAACGCTTTGCACAAGTCCAGGTAGATGACGTCAACTGCTCTGCCCCTGTCCATCAGTTCCATGGCCCCATCATAGAAGGCCACCAAATTGGTCAGGCAGGATTTCCCCTCAGTGAAGCCATGCTGGCTGTCACCAACCACCTCCTTGTTTTTCATGTGCCTTAGCATGCCTTCCAGGAGAATCTGCTCCAAGAGTTTGCCAGGCACAGAGGTGAGACTGACTGGTCTGTAATTCCCTGGGTCATCCATTTTCCCCTTCTTGAAAATGGGGGTTATATTTCCCTTCTTCCAGTCGTTGGGAACTTCACCTGACTGCCATGATTTTTCAAATATGATGACCAGTGGCTTAGCAACTTCATTCGCCAGCTCCTTCAGGACCCGCGGATGGATTTCAACAGGTCCCATGGACTTGTGTACGTTCAGGTTTTTAAGATGGTCTCGAACCAGATCCTCTCCTACAGTGGGCGTAGGGTCTTCATTCTTACAGTCCCTGCGTTCGCCTTCCAAGACTTGGGTTTTGCAGTCAGAGCCTTTGACTGTAATAAAGCTTATTTTATTTATTGTTAGGGAGTATTTGTTATCTTACAAAACAATGGCTTATGATGGCCTGCAGACAAATTGTGTATGCACACTTGGAGCTGCGAAGGACAGCCTTTCAGATCCACTTATGTGCTCAATACAACCCATGCGAATACAGTCTCCTCAATGCTTACATCAGTCAGTGTCCACTTTGATGTCTGCAACGTAGCTGTGGTTGGTTCTGCCTTGTCTTAAGACTTCAGGATTGCTGTCTTATGATTCTCTCTCCTTTCCTGAAGTACATTCTTAGAATTCCATCTTTCACTATGCTTCATCATTTGGTTCTTGTAAGTTTCTAATAGGTATGCACATTTACTAAAATAGTCAGCCTCTACTAACAATTACTACACTCCTTCATTGTTTTGGTATTTCTTTACTGGTTCTCAATTTCTCTGTCTGCCTATAGCCCATCTAAAGTCTTCAAATACCCAATGGACCAACACCTACCCTCTTCAGTGTTAGCTTGTCTGCCATCCTCCTGTACCAAAGAGTCATCACAATTTTGTGGTTTTCCCACTTGTCTTCTTTGATTCTCCTTCTTATACTGCAAGACTGTAACTGGCTTGATGTGTGGGAATCTGTACCTAATAAACTCAATCAAAATAAAAGACCTGGTCACCTTTCTTTAGCCTATGTCCTTTATAATATTAAACTCTGTTAGAATACTCTACTGGAATATGACAGACATTCAACAAACAATAAATTCCCAATATGCACTGCTCTGCAGCCATGACCAGATGGCTTCCAGGGTGTTAGTGCTGAGCTATTGTTCTGTGGCTTTTGTATTTAAAATGTGCATTTGCCACAGCTTCACTGCGCACTTCATCAGTTTTCTAGACTGCTATTTCTCATAGCACATGGGGAGGATCACATTGCAGCTGGCTCCAGGGAACCATCTTTGTCCAAGTGAAACCAATTTTTTCTTCTCATTTTTGATGCAAGCACACCAAAAAACAATAATGGCATCCAATATCTAAAGCTAATGTTTTATTTAAAGAACAACAAAACCAACAAAACTATAGCAAGATAACTCACTAAATAGTGAAAGCCTCAGAAGCACTGGGTGAGACAAATTAAACAAGATGTTTGGAAATAAACATACTTCCTAATCACTCTATCTTTGCATTGTTTATACCTTTTTTCATACTGTATTGTAAGTCTAGTCTTCAGCATCAGACTGCCTCAAAACACACCTTCCTCATGAATCTTCAGGAAAGTCTCTTACCTGACAATCCTAAGACCCAGTTTGGGACTTCTTTACTTATTAGACAGAGCACTTTGAGTCTCCCATTTTCACTCTGCTACTATCTGCTCTACTTTACACTCCAGACAGTTTTCCAGAACCAGTCATGCTCATTCAGGCTACTGTAGGAGTAATCTTTCTTTCTCCTGTTTTACAGGAGAAGAGAGTATTTCACAAAATGAAAGACAAGGTAAACAACATGTTTTTGATCCCCTGTATGATGTTTTTAGAACAATATAATATAAATACATAAATGAGACAGATCTACCCATCTGTTACAATATTAAATTCTTAAATTAAATTGAAATAACATAATTGCCTGGTACTTTTCTGAAATTTCTGTCTCGGTAGTCTGGATTACCTGAAGTCACACAGTAGCCTCTCACCTTCTTCCTAGAAAGCTCTCTTACACACACATGCATGTTTACCCATTCTCCATCTTGAGTAGCTGCAACGTTACAGTTCTGTTTCTCATACATCTTGTGCTTTTTGTTTGTGTTTTTGGGGTATGTGTACTGAGCCATTTGTTAGTTTGCCTCCATTCCATTGCATTGATGTTACCCTGTTCTTCACCCTGTCATGGCAAACTTCATGTTGGCGACTGTCTTGGTGAGCTTACCGCTCCCTGTCATTTGGAGACCTTCCACTAGAGTTATGCCTCTTTCTTTTGTTCAGCCACCCCACCAAGAAGCAAGAATCATCTGCCCCCGTATGAACGTCCTTTCCAAACTTGTCTTTCTGAAGTCCTGGGAGCTGCATGTGGATGCCAGAAATCTGACCTCTGCAATGCAAATATTTGCTTGAAGATCTACTTTCTAGTCACACCCATGAGTGACGTTGACAGAAGTTTTGATCTGCTGTGTGTGGTTCTACGTGTTGTTAAGCATTATGAAAATGAGGTAATTTAAAAATTACCAAATTTAATTCACACTGTTGACTTTAACTTTGTGTGCCTCAAATTCCCATTTCTAAACTGCTCATTGCATAACCCCTCTCTTCTGAACAGGGCTTTTATACAGATAAATGGATTCTTATTTGTGAGGCACAGGAAGGATTGCTATAGTAATCTCAAGGGAAAGAATAATAATTTCTTAGTGCTTGGTTTGTTCAGCATGTACATAGTCTAGGACCATAATGCTAAAAGTGAGAAAAAAACAGACAAATAAACAAATATTGGATATCTCCTCATTAAATGATCATTGTCCAGCCTATGTACAGAAAGCAGCAAGGGTCTTATGGAAAGCTGAGGTAGTGCTTGGTCAGGAATGAAATACGGCATATGTTACTGAAGACAGCTAAATAACACAGGGAACTGAACTGAGGCAGTCCAGGCCACTGTAACTGGCATTTCCTAATGTAAAGAGGCAGGAATTAAAACCTTGGTAAAGTTGTTTTAACATAGGTTTTGTGTAAAATATCAGAAATGTATAAATGACACAAAGAGAACTGTTTTCTTCATGCAGAGTTGGTCTGGTAATAATCCATGGTGACACTAATAAAAAGGTATCCCATGGTAGCCCATAAAAATAATGTTAAATTTCTTTTAATATTGCAATTGAAGTTAGTACCTCCTGAAAAAATTGATTCAAGCTGTCGTTTTGACAGTGACGAGTTCTGACTTACCCCATTCTACCATCCATCTGTTTATGAGAATAAATCAAATTTGTATAATCATATTGTACATACTATGGTATTTTGGTTATTATGTGTAGTAATTGTTGGCATATATAAACTTGTAAAGAGCAGACATTGTACTTTGATATATAAATGAGGCCAAAAATGTATGATCAATGAATTACACTATTACTAAACTCCATAAAATTTAAAGGAAGAATGAGTTTTACTCAGAAAAAGTCATTAGAATTTTTATGTGGCCTAGAATACTCCATGATTTCTCACCATTACCTTTCAACTTTCTAAATTATTTATTTTATAAAACTCAAATGAACTTTTCAAGAATCTGTGTGGAAAAAAGGAAGCATTTAAGTCCTGTGACAAACATTCTGAGAATCATAATTCCTGTCCTAATTTTTGTCTGTCTCAATATGAATCAACTCCAAATACTTGTCATATACATTCTGAATGAACTTAACAAACTGGATCAGAAAATTCTATATCAAGATCTAAAGCTACACGAGGTATTCCACTAGATTATACTTGACTAGAAAACAGCTAAATTTCATGGTTCATTTGCAGCCGTTACTGATAAAATGATTTGAATGGGAATACTTATACAACTAAATTAGGCTGGTTTAGGTCCATAATGATAGCAGTTCAAGTGTTGGGAAATTGCACTATTTTCATATTTGGAGGCAACAATGAACAATTTGAATCAAATGGTTTGGACACATGATTACTAAATATGTTAACTGACTATTTAGTCAGAGCAACTGTGATAAAAGACTAATTGATAGGCATTCCAATGGTGTCAATAAAATATTAAAATAAGCTTCCCAAACCGAGGCAACTGCTTCAGAATCAAGGAACCATTGTTCCTCTTTATAAATATGTAGGATTAGTATATTTGCCAGCTAATTTATGTACTGCCAGCATGCCAGTAAATGTCAATAGAAGTATGACGCAAGTAAAATTCAGGCAACATGGAAAGCTCTAAAGGTAAATTCACACACAGAGAAAAAAAAAAAAAAAGAAAAAGATCTACAATCAAGAGCATCTTCTTCACTGAGGGATATACATAAAATCTGGATACATTTTCCCAACAAGTCAGAAGCATTAAAAGACTCAGAAGAAGAGAGGAAAACTATACAGCTAAGTAGTGTTGTCATACACAGCGAAGGGAATTCAAACAAAAAATTTTAGTAGTATACATGTAACACAAATTATGTAGCATAAATTGTTATAGTTCAGCTGGGAAGTCAGAAAGTTTGGTGCATTACAAATTTTATTCCTGGGGTGATTTTTTGTCCATAGAGTTTTAAAACATAGTCAAGACAGAACTAGTTATAGTTATCTAGAACTTAAACAGCTGGTAACCATAATAAATTATTATGAAGACTTTTGCAGTCATACTCTCCTTGATACCCAGATGTCATGGTTTAAGCCCAGGCCGTAAATCAGAACCACGCAGTCTACTTCCCCCCCACACACCTTTCTTCCCTCCGCTTCTGGAGGGACGGGGAGGAGAATCAAAAGAATGCAACTCCCATGGGTTGAGATAAGAACAGTTTAATAACTAAGGTATAACACAAATCACTACTGCTACCACCAATAGTAATAATGATAAAGGAAATAACAAGGAAGAGAATACAACCGCTCACCAACCGGTACCTCACCCCCACCCTGCAGTGATCCAGCCCTTCCGGGAACTCTCAGTTCTACATCCTGGGCATGACGTGCTGTGGTATGGAATACCTCTTTGGCTAGTTTGGGTCAGGTGTCCTGTCCCTGCTTCCTCCCAGCTTCTCCTCCTCCCTGGCAGAGCATGAGACTCAGAAAGTCCTTGGTCAGTCTAAACATCGGTGTTATCAGCCCTGTTCCCAGGCTGAAAGTCAAAAACACAGTGCTGCAACAGCTACTAAGAAGGAGAAAAACTGACTGCTACTGCTGAACCCAGGACACCAGAATATGATAGTCAAGAAACCAAAACCACTTCTCAGTGGAAAGGTGAAAATTAATGGCATCCGTTTTGTCAAAAGTATGAAAATTTGTCTCATGAGAAGCATGGAAGTTACAATGTACTGCATCCTTGTCATTCAATCAAGGAACTGTGAATTTGTAAAGGCAAATTTAAGCCTTTACAAATATACTGTTCACATCTACACAGTGTGAATATTCACCCTGCATTGCCTTATCTCCCTGGGTGCACTCTCAGCTGATGTGAATCTGCATTGCTCTTTGTTGTGTCCAAGTTCTCCTCATTAGATACTCCAGAATCCTCATGGGCATCCTTTTTTACAAGTATTTGTGAAATTTATCCTGATGCAAACATCCAGCACATTCTCTTTTGCAGTGTTCAGCATCTTCCAAGGGCCTTGGAAGCAAAAAGTGTGAGCCAAACCAGAAAATGCAAGAAGAAAAAAGACTCTCTTTCTGTAAGTGGGTGTCAAAAGCTGTGAAGAACGTAAACCAGGAACGAAATATAAGGATAAGCCATGATGACTGTAGATATTGGTTGGAAGGATTATGCTTCCCAAAGGCCTCAATGCTTTATAGAATGATTTTATGCAGATGGAGCAGAGTTCACCCAAGGGGAGAAGCCATCGCAATGCATGGCTTTCCAGAGAGTATGCATCAGCTTCCTATTTGCAAGCTAAATATTACTTATCAATTATTAACATTCAGGAAAAGGTGACTACAGTCTATCCATGATGCTATAGTGAAATTAGATGAGAACTCAAAAAGCACTTAGGATAAATAATAGATGATTAACATGTCATATAAATCAGTGTATCATGTTATTTTAATTTGTTTGCTTTTTCATCTTTTTCTTTCCTTTTTCTTAGTTTTTATCTTACTCATTTTGATAATACCATTCGACTCAATTCTCTCATGTATTAGGGATAACTCCTGTTTTATTTATGGGCTAGGGTAGAGTTCAGTATAGAAGTTAATAAGAAAATTGCTAGGTGTTGTAACACTTTATCATTCTATTGCTGACATTTAAAAGCTAAAGAGCTGTATTAGATCTGCCTTTTACTTATAGCTACCTGACACAGGTCAATTAATAAAAATGTGTGCAATAAATTTACTCAATTAAATACCTACTAATACAGAATGAACTACCATTTAGTAACATTTTGTCCTCTTAAGAACAGGGTAAGCAATAATAATAACAACAATAATGAATAATTTCATCCAGCCACTCAGAAGAGGTTTAAGACCATTCTTAAAAATACATATTTTTTTATGATTTAATGCAATATTCCATAGATGTTTTCTTATTTCATAGATCTGCCATTCTCTTTTACTTGTCTTCTGTCTTACCTGTCCTATCAACCATAGCTGGTTGTCAATTTGCGCTCTTAGACAACAAAATCCATATGTGACAACCCTCAAAGAAGACTATGCAGTTACCTAATCATGTAAGTGCTTTCCCAGCAACAAGCAGAGCCCTGGCAACAGTATAGTACAGAACAGCACAGGGTCTGTCAATAGCTTCCATAATATCCATCTAGTTTGCTATTACAGGTATGCAGAGCTAGAGTCTAACAGTAAAAATTCCCTGCTGAAATACAGTTGTATTTCTGAGACGCTAGGATTTAAAAATTCTCTTCTGCAGCATCTCAGGTGCTTGATTTTAGTGACTGTGGGTGACACATAGTCACAAGTTCTGATGCCTACACTATTGCATTCACAACTATATAAAGTGGCTCATGGGAGATACAGTGCCGCTGATGAACTTGGCCATAGAAGAAAACAAAAGCATTACTTTTCTCATTAGGCTCTATAATACTACTGTGTAATTAAAATGTTGTTTTTAGCTAAATATTTCCTAGAAAAAAAAAGAAAAACAAAAAGTGTCGATAATAAAATGTAGACATAGCAGTGCTTTTTTTTTGTTTGTTTGTTTGTTTTTGTTATATATGTTTGGCTTTAAATTTGGAAGGGAAAAAATCAGTTATGTAACAGAAACACTCCACGAAACCTGAATAAAAAAATGCAAAACCTGTGCCTATCCTCAGTGGGGTCCTCAAGCACAATAGCTTTTCTGGTAGAACTTTCTTTCATGAGTCTGTCTTCTATGGATCTGTTCCCACAGTGAGGCAGATGATGTTTGATTTCTTCATGATGCTGTACCGTATTAGTGGAGTTATTTATTTGTTTCTTATTGGCAGGATGCAAACAGAAAAGGAATTTCTTGGATGCACTAGATCAAGGTTCAGTTACTACAGTAACAGGTTTTGCACATCTTTTCCTTGTCAGAGCACTTTATTAGATATTCAGGCTGCATTAATGCCCAAGTTTATCAGTGTATGTGAAAGAAATCTATCCCAATCTGACTTTAATCACACTCATGATAGACTTATGCATATTGCTTGAGAGAACCAATTTCATTTATATACGATGTTTGTTTATGCATCAATATCATATTTTTGTTGGCATGTCTGCAAAATTTAAAACAATTTTGTCTGAAACATGCCTTAGATAATGAAGAATATAAAACTCTTGCAGGACATTTAAACTAAGAAACGTTTCAAAAATATTAATTTAATGTAAATGAGGTGATTGGTATGTAAATCAGTTTAAATGCTATAAACTCCAAGTCTAGCTTTCTAGCTTCATTCAGCTGAGAAACAGGCAAAATTATAAAGGTGTGTTCTAACTGTCAATGACAAAGAAACCTGGAAAGGATTCATCATTTGCATTAATTAATTAATCCTTAATAACATAAAGCTGAGATGGTATGTGAGGTTCCCATTTCATAAGGACAGACTTGAACAGATAGCTCCTATCTTATCATCAGTTGACACTTTGACGAACAAAAGCCAGATGATTGAATACAAATGTCTATTGGTCCAAATGATACCAAAGGTCAGTTAATTTCTGTCAGATGTGTATTCTGGTGCAAGAAAGGGGTCATTTTCATAAACATATGAGACATAACAGTGCACAAGCTAGCAAAAAGGAGGATTATTGGAACTGGACTTTTTACAAGCATGCCCTATAGTTTCCAAAGTCTTAATGAAAAAGTGTCTTTTCTTTTAATCTCATTCCTAAAAGGCTTTACATTAAATTATTAATTGTGTCTAACATGTTCCTCATGCACAATCGCATATTATTTCTCTGATTGGTTTAACTTAGGAAAAGATTAATTAAAGCAGGCAGATGAATGATGTGTACTGGTCTGAGCTTCATTTGAAGAAGATAATATGCAGGTGTTTGTGGCGTGCTTGCAATCTTTTTTGAACACCACCAAGTTTGTTGTGTCTTGTCCTTCATGACTTCTAATACTCACTTGGAAGATTTACGTTAAATTGGGATAGTTAGGTTTAAAAAGCTTATGAAACCCCCTCACAGCAAAAGCCCCTCTTTTCAGCACTTGATAATCTTGATAAGTTTTCGTGTTCTCAAGTCACCCAAGCTCCAAATTAATGTACACAGGCAATTCTTTCTTTAAAGGAACTTAGCAAATTCATTGATAACATCTGTGCCTATTTTAACTATTTCTTTTCAGAATTGTTAATTTCTTGCCTTATTTTCTCTAAGATTGCTAGCACTTGATAATGTTGTGAACTTAAATAAATGGTAGATCTAATCATCATTTACAACAAGGCCTTTCTTTTCTCTTTTCTAAAGGGACATTAAAATGGATGCATGCATTAATAATTCACAATTTTAGGCCTCTTTGCCAGAATGGAATAAAAACTTACTTTGAATTCAGGAAGATGAAGTTACCTTAAGGTATATGCTTATTTCTCATTAGGATGCATTTCAAATGTTTAAAATAGATTTATTGTTAACTCCTTAAAAAGGAAGAAGGAATGAGTACTATGTACAGAATGAATGATTATAATTTATATTATTTCAAGGTTGAAAAATCTCACAAGGTTGTAAATCTCCATTATCGAGAAGTTAGACTTTCACCTTCTCAAATTACTGTTGCATTGACCTAACTCAGAAACATTTTTGCAAGTCAGCATGAAATTGCAGCACAAAAGGAATAATATTTATCATAGTTAGCACTATATTTTTTTAAAACGCTTCATGAGCACAGACTAATACTAATTAATCCTTACATTACCCAAAGGGAGAATGATAACTAGGATTTCCATCTTTGAAATGAGGAACCTGATCGTATTTTCATTTATGCTACTGTAAGTCATGAAGTGATCTACTGAAGTGAATGGAATTACACTGCTGGGAAATCAACATGAAAATGGTATCAGATATGGGGGAAATGTTATAAAGGGACTAAGTGCTTTCCTAAAGGAAAGTGTCAGCTTCAAAGCTATCCAAAAAAAGTATAGTGATTACTGCTTCTTAGCCTACTACTTTGACTATTACAAAACATTGTCTTGCAGTCAAAAAATTGAGGGTTTTGAGATCAGTAGCATGGCATTTAAGTGCAGCTAAGAGAGATTGTTGTTAGACAATAATTTTATGATCTCAGAAGTTCATATCAGTCCATATTTTTACTTATACATTTCTCAGAACTTATATATCCTGGACTTCTTTGCCTCAGTCTTCACTGGCAAAGTCTCTGACCGCACCACCCAAGTCTTCGAAGGCGAACACAGGGACTGTGAGAATGAAGACCCTACGCCCACTGTAGGAGAGGATCTGGTTCGAGACCATCTTAAAAACCTAAACGTGCACAAGTCCATGGGACCTGACGACATCCATCCGTGGGTCCTGAAGGAGCTGGCGACGGAAGTTGCTAAGCCACTGGTCATCATATTTGAAAAATCATGGCAGTCAGGTGAAGTTCCCAACGACTGGAAGAAGGGAAATATAACCCCCATTTTCAAGAAGGGGAAAATGGATGACCCAGGGAATTACAGACCAGTCAGTCTCACCTCTGTGCCTGGCAAACTCTTGGAGCAGATTCTCCTGGAAGGCATGCTAAGGCACATGAAAAACAAGGAGGTGGTTGGTGACAACCAGCATGGCTTCACTAAGGGGAAATCCTGCCTGACCAATTTGGTGGCCTTCTATGATGGGGCTACGAAACTGATGGACAGGGGTAGAGCAGTTGACGTCATCTACCTGGACTTGTGCAAAGCGTTCGACACTGTCCCACACGACATCCTTGTCTCTAAATTGGAGAGACATCAATTTGATGGGTGGACCACTTGGTGGATAAAGAACTGGCTGGATGGCCGCACGCAAAGAGTTGTGGTCAATGGCTCGATGTCCAGCTGGAGACCGGTAGCGAGTGGTGTCCCTCAGGGATCAGTGTTGGGACCGGTCTTGTTCAACATCTTTGTCGGTGACATGGACAGTGGGATTGAGTGCGCCCTCAGCAAGTTTGCCGATGAAACCAAGCTGTGTGGTTCAGTTGATACGCTGGAGGGAAGGGATGCCATCCAGAGGGACCTCGACAGACTTGTGAGGTGGGCTGATGAACCTTATGAAGTTTAACCATGACAAGTGCAAGGTCCTACACCTGGGTCGGAGCAATCCCAGGCACAGCTACAGGTTGGGCAGAGAAGAGATTCAGAGCAGCTCTGCAGAGAAGGACTTGGGGGTGTTGGTCAATGAGAAAATGAACATGAGCTGGCTTCAGTGTGTGCTCAGAAAGCCAACCATATCCTGGGCTGCATCAAAAGGAGCGTGACCAGCAGGTTGAAGGAGGTGATTCTGCCCCTCTGCTCTTGTGAGACCTCACTTGGAGTATTGTGTGCAGTTCTGGTGTCCTCAACATAAAAAGGACATGGAACTGTTGGAACAAGTCCAGAGGAGGGCCATGAGGATGATCAGGGGACTGGAGCACCTCCCGTATGAAGACAGGCTGAGGAAGTTTGGGCTGTTCAGCCTGGAGAAGAGAAGGCTGCGTGGAGACCTCATAGCAGCCTTCCAGTATCAGAAGGGGGCCTACAAGGATGCTGGGGATGGACTATTCATCAGGGACTGTAGTGACAGGACCAGGGGTAAGGGGTTCAAACTTAAACAGGGGAAGTTTAGATTGGATCTAAGGAAGAAATTCTTTACTGAGAGGGTGGTGAGGCACTGGAATGGGTTGCCCAGGGAGGCTGTGAATGCTCCATCCTTGGCAGTGTTCAAGGTCAGGTTGGATGAGGCCTTGGGTGACATGGTTTAGTGTGGGGTGTCCCTGCCCATGGCAGAGGTGTTGGAACTAGATGATCTTAAGGTCCTTTCCAACCCTAACTATTCTATGATTCTATGATTCTATACAGCATTACTAAGAATGCTCAGTAGGAATACGTTTATCATGGACTATGGGTGGCTTGGTTATTTCACAATGTATGTAAACTACAGGTTAAATTCTTCATGAGTAATAATAACAGAATCATAGAATAGTTTAGGTTGGAAGTGCCCTTTAAAGGTTATCTAGTCCAACCTCTCTGCACAGAGCAGGGGCATCTTCAACTTGGTCAGGTTGCTCAAAGCCTCATCCAACCTGACTTTGACTGTTTCCAGGGATTTGGAATGGTTCCAGGTAGATAGAATATTCCCATCTACCATTTCTCTGGGCAAACTGTTCCAGTGTTTCACAACTCTCATCATAAAATTTTTTTCCTTAGATCTAGTCTGAAACTACCCTCTTTTAGTTTAAAACCATTACCCTTTCTCCTATCTCTATAACCATTAAAGAGAAGATCAGAGAGAAAGGTTGGATGGATTGACATTTTTGTTTATTCTTTAAGCTTTGATTGAAGATGGCTGCTATAAGATTAATGGTCAAAGACATTTGATAGTAGTGAAGACCAATGTCTTTGGGGAGTGGCATTCTCTTTTAGTGAGCTTTGATATTCACTTTTTAAAAAATAATTGGTTTTCAAATTAAGTCAACAGCACAATGGAGAAAGGTTATAACTAAAGTCAAGCTGTACAAGGTGGAGGAGTAGATCCATCAAAAATATCATACACAGGGAATACTTCATCTGTACAAACTTCTGTGAAGATCTATACAAGTATATTTGGAGAGCAAACAAAAAAAAAAAATCCATACAGCCCATTTTAAAATTTACACAGTCAATTTCACTGGGGTTTTTTTTGACTTGTGATACATTCTACAACCAATTGCTGATGTGACTTTGAACAAAACACATGTCCTTAAACTGAGCACATGAATCTATATTTTGGCTACCTAAAATGAAAAATATAGACTTTGAAAAGTGTTGAATATTTACAGGGTTCTGAGTTCAAGAAAGATCCTGAACCATCATCCAGGGATACACTTCAAATACACGCCTGTGGCTCCGGATTCCTTCTTTGGCTGTCTGGTGGGGAGAAGCAGCAGATCTATTTTATGTATCATGAGCTGCCATATAGTTCATAATGGTGCAGCTTTAGTGTAAGTTTGGGATGAGCAGACACAAAGAGGAAAAAGTCTATGAAAGAACTGCATTAAAACCTAAGTAACACACCATAGCACACAGGGCATGAAGGGACCAGGAGGGGTTTAAATAGACTTGGCACTAATATTCTATTTATTAGCTCCTTGAGGGTGTTGAAGATTCAACACCATAAAGGACTACTTGTACTTTCAACATGACTAGCCTATCTCAAACCATTATTTGTAGCAGAGGCACACTAACCTTCATATACACTTTTTGTTTATACCAAGAACTGTACTTAATCAACAAGCAGCCTCAGATATGTAATGAGTGGAAGAGAGGAGTAAATGCCTCAGACCAGTCCCATGGATCACATGGCATGGTATTTCCTAGCCTACCTCTCTGTTTTCACTAGAGGATAATTTTAATGATTTATGCTTCATTAAGGATGCAGCAATAAATAGAGCAGTATATTAGATAGTTAGATTATTAACAACCACCATTTCACTGATAAAAAACAAAGCAAAGCAAGCATGTATTTTTTCTTTACATTAAGCTTCTCAAGCCCAAGGTGCATGCCTCATTGGATGAAAACAATATCCATTCTCTCCAGTATTATGTTTCCACCAGTTGTCAGTTGCCTCACTAGAAACTTCCAGAAATTATGCCACAGTTTCTACTTTCAGAGAAGTTCCCTTCCCACTTCCAACACATATGCTGTCATATGCTGTATAGTATGATTGGTTTTATCTTGTACAAATTTCAGTTTGCCTTCCTTTAAAAAGGATCAATGCAAAATCAGAAGATACATGCATGCTTATCGTTGGGAAATTTTTTAACATTATAAGGTTCATATGAACTTTCTCAGTGTGTTTTTTACCTAAATTGTCACTTAATGTGAAATTATATTTTTTATCTCAAAAGTGTAGGATTTTTACCATGGGCATAATTCATTACAGACGATCAGATCTTTTCTGATATCCATTGATATGTTTACTGTGCTGTTGAGAGTGTGGTCTTTCTCAAACTGTGTGGTTTGCTTGGTTTAGCTGCTATGGTTATTAATCTTAGAGCAGAAAAAAGGGGGCAATTTAAAGACAGCCTTTTAAGACCAAACTGAGTCATCCTTACCATGTCTTCCATGTGGTGAAATCTCAGCTTGATGTATCATAATGGTTTCTAAGAGGGTTAGAAACATTCATCTTCTGAATGTACTTTCTTTCCCTGTTGTACTTTGCAGTAAATGTATCCCTTGCAGTGGTGCTCGGGCTACTTTTAGATGTGCCGAGTTAACTCTAAGCTTTGGGCAGCTGACTCTTTTCATCTGTACCTCTTTTGTCAAAATCTCTGGCAAAATCCCCAGCCGATGTGACCTGGCCTGTCTCCATGAAAGTTAGTGGGCACCAGCTGAGAATCTGGCTCCCTCAGCAGCTTTGGCTGCATGAGCAGAGTCATCGACCCAGTGGAGACAACTGGAATTCAGCCACTGATTTCATGGACTTTTTTCTGGATTCTTTAGCAGCAAGGTAGAAAACACACCAGAAATTTCTTTTGGTTTTCACCTTTAGAGAAAATATTTTTGAATAATCAGTAGAGTTTTTGCTGCCCACAGAATCAGGCTGCAGCACATAAACTGTGTAAAGAGTATTTATGTGCTTGAGTAAACATGGCCTTAGCTGAGTCCCTCTGCTATGCTAAATATCTGGAAATCTTCATCAGATACCTGAACACAAGAAGGTGAAATGGTTATTATCATTAGAAATATCTTATGAATAGTATCGTGGAAACCTAGACAGACAATATAGTTTGCTATGATGTCTCTTACAGTTCTATCCATAAGACACAAGATCCAAAAAGCTGTTGAACTTGTGCTGCATTTGAGCATGAATATATGGCAGCTATTCACACACAGTATGTGCTGTTAAATCAAACATTTTTTTTTAAAGAAGGTCAGCTAACTGCTTCTGTACTGTTCGGAGACATGCCTATTCAAAAGCTTCCTCCACTCTGCAAATCTCTTGCTATCCAGGGTAGAGTGCATGCAAGCTGCCCTGAACATGCTAACTCCCAGGATGAGCTTGAGAAGTGTCTGGGGTACTGCTCAGTTAACCAGGGCCAAAACAGTGTCAGAACTCTAAAAATTCAGCAATATTCACTGCACTTCAGTGCTCAGTAACCCCTTAATTTGTTGGTGAAGTCCGAGCCTAAGGCTCCAAGCCCACCAGAGGTGAAATAAGGGAAGGGCATGTGTGGTCACCAACATAAAGCCAGAGCAAATCCCTTTGAAAACATGCATGCTTCTGAACTTTTCTGTCTGTGAGCAGGTATAAATGCTCAAAAATCATCTGGTTGCTTTAAATATTCTGAAAGCTTGGGGCATCCATTTTATTTGTTTTGTTTTGTTTTTTTAATTTAATCCTTTAATCCACAACATTAATTCTTAGTCTTTTTTATAGGCTAAAATAACATTTTTCTATATTTGTTATTATCATGAATTCATTTGGTTTCCAGAGTAAACTGGGGGTGTAGAAATCTGGTTTCTTGGTGGTTTTCACAATCCACTGACACATTAATTACATCTTTTTTGTGTGTTAAGAGGGCTTCAAACAGGGCTACAAGTGATTTTTAAAGGGCTAGTTAAACAAAAAAATAAAAAGGCAATTATCTTATGCCCTTTAAAAGAAAATACCTAAGAAACTTTCACCTTTAAAATTACTACTTCACGTGTTCAGCCTTCTCTGGACACTTTAAAGTCAAATGCCCTCATTAGTCATTTTATTGGTATACGGCTATTGGAAGACAGGTTTTGAAAAGGTGGTGCTATTCGCAGACCTTGACTTGACAGAGGTTGAATAACACTGGCTCTGGTTCTAAAGAAGCAAAATAGCTTCTGGGCTGGATCTTTGTAAGCATCTGAAAATTATATTGGATGCTTGTAAAGAAGCATCTCTGAAAGCCTTTCATTTTTAACCTTTTCTTTTTTTCTGTTTTTCTTTTTTTTTTTAATTTATTTTTTTATTTTAAGCCACACATGCAGGTTCTTTCAGGAGCAGGGACATTCAATTCTGCAGAAGGTTTTTTCCATTATTTACTTGGCTTCAGTATTTTTCCAAGTACCAAGGTATTTTTAGGGTTTTTTTAAACAAGAAAAAAACTAATGTCAGCATCAATAAATCAACAACCAGGAAGAGTCACTTCCTATCAGGGTTTCAAAAGTGTTTCATGGTTTTCCGATCTCCTGTCTGTACTAATCATCTCTGATGTTTCGCATATGCATGGTATATGATGCCAGGTTTTAAAACATAGCTGAGGAAGGAAAGAAGGAAAGAACAAAGGAGAGGTAAGAAGGCAAGAAGAAAGAAAGGAAAAGGCAGAAATGCAGGTGGGCAGGCCGAGTTATCTCTTTATAACTACATAACATGTTTATTATCTGTTTATAACTACATCCTATTATATGTGGTAGTGGACAGGATCTCTCAGAGGTCAATTAATGTCAGACAGTGCAATAGTGGAGACACAGACATATACGTGAACAAATGAGGAAAAGCAACTACCTTATTTTTTGCACATAAGTGTATGTGTGAGAGTATTTGCATAAATACATAACATAGTCATGCAGCAGTCAATATGGCAATATTGTTACTTGTATTCAGATCAATATGTAAATGAAAAATTAACAAACCTAATATATCCTACTGTGGACGCTGGAAGGCTGCTCCAAATACTGCTGCTATCTGCAATACAGTTGCTCAAAAGTGCTGTCTTTTCACTAGGAGGGGGAAGTTTTCCTAGCTGCTCAAAAAATCACCTGAAGTTCATCTTCATTTCAGTAGTTAATTTAGTGTTTATATGTTATCAGAATTAGTTTGGGTCTTCTGTTTACAGAATTAAATGGCTTTCTTAACAGGTTTCCAGCCTTGCATGCATGTTTTAATTGTGAGTGTTGCAGGGATATGGAAACACAGCAACCATTTTCATTTTATCTTTCCCTTTCATTCGAGTCAATATTACTTTAATCAAGCATTCAGTGTCTAGTTGCTCTCTTTCCAGCTTATTTTGCTTTCATTTCAGACAGGGTTAAGGATAATTTGTGTAACGTGATGTTTGGTATTTTTCTTGATGCTTGAACAGGAAGAATGTGTGAATACATCAGCTTTTTAAAGGTGATTTTTAACTCTGGAGATTTTAGGGAAAGCTTGAATACTGAGGGCAAAAAGCATTATTTTCTTTATGATCATTGAAATTTCATGACTTCAGGTAGGTAAAATGATCTGTTACTGCCTGTCAGATGCTGGAAGCTTCTAACATTGCTTTTGTTCCACAACCTTGTCACCTCATTCTGTTCTTAAAAATGATCACCGATACCTGTAAAATTTTTTGCTTTGGGGATATTTGCTGATTTCCATAGTCATTTGTAGGAATCCAGGTAAACACACAGAACATAATGAGGATGAAGTTTCTGTTAGAAACAAACCTCGTTTCCCTCCTCCCTGTCCATACATAGCCATCCAGCTAAACTGCTACAGAGCTGGGGGTGCCAAGGAATGACCAGATGAAAGACCCTTCTGAAACCAGAGCATGGTGTTGAAGGGGGCAGCAGCAAGCAGCCCTGCAGCCAGCCTGCCCCCCTGCATATACTGGGGCAAAGCTGAAGCACAGCTTCTCCAGGGCCTGGGAAATGTTTCTGAGGACCACCCTTTGGAAAACCTTTCTGAATCACCAGCTTATCTGCTCTGTACTACCTCCTTCAGGTTGTCTGGTGGTTATTGCCCAGCCTCAAGCCCCTGTAGTAAAAAATCATCTTGCAGAATGCTTTCTGCAATCTTAACAACCATACATCATGTTTATAGAGTATTCATGTCACCACTTACCTTAAGACACTTTCTGAGGAATTTATGTCTTGATGCTCAGCTAAAAATATTCACAAAGCTGTCTGCAGGTGAAGTAAATTGGCACGGCTCTGCTGGGTTCAGCGAGGCCAAGTCAATTCCAGTTGCAGTGGTGCTTAAGTAGTAATTTTAAAACAGTTCAGACTGTTTAGCAAACTGTAGCTAATATTGTTCAGATGCCATAGTATTAAAAGTAGAGTGAAAGGGGAGAAAAAAATAGAGAGAGACATGTTTTCATGTAGTTTATATGCCAATTCCCCAAAAGGTCTCTTTCATAGTGGTGTCACTTGGAATGATGAACACCAGCAGCTAATCCACTCAGGTCACACCAAAATAAAATTGATGGAAGAAAAAATTGAGGCAATAGTGAAGATGTAGAAATAACATCTATGAGCATTTTAATGGTGACCTGTTACTGCCAAAGAGGTAATATATGAAAAGCAGTTTTAATGTAATGCAGGAGGTTACAAGTGATCAAAAAAAATCAGTTGGGATTTTGCCACTGGCCTCCATGGGAGAAGGATCAAGGCCTCAGAGAGCTATTTAGTTGGCATTTAACTTTTAACAGCTGAGACAAATTTATTATTCACATGCATTACAGCACCAATTTTTAAACAGCAACAAACAGCACAAGAGAGGAAGTACTTGGTTTCTGCAGGACACAATGAGAAGTGTTATACAGATAATTGTAGAAATTAGCTAAGTCCACTACACTTCCAGCGTACGACATGACTGAAACATACAGCTGTTCTAGTATGTCATAATTTTTCACTTCTTAAAAGAATTGTTGAATCTGATGAGGAACAGCTTGCATTGGGTCCCACTGATTTAATTTGTACATACTGTAATTTACTAGGCTGCAGTAAAAACAGTCATTTTGTGAGGCTATCATAAGCTCATTAGAAGCGTACTGGGAAAGCTTAATGGCTTACAACCCACAGCTTCATGCATCCATTTTACAGAGATCCCTTCCCAACAGAGCCTGACGCATGGTGTTCTATGCTGCTGGCAGTACAGTAGTTTTCACACACACCCCATAAAATTAGAGGTATTTGTGAATAACAAAATTAAAGACAAAGCCAACATTTCAGGAGTACTTGAAGTGCTGCTGGGACAAGAAAAATCATATGTATTGTTAACCATGGTGAGGCTGGTTAGCTGTTAAGTATTGTATAGTGTAACTAATCAAAAGCTCTAACATCCCAGACAATGGAACAGAAATAATTACTCTCCCAGAGCTACTATTGTTTCATGCTCAGCCTTCTCGGGACTAATAGAGGGTTTAAATTTAAATTGTGTTAAGAAAATGTCAGTATTACAAAGAACTACAGCATTCAGTTGCTCTGAACACAGCATCAGGTAAACTACATAATGGATTTAAACATAATGGGCCAATGGAGAGGGAAGTACAAACAAACTCTTTCTGCATCTCCTTCTCCATTTACTCTTTTTATTAACCTCTAATGATTCAGGATACAAATAATAAAAGCACTTTGCCAAAAAAGAAGAAAAAAATAATAGAAGAAAGAAAGGAAAAGGGAGAGAGAAAATGCAGACTATTCTGCATTCAATTAACTGAATTTAGAGGTGGGTAGATTTTAGCATCATGTGGGCTGATGCAAAGAGGTAGCCCCTCTGCTGGATAAGAAGGAAAAAATCATCAGGAGAGCTCTGTTCATATTAGTGGGGCTGCTCTGTTCTGAAACCAACTAATATTAGGATTCATATTAAGAAGCTTTTGCCTGTCATTCTCTTCCCGAAGGGCAGGGCATGCTGCTTCTTTAAGATGCTAAGCACTATAGCTGCTCTCCAGGAAAGCACTTTAAACATATGCATGTTCTCCTGGTAGACTGTAGGCCTCCTCTTCCAGAGTAAAACACTGTGTCCTGCTGGACTAGAACCACAATTCTCAGTGCTCAACAGGTTTGAGCATGTGATTGCCTCCATTTGCACATCATGGCTGTGTGAGCTGAGTTGTCTGTATCAAGTTAATAAAATGCCAGTTGTTTCACTTTGTCTTGTTGAGCAAAAAAGTCATTATGGGTATACAAACTTAACATTATGAAAAAGAGCATATATTTTCCTGGAAATATGTTTCCTTTAGTATTTTATACAATATTCTCTAATTCTGCTGATGTTTCTTAGTTATATAACTGAGGGCTGAATGGCAGGTTGATTTTTCTGAGCAGCTGACTGAAAATTCAAGGGCAGTGAGCCAAAAGCAAGACTCCTGGGGGACAAAGGTTGGCCCATGGCAGTGACACAGAGGCTTGAATGAGTCTAGGAAACCAGTATTTGCATGTTGGAGGGATTAAAATTAAAATGCACAGAGGCATATTGATGCTTAAGAAGTTGACTGGTTTTGAGATGCCAGTTTCAAGTTTACTTGGTTTTATCTTCAGTGAAGCTGAACCGGTAAATGATCAACACCCACTTAATCTGTTAGCCCTACCTTTATCAGAACTTGAAAGACATCTCTGCATTTTTGACCTTATTCTACAAAGACTGCCTCCAAAGTACAGTGCTTCTGGAAACTGCTAGACTTGAAAATGCGGACTGCTTGCACTACAATCAATTTTGTTAGAACCATTTCTTTTCATATGAGATTAATATTATCCAGTTGTAAATGAAAAAATAGGTTGGTACAGCACCTTCATTGTAGCTCTGAGTGTTTTCTATGATTATAGTAAAAATATCACATTCAGCATAAAAACTCTATTATTAATTTACTTCCTGTTTGCTGCATTCAAAATGTCTTTGTGATATTAAGTTCAACATATTTACGATGTGAATTCAAGGACTCATCTAACCTTGGATGTCAGCAGAAGCAATATATTATTTCCTGGATCACAGCCTGTTGCATACTTATGTGTTATAATGTGCATTTCTTTCATCAAAAAAAATGAAAGTCTGAGGCTTTCTGAGGTTGGTATCTTTGGTTTTGTGACAACAACTTCTTTATCAGTTTGAGTAAAAAATAACTGTGTACTACCTTAAACAAAAGCTTCCTAAAATTTGCCACAGTTTAGACTGTGTTTTGGGCTAAATGGAGAAGTTTGTTAGGTGAGGATTTTAGACCTAGAGAGTCCCAGACATAACATGGGGGGAAAAAAAGATCTGGTCCTAAAATCTGAAAGTCTTAAATCGATTGACTTTTCTGTTTGTTGTTCCATTCCACTTCTATCTGAGGCACTCAATGAAATAAAAAAGTGTGTTTATGTGAGTGTGCCTTATGTTTTTAATAAATTAAAATTAAACTCCATTTAAGAATTTGCGTACACATTTTCACCAGTGCAATAAAGGACATTTTAACTTTACGTATTTTTTCTTTTTAGAATACATTTGACCATTCTCTGACCCAACACAATCCTTGACTGGTCTTTATGCATGTACTCATTGGGCACACCGTGCACGGCATACTCGAACAACTATTTCACAGAAAAACATGGATTACAGACACATAAAATTTTTGTGAACTGGGCTGTAAAATTTCTGATGCAGTATTCTCTATCTAACTTGACAGCTGGTATCTGGTCTGAAAATAGTGTATTTTTCCACAAATGCTAGTCATCCTGTTACTTTGCATTGCATAGGTATGAAAACTTGTATGGATAAGAAATAACCTGGGGAAAAAAAAAAAAAAAGAAGGACCAGAAAGTCTTCTAGAATAATGGCAATTTTCTGCCACCTTGGCATGAGCATTCCTTGAGTTCACAATGGCCTGCTGGCAAATGTGTTCAAAGTGCTGTGTGTGCTTAACAATCCCTTAGGCCAGAAACAAACATCCTGGGCTAAATCTTCCACCTTTATTTTTTAAAAAGAAAGTCTTCTGTGAATAGTATTCCTAAATAAAAGCTTGAGAATTGAGCTTCAAGTGTGTATGTTGAGGGACAGTAGATAAAGGATATGTTCTGCTGTACTCCAGACAAGATAATATGGAGTAAAAAATCTGAGGAACAAATGCTCTTGAAAGACAATGTCAGAGCTGGGAGCTGAAGTGTGCGGTCACTGCTCTCCTTGCCTTGACAACAGGTCTGATGTGGCTTTGAATTGCATCCCTGAGCCAGGCCCAGCTTTACGGACATGTTTTGGGTGTGTGCATTGGTACAGAGGCTGAATTTTATTTGAGCCAGGAGGGCTCCTGCACACTCACTACAGCACCTGTCCATTATGGCAGAACTAGAAGGAAGACTGCATGACAGTTTGTAGTATCTACCTGCAGAGATGTTTTCCCAGAGTAGCATTTTCCCATAAGAGATCACAGATACTGCATCTTTTTGAATTACACTGGTAAGATGGAGAGCTGATGACAAGCTGAATTAACATGGTGCTCACCAACACTTTGTATAGTCTGGGAGGCTGTCAGAGAGATACTACTAGCCCAATGTAGGATGCTGGCTGTGGTTGCTCTGAAGTGACAAGTAATAGGTGATTTTCTTAGATATCTCTCTTACAGTTGAGTGCAGCAGGATAAAGACCAGCCTCAAAGGGAATTTGATTTGGAACATCATAATTAGTAATGCTGTTATGCTGTCGGGCTACCCTTCATGTAAATAATGGACAGCAAACCAGTTATTATATTTTTCAATATGTATCCAGTAGTTTTCCTTTGAAATTACACAAAAAAAAATGACTCCTGAATGCAAGGGAGAAGGCAGTATTATTTCTGGTGCGTTTTGGTTTACAAAACGTCTGTTTGAATTATACTGAAGGAATGTATGTGTTTGTTGCTGTAAAGACTTGATTAAATAATGTTCTTGAGGATAAGAAGAGTATGGGATTTTATAATTCAAGAAAACAGAGCAAAGAGTGGAGGAGGAGCAGAAAAATAAAAATAGCTTTCTGGCTCCTACATAGCATCCTATATTAGTACCTATGCAGTGTGTCCAATGTCCTGCCTTCTTTTCTCCTGTCCCTTCCTAGAAAAATAACTTGTTTCTGTCTTTTTTTTCTTCCTTTTTCAGTTTTAGGATTGAAGGATTAGGACCTGTGCAACCCCGTATGAACTCATTCTCTTGTTTTCTTACCAGCATTCATCCCCATGAGGCAAATCCCCCCTAACAAACCCTTTCGTGAAGCTTTGTCAGTGACTGCCAGCCTGAGAAAGAAGATGATGATGAAAACCTCCTTTCAAATAATATGTGCAAACAAGCAAACAAAACCACTCAAGGCTGCTTTGAGATTGAACTCTTGGAGCTACTTTATGTAAAATTTCCTGTTCAATGTGTTTTGAAATGAATGCCCCGATTCTTCAGGGTATGAACCATATTTTCTCTGTGCTATTTGTAAAGTAAGCTGTATAAAATATATCCCATTTTTAAAAAAGTTGGAAAATAATGTGATAAGTACCTCTATCTATCTACATCTATCTCTCTGCCTGAAAGCCCAATAAATGCAACTGTTATCATACCTACTGCCTTGTTACAAATAAACTCTGACACTGAAAAATATCACTGCCTTCTCTTACAGAATATCCTCAGCCTGTCTGTCTTCTAATTTGCAGGTTTCTAGGACAAGGAATTTTCTGATCCTGTAAGAATACATGAGGCCAAATGTTTTTCCCAGCTCATTAGGAATAAAAGAACAGAGAACACTCAATATTTCTGGGAAACAAAAACAAAAGAAACCCCACCCTACTGAGGCATATCAGTGAAAGTGTTTTTCTGTATACTTTAAAAAATCATTTGGATTTTAATATTTTTTTCTTTCCAGTTTGAGCTATCTAAAGTGTGAATTAAAACTCGCCATTTAACAAAAAAAAAGCTTTATAAATAATTCAGATGGGATATTTTGACAATTTCATATTTTTCCTGGTTTTTTTACCAAGCAGAAAATTGGCTACTGACAAGTCTTTCTCAGGAGACACTACTCTTAAGAAATCAACACTTTTCCTGTTGTAAAAATGTTGAAGTATTCCTTCTCTGGCACTCAGGTTCTCCTAGCCTTATCTCGCCTCTAATAAGTGTATCCATCATATCCCTTTGATGATTCCAATGGAGCAACCTCAGAGGAAGGTGACCTGCTTAGTGGAAGAGGGAAAGACAGCGGATGTTGTCCACCTAGGCTTAAGTGAAGAATTTGACACCATTTCCCACAGCATTCTCCTGGAGAAACTGGCTGCTCATGGTTTGGACAGGTGTACTCTTCACTGGGTAAAAAACTGGTTCAATGGCTGGGCCCAAAGAGTGGTGGTGAGTGTAGTTAAATCCAGTTAGCAGCCAGTCACAAGTGGTGTTTCCAAGGGGTCGGTACTGGGGCCGGTATTGTTTAATGTCTTTATCAGTGATCTGGATGAGGGGATCAAGCAGACCATCAGTAAGTTTGCAGGTGACACAAAGTTGGGTGGGAGTGTTGATCTGCTGGAGGGCTTCTCAGAGGGGTCTGGACAGGCTGGATCAATGGGCTGCGGCCAGTGATATGGGCTCAACAAGGCTTAGTGCTAGGTCCTGCACTTGGGTCACAACAACCCCATGCAATGCTGCAGGCTTGGGGGAAAGTGACTGGAAAGCTGCCTGGTGGAAAAGAACCTGGGAGTGCTGATTAATGGCCCCTGAACATGAGTCATCAGTGTTTCCAGGCAGCCAAGAAGGCCAACAGCATCTTGGCTTGTAAAAGCAAGAGTATGGCCAGCAGAACTAGGGAAGTGATTGTCCCCCTGTACTCAGCGCCTCAAATACTGTGTTCAGCTCCTGGCCACCTCAATCCAAGAAAGACATTGAGTTGGTGGTGTATTTCCGAAGAAGAGCAACAAAGCTAGTGAAGGGCCTAGAGCACAAGTCTGATAAGGAATGGTGAGGAAACTGGGATTGTTTAGTCTGGAGAAAAGAAGGCTTAGTGGAAACCTTCCTGCTGTCTTCAAGTATCTGAAAGGAGGTTGTAGTGGGATGGTTGTTGGTCTCTTCTGCCAGGTAACAGGTCATGGAACAAAGGGAAATGGCCTCAAGTTGCACTAGAAGTTTAAGTTGGATATTAGGAAAAATCTCTTCACTGAAAGGGTTACCAAGCACAGGAACAGGCTGCCCAAGGAAATAGTTGAGTCACCATCCTTGAAAGCATTTAAATGATGTGTAGATGTGGCGTTAAGGGCATGGTTTAGTGGTGAACTTGGCAGTGCTAGTTTAATGTTTGGACTTGATGATCTTAAAGGTGGTATCCAACCATGTGATTCTATGATTCTGTGAAGTTTATTCTTTTGTCTGATTCTTTCATCTGACAGCAGAATTAGTTTAAACAGTTCCAGTAATGGTTAATAGGCACCCATCTGCCAATGCCCTCAAACAGGATTTGTCAAACTTTTTTTTTTGTCAGGCACAGAATGGATCAGAAAAGATACTTTAACTCTTGAACAGTCTCCCTGCTTGCTTGTTTTTCTCTAAACAGCCAGGAGCAGGGCCCACAGGCAAGTGCCCAAAAAGGACCAGGGATCTGACCTTTCAGGTACTTCACATCCTTAGACACAGTAAAAAGACAAATGAACTCTAAAGACCCTATTTCTAGGCAAGCTCTTGTTTCTCTGGACTGTTCTAGAAAAATTAATGTTAAAAAAAATTTCAAAAATGTCCATTAAACAAATATTTCCCTTTCTGAATTTTCAGAGATGTGTTTCAGGTCTAATTCTGGTTCTTGGATTTTGCAAAGAGATCCTCTCTGAGTAAAGTCTTAGGTAACTGCCAAAAATCTGGGCAAGGTGCTGATCTAGAAGAATGTGTTTATTTTGCTCTCTCATTGAGAGATTTGAGTGCATTGAGTGTATTCATTTTTTTGTAATCTTCTCTTACCAAATAAGCTGTCTGCAGGAGACAATTAGTTGAACAGAACAGTCATAATTAAATTGCTCATTGGATCTGTCCCGGATTTTGGTTTTCTTCTCAAGTTTTGCATGGAAATCCTATTTTTAATGAAATAGGATTTGAAACTGCAGAGAAACACAGCAAAATACCCAACAGTTTATTTTAGCAGAAAAAGGCTATGATGTACACTATCGTTACTGGCTTTTCAGATATTTCCAACTGAATTAAAATAATGAATAGTTGTTTAGTACATTTGCTTTGATTAAGTCTCTGGCTTATGACATTTCACACAGAAATAGACTTTATACTGCTGTTAACAGTAAATGTTGATGGCACCCTTGTCCACTAATGCAGTAAGTAGACCTTAAGGTTTGCGTATACCTACTGACTTCAAAGAAAGTCATTAAAAAGTCATAAGATCCTTAAACATGTGCCACATAGCTATATGAATTGAAGCACAGTTCTTGAGGTCTTAGACATATTTTTCTTATCTTGAAAAATTGTGTTGCTGCAACAAGTTGCTCTTTATTCATTCATCTATATTATTCCAGTACCTAGAAATGTCTCCCAAAGTATGGGTACCAATTTAACAGACAGTCTGCACCTACAAAATAAAATACAGTCCTTGCCACACAGTTTTCAATTTCAATAAAGCATGCATGAGAGAAAGAAAAATTACAGTAAAAATGGCATTATCATTTTTTTGTCAAGGAACTGAGGCATAGCCATCACTCTCAGAAAGTATTTAAATTCAGGCTAGAAAGAGTAAGTACTTGAATGATTCTGGAGATTTTAAAGTTGCCTTTGCAGTAAAATAGAGTTGCATAAACCAAGATTGTGCTGGACTTGGAATTCCGAGAGTTATAAACATTTCTCAGTTAATGCAGCATTAAAACCTAGTATTACTTATGACTGAATATATTTATACAACCCTCATCCTGCCACCGTTCAACTTTCCAGAAATTGGCTTTGCAAATGTAATGTTCTTTTAATAAGCTTCTCATATGTAATCTAATAGTAAAAAAAAATTGCAAAAAAAAAAATAATGTTAATGCTGGCAATAGAATCTTTATAATTGGTTAACTTCTCCTTCATTTACTTAACAAGGCATTTACTTGTTTATATTAAAAAGCTGCATCATGACAGAAGACATCACATGAAATCTGAACCCCAAGGAAGATGAAGATATTTTTCTCCGTTGGCCTCTCTGAGAGCAGGATTTTCACAACAGAGTTTTAAATTCAAGAAAGACAGGAAGGTATCAAAATCAGATACCTGTCTGACTTTGAAAAATCTCATCTCTGCTAAATAAAAGAAAAGAGAGAAAAAAAGAAGAGGAGGGAGCAGAGCAGCCTTATGTTTTAAAAAACTAATTCTCCAGAAGTTCCATAAAACAAGAAACTTCGATTCTTAATGTGGCTGAATTTTAACTGTAAACCTCATCAATTATCTTTATTCTTAAGTTTCAATTTATACGTAAACTGGATCAATGCATAAAAATACTTTTTAAATTGTGTGATAATTAATTTCAGTAGATTTTACTTCAATATTAATTGCTCCACATTCTCTGCATAGCTGCACTAGTTGTATATTCTGCCTCATAACTGCAGATCCAGGCAGATAATTAGCACCAGTTATTTATGTCCATTTCTAGTTTTTAGATGACACTTTCTATGACAGAGCACACCCATACTATGTGTAACCTACAGTGGGATTATGAATTTGGTATAATGATGCACACTTTTATGGATCAGGCCAGACAAAGATGGCTTCACCACCCCAATGAACAGCAGGAATCCTTGAAGTCAGGCCAACAGCGTGCCAAAGCTATTTTGCAGGAACAATAACAGCACAAAGTAACATGTAACAATATCCAACCAGAAGAAAACTGTAATGGATGTAAGATGTGAAGATTTAAGGTCTCCTCAGAGATGTTACTGAGCTCAGAAGAGCTGTATTCCAGTGAGTGGGATACTGGAGAAGGAGTCAAGCCTTCTGAGATTAAGCATCCCTTCTCCTGTACTATGCAAGTTTTCAAACTCATTTAGAGATGCAAATTGGTGGAATTTTTGTTTAAAGCTTTTCTAGCTGTGCATAACCTTACCAGAACTGTGGGTTCTTATTTTGTTCTGCTGGAAATACAGCTCCGTTTTTTGTCATACTCTAGGTTTTACTGACTTCAGTACTCCTTTTCCAGGATCCAAGCACTTTCTTGCTGTAAACAAAAAAATTGATAGTATTTTGAAAAAATCTGCAAAATAGAATTTTCAAAAACTGTTCATTTGCCAATAAACTGTGTTTTGTATAGGACTTTTTGAACACAGTTTAAAAAAAAAAAAAAGACAATGAGTGGTTTTCATCTTAATACTGAGTGACTTAGAAAAGATGAAAGCAATTATAAGCAACTTGGAGAGGCAGAAACAGTCCCTTCTTGAACCCATGGAGAGGATTTGGCTAAGTGGCAAAGTCTGAGTGATTAGAATTAAATAAAGTAAAATAAAAGTAAGAGCCTTCGTGGTTTAAGCCAGTCGGCAAGTCAGCCACGCAGTTTCTACTCTCACCCTGCCCCTCCTGGAGGGATGGGGAGGAGAATCGAAAGAATGTAACTCCCACGGGTTGAGATAAGAACAGTCCAGTAACTAAGGTATAACACAAATCACTACTGCTACCACCAATAACAATAATGATATAAGAAATAACAAGGGAGGAGAATACGATATCAGCCGCCGAAAACAAGCCCGACCGAGCAGAGAGAGTGCCCCTCCGGGTAACTCCCAGTTACATCCCGAACATGACATGCTGTGGTATGGAATACCTCTTTGGCTAGTTTGGGTCAGGTGTCCTGTCCCTGCTTCCTCCCGGCTTCCCCTCCTCCCTGGCAGACCATGAGACTCACAAATTCCTTGGTCAGACTAAACATTCTGACCAGCAACTGAAAACATCGGTTTTGTCAGTACTGTCCCCAGGCCAAAAGTCAAAAACGCAGCGCTGCATAAGCTACTAAGGAGAAAAAGTGACTGCTACTGCAGTCATACAGACCACATAAAATGAAGACCCTTTTTCTTGCTATTTATTTTTAAATATCCTGCTTTATAACCTTCAGTGCTTTAGGCTGGCAATCTAGATTTTAAGGGCATAATGTGGAGATATGGCGCCTTGGGAAGAGAATAGAAGTATTTTGTATGAAATCCCAAAAGCTGTGGAGCATCATTATGGAAGCTGCAATAGTTGGACTAGATGATTTTTAAAAGTCCCTTCCAACCCAAAGCATTTTATGATATTTGTGTGATGAAGGTTCAACTTGCTTCCCTGTACTAGTGTCTGATAAACCACTTTCCTCGCCCGAGTTGGATTGTGTCTCACAAACACTGAGTTATGATTTTCCACAGAAACTTTTCACCTCCCACAGGTTATTTTATTTTATTGTGAAAGAAAAATGTTTCTAAGTATCATTTTCCTTTTAAATGGGAGCTTATCTCCAACATTTAGAATGGCAAAAACATTTAAAGAATCATGTATTTCTTGTCAGGCTCAATTTTCATTTCTTTAAAGTGTATTCGTCTTGTTCCCCTGTTCTTCCATGTATTCTAATGCATAAATAACATCCTATTGTAATTCTTTTTATCTGACTCTTCTGTTTACCTCCTGCTGCATGTGGAAATCTTAGAAAAAGCCTATGGAGTGGAATATGGTTTTATCTCTATACCATATATAGCAGAATAAACAGTGGGAGCTGAGGAGTTGATCAGCAACAAACAGAAGCTTTAAAAGAGAGGAAGAGTCAAATATGTCCCTTAAATGGAGCTTTTACTCTCCAGTGCTTTAATGAAGAGGCCCTTTAGGTGCATTATTTTAATTTATCAGGAGCAAAAGGCTTTAAAGCTGAAGTCAGATATTTTCACCTTCAAGCAAATAACATGAAAGGGTTTACAAAATCATTAGCAATTTTGAAGACAGATGATCCTTCTCCAGATCAACTAATTCAGGATCATTGTGAGCAAAGTCTTAAGAACAATTTAGGAGACAGCTTACACTAGGAAGTGTGAATGACAAAAGAATAGGGTTTGAGAAAAGAAAGATGCCATGATAGCGATAAGAAATGATGTTTTCTTTTCCATCATGCTTGGGTAAGGAGATATGACTGTGAGGCAAAATATTTGTATATAGTGTTGTTTTGCAAGGTTTGCTGTTAATAGAAGCTCCTTTAAAAAGCCCCTTTTTTGCCTTTCTCCATTATATTGCAATGGTTCTCTCCTTAGGCGGTGGTGATATTTTAACTTTCCAGTGCCTAAAAAGTGTCTGAGACTTTAAGTTATAAAAAAAAATCTGGAAGTAAATGTGTTCCAAAGTGTTTCCTCAGTAACAGTTCTTATCCAGACTGCAGGCAGCCAAAAAAAACCCAAAACAACAACAAAAACAAAAACCCCACACATTCAAAAAAAAAGCCCTCAGCCAAGCAAAACCCAACCAAACAATCTTGTACGGTTTAATCCAACCTCATATATAAGGAAATATCAAGACTTTTAAAATTACTGTTTAAGTCTGAGGTGAGCTGAATTTCTTCCTGGATGTATCCATCTTGCCATATTTTCTCTACTGGCAGCCTGAAGGTAGGAAAATACTGATCTGAGTGCTTCAGTGTGTACAATTCAGCTGGATGAGTACAGACTTTTGAGTGTCTCAGCAGCAGAAGAAATGTTCAGAATCATTTCAGAAATGTTTTTTCTTCAGAAATAGCCACAGACCAACAATAGTCAGCAATTTGCATCCCTGCAATTAAGAGGTTGCATGGCCAACTGATTACCATTATAGTATTTCTTTAGTGTGTTGTGCTATGTTGCAAATGACTCTGTCAGAAAGGTGCATGCCCATTTTTTTCTTATTTTTCTTCTCAACTGTCTTTCTTCCCACCTACTGTTCATTTTCTCAGTGTACCTGCTCAGAAGCTTGCTATAGAAACTGGGCCGAGATGACTGTGGATCTTAGTTAGGAACTACAGAAGTGCTTGATTGTCCCCACAAAAGCATCTGGGATGAGAATACAAGATGTCATAGAAATCCCAGATTGTTTACATGGAGCAAACGGTATATGATCATTGAAAATTGCATCATAGATGCCCTTGGCATACTTACATCCATGATCTACTGGCACACAGCACAGGTAATCTCTAAATGTATGTACACCAGCAATAGGAAAAGCAGCCACTGAAATAAATTCAAAAGTGACTCATGCAGTGCTGCTAAAAGGTTGATTTCTCTGTCCTGTAGGATATCCATTTGTTCTTTCTGTGCTTTTTTACATCATTTAAAATAAAAGCAATTTACACTTTGCAATATGTATGTTCTCCTAGGTAACCTGTGATAGTGAAAAACACATCAAGTCATACCCAAGTTATCATGCTATGTTACAGAGTTTTAAAAGATATATCACTTGCAAAAACAGTAATTGAAAATTTAAAACCTTCCTATAAAAATGCACAGCAAGCAGGTTTAATAATTCGGGGCCTTTTAAAAGAACAGCTCAGCTAGATCTATTTGATTTGGGGACCTGGATTACAAAACATGTGTGTTTTTAAGATAATGAAAGGGAACAGACTACATTTAATCCTAAAGCAGAGGACTTTCTGTGGGTTATATCATTAAATGCATTTTGTTTTCTCTGATAGAAAGGCAAAGGAAAAAAAAAAATAAAACCAGAAACATTACCAAGACAAGGTGTCTGGAAAAAATGCTCACGACTAGCAGTAGTATGCATGATTTTATAGAGGTTATTGGATGGAAAGCACAGAAAGTTTCTGTAACTTGGAAGAAGAAATTTGAGCTAGGATCCCTGAAAATTAAATACCATGGCCATTTAAATCTAAAGTAGTGTGAGAGACAGACTAAGCTGCAATAGTTTCCTTGAGCTCTTTCTTACTGTTGCATGGCTTAATATTCTCCAGAGTGTTATTCAGGATATATCCACATGAGACCAAGGGAAATAATAGTCAATGGGAAAAGTGGTAAGATAAAATGCATAAGACAGAAAATTGCTCTAAAATGTTCCTCAGAAAATGATTTTTAATATCAAAAGACATTTTCAATCTATATTTTAATTCGTTTTTCTTCTATATCTCGGGCAATTGGGATGAGGGTTTTAAAGCTTGCACATCTGTTTTAAGAATCATCCAAATATTGTTTGGAAGAAAATTCTCTCAGGTGAAGAGGGTCATCACAAGGTCTTTCTATCATTCATGCCAACATCCACCCTTCATGTGTTTAAATAGGGCAGGAAAAGGCAGGTAGGAAGAAGAATTTCAGCTAGGAAAATTATAGCAAAGCATCTATTCAGGCTTCAAAGCATATTTACAACATATTGGATCCTTGTTTCTGAATGTACTTACTCTGCATATTGTTCCAAAGTAATTATTGCCGTTGTAGCAAGTGACATCAATGATACTTTGCTGAATAATGCTGTGCTCAACATCAGCTGAGAACTTCACTTATAATATTTTAGAATTTCTACCCATCCTTAGTTATGATTATTTTTTCTACATTGTTCCAAATGAGATTGCACACAATGGCAACAGTTAATTAATCTTGAAAATAAGGGACAAGCAGTGGTTCCATATATCAGCATTTTGCAGGAAAAGAGACTTCAAGTATGATTAAAAGAAGGGAGAGTGGACAGGTGGAAACTTTATTTATTAATTTCTCTCTATAAAGAAATTCTATTATAAGTTCTTTAGCAACGCTATCTTACCCTATTACTGTGACTCAGTTTTTTGTCACATACCCACCCATAAGCAGATGTGTCCTGCATTTAGATAGAAGAAGGTGTTGGTGCACAGCCAGCAGATTAAAATGCCTCAAGGTATATCAGTTGTCAACATGGGACCAAGTCCAAGGGATCACTTACTGCCCCTGGCAAAACAGCATCTCTCCTTCACAGGGTTATGTAGGTGGGAGGTATTCTACAAAACGACATCAGCATTTCTGATGGACTATCACATGCAAGGACGTAGTCTTCCAGAGTATTGACAGCTCAGAGCAGAGTGCAGAGTTTCAAATTCATATCACCATTTTGCTGCAGATATACCTCTTTTTCAGTAGTTTATGTTGTTTTTTCAGGCACCTGCATTTCTCTGTTTGAAGAAGAGAACTGCTGCTTGAGTCTCGGTGCTTCTGATCCTCCCCTCTCTCTTTTCAAGGGAAGTTGGAAGTGATAATTCAATACTCTGTAATGTAATTCCATTAGAAAGCATCATGTACTTAGAAAACTAGCAAAAGGAAATGCTTCAGCTTTACTCCAAACTGATGATAAGCCCTGAAAACTGAGGGGTTAGGGTTAGCTCATTTCCTGGCAGGCAGGTCATTCTTGATAAATCTCTTTTGTAGGCTATCAATCAATTTACTATCTGTGCACTCAGAAACTCTTAGAGCTTACAGAATGTTTCTGGATTTTCAATTAAGCGCACTAAATAAAGTTGCAAAGCTGTAAATTCTGCTTCAGTATTTAAATTTCCTTCTGTTTATTCACATGTTAGTGCGATTCGTGTGTTGTCTGGAAAACTAGCAAAGGGCCCCACGCTTTTAAAATCTCCAAGGACATCCCTTACAAGAAGCTATCTATAGGATGATAGGCAGTATGTGCTGAATGCCACGTCAGAAAGCAGAGATGTACCCTTAAAGGTGGTAATTAATGTCCATTGCAATTAGTGGAAATCTTATGTATATTCCAAACAAAAGATATGAGAATCTCCAACATAATACCAATGCATAGAAATCAGACTTTAAAAACTAGACAAGTCTCAAACATATGGCTTTCCAGATGAATGATTTCTTCTTTTTTTTTTTTTTAATTCTTTCCTTCTTTTCTTCAAATTGCAAAATTGGTGGATGGGTGATAGCATTTGCATCTAGCATTTGATACAAATAAGAATTGAGAATGTAGTTAAGATGGAAAAGAAACACTGATCTGAGACCTGAAAAGTGACCAGAAAAACAGTAAACACAAAGTAATGATAAATGAAATGCACTGAGTTGGAGAAAGTCTAGCAAGGCACAAGCAGGATTGATGATTGATGCAAGTTCTTTATAATTTTTGTTAAGTCATTAGTAGTCAGGTGTATTAGTGAAATTCAAAGACTAAAAGAGTTTAAACACCTCAGAGGCCAAGGAAACAGATGAAAAGGACTCTGTTCTGTAACTGCGTAAGCAAAAAAGAAAAATTAAATTTGGCATGATGTATAATAATATTTGGCAGACATAACGCAAGGATGTTCATTTGATAGAATCGTAGAATCATAGAATAGTTAGGGTTGGAAAGGACCTTAAGATCATCTAGTTCCAACCCCCCTGCCATGGGCAGGGACACCCCACACTAAACCAGGCCACCCAAGGCCTCATTCAACCTGGCCTTGAACACCGCCAAGGATGGAGCATTCACAACCTCCCTGGGCAACCCATTCCAGTGCCTCACCACCCTCTCAGGAAAGAATTTCTTCCTTAGATCCAATCTAAACTTCCCCTGTTTAAGTTTTAACCCGTTACCCCTTGTCCTGTCACTACAGTCCCTAATGAAAAGTCCCTCCCCAGCATCCTTGTAGGCTTGATGAAGAAGACAAATGTGAGAACCAATAATGGTGCAAAAAACACATTGGATTAACTGTGGACAGCAAAGTATTCATCAATTTGCAATGTGTAACTGCTGCCAGGGAAAGGGCAGTGCAATTTAGGCTGCATGCACAAAGACATCATACAGTGAAGGAGCCGAGTAACAGTATCTCCACAGTTCTTATGTCATCCCAGTTAGACTATTGCATGGTGGGGATTTTTTTTTGTTGTTGCACATTATCAAAAAAAGATATTGTGAATCTGGCAAGATTTAAAGAACAGCAACAGAAATGGTATGTTGGCTGGAGGAATGGATATCCTTTGGAAAAAAAAAGCTTATTTAAATAGACACCACTATTCTGAAAACTGCTTTAGTTTCAAATAAAGAATTAAAGTAACTAAAAGTACTCTTACTCTTTCCCTTGACTTTCCCTGCCAGATTCTTTTTTCTTCGCATTTCTTTCACTTATGCAGAACTTATATGGAGTATGAATAAGAATGCAAACTGAAAAGGGCATTCAGGGAAAAGAATGCTTCTATTAAACTGATGGTATCTCTTAGTACATATAATTCAGATAAACTGCACATAGAAATAGAAATGGAACTACAAACGTTTGATGCTTAATGACAAGAATTTATACTATATTATTTAATTGTAAGGAAGAATAATTAATAGTAATGATGAGAATTTAAGAGAAGGAAATTACATTTGGATACCAGGACCCCATTCTCCAAGCACAAGCCATTTTCATATGCAGAAAATAAGTGCACCTCTTTCAGAATCTGACAAAATT
This sequence comes from Psittacula echo, assembly GCF_963264785.1. NCBI lineage: Eukaryota > Metazoa > Chordata > Aves > Psittaciformes > Psittacidae > Psittacula > Psittacula echo. The sequence goes on from NC_137737.1 coordinate 122,180,878, forward strand.
AAATTAAAGAAATTTTTCCAAATATACTGGCAGGATCAGTTCTGTAGTGTCAAAAAAGTTATTGGGTCTTGAAACATCTCTGAGATTGTTCATGATTATGTAATCTCGGCTGCTGCTTATTATTTGTCAGCTTTTATAGTGGATCTTCTCAGACACCAGACTTCCTTCTCTTCCTCTCTCTCATTCACACATGCATACTGTATACACATTTAACATATGCAACAAAAAACAGTTTTCCAAGCAACATAGACAATGTAAACATACATTATCTATTAACTGCAGTAAGGTGTATACATTTCAATTCTTATCTGGGTTGGGATATATAGATAGTTTGGGGGTTTATTACTCTGCAAGCATCAGTTAAAATTTAAAAACATTTAGTTTAGCAAAAGTATAAACACCAAAGGAATAAACTGTCAGTAGCACTTAGTAGCGTTCTGTTAACAAACTAAATATTTGGCTTTATTCAATACTTCTGCTTTATTTTAGTTTGTTTTATTTTATTTTCAAAAAAGATAACTGAGATTGAACAGGGACTGGTAACTGGGTTACAGTTGTCTACAACACTTAAGACACCTGTTAAGAGTTCTCTAAATGGAAATTTATTAATTTTCATAGAGGAATTACATTATGGACATTTGTCTCTACGTATTATGGGATAAGCAGAGTCAGGTTCTCCTTGACATAACTGTTTTGGGGAGCAGCATGACTGAAACTGATGCCATCAGTCACCAGTGTCTTGGTATTATGGCAATAGTCTCCCATGTAAGTTCTCAAAACCACATTAACACCTCAGAGCAGTGCATAATCATTCATGTTATTTCTGAATCTTCCTGCCCCACTACCCACCTGTTTAACCACGACATTTCAGGAGGCCTTCCTTTCCTCTCTCTGAGTTTTGTTCTCTACTGAAGGACTTGGTGCTGAGCAAATATGTAATTTGGCTGGCCAAACTGGATAGTAGGAAAAGCTGGAGTTCTAGTAATTCTTTCAGTCATATATAAGTAAACATAGGATAACTTCAATGAAGAACAATGATTTGTTGTAGTTAATACTGAGATTTTAAATGTGTTTTTTTCTGAGAGGATGTCTATACTTTTTTTAAGATGGATGGTGACTGTTGCTAAGCCTAGGGAGAGAAAGATAAGGAAAAATAGAAATAGATATTTAAATATTTCCTTTGAAAACAATTCTAAAAATTCCCATTAAACTTACATTGTTCCCTGGAGAGTTATTGCATCAGATTTCAGAAGCTAGACTTTAAAACTATAAAAGAGGGGGTTTATTTTTGCTTCAGAAGTAAATCTCAATGCTTCTTCTAATAATCAATGTCTTCTGATACCTCTATAGCATAGGAGGTAACATCATGAAGAGGTTATTTATTCTCTGTCTTCATATATATGCTACAGACATACAGTATAAAGTAACACATGGATACAATAGTTTGTGTATATGTATATTTATACATATATATAAAAACCATGCACATATTATCTTACTTTCTTCATTTGTATTATATCTATGGTAGACTTTCAGTAAAGCATTCTTTAATCTGCATTGACCACTTCTTTGACATTAAGTTATTAAATGTTCCTACATTACTTAAATCATTAACATAGTTTTTCTATCGACTAGTCTTATGAAGCATTTCCTATGAACTGCATGTTTTGCAACCATGCAGGTAAAAGGAATTGGCAACATGGTGTCAAAAATAAACTTTAAAAGGGCTTTCTAAAAGTAATGCTTGGAAGGTATTCATTTGACCTTCGGTGACAGAGCTTATGCCTTGCAAATTGATTAATACAGATACAATATCAAATCATTTTTCATACAATTTTTTAATGTTTGTTAAATGCTGCAGCAGTATGTAAACAGAGTATTTGGCATTTTTATTAGGCTGCGGAACTCAGTCATTTCCTTTGCAACAACATCTCATAAACTATTTTGACAGTCTAATAAACTATAAAAAGCTGTGGTAAAAACTGGCTCTGAATGTTATAACCGTACAAAATGGAAAGAGCAAGAGAAAACATCTATCACTGAGATTATTATCACTGTTGCCATGGCAACCTGGTTGCAATGGCAATATCTCCATGGTTCTGCTGTTTGTTATCATCTTTCTTGATTTTACATCATTGAAATTGTAGTAATTACACTCTGCCTGATGAAAAATGCATGCTGTCATGGCAACTAAGTCAAATATTCTTAATCATTTCACCTCTTCAATCTAAAATGTAATTGTTTGTCAGTAAAATAGGTTATACAGAAGGCTTCTATGGACTTATGATTGCCTTAAGTGTTTTGCAAAAATCATGCTTTTAGGCTCAAGACCCTAAGCTAAACTAATAGTCTACAATGGTAAACAATGACTCATTAGGGAAAGTAATCAGTTCTTATTAATTGTAGAGTAACTGCTCTAATGTGATAGAATAATAAAAATATAAAACATATTACTTGAAATCAAATGTACCAGAGAACATTGACAATACTGCTAGAATCTAGAGGTAAATTTTACGTGATTCAGATTCTGTATCCTTTTCATTTGACCCTGCTCGCCACTTACATCTCAAGAGTATCCACCTAAAACTTAAAATACTTTTTTTGTCATATTCATTGACTGCACCCTCGTCTCCACAAACCCTTTTTATTTTGCAAATTCAAGGCTGAAGATTTAAAATGCTAAAGACAATCTAAGGGAAAATAGTAATAAATACATCAAAATTTTGAGCATTACATTGTTATTCAGATCTCTTGCTTTTCCCTCTGATAATATACTGTGCATCTCTTCAAACAGATTGTAAACCAAATTTTCATAGGGATCACTCTCCAGCCTTATAATTGGGCCGGCCATGTTAGTTCTGCAATGAAATGGGAACATTATCTCACAAGGTACCAACTGCAGGTACAAATGATCACATTTATAAGTCTTGTTTCCCAGATCATGCATTTTTGTCTCCCAGAAAGGTGCTTGCTCTTCAGACTGTCATTTAAGCTGCAGTTAATTGTTACTTCAGTCAGCTATCATGATTAGTTACAAGGTCAGACTTGCTGAGGGCTTTTTTCTTTAATTGGACCTGTTTGCTTATTCTTGAGCATGTCTGATGATAAACTTGTTCCCATCACTTTGCAACTAAGTGAACTCTACTGATACTTACCACCTAGGCTTGTGTATGTGCTGCACTTTGTGCTCCCTTCAAGCCTTTTACTGCTGCTCCTGAACAAGCAGGTGGTTCTAGTTCAGTTGAGGCACAGCATCAAAGTTTCTGCTTCAAGCACTATTGCTTGTTCTATTGATATTTTGTATATATTGTACTTTGTGCCCTCTGGGGAACATGGAAGAAGAATCAATTAGAGATTTGTTTTGTTTTGTGCTGGGAATAATAGTGTGCACCCATGTGCCCAGATCTGAACTATTTCTACTTCAGTAAGTTCTTCTTTTAAATACTTCACTTATTCATGGCCACGCTAGAGGCTATGAGATACTCTGCAATCAAACATAGATTTTCATTGAGGTCTCAGCTAACAGATCATTCTGATTTTAAGGCCAAATCATGAACTATTCACTCAAACAACTTTCTCAGTGTAATTACTGGGACCTATCCCTCTTACGTGAATCCTTTTGCAACCCCATAGTGACTCTACTATGTGTGGAGTTAAGGTTTCGGGAAACTCTAATAAAATGATATACCCACTGGGAATATGCTGAGCCACTGGCAATTGTTCCCCAGTAAGGAGCATGATTTCTCCCACAGAATTACTCAAGTTGAGCCACAACTCAAGCTGAGTAGAAAATTTGTCCTTTTGTGATAAACATCCTGTTACTTTTAATTTAACTGCTCCTTTCTCCAGAAGAAATTAAAAGCTACATATGTCCAATTTTCCCGAGAAGGAATCATGCTGTCAAGCACCATTACTGTACGGAAAAGAAACCAAATAAAATAAAATAAAATAAAAAGGAAGAATCTATCCACAAAACTATAAGTGTAGCAATTTGATATTGTCCATCAAATGCAAATATCAGGCTTTAAAGCACAAAAGCCACAGGCTACTCAGTTGGTAAAACAGTAAAAATGGGTCAGACAGATCCCAAAGAGCTAAAATGTGGCTCAACATTCATCCTGTACCGAATTTCTGTTGTTATTGAACTTACTGGCTTATGAGTCATTGGGACAAAGTAAGAGAGAAAAATGCATAATAACCTTCAAGTGAAGTATCTTTTTTTCTGGTAACTGTCCTCAGGTTTTCATCCGAGACTTAAATAAAGTTTTGTCATTCATCCCACTTCAATTTTTATTTCAACTTTCTTAGTGGAACCTCTTCATGTTTATTGCCAACAGTAAGGTCCATGAAGTTACAGATGTTGCTCTTTTATTTTTAGGAGCCTTCCCATTTCTTAATATTATTTGTGTGAGGTGTCCCTGCCCATGGCAGGGGGGTTGGAACTAGATGATCTTAAGGTCCTTTCCAACCCTAACTATTCTATGATTCTATGATCTGGGATTTTCAATTGCTTCCAGATAGGCATATTTCCATTGACTTTAACAGGTTTTTTGTCAGGCCTTGAAACCCTGCGTTTGTTCTGCATTTTCTGTAACTAGATGTTCATTGAGGGTGCTACTGTCTGTGCCATAGACACTAACATTTCTCCCTGGTGTCTTTTGGTCCTTTTTGACTGCTTATCACAGTAGCTGTGTCTTCAGGTGGCACCCCCTCTGAGATTACCAGTCTCTGAGTCTGCCACATCTTTCATTAGTAACACCCACCATTTAACTTCCCCACTTGCACCCCAGCTTGGCTACGGTCTACTGGTCCACACAATGGCTTTTGGTGGTCTGCAAACCCAAGAACTCTCATTCGTCTTTCTTGCTGGTAAACTTGCCTATGACTTGAGATAGGTTTTGGCCTTCACAAACTAGAAACCACAGCATAAGGAATGTAAACATTATGATATCATTTATTCATTAACAGCAGCCTGAGAAACAACATAGCTTAGAGAGGCATTAATCCTTTGCTCTGCTTTGTGTGAGCCACTGACAGAGTGGGAAGCCCAACTTCCACTGCTACATAATACAGCAAATTACAGGTGATCATGCATGATTCACTACTAGCAGGAATTTAGGCAGAATGAATAAAATTAATTAATTGATTAATTAAGACTTCATATCTGTCTTCTCTTGCCTCCTCTACTATTATGTATAATTTCTCCTAAACAACTGCTCATGACTGTTTACACAAAAAAAATTTCATTTCCTGTGCAGAATTATTTAAGTCTTATTTTAAGCTTGACTTGGGGCAGATGCAAGACCAAGACAGAAGGATGAGTAGTAGTCCTGTCTCCGTGCTATAGGCCCTGTATTACCAACAGATAATGGATTTTTGTTTGTTGACAAGGGAGAGGTTTGTACCATGACGACAAAAAGGTCAGTTTTTCCCATAAGGGGCGACAAAACAGTGTTTGTGAAATTTCAGGTGGTTAAGAATTTCCTTTTTTTTTTTTTTTTTTGAGATTGGAACATAGCTGTGAAGTTTACTGTGCACAATACAAACATAATTTAAAATTGATAGTATAGACAAGCAATGTTGTTGCACATAAGGTCATTTGGTAGGTGACTTTGCTAGCTGTTAGAATTATAAGTACTCCGGTACTTTCTATGCTCTAAATAGTATCTTCTGTATAAATCTTTTAAGCAATAAAAATTGTCACTCGCTTTTTTGAAGAAAAGAGGCAAAAAGGTAAGATTTTCTTCTGCAATGAAAATTAACATTATAAAGCAGCTGTAATCTGTGTCCTCATTTTCCATCCCACCTTTTAGTGAATGTATGTGGCATTTGAAAAAAAAAAAAAAATAATTAAAAGATAATTTAATAATATCAAAAGGTTTAACAGAACTGTAATTGCAATTTCCTGAGATTTTTTTGATCAACAGAGCAATGTAACTGCTCATTTTAGGATAAGTAAATATGTGCTGAATGTGGGCATAGAGCATGAAACAAAAGTAGAAAAGAAGAAACTGAATATGTAACAAGACATATTCAGTAAGGCAATCTTGTGCAATGTATTGAGAGGTGAATTTTTGCTGCCCCTACTTTTCTCCTGCAATTTCACTAAATATTACTTCTGCTCTCTCTTTCATTCTTACTGATTCTTTGCTGCTTTATTTATGTTTATACTCAGAAGCTAAGAAGAAACCACAGAAGTGTCTAGATTCTTTGCCACAGAATGTCTTTGTGGTTACTAAGGAATTGCACAGGCCTCTGACAATACTTGTCCATTAAGAATAAACATGACGCTATAAAAAGCTCATTTTGGAACTGTATAAGTTCTGGATTATAGACAGTCTGTTTGAGAAGAGGTCTCAAAAGCAAAAAATATTCTTTGTGATTCTAAAAACAATATTAAATATTTTCCCAAATCCTGAAGGCAGAAATATTATTAATGTGTAGAAATATGGGAAAGACCTTATATGTCCCTTTTGTCTCAGTAGGTCTTTCATTTCATAATGAGACCTAAGATGTGAATTTCTATTCCTTCTTTCAAAACTTTCTGATAGCAACCTTGAGGCTGGTTCTAATAATTCTTTTAAAGTGCGCTCTGTAATGTGAATCCAGAACATAAACTTAGTGTAAGGTGTCTGGAGTAATCCATCAGCTCTTAATTCAGACAACGTGATGTTATCTTATTTAAAGATCTTCAAAATCAGTTCAATGGGTTTGTATAACAACTAATGTTTCACTGAACTGGTGACAAATTTGCTGTGTTGGGAATGGTTTTGGATAAGAAGATCCAGTAGATTTTGCATTGAAAGGTGTCAGTAGAGCCTGCTGAGTGTGACAACTCACAGGTAGCAGTTGACATCTACATTTTAATTGCAAAATAAACTGCACTTTGTATTAGCTCACAGCAGATCCCTTCAAATTGAGAAACTCAGAGACAACTTGTAATGATCACACTCTATAACACCTGTAAGGCAATAGAAAATTTCAAGCTGAAATGCTCAAATTATTGAAGTGTTAGGGTTTTTTTTTCTGTGCCAAGCAGCAAGAATGGAATTATTACAGGATTTTTTTTGTGTGTGTGTGTGATAGGGAGTGTTCCTTGAATAAGGCTAACCCAAGAACTCAGCTTATTGGAGCATTATCCTCCTAAGTGCTAGAATGGGTTGGATATGCTTCCTATCTCTTCTTTCTGGCATATTAGAAGCCAGCTGAAGCAACTTCATTAATTAAAAATAATGGTGACCCTTCAAGAATTGGAATGATTAGGCAGGCACGGGTACTGGTGCTTTATGAGATGGGTTCAAAGGCAAGTTCTAGTTTCTCGTGCTATCTAAAGAATTACTCCTCATAAAAATGCTTTATTTGAAAAAATAATAGCTAAGATAACAAGAAAAAAAACCCCAACAAACCCAAACAAAAACCCAGGACCCGAAATATGTTTCTGGATCTAACATTTTATATTATTTTCCCTGTAACTGACTGTGTCAACTACACTATACCTTGAGGGTTTTTTAAGATGAGGGAGAAAAGAGATTGAAGAGATAAATGGAAGTACTTCTGCAACTCTCTTACATCAGTGCCTACACTAATTTTCAAAGAAGGATCAAAACAGTCCAGTGTCAAAGATACTCACTGATTGAGCTCACCACCTCACGACCTTCACTCACATTCTTGTCAGCCATCTGACCTTACTCTATTTCTCAGCTACAATGGATGTCATAATATACTTTCATTTTCCTAAATACATATGAGAAGGGTATGATCCATGGAAAGCTTGAGTTCTTCTGTCTCCAGGCCTTTATTTTTCTTGGATACTTACATAAATTGCACTGAAATCTTATTGTTTTTCTAATGATGGGTAAAGACATCTTTGACTGTAGAGCTAATGGTCTGGGATGCAAAGGCTGATGTTAATGTGGTTCACTTAGGCACCATGGTCCACTCTCTTCTTACCAAATGTACCTCATTCAGACAGATGCAAGCCCTTTCACTTTTGACATAATCTCTGCTCCCCAATATAGTCTGGTGTCCCATCACCTACATTTGAAAGTGAAGAATTTTGGAAAAAAAAAAAAAAAAAAAATCCAAACTAAAAGAAAAGTGTGTTTTTCTAAAAAGAGCAAATTAGCGAGTCCTTCAGTATTTCCAGTATTTCAAGACAAATTGTTCGTCTTTTCCACTGAATCTTTTGAGGTCTGTGAGACTTCCTTTAATGAATCGGAATTTAGCAATGGACTTAGCATACTAGAATTGATATATGGACAGGTAACATGCCTTCTCCAAGACAGGTAATATACCTTCTCAAAGGTAATAATAAGATACTGGCAGCAGATAGTTTCAAATTACTTTTTCTTTCTAATTAGCAATTAAGTCTAATTAAATTTTAGTTAATATTCAATGATTTCCTTTAACAAATGAAACCCTGAAGAGATCACATCTGTTAAGACCACTTGGTTTGCATCTCCATTTTCTGCATATTTCTATAGTTTAAAATGAATTCAGCTTCAAACTCAAAGAAGATCATGTATCAGCTGGAATGAAAGTATGCATTTATCTAAAGTTACCGTGAGTCCAGAAAACTGAAACAGTAATTTGAAAAATAACATTGGTATGTAATCCTCAGGGCTTGGAGTGAAAAAAAGACCATTGGATAAGTACTCATTCAAAACAAGCTGAGGATTCTGTCTCAGTGTGTATATAGTAAATATATTTTACTTATAGGTCTTCAGAATTTATGGTAAGATTTATTTGAGTCTCCCAGGATGAGGAACTGTAGATAGCAGGTTACATTATATTAATGAGACATGAACAAGCAAACAAGTATACTTAAGTTTTTTAGGAACTCAGCTGTAAAATTTTATCCTTACATGGACAGTCCAGATAACAAAAATAGAGCTGTTTTCATGAACACAGAACATTTGCCTAAGCAAAGGTTTGCAGGACAGACATTAGGCACATTTTGTTCCCTTAGCTTTCCAGGCACTGATTTCATACAATATCTATTTCTGCTTATTGCTTTTCTATTTTCTTGCATTGCACTAATACGTGTTATAGCTGGATTTTTTTTATTTTTTTTTTTTTGCTACTCACCCTATGTTTTTCCTTCTGTTTCTGTCCCACTTTGAGTATGCTTTATGCAATCTCTCAGTAAAATAACACACAAGTAAATCCTCAGAGACTGTTTCTATTTTAATCCTAGTGATTAAGAAGACTTTTCTAACTTGTTTCTTTCACCAGTTCAGTATTTAGCAAATATACAGGTATTGCTCATCTTATGTGGATTAAGGGACAATTTGGCCAGCAGAGTAATACCTTTCTTTTGAGGAACATTCATACCATGAATACCACAGAACTGAAGTTTGGTGATAACTAGTTTTTGTATTTGAACACAATATTCTCTTTCCTTCACGGAAATAAGAAGTTTTAAACTTTGCTTGAAGAGCCAAAGCAAAACAAAAATGTCAGTGCACAACCTTTTTATTGCTAAAATGTGGTGCTAAATTTCATGTAACAAGCAAGATTTGCAGTGGTACAAAGATACATAGAGTAGCTGGATAGAAAAAGCAGAAGTCATTATATTGCGTATAAATACCACGTCATAAAAGTTTGTTTTGGTTTAAATATAGGGTCTCTATGTATCAAACCTTTGCCACTTTATTTTTGCAATTCAAGATTTTTTTTTTCCTGCCTTTTGAATTGAACTCTAGTTGTTTGAATGGAAAAAAAAAAAAATGGACTTTCCCCCGTCACATTTCTCTGCCTAATTTGGATCCCAAATTTCACCTTTGGCTTGGATACGACAGGCCTGGTTCAGTTCTTATTTGCTTTGGTTCATGATGATGTGAGTACACTGACATTGCGAAATTCCAGCTTTTATCTGTGACAGTGAAATGGGAATGATAGCGGCTCAGTCTGCTGCCAATAATGTAATCTAATTAATTTCCAGCAGTTAAATAAGATTTGGTTAGGTAGAATCCTTCCAAAAACAACCCCACATGTGCTTAGGGAAAGTGCAACTATATATATATATATACATATATATATATAATAGATATGTATAGTATATATATTATAGATATCTAAAATCTATACATAGCAACTATATATTATATATATCTATAATATATATATCTGAGGTATATGTATAGTAACTATGTATATAATATATATATAATATTCTGTGGGATATGTTTTTATTTGAAAAAAACCCACCTAATAACAAAAGAAATCCTATTTAAATATTTAAGAGCACTCTACAGATATTCTTCAAAGCAAGATCGTAGCATCTTTAGAAAATGTAGAATATGATAATATTTCTCATGAAAGTGAGGTTGTTAATTAGCTCTAATGCTTTGCCTAGAACAGGCTTTTGTTAATTATATATGCCTAGGTTAAATATTAATGGTTAGCATTTATAAAGAGCTTTGCATTTTTTTAAGTACTCAGCAAACATAAACTAATTATATGTCACAATATCCTGTCTAATTAGATGACTCTGTAATTTCCCCACAAGATACATTATTTTTCATTTCCTCTCACTGAACTATTGTGTAGTATTGCTTTACATTGCTAAATGGTTTCTTTCCACTCCAGGAATGATTGAAGTAGAAGGAAAAAAAAAATACATGAAAGCTGTCTGGGAAATTTCATTTTCTCATTGGAAAATTCTAAGTGTGTAGTTGAAGGAAAGAGTCAGTTTTGCTGAAGCTCCTGTATAGAAAAAAAATGGGTGGTTTCTTTGTACAGTGTGGAAATGTTACATATGGTGTTTTCAATAAAAAAGATTTTGGAAAGTCTTTTTGCTCCAGAAGTTTTATGTCTGTATGCTAAATAAAAACAAAACACACCTTACATGCCCCCTTTTGCAGGAGCCTTATGAAATCTTTCATACTCCTGGCTTCTGGCCTAATCTGCTTTCTACTGCTGGAAAACATTTGCAACTTGCGGTATATGTAGCATGAACGAATCTCCTGTGCATCCTTCTGGACAAAATACATGTTGCCTTTGATTTTAACATTATCAAAACCGCATACGCTGATATCTGTCTATTTTTCTGTCTTTTTTTTTTTTTTAATGTTACTCATTCTTAACATTTTCTGAAGGCATCAGTTCTAAGATGAGTTTGAAATAGAAAAATAAAGTTTATACCTTGAACATTCGTGTGATATCATGAAATCAAGAATATCTTATTAGTAGAATACCTGACGTAGTATCTGTCTGATTTTATCTTTATTCTTAACGGTGATTTTTGCTACATCTGCTCTCCCCTTCCATTTGTCACATGAATGCTGAGATATGTCCTGTGAAAACTGATGTTACTGCCTTTTGTGAATGGAAAATTGCTTTGGAAATATGCTACATCAATGCACTGGGAGTGATTTAAAAATGGATTTCAGAAAATTTGTTTATTTCTTTTATGTAGGATGAGACCTGTCTCTTAAGAGTTACCTGTCTGTGATATACCCTGCCACCAAATTGCACCTTGGTATTTACCACAGAAGCCTGAAGGAGCATCTCTACTTCTGTTTTCATGATTCACATGTGTCAGACCCAGGGTTTGTTAAGATACAGCTAATGCTACAAGATTTGCTTTTACTATTTCGTACTTGAACAGAAAACAATTTGAGTCAGGACCCACAGAGCAGCACCCTTGGATACTGGGACATGCAAAGCCCTGTATGCACCATGGGCAGAATGAACAGCCATTTTTTTCCTAATGCTTGGCAAGGTTATAAAGTTGTCAATTTTAGTTGTTGTTCACAGTTGTCAGTTTGCCCAAGCAGATCCCTGTCACCAGAAGGTGACATGGCATTTTCACTGAGTCACTAATAAATAAATCCATCTACACAAGAATTTTTCTTCTTTGAAGGAATGAGTAGTGGTAAATTCCTCATAATTTTAGAAGAAACTATGGGAATGAAGTGCTCAAATCCCACTGAAAGTCAAACATATAAAACACTCAGGCACTTAAAGGTTAGGACTGCCTGTTCCTAGGACGACAACATAACAACTGCTGTTCAAATTAGAAACCTTGTAAAGGCAAACTATTGTTGAAAATTAGGCCACATATTTAGTTACTCAGGGAGGGGCTGAAGTACAGTGGCAATTCTGACCTTAAATCACTTAGATATTTTGATCATGCTACAAAACAGGTTTATCTTAAATTTACATTTTTGGTAATGCAGTTAAGTCATCTTTGCCACTCTGAGAAAAAGAACTATTTCAATCATTGCATAGATTGAGGAAAACATCATGTACACAATGAAAAGCAAAAGGAAAGATCCTTCTTTGTGCTCCTCACAACAGCACCTTCAGTAAATGAAGAAGCACAATCATCTGAAGTTTGTTTTTAAGGAAAAAGGTAAAGAAAGAATTTCAAAAACTTGATGTTTTAGGGAGATCTTTCTAGAGTAACTATGCTAACTTATTCGTTGTCTCTGTGTCTGTCCGATTTAAATTTATTAGAGGCATTAAGGAGGCTATACGTCTTTCGAGGAACACTGCCTTTTGAAGTTACAGATCTTAAGTTATGCAGGCTCTGCATCCTTTCTCTTAGCCCCTATTCATGCTATGGATGCACTCACCCTGCTAATTCGTAAACAGATAGATTTCCAAGGTTGTGGCAAAGCACAGCTGCAGTGCAAACATACGTATTAACATTCCCACAGCTTTAGAAATATGGTATAACAGCTCATGGAATTTAATAGAGTGCCACACATTCAATTCCTGTGTCACTGATGTTATTATACGTATGTTAGAAATCCCATCTGAAAGGTACAGATTACTTCAGTGCCTTTTGTCCATCACTAACTCTTTAGAAACCGTATGGAGTGGGATTTTTCAAAAGTATGTACCGTGGACCTAACTCTGCTCAAATTCAAACCTGAGAGTTTTATCATTAACTTCAGCGGAACCTGAAGTAGGGCAGCACCAGCTGCTGTAGAAGATCCAGTCCTTTATGCTTCTTGAAAGAAAGAAAGATGACGGACTCATTCTAGATTCAAGTCAGTGGGATATTTGGGTGAGAAGGAAAGTAATAGCTGGCTCTTGTGAAAGAAACAGGACTTCAGCAATAGGACTTCAGAGAATGGCTTTGGTTCCAGCCATGCATCCAGACATATTGACATAGACTTCTGAATTCAGTTTCCAGGAATGTATGTGTTAATGCCTTAGCAGTCCTGATGCAGGATCCAGTTCTGAAGGCCATTGTAAGAATTAGTTTAGTGCCATTTATTTTGAGTTCTTATGCCTATGTTTTCAGACAATATTACACACTGCTCTGGCAGGGGGATTGGACTAGATGATCTTTTGAGGTCCCTTCCAATCTCTAACATACTGTGATACTGTGTGATACTGTGGTTGTAGGCAATATTTGAGATGGCAAAAGAAACTTGAAGCGCTCAATGGGTACCTTAAAGGTAAGATTCTGCTAAAGCATAACACAAGTCAAGGCAGGCAAGTGAACACTTTAAAACCTCCATGAAGTGTACAGCATTTATAGTAACAGAATTAAAGATGGGTCTACAGGACATCAACTGCTTTTGCATGTCAGAAAAGTATTTGAGGGACTGCAGGCTTTTTGGAGGTAGTTCATTCATATATAGCCCTGATCCCAGAGTGCATTCTGAGTGCAAACTAGATCTACAGCACTACTGGGCTCTGTTAGATATTCTAAAGTGCCTTTCAGAGCAAGGTAATAACAAATTACTCACAACTCATTAAAGAGTTACATCCCATTTCCAAATTTGCTGAGAAATATATGTTTTTATATATAAAAATAAAATATTTAGATAAGAATTAGGCATATCATTTTAGTTTGACAGCATTTCACATCACCTGTAAAGCTGAATGACTACAGAAGTGAAAGGCAATAATGAACTAATACTCTGCTTCAAGTAAGACCATATTTTAAACAAATATGTGTAAATAGATGGAAATTCAGGGATAAATCTAAGGCAAAAAAGCTTGATATGCTTTAATACATGTACACTCTACAAATCTTCAACTTAAACCCAGGGTATCCACCTTATGTACTGTGTATTAGTATTTAATTTTTTCTGAGAATTCCTTTCTTTGTGATCTCAGGTCTCTTATGCAACCTCTCGAGGTATATTTTTCATGGCATTTTGGTTTTATCCACTGTTTCAAGATGTTTTATTTGTCTCCCTCTGTTCTTCTCCTCTTCTGTTGGTTAGGTTTTAGAGGTCTTTATTAGACTTTCCTGAGATAATGAGCCAAGAAAGCCTGGAGACCTAGTGGTACAGTCTGTGTATGATACCTCCAAGATGCGAAACTCAAGGCACCCCTCTAAAATTAAGCACTTTATTACATTCTTTTCCCTTCAGTAACCATATTTAGCTTTAGTCCGCAGGTTATGTAGAGCTTCAATAAACACTTTCTCCAAAGCAGAATATTCTGGGGCAATTCTTGCCTGTGGTCTGGTGTCCTGCCCAGCTGACAGAAACAAAGGGTTGGGTCAGTTTCTTACAGTTTTCTAAGTCTGCAGTATTTCTTCTGAGGAGAGATGGCATGTATTTTGTGGAGCAAAATGCTAGACTAAGTCTTACATGCTGGGACTTGGGGGTGGTTGATCTACCTGCCCTTAACTCAGCCTTAGGCCATACCTAGCCAAATGGGCTACCACAGGAAAACCTAACAGTTATTATAGCTCTGCACAACCTTTTTGTGAAATAGATGACGGCAAAGGTTTGTATCTGACCCTAAAATATAAATCAATGTTATGCTACTAGATTTACCTTGACAACAGAAAGCAAGCAAGCTATCATTATTCTGGCACTGAATATTTTTATTTTCGTAAATTATAAATATTACTTTTACTTCTCCACCTTCAGTCTTAAGAATGTGGTTTCACATTTCATTTAATGCTAAATGGTTCATTACATAGAGTAGCAACTTAGTTCTCTTATTATGGTGTTATCTTTCACTTTGTCAAAATATGTCTACTTGATAAGAAATCTGACAGAAGTTGCTTATGATGGGATCACTAACAGCCATCAGTTTCTCTCTAGCAAATGAAACTGTAACCATGGAAACGGCCTTTTTTTGCCAGAATGAAAATGAGACAGCACTCTGCTGCAGCCATTAGTAGAATACACAAATGTCCCTCAAGGCAAACATCTAAAGCAAATGGACTGCAAAGTAAGGAGCACTAATTTCTATTTATTTAGGATTTGTAAACCTAGCAGAGCAAGATATTAACAAAGGAACAAACAAAAGGAGGTTAAAAAAAAAGATGTTTGCATTTTTCTTTCCATTTAGAAAACTCCTTATTTTAAATAAAAATACCTCATTCTGGTTTCGTAAGTATAAACTTAAATAGTACTATAACAATGCACTTAAATAATGCAGTGCTTTGATTGTGCCTGCTCTATGGAGAAAATAATAATAAAAAATACACTAGAAGAATTGTTCGAGGGTTTTTTCCAATTTTTGGCATTGCATATTTTAGTGCAAATATATTAAAAATACTGAGCGTGAGACAATATCTTTTCACACTGTTTAATTTTCAAACAACCCTCTTCCTACTTATAAGACACACCAGGGTTGATAATAAGTCTGTTCTAAACACTATCTGCAATCGGCCACAGGCTGTCAAAGACCTTTCAAGTGTCAGACTCTCCTACTATCCTCTTTATTCAGTACTATGTCCCTCTTGCTACAAGCTACTTACCGAATGCATAGATTCTTTTGACAGACTCGGATTAGGTGAGAGGTCTTCAGCCATTTGCAATGTACATCAGTAAGATATATCTTGTTTGCCTTCTCCTTTCACATCAAAAATCATAGTTACTTCAGGAACAGCAATGTCTAGCCTCTGTTCTGTTTCCAGTTCACTGAATAAACTGAAGATACAATTTTCCACTAGGATAATTAGTTCGTTAACCAAAACTATTTAGATATTTAATTCATAGCTAACAATGGATTGGAATCATCATGCCAATTATTTACAGATACCTTGGGGTGCTTCAAATACCTGTGTGCTTGTAAACATGACAAAGTGGCATGCTGTGACAGCCACTTTCGGAGAGCTGTTTGCTATAGTGTGATTAGAAATACCCACTGTCGTTTCGATATGTTTCACATAGGTCAGGCTTAAGACATACTTACAGAAGAAGTTGCCTACTCACAGTTTACTGGCTGTAGCTGTAAAAAAATAAAGAGCAGGCAATAACAGAGTAGAAATACTAACCTGAGAAGAATCTAAAGTTGTTCAAGCTTTTATAAACCTACAGTTCTTGACATTTATGATTTTTTAAGTGTTAACCATGTCACAAATGAACCAATGTGAGTAATTAAAATAGCATGACAAAAACCATTTCCTCTATGGAAAGTTATTTGGTTACTCTACCTGCAAAATGTCCCTAAAATACTCCCTCTCAAATCAAAAGTACATGTTAAAATAAACATAAAAAAGGGAGAGGTGTCTGGATTTTTGTTTTTGCTTGATATTGTCTTTTAATTGCCCTAAGCATATGTTCAGCCATATGTGTGAGTATATATGTATATTCACATACACACAAAGATAGTAGATTAAGATTGCAGGTAAATTTGCAAAAGGCTTTTTTGGACTCAATTAGGTTTCTTCCCGAGTAGATGTATGTCTGGGAAAAAACAAGCAAATAAATAAATCTTGATAAATTGGAAAACTGGGGGGGCAGATGGGAATACACAAATAGCTTTATTTTCTGTCTTTTACTATAAAAGCATGAGACTTCACTGACCTTTCAAGGTGAAGAACACATACTCAGACATAGCACAAGTGCAGTGCTTATACATGCTAGTATATGTAATAGTTAATTAAAATTGGCAAAATTTCCTAATAAATAGGTTTGTTATTGGCTGCTGGAAGCTGACAGCTGGAGTTACAATTCTCTTTAGCACAGACATCAGAAAAAAAAAACTTTAGCTGAATAATACTAACCTAGTCTGAAACTCAGTCTGTAGAAGAACAAAGAAAGATAAGTTAGCATCTGAAATGTTGAGTATCAAAATACTTTGATATGAGAAGACAGAAAATAGATAATGCATACAGCTGCCTAATCACTATTTGCATTAATTCAATCACCTTTATCATCACCTAATACAGTATCTTTGTAGTTTAGGGCACAGAGCTTTATTGGTTGCCAATAAGTTGCTATTTCCCTACAAGATGGTGAACGATACCACTAATTATATAAAAATAAACAAATACATGTAAATATTATGATATTTAAACTAAATATGATAGCAATATTCCATTGCTCAAGTAGTTTGCTATTCTGCGTTATTGCCATACAATCAATGGAGATTATGTATTTGGTAATTGGCTCCTTAGCTCTCAACTGAGCATTTATCTTTGTCCCGTAATCCTGAATTGATCTAATTTTTTCAAGGCAACTAAGATGAGAGAATATCTCTCCTAGACCTCTTCAGTATTCAGTAAGAGGATAGAAGCTCACATAAAGGATGGTTGAGCCACCTAAAATCTAGACGATATCTTGAAGGTACTTATTTTTTTCCATTGACCATACAGAGGTCTGACAGCCAAGTGGAGAAGCATTCTGCAGAAGTAGGATAAGCCACCTCATCCAGAAAAGAGCAGGTAGAACATTTGAAGACAATTTAAAACTGCACAGGTTTGCAGCACGTTTTGTCACAGCACCAGCACCATTGCAATTGCTCCTTTGCTGCTCCTGTATGAGCAAAGGCAAGAAAAAACAAGAAAATTGAAAAAAACAGATCAGCTTGCAGGGAGTGAAAGAGTAGCATTCCTTTTAACTGTATTATATACATATTTGAGGTCTCTGTCTCTGAAACAATGCTAACTGTGCCAGGAGAGACTGGTATGACTGGAGTTTGCAGTAGCATTCACAGTCCAGATGTGGCCCTGTGATATGTCACCTCCAGTGGGCATATGCTATGCATTCATCCAGCAGCAAGCACTCATTGCAGGGTAAGCCAGAAAGAGAGTAGCTGGCACAACAAATACAGTTTTACCTGTCTTTACTAATACTACAGTGGGATCTGTTCTTCATCAAGTAAATGGACAAGTTGAAATATATCTTAAGAAAGCTTCTGGATTGATTTTTTCTCCAACAGATCATTCCATAATGGGCTTCACTGAGCATTTCTGCTAACAATAACATGACTGAATCCCACAATACTGCCAAGCACCATAGGTACACTGCACTATTACATATGGTTATATTGAAAAGGGATCTTTATATATAGCTAATGGCCTCTGGTATCTTCAGTTCTTTCCGTCCTGAAAAGGTTGTTGTGTCTGTATGACAAAACAGAAATAGATTTTCACTGTTATAGAGACAGGTTAATTTAAAAAGGATAATCCTGCCTCACACAGAAGTGATGAGAAAAGTTCCAGATAATACGTGCTCACTGCATTCAGAAATAATTAGATTGTATTTTACTATGTTTGTTGGTGTGATGATGACCTTAGTAATATTTGTTGCTTTTAATTGTTTAATTTGTATAATTTATTATGAAAGAATTCTACTTTATAAGGTGAGAAAACAGTTGAAAAGGAAGGATGTGAATCTGTGTGTATTTTTCAAACTGTAGATGAAAACAGAACATTTGCCACTTTGTTTAAGAAATTATGCTTCTATTATCAGTGCAGTTCCTTGGGAGCATATTCGCACTAACTTTACCTGACTCTAACATTCTGAGATTATTAGGTGAATCACTTGTCATAGAGACCTGCCTCTTCCAGCTTCTCTAGAGATTATAGAAGGTTTAAGTTCTTATTTTGAAGAATTGCATCAGTTCAAAGCCTAAAGCTAGGAAGTCTTAAAAGCAAACCTTGACAAAGGACCATTGATTGTTCACACTATTTGTCCCTTTCAAATAGCCCATTTCTCTCAGACCAGAGGAGCAGGTTAGGTGAGAAGTTTTTGCTCTATATAAGTAAGTACCTCTTTGGATTTCAGTTTTTTTATTGGCAGATACTGTCCTGGCTAAGTGCACAAGGCAAATATTTGACTGATTTGAACCATTAAGTCAAGGAATCACCACTGAAATTATCCATGTTTGTTCATTTGTGTAGCATACATACTTCAATATGTGTAAGAGAGAGAGTATTCTTCTGATTTTGAGTTTTCAGTATGCTTAGGAATCTAATGGTACTTTAGGAGCCCTACTGTCTGTTGTAGCTTTGATTATTCTGGGCATCATGAAAGTGCATCTTATATGTTTTCCTTATAAACTTAAAGCACTCCAGTTATCAAATAAAATATAATTGATAAGAAAGTGGAATCTGCATAGAGAACATTAAAAGGCATATTGATCACTAAAGCTAGTAACTCTTAACTGTGGTAGCACATTTATTATAGCAATAAGTTCTTTGGCAAAAAAATAGACCCTGTTTCCAAACACTAGGAATAATCACATACAAGCACATTGTTACAATTGCTACAATGAGTATAATTTCCAGTGATTTTAAAACCTGTCATGTAACAAACTAAAAAGTAATTATGAAGAATCTAATTTAAGGGAAAATAGAAGTCTGAAGATGTCCCAGTCTAATAGATCCCAGGTCTGTACAGTCTGATTTCTGATAAATTGTTGGGCTCACAGTCAGTACGTCTGTAGGGATCTGATCATGATAATCCTTGGTTTGTTTCAAATAAACTTCTGTTTTGCCATGCTGAGCTTCCTACAGCTGTGCAATAGCTTTTTTCTAGAAACCCTGCCAAGAAGGAGCACAGTAACAGGGGTCAACTCCAACCATGAACTTTATGAATTGTTTAGTGACACATTAAAGGACAGCATCAAGTTCACTTATAAGCTTTGAAATGATCTTATTTCTAGGCTGTGCAGGTGGATGATTCCCTGTACATTTTATTCACTTGGTCAAGATTTAACCCATTGTCTCTTACAGCTCTACCCTCTGCAAAAGTCTCTGCTTTATTCTTGTTATACTTTATAACAGTTTTACCAGAAAACCAAGCAGAGGGGAATCTGGAGGTTATTTCTGATTCAGAGATATTGCTAAAGCACAAGGCTGCTTCTTGACCTCAAGTCCACATCCAGGATGGATGCCCTTCTCCACAGATTTGTTTCAGAGTGGAGAACCACCAAGTTCACGTGACATACATAGTGCTCCAGGCTCAACTTCAAAAAAAGCAAAGCTCCTGGTTTCTTTGGTGTTGGCCCTTTCAATGCCTTGGAGAATGACAACAAATTTACCTAGGTCAATGACTTGCAATTACACCTAGCTGAAATTTGTGGGATCTGCTTTGCCAATTTGTTTCAGCATGCACCCTAAAGCAAACGTAAGGCCAATGAATTAAATCTTACAGCGCCAACTTCCACACTTTCAGTGCCATTACCTATCCACCCAGCAGATACTAAAGTTACCCTTGAATAAGCTCTAAACCCGAGGTACTCCTGAATAGAATCATAGAATCATAGAATAGTTAGGGTTTGGAAAGGACCTTAAGATCATCTAGTTCCAACCCCCCTGCCATGGGCAGGGACTCCCCACACTAAACCGTGCCACCCAAGGCCTCATCCAACCTGGCCTTGAACACTGCCAAGGATGGAGCATTCACAACCTCCCTGGGCAACCCATTCCAGTGCCTCACCACCCTCTCAGTAAAGAATTTCTTCCTTAGATCCAGTCTAAACTTCCCCTGTTTAAGTTTGAACCCGTTACCCCTGGTCCTGTCACTACAGTCCCTGATGAATAGTCCTCCCCAGCATCCTTGTAGGCCCCCTTCAGATACTGGAAGGCTGCTATGAGGTCTCCACGCAGCCGTCTCTTCTCCAGGCTGAACAGCCCCAACTTTCTCAGCCTATCTTCATACGGGAGGTGCTCCAGTCCCCTGATCATCCTCGTGGCCCTCCTCTGGACTTGTTCCAACAGTTCCATGTCCTTTTTATGTTGAGGACACCAGAACTGCACACAATACTCCAAGTGAGGTCTCACGAGAGCAGAGTAGAGGGGCAGGATCGCCTCCTTTGACCTGCTGGTCACGCTCCTTATGATGCAGCTCAGGATATGGTTGGCTTTCTGGGCTGCGAGCGCACACTGAAGCCGGCTCATGTTCATTTTTTCATCGACCAACACCCCCAAGTCCTTCTCTGCAGAGCTGCTCTGAATCTCTTCTCTGCCCAACCTGTAGCTGTGCCTGGGATTGCTCCGTCCCAGGTGTAGGACCTTGCACTTGGCATGGTTAAACTTCATAAGGTTGGCATCAGCCCACCTCACAAGCGTGTCGAGGTCCCTCTGGATGGCATCCCTTCCCTCCAGCGTATCAACCAAACCACACAGCTTGGTGTCATCGGCAAACTTGCTGAGGGTGTATTTAATCTCACTGTCCATGTCACCGACAAAGATGTTGAACAAGACCGGTCCCAACACTGATCCCTGAGGGACACCACTTGTTACTGGTCTCCAGCCGGACATTGAGCCATTGACCACAACTCATTGCATGCGGCCATCCAGCCAGTTCTTCATCCACCAAGTGGTCCACCCATCAAATTGATGTCTCTCCAATTTAGAGACAAGGATGTCGTGTGGGACAGTGTCGAATGCTTTGCACAAGTCCAGGTAGATGACGTCAACTGCTCTGCCCCTGTCCATCAGTTTCGTAGCCCCATCATAGAAGGCCACCAAATTGGTCAGGCAGGATTTCCCTTCAGTGAAGCCATGCTGGCTGTCACCAACCACCTCCTTGTTTTTCATGTGCTTTAGCATGCCTTCCAGGAGAATCTGCTCCAAGAGTTTGCCAGGCACAGAGGTGAGACTGACTGGTCTGTAATTCCCCGGGTCATCCATTTTCCCCTTCTTGAAAATGGGGGTTATATTTCCCTTTTTCCAGTCATCGGGAACTTCACCTGACTGCCAAGATTTTTCAAATATGATGACCAGTGGCTTAGCAACTTCATTCGCCAGCTCCTTCAGGACCCACGGATGGATGTCATCAGGTCCCGTGGACTTGTGTACGTTTAGGTTTTTAAGATGGTCTCTAACAAGATCCTCTCCTACAGTGGGCGTAGGGTCTTCATTCTCACAGTCCCTGCGTTCGCCTTCCAAGACTTGGGTGGTGTGGTCAGAGCCTTTGCCAGTGAAGATCGAGGCAAAGAAGTCATTAAGAACCTCAACCTTCTCCAAATCCAGCATAGCCAGTTCTCCCAATATCTTCCGAAGGGGGCCTACGTTGTCCCTAGTCTGTCTTTTACTCGCTACGTACCTATAGAATCCCATACTCATACTCCCGCAGTCGTGCACACATCTCTAATTCCTCTTGTTTGTTTCTCATGCTAAGGGCATTTGTATAGAGGCATCTGAGCCGAGCTCCAAATGAAGCCGGCTCATTGGCTGGAGCAGCTGGAATATCTCTGCATCGCTCCGAGCATTTATTGTAGGTGCAGGCAACTGACTGGCTGTGTTGGGATGAAACAATGCCCCCCTCCCCCAACACATCTAGTTTAAAGAAACCTTGACCAGCCTGGCAAGCCTCCTACCAAAACCTCTCTTCCTCTTCTTTGTCAGATCAGCTCTACCAACCCCCAGCAGACCTGGCCTACTAACTTGGGTCCCGTATTCAAAACACCCAAACCCCTGACTATGGCACCATCCTTTTAACCATTTATTAACTTGGCCAACCCTCCTAGCTTTTTCAAGGTCCCCCCATGTATCCTGGAGAATTGATGAAAAGACAATCTGAGCTCCAGAGCCCCTAACCACCTCTCCCAGGGCTCTGTAGTCCTTCTTTATGTTCTCCAGGCTACTTCTATCAACATCACTAGCACCCACATGGATCACCAGAAGTGGGTAATAGTCCGTGGGACTCACTAGAGCAGGCAGCCTCTCTGCAACATCCCTGATCCGTGCCCCAGGTAGGCAACACACCTCCCTCAAGACCGGGTCAGGCCGACAGATGAGTGCTTCTGTCCCTTTCAAAGTAGAGTCCCCTACCACTATGACCCGTCTCTTTTTCCTCGCAGCACCAGTAGTGATCTTCTTTACTGATGCACCAGCCGGTTGTTTCTGGTGCGAGTGCCCTTCCTTCTTAGCACCCTGCAGGACAGCAAAGCGGTTCTGGGTGGGGACAACAGGTTTAGGAGGAAGCCCCTTGTTTTTAATGGTCCTCTTCCTCTTTTTCTTTGTTGTTTTTTGTTGTTACTATTTCCCAGCTTCCTGGGTTGACAGCCTCCTCCACTCCTCCATGAGCTGCAGGGGACGCTTGAGGCCCCTGCACAGTTTGGGCCTGGAGGAGGCAGTCCTGCTTCCTCTCAGCTTCCCTGACATCTTGCAGCCTATTAACAGCATCCCGCAGCTCAGCCCCTGCTGCAGGAGGGCCTCCGCCAGGGAGCACCGAGTGCAGCCCTGCCCATTGGGAACCGTTCCGTCATGAGACCAGTGCAGGCACTCTCTACACGCTGAGCATTGCACTGCAGCCTCCCCTCTCATCGGCACTGTCTGGGTGCCTACGCTGGCCACCGCCGGGGCAGCCAGAGCAGAGCTCCCAGACCGGGCCCTGGTCATACAGCCAGTACTCACCATCCCGCTCACCTGCCCGCGCAAACTGCCTCGACCCGTCCCGTTCGCCTCACTCCCGGTCGCTCGCGCTCCCTGAGGCGGGTTTTTACCCAGTCAGGGCTGGTGCCGCTCCTCGTGGCTCCGCCCCCTGTGAGTCCCTGCTCGCGTCAGCTGAGCTGCCGGCTCCTGGGCAAGTCCTGTCGAGGACCTGAGGCTCCCTCGGTGGCTCTGGCCAATACTCATGAAAGGCAATACTCATCAAAGTATCAGCTTGGTTGCTTCCTGAGCACATTCAGCTCCATTTCCTTACCACACTTAGAATACAAAGCTGACCTCTTTCAGGCAATGTGGAACCAAATAGACATGATGACAGTCAAGATAATATTTGTTATCTAGAAATGATTAAGTCAAAATCCAGTTTCTCTTTTGTTAGATTTCATGTTTGGATTGACTCTACTTTATCTGGGAATATAGTGACAAGAAATTTACATGCCATCAGAGAGAGAAAAGAATCACCCACTGGCTACAAACTGATGGGTGCTATTCATATTATGATAGCAGTGTAATCCCACAGTCCCTTAGTGTAGAAATCATATTCAGCACATCCATAGAGACCATATCTATGCAAGTGGGGTTTTTTCCTCTTATGTAGCTAACTTTTGTTTCTCTTTATCCCTCCTGTTAAACTTTTGGCAAAACGAAGGATGTTGGACGCATGAGTTCTATTGGAACTAGCCTTTTGCTTCCACCTACTACTGTTGCTGATGTAGCATTTCTTCTCAGACAAAGCTTCATTAATATTTACAGAGCAGTAACACCAATGATGGATGCTTAAACACATCACTCAGGTGCATTTAATGGAGCTGAAATGTCTTTTGAGCCTATGATAGTAGTCTTACAGGAGTTATAGAGGAAATCTGTGCAAATAACTGATTTTTTTTTTTTTATCAAGTGGATAAAAAATAATTAATTGGAAAAAATAATTTGAACATTTTAATATTCCCAAATAGAAAAGATCAGAGACTTTATTTTCAGATTGACCAAAATATTAAATAATCAGGGAATAATTTTAAAAAAGGCAGTTTTTTCTAAATGAAAAGTTGTTTTGAAATGGAAAAATCAAAACATTCCTCTTGAAAATGTCAGAGTGATGTGTTTTGACTTTTTAAAATGTTTTTACTGAAAAATGATAAATTATACATGAATTTGTGAATTGTTTCATCATCTAAAGTATGCGTTTTAGTTAAAGTTACAGCTCCTTTCATAGGTTTTTTTTTCATGTCTCTGGCCTAAGTAAGCAAGATTTCTTCTCCAGTTTTTGTCTTTTAATTTGTTTGACATTTAACATATATAGCTATCATAAATCTCAAAAGACTTGAACCATACGGTTGTGTTAAGAGTAGATCTAACTTGACTGAAAAGTAATACTTACATTCATAGCCACATACTCACACTAAGACAAAGAAAGTACAATTTCTGTTCTAAGTTACAATAGTTTAGAGCTGAATGATTATTCTAAATTTAATTGAGTTATTTCAGAGTCAAAATGATAAAAGTTTAGACCAATGTGCCGGCAGTTATTGAGAAAGCTGTGATAAATCATGACATGACCTATTAGGTGCTCAACAACATCTACATAATTACTGCAATGATTATTGCAAAGTTGTCTGTACTGTACTGTATGTTGTTGCTTCCATGATAGAAATTAAATACTGTCATAATATTATTTCTGTTTTCAAAGAGTTGCTTGGGCAGCTAGGGAAATGAGGTAGCATTCAATTTTAGGTTTTAAGTTAAAATACAATTGAGATCGGTGATTACTAAAAGTCATTACTGAGCTTGAACCTGCTATTTCCTCCTATATTTCTTAATTTATCTGATTCATATTTGGGTAAAATCAAATCCTGAGAGGAATAATTTCTGATTAGATCATATCTGTTATTTAGTATCTGTGGTGGATTTAATGCAATTGCTGCTAATTCTTGAAATTTGGCCAACTGGTATTTAACATCCCACAGATGAGTTGCAAAAGAAATACCTTTCCTTGCCTCTGTACAAAATGCAAATACAGAGAATATGAAGTGTTATCTCGTCTTTTGGCTATGAAAAACAGTTATTCCTTTTATAATCCTTTCCTGTTATATGTCTTTTCATTATTTCCTTTTAATAATATTCATTTTCACTATTTCCAAACTTGCTCTACATCAAATATTGGGAAAGGTTACTGACTAGTGTAGTTTTAAATCATAAAGAAAACTTTTTATCCTTTAAGACCATTAAGAAGGGGAAAATAGAACTAATACTACATTATTTATTTATGTTCAAAACTAATTATACCTCTACAGTGAATGTTATGCCTCTCTGGGTTTGATATAAAGATAGTTTTTATGTCAATTATAATTGCTCAAAATGTAACAGTTTAATAGTAGAAAATGAATTTTCTACCTTATAAAATCTTTGCCCCATAGTCTCTGCTCTTGTAAATGGCTACAACTCAATGAAATCCCTCAATGTTCTTTCATTTGTTTACATCAGCAGAAAATTTTGGCCTCACAAATAAATATTCCCATAGGACCCAGGTGAAATGAATGGTCAAGAGACATATCACACAGAAATGAATTTCCAACATGTTTTTGTTTTTCTATTCTGAAATGAAAGAATGATTCAAGCGAAGCTAAGTAGCACATCAAGCACTGTGATGTGTTTGTGTTAGCTGACATTTTCCTGGCCATTTTAAATAATAAACAACTGAAAAGAGCCTTCCAGTATCTTGTTTGTATCAGCTGTGTTTGGAAGACAGTAGCTAGCCAGGCTGTAATCTGGACATTGCCCAACCCCCTAATGTGAACGTTATAAATAGTGACTAATGAGAACTTTCAGACATCAGAGCAAGATTTCATTTGCTGGGGAACTGTGTAGGAGTAGTGTTCATACAGAGGTGCAAAGAAAAACCAAGATAATTTAACAATAGCCTAACTGGTTGTCTTTGTTTAAACTATTCCCAGGAGGTTCATACAGTCTGGATTTGTAGCCACAGTCTCAGAAGGACTGGAAGACCTTTCTGGAAAAAGATATATGCCAACATCATAGTTTATAACAAAGAGGATACGAGTAGAGGTTTAATTTGGCATCTTTTTCCCTGTATCAGTATTCATGCATGTTTCAGACATCAGCATTACTTTCAGATTAATCAAACTTCATAATATAGCTAAGTTAAGTAAAACATAAGAAAATAAGTAAAAAGTTTTTATCAGATGATGGCAATATTTAGGTGTTCAAAAACGTCAAAATTTGCTTATATTCAAGATAAATATCTTGTGTGCTATATTAAAAGTATTTCTGTTTACCTTGATTACTTTTCCATTTACCTTTTTCTCAATATGTTTGGTTTTATTTTCCAGTAAATATTTCACAAACATGAAAATATTTCTGAATTATTCTCTGTTTCTATCAACAGAAATGCTAAATATAGTCTGCAGCAGTGGCTGCCTTCATTAATATGATTTCAAAACAGCAAACATGATGCTCAGTGCATACTTTATTTCTGCTAGGAGACATCACATTTCTAATTAAACTCAAAGCATAATTAAATGAAAATACATGGAATTCAGCATGATTATTTATATTGTACTTTTAATTGTGGGATGGCTTTTGGTTTTGTTTTGCTTTTGTTTTTTACCAGGCAGAAGAAAAAACATAATCATAGGGCAGAGGATGACATTTGGAAAAAAATGTATTCTGTCTATGAGCAGGCTTTGTTGTTACAAGTACATATGGATAATAGGATTTTTGGGAGAGCTCTGTTTGTATCACAACATGTAGTATTCCTCAGGAATTAGGAAATTCGCCCACGAGAGAACTCAAAGCGCTCGTTCCTATAGTTTTTTGCAGTACTTCTCAAGAAAAGTTTTGATCTTTTAGTCTATGGAAAACTTCTTTGTACTTAAAATGAATTAAGAGAAGGAAAGAAAAAGATTTTTGCTTGTTTGTTTGTTTCCAAAGAGCAGTAAGGAGATGATGGATTAAAGCAGATGCAGACTGTTTGCAGTTATATAAGACTATTAGGTACCCTGCTTGTTCTGGCTTTTGTAATTTGTCCATGTCCTACTTTATATAACTCAATCCACTGTGAGCAAAAACATGAAATACCAGCATAGTTCATATTTCATTTTGTCAGCAAATTAGAAAAAATATAAACCAAAACACAATAGACATTATATTTGCTGAGTATAGAACCGAGTATTTTTTCATATCAAAGAAGTCTGAAAAGAACAGAAGGTTAAGAAGATTTTTATTTTTTTTTTACAATGAGCAGATGTGCTTGTTACTGTTGATGGACAAGCTTATCCATTTACATCAATTAATATCAACAGCAAGCACATCAATATGGAAGCTTGTCCTGACGCCTTGATTTTTTCCCATCTGACAGGTAATAGTAGGGCTGGGAAAATGTCACAACAATTTAGTCATGCTTCACTTGCTTTAACTAGTTCAGTGACAATGGGAATACATCATGCTAAGATTCCTTATGATTCATAATGGTACTGCATTAGTCGGCTATTGCAGAGGATTTAAACTAGTCTTTGTCAATTAAGGGTTTAAGGTCAAATCCTTTTTATGGGTTTTTCATTTGTGCATTAAGTAAAAGCAAGTTAAAATATTTATGAATGGCACTGAAATGGGGAAACTTTCTTTAGGAACCTGTCTTTTCATATTGAGTCATAACTGAAACCAACTATGTTTGACAAAGAAAGGCTATTTCATCACATGGTATGGCTTATCCTTCCCCTTTTCTAAAGGCCCAAGCTGCAATCTACTCAGATTTGGCATGAAAACTTCTGTGGAAAGAAGCCTGCAGTCATAACCATTTTACACTGTAAGACGAAGTTATGCCCCAGCACATTTAACTATGATCAAGATACAACCATATTTTTAAATTAAAATATGACCATAATATTCGTAAATTGTTTGAGTGCTTAACAACCCATGAAATACTTAAAAACGAGAAGAGAACACTGTATATGGGTCACTGAAAGGGATACAGGGCAACCTTTCTGCTCTCCCAGCAGGAAAACCACAAGGCCAGACGAGCCTGGTTAAGACGTGCTGTCCCCATGGCTGCAGTGGCTGTCCAGCCCACCATCTGCAGGGTGTCCATGGCTGGCTTCCCCAGGCCCACACATCCTCCTTTGGGGATGGTTCAGGGAGCTGCCACCTTCACCCCTGGAGCCTCCCCTGCTGTTCAGCCCATTCAGCTCAGGGGGACCTCTGTGCCACTCTGTTATTTTATATGTCGAAAACTGCTGAATATCCATACATTTTCTTCTTGAGGAGTAAGCAGCAAAGGGCCATGCTTTGCTTATTTTTTTAGGTACTGTCTTGCTGTTTTCCATTGGTTGCACCAGGGTAGCTAAGAGCTTGTTATATCCAATATAAGCATATTTTATTGTTATGTGACATTATTGCTTTGGGTTAGAAATGGTGACAAATCCTTATATGTAGAGACACATACTTGCACACTTTCTTCATTCAGATATTTTCAACTGAAATTGCCGTGTATTCAGATTGTTTCTTTTCTCCTCAGTCCTTGCAAAAGGAGCTCTACCTGAAGTAAATTGGGATTCAGCATTCAGCTATAAGTCACTGATTTAACCTTTCTGTCATGAGAAAAGTAAAATCAACTTGCTTCCAATATAGTTAAATGTTTAGTTATATATGAAACTAGGTATTTGGAAAGGATAGGAAATTACATTTTCTATAATCAATCAATCATCTGCAAAGAGAAGTTTATTTAAAGTGACTGCTTTCTGATTACTTCTAGAAGAGATAAATAGAAAATTATTCATAAAGAACTCAATGTATTGATAATATGACAGGCGAGAGGTTGTGCTCTTCAATGTAGATAATTTTCCAATTTTATGAATGCCTGCAAAACCAGACAATGTTATTTAAATCAGCTTATACTAATGGCGTATGTATATTGGATCAACAGCCCTATTAAAAATTAAATAGCAATAATTAAAATTGTCTAGTCAGTCTAAGCCAACTATCTGTAAAGGTATCAATATGACAAATATATAAATAATGATGACATTTTTACCAATTCAGAAACTGACACAAAATGTTATAAAACCAGATAATAGAGCTATATGCCCACTAAATGATTTTTACATACTTACCAGATGCCTCAGCCAGAGACTGGCACTGAAGTTGCAAACAGATGTGTGGTGTTGCCCCCATGGCTCTGCCCTGGGCCTGGAAGCTGCAATTTATAGACATGAATCATGTCCTTCATCGTGGGACCTTAAAGCACAGCCTATCTTTGTGCCCACTGCCAAGGGGATGAGCACATAGCACAATGTTTTGTGCAAGGGACATGGAGATTTTCAGGCCATATGGAAAGGCATTCCTTAGGACAGCATGATGGTCTTGAGAAAACTCATAAGAGGGAAGTAACAGAAATTATAGCCTAAAATCATGAAGGTGGCAGTTTCTGTGTGTCCAAACCCTGTGTTAAATATGGCTCTGAGAGCAATAAAGGAGGCATTGAAACCATTTAAATATCATTAGTTTCTCCTTTTCTTCTTCCTTTTGAGAAAGACCTTTTTCTAGAATCCCAAATTTCTTGGGGCAAAGTAACAAGAGACACACAATTAAAATACTGAACCCAAATTTTTTTTAGCTGGGTCACTCAGTGGGTTTTTTTTACTTTGCTGATAAATTAAATCATATTTAGTATGTGAAAAAGCTTGATTCTTTTCAAAGGTGAAAACGGTCATTTTCAGAGAAATAAATATTTGCATCAGAAACTTAATTTTTTCCAATATTTCAGTTCACTACAAAAAAACTTTCACCATTGCTATGGAAAACTCTCAAAAAATGAGCAATACAAATCTCATCCTAAAGTAATTAGGAGATGGAGTATTAAAATCAGTGGAAATATTTTATCAAAATGTGAAATTGATTTGGCCTATTTCATCTCCTAATACTAGTGGAAGCACCCCATATTTTTTTTTTTTTTAATTAAGCTCTTTGGTGGGTTCAATATTTAGAAACTTATATCTTCACTTTTTAAAAAATCCTCTTATAACATACATAATATGTGCCCCAAAAGGCACTTTGCAAGTAATGAAAGAACAGCTTTTTTGTATTTGGCCCACCAGAAGAGTTGATTTCTATTCAAAAATTAAATTCAGATGCCCACTAATATTTTGTTTCAGTCTTTGACATATCAAGATGTTAAAGCATACATATTTGGTTTAGACAGTGTAGCTCTATAGTTTGGAGCCAGCAGATATACTCTTATAGAAATGCGGTCCTGTTTTTCCCTTAGATATACTAATCTCACCAAAATCAGTGTTAAATTATCAGCAGGAGCCCAGATGAAGAGTGGCTATTGTAAAGCAACCAGCAGTTTGTGCTGCCAGTGAGACCTTTGCTCCAGTGTCACAGAATTCCAGGAAGCAACTTTCTTCGGTTTTGTTGGAAAGGAAATCAAGGGGTTTGCTGTTCTGGAGGTGCTGTAGAAACATATTGAAGCAATCATGTGATCTGTTCTATAAGCCAAAAGAGGTGTTTCTTCAAGGCCTTTTTTTAAACTGAGATGTGCTTCTGCTTGCTCAAACCCTCCCACATGCAGATGAGGACATAAGATAAGGCTATGTCTCATTATGCAACCTACCTCCCACAGGCATCTTCTAAAAGAAAGCCCTGAGCAGCTGCATAACACTCCTTTGGTCATGAATAGAGCCTTTAATACCAACACTGAAATGCGAATGATTAGTACTGTTACTGGCACACACAGCACCTGAGCGTTCATAGTTCAGCTCAATGTGATGATGGAACATCTTGCTTTCTAAGGGGTTTTTTTTAAAGGCAGATTTGCTAGTGGGATATGCCATAGTGACTTATGGCCCAGGCATTACTAAACCTTGCACGTGACACTCTTATTCATGTTGACTACACAGTCAACATCAATACTTCATTAATTAGCAACTTACTGTGATTGTTTTGCAAGAATAAAATAACAGGGGTAATGCTACAAGTTACAATCACTAGGATGCTACTGAGATCCCACAGCCAGTACCAGGAGGGAAAGTGAGAGCCTTGTCTGATCTGCTCAACAGGCAGAGACATGCAAATAGCAGTCATAAGAGGTGTGCATTATCACAGTGAAGAGAATCTCACTGTTGGAGATGGATATGCTCTCTGACAGCTCAGAAAGAAAAAGGAGAAATAGATTTAGTTGTAAGCAAGAACAGTATACTGGTAAATTAGTCCTATTTATATTCCTTGGCAAACTGAGCATTTTACCCGCCCTGCCAGGATCACTGCCTGACCCTAGAAATCTCAACTGTAGGAGGATTGTCGAGGCTAGTAACAAGCTAGTAACTCATATCTCGTAGCTCATGCAACAAGGATTATTTATTCATTTAAATTCCTTCAAAAGTGAAAAAGCAGTTTCTCTTTATGGCCTAAATGCTATTGATGTAATCTGAAAATACCTCCTGATACAGCAATTTAAGAAGCATCTCTTCACACACTGATCCTCCCTCCTTGCTCGATCAATGCACTGCTTTTACAATAGCTATTGTATGCCCCCATTTTCAAATAAAGTGAAAAAAGATGAGCCTTGCAATATGCCCTGCAGGTCAAATTCAGGTTATATTAAGTCAGAGAAGTGGAGGAATCCATTTCAATGTTAGTGAGGAGTGGATCTATTAATAAAGTCTTTTTAAACTCTTGCTTCATTTCACAGCATATATGACAGCTGATTTTCTACAGCCCAGACCGTGGCTGCTGGGGTATCATCTTATCAAGGAAACCAGTCTGTTGGTTTCTAGTTCTTAAAAACAGAATAAATAAAACAAATGAACAAGGCAAAAGAGAAAGGGAACCGAAGAAAACAGCAGCAGAAAGCTTTTTTCTCCAAGGTATTATGACTTCTTTTTCTGTTGATATTACAGAAGTTGTGACGTCTTTCAAGATGTCCAGTGTGGCATTTAGCACTGAGACTTTGTTCAGTACTCCAGCAAAGAACATTTGGGAAAATGTCCTGCAATAGGCTGAGTTCCAGCAGTAGGAGACATTACTTGTGGAAACTGGGCTATGGATTTCAAAAAACATGTAAGTGTGGGTTCTCACGTTTCTTAAGTACTGAAAATCCAAATACTTTGCTATCTAAAGATCTAACTTCTGCAAATACTTAAGCACAGGATAAACAGGAATTTCATGAGTAAAAACACACCTCTGTTAAAGTGTGTTTTCAGGATTAGCCATCTTTGTGCATACACTATTTTTAACATAATGTTTCATACATATTTTCCCTGCAAAATATAGAACATGTATTTGCCAAATATCATATACAGATCAATTTCCACTTTTTCTTATGCACTGAAAAAATTGTCCATTTAACAGCAGCTGAGTACAGGAACTATTTCTTATGCAGGCTGTGAAACGTCTTCAGTTTGTATATTAACAAAAGACCAATTCTTTGGCTTGTTAAAGAATGAAGCTTTTGGAACCTGCATAATAAATTGCTTTGTGGTTAAATTCATTAGATCAATCAGCTTCCAGAGAAGCCAATATAATGTGAAGCTTTTAAGTCATCCATTCAAATTATAGCACAGGAGCTCTGACCGATATCCTGGACTGCTTTTTGTTCAAGAAACAGCTATTCTTGTAGAAGAACATTAAAATTCTGAACATCTGAAGGTAATTTCTAGTCAAGGAGTATCTGCCAAGGAAGAAAAGGTAGCTTGTTGTGATTTATTTTTCAAAACACAAATAATTACGTATTTGTCTATATCACATAGTTAGAGTAGATGTCTATCTTTGAAAAGAGTAGACAGAGTTTCTTTGCAAATCAGAATGCATAATCCATAGCAGACAAGGTTTGCTGATATGCTTTGGAATATTCAACTTCAAAGAATGGTGATCTGTTACAAGGATCTGATGGTTATGTGCTTTTGAGTGCCGGTGCCATCAGGAGTCAGGGTTGCTTTGCTTTTCTCAGAGCAGTGCCAATAAACTCTGTATCTTATCATGCTACCACAAATATGGCACTTTTCACACATTTCTTAACAAGAAAGTTGTATCTGAACTTCTGGAACTATTGATTTTTATCTTAGAATTTTAAAATGTGTATGAAAGCTGTATTTTCTGACTGGGAGTCAGTTAAACATGTCTTACTTTCTCTGTGACTCACCGAGAAGTCTGAAAGAGGGCAAGGTGGGCCCTAATGGTGAATTTACCTAATTGCAGAAGTCAAGCCTCCACTGTAAGAGAGTTGTCTAGCTTCTTTCTATGGGCAATGGAGAAAGTGCTGTATTTCATAAAGATTTACCTTAGATACCTGTCTTAAATACAGTGAAACAGCCGCTGGAAATGCCTATGTCTCTCTACCAGCTATGGAGGTAGGCAAAAATTTTGAATGGCTACAATTAGGAGAGCAACTTATAAATTTCAAAAATTTCTAAGAAGTGCTTAAAAAAGTCCTTAACCCAAATAATTACTCATATGTAGAAATTACAATCCAGTATCTCACATATTACTGAAAGCAGTTATCAGCTGTTGAAAAAGTAGAGGTACTGGCTTTCTAAAGCTGTCATAATAGGTAAGATGTGGGGCATTAAGTATGACAGAAATATGAGCCTTAATATTACTAATGATGGGCCTTAACCTAATTATGTTTTGTGAAGGAAAACCTATGCTTACAGGCAGAGCAAGAAGGTGGTTCTCTGGTGAAAGCATATATATATGACAGCTGCTTTAAAGTTTGGATAATATTGAAGGATAAAAGTATAATTTCTTACAGAAAGTGACCGGTGTGTTTAGTGGAGTCATGAGATGATGCTGGGAGGTTGTAATAAATGCAGCTGGATGCTTTCAAATAGTCATATGGATACCTACCTACTAGTGATATAAATGGAGATGATAGACAACACCAAAATACTGTACTCTGTAAATTGCCTATTAATTTTAAGATAGTGTGAAAAATAGGGAAGTACTATCATTCTTCTCAATTCAGGAGCAGATCATCTATAATGGGGCTTTTCTCAGCACAGCACTGCATTCTGTTAAAAAATAGAAGGAACATAATGCATGGATACTCAAATGCCAGCATTATCCTTGGTAATATCTCCTTTTGCTTTGTCCACTTTCCCAATCATTTATTGCAGAAATCCACAAGAAAGAATACTGGCACAGGTCTTTTCACTCATTAATACAATTTTTTTTAATCTGCTGACACTATTTTAATCGATATTTCAACGTTAAGTGGCAACCTTTCTCAATCTAAAGATATTCGGTAGTTGACCAGCACTAGACAACACCCTTTTCCAAATGTCTAGAAATTCTTAATGCGCAATAGTCAGATATGACCTATGAGGGATCCAAATCAGACCATCTTCCCAGCTGGAGACTGAAATGTTCATAGCTGGTTTTGTAGTTGGTTTCTAGCCTTGATTATGCTTCAGAGAACAACCAATGCAAAAAAAGCTTACCATATTTATCAGTAACTACTACTGAATTTCAGTGTAGACCATCTAACATTCTACTGAAGCATAATCTCCACTGGACTGACAGGATATAAAATGCATACACAGTGCCTCCTCTTGCTTCATAGTTACAAAGAAATATCAAAACACGTAGGAACAAATAAACATTGTAGGGTTAAAAATAGGCTTTTTTTATACCAGGAATGTAGATTTTTCCTATGTGAGATTTTTCTTACTACATTTGGCAAATAGCTGAACAACCACAGCGTTTGTTCTCAGTTCTGAAGGAGTATTTTCAAACTGTTCCAGCAGTTACGAGAAACCACTTATCTCTTCATTGGAGACAAACTGAGAGGCTGGTCTTTACTTAGAACTCTTTGTTAAGGATTTACTAATGCTTAACTTTGCTAAGCCTTGGCGCTGCCACTGGAGATGTTTGCTGAATGGCTTGTGCAAGTCACTTCACATCCTCTTGCCCCGTATTCATGCCCTGAGCATAACAACAGTCACTGTTTCTTTAAAACATTTTGACCTTTACGTCTGAAAGACTGTATGCCATGAATAAGCTGTAAAAGGATGTTGCAGGAGCATTTTTGTTAGTATCATCATGATTATTTGTAGCATTGGACTCCTGAATTACTGCACTGGTCTTTCCTAAGCAGGATGGGTATAGCAATTCCATCCTAAAAATCACTAAAACAGAACAAGTAAACATTTGTTTTCTCATATTTCCCTTTGTTAGCCAGAATCAGAAAGATTTTAGAGCTGGAAGATCTTTGTTTATCTCAGTTGTTGAGGTGGATTACAATCTCCCAGAGTTACTTTTCTCTCCCATACACAGATCTGTGTGTGAATAGGTACAGGTATTACTGAATTACTGGAAAGCCATTTAGTAGATGTTTACAGCAGATCAGATTTTTATGGCAATGGCGAGAAGTGAAGGGAACACTGTTGCACTATTTATGCTGATATCAAGTTTCACTGACTGCCCTGTATTGTACTACAGGTACAGTAGTTTTCACTTCCAGAAACTGGGAATAATTCCAGAGGAATGCATCTGGATAACATTTGCCTCTTACCCTCCCCAGAAAAGAATTAGTCACCAAGGGCCCTATTCATAAAAACTAATTCAGGCCATTTCCACATGAATATCACGTCTTTATGTGGAAAAAGCATGGAGCATGCTTTTTTTCTACATAAAGAATCCTTTTCTGTGATTAATGGAGCTGTTTCCCCATTTGTAAAGGGACACCTCCCTGACGTTAAAAAGGAGACTGAAGCCCAAACCAGAAGTGGAAGTGGGATGGCTAACAAGCTCCGAGTTTTAAAGAATTATACATGAATGGAGTTTGAAAACTGTTACAGTGTAAATTATTTGGCTGCTTGAGCAGATGAATGCTTAAAAATGGAGAAAAGAAGGAATTGGTCCTTATGTAACACAGAGATTTTTATGAACTGGCCTAACATTTTTCTTGAAGTTTATAGTTTCGTATTAACTTCTCAGTGTTAAGCAAGCCAAAGTTTTTGCTTTGTATTGCACTTTGCAAAATCCAACAGCAATGAGTTAAATCATAATGTTGTGATAGCTTTTATCAGCCTGCAAGGTTGATAAATTGGATTGATTGGAATCACATCTTTAGCATGTGAATTTTGGTGGAATTTTAATAGCCACCAGGGGTGCACAAGATTTATGGTAGAGTCATCTTATGATTTTCTTTTGGTTGAATGCTCATTTTAATGTCCTGTAACATACACTAGACCTTGCCTACTGTTCAATTTGTGCTGTGACGAAGGGGTTTTAACATACCGTAAGTTCAGATCATTACATTTCATGTGAGATACAGTATATAACTAAAATATTATGTTTTACTTTACTCCAGGGAAAACTACAGTTTTATTGAAGACATTTAATGCAGTTACAACTACAGCTGCAGAAAACTGCTTGAATGAGGCTCACATGGCAGTGAATATTGCTGGGTTTTGATGGATACAGTTCCAGTCTTGGTTTTATCAAGAAAATATTTAGACAAACTTGTGTAGGAGTCTTCTAGATGTTTATGACACTCCCCAATGACAGTGAAATACAATGTATTACATGTACTAAATTAAGACAAATTCAATGGAAAGAAGAAAAGAACTCAGCTTGAAGTTTGTGGTTCAGACTGTGAGAGTGTACTGATTGAATGCTTCTAGTGAAGATGACAAGGAGGAAAAACAGACTATTAGGGCTAACTTGATCCATATGATGGACTCTGGTGCCACTAGATAGAAATAATGAGATAATGCAACCCATCTGAAACATGAAGAAACAAAATGTTTCCTGTCATAAGACCCAAGCCTTCACTTGTTACACAGTGATGTGTACCCCTTGCCTATGAGTTAGACATATCTGTCAAATTGTGAGCACTTTCCAGACTTTTTTATAAAGTATAATAAAATTTTCAACTATAAAATATGCATGCATTTAAGTATAGTGTAGTAAAATGACACCAATGTCTTCTTCATTGCCATTTTTACAGTGAAGCTTACCCTTATTGTAACAAAATAAAGACACCAAATACTGCTGCAGACTTTTCTTCATGCACTGTTTTCTGGTTTTCTCTTTTTTTGCACAAAGTTTTATAATACTACAGCCTCAGGTTATTTGTGATACAGAAGTAAAATTCCTGCGTCATCCAATCAACTACAAAGAAGATTAACACTGCCACAGAAATAAGAGAATTAGGGCTGTTTTGTTGGTTTGGGTTTTTCTTCCTCTGATGAACAGTAAGCAGCTGACTTTAGTTGAAATTGAATGTTAACATCAGCTTTTTCAGGTGCAGAGCCAAGTGTTCCCTACTTAACATCAGATGTCTATTGACCATTAAGAAACATAATTTAGAAGTACAGTCAGTTATCACTGTTTTGCTGGAAGGATGGCCCTCTGAACTTGCATTTCTGAGTGCACAGAGGTTCCATACTAGAGGGCATGTTTAGTGATCATTCTGTAGTGGTATAAAAACATCAGAAACCCAGGAATAAATGGAGCATTCTTGGGCAAATTAGATTAGCTTGAGCTCTTTCCACATGTGATTGGAGATGATCTAATTGGCCTGTGGCAGTAAGTAAGTTATACTGAGTGTTTGAATATAATGCATGTATGTTTACAATAATAAATGCATTGGAAGCATTTTTATTGTTTGTCTTTCCTTTAACATACTTCCTGTTAGCATGAATTGCATAGTAATTGCTGTGGCAAAATGGAATATTGCTTCGTACCAGCATAAATTGTTGTCCTTTACCTGCAATTTCACCTCTTCTTGAGATCTGTCCTTAACCAAAGGACAGGTCCTTCAAAGCAGAACACTGCTGAAGAGTAGCAGCCATATAGAACTGTAATGCTTCAGAGAAGTTTGCTTGGTACACTTAGCAAAGTTATAAGCATGAAATATTTGTTACAACTCTGATAGCAAATATTTATTATTAGCTTCTTTCTATGCTGGCTGACTTCACACACTCATTGTCTTATTCAGGTCCTGTTTACACTCACAGGCATCAGCGGATAAGTAAAGAACATCCTTCTACAGCAAAACCACAAGATTGTCTTTGCAACAGCATGATTGTTTCTGTATGGGTCCATTGGTAAAGTGAGGCACAGCAAGCTACAAAGTTTGAGGCAGCCTTATGTTAATGGCCTAGCTTCATACAGTGCAAAGAGCTGTAGGATAGCCACAACATATGAAATCATGACCCCATCATATTCCTCAGTTTCCTGTAGGCCTCAATGAGGTCAGATTTTCCCCCTACGACTTACGGTTGTGATTGCAACATATCAACTAGATCCTCCAAGGACTAAAAACCACTGGGGCTTGTTTTCAGTATAGAAAATAATAGCTCCTAATAAACCAAGTTTTTTTTATAACCCTGCAAAACAGTTCATCTTCCACCTTTCATCACATTCTTTTGAGGACTATGAACTCAAGAATCTCTAAGATAGATGAAAGTATGACAAGCTAAAAGGCTAGGGGTAGCATCAGACACAGAGAATATCAGTTTACTTTGTAATATTTTACTTTTAGACAATAAATCTAATTTTGTGTTGAAACTTCATAAAATACTAGACAGTATTGACTTGAATATATGGCACAATAATAGCACTTTCTTTTTTTCCTTGAGGAGAATCTAGCATCCAGAAAATAAGTTTCTCATATTCAGCTTCTCCAATTGTTCTCTATGCCCTTAAATCTCATTTAGCTACATTATCTGCTTTGTATAAACAATCAGATATGACTGACTCCAACAAAGTTACAACAGAGATGAATTTAGCTGCTAGTTACAGAGAGCTTTCTCTAATAGTGATTTCAATCCTCAGAACAGTTTTCTAAGTGTTTGGAAGGTCTCAGATTTGTGATTACAGTTTGATCTGCTATAGACAAGAAGCAAATCACAAAGCCTGGTCCTGTGGAAGTACCCTATCATGGATCTCCTGGTTCTGCCAAAGTAGTTTTAGCCTAATCACTAAATGATGTTTCCTATAAAAAGATGAGTTCTAAAACTCTGTATTCACTGAATGCATAAGCAGAGACAAAACAAACTACACATAAAAGAAAAAGTTGCATTTCTTACCTCTAAAACCCCTAGAAAAAATACTAAGATAAGAATGTATTATCTTGTTCTGTTTAGTTCTCCACTGCTGGTCTAATTTCTTACATTAGGTAAAAGAAACTACCACTCATACTAGCAACAAAGATCACTGCCTTTATGTTCACAAATGTAAGAAGCTTTCTGCACATCCGCCTGAAGGAAATTGCTTACTCATTGTAAATAATTATACACCCAGTACCAGCTACGAGAGGCAGTATATTTTTTTGCATTTCCCCACTGCTGTACTTCGTGTGTATGTGTGACATAATTTGAGTGAGAGATTACACTTCCGCTGAAATGCTATCTAACTGCCAAAAGATACAGAAAATTTCAAAAAGGGATGAATGACACTCAAAACTATTAATATGGCACTAGCAGAGCAGAAGTGAGATTTCTCTTCATCTGTTTTCATCACTGGTATCCCTTTTGACCCAAAGGTAGCCACTGAGGCTGGGAAGGAAAGTAAGCGGCCTGCAGTTTGCTTACAGTTCAGATTAAAACTTGCGTTTCTATGGTGCCATCTGTTTATTCAGGTTCAAGTTCCCTGTGAATAGCAGGGATGAAGCAAGGAGAGCCAATCTATTCCTTCCTTGTTTGAAGCCTCTTCTTGAACAAGTCTGTCCAGAAGCTCTTTTCCTCATGAGTTGTTCCTCAGGTTTCTGCTACAAGTGTCTGTGAGGTTTCCTGTTGATTGTTCTGCATTCCTCTGCAGTGTTTCTTCTATGCTCTTTTAAATCCCACTCCTAATCCCTCAACACCACCTTATTCTTGGTAAAATGGGGAAATCCTTCTTAAGAGAAAGTGTGAGATGCATGTTTATACCTAGTACTTGTTACTGGAACAGTGAGATAGCAGCCTAGCTATCAACTCAGTTTGCTTTAGTTCCATGGTATACATCTATGCTCCTCCTCCTGAAGATTTCAGGCTTTTCAGGGGTATGATTCTCATCCCTGTGAAGTCCAATTCAGATGGCTCTAGACGAGTACAGATGAAAGGAAGTCCCAAACCTTAGTTTTGTCATACATTTAGTGTCTCCTTTGCAAATGTACATTCTCATTTATATTCTCATACAGATGAGAATCAGGTCTTAATTTTCTAATGGGATTTGACATTGAAAGAACACTTTAAATCAAAGATCTAAATTGGCTGCTTTTGAATTCAATTCTGAATTAAATGGAAAACAGCTTTGTCTCTTGGTATAAATCTAATGGTATCTGGCCTTGCTGACATTTACAGGACTGCTTCTTTATATTTTCACTATGATACAAGCACTACCTCTGGGGAAAACACCATCAGACTGTAGCTCTTCTGGCAGCTTTCTACAGTTAAATTTCTTTGCATCCACTTCCTTTCTCATTATTTTGAAGTGGAAATCCCACGGCTGTAAACTTGAAAACACATTATATCAAGTCAAATCATTACTGTAGTGACTGGATTTTTCTAGCTCTGGTGTCTCTGTGTCTAATTTAAACTTCATGTCTCACTTTCAGTTTGATCCAAAATTTTCTCACCAGAAAGCAAGACAGGAAACTAGTCAGCTTAGCCTTCTTTATTTTCATTTCAGAAATGAAATGTTCCAGGGGAAAAAAAAAAAAAAAAAAAAAAAAGTATGTCCATTTCCCTTCTTCATCATGAAATACAGAAAGTTTTAACGTGTGTAGTGCAATGCTGAACTCCAGACATCTGATTTGAGTCTAGAGAGGCTTCAGATGGTCATTCGAGGCATCCAAGTGAAGAGCCTGTATGGACTGCATCATGAATGCTGCCCAGATACAAAACAAGAACCCAGAAATATAGCAACTGCCAAACAGAACCCTATCACAAGCCTTACTATCCAATTTCCTTTTTCTATCGGTAACCATATCAGATCTTTCAGCTGATTCACAGATAAACACATGAAGTCCTGAACTAAACTGTTGGGAAATAATTAGGTAGCAAGTAGAGTTTCTTAATTAATCCTCAGTGAATGACTGAGGGTTTGGATTACTTTGTCTTTTTAAATCTTGGCTTCGGTATCTTTGTATTCCAGCGCTGTTACAAGCTCAGCCTTATGTGGATCTTTGTAGGCCTTGCAAAAAAATATGCATCAATGAGTTCAAAGGGCCAATTGTATACTCAGTGAAAAGGATTCATTTTATTAACGTTAAACTCGCTGCATTCCAGATTCTGTATACAACTTGTTCAGGCTCCTTTCTGGACCATCAGTCTCTGTCAGTCCATGCTGAAACTCTTATCTTTGTGAAAGCTGGAGTGTAGGTAAGTACAGGCTGTTTCATAATCGGGTCACAAAGAGCCTGTACTTTGTTTGTGGGTTTGTTTTTATTATTTCTGAAGGGGTTTGCTCTCTTCAAAAGAAATTATTCTACTGCTGTCAAGGCAGAACCACTTTTTCAATTTTTTCCCCTTCCACCTATTAAAGAATTTGAGGATTCAGCAATATTTTCTTTTCTTCCAGCTTTCACTGTTGTTCGTTCTGTGGCCGTTGTTTATGAATGAAGAATAGTTATAAAATGAGGCTCATAAAGCCTCATCTAAAATCATTATCAGCAACTACTTCCTGGGTTTGGGAGTACAATAGATGAATAGAGTATTCTGCACTTGAATAGTCCTCATCTTATATAACGAATAAGCTTTCACCAAAGTGCCAAAACCTTTCCTTACATATTAGTCAGTCTTAAGATGTACCAAAGTTTAAAGTAACTTACTCAACAGACACATTGCTTGCTCTGACTTGTTTGAAGCAAGTTTGTATGAAACGTATAATGTAACTTCTGTCGAGCTATACTTATCCTCCTCTTCCAGAGATTTTTAAAGGTTGATTTAGTATTAAAAATGAATTTGAGGTCCCTGGGCTAAATTCTGATCTTGCATTTCACCACTGTCATGCATTACCTGGCAAAGAATGGAGTGTCTCTGGGTTATATCAGTATAAGTAGGTCTGCAAATTTGGGGCCCAAGTTACTATGACAGTAACTTCTTTTTGCTCTGCAAATATTTATATACAGTTTCTAATGTTTTTGGCGTGCATTTTCTAGGTTTGTTCCAAGGTAAAATGTTATAATTTCTCTGAGAAAACACAGATTTTAAGGAAAATATAAAAGTTAACTTCTCTAGTCAAAGATTTGCATTCAGAAGCATCATGATTTTAACAGTAAAACAAGCTTCTAGCATAAAAAAATAAAATATTTTGCAAATGCAAAACAGTGACTTTAAATAGTGCACAGCTCCCATTGAAATTCAACAGCAATTAGCTGCATAAGCCAAAGATTATTAGGTTTCTCTGAAACCTTTAAGCTTAAAGCTTCTAGTCTTTATTGACAATTTCACTTTCATCACTCTGCTAGCAGTGAACTGAAAATATTTTTCCATAGTCTCAATAGTACGGCTCCTTTTATCATCAGTTTTACCACGTAAGGTGAACACAGGAACAGCAAAGATTAAACCCAAAATATTATTCCTAGATTCATGGAATTTTGTTGTAAAGCAAAGTGTTCATGATAACACTTTGTGTAACTTTATGCTTGGTTTTGTTCAGTGTTCATTTGTAAGAAGGAGTGAATTTATTCCTCTTCACTCATTTTACTACAATGCCTGTATTCTATTAATGGCAAAACCAAATGGTTTTGTTTTCGTTTTCATGGATTATATATATTTTCACTCTCAATGCCCACTATCTGACAAACTTTGTATTTCTCCTTTATTTATTAGGATGAGCAAAGTTTCATTTTTTTAGCATACATCATATATCAGAAAAGTGGGCAGCATATTTTTAAGATTGCCTTGATAAAACAGCCCTGTAAATATCAAGTGTTACTTCAGCAAGCATTTAATTATATTATTTTCCAGTGTGTAAATACAAATCAGAATAAGACTGCATCCTGAAACATGGGAAAAGGAAAGCAGATTAAATTATATAGAATTGAAACCCTGGATCCAGATATATCTGCTTTGGTGTATCAGAGAGATCAGTCATGTGTTTTAACTGATCTCTTTTTAATCTTTGAACAAAAAACTGAAGTGGAATTTGGGCTCCTTGTTCTTTTTCAGCTATTATTTTATTTATATTAACAGAAGTGGGTTACGTAGATAACAGAAAATGAAATGTCTTTGGCATTAAACATTTGTAATCGAAGTAAACAGTACCCAGGGAAAAGAAGACAACAGTATGACAGAGTAGAGATCAGCTCCTTTTGTAGGGTAATATACGGGGTAATGACCTGTAGCTGTTGTTCTTATTGCCTTATTTTTAACAGATCATTGTGGGAAGGCCTAGAGTTTCAGGTCATAGGGAAAAAATCTCAAGATTTAAAGAAAGCTTAAAACTGTGAGCCATAGATCTGAGCACTTTATCATAAATCAACTCATATAACAAATCCTGTAGTATTTCTACTGCCAGTTAATGACAGAATTAAGCACAATGTCCTGGGTGGTTCTTTGGCTCCAGATGACTATAAATCAGAATTCTTGCAAACTGGGAAGGGGAATGATCCCTACCCACAAACTCTGATTTTTAGTCATTTCAGAGTATCTGGCCCTCTGCTACAGACAGGCTCGACAGACCTTTGATCTTATTCTCTACAAGCGCACATAGACTTTGATCATCATCCTATGAAAGTTTAGCTTCAAATATAGCCTTTTCTCCTGGTGTCCTAATTCCTTGTCTACCATTCTCACTTTTCCTTACATTCCCCATATGCAACCAGCATTAGCAAAGAACATCACCT
The DNA here is from genome assembly GCF_963264785.1 of Psittacula echo. Taxonomy (NCBI): domain Eukaryota; kingdom Metazoa; phylum Chordata; class Aves; order Psittaciformes; family Psittacidae; genus Psittacula; species Psittacula echo. Next base: position 122,225,226 of record NC_137737.1, read on the forward strand.
CTCATGGGTTTTATCTAATACTGCTTTCTATGGGGGCTGGATATGAATGGGGAATGGCATCTGATAATTTCTGACTCCATTTTAAATTAAATTTAAATTAAAACCAGCTGTTTATTTTAAAGTGAAAGACACATCTGCATTAAATATAATACAACTTCATCTGGCTTGGGCTGCCAACACTTCAGTAAGTGTCAGACAGAAGATTCATATGGTTTTGGTCTTGTCATTGACTGTCATCCATTTCCTAAAGATTTTGAATTCTTTTAAGAAACTCAGGCAGGAATTGATTTAAGTCCTTTTTAACAGTTAATGACTTTCCCCTTTACAAAGTACATAGGTTGATGAATTTGGATAGTTGAGTACTGAGGTTATCAATACATGAGCAGTGTTTGCCTTTGATGGTGGTGTCTCATGAGCACTGGATTAACCACAAACAAAGGAGGCAGTTGGGAACCATGAGCCCCAAACTCACAGCCACTCCTGGGAGAGATGTTTTTTGGAGGCTGGCACACGGGTTTTGCAGCTGTGAAAGCTCAGCATATGAGTGGCTACAGGTGCTGGCTTTGTTTTTTCTCCACATGTATTTGTAGGAAAATGGGCATCAGTGCCAGGGACAAAGAAAGGTTGTGCCAAGCTGTTATAGAAAAAAAAAAGAAAATTGCTTGTGACACAATACAATCCATATTGCTTGTATGACAGTTATATGGTGTTCTGGAGAATTCTGTTTCTGAATAATAACGGGGGTTCTGGCAATGTTGGCAGCAACAGTCAATAGAGAGTCAAACAAAAGGTGTTTTGTTTCACGTTCATATCTTTGGTAGTCAGGCATTCTGGAATCCTATAATCACATTGTTTTCCTTTTCTAGGTTCAATTAGGTCCTTCTTGCAGTCCTGTACGTTTGTTTCCCCTGGTTTAAGCAAGATTGTCTAACACAGTTTTAAATTAAATGCCCTTAAAATTACTTATTCAAATGTGATTGATTAGGTGGGGAAAACTAGCTCCATATTTGGGGAGGGGAGAGAGAGAAAAGGAATGGAGATGAAAAGGAAAAAGGTAGAGAGGAAATTGTCTAGAACGAATTTTTGCATAGATTTTTTTATCTGAGATAGATACAAGGATCATCTCCTATACCTCATCGTACTGATAAAGTGGTGCAAAAAACCAAATTCAGTAGATTGAAATAATAGTTGTTCTTTTAGGGGAAAAAATAAAAACAAAACACTTTTTTTTTTTTTTTTTTTGCAAAACAATTATCTCTTCCTCTGAGGAATGACTTCAGAATTTTGAAATCCTACCTTGAAGACTTTTAATTCTTGAACAAATATTCTGCAGCAATGGAAATAATGACTTTTTTTCTGAACCCCTCTGTGTACCAGTTCTTCCCTTCTTGTCTGAATCCTGGCAGAAGGAGAGGAGACACATCGTGGATATGTCTGAGTAGCACAGAAGGAGCAGGGTCAGAGGAAATGGTGTTTTGGAGAAGGGAAGGATCCACAGCCCAGCCTACCTGTCCCCAGAATGACAGTCACACAGCAGACCTGGGACTGGTGTCTGCTCAGATACTTAGCTGCAGTGTCCCGTCTTTTCTGAGAAGAAAAACCACATTGAAAGACAAAATAATATCCTTTCCAGCATAACTTTAGACTTCTTCTCATTTTGGCCCACTTTCCTATTTGTTCATTTGGTGTTTTAAAATGAGATTCTAGAAACAATCCCAAAATAGCTTGTCAGAGTCATGTGTTATGTGCAAGAGACTGATTGATGGAGAATACAGTCTTCAGAGAATTTGGTGGAACTTGGATTCCTCTGCAGACTTTTTTCTTTAAGGAAACAGACAATATGAACTGTGGAAAGTGGAGCAAATTTCCAATCCAGTCTTCCATTCTGGAACAGAAATCTGTCTTAAAAAATAAAAGTCCTGGGTCACAAAGAAGATAATATTGCACACAAATAACCCCTATCTGTCTATAGGCTATGTCGAATTTACAATTATTTCTCAGACAAGAAATGTTTTACTTTCATGCTTAACAGGGCTGTTTAAGTAATGCTAAACAACGTAATTAAGTTATACGTGGGATTTGCTACACTAGTTGAAGTATATCTGGGTTTGGCTGTGAGAAGGGCCAGCATCTGACACTTTGCAACAAGCAGCAAAAACAAGATGTAAATGGAGAATAATTTACCTGTCACCACTGGATTTCCTCCTTACCTTTAATAACTAACAGTAGACTTACACCTTGAAGCACAGAAATCAGTGTCACTGTCTGATTTGAAATTGTGGCAGTTAAGGGGATATTTATTATCAGAAAGTATATCTTTAGAGTAAACAGTATAATTCTTACTGAGGAGCAGTTTGATCTGCTCAGTTAGCTTTCAGGGTATAGTTAGATATTTAATCTCTAGAGAACTCTTGCAAAGTAGTCATCCTTTGTCTTTTTTTATTTGGGAGATTTAGCTGTACATATACAGAAGTTTTTGCTACTTGTTTGGAAAGCAAGTCAGCTTGTGGAACTTCTCGTTAAAGGACTATATTTTTTGACCTCTGTTTTGACCTTTGCTTCAGGCTTTTTTCACCTCTTGTGTGATTTCTCCTTATTACTAATAACCTTCCCAGGTGATCATTTACAAAATCAGATGGGTAATCCTCCTGTTTTCCCCATCATTTGGAGGGAAACCCTAATATTTTAGCATCTTGACCTAAAGAAAGGGGCAGGATCACCTCCTTTGACCTGCTGGTCACGCTCCTTTTGATGCAGCCCAGGATACGGCTGGCTTTCTGGGCTGTGAGCACACACTGAAACCGGCTCATGTTCATTTTCTCATTGACCAACACCCCCAAGTCCTTCTCTGCAGGGCTGCTCTGAATCTCTTCTCTGCCCAACCTGTAGCTGTGCCTGGGACTGCTCCGACCCAGGTGTAGGACCTTGCACTTTGCTTTTGTTGAACTCACCTCTCAAGCATGTCAAGGTTCCTCTGAATGTCATCCTTACTATCTGGGTTTTTTCTGGGCAATTTGGCCCCAATAAGACTATGGGTCTTCCCAATTTTATTTCTTTACCAGTGTGTCATAAAATTAACCATAAGACTGTGTTTTGATTAGTGGTAACTAGTATATCAAACCAGATTCCTGCTACTGAAAGTTTGAATAATATGAGGGAAATAAAACACTTTACAACAGGTATTTTGAGCTTTACATGGGTCAAGAAACTTTTAATTGCTCTGGGTCTTGCTTTTTTAAAAAATAAGTATTTTTCAAAGTCAATTCTCTGTTGTGTCATCTATCACATGCTCCAAAAGAAGTAGACTATAAACCAACACATCTATTACCATGGAGTTCTGTCAGAAGCTGTGATCGACCTAGTGAATCACCCTGGGAGCAGAGCAGCAGTATGCTTCTGCTTCCTGCAGATGTATCTCAAGGAGGCTGGAGTCCCATCCTGTGGGAGACTGTGGCACATGAGACTACTCAGGAGGTTCTTTTGTCCTACCCTTGTGAAACAGCTGAGTCGCTAAAGAATTGTAAGTCGAATTTCCAGGAATAAAATTTATTTTTAACATAATGGGGACAACATCAGTGGACCCATTTCTGGTTTGATCAATAGGAAAGCTGTCTAATCCTACGCAGATGCTTTTTGAGATATTTCTCCATGTGTCACCCTACTGGATGAAAGAATATACATGCCATTTTTAGATTATATACCTAACACATAACAGACATGTTAGCAAGTATATGACAGGCAAAACTAAAATGTCAATAACTGTGAAAACTTGGCATAAACCTTAATATGTATGACCAGTAGAATATAGAAATCTGCTATGTAAGATAATAGAAGCACTTGCTTTTTAAAAACTTACAAGAAAATCAGTGAAGATGGGGAAAGGGACTGAATCACTAATCTCTTGACCAGAAAGCCACCAAAAGCTTTTGTAATTGTTAGTAGGCAGATTATTCCCACAAGCCTTTATTATTTAGCCACACACTGAACAATCATTTGTTTCTCAGCATTAAACCCTGAGGAACTCTATGGTAGCTGCTGCTGAGAAAACACATGAAGACCAATCCTGGCTAATATGACAATCTAACAGAGCAGCTGTCCAGGCAAAGTTCATACTTCTTCATAGCCTAGTTTGGCATTAGTCTTTAATTTTTCAGGTTAAACGCAGCCTTATTCTGTTTATTGTATCTCATCATGAATCACTCCTACTGATCTGGATAACCAGGATTCTAGAGATTTCAGTCTCCTGTAGTTATTTACAGCTTTTATAGGGCTTTAAAATATAGCATGTTGCAGCAAACAGTTTTTCTTGGCTTGTCAATAAGAACTAATATCTCTATATGTCCCTCTTGCTTCTTTTCAGCAGTCCCTTTCCACAGTACTGGATTAAAATACAGTCAGCCATTGCATGTGAGAGCCAAGGCAAGGTTTTCATACAGAGGACTTAAAAGAAATCTACTGTTTGAAAGCCATACTAGAAGTTTTGGTCTAGAAGAGAAATATACTCTAGAGGACGGTGATGCATTGCACTGTTTTCACATGTATATTCTTGGAAAATCGATAATGTTACTGTGATACTGTGATAGGGCCGACCATATGTTACATAAGGGGCTATATGTTATGAATTATAACACTGATGGGATACAGAATGTCTACTGGCAATGAAATATAACATTACCATACAGAGCTTTATTACAAAAGCAAACTGCAGTTTTGATAGTGGATTCCTCATTCCTAGATGTATTGACTATATTTATTTCATAGAAAAGATTAATGGAATGTTTAAACAGAGATTCTGCAACCTTCATCCTTGTTGGTAGATGCTTTTGTCTTTCTGTCGTAGCTTGAAGCATCATGTGTCTTTCAATGGAGCTACTTGACAGTTGACATTTTCTGCTTTTACTTGTACTCCAGCTGCTAATTGCATATTTACAATCCTTCAATCAAGAGGAGAAGAGAAACAGATTAGAAAAATTTTCAGTCTGTCAAGCAAACCATACATATAATGAAACATCCACTCATTAAACATGGAGGACTTTTATAGCTTTAATAATAAGTGTTATAAAGGGCACAGAGGTATTATTAATTCTGAAGGAATGCGGGATGGGAAAAACAATAAGTCATTTTGACAGTTGCTATGAAGACTATTACCAACTGTTATGTTTACTTGACTAGGTTCAATTTATAAAACAAGACCCGTAAAAAATCTACAGCGTAATCAATTGAGATGCCCTGTTACAAACAACAGCTAATGGAGCGAGATTCTGATATATTGATTAATCATTGAATTGTGATTGTGGATTTTACAAAATTAAGTTAATTAGTGCTGCTTCTGTACATTAAATGAAACACTGTGGCAATGAATTAAAATGATAGAATAAAAATTTAACACTGTAAATAGTTTTTTCTATCTTAAGGGAGTGAATATATCTGAAAGTGCCATTATCTTTCTAAAAGGAATTCACAAAGGTGTGTTTATTATGCAAATACAGATACAGGAGCTTTTGTTGCCTTGCTGTAATCACTGATTAAATTTCCTCCATACATCTCTCATGAAAATTATATTTAGGGGACATAAGAAATTCTCTTCTGTTTTTGAATGAGCTGGTTGCAATCCTGAAGATAATCAAGCAAGCTGACAGTATGGATGATTATATATGATACCACTCTGCAGGAGACAGTTCCAATATTGTATCTGCACCCCTCCATTCATTATTGGCAAACATGTGCCTGGAACTCATTGCAGTGTTACAATTGGCATTTTGAAAACATATGATTTCTTTTTCTTGTAGTCAGGACTTGGATTCCCCGTAGGATTTATGCACACTGCATTGTATTATTCAGTACATGTTCACAACTTCCACTAGTATTAGGAAAACCTATCTGAATGCATTCAGAGTATAATACATCCCGTAGTGGATTTCAGAAAATATAACATACAGTTACTTTAAAACATGAGGTTAACAAAATAGGAACTGAAAGACAAGGAAGGAAAAACAAGCAATTTAAAAACCATTCACCCAGTAGGTTTGATCCTGATCCCATTCTTTCCATAGTAAATCATGAGTTACTTTACAAAAGCCAATGCAAGTTGGCATAAAGCTGGTAGGAAATAAAACTTGAGCCTATCTTGTTTAAAAACCTGAAATACATTCTTTATTTTAAAGCAGCAATTGCCCTGAAACCTGAAAACTGGTAGACACGTTCAAACCATTCATTAGGTTGCAAAATATTCTTTAAAAGATATAGCCGAATGTGGCAATAATAACACCACAATAGTCAATGGCAGAGCTAAAAAGGCTAGCTGGTTGTTAGAGCACCATAATGGGACTCACAAGCTCAGTTTCCAGTTCTTCCAAAATCGGCAAATCAATTTCCTTCTTGGAGGCTCTGTCTCCATGAACTTAAAATGATGATACTGCTACTGCTAACAGCTTTGATATCTCCTGACAAAGAGCAGAGGCAATTATATCAATACAGTTTATCAGTTATATCAGTTGGACAGGGATACAACTAGTGGAACAGAGCCAGCTCCTAGAGAATCACAGGCTTCTGGTAAGGCAGAATATCTCTCTGAATCCCAAGGCACCCATGATCACCACATCTGCAGCTTATGCCTGTTCAGAGGATCTTTTCCTGTAAGAACTGGAATAAAATCTGTTTACTAATGGTACCTGCTTCCTCACCCTCATTCACCAGAGGAGGGGTTAAGAAAGTGTGTTCACCTGATCTTCTGCAGGCAGCTGCAAGCTATCTTTGGCACTGCACGCAGCAGATGTGGTCTGGCTGCTTCTAAAAGCAAATCTGAGAAATGAAGATTAGTGCTGCTCTCAGCCAGATCAAATAAACCTTTGTCAGAGCCATTTCACATGTAGCTAGTGTCCAGCCAGGGCAGAAGACCATGAGGACATCCTTGGAGCAGAGGGTGTTGATCTCCTCAGACACCAGGACATGACGCTGCACCCAGCCTGTGTTGGGCTGCTCAGAGGAGAAAGTGCTGGGGGGGTTTGGGAAGCCTCTTGAACAAAAAGGTAAAATCTAGAAAATTTTTGGGCTTCCAGATACTTCCAGTAGATAGAAGAGAAAGAAAAGAAATAAAAGACTACAAAATGGAATCTAAAAGCTATCCCTGACTTTGTACACAATGCCTGTCAGAAAAGGTCGTCTGTTTTACAAGTCAGGAAATGCAAAACAAGAATGTCTGTAACTATTTGTAAATAGTGTCAAATTCATGGAGATGATTCAACATGGGGAAAAAATAACCCTGCAAGAGAGTTGCAAAACACTCTAAATAGCTTATTTTGACATTTTAAAAACTTTAAATCATGTTATTCTCTTGAAAATTTATCTAAATTTACATTAGAACTATTTTGCAAGTAAACGAAGGACATCAAAGTGAAATAAAATATTTCATTTGAGTTCAAAAAAAATGTTTACTTGGATCCAAAATATTGTCTTCATTACAGCCAGAAAACTGAAAAATATGCAGTTATTTTCATAGCTTTCACTGTAACATCTTTTTTTAATTTCATTTCTGTCCCATTTTTCACATTTTCTATAAAAAGCACTCATATGATTTTTCCTTCAGTGAACTGTAAGCTTTTGATTTTGTCATAAGCTGTCATCCTCTTTTGAAAATGTTGAATTCAGTGATTAACTGTAATCATTAGTGGTAGTAGTAGTATTGTTATAACTACTAATTAGGGCCTTTCCAATGTAACAATGTCACTTACTTTTCACTGTTCTCCTTCCCCTTCTGTTTCCTAAAACTTGATACTTCTTTAAATCATACCCTCTCCCTTTCAATTACTTTTTCAATTTTATATTTCAGGTAGAAATGACTGAAAGCTGGCAGCATCAATGACATTTTTCAATAGCTCAGTTTGGGAGAAAATTTTCAAAATGTTGACTGAATCACACTGAAATTTAGAAAACTATTAAAAGGTGCAAGTAACAACTGAAAAGGAAAAGCCTGAAGTTCATAAGAACTTTTTCAGATTCCTCCACCCTCCCATTTCAGCCTGAGTTACTTTTTTCTTCTGCTTCCTTTTTTCTAATTCTATTTTCTTCCTTCTCTTTCCTTGTAGGTCTGAATCAGAAAGGTCTATCTGCAATTTAGATTTATTGAAATAGAGGTAAAAAAGCATAAGAGCAACTTTTCACTGTCAGATTTGTACAAAAGATTCAATGCAAGTGAAAGCCAAGTTCTTTCCCATTTATCTTTTAATCTTTTTATCTCTATACACTTTCTCTCTTTCAGTCCTTTCCGTCCTTATTCCTTGCCTTCCTTCACACTTTTTTTTTCCCCTCTATCCCTACTTTTAGTTTTCTTAATCACACCTCACACATCCCAACTTGTTATCCAGGGACCTATTCAGCCACAGAAATCTTGAATATGAAGTGCGAGGAAGTGAAAGAGAAAGACTGTTGCAACTAGCACAATGGTAGGCAATTTTCAGTGTTTTCTGGGATGTTTTTTCTTTTACCTGAAATGTATTAATATTTTCAGCCAAAAATGTTCCTATCCTTTCAGTAGGTTAAAAAATAACCCCTGAAGTGTTGGGTTTGGTGGTGTATATTACTATTGTTATAGAAGCCAGCCGGAGGGAGGAAATGACCTTTAAAATGAGTAGAAGAAAATTCTCATTCATTTCTGACTCTTCGCTACTTTCCATTTGCTCTGTGTTTTCTCATTTTCTTCTCCCTACTTTTACATCCTTCTCTTCTGTTCTGCCAGTTCCTGCATGCTTTTCATTTCCATTTTTAGGTGTTTAATTGATGTAAAGCTTATAATGCACTTGAAATACACTTTATTAACCAAATTTGAATGCAGAGTGTAAGAACAAAGGTGAAATGCTCTGTATCTATCTCAGCTCCACAAAACCACGGGAGAAATTTACGCAAGAGAAAGAGTGTGTGAAATATGTCAGCACAGTTACCCCCTAGGCTGCAGTTTCACATGAGTGCATTTCTAAGCACATCCATTACTGCACCTACAAACTGATCTCTCAGCATTTCAGAGTGTTGCTGTATGACACCACTTTATCTACTGCGGTCACACGAAAGGATTTTCCTGAGTTTGTGATGGTTCACATGAAGAAGAAGGTGCTGTGGCTAATTGCTGCCTCCCAGGAAGCCTTTTTGCCCCCTTCGCAGGAGGCAAAGCCAGAGAGCCTCTGCATGCCTGCTCCTCTAGGACAAAGCTTATCTGGACATGACTGGAGCAGACAGGAGGGTGCTCTGTACTGCCCTGTCTTTATGAAAGATAGATAGAAAGGAGCATCACCCATGATTACTGAGGATGTCTGTCTCTAACAAGACCAGCACATGGACCCACATCATTTCAGTTCCCATGTCAAATTAATACTTTGTGAAGAACCATATATGCATACAAATTCCCTGCACACTGCAGCACCAAAAAACATAGTCAGGAGATATCCTACAACAGTATCTGTGTTGTGAACCAGATCAAGAAGTGCTGAAGTATCTCTCATAAATATACTTCTTTGGGAACAGAATCTGCAGAATGGATTCTTTCAAAAAAGATTCTGACATATGCTCCCTCCTCTGCTAAGTGCCCTGAGAAACAAAGCTTCAGATGTCAGCAGAAAGTTAATATATAGAGTTTGGAAACTTTAGAGGAAGGTTGTAGAACAAATTCCTTAAGGAGTTTGACCTTATATGAGCTTGTATAATGTTGAAGGAGGAAAATGAAAAGAATCAAGGGAAAGACAGTGAAACAACTAATGTCTGTCCAAAAAGAAAGAGAAAAATCAATATTCTAGACTTATTTAATGTTTTTGCTTGAAATAGGTTTCAAGAAAAGGAATCTTTGTTTTTTCTCTAGATCTCATATGAAAAAACAGAAGGAGACTGAGAGATAATTATCTGCCTTTCTTTCAGATTTTATTTTTGAATGATCCAGTGAAGTACTTAATTGCCTTTGTCCTTCACAGTTTCTGGTCCAAAACTATTTACTGATTGCACAATGACAAGTGGTTCAAGGCTATCTTGCTGTGGCCATGACCAAGAAATTAAGAACACAACACACATAATTAATTTGAAATGTTTGTTTTCTGAGATTCTTTATTAGTCTTAAGTGTTGGTAATTCACTGACCATGCAAATTTGGGAACTTCATGTTCCATAGCTGTTGTTCAAACTGGTCTAGTAAATTTACAAAACCTATCTTCACAACCTTAAAATTCTTCTTAAATCTGAAAATTGAAACCACCCTTCTTAAAATTGAAGTCTGTATTCTTCAGATGTGACTTTCCTCAGTCCAGTTTTTCATCTCACGTAGGCTGACACCACACAGACATGAGTTCAGCCCAGATTTAACCTGGATTACCCAGAGAAGTCTGAAGAATATAGTTTTCCTTGCAGTTTTATATCGTTAGATACAGATGCTCTGTGTATTCTCTGAACCCTTTGCAGTCAGATGAAAGTCTGATTTGGATTTTGTTTGTTCGTTTTCAAGAATTTACCAAGTCAGGCTGTTCTTCTCCCTGAAATGTATTTGTCCTGTACATGAAAGAAAGTGGGGAGGGGAGGAGCTGGCTGGCGTATTCTGAACTACTATATATTGCAGAACAGGCTTCCAGTTGTCAGCGTCTGCACCCTGTAGAAGTATGGTTTCAATTTTACTTTTGAAATCTGAGTCGAGCAATGTTGCCAACACATATTTTTCCCTGTCAAAACATTTCACTTATTCCTGAGTCTGTAGACAGCTTTTAGGTTACATCTTTTCCCCAATCTTATTGAAACAGGATCTTCATTTCTTTTGAAATTATTTTTCATTAGTGTGGGAGCAAAAAAAGAGATACTAGAGCTGATAAGTGGCAGCACCTGGCTTAAAGATGTTCCATCACCTCTTACTTTCTGTGTGATCACTTCTGATAATTGGAGGATGAAAACCAAAGCAGCAGTCACATTCAAATCAGGATAGGTGAAGACAATATCTTCCTTTCTCTTGTACGCCTTTAATGTTGCCTGTGCTCCCTCTTGTTCCACTGAGCTGACAGAACATGCAAAAAAGCAGACTTATTGTTTCACCTCAGCAAAAGATTTTTTGACTAATTTGGTCACAGTGAGGACTAGCTCTCTGATTAATTAAATTGTCTTAAAAGACATATAGTTTTTGTGTTTGTGAACTACCTCTAAACTTTTACGTGTGTTTGTCGTTGCCTTAATTATTTTCAAACATGTGCATACATTTCAGCCTAGAGGATTCATTCAAATGATTGCTTCAGCTGTTTGCTGTTCACTAACTATTGTTCATGGCATGTGGCAAAGTCATATGAACTGCATTGTATGATCCTTGTTTCTTAATTGAATGCCTGGCAAGACTATGAATAATAATTGGACACTAAAAAACAATACAATTTCCCTCAAAAAAAACCCCAACATATTAGAAATTATTTGTATTTGAACTAGTATATATTCTTCGAACAACATAACTGAAAATCTTTAACCTTAGCAGCAAATAACAGTTCCCTTCATAACTACAAAACAGGATTCGTTGCATCAAAGCACTAAGATATTCAGAATCACTTTTTGTATTGTTTACCAGATGTATTTATTGTTTCATTCTTGCTTCTGGATAAAAGCTATCCATAGTTCAAATACCAAACTTCCCAACAATCTGATTTTAATCATTTGCCAAAAATCAGGCTGTAAAGGAGGAGCAGATCTGAGCGCTACAGAGGAAAGATGACACACTATTCAAACCTTCAGCTTTTATTTCTAGCCATGTTCTCTAACAAGATGAGGCTTAGCAGCTGTACTGTTTGAAAGCCTGTGCATCAGCAACAGACTATCAAGCCAGTGGAAAACATGGGTGGCAAGACAGCCAGACACCTCATGTAGACCATTCTCCTTTTCCAAGGCATGATCAGCTCTCCCTTAAACATTTCTCATTCACCAGTCTTGCTCTTTCTTAAAGACTTCCTGTGATGATAATTTTTCAAAAAAATCTATTGCGGTGGTCCATTTTCTGTAGTATTAAGAAGATTTCACACTATCTAATTTGAACCTTCGTTGCTGCAGATTCAGCCTATAGCTTCTGTTCTGCTCAGCTAAGATCTGACATAAAATTTTTCTGTTCCTCTTTCCTATTTACCCCTTTGACATCAGACATTGTATCTACCCTAAGAGCCACTTTCTTTATTCAGATATCACTGCCTGTTGAGTCTTTTCTTGGAAGTTGTATTGTAAAGACTCTGATCCATCTTTTTCCCCTTGTTTGGATTTTCTTCAAATGTTTCAAAATTATTATAATTATAATTAGGTGAAGAAAGTATTACAGGTTGTCTTATTTCTATATATTTGCTCTAAGTTGTTGTTTGTTTTTTTTAATAATAAAGCATTACTTATAAGGTGTGATCATTGATAATCTAAATCTCTTTTTTTTTTGCTATCTAGTTAGTTGTTCTTCATCTTGTCTTTGGACAGCTGATTATTCTCTCCTAAATGTAGCACTTTGCACCTGTCCCTGCTGAATTTTTGGTGAGCTCACCCTGCTAGCTTATGAACCTGTTGGTCAGTCTCAGCTGAACAGACTTCAGCTGGCAGAGCTCAGCTGACACACAGTAATTTCCTACTCATTTTGTGGAAATAGTCAGCTAGAGGGGAGAGAACATCCCAGTGAAGGGGAAGTTTATGGTGTGAGCTTGATGTTTCTTAAATGCTAACAACTCAGTAGAACATGACTCTAAGCAAAGTGCAGCTCACAGAAATATTTGTTTTAAAATTGCAGAGCTGTAAGGTTACCCTGTCCTCATGCTCCTATGTCAGATAACTCCTTTGGGGTGTTTTCTTGCACATGCGTCAGACACTAGAGTACTTACCACAGGGCTTCATGATACTGGGGTTATGTTGGCTGTAGGGCTGGGTCTTTCTCTAGGTGTTACAGACTCCTGGAATTAAATTCAGAGGTCTTCTGTTCAGCAGTTACTGGAAATGATTCAGTCAGACACTGAGGCTGCAAAATAATGGCCAGTCCAGGAGACGCATGGTTAGAGAAAATTGTTTTCTGAAGTGCCTCATATATTTAAAGGCTGATTGTGAGTGCATGGTGTTACAGACTACATCTTTATCACTGGTAGCAAAGAGTCAAATCCTCAGTTACATCCATTTCACTACCAAATTTCCGCCATGTTTCGGTATCATCAAAGCTCATTAAGTACTGGACTTCTGAATTAATAAAATACAGAATATCTGTATGCTGCAATCACAATAGACAAGAATTTTTGCTCCACAATTTTATGGTCTTTGAAACAAAAAATGGTACCTACAACAATGAGAAGACAAATAGGCAATTTCTTTAAGTATAAACATTCTGATAATGCCGACAAAATTAAATTACACATATTAAAATCAGAGTAAAGACTGGAAGAGGATCAGATGAAATACAAAATTAACTGGAAAAATAAAGATCTGTTTGTGCATTACCACTATTCCCATTAGTTATTAAACCACAGCAGAACTATATACAAAAGCAAAGCCAGCAATTCAAAAGCCACAGTCAAATATCCCGGTGTTCTATGGTGACAGTTTTCTGAAGAATATACAATCAATATGACTGCCTTTTCATCATTTCTATTGAGTTTAAGAAAAAGCTATATAAAAAGTATAACTGGGAGAAAGAATATGAAAATATTTTTCCTCTGTTGGAAAGATATTGCATTTTATTTTGGGGGGATGTTTGGGCTTTTTACTAGAAAAATAAAAACTGAAATCAGAAGGTATCATATTAGGGGGTTGCTTTTTAGGACATCCTAAAGTGCTGATAAAAGCAAAGGTCTCTGTGAGGAATTATAGACCATTCAAAATTACTTCGCACCAGAATAAAGATTGATGATGAATTTCTGGCTCTTTCTTATTCTTGATTGTCTAAGTAGAAACATACAAGCTAACTGCAGTAAAAGAAAACTGAAGGAAAAATTGACTGACATATGATGGTAAGTTGAAATGTATGATTTGGGGATTTTAGGTCTCTTTCTTCTATTTGAAATAAGAAGTTTAATCCCATGAGAATGTACAGGAAACAGAAGTGAGCTGGCTGAAAATTTTCTACTCCACATTTTCTTTGACAGAAAGATACATTTTTGATTAAATAGATTCTTTTTCGTTCTTGAAAGTGTCTGCCTTCATTTAAAATGTAACTTCCTTTTGTCTGAAGACAGAAATTCATAACTCCTCTTTTATAGCATAAAAATGAAGCAAGGACTCTAATTTTGGTTTAGTTTGGTTTGTTTTTTTGATGAAGACATAGAACCCCAAGCCAAGTTTTTGCAGTTATCATCATTGTTTTATCTGTGGTTTTTATCTCATGTAAATAGTTTTACACTGCCAAACTTTAAGAACATATCCTATGTGATTTTATAACACAAACAAATAGCACAATAGAATATAGGAGTACAAAAAAGGAAAAAGAAGAAAAAAAGAAAATAAAACAGAAAAGCAAGATAATTTTCTTTAACTAAAAATAAAAAATATTAATCAAGAAAAACTAAAAGTAATGAACCTGCTGTCTTAAATAATGAATATATGAAAAACATGAAAAAATGAAAGTTTGGAACAATGTCAGCAATGTCATGGCTAAATATAAATGCCAACACATCACCTCACTAGTTTGTTCTAGCTGTGTCAAAATTCACTTTTTGCATCCACTTTTGTTCAGTGCCCGTAACAAATGTCCTCATAGGAATCCAGCTGCTGGCTTAATTTTGTATTTGACTACCTGACTATCACAGACACATCCCAATTTTAGGGTTTGAAAGGCAGTTTTTAGAAGAATGTTTTTCTTACCTTTAAATCCAAAGATGCTCACTCACCCATTAATAGATTTCTTTGTATCATGTCTTTATGTTCCTATCATTCCACATTTTTTTTAATTCTGTGCATGTCAGATGAATTAATGAATAAGAGAGCTACTGTAGATAATACGATGTAACATGTAGTGTATATAGGTACTGATCGCACAGCATGGTTGGGAAGGTTCATACGTTTGCCTAAGGCAGTGCCTCACTGCTACATTTCACTTGCAAAAAGCTTCATGTATTGGGTATGCCAGATGGGATGTATGTTGTCCAGTACCCTGATGCTTATAAGAAAACACTTTAACATGTCTCAGGGTGCAGCTTCTCCAGGGTATCCACCTATGATCCTCTATTTGGAATAGGTCACATCCCTGAGCAATACATGAACATACTGGCAAGTATAGACAAATTAATGTTTTACACAAATGAATAGTTTATATGCCAATAGTAAGTCAAATTCTGCATGAAGGTGAGTTACTGTCATTCAGATAATCCAAAACAAGTCATTAGAGGTAGTTCATGCCGTATACAACAAAATCCTTCCTTGACTGTTGTCTCTTCCCATAACTATGCTTCTTGGTTCTGTGTTCATCCCAGCTACACCCCTCTTACTTCTAATGTGAATGTTTTAAATTTAGTGAGGAATGGTCACCTTTCAAAATGAAGGCATTCCCAGGGTTTCTGTCTCTGTCTCCTGTTTCATTTTCTGAGAAGGAAATACATTGTCAATTTGAGATGCTCTTCTGTTTGAGACAACATTTGTGCACATGTAAAAAGTATTTTCAAACATTATCTTTCTTCACCTTACACATCAGAAAAATGTAAGTGTATAGTAATATGATCTGTTTCTATAGAGACCAAAAATAGTACATTAAGAATACATAGGAGAATTTGTAAGGAATGTTTATGCCAAATGACCTTTCTGCTTCCACACGCTTTCTATCCATAACACGAGTACTTGGCAAACAACAGGTTTGTACCTAGGCCTTGAAGTAATATCCAATGGACAATCCTTTTTTCTCTCCCATTATGACCAAACAGAAGCTAAGACAGCATCTAATCTTCTCTCCTCTTCCAAAACAACATCAGCTCTATCAAAATCTTTATCTTTGTCCTAAAAAGCCTCTACTGATGCATGCTCACTAGTTGCAATTAATTCCAACGCATTATTACCCTTGCCAAAGCCCAATTTGAATAGGTTTTGATGCAATGCCCTCTTTATCACAGGCCAGAAAATCATATTCTTCTTTTTTTCAATAAGCATTGAAGGTTTTTGTCTTGGCCCCTCTTTTTATTTCTTTTTTTTCTTCTTTTTTTTTTCATGTGTGTATTTCCTTTTGTCTCCTTTTGTTTTCAGGATGTTCACCACCCAAAGATCACACTGTGACCAACCCTGATTTTACCATGTGTATATAGCTTATTGCTGTGTCGTAGATTTAAGAAGATGAGCTGAACAAATCCCAACATAGTCAGAACACTTTCTCTTGCCCGCATCCTGGAGATACGCCAGGACAACGCCTTTTATTGAAGAACAGTAATATAAAATGCATCCCGTCTTTTGAACTGACTGACATGTAGAATTTACCAAAATGGAAACCACATGTTTATAAAAATTTAAAACATGGAGGTGGCTGCACTAGCATTATACTCACATCTGGAAGCAGCCATCTCTCACAGAGGCAGCTTCTTAAATCTTTTGTAGGGCACCATCTTAAAATTTATTTTGCCTGGCCTAAAATGCAATAAGATGTGCTGAAAAACATACGGCTAATGTAGGAACATAATATAAAGAATAGACAAGAACAAAAGGACAGATCAAATAGGAGAGAAGGGAAGGCAGGTTGTGTCATTTCAGTGGAAATATGAGTGTAATTTTTTTTTCCTTTTTTTCATGAACTCGTTGCAAGAGCAGTATTGTTATTGAGCTTGTCTTTGTTCAGCGTGTAAGCATATGCTGAGACTGACCAGATGAAATTGTACCTTTTTACTCAAAAAGAAATGTTTACTCCATGTGTTCAAAACCATATTTTCTTTATTGACTACTTTTTTTCCACCTGACAGCCCTGGAGAGCCAGAAAAGCAGTGAGACTGGGAGCAGGGCTGCTCTGCCTCATGCATCATCTACAGAATTGGTAACTACACCTGGATTTCACCAGCTTTATTGCTGGTGGCACAGAAGGCAGAAGCATTGTGGCTTGACATTTGTGCTCCAAAGGGATCTGGATAAATCTAGGGAGAAGTACTGCTATTAGGCATCTAGCATGGAGGATTGATTCATTTCTGTGTCTACCAGAATACGAAATTCTTCAACTTCCAGAATGAAATGGAGGTAGGATTTCCTGCTCTTCACCAGAGGATTCTCTGGGACTCTGATTTAGAAAACAAGTCTTAGGTATGTGAGCACTAGGAGCAAAGAACATGTTATATGTTGCTCTTTGAGTCTTGGTTGCTTTGCTGAAAAAATTCCTGGTGTGGAGGTATATCAGCAGGAAGCAAATGCCATATGGGTTTGAGCTCTGTGAGAAATGGGTATATCACATTCTGCAATATGGAATAGATCCATATTTTTATAAGGAATGCTGACAAAGTTGGAGAGCTAAGCAGCAGGCCAGAAAAAGGTTATCCATGCACTTGAATGAATATCCCTCAGAAACATATCCCTCTCATTACACAATTGGGAAGCTCCATTACTGTGGAAATTTCAGCTTCAGAGAAAATCCAACAGAAGTAAGTTCCAGTAGCATCACATGGCTCTTCACAGAGTTGAAGGTAGCTCTTCTAAGTAGCAAAAGGGCTTTAGCTTTTCTGCTTTCTCAGCTGTTGAAGGCAGATTCCTGCCAAAAGGACTAGCAGTTGGGAAGTCAGAAAAAATAAAAAAAGTAATATGCTCCTTTCAAACAGGTGCAGTGTGCCCGCAGCAAAGAGAAAGACACATGAGAAGAAGCATTTGTACAAGGAGGCATTAGAATAAAAAAGGCCTGAGCTGCAGAGACTGAAATATCTTTACAAAATGGCAGGCAGCCAGAAAGCTGGAGGGTGGGGGATGACTGCTTTTTCTTATTTTTCACATTTTTGATTGAAGACACTTGATTCTGATTTCAGCTACGTGGTTACACATTGATGCTTAAAATGTGAAATCAGCTGTTATTCAGAAGCTGATTTAACAAGCTAGGCAGGAATATCTGCCAGCATAGCTAAGTTCAGAAATCAGGCACAGGTTTTCTGCCAGAAGAATTGGGAACCCAGAAGCCATAGCAAAACACAGCCACACCAGCCAGTATATGTTGCTGAAGATCAGACCCATATTAAAAATATTTTCTCAAAATATAACAGGAATATGTATGTGTCTTTTAAAAGATTTTATTCAGTTTAAGAGAACACAGTTTTTATTTTACTATACAAAGGCTGCAATGCCTTTCAGTGGTTCTGCCCTTACGTACAACTGAGTTCTTTGTGCCTGCAGAGCTCTAAACTAACATAAAGATAGATATATGTGTACAGGAACAAACAGATACTCCTGTCAAAGGATTTGGCCTTTGTTATAACAGCCATGAGTTTTCAGGATGTACAGGCAACCATCTGTACCTTTCCTTGAAGTGCTTATCTGTGTCATCCTTCAAAAAATTAAGCCTATTTTTTGAGTTACACAGTTGCATATTTTTCACTCATATGTAATTGGTGTTTAGAAAATAAAAGCTGTTATTCTCAGTTCCTGTCTCTCAAACAATTTAGCATTTTCAAAGAAAATACATACTTCATAAGTGAATCCAAGATCCCTCTAACTAAATATGTTCCATTTTTCTCACATCTTGAGAATTTTATTCTGCTTCTTCATTGACAAGCATAATGGAAAAAGTGGCACAGCAAGAGCTCTGCTTATTATTTGCTTTGATAGACATAACTGGGAGAAGATGTTCTAAGCTCCATGTATCACAGGTAGCCATTTTAAAAGGTAATATTTACAGGATGGCTCTCTGAGCTAGAGAAAAGACAATTCAAAACTCCTATCCGATAATACCTTGTTCACTCAATCCAGTTTATTTTTCTGAGATTTTATAGGATGATGCAAAATAAACACTGTCACACAACTGTAATTTTTATGTTAGAAATTTTATGTCTGTTCTCATTGAGTGTAGTTTCAAATTCTTCACATTTTATGACAATGCATATGAAGGTTTCTAACACAGAATCAAATCTTTTTGTCACAATCTCATTGCCATAATATCATCACCTTTGGCAATCTTGTCTGTCAGTTCATGAAAATGTAGATTGCCGTCAAACCTACAAGGAAGGAGCCTTCAGATGCCAATGCATCTTTAGGGCAAGGTGTCAAACTAAAAAGTTTATTGTTCTTCAAGTGGTCGCATCCCTTTGGCATTTTTCCCAATCTTTTTCTTCCTTAAACTTTTGTACACATTCAAGAAAGTAAAGATGACATACAGCAAAATGAACATTACGATGCAGATTTTTTTTTTAGAAGCCTTGATCCTGGATGATTTTGATGTACTTTATGTAGGTGACCAATTAAACTAATGATTTCCGTACCTTTTCCTCTCAAATGACATACTTTCTTGAGGTTGGAATTTTGTTTTTATTTGTTTTCATTTCCTGACTTATTTTTTTGAGGAATTCAAAATGACCAAATATTAAATAAAAGTAGGCACCTTCAAGAGTTAAAAAAAAAAAAAAAAAAAACAGGAATATTTAAATGCAATTGTAGCATAAGAGAATCATCAGTGTATATTGTACAATTGTTAGGCACTATTAGGGAACAGAATGATCCACAGAGCCTTTCTGAACATGAAGAAAAATAATTGTCTGCCAAGGTCTACCCTAACCAGACATGGATGATGCCAAAGAGATAAGAATATAAAATCTGTAATGTATACAAGAACTACAATATAAAAGACTATCTCAGGCCACATGAATTTCCCAATAGCTCTTTGTCTAAGGCTGAAATAGATCAACTGGAATAAAGAAAAATTCACTTCTATTACTATTTTTCTACTTCCACAAGTGAAATATCTTCTACTCCCCTCAAAAGTCAGTCTTAAAAAAGGAAAAACACTTGATTTTTTTGTGTCTTGAAGACTCACAAATGATGGTGACTGATAATTATGTGCCCAGTAAACCACCAATAGTATGTAAACACCAAAAGCATAAGATTCATTGGAATATCAGCATAAGAAACATTTCTGAGATAGAACACATAAATCATAAAGTCACTGAGATGCAGTTACTGACAGGTATCTGGTGAAAAAAAGATAATCCCCTCATTTGTCATCTAATTGACTACATTCTGGTGCACTAATTAAGTCTCCATTGATAAGGGTCAGTTTTTGAGGGTACTATGTGTTTAGAGCAGCTGTTGCAGCCTTTGACAAATGCAGTACTGACCCAATGATTGATTCAAGTCTATTGTTCACAGGCACCTTTGAGTTTTCTAAGATTGAAGTTAAAAAGGGTGAAGCTGGGAAGCAGAGAATGGAATAACAAAAGGAGATGGGAAGAAAGATGAAAACACCAGAGACAGATGAAAATCTACAATTACTTTAGTAATTAATTCATCATTAAGAACAAGAATTTGCTGGCAAAGAAAGCTGACAAAAGGCTTTCTTTTGTCACAATTTTGCATTGTAAAGTAATTGGAGGGTTTGGGGGGAATAAGAAAGAATAGATAAGCAAATGTTACAAAGCTCAGGCTACTGAGGTGATGGGATAAAAAATAGATATATTATTATTAGCCGTTATATCATTCTCTATAATCATGTTGTTTGTACATGACTAAAAGACAACATGGTCTCCACGGTCATCAGCAAAAAATGTAGTAATGAGCTGAATTTCAATTGTACACACAGTTACATAAGTCATCCGTAGCTCCTTCTGAGTTCCAAAGATTATGCCTCAAAACCAAACTTAATCTCTTAAAATGTACTGCTGTATCATAAGAAGGTACATTGAAGTCCACGTACATACCCCACAGAATCAGGATGTGGATCACACAGCCACCTCTCACAGTATCACAGTATCACAGTATGCTAGAGATTGGAAGGGACCTCAAAATATCATCTAGTCCAATCCCCCTGACGGAGGAGGAACACCTAGATAAGGTTACACAGGAATGTGTCCAGACGGGTCTCCAGAGAAGGAGACTCCACAACCTCCCTGGGCAGCCTGTTCCAGTGTTCCATCACCCTCACTGAGAAGAAGTTTCTTCTCAAGTTTAAGTAGAACTTCTTGTGTTCCAGTTTGTACCCATTACCCCTTGTCCTATCATTGTTTGCCACTGAGAAGAGCCTGGCTCCATCCTCGTGACACTCCCCCTTTATATATTTATATACACTAATGAGGTCACCCCTCAGTCTCCTCTTCTCCAAACTATAGAGACCCAGCTCCCTCAGCCTTTCCTCATAAGGGAGATGCTCCACTCCCTTAATCATCTTAGTTGCCCTGCGCTGGACTCTCTCCAGCAGGTCCCTGTCCTTCTTGAACTGAGGGGCCCAGAACTGGACACAATATTCCAGATGCGGTCTCACCAGGGCCAAGTAGAGGGGAAGGAGGACCTCTCTCGACCTACTGACCACCCCCCTTCTAATACACCCCAGGATGCCATTGGCCTTCTTGGCCACAAGGGCACAGTGTTGGCTCATGGTCATCCTGCCGTCCACTAGGACCCCCAGGTCCCTCTCCCCTACACTGCTCTCTAACAGGTCGTTCCCCAACCTATATTGGAACCTGGGGTTGTTCCTGCCCCGATGCAGGACTCTACACTTTCCCTTGTTATATTTCATCAAGTTATTCCCTGCCCAACTCTCCAGCCTGTCCAGGTCCTGCTGGATGGCAGCACAGCCTTCTGGCGTGTCAGCCACTCCTCCCAGCTTAGTGTCATCAGCAAACTTGCTGACAGTACACTCAATTCCCTCATCTAAATCATTGATGAATATATTAAATAATACTAGTCCCAGTACTGACCCTTGAGGCACTCCACTAGATACAGGCCTCCAACTAGACTCCGCCCCATAGACTACAACTCTCTGGCTTCTCTCCTTCAGCCAGTTTGCAGTCCACCTCACTACCTGATCATCCAGACCACACTTCCTCAATTTAGCTATGAGGATGCTGTGGGAGACTGTGTCAAATGCTTTGCTGAAGTCAAGGTAGGCCACATCCACCGCTCTGCCATCATCCATCCACTGTGTTATTTTCTCATAAAAGGCTATGAGGTTGGTCAAGCATGACTTCCCCTTGGTAAAGCCATGTTGACTGCCCCTCATAACTCTCTTATCCTTGATATGCCTTAAGATGGCACCAAGGATAAGGTGTTCCATCACTTTCCCAGGGATGGAGGTGAGGCTGACCGGTCTATAGTTACAAGGGTCCTCTTTCTTGCCCTTTTTGAAGACTGGAGTGACATTTGCTTTCCTCCAGTCCTCAGGCACCTCTCCCGTTTCCCAAGACTTGGTAAAGATGATGGAGAGTGGTCTAGCAATGACTTCCACCAGTTCTCTCAGCATCCGCGGGTGCATCCCATCTGGACCCATGGATTTATGGATGTCCAGATTGCTCAACTGGTCCCTAACCCATTCCTCGTCGACTAAGGCAAACTGCTCCACTGACTTGACTTCATCTGAGGTCTCAGGGGTACAGGGCTCTTCAGGACTGCCTCAGGCAGAGTAGACAGAGACAAAGAAGGCATTCAATAACTCTGCCATCTCTGTATCTTCTGTCACCAGGGCACCCATCCCGTTCACCAGTGGGCCAACCTTGCCTCTGGTGTTAGTTTTATCGGCCATGCATTTGAAAAAGCTCTTTCTACTGTCCTTGACCCCTCTCACCAGATTTAATTCTAAGGAGGCCTTAGCCATCCTAGCTGCCTTCCTACATCCTCTAGCAGCAGCCTGATATTCCTCCCGAGTGGCCAGCCCCTCCTTCCATGACCTGTAAACTCTCCTCTTCCACTTGAGCATACCCAGCAGTTCCTTATTTAGCCACGGAGGTCTCCTGGTCCTCTTCCTTGACTTCATATGTGTCGGGATGCTCTGATCTTGAGCTTGGAATAAGCAATCCTTGAATGCCAACCAACTATCTTGGGCCCCTTTACCTTCAAGCAGCCTTGCCTATGGGATTTCCCCTAGCAATTGCTTGAAAAGGCCAAAGTTTGCCTTGCTGAAGTCCGGGGTTGCAATTCTACTTGCTATTCTACTGGTCCTACCACACAAGATCCTGAATTCCACCATCTCGTGGTCACTGCAACCAAGGCAGCCCTCAACCTTTACTGCTTCGACCAGACCCTCCTTGTTAGTGAGGATGAGATCCAGCAGCGCTCCTCTCCTGGTTGGCTCATCCACCATTTGCATGAGGAAGTTATCATCCATACACTGGAGGAACCTCCTGGACTGTGGCTGGGTTGCTGAGTAGTCCTTCCAGCAAACATCAGGGAAGTTAAAATCCCCCACGACGACCACGGCCTGTGACTGTGAGGCCGCTCTCAGCTGCCTGTCGAAGGCCTCGTCAACTTCCTCACCCTGATCTGGTGGCCTGTAACAGACACCCACAACAGTATCGCCCCTGCCAGCCTGCCCCTTAATTCTCACCCACAGACTCTCAACTCGCTCGTCCCCTGTCCCTGGACAGAGCTCAGTACATTGCAGCTGCTCTCGCACATAAAGAGCAACCCCACCACCCCGCCTGGCTGGCCTGTCTTTCCTGAAAAGGACATAGCCCTCCATGAGTATATTCCAGTCATGTGAGCTGTCCCACCACGTCTCTGTAATTGCCACCAGATCATAATCTCCTGACTTAACACAGGTCTCTAACTCCTCCTGCTTATTTCCCATGCTGCACACATTGGTGTACAGGCATTTCAAGGAGGGAGCTTGTCGTGGTTTAAGCCCAGGCCGTAAATCAGAACCACGAAGTCCACTTCCCCCCCACACCTTTCTTCCCTCCGCTCCTGGAGGGACGGGGAGGAGAATCAAAAGAATGCAACTCCCACGGGTTGAGATAAGAACAGTTTAATAACTAAGGTATAACACAAATCACTACTGCTACCACCAATAGTAATAATGATAAAGGAAATAACAAGGAAGAGAATACAACCGCTCACCAACCGGTACCTCACCCCCACCCTGCCATGATCCAGCCCTTCTGGGAACTCTCAGTTCTACATCCTGGGCATGACGTGCTATGGTATGGAATACCTCTTTGGCTAGTTTGGGTCAGGTGTCCTGTCCCTGCTTCCTCCCGGCTTCTCCTCCTCCCTGGCAGAGCATGAGACTCACAAAGTCCTTGCTCAGGGTAAACATTCTGACCCGCAACTGAAAACATCGGCTTTATCAGTATTATTCCCAGGCCAGAAGTCAAAACACAGCACTGCACCAGTAGAAAAACTGACTGCTACTGCTAAACCAGGACAGTATCCACCCCTTATTCCATACCATTCACATCATGCTCAGATCCCACATTTTCAATATACCATCACTTTCATCTCAGTGCACTCTTATCTTGGTGCACGGACCAATCCCTATAAAGCTGCTGAGTCCATTCTGTTCATGATGTTGGGCTCCATCTCTTGTAACAGTCTTTCAGAGCAAGAGAGGCCCATTGCAAAGTCCACCCCTCGATCATGAGTCCATCTCTATGTTGCATCTCTGCCCTGATGGCCTGAAGTGTCATGGGCCCATCAGGCTCAAAATAATTCACCCTCCCCTGCAGCAGTCTCTGCAACTTGTCGTTGGGGACTCCACACAGCTGCCTTCCATCTCCAATGCTTCCAAAGCACTGGAGGGGCCCAGTGGATTAGATACTTGCCCATACTGTCCCACACACCGTGACACTCATGGCTGTCCAGCCTTGGGGAAAACCTCTCGGTCCCCCTGTATTGTCTAAACCCAGACAAGACCCAAACCTGACTCTGCTTAACTCTTGGGATCCGACAAAATGGCCGTGGGTAAAACACACTCTGTGTGTGTGCCAACATGCTGATCCCCATCACAATCAGCAGGCAGGTCCCAAGGGTACCCAAAGGCCATTCAAAACCTTCAAAACTCTCAAATGATGCTGCTGTACTTGTCACTGGGGCTGTAGCTGTTGTGCTTGAAGGCTTTCTCACCACCAGCTTCTCTTTTTCCGAGTCCAGATCTTCCTCCTCTGCCTTGCTGGGAAATGCTGCGGGGTCTCCTGCATCCTCCTGGGGCTCGGGCTCACGGGGCTCGGCGGACGGCTGCTGGGTGACGCTCTCGGCCGCCGCGGGGCTGGGCTCGGCTGTGGGGCTCGGCTCCTCCGCCACCTCCTCCCGCTGCTCGGCAGCTGCCTCCTTCCCCTCCTCGGCAGCCGCCTCCTTCCTGGCCTCCGGCCCCGCTCCCGCCGCCACTTGGTCCCCGGGGCCCCTCTCCCGGGCCGCTTCGGCCGCTGCCGGCTCCCGGGGCCGCTCTCCCTCAGCTCCCCGCAGCCTCACAAAGACGGAGGCGAGGACGAGGGCCAGGACAGTGAAGAGCAGCGGGACGGCCAGGTACAAGTCCACGGCCACGTCCATCCCGCCCTGCTGCCGGAGCCCTCCCGTATTACAAGCCATTACTGTAAAATACAATGAAACAAGAACCTTAGCTGAAGACCCACACTTGATAAACACTAACACAGCAAATATCGGCTCTAAGTAAGCTACAGCATACTGAAACTGTGACATCAAGAGAAACAACTTTGAGAGCCAATAAATCAGCATTGTGCCTTGGTCAGATCTGTTGTTATCTCAACCCTTCAAGCCCCACGTTGGGCGCCAAAAAGAACTGTCATGGTTTAAGCCCAGGCCGTAAATCAGAACCACGAAGTCCACTTCCCCCCCACACCTTTCTTCCCTCCGCTCCTGGAGGGACGGGGAGGAGAATCAAAAGAATGCAGCTCCCACAGGTTGAGATAAGAACAGTTTAATAACTAAGGTATAACACAAATCACTACTGCTACCACCAATAGTAATAATGATAAAGGAAATAACAAGGAAGAGAATACAACCGCTCACCAACCGGTACCTCACCCCCACCCTGCCATGATCCAGCCCTTCTGGGAACTCTCCATTCTACCTCCTGGGCATGACGTGCTATGGTATGGAATACCTCTTTGGCTAGTTTGGGTCAGGTGTCCTGTCCCTGCTTCCTCCTGGCTTCTCCTCCTCCCTGGCAGAGCATGAGACTCACAAAGTCCTTGCTCAGGGTAAACATTCTGACCCGCAACTGAAAACATCGGCTTTATCAGTATTATTCCCAGGCCAAAAGTCAAAACACAGCACTGCACCAGTAGAAAAACTGACTGCTACTGCTAAACCAGGACAGAGCTGAGCTCACCAATTTCACCCTAGGATTATAGGAGGCCTCCCAGTCTTCATCAATTCTAGAGTGCTGCCCCACTGGGGCAAGCCCAGTTACAACCCCATCCCCCTTCGAATCTAGTTTAAAGCTCTCCAAATGAGCCCTGCTAATTCATGCCCCAGCATCCTTTTGCCTCTGTGAGATAAAACTTTCCCACGTGCCGTTATCCAGTCTGGAGCCTTATAAAACCAGCTGTTATCAAAGAATCCAAAGCCCTGACTGAAGCACCAGTCTTGCAGCCAATTGTTTATGGACTGAATTTTCCCATTCAGTCCCACATCATCACTGGAAGATGGAAGAAGTGAGGAGAAGATCACTTGAGCCCCAGACTCTTTCACCATCCGCCCCAAGGCCCTGTAGTCTTTCTTCATCCCCCTCAGACTGCGGGAAGCAGCTTCCCCCCCACCTGTCTGGAAGACCAGCAGCGGGTAGCAGTCTGTCGGGTGCACCAGGCTGGGGAGCGCCCTGGTGATATCCCTGATCCGGGCTCTCAGGAAGGTCAGAGCTGATCTTGCCTGTTTCATCATTCCTTAAATTGTTCAAGTCCCATCCTAATGCAAGCAGTAAGCTTTTCAGTTCCTTTTAATTCTTTTATTCTTATTAACTTAATTCCAATAGTGAGTATTTGTTGTTGCAACCGTAGTGATAACAGTGACTGGAGATACTCATGAACTTTTTCAATCACTCTTTAAAATATGATTGTATTAGAAGTAGCGTGGCTCTCAGTAGACCAATGGCAGTGATTATCCCCTTGTACTTGGCACTGGTGAGGCTACACCTTGAATACTGTCTTCAGTTCTGGGCCCCTCACCTCTAGCAGGTCCAGAGAAGGGCAAAGAAGCTGGAGAAGGGTGTTAAGAGGAACAGCTGAGGGAACTGGGGGTGTTTAGTCTGGAGAAGAGGAGGCTCAGGGGGACCTTATCTCTCTTTACAACTACCTGAAAGGAGCTCCTAGTGAGGTGGGAGTCAGTCTCTTCTCTCAAGTAACAAACAATAGGACAAGAGGTAGCGGTTTCAAGCTGCACCAGGGGAGGTTTAGATTGCATATTAGGAAACATTTCTTCACCGAGTGGGTGATCAGGCTTTGAAAAGGCTTCCCAGGGTTGTGGTGGAATTACCATCCCTGAAAGTGTTCAAAAACAGTGTAGATGCGGCCCTCAGTGACATGGTTTAGTGGTGGTCTTGGCAGGCCTGGGGTAACGGTTGGACTTGATGATCTTAAAGGTCTTTTCCAACCTATCTGATTCCATGATTCTATGATTCTATTATTATATGGTTAGGGTCTTTCTGTTGTAAGATTAAGGTAAAACACAGTGTTGAAATAATTCTTACATCAGTTTTCAGTTATGACATTAGTAACTGTTGTGTTTAACATTACTCCAGAAGACAGTAAGAAACATCATTCTTCCATCTCAACATTTTCCTGAGAAAATACAGTTTCTGAGTATTTTCTTCAGAACATCAATTGTGATAAAGCTCTTCCGGGAAGACATCTACAATACGTAACACACTGTGAGTATAGTACAAATTACCAATATTTTGTTATACATGACTGAAATAAGAAAGGGACTTTTCTTGAAGACACATTGATATACGCATAAAGGAGAATTTGTACATTTTACTACTTTCAGAGAAAATCCTTTTTTTTTTTTTAACTTACAGGAAGGGAACAAAATCAAATTAAGTGAGTAGAGAAGAGTATAAAAAGTATGAGGAAGCAAACAAGGATTTATGTTTTCCAATTAATATTGAGTAAAATATGCTTTTATGGACCTAATGAGATTTTTGAGCTGAAATATGAAATATAGTAATATAAAATAATTACATATTTATATTTATATTTTTATATATTAGGCTCTCTTGCACATGTATATAACAGACACATCTCACAAGCTGTTAAAAACAGAACATATCCACTGATAAGTGGAACTGATCCAGCTTTACTAGTTTCATGGTGGGTCTGTATGACAAGGAATAAAGTAGAGTGTAAAGTAGATCTCTGTGAGTAGTGGAGAATAGATCCCAAAGCTAGTAATCAAATTAATCAGGTAAGTTTTCCAAGGAATCCAAGGAATCATTTCAGCAAAGTAGGAGTTCAACATGAAAAGATGAAATAGAAATAGGAAAGAAGGGATCAACAGCTTTATTGAAAGGTATAGCAGGATTAGAAGTCCTTTAATTCCATGGTAGGAAATCAGAGCAGAATTTATTTTGTTTGGATGTGAGAGAAAGTCTGGAGTTGTAAAACAATGAGACATTAAAAGTTTTGAGTTTTGGTAAGTAGTGTAAGGCTGTGAGCTGGCTAAGGAAAAATATGGTAGGAAACATCCAACTCAAAGTTTTAACAAAGATGGATTAAGATTGGACTTCATTTGCATCTTTTCACTCTTCAGTACGTAATACACTAGAGTTTCTTTGCAACTCACTTTACCAAGTTTTCATTATTCCTTCTCATATATACATTTAGCTGCTTTATTTTTCTTGAGTGAATAGACCAAGTAAAAAGCATCATACTAGAATATATTTACGCTGCTATGAATATTTGAAAATGCAAAAGCCGCAGATTAGAAAATCTGAAAAACACAGTAAAGAAAACCTTAAGGATGAGAAGAAACTCATCAGTAACAAACCTGTCACCATTTCCAGATTTCCCATGACATTTGAAATTGTTTAAAAGTGGAGAAAATTAATAGCACAAAACCAAAAAGAAATTAAAACCACAAAGAAGAAAATTAACCCTTCTGAGATATCTCAGTCGGGGGGGAAAAACCTGTCAACTGACAGTTTTTGACCGGGAAATGCGTAAAACAGATATTGTATAAAATTATGACACCTCAGTCTTCCAAACCCCCCAAAATCCCAGTTAATACTTCCCATGATAGAGGCAGAAAAAGAATATTTCAAATGAATTTTATTCATTTTACTGAAAAGTTAGTCTTGATCTTTTTATTAAAAAAAAAAAAAAAAAAAAAGAAGAAAATCTGGTATTCAGAATGTTTATCTTTTAGATCTCTAAACTGACTTCATCCTGGTAAACTAGATTATCATCTAGTTTATGACCTGAAGAAAAGGCACTAAGTGGTCCCAATTCATGTTTTCCTGGCCATATCACAAAAGCAGCTGCCCCACACAGTTTTCTCATCCCTGAAAGGAAGTCACTAAGGAGATCCTGTGGAAGTCAGTGGGATGATGAAAGCTTTCCAATGAACCTTCTGTATGGATCGATGCAGAAGGGACAGAGTGCTGATCGGTTCTCAGATTTTCAATGAATTCATTTCAGTCATTTAGCTGATAAATTTTTAAGAAGACAAAAATCAAAACCTGGGTGCAACAACCACATAAAAGGATTATTCTTTCTGGCACTGTCAATGAATATTCAGGTAAGAATATGTGTCTCAGTTCTATTCCCATGACATTAACCCCCCGCTATTTCTGGAACCTGACTACAGTCTCTTGGCACATTCCCTGGAGTGTAAAGTTGCAATATTTTGTTTGTTGCATAAAATAAAAATCTTTCCTCAGATTTTTCCTAGGCAGTTGCTTTTCCAAATTTGCCAAATCAGCTACCTTCATGATTCCCATGCCAGGGCTGTTCAAAACCAGTAAAGACATAAGCAGAGCTTAGCAGCTCCTAAGGGGTTAAACTTACTAGTCTGAGCTGAGCCAATTTCACTTTGTATGTTCTGCAGTGCAGTGAAAGTTAATTCATTCTAAAGCACAGAGCTTTCCAGCAACATTGTTAATATTGTAATGTTCCTTTGCCGCACTGTCCTAGCTAGTTTATTAGATGTGAGAAAAATACAGATGTGCTGACAAGCAGAGTTATACCTACCCGCACTGGCAAAATATTTATTAAAATTATTTTAAATCATCTTCACGCGGAATTATAAGCTCCTTTAAAATTCAGAAGTAGTCACTTTTATTTTTAGTAGTATAGTTGATTATATTTGATACAGGCCAGTTTTTTGTTTTCTTTTAATAAACAGGTATGCTCTTCTGATTGCGTGATAATTTTTCTCTTCTTTGAGTTGCAGCAGACTTTCCTAAATTAAAAGGTAATTGGGTTAGATGGGTGGTACATTTAAAGATATAGAAAAAATTAATATACTAAAATAGTAACATGAAGACAGACATTATGGCTGCTGTTTCTAGTAGGAAAGAAAACAATCCAATAGTCCTAGAGCAATTGCTGGGAAAAATAAAAAACCCAGTTGATCCCATATGCAATAGCTATAATGAAACAACAAGAAAAAAAAAATCATGAAATTTCTCTGCAGAATGAAGTGAAGGTTGACAGCACATTCAAAGTCTAATACATTTACTGGGCAGTCTCATTCCTATCTGAGCTCTAGCAGTCAGATAAAGGCAGAAACAGTTTATTACAATATATAAAGGGCTTTGAGAAATTCATCTCACCGGGTAAAATTTAGCAGTAGACAAGTTGGGAATAAAACTACCAAGACAAGATTTAACACCTTTTCTTCCATTTCACTCAACACAACACTGAATTCTAGTGGCTTTTGCATTATTTAAAGATCACTTTGTGCCTGTATCTTGTTGCATGTTTAGATCCCCCCAGTGTATGTATGAGACAGTTGATTTCAGTCTCATTGCAAGGCCTTCTCCTGAGCTCTAACATATTTATAACAATGTAATTACTATGGCATCAATACATCTGAAAATCCACACAAACAACATCTTGCTGTAGGTAATGAACTATTCGGCTTATCTCCAAGACAGTGGCAGTCATGACCTCCAGCGGCTAAGCTTAGTGAAACCCACCACTGAGGAGAGCACAGCACAAACACTGCACTTCTCAGAAGCCCAAGTGAAAGTGAGACCACAAGCACCAATGCCATGGTTAGCGGAGATAGTCTGTGCTCAGCAGTCATTTCAGCAGAGGTCAGTGCCAAAATCAGTGCTGACTCCAATGGCCATGCTATCAAGCAGCTGGAAGGGAAGATGATCCAGAGCAAAGGAAACCTTGTAAGTGAAAGGTGGGGTAGCTGTGGTCACTCTTGTTCTTTGGCTCAGTTAGGTTGACATTACTATTATGGACATACAGCTTTCCTAAACAATCACTGGTTTTGGAACATAATTCTTTGGTTTAGCACCACAGAAGCAGTTGAGGTCCCATGTTAAAGGCACACTTGCAAGACAATATTCATATCTTCGTTTGTTTCAGATTTTGAAAGTTCAGTCAGATGACTTGTTTTGACTGCTCAGGACACAAAGAAACATTGGGTAATTTTGTTCAAGAAGGAGTTCAATGGAGATTTTAAAAGCTTCTCATATCCATAAACCACTCAACTTTCTTGATTTCTCGTTGACATAAAAACAGAATGGAAGAATTCTAAAAATGTAAAACTAAAAACTGTAATGCTAAAAATAAGATTTTTTTACAAGTAAAAAGATTATAAAAATCAGATATGTGGTAAAATCTGCTTCCAGTCTTGAATGAATTATGGTTTCTCTGCAATGGAGATAAGTTATCATTCTTTATCCTTAGGCATTTTTTAAATATGACCATAAAAGCAAACAAACGAGTGCAGTATTTCAGAAGTAAGACAGTCAGTTGTTTAACTGCAAGAGGGAAGTGAATTAAGAGGATATCTTTAGAAGAAAAGACAGAGCAGATGACAACAGACTCTCATGAGGAAGAAAGAATGAGATAAACCATATTGTCAAAAGACGAGTAAGAGAATAAGAAAATCCAGAAAGTGACACCTTAGTGAAGAGGAAGGTGGAGAATGATCCTGTAGGACATTTGGATAATAATTTAAAAATTAAAATTTCACTAAATTGAAGAGTTATTTATTGTGGTACTCAAAGTTTCCCTTTTTTTGAAGCTGACTGTCTAGGCATCTCAGGACTGATTTTCTTTTTTATCACTTCTATCAATTCTTAGCAGGACAATAATTCTGAAATACTCAGTATGTAAAATTAGCAGCCTTGTGCATATCAGAGAGAAATGTTGATACAGAGAGAAAGATGATGTAAATGTGATCTGAGCTGGATATTTCTCAAACCAACAAGCAGAGCTAGAAATAAAGTTGGCTAAGAAACCAGTCTATCCGTATCATACAGATTTAATCTTGGTGGATAAATGCAAAATGCTAATTGAAAAAGTACTTATAGAAGGAGCAATCACAGACATAGCAAGGCATGCATGGCTAGAATAGCAATTTTAGGTCTTTAGATGACATTGTAAATGTCCAAAATTGAGGATCTTACCATCTTTTCAAGCTCCTGGGTTGACTATGCATCCCAGGCACATCCCACCTCTGTATCATGTTATGACATACAGCTGCCATCTTTTTGAGTCTTAGACTTTCACAAAAAGGAAACCAGCACTGCATGGACCAGATGAACTTCAACCAAGACCCCAGTAATCTGCATGTACTTGAAGGTCCATTTAGATGCTGGTTTTCTGATATGCAGCTGTTGTGGATGTGTCCACCAAAGCCACTCTATCACTCCCCTCCTCAGCTGAACGGGGGAGAGAAAACAATGAAAGGCTCATGGGTCAAGATAAGGACTGGGAAAGATCACTCACCAGTTACTATCATGGGCAAAACAGACTTGGGGAAATTAATTAAATTTATCACCAATCAAATCAGGGTAGAACAAGAAATAAGCCAAATATTAATTAAAAAACAAAAACAAAACCAAACAACCTCCTTCCTTCTAAGGCTCAGCTTCACTCCTGATTTTTCTATCTCCTCCCCACAAGCTGGGGAGGGGGACAAGGAATGGTCAGTTCATCACGCATTGTCTCTGCTGCTCCTTCCTCCTCAGGAGGAGGACTACTCACACTCTTCCCCTGTTCCAGCATAGGGTCCCTCCCACAGGAGACAGTCCTCCATGAACTTCCCCAATATGAGTCGCTTCCATGGGCTTCAGTTCTTCACAGACTGCTCCAGCGTGGGTCCCTTCCATGGGGTGTAGCCCTTCAGGAACAGACTGCTCCAGTGTGGGTCCTCTGCAGGGTCACAAGTCCTGCAGCAAACCTGCTCCAGTGTGGGCTCCTCTTTCTACAGGGCCACAGGTCCTGCCAGGACCCTGCTCCAGTGCGGGCATCCCACGGGCTCACAGTCTTCTTTGGGCATCCCCCTACTCTGGCGTGGGGACCTCCATGGGCTGCAGGTGGAGATTTGCTCCACCATGGACCTCCATGGGCTGCAGGTGGAGATCTGCTCCACCATGGACCTCCATGGGCTGCAGGGGAATCTCTGCTTTGGGGCACCTCCTGCCTCTCCTTCTTCACTGACCTTGGTGTCTGCAGGGCTGTTTTACAGTCTTACTCCTCTTTCTGGCCATAGTTGTGCAGCAGTTTTTTCCCCAATTCTTAACTATGTTACTACCAAGGTGCTACTACACCAAGGTCCTACCTCACCTTGGCTAGTAGTGGGTCCATCTTAGAGCCAGCTGGCATTAACTCTACTGGGCACGGGGAAAGCTTCTCACAGAAAACATCCCTGTAAACCCTCCCCACCAAAAAAAAAACCCTTACCATGCAGACCCAATACAACTCTCTGCTTCTATAAAAGCATAACTGTATAACTTAGGATTCTTTAATATATTTCTCACTATATTGATAATATTTATTACACACAGCAGTTGACATGTGATCATCTGTAACTTTATTTATAACAAACATGGTTTTGCTTTTGCTCCTAGAACCTGTTGTGTAGGTAGAGCTTGGGCTCACACACGTATTGGATGCACAAGCCAAAAAATCTGTGGCTTTAATACATCTAAGTGCAAACCTGTACATTCAGAAACAAGGAAGATGAAGACTGGAGAGAAACCAGAGGACAGATAGATATATAGATAGATTTATATATAGATAAAGATATAGAAAACTGTGAAAATATAGTGTATGATTTTGTATGTGGTAAGATGGAAGAAAAGGCTGTTTATAATTTAAGGATAAATAATGGGAAAAGTAATTGCAAGTAGTCCAGTGAGAGCCTGGTGTACAATTCTGGTGAGGTTAATAGGAAACTAATCCTTAATTCCACATTTCAGAAAATGACAGAAATTGGAGAGAGAAAATTGGAATACAAAAATATTATAGGTCCCGAGAAGATACCTCATAGTGAGACACTTAAAGAGTCTGGTTTATTCACTTTAATAAAGAGAGAGTTCAAAGATCTTCATTTTAGACCCTAGTACTGGGGAGAAAGTAGTAGATACTAATAGGTAATTAAATCTAACAGAGAAAGGCATAACAGGAACAAAATGGCTCAAAGTATAAGGGAGCAAAATTGCAATTAAAAATAAAGCATAAGTGCTTCTTAAAGAATATCACAAATCATTAGAACCAAACCTTAACAGAAATGGTGGCTTTTCTGTCTTTACATGTCATCAAATACGTACCTGTCTTGAGCAAGAAAGCTATTTTAACAAAATACAAAATTGTTGGGTTTGATACAGGGGAAGCTGAATGAAACTTAATGACCTATGAGTTATAAGAGGTCAGACTAGGTTATCTAATAGTCTTTTCTGGCCTCATACACTATGAATCTATGAATGAATCTACGAAAATGCTGAGCTGACTTACCCACTTCCTTGCAGAAATCCATTTTCTCCTTGTGTTTAAAAGAAGGTAGGTTCTCCAGTGCTTTGAGGGTAAATTTCTGCACTGCTGACAGCTGACTGGGAAGTCATGGATGTGTTGATGCTTAGTACAAGTTAACCTGTCATCTTGTACTGAATTCACAATGGCTAGTTGTGTTGAATATCTGATGGTAGCTGGCATTGTTATAGCAACATTTGGTTATAGCACTAATTATGCTAGCTATTTCCCCTTCTTACACGATGATTTGGATTACATATATTCCTTTTGCCTCAGTTTTGTAGGCCACTCTGGCCTCTGTCCCTCTTCGAGAGTAGATGGCATAGCAGATGTGTAGAAGCTGTCTAATTCTGACCTTATCAGAAGCAACTGTTGATTTTACTGTCTGAAGAGAAACATAGATGATAGTCAGACGGATGAAATCCATCCAAACCCTTAATGTCTCTAAGGATTCTGAGTCAGGAAAAATAGCAAACCTTTATAAGTAGAAAAATGTTCAAGATAAAATAAAACAGAAATCTAACTTAATTCCAGGACATCCTACATAGATGGTAAAACTCCCTGAGCAGAAGATTTCTAGGGAATATGGTTAAAAATATAAAACTAGTGACAAGTTTTAAATAGCTTTATAAATTCAAAAAGTGAGTGAAGGAGATAAATAGGGATAAATAGGTTGCTTTGTGCTTTTACCAGAAGGGCATCTTTTCATTTCCAACAGGAATTTGGTTGTCGTCCTCAATGGAAATGCTGAAAGACAGTAACAACTAAAATGTGTAATTTTCTCTCAGGATGAATTCTTTCCTGGGACATGAGATGCAGGCAATACTTGTTCCTCATACAGGTATTATTTATACACCTATGAGCTGGCTTTGGTGTATGGGTTTTTTCGGCAGGTTTCTGTGTAAATTTTACATCAAGGTATTGCAGTTCGTCTAGCAAAGAAATAATAAAGTGAAAACCATATCACTGCACAAAAAAAAAAGCCTTTGGTGTGCCATGATTATGAATTTATGTTTAAGATGCTAACACCTCTATATGTCTTGCCATAATGATTTTACTCTTTCTTATGACCAGTTCCAATACCCCAGACTGTTCTTTTATACCCCAAAATATCTTCCTTTGCTATTAGAGAAGATTAGTTAGGAAAAGAAGGAGATATTAACCCAGCAAATGTCACACCATCTTGATTACAGACAGCCAGTAAAGCAGAATTCTTATCTCTAGCAAAAGAGAATGGTACAAACCTGAAAAGTTTTTATCTCATTTTATTAAAAGAGAAAGATTTCAATTTCTTTAATATTAATCGCTAGAAATCTTCATAGTTCATTTTAATGCCATGCTAACTAAATGGAATTAATTTGACAATGCCCATCCTTGAACCCCTAACCTCAGGATTTTCTAAAGTAAAATAATTGTTTCTCTTGTCCTTCACCTTTCATTTCTTGAAATGTGTTTTATGAGCATTTGTCTACAGGCAACCTGAAATTTCATTTCCTTGCAAATTTCTTCATCATATGGTTAGGTAATTGTATTGTATTATTTATCAGGAGCCAACTGTCTGTTCACACTCTGCAAATGTAGACAAAGATATGTATCCTGCCCTGAACAGCTTGTAGGGTAATTCAAATACTCTTATACCAGGAATGCTATACGTGTCTGAGATGAAATCATCAGGTCTGAGATTGTGATTCAACTCAAACAACACTTACAAGGCTAGTATTGTTGATTTCAAGCATACTCCTTATATGACTAAATATAATGACTTCTAGTGGAAAATTAAGAATTAAATTTTTGGGGGTTTATTTTGAGTTCAAAAGTCAGAAGGTGACAGCCATTTTGTCTTACAATTTCACTGAAGTCTTGGGGGGAGGGTAGGAAGGGTGCAGGAATTTGTCTCTTTACACAGTAATAAAGAGTAATATACCTTAGAGGTGAGATGAAGAGGCACAGAAAAGTCGGGAAGGAGTCCTCCTCTTGCCCAGCAGACAGCATTCTGCTATGCACGAGCCTTTTGCAGTGGTTCACAGTGCACCCAGACATAGAAGCAACATCCCATTGTTTCAGTGACCGCGCTCTTTTTCTAAAGAGGAAAGGCAATAGAACTCATTGCCCTTGGTCCTGTGTAACAAAGTACGACTCTGCTGGAGAGAGCTGGTAATGTTTTTTAGCTGCCACTGCTTCCTACCCCATCTCTCATTTGTTTTCCATCATCTAATGTTCTTTCTAATAGACTGAGATCATATTTGTGCTGCAACCCAGCACAGTGCTGGGATCCAAAATCTAGTACTGAATAAGCCAACTCCAGTGCTGGAAAAAGTAGCAGCAGCACTGCAGCAGGCAGGTTTGCCTAAATGGCATCATTTATAGGAGGGACTAATTCCCTTGCTGTAATGCTCTGCTACCTTACATGTGTACTGTGGTTCAGCAGTGCCCTTTTACTTCCTCAGCAATTCGGGCCATGTTGTACTGTGCTTTCAATGTTATCAGAGAGATATAGCAAAATAGGGGAGTCCAGGCTTCATCAACCTAGGCTACAGTGGCAGAACATCTGAAGCAGGAGCATCACAAGGGAAGAAGGCTTGCAGTCAGAATCACTTTGGCTTCAGTGGCCTTCGCTTCCAGCTGTCTGTACGATGTTCACAACAATTTTTTTGCTTGCTCTGAAAAGGTTCCACTAAGTTATTTTGGCTTAGTTTGAATGCTGGAGAGAATTGGTGCAGTCACTATTGGCCCTTGAAAAAACTCAGTGCAACTTTGTTTTTTCTCCTGAGCTAATTTTTTACAATGTTTGCTCTGGCATTGCCTTTCAGGTATTTTAGTATATCTGTTCTACCCAGACAACATATCACAAATCCTCACCAACTTCATTTAGAGAACTCATGTATGATGCACATTTGCTCCCAATATTCATAGCTTTGAAAAACTGCAGAGATGGTGGTAAACTCAAATACACCATGGGAGCACTACCTGGCTCCTTGGCAGATTTCCTTTTGAAAAACATGTTTCTTTGAGATAAAGATCATGATATTTTTTCCAGTATGTGTTTACAGACTATCAGAAGTGCCCTTGCCAAAAATAAGCACACCCAAGAAGAGTTCAATGGTTGGATAACCTAGACCATAGCTGTGTGATGCCTCTTTAAGCCATCACAGCAGTTGATGGTGGATGGTGATTTCTAAGGATCACTGAACTCCTTTTTAACTGTTTTCTCCCTCTTTGAAGTGGTCTCCTGCACCCAGCCAGCTCTATCACACACACCCCCCTTTCCTCTTAATTTCCTGGGTCTAGCGTACCCCCTTTTTCCAGATCTTGCCCTGAAAACTTCCTAGTAGAGTATTTCTAAACCAATTTCCACTAGAGCTCACCTGTGGGCCAGTCCGTGAAACAAGGCTGCCACGGCTCATCCTCATGCTGCCTGTTTTCAGGATCACTGTTGTAACCCAGGCTGTGGTTGGAAAAGCAAGGTGTTGATATTGTTGCTGGTATTGGCATCAGGATAAAAAAAAATGCCTTTTAGGGATACTGATGCTTTACTGCTTTACTGTGCCTTTTCCAGGGCAGAAGGGAAAAGGCAAGTTTTGGAGTGGGAAAGTGAATTAAATGCATAATTTTGGTCTTGCAAACAGTGCAAAATGTCAGTCCAGCACTGCAGCTGGGGGAACAGAAAAATAATACCTGTCTGCTATGCCACGAGAATCCTTTAAGTACTGTCACTTCCTACGCTGCTCCCAACAAACATGATCTTTGCTATGGTTTGGGGCTGCAGCCAGGCACATCTTCAAATAGACAAATTAACAAGCTTTTCCTCATGAGGACAGACTGCCTTCAAGTGTGACTTCAAGTGGCTACGCTGAAGCAATCTTAAATGATGCATACTCTTCTGAATGAAAAGTATATGTCCTGGGTTCAGCAGCAGCAGTCAGTTTTTCTCCTTCTTAGCAGCTGGTGCAGCGCTGTGGTTTTGACTTCTGGCCTGGGAATAATACTGATAAAGCTGATGTTTTCAGTTGCTGGTCAGAATGTTTACCCTGACCAAGGACTTTGTGAGTCTCATGCTCTGCCAGGGAGGAGGGGAAGCCGGGAGGAAGCAGGGACAGGACACCTGACCCAAACTAGCCAAAGAGGTATTCCATACCACAGCACGTCATGCCCAGGAGGTAGAACTGAGAGTCGCCCGGAAGGGCTGGAACTCTGCTGGATGGGGGGCGAGGTACCGGCCGGTGAGAGGTTGTATTCTCTTCCCTTGTTATTTCCTTTATCGTTATTATTATTGGTGGTAGCAGCAGTGGTTTGTGTTATACCTTAGTTATTAAACTGTTCTTATCTCAGCTCGTGGGGGTTGCATTCTTTCGATTCTCCTCCCCATCCCTCCAGGAGCAGAGGGAAGAAAGTTGGGGGGGGGGGGAAGTGGACTGCGTGGTTCTAATTTACAGCCTGGGCTTAAACCACGTCAGTAAATAAAAATAGGGCAGCATGAGAGTAGTGGAAATACCGCACACGGAGTCAAAATAAAATTGGAAACTAAAAGTACAGTGCTGTAATGAATCAAAGAGAAATTAAAAAAAGAAAAAAAAATCCTATCGCAGAATAAAATACTGAAATCAGAAATTGAAATGAAAACACTGAAACAAGGTGGGAGATTTTAAACAAAAATCAAAAATACCTCTGGGCTCATACAGCCATAATTAAATAAAGAAATGAAAATGTGTCTACTTTTAATCATGCCAAAAACTTTTTGGCCAAAGGTTTACCAAGTTTATCTTTTTTTTTCAGATAAATTTCTGTGGTTTTTGCAAATATAAATTGAAAAGCCTATGTTAATGGTAACTAGGAGACCGGTTGCAGAATAAGACATGAGAAAGCAAAAAGTCAAAGATGGGGCAAGGGAACAAGAGAGGAATCTTTGAAAGGAAAGTGGAACAAATGTGAACATTTCAAGATACATAGATAACACAATACCAGGAAGATATCATTTGGTTTGTATTGAAAGAGTTGTTGCACAGACCAGATTCAGCATGGCAGCAGTCCTAAACCTAGAGCAAATGCCCCTTTGTGTCATTTGTACATAATGACCCGGACACATCGTGGGTATGTGATGTAGTGCACTGCTTGGCCATGATGCCTGAGTCAGGATTAGCAAAGAAAAGATTTTTCTGCGTGACTAGTAATATAGACAGGTCATTATAAAGCCTAAAATACAGCAAACTGTATCATAGGCAAGACAGAATGGAGAAGCTTCCAGTATTCAAAGATTTTAACAACAGTCATGGTAAAGAAAGTAAAGGTATTAGGAATGTTATAAAAACAACCATGGCTTTGTTGTAGCATATTAGGCTGTCTGCAATCCATTACTTTAATACAGACATTTGCTTTCAGTCTGGAAATAGAGAACCACTAGTATTTGTTGTATGCATCCAGCATCCTGAAGAAATAATCTCTTTTGTGTCTGATACAGCACTCATTCTCTTCACTATTAAAGTATATGTGCATGAGTGCAAAGAGAAGAGAGGAGTCAAATATGACATGGGTTTCACGGGAAGTGTGGTAGCTTAGAATTTGCTCTTGGAGAGGGAGACAGATTTTATTGTAATTAGCAAACATATGAGAATTCATGCAAGATAACCATGTAAAATAATTGTGTATCACATTTAAGAGTTATATTCTGAATAATGGCACAATTTTTATCTCATTATATATAAAAATCTAAGTAGTGAAATGAGCACTTAAAAAACTCTTTAAAATCTTTTCAGAGCTTTCGTATGTCGTAGATTTAGATATAAGAATATAGATGTAAAATTTTCATCTTTAAAATGTATTTATGCATATACCATTGAATAGGAGAATGAGTACATACAGATATGGAGTATAAGCACAGG
Organism: Psittacula echo; assembly: GCF_963264785.1. Classification (NCBI taxonomy): domain Eukaryota; kingdom Metazoa; phylum Chordata; class Aves; order Psittaciformes; family Psittacidae; genus Psittacula; species Psittacula echo. The sequence continues at coordinate 122,265,861 of NC_137737.1, forward strand.
GATGTGACAGAGGATGGACATAAAAGTGTTGCAAGTAAAGTGCCACATCTTAAAATCTGGCACACCCATCTGCTGGCTTCAGACCCAGGGAAAAACTTGCTTCATATCTCTTATACAATGCAATATATTGTTTCTTCCCTATTCAAAAATGACTGACTCTTATCGTGAGTATGGTTGGTAGCAGCAAGCTGTTTATGATCCTTTGTCTTCTTTTCCCTCTTTCCTTTGTTCATTGACTCAAGAAAACATGAACCAATGTTTCACAGTAGGTCTTCCCCAAAGTAAAATACTGTCCACACAATTTCCCAAATATAGTGCATCTTGGCATATTTGCTCAGAACAAAACCACATGCCACTTGTGTAAAAATCAGGGCTGACCAAAGAAAGGGTCCTTGAAAGAGGAAAGGAGAAGTCGGGTGTTTGTGGTGTTTGCTGGAGATACTGTTACCCATCACAGGCACAAGCTGTCAGACCTTACAATTTCTGACTCTAGTGCTCTGGTGGTAGAGGGAGCACAGGGCACGGGGCAGTCAGGGACAGCATCACTACTCTGTGGGGGAAAAACCTCTGTACTACAGGCAACAGTATAGGGGTAGTTCTTCCCAGGGGCACTCAGCCTTCCCCTTTGCCTCAGTCTTTTCACCTGTATTTCCTCCTGCTTGGTTATTTTCCAGTTATGACTACACAAATGATACAGCGTTTTTAAGGCAGTTAAGACATGCTTAATTCTCCAACTGTTTTATTTTCTTTTTAATCTTTTAATTTCCTTTATGTCTCTCTTCATCTCCCCATTCCTTCTGTGCTACAGCACTGCTGAACTTTAATAAAGAAATGCTGGATCTAAGTCTAGACAGTTATATTCTGATTATGAACACCCAGTCAAAATTTTTTCTGGGAATTGATAGGTTGGTTAACCCAAAAATTGACATAATCTTTAGTACTTCTAAAAGCAGATATTATAACTCTGTTTCTACCCAATCTACTGCATAATGGAATGGGCTGAACTGGTACCTTTTTCTTTCTGCACCTATTCGCATTGCAATTGTTCTCTCAGAAAGTGATTTGTTTTGTGCTGCTTTCCATTCACATCACGACCCAATCAAACCACGGAATATAGGAAAGATCAAAGTAGTACAGCATACTCGCCTACAGTAATTCACAGAATATATGAGGCATTAAAATTTTCATTCCTCATTCTCGTAAGAAAGACTATAAAGGTAACAGAAAATGATGCAGAATATGAATCTGTTCTTGAGACAATGATTGTATCAAGAATGGGAAACAGTATAAACCAACAGACCCTTTCTTGTTACTATCTTTATCACACAGAATGCAGCCCTTGCTTGTGTCGTTCACACTTTTATTTCTTTTTCATATTATCCTGCTATATTTTTCTTAAACAGAAAGCGGAATTGAAGAAAAAATGTAACACACCTTTGCAGAGGGTAATAATTTCCCCTCTTGAAATGTCTGGTTTTACTTAGAAAAATTCTGCCCAGTACATAATAGAAAAGAGGTGGACAGGAAGGATAAAAGTTGTAATGAAAATGGTTTAACACAGTTTTGATCTGAACTACATCTACAGATCAGATCTTAAAATGCAAAAGGAGCCTGGAATTGGAAATAAATTGAAATAGTTCATGAAAATTAGGTCTGGTAACACTTCACAAAGACGTGTTCTGCAAGATCTAAATGGCATGTTAGAAGATATGTACAAATATGCAGGCAAACCTAAGGAAGTCTTTATAAAAGTTTTTTATCATGGATTTTTTAACTGTGTTACTGCTTTTCTCTATTTTTTAATTTTATTTTATTTATTTTATTTTAATTTAATTTGAATGTGAAAAGTGGATGTCATATTGCAGGGATTTGTTTCAAGGCTGGTTTAAGTTCATATAAGCGATTCTGGTTTACAGAAGAATTATACAGAACTGTGATAAAAGAACAACAGACCACTGGATCATGAGCTGGCTATGACTTTTCAGCTCCATGCCACTAGCACTTGAAGTGCAACACTGTGCATTAACACAGGGCTTTAGAGATTGCTCTTGTAAAGCACAGAACAATTTAGCTCTCATTAAACCAAACCAATTTTACCTCTATCTGCAAGGTCCTGTTCAGTCACAACCAGTGTTTTAAAGTCATTCACATACCTATTCATATCAACCTCCACTATGAGATCTGGTCAGTACTGTTGTGATTTATCTGTCCCTAAAAGTGCTCAGCTATGTCACACTTTTAGCACCATATTGACTCATTTTTACTTGGCTACTAAAATTCATCATAATTCATATCACCTCTTACTACAGAAGCTGTACTTCAAAATAAAATACTCTTGCTTTGGAGTTCTGTAACTGTTAGTACGCATTCAGTTCAGGTACACAGGTATTTGGGGCACTGAAAGTGCACTTAATATGATTCTTATTTCATATTTCATAACTACTATCTAGTTACAACGAAGCAAGTCTTTATGCCACTATTTAATTTAATGCACCTTGCACAGTCCCATGTTTATTTGGCAATCATTATTACCATCATCCTTTTTTTGTGTTATGCAACATTTGCTAATTCATTAGGAGAAAGCAAAGTTCATGGCATACAGTCATCTTTGCAGGACAATAGACTTGCTTACTGCAAATAGATCTGCAATCAGATGTCCCAAAAAGTTATAATATGCTTTCTCATGTATGTAAATCATAAGAACTATTTTATTAGAAGTAAAATAGGCAAATTTTTTTTTAACAACTAAAAAAAGCAGCTAGAGACATCATACTTAAATGTCTCATATGATTATGTAGCATGCCACCTAAAATTTAGTCTGTTAGACTTAACTGAGAAGGAAGTCTCCACTAACTTTGAAAGGACCATCTGCACACCTTGAGAATGTACATATCCACAAAGAGTATAAAAAAATCAATATTAACACTGTCTGCACACTTTGTCAGTGTTTTCTTTCTGGATATCAATCCAACAGAAAGTGTGTTGGTAGAGATGTTAGCCCACCTATCTGTGTGGGCTTTTATCTTCTAATCATCTTCTTAAGATACAGAAATACTGAGATAACTTGATAATGGTGTTGCGGATATTTTCATCTTACTTCAGATCTGGTGTTAAGGTTTAGGATGCTGGGTTCCCTTATGAGTGCTTGTGTAAAAGAGGACTGTGATCACCAGCTGAGCTAATGTGTAGTACAGACTTCTAATTTGCTTTGCCTGACCATGAGGATTCAGGAAGAGTTCAGGTTTCTGTCAACCTTGTCTGGGTTGCAACAGAGATTTAGGAGAGAGATAATATCCATCTTTTCAGAACAGGAATTCTGTGAGTAAAGCTGATGGTATAGCCAGAGTAAAATGCAGAGGACTTCAACTAGTAACCAAGTACCTTATGGAGATAGGTGACAAGTGAGTTAGCTGCTCCTGGGAAGGAAACAGGTTTCACTGGGTAGAGATTTAAGCAAGAACTCTTCCCAGTTGTAATAGATGTTTCATGTCAGATAGCAATTAATTGGCCAAAAATATTTGCTAATATCTAGCAACTAATAGATAATATGTTTGTTATTACACACTTGTTAAACATCAACAGAGCAGTTTAAATAATATATTGGCATTTCACTGACATAAAGCTGTCTTACTAAACTTAAATTAAATTCTTATTTGAGAGACTAATATAAAGTGTGACTGTTTTTTCTAATGAACTACCAATTTGTTTCCCCACATTGCATGTTCTAACTTGTGCTTATGATGATGTCTAAAAACATATGGGTACCAAATGTGGTTATGCTTTATGCCTATCATCTTTGAGGTATCCTTAAGTCCCTTAAACTTTTTTAGTTTTCTCTCTAGAGATGTTATTTTAAAGCACATGGCCCAACCCCCCCAACATTTTATCAGATGAATTGATTGTGATGAGCATAGTGGATAGCTGTAGTTAATCTGTCCGGAGATTCTCTGCTCTTCAGATAAAATCAATCCCTATTCTCATAATTTACAAATTGTTCCCAAATACCAGATATCATCAGCCTTGTTATTTTCATATTGCTGTAAACACAAAAGGAGAAGGAGACATAAAAGGTAAAAGGTTTTTTGTGACATAAAAGAGAATGCAAGGTTGATGTATCCTTTGCTCGTGGTATTTTTTGGCAAAAGATACAATAATGCAAGTATCTTTCTGATTGATTAAAGTATTGAAGCGTATTCTTTGCTTCATAAATAATGCTCTATTACTTTCCTTCAAAGACAAGTAAACCTTGACAGACTGACCTTTTTCAGGGCAGAGAGTTGTTTCAGTGCCATAAATTATACTGTAAAACGAGTGGAAATGCTACTGAGAAGTGTGTGACAAAATAAGATTAAAGATTACTACACACAAAAGATTGTTGTTTTATTAATGGAGTCCTGTCAGTAGGATGAAAAATTCTCAGCTTTTTACTGGATGCTGAGATCACGTCAAACAGAAAATTATGAATGCATTTTCTAAAAGGCAACCACATGTTCCAAAATAACAATATACTGATTAGTTGCCCTCCCCCTGATTTTATATATTCACTTAAAACAATTTTAGTGCTTTTCAAATAAAGTTTAAGTGCTGCAGTTCAGCTTGTAATTCTAAAGGATCATACCGCTTTTGGCCTGTGATGTTACAGGCAGGTGTAGGAACATTACAAGAAGACACTTTCTCAGAACAGAAGCCTAGGCGTTTCCTTTGTCGGGATATATTATACTAAGAGGAATAGCATATAGTATTTTTATGTCCATTATTGTAACCAATAAGCACTCAGCTAGCTCAGATAGCAAGAATTTGAAAAATCAAGACAGAGATATCCATGGAAAAATGATCCTATTTTAAACAAGTAGTATTAGGCCTTTCTTAAACATTATTCGATAACTTGACAAATGACTTTGCTGTTCCAACATGTAAAACCTTGTTAAAATGAAAAGAAGCAGCACAGAAGCTTATTTAAAATCAAAGAATTTGATGTGTTTATTTATAGGAAGTCTGTGGATTTGGTTTGCTTTACAGTTTTTCTCCCTCTCAGTCAATTTACTTGCAAGATCTGATCAATGGTTTTTGGATCAGTGACATTTATTGAAATGATAAATAATGTTGGGAAGTCAAGGAAAATGGAATACAACATGGTGCCTAAGTGAACAATATAGAAATCAAAGGTTTTCTTGATGTCTGAATCAGTACAGTTCACTTAAATAATAATAATAATTAAACTACTATAATAGTGCTATGGAACAAATCTATGTTACATAAAGCCATTATAAATCACTACCCAGTACAGACCATTATTAAGATGATTGGAAAAGATGCCCATGTATTGGCTTTCATTATCGTTAGCGACAAAGGCCTGGATCAGAATTACCCCTATTACTGTAAGATCTACAACAATGACAGGATGTGTCAGAAGCTGTAAACACATTTCAGAAGATATGACAGTTCTTGAACAGAAGAGCCAAAGGCTAAAATAATTATAGGTTTGCTCACAACTCACCATCTAATGCAAATGCTACTTTGTACCTGGAGCCAGCCTTCAGCACTGCACTGCCCTGGGCAAACTGCAGGAGATGGCCCTGCCCTCTAAGCCCACTAGTCTTTCTCCTCACATTTCCCTTTCTTTTCTTTTTTTTACCCTAAAAATTCTTATTTAGCTTTACATACTGAGATCAAGTGTCTTCTGAGAAATATTTATATAAAGCTTGCTACTGTACATGACATTTCTGCTGTATCTTCTTTCTCTTTTTATTTCCTACAGTACTTTTCCTTCCTGCTAATAGCATATCTGATCATATATTTTTTACCCTGCTTCTCAATATTTCCCTTCAGATTTATTCTCATAAGAATAAGATGCATAAGAATAAAATGCATCCTCTTTCTGAACTTCACCAGATTTCTCCACCTTCTGACTTCGTCTCTGTTCAGTGCTTTCCACACAAAACTGCCCACAGTCCTGCCCCTCCTGCTGTCAGCTATCCTTTCGTATTCTCCTTTGCAGATCTGCATGTGAGCACAGACCTGGTGTTTTCCAGTTCTGCTATCTCCATAGCACACAGTCATAATTTTCTGAGCAACTCCAAACTTAGCTACTGTTCCCTTCATCCCATTGCTCATCATGTCTCTTCATTTTCCCTCCTAGGAAAGTCTTAGAGAAATTAATAAAAAATTGCATCTGAGTCTTGGAAATCTGCAAACTTTTTTTTAATATATATATATTTAAAGATCTCATTCTTTACTGTAAGATTTTACTGGTACATTTCTATAGATTTCCACACAGCTCTGTTGACTGGGTACCTCTTGAATACGAAACAATTTATCATATATCCATACCTGATGAGATGCTTTTTTATAGAGATAAATTCCAAGTACCCTACTACACTATAACCTCATTCACAAGCACCCCATATGACATAGTTGGTCCCCAGAGATGTCCATCCCCTTGCTCACAGATTATCTGCCCTACTACAGACTGCATTCTCAAGGCTTTCCTGTGTGCCATGAGGTTGCTTGGAGGAAATACTACCCTTCCTTCTCCACCAAGTGAACTGTGTTAATCTGGCCTTCTTAAATGTCATGGCTTGAATGAGTCCCAATTGATTTGCTGGATAATGCGAATGAGCAAAGAGATACATATTCTAGACCGCAGGTCCCTTGCCTTAGCACATTAAGCCACTGAGGGCTGGGTTTAATAAAATGATTTCTAAGGGTAAATAATGAGGACAAGAGGACAATGGGATGGAAGAAGGTCTCATTCTAATACAGGGCTATACTATGGAGAAAGTGTGGTTTAGGTATAATAGACTTAACAGTGTAACTTTGAAGACCCCTTTGGGAAGGACACAAGCTCATAGTCTTTCAGCTGGCTTATAAATTAGATAAATAATGTGTGTTTATTTGAAATCAGATATAAACATTGCAACATTTGGAATAAGATGTTGAAGAGAGTTTTCTTTTAAATGTTCAGCTAGCTCTGGTTTATTTTACTTGGCCATGTGGTTTATTTTCCCTCTTGCCTTCTTTATTCTGCAGCCACATGATCTGTCTGCAGGGTGGAGTCAGCTCTCTTCATTCCAGACGTTTAGAAAAAGACACAGACTAAGACATTACACATAAAGGAAGGTTAGGATGCCTGGTGATGCATGAGCTTCATGTTTTCTATTTCAAAGCTTCTATCATTCCCTACAGCTGTGCATACTTCCAGCAGTTCTTTGGAAACCATGAGTTCTGGTGTCCTCAACATAAAAAGGACATGGAACTGTTGGAACAAGTCCAGAGGAGGGCCACGAGGATGATCAGGGGAGTAGAGCACCTCCCGTATGGAGACAGGCTGAGAAAGTTGGGGCTGTTCAGCCTGGAGAGGAGAAGGCTGTGTGGAGACCTCATAGCAGCCTTCCAGTATCTGAAGGGGGCCTACAAGGATGCTGGGGATGGACTCTTCATCAGGGACTGTAGTGACAGGACAAGGGGTAACGGGTTCAAACTTAAACAGGGGAAGTTTAGATTGGATCTAAGGAAGAAATTCTTTACTGAGAGGGTGGTGAGGCACTGGAATGGGTTTCCCAGGGAGTCTGTGAATGCTCCATCCTTGGTGGTGTTCAAGGCCAGGTTGGATGAGGCCTTGGGTGATATGGTTTAGTGTGGGGTGTCCCTGTGCATGGCAGGGGGGTTGGAACTAGACGATCTCAATGTCCTTTCCAACCCTAACTATTCTATGATTCTATGATTCTCCTACAAGGAAGGACTCCTTTCTACTCCTACCAGCAGTATCCTACCAGCTATCGACATTAGCTATTTGGACATTCAGTTATAACTTTTAAACTCTCATCATGTTGCAGCATTTATGACTCAGGGATTTAGAGTACATCTTAGATAATAAGCATTGTTAAATTCACAGCCACAGCAATGACTCAAAGTGAAGCTGGAAAAAGAACATTGCAGTAACTATGTAGACAGAATGCAATTGAATGGAAATATGAGATGTTACTTTGATAATGTCAAATACTGGAACTTTATTTGTTCTGGTTTTGTACACAACAAACTTCAGCATCTTCCAGAATCATGCATCAATTTTTTTTAATATTTTTGAAGTCATAATCATTTTAATAGCATTTTAATTCACAGCACATGCTGTCCTTCTCTAATGTTTCTCGGATTTTACTAAGTGTTGATATTTTTCTCCAAACTTAGTTGCAGGTATCTAATTAATGTACAGAAATCTTTTGTGCATGTACTTAATGGTCATTTGTACTCCTTAAATTAATAAACTCTTCTCATGTTCCACTATGCTGTCTAGCACATGAAAGACACAGAAACAGATGTCTTTTGTGCTGTGTCTTTGCTTAGTCAATGCTGACCTACTTCAACAGAAAGAACTATATACTCACAGGAGCCATTCTGCTCCCTACAACCCATACAGAAAATGCAAGAAAATTTCCATACCATCATATTCTTAGCCATATAGAAAAATCAGAGCTGCACTTTTTATAAAGCAAATAAACAATATTCAGCTGAATTGGTGCCAGGCACAGTGAAGAAAGAGCACAAATGAATTTATCCCACGAATTTTAAAATCAGTGTGTTAAGATAATTCTAAGTAATATAGCATTTTATGATTCCAAGAATTACATTCTCACTTGGATTTGGCTTAAAACATTATGCCAGACATCAGAGCCAAAAGGTTTATAAAAGAGATGAAACTGAAGTAAAACTAAACATCATTTTATTATTCTATCTGCTTAGCTTGACCTACAGCAACCATGCAAAAGGTTTCTATTAGACAGTTCCTCACTTGCTAAATAAGTTGGACCAAAGACGATTTTCTTGACTGAGAAAATTCTCTAATGTTGACTGAAGAATTTCAGCTCTGCCTATAAATATTAATGTACTTAGTAATAAATTACACACATGAATGGCACTTTATTACTTGAAACTAAACTATTAAAAGCCTTATTTAGATTGCACAGAAAAAAAAAAATAATGTAATTAATGTCAGCTAAGCAAGGCCAACCCTACACATACTAAGTGTCCTGAGCAAAATCTGGACTCGATCCATGTCTCTCTACTCATAACGAAGTGTTTTTCCAATATCAAGCTGCCTCAGCTATCAACCCAGTATTCCAGCTGTGTCTTTTCCTCTTGTAAAGCATTTATTTCTGCTCACTCACCTGGACCTTTCATTCCTGCTTCTGATTTACAGTTTGTGAAAGGACTGTAAGAAGGAGTACCAAAATAAGTGTGTTGAAAAGGATTCTGGGATCCATGTGAAATTCAGAGATATCCACGCTCCATTGCAAAGAACAGTCCCTGAGAATCTCTGCTCAGAAGAATGGAAGAACTGGAGGACTGATGGAGAGAAATCTTTCAAAATCCTGACAATATAAGTTCAGTGCTGACTTTATTGTAAATAAGGAAAGCATTTCCAGCATCATTTCAGTGCCTGTGTGGAAATGTGGCACCCTAAAATCTACTAGCACAGACAGCTCTTTAAAGTCTCTCTCGAAGTAATTATCAGAGAGGAAATGTGTCTTTCAGAAAAGAATTACTTTGCTTTCAGCAGACATCCTTACTTTTCTCTATTAAAGTATATTTCAGAGTAATAGTTACTAAGTAAGCATGTCACCATACGAATGGATTTGTTCTATTTACTTTTCTGGTTTCATCTGGGCGAACAACACCAAGACCAAACACAACTGGGATTCTCTTATTTCTTGAGCAGCATTGTAAAAGGTTCTCACTCTGTTACAAAACTAGGCTTAAGAGCATTTCTGGACTTGCAAACCCTGTGTTAATAGTGATGGATGGAAAGGACTAATCCAAACTCATTCTCAGACATGCTGCTGAATTTGGAAAGGTAAAACAGACTTAGAAGAAGAAAACGTGTTTTCACTGATCAGAATTTACTTGGAAGTAGTGAAGAGCTAGAGACACAGTGCAGACAGATGCCAAGCTGAGTTTTAAAAAAACCCACACTTAAGCATCTCAGCTAGCAGGATCCCAGTCATTTTTTTAAATGCTATTAAGCGCCTATCTACATCTCTGAACATCAAAGCACTTTAAGATGATGGCCCTGAGACTATCTCTATGCAGCATATTCCTTTAGGTCATCTTCATTTCCCATCCTTCAGGCCACAAAACCCCTTAGTGTGAACTCGACTTTCAAGTTATGGCTGAAATGAGAGTCTTAAAAAATATGTTATCTGATGCTATAGCTCACAACTGCTACTAATGGCCAAATACTCTGTAAATGCTTATTCTTATTTGTGACAGATTATGAAAATCAGCTGTTATAGATCCCTAAAATAATAAGTCCACTCCAGAAAATAGTAAGTATTGCACAGGTTTAAGAATTTAATATGAGAATAGCCTTTTTGTCTGTATAATGGTATTTAAATTCATTTTAGTAAGAACATAACATTTTTTGTCTGTCACGAAATGTGTATATACCAGGTTACAACTATTTGCATAAAGTTTTTGAATATAAACAAGTCATATAATATTATTGGAAATTGAATATCAGTGGGGCTTACTTGAAATCCAGTGGAAATACTGTGTTTTCATTTGTTACTAAATTTTCACATTTAAAGTTTCTAGAACTGATTGAAAATGCAATTAGACAGTAAAAATGTAGCCATTGAAATATGATAAATAGTTATACTTAAGATGATGGTGTATCTGTCAATATTCCAAAACTGGAATACTCATGGGGCCTGATAGACAAACCACTGACTCAGCTTCCTTGTAGTACATAAACTGTAAGAGAAAAAAAAAATGGCATATTTTCTTCCTTGTTTCTGTTGAATAGGTGACTTCATCTTTCCCTAACTCTGTTTGTAATTCTAGGACAATTGCCAATGACACATTTTCACAACAGCTCAAAGGCATAATTCAAGATTTGTTTACCCAAAAATTGCCAGAGAAAATATTCACCTGAAATCCAGATCCCCTTTCTCTGTCGTCATCACTACCCATCAGAAGTGCTAGGATTATTTTTTAAATTTTTTTTTCTGTAGCAATTAATAGGAAATTGCCACCATCCATCATTTTTTATAAAACTGATATTCGTATCCACTAGGGAAATGCATGAAAGACAAATACCTGAATTGCTTAAAGTTGATCTCAAGGTCAGTCAAAATGATCCACAGGAAACATTTACAGGCAGTTGAAATTGCTTATAATTTGTCAGTAATCTTTTGGAGCAGTCTATTGTAGATAAGTTGTGTCTTGATAATTTGGAGTGGCCAACATGAGTTTTGATTCAAAGAGACAGGCTTTGAGTAGGTTAAATGAAAGAGAACGCATTTATGTAATCTTAAGCCTTCCAAGGCAGGGAGATCAGTGGTAGACATCTCCCAGTGGTGCTCTCTTACACTGTGTGGGTTGATGCACTAGTTTGATTTAATACCAGATTATAGAGCCATAACCTTGTACTTCTCTTTTGTTTACTGGAAAAAGCAAAGTGATTTGAAAAGATGTCATTTGTGTGTGTTTATAGAAGACTTGTCAATAGAGCATATTTGAAACAAATGTCTCAGAATCATAGCAAATCTGTAAATTGGATGTTCAATTGTTTTTAACATACATATTGAAAATGTCACTGTTTTCCCCATATGAGAGGATGACCCACCACTGCAGAAGTTTTGCCTGCAAGAAAGAAGATACTGAGTAAAATAGAACCATTGTATCACTATAGCATTGAAAATTCAGGAACATAAACTACTGGCAGAAAAATAAATATGTATTTTTTGTTGGGCTCCAGAGAGAAACGATTTATGGATCACATCACCAAGGGAGTCAAAAGAACAGTCAGAGCAAGTATTAATGTAGTGGAGCAGTCAGCCAGTGTTAAGATTAAGGAAAGAGAACTAGAGGGCATTTTCATTTTTTTAATGTTAACATTTGTCAGCTATAAAGAAGGATAATAGCAGATACAGTCAAAAAAGATTCTATGATTTTGGACACTAAACACTCAGCATTTGGAATTAGCCTTTCAAAATTCAGTCCTTGGGGATTTTTTTTCTCCCACATGCTTTCTTTCACCTTTATCTTTAAATGAAAACATGGTGCCTAAATGTTAGCACTTTCGAACAACTGAATATAACTACATAAGAGCAGTTGTAAACTAACATCTTTTTTACAAAAGTCAGGAGAAATCTCTGAAAAATGCTAGAATTCATCCAGATTTTTCTGAGCAAGAGACGCTGCATGTGTTGAAGGAAATTCATCCCTGTGCAGTTTTCGTATAGACTTTTTACAGTCTGCATTTGAGTGAATTCAATCTGAAAAAAGAATAAAAGGAAGCACTAAATTGCTCCATTTACTCAATACTTTAATTTATTTATTTTTTTTTTTTGTTCATCTTGTTTTAAATTTCATATTCTTTCTTCATACCATTTTTGAAGCATCACAGCCTCCTAGGAAAAACCTAGGTAGTTCACGTCTGAGAAAAAACATCTGTTCCTCTCATTGCCCTGGTAGCTGTCCTCTGTACCTCTTGTAGCTCTTACCACCTTTTCTGGGAAATGGAAAATGAAATATATATACTAGATCTGGTGCCATTAGTGTCTTATACAGCACCATTCACCAATATTTGGTTTTGCTGGAAATACCTCCAGCACATGTTCCGATTGCATCTATTCTGTTTACTTGATTTGTTTTATGTTACACAATTTTGGTAACTGAGAAGCATTCTAAAGTAATTCATCCAGTCATTCTCTCAGGCTTTTCCACGTGCTGCCTCCCAGTTCTTAGTGCTTGAACTTTGTAAGTCCACAAACTTCCACTTCATATTAATGAGTTTTATCCCACTGCTGTTATTCACATACTGGGGATCCACTGATTCTTTTTAATATGTCTTAGCTTTGCCAGCAAATTTCATCAGCCACCTCCTAGTCTTTGTGCCAAAGTCTTTAATGATATCTTATATAACATTGCTCACAGCACTGACCTGGTGGGGCTCCCATTGCTAATTTCCCTCCGGTCAATGTTTTCTTTTCACCAGCAGACTGTTGTCATCCTTCCCGTAACTAGCTCCTGAGTCGTCTTATAATCTTTTCACTCTGCCTGCTCCAATGTAACTAATAATTTTCCATATTGTACCACATCAAATATTGTACTACACAGATACCGCTGAGATCTTTCTGTTGGAAAAATGTGCTATCTAGAAAATGGAAAAATGCCAGCTTAGTCTGACATAATATCTTTGGTAAATTTTTATTTCATTATAAAAACATCTCTACTTACTGCCATGGCATTAAATGTGTCTGTTCTTCAAAACTTATTTCCATAGCTGGAATAAAGAAAATACTGAGTTAAGAAACATATGGTGAACCAGGTCATTTTCCTTTCACTTTTAAGTACAGAATGTGTGTTTTCTATTTTCCAATCATAGAAAGCATGATATACACATAAGGATAAATAATGTAATAAAAAAACAATGTTTTGTTTTAACTTTTGAAATTAAGTTTGTAAAGACTTAGTTGATCATTATCTCACACGTATAAGTGAAAGGCAGCAACTTTCATAGTTATTCATACACTTCAACAAGAAAGCAAGTAGTACTTAAATGCCATCTCAGCCTTCCCTTAGTAATGATATGATTACGTTTATTATTTTTCTTTTGCTGCTGAAGTATTTGAAATTTGGCATGAAGATTAACAGATCTCCTCTAAACTGAATTACTGAAAGAATGGAGCATCTTTTTTATTCTTGTCTTGCTACTGACTTTTTTTAACTTCATTATTATTTAGATGTTAAATTGCACTTTATGTTTATTGACCATTAGTATTAGATATTTCTTGATCAATTTTTTCAAACATGGCACCTTGTCTCAACTGTGCAACAACAAAATTCCCTTCCCCTCTCAGAGCCTAGCATTATCTATGTACTACTTCTTACTACATAACATAGGTGAGGCTGCCACTGCTCCATGCTCACAGGTCTAAGCAGCATCCAGGCTGAGCATGTGTTCCCAGTAGGCACATGTGCATGTATCACACATATATACTATATACATCCTTATATGAATTACCAGCCATACAGATCAACACTGACAAACACACAGAGCACTCACATAAACACAGTCACCACCAATGGCCTCAGCCTGCACTCCTCTCTGGCTGAATGGGATGGAGGTTCATTGGTGGCAAATATTCGTGTGTGTATTGCTTGCAGTCGTGCCCTGACCTATGAATGCTCACTCCTTCCAGTTACTGTGTCCACGGACACATGGGCCCCCATGTCAGCTGTGGTCTGACTCTATTTGCTGGCACTGACACCCCCATAGACAAATATGCACACTGAGCAGGTGTGCATTACCCAGGAAAATACTTAGACCTTGGGAGAGACTGATCTGAAATTATACTCCACTGTCCATTGTATCAAAGACTGGTCTGAGAAGCAGAGATGGGATTCTATCTATCTTTTGTCTCAGAGGTGAGTGGAAGGAGTTAAGACTCTTCTACTGTCCATTGCCTGAGGGACGAGTGGGAAAGAGCTGACTCTTCTGTCCATTGCCTTGAGAATTGGTGTGAGGAGTTGCTACCCATTATCCCAAGAATTGCTGCAGACACCTGTGTGTGCAGACACATGCAGTTGAAGAGCTGGCTGCGAGACCAGGGAAGCTGGTCCACCAGGAACATGTAATACATGACATGAAGAATAGAGGTACTCCTCCCAACTCATTATAAAAGGGGGAAAAGGTAATCACCAACAGGCACATAGCCAGGAAGCTATTGCCATGAGAATGACTCCAGAAGGACATCGCTGTAAGGACACACTCCACTAATGACTACTACGGACCCTGAGAGACACCCTCCATGAGACATCGTCATGAGGGCAGCTCCATGAGACACATTCAAAGCGTACCTTCAAGGGGACTACTCCAGAAGGATGCCTTCACAAGGACATCCACCTCCAATAGACTCTTGGGGGACACTGTGCTCCGATACCAACTACAAACCCTGGAGAACTTCCACCAACGATGATGACAACAACAGATCCCTGGGGCACTGCTGGATCCACAGTGGTGACTATCTCTCTCCCTCTCTCTTTCTCTCTCTGCACCTCAAATCCTTGCTTCATTTTCTACCTTTTTTCCAACCTGTCTTATCACTATCCCGTTTATTGCAACAATTTCCCATTTTTATAATAACTGTCTTCCTGTAATTTATAATAAACTTACTAATCAATTACAGTACTTGACCTTGTTTGCATCTTAATTTCACTCTTGGGATCACAAACTGAAACAGGGTCAGGCACTGGGATTTTCTCCAATTGGATCCTGACAGACCTAGAGTTTAATGAGAAGACAGGATGGAACTGCTGATCAAGGGCAGGGCATGGCCAGGCAAGTGTGCTGAGCAGGAACCTGCTCACACAGGTTCTTCATGCCTCTAGTTTCCCATGATTGTTTCTCCCCAAACCACATAGATCCCTCCCTTTCCTTGCCTTTAGTTTGTCCCCTAAACAACCCATAGTAAATCTTGTGCTATCCCAAAGGACTCTTCCCCTGCATTCCCTAGTGAGTCCTATACCCTCAGTCAGCAAGGTGCTTCAGAGAGCTGCTTCCCTTGACTCACCATGATGTGTGCCATCCCTGATCCATGGAGTGACCACTCTCCATGAGCCCTGTTATATGTTGCCTGCCCAAAAGAGTTTTATTTTCACCTGACCTTTTGCAGCAGTATGAATCTTTGACCTTGCAGACATAGTGTTAGGAACCAAAGAGCACCATTTCAAAGGCTGTGGTAATTATAGGAGTAAGCAAAGTTATATGCAGTTGGTCCCACACACTTTTGCAGAGACTGAGTCAAATTATTACTTATGGCAGGACTAGGGCTGAGTAAAAAGCTGAATAACGGGTGAACAGATCAGGGAGTGAGAGGGATTCAAAAGACTTTGAAAAAGCTTGGGAAATATGACAGGAAGAGAAAGAAATCAGCCATTTTTTTTTTTTTAACCTACTTTTACATTTTATTTCAATCCATTTTAGCTAGGAATTCTATTTCTTGGCAGAACAATTGGACAAAAGTAGGTCTTGTGTAAAGTCTCCAGTGGTGTTATAGTGAGTTATTGCACATCTGATTCTAACTTGGATAAAACTCAATGAAGTGTTAAATAAATCAATGGTTTCTACTTTTTCCTAATAATATTGTCATGGAATCATTTTATAATTATGATAAGGATTCAAAAGTGCCTGTCAAGGATCAAATGGCAATTTCTCTGGGTAATGCAGGCAGCTGTCAACGTTTAGTCTGATCCACAGCAATACACAAAAGGAGCAAGAATACCTTAGCAAATCTCACATTGTAAGGTTTTACCATCTGCAAGAAATACCTTTAAGGCTAAGTTTCTGATTTCGAAACAGGAAAACAAAGAAAAGCAAGGTGGAGTTTTGACCTAAAAATTTTTTGGATTAGGTTTTCAATGTGAGAGATAGTGTACTTCTTGCATCTACCTTCAGCAAGCATCTGAACTTCAGTTGTGCATGATCATCTCTTTCCATCACTGCCACTGTCACCAAATAACCAAAACCACAAGGAAAACTCCTGGGTAGTTTTGAAGGCAGAAAGTACTGTCTCAGTAGCGAGAGAAAAGAGGATAAGGGGTGTTTCTTGAAGATATCTCGTAGTTTCACCTTGGCTGTCATCTGTAATGTGAAGACTATGCAGCTACAGGCTCATGAGAGGGCATTCACATGAGCTACAGAGCTCCAAATTCATAATTAATATCCGCAGTTACTTTTACCATTTAAGAATGATCATCTGTAACCCTAAATAATTCAATAATTTTGGTAGGTCAGACAGCTTCTGAGAAATTCTTGAACACAATTATGTTTTCAAATAAAGTAAAAACCATGCAAGCCATGACATACGAAAACATCAGGACTGTGTAAAGCTTACATGGGAAAATTTAACTCCCACACTTATTTTTTTTTTTTTCCATTTATAAGAAGGTCTTCAAATAAATGCAATGACTGTGAAATTGTTTATGAGGTACAGAAAAATAATAAGTTTCCTAAAAGCCCACAACTGTTTTATGTCAGCAAAATAGAAGTTGCATGTGTAGAACATGACTACAGTCTTCATAGAATGCTGGTAGAGATAAGGAATTAAATTACTAAATTTAGTTCCCTTTTTGCCCTTGGATGAAAAACCTAAAATAGCAAATATCTGCAGGAAGACTGTCAGATTATACTGAGAAAAAGAGAATCTAAATCAGTTTCATCAGCTGATGTTTATCATACTTGAATTATTTGTTCTTTTTAAATATCATCTTCTCTCCTGGCCTTCTTCTTATAACTTCTGGATGTTTGCTGTAGGTCTTATACATCTCTTTAGATATGCAAACTTCTTTTTTGCCACTAAAAAATTAAGATCACTAGGTGAATAAACTAAACATAGGAGATTAATCCTTGCCTTTTTGACAAAAATGCTAAGTTGTGCCTTGTGATTCTGAAAGACCCCATAAAAGTGTTATTGGAGACATGTCTCCATGAACGAAAAAGTATGCAGAGAACTATTCAAGAAAGAACTAACTACAGTGTGAATTTGGATATTGGTATGTAGTGCAATGAGGTCCAGACCCAAAGCTTCAACCTTTGCAAACTTTAAACCATCGAATATGAAATGTACATGAAGATGCATTTAAGACGTTCTGAGGCCAGGGCTGGTTCTTGTGGACCTTCACAGTGCTGCCTTCCTGACCTGCTTTTCCCCTGTTAAACATTGTCCTGTCATAATATATCAGCAGCTCTGCATCCCAGTTCAAAGACAGAATTACAAGAAAACATGTTCATAACCCACTAATTAAAATTATTAGGTGAGATATATTTGAGTTCTATCTGGACTACCAGTATACTTAAGGCTGCATTTCTAACCCATTCAGGTGGAACTGTCTTGTTCAGGAATACCCTTTTTTAAAAATTCCATTTAAGAATTTAGCATGGCAGCATGATAACCAGTCACAACCATCCATTCCTAGAGCACTTAAAGGGAAATCATATTTTCCTGGTGATCAGTCCTTAAAATTTGGATCTGACTCTGACTTCAGTGTTGGTATACTTCTGCATATTTTTACATGTTTTTGTAGATTTGGTCCTTTGTGTGTAACCTCAGGCAAGTATCTCAGCATGTCTACGAAGAAGGATTTGGATGCTAAATGAGTTTAAGAACAGTTTTCCGTATCTCAAGAGGCTTGCAAGAATAGTCACTCAACATATATAAAGCTAACTAGTACTAATATCAGCTAAAATGGTTAAAATGAAACACTGACACAAGAGAAAATGAAGGCAAAACCTCTCTTCTGTACTTATGTAATGCTATTTTGCTGAATATGGAATATATCAGTGTAATTAAAGTAAATAACATTGATACGTATGTTGAGAAAGTTCTCATGTATGTTCTCATGTTGAGAAAGAGACTGCAGCATGAATTAGGATTACAAAATTTGCCAATGATACTTTTAGTTTTTCCCCTGTGACTACAAAATGCTTATGATTCCCAGCTAAACCACACCTCACATCTAGCTGCTGCTGTCACTGTCACACACACAAAAAAAAAAATCCCAAGTTTTTCAGTTTCAGTTCAGATGGGACTAAAAAGAACAGAATTAGGTAAAGAAATCTTTGGTTTGGGGAATGAAAAATAGAAGGCATACCATGTCAATAAAAGTGTCCTGATACTCTAGGTACACAATGACAGTCCTGTCCATTTAATCTTTTCCGAGTCACTGTTGTCAATTACTTTGGATATATCAATCTTGACAAAACATGATACACCTTAATGTTTTATTCCTTAAATGCTCTCTGTCTTTTGAGTTTTAATTGTTGCTGCACTAGATAACACTTCATCGTGTTATGAGTTAAAGCATTAATATTTCAAACCGTGAAATGACAGGACTCTTTCTATCTTTCATAACTGGTACAGGGTTATTTTCAAACAGTGCCTTTTATATGAAGAATGGTTTCATCCAAAGTGAAAATTTGAACACTGTGATGCTGCAATATTAGCTTATATTTTGGCAGGATGACATTGCTTGTAACATCAATACATGGTATTTATTTTTATTTTATTCCTAACCCAAGAAAAGTGCAGTACTGTTTTCTTACCGGAAGAACAAATGAGGCATTTTATTGGAAGTATTCCAATACACTAAAATTGATCATTATCCCAAAGCATAAGCATTTGGCTTAGGAAAATATTTTTTAAAATGGCTGGAATATGCCTTTAAAAAATTTATTACAATAATTAGTATAATAGCATCATTTAAATATAAACCAAGTAAAATCTACTTTTAACTAATTATATACATCGGTTCCTTAGCTAAAGCTCACTAGAGGTAAGGTGCTCATTCAGCTCAATATTTATGCTACTTTCTTTGCTTTGGTTGAATAGGTTTCTTAGCTGGCACATGTACCAAACTCTCCTATGCTGTTAATTCTGACAATCGTATCTGGAGATCTGATTGCCTTTGATTGTATATACATTAAAAACTCTACTGTCACGGTCTAATTTGCCAAAATCAATTCAGATCTTCTCCTCCAGTCCTTCTGTTGAGTACCTTCCAAGTATTAATAGAGGCAAAAAAACATATATTTTAGCTTTCCAGAGAAATTGCCTTGCCTTAAAAGAAGAGTTTATAATAAACATTTCACATGAACCTTACACATAGCTACATAGGATATTGATTTTATGTTGTCTTGAGGGTCTTAGTAGCAATCACAGAATCAGCTTGACCAAGATAAATGTGACTGCACAGAATTTTGTAGGCTAACAGTCTACAATCCTGACAGCACATGACTTCCATTAGTGCCATCAAAACCAGGACAATATTGGAAATCAGGCTACTTGATAGGATGAACATATGGGACTACATAAGAAAGCAGTCTCTGTCCTTTTAGCTTACAATTTGGGTGATAGCATTCACAATTAATAATGAAACTTTTTAACTACCTGGGCTGACTGAAAAAAAACGGAGCTATACTTTCCAGCTCATATCACCAAACCTTTATCAACTGTGGCTCAATAAATGGGAAAAATCTCCACTTTTCCCTGATGCATTGACCATTCATGGATAGAGAACAGGTTTGAATTTCAAAGATGAACTCTAAGACTTTTTCAATACTTACTATTCAGAGAATCATAGAATTGTGGAATGATCTGTGTTGGAAGCGACCTTAAAGATCATCTGGTTCCAACCTCCTTGCCATGGCCAGGGACACCTTCCACTAGAACAGGTTTCTCAAAACCCCATCCAACCTGGTCTTGAACACTTCCAAGGGATGGGGCATCCGCAGCTTCTCTGGGCAACTGTTCCAGTGCCTCACCACCCTCACAGTAAGGATCTTCTCCCTAATATCTAAATCTACCCTCTTTCAGTCTACAGCCATTCCCCCTTGTCATATTGTTTCATGCCCTTGTAAAAAGTTCCTCTCCACTTTTCTTGTTGACCCCCTTTAGGTGCCGGAAAGCTATTGTAAATCTTGTACAATTCCATAATTATTTTCCCTTGCATAGGGGAGTAGAGCACCTCCTGTATGAAAATAGGCTGAGAAAGATGGGGCTGTTCAGCCTGAAGAAGAGAAGGCTGCATGGAGACCTCATAGCAGCCTTCCAGTATCTGAAGGGGGCCTACAGGGATGCTGGGAATGGACTATTCATCAGGGACTGTAGTGACAGGACCAGGGGTAACGGGTTCAAACTTAAACAGGGGAAGTTTAGATTGGATCTAAGGAAGAAATTCTTTCCTGAGAGGGTGGTGAGGCACTGGAATGGGTTTCCCAGGGAGGCTGTGAATGCTCCATCCTTGGCGGTGTTCAAGGCCAGGTTGGATGAGGCCTTGGGTGATATGGTTTAGTGTGGGGTGTCCCTGCCCATGGCAGGGGGGTTGGAACTAGATGATCTCAAGGTCCTTTCCAACCCTAACTGTTCTATGATTCTATGTTTTTATAAGAGAGGAATAATATTCTGAGACAGCATCAAGCTTCAAAAATCTGTACAAAACACAGCCATTGCTTAGTTCCTCCAAAAGGTTCATGTCTTTTCTGCATATGCTGAGACAGAAAGTGAGGTCCCCCTTGTGCTGTGGCTTGCTTTCAATCATCTACCACTAAAATTCTCTAGAAAGAGATGCAAACACTCTAGTCCCACTGAGTGCTATGCTCTCTAATAGCAGGTGCTGACAAATGAGGTTCCACTTAAACACTTCAGTAGATTACACCACCCATATCTTCATGAAAAACTGTTGGAAAATATGCCTCAGACCCTAATAATTGTTCATTAAGCTGTCAGCTACTCCTCCTATGTAGCTATCAATTTTGTCTCTGCAGAAGAATTGAGAATGGAAAAAAGGAAACAATGTTAAAGGTAACAACAGCAGGAAAAAGTGAAGCTGTATTATTGCTTCACAAAAAAATTATTT
Organism: Psittacula echo; assembly: GCF_963264785.1. Lineage (NCBI taxonomy): Eukaryota > Metazoa > Chordata > Aves > Psittaciformes > Psittacidae > Psittacula > Psittacula echo. The sequence continues at coordinate 122,287,278 of NC_137737.1, forward strand.
GCTTAACCTGCTTAACCTCATCTTCTGCTTGTGCATTATCTGTAACTAAACAAAAAGATTTTACTCAGTCAATCAGCTACATTTGCTCAAAATTAACCAACACTTTTGGCCACATTTTACTTAACCGCAGATCAAACACAGGAAGCCTTTTGCAATTATTCTCTGTTTAATAATCTCTATTTGGTCAATGTTAGTTAGTCATCACTTCTTAAATATATCACATGCAATTGTCTGTTTCCTTATTACGCACCACTGTATCTGGTGCAAATATTTGCATGTAGAAATTTCAGATTTTTTCTTTTTAATTACGTTTGCAGCAGTTTTTTCTCATTAGTAAGAGAGCTAATGGAAAATCAATGCAGAAGAGGTTCAGGCACAGGTGGAGCAAATCCCATATAAATTGTTAAGGGAAACTTGTGAAGCAGAGGTAGCGTTTAGCTCCACCTTCTATATTATCCTGGCTGAATTTTTGAAAAACATAATACCAAAACTGTAAGCACCTGTAATTTGGTGCACGATATATTTTAGACACTCAGCAGCAAATGCCAGTCCATTCTATGTTCGTGAAGTAAGGGACAATTATGAACCTCATCCTTTCATGGAGGGATATCAAGGAAGTTAAGAAATCTGAGCATGATGGGAAAAACTCTTGGGAGAGGACTCCCTGCCTAAGAGAATATGGTACAACCAGGTTCCATTTATGCTGTGGAAACTCAGCCTTAAGAAACTGTTTCTGGTTTGGAGCGCAATATGTTGTATGTAGTTCAAACCCGCAAAACTAATGTGTTAACAGAACTGGAATACAGGCTGGAAGCTGTGGCTGGATGCAGTAAGAGACGAAGTTCTTCCACCAGTGGCAAGCAGAAACCAGACAGATCTTGAAAGAAATTAAAAAGGATGCAACATCAAAGCACAACACAGAAACAGTGGAAAATTTAGTAAGACAGACAGATGGCAGAATGCCACAAGTCTCGTAAAGGTTAGCACTGACAGAGAGGTGGTAGGTATCATATGCACGAACACAGAGAAAGATCTCCTATTTCACATACAACATATATATATATACTCAAAATTATGGCCATCCTGTTAAGGACTTGTCTACCACATAGTGTGCATTATTTATTAGGAATGATTTGTCTCTCTTTAGTAATTATTAAAAACCCAACATTTGCTACCAGAGGCTATACATTTGTCATATTTATATTTATTCATGCTTTACAAGGAAAAGGCAATATCTTACACAATGTTTTAGTCTTTATTGCCAATGATTATCACACAGTTATTGAGATTTCCAAAGAATCTGAAAAGGACAAGTCGAATCAAAGATTCTGTGTCATCCTTAAAAAATAAAAGCAAACCCACAAAGCACACAAAACACCATGGTTAAAATATATCATAGCTGAATTTCTGTGGCATACCAAAAGCAAAATGTGTCTGACTTACAAGGAGACAGAATTCTCCTAGATGTGTTGGCATGAATATGCCTGTGTGAAAAAGACCAACATGTCTTAGTTTCTGCAGTATTACACACAGATTTGAGGCATCCTACTTAAAAGATTTGCAAAATTTATTACCTAAGGATGCTCAAAGGGTTGGAGATGCTTGAGATGCCAAATCCCAGTTTAAGAAAAGACTTTTATGGAAAAATCATTCTAGGTTATATGAAGTGACCTCATCTCACACAGATACTGCATTTTCCGTTCTGCTGAGAACTGACCATCAATCCATGCTAACTGCAAATATTAACAGAGATGAATATGATACCAGTCCTGATGATGCCTTCCACAGGTCAGCTCAAAACAAAGGCGAGCCATGCAGCCACAGGCATTTATCCTAAAGTTCAGCCAAGCCACAGATGATTTTCCATGGATGATCATATGAAGTATCCTATTTTATTTCCTTAGAACTTCATTACACTTGACACATTCTAGCTGATTGTCTTGCACAGAACATAAATAGACCTTTCTGCAACACGAGAAGAAAACTCAAGGCAAAGAAAAGCATGGGGAAATGTGGTACAATTCACCCAATAGAGCATCTGGAGTAGCTGAGAGTTGTATATTGTGCTGAAGAACAGGTATAACATAGACAAGGTGGATGCAGTCATCAGTTCCTTTCACTGAAGTGATGCTGTCTCAGTTTGTTTCCCTCCTTCATCTCTCCCACACACAGTTTATGTAATGATTACTCAGCATTACAACTCAACCTGTCCAATGGTTAGTGGGAATATGCATACTGTGTGAGTGCTGTGAAGATTAGATTTACAGAGCTTGGTGAGTCAGCTGGCCCTCAGCTGGAGTTGCTGTTGGTTTAACATTATTTCGATGTATGTTTAGCAGCTTCTCCTAGTGTTTCTCATAATGTATGTTTTAGCAGTTTCTCATCTGTTTCTCATAATGTGAACTAATGTGTCTGACTAAACTAATAAGGGAATGTGGGGGATGCTGAACACAATCTGCCAGCCCTGACTCTCCTCCCACGTGTCACCATCTTTTCATTCAGCTTCCTTCTAAGTGAGAAAAAAAAAAAAAAAAAGAAAAAGAATTATGAGGATATTAAAAAAGCAATTAAGAAAATAAATTAAAACATTAGAATGAATGAGTGTGGTCCTGTGTTCTCCAGCAACCTTGCATATGTCCGATACCTGGTTATATATTTCTTGAACTCACCATCTTATGAAATTGCTACCTTTACTGACATCCGTCCACTATATCTTTCATTTACAGTTTGTATTCTCTGTCTCATACATTGAAATCAAATGTCTGTGCTCTGTAGGGAGCACAGCTGGCACCAGGAGACTCTGCATGGCTACAGACATTTCCTCAAACAGCTCTAATCACACAAGTGGTCTGCAGATTGTAGATCCTTTGTTTCATGTAGTTTCTCCCCTGTCTACCTATCAAACACCATGTACATCTACTTTCCCACATTAGTAAGCCACTACATAGAAAGAAAAGGCTAAACACTGGATTATGATACCTTCCTTTTAGTTTCCTGTTTTCTACTCAAACATGTCAGTGGTGGAGACTTGGAAATAAGACTTCATCTTTGTCTTAAGGAGATATGGCTTGAGAACAACTTCTACACACTGTTCTTAAGTATTCTGGCTTCAGTTGCTTGTGTTCCCTGTTCTTTCAACTTGTACAGTGGTCAAATCATATGTGATGGAAGGTTGTTCAGTTGCGCAATTTTTTTCTCAGTCTTCAGAGAACTACTCCACTGGTTGACCCCCAAACCAATAGATGGGCTGAGCAAGATTGCCTAAGTCCAAATGTGATTGAACACAGTGAGTTTGAAACAACCTCATGCTTTGTAGAGTTCACAATCTACTGAAAAACAGGTAGGAAATTCAAAATGAGAGAAAAGGAAAATGTCACAGAAATAATTGGGAATGGGATAAAACGAAATCTGGATGCAAAGGAAGAAAAAAGAAAGGAAGGAAAGAAGGAAAAGAGCAAAGAAAAGGAAAGAAGAAAACTTCTAACAGGAATAAACATAATGAAACCTGCACTTAGATCATTTAAGCCTTTTGGTGGGTGACCCGTGCTTAATACATAATAAAAACATCCCTTTAGCTAAAAAAAAAAAAAAAATAATAAAATAATAAAAATGTGTTTAATGTTTTCCTTTTACAAATTCAATCCCCTGTGTTATAATTAAAAGAGAAAAAGAAAAATAGTGAGTGTGAACCTCGCAGAAACCTGTCTCAAGCAGCAAAATGAGCTGTGGACAAAACTGGCTGTTTACACAGATCTCTACCCAGCAGCGATGCCACATGTCTCTAGAAAGGCTTCCACTAGCTTCAGAGGACTTTGGATCGCCACCTTCCAATATTCCCATTTACTGTCATAAGGTAGTGTGGGAAAAGTTTGTCCAGAGGTTGCTGCTGTAGGCACAGGACTATCAGCATCAGCTTACTGGGTGCTTGCCCAAAGTCCCACGATCTGGCCCCGCAGTGATGTGAATGTGTCTCCAGTGACATGATGTCTATACCCAGGCTAGTTTAGAGCTATGTCAGCTGTGGTCAAAAGCTGCAGTCATCTCTCTGGTCAAGGCAAAACCTCAGAGAACCTGGAAACCAGGGGTATGACCAGGTGGACAGGTGATTAGGGATGCAGTTTCCTGACTTTCATACTTTAAACACAAAACAGTCTTTCCTGAGTGGGTGAGGGGTTTAGGACTTTCTATAGTCACATTTGCTGTTCCCAGTTGGGTAGATAAAAGACTATGAAGTTTTCTCACATTTATTAGTGAACATAAAATTGCTATCAAAGTTGTTTTTATGAGTATTTCTTGGTGTCTACATTGTTTTACATCAGCTGTGAGCTTTATTACTCTGGATCTGCTGATTAAACTTGATCAGATTCAAAAGACATACGGCTTGTTTCCTGATGGGTTCATAGTAGATGTTTGGATAGTTAAAATTACTCATTAGTGCAGCATTCTGAAACATTTCCTTTGTTCTAACCAGAATAAAAGTGTAGAAATTCAGGGCAAGAAGCTGGTTTGCAGTAATTTCAGCCGGAAAGAGAAGTACCTCAAATCTCAACAAAAAGCATGCTTTTGTATTACTTCCAGCTCAATTTTGCAGAATCAAGGATTGGATAAGCTTATCTGAATCAAACCAGAACTCTGAACCTTTTGAAGACTGCCCATGACTAATTCAGGACAGATTTGTTTTTCAGTGACCACAACTTCAAGCAATGCCAACATCTGTTTGACCAGGCAAAGGTAGTGATATAAATGAGTATTGACTTAAATTTTTTCACCTGTCAGAGGAGGTGCCAGAAGATATGGTTGTAAGCATTCATATTAAAGACACATCTTCCTTGTAGTAGTGTGATTATAGTGCTGTACAGTCTTACAGTGTTACCTCTATTCCTCTGGCCTTTTGTAAATCTTGACTAGATGCACGAAATCTCCAGAGATTTTAAAGACCATTAGGTAGGCAACAAGCCTAACTCTGGAATCAACCTAAACTTGTGTAAAAATGCCTAAACTGCTGTGTAATATGTGATTTGCCAAGTTTAAAACCCAGCAGGAACCAATGTTCTCTCTCTAAAGAAAAGTATTAACATTCAAGGTGGTACACAAGCCAAAGCACCCACCAACTGGAATGTCAGTCATAGCCACCACTGCCATCATCATTATCAAATGCACTTGAGGTTTCTGAAGTCAGAAAAGTGACACATAAAACTAAATTCTGTTCTATTTCTATGTCATTAGTATTATCATTTGAAAGAGTTTTTCAAATGACCTGCTGGGGAAATGGCATGCATTTCCTGTATTGTTAAAAATTATTTTCTAGCTGATAAAATATGATGTAGGGTTAGAATCTTGCAATTCAAATACAGCGATGAGTTTCAATCATTGAAGTATGCCTAAATATCTATAAAGAGTGACACAATAGCATTGTGAACACAAATTAAAAAAAAATAGATAAAAATAATAGAAATGGTAGGAAAAAACAGGCTTTCTCTTTCTGCATTAATTCACCTCTACCACCAGCAGCAAATTTGCCTTAATTTCTGGAGCACAAGAAATACATAGCCACTGATGTATGCTGGCAAAAGTGAGTACATCTTTGAATCAGCATGCTATAGCCTTAATAGTTAGTATCATACAAGACTTTGTACCCCTGTTCCTGCAGAGGTGTCCTTACCTCAGTGCTTGTGGGGCAAAGCTGGAGCCCAGGAAGATTACTGTGACTGTAAGACACAAAAAGAGACAAGGGAGAAAGTAAATGTCAATCATTCTTTGAAATATGTGTGCTGAAAAGATGCTTCCCTGGGTTACATACAGCCAGCAAACAAATTCTTGTTGGGTAAGATACAAAAAGGCACTAGGGGTTTTGTTGGGTTTTTTTTACTTCTAAAGGGTTTGGGTTTTTTGTTACAATAGGACCGAAAATTTTCCCTTGTGAAAGGTAAGAATGACTTCCTCACTTTATATAACAAAAATTTTTACAGCTAAGCAATAGAATGATGTTAGTCTACAGTGGAAGTAATATGCTATGGGCCCACAAAGTATTATAATGTTGTGGCAACATCAAAACAGATTTCTACCTTGATAAAGGAAACATTTTGACTTTTCAAAATGTAATTTCTATTTTCAGAATGACTTTCAACTGAGACATTTCCACATCCATCATAATTTGAATTGAAATTAAGTTCTGAAATTATGATCTTCTGGTGGAAGGAAAGTCTTTTTTCTCATTTCTGTGAAGCCACCAAGCAGCTGCTGTTGCTCTGCTTAGCTTAGCTTAACAGTCCAAAAAACATCTGCAGTCCCACTTCTTTCTTACACCAAAGAGTGAGCTGTGAAAGATCTTCATAATGATGAATTTCCTGATCTGATACTTATCCTACCTCTGTCAGTGACCCTCCCCCATGTCAGCCTACCCCAGCACTTCACCTTGTACTTAAAAGAGCTGTAGTCTTACAGCAAGAAGTCTGTCAAGGACTGTAGAAAGTGACAATTTGGTGCATATTTTGTACTAGCTACCCTTGTAGTCAAATAGACCTTGTGTGTGCAATTATGTTTGCAGTCTTGCATAATATAGTTTTCTTTGTAATTGTCAGGTTATTATCACAGTGTTTTAATTTTGCTTTCTCACAATTATTTGCATGTTTCTTAATTGCAAGTCATTAGCATATGTAAATACTCCATTTCCATGGCATTTTGCAGCATGAGCTCATTGTGTTGAATTAATTTGTTAGATAAATAACCCTAAATGTTAAAAGAAAAACAGTGTGTATGTACAGTGCATTAATATATATTTAAATATACAGGAAAATTGTATACAATATCTTTTGTGCATTGTTTAAAACGAATTAAGTGAAGCCTGTCTACCTTCAATAGTTTCTCAATATATTTACTTTGTTACATAATTGAATATAGGAATCCTGTTCACACATACGGAGAAATAATATCTGAATTGCTTGCTTTTCAACAGAATTAAATTACTTTCATATCACAACATCAATTATTGTTTGGCAGCTGAAGAAGATACTTAACAAGTCAACATTTGCCAGAGGTTAACACAGTTATTAGATGTCTCGTATTCAAACCTAAGTGGAAAGCTACTGTAAATATATTAATATTTAATGGAAAATTAACTTTCTAAAGAAAACCAGAACAGTGCCTTTTGAAGCTGACAGGTTAGGTTTTATATCCTTTTAAAAGAATGTGTGACTCACACTGGCAATTCAGAGTAAAGAAAAACCAGATATAATAGCCTGGTGGTTTTAGTTAGACTTTTTGCTTTTCCTTACCATTGCATGCAGTAGACTTTCTGCTTACAGGCACTTTACATTGACAGGCTGTTGTTTCACAGTCCAGAGAAGTTAGGACTCAGATTGCTCTGCTGCTGCATGACCTTAGCTTGTGATACCAGAATGCAGCACTAAACTGATCTGCAGAATGGGCATGAAAATATTAACTGAGATGCTTAAGAAAGCTCTAAGATCTGTAGTTGAAAAGTGTTCTGTAAATGCAAAAAATTAAGCTCTTACCAGCTCCCAGACATCTGTATATACTATACTGCAGTAGATCAAGGGTCATGTGATAACATTCTTAAGTAAAGCAGTTTTCCAACAGATTCAAAAAAAAACCCACAAAAAATTTACTGTTACAATTTGACAATTTGCATTTATGAAAAATTCTGCTTTCTGAGGGGGCTTTCCTCCAATTCTACCTTCAGAGATTGCTTATCTGTTAACAGTACCAGTGATCTAGAGGTAGTCTTTCTGTATTTTGTATACTCTGATGAAAGCTAACTGTTCTTGGTTAAAGTTTTCATCCATCTAATTTGCTTAGCTAGAATAGAAACTGACCACATCATTTTTATCTTGTAAAACAGTGGTGGTATGGTTGCATTTACAGCTCATCCAGCTCCCCACATACTTCTTCAGGAGAGCAAGAGAAACTATTGGGTCCTGCAACATGTACCTCTAATGTGCTGAGAATGATACTCACCGGTTTTATACATGATTTTTTTTTCATTATACGCTTGCTGTAGGAGATATTCCTATGCCATAACCATTTAAAAAACAGTGGTATTTAAAAGGCCTAGCTTATAAAATTTCTGCACACATTTTGCATTAACCTTGAAGACTTTCCTCTACCCACCTCAGTTATTCGTCCTTGCTGTATTTGCCATGCAGCCCAGCTGTTTGTCTGATCTAGTCAGACAAAACCGTTGCACAATCTTGCTAAGAGAGTCTGCGAAAAATGAAACAATTGATACGGGAAAGAAAAATATCTTTTCAGATTATTTCCTAAGAAAACTATTCAGCATCAGGATGGTGCTGGTATGTGCCAGAAAATTCACAGAAAACTCTTTTTTTTTTTTTTTTTTTTTAATAAAAAGCATAAGAAATTTACTATACCATAATATTTAAAGGTACCAGAACCTATTTGCCAAATTTCTAGCTCTAAGGCATGGGAGAAAATATTTATTCATTTATTTATTCATTTATTCATTTAATTTTAGACAGGTAAGTAGCACATTGTTCTATTTATTCTTGTGAAAGGGAATGAATCGTTTCTACAGTATTTTTGTTTCTTTTGCTTCTTAACCAGGCTACTTTTTAGGCTCCCTCTCTTATATTCAACTGTCTTAATTTAGAGAAGATCAGGTTTTCAAAGCTTCTTCAATGCTTTTTACTCTTGGCCTTCTCTCTCTCCTCTCTCTCTGTAATGCTCCTTTCTAACCTAACCAGTAATAAGACTTGACTATCAGTTCTGTAGTCTTCTGCTGATGAATTACTGCTTTATTTCTCTGTGCCATTTCACGTCTCTAAGTCAAGTCTTCCACCTGAGCCTCTTTGGCTATTTCCCCAGGTTTTCAACTTGAATATCCCAATGTCAAATACACCATTTTAAAATGAAATTCCTTGCCTTACTTCACCAAAACATAGCTTATCCTTTCCCTTTTCTTTATTTCAAATACATTTATGATCTTGCTGCTCATCCTGCTTCATAAATACTTTTACGCTTGATATTTCTTCTTTCATGCGTAGTTTCAAATCTCACTTCTTCTATCCAGTATCTCAAAAATTTTTCTTCTCTCTTTGTCTGGATGTAGAGATGGAGTCTTTGTCCAGAATTTGCATTAATCAAGATAAGAAACCACCGATCTCTTTTTGTATGACTTCTACTCTACATTCTGCATAAAAAAAGAGTTTTCTTACCTTTCTTAAGGTAAAGAAAGGCTTCTAAAGGCACCCTTACCATATGACAGCTTCTCCCACTTGCCGCTGGATGTCTGAGCCCTGCAATGCCCCCTCTATCTCCTTTCTCTTTTCCGCTTGCCTAGTGAAACGCACTCCACTCATTCATATTAACTTTTCACCTTTTCATTTTTGACATGTCCTTAAAACATCTGTTCCTGCACAGGCTGAGTACTTCACTCCTGTATCAAAAGTTTTTCAAAGTAGGGACAAAGACATTCTCATTTCAGCTTTGAGGATGGGCCTGATTTGCACTCTTCAATTTATACTGAAAGTTTTTGAAAGAGTCTTTAAAAGCATTTAAGACATTGTTTGACAATCAATTAATTGTATTTATCTTTTCTTTCAGGAGCATATAAATAGCACAATATATTTTTAACTGATAACAGTTTAAACTGATGGATATAGTACTGCACATATAGTAATAATATCTTAAAATTAGAAGACAAATAAGGCTATTTATTATCATCTAGATAAACCTCAAAACAATGACACTGTAACATAGCTGGTCTATAGGAAAGAAAAATAATAATTTTTAATTGTTATCAATACCAGCTTTCATTTAATCAGTGCATTTCAGAACCACCTTCACTTTTATGGAGAGTTTTCTTTTTATCCCTGGATATAGTTTCATTTTGTAGATGATTTTTCTTGCATCTGCTAGCCATCTTCCTTTTGATCATTGCAAAAGTGTGACCTTGTTCAAAATGTGGAGATTGGGCAATTGTTCTAGGAATGTGTAGCTTGAACAGTTAATATTATATTCATCTCTGTAAAAAATCCCAAATCTTTCACACAAATGAGGTTGCATAAGCCAAGAAATACATATCCCACTACTTTCACTTTTATGATTTTGGAAACCATTAAATAGCATTAAAAAAAAAAAAAAGAAAAAGAACATTTGAAATGCAGCCAAGTAGTCAAGAAAAAAGGACTCTGTGTCTTTAGGCTGGGGAGAAAAATAAAACCCAATCATTCCAAATGTATTGCTTTAGTCATCTGGTTTCATTCTATTAATGACTTTTAACATCTGCAAAAATATTGTGAGAAGCTAATTTTGTTTGTACTGAGGTGGTGCAGAACAGTTTCTGGCTGTCAGTCTAGGATGTGCTATAAAATAAAATTGTCTTTCTGGGAGTCTGACAAAAACATACTGTACAGATTCAGTTTATTTACAACAGCATGAAATGAAAAGAAAACAGAATTTTACAACATGCCAACATTCAAAAATGAATAGTACTTACACATTTATATATATTTTAGTAATAAGTTTTCAAGATAGCCACTGAGATTAAGAGATATATTTTGTATTTTGTGGTATTCCACAAAAAATTTAACCAGGGCAAAATATTTCTCTGCAAAACTCCTTCCCTAGAATTGTAAAAACCCATTACCCTGATATTAAACAGAGCCTTCCTTAAAAAACAGAGGGCTAACTTAGGCACAATAGGCCTTTAATTAAACAGAAAGCCTTGCAGAGAAAAAATGCCTGTCTCCTGTCTGTGTATCATGGTCATAAAAAAAAGTGCAGCCTAGTAGAAGAGGAGTGACGCAAAGCTGTTGCAGCAGACAGAAAGCATTTACTTCTACTTCCTTCCAGTTCATATAAAACTCACAGAGAAGGTAGAGAAAGGGCTGAGAAAAAATCAAAAATATCTTTGCCCAAAGAGGGCAAATTGCAGTGGGTACCAATGTAGATGAAGAGATGTAGATTCGTTGTTGCCTACGCCTGCTATAAAAGCAAGATACACTACCCATTCCATGGTGCTGCCTTGTTCCTCCACTCATTGAGGGCTGGGGGCTCCCAGGTAGGGCCCAAAAGTCTGCTGAAAGACAAGTGCTGAGCGCAAAAAAGTACATTTCAGCTGGCCTGGAAGTTAAACACACAGACACCCAGAGGGAAACTCCTTCTATCAACTGGAAAAAGGTTAAAACTTGGGCTGGTGACTTCAAGGCAAAAAGTACTGTCTCCCATTAGAAGTCTCCAGATCTACCCCACCTCAAGCATTTTATCTGAGGTAATGCAATAAAAACACTATTTCTATTTGTTAAGGGAAGGAAGATTGTTAAGAAAGACACTCAGATAACTATAGGAATCTTTTTTCTTACTGTTCAATGATCATAGAGGGACATCTTGAGCCATTATTTTTTGCAGGTTTGACTACCATCTGAGGATATCTATGTACAATTATATCCCCTTTGTCTCTGGATCAACACAGTCCTGTTTGTATTCCTTAAGTTATCCAGAAGTAAATAATAAATTTTCTTCTGTATTCAGAGATTGACCAGAATATTAAATGCTAATAGAGGTAAACAGGCATAGCAAATTGCATTGCTTGGTAAACTGCAATGACTAAGAGTGCAGTACAGCCAGAAACTGTGCAAGGTCTCTTTATCAGCTGGATTATAGTAATCATCTGAATTTCACATGAAATATGAAGGCAAGAACAAGTCATGTGTTTCTCAGTGTATAATTTGGGGACTCGGGCCTAGAATGATGGAGACACTTCCTCTCTACACAACTTGAGTGAAACATACTGGTATCCTGAGTAGAGCTGTGTTGTCTGTAAGTTTAAAAGAACACTGAAAAACTTGGTGAGGAAGCAGAAAATAACTGTAAAAAAATACTCAATATCTAGAGAAACTGTTGTCAATATTTTAAAAAGCCTGATTAAAAAAAAAAAAAATAATAAAAATGTTTCAGTGGCCTATTTGTGGTATGGTATGTTTTTTCTGGGGAAGGAAGCAGTGAGAATTAACTTCTTGATACAGAGATAAAGGATTAGCAAGAATTAGTGTCTAAAATTTCCTCACAAAGAAGTTCATATTGGAAGTTTTGTCAAAATGTGCTGCATATAGGTGCCTGGACCAAGAGAAATGGTAGCTTCTCCCTTTTTCATGTCATCTACTCATTATCACAGACCTGTAAGAATGATATTTTTTAACTAATCTTGAAAATAACCTCACAAAAAAACCTCTCCAATATGAATTATTTCTTTATGACTTATATTCTGCAGCTTCATATGACCTGTATATGACGTTATTGAGAAATAAGTATGTTGTATTGTTTACTTTGAAAAGCATAAAAGGAAGCTTCAATACAATACTGGTTGAGACATCTTAATTTTGAACTTCCTAGATCAAAATGTCACTACTCTTTGGTGTAGCAAAATATTTTGACACATTAACACTTTGAATAAAAATGGAAGATAAGCCCCTTGTCTACTAATTAGAGAAGCAGATGCTTTCAGTATCTTTGTGTTAGCCTGGCATCATTTTTCTAGGATATTGAAAATAGCGGCTCCTATAATTAGTGCACAGAGCTGATTATGTAAATAAAATGCATCCCATCTTGTTGAAAATAAGTTGTATGGACACATATAATCAACAACTTCAGGGAAGATCGTGCTAATGCAAAAGCAGAGATGGCTAGCACGTATAATCTAACACATACTTTTGCTATCCAAAGCAACAAAAGCACAAAACACTGTTGCATAAAAATGTTTACAAAAATCATCAGAAGTTAAAGATGGAAACATGGAGTTAGAGTAAACAGATTCGTTCCTGATGCAGTCCCATACCATACGAAAATGATATATGGTAAACAAAAGAGCCTACAAGTGAAAATTTATGGACCAAAATTGTTATATCAGAAATTAAGCATAATTAGTGGGAAAAATAAAGAGAGAATAGCATATTCTATTCATTGCCTTTTGTGGATTCCTTGATTTGACAAAAGTGCCTAGAGAACAGGTGAAGAAGCGAAGTATACCACCTTCCTTTCTCATAGATGTTAAACTCCCCTATGACATCTTCAGGGCCCCATCAGACTATTTTACACAGGAGGCCTGTCCATACTGATCTACAGAGAACAATTCAGATAGCGTCAGCACCTCTCAGTATCTTCAGCCCTGAAGAACCTCTAAAACTTGGAACTGGGTTCTCAGGTTTTTTCCTTTTGATTAGTGTGATTCTGACTTAGCCAGCTATTACCTCGTGGCAGCATGCATAGATCTATGAATAAAAAGACACAATAATAGTAATGTTTTTAAATAGCCCAATATTGGTATGGATTTTGCCAAGTATAAGACCAGTTAGCAAGAACCTATGCTATTCTGCATACATTTTCAGGGAGTACTGAAAAGTTAAACTGTAAACCAGAAGCAGATGTTTTCTTTATATTATAGGTTATTCATTTCTACCCGTTCTGCATTTGTTGTTCTCACTTTGCCTTCAGGACTCTTAACATCAATAAAGCAGACAAACCTTAAATGCATTTCTTTTTTCCATAAACCACCTGAAATCCTGTCAATCAAAGGATTTTCCTTCAAAAGTTCTCTGCTGTTGAAGGGAATGGGAATACAGAATGTTATTAAAGTAAAAGATGAAATTACTATGCTATATTACAATTCTTTTTGTCTTGTTCCTTTAAATATTGTATAATAATATTATGCAATATTTATTAAATATTTATTGCACAATATCTATTAAATATTGTATAATATTTAACTTTGTCTAAAATACTTATAATGGCAATTGTATGTCATGGAACTAAACAGATCAAGTCCTCTGTAATTAAAATTTTAACCTTACTTGTTTATTTAGTGTTGATCCTGTTAGCATCTTTGAAGCTTATTTATTCCATCAAAATCAGTACAACAAAACATGGTGAGTACGATACAGAAATCTCATTTGCTTTCTGTATGTTTCAAAGCTTGGTCTTTGCTCTTTCCATTTTGCTTTAGCATGGCAGATGTTCTTATGTTTATGAAACTTTTTATGGCTGCTAATTTTGTTTTTCTTCCCAGAAATTATTTTCCAATTGAAAAGTATGCTTTTAAAATAAAAAGCATATATATAGCATTTTAGTCCAGTATGGTTTCTTGAAGTGTATTATGTTATCTAAGCAATTAGCAGGAAACTCTTCTATAGTTTCTGCCAGCCTGCCAAATGTATACTTGCTTTGCATATTTTCTCAGTGGTTATCTCCAGTAGTTTTCTTTTTGAAGATTCCTTCACAAACTTCTTGACAGAGCTCCCAGGACTTCAAAAAACCTGTTAATGACTCAGTGTGTAGGCTGAAGAAGATAATACAACTATCCATTCTTCATGTAACCTTGCTGGTGGTTTGGCAGCTCAGATCCCTCCAGTTTCAGACAATCATACTGAAACACTATATGCAGGGGGAGAACTGGCTGCAAAAGATAACCCAGAGGCAAAGATCAGTGAGGTTGTCTTTTTAGTCATTTCCTTTGCTTTGGAAGCAACACACCTACTGTAGACTGCTTAATGCACAGATGCTGGTTGTGTGTCTATCAGAAACCAAAGCTTGTGATTGCATTGAAATGTGTCACTTCTTTAAATGCTAAATGAAGATCATTCTTTACATAAATTATTCATCACCTGCTTCAGTAACATTAGATATTAGCTAAAAAAATAAACATCTAAAAAAGAATGAGGGAAGGCATTCTAAATAAAAACAAAAAAACAAATGAGGTCAAATATCACATCATCTGAATGCTCATGTAAGAAAATCTTCTGCAAGCACAATTTTTTTGTCCTCAAAATAGCGATCTAAGTCCATGCTCATAGCTATTAATTTAACTTCATTGGCTTGGCCAATTATTCATTTCATCTCCAGTATTTTGTATACTGGTAGTGAATGTGATCACATGTTTTAATAAAGAGGTAGGCTGAATAATGAGGCAGAAATTCAAACCGTCCTTTGGGACCTGTCATCTCCATCTTTCTAGACATATCTCCAGAGAAGCAGCACAAAACACATAAATATCTATTATCAATCAAAAATGCTTGCCATATGGCCTGTAATGTTATGTCCTTAACACTGTCATTTAGTATGAAACCAAGATTTGTGGTTGTTCAACCAGCTACTCTGTAGGCAGAGATGTTTTTCCCCTTGTACTAGTCATCTCCACCCATTGCCTCTGGGAAGATTCCACAGCGGCAGAAGTCATGGTGCTGCTGGCTGCCAGCCTGGCTAAGACAGGGCTTCCCTCCCTTTTGGGTCTTGGTCATGTAGAATATTGCCATCCTTCTCATTCTTTCTGAGAAGCCATTGCCACCGTGAACCATTCCAAAGTGTACCCATTGTGGAGACAAACACAACATAAAACGGAAAAACCTCAGAATATCTAATATGGTCTTCTGCCCCAGCTTTCATTTCACTTGCTTTGGGGGCAAAGAGAAATTCTCCCTTGCTCTCAAAAAAACCAGAGGATAGTTCAAGAGACTGACTGAGAAAAGTAGACAATTTGGTTTTTAATAAGTAAGAAAGCTTACTAGCTTCTTTTGTGAAAAGAGAAGCATGAGGTTTTACAGAGGGTTAGGAAAAAGAGAAACATGCATTAGGGTTAGATAAACTCACTTGTGATGTGCACTGACACTTAGGCTCCCATGTTTAGGGACATACTTTTGTTAAAGGTAGTCTGCAGCATGGGTAAAGCCACAGAGCCTGGTGTTTATGGAGATGGGGGGGAAATGGAAGATGGTAGGCTCTTATCCATCATTAATGGAGATTAAAAGGAGACTTAGTCATCATTTGTACATATACTTTTTTATTAGTCCAGGAATTACAGTTTTATGCATGGCCCTAAATAAAAAGTCTTTTTTTCTCCTTTTATTGTATAATCCGCTCCTTGGTGGGGTTTATACCCTCCTTGGAGTCATTAGGTGTGGGTCCTCAACAGAAGCAGAAGACAAGATAGAAGGTACTTGTAAACAAAAACCTGTGGTCAGGTTTTGCAAATGCTTGGTGGAGCAATTCTCCCACCCACCCATGGCTAAAACAGTTGCCAGCTGGAGCACCTCTTCTAGGACAGGCTGAGAGAGCTAGGGTTCTTAAGCCTGGGGAAGAGGAGGGTCCGGAGAACATTATAGCACCCTCCCAGTACCTAAAGAGGCCTACAGGAAATCTGGAGAGGGACTTTTTACAAAGGCCATGTAGTGACAGGACAAGGGGGAATGGCTTTAAACTGAAAAAGAGTAGATTTAGGTTAGATATTAGGAAGGTCTTTGCTGTGAGGGTGGTGAGACACTGGAACAGGCTGCCCAAAGAACTTGGAAGAGTTCAAGCCCCATCCCTTGGAAGTGTTCAAGGCCAGGTTGGATGGGGCTTTGAATAACTAATGGAAGTTGCCCCTGTCTGTAGTAGCAGGGTTGGAAAAAGATGATCTTTAAGGTCCCTTCCAACCCAAACCATTTGGTGATTCTATGATCTTTGGGAAAATTTTACTAAAGAAAACTGTCCTTGTGGGAGCACATAGCCCTTATTCTCTTCTGCTTTCTTCCTGAGGCACAGTAGTAGTTATAGCTTTAGGTTTTAAGTTTCATCTTAAAGTTTTTATAGGCTGGTTGAAAAATGAATTTTAACCATTCCTATGGATCCTTTTAGAATGTGTATTTACCAGTCATTCACAGAAAGAGAATCTACATCCAGCATCTCGCACAGCTTCTCTATAGCTAACAGATCCAACAATCCTGATTTTTTGAGAAAGCACAGAAATGCAGTCAGTGTGGTATGACCTATGGGGGAGTGGGAAGTAACACTTTGATGTACAGATATGCAGTGCATATTGGCAGTAAAATTTTAGATATATTAATTCTTTTATAAGGAAAGCCTTTGCTTACAGTCTGGTTCAGAAACTAATATTTTCAGGAAGATCCAGTAAGAGTTGGAGAGTTCATTCTTTTTCTTTCTGGGCAGCCACACAAATATTCAAGCCAAAATAAAAGAACTTGCTACACCTACAGGCAAACCTTTCTGGGGAACCTGATATTTAGATGTCAGTTGCAAAGGGTTTTCCACCTTCCTCCAGAGCAGCTTCTATGGAGTGGAGACATTCAAGACAAGTGTAAAAGTTAAATGGATCAGCTCCACAATGGGAATGATTTTTATACTAAAACCTAGGAGTTAAGTGAAAAAACTGTATTAAAAGCTGACACAAAACTTGATTTTTATGCCCTTTATCAACTGCCAAAGGGGAGAGGTGGGAAAGGGATACAAATTTTCCTCAACAGTCTCAGGACAGCTAAGGCTGCCTACAGGACCTCTGTAGCCCTTCGTAACCTTTCACAGATGAGCTATTTCTTCCAGTCCCACCTCCAGCCTGTAGTGAATATCACTACAAATCCACTTAGCTCAGTACAAGCCTCATACACTTTCAGCTACAATTCACTTAAAACTCCAAAGAAGCAAATGGAGAGATTTCATTTGTAGCTATGTGATCTCACGTGACTTTTTGTGATCTTTCAAAGTGATATGATGCTAGATCCATGATGCAAGATGATAATCCTACCCATCTAGGCTAAGAAATTGTGGCCACTGTTACAACACTCCAATAACCCACTGTACTCATTTATTTACTATTGGAAAAGAACTCGAAACTTAGAAGGGCAGAAGGGTAAACGTATAACAAATGTTGAGACTCATCAGAGAGTTCCTTGCTCCTCTTCATTTTCAAATTATCTAAAAGGTACGAAAAAAAAAGCTGGGGTCTGTAATTAGTCAAAGCATCTGTCATGGAAGACAAAATGGATGAGTGAAAGCATCTTACTGCTGAATGGTACTGAGAAAGTCAAAACTAATAGGTTTTAGGTAAAGTGGTATGTGAGGGGCAGGAGAGAGAGGGTTTTTGAGATTGTTCATGTCCTGTTGATAATGTATGCCATAAGAAGGATTTATACATAGATTCATTTAAATCTGTATCTACTTTGCCTGTCAGTATGGTTCCTGATGGTCCAGTACAAAATGTTTATAAATCAATGGAAATGTTGCCCCAGGCTTTAAGATAAGATGTCCAACTCTAAAGGCCATAAAGCAACCCATAATAACTTTCATATGATTAAAAAGAGAAGACACTTGGGTACATTAGTAATTGCTAGTACTTAGCTCAAAAAAAAAAAAAGTAGAGGCCGACTTAAGCAATACCTTGATCACAGATCCTAAGGATGAAATTCTTGTGAGATTAGTCACTGCTGTTTCCCAGGAACTGAGCTCTCTTCTGTTTGAATAAAGTGTAACATCATAACTTTTTCATAAAGCCTATTCCCACTCTTCCTGCCTACCTTTTTTAAAGAAAGTTTCTTCTTCAATTTTTCACACACCAAAAGAAAAAAAAACAAAAAGTCACCTATTGTGATTTTCACTTTATCACATGTGCATTGTTTTCAACAGGCAAGCAAGTGTTCAACATTATGACATTTATCATTTCTGAATTCTTAATTGTCTATGATATTAATTTTAATTGAAATATTTTGATGATTATTATTTATTATATAAGAAATCATGCTGCTTCTTTAGGGAGAGGAAAGAAAAAGTCATCTTATAAAAAAATCTACCTGTTAACACTCTTTCATAGAAACTTTGTTCAATTCTCAGTAGCAAATCAGTGAAGGGAGAGATTTGAGGGATGTATATTGGACATTTCTTTCTTCTGTGTGTTCTTCAAAGGTAGAGACACCTTTCCTGTCATCAGCATGATGAGCATAGCTCTGAGTGACAGAAATGTAGTGGATTTTATAGTCAGGAATATTGGTGCCTATGGACTTGAGGCAGCTCCTGAAGGCTTCTGGGGATCTGAGTTTAGACTTACTGGTAGTTAGATATCTAAGCACCTTGACGGATTTAGCCCTTAATCATGGAGATAATGTTTGCCTGGCACAATGCAGTGTCATACAAGGTTATCAAAATGAACTCTAAGGCAGATAAGGAGCCAGAAGCAGAACAGCATCCCTAACACAGCACTCCTGTATCTCCTCCAGGTATGAGTCTACACATAGTAGTGTTAGTCTAGTAACCCTAGTTAAGCTGCTCAAAGACATCCTAAATCCACAGCTCATTCAGCCTTGAAACTGAATTTAGGGTATACAGAAAAGGTACAACTGGTTCAGAATCAATTCTCTGTGAATCAGAATAAATCCTGTGCCACTGTAAGCAGACACACCCCCAGGGGAAGGATGTGGGAAATGTTTTTTTTAGTATAAAAAAACATTTTTATGTCCATGTAGTTTTATCATTTTAAATGGCAACTGCTAATTTGGTGGGTTGCAATGTTAGAAAAAAGCTGGACACACAAGTCACTGGGTAAGGAGAAACCAAGGTACTGAAATAACCATAGGCATATTTAAGTTCTTCAAAATCCAACTCCCCACTAACTGTGGAATACAGTATTTGGAAATATGTGGCCCTAATTTATTAAAATCTTATGCCTATAAAGTGGAAGCTGTTTCCATGTCCAGTAAAATTCCTGGGACTGTACCCTGGGTGGACTCTAACAGGACATGAGCTCAGACTCTGAGGCAGATACAAGTTCTTCCTAGCACTGCCTCTTTTGCACCATCTTGTTTTTCTCAAAAATTGTTGCATCTGGTTTGGTTGATGTCAGAGTAAGGCCAAAGGTTTTTTAATGCTGAAATTAGTGGATTTCTCCTTTTTATTTCACAAATATCTGTTTCTCTAGCTCTAGTTCCATTGTCCAGTATACAATTTAAATTATCTTTCAGGATTTTTCCAGAGAAGTACTAGATGAAGGTGGGCGTATTGTAAATTTTAGTTATTATACAATTCTTTTCCATCTTCTCTAATTTTTCCTATTTGAAAAGTAGTCTGATAGTCTAGCTAAAGAAATTAATAACTTGCACTTCTGTAATGCTGCCTCTGAGGCTATATCAGAATCAATATTAAATCAACACATACAACTTAATATTAGAAACAAAATACTGCTTTTCTATGAGTTTGGGAAGTCAACAGTGAAAAAAAAAAAAAGAGTAGGCTTGATCCTAATTTAGGTGTTACAAATATACAAAACATATTGATTAACTAATTAATCTAGCTTATTCACCTTAAACTGGTGGTAAAACTGTTACGTAGAAAAGAATTAATCAAGTATCTTGTTGAAGACTTACATCAGGACATGGAATAAATCGCAGCCTACCCAACTGTTAGTTCTACAGTTCAGATTAGAAGGCATTGCATGTGCAATGTACACAAATAGACTTCAGTGTTTTGATGTTCGTGGCTGTATTTTAACCCAGGTTTGAGTTTCCAGTAAATGTAACAGGCCAAGAGATTTCACATCCAGCACTCCATCTGACCTATCTTTGATAGAAGCCAAAAGTGATGGTTGTAAAATGACCTGCATGATAGAAATTCACAGTGCTATTCAAATTTCCCATGGACAAATATCTTCTTCAGTTATGACAGGTGGTGTCAGTAGTCTTGACAGATGCATCAAAGATTTAATGACACAGAAGTTACACCATTGCAGTGGTCTGATGTGCTGGCTAATGAGAAATCTCTGTTGGAGCTTAAAACTAAGCAAGTTTTTAGCAACAAATAGAGATCTTGAAAGGCAGAGTGAAAGAAAAAGGTTTATTCTTCTTTTTCGCTAATAAAAGCTCTTACTAGGAAAATTGTTCTAACAAAGCACTGCACAGGAGTGTCACATCTACACAGAAACCCCTGAAATCTCCTTACAGTTAATATCTTCTCTAGAATGGTGGCATGATGAATTTTAGGTAGTACTTGGTCATTTTGGTATGTGAACAAGCTCACTCTAGACATTTTCAAATGCTGGTTTGAATTATCCTAATGGAACTGCTTTGTTAGAAATTCCCTATTGATGTAGCCATGAAAATTAAGCCATTTTACATATATGAAAGTGGAAAGCCACTATTTGAGAATTCCCAGAATATTCTTTTTAAAATAATTTATATTTGCCTTTATAAGCAATTCAAAAGTAAATATTTAAGTTAGCACTTTTCAAAAATGCTTAATGTTTTATTTTTTTCTAGAAAAAATAACTGCAGCATAGTATTACACAAATAAATTGCATCAATTAATGACCAAGCTGGTAACAACCTAAGTGTACAATCTTGAATTTCTTTTTTGTTTTCTGTGTTTGGTTTGGAATAAAAAGAGAAAAAAACGATTCCCAGAAAAGAAGCTGAAGCATTCTACCCTATAAACTCAGAAAGATGAACTAATGACTTAAAATCTTTGGTCTCTGTTCATTTCATGAGTGAAATCTAAAACTTAATAGGCACAAAGTTAGGTCTGACCACATTTACTCAAATGATTTCTCTGGAATGTACACATATCGTCAGGGAAAGGTGTAAGGACAAAACACAAGTAGCCTAGGCTTTGTATATATAGTGGTAAAGAGTATTGTTTCAGATTTTTTCCTTATTTTTTTATGTCTTCTTCTTTTTATCTATAAAATACTATTATTTACAGTCCTCTGGCTAGTCCAGTTAAGCTTAATAGCATGTGATAACCTTTTTATGGTCTTTAATTTATTTATGTATATATATCACTATTTTTATATATATATCAGTCTTTAGAAATCTCATGAGTTGTAAGTCCTAAAGGAGTCTAAAGAATTAGCTGAGTAACCTTTAAGTTTATATAGAAGACTACTGATATAGGTCCATATATAGTAAAGGATGCCTCAGCTCAAAATTATGATCTGAAAAACCTCAGTAATCTACCACCTGACACTGGAGATGCTTAATCTTTCTCTTTCATTTAAGTTCCCCCAGGAACTGTGCCATCAGACCTGTCTTACACTGAATAGCTCTGCATCTAGCACACTCTTGTTTTAGAAACTGGGGATTTTTATAAGCCTCCTGAAAGTCTTCACCCAAGGCAGTATTTTTAGAGGATAGATAAGCCCAGCACATGATTTTCTGATCAGTTACGCTTTCAGTACTTTCCATAGCACACAACCCACATAACTTCCAGCCTGTCTTCAAGCAGCATGATTTCCATCTGAGTTCTCTTCTTAGAGCATACTCTCAGTACACAAATACCTACCCCAGCAGTCTGCTCAAGGAGAAACTGTGCCCTTGTGCCATGGCCCAATACCCCAACAGATGTCCCAGTTGTGGAAAGATGCTTTTTTAGGTGTGTAGGTGCATACTGTAGGATTTGGAAGAGAGCATTTTCTTTGAGGCAGACTCCTTACAGGGCTTTCCCTGTGATGTAACACAGGGCTACAGATCCATCTTCCTCAAGAATAGGGTTCCCCTGCAACTAGAAGTCCATAACATTCAGACACCATGGATGATACTCCAGCTAAAAACACTGCCATAATATGCCCAAGGCCATGATGCTGTTTAAGCTAAAATGGGCCTACATGTAAAAAAATCTTGGGTTATTGAGAATAGACTTCTTTGTCACTTATTCTTGCACAGCATAAACTCTTAAATACTCATTTTGCCTGATAGATGCAACTGTGAAGAATCTTTCTTCTGATATGTAGGAATTTTTAAGTACTATTATTAGCTTAGTGAAATGAAACTGCTGTTAATATGGAAAGCTTACATATGAAGCCAGAAAGGGGTGACCCAAAATGAGGATAACTTCATTGTCTTGTCAGAAATCATATTCTATTATGGCCTGTCATGTGTTGGCTATGGGCGTGAAGAAGATAGTAAGGATTTAATATTGAGGAATTGTAGTACTAGTGCTATAAAAGACAGTAGCACTGCTTTAAGGAAAGAGAAAAGATAATCTAATAAGATCCCACCTCTTTCACTGAAGAGAACAGCACCCAAGGAGAACCCAAAAGCTGACAAGCCCAAATATAAAATTACAGATCTCTGATATGACTACCTTGCCTTTAGCATCAGCAAGACCAAGTCATATATCCAGGTCACCTTATGTATCTGCCTTAAAAATAGATAGGTAGAAAGATAGATGATAGATGATAGATAGATAGATAGATAGATAGATAGATAGATAGATAGATAGATCAAAGAGAGATCCAAAACCAAAGGCTAATCCTGAACTAAAAAGCAGCAAGGAAAAGCAAAGAAGAAAAATGGAAGAAAAAGCTAACAGACCTTTGGAGAAGTTTACTTCATAATGTTAGAATATTTTAAAAATAATGATTTTAAATCTTTTATATTTTGAGGAAAGACAGTACAAAATCTAGTCCCTGGCAAGAGCAGAAGCTGCAAAGAACATTTCATCTCTGCTAAGAATTAAGAATTAGATCATGAAATAATGGTTCCGCACTGGAGATGTATTTGCTGAGCAGTAAACTCCATATCTGCAGGTGTACTGGGACGTCTTTGAAACTTTGCATCTGAGGCTTAGGTGAGAGTTATCCCTAGCAGGCTAATGTAAAATTAACTTGTTTTCTGTATGAAGATTATTTTTTCTGATTGTTTTACTTGAATTTGACTTTGCCATTAATTTCAATAATACTAAAGACACAAGATTTACTCTCTCTCCCACAAACATTGTCATATAGTTTTTTACCCACAAGCCCACCTGTGTCCTGACCCAAAGTTCCACCTTTGTTCAGAAATCATTGCAAATCTTTATGCTGGCTGGAGTTAACAGAATGGACTCAACAGAAACTGCCTTATTCATACATATTTTATGCTCTGGAAAGGAGGATAACACAACAAAGCAGCTCAGCTTCTACAAAAAGAGTTTGAGGACCTAATTTGCCTAGTTTTTAGCCCAGTTTTATGCCAATAGAATTTCAGTAGTGTACAACACAAATAACACCATGGTAAATCAGTCTCTGAAATTATACCCCCTGAGTGCAGATACATTAGCTAGGAGCTCTTCTGTTTTCAAATCTTTTTATTATCAGATTGCCTAAGACTGCAACACACAAGATTTGTAATATTTCTAGTAGCCTACAAACACACAAAAATAGAGAGAACAAAATCTATAAAGCACTGAGAGCAGTGATACACTGCCTTAACCTTCTGAATACCTGTTGTTTTGTTTAATGGTTATGTTTTCCATAGGGTCTTAAACTATATAAAAGAAGTAAGCATCCAGCAAAATCAGAGAACTAGATTTTCAATTAATGGGAATTATGTGTAAAAGGCAAAGCAGATATTTTTCATCCTTTTTCAGCTGAAGCATAGCTTAAGTATTTAGTAAGAAAAAAATTAATAGACTATCTTTCAACCCAATCCTGATGGCAATGGGGCAGAAGAATGTAGATAACATGCTTAGCTTTGTGTCATGGTTTAAGCCCAGGCCGTAAATCAGAACCACGCAGTCTACTTCCCCCCCTACCTTTCTTCCCTCCGCTCCTGGAGGGACAGGGAGGAGAATCAAAAGAATGCAACTCCCACAGGTTGAGATAAGAACAGTTTAATAACTAAGGTATAACACAAATCACTACTGCTACCACCAATAGTAATAATGATAAAGGAAATAACAAGGAAGAGAATACAACCGCTCACCAACCGGTACCTCACCCCCACCCTGCCATGATCCAGCCCTTCCGGGAACTCTCAGTTCTACATCCTGGGCATGACGTGCTGTGGTATGGAATACCTCTTTGGCTAGTTTGGGTCAGGTGTCCTGTCCCTGCTTCCTCCCGGCTTCTCCTCCTCCCTGGCAGAGCATGAGACTCACAAAGTCCTTGGTCAGTCTAAACATCGGTGTTATCAGCTTTGTTCCCAGGCCGAAAGTCAAAAACACAGCGCTGCAGCAGCTACTAAGAAGAAGAAAAAATGACTGCTGCTGCTGAAACCAGGACACTTTGTAACCAGAAATAACAGTCCATTTTCTTTCAATTCCATTCTTCCATTTATTTATTAATAATTATTATTATATCTGTTATTACAATTACGAATATTTTATAGTGAATATACTTACCATTATGCAAGCATTAGGAGGATTAAATGTATACCAAAAATTAATTGGTAAGGAAGACATCTCTGCCTGCAAGCAGGCAACGATAGGAAGAATCAATGGCTTGCTCTTACGTACAACTTTCATCTGACACCAGCACAGGAAGAGCTAGCCTAAATATTAAATGCTTGTCTCTTGCTTCTGTTTTCCATCATTCAACTTGCTTATTTGCTTTATTGCATGGAAGTCAATGTGTATAGAAGTGGTATTTTTTGTTTATTTGGTTTAATTTGCAGTATTTTCACTTTTTAAATGTCTGTAAGGCACATGTGCCTTACAGACCGAAGACTGAAAAACAGTGAACTAGAGAAGACTAAGAAGCTAAAGGGAATGAAGTTCGGTTCTTTTTTTGAAATGCATAAGGAGTGCTGAAATTCTGATATCTCATTCTTGTGAAAGATTGCAATAGTCACCAGAAATGGTACATATATGGTAGAGCAATCAAGTGAAGCCAGAAAGTGACAACCTTCTTCCCTGGAGTGAATCAAGGATAACAACTAGAAATTATAACAGGTTTCTGATGCCAGTTGTAAAATTTCTAGACATCACCTGGAAAGGAAGCCTGACACAAAAAAAGCAGACAGGAGGACAGAAGGAAGGCAAGCATAGCCTAAGCTCTTGTTAAACTGTTTGTAGAGGCTTGCAGTCTATCCATCAGCCAAACACTCAGTCATGCATCTGAATAAGGCAAAATTCTGTAGCCAAACATTTCACTGAAATGCCAAAACCAGCACTTAGCTGAAATGTATATACAGTTTTTTGCTTTTCTGGTTGCATTCCAGAGTTGCAGTCCAGCTGTTCCTAAGTATACTGGGTGTAATGCCACATAAAAGTGGTTATAAGGTAATATTTTTGAGGCAATCAGAATGGTACCTCTATGAAATTTCAAAAGTGAAATTTGAGATACAGCAATCTTTAGCTGGCCTGAAAATGACAAGAAATGGAAATTCTTTCATTAATCAGGCTTAAATGCATGTAAAAATTATTTATTATATGCTTACCAACAGATAAATTATCCTGTGGTGAAATGTAGAATTAGTTTAATAGGTAAACCTTGCTTTGGCATCAGAGTGAAAATATATTTTGGACTACATCTGGTCCTTGAATTGATTCAATCATGGAAAAAAGAAATAACTGGTTTGGAAAAACAATCAATTATCTGTTCTGTGACAGAAAAAAAATATTGCCACAATATTTAACATGATCTTGCATTAAGAAGCCTTTAATTGTAACACAGTAAAATAATTGCCATTAAATACAGGAGTTTATGTCACTATCTAAACCATTCTGCCATAACTTGTAAAAACACATGCATTTGAGAAACACAGGGTCAAAAAACCTTTTCTGCCTGAATTCTCATTACAGCCCATTGCTCCCCCTTACTGCTATTAGCCTTTCATAATGTAAAACATTTCTTCATTTCCAACAGATAATACTTTCAGTCGAAAGGTAATTTTTGAAGTCTATTACTTGCATTCTTAGTGCAGAGCACAATGTAGCATTTTGTTCTAATATGCCATTGAAATTGTTTGAGTAGACACACCATGGAACCAAATACAAAATGTCAAAATGGTTTCCATTAACTATGCACATTTGCACTGCTTCACTTAATGGGTATGTTTTTGTTCTTCTCCTTCATCTTTGCATCTATAAGACAAAATGATTCAGTTAATGTAACTGAAAAGTACATTGAAAAGGTAGAGCAAATTACAAAAGCATCAAACCACAATTCCACCCACGTACTTTATTTTCTAATGAAGTTTAATAATGACTAAAATTGTCTTCAGATTTAAACATCAGTCATTTCTGCAATTGTGGTTAATGTGAAAAATCTCACCCACAGTAATGTTTTAGGAAAACATGGTAGAATTTGCACATTATATTTTATACTGAGATGTCATAATGAAATCTTAACTAGATATCATTGAAATATATAGTATGTTGAAAGTAATTTGCCACTATGGGCAGGACTGAAACAGGGACTATGTCCCCATCAGCATGATAACAGGTAGGGAAAGTTGTTCTATATTGTAAAACCTCTTTTGTGCTTCACCACCATTAAAGTGAGAGAGTCTTTGAAACTCAGTATCATCCAAAATACTGCTATAATATCTAAATTACTTGGTTTGTACTGATGGTGTCATAAAATACAGTGTTTTATGAGAATGAACATCAATGAGAATATTATTTTCTCAGAAGGACTCAGAATGGATCCATCTGAATTTTGAACACAGAAGTCTCTTGCTGCAATAAGGTTTTTTGAAAGTTGTCTTTCCTACCCTTGTCTTGTAAGGCTGTGATATGCCACCAAAACTTTAGCCCTTGAAAGGGCCATGTTTAGGAGCAGGATCCCTAGGAAAGTCACCGGGCTGCTTCTTGCACTTACACAAGCGTTCTATCGCCACCAGCTAGCTTCATTATGATATAGGTTCCTGTTGCAAATAGCAAAACAGGGGAGAGGAAATGTTCTCACACAGCTCTGTGCCTGCTTCAGAGGGCTAAACATTGTCCTTCTCTGGCTGAATGGATTTTTAGATGTTGAAATTTAATTTGGGTCAAAGTTGGATTAACTGCCATGGAAACTGTATTTAAGCCACTCGTAAAAGAAGAAGAAAAAAAAAATAAAAAGAAACTCTATGTTCTGCATTTTCAGGTTCTCTTGTGCCTGAATGAATGAACTCTCCCAATAATTAAATTTACAGCCAGCCCTGCTCAGCTGCTCTCTCTAAGGACCTGTGTGGTGAGGAAAGGCAGCACAGGCACAGAGCTGGGCAGGAGACATGGCTGCTGACGGTGCCCTTGCCCTGGCAGCTGCTTGCTCCCTTCCCACCTACCGACAAGCTAAATGCTACATTGGCTAGGCTTGGGGGGTTTTCACCTCGAGGTTAGATTTTCTTGCAGTGGTCACCAGATGGCAGTATTATATCATCGACCCATTTCCACCAAGGACCTCTTAAGTCACAGAGCAAAAAAATGGGTTCAAATGGCCCATGGCTGGTGCCACTCAGCAGTGGTTCAGTCTGCTCCCAAATCACAGTGCATGTGGCTTGCTAGGACAGGGCTTGGAAAAAGCATCTGGCATCCTTCTGTCCTCATAAGAATAAAAAAAGTCGTAAAAGAGATGCTACATGGCCTAGACTGCAACTCCTGAACTCAGGACTTTCCACTGAAGATGCTTTTGACATATAGTGAAGGCTATTTCTCTGGGGGGGGATGGGGAAGCTGTGCGTTTGTGGTGTTATATATATAAATTCAGATATAGTTAGTCTCACAGCTGAGCTAGCGAAGAGTCAGGTTTCTTCCAAGGCTGAGCAATTGCCACTTCCACTAAAGTTGATGGGCAGTGTGCCACTAAATATCAGAAAGAGACTAAATAATTTATTCTAGCTTGATTTATTTACAGTATATATTACTACTGCAGAGACATAACTTTCTATAGGCCCCTGTACACCTGAATTGTGGATGACCTAAGGAGCCAAACAGTTGATTATCTTGCCAGCTGTCTGCTCAGACTCAGTCACAATGCTCTTCAAGTCCAGGTTCTTATAATGGACTTTTTCTTTTTCCAGTAGGCTCTATGGTTAACTTCCTCAATAAATTTAAATGTACATAGTTTAGGTGTCCATAAACACTGGGTGAGTCACACACAGTCTCTGGGATGCTGCTGCACTATCCTCTGGGGCCATGTTGCAACACAAAATACGTGCTCTCCACTGTTAGACATGTGGTCACAACCTGCAGATAGTTACTAAATCCTCTCTTTCTTCCTCTGCTCCAGTGCAGTTGCAAAAGTCTATAAGCAGAAATAACACCAAGGTTCTTTCTGTACGGGACAAATACACATCAGATTTACAGTCCTCTGTTCCTTCACTTGAATGTCAGTTTTAATGGGAGTGTCTAAGGCTGCAAAATCAAAGCGAAAAGATAAGCATTCTGTGTTTCCTGCAACACCATTATGATGCAGAAGATCTTCTGCTGCCAACAATACTGGACCATAGCATGGTATCATCAGTACTGACACTGCTGCTTCTTTTTTGTGTCTTCTTCAGACAATGATCAAAAAACAACAGGACCATCATTCCCAACACGTCATGCATCATATTCTTCCCAAACCTGGTGGACGTAAGTCGTAAAGATGGCCAGGCATTACCTAAATTATGTGCAATACTTTGGCATGTGAATCCTGTTCCCACAGGTAATCCCCTAAAATATCATTTTTCCTTCTGCACAGAGGAATGTGACATGGCAGAAAGCACCATGGTCTGTAATCATCTGGATTAATTCTCCAAGCTATGTGTTAAATCACACCCACAAGGTCTTATGTGTACCCACAGGCACAGCATATAAGACACTGCTAGTTACCCAGTTTTCACTGAAACCTGGAAAAATTCTTTTCCACTGCAGTATATGGGTCACAGGTATTGTACTCGGGTCATTGATTTTGTACACTGCTATAATAACTGAAGATACGCTATTCAAGGCTCAGCACCACATGATAAAAACTAGCACGGGTTGCAATTAGCTCCTCCTGTTTCTCCCCAGGGAGTTTGTGTCAGTTAGAAAGGTGTTATTCCATAAAATAAGTGGAAGCAATTTGTTTTTCTAAGAACTTCAAAGATCAGGAGGAAAAATCAAATTCAAAACCTCTTATCATCATCTCCTCACTAGATGCAAACTACTGCTTGGCACAGGTGAGAGAAGAAATAATAATGAATGCAAGTAACCCCCTTTGGGAGGCCAGTTACTGAACTACAGAGCAGACCAAGACTCAGATATGCCATATCCCCTACACAAAAATATCCCTAGGTCTTCTTTCTTTGGGGGCAAAGTCTAAACTATCAGATTCCAACATTTGCCCACATCTAACTTGGTATCACAACATAGCTGACATCATTGCATTAAAAGTAGGATAGCATTGATTGCCATTAATGCCCCTAGGTCAAACCATTTATTATTTACTTATTAAGCAGATCTATACAGAACAAGAAACTTGTCTTTGCCCCAAGGAGCTTGCTATATGTTCTACTGGAAAAACAAGTAGATCTAGATATTTTTAAAACCTATTTCCTGCTACAACATGAAACAATTCAAAAAGCTGGATTTAAGCTAGATGTACTGCTGGCTTACTTATGCAATGATGCTTAGAAACATTTGTGTGTTTTTTTTTCTGGCACACTTGTTGGAGCTTTACCTTTTTGTCTTCAAAGTAGAATAAGAAAGACACAGAAAAACAATGATGACTGTAGTGGGATTTCTGTCTTTGATGCTGACCAAAAGCAGAAGCTGACAGTTGTGCTATTGCACCTTTCTATTGGAACTATCTGATTTGTTTTAATGGGTGAATGTCGACTCTGCTAGATAGTGCATAAGCGCATAGTTTTAAGAGAGATGAGCAAAGAAGACATAATATTTCATGCATAAGAGAAGGAACCCTTTTACTAGTGATATGGATAAAAGAGACAAGGGTAAAAATGTATAGACAGAGCTAAATATGAAGATGGAGACTGAGAGAAGCAGAGAAACTGGTGGCACAGGGACACAGCATTGCAACAATGGAAAAGAGATCAACACTTTCTGCAATGAACGGGAGCCAGTGGGAAGACTTGAAGAAGAGAGTGGCTTCATGATGGAGGATGAGAAATCAGAATAAAAAAAAAAAAAACTTTTTGGCTTTTATTAAATCTATTTGTCTAAGTAAAATTTTTGTGTCTTTTGCTGTGCTATCGGATAGTCTATGGAACTTCTCCACCCTCTCTTCCACCCTTCCTATAGCTTATTGAAGATCCAGAGAGCTTTTATTTACATTTTTGGAAGCTATCTGCCAACATAATTTTTTGCAGTGGTTTGTAAATACAGTTCAGCATAGGGAGCAAGGATCCTTCTGTATCTAAGGGTAGTTCATTGCAAAGGTGAGTAGGAAGTTCTCATCTAACACACCATGCATGCAGGCACAATTCTCCTTTTGGAGCCCAGACACACTTTACACTCATGGCTGCTTCTTAGATTTCAAAGCTGAGGCATGGAAATCAGTTACTGTGCAGAGAGGGATCTATTTTAAACATACGCCAATCAATTCCATTTGCTGTTTGGAGTCTGTACGTGGATTTTCATGTTATTTCTTGGCTGTTAAAGTTGGTGCCAGAGTGAAGGCATTTGTTTTTCTAACACAATGTTCTATATGCGGCAAAGAGGACTTCAAAAGTGGAACAAAGTTCCTGTTGTCAAAACAAAATCATAACTTTGCTGAGGACATAGCTGAGGATGACAGACGTCAGTTGCAAAAGGAGTGTTACTCATCTATATCAAATGAAAATCAAATATGGAGACTTGAAAGACTTTAACCATCCCATTAAGATATTTTTAAACGGGAAATAGGTGGCATCCACAAAGGTAAGTGGCTTTTGTCTGGGTTTTTCCAGACCCTTTCACTGAAAGTGAAGCACAGGCACACACACACACACACAAATAATAATAACCCTACAGCGTGGAAAGTGATTCTCTATTTTTGCTTAGATGGTTAGGATTCTATGATTCTACGATTAGGACATACCCAACACGTGATGACATCCAACATGCTAAGCAGACATTTTTCTACTGGGTTGTGGTGCTGATGACTGTCAA
This sequence comes from Psittacula echo, assembly GCF_963264785.1. Lineage (NCBI taxonomy): Eukaryota > Metazoa > Chordata > Aves > Psittaciformes > Psittacidae > Psittacula > Psittacula echo. Next base: position 122,318,820 of record NC_137737.1, read on the forward strand.
AATAATATTTGAACAGTGAAAAATGTGGCAGGATGTGCAATGTGCCAAATGAATGTTAAAGAAAGATTAATAAGCCAGGAAATAGTGTTGCAGTCTTTTTTAATGCAACCTAATTACATTGCTATAATATCCTATATGACATTTAGCAGAACTGCAAATCCAGAGGATGCTGAATCTTTGGTTTTCTTTCTCTTTTTTTGCTTTTCCTGATCTCTTTCAAACTTGTCTATTATTCTCCACAATTTGTATTTGCTTCTCATGTCTCTGGAGCAATCTTCCTATCAGACTAGCTTTCCTCATGATCGTAAAGAAAAGTTTTTTGCTCAAGTTACTTTAAAGTGCCACTGATGACATAGTAGAGAAAGATTCCTCCCAAGGAAGAAATAAAACTGAAGGTCATAAGAGATCTCATTGTCAATAATTACAGCTGCATTCATATCCAGTCCTGGGCAGGCTTGGTAGGTGTTTAATAGAGAGTATCTATCTATTAAGAGTACCTCTACAGCACCTTCATAAGACCATGGAAAAGATATACAGAGCATTTCAGATGACTCAGATTTTTAGGGGGAGGGAGGAGGGTGTGTCTATAAGTGACTATTGAAATAATCGTTATGTTTCTTGCTGTACTGCTGCTAACTATCCAATGCATGTATCTGGGTGAACATAAATATGAGCTAGAGAGAAAGACTTGAAGTGATGGGGGAGGCGGGAGGGACAAAAACCAAATTATGCCAGTGTAGTGCAGTCAAAAAGAAATACAAATAGACATCCTTCTTACAATACAGATATTGTGAAATGGTGGAAATACTCCTATCATTTATGATTTCCTGAAGAGTGGACACCTATTTATAAATGAATGGCTCTGTAATAACTCAGTGACACCTTCATAAATCTCACCAATGTAAAGCAGTGTGTGACAGATCTGATGAGAAATGTGTTTACTCCTTTCGGAATAAAAATAGAAAAACACAATAGAACAAGTTCATTGGCAGGTTCAGGTGGCCACTTAGTATATAATAGAATCAGGAAATGAAAGTGCCCTGTGGCATGCAGAGAAACACCCCTAACACCCCTTTTTAGAGAACATGAGCAAGTGTGCTACCTTGGGTCGTGTGGTTTTTATTTTCTGCATGTAAATACCAGTAACCATACCTCTTTACAATCAACTAAATATTTATTCATTTCTTCATTAACAAGGTTTTCCCTGCTGTGCGATGGAATATGTGAGTAACTTTGCAAATGTCGGAAGCACTCAATTTGGATCAACTGGAGGAAGTGATAACAAGACTTATAATCAAGTGGAAGTAGAATAGTGGCACATTTCAAGCTGCAAAATTATAGATTGATTCAGAAGACTCTTTCTCATGGGATAATACCTCCACTTCTTTTTGTTTTGAGATTAGTTTTCATTCACGATCTCAGTGGAATTATGTATTTTTCTTTCCGTGTCCTATTTGGAGGCAGCAATTTAAATTATATTATACCACTAACCGTTATTTTATTAAAGAAATGTTATATTTTTAATAAGGATAAAATCAAGCTAATATAAAGTGGTTTTAAAAAGCTTTGGAATAATTTCTAAGGGTCTTACACTTCTTACATGTCTGTGTTCTAGTGGCAGGGAGTTTTAACAGTATACTGAAAAGTATTGAGTGTCCTGTTTGATAAGAGCAATGCTGAACTGGTCCAAAGGACCAATCCTGGCAGCAAGGAAGGACCACAAAACAGGGTTTTTACTAAAATTGGGGGTTAAAATTTGAAATGACACAGTTTTTACCTTACACTATAATCTATAAAAGTGTTGCAACTGTATAATTTAGTAAGGAAAAGTAGAATATTTTCCTTTTGTCTGCTGAATCTCTGGATTCCTGGTCTGTGACAACAATAATATGTCATTAGATTAATTTCATTGATACCGCTTACTGTTCTCTCTAGATCCTTTTGCAGTGCAATGACAGGTTAATATTAAAGTCTAGTTCCATTATTTTTCAAAGAAATTAACTGTAGAATATTGTCTCAAAATTACAACTCAAAGGTCTTTCTCCATTTCCTGTTTGCTAATCAGTCTGTGGCTTCTGAGTCATCCTTTCATTTCAAAACTGAAATGAATTAGGTGTGTCCTATTGTTCTTTCCCAATGGAAAAAAAAAAAGTATATCAAATTTATTAAATATGATGGTCTTTATTCAGGCCATTCTGTAGGACCCTGTAGGTTTCAGCATGATTATTCATGTGATTAGAGGCTGTAAGATTGATGATTTTTTAGATTATTTTGTATTTTTATCCTCCTTGCCCAAAAATATGCTCAAAGATAATTTCCAGTCAAAAACCTTCTTCATGGGGTAAATCAATCCACTCAGCTCTAGGTACCTACTGTATCCACGCAGGTGACAGGTGTCACAGGATTCCCTGACATCTGACAGAGATGAGGACAGCCTCCTCAGGCAGCAGCTTGGTGCAGCAAGGCCAAGTTCAGACTTAGAGTCATCCTGTAAGAGGAAGAGTTTCACTTGTTCCAGTTTTGTAGCTGATTTAGACACCTGATGGAAAAAAAGTAAGAACTCACTTCATTTCAGTATATCACTAGATACTGAATCCTCATCTAGTGTAAATTGACATTGTTTTTTTAAAGGCATTGGTGCCATGCTGATTTAAACCAGTGAAGATCTGGCTTTACAAAGTTTTAGCTTTCACCTAAGCCACTGTATGGTTGAGCTTTCCAAACTTACCTTCCTTTTTAGAGTAAAGGCTATTCAGGATGTCTTTTCATGTGGTGTTATTGAGTTGTAGGAAAGTTGATTTACTTGTCTGGAATTGGTCCATGTAGAGCAAAATATCTGTCTATAGATAAGTCTTAGATATCTAGCTATATTGAAGTCTCTTTCCATGTGTCACTGGCACAGGCGCATTCCCAAACAAGATAAGAAGAGGAGCTGGACCTTTTAACACCCTCCTGTCTCAGTTGCCTTGTCTCTGAGATCATTCACCGTCAGGGATTTACATCCTAATCTGCAATAAGCTTCTCTTGGCTCTTTCCATGCTAGGGAAATCACTGAGACCAGTGTTTTAGTAGGATTTGAAGAGGATCATACATTTATACTAGCAGTAAGTGTGCTTTAAATTCAGTTAAACAGGATTTGTTGTAAGTTAGAAAGGGATATAAACCTTACTGCTTCTGAGATCAGCAAATTTGTAACTGCTGGAGCTAGAAAAGGTTGTTTTCCTCTGGGCAGGGACACTGCACTGCTACCATATGGGGAGCTATGTGCCTTCCTACTGGTGCTTGTATGTCCTGAAGACAATACTAGAGACTTGATTCTGATTTGGCCTCAAAGAAGGACAGCTGTATGGCAGAGTACATCACATCAGATTTGGGCAGTAATCGCTATGATTCAGAAGAGCCAAGAATCCTGTGACCAAGCCTCTGTGCCCATCCTGCACAGCTGAAGCACTTCACTATACAAAAATTTCAAGGAAAATTGCACATATCAGTTCCTGACCTGTAAGTAGTTCCTTCTGATTGCTTCCCTGATCCTATCTGCAGATTATTTTGCTAACATTAACCTGGATGTATGATCTGTGGCATGGGTAGGGGATGAAGGTAATATTTTATGCTCTGAACATTTATCTTCCAGATGCTTATGATACAAAATAGCTAGCAACCACATAAAAGGTGGCTAGAGAAAGAAAGGATAAATTGCACTTATTAATTTAGGAAAAAAATGCCCTACACAATACATAAAAATTTGTGTTCACTGCCTCTCCATCAAGTTCATGAACAACCTCCTACAGGCATAAGCCAATTTCCTTCAGGACTGCTGTCTGAAGGACAGAAGAATATGGATATTTATTTTTCTCTATACTACCTGAGAAACTTTAGAAGTGTTAAGAACCGAAGTTCCATCAGATCAGCATGACACGGAAACAGTAAATCTGTCAAATCAGATGAACACTTTTCGCATTGCATTTTGGCAATTAAAAATTTTTTTCCATCTTCCTGTCCTAATCTGTTCTTGAAACTTTACTCCAGACTTCTTGTGGGGAATGGTGAATTATAAACAAATTTTGTGGTTTCTGCTTTGGGCTGTTGTGATTGTTTCAGTACTTGTTGTTTGCTTTTTTTAAATTGCAAATAATATTATTCAGACTTTAACTGTTGAGTATGTGCCCTTATTGCCCAAGAGAATGGAAATGGAAGCATAGTCTAGAAATATTAAAAATCCCTAGACAACATTATTCTTACCACTTTGACATAATAGAAAGTAAATTATTTTTAAGATAAGTAGCCTGGTTGTACAGCCTTGTTTTTATCATTTTTTCCGCATAGTGTGATGGCGTGGTCACCCTCTGATAAATATAGACCTTATATGAAAGGGAAAACCAATCTTTCTGTTTTCACTGATCTGCAATAACCCATCCACCAACAAACTCTATATTCCCTTTGAATGTGATGTCATTATTATGCAGAAATCTAGCACTACTCTGGACTGGCTAAAAGATGAAATGTGAATATTTCTAAAATTGCTTTAAAATACATTTATTTTCAAATTATATAAAAAGGTTACAGTAGAAATGTGGGATTGAGATATACATATATAAAATTTCTAGCAATCAATGTTGATATAAACCTCATGGTTTATATTACACCCACATCATGTTCAAAAAGCAAGCTTTCAAAGCAAGTAGTTAGGAACTGTTAGAATTAAGGTTGCCATTATAAGGTTGTGTGCACATTCTTCTATTGTCTTTAATTACAAAATTACAAAATAATTCCTCACACACCACCTAACTTATTCAGCATGCAAAATGGCCTTAAGAATAATCTAATCAATATTCTGGTTTTTCCTTCTCAGCCTGCAACCTCGGGCCATGTTTTTTGCTAAAATATAGATGTAAAGAAGGAAAAATATTTTTTTCTTTTCAATGACACTCATCACTTCTTTAACTGACACATAAATAGTAATTAATTTTCACAGTATCTTTGTAAGCTGAAGAGCAGCATGAATATTTTTTATAGCCAGAGTGCCTGAACACATAGGTTGAAACAAATATTTCCACTGATTAGCAGGCAGAATTTGAGACACAGGAAAATTAGATTTCTCAGAGCACTTAATGTCATATATGGGCTTACATAATCTTATTGATTTGAGGTGAAGTTACAGGTTCTAGTATTTATCTAAATCAGATTCTATGGCACTGCAGTAAAAATTAGTGGTGAGCTGTGAAAACTCCAATTTGATGTAACTTCTTGCCATTTTATGGCTATGTCATCTTGGTTCGGGCTCTAAATTTGTCCAAAGGATCTGGAGTTAAGTACCTCTAAGAAAGGGAGTTAAGCTCACTAACAGGGAGCAGAAAAGGAGACACTAAAGATGAACCTAGCCCCCTGTCTCCATTGGACAGTGTGCACAGACTGATCCAACCACCAGCAATAGCTGACCTTATTCTAGACAATACAGCTCGTCATGTGTATTAGCCATCAGTGGAGCTAGCCTATATGAATTTCTCTGATCCCCATTCTAAACTTGTTTAGAAAAATATACCTTTTGTGCATGAAAAGTATAGCTTTTGTGTCTTTCAAAGTCTACAATGACAATTTAATTTGGTGGCATTACTTGCACTGTGAGAACAGCTGTTCGCTACTGAGCTACAAATCTCTCTTCTTGTCACCTTGTCCTGGGTTCAGCAGCAGCAGTCAGTTTTTCTCCTTCTTAGTAGCTGTTGCAGCGCTGTGTTTTTGACTTTCAGCCTGGGAACAGGGCTGATAACACCGATGTTTAGACTGACCAAGGACTTTGTGAGTCTCATGCTCTGCCAGGGAGGAGGAGAAGCTGGGAGGAAGCAGGGACAGGACACCTGACCCAAACTAACCAAAGAGGTATTCCATACCACAGCACGTCATGCCCAGGATGTAGAATTGAGAGTGCCCGGAAGGGCTGGATCACTACGGGGTGGGGGCGAGGTGCTGGTCGGTGAGCGGTTGTATTCTCTTCCTTGTTATTTCCTTTATCATTATTACTATTGGTGGTAGCAGTAGTGATTTGTGTTATACCTTAGTTATTAAACTGTTCTTATCTCAACCTGTGGGAGTTGCATTCTTTCGATTCTCCTCCCCGTCCCTCCAGAAGCGGAGGGAAGAAAGGTGGGGGGGGAAGTGGACTGCGTGGTTCTGATTTACGGCCTGGGCTTAAACCACGACAGCGCCCAACATGGGGCACGAAGGGTTGAGATAACAACAGATCTGACCAAGGCACAATGCTGATCTATTGGCTCTCAAAGTTGTTCTTTTTGATGTCACAGTTTCTGTATGTCGTTGCTTATTTAGAGCCGGTATTTGCTGTGTTAGTGTTTATCAAATGTGGGCCTTGGGCTAAGGTTCTTGTTTCACTGTACTTTATGGTAATGGCTTGTAATATGGGCGGGCTCCAGCAGCAGGGGGGGATGGACATGGCCGTGGACTTGTACCTGGCCGTCCCGCTGCTCTTCACTGTCCTGGCCCTCGTCCTCGCCTCCATCTTTGTGAGGCTGCGGGGAGCTGAGGGGGAGCGGCCCCGGGAGCCGGCGGCGGCCGAAGCAGCCCGGGAGAGGGGCCCCGGGGACCAAGCGGCGGCGGGAGCGGAGCCGGAGGCCAGGAAGGAGGTGGCTGCCGAGCAGCGGGAGGAGGCGGCGGAGGAGCAGAGCCCCACGGCGGAGCCCAGCCCCGCAGCGGCCGAGAGCATCTCCCAGCAGCCGTCCGCCGAGCCCCGTGAGCCTGAGCCCCAGGAGGACGCAGGAGACCCCGCAGCATTTCCCAGCAAGGCAGAGGAGGAAGATCTGGACTCGGAAAAAGAGAAGCTGGTGGTGAGAGAGCCAGCAAGCACAGCAGCATCATTTGAGAGTTCTGAAGGTTTTGAATGGCCTTTGGGTACCCTTGGGACCTGCCTGCTGATTGTGATGGGGATCAGCATGTTGGCACACACACAGAGTGTGTTCTACCCACGACCATTTTGTCTGATCCCGAGAGTTAAGCAGAGTCAGGTTTGGGTCTTGTCTGGGTTTAGACAATACAGGGGGACCGAGAGGTTTTCCCCAAGGCTGGACAGTCATGAGTGTCACGGTGTGTGGGACAGTATGGGCGAGTATCTAATCCACTGGGCCCCTCCAGTCCTTTGGAAGCGTCGGAGATGGAAGGCAGCTGTGTGGAGTCCCCGATGACAAGTTGCAGAGACTGCTGCAGGGGAGGATGAATTATTTTGAGCCTGATGGGCCCGTGACACTTCAGGCCATCAGGGCAGAGATGCAACACAGAGATGGACTCATGATCGAGGGGTGGACTTAGCAATAGACACTATTGCCCAGGTTATTCACGAGTGTGAACACTGCACACAGCCTCTCCTGCTCTGAAAGACTGTTACAAGAGATGGAGCCCAACATCATGGACCAAATGGACTCAGCAGCTTTATAGGGATTGGTCCGTGCACTAAAATAATAGTGCACTGAGATGAAAGTGATGGTATATTGAAAATGTGGGATCTGAGCATGACGTGAATGGTATGGAATAAGGGGTGGATACTGTCCTGGGTTCAGCAGTAGCAGTCAGTTTTTCTCCTTCTTAGTAGCTGTTGCAGCACTGTGTTTTTGACTTTCAGCCTGGGAACAAAGCTGATAACACCGATGTTTAGACTGACCAAGGACTTTGTGAGTCTCATGCTCTGCCAGGGAGGAGGAGAAGCTGGGAGGAAGCAGGGACAGGACACCTGACCCAAACTAGCCAAAGAGGTATTCCATACCACAGCACGTCATGCCCAGGATGTAGAATTGAGAGTGCCCGGAAGGGCTGGATCACTACGGGGTGGGGGTGAGGTACCGGTCGGTGAGCGGTTGTATTCTCTTCCTTGTTATTTCCTTTATCATTATTACTATTAGTGGTAGCAGTAGTGATTTGTGTTATACCTTAGTTATTAAACTGTTCTTACCTCAACCCGTGGGAGTTGCATTCTTTTGATTCTCCTCCCCGTCCCTCCAGAAGCGGAGGGAAGAAAGGTGGGGGGGGAAGTGGACTGCGTGGTTCTGATTTACGGCCTGGGCTTAAACCACGACACACCTTTTTTTTCAAATTCTGATATTTTTTTTTAATTTGTTCTATAGATGTATGAAAGACAATCCACAACTCTCTTTATTTTTGTTGTCTTTGCCTTGGTCCTTCGTCATTCTATTAGACCTTTTCTTTTGCTATGGCATACCCAGGACCACAAGCTTCATTTCTTAGATTTAGAACAATGAAATCTTGAAATATTGATAGATGATTAATATACACTGGGAGATAATTCTGCATTCTTTTAGGCTCCCCATTATTTTCCTACTTATTCTTCAAATTCTAGTTACATTTATAGACATTGCTGAACTCTAAACTGTTGTTCTGAAGAACAGTTTGCAGTAGCTTCAAGATCTCTTTCCTCGATGATGGTAGCTAAACTGTTGGCCATCAAATATTAATACTTGTGGGTTACTTCTTTACCTAGGCTTTATATTCCAATTATTAACATTTAATTTCTTCTACCTTTTTATCCCCTACTTATAAGTTTGAGTTCCTTGACAATTTCTCACAATCAGCTTTAGATTATCCCAAATAATTCTGTATCTTTTTCAGATTTTGTCTTCCTATCATTCAAGTGATATCCATTAATGAACGTGTTGGATGGCACATTTTACATATGTAGAACATATCTGAGCTCCCTTCTTTCTGAAAATCAGCTATCCACTCCTACCATCTGTTTCTTATGCTTTCACCTGAACCATATGCTGAGTGAGTGTCTCCTCTAAAGATGTCTGACTGATACATGAGTCATGACTTCTCTGTGCAAAGTCTACATTGGCTTTTCCCTAATATACCATATTTTTCTTTTATTACTCAGTCTGTTCTTGCAGAATGGAATCTTCCTACAAATTTGTTCTTACATAAATATAATTTATCAGTTTGTAATCATCTGAGTTACTTTAGAAAACCTTACAAATGTCATGTTTGTCTGTTCTGGTTTTTGACTCATTTAAAGTTAGTTTTCTTCACAGCAGCTAGTATGAGGCTATGTTATGGATTTGTGCTGAAAACTGTTGATAATACATGGATATTTTTGTTATTGCTGAGCAGTGCTTGTACAGAGTCAAGGTGTTTTCTGCTCTTCACGCCACCCTATCAGTGAGTAGGCACAAGAATTTGGGAGAGGACACAGCTGGGACTGTTGACACCAGCTGTCCCAAGGGATATCACACACCATATGTCATCATGCCATATGACTTTATATGCTCAGCATATAAAGCTGGGCAGGAAGGAGGAAGAGGGGACACCCGGAGTGATGGTGTTCGTCTTTCCAAGTAACTGTTATGTGTGATTGAGCCCTTTTTTCCTAGCAATAGCTGAACACCTGCCTGTCGATGGGAAGCAGTGACTGAATTCCTTATTTTGCTTTGCTTGCATGCACAGCTTTTGCTTTACCTGTTAAACTGTCTTTATTTCTCACTTTCACTCTTCCTCATATAGCTGGTGTAGAGTGAGAGAGTGGCTGTGTGGGGCTTAGTTGCCAGTTGGAGTTAAACCACAACACCACTTTCCATTCTTCAAGTAGCACAACTCATTTAAATTACAGATTATTATTCTCAGTTAATATTTAAGCAGTTGCTTATTTCAGTTGCTTAGGAATTCCTAAGGGAAACAATTCTGTGCGATTATCCTCTGGAAAAAATAGCTCTGAAGTAGAAATCTCTCTGGCCTCATATGCAATATATGTTGACCCGAAGAATTAATTTTGCGATTTTATTTTTCTCCAATAGGAGCACCTTAATGAATGCGCCTTTTACACCTTGGTCAACTATTAGACCCACATATTTTCTTGGAAGCTCTTTGTTCCCATTGTAGAACAAGGAGGGACTTCATCAGGGACTGTAGTAATTGGACAAGGAGTAATGGGTTTAAACTTAAACAGGGGAACTTCAGGTTAGATATAAGGAAGAAATTCATTACTGTGAGGGTGGTGAGGCACTGGAATGGGTTGCCCAGAGAAGCTGTGATTGCTCCATCCCTGGCGGTGTTCAAGGCCAAGCTGGACAGAGCCTTGGGAGACATGGTCTAGTGTGAGGCATCCCTGCCCATGGCAGGAGGTTGAAACTTGGTGGTCTTAAGGTCCTTTTCAACCCAAACTATTCTATGATTCTATGAAAAAATTGTTTTTATTTTGTTATCTTATTAGCTTTCCTGCTGGGTTTTTTTGTTGGTTTTTTTTTTTTTTTTTTTTTTTTCAAAAAACCTCTTGGGTTTGCTAAAAGAAAAAAAAAAAAACAACAACTGGAAGAAATCCTGTCCTGTAGCAATGAATGACAGATCTGGAGAAGAACTTTGGAGATTTTAGCAGAGAACAGATAGCAGCAATGTAGTTCTTGCAGGTCAGCTATGGAGCCCTGAGATAACAGTTTGCCATTGCATTGTCATTTTTACCAGCAGGAGAACAATAGTGAGACTTAGGACACTTGTGTTCACCCTGCACTGTGCATATTGGGCAAAGACTCTTTCTCCCATTCCTCCCTTTCATGACCCCTTCTTTGACCATGGCCTTTGATCCTTATATCAGCTCATTTAAACTATTAGGTTAGCTTTTTCCAAGAATTGCAACCTGAAGTCAACATTCAATATGTAAAGTGTCAGCCCAGATAAGATGGCAAATTTAGAAGTCAGTGAAAACAGGGTTTTATAATGGAAAGGGTGAAACTGGCATATTAAGAGACAACACTATCAGTCCTGCCTAAAATTGCTGCTGTTCAAGAAACCCATTTCTAGCTATGTGTTTTCAGGAGCATTAATAAGGGAGAACCACAGGATGTCAATGGTGTTATGGGATTACAGCTTCCAAGCTGTAACTGAATCTAAATATATATTATTTCAGCCAAGCATAAAACATGTCAAAATTCAACATCTTTGTACCATCACTCCACAAACACTTTCTAAAAAAAATTGTTGCTATAAAAGGCTTATAAAACTTCCTTTCTACCACACTCTCTTTCTCCCCCTCCTTGAGCTTTATAGGAGCTTCACACTGGAAATCACTCCTCAACTACTTATTCATATGAGTCCTATGCTGTGTGCTAAGAACCCTTGCCAGGGACCTCTGAGAAAGTATTGGTGCTTTCACAGTCCTAACTTTCTGGGAGGTCCTCTGCCAAACTGTGAAACTAATCTGAACCTTACACTTAGTTCAGGTTTCATTCTCTGACCTTGCACTGCAGATCCTATGAATAAAACATTGTCCTCTCTATGCAGTCTCAGTAACTGGACGTTTTCTGGGTCTGCGGATTTGTACAATAAGTTATCTACTCCAATCTGTGTACATAATGCTCCAATGCCTGCCAGGAATGGCTGCAATATTGATGCCTTTCAGTGTAGATCACATCATTCACAGAGCGGGATTCAATAAAATGATACTGTAGTTAACAAGTTTTATAACACAAAGTTACTTTAAAACATGGAACTAATCAGGAAGAAGGCTGTTTATGCATGTCACAGTTGCATTGAATTGTCAGTAAATAAACAAAGATTTGCTTCACCTATTGTCATGTATATCAAGTAAATCATTAATCTAAACTAATGAAGCTTAAGATATATGACAGGCAGCTTTTATGGAACTCTTTCCTAATGATATGTTTGCTTTTCATTATAATGCCGAGAGAGCCCATTATCTACAAAGCAGCGTGTTATAGCCAAAAATCCTTGAATCCACTGCTTTCCTCTTTGTTCCTGGCTCACAATAAGTAGTATTTACACTTACATTTTCATAGAGCTCTCCTGGATGAATAGCATTACTAAGAAATTAATAAAAAGCCAGATAAAAATTGCAACAGGAAAATAGAGTGTACATTGCTTGATCTTTAGTCAGTTAGTTATTCATTAGATACCTAGTTAGTTAAGGATTTTTGATCTGGCCTGGAAGAGGAAAATGAAGGCTAGATTCAAGCAGTTTCATATGCATGTCAGTTTTACGTATATGAAAGTATTGATTCTACAAAGCTTTAAGTGACTGCTTGCTGTTGACATGAGCCTACCTTTCTTATGAGGTGGCACAGAATAAACCCATTAGAAATGTTTCTGAGAAAGTGAACAAACTCACATGCTTCCCTGTGAATTTTGAGAACAAAATTACTGCCATTTTGATATTACAGAACAGAAAAAAAGAATGGCAATGTCCTTTTCATTTCTTCTGAAAATGGTCAGAATCAATACAGGAAGACCAGCTATTAACAGATCAGTTTCATTTCCTATTGTACAAGGTGCTCAGACATAAGCATCTAGTGCCAGTTTGGATTCCCCAAGGCGTAAGACATATACCCAGAACAAGCAGCTGTGACACCACTGTCAAGACAGACCTGTATTTGCACAACACCTGTAGACCAGATCACATCTTTTATAGCACCTCAGATGGCATTAGGCACTCCTGGTTTGGCTTCTGAGTCAAGCACTAGATTCTTTCTACATCCCTATATTTGACTTCAGTACCTGGAAGTAGGTACTAAATCTTGCTTGGAAAGGAAAAAAATCTTTCAAAATCTTCATATTTCTTTTGGTAATCTGCATCAGAAATTAGTTATCTCACTGTTAAAAATTATTACCCTGCTTCTAGTTTCACTTTAACTGTTTTAATTCCTAGCCATTATATTTTGGAGTACTTTGCCAAAGTAAAGACACTGATTGTCTTTATAGTCCCCTAAAGGTATTGAAAGGTTTGAGTGTTTAGTACTCCGATACCACTGAATGTCATTTCATAAAAAAGAGAATCTTGACAAGTGTTAGAGACGTTCTTTTCGCATAAAACGTAAGTTTGCATTGACATTAGAACTTCCATTAATCCAGGTTACATGAAGGTGGAGTGACTATATGGGGAATACATGTGTGTCAGCGTACATAGCCCATTTTTACACTGTGAGTTCTTTTCTAAGTTGTAATCTTTCATTTGTCTTTGAATCTTCACTTTATACCAAATATGCAAAACTCTCAAATGCAAACTTTCCAAGTCAGTGGAAACCATCAAACTGTCACATCAGGCTAAAAAGACTAAGAGCTGAAATGGCTGATATAACTCAGATCAAAACCAAGATTTTGTGGGTGACAACATTCTGCACTAATGAATTAATGTGCTCAGGATTTTCTATGTGTGTAACATTGCTATTCTTGTTCTACTGTATACTTCATGTGTGTGCACATCCATATAAGAAGTTACTTAGCTGAGCTTAGCTCCTTGCTTCGTTGACACAATCAAGGTTGGTTGACTGAAAAAATTGGTTCCTACAGCCAAGTGAATGGGAGAGGTAAAGGCAGGAGAGAGGCTATGCAGCTGGTATAACAGCTGGGGCAATTCTTTCAATATCTAGACAGCTGGATTATGGTCTTCAAAAAAATGCCTCTGAATAGTAACAGGCATTGCATTAACATCTGAGAGATACAGAATTTAAAAGAGTCATTAAACAGAACAAAGATACCCAGTTGATCATGAACTTGTTTGGTATTTATATAGGAGACTTGAAATCATGGAGGCCAGGATGAAACAGGCTAAAGGAAACAAGGAGATAAAAAGTAAGTGAAAAAATAAAATAAGTTGTTTGAATCCTAGCTCTCAAAAGAACACCTAATGATGTCATGTGGTTATGGAACTTCAAGGAGAGCACATCCAACCAGAAATTAATTGCTCTGAGCCTACTTCTTTTATATCTATAAAATCATATCTCTGAACAGCTGCTGATATATCAAAATATTCCACTGAACTCAGTGGCATTCTGATTTAAGATGTCGATACATGTTTTCTTGGGAGCTCAGAATCTGAAAGGAAATATCTTGCGTATTACCTGAAATAAGGTTTCAAACAGACCTGCACTTTGTTTTTTTTAATGATGGAACATGCAAGTTTTGTAAATTAGTATGTTCCATGGGGATATTTCAATTAGATTTTATGTTTTTGAATCCCATTGAGAATTGTTTCAGGACCGGTATCAGTAGAACAATTTCTTCCAAAAGTCAGTACGACAGAGCTTACAAAAATGGGCAATGTTTCAGTGACATAATGCTGAGTGCATCATCCAAAATCTAGTACCTCTACAAAACTTGAGATTTTCTAGTCACCTTGAAATTTTGGCCATCTATGACTTTTATGGACTAAAGCCACTGAGAAAGAGTGAAGTATGCAGTTAACATCAAGTGTGGATACATCCCATTACATTCAGTTGCATATGCAGTACACAGATGCAACAGAACTGCTATGCATGTTTGGATGATAAGGCTTTAGTGCCTTGAGTAACAGCACTCTTTCAGCCCATGTAATGTAGATATGATGGCAATCAAACACTGAGGATATCATAGATTATCAGGCCTGAAGCAAGAATTCAAAAGAAGCTATCCTATACACTGAAAATATGTTATTACAGGAATTAGATGATATCAAAGGATCATTGTTCAGTACTTATTTTTCAAGAAATATCACTTTCCAGATGCTAAGCCTGCACAGGCCTTTACCGTTGTTAAGAAACTATCCGTTATGAAACCTACCTTCAAACTATCCTCTAAAATACATTTTTTTTCCCTGTTTTGGACCACAGAGAATTCTTTGCACTGGCTCCTTAGCTTCCATGAACAGAAATAAAATGCTATTTCTCAGATCTTTTTCACTACGTAGAGAACCTAGTCTTCGGAACTGTTGTAGGACTAATTCAAAGTAACTGAGATTTTCATTTAGTAAAAGCCATCTGAACACACCACCCTCGCATAAAATGGTCCTGTGAATCACTGTAGCAAATCTTTCTGAGATTTGTTCTCATCCGCAAATACTTTGCTACTGATGTAATGCAAGCTATTGTCAAATTCCCTTATGTATAAAGTATAAATATTGGTAGTTTTTCAGTATGAATGTGTATCCAATAGATATTAAAGAAAGCAAGCTCTGGAGAGAAAGTGTTTTTTTCAAAGCTTTGCTATAACTTTGCAGTAAGAGGAAGGTTTTAGCTTTTTCTTTATTTTCGGGGTTTAAAAAAGAATCTGCTCTGTTTACTACATAGCCATTTACATTCTGGCTTTGGATTTTCGAGAAGACAAAAAGTCTGTTTCCATTAGCACTAAAACCAAAAAGAGGCTTTCACCCTAGAAATGTCAGGCACCATTACTTTCTGTAGGGTCTGAAAGCACTGCATCTGTTGATGTCAGAAATGGGCAATATGTCTATCCATAGAACAGCAATGAGGCCCTTGAAAAGAATTTGTAAAAAGCCAGGCAAAATTGTATTCATAGATGGCAAATATGAACACTGGTAAGAAAAACATCAAATTTCCCTTCCTTAAGGAAGAAACACATGACTAAAAGAAGCTACTTGAGCCAAGTTTTTTATTTTGGGGAAGAAAAACTAAATGCTTTGTGTGGTTGAGGAGATGTGATTTCCGAAGTTTGTAATACACTTCAGATGGAATAGATGAACAAGATTTTGGCATGTGATATTCGAATTCAAGCAGCACTTCAAATAACTAGTGTTGACTTGAGCTAATTTATTTTTGTTGTATACTCCAAAATCCATTTTTTATAGAAAGATATTATGCTTGAGACAGATGTTAAACTTAAATGTTTATGAGAAAGTACCAAATGAATAAAATGCCAGAATTGCTAGCATGTGAATTTAACCATACAAATTTTTTACTGTTTAAACAATTCTCATTCACATTACAGACTCACCTCAAGCTGAATAGAGATATTAATCTATATAAGGCTTTATAAAAGCGTTCTAGGTGCATTTTCAACCTGGATTCAACCAGAAATGTATGCATGCATCCTTGTGTTCTCTTTCACCTGGCTTGGATACTCAGGAATAGCTGTTAGAGAGTTCACTTCTTCATTAAGACCATATTCTTCTCAATAGTTAGATGCTTTATATGCATGAGTTTTTATAGATTCCATGTCTGAAAATAGGCCAATCTGGACTGCTCAGGTCAAAAATTATGTGGTACAGCAATATACACTCTCAGATTTGCTCTGGTATTTAAACATGTTTTAAAGTGTGATCTATATCAACATAATAGCATTTTCATGTATTTGAGTTAAAAACATTAAAAATCCACAGAAGCACAGGGGAAGGCTGGTATTTTTCACAACTATTAGTTATTATTATAAATGTCTTCAATTCAGCAAATTAAACTGACAGTGATTTTAGGTTTATACCCATATCTGTTCCAAGTACATCTAATGACTGTAACTGCCATCATGGTCATGAGTCATATCAAAAAGGGATTTTTTTTTCAAAGCTGTGAAATTCATTCTTTTCAACTGAATTACAGATACTTCATTTCAAATATAGGTTTTGCTTGGAAAATTCTTGTAACACAGCTCTGACCACCCACTCAATAGTTTTCATTAGTTTTTAGTTTTCAGCTTAAAATAAACATAGCAAAATAAAATTCAGAAATTAGTAAAATTAAAGGGTGATGCTGAAAGACAAGATGCCCCTGACAGCTTGAATAAAGTTCTAACCTAATCTGTCTTGCAGTGATTAAAGATAGTATGATATGGCACACAAGACCACATCCTTCGTAATCAGATTTTTGAGACAAAAAACTAAAATGCCATTAAGTGCTTGAAAGACTCTCCAGATTGTGCCTCCCCAGTTAGCCAGGATTGTTGATAAGTGATGGAAAGTGGCTTGTCAAGCATTTCTACCAGCTTCCTCATTACACTTGGGTGGACCCCATCTGGCTCCAGAGACTTGTGTGCCTAAGTGGTGTAGCAGATTACTGACCATTTCCGCTTGGATTATGGGGGCTTCATTCTGCTTCTCATCCCTTTTTGCAGTTTAGGGGGATGGGCACCCAGGCAACACCTGGTCTTACTATTAAAGACTGAGGAAAAAAGGCATTAAGTACCTCAGCCTTTTCCTCATCCTCTGTCACTATGTTTCCCCCACATTCAATAAAGGATAAACATTCTCCTTAGCCCTCCTTTTGTTGCTAACATATTCATAGAAACACTTTTTTTTGGCTTTTACAGCAGGTCCAGTTGTGTGCCTTCCCTAGTTGGCTCCCTCATCACCTGTGTCAGGAAGTTAACTTCCACATGCTCCAAGAACATCCAGGACTATTTCTTCTCCTCTGTATTGCCTTTCCAGCAGATGCCTAGGAGCTCGAATATGAAGCTATTGGGTCCACTACCTATACAGTAAGAGATGCAATTACTTCACAAGGCCCTGATTTTACTCCTTGTGTCTAAAACCACTAGCAAAAGCTATGCAGGACCATGGCAAACGTTGTTTAAAATTATGGAACCTCTCAGTAGGGTCATTTAAAAAAACCAAAAAACAACATGTCACAAATTCACAAGTGCACTCTGTGTTGAATGTATTATGGTAATTGAACTGTCATCATAGTGTTGTCAGTGTGCATCTGTGTCTAATTGAAAATACATTTCATTGCAGTTTTAGCCATAAACAGCATGTGAAAAGCCTTTCTTGGAAGACTGGGGGATGGGTTCTACAGCTTTTGCTACTTTTTTTGGTTTTGCTGTGAGCTGAAACCAGGGACACTAGAAATGAGAAAACAGAAGAATTAAATGAATAAAATTATCCATATACTTATGAATTTCAAGAAACTTTGGGTTTAGCTGAATCTTAAATTGATTTTCCTGTCACCAACACTAGCATTGACCTGAGCAGGAAAAATTTATTAACAATTTTCCATTGTAGATCATTTTAAAAGAGTTACATACTTTAGGCCTGAATAACACATGCAATAATTCATTGCAGAGCATCCATATGCTACACATCTCTGTTAATCTGTCAAGTGAAAATGCTAAACCAGGAGCAGATGAGGAGAATAGATTTATTCTGACAACATATTTTGGATTCCTTCTTTGCTTTTCTCACCTAAAAACTTCAACATGCTAGATATTATTCTTAGGTAAATACTTATTCATGACTTTATGTTCTTTCCTGGTGAGAATTTCTCTTCTCTCACCAAGAATCTCAGCAGAGATTGCTCAAATCACCAGTTCAGTATTCATTACATGTCATCCTGTAAGTAATGCAATACTTAGTGCTAGCTCTAAAGAAACAGAAATTAATTGAGTAGAGGGTAGCTATAAACATAAGACTGCAGGGAAATAGATTGGAAAGTATTGTGGGTATTGCTTTAAACTCTTGTTACAAATTAAAGTTACAGAGAGCTCACATACTACCATAAGGAATTTTTGGTTTATTCATACAGCCAAAATTACTTAACTTTTAAATCCGAATAAAATCATGATTATTGATAGATTCACCTCAGTGGCTATATATGGCAGAAGTCAGAAGGGCACATGTGCAGGTGGGTTTCAGTCTTCTAGCTTGGGGACCTAACCAGAGTATTGGTTGTTGGCAATCCATGTGCTCTTGTCTCCATCTTTGCTGACTTATCTGAATTTAGGACACACCTTAGGTTCACACACTTGTCTATGAGTCTGAAAACAGTCCTGGTTTCCCCAGCTTGGACACAGACCATAAGAATGTCACACCCCCAGTCATCATTACAAGACATAGCCAGTGAGGTCAAAGTTCCTGTTTTATGGAGCACATTTCTGGTTATAATGTGAAAACCAGCAGCAGTCAGCCAAGAACTCTTGCCTAACAGAAACCTGTGGAATCCTGTGTTTCTTTCTCTCATGTTACCAATGTTTGGCTATTAATTCCAGTAAAATTTATTTATTTAATTAATTAATTAATTAATTAATAGAACTGGTTTTCATGTTATTTTTCAGTTTAGTTTCTGGTTAAGGAGATAGCAATATCCTAACTGAAGAGATGGACAGGGTCTTTGATGCCAATCTTTCTCACTTGTGTGTAACCAAGCAATATAATGCACCTGTTGACCATTTTGATTCATCGCTTGTCATATATACTGATATGCCTGATTAAGGTAAACTGCAGTTGCTGTAATGATTTTTAGACATACCTCCACTCTTCTATCCATCCAGAGATTGAAACTACTTCTGCGATCACCACTTAGTTCCTTGTCAGTCAGTCATGACTGTGAGGTTTATTAATGCAAAATAATTCTCTCATCCTCTTGTCTCCTGACATCACTTTCCCCTCTGATTTAACAGTGGTAAGTAATGAAGAAGTAGTATAGATATAGCATGTGTCAGATAATAATGGTAGCAACCAGGCAGCCAGATCATCAGACCTTCAGCAGAAGGAAATAGAATTACTGCTATGAGAAGGCTGGTATCGGATGAAGATGATTTGTCTAGGAGAATCAAAATGAGCTTTTTATAGATTAAGGAGAAAGATAACTGATGAAACTATGCACTAGAGAACATACATAAGCCTGCTGAGGAATATAAATAAACAATAAACAAATAATGAAACCAAATGTCAAGATGTATACATAAATTGTTAGCACCTCTATAAAGCCTACATATGTGGTGATATTAGAATATTGCTGCATTTCCTTCCCACCACCTCTTTCCTTGACATTTTTTTTCAGATACATGCATTCTTTTTTCTAACACTTAGCACCAAAGGCATACTTAAATATTGGCTGTTACTAGACAGAGAGATATTTCTGGATAAAAATAAGACAACAGAATACTAAATCCAATATTTAAACACTCAGAAATTAGAAAATCCTGAAATGAAAATTACTACTTATGTAGTGGTCCCAAGTCCACTAATTACAATTGACCACTTAAGTACACAATATTCAATTTAAAAACATTGGTTTTAATGTGCATGTTGCTCACACGCATTATAAGCAAAAAAATCTGTTCTGCTATCTAAAAAAATTTTAAGATTCCAAATTAGTTTGTTACCGAGAACAACCATATTTTCATAAATGTTGCAACTGATATTTTCAGGGATATTTCAGAATCAAGATCCTTTAGTAAGCATGTTACATCTTGCACTATTTTATTCATCCCCCTCTTACATGCAGCTTTAAGTATCATAATGGTACAAAGAACATGGTGCAAAATGGTGCAAAATTATTTTAGTGTGGTCAAAATTTTTACTTAACATGAAAAATGTAATTGGATCTATCAAGAAGGTTTTTCTCCATAAGTTCTTTGAAACACATCTTTGAAGATGCTAAAAAATGATCTAATACTTGCTAAAGTTTCTTAAGGAAAAGTTACTGTCTCCATACCTGGACAGAAAAGAGCACAAACAACTATAGAGTTAATACAGGTAAACTACATGCACACTTAAGCTTAGCTTATGGTAAGACTCAGGATTTGCTAGTACAGTATACCCCACAAAGTCAAAGGTATCCCTGTTTCAACTCTATACAGCATTTGTTATAAAAAAGGGGAGCTATAGGGATGCTGGGGAGGGACTATTCATGAGGGACTGTAGTGACAGGACAAGGTGTAATGGGTTAAAACTTCAATAGGGGAAGTTTAGATTGGATATAAGGAAGACGTTCTTTACTTTTAGGGTGGTGAGGCACTGGAATGGGTTGCCCGGGGAAGCTGTGAATGCTCCATCCCTGGCAGTGTTCAAGGCCAGGTTGGACAGAGCCTTGGGTGACATGGTTTACTGGGAGGTGTCCCTGCCCATGGTAGAGGGGGTTGGAACTAGATGATCTTAAGGTCCTTTCCAATCCTAATATTCTATGATTCTATGATTCTATGAGAGGTTCACAGAGGAAACGATGCTATGGTAATTTAGCTATGGCAGCTCAGCTATGGCATTCAAACTCCAAACATGGCTACAAAACAGTAGCAGAATGTCACTGAGTAGCTCAGGATGAAGAGGTGGGCATTTCCAATAGCTAAACAAGGACAGCACCACTTACTGGTGACTACTTCTTATGCAAAAAGCTAAACCAATGCCCATGTTAAACTGCACAAAGAATGGAAAGTGAAAGATTCTGGGCTAATTCAATGCAGAAAGTATGCTGAAAACATGATGGGTGAGACAAAAAAAAAATAAAGATGAAAATAATAAAGAAAAATATAATGCTAACCGATATTTAACTTTTTGATTCAATGTGCAGCAGCTGCAAAAAAGGTGACAAGTTGCCACTTTATAGTGTAATGGCGAGGTATTTCATGTGGCAAGGTAGTGGGGGGGCTACAGCAGTGGCTTCCATTAGAAGACACCAGGAGCTAATCCTGTGATAGAGAGCATCAGTTCCAACCAGTTCCAAGATGGACCCACCACTGCTCAAAGGTGAGAGCTTCAGATAATGTGGTAACCCTTTGATAATGTGATAACTCTGCGAGAAAGCTGAGCAAGGGGAAGTGATTGAGCATCTTGGTTGGCACCTGACGGCCAGCCAAGCTCAACCCATAGGTATATGCAAAACATTAATTAGCTCTCACTTTGAGCAGCCATTTTTGTTATACTCTAGAGAAATATGGATATGAATTGAGAGTAAGGGGATTCTAAAAATGCTAGCTCAGCTTCTATGCATGAACAGAATGACAGAAGTCTTCAGAGGAAAATGTGATGTGGCATTAGTGAAGTATCTATCTCACTAAATATGAAATAAAATTGATGAGCTGCTTGTGATTGCTCAATAAGAAAAACCAGGGGACTACTGTTAAAGTGAAAAGGGAACACGTAAGAAGAATGTATAAGCTTACTGTATAAACTTAAAGGTCTTATGAATAAGCAAATTATCTCTTTTGACATCAGTTAGGTACTGTTAAGGTAATTAAGACAAAATTGGAAATATATTTTGAAATTTATTCACTTGAAGGGAATTATTAATTAGTTTGTAGAGAGGAATTGTTTGCTTTAATCTGTTGGGAAGAATTTTTAATCAAATTTTTCTATTTACTTTATGCAAGAAACTTTTTGGACAACAAAGATAATACAAGAAAACCCACAAGTCTCTCTTTATTTTCCTATTTACACTAGCTGTCACATGTGTGGGAGGATGTGATGGAAGGCATCCACGGGTCCTGAGGGAACTGGTGGAAAAGTGACTAAGCCCCTATCCATCATATTTGAGAAGTTATGGCAGTCTGATGAAGTTCCCACTGACTGGAAAAGGGGAAATGTAACCTTCATCTTTAAAAAGGGGAAAAAGTAAGACCCAGGGAACTACAGACCTCTAAGTCTTACCTCTGTGCCTGGCAAGACCATGGAGCAGATCCTCCTGGAAACTATGCTAAGGCACATGGATGAAAAGGGGGTGATTTTTAACAGCCAACATGGCTTCTCTAAGGTCAAATCATGCCTGACAAATTTGGTGGCCTTCTACAACAGGGGTATAGCATTGGTGGATAAGGAAGAGCCACTGATGTCATCTACCTGGAATTGTGCATAGGATTTGACACTGTCCTGCACAGCATCCTTGTTTCTAAATTGGAGAGGCACGGATCTGACAGACAGACCACTCATTGGATAAGAAACTGGCTGGATAGTCACACTCAAAATGTTGCAGTCAGCAGCTAGATGTCTAAGTGGAGATCAGTGACAAGTGGTGTTCCTCAGGGGTTGGTATTGGGACCAGCACTGTTCAACGTCTTTGTCAGTGACATGGACAGTGGGATTGAATGCACAATCAGCAAGTTTGCCAATGATACCAAGCTGCATGGTGTGGAGGGAAGGGATGCCATCCAGAAGGTCCTTGATAGTCTTGAGAGGTGGGCCTGTGTGAGCCTCATGAAGTTCAACAAGGCCAAGTGCAAGGTCCTGCACATGGGTTGGGGTAATCCGAAGCACATATACAGGCTGAGAAGAGAATGGATTGAGAGCAGCCTTGAGGAGAAAGACTTGGGGTTATGGTTAACAAGAAGCTCAACACGACCCAGCAGTGCCATCTTAGGAAAAGCTTATGTACAGCTGATCCTGTTGAGGAGGTGAGCAGATGGTCTCTGGAGGTTATTTTCTGCTGTGTTTTCTAAGATTTTGGGGAATTGAGTGATAACATCCATTTCTCTGTAACAATGGATATGTGGGCTTCAGAAGGGCAGTGAAGAGTCTAAAGTGAAGCTATTATCACTGGTGAATGATACACCTACTGAAAATCCAATCTCCAGCCAGCCTGTAACTCCCTAACTCTTCTTAGTGAGCATTTTTTATTTAATTTAAGCTACATTTTATTTTTAAAACTCAATTCACTCACAGTTAAGTAGCTCACATTCTAGGTTTGTAAATAGCTTGTCTGGTAAATGCGGGAGAGATGCTGGCAGGAAGCAACCACCTTCAATGTTTTGATTAGTTCTGCTTGGGCTGTATCATCAGTTGACTGAATGTACGATTGTGCACATTAGATAGAGTAATGTCTTTATGGTGACTTGGCAATTATTTAACCACTACACTGTACCCCAAACTCCATCTTTCCCAGATGAATAGAACAAATCCGTCATTATGCATCCAAAGCAAGACGGAATTATTATCACATACTTATAATCCATCGAAAGACATAACCCATTTTTAATATACTTCAAACTGAACTTGCACACGCACATCCTGCTGTGGAAAGAGCTCCACGCAGATATTTCATGTTGGTTTTCAGGAGGTGTTGCTGTTCAGAAGCATTCAGAGCCTGTAGGATCTGTAGATATTCTGAGTCTATATCAGGCCCCACTTCCTGCGATATCAGGAAAGGAAAGGAGAGGATGAGTTCTGTAAGTTTGCCCTCAACAGGTGCAGAGCTATTCAGTTATTTGTAAAATGCTGGGGATTCTTCAAGTGGTGGGTAGGCTACTTCCTAGACATAATGTCCAAAAAAAATAAAACATGGGTAAAATACAATGTCCTTATTACATGTACCAATTCACGGCAGGGGGGGCAGGGTGGTGGGGTGCGAGCTAGATGATCTTTAAAGGCCCCTCCCAACCAAAACCATTCTGTGTTTCCACAGTTTCTGAAGTATCTTCACAATTTTTCTGAACCCTCAGCCTGACTTGTAGGTGTGTTCGTTTTAGGAAACCAGGCATGCACCAATAGTAACACTGCATCACTGGGGCACGTGATTTGTACCTGAGCTGCAGTACTTGTCTCTGAGTTCTCTATTCACTAAACGAAGAAAGGAAGGAAGCCTCTCCAAATTTGGATTAATTTGGTGACTGAGGAGAACGACATCTTATGTTTGATGAATAAATAAGGTAGTGGGTTTGGTCTACCTCTTTCTTGCTTTCCTTCATGTTTGCATGCATTCTCAGGCAACAATTAAAGCATGGGTTGAAAAAGCTTGGGGTTTCATAGAGCGCTGGTCCAAATGCAGGAATTATTTTCCATGAGCTTTGTTGACTATTCATTCAAAAGAACTGACTTCTGAAAGGACTATTCATTCTTTACATCAGGTTACACTTATCTGGTTCATCTTTCATCTGACGACTGAGTTTATTAGGATTTCATATTAACTGAAAAAGAATTTATTAACTAATTTTATTAGAATTAGCAAAAAAAAAGTGTTTAAAACTTTCTTACCCATTCTTTTGAACCATTCTGTCAAAATATAAAAGATCAGTACTGCAAAAATGTGCCTGTAATATTTTAATAATCTGTTAAAAGATAATGTTCTTTAAAAAACTCTTTGAAGCAGCTATAGCAGCTACTGCTACACAATTACTCTGTGTAGGCAGGCTCTGAGGCTGTGCGCAGACGGTACCTGTGCTTTGCAATTCTCCTTGTGTGTATTTACTTGCAGGATTGGCACTCTATCTCATGACTTTGAGAAATGCAACTGTTCCAGGAAAAGAAATAAAAGGGATATCTCCAGTTTATCACTGTTGCTTTAAAACTTCAGAATCTGGCAGCAATGTGAAAAAAATATTTCACTCTTTGTCAATGTTCATTTTAATGCTTTTTTGGAAGATGTGGCAGCAATTTGCAATCAGAGAGTTCAGTGCAGTTGAAATATTTAATTTCCAGAAAGTGGAAGTTCTGTGCTCCTGTGGAGACCTAAAGCTTGACGCTAATATATAGTCCCCAACCTTGCTCTCATTTAAGTCATTGGCAAAAGTCCCATTGACTTCAAGTGAAGCAGGATTGGCCCGGTTTCAAAAAAGGAGTATTATTAGGTTTAACATTTTAAACCCGCAAACATAAGGAGCAGACTTAACATTATCATGATTGAGCATTTTATTTTCAAATGAATTTGAAAGCATATTCAAACAAAGAAATGTGGCTTATCTTTTAAACTTTCAAATTGGTAGGTTGAGCAACATGGGACCTGCTTTCAATTAAATAATGCAATGAAAAGTATCAGGACAGGATTGCGTTTGGCAGAAGAAAATATTGTATTTATCTCATTGTAATCCATTCATTGGTTTATGGCTCAAGTCCTCAAGCAAATATCATAAATCCACATGATGTCCTTGCATGTTCTAGCAGATCTTGCATTTGGGTCTCAGACTTAGCAGAAAGATACGTTAAAACTCATGTAACCAGGCCACTGTCAGCCACCCATCCGAGAAGCCTCAGAAGGTCTAGTGATTACAGTGAGGTTTTGGATGAAGCTACACAGCAGAAATTGGATCCTGACATCACATTGGAGAAGACCACATGAAGTACAACTAAACTCTCCCACAACAAGCTAACTGAAAACGCTTTGGAGAAAATCAGTTTTAGGGGCATGTATGTAAACCCTAGAGCTAGAAATTATGCCAGGAGGAAAGGCTGCTCTAACCAGCTCTGTTTGGCACAGTTTACCTGAGTGGTGGATTTTCTTACTCATTGTCTTACCTTTTGTATCCTGTGCAGGATTTCCTACTCTTCAGTTCCACAAATGACAATACCTTGTTGCAGACACCGTGTTAATCATGAAAGGGCAAAAGAGATGTTCACCAAATGCTCCTGGGGACAGTGAACTGGATCCTGGTTTTAGTATAGGTATGGCTCAGCAGGAGAAAAAAGAGGGCTGCAGACTTTCCAAGCCCTGCTTTAAGTCTCCTCTGAAGGTTGTGCTGCTTTAAGGAAGAGATTTGAGAGGTGTGGGACTGGATCCATGTTAGCAGCAAAGAGCAATGACTTTATCACAGGGAATAGCTGGACTAGACTAGATGTGCCTGGGTCTCCAGTCTCTTCATCAACAGGGATCTCAGTCTCTTCACCAAGCTGCCCTGCGGAGCCTTTTGTGTCTGCTTACCTAGTGTTTCTGGCTATAATGGAGTTGCTTGGCATACAGCTGGGCACAGAAGGTCCTGTATCCAGAGGATACTTCCCCCTTACACCAGCATGCTGGGATCTGTGCATGAATGGGCTTCTGAGAGGACAGATACAGTCAGGCTCTAACTACAGAAAAATACTAATATCTGAACTATGCTGTTCCACTATGCCTTAGATGTTGATTGGGTTTTGTTTGCACAGTTGTGTATACGTATGCATGAGACTTCCATGATGTGTTTGATTTCTTTTTGTATCATTCAAATAAACGAAACAGAGAAGATTGAAAGGCAGTCAAGAATAGGGATGTTATATCCTAGCTTCTTGGAGCTAATTTCCAAGATTTCTTGGATTTCCAAGAGAGTACTAGACATATACTTAACACTGGCCATGAGAAGACAGGAGTGTGAAAAAGTACTCAGGATTTCCTCCTTTATGATGAGGAAGAAATGGAGAAATACTTGTTTTATAACTGGCTGCTTGATAAATTTACTGCAACATTCAAGCTTCTTACCCCTTGCATGCTGAGTTCAAACTGACAGGATTAAGTAGCTAGTGATAGTACCAATAACTGAAAAAGTGTATGATTGGTTAAAAAATGAAACTTAGTACACTGCCAGCTGAAAGAACTTGATTGTATTTACAATATGGAAGATGAATCTGTTCATCCACTTCTTTCTACTACAGCAATTGCAGATGTTGTGAGCATTGTAACTCAAGGAAAATTGTTCTGATAATTTTTATACTGACAAACCCATTCAAATAAACAACAACTGCAATTTTCCATATATCCAGAATAACTCTTCTTAGCTGACTTCAGCATAGACCAGTGAATCTTTCCTTAATCCATCTGATTTCATGTTTGTTTATCATAATACAGAGAGGTCGTGTACTGAATAAAGAAGTTGTTTTAGAAAGTTAATAACTGCTGAGTTATTAAATGAGACTTTTTGCCTAAACAAACACAGAGACATAAACGAGTTAACTAGTTACAGTCAGCTCTAGGAAGGGATCACATAACTCAGTTTATCCATGGAAATAAAACTCCTGTAAAAAGTCATTTTCATTTCAGGGTGCAAAAAGGATTAGTTTTAAAACACAGTTTTAAAGGCTTAATCCTGTTCCACTGAATGGGGTGGTTTGCCAGTGAACTAGATACTGAATCATCAGGGTCAGACTATTAATGAAGTTTAGAAACAATTAATGCAGAATGCATATTCCTGAACATTTTGCTGCATTATACATTTTCAGAATGTACATTTTGAAGTATACCTGTGGCTTCCTTGAAATATTCAGCGCCTTTAATGAACGAAAAAAATACTGGGAGGAGATGAATTAGTTCTTTCAGTTAAAAGTATAAACTTTATTGTTGACAAAGGATGTAACCAATAAGTAATCTTTGACATCTGTCTTTGAGAAAATTACAGATCTTTCTCTAAAACACCAGTTTTAAATGCTGTCTTGTTATCTACACTTGATAATCTTAACATTCTGGTTTATAGCAACCTTTTTCCAAATGGCTTTTGAGTCAGTGCCTCAGTCCAGTAGCCACTGCCCCTTTGAACACTCTTCATTCTGCCCAGTGCCTAAATTGCTGACTACACCAATGCAGAAGATGAATTACTTCAATGAAAGATATTCAACCATCAAAATGGCAGCTGTCTTTGCTGAAACTGCATTAAAAACTAGAAGTGGTGTAGCGTAGATATTCTCAGTATTAGTGATGTTAAAGAAATCAGAAATACATATACCATTTAATATGTTCATGATTCAAGAGCTGGCGGAATAAATGCATCCAAAAATACAGTGAGTAACTTCCTTGCCTCTCTCTATGTATTCCCTTTTTCATGAACTGTTGTTCACACAGAAATTTCCTGTGTCTATACAAAAGTTATGCTACCTCTGCTGGTAAATCTAGCTATTTTAATCTGTTTGTGTTGATCCAGCAAAAATGTGCTTGGTACATCCTCTGGTGGCAGTACTTGGAAACATCAGTTGGATGTGCAAAGAAAAAAACAACCAGGTTTTGTCTTCATGTTTCTTTTCCCTGCTGAGGCAAAGGAGACCTGGTGGGCAAGAGTGTTCAGAATGAGCCACTGGGGAGCAGATGATCACCTTCCTCCCAGGATGAGCTGTGCTGGGATGACCTGCCAGCCACAGGGCTGTTCACCACTTAAGCTCAAAAGGCTGATGGTAATACCACAGCTCTCCAGTTGCACCCTTCCATGCCATCCTGCCACCTCAAACTATTATGTTTTTATGGAACACAAGAGAAGTCGTGTAATTCTTGGTTGTAGTTCGTTTCCCCAGAGTGCTTTAAGGTTGAAGGAAACCACGATAGACTTACTGAAGCACTGGTTTTCAGGCACAGGTGGAAAAACCCTATGCCAGAGAGGGAGATGAGAACATACCCCTGGCTCTCTGTATTTAGGATAAAGTAAATATTATTGAAGCAGTTTTCCACCAAGATGGACGAGCCTGACTGAGCAGAGGGAGGCAGCCTGGTTGTTGAGAACCTGGATCATGGAGTCCCCTCACCTCTCCTTGCTTCTTCCCAGGCAGCCCAGGCACTGCTCCTCCTTCAGAGAGCAGGACAGTGTCACTTATAGGTTAATAACGTGCACAAAGAGCAAAGAAAGATGTATGAAATAGGTGTGAAATTATATTAATTTATAATTGGCTAGCATGTGATTGCCTGAAGAGCATGTGTAAATAGCTCCTTTTCTGATCGGAAGGTCTTCTTTTACTCAAAACATAGTTATTTGCTTTTCTTCTTTTTTACCCTTTTAACTTCAGGAGATGGGCAACATAAAAATGTTTTACTCTACTACTTTTCAGTTTAACAGTGAAGAGGGATTAGTAACTGCTTCATCAGCTTCTTTATTCCCAAGACACTCTGATAAGGCTCATGAAATTAAGACAAGCAGGTTTCTCAGTCCCTGACAGTGGGTTGTGCTGAGGGTGAATTTCTGTCCTCCAGGGTGAGCCCTATGAAGGAGAAAGAAAGGACAGGAAAGAGGGGCATCAGGAACCACCGGGAGGTGGAGTCAGGTGGGATCAGCACCATCTGGTCATCACTTGTGCCACAGTCTTCAGGTGGTATGGTGGGTTCTTTGTACCACAGAGATGAGATTGAGGTGGTAACAGGCTGTTAGGATCAGGACCAATCTCTGTGTCTCTGCTTGAGAGCACTGCTAGGCCTGTCTCTGTCCCCAGGGAGGTGCCACAGGACACGGTCTGCTTCACTGTCCCTGGCTGCTCCTAGCTGAGGTGGTGGGGCAGGACAGGTTGCTAATGTGCTGCCCTGCAGGGAGCCCCCAGTTCTCATGGTGCCCTGCTGCACTATCACATCCATATCCTGAAGGACCCAAGAGGAATGGAGGCAAGATGAAGAGGACGTGGTCACTGAAGCTGAGTGTAGTTAGCACAGAGGAAAAGCTTTCTGAGACAGGGAAGGTTCACATGGAAAGCTTTCTAAAGCAAGTTATACAAATACGTGAAAGCCACCCTTGCCTCAATGCTGGGATAGACAGTGCAGCTCAAAATTCCTGTGCTTTTACAGCAGCAACCAGTTCATATAAGGCAAGGGGAAAGGCAAGGGGAGATCTTCTCATGCAGCAAATATGCTCCTGTCAAGCCTGCTTGAAGGTGCCACATTAGACTTCACCCACAGAAGGCCCATAGGAGGGAGGATGAAGCATTATTTTGGCTACCACTTTGAAACTCTCCTTCAGCAACCCAGGAATTATCAAGCACTTTTATTAAGTCCTTCTAGCTCAAGACCTGAGTACCTGGAAATTTCAAACCTCCAAAAGGCCCACCAGGGCCATTGGGGTGGCTCTGCCTTTCTTTCCCAAAGCAGAGGTGATCTGACTGCCAGTACCATAGAGCCCATCCATTTCCAGCCATACCAGCAATCTGCTTTTCAAGAGACTGACTGTACGGCTAGCCAGAACCAATGCCCTTTTTTTAGTGATTTGTTGTGAACAATCGATAATTACTGCCTGCAACCCTAATATTCAAATATTTATTTGAGCATTTAAGTATTTAACTGCATTATTAGGAGGGCAAACTATTAGATTCTCTGGGTATTAGAATGTCTTACCACAGATCTGGCAAGAGCAAAATGTGTTCAAATACATAACATGATCAGCAGACAATAAATAGCTTCTAGGCCATGTCTTACTGCTCAGAGATGATTTGCCTGAGGTACTACGTAAGAGACAGATCCTGAGAAGAGCTTTGAAGAAGTGAAGTGTTTGGACTATCCCTACGGACTCTCCAGTACTTGAAAAATAAGAAATAGAGATATTTCTTGTTTAAAAACAGAGGTCCTGGAGATCTGTGAGTCAGAAAAAGAGAACTGACTCATTCATCCTGCAACCCAAGCTGAAGGACTAATGACAGTGAGAAAGAGTGAAACATTTCTGTCACTCCTGCTGGATCCACAAAGAGTTTCATATGTCTGTATTGGAAGTAGTCAGCATCCTTTTTCAGCTCTTTCCTCAAGACCCATCACGTGCCTGCAGTGACAGGAAAGATTCTGAATTTGTTTTGATTGTTTTGTGTCCTGGCTTGTTTCCTTCTCATCTTCCTACTCAACTGCACTCTTAATTATATACTTAGTCTTAGCAGGTACACGAATGAGTGGGGAAAACTTATATCTCATAAAGATCAGAGTTCAGCCTCAGATCTGGCTTTTCTCCTTAGGGCTGGAGGAGCTTTTCCTTATGTTGCTGTCTTTTGCAGTCTCTGGGGCAGGTGCTGTTGTCTTAGACTGCATCTTGATCTTCTGTCTGGCTGAGGCATAGGACCTGGATGTGCCAAGCCTGCTAACCCCTTGCAAGAGTGGTCTGCCTGCAATGGCCAAATGCAATCTCAGCTGGCAAGCAGCAGACAATGGAGTTACCCAGTGTGGAAACCATCAGCCACGGCTATTTTTTATCCACAGCTGGTACCTTACCCTGAGCTACATACACTGGCCAGATGTGGGAGGCAACACTGGCAGCCCCCATCTCCCATACAGGCTGATGCTGACAGCCACACTGCTCAGCTTGTAGCACGGCAATGGCAGAGCAGCTCTCAGACAGGTTAGGTGCTGGCAACGGCTGATGTCTGCATCTCCCTGATAAGACCAGCGCTTGCCTAAGTTTCTCTTTCCATTTTGCTGGCGGCTATTAGGATGCCAGCATCAGGGGAGCAGAGGGCTTCTAAGCCATGCCAAGCAGCACACTCACTCTGTGCCCCATCTCCACTGGCAGAAGAGAACAGGCAGTACTGTCTCCTGATGAGGTCAATATGAATGACTTCTCTTCAATCCACAGGAGAGTGCCCACACCCTTGTATAGTAGAAAGCAGTTTCTCAGAAGGAAAAGATCAGCAAAGCCTTCTCATACCATTGCTCCAGGAATAAGTTGCAAGTAGCTACTGAAAGGCAGCTGGGAGCAACATTCTATGGCAAGTGTGTCTCCAGCCTCTCCTTACAGCATACCATGGTTCAGTGTGATGGGCTGAGTAGCACCTGAAAGGAGGGGCTCAGGCAGTGGCAAGACTCAGGTTAAAGATGGATGTTTCTAAGCTAATTGATTTGCCAAGTTTCAGAGTGAACGAGTGGCTTGAGGTACAAATTCCAGACCCGTGCTGCCTAAATGATGTATTGACTGTACTGGCCAAACAACGTTGTATTGCTGGATGCTTCATGTATTTTCTATCATGGGGCCTTGATATTAAAGAACAAGGGGAGGTTATTGAACACAATGTGGATTAATGAAGTAAATTCTGCAGTCTGGGCCATTCAGGGATCAGGTGAAATTACCCTAAGGATTCTTTCTGGTCTTCACATCAGGAAGTTTATTACTTTGCCGACATCGGTATTACTGAGGCTGTAGTTAGACAAGATGGTAAACCTGTTTCAAGATGCTTATTACAAGATCAAAAACCCTGTGGCCATATGACACAAAACACTAAAACAACTTCAGTCTGTCAGTTCAAATTTATTCCAAATATTTTGAATTCTTAGTACAACTTCAATCTGTCTTGACAGATCAGTTTTTAGCTCATCCTGCCCACTCTGATTTTATGCCGAATACACATCATCTGTTTACCCATAGCTGGGAGAAAGCCTGGCATATATCCATACCCTGTACCCTGGCTAATTCTTCAGAAATATGCCCGTGCCTCATTCAGATCAGATTTGTACCATGGGCTGATCCAGGAGCACACAGATCTTACTGCTGTGGAAGCACAGACCACATGCACCCTGTCGACAGAAATGGTGTGTAACAGAAAGAATCTAGGAAGAAAGTAAAAGTACAGAAGCTGGAGGAAAGCTGATGAGCAAAAAGGAGTGATATCTGACTTAAAAAGAGAAAGAAAGAAGAAAAAGAGAAAGAAAAGCATGTGAAACAAAAGATGTGTAAGCCACACACAAAAATGCATGTAATACAGATATGGTTACACATAGTACCAGAGCTAAAACATTGAGAATATGGATTAAAGGTAACTCAAGACTAGGCAGAAGGTTAATGCACACTTCAGAACGTGATGAAGGAATTACTGGGTGAAAATCTGTGGTCTATTTTATAAAGACCAGGCCAAATAGAGTCAACCTTTCTGCTTTAATGTTGGTTGATCTTAAGTAATTGCAAGTCACTTTGGTGAAGCAGTCTGGATTGCACATATGGACTTCAACGTATTTTTACTACAGCTCTGAAAGTAAGGCTGTACAGCTGGAAACAAACAGGAAGAATGCACAGATAAAATGGGAGGACTCTATCTGGAGGAGATGAAGAAAATCTCATTAAAAGCTAATGAAAGACAATTTAAGAGACTAAAGAGATAAAAAATGCCACATGATCTCATTAAATTAGTAATTGAAAAACTCTTGAGAGCAAATTTAGACTTGACAGATTTCTAACTCTTTTCCTTCCTCTAGCCAAAGGTACGCCTCTTATGGGTGCAAATGCTTTGTTTTGGGTGACAACAGTTTTACCCCTGCATGTAGACATCCATCGCAGCTAAAATGTCAGATGTAATTCATTACTGGGAAGGAGACCATATTTTGATTTTTTTTCTCTCCTTCTTCTGGCTGTTAGGGAAAGCGACAGGCAGAAGCAAAGTGAGGAGAACAGGGATACCTCATTACCTGGTTTCTTGTTGCCTAATGAGCCTGCCAAAATTGAAGATACTTGAGTAATTTGAGTAAGCGGATAAAACTAACACAAGAGGCAATATAGGCCCACTGCTGAACGAGGTGGGTGCCCTGGAGACAGAGGATATAAAGAAGGCAGAGGTGCTGAATGCCTTCTTTGCCTCTGTCTTTACTCCTGCAGACTCTCCCCGGGGGCTCCAGATTCTTATAGCCCCAGAAGGAGTCAGGATAAAGGAGGAGTTTGCTTTGGTAGATGAGGATTGGGTTAGGGATCAGTTAAGCAATCTGGACATCTATAAATCGATGGGTCCGTATGGAATACACCTACGGGTGCTGAGGGAGCTGGCGGAGGTCATTGCTAGGCCACTCTCCATCATCTTTGGTAAGTCGTGGGAAACAGGAGGGGTGCCTGAGGATTGGAGGATGGTAAATGTCACGCCAGTCTATAAGAAGGGCAAGAAGGAGGACCTGGGTAATTATAGACCAGTCAGCCTTACCTCCATCCCTGGAAAGGTGATGGAACAACTTATTCTTGACACCATCTCTAGACATATCAAGGATGAGGGGGTCATTAAGAGTAGCCAACATGGTTTTACCAAGGGGAAGTCATGTTTGACCAACCTTATAGCCTTCTATGAGAAAGTAACTAGGTGGATGGATGATGGTAGAGCGGTAGATGTGGTTTTTCTTGATTTCAGTAAGGCATTTGATACTGTCTCCCACAGCATCCTCATAGATAAGCTAAGGAAGAGTGGGCTTGATGATCACGTGGTGAGGTGGATCAAGAACTGGTTGAAAGGAAGAAGGCAGAGAGTTGTGGTCAGTGGGGCAGAATCTAGCTGGAGGTCTGTGACTAGTGGAGTCCCTCAGGGGTCAGTGCTGGGACCAGTGCTGTTTAATATTTTCATCAACGACCTGGATGAGGGAACTGAATGTACCCTCAGCAAGTTCGCTGATGACACTAAACTGGGAGGAGTGGCTGACACGCCAGAAGGCTGTGTTGCCATTAAGCGAGACCTGGACAGGCTGGAGAGTTGGGCAGGGAGAAACTTGATGAAATTCAACAAGGGCAAGTGTAGAGTCCTGCATCTGGGGAGGAACAACCCCATGTACCAGTACAGGTTAGGGGTTGACCTGATGGAAAGTAGTGAAGGGGAAAGGGACCTGGGGGTCCTGGTGGATAGGAGGATGACCATGAGCCAGCAATGTGCCCTTGTGGCCAAGGAGGCCAATGGCATCCTGGGGTGTATTAGAAAGGGTGCGGTTAGTAGGTCAAGAGAGGTTCTCCTCCCCCTCTACTCTGCCTTGGTGAGGCCGCATCTGGAATATTGTGTCCAGTTCTGGGCCCCTCAGTTCGAGAAGGACAGGGAATTGCTTGAAAGAGTCCAGCGCAGAGCCACAAAGATGATTAAGGGAGTGGAACATCTCCCTTATGAGGAGAGGCAGAGAGTGCTGGGTCTCTTTAGCTTGGAGAAGAGGAGACTGAGGGGTGACCTCATCAATGTTTACAAATATGTAAAGGGTGAGTGTCAGGATGATGGAGCTAGGCTTTTCTCAGTGATGTCCAGTGATAGGACAAGGGGTAATGGGTGTAAACTGGAGCATCAGAGGTTCCATGTGAACATCAGGAAAAACTTCTTTACTGTGAGAGTGACAGAGCACTGGAACAGGTTGCCCAGAGGGGCTGTGGAGTCTCCTACATTGGAGATATTCAAGGCACGGCTGGACAAGTTCCTGTGTGATGTACTCTAGGTTACCCTGCTCTTGCAGGGGGGTTGGACTAGATGATCTTTTGAGGTCCCTTCCAACCCTTGGGATTCTGTGATTCTGTAATTCCTTCTTAGAAATAGGTGGGAAAGCAGCATTATTAAAAAACTGCAAAAGCAATCTCATCTAAGCATAGCTAAATGTCTTTCTATATGAAAAGATTACCAAAGTAATATCAGATAGCTCCTTTCTAACTGCCTAAGTAGTAAGAATCATAGAATCATACAATGGTTTGTGTTGGAAAGGGCCTTAAGATCATCCAGTTTCAACCCCCCTGCCATGTGCAGGGACACCTCAGTCTAGACTGTGTCACCCAAGGCTCTGTCCAACCTGGCCTTGAACACTGCTAGGGATGAAGCATTTACTACTTCTTTGAGCAACCCGCTCCAGTGCCTCACCCCCCTCACAGTAAAGAACTTCTTCCTTATATCTAACCTGAACTTCCCCTGTTTAAGTTTGAGCCTATTACATCTTGCCCTATTGCTACAGTCCCTGACAAAGGGTCCCTCTCCAGCATCCCTGTAGGCCCACTTCAGATACTGGAAGGCTGCTATGAGGTCTCTCTTTCTTTCCTTGCAGCTGAAACAAAGATCCATCTTCCAAGGGCTTCACTGGCTCCTTACTTTTGAGAGCCCAAGATTATGCACCCTGTGCTGTTCTCTCAAGACAAATCGCCTACCTACAATAATTTCAGGGGGTTTGTGAATTAAAAAATAAAGGTGTTATTGTGCAGAAATGCACTGAACGACACAGTCTACAATTTGTGTAAACAGCAACAGGATTCTGCTCTAATTCAAAAAGAAGTGACAAGGGTCCATCTCCACTTCTTAAAAACAGAAAATCATCCTTGTCAATCTGCCCCTCAGATTTATGAGTTTGACACTCAATGTTATGGACGGTAAAAGAAAGTTTCTGCAGGTCATAACTGCAAGACACCAGTTGGATCTTCCTTTTCTGCATTTACTAAATGAAAACGGTGTGAAATGAGCTTGTTAGCCTTTTAGTGATTAAAAACAAAGTTAATTGTGATGGCACACTAACTACAACTATGGTAATCAACTCTAAAATGAGAATGAATCCTTAATATTTGATTCAATTTTGTTAATGAGAAACTGGATTTAAGAACTGTTACTTGATTAACTAACCAAGAGATGTAAAGAAGCAGGAAAAGCCAGAACATAATACACCACCTAAAGCCTTTTGGGGAAGGGTAAATACTGTAATATTAAGCAGTATACAAAAAGCAGCTGTGCTCTGCAGCCACCCAATACTAAATGCATTTGGGAAAGAAGGCACACCAGGTAGAGAAGGCATCTGATCAGGAGAAGCAAGGGGAGGCTGTATCTTGGAGCAAGCAAACAAAAGCAACATGATACAGGTGTCAAAAGCCCTTGGAGGGAAGAGGCAGAGTTCCAATTTAAGTGTTACAGGACACCAGTAATCTGCCTCTATAGTGGTGCTCATTCGTGGCACTGCAGGTACTGCCTTGCATAAAAGAGTAATTTTCACAAAACTTCACAAACTTCACTTATCCCCAGACTGTGGCCAGAGATAACAGGGACCTCTGAAACTGGGTGTCTAAACTCAAGCAATACTTGCTTTCCAGACAGTGACAAAGGCCCTGAAAGCATAGGTTTTTCCTGGATCTAATTCTTGCAATTTCAGCACAGTGAGCACATAGAAAGGTGTCCCTATCATTGTGCCTTGGGAAATCCTGTGGGAAAAGTGTTTATGCCAAATAGGTAGGCAAACATCTGCCCATGCAACACACACTTAGGCTGGGCTATCCTATTGTTCAGGGAAGTTTTGAGTGTTGCTTTAGCGTAATAAGTTATTATGAAGGAAGCTCTTGGGGACTATACCTGGGCTCACTGTGCTCACAGTTTTCAGGTTTGCGTTTGCTAACAGCACCGATTGCATTAAAAACAAAGAAATAGAGGAGCTCTGTCACGGAATGGACTCAGTCGGAGATAAATGTGATCAGACAAAGCCATTTATTATAGAAAACTAACTCTTTATATACTATTTCTTAAAGATGTTTGCACTAACTTGGCCCATTGTGATTGGATACATATCTTTAAGGCCCTTAACAACTAACATATAACTGGTTAAGCACAGGTGTGAGAACCTGACCTTCAAAGTTTTCCAACAGTCCTCAATTTAGCAACTCAGTAAATTCCAGCTCCTGCTTATCTTGCTGGGATTCTTACTCCCAGCGCCTCGCTCCCATCCTCCTTCACCTTTTGTTGTTCCTTGGTTCATGTCGAGCTCCACGTAGGCACTTGCTGATCTGGGTACATGGCTGTTCTTCACCAGAAAGTCATCCACAGAGCTCCATTTTGCAAATAAGAAGCAGCAAAAACCAGTGGGACTCCCTCAAGAGCTGGAGACAAACCAGCACCAGGACTCATGGTGCTCTTCAAAGCCACTGGTGGCTCTGCTGCCGCTGGCCCCAACACCGTGGAGATCTCTGATACAACTGCAGCAATGCTGGGAGAGAGATGCCCTGGGTGTGCCAAGGACCTGCTGGGGCCACAGGACTGATGTTTTAGCCACCTTTACTCCTGGAACATTGCTACCACAGCCTGACTTGCCACTGTCTGTAGCAGGTTACTGCTGCTTTGTGGCACCACATGACCTGCTTAATTGGAATTCATGATGGCTTAGGTAGTGGCAATTCAAATTTAATCTACAGTGTTTATTTGTGAATTTTATCTGAGTAGGTGTGATCTCAACAGATGGCTTAATCTACAGTTTTCTTTCCAGGTTTAATAGAAACCAGCCTTAATTTTCATGTATGTAATTTTTCTTGCAAAGTGTCTCTTCCCACAGACCCCTCCATGAACTAGGCCATAGCTCAGAAAAGATAGATGCCAAATTACAATACAGAGAGAGACATCTGCATACATTTCTCTTTGTTTGCCTTTTATGCTGGGGAGCAAACTCTGCCTGAAGCTCTATAGCATGCAGACATCTAGTGGTTAGATAATATAGTGCAATTAAATATTTTTACAGGACACCTGTACAAATTTTACACAGTCACGTCATCTCCTGAAGGTCAGATACCTCAGGTTCTGTTGGAAACAGATTGTTTGCCTCTCTGCGAGTCCTTTTTTCATTCATTCAGCCCTCTTCACGGGTATTTGGAGATGCTCTGGCCTCATGCATTTCTAGGATTTCATTTTAAATTGTGTGGAACTAGGGTGGTCAAAACATAAAATGCCAAGAAATCAGGAAGGTTTAAAATGCTGAAGCACATCTGCTAAATCACAGCCTATAATTTCACACTGAGACTCATGCACTTGGTAGTCATTACTGGCTTCCCTGCCAAGAGCACATAGCTCTCAGGGTTTTTTGTGTTTGTTTTCTATTTGTCTCTTGAGTAAACATCTCCTTATCTATGTGAATTACTACACGTTTCTAAGCCATGAATAAATCTTTCCACTACCTTTGGTTTGCATCCTTTTTCTTTTTGCTCAGCCACGCATATGTTTACTCAAATAAAGAGAACAAACCTTTTTCTAATTAATATTCAAAATAATGAAATTCACTTCAACTGAACTATAGGGCATCAGGAGAAAAAAATCTGGTATCTTCACAACGTGAGGTTAAGCACACATTGTCTAGTACTGCTTTATACCTGCTATTTAAAATACTGCTGACAAGGTGTGTCATATGCCATTGTATGTGTTTCACTGACTTATCACAGCTTTCATCTATCTCTTCCATGCTCACCACTGTTAGATGTATACACGGGAGGCTCTTCAGAAAGCACTGTTTATAGTGTATATTTATATTAAAGCTCAAGGGAGGCAAAGAGTTTATGGATACATAAGATCAAGATGTTTTTGTCTCCATTGCAGGCACAAACATTACCTTAAAGAATAAGCACAAGAGTTGCTTGTGCTGTAGAAGCTCCAGCCTTCTCAAGCGCTTTACTTTTTAAAAGAATGGAGTTTGTGTTATGACCTTATTTCTTTATTGTCTTCCAGTGGGTGAGTAGGGAAAGTTACCCAAAACAAGGAATGCGGTGAAAAGTCAGGATCTGGGATAAGGATTGGTACCAACGGACAAACAGCCAATTCCCTCCAATTCCCTGGCACTGGTGGGAGAGGGGCAGGAGAGCAGCAGTCTCGGGGAATAAGTCTTGCTAGACATGGTTTCTAATTGCTGATTTGGGAACTGGCTTGAGTCAGTCAGCTGGATTTTCACAACCCAGAATGGATCACTTCCAACACAAGCAAGTTTAGATGGAAATACAGAAGGAATATTTCTAACCACATCCCTGCTAAAGAAAAGTACACTTAAGGAAGCTTCTTTATGTTGTTTTTGCTTCATGCTCTCTTTATGCTTTCTTTTTTCTTTGTTATTCAAGGCTTAAATAGCTCACTGTGTACTTTACAGAGCAAGTTATTTTCAAGTTTATCTACTATTTCCCCTTATTATATTCCATCTTCATTGTTTGCCTGATATTCTGGGCTAAGAGCTTCTGGATCAAGATGGGGTTAGGCTCTGGGGAAACCTAAGCAGAAATAAAGAGCTGCCACAGCCTCTGTGCAGAGCATGGTAAGAACAATGGTGAGAAGCACTTGAAGATACTGGACAGAAGGGCCTCAAAAAGTGACCAGCACTGAAAAACTAACCTTGCAATAGAAGTCATCTATCGCAAATTCATCAGGGAAAAGACTGATGAGGTAAACTGATAACCAACTTCAAGGAAGGCTGGATGTGGTTCTGGGCAACCTGATCTAGTTGAAGATGTCCCTCCTTACCGCAGGCGGGTTCAAGCAGATAACTTCTGAAGGTCCCTTCCAACCCGAACCGTTCTATGATGCTATGATTCTATACTGAGTCAGTGCTGGGTTTCTAATTTTTCAAATAAGGTCATAACAAGTTCTCCTGGACAAAGACCACGTGTGTTGCAAGTCAACATGAAGAGTCTCTAACTGGCTCACTCTGAGTCTTTTTCTTATACATGGCATCACAAAGATAGCCAGTCTGGAAAAACTTCTTCAGGAAAAACTTCTTTACTGTGAGAGTGACAGAGCACTGGAACAGGTTGCCCAGGGGGGTTGTGGAGTCTCCTACGTTGGAGATATTCAAGGCCCGGCTGGACAAGTTCCTGTGTGATGTACTCTAGGTTACCCTCCTCTTGCAGGGGGATTGGACTAGATGATCTTTTGAGGTCCCTTCCAACCCTTGGGATTCTGTGACTCTGTGATGACAGAGGAATCCTCGCATGATAGAGGGGAGAAGGCATTTGCAAAGTGAGTGTAAAGATAAGTTTATTCATACATTGGAAGCATTCAAAAGAATACTGTAACAGATAAAGTCCCATGAGGAAAATTATTATGTCTTCAGAGCAAGTTTCAAACGGTATCCAGGTCCTTTATTCAGTACAAAGGATCTGGAACTGAATAATGGATAATGGGAGGAAGAGAAGGGAAAAGAACTTTAACACATGTTCATTAAGCAAAGGGAAAAATAGCCCGTCATACAAATACCAACAGCATATGTACAGCACTGGTGGATGATGTCAGTCACAGTCTTCATACTGAAATTTATTAACTATAATTAGAAGTTCTAAAATTTGTTTTAAATTGTCCTTGGTTTAAAAATAGCTTTTATATATATAGTATTCTAAAGACAGGAATGCACACACAGATGTATGCTTACAATGACAGGGTTTCATAATTAAATGTGCACATAAACACTTCCAAACACATCCTGCATGATCCAGCCTCAGGAGATGTGTTCTCCAGCTGCGCAGCACTGATGTTTAAAGGAAAAACACATCTCAAAGCTAACTCCATGGTTGATGATGCCACCACGA
Source organism: Psittacula echo (assembly GCF_963264785.1). Lineage (NCBI taxonomy): Eukaryota > Metazoa > Chordata > Aves > Psittaciformes > Psittacidae > Psittacula > Psittacula echo. The sequence goes on from NC_137737.1 coordinate 122,359,647, forward strand.
AACTCAGCCAAGGAGGAAAAGACAGGACAAAATTTGTCCTATTTCCACAATCCTCAACCCTAAAAGAGGGTTTTCCTCTTTTCCTCTGCAGCCACCATTCACCATGAGGATACTCCACTTCTACAAGGAAGGAAGCTTCTCCTCATTCTTATTGGAGTTGACGTGACAACCATGAGAGGATTAATTTACACAAGGCTATTATCGCACCGGTGCTGTGCCCACCACTCAAACAATGAATGTGAGTCTGAGCTCATGGCAGTTGCCCTGTGGCAGGCTCTGGAGAATGCTGATGTGCCTGACTCCTTGTGAGGCTGCCTGTGCACGGTTGGATCTCCACCTCCTCATTGCTTCTGCAGTCTCAGAAAAATTCAACTGAAATTTCTTAGTAAAAATTTTTTTTCCTTATGTTGCGCTGTTGTTAAGCACTTTCAATTCTTCAGCAACAGTAGGCTTCAATTACCCTCTGGGATTCAGGAACACCAATGAATCAACCTTTAGGAGACAGACAGTAGCCAGGGACCACTCTTATTTCCTCTCAGACTCAGTGTCCTAGTTCACACCTGTTTCTATACACAGCTACCATAACATGCTTGCCACTGTACTGTCTGGGATCAAGCTAGCCTTTAACACACACTGATTTATGCTTGGTCACCTCCTAGGTGCATTTGGGGTACAGGACTAGTATTCATTATTGCTCCACCTATGCCTTGATTTTCACACAAACTGAGAGCCAGGGCATAAGGCAGCCATAGGGAGCCATGGTGCTTCCTAAGAGGCTCCTCTGATCTGAACAAGAAGGAGCCCATCATCACAACCCAGAGTGCAAAGCACATCACACCATAGTCTAAAGTCAACCTAAGAGCTTAAAGCATCTTAAGGTTTCCGGGCAGCCCCAGAAAACTACAGAGGAACACACACAATACATCACCTGCAGGAGGACATTCAACAGCAGGCATCCTGCCCCGACTCACATGCCTTCTCCCAAGAGCTGGATTTCTTCCTACAGTTTACCAGAAGGCTGTAGGTCCAGCTTTTGCCTCATGAAGCACATAGCTGCTTTGAAGTATTATGCCACTAATTTCTTGATCAACAAGTGTGTAACCACTCAACACCTCTTGGAAACTTGTAATTCACATTTTTAATAAAACTGTACAATTATGTGGAACATTACACACATACTTACCTTTAAAAATACTTCCATAGAAGTATATATACCTCCATATCTATATATATATATATCTCTTCATATATATAGGGAAGTGTTTCTTTGTATATCTTCACAGAAGATAGCAATCTGATTCAGAATTTTAGTGGCTGTAGGCTTGAAAAGGAAATTATTACACTACCCTCAGAATACCTTTATCAGTGTTTATGATTTCTTAAGAATACTAATACAATGGCAGGCATGTGGAACTCTAACTGGGGAGTAACAGAGCCTGGCCACACTCAATAAAACCTCTCATGGGCGCAGTGTAACTGAAGCAATACAGAGAGCCCTTCCTGCAAACTCCTCCCTGCAGATTTCTACCAAACCCAGAAAGACTAATTTAACTTTTCACAACATACCACAAATGTGGTTTGACCAATCTGTAATTAGAATGGGTGTGTTTAGTGAATGAATCTGTTGTTATAATTAAATCTAGTTCTAAAGACAAAATACAGTCATAAGTATTTTTACTGCTGGGGTTTTTTAGCTCTTTCAAAGCCAAGCATATAAAAAAAAAAATGTCTGACAAGTGTTGAGACAAATCTACTAACCTCAGATCCTCAGTAGTAATATTTATATGACCAGAAGTTCACTGTACAAGGCAATGCAGGAAAGAAAGCAAACACAGGAAGGGAGCACAGGAAAAGGAAATCATGGACTTTTTAGTGGAGACATTACATCACTCGCTTTGCAATGTATCTGTATCACAGCCCAAATAGTATCAGCCAGTTCCAAGATAAGGAACATGTTTATTTAGAGAATAAATCTAGTTCAGATTTCATCATAATGTCAATATTTGCCATATTAATGTTCCTCTCAGTTAATACTCAGTAGTTAATAATACATTGTGTGCAAAGGGAAAAGACCTTTCCAATGAGCTGCGCACATAACCTGGGAATTGCCAGGTTTGGAACATGGTTCACTCTGCTTTTGGAGGGCTCCTTCATTGCTGGTTGCAAAGAGATAGCAATAGGTCTTCAACTAGCAGAAACCGATTGACTTCCATCTCACAGGGCTTTGTTTGGGGGTTGGTTTTTTCAAGATTTTAGTACCAAACCTGACAACTAGGACAAATTATCAGGCTTCTGTCAAAAACTAGGGGCAGCCCAACCAGGCCATTGCAGGCCACTGCAGCCAACTTTATCCCCTATGGCAGGATGTGGACCGGTGGGAGGCCAGGCGCTGGTGACCAGCTTGTTCAGGTTAGGCTCTGGCTGCAGCTGCCTAGGGAGTCATTGCTAAAGGAAAAGGGGCAGAAGCCAGCGAAGCTGCTACATGGACATCATAGAAGCGGTGGGGACATTGAAGATGGAAAGTGTGGTTTTGGCCAGCACTGAAATCTTGAACCTCTTGACTAGATAATGAGGCTATACTGCATTAAATTTGGGCAGGAGGTAGGGAAGGACTTTCTTAAACATAATCCTAAGATATAAAAAGTTTCTGTAGGCCCAAGGAGCAATCTGCCAATTGCTATTCTGCTAAGCCCAATGAACACAGATGACTTCATGGTGGGCTGCACGCTGTCCATCTTCTATGCATTTATTGCAATGCATGCTGTCAAGGGCAGCTGTGTGCCTCTCAAAAGGAAGCACGTCTTTCTGCAGTACACACAGTTATGAACACATGGATAGTGGGTAGTATCCACTCCCCCTCACCCAGCTCATGTGTGGTGGGTGGGTTTGTCCTATTGTTTCTGCTGTCCCTAATACAGCTCGGAGAATTCGTAACACATTACTCAGCAGCAGCTATCTCCATAGCCCTTGATGAGATGGATTAAGCATGCCTTCTGACACTGCATTTACCATGGCCTGGTGATGACTTTATGATTGATGACTCCTAATCTGCTCCAAGGGAGTAATCTCTCCTTTGTGAACCCTTGGTTTGCATCTCCATTGTGCCCCAGCCTGCAGCTTGCCATCTGTGCCTCTGGTGTTTTACTCGCACAGGTCCCTACATAAACCTGCCCTCCTCATGCTAGTAAAGCGGACCTAGCTGATAGCTATGGCGATCAAAGCTACTGCCCACCACATTATTACTGACTCTCCTTCAGATCATTCAGCTCTTGGTGTTTTGCAGGAATCAGAAGCTATGAGCTTGACTAGTTGGCTTTGACTACAGTTCCCTTATCTGCTGTGTCAGAATGTGTCATGTGTGGCCCAGCATGACAATCCTCACGCTGTGCAGTGAGCTCAGGACATGCAGAGCAGGTCCCCTGACCACCATCCTCAGCAATGTACAGAACAAATGGAACTGACATAATCCACAAGAGAACAAAGGCTGACCATTTTCTGCCTGAATTGAACATTTCTTTGCAAAGTTCCATGAATCACCAAGTAGAAAACAATCCAGATGATTCTGTTTATTGTTATATTGGTTAAATGTCCTTATTTCAAAATCAGCCATTATTTCAGTAAGGTTCCTAGTAAGGCAAATGTCATTCAGATTTATTTAGATAAGCCATGTTAAGTGCATGTGTTTGGCAGAGAAATGCTCCTTTCTGCCCAGAAATTAATTTTGAATTTGTATAATGCTCTCTGTGAACAAACAATGTTTTTATTAGCTTCATAGAATGCATCTGCCCTCTACAGAAAAGCTGGTTACTAACAGCACAATAGATGATATGGAAAAAAAATTAAATCTAACATTTAAAACAATAATGAGTATGTCTACATATTAACATTCATACCAAGCTTAAAATTAGTACTATTTGGATCACAGACTGCTGCTGGGTGCTGTGGTAAAGAAACTATATAAGCAATGATAATTACCATTTAAAAATAGCTAACAGTGTGAACTGGAAGATTTAATGTGTTTTCTTCTTTTAATGTACAGCCCCATTCCCAGAATTTCACTGGACCGTGTGGACAGACCAACTGTCACAGCTGTCTGTCAAGGCTGAATTAGAGGAAGAGAAACAATACAGGCTTTGTGGTTCAACTGAAGCAGCAGCCTCAAAAGTTTCCATTTCTCATCTGAGGGCACTGTGGGAGCATTGTCTTCCCCCTCTCTGAAAAGAGAATGGAACAATTATGTTACTGAAATTCCTCCACAGTGGGTCTGAAAGACTGTTTATGTCCAGCCAGGGAGACAGGGAAAACTAAAAGCTGGGATTTCATGACAGCAGGTGGGGGCAATTTCAGGGTATATACATCAGTGACATAATGGTCCTGATTCTTCTCTTTTAGGGTAAAACCAGTGCTGGAATATTTACTAGCAATGGAGGAAATGGCAATAAAAATGAAAAGTTAAATGCAGTGTTAAAATTATTAACTTGAAACAAAGCTTTACAATCGGCTTTCTGAATCAATCAAGTAATTGATTCCCATGTGGAGAGCATGGCAGTAAACTAGAAAGGAAAATATATTAGTCACAGATAGATTTTTACCAGTTACTATTTTAGGGACCTTACCAACTGAAGTGCTGAGTACGCAGTTTTCATCTAAGTCAGGTGGGCTCAGGAGATAGAAAGCAATCACTCAATTTGTATATTCGTATTCATTTGCAGCAGAGATAAATCAATACTTGGTTTCATGCAAACACATATTCATGTGCTTTGGCATAACCTTAGGAAACCAGCTGCTCAGATTCCCAGTTCTTCACCGGTTTTTTTATAAAGGTGTACCATAAAAAAACCATGCAATAATCATAAGTTATTCTCCATCTCTGGAAAAACTCTTGGCATATTTTTCAGTGGGCTACTAATACAAGGGTTCAGGGACCCATTCCTTCCCTGAAATGAACAGAAAGTTTCATCTTGCATGGACAGAAGATACTGGATCGGGAAATCAGACTGCAAAATCAGAGTGAGGAAGCTCAAAAGAAGCCAAAACCTCTGTTCTTAAGGTTCTGCATAGGCAAACTAATGCTGTGACACAGTGACACTTTCTCAATCTCAATTAGTACTAAACTAATTAAGAAAACTGTTTTATACACTGCAGTGAGTAGTATCTCTCTTCGTTCTTGGATAATCCCTAGTGTGATGTAAGGGTGATTGAGTATCTAATTACTCCTTAATTGAATGCACATTTTGTACATTTTTCACTAGTTCAAGCTTAATGCTTTTAGTCCAAAAATCAAAGTCAGTGAAATTAAGCTGAACCGGGATTTGGGCAGCTATTGTATTAATGGATTACTTTTGGAAACGGGCCTAATTACAAGCCAGCCTGAAGATTTCAGTCGTTTGCTACAGAAATACGTAACATATCGTCTGACAAAAGACTGATTGCATATATTGATAGTGTTGTTATTCATGTCTATGTTTTGTTCTTGTTTAAGAGTAATTTTTCTACCATGCTAAATTAATAGCGCTGTTCCATAATATATGTGGTCAAGTAACACACTATTCAGGCTAAAGGTTTATGCAGGTATGAGGATACCTGATTCCCTTACTCTTCTGAAAAGTTTTTGGAAATGTAGCATTTGAGCATTTGAGCAACAATTGTACAAATGGCCATATGTATTATAATCAGAAAACTGCCTAGATGCCTTGCTTGTTTACAGATCATATTTCTGCCTCTGAAATTTCTTTTGCTTGGGTTGAGTCCTAAATACATTAAATGGAGTCCCACTGCTTCTGATGGAGTCTTTTACAGATCAGAAAACCATCCCCAAAGAAAAGCTTCCAGGATCAGTGCCATAAAGTATATGTACCTGGGAAATCTGAGAGATATTATTACAGTAGCTATGGTTTTTAAATAAATAAATAATAATGACAATCAAAAATCAGAACTCATCCTCAGAACGTAAAAATATCACTATGTTTCCAAGAATACTTATTTCTAATTCTTTCATGTAATAATTTTATGTCCTTATATTCCTCACCAAGAGTAGATTTTTTTGTATAAAACCAGGATAAATGCAAGACTCTCAGAAACTCTCAAAACGAGCAGCAGCCAGAGCAAAGATAGGGCCAAGCTGGTATGTTTTAAAGAACCAAAGATCCCAATGTTTCCCTACTAATAGACAGAACACATTTAAAAGAGAAGATATATGAAAGCTTCAGTGAAAAGGATTATTTTCCAAAGTCTTCCAGAACTGTTGAGAAAGTACAAATAAACAGACTATAGAGAAATGAAATAGGATGGCCAAAATCATATACCTTTCCATCTGATAGGGAGAAAATAAGATGCCACACTGTAGCAGCCTTAGGTCAAGATCACTATATAAGATCAAAAACTTTCTTCTGCTAGTTAAAAGTAGTCAATCTGCTTTCTGGAGAGCTTTTCCACCTCTTTTGAATACCATAATCCTTACCATTATTGTCTCACACAATATTTCTATTTTTTTCCTTACAGAAGTTTCTTGCCTTTTCCTCCTTAACACCAAGTTTAAATGAAAAGCTTAACATGTTAATCAAAGAACATGGGTGACAAAACCAGTTCAACACTGACTACACATTATTATTATCCTATTCCTTCCTAAAAAGAGCACCTGAAAATATGGCCAGACATGGATACAGAGTATCACAGAAATGAGAACTGACCATCTTACCTATCCTGAAACACTCTGCATTCCTTCCATGTACAGGTCACAACCTATTGAGTCTACATCTAGTTCTGTGGCATTTAACAACATATAGCTAACTAAAGTGTACTTTTGTTTCTCTTGACCTCTGGGGACGCCTAAAAATCTTTTAAAAGTTACAGTAAGTTTTGCTGTGCAGCACTGCTCTGGTGTTAGTCTTAAAACATTGCTAACAACAGTCATTGCTGGTATTTCCTTGAGTGACAATTATCAGTTGCAAAAACATTTTCAATAACCCAAATAACTCGGCTGGTTTTGTTTGCTATTTATTTTCAAAACATTGCTATCTGCTTAGCAAGAGTCTGTTTGCATCCCTTCATTGCACTGTTTTCATCCACATAAAATAATGAGAATTACAAATTCCTATAAGAGTAAGGACCTATGTCTGCCTGGATCTTCAGTTTCAATGAAGTAATAATGCTCTGCTTTAAACTCCCTGTGTTATTTCGTGTAGGTAAAACAGTGCACTCTCACTGCCTAAAATGTACATTGCTGAAGGAAGAATGCATATTCATAGAATCATAGAAGAGTTAGGGTTGGAAAGGACCTCAAGATCATCTAGTTCCAACCCGCCTGCCATGGGCAGGGACACCTCACACTAAACCATGTCACCCAAGGCCTCATCCAACCTGGCCTTGAACACCACCAAGGATGGAGCATTCACAACCTCCCTGGGCAACCCATTCCAGTGCCTCACCACCCTCTCAGGAAAGAATTTCTTCCTTAGATCCAATCTAAACTTCCCCTGTTTAAGTTTGAACCCGTTACCCCTTGTCCTGTCACTACAGTCCCTAATGAAGAGTCCATCCCCAGCATCCTTGTAGGCCCCCTTCAGATACTGGAAGGCTGCTATGAGGTCTCCACGCAGCCTTCTCTTCTCCAGGCTGAACAGCCCCAACTTTCTCAACCTATCTCCATACGGGAGGTGCTCCAGTCCCCTGATCATCCTCGTGGCCCTCTTCTGGACTTGTTCCAACAGTTCCATGTCTTTTTTATGTTGAGGACACCAGAACTGCACACAGTACTCCAAGTGAGGTCTCCCGAGAGCAGAGTAGAGGGGCAGGATCACCTCCTTGGACCTGCTGGTCACGCTCCTTTTGATGCAGCCCAGGATATGGTTGGCTTTCTGGGCTGCGAGCGCACACTGAAGCCGGCTCATGTTCAGTTTTTCATCGACCAACACCCCCAAGTCCTTCTCTGCAGGGCTGCTCTGAATCTCTTCTCTGCCCAACCTGTAGCTGGGCCGGGGATTGCTCCAACCTTGCACCTGGCATGGTTAAACTTCATAAGGTTGGCATCAGCCCACCTCACAAGTGTGTCGAGGTCCCTCTGGATGGCATCCCTTCCCTCCAGCGTATCAACCGAACCACACAGCTTGGTGTCATCGGCAAACTTGCTGAGGGCGCACTCAATCCCACTGTCCATGTCACCGACAAAGATGTTGAACAAGACCGGTCCCAACACCGATCCCTGAGGGACACCACTCGTTACTGGTCTCCAGCCGGACATCAAGCCATTGACCACAACTCTTTGCGTGCGGCCATCTAGCCAGTTCTTTATCCACCGAGTGGTCCACCCATCAAATTGATGTCTCTCCAATTTAGAGACAAGGATGTCATGTGGGACAGTGTCAAACGCTTTGCACAAGTCCAGGTAGATGACGTCAACTGCTCTGCCCCTGCCCATCAGTTCCGTAGCCCCATCATAGAAGGCCACCAAATTGGTCAGGCAGGATTTCCCCTCAGTGAAGCCATGCTGGCTGTCACCAACCACCTCCTTGTTTTTCATGTGCCTTAGCATGCCTTCCAGGAGAATCTGCTCCAAGAGTTTGCCAGGCACAGAGGTGAGCCTGACTGGTCTGTAATTCCCTGGGTCATCCATTTTCCCCTTCTTGAAAATGGGGGTTATATTTCCCTTTTTCCAGTCGTCGGGAACTTCACCTGACTGCCATGATTTTTCAAATATGATGGCCAGTGGCTTAGCAACTTCATTCGCCAGCTCTTTCAGGACCCGCAGATGGATTTTGTCAGGTCCCATGGACTTGTGTATGTTTAGGTTTTTAAGATGGTCTCGAACCAGATCCTCTCCTACAGTGGGCCTAGGGTCTTCGTTCTCACAGTCCCTGCGTTCGCCTTCCAAGACTTGGGTGGTGTGGTCAGAGCCTTTGCCAGTGAAGACCGAGGCAAAGAAGTCATTAAGAACCTCAGCCTTCTCCAAATCCAGAGTAGCCAGTTCTCCCAATATCTTCCGAAGGGGGCCTACGTTGTCCCTAGTCTGTCTTTTATTCACTACGTACCTATAGAATCCCTTCCTGTTACCCTTAACATCCCTAGCCAAGTTTAATTCTAACTGGGCCTTATTGCAGGCTTTCCCTTCTGTGTGTGGTTAGACACATGCATCTGCATGTCCTTCTAATATCCTTGACATTTGAGAGCTGTTACATTACTATATTTCACATGTACTAATCTGGAGTCTCTATATCTTAACAAACTGGTATATTTTTATCAAAGATGATTTAAGCTTCCTACCACTTTGCCTTACCACTAATTTGCAGCATTTTCCCCATAACTGAAAATAACATAGCAGAGCTTCAGTGTGTGTTCAGACCCTAACTTCCATGTTGAAATTGCCAATAAATATACTGTGAGGATGTTTTTATGAGACGCACTCCTGGCTACATTATCACTTCCCAAGCAGCAGTGTACAAACTATACATGGTTTATGGTAAGCAGCTGGAAATTTTACTCTCAAAACACTTTACATAAAAATGCTGATGATAACAGTGCATTGTGGATAGCAAAGAATGTGTGATGCTGACAGTCGCAGGTCACGAAATTTGGGAGCTCTTGTCAGAATGAAGTATCTCACTTAAAGCATAAGCTGGGGTCTAATTCCTAGGCTACCTTGTGGTATTTTTAGCTTTGAAAATGAAGCACAGTATTTTGTTTCTTCTTTGCTTCTTCTTCAGCATGCTAAGTGATTTCAATTGTTTCCCATTCCTTCACCAGTATTTGTGTATTTCTAGTAAGAATTCAGAAGAGGATTGAACACGGACAATTGCAATATGGTACCAATTCTGGAAACAGCTACAACTCAAAATGGTTTTCTTCCTCATTTAGGGCTTGATCGCTCCCTATACTAATGCTCTGGCCTGGACACAGCATAAATTCCTACTACAGCAATGAACAGTCTGTGGCTTTTGGGCTGCCTGTGGCTACCAAACCAGTAAATTATGGCTCCTGTGACAGAGGTACATCACACAAGCAAGCATGTTTTGCTATTCACTAATTTGAATCTTCAGCAGTGGGAAAACAAGTTAGGCTAAGAAGACAGGGTTCACAATCTCAGAGCACACTCCATTCCCTGCTATTACAACAAAGTAGTGGGAAGCAACCTGAAAAGGCACCATCTTTCAGCCATTCCTGAAGCTCCTGGTCCCCTAAATGGTCCAGAAGTTTTGGTATGTTTCAAGTAGCTCTCCAATTATGGTGTGTGGCCCACAGCCCTCTGTACTATAGTCACACACTCACATGTAAAAACATTCTCAAGTACTCTGAAGTGACAGCAGTGTTAAGACACTGTACAGAAGATCTTAAAAATAGGAGAACAAGTCAGTTTTAGTAATAACACGAAGTTCAGTTTCTTTCAAAGACTGAAACTCAACAATTAAACCAACCACCTTTTAAGCACAAACCCTAAACTCATGGAGACAAATGATGACTGATGAAAAATCCCTTGCTGCAAAGCAACATAAATATATTCCTATTTCATCAAATCTAGGAAATTGGTCTTTGTATTTCTAAAGAACTAGTGTTGATAATATCTGCGCTGTTGTTGGGTATTTTTTTTAAACCAGGAAAAAGAGAAGAATGGTCATAGTAGCCTAATGATGCATAGCTGCTGAAAGCTCCCTCCAGCTCTGGATCTACACAACAGGAAAGAATAAAATCCCTAAGTGTTGGAACTTCTGCAGAGCAACGTGTTTGTGAACTTCAGGAACTAGAAAGGCTACTAGTAAACTGAGACTAAGACACATATTGATTGGTAATGTAAACTTCCATTCAAATGCGAAGCTCACGGAGATCTGCTTAGGTAAAAAAATACAGACCACAGCACTGTGCCACTCGTCTCCATTTTTCAAAGGCAAGGCACAGCTCCATAGCTCACGCTGTATTTGAATGTCCCTCCACATTCTATAATCTAGTTACTATACAATGTAAAGTGCTGCAAAGGGGAATGCACCACTACCTGTTTAGTACTAGTTCATTCCCACTGGCAGCACTGATGCCCTCTTCAATGTCCTATGGAAAGGGCAGCATAGTTTTGCTGCCACAAGAGCAGCTCAGAAGCTTCAAAAGCAAGTAATTTGCACTCTCCACTCACTGAACGCAGCAGATACAGTCACCACATTGCCCTCTCTCCTTACTCTGAAACTAATGCTGCACCAATTTCTGCTTGTCTGCTTAAACCTCTTAATATCATGCAGAGAGTCTCTGAAGTATCAGGCATGAAGTCTGTGTTCCTCCCACCCTAAATTATTCCTTCCTGTTCCTCAGGCCTAGCACAACCTTGGTATTTTAATGATGTCGTTTATTTTCTTTTCTCTAATCTTGAACATACAACTAGGAAAATAGTAATTATATTAACAATGTCTTTTAATCCAAACTCATTTCTGCTATCATAATTTAAAGGAATATTAATTTATAAGGATGAATTTGCAGCTGCTTACAAACTGAGGTCTACCAAATACGTATATGTATATGTATGTATGAATGTGTACATGCATTTGTGAATATAAAAGGAGTTTCTAAATCAATCACAAAAAAAAATTGTTCAGGAGAACTGCAGTAATGTATATACTTAAATAGAGTAGGTATAAGCCATCATCACACTTGAAGGACAATTCTTTATTTACAGATACAAAATGAATTGTGTCTGGGATGTGCACTTTTGAGACAACACACTGGAGATCAAATTCTTAATTATTGTCAGCGGAAATTTTATTTTGTCACTTTCAAAAGAAAATATTCTTTCAATAGTATTTTAGCAAGCTATTTTTTAGAACTATCTCTTACTGCCTTCTATTTAAAGAATCTCATTGATTTCAATGACTTCTGTACCAGGCACTTATTTTATATCCTCTTAATAAAGGGGAGCAATGACATTTAACTACCCTATTCACAGAATCATGCTTATAAAACCTGATTTATACAGGGATGAAGACACATAGGCATGCCAAAATGAATTTGGTATCATTATCAATTCAAGTTGATATTCAAGTGTTCAAAATCAGACAATTTGTTCATTCACAGATAAAGCTGTTTCGGTGATGTTATAGAAGAGAAAGGCATGCCTACCAAATCAGCTACATGTAAAGCAACAAGGATTAAAGAGAGGGTAATAAATCCATTGGAAACCACAAATGATGATGGCTTCAGTGAAGAATGTGCTACTGAAAAAGAACCTATCCATTACGTATGGTGGCAAGCCCAAAAATAAAACAGCCAGTTGGAATAGTCACAATTCACATGTTTAAAAACAGTGAGCCAGGACTCAAACTGCCAAAAAAGGAATAGCCTTTAACAAAAGGGAATATTTAAGTTTTTTCTCACTTGATTTCCAAGAGTGGTAGCATTTGTTGTCCCCATTGTTAAGCTTTGCTGTAAAACAGTAAGAACTACAAATCTGATTCCAAGATCCCCTGAGGCTATCAAGAAATAACCTTATGGCTCTGAGTCAAGTATGAAGTACCAAAAAAGCTACTGGCAGCACTGAGGAAGTCACAATGTTATCCTTTCTCTCTTTTCTTTCAGAAAAGGATCTAGGAGTCCAGGTAAACAGCAAGGTAAACATGAGTCAGTAATGCACCCACACAACAAAGAAGGCCAACAGCCTCCTGGGATGCCCTAGGAAGAGCACTGTCAGCAGGTGAAGGGAGATGATCCTTCACTTCTGCTCAGCAGTGACAGAACACCCAGAGTACTGGGTCCAGTTCTGGGTTCCCCAGTTCGCAAGAAACATGGACGTACTGGAGTGATACAATCAATGGGCCACAAACATGATCAAGGGATTGAAGCACCTGTCATGGAAGAATAGGCTGAGAGGCTAGCCTCAAGAAGAGGTGTGTCAAGAGGGATCTTATCAATGCATGTAAACAAGTATAGAAGATGGCACCGGACTCTCAGTGGTATCCAGTGAAAGGAGAAGAGGCAGTGGGTACAAACAGAAATACAGGAAATTTCATTTAAAATTAAGAAAAATCTTTTTCCCTGCAAGGGTAGTCAAACACAGCAAGAGGGTGCTCCAAGAGGTTAAGTCTTCTTCCTCACAATATTCAAAGCCCAGCTAGACATGGCCTGGAAACTGCTTCAAGCAGAGGATTGGACTAGTAGATCTCCAAAGGCCAACTACAACTATTCCAATTACAGGTATTTTGTGATTCTATTGTTCTGCACCGCTAAAAGTGAACTCAATTTTTTCACCTTCCATGCAACTGCAAGAGAAAGGATGCAAAAGCTGTCGTATAAGGAATGTATTCCGAAAACACCCACACAACGGAGTCCAAAGGCACATTAACCCCAAGCTGTAGGAGGGAGATCCATCTTTGGCAAAAACGCAAAGCCAAAAGAGGCCAACTTGACAGCCACAAACTTATTTTAAAGTCCATTGGGTTAAAGAGAGCAGTGGAGCTACAATGTTCTACCCGGTTTATGCTCCTGAAGGCTTCCTTTAGAGCCTGCCCAAACTTTATTCTAGAACTAGAGAAGGGTATTCTTAGATCTGGGTTTTCCCATATCAAAACGGGGGAAAAAAGGTAGTTCTTTACCTGAGATAACACACCATGATATATCATGTTTGTGTCAATTCTGCCTTCATGTCAACAAACTAAAACAAATTGCATCAAAGATCAACATAAGCCATTTCATCAGAAGCCACAAAGGGTTCAGTTCTGTCAAGGCTTAAATCAAAACTGAAGATCAGATGTTCTGAAGATTTGTGAGCATGGCATGCATAAAGCCTGCATTCTAATTCAGTCAAAACTGATTAGACCTTTCAAGCAACCTCTTTCTACTCCTGTGTATATAACACTTATGGACACATTTGTATCCATCTTTCCTTGACAGAATGACAAGGTCATGGAAAACTAATGTTCCTCGAGGTTCTCCAAGTGGCTGTTACCACACTGATTTGGAATAATAGAAAATATTGAAACCTTTACTGACAGGAGTTCCAGCAGCCTTGGCAGAGGAGCATCATGTCAGAAAAAAAGTCCACCAGTGTGTTTGCAATTGTATATATTCAAGACATACCAGAGCTTCAAAATAAAAGGTAATATCTTTCAAAGAAAGAAATGCTTCCTCTTGGATCACTATGTAGATGCTACCCTGCAAACTGTTACTTCCCCATCTGCTACTGAGTCTTCATCGCAACATTCAGCCGATGTCAGCAGTCCCAGCTTAAGGACCATTACCCGTTCCTATGCATGAGGGAAGATGTTTTTCTGAGGATGTCAGAGATCTCTATGGGAAGCTACAGTTCCTCAACACCTTCCTTCTGGACAGAAGTGTGTGAGGAAATCACTACAAAGTAAGTAGAATTGTTTTCTTTCCTTTCTCTCTGTTTGAATAGAAAAAAGGTGATCAAACCCACACGATTTCTTTTCACACTTCATTCTTCCAGCTCCCCAAAGACAAACTCAATAGCAAGGATACATTGTAAACCTTTGATTGTTTCAGCGCTATTTGGACTGATGCATCCAAAACTAAAAAGAAGACCTGGGCAAACAAATTTCTGATAAGTAATTCAATCAGGTATAGAGAGCCAAATGCCATTTCTTCTGTGGGCTACACAATGCCAGAAGCCACAGTCCTTTCTCAGTGCTTGAGAGTCCATAATTAGCATAGCCCTACAGTAAGGACTATTACTTTACATTAAAAATTCCATCATTTGGGAATTAAAACTGCACATTATGTGAAGCATGGCCAAGATAAATCTTATTATTTTAAACAAATCTTTATAAGTATTGGCAAATGTAATAAAATTTCAAACATGAAGGCAAAAGGGAGATTTTTACATTTCAATTCCAGCATTGTAAAGGAAACTCTTTCATGCTGAAAATTCAAACTCAGCGTGTCAAGTAATTTCACTGTTACAGACTTGAATTACCTGCACTGGCCTGAGGGCATTATTCACTCTCTGAGAAAAATTGTACTTTAATATTGCTATGATTTTCCCAAGTAATTTTTATGCAGAAGCCAGGATGAATTTGAAACATCCATTTCAAGATTAAAGTGATGACATTTGGTGACTGCAGAGGACCATGTAATTGAGAATTGGGCTTAGGGATGTGCCCAAAATTAAACAGCAGAATGAGAAAACAGTACTAATAAAAGTACCGATGTTTTGCTTTCTTTGCTTCACTTCAGGGGTATGAATATTAAATAGGGTTATAAAATACAAACAAACCCTCACTTCAAAAATATTTAGAAGGATACACTATGTTGAATGCTTATGGTACATGGAAAGACCATGAAATTGTTGGTCACTGTCCCAGCCTATTTAATATTTCCTGTCACATGCAGGAATAAAGATAATCTTCCCACTCGGTTTTAATGGATCCATTTTTGGAAGCACTAAATTATCGATCTCTTTTAGGGGTTATCAGCTGCCCGATCATTTGTTAACTTCACATCAATATGGGTGCTGGGCCCAGAGCATGCTCTGAAAAGGATTAACTCCATAACAGTGTCTCACATGAACTAAGGAGTTCCATCATTGACTCAGATAGGGCAAAAAATTAATGTACAAATAGATGTGCTTACCCAAAAGTGTTTATCAAAAACTTCCCAGCAGCATGCTTCCAGGTGAAATTCTGAATTAATTAATTCTCTTGTGAGCATATAGCTTTGAAGAAATGTGCAGATAGAAACCCTGATACTTTTATATGAAAATATATCAGTAAAATAAAGAAGAGTATCCAGTGTCTTTATTATCTAAATAAAGTTTATGGTAGGATAGTAGATGAAAAGTTATACTATGTTAAAAAAGTAGTAGAACTTTAATTTAAAGAAAGCAAGTGAATAGATTCATTCTTTTCTTGAAGACTTCCTAGATCAGCTGTCTTACTTTTTATATCAAGGTGGAGACACTTCATTGTGAAATGAGCCATAATTTTAGCGTCTTGGCTCATTACTTTCAAGGTAATTAGTTGTCTTAGAATCACAGAAATGGTCAGGTTGGAAAAAGTTTTTAGGTTGATTCCAGCCACTAACCTAACACTGCCAAGTCCACCACTAAACCATGTGCCTAAGTGCCACGTCTACACATCTTTTAAATACCTCCATGGATGGGGACTCAATCACTTCCTTGGACTTTAACTCTCTCAAAATCTCATTACAAGGCTTTTAATTATAGTAAAACATTGGTTAACTAAGTATAATGAGGTTTAGGCATAAATGTTGAGCACTGAGGGAATGTATTTTGCAACTGTAGAGGCTAGGAGAACATGACATGGGAGGTTTTAATAACTGAAGCGTGGATGATGTGGGTTCACGTACGCATTAGCTTTTATGCATTGAATTCAATGTAATCCTTAAATTCTTGCTCTGTGAGCCAGTGAAGGCTGAAAATATCACTGATGACAAGAAGCAGCAACTACTACCATGAATGAAATATGAAATATTAGTCATGACAGAAGTTAATTAGTTTCCTCTTGCATCTGCACTGATTTTGCCCAAGATTCAGTCTTGTTGGGAAAGAATAGCATTGTAAAGCAGGGAGAAGGGATCCAAAAAAAAGCATCCTTTGAGAAGTAAAGGCCTCCTTCCAGAATTACTACCCTGTTTTTTAACACGCAACACGAGAAATATTCACCAATGACTGGTCTTCTGAAAAAAAAAAGGTAAGAAATCAACTACTGAACCTCAGTAACTGCAGAAATCTACCACATAACCTAAATATACTGTGCTGTTGCTCACTGCAGTAGGAGAAATTTAAAGCTACAGGAAGTAACTGTGATCTGTGCATGATCCACTGCCTACTGAAGACACTACAAATATTTCAGTTCAACAAATTGTATATTAGATTCCAGCCACTGAAGAACCTAACCATAACCAAATTATTCCAAGAACCAAACTATTATATCACAGGACAGAACAAAACAGTAGTGTCAAAATTTACGATTGTGACAATGTAACATTAGTTAAAATGAACTCAGTGTGTTTTCTCCTTTAGCTAAAGATCCCCTATGAAAATTATTTCAACGTTTTGATTTTTCTGCTAAGCTTTTACTTACCTGAATAAGATTAATTTTTGTTATTCTTCCTCTTCTGCTACTGAAATGCAGCCCTGATGATTCTATCACTAAGTGGCTGAGTTGGTCTGAAGTTATCTCCTAGGATTCCATCACAGCCCTCTAAAAGCTCAGCACCTTTAACATGTGTCCTCAGTCTACGAAATTCCTCTATCTGAAAGGCAGAAAAACAGGCATGAAAAAGCTGAGATACATTCTTCACTAATGACCAACGATCAAAATCAGCCACTTCCACAGCTTTGATACTTTGAGAGTTTGGGTACCACATGTTAAGGCCAACATACATCATTAATAACATTTAAAAATAGTCGTCAGCACTGTCAAAGCATTTAACAGAGAAAGTAAGAACTTTTATGCACATAGTTTGTCCACGTGCATAAACTTATCTTTTGCTTTTTCACAGCTTCTTTTGGGATCTATAACCTTCCTAGCCATTGTATATTACACTCTATGAATCAACTTCACAGTTGTGACATGAGAGTAATCATTCTGGTCTTCTTCAAAGAAGTGCATTTCATGAATAACTTGGCTGACTATAAATGGTTTTGAATTTCTTCCAGTGATTTATTTATTGCCTGAAACTGTTGCTTCATTTAAATAAAAATTATTTTCTAAACCAGAATTCTGAACAGATTCTCAGCTTTAGAGGAAGTCTGCTGAAATTTTATATAGAAAAGTATATTTTTTCCCATCAAAATGAAATACCCCTTCTGGTGATTCTGTAGATGTGGGTGCTAAGTGTACTTAGAAATCAAATACAAACAAAAAATCAATATAAAACATTTATATAGGTCCAAAACAAATACGTTTCTGCTTTAGATTTTTCTAAATGTGAAGGGAAGAATGTAAGCAGCTCTCATCTCCATCCCTGATACCAGCATCAAGCTCTGTGTGATAAAAAAAATTAAGAAAATCAATGCATATCTCAGCAATATTACACCTTATTGTTCAACACTGGTGTTTTATTTAAGAGAATTATATTTTAAATAAGCAGTTACAACTACTAAAAAAATTGTGGTTGGTTTTGCTTTGGCATATTGACGAGCTATGTTAGCTGGATACAGCAAACCTATCGGAAGGCTGACTTTCCTAGCCTGAGCCTTTGAACCTGTACTGACCCTGTGATGCCTCACTATCCAGCTCAGCTGTGACTTGAAACAAGCTGCACAGAAAGCAAAATGAAGCCTGAATTATTTAAGCATTTTATCATCTAAGAGATTATAGAGAGTTAATTTCTCCACGAAAAACACCCAATGAAGGATTACAGAGAGGATGCAAGTGTGATTCCAGGATTAAAAGAAATGAGGTACTAAATAGCAGTTAACGGCATTTTTATTCTTCTACTGCCTGCAGAGAATTCTTTCTCACTCCAACCTGGAAGACAACTGCCTTCATTGCTGTTTTCCACTCTACAGCAGAATTGATACAGACTTATTTACTTGATTTAGAGGCTAGCTCTGCTCTGCTTTATTTTCCTCAGAAAGCAGTGTGCTTGAAAATCGACACTCAGCTTCTCACAGCTGAGATATAAGACAACAGCTTAGACTCAAAAGATGAAAAGCAGAATGAACTGTAAAGCTCTTTGAAGGTTCTTTGAGAGCAGAATCTTGTTTTGGATGATTTCTGTTTGTTTGTTTAAAGCAAACTGAAAACAAACCCACTACAGGCTTGGAACTGAAAGTCTTCAGGAGTCAGGCACTGGTAAATCACTGAGAGGATTTTGTAAAGGTAGCCTCTTTTATCGTCTGAATCTGTTCTCGAAAATCTGAAATACTTGCAGTTTAGGAAGGAACATTTTACAAGAATGTGGCTTTTGTTTGATCTATTGAGAATGAGACTTCAAACAAACACAGATGAAGGAGAAGGAAGAGCAGACTCTCTGCAAAGCTGGTATTTATGAGCTGTCTCCCACCTTAACTACAAATGTTCTGCCCCAGTCCCCACAGTAAAATCTTTCTCCTGGAGGTACTCCTCACAAAGCAGCTTCCAGTTTCTTCAGTCAGTAAAGTAGGACTGACCTGATCCCCATGCCTGCTCTTTAGCCTTCAGGGAAGTAAAGAATTGTAGCCCTCCTCCAAAGGGGAATTGCCTCTGAGATCATCAGCCTCCTTGTTTAGTCCTTCATATCATGGTTCAGAGACCCTCTATACACACTGGTGGTCTACTTCACTCTTGAGAAGTAGTTCTGTCAGAAAAGGACACCAGCTGTGCTGACACTACTTCCCCTGTTAAATTTCCACATGAGAAGGCAATACGTGTGCTGCACACATCCTGCTTAACGTCATATAGAACCGCTTACTTTCTCCTCCCAACCCCTCACAAGTCAATGCTGCGAAGTACACCTTGTAGGACTGCCAAGGAAACAGATATTTTAGAGGCACATGGCAAAGTATTCACATACTTTCAACAGGAATAGCCATTTAAAAAAGCTTTTCTCATTCCCAGAAGACACTGAGGATGACTTAGGCCTGTTCACACTGAAATTCAGGAACAAATTCTAACCAGTGAAGAGTAAAGCCACAAGGTGAACAGTCACTATCAGTTTATATTTTGAAGAATCTTGCAAGAATGTTTTTACCACTTCCCTTTATTCACATCATGAACACTGCTTTTTTTTTGCTTCCTTAAATATTTGCTGTAGAATAGAACACACAAAACAAAGAGTTTGCATGTTTTCCACAGACATTTCTTCTATATGAGGAATAGAAGCATTATCCTTTTGCCTGAATACCATGAACCTGTCAGAGCACTTTATTTCACAGACTACAAAAATTTTACACAATTCCCACTCCAGCACCATATGCTAGTTACTATTTCTGTGCTTCGGGAGGTCTTGGTTTTGAATGAGGTACACAAAAGGACTAGAGACCTTGCCATTCAATACAAAGCCAGTTAACTCTGACAATGAGTACAGCAGAATGACAGCTCCATGCTGCATCATTGTTTAAAATCCCTATTCTGAGTGGCTTAGACAATGTACTTGTTCTGGGCTTCAGTGAACCACAAAGCACATTATTCACAAATGTCCAGTTTTCTTAAAAATATAGTGGAGAGAAGCACAAGCAACTCTTTTTCAATTATTTTCTGCTCTTTACTGGCCTAACAGAAATGAGTTTTCTATTTTCTCCCATTGCATTTCAGCAATGTACAGGCATGGGTGACGTGTCTCACAAAAGCAGTCAACACAGTTCTTTCTGGGGTGTATATTTCAACATAAGACACATGAGGATGATAAAAAACCCCACAAAAGGTGAGCAGGAATATGCTAAAAGAGCACTGCAGGGTGCAGCTTCCCAGACAAGCTCCTTTCCACTGAGATCAGTAATAAAACTCCCAGAACCAGATTTGCAAAGCCCTTATTCTCCAAGGGAGAAGAGTTGCCTGCACACTTTATTCAGACCTCATAGAAAGACCCGTGAAGGAAACAGCTCTCTGATGGAAGTGAAGCCAGTGACTTCCAATGAGCAGACAGCACTGGACTCCAGCAAAGTACATCCTAACTGTAGTCCTGGTTTGCTCTTTTGCTATTCATATAATGAACACAATCAGATGCCAGCTGCTGAAGTGAGGTGCACATAGAGATGAATCTCCTTTCACTTAACATTGACTTGGGTCAGTGGCAAATCAGCTCATCAGTTGAACTTTACTATCTATAAATGTCTTCAGAAGAAACAGAAAAAGGTTCTCTACTTTGCAATGGTCAGCCTATTATGCCTATGCTAAAATAGTTACTTCTTCATTGTTTCAAAATAAGCAAATGTGAAAATATACAGATGTAACCATGAACTAGAATTGCAATTTTCTTCTTTTTTTTCACTTATGACCTACAGTTTGCTAAGCTAACCAATATTACTGTGTTAATTACAGAAAAAGAGAATATGAATGAGTATCTTGTCTCCAATATATTAACAAGCTTCATCAGAGGAAGGCAATAAAACCTATTGCATATCAGACTGTGTTGCTCTTTACTGTTTCTTGTTATTGACACTCAGAAATTGATTATTTTATGGCCTGAAAAATGAAAGTAGAAAGCCACGAATTTGTCTCTTATTGGCTATAACCACAGATGCTACTAGTATTTATATAAATGGCTTGAAGTTTCATAAGCTGTGCTCATTAATATCCCACAGAAGAAAGTTCTACAAGTTAATGACACATGTAAAATAGTATATTTAAATCCATTAGAAATGCATTTGTGCTGAAATCTATGCTTTACCACTACAAGCAGGATTAATAAAATTAAATGCCTTTACCAGACTGCCATGGATGATTCAGAATGTTATACGCCATACTACATCTCTCATTTTCCATAGACAAAAGCCCTTACATTTCCGACCTCTCCTTAAACTGAATCTCTCATAGGCACTCTTGCCCACATGCACAAAAGAGGCCCGATACTTAACCGAAGCCAAAATGCTAATTACAAGTTAAAATCTTGGATGTCTCGGCTATAGCAAATTATCCTGGCACACTAAAAATCTTATTTTGGGCATCATGGAGAACTCTCAGTCCCTTTTCTGAATCCCAGAATCACCATCTCTCACTTATTTGTTCACATATTTATTTTCAATTGACATCTGAAAGCAGTATCTGATACAAGTAAAATTTTTATCCCATCTTGGCAAAAGTCCCTCATGTGCTTACTAAGTCGTCTCTGCACAACCTTAATTTTAATGCTGCTGCATTCGTAATTATCAGTGAGGATTTTTTTTTCCTAAGTGATGCTGATCTACAACAAGTTCAAAGCATTGTGGATCATATTGGAATAAGCCCATTCCAGTCTCTCACTCTGCTCCAGTGCCACATCTCACCTGCATACATGCCTGTCCGTGGCAGGGAAAAAGCCCCTCCATGACTTGTGCACTCTCTGTCACTGCAATGCTTTTGCTGGATTTGGTTTATAACAATTTAAAACAGTAAAACACAAAACAGCTACCCCTCACCTAAAGAACGCCATGGTTATGAGTCACAATCTTTTCCTCAGGCATAATATTATCTTCCGGAGACTCAGCCCCTTCACACTATGCCCCAACACCTTGTTTTCTTGTGGTAAATCAGTACATAAGAATGTTAACTAAACTCACATTTCTCTGCTTAATTCCTCTTTTATTCACCCTCTCACCATAGAATCACAGAATCATAAAATCATAGAATGGTTTGGATTGGAAAGGACCTTAAGACCACCTAGTTCCAACCCCACTGCCATGGGCAGGAACACCTCACCCTAGACTATGTCGCTCAAGGCTCTGTTCAACCTGGCCTTCCATCTCCCACCATATGGCTTCGACTGTGCCCTCCTCTGTTCATCGACTGGATTAAAAGGGAATAGAGACTACAAATTCTGCAAGTAGCATGAAATCAAATATCATACAATGTCAATGTAATAGCTATGGTCTTTATAATTCTGATCAAATACTTTTATTTATCCATATAATACCTGGACAATTAGCTGCCAAGTTACAAAATGCAGTGTCTTTTAAAGTTATTCTGAATCTAATAATGCCAACAGAGTTATGTTTCCTCTTTACTCAATAGTAAGCAGCCAAAAGACTTACCCCCTTTCACAAGCAAATAAATACCAGATTCATGATGGGATACATTTAAGTTGCAGCTACCATACAAATAAGCTTACTGGGAGCTATTGCTTTTATCATATGATTAGAACTAGGATTCAGTTTTTATTGAAAAGAAACACTGCAAAATTGTGAAAATATTGTGCTGGGATTACTAGAAAAAAAATTAAAGATGAAATACTGTAAATCTGAATTTATCACCTTTAATACTTTTTCCCTTATGTTTGCACATGCTTCAGAGCAGGGAACGAAAATTAAGACATTCACCTTCAGGGATTCTCAATAGTTTCACTTAAATTAAACCCAGGTTTCTCCAACAGGGATTCACAGAATGTGGGAGAATATTCATCAGAAGTTTTCATTGTTTTTCGGGGATTATTTGCAGACAGTTTTGAAATGTTTTCTACAGAAAGCCTTACATGACTGTTAGATAAAATTTATAAAAAACCCCAATTTTAAAATACATACATGTAAAATCAAACTTAAATAAGCAGTTTCCATTTGACATATATTACAAAACAGAATTAAAAAAGCAAGATAAGTTAAATATAGTTCAGTGCAATATAGCTAGCCTGTACTACGTTAACATTTTTCATTCTTCAGGACATAGTGTCTCCCTGTGACTTTTTGTTCTTCTAACATCAAAAAGCAGTGATATTTGAAAGCTTACAATTACAAAGAATTGAATTTCTCTTACCCATTGACTTCTTTCTTTTTCTTTCACTTAAATAAAGAATTATTTTAAATGCAGATGATAAATGATAAGGTTTTTCATCTCTGACCTTTGCATTGCTTTCAGTGACTCAAAAGGCTTAACCTTTATTTGAAAAGCCATGTACTGATCTAATGGGATCTTCAAGGAGAACAGATACAATGTCCTGATATATATATTTGCACGCTATAACCTTTAGCTCATAACCATACTCCAAGGTCACTTTAAGCACAGCTGTTACCTGCACTTGGGACACAGTCAAAGGATAGCGGAATAATATCCAGGTAACACCTTCACTGCAGGGTGGAATAGTTAGAGAGCCCTCATACACCCAGTAGTCACGCAGAAGAGGATCTGAAATTAAAAGAAATGTGGAATTTTAATGACATTAAGGAACATCAGTCTGCTTTTCAATTATGACACCTTATGACAGCCACGAGCTTGCTCATGTGATGAAGTTAGTGCACAGTAAGCTACAGTGTGAATTTATAACCTGCCAAGCGCTGCCCACTACTTAGTTCATGTCTTCTGGTCATTATATTGCAGTAACTTCCCCCTGCAGATGAGCATTTTAAAGATGAAAATGCCACTTTATAGATGTGAAAAATAATGCACACAATTCATTAAACTAACACAGTAAATAAATAATGTGGTGATAAAGAACTCCTCTTAGTGACAAAACTACAAGACACATCTCATTTTGAAGGCAGAGCGGCTGTGGTGATCGAATTTTCACTGACTTCCCCATTTAGGACATGTCTCAAGGATGATTTTATTTAATTTTTTATGAAAATTCAATGAAAACAGCTCAAGCCAAACTTTTCAATTCACAATTCTGGTGACATTTTTCAAGATGCACTGGAGCCTCCTAGCTTTGGAAAAGTGAGTTGAATTTCATAGGGGGAAAAATCAAGGTTTCTTTAAGAATAAATTTATTTTAGTAAGTTTATAAGCTTATCAATAGGTTTATAAAGAACTGTTGTCTCTCAAGACAATGTGCAATGGTTTGTCCAAGCACAGTTTTAACTCTAAAGACAACACAACATACAACAGTTTGATGTTAATTATTTTAACCCTAATTCCTCAAAGATTTCAGTCACACTGCACTTTGCAAGACTACACAGTGCTTTCCTTTGCTGCTGTAGGCCATACTCACAAATCACTTCCTGACACAGCTTAAGATGTATGGAGAGGAAACTGCCTGACTGTAAAAGAAAGGACAAGAAAACCTAGAGAGCAACTGGAAACAAAGGGTGGTTAATCATGCCATGGAGAGCTAGGGGGAAGATTGTCACTGGCTTGACAAGGACAGAATGTGAGATTGAAAACAAATAAACTTGCTTGGATGGCCTAACCTGTTACTGCCATTTCACTACTAGCTCAGAGGAGTATCAGTAGAATTAAATCTTGCCAATGAAGCCTGCGATTGTCAGTGAATGAATTTTGTTTTCTTGGAGTAATGTTCTTTCTCAGTTACAGAATTACATAGCAAATCCATTGAAAGCAAGTTGCATCATCAAACACTCAGGACTTAAGAACTGCAAGAATTAATTCAGCCCATCCTGTGCATGCACTGTGACACCGCCTTGTTACATGATCACATATGTCTTTTCAAGAGAACCTTTCATCATTTACTTGGATGGATTATTTTGTTTTGAAAACCCTCTAGTAACATTTGGATTTCTCAGCACAGTATCACAGAATCATAGAATAGTTAGGGTTGGAAAGGACCTTAAGATCATCTAGTTCCAACCCCCCTGCCATGGGCAGGGACACCTCCCACTAAACCATGTCACCTAATACACAGTCCTTAGTCTTCCTTTTTCCCATGCTATTCGAATACTGCTTGTTAGAAGGATCACATCTTGTCATTTTTTGTATTTCTAATGCACTCATTTCTTCAGTGTCTGAGTGCTTCCCAAACATGACTTCATTTATCCTTCCAACACCCCACTGTGTGAGGAAAGACAGATTACCCCCACACTTTAAAGATGGGGAACTGAGCACAGAGAAGTTAATGTCAAATGCATCTATTCATTTGAGGTGTTCAGTATGAGATGCTTAGAACCTGATTTCTCAAGAGTAATGAACTTTCTATAGCACTTAATACAGTCAGAGCACTGCTCCCATTGACTTCAGTTGGAGGCGTAAGCACTCAGCACTTCTGCAAATCAGACCCCATGATCTCAAGTCGGGCACCTAGAAAATGAGGAACACATAGTTAGAGATGATTTATGAAAATTTTGGTTTAGGTGACTCAATCAGCATCAAACAGGAACTGTGAGGCAGGGGTCCTGTAAAAAATAACTTATGGTCATGCAATTAAAAGATATTTTATAATGTATATGCACAAAGGGGCACAGGCAGCCTTAATTCCTGCAATTCCTAATTGCTGAGCACTTCACTTTGCAACTTAAATAGCATTCTTTTGATATACATAATTGATACAGTTTCATGTAGACCTGGAGTACTTTGAAAACTAAAGAACCTGCTACTACGGTGCAGAATTTAGCTCACAAAGATTCCTTGCAGAAACATCCATCTTGTAGAAATGTTTTTTTTTTAATCATGTTTTTTTCAAGACAAGGTAGTGTAATAGTAGTAGACAAGTAGTAGAGGTAGTGGTTGTTTCTTACTATTACTCCTTTACTTTTAGCTATTTGAATTTGCCTCCCATTGTCACTACTCCTTGTATGCTACACAACTGTCACTGCATCATGCACTGCCTTTTGATGCTGCCAAAAGGCTACCTTGGTAAATGGGTAACCTTACGCTTCCTATTCTGTGCCAAACTAGGGAAAGCAATACACACAGCTCCACCTTTAGATGGGATGAGAAATCATCAAGAAAATTAGCCACAGTATTGCCAGAAGTGCATGGACTGCAGTATCACATCCCACTCACAGATGCAGATGTATCATAAATTTCAAAGGGACTTCATCCCTATGCCTGTTAGCACTACTAGGTGCAAAATGCATTACCACCTTATGGGACACACTCTCAGGCTTGCAGTTAGACTGTGCTTTAGCTCAAGATTGTCTCAGCCTCTGCAATCAGCTACTAATCCACATACACAAAAGTAAGCAAAGACACCTACCTGGCAATAAAGAGTTGGGATTAAAACAGGGTATTGTTTTGGACTTTCCCTGAAAAAGTGAATACAAATAAATCTCATATCTAGTTTCTATTAAAATAATGATGAACGGAGAGGTAAAATACACTGTGTGCTCTTATAATATTAAGACTTGAATTCCTGTGCAAAGTAACCTCATTACTAGCCCCCATTTAATCATCATTGCATTTGTCCTTGCAGCTACACAAACACATTTTTTATTCTATTTTATTCTTTAGTTTTACAGTTATCCCAGCAATATGTTAACTTTCTGCCTTTAGTACCTGAGCTCTTCCCAGGTCCCAGCCTTGAAATTCTCTGCATGAAACTCAGGAGTTCCATACAAACTGAGTTTAAAATCCAAGGGCCAAAGTGAGCTTTGCCTTGACCAATGTGGATGACACTTAATAAGATAAAGCTGGTTCCACATATTTAATGCAAGAAAATTTTATGTATGCCAAAAGTACATTTGATGCTGACCCTCTGAAAATTGTTATTATAACACACTCACAATGACGAGGCCTTTCATGACCTTCCTCTACTTGGCTGACATTTCAGTAATGAAACTATGGAGTTCTAAACACTAACTGTTTTCCCTGACATCTTCATAAACAATGAGTTTGTAATCTTAAGCATCATGACTAAAGTTTACCATATATTATTTGACTGACAGATTTTCAATTCCATTCTAATAACAGCTTCTAATTTTTATACACTTCAGCATCCACTGAGGTGAATGGCTAATGTCTCCAGACCAATATAAAACATCTCATTAATACATCTCAAAGTCCTTTAAAATCAAAGGTAAGTATGATTATTTCTATGTCACGGACAGAGACATGAAGCAGAGAGATGGAAGTAACTTGCCCAAGGTCATTTAAGACAGCATCAACATTCTGGAAAGCACTCATATCTCCTCAGTCCTGCAAGGTTTATTATCTGTCCTTCAGGAGCCCCACACACACTCCACCCGACAAGACGGCATTGTGTTTGCTGATTTCCCACTGCAAGTTAATATGGGTGCTCAGTTCATCTATTCTTTTCCTCCAGATAGGTTTGGAGATACTGCTGCTGGTGTTCGCTAAGCATGTTGCAGTGCTTACATTCACACTGACTCCATGAAAATCACTGAAAAGGTACTATTTGCAATCAGTTACTGGTATAGGAGATCAAATTTTTCTGGCCACCAGAAAAGGAAGCAACTACAAAGACTGTATATTATCTGAATACTGTAAAACGCTGAGGTTCTGATGCAGGCCACCAAATTGTGTTTTTCACACACGGCTTTATTACAAACACATCTGAAACCCGTCTCTTAGCTTCACACAGACTTACTTTCTTTCTACCTGGTCAGTGAAGGAAGCATTTCTTCAGACAATGCCTTACCTTGTACTGGATGTCCTGGAGAATTTCAGTTACAGCCTTTAGGCCTACATGCTCTTTTCCTATCTGAAATGCAGCAAGCAGAGATGAGTTTCAGTATTTTGCTATTTCAAAAACTCTAAGGAAAGACAGAGGTCAGTCAGAACACTAAGTTCTGTAGTTGGTTTTAGTCAAACTACACAGCATTGTGTTAACCAAATACGCTGATACATGGCAACTCCAAACAATTAAACCACTGTAAAGCCACCGGTCAAAAGGAAATGAGGTAAATAACTTTAAAGCAGAAACTCACAGAACAAGAGACAGAGTCACAGTTAAGACTGGCAAGTTTTGACTAACCCTGTTTTGCAGCATATAGTGCACGTGGAGTCAAAACCATGCAGCATTGTGGCATATAAATGCCAATGATACAGTTTGTCCTTACCAGTTTTTGTCTGAGAAGTACACAGAAAGGAACAGAGTGAACATGACAGACACTTTTCGAATTTGTCCCCACAGTGTTGCAAATCTGGCCCAAGGTGAAGCTTGGGGGAATTCTTTCCTGCCTGCAGAGTGCAGAATGGCAGATCCCCTCCCTCATGGCACCTCTGGGATCCTGCCAGTGACCCTGGCAGCCTACAGCACTGCCTTTACCAAATGCACCGAAGATGGGGTTTTCAAAAGAAACCCACTGTTGAAATAAGAGATTCTTATTTTCCACGTATGTTGTTCACTCTGCACGGTGATTTCAGATGCTTCTAAATTGCCCATTCTAGGATCCTGGCTTTTACATTCAGAACAACATTGCCAAAATAGGAAGACAGAGGACAGCCTTCCACTTGATTTCTTTTCCAACACATACACATTTGAGGTGAGGAATGAAGTGGGCAAGAGTTGCAAGTAGGAAAGCTAGACCCTGAAAATTTTGTTTGCCTTTTGTTTCTTTTGGAATAGAACGGCACAGTAGTCACTGGAAGGAAACAACCGAATGTCAAACAAAAGGTACTTTGTTATTTCTTGGAATTTAAGAAGATTTTCTTTTGTTTCAGAATGGAATTTCAATTTTAAACCTTCCATGTGCATAACAGATACAGAAATCACTTCAAAGACACTGTTTCTAAATTAAGAATCACCAAGGGTTACATTTAAATGACACCTTCATCAGTGAAAATATTTTCACTGAACTTAAAATGATGTCTTTGATGCAAAACTACAACATTTCCATGCCTTTGAAACAGAAGAAATGTTCACCGAATTTCCTCTCCCTACTCCTTTAATAAGCAGCATAAATGCTGTTATTTCTTGGTCAGTTGTAATTATATGATGCCTTTCTTGGCTAATGAAAAAGCCCTTTGGAATACTTACAAACTCTGATGAAGGTGAGAGACCGGAAATGGAAAATGTATCATTGAAGTTTCAGATTTATTTAAGGACTTATATATAACTTTCTAACTAACTCGAAGGTTATCTCTACTGGAATTAGAAAGTGACTTACATATGCAATTATTACACAGCCCTCCAGATACAAAACTGAAGACTTTCTAACTTTCATTTTTAGCAGTTCTGAGTGTTGGAGCTGCAACCAATGTACCTTTAAATTCAAACAGAGGTAAAGCTCAAAGGCACTCATAAACTCGTTATGAAATACAACAAATTAATAATATGACTGTGAAAGAAAATCCATTTGATCTAAGCATGAACTCTAAACCTCTTCCTCCAAACCCATTTAAATAAAACAGTTTGCCATTTTTCATGAGGAGGATGGTGTCTGAGGCTAAAACTGAAAATCTTCTTTATAGTGTACATCCCTTGAAACACTTTCAATAGCAAATAGACAATGCGGCTAACTTCCCAGCTTGCATTACACCTTCTCCCCAGGAAGCTCTAAGCCTCCTTTGTCGCAGGCTTTTTCTTGGGGTCTGTAGCAAGTCGTGCTATATTATCAGCCTGGCATCTCTGAAAAAGTGATGTCATCCCACCTCACATGCATTCTGTGTGAAGAAACACATTTGTCCCTATGTTCAGAAAAGCACAAGCCTACTATCGATTTTCAGCTGTGCCAATGGGTTAGGCTTTTTCTTCCTCTTTCCTCGCCTTGTCTCTATAGTTCCTCAACCCTCAAACAGCAGACCTGGCCAGGAATGGAGAACAACACATCACAGCTATAGTGAAGCATTTGTGCCTCTTGACAACCCTCATTCTGTCCTCAGAGGAACGGAGACTGGATATCTGCTTACAGCCAGAGTCACAGAGAGATGGCCAATTATGCATCATCCCTTTTTTAACTAACATACTCCCAGCATCCCATTTAAACAAGGATTACTTGCTTAATTCACAATGGAATTTCAGTACACATACACAGAAGACATGACTGAGAAGTATATTTCAAATAGAATTATCAGCAGTAATACATTGTTTTATTTTATGAAATCATTAAAAATGAAAGAAAATGGAAAGGAACTCATTCTCTTCAGATAGTCCAACACACGAAACTTACCTGCACAAACAAAGCAATAATAGCTATACCGTGCTTCTTCCCTACTGCCTCATCAATGCTGCTGTACAGTGTGGAGTTCCAGTGCATCAGATGAAGCTAAAACAAAGCAGTGCAAAGAGATTGATAGAGAAATATGTTTAGTAATAAAAAAACCGCCAGCAGTTAACAACAATTAACAAAGACTCAGTGTCTGTGTGTGCATGCTTGAGTATACATATGTGTATGCCTATGGCTGTGCATGTATATGTAAGTGGATTCTATTATAAACATGAGGAATCCCAACGAAAAAAAAAGGTCAGCTGCAGAAAAAGTGATGTTACCAAATGTCTACAACAAAGGGTAACTATACTAATGATGTTAATGGTGATTTACCAAGTTCCTTACTTTGAGTACTGAAATAATGTCAGCTGATAAAACCCATCAATTTTACCTCTCAGCCAGCCAGCACTCTTCCAAGGCAGGAGTATAATTATGGACATAGGCTGTCCAAACACACATTTGACTGTGTACTGTTTTAATGTCACTTGTCTCACATTATCAACTCCCAAGATGAGTCACCCAAATGTCAGTAGTAAGAGTAGGAGAAGTGATTTCAGGAAAGGTTAAACATACAGAAAGTCAAGCAGAGAAAAATGGCTGGAGGACCACCTTAGAGACAGCAGTGAAAGACAGCCAAAGAATAAAGTATGAGCCCTCAACCGCCTTCTCCCACATGGTAGCAGGGCCTGTAGGACGTAATGCATAAACGCAAGTCAGGCAGCAGACACAGGATAGTAAACATGAAGTCTCTTCTGGTGAGATGTCACAGCATGATTTAGGAAGTGGTGTTCGAGAATAGTGCTGGAAGACAGAACAATTGGAAAGAGAAGTTGAAAAGAAGAAGAAAGGCAGAAAAGAAGGCAGGCGGAAGGAAGGAAGGCAGGAAGGAAGGAAGGGACGGAGGGAGGGAGGGAGGGAAGGAGAGAAAGAGGGAAAGAGAGAGAGAGAGAGAGGGAGGGAGGGCAGTATCTACTGTACTGAGAAGTAATATGCATTTCAAATACGAGATTTTCCAGCGCTAATGCTAAAATGCAATCTCTGTGGCTGGGTCTGATAACATTGCAAAGCTTCAACATCCTAAGCACAGCTGCTTTGAAGTTTATCTGCCAACAACTTTTGCACATTTCAGATAGATAGAACAGCTAAAAAAATACAAACTCTTAGATTTAATTCCTGTTGTAAAATCGTGATCAATGCTTTGCTCAGTCATGTGTCTAAGAAGTTAAAATGTCACACTGTTATCTAACATTTTTTCCACCTTCAGCAAAATTAGTTTTTAAAACAGATAGTGTGCCTTCCCATTTTGTGTTTCGTTTCTGCACAGTTACAGCCTCTGTGAAATGCTTATTGACCCTCAGACATCAGGAGTTTAGTCAGGCATCTCAGCATTTCAGAAGACCAGTTCCTCAAGCAATCACTCTCCCTTTATTTAATCTCTGATGAGAATTTTGGGCACTCCTCTTGATGACTGTCATTTCAAAATTCAATACAAAATTTTAAATTATCATACTGTAAATTGAATTCAATTCCAAATTATCACACAAATAAATCCATTCCTGCTGATCAAAGGCATCTGCTGTGCTAAAAACATGAAACATCTTTCTTAAAAAATATCATAATCCCTTTGCACACTAATACAAATGTACTTGCCCACAGCTACAAAACTTCTAGACATACAAATGCTCCGTTAGAACTAAGCTATCTGTTGCCCATGGATTTACTTGGTGCCGTGTACTTTATCAGCTATAAAGAGCTTTGCTACACATTTGATTTGCCTTTGGCTTTTAAAGGAACACAACCGCAGATCAAATAATGAGGCTTCAGTCTCTCAGGCTCATGTCAGCAGACACAGAACTACCACCACCAGAGGAGACAGCGCCGGAGCACTGCATTTTCCCGAAGACTAGCCTGGCGTTTCCATCAGCTATCCACTAGAGGGGGCTCAGGGAGCCCCACAGTTCTCACCTAAACCCTGCCGTTAAGGAGCAAACACGAAAGGATAGGGCGACTCGTAGTCGGGATGGCAATGCCCTTGGTGCAGCGAGAACAGCGCAGCACGGCACTGCGACGCGGTTGGTTGGACACGTCAAAGCAAGCTTGTCCTTTGGTAGCTGGAACAATAGCGCTGAGGGCGATCGCCAAATGTAAAGAGACCATGACTTTGACTGTGTCAACAGGCGGGTCTTGGCTAAAGCTGCCGTGTTACACTCCTTTGCAGGTGAAGTCTAATCTGACGTTTGTCAGCATTCTGACAACACTGGGGGTTTTTTTTCTGAAGCTTTTAAAGCAAAATGCTGAGCCCCATCAAGAGAAAAATGAGCAAGAGCTTCTGACCATACCAGCAATGACTACAGTTCATCCAGAAACAGAATGCTGTCCCGTCTTAGGCAGCAGGCTCATGAGGACAGACTTTCCTATGACAAGGCTATACAGCAGCTAGAAAAATGATACCAAAACCTCTGTGTAATACTATAAAACATGAAGAGGTCTAGAATTAGTCTGTGCAGCAGCATAAGTAGCCTGACAGGAAGACATGCTGCAAAATATACTGAGCTGATGCTTAAAGGGGGGGGTGGGGGCACAGTGCAAAAAGCCCTGTGGCTGGAACTGCCTTCCAAGGAACATACCTACTGGCCAGCACCTCCTCCCACATCTCCAGCGGACATGAGGAGAGTAAGTTAAGTATTAGCTATGCATTTTAAGAATCTACTTAGGGCTCTGAATCCCCTCCAGGCCTCCTTCCCTTCTACCAGTTCAATAGAGGTCAGGATGGTCTACCCAGCATGACACAAAGACAAAAAAGGGATGTACTTAAGGCTACTGTAGACACCCCTAAACTAATTTCAGGTTTAGTAACCAACATTACTAAATGTATCAACATGAAAAAAAGTACTGAAAAAAGGTACTGAAATAGGCAGTCAGCACTTTCTGGTCCCATGGTTTCTGTAACTTTGAGGTTCTCCTCAAGGATGCTTAAAATACATAGTAGGCTCTTTGGTACAAGTATCATCATTTTGTATTGGGTTGCTAAAGCTCAAGGTAGAACAGACTTCTGGTCTGTGTTTAAGATGTCACTTTGCTACTTCCTTGGAGGTGGCAATAATTACAGTGGAATATGATCTATTTTTTACACAGCAGATTGTAAATTTGCTGCCATAAGCACTGTAGTCCCAAACAGTATCAGCAGCTTCATAAACGCATTAGGCAAGCTATGGACAAGTCCAAAACCAGACACTACAGAGAACAGCTGAGGTGCTGCCTCTAGCACTCCTAGTTCTATGATGGTAGATGACTAGGGAGTACAACAAAAAGTTGTCAGGCTCATGCCCTTTCCCTGTACAGCATCCATAACACTGCTAAAGATAGCATACTGGATGGCCTGCTGACCTGATCCAGCAGCAAATTTATTACATTCCCATGTTCTGAAGCAAGGTGATATTTGGGATAGCTATTCAAAGAAGAGGTTCTGTCATTAGGGATTTACAAACTGAAATCAGACAGGCAACCTAATGGAAAATAATAATTAATACCATAATATTTCCTAACAACATGCCAACAAGCTCCACATCTTTTGCTCTCTGATAAGCCCATGCATGCACACTGAAAAAATAAATGGTTGTCAACATGCACTTAAATAAATGGAAGTCAAATCAAATTAATTCTTCTACAGAGCAGGAAAAATATACCTCAGGTGGGGGCTGGGTAAGTACACAAAAAAGTGATTCAGAAAGGGAAATATTAGCAAGGAAGTGGTAAGGCCTGAGTGTAGCAAAGTGTTGCTTTCAAGTTGTGGTTTATCCTATGTATTTGCGTGGCTCTCTGGAGCTGTTCTGCCTTTTGCTGGCTCTGGGTTTGTTTGTAATATGACATCAGATGAAAACATCAGATAACAGTTTAAAAAAAAGATGGCAAAAAGTCCACAAACATTACAAAATTTGAACTCTAGAGAGTACAGTCCACAAACAACATGGCCTGTAACTCTTGTTAATATTTTATGGGAATCAGATGTGCACAGAGGAAAGACTGAAGTGCTTTCACAAATTTTGAAACTGTCAATGTAACATAATGGCCATGCACATTGACAACTTCAAACCCAGTTGAACCAGCTGAACCCAGGACAGTACCCATGCACCAGTACCTTACAAGTAGCAATAGCAAGAGAGGCTTATTATATTAGTGCTCCGTATTTCTGGTAACCTTCAGTTCCACGTTGATTTGAGACAGCTACATAAAAAGTGCATACTCACAAGGGGTGCCAGTCTCTGATATGAACATAACCACGTGGGGTTTTTTAAATAATCAGCTGCAGTGTGTGGGCAGCTTACCATTGTGTGGTTTTCATTCAGAGCACAAACAAGCTGCACATGTCAGTAGAGCAGGAGAGGCTCTGCTCAACTTGTTAGCTAATTTTTGATAGTCAGTAGTTATGATGGTTCTATATAACCAAAATGAGTCAGCTACGCTGTCACTGATTACCAGTATCTGGCTCAGCATGCCAGAGAGTATATTTTTACAATAAATAATCAGAAAACTGTGAGAAATGCCTTTGAGCATTCAAAAAAGCCATTTTTCTCTTAGACAAATTAATAATTTGGAGCCTTTTAATATTCCAGCTGTAAATCAAAGAATTGTTGCAGTGACTTCCTTAAAATCAGGTAAGCTGTAAACTCATGAAGACAAATAATAATAAAGTGCTGATAAAGTAGATCTGTTCTGTGAAGGGACTGGAGGGACTCTCCTTCACAGGAAAGATTAAGAAATTATTCCAGGTAGCAGATGAAACCCCACAGAAGGATTATTCTGCATTGAACATATTGTGAGAATCTTCCCAATTTTCATCCAGTCCCCAATCAACCAAAAGACTACTGATCCCAGTCCTAATGTCCTTGCTTAGGAAAAGCTGACACTGACATGAACAAAGGGCCCATCTCAAAGCAACACTCAAAACTAAGCAAGGACTTGAGATTCTGGCTTTAAAATCAATAAACAAATGAAAACCCTACTCTTGAATCCATTCCTTTCTCTACTACACAAATCTCTTTTATGTTGATACGAAAAAGAAAAGGACTGGGATGGAAGATTTTTACACAGAATCAGTCCCTGGAATGACAGATTCTGGCAGGAATCATAGTTACTGTATATGACCTAGCACATTTAGCTGTTCTGAAAGCCAGTTTCTCTCTAATAAAAAACAGTTGCAAAAACAGGTACATTATTCCCGTCTGGGGCACTGCCTGCTCTGTGGAAATCTGCAGGGTCCTAAGCTCACCAAGAGCAAAAAATGATCTTTTAAGCTCTATTGCAGATCTTACTTTATTCCCAGCTCACACATGAAAACATACGACAGGATAATTTATGTTGGAAGTGGCCTCTGAAGTTCAACTGCCTCCTTCCCCCATTCACAGCAGCACCAACTTCAAAGTTAGCTGCTAACTCAAAGTCATCATGAGATCATGCTTTGATCAAAGCAACATGAGATCAGGTTGCTCAGGGCCTTGTCGAAGTCTGCGCATCTCCAGCAATGGAGATCCTACAACTTTTCTGGGTAACCTGTTCTATGTCTAACCTCTCCCATCATAAAGGGTTTTTTCCTCCTTGTACCTCCAGAATCCCTCTTGTTGCAACCTATGTCCCTCGCCTTTTGCCCTTTCACACTCCAGGAGTCTTCCATCCCTGGGAAAGTGATGGAACACCTTATCCTTGATGCCATCTTAAGGCATGTCAAGGATAAGAGGGTTATGAGGGGCAGTCAACATGGCTTTACCAAGGGGAAGTCATGCTTGACCAACCTCATAGCCTTTTATGAGGAAATAACATTGTGGATGGATGATGGCAGAGCGGTGGATGTGGTCTACCTTGACTTCAGCAAAGCATTTGACACAGTCTCCCACAGCATCCTCATAGCTAAACTGAGGAAGTGTGGTCTGGATGATCAGGTAGTGAGGTGGACTGCAAACTGGCTGAAGGACAAAAGCCAGAGAGTTGTAGTCTATGGGGCGGAGTCTAGTTGGAGGCCTGTATCTAGTGGAGTGCCTCAAGGGTCAGTATTGGGACCAGTATTACTTAATATATTCATCAATGATTTAGATGAGGGAATTGAGTGTACTGTCAGCAAGTTTGCTGATGACACTAAGCTGGGAGGAGTGGCTGACACGCCAGAAGGCTGTGCTGCCATCCAGCGGGACCTGGACAGGCTGGAGAGTTGGGCAGGAAGTAACTTGATGAAATATAACAAGGGAAAGTGTAGAGTCCTGCATCGGGGCAGGAACAACCCCAGGTTCCAGTATAGGTTGGGGAACGACCTGTTAGAGAGCAGTGTAGGGGAGAGGGACCTGGGGGTCCTCGTGGATGGCAGGATGACCATGAGCCAGCAATGTGCCCTTGTGGCCAAGAAGGCCAATGGCATCCTGGGGTGTATTAGAAGGGGGGTGGTCAGTACGTCGAGAGAGGTCCTCCTTCCCCTCTACTCTGCCCTGGTGAGACCGCATCTGGAATATTGTGTCCAGTTCTGGGCCCCTCAGTTCAAGAAGGACAGGGACCTGCTGGAGAGAGTCCAGCGCAGGGCGACTAAGATGATTAAGGGAGTGGAGCATCTCCCTTATGAGGAAAGGCTGAGGGAGCTGGGGCTCTATAGTTTGGAGAAGAGGAGACTGAGGGGTGACCTCATTAGTGTATATAAATATATAAAGGGGGAGTGTCACGAGGATGGAGCCAGGCTCTTCTCAGTGGCAAACAATGATAGGACAAGGGGTAATGGGTACAAACTGGAACACAAGAGGTTCCACTTAAACTTGAGAAGAAACTTCTTCTCAGTGAGGGTGATGGAACACTGGAACAGGCTGCCCAGGGGGGTTGTGGAGTCTCCTTCTCTGGAGACATTCAAAACCTGCCTGGACACATTCCTGTGTAACCTCATCTAGGTGTTCCTGCTCCGGCAGGGGGATTGGACTAGATGATCTTTTGAGGTCCCTTCCAATCTCTAACATACTGTGATACTGTGTGAGTCTCTGTTCAGGAGCCTGGGCATGAATTGCCCGTGACTACCAAAGTGATTCCTCTTGACTGACTGCTGAATGATCCCTCTTTCTTAGACCCTCTCAGTCCTCCACCTATGTGAATGGCCATGTTTCACCTCTAAGCTTACTTTCACCTAAGCTTACCTGACTCTTGCAATGTCAGGACAGTTGCTGTTAGCTCTGCTCCTTACTGCAACATGCTAGTGTGGATCTGTCACCCAAGTGCCAGAGCAAACATGAGACAGGCTCATCCCATATAGGAAAATCCACTCTGAAATATATCACAGCTCATCTTTTGTTATGACAGATCTGATTAATGGTAAGAGGAGAAGGAGGACTGTACTTCAATGTTTCTGCACTCTTATATAATCTTAATGTTACAAATGTGCCATAAATACTTACAATCTGGAAGGACTTAGTACCATAAAAAGGAGCCCATAGAATTACTGTTTTCTTTATGAATGTTTGCTGCTAAACTACTGAAACCCTAATTTGTTACGGGGATCCCTATAAAACACTATTCAATATATAGTGTTTCCACTGGCTATGCCAGGCAGTTGGGAAGAAAGTTAGGAGTCAAAGGGAAATGTGCCAACAGAACCTTTCCTGACCTCCCTGGCACCAGACACAGATCCTACGGGGCACTCATGTGGGATAAAACCATCCACAGCTGAGGCAGGAGGAGGCCACATGGAACACCTGCCCAGCCTGGGTGTAGGTCCCGCCTTAACCTCATTTGTAACTATAGCCCATATTGCAAGAGGTTGTGACATATGGGATCCTTTTGTTCAGTTGGCTCCTGTTTATGCTCTAAACACAATAGAAGATGGTAATTTTTAAATAATTCCTCTTCAGACCTTCACATTAACCTATTATAACATCAGATTGTGATACTATCATCACCAGGGTTGCTTGAATCTATGCTGCTGTCGCAATCACCCATTGTACTTTTTCCACTGTCTATATTCTTAGTCTTTACTAAGGAGCTTATTATTACAAAAGCTTCTTTCTTCAATGCATTCCGCATCATGTGTAAAATAATCTTCTGGAAAGCTTTGTGCCTTGGTCAGGACTAGGCTATGCAGCTATTTCTTGTTAGCTGTGCAACTAGCAATTACAAGCTCCAGAAAAGTCTGCCTAGTCTAGTAATATTACAGGATAAGAACGGATCTAAGGATGAGACATATGTTAGTGCTCTCATATATTCCAAGTCTTATTTCAATTCACATAGGCCATATTTCAGAAGACTAATAAGCAAATACTGCATTACCATATCTTAACCAGAGTTTCATCTAAAACATGTAAGTCTGGAAATTTTGAGCATATTTCTTTTTGCCATATTTCTGTCACTGATGAGAAAGACAGTGGAGCTGAAATTCTGTTTTCATTCCACATAAACACCATCTCAGAGACGAATCTATATCCCTAAGGTAAATTAAAGCAGCTTTAGAGCTGCTCTGCTGAAGACTGTAGATCTAAGAACTGGTTTCCTGAACTCACCCAAGTTTGTTAGAGATCAGTATATTCCAGTTTCATTCACAATATGCCATAAAAGCTGAGGAGGGAACAGTAGAAGTGGGAAACTCTGGCTACCTAAGAAGGGCCAGCATAAGGTCTTTTTCCTGAGTTGAGAGGATGAAACAAAGCTGAGGATTTCAGATGGTAATAATAAATAATAAATAAATAATAATAAATAATAAAAGGCAACACAGCCTACTTGTACAATAATGATGTGTAATTTCAACAACACAAATATTTCACAAAAATCATCAAAGGAGGACAAAATGTGGAAAAATTGTGTCTTGCTATTATATATGCACACAAGAATTTATGACTTGATACTTGACTTGGCACTGAATTGTTTCAGGAAGCAATTGACTAAGCTGTTGGCAGTGACCATAACATACAGTAATTAAGTTCCAAATCCTCACAAGGGGACCAAAGCAAGAACATGACCAGGGCACAGAGCTTCAAGAAAAGTGATTAAGAATAAAGAAAGTTAGTTATTAACAGCCTGAAGGAGAGGTTTAGGAAATTAAAGTTAATGGAATTGATACAGAGGCTGTTTGAAAACATCTTAGGAGAAGCAGGAGTACATGTACATACACCATGCCACAAAAAAAAAAAAACCAAAACCCCATAAAACTTTAACAAAGCCTTCCTGGTTAAACATTACAGTTCAGTCAAGGTCAATATGCTTCCTTTGAAAATGCAAAAGCAAATAAAAGAAAATTACTCGATCATGAACTCTGGGCAAAATCAAGAAAAGGATGACGAAGTAGCCAAGGGAGTTAGGCTCTTAATCAGTGGACTTGGTTTATGCCTGTAGACTTGAATTTCTCAAGGCTTCTGTTGTGAATAGATGGCAAAATGTCACCAAATCTCAGCAGAAATTCAGCCTTCAAAATTTCATAAATAGATCCTTGCCCTTAAAAAAAAAAAAAATTAAAAAAGAGGAACTCTGCCTGTCTTTAAAAGCAGTGCTAAGTTCAGCACTGAGATAACTGAACGCAGCACCAAGAAACACGGATGACAATACCGTTAGCATTAAAAACCTGCTGATCAATACAACTTGGGAGAAGGGAAAGCCCAGCCTCTGCTGAACTTCTGCCTGTTACAGTTTACTGGAAGTGTTAAAGATCTAGCAGATCTAGTCTGTGGGTTAACCATCAGGCTCTAAGTTGGTACAGAACAAGATGACATTCCCTGAACAAAGAAGTCTGTAATCTAAAATCAGAGAAATTAGGAACAAACAAATCAAGTTGGAGCAGAGTCCAAGGTATCCTGGAGACACTGTTTAAACAATTTTGCAGTCACAGTGTGAAATACTATATGTCTCAGCTCAAAAACTAAATTCACACCTAAAACATGCAGAACATACACTTGACTGGGACATCATAGTCCAGAACACTTGCTGACTGGTGTTCTCTCCACAAACATCTTTGAAAGACGGCAGAACTGTAACTTGACAGTAAATAAATTCTTTTAATTGGATCATAAAAGGAAGGTATGCACATCTTCCAAAATTGATTCTCTTTCTAAAAAGCCAGCCAAGCAACAGCAGAAGTAGCCTAGGCAATCGTGTGGCATACCTTCAGGTGTGCCACTGAAAACGCAAGGAACAATGCAACTACTGAATTTTTTGCAGCATCTCAGGCAACACTCTCACAGTTGCTGTGGCAAATTGCTTGTTCTAAAGAAGTACCCATGTTGGTAAGCAATACTGAAAAAGAATAATAAAAACATTGCAACATCTAATAGTAAGTAGGAATCTGTGTTCCCTTTGAACAGTCTAATCACATGCAGTAGCCTCATTTCATATAAAACAAAGAACCACAGGCCCACGGAAAAAATGAAAGTAACAGCAGGAAGCACTGACATATATGGAAAGACTCAGAAGGCTGCAGCTACGAATAGTAAGCTAAAAAGAAAAGCTATGGGAACCATAAAAAATCCACTCGAGTGGTATTCTTTCTGTTCTGGCAAAAAATGCCAAAAGGTTCTTAATAAAACAAAAAAATGAATTTAAACACAATTCAAAAAGGAAAAACAGGTCAAATCCTGTGTCCCTCGTCTAACCAGAGATGGACTAAGTCTTCAGGGAGAGGCTTCATTTCTACCATATACAAGACTAGGAAACAGGAAGGGGACACATGAAAGATGACACAAAGCTGAACACCACAGCAGTTCTCAGCACTCACAGGGAGGCAAAAACTATCTTCATGTTAACGCAACCATGCCAATGTCTTTACCTATCTTACATTTCTGTGAAGGACACCAGTCTCCAGAAAGCTTTGCAAACCCCCTGTAGACCTTTTTTGTTCAGGCCTTGAATAGAAGATCAAAATATCTCCTTGCTCACCCATGAAAGCTGCTGACATGCAACATCAGCTTGCCTGTTTCTTAGGAAAATCACTGGCAATACATTGAAGGGTGTAGGGGAATCTGAAGATGCTGTAATTCATTATTTGTGTGTATTTATTTTTAATTCCCATTTGAAAGCACAGGCACTGCTTATTTCTACTGGCAGGCACAGGAGATGAAAACAAGAATTAATCAAAAATTAACATTTTTCCAACTGTAATAAAAGTATGCAGGCTAAGAAAAGGAATGAAAGAGACAAAATACCCTTGTTTCTATCTCTTTTGTTAATAACCTAATCAACAAGAAAACAAAAAGCTACACAGTTGTTACTGTCAAATTCATAGGTCAGACTCTTCACTGTGCAAAGTTTTTGCTCAGTGCATGAAGCAAGGAGCACACAGAGCAGGTTATTGTTCCCTGATACTATACCTGGCCCCAGCAAACATGTAGGCTGAGGTGCCTGGGTATGCCCCTACCTGTGCTGACAGGAACAAATACACATTTAAGCTTTTCTTTTTCCTTCCCTTGAACTATTAAGGCCAGGAAGGAAAATTCAAGTACTTTAGTGCAGGACTCTCCAGCCTGCTTTTACTCCGGGTTCTTGCCAGCTTGAGTGGGTGTGGGGGTGTGTCTCCATGTGCTTTTATATAAAGCTCCTTTGTAGCTTCACAGTTAGAAAGCACGAAGCTTGGATAAAGGACTGGCCCTTGACAAATAGCTGGTGATATTACATCAAGAAGACAGAAAACACAAAGTGCTATCACTTAAGCATTTAACTCTGGAAGTGTTATTTATACAACTAAGCATTTAATATAAGCATGTCTAATTCCACAAAGTGTTGGCGGCAATCTGTTGTTTTGGATTTAAACCCAGACCGTATGTGGAAGGATTTAAATCACTGATTTAATTTTCAACAATAGATTCTCTAATGAAGGCAGAATAAAAAGCACTCCTTCCCTGTTAATTTACTAAGTTTTATTAGCAACTGTTTTGAATCCCTCTGTGTTTCAAAGCTAAGGGTCTCTAAAGAGATGAGAATCTGCAGCTGCATTTTATCTCCTTAAGCCATAATCTTGACTGCTCTCCAGTGAGCAGCTGCTCTTCCATACTACACTCCTCTAGGAAACTCTGTCAGGCTTTTTTCTGTAATATTGGCTAAGCTTCCATTGAAATAATAAACTTCATTATACACCTCCAACAGTTTTCTCTTGAACTGCTAGTATGCACATTGCATAACGGTGTTACACTTTTTTCCTCCCCCACAGTTCCATAAACTCCCTAAATTTTATCAAACTTCAACTGTTCCCCAGTCCAGTTCATTATGTGGCTTGATGCTGGCACAGCAAAAAGGCAGGAATGACCAGTGAGACTCTTCCATAGCCAACAGTGTAGTCTTCAGACTAGGGCATCAGATAGCCCCATGGTTAAATTGCTGCACGGGGGTTTACAGCCTAAGTTAGGCATTTCAGTACTACAGTGTCTGAAAGTCTTAGAATTCAAGCATCTAAGAATCATGAGTCAGTTCTCTGTCAGTTCTGAAAAAGGCATCATGTGTGCCATGGCTAAACAACTGAATCCCTTTGAACTTATTTTCTACCAGTTTGTTTGCAACAGCAGAACTTGTCTCCCTTGTACTGATGTTTTAAGGATTAAATTATTTGTGCTTGTGAAGCACTCAGGCATGACAGCAAATGCTTATGTAAACCTTCAAAGGTTTTCAGCTCTTAGATGATCTACAACATTCATCCTTTACCTCTTAAGAGCCATGAGTGCACCATTAGAGCAAATAACATAAAATTTTGGGCTTAGCATTAGAAAGCTATTATAACTCAGGGTATTCACTCATGCACCAGGGCCACCCTAGGAACTGGTCCTGACTCAAGCACAAAGTGTGGAAAATAGGAAAACAAGGAATCTCCTTTTTCAGCTTCTTCCACAAGTGACAGGTCTTAGAGAGAAAAAGCAGTTAGGCCTAGTGGCTAGGGCAAAGTGCTAAGGAAAACCAAGCAGAAAAATCAAGGCACCAGGAAACTTAAATAAGATAGAGCAGAGTGCCAGCAGCGATCATGGCAGAAATTAGAAAATCATGTACAAATGAAGCAAATCGTGTCAAAGGCACACAGCAAGAAAAATGACAAA
Organism: Psittacula echo; assembly: GCF_963264785.1. Classification (NCBI taxonomy): domain Eukaryota; kingdom Metazoa; phylum Chordata; class Aves; order Psittaciformes; family Psittacidae; genus Psittacula; species Psittacula echo. The sequence goes on from NC_137737.1 coordinate 122,403,003, forward strand.
GAAGAGACAAGAGCAGTCATCTTCTTGTACGCACACCTGGGTTTCAATTCTCTTCAGAAGCACCATCTCCTAAGTGATTACACAAGCTCTTCTCTTACAGCAGAGAGAAAATGTACGCAGCCATAATAGAGTTTAAAATGAGGTTCACAATAAGGGATGACGTGATAGCAGCCTCTATATCCAAAAGTACCAGAACTGTCACCAAGACACTTGTATGAGAAAGTAAAGGAGAAGGCAATGCTGTGATTTTGCTCAAGGACTTGAAAAGATTCACATCTTTTTAAAATGTATCAAGGGCTATATTGTTTTCACCTCAGACAGGGGTTGCTACAACCTATTTTGTTCAGTCACTTGCCTGCCTCACCACCAAACCTGTTACTACTGGCTGCAACTGAACATTGCATCTTAGCCCAGCACAACTGCAATATAATTTCGTGCAAAATGTTTGTTACATGTGAAGCACAAAAACTGTCTGCAACTCATGGCAGAACTAAACCAATGAGCTGAGGTAAGACAGAACAGGGAGCCCAGAGAAGGGCTTTCCTCAAGACACTCTTCATTTTCTTTTCATTTGCATTTCCTTCACCCAGCTTCTCTCTACCTGTGACATTTCTCCTTAGACGAATTCTGCTCAGCCATCTGTAGTTTGGACCATTTATTTCTTAAAAGAGTACTGAAATTCTCTATACTGGTAGAAGTTACAAATTACAGACTGCTGCAACTGCCACCTCAGAAGAGTTTTAGGTGCACATGGGTCATGGAGCTTTTACACACACAACTCACTGTTAATAAGATAACTCATAAAAGGGAGACAAAGGGATAAAGAAGCTTCAGTACAGACTGTTAATGCCACTCTTCTTTGACTTGGTGTCCCGCAGCTTGTACATCCTTTACAATCCAACAAATAAATTGCAGATATTGCACAGAAAGGAATTCTCATTTGATACCTCTGAAGATGTGTACAGCTCTTCCACAGGGCTTAAATGAGCATTTCTCAGGTGACAGCCATGCTAAAACCATGTTTGTGCTAGCACATCAGCCCATTTTTGCACCTGCTTTCACAAATCCATAACGCAAAACACATAGAATGTATTCCCTAAAAAATTCAAACTGTATGTGACTGAGCAAAACAAGGGCCAATCCAAGCTCATATTGACAAATTACCTAGAAATAAGGTACGCTTCAGAGACTGCATGTGCCTCTTTAGGTCAAATTAACCCTCAACCACAATAAAAATACAATACTGAAAGAGCTCAGCAACTAGCAGTGTCAAGAGTCATAAGCTCCTCATGTGTACGTTTACAATGATGGTAATTTTGGTTTTCTTTTGTTGCTGGTTTTCTGTTTCTCTGTATACTGGGAGGAGATGGAGATCTCCTAGCTTTGGACCACTACCAAAAAAAACCAAGCAGAAGTCATATCAATTTGGGGACCAGAGTGTGTATAGTACATAGAAAAATGAAGAAAAATTCTTAAAGGCCTGCACATATGGGGCTAGTATAGCACATAATACAATTCACTGACAACCCTGGGATTGGTGCTAGGACCAATTTTGCCCGTACAGTGCTGCGTAAAGCTATGTATTATTGTTATGTTTGTAAATGGCATCTACATAATGTGTAAAAAATTCTTACATAAATCACTGCAGATTTGGAAAATAAAACTGAAAACATCTGCTTAGACTTTGGCTTGATTTTCCTGTGTTTGTCCACAATTATGTCCTCAAAAATTATATAATGTCCAATGGACATATCTACTTTAAACTATTACTAATCTGTTATTCATAACCTGTCAAGGATATAGCTATTACAAGAATGACATTTCCTTATGAGACACACAGTTTCAATCACAGCTCACAGTATGGATCTGCAATGATCCCAAAATTCAGAAAATAGTCCAAGCCTTGGGGAAACAAGTTAACTTTCCACTAGAAAACTTGGATAATTTCTGAGCAGAATTCCAGACCTCAGCTACTTAAACCCTTCCGGAATCAGTTCTTTTTGCCTCCTGTTAAATTCATGACAGCCTAAGCAAGATTCTCCATTCATAGCTCTTGTGCTGCTAGAGTGGAATGAGTTTTTTCTTTTTTTTTCACAAGGAGGTAATCAGCGCAATCAGCTAAGGCAACAAGATTTAAACCCCTTGGTTTAAAACCTTCTCTTTTAGGGTTTATAACTAGTATCATAGTGCCATTAAAGCTACTGGCAAAAATCCACAGATACTAGAACTGAGCTCACATATTAGAAATTACTGTCATTACAAGTTAAATCCTGCTTGCCATTCACACCTACTCAGCCCCATCGCAGCTTTTAAGTCTCCCCATAAAGACAGAGACGTTTGCATGCACACGATCTCCCAGGCCTTCTATCACAATTACAAATACTCTATTTTTTTAACCCAAATAATTTGCTAACAAACTAATAAGGAACTGATTAAAATGGACTGCAAGATTAAATAATGTTGTCAAAGAATATTAGAAGTTGGTAAAGAATAAATTTCCATGTTGAAAGTGTGACACTTCCTCTCAAGAAAGACCAGAAGGGATGCACAGTGTGCAGATGTATGATTTCAGAGTCAGGCTCAGAGAAAACTCCAAACCAAACACTGTGAAGACTTGGGTAGATAAGCATAACGTTAACAGTCTAACCTGAAGCCCTAAGGCTGTAACTCTGTTAGATGAGATCCTTAGGTAGGCACCATTTCATGTGAACAAAGGAAAACTTAATGGTTTAAATCAGACTGAGGGTAGGATATGTTTGTTGCATTCTATTTAACTTCATTGCAGCAGGTATTTCAGTAGCTCTGAAACAGTCTACAGAATTAATTAGTCTGCTCTTCATCACACAACTGAAAGGAACGCCTTTTTTTACTGTACAGAACTGATTCTGGTCCCTCAGGCAACTAGATTTTCTTCTGTTCTACTCAAAAACTATAGGACAGACAATAACACCATTTTTAATCTTCCTGCACATCTTGGAAACTGGAATGATTTACTGCCAATCCTCTTCTACTGAGAGCTTTCACATGGTTCACAGCTATATAATCCTACATTTTAAAGAGGATGGATTACAGAGAATTATCCTCCTGCTTATAGCACAAGCAGTGAAAGGAACCTTTTTATTTTCTCAGATACAGTTTTATTTCAGAGCAGTTGCCTGGAAATTCCCTTATGGTCAGATTGTTCCCTTATGGTCAGATTGTGCCTTCGGTCACACCACCACTTGAGTAACTAAGAGGAAGAGATGCCTTTAAGGCATAATTTTCCCTGCTTCCCTTCACTTCAGGAGCAGTGAAAACCTTTTTGGTTTGGTTTGGGGTTTTTTCCATAAAACAGCACTGATGCCATCATATGGTTCACTTTGTCCTGCTGTCTTTCCTGTCTTTTTGACTGTAAATTGATTTGGCCTTGCACTATAGTGTGTGGTGTTTATACAGACAATGAGTACAGTGGGTCCCATTTTTAGCTGCCCCTGCTTTAACTTTGTTAACAACAAAATTTAGTAGCAGTAATTTGCCATTTTATTCCCTTCTATCTCCATTATACATCAAAGGTAAAGGAGGGAGTCAGCGTTTCATTAGATCTTTATTTGTTCTCCCTTCTTCTCCAACCCACGCTCCTGGCATGAAGGAGAAGAATAAAGATCATAGAATTATAGAATAGTTAGGGTTGGAAAGGACCTTAAGATCATCTATTTCCAACACCCATGCCGTGAGCAGGGACTCCTCCCACAGTCCCTCCCCAGCATCCTTACAGGCCCCCTTCAGATACTGGAAGGCTGCTATGAGGTCTCCATGCAGCCTTCTCTTCTCCAGGCTGAACAGCCCCAACTTTCTCAGCCTGTCTCCATATGGGAGGTGCTCCAGTCCCCTGATCATCCTCGTGGCCCTCCTCTGGACTTGTTCCAACACTTCCATGCCCTTTTTATGTTGAGGACACCAGAACTGCACACAATACTCCAAGTGAGGTCTCATGAGAGCAGAGTAGAGGGGCAGGATCACCTCCTTCAACCTGCTGGTCATGCTCCTCTTGACGCAGCCCAGGATACGGTTGGCTTTCTGGGCTGTGAGTGCATGCTGTCGGCTCATGCCAAGTTTCTTATCGATCAACACCCCCAAGTCCTTCTCTGCAGGGCTGCTCTGAATCTCTTCTCTGCCCAACCTGTAGCTGTGCCGGGGATTGCTCCGACCCAGCTGTAGGACCTTGCACTTGTCATGGTTAAACTTCATAAGGTTGGCATCAGCCCACCTCACAAGCGTGTCGAGGTCCCTCTGGATGGCATCCCTTCCCTCCGGCGTATCAACCGAACCACACAGCTTGGTGTCATTGGCAAACTTGCTGAGGGCGCACTCAATCCCACTGTCCATGTCACCAACAAAGATGTTGAACGAGACCGGTCCCAACACTGATCCCTGAGGGACACCACTCGTTACCGGTCTCCAGCTGGACATCGAGCCATTGACCACAACTCTTTGTGTGCGGCCATCCAGCCAGTTCTTTATCCACCGAGTGGTCCACCCATCAAATTGATGTCTCTCCAATTTAGAGACAAGGATGTCGTGTGGGACAGTGTCAAACGCTTTGCACAAGTCCAGGTAGATGACATCAACTGCTCTGCCCCTGTCCATCAGTTCCGTAGCCCCACCATAGAAGGCCACCAAATTGGTCAGGCAGGATTTCCCCTCAGTGAAGCCATGCTGGCTGTCACCAACCACCTCCTTGTTTTTCATGTGCCTTAGCATGCCTTCCAGGAGAATCTGCTCCAAGATTTTGCCAGGCACAGAGGTGAGACTGACTGGTCTGTAATTCCCCAGGTCATCCATTTTCCCCTTCTTGAAAATGGGGGTTATATTTCCCTTCTTCCAGTCATCAGGAACTTCACCTGACTGCCATGATTTTTCAAATATGATGGCCATTGGCTTAGCAACTTCATTTGCCAGCTCCTACAGAATCCGCGGATGGATTTCCTTTGTTTTGCTTTTCTTTGTTTAAAAAGACATGTTACAGTATTTACCTTTGATAACTATTTATTGTTTTGTTTTGTCCTGTCCTCCTGAATGACTGCAAACACAGATGTTTTGGTGAAAATGATAACACCAGCTTATTACTGTCAACACTCTGGTTTCTTCAGTCAAGGAAGGTGGAAACACATCTTTGCTGAACTTCTTATAATAATAAAAATAACAATAAACTCGACCTCCAAGCCACATGAACAATATTTTTTGACAGTGTGACTTATTTCAAGGAGCTGTTCCAGAGGTTACATAAGCTTAGTAGTCTAACACATTTCACCATGAACCTATATATACTAACCACATGCAAAGGCCCCAGCTGTCTAGAAAGAAATAATAGATTATTGCACACAGGATATTACTCAACTAATACAGGATATTGCCTAATTTCTCAAAAAGTAGTTATGGTATCAAAGATGAAGAGACTGAGGAAGTAATTGAAAAGTGAGCTTCTAAACTTTGAAAAGTAACACTCTTTTTTAGTCATCTTTTACGAAGATCATGACACTGATAATCTGAAGATGTTCCACAACTATTTGTCCAATGAATAAAATAAAGCTTTACAGTCTTCAGTCCTAAAAAAAAAAGACTGCTGCTCCAGTCAATAAATAGCCTTAGATACTCACCTCACATAGATCTCTTCAAACTCAAAGTTGGATTACGTAGAACTGCTCAGGTTTTATAACAGTATAATGCAGCATATAATCTGGTCCTACTTTGTTGTATTGTTAATGTACCCACTTAAACCAAGCACTTATATTTTCAAGATATTGCTTATCCCTTTGACTTGTGTTCCTCCCACAAAGAGAGGAGAATTGAAAATCCTTATCATTTGCTTTGCAAATAATTTCTAGTGTTTTAAGAAAACAACCTACTAGATTTACTCCACTGGCAGAAGATCCAAACTTATGTACTTGGTGCTCAACATATTTCTAGGCCTACATCTGTGCACAAACAATTGCCTGTTTATTTTGTATTTAGTACTGAACAAAAACATAGACTACAACAGACTGCTTGTATAATATAGCCAAAACAGGCACTCATCACTGATTGTGTTCAGTAACAAACCCAGTGAAAATCAAGCCCAATATGTGTTCAGAATATGGTGCTTTCCAACAAATGTATAAATCAGTGCTAACGTTAGAAGTTAGAAAGTAAGATTTCCTGGTCCCTTGCTCAAAATGATTGCTCTTCACCAAAAAAAAAAAAATAAAACCTAGATGGGGAAATCTGTGGAATGGAAACAGAAAATCTTCCATTATGGAGTCTCAGACTTCATAAACATTTACAGTGGTCACAAGCACCTGTTTTATTATTGCTCAAGTATAATATTTGATTTGGACAATTTAATATAGCAGCTCTTTGTGTGTATAGCAGAAGGAACTGCAGCTCATCTGTCAAACAAACTGCCCTGCACTTCCTTGCAGCACAGGGCAGAAGGCGATGAACTGGCTCAGCCAGTACACCTGTGTGCAACTGACCTTGGATATGGCATGCTATGCTGTCATTTCCTGCCAGAAGAATTAATCTGCATAAGGATCTGTTTGCAAAATTAAACGTTCACACTGTATTCAAAGGATATTATGAGTCAGGGTTTTTCTCTGCTACAGAATTTTTGCCTCAGTAATTATTTCTGGGAGATCAATCTAGCTGAGAGCTGCTTTGATACAAGAGATGGGATAACACCAGCTTGCTCACTGCCAGGTGATGTTCTTCAACTCTGCCAGAATTCTGTTTGTGCAGCTGCTGTGCTGCTTTTGAGGTAGGTGAAAAATGAAATCCTGTCATGATTTATTAAGTTTGTTGTTTTGCATCTCTGGGTCAAGTATCCTTTTCTCTGGACTGATTTGGAGTAGAGTTCTGGGGTTTCCATAGATTACCAACAGACTCTTCCCACACACCACCAAAGCTGTTTGAGAAGTGATCCTTAATAAACAAGGATACAGGAGTTCCTGACAGACTCCCAAGTACAGATCTCAACATAGTTTATGTCAATATTTCTTGATCACCATGTGCTGGATCAGCCTTGAGGAAAAGTACTCTGCAGAGCTGTTTCATAATGAGCAAACTACTTCCTGCCTCAGGAGAACACTGCAGCATCCTGAAGGTCTTAATGCACATAAGAGTCATGTTGTATATAATATGCGAGGTAACCAAGATGAAGAGATGATTCTTCTGCATTCTCCTTTGTTGATGAGTCCTCCCCATTCAAGTAATTCTCCTGCATTACTATGACATGCTGAAATCAACATGCAAAGTGGATCCACATGCAGATGTGGACATGGTTTTGTGGTGGACTTGGCAGTGCTAGGTTAACAGTTGGACTTGATAATCTTAACAGTGTTCGCCAACCTAAATGATCATATGATGCCATGATCTGCCTCAATTCAACCTGCAAAGCCCCTATGAGTGATTTTATATATGGAGGTTTTGATGGACCAGTGCAAAATAGCAAACAGCAGAGACCAGGCTCTGACCCACAACTCTTAAAGAAAGCACCTGAACAACCCTAATAATTAAATTGATGGTGTAAGTCCACAGGCTTTTTACACTTAGCTCTGCAATAGCTGCTCTAATACTTTTTATATCCTTTTCCATATAGCGGTTTTACTCCAGTCTGGCACCTGTGAATATAATGCTACAGTAAGAAATTTCCAGCACTGAACACCACAGAGAAAAAGTAAACAGAGTTTCAGGCTCCTGGGGGATTATGATAGATAAATAAAGCAAAGATAATTCATAGAACTCTGAAAAAATCTTGAGTTTCTTTCAAACCAACAGTGCACAACAAATGAAATAAAAGACGCAAAGCTAAAGTCACCAAACAACGAGGCTGGTATCAGATTTTGCAGCCCAGAGTCTAAGGGATACTCCAAGCCACTCCATGACAAATGTAAGCAATGGGACAGTGGGATGTGAAGTAATATGATAGATGGCTGCTGGAGTGGAGGAGAAATAGGTCCCTGGGTTGCCCAGGAGCCCCAAATGACACCTCATGAACAGATTAATTTTTTCAGACTGCATTATCACTTGTTTCGCTTGTGTTCTTAACTTTGAAATTCATTGAGTTATAATGGCACACACCCAAGAATATCCCATAATCTTCAAATTTCAGGTATGTAATGCTATTTCATGAACAAATTGCTCTACATTTACTCCAAATTTACCTAGGTTGTTATTATTCACCATGGAAATATTTCCAGTGTCTAGTTCTCCCCATCTATAGCTATTAGTCAAGGTGACACAGGAAATGTTGAAACAGCAGATCTTGTTAGAACACTAATATTATTAAGACAGAAGTTAATAATTCTGCAAGTTAACTTTATGACCAATTAATCATACAATCTGATGAGTGCTGGAGGCATTCTATTCCAGATGCATGTCCTAATTTACCTGCACTAAAGCACACCTCAGCAAGATAGCTTTGTTTTGTGGAAATATAAAGCAATAAAATGGGGAGCTAAAAGAAACTCTTTTCAACTACCAGGAACTCAGGTTTTGAAAGAAAAATCTTTTGCATTTAGCCATTGTACTGCAATGCAACGCGACTCTTACCTCCATGGGAAATGCCTTAAAATTAACTGTGTGTTCCGAACCACGCTGATTTTCTCTCCCCCAGTGAAATCGAACATCATGTAGTTCAAACTCATGTCCTCGAGGTAATGGTCCCCCTATTAACACTGGGAAAGAAGACAAATGGTAAGGAACTTGGTTTTCAAAGCAGAGAAGCCACTGAATATATTCTCTAAATACAATGGGGAAATTGCTGCAAGCTTCTTTATTATCAGCAGTACTAGAGAGGGGAAGAGTAAAGTTGACAGAGTTGATATCTTCACTTTTGAAATACCATGCCAGTAGAGAACCTGAATTCAGGCAGTTGCAACCAACAGTGTAATTGCTGTCATGCTGCACTCTTTTGTTTTATGAGGCAGAACAGCTGGTCGTAACACAAAATACAAAACGTTGTACCTTTATCAGTCAGAACAGTGAATATGTTATCAAGACAGTACCTGTGTGCTCTAAACAGATGGCAGGGGTTCTAAACTGAGCTGGTAACTGCCTTCAACTTGCCCAAATGCTTAATCTCCATTACTTGTATTTGCTATCAGTCACAGAAACTGGTAGAAAACTTTTGATTGCCAACATTTTGGTAGGCAAAGGTTCTCAATCATATACCACCTATCAAGCCTCTGAGATACAGAATGCTTCCATATCCAAATATAATCAACCTACACAGAATAGCAACAACATAGCTTATTTACTTAAAAACAGCTTCTAGGCAGCCATGGTTTGGTTTGTTTGGGTTTTTTTCTTACTTCAGTTTTTTAAACATCTGGTATTTCTTAAAAAACATCTGCCCACAATTGCTACACACACACACACACACACAAAACTATTTAGTAGCTTGATACTTTTGCATTAATAGAGACTTCCACCATAAGTAGTAAAAGCAAGCAACTGTACCTTGTGAGGTCAAATCTACTCTGGAATTAATCAATGGAACCTTTTGCCTTGGCACTTCTGAATCTGCTTCAGACCAAATATTATTCCACAAGCTGTAGGGAACTTCCCCCTGAAATCACTAATATTGGCTTCTAGTCAAGGGTGGATTTTACTTGAGGACATTCACAGTCTTCCCCAGAATCCATCAAATTATACCTTACATTTCATAGACTTTGAATGAATCTTTTACAATCTCGGATGATTGATACAGATTAGTTAATTGCATAATCTACAGCTTTAGGGAATTAAAGTTCCATAATATGAAGTTCTTTTGACATGCAAACTAAACTAAACTGAGCACAAGGCACAGTATACAACTAAAACATAATTTAACAATGAAAACATATTGCAACTGTAGAAACACAAAACCAAATGTACAGAACTATAAAAAAAACTAAAAGAAAACTGATCACTTACAGGTTTCATAAGCAATTACATTGGAGAAACAAGTAAAATATTCCAATTAATCCTCCTTTAATAATTCTTCATAACTAATCTAACCAGCTACAAACATAGTTATAGATCCAGATTAAACTTGCTACATCTGTATTCTATTGGTACCTATATCCTATAAGGAAAACCTACAGATCTGGTGAACATTGAGGGAAACAACAAACTGAAGTATTTAGGGAAATCTGAACAAATAAAAAGAAACATTATATTCATTAGTGTTATTTCTTAGGACAACAGAGCATTTTCTCTGTTTTAAAATACCACTCTTAGAGACGGTGCAACCAGAATAAATGTTCTCTATATGATGCAGTTCTGGAACTCCAGGAGCTTCGAAGAGTTTATTTCTGAGTCTTAAGTTTTAACACTGATCCTGCGATAAATGTATTTCAATGCATGAAGCATGTTTATCTCTCGTTTGTCTCTCCTCCAATCTTGATCCTTGTCAATGCATAAAACATGTTTAAATCCACTTTGCCTTTCAGCAATTTTTGATCCTCAGTATAACATTATTCTGAAACTGTCATCCACTGTGCAATCCACTGCTGGCTTAGAAGGTTCTTTGTTAGTAGGATATTCTCTAAAATATTTTTCAGAACACAATTCCATTACACAGTTGGTCATGCTTCTTCCACCTAATGCATAACACATGTACGATGATCAAACTGGAGGCAGCCTGCAAAAATGTTTGCAATTAAATAATGAGAAGGATTAGGGAATTCCAGATGGACTGTGTGTCCTGAATTAAAGGATAAAATCAATCACCAGTAATGACAAATTGATTTTTAATAGGTATCTTAATCAGTTTATTTTTTCCACAAAGAAGTTTTTCATTGACTGTTAGCATTACAATAGATGAGGATCTCTTGCACACTAATTGGACAGAGTTTCAAAAGCATTTAGCGCTCAACAGTTCCCATTAAAATCATCTGGCTAAATGGATTTGTCATCAGAGATCCCCTGTGAGGAAAAGAAGCTGCAGGAGTTTCCACAATGCCTGAAAATTGGCCACAATACTAGGTCAAAAACAGCTTATTAACTCTTTTCTCTTCTTGGCCGGGATAAAAAAACATTGTCTTCCCCCTCAAAGAAATGGAAAAATTATCTCCAGTTTACACATGGAGAATGAGACATTATGGAACACGGAATCTAAGGAAAAGTTGAAATTAAAACAAGATTTCCTAAATCGTAATTCCATACCTCAGTCATAAATTTTTATTCTATCTCACATTTTCTTATATTTGAGGACTCTTCAGTCTGGCATCACACTGCATTCAAGTTTAAAAAGAAGCATTTCCTTCTCCTAAGTCTCCAATGCTTTTGCACATGCATTTTGGTGTGTTGGTCCCACTAAGTTACAAACTGCCCTTGGGAAGGTAAGGTTCTAGGAGCTGCATTGTGGCATGTTGTTTGCGGTCACTCTCACTTCCTCCACAAGAGAATTTTAGAAGCTTCCTGATCCTGCAGAGAGAACCTTACTCCCTGGGAAAAGAGCTCTGCTTCTGATGAAGGCAGTAAAACTGACTGGAAGAACAAAATTTCTGTCCTATTGCAAATCTGTGCAATTTTGTGGAAAGAAATGTTCTGTGTTAGAATAATACATTGGATTTGTCATAGAAAGGAAAATGTAAAATAAAGCATCACCATCATTAAAATAACAAACCCTTCCTTTTTAAAAAATTCATTGTAACACTGAACTGACTCCCTCACTCTCAGCACAGCTGTAGCTCCAAGGACTACTGGGATCTCCAAAGGAAACAAAAGTTCAAATGTCTCATGGTTTGACAATGTTCAGCTGTTTAAATGCCCCCAGAAGGCTGTTACTAGCTAAGATTGGTTAGAATAAGCTGGATGCTCTTCCAAACACATGGTAAGAACTACTACAGTGCTGGAAAGCACAATGGACTTTTTTTCTCCCTAGTTTCTTGACAGCTGTCTCCTTCACACAGAATAGTTTACCCAGATGAAAGATCTCAATGAGACACTGCAATTTCACTTAAGCGGGAAGTATTTCTTTTATTATTTGCTTCTGATTCTTATTCGATGAATGATGCCAAAAAATACCCTTTAAGGAATGAGGACTGGTTTGCTACCTGCTCTTCATCAATATTGTAAGCATGTATAACTTGAGTATCTAGCTTAAGCTGCCCAGTTCTATAGTTAGTATTCAGAACCCACTCACACCAATGGAAAAAGTTCTTTTAACTTGCATAGTCTTTGGACCAAGGCCAAATTTTTCCAGCTGTACAATAGCTGGGCATCACACTGTCTTAGCAGTAGTCTGGCCTGCTTCTGACTGCAGACAACTGTTAGTGCCAGTGAATTAGATGACACCACTATAAGAGGAAATTCTAGGCATGCTCTGAAGCAATCTGGCTGACCATCATCCAGAGTTTGGCGCTGACACTTGCATCTCCCGTTGCAAAGCTTGCTCCTTTTCCTACTGAAGTCAACAGCAACCCTCTTACCAGCAGCCCATGTCGAACGAGCTGCTGGGAGCAGTTGCCATTCCCATGCTCCGGGACACAAGCGCAGCTGGTCTCAAGGCAATCCAAGCTTTAGGGGGAAAGCAAAGGCCGTGTTTCACCGTACCTGATTTTGACTTCAGGGCAATCTGAATCGAATGCCCATCGTTGACCACTTCACAGTCACGACATACTACGTAGTTTGGTGACAGACGCACTTCCAGGAGCGAGGGGTCGTATTTAGCTTCTCTCGAGTTCAGGTTAATAGGCGACTGGTACTCCCCGTTGGCATCGGGAAAAATCAGCCCCCACTCCACGCCTGAGGCACAAGGGAAAGATGTTAACGGGGACACCCGGCGGCTGCCGGGACAGACAGACCCTCCCGCCCGCCCCGGGGCTGCCCATCGGAACCAGCGCTGCGCCTCTGCCGCGCCCCGCTGCCTTCCCCCCGGCGTCCACGGACCCACCGCCCGCTGCGGGCCGGCGTTTTCCCGCTCGGGGCTGCCGGAGGCCGATTTCCCTCTGCTCCGCTACCCAAGCCCTGTCACGGCCACCTCCTCCTCCTCTCCTTCATCGGACGCGGCGAAAGTTTGTCCCCAGCAGCGCCGCCGCCGCCTCCCGCTCCTCACCTTCCTCGTATCCCCACTCCGGAGCCTCCTCCCGGCGCTGGAAGGGCTCGTCGCCCTCGATCAGGCTCCTGTCAGCCATGGGCGGGCGCCCTCCGAGCAGCCCTGTGTGCGTGTGCGTGTGTGTGTGCGAGGGGCGAGGCGGGCTGCCGCCGCTCCGTGCCGTGTCTCGGCCCTCCCCCCGCCGGGGGGTGTCGTCGTGTGGCGGGGCAGGAGCGCCGGGCGGGCCCGGAGCTGGTCGCTGTCTCAGCGGCGCGGCGAGGTGAGATTGGGCGAGGCGGGCGAGGGGTAACGGTGGCGGATGGTGGAGAGAGCACCGGGCGGCCGCGGGAGTCGCAGCCCAGGCTGAAGTCCCCCGCGGGCCACAGCTCCCCGGTCCTCCCGGCGTTTTCCTCTCCACCCCTGCGGGCTGCTCCCCTTGCCCGGGTGAGGGCTTCTGCGGCTCCGCTGCCTCTCGAGCTGGGCACAGGAGGTCTGTACCCGCGGGGACAGCCGGTGCAGGCAGCTTCAAGCAAGAGGAAGGACAAAACCCTGCCCTTAGGGAGGAACAGCCTGGCACAGGTACAGGCTGAGGGCCACCAGCTGGGAAGCAGCTTGGCAGAGAAGGGCCTGTGGGTCCTGGTGGGCACTAAATTGACCATGAGCCAGCCATGTGCCCTTGCTGTAAAGGTGAATGGTATCCTGGGCTGCATTAGGCAAAGCGCTGACAGCAGGTGGAGGGAGGTGATCCTGCCCCTCTGCTCAGCACTGGTGAGGCCACGCCTGGGGTGTTGTGTCCAGTTCTGGGCTGTCCAGTACAAGAAAGCTGTAGAGGTACTGGAGAGAGTCCAGCACAAGGCCATGAAGATGGTTAAAGGAGTGGATAAGGAAAGCCTGGAGAAGAGCAGGTTCAGTGGGATCATATCAATATGTACAAATAGAATCATAGAATAGTTAGGGTTGGAAAGGACCTTAAGATCATCTAGTTCCAACCCCCCCTGCCATGGGCAAGGACACCCCACACTAAACCATGTCACCCAAGGACTCATCCAACCTGGCCTTGAACACCGCCAAGGATGGAGCATTCACAACCTCCCTGGGCAACCCATTCCAGTGCCTCACCACCCTAACAGTGAAGAATTTCTTCCTTAGATCCAATCTAAACTTCCCCTGTTTAAGTTTGAACCTGTTACCCCTTGTCCTGTCACTACAGTCCCTGATGAAGAGTCCATCCCCAGCATCCTTGTAGGCCCCCTTCAGATACTGGAAGGCTGCTATGAGGTCTCAATGCAGCTTTCTCTTCTCCAGGCTGAACAGCCCCAACTTTCTCAGCCTGTCTCCATACGGGAGGTGCTCCAGTCCCCTGATCATCCTCGTGGCCCTCCTCTGGACTTGTTCCAACAGTTCCATGTCCTTTTTATGTTGAGGACACCAGAACTGCACACAGTACTCCAAGTGAGGTCTCCCGAGAGCAGAGTAGAGGGGCAGGATCACCTCCTTCGACCTGCTGGTCACACTCCTCTTGATGCAGCCCAGGATACAGTTGGCTTTCTGGGCTGCGAGCGCACACTGAAGCTGGCTCATGTTCATTTTTTCATCGACCAACACCCCCAAGTCCTTCTCTGCAGGGCTGCTCTGAATCTCTTCTCTGCCCAACCTGTAGCTGTGCCGGGGATTGCTCCGACCCAGGTGTAGGACCTTGCACTTGGCATGGTTAAACTTCATAAGGTTGGCATCAGCCCACCTCACAAGCGTGTCGGGATCCCTCTGGATGGCATCCCTTCTCTCCGGCATATCAACTGAACCACACAGCTTGGTGTCATCGGCAAACTTGCTGAGGGCGCACTCAAAAAGGGAAGAGGTAAAGAGGATGGAGCCAGGTCCTTTTCTGTGGTGCCCAGTGACAACACAAGCTGAAACATGGGAAGTTCCCTCTGAACATCAGGAAACGCTTTTTACTGTAAGAGTGACCAAGCACTGGCACTGGATGCCCAGGGATGTTGTAGAGTCTCCAGACCAGGAGATACTCGCCTAAACACGGTCTTGGGGAACTTGCTCTGGGTGATCCTGCTTGAGCAGGGCATTTGAACAAGGTGATCTCCAGAAATGCCTTCCAATCTCAACCATTCTGCAATTCTGAGGTTCTTCACGCCATAGAACTCTGCCCCTTCTATAGAGGGACAGAGACCCACAGTGAGGATAAGGGAGCCACTGAGTAAGCATGGGAGTTCATCTCTGTCGCTTCTGTTCTGAAGAAGGGTTGTGGCATCCACACCTTTTACAGTGACCCCTTCATTTAGGCCACGTCCAGGAGTGTGGTTTCAACTTCTCCTGCAGGATATACAAGATGTAGTGTTGACATGGGAGCAGAAATTACCACCACTGTGAAAGTGAGACAGAAGGAGAGGAAGGACTTAGCTGGAACGTCATTAATGGAACAAGAGAGTACTGGCTCATGAGCTATATGCAAGGTGAAAAGAAAATAGGACAAAAGAAGTAAAATGTGCTGGGTTGGGTTTAAGATCAGAACAGAAACAGGTTTCCTTCTACAGGACCATTACTTATTATCTTCACAACTGATGACTGAAAGAAATATATACTACCCAAACAAACTATAACAGTGGTGCAGCTTATTGAGGCAAAAAAGCAAATAGGCATATTTCCTCATATAATGATCACCTGACATCAGTACAAACAGAAAAGTCACATTTTTGAACATGAATTTTAATCACATGAGATATCATGTTGCGTATGCGTACCCGTCTCCCATACCAAACTGGGTTTATTGGTTAAGTTCTGTCCTCTAATTGCTTCTTAAATACACACTAGTTGTTTCTATTAACGTCAGTCCATTTGAATCATTGCTCAACCACACGGGGAAAAAACAAACTTTCCCCTAAATCATAACTGATTCTGGTCCATCTGACTGGAAATTTAATTTTCATCTTCAAACAGAGTCTCACAGTTTGAAAAACAACAGTCCTAGGAGGCTGGGTTCATTCCTGTACTCCTTGAAGTACAGTACTTCATTCATGCCCTCTATTAAGTCCTTTCCTGCAGTAGCTTTCCTGTGGGACATCTGTTCTAGAATTTCATCCTTATGAGGGGCAACATTATCAGACCTGCGAGTTCCTGTTTTGCAATAAATACTTTTCACGGCTTTCCATAATTTCCATGGCTTCCATTCATTACTGAACTTAAGAACTAAGCTACTTATACTTGTTGCCCTTCCTTTTAACCTCTCCAATTCTTTCCATACCTCTCTGCAAAATTAGGCATAGCAGGTAAAATCTTAATGAATGCCTGGCATTTCTTTATTCCCGTATGTCTGCTGAGTTGTTTTCTGTGCAAATATCCTATTTCTTCCATAGCTTCTGTGAGGCATAGCATAATCTAATCAGCAGATTATACTCCACTGAAGATTCCTACACCTTTAATGGTGAAGTGTGTAAGTAACAAAGGAGTTCAAGGGTGTGTCTCCACAGTGAAATGGAGCACAGGACAGAGCCCTCATATTTAACTCCAACAGCAAATGTGGATATTGACCTGACCAATCTCTATACAAATCAACTCATTCATTTATGGACCCAACTTCAAGTAAAAAGATTGAGACAATCAGATGGAGACCGTGGCATGATCTAAGCCTTGTTCAAGATCAGTGGGATTTTGTGTCCTTTAATGATGTAGGTACTCTTGAAAATATTGTACTCTGTCAGGCTGGTCTTGTTCCTATATATAGTAGACTGACAGCACTCTATGCACTGCTGTTTGACACAGAATCATAGAATAGTTAGGGTTGGAAAGGACCTTAAGATCATCTAGTTCCAACCCCCCTGCCATGGGCAGGGACACCTAACACTAAACCATGCCACCCAAGGCCTCATCCAACCTGGCCTTGAACACCGCCAAGGACAGAGCATTCACAACCTTCCTGGGCAACCCATTCCAGTGTCTCGCCATCCTAACAATAAAGAATTTCTTCCTTATATCATATTGATGTACTGTGCAGTCATTGAGAAACACTCAGTGTTGCAGCATTATGTTACCTGATAGAGTTGTCCCAAGGCATCCACATCCACTTTACAGTCCTTTCTTCTTTAATTAAGTGTGCTCTTCATGGGGATCGCATGGTTTATGCCAGACATTCGGTGTTCCATCTCTCTCTTAAACTGACTATATCAATCTTTAGAAACTTTAATACCAGACATCTAAAGTTTATGTTTGTGTAGAAGCTCCCAATAGTTGGCTTTATTATGAAGAGATATCAAATATATAACTATAATACACATAAATACACTCTTTATTCTGTAAAAATGCATTGCTTGTGGTGTTTGCTAACTTGGCTCAATATACTGAAAAATCTGAGAGGAGGCATAGTGATGGCACTCAAGCTAGTATCAGATTGATGGGTGAAAAGTAGGAGAAGCCCAGCCAACGTGACCTTTGTAAGTGGCATGACACCTCACCAGTAAGAGCAGGAGCAGGTCACCTCTCTCCTGAATCGCAGTTCAGCCTTTAATTCTGTGGAACATGCTGACTTCTTGTTTAATTGGGATTAGTAGTCACATCCTTTCATGATACCAGGAAAAAAAAGTCCAGGCACAGATCCAAGGTTTAACAGTTCCTCTTTGAACTCAGGGGACAGTAGTTCAGAGGCAGCAGAGACTCTGACATTCCCTTTTGTCAAATAAGAAATGGCTTTTTGAAACAGGTTTGGTATAATATTAATCCTGGTAAGATTGCAAACAACTATTCTTGTATTTCCTATGTCTAGATAGAATTATTAGTATTTTTTATACAGTTACTGATTTTTTTTCAAAAGATATTATACCTTCCCTAAATACCTTAAAATTTGTATACTGGCCTGAACCAAAATTCTGCATCCAAACACGGTGAAATTTGCATGTATAAGTTGTCATTAATGACTAGCAACTTTTTTTTAAGAGGTTATGTTTCAACAACTGTATTTATTGCCTTTACCACTCTGAAAGGAAGATTCCAATGCAGGGAACTGTACAGGTTGCTAAGCTGTCTGTAGGAAAAAAAAAAGAATTACAAGAATTACAAACTATATGTTTTGACCTGCAGGATTCTTTGCAGGCCACACAACGAAGAGTTATTTCTTAGAGGGATGAGAAATGCAGACTGTGAGACGGTCGTATTTTCGTTCTTACTCACTTTATTACCTTCCTGCCAGCACAGAGTAGTTAAGGTCATGCAGGACTTAATATTATGATAAGGGGAGAAATAATCTGTGGGGTATTAGAGTATTCCATTTGGGGCAATTTAGAGTCCATTTGTGCTTCTCTAAACCAGATCTCAGTTCTTGCCAAGGTGTCCTGGAAGAAAAGGCAATGTCCATATAGCAACACAGGCAACTGAAAGGATCAGGAGCATCTAGCTTTTCCAGCGAAGAGGGCTTTCTATTTTGCTTCTTGTGTTGGACTAAGGTTGGCCAGCAATCATCTCTCACGTGGTCCAGTTTCTATCTTTATTTCTTGCCAGGTTACTCTCTCAAATAAGTTTGATTCTTTTCCAGATTTAGAAGTGTAAGCAGGAAGTTTCTGAATTAGGCCATTGAAACAGAAGCTTCTAAGTAACAAAATTGAAAACCTTTCTGCACATTTTAAAAGGAACTACTTCTTTACAAGGAATAATATTCCAGTGTTCCTGGAATAATATTATTTGCCTATCATTTTCTTTCTGCAGCTGAAGTAATGTGTTACAAAAAGGAAATCGATGGTTGAGCAGTATAAATAGTCCAAAATGAGAAGGTAAAGAGAGACCAGTTTCAGTAAAGGGGCCATTTGTAGTAGAGAGAAACCATGTACATTTAAGAAGACTGTATGTTTGCAAGTGAGGTTTACATTGGTAAATGCCATCCTGCAAACACTGCAAAATATGTCAGCTGGATCCCAATTTCCCTTTACATCCATCCTAAAGGGTGGTTTTAGTGGCCTTGTGTGGTTTATGGTCTGCAAGTGTAAATTTGTGCTTCTTACCTTTGCCAGGTAATAGGAGAGCCAGGTTCACACTTCACACGTTTCACTTTGCAATATACATATTTGGGGGAGGAATTAAAAAATCAACACATTGATCTGAAAGTGTTAGCACAAGTTTTTTTACAGTACAGATACAGAACTCTTACGTGCAAAATTGCATCTGTAAGAGTGTACAAGAGATAAAAGGAAAAAAAAGGGAAACATGCTAATATATCTAAGCTGATGGGCATATTGGCATGTATTCTTCCAGTATTCAAATATGTAAACCAGAACTATTATGGCTGCCCATGAGAATTCACACATACAGCTAGAGAACATTACAACAGGATAGCTTCAAGTTCTTTAAAGAAAACCCAAGGAATGGAAAGCCATTTCTAAGGACAAAAATACCACAGTCAAAAGGGAAGTGGTTCATTAATAAAAAATACAGTGTAATTAAGGGCACACTAAAAAAATAGAGAATAATCCAGTGAAAATTGGAGAACAATCTAGTGTAGTCTCCTGGAGCTTTTCTTTGCTTTGAAAAATATTAACACTGGAAAAAAAAATCTGTGAAGAACTATAAAAAAGTAGCAAAGGCAACAGGAATTGCTGATGAAGTAAAGTAAGTACAAAAGTAAAGTGCAATCCTGCAGACAATAGAAGAGTAGAAGGGAAGTGACATTTTTTTCCCCTAGTAAGCTAAAAGGAAAAGAGAGATAAAGGATGAAATAGGTTATCTCTGAAACACAGAATGCAAGTGATAATCAAGAGCCCCAACATGGCAAAAATCCTATGTAAATATTTCTTTATTTCTTTAGGAAGGAAGCAGAACTAAAGATACACCCAGACCCTAATTCAAGGAAGAAGATGGGAAGCTCAGAGGAAAAATCTGCAATAAGAAGATGATAAATATTTATTTACCTAGCTGTAATAATTTCAGATCTTTAACATTAAATGAGATTCCCGAAGGATTATGAGTTTCATATAATACCTGTTGAAATTAAGTGGCTGTCAATGGAACTGATAGATGTTAAATCCACTTCTTGCAAATCAGATGTTTAAGAAAGAAGCTCTGAAACTGGGAAAGACGTAATATCTTCTACTGTTTAACATAAAAGGTGAGAATGAGCTAAATAATGAGCCTCAGCAGTTTTTCACTAGAAGAGCACAAGCAGGTGTTGGCTTTTCATTTGGGAAGCTCATGAGAAATGGAAGCACAGATCAGGATCTAGTGGCAAGGGAATAACAACGTATTTCAGTCTGTAAAATGATGGTGAAAGGACAGCCAGCTCTTTATTAATTCTACTAAGTTTTGCTTATCAGTATGTAAACATCCACCAAGTGCTCACATGGCCCGTCCTCGTAAAGCTATAAAATCACATGTTCAGAGTGCAGTCTGGCTTCCTATGTCACAGACTATTATATTTCACACAGTTACTCCTGCGGAGAAAGACTTGGGGGTGTTGGTTGATGAGAAATTTAACATAAGCTGGCTTCAGTGTGCACTTGCAGACTAGAAAGCAAAGCGTGTGCTAGGCTGCATCATAAGGAGCCTGACCAGCAGGTCAAAGGAGGTGATCCTGCCTCTCTACTCTGCTCTTGTGAGACCTCACTTGGAGTATTGTGTGCAGTTCTGGTGTTCTCAACACAAGAAGGACATGGAACTGTTGGAACAAGTCCAGAGGAGGGCCACAAGGATGATCAGGGGACTGGAGCACCTCTCGTATGAAGACAGGCTGAGAAAGTTGGGGCTGTTCAGCCTGGAGAAGAGAAGGCTGCGTGGAGACCTCATAGCAGCCTTCCAGTATCTGAAGGGGGCCTACAAGGATGCTGGGGATGGACTCTTCATTAGGGACTGTAGTGGTAGGACAAGAGGTAATGGGTTCAAACTTAAACAAGGGAAGTTCAGATTAGATACAAGGAAGAAATTCTTTACTATGAGAGTGGTGAGGCACTGGAACAGGTTATCCAAAGAAGTGGTAAATGTTGGACAGAGCCTTGGGCAACTTGGTCTAGTGTGAAGTGTCCCCGCCCATGGCAGGGGGGTTGGAACTAGATGATCTTAAGGTACTTTCCAAGCCTAACTATTCTATAATTTTACTCATGTATTAATTATTTGGCTGTCAATTAATAATAACTTGTGTTTTGCCACAGTACATTTTCTAGAAATGCATGACCTGAAGGCATCAAGAAATGAAGAATCAATATTTTGACAGTTTGTTCCAGTGGTTAATCCCCTTCAGTGTTAGCTAATGGGTACCCAATTCTAATTTGAATTTATCTGGCTTTAACTTCCAGCTACTGGTTCACATTATGCCTGTTTGCTGTGACACAAGAGCCTTTATTGCTTAGTCTTTTCTCTCTAAGGTAATCACCCACTTTAGTCTGGTCATCTCTGTGTGGTCTAAAGAAGAGAAGCTCATTAACACTTACTAGAGGATAAAGACCAGGTTATCTTGGTTTTAGCTTTTTTCTGCACATTTTTCCATTTTCCACATTCAAAATACAGACACCAGCTGTGTAGCTCTTGTTTTCACCTCTGTATTCTCACTCATTTCTTTTTTATCTGCACATAGACAATCCCCATTAGTCTTTTTTTTTGCTGCTGAATCAGACATTGGAGCTCTTGTTCCGCTGTGGTTTAGTACAAACATTAGATCTTCTTTCTGAGTCAGGGTATCCAGGAGCCAGTCTACAGTATGTGGACACTTATCGTCTTCCATTTAGTTGACTTAAAATGCCATTCATTTCAGTGAGTTCTAGTGTTCAATTTTAATCAGAATTTGTACATCAGTAAATCATGTGCCTCATAAAAATCTGTAATCTAATTATACATGTTTGTTTGACAAGACATACTTTCAGTAAAACTATTGACACTAGCATTAATTATATTCCTCTCCATCAAGCTTTTATGACTGTAATCCCATATCAGTATTTTCCCTGGAAGTGTTTTCAGGCTAACCAGACAGCAATTACCTGGATCATCTCATTTCTCTCTTTTTTTTTTTTCTTTAATATTTACATAATGTTAAAAATCTTTAAATCCTGGATTTTCTGTTAAAAATTTACAGAAGAGACTGAAGATCTGTTCAGCCAATTTTTGCAGAACTCAAAGATGTCAGTACATAGGTTTAAAACAGATTTAAAAATTCTAAGTTTTGTGATATTGTGTAATGGCATTTATATATTAATAAACTGCCAGATTCTTTACCCAGAAATGGTGTAAGCAGATGAGATTCCTCTCCAAACATGAAACCTTCAAAATATTTATTAATATTTTGTTTCTTTATCATCATTAACAAATGCACAGTCGTGGCCAGCAATTGACTGTGGGTGTCTTTATTACTCGTGTAGTTTGAAAGTTGTTACTTATTTGTGGGAAACCCAGTTACTGATTTTTCCCTGAAGTGTTCAGCAACATTTTTATAGTCCAAAATTTCTACTTCATATCAATGTTTGTTTACTCCTTTAGCTACGTATTACAAGTTTAATCTCCAGTTATTTTTTCTATTCACCACTGAATCAGCACTAGATTCTAAGTACAGCTGCTTTCTTTTTTCAGTTGCAGATTTGTGACACTTTTTGTCACATTTTATAGCAATTAAAGAGCTCCCTATTTCCATTCCATTTTTTCTACGTTTTTCCTCTTAAGTCATGTCAGTTGTAATTTTAGCTATAGAAAACAAACTATATGATTTCAAAGTGTATACAGCAGGAAGCAAAAGTTATAGGAAGCAGTTTGCAGTTTCAAAGCCCAGTGGTCAGCTGCAGATAATTAGGAAGGTAGACCAGACATTCAATCATAGAGGACAGTATAAGACTGTAATGCTGCTAGAAGGACTCAGCTCACATCCTTTTGGAATTCAAAATGGTTCAATTGGAACATAGCAACAGGAGATGTCTCTGTTAAGATTTAGGTTTTATCATTCATTAATCATGTTTCAATGTAAATAACTAGGAAGATGCATCTTTAAATTTAAAATTTTAAGAAATTTAATTGCAAATTTAAATGTTTGGGGTAGGAAGATGGAACACTGATTTTTTGAATTAGTATTCTTCCAGGGTGATAATATCATCAATAATAATGTAGTAATACCTGCCTTAGATTAGGTGTGTTGTAAAAAGAATCACTAAAGAATTTAGCTTTGTATCCTCAGTCTCTAAACCTGAGATTTTACATGGGCACAGAAATGTTCAGACTCAGAAGTGCAAAGGGACTGGTAAGCTTCCAAGCCACTGAACAACTTCAAACAGCTGCCATTAAAAATAAAAATCCTTTCACAGACTGAATATGAAATCTTTGCCCCAAGTGCCCCAGATCACCATGCAGTAAGTTAGCCAGTGGCTGTAATATTTATCAATGTTTCGCAACATATCCATATACAGCAGATTTATTTAAAGCAGGGAAAGAAGGCATCAGAAGAGACTTCTTCGCTGAAAAGACAACTTTGATATAAGCCTTTTTTTGTGGGTTTTTTTTTTCCTATAAGATTTTGTATTTCACAATCTCCACCCTCCTGTTTAAGAGTCTTAAGAACAGGCATTTTCTGGTTTACACTGAAACACGGGAGTCTTAAATATCTCTTCAGCTGCTTCCTAATATTTGTTCCACAGGAAGGGAGTCAGTTAGTAGCATAGTGTGCTTTGTTGTATCTGCACCAGCAAAGCAGATAAGCTCAGCCTCTCTTCGTCTGGAAAATAGGCAGAGGAAGAGCTCCAGGAGACAATGCAGTACTTAAGGATTATTGTAAAGGTTTCGGGGAATAAGACACCTGTCAGGTAAGCAGAAACAGCCCTCTGCTATCTGTGTTGCTGTGCTGCTTCCCAAACTGCTCAACTGCCTGTGAGCACTTCCTCTGAAATTGCTTGGTTTTGGCTCCCAGCTGTGGGTCAGTATTTCTCATAGTGAACTGAAACTCTCCTTCATTCTATTATTATTACTCCTGCTTAGCACTTAAAATCTCATTTTGGCACTGAAAAGCTGTCTTGGGTATGTTAACATACATTCGAGCACCAGGTATTCCCCTCATGCAAGAAGATGGCCCAGCTCCAGCAGTTCTACCTGGCACGCTTGGGCTGGCATCACACTGAAGGAGCCAGCAGGGCTTTTTGCTGAAAATCTGATGCTCCGTGAGATTTGGCTACATATATACTTTGATTAAACCACAGTTTATTCCAGAGAGACCTTGTCATATGAAAGGGTTTGCTCCTCGTGAGTCCCTGCACGTTTTTCACTTTGGCAGACCCCTTCTTGGAACTCAGGGAGGCAGAAGATACTTCTCAGGTTGAAAGGCATCATTTGTAGTTTCTTGGGACTTTTCCTGGACTGTCTACATTAGCAATAAGTAGAAGGCCTGCAGCAGTAAGACTGATGGCACTAAATCAAAGCATCTACAAAGCTTCTAGAAGTACAATTCTTCTGTTAGCTTTCCCTGAGCACTTTATTCTCTACCCTCACACTTCTTTTAGTGCCTCTGTTCGGGGCTGAGCCTTTGGCACAGTCACTGAAACACAGCTTTATCAAGTTGCAAATTGCAAACTAAAAGTGTGTGGAAATACAAAATTAAAAGCTTGTTTATCGCAGAGCTGCTTTGCTAGTGTAGAGCATGAAAGCAAATTCTCCTGTGACAAGAGGGCTAGTGCTTTTTCAGTGTCCTGGGGAAAGTGAAATCCGTGGAGGCAATGCAGTGCATCAAGGCCAGGAAGCTGCAGGAGTTTACAAGAAAAACTTGTCCTTTCATAGTTAAAATCCCAAACACTCTACAAAACCCCTGCAGCATGGTGTTTAAAATGAGGTGCTACAAGACTGGCAAATTAAAGTGGACATGCTCTGCTAATGAGGGCAAATTGTGCCAGCTCTTTACAAAGAATAGCTGTTTCCACCCACATCAAACAAGCTTTGCTTGATAGATGTAGAAAGAGAGGGGAGAGAGGCTATGGCACTGTTCATTCCTTTCTACTCACCTCGACCTAACATCTTGTAGAGACTATGAATCATATTGGGTCTGATCTTGCCCCCACTGAAAAATGACAATGTTTTGTGTGAGAGTTGGATTGCCTGGGAGGAAAATGGCAGTATTCACATTCTCACTACACACCCAAACATAACATGCTCTCAGATTATATTGTTGTTCACTTTAACAGCAGTAATTTGATTGGCATCAAGAAGATTGCAGCCTTCACTATGTTCAGGAGTTAGGACACTTTGTCATAAATGATAATATTTTACAACTACTTCAGGGTATTTATACGCAGATTCAGACAGTGCTGCAGTGTACAGACAGCATCCATTTGGGGTTTCCAGTTTATAAGAACTTCTGTAGTTCTAATAGCACTCAACCGAGGCAGACATTTTTTCTGATATTAGGCTTTGTTTCTTAAGTAGTTTCTCTGGTAATTTAATAAATCATTCCTCACATTCTCATGTTTAAATTATATTCCCATGCAAAACGCATCCATCAGAGTTGGTGAGAGTGCAGCAATGCATGCTGTAACTTCCAGGGAGCTGGCAACTCACACCCTCATTAGCAGAAATGTACCAAGAAATTATAAAAGCTTTTCTAAGGATACATACAACACATCTCCCTGTCACTTATTCACTTCCTGTTTTCCTTCAAAAGCAGCTGAAAGAGGTGCTCTGTGCCTGCTTTCTCCTTATGTTGACATCTGTTTCTAAAAGAGAAAGGAGGCAATGAATGTTAAGCTGAAGGGACTTATTTTATTTATGATTGCAAAGATTCTTGGCTTGAAAAATCAGTTCAATTCCAGTGCCCTTCACCTTCCATTCTAAGCAGGCAGACAAAGAGAGCACTCACAGACACAACACATGTGATGTGAGGCAGTCTAATGGTATTAGAACAGTTCAGTGAAACATTAATGAATTTATAGTGATGACAACATAACAGTGCTAGGATTTAATCTGCTCTGTGGTAAGTGGTTTTCATAAGTAACCTCAAACAGAAATAACCAGTCAGGATTCTAGCTAAAATCTTTTGTTTTCTGACAAAACATAATCAACAGTTGTTCTTTTGAAACCAGTAGCCATTCCCTTGTTTGCTGTGTTGCTTGTGTTTCTCCAGTCTATGTCATATCTCAGACTGTTT
Source organism: Psittacula echo (assembly GCF_963264785.1). Taxonomy (NCBI): domain Eukaryota; kingdom Metazoa; phylum Chordata; class Aves; order Psittaciformes; family Psittacidae; genus Psittacula; species Psittacula echo. The sequence goes on from NC_137737.1 coordinate 122,429,123, forward strand.
AACCAAGCTCAGACAAAAGCTCAGCTATTCCAAGCATCTGATATTTCAAATACATTTTCCCCACAACCTCCTGTGCTTCATGCTGCTAGCCTCGGCAGCTGCTTGGAACAGAGATCCAGGAAAATGGTATGATCTTGTTCATTGCACTATACCTTTAATCCAATTTTATAGTCACATCTTTTTGTTCACTGTCATACCTCCTTGCTGTACCATATCTATGCCTATTCATGTATTTGGTTGAGGTGGACATATAAAGTGTTAAATCAGATATGAGATTCTTGAGATACAATGTGAGCACTGGCTGGTTTTCAAAAGATCTTATCCTGCCTCACTGACATCAAAAGGTTGTTGCCATTGACTTAAAAGTGCCTGGTCCCAGAGACAACAACTTCTGCTAGAATGCCCATTTCCAGAATCCTAGAGAGGAAGGTGTTGGGCTTGGGGAGCTAAGTATGTAGGGGAGCTTCTCTTCACAGTCTACCAAGAAAGAATGGTGGTATGCATGTTAACATCCACAAAATTATTCACAAGATCCGTAATTTCATTATAGACATTCCTACATAAGGAGAACTGTGAGCTCTCTGCATGAAGCAAAGCAAAGTACTTCCAGTATTTCTTAAATGTCAGTTTTTCTGAAGAAATAGGTGCTCTTCCAAATGCTATGAAGATATATGTTCTAAATAACATTGTCCCTTCCCAGGCAAATGGGTAATAAAATAGGCAAGGAACAGAAAAAAGGGAAAAAGTGTCCATCTTGAAGTTTTCAGGGATCTGCCAAATCTCACTGAAGCTGGATTTTGGTTACTTAGATGACAGCAGGCTGGAGTGGGAAAAGATGACAGTAAGAACTGGAGATAAATTGCAGTCCATTGTGTTCCTACAGAATAGGAAAGTACTATGAAGCCTGTCTTAACTTAGTTTACTCCAGCACTAATACCAGTGAAACCCAGCAGTGTGGGATGTAGTGCAGACCAGCTAATTGCATAAATACCCACAGGTCTGCGAAGACTTATATAGCACAACAAAAGCTTTAGCAATCAGTACCCATGTCAGCAAGACCACAGGTAACTTTGATAGCAGCTGGGGTTTATTAGTACACCAGTAAGATCTGTAACTGCACTCCAGATGCACTGTAGCAGTTCTCTTACAGAAAACGTGGCTCTAAGGACATTGTCTTGAGAGAGTAACTAGAGGCAAGGCAGAACAGAAGTGCATCCACAGAGCTTTATCAGCTCCCCAAACTGCTTGCTGACTGATTTCAGTGGGACTTCTCATGTCAGCAGGGATTGCTGGGACAAATCTGTCCTTTTTCTATCAGAAATGCTTTGAGAATCAGATTTACCAAAAAAAAAATATATAGGATTGATTGCCTTCATTAGCCTCTTTCAGTAATGTTATTAGCTATAAATCACAAGACAGTTTCTTACAAAATTACATTCTTATTAATATCACAACATGCTCATCCCCCCACCAATTACCATATTCATTTATCATATGCTGGAAATACCAAGAAAATTAGCTAACATGGAGACTGATGGCGTGGCTGTACCTTTCCCTCTTCCATATATTCCATTTTTATCTTATGTTCTTCTTTAAATTATTTTTGTTGTCAAATGGTATTACAGAGCACAGAATGCTTTTCTGGTCCTTGCCATGTCTCAAACATTAAAAATGCATTAGGGAAGATATCAGCTACCTAGATTTGCTTTAAAATGTTTTTTTCCCTCACAGCCACTGAAAATAAGACTCATGAATGCATTAATCCTAAACAGAGTAAGTGGTGGTTCCTCAATTATTAAAAAATGCAGGCCAAAATTTACTATTAAAAGGGTGATGTAAAAAAAAAAAGAGGTAAAAAAAGTATGGTTTGCTCCATATGCTTGGTGTTCAAAATAATTCATTGATGATAATAACCATCACATTAATAGGGAGCTGCAGGAAAAAATAAAATGACCCTGTCTAATTCAAACCTGGGAAGAAAATGAGTTTTCCTGAACAACCAAAAAAACTGCTTTCAGAAGCATTTTTATCTCTGTGAAATTGGTGCAAAAGTCACGCTGTTACATATTCCTTCTGTTCAGTACCTAAGAGGACGGGGGAGATATTTTTTCACACATATTCCCAGCCCTGCTCTATTCCCTTTGTGCTTTGTAGGATCAGCACAGAAGGTCTAGAAAGTAGGATGCAGGTTCTCCTTGAAAGAAGGGCTTCCCAGCTGCCACAGTGCCAGCAGTCAGCTGTTCCCCACCAGCAGCTCACTTCTCCTCTCCAGCATACTGGATGGACCAAGGTTGTGCTGATCGCTGTGCTCCTTACCCGAGGATGGGACAGCCCAGCCTCTATGGACTGCAGCTGGTGAGGAGCAGCAAAGCAGTCCCCCATCCACACAAGAATCAGGTATCCAAAGGTCCCTGCTGTCTCTCTAGATGTCAGGATCCTGCATGCACCTACACCCCACAGGCTGATATGTTAATTCTTTCTAATAGAACTTACTAACAGCAAAAAAGCACGATTGCATCCATGTCTATAACATGGAGCTTCTTATAGAGACAGCACTTCTTGTTTTATTATATAAGCAATGATTTCGCAGGATGGCTGAGGTTGAAGGCAGCGCTAGAGATCATCTAGTCCAAATGCAGGGTCAGCTAAAGAAGATTGCTCAAGGCAGTGCCCTTTGGGTTTTAGATATCTCCCAGGATGCAGACTCCACCACCTCTCTGGGCAACCTGTGCCAGTGTTTCACCACCGGCATAAGAAACATCTTTTTCTTACGTTTAAGTGTCATTTGCTGTATCTCATTTGCCCCATTGCCTCTGGTCCTGTCACTGCACACCACAGAAAAGAACCTGGCTCCATCCTCTTTACTCACCTCCATTAGGTATTTGTACACACTGACACATCCCCCTGAACCTGTTCTTCTCCAGGCTGAGCAGTCCCAGCTCTCTAAGCCTTTTCTTACAGGAGAGGTGCTCCAGTCCCTTAATCACCTTCATGGCCCTGTGTTGGACTCTCTCCAGTAGCTCTACAGCTCTTTTGTACTGGGGAGCCCAGAACAAGACACAGCATCCTGGCCCACATTCAACTTTGTGAACAGTCATATTTATTAAAGCTGCTTTCCAGCTGGTTGACCCCACAGCTTCTACTGTACCTGGAGTTGTTCCCTTCTAGTGGCAGGACTTGGGATTTCCCTTTTTTGAACTTCATGAAGTTGCTGTCAGCCCATTTCTCCAGCCATGAGTATTTGTTGAAGTAGCCACTCTTCCCAGTTTTGTATCATCTGCAAATCTGCTGAGGGTGCACTCCATCCCACTGTCCAGATAACTTATGAAGATGTTAGAGCATGTTGGCCCCTGTATCAATCCCCACTGTATGCCTCTGATGAGTGGCTGATCACAGTCCTTTCAGCCCCACAGCTGAGACAGTTTTCAGCCCAACTCACTGTCCTCTCATCTAATCTGTACTTCATCAATTTGCCAGTGAGGATGTCATGGCAAACAGTGCCAAAAACCTTGCTAAATTCTAGATAAACAATATCCACTGCTCTCCCCTCCTGCAGCAGACTAGTCACTTTGTATTAGAAGGCTACCAGGTTGGTCAAGAATGATTCTTCCTTCCTAGATCTATGCTGACTGCTCCTAATCACCTCTTGTACTTCATGTGTTTGCAATGGTATCCATGATTACTTGTTCCGTTCCTTCCCCAGGGAATGAGGTGAGGCTGACCAGCCTGTAGTTCCTTCTTGAAGAAAGGAGTGACATTTGCTTTCTTCCAGTCCTCAGGAGCCTCCCCTGCTCCCCATAAGCTTTCAGTTGGCTCATGGCGAGCTCCATGCATCCCTACTTCTTTCTCAAATATATGGCAACCTCCTCTCTTCACCATCCCACCCTGTCCTTCCCATTGTATCCAGCCATTGCAGCACTCTAGTTGCATGAGTGTGATTTGCTCATTAATCGGAGATTTCAAGAAGTGCAGGCTCCATCACTGATGAATTCGAAGGTGAGCATTTTCGCTTTTTCATTGCTTTTCTAAACAATTGGCAATAAACTGAAAGTCCATTTCTCAGTACCATTGCAAAGGGCATATGTCATGGTAAAATGTCCTATGCTACTCTTAGTTTTGTACTGAATAAATGTTTCTATCAAATGGTGTTTATCACGAAAATTAAATATAAATGATAAATGGCTTGCTAATATTTTTCTGTGAGCCAGTTTTTAAATGGGTCACATTGTTCTTCTTTTTGCTAGCAACCTAAAATAGAAGTTGTTATATCAACAGTGGTTTGCACGTAATAGAACATTATCTGAAATTGAGTTTGGCAATGTTTTTCCTTGAAAATTAAGGCTATAGTGGTATAGTTATTGAAAATTATCATAGTTTACTTTTTATTTTTCTATTCAAAAGCAATATTCTTGATAGTAAAAATTGCAGTTGGAGTTCTGACTAGAGAAAATGATCTTTGGTACAGGCAATAAGGAAAATGAATGTTCATGTTGAAAGTATAGCTTTATCAGGGCTTCACTTCCCTTCATGGGCCCTTCTCTGCCAGCGTATTTGATGCAATGGCACAGACCTCAGTGGGACTGCACCAATCTATGTAACAGAGAAAAGAGGACATTTTGCTGCTTTTGTTAAAATTGAACTAGGTTGTAAAATTAAGGATAGAATTAAAGTAAAAGCATTGCCAACAGTTTCTTTCACAAATCTTGGGCTGGGAGGCTATTTACAACAATCAAACTGTGGTCCATTTCTCCCTGGAGTAACTTGCAGATGTGCAGCTGCAGCTCTTAAACACCAAGGAAAACATGAGCTACCCATGGACAACAGCACATGCAGCCCACCCAAGGCACATGGGGCCATCCAAGAGTCACCAGCACCTCCAAGGAAGGGGTTTTTAAGCTCACTGTTGAACACTTTGGAAAAGTGGAAATTCAGATGTGCTCAGGGCGCAAGTTGTTTGGCCCAGCTCAGGCTTGCATGTCACCGCAGAGCTGCTGAGGAGTGCGTTCAGGCAATGCCACATGTGGCTGTGTAGAATTCCTTCTCGGAGAACGGATTTCCCCACTCATGTAAGCAGCCTGTCCTCCCACTCAGCTCTCAGTTCAGGATTAAAGGGCATCTCAAGGCTCCACTTCTGTGGTTTAAGTTAAAGTAGGGTCAAAACCATTTGCAACACTTAAAAGCATAACAAGGAAAAATGAAGAGGTCTTTCCACCACCTGCTGAGGTGTGCAGGAGAAAGCAGACTCAAGTACAAGGTCCTGACTATGCCTGGCACCGTGCGTTAGACTCTTTGGGGATTCTTCAGAGAGGTGAACTTTCCCTGCACTGAGGTAAATGAAAATCTGTGCATCCAATCTGTTTCTCATTAAAGAAAATAACTCTGAATCTCTCCAGCGTGCAAGTCAGAACTGTCTGAAAGTCACAGGGAAATGAAGGGCTGAAGGGCTGAGAATTTCATGCTTCTTTTTCTTTTTATATACTCTTTATTCCTGCAAATCCTATGGGAAGCATCAGACTTCAGCACAGGGACAGCCAGAAAGATTCAGGGCTATTAAATTAGTAGCTTGTTTAAATCCCAAGGTAAACTAGTTGTGCTAAATTAATCTATGAACCCTCGTGTCAGATCTAGAGCTTCTGAGCAGTACAGATATTTTGAGATGATCTAATTGTGGCTGGAGAGAAGGGAGAGTATGGACACAAGTAACACCATACTGTGTGCCACAGAGGGGTCAGCACACAGCGTGATGCAAACCGCTGACACAGGCAACACAACCAGAACAACAGGAATCAAAAACATCGAGGCTTCTCTAAAAATTAGTTGCTGGAATAACCACAGGATAGCAGATTTGGAATTCTTGATAGGAAACTGAGGAAGATGTGTAAATTAAAAATAGGAGTTTCTGGAAGTGATGGAGAGATTGGAAAGAGCCAGGAAGGCAACTGCTGCCGGGTAATAGATCAATAGACAGGGGTTGCTGCTTATGAGAGTTTTTCCAGCTCATAAGCAGGAATCAGAGGCACCCAAGCTAGCTCTGTTTCCTGAACTCAAGCAGGACCAGTTAACAGCAGTGCCTCTCACCAGTGTGAATTAGAGGATACAGGTACTGCCATCTTTAACATCGTATTGTGAAGCAGGGAGCAGGTCTTGGCAAACTGAAGGTGAAGTCTGGGCCGTGGAGCTGAGCAAGGGCAGTGTAACCTGGGTAACCCCAGGCTCCTTCTGGACAATGCTCTTTTGTGAGTTCAGTGCTGGCAGACGCTGTGGGGTGAAAGCACTACATCCATCCCTACTCCACACCTACCCTAGCACCAGCACTGTGAAACCACATGCAAATCGTCACAATGTTGTCAACTTAATTGCTAGAAACAAACTAGAAGAGAGTAGAGGAGACTTCTAATATGCTGCTGGTAAATGTGGGATTTGTAGTATATATTGGTATATCCACCTTTGTTGGGTGGATGACATTTATGCACTGAAATGGACATTTTTTGGAAGATTCTTGAGATCACACTTTTGTTTTTACCCCTCTGTGTGAATGGTGGAAAACATTTTTAAATAGTACCCTGCAGAGAGTAAATAAAATGAATAAACATCTTACAGTTTGTGGCTCGTTCCAGATGTGATTGATCATTGGCCCATTGGCGCAGGTCAACCGCTGCCATAGAAAGCTCCAGATAATCCTTAGCTGCATTTCCTAAACCATTAACAGGATGGACAAGGCTAGATAACAGTGCATGATTTATTTTTCAAAAGCAGCTGACAGGAGGAAATGGACACCAAAGGAATTACTCATTAGAACAATACGGCACATTTGGAAATTCAAAACAGACTGCCTGGAATGATTTAAATCTAGCACGAGGTTCATGTCAGTCCCTTGCATGTCAGTGTTGTAATCTACTGCTCCAGTTTTAGAAAGGTTGATGGGTGCACTCCCTATGGCTTGCATGTTGGTGTGAGCCTGGATTTAAATAATTATGAGTTGAATACCACCTACCATGGCTAAATTCAGCTTGCGTGTTGTGCGCAATGGCTACATTCACATGCATGGACACACATACACAACACACAGACATACCAACATTTTCTAATATAAAAGAAATATCTATTATTTGCTTGTTGAGAGGCATTATTAATAATAGCAGGTATCTTACAAGCTGTAAATACATCCTGTCCTTAAGAACCTGCATCTATATCCAGGGCAAAAACTTGGCAGTTCATCTCAAGGGAGCATGTTTCTCTCATGCCTGACTTATAACCAACAGAGAATTTTTCATTATATTGGGTTTTACCATTTTTCAGCACAAGTCATCAACCAAGCCTGCTTCCTTCTGGTAAAATTCTACCTGTGTCTTACTGCTAAAGTAATATGTACATTTATAGCTGTCACTAATAAGTTACATTTAAGAGCTTTAGTTGCTTTTTATCCTTCCTGGGGTAATAATTTATAATCAAAGGACTCAGGAGCCGTATTAAAGAAACATATGCCACCATGTGTAGCACAAGGATTACTTTGCAAAGAGACAACCGGCAGCCAAAGCAGTTCAGGGTACTTCTCCATATATTCGTCTTAAAAGCATGATAGCCCTTTTCATCAAAGAAAAAAAAAATCTAACACAAAACCCTGTTAAATCACTGTATCTGAAAATGGCTAAAATCTGATTAGTGTATGCAGTAACAGGGACTGGGCAATACCATAAAAACGGTCCAGGTGGTGGATATCTGAGGAGCCCAGATATGTAGTCTACAATCAGCAGCTGTAAAAAGCTCTTTGCATTCCTCTTGGTGCAGGAATCACTTTGAAAAAGGCCATCCTAAAACGAAAGCAATTCAAGCAGCCTGAGAGGAAGAGGAAGGAAGGAGGAAGTGTTATTTCATCTTCTGCACTGCCAATCATTTTTACATCATCCCAGATTATGCGACATACCATAGCAGAGACTGTGAAGCACGAGTTCATCAGGCAAGGGCAATCTTCGTGAGCACTGCCTGCTGCACAGTGTGTGCTCTCAGATGTCTGAGGTGGAAAGGTCACAGCCACAGACTTCACAGCATCTCATCCGGCCTCAGCCTACACCCACCCTTGGTTATCCAGGGTTATGAGGAAGAGAGGTTAAATGCTTTCATGTGTCTCTGTTCATCCCAGTGGCATATAAAGAAGAATTCAGTTAAAATCAAATTAAGTAGCTCCCTTCTTTAGAATGATGTTGTTACTGTGCAGGTTAAAATAAAATTACCTGAATTAGTATCTGATCTAATTTTGCAATGATGTTTTACAATGTGTAGTGTCCAACAATACACAGCGATAATCCTAAAGAGAGCACATGAGGATTTACAGTGTATAATGATGTGTAGTATCTTTGATGCTCAAACTCTTGTTCCTCTGTTTGCATATTAACTATGATGATACAAACTGTCTTGGCATAAGGCACAAGACTTTGTCATCTCAAAAATCAGCTGTACTGGAATGAGGTAAAATTACAAAGGTAAGGACAGAATTATTTTAGTTCAAAAGACTGTGTCATATGGTCACAACCCTTCTTTTCCTTGAGTATCAGTGTTTACTGTGATATTCCAATAAACTCATGTTGAAGTGTTGAAAATCCCTTTTTTAAACTATTGCTCTTTCTCTTTTAATTGAATTCCCCACATACACACATGCACATACACTCTTATCCTGTTACGTTACGCGCCAAAAGGCTTTAGCGGAGCCCCAAGCCACAGTACTTCTGAAATCAAACATGTTGGTGTTCTGTGGAAGTTACCTTGCAAATTGTTGCAGAACAGATGTGTGATCCCAATTCAAGGCAAACACCGTGCAACCTGCCAGCTCTGCATACAAACTGAGAGTCCAAATCAGATACAATCCTCTGCTTTTATTTTGTTCTGGCTTAAAACATCATTCTGAGATTAACCTCATCCATGCAAATGCCCCAAAGAGAAATGCTAGATTTAGCAGACAGATGCATAAAATCTCATGTTGTCACAGAATCCCCCAGTGTCTCCTCAGCATCAGATGTCAGTGAATGCAAATCTACAGCTGGGTCTGGTGTTCATTTGTACTCCAAATTCCCTCCTTCACAGCTGTTGTTTTCCACTTCCATGTACAAAAAGCCAAATTTTCAGAAGCAGGAGATAGACCATGGCTCCCTATATTGATGTGAATATACATGTTTCTTTATTTGCCTGGAAAACACCTGTTTGAGTTGAATAATTGCATATTTGTGAGGTCATATTTGAGTATGTTCACCCACCGGTACTGAAAACCTTGCTCATCCTTCAAACACACTCTCTTTTCGTCAAGTTCTCTGGAACATGAGTTGTCTTTCCAAATGTCTATTTGAAGGTACAGAATAGGATTCTCATGCTTGCTTAGGCCTCCTGGGCACCATGGAAATAATAATCATAACCATAGTAATACAAAACAAACAACACGGAATCATGAGGAACTGCAGAGCAGTGTTTCTTCAGTTGTCTGGGGGGACCTTTGCTGGCCATCCTATGTGCCCCTCAGGAAAGGAAGCTCTATCCTGGCACTGTAATGGATGTTTAAAACTTCTGTTCTTCCTTGTGCAGATATTACCAGCCTGCACAGTACACACTTTTGAAATACAGTGAGGTACATTAAAATAATATGTTTGCAAGAACTGAATTGAAATTAATTTTTTCTTGTTTTTTTCCTATCTAAATAGGTAGAAATTTTGAAACAACAGGTACGGGTGACTCCAATAGACCACATTTCTTTTCCTGAGCTTCCTGTAAATTAGTTCAGATTACAAGGTTCACCTCCAATGGCCTCAAGTGTAGTTTAGATTTCATTTTCTTAAATGTATATAAAATAAACCTGGCGACCTTTTCTTTTCCCTTACTTATGTAATGATCTTTAATTCACTGAGTTCTCAGTTGTACAGACAGTAATCATAATCTACCTAAATATTTGGTTTTGTACACTTCTGATTTTCAGCCAAAATTGTCTCAGCAAGTTGGTTTCACCTAGGGCTGAGACACATTATTGTGTTTTAAAAGGGATAAGTTGTAAATGATGGAAGAGGAAAGTACTCAAAACACAGGTTCAAATTTAAGTAAAAAGTCCAAATTGCACAATCAAATATAAATACCTGATTTTTAAGGAAAGCACAGCATGTGCTTTACCATTGCAACATGCCTTAGATTAGACTCCATTGGTTTCTCACAATGTTAGTCTTTTACCAAACTGTTTTTGTTGCCTTCAGCTAGACAGGGATATTTTTGTTTTGGCTTTATGCCCCTGAATGTTTCAATCTCTGTGCCAAATGCAATTGCATAACAGCACTCTCACCCCAACTTCAGCAAGACCGAAGGTGGTAAACCCATACTATAAATAGCAGTGTTGTACAGATTTCTCATCCAGTACCTGTAAATGGAATTTATCACACACTTCGAGTCTTAACCTGGCTTGCATGCAGCTACCCCAGCTCTTTCTCCAGCACTGTTACCCAATACTTCCAGCTGGCAAGCAAAGCCAGGTCATGTACCTGCATCTGCCATGAGTATTCTTATAAATCTTCACATTGCCAGTAAGATTGAATCAGTATAGCCAGTAAGATAAACAAACCTGGCTATAAAATACTGAAAAGTTGACTCCTGAAGTTGCATAAGCTAATGCCAAAGTCTTGTTACTGTCATGAAATGTTTTAAGATAAACTGAATGATAGCTGTGAAACTCAGAAGTGGAACACAAAGATGTAGTGGAGTCCCCCGTTATTTCTGTATTTACTAACTGTGGCCATAAGACAGAGCAATGGTGATGAAAATGTTAAGTGTTAAAGGCACTTTTGGGCAGTCTAGCAGTGTTTATTACTACTATTTCTACATATATATCCACAATATCAATTGTTTTTAAGTGGAAAATAGTATCAATTTAAGAAAGCAGTGATGTTGGTTTTACAGTAAGCAGTGGCAAACCAATCCATCTACCAGATAAGAAGAAAGAATGGAGAAGAGTTTAAAATGCTTTGTTTAAAGTTATATGACCCAGCACAAATAGCCTCGGTGACATTTTAAGATCAAATAGTCCAAGCATCAAGTACATGTATTTCAAATCACAAGGGGAACTTTGAGCCTGATCTGCCCAAGCAAAGGAGCTAGTGCCCAGGGTAAAAAAGACTTTCATTTCATTCTGAGTTTCTGAAGTTTATCCTGCATGATTTTACAAGTATCACCAGGTTGTATTTACTTTTTTATTTGACTTCGGATACTTCCTAGTGATTTCCTGAAAGAATAGAAGTGAATTCCTACCAAGGCGGTATTGATAAAGAAATCGATAAAGAAATACATGTTCAGATGTCAAAGCAAACAAAAAAAAAACCAACTAGCCAGAGATGACATTTAAATATGATAGTTCATAACAGAAACGTTCAAAATGTTGAACAAATACTAAAGAAAGAGGAAGCACTGAGAAAGGTAGGGAAGTCAGGGAGATTTTCAAATGGTCTGCACCATCAAAAATACATTAAACCTGAGACCACAACGTGCTGAGAACCAAGCTGGAAGAAGTCAGCATGAAAACAAAGTGCTAATTGTGCCCAGAATAAAGCACAAGAGGTGCATAAGGATTGGGTTTAAAAACCTGCCTGCAGTTCTGTTTGAAGGAAGCAATGTCTAAGGTAAATAGGCAGGTAGACAGCTGTTGCATAAAAATATATCTGTGGGGAAAAGCAAAGTCACCTATAAAAATCATTGGAAAAGAGGGTTAGACATTTCTTCATTGCAAAGGCTTTTATTTAAAGGAAACATAGACTCTTCTGCAGTAAAAAGCTGTAAGTCGAAGCCTCCCCCTACCCCCATGCACCAAACATCACTTCTGTTAGAAAGGAAATGCAAGTTTTCAGGCAGCATCAGTCTCCAGGAGTTAATCCGCTGCTGAAGATGGTACCTCTGTGGAAGCACACAGAGCCCCAGCAGGCTCTGCATGAGAAACTGGGCTTGAGCACAACAGCAGGCTGGGGAGAATCAGGCCACAAGGAACAACCATCACTGCTCATTCCATGCTCACTGTACAGAATCAGATACCTTTGGATTAATTATATTGTATGCTTGCTCTGTGTTCATTATCATAGAAATTTATCTCAGAAGCAATGCCTTCTGCCTGGAAAATAAATGTTTCTACTTTGCTTCATTGTCTAATAGCTGGAGGAGTCCATTATCTTGGGAAAACATTTCTTCCATTTACACTGACTCTTAAATATTTTATGATCATTTTCCTTTCTAGCTTTCACAGTAAATAAAGCAAATACATGACAGACACAAGATGTCAAATAGTCACCAATGGATGTAATTTAGCATATACATTGAATCCTCACCTATTTTTCTCTGACTTTCTATAAACTGTACTGTACACCATACTGCTTCTTTTGATTATTTTCATTTACTTCAGACTGTCAGTCCTTAGTTCAACTGCCATTCAGTCTCTATGTTGTAAGTACTTCATAGTGGGCTTCAAGAGGAACAGCTTTAAAATGACGTAGCTCTAGGACTTGGATCCTAGTGTTTGAAAGGCTTTTAATTCATATGTCTGTGAGGATTGCTGCAGTGACATTTCAGCATAGCACCTCTGCTACTAACTCACTTTCAGTTAGTTTAGAATCAAAAATTATTTGCATCAGTCTGAAAAAGATGGTAGAAGACTTTTTTTAATAATCTAATTAAATGTAATACATCCTGTAGTTCTGCACATACAGCCAAAATAGCTCACATAATCCAGCTGCTTTGACTGATAGCAGAGAGGAGGGGGAGACTCGAAAGCACCTTAGGGATGCACTGATTGAATGTATCCCTGAAAACTCTATAGCATTGTTTTGCTTTGCCTCCTCTCTGTGATTTGGAGAATCCAGATGAAAGAAATGGCAATAAGATCACTTGCTTTCGCTTCTATGTATCGGCTGCATGGAAATGCCCAAGTACATACAGGGAAACTGACCCAAGACCTCCCTAATACAGAAGCACACTTATCAGGGCAACCTGTTCCAGTGCCTCCCCACCTTCACAGTAAAGAACGTCTTAATATCCCATCTAAATCTACCTTCTTTCAGCTTAAAGCCATTGCCCTTTCTCCTATCACTACATGCCGTCTCCAGCTTTCCTGTAGGGCCACTTTAGGTACCGGAAGCTGCTCTACCATCTCCTCTGAGCCTTCTCTTCTTCAGGCTGAACAATATGAACTCTCTCGGCCTCTTCATAGGAGAGGTGCCCCAGCCCTCTGAGCATCTTCACTGCCCTCCTCTGGACTTGCTTCAACAGGTCGATGTCCCTCTTGTGCTGGTGAGCTGAACACTACTGCAGGTGGGGTCTCATGAGGGCAGAGTATAGGGACAGGATCACCTCCTTCGACCTGCTGGTCACACTTCTTTTGATGCAGCCCAGGATACAGTTGGCTTTCTGGGCTGTGAGCACACACTGAAGCTGGCTCATGTTCAGTTTCTCATCAACCAACACCCCCAAGTCCTTCTCCACAGGGCTGCTCTCAATCCATTCTCTAATCAGCCTGTATTTGTGCTCGGGATTGCCCCGACCCAGGTGTAGGACCTTGCACTTGGCTTTGTTGAACTTCATGAGGCTCACACTGGCCCACCTCACAAGCGTGTCGAGGTCCCTCTGGATGGCATTCCTTCCCTCCAGCGTATCAACTGAACCACACAGCTTGGTGTCATCAGCAAACTTGCTGAGGGTGCATTCAATCCCACTGTCCATGTCAGCAATAAAGATGTTAAACAGTGCCATACTAACCCCATACCAACCCCTAAGGAACATCGCTCATCACTGGTCTCCACAAACACTTTGAAGAGACATCTTCTCACTTTCTGAAAGAGCAAAAAAAAGTAGGCCCCCTTTCATGCATTATGTTTTCACTACCAAAGCCAAAAGATAGTGTCTTTGGAAAACCTAATCTTTTTCCATGAAATCTCTCCATGTTGCTGGTGCAAAACACAAATTGATATTGAACAAAATGTTTCAGAAACTCCTCCAACCTTTGTGAGGATACATATAACATCAATTTTCAAAGGTCAGGATATTAAATGTTGTGTTATTATAACACAGTAACTGTACCCCCCAACTATCACCATCTGTACCCCACTGACTGGGAATCACAGCACCAATATTTTTTCTCTGAAAGAAAAAGAAAAATACAAGCCTTGAGAACACATTCTTTTAGCAAACCAACCTCTGTGAGTCTTGCAAGCTTTAGAAATCTGGTCTGTTTCCAAGGAGTAGTTACAAAAGAGGTGAGATTTAAGGCTGGTCTCAGAGCTGGGCAAATAAGCTTTTGTGTAAAGTAAATGAACTATGGGGGGACTGGAACTATAGAAGTTTGGATAAAATCAGCTAATAAATTCAGCCAGAAACCAGGGACCGACTGGGGAGAATAAAAAGGTCACAATACTTTACTTTCATATTTTACCTTTTAACGAAGTTCCTTATTTTGAAAGGCCTAAATATTTTGTTATGATAGCTTTTAAACCAAACATCTGACATCATATGTTTTAATTACTATTTTTTTTATTTTAATGAAGTATAAAAAAGTTTTAGCCCAAAAATCTTAAAACAGCATTTTGATCTTTTTTTTTTATTAAAAAAAAAAAAAAGGAGTTATTCAACACAGGCTTCTCAAAAGCCTTAGAATATATATATATATATTTCCATTTGCTTATCTTCTCCTCTGAACAAAAATGTTTGCTCTTCAGATGACATTCTCCTAGTGAAGCACAGGGCATATAATCTGCTGAGCTGTAGCTGCACCTCAATTGGATTTACTTTTTAGAACATTTTCTGAAATAGGCTTTATAGATGTGTTGATTTGACCTTAATTTTACCCAAATCGTTAGGCCTGTTGTCTCCTATTGGCCAACCCTAGACCTTCAGAGGTTTGTTAATAGAGAGCACTGATGCTCAAAAATGTAATTGGAGGTTAAGCTGTTTGAAGGTGGGTCCTAAGTTTATTACAGTTCCTTACATTGAACTTTTAGAAGTATATGTAATATCTAATATAATACTTGACATGCATTTTTTTTATATGGTTCATTTATGTCTTCACTAACTGAACAGGAATATTTATGGGAATGTTTTCTGAGACTATTTATTAAACCACGTACATCATGAGCACACTTCTTAAGTCATACCAAGAGGCATGACAGTGATGCTATTATGAAGAGGAACAGAACATATCCAAAATACATATTCAACAAATTTTACAGGATACTTGGGGGTTTTGCAAGCCTGGACAAGTAACTCTATAATATTAGAACTTAATTCTATCAAAGAGTGGCAGCTTCCCTTATGACCTACTGCCTTTGCATGCCAACAAAGACATAGTAAATAGTAAACTGAATCCCCTGAGTGCCAGTTGCACTTCTTTTCCATATCACCCAGGGATAACATGACTTTATTAAGACAGCCTGCCATGACTCATGTTTTAGTTGCTGTACTTTCTTTTGGTAATGTATATCAAAGGCTCACACACTATAACAAACAAGCTCCATTTTGCTAAAGCAGGGAAAAGTGTACAGTTTCTGTGTAATGTTGGCAAGATCTGGGAAAAGAGATTCTTTTTGCTGTTGTGTTTCTACATTGAAACCATTTCCACACTGCACTTCACGGTGAGGCAGTATCATCTGCCATAACTTCACTGAAAGATTAGTCAAGGAAATATCCTCAAAGTAGTGTAATTTCCTTTAAGATATCTATTTGAAATATATTTGTTGTTCTTGTTTATAGAAATAAATATGAACAAAGTCTATCATTTTAGATATCCTAAACAACATATTCTTTGACATCCCCTTCATCTCATGGCCAGTAATCATCACACAAAGACCAACCCATACTTCATTCCTGCTTTCCATCCCTTCCTTCAACTCCCGAAAAGAAGCAAAATAGAAAAGATTTCCAGCATGCCCTGAGGGAAAAAATAATCTGGGATTAAGGCCAGGAGCAATTTCTAAAGTTAAGGGTGCATGAAAAACATTTTCCTCCAGTCCCAGAATTCACATAAGTATAGCTGCAATTTCAATTCTTCCACTAATGGGCACTGATGTACAGTGCCCTGACTGCTGAGAAAGCAAAAAACTCTTATTTCTTGGGGCCAAGTGTTTCTTTAGGGTGATGTTTGTTTCGATTGTCCAGGTCACCTGAATAATTGGAGTTCTCTGATATTTCTATTCCTCACCAGGCTAAGAAATATGCAAACTGTAAAGGAAGATATATTTTACCTTAATATTACTTACTTGCATTATTTATTTGTACCCTATTGCTCTTCATTGCTTTTATAACTTTAGCTTAATGCAAAAAGTACTTTTCATGCAAGCAAAATCCCTCTGTCTTATCCAGACTTTCCCTGAATAAAAGCAAAGGAACAAGTCTTTGTCCTCTTAACTTGAACTGCTCCATTTTTGCTGCCTGTCTCCAGAATCTATATGACAAACAGTGCTATTTTAAACAGAAAAAAACTACCTACCAGTAGTAGAAAGGATGCAGGCTTAAAGTACTGGAATTGTCATGCTGGAACTTAGCCCAGTGTAGTTCATCTACTCTCTGACAGAGGCCTCATCAAGGTGTCTCTGCACAAAGCAATACCATCACTCTCAGTGCCGGCAAAAATTCTCCAAAGTGCATCTGATTGGTGTTTATTCATACAGAGTGCTTGGGATGGAGACCCATGAATGACTCTAACCAGAAGTGCATGAACAGCAAGAATATCGTTGGCCAGTTTTCCTTTCTCTTCATGTTGTTTTGTTTTCCCAAGTCTCATAGCTGAAACCTGCTTAGCTAGGTACAGTTGTGAGAGATTTACAGAAAATGCCTCGACACTGTTTGGCATCACTACATCTGTATCAGTTCCCTTGTCATTTTTCAGAAAGGGTAGAAGCTTAGCTTTACCTCACCACTAAAGATGCCCTTCAGCTTTTGCAAGTTGTAATTGAGTGTCTGTGTCATACGTGAGTCCCCGGAGAGCACTTTCTCTTCTTTCATCCTCTGATTTCCAGCTGGTATTCACTACAATTTAGCTTCTAGGAATCCCATCTCTAAGAGTGAAATGACTACACAGAGAGTTTTAACTTGTTTTTCTACCTACATAGCCCAGCTGAAAAACCTGTGTTTTATGGAAACACAAATGTGTGAAGCAAAGCATGTGTGTTCAACATTGACTTTATTTTCTGTAGCTATGTTTCACTGTAAATTTAGGATTTAAACACTCAGTTTGAATCCAGGCAGGCAGAGGTGTGAACTTACCCATTTTTTCTTACTACAAAAATAATTTTCCTAGACCTTGATCCACTTACTAATCTTACAAAGGACTTCTATGTAAAAGATATTTATTTTATACTAGATTTTGTCTGTTGAACATATAATGATTTATCATAGATGGTTATAAATCTTACCTAGCTTAAGATAACTGGCAAACAAAAACATACTAGCCTCCCTCTCGTAAATTTATGTTGCCCTGCATGAATACACAAGCACTTTCCTCACTGCCTAGTGCCTCTTCCTCAACAGCCTCCTACTTCAGCTGCCTTCCAGTGGCCCCATTGACTTTCAGCTGTAACCTACTCTTAATTGTTTTCATTCCTTCTTCTAGGATTTTTGCTATTCCTTTGCCTATATTAATCAGTCTCGCTTTACCATCATTTGCCTTATTTACTTTATGATGAACAGTGAGAGTGAAGGATATACAAACTCATCCAAGCTTTCCCAAGGGAAATATAACCCCCATTTTCAAGAAGGGGAAAATGGGTGACCCGGGGAATTAGAGACCAGTCAGGCTCACCTCTGTGCCTGGCAGAATCTTGGAGCAGATTCTCCTGGAAGGCATGCTAAGGCACATGAAAAACAAGGAGGTGGTTGGTGACAGCCAGCATGGCTTCACTAAGCGGAAATCCTGTCTGACCAATTTGGTGGCCTTCTATGATGGGGCTACGAAACTGATGGACAGGGGCAGAGCAGTTGACGTCATCTACCTGGACTTGCGCAAACATTCGACACTGTCCCACACAACATCCTTGTCTCTAAATTGGAGAGACATCAATTTGATGGGTGGACCACTCGGTGGATAAAGAACTGGCTGAATGACTGCATGCAAAGAGTTGTGGTCAATGGCTGCATCCACCTGGTAACAACCACCTTAACAAGAAAACCCAACTTTACGTTTGTCTCTTCCCTATACTTGCATACTTGTGTGAACAATTGTCTTCTTTCAGACTGCAGACAAGATAAACTTCTTGGAACACCAGCAGGAAATTTTTCACTAACAGTAGTCTATGAACAGTGTAACTCTCCTGATGAAGCTAGACAGGGTTCATTATGCAGACAATACAAGCTATTAAAGCAGAAAAACAAAATTAGCTCTTACATCATTCAAGTGTGCCTGTGCCAAAACAAGAAGTAAATCACTGAAGCTCTGTATTATGCATGAGGTGTACAACATTGTTGGAAATTGATTTTTTTTTTTAATGATAAAAGGGAATTTGCACAGGACTGAGATATGATTTTAAATTCTTAGCCTAATATCATTGCTAATTTTAATTGCTATTAGAAGAACCTTGTTTTCCTCTAAGGCATTATGTAAAGAATCTTTCTAGCCCAAATATGCATGGGAAATGTTTAAGGGCCATTACAGAACAAACAATGAATATGAAAGCAACATCAGTATACTAGCAAATATCCCTAGCTATGATGCCAGGACTTGGCTGTTTAGCTATCAAGCAGATGTTAACAGATGACAGATAAGTAATTATTCAACAAAGTTGGATGAAAAACACTTAAATGCATCCAAACAATAATGCAAAATACAATCTAAAATTTGATGAATGGGAAAAATTACACATAACATAACAACATAATTTCTGTGTAATATTCTTAATTATGAAATATTAACATTTCAGCATGCAAGGTTTTAGCAGCAGTTTGGAATCCCATTTATGAAACTGAGTCCCACACATTTACATATAATTGGATCTGTGTAAAAGATTTCAGTCTGTGCTGAGAACAGACTTTGGCACACAGTGCCTCGAGGTGGGGGGAGGAGCAGCACAAAGGCCCTTGCATTCTCTATCTTGACTAGACACTTTTCTTCTCAGAATCAGAGCTGTCCTGTATAACAAAAGCAACAACCACAAGCTCTCATCACCTTGCAGGAGGTGACCTCTGCAGGAAGGCAGAAAGGGTCTTTAAAGGCACACCCGTTTCCTCTCCTGACCTCAGGAAAGCCCTGCTCGTTGCTGAAGGGAGAGAAATGACACTGGGGAAGGACAACGCACGGGATCTCAATAGTAGTGCCTGCAGGAGATACTGTCACATAGATAAAATGGAGTGTTTTGCAACGGATGGGTATTCAAACATTTCTAACTGAAATATATGAAATTACAGAGAAAAGAGAAAGGTTGAATGTAAATATAATGTACACATAAGTGCAATTCAATGTTGTAAAAGTATTACACATCAAAACTAGAGAGGGGTGAACATTCAACTAAAAGCAGTGGAAGGGATGCAATTAGAATTTATCAGTGTTGTTGAAGACGTAAGCAGATGCTGTGTTCACTGAAAAAAAAAATAGCAAAGAGCAAAGATGGTTTTAATTAAATTTTCTAAGCAAATGTGGCTTTTTCATAAGGATGGGAACTGGAGTAAAGCAGTGTATTTAACCAAATCCAGCATCAAAATCTTGATCATTGTGACAGCGCAGATTCAAATGCCTTTTTCATACGTATCTCCTGTAAAGTGCATTACTAAATAAGGGAGTAAGGAATCAGGAGAAAAAGAATGCAACACAGAGTCCAACTCAACAGCCAATGCATTCTCTAATAAAGGGCCACATTTGAGCTATTCTGCAATATAAACTGAGAGAACTATCCAAAGCAGACAGATTTTAGGGTAATTTGTAAATCAATTACATACTTGTTAACTGTGTTGTGAAGAACACTTTGGACATTACACAAACATTTGCCCAAAACAACAACCAATTTGGGTTTAATAGCAGAGAAGTGCCTGTAGCCAAACAAATATGCAGGCCATATGTAGAACAATTTCACAAAACTAATAAATATATTGAGTTTATTTATAATCAGCTAATTTGAAGTAAAACTGTAGTTTAAAATATCCCATGAGACATGTAGATGCTAAAATTTTTACTATATGCTCTGTCTTCTAACTGGACAGAATAATTTGGACATAGCAGTTGCGTTTTAATTAGGAACCAAACAAGGGGCTAGTGTAAAAGACATAATAACAAATGAGAGCAGCAAATCCTGGCACTATCGTCTGAAAAAGAACAAGTAGAAAACATGAAGTATTAGTCATAGCAGTTGCAATACTAAATTCCAAGATAGCTGAAGGAGTGAGAACAAAAGTGAGTAGTGGCACAAACATTTTTTTCTGATCGAGCAACACAAATCTTTTCGCAGATAAAAGGCTAGGAAAATTTTTAGACTGAATTGGACTAAATATAATATTATTAGGTTATAAAACCATCCGATATACGGGTTTTCACACAAAATGGGGTTTTTTTGTGTGTAAATACAGACTGACTGGTAATGGCTAGAAAAGAAATCTTTCATTAACTGCTTAGCAAGTATTAACTTGGAATTGTAGTTAACTATTTCAGAATTATACTAATGAAAGGTTACTTATCTTGTTTGACATGGACATGCATATTTTCTGCCATCGTTTGCTGTGCAGTACTTTGCATATTTCATAGGAATATAAGATTGGAAGCTACCCCCCCTTTAGTCACTAAATACATTCCCTGCTGACAAAGACAACCATGTGACTAGTTTGCTATCATTCAGTTATTATTAGATATATTAGACAGCTTCCTTTTTCTTTTTTTAATAATATTGTCCAGGGAAGCTCTGTAAGTCTCATTATGTTAGCTTCACTGCCAGTGCTCATGAACAAAGGGGAAAGACGCACAATAAGAACAAAAGCAGTTATCTTTTAACCATATGTGAATTTCTGGCATCACTGAAGTCAACTGATGCCTTGCCATTTGTCTGGGATTTCACCCTGAGATTACGGAAGGGGAGTGTTCTCACTCTTCAGGGCTTTTCTCAGTTAGCAATCAGAAGCATGAGAGCAAGGACAGGAATATAAAGCTAGATTCATACAAAGATTAGAGTCCAGGATTTTCACACTGAACGCAAAAGTCACCTACCTAAAGCCTTTCTCTCAGCAGCTCCTTGAAAGACCTGAAGTTTCCAGATATCTAATCTTTGCCAATAAAATATCTAGGGCACACCCAGAATTATTTATGTCCTTAAAGGGAATTCCCAAATGACAGAAGTACCATTGCCTTTCTCCTTGTGAGGCCATGTGTGTCTGGTGCTCCTAGACAAAAATAATAATAACAAAAAAAAAAAAGCTGTTTCTTCTACAAAATTAAGAAAAAATTACTGCATCTTTCATCCTTACCTTTTAATGTCTTCATCAGTTATTAAAAAATTGGAGCTTATATCACTTCTCCAGGACATATAACACTCAAGGTTAAATCTCAGGTTGACTTAAACGACATTGCCCACTTCCCAAGGGAATATATTATCACTATGTCTCAAATGAACTAGAGTGAAATTCTCTCAATTAGTCCTCTTAAACTGTCTTTAGTGTGATTCAAGAGGAGTTCAAAGACTGGAGAGATCTGAACAGTCTAAGTCCACTCAATTACTTCATACAGCGCACAAAAGTTCCACCAGAAGAAATTATAAAACTCTCACACTCAACTCTCCCTGCACTGCCGCCTCCAAAGACTGAGGAACAAGTCTGAATACGGCAGTGAGTGTTTCACAACAGTGAATGAGTTGTACTGGACCTGCTTCTCTCCTGCTTTAGGGAATTCTGAGAAAGGGCATCTAATTTCAGGACAAAGAAAGCTTTATTTTTTTTAAGGAATGAGGCCTATGCTCATGAGATTTCTTGTTATCACTGTGTGCTGATGAGTGGCTCCCATAAACCTTACTCTTGCACACCTGACTCTATATACAGTATGATTGCTTAACTGTTCATTTCTTCACATGGAAAGGATCCTTGAAAATTCTTTACCTGACAGTGGATACAGGAACAGAGAATGATAGAAAATAGAGTTTCTTTCTCTCTCTTTATTCTAAATTACTAATCTGACTGATCAAATGGGATTTAATAACACCAGTGTGAAACTGGACCGTTAAAATATTTTCCTGGGGAAGCAATACTTCTTGGACTTACAGAAATATTCTTGTATTCATTAAAAGATGGAGCTGCTGAAGCACTTCGGGACTGAAAATCAGTATTTCCCTCACAAAGAGTAAGTCATGCAGACTCTTTAACTTTGAATTTTCAATTTCAAAATAAGCAAAAAATGCCAGCTTGAAAACATGTTCGAATTTGTAAGTTAAGGTAAAAGATGCTTGCATCTGCTGTCTGCTGAACATAAACCAAGGCTTTCACTTTCCAAAAGACAGTGATTTTTCTTATACATTTCATTGTGTTGTGCATTGGTGTCGTTGAGGTCACTTTTTACACCGGTGCTTTGTGGCAAGAGGAAGGAGTTCACAACCTTCCTCTTTCTGAATTTTCACTTGTTCCACAGATGTCACACTTCAAAACAAAGATCTCAGTCATTACACCCGAACTTTGTGTCCCATGATTTTATCTCTGACTGTGGACATCTTGGCCACAGATCTCTTGTTTCTACCTCAGTTAAATGGAAAACAATTACCCAGAGTAGCCAGCTATCTGGAAGGTTTCCATACAGGGATCTGAAAACAGGAGGGGATTTTCAGTCTGGCTCTCACTTCTCTTGCTTTGAAGCACAACTAAAAGAAATTATTTTCTGTTCTCTTCCCATCACATAATATTTGAGAGTATGTCAGCCTCCTGTAGCATTACCTATACTGGAACACTTAGGCTGTTACAATGGTTACAAGAGATGGCAGAGCAAAACCTCCAATGAAGAATAGTCAAGAATACTCTCACACAGGGAACATAGAGCTAGAAAATGGATCAAACAACTCTCAACATGGCAAAGACATTAATAAACCCTTTCTACCTGAGTTGAAATTAGAGGACCTTTTGCTTTCCTGATCCATTAATCCTTTTCAAGGCTGTACCATCAAATAAAAAAAAAAAAAAAAAAAACACCAGCAATTGTTAGCTACTGTTTCATTAAATGATAATTCTAGACAGACTAATCTTTTGAAAAGCAGATAAGGAGGTGGAGGTGATTTGTAAGATATAACTACAATTGCACTCCTTATGCCTACCGTGTTAATTTGGTACACTGACATGTGCCTCATTTAAACACTTTTAAACACTTATGAAAACAAACAGGATATGTTTTCTCAAAAAGCTAAAAGGAAAGGCTGAAACCTGTATTTCATTATCACCAAACCAGAAGGTGCAAAACTGGTACAATGCAGAAGTCAGAAGCTGTGATCTAGGTTTCTGAGAAGCAATCTGCATTTACCAGATCTTGGGATAGGCTGAACTAGGTCTTTTTCCTGAACTGATGAACACCCCCAAAAAAGACCAAAAAGACTTTAAAACTCAAATAAGTCAGTTTTCCCTAGAAAACCGAATCCTTTGCGTTTATACCCAGGAAACTCAAAGTGATTCAACCAGGCAAAATATAATTTTTTAAAAGTTTATTAAAAATTCTGCTTGCCTTCAGTACCTTGCAGAGAGACGTCCTTGTGCCCAGGCTTTGTGACAGCCAGCTCAGTGTTCTCTGGACTAAAGAAAACTGCAGTCTTCTGTGGATCCGAGGAAATTACCAACTGGATCTGGATTTACATTTGGGTGAAATAACTCCCTGACTTTAATTCACGGCAGGGAAGAAAATAATATGCTGCCCTTAAATGATCGATTCCCTCTTTCTACACCAAAAGGCCCTACAAAGTACCATAACAAACCAGTCTCTTCAAATACTGGGTTTCTAAATGATAACGCCAGCCCGAAATTCAGCCTTATGTTTCATTAGATATAACCTCCAATTCCAGTAATATCTTTAAGAAATTGCCCTTTCTAAACATGGGTAGACCTTACATAAGAGGAGAATATGCTGTAGTTATGAAGCATTAAATTTCTAAGTTATAAATTTTCTTCCAACCCTGAACCTAAACTTAATTATTAACAGGAGTCCCTTCTAGTGTTCTTCCCTGTGTTATTAAATAATTTTTGAAAGCTATTATTTCATAGCAATGATTACTATAAATAAATATTAATAAATATTAATTCTTTCTGTCTTTGTAAATTATACAGAGTGCAAATCCTAATGCAAAATTTAATTATATGAATGAATGGAAGGAAGCCCAGAAGTAAATGAGAACATAAAACATTTGCCCAGACAACTGTTTTCTCTATTTGTTAAATAGACCCTCTAGAATTCAAAAAATAAAGAGGTTCCTTTAAGCATTAAGCCCAAAACTTTAACCTTAGTTCCAATCCTAATATCAACATCAACACCAGCTGTGAGCACAGCAGTAAAGGTGAAAGAAAAGCATATTCCTATAGAGAAACACATCATCTTTGCACTTCCCTAGCCCCTAGAGAATCCATCCATAAACTTGGAACAGTGAACTTTAGATTCACAATTCCTAACACTAACCCTAGCCAATACATCTAGCTTCTATGTGACAACACAGAAAGTTGATCCTTTCCAAAATCTGCCCACTTCCAACACTTTAGTAATAATAGGATCTATAGCAAAGATCCGAGCTCTTAGGAAGGAATGTGTTGATAGGACAGAATGCCTCTTAACATGAAACCAAACCTCAGCCCTAAATTTAAAGCAATTTAGAGCCTTAACTTAATACATAGCCCACCACTAGCCCTAATCTTAACTATAACCTGGTATGCACCCAAACAATAAAGTACACAGCATTTGCTTTTACCAACACCTGTTATCTTGTCTTCTGAACTCTGCAAACCATGAAGAATACATTATAAACTGGAGTCTTGGAAACTCAGTTCCAAACCCTATGTTTGACTTTAATTATTCACAGAGTTAGGAGCATAACAAAAGAGTGCATCCAATCTTGTACCCTGTCTTCACCCGCCCTCTTCCTAACTCTGTCAGACTACCACAATAAAGATGTGAACAAACACCTTGAAGACTTAAATTCCCAAACCCCAGTTATAAAACTTGCATTAATGAAACGCGTGTAAATAGTAAAGACAGATACAAAGCATTTACCCCTTTCTGTTGTCTTCCTCATTCTTCACTCCCCAACTCAAAATGTACCTTGAAGCTTCAAGTTAGCACACCCAAACAAGAAATGGCCCTTTCTGAACTGTCCCCTTCTGGACATGTGGGTCCTAGAAGCTTTACACTGACTCTCTACACAAACCATATACCACTTCTTAACTGTTTCCAGCAGCCACACGTGTAGACTGCACGTTCCCGTCAGATTTGTCTCTGCAGATTAATCCCAGCAGATTAAGAAAAACTGGCCCCATTTTCTTTATTCTCCCACCTATATGGGACCTCTAGAATACTGCAACGCTATAGAATTCTGAATCTGCAGAAGCTCCAAAAATTAAGCCCAGTCCTAGTTCTACTTAATGATTGAGACCTATGACAACACATTAAAATATTCCCTTTTGTCAGCACTTGTCCTCTTGCTAGTTCTGAGGAACTTGGTAACTTAATATTGGCCATGTTGACAGAACCAGCAAAAGTAATGAAATATAACATTTCCTTAGCTTATGATTAACTGGGATCCAGTTAAATAGGATTTTTTTAAAATAAATTTCTCCTTTTGGCAAAGATTTTTCACTGTTTCTACCCCTAGACAGTCTGCATTGTCAGCACCTCATTAGAATGAGCTGGGTGGTGAAGAAAAATGTTCTAAATGAGTACATTTCACAGAAAAGTTGATAACTACTGAAATAAACTTCTTCAGCTAATACATCAAGAAATATGTTAATCCTTTTATTAATTTTTAAACATAAATTAATATCGTGTTCTACGACCTCCCAGAATTTCTATGCTACAAATATAAAAGTGCTCTTCACCAGAAATGATAAGAGGAAAGTATGATACGAAACCTATTCCATTATTAGGAGTTTAATTTTTGCAGCAGAGACAATGATTTCAGTTAGTGCTAACATTTTTAGTCGCATACCTAATGCAAGTTCTCCACCTAGTGGAGTACTTTTTAATGCTCTAAAGGATCACAGTTCTTTGCATCATCATTTTTATTTCCAATTCATTTAAGGAGTTTCCTTACAACAGTTTCCTTACATAATATTTTATGAATATTTAAGTTATACAATGAGTTTTTCCAAAATTAAACTTCATTTCACACAGTGACTGAAATACTTCCAATAGCTTAGGAAAGAATTAAGGCCACAGAAGTATGAATGAAAACCCAGTCACAATAATCAAACTGTATCCACAAAAATGCTTAAAAATACAATCTCAAATATTCTGTTCATATAGGTTTTGGTAGCTGAGGGAAGTTCTATTTTTATAAAATCCTGTATGCTTCACAAATATTAATAACAATCATATTTTTAAAAAATTTTGGAGCAGGCAACATACCTGCCCATAGAGCATTGACAAAACAAACCCATCCAGAGTAAAAAGTGATGATTTGAACAGCTTATCACAGGACACAGTAAATTCCAAATCACTTGAAGTTCTTACTTTGAGGTTGGGTGGGACTGCAAGATATGCATTCTGGTCTGATCACATACATGTGTATGTACGTTCATCACACTGGAATTACAGGGAAACGTAGAAGGAACACTGCTGTGCAGAAAGTAAAACCAGATGAATATAATCATCTACCCTGCTTAAATGTATGAATCATGATAATACTTCTTCTTCTGCTTACAAAGAACAGCCTCTTGGAAAAAAAATGCAGAAGTGACAAGAGCTTATATACATAGTTCACATCTCAAACCTATTCAAACTTAAGCTGGCCCCCAGTTTCAGTACCTGTAATCACAACTGTAGCACACAGCACAGAGAAATAAATATCCCTTCAGGTAGGTTGGTCCTGAGCCACTTCAAGAGACAAAGGTCAAAACAGAGGATATGAATTTCAGCTTCGTTCTTTCTGGTGATGAGTGCACTCCCAAAGCAATTGGTGTAATGCACTGTGCTCCTTGCATGACACATTACTTAATAATTGCATGGCTGCATTTCAAGTCACCTTCAGTTCACAGTAGTTTTTAGTTGTGACTTGACAGCAAACATGGGTTACAGTTATCCTGCACTTGAGATAATGAAGGTATACATTATAGTTGAGAGCCCACACCAGACAAAAGAGGTCACACATCCTGTTTTGATACAGATCAACATTATAAACTTGGTCTCATATAACATGAGCATCAAAAAGGTGCCTTGAGTCGTTCAGTGCATTTAACCAGAACTCAATTTGCCAATATTGGAGATCATATTCCCTTGAGCTGGTGAAGTTCCAGTTTAATCTTTCTTACTGTACTGGCTGACTCCACCATGGCACCAAGTCTTGTAGACTTGCTTGGGTAACCTAGCTCTCAGTCAACACACTATCTCGTGTGCACACTATGCTGTTTGCATAGCAGCAGCAGGCAGATGTCCCTGGTGCACTGAAGGGGAAACTGAGGCAGCAGGAGGCTAAGAATTACCTGAACAGGTCCAAAACGAGCAGCAAAGGAGGAAGGAGACTTAACTTAAATCTTTTCCTATATGCTAATAACACATAACCTTTAAAAACAGTGCAAGTGCATTACCCTTACAAGCAGGAAGATAGTACTTAATCCAGCACAAAAGAATTTTTAATGCTGATTAGCCAACATAAACACAGTATCCCGCAGGGTAAGACACAAGCAAGAAAAGACAGGAGAGTTTCTTTGTGATCATGGTACTGCAATGTAATGCTGTCTTTTTTACAGTGCCTGAGTTTCAACTGTGGCACAAACCTCAGCACATTAATTTTGTTGCATTTACTCTTCCTTAGAGAAAAAACTAAAATAGAGAGCTATATAGCTTGTGGAGTTGTGCAGTTTTTTTGGGTTTTTTTTAAGTTACTCACCCCATTGAGTTCCCACTAAATTTTGGCCACCCAGAAGTCAGGAACATACACAGCAACTTCAGTACACTTTTTTACCACGATTCTAGCTCATGATCTATCACCAAGAGCAAACCACTCTTCCTCATTTCTGGAAAGCAGAGTGCAGGCTTTAAAAGCCCAACAGCTTTTGACTTGGAAGACTACAGAACCCACCACCACCACTACTACCTACTCAGCTGGAGCACATATGGCATACAGGTGTATTGCAAAGGCTAGAAGTGGAGTTAACAGGCCACACATGACTGTGCTAAGAAAGGTCTTCACCTTCTCAGCAACCTTCACTGCAAACCTTTCATTTGGTTTTCAGTGCACAAGGGGTATATTTTGTGACCCCTCTTACTGCAGAGGGCAGCTCAGGGAGCTGGGG
Source organism: Psittacula echo (assembly GCF_963264785.1). Taxonomy (NCBI): domain Eukaryota; kingdom Metazoa; phylum Chordata; class Aves; order Psittaciformes; family Psittacidae; genus Psittacula; species Psittacula echo. The sequence goes on from NC_137737.1 coordinate 122,457,542, forward strand.
CTGCCTGATTGCATGCCTATCCAGCATGTGTACCCTAAGCCTACCTTCTGGTCCTGGCATGTTCCAGTAGTCATTGTGCATGGTTCAAATCAAAGAATATTGCTTAACAAGGGCTGCCAAATACTAGGGTGCAAATACCCCAAGCACAAGGACAAAGAAAGATCAGAGGCAGCTGCTAAGTTAGACCATATGAACAAACTGTTTGAAGCAAGAGGGCAAAATTCTTAACCCCTCATTACTGTTCTGCTGGGATCATGTCTTCTGCTGTTCAGTTGTAGCCTTTTGCCAACATACTGTTTTTCAGTTTTTCTTCTTCAGTGTCAGTGGTATACTTGTTTCATCTGCTACTCCTGCTTATAAATTACGTCCTCTGGAGAATCAATAAATATTACTGTCCTTCAGAGGCAGGGAGGGAAACCTCAATCCATCCCTCTTCTAACAGTTTGATGCCAGTGCCAGCAGTAGATGCCCAGAGCCTGGAGAGAGATCACAGGTCAGCAGGAGAGAACCTGAAGGACAGCACTAAGGAATTCCAGCCACTCCAGCCAGTAACTGCTCTCATGAGACCCCACCTGCAGTACTGTGTTCAGCTCTGGGCCCCCAACACAAAAGGGATGTGGACCTGTTGGAGAGAGTCCAGAGGAGGGCAACAAAAATGCACAGAGGGCTGGAGCACCCCTCCTATGAAGACAGGCTGAGAAAGCCGGGATTGCTCAGCCTCGAGAAAAGAAGGTCTCTGGGGAGACCTTACAGCAGCCTCCCACCACCTAAAGTAGGCTTACAGAAAATCTGGAGAGGGACTTTATACAAGGGTATGTAATGACAGGACAAGGGGGAACGGCTTTAAACTGAAAGAGAGTAGATTTAGATTGGATATAAGGAAGACATTCTTCACTATGAGAGTGGAACTTTGGAACAGGTTGCCTAGAGAAGTTGTGGCTGCCCCATTCCTGGCAGTGTTCAAGGCCAGGCTTGACAACAGGGCTTTGAGCAACCTGGTCTAGTGGAAGGTGTCCCTGCTATGGCAGAGAGCTGGAACTAGATGATCTTTAAGGTCCCTTCCAGCCCAAACCATTCTATACTTTTATGAGATATACTGGGTAATGACGTTTCCTGCCCACCAGGTTCCTTCCACTGAGATTCCTACAACAAGGTTTCTGGTAATGAGCTAGGAAACATATGCAATATTCTTCTATTCTGCTGTCCACAAAAGGAGTTCACATGCTATATGTTGATATTCAATTAAGTTCTACATTTTTTCAGTCTGAGTGAAATTAGTTTGTTACCTGAATGAAAACTGACCTTATGTTCCTTGCTAAAACACAAATAACCTGAAGGAGAAAAATATATCCTCAGACATTTGAAAAAATACCCTTCACTGAGGAGTACGCCTTGATTTTCTTATACTCGTTCATACAGGGGTTGCTGAGAAATCCCCTGATATTGAGAAGCTGTTCATTTATAAGGGTGTAGCTACAAGGCACTGCTTCAAGAGTGAAAACTAATGCAAGTGTACAGCTCTGGGGTTTGGGTTTTTTCAAATTCCCTTATGGAATTGCACAATGTTTTCAGTACACCAGCAATGCAAACTGAAGGAATTACCATGAAGTTTGGGACCACAATTCAGAGCTTCTACCCCACCAAATTGCATCGTGTTTACAACCTACTGCTTTGGTGCTAGAATTGTAACAAATTTTAAAATAAATTATTATGGAAGTAAATATTTCTTACTCGTCATTTAAAATAAATAAATAAATAGGCTGAATTCTGTGAAATTTGGGGGGGGAACCCCAAACAACCTATGACTCAGCAAATGTAACAGGCAAATGGAAGTTTCTAGAAGTGATTAATACAAGGAAATTTTTCTAGCAAAGGAAATACTTAAGCACTGTTAGTCAGACCTACAACTACTGCACCAGAATATGCAAGCTTGCTATGTATTTTACTTCAGAATAAGGCCTCAACTATCTATAATTCACACTAGTATCAATGATGGTGACCTTTTGGGTTTGGCTTTTTTTTCAGTTATATTAAATTAAGCTGGCATCTGGTTTTGACTTTGGGTTACTTGGTACTTTCTCAACAGCATGGCAGATTCTCCTTCCTTAATCACAGTTCATGAGAGGTTCCCTTAAAAAAGCATGTGCTATTAGAAGAACACAGCTCACTGTTAGAAAACATACATTCATATATTTACAGCTGAAGGCAATTTTCTGCAGATTACCACTGTGCAGCTACAGGAAGAGAGGGAACATTTCTTCATTATATTATCATTATAATTAGGGTCATACTGAACACAGAATAAGTATCCCTTGGGACTGGACAGTGATTCAAAATTCCTTTTTTTTTTTTTTTCCCCTAAAGATGATAAATGCAAAACATTTTAAGTAGCTGATGTTGTTTTTTTGTCTAGGGTACATGGACAAAATCTGTCACATTGTTCTTTTATGAATTGACCATTTACTGAAATTCTAAAATGCCTTTCACAGACAGGGATTGTTTGTTGGCAAGGATTATATTCACAGTTACGATTGTCAATATCATGGGAGACATGTAGTCTATTTATGTGTATAGGAGTTGGTTTTTTCCTCTCATGTACAATCCCTAACTGGAGATTTACAAGAGAAGTTTTAGAAAATTGAAACTTTCAGCTTTTTTTCGATAGTACCACAGATTCATCACTTGCTTATTACCTGCTAAAATAAAAGCCACAATACAAAGAGGTTGATTTCATACTGTTCGAAGTAAAAATCATGGCTCTGGGTATAGTTCATGGAGCAAGACATGTCAAACTGCTGTCTGAAGGAGCTCTCTGATTTGCTTTCTGAAGAGGTCTCTCTTTCTCCCGTGACCAGAAACGGAAGTTAGAAGGGTTTATGACTAAGCCTAGACAAGAAAAAAAGTTAGATGTTTTGGTGAAGATTTTGAAGTAAATTAGGATAGCCTCCAGGAAGTAACTACATTAAACTCTGAGCTTGTTATTGGGGCAACAACAACTAAACATTTTGATTTGGAAGGCTGAGATCATCTTTCTTAAGAAAACAGCAATGGATGGCTTAGTTGGACAAGGGGGTGGTTGCTGTTGTCATGATGTTAAGATTTTGATATGCAGATTTTTTAAAACGTTCTTTCCATTCACAGTTGCAGTCTTACAGTTAAGCAAAATGGATTGCCATCCTGCCCTTTGAATTGGCCCTTCAAATCCTTGTGTTTTCCTGTTTTCCTAAGATAGGAAGGGATTAAGGGTGACTGACAAAAGAAAAAAATTATGCAGCCACATATATGTTAATCTTGCCATCTTTTTTTGCAGGATTTGGAAGGAGAGGGATATTTATAACTGTTTCTTTGTCTTGCTTTTGGACTCACCACTGATTTTCAGCACCCTAGAAAACATTTCTAAAGGTCTGGGACAGAAAATTAATTCTTTCAAGACAACTAATCTCTCCATTCATGTCATTCATATGAAAGTTAATTCTACACCCTTAATATTGGCCAGAATATTTGGTCTTGAGTTTTAGGCCAGGAAAAGACTGGGAGACTCTGATAAACATTGTCTTTATCACAGTCTTCGCTAACCCAATTTAACATAACATTGGAAATTAAATCAGTATACTTTTGCATGCTGGCAAACTTGGGAGAGCAGCCTGTTAATGACCACAGGCTGCAAAGGTTTTTTTGACCTCAGCCACAACCAAGGTCTTATTTGAAGGCCTTCTTAATTGAGAGGGCTCATAATCTTGACTTGTATCATCTGGATACATAACTGTTATTAATTTGAAGATGTTAACCTGGTTTCTAGGGGCTGAGATTCAAGTATTTTTTTAAAAGGAGTTAAAGTCTATTAATTTTTCAAAAGGAAAAAAAAAATACTCCAATTCCCTCTAACATTTGTTCCACTTCATGTATTTTCAGAATTGTTAGGTCCCGCTTTCCCAGAGTTTAGCCTTAGAATACTGTTACATCTGCATCTGAAACAGACCCATGGTTTTGCCTGCTCAACCACGCATTAGGTACCAAACTGAAAAAGTAATCTGCTACATGTCCACTATCATTTGTTATTACTACTTTCTTGATATGACCATATTGAATACCATGACAATGTATTCCATACAAGAATGACAGCACTTACAGGGAACATAAATGAATGCATTTTATTCACTTAGAACTAAGTATGATCACTCCAATTTTTCACTTTAGTAATATTTTACATACATAAAGATCCTTTTGTCCTAATGGATTCCAAAGCAAACCGTTAAAAAAGGAATAGGAGCGATTTAGATATTACTCCTCATAATTGGATTATATGTTTCTTGCTTCTGTGTTAAATTACTGTTAGCAGTTCAGCCTACAGATGACCAAAGACTCTGATTTCTCACTTGAGAAACAGTCTTTTCTTTGAGCAACAGACTTGTAATTGTAGCACAGAATTTGTCAAAAGATCCATTCTATCCTCTGCTGAATTAAACTCATAAAAGATGCAAGAACACATTTGTGCTGCTGATAGTGACAGTACTAGCTCTGCAGATGTCACTGTTGCTGTCAGTTTTCCCCACATAACTCAGGCAGTCCTGGGTACCTCTCCAGAAACTAGCACAAAGCCTGATTCAGTTCCCTTTTAAACGTGCCCTTCATAGTACATGGAATTACAGCAAACAGGAAAAGGAGGGTGCCATATAAAGAGCAATTTCTAATTAATTTATATTTTCAGCATAAATTAATAGATGTTAAAATTCAATCTATATAATTAATATCTAATGTGTCAATTTTATAGTTGTAATATTTTATATTATATAATATATATATATATATATATATATATATATATATATATATATATATACACATGTTCAATATAAATTAAGTCCCTGAAGGATTTGGCAGATGGGGTCCAAAGTGGCAACACTCACACCATTGCAAGTAAGTGAGGAATAAACCAGGCCAACCATAACAGCTACAATGATTCCTTAGCTGCCTCCCAGGATGAGAACCAGAAGACCAACCACCTCAAGTGTATATATACCAATGCATACAGTCTGGGAAATAAACAAGAGGAACTGGAGCTCTGTGCCCAGTCAGAAAGTTATGACATCATAAAAAAAACTGAAACATGATGAGACAATTCACATGACTGGAGGATCATGATGGATATCTATAGGCTGTTTCATAAAGACAGGAAGGGGAAGAGGAAGAGTTGGGCTCTATGTTAAGTTGAATCTTGAATAGATTGAAGTCAGCTATGGTTATTGTGGAAGACCTATCAAACACCTCTGGGTCGAGATCAGAGGGGCCATTTCCAAGGGGGATCTTACAGTAGGCATTTGCTACCAACATCTGAATGAAGATCATAAGGCCAATGAAGCAATACTTGGGTCACTGAGGCAAGCTTCAGATCAACAGAACCTGGTTCTTATGGGTGACCTCAAGTACCCAGACATTTGAACAACACAGCAGCTGACATGTCATCCATCAAGTTCCTGGAATGCATAGAGGACTGCTTCCTCATACAAATGTTAGATGTGCCAACCAAGAATGAGGCACTGCTGGACTCGCTACTCACAAACCAAGAGCACCTGCTTTGTAATATCTTGGTTAGTAATAGCCTTGGCTGCAATGATCACAATATTGTGGGTCTGGGATTAGTACTAAAACAAAGGGTTTAGATTCTAGAAGAGCTCAGCTGGGAGGGAATCTGTGAGAAGCTTCCATGGAGGAGAAAGCAGCTAGCAAGTGCAGGGATTTTTTCAAGAACGCGCTCCTGGAAGCACAAAACCAGCTCATCACCTTTAAAGGTAAGGGAAGTAGATGGAGCAAGAGAACTCCTTGGCTTAAGTGCAAGCTTCTGAATCTGGTCAAGACTGAAAGAGATGGAAAAGTATACAAATACCCATTGAGAACTATGAGGACATTGCCAGGGTGAGCAAAGAGATACAGTTAGAAAAACAAAAGCTCAGCTCAAATTGAAATTAGCCAGTGATGTCAAAAACTACAAGAATGGTTCTTCAAGGTATGTAAACAACAAGCAGAAACAGAAGGAAAATATTGGCCTGCTGATAAGCAGGAGAGGGGAATAGGCATCAACAATATTGAAAAGACAGAGATTCTCAACATTTTTTTTCATTTCTGTCTTACCAGCACTGTTGGGCCCCAGGCCTTGGGAACAAAAATCCAGGCTGACACAAACACGGACCCACTATCAGTAAAGGAAGAGTTGATTATCCTGCTGTATTCAGCATTGGTGCAGCCTCAGCTCGAGTACTGCGTGCAGTTCTGGGCCTCACAGTTTAAAAAGGATGTGAAGGTCCTTGAACACATCCAAAGGAGGGTAACAAAGCAGGTCTGGAAGGCCTCTAAGGAACAGCCAAGGGCTTTGGGCTAATCTAGTTTGGAGAAAAGGAGGCTTAGGGGTGATGTTATTGCTCCCTCCAGCTTCCTGAGGAGGGGAAGTGGAAAGGGATCTCTTCTCCCCACGATCCACTGATAGGATGCATGGGAATAGTTCAAAGCTGTGCCAGGAGAGGCTAGGCTGCACATTAGGAAGCATTTCTTTGCGGAGAGGGTGATCAAACAATGGAACAGACTCCGTAGAGAGGTAGCTGATACCCCAAGCCTGTCAGTGATTAAGAGGCATTTGGACAATACCCCTAATAACACCCTTGGTTAAACTTGGAACTCAAAGAAAGAGATAAAAGGAAGTAATCACAGGATTGTAGCGGTCATGTTTTGTTTGTTTTATGGAAACAGGCAAGACATGTACCCATGCAAGCTACGGCTGGATGAAGCCTTGGGTGACATGGTTTAGTGTGAGGTGTCCCTGCCCATGGCAGACGGGTTGGAACTAGATGATCTTAAGGTCCTTTCCAACCCTAACTATTCTATGATTCTATGACTCTATGAAGGTTTTTTTACAATCCTCAATAGATCTCTAGTTTTAAAGTTGTCTCTTGTAACATTTAACTGGCTTGGCAGGAGAAGCTGAACTGTTAAGCGTCTAATTTTCCTGATGTAGATTGCTGTAGGAGCACTTACCATGGAAGATTTTTACTCACAGTTATAATCTAATGAATGTTGAAAGATTTTTGCACTGGGATAGGAGGACTCATATCAGCTAAAGAAAGAATATCTCAGAGAAATCTTTGAGTATTATATGAGGGGAAATGGCACAGAATTACAGAAAAATCCATTCTCACAGAATCAAATATTAAATTACATAAAGAAGAGCTAGAAAAATTTAACTACAACAGGAGGAAAAAAGAGAAGGGAGAATTCAGAAACAGTATAATGAAAAACTAAAATTGACATACTGTTCCAAGAAAGCATAAAGGAAACTACATGCCAGTGGAAAAATCTGTTAACTGTCAGCAACCAAATAACTGTCAGAACAAATAAAATAAAACAGTTTAAAATCACAACTCCCTTTAAACCAACAGATAAGTCAGCTTTAACCAGTTTGGTTTATCACAATGTAAGTGGGATTTGACCAGGGTATCCTGGGTAACTGAAAGAAAGGAATGTTAATTCTGTGAAAGGTAGTATTTGGGACCAGTGGCTGAGATACAGGATTACAGAGGAGTACGATCCAAAATGCCATGTAGAAGAATAACAAGTGAACAGACACAAAGCAGAAAACACTAGCACCTAAAATACAGTGAATAAATTAGAATTATTAATTATTTGTAAAGATAAAAGATGAGGCTTTGTGGGATATTGGAGCCTATGGACAGATGATTTTCTATGGATATGCCCTAGAAAGTTGGGAGAGTAAAGAAATAGGATGCTTGACTGTAAGCAGACATAAATAAATAAGAAAGTATAGAGCAAAATCTTATTATCACAGACTCACAGAATCAACTAGGCTGGAAAAGACCTTGACAATCATCGAGTCCAACCATTACGCCATTCTCCTGAGCCTTAAGCTACTTCACTGTATGTGCTGCTCATAAAAGTTTCTTTCCAAGAGGTAATGATAGTATATAGAAAGTTTGATCTCTTGCAGAACTGAGTAATCTAATCTGTTAGCACTCCAATGTCCTTGTTTCCACAAAAATCGCTCTTCTGGTGTAGTAGTTCCGAGATCTGATGTTACATGTAATAGCAAAAATTACCTGGAACTCGTGTTGTCTTTTCAGTCACTTCAGTTTACACTTGCCATACAAAGGGTAATGAGAGGGAAGTGCTCCTCAGGTGACCGGAGCATTCTTCTTCCTGCAGCACAGAAAATGCAGACATACAACACTCATGGACCATATTAGCAATGAAAGGTGCAGAAAAAGTGAACAATTCACCAACAAACGTGCCCAATACAGCCAGGGCCACCTCTTCTAAAGACTGGTAGATGCCCACCCAAGGCATTCACTCAACTGGGGTTTAGCACATTCTCCTGCAGATCCAATTAATTAAGCACAAAGGCTACTGAGTTAGTAATTAATTGTCCCCAACTGGATTGGACACTTGATCAATAGTTACAATATTTCTGATCTTATAGTGCATCAAAGTACAGTGAGTAATATGGCTGCAGTTCACTAGTATGGAATCAAAATTGACCTTGTGGTGTGATGAAAGTGTGAACTAAGTTCTTCATCAGTCTGGCACTTCTGGACATCAGTACATACCTATAATTTAGGTAGACTGAGAAGGAAAGAGAATTGTCTCCGCAGACAAAGTCCCTAATGTGTCATGTTGGACTCTTGGACCTGGCTATTGAAATTTAACATCAATATTTTGGAGGAATGCTACTGCTCAGTGACACAAGAACAGAAAATAAAACATACAAACCTAAGGATTTTAAAGGACTATATTGCTGTTATTCTAAAATCAAAGGCCTGTTGGTAAGTTTACAGATATGAAAGTGCAGTGAACACGCAGCAACCATAAGTGGAATCTATCTAGAAAAAGAATTTGTATCTTGGATGAGCCAACACAGAAAATAGCTGCTTTGAATCAGCAGTAAACTACTTATTGGAGATACACAAGAAAGGAGCTTACAAAATAGTCAGAGTATTGGAACATTTTTTTAGGTTTAGACTGGATCCTCAGTCTGCTTTTGAGAAATAAGACCCATAACCTGTAGAGAAGACTTTCTAATGTCTTACTTAATGTGCCAAATTATCAAGGAAAACAAAAAAGAATGATAAAGCATAGCAAAATCAGGCTCTGAGAAACTGGAGAAAAACATGTTAACAGTTGAACAAAGCAGAGTCATCTGTAGGCACAGAAATCCTATTTGGTTGAGCAAATATACTTGAAGATTGTAATAGTGGATAAAAATACCATGTGTAGCTTCTTCAGGATGAGATATGTATTCCAAAGTGGAGTAGCCTTATTGTTGTCATATCATTACTGAAGACTATGTGGCAAGAGTAAAACAAAAGTGTTGCAACCATTGTAACATTGAATACATCTGGAAGTTGGTGACCCTTCAAGGAAACCTCTTTGCTTTATTAAAACTGGGCTAAAATTCATCCTCCTGTAGTGATTTGAGGTTCATTGGCACAGTATTGATGAAAGTTGTTAAACTGCTTCATCTGCTGTCAGAAGTATATTTCAAATTTTTTTCAAGTACCATATGTACAAAAACCCTAACAGAAAGAAAGAAGGGAGGGAAAGGATATATACTATCAACACAGCTACCTGTACTGGGAAACTTCAAAGACTTTTAAACCAACTAACTTGACTCCCAGTTGCAGCTAGCCCAAATTAATTTGTAATGGAGCACTGACTATAGCTAAAAGCAGTAATTACTTTCTTTCATGAGAGCTGGACTTTCTGACTTTGAATTAGGCTGCAACTGGCAAAATGTAACCTTTTGTAGCACAAATCCCCTCAGGAATTATGGTGATGTCAGCTCTTTATTCTGTGTCTTCAGTTCTACAAGGCAAACACTCAGTGTAGAGTCAGTCAGCTTAGAGGTTAAAAAAGGGAAATATTTGTTTGCTGAAAAGAAAAATGCCTTCTCCAGATTGTTTCTGATTATGAGACAATGACCAGAAGCTAAACAAATTGCAAAAATCACAGTTCTGGTCTGCAGTAAGGAGATAAGCAAAGGGATGGGCAGGTATCTTGGTTAGATGTTACTATGATCTTGACAGAAAAAAACATTGGCCTGACTTAAAGTCAAAGAGCATGAGGAAACATTTCACTACCCAGAAAAAAGGTCTAAATTTCACTAACTTTTTTCATTACATTTGGTCACCAAAACACTCAGAGTATAAAACAGAGTATGACAAACAACTGACATACTGCTTAAGTCTGAGTACCCTCTTACAGAATTTAGATTATACATAAACTTAATCAAATGGGGAGGTTTCTGAAGTATGTAAAACCATTTTATTAAATCTTGGCTCTGTTATAATACGTATATTAATAAAAATATATGACTCCAAGTAGCTTGCTTTGGAAGCAAACAATACTTGATTTTTTTCTTTCCTGATGAAGGTTGCTAATCTTAGCCAGTAATGAAGAAGAAATGCTCAATTATGAAAAAGGAAGAACAACCACTAACCCCAAATAGATGCCCTCTGCAATTGGTCAGCTCAATTACTTCGCACAGATGTTATTTCTAGATAAAAGGCTGGCACAGTGCACTAAATTTCTTTATGAAAATAGATTTAATAATTCCAAATAGTTAGTAGTTACTTCTAAGTTGTTAGGAATTCACTACCTATTACAAGAATGATAAAATTTTAGAGAAGATAAGTTTAATCACTGTTTCTAAGTGAAAGACTGAATTCAGTTCTGTTACAGAGTTTTGTTTTCATAGCAAATTCAGAAAAGAGTTGCTAATACAGCTGTATCCCATATAGAGAGAATATTTATACAGAGGATCCCAAACACTAAGAAGGTTTATATAAATAACATAAATAACAGAAGAAACATTTATCTCTGGGATAACATTCTACAACAGCACAGTAAGATGTCTTACTGATGATAAAAATGATCTTGAGTCAGCTAACCATGGTCAAAATATCATTTGTAACCTGGCCCAAATATAAACAGACACTTGGTCATTCCAGCTAAGGAACCCCAATAGATACTTGTTATGGAAGTACACACCTTCTGTTATCTAGTTTTCAGTTAACTACATATCTAACATGCTTATATTGCCCCCATTACTGTGATACATGAGCTTTTTAGTCTTTATTGATCTTGATAATATTTGAGTAATGCAAGAAAGTAACACGCCTATTTTTTACGAAGTCAAAAGCAAACCTGTGATACAACAGTGAATTCAAGTCACAAGTTGATGTCCCATTTCTTAAGCCAACCTTCCATGATATGGCCTAAGTAAATTTAAATTCTCCATCCTAAAAATATACAAATTCCACGTTAAATGAAGTTTTGGAGAGAAAGAAGCTGGCAGTAATAAGCTTCTTTGCTGTTTCTACATTATTTAACTAGGAAGATGTGATTGGGGGGGATGGTAAAAGTGACTTTGAAACTTCTTTGTGCATAACAAAAGTAAATTTTGTAATGTAGGCCTCTCAATTTACATAGAATATTGCAAAAGAAACACTGACTTCAATAACTTATGCTAGCCTAAATGGTTTATTTTGACAAGCACTCAAGAAAGTGATGTTTCAGCCATTACTGCTGACCTGGCTCAAGGTTTCTTCCAAATGAGTCAAAGCAAACTCTCCAAATACCAAGAAGAAACGCAATGTCAAAACAGTGTACTTCAGAATAACTGTCAACATGTATGACTAAATTAAATTATCCTGAACCAAAGATTAAAAGTTGTTCTGAAATGCATACCAGTCTTCATATTTATTGAGGGAGCTACACCTAGATAACCTTGACAATTTCTGTGCATTTGGGGAGGAGGACACAAACATACGGCTCCTTGAAGTTAGTGGTCAGCAGTCAGCATTTGACCATGGAAACAACGAAAAGCCAATATTGTGCTCAATGAAACATCAATACTTCCAGATTTAGTATCTGAGGTATTGACAATGCTAACCATAAATCATGGTTTGAGGAAAGAAGCTCTATGTTCTGGAGCATCAAACCACCATAAGCACCGAACTGTAGTCGCATTGTGAAGGTTTTTAATGGTTATCTCACAATTCCTTTCTACAGCTAGTAAGAGCACCCAAAGACTGAAATGGTAGCTTGTAGAAAACAACTTCAGTGCATTTAGATTTTAAAAGCCATCATATGATTCAGATCGCTTTCTTTGGTAATAAAATAATTACAGTAAAGCAAGAATAAGCTCCACTCAAGACTAAACTACAGGGGTTACTATAGCTGCTATTTACAGAAGCAAAGCCTGGAAAGATTTTATGTAACTATTATTCATACATACGATCATCTCAAACATTTAGGCTTCTTCAAGGGAGTTGGAGTTGCACTGCTTAGCCCTGAGTTAGTTATATAAACTGTCTGTTTCTCATCTCTTTTAATTGAAATTCCTGGCAGCATAACTGTAAGAGTGTATGTGTGCTTCCATACACACAACTTTTTAAATTATTTAACTGAAAATAGAAGACATTGCTAATTGAAAAAAAGCGATACCTAGAACAGGCTGTTAGTTGGGAGACAGACATCACTGTTTAGTATGTGCAAAGCCAAGGCTGGTTTTTTACCCCTTGATGTTCACAGATAAGTTTCTTGCTATTTAAACTCTCAGCAATTCTTCTTTTAAAGCTCCAGTATCACTTACCATGCCAGGAAAAGTACATGAGCCAAAAAGCACCTCTGGGGAGGTGTTATGCTGCTTTAAACCCTTGACTGTTCCAACATTTAGAGTATATAGTTTCATCATTACAGACAAGCTTAAACCTTCAGGATCTGTAAGGTTTTGAGGGTAAATCCAGTCCAGTTAAAAAAGAAGCTATTTTAAGTGGTTTCTTTCCTTCATTTCTCAATGGAGGCTGCTATTGTGTAAACTAGTCCACAGCCTATTCTTAACCTTCCTGAAGTAACTGCAGCTCTAGGAAATGTTTGCATGGCACTGCAATCCATGCAGTTAAAGGAGCTAAATTATTCAGTGAAGTATCTCTTCCATATTTCAAATCTTGGGAAAGCCTGACACTTAGACTGCTAGAATGGATCATTGCACTTTGCTTCCAGTAGCTCCTCTTACCTGTGGTTACTAGCAACTCTAGAGAAAGGTTTTTTCTTAAGTTTGCAATTTCTTATGAACTTAAATGATTCTTAAGGTCTCCTTCCTCTCTCATTCTGTGCTTCTCAATCATAACAAAAGTATTGTACTAGGCTTCCAATCCCCTTCCACAATTCTGTCTTGAGGAAAAAGGACTGAGAAACTCTAACTGACCTTGTTCTACCATTGGAGGAGGGCTTTGGGGCACTCCTGTTTCCTTTCCTCAAACGCTTCCACAAGGTAGCTTTCTCTGATGAGGGACTGTTTGCCCTTTTACTGCCTTCTTTGCAGCAGTGGTTCCCCAGTCAGTCAAATGCAAAGACCACTACCGACTGACAAAGTATTTAAACCGTTCCACTCAAGTCTAAAACCTGGTCTTGTTTCAGAATCTCAGGAAATTTGCCAGGGGCTTACCTGACTTACTTTTAATAGATTCAGATTCTTAGTCAGTAGTCTAATTCAAGACATGCTAAATACACACTGAGCCAAGTTCATCAGCTGTGACTGAAATCTGTAGTACTTGGTTACTTTTTAAGGCTTTTCACTCACAATGTGCTTCCTGTTTTCTGCAATGTATTCTTCATTATGTGAAGTTTATCTTTATTGCATCATCTGCTATTACCTTCATGAAGAGGCAGCGGTTTGAAAGAAGTATTAGTGTAATCTTGAAAATGCTTGTTCTTAAATAGTATGGAAAATTGGAGAGAGGATACAAAGAAATATCAGATACAATTCACTGGGTATTTTCAAAAGAGTTGCATAAGGAATTTTTTTTTTTTTTTCTGACAGAGATAAGATTTCCTCATAAATAAAGAAGATAATACACGTGACAAAATCATGTCAAGGATGCTTTACTGCAGACAGCTGTATTTATTTCCTGAAAGCATGGTTGCTGTTTTAACAGTAATGTTAAATGTTTAATGTTTGTATGCATGAAGTATGTAATTTGAAGTAGATTTTGGGGAACAATGAGTGTATCTCTCTGTGTCAATTTTAAAGATAGTAAACTTGTTAAATAATGTTATTATTCCCATCTATTCCTGTTACACAACATGTACATTTCTAGGGTGCTTTAATGCCACAAAGATACGTCTATGTCTTCCAGTCTTCAGTAGTATTTAGTCAAAATTGCTTTGAGTCCTCTAGCATTTACCCAAAATATAAACCAGTATATACACAGCATCACAGCCTTCTTTGGATTGATATAACTTCTGTTTTTCAAATAGGATTCTAATCATAGTAATTTGTGAAAATAAACATATAATAGGCAATGTATTTTCCCCTCAAAGAACTGCACTCATGAGGGTTAAATTTCTAATATCTTTTTTTTTTCCCATGAGCAGAATTTCAATTCTGATGAAGGTAATTACTTTAAAATGAGGCTCAGGAAAGTGGTATTTCTTACTGGTCGGCTTGTCAGTTCAAGTATATCTTTCTCTAAAACTCAGCTAGATCTCATGCATTACTAAGCATCGATTAGACCTTTGTAACTCTGGCAGAAAAGGCAGAGCTCAACTTATATATACAAAAATGCATGGAATTTACTCACCTCAGAACATAAGGTCAAACATCTGCTTTCTGCAAGTATAGTATTTACACCTATTTGATCTTTATCTGAGGTGTAGGATAAAATGTTTGCACGTTTTAAGAGACGCTCGTAAACATAGCACTTGCAAATCTGAACTACTGAACTATTCTAAACAATGGGACAATTCCATGTTCCAGATTGACTTAAGTAAAGCAAATTAAAAAATTCTGTACCATTACAACAAAACTTTCATGTAAGAAAGTACAATGAAACCTTCAAATTTTTTTTCACAATTTAAATGCAAATAACTGTCAGAAAATTCAACTTAAGATGAAACATGAAAGAATGAGCCACAGAGTGGATGGAGTGTTCATCAAACCTGTCCAGTTCACGCTCCAAAAGGTCCCAATTACAATTTTTCTTTCCAGTAAAAGTGGAAAGAGAAGCAGACTTACTTCAGACATATTAGGGATTAATTTACTAGGAAATGTTAACAAGCCTATGAATTTCTGTACGGCCCCTTTGTTTTGGAAACTAGTCCGTTTGTATAATTCATCTGTACTTATCTTTTCCTTTCCATTCTCTTCTCTTCCTTTCAATGTCTATTGTAATTTTTTCCAAAACAGTTGTTTTTATTTTATTCATGACATTCTACAACCTAAACTGGATATTGCACCATTTCCTCCATTTCAATTGGATATAAGTATTTTCATTGTCATAGTGTTTTCTCTTGCTTCAACTGACATTATACTAGAGGAATTACACATTTTTACTGCTTTCACTTCAGACAACTGCTTTGAGTCATCAGGATACAAATATTTTGTCCTCTACCTACTCTAACTCAAACAAATTAGATTAGTGCTGCCATACCTTTCTGGGATGGGCTGTTCCGTTTCTTTCTGTGCCAAGCTGCATTTCCAATATGTGTCAGAACTTTATTGCATACCATCAGCACAGTAAGTCTGACGCATGACGGGAGCACTCCATTTACTGAGTAGGTCAAGATTAACTGTACGTAATACAGAGTATATACAGTGGAGAGAAGGTGGCTGTGGCCTGACTGCAAATGCAGAAAGAATTTACGCTGTAGGGTCTTGGTCACTCTTTTTGTCAGGGACAGCTCTGCTTTTCCCCATCATGCAGCTGGGTTCATGTACACAGCATGAAAACCTACCAGATTACTGGTATTCATGGAAAAATTAATTTAGTCTCTTCTCTATACGTATTTGTACTACTTGACATCTCATGATCAAAGCAACAAAATATTCTCAATAAACATGTAGAAATCTAACATCTAATAATCTGCCAACTGAAATGAATGCAAGCTGACAGGGCGGGGGGTGGAGGGTAAGGTAAGGTGGTGTTGCTCCATTATAGTTTATTCTCTTAGGGTTTTTTGCCTTTCTAGGATGTACTGTTATACCTTTCTCAATCACTTACAGCCATTCAGTTACAATGAAGGAAAATACATGCGGAAGCATGTGCTGCCCTCTACATAAATGATGGCTGAATATGAACTGAGCTGACATATGTATTTGTTAGAATATCTTCTGACAATTAATATGAAGCTTATTCAGTGAAATTAATAATGAAAGGTATTTAAAAGAGAAATAAATCTCTAGTTTTGTGCTATTTTGTTTGCAAATTTTAAATAACTTCAATAGAAACATAAAGCCTTTGAACATTTTAGTTGTGGTTTAGCTACAAACAATTTTTGTTAGATTTACCAGACAATGCTATTGTGTCTTTTAGACAAAAATGTAAGGTAGGCTATCTGCTAGTATCTTGGTGGGAAAAGATTATCTCTGTGATGCTGATCCTAAGATTTCCTCAACTCAAACCTTTTAGCAACTCCGCTGACTTAGGGTCTTAGAGAATTCATTACTTTCTAGAGCCAGCAAAAGACATCAATGGAGCTGTCTGAGAGTGAAAAAATCATTACCATTGAAAGATAAAAAGAAGGGAAAAAACCAAAACTAAAATAAAAAGGCTTCATTTTAATGCTTCCAGACAAAAATCTTTTCAATTTGGAAAACAATGTGAGTAGGCTTGCTTGAGAAAGCAGATCTAAAGAAAACTGAGAAAAACTCTAAAGTAAAAAAAAAATCTTGAAAATTTGCCTTGATGCCAGTTGAAGTAGACTTCTGCATGGATCTCTGACACTGTCTGTGTAGCACTAACACTCCATGCTTTTGTGATTCTTGCTACACAAACCACACATTTTCCAATGCTCCTGAGAACATAAATGAAAAAATAAAATCAACATTTCTTTTCAGTTGGTTTGTAAGCCATTTCAAGGTTATTTCAAGGATCCTTTTGTTTTCCCAGTTTTTATGGGATAAGTGCATTAAAATTTATCATGTGCTGTTTTATCAAACTGTTTATTTTTATAGCAAAGCAGTGAAAACCAAGGTTATTTGCAATGAAAAACAGGATGCAATGATAACAGTGGCAAAGGCCATTGGTAAATAAACAGGGATAAAGCAGAGGTCCTGAAAATTATTTATTATTTTTATAAATATTTATAATTTCAATTTTTATAATTTTCGTATTCTGATTCTGAATCTTCTATAAATAAAGGAAAAACCAGGATGGCTAACAAGGGGTTGTTCATTTATTATGCTTAACAGGTACCTAGAAACTCTCTTTCCAAAGGCAGATATTCGCGGAGATTTATATATATTTGACTGCCTTCCTGCAGGATCTGCTCTGTGTATTTCCACGTGAGGTGAGGTCCCATTCTCAACATTTACAATAAATAAAATACACTATGTATAGCCTTGTTCGTTACATAAAATACATAACTAACCTTCCAAAAATCATTAAAATTCACAAATAATATAAATTGTAGCATACAATTAAAGTTCAGAAAAAGTACATACAGACAGATTAAATGCCAACCACCAGAAAATACCATTTCCCACTCAGCATCTGTGATCTGTATAAATAATTTAACAACAAAAAGAAATGATTTAAAATTGTAAGTTAAACTGAACAGCAGGTAGAGATTGATTTCTAACAAATATATGATAGTACAATGCAAATTATAATCAAAGAATGGCTGTATTCAAATGTTACACTAGGATTCTGTGGGTTAGTTTCCATTAAAAAATCCTGTCTAATGCTTTGCTTTGCAGAGTATCTAGAGCTCTGGGTGTCTCCATAGCTCTTTCCTAAATAGTGCTGCTAATGGTAAGGATCCTACAAAGCCTAAGGCTTTGCTATAAACCCCAAGTGAGTTTGCACAGTGATAAATGACAGAAATTTACAGAAAAACTGAGACAGAAAAAAAGAAAAGCAAACTCCGGTTTTCTCAAGTGTATCAAATTTGTCAGAATATAATCCCGATATTGTCATCTTAGTGAAGTATTTCATCATATTTCTAAAAAGCATGTTATATAAAAACACTAACAGGTAACATATAATTTCAGAGAACATTAAAAGAAAAAAAAAGGCAAAGCAACCCTTTGCAAGCATTATGTTTCAATATTGAATAACCAATGCTTCTTTTATATCTCCTGGCTAATAATTTTTTTATATATGAGACTGAGTCCACAGTAGTCTTTTATTAACCTATTAATGCTTAACAAAAGGAAACGTTAATTTCTCTGGAAAACAGAAATTTAGACTGCTGAGAGGTAAAAATAATTTAGAAAAATATAATACCTATTTACTTACATGTCTCAGTAGCATTTAAACAAATGCATGTTAAACATAATTTGGAGAAAAATTAATTTTGAATTAATTTCTAGTTGGAGGCAACTCAGATTTTCAGCTGGTAACACTCAATAACTTAGGTATACTTTCTTATTCAGCACCAAATTAGCTTCCACTTAACATGGGACAGCAAAACCAACAAATTCTTGCATGTTATCCATGCAAGGCTCTACCAAACATGACTCCGTAAATACCTCAACAGTAGTACCACAAGTGACTGAAATACTGCACAGATGTGCACAGGCCAAGCTTCCCCACCACTGCTGCTCCCTGCCTAACCAGAAGAGGCCTGGCTCCCTGTGCACTGTGAAGCTGCTGACCCAACGCAAGCAGCCACTCAGATAGCCAGTGGGGCATAGCCCTGCCGCATGGATAGCCTGCAAGTTGGTTACCTGTCTGATTTCCCAGGCTGCCAAAGAGCAAACAGGCTCAGCTGCCTTCTCCCTGACCTGTCAAGTCAGGGCCTGTCAAACAGGCTGTTAGATGGCTAAGCAGTGGTATTAAAGGTACCTTCCATTTCATTGGAGATTCGGCAGTGTCTGCATTTTCTCCCCATCAGCAATCTGCACTTTTACAAAATGAAAATTCCCTTTTCTGATCAGATTTAATTCAACCAGATCAGGCCAACGGCAACAGCGTGAACGCCAACTAAAGGGCTTACCTGCAGAGGGAACACTAAGGAAGACTTATTTGTGTGTGAATTCTTGACTGGGTTCAACAGCTGAGCCCAACTGCAGCTTTTCAGCTGAGGTGCTCTACTCCATCCAGATGCCAGGTTTTATGATCATTATTAGAACAAGGAACACACAGGCAGACCCCTACATACATTGTGAAAACACAGCCCTAACTTCCATAGGAAACAAGGCAAAAATCTGTTTTTCTCTGAGCTCTGAGAAAACTCATTCTGGATAGGAGGTGTTAATTAACAAGAATTTATACCAAAACTTCACTTCTTGTACATAAAATAACAGTGAAGTGGCTTTCTTTAATGCATAAAGGTTTTTTAAACCAGGAGAAAGTTTCACATGACACTTTCTAATTGTCTGGTCCCGTCCAAGCAAGACTTATTAGCTATTTTCATGAATGACCTGGGTAACAAAACGGCTGAGATGGAGTAAAAAGAGAAAAAATAACTAGGTTTGACAAACTGGGTGGATCTGATCAAAATTGCAGAGATTTAGCAAAAGGAAAAACAGTGCTTAGAAATGTACAGGTATATTTGGGTAGCAGTCATCTAGAATAGGGATCCAGGGTGAAAAATTAAATTCAGATGCTGTTGGGGAAAAGAGAAACAATCACAGTCAGAGAGGAGCAGGACTGAAGATACTCATATAACTGTTTTGAGATTGGTGTTATAGACATGAGAACTGTCATTTTGTACTCCAGACTTTAAGCAAAACATCGAGAAACTAGGAGAAGTACAAAGCAGAAAGGAGACAAAAATGGCAAAGGAACATGGAAAACATTAATTTTTTCACATGAAAGTAGATATAATATGTAGAGGAGCTTCTTCTTCTTTATACCATTTTTTTATTATTTTTGCATGTCCACAGGGAAAAAATAATTTTAAAAAAATAAGCATAATTTTGGGTTTCAGGTCATGAAATATGAAAACAGGATTTGGCATAGTTTTTTTGAAAGCTTTTAGGAGTAAGTTGGACGCACACCTGTCAGAAATGGTGTCAGTCAGTGCTGTCCAAGTTGTTGACCTGATGCACCACAAGTAAACGCCTTTATAAAGTTAAAAGCTACCAGACTGGTACAGCCAGGATGGTAGACCCGTGAGTTCACATGAAGAAAGTATGAACAGTTCTTCAACAGTCCCACCAATTCAGTCAACAAACAGCTGAGTAGAAGGGCACCCAAAGCACCTGTTGCCTCAGCACCTGACTGGAATATCCTACCACATCTACCGCTGCCAGACATCTGATCTAGCCTTGGTGTGACCAGCCCACGAGCGAAGCTACCTTTGTCTGCTCCAGGGCCAAAGGTCTGGGTACATGAGACACTTCCTGAAGCAGCTTAGACTAAGGAAGACCTTGATGTTTCTTCCAACTCACTAGTGCCATGTGCACTCTTAAGTAGGAAGTTCTGAAGCTGTGAAGCTAGGCTACCTTCCAGGCTCACTGCTTCTGGTTCAACAAGGAATGATGGAAACATGACGGAAAAAACCCTTTCCAAGACAGAACTCAAGTTTGAAAGTGATGAATTTGTACAGATTTGCTCACTAGGGGTTATGCATACAGGCTCCTCTAGCTCGGAGCTAGCTTTGCAGCCTCAGATCAACTTTTTTTTCCCTGGTTCCTCTTAGCCAGAACCACCACAAGCACTTCAACCAGCAGTGCAAGAGTTTTACCACATCCTCGTTCCTCATCACCGCTGAGCCTGGTGCAAGCCAGAAGCTCAGCAGCGCCTAACAATGGCTTCATTGCCTCCATTCTCCTTTCCCCAGCCTCTCCCCTCAAAGCAACCTTCCCCCCTGGGATCACGGCGGGGCAGAGGCCACCGCTCCCGCCGCCTCGACAGCCCGCTCCGACGAGACCCGGCCTCCCACGACAAGGAACCTTGTCACTTATTCCTCCTGCCAAGGCGAGGGAAAAACAGCAGCCCGAAGCCCCGTCAGAAAGGCCAAGAGAAGGCATCAGGTCGAGCAACCCACTCAACAAATCCCCTAACCCCTCGTGATCGGGGCGGCCGCCCCCCCGCCGCCGCCACCGCCGCCGCCACCGCCGCCGCCACCACCGCCGCCACCCCTCGGCCCTACGGGCGGGGCGAGCAACATACTCCCGCCCCTACGCCGGGCAGCGGCTACCTCAGCACTTCCGGGTCGGGGGCGGGGCGGAGCGAGGAGGTGGGTGCGTGACGTTGCCGGAGGGGTCCGGGGCCGTTCAGCGCCTGTTATTGTTCTCGGCTCCCGCTCTTCCCCCTGCCGCGTCTACCTTCCCCGGCCCCTCGGGCAGCGGCGGGAGGGCAGCAGCGACCCAGCCGCCGGCGGAGGTAGGAGGAAGGGAGCGAGGAAGCGAGCGGTGCCGGCGGGAGTGGGCCGCCGCCCGGTGGCCGTTAACCGTTTCCACCTCTCCGCAGCGCCAGCCCTGACAGCGGGGCCGGGGGGAGAGCGTCCCGAAGGAGCGAGCGAGAGCCGGGGAGCCGGACGGCCATGGCCTACGCGTATCTGTTCAAGTATATCATCATCGGGGACACAGGTAAGGGGCGGGGGGCGGGCGGAGCGGAGGAGAGCAGGGCCCGGCGCTCCGCTCCCATTTCCGCAGTGCTGGCGTCGTCGACGTGGTGGCTCTGCGAGAAGAGGCGGCTCCCCCGCTCCCCGCCTCTGCGCTGGGCCCCGCCCGGGGCCTCGGCCTGCCTCCCGGCAGCTCCGCGCCCGCCGGTCTCGGGCCCCGCAGCAGGCCTGGAAGCCTGACAGCCGCCTCCTGGCTTGGCTGGCCGGCCGCGGGGCAGGCCGGGCTGTGTCACGGCCCTGGCTGCGGCATCGGGGAGGGGGAGCTGAGAGGAAGGAGGCGCTGTCACTGCCAGACTTGAACCTGGATAGTGCCCCGTATTTGCATCCCCACAGACGTGGGGCCTGAGAGGTGGCACATGCTGTCTGCAGTTCTGTGGTGAGACCAGAACTACTGCTGTGAGGTATCTTCAGCTCAGGCCACAGTGATCCCTTTCCAGTCCTGGCTGGAGATGCTGTACCAAACTGTGTCAAAGCATCCTGTCAAAGGAAAATTAAAAGCCTTGGCTCTTTCCTTCTTATTTATAGGGATTTTTATTTTTTCTTTTATTAGGTTGGTTTTTTTTTTGAGGCGGGGGACCACTGCATTCCCAGGTGCTTCAAGTTGCTTCTGGGATCTCTTCCCTTCCCCACCCATTTGCTTGCTACTTTTGTAAACCTTGCTGCATTCTGTTTGACATTGGCTGCTGTGTAGCAAAAAATAACGCGCATGAAAGCTGCAGGCATAACCATATACTGATAGGAATTGCTGTTTGAAGCCCTTTTGCCAATATATTCTATGCTTCCTCAGCATAGCATGGCTATAGGTAGCATACTTCCATCAAACTGTTGTCAGGACAAGTTAGCTTGTCCTGTTAACTTGTTAGCTGTTAACTGGTATCTGGTAGCTGTTGTGCCCAGGTATTGTGTGTCTTTCTTGTTCTTTTCCTCATACCTGAATAAATGCCTTCTTTAATAATTTTGATGACACACCTGCCACTTTACATGCTATTCTGAGGATACCTGCATAGTTGTACTTCATACCTATGAAACAAATTATCTGTTTCTGGAGTATAATTATACATTACAGTTGCATTACATGTGAGGTTGTTAAATATATGAATGCAACTACTATGTAATTTTACCTTCTTTTAAGCCTGCATTTAAACTATGGAAGCTTTTCTAGGCTACTGCAGTAGCAGCAGCTGTAGCACAAAAGAATCTTTAAGAAATAGAACATAGGTATGACTATGTTAGAAGCATTAGGCTGTAGATGATATTAATGTGAGTGGCAGTTTGTTAAAACAAAGGACAGGAGATTCAGGGGAAGTAGGAAGAGGTTTATCTGTTCAGGGTGATTCAAAGTGGTAGTGCAGAATTCAGAAAGATAGTGTTTCAGAACAGGTGGCCAATTCTGGTGAATCCCTAAAAACTATAATTATTAAAGTGGTAGAGATGGCAGCAAATAATTGCTTTGGTACACTGATTGTATACTGATTAAATTTTTACAATGGAATATCCTCAGTGTAATGGTCTGTGCTGCACTTTCACATTTCAGTTGCTTGAAATGTGAAATACAGAATGGAAGCGTGTCACTTCTGAAGGTGCTTAAGATCCAGACATGGGAGGAGTGAGATAGATAAAAGAAATGCAGAGAGAAAACAGCTCACAAGTCTGTTTGTTTTAATCCCTGTGACTTTTATTCTGAGTTGCTACAGAAAGTTAATTAAAACTACTATAATAATGATTCTTGAAGTGAATTAAACATGCCAATAGTGGGGAAGTTGGATTTGCTTTTATTAATGTCTCCTATGAACCTTTTAAGTATTATAATGTAGTTAGTACTGGAGAGCCAATTTATGTTGTGCAGATTTGTTTGTTGCCAGAATGACTATGATAGTTTAGGTATTACTACTGTTCCTCAGACAAAGACAGTTGAACTCACAGCTCTGTTGATAGAAATTGAGTGGATCAGGGCTGTCATGTTCAATTCCAGTGTTGGTGTGCCACAGTATTCCAACCAGTGAAGGTATACCAGTGGTCTTGCATGTAGTTGCTTTGTAATTTCTGTAGTGTTCAAGACATTTATCTCTGGGACTTGATTTAGAGTCTTTGGAAATGGATCAGCTGCCTGGTGACTCAGCAATTAGTTGTAAACAAACTGTGGGAGAAAAGTAAGACAGCATCAGCTGAGGACAGATGTTAACATTTGGCTCATCTTCCTTTTCAGCGCTACAAACCAAAGTGGGTTATGCGAACCATGAACAAACCAATGAAAAACCCCTGCAGTTATACAAGACACCTGCACGTGTCTTCTGAATTGTGGTTCCACATGCTTTCATCTGCTTAAACACAGGAATTTCAGTATGATCTCAGTCCTTTAAAATGACAGCTACAGAAACTGACTGTGCAAGACTGCCTTTTGCACAATAGCTCTTGGCCCCTTGCGTCGCTTGCTTCATTGCTCATTGACATTCCGTGACTTTTTCTTTGGCTGGTACTTCAGGCATAGTTGCTTTATGAACATGGGATTAATTCTGTTCTGGTTGTTATGTTTTATATATATAAAAAAAAAATAATCTTTTTCTATGTAGTCAGAACTGTTTTAAGATCCAATTAGTGTTCTGTTGTAGGAGAGACCTGAAATGGCATAGCTATCTTTCAGGTACTCAAGCAACATTGCCATAAATCTGCATAAATTTTACATTGTATCAGTGGGAGTAGCTGTGGAATTTCATGGAGTTGGTCTTTTTAAGAATAAAATACAAGTAGTATGGAATGCTGACTGCTGTGAGAGTTAACCAGGAAAAAAATCTTTTTATTTGGATATTGCCAAAACATTAGGGGGGTTTGCAGATGCATTTAGAAGCATATGTGGTGCATTGCTGCCTGGTGGAAAAGGACCTGGTTTTGCTGATTGACAGCTGCTGAATATGAGCCAGTTTGTGCCCAGCCAGCCAACAAGGGCAACAACAACAATATCAGCAGTAGTGTCGCCAGCGGGACCAAGGAAGTGATTTACCCCCTTTTCTCGACACTTGTGAGGCTGCACCTCAAATACTGTGTTCAGTTCTGGGCTGCTCACTACAAGAGAGACATTGAAGTGCTGGAGTGGATCCAGAGAAGGGCAACAAAGTCAGTGAAGAGTCTGGAGCACAACTCTGATGAGAAATGGCTGAGGGAACTGGGGGGTTTAGTCTGGAGAAGAGAAGGATCGGGGGACCTTACTGCTCTCTACAACTACCCAAAAGAGGATGGAGCAGGGAGGTGGCTGGTCTCTCCTCCCGGGTAACAAGTGATAGGACAAGAGCCTCAAGCTGCACCAGGGGGGATTTAAACCGGATAGTAGGAAAAATTTCTTCGCCAAAAGGGTAGTTAGACATTGGAACAGGCTTCCCAGGGCTGTGGTAGAATCACTGTCTGTGAAAGTGTTCAAAAACTGTGTAGATGAGGCCCTGCTGCAGTTCTTTTCCTCTGCCATCTTTCTTGATCTATAGTGGTGCTTATATGAACAAGTAAGGAACTTATCTGAGCCTATTCTCCCTGCTTAGAGACATTTTAGTTTTGAACCAGGTCAACCTCCAAAGACAAACATCAGTGGAAGGAACACTGAGTTTTGTATAGTGGTAAGGAAAGCCTGGAGATTTTCTTCTTGGTGACAGTAGTGCATCTCTGACTTCACAACTGACAACTGAACTTTCCTTGCTCTGCTCACAGGGAGTCACAGGACCTAGAAGGGGGTAAGGAAGAAAGTCCGCTTTCTTGTTAAAAGCCATTTAAACGGCTTAGCTGTATCATCACCTGTGCTGTGGTTCCAGAGCTGCTTTTTTAATTGCCATGAGTACAGCCTGCTACTGTAAAGAACATCCCTTCCTTTTGTTATATATTCTGTAGCCCTGGTCTCATGCACTTACTAGTGTTTCTTGTGACCATAGTTTTATGATGGATCTGTTTCTTGGTTTAGCTCATTGCATATCTTTATGAGTGGGAAGGGAGAGGTTAGCTTTACCCCTGTGCTGTTCTGGTTTGCTGAGCAGTGAAATGAACACTAGCATTTATGAAAGGAAGGGAGGTGTTGAAGCATGGCGGAGCCAGAGTGGACAGTAGCAAAGCTCTGGCAAGCTTTGCCTGGGGAACTTGACTGCAGAGTGGCACCTAAAGAGGAAGCTGTTAAGAGAGGCA
This sequence comes from Psittacula echo, assembly GCF_963264785.1. NCBI lineage: Eukaryota > Metazoa > Chordata > Aves > Psittaciformes > Psittacidae > Psittacula > Psittacula echo. The sequence continues at coordinate 122,483,279 of NC_137737.1, forward strand.
GAAGAATTTAGAGAGCCAGCTCAGGCTGTTGGTTTGGAATTCAGAGCCAGATGGTGGGAATACTATAGCAGAAGTTCCACTTCCCATCACTGTTTGGGTACTAAGGAGTGATAAAGGGATCCTAGAGCAGGCACTTGCAAAGAAGCACACTGTTCCTCTCTGAGCACATAATCTGTTGTTTTAATTTGTTCCTTAGCAAGAGCTTTTGTTTACTGTGGTTGTTGGTAAAGTGTATCCAAGCTCTGATAATCCCTTGTTTTAATGGTACTAAGGTTTTTTTTTCTCTTGAGGTGGTTTGTCTGAAGCTATATTAAAATAATTGTGGCAGTAAAATGGAGAATGAGTTAATAAATAACCGAATCTGTCCCTTCTGTGTTCTACAGTTGAGTATCATAAGACATGCTCAGTTATTTTTCCCAAAGTGCCTCATTTCAGGTATAAGATTTAGCATGCTAAGTGAAAGAGATACCTGGTAAACAGCCACTTTTCTTGTAGAGTTAACCAGTGTAGTTACTTTAAACCATCTGCCATGCCACTGTTAATTGATCTTTGCAGCATCTGTTCATGTCACAAGGTAGTAAACTGCTCAGGAGTTCATATACAGCTCCTGTTACTGATCCAGGTTCCTGGCTGTGTCTATGTTTGCACAGTCTGGTTGGCTCTGGAAGTGAATGAGCCACGAGCTGTTCTCATAAGAACTTCCCTGTTATGAACTTGCAATGTCTTGAAGCTCTAAAATTAAACCAAAATATTACTACTCAATGTAGTCAATAAAATATTTATAACCTAAATTTACCAGGCACTACAGCTTCATTTGAACTTTTTGAATGCCTTTTTTTTTTAAGTCAACACCAGTATAAAACTTAGAGACTTACAGGCATTTTTTGGTGGAAGATTCTAAAGTAGCGGGAATGGCATTAAACAGAAACTGGTTGTTTCTTCTGTTCCTGTGTGTGAACCCATCAGTCTGCAGTCTGTTCCTAAAAGGCCTGCTTCATAGAAGTAATGGGAGGTGCAGACATCTTGTGCCAGATTGAGACTTGCATCAAAGGGGCTGTGCTTGTCCGTCATCCTTGCTGTGCTGACACTAGTGTTTTCATGTTGGAGGCTGGTTACCAGACTTACAGGAAGAAGAAATACCAGATTGCCACTTGAGAAGTGGTGCTGGGACACCTGATCACATGTCATGTTGATTAGATTTTTAAATATTTTTCTTACCCAATATCCTTGAAAAAATCTTATAAAGATAAGTTTGAGGCTCTGGTTTATCCACTGATACTGAAATCACTTTGTAAGGTTAATGGCAAAAGCTATTCTCCATTCTATTTCTGGTGTGGTTTATAGGTTGCTTTTGTAGGTAGGATGGTGATGATAACTCTGATGCTCTGTGATGGGGCAGCCCTATTTCATTGGTGGTGTAAAAGTTATCCGTGTATATATATATATATACACACACAGTGTTCTGTGATTTAGAAGAAGTATTAGTATTTTAGATTTCTTAGACTTCTGTATTCTTTGTCTCTACAACTCCAATATTCTGCCCATCTTACTTCCAGCTTCTTACTTCCAGCGCTCTCCCCCATTTCTCATTCACTTCTCTTATGTCCACTAATTTTGTTGGACATAATGTGTACATACTTCCAAACTGCTTGTGTTCTGACAGCTTTCTATCAGAAGCAGGAGAGCTCCAGAGAAGTGATCTGTTAAGGCCAATGCTGCAAGCTTTGCCTGGGGCTTCTGTTCCATGCCACTCTAAGCTGTTGATCTGCTTGCTGCTGCATTTCTCTTCCTTCATTTGAACTAACTCTCATGCTTGTTTGACCCCACATTAAGCCATTTCTGTTTGGTTTGTCTCTTCTTGTCAGATTAGTTTGTAAACCCAGCAGAAAACTGAAACTGTTTAAGATCTCATCTGAGCCATATGGAGAACTAGGCATGAATATGCTGTAGGGAGGAGACTAGGGATAGCAGCACCAACAACTGTCTTTGACTACTGGAATTGCTGCATTGCTTGGGATATTGATCTCAGAATACCATCAATTTGTCACAGCTCGTTTTGTGGCAAAACTAAATGCTGGTCTCCTATTTATGTTAGATTTGATTGAAACGAGCCACTGGTCTTAACTTTTTAAAAATGTCAGGTGGGCAGTGCTTAAGATTGTGTAGGTTTTGTTTCCTCATGAAACCATACTAAAAACTTTGCTGAATTTAGTAGTAGAAAGGTCAGTTTTGCTATATACAGATCTCTGATATGCCTGCCTTTTGCCTTGCAGTGTAGTTCTTTGCCTTCTCCCTTTGCTGACTAGTGCCCATGTAATGTGAAGCAGTTAAGCCATTTGCACCAGAAATCAGGGTAACTTATGATAATGTTTGTGTTGTCTGTCTGGCTGTAATGCGAACACAGCTGTTGCCAGTTCTGCTTGGACTAGTTCTTGGTGTATTGAGAACCAGTGGGCAGCAGCACATGGTGGTTGTAAGCAGCCATATATGTACTGATGATAAATTAGGAGATAGGTGGGAGTGAGGTGTTATTGAGGATCTGGTTAGTGTGAAAGACAGCTGAAAGCACTGAAGGGGAAGCAGATACAGGGTTGAGGGGAGTAGCAAGATCTGTAGTTACTGTGGAGGGAGGATGTGAAATGATACTTCTGAGGTCTGTTACCAAACTTTTTTTTCACTTAGTATCAAAGGCAGAACTTCTTTTTCAGAAGAAGAATTAATTTTTGTTCAGTTCGTGAAAATAACTGATTTGACTTTAATGTTTCTGGAACTTCAAAGGCTGTTGTGTTATGAAAAAGTTGCATACGTTTCAAAGGAGGCGAAATCTAGTATCTCAAGTTCTGGTAATGATTTTTAAGCAGTATATACCATTCACCTAAATTAATTTCTATTGGTTCTTGACAGACTTTTTTTAATTGGCTTAAAACTTCTTTTTTTCTTTCTTTTTTTTTTTTTTTAAGGTGTTGGGAAATCATGTTTATTGTTACAGTTTACAGACAAGCGGTTTCAACCAGTTCACGATCTCACTATTGGTAAGTCTCTTTTGTCCCCCACAATGCTAATGATTAAGTACTGGAGTACCTCAGCATGCTTTTATGAGTTTGTTGTGCTGCAGTAATGTAGGATTTGTGCTGTATTAAGGTAGCAGTGAATCTTTAGCTGATGAATGTGTATTAGCTAATAAAGCCAAGGGGAGGTCTTTGTACCTTCCCAAGAAGAAAAATCTGAAACAATTTCAAAAAATATGTATCTATAGTATCTCAACTGTCTCTTCAGAAAAGCTAAAAACTGGGTGTGGAAGCAGAATTGGCCAATACCAAATTCTGTTTTGATGCAGAATGCATCGGTAGTGACGGAAATGGCAGAATTTTTACTAGGGAACAAAATATTAGTCCAGCCACAGAACCTTGAAAACAAGTTACGGGTAAACTAAAGCAAAGTTAACCTTTAAGGTGAATAAACATATTTACTGCTTGGCAAGGCTGATTTTGGGATAGAGAAGGATTGAAGTGTGAAGGTATTCATTGTTTGCTTTTCCTTCCTGAGTCCTCCATTGGATGTGGACCATTTGTGTTGGGTGTAATTTGGTATTGTCACTGGGGGAAGTGAATACATGTTGACAGAATGCATTGCCTCTTATCTGACTATGGTAAATGATACAGACTCTTATTTAACCTTCCACAGAAAATAAGAGGAATAGTGTGGGAATAAATTCTTTTGTAGGCAAGCTTAGTCTTTCATATCAGATTCACTGTTTAGCATAACAGATGGTAGTCTCTGTTAAGGTTGCAGAACCTCTGAATTTCTTCTTGATGTTATTTCAAGGAACCTATCAGCTCTAATCATGATAAGCCTTGCACAAAATGTATCCCTAATCTGTATTTTTAGTTTGTGCCCTGGAATATATAGGCTTCCTGTGTTTGGGAGTACTGAAATAGATGCATGAAACATAAACAAATATTCTTCATATAACAGAATGTATAAGGAGGTTTGGCTATGGGTTCCCTTTTCTCTTGACAGTCCTCCCACACCTTGTGTGTGGCTGTCTAATATCATTCAAATTCCTAGCCTGACATCAGTTTTCAAATATTTCTGAGGTCTTGGCAGCAAATAGGCTGGCTGAATAAAGAGCCTGAGTTCTTCAGGAAAGCATGAGGTATTGTCATCTTTTATTCTTTAGGCCGGCCAAATATGTGACACCTTATATATCAGTTATGTCTTTGGCAGCCCTGTCACATTAGTAGACTGATAGGCTGTGGGAAACAGCTTTACCCCAGCAGGGTGGTTGTAGTGCCAGTTCTTTCCCTGGCATATAGCTAGCTGAAATCTGAGAGCAGAAATTGAAGCTAGTGGGATGGGGAGGTGAACCTAGATAGCAACATAATGAGGGATGTAGGAATGGAGCAAAGGGCACTGCTTGGAAAGGGTAAGAAGGGGCACAGGCTGGAAACAACTTCCTTCCACTTAACTGGTAGGGCATGTGTGTGTGTTTTGGACAGGAGCATGGTTCTCCTAGTTACCCAATCAGATTTAGAAAGAGATAAATAAAGAAATTAGTTCAAAGTCATATTAATTCCCTGTGCAGGGCGAGATGGCATGGGTTGATTGTCTAATGCACTCTCAGCTGCTGATGTTGAAACTCCTGAGAACCTGTAGAGTGAATAAAAAGGCTTGTGTTATATAGCCTAACTTTTTTTCAATACAATACGATTGGAGCCTGTGGGAGTGCAGATTCCATTCCTGCTTTGAGCAATTCGGGAGAGAAGGGAAACTGAAATTGGGCACGTAGAAAAAAGATATTTCATCTAGAGTTGTGCACAATTCAGCCCCAAATTTTAGCATAAATAGCCTAACATGTTATCTCTGATACTGAAGAAGTTTGGAGAGAAATGTCATCTCTAACGAAGACAAGATTAGGGGGGATAGAATACATTGAAGCAAGTATTTGTCTTTGAGCTACATTCAGAATACAGCTCATTGCATAATTGTAGTAGCATACTCTAAAAGAATTTACAATGTGGCAACTACCTCAGTTTATTTTTCATTTGGGAACTGAAGTATCTGTTATTAAGAAATGAAGGAGGGCAGGGGAAGCTGCTTGATGCAGTTGTGGAGGAAAGGATGAAATAAAAAAATCCACCACCAAAGAAACCAAACCCAGCAACAACAAAACCAAGCACAGCACAGAAACCCAAACAACAACAAAACAACTGACATTTGTTGATAGATATGGGTGACTAAACCCATAAACTGTACACATTCTGCACATTTTTTTTTTGTTGCCCATTGCCCTTAGGACATTCCCTTACTATAAACCTGAACAGCTTCTCTTCCTGAGAACAAACTTACCAAAAAACTGCATGTGTTGTTTCAAATTCAGAATGATCTCTCAGCAAGTATTTTGATGGAACAGGATAAACGCCCTTTTAATTTTTTTCTATAGGGTAGTGTGTAGAAACTAAACATTTAGGATGATTGTTGGATTTAAATCAGCAGCTCTTTATCTGCATTTTGTGATCAAATAGTACCTGTAGTGTTGACACTTGTAGTAGTCCAAGGACCTTATCCTGGTTTTGCAATTAACTTCAGAGACCATTGTCATTCAGCTGCTTCCTCCTTTCTGCCTTTACATTCTTTCAATTTGCTTGCATACTCTTACTGCAAGTTATTTGGATGCTAAAGAGAGCTAAATGTTCTTTGGCCCACAGCTTCTATTTGGCTCCAGTATCCTGTGGGGAGGAGAGTGGTTCCTCCATGCCTCTTTCCCCAAAAGTCATCTGCAGAAAGCAGTGCTGCCACCCACCCTCGAACCTCAATATTCTCAACAAGCTTTTGAAGAGATGTTTGGAATACTTCCAGTTTAGGCTGCTTAATAGAATAGAATCATAGAATGGTTTGGGTTGGAAGGGACTTTAAAGGTCATCATCCACTTAGACCAGGTTGTTCCAAGCCCCATACCTGGCCTTAAATACTGCCAGTGATGGGGAGTCCACAACTTGCCTGGACAACCTGTGCCAGTGCCTCACCACGCTCACAGTGAAGAATTTCTTCTTAATATCTAATCTAAATCTACCCTCTTTAAGTTTAAAGCCATTCCCCCTTGTCCTGTCACTACATGCCATTGTAAAAAATCCCTCTCCAGCTTTCGTGTAGGCCCCTTTTAGGAACTGGAAGGCTGCCATAGCGTCTCACCAGAGCCTTCTCTTTTCCAGGCTGAAGGCTTCAGTCCAAATCTAGACGGTGACCAATTTTAGACAAAACTTCAGCTACCAGATCTTGGTTTTGGGGTTGTTTTTTTTTTGTGGTTTTTCTTTTTTTTCTTTTCTTTCTCTGAAATAATAGATTTATGAAGCATAGCTTAATGGAAACTTGCAAGCCTTTAAATACGTCCACTAGATGTAGGCATTTGTCAGATTTTTAACTACAGTAGTAATAGCCTCAGTTTATGCTTAATTTACTGTTAATGATCTTGGAATTGCTTTACAAGATGGTATAAAAGGCTGATTTTTTTTTTTTTTTTTTTTTTTTTTTTCCACTGAATAAATTCCTTTTGTTTATTTGAAACATTAACTTTCTTCCTCGGTTATTAAATTTGTTCTTTAGCAAAAATTTTGGAAGCACTTTTTGCATAAAGGCAGATGAGTTTGTATTAATACAGTAATATTTTATCTTGTTAAAGTGACATTTGTATGCTCAATAGAATATTTATAAAGAATTTTAGGTTTAATTTCTTCTAAACAGGCTTTAGCAATCTGTCATTGGTGGAGTGTTAAAATCACTGTGACTCTTCAATTTCCTGTTTGCATTCAAATGGACATGTTTTTCTCCTTGAGATCTAGAGCTAGTAAATCGTTTGGAAAACTTTGTAGGAAATACCTCCTTGACACTTACTCTGGTTTAATGCATTTGCAAAGCACGTGTAAAGTAACAGTTTTCCTCTTCTGGAAACCTTTCCAGCTCTTTCAAGCAGCTCGAAAATTAACTAAAGGGATTGTGAAAAGCCTTATTTCCTACAAATGCAATACTGAGTTAAGTTAAACTTATAACTTGTCATTCTTCTTTCTGATATATGCTAATAATGTAATCGTTTTGTCAAATCTATTCAGGTGTAGAATTTGGGGCTCGAATGATAACTATTGATGGAAAACAGATAAAGCTTCAGATATGGGACACGGTAAGTAATAAATCATAGAACTTATTTAAGCGTACAGCTCCACTAGGTTTCCTTTTGTACTAGTTGAGCTTTCTATCATTAGCACCCATGTGAGACTATGTACTTTGTCTTGCAGCTTTCTTTGGTTTCTGTGAAGTTAAAATTTTCTTAACTTTCCTATTTTTTTTTTTTTTTTTGGTGTGATGTATTCTTAAAACAGTGCAAAGTTTTGCTATTTGCACTGTAACTTTACTTCCTCAAGTAACACTGTGGCAGATTTGTAAGACTGGAATTTGTGCTGCATCACACTTTTGTGGAAGTTTTCTGTATTATTAAGAACTTACAGTTCTCTAAATAATCTTTCTCTGTGCATTCATGCAGGGTTTGGTTAATACAATGTTCTGTTGGGAAATTTAATCAAGAATTCTCTAGAGGAAATGTTTGTGTTTCTAATGTAGAAGAAAATATATGGCTCACTCTTCATAGAAGACTTAAGAACTCAAATTCACTATAAACATAAAGAGTGGTAAATACTTAAGACAGTCAAGAATGGACTGGTAAAAGTTTAAAGTTTTGAAAAGCTTAACAGAAAACGAATGACTTTTGAGGGGGTTCAGGTTAAGAACAGGCATTAGTGAAGTCAGCTGTGTTCTTCTTGTCAGTCACTTTACTGTAGGGCCATCAGTGTCTACACTTGTGATGCAGGGGTGTTAAGATGCATCATACTAATAGCTTTGTCTTTCAAATGTGCTTAATGGTTCCCTAAGGCAGGGTTGTCTGTTTTCTTTTCCAAAAGCATATTAGGATACCTTTAGAAACTGATAGTTTATGAGCCACAGGCTTGTGTATGTGCTCCTTTTAGTGCAGCAAATCAATGAAGGGAGATCCATTTTTATATGCAAGCCTACATACTTGCATGTGTGTATAAAAATGTAAGCAAAGGCAATATTTTAGCTAACTTCGTAGATAGGATCTGAAGTACCTTTATTTACTTTAAAAGTTCATCACTTGAACTGACATCTAACTCTTGTGCCTCCTTGAATGTTCTCTATGAAAAAGTATAGGAGAACATGGTTAGATTGTGCTTAGTTCAGGCTTTTTATGATTTGGGATTTTTTGCTATTGTAACTGTGGATTGCTGACTACTGAGGTTTTTAGGTTCAATAGACAAGCAAATATTTGCGTGGAAGCAAACTTCTAGTATGTAGTGTGACTGCATGAAAATCTATCTACATTGGTTCTTGTTGCTTAAAATTGGGATAGATTCTCTGTACACAAAATTACTGATTTTAATACCAGTGCAGCCAAATTGGCTTTCAGACTGATTTTGTTAGTGTGCCATTATCTGTTCCTTGGATACAAGTGCATTTCAACTATTTTTGAGTAAATTGTGCTTTTCTTGGTGCCTGTGACTCAGTAGCGCTCTGCAGTCTGTTTGGCTTCTTGAATGCATGCAAACTGTTCAATAGCCAAAATGTAAGCAGACTTGCTTTTGATTAAAACTTATAAACTTTTTGAGGAGAGATTTTATCTGGTTAGTGTAAGTATATCAGACATAGATTAAAAATATCTATTGAAAGCTTTCATACACTGGGTAGATTGTATGCTTGTGTTGTAGGTAACTTTATAAGTTGTAAGCAATGGATGACAGTTTATTTGCTGTAGTTAAAATTTTAACTGTATACAGTCTGATTTTTAAAATACAGAATACTTACAGTCTAATCCAGTCTCAGTCCTGATCTTGGGTGCAAAGATGTTGAAGGAGCAGCAAAATAAGAAATACGGTGAAGTAATTCTCAAAAGATATTTTACTTAGGAGTGTTAAGGTACACAAAGATGTCTGTCATAATGACCAAGGTTACCATTTCTGTGTTGTGTATGTGTTGAGCATTTCCTGATTTTTCTATTAGCAAACCTGCTGTTACTGGTGCTATCTCCCTACTTACTAAGCTGTAATAATTTCTATTTGATAAGAGAAATCTTGTTTTACATCAAGAGCTAAGGAAACGCATAAAACATTTATGATTTGTGTCAGTTCTTACTGAGTCACAGCACCAGCACTTCTTTGATTTAGTGCTAGCCTTGCATACCTGCTTTTAATTCCCTTGCTGAACAGGAAGCATCATGAGTGGAGACGTAAAAATTGGAGTGCTGGATAAAATTCGGTTTGACTGCTTGATAGTGAATAGGCACCTGACTGCCTGGTGGCTGCTGGCTATGCCACATTGGCCTTTCAAAGCCTGGCCGGTCCTGGCTGGCAGATGGGGCTGGCATTCTTAGGGTCCTGCAGACCCACCTGCCCAGCCTGGAGTCTCCAGGGCCAGCTGGCTGCTCTCTGAAGCCACAGCCACCTTTTGCCCCCTGGTTGCCAAGCACAGCAACTCCATGGTTGGCGTCTTTACTGGCTCTTGGACCTGGCGGCTGCCCATGCTGACTCTGGCAGAACCCCAAGGACTGGCTGTTTCCTAGACCCTAAAGGTGAGCAAGGCTGAGCCCCAAAGATGAACAAACAAGACTGCAATGGCTTCTTCTGCCATGTGCACAGGTGTACCCAGGCACAAGCTCTGGGCCCCCATCCAGGGACATTCTCAGGACAACGCCCACCCTGTGGGTGTTTGGGGTAATGGAACAGGAGTGGAGCACAGTAGGTCTGCTCCCACCCTGCCCAGGCCCTGCAGACTTCCCCTTTCATGGGCCGTCCCCTCAGCTGAGAGAAGCTGGTTTGCATGCCACGGTCATTGCTGCTTTACAGAGGGTGTGAGTGGGATGTGGAGAAGGCAGTAGCTGTTTGCTGACCACAGGGAAAATCCTTCCCAGTGCATGTGCAAGGTGATTATGGGTCTCCTCAGGAAGTACATGTAACAGCAGGAGGTAGAAGAATTCGGGATCATACTAGGAGACGTAGAGGACTGCAGCAGCCAGAGATAAGCTGACAGCCAGCTGCTGGCTGACCAAGAGCAGGGGGAGCATCCTGTGGGGCAGAAAAGCAATAAGAGACATGGCAGGGTGGATGCATGCCAACTGCATGTCTCCTCTGGGCCTCCCCCAAATCCAGTGCCTGACATGAGGATGAATGGGAACAGGGGTTACACACTGGCACTTCTGGAGGAGTTACAGGTAGCAGAGCTGGAGCTCTGCCAAGGGACTGGGCATCCCCTAACAGTGGGCAAACTTTCACCAAAATCCTGTTGGCATTGCCCTGGTGTGCAGCAGGCTACTCAGGATCACTCAGGCTGCTCAAAGATTTCTAAGCACAGAAATGGGGGGCTGGTTAGTGGAGCAGGGGCTTGGGACTAGATGATCTTTAAAGTCTCTTCCAACCTAAACTGTTCTGTGAATAAGGACTTGCTTTCTTAAAAGAATCAAATGCTTTAATTGAGATTTTTCTGGCCAGATATTTCTGTGCAGTGGGGCTCAGGCTGTGTTGTCTTCAGCAGATCACTGTAGTTGCAAGGAAAGGTGTATCTTAATAATGGGAATATATGGAAGCTGCAGCATACACAGCAGGAGCGTGTTGTTACTTACAGGGACTGCAAAAGCTAACACTGTTGCTTGTCTAAGAGATCCGTTTGTGTGTTGCTGTTGGATCACAACTCAAGAATATCAGGCTTTTCTTTAGCATCTTAGTTTGGATGAGGAGTGTGTTACAGAAGTTCACTCTGTTTACTGCAGTCTGGTCTTCATGTGGGAATACACAAACTGAATTCCTTTCTGATGAGGCTGAACCGGAAGATAAGCTCAAGGAATGCGCATAGAAATTGTAGTCCAGTATTTGGTCCTGTGAGCTGGTAGTTCAGTACTTTGATGCAAAAACATGTATACCTCCCTTCTCTTCTCCCCCCCCACCTTCCCCCTCCAAAAAAAAAGGAAACCCTAACCTAAACCCCAAATAATCCAATAACCCACATTCCATGAAGGATACACAGTGTGCCCCTTGCATACTTTGTGTTAGGTGGTGCAGTCTTGGCTCTACTGCTGATCGCACAAGTAAATAGTACATTGCGATGTTCTCTCCCACTGCAGACTGCTCCTGGTCTCCCCACTTGCTGAACTCTGGGAACTTGCTGCTATGTGTGCTGTGGCACACCCAGGTTTTTAGGTGTGTGAGTCATTATGATTCCCTTTTCCTTTTGATGCATTTAGGTCAGTCAAGGGGAGTGCAGGTATTGGACCAATTTGTTCATTTGTCTTATCTACCTTTAGTCTGAGATAAGAGACTTCTCTCTTCCTTTCGTCTGTCTTTAATCTTAGTAATGGCTTTCAATAGTTGGATAGACTGAGAAATATTTTTGTCAAAACAAGTTAGTTGGTAACTGCCTACTATGAGAAGTTGGGTTTTTTGTGAAAGTGTGGTATTGAGCTAGTGTTACAAGTGCACAAACAACTTTTAGGAAACTAAAATTGGTCTACAGAAGCTGGTAAGCATCAAAATGACCATTCTGGGAACTATTCAGCTTTGTGAGTTTAAACCAGCTGTGGAGATGAGGTTATTTGTCTTGTGGCTGTGTAACACTGAGAAATACTAAAATTGCCGCTCCTCAGAAGAACTTCATTGTTGTAGAGAGATACTGGGCTTGTTACCAGGCTGAGTCAGTAGCCTTCATTTTGAAGGGTACTGTTGAAGGGTATGTTCTGTGTTTACTGTTCCTTACAAGTCATTGTTGAAGAGCAAAAATAAACTGTAGTTGAAAGAGGGAATTTAAGTTCTCAGATGCTGCAGGGAGTGAGATCAGTGGTGATACCAAATAATACTAATGATCTCTGAGTTGATATGACTAAGAATTTTTCTTGTGTATTTAAATACTGCAGTTTTTAATATCTATTTCTGCTTATTTTGTGGAAATTTGAGAAAAAAAAGTCTGTTTTCATTGTTATGTTTCTATAACACCTTAGAACTTGCTCACTCTAGAACTAAGTATCAGAAATAATCTTTTTTTATAAGCTAATTTCAATTAATTTCTTGGTTTCCATACAGGTGAGCTTTTTAATTAAATTGATTGGGTTTTTTGAGAGTTTGCACAAAAAAGCACCTTTGTGCAAGACAGAAGGCGTAGTTGTTGAAGGCATGTCTCTTTTTCTAAAATCATGGTGTGACTTGTCTGTACACTTTCAGATGTTCTGAATTATACTAATTCTTCTTGGAAATTCACTTATTTTTCATGTATTTGCAAATGCTTTGGTTTTAGTAGAACCAAATAAAGTTCCCTTAATTCATTAAACAAATATTCGTTTCATCTTAGTGATATTGACAGTTGCTAGGATGAAGTTCTTACCCTCGTGTTTTCTCCTTGCTTTGGTAGTTGGAGCATAGTTTTGTGTTTATGGGCAGTAGGTGAATTCTTCCACTCTGTTTTTACTAATTGGGCTCTAACCATTCTACCTGTAAGAATGTGGCTACATCTTACAGTTCAAGTGATGATGACTCAGTGCTCACGGCACTCTGTTTTACTGCTCTGAAGAAACATCAAGGACTTGTGAAGGATCTGGTTTGGTTCTTGAAGCTAGTTTGATCATCAGTTCACAGACTGTTCATGCTGCTATGTGGGAGCATTAACTTATTTCTGGATTCATGGATTTCTCCATTTAATAGTTACTCCTATTGCAGTTTGTGTAATAGGACCACCACCTGAACTTTGGTGTCAGTAGCTAAGTTACTGTTCACATCCATGATGGCACTTCAGGAAGCTAAGGTAACTTGATACACCTTCTAACATAGTGTTCACAAACCTTTGTCTGTCATGCGCTTAAATGTACTTGGTTATTGAAATACTGTGTTACTGGTATTTTATTTTCTGAGTAGTTGTCGGAAAATAAAGATGCCTTGTCAGTTTATCTGTGGCTTTCTACAATAATAGAGCAAGTATTTGCTTAGCATAACGCCTTGGATGGAAGAAGGGTGAATCACTTTCTTTTGTCCATCATGGATTTCCCATTTGAGAGAGAGCAGCTGCTAAAACCTAAGGGTTTCAAATATATTTATAACCTGAAATAAATCATAAGGACGTTTCTAATAATGGAGGGCTAAAGCTTTGTTTCTGTGATGTGTAGGGGAGTGCTTTGGATGTCTAAATGGCATGCATTCAACAACATCAGAAGAAAAGGCAGATGTACAGATGATCTGTATTTAGACATATGTAGTTTCACCCTTGGGGATCTTTAGTCCCCTTGAAATTTCAGTTTTTAGGATAGTGACAGGGTTCTTCTGAAGCAACATGTAACTTGGCTGAATCCTCCACATAAATTGTGACACCTACTTGTTACAGGTTTCTCTTGATAAGTGTCTAATTCTGTTCCTGTTCAGGAATGTCTTTGCTGGAAAGCAGCAGGGTTGGGGTTTTTATTATCATTATTTTTACACTACTTTTGTGCCTATTCTTTGTACATGCCAGTAAATCAACTTAAATCTCTTTTTAATCTGGAGTAGAGACATGATTGCAAGAAAGGTTAATGCATTTGTATAAACAAGTTGCCATGTGATTAAAAGGCTGTTCATTTATTTATAACTTTCAAAACTATATTCAAAGGTATGTATTGCTCCTCTCTCTTTCTGGAACATTTTGTTCCAGGGATCAATATGGAGTAGTTTCCAACTGGCAGTTGTCACAGGCATTGACACTTGTGTGAGTTGGTTGTTTCTTAGATCTTTTTAGTTTCCTGTACAACTTAGGAAAGTGTCAACAAGTTTAAATGTGAACGAGATGTTCTGTCACCAGGTTTGAATATACCACACATGTATGCCCCTTTTAAAAGTGAAAAGGGCTAGAGCTACTAGCTACGGTGCATTGTAGTTTCTCATTTTTCATGTAGATGTGTACTAGAAAGTTTCCTACTAATGAAAACTGTTACTCAGCTTGGATGTTGGAGGCCTGCTGGAGCATACTCAGATAATTTTGTCCTTGAGGAAACTTTCCAAATTCTTCAGTATTGAGAATAGAGAATTCAGAAAAATCAATGGACAGTTTTCTAGGGAGATGTGCTGTTGTGGATCCTGTTTCATTATCTAACAATTTTCTTGTACTGTGTCATGGCTTTTCTTTTGATTTTATTTTTTCCTTAGTTCATGGATTTAAAAACATGTACTTAAGGAACTTGCAAGGAACCCTTTTTGGTAGCAAAGATTTGTCTGCACATTTTGCAACTGACACCTACGTGACTACACCACACACTTGGAATGACACTGAGATTTCCTATGGGAATATTAACACTTGGCATCGTTTCTCAAATGTGCCACGGATACCATGTCAATGGTAACATGGTTACGTAGCTTAAATGTTCCTGAAGGCTTCAGTGCGGGCCCTAGCTCTCTGTGTATCTCAGTGACCTAAGCTGATTGATGTTTCATGTTCTGCTTACATCATTGGTTTGAAATTGTCTTTCTATACTGAGGTATATTTAGAGAAGCACATTGGATGTAGGTCCATGCAGTTTCAAGCAGGGATTTTGTACTGTTTTGAAGACTCCTGTAACTCCTAGAACTGTGATTACATGTTTTAACTATCAAAAAGTTTTGTTAACTAATACAATATGAATGATAAAAGCTTACAGTCCAGAAAGCAGCCAAAAGGAATGTTACTAAGCACTTAAAACACCACTTTCTTATCAGAGGCCCACATTTTTTCATGATTAGTCAACTACTTACATCAGAGCCAGCACTTTTTTTCTCTGCGTGTTCGGGCCTATTCAGTATGCATTTATTGGTTCCTATAGGCAGCCTTGTCTGAGCTGGAGTTTCTACACGTGAAATAGCTGTCACAGTTTTATCTGTTACCAAAAGGATCTTTCATCTCCCAACTTCTACTGCAGTGTAATTCTAAAAGTGGGTATAACCAGGGATTACCTCAGAGCAGAGGCTTGTGTAGCCTTTACTAAATGAAATATGTCCTTGGGAAATACCCTGTTTAACATTAATTTAGTGGCTACTGCCACTACTATTCACCACCCCTGCCCCACTGAGCAGTGTCACAGGTTGCCCAGAGAAGTTGTGGAGTCTGCTTTTAGAGGTCTTCAAAAGCCAGCTGGACACAGACCTGGGCAGCTGGCTCTGAGTGGCCATGCTTGAGCCAGGGTGCTGGAAGAGGGGACCGATGACACCCAGCTGTATGGTTTGATTGATACGCTGGAGGGAAGGGATGCCATCCAGAGGGACTTTGACACGCTTGTGAGGTGGGCTGATGTCAACCTTATGGAGTTCAACAAAGCAAAGTACAAGGTCCTGCACCTGGCAGTCCCAGGCCCAGCTACAGGTTGGGCAAAGAAGAGATTCAGAGCAGCCCTGCAGAGAAGGACTTGGGGGTGTTGGTCGATGGAAAAAAATGAACATGAGCTGGCTTCAGTGTGCGCTCGCAGCCCAGAAAGCCAACCGTATCCTGGGCTGCATCAAAAGGAGCGTGACCAGCAGGTCGAAGGAGGTGATCCTGCCCCTCTACTCTGCTGTCGTGGGACCTCACTTGGAGTATTGTGTGCAGTTCTGGTGTCCTCAACATAAAAAGGACATGGAACTGTTGGAACAAGTCCAGAGGAGGGCCACGAGGATGATCAGGGGACTGGAGCACCTCCCGTATGAAGACAGGCTGAGAAAGTTGGGGCTGTTCAGTCTGGAGAAGGCTGTGTGGAGACCCCATAGCAGCCTTCCAGTATCTGAAGGGGCCTGTAAAGATGCTGGGGAGGGACTCTTCATTAGGGACTGTAGTGATAGGACAAGTGGTAACGGGTTAAAACTTAAAAACCGGGGAAGTTCAGGTTAAGTATAAGGAAGAAATTCTTTATTGAGATGTTGGTGAGGCCCTGGAACAGGTTGCCCAAAGAAGTAGTAAGTGCTCCATCCATGGCAGCGTTCAAGGCCAGGCTGTGCAGAGCCTTGGGTGACATGGTTTAGTGTGGGGTGTCCCTGCCCATGGCAGGGGGGTTCGAGCTAGATGATTTTAAGGTCCTAATTTGCAAGACTGATAAAGTGCATTTATGACAAACTTGTATATATGTATTTAAAGTCAGGTGTGGCTTATAGCTTATGTTCTTTTGGTGTTTTTTTCTTTGAAGTAACTTGTCCACCTTGGGGGGGGCGGGGGAAGAGAGCAAGTTTTCTGATGAAAAATGCTTAAAGTAATAGGATTATACTCCACAGCTTTTTTTTTTGTTTTTTTTTTTTTTTTTTTTGCTAAGTGCCTCTGTGCTATATTGACCTTCTAGATCTGTCATCCAGAATTATACTGGTAAAATAGCCAGTAAATTATATACATATAAATATAATGGAGTTTCTTTATAGCAACTCAGTTTTCTTCTGTTTAGAATGAAGAAGAATTCAGTTTGTGTTGTCTGTTGGTAAATGTAAGTACAAATTCTGTATGACAGGGGGGTTGGAACTAGATCATCTTAAAGGCTTTTCCAACCCTAACTGTTCTATGATTGTTGTATGGAAGTTATCTGCTTTTCACCAAAGATACCGTTTTGTGCTCTGTCCCCAGCATTCTGTTCAGGAAGCAATGATATATAAGTTTCATCATGGATAAATGAGACACAATTAAAAGTGCTACAGTATTTTCAGATTTTAGATACCTAACTTTTTGTCAGGATCTGATTGGAGAAAACCCCACTGTCAGACCCTGTTTTGTTTTGTTATCCCATGAGTGAAATTAAGATGCAAACAAGGTCAAGTACCATAATCAATTGGTTTATTGCAAAAAGACAATTATTATAAAAAAGGGAAATTGTTGCAATAAAGAGGATAGCAATAGGACAGATTGGAAAAAAGGATGGAAATGAAGCAAGAATTCAAGGTGGAGAGAGAGAGAGTCACCACTGTGGGTCCAGCAGTGTCCTGGGGATCCATCGTCGTCGGTGGTGAGAGTTCTTCAGGGTTCGTAGTCAGTATCGGAGCACAGTGTCCCCTAGAAGTCTGTAGTAGTCATTGGAGGTGGGTGTCCTTGTGGAGGTGTCCTTTTGGAATTGTCCACTTGAAGGTACCCACAGGGCTTATTGGTGGAGAGTGTCGTGATGGAGTTGTCCTCATGGTGATGTTTCGTGGAGGGTGTCCCTCGGGGTACGTAGTAGTCATTGGTGGAGAGTGTCCTCAAGGAGGTGTCCTCCCTGGTGATTACCTTTTTCCCCCTTTATAAGGAGTTGGGGGGAGGACCTCTGTTCTTAAGGTCAAGTATTACATGTTCCTGGTGGACCAGTTTTACTGGTCTTGCAGTTAGCTCTTCAACTGCACGTCTGCATCAATTCTTGGGATAGTGGACAGCAATTCCTCACACCAGTCCTTGAGATAATGGATGGAAGAGTCTTAGCTTTTTCTCACTCATCCCTCAGGCAATGGAGTCCCAGTTCAGCTCCTCACACCATTCTCCCAGGCAATGGACATTGGAGTCTGAGCTCAACTTCTGCCACCCATCTCTGAGACAATGTATTGGTGGAACTGCATCTCAGCTTCTCATACCAATGTTTGAAACAATGGATTGGTGGAATTCCATCTCAGCTTCTTATACCAGTCTTTGAGACAATGGACAGTGGAGTCTGACTTCAGATCAGTCTCTTACACTTTAAGTGATTCTTGTGAGACCTCACAATTCTTATATTCTCATGAGATCTGCTAGAACCTCTGAAGTCTTAGTTGACAATGATTAATTTACACAGGGAGAAGAACAGTTTCATGTGTCAGGGTGCAATTTACGAAGGTGAACCAGGCAATCTTAGTGTGGTAGGCTAAGTCCACATCATATATGATTTTATTTGGTAATACATGGAATAGAATGGTATCAATAACTTGTCTGTTGTCCACTTGAGAAGAAAAAGTTTTATACATCCACCATGCGCTTAAGCTAATCACACCAAAAAGTTGTAGAGCTTAGTGGATCTTCTGGGTAGGGAACAAAGTATTGCACTAAAAACTTGGATCTTTACTATTCCTTTGTGCATTCTATATTCTATATAGTGGCCTGTAGGAAAGATAGAGGGTTGTTTTTTTTTTAGCAGGGCCTGTTGCGATGGGACGAGGTGTAATGGTTTTAAACTAAAAGAGAGGAGATTCAGGCTGGATGTGAGGAAAACATTCTGTACAATGAGGGTGGAAAAACACTGGCACAGGTTGCCCAGAGGGGTGGTGGATGCGCTATCCCTGAAGACGTTCAAGGCCAGACTGGATGTGGTTCTGGGCAACCTGATCGAGTTGAAGATGTCTGTGCTCATTGCAGGGGGTTGGACTAGATGACTTTTGAAGGTCCCTTCCAACCCAGACCACTCTGATTCTATGATTCTAACAGGTTGTCTGTATTCTGTTCCCATAGTTCACATAAAGATGCACTTGTGTACTCTTGGCCAAGTACATATGCTAGTGTATTCTAATTATGTGAAAACTATTAAATATATCTTTTGTAAGCTTTTCCACTGGAATGGCTAAGTTAAAGTGTTTTCTTGAACTGAAGTAACTGGTTATTCTGTAAGATAAGGGTGCTTTCTGAAGACTGAGCATGTCTCAACTTGTTGTGTCACTGTTCCTGTTCAGTGACAGCATAGATCAAGTTCTCTTTAAATTCAAGCAGACCTTATATTGAGAAAAGTGCAGTAACTGTGAGAAGAGAAGGTTCTCTGTACACTAATTTTGTAGGTAGGGCTGAAGGGTAGCTTGTGTTTGATAAATATTTTGTTCTTGCTTTTCATGACTTTAAATCAGGGTAGTTTCCTGTTGCTCTGCATACAGACTTTTTTCAGCATTAATATTAGTAGTTCTTAATTGTGTTCTGTGTTATCTTTGAATTATGCTAAAGCTTCTATTATTAAATACTAAAGTAAATGTTTCTTCTAACAACTGTCAGGTGCCAGATAGCACTTCCCACAAACATGAGCATGGGGGCTCAAGGTCTGCGATAACAAATATTTATTTTCCAGCACTGTGTTCTTTTGAACATGTTCTTTTAAGTGCTGAGTCTCTTCCAGAATACTTTTCTGTGGAAACTATCTAATTTATGTAGGATCTCTGAAGTTTTTCACCAGTACATATGAAGATGACTCTTGCATCCTGCAGCTGTTTTGACAAGCATTATTTATCAAGTACAGAGGAAATTGATTAACTGTGTTGCACAATTGTGTGAAATTGAATTCAGAACCATTTTCTGTTTTTTCATAATAAAATGATTACTGAAAGAATTCCATCTGAAGACTGTTGAAAGCTGGCTGCAGTTTATGATATAATGGATAAAATCTGCATCCTTGGCCTTCCAACAACCTTTACACCAGCAGATGGTGGGCGTAAAGATGTCATTCATCATTTATTTACAATGGGCTTTATTTATTCCAGTGTCAACAGCTGCCCCAGGGAGCGGGTTATTGAATTCAAATGTGAAGCTCTGGGTTATTTGCTTCCTTTCAAATTTGTCTTCAGAGCTTAGTTGCTAGGAGTCCATTCTGTGCTCTAATAATGATTCATGTATTGTGAAGCCATTCAGTAAATTGGGTTGTCAGGAATTGCCAAAAAAGGTTTAGAGGTCTTGTTCCGATTTTTTTTTTTTTTTTTTTAAGCAGTACCGTGCTCTAGTTGGTGTCTTCTTATGTGCCTTCTCTTGCCAGCGTTAGAGACTTTGTTCCTTCCCTGGTTTCCCCTCCATACCCTTCTTTGTCCCTGTTCTCTCAAGTAAAATTGTGTGATTCTGTTATTCTGAGTTTGCAGGTTTTGGCATAAATAAATGAGATATGAAATAATAAACCTTTGTTTTCTACAGGCAGGACAGGAGTCCTTCCGCTCCATTACAAGGTCATACTACAGAGGGGCAGCAGGGGCTTTACTAGTGTATGACATCACAAGGTGAGAATACCGAGGAGGTATAACTGGATTAAAATTGTATGTCTGTGTAGAATGTGCTGTTGTATATTGCAGTGTTAAATATCTAATTTAGTTTTGTTTTTTTGTATAGATACTTGTAATCTAACTTATTGCCAACTTCCCTTTAGTGCTCAGAATCAAGATACAGTTTATGTAACCTATACACTTCCAATTTTCTCTGTATAGTGCTTGGAAAAAAGTATACCTTAATTCTCAGGAAGAATGAAACAAATTATTTTTGATAAACTATCGGACCATGAACTTCTGGATTACCTGTATTAAGAAAGAGCTTAAAATATTTAATTCCTTTCTAGTGTTTTTATTACCATGAACTGTAAGTTTTCTCTAATTCTAGCAGACATTTTACTGAGGTGCCATTCTGCAAAGGAGTGAAATAGTAAAACATCAAAGTTTGGTTACATAAAACTACCATGAAACTTTTACCATTGCTGTGTTTATGAGGTTTGGAAAATATAGGTCTTAGTGTGGTTTCTTTTGATAGTAGCTGTTTAAGAAGGGACAAAAGATTTTCCTGCTATAGTGAATAAAGTCTCTGTACAACTTCTCTGCAAAACTGAGTACTGTGCCTGGCTTATGAAAATGTTCAGGCTCCAAAATCCTATTAGGGTGTGTAGATCCCTTTGGGCATCTTCAGTCTCATTGCCAAATGAATCTTTGCTTCATAAATAGATGTTTTACTCATTTTTTACTCTTTACATTTTTTAAGTGAAATCTTAAACATGCTTTACAAGCATGTGATTTAATATTTAGTGTATACATTCTGTAAAATCTGTAATATGTCACACTTGTGTACCTTACCTTAAAAGACTTTGTTGCTAAATTCATTATTCAGTTTATAAACTCACAGGAAATTGTCAACCATTTTCTGTGTTCAGTAGAGAAATTTTACTATTTGAGTGATTATTTGTACTGTTATTGGTATTGTTTGAAGCTGTTCAGGACTTTTCAGTTCAGCAGATTTTATATGTATATGAAATTAGAGATTCTTATAGTTAAAAGAATCCTCTTTACTCTTTGTAGCAAACATGTTTTCAATTACTTTTTAGGCAGAGTTCATTAATGCTCCTTTGCTTACTAATTTTTGGTCGCCTATTCTCCCTATCACAAGGAGATTACTAGCTTTTATCCTGGAGCATGTTTACTAATAAATGAGTTGATTACTCAAGTAGAGAAGCTGACTAACAGAAAGGAAAGAGATTTCCTGAAATACTGCTATTAATTTTCATTCTCTTCCATACTTAGGAGGGACACTTTCAACCACTTGACAACTTGGTTAGAAGATGCTCGTCAGCATTCCAATTCCAACATGGTTATAATGCTTATTGGAAATAAAAGGTAAAATTTAACCAGTTACGATTTTGTACGTGGTAAAGATTTATGACTTCTAGATTTCAGCTTTTGTGTTTTCTTATTTGTAGGCAGAATGTTAACTTTAAATTACTTTCAATCACTGGAGAGTTCTAAGATGAATCTAAAACTTTTCCTTTTCTAATTAGACTGATACAATGTGCAGCACATGTGGATCAACTACCTTATGTTCTGAGTACCTTTTTTAGAAGTAATTCCATTTAAAAGGATTGACTGTGAATGCATGAAGTCATGGAATATAGGAATTATTTTTCCCCCTTTTTTTTTTTTTTTTTTTTTAATCCCCTTTGGAATCACCACTTACAAGCACCTGGATCTCTCCCTTATAACTAGAATATGACTCCTAATTTCAGATCTTTATAAAGTGCTTTACGTTTTGGTTAAGAATCACAGCAGAGAAAGTGTCATTAAAAAGAAAAGCAGCCCGTACTACAGGATTCACTTCAAATTCTAAGCCTGTTTCATTTTTTATGTATTTTAGCTAGGGTTGGTGGCAGAGAATACTTTTTCACCACTTCCTGGCTCTTTAGACACTGGGTGATGAAAATACAACTAGAAGTTTTGGAAGTGTGTTACCCAGTTTGTAAACGACTATTTACTTGGTCTTCTTGGCTATACTGTCCAAAGTTCTCAAATGGCTCCCTATTGAAGCTGAGAATTTGATCTGTATTGAAGTTCTTTATAAAAGTACATTAGTGAATACATAAGCTTATCTGTAGTTCTTTTTCTAATTCTCCATCCAGTGAATTGTAGCATCATTTCTAGATTTTGTTTTTCTTTTTTCACAATGTAGGATTTTTCCAAATACCGAAACCATCATCTCATAATTTAAAAACTCATTAGTTATGGGCCTTTACCTCATTGACCTTAACTTGTCCACATGCCTCAGCAATTCTTGAAGGTAAAGATGCCAGTTAAAATAATGGTGGTTATGCAGGTCCCTTAAATTGTAATGAATAGCCAGATCATTTCTTGGATATTACTGAGAAACAGCCTCATGATAAAGAGAGTCTGGTTTTGCTACTCTGACCTGTTCACCTCTTATTTTCTTCTTCACCCTTTCTCTCTTCTGTTTTCCTTCCTCTGCCCCCACTCTGTATCTCCTCCTGAAAAACATCTTAAGCGTTAAGTAATTGCGAAGCATGTCCACATTTGTATACATAATCTGGAAAACTGCTAATGGCATTCTTTTAAATTGAGGAATGTGTTAAGCACAGTCTTCATGAATTAATATAGAAATGTAATTTCTTTCATTAAATGAAGCTTTGGTAAGCCTGTGATGTTCCTGACCAACTGATTTCATGCTTATGTGAGTAAAATACAGCACTGAAACACTAAAGTATACTGTTTACTTGAGATAAGTATTACGTAAGTTTGCATACTTACACAGTTGATATCTGTAACTGTTCTTCATTATTCTTAGCTGTTAAACTAAACTTTTATCTTGCATTCTGCTCATGCAGACTAACTATATCACATGATTTTTCAGTTACAATATGCTACTTGCAGCTAGCTCAGTAATTCCTGGTTACAACTAGCATTTACTCAAACAATAAATATGCTTAAATCATGTATTTTAAGTTACAGATTAAGGTGCCACATGAAGTAAAACTTCTTTAAGAAGCATTTTAAAGGCGATTATTTTCAAGCCTTAAACAGAAGGATGGGAAGAAAACACCTTCAGTTATATTGCATTATCCTGAAAGTGTGTTACAGCAGTTCTTATGGTAGGGCATACTACTAGAGATGGATGGAAGGAAGAAAATGTGTATTAGCATAATATTTTTAAAGGAATAAATTTTGTTCTTACGAGTCCCAGAAGTGCATTTTACACTTTTTGCAGTATTGATTCATTGCTGGATTTGAAATGTGTTTAAAACTTAATCTGAACTATAATAGCTGTTCTTTGAAAACATTACAAAAACTAGTGTTAGAACATGACAAATACTGTACTTAATCTTCTTTCCAGAACAAAACATAGCTATATTGATCTAGTAAGACCAAATGTTCGAATTACTGGAATGGAGAGAGGAAGACATCTGTGGTTAGTAGAAGCAGTTAAAGCTCCGTAAGAATATATTTAGATATCAGTAGTGAGTTTTGACTGGGTTATCACTGCAATTTTCAATGCAGCTGCACTATTTCAAGTTGAAAGTGTTGTTTATTTCTCTTTTACCAATGGAGATAACACTGTAGTGAATCTGGGTTTTTAATAAGATATATTTGAGTGTAGCATGGTAGTAGCAAATAAGACATTTCTCAAGTTCAAAATACAATGTCAGATAGCTACTTCAGGGACATGAGAATGAACGCCTTGTTATCTTAAGCTTGACGCTGAGATACTTGGAACACTTGCATATAATGAACTTCAACTTTAAAATTGTTTTGAGAAGACATTTCTTGTATCTTTATCTTCAAATGTTCCATGTTTAAATGATGTGTTGAATTGTCTTGACTCTGTAACTTATCTGAGCTAGCATGTAGTTGTAAAAGTAACTAAAACCTGCTTTGCTGCAAAACAGATGCCACAGTGAGTATCGCTGATTTTTAATACATGTATAATACAAGGATGGCAGCACTGAAGCCAAGTATGATACTTCTATCTGGTGTTCTGGCTGCAAATTAAATCTCTGTATTTTCAGGCTGTTTAGTTTAAAAATATGTACCTGAGAAGATACTTTTACATGCGCAGCTTAAATGAAACTTTATTTTAATATATATGTTTTATTTATTTATGTATAAATGTAGCATTGTTGTTGCTCAAGATGTAATATACTTACAAAGAAGGACAAACTGTGTACTCCTTGTTTCTAAAGAAGCTTTAAAAAGTAAAAGTGAAATACTTAGATGTCTATATGACTTACAGAAGCAGATTTGTCTTTACTTGTCCAGTCCAAGAAGGGGTTTATTTTACTTTAATCTAAGCAGGAAACAAGAAATTGTGTAACTTCAAGTTTTTCTGCTGTTTGAGGGCCAGGCTTGGAGTTTCAAAACCGAAATGCTAGCTTGTTGGGAGAGAACAGCTACTGTAGTTCAAACAAACCTTAGTTTTCCTTTTAAGTCTTTTTATTAGAACAGAAATTGACTGGATGAAGTTTTGTTACTGAATAGAAAATTATTTTTAACATCATTAACAAATTATTTATAAAACTCCTTTATCAGTTCAGCTTTCTAGTGTGGATTGGTAGATAACATTATACTAGAAAAGAGCGATATTTACTTAAAATGACAATGTCTACAGTTAGCATTCGGGGAATAGCTAGATAAATATACACACATCCTGTTCAAAGCCATTTCATCAAGTCATTTTTAAGATCTGTGTCAGCTAGGATTTATAGCTGAAGCAAGTGAGATATCTGTGGCTATTTCATATATTGTAAGTGCAAGGCTTACAGTAATTGTACTTTATGTAAGGGCTTGAATATGTATGTAAGTTCTAATGGGTGCTCTTGGCTTATAAGCATGTCTCTGAACAATAATATTTATGTGGGCAGGTTAGACCATGCAAGTAACATTTTTTTCCACCTTAGTGATTTAGAATCCAGACGAGAAGTCAAGAAAGAAGAAGGTGAAGCATTTGCACGAGAGCATGGACTTATCTTCATGGAGACATCTGCCAAAACTGCTTCCAACGTAGAGGAGGTAACTTTGCTAAACACTGCCATTTTAGTAAAACCGTTGTTTTGAATTGTACTTTATTTGTCCATATACAGTACCTTTTTGGATTCCTTAACTTGAATTAACTATGCTTTAATTCATATTATGAGAAGAACACTGTCTACATTGTACCTGATTGCACTAATTTTGTTGTTGAGACTCTAGTAATTAATGTATTTGGGGAGGGGTGTTTAAAATACTTGATCAGAGAAATGGGTGCCTCCATCTGCCCTGAAATCTAGACTAAAATAGATTTGCTAGTCCAAAGCAAGCCAAACTATTGGTATGCTTGGCAGATGTCAGTCTAACCTGTTCTAAAGATCTCTAATATTTCACAAGATCTTCAGAGCAATCTACTGCAGTGCTTTGGTATTTGTATTGTTGTCAGCTTTCTCTTCCACTACCTAGCATGAATCTTCTGCAGTTCATGCACTCATTTTCTTTTTCTGTCCTCTACAGAGCTGCTGAAGAGGTCGTTGTCTTGATTGCTGTAGTCTGTATTTGAATAAGTTTTTCAGTCTTTGCTACTTTAAAAAACTTAAGTGTTTCAAAGTTTTACTTTATAGTTCATATTTCTGGACACATGTGAGTTCTTACATATCTCACATTTATTTACTTCACACCTTTCTTGAAGGGTGGTTGCCATGGGTTGACCTCAGCCAGCAACTAAGTGCCCATCCAGTTGCTTTCTCATTCCCCATGTTCAGTAGGATGGGGGAAAGAACTAGAAGAGCCAAAGTGAGTGAAAACTTAGGGTTGAGATGAAGAGTTTAATAAACAAAGGAAAAAAGTGGGAGAAGAGTGATCGAAAGGCAGCCATAGCTTCCCACAAGCAGATTGATTCCCAGACAGTCTCTGAAAGAGAGCTACTTTGGAAAGACAACTATTTTTTTTATTGTTGAGCATGTCACATAATATGAAATGTCCCTTAGACCAATTCTGATCAGGTATCCTGACTGTGGATGCCCCACCCACCAGATTTGGCCTACCCTAAGCCTAATCACTGGGAAAGGCAGAGTAAGAAACAGAAGACCTTGACACTCTGTACGCACTGCTCAGCAGTAGCTAAAACATTGGTGTGTTATCGATGCTGGTTTACTTACGGTTCCAAAACACAGCACTATGGCAGGCTGCTGTAAAGAAAACTAACTCCATCCTAGCCAAACGCAGTGCAGTGGTGGACAGAGAGCTCCAGCTGAGAGGTTAGTGCTATGTAAAGCAGAAAGATTGTTTCACATGTCTTTCCAGGCCATATTCAATTCATACATCCCCACTTACTACTCTTTTTTGTA
Source organism: Psittacula echo (assembly GCF_963264785.1). Lineage (NCBI taxonomy): Eukaryota > Metazoa > Chordata > Aves > Psittaciformes > Psittacidae > Psittacula > Psittacula echo. Next base: position 122,509,581 of record NC_137737.1, read on the forward strand.
ATAGCATGATACTGTTCAGCTTGTTATATTTCATAATTTGCCCCTAGTTGTATCCAGAATTGTCCTAAATGCAAAATGGTGGGTAACCGATGGGGTATTCTTCTAATGCTAAAGCCTTCTACTTTTGAAATACTTAGATATTTTATTTTTAAGCTGTAGTTAAGAGTTACAAATAACTTTCATTGACTTTACTCTGGCTTGTTACTACCTGATAGTAACATTAGCACCTCTCTGTGTCAAAAAAATACCTGCTAGTGAATGAGTTGTTTAGGGCCTAATGCAAATCTGATTATCAGGAGGAAAATGAGCATGACTTTCTTTGTCAAAAAAGTTCAAATAGGATCCTCTCCTTATGATGATACAAGTGAGTTATTGCATATGTGTACTATCTAATTCTGATGGAAAAGCTTTAGGATGTAATTGTTGTTAGTGACAATCAAATGCATTTCTTGAATGATATGCTCAGTCAACACTAGAAGAGGTGGCATGATTTAGAATAGTTACAGCTGAAGGAGTAAAATCTTAATCTTTGAGCCAGTAAAAATAAGTGAGGAGAAATAGTAGACATGGTAGGTGGAAAACGTAATTTTGTGGACAGAAGAGACCATTATTATTTTAATGCTGGTTCTGGACTGTTCAGTATCAAAAAGATAGAAGGGAATGAGAAAACAAATCGTGGAATGGGCAGCATTTGAGGAAAGAACAAGAAGTATGCAAAACAGGTAAAACTAACAAGGCTTCAGTACTTCAGAACTGGGAAGAAATTGGCAATTTTGTGACTGCCTGAGAATATAGAAACTAAACAGGCAGAACAAAACTTGAGGTAATTCAGCTAAAATTAAATTTTAAGCAGAAGAAATCTGTGGCCCTGTGTCTACAAATGTTATCTTATGGGGGAGGGGGGTATCTCGTTATAGAGCTGGTTTTCAAACTTTACTTTCTGAATCTGAGAGGAAAAAGTACTCATGGCAAAAGAATCTAGACCGTTAAGGGTCTAGAAATAAATCATCTTGGATTGTTCACAGACACCCTTTCTCAAATTGCTTGAATCCTGTAGTCCTCTGTAACATAGCTCAGTACATGAAAGCAGTGTATGTCGTAAACATACATGGCTGCAGGTAACACCAGTCACCAGAAATTTAGTTAGTTATTTATTTTAACAAAAATGCTTAAATACATGTTTTTAGAGTGGAAAATGAGGTAAACACATCTTTTTTTGGATGGCTGCTTCTAAAAATCTTCGGAGGTAATTTTTTCTGGGGGAAAAAATCATTCGGAAGTATTCTGAATTAAATGCCTCTGCTCTGTAAAAATGCAGGGTGACAGCAGTCCTCTTTTTCTGCTCACACATTTTTCAAGTCTTTGGAGTTTATAGAAGATACATTAATTCTTACATATCTTTTGATCAACATTAGTAAGTTTCAACACTTCTCCAGCTTCTGCCCTATAGGTGTAAAAAACCAATAGCGAGTGCTTTTTACCCATTTCAATTATTCTTGAGACACTGTTGCTGTATAGGTTACTATATTGTTCTCAGTCCCACACAGTTAGTGGGTTATCTAACAACATTCCACGTTTTCTGAAAGGCTGCTTTGGTAGGGGCATTGCCTTGTGTACTGTCAAGATTGTCCTATTACCTTGGGAAGCTTAGGCTGCTTACCACAGGAGTGTTTCTGCAGCATCCAGTTCAAGGTCTGGCATGCATTTCTTAATACTGACTATACGCACTCTACATCCAGACTTAATGTTTGGCCCTGCTGTAACAGTGCTAGTAACTGTGTGGCTCCTGTACCCTGAATGCTTGCCACTGGGGAATTCAGGAGGCACAGCATGTCAGAACAGACTTGTGGCACTACCTAAGCAAACAGATCTGCATCGTAAAGCACAAGCAGATAGCCATAAAAGTCTTGCTTGTGGATGCAGATGTAATGCTGAAACTTGGGAGCATGTGTCTCCTGTGTTGTATTAGAAACAGTTAAATGGCCAGAGAAGACTTTTTCCCCTAATGAATGTTTTTTTGTCTCTAGTTGAAAATGGATGTTTCTCTGACAAGAGTGACAAGACAAGCCTCTAGACTTTGTTTGATCAGTTTGACATTGTTTCTGATCCAACTTTTTCTCACCTTGCATCACAAATGGTTGTTGTAGATGTCTGCAAGTTAACGGTGGATTCTTTACCTGTTTATATGAACAAATAATCTTCTGTCAGTAATGTTATTCAAGCTGTTTCCCTTGTTTAAACCCAGTTTCCACCACTGTGTAATGCCTTAGCCAGTCTGTAGTAGTACACTGACCTGTTCAGTGCTTGGATCTTAAGACAGTTTAAAAATATTCATTGTGTTCTTCAGGATTATGTCTTGTAACCTATGTCTTTGATAGAAATGTTTAGCAGGGGGAATATCCTGTTAGCTGTTTATCTTGTGTGAGGCTGTTAGGGGATGTTTATACCCTGTTTGTACAATAGGTAATTGATAGTTGGGAGCAGGAAATAGATATAGGCCCTTCCTTTGTAGTAGCTTGTGGAGGCTCCTAAGAATTCAGTGTGGCCACAGAGTTAAATCATCGTGTTTGTTACAGAATGGGATTGGGTGAGAGAAGTTTCTGATATGTTGGGAGGATAGGAGGACTACTGGGGGGAAGGCTAAGCACAGGGTTATAATTTGATCAGTGCAAAGCCGGTTATACTAGTCTCATCAGCAGTATCTTATTTAAACAGGGTTTTTTTGTTGTTGATTTCCTTTTAGCTTCTCTATAAAGCCATCAAGATAGCCAGCTGTCAAAACATAACTGAATTTTTGTGGTTTATTTCCTCAGTGATTTCTAAGCTATATCACTAGTGCATTTCTGTCCTTAGAACTCTGTTTAAAATCTTGCCTGTGTTTTGGAGTGTTCAGTAATTTACTATGCTGTTAGCATGGCTGTTGGCTTTCTCCCAGTAGAATGCATAGTTAAATTTGACCTGAAACATTGAACTTGTTTTTAATTAATGATGAAAGAAATCTAGTGCTAAGTTTTAGACTCTTGGTGGTTATATCTGTTCTACTTTCTTGACTTGTGGATGGGGGATGTGCACTCTGAAGTACTGTTTGCAGAATTCAATGTCACTTATGTTTGGGGTTTTTTTCTAAGGAAACACTGGTGCCTATCAGCAGGCTTTCCACTTGTATATGCTTAAGTCTGAGGTCTAAACCCTGGGTGTGTTTGCGCTTGTTTTAATCATAACATCAGTTACTTTCTGACCTTGCATTAAAACTGCAGAGAACTTTTTTCTATTATTTGCAAGAGGCATTAGCAATTTTATCACATTTGGTTTTTCATTGGTAGTTCAACAACATTATATGGCTGTTAATTGTAGTCTTATCTGAAATGTGCAGTTCAGAGCTTGTTAAGTGCTTTCTGCTTGAGCAGTGTCTTAACTGTAGAGGCAGAGCAGAATCCACTCAGGTGACCATACAGTTTCCTACAGCACACAGTACTTACCTTTGTGTCCCTGGAGTATCATTTGTTTGAATCCACTTATATGCACTGGTTCTCAGGAAGTAAAGATACCTGCCTGTATTCAGGAAACTGGAAGAACTTTGTGCATTCTTCTTGCACTCCAGACTGCTACTTTCAGCAATTGTGAATGTAATCAACCTTAAGCAAAATTGCTTTTTGGATACTGGTCAAACCAGTGCTAGACGACATCACTGTTCAGAAGCAGATCTCACTTGGGCTGTACTAATGTATCGCTGTTTCCTGGTGTGGGAATTGGTTTTAGTAAGTTGTTTCCCATATGGAGGGGATTATATAGCCCTATGCCAAGCTTTCATCTTTAAGAGTATGGTCTGCGTTCTTCCAAGTTGTCTGCACATAAATAGAATGCAATAATGGATTAATTATTTAGGATTAAATCTGAATAGAGGTTTTGACTGAGCAATGGACCACTTCTGCTACATGTAGCTGGATGGTTGCTCAATGGTTTTATTTCAGCTGTAACTTAATTTTCTCTTCAGGCGACTTTTTTCATAATTTTGCTTAAAAGGATAATGAATATTCAAAACCCCTGTAGCTTCAATAGCAGTACTGCTCATTCACAGACAAGGAAAAGAAGATGGACTCTAATAAGGATAAAAATGAAAATCTCATGGAAAGACGTGATTCTTAACAGCTGCTAAATTTGAACTGGTTTTTAGAAGCAGGTTTTTTTTCCCCTCCACATTCTCCCTAAACACAACTAATTGTTAGTAGTTTTCATGGAAAGGTAAAGTGACACACAAGATGTAATCTGACTAGAACTCGCAAGAGAGCAGGATTTCTAGTTCATGAGTCTAGGGGGGAAAAAAAGGTTTATCTTAATTTGTATCAAAGCCAGTATTCCTTCAAGTTCCTCAAAATCAAAGTTCTGTGACTTTTCAGCTGTGTGAAGCTGCACTTCAGCCAGTTTCTTCCATGAGAAAAGAGGTGAAGCTCATGTCAGTTCAGCTATGGGTGAGAGAAGGGACAGGACACCTGGCTCCAGTGAAGATTCACAGCTCTTACCTCCTTGTGGCAAACCCTTGAACCATGCCCCATCTGTGCAGTAAGGAACACAGCCTCTGCCAGGGTTCTTGAGAGCATCCCAGAGTATAATCAGAATAAAAAGCCTCGGTTAATCAAGGGTCTCATACTTTATAGAAGAGCACGAAAGGTACATATAAAATTGCTGTCAATTTTGTTTTGTGACTGTTAACTTTCAAAAGTAAGTCTACAAATGGGTTGGGGTGCTTTTTGGGGTGTAGGTTGATTATATAGAACCTTCCTACTGCTTGAAAATTAACCCTTCTGTATCCCCTGTAGTGTCCTAGACTGCTTTGTGATGGATCATTTAGTTGTAAAAAGTATTGTTTTACTGGGCATAAAACAGCTGCTCAGCGCTTTGGGATCTCACTCTACCAAGCGGCTGTTCAGCGTCTCTTGTACACTGGGATGGTGAATGTTCTAGAGGTAAATCCGTTTGTGGTCCATATTATTACTGCTTCCAAATGCATTTTTTAATGCTAATCTGTTGTATTTCACTGCTTAAAGGCAAGATAGGAAATCAGGACGGCACAGGAAATTCTAGCTGTTGGATGACCTCAGAGGTGAGGCTAATGCTTGAGAATTTGTAAGATATTTAACCTTTAAGTATTCCTCATTTAATTGTAAGAAAGCTTCTAGAAATAATGACTGCCCAATTTGTGTTTCTAAACGCTAAATTTAACTTGAATATTGCCGCCAGAGGGCAGCGTGTTCCACAAGCTGACAGTACAGAACCCGCTCTACTCCAGATTCGAAGTAAAGAAGAACTCCCATAATCCGAGGTTTGAAAAGTATCAACAGATTCATTTACAGGTTTTTCCTGTTATGCTCAGCTTGTAGTTAAGTCCTCAAATACTTGCCGCAGTACTAGGTTTCCAAGAAAGAGTAGTGATATTATTGACATCTGCCAAGTGAAAACTAAATGTAGCTGTTCTGTAACTTGCATTCTGGTGCCCTTAGCTTATTATTACTCCTGCATACAGCTAAGACAGAGAGGTATCAGGAACTTACTCTCTTCTTATGTCGGTTTTAGCAGTTATAGAATTCACTCTTCCTGTTTTTGACTCAAGGGTAGTAATCCTACATCACGTGTTTATTTTGTGTGATAAAATAGATGTTGGAGTTAATTCTACAGTCTGTGGTTTAGGACTTATTTATCTTAAATACAGCATATGTACTGTTTGGTAGTTGGGGTTTTTGTTTTTGGGTTCCTTGGGTTTGTTTTTAAGTGAGCATTGTGAGACTTCTTGATTTTCATGTGTATATAATCTAGGAAACTCCTTATACAAATCATCGAAGGTGATATTATACAGGCACGTTGTGAGTCAGAAATGTCCTTCGTTAGCTTTGCAGTAGTTGCAGGTGTGACACAGCAACCAGATCACATCTTACAGTACTCGCTTTTCCACTTGTACATAATGTAATTTTCCACAGCAGGGTATTATTATTATTTGAGAACCTAGGTATAGAATCACAGGATAGTTAGGGTTGGAAAGGACCTTAAAGTCATCTAGTTCGAACCCCCTTGCCATGGGCAGGGACACCTCCCACTAAACCATGCCACCCAAGGCTCTGTCCAACCTGGCCTTGAACACCACCAGGGATGGAGCATTCACAACTTTCCTGGGCAACCCATTCCAGTGCCTCACCAACCTTACAGTAAAGAACTTCTTCCTTATACTTAACCTGAACTTCCCCTGTTTAAGTTTTAACCCGTTACCACTTGTCCTATCACTACAGTCCCTAATGAAGAGTCCCTCCCCAGCATCTTTACAGGCCCCTTCAGATACTGGAAGGCTGCTATGGGGTCTCCACACAGCCTTCTCCAGGCTGAACAGCCCCAACTTTCTCAGCCTGTCTTCATACGGGAGGTGCTCCAGTCCCCTGATCATCCTCGTGGCCCTCCTCTGGACTTGTTCCAACAGTTCCATGTCCTTATTTTGTTGAGAACACCAGAACTGTAGAGTAGAGGGGCAGGATCATCTCTTTCGACCTGCTGGTCACGCTCCTTTTGATGCAGCCCAGGATACGGTTGGCTTTCTGGGCTGCGAGCACACACTGAAGCTGGCTCATGTTCATTCTCTCATCGACCAACACCCCCAAGTTCTTCTCTGCAGGGCTGCTCTGAATCTCTTCTCTGCCCAACCTGTAGCTGTGCCTGGGATTGCTCCGACCCAGGTGTAGGACCTTGCACTTGTCATGGTTAAACTTCATCAGGTTGGCATCAGCCCACCTCACAAGCGTGTCAAGGTCCCTCTGGATGGCATCCCTTCCCTCTGGTATATCAACCGAACCACACAGCTTGGTGTCATCGGCAAACTTGCTGAGGGCGCACTCAATCCCACTGTCCATGTCACCGACAAAGATGTTGAACAGGACGGGTCCCAACACCGATCCCTGAGGGACACCACTCGTTACCGGTCTCCAGCCGGACATTGAGCCATGGACCACAACTCTTTGTGTGCAGCCATCCAGCCAGTTCTTTATCCACCGAGTGGTCCACCCATCAAATTGATGTCTCTCCAATTTAGAGACAAGGATGTCATGTGGGATAGTGTTGAACGCTTTGCACAAGTCCAGGTAGGTGATGTCAGCTGCTCTCCCCCTGCCCATCAGTTCCGTAGCCCCATCATAGAAGGCCGCCAAATTGGTCAGGCAGGATTTCCCCTTAGTGAAGCCATGCTGGCTGTCACCAATCACCTTGTTGTAAACTTGTCATATTAAAAACAAATCACTGAATAACTTGTATATGACCATTTTTAATGCTGTGGTACAAATACATTCAGTAATATCATACATAAAAGCATCAGTAATTTGTGATTTTAATTTGTGACATTTCCCTGCAGTTACATTGTTTCTTTAATTTTCTTGAAATCTAGAATGTTTACAGTTAGAAGTCTAGCATACTGGTTTTACAAAACTCTTTCTTTTCCTTCTATGCATAATGGAGATAACTATGTGCTAGGTCCTTGCTATCTCTCAAGTGACTGCATATAAATCCAGATTTAATCTGGTGCTGCCTCTCCTGGGGTGGTGAAATAAACCTGGACCTGAGTTGATTTGGGGTGGAAGTGCTCAAGTATCCTTGTATAGTATTTTAGTAACAGCAGCATTAGGGGAATGCACAGTGCAACTGCAATAGGCTTGGTAGGCAGCCAGCTGAGTCCATGGGGGCTTACTGGTTGAGGTCTTGTTTTGTGTGGAAGTGGCTAAACTGCACCTGGATCCAAGTTGGCATGTGAAGTGCTACAGCTGTGTTCTTGCAGCCCCCTGCTCGTGGTCTAATAAATCCAAACTGGGGAAACTGCTCTGTCTTTCTGCATCCATGGCTCAGCTAATCTGCAAATAGGATAAACTGCCCAGAAGTAATTGAGAGTTTGTACTATATACTGCATGTTCCAGATAAGAGGTAGAACATGCAGTATTAAAAGAAGTTTTTAGAAGTCGTCAGTTATACAGAGTTCACCTTCTTGTCCTTGCTAATTGGGACACTGGCATGCAGTGCCAAAATCTGATACGGTATTCTTAAAGCGAGTAGACTGCTGTTCTCAGTGAAGTTCTCAGGTGGTTATTTTGAGTCCACTTGTGCTTTGAAGCATAAGCTAACTTAAAATACATGAATTCAAAAAACAAATCGAAGTCCCAAGGGATGCAAGTCTCTTTTCATGGCTGATTAATAGTAACTTTTCAGAATCCATACCAACTGAAGAAAACATGAGGTAGACTTATTATGTGTTATATTCTTGTCAAACCATTGTTTTTGAATACGAATTACTTATATGTGACCCAGTGCAGCCTGGCATTTTGCCACACAGAATAATAGTACGTGCTGTTTTAACACTAATACGTGGTGCACCAGAATCACTGATGGGAATGTGGTAGTCAGATTACGTCTTTTTGAGCCAACTGAAATGGTAGGCCTGAGATGAATGGGAGTATTTGGATTTTTCAGATCAGTGGTTTCTCAGGCAATGTGTTTAATATTAAAATAGTCTTCACTGAAGTTAGTATTATTGTGGTTTTGCTTTGTACAGTACACGTGTAGTAACTGTGTTGGGAGGGGGTGCTGACTGTTGTGTAATCACACTGTGTTTTACTGAATTGTTTTTTTCTTTTTTCATGAGGATAGAGGCGTTCCTGCAGTGACCTGTTCCTGAGTGTAGCTTCCAGGAGATATTTTACTCGGCTGTGTTAGTTTGGAGTGCATTAAAATTCTAGTTTTGCTGTCTAAAGTAATTCTTACAGATCTAATAGAATTAATTTACAGGAGCCTGGGCGTACTTAGCCAACATCGTCTAGAATTGTTAGAAGTGCCAATTGTTAAGTGCTTGTTTACGTGAAGTTATCGTAATGGTTTTTTAAGACTTTTAAGTTCTGTTTAATGTCCCACTGAAGCAGAAGCAAGCAAGCATCCTCACAGATTCCAGCTGTGTAGATTTCCGAAGTTACTGACTTCTGCCTTTCAGTAGGGCCATGTACGAGGCCATTACAATAATTGGTGTGTTATCAGAAACCAAGATAAGTTTGAATTCTTTTCCTTACATTGAAAACTTCAATTTCTGAGGAATTTGAATCAATTCGTAGTTGGCCAGAAGCCAATTTTTCCTCCTCAACATTACCACGTGTTTGAAAAACGAACTCGCTTCCTAACTGCCTTGTGAATCTGCAATGATTAATTCTTCTCATTATTTTGCTGCAAATTCTCATGACCCTCTGTGATGATTCGATCACCCACTTAGAGTTTATGCATATTCATATCTTTCCGCTCCTGATGCAGTCGTTCAGGTCTCCTTCACTGGCTGTGGTGTGTGCTTGGTGCAGTAATTGAGCTGCAGTAGATTGATTACTCTGGGGAGCTGTAAGGCCTTTAAAGGTGAAAACATATCAGTCCTGTTAATTAGGAAACAAAGCTCTGGTGGCAAGTTCAGCAGTCAAATGCTTCCAGTGTAGAAATGAGGAAAGGTATGATTTGTTCCTCTCCATGAACCTTGTTTACTTTTTTATATTTGAATTAGGTCCGTATTTGCTGTAATGGGCTTGTGCAGAAGATAGGCTATCTTGTATGATTGCATGGTGTTGGTATTTTAAAGCAAAAAGAACTATATGCTTGATATTGATTGCAATTATTAGCTTCTGTTAATCACCTCTTAAATTATACATTATTTTAGGCATTACTTGACCTATAAAGTTAAATGAGAGATGAAGAATGGAATAATTGATTGTAAACTTTAGCCAAAAACATTTATATCGTTCACTTTCCCAGACCTGAATGTCAAAGTCTTTTCTCCGAGTTAAAACAATAGATTTTTCAGAAATCATGATAAAACCCCGGACCTCTCCGTTCTACTGTTAAGATGCCTATTGCCTATCATGTGCAAGATTAATTAAAGAGAATATGTTCTGAAAATTAGGTGAATATTAAATGATAGCATAAGGTTTCATCCAGCAGACAGCATCCTTACATCATCATTGTAAGTACCCTGTGGTTTTATGTTGCTAAGCATTCTAATCTAGAGTGGCCTATTACGAAGATATTAAGGGTAGGGGAAACCATCTGCCACACAATCTATCCATAAGGGTCAGACATAAATAATTTAAAAGTAATTTATATATCTTAAAAACCACTTTTTCCCTGTAATTACTGGACAACAGATTGTAGAATACAGATGTTACGAAAATGCCACTGTTTTTCTAAACAGCGTGTGATCCATTGCTACTCCAGGGTAGGTTTTAGGATGCTGTTGTCATACCTGTTCCTGCTGAGGTCAGGAAGAAAAGTCTCACTGGAACAACTGCAAATGAGATTGGGGTTCAATTAGTACATCTTGCATCAAAGAAGATCACATTCACTGTGTTTGTGGGGTTTTTCTGTTTTAGGCATTTATTAACACTGCAAAGGAGATCTACGAGAAAATCCAGGAAGGAGTTTTTGACATTAATAATGAGGTAAGTTTTAGTACTCTGAACACTTTTGGTTTTTTTAAATGTACAGAATTCACTTTCATTAGAAGGCTGGACAGTAAAACATTTGTCTGTTTCATTTGGATGCTGAATGGTCTGCTATTGTGATAAAAATGGATTAAAATAAGTGACCCTATCCATCCATGAAGCATCACAAAATAATATAAATCCCCAAAAGAGAAGAAAATCCACTTTCATCCACTTCTCCATATGGTGTCATCTGTTTTCAAAGATAATTTTCCACTATGTAAATGGGGGACCATGTTGATATGCCAGATGCACTCCATGAGCTGTCCAGTGTAGGGGAGGGATTGCTTTGAGAGTTACATAAAAGACTTTTGAAATGTTCCTGGTTTAGGTGGCTGGATTCCATAGGGAATAAAAGATTAGCTGGTTTGCCTATGCACATTACTGAAATTACAGATTATCAGGGCCTCTCTTCACTTGTTTGGGGTGGGGGTGGGGAGGTGGAGCAGACAGTACTCCTGTAATGCAAGAGGCTAGAAAAGACCTCTAATGTTTTTCTTGAGTGTTGATACTATGCTGTTGAAAATCTTGAGCAGTTAGGAGTGAGGTTCATGGCTGTAGAAAACATAAATTCCAATTCAGCAGTAGTAAATAGAAATACTGGGATTGTATAGAAATGTTAGGATCAGACAAGCTCTTTGCTAATGTTCACATAAAAAAACACACCACACAAAGTTTAAATTTGTCAGTATGAAGTGTTCAGTCCTTCCTGATGCACAAAGGTGGTTTTTTATTCTGCATGTCCCTAAATGTTGTTCCTGAGGTGCTTAGTGAAACCACATGTGAAAATCTACACCGCCACTCTTTGCTCTGTATCTGTTCTGTGAATAGGTGCATTCTCTATCAGGGACTAAGTCCAACGCTTCTGTTAAGCATTATAGTCCTTGCAGAATTGTTCAAAGAGTAGTTGAGGGAGTTGGCAGGACTTAAATAGCTTCACCTCTTCCTGCTTAATATATTGCAACAGCAGAAAACTTAAACTATTAAAAGTATTGCTCTATGACTTCAGAGAGGAATTAATGAGTAACTTCAGTAGCAGGCAGACTATTTGCATTAGGAAACTTGTAGCTATGTTTTGAACAATAATCCTTCAAAGACACTAACTTTGACTGGAAAATGTGTATGTATATGTGGTGTTTTGGTGAAACATTTTTTAAATTCAGTTCAGCAATGAAAACTTCAACATTTCCTTTAATGTTTTGCCTAAAGAAAATGCACTCAGTAGTGGAATATAAATTGGACAGCAATCAGAGAGTCTGAAAAAGCATGCTCATTGTATCTGTCGAGTTTCATATAGTAGCTGACTGCTTTACTGTGCCTTATGGAGCTTTGATTGCAATATGCTGTCAAGAGCCAACAGTCCGTGCTACTGACTTGGCTTTATGCCAGGTCTGGCTCCTTGATTCCTCAAGAAGTTGCTATCAGCCCAGAGGGGGCAAAACCAATGAGCCATAGGGCATGCTTTTTATTAAAGAGGAGTCAAAGAGCGAAAAGAAACCACATCAGCTGCTGTCAATACTGAGCTAGTGCCAGAAACCCGAAGGCTACCACTGTTGCAGAACAACTGCCAAGCGCTATAAATCTGAGATTTACTGTGACGCAAAGTTTCCTTAAGAGCTTAATTCCTGAAGCTACTGTATTACTTTTCTCAAAGTGCTGTATTTTTAGGTAAAATCCACTTGAGGGAGTGAGGGTTAAGATAGAAGTGTGATTTTGATGAATGAAAGAGCTACGCTGTGTGTGGGTTCTTGGCAAGTAGCCATGTCTTTCGGGATCATAGAAATTATTGATGACACAGAACACTCGTATGCCCTTAGCCTCTACAGCTGATTCAACACAGAAAGAAATGCTGTCTAGAGAGGAAAATTTTTATATTAACCTATTAAACTAATGGAGGTTTGGTGAGAGGGGAGAGGTTACACATTCCTAGCGAACGCTGTGTGTTTTTAAAGCCTTATTCCAAGTAGTATTCAAAGACAGTTTTGGCTCTGTGTTTTTGTGTTTGGAGTTTAAGCTACGGAATTTAACACAAAATCTAAATGAGAAGGAAAGCATCTTCCTTTATATTCAATTGCTAAGCACATGTTGCTAAAAAAAAATATATAAACTTTGCTGTATTTACTGCATACATTTAGTTGTGGCTGTCCCATTCCTGGCAGTGTTCAAGGCAAGGCTGGATGGGGCTTTGAGCAACCTGGTCTAGTGGAAGGTGCCCCTGCCTATGGCAGGGGGATCCCTTCCAACCCAAACCATGCTGTGAAGCTTTTCAAGTATATTAGTGTTCTGAAATAACTACACTGTGTGTTATACCTCATTTCAGGCAAACGGCATAAAAATTGGCCCTCAACATGCTGCTACCAATGCAACGCTTGCAGGCAATCAGGGAGGACAACAAGCTGGAGGAGGCTGCTGTTGAGCCCATTTTTACTTTCTAGCTGCCTGGATGGGGCCTACTAACTTGTTTGTTCACCCTTCCCTCCCCCCACCCCACTCGCCTCCACTTCAGTTCAACTGAGACATGAAACTTGTAAGTTGGTTTCCTGTTGCAGAAGACTTTATCCTTCAAATTCTTGTATAACTTTGAATAAATGGTTAATGTTCACTTAAAGACAGATTTTGGAGATTGTATTCATATCTATTTACATTTGATTTCTAGGTCAATTGATGTGATTATTTTTGTTAAATGTTGTCTTGTGCCCTTGACTACGAACTGAATTGTATTAAACACTACAAAGTCATCTGAGTATTTTAATCAGTTTGTGTAGTTAGGTTTCCCACCTCCTGCGGTTACCTAATGTTTAATATTGTAGAGCTGTCCTCAAGTTTTTTGTCAATTTTCAAGGCTATAAAGAGAAGCGGAAGGACTCTTTTAATTCTGTATTTATCACTTTCTGTATATATAGTTTAATAACCTGCTTGGGTGTACTTGCCAAGCTAGAATTCTTTAATGCATTTGCATAAATTCTATACTACTTAGAGCTTGAAAACTACAGAAGCATCAATAGAAATTGCTTGGACGCTAAATTTTAAGCCTTTTTGACATTGTTAGCATGTTCATCCCCCCCCCTTCATTATGCTGAAGTCCAAGGAAATGCTTAATGTATATTACTAGAGGCTACATACGTGCTATCTATTTTAATGCCAAATGTTTGCTGTTTGTCCACAATTTCCACAGCACCTCTTCAGAAATGGATTAGCTGTTTGCCTTAACAAATACTATAGGTAAAAACAGAGTATGAATGAAAAGTGGAGGAACAGTTGATAAATTTAAAATGGCACGTTATTAAAAAAAAAAGGTTAATCTTTTCTTAATGTTTTTTTTCTTGTTACCACTTAATTTCTAGGTATATTTTTCATGAAGGACAGTTTTTTCAACCTAAATGTACAGTGGTTGTGTAAAGTTTTCTTTTAGTGGCAACTTGTAATCCTAAGTATATGGTAAGCATCTTGTCTATTGTGAAGAGGGTGTGAAAATAAAATCTGCCAGTTTGGAAATCTTGCTGAAAATCAAACTTAGAAATGCTTTGGTACTTATTATGGTGGTGGTTGGGGGCAGGGGTATGTTTTGCCTCACATGAAAGCATTGCAACAGTGCAGAACAAAATCCTGTATTTAAGTGTTTATTTGTTAAAGTACAGAATATTCATGTCACTTTTCCTACAAATGAGGAAATGACTGAGTTTGCATCTTGTCTTACCTAAATAAATTGCAGCTAAAAGGGTGGCACTAATGCTAAACCATGGTTTATGTATCGGGGGGGAAAAAAGGGGACAGGATGGGCAAGAAATGACTGCAAAACTTTTGTCGTACTGGGCCAATACTGACTGCAAGCCGACCCTGGCGGACATGGATCCTCATGTCATCCATTCTTTGTCAGAACTTTAATGCCGAAAGTGAATAAACTTCAGCCTGGCAAGTGTTAACATAGCAGTGGTTCTGAGATTAAATCAAGTCTAAATATCATGTGGAACCTTTTGTATGTATCTGCGGGAAGGGACAACCAATAAGGATTTATTGCTGACTTGAGCTCTTTCCTACGCATTTAGGAGCATTGTAAGCAATGCAATGTAATTGTTCTCAACTATTTAAACCTTACTCCTTTTATGTACTTTCAATTGTTAACTGTTTATTATATGAAGTTTGCATTTATAAAACACTGTTTGATTTTAAGTATGAAAACTGTGTTGCATGACAGTAAAACCATGTGACTGAACTGCATCAATGCTGGGGGAAAACTGGCTTGTAGTACCTAGATCTTCACAAGAACGAGTACTTGCTTGAATTAACTGCTCAAAGAGTTTTTGCAACTGGCATTCTTGCAGAACTGTCGCTTGAGACGAGATGGGAGAAAGCCATTGAGCAGCCTCAGCTCCATTACAAATGGAAGGAAATTTCTCTTAGCTATAAAATTGCCCTCCGTAAGGGAGTAGAGGAGGGGAATTTGTACATTGTCCTGAGAAGAACATCCTGTTTTAAGTGGTGATGATTTACAAAGCTAAAGCTTCTGACAGCCACTCAACTTCTGAAAGCATGGAAGATGTGTAGACTTGACCAAGAATCTAGGACTATTGTAGCAGACCCATCAGTGCTCTCTTCTTGGGGGTGGGGGGCTGGGGGGAGTGGGTGAGGAGCAGGGGGAATGTGCTGTGACTTACTACAGCCACATGTGCATATTGATTCTGGTCCTGCTGGTTGGTCCTGGGTTACATGCCAGTCTTATACTGCATGTTGTGTTAAGAAACTGGGTACTCTCAAAGAGGAGCTAGAACAAAACTGAAGTTCCCTTACATTCTGGCTGGCTTTTTGCCTCAAGCTTTGCACATACATAGTCCTTTTGTTGCCAGCTAGAAATCTGTGGGGGGTTTTGAGACCCCCCCCGATGCTATTTTATCCTATTAGAATTTGAAAATTGCATAGCACAGAACCTAGCCAGGAGGGCTTATTTCTAGAGCATGTGCTTTGCAAGGTTGTGCTTTCACAAGTTTTGGTTTTACTTGTACATGAGTGACTGATAACTTGCTGAGCTTTCATGTTTGAATTCCAGTTGGCTTTTATTGGTTGTATTTCCATAACCAAAGAATTAAAATGCTTAATTGTTCCCCAGCAATTTGTACAACTGTTAAATGTAATAATGTAAAACTCCTGATACTGGAAAAATTGTACCAAGATGCAGTGTCCCTGTACTCCCAGTTAAGCAAATGGTATAAACCATAGTTAACTTACAGAAAAGTAAATCTGGAGTCACAAATTCTCTAACCATGACCTAAGACTTGTGTCTCTTATTTCTACTTAATATTAGAAGCTCTGAGAATTCTGGCAGTCATTTAAGAAAGATTAACATTCCCCTTCAGTCTTGTACCTGTGTGTTTCTGTTGGCTTCAGTCATTCTGATTTATTCTTGTACAAGATCTGGCTCTGCAGTGACTTAAGGTAAATGACTTCCAAAACACTTACTGATAAGCTGAAATAACAGGAGACTGGCTGAAGCCCTGGCAGGCAGCAAGTGCCCTGTTCCAGAGAGGTCTTGTCCCCATGTTACACTTTATTGTAACACTTGGTTCACTGTGGTGTTGACTAGTTGAAGAGCCTTCAACTGCAATAGCTATATATTGGTGGGTTAGAAGGGCAGAGATTAGTTTTAGGCTAAATGGCAAACATTTAAGTTGGGAAAGGTATTTCTGCTTTAAGAGTTTACCTGTGACTGGTAGAGCACTAAATCTGTTCTTGTGAAGAAAGGAAAAAAACTCTTATCAGGCTTGAGGTTACAGTTAAACTGAATCTGAGTGAAAAAAGGTGCATTAATACAACTTGGAAATATCAAAAGAATTATACTGGACATTAAAAGTTTGTTTCTTAAAGTAATCATTCTAAGTCAAGAGTCCCTGAACATGCCTACATTTTTCTCAGAATTGTTACCAGTAGAGTATTGCTTTTGTAAATGCTGATGCCCGAGATGGTGATTCCTCTTGATGGACTGTTCTTTTGACACTACTGATGGTCATGCAGCTTTCTTAGGTGTTTTATTTGGTGTTTTGTTGGGTTGGTTTTTTTTTTGGGGGGGGAGGAGAGGGGTTTAGTTGTTTGGGTTTTCTATTTTTTTTTTTTTTTTTCCTCCTAAATCAAGTTTCTCTTGTATATTATCTCCTTTTTGTCCAGTCTATTCTGGTATTCTTTCATTCAAACTGAATCTGGTGAGCAAAGTGCTGCTCTCCATCTCTATTGTTCCACATCCTTTACACCTACACGTCAGGGAGTTTGCCCAGCATGGGCATTTGCTTTGGGGATGGAAAGATGGGGCACAGGGAGAGAGGGATGTACTGTGCCCCATCCCTGGAGGTTTTTAAGGACAGTCTGGATGGGGCTTTGAGCAGCCTGGTCTAGTCAGAGGTGTCCCCGCTCATGGCAGCGGAGTTGGAACTAGACGATCTTCCAAACTATGCTATGATTTTGCTGCATGATACAAAATCATGAGGGAGGTATTGCCTGGGTTCTATTACTTGTTACACATGTGGTGGATATTGTTTTGCATGTGTGGGGGGATATAATTTGCCTATTCCTCTTCTGCTATTGCATGGGAGGAGATAGGGGAGAAGAAGGAAGACTAACAGGCTTTATTTGGCTATCTTAAGAAATTTGTTTGCTGGTATCGTACATAAGCTTTGTATATACTTAACACTCCTCCCCCTGGAATCTCTGAGTTTTCTTCTGCCACATTGCTGCAGTGTAACTTTAGCAGGACGCAGTGGTGATTTATTTTAATGCAGTACTGAAATCTCCATTTGTAAATAATCCTGACTGCTGCTGTGTAAGGAGCTGATGAAATGTCTTTACTGGGTCTGCTGCATATGAAAGAAACCACAACATTAGGCAATAAAAACTACTAACAGAATGTTACGAAACCAAGACCATGACAAAAAAGCAGCATGTTGTGGATCTATCATTTTTATTCTTGGGACAGATTTTATTATTTTTGGAACTATTACAAGACATGTTAAATATTGTGGATGATAAGAGGAAACAGACTCTTGGCAAACATGAAAAACCAATTACAGCATATTACCCTATTCCCCTTCCAATAAAGGAGGGGCAAAGCTAAAAGTTTATTCTTTGCTTCTTAGCAGCTTGGGGGGGGGGGGGGGGGGGAGGGAAGTGTTCCTGCTAGAGGATTGGCTTGAAGACAGAGGTTGCTGCTGTAGCAGCCATACCGTGGGCAATCCAAGCTGGAGAAGACAAAAACAGCGTGTGCTGCAGCCAGTTCTACCCCAGCTTAAAAAACGTTTTGGCAGGGGAGTGGTGATTAAAGAAATATTCTATACTATCAGGTATATTCTGTTCAGAATATTCTGTTCACTTAACTGTTCACTTAAAAATAAACCTTTTAACATTGTGTTTCATTGCAACCTTCAGAACTGCAAATCTCGCTGTTGTGGAGATAAGTATTTCCAAAAACTTGTTTTGACCACTAAACTGGAATGTGCATCTGATACTCGGACACAGGATTTAGCTGCTACATCGTGTGGCTCTATGTGATGTAGAGGTGAAATGAGGCATAGGGAAAATCTGCTCAAAAGTTCATGTAGAATCCAGCCCACTACACTGTGCATCTGTTTGAATTCCTGTTCCAAATTACACTTCTAAAATTGGCTGTGGCAACATGAGCGTAGATGAATCAATGCATAAGCGTGTTTTGGGGTTCTTTTCCCCCCACAGCATAGTTCTGATTTTTAAAATTCTTTTTCTGAAGAGTCAGAGGTATAAATGTTTATATTAGGCAGAATCTTGGTGGTGGTCAGGACTGTGGTACGTTTGGTGTGAATTATAGCAGGATCTAATTAGCCTTTCGTACTTAAGTGAAGCCCAGTACCATGTATTGAACTAACTGGAAACTGATAATTTACTTTTCCTAGACTTAGACATAAAAAAGTGGGAGGCAGGAAAATCCATGAGAGGACAGCTCAAAGAGACTAAGGTATGATTCTAACACTTGTCATTATAAATTTGTCCAAGTTAAAATAGTCAAGCAGAGGTCACGTTTTCAGATTATAGCTTGTGAAAGCATTTTCAGATGCGGAAAATGTCTGCAATAATGTTACTTACAAGACAGTTTTACGTAAGAAGGGTGCTCAGGAGGACAACCCATGGGGTTGCTTGTGGTCGCCCATGAAGATGATGCAGGGAGAGGCTGTCAGTTTAACAAGCAGGACACAGCAGCTGAGCACCACCACCGGGGCAGCTGCTGCTGCTGCACGAGGACCCAAGCACTGGGTGGCTCTGATGGAGGAACCTTTGAATTTGAGCACCCTGTTCCTGTTGGTAACGTGAAGACCAGAGTTGAGGCAGTGTCCAGAATCTGAGGACAGGTACGAGTGGTTTGTAGGAGCGGAGATGGGAAGACAAACAGCAGCAGAGGGCATGGGGAAATTCAACTTACCAAGTGCTGGCTTAAAAAATACATGAATCCACATACGACCCATATCTGGGATTATTGTGTACAAATGTCTCAAATGTAGTTGGAAGCAGATTTTTCTCTTTCTTCTACCACATTTTAATTTGTGAGGATGCCAGGACTTCACTTATGGGTTGCTGGTTAGGTTCATGTCAAAAGTGCTTAGGATGGAGAATATGGGAACAAAAAAAGAGTCTGTGTTTCTGGTGGCCTTCAGTGTCAGTCCAGCCACCTCTGAGCAAAGCGTGACCCACTCACCTGAGGTCTCAGATCGCTCACGAATGTCTGTGGGCCATCAGTGGGGTAAAGAAATCCAGTGGGCAGGCTGTGTGGATTCTCTGTTTGGTGCTGGTCAACCCTCATCTCCCAAGCTAAACATTCCTGCACAGAAACTAAAATGCTTGTGGTGTCTTCCACAGCTATTGCTGTGAAGCAGAAATGAAATCTGTGAAGTAAAGTACGTGTGATACTGTAATCCTGTCCAATGGCTTTCTATAAAGCCATGTAACTTCAGAGGCAAGGGCACCCCTACCACTAAAGAAAGTCACAGCACTGACCACTGTGCATCATAAACTAATACTTTGGTATTGTCTCTGGATTCCAATCCAAGTTCAGTTGTATTTTCTTTCCAGTTTTCAGAGCTCTGTGTCTTGTTTCTTCAATGTTTCTTCACATTTTCTGTACTTTGCTTCTCTTCCTTTTCGTTACTTCTCCCACCTTTTCCTTTCCTCCTTGGTGTTTTGGGAGTGGGTGACTGTTTAGGGGGAATGATTCAAGAAAAGGAGCAGCATATTTACAATCCTTGTTCTTCTGAAAGACCTTTATTACTGGTAAAAAAGAGTAACTTCAGTTTGTCTGCTCTGGAGGAAGTGATGTTTGCTTGTAACACTGCTGCTGCATGAACTTAACATAGCTGGTTATAGACCCACCCGTTTACCTCTGTTGAGGAGCTGGGAGGAGCATAGGAGCCATGAGGATGCTTACCCAGCTGTGCCTCATGGACACGTACCACAACGCTGGATAACCACAGCTGGTGGTAGGAACCCCCAGGTGCAAAGCATTTGGTAAGGCTGTTCCTCCATACTGACAGGCCAGCATGGGGGCCACAACATCCCCTCTCCTAGGTCACCCACTAGCAGTGGACGGCTTCAGTACAATCACAGGAGAAAAACACAGTTGCCTATTAACAATGTTTTTGGCCAAGCACCATCTGAGTGGTGGGGTTTTGTTTCTTTATCGGCTTTATTTTGAAGGTGCACGTAATTTCATTCCATCCTATTATCTTTCCAGTTTAATTCTACTGCTATGAAAGGCAAAAAGCAGTTTTCCTTCAATGCCAGATGAGCTCTTAAGTTCTAAAGTCGTTGAGTTACTAACCACTGTTGCTAACCAAAAGTAAAAGGGATTTGTTCAGGTTTGCAATAGAGGAAAAGCTGCTCCTGAAACCACTGCTTCATGAGCCAAGCAGTGAGCTTGCTTCCTGCAGGAAGGAGGAGACGAGTCTCCCATTATCTGGGTGCTGGGAGCCAGTCGGTTAGAGCCGTCTCCTTTTCCTGCTCCCCAAGGACAGACGGAGGCGTCTCTTTGAGGTAGACAGAGCAGCAATGTGCATGCTCCCCAGGCTTATCAACCACTATCAGCTGGGATCTGCTGTTTGCTCCAGACTCCACCTTCGCTTGGAAAGTGCTTGCAATTCCATGAGGTAATTCTTCCTCCTAGCGCTGTGGCTTGTTACCACGACCATGTGCTTGTACCGTAAGGCAGGACTGAAAAAAGCCTTCCCCTATATCCATGTGCCAGAACTTCCTCTTTCTTCACCCTCGCCTGCGCCGAGCCACCGCCGGTTGTGAGGTAAAACCTGCCCGGCTGGCACCGAGCCCCCTGCGGCTGCTGTAAATCCGCGTTATTCTGATTTAGTTCGGATTGATTAGGAACAGGTCCTGGCTAACGTACCATAAACACCTATTAAACCGAAATAAATACGCCTACAGGGGACTGAAGTTAAACTGGTGCAGCTCTGCCTGCGCGGGGCAACCGGCAGCGGGCCGCGCACGCCGCGGCCCTGACCGAGCGTAGCCTCCACGACGCCGTACGCCGGGCCGCGCCGCGCTGGCCAGTGACAGGAGCGGTCCGGGGCAGCTCCGCTCCGAGCTGCGCCGCCGAGGGGCGGGAGGGAGGCGGGCGGGCGGCGGAACCCATTGGCCGGTGGCCGCGCCCAATCACCGCTGCCGGGCTCTCCTTCCCCTGACGGCGACTGCCCGGCCGCGGTGACGTGCGCGGAGTGGGCTGGAAGGGCGCGGTCACGGCTGGGGAGGCCGGGGGTTCCCTCGGGGGGGCCGTGCTGTGCCGGTGGCTCCCTGCAGCCCTGTGGGGATTGCCCCGGGAGCCGGGCCCGCCGCTTGAGCGCGGTCGTAGCCACGGCAACCGCTGTCCCGTGAGGTCGGCGGGACGGCGGTGCTGGGCCCGCCCGAGGAGGCGGCTGTCATCGGCTGCTCCCCCTTCCCCCTGCCCGCGTGGTGTCGCAGCCCCGGACGCGTCTTCGAGCACCGTCGGGGGTCCGGGGTTGGCGGTGGCGGCTGCTGGGAGCTGGGCTGAGGGGAGCCGGGTGCTGGGGTCCGTCCCCATGTCGGCCCAAATTACCGCCGTGTGCTCGGCGTCAGGCAGAAGCGGCCGACCCAGTGGCTTGAGGAAACGGGTCCTACTCACAGCGGCCCGTCCTGAGGTGACCGCGGTTCCAGGGCCCAGGCCACCAAAGGAGGTTAAACCTTCAAAGGAGAGGTTTGGGAAGGGGCAGGAAGGCAGGCCAGCACTTTGCATGCGGATTCCCTCCCCAGCGTTACAATAGCCGTGGCAGCTGTTGGTGTATTTCAGCCAGGCCACCTATCCAGGACATCCGGGGACCGCCCTTCACGTTGTGTTTGCCGCGCCAGCAGCTGTGAGCTTTCTGCCTTCACTAGACGGGTGTGGAGGCGCACTGTTGTGTGAGTGCAGGGAGATGGGGGTGAGTGAAGTTGCCCCTGTGACATGAGGCTCTGGTGGTCACCCAAGGGCAGCTCAGCCTCCTTCCTCCACCCCGAACCTGCTAGAGCCCATCCCAGAGCCCCTCCTCTGACCCAGCTCCACCTGAAGCATCGCTGACCTGTATGTACCTACCCTGTTCTGTGACTGCCTATTTACACTGAAGACCCAATGTAGACATTATGCTTGGAAAAATCAAATTTGGGGGTTTTAACATAACTGCATTTTATTATTTATAATGCTATCTCCAAAATAATTTCAACTCCTTACGTTATAAAGTTATCGCAGTGGAGGAAGACCCCTTTTAGATTTTGTAAACACAGCACTGCACCAGCTACTAAGAAGAGGAAAAATAACTGTTACAGCTGAACCCAGGACAGTTTGGCAAAATGAAGGTGAAAAAAAGAAGCAGTGGAGGTAAATATTTTGATCTTTAAGTGGTTAAGGAATTAAACTTTTATGTCTGTAAAGTTTTTCACGTCAGCAACAAGTAAATATTTTTACTGTCGCCTGTTTTACTTACGAATGCAGAAAGTATCTATTTGATTTATACCCCTGTACATGCCTTCTGTACTAATACCGGCTTCACTTTTAGTATAAACTAGGTTGGCATCATCTAAAGAAAAAACAACATAGAGCAATTGCAAATTTCCCATAAAATCAACTTCACTTAATGAAAAATCTTCCATGGATGATTCTATACTAAATGTGATGCTTATACAGTAAATTTTCATCTTACAAAAATGAAATAATGTTTTCTTTTTGCTCTAAGTCTTAATGAAGTGCTTGAAAGTTGACATTGGGCATAGTTGGAATTTGCCTGGATGACAACTTCAGTTTCCCTTTGCTTTTTGGACAGATAGAGCACACCACAGGCATGCCTGGACATTCTGAGCAGCTCATCATTGAGGAGGCAGATAACTAAACTGTAAGCTCAAAGTGAAACCATTTCAATGCTCGGGGATGAACACCTCTTCTCCTTTTTCACCCTCCTGACGTCCCTAGTTTAGGTGGGTTTAAATAAATGGAGAAACACAGTGTGTGCAATGCATACTTTTGGGTGCACACTAATGCTATGTATACGTTGAAATGCTGTTTAATAGAAAAACAAGCAGCATCTGAAAAGCACATAAGCCTAATTGATTCCAGGCACAACTGGCCTGGATTTTGTTTCCTCTTATTCCAACTTTCTGACCTTGTAAAAATTATCTTGATTGTGTTATACTAAAACAAGGCCATGATCTTGCAAAAACTACCATGTGTGCTAGTGCTGAGCAGTACCCAGTGAAGCACAGTGCGTGGAACAAATGTCAACAGCGTTAGGCCCCAAGTTCGTTTGTTTGTTTTCCTTTGCTTATATCTAATCATGGTGAAGCAATAGTCTCACTTCTGCTAAAAGCTGAATCTGGGGTTTCATTGTTAAAGGAGGTGAAAAACGTGTAGTAAAACTTGCAATTTGAAGTGAATCATCATAGGTTTTAAGTTCTTACAGTAGTTTAAGCTGCTGGGATTTTATGGCATTTAGGCAAGGGGGAAAAACAGTGAGGGTTTAAAAATATACATTGCCTTTAATTTTTCCAGTACTTTAGCGTGTGTGTGTGTCTCTGTGTGTGTCTGTGTGTGTGTGTAGTGGTATCTTTGTTTTTCAGAAGATTGTTTCTAGGGATTGGTAGGAAAGCTGAAGGACTTACTGGCTTTGATGATAACCCTCACGATACCGTTGTGCCTTTGTATAAACATGTAAAAAAAAAAAAAGACCTAGGACAGCCTCAAGTGTTGGATATGATGCTGGTTTGGGCACTGGAGAACTTGTGAGTATAATTATATTTTCTGCTTGACAGAAATCCAAGGCCCAAATACAGTGACCCTTTTATTGCAATAACTGCTGCTTCTGCTCCTTCTAATTGGGAATCTGCAGCTTGCTGGCTTTAAATCTCTGTGAAGAGCTGTGAAAGAAAAATGTCTCTCCAGCATGGTGAACTGAACAGATGATCCCTCTATTTCGCCAAAGGCTCTCCTTTTGGTTTTGTTTTCCAGGATCAAGAATAAACTATGCATTTTTGCCTTTGTCAGCAAGGCTCCCATGGAGCAATCTTCATAAGCACTGATAGCAAGGAGGCTTATAAAAAGCAGCTCCAGGTGGAAGTGGGTCTTTTCCTGCTCCTCCTTCCATCCTGCTGCAATTCCCATTCATCCAGGCCCAGAGAACTGCTTGTCTTTCAGACCGAGCTGCACATATAAGAGAGTTGTGGTCACTTGAACCAGGTATTAGACTTTACTTATGTTGATTCACTGATGTTCTAGGGAGTTTCCTTGCGTAGTCAATCAACTTTACAGTGGTCATTCAACAGCAACTGTAACTTAAAAAAATAAAGCCTGTCTCTAAAGAAAACGAGCAGCTTTGATGCATCTTTAAACTTGGTTTCGAAGAAGTTGGTGTTAATACAGCTGCCACCGTGTTGAGGCCTTTTAGCTCCCCTGTCAGCATTTCTTATTTCCCTACAGAATGCAGAGTGAATGTGGTGTGGTATATTATTTATTACATAAAAAACCTGACAGCATGTGTGGTGTTCTGTCTCAAAAGTCATGTTGGAAACCTACTACACCACAGATTAAACAGTGAATATTAGTGCTAACGCTGCATCTGTTGTCTTTATCTTCTAGCAACTGTTTTACAACTTTTCTGTTAAGTTGCAGACAAACCCTGCCGCCTTAGAAGCTGTGATATGATCTGTGCTCTCAGTGCAAAAAATACAGCACGTTCTGGCTTGTGTTTTTTAAGAGAGAAAACAATTGGCTAATTGTTTAAAAGTTGTGTGTTCAGTGCAGCACTACTGAAGTGAGCAGCCTAAGAAGTATGACCCATGGCGTTAGGGATGCAGCGCACATCCCCTCCCTCCTCTGCAACCAGGGGGTGAGGACAGCAGGTCTTCCTGCCTGAACTGAACTAAGCGAGTTCTGTTCCTCTGCCAAGAATGTACAAGTAAGTACAGTGATTGTGTAAGTTACTTGTAATACTCAAAGTATAAACAAACTTGTGCATAGGAAAGGTGAGTTTCTGGCAGGTATTCCACAGGAGTTCCCTCAGCACTGCAGAGCTGAGGTGTTCATCTTTAAGGATAGGACAAATTTTAGTTACCTACACAAGACAGGAGCAGAAAAGGTGCAGAGTGGAGTGATACAAAATGAGGGGTCAGCTGCTGCTGGTGGTGGTGCTTTTAACACTGGCCTGTGGCTCTAGGTTTACTTATTCACAACTGGCACTCAGTGGTATTCAACACCTCTACTTTCAAATCAATACATGCCAACAACAAATACTTGTCAGCATGAATGACAAGTATGCAGCGTCTCGGGGAATCAGATCCAACATGTCTGCTCTGAATATATACACATGAAGTGCGGTGTTCCTCAATTTCTGAGTTACTACTATCAGAGTACCTTTTGCTAAATTAATTTTTAAATTCAGTATTTGTAAGGTTCAGTTCCTAGTGCATTGTTTTAAGTACTTGGATGAGCAAACTCTACTTAGCCAGGCAGTTGTGTCTTTACTTGCAGTGAAGTACTGCACAAGGGATACATGTTTGGCTGGATTATGAGAAACGGTAAAGACCATACAAGTAAGTTTAAGTACTTACATACTTGCTGAATGTGTCTCACACTTTTTGAATGTCCCAGGCTTCACAATAATTAATGCAGGCTGCAGTGGGAGTGTGTTCTCTTTTTCTGCTGTATTATGCTGTTTCCATAACAGAGTATTGATTCATACTCAGAGTTGTGGCCCATCTCTTAAAGTGTTCTGTGCCAGTGAAATCCAGACCACAGCTGACAACTTCGCTACTCTGTCGCAGCAGAAGTCTTCCATGAGCTTTAAGCTTAACTGTGTATGAGGCTGTTTTCTTAGGGGTGGATCTGAAATAGTGGAAGGAGCAATTTATTTTATTCTCTCTATAAGCATACAGTGATTTAATGTTTGTCCCTCTGTCCTTCTGAAACCAAATTTTCCACACATGCCCTTTTGGAAAAGTAAGAACATGCAAAAATTAAAACAATAACCAGTTTCTTGGAGAAATCAAGGTAGATGGTTGAGGGAGTTTGTAGAGAATCACTAACAAAACAGCAATGAACAATGTAATGCTTTTGTAAAATGCAATGCTCTCTTAGGATTTATCAATAGGTGGCATATGTAAGTCATAGAGAAAGATGTGAGGATGACTCCAGTAAGTGCCAGTGAGGCCTCAACTGCAGCATTGCCTTTGGTTTCATATTCTGTGCTGAAGAATTAAGTACAGGACAAGGCAAGATAAAATAAGACATGTAAAATATAAAAGGAAATGGTAAAGGGAGGGAGGATGTTGAATTTTTAGAGGGGAATTGCATAAATTTTCCAATGTGTAAAAGGTTAGGGAGATTCGATCAACTTTTTGAATGCTGGGGGGAAGATGAGATCTGTACAGAGGGAAAATGTCTCAGATCAGCTGTTAGGAGGGTGGGAGGATGATTTAAGTTGGGTATTAGGAGAGGAGGGGGAGATGCAACAGCAATAACTTTTAAATCATTACAGTGAAATACCAGAACAAGCTACTTAGGAAGTTTGGGTATCTGCTTCATGGAGGGTTTCTAAGAACAGGTTAGACAAACATCTGTTGGGGATTGTCTGGGGCTACTTTATCCCATCTGCGTGTGGCTGGGGGGGACCAGATGGTCTCTTTAGATCCCTCTCAGTCCTCTTCCTAGAAGTTTACCAAGCAGGGAGGGGAGTGGACCTGAGTTTAATGAGAAAGCTGTATCATCCTATTAGTTGATCCTCCTTCAGAGTAGAAAAAGAATCTGAGAAACCACATCTAACTTAACTATATAAATAAATGTGGTGTTTTTTTAAATTGTTGTTGACTTGCAATTTTATGAAGCATTTACCAAAAAATACATGGAAAAGTGATAAAACTGAACATATTTAAGGTGTTCCTTACTGTATTTGTAGTGTGACAGTCTCAAGAAACAATTGTAAATGCACTTTTTCTTGGTGAGCATAAGTAGAATAATAAATTTATAAGTACTTTTCAAGGGTATGATAAATGTGTGTTTGGCCATGGGTTTTAAATGGCCTCCCAAGTAATGATAGCATGTGTAGGTATAGCTGGGAATGTCACACCTGGGTGCTCCTTGCATGTGCAAACCCAGGAAGTAACTGTGACAAGTCCCTCTTGCTCCCCAGTCCACAGAAGGAACAAGTTATTCAGCACCTGCTCCGACAAATCTGTCTTGAAGGACAGCTGAACAGAAACATGAAAGTCAGCATCGGCAGGTGAACTCGGTGACTGTGGTGGTGCTTACCTCCCTGCCTCCTTCCTTCCCTCCCTCCCTGCCTGCCGGCCCCCCCCGGGCTGCACATTAGGAAGTTCCAGTGAAACATAGCTGCTGTGGAAAGTCCGGCTCAGAGCGAGCGAGTTGGAGACGTGACCTCTCGGCGGCAAGTCAGATCCAATTTTACAGGCAGCTCTGAGTCAGGGTGGAGCCTGTGAACTGAACTTTGTGTTTAAGAAGGAAGTGATGTTGGTGGCAGCTTGGGTTGCTAAGCAGATGAGTTGCTGTATTTTTATGTCAGCTGACAGTTTCGTCGGGTGTGTGACTTCATTCTTAGATACAGTCAGTGCCATTTATTAAGGACAAAGGTCAGAAACTGTCAGTGCTGTGATAGCTGTGTCTCTCCTTAGAAGAAGAGGTATGTTCTACTGAGCTGTCAAAGATGGAAACAGGACTCTTTAACGCTGCTTCTGCATGCTGAAAACAAAACCAACTGTGAGCCTGTCAGTTCATGTCATGGTCCAAAAGTGAACGTCCTCATGAGTGGGGATGTTGTGGAGTAGGTCAGTCCTGTGGTGTTACTCCACTTTTATAGGAGCTCACTGCTGTGCCCCATTAAGGAGGCAGCCCGTCTAACCAAGTGTCTCATCTCCAGCAGTAATGGGAACTGGGGGCTGAGTAGAGCAGTCAGATACTAGCCTGTTAAATGGGAGTATAGGTGGAAAGCTGTGCAATCCCTTGTATTTCAGTAATCTAAGCAGCGAGTCTGGGAAGGAGAGCGAGTTGTTTACCGCCTCTGTGCCGCTGGCACTGCAGTGGGTGCTGCCTTCCAGCAGTCCAGATCATCACCGGGAACTGGCAGTACCCAGGCAGTAGCTCCGAGAGACTTGAAGGGGAAAGTGCAGGTTCAGGCCACCTGCCCACAGCTCTGTGTGTGCTCACACAGTCACAATGTGCTGTCTCAGGTGCCTTTTCCACCCATTCCCCCCTTAAAGTCTTTGGTTACGTCCTTAAGTTAGCCTTGAGAGAGCAATGTGGTGGTATCCTTGTTCTGAGGGAGGTTACTGTGTCAGAAAACTTCCACAGAAAGGAATGAATTTTGGGAGTAGTATTAATTCTTGCTGCTGTTGTTGTGTTCCGGACAATGAGGCAGCTGGGAAGGCTGATGTCCCTCTGACAGCTTTGCCCCCGTAAGGCCTGGCAGGTGAGTGGTGCTTGGGCACAAGCTGCTGGGGCTTGCTGCCCCTCTGCTTTTCTAGTTCAGTTCCTCCGTTAAGGAGCTCCTTGCCACAGAAGTGTCTGTTTGGGCCAGTTCCAGCTTTTGTCACTCCGGCTGGCTTGAATTTCAAACAGAAAACCCACAACTCCCCACACAAGTGTGTACCCTGGCTTGCCCTCCGTTCCCTTAGCTTGCTGGTGCCACAGGGTGGCTCCTTGCAGCACTTGTATTTCTACTGCTTTTAGCTTTCCAGCTGAAATCGTTAAGGTTTTTCGCTCTGATAGGAGTCTGCTGCTTCCTGGAACTAACCAAAATCCACGTGCTCTCTGTATTTTAGTGTGCTGTGCTCTGAAAAAGGGATTTCTTCTGAAAAAGGAATACTGTTTTTCTTTAACATGTGGCACACAGTTATTGTCAGTGCCCTTTCGGCCACTGCACACCCCCCCCCCCCGTCTCCTGTGCTCCCACTGCTGCCTAATTTTTGAAAAGCTTTGAGTAAAACTTTCACTTGTGAAAGAAAAGGAAACCGCTTGGTTTTTTTCTTTTAATTTGGCTGCAGCACTGTTCAGAGATTAATAAAACGTGAGTGTGTGTCAGGGTTGTGGGATTTCAGAGCCACTTCCCACCAACCATGGGACAAAGCATGATGCCTTAGCTCATCTGAGGCTGCGAAATGGCATCCTGAATACCAAGCCTGAAGCGCTGAGAGGACAGCTACTCCAAGCACAAGCTTGAGCTCCTGGTGCAGTTTCACATCTCTCCTTGCACAAAAATAAGTAAAAGAAAGGCTGCGAGATGAGGAGTTGTTGAGGTTTGGGTACATCTGTACAGAATTTCCTTGGGAGCCGCAAGCTCCTTCATCAAAGCCAAAAAGCCCTTTGGAAGAAGCCAGCTGGAGTATATGGCACGAGCACAAGTACTTCCTGTCGGAACTGAAGCAGGGTTTGGACTGAGCAGGTGAGGAAGCAGATGTATTTAACAGAGCTTTCCTCAAGCAGGGTGGGTTGCTCTGAGCTCTCTGTGCATAGCCCTCAGCATTATCAGCTCTCAAACAAGCTGAGTACCTGGACCAGGTTGTTGGAAAGGCATGGACTGCTGGGGCCTTGTGGCCTGAAGGTCTTAGGGCACATGGCTTGCGTGGGGACTCCGTGTCACCGAAGTGACAATGTCTAGACCTTAAGATCACATTTCACTATACCCGCCTGTTAAAATACGTGCTGGTTCTTCAAAGTCTGCTGAATAAATAACCCCCCTTTGTATTTCCATGTGATACTACATTGTTTGCATTTTGCAATACTGGTGTTTTAAAACAGATGTAAATGCTGCTCGGTAATCTCTGTGCTGTACTTCCTATGGAGTACATTAACTTATCTCTGCATAATTATGCCTGTCATACACAGTGACTTGCTCAGCTTTACACAAACTATCCCCACCTTGAAAGTTCACCTAGTTAGTTAAGTAAAGCTGGCACTTTGCTGGGTTTGGCTGGTACACATGCCCTTGCTCTGCAACTGCTGTTGAAATTCTCAGCCATTAATGCAAATTCTTTCTAATCTGCGAGCCAAATGGCTGCCTGCATCAGATGGAGTACTCTGTCCCAACAGCACACAAAGGCTTGGGTACCTACAAGTGAATTTTCATCCCTGTCATCTCTTGGATATTTTAATAAGCTGTTACCAATAATGTTAATCATGAAGACTGCCGTGTTGCTGTTTCCTCACTCTCCTACAGAGCTCCGAAGTGCCTGTTGATAACTTGGGGAGTTACAGCTTTCTCCTCGGGGACTGGCTGAAGCACGAGTTAAGGTTTCAAAACTTTTTCGTGCACAGCAGCTATGCAATGATGTGTTTCATCCATGGCTGGTATGACTGTCGAGTACGTGTGTGTGAACATGTGCCGCCCCTGCGCCACATCCCACCCTGGCCACTCTTTTCCTTACCCTCCGTGTCCTGCTGCTGCCCAGGAGCTGGAGAGCGGCTGTAATTCTCCACACGCTGTGAAAGTGCTCTTTGCGGATTCTGTTTCTTCTCATGTTGGAAAACGCTGGGAGACTCCCTTCACGTTTTTATTATCTGAGTAGCGAGCCAGCTGATTTCATAGGCTGCGGCCTGAGGATGATTTATGGGACCCGAGGAGCTGGTTCTGTGCCTTCAGCAAGAGACTGGTGCGGTTTTATTCCCTTGGAGCAAATACCTAAGTACCCACGTGTGTCCCCCCTCGTTGCTGGTGCCAGGCTAAAATACTTCTTTTTTCGAGAAATGCTGCATTTCTTTGGTCGTCTCACCCTGTCGCCACAATTGTTCTTCAAACACTTTTCACGCTCGGAAGCTTTGCAATCTGGTTTCTGCTCAACAAGAAACTGAAACAAGTTCTAGAGGGAGCAGCAGCGATCTGCTGGCAGTTGGTCGCAGAATGAGTTTCTCTTGCCCCTAAATCTTGGAGAAGTTACGTCTTTGAAGGCAAGGGGAGTTCGGAGCGAGCTTACACTACACGAGGGCACTTGGCTGCTGGGTGAGGGGTGCAGTTAAATGATACACACAGAAAACCAGGCTTGCGGGGAAGTGTTTCTGGGCTGTTTGCTCTCTGGTCTGTCAACACACTGGGAAAGAGAATAGAAGCTGATTACATTTAGTACTTTGGGAGGATCCTTGCCTCTGGGCAGGGTTGGGTTTTGGGGGGTTGCTGTTTTCTTTCTTTTTTCACGAAGTAGAGAAATGCACATTAAAAATAGAACGATCGTAAACCAAGCAAATTTGGTGAAGATGCACTCGGGGCATGTGCTGCTTCGGTGTTGGTTTTCTTTTAAACACTATTTCCACTTGCTATTTTTAACTTTATGGAAGGCCATGGTGAAGAACAGGCAGCGCATTCTGCCGCGCCGCCACGTGCTGTCGGCTTTCCAACATGTTTTTCAGCAGGAAGCAGGGGATGGTGTCACCTCCCCAGCTGCTGGCCCCTTGCTGCTTCATGGCCTTTCCCACCGCAAACCGCCTCTTCTCCCAAAGAGGTGCTTTCCCCTGAAACCCGGGAGGGGTTGAGTAGGCCGGGCGTGCATGACACGATGTGGGAGAGTCCCAGGCTTCCTCTGGAGAAACCCGAAACATGATTTGGGCTGTAGCGGCCCTTATACACCAACATGGATGCCTGGATTGATGACAGCTGATGACCCAAGAACCCAGAGGAGCTTTTGGCATCCACCTTGTCCACATCCAGCTCCTGACTTACTCAGTGTGTGTTAAGAGAGCATAGAGGAAAGACTGTGAGAGATCTTACGAGGATGCCATCTCTCTTTCTTGCTTTACGGGTAGGAGTGGGGGTGCAGCAACAGCCCCCCAAAAGAAGCAGGGGGAGCAGGAGGGTGCTCTGCTCAGCACCACAGGAGTTTGGTTTTCCTTCTCCAACTTGCTACAGACAGTGATGGTAAAAAGTTATCTTGTCAAACGACTTGGTGAGAATT
This sequence comes from Psittacula echo, assembly GCF_963264785.1. Classification (NCBI taxonomy): domain Eukaryota; kingdom Metazoa; phylum Chordata; class Aves; order Psittaciformes; family Psittacidae; genus Psittacula; species Psittacula echo. Next base: position 122,541,548 of record NC_137737.1, read on the forward strand.
CCTGTAACATGGAGCATCTTTATGGTGGGTTTACATTTTAATCCCTTTATTCTTTCAAGATGCTGATTTAGTTTCCAGAGTGATGCAGGGAAGACTGTTGAAGAGTGCTACTGGTAACCACTTTTTTTTTGGTGGGATTTGTCTGATTTACTTACGGAATGAGTTTGTTTCGGTTTGTATCACGGATTTTAACGCACAGCTTACAAACGCGACAGCACTGGGACTCGGCAGCCATCCTGGTCCCGGTCCCGGTGCGGCGGGACACACACATACACACACACACACACACACACACACACACACACACACACACACCACACACACACACACACACACACGGCTGCTGCCGCAGGCGGTCAGCACTTAATGGCCGCTTCCCTTTGCGAACCCGACCCGCTCGGGACAAAGTCCACCCTACATCGCGGACTGGAGCTATCCCGCCCCGCCTGCCCCGGCGGCGAGGCGCGGGCGTGTGGGGGCGCGGTGGCCGTGCCCTGCGCGGCCGGGGGCAGCGGGTGCCTGGCAGGCCGCGGGGGGCCCGGCAGCTGCCCGGGGCTCCCTCGGTTCCACTTCGCCGCCGCGTTTGGGAAGTTGGAAGCAAGGCGCTGACAACCCGCCCCCCGCCACCACCGCGCTTCACCGGGAGTTTCCCAGGGTGAGCCCGGAGCTGACCCCGCGGGGCTCTGTGTGCGTGTCCCCATGTGTCCCCCCCCATCCGGTCACCGTCAGGCGAGGCGGCAGCGCTTCCTCGCCCGTCGGGGCGCTGGCGGTGCTGGCGCAGGGGTTAGTAACCCCCCCCGCCCCTCCCCCTCCAGCGCGGGTGCGTTTTGGGGCTTTTTTTCCTCTTTTTTCCCCTCTTTTTCTTTCTCTTTTTTCCTTCCCCCCCCCCACCCGCTTGCATAAATTATGCCGGGCGGGGCGGTGACGTAGCGGGGGGGCGGGGCGCGCGCGGCGCTCGCCCCCGGGGAGGGGGCGGTGTCGGGGGCGCGCCTTGTGGCGGCGGAGGGAGGGGGAAGGCGGGAGGCGGTGGCGGGGCGGGCGGCGCAGGGGGCGGCAGCCGCCTGGCTGGTGTCGCGCTCGGCTCGGCTCCGGCAGGCGCGCTCGCTCGCTCGCTCGGGAACTATCGGATTAAACTTGAATCGAGTGAAATTACACAAAGGAGCGAAGCGGAGCCGGGACCCGGCGGAGACCCCGAAACTACCCGAGACCCGCGCTGACCCTTCCTCTCTCCCTCCCCTCCCTTCCACCCCTCCTCCGCCTGCCCGCCCCGGTCAGGGATCCCCCTCCTCCCCTCTTAGCCCAGCCCCGGTGCGAGCGAGCAACTCCGTGCGTCTGTGTGTGTGTGTGCGCGTGTGTGTGTGTGTGTGTGTGTGTGTGTGTGTGCGAGACCCGCACCCCGCCTCGCCCCCCCCGGCCGGCGGCACCAACTCCGGAGCGTGTCCCCTCCTCCTCCCCGGCCCCTCAGCGGAGGGCAGCGAGGGAGCGAGCGGGGGACACTCGTCCCCGACGGCCACGCACCGGCCCGGTGAGTGACCCCGTACCTCGCTGGGCGCGGAGGGAGGGAGGGAGGGAGGGAGTGAGGGAGGGAAGGAAGAAGAGGAGGGCGGCCGCCGGCCATGGAGCCGGGGACCGGCGGCAGGTCTCGTCCCCGGCCGAGAGGAGCGGCGCGGAACAGGGTGCTCGCTGCCATGGGGGGTGGTGGTGGTGGTGGGGGTAGATGTTGCGCCCGGCCGCGGCCCCGGGCGAGGCGGGGCGGGGGGGTGGTGTGTCTCAGCGGGGCACTTCCCCGGGTGTAAATGGCTTTTTGTTGTGCTGCGGCCGGCCGGCCGCCTGCCTCGCCTCGGGGGAGGGGAGGGCACCGGGGAGCGGGGAGCCGGAGCGGCTGCGCCCCTTCCCCTTCGCTTCCCTTCTCCCTCTCCGCCCTTCCTCCTCCCCCCCCCCCCCCGCTCCGCAAGTTTGGAGGGTGACTAAAAATCCGGTAAAAGTTGATGGGAGCGGCGCGGCGGGGCCCGGCGCCGGCCGGGGTGGCGGCGGGAGCGCTTCCCCTGCTGACCACGCTGACGGCTCCCGACGGCCGCGGCGGCACAACAAGCGCTAACAAAGTGAGGGCGCTTCCCCGCCGCGCACGGCCCGGCCCGGCCCGGCTCGACCCGGCGCAGCCCCGCCCGTCGCCGCTGCGCACCCCGCTCCGAGCCGGCACATGGGTCGCGGGGGCCGGGGCCGGGCCGCAGCGGGGGCACCCCCGGCGGAGGCCGGGCGGTGGGTGGCGGCGGGCGGCAGGAAGGCGGGCGGGGAGGGAGGAGGAGAAGGAGGAGGAGGAGGGAGGCGGGAGCACGAGGTGCCGCTCCGGCCGCCGGTGCGTGCGGCGGGGGAATCGTCCTGCCCCGGCTGCACCGGGAAGGGGGGGTGGGGAGCGCTCCGGCGGCCGGAGAAGAAAGGGGAAGGGGGAGGGAGGGGACGCGCAGGGAGAACGGTACCGAGGGCAGCCGGAGCGGGGCCGGAGGACGCCGCATAATAGGGGCTTCACCCCGTCGGGCACCTCGCTCCGCGGGGCCGCGGCCGCGCACATGGGGTCGGGGCCGGGGCGCTGCCCTCTTCCCCCACACCCCCCCCACATCCCCGTTTCCCTTCACTCCCCCCTGCACCCCCCCCAGCCCCGTTCCGGGCCATTTTGAGGGTGAGCGGAAAAAGGTGGTTTGAGGCCAAGCGGTCAGAGCGGGGTGGGGGGAGCGGGGCCGCCGGTGCGTGCGGGGAGCAGGCAGCGCGTGAGTGTGCGTGTGCGCGCGTGAGTGTGTGTGTGTGTGTGTGTGTGCGGTGGCGGGGGGAGGGGGGCAGGGTTGCGAGTGAGTCTCAGGGAGAAGGCGCTGCAGGCAATGAGCAGCCATCATCATTACGTTGCCGTCGTTTATACCGGTAGCGTTAAACCGGGGGACGCGGTTTCAATCCCCCCCTCCCCTCCCCCGCAACGCCCCGGGGAGCACCCTCGGTGCGGCCCTACCCCGGCGGGTGGGTGCCGGGTGGGTTGTGTGTGGAGGTTAGGGGGTGGCGGTGGGGCTGGCGCTGGGAATGGAGCCGGTTTCCTGCGCTGGCCCCGGCACCCCTCTCACGGCCGGGTTGAAAGTAGTTGTTTTTTAAACAGACAATGGACAAAAGGAAAGTCGCGGTGCCCGGGAGTTCCCTGCCCATCCCCGCGGCCCCCCGGCGCCCCGCGCAACTCGCCCGCACTTACCCACTTTCCGCCTTTGTTTTCGTTTGGGAAGGGGCTGAGCGTGCTCCCAACTACGGGAAACGGCGATTTCTCCATTTGCGAGACGCTTTTTTTTTGTTTCCCCCTTTTTCCTCTCCCCCCCCGCCCCCCATCCTCATCCCCTTTGCCCTTCCGCGGGTTTTGACCCGGGGAATATCCGAATTCCCCGATGCGATAAGTTTGTTTCTGTGTCGATGTGCGCCTCGGTTTTACTTGCTTCAGAGCAGATCGCGAGCTGTGTTTATCCTGGAAGATGGCTTTCGGGAGAATGTGTTTGCCTTGTGTTTGTGGTTTGTTTCTTTTTCACACACCACCAGCCCCCCCCCCCCCCCCCCCCTTTTCCCTTCTCCCTTCTCTCCCGTGGCACACGGGGCTGGCGGAGATGCAAACAAGCAAGTTGAACAAAAAATGTTTCTGTTCGTTTCCTCACAGATCATCCATTCTAACGACGGCAAAAAAATCTTAATGACTCTGACCTTAGCAGCATGGGTAGCTGGTTTACCCCAATTATAAACCCCGTTAGTTTGCGGTAATGTGTGAGTATCAATATATAATTCATATTAAAAAGCATGATCAGTAGTTATCGCTATCGCCGTTATTATTTTTGTTATAAAAGTTGAAACCCATCGTTTCCCGACGAGCGCGCTGCATCTGTCGCTTGGAGTGTTTTTGTCTCGCTGTTGCACAACAGAGGCTCTCTAGTCTTTAACCTAAAATGGCAGCTTTAATTTGACTGGGGCCCATTCATTGACAATGATAATAAAAAGGCTGAAAGCTAAATGTAGCTGGATGCTTGGGGCACGTTTGCAGAACTCTCTCCTTTTTCACTGCTGGGCGCTGCTAAGAGAGGAACTTGGGAGCTCTCTAGTTTCTAGCTTCAAAGTTTCACACACTTTTATTAATTAAAGAGAAAAAAAAAAGAAGAAGGGAAGGACACAAATCGCGTTGCTCTGAGTAACCCCATTCTAGATGGCAGGGCTGGCTGCTGGCAAACTTAACCGTGAGGAGATAGTTAGGAAGGGCTTCTTCGCTTGCGGGAGCTCTGCCTTTTTAACAGCAGCGCAAAAAATAGAGTAATGCCTTTTTAAAATGAGGCAGCAGTGCCAGGGAAAATTAACCATTTGTTTCTGAGGCTGGTAACAGGTGATCAGAACAATCGGAACGTGCTGTTCCTGTTCCTCTCTCCGGCTACTAGAACTGGGAACGCTGCTTGTTTCTTCTGGTTTGGTGTGAATGTGCTCGAGGTTTCGCGGTGATCCTGTGGACGGTGTGCTGTTCACTGGGAGAAAACCAGAACTGCTGGGGAGGAGGAGTTATTTCTTGTGTGAGGAATCATCTGAAGTTTGAAACAGTTTTATAAATCAAAATATCCCCTGCCACATCACAGGAAAACGCCACAGATTCACACACCCTCTGTGCTACTTTTCCATCAGCCCAGGCTGCTTATTCTCAGTCTCTTTTGAGCTTTCTTAAAACAAGAACTACATAAAGATCATTGTGAAAGCTGCAGAACAGGCTCTTGGACGAGCGTTAAATGCTTGTGATTGCAAGTTTAACTGAATTAGTGATTCACTGGTACTAATTGGATAATCATATTTGACCAAATATCTTGCTAAATATTTAAGAATGTAATGATATTTCTGTTATTCCTCGTGTATCCCGGTTTGGTTATTTAAACAGCAGGAAAAAACTTCCTCAGGTTCAAAACCCAAAACGATTTTATTGCTGCTTCAGTAATCAGGGAAAGTTTTGGCTGTAGGTGAAGATCGCTCAGTCCTTTCGAGGAAAAAATAGCTATTTCTAAGGATGTAGTGCTGTAGAAATGTCAGTCAAAATGAGGTTTAGCGGAATGTTCTCCCTGTTGCAATCAAAACTCTGTGGAGGGGTGGTAGATTTGAGTTGTAACCATTTTCCTCTGAATTCGGTTAATGTGGAAACCCGAAGGGTTAGGTGGAAGGAGCACTGTAAAGGCTTCCTAGTCCACATAGAGGGGTCAGTTAACCAGAGTGTAGCTTTTTCCATGCAAGTTACTTGCTGTCTTTGCACTGAAAAGCTTTTGATGAACATTCACAGTATTTCCCATTAACGTTCAGGTAGTGTTAGGACTTTATAAGATGTAAAATGAGTATTTGTGAGTAGAGGTGAAACACACTGCTGGTGGAGTGCACTGAAGGGGATGTACTGCTGCGTGCAGGCTTGGTCCTGTCCTGTCCTGGCATGGAAGGGAGACTGTGTCTGTGCCCTGGCCTAGGCCCTTGGCTGGAGCAGACTCTGCAGTGTGGGAATACAGCACGGCCTTAAACACCTTAACAGCCGGACTCAGGCATGGTTTTCTGTATAGGTGGAGGATCTGAGTAATGGGAACTTTGAAGGTTTTCAAAGAGCTGCTGAAATCTCGCAGTGAGACTCTGCCTGTGGTTTGCCATACCCGTGGCATCCTGTAGCAGTGGGCTGCTGGGGTTTTTGTTTTGTGTTTAGCACATGGCACGATACGTAAAGGTTGTTGAGGTGGGAGGAGGAGGAAAAAAGTAACCAGAAGGGGTAGAAATACGGCACAGCACTCAAGGCAACTCGTGTTTAACTCCAGCCCTTATTTCCCATTCATCGTATTTTTACATTCATTTTCAGAGGGGGAAGCATTTAGAACCTGCTGGTTGGTGTCTGCTCTTGTGAATCCAGCATTATTCCAATAAACCTGTGTGGCCAGCAAGGACACAGGCAACTGCGTGACGAGTGGTGTGTGCCCGAACGTCCTCCTTCCCCCAGTTCCCTCAGATCCTGACTTCCAAAGCCTTTTGTACTTGTCTGCTATGTACAAATCACTAAGTGCTCAGATTTATGAGCTGATTAACTGATGCCTGTGAGTAACATGGGTGATACTTTTATGTTCCCTGTACACGAGAAAACTGCAGATTTTAGTAAATAATTAAACTGTCTCCTTTACAAATGAGCCTTTTGTGTGTAGGTGAGGCTTTAGATTTCACTTTTCCAACAGAAAAGTTACTGTATAAATTTACTGCATCTATTTAGCTTCATCATTAACTTCATCGTTTATCATCATTTATTTTTCTGTGAGTAGCTTGTTTGCACAAAACCCACTGGATTTTAATGGAAGAAGGTCTCAAATATTGCCTGTATTTTGGCAGCGATAAAAAGGCAAAGGGAAGCTCCACATGTAATTTATTTTTAGAGCTCTTTCAGAGGAAGCAGTGAGGTACAATATGCAGAAACATTCCATGTTTTCATTAGGATTCAGGATAATGACACCTGATGGAAGAGTTTTTCTCTTGATTTCTTTCTGCCTGCAGAATCTAACTGTAACTTTTAGTGGTTCATATCTTACCTGGGATCAGTGCTCATGGACATGCCATATCGCAGTTGCACAGTTGGAAAATGAGGTTGGAAGGCATGATGCAAAGAAGAAGGAGGCTGTGACCTAAATGACACACTCCAAGCACCTGAATGTGATAACAAAGCTCTTCAGATATTCTGAAGTATGCAAAAGCTGATTAGCTCTTTGCTTCCAACATTGTGACTTTTCAAGGATGTAGACACGTGCCTAGAAGAAGTCAAGTCAAACCCAAGGATCTTTGTGCTGTTGGGTTCTCTTGTTTCATGAATGCTACTCAGTAGCGGGTTCTACTTAATTAAGGAAGGTTTTCTTACTTAATTTAAGCATTTTCATTTAGAAGTTGCAATTCAGTAGAAGAGTGCTAATTATCCAGTAAGCCACTGTATTAGCAGAGCATCGTAACACATGACTTTGAAAGTTTATTGGCGTATGGTGTAGGGCTTGCTGTACTCTGGAGTGACCTATATAGCTCTTTTGGGTGTGGTTTTGCTTGGCTTCCGTGGGAGCTGCTTCCAGCCTTGCACTGACACAGACAGTTGCTGTGATGGGAGGGCCTTGAGGGGAATGGTGGGGAATAAATAGCTTGGAGAATCAATTGTCTGGAAAAAGTCATCGCAGCCAAAATGTCTCCTCCTTCTAATGGTCCTGAGAGGGAAGTTAAGTCTCACGTGTGCAGTCCTGATCCCAGAGATGCTGCTGCTCAGGCCTCATTTAAATATGGGCTGGTGATCCTGGTGACCAGTGCAGCAACTTACCTGCCTGGGTGTAGCTGGCGTGTGGAGAATCCAGTGCTGGGTAGTTTTGGAAGCACTTTAGTTTTGATGTCCTTGAGCTGCTCTTTAAGCCATTCTTTTGAACTGTCTGTTCACTGCTGGAGCTCCAACAGGTAGCTGGCTTGAAAATTTCTTCTCAGTGATTTTTTTGGAAGGAATTGGCATACTCACAGTTTATTTTGACTTCTGTCTACAAAGTAAGCATCACTTCTTAAACCATTCTATGGAGGAGTACATCAGATGTACAAAGTATGATTCCTTCTAATGCAGCAAAACCAGTCCTGCTCTGAAACCTAAACCTTCTACTTCTTTCTATTCCTCTTTCCAGCCCTGTCCCTGCTTCCCCCACCCCCCCCCAGCTTTCCCGTCGATTTTTATTCCTCTTCATCTTGTGCCTTCCGTATTGCGTTTTCAGTCTTCTTTCCAATTTATATCGCTCTCTTGTTTGCTCAGTGGAGTTGCGTTTTCTTGCCAGTCTTGGATAATTAGAACATGTTGCAAAATAAACACGCGTTTCCACTCCCAGTAATACCGCTTCCTACCCAAAGTGTGGAGGATGCTTTTGTTGGTGTGGGAAGAGCTGGCTGGCTATGCTGAAGCCTGATGGAGTCTCACGTCAGACCCTGGGAGCTGCCTGGCAAAGGATGTTCAGCAGTGGGGAGCCAGAGCTGGGAGTGCTTGGGTGCTGATACGGAAACACAGCTCCAATAGTTTCTCTTGCTCTGTGTGTGTGGTATTTGTGAGTGGGGGTCCTGGTCCAGATCCAGTCTGGTCCTGTCACACTTCGTGTGGAATGGGGATAACCACTGAGGGATATCCCCTGCTAAACAGGGAAATTTGGGGTGTGTGGAGGAGCTTCTGTGGGGGGCTGCATAGGGCAGGTTTGGAGCCCAATGGCTGTGTGACCAGTGGTGAAGCAGATCAGAACCTGGAGCAAGTCCAAGGAGGACTTTAATAAAGGCACTTTTGTCCTGGATCTTAAAATAGGAAGCCTGTGGATTTATTTACAGGGTAAACAGGATTTGTTAAATGGGTAGTCTTTAGGTGCAATGGAATACCGGTCATTCTTTGAGAGAGAGTTCAGGGGAAAATTAACTGAACCTTAACCGAAAGTTGGGATTTCAGAGGTTTAGAGATCAGTGACAGGACAAAACGAGGAGCAGAAGTTTTCATCATAGAAGGCATTGGGGCAGGGCTTTTACCAGAGAAATGTGAAACAAGCCCTTACGTGACAGAAAGAGAGAAGTGCAGTTAAAGTCTTAGATAATAACCTGGGTGAGCTAGTGGGAAGTCCCGAGCTGATGATAACTTGTTAAAAGAAGATATTCCCTGCTGCAAAGACGGTTCATTGAGATTGAAATCTAAAGCTGAAATGTTACTTGGTAAAATGTCCTACAGCAAGGTGCGTGTTGGTCTGGACTGCAGAAAATAACAGTTCAGTATTTCTGGGATTTGAAAACAGGACAGCCAGAAAGGAGATGTCTGGCTTTATTCTAAGTGCTTGATAGAAGGATTGAAGAAAGGAAGGTAATGATGAGGCTAACAGATGTTCAGAAATCACTCTGATAAGACTGAGATAAAATTACGTGTAGGTGAGAGACTGGTAAATTTCAAGGATGCATCTTAATTAGTCATTTAGGGTGTAACAAATGGTTTCAGAATCTTACCTATTCCTGGGTAGGAGAGCATAGCTGAAGTCCAGGAATCTGGCATCTCGGGTAACTTTCTGCTTTTAGTTCTATATTTTAATGTGCATAGTGGGTTCATGTGGGATCAGAAATACCTAAACAACCGTAACTGCGGTTATTAGCTTGAAATAAGATCTGAGAATATATATGTGTATGTAATATAAATTTTGACTCAGCTTTCTGGCATATATGTAGGTGAGTCCTGTGGCGTTTGGGGAATGTGCTCTGGTTTGCACTGCTATTGAGCTGGAGTAGGTGCTTGTTGGTGGCTTATTGCAAGGCAAAAAGCAGGCAGGTCCTCATCTCTGGTTCTTGGTTTGAGAGGTACTTAGACTACATTGTGGATTGCTGGGAGAATCCTGCAGGCTTCAAAGAGTGGTGTGATCATGTCAGGATGGCTTAAGTGGAGGCCCTGTGTCACTGCAGCCATTGCTTATATGAGTTCAGAGATTCCTTTAAACTCCAGTGAGGGGACTCTCACTAAGAGTATAATTCTTGCCTCAAGTTGTTTGAACCATGAAGAATTAAACTGAGAGTTTATAGTGAGCAGTTTAATATCCCTCTTGATTTAGGAAGGAATCATTCAGAAAGTGAGTTAAATAGGGGTCTCTGGACTGCCTCGGGAAGTAAGTCTGGGAGAGACCTGCTAAGTAATTCAGTTTATTTATCAGTACTGTTACAAGGTGTCTGCTGTGCTTTGCATTTACTCAGCTCTGTGAATGGGGTACAGCCTTATTCATCCTTAGTTTAATCATCATTCTTTCACTGGGGGGAAGTGAATAAGCAGGTTTCAGCTTCACTTGCCCCGTCCTTCTCTCTTGATCTCTGCAAAGGTACGTTGTCTTTTTTTCTGTACAGCAGTAAGTGAAGACAGTTACTTGCTTCTTTAATTCTGTTGTAACTTTAAAAGAGCTTACTGCAAGAAAATCACATCCGTTCCACCTGCATCTCTCCTTCACTACAGTTCTGCAGTAGTCTCTGGCCCAGACCACCTTCCCTCACTGAAGTAACTGTCAGTGAATATACTTTAGTATTTGAGCAGGATTTGAACTTTGTGGCAGCCGTGCGGAAGGAATGGGTTGTTCCGTAGAAATGGCATGGCTGTTGGAAGAATCTGCTTGTTAAAGGCAGTGCTAGAACAGAAACGTGCTTTCCAGCTTGGGTCTGATAATTCTTGTAGGAGACAGTCTTAGAAGTCATGTGTGTTAGTTATTGCACTGAAACTGAAATGAAAAAGACAAATGGAAAGGGGGATTTTTTTGTGTGCCTTTTTGCTTATGATGGTTAGATTTAGAGAAATGCTGTGGTTAAGGTGACTGAGCTCTGGAATGGCTAGTTCTCAAGGAAATAAGCTAATGCCTCATGCCCCTGCTTCCCTCTGCCCGGCCTAATGGCTGCTGAATTTTGGGGTGTTAAAAAAGAAAACCTTGGCTGCAAAAAAGGTGGTGGGTGAAAGGAATTTCTTCCAGTGCTCCTCATGAGAAATTTCCCTTACACAGTTACTTAAAAGATTAATCTCCTTGTTCTATTTCTCTCTTTCCACCACCATTCCTCTTTCCCTGCCTCCCCCCCCAGAAGAGAGGAAACCGAAGCGCCTGCCTCTCTAGATGAAGGTTGGTCACCCTTTGGCTTGTCAGCATGTGATTCCCCTGCTGAGACTACTGCATGACTAGCAGCACAACTGGACTGTGCAGTGTGGGGATGGTTGGGCAATGTGGATTCTTAGTGTGGGAGAAACTGGACTAGTAGGGGCCCTTGGAGGCAGATATTACAGAGCCAGCTGGAATGCAGGCTGCGTGCTCCATCTCATCCCCTGCCGGTGCTTCTGGGGTCTGTTGCAGTCTTCCTTTGTGGCTCTGTCTGTATGGCAGTCACAGATCTGTGGTGTAGTCTGTGTGGCTGTCCAGCATGAGGATTTTTGGTAGGCAGCTGGTAGAGTCAGGCTGAAAAACCCCTTGTCTAGTTTGATAAGGTGTAACGATGGTGGTGATGGTGGGGCAGGGTGTTTCTTCTCTTCAGTGCATAGTGAAGTGAGTAGTTTCTGTTTTGAGGTGCCTCCAGGTAGGCTGTGAACTTTGAATAGCAAGGTGAGGACTCCAGCAGCTGAGCAGTCCCCTTTGCTGCTGTTGTGAGTGCAGTTTGGCTGTGGGAGAGATGTATTTCATAGAGGTTCACTTCCTACTTCTCAGGTGAAATGGCATGTCCACAGTAGGAGGTCCGTCACAGAGCAAGGAAGAGCTCCTCATGGAGAGAGATCACTGGGCAGAAAACCTGGGAACTGGGCAGCTGGAGCACATTGTCACTTCCCTGTGGTACACCACCTTGCAACCCATCAACTTGGCTGCCTCCCTCTGTATTCTTTCTCTAAGGCATGTTATTCCTTGATAGTTTTACTTGGCTGTTCATGGCAACTTCAGGAGAAAAGGCAAAGTGCTTGCTGTTTTCAGCTTATTGAAAGTACTTGTAGCTTTTCTCCATCATAATGCTTATTGAGATTGGTGGGGAAAAGAAAAAGCAAGCTAGGAAGAAAAATCTTCCAGGCTTTCTTTACCCTCCTCTTCCAATTGAGTTATCCATATCTTGCTGTTGTGTTTTAATGTAAATGTGTTGTGTTTTTAAGAACTTCTCTTTCTTCCTGCTGGAGTTTTATCCTTAAATATGTACAAGAATACATGTAAAATTTTTTTTTTGGTGCAAGAAATATTTTGTAGCTCTGCAGATAGCTGAAAGCTGTTGAATGTCATCTTGTGGCCCATCTAATCATTTATAAGTCAGGGTCTGGTTTGAAAAACACAGTGAGCTAATTTAACCGGACATTGTTCTGAAAGGAGAAGTTTCCTCTCTGCCTTTGTCCCCCTGCACCCTTCCTCCCAACCGCATGGCTCTGTTACTTTGTTATAGCAGCAGTGCTTGTCAGGTCCTTCTGTGAACCACTTTAGTTCACTAAAATGGCAGAAAAATAACTCTGTAAAATGGAGAGCATTTTGCGGTTGTAATGAATCAAACCGGCTCATAAAAGGATCTGATGAACACCAGAGCTGGTGCTAAGGACGAGGGGGGCCGGTGGCTTGGAGAGCAGCAAGCCCTTTTCATCTTTTCATTTTGGTGGCAGTGAGCAAGTGGATTGGATCAGTTGCCAGGGAACCTTCATGGGAGAAATAGAAATAGAGTAATCATCTGTGAAGCAAAAGACACCACAAGAAGAATGTGCTGGCCTGAGTTCAAACTGATATTAAAATTTGTTTATTCTGGTGATGGTGTGGATTGCACACAATAAACAGTTTGTTAAAATTAATAACCCACTGCCCAGAAATCAGTTTTCCTCTTGAGGTACGAGAACAAAAGTCTTAAAGATTTACTGACATATAAATGGCTTGTCTAATATTTCAAATGAAAAGTATTTAATCTCTAAAACAATTTATTCACGGGGAAGTACATTGCTCTTGCGGTGTGTGATTCTTTTCTTGGCAAGCTTGAAGTCCTCCATTAGATTCATCAGCTTTCCGAGTCAATTTGTCTCAAATTTTATCAAATCAATGTTTAATGCAGTGGATTCAGTTATCCAGAATTTTATCCCAAGTATCTACATTATTCCTGTTAGTTTGAGAGGGCATGAGAGCTCTTGGTTATAGGAGGTGGCTGATGCTGTTACCTCCTATTGTAGTCTAAAGCTTTCTCATGCCAAAACGATCACACTCTTATTTAAAACTGATGAAAAAATTGCGTTGTAAGTAAAATAACAGGCTGCTTTGTTACTCCTGTAATACCGGCCTCTTGCTGTTCTCCAGAGAGAAATGGAGAGTTTACACTGTGCGGCTTGGCAGAGGAATGAACACCTTACAGAAGACCAGGGATTCTGACTGTAGCTTCTGCTCAAGCCACCTGCCAGCTGGAGGTGACTCTCTGAGCATAGCAGGAGCATGGCATGAGAAACTGCTTGCTTTCTGAAGAGCCCTGGCTGTTCTCTAAAATCACTTGTGTAAACTGCCTGCAGTGTGACAGAAGGGCACTTCTTAGCAGGTGGAAGAGTGGAATCTCTTGCTTTCCTTCCTGTTTTTCTCAAGACTTGGACAACTCTGTGTGCCTTAATGGAAGTTAAACACTTGTCATAGCTATTAAAAACCCCCAAAACAACAATGTGGAGCACCATCTAGATTCCTCTCTGCATGTTTTACATCTAAAATATTCCCTTTTGGCAGCTACATGAGGTGGTAGGAGGAGCAGGAGAGGGGACTTACAAATTCTGTCTGTAGGCAACAAGGATATTGCCGGTTGGTCTTAGTGAAAACTGCATGAGGAGTGGTGGCCCTAACTAACGTTGTGTGTGTTCAGAGTGAATACTGTAGTTACTAAAAGCAGTTTGTTTACACTAGGAATTGTATGTGCTTTCTCTAATGGGCCTTAGGAAGCCCAAAGCACAGCTGTAGAACATCTGTCTCTGAGACCAGATCTTGCCTGGCTGATGAATTTTTGTCCTGCATTTTACGTTCAGATTTAAAAAAGAACTAAAACTTCTTTTTGTAATAGGAGAGTTCTTGGCCATCCTGCTTGACGACTGGTTTGCACTTGAAAAGCTATCATGCTGTTGTCTTGAACGCAGAACTTAAAATAGTGACTCAGAATTAACTTAACTCCACTTCCTCTTTAATCCGATCATCTTGCTTGCTGTATGACCTTATAACACCTTAATTTAAAGACTGCTTATTCCAGTGGCTTAAATTTGGAGGTGTCTGGAGTGGTGGGCATTGCTACAGGAAGGGGTTAGGGGAACTGAGAAACAGTTACCTCAAAAGAAAAAGGAGGGAGGGGGGTAGAATAGGAGCAGCAGGAGTATTTTCCCACTTGCTGGCGCTGACTGTTGGGCATGTATGGTCTGTGCAACAGCACAAGGCTTGCTGAAAAGTCAGGAAGAGTTTTGAGCACGTAGTTCTGCTGCACCGTGAGAAAAAGTACATTCATCTCCAATGAGAGAATTTGATGCTCTTTGTCTCAGTTATGCATGGAAGTGATAGAAGACAAAATACGTGTTCAGTGCAGGCATCTCTGAGTGTTTGGATGGTTTTTCTTCTTTCCAAGGCTAGTGGCCAAAGTAGATGATTGGAAGCCAGGAACCTGAGTGCTGCTCCAGACTGGTATTCCAGGTTCATAATGATGTGTTTTGAGGTCTGCCATATTGGGATGTGTAATAGTTGCTGTTTACGTAGCAACTCTCACCAGATGATCCTGGTTCTTTACCAGGCATTAATTTTGTCCTGCTACTGATCTCATGAAGTAGATAAATGCTGTCTGTCCTTAAAAGCAGAGTTGGTCTGATATTTAGCACTTTAAAAAATCAGTTTTAAGTGTTCAGAGTGTGTGTGTGAATAGCCTGCTGTTTTCAGAATTTACATCATCTTCCTTTAAATGTTTTTCTCACGAGTAAATTCTAAACAGTTATATTTTCTGTACTGACCTTAGGGATTGTAAGCTTCCCCCCTTGTCCTACACGGTTTCCTGAAAAAGCTCTGCCAAATAGTCTGGGATTATTATATTGAGCTTAAGTTTAGGAGTAGAAGGAGTTTAGATGGTGTACCTTCTATTATATGCTATGCTATTAGCCATTTTGACTCAGGTTTTCTGTGAGGTTTTCTTTCCATCTCAAGTCAAGTATTTAACTTGACTAAACTAAACTGCAGCCAGCCAACCTCTTTGAAGAACCGTGTGGTTCCAAGCAAGGGTTTGTAATTTGTTGGGTGTGATCTGGGGGTTATGGGGGAGTTTCACTGTACCTCTGGAAACTTTGATCATTATGAGTCCTTGAAAGTAAACCATTGACTTGTGCTGCCCTGTGTCTGACAGAGGTTTTGAAGGCGGCCTGTTCTGCGCTGGGCACATGCTGCTGTCTTCAGGCTGTGCTCAGTGTGGAGTTGCAGCAGCACCTTTCTTATGTTGGAGGAAGCAGGAGTAGGCTGGAAGGTGCAAAGAGGCAGAGTTCTTCCATTGCTTACAATAGCAGGTGTTGTCTCTTCTGTATTTGTTGGGGGGAAAATATGTGTCCTTAATTTAGGAGATGGGCATGGTCCCGACTTCATAGGTAATAGAGAGGGTTTGGTTTTGGCAGCGAAGATGTGGCACTTGTGGATTGGAGCTGAGGATTGAATTCGGTCTCCCAGTAATTCCTTTAAGTGCTTAACCTAAATATGTTGTAGTTATTTTAAGTACCTTTTTATAACAGTAGTAAAGCTTCAGGCCAGTGCTTTGAGCTGATATTATCTGTTACAACTGCTGTTTAAATCAGAGTATGAATGTTTTAATTTTTTCACCACTTTTTTTACATTTGAATGAGAAAGAATTAAAACAAAGTTTTTAATACAAGTTCAGTATTCCTAAAATTTCAGTATATAACACAACTTTGTCCTGAGTTTTTCCCAAACCGAACTTAACCACTGCAGGTACGGAGTAGCATCCAGAGAAGTACTGTTTGTGCTGCAGTGTTTAGTATTGTCAGGGTTGCTGTTACTACCCTTACCTCTGTGTTTCTGTTACTGTGCTTATCTCCACTGATAATATGGACTGAAATAGCTTTATTTTTTCCTCATGAAAGGGAGGTGAAATGATATGCTGGAAATAGTGTGTTATCAAAGTAGCATATTTGTCAAGAGCTATTAAAACCATGTTACGAATATGATCTCGCTTTTTTTGGTACCAGAGAATAGCTCTGCCAGTTGAGACCAGAGGTCTGTCTCATCCAGAATCCTATTTCACAGTGATTGAGGTGGAGGCCATCCAGAAACGGAGCAAGCTGCTTAGCCTCCAAAACTGCAGCTCAGAATTACCTTGCAAAAAGTGATAGGTAACGCTTGATGAATTTTTCTTGCATGAATTCATCTAGTCTTCCCTTGGTCTGTGTAAACTCTTGGCTTCCATTGGGACCGTGGCAATGAGTTTTGCAGCTTAAGTACACATTGTATGAAGAACTGCTTCCTTTTATTTGTTTTATTTTGAACCTACCAGCTGCTAGTTTTGTTTGATGTTCTCTACTTTCCTTGTTAAAAGAAAAAGGGAACAATGGTTCACTACTTACCTGCTCCCTGCTGCTTCTGATTTTGTAGACTCTCTTATTCAGTCCCTGGTTGTCCCCTTTCAAGGCTGGAGATTCTGAAGGGTGTTCAGATGCCTGTTACCTTCCGCTTCGGTCCTTCAGTAATTTTACTCTTGAGGTGGAGGTAACCAGAGCAAACACTGACACTGAAGCAAAATACAGGTAACTAATAGACTTTTGCAGCTCTTGTACAATTCTGTGTTTGGTTTGGTTTTGTTTTTCTTAAATGTGTTTAGCATTCTGTTTATTCTTCTGACAAATCTTGTCTTCCTGGATCTCTATCCTAGCCTCAGATCTCTTTCTTGACAATGAGGTAATTGGGTCAAAGCTCAGTATGTAAACCAGTTGGGTTGTAGTTTCTCAGGTGTGTTGCCTTCTATTTACCCACACTGACTCTCATCTTCATTTTATTACACCTTCGCTGGGTACAGTGAAGATCGGCTGCTTCCTGTGTAGTTGATTTTCATTTTTAACAAAAACGAACTTGTTAGTATTATCAGCAAACTCACTTCAGGGCTCACCACCTGTTCCTGGATGTTTTATGTGCATGCTGAACATCATGGGTCTGGAAAAGTCAGGTGATGTTTCTTAATTTTTTTTTTTTTGCCTATTTTGAGCCAGTTACATATCCATGTGAAGACCTTCCTCTGTGAACTGCTGGTGGGAGACCTTTGTTCAGCAGCTGAGACGTGTTTTGGTCATCTAGGTTAGCTCAGGCTTTGGCCACTTGCCAACTGCTTCAGAGAAATCTCCTGTATTAGTAAGATGGGAGTTTTCTATGGGAAAGTGTTAGTGTCACTTTCCATAGCCTGTACTTGGCTGCCTGGTCATGAGCATTGTTTCTTGTGTCTTCTACTTACTGGCCCTGCTGAGACTTGCTGCTCTATAGTTCTTGACAGTCTAAAAGTGTACCCACCTTTTGAAGCTGATGCACTACTGACATAAAAGCTGTGTTTGATACCAAGTATTATGTGATACAGTAGATAGGCTATTTCATGCTTCAGCTTTTTAGAACTCTTGGGTGAATACAGTCTTGCTTTGGTAACTTCCTGCTGTTTGCTTTGGTTTGATCAAAACTACCTCTGAGGCTTTATGTAACGAAAAAGACGACAGCCTTCCTTAGCTTCTTCAATTACAGTAGATGTAGAAAACTTCAATATTATTTATTTTCCTGGAGTATTTATCTTGGTTATATGTTAGCCCAGTGGATTTTCTAGCAGGCATTGTACCTAGCATTCATGAAAGGACCCCTTATTACTTTGCCCCTTTACAAACGTACCTTTTTACATACGAACACACCAAGTTTGCAGCTTTACTTGGTAGCTCTTTTTGTCTGCTTTATTCCTCTCTTGATGAAAAATGTTCTTAGATAGACTTACAGCGTGTGGTTTAACTGTGATGATCTTTTTTTTTTCCCCAGCTCTCTGCATTTTCAGTTTAGTAATTTTGTCCATTGTCTGCAAACATTTTGTCCACTTGCCTCATTTTCTTCAGTTTCTCTTACCAAG
Source organism: Psittacula echo (assembly GCF_963264785.1). NCBI lineage: Eukaryota > Metazoa > Chordata > Aves > Psittaciformes > Psittacidae > Psittacula > Psittacula echo. The sequence goes on from NC_137737.1 coordinate 122,559,197, forward strand.
CTTCCTCATTTTATGCATTTTTTTTCTTTGAAAGTAAGCACTCCAATAGTACGTTTTTGTTGCTGTTGCCTTTTTAGGAATGCTAAGCTTAAATATATTTAATGGGTTTCATTAGCAGTAGCCATGAGTCATGGTATAGTCAAGTCAGATATGACATGGACAAATCTGGACAAATCATGGGCGAATTACATGGATGTAATATAATTTGCTGGATGTTGCAGTAGTCCATAATCTAGGCAAATGCAGCAGCACTGCCCTGTGTGCTTCAGCGTAACTTTGGAGAAATTGTTTTGATAAATATGGTTTATATGCCTGTTTTCTTCTTGGCAGCAAACCAGTCACCTTACCAATTTGTACAAGAGGTATGGAAATTTGTTTTGAATGCCACTGATTTATTTGAGTGAGACAAAGTATGTGACTGTGTCCTTCAGTTATAATTCCCCATCAATTGTAAATTGATGCATTTGTTCAAATACACAGTAAAAACCAGTATTACAATCAAGCTGTAGTTATCATGGGAACCGTAACTTTGACTTTTCTTTTTCTTGGCATCCAATGTGAAAAACCGTACTGTAGTATATTACTTAATTGTTTAGTACTAAGGTCTCTCTGTTTTATCATAGTATGTGACATGCTACAGTACCACTCTGTATAAAAACCTTTGGTGCTTGAAGCAGTGGTAGAACAGCAAGAGTTTATTCATGTCTTCATGTATGGATATGTGAGTACCATAATTAGAAAAACATTTGCACAAATAATAACTGCTTCGTCCTGGGTTTCTTTTTGAGAACTATGTTTCTTTGCTTAGCTGAGAAGTACTTGGAAAGTACTGTGTCAGTCTGAAGTCACAGGCATTGACTGTTAGCTCTGTGTTTCATTTGATGATTTTGTTAGACAAGAGGCTATCCTGAAAGTTACCTGGACTTTGACAGTAGTGTGTAGCATGCACTCACGCAGTATTTCAGGGTAAGCAACTGAATTTGGGGGAGTTGTGCACTTCAGTAATGGAAGAAATGTTTGCTGTGTAAAGATCATGAAGTATTTGAGACCTGTTAGGCATCAATGTAGGTGAACTGATCTTACAAAAAGTAGGAGCAATTGCATTTTCAACATGGATTTTCTGAAAGGTGGCACATGCAAGCTCCTAACACTTGGAAGCAAATCAGAATTTTAAGATATCTTACAGAATTATTTTTGTTTGTTTACTACCAAGAATGCAGGTGTCATGAAAGGCTTGTGCCAGTCCAGTTGTTAAGGAGTGTCATGGTTGTGCTTTGATAAGTTCATTTTTAAACCTCCTTGTGAAACCTTCTTCAGCTTCTAGAGGGCATGCCGTATGTACAAGAAAAGCTCATCAGCTCTTTTGCTGTCTTCTTAAAATAAGCTAAATTGCAATTGGTGTGCTTATAGGGACATCTGTTGAGGGTAACAGGGAAGGAAACCATACAGAAGTGGTACAGGGTTTTGGTTTAAGAAAGAAGTGAAAGGAATTTTAGGATGGCGTTGTTTCTTAATTTAAATAATACTAGCAAAGCACCTAGAAGAGAGTGAAGGGGTGGATTTCTGTTTGCAAAGTAAAGGTTGGTAACACTATCTGAAGTAAAAAGGGCTGAAACTTGCCCAGCCTAGACACAGTCAAAAGCAGCATGTTGGGAGATAGTAAATTCTTTTAGGTAAGTGCTTACTGGGGGGTGCTGTTCCTATTTTCTGTATCCCTTCCTGAACAAATGTATTTTGGACTTCTCCTGTGTAACTTTCATGAAGAATAGAAGGGAAAACTGGAATTTGTTTAAAAGCTGTGTAGTTGTTGTGCATTAGTACAACATTATTTCTGCTACTGGAAGATCACAAGCTATTAGTCATTTAGTGCCCAGGCTTAAATGGAATAGGGGCTTTTATAGGCTGATTTATTAGAATACATGGCTTACAGGCTTGTTTAAAAGTGTCACCAGCAAACTTGATATGAAAAAATGGTACAAAGACAGTTGGAGAGGATTTCGTCATGGTTTATGAATAGCTGATAGACAAAACGAGGTGCTGTAATGCTGCTGTTTCCTTCCTTAACCTCCTTGTCTCCTGTCCCCCTCGCACAGAGGATTTTGAAAGTGGCATTGAGAGGGGGAAATAGGTCTTCATCTGGTAGCATGAATAAAGCTATGGATTATAGGTATCTGCTCCTGCTTCTGTGATCCTTATCAAAGGCATATATAATTAAGGTCCTTTCCAACCCTAACTATTCTATGATTCTATAATTTTGTTCCCTCCATCCCCCAGCAATAAGGCAGTACCTTTTGGGGCTCGCAACAGGCTTTTAAAAGGCTGTGCTCCATCAAGTACATTCTTAACAAAGACCTCTAAAGTAGCTGGATACTGCACCACAGATAACAATTGCTTCTTAAATTGTGACTCTGAATGGATAGAAATCGAGAAAACTGTACATAAGGTTTCTTTATTTCAAACTATGGTAGAAGCTCAGTGTTCTAGGTCTGAAATAGGCGGAAGGTTTCAAACTAAAAAGCAGGACAGCCTTTCTGCAGGCCACACAAGTCTTTCTGATAAGATTGGTGTTAATGATGTAATGCTTTTGTTAGTATTATCTTAGTTTTAATTGAAAAGGTATATGTGTTGCCAAGTGGTATGAAATGGAATCATATGCTTTGGGTTCCCCACCTCTGTTTAAGAAGGTTCTTTGATCAGTTATGCATTAGCAGAATAGAGTCCCAGTGTAGGGTTTGTTGTAGGATAAAATGAAAATTGACTCTTTGACAGTAAATTGTTGGTTTTCCTTGCTTCATTCCTTCTGGTCTACCCTGAAGTTTAACAAGGTGGTAGGCATTATCTTGAGTTAAGTACAACAGCAAGCTCCTGGAAATTTTATGTGGAAAGTTCTGAATTCTGATGCCTCCTTTCCCCCCTGTATGATTATTGATCAGAATCAAACAGACATGTGATTGGAGCATGAGTTGATTTACATTTGCTCATCACTGTCTCATTTTCTTACTATTGAGATAGGTAAGTGGAAGTAAACTAATTACTTCTGTTTAAGCACAGTTTTTGCATGGTTAAAAATGATGCTCTCTTCTCCCGCTTTAATCCTTTTTTGTCTGCAAAAGAAATAGTCAGCTAAAGTGTTCTTAGCTGGAGGAGTGGAAGAATAATCCAGGCATTAATGTATGGGGTCTGAAAGGGAAATGCTTGTCTGAATATTGAAAAGCATGCAACTGCAAGGAAAAAACCCATCCAACCAGGATGGCAAATTCTTGTTGTTTTGAGTGGGCAAGCAAGTTAGGACCTTAAGGTGAAGGGCCTGGATGGCTTTAGAATATGGGGATGCAATTTAAGACAGTAGTCTCAGTCACCTGGCTTGGAAGGAAAAATACAACTTTCACATTTAAATGGATGCATATTTAGAACTGTTGATACCAGCGTTAGAAACACTTTGCATTTTGTAGACTGAAGCCCCATCCATCATCTCTACCTTTTCCCCAAAATCAAGAGATTTGAATTCTGTTAGCATACTCTGTCTTGTGATAAGCCTAATTGTATCTAGCTCTTCTTCTGGTCATGGACCATCACTTATGGTCCATGTTATTACAAAGCTGTTGTGCATTGACTAATGGAATCCATAATGTGTTTAAATATGTGCACAATTGCATTTTCTGTGTTAGCAACTCCAAACTGTATATTGGGTTTCCTTACGTCTCGTATTTTTCTTCAAGGTCTTTGTGAAATTAGTGACTTGGATCTTGTGTGTAATTAACAGCATCCATAAAAGTGATCTGTGAAGGAAAGATATTTTTCTTTTTGTGGAGATTAACAAAATTTAAAGTCATGTCTGTTGTGCATCTTAGTCCAAGTCATGGTTTCTGTAACATGAAATGTCATTCACTGGAATTAAGCTGATTTCATACTGAGGCTTCTGGTTTAAGATACAGGTATTTTCAACAGTGGAAGGTTAAAAATGATATCTTGAAATATGCCCCTGTTATCTTGAAATATGCCTTGAGTCAGCAGCTAAGTCGAGTTCTGGTTTTGAAACCTGATAGATCCCAGTCTCTGGTATTCCTTCAAATAAAACTGTCTTTTGCTCAGAGATGGAACATTTGGAGTTAGTCATAGATGTGAGCTTTGTGAAGCTGCGAAAATGAGGCTCAGGTTACAGAGCCAGAAATCACTCTTTTAGAAGTTTAATTTGTTCGTTCAAGAGATTTGGCATAGCCCAGGGTAGAAACCTGTTTTCCAGAATGGCATTTGCTTTCCCTGTATCCATATATATCTTTCATTTTTTGTTGGCTAGCTAACTGGCCGCAGCAAAGTGATTATGTGAGGTAAAGCAGAGAAATTACAGAAGAAAAATTGTTCTCTTGTGCTAATATTTGTATATTAATTACAGGTTTAAAATACACATTTCCTACTAGAGAACTTATAACTCCTAAGCCAAAAATCCCTCTCTCTGGTCTGTAATAAGTTTAGCCTAGATGTAGATATTTGCTGTAAGCTTTAGAGTTGGAATTTTGTCAGTCTATAAATTTTCATTTTCTTCTTAATACTATTGAGTATAATTATGATTCAGCTGATGGTCACTGCATAATTGCACTTCATAAACTCAGTGGATCCACTGTATGTAACTTTATGTAGAAGATCATCTACGTAATGATTCCAAATGGTAAAGTCACTGATAATTTATTTTCCTTCAGCAGTAGTGTAGAATTCTGTGGTATCACAGTTGGTATCCCTTTAAAAACACTTCTAAGTTGTTGGGAGAAGCATCCTGTGTGATAGCTCTTGTATTCAGTGAATTCCTAGATGTTTCTGAAGGATTTATAGTGAAGTCCAAAGGATTTCAAGGCCAAGTAGAGCAGTCTTGTCAGATACAGCTTTACAGCCTAGTGACTTATAATGAGAGTAGAATGTAATTAGAAATTGTCCGTGTCTTTACTGAGTACTGATGAAAACTATGGCTCAAAGGTTAATTCAAATAATAATTAATATTGGTTTCTGTCAGAACAGGGTGGTAATGAAATCTTTGTCGTACGATGACTGATTTTAAGAAGTGGGTGCATGAGAAATAGAGGCTACAGTTTACCTTTTCTGATTATATTCAGTTACCTTGCAATCAGCATGATAGCTTGATAAAGCATAATTTGAGGGCAATTTAAATGTACTCAGAAATATTACAACCTACAGTGAAAATCACCTAACGTGTTGCATCTGTTTGAGGATCTCGATTGCTGAAGTAGATGGATTTATGACAAATGATCCTTAAGAACTGCATAGGGCTTTTTTTTTTGTTAACAACTGATCAATACCATGTGTTTGTGGAAGTATTCTTAATAAGATTTGCTAGTGTGAGAAATGTGAGATGTTACATTGATGTTTGTTTAAATTGGACTAGTTTCAACGAAAGCGATAGACCAGGTTTTGCTGGCAACCAAAACAAATTCTGTTCAGCTTCCTTTCCCGAGTTGAAATTTTCTGTTGGAAACAAATTAATGCTGGTAGCTTTTGTCTAAGCTAAAACTGTAATTTTTCAGTTTTAGTAATTTTTAAATTTCAGTTTTAGTAATTTTTTAAAACTGTAATTTTTCAGTTGCAAGTAGCCTGCGCGCTAGTAGACCTGTGGCTTTGAGAGGCGTTTCGTGAATGCTTTGCTGTCTTCCGATTTTCCTGTACCTGCTCCAATCCTGTTGTTAAAATCTGTCTACTGAAAAGCTTCTCTAGAAAGTTACAGCTATAGCTTGGCTTTATGGGTCCAAATGGTTTTGCATAACATGCCTGTGTCAAACCTCTCCTTTCTAGTCTCTCTGCTTGTCTTAAATGTTACTGCACTGTCTTCCACAGTTTTAAACTTGCTGTAATTTTAAGGCTGTTTCCTCTATTGCCAGAAAGAAACCTTAAATGCCTCTAAATTCGATCTGACAAAGATGATGTATTTTCGTTCTTATGCTTATGAAAGTGATCGCAAGACTTCGGTTTTTCACTTATCTGGATAATGCTTTCCATACAAACTACTTCAATTCTTGGGAAGCAATGAGAGTCTTATCAGGAGCAGAGGCACCCAATGGGAAATGAGTTACATTGTGGGAGTTGAGAAAGGGGGTGTGTGTGTCTGTTGGAGGGGTGTTTTAAAACTGTTGAGATGAGAGATATGAAGCATTATAGTTGTGAATGCTCCATCCTTGGCAGTGTTCAAGGCCAGGATGGATGAGGCCTTGGGTGGCATGGTTTAGTGTGAGGTGTCCCTGCCTGTGGCAGGGGCGTTGGAACTAGATGATCTTAAGGTCCTTTCCAACCCTAACTATTCTATGATTCTGTGTTGATATGTCAGAGCTATTCCTGCTGAAACTTCCCCTAGATGAAGTGTATGAACCCCAATTTTAATGGTAGTGCTAGGGAAAAGCCCACTGTGCAAGTCAGATGCTTAAATTCTCTCCCTCTTATTTTACTGTAAGCAGAGAAATACTGGCTTGGGAACTGCACTGAAGTGTCTTACAGACATTTCTGAAGCTACAGGGTTTGAAAACTCTAGAGAACAAACTTTATCAGGAAATAGAGCCTTTTTATCAACAACAAAATCTGCATACATATTTTCAAAAGGTAACAAAAATTCTAAAGGATAGCTGAAATCTTCCTTAGTGAATTGGAGTTGCATGTTAATGCTTAATGATTTAGTTCTTTAAGAGAACCCGTTGCCTGTAGAGTTGGCCTAACTTCTGTAGAAGGTCTGCTGTTTGTGGTGGCAGAAAAAGTCTTTCTGAATGTGAAATACCGTGAGGTTTACTGAAATGTAAACTAATACTCCTACTCCACTCATAGCGAGACCTGAATGTGCTGGAATTTGTGCTAGTACTCAGAAGATGTCAGAGTACAAATGCGAACAGATAGAAATGTAAAGGGAGGTGCTTTGTTGAACATCCTAAAAGCAATTTTTGTTTCTGTATACTCCCCCAAACAGCAATTTGAACCACACTTCAGGTTGTTCTCCCAGTCCCTTTCCATGACAAGTCTATATACTCATCTGGAGGTATGAATTAAGACTGCCCTTATTTAACCAGAGACACATGCACTGGTGTAAATAAGCCATCTCCAAAGAGTGATGAGACTACATAGTGAGGGGGGAAGGGAAAAAGAGGACAGTAATTTCAGTTCATCTTTCTTATTAGTGTAAGTAGCAAAGTTGCTTGGGTTAGGTCTGCTTGAAATGTGCCGTAGCTTGTTTGCTCCAACCACTTGAAATTCTTTGGGAAGGGAATCTTCCAGAGGATTGTATCTGTGCTGTGGAATAAACAGTTGCCATGTGAAACTGATGTGAGCCTTAGTTTTACTCTGCCTCCACTAAAATACACTTTTACGGTAGTTTGTGCAGGATCAGCACAGAGGAGTACAAAGAGGGAGCTTTTCAGTACAAAGGCTGCCTGTTTGGCCTGCCCAAACCACCGTGAATGTGTTTAAAGGGGACTTTTATTACCATGGAAACTCTCAGACAGGAAGGAATTTGTCCTGCCATATCTAGAAAATAGTCTGTAATGGTCAGCTTTTGGAACAAAAGTGTTTTAAATAGTGGGATATATTTAAAAATTCTTGTGGTGAATATGTTTTTCTTAAGAAAAGAATATGTAAAACCCAGTCTTATGCTAATGACCTTGTAGTATGGGGATATAGGGAAGACTGAAGATAAGTACAACGTGAGCACGGGAAGTGTTATAAGAAATCTAGGAAAGTTTTACCTCTCTATGTCTAGAAGGCTTCCTAGGCGTTGAATAGAAGTAGATGGAATACTCTTATTTTCAGTAGCGTGTTTATTCATCACAGTTGTTCATTGAGGGACTGACTGTGTGTGTGCTTGGCTTGAACTGCTGGAAGCAGTTCTCTGAGCACCATGGATTAATGGCTTTTGGAATGTCTTAACTAAAACCTGTTCTTTACTCTCTTGACAAATATCTTTAGTATGCACAAATGGCCTTTATTTTCCTAAATCACACTGATAATAACATTTCTTGTCTAAAAGAAATGCCAGATCCCATAAAATTTGCACATCTTTTGCTAGAGTTGTACATTGGTATGAAATAACTCCAGGTCAGCAGTCTTCCCTTCCAGCCAGCGCAAGTAGCTAGTGGTAACTTCAAGGTTTTCCATGCACTGTGGTAGTGTTCAGTGTTTATTTGACTGTGTGTTTGATCAGTTAGATGGAATCTATTTTTTCATGTATTTGATCAAATTCTTTTTTTCTTCTCTGGAAAATATAACCAGCAGATACTGGTTTCTCATGTTCTTTCTATACAGCAAATGCCTGGCTTGTTTTAATGCTGTGCTTTTCAGGTTAAGTTGTTGAACCACCTGGCTGTGGCCTGAAGGCAGTTTGAGTGAGTGGTATAGTAATAAGCTGATCCAATGGGTTGTGCTGCTTGAAATCAACCGTACCGCTATTGCTTCTTCCCTTGTGCTGTCATTGCTGTTCAAGTGCCCCTGTGGTGATGATCTTCTGATGGAACTAATGGTTAGATTAGCCTACCCCTGGTGTCAGACTGCACCCAAACATTTTTTTGAGATGTTTGGGGTAAGCAGTAGAATGAAAGCATCTTGTTTGTGATTTGGAACAGGAATAGCTTAGGAGGAAAAATTGTCATGAAAACTTTATGCTGCCCTGTCAATTTTGCACTTCCTACAGCTGCTGAAAATCAATGTTCAAAGTGTAATTCTATGTGGCAGGCCAGGTAAAGGACAGTTATATATATAGGTGTATATATAGAGAGATATATGGATATATATAAAAATACATATTTTATATATATTATATATATAATATAGATACATATATATAAAATGGAGTATTTCTGTGTTCCTTTTACAAGCATCGAATGACCTTGTTTGTATTATCTGGGTTAACGCTGTAATCTGCTGCTCTCATATGAGGACTTCCGTCTTACATGTTCATCAGTTTAGTTTCTTGAGTAGCCAAAAGGATTGCAGAAGGTAGTTCCAACCAGGATGAAAAGAAACAAGAATAAAAACCCCACCATGTATAAACTGTCTCTGCTTAATGGCTCTGTTTCACTGATATGGGAACTGGGGGTAGGCTGCTATCCACACTGTGCCAGGGGTTGGGCATCTTAATCATGGACAGTCATTTGTCTTTTGAAAAGTGAAAAAAGCCCTGTTACATATATTTCCCTAATAGCTGACTTAAGTTGAGAAAGGAAATACTGGTGACATCATGTATGACTTAATATGGTTATTAACTGTGCAGGTGTTATAAAGCTGTGAATCTAAACTATAGTGGAATAATTGTACCATATGTCAGGGGTTTTTCCTTCAATTTTTATCTTTCTTCATTTACCATGTTTGGTTTTTTCCCTCTTTAAAAATTTATTTCTGTGCCACTTTGGTTCTGTAATACTGGTTGGTTATTTAAAAAAAGAATGGGGAGGGAGCATCACTCAAACCTTGATCAGTTTTGATCTTAATTCATCCCGTTTCCTTACTTTTTCTCCAGTATACACATGTAGTTTCGTCTCTTTCCTCACTGTTCCAGTTCTAGGCTTTCTTGAACTGGTAGTTCTTTACCTGCTGTGCTTTTCATGAAGAAAGCAAATGCTCAGCTTGCTCTTTCCAGCTACCTGCTGCTCAGCTGTGGAGCTGGCACCCAGCGTTTGCAGGTCTGTGTTGCGTGCCTCAACATTGCTCTCCTCATGGGAAGTGTGGGAAGCACTAAATCATCCAGCCACGTACCACTTCCTTCAGCTTTCTCCCCAGCAGATCCGTGGGCTGAGTTTGCAGGACAGTGTGATGGCTGCACACAGCTTTAAAGCTCAGGAGTGAGTGGGGATGTGCTTTCTGCCCCCACCCCACCCCCTCGCCCGCACAGACATTTCCCTGCTCTCCAGCTGCTCTGGTTTCCATCTGTTACAGGGCCTTCTGGTGCGACTGTTTCCTCATCTGCTGAGCCGAGTAGAATGCTGAAGGACCAGACACTGCACTGACCCGGGGAATTAGGGGATTGTGGTTTTGGAGAAAATGGCTCACATGCTTGTTTTCCCTTCCTCTCAGAAACTTGGCATGCAACACATGCACATCTTGTATCTTGGAAAAACTTTGCTAGGTGCTTTTTTATCTCTTTGTAGTCAACATGTTTACTCACCTTAGTTGTTCATGCAATGTTGCAGGGCTATCCTACATGGCAGCTGCACCCACCCTGGAGGGGAGGAGCGCTGTACTTTGGTTTGTGATGGGCTCAGAAATGTGCAGTGATGCTAAATGTTAACTTGCAGCAGACACTGGGAGAAATAGCTGAACCCTTATTTGTGAAGGCAAAAGTACCCAACTAGTAAGTACCAGGGAGCCAAGGCAAGGCATTAAGAAACCTTGGACTGGCCATAGCTCTCTTGGCCCAGGAGCTGGTGAACTTTACCCTGCGAGGTGTCTTCTGTTTTGGCAGGCAGATGCCTGCTGCCCATCTTCAGACTGCTATTTTAGGCTGCTCTTGTCTTTAGCACTTCTTCCATCCTGTAGTCACTTAGATTATTCCTTTCACAGATTGCTGGGCTGTTCCTGGCTCTTGAGTGATACTGGTATGTTACCGAGAGCAGCAGAGACAGTAGCAATGCTAGTATGCAACTGAGAAGTATTCCTGTAAAGCAAAATGTGTGAGCTAGAAAACGTCCATTTTATATGTGAAGCATTGTAACTGCTTCTCACCTGGTAGTACACAGAAGCTGGGCAAAACTTCATTATCCTTGCCAAAGTATAGAAAATGGCCAGAGTGCAGTGCCTTGCTAGTCAAGTTGTCCTAGTGAGCAAGTAGAATCATAGAATGGTTTGGGTTGGAAAGGACCTTAAAGATAATCTAGTTTCAACGCTTCTGTCACAGGCAGGGACACCTTCTACTAGACCAGGTTGCTCAAGGCCCTGTACAACCTGGCCTTGAACATTGCCAGGGATGGAACTTTCACAGCTTCCTTGGGCAGCCTGTTCCAGTGCCTCACCACTCTCACAATAAAGAATTTCTTCCTTACCTAACCTAAGTCTCCCCTGTTTAAGTTTGAGTAGCTTCCCTTTTTCTGACTATTGCATATTCTTCCTTTTGGAAGTATTTGTTCTTGGCTTTTAAAGTCTGTTTAGACACTGTCAAATTGGTTTGGATTTCAAAATTATATGTGTAAATGAGAAACGTACTTAGCACCCACTTTTGTAATTGAACAAAGCTTTTATTTCCAGAACCTGACTACTACTCAGCGTGTGGGAGAAGTGTGCTCTGACAACTTGGGCTGTTTTTTGAGGACTTCTGTGATCTCACTGAAGGGTTTTAATATTAATTCATCACTAGTGTTATGGTTGTGTTTTGATGATAGTCACTTAGGAGATGGGTGTTAGGCAACCAGTTGAAAATTACTGTAAAGTGATTTTTTTTTTTTTCTTAAAGTGCTTCATACATTCAACTTGAAATCCCCGAGCACATTAAGAGAGCTAATGCTCGTTCTCCTGAAAGTAGTGTTTCTATGTATTTCTCAAATTAGCCTTCCTCTGCCCCCAGATCCCAGCTAATACAGTGTATGTAACTTAACCACTGATTTCAAACAGGGGATTGTGCATTTATTAGCTTGATGTCCGCAGAAATTGATAATGGAGAAATAAAATATTATAGAGTTGCCGACAGGAGCAATTGTTTGTCTTTTGGGAGGATAGATGTATTGCATTATCACAGATAATGTAATATACTTCTGGGTGGTATTTTGTGCATGACTCTCAGTGCGGCTGCCACACGTTGTTTTTTGCAGAGTGAGAATAGAAGCTCTACGCCCATGAGATAATGTTGCCTTCTTGAAAGACAGGAGTGAATAAAAAGGTGACCAAGAAGGAGAGGACTCAGTGAAACAGAATGTTTTCACTGATGGATAACAGTTGTGTGCTCTGTCCTCAGCAACTATGATGCTGTTTAGCAGATAGCTGGGTAAATAAGAATAGGTATGGAGATGTCAGGCTCTTCAGTGTTTTGGAAGGAAGCTTCTCCACCCCATCTTCTGCACTTGGAGCATTATTAGGGAAGATACAAGATCAGGATCAAGGGGAATCCAGCTTGTGATTTCTAAAGTTTAGGAACAACAAACAGTGGAGTGTCTGTTAATGGTTTAAGAGTTAGGTTATTTGGTATGCTAGTCTGTCTAGCTACAAGGCTCTCAGATTAAGTAGCTACTGCATGGTCTAGCAGAAATGGGAAATTAATTTAAATGGATGAATTAGTAGGTCAAAAGGAAGTAAGGGAAACTGGCTGGACAGTTTCCTGGCTGTAATGAAAAGTGAAGTTTTTGGTAATCTTCAGTCTGGTTCTCAAAACTCTAAAAATATTTCAGAGTGTGTTCTGTAGCCCCGTCTCATTTGTATCAGTTACCATAAAAGGTGGTATGTCTTTTGTGAAATGACAGATGGACACTGCTTTTCTAACAAAGTATAAGTGATTGGGCTATACTGTCGTCATAGGTTTGAAATAGAGGCGCTACATAGATTTCTATCTTGTAGATGTTCTTTGCATCGCTGCTTTGTTGATCTATACTTCCTCCTTGCCTCTCAAATTAAATTCTTGTCTTTAAACATGTTTTAGTTGGCTTCAGCTCTGGGAAAAAAAAGACTCTATTGCTCTGGACCTTACCTATAAATTCACTCCAGCTTTAACACTGTTACTTTATTCAGTGTTTTAGAAGATGTGAGAGGAAGCTCAGTTTTGTCCTTGTTGTGAAGAAGACATAGGAAATGTGTGTGAGACATGAAAAATTAACAGTTCATCCTCAGATGAAGCAGTGTGTCATGGCCATACCAATAATGTCAAATTCCCAGATTATCAACAAGGGCTATTTGTGGACCAGGCTGATATCATGGAGCTGGCTCTCCTGATTTCAGTGAACTAAACTGGATTCCATGTTATTGTACATGAATTACAGTTTATTGTAGGCGAAAAAAGTGACTTAGCCAGTTTCTTAGTAGAACATCTTGATGTTGTGGGGGGAAAAAAAAGTAATAACCCCTGCTGTATGTGATGCTACTTAGAATCTTGAGATCCTTAAAGAATAGGGGAACTTTTCCTTTTAAGCAAACAGACATTGAAGTGGTTTTGTTGGGTTTTCTTGGTGTTTTGGTTTTTTTTAACCTAATGTTTCAATTACTACTTCCTAAAAAGATAGAAGTTCTTATTTCATGGCATCTTCCATCCCTTCTAAAGAAAATATGTTTTATATGGAGGTGTCAGGAAGAGTTACTAGAGCACATACATCATTTAGCGTTGCTAACACCTAACTGCTGCTTCTATAAATGCAGGTGCCTAAAAATGTAGGTATTGAATAATCAGAAAAATAAACCTGATGCATTTATGGTTTTGGATGTGTATAGACATTCTCTTTTTTTGATAAGACTGTCAGTATTGTCATGTCTGAGGCTTAGAATTTGTTCAATAAAATCTTCACTTAGCCTGCTCCTAGAAAGTTATTTTGTAAGTAGCCAGAAATTAAAGACAAAGTGTTTGCCAGAAGAAAAAAGACACACACACACACAAAAATCTCACTTTTAAACAAATACTTCTAGTTTTTGTTAGCAGCTTTTGAATAGGTTTGGAGTACAGCCTGTGCTGTAACCCCAGCTTGCCATGAGAGGCATGGCTGACTGGTGAGGAGTGCATTTGAAAGGGAAGGCAGCAGCTAGCTTACCTGGATGCTCAGAAGCAGGCTGGAACTCCTGACAATCCTGATGAACAAATCCAGTTGACAGCTGTTGCTGTTGCTACTGCTTTGCAGTCATCTCTTGGTAAACTGACCCCAGTATCTTAGGCTTAATTCTTGTCTTTTGGTTTTTGAGTATTTTGCAGAGCTCTGCAGAACATGTTGGGTGCTATGGAGATATGCTAGGTGCAGTTGGTGTTAAGTCATTCTGTTAGCATCTATTACACTGGGAAGTGAGACCTGGGTTTGAGGGAAATCGGGAACAAAAGACCCTCCTTAACAGTTTTTTATGAAGATCAGGTGGCAGGAGATTGGTCTGTCAAGTCTTCATGTATTTTAGAGTGGTAAGACACTGAAGTTTTTCAAATAGAACTCTTTTTTTGCTTCAACAACTCTGTCTCATCCAAGCGTGGCACACTGGTATGCATTGTCCAGGGGGACCTGTCCTGGGTTCAGCAGTAGCAGTCATTTTTCTCCTTAGTAGCTGGTGCAGTGCTGTGGTTTTGACTTTCAGCCTGGGCACAATGCTGGTAACACCGATGGTTTTAATTGTTGCTAAATAATGTTTACTTCGACGAAGGTCTTGACCATGACAGGACCTGATTCTGATAACCGGCTGTTACTGAGGTGAGCTGCTTCATTGCTGGGTTTGCTTTGAAGCAGCAGTCTCAGTTGAGGACATAACACATACTTCTTTGAGGTGATCTTCTTTCTCACTTCTATTTCAAGACTAAGTTCAGGGATCACTGTTACTTGAAAGCGGAGGTGCATGGATTTCAGCCGTTGAGCAGGGTTAGAAAGGAAGAATCACAGTCTCTTGCATTTCAGATTTTTGGATGATTCTGTGTGATCGGATACAGTAACTTAAAAGGTGCTGTAGCAAATTGGTCAGGAAAGCTCATTGTGGAGGTTTTATTAGTGGCAGCAGGCAGTTCGTCATCCATTTCAAGTACTTCTAAGTACTTACACTTTCATGACTAGTTTTATATTGTATATATAATTGGGGGAACAAGGAGCTAGATTTTACTGCTTTGCAGGCATCATTAATTAAGCAGTTACCTGGTCTCAGCTTTAGGTCCAAGTAATATTTGCTTATGCAGCATAAGCATTTCATCTGCTACTAATACTTGGGACTCCTAAACCAACTGACTTCTGTCAGAGCCTCATCTTAGCTTTTTCCTCAGCTGTGCACTGTATTATTGAGTTCACGTGATGCAAGTCCATGCTATAATAATGCCATTTACGAATTGCTTAAGTAAAACCTAGTGTAGGGGTTCATGCTTCTAGTCTTTTGATGGCTCTTTACTGCATGAGTTTTTTTGTAGACATAAATTTTGAAATGTCGATTAGCACTGGAACCTCAAAGGTCTTTGTACCTGTTCTGATTTCTCTAGTTTGAAAGCAGAGGAATGTGTTTTTTAGCTGTTTATTCACCTCTGACTAGCACATTTTTGACCTTTTCTAAAATAAAAGTTTTCCTGCTAGTGTTCTGCATTGCACTATTGCACAGATAATACACTAGCTGTTGTAGGTCTTGTTCTGACAACTGAACTCTGAATAGTATGTGAAATAGCTCTGAACTGGGCTGGCTACACAGGTCTGTATGGTAGCAAATTTCATGCAGTATTTGATTAAGAGTCCTGAATTCTGTTGTTCTCGGATCTTTGCTACTTAAGTGTTTTTGCTGGTTATTTTTTTTATGACCCATTTTATGGGTCAGGCTTTCACTTCCCCGGTGTTTACAAACACAAAGAAATTGCAAGGCAAACAAAGCTTGCAATCTAAACTCTTCCATTATTATCATAATAAACTCTCCTATTTTTCACACTTTCGAAGTATTATTCTAATCTTTTAGTCATCCTGCCCATTTTTTTAATTTGCTTGCTTTTCGTACTTAAGAAAGAAAAAACCAACCCACAAATAAACCACAGAACCCCTCTACAAAAAATTTTAACCTCACAGTCTTTAGGGAGTAGAAATGAATTTTTTGTTTTGTTGAGGACAGGGCAGTATTGGGAATTGGTCTTTTTGTGTGTTTTTTTGTTTGGCTTGGGTTTTTTGTTTTGTTTGTTCATTTAAAAGGACTTTGGAAAATTCTAGTCCTCTGGAGGTGCTGCAACAAGATTGATAGGCTTGAAAGGTAATTTAAATGGAATGTGAATCACTAGAAACCATGAAGATGGTGCCTTCTAGTATGAAATTAAGTTTAGCCCTGCTGTTTGAGACAAGGTGGAACTACCTACCAGTAGGAACCAGTTTCCAAGGTTGTCTACAGATGAGTAAAAATTTCCTTTCACATATTCACGAATGCAGCACTGCTCTTGAATGTTCATCATCAATCTCTGAAAAGCTTGTGAAGAACTGAAGGTAGCTCAAGAACTTCCCTGTTGGGGTGTAAAAGATTTCTGTGGTAGATGAATGCCAGCTGCCTCTACTGCTTGCAATACCTTGAATGCCTATGGCTCTGGGTAGTGGATCAGTAACTATCTTGGACTTGCAAACTACTTCCAAGTTCTTCAAAATCCTGATTATCGTGGTTTAAGGGGAGTGAGATTGCATACTTCTAAATGTTTAGATGACAGGGTTTTTTCCTTGGAAGGCTTCGTTTGTTTGAACATAACTATGTTGGAGTAATTTTAGAAGTCCGTATTGATGAAGCAACACATTTGAAAACACCCCATTTAGTTTTCTTGAAGAAACTGGAGACCTGTTAAAGTTCTGCACAAGAAAACTTGGTTCCCTTCCTTCTGAATCTCCCCTGCCTACATAGAGGAAAAATGTTCTAGCTTAGTCCTGCCTGGAAAGAAAATCCATGCTGCACACGACGCCTGACAAGGATTGCACTTATCTGCGAGTCCCTATCCCAATTTTTAACTTCTGACACTACTGTGTATACTGTATAGGCACCCTTTTTCCATGTCTGAGTGAACTTGAACACAGCAGTGTGTTTACTCCTGAGTCACAGAATCATAGAATAGTTAAGGTTGGGAAGGACCTTAAGATCCTCTAGTTCCAAGCCTCCCTGCCATGGGCAGGGACACCTCACACTAAACCATGCCACCCAAGGCTTTGTCCAACCTGGCCTTGAACACCACCAGGGATGGAGCATTCACACCCTCCCTGGGCAACCCATTCCAGTGCCTCACCACCCTTACAGTAAAGAATTTCTTCCTTAGATCCAGCCTAAACTTCCGGTTTAAGTTTGAACCCATTACCTCTTGTCCTATCACTACAGTCCCTGACGAAGAGTCCCTCCCCAGCATCCTTTAGTCCCCCTTCAGATACTGGAAGGCTGCTATGAGGTCTCCACGCAGCCTTCTCTTCTCCAGGCTGAACAGCCCCAACTTTCTCAGCCTGTCTCCATACGGGGGGTGCTCCAGTCCCCTGATCATCCTCGTGGCCCTCCTCTGGACTTGTTCCAACAGTTCCATGTCCTTTTTATGTTAAGGACACCAGAACTGCACACAATACTCTATGTGAGGTCTCATGAGAGCAGGTGAGGTCTCATAAGAGCAACGTCTTGATCTCTTGAGCAATTAGCCTGAATATCTTGGTCTTACACATTGGGAGCTGTTGAGAGCTCCAGACTTATTTTCTTTGGCATTCTCCATTACAGAGAATAGTTTGGTGTAGTCATGTATGTTGTGGTCTGAATCAGTGCTGATCCACTGTGAGCCAGGCATTATACTAATCAAACACACACACACCCCCACCCCCCATTTATACATGCAAGAGCCTGCTTCCATTCCACAGGCCAAGAACAAACCACCTTTTTTGGCATATCCTTCAAAAAACCAGCAGGATGTTCAAGATGCATATCTTAATTTTGTTCAACCAACCCCTTCAAATGTAGGTAATCCAATAAAGAGTAGTTGTGGAAGGTCTTTTTGGGTATCTGTCCTGTATATCAGCTGTCCCTCCATATTCTGAGGGATATTATTGGACCCAGGCAGTAAATGTAGGTTCCTGTTCACTCTGTCATTTCATCTACTGCATTGAGGCGTGCTGTGTACTGGCTTTCTCCACATCCTCCCTCCCCAAACCTTTTTTTCTTTACGGTGGACTTTAGGTAGTGAAATAATTCAGCACTTCTTTTAAATAGTCTGTTGCATATGTTAAAATACATTAATTAGTCTAAAGGTATTTTTGTAACAGAAAGTTAAGATTTTAAGAATCCAGTAGATCATGTCTGTTTTCATTTGAAACACCTCATGAAACATCGATGTTACCCTTTTTCCTTAAAAAAAAAAAAAAAAAAGGCAATTTGTAATACTTTCCCATTGTAATATGTTTTTTTTTTTTTCTTTGCTGAAAAGTTCAAGGCTATATGCTTAAGTGTAGTGGGCAAAAATTACCATCAATAGTGGAAGTCGAGTAAGGGCTTAAGTTCAGAGGTAGGATGATTCATCTTGCCACATGTAAAGAGCGCAAGGGAGAGCTACCATTTTATTCCACAACCCAGAAGTCTGTTCTCTTCAGTTCTGTGAAAACCCTGGCTTTTCACTTTGGATGTATAAGGTGTATTTATCTTCACAGAAATGAGTGTGGATATGTGGTTCCTGTACAAGCGCAGGCTGTGATCTACTAGTATTTATGAAGAACACATGTACAGGAAAATGACTGTTAAGTACAAGTCATAAATTGAAATGATTATAGAATATACGTGGACAAATATACCATGTGTAGTATTGGTAGACTGTAATTTCATCAAGTGGTTTTTCAGACTTCATAAACTATGAATGAAACATGATTGTATTGCCCTTATAACAGGTAAAATACAAGGTCTGGCTGCTTTAAAGTGCTCATAATTCTATAGCTGGAAATAGCCTTTTGGGATACGATCACGTCTTAAAACCTGCCCAGGATTAAAAAAATACATTTCGGTGAAAGCCACGTTCGGAAACTCTGGGAAACACTCGAGTATCCACCTCGTGAATTTTTACAATTCCCAGCTTTCTGGGTGTAAACTGCGAGCTGCTTTCAGTGTAACGGAGAGGAAAGGCCCCGTTTTACTTAGAGCTGTGTCACCCCGCCGATTATTTTGCTGTTTACAGCGGGTTTTTTATGCCCTGGACTGTGCGGATCGTTGTTTACTTCAGGGGACGTGACACCCTGGCAGGGCTGTGGTGTGGAGGCTGCATGAGGCGGCCATGGGGGCCCGGCCCTGCGCAAACCCTCCCGTTCTCCGCGCCGACCTCTGCCCTTTTGTATCCTGTGACACTCAGCCTGTCTTTGTGCTCAAGTTTATTCATGATGGATACGTTTCCCTCCCAATCGCATATGCCGGGAGCCCGGCAGAGCGAACAGATAAATTATATTCAGCTGCGGGCCTGGCAGGCCCGGGCTGGGGGAGGAGGGCGGCAGAGGGGCCTGCTGGAGAAGTGGCCCCTGCACACCATAGCCGGCCCGGACGGGCCGCAGCTTCTCGCTCCCCCGGCCCCCCCGAATACGAAAGGGGATGACTCTCGGCCTCTCAGATCCTTTTTAAATGCAAAAGAATGTAGGAAATTGCCAGATCAGTTGGTTAATCAGTGACAACTGCAGTAGGTGCACAAAAAGCATGGCCCTTAACAAGAGTAATCAGTTGCGCGGGGTGTTTTTTCAGCGCCTCAGCGGGTCGCCGCTGGCCCCACCTCTTGAATCCCCGGGCCGGTTTAGTGTCAGCTTTGTAAGAGAATGTAATTGCGGGGAGATTTCTTGGTGACTGATGGCAACAATATAAGTCTTCTCCCTGACACCACCTCCCCCCTGGCCTCGCCGAGGCTTTTTGTTCGCCTGGCCGTCGATCTGGCACCGTGGCCACGGAGCGCTCCCGGCTCACCAAACCCGTGTGTGTGTGCTGCGCTTGTAATGTTCAAACCTTATTCAGGGGTTTGTTGAACGTGCTGCTGCTCCCCTTCATAGAGCTATTTGCAAGATAACGTTGCTATCAAATATTTCAAAGAGTATTCCTGAAATATTCTTGTGACTGCCATTGTTTCTCTTGCTTATCTAGGGCTATTTTTAGATAAACCTCCTCACATCTGTATTTTAAACTTCTGTTGGGACAGAGGGTGGTCATATGACCAAAAAAGGCCTCTTAAAATTCCGGGCTACATAACACTAAACCTGAAGTGTTTCTGGCTTGCACTTGTCCCCTCTCCTCTCACTTCATGTTTGTAATGTACTGAAATGCAAAAAACATTTTCTTTTATTATTCCTCTGGTCACTTCATTAAAAACCTTCAAGTATGCAGTTCTGATAAATGGTTATTTCCCCTTTTTCTTCTGACTGGAAAGAGAAGACATGCTGAGGCTTCTTTCTTCATGTAGTAGGTGCTGGCTTAAAATTAGCAGTGCCCCATGTTAGGAAAAGAGTTTGCAGCCCAACTGGTATGGCAAATGCAGAATGCATTCGCAACAGAAACATATGATGTAACAGTGATGGGTTTGCATCAGCATTACTCCTGTGTGATGCTGTTGTGGTCTCATATCAGAGCTCCTGTGAACTTGAATGACGGAGGATATTGTTTCCAAATGTGTGGCACAGGCTGAACTCTAGCTGGTCATTCCTGTATCAGCTGCTTGACAGCAACAAGCTGCCAAATATTTGAAGGCTGTTGTGCCCTCAGTTGCCTCTGTAAGAGCCTGTTTTTTTGCCAAAGTACATCATGCATTAAAGGAAATAAAATGCGATCTGGCTTCTGCTTAACTGTTGCATGGGAAACTTACGGTTTCGTGATTTTCTTGCCCAAAAGATGTTACTGAATAGCATTCATGCCGTTTAGCTGACTGCACATATGCAAGAACTGTGACTTTTGAGGAAAACCACGTCAGATTTTCACTCCCACCCCCCCTCCCAGTTCCTAGTTTAACAAGAGATACTCACTGCCTTAAATTTGCCACAGCAAATTTCTGTACGGGTGTGTTTCTGTAAAGAACTAATTGAATTTTACTGAGGTGCATGTGAAATTAAACTTTTCAGAAATGCTTGCACCATATTTGCTGACTCTTCCCACCGAGGGTAGAATAGTCCTGGAGTGTGTGAGGTCATTCTTCTAATCCTGGCAAGTCCTGTCTCCCTTTCTTGGTAGGGGGAGGGTGAGATTCCTGCCATCCTTTGATTTGGTAGGAACTATACAGACTTAGTTTTTAGCACAGCTACACTGTGTGAAGTGTATGCTAGGAAAATGCTCTATATAAAGAAAAAATTATTTGAGCATTCAGATAGCCAAGTTTCTGTGGAAGTTAGTCAGAAATCATGTTGCAGTCACTTTATAGATCTGCTCCTCTCTGATCTTCTATAATCTATATGCAGGAGGAACATACCATGTATGAAGAGTTGTGCGTGACAGCAATGAGAGCTTAGCATTAAGCACACAGGTGACTAGGTGTGCTTCCCACGGACACTGTCAAGCACTTGCATAACTGTCCTGGCATCAGCAGTGCTGTTCACTCAGTAGGTAAATGAGCTGAAAGGTACAAGTCTTGTCAGTTATCTTCCCCAGTTTGAATGTCTTGTGACTTTTGGTGTGTTTGTTAGGGTTTTACATCTGTTTATTAAGATTTTGGTGGATGTTTTCCTCCAACTTTTATTTGTATAATGAGAATGTGACTTTAATTGCTGTCACTTGTGTCACCTACTTCCATGTGGCAAATGCTTAATTTTCTACCCCAACAGCCAGCAGGAGCTTAGCAGTTTTGAAAAGCAGTTTAAATATGCAATGTTTAAATGCAGATTTAGTAGCCTAATGTTTAATCCTACATTTAGAGGCTGCAGTCTCAAAATGACCTTTAGCATGGCTTTGGTTTTTAGAGTGAGAGGTCTTTTTAGCCTAGTTCTTCAAAATAGCATGGTATTTGCAGTGTTTATTATATTGTGGTTTAGGTGCATAGTTCCATTATATAACTCATATGAGAACTGAGAGAGGTT
The DNA here is from genome assembly GCF_963264785.1 of Psittacula echo. Classification (NCBI taxonomy): domain Eukaryota; kingdom Metazoa; phylum Chordata; class Aves; order Psittaciformes; family Psittacidae; genus Psittacula; species Psittacula echo. The sequence goes on from NC_137737.1 coordinate 122,580,811, forward strand.
GGTTTGAGATATCAACTGATAGCTGTAAAAATATCAACTCTGCATGACACATCTCACTTCAAACCTTGAAGCAGTCAGTATTAGCTGCCCTCTTACGTTCTGTTTCCACATACTTGCCACATGGCCATCAAGAAATGCTGCTAAATTTCTTATATAGAAGGATAAATAGCTGGATCAGGCAACCTGTTGATTTACAAAAAGTTCCTCTGAACAGCAAAATGTGTGGAACGCAGATGCATCTGTGTGCTGCCCTTGCTGCTTCCTGAACTTGACTGCCTGGTTCTGCTGCTTTGGGAACAAGACTAATGAAGTTCAGGTTTTAGTGTTTGCAGCCCTAGATCGGGTTATATGTGTGCAGCAGCCAGTTTTGTTCCACTCATAAAAGTGAGAAGCTGCCCAAGGCTACTGAGTCCATGTAGCTCTGAAATACTAAGTTGGGCAATGGTTAACTACTGCTTAAATTTGAGATCTAGCTTTTTAGGACTGGAATGTTGCAGACTGGAGTAAACATACAAACTTTGTTTATTAAGACAACAGGGTTGTTAAGCAGTTGACTGTGTACTGGTAGTTGGGATCATACCGTTGCTGCTTTGAACAGAAATAGGTTATCTAGGCAGTCACAAGGAAGTATATTCACTGACTCTTCAGTCTTGTAGATGCAATCTTTCATGTTCAGGAGCAGAAAAGTTATATGCTTTTATTGCAGAATCTGTATGGTTTCTATAAGATGATTAAAAAGCAAGTTTGCTTTCTCTTCATACATTCACACTTGAAATCACACATTCAGCAGTCTGCCTTTCTAAGGGTTCAGATATCCTCTCCTTTTTACCTGGAAGGTAGTCACTCCTTCATGAATGTCTGATAGTTTTAACTTACGTGATAGAAAAGAAAATGAACAACCTTATATTTTTAAACTATTCAATAAAAAAACCCCCAGACTTTTAGCTAAGTTTTTCATGGTCAGTTTTGCTGTTTGTAGTGTCCGCTTTCCTGAGGAAGTGAACAGTGGCACTTAGTGAATATTTTAGCTAGAATAGTTGGTCAGTGCAGGTCCTACCTGTGTGGGGAGGCTTTTTTTGGGGTGTTTGTGGTTTTTGGTGTTTGTGGTTTTTTTTCTTTTTGACCAGCCATGATTTAAGCAGAGAAAATACATTGCTTATAGTGAAAAAAGCAAAGAAATTACTGCAATTTAAAATGAGGCTGTGACTCTCATTACTTGCTCAACTGTTTAGAAGACATCTGTCCTGTTAGCATAGAAGGTTGGGAGTTTATTAGGTAATTCCAGCATTGACTGTTTTCCTATTAAAATGTTTAATTTATTTGGACCAGTCTGTAGCTGCTACTGTCTTTCATTCTTCACTATATGCTGTTAGCCATATATCGCATCAGAGATGTGACTTTTAATTGGGGAAGTAGAAGAAGATTTGGTGAGAGCGCTGTGACTGTAAAGGGCTGTGGTCATTAAATTGAAGGCTAAACTTAAATCTGGAGAACTAGTGCTACAATTTTGAGACAACTTAGTATCAACAGCTCAAACACGAAGTCGTTTCACACTTCAGATAAAAATGCAGAACTAAAATCATATATAGCGGCAAACAGTTTTTTCACGGTAAGTTTAGATGATGGATTTGTTTGCATACAAACTGCATCAGAAACTTCGAGGTGACTTTTCTTTTGAAAGAGCATGTGCTCAGGAAGTCAGGCGAGTGCTAGGTTCCACAGCACATCTCATTCATTGCAAGGGACAGTCCCTACCCCAAACCTGCAAATTGGGATGGAGTCATCTGGGAAGAAATAAGGTGGGTTTAATTAAACAAACCCCTTACCCTATTTTAATTTGTTTCTCTGGTTATAGCAGCAGGTCCGAACTACTGTTACTGGTGTTATTGGTGACTGACTCTCACCTGAATTTTATTGAAAGCCTGTCAGCTGAAAAACAGTAAATGAAGCAGTGCTATTCAAATCTGTGCTTAATGCTTGCAGCCTCGTTTCTGGAGATGCTGCATTAGCTTGTCTATAGCAGGTAGCAAAGAGAATTCTTCTGCATAGATTTCTGGTACTTTTATGGCAAAGATTGATTGATTAATGCTTCAAGAGAGTAGAGCATGCTTGTCTTCAGAAATGATTCTTTCAGTAGGCTTGATTTATGTAATGAAATATGTGAAAATTCCTACCTGTTCATAATTCTGTGGCTGTAAATAGGTTAGCTGATGAGCGAGATCCTCTGCTTGGCTCAAGTGTGATGCTGCCCAGATTACATCAGTGGTTGAGAGGTAACAGTATCTGCACTAGGCTTTTCAGCATATCCAAGCAAAGAGGCTGGTTAGATGGAGAGTCATGAGTACATGCTGATGGCCAGCTTTGCGAGCTCCTGATGGCAGCGGGCCTCAGCAGGGGTAGCAGTGGCAGAAGTCCTTGAGCAATCTTTAGTCACTGGAGTATCTTCACCACGACAGAGTGGTCTGCTCTGGAGCAGTCTTGATACTAAAAGCTTGTTTTGGTGAAAGAGATTCCTTCTCAACCTCGTTGAACTTTCATATGGTGTGCTTTAATATTACAGGTGGCTTCTGCTTAATGTAAAGACAATGAAATAAAAAGAAACAGGTATCAGAGATAGAAAGATGGCTCAGGAATTTACCCCCAAGTGATTTAGAAATGTGTTAATATCCCCCAGCTGAGCACTGAAGAGATTTAAGACTGTGGTTTAAAGGTGACACTCAAATGCTATTTTAAGAGGAGTGATAAATGCTTGTGCTTTTCCTCTTGCCCTCTGCTTCATGCTGTAGAAGGTCCTCTTGACAATGGCTACAAGAAGTGTAATAAATGTGCTGATATTTTCTCCCTAAAACTTGTCTGGGACAAATTGCCTTCGGTTAAAATAGTCTGGCCTGGCATTTTGCATCCAAAGTGACTGAAAGCATCTGTCCTCTGCAACAAAATGCGAGATATGAAAGTACACACTTGTAAATCTTCTCTTTGGTCACTGATTAAGGAAAAGTTGGTAAGTACAGTCGCTACTATATTGCGACAAAGATGGAAAGCCAGTGTTTATTTGCTCCATGGACGGGCTTCCTTGACTGTTATCTTTAAAGTTTATTTTGAGATATAAGACAGAACATTTAAAATTCTGATCTTAAGAAGAAAAGAGAGCATTAGAGTAGTTCTGTTCATAACAAGTAGGTCCAGATAAAATATTTCAAGTTGTTGCGGGGAGAGGATGGGGGGGACACATTTCAGAGCATGCGAATATTCTCTGGGGAAAACCTAAACAGGAACCCTTTTTGAATCTACTCTGTTACTGTATGTTGCTTTTTCATTTTTTCCCCAAGCATTTTGTCATTTAAGTTCTTTCACCATTACTAATTCTCCTTCAAAATTATAATTCTGGACAGAACAAAACTCCAGTGAGGTCTTCGTAAGTGCTGTAGTTGCAGTTAGCGTGATTGCCTGAAGATGAATAATAGACTCCAGTGATAGTGTTCCCTGTTATCATCATGAGAGAAATTAGGCTATGGATTAAGAAATCTGCCCCCATCACAGAATGAAGCTTTTGAATTTAGTTTACTTACACAAGTTGAGCATATAGTTTTGCTTAAATGAGAAGCAGCAGCATCTTTTTCGGTTCACAACGTCATTAAACTGAGATAAACTGTGTGTTTAAAAAAGTAATAATATTTCCTAAATGCTAAGTCTCGGAGTTTGGTGTGTTTTAAAGGGTCATCTGTGTGCATTTGAAAAATCTGTTGTCCGTATAACTAACTTTAGTCCGTCGTAGGACTTGGTGCTTCTGCTTGCTCATCTGATTACACAGCTCAGGGGAATAAGGTTAAGGACATGCTGTTGGTAACTGGAGCGTTTTCAGGGCTTTAGTTCAGCAGATGGGCTGCTTGGCTATATTCATACATCTGCCTACCTGCTGTGGCAGCTGCTGCTGCTGCATGTTGTGTTCTTTTGTTCTGTTCTACCCAAGAAAGGAGCACTAGGAAGTGTAGTGAATGGATTAATTTAAGGTTAAGGCTAGTGTTTTCCTTGCTTCCTAACTCTCTATCACAATAAAGCTTCTGATAAAGCTAATGAATCCTTCGTAAAGTGAAATAGATTTTTAAGATATATTTCAGGGGCTGAAACTAGCTAGCATTGTCTAAAAAATAGCCAAGTATGGGTTTTATATATTGCCTGATGTTATTTATTTCAATATCTTCCTCTCTTTCTCTCCCTTCCCCCGCTTTTTCTAGGAGCAGTAACCAGACTTTGCCTGACACTGCGTGGTCCAAAAGAATTAAGGAAATATGGAATGACATGAAGGAGATTAGTTGAGGATTAAAGGCTTTGAGGACAAAACACCTCGCTGAGGTGAAGCACAGACTAGCATTCTAGTTGTAGCTCTGAGGAGCTGTGTGCTGAAAAAAGATGGCAGATCCAGGAATGATGAGTCTGTTTGGAGAAGATGGGAATATTTTCAGTGAAGGGTTGGAAGGTCTTGGAGAATGTGGGTATCCTGAAAATACAGTGAATCCTATGGGGCAGCAAATGCCCATGGATCAAGGATTTCCCTCTTTACAGTCGTCTCTTCATCATCCCCCTGCAAATCAGAATCAAGCCAAGTTGACCCATTTTGATCACTACAATCAATATGAACAGCAGAAAATGCACCTGATGGATCAGCCGAACAGGATGATAAGCAATGCCCCTGGGAATGGTATAGCATCTCCTCATTCACAGTATCACAACCCTCCAGTTCCTCAGGTTCCTCACGGCAGTGGTGCTGGTAGTCAGATGGGAGTCTATCCCAGCATGCAGAACGAAAGACATGGGCAACCCTTCGTAGACAGTGGCTCCATGTGGGGCCCACGGGCAGTTCAAGTGCCAGACCAGATACGAGCACCATACCAGCAGCAACAGCAGCAGCAACCACAACCGGCGCAGCCACCGCAGGCACCCTCCGGCCCCCCTGGGCAGGGCCATCCTCAGCACATGCAGCAGATGGGAAACTACATGGCTCGTGGTGATTTTTCAATGCAGCAGCATGGGCAGCAGCAACAGCAGAGGATGAACCAGTTTTCTCAAGGCCAAGAAGGCCTCAATCAGGGAAACCCTTTCATTGCCACCTCAGGACCTGGCCACTTGTCTCATGTGCCCCAGCAGAATCCCAGTATGGCACCTTCTTTGCGACACTCAGTCCAGCAATTTCACCACCATCCCCCCGCTGCTCTCCATGGAGAATCAGTAGCCCACAGTCCCAGATTCTCCCCTAATCCTCCCCAGCAGGGTGCTGTTAGGCCGCAAACACTTAATTTTAGTTCTCGGAGCCAGACGGTACCCTCACCTACTATAAACAACTCAGGGCAGTATTCTCGATATCCTTACAGTAACCTTAATCAGGGATTAGTTAATAATACAGGGATGAATCAGAATTTAGGCCTTACAAATAACACTCCAATGAATCAATCTGTACCAAGATACCCAAATGCTGTCGGATTTCCATCAAACAGTGGACAAGGACTAATGCACCAGCAGCCCATCCACCCTAGTGGCTCACTTAACCAAATGAACACACAAACTATGCACCCTTCACAGCCTCAGGGAACTTATGCCTCTCCACCTCCCATGTCACCTATGAAAGCAATGAGTAATCCAGCAGGTACACCTCCTCCACAGGTTAGACCTGGTAGTGCTGGAATACCAATGGAAGTTGGCAGTTATCCAAATATACCCCATCCTCAGCCGTCACACCAGCCCGCTGGTGCCATGGGAATTGGACAAAGGAATATGGGCCCCCGAAACATGCAACAGAATCGTCCATTTATGGGTATGTCTTCAACACCACGGGAGATGGGTGGGCACATGAGACCAAATGGTTGTCCAGGTGTTGGCCTTGCAGATCCACAAGCAATACAAGAGCGACTAATATCTGGCCAGCAGCTCCCTAGTCAACAGCAGTCTTTTCAACAGCAAATGCCAACCTGTCCTCCCATGCAGCCTCATCCAGGGATGCATCATCAGTCTTCACCACCCCCACATCCTCATCATCAGCCTTGGGCACAGCTTCACCAGTCACCACAAAACACACCACAAAAAGTGCCTGTCCTTCAGGTAAGCTACTTCCAATGAGTAGAAAATGTTTTATATTACTGTAAATGCATTTCAGGATGCTCTTGTTTGACTCCCCTGTTTGTTGCTGGTTATGTGGCTTGCTTGGTGCACAGAAGCTGAAGGTAAAATGAAGTTCAGGTAGCTTGCTAATGTTCTTACACTAATTTTTACAGGATAACATTATGGAGAGACCAAAATGTGGTACAGCAACAAGACAAGCTGAATAGCTGAGTTTTTTCCCTGTGTTGGTTCCTTTGAGGGGAAAATGGAAAGCATGTGTGAGAATTGTCATTTAAACTACTAATTTTTGTATTTGCAACTTGGAGAAAGAAGTGTGTGTTGAATGTGTTTGTTTTGGCCAAGCTGAGGGTTTTCTTTAAATCCTAAGGGAATGTTTTGTGGTTTTAAGTTAGAGCTGAGATTTTAACATGTGAAAAAATTTCAGCACTAAGTAATGCAACTGAGAAGTGATGGGGCAACAGTTTATGCAAGGAGAAGACAGCAGATGTGAATCATGGTCTGAAATCAAATCTTGAGGCTTAAATGAAATCTCAAATAGGATAGAAGTTTTATTTTCCTGAGTCTCTGGTCTTCTGGGTTATGAGGGAAACGTATTGCTTCCACATCATTTTTCAATTAAAAGCTAGAAGTGGTAAAACGTCTTGATCCTCTGCAGCTTAGCAGGTTTGGCTGCATGCTAGTATGTTAAGCTTCAGCTGAGAAAGTGTCTTCTGGGATCTTCACATTTGCCATTGCTTGTCTCTGGCTCTATTAGTCATCATTCATAGGTTTTGGTACTGAATGAATAGGTGGTCAAGATATCAGAGGTTTTAAGTTCATTAATTTTTTTTAACCCAGTCAGTAATTAATGCCAAGTAGCTCTGCCCATAAATATTTGGAGACAATTGTTGGAATGCAGTCATAATGATACGATGCTACAATAAGCTTAATAAATCATAAAAACAGCTGTCCCAGGCAGCGTCCCAGGCCTGTGCGGGAAGCAGCTGCTCGGCAGTCCCCTCCACTGCTGCCTGCCGGCTGCTCCTGTTAGCCGCGTCGCACAGCGTGAGCTGGCTCTGGGAATCAGATGGATGTGCTGCAGAAAGGCAGCTGACAAGGAGTGCTACATGGAGCAGCTCAGCAGCTGGGAGAGGCTTCCACATTCCCCCTGGAAGACAGGAGGGGGGAGCGCTGGAGGTGCCATAGGGTTGGGAGGCTCTGGGGAGGGAGGTCAGGGACCGAGCTGGGCAAGGGGAAGGACACTGTCTTACTGTGAAGGAGTAAGAAGCTCTCCTCTTGAAGGGGCAGACTGTCTTTCTCTCCCCTGCCCCCCTCACAACTGGTGTGAAATTTTATACCTGTGTTAGCCCTTCTTCTCCCCCCATCTCCAGCACAGGCTTTGTTTGGAGAACCTAAATTACAGTTCTCGCATGCATGTGGAGTTGTGTGTTCCTCCTTGAGAGAGCAGTCCTTGACAGTGCCCCTTGTGTTACCAGCTGTGTAGGTAAGCAGGATGAAAAAAGGAGCAAACTCAAAACTACACAAAAAAAAAAACAAACCAGGAGGATGAGTAGGTATTTGGAAAGGGGGTAATGACAGCATGGAGGGATCAGTACAGGAAGACTGAGGTTCAGAAAATGTAGTACAAGATGTTGTTTTTACCCTGAAACACATCTAGCAGGAAAAACTTGAAGGAAAATTGTAGAAATGGTAACATAAGACCTCTAAAATGGTGTCACTGAGATCCTACACAACCAGTGATGGGGGGCTGTGTGGGAAGGTAAGACTTGGGATTGACTGTGCCCTAAAGCTGTGCTGTTCTTCACTGGCATTAATTCCTTGTTTTCATTTGACCATTCAGTAAACCTTTTTTTTGGCAGCAAGAGGTGGTTTGGGAGGAGGAGGTTTCCTTGTAGAATGGACAGGCTTGTTAAACGTTCTTGGGACATTTCCCTTTAATCAGTGAAGAAGTAAAACATAGGCAGCTCAACCCTTAAATGAGCTGTGCAACCTATTCCAAAGTTCTGAACTGCAGATGAATAGCTTGAACAAAGGTAAGTGCCGAAACTAAATAATTAGAGGAAAACCACATGATAACTCAAGTTATTTGATTAAAATCAGTAATTCAAACAGTTGTAGCTAGCCAAGTAATGTCTCTGTTAGCCTACCTCAGTTAAGGTTTTATTTGGTAAAAGTTATTGTTAACATACCTTCCCATTAAGTAATTAGCTTGAGACCTGACTGTAGCAATGAAAGTCTTGACAGGCAGGCATTTCCCCCTTGAACACTGTTTGGATGAAATAAATATTGTTCAAGTCAATGAAAACTCAGCTCCTCCCCAGCCCCTGGGGAAAATGCAGATGTGCGGAACCCCTGCACTTCAGGCTGGATACAGAATTTGCAGCTCTCCTGTCTGCGTCGTGGTTTTCCCTTCATGTTAGTTGGCAGAAAACTGTTCACTGAAGAACAGTTATTTAAATGACTGGTTTGTTTTTATTTGTGTAAAATGTATCAACAAAATGAATATAGTCTGTAAAATGGAAATCACTCTGTACTTTTAAATCAACAGAAGCCATCTTAGTAATTATTTTTTGGTGATTTGAAGCTAGCCTTATCATGGGAAGGCTGTAATACTTGTGGTTAACCAAATTACTGTTTTGTTTTTAGATATATTGGAAGGAAAGCAAAGTTCTTTTGCTTTTAACTTGAAAGAAATTGCCATGTCGGTTCTACGCCTTGTTATTTCTTTTTTTGTGTGCAAAACTGCAAATTATTTTGGCTTGAAGACAGAGCTGGTGATTGACAGTTCAGCTTGTTTTGGTTAATAGCTGAAAACTAGACATGGTTATTAGGACCTCCTTAGCAGTGAGGTGCTGGCTTCAGTGCAATTTGATAGATGTCATAAGAACCACTGTAGCACTGGGACAGTGTGCTTGGTGTTTGAGGCCGCCTCTTGAAACATTCTTCAGCAAAAGCTTTTGGAAGAGCTTCATGGCCATGGGATGGGAAGGTGGGTTCTGCTGTAGCAAGGTAATTGGCCACAGGCAAGGAGTAGCTTGCTTGTTTTCACAGTGGAGGCGTCTGTGTTGGGCTTGTGCTCTCCAAAATACTCACAAATGATCTGGAGAAGTGTGAAAAATCAGATGGCGAAGTTTGTGCTGCTGTTAACACACTCAAAGCTGAATTGCAAGAGCCTGATGGTAATGAAACAAAATAATCAGAAATAAAACAGGAATGTCAATCACTTGGTCGTAAGCTGTGTAAGTTGAGATAGGGCCGGGAATATTTAGGTTGGATATGAGGAAAATGTTTTTCACAGAAAGTGTTTTCAAGCACAGGAACAGGCTGCCCAGGGAAGTGATGGAGTCCCTGTCCCTGGAGGTGTTTAGAAGATGTGTAGGTGTGGTGCCTAAGGACATGGTTTAGTGTTGGCCTTGGCGGTGTTACATTAATGGTCAGACTTGATGATCTTGAGGGTCTTTTCCAACCTAAAAAAGTCTATGACCCTATGTTGCTACATGTATGTGTGGTATGTCAGTGTGGCAAGTGCTGTGCAGCCCTGGGTCCCTTCCTCAGGCCTCAGAAAATACAGCAGCACTTGAAAAAGCACACAAGTGGGTGATTTTTGGGGCAAGGCTACAAGAGAGATGGTGAGAGCCTCTAGAATTGTGAGTGATATGGGTGCATGAAGAAGTTGAATGTGGTTGTCACCTGTTGTCTCCTTGGATTCTTTTCAGGTATTCAGCACATTACCAGGTGGTGAGCTCAGAACTGCACAGTAAGATGCTGATGGCTGAGATGTGCAGAAAAATGCATCATCATTTGATAAACATGAAGGCACCACATTTGGCTCAGCAGATCTGTGCTGTAAATAAGTGGCTGAGGATTTGTTACTGGGCACAGCTACTGCATGCATGTCCCATTCTTGTACCTTTCCACAGTCTTCTATCAGGGAGGGGATATCAGGGTTAGACAGGCCTCGGGGGGGGGGGTCTAACGCTATGCTGTTGCTCTTATCTATCATTATTTTCAGAGAACTGTGTTAGTGACAGAGCAAGCGTAGTTTTCCCTTCCAAAAATAGGCTATCCTGGGTGTGTTGTTATACATAACTTCTGATTTACCCACAGCTACTGTGTGGGCTGAAGTTTCGAATCCTGTTCAGTAATCATGTTTCACAAATGCCATCTACATTATTTATAGTCAAACGTAGGAATACTTAAATGACAAACAGTTATGGTACAACCTCCGTGCGTGACTAAATGGTGATGGCCACCAACAGTGTTGAAGGATGCTGGGTTACAGTGTCCAGCTTCTTGTGGAGAAGGAATTCGTTTTGTGTGTATTACTGGTTCACTGCCAGGTTTACTCTGCTGGCCTTACTCTGTGGGCATGTGACTTTGCTTTAAATCATAACTCATAGCGTGTTTGGTATGAACACATTCCTTTGAAATTTCCTGCCCTTCCTCCCTCGCTGGGGAAGAGGCAGGGAAAGTCCTGCTGAGTCACCAGCTGGGTCACCCCTGTCACAGGCTCTTCCTGTGCTTTCAAACCCTGCCTTGCTGCCTCAGTTTAATTTATGGTTCGATATACCTGAGTGGAGAGGGATATTAATGAAAACTACTATCAGCTTGAAGTGGTTTGATACAATATTCTAACCTGGCAGAGAGTCCAGGTTAAGTCAGTTACTGCTGGCACACTAAAATGAAATTTACTTTGTTCTTAGTATTTAATGGTTTAAATGCCTAAGAGTAGTAGGAAGAGACTGACTCCTTACTTATTTTCTTACTGGTTTTGCATAACCAATTATTCTTCAATGTGTGTCCTGTAATTTTATTTGGTAAGAAATTATATCATTTCAGGTGATTAGGATTTTCCCCATAAATTATTATTTATAAGCAGTGCCCCACAGTGCCAGAGAGAACTGTTAGCTATTTTATCCCTTGAGTGTTCAGCTTTTTGAGTATATTCCTGTCAATAAGCAGAACAACTCAAAACCAAAACCAAAACACACAAAACCACCATCCAACCAAACAAAACAACTTCTAAACACTATTGGGTTCTTTTTGTTTTGATACAGAGGCTATTTCACATTGCTGCTGGCTGGTCTTTTGGGGTACCATATGTGCAAGTTCAGCAAAATCACAGGGCTGCCCCTGGAAATTCTGTTCTCCCTTTTCAAGTGTTCATAGACCAGCAAACCAGTGTATGTTGGCAAGCTTGTTGGAGGTGCCAGACTAAATAGACTGGAAAAAACACTAATGCTGAGCCTTGATTGGTTTAAATTGTATATTATTTTTATATCTAGATAAGCATATGTGTCTGTGTTTATGTAAATTCTGTGTAAAAAATACCTAGAATGAATTAGAAATTACGGAGAATGATGAAAGAAAAGCTGAGAAGAAAATCCACAGTATTAATCTAAAAGTAAAAGCTGATAGTAGTAGTTTTTTCTTAAAAGTTTACAGGCTTCTGTTGCGTTTTGTTGAGGCTCTGAAGAACTCGTGTATGTGAGCAATGTATTCGGTGGGTTAATGGTTTGAAGAAGACCATTGAAGCTACCTTTTGTTCAGAGTATTGGAGTTATTTCACCTCTGGAATACACTAGTCTGTAATACTGATAATATAATCCATCTGTGAGCTAATTCACATGGAGATCTCAAAGGATATAATAATGAATATGAAATACTTTGTCTAACAAAAGTTTATGTTCTAAAGTTCTTCAGATCTATTCCGGTCTAACAGTTTAATATTAAACATATCTAAAGGCTTATTTCTTCCTCACCCTTGAGAAGGCTATATATGCTTTTGTAAATAAGGGGTTGCAGTGATTCTGCAGTGCAAAGGCCTTTGGGCCAGAGACTTGTTTTGAGGTGGTTTTGCTATGGATTATTTCTACATTATTACTGTCGATGAGGTACAAGCAACTTCCAAGAATGCTTCTTCCCTCAGATGCAGTGATTTGACTGTGATGAAAATAATTGTGCCATTAAGTTATCTCCTGGAGTTTTGGGTAAAGCCAGTTTGCAGTACTAGCATAAAAAGACAAGTCTGCATCAGCATACTGATTTTGTAGGCTTAAGAGTTACCACACTTACTCTTCATCATAAAGATTTTGAAAGTTTTTAGGATTTGTTGGTGACCTGGATGTGTTTTTTCTTGAAATCATCAGTATTATCTGAGGAATCGCCTAACTAGAAATACGTTTAACTTTATGCTACTGTTCAGTTACTTGGTACAGTATTCTTATCTGCTGATGGTGAGTTCCAGTGGGATTTGGCGATCATCTTATCCTCCCATGACAGAACACATTCTCATGTTTTATATTTATTTGGACAAATCTGAATCTGTTGTTTCAGAGCAGCTTTTTTTTTCCATGACTGAAAGCTGATAGGCTAATACAAACCCTTATGTCTGTATCATCATCAGCCTACGTAATCACAGGGGTGGAAAATAGGGGCAAATGAAAGGAGAAACGCTTGATTATTTTTTCTACATTTATTTTCTTTCTTTAACTACATCAGCAGTCTTAATAAGGAACAAGTTCCAGGCAAAGTAATAATTTCCTGCCTTTTTATTATGGATCCTCCTCCTTGTCTTCTGTCCTGCTCTTGCATGTGGAATTTGAGGAATCCATTTGGTTTAAACTAATCTGCCTTTGCTTATATCTTGAATGCAAGTGTCACAGACTTGTAGAAGTGTCCTTTCTTGTTTCCTCTCTGGAGAGTAAATGTCTCGGTTCCCACTATGATGGGACACCATCTCTTCAAAGTTTGATTTTTTTAACTGTTGTCTGTAGAGGTTTCTCCCTCATTTCAGTAAGCCGCTGCTTTTCACTTCTGAATTTTTAGATTTGAGTTATAATGAAAGAGCTGATGACAAAACAGTTACGAAACTAAATGCTGGCATGGTAGTTTGAAAAAGGGATGGTCTCACCTGAACAACATATCAGAATGGGTGGAGTTACCCCTCCTGTTCCTTTATTGTCTTTGAGAGCTTTCCTTTCTAGGTATCAGTGTTCTTCTAATTGGATAGAGATATACATTATCCAAGTGGTAATGCGGTCTGGATTTTGGGAGCAAATTGCAGTTTTGGTTTTTTTCTTTAGAGATGTCTTCTATAAATATTTGGTACCTTCTTTTGTCCACAGAGTTGTCAAGTTTGGTAGCTAAGGAGCAAGATTAACACCCTTGAATTTTTCATGGTGATTAAAGCACATGTCTGTATAGATCTTCCCTTGTTTGCAGGTGTGGTTTAAAGGTGGTGAAGCTGCTTCTTGGGAGCTGGCAGGAGCAGAGGGGAAAGTGTGGACAGGAAGCAGTGATGAAGGAGGGGGCAGCGAAAGGTTGAGCTGAGCAGATGGAGCAGTGCTGAGCAGTAGGAACAAGAGGAAATGGTCAGTGTCTGGGTTAAAATGGGGACAGAATTTAGGGAGTCACCCCACCTCTCCTGCACCAGCTGCTTGAGTCACCTCCGCTTAAGCCCTTGCCAGAAGTAGCCATTTGGCGCAGTGGTGCCTGTTCCTGCTCTGCATGCTGCTTCAGGGTGCACCTTTGAGTCACTGTGCTGTGGGCAGACAGTCCACTGACACAGCTTCCCAGCATTGCTGTGTGAACTCAGTAACGGTCAATATCTAATCTGCTTAAAAAAAATAATCCATGCAAATGAAGGTGGCTGAGGTCTGGGATACAGAACCTGAGCTCTGTCCTTGCGTCAGCATGCCCTATTGTTTGGTGAACTGGCTTACCTGGCCAGCTCGCTTCTGGCCAGGTCACGCATCTTGTCACTGTGCAACCACAATATTACCCAGGATGGTGATGTGGGAGTGGGAATGCTTGGTGGGAGAAAATGGGGACTGTCTCTTCTCTGGCAGTGAGCTTTCAGGCCCTTTAATGCCCTCATGTAGCTCAAGGTTCTATAGCAGAGCCCTTGAGTCCTCCCTCAAACACTGAGAAATTAAGACTTCCATTAGAAGTCAGAGTTTAGTCTTGTTTCATTGAGTTAGTGACAAATTGGTCACATTCCAACTTATCCCTAAATTTTTTTTAGCTCACCTTTTGATCCTTTTTTCACACAAACATGAATGAATGATTTGATTTCGGATGTGTGTTTTTCTTTTGGGTTTGTTTTTTTTTTTCCCTCTTCCAACTGAACTGTTTGTGGGTATTTTGTAACTGAAGAGGTGAAAGAGCATCCCTTTTCTAGCAAAGAGAGGCTGGCATAATTTTGTTAGACGTGCATTGAAATGAGGAAAGATGCCTCCAATACCTGTCAATGAATTGTTTTCCTTGAGCACTCAGTGGGATTTTTTTCTTCAACATAAGAGAATAGTTCAGAAGCATGAAAAGTTAGAAATAAAAAGACTAACTTCTTGGTCTTCCTTATGAAGAGACAGAACTGAGAGATAGGATGGTTTAGTGATGTGAATGTGGGTTTGATCTATAAACTCTGGAATTTACATTCTTTCTGATTTTGCTGACATTGAAATATATCCTATTTAGTTAGAATTTTCTCAGTTACTGGGCAAGGTTGGTAATAGTGTTGCCCCTGTTTATGAAGAGAAACATGTAGAAGATGGGCATAAAATTTGTAATTTATTCAAAATCCAAATTCATAGACTTCCAGATCCCAGTTCTCACTTGGAGATCTGTTGCTCTTAAACATACCACCTCTCTGCTCTCCTCGTCACTCCTTCCAATATTGCTCTTAAGAGTTCAGCTCAAGAAGATGAAGATGACTAGTCCAACAGTTCAAAGCAGAAATCCCACTTCTTTGTATAGGAACTTGGTAATTGTGGAGTCTAACCTGAGAGTCATGCAGTTACACAAAATGTTCAAGAAAACAGGTGGATCTCTTTCCAATCTTCCACTGTTCGATTTGGGAGGAATCTTTGTTCTTTTGCTTCTGTTGCTGCATCATCTGTTCATCCCTGAATCAGTACCAAGGACCTGGATGCAACTCCCTCCTGTACTCCTCCTCAGTGATTTTATTGTACTAGCCAAGCTTAGGAGACAGCAGGTAATGTATTACGCTAAACAAGCACAAAACCAAAGAACTTCTGGTAGCTGGCTCATACTGCATAGGTTGCTGCTGTATAAATTAAATATCAAGAAATCAGAACTTCTGGAGCTTAGTAGATTCCTGTGGAATACTGATCTTTTATTTTTGGAAAAATTGCAAATATTTTCTTTAGGAGTGCAACACTTACTCTTCAGTATACAGCACCAAATGTATCTGTGCTATATTGACATAACATGTTGATGGGAGTGCCAAACTCTTCAGTTACATCTTTCACTTTCCTATATTTTGTTAAATGTAAACTCTTTGTTATTTTAATCAGGATGGAAATTTTCCTATGTAAGGCAGGAGTTCCTGATGGAATATATACCCACCTACGGCAGACTTCTTTCTTAAAACAGACTGAATAATCAGTTGAATCAGAAAAACATCAGTCAATTTTAATTGCACTAATTAAATTGTGTTTTATTATGTCTCTGTAATGCCCACAACCAAAAGAACATTATGACAACAGTAACTGAGAAGTTAATACTTCTATAGATATTTGGATTTAGTGTTCCTGTAAGAAAAGAGAGAGGACTCATAACAACCTTCATAACAAACTTCCTACTATCTAGTAGTCAATATCAACTGTTTTTCCACTCTCCTTTTGCATCTCCTTTCTCTCCAGATGGCCCTCTGTCCACTTGCATTCTGGTACTTCATATCTTTTTTGGCCCTGTAAGACTCTGATAACTGTGATAATACTGTAATTTTCCTTACGTGTGAGTGCTGAATGATATGAAGTGCTTTATTTTATTTTTGGAAGAAATCTTTTTGTACCAGCCAGTTGTTTCTAAATATAGTGGGGAGCTTATAATATACAGCACATGTTTGAATTTAAACCAACAGTTTACCATAAAGAGTTGACATCACAGTTTATTTGTACAACTGTATATGGAATATATAGCCATTAAAACTAGTCTGAAACTTTGGGCTTTATAGTTGTTATTTGTATCTCACTTGGTTAGTGGGATATTGCAGATGTTTACTCGGGCAAGCATTGTCTGTTGTGGACATAGGAATAAACACCTACAATACTGGAAGATTACTTAATTCTTTCTGCTGTAGCCTCATTTGAAATACTTCAGAAAAACTTGTTGAAAACCAGGTAATTCTGTAAGTAAGGCATTGGACTGGGATTCAGGGAGCTTTTGCTGTCTGACACAGGTTGCTTGTTTCATGTTTGTATTGCTCTTGAGTGTGCTTGCAAGGTGCTGTGCAGCAGCGGGGAGTGGGGGACAGCAGAGCTGTTCCTGCAGTTCCCTGTTGCACTGCACGGCAGCACTGAAAATGTAACTCGGAAACTGCTGCTAGCAAGGAGGGGTAAGTTACAAAGGCTTGCTTTAGACGCAGCTGTCTGGTTATAATATAATAGCACAATGTAAAACAAAATTTAGAGCTGATACTGCTGTAGACGCATGTGATTTAAGACCTCCGTATAGGAATTTTTACATTTTACTACATATGGGTTGTGTAAAGCACTGCTGGAGCTAGCATACTAAAGATATCTGCACTAAAGATAAGGTATTTAATGTTTCATAGAATGGTATTAATCAAATAGGTTGGAGAACTGCATTATGATTTAGACATTATAATTAAGAGTTATCTCAATTGGTATTGTTAAACGAGGTGTTTGTCCACAGAAAAGGAAGTGTGGGGTTTTTGATTGGGTGTTTATCTTTCTTTTTTCCCTCCCCTCCGGTTCTAATGACGCTTTTGGATTAAATTGTTAGTTCAATTACAAAAGGCCTACCTGTGACATGCCACAAATAACATATTCAAAGGCTTTTTCATTTGTTGCTGTGACTAAAAATCTAGAGTTAGAGAAGTATCTTGGGCTCTTTGACATAAATTGATCTTGGACAGCATATATAACATCAAAGGATTTTTAACAGGTCTGTAATTTTAAGTCCACTGTATCATGAAGTTAATACAATACTGCAGTGGAAAGCCCATTTGGAGAACTGCTGTCTTCCCACTGCAAGAGAAGAATAGAGTTGATTACTGACAATCTCAGTTTAGTATCTCGTGTTTATCCATTAAGATTTCTTTGAGTTGGTGGGTTCAACCTGTGGTCTGTATACCTCTGAAGACCCCTGCAGACTGCTTTTCAGTGGCCTGGGAAAGGTAAATAAGGAGAGCATGTTTATGTGCTAGGCAATAACAATCATATGGGAAGTTTTTAAAGAGAATTGCGCTTACGCTACTAGAGGCTTACAGGTTAAAAAATAGGAAAAAATTGGACAGAACAGAGTTCTGTGTTGTAACGTAAATCTCGCTCCAGATGGATCTACTCAGGCTGGTGTCTGAAATGACCAGTGGTTGTACCTCAGTGTGAAGCAAAGTGTAGGGATCCCCTCTTCCAGCAAAGTGTATTGGGACCAGTACTGTTTATTATCTTCATCAATGACAGACACTGGGATTAAGTGCACCCGCAGCAAGCTTGCAGATGACACCAAGCCTAGTGGTGTGATTGACACACCTGAGGGACAGGATGCCATCCAGAGGGACTTGAACAAACTCAAGAAGTGGGCCCATATGAGCCTCTGGAGGTTTGCCAAAGGCAAGGTCCGGTACCCGGGTCAGGGCAAGACCTGGTATCTATACAGGCTGGCAGATGAAGGATTAAGAGCAGCCCTTTGGAAAAGGACTTGGGGATACTGGTGTATGAAAAGCTGAACATGAGCCGGCAGTGTGCGCTCGCAGCCCAGAAAGCCAACCGTATCCTGGGCTGCATCAAGAGGAGCATGACCAGCAGGTCGAAGGAGGTGATCCTGCCCCTCTACTCTGCTCTTGTGAGACCCCACCTGGAGAACTGTGTCCAGCTCAGGGGCCCCCTAACACAGGAAAGACATGGGCCTGTTGGAGCGAGTCCAGAGGAGGGTCACAAAGATGACCAGAGGCCTGGAGCACTTCTCCTATGAGGAAAGGCTGAGGGAGTTGGGCTTGTGCAGGCTGGAGGAGAGAAGGCTCCCAGGAGATCATATTGCAGCCTTCCAGCAGCTTAAGGGGGCTTATAAGAATGATGGGGAGAAGCTTTTTAGCGGGGCCTGTTGCAACAGGACCCGGGGTAATGATTTTAAACTAAAGGTGGGTAGTTTCAGACTAGGTGCAGGGCAGGAATTCTTTACAATGAAGGTGGTGAAACACTGGCACAGGTTACTCAGAGAGGCAGTAGATGCCCAGTCCTTGGGGACATTCAAGGCCAGGGTGGACAAGGCTATGAGCAACCTGATCTAGTTAAACATGCCCCTGCTCATTGCAGGGGGTTGCACTAGATGACCTTTAAAGGTCCCTTGTGACCAAACTGTTCCATGATCTCTTTGCGAGGAGTGAGTTCTATTGAGTTCTGTGTTGCCTGGTCAAGATTCTGTATCCTCACCTCACTTACAAGTAATGGATTGTACAGTGGCACCTTTTTTTGAAAGGACATGGAAAGAACATATAGTAAAAATTTACGTTTGCCTTTGACTTTGAAGGCAACTGGGCAAAAACTGAGCCTTTCTGTGGAGCTGCCAATCTTGTAGTGGAAAGCGACAGCATGAAATCAGTTACCTGAGTTGTTCAGCAGTTTCTTATTAGTAAGCCAGCTATAAAAAAGATGGGTTTAGCCAGTGATACATACCTACCCTCCATGTCTGTTAACTTCTTCCATCAGAAAACCTTTCAGTAATCTGAGTTGCTGGGAATATGCTGGCAGGGCAGGCAGACCCGATCCCTGTTTCCACTTCACAGGGTGGAAACATGCAGCCAGGTAACGTGCATGGGATTACGTAGGCAGCCACAAACATCCTCACTTTTCCTCCTGTGCTGCCATCAGCAGGCTCCTGCCACAGCAGCCCAGTGCTCTGAGGGAGCCCAGCCTTGACAAGAGTTAATACCTTGACAATCTTGTTCCTCAGCTCCTGCATGCTGGTTCAAATGCCAGCTTGACTTCTGTGCATTTCTATGTCTCAAAAAGGCAAAAAGCCTTTGGGTGTACTATTCTGTTCTGCTTTGTCTATATCCAAAATGTAACCACTGCAGCTTCAGAAAGTAACTTTCTGCTTGTAAAGGACTTTTAGTAGCTATATCTAATTGGATAATCAAAAATTTTTGTGCAGAACTCTGGGGACTAGTACATAAAAGCAATATTAGCAGTGCACATGAAAATACCTACCTTCGATCGTAGAAAACCACCAATTTGTTTCTTGCAAGTCGTAAACATAGAATTACTTAAATTTTGATTAGCATATTTTCCTTTTGACTCAGGAACATATTCTGTGACTTATGGATGCCAGAGGTAGCTGCTTGTGTTTGTAAGTAAAACAAAGAAAACCTTGCCAAGGGAGCACATATTAGACAAGAAGACCTGGGCTGTAAGTAGCTGAAGTATGATCTGCAGGTTGTCTTGCTCTTTCAGTGATTAACTGTGTAAGTCTGATACACTTACTAGTAGGTGTAAAAACTAAAAAACTCCTTCTGTTCTCTGTCTCTTCTTAGTGTCTCTGTACCAGCTTACCCCAAAACAAAGCACTCCTGTACATCACCTCATTGCCTCATTGGGTGGGTGTGGAGAAAGAATTCACATTGGTAATTATGTGGTCTGGGCAATGTCAAAGCAAGCCAGGGACATTTTGAGGGAAGAATTTGTTCTGTCTTCATTTATCCTCATTGGTTCAGATCTTGTGTGTTAGGGCTGTTGTGTATAGGAAGCTTCTTGAGGAAGAATAAGTTTTCCAAGACAACATTAGAAAGAAGTGAAATTCTCTCAGGAGCCTTCTGAGTTGCAATATTCCTGTTGCAAGTTAAGACACATGCAATTGGATACCAGCATCTCCTGCACTAACGCAGTCCTTACAAGTGTATCACCAAACCTTAAATAATGTAACTGTGTAAATGAAAAACTGATGACCAGTAATTTCATAAATAGCTTACTTATACTCTTCTCAAATCTCTGTCATCTGAAGTACTTGAAAATAAAATTACTTCTGTGTTGTTTTGTGAAAATCGTCCAAACCAGGGAATAGAAAAGGTATTGCAAAAGGACTGTGGCATCTTTTCTGTTTTAAACAGCGCTGTAGTACTTTGTATGTCATTCATTATATGAATGAAGACAGTTTCTAGTAAAAAATGTTATAAATACAAATGTTTGAAATCACAGAAGTTTTCCTTGGGGTATCTGAGTGGTCATGTTCATAGCTGTGATGATTTGTGGATGAGAACGAAGTAAGGCTTATAAAAGAGGTAATAGCTAATAATTTTTTTCCTAATGATACTGGCCAGTGTAATTATAAAAGCTTTTTGGGTAACCAACCTCTTTTTTCAGGTTTTAAGGTAAAGCTTCTGTGATGAGAAGCTTATCTTGCCAGCCCTATCATTCTGCTTACTGGAGATTTCCTTCCCATAGAAAATGAAGCATAAATAATTGTTCTATGCATATTTAACTAATTTCTGAAGTAATATGTTCCGTATTTGTCATACTCCAAATTACATTTGTTAAAATACGTTCAGTTTTTTAATCTAAACAAGATTTTGCTGTTGATTTTTACTGTCACCATGCATTAGGAGCAGAGTACTTGTAAAGATTGGCTGGGTCATTGAGTTGAGCCTCCAGCTGTCACATGTAACCATCTTATGAAGTACTTCTCATAACCTTATCAAACTTCAATTTAAAGAGTATTTGGCTTTTGCTTTCACTACTCCTTTTTTATTTGAAATCTTACCCAAATCAGATTACTCTGAATGCTGGAACAGACATCTGACTTTTCCATCCTAACTTTATTAGTTGCCAGTTTCATACCCAGCTTGCTCTGGTGCCAATTTTACCCATCTTAATTGTTTCTGTTTCCTGTACTAGGATCTGACAATGCTTTTATAAGTAGCAATCTATCTAAAGTAAGTTAAATTCTCTTTTGACTTCTCCTTCAAGATAATTTGTACCTTTGTCTGAGGTCTAATGGTTGTTGATGATCAGAATTTTGTACAGTATTATACTATGGAACAAATACTGCCCTGGGTTTGCTGGAAGCCATCTTGAGAGGCACTTCCAACGTTTTTATTTTCTTTTCATTGTACATCGCAGCAGTTGTTTATAGACATCCTTTGTTTAAGTACAAACTACTTTAGACTTCAGCTACAGGCTTACCTTGTTTCATGTAAACATAAATAAATACCAAAAATAATGGGTGATAACTTCAGACAAAAATGACAAGTACTGAAGTATTTCAAGTTTGGAAATGTATATGGAATACTAGTTAAATTTGTGAGGGCTTAATTCCTTTGGCAGCATTTTGAAGTTGTAAGATGTCTACGAATTTCTGAACATCTCATTTAAAACCTGGATTCTGAGTAAGCACAAGCTCCTCTACTGCTGCCAGAGTTGCAGCAGTGTAATGCTTAAAGGACACCTACTTTGTGATAGCATGTAAAAACACTAATTCCTCTTACTCATCTGCAGTCCTCTTCCCACAGCTTCAGCTCAGGGCTATAATGGAACCTATTAGAGAGAAAAGGTCTATGACTCAGCCATTGAGCCATGCAAACTCTTGGCTTCTTTAATTGACACCATTAAATCTTTAGTAGTTTTTCTCTCATAAAATAAGTATTGGTGGTGTAAAATGCATTGCTGCTGAGGATATATTGTACCTTTTGCCCTCTGATTTCCATGACTTGATCAACATTAGGTATTTAAAGGCTGGTTAATCAGGGAGACTTTTCTAGAATTAATGCTTTTCCGTAACTGTTTAGGAGTGTATCTAAAACAAAATGTAAGGAAAGCCATTGCACAAGTCATTATGTTTTCAGATTATTGTCCTTTTCTATTTAGAGGCAGGAGAGGGAAAAGAAAAATCCTAGCTTCCCGCTGTATTTCATTTTATCTTTGTAGAACATGTTTAATCTGATGACTAGGTATCTTCTACACAACAAGATGTAAAAAATTAATTCTTGAGTATGTAACTAGGGAGGAACCTGCATGATTTAGCTGATGATTTATTTCTTTGGCAGGTTGGCTTTGGGTTTGGGGTTTATATATATATATATATGTATAGGAAAGCAGACATGGAAACAGCTGTAGTTTGGGAAGAGGGACAGACATCAGCAGAGGAAATTTAAAGAACACAGAGTTAAATGTTCAAATACGTACATCTACATCTGTAAATACATGTGTATGTGAGAAAAAAAAAGGAGCTTCTAGCTCTACTTTTGCTGTCTCCTCACATACTTAATCTGACACCTTAGAGCTTTTAAGCGTCAGTGCCTCTGGAAGAGGGATGTGATGAGGACACCCAGAAAACTCTTAATTGTTCATTACCATCCGCAGAATCTGCCTTGTTTGTATCTACAGGTGGCAAGTCATCTTTGGTTATGTTTCTCTGTACCTTGTCAGTTTGTTCTGGGGTCAGCTGTAAGAGTTATTTCTCCTTAGCAGCTCGTGCAGTGCTGTGTTTTCAATTTTAAGTATCAAGAAACAACAAAGTAAGTTACAGAAATTACTAAACTATGTAATTTAGTACACATTTTATATGATTGTGTTTACAGAATGATAGCAAGCTGCAAAGCTGGAAGTTCAGGAAGATGTGAAGTAGGACTGTTGCTGTATGTTTCTTGTGCCTATGAAATAGGATGTAATCTGTCTATGCAGATGTATTTTTTTATTGTTCCCTTCTACCCACGTAAGATCAACTGTGATAGAAATAGATGTTTCATTTGGCTTTGTTACTTGAGGTATGGCCTGATAATTTATTTACTGTATATTATCCGGTAAACCCAATCTTGAATATCACTGAATCTCATGAAACAGATTGACTCTTTTACAAACACTGTCTCTCTTCGTATTTTGGTAAAGAATAGATAGCTAAATGAGCTTTTTTTTTTTAATGGCAATTTTGATCATAACACAGGAAAACCTCAACAACCACTAATTCAGTCATATAATCATAGAATAGTTAGGGTTGGAAAGGACCTTAAGATCATCTAGTTCCAACCCCCCTGCCATGGGCAGGGACACCCCACACTAAACCATGTCACCCAAGGACTCATCCAACCTGGCCTTGGAACACCGCCAAGGATGGGGCACTCACAACCTCCCTGGGCAACCCATTCCAGTGCCTCACCACCTTCTCAGTAAAGAATTTCTTCCTTATATCCAATCTAAACTTCTCCTGTTTAAGTTTGAACCTGTTACCCCTTGTCCTGTCACTACAGTCCCTGATGAAGAGTCCATCCCCAGCATCCCTTTAGGCCCCCTTCAGAGACTGGAAGGCTGCTATGAGGTCTCCACGCAGCCGTCTCTTCTCCAGACTGAACAGCCCCAACTTTCTCAGCCTGTCTCCATACGGGAGATGCTCCAGTCCCCTGATCATCCTCGTGGCCCTCCTCTGGACTTGTTCCAACAGTTCCATGTCCTTTTTATGTTGAGGACACCAGAACTGCACACAGTACTCCAAGTGAGATCTCGTGAGAGCAGAGTAGAGGGGCAGGATCACCTCCTTCGACCTGCTGGTCACGCTCCTTTTGATGCAGCCCAGGATACGGTTGGCTTTCTGGGCTGCGAGCGCACACTGAAGCTGCCTCATGTTCATTTCCTCATTGACCAACACCCCCAAGTCCTTCTCTGCAGGGCTGCTCTGAATCTCTTCTTTGCCAGACATCTTCTAAATTCTCCTACAATGCATATTCTCCATTGTACATATGAGGAAACCAGGACAGCAAGAGAATTTGCCTTAGGCCAGAGTTACAGATACAGGATTTGGGGCTTTTTAGTGTGTGCTGCACAGAGCTGTATTGCCCTAATGCCAAAGCCAGTAGTTATCCAAGTTAGGTACTCTCTTGCAGTTGTGGTTGGGTGCCTCTCAACAAGTCTTTTGCTGGAGGTCCATGTTTGGAAGAAATTAATATGTAATTCAAAAGGGGGAAAAAACCAAACAAGACAAAACCAAGCTAAATCCCTTCTGGAAAAAACTTGAAAAACATTGCAGTGAGTTGAGGCTGGTAAAAAAAAAAGACAAGAAATTATCTTGCCCGATATTCACTGCTTTCATTACAAATCTCCTTACAGTCTTCCCTTTTCTGTACTGTTTTCAAGATAACATGAGTCCTCAGGATAATATCTTAGTCAGACCTGATTTAATGTGGAAGTCTTATCCATTCTATGTGCTAAATGAGGTAGCAATTCTGGAAGTAACTAAGGAGGAGTCACCATGTATGTTAGAGATATTATTGTAAAAAGTTAAGTACTAGGAAGTAAAATTTGTTTCATAAGTGACACTAACAGCGTTTATTCTATGTTTTTGACTATTTGAATTACTTAATAATTTAGATTGCCATTAAAAAAGGATGTTTATAATAGTTTTTTCTTAGGGTTATGGTGAACTGTAATTCTTTCTCCAAGGCAACATTGCATGTTTACTATTTCACTTGCAGTGTGACTTGCTTGGTCAGTGTCTGAAGGAAGCTTTTGAATTTCTGCTGGACAAAAGCAGTTTAATGTTGGATAAAAATGGGTTAGAAAAGTCACTCCAATTTATTAGGGACAGCTAATAGAAATAAGTGGTAATGGGATTTCAGAGTTCCTTTTTCTCTTGTGATGTGGAGCTTCTTTGTGACTAAGGAAATGGCATTTAGAATATCAAAATGTTAACTTTTAAATAATATTAAGTTGTGAATCTTCTAGTACTAAGTGTGCTAATCTGGACTGTGAGATTGTAACAATAGCAAGGAAAACACTTTCGAGATTTGGAGTAGGCATAAACAATAAAGACAGGATGATTGAGCTACTGTGGATATATATATATATCATGATATCAGAAAATATTGACCAAACATGGCCTTTTGGGGAAAATTCAGAGAGGAAACCCTTTTAATCAGAATAAGTTGGCGGACTTAAAGATTAACATAATAATAATCAAAGTTGGTTTAGACTGGTTTAACTTTCATTCCTTTGGTGGTGCCGTATGTATTTTACAGTACTAGCAGTTCATGGGATCAGTAACTTCTGTGTGCTTTTTAAAATCTGTAGCCAAAAAAGCCTTGAGTACACGTTGTAGTTTAAAAAACAAAAACAAAAAAAAAGTTCCAGCTCAAGTAATGAATCAAAAAGTTTTCATCTTTTGATTGTGGATACAGTGCAACTGCACATTGCGGGGGTGGGGGGGTGGCATGGCAAGAAAGAGTATTGTATTATTTGTCTAGTGGGGCCTGTTACAAGTCATAAAAATACTGGTGAACTAAAAGTTTGTCAGCTGCCAACTGAAACCAAAGTGTAATATCTGTGCTGGTAGTGCTGCTTTTAATGCTTTAAGGTCATTTTTCTTCAATTGG
Organism: Psittacula echo; assembly: GCF_963264785.1. Lineage (NCBI taxonomy): Eukaryota > Metazoa > Chordata > Aves > Psittaciformes > Psittacidae > Psittacula > Psittacula echo. The sequence continues at coordinate 122,606,264 of NC_137737.1, forward strand.
TACACTCTATCCACAAGGTATCCTGGTGAAATTGAAGAAATCTTGCTGCAAACCATGGAAGAATTCAGAATGTTTGATTATTTAATAGAAATACTTACAGATGGCATTGTGAAAGTATTGTGGGACTTCAGTGGGACCTCCTGTGTAGAAACAGCAGTAAAAATTCAGAGTTTCGAGTCCTTTGTTGCATCTGTTGAAATCTTAAACCTCTAAGGCCCTTTTCTTGAGCTATTGGAACATGGTATATATTTATACCTTTGGGGAATGAGGGCTTGCAGATAGAAGTGATAAAGTTCTTAGTAAAATTCTCTATGAATTGCATCCTCTATTCACCAGCCTCGTGATCTGATGTTTAATGTCTGTCATTAAATGATTGATGTATTTTTTGGTATGTGCAGGCTTTCTAAACATGCACGTTTAGCAAGTCTAGAATGTGTGTGTGTGTGTGGGGAACTTTCAAAACAAAAATGGTGAGCTCTTGTTTTCCTAGGTATATAAGGAAGGGGTTAGGAAAGTGCTAAGGTCTTACCAAAAGTCTTCCTAAAGTTTTGGAACAAACAGCATATGCGTATTACAGCGTATGTAATTGCCAAAAAATGCATTTGAAAGTATTTTGATGGTGTTCGCTGTATCTTACTGTTTTTTGTATGTATGAAGTAAAGCCTTTCAGATACTGCCCTAATTCATTTCTACGAGAGGGCTTGGTGGGCAGCTGAGATCTCCAGCCTGTTTTCCTGAGAGCTGGCTTTCCACACAGGTGCGCTAGACCTGTTGAAGACCTTAGAAGAGGGGCGAGAGGCTGCCCCAAGGCAGGTGTGTGTGTAATGTGGAGCATGGCTTACCATGAGAAGGCTGAAAGAAATTACTATGATTAGTGTCTTTCTAAGGCTTCCTGATACTAGTAGGGAGAGGCTGAAAGATAACCAAGCCCAGAAGAAAGGACACGATGGTGCATGTGCACAAGTGTGGCACACAGGCATGGGCATGAAGTGTATAAAGCTGAGTTTGAGGACTTTTGGGCACAGGCATGATACAAAAAAATATATACACAAATTGTGGTGCCAGGTAAATAGACTGGGACAATACACACTTATATCCACACTGCTCCCGTCTGTGCTCATATCTGCTCCAAGTATACTTCCTTACAGTCTTTATTGCAGTTTGGTCCTTTTGATTCATTGTTGAAAAGCATTTCATATTGTCCTTACAAGCAACAGACTAGGGTTCACAGGGTGTCCGTCAAATGGGTGGTATTTCTGAAGCTTGTATTCACTTGATCCTTAGGTGCTGCAGAGTGGGCAGGAGGAATAAAAAATTTCCTGGCCTGATGATCTTCAGTTTCATCTAGTAAAAAAAAACCCTAAAGCAAACATTCTCCTTTTCTCTATTGTTCTTTCTTCCTTAGGTTAAAATGCGCTTTGCTTGATGTAAAACATGAGAAGATAAAGTGTATTTTATCTGAATTCAGATAAAGCGTATTTTATTAGAGATTTTGAAATCAAAAGAGATCACTTCTGAATTTACATATACACCTTATATTTTTATGTTCTTTAATAGTATGTACCTCTTACATAAACATGTAAGATTCAGATATTTCTTATTACCTTTCACGTATATTTTTTACATATATAACCTGTTAAATAAGTTTTCTTGTTAACTTGTTCATGGGCTAGAAGGGGTAGAGTTAAAAAGTACCAGAATAGAAACACTTTCTGCTGTTGCAGCATGTAATGTTTTTGCTGTTACTGCTGCTTGCAGCAGTGAAAGCATACAAGGAACTTTTTCAGTTGTCTGCGGTCAGAAGAAGCAGCATTTGCAACATATATGCTGGTCTTTGATTTTCTCCTTAGTCATAAACCTGGTGCTGTTCACTCTGTGTCACTGTGATTTAGATTTCATAACGCTAGAGAAAAGTATCGATAGAAGTAGATGTGAGCTAATTAAAGTCCCTCTTAAAATGGTTGAGTGACTTCTGTAGAAAAACAAAATCTAGGGGATATATTATCACTTCAGTTACTGTGGGCAGGCTGTAAGTGCTTAATACACCAAGTCAGTCACGACTGTTTTGTTGGGTTTTCTTTTTCTGGGTAGGGTACAGGGCGTTAAGTAGAAATCATAGTTGGTATCAGAGCATCATAACCTGTGGTTATGGCAGGCAGTGTGATGTAGGAATGGGTTACCCTTCAGAGAGGATAGGTCTCTATTTGAACACTTCCCCCTCTTCCCTCAGGACCTTGATTTCAAAGTGTGGCTGCTGAAACGTGCCGAAGAGGGGGAAGATGTTCATGTTTTAACCAGAGGAACTGCTTCACTTTTCATGGTGGTGCTGAAGGGTTATGGGGAATGTAGAGGCAAGCCCAAAAGCAACAGCTCAGCCAGTATATATGCTAAAATGATGTTAGTCTTTATAATGCTTATGTATTTAATAATAGCAGTTTCAATATTACTGCTTTGGTTGAATATGTGAAGGTGTTTCTTCCTTTATTCTCCCTTTCCTGGACAAGTTCAAGTATTGTACTAGGTCTTCTGGAAACTGTTTCATCCTGACACGTTCTTACTTTACTGTGTGACTTTCTTATCTTGCCTGGAGATGTGCAGCCACCACCTTGTTTTAGAGGAGTTGGAAGAGACCAGAGTGGTAAACCTTGGATATTCTGTAATCCAAGGAATTCTCCAGTAAGCACTAGATTATCTTGATAGCTGTGCTTGGGCATAACTTCACAAAGAAACTATCCAAATTTTAAATACAGGTTCTACTTGGTGGAAGGAAGGTGTTAAGAAAAAGATGCCACTTTAGAGTAGGACTCTTGCTGCTCTGCCTGTCATTTTCCCACCTGTGGTATAGACTGCATAGCATAAACTCTGCAGTACTTCTGTGGTAAAACTCATGTTGCTGTGTTTCTGGCATGTCTAGTGCTTGATAACTGAGCATACAGCTAAAGGAAACCTAATTTCTGTGGTCATGGAAGGCAGGCTTGAGCTAGACAAGCTGTCAACATGAGCAATACGGCTGTTGCCAGCCAGTACCTAATTGTCCCACCCTTTCTCTGTGTCGCTACAGCCAGAGCTAGTAAAGACTTGCCAGAATGGTGAGTCTTCAACCAGTATACATGGTGATGATAGAAACTGGAGAGTCTGACTACCGTTGTGTAATATTTAGGACCTGCTCTGCTAGCATTAGGGGCAATCTTACGCTGCTGTCTAAGCCAGTATATATTGCAAAGTAATGCATAGCAAAAAAGCATTAATAAAATGTTTGTCTTGTGGACTGTCACAGTTACATCAGCAGTTACAAACAGTCCATGTGGTAGCTGTTGCAGTTTCTTACGTGGAAAGTTAATTTGCAGCATACATGCTTCATTATCACAGCGGTGGCAGTTGTCTGACCAACACTATCAATTCTGATTGATGGACAGCAACTAGAGAGCTCTCTTACAGGACTAGTTAGTTGTTTTTTGAGCTGTGAACAAACCATTGGTGCTCCTTGCACTGACTAATACTCCATAGGCTTAGTAATATCTCTCACTTTTATGTGAGCATGACACAGTGTTGCTACATATGATTACTGTAAAATATAATGGGATGTTTGCTTTTTGGATAGCCGCATTAGTATCATTCATACTTTGTAATCTGTGGTACTTCACAGAGTACATGACCAGAAAATAGATAATTCTAATACTGGTACTGTAGCTGTGCTGAGACTTAATTAAGGAACTCTGTATTTTGTATAGCATGTTTCTACTCTTCCACATACAGTAATTGGGTGATATTTTCAGCTCCACCAAATCAACAATGATCAGACTCTTGCATTACTGGCTGAGGGCGTTAAGATTGGTTTTAATCACTTCCACTGCATTGTTAGGATGCTGCTGGCATCAAAATTACAGCAGTTTTGATTCAGAGCTTTTCTGGAAACTTTGAATCGGAAAGTATTAACTTTTTAGTAGTTGCACCTGATTTTTAAAGACAATCACCATTAGTAGACATGGAGCAGGAAGATTTAGGATAGCCTTAGAATATTCTGTTCTATCCTAAGACCTCTGTAAGAAATAAAATGGTATCGCAGCAGCGCTTCATTAAAACATGAAATTTTCATGCAAACTGATTTTTAATTGTGAAGTTATATCTTGCTAAGAAGGCATTAATAGAACTTTGTTTTCCATATGTTTTAATCTCTGTTTTGTAGAAGTATGGCAAAAGAAAAGTACAAGATTCCTGTTGGATTTGTTTGCAAAACAGACTTCTTTAATTTTCATCTGGTGTGATACCATTCCCTTTATGGCAGAGAAGATTGCTGACAACACTTGTTTTATAAATGCAAGTTCTCATTTTTGAACTACAATGTTTTTAGAGGAGTTTCTGAAATACTGAGATACCAGTTGTCACATTGCCCAAAATATTTTTAAATTAGTAATTATTTTCATAAAGTAAAGACATACACCATCTTTAAGACAGCAGTTCCACAGAAGAGGGAAGGAATCATCATTTCACAGTAAAGGAGAAGAAATGATTGGTAAAACAGTCTTCGGAAAGAATTATGCGTGTGAGCAGTTTTGAGGATGTTTCTGGACTTCAGCTACTACAGGAAAAAATACTGTACAGCTGTACTGTTGTTGTATGTAGGTGCTCGTATTTGGTTGCCATTCCGGAGGTGGTGCTGGTTCCTGTTTACTCTGGAGCTTTTACTGGTATGTGAGCTTTGCAGATGGGCAATGTCTGAGAAGATTTATGTTATTCTAGAAAAGCCACAGCTTGCTTCACACAGAGGGAGCACCACGACAGGCCTAATGCTGAAAGCGTTGATGAGACAAGTTGAGAATTGCAGGGACAAAGCAATGTATGGAGACATGATGTGGAAACTTACCAAATTATTTGTTTGGAGGATAGTCAAGATGAGTAGTTTGTTCAGAATAATCCAGAGGGATGATGAATCCTCTAATTAACCTTTGAAAGGAAGAATCATGGAGGCATTTCTATCTGTGATGGCTTCTAACACCTTGCGGACTGTGCTATTGGGAAGGATACAAATTAAAAACGAGTTATCTCTGTGCCACTGGGTAGAACTGATTCCAGAAACCATGCTGTAGTCTGTCTTCTGTTTTAAAAGAACTTTGTTTGCAGGTTGCAGTTTTAACTTTTCCAAGTGAAGGCAATACTGTAACAGGACCGCAGTGGCTGCAAATGAGAATATTCAGTAATGATTTATCTAATGTGTATTAATATCTTGGAAAGGTCTGAATTTTGGAGCCAGTGGGAACTGACTGAGCACTGGCTCTACTGTTACACAACTTGGTTCAAGGAAATTTAAATAAAGTGTGGTTACAGTAGATCTTTTTTAAAATATGAAAAAGCCCAGGGAGTCTGGAAGGGAAAATGAAAGTAATCCTGGTAAAAAAGGAGCTTTTTTGTGTGTTTGATGCTAATGTTTAAATTTCATGAAGTTAGCGAGTCATGTTGCGTACTTCACTGCTGTTGCTTCGTTCTTCTTAAAGCTCAATATTGGCTCAAGTTGTTGCTCTGCTAGGGAAGCAAAACTCAGCTACTTTCAGTGCTTAAGTGCAGTTGATTGTGGTTCAATCCTTGTTGAAGCAACAGAAAGATTCTCGTCCTTAACCTCCCTCCCTGCCACTAACCGTGGCTGGATTAATCCTACATGCTGTCCATCTTGCCACTTCACGTAACAAGCCTGGTTTGAGATATCTTTCTGTGCTTCGGGCTGCAGGGAATGATCTTGGCTCTAAACGTTGAAGCAGCTGTGAAACGCAGGCAGCTTCACTTTTCATTTTTCAAATCTTGGTGATAGCATGTTTGGAAGTTTAAGTTTGAATTCCAGGAAGGTGAGACTTTTACGCTCCCTAAACAGTTTCTCAAATAATGTTTTCATTTGTTGGCTTTTACTGATAATGCAAAAGCATATTTTCCTCCTGGGTAACCTGTTGAGCTGCAAATTATTTTAACTCCTCAGAGTTCCAGAAGAATCTCTGTTTTGCTGTAATAAGCTGCAATCTTTAGGAGTGTCCTGCATTGTGATATTGCATGTTAATAGCATTGATTAACTGTCAAGCAGTGGGAATTGATGAGCAAATGTCCATTGTAAAATGAAATGGTATCAGTGAAGACTGTACCATGCAGCTGGTTAGGGAGGTGACGAGCCCCAGTAGTCGCTGGTAGGAGTATTAATGTGAGCTCCAGGTTTTTTCGCATGATTAAAACAGGCCATCTGTTCTTTGTTAAATGTTTACAAAAACAGCTTTTCTCTAAAAGATTTAAAGAGATGTGGGTCTAGTAAACACACCAGTGTTTTTGAGCACCTTTTTCACCTTATTTCAGATAATACCAAAAATAATTCTGCTGCAATTTCAAATAGGATGAAAACCTATTTTTGCTTAATCTTCACTGGTTTCTTTTCCCTGGAAGATTAAATTCTGTACCAACATACTAAATTATAGCTTTGTTATTATGAAAAGCGGCAGGAGAAGTGATTTCTGTGAAGTATGCAGACAAATGTTTCACTCTTTTGGTCAAAATTTGTAATATACATTTTTTTTCATTTCAGAAATGGAAAAATGGGATGTTCCATTAGAAATTGTGACCCTGTAACTAGAGTTAATCCTTTGTCGATGTAAAGAAGTAGAACTATTTGCAATAATTCCCTGTGGTAGGCTTAATCTAATATTTGCTAGTGAAAGCCCATTCTTCCTTTTCTCCCTTCTTAAGGAAGCACAGACAACTGGTTTGGGGTAAGAAAATGCATCTCTCAAGCTGCTTTCAATCTCCTCTTTTCACTAGGTTTGTGCTGCTCCTACACAGCTTCACACTAGGGAGCAATGTGGGGTTGTCAGTTAGGGATAAACTGTTTTAGCATATTGCAAAAGTGTAGGCACAGACTTCCTAGAAAAATAAAGTTAATCAGACCCATTTCTTCGAAAGAGTGCTACAATTTAAAAGATCACATATAAGTGAATTACAAAATGTGCCAAACTGTAATGGGAACGGCATGTGGCAAAAGTATTTTCAAGTAAAAGGAAATATAACCAAAGCCTAATTGAGGCACAGTTGGCTTTTGTAGCTTTAATGTTTCAGGGACTGTGAATGATATGAAACAAAACCATAGTATTTTAATTTGTGTGCTTGGTAATGCACATAACTTGGTACTGTTGGTAAAGGTAAGTTTCGTTTGAATACTTGGTTTATGCATAAGGTTTAAGTCTAATACATAGTCTGAGTTGTTTCAGAGCATGAGAAGGACTCTTCCAGCTAAGCTTTCTGAGGTAGTAAGAATCTGAATTTTCATAGGATGACATCTTCCAGAGGCTGAGTACTACAGTGTGACAACGATTGCTGCCATTCTCAGTGCTTTAGCTTCTGTCCACACATTAAAACTACAAATGTCAAATCATGAAGGGCTGACATTGCTGTTGTGGAGACTTGGAAAGCTGTCTGTATTATGACTGTGCTGGAAGTTGTTGAGATTTCTAAACCAGCCAACCAACCAAAAAACCCCACAAGTGTTAAAAAGGAAACAAGGATTTTTTTTTTTTTTTTAATTGGATTAAAAAGGTAATGAGATACAGTGAAGTATGTATAAAACTTCATAGTGATTTCAGTGGCGCAGTTGGTATCACTAATTGAAGGTGCAACCTTGAAAATTTTATAGAATTAAATTTACATGGCATTACTGGATTTCTTGGGGGTTTCAGTGTTGGCTTGGCTGTTTCACAAGTGGAAGAGGAATTAAAATAAACTACCAGTTCTAATTTGCTCTAAAAAGTTTTTAGATCGTTTTAAAAGTTTCTCTTAATATGGCAAACAAATACTGTAGTGCCAAACACAAGGTACTTGTTCAGTACAGATTTTACAAGTCATGAAAACAAAAATCGAGTTTTCTCATGGTGTGCACAGCAAGTGAAGAGCATTTAAAGAGAGTATTGTGGTGGACAGCGCAGTGAAGGCATTGATGAAACTTGCACTCAAGGTCTCTGAAAAATGTGGGATGCATGAGATTTGAAACAGCAGATAATATAGAAATATGCTGACTATCTGAAATGTAGGTTAAAAGTACTGCTCTGAAAATCTGTGGATAAGAAGTACTTCCAGGTGACCTGTGTATTATTTCCTGTCTTCTCCTACCTAAAATTAAGTGTTAGTACAAGTACGTAATAGTACAAGGTACACAGAAAACAGCTTTGTTCTGTGTCACAGAAAAACTCTGAGGAGACAACCAGAATTCAAAACCAAGGAGAAGATTTTAAAATACTTCTATATAACGCATAATTGGACTGCAGAACTCATTGGTGCCACTGACTTCCTGGGATCAGTGTTTTCCATACAGATATCCACAGTCTTTGTGAACTTCCCAGAGTGAAGACATTATGGTGACTAGAGATTTCTAGCAGAGGTGTTGGTTCATACTTCAGGATACTTAACATGAGATTGCCTTGAGTTGGAGCCGATTGATATGGTGCTAACGCAACGGGTGCATCAGGTTTGCATTAGAGCTGAATTTCCACTACAGCTAAGACGCATTACACTAAAAAATACCTTAATAAACAGGTGGAGGACAGAAACATGCAGAAGTCACCCTGGAAGTTCTTGGTTAAGCCAAGTAGACCTGTCCTGGAATCTCTTCCATGAAGAACCGTAATTTCTAGCTTGTACCATTCAAGCCTCTCCCAAAGAGCAATAAAGAGTTGTCTTTTTCTTTAAAACTTTGCTTTTTCTGTTATTTGTGTAGCTTCTGAGTATGTGAGTTTATTCAGGCAGAGTGGGGGTTTTGCTACTGTGAAGAAATGCAGAAAATAGGACTGCACTGTTTCAGTTTGTTTATGTTCAGAAAACGGTATTAACAGATTTAGAAAAATACACATGCGTTCAGTTTCTCATGTAATGATATTAAGAATTTTATTTCCTAAATTTTAAGTGCACTGCTTTTTTAGATCTAGGTGGCTAAAGTGTATGTCTCCGTATGCCCATCAGTTCCTCTTATTCTCACGGGTTGGGTTTGTAGTCAGTCATTTGCATGCCTGCCACTCTGAAGTAAGTGCAGTTTGAATAAAAAGCAGAGAGAAAAGGAAATGTGAATAGCAGTGCCTAAGTGTGTGTAATGCTATTCCTAGAAGTAAAATTCTGATTTGCTCTAAATCTAATTCTAAATTTCTTCTCTCCAGTTCAATGGATCGAACACCTTGAACAGCTAGACTTCATGACCATGGCTAATGCAGAACTCTTCTACCTAGAATTATTCCAGCTTAATTTTCAGGGAAGAAAAAAGGAGGAGAAACAGAGAGAGAGGGTGTGGGAGACGGTTTGACCATATATGTGGTTGTAAGAAAGGCAGCAGTACAGTGTCATGCTATTACTTTTCTTCTTGAAAAGCACTGTCATGTTGCATTTATAGCCACAGGCAGGCAGAGAGGAGAAGCAGGTTAGAGCTTCAATATGCTTCAGAGTCATGGTAGAGCTTGGACCTTTTTTCATTGCAGATTCGTGGATCTTTGTGTAGAATAGAACCATTAAGAAGAAAAACGTTGCAAATGTAACCAATATGTTTAGACCAGGCACTTGACATTTGTGTAATTGTACCTAGGTTTTCATGTACTTTGTAAGTCTGGAGTAATCCTGATACACTGTAGAAACTTCGAAACAGATTGGTTTTTTCAGGTTTACAAACACTTAAGGTAATTCTCTGTCCAATCTGTAGCACAAACAAACCTGTTTCAATCACAAGTAGGGAGCTGTGGATCTTTGACATAAAATGTTGCGTTATATTACATTTTAAAGTGGCTTAATCCTTCACGTGCTGATTCAAAATACCTCCTGTCACAGCTGTACCAATGTAGATTGCCTTGATTATTTTTTTATAAATGCAGCCTGTGAATATACTGTATTTTCCTTTGCATGTCTAGAAACAAACTTCCAGTGCAACTGAGTAATTTGTAACAAGTTACTCATTCTACTAACAACTATTTTGAAATATTTGAAATTACAGTTGCTTTCCTTTTGCATCTGAAGGTTGAAGACTCTAAATATTTCCTATGGTTACACTTTACACACAAGCTTTATAATGATTTTACTCTTGCTATATCAAGAATTTCTGGTCATTTTGCATGTTTTAACTGCAGAAAGCTTTGGGGGTTGCTATTTTACTGTACAATGTTTCAGATATGCTACTGGGTTAAACTACTTGTTAGTATTTTCTCTGTAACTCCATCCCCCTTGCTCCAAAAGAGTAAAGCTGTAGAAATCAAAGTTGCAAATCTCTAATTCTATTTCTGTTTGTCTCTCCCAGCATTCTCCGTCGGAACCCTTTTTAGAGAAACCAGTGCCGGATATGACTCAGGTTAGTGGACCGAATACCCAGCTTGTGAAAAGCGATGATTATCTGCCAGCAATTGAGCCGCAGCCACAGCAAAAGAAAAAGAAAAAGAAAAACAATCACATTGCTGCAGAAGGTCCCAGTAAAGGTTTTGGTAAGGAAGACTTCCCTGGGGGACTTGATAGCCAGAATCTAAGCAGAAACTCAGTGGATTGCTCCCAAGAAGAGAAGAAGAAAAAGAAAAAGCCCAAGACAAAAAAAGAACCGAAGGATCCTAAGGAACCCAAGGAAAAGAAGGAACCCAAGACCCCCAAAGTCCCTAAGACCCCAAAAGAGCCAAAGGAAAAGAAAGCAAAAAATACCACGCCAAAACCCAAGACCAGCAAAAAGACAAGGTAAGTCAGGAAACTTCTATATATGATCAGAAAAAAACTGTGTGTTTGTGGGATTTCTAGAGCATCTGTGCTAAATGGTGTGGGTGGAGAGGAAATCTTGTTTTGTCGTTTGCCTTCTACCATCTACAACATCATGTTTTTGAGGAGCTTGGGCACATTTCTCTTGTTTGGCTTTCCTGTTTATGGCTTCACAGTTCTTTTAAACAAGCTGGAAAAGCAGAATGTTAATTTTTCTCTCAAGGCATAAAGTTTTCTGGATGTGTTAGATTTCTAAACTAACTCTCTGCTAATGCTTATCTGTCGTTGTGTGTGGTTTGTGTACTAAGAAATTAAATTGCTTCAACATTAATGTGTTTGACCAAATCCAGAGATGAAGGCTTAGAGTGGGCAGGTTTGATATTTTTCTCTCTAAAGTAGTAAGGTACTTCACATTGTTACAAGTTGTACAACCCTTACAGACACTATTTTATACCGACACAACACATGAGCTATAAGCTCTGATGTTCAAAAGGCATTTTTATATGAATACTGATGTATCCTTGCTGCAGGAATTCTATTCATTTTGCTGTTTTATGTAAAGACAATTTTCCTAACAGAAACTCGTTGTGGATAAACCAGATGCTTCAACCCTGTTTCTTACCTGTTCTCAGTCGGCGTGTCCCTTTATCAGGATAGGCTTAAAATGCCACAGAGAAGTATGAGAAAGAACAAACTGCTGTCACACATGAGTAAATATGTCGTAGATAATAATGCAGATTCTTTCCTTACCCCTCAACTCCCTAAACACCATGATTATAAATGCTTACTTGAAAGAAATCTGAGAGGAAAAAGACATTAAAGCTCAATTTTTTTTCTTTTTTCATTTGTACCTAGAATTTCTTACAACTGTTCTGAATTTGTTCCAAACATCTGAATCTGTTTTTCAAGATGTGGCTAGCATTATAAAATATAACTTCCAGATGGAAGCACAGCCAGACTTGGTTAATCCAAATCACTTTGCAAAATCCATTTGTATTAGGGTTTAAAAATTGTGGTTAATGAATCAGCTTTGCATATATGCTACAAGACTTACTCTTGAGTAGGTCTGATACAGCTATATGGCTAAATGAGGCATGGATAGTAAGATGTTACTTGTTCCTGCAGCAAGAAAGAGAAGTTTCCATACTAGCAGAGATGACATTTCCTGAAGAACTTATAAACACTGCCTAGTAAAATCAAATGTTGTCCTGAACAGGTTGTAGTAACTGGTCAGTAAATTATAGTTTACCTATTGCAGAAGCTGCTTTGGCTGTGTTCCAGACTGGTCTGAGAGTGGGGTTTACATATATGGCAATTCACAGCTTAGAAAAACTGAAATTACGTATCTCCCAGTATGTGTTTTTGAAACCCAAATACCATGTCAGCCAAAATAACCTTTTTGTTCCATTTCCCTATACTCAAAAGATTTAAAGGCTGGTGACCAGGCCATATTGTTATGGTATTGAACATCTCCCAACAATTTTTGCCACTAAGAAGTAAAAAAGCTTTTACTGCAGGACTTCTCAGTTAGTGCAGTTTTACAAGCTCTTTACGATGAAGCTCAGTAAGCAGTGGTTAGAAGGAGCCTGCTCAAAAACATTCATGGGCTCCTCTGGCTGTGCTGGACATCAGCCTTCAGAGCTAGTCTGTCCCGTCCTCAATCCTGGTATCTTTTTGTGCATCTTCCCTAAATCTTGGGACGTGCCATGCAGATTAAGGGAGGATTGTTTTCCCTTGAAGGAAGAAATCACTGCTTTCTTAGTTGTATTTGTAGGAGAGTCTTTATTCTCTTTCCCCTGCAATGACTCTTGTCCCTGGGTGGTTAAATGAGTATTCTAGTAAGTACTAAAGTCCTGTTGTTTTACCTGTGACAGAAACATGTTTGGACCAGCATTAGGAGCATTTGCTATTCCTTATGCTTAAGTCAGGGGTGTGGAGAAAGTCCTAGTTTCTCCATAATGGGTTTGTGTCTCTGTTATCAAATGCTCTCTTGAAATCAAGATCGTTCTCATTTTGTGGTCTTGTCAGCTTCAGTATCAAACTTCTTTGAAGAACTGTGAGACTGTGTTGGGATGCTGTGCTGCCAAGGAATGTTAAGTCAGTGAAAGAACTTTGCTTACTTTGGCACCATCACAGACAGGGGAACCTGTCCACTGGCAGATCCCTGAATCAAGTTTTTAAATAAATCAGCAGTCCAAACATTTAATCATCTGATCCACAGTATTTCAGCAGCACTAACTCTGGAAAGGAAATATTACAGTAGCTGAGATGAGTGAGATTAATGCAAGGTAATACAGATTATGGATGATTATGTGGAACTAAAATATTTTTATCAAGTTAGTGTCTGGCATGTATTTACTGCTACTGCTTCTGTTGCTCAGTATTTTGCTTTTAAGCATTGAAAGCAGTAATGTGATTTTTAGATTTCTATATGCTGTACAAAACTAACAGCTTTCATTCCTGAATAAGATAGGGTTTTAATAGTTTTAATAGAAGCGGTTTGCACTCATGTAAAGTTCAGGTAAATAAAGTCAGACATAGAAAATGTACTTACTGAAGGGCAACAGTTTTTAGGCTAGAGCACAACAAGCCCGTGATAATTTTGACACATGCTGTATTAGAGTATACACACAGATAAAAAAGTCTGGTATTTAAGTATCTTAACCATTTTGTAATTTAATATAGCGCATAACTTAACCCTGCTACTTCAGTTCTAGTTTTGAGTAACAGTACAATTCTTTTCTTAAACAAACAACAAAAGAACAGAAAGTGTATCCTTCACATGTCATCTCTCTTTGGTGTAAGTTGTGACAAAATGAGTAGCCTGGCTCTCTGAAACGCACCTTCACATGACGGACAACAGTCAGATTGGAAGAATGGAAGAAACTACTTAATTTCATGCTTGTTTGAATTGCATGTCCCATGGCATCTTAACAAGAAAGAAAATATCCAAATGGGCTGCTAGTATGTTATACTGCATACTAGGTGATTTTGAAAGAAACATCACACTTTAATACTGTGCTATTACACTTGTAGTGGGTGTTAGCCCAATCCTGCCTATACAGAAAGGCAAATACAGGGTGGTTGGAAAAAAAAACATTTCCAAAATAAATCTATTGTGGACCAAACTAGTCAGGTTTGAAAGCAAAATCTAGGTACACCTAGGATCACAAGTGAGGTGTTTTCATTAAGTTGTGTGGGTGCTATTATGTGGGCTCTTAATGTTATAGAGCCAGCTTCAGGCACATACAAAGCAGGCAGGTTTTTCCAAAAGTAGGTGGCAACAGGGAAAGGCAAGTAGTCCTACTGAATTGCAAAGTCATGGCTCAGATGTCTGTTCCTCCTGTGCCTGTTCCTGGAGGAGATAAGGACCACCTGTTTGAGAAGATCACGCTGCAGCACAGCTGATACCTCTCCCACTGCTTCCTATGAAACCCTAGAGAGTGGCCATTGATAACGATGGGAGAAGCAGTGAGGGTCAAATGGCAGCTTTTTGCAGGAGCTTGTCCCTCCTCCCATCTCCTCAAAGCAGCGTGCTGCGCTTTGTAGGGCTGCCCTTATTTGCTTCCTTCCCTCCCTGTCGCAGGGGGAAATTCTTCGTCCTTCCCACACATGCAGCAAGGAGCCTGGGATGCAGGGTAGGGCGAGTGTGTTGCTGCTCACGAGAGTAGTGCTAAGCATGAGCATAATTACCTCTTCCAGGGGGAGGTGGAGACTGACTTTTTTTGGCGCACAGATTTGCTGTTTGTTGCATCGGAAAGGGGATGGCTCATGGCCACGGAAGCGGGAAGAGGCTGTGCGCAGGGGAGCAGTGCGGGCAGCAGGACGCAGCGCCCTGGGGAGCTGGAGGACAGGAAGAGAGGTCCCGAGCAGCGGTGGTAGTTTCCACTCCCAAGCTCGGATCATCCTGAGCGGGGCAGGAAGGGGCTGCCTGTGGGAGAGAACAGGAAGTCGAGCGACATTTCCATGTGTTCGTCCACTGGGGCTGTTCCTGTTCACACCTGTCCTCATCTCCCTTTTGAACCGGCCCAGCTGCCAGATATTTACCTTTGCCTTTGCTGCAGACAGGTCTTGTGGGCTTTGCTGTTACTGAAGCATACTTCTGAGTAATGTGGCTGAGATTTCAGGCTGGAAAAACCCTTATTGTCCTATTGTTTTCCTACTTTTGTGACATATAAAACTAGTTAAAAAGAAAAAAGGTTTTGATTACACTAGGAGCTTTAAAAAAATAGTTGTTTTCCTCAGTTAAGGTAGTATAGAAAGCCTCAAATCTGTAACTTAATTTTGAGAGAGTGGGATTTAATTTCCACAGTGGATCTGTAATTTTTTTCTAAGCCAGGTTCAAATATGCATTTGTCACAGGACAGTATTGCCAAATGGTAAAATGGGGATCAATAGCCTGTCTGACTTACTTTATATGTTTAACTTACAGAAAAAAATCATCATCCAAATTGTGATAGCTGTCATAAATGACACGAATAAACAGATCTGTCAGGTTACCCAGATCAGATGAAGTAGTTGCCCAATGTAAACATACAAGCTAATTACTTCCCCTCTTAATCCTGTGAAGCATGCCATGCTTTTGGGGGTATTTTTGAGTCATATGGTTTGGCCCTGTAAGTTCCTGGAGTTTGACCTAGCTCTGTAGGTGGCTGCTTGACTAACTGACACAACACATGTTGTCGAAGTTTGGATGCTTGTCCTCAAATTTTGTAATTCAAGCTTTCTTGTCAGTTGTCCTACTTGCAGTTTTCCTCTTCAGCCTGTCCTCCTTGTTCACTCATCTGACCTTCTGTGAGTTGTCTTCTTACTGATCCCCTTTGGTCAGTGTGCTGTGCAGTCCTCAGGGACAGGGGGATGGAAGCAAAAAGTGGTATTGGACAGCTAGATTGTAAGCCATCTAATCTGAAATGTCTGTGTTTGTATCACCTGAATAGAAGGACTAGTTTTAACTGACAGATTTAAAATATTTTAGTGGGTTTTTGTGTGGCAGATACTGCTTTAGTTTCTCCCAGGTTTCTAGTTCTTGGTTTGGGACTGGATGCTATCTTGTCTCTAGTGAAACTTAGCTAAATCTTGCATTCATGCGTATGTAAAAACAAATACGAGAGGTAGTTGCCTAAATGTGTGTTTTACAGCTCGCTGTCCTCAATGCCAGATTTGGAAAGTACTGTCAGATGTGCATCCAGAGCTAAGTGTTGACACACAGACTAATGGTAATGGCAATGTATCTAAGGACAGGTTTTTACCTGCCTGTGCTTATATGTGGAAAAGTCATTCTGGTCCATTCCAGAATGGCCCGAGCATGATCTGCTAGGAAGTGGAAAGACTGAGTCAAAAGTGGGTACATTTAATTGTCAGGAACAAATCACGCTGCCTCTGTGGGAAGATAGAGAGGACAGCAGTTGCTGATGCTGCAGCCAGCCAGGTGAAGCTGCTGGGTGTGTGATGCACTGGGAAAGCAGCGTGTTGCATTGCTCAAGGGGACAGTGCTGTTTCTCTGTGGTTTGTTTGTACTTCACCTTCCTTTCTTTCCTTGAAAAGAAACTGTAGCTACTCATTTTAAAAGAGCAATCCTTCTGCTGAATTTAAAATCTGAAATTCTCAGTGGAGCTACGCACAGGCTTTGTTCTCCCCAAGTTGGTGGCTCTCTCGTGCCTGTTTTTAACTGGCCTAGAAAAGGGGGAGATTAGAAACTGTGTCTGAATTGCTTCGTCCGTGTCTCCGTTGTTACTGAGAGCAACTCCGTATGCTGAGGCTGGGGTCGGGGGGAGTATATATAGGTCATGAAACATTCGTTGTGGCAGGGCCTCCAAGCTAAGAGCAGGGAAGGGTCTGACAGAGGCTAGAAAGAGACCTTTGTCGGGGTGGGCCTGCGGGCAGTGCTGGAGTCACTGGGAGGGTCTTTGTCTGGGCCTCCACGGGTGGGGAGTACCATGGCCGGCGGTGGGCTCGGGGCAGGCAGGCTGCCCCTTGTTAGCGCTTCCCGGCCTTTCAGCACGCTAGTACTTTATCAAACCTCGGCCACGCTATTCTTCCCGACTTTAAGCCTGTTATTCATAGGCGGCGGTGCACCCGGGGCATGGTAGTAACGACTGCTGAACTTAATTGCGTGCCTCAGAGATTTACTGGGGTCAGGGGCGAGCGGAGCGCCGGCCTTGTCAGCTCGCTTTACCTGGTGGCGGCCCCCCGGCTGCCCGGGCAGGCTAACCTCCGATCTAAACACATTCGGGAAACACGTAAAGTTGGTTTTGGAAAGGGGGGTGGTTTTTTTGGAAGCGGTTTCGCGGTGGTGTGATGAAAGGCGGCGGGGGGGGGGTGGGTGTGTGTGTGAGGCGGGGGGGCGCAGGCCTTGGCCGCGCAGGTGCCGGGCACGCCCGGGCGCTGATTGAGGGAAGCAGATGGCTGCAGTCGGTGGCCGCCAGCCAGCGGAGCAGGTGCTGGTCACGTGGCCGCGGGTTGCCGGGGCGACGCGAGCGCTCTCGGCGCGCGGATGAAAGGCAAGGGGCCCCGCTTCAGCTGCGGCTTTGTGCCATTGGTGGCAGCTAGAGCGGAAACAACCGCCGCGAGGCGAGCCGAGCCGAGCCGCTCCGCGCCGCACCGCGGGCCGGTCAGCGCCGGGCACAGCCCTTCCTCATAGCCGCGCGCTTTCCGCGGGGTCAGACTGCACCCAACGCCTCGTTTTGAGTTATTTATCTGTCAGTTGTCACAGTTTGAGGCGGTTTTTGCTGTTTTGTCGGTGTTTTGTCATTGAGGAAAGATGTATTGCACCCTGTAATTCCACATAACACAAACGCGTTTTCAGAACTCACAGCCAGTTTTCATTTGCAAACTCTACACTATTTTTATTTCTTCATTTTAAATCAGCGTTAGTTTAAAAACAGCCTGCAAAACCAGTATTATTATACCATAGCCTGAGTTGTCCTGGTCCCAAAGCGGTGTGTAAATGTATTGGGGAGTTTTAAATGACAGCTCCAACGTGCGTCTTTTTGGTGGGCTGATGCACTGATTGAAATGAACAGGATTAAAGCTGGTGGTTGTTTGAGGAGTTACAAGGCTGGGAATTATGAAGGAAAAACAAACTGCAGGCAGTGTCCTCATCATGAAATTAAAACCTCGAGGGTGCAGAAGCCCCATGGAAGCAGCTATGGAAGTGACAGAACGTTTGGCAACCAATACTCGCTGTTCATCGGGTAACCAGTACATAACTCTGCTCTGCTCTGAAATGTCTTAGCAACTTTCCACAGCCAGCCTCTCAAACCAGTAACAGTCCTGGGGGGTGGTTGACCACAGAGGGGGAAAAAGGCTAGCAAAAACCCACGCCAGACTCAAAAGCTGAATGTGAATTAAAATTGCTAACTTTTACTATTATTCTTCTTTGTTGCCGTTTAAAAATTTCACTCCCGCAATGCTCGAGATTGTCACAGTGCGTGATTTGGTGGCAGTGTATTTAAAGCTGGATTTTGATACGTGATTTTGATGTCTTCACCCATTTTCAGGCTTCTGAGTGCAGTTGGAGAGATGTGGTCCCAACTCCTCAGGTGGAGAATGTTTCCATGGGGGAGGAATGGGAGAAACAATCCCCAGAACCTGTCTCTGCCATCACAGTGGATATAGATTTCTCGTGTCGTGTAGGTGCTAAGATACCAGCTGGATGGTTTTTGCTCCCATACAAGCAGTGGTTGCATGCACTGAGGCTGTTGTGGGTGCCCTCAGGGCTGACACAAAAGCACCTTTTCAGACTGGAAATAGCAGGGATGGTAGAAGAAAACAGAATTATTTTCTCATTCGGTTCTTTGTTTTGGTAATGCTCTCTCTGGTTCCACTCGCCTGGTCCACACGGTTAGTATCAAGACAAGTGCCCATGTAATTCTGTTTCTCTTCATGTGTGTCAGATTGCCCAAACATTGCTTTTGAAAAGGACAGGTTCCGAAGAGGGCAGAGTCTCATTTTGAGTTTCTTGGTGAATACATATTCAGTGTTGCTGCTGAAGTGAAGAGGCAAAGTGTCCATTAAAGAATGGGAAATGTATAGCTGTGGCCCATGCATCATTGACTTTACAGTTGTTTTTAAATACTTCAGGAAAGCAGTTGAAAATAACGAAATCACTAGCAACAAACACCTTGCAGATTAACTGTATTGTCAAGCACCTTTTGCTTATATTTTTGTACAAATGTTGATTAAAAATACCTCTGTTTCAGTAGCAAGAAACCAGATTCAGATACCAGCACTGCAAAGAAAAAAGGTAACAAGGGAAAGGAAGGTTCTGAAAATTCAGATTTGGAAAAAACTCCGCCACCATCACCTCATCCTGAAGATGAAGATGACCCAGGGGTTCAGGTAATGCTCTCGATGTAGCCTTTGACGATTCAGATGCATAAAACGATAGTTCTCATGGTCTTTTTACAGATATGCAGGTATTCAGGTATTTTCAGTGTTGTTTTAAAATGCCATATCAGAAAGGTGAGAACTGGAAATCACTGTAGTAAATATTTTACTAAAAGAAGAATTCCTTATCTGAATTTTGCTCTACAGTCTTAACTGCCTGCTGATCTGTGTGTGGCACTGCTGAGTTTTCAGGTGTTCTGTCACTGTTGCAGTTACGGTGCTGAATTTTCTGTTCTGTAGATTTAACATACCACTACAAGGTCTTGCTTGTAAACTTTGTGTTTCTTCTTGCATTGGCTTTGCAGACTTTCTGAAATCAAGAATAAGACATGACAAAGCAGAATGTCAGAAACATGCATATCAGGGGCTTGTAACTATGCTGCTTTAATGGATGAAGGGCCTTTTTGCAGGAATGCCAGTCATTGGCTAACATTGATAATTTCCTCATGTCCACTGCACACCTATCCCTTTCTGTCCAAACCTTATTTCTTGTAAAGAAAATCTGGAAATCGAAAAAGCATATATGACAACTTTTATGTGTTCTGTCATTAGCTGTGTTAAGAAGTTGCCAGCTCCTGGCTTGCTTCTGCTGGCAGTGCTCAGATCGGAGTGAGCACTAAAATTAAGAATTTCCTCATGAAAGCGTAGAGATAAATTGAGATGGGGAAAGTATGAGATTCCTAAATAGTCACGCTAGCATTACTGAAATCCATTGTAATTGTCTGTTGCACATCAGGTTGTGGATGTTTTGCTTCTAATTAGGAGAGATGTTGAGTCTGATGATCACTTTAAGAATGGTCAAAGCAGCCTGGTAAAGATGTTGGCAAGCAGTGGTGTCCTGACACAGGCATGAATTATGCCTTACATCTTGCTGTTTTCCAGAAGGTTATAGAGTATAATGAAATGTGAGCAAAAGCAGCAGCAGAAGAGAGTGCTGTTTCTGATCCATGCAAACCATTTATTTTGGATTAGAAAAGCTGATGTTTGAAGAATTAAGTTTTCTGTCCTGTGCCCCAGATCTTTCTCAGCCTGATTAATGGTGATGATGAAAGATGCAGAAGAAACTTCTGGAGCTGATGTTTTTTTGGGTTAATTTGCAGACGATGATAACCTCTGCACAGATCAATATATATGCATGTTTTGCTTGCTTTCAGTTTAGTGTGACAAAACTTCCTCTTCAGGAAACTCAGTTGGGTGATAAACTTTACATTAGTTTTGTTTTTTTTCCTTCTTTTTTATAAATACTAGTGTTAGGGTATTTGCATGATTTTTTTATTAATTGTAAAAAAAGTACTTCAAGTGTTTTTTGTTGTCTTAATAGTCTCTCACTGTGCATGTTATCCTGCACCCATACTTCTTTGCATAAACTTAGGGAAAGGTTGCAACCACATATGCCAGGACATCTAGAATTAATAAACTTGTTATGCATTTCTTACCTGAGATTGATTATTATGCAGTGGTCTGAAACATGGCTGCACAAGGGGCAATGGCTTTAAACTTAAGCAGGGGAGATTTAGGTTAGATACAAGGAAGAAATTCTTCACTATGAGAGTGGTGAGGCACTGGAACAGGTTCCACAAGGAAGTTGTGAATGCTTCATCCCTGACAGTGTTCAAGGCCAGGTTGGATGATGGGGCTTTGTGCAACCTGGTCTAGTGTGAGCTGTCCCTGCCTATGGCAGGGGGGTGGAATTGGATGATCTTAAGGTCCTTTCCAACCCAAACCATTCTATGATTCTATTCTTAGCTTTAAATACTAAGTCTTCTGTATTATGTAGTAAAGCACAAAGTGATGCATTGTTATCTTTAGAGAGGAAGAATACTTACTTTTGGTGTTGCTGTGCAGATTTTTTATATTCTGTTATCAAGCCTGTTACTCGCCTTTCTACCCATAGATCAGTTAATGAGTAAAAGATAATCTGATGCAGGTAAACATATGCACAGTTTCTGAGAACAGTTCATAATAATTGTAGAGCCTCTTGTGGATGTCAGAGGAACCAGGAAGCTAACCAAGTCAATAAAATTAAATACAGAACTACCATTAT
Source organism: Psittacula echo (assembly GCF_963264785.1). Lineage (NCBI taxonomy): Eukaryota > Metazoa > Chordata > Aves > Psittaciformes > Psittacidae > Psittacula > Psittacula echo. The sequence goes on from NC_137737.1 coordinate 122,627,424, forward strand.
GTTTTAGGTATCCTTTCTATTAGGGAAATAGAAGAAGAAATTTTTTTTGGCTCCAGAATGAATCGTGTGACTACCTATTGAGCCAGAAGAGAATTTGAGTTTTTTTCCCATCAGTGATTATGGATATAAGAGTGTAAATTTGCCATGTGGTATTTATTTTAATTTATAAAAATACTGTTCCACTTGTGTGGGAACCCCCCCGTAAGTTACTGTGCTCAAGGTAGAAGCAACATCGCCATTGTTTAAAAGGGTGATGTACACTTAACCTTTGCTCAAAATTTTCATTTTTAAAGAATTTCTAATTTTGTGAAGTGCATCAGGTTTTGTGCTTTTAGAAGTATGATTAACTATCTAAAAGTAAATATTTGACTTTGTCTGTATACATTGAGAGACCCAGGTGCATAGATCTTTTAAACAAGCTACAAAAGTATTTGCGTGTACGGGTGTAAGATGCGTGTTAAGCTGGGAAAGGTGTAAATAGTATATCAATTCATAAAGATGTTTTTTTAACAGTTGATATTCAACAAATTTTTTAATATATACATCAGAACATAGAGATATTTGATGCTCAGTTGACAGTTTCCTTCAACAGCATATGCTCTTTGCTTTTCAAAATACATAACCTGACACACAGACTATCTCAGAATTTGAATTTTATTGCTGCAGAAAATGGTGTCTGGCACTGAGCATCAGATTGCAAATTCTGTCAAATGTACACTTGCGTATTTACAGATTGCTTTCTGCAGTTTCTCTGAAGCTTTCTCTCGTCCTGGAGGTGAAGGTACAGGGACAACAGTGATCAGGTTTTCAAGTTAGGGTGGTTCAAGTTTTTCATTCTCCTCTATTAGTTTGGAGTCTTTTCCCATGCTGTGCTGCATGGTATCTTTCTGGATGGTGCTTGTTCAGTGGAGTGAGGAAATCTTATTTCATTGTATTTCCACTACAAGATAATCTGGGTACAACCAGGTGGATGGGGAGAGCAAGACAGTGCGTTGTCACTGCTTAGCAACACTGGGCTGTGCTGCGGAAGGGTGGTGTTCGGTTTCTGCATTGGCCATCTGTCAAAGTTTGTCCTAGATGTGAATTCAGAGGAGCAACTTCTTGGGGTTTAATTGCTTTCTGAGATAAGCTTTCTAATTTTCTAATGTGGTTTTAGTAGTGCTGAAAGATTAAAAATATTTAAGAATAGCTGACAGGCAGAAACTCAGTATAGCAGTGTCTTGATTCTGTTGTTTCTCCCAGGGTGTTGTAAAATAATAGCTTTTGCTGCACACTAGTGTGTTTAAGAAGCACAAACAAATGTTCTCAGTTATTCCACTACTTGCCAGTTTCGTTTCTCATGACAAATATCAATGCTTTCTATTTAGAAGCGACGCTCCAGCAGGCAGGTGAAGAGGAAGCGTTACACAGAAGACCTAGAGTTCAAGATTTCAGATGAGGAGGCTGATGATGCTGATGCTGCTGGAAGAGACTCTCCTTCAAACACTTCTCAGTCAGAGCAACAGGTCAGACACGAACAGACTGTAAAGGTGGCTGAAACTGCAGCATTCATTGTTCAAATATGAGTCCTTTTCCTGAGTGATACTCATCCATAGCTGGCACGGTGTGCCTGGAAGGCATTAGCTTTTAACGTTCTTAAAAGAGTGCATTAATTTATGACTTTGTTTACAAGTTGATGATATGTAGTTTGATGCAGTTCTTTGAAATTAATCGTCTTTCTCTAAAGAAAACCTAAACTGGACTGCTAGGAATCTTGAATTTATTTCTATGAATTCAGTGATCTGGCTTCTCTGACTTTAATAAACTACTCAAGCTTGTCCCCTGCTGCTAGGCACCATAAGAACCCCCTTATGAAATTACTGCCTTGTAGTACCCAGCAGGGTACACTTTATTCTCTGTGCAATGTAAATGATGGATAAAATAGTTTGAATAAAATGAGGGGTAATAATGTAGGAATGACTGTTGTAACAATCTCATTGTTTTGTAGTGCTTTTTCAAAGAACTACTTCACTTAACTGATGACCTATTGGAGAATATATGCGTGTTCTTTGGTATTTCATTTGGCAATTTGTTAAGCCCTGTGAAATACTCTGTGATCTCTGTTGTTAATTGTGCCTTACCAAAAGGAGAATTTGGTAGGTTTGCCTGCAGTTGTTAGAGTAAGAAATGTAATACGGAATTGCAGGCAATTTTGATACCTATTGTATGAACACTTACACAGCCAACTAGAGTTTTTGAACATCATTTAATATTTAGACTGCATGGTGCTGAAAGCGCGTGTTATTTTAAGAGAGGTGAACAGCCCCCATGTGAATATATCTGTGAATCTGTGCATGTCAGCCTTTCGGAGAAAGCTAGATTTGTGTTAGCTCTTAAAAATGGGCTTAAATAAGTATCTTTCGCTCCTTTATTATGGTATTACATCTACCTGAATTCTCTTAAGTTCTTGCGTGAGGGGGAATAAGCCCTCCTGCGTATTAAATCCCTGTTGCAAAGAAATTATTTGAAGTTCTAATAATGAAGTCTTTAAGTAACAAAGGTGCACTCCCATAACTCTTGTGTGGTATTTATGGTGTAGGAATCTGCTGATGCTGAAGGCCCTGTTGTGGAGAAAATCATGAGTAGCCGTTCAGTCAAGAAAAAGGTAAACCAAACCAAACGCCTTTCCCTGCATGTGTTTAAACAGGCTAAGCATATTTCTGCTGAAATCCCTGTAAAGTTCTTAAAATACTCCAGATAGATACTCTGAATTCGAAAGCTGTTTAATTGAATAGAGGTGATTCCAGGAAAGCGTCCTTTGGCTGTATTTAAAATACTTTTGGATTGACATATATAAAACTGATTACTTGTTTAGTCTTTTACTCTTTGCTTGCATTTTTTCCAGATGAGAATTTTCATTTTTGCAAATATACCTATATGGTGCTCTTTACTTCAGAGTGGTGTTTCATGGGAGTTTGATGAGAGCATTACTGAATACTATGTTTCTGCCTCTTCTAGTAAAGGAAAATCCTTCTAGTAAAGAAAAATACAAGTTGTGCTTAGCAGCTGAAACAACTTCACGTGTGAACAGTATTACATATACAGGTGGTTAATTGATTCCTTGTCACTGTGCTAAGTAGTGAAAGAAGTATGGTTTTCTTTTATTTCTGCCCTGGTTGCTAGTTATGTTCTTGTTTTACTTACAGATTCTTCTGGTCTGCTTCACAACTTGATTGGCCTTTGCACTTGCAAACTGTTAAAACTCTGAATATGAAGTAGAAAAATGCTTCTTGTAAAAAGGGCATTATTATATTTTATAGACTATTTGTGCAGCTCATTCTCTGACTTGTACTGCAGTTGAACAGGAAACTGGTTAACATAGATACGGTACTGATGTTGATCATAGTTAACCACAATACTTCATTTCCTCAAAGTGTTAATTTTTTTAATTGGAGGGAAAGTTGCCTTTTATCAATGTATTACTTTTTTAATGTTGTGGTATTTGGGGGGGGCTATTTTGGGGGGGAGCATGGGGGGTGTGTTAGTGTTTTATTACTACTGTCATAACATCATTTACAGCTTTGTAAACTTAAATTCATGCAATGTCATGACTGGCTGTGATTGAATTTGACCTGTTCCGGCACCTTTCACAGCACAGAACTTCTAGGGCTTTTTCTGAAGTCTAGAGCTATATTTTGTATTTCAAAACATAGGCTTATTTTTCAGTTAAACTTGATGTAATATAAACTCAGTAATTAGTTGTCCTGATGGTCTACTAGGCAGGAGAGGGGAATGTGGTCTTTTCATAAATATCTTTACACTGGAAGCTGGTTTTCACCAATTATTTTTCTCTTCTTCGTTTCCCCTGCAAACAAAGGTGTGATTACTCATGGGGAGTGTGTATTTTGCTGCAGTTTGTGGAAAGTGGTTAGTCTGCTGCCTACATGTCTTTGATTGCAAGCTCTGCTGGAGGCAAGCTCTATTTTGAGCTGTTTCTTTAATGTTTTTTATGGATTGTATTTGCAGGTTTGAGGGGTGTCTCTTCTTTTCCTGCTCTTCTCCCCAACCCTTCTCTCCAAAATAAAAAAAAAAAAAAAAATGGATATCAGGGTGTTAATATTTAACATCTGAAGTATCCAACTGTGCTTTTATTAAAGGTCTTTTACACTCTTACTAACGTCATCAAAACCCTGGTTGTTAGATTACTAATCAAAGTAGAATTGCTGCGATCAGGACTGGTCTGTAAAATAAACATGAGGAAAGGCTTCACTAGAAAGCCTTTCAGTGGATTAGGTTGTAACAAAGATGTTGCATTCGAGTAGAGGATATCAGATAATGAATACACTTTTCTTACTGTGAAATTACGCTGGTTTTCTCAGAAATAGCCCTAGTCTAGTTTTGGATTTAGCAGATAGGATACAGCACTGTGCTTGCAACCATTTTTGAAGTGTACAGAATAAAAGGTAGAAATTACTTTAATTCATGTTTGAAGTGTAAGAGACAATGTCTTTCCCCGTTGCTTTTAATACAGAATTTTGAATTCTGTTGAATACTCTTCCCTCTTGCAGAAAGTGTTAAATACATGTATTGCTCTTTCCAAACCATCACTGTCCTGACGTCTTCAGTTTGCATGTGGAAATCTCTAATTTTTCTAATTATTTTCTTGGCCGACTTCAGAACCCTTTGAATTTCTGCTCCTTAACTTTAAAAAGGAATGTCTAGAACCAAACATGCTGTTCAGCAAAAGCTAGCACATATTATGGAAAGATGTGGAGTATGTAGAGCGTTATACCTGCATGTTACACATCTGAATTTCTCTTTCTGCCTACATGGTGAAAATTAGATCTAAGTGAACTTATATACAAGTCATAGAATCATAGAATGGTTTAGGTTGGAAAGGACCTTATGATCATCTAGCTCCAACCCCCCCTGCCATGGGCAGGAACGCCTCGCACTAAACCATGTCGCCCAAGGCTCTGTCCAGCCTGGCCTTGAACTCTGCGAGGGATGGAGCATTCACAACTTAATTGGGGAACCTATTCCAATGCCTCAACACCCTCACAGTAAAGAGCTTCCTTATATCTAACCTGAACTTCCCCTGTTTAAGTTTGAATCTGTTACCTCTTGCTCTATCGCTGCAGTCCCTGATGAAGATTCCCTCTCCAGCATCCTTATAGCTCCCCTTTAGCTACTAGAAGGCTGCTATGAGGTCTCCATGCAGCTTTTCTTCTCCAGGCTGAACAGCCCCAGTTTTCTCAGCCTGTCTTCAAATGCTGGCATTTCACCCACAGACTGATTACTTTACAGTCTAGTGCTGTGTATCAGTTGAGGTTACTTGCTTTTTATGTGTTGCTTTGCATTTGTAATGAATGTGTTCTGCCTGCTATTTTTCTAGCGGTTGATATTTCTGGGGTTTTTGCTTTGTGTTTTAAGCTTGCTGTTGTCTCTGCACATAAGTGGCTTGCTCAAATAACTTTTGCATTAGCAGGTATTACTGTATCACTTCTGTGGCCATGACGGTGCAAGATTGTGTGCTCTTTTAAGTATTTGCTTGAAGGGAGGGATCATTTGTGCCTTCAGTTATCTGCAGAGGCTGTGGATCAGATTGTCAGTTATGGTTGCGCCTGGGCAGTGATAAATTGAAGTGTCCTGCATTGCCGAAGTCTGCCATGCACTATTTTAGGATGTTTACATAATAAGTTTTGGACAAATTTTACATGAATTTCCTGTCTCACCTTTTTGCCTGGTTAGAGTCAGTGTCTGTGTAGTGGGTATTAGACGGTGGTGTCAAAGGCATATGCATCTGTCTCATATATCCTGAACTGATGTATTGTTAAGCCCTATTTGAGTGCTGGTGATTAGATTATCCTTTTTTTCTGGCCACAACTGTGAATGCCAGAGTAAGATTTTATAAAGACTTTTTTGAGAATTACTTTGTATTTAGGTGAATCTTTGATTCACAGTGCACGCTCATAGACTGTATAATAATGTAGACCAGTTATTGCCCATCAGACAATACAAAAGTACGTTTTACTCATGAGGGTTACAGGATTTATCAAAATTTACATTGTAAATTATTATTAAGTTGGCAGTTGACAGAAAAGACACTTGACTGAAATGCTCTTGAGGGGAGCTAAATTGGTTAATATGAAACCTTTGTATAAAGGTGTTTAACCATGTTGTCATTGTAAGATTGATGTATCTCGAAGGATTCTGATTTAAAACTAATCAAAGAGACTTGGCCATAATACATTTCAGAAAATAAGAAAGTTAATGCCTTAAGATTAGGGATGACTTTGTTAAAGAGTGGTATTGCCTCAGGCTAGCCAGGAGATTCAGATAATGGGTTCTCGTATTTTCTAATACTTTTTTTTAATACAGTTTGACCTCTAAATATGAATACCTCATTGAGAAATACTCACTTTTAAATCTTTTATTTATAAAAAAATTCCGATCATCTTCAAACTCCTTTTGACAGTAGCTTTGTAAGTGACAGAGAAGCTTCTTGTCTGCTTAGGGTTAGGGGATAGTTTGTCTCCTTCAACAGAGGATTCAGGAAGATCAAGAAGTAATGCCAGGAGAATCATCTCTGCCATTTCTTCAGAGACAGCTAGGTGAAAGCTGGTGTTGCCCTTCTAGAAAGGAACACAAGCAGACTGTACTGCAGTGACACATACACTGAAATGATAAAATCCCTTGCTAGTCTGGGAGAGAAGAAATACTATGGAAATCAGGGATTAGGAACGCATTAACTTTTTCTTTACTCTGTTAGAACAGAGTTTAATGCAGCTGCTACTGTTGTTTTATTCTTTTGAGAGAGAATGGCAATTCAGTGTCTAGTTTCAGAGTAGTATCTCTTACTTATATTTTTTATTTCTTTATATAAAAAGGATGGAGGGTGTGGGCTTACACAGGGGTGAAGAGTTTTGTCTGTTTAGCACTACGTAGTTATTTACTACAGATGATGTTATCCCTGATGAAGTCTTCAAAGCAGAAAATCCTCTTGTATTTAAAATTGTTCCAAAGTTCGTTAGCAAATACAAACCGTTAATGTTGTGACATAAGCTGAATTCTAAACATGTGCCTGGTGCACTGTCCTTAGTTTGTCCTGTGGCTGGGTTCAGGAGTAATTCAACAAAGTATTACATGCCATATGTTATGCAGTACTTTGGCACTAGGGATGAGTTAAGGGTAGCCTCAACCCTTAGCAGTGAATGCCCTTGGTTTTGCTGGTTTATATCACAACTTTAACCTTGCTTTAAATGTAGTTTTTGGGTGTTAATTTAATTTGGCTGCTCTGTATGTGAGACATCTTGCCTGAGTGAATTTAATTGCACCATTGAGTAAAACTAAAGCCATGAACACTGATGCACTAAAATTCTAGTAGAGGTATAAGGTTTAGTTTTATATGGCTTCTTGTTTGGAGTTATTAACTATATGGAGGAATAAACCCCCTTTAAAATTCTTTTTTAAAACATTACAAAACCCACAATGTAAAGTTGCCATGAGCCAGCCAAAAATAATACATATGGCATTCAGGAGTGCAGTTGCTAATTGGCTGCTGCCTGAGAAAATGGTACACTTGGCTTCTACTTAACACTGTGGGTTTGGCAGAAAGCCAGGTTTGGGGTGAGGTTGTGAATGAAGCTGCATGTGGTTAGGGAGGAGTTCAAATGATTCATGTCTTGGAAGTTGTAGTAAGCAGTGCAGTATGTACTTGGGTAAGCTGCTGGAGGAAACTCCTCGCCCATGGCCTCTCCCCACAAAGGCTTTCCTACACCTCCACTTGTCTGTCTATGGGAGGAGTGTATTCTGTAATCAGTTTTTTTTTTGTAGTCAGACCATATTTCAGTCAGTTTTAATCATTAGCTGAATTGAGCTGTGTAGTGGTTTGATTCACGTTTCAACAATTCTTTTCTTATAGATGGAGAATGGAGAGGAGGTAGAAGTAGAGGAATTCTATGTAAAGTACAAAAACTTGTAAGTAAAGTTACAGGTTTCATTACTGTCTTTTAAGTTCATGTAACTTCTTAATGCTTTCTAGTAAGTGTTTTTTCGTAATGGTCTATTATTATTCAACTTTAAACATTTCTAATATTTAATACAAAACAATGGCAAATAAACAGGGTAATCCTTGCATTCGTGGTACTGGGTTTGATAGTGTCCTCCTAATTTGTATTCCCTCCAGAATGAAATCTGTAGGTAAAATTCCTCAGCTATTAAAAAACCGTAAGGCTTATTATGCATGCAGCACATACGTATGAGTATGTGTAACTAGCTGCAGCCATAAAGTATTGTGTCTGCACTCTCAAAAATAATCCTTAACATTGTTTCAAAAGCAAGATATGTGTGAAACAAAATGTCCAAGATAACAAACTAGATGGCTTCCAGTATTCCAGCAGATAGCTGCCCGTCCGTAAGCAGGACATAAATAGTGGTGAGAACAGCATGTTGTTTCACTTCTGGGCTCCAAAACTGCAGTGCAATCATTATTTAAAATAAGATCATTTTTCTTTTGGAAAAATAGTGTATCTTGTTTAATTTTAGCAAATTTTCCATCCAAGACACAGATATGTTTAAAGTAAGTTTCTTGCAGCTAACTGGAGATAGACTTCACTTTAAATATGATGCCACCTTTGTACCTTTTGCACTCTATTGATTACTGCATGATGTTTAATAGCTTAATTATGGTTTTTTTGTTGTTTGTTTTATTACATGGACATGTAATTTTTGTATTAATTCTTCATGTCTTAGACTTCTTAGCAATATAACTTCTGACAGACTCTAAATTTATAATGTGGGACTAGTCATTTCGGCAAACATGTTGTTCTTTGTGTTTTCTTAAAGATGAATTATTACCATGGAACTACATTTAAAAGATACTTTTTTCTTTTATTCAGTGTTAAAGTTGACCCATATGTAACTTCTAATTGCAATGCTGTTCTCACAAAAAAACAGTATATAGCATCTTAGTATATAAAATATTTGAGTATTTTCATTAACTTCTAAAAACCCTACTCTTTGCTAGAACATGATTTCAGATAATGACATTGATGATAAATGTCTTGTATAATAATTATGTTTTGAGTATGGCCAATAAAAATCATCTTAGCTTTGTGCCAAACACTGGGTGTATGGGGTATGTATTTAAATTGTGGGTGGGAGTTGGTTTTATTTATTGACAACATTCTCCATCAGGAAGTATACTTATTTCCCATAAAGATGATTTGTTAATAACCTGTATGATGATGAAGATAGAGTCCAGTTTTCCAAGCATGGCACTACAATGTGCTGGAAGTATACTAGTGGGATACATAAAGAATGCAATGGAAGCATAGTTTTGAGTAAGATTTTTCTGTTTCATCTTCTAGTTCTTACCTGCATTGTCAGTGGGCATCTGTGGAAGAGCTGGACAAAGACAAGAGAATTCAGCAGAAGATAAAGCGGTTTAAGGCAAAACAGAGCCAGAACAAATTCCTTTCAGAAGTACGATATATTTCTTTCTTTCTTTCTTTCTTTCTTTCTTTCTTTCTTTCTTTCTTTCTTTCTTTCTTTCTTTCTTTCTTTCTTTCTTTCTTTCTTTCTTTCTTTCTTTCTTTCTTTCTTTCTTTCTTTCTTTCTTTCTTTCTTTCTCTCTTTCTTTCTTTCTTTCTTTCTTTCTTTCTTTTATTTAAGGAATATTCTTATGAATTATTGCTAGAAGCATAAGATTTTTAATGGCTGTGTCATGTATCAGTAGCATTTATTCTGGTATAAAGTATAACCATTCCTGATCCAAGTCTTGAAGGTTTATGAATCTCAGGTGATCTGTCCTGACTGTATACTTTTCACTGTATTTTTTTTCCTTAAAGTGAGTGGGTTTTGCTCTGTAAGCATGACTCCTACTGAGTCAGTAACAGCTCTCTTTTCTCAGAAGCTGATTATGCCAGAAAAATGCATCACATTTTTCTGTGTTATGGACTGCTGCTCACTAGGGATTCTAAGCTTTTTATCATCAATTTAATTTCACTTAGAGCCATAAGCAGTAGTGTGGCAGGGGTCCTGTCAATAAAAGACCAGATCTGCTGCTTTGTCTCTGAAAGCTTTCCTTTCAGTAAAATGTGGTCTTTTGAGGAAAAAACCCTAACACAACAGGTTCATGTGCTACTGTATTTGTTTATTTATATTTACTGTGTAGTTTGAGCTGAACAAAACCCGCTGTAAATTGTAAACTTCCATCTGTTCTAGGTAAGGATGTCTGGAATTCCTTCTTATTTCTGTATTTGTTTTTAAAATCTGTTTCCAAATAGGTACAAGTTATTGTAAACACTTGGAATTTGCTCTTGTTTTAGAAAAAGCTATCAAAATGTACGTAGTCTTTAGTACTCTTCCTGTCTTTTCTATTGAAGAGGATCTTTAAAGTATAAAAAGAAGCACAACACTTTAGTACACAAGAGAATCCAGTAAGTTGTTGAAGGGAGAAGACGGAACATAACAAGTCATGATTTTTTTTGAGATACTGTGTATGCATGCAGTGTTTTCTGTGTTTTTGAAATAATAGTCTTTGAATCTTGCTTATAAAGCAGTTAGACAGTTCCTGTAGTTAAAATAATCCAAAGGCACTTAGTGTACAAGGCTCTAATTTCTTTATTGCAAGCTGTAGTTTTCAAGAATGCTAAATGCGTTGCATGCCATAAGCCCTTTCGATTGCTCATTAGTGAATTGTAATTTCACACTTCATTTAAAATATTCTTAAACATTCTCTCACAGTAAAAGGTTTCACACAGTAATTAAGAGGCCCAGTTAACAAAGTCTGAGAAGTCTGATTCCCTCACGGGGAATGATCTTGCTGAATTGTAGCATTTCAATTAACATGTTGAAGTTTGCCAAATATAAATTCTGTGTCACCATGACCCAAAATATTATTGCCTGGTGAAATATATAATAATTTTTCCTCTCAGGAAGGGCTAATAGAGATATCTTTCATATTTTTTGCCTCCTTGAACAGATTGATGATGAGCTTTTTAATCCAGATTATGTTGAAGTTGATCGAATCCTGGATTTTTCACGTAGCACAGATGATAACGGAGAGGTAAATAAAACTTTCAGTGAAGCTGTAGTAGTTGTATGGTCATTATGGTTAGAATTTTTTGTTCAGAAATGTGAATATATTGGAACTGTTCTGAAGCCACCAGGGTATATGTGTGCAGAAAACGGACATGTTTGGGAAAACGTTGGCTAGTACAGCAGTTTCCCTAAAATAAAAGGGATTAAGTGAGACTTCTAAATTTATGTCACCTATATTTGAAAACTGACAAAACAACCGACCACACCACCACCACCAAAATCCTCTAATACATAGGTCTAAGGTGGTACTTAATACTGTAGAAATATGATTGTCCGTGCAGGTAATACAGCTTTTAAATGAAAATTGCAAGAATCTTGGCTCAGTGTCATAGTAGATTAGACATTGTTTAGACTACCTGTGGTAGAAGAGGTCCTGAATTCAATGTTTCTTAATTTTAATAACTTGTTCTGCAGATCAAGATCACTGTCTCCCAGCAGATTCTTCTTTGGCCATTGTAGAATAGAAGGCTTTACTGACAGCGTTTCCATAATGCTCTGTCAGGGAATGGTGGTGGTTGGGTTGCCGGCTGGGAAGATTCTGATGAAGACTGATAAGAAAAAACAATTGATTGTTGAAATATGTGGTAAACACAGAAATTGTAACAGTTGGAAAATGAATATTGGTGTACTTACAAATTTTAGTCTAGCCTTAGCCATTTCAGTTGTAGTGTTGTGCTTATGTTGGTTGTAAGCTTACATTCCCTGTGTTCTGATCTTACTTTGTTAGGTTGTCAAGGTGTCAGCCTGCTGTTTTCTTACCCTTTTGGCTGATTTAGACATTCAGGTCTGGTAAAGCTGTTTGAATTTTATCTAGCCTGCAGGTCTCCTGTCAAAATGGTTACACTTTTATTCTTTCTAAATTGTGATGTAATCTTATTTTTCGTCTTAACAAAGCCTGTAACACATTATCTGGTGAAATGGTGTTCACTTCCTTATGAAGACAGCACTTGGGAGCTCAAGCAAGACATCGACCAAGCTAAGATTGAAGAATTTGAGAAACTGATGTCTAGGGAGCCAGAAACGGAGCGTGTGGTAAGAATTGGCTCAGTATAGAGGATTTTATTTGAAAATAGTAAAGTAATGTGGTCTTTCAGAAACCACTAATGGGATTTGCTGTGTTTGAAACAGGAGCGACCTCCTGCCGATGACTGGAAGAAATCGGAGAGTTCCAGGGAGTATAAAAACAATAACAAACTCAGGGAATACCAGTTGGAGGGAGTAAACTGGCTTCTTTTCAATTGGTACAACACGTACGTAAAATACTGCTTACTGCTGAATTCTGCTTTGGTAAAGCTTGGAAACAATTGCAAACAATCCTCTCTTCGAAACAATAACCTTATAAAGTAATCTTCTAAAGCGAGGTTTTAGAATAATTTACATGTCTCATTTTTTGCTGCAGGAGTGATACACAAATTAATTCTGGCTGGATAACATAATGTTGCATTAAGCATGAATATTTCAGACTCTTCTGGCAAATGCTTTTGCATGTGTATGTGTTCATGCACACCCTTGCTGCCCCTTTCTTTCCCATGTGAACTTGAGAGGTACATAGAATGGATATATCCATGCTTATTGTGTCACAAATTAGAACATTTATTTAAAATGCAAGAAGATTATGATGTCTTTTCAGTGTAAACTTACCATTCTAAAAAATTTCTGGTTTAGTCAGTTTAACTCCTTACTGATTTTCTATGTTCTAAGTTATGAAGAAATCATTCAGACTGGTTTTATTATTGTTTTTAGACGAAACTGCATTTTAGCAGATGAAATGGGGTTGGGAAAGACTATCCAGTCCATTACGTTTCTCTATGAGATATATTTGAAAGGAATCCATGGTCCTTTCTTGGTTATTGCACCGTTGTCCACAATTCCCAACTGGGAAAGGGAGTTCCGCACCTGGACAGAATTGAATGTGGTTGTGTATCATGGGAGTCAAGCAAGCCGGCGGACCATTCAGTTGTATGAAATGTATTTCAAAGATCCACAGGTAAAAGCTCTTCATTATTTTTCTTTTTCTCTTTGTTTTATGTGCCTTACTGTTGTTTATTAATCTAAGCACTGATTGGGTTTGTTGTACTGATATAGTAGGCTTTAGCGAATAATGAATTAATAAAGGGAGTACTTTTTATTAGTAGCCAAGAGATAGGCTGGAAACAGAAGGTGGACCAAGAGTTGGTGCAACTCTTGTTCAGGATTACATTGTTTCATGCAAGGTTTTTACTGCTTTGCATTCCTGAGGAGAGCTGACAGAAAGGATTCTTAATGGAGAAACTATTGTAGTTGGAACTAAGCGCAAAGAACAATCTTTGCCTACCATTCCAGGAAAAAAATTAGCTTGCAGAAATTAAACTTGTTGATGTTTCTTTTTCAAGTTTTATGTATCAGATGTATTTTGAATCTGTGTTACTGTGCTTGGGTTGAATAGTTCTTCTGAGAGAAGGAAAGCAGGTACAGAAAAAATTTGGGGTAGAATTATTCAGAAAACTATAGGTATAAAGAGCAGAGTCTCTGCACTTACATGCATGGCTTTACCAAAGGTAATTAAACATGACTGGGGGAAAATAATGCATGTACATTGAATGTTGTTTCAAATCAACATAATCCTCCTCACTTAAATTTGATACATTATGGGAGTGTTATTTCCAGCTGAGCTTAAAGGAGTGATAGTGGTGAATTTATATGTTTAGATTTTCTGTAAAGCATTTGATTTTATGCCTCTGGATATTTTGATTAATAAACTAGTATGATATAAAATCAATATGGCACACATTAAGTGGATTTAAAACTGGCTAACTGATATTTCTTGATGTAATTGTAAATGAGAAATGATTTGCATTTCCAGCTTAGTTCTTAAGGGATTGGTTTGTGTCCATGAGCTATATAACACTTTTATCAATGACCTGAAAGAAAACATAAAATCATTACTGTGGAGGTTTTCAAATGACACAAAGATGGGGAGAGTGGTAAATAATTAAGACAGTTTGCAGATACAGAGTAAGCTTTGTTACTTAATAAATTGGATCCAAGCTAACAATACTCAGAATAGCTAAATATAGGGATATCTGTGGACAAGGAGTGGAGGAGAGCTACAAGGAGTAGGGAGAGCTTGGTTCTGGGAAGGCTGTAAAACAAATGCAGATCCCTTCATGTCATGACACATGACCAGTTAAACATGAGTTTGTACTGTGAGGCTGTGGTTAAATGGGCTACTGTAGTGCAACTGTGTAGGAGAAAAGAAGTCTTTATTAAAGAGCAGAAAAGTCACAGCATTCTTCTCTTTGTCAGTAATGGGGTGGTAGTCCAGTTCTGCCTAGTACTCACTTCCCGTCCGCAGAGTGTTGAAAAACTGGAGTCTTGGAGCAAAGCTAGGGGGGAGGTTGCTGGATAGAAAACATGCTATTACAGGGAAAGAACTAATTAAAAATTGTTTTGAAGGTGATGACTGGGGCACAACTTGACATGCCATTAAGGCCAACACAAATAGAGTTACATACTTATATATAGAAGAAAAACACATAGTAATTTATAGTAGTTAGAAGTTACATCTGTTTGGCCTAGAAAATAACAAATTTCCCAGCAATTTATTAGAGAAACTTTCAAATCAAAATAATATATGCTATTGTTAAAGAAGATTGATTTGAATAACAGTTGCTACACTGAGGTCTAATGCCTGTTATTCCTTAGGATAATAATCACAGTTAGCTTCTTGCTTAGATGTATAATGCACAAATAAACTGGAATTGATTGTACTTCTGGTTTTAAAATTATTTCTTCCCAGAGACGGATATGTGATACCAAATTCGAAAATTTGGGTTTATACAAATACTGTCTCTACTGAAATGTTTTCCTGTGTTAAAAGTCATATTTGTTCATTATTTAAGTGCTGCTTGTTCTCAGCATGTTCTTTCCCTTAGGATGCAGCAGTTAGGTAGCGCGAAGCCTGAAGGGGTGCAATCAGAAAAATCCCACTTACTGTGCAGATTTAGTGTTATTTTGGCAACATCATATCACTGATCTAAAGGCACCTAGAAGGATCTAAGGGAAGAAGCTGCAGAAAGTTTTGTTCCCCCTGTTGCTATAGTCTTAACTTGCCTCTTGCAATGACCGTGGCAATCATTTGACCCCATAGCGAGTAATGATAAAGCACTCATAGCACAGAAAAATGAATCGTTTTCTGCTAGCTTTGCTCCCTAAACTGCCTTAAGAGGAGAATCAGACAATTGTCATGGTTGGGGATAAAGGAGAAATGAAGTGAACTCATCCTTTTGGTGGCAGGTAGCTTAGATGTGTCATGAAATCACCTGTGTTCCATTCTTTTTAAGACTGTGTCAGCTGTGTAACACATGGTAGAAACTAAATTATGGAGGGGAAAAAAGACTCTTCATGTTCTGACAAAAAGAATCTCCATGTAGTGCTCAGTCTGGCATCCTCTAAAGTACCATCAGTGGGTGTACAATGGGGGAAGAGAAAGAAGGCTGGCTTTGCCAGTATCATTTCTTGCCAAACACCTCAACCTAGACATCAGCATCTTAGGCTTTTTAGGCCTTAATGTGCAAAAAGGCCTCTCAAGCTGAGCTATTTCTCAAAGGCAGTTGAAAATTGAGGAAGTCTGAGTGGCTTTGAAGGGCCATAATAAGAGATAGCATGTGTAAGGAGCACCTGCCCCATCTGCAATAGAGTGTTTTGTCAGAGTCAACACCAGTAACCAGAGTCAAGTTGTTGTGAAAAGCTAGAGAGTAGTCAGTAACAAAATACATTTCTGCAGCGCTGTGAATTCAACACTAACTACTTCCAGAGAATATTCCCTAATATCTCTTCCTGCCCTACTGCATGTGAGGGTCATGTAGGGAAGCCTGTTCTGAACGTCCTTGAGCCGTATAACTGAAAGGACCTTCTGGGGGCCTTCCTTGGTTGGAGTATGAAATAAACCAGTTGCTTTTCTGTAGTGTTCTGCCTCTGAGAAAGAGTTCTAGTGTAAGATCAGGAAAACTGTATATGTCAAATAAAACTAATGACAGAGCCCTGCAAAATAGTCGAGTTGTTTGTGAGGGAAATTTTTACTTTGCAGTGTAATGAGGACTGAAAAAGAGAAACCTCCTGGCTCACATGTAGAAACAGAATATCTTGTCCTTGGTTGATTTCAGCTCAATTCTGTTCATGGTCAGGACTTTTTCTGGCTTACCTGATTCATTCCTTTTGAGCTCAGTGGGTGTTGGCTTAGAGTATTTTCCTGCCTGTATGGTTTTCCACCTTGCTGAGAAGCTACTGAGCTGGGAACACGTCATCAGCATAGGATTACCTCAGATTTCTGTAACAGATGGTTAGTATGCAGCAGTTTAAGGCCATATTTCACCAATAGGGACTCTGTCTTTCACCAAAGATTACGTCAAATTCCATTTTATAAAGTCACTGTGACTTAGTTTTCCAGATGCCTTCTGGCTGTAGTTGGTTATTGTGCACATTTCTTGCATCTGTTCTCTTGTTCCTCAAAGTGGAGCCTGAGGTTGGTGGGTAAATAACGTAATAGTCTTTCACAGTTCCCAATGGTGGAATGTGCATCTTTTTAGAAGTCCACTTCTTCCACACATCCAGTTGGTCTTCTCAGTTTGTATCTGCTAAGAGCTAATACCTCAAAACATAACCTTTTATATTAATATGAAATTGTTGTACCTTGTGGCTATCTCTGTTGCTTGAGTTGCTTCCAGAAGACTTTTCTAAACAGAACAGGAAACTGCTGCCTATTAGGAACATTGATTTCCTGAAATGGATTAACTTCTCTGGGTAAATGGATATAAATTTCTGTGTTTCTGACATGAGAGAACTTCATTTGGATGCCGCACTGAAACAGGATAAATTGTTTCCTAGTTGCCTATGAATTCACCTATGACAATGCTGTAGGTCACTTTTCTGAGAGCTTCTACATTCAGATTTCTCAAATGTGACATTCATAGGATTATTTAGGGTTCTTTCTCATACTTCCCCAAGTATGGGAGACCTGAAACTGTGAAGAACAACATAATTCACCATCTAAAGCTCTTGGAGATCTCATGGAACTTTCTGCTTGATATACTGTTGTGTTGTTCAGTACAGCATTTGACTATCTTTCAAATAATGTGAGCTCTTGTGGCAAGACTGCTATGCGTATTTTAATCTGAGATTTAGACAGCTAATAATCAAGGGTCACTCTTACAATTTTTGCTTCACCTGGATGCACTGCTTTATGCAGTGATAATTTTTGAAGAGCATTACTTGCCCTGCTATCACTATGTTGCTCATGGAAAAGTTTTCCACTACTTGGAGAGAATCTCCTGAGCTGCATTCTTGTAATTTCAGTGATACCTGGCTCATGTAGAGGTTACAGCATTTGATGGCTATTTAAGTTGCCCACTTAGTGTATCTCCATCTGCTGTTTGTTAGGTAAAGAGTTTTTTCTCCTTAAGAAGATAGATGTTTATGGACTGCCACAAGAAAGCACTGTTGAACAGGTCATCACTTCCTCTGAAGCACTCTTGATGTGCACTGTCAGATTTAATGCTGAGTTCAGGGTATCAGGTTTCCAATCATTTTATGAAGTCAGTAGCCAGTTCTGGTCCCCACAGTTTGGAGAGGATTATGTGCAGGTCATTTGTAAAAGGATTCAGACTTGCACATATTTGAAGAAAGAAATGGTCACCTTACTGTAAAATACCTGTTTGTTTTGAAATGTATTCAGTACACCACCCATGACACAGTCCTGCTTTGAAAACGTAGGATGGCTTTGAAGTTGTGTGAGAGTGTGTTCCTGTGCAGACCTGGTGACACTAGAGATAGCAAGTTACATTTTTCTTTGAACAACATTGGGAAGAAGTATAGCATAATGTCACAAAGATGTTCATTCCATGATCTTCAGTAAAGTTTATTTAGGGTAGGGTTTATTTGCAGCAGAGTCTTAGTATCAGCCATGAAAATAAGACTCTCAACTAATGAAATAGTGAGGGTGATGCCAGACATCAAGTAAGTCGTCCTGTTGCACATTCCTTAACACAAATTTACAAAAATACCAAGGAAATTCATGCAGAGATGTCCACTGGGAAAGAAAAACTACTGTTTATTTGGAGCCAAATATTCTAATAGTCATAAATATGAAGCCTTAATGTACTTATGGCTTATTTGGATTGTTTGGGAGGACTGTCCCATACCTTTGATTTAAAGAAAAATCTCTTGACAGAATTGGGAAAGCTTATTTTGAGTGTTGCAGCAGTGCATTAATCCATCAAGGCGTTAGTATAATCTACATGAATTACAACTGAAATACTTGTATAACATCTTTGTAATGTATATGCAGGGATTTTGTGGGCCTTTTTACAGGATTAAAACCATAGCTAACATGAAGCAAGTAGTAAACATTTGTATTCCCTCATTGAGTCAGCAATAGTGACTACATTTACTTCATTCAGCGCCTTGGCCATTGTACTGTTCTGTATTTTTAAAGAATGAATTTTGAAGATTAAACAAATGTACTTGTTTCCATGCCAGAGACTTTACTTAAACTTTTGCTGTTCTTTTTAGGGTCGTGTGATAAAGGGATCCTACAAGTTCCATGCCATTATCACAACATTTGAAATGATCTTGACTGACTGCCCAGAGCTGCGCAACATTCCATGGCGTTGTGTAGTCATCGATGAGGCCCACAGGCTGAAGAACAGGAATTGTAAGCTATTGGAAGGACTCAAGATGATGGATCTGGTCAGTGTGTACATTTATGTTTGCATCTTATGTATTTTTATTACTCCTCATCAAAAAGTAAAATAAGAGGTTTTCTTCTCAAGTAAAATCATACAGTGCTGATAAGACTGAGGGAAAGCTGCTCAGAAAGTCTTTAAAATATCTGGAAGCATATCATACTTTCAATTTTTGAGTGCTGATGTTTCATACATCTCTTCATTGTTTTAGACCTAGAATTATGTGGATTCTGTTAAGATTAATTTGTTCTTCCTTTTCTCTCTTTTCATGTGACTTACTTCATAGTCACTTCACATAGACAGTTATTTAAAAATATAGCGTGGTCAGGTGGTCAGATATGTGTGCGAGAGTTAAACTGCTCTGCATTAATGTCAGCTCCAGCGTTATCTTGTTGTGTGGCCATAAGGATGTTCTTTCAGACTGAGTAAAGAAGGGAAGAGTGAGTTGGTTTCTGATGCTTACCTAAATATGCATTACATCATGTGCACAAAATACTTTTATTAAGCGCACAGAGAAAAATAAGATGATTCTTTCTTCCTGTTTGTTAAATAATACTTTTCATGGAGTCTTGAGGTTTAATGAGTAAAAGTTTATAAAAATACTGTATGCACTTTATTTTGCTTGTTATGGTTGCTTAGGGGAAAGCTGAGCTTATAGGTGTGGCTGCATGTGGAGATACAGAACTTCTCACGTCAGTTCTTGTTCTACTAGTAAACTCATGTTTGACCTTAGGCTAGTTGCTTAACCTCTCTGGGCTCCTTCCCTAAAGCAGTTTGCAACTTTTACTCTTGTCTTTGCCATTCATGCTCTGTTGCATATAGATGGAAAGTAGGACTCTGCTTCAGGTTTCCTGTGTTAGAAACTTACACACCAGCCCTGAAAAATTTCATACACTGAGATCTCTTGGAGGTGTTGTAAATTGATGGATTTTCACTGGAAAATGATGGAAGTGCACTGGAAGTGATGGGATAAGTTCAGTTGTTGTTTTGCAATTTAAAGTTCATTGTATTTGTGAAAGGTCTGGGATGTTGTGGATCTGTAAAATCTCTTCTTGTATAGGAAGGACTTTTGAAGGTGCTTAATTAATTAAGTATTTTTCTAGGCTGAAGGAAGGCTGGAATACTAGTTAGAAATGTCTTTAAAAGCACTATAAGTAGTTGGGGGTGGGGAGAAGAAGCAAAGATGAGAGATACATGTAGGGAAAGAAAAGAGAATTTTGTGTGTTACTCCATTGAAAATTAATTTAGATGGATTCCTAGGCAACTGTTTCTTAACCTTTCAGGAACATAAAGTGCTGCTTACTGGAACCCCTTTGCAAAATACAGTAGAAGAGCTGTTTAGCTTGCTTCACTTCTTGGAACCAGGTCGCTTTCCATCAGAAACCACATTCATGCAAGAATTTGGTGATCTGAAAACAGAAGAACAGGTAAACCTCTCTTGCACAATTTTGCATTTAGATGTTGTGAAATTATCCATCTTATTATATCTGAACTTTATTATTTGCTTTTACAAATTATACCTATTTACTTTTTGGAAGACCATAGTAGTTTTATCCCTGGTTTTTGTTTTCATTTTGTTAACTCTTCTGCTTTTGACCAAAAGTAATTTGCTGTATCACCTGGGGGGGGAGGGGGTGTTGTTGTTTATGGGGTCCTTTGTCCATGGACAATGCAGAAACATGGAAGGCTTCCCCTTGTTGAAATATGGTATTTAAAAATTGGGGTAAGGTGCCTTGTAATGGTTGCTGGAAGAAAATGCTTCTAGAATTCCTTTAAGAGAATTAACTTGTCAGCTGACCTTCTTTCTTATGCATCAACATCAGAGTGAAGGGAGTGTCCTCTCTAACTTCTACGGTGTAAATGTCTGAGAGTTTTATCAATGACTTCTATACAAACAAGAACACATTTGAAAGTTGGCTTAGCAAGAGGTAACCAAATGGAGGGAGATTTTTTTGGTTCATTCAGAAACAGATTTCTCAAGCTATCCAATAGAAGGAATGCATAAGTCAATGCAGAATGAAAGACCCTTAGTGCAGCATGGTTTAGACCTAGAATATAAAAGCTTCTGGTGATCATTTATGAAATTTAAATGTCATCTTATATGTATGAAAGTGTTTTAAAAAGTCAATAGGTAGCTTTAACATTAGGAGTTATCTTGGCATGGCATCTTAATTTAGGCACCTTAATTTAGAATCATAGAATCATAGAATAGTTAGGGTTGGAAAGGACCTTAAGATCGTCTAGTTCGAACCCCCCTGCCATGGGCAGGGACACCTCACACTAAACCATGCCACCCAAGGCTCTGTCCAGCCTGGACTTGAACACTGCCAGGGATGGAGCATTCACAACATAATTCGGAAGCCCATTCCAGTGCCTCACCACCTTACAGTAAAGAATTTCTTCCTTATATCCAATCTAAACTTTCCCTGTTTAACTTTGAACCCACTACCCCTTGTCCTGTCACTATACCCCCTAATGAAGAGTCCCTCCCCAGCATCCTTATAGGCCCCCTTCAGAGACTAGAAGGCTGCTCTGAGGTCTCCATGCAGCCTTCTCTTCTCCAGGCTGAACAGACCCAACTTTCTCAGCCTCTGTTCATATGGGAGGTGCTCCAGTCCCCTGATCATCCTTGTTGCCCTCCTCTGGACTTGTTCCAACAGTTCCATGTCCTTTTTGTGTTGAGAACACTGGAACTTCACACTATACTCCAAGTGAGGTCTCATGAGAGCAGAGGGTCAGGATCACCTGAGACCTGCTGGTCATGCTCCTCTTGATGCAGCCCAGGATACGGTTGGCTTTCTGGGCTGCGAGCACACACTGAAGCCGGCTCATGTTCATTTTCTCATCAATCAAGACCCCCAAGTCCTTCTCTGCAGGGCTGCTCTGAATCTCTTCTCTGCCCAACCTGTAGCTGTGCCTGGGGTTGCTCCGACCCAGGTGTAGGACCTTGCAATTGGCATGGTTAAACTTCATCAGGTTGGCATCAGCCCACCTCGCAAACGTGTCAAGAACCCTCTGGATGGCATCCCTTCCCTCCAGCATGTCAACCGAACCACACAGCTTGGTGTCATTGGCAAACTTGCTGAGGGCACACTCAATCCCCCTGCCCATGTCACCGACAAAGATGTTGAACAAGACCGGTCCCAACACTGATCCCTGAGAGACACCACTCGTTACCGGTCTCCAGCTGGACATTGAGCCATTGACCACAACTCTTTGCATGAGGCCATTCAGCCAGTTCTTTATCCACCGAGTGGTCCACCCATCAAATTGATGTCTCTCCAATTTAGAGACAAGGATGTCATGTGGGACAGTGTTGAACGCTTTGCACAAGTGCAGGTAGATGACGTCAACTGCGCTGCCCCTGCCCATCAGTTCCGTAGCCCCATCATAGAAGGCCACCAAATTGGTCAGGCAGGATTTCCCCTTAGTGAAGCCATGATGCTGGCTGTCACCAACCACCTCCTTGTTTTTCATGTGCCTTAGCATGCCTTCCAGGAGAATCTGCCCCAAGGTTTTGCCAGGCACGGAGGTGAGACTGACTGGTCTGTAGTTCCCCAGGTCATCCATTTTCCCCTTCTTGAAAATGGGGGTTATATTTCCCTTCTTCCAGTCGTCGGGAACTTCACCTGACTGCCATGATTTTTCAAATATGATGGATGGTGGCTCAGCAACTTCATTTGCCAGCTGAAACTACTTCAGTTGACTCTGTGATACTCAAACTTCATTGTTACATGCGTTTTTGTGTACAACTTTGTGTTGGTTTTGTCTGAAAAATCAGTTTCTGGTATTTCTAAGTTTTGACTGCTTGCATTTAACTTTCTTTGAGAGCAACTCTTTCATAAGGAATAGTCTAAATTACAAAACAGGAATTACAAAATAGCTCCCCCAGCCCCTTACCTCCTGGAAAAATCATAATGTGTCCTGAGGGAATCATAGGATATGTTTGCCCAGATTGTGCAGTCAGTTGCATGCCAGTCAGAGTGGACTCTGACCTGAGCGGAAGTGGCCCAGCTCTGATCCAGAAGCCATGTAGTCCTGTTAATATAGTGTTTGAGCTGGAGTTAATATAGCTTAACTCTCAATGTAGCTTTTGTCTGCCCAGCTGAAAATGTCAGCAGAGCAGAACTGGACACTTTTGAAGCCATACATAGAACTATTACTGAAGTAATGCCATCAGCCATGAGCAGAATTTGAGCCTGGATTGCTTGGGCCAACAAGTTTGGAAGAGCTGCCTCCTCTGCTGACACACCATTGGTTGTTTTGGAATATGATTTATCTTTCAAGTGATGGGTGAGATTATGTTTTAATGACTTAGGTTTTCTCCTCCATTCCTTGCAATCCCATTCCATGTATTTGAGGAAATGAACATTGCTTCATTACTCCCCCATTTAGGATGTGTCTTAAAGAATACCCTGCAAAACCTGGAGACACTAAAAATTATCAGTGTGTTACAGAATTCACAGAAAGAAAATGTTTTCATTTTGAGACAAGGCGTCAGTAGTTTCTACTTCAGTGGATGTCAAAATGGGGAAATAAGAAAATCATCAGAAGCAGATACATAAGGGGAAAAGTAGTATTAAACGTTGTTTCTAACAAGTTTAATTGTAAACCTTGATCTTGCAGACAGATTTGCTTATATAGCAGTACTTTGGGTTAGGTCTGCATGACTGGTGTGCAATACTGTCCTTGTCTGGAAGGATAGTTATAGGTGAGGTCTGTTTAATAACGGTCACTAAACAAAAGGGTTGCACACTGAAAGTTGACTTTAGAAGTGTATATGTCATTGAGTTAACATCGAGCAGTCAGTATGTAGGTCATCGAGGAAGCACTTTTTTACGTATGCACTCTACTTGGGATCTGAGTTAGGAAACAAGGATTTCAAATTGAGGAAATTGAAAAATAAGTATATGAAGCCTTGCAGTTTTAATTCAGTTACGTATTACGTGTATTTTTCCTAGGTGCAAAAACTCCAAGCTATTTTGAAGCCGATGATGCTGAGACGTCTCAAGGAGGATGTAGAAAAGAACTTGGCCCCCAAAGAGGAAACCATCATTGAAGTTGAGCTGACAAACATTCAGAAGAAATACTACCGTGCTATTCTTGAAAAGAATTTCACATTTCTTTCCAAGGGTGGAGGTCAGGCAAATGTACCTAATCTTTTAAACACTATGATGGAGCTAAGGAAATGCTGCAATCATCCGTACCTTATTAATGGTAGGCCTCCTGTTTTTCTCCTCATTTGAAAAATGGTTGTAAGGAAGTTCAGTAAGTTGGAAATTCTTTTCTAGTGTGCCTTTTTATTTATTTATTTATTGTAAGTAGAAAAATTGAGATAATGTTTTAGGTTCTCTTAGGTATGGCAATATCTGCCAGCCACGACAGCATTGCTTCTGAGGACAGCTGTGCTGCTTTTTCCCAAGGTTTCTTAGCCCCGGCAGAGTTTGCGTTGCTGTTATCAAGTTTTCCTTGTTACTTCTGACAAACAAGACTTCAGTTACCATGCAGTTCGTTGGATGCTGGCATAAATCTGGCAATTTTTTCTTCAGACTTAGAGTTAGCTGCTCTTATTTTCTTGCCATAGAACATTATGAGATAGTACCTTAAAGCTTCTGAATAAAAGTTGTGAGGTAAGAAATGATGACCAGGCCGGATTTGTATGGCCACATGCTGTCAGTTCATTTCCTAATATAACTAGTCAGGAAAAGATTTGTATGAATGTCATCTTAGACATTAACGACAAATACTGTTTTCTAGAGTGATGCTGTTGATTTTAGATCAGGGTTATCTGAGGCAAGTAGCATAGAATCATAGAATTGGAAGGAACCCATAAGGATTGTAGAGTCCAAATCCCTGCGCCTCACAGGACTACCTAAAACTCTAAATCATGTGACTTCAGAGTCTCATCAAGATGCTTCTTGAACTTTTGATAGTCCTGGTGCCATGACCACTTACCTGGGGACCCTGTTTCAGGGACTGACCATGTGATGAACCAGCTAGCTATAGCTGTCTGAAGCATGCTAAACTTGTGTGTGGTGATCAAATCAAATGCGCCCTTTGAGGATGTAACACAAGCCTCCATACATACATGGTTGCATTCTACTAGTTTCTTGTTTCCCAACTCCTTTTCCTTACTGTGTATAATTTATGCTATGGTTGGCTAATGCTGGTTATAAGCTGCATGATGAAAGACTGTTTTGTTGAACAGGCATATGTGATTTCATTTTTTTTTTATTGTATGACTTCCATATTGCGGTGCTTAAGGTTTTTTCTTGACATTTTTTGTTTAAATGGGGGGAAGAATACTTAAACTGATTCACAAAATGACATCTAATTATACTTCATGCGCAAGTAATTATTCCAAAGACGTGCTATAGGGTTACTCCAAAGTACTTCCACTCAGCCATGCTGGTGGGCTACTCAGTTTCTAAACTTGGATGAGCTACAGTTAAATAGCTTTGTGGTTCTGGTGTAGGGGTCTTTTGTTTGTTGGTTCTTTCTTTCGAATTTACTCAGCTACGTCAAGTCTATATAAATGAGTTTACCAGAAAATAGTTTAGGAAGTTCTGGTTATGAGCTTCTGAACTTGACACTTTTTATGTTTCTCGGTTTTCAACTAGTTTTAACCTTGCCATTATTTTTCCTTATTTCATATTTGCTAAAATAAACAAACAATATTTTGCTGCTACTTTGTTTTGTCAAATAGAGTTCACGAGTAGTGCTTGCAGTGTTGCCTACAGCAGAGAGTTGTGGGCTTTTTTCCTCACAAGTCTTGTATCGTTTAGTGTCTATTAGAGACTGCTGAAGTCCAGGTGGCTATATACAGAATTTCAGATATATTTTGGTGACTGTGTTTGATCCCTCATAAAGGAAGATGGGTTTGTCTCTTGAGTGCGTTTGCCTTTATAACATTTTTGTGACTTTTGAACATTTGGACTTGCTTGGTGTCATGCACAACATGACACCAAGGGTCAAGCCTTCAGATTTGAGGGAAAAGCAAATCCTGATTGTTATTAGTGTGGAAATGGAATTACACAAACACATCCTTTGTAGTTCTAGGACAGAAGACACTCTTGCATACTGTGGTTGTCAGAATCTGAAGTTTTCTCTTGTTGATCGATTAACATCTTTGTACTTAGCAATGGCACAAGTTTATTGTAGTTCTGCTGAAAAGTCCTGCGGTGCTGGTAGTACAAGGTGTTGCATAGCACTCTCCTCGTGAAGCATTTGTTGCAGTAGCAAGTTCTTGAGGGTTAACTGCTTGTATCAAAGCAGTTAAGGCTCTGAATCCTTCTCGTTTTCTTCCAAGTTTACTGGTTTTGTGAGCATGCAGTACTGCATTGTGTGTTGGAATATCCAAGTAGAACGGTGTACGTTTGGTTTTTCATAATAGTTGCAAGCAAGTCTTCTAGATTGTCTTCATTTAAGAGCCATAGTAGATTATGTGGTGGAAGTAGTATGGTAGGAGTTGAATGTGGAGTGGTTTTATTAATTTATTTCTTGATTTGTAGATGTGTTCTGTGGAGAGGAAAATGGTGGTAAGCTGGGACTGTCTTTGAGTAGACTTGTGGGAGTTACTATATTTCATGTATTCTCCAGCCAACTTGGGCAAAGCATTGTCTGTCAGTTTTCTTAGAGCAGGACTCCTTGTTTTATCTGCAGCAACCATTCTCAACTATTTATACATCGTTCCTCTTTTGTCATCTCCAAGAGCCAGTCATGGGAAGTGCCTCTGTACTTATGCATCATACAGTGTTGAACACTAGGAAGGGTTCCTGCTCTATTCTGTATGCCCTCTTGAGGCCTCTTAGCCTCTCCTAATTGAGATTGGGAGTGGGGGCTTCCCTGATGGACCAAAACCACATTCAAATACCTTCCTTTCATATGTTACTAAAAATAACCTAGGATAGGATCTCATGTTACAGACTCACAAGTAGTACATCAAGTAATTTTTGGGTAATGGGCTACTCAGTGTACATCACTTAATTGCAATTGAAATAGAACTGAAAAAGACAGTGGTTTTTTATATGTTTTAGCTAAGATAGGGTTTTCAAAAGAGCAGATTTTTGGAGGTCATGGTCTGTTATGGAAGTGGGTCTTGCCAAGACCAAACTCTTGATATTGAAAATACACTATTCATTAGACCTGTTTGTGGGTTTATTGTGGTGTGTTTGGTGGCTTAGGTGGTTTGCTTTTGCAGATGCTGTGTTTGCATATTGGTTTACTTCTTAGTAGCAAAACTTAAATTTGGATATCACAATTGAGGAAGAAATAAATGATATAACCAAGAAAAATCACTGAAGTTACTGTATATGAACTACTTGACAGCCTGCTATATCCTGAAATTATGTAAGCTCACTAGAGAATCCGAGATGTACTACCAAAAATTCTGCCCATTTTACAAGGTGGGAAGTGGTACGTTTGAAGGACACTTGAAGGAGTGTCTGATTGTACTATTGTCAACGTGGGTTTATTTTTCTTACATTTAATGCAAACCATTAAATGCTTGGAGTATGGAATCCAGCTAAGGAAAATTAAGGGATGTAAAACTGCCTTCAAGGGTAGTCATGTCTTTAGTTCATTGCATTCTGTAAAATCTAGTAATGCAAGTGTATTGAGTATCGGAAGCAGTCAGCCAGCCTGCTTAGGGTGGTATCTAGTTAAGACACCACATTACAGTAGGCACTGAACCAGCAACCACAGTGGGAGGGTGCATTTGCGTGTTTGTTTACAGGCATCTACTTGGAACTGGGATACAAGAGAGATGCTCAGCAGAAGTCTGGCAGTAGCTGTTGTTCCCTCCTCCCCAACCCTCCCACCTTTCCTTGTGTTATTTAAAAGCAGTATTGATGCTGAATATACAAACCAGAAATACCTGATAAACTACATTTAGTCAAAAACCAAACACACATGCACAATCCCAACAACAAGAAAAAACAGACTGAAAAAGATAGCTCAAAAAAAAGGGTTTACTTGAATGTGAAATAAGCTTAGAATGAAGATTCCTAACCTTTTATAGCCAAGAATAGTAATCTGATAATTCTTGGAATAGTCGACAGATTGTAGAAGTGACCGAAAATAAAAAACGAATAAAAGCGCAGAAGTGGTTGAAGAGATATTGAATTTCAGTCTTCAGGTAGTGAGCAGTACAAGGAAATATTTGCTGCTCTACATATTGTTCATAGGTAAAGAGAATGGCAAGAAAGAACTTACGTACTCTTTCCAGAATTAGTTAAATATTGGATAGCTTCATCAAACTGAACAACAAAAAAATACATGGTGAGAAGAGAAAGCTAAATAGAAGGTAAAAATAATAATGTTACAGCTACTTAGCCTCCCCTTAACCCCCAAAGTTAAGTTTTTTCATTGTTTGGATTTTTGATTCTATAATTAATAGTGGAAGGAGCACGTCCAGGTCATGCACGTGTTGGAGCCGGGTTGTGATTCTGGAGCTCAGACATCAAGTGTGATTTCTATTCCTTATATTTTCTTGTGGAAACAAGATATTTTTTCCTCCATGTTGCATTTTTAAAAAGAACAGAAAATCCATTAGACCTGTTGGAATATGGTTTACTTTTTAGTCTTCTTTCTTATTATTTCTTCATTAAATTATGTGTGTCAAATAGTTGTATGAATATATTCAGGAAAGGGTTTACTCCTGTTTAAAAGAATGAATGCTCAAAGTTACTTTGTATTTATGCTGTATTTGTGTGTATGTTTACTTTAAATTTAAGCTCAATATCTTTTCTAAATGTTTATTCGCATAATGCTTACAGCATTCCTGCAGTTTCTATAGGGCATTGAAGGCAGGCGCGCTGCTGATAATAAAGCCCTTTGCAGTGTTCCTGTATTGCTGTCCAATCTTTGCAGGTGCTGAAGAGAAAATTTTGGAAGAGTTTAAAGAAACACACAATGCCGACTCTCCAGATTTTCAGCTCCAGGCAATGATCCAGGCTGCTGGCAAGCTAGTACTGATTGACAAGCTGCTGCCAAAACTGAAGGCTGGTGGCCACAGGGTGCTTATCTTTTCCCAGATGGTGCGCTGCTTGGACATACTGGAAGACTACCTCATTCAAAGACGGTAAGAGCAACAAAATAATACAATTCTAAATAAACTGTGCTTTCCTCAGTGGCCACTGTATTTAACCTGTGAATAATCCATATTGAAAAGGGATGAAATTCAAACATGTTACAGTGTTTTCTGTAGTGATCTGACTACAGGGAAAAGCATACCTGTAAATTGCAAGTACTGAGATTTTTCTTTTGGGTGAATACAAAATGACCTCACATGGAAAGCTTTAAACCTTTTGGTTTACTACTCAGTGAAATGTTTTGGTGGCTGTAGAGGTTTTTAGCTTAAGCCTGAATGTTTGTTTAATTCCTTGGAATGAAAGTCTGTTCTTTACCGAAAGAAACAAAGCAGGAGACATAGCTGTGTGTCTTCCACTGACGAAGATAGTGGATGCAGGAACAGTCACTCAGTTTGTTGTAGTCTTTTAACCCTATAGTAGCGTATTTCCTTTTTGTTTTAATTGCATATTCTAACAAACAATGTCATTGCAATTAAGTTCTCCATATAATGCATCTATATTTCAGGTACCCGTATGAACGAATTGATGGCCGAGTAAGAGGCAACTTGCGTCAGGCAGCTATCGACAGGTTTTCAAGACCTGATTCTGATAGGTTTGTTTTCCTGCTGTGTACAAGGGCAGGAGGTCTGGGCATTAATCTCACTGCTGCTGATACCTGCATCATTTTTGATTCAGACTGGAACCCCCAAAATGACCTCCAGGTAATACTACAAGATACCGTTTTATTAAAAATATTTCTTTGCCTTTTTGCTGTGAAATTTTTGCACCTACAAGAGAAATTATCTGCTGTCCCTCTCTTGAAAGCATAAAGATTATTACTTATATTGAAAGCAATGACTTTTAAAGTAAGTTCTCTGCATTGATTTGTCACCTGTAACTATCTGTCTTTGTTTCGCCAGGCTCAAGCACGATGTCACAGAATAGGACAAAGCAAATCAGTGAAAATTTACAGGTTGATAACAAGGAACTCTTACGAAAGGGAAATGTTTGACAAAGCTAGCCTGAAGCTTGGCCTTGATAAGGCTGTGCTACAATCTATGAGTGGAAGAGAAAATGCTACAAATGGGGTGAGAATTAATACACTAACGTGCATGATCAACAAATGCTACGAAAGCACAACACTTCCCTTGGCTTGTTTGTATATAGCTGGAAAATGATGGTTTTCAGATGGGAGTATAGCATGTATTTTAAAGTAGGGTTAATTAAGGGCAGGGCTAACCTGAACTGGCTCAGCCTATCTAATGGCCTATTTATTGCCTAAAGGGTGCAAGTGGAGTCATGTTCCCTCAATCCACATCCGTTCTCATTATTCCATCCTTTACATTATGTTCATCCCAGCACTTTTTGGAGTTCTTCTAGTCACGTCTTTATGGTGTAGACTTTTTGCTTTGGACTTCTTTTGCTTTAGCTCTTTGTCAGTTTAATATGTTAAATCTCTGCCCAGGAGGAATTTAGCAGTCATAAGAGCTAAAGTAAAGGGAGTCAATGACAATGAATTATTAAATAGTTAAAACCATTCATATAACTTCACCCTAAGAATTTTGTTGTTTGTATTCTTCTTTTAAAGGTGACCTCAGCATGAATGTTTAATTGACCGATACGACATTATCGTAGAGTTTCAGTTCTTAAAATGCTAAATAGGAATATCATCAGTCTGATTATGCTGTCACATGTACAAAAAAGCCCAACCCCAACCCCCATCTCTTACATGTTACAGGTGCAACAGCTTTCTAAGAAAGAAATAGAAGATCTTCTTCGAAAGGGGGCATATGGTGCTCTGATGGATGAGGAAGATGAAGGCTCTAAGTTCTGTGAAGAGGATATTGATCAGATTCTCTTAAGGCGAACGCATACAATTACTATTGAATCTGAAGGAAAAGGCTCAACGTTTGCAAAGGTGTGCATTGACATTCAGAGGAAAATTAATAAAATGTGACCAGGATAGATGGAAGTAGTATTAAATTGCCTTCTGTGTCAGTTAGTTTTGTCAATGTACTCATCCTAGATATTTCCCTCACAAGTGTTGGGATATCTGTGTTTCCAGTTCTGATAGTTTCAAGGCTTACGTTTTTTCTTTCTTGAAATTCCAACTTTATAACTCCTAAGTATTTTATTTACTGGTGAAAATAGATACTCTTTGTAGCATACTGTTAAGAAACCAACACATTTGTTTTCACATTTGCTAGGCTAGTTTTGTTGCATCTGGGAACAGGACAGACATTTCCTTGGATGATCCTAATTTTTGGCAGAAGTGGGCAAAGAAAGCTGAGCTGGATATTGATGCTTTAAATGGAAGGGTAAGAGCTTTACAATAGTTCCTAGTACAATTAAATTGAAGATTTTCCTTCCTCCTAAAGTTCTATATTTTCACTTTGATTATAGAATAACCTAGTTATCGATACACCAAGAGTAAGAAAGCAAACCAGACTCTACAGTGCAGTCAAAGAGGATGAACTGATGGAGTTTTCAGACCTGGAAAGTGATTCTGAAGAAAAACCTAGCACAAAGCCCCGTAGGCCTCAGGACAAATCACAGGGTTATGCAAGAAGTGAATGTTTCAGGGTGGAGAAGAACTTGTTGGTTTATGGGTAAGGATATACAAGTTAAATATGCTGATCGTGGCTACAGAACTGAAAATATGGAAATGACATATAGTAAATAACTCATCCGTCTCTTGGACATATTCACAAAATCTCTTAACTGTTTAAGCTTTACCTCAGCACGCTGTATACATGCCAGTGAGGTTTTAAGTTGATGTATGTATGTATAAGTTGTGTATATGTGTGTTATTTAGCTAAAAGTATCTCACAGATGGCTATGAGCTCATCGGTAAGAGATGTAGATTTGTAATGCCAGAATATTTGTTAATGGTTTCTCATAGCATAAATAATTCCTGAGTTATCAAGGATTAATCTCTCTTTTCTAAGTGTTTTGGAGAACAACAAAGTGTATGTGTAAAGAACAATGTGGTTGTGAAATCAACAGTCAATCTGGAGGTTTTCAACATAGATTCTGGTATTTTGGGGCCACTTAAATTCGGCTGTTTGATACTTTATATTTTTCCCCATTGAATTTAGCAATTGGAGTTTTAAGTCTTTGAAAGCAAGTAGCTATATTTGACTGCTAACATGGTGGGCTTAAGAATGACTGTCTTTATTTTAGGAAGTTGTGTACAACAATTGTTGAGAATGGATTTCAGGATTAAAATAAGAATGATTCCCCAAATACCATGATTGTAGGTATTGGTTGAATTTCCTATTTGTAGCTGACTGGGACCATTAGAGTTAAACATATGTACTTTATTATTTTGAGTGTAATTCAATTGCAGCTTTACGAGCAGTGAACTTATTGCCTGTTCTGTAAAATAAACATTCTTAACCCTTTGGTGGTGGAGGTTGGCTTCCCTGACGTAACCTCCGAATGCCAAATACGTCAGTGCTAATGCAGGAGGTCCCAACTTACTTGGTACCAGGAGTTAAATTGAAAGTCAGCAATTAAAACGCCAGTCAGTGCCCTGGCTGTTGTATTGAACATGTTTTTCTTATAGCTGGGGTCGGTGGACTGACATCCTCTCACATGGACGCTATAAACGTCAGCTAACAGAGCAAGATGTGGAAACCATCTGCCGGACTATCCTGGTGTATTGTCTTAATCATTATAAAGGGGATGAAAATATCAAAAGTTTCATCTGGGATCTGATCACTCCAACTGCAGATGGGCAAACTAGAGCTTTGGTTAATCATTCCGGTATGTCAACTCAATCAAATAATGTTGCCAGTAAATAGGAAGGAATTGCTTCAGTCGTGCTATGTATTTAGTTTAAACTATAGCCATTCTGACATGTCATGGGATCTTGTCAGTTTTTATGAGTAAGGTGGGCTTTGACTTAGTCTGTACTTAAAGGAGAAGTCTCCCTTGAACGCTTTGCAGTGTTTGTTTCCATAAATCAATTTTGAACAGGTATTCCAGAGTGATATTTAAGTGGCATCTACTGCTGGAGTTAATCTCTTTCAAATTGCCGTAAATCAGAAAGCTTGTTTCCTTATGGCCATTCAGATTCATGAGAGTTTTTACAAAAAAATATTTATATAACACCGTTTTCTGGCTGGCACTTTGAGTTTTGAAATATTCACACCTAAATTTGCATGAAAGTTTTGGTTTATTTTTGTTACTTGCAATTTTCTGTACTGAATAATGTTGCCGTTCAGTTTTTGGGGGTAGTGTTGCCCACAAAGGAATAAATATAGCAGTGATAGCTTTAGATGGATGTTTGCAATGCAGTTGGGGGTGAGAGCTTTTTCTGTTCAGATTGTATAAGAAGTATTGGGGTTTTATGCAGGTCTGTCTGCACCAGTGCCCAGAGGGAGGAAGGGCAAGAAAGTAAAAGCCCAGAGTTCACAGCCAATGCTGCAAGATGCTGATTGGCTCACAACCTGTAATCCAGATGTGTTATTTCAAGAGGACAGCTATAGGAAACATCTCAAACATCACTGTAATAAGTAAGTATTAATAAATATTTCATTTAAAGGGGTTTGGTTTACTACATGCTTTTGAAATGCCCGCAATTCTTTTGGATATTTTTGATAGGGCACAGGGCCATTTAATAGGATGAAAAAGCCATTATTACTTTTTAATTTGGGGATAATCATCTTAACAGATATCTGGATACTTCTGTAAGCTCTTTATGACTGATCAGCACAGTTCTAAAGAAAATGGTTTTCTACTTAGTAAATAATGGTGGAATCAGATGAGGTTATTCTTTTTACCATATTAAGGAAAGACTACACTAAGTCTATTTCTCTTGACAATTGGCTGTCTTTAAACAAAAGCTTTTTTTATTTCGTATCCTTCTTGTGGGGTCCTTTCAAGCTGATGTCCTTTAAAATTCTGTTCCTTAGATGTTAAAGTCAAATATCCAGTTCTTAGTTTCCAGAGTATCATGTAATAGAGTATTTCTTCTTTTCTCCTTTTCTGCTTTGTTTGGTATAAAATATATCACTGAGTTCTCTTACCTGAAGCGGTGCCCTGATATGATTTTTGAAATTCTAAACATATTGTTAAACTTGGAAGCCACTGGGGATAAAGATCATTGGATGTTACATTGTTTTATTGTTGCAGAATGTCTCTTAAGAGCTTCTGTTTCATTCCTTTGGCTTTTGTTTTGTAGCATCTTGGTTATTTTTGTGTCAGCTTCCTTTGACAGCGTCCTGGTTCTCCATCTCAGTTTTGCTTTCCATTACAGACACTGAACCTAACCCTTGTCCCAAAAATAGCTTGCTTGGGGGTTGGGGAGAGGCTGTTTGCTTTGGGAGTTTTGGGGGTTTTGTTGTATTTCAAGTTTATACTCCTCATTACATATATACCATGCAGATGTAATGGAGTGTTACTGAAAGGTCGTAAATTACTTTTGTGGTTTTAATATATATTGTGCCTTACTACTGTTTATCGGAAAGAAATTATTGATTTTAAAAGTACCTGTAGCCTGTCAATAGGGGGTGTGATGTGAAGGAGGAAAGGCGTTTAAGGGGTTTATTAGCTCATTTCCAGATGCTAAGCAAGCTTAATTCTCAGCTGATGAAAACAGGTACTTACAGAATTATATTAGCAAGTGCACTTCCAAATAAACTGCTTTCTGATTTTTTTCTGAACTGTTACTCTGATCTGTTATTACATTTCACTTGCTCTTAAAGTAATTAAATTCTTCCCTGTAACATTATTTTAATCTCACAGCTAACGTGTCTTCATTACTTGTTCTATCAGTTTGCAGATCAGATTTAAATTCATTTTTAAAATATTGGTTCTGTAATAATGCAGTAGAATAATTACCAGGATCAGGAATACTCCTAAATGTACAAGAATGTTTTCAGTTGCAGTCTTTTCCTTGACTTCCCAGATCCACCAGGACTAAGTGAATTGTAGAAGCAACATGTTTAGCCCAGGTAAAAGCAAACAGAGGTGAAAGCCAATTAATAATCTTAATTTCCTTCAAAAGGTACCAGTAGCAGTTGGCTTTAAAAGAATTGGCATCCTATCCCTATGCAACATGTATGCTGTTTTAGGGCATAGGACTCCTGAAAGAGCCTCTGGTTTTCTGTTGATGGTTGTTTTTTTTTTCCAGCTCCTCTTCTTTGGCTTGATGTAACAGCTGTTATTGCTTAATACTAAGATGATAGAGACCCTCAACAGCTTATTTACATAGCCACACAGGGAGCAGGGACACCTTACTGGTCCCAGTTATCACGCATACAAAAAGAAGCATGTCTGACATGTTTTGAATTGCAGACATGACCTTCATTCAAATCCCTGCTCTTCCGAGGTTTGCTTGGATAACACATGTAAAACCCGAGTATTGCTCTGGTTGCATCTGATCTCTAATGAGGAGCTCTGAAAACTGGTGGTGGTCTAAATTTTTCATGCAAGCGAGTGATCAGATTACTGCTTCTCTGGTCACCCTTGCCGTTCCAGGAGCAGCAGCAATTCAACAGTTGCCGTGATGAATTCGGGTACAGCGAGAGGGCAGGCTGAGTAATCTCCATTTTAGCTGGTGCTGATTCTACTTCATGAACTAGGCAGCAGGGGGTGCCCTGATTTGGGCAAACATAGGAGAGCAGGATTATTTTCAGGTAGATAACCTTTTCTACAGAGATGACCTCTTTTCTAGTCACCTTGAAAAACCAGTCTGCCATGCTCTCTCCTGCCAGCTTCAAGTGTGACCGCACCACCTGACAACGCTTCCAAAAATGACTGTAGTATTGCAGAAATGGGGAAGAAATAAACATGGGCAATGAAGATTTTTCTCTTCCTCATAGTAGTTAGGTTGTGCACAGGTAAAATTAAATAGCAGTTTGAACTATAAAGAGTAAAAATAGTTAATATCTCCCAAGGGAAATGGGGGATTATTTTTTCCCCCTATTCTTGGAAGCAAAAAGTTGTATAATCTGAAAAACCTGACATTCCATATTGAGGGTTTATTGTAAGGTAGTAAAACCAGATTTTATATCTCGTTTATTCCTACAACTTCTGATGTGCTTCCAAAAATGGTATTAAGGCAGCAGCTGAGGAAATTTTATGAGATAATGAAGCAGAACAGTTACTGAAAGCCATCTGCTCAGTTGTTTACAAACTTGCTTCAATACTTCAGAGGCAGTGGTAGAGTACGTGTCTAAACTTCACAAGCTGCACTAGGTAGAACTAAATGAAATGCGGCGGGGCTGGGCTGAGCTGGGTCCCTCTCTGTGCAGTGTAAGCAGTTGCCAGGCAGGCCTGTTGGAAGCCAGCAGAAAGCACCACACAGAGGTGATTATGTGCCACCATCTGTCACGCTTCAAGCCTACCATACAGCATGGCTAATCAGCCTTGGCAGGATGATGGATGAACAGCAGCAGCTGCCAAAAGCCACTGTTGGCAAACAGTCCTGAAGTTAAGAACTTTTTTCCCCCCTCTGCCTTCCTCTCCAGGGTCCTGCTGCGTGTCCGCATGCTCTACTATCTACGACAAGAAGTTATAGGGGACCAAGCAGACAAGATCTTAGAGGGTGCTGACTCAAGGTTAGTGCAAGTGCAGGTTTATTTTTTTTTGCTGTATGACGTTGTTTTTTCTAAAGTACAGGTACTGTAGTAGTGGAGCATTTAAAGGTTGTCACAGTTTATTTCTTAAATGTCTATTCTCAAGCAGCCTTAATTATTTTATCAAGAGCAGTGGGTAATTTCCTTGGGGGAAGAAACGATATGGAGAATCAGAATCATAGAATAGAATCATAGAATATGACAAAGGCGGATTTTTGGTTCTGTTAATATTGAATTCTATTTCAATTTAAAAAATTAAAAGAAATATACTAAGACCTTGAATTAATCATATTTGAATAAGCATTGGCATTCCACTCCCAAAATAGCTGAATGCTGGGGGATTTTTGATGGGAGGGGGCTTGAGGGGGGTGCGTGTGTGTTTTCGTTTAACCATCCTAATTATTTTTCAAGCTACTTAAATTCCTGTTTTGGGTCTTCCCCCAAAATTCATATTTAGAGAACAGCAGGAACCCCTTTTTTATTTAAAAAAATAAATAAATTGTCCAGTAGCATCTTTGAGAATATATATATATATAATGATGTCTTCACAGTGAAGTAGATGTATGGATACCTGAGCCGTTCCATGCTGAAGTTCCTGCAGACTGGTGGGATAAGGAGGCAGATAAATCCCTCTTAATTGGAGTATTCAAACACGGTAAGTGATGTCTCACTCTGAACAAAACTCAGTTGTAAAGCTTTCTGTGTGTAGGACTGTTCAGTCATAATATTAACAAGTATTGTTCCAAAGAACTGTTGGCTTGTATCTCCCTTTTTTTCTTGCCTGCATTAAAAACCCTAATATGAGCTGTAAATATCAGATGCTGTTTTTAAATGTTTACAGAACATTTGAGAAGAAAACATTACTTTCTTGGCTGTAAATAAAACAAAACCATATTTGTTTAAATAATAGCCAAATAGTAAGATAGATATCTATAAACTTAGCTTCCAGCACTGCTTCACTTGCTAACTCTGCCAACCAGTGTCAAAGTGGACGGTGGGCTTAACCTCTGCTATTAATCTGTACAAGTGCCTCCT
The DNA here is from genome assembly GCF_963264785.1 of Psittacula echo. NCBI lineage: Eukaryota > Metazoa > Chordata > Aves > Psittaciformes > Psittacidae > Psittacula > Psittacula echo. The sequence goes on from NC_137737.1 coordinate 122,664,921, forward strand.
GGGCTTTGTTCCAAGCAATATTTCACAAATGTCAGTGTTGAGAACTCCCGGCTCCCTTGAGTGGGATGCAGCCTTGTTAACTTTGAAAGGCTGGGGATGCAGAGCTGGCATGATATATACAGTGAGCGATTCCTGATTATAATCCCAATTCTCTGGAGGTTGCAGAGGTATTCTCAGCAGCCCAGCCTGACTAAAGGGGAGAATGATGGCTTATAAAACCTTTCATGATTACAGTTTGGCTTGAGGCTCTACAGCAGTTAGGAGCAGTGTGTTGTAGTACAAATCCTAATTGAATTGTGCTGTTCTGCCTATGTACAGCAGCTCTGTGTTGTGGGCTCAGCTGAGGCAAGTCTAGTCTAAAAATCATTTTCCTGCAGTGCACTGTTGGGATCTGCCATTTTCCATCTAGTCAACTTGGGCAGTAAAAAAGCAAACAGCAGTTTGAAAACCATAGAGGGAACCGTGTCATCTTACTGACATGCATCATCCTAAACCTAATAAGACAGGTTCGTTGGCCTTGCGTATAACCCATGTATACAGCATTTTTGCAGCCTACACTGAGGGTTCCAGCAGGGCTGGAGCTATAAAAAATGTTTGTGTGTGCGTGTGTGTTTCCGTTCACATCTGCATGTTTCCAGTAGGGAGTACTGAATGTGGAGAACCACTGTGAAATTCATATAGGAAACTTAAAGAAGTTTTTCACTTGTGGAAGACTTTTACTTTACCTTATAAAGACATTAAATTCACAGCTTTCTTCAGTAGCTGCTATTTGTTAATGTTGTTGATGTGAAAGTGTTTCTATGCTGATGGAATTTACCAATATGAAAAATTTCATTACATGAATGAAATGGTTGTTTTCAGCGTGGTGACAGCTCCTTTGGTTTTATTTAAAAGTAAATCAATTAATCCAGAAGATTTTACTTCTACTGCCTATCCTGTTCACAGTTGGTCATAGCTTTAAAAACAACCAAACACATTTGTCTCTTGCTCTGCATGCAGGTTATGAGAAGTACAATTCTATGAGAGCTGATCCAGCACTGTGCTTTCTGGAACGGGTTGGCATGCCTGATGCAAAGGCCATAGCTGCTGAACAGAGAGGGACAGACATGTTAGCAGATGGTGGTGATGGGTAAGGAGGACATGAAAAGATTAATAAACTTTATCAACATTGTAGAAGTTGGCATGAGTTCATGTGTCGTATCTTGCTTACATCTTGCCTGAGGCTCTGAAGTGATCATATGATGTAAAAAGTACATAGGATTGTTGACACAGTTGAGCATGAAGTATAAATGTGTACTATACCATACTGCTGGCTTTTGTAGCTTTCTTGCCTTTGTCCAGAAAATCAGCCCCTCTCAAAACCAATATATTTCTTGAAAATTTGTCTTTTAAATATTTTATAGTGGTGAATTTGACAGAGAGGATGAAGATCCAGAATATAAGCCAACCAGAACTCCTTTCAAGGATGAAATTGATGTAAGAACTTCCAACTTTCTGTAATTGCAAATACATAAAATTGTAATTGATTCCCCATGTTTATTTTAAAGTGCAGTTCCTGAGAGCTGCTAGATAAACACACCTTACAGAGACTGCTTGCTGCTGTGTTTGAGAGATGACGTATTTTTCTTGTGAAATGGTAGCATATTGTCAAAACTGAAAACTAAAATAACTTCTGTCTTCTCCCTAAGGAATTTGCAAACTCACCTGCAGAAGACAAAGAGGAGTCCGTAGAAATACACCCAAGTAAGCCTGTAGCAAAGAAATTAAAAAGGCAAAAATCAACCATTTAGTGAAAGGTGGACTGTTAGTATTGGCGCATGAGGGAAGAGATGGTGGGTTGGGAAAACACCACAGTAAACTTCTTGCTGCCAAATCTCTTCATGCTTCATATCTTTCAAAACCAATTATTTACTGTCTTTGAATAATTCACATTATGGCTTTCTGGGTTTCTAATTACATAGTAGAAATTGTGATGATAAAGACCGGATGTTTCATAATGCAGCCGTTGATGTTTTTGCCGAGGTAGTCTTGGAAGTTATAGATATGTTGTTTCCTCACTATAGAGGAAAATTGCCAAGTTTAAGTGAGAATAATAGAATGGGAAATCGTAAGTGTAGGTGTTTCCTCAGAGGCAGAATGATCTTCTTAGTGTAATATATTTAAAGATGCATTAATTTAAATACTTACAGTATTAATAATATGTTTGCATTCATAACATTGAATTATAATGCTTGATGGTTACATCTAAATGCTTCACAAGCATTTCTGAGTTTGTAGAATTGGATGGTTTGATTCTATTTTTTATCTCCTACCAGTGTAGTTCTTCTATTTCTAATTTGCAGTGCACAAATGTTAATGAAGCATATGATCTTACCTGATAAAACAGGACTCCAGTTATAGCCATAGGAACTTCAGAATATTTAGTGGTGGTTTTGCAGTGCAAAAATGCTTTCCTGTTCTCTAGACAAGCACGGCGAAAGCAATTCTGAGTTAGGCCAACTCTACTGGCCCAACACTTCAACCCTGACTACCCGTCTGCGTCGCCTCATTACTGCTTATCAGCGCAGTTATAAAAGGCAACAAATGAGGCAAGAGGCACTAATGAAGACTGACCGCAGGAGACGCCGGCCTCGGGAAGAAGTGAGGGCACTGGAAGCAGAAAGGGAAGCTATAATAACTGAAAAACGACAAAAGTGAGTTTCTCAGTGGTATTTCTTCAAATCTTATTTGAGCTTTTGTGTCACTAGTGCCACTCTTCTGTTTTGAAAGAATAAACGTAAGGGCATCCAAACTAGGTTTGGGACTCTTACTTATTCAGTGTTCTTATTTCTCTTTCTTTTTCCTTGACTAGATGGACAAGAAGAGAAGAAGCTGATTTTTATCGTGTAGTGTCTACTTTTGGAATTATTTTCGATCCTGTAAAACATCAGTTTGACTGGAATCAATTCAGAGCATTTGCCAGGCTTGATAAAAAGTCCGATGAAAGTTTGGAGAAGTATTTTAATGGCTTTGTGAATATGTGTAGACGAGTGTGTCGAATGCCAGTCAAACCGGATGATGGTAAGTTTTAACTGACTGTAGAAGTAACATAACTGTGAGGAGAACATGAGAACTGTTGAAACTTCATTCCCAGACGTAATGATTTTGAAATGGGTGTACATTTAGTCAATGTTTAAACAACACACATTGATGTCATTGCAGAACCACCTGATCTTTCCACACTGATCGAGCCCATCACGGAAGAGCGTGCTTCTAGAACTTTGTACCGCATAGAACTGCTGCGGAAAATCCGTGAACAGGTTCTCCATCACCCCCATTTAGGGGAGAGGCTGAAACTTTGCCAGCCAAGCTTGGACCTGCCAGAGTGGTGGGAGTGTGGTAAACATGACAAAGACTTACTGATTGGTGCTGCTAAACATGGAGTCAGTAGGACAGATTATCACATTCTGAATGATCCCGAACTCTCTTTTCTTGAGGCTCACAAAAACTTTGCTCAAAGTAGAGGGACTGGCAATGCAAATACTGTCTCTTCTGTAAACCCTCTGGGTGCTGGCTGCAGTCAAACACCACCTGTTGTCCCATCCACACCCATACAAGAAGAAAAGACTACAGAACAAATGGAGTCTAAAGTTGAAGGGTCTGAAAATCCAGCAGCCAAAGAAAAGTCTGATATCAAAGAGGAGACAGATACTGTGGATAAGGGCACTAAACCGGACTGTGATGCTGAAGCTGAGCCTGGCTCTGTTAAATGTGAATTGAGAGACATAGAAATGAATACAGATGTAGACCCAAAATCTATTTCTGAGAAAGGTTCAGAAGAAGACGAAGAGGAGAAAATGGATGATGATGATAAATCAGAAGAATCCTCCCAACCTGAAGGTAATGCGTTGGTCAGATCAATTCCGTGTGCTTAGCATGAGGCCCACAGCTGTTGTAGCTTGTGCCAGCTGGTAAGTGGCACACACAGAGCCATTATGGAGCTTGGGATGGGCTACATGTAGCAGTTCTTCTGCCCTTCCGCGTATCAGGTGGCTAGATAAGCATTCATGAAAGCCATCCAGCATCAGCAGGGTATTCCCCCACAAGGAATGATTTCCAAGATAGCTTACTGAGCCAGTAAGCATGGTCTCTGTGCCAAATGCATAAGGCTAAGGCTCTGCTGTAATAATTTCTGAACAAAAGCCTGAATTACAGATGTTGTGTCAAAACTGCTTGTGTTAACCTGTCTAGCTAGTTAGGTTGATACTGGGTGGTTGGGAACTTCTGTAGTTAATACCTCGTTGTGGTTGTTACTCAGCAGGAGCAGTTTCTCAGGGTAAGAATTTTGATGAAGAAAGCAATGCCTCTATGAGCACCGCAAGGGATGAAACACGCGATGGATTCTACATGGAAGATGGGGATGCCTCTGTGGTTCAGCTGCTTCATGAGAGAACATTTGCCTTCTCTTTCTGGCCTAAGGTTGGTTAGGGGGAGAAGGGCTTGTGTCTTTTTCAATACAGATAAAATAGAGAAAATGTGTTTGCAATATAACAGCAACCTTTGTATGTCTGCGCTTTGAGTGGGCAAGGGACTTTTTACTAAGAATGATTTGTGGAATAGCATTTTATTCTTCAATTTCAGACAAATTAACAGAGGAAATGAATTGCTTTACTGTAAATAGTGTCCTTTGGTAAAAACAAAAACTACTGACATGAGTTTCTCATAGGTTCCATAACTGCATGTCAGCAGACTCGCACCTCCATTGATGGAAGCAAGCTTACAATTTTGTATTAAAGATTTTGTCTGCAGAGCAATCTGCACTGTTGAGATCAAAGATTTTTAAGATCACCTTTTTATTTAGGGGTGAGAAGATTGTAGAGAAGTGTTCCGGGGACCTACATGAGTGAAACTATTATGTAATGTTGACAGATGTAATTGTATTAAGGTATCCTGCAAACAGAAGCAGCAGTTTTAGATAGGATAAAGCTAGTTTTGGTAACAGTGTAGGAAATTATCTAATAGAAAATGTTTTTTTTTTTAACTAGGAAACCCTACCCTTTCATAATAAATCCATCCATAATTTAGTACTCTCTTTTGCAGTAAGGGCAGAGAGGGAAATAAAATAGTAATAGTCTTAAGCTTACTAATCACCATAACAGGGCCATCTGGTTTGGGATGGGGGGGCAGGGCAGGGGGACCTTGCTCTTAATAGGCTTATTCCTGGGGAAAGCAAGCAGTCTGTTGCAGCTGCTGAGGTTTGCTAGTAGCTTTGCACTGTTTTGCTGTTCAGGAAGCTCACTGATGCTCGTATTCCCTAACCAGCAGTATTTCGCATAGGTTGTAAGCTTCTGCTACTTCAAGCAGGATAGCGTAGAATGTGCTTGAGTACTGAAATGGAAAAAATGAAATGATACTCATCTTCTTTGCTTTCAGCATGTATTTTGGAAACACGGAGTGAAATCTTAACTCCAGTTACAGTGTAAAAGTAAACAAAAAAATTCTGTGTAGGTTCAGCATAAGTAGACAAATAAACATAATTAGAGATTTTTAGTGTACACGCTTCAGTGAAATTTGAAGTGATAATGGGCGTGGAATGAAAATTGACATTCATTAGATGTCCCTAGGTTGGTGCCCATTTCATAATGTTGAACTTTATTAATAGTGACGCTAATGAGGATCCACTTCCTAGGACAGAATTGCAAATTCAGCCTCTTGGATCTCGAGAACTGCAGCTCTAAGATAGTGATTGCAGATGTTTTGCTTTTCCCTACCTACCTAACTGTTGATTCTGCTGACTGCTGAAGTTTTGAAGTGTAAAACAGTACCGAGTTTCTGTTAGGTTTGTCAGTTAGTACATTGTCATACGGAAAACTTGGTCTTTCTCCTTTCCCCCGATGGAAATGCAGCTTTTAAATTCTAGTGATGTTTTATTCTACAAAATTGGCTGTGTGTTAGCTTCTTGTAAGGTGACCACTTTATCCTGATCTGAAAGAATAGTTGGTTTTGAAAGTATTTCTTGCGCTTTGGAAGCTGGAATGTGTCGTTACACTCATTTGAGTTCAAAAGGCAACTTTCACACTGAAGGTTCATTATATACTTTCCCTTTACACAGGACCGAGTAATGATCAACCGATTAGACAACATCTGTGAAGCAGTACTGAAAGGGAAGTGGCCAGTAAATAGGCGCCAGATGTTTGATTTCCAGGGGCTCATACCTGGGTATACTCCAACAGCTGTGGACAGCCCTCTACAAAAAAGGAGCTTTGCAGAGCTCTCCATGGTTGGTCAAGCCAGCGCCAGTGGCAGTGAAGATATCACCGCTTCTCCTCAGTTATCAAAGGCAAGACTGCATCTTCTTCTTGCATTAACCGTTTTATTTTGCATGCATTTCTTTTGCATAATAAAAAAAAAAAAAAGGCATTTCTATGCATAAAATGGGAAAAATAAAAAAGTGTTTCCTTGAATAAAATTAAGGCTTTGTTTTCAGAGTTAGATGTTTGCATTTTTATTGCAACTTCAGCGTAGCAAACTGAGCTTTGCTAATGTTTGGAAATGCTCATTTTTCATTAGGAAGATGCACTGAATTTGTCAGTTCCACGTCAAAGGAGGAGGAGACGAAGAAAGATTGAAATTGAGGCTGAGAGAGCTGCCAAAAGGAGAAATCTTATGGAAATGGTTGCCCAGTTACGTGAGTCTCAGGTGGTCTCAGAAAATGGACAAGAAAAGGTTGTAGATTTATCAAAGGCCTCACGAGAGGCAGCAAGTTCTACCTCGAATTTTTCTTCTGTTACTTCAAAGTTTATCTTGCCTAATGTCTCCACACCCGTGTCTGATGCCTTTAAAACTCAAATGGAGCTGCTGCAAGCAGGTCTTTCACGCACACCCACAAGGCATCTACTAAATGGCTCTTTAATAGATGGAGAACCGCCCATGAAGAGGAGGAGAGGAAGGAGGAAAAATGTAGAAGGGCTTGATCTGTTATTTATGAGCAACAAACGGACATCATTGACTGTAGTAAGACACCAACCTTTTTGTCTCATATTTGTTCTTCCGTGTCTAGTACTTTCTGAATGTGAGTTTAAAGTGTCGTGCTCTCCCTAATAGTGATACGCAGTTTTTATCCAATTAGCTTTTTCCTTTGTGTTTAGAGCTGTTCCTTCTTGTGAACAATGTTTTGTTTAGTTCAAAATCAAGTTTTTACTCTAGCAAATTGTAGCTGAGTTCTGAGTAGCTTGTACTTTCAAAAAGATGTTTGTTTGTTTGTTTGTTTCCAAAACATAATATATGTATAACAACGTAAATTTTGAGGCTTAAATATGTCTTTCTTACTGTGTAGCAAAGTGATGGTCTTGGAGGCCATTAACTGTAAATACACGTCTTTAGCTGTATGTTCTTTAATATTCAAGGCTGCTAAATTTACAAAATCTCCTAATGCTGTGGTATTTCTTTACATAGTATGAGTGTTTAAACCCCATTTATTTATGCAAAATGTCCTTGAGCATTTAGCTTCAGTCCCTGAAATTATTTCTCACAGGTAACTGTTCCCTTGAAGTGAGAAAATTAATGCAGACATTAATGTTTTCAGGAGGATGCAGAAGTGACCAAAGCTTTTGAAGAAGATATGGAAGCCCTGCCAGCAAGGAACATTCCATCTCCTGGTCAGTTGGACCCAGACACTCGCATCCCTGTAATCAATCTGGAAGATGGGACCAGGCTGGTTGGAGAAGATGCTCCTAAAAACAAGGATTTAGTTGAATGGCTTAAATTGCATCCTACTTACACTGTAGATATGCCAAGTTATGTACCAGTAAGTATGTGATTCTAGAAGTGTTCTTGTATTATATTAATCCAAAAGTTAGTTTTATGGAGCTCAAAATGAACTTCCTCACGTTTGGGCATAGTCATTGGATTTTGTAACTGTTGGTTTTCAGTGGGGGTTTTCCTCTTTAGGCACTCTTACTATAAACACCCAAGTTAGTGGCATTGTGATGTATGGGTTGCTTTTTTTAGCTCAATACTTGTATATGACAACATGTTAGCACAATGTTCCTGTCAAGTTCTGCAGAATTTCTTCATCTGACAAGAAAAAAGACTTTTCTGAGATAATTTAGAATCATAGAATAGTTAGGGTTGGAAAGGACCTTAAGATCATCTAGTTCCAACCCCCCTGCCATGGTTGGAACCACCATGTTCCAACCTCACCCTACACCACATCACCCAAGACTCTGTCCAACCTGGCCTTGAGCACCGCCAAGGGTGGAGCATTCACAACCTCCCTGGGCAACCCATTCCAGTGCCTCACCACCCTCTCAGGAAAGAACTTCCTCCTTATATCCAACCTAAACTTCCCCTGTGGAAGTTTGAACCCGTTACGTGGTGTTCTGTCACTACAGTCCCTAATGAAGAGTCCCTCTCCAGCATCTTTATAGGCCCTCTTCAGATACTGGAAGGCTGCTATGAGGTCTCCACGCAGCCTTCTCTTCTGCAGGCTGAACAGCCCCAACTTTCTCAGCCCATCTTCATACAGGAAGTGCTCCAGTCCCCTGATCATCCTCGTGGCCCTCCTCTGGACTTGTTCCAGCAGTTCTGTGTCCTTTTTATGTTGAGGACACCAGAATTGTACACAATACTTCAAGTGAGGTCTCACAAGAGCAATTTGAAGCTAAAGTAATTGGCCTCTTAAAATGGTTCTGTGAAAGGGTTCCATGATCAGTGATTTTCATCAAGAATGTGAAAAACTAAAAAATAATCCATCTCTCTTCTTTCCAGAAGAGTGCAGATGTGCTGTTTTCCCCATTTCAGAAGCCGAAACAAAAACGACACAGATGTCGAAACCCTAATAAACTGGATATAAACACCTTGACAGGAGAAGAAAGGGTACCTGTTGTAAATAAGCGAAATGGAAAGAAGGTAAAAATTAAGTTGGTCCAGTGGGGGGCTTTAACAGTGTCTTTGCATGTGGAAAGCAGGTTTTCTACTCCCAAGACTTCTTTTTGAAAGTTGAATAATTTGTCACTGGCAGTTACTGGAACGTACCACCCAGTTCCTTTAATTCTTTTTGTGCTCTTCTGATGTGTTCATATTAATCACTTGAGTAAATAACTCTTACTTTTTGAAACTATATAGCACAGTTTTTTCCTTGTTTCAGATACTAATTTCATTAGTAGGTCTGTATAAGCTGCAGCATTTTGCTCTACTTTTAAAACATTATCATCTCAATTCTAGTATCATTAGGTGGTTTCCATGTAGCTTTCCACAGGCTGAACTGAATCTTTACTGCCGTCCTTCAGAGGTGAAAGTGCACAGATAGAGAATGTCCATATAAATAGTTGTTTGGATTTTGTTTGTAGTGGTTTGCTTTTTTTATAAGTATTAACCTTGTCTTTTGCTTTAGATGGGTGGAGCTATGGCCCCTCCAATGAAGGACTTGCCAAGATGGCTGGAAGAAAATCCTGAATTTGCTGTTGCTCCAGATTGGACTGACATTGTTAAACAGTCTGTAAGTGAAACTCTCATTCCATACTTCACTGTAGATTATGGGATGGAAAAGTTGAAGGCTGTGTAAATTGATTATTAAGTCTTTATCTCATAGCTGGTTTTGAGCTGAGGAAATTGTATTGTCTGAGTGGGAGTTACCCAGCTCAGGGAGGATGATGATAGGAGGCTGCTGCAGAATGGACTTGAAGTACGCTCCTAAAATCAACTACAGTAAGGCAGCCTTCAGCATTTGTTTTGTATTATTTTTCTCTTATATAAGCAACAATCCTTAATAAATGCAGGCGTTCATATATTAGGAACTATTAAAGAAATACTTGTCATATTCCAGATAGAATTTATCATCTTGGTAACAAGTGCCATCAAAGGATTATGTTTTCTGCTTTTTATTTTACAAGAGTTGTTTGAAAAAAAGGGTACAATTCTGCAAATACTTACTTTGATAAAATATGCTGTAGCACAGTATGAAGTACAAAGCTAAAAACTTGTAACTTCAGTGTATCGGGGGGGATTTTTATGAAGCTACAGAGTTTCAGCATGTGTGTTTTACTTATCTATTTAAATGTAAAAAATCTGTGACTTTGCTTTCTTCGGGTATTTTTTACATGTTCTATGGCCATTCAGTTCAGTAGCTAGCTAGTCAGGATTTGCCAGGGTTGGAAAACAAACTGCTTTAGCAGTATGCTGAAATCTGTTCTGTTTCTTCGGTCATCAGATAACTGCTGAAAGCTATAAAAACTAATGGAGAATAAAGCTTGGTTTTCATCTTCCGTTTCCAGGGTTTTGTTCCAGAGTCCATGTTTGACCGTCTTCTCACTGGACCTGTTGTGAGGGAGGAAGGAGCAAGCAGAAGAGGAAGAAGGCCAAAAAGTGAAATTGCCAAAGCAGCTGCAGCAGCTGCTGCTGTAGCATCAACTTCGGGAATCAACCCACTACTAATGAACAGTCTGTTTGCTGGAATGGACCTCACAAGCCTCCAGAACCTACAGAACCTGCAGTCTCTCCAGCTTGCAGGCCTCATGGGCTTCCCGCCAGGGCTAGCAACAGCTGCTGCTGCTGGGGGGGATGCTAAAAATCCAGCTGCCATGTTGCCTCTGATGTTGCCAGGGATGGCAGGATTGCCCAATATGTTTGGACTAAGCGGATTGTTGAATAACCCAATAACGGCTACTACTGGAAATGCCACTACTGCTTCCGGTCAAGGAGAGACTGAGGATGGCACTTCAAAAGCTGAAGAGAAGAAGAATGAGAATGAAGAGGAGAACAAAGACTCTGAGAAAAGCACAGACACTGTTTCTGCTACTGACTCTGCAAATGGATCTGTCAGTGCTGCTACTGTGGCGACTACTGCCACTGCCACCACTACCACCACCACCACCACTGGATTGCCCACAAACCCTCTGGCCTTCAATCCTTTCCTGCTGTCTACCATGGCTCCTGGCCTCTTCTATCCATCTATGTTTCTACCTCCAGGACTGGGAGGATTGACTCTGCCCGGTTTCCCAGCATTAGCAGGACTTCAGAATGCAGTGGGCTCCAACGAAGAGAAGGCTACTGACAAAACTGAAGGAACTGCCTTTAAAGATGAAGAAAATCTCGAAGGCAGTGATGCAGAGGAGAGCCTTGATAAAACTGCAGATTCCTCCGTTTTAGAAGATGAAATAGCACAGGGTGAAGAATTAGACTCACTTGATGGGGGAGAAGAAATAGAAAACAATGAAAATGATGAATAACCAGTACCAGTTACAGTAAAGTGTTTTAAACTTTTGACAAGTGGTAGTCCTACTGTTTACACTCACAGTTAATGTCCATACTTAGTTTTTATAAGCTGTTCTGTAACATAGTGTAGCAAAAAAGAAAAAAGTTCAAGTCATGTTATACAGATGTGTCAAAAGGTATCTTGGTCATTAAGTATTGTGCAGTGCATTATTTATTATCCCTAGGAGAGATGAAATTTGAGAGGTGATCATGTCTTTTTAAGGAAATTGACATAATGCTCTGCTTTTTTGTTTGTTTCTTTTTTTTCTTTTGGTACCATTGGTATTATGAATTAAGCAGCAATTTGTAATCAAGTGGCACTAATAGAAGGAAGTGCTGCTTAAAGGAAGGATGAAGTTATATATTTAATTTTTTTATTTTTATTTTTGTTTCTCTTTTTTTTTTTTTTTTTTTTTTTTTTTGCTGTGAAGGTCAAGATGGAATTTACCATACATATCGTACTCGCGCTTCATTTTGACTGCATGGGAGTTCACCCGCTCACGTGCGCGCACACCCCCACACACACACTCTCTCTCTGACAATCTTCATGATAGTGTGAATGTCTCTGTCTTGAGACGCAGCAATAATAAGGCAGCTGTTGAATGTGAAGAGTACCTTTTGGAAATTAACCCGCGGAGGAAGGTTCTTACAGGATAAAGCTACAGTTTAATCGTCTCGTGATCTTGTAATGCACTGGTATAAAGCAAAAAGAAAAAAAATCAGGTACCTTTTTTAAATTAAAGGACTTTGTTACTTTAGCCACAAAGCTAAACAGCATTACCTCAACTCTAAACTAGCCTTGAAGTTTACAGACATGACTTTGTAAATGTATTGTTTTTCTTTGTTGTGATGTCTTTTTATTTTTTTTCTTTGGAAACTGCTATCATGTAAGATAAGATGTAAATTGCTGCCAACTGTAGTAATGATGCTTTTAATAAAAGTGACCCATGATATGCAGAGATGTAATTATAGAATGTAGTGTTTAGGGACATCAGAGTTGGTGTTCACTTTCCGTATTTGCATTGTGGCTCTTTTAATAGCTTTTTTTTTGCTATATTCTTTATAGATTAGAGGCTGTAAATGCTGAGCTGGTTGTCTTCAGGGGGCTAGGCAAGAAGAAAAACCATGAATTACCTTCATATTTTCCACTCTGAGTAACTGCAGAAATGCACGCTAAAAACCCTACTTTACTCCTTCAAAGGGGCATGAGAGGCTGAGAATACTTCAAAATGTGTTCAGCATGTGATAATGTGGTACACTAAAGAACAAAAGGGCAAAAGAAAAATGAGGCTTTAATAGGCACAATATCTAGGTCATTTATCCTTGGTTAATGGGTAGAAAAACACAATGCTGTAGTGACAGCAAGGGATACAAAGGCTCTGTGGTATCCTGTAGACCAGAGCTTGTGATGCCAGAAACCACTGTGTCAAACAACCTACATGAAACTAAAACTGACCCACTTTTCTTAAAAAAACAGTGCCTCTTCTGGAGAGTTACCGATTTGTACCCTTTTGTGACCTTTTGATATTCGAGATAATGTGTCATTTGAGGATTTCTGTTTTCACAGTGTTGCCACCTTGACACGCACATACACAACCATCTCGAGAGTGAGGATAAAAGGCTGGATTTGCAGTGGAGTACATGAAAAATGAGCTATTTGAGTGGCCAGCTGTGAGTGGACCCCGATCTTTAATACTATCTGTGCATTTGGGATGCTGGGGAGCTGCAAATCTTGCTCTCATGTCCACTGTGAATTTGCACGAGAGCTCAGATAGACAAGTCTTGCAAGGCCAAAATTTGGTCCTGAGGGGGACATCTGAAAAGGGGTGAACTTGGCCAAGAACGATTCATGAACGATGAAAGTGGAGGAGAAATGAAGGCTCAGAAAGTGAGTTTTGTGTGAATGAATCGCAGGCAGGCACTGTTGAAGTGAATAGATGTCAGGATGTCTTGTACTGCCACTTAAATAGATCATACGGCGTTAATGAAGGTCAGGAAGGATTCCCCCCACCATGTACATCACTGAATGGTTGACAAGGTGCCTCTTTCTAAAACATCACATGCAGACTGCGACAAAAAGGGAGAGGCTGAAAGCCAAGGTACAGGTGTGTTACATGCTCTGCTGGATTTGTTCGAGCTGTTGTTTTAAGACAGTTAAATGCCTTGTGTCTTATTTTTCCTTCTACCTACAGAATTCCCACTGTAAAAGTTGGTAGGTGTTTCCCATTGGCTGTATTCCAGCCATTTTATTTTGTAGATAAATTCAGTTTTATCATTCCCAGCAAAGATTTATACAGACTAATGACATCCCTTGGGAGGGCCCTTTTTAATTGGCAAGACTAGAAACTATATTGTTAAATGCTGCACTGTTCTCCTCTGTCAAAATCAGAGGAATACTCTGGTAACCGCCTATCTCTGCCTATAGGTTTTTGGTGGAGAAACATCCAAGTCATGGCACAGGGTGTCCAAGTGATAAGTAAGTGCACTTTACCACTATTGTAGGTGTTCCTTGGTAATGGTATTGCTCATCTGCCTTTTCTAATCACAGAAAAAACAAAACCGGAGAACCGTTGCAACAGAGTGAATGCCATGGCAATGCGGGAGCCTCTATGCTCTGCTTGTGCTTTCCAAACGGCCTTGCTTCCTACAAGCCAAATGGTTCACTCACCTGTTGAAAAGGTGGTGAGATTTGATTTTTTGGAAGGGATATGGGCCCCTGCTATGAAAAATGAAGTGGGGGGATTGCCATCTAATGTCCGAGAAATGTATTACATGAAAATATGAAGGTTTTTCTTCGATTTGACACAAGAGATTTTACATGTTAATTATTGCAAAGATTCTCACGGAGTTTTAAAGTGTGTCTAAATGAATAAAAGCTTACGTCAGATGCTTAGTTCAGATACTATTCTGCGCTTGATTCACATCTGGAGCACCCTTCTTGTGCGTCTTAATGAGAAGCCTTCTGTTTGCCACCAACCATTTTCTGCTGTACTTCCTAATGGTCATGGAAACGTTAATAGGGTTATCAAGGAATACAATTGACTCTCTTGTTGTGGCTTTCAGGAAGAAAGCACCTGTGTCACAGTGCAGCAGTGGTCTGCATCTGAACACAGCCTTTCCTGTGTGCATGGTGCGCAGTCCTGCTAAGGGAAACAACCCAACAACAGCAAACCTGATCAGGCTGGTAAAGATGTTTTTAAGAACTGGACTGTAAAGGAGAACTGGTTCAAGTACGAGTGTTGAAAGCTGTCACTGTTAAAATAGCAGACAAATCCCTAAACTAGTCCCACGTATCTTGTGTCAGCTTTGGTCTCTTGTTTCGTATCAATGTAAAATGTCAAAGTGTACTGCTTACTGGAGTAACACACACTCCTGCTGAGGACCTTTGCTATTGAGAACAGCAAATTAAGCACTTTTCCATTGGAAAGAGGGTTAAGATTCGGGAGGAAGGGGTTTATTAATCAATTGTATTTTTAGTATTAAGCTTCCGTTGAATTTTGTATTGCATACAAAACTGCTTGGGGTGTTTAAGACTCCTGTTTCTCTGCACCATGTGTTTCAGCTACCTCTGAATCCTCAGTGTTAGGGCTGGGGGTCTGGTAATGTCGGGGCACCTGAGGGCTCTTGGCTCTGCTGCCTCCAAACTCTTCTCTGAAAGGTGCCAGCCTGTGAACATGCTCCCATTCTGCTCAGTGAGAGCGAGTGCTGGCTGCAGGTTTTGCTCCCATGCTCTGTAAATCACCTGTTGGTACCCTTTCTAGGTGTCAAGTGATGATGCCTCGGAGAGACTGGAAGTTGGCTCCTTACATAGGGAGATGATGTTTCAGGCATCTATTCAGTCATGAGCTTGAGTCAGCCGTTCAGAGGAAAATACATGAAAGAAATTAGATTTGAAGGATTGACAGCTGCTGTGATCAAAGTTGGATATGAGTTTTGGGACCAATTGAGCACCTCCCAAATGTAAGGTGAACATCCCAGCTCAGTCTGCATGCAGTTTTAGGTAATAGATTTTATTCCAAATAGCAAGTATTAAGGATAATAAACCTATAGTGCAAAAGCATTTTTTCTAAAGGGGAATAAATCTGTCACTGAATGGTTTTGTTTTTCCAGCTTTTACAGATGGCTGTCACACTGGTAAAACCATCAAATCTTAATCTTTTGAGCTATCTGTTTAGTAGTAGCTCAGTGCTGGTAATTTCCAACCTGTTAGTTGTGCTCTCTCAGTCTTTGCTTAAAGGTGATAGCTGCAAGTTGGAGACTTCATTAAATCCTGGTAATTGCAGTCTACATTAAAACTGAAAACCGATCCCACCCATTTAGGAAGTTTGCTGGGCATATGCAGGTGCAAGCATTGTTAACGGGTCTCACTACAGCAGCTCCTTTCTCTTTTAGTTCCAACTTTTCATATGTGAGCATTATTAACCTAATGGGCAACATACAGATGCTGAACCATAGATTCATCTGTTTTTCGGGCAGTTGAATCCATTAACTGAACAGCCAGCCAACCATAAGCTTTAAAACATCTTAGGAACGATGCGCTCTGCGGGCGATGAGCGGTCGGTTCTGACAACAGAGCTCTTGCAGCTCTCCTTTTCCTGGGCAGTGCTTTGACAGTCCAGTGTTTCGGAAGTCCCAAGAACCTGTGGGCTCTGCAGGCTTACGAGTTGGGAGCAGCAGCCGCCTGGTCTCTGCTATCGGTCTCCTCCCACAGGGCTTCTGCTATTGTTGGGCCGGGGGAGGATTTGCATATCTGTGGCCGCAGAGCTAATATTCACTCCCTCCACTCAGAGGCCTTGCAAGGAAACTCCATGAGCCTTCTTTTTTTTTTTTTTTCCTCTTTCCCTCTTTCTTTTTCTTTCTTTTTTTTTTTTTTTTTTTTTTTTTTTTTTTCTCTAAGGGCTAGTAGAAAGTAAGAGACAGCCATTGTATGTCACTGCAGCGGCATTGTTCCGCACCAGACAAAGATGGCATATTTCTCAATCCATAGTTTCTGCTCCTTCAGCCATGGCTGGCTACTGATGAGCAGCTGTGCAGACTCTGAATAGCCCAAGGCATTTCCTAAAACCATTTAAAATACGAATTTTCCCCAAACATGTGCCAAACCCCTCCCAAAAATATGTGGCAGGAGGAGGGAAGTGAAGCCTTTGCTTTTTGTCCAGAATATGTTTTCCTGAACCCAAACTTTCAAGGCATGCCTGCTTTCAGAGAAAGCATGCAGGTTCTCTCAAACATATCACTGGTTCCTGAATGACTTGCGTAAGTACTGTTCAGAAGATTAAAAGAAGAAACTTTGACATTTCTGTAAGGATTTTTGTGAAGAAAAGAGGTGAAAGCGAAAGGTTTTAACGAAGCCGTATAATTTTGCTTTATGAGCTGGACAGGTGCTCGTAATAAATTGTTGGAGAAGATGTTAAAACTCATCCCTGTTCTTCATCTGCTGTGCATCTGACATTTCCAAAATACCATTTTGAGCTGTCACTGTAAGGACATGCTTTTTCCTCCCAGTCGTCTTCAAGTTCTTCTCAACCAGACTGGCCATCTTCTGCTGTCTCAGTCTGCAGCAGGCTTGCCATCTGCTATATGGCTAATCAATTCACAAAGGTGCTGCTGGGCAGTGCAGACTCCCTGTCCTCTGCCAATATTTTCTGGAAGTTGTCAAACATAGCTGAATTTGTTCTCAGCTGTCACAATCATCACATTGCTTCCAGCTTGTAGCACTCCAGTGACCAGTGGGGTATGCGCTTTTTTTTGCAAGCAGTGTTTGCTCTTTTGTGCCTATTTGCTTAGGCGGGAGTGATTGCTGGAGTCAGATGTGGGGAGCCTGCCTCTCTGGCTGCAGGTGGACAGTGCCCACTGACTGTCGTAAGCAGCCTACTCCCAAGTTTGAAGGGTGAGCCTGTGGGCGCACCAGCAGACCAGGGCTCCAGATTCAATTTCTAATTCTGTCTGCTTGCCTGAGGCGGTTGCTTTAATTGCATTTCCAATCTTCAGAATGGAGAATGACACTTGCCTTCTTCACAGAGATGTTGCGAGGCTAATGTTAGCAACAATCATGTGGTACTCAAGCCACCCTGATTAGGACTGCCTGGGTAAGAGACTTCAGCTCATCCTTGAACATGACAATCTTCATTACATCTCCGGCTGTCGTAATACAGCCCCCTCAATCAGTTGATGCCACTGATGGCAAACCTGCTACCCCACTGTGAGGGACCAAACCTGTCGGCTTCTCCCTGCCGTCTCCTGCTTCCATGGAAAACCATGTGCCAAGCCTTGGGTTTCACTTCTCACTGTCCTGTTGAGTCCTGCTTTCAGGGCAGGGCTACAGCTATTGCTACTGCTGTGCAGCTTGCTACCTCTCGACCTTGGGTATACTTTTTGTTCTGACTGCATAGTACATCATAGAAATGTGAACATAAATCAGCACACTGAATTCTTCAGGAGGAGGGTTGGTTGTCATCCACACGCAGCAAGCTCACTGCCCCTGACTTCAAAAGAGCAGACTTTGACTTCTTCAGGAACCTGCTCAGTAAGGTTCCATGGCATATAGCCCTAGCACACAGGGGGGCCCAATAGTGCTGGTTGATATTCAAGGATCACCTGCTTTAAGCTCAGGAGCACTGTGTCCCGACATGAAGGAAATGGGGCAAGAAGGCCAGGAGGCCTCCATGGGTGGATAAGGAGCTGCTAACTTAGAAGAAAAAAAGAATTTTATAGAAAGTGGAAGCAAGGACAGGCAGCCTGGGAAGAACACAGAGATGTTGTCCAGGAAGCTAGGGACCAGGTTAGGAAAGCTAAGTCCAAGTTAGAATTAAATCTGGCAAGGGATGTGAGAGACAACAGGAAGGGCTTCTATAGGTGTGTAGCAAACAAAAGACAGACTAGGGACAACATAGGCCCTCTCTGGAAGCTATCAGGAGAACTGGCTACCGTGGATTTGGAGAAGGATGAGGCTCTCAATGACTTCTTTGCCTCAGTTTTCACTGCCAAGTGCTCTGATCACACCACCCAAGTTTTGGAAGGCGGACACAGGGACCGTGAGAGTGAAGACTACTGTAGGAGAGGATCAGGTTTGAGATCAACTTAGGAACCACATTCCACGGGACCTGGTGAAATCCATCCATGGGTCCTGAAGGAGCTGGCGAATGAAGTTGCTAAGCCACCATCCATCATATTTGAAAAATCATGGCAGTCAGGTGAAGTTCCCGATGATTGGAAAAAGGGAAATATAACCCCCATTTTCAAGAAGGGGAAAATGGATGACCCGGGGAATTACAGACCAGTCAGTCTCACCTCTGTGCCTGGCAAAATCTTGGAGCAGATTCTCCTGGAAGGCATGCTAAGGCACATGAAAAACAAGGAGGCAGTTGGTGACAGCCAGCATGGCTTCACTAAGGGGAAATCCTGCCTGACCAATTTGGTGGCCTTCTACGATGAGGCTACGGAACTGATGGACAGGGGCAGCGCAGTTGACGTCATCTACCTGGACTTGTGCAAAGCGTTCGACACTGTCCCACACGACATCCTTGTCTCTAAATTGGAGAGACATCAATTTGATGGGTGGACCACTCGGTGGATAAAGAACTGGCTGGATGGCCGCACGCAAAGAGTTGTGGTCAATGGCTCAATGTCCGGCTGGAGACCGGTAACGAGTGGTGTCCCTCAGGGATCGGTGTTGGGACCGGTCTTGTTCAACATCTTTGTTGGTGACATGGACAGTGGGATTGAGTGCGCCCTCAGCAAGTTTGCCGATGACACCAAGCTGTGTGATTCGGTTGATCGCCGGAGGGAAGGGATGCCATCCAGAGGGACCTCGACACACTTGTGAGGTGGGCTGATGCCAACCTTAGGAAGTTTAACCATGACAAGTGCAAGGTCCTGCACCTGGGTCACAGCAATCCCAGGCCCAGCTACAGGTTGGGCAGAGAAGAGATTCAGAGCAGCCCTGCAGAGAAGGACTTGGGGGTGTTGGTCGATGAGAAACTGAACATGGGCGGCTTCAGTGTGCGCTCGCAGCCCAGAAAGCCAACCGTATCCTGGGCTGCATCATAAGGAGCGTGACCAGCAGGTCGAAAGAGATGATCCTGCCCCTCTGCTCTGCTCTCATGAGACCTCACTTGGAGTATTGTGTGCAGTTCTGGTGTCCTCAACATAAAAAGGACATGGAACTGTTGGAACAAGTCCAGAGGAGGGCCACGAGGATGATCAGGGGACTGGAGCACCTCCCGTATGAAGACAGGCTGAGAAAGTTGGGGCTGTTCAGCCTGGAGAAGAGAATGCTGTGAAGAGCCTTAGGTGACATGGTTTAGTGGGAGTTGTCCCTGCCCACGGCAGGGGGGTTGGGACCAGATGATCTTAAGGTCCTTTCCAACCCAAACCATTCTGTGATTCTATGATTCATGTTTCTTTAATACTTCCTTGGCCATACCTGCATCTGATGATGCAGCCACTTCACCTGACTAACGCTGTTACCAGCGTTGCATGTTCAGACACTGGTTTTAAGTGGCAGGATTTGCGTCAGTAAAGCTTCACG
This sequence comes from Psittacula echo, assembly GCF_963264785.1. NCBI lineage: Eukaryota > Metazoa > Chordata > Aves > Psittaciformes > Psittacidae > Psittacula > Psittacula echo. The sequence continues at coordinate 122,684,683 of NC_137737.1, forward strand.
TTCTCCACTCCAGCAGTACACATTGCTCTGCTGATGGGGCCAATCTGAAGTTAAGGTTGCTAAAGCTTTAGTATACTCCAAGCTAACAGCTTTTCTCCCTGGTCATGCAGGAGTGCTGAAAAGCTCTCCCTTAGTTCTTCTTTGGCTTTATTTTCAGCTGCTTCAATAAGGGAGCTTATGGGTACATCAGGGGTGAGCAGAGAGAAGATAGTATTCCTGGGTTTTCCAGCCTTGTCTGCTTTCTGTCAGATAGCAGGAAGTGGTTAGCCGATGATTCCAGTGTCCACTGGGCTTTTAGCAGAAATCGGTGGTTTTAAGACCTTAAGTCTAGTAGGGATCCAAGTACCAGTTCCTACCAAGGAGCACCTTCTGTCATTGATGCTGTACAACCGCAGTGAAAAGGAGCATTCGGGGGAAAAAAAAAGGCATCTAGTAGCTTTAATTTCACTTGAGCAAACTTTTTCATTGCCCTATTAGTTTCCCTTGCCACATGAAGAGCTGTCATAATTTCTTACTTACTGTATATCTATATTTAACCCAAAGGAAAAAAGCAATTTTCTAGAAGCCACGAGAGGCAAGCTCCAAAAGATCTTTCAGCCTGTTTTCAGTACGTGTTGCTAAATACCTCATGTTTGTCAGCTCTTCTTGGCACCCTTTCTTTGTAACAGCCTCTAATGAATTTGGATCAGTTTCTCTGCTGATGGCTAGTAGGGATCGTGCTATGCAGTACCAGCACTTAAATACGTGTAGCATTTGACTACAACCATCTCAGAGATGGATGGTTTTTAACCTGGATTTGGAATAGGATTTGCGAAACTGTTTTCATTAGTAGATTTCACTGTGTACAAGCTAAAGGATGAGTGGGCTTTCTTGCACGCTATTTAATGAAGTCTTCCTAAAGCAGTTGCAAGTTGGCATGCCAAGAGAATCTTAACTAAATTGGAACAAATTATACTTCTCTGCCATGTGCTTCATTTATTCCTCACAGAGAGGTAGCTTTTTAGATCTCTTCTTAGGCCCCATGCCTGCAGTGACCCAAGCAACATTTGTGTGCAGTGTTACCAGGTTTTCTTGCCTTTACTGTTTGAGCAACAGAAATAATCTGTGGTTGTGGAGCTGGTTTTTATGCTTGTCTTCACTCTGTCTGATAGGTAGGGGAGAATATGCTGTGAGCAGGCAAAAGCAAATTAAATCTGCACTGATCTCGCTGATGACCAACGTGCAAGAGGATTGCATGCAAATGTCTGTGCTTACAGTGAACCAAAATTGTCATGGGGAAAATCAGAACCAGGGAGGAATGTGGGGATTTCTGTGGGAATACCATGATGTCCTTTCCTGGTTCAAGGTGGCAGCGATGCCTTTCCAGCGAAAGGTGAAGACTGAAGGAATATGGGGGCAGTAAAGGAGTCCTTAATAGAGTATTTCTTGTATTGGTGCACTTTGTAAATGGAGACTACAGAAAGGGCAAGGAGAGCTTCACTCATCAACGCTGTTGTCCTAGGGAAAACGCATGGACAGGACTGGCACTAAAAGGCTCTCCCCTCTATTCCATCAGGCAGAGTTTCTGACAGAGGAACCTCAGTAGGGAGGGGAACCAGAGGAGGAAAAATCCTCTCATAACCAACTGGGAAAGAATGGTTTTGTCTGCAAATGATACATTGCTGGTATGAATCAGTAGCAAAATGCAGGGCCTTTCCCTTATGATTCCCTTCACCTGCCAACAACCACTCTACCTTGGACACGAGCAGTTAGAGCCTCCTGCAAAATGTGTGTATGATGGGAACTTGTGGCACAAACTTCTTGGTGCTCACTAGATCAGTGCTGGGTAGTCTTAGATCAGGAAGCATGTTTTTGGCTGGTGCAGGCTGCATGTATGTACTGACTGTCTGGAGGATGGAAAAGATGAGGATGCTATCCTGAAGATCAAAATGTCACCAGGTGACAACTCTCTCCAGACTAATTCTCCATGTTCCTTGAGCTCCAGGCCAGCAGATTCAGTGGGTTTTAGAAGCTCATTGTCAAATTCTAGTTTTATGTCGTGTTTTAAGTGAAGTCTATTCCTTTTGGTTTTATTACTGGTTTACAGTTGCACAATTCTTGTGTTTGCTGGCCCCGAACCTCATATGAGACTGCATTCCCTCAGCTAAAATGCTAGCAGCAGCTACTGAAATCCCAGTAGCAATGGATGTGACGCCAAGTGTTGCAGATGACTCTCCAATGGGAAAGACCCGTAATCCCTTTGATATTTTTGGAAGTTTGAGTCCCACAGAATTAAAGGCATAAGGCTAAAAAATGAAAGCCTCACCCTGAAGCACATTTGCTGACCGTTCTGAATTTGTTTAGGAATTTGCTGACCATTCTGAATTTGTTTAGGAATCACATTTGACTGCAAGAAATCAGCCAAGCTCTGCACAAGTCATTCAGGAAGATACAAATGACTACACTGTAATGAGCAGACACCTATTTTAAGCATGATCTATGTTTTTAAGAAAATTCATTACAATAAGTCTTACAATACCAAGCTCTTCAATGCGTTTTTCATGTCTGCATACCAAGATATATATAAAATGATCGTAATCATACACCTTTGGGGCAATGCTGAGCACCAGCTGTTTCACTGATGATTTATAGGTTGCCATGTTCAAGGTTAATAATCAGGAGAAACAGGTTACGGTATGCAATGTATTTATGTCAGGTTAGAAGTTCAGTAGTGAGGATATGATGTTAGGATGATATGTGTGGTTTTAATTAGCTACATCCCAATTTTCTGGGGAATCAAATGCTTTCCAAAAGTAAAATCTGTGAGAAGCTACCAGTGCTGATCTTTATTTGCAACTCTATTGAAACTAAACCAGCAAAAACTCCTCCTCATATCTGCATGCTGGCTGCTGAAGTGGTCAATTCATAATAGAAACTCAGTGCTGAGGTGGATGGAGATTTTCCCAGGACAGACAGCGGGATGGTTTAAACTGCCAATGCTATTGCACGCTATGCTTTGTGAGCTGCTGTACTTTGGACCTCAGACTGTTAAGATAAGCCATTACAGTCTGTCAGTGTACCAGCCTCAAAGCAGTGGCGGAGATGGAGGTCATGGAACATCAGCCCATGCAGCCGCCACAGCTGCGGGCAGGGGCATTGCTGATGGCCATGGTTGTTTTCTCCCTGGTTCCAGCTCCATCCTCCTGCAAGGGGATCATTATAACTGTGTGATTGCCACGATCTGCTCTTCTGTGCAAGGTGTTAACTTTAAACCACAAAAAAAGAGAGGCTTGGAGTCAATCATTTGATGCCAAAGGCCTTTTCAAAGTTTCTGAATAGCTACCCCTTGGTTTAACTAAGGCACTGCCTGCAAACTGACAAGCCTAGAGCTCTGCAACCCAGAAAAGCCTTTGCTTCCACCTCAACAGAGAAATTTTTAGCACTGGAGTTTTCTGACACAAGCAAAAGGTGGAAGCTTTTGTACTACGGCCTGGGGAACTTTAGCTGCTTGCAAACACCAGAGTCCCTGAGCAGGGCCTCAGAGCATTGTCATTGCGTTCCATTGCTTTTGCAAAAACTTTTGTTTCTTCTGTTGAGCTTTCCTGAGCTCCCTTGAAGCTGAATGCTTGTTCCCAGAAGTCAGCAGCTTTCTCCACATACTGTTGTGATTATATTCACAACAGGGAACTCTAAATAAGATGATGGAAAGCTTTAATTCAATTCAGAAAGATGGCTTTAAAACTCACCAGATTCAGTAGTTGCACACTCCTCTCTGGAGGAAAGGAGTCCATCCATCCTACCTGTGTTTCCATCTGCATTGCCTGCCAGGCTGGGAGTGACGGGAGGTGTGCTGATGCCCGGATACCAGCCCTGGGTTGGGTCGGGCTTCATGGCCACAAGTTACTGCATCCATCTCTTCCTCCAGGACTGATCTGTGGCTTAGTGGGATTTGGGTTTTGGACCACCGTGAGCCTTTGTTAAAGATTTCCTTGGTGCTGAGATGCTGCGTGCAGCAACACCCCTCACACACGGAGCCCAGCTGCGTGCTTAGACTGTTGGATGTTGTGCACCCAAGGCCTTTCTCCACTTCCTGCCGTGCACTGATGTATGCTAAACAACCTGTTGAACTTACGATAACGAATGCAGCCTGCCCTCTAAACAAATGGGAAGAGGCACCCTGGCATAATAAAATCACCAGAGAGAGGGCAAGGAATAGGACTCAGATGAGATTTCATTCTCATAAATTGCCTCGCTATTACGCTTTGAGTATATTCACAATAGGGAAGTCCAAATAAGATGAGAAAAGGGGCTAATTCATTTCATGAGGATGGCTTTAAATCTCAGCCTATACCCATGCTAGAAAATTAGTTATGGCTATGATGAATGAAAGGAGAAGTTATCCCAGTAATGAACATCACCATATCCTGCTTTCTTAGCCCAATAAAATTTTCTTTAACTGAGCAGTGGCATTCATAAATGTCAGCAAAGCAAAACATGAAGGTAATAGGACACATTGACCTGGGTGCAGGCAGTGGTTCCTATGGGTACGGGGAAAGCTGTTGGAGCCCTTACATATTTGCATGTAATTTTAAAAGGCCAGGCTGTCTTGGGCATTTCACAGAGTGACCTATTGGGCAGTGGAGAAATAGTCAATAAAAATGGGTGATACAAACATTATTATTGAGAGTCGTGGTTGATGGTGGAGGGAGCTGGAATCCCAGGGTGAAAACTTGGCCATATTGAAGGTAGTAGTAAAACTCATCCTGACTCTGGATTCTGGTCTTACAGCATCCAGATCCCAAACAAAATAACCCAATTTGTCCTAAGTTATTGGACTGCATAGCCTGAGTTATTACTGAAGGGCTAGTGCTCAAACATTTTATTTCACTACTGTGTCAATGTGTATTTGCCTCTCACTGGCCTGGCAGGGGCCTTGAACATCTAACAAATCTATTGCCCTAAAAAAGGGCCCTTTAGGCTCTTATGGTCATATTTGCTTAACCTATTCTTGAAGACCTCAAGATATGGAGATCCCACAATCCATGTTGTGCTTCGCTTGCAGTTCAGCTTACTCTCTTTGCTGTAGTTCTTGCCTATTCATGTTACTCGTGTTTTCCATGCACATAGAACCATAAAATGGTTTGGGTTTGAAAGGACCTTGAGATCATCTAGATCCAACACCCCTGACGTGTTGTGCTGTTGTGTGGCTCTCAGACTGTGATCTGTTCTCCCAGAGGTCCTCTGGCCGGTCATCCCTCCATGCATTATTGCTGCATAGCTGTAGTATTGTGCTGCTTCTCATAGGACTGTATGAACATTTCTTCACTTCATCATTTTGAATGAAGACCTTTTTCAAGCATGAACATTGCCATTCAAAATATTTGAAGACTCTCAGTGAAGGTGTGATCTCTGTTCTCCACTAAACACTGTTTGCACCAGGTCCCGGGAGGCTTCACAGAATCTGCTTCTAACCATAAACTAAATCCTTTTGTGGTTTCCAATTTGATTTTCAGTGGTGTTGCAGGAGTTCAAGCTAGAGCATGCTGCCCCGGTTTACTTAGGAGGATGTCTGGAAGACTGTCAAAAGCCTTGCTAACCTCAAGTATATCCACAAAGCCTATTATTTCACCACACAAGGAAATTAATTTGATTTGATGCAGTATGTTCTTGACAAACCTGTCTTGGCTGAATCTCATCTCCCTGTTCTCATCTGTGTGCCTACAAATAGTTGTTTTATTTTCCTGGGAAATGAAATTAAGCTGACAGTGGTTTATAATCCAGCTCTCCTTCCCCCTCACTCACCCCCCATCCCTGTGCATCTTCTTCCTTTCTCCAGCCACACTAGAGCCTCTGTGTGCTGCTGCAGTGACACTCCAGGGCCTTCTGCTGAAATTTCTGTCCATGCTTTCCTGTCCTTTTCATTTTGGTCTGGTTTGGGGTTTATATTACTCCGGTGCAGTGACCCTCCCTCCCCATCCACGGCTCCCACAGGGGATGGAAAGCTGCTGTTATCCCTCACATGTCATGACATTTGACCAGTTCACCCTCAGCCAAACAGCGAGCGGCTCGCTGCCTAATTTCAGGATGCAAAACACAATTGCTTTTTAAACTCCCTATGGACTCTTTCCAGGCTACTGCACAAATTAAGCCTCTTTCTACTCCTTTCCCCACCACTTCCTCTCCTTTCAGAGCAGTGGCCTCTTCCTTCTTTTTAAACTTTTATATAGTGCTATAAATTTGTGGGGGGATTTACAGGCACTAGATAAGACCTCCTTGCTGCACAGAAGAGTTTGCACGCTGCTGCTTGGCTCTGGTGAGAGGGGTTCTTCTCTTTAAGCAGCAATAGAGAAGCCAGACAGGAGTAAGGCATCTCCCTCTTGCCAAAATGTCATCAGGAAAAGGTGCCATCTCATCAAAAACTGTCAGAGCCTTTTGTGTCTCAGTGCGGGTCTGACATGTGCTGGGATCTGTGTGTCTTCTCCATGGCTCTGTGATCTCCTGGTTTGCACCCAACACAGATCAGGAGCTGCAGTTTTGTTTCCTTTCCATGCTGATGAGCTCAGCTGTTCTGGCAGCAGCAGAGCCCAGTGGGGGGCTCAGCTGTGGTTTCATGCAACCCCTAAAACACTGGCAACAGCATCTCGGAAAGGACAGGGAGAAGCCTGGTGATGGAAACCAGCGCTTCCCTGCTCAGCCTCCGAGAGCTGTAACCCACCTGCATGACAGCAAGGGTGATGGACCTGGCAAGTGTGGCTGAGGGCACCCAGTGTCCTTTCCTCTCTGCTGACTGAAAAGGCTTTGTGAACCCATGGCTCTGGGAACCACCATGGCAAAGGACCCAGGAAACATTGGAAACTCGGCCCTGAGTTAGGTGGATGAGTTCAGTTCCCATCTACATTTTGTTTTGAAGTCTTCATGAACCATTTTACCTTTGAGCCTACCAAGTGGACTTTCATGTGGTTTTGTCCTTTGTGCCTGCAGCCCTTGCTCCGCTGCCTTGCTCAGCATCTAGTGATGCTGTTTTCTGCAACAGAAATAAACTTGTGAAGACCCTCTGGTTAATGAATGTTAAAAGCCTTCTGTAAATTTTGTTTGCTATGAACATTACAGCAGAAAGAAGCCCCCACAATTAGTAGTGAGTGAAAATTAACTGCAGACATGCTCCTGCTGAAAATTACCTGCCCAAATGCTTATAGAAATAGCAGCACTGAGGGCGCACAGTAATATAGATTTCATGTTTTACAGTGATCTGGTTATCTCATCAAAGCTAGAGTAGCTGGACTGTAAAACTTGTCTAGCACGTTAACAAATCCTCAGCAAGCAGAAGTCACAGGGGACAGCCGCTATTTTGATTTTTAATCATATTTGGCTTTGAAAAGAATACTCTGCTTCTCCAGCGTGCTATAAACCCATCTTTGTGTAGACACTTTGCATGCTGCACCATCCGCACCACCTGCTCAGCTCCGCAGCCCCATTACTAGGTGTTAGTGCTTGTTTAGAGAGAGAAACAAAAACCAAGCAGCAAAACACACAAACCCCCACCAAACAGCTCGGTGTGGGGCAGAGCCACAGGACCCTGCGTAGCTGCCGCCGTGTCGGGGGGCCCTGCAGCCATGCGTGGCCTGTACCTGTGCCGTGCGTGGGACAGCTGCCCCGGCCACGCTGTGTGAACCTGAACTTCCGTGTGAACCTGAACTTGTGCATTTCCTGCCTTTGTGTTGTTTTGTTTTGCTCCATTGTTGGCCTGCCCGGCCTCCCCCCTCGCGTCGCCAGCGGATGCGCCTGAATTCAGCGTCTTCCTATTCTCAGAATCCCTCCCTTATTTTCTCTCCTCAGGCTGCGAACAAACTTTCGTGCCTTTTCCATGTTTTGCTTGATTTTTCCAGCAGCTGAGTCAGCATCAACTTTTCTCTTGGAGACAGCAGCCCTTTAAGGGCTCTGTTATCCTGCAAGGGAGCCATTTGCTATAACCACCACCTAGAGTGGCTGAGATAAGTAAAGCAGTTGAGGGAGTAACCATCTCCTCACAGCCCGTGAATGCTTCCAGTCAGGCTGGGAAATAATAGAAATATTTATTCTCTGGAAAAGCTTCCCGCAGCTGCTGCTGCTCCCTCTTTGTTTCAGCCAGTGCTGCCTATCTCGGTGGCAGAGATGGAGCTGGGAAAGGCTGGAGCCTGGTGCAAAGTCTCCTCGTGAGCAGGATCTTTAGTGAGTACCAGGCTGAGCAGAGACCAGATTTGTCCTGTCTCCTCCGTGATATCATCAGTGCTGCCAGAGGGACGCAGCAAGAAATGGGGCAGCAGCACCAAAATCTCCTGTGTGATGAGCCTGGAGTTTTAGGGGGCAGCAGAGCAGCAGGAGCCGTGCTGGGGCTGGGAGCAACCCTCACTTTCCTTGCAGGGGCCACTACGGCCCAGTTGCCAGCCTTTTTCCATAAGGACATAATACAGCAGAGTCTGTAGCACAGGCGTGGAGCATGGCTTACACTGGGGAAGGGTTTCAAGGTGACGAAGAGAGGGCTGGCATGCCCTGCGGGACAGGTTTGGCCGGGCTGGCTGAGCCAAGCTGTGGCAAGAGGCAGCGGAAACCTCAGGTGAGGGCCAGGCTGCTGTGCATACTCAAGAGATACACGTTCCCATGTGGAAAGGGGATGAGAGCCGGGGGGGTTGGGAAGCATATATTGGTATTATAAACTTTGCAGCATCCTATTCAACTTCCCAGGGGTCACCCTTGGGGTAGGAGCTCAAATTGTGGCTTAGCTAGAAAAATCATGCAGCATGTATTATATACACCTGCTAGACCTGCAAGCTCATTTTGTGGCCCCTTCCTTGGTACCGTGAACAAGCCTGTGCCTAGGATAGATGGAAAACTAGTTTAATGTGCTCTTCTCTCTGGAAATACCTGCCGTTCAACCAGCTCCTGCAATAGGGAGGCAGTTGCTTTCTGGTGAAGGCTCCTGCTCCAGGATGTACATGGTTACAGGGGAATCTGACATTTTTACTACCGGACCAGCAATTTCTGCTTGTGATTAACCTTTTTCTTCTTTCTCTCTCCGCAAACTGCTGAAGACCAAAGGCTCAAAGCCAGAGCGCCAGGTTTATCTCAATGCATTGTGTCTGAGCTATGCTTTTTGACAGGCTGGAAGTGGCTGTAACGGGATCTGGGCAACAGTTGCTCCCTGTCCTGGTTTTGCATCCCTTTCTGTAAGGGAGAGCAGCCACTAGTACAGGAGTCAGCTTATGGCTTGTAAATGATGGTTTGTGGGGTTAAATGTGATACTCTGTATTTCTCAGCCCTAGCAGACTACAACTGCTGTCAGAGAAAGGTCTCATGCCAGTGTTGCCCAGAGAAGTTGTTGCTGCCCCATCTCTGGCAGTGCTCAAGGACGGGGCTTGGAGCAACCTGGTCTAGTGGAAGGTGTCCCTGCCCATGGCAGTGGGGCTGGAACTGGATGAGCTTTGACTTCCAACACAAACCATGCTATGATTTTATGTCTTTGTATAAATCTGTATTTATTGTTATACTGAAAAGTGCAGGAACTTACTATGAGACAGAGCTGTTCTTCCCAGGAGCTGTATCAACTTAAGGATGGCCAAAATCATCCCCACACTTTTTGCTGCTGCCTGCATGCCTGCCTGTGTCCTGCTCCAGTTACTCAGTGCTGTGTCCTGCTGTAGTGCAGCCCTCAGTGTGCATTTCTAGGGGGTTCATTCCTGCGTTACAGGTAGCTTTAAGAGCCAGGCTGGGGTGGGTCTGAGCTGTGTGCACAGACTCCATGGGGCTCCGGCTCCCTGTGCAGGCTGGGCAGGGTCTGCAAGCAGGCGATGGTGCCTGGGGACCCCTCCATCCCTCTTGTCTGGATGCTTTTGCCCAACATATCAGGTGGGAGCGGCTGGACCTTGACCAATTTTTAATTACCAGCGCACTGATTGAGGGGATGTCAGCAGCAGCTACCTGGGAGTTGGTAGGAATTGACTCCTGTCGTGTGGTGGGTATAATCTACTCTCACTTGTGACCCTGGCGTGGGACCGACGCCAAGAGACTGAGAGCAGGAGCTGGGTTTTCAGAGGTGGCAAAATCCCACAGCTTCTGCCTTTGGAGCAGAGAGCGAATCCTCTGCTGCTGTGAGTATCAGGCCACAGACCCAGCCAGTCCTTGGGGGGGGTGTGTGTGTGTGTGTGTGTGCTGCCATTAGACAGAGCTGTGGCATGCCATACCGTGCTCTCAAATAAAGAGAGGAAGGAAAAGGATTTGAAGTAAACAAGAATGGAGCAGTTCACAGAGCCGGCTGCTGCTGCCAGGCAGCCTCGTCAATAACTTGCACACTTGCCTTGGACTGCAGATTATTTCAGTGTCAGCACAGATGCCATTTCTGGAAACTCCCTGCAGACCAAGGACATCAGAGGAGCCATTTTATTGTACTTGATGGGTGAGAGCAGGAGGCAGAGGCTAATAAGACGGGTATCATGCATGAGGTGTAATAATAGAGGCAGCGTGAAAAGTTTGTGTGAAAAACGTTCCGTTTTCTCCACACACGCTGACGAAAAAGACATCATTTCCTCCAATTCCTGTTTTTAAATGCACATCCATGATTTTTGCAGCTGCTAACGGGTGTAAGGCAGCGCCGTAAGGCTCTCCTGAGCCTGAGACTTCTCACCTAATATGCACATACTTAACTGCCTCTGAAACTCATTTATCTACACCAGCTACTTCCAGACTCTCTGGCATAAAACAGTTTTGCACCAAAGCTGTGTTTGTATTCTCATATGTGACAACACCACATGAGGTGTTTTGGTGTTGTTTTGTAAAGTCTCTCTTTTCCTACACATGAGCCACATTTGCCTGTGGATGTAAGGAATCTCTTCCACCCGTTGCGGCTTAGCGAGAGGTTTGAAAGAAGCAATACTTGCATTTTGAATGCTGCATAAGGTTAGGAAAATAATATTTTCCTCTGTACTCTAACAAACCACTTGTGAGCATAGAAGGGTTTGGGGTCACATTTTCAGGCACTCACACCAGAAGTCACAGTGAATTTTATGGCTGCGGAATCTTTCCAAAGCCTCACACATGCCCAGCCCAGGCAGTGTGCTGCTTTCAGGGCACCCTGTGAGTGCCAGGACACCCAAATGCCCAAACCTACCGTAAGCACAGATGCCGCTGAACGTGCCGGAGGGATGCCAGCATAAACCCTGTTTATAAAGATGACCTTTATGTCATGGGGAAACCTCCTTGCACACTGGGCTGTGAAGAATGCATGCCTGTCCTTCTTAAGTTATTCCTGAATAAGTCTTCCTAAACCTGCCAGGGAGCACAATAAGGAGAGGAAAAGAGTTTACTCTTGCTAACCTGGGTGTCTTTGCAACACCATGAAGGCAAAGCTTAGGAAAACGCCAGGAAGCGTCTCAGGTCACTGATTATTGCCTGGTTCTGTAGGGCTGATTAGGGACCCCCATGCAGCAAAGGTGAAGGCACAAGCCCCAGGTGATGACCTGGAGATGGGATGGGATGTGATGGGGTGGGGTGGGACGGGATGGGATAGGATGGGATAGGATGAGACGGGATGTCCCCCAAGGTAAGTAGGCGGCTGGCTGAAGGCAGCTCTCTGAGCACCAAGCATCAGTTTGTCGGTGCTGTGGCAGCAGGGTGCCGCGATGTCCCAGGCCTAATGACTCTTGACCATGCTCACAACAGCCATGAGTGCATACAAAGAACCCAATACTAACGCGTCGGCTGTCTGAATGCTCAGGCTCAGTGAATGCTGAGAAAGCAAACGGGCTCCAGCTATTTTGGAGATAACAAATGCAGACAAAAGATGCAGCAAAGCCGACTGTAACAGCATATGCCACAAAAAGTTAGCTCCTCGTCCTTTGTAGCCAGGATGGGCTGCAGCTGCAGCACGGGGGGAGCACGGCGGGCAGAGCGGGAGCGCAGCTGCTCCCCGTCACGTGGGGAGGGAGAGCCCACGCGGCACCTCCTGGGGATGGCTCGGGAAAGGGGAAGAAGGGAAGCAGGGGGTTGGCCGCGGACCTGCTGCGGTACTGCTGCTGAGGAGGAGCAGGCACGCTGGGTGAGAGACAGCGAGCACCAGGACACGCGTGTCGAGGTGCTCCTGTGCAAGCTGCCATCCCAGCAATAAAACCTGGAGGGCTGGAGGTGAGGAAGCTGATGCTGGCTGTACGGAGCTGTAGGAAGGTACTTGTGCTGTCCTCCAGGAGTTCTGAAGCGGGTTGCGTTCATTTGGAAAATGCAGCACTTTGTGAAGGCTGCTGATTTACCACCAGTTGAGCTGGAAGAATAATGGACTGATAAACTGGGCTTTTTTTTTTTAACCCCAGATGCTCAATAAGCCTATTCCCGACCAGGCAAGCATATATATTACAAATTCAGATGGGACAGTTGGGAGCCAGCAAGTAAATCTGGGTGGAGAATCCTCCATATTACATCCCTGAAGCTATTTTGCAGATTTCGTACATTATCCATCAGGGTTCAACACGCAGCAGCGCTGTAGGCCAGGAGTGATGCTCGTGAAGAATTTAAGCACATAAAATTAATGATGTGAGAACAGGTGTTCGCTGCTGTAGTTGGTGGGGAGGAGTTTGGTAAAGCATCTATATAAGGACAATATGAGCAGAGAGAGATTAAAATGCCTATGGGTAGCAACAACGAGAGAGAATACCAAATAGCAGAGGTGTCATGTGTGACCCATGGGGTGATTGTGAAAAGGGTTAAAAAAGATGCTGCTGCAGAGGTTAAAGCTGCGACTCAAATGCAGATAGGAAAAAAGAAGAGAGTTTAAAATCAAGCAGTGGATGCTGTCAGATACCGTGATGCTCGTATATCACCAGCCTGAAGGAAAACTTCCACCTTCCTGATACAGCTACAGCACGAAGTGGATGGGCTTGAGGGAATTGCATGGCAGACCTGGCACTAACCAGCCGAAACACTCTGTCCCCTTGCTGGGAGTGACCCCCCTGACCCATCAAGGGTATTGCTGAGAGCATCATGCCACCAAATAGTGGCTTCTTAACACTGGGATTGCGATAATAGTGGATCTGAGCACCCAAGTTAATGTAATTTCCATTACTGGACCTTTTCCTTGTTCCCCATAACTTTCTCAAATTAATTCTAGGTTTCCTTGCTCAAGCTTTCCTCATGGGTGACTTCCTCTTGTTTGAAGGAGTGAGGGAGGGAAAAAGGCAGAAATGCAACCAGAAATTGAGTCTCCTTTTTGATCCTGATGGAGGAACTTAACCAAATGCAACCAATTGACCTGAATATTCCAAACAAAACTAGATTTTGTTCAGCCATAGCACGACCTCACAGATCTTTGTGGAGCAATCCAAATTCTAAGGAAACTGAAGTAATTCTTTCCGTGTAGAAATGTGGGCAAGTGGACAGGAGGACACAAAACCTCTCAATAGCACAGTGGAAGACACTTCCTGTGAATAAAGCTGCAGAAACTAAATAGCAGATAAGGAGCACAGGCTGCTGGTATCTTAGGTCTCCTTTTCCATCCCTGTTGGGTTTTAATAACTGGTGTTTATCAAATGTTGCTTTGCCATATTATTAGTTGAATTTGCTGATAGGGAAACTGATGTTTATAACCTGCCTTACCAGCACAAGACTGGAATCAGAATGTCAATGTGAGATTGCCTTAAAAAAATGGATGTAAAAACAATGTGGAAAAACATAGGGTGGAAAGGGAACTGATGCTGTTGAGAAGTTGAGATCAGAGACATAGAGAGAAAAGGAGCCTGAACCTGCTGCCTAACAGCATCTGCAGCATCTCAGAAAAGTGTGTTTCTCCTCGAGGAACGCTAATGATTTTAAATGCATTGGAGCCTATCTACAGCTCCTGCCTTTGCAGCCTGGTGTCAAGCAAGGCCTAGAAAGAGTACACATTGCCTGAAGCACAACAGGATGCAATGGTAGGTTGAGAATTTGCAGAAAACACAGAAGATCAAGCCAAGCTCTGCGATGTGCTGTTCATTTTAGCTGAAAGATTTAAATACCGGCAAAAGGAAAAGATGGAGCAGGTGCAGCAGCTCCATGGGGCTTCTTCTCACAGCCACCTTCCTGTTCCTCCTTGTGCTTTCTTGTCCTCTGGAGTGTTGCAGCAGTCCCAGTTACTGAAAAGGCACACGGCAGCACTGCAGCACACCGCAGTGGATGGCCATGGGGGGCAGCAGGAGGATGGATGAATGCAACCCGAGGCAATTCAGAGAGATGCCTGTATCTTCTTTGGAGGACATGGGACTGCCCCACTTTGGGGCAAAGAGCCATCTGGTCTTGGATGCACAAGCTCCCAGCTTTCAGGTGCAAGATGACCTCCAGGCTTCTCCTGGAGACACAGATGGGGGTGCCATGCAGGCTGGGCCCCAACTGGGTACCAAGAGGAGGAGGAGGGAGAGGTTTGGTGGCCCTCCTCCCTCTCATGGACACTTCCATGGTGCCTGACCTGTGGTTTCACAGGCATCCCCAGCCACATCCTGACAAACAGAGAGTTCTTGTCACCACGTGGGCATTTACCTTCCCCAGCAATTATACCTCCTTCTGTGGTGGGGAGTGAGCCATCAGGCTGGGAACACCAGGCTCTGCCTCTTACGTAAGTTCAACAACCACCAAAAAGAGGTCTCAGTGAACTGGAAAAAAAATGCTCAGCAACACAGGAAATAATGAAAGGTTAATTTCACTCCAAAGAAGACCATTTGATTTTGGTTTAAAGTCCTCAAACATAAGTGATTTCCAAATTAGGCATTATTTTAAAATACAGAATTGAGCATTTTCATTTCTAAAACCCCAAATGAAATGCTGGTGTATTTTTTTTAATTGTCAAAACTATTCACCAAGCCCACGATGAATTTGGCACATAGGTTCAACAGCTGATTTCTTTTTTCTAAGTCAATTACTCCCTTGGAAAAAAACCCTGTCCCACCACTAACCACGAGCACAGCCTTCAGCATGCAGAAAGCCTCTACTTCCATTCATCTCCCCCTAATTTCCATTAAAAATTCCACATAAGAAGTAATTATTGAGCTGTGTAAACCATGTGTAGTGGGAAGCAGAAGAATGATGAGGTGCATCCACCAGGCTCAATCCACATCAGTCACTGGCTTCCTGGGCAAATTCCTTACCCAGCTGAAATCAACAGTGGAACTCTCAGCAGCATCAAGAGCTTCAGGGCTTTGGTTTGTTTTATCATATTTTCTGGACTCAAAACCTGCTTTGAAGCACTACTTTGTAACCCGGATCGACCGTGGAGAAAACCCCAACACAACACCCTAATGCTCCTCAGTTAACAAATGTATTTTGGAGGCTGCATCCTGATGCCACCACGGCCAGGGGCTTTCGGTCCACAGGTAGCAGCTGCTGCTGGTGCCAATGGTGCTCTGCTGTCTCCAGCACATGCACACACGTGTGCACACACACACACACATACATGCGCATGCATCCCTCCTGCATGCATCTCTCTCAGCACACACACAACAAGGAAACCCTGTGCCCTCTCCAGCAGTATTGTGGTGTCCCAGCCACCCAGCTCCCATGGGAAACTCCAGTGTATCTTAAAATGAATCCATGGGGTTTTTTTATTCTGGATCAATTACTTGCTTTTCTGCCTATACAATGGCTATTCTCTTATCAATGCTGTTTTTCTCTCTGACCCATTTCCCCTCTTTTTCCTTCCTTTTTTTTTTGGGGGGGGGGAAGGGAGCAGGATTGGAAGCTGCTAATTAACCCTCTGCATTACAGGGTCCCTGGTTCGTATCACCACAAGGCAAAGGTGGGGCTGTGAGGAGGAGGAGGATGAGGTGGGGGGAGTAAGGAAGATGACACAACAACATGAGGCCTCGAAGCAGCCGGTTCCAGACACAACATCTGCAGAATGAGGCCATTTTTCTGTAACTCTAATCTCATAATTCATTGTTTGTGTGGTGTTGGTTACAGTAGCTGAAAGGGGCGATAACAGCAGGTCAATTTGGCACAGAACCGTATTTGAATCTGCAATGAGGGACTAGCCCACCTTCTGATGAGCTGCTGAACCGCAGCCAGGAATAGAGAAAATAAGCAGGAAAATGGCTTAAAAGAAAAAAACAAGGCCCTTTAAAGTAACATAAACCCACTAGAAAGACTTAGTGTGGGAATCCGCAGGGCTGGGGTGTGTTTGCAAGCACCAGGGCGATGTCACAGCCTTTTCCTCACCGCTGCTGCTGATCATTTACTGTTTGGGCTCTTGTGAAAGCGAGCTGCTGGCTTGGCTCCTGCAGGCACTGCCTGGCTCCCAAGCCTTTTGCCTTTTTTTTCCTCTGCAAGAGATAAACCCAAATCTCTTCTGGTTTTTGCCTATAATGTTGAAGGACGGCCCAGCCCAGCGCAGGCGGTTGTGCGAGAGGTGTGTTGGTTAATGTTAGTGGCTGATTACTAAACTTCTCGTTTGGAACCGCAAACCCCCAGCATGTCAGCCTGAATTAGCTAACAGCAAGGGAGTGTCCTTCTCGGTTTGCAGGCCACAGCACATCTGCTCTTTGAAGAGAGAGAATGAGCAAAATAGAATTGAGTGGTTGGTGGCGGGGTTGTTGGTGTGTGTTGTTTTTGCCTCCCCTCAGCCTCCCATTTGTGCCTGTGTTCATAAATACCCTGATGAGAGGCTGCCTCTGCGGCTGCCGTGTGGGAAGGGGGGAAGGAGGGTGGATAAAGAGCGATTCTCTGCCGGCATGGGGGACACCCTTCCTCCCCTCCCCGCCACCTCCTCTTCCTCCCCCTTCCCTTGCTGTTTGACCTTGAGTTCGTTCTCTGCTCCTGCTCCCCTCCTCCTGCTGCCTGCATCTGGCATCCGAGGCAGGCTGGTGCAGCTGGGGGGCTGAAAATCCCCCTCCCCACACCCCTTATCCCGTGCATGGGGTTTACCGTGGGTGCTTCACATCCACCGTGGGGGCTCCCCGTCCACCCCCCATCCACTCCCCGTCAGCTCCCTTAGGGTGCATAGGACCAGGAGCAGCCCCCTTGGCTCCTCATCATGAGCATCCCGAGCCGCAGCGCTGCCGCTCAGCTACCCTAATCCGGTTGTCCTTTCCAAAGGGAACAATGGGTGGCCTTGTGCTGGCCCAGGCTGCCCGTCCCCGTCCTTGCAGCTGGCGCATCCACCAGTGCTAAGCTCCAGTGAGCAGGATCAGCTGAAGCCGTCATTCCCCTTCACCCTCTTCAAGGGCTTGCCTATCCACTGGGGCCGCTATCGGTTACACAAAACATTTGGTTTGCAATGGGCTGTTTGTGCTGGAAAGCAGAGGGCTCTTCCAGCAGCAGGCAGTGATCCTCGGCAGAAAAAGCTTGCCCTGTGTTAGTTTACAACAGTTTCACCACACAGAAAAGTACAATGGAGACAGATCATGCACAGTGACAGGCTGCCGGCGGCTCCAGGGGATCCATAATTTACGATGTTTTTCTTACCGATCCGGTTTTGGATTTCACAAGCAGGCCAGTTTCCTTCCCATTTGTTGCTTCCTTCCGTCCTGGTTTCAAGAAACTGAACACCAGGCTCAAAATGGGTGAGAGCGGCAGTGGCTGCCCAGCTCTCCTGTGTGGATGTGGGTGCATGGGACAAGTGGGGGTTCCCCAGCCTCACCTTGCCACCCTGAGTTTATCACAGAGGAAGGAGAATGCCCTGACACACACCTCACTTCCTGATGAGTGGTGGCAGTGGCAGCCCTTGTGCTGCTACCCTGATGCTCAGTTTTCACCAGGTCACCCAGTAGAAACAGGGCTACCAGGACTCCCAGCAATTGGCTGATTAAAGATAAGGAGGTTAATAATGGCTTTTAAGGATTGTCTTTACTCAAATAAATAAGAATCAAAACCTAATCTGCTCTATCGTCTGTAATCTAGCCGCTGCTCCCTTGCCAGAAATAGATGAGCCAGGGCAAGATGCGGGCGGTCAGATGCCACTTCCGCAGTCAGTCACATCCAGACGTGGAGGTGTGGTGCTACGTGGGTTTGTCCAATGGGCCGAGCCTGAAATGTGCTTCTGGGGAAACCCCCAATTTCAGATCTGGAGATGCATTTTCAGCTGAAGCCCATCCCAGCCATCAGCCACTGGTCCTGCCTGCTCTGTGGCCACACTCCCAACTTCCCTGCACCCATGTGGGAAGCCACCGGCACAGAGGCCGGGAAAGGACCATCACCAACATCCCACCGCCATCCATGGGCTGGTCAGTGAGGGCTGTGGGGCTGCGTGGCTCCAGCCCCACTGCAGATGGCTGGGTCATCCGGGGGGGTTTCAAACAACCAAGTCAGGTTAAAGCCACAGCCACTATGGTTACAGGCGGCTGTGATTAGTCACACAGTGAGTGATCCAATTATAGCAACCCCTCCCCCGCAACACCCCCCCCCTTCATCTGCTTACAAGGAAGAGCCCAGGCCTCCCTTAACTCGATTTCACCACCGGTTTGCATCCGAAAGAAAAAGGAGCCTCAACTTGGGAAGGGAGAAGTGGAGCGATGGGATGGGGGCACCAGCGAGATTTTTGTTTTGAAAGCTGCCATGGCTCAAAGTAATGGGAAGCCCTGCTTGCCCCCACGCTGGTGCCTTCAGATGGGCATCATGGGCATTGGTGCATAGGAGGCAGCTTCTGGGATGGTGTTGGCCCTGCAGCCATGGTGGGGTGACAGAGGGTATGAACTGCTGGAGTGCTGTTCATCACCCAGCCTCAGCAGGTCAGTCTGTTGCCTGCCACTGTGGTTTACTGACCCTGAGGCTGCTCTCCTGCTGCTTCCCACCTGGACTGCTGCGCAGCTCAATTTCCTTTTCTTCTTTACAAAAGGAAAGAAAGGATTTCAGGCTATTTCAAGGACTTCACCTGGTTCACCTTGCAAATGGTTGTGGTTATTAGAAACGCATTTCCCCTCTTGCTGGGCCCAGGTCCTCCCACAGGCAGGGGAAGGGGATGAGGGGGATGAGGCCGCTCTCCCCATCCTCCTCTACCCCATCTGGTGCTGGGAGCAGGTGATGGGCACCTGCGTCCTCACCACTGGGTGAGCCCCCCGGGTCCCCTCCCCAGCGGCCACTGGGGTGTTGCGAGAGGCGGATGGGAAGCAGGAGGAAGGGGAGGGAGGCATTAATTTGCTGCCGTGGCAGGCGGTGGTGCCTGCCTGCAGAGCCTGGAGCTGGGCACCACCTGGGCATCCCAAGCCACCATCCTGCCTGCATCCACCCTGTGAACCCTGCTGACATCCTCTGCAGAGCACGCTGCAGCAGGGCACGCTGCTACCCACATCAGTCACTGTTATTTATTGTCTTCTTTCAGTGCAGAGCAATCCCCCGGGCACACAAAGGTTCGGTAGCGCTGATCCTGTACCAGATCCTTTCTCAGCTCCCCTTGCATGCATAGGGTTTTTGTCCATGCAGTTCTCACATGTTATTGCCTCAGCTGAGAGCTCTTCTGTAGCAGGGTGAGGGTTGAGAAACGGGTAAGACAAATCTGCAGATGAACAATAATGCCACAGCTTTGTTCCCACGCTGCCGGCTTCTGCCCCAGCGCACAGTTTTATGGCTGAGCTGTAAATCCTTGGGAAGCCGTCTAATGGAAACCCCGATCGTGTAGTGTGGTGTTTGCTGTGACATTCATGGAGAGAGCTGTGACAGCCCCTCTGTCTCGTGGATACAGCTGCTGTGCTCACAGCTATGGGCTTCACAGCTCTATCTCATGTTCACCTTGGTTTTCATTTGGTCAGGGCTGAAGAAACACACATGAGAGGTGAGGGCTCTATCCTGAAGGAGGGCGCAGGAGGGATGGGAGGCTTCAGACTGACCCAGCCACCATGGTGTGCTGTAGGGTGGCTTAAGGGGCTTGTCAAGACCCTGCTGGGACAAATGTCCATTCTTGAATCAAGAGGGAGTCTGTGCCTCCTGTTGTGGCCATTCACTGACCTCACATTGACAAATCACTGCTGGCTGAGGACACTGCTGTCTTGGGGGTCATGCAGCGATTTGCAGTGATTTTTTCGGCCTTTCAGGGCAATCGCTGTGAGACGATATCCAAACTATTTCTGAGGGCAAGATAGATGTGAGCACCTCCCTTTCTGCCCACCAGATTTATTTCCTCATACATGTTGACTCAACACATTCTTAACTCCCTGAATAACTGGGAACTTCCCTGGAGCTCTTCCAACAGGTGCCCTCTGTTACATGCTTACCTACAGATATTGCCTTCCTACTTGAACTTTCCTGCTTTTCCTATCTTCTGTTTCTCCTTCCTGCCTGTCAGGAAGGTTTCTTCACACTCCTGCCTCCAGCCCTGCTCAGCTGAGCCAAAGAAAACGTCCTCTCCCCTCTCCATAGGGATGTGTTCCCCTCATGTGGCCACGGGTCAAGTGCAACCAGTGTCCTTTTCCTCGGAGACAGGTGCTTTGGTGCAACATCCCCTGCGGTGGGAGCCCTCCTGTACCACAGAAATGTGGAGGACCCGGTCCACCTACATCTTCCCCTGCCCACCCATCACCCTGGCCTCTGAGGCAGAGTTCAGCAAAACAGCACTGGCACGGTTAAATGTTGTAGTTCCTTCCTGAACCAGTGCCACCTCTGATACCAGCATTGCAGCCCCGGTTAGCAGCAGCCGATGTCTGAGGCTTCAGAGGGCCATTTCACAGAGGAGGAGAAGTGAATGACGTAAAGTCTAGGTCAGTGCCGCCCAGTCCCAGCCACCACAGTGCCCAGAGATTGGGCTGAGCAACAGCCATCCTGCCCGTGCAAGCACAGGGGTGGTGGGACTAACGGAAGGCTGGGGAGACCCCAACTGCATCTCACAGGTCCCCTCAGCTGGGAGAAAGAGAGTGATGTTCTCATGAAGGCTGGAAGCATCTACAGCCAGCCCCCAGAACTGACACCCAAGCAGGTTAAACCACGATGGGTTAAACAGGTTCTGAATATGGTTTCCTAGTTGTCAGTGTGTGCCAGTCCACCAGTGAGGCTCTCCAGGCTGCGTGAGCCCTTTTTCCCAGCACAGCCAGCCACTGCCCTGGGAACTGCTTGTAACTGGGACAAGGAGCAGCTGAAAACTCCTCTGGCCCTTCGCACAGCATCCTCTTCAAGTTATGCTGCCTCAACACAGAGCAGTGCTCAGCAAAAATGCTGGGTGCATCTTCCCAAGACCGAGTACAATGGCACATGAAGCAACAGGACTGAGATGGCAATGTGTAACCCAGCATAAGTCCTGCCCACGGGGCTACAAGGACTTTCAGAAACATCGCTGTTAGTGGTGTTTATTGCTTGCACACTGATGAGATAGAAGCAGCTCCCAAAGATAAGGTGCAACATTTGCTCCACATTTTGGCAAAGCTGGCTCCTGCCAGTAAGTGGTTCGCATTTTAAAGTTTGAACCAAACTCCACAAAGTCCTGCAAACCTTATTCATCTGTAGTTCAAGTCCTTCGTGAGTAAAGAAGTGGAAAGAGAAACAAAATAATTTCCTTTAATGAAGGGAAGGGAGAGAAGAAATTCCCAAATAATTGTAAGTGTGTTTACAGTGACTCCCACTGTTTTATGCTGGTGACCCTGGGTCAGATGAGGGGTTTTGTATAGATCCATCTGTAAGTACATAATACACTTGTCATAGATGAGATCAGCTCTGATGTATTTTTCTGGCAGCTTCAGAGACGTCGTATTTTCAATGTTTTGTCCAGTCAATCACATCTCAAACAGTGGGGTTTCCATCACATCCCTCCACCACCGTGTAGCAACTCTTTGTTAGGACAGCTTCTCAGTGTTGGCAGTAACTCTCTGACCAGAGAAAGATAAGCCTTGTTTGCAATTCACCAAAAGATGACCCATTTTAGTTTCATTAACTGGATGTGAAATGTAATCCCTTGCGGTTCTCCCTGGCTCTTCTCAGCCTGACATGCACGCCTCAAGGAGTGCATACCTATGTGGCTGAGCATGATGCTGTGCAGAGCTACCCTGGGCAGCCATCCTCACTGACTGGAGTAAACCCGTGCTTGCTCACCAGCTCTGCTGGGAACATCAGCCTAGGATGAGAAAGACACCAATGCTACATCCAGCATCAGATGTAGCTCCCTGAGAGCCGCCTGGTATGTCTCTGCCATGCCATCCCACCCACTTAATGGCACTGTGAAGGTGGTGTCAAGCTCAGCCACGGTGCCC
The DNA here is from genome assembly GCF_963264785.1 of Psittacula echo. Taxonomy (NCBI): domain Eukaryota; kingdom Metazoa; phylum Chordata; class Aves; order Psittaciformes; family Psittacidae; genus Psittacula; species Psittacula echo. The sequence goes on from NC_137737.1 coordinate 122,706,810, forward strand.
TGGAGCACTGAGGCCAGGCAGCACAGCTGCGAGAGGCATGTAGCCCAGAGGTCTTGCTAATGGGCAGCTATGGGTTCGCTAGTTGCTTTCCTTCCTTGCAGGAAATCCACAGGGGAATGCCCAGGCTTGGAAGCCAAGCTGCTTTTAACACGTCTTTGCAGGCATCACCGAACATGCTCAGGGTCTACCCCACTTCCTGTGAGGCTGTTCCTGCAGGTAGGGTGTACGTGAGCAGCCCATCTCACCTTCCTGCACCTTCTCCCTCGCCACTAAATCCTAATACAAGGCGTACACCCACTGTAGGATCCTCTCCCAGTGTGCATTTGCCTAGATTGGCATAGACACTTTGCTGATGAGTTTATACTGTGGGACACCAGATCCTAGCTGTGCATCTTGGTGACTGAGCCCTTCCAGAGGGGCTGCTTAGGTCAGTGCTTGTGCTACCTAGCACAAGCTAGCTACCAGCGGCACCAAACATCTTCATTCATTTTTATGGCACTAGCCTGTGAAGAAGTAGGATCATCACATCAAAGGGGGTAGTTTCTGCAATACCATATGCATCTGTTCCCATGCATATTCCTCATGGAGTCCTCCTTTGTTTATGTTTTTATTCTCTTGCTGTACTGAGTGAACTTGAAAGATTTTGGTGTTTGAGCATGTGGCTTCAAAGGTGTGCACTGACCATGAGTAAAGCATGCATCTCCCTAAACACCTTTCCCCAAGACCCCACATTTCATAAAGCAACTGCATGGGATAGCAAAGCCTGCACCTCCTTCCTTCCCTCACCCTTTGCCTCCCTGCAGGAGCCACCATGCAAAGCAAAGCAGGTCAGGGCAAGGCAGGGCAGGGCTCAGGGAGGTGGTTCCCCACTCACAGCCCACTGGCGTTTCTCTCCCAGATGGTTTTGACAAGGAGAGATGGTAATGCTCCTGCTCGCCCCAGCCCTGTCTGTGGGCTCTCATGTATTTCTGCTCACACGCACACTCCCACCATGGCCTCGGCATCTGCTCTCATTTATTCCCTCTATATTTGGCTACTCAGTGTGCCCACCATGACTGCATCTGTGGGGGAGGCTTTCAGAGGTGCTTCCCCATGCACAGGTGCAGGCAGGTGCTGAGTAAGGCTTTCAGAAGCATCTTATTCCTCATGACTTAAACAGGAGCGAGGCACGCTGGCACCTTTTCTACCCTGATCTGCACCTTTGTGCTGAACACTGCATTTAGCTAGGATTATTTTGATGTCCTCACCCCTGGTTGTCTTCTGAATCACTGATGTGCAAGCCAGCTCCTATCTGCGGTAAAGCCACATAATGGTGTTAGCAGTTAACACCAAGCCTGGGTAAATACACCCTGCCCTGGAGTTGGGCTGGCTTTGCTTGGTTTGGCTCTGGGCTGACCATGGCCTCTTGGACTCTGATGAGGTTGGAGTGCAAGCAGGGCAGGCTCATATCTGCTGTTAATTCCTTACTGGAACTCGGGCAATTTATATTAGCCTAAGATAGGTCCTTGTTGGTCTCTGTGGTGTGCACTGCACAGAGCAAATGTTTGTTGTGTGATTCATGATTTGGGAAAGTGCAAAGCGTATGCTCAAAAAGACACCATCCCCCACTACCCAATTAGTTTCCCTGTCATATTTTTTTTCATTTCTTTATTATTATTTCTGTGGTTTCAAGTTTGTTAAGAGTCTCATAATATCTGGGGTTATTATTTAAAGCCTCAAGTCCTGGAGTCTTTCAAGTGCACAGGAACTGCTGCTTTCAGTGCAAGAATAAACAAAGCAAGAACGAATTTCAGCTTTCTATAGCCACAAAGACATGCCAAAGCACTAAACACCCTTCAGTCACCCAAAATGTCAGCAAAGAGAAAGCCAGTCTGTTACAGTGAGATGTGTTTAAAAACACGTCCTCCTTTTCATTTCACTTGTGGGGGCACTGAGCAGCAGATTCATGTTTTCCGCATGGTAATGCTGCATTTGACCCATTTTTGGAGTGGGATGAGAAACGGACCATGAGCTGCGAGGAGGTGGCCTTAGATCACAGAGGAGGTGGCTATGGTGCAGGAAGGAGATGGCCAGGGAGCAGGGAGGAGGTGGCCATAGATTGTGGGGGAGGTGGCCATGGTGTAGGGAGATGTTCCTGGAGTAGGAAGGAGATTTCCCTGGAGCAGGGAGGAGGTGGCCATGGATTATGGAGGAGGTGACCATGGAGCAGCGAAATGTCCCTGAAGCAGTGCAAAAGCAGGAGCTGCTCCCTGGGCACGGAGGAAGGAAAGGATTCCCCTCCCACCACTTCTAATGGATTTCTTCAGATAAAAGGGCCCCAGCTACCTTTCTTCCCTGTAATGGCCCCTGAGGCTAATGTCTTAAAGAGGAAACAAAAGGATTGCTTTACATCACACAAGTGGGGCAGGAGCTCAGGGGAGAAAGCAGCACTTGAGTGCTGCTGCATTGCCAGGGCTCCTGCTGCAGGATGGAGGCCAGGGGGAGGGGTGCTGCTGGCCCTAACTTGAGCTTTGCTGTGTGGCCTCTTGGTTTTAAACCCTTCATTAACCCCTTCTCTGCTGCTCTGGTGTCCATGTGCTCCAGGAGAGCTTTTCTGTCCTGGGTCCTTCAAGCTAGTGTGGGCATCAAGGCAGGCCATCAAGGTTAGTGTTTCATGGGCATAGCCAGCAATGAAGACATATGGTGCGTGGTGGCTAAGCCAGCCAGAAACAGCAATAATAATACTAAAATCCACAAAGGAATTCTTCAGTAGTGCCTTAAAAACGACAGCAAGTGATAAACACAGGGAAGAGCCGAACTCAGAGGGCAGCAGGAAGGACGTTTCCTACGGAAGAGGGGTGTTGGGCAGCGCCGCAACAACAGCGGTGGGTAGCGTACAGCTTTCAGCAGCTCCAGCTGTGCTGCTCTTCCTTTGTCTGCTCTCTCCTCTGGCAGCTTCCTGAAGAGAGGACAGAGCTGGTGTGACAGCCACTGGGGGAGCCCCAGCAGCAGAAACAGGGGGTCGGGCAGCAGCTGGGGGCTGCAGGCGGAAGATGGATGCAGCAGGTTCACTTCTCTAAGGAGGAGGATGCTGCACAACTGCCCGTCCTGACTGCCTCCATCAGGAGAGCCATGGTGTCCCTCTGGCTTTACATGGCTGTTGACTTTATAAACCACCCACTCCAGCAGCTGAAATTTTCCATGCTCGGTCCCTGCACAGCACCTTCTGTGTATCTGTTTTTGGCAAAGAGTTGTGTAGGAGAGAGATTGCTGAAGGGAGAATAAATCGTCAAAGTAAAAGCGACACCTTTGATTAGCAGCTAATAGAAGAAAATTGATTCTTTTGGACCACCATTGTCCATGCCACATTGGATGAGAATGATGCTCTGTCAGTGCCTTGGGTTTGACCCTGCTCTACACTGGTTTCTTCACAGGAAGATACAGGGAAGTGAGCTCATCAGCATCTCTCCAAGAGCATCCTTCTTACCCCTGGGATCTCCTTTTTGTCACATTCCTGAAGCATGACCCCACTATGCCTGTCCCAAACTCATTCTGCAAGGCATGTGACTCCTTTGTGCTTGATTTTATCAAGTTCAAAGAAGAGCAAGTGATGTCTGAAGCTTGTCCTGTTATGGTTCCCATTGAAGATAGATAAATGTTTTGCTTGGTTGAATATGAAGCAGCTGAAAAAAAAAGACTCAGTGGCTGGATGATGTGGTCTACTAAGGCTTTCAGCCTTGTAGGGCAAGTTTATCCCCTCTGTGGCATTACAGAACACGCAACACTTCTTCAGGCCTGAGAGCTACACTGCTCTCAGAAAAGCTTACCAAGGGAGCAGGATCTCATCCTGCTATCGAAACCTATCTGACTTGCAAAATTAATAAGGAAAACAAATAAACCCCTATTCTATTTTAAAAGTAGGGCCAAGGGAGAATATTTGGTGCTGAAAATGGCATATCCCCAAGGAATAAGCACCATGTTTTCAAAGGTGCAGTTCTCCCAGAAGCAATGGGCGCAGCATCTGTGCATATAGCTTTCAAGTTTGTAATTTGTCTGTAATTTCTCTGCAATCACCAATATTCTGTGGGGATTCTAGGGTGCTTTTTTTCTAATGTGTGTTTTCTTTTCCATTGCAAAGGCTCAACGCTCTCTCTGAAAGCCCATATGCTCCTGTCCTGTTTGACTTTAGCGTGCAGGAAATGGCCTCTGTCCAATTAGCAGCATGGGAATTAGCACACTGGAAATTCACTACTCCCTACCGTATTCCCCTCTGAGACTGTTGAACTTCAGTGCTCAATTTTCTCCCTTTATCTCTCTTTCTCTTTTTAAACAGCACCATGAAGACTGAGAGCATAGGAAGCTATTAGAAAAGCACTGCTCATACTGAAGTCAGGAGATGCAGCTGTTGAATTCCTAGTGATATTAACACAGAGGTATTGCAGGTGAGCTGTGCTTTCGAGTTGCATTTTTTTCCTGGCTTAGAATATACAATTTATCTTGTAAGATGTTAATAGTGTTAGCAGTTCTTGCAGTTTGTTGTGAACTCATAACAGTCGATACTTTACTTAAGCCTGAGCCTTTGGAGTCAAAAATATGACTGAGAAAAACGCCAGTTTTAGGACCCTCAGGTTTGTGAAAAGCATATTGAGTATCATCAAAGTGAAGATGGAAAACGTAAAATAAAGAAACAACCACTATTCCATACACCTAGATACAGAAATGTATAGATTTATAGCCATATTGTTACTTGTAAAGTCAACTGTAGGATGTTTTACTGGGATGGGGAGAAAGCAACACATGCTTTTTGTATGCTTGAGATTGACATTGCTGTGTAAACACCACGAGTCATAAAAAGGAGGAATCCATCTGAGATAACAGAATTACAATACCTCATTTTTAACATCCCTTTGCTCAAGCTTTTACCAGTGTGTCTTTAATGTGATAAATTTCTGTGATCGGGCATATTTACTGTATAAAAGAGATAGCCAGCGCTCTTTTGTGATGAATGCAAAGCATGCAAAGGAAACTTTTTATTTAGGCTGCTGGACACAGACCAAAGCTGTGGTTTTTCTGAGCTGTCTCGCTCCCAGACTGACTCTCACAGTGGGTGCCTAGTGCCACCATAATGGGTTTCCCGAAGTCCTGGCCTGGATTAGTCAGTTTCAGAGCAGAATGAAACGTAGACTGCATTACACACAACCTTACTCTCTTTTTTCACAGCAGTTTTGAGAAAAGAATCTCTAAAGAAGTACAATGGAAAGCAAGTCTCGTGTGCGAGGCAGTGCAGTCCCTGCTACGTCTTTTGCAATTTGCCCACAATCACAGACAAAATTAAATATCATTATTGTCATTATTTAGTTACCTTGTGCCAAGCAACCTCTTGCTTGGCCAGGCTCTAGTTGTACTGGTTGTTCTACAGAACTGTTTTCAGGTAAAGGGTCTAAAATGTAAGTTATAAACTGCAGTAACTGGGAGAAGCAATGGGAAGGCTGGAAAGCATTTGCTTAGCCTGAGATCAAATTGGGTGGGGGGTTTGAGCTGCTTCTCCTCCTCTGCCAGGAAGCTGTTGAAGGTGTCCGGTATATCAGAAGGTGTTTGGGGATCAAACTTCTTTGCTGTATTCACTTGGCCAGAAACGTGTGGTGTCCCATGCATTCATGTTACCAAATGCGGATAACTGGTTCTCTCTTATCTCTAGATGGAAAGCTGGGCAAGGCCTACACAGACACAAAACAAGGGAGGTCCACCTGGATGCTGCAAAAGAAGTCAAGATTTTCAAATGTCTTTTCATTCTGAGCTTGAACAAAAGCATTTTGCCAAAATGGGAGAGCGCGTTAGCAAGCAAGACTGGGTTGAGGTCAAGACCAGCAAGAGGCTGGCATAGCGCTCTTCAGATTAGCACAACCCCTCTGCAAGGTTTAACTGGGAAGAGTTTGGCCACATGAGAACACAAGGTAGTGAGGCTGATAGTAGCTGGATGGCAAAAGTAAACAGATGACACCAGTGGCAGTCTGGAGGCAGCCCAGAGGCCCATTTTTCATGATGAGGAACTCTTGCCCTATCACTCAATGGCAGAGAAATTAGAGAGCCCTAGGACAGGACCTGAACAGAAGTGCTGCAACACAGTGCTGAGAGACACTGGTAGCCTTTGGAATAACACTGTTTTCCTTTATTTTCAAGAAAGATTTATGTCTGGTTTTATCTGAAGAAGAAACTGACTTTTACTGACATACTGTTTAGCCAAACTAAGACCATGGGCAGGTACTATCTAAACCAGGTGTAAAACAGGAGACACTAATACTTATAGGGTCCGTGGCAGTATATGGCTTCACTTCAGTGTTTGACACCAAGAAATACTTTGGCCAAATACAGCATAATTGCATCCCACCTGTGCTAGGTTTCAGCCACTAATTTATACAAACAGTTCGACCCGTGGTGTCCTTTCCTAAGAAGACCTTGGCATGTTTGCTAAGTCCTGCACAGTGCCAACCACATACTGCCCAGGGAATTAGCTATTATAACACTGTAGTCATATTTAGACATTTCTGTAAAAGGATTTTCTTCATATCTCAAGCCCACTTATGGGTCATTGTTCCTCAAATGTGCACCTAATTGTGTTGTAAAGAGCCTGTTGTCATCTGTCCTTCCCCTTCAGGGGGGCCATGACCTAGGTGGACACAAGGGCTGTCCCCGGGTGCCCAGAATGCTATTGTGCCTCTCCTGAGCTGTATGAAAGGAGTTGATGCTGTCACTCTGTTGTGACAGCAGTGAGGGCAGTGGGTGGCCCAGCTTGCTGGGAATGGGTATGTCCTCCCTGTGCATGGAGGCCACTGGAGGCAGGATTTCTCCATTAGCTCCCCTTGGGGTGGCTGGCTCAGCATTAGCCCTGGGCATTGGGTCCTCCCTTAATTAGCCATGGCCTGTGGTCATTGACAGGCTCTGGGCTATTTTAATGGAAAGATGTGTTCTAACAGTGACCTTGATCTAACCAGGAGGTGCCAATCACAGCGAGAATGACTGTCATAGCAATCATTGCCGGCACATCGGGGATCTCAGGACCAGCAGCAAGGCAGGCGGCACTACTCACAGCCTCTGTGGCTCCATCCCACAGCAGGTCAGAGGAAGCCTCTGAGCTCAGAGATTTTCCTTCCCACTGTATGCTCAGGTCCTGGTCTGAGGAATCACGTCTTTTGTGGGGTCTGACTGAGTTTCACCTGTCAGTAACTGCATAAATGTCTCCTCTGTCCCTCCTTTGCTCCCTCTGACCCTGTCCTCCAGCAATCTTGGCTGGCTGTGCCCAAGCTCCTGTGCAGTCTGCAGCACCCGGCTCTGGGGGTTCCCACTCCCTCTCCCCAAAACACCTTCTTTGTTCTGCGCCTTCATTCCCTATTCATGTGATCACCTCGGTGCAATGCTGTCTCTCTTCCCTTCCCTGACTCTGCAGGAATCAGCAGTAGCTTCCCTCTCCATCTGCCACTGCAGAAGGCTCCTGGGCTGCGCTCTGCCCTTCCCCCAGTATTTGTAGGTCTCTCTCTCCCTCCTCACCCTCTCTCCCCCCTCCCATTCCCTGCAGAAGTCCTCAAGAGTCAGCTGTCACTTGTTTTTATTTTCTCCTGGCTCCAGTAGCACCGTCACATCTGACTTGCCGACGCTATTCCTCTGTGGCTGGGAGAAAACATGGCCAACTTTTGCCTGGTGTCAGTTTAGCAGCCTGGGCCTCCTCCTCCTCCCTCGGGGTGGTGGAAGCCGTTGCCGCACTGTCTCCTCTCCTTTCTCATCATGGCTGGGCTGCAGCTGGTGTGACCGGTGTGAGCAAATCTGGGGCCCCCCACAAAGATGCTCAATTGAGTTTGCCTCCCCCTCCCATCCCCATGCCCCTGCAAGGGCCTATGTGACTTTTCTCCCCCCTTCCTCCTCCCCTCGGCAGGGAGGAAGGCCGGCCTGAGCTGGAGATGGAGACAGGGACACTGGTACAGGGAACTCATGGCAATCGCCAGGGTAGGCAGCACCTTCTGCGATAAAGTGAGGGTTTTCCAAAGTCTCTTCAGTGCACCTAAGGAGGTACCTGCTACCTTTTGTGGCTCAGCCAGGACAAAGCACCAGTGGCTCCACCAGCATGCCATGGGAGACCGGACATCCCTGCCACTGAGCTTCAGCACGCCCCAGCCATCCCACGGCACCATCCTGTATTGCCCGTTCGGGACCGTGGGGTCCCTCAGTCCTTAATGAATTGACCCTTTCCTGCTTTCCTGCTTATCCTTTTATGATTGCCCTGGGGCATGGTTCATTTTACTCCCTCCTTTAATGAGTCAAAGGGGTCTAGTTGGAGGCTTTCCGAGACTAAGCTTCCTGCATTTCTTTACCCTTTCTACAAGCTTAATGAATATGCCACCAAAAAGCTCATTAGATGTAATGTCAGTTCTATTTCTGGCGCTCTCTCTTGGAGAAACCGTGTCCTGTGCTGGCAGGGAGATAAACCCAATGAGAGCCACAAATAAATACGAAACTACTCCCGTCCCTTCTTTTCTGTCCTTCACTTTTTCATGCTTAAACAGGAATGAGGGAAGATTCATGAGCCCTCCAAACTTCTCCTCTCAGTGTTCATCTACCCAAGACTCTTCCTTCTTGGCCCTTTGGACTAAAACCAACAGCCTGGGCTTTTTGCTCCTGGTTGCTGCCCTGGCTGCTGCTGTGGCAGGGGGACAGTGGTGGTGGTGTGCGGTGGGGAGGTGACAAGTACAGGGCTGTGTGGAGGAAGTGGAGCCTTTAAAGAGCGATGCAAACCACGGTGCTTCTGGGAAGCAATCAGCCCTGTTTACTGCAGGTGAATCAGAGCTCCATGACTGGTGAATCACTGGAGTATTTGACATGTCAGAGCGGTGGAAAATGATTCACTGAAGGTGTGATCTCTGGAGAATACGGTTTTTTTCCCCTACCAAGGAAATTTGGGATTGCTTAAGGGTTTGTTTGGGTCCCCCCCTCCCTTCCAGGGAAACTGGAGTTCACAGAGAAAGGCAGGCCAAATGGTGGGGTGACAGAAGAAATTTAAAGGTGCAGTTATTTGGTTGGGAATAGCTCCCTCCTGCTGCTTGTCCTTGGCTATCACTTGTCACACACATATGTGAGTTGCAACTAGTCACCAGGAAGGAAGAAGCAGCCAAAGGGAGAGGATGTGGTTACTTTGCAGTATACTGTATCTCTGCTAGAGAGTTGCAAAATGCATCCTCCTTACCTTGTGAGCCCCTTGCACCCTCCCTGAAGGTATAGGAGAAAAGTTCTTCTGCCTTTGTATTTCACTTTCTACAGATGTGTTTTTCAATGTAACGTTATTTTGTCATCTGCATTACAATCATCTGCTGAGGAGGCCTGCTATTTTGGGAGTGAGTATTCTCAGCTCTAGGAATCATAAAATCTAATATGGCTTTTGATGCAGTGGGAGCGCTAACACGCTCATAAAAAAAATCCTATTTATGTTTGAATTTGAACAAGGTATTAGAATGATTTAAAGGGTACAAGTCAGGAGTGTGCCAAGATTAGTGGCCTGCTATTGGTCTTAATCTTTCCCCCTTATCATTTCCAAAGATATATTAATAGCTTCAATTTTTAATTTGAATTTTCCTTCCCTGTAAGATATCATTAAGTTGAAAGGTGCAAACGAATGACACTGGTAATTCGGTCCGCTTGAATGTCTCTGCCTAGGATGGAAGGGTCAGCTGTTTCCAAGTTGCTTCCCCAATGTGGCTATCCGTTATAGATTAGGTCACATCCTGTACCTCCAGAGGTGTGGAGAAGGCAACAGTGGCCATAAGTCACTTTAAACTTTCCAGACTTTCTCTTTCCAGGCTGTTCCAGGGCCGGAAGAGCCCTGTTGCTTAACTTTTGTCTACTTTCTTTAGTGCACGTCTCAGGAGACAGCAGCACACTTGCTGGGTACGGCACCTTGGTGTGAGCGCGAATCACAGGACGGTCCCCAGTTTGCAGAATGAGGCCACCCATCACAAGCGTGTGGAGACAGAAGTGTTGCTTTTGCAAAGTACCTGCTCTAAAAACGATGCCACCTAGATACTAATAACTGTTTATATTTTGCATTATTATTATAATTAATGCTGTGATACATAGAAGCTTCTTGCACAATTAAAATGACGAAGTAATAATATGGAAGATGGGAATCTCTAGAGCTAAGGGACAAAGAGAAGCAGCAATTAGTGAAGCTATCTTTAGATCTTTGGCCCTTTGCAAGTACAACAGAGAGCTATTTAATATGGGGGTTGGGAAAGCGCTGCTCAAAAAAAATCTTGTAGGAAAATACTTGTACACTAAGTTACTCAGTTCTCCCTCATTCTCCCTGGTATCCATTCACTTCTAAACCAGCCCTGTGTTTCTTAGCATTTTTAAGATGAAACTGTCTTATATCCCTTAACCTTGTCTCCTCTGAGGGAGACAGACACTCTACCAGGAAGCCCTGTGAGAGATTAGCACTGCTGATACACTCACCACCATAGCTCCCACCTCCTTATTTGTCTAGGAGCATGCTGTGTCTGGCAGCTGGTAAGAAAATAAATAAATAAACGCCAGGAATCAAATTCCTGAGGAATCTGGTCATTTCAAGGTTCCTCTATACATTCACAGGTTTTAAAGGCCAGAAGGGACAATTATATTCTGACCTTTGGTGCACCATAGTCCATTGAATTTCTCCCAGCGTTGCCGGCACTCAGCCATATGTAATGAGTTTGTGCTCTTTAAAATCTCCTCAGCTCTAGTCTCTTCTCTCAAACAACCCCCTCTTACCCCTCATCTCTCCCCTTCAGCATTGCCTGTGTGGGCAAGGGTGTTTTCAGGTCCTCTAACAGAAGCAGCAGTATTTTACATTAAAGCAGCACAGCGCGATCTCTTTAACCTGTGCGCGCTGCTTCACCTCCAAGCCTTCTCACGGCATTTCAGCCTGGCTCCCAGAGATGGGGAGAGCCTTCACAGATACATCACAGATATCTCCTGTCTGGGTCTCTTCCACGGGGAGGTTTTAGGGCAGTGTTTTTAGCCCAGCAGGGAGGAGGGGTTGTACCTCTGCCAAATGGCTGGAGAGCAGTAGCGCTGCAGCGGTGAGGCTGGCTGGTCTAAAGCCAATGCAGTGTGTCTCAATACTGCTCCGGAGGGGGAGAGTTCGTGCATTTTCCTGTTATTTATTCTGTGATGGCTGCAGCCTGGGGCTGGGCTGCCTCTCAGAGGGACGGTGGCAGCCAGTGGCCAGCCTGGCTGATGGATCTGCCTTGTGTGGAATTGGGAGCACATCAGTGTCGCGGGAGCAGGAAGTCTCCTCTGGGTCCAGAATGGGCAGAGGTGAAACCCTGCGAAAAGCAGAGGATGGTTTCTTAGGGACTGAAGAGGCTGTGAAGAGAGTCTGGGTCGAAATCACTGGGGTAGGTAGAGCAGGGGCAGAGCGCCCTTGGCCCTGAGTCAGAGCAGCCCTCCAGGCACACCTGTGCGGAAGAGATCACTGGTTCCTGTAAAGAGGCTGAGTAACTTGTTTGTTTAGTCAGGGGATTATTGCCTCCCCAGCAGGGTGGACAGAGCTTGGCAGCCACCTGCAGCCCAGCAGAAGGCTGATAGCAAAAGGAGGGCTGAAGCCCCAGCACATCTTGGAGGTGTACAAGCTGTTTTCTGCTTTCTCCCCTGCACTTGACATGGCAGCAACATTGCATTTACCTAGGTACACAGGAGAGCTGAGTCTGGCTTTGTGACTGTAAATGTTAAATTAGTTCTCTCCCTTTCAGTTCTCTTAGGATGATTCCCACTTCCACACAGGCTCATAGGTGTCTGAACTGAGATTCTGTCTGCATCCTCAGGCGCCATAGGGGTGAAATGTGTATTCTGCATACTGAAACAGCAAGAGTGACTTTTTGGGTATGCTTTACACTAGCCTTAAATTGTGTGGGTTTTTTGGGAAGCATGTTAGCTAGGCATACATCAAGCAAAGACTTGCCTCTTTACCATTCTGAATGTGCCAGAGCTCCTGCAACTCAACCCAGCATCTTCAAATACATGTTGCCTCTGAGCCTTAGAGCGAAGTGATCACATGAGGTTGCTCTTCCTTCTTTTGGTCTGTTTATTTGCTTACCTGTTCTTTCAGGGCAGATATCTAGCTATTCTAGCCGAGCAGCAAAGCTTGAAGGCTCAGGCCAGGGAGCAAATAAAAAGAAGCCCAACTGTATTTCTTAAAAATACCTAAATCTCATGATCTGTTAAGTGTGTCTCCCTGTCTGCTGAGGGCCTGGCTGGTGCTTTCGGACTGATTGGTTGGCAGGATTGCCATTTCCAACAGTTTTCCAGCCTTCCCAAAGGAGCAGTGATGTGGTTTATATATTTCAGTCTGTGCTTCAGCCTGCTGCTGTCTTTAAAATGGCTGAAAGTCCTTAGCGAAGGGGGTAAGTGTGCCTAAAAAAAACTCTTCGTGCGGTGCCCTCTTCTCCACAGCTGTGATTCACTCACCATTATGAACAATGCGATAACTTAATTCTGATGGGTTGTTTTAATGTGTTATAAAATATAAATTTAGGCAGCATGTAAAATAAGCTTTTCCTGCCGTATGACAGAAACCACAACTGTCTGGCAAGGACACACAAGCCAGAACCTGAAAGGAAGCAAAGCACAAAGCCAGACATGATCTTTGATCATATGTTGTTTAAAATTAACAGCACAGATCATAACCACACTTAAATAACACATCTGTCTGGGGGTTAGATAGTAACACACAATATGCTTTTTTAATTCATTATGCATTTGAATCTCTCCCAAGTAACAGGTGGTTTTCTGACAACACAGCCTGCCAAAAAAGCGCTTGAGAAAAGGCTGGCTGATGGTTATCCTGGGAGGTTAGGTAGCCTGGGTTCCTGGATAGCAACAAGCCCTGGCTTTCTTAACTCTTTTCCTGCTGGTTCTCCATCAGCTCCTGCTGTAATTAATGCCCTGCCTGCATTACAGCACTTGTATTTGGCTGCCAAGTGGGCTCAAATGGTAGGACTGGCCTGACCAAACATGTTTCTTCAAGGGATAGATCTGAGCTAATGTCCTTAGAGACCTTTCATGGCCTCCAGAGAGGAAATGGCACCTTTGGAGGGCCATTCGACCTGGGCTGTAGCTGTCTCAGAGGTGACTGTGCCCACAGGAGCTCTGCTTGTCCCCCTGAACCATTAAGGGGGTGACAAGCCTGGATGGTGACATCTACACCCCAGGCAGGAGTTGGAGGGGTGAATCCCATCTGAGCTGCTCACACACTGCTCTGGGAGAGCTCAGACCATCCAGACTGCATCGATGTGGCCATGTGTTGCCCTCTACCCAGGGTATGTCAGAACAGCGCTGGTGGCATGTGGACAAGAGGTTGGGGTCTGTCATGGCAGGCATGCCCCAGGCTGCTCACAAACCCCTTCAAGGTGGAGGGGAGGGCATTGCTCTGCCAGGACTGGTGTTCCACCAAATGGTGACTGGCACCTAGTCCAAGAGAGAGAAGTGTAAAACCACCGCACCTTGCTTTTCCTTGCAAAAGAGGCTACGCAGATGATCCCACTGCAGCATGAGGCAGGGATATGATTAACTGTACCTCATTATGCATGACAGCAACCACTAGAGCTTATAAAATTAGCCACATCTTTTAGAACTCTAGCTGCGCTGTCTGGAGTCCAACACACGTGCCGCTGCACGGCTCCCCGGGGCCCTGCTGTGAGGTTTCTGGTGCGGAGCCCGAGAACAATCTAAGCTGGTAAAGGAGGGAGGGGGACAAGATGTGGCCCCACTTTTCCCCTTGCTTCTTGCTTCTCCTCTGAGCATACTTCAGGTGATCTGTCTGTCCCTCTGGCAGTCTTGGGAGCTAATGGTAGGGAGAAGAGTCCCGGCCTCAGCCCTCAAGAAGTGAGGTGAGTTCAACTCCAGCAGTAATGGATTTTTGTCCCTTCGTGTACTCCAATTATAACAGTCATCCATTTTGACCCGCTTCTTGTATGAGCTGCTGCTCTGGGACATGACTTCCTCCAGGGCTTGCTCATAGTCATTCCTATTTCTGGCCAAATAAACTCACCAGAGGCTGATGGAAAGAAGCCTTTCCCTCTTGTGAGGAGCACTTTGATCCTCATACTTCCAGGGCTGAGGGGAATGGCTTCTTTCAGGTACTTGGTTAGACCTTCTCCAAACCGGCCGGACCACGGAAGTTGAGCTTTGTAACCTGGGAATGGAGCTCTAGACATTCAGCCTAGCTTCTTTCCCACATAACGAGATGTTAGCCCTCGGGGTCCTCCTGGGTATGATGTGGTACGATTTGATCCCGGCCACCCTGTTGGTCAAAAGGAGGCTTTGAGAAAACCTGGCACTGAGCAGGCTGCAGACGAGTGCTGGGCTCAGGGACTTGACAAGCCTGTGTCCAACTCTTTCTTTTTGCTGTGAATTCTTCCTCCTTCTCACACATTCATCACACTGGTCTGCTTTGACTAGCACCTGGGTAGGGATCAGCAGCATGATTACTTAGCAGAGCAGGGCTGCTAGGGCTCCTAGACTATGCTGTACTGCAAATGGCAATGATATGAGACCTTGAAGATGAGGGGTTTGGGTTCTGGGGCTTTTGGTTCTTTTAAGCTTTTTGTCTGCTGGGCAAGTAGAGGCCTGCAGATCCTGTGATGCATATGCATATATAGACAAGAGAGGGGCGCAGTCATCAACACTACCTAACCACAAAAGTCACTTTTCTTGCTGTTTGCAAATTAGGGGACTTTCTAGGAACGGCACCTGTGCAATGTGCACACACACCAAACCTCAGCGGTCGCAAACTGAACCGCTGGGGATTGCCCGGGCATCTCCCCACATTGCTGCCCCCCGGTGCCCTTGCCCTCCTTTACCCTGCACCCCTGGGCAGCGGACAGAGGGATTTCCCCCAGGTCTAATGCCTCCAACCGCAGGAGGAAGCTGTTTCCCAGCACTGGTGGAAGAGATGAACCACCTCTCCTGGGTGTGAGAAAGCACATGCATTTAGAAACCCTGGTGCAGGCAGAGTCAGAGCCATCCCAACGGTGAACCTGCCTGCAGGGGTGCCACAAAAATAGGACCCCATCAGACAGGTTGAAAGCTGGTTTGTGCACGGTGTGTGGCACATGTGTGGTGGGTACCCAGCTGCTTTGGGAGGGCCGGGGGCTCCCTGGGGCTGCTGCTGGCCACCACCCTGGCGTCAGGGCGCGTCGGCAGAGCGCAGCTGTCAGCCGCCGTCCGGGGGGACCGACTGTGTGTTTACATGAGCGATCATATGGTAACCTCTTCCAGCTCGTGGGCAACGCTCAGGGTTACCTCATCTGCAGCCCAATTACCTCATCGATGTGAAATGCAGCGAGTGCAAGGCAGGAGCAGCACAGGCTGTGCTGCTCTCGGGGCACGGCTTCCTTAGTAGCAGGCTGCAGAGTAGTGCTCCAGCCCAGCCACTGAGGGAATAAATTTGAAATCTTGAGTTTTGCAGTTATCTCAGTTCCAGAGGTCCCTCATAAATGAGCCGGGATTGTTCCACAGTGTGAAAAGGCTACATTGGGGTATTTGTGCTGGTCCTGGTGCACAGGACCCATTGGATCCCTGCGCACCAGGGCCCATCAGATCCTTGTGCAAGAAGTCTACTGTGCTGGCCCGCAGTCCGGCTCTTTGCAATGCCCAGTTACTGTGCAAAATCCCTGCAGGAGCATGGGGAGCAGCAACCAGGCTGTTAACCTCCGCTACAGGCTCAGACTAGGAGAGTGGATCTCTCTGCGTGCTCAGGTTTAAGCATATTTCTTGACCCAGATGGTCCTGCCTCACCTCTTTAAAAACAAACCAACAAACTATGCATATATGTATAAATAAAAAATAGCACGTAATGCCTAGGAATATATAATAAATTATTGGTGCCATAGGCAGGGGAGTTTACTAGATGCTGTCAAGCTATTCACAATGTAAAGGACATACTGACCTAGAATGATCTCTTTCTTCCAATCAGCATTTAAACTGTAACAGGAGGAGAGCCAGTATTTGTGCTTTGGTAAGGTTAACCCTTCAGGCTACCCTTGCAGATATTTACTCTAGGATTCTGTGCAAAATTCCAACCCTGGCAGGCCGTATTTATTTCTAATCAACCCGTTTATTAATCAAGGAAGGTGTGAGCTGAAGGCCACCACTTCTGAAAACAACCATATTTTAAATTCCTTAGAGCACATATGTACATATGTATTTGTGCATGTATATGTTTTTCTTTTCACCAAGCCTGTTTATCACGTCCAGTTGGACACACTGTGTGAGCACAGCTGCTCTTATCTGGCATGGGGTAGCAAATTAAAGGGAAGATTAAGACTATCATTTTGCTTTATTTCATTTCTCAAAGCTTGCTATGCATAGCCAAAACCTGTGCCTGTGTGTGTGTGTGAGTGCAGAATAATAGTCATAAGCGGTGTTCACACACGGAGTCTCCAGGCACTAGGTAAGGCACATCTGGAGTTCACAGCATCCTGAAGATAGTTGCTCGAATCCCAGGAGCGTGGATTGGACTGGGAATGGGGGGCCGGTATCCATGGTGAGGTTCCCTATCTCACAGTGCCAGGTGTGTGTGTGTGCAGCTAGTTCTTGGAAAGGCTGGCCTCAGGGGGGGAAAGAGAGAAACCAGGAGAGAGGTAATTAGGAGCTACCTTGCACAACTGAGCTAGCTCCTCAGGGATGGGTATGGGAAGGACAGTGCTCGGAGCAGGTGAAGTGTGCGGAGGTTTCACGCAGCCTGCCAGCAGCCATGCTGGCTCCCTTTTTGCTTCTTCTTTTTATTTTTCTTTCTTTTTTTTTCTTTTTTCTTTTTTTCTTTTTCTTTTTTCTTCTCCTTTTTTCTTCTTTTTCTTCTTCTTCTTCTTCTTCTTCTTTTTCTTTTTTTCTTTTTCCTCTTCTTTTTCCTTTCTTTTCTTCTTTTCTTTTTCTTTTCTCTCTTCCATTCCTATTATCAGGAAGGGAAAGAGGCACAAGGGCAGAAAATGGAGCTTCTGAAATAATTCCAGAAGGCTCTGTTTGACAGCATCAGTGCTAGTTGTTCTCTATCTTGAAACAAGATCCATATTTGGATCAATAGAGATTTGTGTGGGGGGAAGTGTTCCCTTTTATTTCTTTGTCAACTCGATGTGGCAGAGCTGCAAAAAAACATATGCTCTGAAGGCTACTAGCATGAGATGAGTTATTAAAACAAACCCTTTCCTTCTGCTCTGCATAAGCTTCATCTATTTCCACACATAGACTTAGAGCACGGCTTCACACAGACCTACACTGTTCTAGCCCTCCACATTGAAGAATGTGATCATTTCACTTGCGGAAGCTTGGAGCCTCTTGAATCCCATCTCAGCTTCCCAGCATCCCACAGACCAACAGCAGCATGGTACTGCCTTAAGCTCCCAGCAAAAATTGGGTGAATATGGCTCATAATCCAAGCTTAAGTGGATTTATGGGGTGAAGAGGCAATCTTCTTTCTGTTCTGTGTTTCATGGTGCTGCTTGGAAAGAAAACTGATGCATGAATATATTAAACCTTCCCTCCTCCCCAAGCCCTACACCACACTGGAAAACAACATGTCCTTGTGGGGTGCTGAGCACTGGTCCTTGTGAAGCACTAGGAACCGTACAAGATCAAAATCTGATGCAGGATCAGACTGGGAAAGCCTTTTCTTAACTAAATTTACTATTTAAGTAATGTTCAATACAGTGGCTTTCTTTAGAGTTTTGCTGCTGTCTTCCAGTCAAGTGGGGATACTGCTCCGTGTGCTGGTGCAGGCATGAGCCTTATTTTGCAGGAACAATTTTGAAGTCGAGGAATCAGGAGAGGAACCTGAAATTCTCTCATGCAGGTGAAATTAGGGAAAGAAAGATATGACTCATTGGTGGGGCAAATTGAGCCTGCCAGCTGGGCTTCATTCAGCTGAAAAATATGCCCTCGTGGCTGCAGAGAAGCCAACCAGAACTAACCAGAGGGGTGCAAATCTTCCAGTCAAACTGCATATTGGGAACAACAAAGCAAATCATTCAGGTAGAAGGCATGCAAAACGCAATTGGTTCTCTTGTGCTTTACCTTGAATGGATTAAATCTGGCACTCAATGTGTGAACCCACAAGAGCTTGAACGGTAGTAAGCTGGCATAAGGCTGGCTATAATTAGAAGTGATATGTGCTCAAAATTAAAGTGCCTTCAGGTGTATTCATTCTCCATCTTTCTTTTTAGTCCAGGCCTGACACGTTTGGGATTCTTGCCACAGGAACTGTACCAAATGACTCACTCACAGTGGTAGCTGTGTGCTGAAGACTGCCTACAGAATCAGTGGGCCTGGAATTCTACATGCTAGGCAAAACCTCAGGAGACAGCATATGGTCACTTGGTTCAAATAAGCTCCTTTGAACTTGAAAATCTGTCTAAATTTTTGTCTTCTTTCTTTCTGCCATTTCTACAGTGGTGGCTTTTTTTGACCTGTTCCTACCTTTGTTTATTCTTCTCTGTCTTCTCATTCTTCAGTTTCAGTGAGCTCGGACAGTCCTCATTCTCAAATTCCTCTTATTAACAGCAGGCACCACAAGCTCTGTTTTCTCTTGACTCCCCGACAGCATCTGAGGTTTTATAGCCCCTCTGGAGGCTCAGCTGTAAAGACTGGAATGCTCTTTGCTAATTTCCCTCTGGCTGCTCTCTTGGTTGCTCATGTAATAAAGGACAGATCTGCAAAACCACTTAGGGGCTGTAGAGCTGAGTACTGCAGAGCCCAGCTATAAGGTGTTCTGGTGGAGTATACAGCCCAACAGCAGTGGCTGGACAGCCATCAACAGGAGAAAGGTAGGCATTCAGGCTCATCTTCTGGAGCAGGTAGTAGAAGGGAGTGCAACACCTACCTCGGCTTACTTTTCTTTGCCAGAAATACCCAAGGTAGTAGGGCTGGTAGTTGTTTTTACAATGATATCATTGAATCACAGAATCATAGAATAGTTAAGGTTGGAAAGGACCTTAAGATTATCTAGTTCCAACCCCTCTGCCATGGGCAGGAACACCTCACACTAGACGTGAAAGAGCCAAGGCTCTGTGCAACCTGGCCTTGAACACCGCCAGGGACGGAGCATTTACCACTTCTTTGGGACAACTTATTCCAGTGCCTCACCACCCTCACAGTAAAGAATTTCTTCCTTATATCTAACCTGAACTTCCCCTGTTTAAGTTTGAACCCATTACCCCTTGTCTTATCACTACAGCCCCTGATGAAGAGTCCCTCTCCAGCATCCTTGTAGGCCCCATTCAGATACTGGAAGGCTGCTATGAGGTCTCCACACAGCCTTCTCTTCTAGAGGCTGGACAGCCCCAGCTTTCTTATCACGCTAAGTGCCTGGTTGGTGCTGTGTGCACTCTGACCAGACACTTAAAAAAGTGTTTCTGGATCCAGTGCTATTAACAAAACCCAACCAAGCTGAAGTTTGCTCCGGCACTCCAGATTTGCCAACCTGATTTTAATGTGTTAGCAAATTAAAATGCAGTTTCTTGCCATCTTTTAACACCTGTTGGTCTTTTAGAAACCATTTTCTGGGTTTCGTAGCATCTTGTCCTGTTGTGCTTGGCATGTCAGGAAGATGTACTCTTCACACAATTCCCCTCAGATCAGATTGATAATATGTATTGAATGATGTTGCTTAAATCAATGCAAATTGATTGAGGGCCTCAGAGCATCTGGAAGATAACAGGAGAAGAGAGACCAATTTCCCGAAAGGATATTCATGGCCATTTTTACAGTGCTGCCCAATTTCTGCCCAAAAGGAAAAATATGCAGGTCATTTGAGAGGATGACATGCTTTGTATTGAAATTGAGAGCCTGTGTAAGATAGGTTATGATGTTCCCTGAGTACTGTTATCCCTCTTACTTCTTTTAACTCCCATAACTGCTACTGAATTATGTTGACCATTGCATTACGGTCAGCAGGGAGTCTCAAAGAAAAAAATTTGGTTGTCTTAATGAGGAAGTGGGAGGGAGAGCAGATGAGAGGGGTTTTAATGGAGAAAACAAACATCATCAAGCCATGGGGCTGTTTATTTTGCAGCTGGATTGTATGCAAGAGCAGGGAACCCGAAGAGCCAAGCTGCCCCTGCTGAATTTCTGTCCACCTCCTCCATTCTGCTCATAGTCAGAGGCAGCTCACATAGCTGTCTTTGTGATAAAGCTTACAAGCAAATTGGACAGGGTGTCAGGCTGGCTATGAAATATGACAAATTAACAGCCAAGGCTGCTACTGCCCTGGTTACAGACACTTCATTTAGAAGTTATCATGTTACTGGATGCTTTCTGTAATTTGTGATGATACTGATTGTGATAAATTGCAAGATTCAGGTAAAAATTTCAGTCCATTCCTGAAGCTGAATATCAAGAGAGGAAATGGCTGTCAATACTGCACCACTTACCTTCAAGCCCCAAATGAGAAAAGATCTCTCAATAACAATAAAATTCTCAGTCACTGAGCACTGTAATTAAATTAAGCTAATTACATTACAATTAGCAAATCTTTAATTTATATTTAATGCACTGATTAAACTTTATGTGGTAACCATAAAGCTTTCCGAACAGTAATCCTGTTGGGTAAGCATTGCCACCAACCTGGGGTCATTGCTTGATGCTAGAGTATTTCCTGAAAGTAATAAATTGCTTTTTATATCTAGCTTGAATAGGTTTCCATGCAAATACTTCAGACACATAATTTAATCACTTCCTTCCCTTTACCTTGATAGCTGATAGTGGAAAAACAAATGTTCCACATTACAGTCCACTCCATTGGTACCATGGTTTATTTGCAATGCTCATTGGATTGCTCATTGTTTTTTAAAGCTGGTGGCTCTCTCAAAGAACCCGAAGAAGTCCTTATTGGGTGATTCACTAGTGGTTGTTGGACATTCCTCCTCATTTCTGTAGGACTCCATGTGAGAAAAGGTGGGGGAATGTGGTCCCTGCAAGGTCTGCATCCCAGGTGTGTCTGCATCTCTCACCAGACGGAAGAGGGAACTTTGGCATGCTAAATGTGCTTACGTTTACATAGAAATTAGGGACCTGGGTGTAAAGCTCCCTGAAACCTGTGTAAAGCTCCCTGTAGCCTATGTTCAGCTCCCATCTGGTCTTACAGGCAATGAGATTGTACAGGTTCTTCAGTCTTTGCTATCAAAGTTCCTGAGGCATCTGATGTTGCTTCAAAGCATGCCTAACCAGTGCTTCTGCCTTGACCAGACTGTGCAGTGTGGTACTTATCTGACATTTAAGTTGGATTAGAAACCATGAACAGTACATTCATCCGCTTATCTTGTTGCAGGTCTCAATCTCACAAGGGCTCTTTGAATCTACTTGCTGTGCTCTGCCATATCTAGACCATCTTTGGCCATTAGGCCAAATGTTTCTTCTTTCTTACCATCTACTTCATAGAAAGAGAATATATACATATTTCCTATGAAGCATGACTGCTTTTTAAAGAGAAGGGAAGGGTGGTCTTTCCACCTCAGATGCCTTATCAACAGGGTGACTGAGAGCTCTCCGCAGAGAAGCAAATCTCAGGCAGGAAAGGGGGTGAAGGACTTTGTGTAGGACAGTTCAACTGTTACAAAAGATGGAGTATTTCAGTGACATGGGTTCTTGTTTTGACCACCCTGTGTGATCGTGCTCAGATCTGCAGGAAAGAGGCATCCGAAGTGGAAAAACGCACAACGTAAGATACCTGAGTTCTGGAGAGAAAAGGGATTTTAACTGCACTCATATCACCTTTCCTCAGGTTTTCCTAGAGGTAGGCTATGACTGCTCCTCTATCAGCTTCATGTTTTTAAAGCTATGGGTTGAACCTATGCGGATCTGGGCCGAATGCTGTGATCTTAAAAAGCCTGTGCCCAGCTGTGATTTCCCATCTGCTGGAGGAGGCGAGGGTGAAGGGTGTCAGGAATCAGTGCATCCCAAACCTCACTTGTACTGCACAGCTGCACCCGCTTAGCTGATCCCACGCCGAGTCAGAGCTGGGCTGTCCCCAGCATCATGCTGGGATGGTACCAGCTCAGTCCTCTGGAGAGGACTGGGCTTTTTGCCCTGTGTCAGCTTTACTGATGTAAAGCACCTACCCAGCTCCTGGGATGTAAGCTATTATCTCTGCAGGGCTCTCTGCTTCTTGGAGTAGATGTATCTGCCTCCCTGCCGTTAGCTCCAGGCTCTCTCGCATGGCAAGCACCAAGGCACGTGTTGTAGCTCGTTTTTTTGGATCTGGTCCTTGCTGCCTCGGGACCAGATGTAATTTGTTCATGCACCTTGAGCTCTGCAGGTGACTCAGGAGCGTGGGTCTGGCCTCTACCTACATTCAGCATGAGTGAGAGGCAGCCATTCCCTGCAGACAAATTGACGTATTGCTGCCACACTAAATACGTGGAAGGGAAATGGCTGAGCTGGAGGAGCTGAGAACAGAGCATACTTAAAACTGCAAACGTTTGGGCTCTTTTCCTGCTTAAAATTTTGAAAATTCGCCCTGTCAGCACTGAATAATTATGTTAAAAAAAATAATTGAAAAATGTGTTATTTTACATCTTCCAAGTAAACAGGACAATGGCTCAGCACTGCGTATGGAGTGACCTGCAGTCCTTGTTTGGTTTGTGTGGGACCTAGAACAACTGCTGTGTTTATTTTTTCCCAGTAATCTCTCTAATAGCATGGAAAAAGAAAGCACAGACTGTGCTTTCCCCCTCCCCCCCTCTTTTTTTTTTTTGAGAATTGAAATAATTCATGTTTTTCTTCTGCGGAATGAATTTCCCAACTGCAATACTGCACATTGAGTGTATCTGGAAAGGATGCCTCCTTGTTCGATGAACTGAATTGTGCACACAGTTGGAGACTCTGACAGTGCCAGCATCAGTGAATGCAAGTTGCATGAAAAAGAGGGCCATCATTCACGACACTAATGAACAGTCCTTCCTCGTCTATCAGAGAAATCTTTCCCAAGGATAACGATTCTCCTAGTATTTTCTTAGCCATAAAAGAAGAGATTGTGTTGGGTCTTTGGTTCTGTACGAAACTATCAGGAGAATTCTTAGGCTGGGAACAGAAATCAATGTTTCTGTGATACTGTATTGGCTAAATACTTAGACCAGAGAGAAAAGGTTTTGTTCTGACTGCACAGTGAACTTCTTGTTTTGCTTTGCTGCTACAAGATTGTGAAAATAGTGTGAAATTTAAGGGGACATATTTGATTCTGAGCAAGCCTGCCAGCAGGTTCTAGTCGTTTATTGCAATGTGATGTACCTGATTCACTCGTATAATCCTATGGCTTTAAGTAACTGTAACTTCATTGATTTCAGTGGAATCTCAAGAGTAAAAGGGGAAAATTAGTGTGACATAGCAGTGAATCAGCTTTAATGTATTTCCTCATTCTTCTCCAGGTATTTATTATCCTTTAAGAGACATCCACTTTAAATCTTTCTTATTACTTGAAAAAAAGCCTCCTAAGATATGAACAAAGCCAATACACATAGCTGAAGGGTCTCTGGGGGTCTATTCTACAACATGACAATTAGACAAGATCTAAACGAGGGGCTTGATCGTAACAGCGATTAAGGGTATGATTCTTTCTTTAAACTGCTGAAATAAAAGCTAAAGTATAGATGTAGTTTTATCTGTAAAGTATGATTTGCCTTGCATAGCTTTATTGGAATCATTGAATGAACATGGCCTGTACCTACTTATTTGTCAGCGTATACTACATCACCCCTAGGAAGCCTTGTCAGTTTAAACATACTACTGCAGACTAGACCTCAAATCAAGATCCTAACTATTTTATTTCTTCTGCTGTGCCCCTTAAATATTTTGTAACCTTGCTCCCTGCCCTTTACATGTATTTCTGTGCAAACCCAAATAGTACTTAGTAAGTTTCTCCTTCATTCACTCTCTAACACTCTAATTTCCCAGTACTTTGCAAGTGTCTCCAGTGCTGTGAAGTTAGATCTCGATCCATGATCCACATTCATTTGTGGGTGATCACACTAGTGTTAACGGTCTATGTGTTTGGCCATTTGCAATGCCTTTTGGTGAAGGAAACTCATAAAAATAGATTTGTCTTGGAGATTATGTTTGTGCTTGTGATAGCAACCATAATGATTGAGATTATAGCAGAAAAAGAGTTTGAGGCTTGCCTTTTGGTTAGAGGTAAAATCATACATTTTACCATTGAGAACATTTAGTTACCCATCATCTAGGTTTCTCCACTTCCTCAAGACATGCTAGCATCTTGAAGAGAGATAATTTAAATTAAAAAATAAAAAAAGAGAGAAGAACTTTACATCATGACTGAACAGTTTGATACAAGTAATTTAAAGAAGTATATTTTAGGACTGACTATGATTAGGTTACAGGCTACTTTAAAGTAAATTTATTACACACTGTGCATTAGTATCAGGCACAAGGCTTTTGTCACTAGAGGAAATCTCTTCAAAGGACCGGAGCAAATCCCTCACATTGGTGAAGTAATTCCTGATCTCCCTCGCATGACTGATTTCTACAGGAGTGAAGCTTTTGTGATCCATGCATTTGCAATAACCAGCTACAGCTACAGTAATTAAACGGTTTAAATCTACCATCCTATATAGATTCACTCTGATTGCTTGCTTTCTTACTGTTCCTGTTACTGGACTCCAGAAATTAACACTTTGGTAGATGCTGGAAAAGCCAGCTTTCCCCTATTCCTGCTGTAAAATGGGCCCCATTAGAAAACAAGCCATTTATTGGCATTGAGTTTGCATTAATACAGTAATAATATTTATGCTTTCAATCACTGCAAATTGCAAAGTGCGATGCCAACTCAAGCAGAGATACTATTTGGTGCTATTTTGTCAGCAAGTTTTTATTAGTTCGTTGGATTTACTAGAATTAGAGGGCTTTTTGAGAAAAAAGAATGAAGCGTCTTCTAGTGGGTATTACACATTGGAAGATTAACAGGTTGTTTCAAGTTGTGCCTTCATTCTCTGAGAAGTAAAGGCAATTGCTACATCTGGAAGAATACTGACTCATGGCATGGGACATTTTTGTTGAAGCTGGCGCCCGAGATTTTGTCTGTCTGTTCTGCTGTGACAGAAGCTAAACTGAAAATTATTGTTAGTCCTCTACAGGTCTGGCAGCTTTGCAGATCAGCTCCAGGTCTAGAGGAGAAATTAAGTGTTCAGTCCCCAGTGTGGTTTGTTTACAAAAGACACAATTATCTTTCTCAGTCTCTCACAGGAATGTGAAAGCTTAAAACCCACTTTTTTTTCTTTGTTCCCAAACCCTGAGCTTTTCACCTGAGAAACCCTTCTAGGTCAAAGCTCCTCCTCTGAGACCATATGACCTTTAAAGGTGGGCTTAAACCTTTTTTTATGCAGCTGCTCTGCAATACAAATGAACCTCAAAGCTTTAGCAGCCAGACAAAGAAGAGGTCTTTAACCCACACAGTCTCTGTAAGGGGGGTCATTTATGCTTAAATGACCTCTAATGGGCAAGTGATGAGTACTGTTCAACACAACAATATTAATGGGCAGGCAGGAGCACAGAGCAAGGGGTAAGATGGATGTTTGTGTATTTCCGTACCTTACAAAGCAAAAAGGGGTGGGCAAACTTACCTACTCCCTTCCCAAAGGACAGCCAATAGCATCTAAGTACTTCAAAAGCAATGATGCTTTTGTCAATTTATTTCAATGAAATGAAAAGATTAATAAATTCACATTTAATTAGATAAGTTTAGATTTATTTGGATTGTATAGCCCAGCTGATATGAAGGTGAGGAGAAGTAGAAAATTTACTTTATTTCCAATGATCTTATGTCCATTTCCATGGAAACAGAAATGGAAGCAGGAACCAAACATAAGCAGTCACAGCCCTGGTTAATTGCCCATGGCTGCTTTCTGTTTCCACTTCTATAGTGCTGAACTGTATGTTTTCTACTGACCCTGCTACTATAAAACAGTGTGTGTGAGAGGGGACTGGCGAGGGGAGATGGGGCACAGGAAGACAGAGAGGGGAAAGATCTGAGAGGCAGCATGCAGGTTTTCCAGGCTGACCAGTGAGAAATCTCCCTTAAGGTTTGTTTTACTTGACTGGAAAAAAAAAAAAAGGAGTAACATCAGAAAACTAATTTTAATTAAGTTATTGCTATGAGCCTGGTGATATAAACAACTCTTAATGATGATCAATGCAAATCTGGGATTGCTCCATGGCAGTCAATGACAATCTAACAGGTATTAAGGACAAGCTCTGGCCTTTAACAAGAAATGCAAAAAAATACTAACAGAAAGTGTGTTTCTGTGACTGCTGAGACTGTGACAGAAGTTGTACAAGGAGTCAGATCTTCTTAATTTGCAAGCTCTGGTAGCTTTACCATACAACAGAGGTCTAGA
The DNA here is from genome assembly GCF_963264785.1 of Psittacula echo. Lineage (NCBI taxonomy): Eukaryota > Metazoa > Chordata > Aves > Psittaciformes > Psittacidae > Psittacula > Psittacula echo. The sequence continues at coordinate 122,733,203 of NC_137737.1, forward strand.
AGTAGACCACTCTATTCAATGATAAAATAAAAATTGAATATGGGAAACAGACCACAAGGAAATCTATTTCCAGGCAGCAAAACAGTTGTATTTATTCATTAAAATAATTGAGCACCTCTGCACTCTCAAATTTGGCCTAAAACCAGGAGCAGAAAATAACATTAAAAACAATACTCCCTGTTCTTGTTGTTTCCAAAACCAGATCCCCCAACAGGAAGCAATGATCCCCAGAGGTTCAGCTTCATGGAAACCAAACCAGATCTTAGGCCTTTTGAGGTTTACCCATCTCTTGTAATCATGCTGGCGTCCGTCCTGTAACAAATTTCTTGCTGATATAGAACAGCTCGTTCTAACCTAACTAAGTCAAAAACTAACAAAAGACCGCTGTTTGGAAGAGCTTGAAAAGGCTTGTGTAAAAAAAAAAAGAGGTTTTGGTGGGTTTTTTTCTCAGTTGTTTTGTAGACAAAATACTGAAAATAATCCAACATTGCCTTTCAATATGGAAAATGAGGAGAACACTGGAGTGGAAAAAAAATAATGTCTGTGTTACAAGGTGGATGCTCTTAAGCTTTGAGACAAGTTAGGCTCAAAGCACAGCAGCTCTTCCCCGCAGTCTCATGCCCTGCCACTATTCAATGAGAGTCTGCAAACATTCAGTGTCTGCCACGTGAGCACTCCTCGTGCTACTCCTCTTTTCTGCAGTGCCCTTCGGAGTAGAAACTACCTTTGTTTGCATGTTAAACTTTGATCGGATAACTAGCAGGAGGTGGCAATGGAGTTGTCCATCAAAATATCCCAACAGCGAGCATCACAAGAACAACTGCCAAAGTAGTACAAAACTTTTACAAGTGCTATTCTGTCAGGACGCACTGCGGTATTGAAATGGATTCTCAGTTTCTCCCTGAAATAAATTGTCCTCTCTATTTTAATACTGGGATATCATGGAAAGGGAGTTGTGATTTTAAGCTGGGAAATTTGTTCAGAGCTTTTGGAAAAGCTTTCCTGATTGTCTAATTGTATATTGCTTGATAGATTGAGAGAGAATTGTTTCAGGGGCGTAGAGTCAAAAGATCAGGTGTAAGTGGTGACGGACGTCTGACTGCAGCTGGAGTGTGGACAGGCCAGATGGCTGTTGAGGAAGGAGGTGGAAACCTGGGGGATTCTAATGATGAGACGCTCTGGATGCAGAAAAGCTAAGGTTTCTGGGAGATTCAGCAATCAGCTTCCATGCAGCTAGTGCAGGACATTCTCATGCATTACAGTTGCATTTTATGGCATCCATAGCCTTACAATCTGTGGCAGGTGCATGATGTTAAAGTTGGAGCGAAAACGTCCAACTTTAAAGCTCCAAAGCAGTACACATATTTTGAAATCACACTGAGTAAAGTCTGACTGAGGAAGAGTAAAGAACACTGGTTTTACCCAATTTCCACTGTTTCTAAAATGTCCAGTTATAAACCATGCATTAGCTCTGTCTAAAAGGCTGTATTAATAACGAAAAACATACAGAAAAATGTAGATCTCTCACACCTTGTATTATCATGCTGACTTGGTGATAGTTTACCCCCCTTTTACGTAAATGTAAAAGACTGCTCATGGCGTAAGGTAACGGAAAGTCAGGCTTAGTGCATAAATAACTTCTGTGCTATATTGTGCAACAGAGAAGTATCAGTTGTATGTTGTTTTCTGTGGATTTTGATTACCTACATACTACAGTGACCTTAAGTAGGATGCAGTGAACATGGACTCTGACAAGTTATGACAGTCACATTCCCATCTGGGCTAACTGAGATGGAGATACGGTTTGAGCTCTGTGCAGCCCATGCCCCCTGCATCTGACACTTTGTCAGATACATCCTACTCTTTTTTGCCTATGGCTTTGCTCAACAGACACATTCACAGATCAGCAGTCTGAAGTAAAGGCAAGGGATGCCTTCACTGTGGTCAGACATCCATTGCACTTCAAGTGTCAAGCCCCATAGTTGTAGCTTTGGGACTGTCTTACACCTGGAACTGATTTGGCTTCACTGCCTATGGCCCTTCCTCACATGCTCAATGACTGTTTTGTATGGTTATAGCAGGTAAGAGTCTGTTTACTTACACTCACTACTTCACTTTCAGGCGCTCTCATGTTGATAAATATACAAATTCCTTGATTTTTATAAAAGAAAATAAAAAAGAAAGGAAAAAAATTACTACCAACCATTAGAGTTTTCCATGTGTGTGGAACGCCTGGTACCTAACACGGGAAGAACAACAAGGTGTGCAATCTGATTGAGTTTCTGGGAGTAAGAATGACACACACAAAACTGTTCAGAGGTTGCAAAGTCTAAACCCTGGATTTCTTGTGAGTGGAAAGGTACAACCTAGAGATTTACTTGACTTCGTACATGCTCATCAAAAATTAGAGTCCTAAGATATCTTGTGTGTTAGTGGCCTAGCAGTTAAGATGGTATTGAACTTTTGGCTGTAATACTCAAACTTACAGTAAGAGGCCATATTGAGTGACTCTGGTTTTTCCTTTTTTTCACAGTACCTGCTTCTGCTTTGTTCTATCATATTAAAGGACAGGAAGACTTACAGAGCAGTAGACCTCCCAAAACAGGAGAGTGACTTGATTTCAAAGTGAAGAGCAGGTAACTGCCAGTACAGGAGCTTGCAGGTTAATTGGGTATCCTGACCCAGACAAAACTCAAAAGAGACAGCAGCTCAATTCTTTCATTTTGTACATGAAAAATTGCTGTTTGTATTGCACGGAGTTCAGTTTAATCAGCCCTGTGAGCCACTATCGTATCATGAAGTGGATCACCCCTTCCCAGGAAGGAGGAGAAGAACTACAGAGGAGGCCCAGGAGAATTGAAAGATGGTAACTTTAAAAACAAGTGAAGTTAGTGATTTTGAAAAGCACCAGATTAGCAGCACAGGAAATGGCATCCTTGATTTAATCATACCTAAGTGCTTTGAGATAGATTCTTATTCCTTTTATCTTGATGAGTAGCACATCTCCACGATGGGCACAGCATCTGTTGGGGCAGCTGTGCAGGAGAGATAGGGGTCAAGCCTTACGTAAAGCCAGCCAGGCTTGTCAGCAGCAGGAAGTGGATAAGCACAGTGTTGTTTCTCTGCCACTCTTTCCCTATCTACACATCTCGAGGTCAGCCTAGGAAAAAAGCCGCAAAGGAAAAAAGGTGTTTTAAGTGGTGTGCTGTAGCAGATTTGCAGATGAAAAGCTAAAATATGACACTTAGTGCTGCCTAAACACTTTGGGATGAGCGCTGATGGTCTTCTTTTAGACTAGGCAGTATCAGAGAACTGTGAAAAATAGATATATCATAGAATCATAGAATAGTTAGGGTTGGAAAGGACCTTAAGATCATCTAGTTCCAACCCCCCTGCCATGGGCAGGGACACCTCACACTAAACCATGCCACCCAAGGCCTCATCCAACCTCACCTTGAGCACCGCCCGGGATGAAGCATTAACAACCTTCCTGGGCAACCCGTTCCAGTGCCTCACCACTCGGGCATATGGGATGCTACAAACATTGCCTGTGCTGCACCCTATCCATCTGCTATCTCCATAACTGTCTTGTGGACAGTCTGCTAAGATATCAGGTGTCTACCTGGTATTTGGATCTCAGCATTCTCTGGAGGGTACACTCCAGCCATGCTTAGAGATGTGCCTACAGAACTTGTAGTCTGAAGATATGGTGGAGACCCAAGCTGTCACTCAAAATCACTTGGTAGGATCACCAGGATCTGCAGTCAGAGACCTTAACTCTGGGCATACTTCTCTAGAATTAGATGGTACAGTAACACTAACTCAGGTCGTGAGCGTTTGGTCCTGTTTCAAATACTGCCATCAATTCACAGAGAACAGCTCAGAATTGGTGCCAGAGTGATGGTCAGAGTGGTGTCACCACTGACACCTAGACTAAGAGAGACCTAGGTGGGTATGAGACAGCTGTGAATTAACTGCGTTCTTCAGTGTCTTGGAGCTGAATTCAGGGACAGTGTACATTTCTTGGTTCCACCAGAGTGAAGAGATTTTCCATTAATAGAGTGTTTTGTTGTGGTGTTGCTTTTGTTCTTTCTTTTTTGGGGGGATTTTTTTGGGGTTTGTTTATTTGTTTTTTTGTTTTTGCCAATAACTGGCTGAGCATAAGAAAGGAGGGAATAATCTTAGGGGATAATGGGAGAGCTGGAGTCCTAAGCGTGCTTTACAAAAGTATATAGGAACACATTTTTATGTACAGCGAAAATGTGACGTCAACTCTTTATCTCCCAGGAGTGGTTAATAGCTCCTACCTACACATTTTCTTCAAAGGATCTTGCTGACTAATTTCCTTTTGGCAGAAGCTGCTCTGCATTTGGAAATGCACCTATTTGTTCCTTTCCGCCTTTCCACCTTTGTCGGTCTCCTTGTGAACTGCCTCCAGCCCCTCTTCCTGGAGCAGGTTAGAGCTTGTTGCTCTCACCTCTCCTCTCACCTCTCCTGCCCCAGGAAGCTTGAGGAGCAGTTGTAAGTATGCTGTTGCTTTTCAGATCTGCATGAGAGTGGATCTCACTTGAGGTGCCTATACCCAAGTGTGGAGTTTTCAAAACAGCAGCAGCTCTGGGCTGTCTGCCTCTCAGTGTAGCTGGCCAAGAATCAGGTGTGTGTGTTTGTGGCTTTTGCTTAGTTTCCTCAACCCCAATGTGTATTGGTATCATGGAAGCAAAAACTGGAGATTGTCCCATCCGCTGTTTGTACTGAGCTTCAAATTTGTCAATTCTTGACCAAGAGTAAAGAAAAAAAGAAAGAGCACAGTAAACTGGAGGCAGCCTGATGGATCAAATGGTATCAAATACTTGCATATACAAAATCCTGCTATTTGGCTCCCTCATAAACAAGAATATCTGTATAAAATACTCAGCAGTGTCAGGTACCCATCTAAGAATGGATGGCATTCAGATCATATGAATATGTACATCTCTACGCATCCCATTAGCTGTTGCTAATTCTTTCTCAGCCTATGGGGCTGATGACTAAATCCAGATCAGTAAAATCTTAGTTCCCTGTTGGCAGATTTCCTTTATTACAAGTGCTTCTACTCCTGTGGGTATCAGAATGATTCCAACAGCCCATAATTAGATCCCATGTCAGCCCAGTACCTATGAATTTGCCATATGGATTTAGTCTGCAACATCATTAGCTCTGCATCAAGTCAGCCTATTCTCAGATAAGACATTGGATAGACAGGAAACTCTTGGTGCCACATGTTGTTGCAGAACTAGCTTGGTGGCTTGAACATAAAAATACATGGGAAAGCTTCTCCTTGATAAGGGTCGTGACAAATGTGTATTAAGAAAGCCCATCTCCATGAAGGCTTCACACTCAGATCTGAATGGCATGCACCTGGAGAATCCAAATGGTCCTCCATCTCCAGAAGCCTGAAAAAAAAGCAACGTCTTCCTGAGGAGGCAGTCCATAAGTAGCAAATAAACTTTGTATATGGAGGCAACAGTGGGAAGACTCCAGAATAGATTTGCTCACCTGCAAGAGTAAGAACTTCTGCTCCAAGAAGGCTCAGGTCCAGAAATGTTATTGGATTGTTTTTTCCCTGCTGAGCCCTGTATTATGCCTTTGCAGTAGCTACCCTGATTCCCAGGGTAATCTGAAAGATCAAAAAGAGACAAAGACATGATCATTCTCCAGCTTTGCACAGGCCAGGATGGTTTTGGCTGGCAGACCTAGTACAGATGGTCATCAGCCTCTGATCCAGCTCCTGGACTGCCTGGACCTGATCTCACAGCCCTGCAGCCAGACCCAGAGTTGCTGCACCTGACGACACTGCTGTTGCTTGGCTGAATAACACTGAGAGACATGGATCCCTACATCTGTAGGGATCCTGACACAGTGTAGAAAAACAGAAGGAAAGATATTTGTCCAAGTGGAGAAAGTTTTCTTCTTGGCAGTCCAAAATTGACTGATCTGACCTTGCTACCAAAGGCATTTCTCTGTATTTAAAACTAGCTGCCTTTGTTCATCTTGGTTTGAACTGATTTACACATGCCACCTGCTTATTTAATTATTCGTGGTCTTTTCTGAGAGCTCTTGCCCAGCGATCACAGACAAAACTTTGGCTTTGTATCTGGAATTAATGTTCTTAAGCCTTCTAAAATATCTGTTGGAATATTTCTTATATCACTTGTCTATTACCTCGTTTTGAAGTCCATCTTTCCAGCAGCTGTCATCTAAAACACAAGGCTAAGCTCAACTCTCTCTTCTAAACTTCTTCTCTAAACTCTATAATGTAAACTATTCCTAAAGCCAGGTTTGACACCAGAAGAAAAGCCCTCTGTAAAAAAAATGAGCATCACACTGACTGGTGATATTCTTTCTTCCAAGACTAACTCAGCGTTGTTTGTCTTTTTTAGAAATGAACCTAAATTTGAGGTTTGGACAGAAAACTACTGATTACCACTCCCAAACATAACTTTTATGACTTCAGTCCATGTTCTTTGACTGAAGCAGAAGCAGCATCTGGTTATTTTGATGCTCTGTCCAATATTTTGGTGACTCTGCTTAGCTGCCAACTAGAATGACTGCGTTTTCCTAGTGCTTACAAAGGACCTGCAATAGCTTATGAGAATGTTATTTCTTTATTTCTACTCAGCTGTATGCTGGACTAGAAACTGCACTGAGTTGTAAAACACTTAGGGTTTGTAAATCGGCTCAAATTCTATTTGCACTTTTGCTGCTTTGGTTTCTGTGGAGCCACATCAGAATCAACCCAGATAGAGGTTTTGGCCCTGACTAAGTCTTGAGAGTGACACTCAGTTCTTATGCTGATGTTTCACAGGAAAAGAGCACTTCTATCCCTTCACTTTGGTTTATGTTTGCAGCTTTTCTTGCTCTTTAATCTGCAAAATTTGGCTTAGTGCATTGAGAATGATGTCACCAAACAGAGCCCTAGCTTCAGCTGATGATCCTTTTGTAAAAACAGTTTCTGCTCTGCTTTAATTTATGGCAGTTGCTGAATAGCTAGTTTGGTTTACCAGCTATGCTCTGTCAGCTATTAATAAAGGTGAATTTCATGAAGGGTATGTTTTTCTTTCTGGCAACGAGACTTACTTGCTCAGTATAAATGAAACCCTTTTGTTCACCACCAGGGTTTCCATTGAATTATTTTCCCATTGAATGCTAAATATTGGAATGGGTGAAATTTGGCCATGGAATGGGTGATTCCTTTCATTTATTGTAAATGAGCCATTACTCAGCCAGTGTAATCTGTCAATGCTCCCGAACAGTAGGAGTAGTCGCTTAAGACTGGCCTCATTGCAGTGTTCAAAGCAGTGTGTGATACAGTCACTGGCATGGCAGCACTGAAGTCTTCCCCAGGCCCCCATTTCTGAAGTGGAAACTGCACCCATCTGCTGGGCTGAGCTGGGCTGTCAGCTGAGCTCCAGTTCTTGAATAAAGATGGCAGAATCTCACAAAGAAGGAAATGAAGAAGAGGCCTGGGTGGTTTTATTGAACCTTATAACATGTAAGTGCCAGAATACCAAAGAGCTTGTAGCAGCATAGAAAATCCCCTCTGCTAGTGACTCCCTTCTCACTGCAGCACTATTCCGTTGCAGGGCCTATAAAGCAGATTGCTAACAAAAAGGTTATTCAGAGGGGTTCTTTCAATAAACCCAAAGGTAACAAGTATCCACTGAGCAGATGTCATGAGACTGAGCTGCACGCTGGAAAACTGCCGCAATATTTAAAAATAACGCTTTCTTATTAACCTAAGTACAATACTAAAAGTCTTTTAAAATAAAACTTTCCAGATGGCACCTGCATCTGAGATGCTAATAGGATGAATGCCAGTAAGCCCACTAATACTGGAAATGCTCTTAAGGAACAACTACAACTGATTGTACTGGCACAAACAAATAAAAAACTAATTTATGTATTCCTGCAGCTGCATCTCTAGCCAAAGCAGAGGCAGGAGTCAGGACCAATTCACAACTGACTAATGCTGTCTCATTCTTTGCAGATTTCTGGCATTTAAGTGTAATTAAGATTTATTGTTTGCTAACTTGCAGGTCAGAACAAGCACTGCAATATGGATAAATTTTTGTCAACTAGTAAAATGCCGGTTAGGAAGAATCATCAAACCTTCCAAGCGGAACATGACAGAAATGAATAACAGAGTTATCTGTATTTCAGCTGACTGTTGTGATCCAAACAAGATCAGGAAGTGATGGGCAGTAGGTTGAGGAACCCGTCTGCATATAGAATACAGATAGATGTATTCATGGCAGCATAGGGTATGGTAGGCACACTGTAAAATCTGGTTGGTCTTGCTCCAAGCCAGACTTAGCTACCACAATCAGTGCTATGCCCTTGCTTTTCTGGCCACTGATGCTTTTGAGAGGAATGCAGGAAGCAACATAGGGCTCCCTTCACCTCTACTAATATGACCAGGTCAGAAGGGAAACAATCCACCACAGCTTGCCATTGTAGAAAAGAGGTGAAAAAGGGACCAGTTAGTACTACAGCTTGGCTGCAGAAATGAGAAGGTCATTCAGAAGCACACAAGTTAGACGACCACTGGTCTGTGGTGCATCATCATCATATTTATTTCATTTGTTGCCACAAAGCTGGCAAAACTATACACTAGCTGATGACTGGGACCTAAACATGGTGGGGGCCAGAATCAGCGTCAGGTATTGTGAATATTTTTAGGATTTGCATGGGACTTTGATTAACACAGATAGCACGAAGTTGAAGCTCAGAGTCTGGCTGACAAGGAATAGAATCATAGAGTAGTTTTTGTTGGTTTAAAGTGACCTTCAAAGGTCAACTAGTCCAACCCCCCCCTGCAATGAGCAGGGACATCTTCAACTAGTTCAGGTTGCGCAGAAGAACATTCAGCCTGGGCTTTGAATGTGCAAAATCACATTCTCATTCTTAGAACAGTATTTTATGTTTCTGTCTTCCTTAGAGCTAAGAATTTCCAAGAACATTTTTGTCATTAATACCTTAAATTTCCTGACACACCTGAGTTACCCGTATGTGACTGTCACTGCTTGACAGAGAGGTAAATGGAGGCACAGGAGATACTGGATTAGGCTAATTTTTTTAATGTGCATCTTAAGCAGTTATTATCTTTGCAAAGAAGAGACAAATGTTATCACTTGATTTTTTCAGACTGTGTAATGCCTGGGCTTGGAGATGTAATGAAAGAGGTTTGCAAAGAATTAAGCTGGTTTGTCTCAGGTATCACAGCCTACCTTTCATTTGCTCCTGCTGCCAAGCCTGATTGCCTTGAATCTTTTGTATTTACACCTCTGCCAAGAAACCTCCACCAAATCGGGGTTTCTACACCTCCATTCTCCTAATCCTACTCATTCTTTCTTTCACCTCAAATCTGTTCATAAGCTAAGGAGGAGGGGCATAGGACAGGGATAAGGAAAGCTGTACAGATCCACTTCATTAACCAGGCAGCGCCAGCATTGTAAACAGAACTGGCTGTCTTACATCCTGGCACCAAAGGATGGAGCAGGAATATATCTGAATGTAATCACTTTCAGTAACTTCGGCAAATACCAAAAGGGCTGACTAATACCAGGAGTCTCTTCTACAGTCCATTTACTGTGTATGAGCTAGTTCCGAGACGCACTTGGCAGACGAGAATGCACATCAAATGTTTTGATCTATGGAAGAACATTTTTCCTAATATTTTTTCAGTGATATTTTTCCCCTCAACTTTGTAATGTGACTTTGAAGATGGTCATGCCATACTTTCAAAGGAGACACTCTCTATGTGTTTTTAAGACTTTTTTCGAAGGGGGACAGAGGGTTGCATAGTTTTTAACTCCAAAACCCAGATGTTCTTTAACAGAGAAAAATAGAATAACATACATTAATAGCTTGGAAAACAATGGCAATATTTAATTAACCTTTAGAAATGGCTAATCTGTGAATCTGCACGTGTCAGCTCATCTTTAGAACAGAGTGACTGTGTGTGCCTTTGCCAAAATCAACATGCTTGCTCGGTGGATTTCTTCCACTGGGGATTCACATGAAGAACAAAAAAAGGAAAAAAAAAAGAAAGTAAAAATAATTTTTTTTTTTTCAGTTGTTTGACTTGAAGCGTTCATGTGATCCAGATGACCTCGTCAGGGCTGATGCAGCCTGGTGTGCCACAGACCCAAGGTCTGTATGTTCAAGGCTTGGCTCTTAGCCTTTAGTCATTGGACCAAACAGTTTGCAGGTCTTGTGGGACCATTAAAAGCTTCAGTTTAGCAATGGGGCCGTTACCTCTTCATCACTGACTCTTTCTATATATCTCTTTAACTTTGCTGCCATCAGTGCTTATATCCAACAGACCCTTTACCTGCCAAATCCCCTCCTTTTTGAATCCTTTCAGTAGAAATACAGACTATGAAAGGAAAAGAAGTGTCCCTGAATATTTGACTCCTTTTAGAGCCCTGTTTCCCACTTGATAGGAGCCCCATGCTAAAATGGGCTATACCCCTCCTCCAGCTGGTTCCTAGGGCTGTAAGGTGCAGGCAGATCACAGTTTCTCAGCATGCCGGAGAGGTATCTGAAGCATAAGGCTCATGGTGCATACGGGAAGAGTGGCAAGTACACCAGAAGGTGAAGAGATGGCTGGAAGCAACACTAATGCCCCTCCATCTGGAAAGATGAGTGCTGTTTAGTACGTCTGGAAAGCATTATTTCTGCAAATAGCTCAACCTCTTTCAGCTTAGAGGCAGGGATTCCAGCCTGCTGCCAAGCTTAGATCTCCCTGATGGCAATGTGGTAGGGGAGATGGTGAACAAGTGTACTAATGGCATAAAGCAGGAAAAAACAGCATCAAATACATGAGCTGAAGGTACATCAGGCATCTGCCCTTCTCCCAGAAGGCTGCCTGTGACTTCAAGTTGCATTAAGACACACTTGTGTTTTATATCATGGGATCAACCCATACAATAAAATTTTAATTGGGTGGGTGTGAGGGGGAATTCAGAAGTCACTCAACTGATTGTTCCCAGTGATTTAGCTTCACAAGGGAGATATGGGAAGGGATCAGCTGTAATCTACTAGTATCCCTGAATATTTGTTTGAATTGTAGACCTGCAAAGATCTAGCTTTACATGAAACTTATCTGAAAACACTGTCAGGTGCTATTTCATGTGTTTCAAAACAAACTCCTGACCCAAGCTTGCTCAAAACCTTGATTCAAATTCAGAGACCAGAAGGGATCACTCAGCAAACACCATCAGGCCTTTGGCTTTGTAACAAGATCTAAATCAGTATGTATGCCTTTTCTTTAAATGTTTTTGAATGGATAGAGCTGAAGACACAAGTTCCAATAAAATACTTGTTTACCTTTTAAGCATATTAAGTCAACAGTCTAAACATCCATCAGAAATGCACTCCTTCCATGAATTTCAAGCAGGACAATTTCCAAACTCCATCTCATCAGTGTACAGCCTGTTTTCTAATGATATATATTCATGATCAATGTGGGATGCTGTGCGTGGTAATGAACAAGTTGTAATGCAGCTGATGTGTGAGGGTCTTGTGTGTATTCTCATGGGTCACTGTTGACCAGCCATCTGATACGTGCCAAGTTTGGATGAGACACGTGGTGTACAAAGCTCATGAAGGATTTCTGGAAAATGTTGCTTTGGTTTATTTAAGGCAGATTTGAAACCTTGCAAATGGTTTTCCTTTTTTCTATTTTTTTTTTTTTTTTCCCAGTGAAATTCCATGGACGTTCTCATTTAAAAACATGAGTTCAAAATGTATTTTAAAACTCTTTAGGATTGGACTCCAGACCCTAAAATACATTTTTGGAAAAGCAGTCTATTCTCAGACTTGACAATAAAGGCACAAACCTCACTTTCTAAGCAGTTCCAGGAGAATTTTTTGACAGTTGTGGTGGGTTTATACATCGTTTCACAGATTTGTGAATGTTTGCCTCAAAGATTTCTTTATGGTGTTTCTTTCCACATCTGTCTCTGTACTGAATGTCACCCTGTTCTAAAATATTTGCCAAATTTTGTGTGACTCGAAGGACTACCCATAGCTCATATGCTTAGGTTTATGGAAGGCTTTGCAGGCCAGAGCTGACATTCCTTTCTTTTACAAAGGCTCCAAAATGAGTTTTAAAATCGTCTGTGGTGATTGAAGATAACTAAGATACAATACACTGGTAGGGCATCGTAAGTTTTAATGGAAGAAATCAAAATGCAAGGAATGATTTTATAACAATAGGAACATCAAAATCCTAAACTCATTTTCCTTGCTTTAAAAAAGGGCTTTACTTTTTCTTTTGATATTCCCTAGGTGTTTTCCACAATTTTCATTAACTTTGTTTCAAAACTATTTGCTTGTCACTTCTTTTTCTTAGTGAAAAAGTAAAAATCTCCATATGGATTTGGGTTTTTTCCCATGGTTGTTCTGGTTGGGTTTTGTCTGTTTGGTGTTTTGTTGTTTCTTGTTCCTTTTTTTTAACTGTACAAAACAAAAAGTCTGTGAGCATTCTGGTAAAATATGATAGAACATTTCCAATAATAAAGAAAAATGATGCATTTTGTGAAGAATTGTTTTTTGATAAAAAGGGTTCTTTTCAAGTGAAAAGGCATGTCGTGCAAAAAATTCAATTAGTTCTAGTTTCAAGATCCCTATGGGCCATATCCTGAATAGTTATTGAGACAAAGCTCCCATTGAAGTCACTGGGCATACTTCCTGATTAAAGCCTTCAGGACTAGGTCAACTGGGAGTTTTGCCTGAGTAAGCACTTCAGGATTTGAGTGTAAACACAGCCATTGGGGAATAAATGGGTTAATACAGCAGCCTAATACATTCTCTGCATTTGTAAGCTCGGCTTTATTTAAGGCAAGTGGATCCCTCTTCCTTCTCAGAAGGATGGCAGACATTTTATTCTCTGTAATTCACAGTGCTGGTGTCCTTTCCTTCGTGTCATCAAAGTGGTGTTATGTGGTCCTAGTCTTTGCCCACCCTCCTGCATCTCTTTCCTCCAAGAATGAATCCCCCATGTCAGTGTAAAGGCCAAACCACTTTTCTAATACAGTACCAAGGGAGGAATCTCCCTACCCCCTCCCAGCCAAGCCTGTTCCCCCATCCAGGCTGAGTTAGTCATGTCTGACTTCTCCTATTCACATTATGGCTACCCTTGTTGCTTTTTGGGTTTTGTTTTGCTTCCTTACTGTTGTTGTTTTTCAGCCAAAGCTGTCATTTATCATGAGAACAAGAGCAGCCATGTGTTGATTTTTCTGGATTCCTTTTGGACAGTGTCCCAGTGCTAATGAAGGCCCTTCCAAAGTGCTAAAGAGCTGGTGCCAAAATCAGTTACAGTGAAAACAATAGGGGAGTGGTGCACAGACAGCACATCTAGTGTGTGTGTGCGTGCATGCGTGTGTGAGCGGACGGAGCACTTACAATTGTGATTTCGGTCCCCCTCCCTTAAGGATAATAAATTCGACTGAACTAAGGGGCTCGAATCACATTTGCTCAGGGTCTGAGGCCCATTAGAAATAAAAGCCAGTGGAAAAATAGATGGTAGATGTTCACACATTATGTCCTGGCTGGTCTGGATAATAACACAAAAATCAATGTTGTACGTAAGCTGTGGCAATGATGATGAAGCTTCTGCAACAGTCACAGGACCTTGAAATTCAGGGCTTTATCTCTGCTCATGGGTCATTTATATAAAAACTTCCTTTTTTTTAAGGGCTCCTGAAAAAGGCTTTTTTTTTCTTTCTTTTTATTTTTTTCCTTTTTCTTTTTAATACACTTTTAAAAACCAGAACTATTCTGCTTCTCACACTTTATGAGCTGTTACATTTACAATGGATGCTAGGTCTTACAATACCAAGCAGCAGTTATTGCATGCTATACTGTTAAGGTGCAGGATGGTGATGGAAACACACTTTTCCTGGGATTGCGAAGGTGAGTGAGACCAAGACAAAAACATGCAGAAGGTGCACAAATCTCGGCAAACTACCTACAGAACTGCTTTCCAAGCCTGAATTAAAGGCTAAATACAGGTGGTCACAGCACGGGTGCAGGGACTTGGAGAATTTTCGCCTGGTAGGAATCGCACAGTTACTGCGTTTTCCTGTTATTATTCATCTTGGAGGATTTATGCATTTTATGAATCAAAACCACCGGGGAATTGTGCAGCCCAGCGAGCGCTCTCCCCCAGCCCAGTCTCTAGCCTTGTGCTCCATCTACCGGCAACCGGCCCCGCGCAGCATCCGCGGTGCTGTCTCCTCCGTTTCTACCGAGCCAAAGGAGTTTGGGGACCGGGAACCGATGACCGAGGGGAAAACTTTCCCTCATCCCTGGGGATCGAGAGGATAAACCTCCCTTTCTCCCACGTCTCGGGGCCGCTGCCTCTCCGCGGGAGGTGAGTGCTTCCCTCAGTCTCAGCCCCGGAGGGCTCCACCAAGCACATGGCACTCAAAAACATTCACGAGGGAGTGTATGTATACATACACACACACATAGATATGTGTGTATTAATATACCTTGCTTCTGACGGGGATCTAGCTACTTGTGCTGTGTTTCTGCAGCACCCGTTCTTTTTTATTAAACCCCAAATGAGTTAATCAAAATGATGTTTACCCAACATAGCTGGGAAGCAATACTTTCATTACCAGATGCCAATCTTTCTCGTGTGCATTTCAGTTGTGAGCAAGCCAGTTAATGTTTAGAGGCATATGCTGGTGATTTGGAAAGGCCTTTCTGCAATACTTCCCACTAGAATGACTGCTTGTTCTGAGTTTTGCTCCAAAATAAGAAATATATAGGATTTCAATAGACCAATCTCTATATTGGACAAATCTGGTGAGTGACTGAATCTGCAGATCAGTTTAATTTACATCTGCAATTACATATATGCTTCAGTAATAAAAAATATCCTTTGACTAATTTACAACATTTAGTTTTAAATCCCCATTTAATATCTAGCGTTACTGTAACTATGCACTTGATTTTCATGTTTCTCATCTTCATAGACATTACCTTCTGTAAGATTTGGCAGACTTCATAGGTTCTTAGGCCAGAAGGGCCATTACGCTCATCTGGTCTGACCTCCTGCATAGCACTGGGCATACAATTTCACACTGTGATTTCTTCATCTACGCAAGCAATTTGCAGCTGAGGTAAGTCATAGCTTACAGAAAGATAGTAAAAATATACACAGTCTTACGTATCACTCCTAAATACCTGTCTGGACTTTAAAATTTTCTCCAAAACACAGTACTCCATTACAAGTTTCCATCCATGCTTACTCTACCCATACTAGAAGAGTTCCTTAACCCTCCTATCTGAACACTAAACTATTTTAGATGTAACATTTATGCACATAGATGTTTCAGGAGAAGTCTAATTTATCAGCCGTCTCCTCTTCTTTCACCCTCTTATTCAAGCATTTCAACAGCGCAACAGATGGTCCTTGCGGGCCATTTGCTGTGATTGGAATAGTAGTGTCCCAAAGAAGGGCTGCTTTCTTATAGCTGAAAGTGAGTCTAAGTTTCCGTACCTAGTAAGAATTTCAAATGATGCCTCAATTTGCCTTGCTGCTAAAGAAAACATGTTTCCCAACAGTTGAAGAGTGAAATCTGCAAGCATTAAAAATCATATGGACTATCATGCTCTTAGAATGGAGATTTTGAAGACACAGCATAGAAAAATCCTCATTTTTGTCTCCGTACCTTTGGATCCTGAACTTGGGATGACAGAAAACATTAGTGTATTTGGAAGTAACCCAAATTATTTATTGATATCATTGGCACATTTAAATCTTGGGGGGACAACTTTCAATTGTGTGCTCCAGGGGTGCACCTTAGGAGCACAGGTGTTACAAAAGTCAAATGTTTTGTCTTAATACAAAAAGGATGAGAACAAAAACATTCTTTAAAAGATTTTGGTTTAATTATCTCCTTGAATTTTGCAACCAACTACATATTATAGACTAACACAGAATATTTGTAAAGATTTAAATAAAGTTTATGATTCTATACGAAATTCTGTGGACCAGCTCTTGTAGAGCTATAGTCCTGCCTGGCTACAGAGTATTGTCACAGATTTATAGACCTAAAGCTATGTGGTTTACTTTGCTTATCATCTGCTCAGACACCTCCCAGCCCAAAGGTACTTTAAAGCTTGGGCCCTAATTCACATTGTGGGCATTCGTAACTCTCAGAGAAATGAAAATTAGGCATCCTGATTCTTCATGCTCCTGGTTTTGTATTCTTTCATTAGTTGACCAGCTGAAGCAAATTCTAGGGTATGGGCATCTTCCTAAGGGACACTTTGGCCACAGGAGGTCTGTGACTTGGATGCACAGCAATGTTTTCAGCTTGACACATAGGTGACATTCTGGACTGTTAAGGCTCCTTGTATAGCACATGAGGTCTTCTGCTGAGTTTATTCTATTCCTTCTTTATTTAAAACAGGTTTCAAAATCAGGTAAATGACAATGTAATAGAGATCTTCCTTCCTTCCCTCTATTGTCCCTATGGCCAGGTATTCAGGGTACTTTCTGTTGGTAAGGAAGATATAAATTTGAACACTGTGTGGATGTATAGGACCCTGAATCTGATCTGCAGCTTTCAGCCCTTTTTTTCACTACTATTTTTTTACAACTATTCACTACTTTTTACAGGTGTCTCAGGTCTTTCCTTATGTACAGCTTTACAGTCTACAGACTTGAACTGATCCAGCCTCTTGACTCTGGGGATTGACTTTGTGCCACAGCCTGTTCACATCTGTCTTGTATGAGATGTATAAGTTCACAGACCAAGCAAAGTGATGATTCAAGCCTGTGATCTGAATCCAGGCTTAAGTGTAAAGAGTTATATTATGTGATGTCAAGTTCTAGAGGGTAACAAATTTTTCTCTTCTTTTACCAGAAAGAAGACAAAAGAAGAAGGTTTCTGTTTTCTCAAATCTTAGAACATTAAATACATCTTAATAGCACTTATTTCATTCCTCAGTAGATTTTATGCAGAGCTCAACATAGCCAGGTCCATGGATAAGGTAAAATAAACCAGGAGATTTCAGATGGAAAAGACATTATAGAAGGAGCAGAAATTACTGAGGGAAATATGTTGATTTAGCCAGACAGGAAAATCGTATGTGCTAATTGAGATAGTCTGGATTATTGAGGTAAACCTTGTAATTTTGAACTACATCACAAAGTGAACTCATACAGTAAACCTTTACTCTTTTATGTCCTATCATCTTGGAAAATTCATAACTCAGATTAGATGACAGACTCCCATATCTAATGCAGAAAAATTAGATGCCTGAGAATAGGAAATACAGACAGCAGCATGCTGAACAGGAAGCTGTGGAGGTGAATCTCTGGTAAATGCCAGTACATTTTGCCTATCCTTATCTTGGAAGTTTTCTGGTTTTCACATGTTCTCAGAAGAGTTTATTATGTGGAGATGATCACCTTCCTACAGCATGAAGCTTTAGGTCAGATGGGCCTGTGAATTCCATTTAGAAGTCTCTGGAGAATCATGGAAAGCTAGGTGTGCATAAGGCTATGACTATCTCTGGTGGTGCCCATCTTTTACATAATTTCCTACTACAAAGGCATGGCAAGAAAGTTCTCATTGGCTTTATGAGGACTGAACTCAGGCTTAGAAGGGCATAATAAACACCAGACTGTGGGGTAGCTGGTGTGACAGCACTTTCCAGTTTTGATTTCTTTTTCTTTCAAAGTTGAGTCACTGTGCACCTGTGTATGCAATGCTGGTGGGAACACAAACCACAAAGTGGTTATAGCACTGAGCTGCTCAGAAGATGTTTGGGCTCAGAAGGCAGAGGCTAATGAATTGAACATTACCTGGAGGCTGGTAACAAGTGAGAATTACAGAGGACTGTACTCAGATTTGTTAAACATCTTTATCAATGATCAACCACTGATGTGCTTTAGGTGAGGGTCATGATACAGAGGGACATAGACTGGAGGAATGGGTCAACAG
Source organism: Psittacula echo (assembly GCF_963264785.1). Classification (NCBI taxonomy): domain Eukaryota; kingdom Metazoa; phylum Chordata; class Aves; order Psittaciformes; family Psittacidae; genus Psittacula; species Psittacula echo. The sequence goes on from NC_137737.1 coordinate 122,751,214, forward strand.
AGGCCTTATGAAATTCAGTATTCTTGTGAATAGATAACTGGGGTTTCTTTCTGGAAAAATAATACCTGTCTGTATGCAAGGAGAAAACCCTGCCACTCTGATTCTGTAGGCTTGGTTGTTAGGGCTTTTTTGTGAGACATGCGTTTAATGCCTCTCAGGCCAAAAAGAGCCTAAACCCAAGTCTATTACTTCCTGAGGGCAGATGGCATTTGTATTGCTTCGTCGTAATATAGTTACATGTAATACAGCTGTAATGTGTTGTAAGACAGGCCCATCCTTGTACATCCTTAGAGCAGATCCTAAATAGCTGCTGACTGTACTCTCACCACCAGAACTCATCGGCACATGTCTTCTCTGGGTTAGTGACTGCCCTTTTCTGGCAAAACTGATACTGCTGCCTCACTTGCACCTTGGATGTCATGGATTGGAATAGTCATTCAGCCTAAAGGTATGCCAGAGGGATTATGTAGCAGCTAGTGAGGATGTAGCCCTGGCTCCCATCTGAATGTAAGTGAAATGCAAAGTGTAATGTCTTTGACAGGACTGGCTACAGTGGTGAGGGATCATAACTAAAGGCTTCATATGAGAAAAGGGAGTCAAGAATGTAGCTCTTCAAAACAGGGTGAAAAATATGCATACTTTTCTGAATGACAAATAGGGTACTATGTGCGAAGCCTAGAGATGGCAAGAAACTGTCACTTTCCCTTCCACCTTTGCTGCACAAAGCTCTACTGTGATTGTGCTCTGGGCTTTGCAGGCCTTCTTAGAGAGGCAGGACAGGGGTTTTCCCTATAGCTGTGCAGCCCCCTTGGAAGAAAAGGGGGTACCTTTGTTGACTTGTCTCTAAGTGAATTAGAGTGGAAACTTGTAAGTATGAAGGCCACATAGATAGTGGACTTTGGTCCTGAGCTAAGTCATTACATCCTCTGAGTGAATCTGGGCTCATGCTTTTTTGTTCAAAACAATTCGCCTATAGAGCCAGATTGCTGAAAGCCAATACACAGGAATACATGGACGTAGTTACCTCATTTCCCTTCCTTCAGTGCCCTTATATGTGCTGCTTGAGTGATACGGCAGGGATTAAACATTTTTCCAGGCAAGAGATCTATAGCACATAGAAGGTTGATGGGGAGGGAAGGATAGCAATATAATTTATAAAAAGCTCTTAGAAGCAGCAGGCTTAGCTTTCTACTATCATGGAGTAAGGCTGAAAATAGCAGGTAATGGGACCGTTGTCCCTTTAAGAATTCTTGAGGTTACTAATGGATATAGGTCATGGTGACAGCCTTAAATAAACCTTCAGTAATAAACAAATCATTTTGAGTTTTCATAAGATTACCATCACTCCGAGGCTGCTCCAGTAGGGCTAAGAATGCGTGAAGGAAATGAGCATGATAGATCATATACATCATACTGTCATACCCCAAGAAAAGGACAAAAAAAATCTTTCAAGGAGGCTCACACTGTATTCCTGATAAAAGCCGTTAAGAATGTGCATTAATATTAATCCTCTATTTTACAATAAGCTATTCACTGCCTCTACACAAAATGCAACATTTCATCAGAGGAAAATTAAAACAAAACTTAGGAAAAAAGACTTCAGCAGGCATAAGTATCGTGTTCCCGGGATGTGGAAATTTAACGAGGGCTACAAGGAATACCCATGTATCCAAAATTATTGTAAGAATAATATGGAAGTCTATACATAACAGAAATTCCATATCTCATTGTTTCCTGCAGTACATTCCTTAGGTATTACAGCTTTACTTTGATTTTAGTTATTTACATTTAATTTAAATAGAGTTCATAGTTCTTTCCTATTCTAAAAGTGCTTCCATTTTGATAGCTTTAGTGTTTTCTTATAGTGAAAGGCGAGGTGCATTTAAACAGAAATATTGCTTGTTCTTATTTGATGCTTCTTTATATCTTACTGTAATCAATGTTTGCACTTGGTGTTCTCGCTACTTCACTGAGAAAACTGAACTGGAGTTCAGCTGAATCAAGATGTGAGTAAAATAAGATTTCCCTCTTTTCTAACAAAGCCTTCTCTAAATTGAGTGTCACTTCATTACTTACATAAGTCCCATTCTGAAATACAAATGTCTCATAGACTGTTTTTAAACCTTTGATACTTCCTTATAAATTCCTCCACCTCCAAAAAGGAGCATAAGAGAGTGAAAAGAGATTTTGGTGTACAGCAGATAAGTAATAGGATTCATTGCTGAAGAAAAAAATGAGTTGAGATATCTTTATGGATAATGACCTGCCAATGATTGTAAATACAAGGTGACATCTTTAAAGATAAGGACATTCACAAATCGATTAGACAAATCAGTTAAGCAGGGCCACGCAGATATATAGCTATACAGGGACTAAAATATCCTACTGTATGGAACACATAGATGACTGCAAATATTGTAATGTCTTCTTCCCTGTGTCCATAAATAATAATAATCATAATAAAGGTGCTCCTGCCGACAGCCTAAGCATCCCAGTAATGTGAATTGATTGTTAGCATTTTGCTTTAGAGATAGATTAATTAAGGCTGAATCATACACAAAACTACTGTAAATATGACATCTAAATTAATAGCAAATGAATTAATCACAAGCAGGGTAATTACAATGAATATCTAATGAATTAATAATGATCATTTATGATTCATGTATATATATATATATATACCTATACATACACACACGCACACTCACATACACAGGATAGCAAATTTGCTGCTGTCAAATGGAAGAATGAGATCTGTGATTTTTAGCTCTGTCTGAGAGATCCTACTGGTTTTCAGTGAGCTTAGCACTTCCCTACTGCTGGGCAAAATAGAGGCAGAGAAACTAGCTGAAATAACATCCAGGTATGGGTAACATAAAGCTGAAGATCCTTCCTTCCTGTATAACAAAAGATACCAGCATAGAAGCAGAGAAATAATTTTCATGCAGTTTCAAAGTCACTCTGGATGGACTTTGGATACTTTTTTGAAGCTATGTGGAAGGATGTGGAAGCTGAGCACCTAAACGGTAATTGTGCTCTAGCAGCAGAGGTCTTCTGTGACTGGGTAGTTGTGCCAGGAGCTTCCTTTCAGTAACGATAGCCCTGAATGCTCCTGTCATGTGTTCATCAGCCTTTACAGATTATCACTACTCAGAGTGAGAAGGTTTTCAGTTTTAGGAATGCCAATCGATACACCTGAAAAGTGTTTGGCTCATCTCTATTCTCCAGATCACAGATATTTTACTTTCCCACCATTTAAATTTCTTTTCCCTCTGTCATCCGATCTGCCCCTCAGTCTTTTTAAAATCTAACCCTGTTTTTTTCCTTCTCAGCATCTTCTATCTATCTTTGACTTCAAACTTTGTGAAAGTGCCTCCTACTGCCACCACTTAGCTTCCATTGAATCTCTCGTCCATTACTCTGCTATGGGGCTGAAATAAGGCACCTTCATCCATTAACAAGTGTTTGTCAATGCCAACATGACCTTCTCTGGCTGCAACCAAGGCTTCTTGCTACTTTCATATGTCTGTGACTACCGAGTTACCAATGATAACTCAAATAATCAATTTCTCATTGATTATTCTCTCCTCAGACATCTTTTTCTGTGCTTCCCTCCTTCTCAGCCCTCCCTTTATGACCGCTCTTTCAGTGATTCTTTGTTATTTTGACTCTGTCTTTAGCTTGTTCTCATTTTCATTGTGTGGTAATCCCTTGGCAGTCCATTCCCCTGTCCATTCTGATAGCTCACATGGCCATCTCTTTATCCTTGACCCACTGTCTGGACATTCTCTCTCTAATCTTCTTCCATGGCTTCTATATTGATATGATGTTCTCTTCAACCTAAACTCAGCTTTATATCAACTGGATTCTATTTTTGTCTTTTATTTTCCTTCCTTATCCATTACCAGTATGAGTTCCCTGGGCTCCTTGGCAAAGTGACATGGCTGGACTTTCACCAGGTGGTCATGCCGTGTCCAGACTCTGGAGGCTGTAAGTCCTTATCTTACCAGGGCTAAGAATAGGCCAAACCCTGTTCCTGGATTTAAACATCTACCCTACATTTCAGGAGCAAACCTCATGCCTGGTACCAGAAGGGATTCCTCAGTCTAACAGTCTAGCTGTGGAACTGGGACCTTCTCTGCCCAGTTCTTCTCAGCAGTTGTTATGTCTGTCCGTATTGCACTGAAGGAACGTCAGTCTTCATGAGGTTTACATTTTGTTTCTTCAAGGGCGCATGATAGATTAGGTAAAAAAAAAAAAATCTCTGCATATGTACATGTACACAAACACACAGAGTTTGCTTGGAAGTCTACAATTTGACTCATCTTATCTAAATAATAGAAGAAACATGTGAACCTAGCTAAGGTTAATAAAGCCATAAAACTTCCACGCAATTCTACTACCTTGATTTCCTCCTCATTCTGGATGTAGTCTTTGGGCTTCATTCAGAGCCATTTAGGAAAAAATATTTTCTCTGCGACACTGAAATGTCTTTTAAACCTAAAGTTTCATTCAGCTCACTTTAGAACAGTTGATCTTGTCAATAAAGAGGGTTTTCCTATTACAAAGGCACATCTTTTTGTTCCCTTCTCTTTAAACCCTTTCTTGCTGCCATCTCAGTGAGTGCCTTCTGTGTGTGTGTTCCAATACCTGATTTCTTTGTTTTGTCGCTGGCTCTTCTTTCGTTTCCACTTCAGCTGCAGACTAGCTGGAGTAAAGTGTTTCTCCTTGCTTCTGCTGACCCCCTTGGCATTGTCTGTTTAGAGTAGAGACATGAAGATCTCTATTATAGCTAGTCTGCGAAAGACATACTTTTGGCCTTGTGAGTGAATACACAGTGACATTCAGTGATACAGTAGTTTTCATAGGAACAATTTCATCATATTGAACACAACTGTGAATTTACACTTGCTATCTTTGACCCATTTTTCATCTCCTCTTTCTCCTATTCCCCTCCCATCAATATACTTGGCTGACGCTCAGCAGAAAAGACAGTGCAGTAACCTAATTCTTTCTACTCCTTCCCAGCTTTCCTGTGATACCTTTGCGTAGTTGTGCAGCCTGAGACCCCCTCATCACTTGAATCAGTACTCCTTATTCAGCATCAGTCTGGGCAAAAAATGTGTTTACCATCTGGCAAATTATCTTCCTGGCCTACCACACCCACATAGAAAACGGGAAGGGGGCTCAAAAGGTCATGGGGTCCAGCATTTGCCCCAGGGCAGGATCAGCCACATCTACAACATTCCCAACAGATGTTTACCTAACTTGTTCTTAAAACCTTCAAATGGGGAGATTTTCCAAGCTCCTCATGCAGTGCTCAATTCTCCTTGCAAATTCTTAATGATCCTCACTGTCCTGAGCTCTTCAATTACAACCTCTCACATTCCCCCATTAAATTCAACCTGCTTATCTGCTCCTTCAAAGGCTCTACACAGATCTGGCTCCATCTGTCCCTGGTTCTTTATGAGAGCGTCTTCACAGGGTGTCTGGGTGACTTTGCCCTCTTACTGATTAGCTATTTAAACCCCATATCTCTCCTCACTTACATTCTGCACCCACCCATCTCCCTATCTCCATCTGTCTGGCTCCCTTTGCCCCAAAATCACTTCATCAGGCTTTCATTTTCACTTTCAAGAACTTTCCCCTTAAACTCCCTCTTTTGTGAATAAGCAAACTCTAGTTCACTTAAAAATGTGCTTTTTAAAGGCGAGCCCTCCCTCCCCAGCCCAGAAGTTACCATTCAGTCTGCCACCCTGTGCTCTCAGCCAAGTGTAGGGTTTTGTTTGCCTTCATTAGGCTGTAAACTCATTTTGGGTGGGGCTGTTTTCTGCCCTTTGTTCTCCACTGTGTTGAATGTGCTGACAGCGCTGAACTTTTGATTATTAATAGCGCAAACAAAGCTTAAAAAGGGATGGATCAAAGGAAGGAGAAAGGGAAGGCAGAGGGAATATGAGGTTTTGTTTAAAGCAGCAAAGAAGCTTCAGGATAAATGTATCCTGCTGGGATGTGTTGAACACCTGTTAGGAGGAGGTTGTGGATAAGACTGTTAAACAAGCTGAATGAAGGCAGTCTCTGCATCTCCCTAAAATGCTCAGAAAAATATCTATTCAGTATAACAGGTCAACACTTTGCATAAACTAATCTGAATCGAGGGAGACAACAAGTATATGAGTGAAACTTGAAAAGCAGGAGGCAAGTAGGAGGCAGGAAAAATGCCACTGACCTTCTACCACAGGGTTTACCTTACTTTGGACATTCAAGTTCACTTGCGTGTATCCACCTTGCTATACTCTTGAGTTATGACCCATTTAGTGATGGCCATGCTGTCACAGTACTAAGGCTTCTGAAAAGATTAAGCAGACCTTGATGTGTTTCATACTCATGGTGTCTGCATGTTCCTCTATGTGGAACTGCCAAGCAGACACAGGAAGTTCTGACCCTACAGGAGGAAACCTCATTCTATCACTCTGCCTTCAGCAGACTCAGGGTGGTACAAGATGGGAGAGATCAGAGCTGGTGCAAGGCTGTGGATGGAAAGATAGTGTGGGACATGGTATAGAGCTTTCTGATAGTGTTCAGAGGGTGATCAACACACCAGTGAGTGGATCACACAGACCTCCTAAGGACCTCTGTCTGCAGCCATGAGGGTTTCAGAGTTCTTTATGCACCAACCACTTATGGCAGAGAAGGAGCATAAGGACAAAATGGCTCAAAAAGGCCTTTCATATGGATCTGGGAGGGTCAGGACCTTCAAGGAACTGTGCAAGGAGTTTGCTTCCCTTCTTCAGTGCTAAGACACTTCAGACCCGACACCCTCAAGAAGTTCTGAGGCAGATTTTCATTGTCCACTGTCAGCAATTTACATCACACTGTTGCAAATCTGTTGCTGACTGGACTACAATTGGCAAGCTGGATGTCAGTGCTGTGGTGATAGACATGAAGTCTGTTATTGCTGCTTCCCCCACCAAAATCATGGCTACAAATGAAGAAATAAAACACCCAGATTGTGCTGGGAACATCACTGGCAGAAGTATGCTCATTGTTTGCCTTTGCATGAATCCAGTCTTTGGACAACCATCAACATCAATGTGGGATATGCCACCTGTTTACAGAAAGTAGGATGCTAAAGTCTCCTAGAGTTAACCTGTCTGGTTATGAAGAGCAGCATTATCTCAGAGTAACATGAATATTAATGGAATTCCCTGCCTCCCTGCCATTCAAGTGATCCAGTGACCATATACTGTGTTGGCTCCTGAAGGTGGACCTGGATGAAAGAGCACTTGGGAAGAAGTGGCTGCCCTCACCTCAGTGTCCAGAGAATGTGCACCTGGCCGACTGCGGGTGACATGTGCTGCCCACACACTTTCACCCCAGTGTCTCTAATATTGCTTGTATTGTTAGGGTGGGCAATTCATGGCAGGACATGTGGATCAAGAAGAGATGGGGGACTTCCACCAGGAATAGGAGGATTTAGGTGGCTCACAGGCCCGATACAGGCAATCAGAGAGTGTACCTGTCATCACAGAAGCTATGTCAAGAAAGGAAGGGGATTGCTTCGTAAGGGAAAAAGCAATTTGAGGAAGTGCTATAACACATATATCAATCTGTCTATTTGCTATTATTATTATGAGAATTTATTCAAAGTTTTAGTTTAAACTTCCTGACTCTTTATTTTTGTGAAGAATTGCTGAATCAGTAGATGGTGTAACCGGCGGGTTGTACAGACACAGACATCCCTGCTGTTGTGATACAATGAATGCAAATGTTAATAGAAGCAAAAAGTTCAGTGGGCAATGACAAGCGGCACACAATGCCAGGGAGGACAGTGCTAGTGGCTGCTGAATCCCTCAAACCCCAGCACCTGTGAGAGCACAAGACAGGGGTGAGCAGGGGCTGCATGGCCATGCCCGCTTCCTTCCCAGGAGTTCCCTGACCCGCCAGTGCAGGCAAGAGCCTCCGGTCCTCCCTTTGGCTACAGCACATGATAAAAGCAACCCAGAACCGAAGGACTATTTCCCCCCTAGCTCTTGAGGATATTTGGAAGATGTTTTTCCAATAGGATCTGCCTGTTGGGGTTAACTAAAATAACTTTTCAGATACTGATTTTGTGACACTGATGAGAATTGCCATCTCAGTATTTTCTAGGAAAAAGCCCTGATTTTTTTTTGCTTTGAAATTAGCTTCAATTTGAGAGCTAAAAATGTATTAAGGAATGATTTTTTATTTCAGATGATTCACATGACTCCAAATTTTCACATTACTTCCAAAAAGTTTTGTTTTGATAGAAAAAAAAGATAAATTATTTAAAATAATAACATATACTCCTCTGCTCAGAACTTAAAGTCTGTTAACAAGATTTTACTTACACTTATACGCCAAGTAGTGTGTTAGTATTAATGTTGATGCGAAGCCCAGGTTTAATTTATATCACCATTTGAGTACCGAAGCCCATATTCAGGGCACAGATACATCTGAGTAAAAGACTGCTGTGCCTAAATAAGAAGAGTTTAAAGACAATCTGGCTCCCAGGCTAACTGAAGAGATGATGTGATGCTAAAAGGCTGGAGAGGGGGAAGTGCACAGCAGAGAAGAATTGGAAAGAGAGAGAGGGAGAGGGAGGATGTGTGCATTAGGGAAATTGCCAATAGGGTGGTTGGAAAAAGATTAATTACAGCAGTAGCAGCATAGCAAAGACAAAAGAACTGACTGTGCTTGATGGTCTTCCAAGGTGGATTTGTGAAAAAGGCTGAGATTGAGTATCCAGTTCTCCTTTAAAGCACAGTGGTGGCAATCTGTGCTACTCAGCTGACATCAGTGGTATTATTCCAGGTTTACACCACTTTCAGTGAGAGGAATTTACCTCTGATTCTCTGGCTCATGCCTAATACGTCACACTTTCAGGCAGTTAGCCAGCTGGGTCTGGGGTGGTTCTTCGGAAAATGGTGTAATTCTCCCAGGTGGTAACAGCCAAGGATCAACTTCTGAAAAGGACAAGATTGTTGTAGTGACATTTGGCTCTCTATTTCATTTCTTCTTACTGAAAGATGGGTGTCTCCCTGCTTAATGTGAATTATCTTTGTGGCTTTGTTCATACCTGCTAAACACTCCTCTGTAGTTTCCCAAGCATGTGTTCCTGGAGAACATCTGTGGAAATGTTGAGGGCCTGGTGTAATCATCAGAACAGCAAGTATGCCCATCAGTGAGCCACATGCCAAGCTGGTTTCATGAAGTTAAATGAAAAGGGTTCTCAGAGTTCAGAGGATGGCTGCTCTTCTAATCAACGGTATCTGTGATGTTGCACTGCACCTTCAAATTACATGTATGCTTACAGCTCACCAGAGCATCCATCCTTCCTTCTCACAGCTGATTAATGATTCAGTTGCACACGTAGTTGAAGCTTGAGGAATTTCATTTCCTGATGATAATTTTCTTTATCTCTTCTGTCAGTGAGGGAGTGCCTCTTCGTCCAGGGCAGAACCTGGTAAGAGACGAGGCAGGGTTGAGGCAGCTGCTTACACCACTCATGCACGTTACAGAAGTCCCAAGGGACACCCTACCTGGTACTGCAGTAGCCTGTGAAACTGGCTTTCAGCAAGGCCCACAGCTGCCGCCTAGGGACACGCTGGGAGGGAGGCAGGGAGGAAAGGGACCACAAAGGTGGTTATTTTCGCTTGGTGGTGATGCTGGCTCTGCGTTTCTGCACTCTGAAGGAGTTTAGGATTGTTGCACATTGTTTGGGGTCAATTGCTATGTGTAAAGCAGGCACAGCATGCTTTGAGCACCCAACACACCTCCATATTTACAGCTTGAACCTTCTGAAGGGAACAGGATATTTAAGTGCAAAAGACATCTTCCTGAATGCCAGCCCACCTTCAGAGACCAAGCCTTCAGGTTTTGTCTTCAAAACAGTGTCTACTATGTTTTCACACCACTCATTTCTCCCTACAGCTTGCAATTTCTGTAAGTTTCATGTCTCTGTGCAAGTCTGAATTTTATCTGCAAGTGCGTAACTTTGCTTGAAGTCCATCAGCAGCCAAACTCTGCTCACAGACAGCCTCAGGCACGTCCATGGGCATCTGCAGGAGGTCAGAGTGAAGATCCAGTTCTGCCCAAAGGGGCTGATGAAAAGTGAGAGGCTGAAAGATGAGGTCTTTTCTCTTTCATTCCTGAGGACACAAAGAGTTATTTATTTTAAACACTGACTTAACATTATTGTAATTAGCTTCACAATGGGTGCCTGGATGTTCCAGCCTGGACCAGGGACCTCTTGTTCTAGGCACTAATCTTGCCACTGTGACCTTTGGTTCATTGAATACCTGGGTGTCTCTGTCTGATCCTCCTTTTTTTATTTTTTATAAGATGACTTTACATTTCAGAGTCCATTCACATGTGCTAACCTAGTTATGAGCCAGTTTCACTCGTCATGAACTTCCTGCCTACAGGCATTTTTTGTAAATTGCTATAATATGATAACTGGAAATCCTTTTTACTATCTCGAAACAGGAAATAAACATCCTGTTGTGAGAAGAGGATTAGAATTATGCATGATGTATCTTTTGTAATTTACTCAATCTTGATAAAATACATTATGTAGGAGAGACTTCTATGGCATGAAAGCAAAGATGACCAGCCCATAAATCAACCTTGAGGAGAGAGTCCGCTCAATCCCTGTTGAATAGCACTTAGATCATTTTTGTTCAGCTGGAGTGTTGGCAATCTTTTGCCTTTGGGGCTGATGAGGAATTAGTGAGATTAGAAAATATTTAGAAAATCAACAGATTTGGGTCTGCAGTTTATTGATTTTCAGATGAATGCTCAAATAATTTGTACTTTCTGACACCTAATGCCTTATATTCAGAAGCTGTTTCCTTAAATATCAGAAGTGTCTGCCTGCAGAACATACCTGGGGTTGTCATTGTGAGCTGGAAATTGCCTTTTCAGCAGTGGCAAGCAAAATCTTTGGTGCTTGAAGTCCTGAGGTATGTATTCTGCTTGTCATCCTTGTATTTCTCAATAAATATAAATAAAGTTTCCTTTGTAGTCTTCCTAAAACTAAATTTCTTTTTCTCTGTTGGAATTAATTACATATTTTTCTTTTTCCTCAAAAGAATCCTTTCCTTATGCTTTTTATTTTTTTCCCCTTCCTTTTTTTTTTAATAGCATATAATAACACAAGGTATTGCTGGAGGACTTATGAAGTTGTTCTTATTGTAGGCGTCAGTAGGAATTCTAAAGAATTGCTTCTCAATTTACACATCTTACAGGTCAAGTCAGTGATGAATTGCATTTAAAAAAGTAAAGAGCCAGCCATATCACTGCAATTTCTGAAAAGTGTCTTGATGATGACTTGTGACAGAGGGATGTTAGGATATCTCCGTTACATAACATCAGAGAAATTATACTAATGACAGTGTTTGGATTTCTACTGTCATTACTGGACCAAAATATTAGGGAAAATATTCTTTGTATAATAGTCCTTTCTAAGTGATGCTACACAATTATTTATGAAGTTGGAGTTCTTTGCTGTACTAATCAAAATATTATGAGGGAAATAATTCCAGTTTGGCATACATTTATAAACACTGTTGAAATGTTTGAGTGCTTGCAACAGCTGTAGGACTGGTTTTTTTGGACTCTTTCTTTCTACACATGTGTCATGTTTTTATGTTTTGGGTAGTTCAATAGAAGTAGCTTTCAGAAGAATGAGAAGTAAGTGCAAGACCGTGCGTTTACACAGAGTAATATTTAAATTGGGAGAAGGAGTTATTAGTCTGCCTTTATTCAGATGCTGCTAGTCAAAATGGATTAGACCTGTTTAAACCTGGGGTTTTTGAGCCTAGATAGAGTCCTTCAAGTGAACACTGAGGTTTTTCTAAGATAGACTCTTCTCTTCCCCCCACTCCCATTCTAAGAATACAGTTTAAGTGTTTTAACCAGGCATGTTTTCTGAGAAGTTCCTGGTGGTTACAGGATAAGTCTGTGAGTCAGATATATGGGGCTGTAATCCAATGTCTGCATTTGAATCACTGAGCTTTGTCTACCCTGATGGGTGAAGGCAATAATACTGCTCCTTCACCCATACACCAACCTGGCCACATGCAGGCCAGGACCGGAGCAGCTGCATTACTGTGGTGCTAAACCTGAACAACTATATCCTTCCTATTAACATAGCTTATTATGTGTTTGTAACCAAAGCTCTGATTACACAAGCCACACACTGAAATATTCATCTCTCCAATACCTGCAAGACACATTCCACATAGCTCGTGGAGCAGGAGCCCTGGGAGCGCTTCATGGGAGGGAGGGAGGTAGTGATGAGTTATCTTCCCACTCTGCTACCAAAGGGGATGGGTCTAGCCATTTGCCTGGTTCCCAAGGCAACCAAGCAATATTGACTTTATCATCCTTTGATGATTTGCTTATTGCCACAGCTGGGAAGTCAGATTATTAGGAAGTCCCTATGGTGGTAGGGTCCTGCTGCTGATCATGAGTGCAAAACACACTTGAACTGATCAAGAACCACAGCTGGGCCACTTTGAGATTATTACCTTGGACTTGTGCCTATACAGCCCTTGGACTGGAGTTGGTTCCTGCCCATCAGAAGGCAGACAAAGCAGATGTACAGCTGTCAGCAGCTGTAGGTCCCTCAGCTCTGAAATCAGGTGAACTATCAACCTTTTCCTTCCAGCACTTGCTTTCAAAAGAGGTTTCATACACATTAGGAAACTGTGATTCCTTGTCTTTATTGACTTAATCTGTGCTTTAACGTATTCTTCATTCATTTTCAGAAATGACTGCAACTGCAACATGCTGGTGCCTTTGAAAGTGACTAAAGAAGAAATGTCTCTGCCTTAGTTTTCTGATAAGGACCCAGTTCTGCATCTTAATGCAAGTGGGCATGCCCTGACACCTCTCTAGAATGTCAGACTTGTTCTTCCTTGCTTTGTTTGTCATTTTAAACAGCAAAGTATTGTCAGCAGAAGTTTGTTTTGCTCTTTGTATAAGTGCATAGATGAACACTTCCCTTAAGTTCAGTGGGGTTAAGGTTTCGTTTGTGTAGTTGCGAGTCTCCAAGGATTTTCTGCAGCTTAGTTAGTGTGCATAATGCACTCTAAAAGTGTAAGTTACTTTTGCTATTTTACTAACTTACTAAATAGTGATGTCTTGCTTTGTAATTATTAGTTGCAGCTACTTACACGGTGATGATTTTCATCTCCACAATCAGCTTGCTCTGGGACGAGCTTTTGCAGTTTGGAGGGTGTTGGGATCAGTCATGCTTTGGAAATCCCTGTAGTTTCATCCATCTGGGTTGGCCAAGGGAGGAGCTTTCTCTTTTACTCTGAATTTCTCTGAATTAGTGCTATTACGTTTTCACTTTTGTACCCTTTATGCAGTTGTGGAAACTTGTTCTCTTCAGCTCTCACACACCTTGCTAGTGGGATGTACTCGCATACGTTCCACCTAAGGTTTTGTAGCTTTAACGCTGAGAGGGAAATGGCATCCTCCATCATCACTATAGGTACTAGCAGGAGTTTCCACAGAAGTGTAAAGAAATACCAGTTATTCAGGGAGCTGATTATGCAAAGAGTCAGTATTATTTCTTGAAAACAGTGTTACATTTCAGTGATGTGAATGAGTGCAGCAATGATGACTTCAAGGGAGCAGTACAGGTTGATTCCATCTTGGTGTCTGATACATATACACAGTAGGTAAAAGGCTATTAAAGCACTTACATAATAATGATGTTACAAAATCTACGCAAAGCCCAACACAGAATTTGTTAACTTCCCCACGAAAGTCCCTTTTTCTTCCAGCTCACAACTAATTTTAATGCTCATTTTGTCTCAAATACTGGATTGAGAAAACAAATTTCATTTCTTCTTTTACTGTGAAGTGCTTAAAAAAAGGCATGTCTGCGTAAGCATCTCTGTTCACTATTGCGTGAGATCAAAGATGCTCATCTGCATGGCACATGTCCTGCATTGTTGGAAGTTGTTGGAGGTTTGTTGCTGATTTAGAAGAAGAGTCCTGATATTTTGCAAGAGGAGGGTGTGAGTCTCCTTGGTGGAAACAGAAAGAGGATCTGCTGCTGCAGGTTCCAAAAGATTAGTTCATGCGTCAGCAGTACATGTCTGAAGTTTTAGGAAGAACCCAGTTTCATTTCATTTCTTCCTGTAATGTCAGAAACTCCTTCAACAGCACTCATTAGCAGAAGTTTTGGACCACAGGCTAAATACTGATTGATTCACTTGACAAAATTACTGTTCATTCCAATAATACAAGGAAATGGACTTGTGTATGAGACCAAGTTTCAAAGGGCTTTAGATGAAGAAAGGCATAGGCAGGTACCTAATCCTATTTTCAATTTAATGGACATAAACACATATATGTTGGCTTCCAAAGGATCAATTTCATAAAGGAGAGAACTGCTATGAGTCCCTAAACCAGGGAATAAATACGAAAACAGGAAAATGAGAAAGGGAGCATATAGCAATCACCAGAAGTTTAAGGTAAAAATAGTAGAAAATTCAGTAGGAAAGAAAATTTTATTAAGAGAAATGCATAAACAGAACAAAAGGAAATTTTACAGGATTGCAGGTATAAAGCTTACCCTAGATATGGTAGAATTCTCAATAATAATGCAGAAGTGTTCAATCAATACTTCTGTTCTGTATTTGGGGAAAAGCCAGATGATTTGGGACAGAATGATGATGAAAAGCTTTCCATTCTAGCAGTAACTAAGGGAATGTGTTAAACAGCAGATACTAAAGTTCGATATATTAAAATTAGTGGGTCTGGATGATCTGCATCCAAGATTTTAAGATCGATAGTCAAGGAGCACTGCAGACCATTAATTTTGATTTTTAACAAGCTATGGAGCATTGGGGATGTTCCAGAGGACTACAAGAAAGCTAATGTTGCGCCAATATTTAAAAAAGGTAAATGCAGTGACCCGAGTAATTATAGGCCTGTCAGCTTGCCTTCGATCCTTGGCAAAATAATGGAAAGGCTGATAGGGTGCTTGAGTAATAAGGAATTAAAAGAAGGCGACAGAATTAATGGCAATCAGGATGGTTCTTGTCAAACTAACTTGATATCATTTAAAATCACATTTCAAATAGGGTGATTTAGTTTTCATTTTTGATTTAGAAGGCTGAAATAGGTTTAGCCTTCTGTAAGATGCTTGTGTGGCTTGACATTTTGATTATTCAAACAGGGGCCAGCTCTGCAAACAGTGGTTATAGAGAGAAGTTAGGAGGAGCGTAGGCATCTGAATCTAAAGTGGCAATCCTGAAAGCTCAGCTCTGTGGCTGCCCAGAAATGCCTCAATCTCCTGTTTTCAGATGGAGAAGTTTCCAAGGCAACAAAGGTTCTGCTTTTGTGCACTCCCAGAAGACACCTCAATCCTGACAGGGTTGAGTGGTTCAGTATCAGTGTCATAACTATACATTTGTCTGCCTGTTTCCCGTATGGAGCTTGGTCCAAGGAGTATGCTTGTGGCACACTTGAAGGATCAGCCTGTGCACAAAATGCAGACACAGGTGCAACCTTCCTTTAACATATGACCACAGGAAAAGGTCTTTTATTCTATTACCTTGTGGTTAGAGCACTCGCTTGCCCAGGTTAAAAAAACCTCAAATTTGAATTCTTTCCTTTCTTGAAAATATTTTAAATCCACTTATTTCACTGGATCTCACCAATTAGTAATGTATGGTGATGATGGAGAAAGGAGGGACTGCATACACATTAACAGGAGCAAAGTTAAGTTACCAATCACAACGGCTCACAACATGAAGTGCAATGGATCCCAAGTATAAATTCTGTAAAGAAAAGATATGTCAAGAAGAAAAGTGAGTAATATCATATGACTGCTCTAGAATATCCTACAGGTGCAAATAAGGCTAAACGTACTATCTTTATTATGCATAGTCAACACAAACCCCTACAGAGGCCATTTTGTCCTGTCCCAAGACAGGTATCCAAGATCTCTGGGATGAATCCCTGTGTTCAGGTTCTTCTGTCACTGGACAGCTAGGTTAGATTACATGCATAATTAAAATTAAGGAAAAGAAGTCCTACCATAAATACACACATATAGATCAGAGAGAGCTCTTGAGTTCAGCAAAGGATATGAGCCAGTGATGAAGGCATCATTCTAGTAGTGGGAAAAGTCTAGACAAAATCAAGCAAGGAAAAAAGCACCAGCTTTTATGAGTGGAGGTTACTAATCAGTTGTTTCCCAAAAGCTACATTGGATTTGGGGATTTTTTCTTTTTTACATTCAACATGTACATATATATTCTCTTATCTATCACAGCTGCTGAAACAGGATTTAATTCCGGGAGCTCCCAGGACTTGTCTTGTATAAGAGATCATGACCAGATGATCACTGTTTCACTCTAGTCTTAAAAAGATCCAGCAAAAAGCACTGAGGACAAGCAAACTGAAAACCTAAGCCCATGCAGTGAGAAGCTTTCCCTGACCAGGAAAGCAGATAATCTAAATAGACAAGACAGTCTGGGGTGAGAAAAAGGATGTGTTATCTCTGTTTCACAGATGGGAAACAGAGGCACAGAGAGATTAAGTGATTTACACAAGGTTTGTGTCAGAGCCAGGAATGAGAGCCAGATCTCCTGAATTCTGTGTCACTACCTTAACAACAAGACCGTCTTTTCTCTCTCTTACCATAGCCTTGAGAGGAAAAGGCCTGTACTCTCTTACGCATAAAATTGCACCACTGCTTACAGAGTAATCTGATAAAATGCTATACATGTAGCATACATCTGGTGTTTCTCCTTTTCTGTCAGACTGACTCCTCTTTCCCTCCTTCATCTTTCTTTTTATCCTCTCTTTCCTTTGTTTTCACTGTCTCTTGCAAACGACATTGATGTCAATTATACTGGAAGAAAGCACCACTGTCTCAGAAAAAGCATATTCAGACCATCTAATCTTTCAATGCACAGTGAGAAATGTACCTGGCATACCTGGGCACATATCCTTTAAGACTTGGTTGGCACATAAAAAGAATAGAAAAATTACAAAAAGGCATTTGAGAATTGCCCATTTCATTATGATCAAATTTGTGTACATTTTCCAGGGAGTCAGGAATGACCTCAACAGGGTCTTATAGCTGAGTTGGCTAGGTTCAGTTATGTCTAAATCCTTAAATTGTTCCCTTCTACATCTTCTCATTTTATGCATGGTTCTGGCCTGCCTTTTCTAAGCACTTCTGGGTAAAAACATTCCAGTTTTGATACTGATAGCAGGATCATGAGATGGGATAGTGCCTTGGACAAAATCTGTAAACACGCAGCCTGTTTCTATGAAGGTTCTAAGAGTACCAGTTCCCCTACTGGTCTATGGAATTCTTGGAATAAGGTCTTCTTCCAGTGCCTCAAAGTATTGCAAGTTTGCAAGATGCAGAAAGAAAACCATAAAATCATGTTCATATGCAGAACAGATGAATGCCTGAGAGAGTGTCAAAACACAGTATGGCTATGGATAGAGGAGGATCAGCCATGGTTGGCTAAGGGAGGACAGTTTGCCCAGGGGAGGATGTTTTGCCCAGGGTCCTGTGTTTTGAGAGGTTAGAGAGGGTCCTGTCTAATTGCCTAATGATACGCATGAGGTCATAACCTTCACCTTTGCCCCAGGCCCCTGGGAGCCACTGGTATTGCTCTGCCCTGCACCGTGGCCACCTCTGCAGCATGGGGGACAACGGCCAGCCAGCAGTGGTGCTCAGCATTTTATTTTGGGTAGGCAAGAAGAAGCCATGCATGGCAGCTGAAATTCGCATCCAGAAGAATATAGATAGCAGGACAGAACCTTACGGATGTGTATGGCAAAGGTGACCCTGCTGATAAATGTAGCTTTGGGCTCCGCTGTATCATAAAAAGTTCTGGTCAAAACTCAGAGAACCTGAACCTCTTTCCAGCTAGATGCGTGCTGGGAATAGGTTCCCAGAATCAGGTTATCCTCCTATTAAAGGAGGCATAAAGGACAATGCTGTGAGAATTACAATGCCTTTTTATGGAAAGATCAATGGCATGTCCTCAGCTAGAATGCTGTTGTTAGGTAAGGGTAGTTTCACCTCATAAAAGATTATATGGCTGACATATTTTTAAGTTCAGAGAGGAGTAACAAAACCTGTGATGGAGAGGTATGGAAACATTTTGAGATGAAGATATGGACAATTGAGTAGTGGAAGGAGGCAAGTAAGAGATGTCATTGCAGTATATAAAATAATAGATGGTACCGAGGGGTCACGTGTTCACTCCTGTGTACCCTCTCTTGTAATAAATATCAGAGACACTTGGAAATAAAAGCAACAGGTTTAAATCTAAAACAGCAAATGCTTTTTTAACACAGTGTCTCTGCCATGGCCTCGAGAAAATACTGAGGTAAAGAGCTTAGCAGGATTAACAAACGTTAGACATTGCAATCAATACTGCCTACATCTGCAGTTAAACTATCCAGGGTAAAAGTTAATCTATTAACTCATATTTAAAAGTAATATTCTTTTAATAACTCAAATCTCTGCTTCAGGGCTTGTGGCAATGAGTCCTTCCCACTCGCAGTGAAACTTGACTGCTGGGCATGTTTCTGGCTGGGCATTTGTCCTTTGCAGGGGGGGATCTTCTGCATGTGTTCCTGGCAAGCGGGAGAGGCAGGATTTCAGGCTAGCTGGACCTCTGATCTGATCCGCTCTGGCACCTGATGCTGGTCAGGGATGCAGAGAGGCGTCTGGCCTGTCTCCCCTGCCAGTAGCGGGGCTGAGCTCCCAGAGCTCTTCCCAGGGCTGGCCCCACTGGTATTGCTGCCTGCCAAACCTGGACTTGAGAAATGCGGGCTCAGCTTGGCAGCGCTGAGCGCAGCGTGTTCAGGCAGCTTTGAGGCTTCACCCAAATCGCTTGCCCTGCCCTGGAAGACACCACCTGTGCTAAACTCACCCTAGGCAGGAAATGGAAGAACAAATCAGGTCTAATTCAATTAAAAAAACATCCTTACAACAAACTGCACGTAGCCTTCTCTGCACGCCATCTGCATAGGAGCAGGGGAAGTGCTGGATTCATACTGCGATTCGAATGGAAGCGAGAGTAAATTGAAGGCTGATACATATCAGTGCTGAGGGCAGGATTTAGACAAGTGAACAGTTCTTCCTACAACGAAAACAGATAATGTTGTCAAGTTTGTTCCCTAACCAAGGATTCAATCAAACACTCTCCAGACTCGAGCTAAATCTCCACAACCTTTATTGCTTCCTGTACACTCACTTAAATCTTGCCTAACCCCTTCCTGTCCCAGCACTGGTTTCCTTCTTCCTCCCGAGGGTGGTATTAGCGTCTGCCCACTAAACCATGTCAGCAGGTGAAATTTATAGATGGGCTACAGCAAGCCATTTATCATCATTTTTGTAACTTCCGTCCTCATTCCCCAATAAATGCAATAACCTTCTGAGCACTTTAAACATGAAATCCATTGCCATAGCCAAAAGATTATTTCTCCTTCTAGCATGTGAATGTGGCAATTCACTGTCCCATGGCACTGCTGCAGGCACTGAAAGGTATTTAGAAATGTTTACATTTTTTTTTTGTAAGAGAAGAGAACACCACACACAGGAATTGGGACTTTTACAGGCTTTGCAAATAGGTCATTCCCCTTAATGAGTCTCTTTATTAAGCAAAGTAGCTACAGTCAAAAGGGGAAACAGTAATAAGCATTTTCTCTCAGCATTTGGAGACTACCGAGAGCTTGTGCCACCCATGACCAAGTGTGGATCCCCAGGAAGCGACAACAATGCTACAGGTTTCCTTGTGCTTAGCTTCTCCATCCTCCCATGTTCCATACACGTTTGTTATTTCTCTCTTCTTTCTAGCAAGCAGCAGACACCAAAATTTTAGAAAAGATTTCTTAGGAAATCTCTTCAGAAAAGCAAAATTGACTGTCTAGGGGATACATTTTCACTGCCTTGAAGTTTGCCAGAGCCCTTCATGGGGAAGGGAGCAGGAGCACCACTGCAGATGGCTGCCCTTGTGCTGTTGGGCAAAGTCAGACCTGAGAGACTGATGGCTTGGGAAGTCCACTCATTCCAGATAACTCCATTTCCTACTCTGACTCTGAGGCTCTCTTCTGGAGTGGATAATAGGAGCTGACACCTGGGGCGTGACGGGAAGATTGATGTAATTTTGTATATAAGTTATTACTCATGAATAAATTTGGACCCCCCCCGCCCAACAACAACAACCCTATGAGAATAATTGAAGGAATTTATTGGGGAATTATGTGGGAGATAAATTTAGCTCACCAGGTGGCAACAATAATCTTTCTCTTTTTTTTACTTCTTAGTGTTAGCTTCTCAGTGGCACAGAGAGAGAAATGGGAAATATCCCAGCTGTTACATAGAAAAGAGGGGCAATTTCAGCAAGAGTTTGCTTTTGCTTCATTGACAAGGTAGACTAGAGGAAAGGGCCCCAGGGACTGTGCAAGAGATAAATCTGTTGGGTGAGTTTTACTTCAAAGGCACTTTCAGCCAAACACTATTTCAGCTGAGGACTCCGAGAGTGAAAAGCATAAATGTGTTGATATAAATACACGACAGGGTGTGCCCTTCAACATGGAGCAATGCTGGTGTGTTGGTTCGCTACGCAGGCATCAGAAGATTCAAACCACACTGCTTTGCTTCTTCAGTGTAGACAGAGAATATCTTTGGATATATTTTCCTTTGATATGGTGGACTTCCAGGGCCTGCCTATGCCCCCTGTCCCAGAGCATGCCCTGCATTCCTGAAGACAGCAGAGCATTCGGTTTAAGCCGGATATTTCCTGCTTGCTCATCTCACTGGCGCACAGGGTGCTGGAGACAGTAAAGGACTGCACACATGCTCACTGACTGTCTTGAAAGCACCAAGGGAAGGAGATGGCAAGGAAGTTTGTCCAAGGAGCTAGCTGTCTACTGTCCTCTGACTCAACTTTTGATTCATTTCCTTTGCTTCAGCCACTTCCAAACCCCCTGTTTTCTGGCCTTAAAGTGAAACAGTGCTGCAGTGCACAGGAACCGTAAAATTTATCCCCTCAGTAACTGCTTAAATCTCATCTCTAATCCTCTAAACTCCTTGGTTCAGGGTAGTTTAAATTGTTGTAAATATCTATGAGGTGGATTATACTGCTTAATTGCTACTAAGGGAATAATAATATTATGTGTATGTGCATACATAATATAATGTACATAGACACAGACACAGAAAATCTTCCCGGCAAAGAAGATATTAAATAGTAGTTTAAACTACTTGGGATTTGGGAAAGCCTGTTAAAGGGATTAGAAACTAAATCCAAAACTGGACAAGGGGTAAAGGCAGTAATTTCCACAGACGGCAATGTAGCAACACACTATTTCCCCTCTTTCTATATGTATGTTTTCTTCATACATGCTGTATACCACTTAACAAGAGAACATGATCTTTTCCATTAAGTTAACCTCAGTTATGTAAAAGATACTTATGTCTGAGGAAGCATAGATACTACTTTAACAAGAAGATGGAGGAATAATGTCCATCAGTAGCATTTCTTTTTTGAGGAAGAAAATAGTTTCCCATCATTTGAACACCAGAGTTTTTAAGTTCAGCTGTTCTAAGTAATAGAATTTAAACCTGAAAATTTTGCTTAAACAAATAACTAAATATATGTGAGTAGTCCCACTGAGTTTCCTGTGACCAAGGCACATGTGCAGATGCCTGGATAACCGGGGCGAAAGGCTTTGTCCTAGAAATATACTGGCAGATATAAACCTTCTAAAGAAAGTAGCTGTGATAGTAACTGTTCCTGAGAGTGCGAGAAAAGGAGTAGATGAAGAAGATTTTTAACTTTTAAAACATTAATAGGAGGAAATACTATGATAGGTATTCCAAACAACTTGGTTCCCACGAATATGTTTGCTATTGTAAACGTTTGCATTTCATTTTTGCTCTTCTTCTGCTCTGTCCTGCTCACAGAATGCTGCAAATTAATTCTAGAAGCAGCCCAATTTGCCTGTGCTGACCCAAAACACGAGCTGGGATCTACCAGAGTTCAGAGAACCAGTTCCAGAAAATAAAATCAAAGTATTGTAAGGAACTTACTTTAAAAGAAGTTTACTGAGAAGGTTAATTGCTGAATATAATAGCTGAAGCAAAACCCCTAGTGAATGAAATAAGTAAATGCTATGATCTTACAGATTTAATAGAAAGAAAGTAATCCTGATACTGATTCTTTCAAAATGGTAAGGAAACGCAATAGTGGTCAGCCTGCAAGAGCTAGTTCTTGCCCAAACTTTGTTCACTAAGTAGAAGCATGCACCTGTAAGTTTGAACCTGAGCATGAGCACGGATTCAGTTCCAGAAGAACTGTGCCTCAGGGCATTGCCTGTCTTTTATTATCTGAAATAAAGTTACTTTATTATAAATACAGTAATCTGGGGAACTGAAATTATTACCCTGTTCCTAGGCACATTAGATCTGCTTTTTAGCCTAGTGTTTATACTGTTTATACCCTGTTATTAAACCAGTTTGATCTTGTTCTGTGTTTAGAAGAAGAATTCCCTCTCCGGAAGGCAAAATACACATTCATCTTATCACCCCTTGTCCATTCTTTGGTTCATCTTCACGCGATAGCTCTTTTGATTCAAGGCTAAAAGTTTAAATTTGTAAAACATTATGTGGAAAGGTCTAAGAAACATCAACATTATTGAATACTCTAGTGTTCTTTGGATACCTCTTCCATTTATTCTTTAGGCTCAAGGTATTCTTTCTTTCCAGTGTTGGTACTGTACCTTGGAGAATGGTTTTGGTGCATGATTTGTTCTCCCTGCATCTGGCCAAATGCCCACACCTGTGTGTAGCTGTCGTGGTTTAAACCCAGGCCGTAAATCAGAACCACGAAGTCCACTTCCCCCCCCACCTTTCTTCCCTCCGCTTCTGGAGGGACGGGGAGGAGAATCGAAAGAATGCAGCTCCCACGGGTTGAGATAAGAACAGTTTAATAACTAAGGTATAACACAAATCACTACTGCTACCACCAATAGTAATAATGATAAAGGAAATAACAAGGAAGAGAATACAACCGCTCACCAACCGGTACCTCAACCCCACCCTGCCATGATCCAGCCCTTCCGGGCACTCTCCGTTCTACATCCTGGACATGACGTGCTGTGGTATGGAATACCTCTTTGGCTAGTTTGGGTCAGGTGTCCTGTCCCTGCTTCCTCCCAGCTTCTCCTCCTCCCTGGCAGAGCATGAGACTCACAAAGTCCTTGGTCAGGGTAAACATTCTGACCCACAACTGAAAACATCGGCTTTATCAGTATTATTCCCAGGTTGAAAGTCAAAACACAGCACTGCACCAGTAGAAAAAATGACTGCTACTGCTGAACCCAGGACAGTAGCGAAGCCAGCACAGCCACACATGGAGCCATGTGTTGTCATGAGTGTGCTAAGGCCAAGGTCAGATGTGGTTTTGTCTGATCTGTGAATGCAGCAGGATGCCCTGTGGTCCCACTGTTCCTCATGTACAGGCATGGGGCTGTAAGGAACAATTTTGAATGATTAGTTTGTAAACAGCTGGAGATATAGAAACAAGAACCTTTCTGCAGACCCAAAAGTTAATGGTGTGCAATAAAATCTGTTTAGACTGCTAAATATGTTTGGATTTATGTTCTTTTCAATATAGGTAGAGTTTTTAATGTCTTATGTCTTAATTCAGCAAAGTACACTTAAACACAGCTGGGAAGAACATAAGTGCCTTCTAAATAGGGATCTATATGTACTTGTGACTATATCCAATAAAGGACATGGTGATCGACAAATAAGGGAAGGCAGTAGCCCACACCCTAGATGGAGTCCAGGCCAGGCTCTTGGGTTCAGTGTCTACATTGTCCCTGTAAACTATTCCTGTAGAAGAGCTTTACACTCTCTTGTAAGGAAAGGAAGGAGGCAAGGCTTGCAGTACAGTAACCAGACCTGTTTCCCTAACATGTAATTGTGCTTGTTAATGATAAGATGCAAATGTACTGTACTTTGCACTTTTTATGGGAAAGGGATTTTTCTCCTTGGTTTCTGCTGACCTCCAGCCTTGGCTGTACATGAGGCATTTGCAGGAAGAGCTCTTTCGTCATTACAATCTGTTATATTGATCCCTTCCCACTAATATTTTTGCTAATTTCCTGACATATGTACAGTGTGTTCCTTTTTCTGCAACAGAAGCTAGCAGCTCCTCCCATTCCAGAGACAGGGAAACTGAGGCACAGGATTGGGAACTGGCCAGGAGTTTGCCAGCAGAACCTGATGACAAGTCCAGCAGTCGCTCTGTGCCATCTTCTGGCCTGCTACTGATTTTGGCAGACACTGAAGCAATGTCCCTGGCTTAGTCACCTACAATTGCTAGCAGCTTTTCAGTTGCTGGCAAGCAGGCTGGGTCCTCAGCAGAGCTGCTGGTGGCATTCCATGGTTCTTCCATTTTGTGTTTTCCAGGTAATTTTTGCTCATTAGGCCTTTTCAGCTCCTTTCTAGGGAGAACATGTTTTCAGAGGTGATCCACTTCCTCTACCTGTGTAATCAGAAGTGAAGGCTGTGATCATATTTATTACAACGATAAGTTATAGGAAGGAGAAAGAATCATAGAATAGTTAGGGTTGGAAAGGACCTTAAGATCATCTAGTTCCAACCCCCCTGCCACGGGCAGGGACACCTCACACCAAACCATGTCACCCAAGGCTCTGTCCAACCTGGCCTTGAACACTGCCAGGGATGGAGCATTCACAGCTTCTCTGAGCAACCCATTCCAGTGCCTCTCCACCCTCTCAGTAAAGAATTTCTTCCTTATATCCAATATAAACTTCCCCTGTTTAAGTTTGAACCCATTACCCCTTGTCCTGTCACTACAGTCCCTGATGAATAGTCCCTCCCCAGCATCCTTGTAGGCCCCCTTCAGATACTGGAAGGCTGCTATGAGGTCTCCACGCAGCCTTCTCTTCTCCAGGCTGAACAGCCCCAACTTTCTCAGCCTGTCTCCATACGGGAGGTGCTCCAGTCCCCTGATCATCCTCGTGGCCCTCCTCTGGACTTGTTCCAACAGTTCCATGTCCTTTTTATGTTGAGGACACCAGAACTGCACACAATACTCCAAGTGAGGTCTCCCGAGAGCAGAGCAGAGGGGCAGGATCACCTCCTTCGACCTGCTGGTCACGCTCCTCTTGATGCAGCCCAGGATACGGTTGGCTTTCTGGGCTGCGAGCGCACACTGAAGCAGGCTCATGTTCATTTTCTCAGAAAGAATAAGAACAGTATCCAAGATTCCCATCTTTGGGAAAATGGATATGAAAGGGGATGAATTTATCAACTTGATGCTTTTTGGATCACAGTGGGAAAATAAGACAAAGACCGAAAGAAGCAAAACAGAACAAAGTAGTAACAACCATCCTAGCAGCATTCATGGACATACTGCAGCAGCTTTCAGGTACATCAGGAGGATTCATATGAGATCTAGAAAAAAATCACATCAATTTCCAAACTTTCCTCTCTCCTAAGTAGAACACAAGTAAAGAATCTCCTCAAATAGTATAACTGAACCTAAGGCAAGCGCAGATCAGAATATTGCCCCCAAAGAATATGGCTGACTCCTTTGTTAACAGATCCTATATTAAAAGAAGGAATTTGTGATATGCTCAGAAGAAGCAAGAACTTCTGTGAGGCTGCTGGTGTTGGGAGTGATCTGGCTACGCATAAAGCAAGTGCGCACCAATTCACAGCCACAGAGTAGGTGGAGTGCTGCACCAGCTTGTTTTTTTGTGGTGAAAGGAGGGAAAAAAAGGAGAAGCTCTGATGTTTGTGCAAGAAGACAAGTAAAAAAGGCAGAAATAATCTCCAGAGGAAGATACTGGGTAGAAAAAAACCCATCATTAATAGTAAATAGCCTGCACATGAGGCCAGGTGCAATAGCTGTGGTAAGAACTGCCATGAAGAACTACATGAAGAGCCAGAGCAGGCATTGCTGCATTGCTGCTGTAGCTAGGACTACTGAAAGGTTATCGAGACATTTTCGAAGAACTGGGATATCTTCCAGGCATTTCACCTTGAAACAGAGATAGTGATTCAGCCAGGATGGCACCTGTGTAACCACTGCATCAAGGGTGAAGGAGAAGCAGCAGTCAGTACAGTGAATGGGGAGAGATGGTGTCAGTGCTGCAGTTGCTGCATCCTCAGTTGGGAGTGTGGCCTGAGAGCCAACCTCCACATGGCAAATGCTCCATTTGCGTAAGTCCAAGTGACCTCATCAAAGTACGACAAAGTACTCATTACCAAGTGTCTGTAACGAAAGACATGTTACTTGACTTGGCAGAAGCAAAAATAGCCTCAGCGCTTGGTGCCAAAGATAAATATTGGCGAATGCTGTTGGATAAAGAAAGCAACCACCTCACTACGTCTTGGACACCAGCAGGTAGCTGCAGATGGTGGAATATGCTGTTTTGGATCAAACCTGCTGTGGAAGAATACTTCTGCTGCCAACAAGATGCGCTAACAGGACTCACAGGGATCAGAGGTGTGGATGATGGCATTCTGCGGTAGAGCTGCAGAGACACTGAAATGGAAACAGCCATAGATCATACTCTTGTTTGTTGTGAAGAACCAAGAAAATAAAGCCACAGTTAAATAGTAATAATCATCCTATCCATGGTAATAATAATATTGCAGCAGACTGTAGCATAAGACCCAGGATATTCAAAGCAAGAGCAGGAGCTGTGAAGTGCAGGCTAAACATGCCAGTCGGGGCTGGTGAGAAGTTTTGAGGCTTGGGGGAACAGGAACCAATGCTATGGGGTGGTGAGAATGTTCTGTATTCCCATGGTCCCGGAGCAAGTTCAAAAGGGACTTTCCACAGCAGCTGTCATAAACTGCCCTGTTCTGACACATTGAACGACTGGGTGCCACCAAAATGAAACAACAGCTCATCTCAGCATCAACGTAGTTTCAAATCCAAAATCCTCGTTTAGTTTCAGGGACATTTTTTAATTTTTAATGGGAGTGAGAGTGCAGTCCTACCAGGCCTTTGGTCACACTGGGTCTTCCCCCACCACAGAAAGGCAGCTGGGAAAGCTATTAAAATTCCCAGCTGTGACTTTGAGAAGGTTCAAGAAGCAAAGAAAACACACAGCAAGCAGGCCTTGAACTCTGAAGGAACTCTGTCTCTAATATCAGCCCCTATAACACTCAATGTCAAGATGCATCTCTATAGCATTGCATATGGCTATCAGTAGTGAATGGAGGAAAGGAGAAGAAAGAAAAGACGTGCAGGACGGATATAGCCTGTCACACCAAAGACCTTCCCCACTGGTGTTCAGAGATGCAGTTACAGGTAGAATCATAGAATCATAGAATAGTTAGGGTTGGAAAGGACCTTAAGATCATTTAGTTCCAACCCCCCTGCCATGGGCAGGGACACCTCACACTAAACCATGTCACCCAAGGCCTCATCTAACCTGGCCTTGAACACCGCCAAGGATGGAGCATTCACAACCTCCCTGGGCAACCCATTCCAGTGCCTCACCACCCTCTCAGTAAAGAATTTCTTCCTCATATCCAATCTAAACTTCCACTGTTTAAGTTTGAACCCGTTACCCCTTGTCCTGTCACTACAGTCCCTAATGAATAGTCCATCCCCAGCCTCCCTATAGCCTCCCTTCAGATACTGGAAGGGCTGCTATGATTCAAAACATCCATGTTCAAGTGAGAGATTGAGGAGATCAAATCCAGAGGGTGACAGCAGCTGGACTGGTCATAGACAACATTTCCCTATTTTGTTGCTGGCAGTGGTATTTCCCTGGTGCTATCTAAGGGGCAGAACAGTTTAAATTGCATTTAGGATTATAAGTTTCTGGGAAGAGAAAGCTTTGCATTATGGTATATTTGCAGTATTGGTATGATAAAATGTCCATTGGATGAGATGCTCCAAAATGAGGTCTCTAGAACCTTTAGGTTCCTATTTGAAATTGGCTCACAGAATTGATCCAGGGCAAGAACTTCCTCAAAGAGCAACTTTCTCTGTTAGACCATATCACATTGTTGAGAAGTGCCAGGATAAATCCTGTGAGTTAAATGGTTACTACTTTATTATGTTTGTCTTTATATTTTCCTGTAAAACTGTTTCCTCAAGCCAGGTGAGACACGTGAAGGTAAGCTGCACTGATCAGGCCACAAATTCCTGGTTTTGGGAAGATGGTGGTAAATGGGCTTCTCTCTCACTGATGCCAAAAATTTATCAAGCTTTACAATTAGACAGATTGGATACAGTGCTCTCTTCACCCTGATGAAATTTGATAAGCCAAAGGCTGAAAGCATACAAGCTTTTGCGTGATCATTTACAGTGCCAAGATATGACCTGTCCTGCCACAACTTTCTCCCTGCAAGAGGAATACAGTTTTAGGTGCAGTTGTTAGACACAGTTCTCATGTACGGACTTCAGAGTCACATACTAGTAAGCTAAATCTAAAAGCAGGATTAGACAGTGATGTTCAATTTTGCACTGGAACTTGGGAGATCAGTGACTCACCAGGTGGCTAAAGGAAAGTCTTTTTACCCCCTCAGCGTTCGTTTCCCCATCTGGAGAAGAACTGCTGCAATATTTGCTGATGTGAAACGTGCTGCTTGCAACTGGGTATTATCGTTGTCTGAAATGAATGTGACAAACGGAATGCTGTGATAAACAGCTTCCTCATCCCCGAGTTGAGAGCACAAGAGCAGGATTGTGTGAGAACTGTGAGAACACAGCACATGACCAGAATCGAGTATGGGCGACAGCAGTATAGGCAGGGGGAAGGAAAAAGCCTGAATGTTGCCCTGTCTCACAGTTCTCTCCTCTTGCTTGAACACTAAATAATGAGGTCAGCTGTGATTTTAACCAGCTCAAAGAGCAATTCCTAATCTCTTTGCATCTGGGCTTTCATTTCCTGGTTATCCCATGTAGTGCTATGCGCTTTTTTGTGACCAAAAGTCACGTCAGGCTGGCTCTGTTTCCATTTGCGTGAGACAGTAAACGGAATAGTGCTCAGGTACCCATGCTAACTTATCTGCCTGCTTCGTTAATCGCAGGAAGTGTGCCAGCTGCTTACGTGACCGGGCGAGCTTCCCGAGGCCGCGCACACAGTCAGGCGCTGTGCCAGTTGTCTGGGTGGCTCTGCTTTTCACAAGGGAACGAGTCACGGCAGTGGTTACTGCAGCTCCACCCTTGGTATTGGTTTCTAATACCTTACCCTGGCAGGAGGTCAGGAATCCAGGAGGACCCAAATTTGGGTCCAGGCTCCTGTTCCGTTTACTTCCCTTTATGGCAGTAATGGATTTCTTGAGCTTCCCTCCCGTTCCTCCCCTGCTTCTTTATGGATATAGCCATTACGTAGCTCTGAGAAAATGGATTACCAGGTAACACTTGACGTCACCACTGCTCTGCTGACCATTTGTGCGTTTGCAGAGGTTTTTAATTGCTATATTTGTTTTACCCATGTTACAAGAGGCCATGGCGTTTCAAAGCCATGGCAGGCTGGGGAGGTATTGCGCCTATTGCCTACATTTCCTCATCTGCTGCAAATCCGTGAGGAAGACTTCTAGGTGCTTCTTGCAACCTCTGGATGGGGGTGAGTCAGCATTCCCTTGAAGGCTTTATCACAACCATCGTCATTGCCTCCCTCTCAACATGGCGTGTGGCTGGAGGCACCTGCAGAGCAGGGGAGCGCAGTTACAAATGGGTGCACCTCCCTGACATGAAGCAAGCATTTTGGCTAAGGCATCCATGCCAGTGCCACCCATAGTGTGCAGTCAGCAGGGCAGGGAGCAGTGGAGGGCCTCATTAAACAGGCTGGTACTTGCTGCTGGCATACACCACTGTGAGAGTGTCAATATATTCCTCTCAGGCCACACTCATGCTCTGCCCACTGCTCTGCAGGAACAGTCTGTGACAGGAGCTACTGTTCAAATGGATGCATTAGAAAAGTGAATGTGAACATAAGTGCTTCAGTAGTTGCTATTTCATTATCACTGCTTATAAAGCTTTCTGAGAAGTGTGAACATTTGCTGCTTTTAGCCAGGCTCTTCATTCACAGTAGGCTTGACCCTAGCTTCCACCTGCCTCTTCCCCTCTGCCACTCTCCTTCCCTAAACCTTCTCCTGTACTCTGTCTGGCCTCTCTCGCTGCATGATGCCAAATGGCTGTGTCCTGCACCAATCGTCCACTGCTGTTGATGCCACAGTGATGATACATCAGCCCTACACACATGACAGTAGATGTCCCACATCTGCTTCTGTAGGGGAACTCAAGTAGCACCATTGCATGGAGGGGTGGGAGGTGTTTATGGCTCCTCAGTTGAGAGCAATGAAGAGATGCTTTCAAAAGAAGCATTCATCCTTCTCCTTAGATACAGGTTGAACCCATTCCTGCTGCCTCTGCTTATCCCCATTTCAATAAGCCTGGGCTAAAAGATCTCCTCTTCTGTGTGCGAGGCCACAGTTCCTCACACATAAAGTCCACCAAACCATTTCAGTTGTTATTTCTTAATTTTCTGTTTTGCAGTATGTTGCCCAAATCATTTACGATATTCAAGAAGGGAGTGATAAGGTTTTCAGGAATATCTGTGTAAGCATCACACATTGCGGAAAAGGTGTCATTACATATATTGCTAATTCAATTACAAAAAGAAAAGAAACCACAACAAATTTACTTGGAAGTGTATTTTTAGTTTTAAGAAATCATATTTTTATTTACAGTCAAGGAAATAGATGTCTTTAAAAATCTAATAGTGTTATTTGCAACAGCTGGTTTAGCTTATGAAGCTGCTAGAGTAGAGAGAGCAGTCTCCGAGACAAGGATTTTATACTTCAGAGCACTAGTAATCTGTTTGTCCTTGCTTAACTTCTTCTATGCCATGCCCCGGTTCACAGTTGGAGCTATATTTTATCTCCAAGTTCCTATTATTTCTTACAGGTTAGCACAACATATGACCTATGACACTGCAGCCGTAAAGAAAGTAGGCACATGTGATTTTTCTCTTCAGTTTCCATATCTCAGCACTCTGGCCATTCAATTTACTTTCCCAGGTGCTGACAGCTGGTAATGCTCTTAACTGCTCTCCCCTGTTGGTAAGATATGGATATTTCCTAACTGAAGTTTAATTGTATAACTTTACTTCACTCGACATGACAAAGGTCCCAGGATCCCATTCCTCGCCCAGGCTGATTACAGCACTGAAGATAATACTGTTTGTGGATGGTGAACCTAAACCCCTGCAGAGTGTCTTCTAAGACAAACTGACATTTATTGCGTTCCTCATTACAACATGACTGTCCAGAGCTGGCCCAGAGGACACAAAACCCCAATTTTCAGGTTACATCTTCCGTATATATAAAAGCAAGCATAAAAAATTGTCTTTTGTGTTTATCACTGAGGCTCAAGGAGAAGATGAGAGCAGTAAGAGATTTAAAAGAAGAGCCGTTTTATAGGTGCCAAAGAGAGAAGCAGGGGCTGACTGCCTCAGGAGCTCAGGTGGGTATTACACCAGCCCAGTACCGCGAAGCAGAATCTAGTTCCACACATGGTATCTTGTATCTGCCACACACAACCTGTGCTTCTCCCTCTCTTCTTGGGAATGAGAGCTCCCTGCTGTCAGTGTTGGGCATGCTGTGCAGTGCCAAGCTGTCTCATTAAA
Organism: Psittacula echo; assembly: GCF_963264785.1. NCBI lineage: Eukaryota > Metazoa > Chordata > Aves > Psittaciformes > Psittacidae > Psittacula > Psittacula echo. Next base: position 122,782,936 of record NC_137737.1, read on the forward strand.
TGGGCACTGGCATGCTGCTCCCTTGGTGGCCTCAGTGAAGTAGTTAGGGTGCTAAGGGTGACCTCAAGGCCCCTCCTTGTGGGCTTGTTACTCCCTTCCTTCAGCCTCCATCAGCGTTGGTTGCTGTGGCTTCCCGGCTGGACAGACATTTGTAAGACTGAATCCCCTTCAGCTCCTGATCCCTGGAAGAAACCTGGCCAAGTGATTCCAGGGTGCTGGGACTCCCCTGTGAGAAGATATGAGGTCTGTTCACACAGTCTGCAGGACCACAAACAGGTCAGATAGATAGGCTATGCACTAGTTTTACGCAGCACCAGACTTCTCAGCCCTCATTGGGAATTAGGAACCAAAATACCTGTTGAGGCTGTCATGAAGTTTGGCCATAGCTTTGCTCAATGGATGAAATATGCCTTCACTTCATCCCCGGGGGTAAACTGAGGTTAAACTGTGAGGGTAATAAATGGAGGATAATGAGAGGTAAAATAATGGTGAAATGTTCTGATGCTGTTGCAACAGAGAGGCGAAGGTGAGGAGGGCAGGACTGACTGATGTCCCCATTACTGAAAGGTGAACTCGCTTTGCCCAATTCCATGACTATTGAATGTTTCTGCAGCCGTGGTAAGCTGGGGTCAGAGAGGGAGAGAACCTCATAAAAAATGAATACAGCATTCTTTTCATTCTGCCTCTGCTCTGTAAATTAATACCTCCATCTACCTGGGAATATCTATGCATATGGAATATGGTGGTGTCAGCTTCAGTGGGTTAAGCTGCTTCTTCCTAGGAGAGAATGGGGGGAAGTTTGTCGTGGGAATGACTGTGAATTGGGCCCACCAGATTCCCTGTGAAAGAAAAAAGAGTTTGTCAAAATCTGACCTTTGTTTTATAAATCCTCAATCAGTTGGCTGAGATTCACCTTCTCTATTGTTAGTACTTCCACCCTTCACAAGGCTCCTCAGCCCCCTGCAGCTGCCAGCTGGCTGCTGTCTGTTCAGCAGCCGATGGGGAAGGACTGGCCCAGTGGGAGAAGGTGTTACAGACCGCCTGGAGCAGCTGGCCCAGCTTTGCTGCTTGCTAGTGAATCCCAGAAGGGAAACGGACAGACTTTCACCTCCCAGGTGCATGAACCCTTCCTGGGACCTTGTGCGAGGCTTGGAAAGGGCAACAAGGTAAAGGCTGCGCTGCATTTGAAGGCTTGAGAATGTGCTGTGGCAGAGAAGAGGACCCCATGCAGAGGGAAAACTACACCTCTTGCATACCTTGAATCCCCTGCCTTTTTCTAGACAGCCTACAGGAGTTCCTGGTAAAGAATCATGGACAAGTCTAATGCAAAAATCCAGTGACGAGGAGCTAGGAAAGAGCAGGCGATTTTTGTGGTCCAGTTAAGTATAAACAGCAGGCTGCTGGTCACAATTAACATTTCTGTAGGAAAAAAGCAGTTTGAAGAGGTCCTTGTCCTTCCCAGTGCATTCCCTCTCTCCTTCTTTTTCTACTACAGGTTCCTGTCCCCTTGTTGTGGTTTAAGCCCGCAGTTACATTAAGGCAGCTATTTCTGGCGTCGAGGTCCAAAACAGATCAGTGGGTTTTTTCTGGTTTTGCTAATACTGGCCATTTCACTAATTTAGTTCGAAGGGTATCAGCACACTTAGGAGTGATGAATGGGAGGGAGAAAAGAGCTGTGGGTGAGAAAAGGCAGGGTCCTCCTTTGGCAGCTTTGCCATTAGATAATTGTGGTGTGGAACAGCACTTTCAGATGTTCACTGAGAAACACATCTGCATCTGGGCCTCGATTCTGAAAATCATGTTGGTGCCTGCTTCACTGCTGCTCTGTTACTTAATTCTCAGTGAACTGTCAAGCAAGCACATGTCCGAGGCACCCACTGACTAGTTTATGCTGCCAAATTGGGGTTTAGACAGAGGAGAAAAGTAAATACTGCTACCTCTGTACTGATGAAAACTACAGAAAATAGACAATGTAATACTTTCAGCAGAACCAGAATATATACCCGTTGTATCCTTTCTGCAGGTATTGGAGTACTGCAGCATTTTGCTGAATTTCCCATGTTTTTTGCTATAGCACTCATCTCTAGTATTTTAGGCTTACACATATATTTAGGCTTCTTACTTCTGTTTAGGTGCCAAATGCTCAGTATTGCAAGAGCTCCATGGGTCTGTTTCTGATTTATTTCAGTGAGCAGTTCCATCTTCTTCAGTGAGATCTCCCCTGATTTCTGCCGGTGAAGTGGAACTGGACTATAGGTCTCGGTACACAAGAAAGGTACACTGGGAATTGCTGCAGAGACTACACAGTGCTAAAGTACTTCTGCTGATCAGCCTGATCGTCTAAAGGATTACCTGATTAAGCTTACGATTTAAATGCTGCGTGTCTTGATAGACAAGGTCACAGTTATGCAGCCTAAAGTGCCACCTAGAGTCTTACTTCATCTATCTTCTCTAACATTGCTGCTAGGACAGGAGAGTGTTTGAAGGTCAGAAGGTGGATAGTGGGGGCAGGATGAGTAAACGATCTTCAGTGGTCTAAGAAATAACAATAGTGAAAATTATTATTTCACGATGGATGAGCAGATCATTGTCACTGGAAACCCCCTGTTTTCTGTTCCCTCTCCCTTGTCTGATCTGTCCCTCACACACAGAGATGTGGTGGTCAAATAGGAATGCCCGTGGAACATATCCTCTGAGGACTCTCCTTTGTGATGGCAGGCGGGAGCCAGAGGTATGTTAGCCAGAGGTGGCTGCAAACAGGCCCTCAGGGCCAATTGGTGTCCCCAGGCACCCGCAGTGCACCTACAAGCCCCCTTTGAATGATCTGTGCCTTGGGGCAACGTGAGACAGCTAAGTAAGCTGAAGGGACGTTATAATCCTCTTTCTGAGGACATGTTGTGCTGCTCAAGCTGTTCCTCCCGTCACCTCCTCCCTCCCATGTCCCGATGGATACAAACAGGAGCTTTGCTCCCTCCCCTTCCCCGTGCAAAGCCCTGCTCCATCCCTGTCCCTGCTCCGGGAGGCACACAACCAGCTGTGATGGGTTTCTTTATCCTGAGCCTTTTCCCTCCCGATGCAGGCAGTTCCCCCCTCTGTCAGCTCCTGGAGGGCGGGCATTTACTTTCGCCCGTGTCTCCTGAGCTCACAGATTAAATTGGAAAGACCTTTCTGAGACTCACATATCCTGCCACTGAAACTGAGCCTCTGTGCTCTTGGAAAAGAAACTCCCCTTTTTTCAGGTTTTTCTGGGATAATTCTGTGTGGGAATGCCTGAAATCACAGAAGGAATGAAGATGTTCAGAGCTGTGTGAAAAAAAGATAAGCCTATACCCACAGATACAAATGTTTCCCATATGTAATATCCCATATCATTCTGAATCTGATTTTGTTTGTAGCTATATCGAGAATAAAAGCTTCTTCTTCACCTAACAGAATCAATTGGCCCATAGTGGGTCTTTATTCCCATTCAAATTAAGGGCTATTCCATACCGAAAATGCACTAATGTAACTAAATTGATTTCTAACTTGATTTTAGTTAAATGGGTGTAGTTCCCTGCAGGGGTACACTTAAATCAGTTGAAGAGAGGGTAAATTATGCATCTTTGTATATTTCTCAGTGATTTATCTTATTTAGGTGTAAAGGGATCTCGCAGTATCCAAGGATCCAACCGCAGGTAAAAACCCACACACGGAACCCACCATCTTCCAATTCCTGGGAATGCTTAGCAACTCTCCTGAAGCGCCGAATGCTTTTAACTCCTGCTGTTGATTGCTGGAGGTGTTTGCTGCCTCACAAGTGTTCAGCACTTCTGGAGATCAGACCTTGCATTGTCAGTTCATGTGTGATGTGTGTGTCCCCCATATTTTGCAGTGGATAATTGCCTCCCCCCTGCCTCATTGCTCCAAGAGCGGAGGCTAAGTGCAGCCCTCAGTGTGCCCAGTATCCCAGCAGATTCAGTAGGAGGCTTTTATTGAACTGTGCCACCCTCCCAGGGGGAGTTTTCTTCCCATGGGAGAGAGAAAAAAACCCTTAGCAAAGGAAAATTGCAATGATTTATAATCTGAGGCACAGCCGGAACTGGGAGATGCCTCCTGGCTAAGCCAGTCCTCATCTAGGCATGGCTGTGTCTCTGAGCATCTTGGGAAAAGTGCTTGGCTTGCAGTGTTTCTTTGCTCCCAAGCAGAGACCTGTTATCTGTTCCCGTTCCTGGTGTCATGAAAGCAAGGCATGCCTTCAAAGCGGAGATGCTAAGTGGACACGATCTCCACCCCATGCTATGTTACGCAGGAAGGAGCCATTCACACTCAGCACTCCTGCAAGCTGCAGTGCCTAAAAAAATTAAAAAATCAATGTTGTATTATTTTAATTGTTTTTAAAAATGGATGGACTGTAAAGCTGCATAGGCCAAACTGCATGTGAGCCCTTGAAGCAGAAAAGGGGGAATGACATGCCCCATCAATCAGGAATATGGATTTTGAAATTTCTGTGTCTAATTCATGGGAGATTATATGCCGATACCTAAGTTTGGGAGACTTCTGACCTTTCACCATTGACAAAGGCTGTGGACAGGTCAGACATACAGCAGGTTAATGGAAATATAAGCAATGGCTTCCAGGGTAGAGGCCAGAAATGTGGAGGCTGTGGTCATTCTTCCAGGAACGATGTGCAGGCTTGATTGACCAGAAACATCTCTGAGAAAGTGAGAGACCCAATGAGGTCAATTCCCTCTCTTCAATGGCTCTGGCTATTTTCTTTAAATTAAAAAGAAAAATGGGACACTCTAGTCCTTTGTGTAATTTTATAGCCTAAGGAATATTTCCTGGCTGTGTGTGCTATAAAGCAGGATGGGGTATTTAGCCCCTGAATTTTCACTTGGGTGTTTTTTTCTCCTGTTCACGTTCATTTACTGCACAATATCCACTTCTAAATTTTCTGTGTGATTTAGGCTTTTTTTAAAAATAGAGGATTTTATATTAATAAACAATGGAATCTTATTGTCAATGTTTGCTAGCATGATAGGCACATGCAATATTATACAGATGCATTTTCTCCTTTCCCTCTCCCTTCTTTCCTTCCCTTCCTCCTTCCTCTCCCAGCCTGTTACAATTTTTTGTACATATTTTTCCATGCTTTCTTTAAACCTTTGAACACAAGGACATTCCCAGTCAGCTCCATGTAATATCAGAGTAATTGTGTCCATTTAAAGACACTGCAGGGCAAAATCCCACATGGCAGCACCAGAAGGGTCTGATGGCTCTGAGTGAAGAAAGCACAATAGTATTTGTTCATACAATGGCTGCAGTCTCCTCTCCTCTCGTCTCTTCTGTTGTCTCCTCTCCTTGTCTTTCCTCTGAAACTGGATGTGTCAGGCTATGCTGGTGATGGTGATGAGTGTCATGGTGGGTGGATAAGTGCTGTGGTGTGTACACTACAGATGACACACATGCAGAGCTGCAGCCTCTGTCCTGGCCAGGAAGGACTCCCCCTGTGCAGTCCTGGCAAAGTTGAGGTTTTCCCCACTTGCGAGTGCTTCCAGCTCAAGGGCTCATTGCTGCAGTGTGACAGGCATCCTGTGCCTTTGGCTCATGGGAATTTGCAGGATGGAGCTGCACCTCGTTGTCCCCCAGGAGGTAGTCCCACAGAGGGAACCAACATTGTCCCCACACAGGCAAATGGAAAAAGACAGCTCTGACTCCCGTTCGTTGTTTTCCTGAGTGGTGATAAAAGTGCGCCCCATCATAATCTACTCAGTAATAAAAAAATCATCATTTTTATGTCATTCATCAGAAATGTATGGTAAATGAGATTCAAAGGATTAATGCACAAAGGAAATGTCAATGTTAATCTATAGACAGTCCCTTTAGCCCTGCTTGTCATAAATTCTGGGCAAGAGAGTTTGCAGGCTGGCTCGGGAAGGGTAAAATTGACAGATTAAACAAACCATAACTCAATCTTTCTGTGCCTTGAATTCTTACTTTTGGGGTATTTTCCTCTGTAGCTTTTGTTAAAGGAACATATATCTTCAGCGAGAGAGAGAAATTACAAACATTAGACCATGAAAGTTGTGCTTTCTTGTAGTCATGCTTCCACAGGTGGTCTCTAACTCAAATCAGCTGCGCTGGTTAAAGCCGTGCTAGTACCCTTTATTGCTAAGAGTGAGCTACTTGGATTACTCATTGTTGTGTCTTCTATGGGAATATAGGAAGAAATAGGCTGGCTTTGTCTGCCTTCCGACAGGGAGGCTCTGTATCTACTTGTCCTCAGCAATCAGATCATAAAATTAGAGCTTCATCATCGTTGTGGTGGTCTTTTTTTTTTTTTCCCCAGATGAACGTTAAGTTTGTTTTGCTTCCCAGTATTCCAGCTCAGCCTGAAAGGAGGGTGTGAATCTTTGAATAATGTGAAGGACAGCTTAGTTCTGATTTTAATCTGGATAAAGGACTCAATCTTGCGCTGGGATTCGCAAGGGCAGTACTTTCTGCTCATTCATTTAGACTGCAGTCTGCCTGATGCCAGGCCCTGCCCAACTTCTTAGCGTAGAAAATGTGCATTCAATTGCGTGTCTAATTTGTTCACAAATTTTCCATGAGTGTTGAATCAAACCACACTGCAAACACTATGCCTAGTTATGTGCCTAACTCAGCATTTGCACACAAAATTCCCTAATGAGCATGTGCAATTATGGCAATTAGACATGTGAATTAAGCATGCAAATATCCTAGCATTTGGGTTAGAGAGTCATAGCCTGTATCACTAGAAATAGCATAACCTATTTTAGATATCATAAAAAGCACATCCATCTTTTCCAGTGTGACCACATTTGTGAAAAGAGAGCATTGTAAGACCTTTGGCTTGGGAAGGGAACACTACAAGCTCTGGGTGGAGACCACAAGGAACCTGCAAATGAAAGCAGACTTCAGGTGCTTCTGCTTCTCTGTCCCAGGTGTCCCTTGCTCATAATGAAATACTCGCGCACTCTCACTGAGCACACTTTGTCTTAATGGGGTTAGTCTTTCAGTGTGCAAGGCAGCCTCCACCAGCAAGAACTGCCATAAAAAGTACACATCTTTCCTTCTGTTATAGCCTTTTCTTCTATAAATAAAGTACAGTGCAGGACTACCCCATGCCCACACAATATTGATGCTGATTTTGTTGGTTTTTAACAGAATTACACTTTGAGGCATTCCCACCCTCCCGAGGAAAGGCACTGCTGGCTGGCTGCGGCACAAATCCCAGCGTAAGGTGTGAATCTGGTTGGCAGCTGCCAGGGCTGAGAGTTTTGCATCAGTTACTGCTGCTGTAGAGGTTAACAAGCACAGAGGTGAGCGGGTAGTCAGAGATAAACAGGTGAGGGAGCACATTTCTGTAATAAAGCAAAGTCTTAGGAGGGAAACCATCCCTCCCCCGCTCGAATTTCTGCTTCATTAAGGTGATTTCAAACTTGCTGTGAAATCAAGGACTCGGTAGCTGATCAGCGCAAACAAAAATAATCCAGGTGGCAAGTCTGATGAGATATGACCTTGTTCAAAATCAATAGACTGTTCCCCTTCCACCGAGCACAACTGACTCTCGAATGAGTTTACTTCAACGGAGGCATTTCCCTCACAACATTAACATTTTAATTGCTTGTGCAGGATTTTCTGGAAAATTAACCCAGCGATGGGTGAGCCCAGGCAGAGGATGCTGGGCGGCAGGGCTGGGAGCGCAGGCGGTGCGGAGAGGAGCCGCAAACACATACTGCCACCTAAAGGGAAGAGACCTGCAGAAAAATACGGAAAGCTGCTCCCTCCGCCTCTGTCAGAGCTTCTTAAAACAAAGAGTCTTCATTTGCTCTTCGCAGCCTGCTTTCCTGATGCCTTCCGAAGGGCTGTCTCGTTGGCAAGCTCCCTTCAGCATCACGTACTCTCTGCTACAGCGCTACTTATTGCGATGGTTGACACCCTAACGGGCAATGGACAACTTTGGAAGTTTTCCCAACTTCTGCGGGTGTCTATGGGGTCTTGCAGCAGGGCCACAAATTAGGTGCAGCTAGGTTGTGTGCCAGCAGAGAGCTGTGGTGCTTGGGGAAGCAGGACTCCGGTGGGCAAAGCACAACCTGGGCTGCGGCACAGAACCATGGCATCGTTTCCGCTCCTACTGCTGGGTCTGGTGAGGCAGGGACACTAGGGAATTGGGAGAAAGCTCAGGTTGATATGTCAGTAATGAGTGGATGGGGAGGGTGGGTGGCAGCTGAGTAGGTGGTCTTCAGATCATATCTGCTTTTACTTTATTATCTAATGTAGAGATAATAAATGTCAAGGGGACAGGACTAAGATCTGCTTCAGCCCGGCTGGGTATCTTAACTGCTGGCACTGAACAGACAGGCTTCTTTTGAATAGTCTTTTTCTGGCTTCATAAATCCCACATTCCTGACTGCACAGAGGAGGCAGGCAGAAGAAGAAACTATTTACATGGAATATATTCCTACCGAGTATTTCCAATCAGTTCCTGAGCAAAGCCTGTGAAAATAAAGGGATTGGGGGGAGGGGAGGGAAATCTTCTCCTTGCCTTCTATAAGCTTGTGGAGCATAAAGGAAAGAACCTCTTGCAAACAGATATACAGGCAATGCCAACCCACAGAGTGGTGTCCTCGAGGTGTAGCTAACGTGTCAGCCGGTAGCAGCTGAGCAGATGCTGTGCCAAATCACCAGCAATAAAAAACGTGAGTTTGGGAACTTTCCCTGTTTGGGAATGCTGCTGATTTCCCGTCAAGCAGCTGCCAATATCACATTAACACCACAAATGCCGGTAGCATGGTGTTACTGGAAGGCTGAGCCAGCGTGTGAAGGCTGAAGAGTTGTGGAAGCACGTGTAGCTGCACGCTGAAAAGTAGCCTATGCAGGAGGAGGCTGAGATGAGGGAAGCCTGTGCACACAGCAGTGCTTTTGGCTGGATAGAAGGCAAAGTTTTGGTGGTTTAGGGCACAACTGCAGAGCTGTAATGTTTCCTTATGTGTGTGCCTGTAGACAGGCATACACGCACAGTGCCCCCTGTCTAAGCTCTGGACACAGTCCATCACCTGATGTCTGATTGCAAGAAACCGGTTGCACCCAAATGTTGTGTATTGCATGTTGCTGTCTTGGGAGGGATGGTATCCTGGAGAGGCAGGAGGTTATGCACAGAAAGCAGCACTCTGCTGAGCAGTCATGATCAGCACATTCCTGGGATTCCTGCAGGGCCAGCCCAAATCTTCAGCTCAGAGCTTACCTGGTGAGAGGACTTCTGGTCTGTGGCACACTGGGCCATTGTACTCTGAGGTCAAACTCTTACCACTCACAGCTCCAGGAAAGCTCTCCAGGACAGCTGCAAGGTCGCAGGCAGGCAGAACAGATCCTGTTTTCTCTTGTGCTAGTTGTTTTCATTTTGAAACTGATCACAATCTCAGCAGCCCTACTTGGTGTGCCCATGGAGCAGGTTTAGGAAATGTCTTTCATTGTCCATGCTGTTCTACATTGTAGCTTACAGCCTTGGTTGCAGTATGGAAAGTGTTCACTGGGAAGCAAGTTTCTCAGAATGAACAGAACATCAATTAACATGGCTTTCTTTCATGCAGAGCTTTCTTTTTTATTTGTGATAAATTCTTCAAAATTATATATTTGAGGGAATTTTAATACTATTTTTTGACTTTATTAGCAAAATACATTTTTTGCCTTTTGACGTACAGATCTGTGTGATTTTGTAAGCCATTGAACATCTGTTTTCAGGTAGAGTTTAAATCCCATGCAGCATCCACACTTCCAGCGTAAGACACTAGGATCTTGCTGTCTTCCATGTCTATAATATTGCTTAATGGATGCAAGGTATATGTAACAGGGTAGAATTGAAAAGTTGGATTCTCAAACGGGTTCAGGTATTGTAAAACACTGTTTGAAAACCTGAATACAGCTTCTCATGAATTACCACTACAGTGTATGGACATAGTCATGATAAGTGCTGGAAGGGGCACTATCCTGCAGGGAGAATGGTTCATGATTCTTCAAATAGTTTTCTGTGTAGACTTGAACAAAAGACGTTTACTCCTCCATGCCTTAATTTTTACATCTGATTAGAGACATTACGATTAAAGCTGAAGAAACATTTTCAATTCAGTGACTGAAGAAGGTGGTTTTGGCTAAAGAGCTAAAGGAAATGTCCCACAGCTGTTGCTCTGGTGGGATCAAGCCAAGTTATTAATTTCTGTAAGACAAAAAAAGATTTACTCTAACTTTAGATTTTAATTTGCATTATTTTCTTTGCTTCTGCATGCACCCTTTGCTTTTGCTTTATTAAACTGCCTTTATCTTGATCCATGATTTTTTTCCATCTTACTTTCTTTCCCCCAACCCGCTCTTGTTGAGAAGGGGAGTGATAAAGTAGTTTGGTGGGCACCTGGCACCCAGACAAGGTCAAACCACCGCAGTACCTTTTGATACCCAACATGGCACATGAGACAATGTCAGTTTTGCATTCAGCATGCTACAGCTGTGACAGTTACTAGGTGGCAAGCTCTTGTGCAGGTCATGGAGCTTGTTGGCTGCACTGCTTATCTCTTTATTTTGCTGAGCTTGGGAACATGTTAATCCAAATAATAGACTGCCTCAGGAGAGGATACTTCAAGGACCCATAGGTGTCTGATGGGCTTTTGATGTAGCCACTGTGAACACCGAGAGGATCAAACAGCTTTCTATCCTTCTTGCCCTCTCAGAAAATCCCTTTGTAGTGGGATGGCTGTGAGTTGAAGAACAGCAGATGACAACTGCTGCCTGGACAGTCAGCAGCAATATCACATAAATCAAGACTCCCTGGCTCCTATCCATGAGCTGATTCATCAACTGGAGAGCCAAGGAGTGATCAGCAAGACTCACTCACCCTTTTAGAGTCCCATATGGCCAGTGCAAAAGTCTGACAGAGCGTGGAGATGATTAACCGTAGACTACTGTGGCCTGAATAAAGTAATGTCACAACTGAGTGCTGCTGTACATGGCCAGTGTGGTTTTTTTCAATTCCTTTGGCAGCAGAGTGCAGGCCACAGTTTGCTTTCATGTGAGGAGATGTCCAATAGAGCTGGAATCAACTGTCCCAGGGGTAGAAGCACAGCCCTACCATCTGCAATGGGTTGATCCAGACTGCACTGGAAAAGGGTGATGCTCCTGAACATCTACAATACATTGATGACATCATTGTGTGGGGCACAAGGCAGAAGTGGTGTTTGAGAAGAGAAAAAGTAATTCAGATTCTTCTGAAAGCTGGTTTTGCTATTAAAAAAAAAACCAAGATCAAGGGACCTGCACAGTTTCTAGGAATAAAATGGTAGCATGGATGCCATCATGTGCGTATGGATGTGGTCAGCAAGATAGATAGCAACAACTTCACCAGCTAACAAGAAGGAAACGAAAGCTTTCCTAGGCCTTCTGGAGAATGCACATTCTCTCTCAAGAGAGCCATACGAATAAAGTCTCCCTAGAACCACTGCCATAAACACACCAATGCAATATACTCGTCATATTAGAAGCAACTACTGGTTGGCTAGAAACATACCCTGTAAACCATCCCACTGCCCAAAACACCATCTTAGGCCTTGAAATGCAAGTTCTGGGGTGAGGTGGTACCCCAGAAAGAATTGAATCAGACAATAAAACTCATTTATGAAATAACCTCATAAACACCTAGGCAAAGAAACACAGCACTGAGTGGGTGTATCACATCCTCTGTCACCCACAAGCCTCTGGAAAGATTGGGAGATATAATGAACTGAAAAAAAGAGTATGTTGAAAGCTTTGGGCAATGAGGCATGGAAACACTGGGATCCACATTTAGCAAAAGCCACTGGGATTGGATGGTTAACACCAGAGGATCTTCTAACCTTTCTGGTCCTAACAAAACTCCTACAATCTATGGAAGGAGATAAGGTCCCCGTAGTGGACCCTATAAGGATGGGGAGACCTGGTGTGTGCCTCAAGGTGATTTAACCTTGGGGAAAAAATAATGTGTGATGTGAGCTGTATGTTGTAGGAAGTAATGTAGCAGGAATGACCTGAACAGACAAAGTGAGTTTAACAAGGAACCAGACAAGTGCAACCATGACCCAAGCCAAGCCAGTGTTGGTAGCCAACAATCAAACATACTGTTTCTCCTGTCCTGAGCACCCATCCTTACAGATGGGGCCTAAGTCATAGCCTGTTCTTATGGACATACAGAGGAGTGGAGGAAGCCTATATCTATCTATGTGTTAAAGAACAACAAATAGTAATTAATGTATAAATGTCTATGGTGGGTATACAGGTGGTTTAAGTATGTAGTTTAACTGTTGGTAAGAAGGATTTCAGTAATAAAAATGAAATATAATGGGATGGTTAGGAGATATACGTATTAAATTATGTGGGACCTGAGCATTATGTAAATAGCATGGAATAAGGGATGGAGATTGCATTGGATCTAGTTGAGATGGAGTAAATTTTCCCCTTAGCAGCCCTCCTGTGCTGTGCTATTGGTAGCTAGAAAGGTGTTGATAACACACCAGTGTTCTGGCTACAGCTGAGCAGTGCTTGCACAGCATCAAGGCTGTCTCTTCAGTGTACTCCCCTCACCGATAGGCTGTGGGGTAGGCAAGACCTTGAGAGTGGACATAGCTGGACAGCTGACCCAAACTGACCAAAGGGATATTCCTTACCATGTGATGTCTGCTCAGCAATAAATGCTAACAGAAAGGAGGAGGAAGGGAGGACATTCATTATTACAACGTTCATCTTCTGGAACACCTGCTATGCCTACTGAAGCCCTGCTTCACATCTTGAAGTGGCTAAACATTGCTTACTGATGGGAAGTAGAGAATAAAGCTTTTGTTTTCTTTTGTTTCCATGCACAATCATTGCTTTTACTTTTTTAAACAGCCTTTATGTTGACCCATAATTCTTTTTTATGTCCTATTTTCTCCACTAACCCCCATCCTGCTGAAGAGGGCAGTGATACAGCAGCTTGATGGGCATCTGATGTCCAGCCAAGGTTAACCCACCACATTCTCCCAGTACAAGTCATTGGCAAGTTCAGAAAGATTATTTAGAGACAAAAGGTTCAAAATTACTTTTCCGAAGGCCCCTGGTCATACCATTAAGAGGGTCTTACAGCTCTGCTGGGGAGCAGGACTTAGGAACTCAGCTGCAGCCCTTCACCAAGCAGGCGAAGGCTACCTGCAGGAGCAGACCTGGTTTCTCTGCTGTATACCAAATGGTGTGGTGTGGGTGCTGTGGCCTCCTGGGAGACACTGTAGAGCTCCTCACCCTGTGCAACTTCGTGATGTTAGTCCCACCTGGTGAATTCTGTGGAGTGACTTTGATAGGCGCTTGCAGAGGGGAGAACCAGCCGCAGCGTGTATGTTCCTTTTCTTTTCTTAGCATAACTAGTTCACAGCCATGCCTAGATGGCCTAGAGCTGGAAGGCTATGTAAAAGTACTGCGTACATCCCAGAGGAAAATTTGTCTTTGAAGAATAGAAAAGGTGGGCTCAAGGGAATATGTATCTGTGAATAATCTGTTCAGCCACTGGGTGCCAATGTTGGCTCATATTTGATAATTTGAGACATTTTTCTATGGGAAGAGTAATTTTTGAAATCCAAAACAAGATGATGTAGATGTGGAAAGCTGCAGAGCCTGAAAAATATTCCCGAGAGCATGTGACATTTTATGTGAGTGGACCTGGAAATGGATTGCCAGGAGGGTGGCTGCAAGGGGTGGGGAAACAGGGGAGCCCTGGGTTAACAAAAGAAAGAGTGGGACCCTTAATGAAATAGGCTTGCTGAGAATTATGAATCTGTGAGCCTGTGTCTTGTAGTGATTAATGATGAACCACTGTTTTAACTTTGGATCAAATAATGGGTTGCCTCTGAAAAGCTTCATTAATCACTGTTAGAAATAGGCCTGCCAATTCATTACTTCAGGGTAGACATGAGCTGAACAGTTCAGCAAATTTCAGGATTGAGTGACTCTAGGCAGGGGATGGTTAAAAAGAAAGAAAGGGTCTAATCCGTGTTTCAATGCACTGGGATTTATGGGAGAAGAACACCCTCTCATTGGCAGTTTCCTCTTCTTTCCCCTCCTCTCCCACAAAATCTTTTTGCTAATTGTGGTCTAGGCACAATGGACAAATACCTCACGGCATTCAGGGCCAGATTCTTCTTCCAGGTACCCAGATGTGGCTCCCATTCGAATACAAAGAAATTTTACTGCATGTCCCAAGGCAGAATGTGGTGGTCCTCACCTGCTGTTTTTCACTTTGTAGCCTTCATCTGAGACTAATGCTTTGCCACTGTGAATTTAAGTGCAGCAGAACATTTGCAAGAGATGCGTTTGCCCCCTTTACAAGAAAATGCTGTCAATAGTAAGAAGCTTCCATGCTTTAGGTGTGATGTAAGATTTTTAAGTCAGCTGGGATATATTTTAATTGCTGTTCCAAAAAGCTAAGGACTGGGATACCCAGTTGATACTCACTTAATGGGTTGATACTCCCTTCATGGGAAGATATCAACTCTCTCTTTTTCAGAGTAACATCCAAATATCAGATAAAAAGCTCACCATGCCTCCATGCTCTCTGCATCTAACCATACAGAACACACTGGACATCTTGGACAGGGAAAGAGAAGGGAATGGAAATTAGGGCTAGAATAAAATTTTTAGCAAAAATTGCTTTCCTCTCCAAACATTACTTTTGATCAAAAGAAGTACATTTTGAAGGTGTAGTGGGATCTACCTGAGTTATTTTGGGTAGAAATCCTCCCTTTACTCCTGCCAAAAAAGAAATGGAAAGCTACTTGCCCTACCCTCATCTCCACCCCAAAGTCAAAAATGCTTTGATTTTATTTTTTTAGTCCCTCCAGCATTTACAACTTTACTTCAGCTATTATTTACTAAATATTTCTCAAAAATCAAGCTCATCATTTTTTTCAGTTTGTCTTATTTGAAACATTTACCCAAAATGAACATTTACACAGTTTTGTTTTCTTGAAAAATATGAGTAGTTTTGTTCAGGATTGACTGAACTTCCTTGAAACAAACAAAAAAGTAATTTATTCGCACAGCTGGAGATAGAGAGGGAAAAACATCTGGATGTGAGAAGGGGGAGAAAATATGCATTGGGAGGGAAAAAAACAGTAAAAGGACAAAAGGTTATAAGTAGAAAAAGTAAAAGGGTTGGTAAGGGGGTTGGAGAGTGTGTCCAGGGATTATGTGGGGAGGGCTATAGAAAATGGGCCTTGAAAGAGAAATGTAAATATGGTGATGGAAAGGAAGAGGGGAAGACGGAGATGAAACAAGAGAAAAGAGAGGGGAAAATGAAACCAGAGTAAGATAGTATAAACTAATGGAAAGCAAAAATAATGAAAAATCTTACATTTGGATGAAACAAAAGAGGGAATAAACATAAGATGGAAACATGTAGCACAGAAAAACAAAGCTAAGAAAGCTGATGAGAATAAGGGTATGCTGAAAAAGACCTAGAAATTGAAAAATCCCAGATAAAGATATTCCAAAAAAGGAAAACAGCATCTTTTCCTGAATCTTGACCACTTCTCACCCAGCTCCAGCTACAATGAACACACCAGCACAGCAACCCTTGGCGCCTGAGACTGCAGCACCCCTGCTGCCAAAATCCATGTGTGGGACAAGCTGAGGCTGAGGGAGAACTGGAAGTAACATGTCAGCACCTGGGTCCTGTGTTAACTCGGTGCATCAACACCTTGGCTTCTCCCAGCTCATTGTTTCCAGATGGTGCCTGAGCTCTGAACTGGTATTTAAGGCATTTAAGGTCACCTTCATTAAGTTTCTTTGGGGGCAGCAGTGAACTCAACTTCCATGCATGTGGAGCTCAGTGACAAACCCATTGGCATGTTGCAACACTGCCAACTGCTTTGCAAAATTGAGATGGCCATTGAACAAAGTGGCCTGGTTTTTATTGACTCACCAGCATCTCACCTCATATGGAATGGGGAAGGAAGGGCACTGGCTTGTGCTGAGCTCCCCTGCCTTTGCAGAAAGGAGATATATCCATGGTGTGTTTTTCAGCCCCTCATAAGCAAGGTCTGAGCTGTCCACTCTCTGGAGACACCCCCAGCTTGGACCTGCAGGGACAAGGTTGTGGGCTAAGCCAGTTGTTCCCTCGTCTCTTCAGCAGCTTTTAGTATTTCTCCCTCCCCCCATCATACACATTTCTTCTGCTTGGCTGAAATAAAAAAAAAAATAAATTCTTTTTAAAATTTTCTATTTTCAAGTTAGCTTTATGAACACTTCTAGACATAAACTTCAAATACTGAGAGCCTGAAAGGAAAATTAGGGTGTGAAGATTTAGGTGATGTGAAAAAAAGGCTGGAAGCAATAAGCACTGCTTCTTAATGAGGTGGCTGCTCCTGCTGGCTTACTGTAAATAAGTCGAGTGACCAGTGCTGTGATTCAGTGTCAGATCTCAGCTGTGCTGAAGTTAATGCCCTGATGTTATCAAAATATCAGAAAGAAAAATGAAACTGATGGTCTTTCTTTTCACTCATAGTGGTTGAGCTCCACCGTCAGGCATTGATTACAACCCTGCCCTCATCAAAGGCTTTTGTTATTCATTTCAGTGTATCCCAATTGCTCACGGACTTTAAACGTAATACTATTTTCTTGTACTCTCTAAGTTAAGGGATAATCAGGCAGAGGTCTAAATTCTTGAAGTTACTGAGGGCAGTATAGTCTCAAAGGGAATGAGAAACCCATATTTAGCCATTAGCATTTAAGGTTTAAGGGTTAGTCAAACGTGAATAATTTTGATTTCAGATAATTTTTGATCAAACAAAGACTGATCACTAACATATCCAAACTGTCTGATTTTTTTAGAGAAGAAATGCATGTATAACTACAGAATTTGTCAGTTCTTTGTTGCAACTCCTAATTTCAGCTTTTGGCCATGAGCATCAACACATACATGATCAGATTGCTTCAGTTTTAATGGTCACACTTTAAAAAAGTGCTGACAATTTGCTAGAGGCATGTATTGGCTGGAGCAGGGGAAGAGTGTGAAGAGGCCTACACCTGAGGAGGAAAGAGTAGCAGAGACACTGTGTGATAAACTGACCACAACCCATTACCTATTCCCCTGTGCTGATGGGGTTAAGCCTGGGAAGAAGGGAGGAGTAGTGGGGAGGTTTTTTAGCATTTAGTTTTATCCTACTGTGATTACATTATTCTACTGTGATTTGATTCTTAATAAATTAAAATAATTTCACCAAATTGAGTCTTTTTTTGCCTGGGATGGTAAATGGTGAATGATCTCCCTATTCTCTGCCTTGTCCAGCTGAGGAGGGTGAGTGACAGAGTAGCTTTGGTGGGCACCTGGAATCCAGCCAGGCTCAACCCACCATGCATCTGCAGGGTGTGGAGACAGTCATATTTTTGGAACAGGCATCCACACCTCCTTGTTTTCAGAGTTAACAAAATTAAATATCTGTAGTAGTTCCAAAACTCTTTGTCAGATGAGGAAATCTGATTAAATATATGTGCTGCAACACATGTTATCAAAGTTTGGAACATTAGATTGAAGCTTACATGTCAAATTTCAGAATATTCTTAATACAGTTCCATTAATGTAATGAAAACAGATGGACAAGGAGTTATTCTTTTTGCAGTTGCAAAGTCATGGGAGTTGCAAAGTCAGAGGAGGGCCACGAGGATGATCAGGGGACTGGAGCACCTCCTGTATGAAGACAGGCTGAGAAAGTTGGGGCTGTTCAGCCTGGAGAAGAGAAGGCTGCGTGGAGACCTCCTAGCAGCCTTCCAGTATCTGAAGGGGGCCTACAAGGATGCTGGGGATGGACTATTCATCAGGAACTGTAGTGACAGGACAAGGGGTAACGGGTTCGAACTTAAACAGGGGAAGTTTAGATTGGATCTAAGGAAGAAATTCTTCACTGTTAGGGTGGTGAGGCACTGGAATGGGTTGCCCAGGGAGATTGTGAATGCTCCATCCCTGGCGGCGTTCAAGGCAAGGTTGGACGAAGCCTTGGGTGGCATGGTTTAGTGTGAGGTGTCCCTGCCCATGGCAGGGAGGTTGGAACTAGATATCTTAAGGTCCTTTCCAACCCTAACTATTCTATGAGTCTATGATTCTATGATTCTATGATTCTATATACATCTATCAGAAATAGACTGAAACCTATGGCCATGGAGAAAAGCAGTCCTATTTATAACCCAATTAATTGTGGTTTTTTTTAAATGCATAGTTTTTTGTCATGTTGCTGTGTACGCATAGGTTTGAGCAATACCAGTGCAGGGTGGTTACTCACAGAGATCTGGGTGTTTCCAAACTAGAGAGCCCTCTGAGCTGCATGCTAGAATACAGATAGAACTAACTCATGTGATCTCCCAGCTATAATGGTGTAAAACTAAAGCACAAAGAAAAGGATATCCATTGGCCTAATTTTGCCTTCCTTACAAATAGCGAAACAGAATATGTATTAGTGCTTGGAACATAAGAAGAAGATAAGGAATGATCCACATGGATTTGTCATTAACTAATCTTATCAAACCCGTCTCATTTACTTTTTTGTAGGACACTAGGCCTTATAAGTAAGTGGAAATGGTGGATATCATATACAGTGACTTTAGCAAAGCTTTTGACATTGATTCTCATGTCCTTTTAAGGAAACAAGGTTACATGTACGTAGTATAGAATAGATACAGCACTGCCCAGAAAACACACTATTTAGAGTTTAGTTAACAAAGCAATTTCCTGGCAAAACAGAAGGACATATAAAGTTCAATTTTGCAAGGGTCTGGTATTATTCAATATTTTCATTGGTTAGTTTTGGTGATCCAATAAAGAATAACATGGGTTTTTTAAGCTTTCAGGTAACACCAAGATGGAAAGCACTAGGGGAAGAAAAAGATGTGTTAATAGATTGGAGAGAAGAAATGAAAACAGAATGAAAGCAGTAGAAAAAAGTGCCAAGTACTGCATTTAGACAGAAGTAATTTAAAAGATGTGTACATAGTAAGATTAAGTATTATAACATTGATTGGTTAACTATCAGTTCTCTAGAAACGGGCCTGAGACTTGTGAGCTGACTATGATGCAGCATCGTCATGTTATCATAGAAAAGACAAACATACACTTCAAACTAGAGAGAGGTCTGCAAGATGTAGGGGCTGTGAATTTTTCTGTACTAGGACCTCACATGGAGCACTGTGGATTCAGGTATTGCACTCCAAGGGAAATCTGGGCTAATTGGATAAAGCTTGGAGAAGAGCAACAAGAATGGTCAGAAGTCTATGAAACATGGAGAACAAGGTGAAGTGAGACTGATAGCCTAAAGTGGAGGAAACAATGAGGGGTGGGGAAAAAAAGAGACAGGATATTGTAACAGTTTTGAAAATAGAAAATATTGGTGCAAATATGAAAAATCTGTTCTTCATCTCAAAGGTGGGTGAGAAGAAGTAGACTGCCTGAATACAGCATACAGCATGGGAGCTTTAGGCTAGATTTTAACCTTTATCTTGTTAAAGCCCAAGAATAGGTTTCCTAGGTATGGAGTATGCACTGAAAGTCTTTTACAAACAGGTAAGAAGGATGTGTGTCAGGAATGACTGAGTGCTTGAGTCAGTCTTGAGACTGAACAGTAGACAACAACTCCTTGAGATGCTTTCCAAACTAATTCGATTTTATGGCACTTCGTTCTTTTCACACAACAGTCACCTTGCCATTTTCTCAGTTTTCTAATTTCTTAGAAACAACACAAAAATTATTATTCTGATTCAGTTCATTTGCTTGTGGTCCTACGTCTGACAATCAACCACCAGTAAACACCTTCACTGTGAACTGTTATAAACCTGTCAGTAATTATTACTACCTTTACTGAGCCATGAAAAATCATTTCCTCTCTAATTCCAGAAAGCAAATGAGCGTAAAGGCCATTCTTGCTTTTACTGTGTGTCATGAGTTGCTGATGAACGTGACTGGCTAAATATAAGCTTGGCCCATCTAAAAATATAGATATAATATTTATAGACAGCTTTAGACTGTGATATTGTGATCAGTCTGTATGCTCTGTCCTCCCTGATTTTGATGTGGGCCAATGGATTCAGGTCCATATAGTATAGCTCTTGATCACTATACAGAAGAAAATTGAAATCAGATACCATTAAATTGAGTAAACACTTCTTTTTTTAAAGTAGACTACAGAGCTCTCAAAATGCATTTTAGAAAACATTACTTTGCATTTTAGTGGCAGCTGAAGTAACATCCTGCATTCAGATTATTTTAAAAAAAAAGAGAAGGTCTTAGTTTTAAATGTAAGCTACTGTTGCTTGAGATGAAGTGGGTAATGTAGGAAAGACTAAAGTCCAATGAAATCTTTAGGAAAATATTGCAGATTTATCCATTTGGAAGTCCTTCTGGGAAAGAACTGGGGAAGGACTGCTCAAGAAATTCCTTTCAGTTTCTTTCTGGTCTTTTTTCTGTATACATTTCTAATACTCAAGCATTGAGTTCAGTAGAGTGATCAGAGTTGGTTTGCATTTTTGGAAGAAGTTTTCCACCTCATCTCTTGACAAAATTTCCTTCCTCTAGACTTGGTCTCAAGGAGGCCCCATCCTATTTCTTTTTCCCATCCTTCCAAGTGTCAGCACTGTCCTCAGTTGCTCAGCAGTCTCTCACAGCAACGTCCTCCTTACTTGACATATACTCTTTTCAGATAAAATTTCTCAAGATCTAGTAAAGTCTCCAACTGGAAATGTGTTCAGGAGCTGGCTTGCTATCGTTTTCCAGACCTGGACCTTGTTAAAGTACACACTAAACTGTTGTAATAAAGTATTAATGCACAGCTGTAACAAGGATTTGCTATTTACATAACCATTAATTAACTCTTCTAGAAGTTTTCTTCTTTCTTGTCCTTTCCTTACCCTTGCACTAAATTACAAGTACAAAACCAGAAGCCTGTGGTAGTGTGATGTTTCAACAAGCCAGCCTCAGGAGTGAGGTTACAGACATGATTTTTATTGCAGCTCTTCAGTTTGATCCTGAGTAAAGGTGACGCCAAAAGTGAATTAAAAGAAAAAAATTGTTTTTCCACCTCAAGGTTGTTTTCATAGTAAGGAAACACCTACTTCTGAATTTCTAAGGCTGAGTTCTACATTGAGAGCAAGGTTCAACCAACCATTACATTGCTGTATGTTGCTCTGCAAGGCTTTGATTAATTGATTCAGCCTTCTCCTTACTCATGTGACAAATGAATGAAGGTATGGCCTTTAAAACAAGGGATAGGGATAAAGATCATTTAGGGAAACTGAAATGGAAGAGCAATTCTATGGTCAAAAAACAAACAAGGTTATAATTTAGGAGCAGATCATTATAAAAATGCTATTTGATAATTATTACTGTTTGGATTTTAATTCTACTTTTATCCAATATAATGACCAAAATCAAATGAGGGACTGGTACAGGCTAATAATGCTCCTTGTTTCCTTGTGAAGAATGGCCCAAAGAGAATATCCAAAAATAAAACAGAACACTCAAAGGTAATAGCAAAGGACAATGGTGTTAATTAGAGGTCAAATCCTGAAGAACTAAATTCATTAAAATAATGTAGGCATTACCTAATGGGTAACCACTAGATTACAAGACACTGCTTTGTTTTGCACAGTAAATCCTGAATTCTTCATTGCACCACTGAACAACCTTGGCCGAAAGAGACCTGGCACTAAGCTCGTCACTGGGTTGTGCCGAAGGGAGAGGAGGACTTTAGTTTCATAAGTGAAGGAAAGAATTGAGTTTGGTTTTACAGGAGACACCTACAGAAGCTGTGTCATACTGATTCATACTAAATACTGAGTCACATCCCTGAAATGGTCAGGGTGCCCTACTCAGAGAACTGTGAGTCAACATTCATTCGCGGGGTAAGTCCATGTAGAAGTGTCGAAGTCCTTCTGGAGTTTAACCTGCAGTCCTTGCTCAGGCTTTGTTTGAGCCTCACACATGCAGAATTCCCAGTGAATCATCAGGAGTTGTTTTTCAGGCACTGAAAGGTAGTTCTTTTTGTACTTAGAGAGAAAATAACATGAATCATGCTGAAATAGACCCTGGAAAATGCCTGACACGCTTAATGTATCTATTCAGAGCTTTGAAATATTTTGCCAGACAAGAGCCATTAGCCAGGGATGAATCTTAATCTTTTTGAACATTTGAACTATGGCATGAATGAAAAGGCCAGATTAAACAGTGAGCTTGTTCAGCCAAATAAAGCTGCTCTATTAAGAATAGGAAGGGTTATACTGGAATATCAGAAAATCATGGAATGGTTTGGGTTGGAAGGGACCTTAGTCTGTCCTCACTGCCATGGTCAGGGACACCTTCCGCTAGACCAGGTTACTCCAAGCACCGTCCAACCATGGCTTGAACACTTCTAGGGATGGGGCAGCCACAGCTTCTCTGGGCAACCTGCGCCAGTGCCTCACCACTGTCTTAGTGAATATTTTTTTCCTAATATTTAATCTAAACCTAGCCTCTGTCAGCTTAAAG
This sequence comes from Psittacula echo, assembly GCF_963264785.1. NCBI lineage: Eukaryota > Metazoa > Chordata > Aves > Psittaciformes > Psittacidae > Psittacula > Psittacula echo. The sequence goes on from NC_137737.1 coordinate 122,805,488, forward strand.
CCATCAGGTAACTGGGAAAGTCTAGAGACTGTGATAACAGCAGTTGACACAGAGGACCATATCGTTATACAGCAAGCATAACTATCCAATTTAAAAATAGAGTAAAATGGCATACTTAGAATAGTGGTGGAGGTGAGTGTAAGGAGGGAGAGCTTGGCTCACAGAAGAACCCAAGCCCTGCTTCTGTGCCTCGAGGTATCACAGAGCATGGGAGAAGATGGGTTTTCGGAACAGTAAGTTTGCTTGCTTTTGATCCACGTTTGAGGAGCACAGCAATGAAGACAAGCTGAACTTGAGGATGGGCTTCTGCACCTCCGAAACTGAGTTCATTACTTCTTCGCATCGTGGACCAAATACTTCCGGAAGACCTGAAAGTATTCACGTAAGGAAATCACCGCTGCTTTAGTATGATGCGAGATGTTGAAAACGAGCGACAACGGGAAAACGTCGCGCCTCCGGGAAGCACCAGCAGAGGTCAGCACAGCCGGGAGAATGGAACAGCCGCGGGTGGGATGCTGCACGCATCATCGTACGTTCTGGGACAAAACAGCAGCAGTTGCCAGTAGTTTCTTTGTTCTGACCTATGTGCTTTCTAAATTAAAGACAGAAGAGAAGGCTCTGGGGAGACCTTATAGCAGCCTTCTAGTACCTAAAGGGGCCTACAAGAAATTTGAAGAGCGACTTTTTACAAGGGCACGTAATGACAAGACAAGGGGGAATGGCTTTAAAATGAAAGAAGGGAGATTGAGGTTAGATCTTCAGAAGAAATTCTTCACTGTGAGGGTGGTGAGGCACTGGAAGAGGTTGCCCTGAGACTCTGTGGCTGCCCCATCCCTGGCAGGGTTCAAGGCTAGGTTGGACTGGGCTTTGAGCAACCTGGTCTAGCGGAAGGTGTCCCTGCCATGGCAAGGGGGTAGAACTGCATGAGCTTTAAGGTCCCTTCCAACCGAAACCATTCTGTGATTCTATGAGTTTATGAATGTGGCTTGACATAACACTTCATATAAGAAAAAACCCCACCTGAATTCTTTCACAGCAATAAAACTTTCTCTAAAATTCATAGAATATGGAAGCAATCACATCTATCAATGCCTGTTAAAAAGCCCAGCCTGCTGTACCTTTTTATTTCACAACACCAGCTGTCACAGATAATTGTAGACACAAAAGCCAGAACATCATTCATCACAGTTAATCAGTAAAACTCTCCTTCATGGAACTGTTTATTCCAGGAAAGCTCCATTTTATGAATCATTTCATATTTGGATTCCTTTATTTAAAGCTGGTGCAAGAAACTGGATTTTCCTACTGTAAGATGGTGCATCATGCCTGTTTCTCCTGAGAATAATGCTGAAACTTGGGTCCCTTCCAGATTAAATAATGGCAAATGCCAAAATGCCCAATGGAAAGTGAGACATAAAGTGATTAGATGTAGAAACACAAACAGCTTCATCGTGCTTGCTCCATCTTCTTCTGAAGTAAAAAAGTGCAGGTAAGAGAACCTTGATAGTAGCAGAGTTATGTGAGCTTGAGGTTATTGAGTTATGAAATTAATTAATAAACATAGTGATGCACAGCTTAAACTAATGCCAGTGAAACATGCCAGTGATTTCCTGGCTGAGAACTGCAACTGATTAACTGCTTTGCTTAAAATGGTGTGGATCCTTTGCCAAATCTAAAGAGGCTGTGTTTCTCTTATATCTTATATTTACAATATAAATGGAAGCTTAGATCTGTGTTTCTCCAAGATGAAGTATGAGTTATTTTCTGTAGTATACATTGTACAAGGCTGATTTTCTGAAGAACTGAGAAGAACATCCAAATGAAATTATATCTCATCCCAGTAGACATAATTATAGAATTGAGTAACTTTACAGTGATGAGTATCATCACTGGTGTCTCATCCAAAGACAGGAAAGAGGCATATGCCCAGCATGAGTTCTGTGCAAAGACGTCTGGGGTAATTTCATACCTGCAGCCACACCAGCATGGCATGATGCAGCACTGGAAAGATGTACTAATATGGCCTGGAAGCAGTAGAACTGTGTTTTCCATCTCATTTGATGTTAACAGCCCCACAGCAGTGTTATTTAAGCATATGATATCTACATGACTAGATTGCTTGCTTTTCCAGAACTAGCTTGTACAGCACTAGCTTAGATAATTTTGCCAGCCACTGTATTGCACAGTACGGTCATGTCCCCCATTTGAGTCCCCAGAGAACACAAGTTACCAAAGAAATATAATATCATGTAAGGCTGAACGGATATTAATATCTTTGTGCACCATTTCTTAATGCAGAGGTTTCTTTCATTAAATGGAAGACTGCCTACTATTACTTTAAATATTGGTCATCCTGAAATGCCCAGTGAAAGAGACCTAGCATCAGAAATTGAAAGGTTTGTGTAAAGTCTTTACCCAGTATTCATTGCATAGAGAGGTCTGAACAGAAGTCCTATGGGAGAAGGGCTTCCACAGGTAGACAGACAAAAGGCTAAGACAGAGCATGAAGATGTCACTGCCAGATAGAGGTGGGACCCAGGCCTTGAGGGACATGGGGAAGTGCCAGTTGGAGTGCTAACCACAAAAATTTATCCAAAAGTTTTTACTGTAGGCTAAATCCACCATAGACCTTAACAACAGTATGATCCTGGGTATTACTCAGACACAGAAATGGTTTTGGACTATTTTACTTAACTTTTACTTAGTTTTCATCAGTTTTCCTATAAAAATTCCATTTTATTCTAGGTAATTGTTGGCAGGCCCAGAGAGTGGTGGTCACAATAGCTGAAAATGAGTTACAATGCCCTTGTGTGTGTAAAATGTGTCACTTGTCCCTTTATGTGAAAAGAAACACACAGGGCTGGATTTCTTTGTTCCCAGTGATGTCTGAGGCCTCAATTCCCTGATAGCAGTTGAACAAAGAAAACTGCATTTTGAAGAAGCAACTTCAGCCTGAGATAGCAAAAAATGTAGTTTATTGTCATTAGTTTTCTTTTTTGCCTGAAATAAGTGGTGCACACTACTCGTTTTCTCTGATATAAACAGAATCAGTATTTATTTGATAATGTAAAACATCCCAAATGACAGAGATTTACCAGTAGTATATAATGAGTAAGACTGAGGGCTGCAGGGAATAACTGCTATATAATGGTAGGGCTCCCTACTTCTAAGCTAAGAAGAAATATGTGACATTATTTCTGGTTATAGAATCATAGAATCACAGAATAGTTAGGGTTGGAAAAGACCTTAAGATCATCTAGTTCCAACCCCCCTGCCATGGGCAGGGACACCTCACACTAAACCATGTCACCAAAGGCTCTGTCCAGTCCGGCCTTGAACACTGCCAGAGATGGAGCATTCACAACTTCCTTGGGCAACCCATTCCAGTGCCTCACCACCCTTACAGTAAAGAACTTCCTCCTTATATCCAAGAAAACTGCTAATGTGCAGTAAAATGATTAATAAAATTACTTTTCCTTCTATAACTTAGGCCTGCATAAGACCGGCCTACTTGACAAAAGATGTTGTCTGTGCACTGGTGTTACTGATATAAATGATGGAGCAACCTAATTTTTTGCTGATAGCTATTTATGCATGTAGCTGTGTTTTACTGTAGTAGGAAAAAACTGCAAGTCTTTAATGTATAGAGATGCATGAGAATGAGTTTCTCTGAACACAGAGACATACAGCATCACTTGTGGCTGCACGGTTAAAAAAGGTGTCTGTGCATTCCCATTATGTCCAAGAAGGAAAAACAGAGTCTCATATGTCAAATGGAGTCAAGGATAGTCCTTGACATGGATTAGTTTATATTAAAGAAATGTAGTGATATGCATCATAAAACATTAGTGAAACCTGACCTCATCCATCACTGGCTCTCAGAGAAGTGTAGCCATATCCACTAGTTTCATGAAAATCCAGACCTGAGCATCAATTTATGTCAGGCAATCTTTGCATGGCATTGTATTACATTAGAGAAAAACTCAGTGTGTTAAGTTAGTATAACTGACTTCTGCTATAACCAACACTTACCATCAATCGCGTTACACAAACTAATTCCAAAGAAAAAAACCAAAACCTCAAAACCACAAAGTAGCTATCAGTCAGGACATATTTATGAGTTGCAGGCTTAGATCTCACCAGCGCTTCTGGTCAGGGAATATAGAATCATAGAATCATAGAATAGTTAGGGTTGGAAAGGACCTTAAGATCCTCTAGTTCCAACCCCCCACACCTCACACCTCACACTAAACCATGCCACCCAAGGCCTCATCCAACCTGGCCTTGAACACCGCCAAGGATGGAGCATTCACAACCTCCCTGGGCAACCCATTCCAGTGCCTCACCACCCTTACAGTGAAGAATTTCTTCCTTATATCCAATCTAAACTTCTCCTGTTTAAGTTTGAACCCGTTACCCCTTGTCCTATCACTACAGTCCCTGATGAAGAGTCCATCCCCAGCATCCTTGTAGGCCCCCTTTAGATACTGGAAGGCTGCTATGAGGTCTCCACGCAGCCGTCTCTTCTCCAGGCTGAACAGCCCCAACTTTCTCAGCCTGTCACCATACGGGAGGTGCTCCAGTCCCCTGATCATCCTCGTGGCCCTCCTCTGGACTTGTTCCAACAGTTCCATGTCCTTTTTATGTTGAGGACACCAGAACTGCACACAATACTCCAAGTAAGGTCTCCTGAGAGCAGAGCAGAGGGGCAGGATCACCTCCTTTGACCTGCTGGTCACGCTGCTCTTGATGCAGCCCAGGATACAGTTGGCTTTCTGGGCTGCAAGCACACACTGAAGCCGGCTCATGTTCATTTTCTCATCGACCAACACCCCCAAGTCCTTCTCTGCAGGGCTGCTCTGAATCTCTTCTCTGCCCAACCTGTAGCTGGGCCTGGGATTGCTCCGACCCAGGTGCAGGACCTTGCACTTGGCATGGTTAAACTTCATAAGGTTGGCATCAGCCCACCTCACAAGCGTGTCGAGGTCCCTCTGGATGGCATCCCTTCCCTCCAGCGTATCAACCGAATCACACAGCTTGGTGTCATCAGCAAACTTGCTGAGGGCGCACTCAATCCCACTGTCCATGTCACCGACAAAGATGTTGAACGAGACTGGTCCCAACACCAATCCCTGAGGGACACCACTCATTACCGGTCTCCAGCCGGACATCGAGCCATTGACCACAACTCTTTGCGTGCGGCCATCCAGCCAGTTCTTTATCCACTGAGTGGTCCACCCATCAAATTGATGTCTCTCCAATTTAGAGACAAGGATGTCATGTGGGACAGTGTAGAACGCAATATCACATAGGCTGAGTATGTTTTTGATGATGCCAATGCAATCACATGGAATGACAATGCCAAAGAACTAAATTTTGCCTCCTTCAACAGCACCCCTGGCTCAAACCCATCACTATCTTAATGAGAATCAGTCAGTGTTGCATTCAGACAGGCATGTCTTGTGCCATTTTAAATCCTCAGAGTCCTGGCACAGAGAGCAATTGGGCCCATGGGTCTTCAACCTGCTTGGGTCGTGACTGGAGGCAGCCTAGTACAGCCTAGTTTCTCTACAATGATACTGTACCCAGTCAGTTAAGTCCCACCACTGATGCCTTGATTCATTTCAGTGAACTTTGACTGGGACATGAGCCATTTTCTGAGCAAATGTTTAACAGATTTAAAATGCAAGCTAGCTGTCTTTAGTAGAAAAATTAGTGATGCTGTATGTAAAATGTTTCATATCAAAACATATGTCAGTCTTGGAAAAGTACAGGGTCACACATCAAGGAAAAACTTGGAAGTTTTATCCCATAGTTTCTCAGGTGGATTACATTTTTGGATCATGGCATTTTCTTTCCAATTCCCAACATGCAGCTGTTTCACAAAAATCCATTCTTACCAGGGTGAGCAGGGAGGCGGAGGGTCAGGGTGGCAGTCTGCCTTGGATTCCTGTTGTGAAAGGAGCTTGGATTTTCACAGTATGGTGTATCCTGCTGTGTAAATCGTGTGCCTCAAGTTTTGCCTCTGGGCCTTCTGGAACCTCTGTGTGTCCCTGAGTCAAGTAACTCAGCTTCAATCATCAAGATACCTCAGAGAAAATTATAATAGGGCATCATTTTATAATTAAGAATGGAAATTCAGTCTCCCAAATGGTCATGAAATTAATCCCTTTTCATCTAGCATTCTCAGAATGAGAAACCTAGTCTAATGCATCTCTTGACAGTAGCAACAAAATCATCATCCATCACTTTGCACCAGGGAAGTCCCTTCATTTGCTTCATTTTCAGTCTGGGAATACCATCTTCCCACAAATGAACGAACACCAGAAAAACAGCCCTTCAGATAAGTTGTCTCCTGAGGATATATATCTTTAGATACTGCATTGCATTCATATATTAGTATTATATGCGTTATCTTTCCCATAAGATGAATAAAGTTTCTGTACAGCAGATATCACCCTGTGTATATTCACTTTATGATCAGGATAAGCCTGCTACATTACCTTTAGTGTGGGAATTCTGATTGGAGACCATGAAACCGCTAGAGGAGAGGAAAATCTATTGCACTGCAAAGCAAATATAATGGACTGTGCAGCTGACAGCCCTGTGTAGACAAAAAGCTACTGTAACAACCCTGCAGAAACACTAAATATGCTATCCATTTTAAACAACCTTGATGTTGTCTCCATATGTTGAGTACAATAATGCAGTGATAAATGATATTGAAGTTGGGAATTTTTCTAGAGAAACAAAATCAAATAGTCTTCAACAGAGATATTCTTAGCTTTCGTTCAGCAAAGAAATTTTGCCTCATGTTTATGAGGCAACTTACCACTCACTTTATTTTTGCTTTTGTAATCTAAGACGAATATCAGTAAGGTCTTTGTTTCCCCACACAACAGTAAGTAACAGATTACTGCAATTGTAATTGGGCTTTAAATAGTCTTGGATTAAGGCAAAAAGGTGGACGGGGCTCAAGACAATTGTCTCTTATTAGACTGTAAGCATTGTGTAATACAATACTGTCCACGAAGAGACCATGGCTTCGTTGTATCACATCATTTCAATAAAAATGCATCAAGTTGGATCACTTAATTTAGAGGAATGCAAACATTACTTTAGACCAAAGAAAATTCCATAGCCCGTCCTCAGTGTTTGCTGAATGTATTTCTCCCCCCCTCTTGCAAGAGTTAAAAAATTCCTTACTGCTAGAAAAAAAGAGCCTTTTCTTCATACTGTACCTAGAAACAAGATGCTTCACCATGTTCAACTCTCACCACCATGAGATTCATTTTAGTTGGCACAAAACCTCTGAGAATAAATTTATCTAACTAACTGCATCCTTCCTGTTTCAAACATTCCTGTTTCATTCTTGCTTAGTACCAACCATAAAAAAGTTTCGGGCTTAAATATTATGTTGGAGATATTCAACTTCACTCATCTTAGAGAAAAGCAGGAGCATGTAGAAAATTATGTTCAAACACGTGGCAGACCTTGCTCATGTCAGCAATAGGGCTTCAGAGCTCAAATGATTGCTTGTAATAGATGGATCAACATGGTCCTTGGGAAAAACAGATGAGGAAATGTAAATAGGAGGAATATTGTATTAGAGTAAAAAGCTTTTCTCTCCTTCACTCTATTTTATTAAATACTAGTTTATTAAACACATGTACTGAATTGAATAAAAGAGACTCCAGTGGAGAGATTTTCCACAAGTGGAAGAGAAAATCAGCATACAGTCAAATAGTTTATCTTTCTAAAATGGGATGAATTTTTCCTTGTTCTATGGCAGTTTTGATGCTGTGTCCTAGAGTCCCACTGCTTTGTTTGATAGTTGCAATGAGGTCTGTTGGGCCTAAAGGATACAATATTCACCTATTACACCCTCTTAGACAACCAGAATGCAAACCAAACATTTATTTCAGCTGTGGTTTGCATAGGCTGATACCAGGCTACATTGCACTTTACATTGAGGGAAGCTGGTTTCATGTATTAGTGGGAAGTCCAGCAGGGATGGATATATCACAGTATGAATTTGGTAAGCTGGGTCCATGGCATCTGAAGGACCTGGGTCCATGGGGCTGCAGGAGTGAGGTGGACTCTCCACAGTCCAATCAGTCAATCAGTCATTTTGCACTGGAGTTCAGTACAGATTTGGTAGATTGCATTCTTTTTACAATCAGAAATACAGGAGTGGATACCTCCATTCCTATGTAGAAAACTGTCCTCCTGTATTGAGGAAAGTATTGCCTCTTCAAGGCCTTTATGTAAGACATTGGTTGCAGGGACCAACAATAAAACTCAGTTTCATCAAACAGTTTGTGCCATGGCAATGATCTTTGATCTCTGCTGCTTAACCATATATAATAAAATGGTAACACCATTGATAATCTGGTATCAAGGAACAATGCCTTCAGGTTTCTCATTCTGTAAAGGAGAAAGAGATATTAAGTATCACTGGCTGTTTGAAACCCACTAAATCTCAGTTCAATTTACATAAGGAAAATCTAACTCCATGCCTCACTGGGTGTTGGAGAAACTCATGCATCACTGTAGCTGAGGAGAGGTCAGCAGTTGCTTTTTATACTCTTTATTTGGGGGAAACATTTCTCTAGGCATCACTTTGCATTAAAGAGACTTGGCCACATGCATCATTCTGCAAAATGTAGAGTGGGTATAATAAATCACATTACCAGAGGGAGATGCCACCACACATTACACTAAAGAAACGCTACCTCATGATATTGTTTAATATTGAGGACAGGTAAATCTTTCACATCACTTAACATCACAGGAACGCAGCCTGGCAGTGAGCAACTTGGGCTGGGAGAAATATGAATATTCCATATCCTTAGCTAGAATAGCACAGGAATAAAACCCATGTCATTTTTTAGGTACAAATCTTAGTTAAATGATTTATTACTGTTACCCTCCTCTCAGTCTAAACAGTTAGCTCTGTTACACACTCTTTGTTATTTCTACCAGAGGTGTTTCTGGTGTTGGCGTTTTCTAACTAAACTGTGTAATCTTGCCATGCTGATAGAGCACTGGATGAAGTTTTGCTGCCCAGAACACAGGAACATTTTTGCCAGCTTTCTGCTTCTAGCTTCCTTCCTTTATAGGCTCTGTGAAGTGTGGTTCTTACTCTCATTGAAGCCAGCAAAGTAGTTCAGGGTTTATATTAGGGCAACAATGCTAAAAAGCTGTCACCTGGCATCTGTATCCCAATGAGTTGCATTTGAGAGATTTGTCTTGAACATTTATAGATTTTCCCCACTCCCACTAACTTTCAGATCTTCTTTGAGGTAAGCCATGGTGTGATACAGTCACCTGTGGAACACCTGAAAGAGATGTGGTGACAAGGTGTATTCACATATTGGCTGAAACTGACTTCATTTTTTTCATATAGATTGTAGCTTGACTGCAACTTTCCAGCAACATATAAGCCCAAAGCTAAGTCAATGCCCACTGGCAAGGAAGTGGTCAAAAAAACATGCGCTGCAGTAATAGCACCTTACAGCCAGTAATGTTCACTTGCACCTTTCACTTCAGACAATACCTAAGCCTTTTCCTAAGAGGGACAGATCACAGGTATTTCTCAACTCTATTCCTTTGCTTACACCTACTTCTTTGTACAACTTCGACCTCACTATGAAGCTGCTGTGAAGGAGTATTCAGTGAAGAAATGTTTGCTTTCCCTAGGGTACACTTCAGACCTCAACTGTTATTCAGAAATACCTGATGGCCCACATTCCTGGCCATGTGGGAGATGGTCATAGATGCCTGTTAATGAGTTTATGATTTCAGATTTAGTTTCCATCTCTTACCTCTCTATCTGCTGTTCATAATAATGAGCTCTGGGACATGATTCACTGGGAGGAGGGGGAGCCCTTAACATTTTTTTTCTCATTCCCACTAACAGAAGTAGTACTGGGACGTAATTGTGCATGTAATCTCAGAGGTGCTCCCGCTGCATTCTTTCAAACCAGCAAAGAGATTTTCAAAGATATGAGGAAGTCTCTGTTTGTTTCCCACTATGAGAGAGGCAGAATAGTCTGAAGTCAAGAAGTTTTTACATCATCTCTTTTGGGACACTTAAAGTAAATCTGAAACCTCTTTGAAGTTATACAAGTGTCTTTCAATGGAAGAGGTCAAAACCAGCAGAGAGCATGAACACATCACCAAAGTATAAATTAGACACAACTTTTTTTAAGGTTATACAGGGGAAACACACAGCTTTTAAAATGGCATTAATTACTTCTTCCTTTTAGCAAGATCACTTGTATCCCTAGAGGGAAGAATGCCTGATATAAAGAGGAGGGCTAGCTGTATTTGTAAAGATTGCCATTGTTCAGAGTGATTCAAAAGATGAAAAGGAGCCCAGTGTGAGAAAAACAAGAGAGATCACGCAGTCCAACACCACCGAAAAGGCTTAAGGAGGCTAAGACGTGATCTCTGGGCATCATGCAATTTCTGAAATAACATCTGTTCCAATTAACCTCTTGTCCCTGAGAGTCTGAGCTCTCCATGAGGTTGAAACACAAGGTAGCTATCAACCTGTCCCCTGGCTCACAGTTTGTGAGGTGCACAGCACACCGGGGGCCACCTAGATGGGCCCCAGCAAGGTGAGGTGCAAGGCTTGCTATCAGTGAAGAAGGACAACAAGGGAAATAACAACAATCTCTAAATCAAACAGCACTTCTGAAACAAAAATCATCCAAAACCATGCCTCCTTAACAGGGCTCAGTATATGTCAGGAGAGCCTATTTGAGACAAGTCAAGACTAGATTTTGGATGCTATTTAAAAAAAAAAAGAATGGACATTCTTAATTTTAGGTGACAAAGGAGAAAAGCCATTTCTAAAATTAACTTTTGTATCCTGTACAGTTTTGAAACATCAGTTTCAGAAGTACAAAATCCAAGGAGGAAGAAATGACAAGCAAGAGAAAACTCTAAGTTATTCAGTGTTTGACACAGAGGAGTCATTTAAAGGTCATCAGCAAACATGGCAGACTGCAAGCATCTGAGAATTAAAAGAGAAGAAAGCTCAATATGCCTAAAGATTCATGTTAGAGGTCATGGTTAGCATTCAGGATAACTGATTTATCAAATAGACAGCTTTTACAAGAAGATAGCGAAGGGATATCTAACTCATCTAGCACAGAATATATCCCTCTGAAAATCTTTATGGCTGCTCATGTAACTACTTGGGAAGCCTTGGCTTTTGCAAATACAAACTCTTAGTGTGTACAGATGCTTAATACAAAACGTTAAACAGGAAAACCTAGTATCCAGGTGTCTGTGGAAAGTTTCACATGAATTATGAAGGTGAGTGAGAAAGAAGCTTTCCAATCTGGTGTAATAATCTTTGAGTCCCCTGTTCTGGTGACCATCCTATGGATGTCCTTTTTTTGTTCTCCTGCATGCTTTATGCTTACGTGGTTGTCGTGGTTTAAGCCCAGGCCGTAAATTAGAATCACGCAGTTTCTACTCCCCTCCCCCCCTCCCCCCCCAGGGATGGGGAGGAGAATCGAAAGAATGTAACTCCCACGGGTTGAGATAAGAACAGTCCAGTAACTAAGGTATAACACAAATCACTACTGCTGCCACCAATAATAAGAATGATAAGAGAAATAACAAGGGAAGAGAATACGATACCGCCCGCCGGAAAAGAGCCCGACAGAGAAGAGGACGTGCCCTGCCGGGTAACTCCCAGTTACATCCCGGGCATGACGTGCTGTGGTATGAAATACCTTTTTGGTTAGTTTGGATCAGGTGTCCTGTCCCTGCTTCCTCCCGGCTTCTCCTCCTCCCTGGCAGAGCATGAGACTCACAAAGTCCTTGGTCAGGGTAAACATTCTGACCAGCAACTGAAAACATCGGCTTTATCAGTATTATTCCCAGGCCGAAAGTCAAAACCACAGCACTGCACCAGCTACTAAGAAGGAGAAAAACTGACTGCTGCTGCTGAACCCAGGACAGTGGTTTATGGTGCTTTGTGAAGACCCAGGCAGTTTCTCTCAGATGGCTATCTCTAGCCCCTCAATGAGGTGCTACAGGGAGTTTGTGAAGGAACATCTTGCCATTATTTGCTGTGTTTTTCGATCATGTTTTTGCTTCCAGACAATATGGTTTAAAAGCATACTCCCATGATGTTGGCTCCCTAGGTGCTAGGCAAAACATCCCTCATGTGAGTCTGTCAACTGCATTTCAGTAAGTGCAGTAGGAAACCAGGCCTGAATATTCTTGCTGAATAACCATTTTCTGTCAAGAGGCTCCTGTCCTGGTGTGGTGTTCAACTTTGTCTGACATAGAATCATAGAATAGTTAGGGTTGGAAAGGACCTTAAGATCGTCTAGTTCCAACCCCCGTGCCATGAGCAGGGACACCTCACACTAAACCATGTCACCCAAGGCTCTGTCCAACCTGGCCTTGAACACCGCCAAGGATGGAGCATTCACAACCTCCCTGGGCAACCCATTCCTGTGCCTCACCACCCTAACAGTAAAGAATTTCTTCCTTATATCCAATTTAAACTTCCCCTGTTTAAGTTTGAACCCATTACCCCTTGTCCTGTCACTGCAGTCCCTGATGAACAGTCCATCCCCAGCATCCTTGTAGGCCCCCTTCAGATACTGGAAGGCTGCTATGAGGTCTCCACGCAGCCTTCTCTTCTCCAGGCTGAACAGACCCAACTTTCTCAGCCTGTCTTCATACGGGAGGTGCTCCAGTCCCCTGATCATCCTCGTGGCCCTCCTCTGGACTTGTTCCAACAGTTCCATGTCCTTTTTATGTTGAGGACACCAGAACTGCACACAATACTCCAAGTAAGGTCTCCCGAGAGCAGAGTAGAGGGGCAGGATCACCTCCTTCGACCTGCTGGTCACGCTTCTCTTGATGCAGCCCAGGATACAGTTGGCTTTCGACTGCAAGCGCACACTGAAGCTGGCTCATGTTCATTTTCTCATCGACCAACACCCCCAAGTCCTTCTCTGCAGGGCTGCTCTGAATCTCTTCTCTGCCCAACCTGTAGCTGGGCCTGGGATTGCTCTGACCCAGGTGTAGACCTTGCACTTGGCATGGTTAAACTTCATAAGGTTGGCATCAGCCCACCTCACAAGCGTGTCGAGGTCCCTCTGGATGGCATTCCTTCCCTCCGGCGTATCAACCAAACCACACAGCTTGGTGTCATCGGCAAACTTGCTGAGGGCACACTCAATCCCACTGTCCATGTCACCAACAAAGATGTTGAACAAGACCGGTCCCAACACTGATCCCTGAGGGACACCACTCGTTACCGGTCTCCAGCTGGACATTGAGCCATTGACCACAACTCTTTGTGTGCAACTATTCAGCCAGTTCTTTATCCACCGAGTGGTCCACCCATCAAATTGATGTCTCTCCAACTTAGAGACAAGGATGTCATGTATTGTGTGCCTTTGTTGAGTCAGAGAGGAGTTGCTCTTCCCCTCCACTGACATGTTATGTGCAGGTTCTCACCACTGCTCTTACCCTGTGGAGATGACTAATGACTTCCAACATCTCTAAATAACACCTAAGCTGGTAAATGTCTTGTGTCCTTCAGCTTTGCTGCCTGGGATATGCAGCTGAGCTGCTGTCTGGGCAGATTCCTTAGTCAAGATATACTAGAATGATGTAACAGAATCACAGTATGATAGTTTAGAAGGGATCTCTGGAGACCATCTAGTCCAACCCCCCAAGAGATTCGTGAAACTGTGGTTGTGCTGCTGCAGTTACTACTTTTGCTGTAACCAAAATGGTAACATTTGCTCTGGGCATGCATAGTGACAAAGAACTTTTCCCCAGACCACAGGGTTAAATCTGTCCACAAAGAGCACTTAAAAAGCTACATTCACTCAACACTTCACTCAACACTCCTTTATTGCCTCCAGTTCAGTACACACATGACCTTTTTCTGTTGATTCCCAGGTAGAACAGGGGTGATCTTGCTGTCTTGTTTGTTACAGGCATCCCAGGAAGAAGAGGATGCATGTTTTAAGAGCAGTAGTAGTTTACCATGAGGACACCTTGCCCCCGTGATTAAACCAGTCATTGCAAATTCTTCATTTTCCTGTTTTTAATAATTTTAATCCAATTAGATCTCTGCATCCATTCTGCTGGTTTAGATCCACTGGATGTTTTGCATCTCCTGAGTTCTTGAAATTTCCATAGGCTACTAATAAGTTGCAAGTAATTGTTCTTGGTATGTTAACTTACAAATCTCTCTGAAAATTACTACGTCCACTTTTAAAGGTTTGGTATTGATTACGTGACTCATATCTCTGGATGAAAATTTGAATGAACTATGTTAAATTGCTATCACTGTTAACACTGTTATTTTTACAAGTGCTAGTGAACCATTGGCTGATGATAAGCAATAGCGTATGCACCACACAAAAGTTTCTGGGAACTGATTAGCTTCCTCAGGAAACAGTATTTGGAGCCTGACAGAATCTAAGTGGAAAAGATTTTGCACAATGCTGAACTATGGAAAAAGCCTAACACAGATTCTGGCACCCTGACTGACCTTAGGTACCTGCAGTGTAAGTAACCAATGCATAAAAGCAGTAAAAGCCAGCTCTCTCAGCAGTTGGTAAGTGTTCTTGTTTCTTAGGCTAAAGAAGTTAAGAGTGCCTGAAGCTCACATCCTACCTACATCTGATATTTGAGTTTGATCATCCCAAGTCACTCTCTCCCCCTATTCCTCTAAGTACTCAGTCAAATTGGCAGGGTGTTGTCTGCCCAGAAAGTGATTCTTCCTCCTTTCTTCTTGGCAGCAGTGCTGTATTTTGTGTACAATATGTAAATATTCATTGGAGCAGGACCGCACAGCTGGGGCTTCTCCTTCCCAGCTGAGTGTTCTAACCTCTAGACTGTGAAGTATTTTCACTGGCACCAGTTCCAGCAAAAAGGCTATTTAATTATGCTGTTCAGACTGGAAGGACTTCAACCGGAAGACAGAGAGTCACATTCACAAACATGTTATACAGTCTGGTGCTGAGACCATTTGCAAGAGATATCAGATATCTGGAGGTAAAAAAGGGAGCTGAAAATAAGTGTCCTTTGACTCATGATGTCCCAGTGTCTGTCTAACCCAGTATCTACTAAACTGCTTGGATGAAAAAGGCTTTCATCAGCTCTGTCTCTTTCTTTGTTATCTGTAAGACCAGATCTGAGAATTCCTATCAGTGTTGGTCTACAAGCATTACTATTAACTTGTGACTGCTGTGGCTTGGGTATGAGTTAGCACTGAATCCTCTCACACTAATTTTTCAGGATTTCTGGGTATGTAAGTAGCTCAGCTCTGTATGTTCTGCACCTAAGATGAGCACCTAAGCATTTGGCACTGCAGCTCTGGTCACCACAGTACTGAAGCATTGCAGCATCTTTTAGTCACCCTCTAAATAAGATAGTTCTCTGTGTCTAGCAGCAGGAAATGTCTTTGGCAGAAACATAGGTGTTAGACAACTGAGAGGTATTTTTTAGACTTCAGATCGTAAAAAGGCAATGAGATGCCTATGTCCCTTAGTGGCATTAGAACCTGCTCTTCAAACACATCCAAGGGCTGCAGAGCACAAGGAAGTGTCATGATCTGGGTCCCAGCAAAATATGTTTTGTTCAAGACATCTGTTCAGATGTCTGATGCTTTCACCCAAGGTCAGAAAGTGTGAATAAAATCACAGCATCTTTTGCTAGGTGGAGAAAAGTCAAGCTGGAGTGTGAACAGTATACAACACAACTATATTAGAATTGCCCAGTGTGAAAACACAAGGATGATTCAATGGTGCAGCAAGAGCCAGCCCTTAAAACAAAGGAAAAAAAAGCAGCCAAAAACCACAGAAGGGGACAAAGTTCTCAAATGAACTTTAAGAGAGGTATTTAAGGCTTTAAGTCTGTCTAATTTCTGCATTTGAGTCACATTCTAGGATCCGGATGCCCTTGAGCTATGATGCTGATGATTATTCTTCTTGCTTCTATCAGCACATCGAAGATCACTTGCTCTGCTTCATCTCAGCTGGGTCAGGAAGGCATTGCTGAATCACCATGCTTCGAGAAAAGATAAGGGGGTAGATTAGGGGCAAGTGAAGTCATATTATCTATCACAGCAGCTAAAACAAGGCCCTTTGGTGAATGGCCAGTGGGTCCTTATGTCACTACCTAGAGCTTTGAGAGATCCCCTGGTAGACTTCTCCAATCAGCCAAGGCAGACAACAACCCAGGATATAGCCCTACTGTGCCACTGCAGCAGGACAGTGGTTAGGGCTATGACGAACAGCATAATGTGCTGTAGTTTTCTGCTGGGGCTAAACTACACGGAATTGGTCTGTCTTTAGGACTATAGCACTGAATATACACTGAGGGCAGATCCCACTGCTGACTCTAGTGCTAGTCCAATATGCTGGAAAGATGGGTGCAGAGCAACAAAGGCTCCTTCCCGTTTTGTGTCAGTTTGGTTTCCTAGGTTATTCCCGTTTCCCCCCATAAAATATCAGTGGAGAGCCTTGCACCAGGACCAATCATAAGCAGCCAGAATATTTTTCCACAATTGCCTTCAAGTTGTTGTAGTTGATACTAAACCAAGCCTGTAAAAACAAGTGGCTTACACGGTTAAATTATCTCCTGTAGAGTGTTAGCCCTCCCCAAAGCTTTTCTCACTCATATGGCTCTCTGGAATCTGCTCTTTGTAGCTAGTATTGCACATTTGCACTGCAACATTTCCTTCCCTTCAGTGATGGCACTAATTTGTCTGCCTTGCCTTTATTCAGCTGCTGGCTTTCACAAAGCTTGTAAGAACATAAATGTAGTTGAGACTTCTACCCTTTTTTTAAATTGGGTGCAAACTAGTAAGTGGTTTTGGTAGTCTTTAGGAGGACAAAGAACACAGAAATAACAGGACCTTGGAAGCATCACTGCCCTAGGAATACAGGTTCAGGAGAGATTTTTTTTCCCAGCAGTTCTTAAGAGACTTCATGATGAAAGGACAGGCCTGGAAGGCTAAAGTTACTCTTTAGGCATCATAAACAGCAATGGCATTTTTTAGAAAATACAAGGTGAAAGAATTCCCTCTTTCAATTAGATTCTGTCTGATTGGTGATGTGTCGCATTTATGCAGTGAAATAGGTCTCTGAAAAAAGGATTAGGCACACATATGAGTGATTCTTATAAATGGTTTCTTCCTACAGCCTTTGTGAGTAGGTGATTAACTCTCTACATACCATAAACAGAAGGAGACCTTGAATCTCCCAGGTAATCTCTCAAAAAAGGGACAGAGCAGGAGGCAAGTGGAGCCTATCTGTGTCAATGGGCCCCATGCCTGAAGTTTAGAGTATTCACCTCTGACTGAAAGCAAATTAACGCAGAAAACAGACAAATGGATAAAACATGGAACTAATGTGTGGTTTTAGAATATTTTCAACCAAACAGTTTGTTTCCAGGTAATTATGTTGCATTTTTCACATTCCCATCCTGTTGCAAAGGGAACAGCCAGACTTTTTAAGGTCATTTCCTTCCTAGTAGAGCCCTGGTTGGGGGGCCTGGCTCTAAAAGTAGGATGTGTTCACATCTTACCACAAGCTTAACAATGTTAGTACCTGTGGTGTAGAGTGCTGCAAACAGACCAGCCCTGACATTAATTTTCGTTGAGCTGGAAATTCAATCTCAAACCCAGCAGTATTTCATCTATAGCTTGGTGTCTGTGTGCAGAAGTGAGGAATTTTGTTTGCCAATGCATGTGTGTATCCATGCTCACAGGAAGATCAATATAGCCAGAGTAAGGGTACATTATCAAATTCTGGCACCACTCTAAGCTTTCATGCCAACAAAAACTGCCCAGGAAAATAGAACAACTACCTGCGAGGGATGAAAATAGACCTGAATAAAAAGACAATGTTCTCCAATAGTAATTCAATTTCACCTATACCCAGTTTTCTCCCCTGAGATTTCACACCCCTTTCAGTGTCCCCAGGGCTGCAGCTTTGGCTGACCTCTGTCTTTGAACCAATGATGACGCACTAGAATAGGTTGCCCAGAGAAGTTGTGGATGCCCCGTCCCTGGCAGTGTTCAAGGCCAGGTTGGATGAGGCTTTGAGCAACCTGGTCTAGCGGAAGGTGTCCCTGCTCATGGCACGGGGGCTGGAACTGGATGATCTTAAAGGTTCCTTCCAACCCAAACCATTCTACGGTTCTATGATGATTCTGTTTTGTGAGTGACTTGTGAATGATGCTATAGGCACATGCTGATAACATCCATAGGCAGGGTGACGCTCCTGGGGCTGGTGGGTTTTGTCTACTAAATTACTTCTAAACCAGAGGTGACAGAATAGCTTCCAAGCTCCTGAATCTGGATATAACTTGGACCATGGGGCAAGACCAAAATAAAACCAGGCCCTTTCTTCTTTTGCTTCCCGAGGGAGCAAAATGGGCTGAAGAAGTCCAGCAGAGTCTGTGATATCTCTTAACTCAACCATTGCACAATTTAGCTGAAAGGGTTGTCAGCTTCAGCAGCAGTGAATGCTAGCAATTTCACCCAGTGGTGAATCTGGAATTAGGCAGCTTCAATCACACCTCTGTCAGAAGTCCTGCTGCCTGCTGCAACTTACATTACTTGTGACTGGTCTCCAGGATTCCCGTTTCCTCTTGAAGCACTCAGATTGACTTCCCTGATTTTTCTAAAATGCATAGAGAATGGAGTGGAGTTTTCTATATCATGGCAGCTGTGAACCATGGGTTTAGCTATACCCCAAAGGGTCAGATTTAGCTCTGCCTACCATGTCAGGATAAGTTTCAGACCTGTTTAGAGAAAGTGACTGAAGCAGAGGCATGGTGACCTACCCTTCATACCAGGCCTCATATTGGTCTCTGATACAAGCAGTTTCCATAACTTCTTAATTTTTTCACTGATCTTTCCAATGAATTGAACAACAGAAGAATTAGGTCAATGCTGAAGATTTGTGAAAATTGCACCTGCAGCATTGTCAGGAACTGAACATCATATATGTATTAGAGAAAGAACAAATGACTTGAAATCTTATAGCCTAAATCATTTTAAGACATAACAGTTCACTTTTCCTGTGTAGCTTGAGAAGATAAGAAGATTGTAGACAGCAAAATACGTCTCTAAGTGTTTTGTACTTTCCTTTGTCGATGCCATTTTAACAGCTGTAGAGAGAAAGACCCAGGAAAAGCCTAAGGGGACAATTTTGACAGAACTCCAGCTAGTAATTCTTTTAGGCTTTATACACCAGTCCTGCACTTCAGTGTTTGTCGTATCTGAGTAGAGGCTGGGGTATTATTATTCTGTCTTCACATTTTGCTTTCCTCATTTAGATGTATTGATTTTTTTCCTGCTCTTCTGTGTGGTTGAAATTACCATTGTACTCTTACCCCCAGATTCCAGCACCTTTGACTTCCGCATCTGCCATGTGTGGGTTTACGGGCCCACACTGTTGAATCCTGCCAGAGGTTACAGAAGCCCTTGAACAGCAGTTGTTGTTCTATAAGTAGCCAGCGAGGTCAAGTGGGAGAAAAGAAAATATTGCAAACCCTATCTTGTAGGGGTTGTAGTAAGGATTTAGCTGTAGGAACCACAGAGTCTAACCTACAGGGAGCTGACAGCTCCTTTTAATGGGGGGGGGGTTCACCGTCACACCAAGTGCTCCATAACAAACACTCAATAATGCTGTGGTGGCTGCTGAGCTGCTGGTGACACCACTCATTATTATCTCCTTTTTACCATCTGCTGATTTTATGGATAGCTTGCCTTTTGCTTTCCACTTAGGTTAGGAGTCTGGGGGGCCTAATTCTTCTTTGGAGCCATTCTCCTTAACACCAGCAGAGACAATGAATATTGATGGTGCCTTTGTGGAGGAGCAGTCCTGTGACTTCCATGGGATCTTTGCCAGAGGACAAACATTACTGTTTGACTGTTAATCTTCAGATCTGATCAGAGATCTGAAAGTTAGGAAAAGCCTTGCACAAAGTTCGACACTAATGCAAGACTCCAGAGTGGCTGGTCCAGGGCAGGCTGCCCTTCCAGGATGGCTCCTGTTTCCTGACAGCTGGAGAGCTGCAGGCAGTAGCAGTGTTCTGTAGTAGTGTAGTATTATATATAGCAGGCATAATACAAAATGAATGAGTGTTTACCTTGGAGTGAGCTAATGAACTGTAATCCCAGATCCAGAAAATTTGGAGCTGGGGAGCATGCTGTGAAACTGTTAATGAAGAAATATGTTTGCTGCAAATGGCATCATAGCCTTTCTTTAAAATGGAATGTTTGATGTATTTGGGGCTTAATCGGATTTCAGATACAGAGCATACATCACAGCTTATCCTGTAAAAGCAGCTGCTAAGCCTGGCCACACGTATACACAGATGCTGATTTTACAACACATGCAGTGATAGGCACCTGAGAAACTGAGATCAGTGAAAAACTGATAATGTGTTCTTGACACTGCAGAGTGTGAAGGGAATTTACAGTGAATAGAGACAAAGTAAAAATGTAAGTGAATGCAGGGTTCTGAGTTAATAGCCACAGCATCTTCAGTCCTTTAGTCTCCCTGAAGTAAGTAGGTAAGGGAACAACAATAAGATGCTTGCTGGAGAGCTCATTAAAACTAATGGCATTATGATATCAAGCAGAGCTGAAGGATGAACTTCAAAAGAGTCACCAGTGAAGGTGACTGGAGGGCAGTTTTATTGCCTGGAAGCAGAATGAAACCTGAAAATTCAAAACTCTTTTCAGACTAAAAATCCCAAGAATTTTCTTTTGGAGAGACAAGAAACTGTGGTTCCCAAAATGAAAAGTGTTCCCTGGGATCTCCAACACGTCATCTGTATGAGTGGAATAGAGCCAGGCATCCCAGAAACTCTTGACTGCAGCCCGTGTGACACCTGCCATTTCAGTGTCCCACCAGCAGAAACATGGGTGGACATAAGGCATCCTTGCCTACCTCATCCTTCTCCTGTCAACCTAGCAGGAGACAGGAGGGATTCATTACAGAGCTGTTAGGGCTCAAGGCCCCCCAGGTTCAGGATTAAGATAGCAGATGGCTGTGGATGCAGAGACCCAAACACCATGGCATCTTTGATGAAAGCATCCAAGCCCCCAGTACTACAGGCTCCCAAACTTCAGGCTCTGATCTCGGGCTGCTGTGTGTAGCTAGATTTCTGGAAAAAGCCCGTCAAGTGCCCTCTCTCTGGCCTGCCTGCCCTCCGAAGCCTGTTGGAGGCTGGTTGAAATAATGCAGGTTGATTTTTGTGAACTAGATAATTCTGATGAATAGTAGGATTGAGAATTTTTCTTGCCAGCTCTGCTTTAGAGCTCAGTTTAAAGACTCTTATGTGTGGTGCTCTGGTAGCTCTGAGGAGTCTGCAAGAAAAGAATATCAGTGGATCTTTTGTTTAGACTTTATTTAGGCACATCCAGGACAAAATGAGAAGCTTTAAGGATATTGAAGTAAACATTAGAAAACTAGGTAGAATAGATTTATGGATCTTGAGGTCTGAAGGTTCGCTCTCCTACAGGTTACTACAGGTAATAATTTCATCCTTTGCAAATCAACACATCCATACTAAAAACAACACCAGACAGATGAAGCAGTACTACAGCTCCTAAAAGACAGTTTAAGTACCAGGATGGCACTGGAATGATGGCTACCTAGATACTGAAATATCTCTAGAAATCCAGGTTAAAGAACCTATTGGATTTACTGGTAGCAGGTTTTTGCTGAGAAAAGCAGCAGCAGGGATTAAAGGTGTGACTGTGTTTTTTTGTGGGGTGGTTAGCTAGATTGAATTATTAAGGGCATTGAACTCCAGAGAAGAATGAAAATTACTTTGTAGTAAAGGTGATCTAAATGGAGAACTTTAATTTTAAACCCTTTGAACTACAGGAGTGGATTAAGGTCATGTTTGAAAGATTAGATTCTGCTGCCTCAGTTTTGGCTTTGTTTCAAATGACAAACCCAAGTGCCGATAACTTTCAGCTCTGGGGTCCTCTTAGAAAGACAAGCGTGAGTTCAGATTCGTGATTGACCACAACACTCATTGTGGAAAGACTGAAACAGCTGGTTCACCTCTGCCCCTAGGGGCCTTTGTCCCTAATATGGGGATGAACTCAGGTTTTTAAATCAGGGTGTTGCTTATAAAATGTGAAATACCTCTTCAGGCACAACAAATAGCATCAGCTACAGCACAGATTGAAATCGCCTGAAGTGAACCAAACTGCATGTGCTTTGTTTACTGAAGACAGAACAGTCTGTGTTCTTCCCCCAGCATTTCTCAAGATGACAGAAGGAAATTCACCTTTACATACCTATGGAAATCAAACCTCATGTTCTATCATCTTCCATAAATTCAGAAGCTTTTTGAGATGGTTGTGTTTGTATGTATTCACAGGTATTTCCTGATGTTAAGACTTTTATATCAATTTTTATGCTACAGAACTCATATATTATTTCTTTTTTTTAATAATTGAAGGCATTGATTTTTATTCTATTAAGGAATGAATTGACCTTTTTTAGCTCCTGCTTTTAATACTTCTGATTTGCTCTCTAGTGGCAAGCTATCTTGAATGAAGTTTCTGGGGCTACTTAGTCCCTCATTGTGAAGAAAGTAGTTTTAGATATGAATTGCTGTTTTAGTTAAAACCCACTTTAATTTGTTTAATTTTTTTGTTTGCTTGTTTTTCTTTTAGACCTTGGGTTAATTGATTTTACTCTAATATATGATAACCCTTACAAATATATTTTCTTTCAACTAGGAAGAAAATCCTGTGTCTCTTTCAACCCTTTTGAATATGTGAAATAATGCAGTTGATAGCAGGACTGGATTCTAGGTGCCAAGACTTTGTACACATGCTGCATTGAAAGGGAAGTCGTATAAAAACTGTTACTGGGAACACAGAAAGGGACCTTTCTTGCAGACTCCTGGGTAGTCTGTGGAAGAAAGCACCTATCTAAAAAAAAGGCAGGAAAATCCCTTTCAAGGCTTTTAAAATATTTAAGGCAATTTAAGAAAACATAGCAACTTTTAAGCATTAACACACTAACAAGCTCTGAATGCCACTAGAGAGTACATTCAAGAGTTAAATGTGTCTTTCCCCTTACCTTTGTGGTCATTTAGCAGAACAGGGTAGGGAAGCAGCTGTGTAAAGGGAAAACAGTTTTCTCTGCTACAGCAGTGCTCCATGGGAGAGCTCTGCAGGCATCATCTGCTGGACTGAAATGAAAGAGGCCCCTGGCTTGGGAGGAGGGGACAAGGAAAGAGTTTCCTTCTCAACACATAGCACTCTGGGGAAGTATGTACTGGAGTTGAATCTACTTTTTCAATGAGAAAAGGGTGAGTTGGATGTTGTGTTGCTGAGTGTTTTTCCTTTCTGGACTCTTCAGCTGAAATCCTCTGTGTCTGTATTGTTCTGAATATGAGGGTCTTGTATCTAAGGTGACCATTTCTTTTCAACAAACAGGAAAGAAATAGAGCAAGATTATATGGGTAAGAAAAGGAAATGTCCAAGCACCCTACCTTCATGCTTCATTGATCCCTAGCACAGCTCTGCAGCCCACCCAAGCTCAGAGACACTTGTGCTTTGCTGATCTACAAAAGTCTCCTCCTTCACACTTCATTTACTGGAGATGCTGATGCAACACAGCACGCATCAGCCTGGGTACTTCTGTGCCCAGCTCTGGATTTAAGAGGTGGTAATAAGGATATACGGATCTCATAGCACCTTTGGTCAAACAAAGATTTAGCCAAAAGCCAAGCTAATTGTGGTGCTCTCTAGTCACACATGAGGATGCACCTGCTCAGCCAACTGCAGGCAGACCCCTCAGCATCATGCTGAGCTAGCTAGGTCAGTGCTGTGCCTGAACAATGTGTTCACTTACTTGGTTTCCCAATGAGAAATGCCTCTTACCTTGCCCTGTCAGAGAAGGGCAGAGCAAGCTTTGTTGTATTGGCCTTGAACCAATTCAATTTGGGTTCTTTTTCCTGCAGGTTCTGGAGCTTCTGTTCTAGCAGATGTTGGTTCTGTGGGACCAGACATTTAGCTCAGGGGATTCTGTACAGACTTGTAATTCATACATCGGAACTTCTAAAACTAAATGCCATATTCAAAACTCTCAATACTTCAATGGGTTGCATACAAATGATTAGTCTCATGGGTTCCTTTTTTTGCAGTATGTAATGTGCAACACCTTTTAGCTTTAGAAACTAAGGTGATATTCCTAATGTACTGTATCTCAGGACATATGAGAAAATAGAACATCATTCTGCCAGTTCAATAAAAATTAACTGATGAAATACTATTGAAATACATATTGAATCTAGTTCCTAAATAGTCCAGGGGGCTACATCTTAAAATAAATCAATAATAAAGCAGATATGACGGTCTTTAGCCAAGTGAATTGATTTTCACCTTAAAGCAAGTAGTCTGACTTATGTCTTCTTAATACAGTTGCAAAACCAAACACTATTCCGTGATCAATATCATACACGTAAATGGATTTTTGCATCTAAATGTGTAGAGTAAACCTTATATCTACTGTAAATACATAGATTTACTGGTGGGGTTGGGAAGTGCCTCCAGGTAGGAACCTTTACAGATAAAGCAAAGAGAGAAGCCCTGTGCACAAATGTAAGAGTGATTGAAACCTTGACTATATGTAATTATTTGTATTCACCTGGGGAGCTAAATTCTAGAAATTACTATTAGCTGTAAGACATAACTAAATCTTACTATATGAAAGCCAGATATAGTTATTAGAGTGTCAGCACCATTTTTTTAGTACAGAGGATATGGAAAGGAAGAGCAAGCAGTATGTCGTGCATTTTTTTTATCATCCTTCGTGACTTGTATCTTCAAGTAGTTTTGGAAACAAAGCAAAGTGAATATACTACTTTTTCCTTACAAAATAAACAGCAATGGAAAGAACTAGTAAAAAAGCAGGATATAGGTACTCTAACGGGCTGAGTTTTAAGACAGAGTCCAACTTGAACACATGAACCTAAGAGAGCACCAGTAGCAGCTTGAACCCAGCAGCTTTGCTCACTCTGGGCTGAAGAGGCTGAAACCTTTCTGGCAGCACACATTATTTCCAACCTTGATAAATTTTCACCATCTTCATTTTTCACTTTCTACAGTCTAAGAGAAAAGCAATTTCATTAGTAGCAGCTCTAAGCCCTGTATTTCTGACACTGGTAATCTACTTTTTTTTTTTTCTAGTTCTACTGTAATTAGAGAGATCACAAAGCAGACTTACTCTTCACAGGACTGCTGGAGGATCAGAGAGCTCACTGGGGACACCTGTAGGGTATGTTGGCAGGTGACACATGCTTGATGGCCTCCAGAGCCAACTTTGATCTTTCTTTCTCGGCTTTTTCATACCTTTATGATTCTAAAAAAATATTTAGATTAACATCACAGAAAGAATGAAGGACCAAAGTCTCTTGCATCAGAGTTTAAGACAACCTTGTGCTTTAGGATGAGGGTAGGACATATTCAGCTAGTCAAAGGCTCCCTGCAGATTCCTCTGAAGACATAGTCCTCACAGACATTTCCTTGGAAGCAGCAGGGCTTTTCCCTGTTGGGAACAGGGTGCTGTGCTAGATGGACCATGTGTCTCATCCACCATGGCAGTTTTTGTGCTCTTTTCTGCTCCAAGGATGCTTCAGTAGACTGTGTCAGGAATCTGGGGCCAAATGAGACAATGAATCCTAAAAAAAACCATTCTGCATAGATATGCTACAGAATTTGCCTGTGGTCGGCAACACTGACTGTGTTTCCTAGCATATAAAGATGAATACTGGTAGTGTATCAGAGAAAGAGGCTGATAGGGCTTGCAGAAGAAGCATCCTGAATAGAAGCACCGCGCATGACATCTAAAAGGAAGAAAAAAGAAAGGAGAATGAGTCTGAGTAAAAATTAATTATCAAGGCAGAAGTTAAATTTTCTGTTTTAAAAAATATGTTAAAATGTCTTAGTGCTTCATGCGTTTCAGATCTTTGTTCTGTTTCCTTAGTTGGATTTGAATTCTTTTTAGATAAGTTATTTTGCCTCTGTTAGTAGGGAGAAGGTGAAGTCCTGCATTCAAAGAAAATTTTAAATTATTTTTAAACTGGTATCTGGCTCCAAATACAGCTTTTGCTTTTACGTGTGTTAATCTTAGGCTAGCATCCATAGCAACTGATAGTATTTAACTTTTGTAAACTGCCTAGCCTGATGTTATTTCTGCAAAAGTGTCTTTCCCAGACTTTAGAAAATGGACTTTTTCTTCAGGAAAATGAACCCAAATTGTACTCTTCACCTCTAAATCTCGCATATTGTATATAAAGCATACCCCTTCACTTATTAGATAAAGCATGCTGCAAGCAATGGCAATCTCTGCTGTTACCCCTTCAGCACTGTTCTGCAGTAGGGATAAATATCCAGGTTCCCTATACAGCAGCCTATGTTTTGTTGACTCGCACCCTTTTTTGCAAGTGTCATGCTACCTGGGTTTATAGGAAAAGCCCCAGCTCTTTGATCCACATGTTTGTGCTTTAGATGCCATTTAGGCCATTCAGAAAATATTCTGTCTCCTAGTCAGACAGCAAAGTTTAAAATTATGAATAAATATATTTGGAAACAAGAAAAATTCAACAAATGAAATAGGCATAAAGTATAGCCCTCCAGACATTTGAAACAATCTCATACTTATACATAATAGATACTGGATGGATTTCATGTTCTAGACCAACAATACTGTATATCCAAGGATCATAGACAATTTGTTTCCTTCTCCTTTTTTTTCCTGTAGAACATGACATTCCAGAATGCGTTACATACATGATCTTGGTGTCATTGTGTTCACTTCCCTGGGTTTTCTGCCCTGATTGATGGTACATAAAATCATGACTGGATTGCTCCAAACATTTTCACATATGTGAGTATATTGGAGGGGGAAGGGGAAGGAGAGAGTCGATAAGGCTTGATCTGTCAATAGCGGAACTTAACTGGAGATTATTCTGGACAATTGGATGTGCCCATAGATGTCATTGTTTGTGCTGCTGCCATGCAGTAAGCAGTAGCTTCTTTGAAGGGTAAGCCACTTGGCAGAATTAGCAGGTTCAAAATTTACTCTAGCAAGGGTACCACAGTGGACACACACTTCAATTATTTTTATTTTTAGTGAACCCCATCACAGAGCTACACAGTGATGATGAATGTATGGTATCTTGAATATTATTAGAGGGAAAAAACACCCAAACCTTTTCCATCATTCACTTTACCATTTCCATGATATTTTGGTATCCCATCTCAGTCATCTGAGATTCTGTCCTCACACATGATGAAGCAGCACCATGCCCAGGAAGGCAATCGCTCTTGTTTAGTCTTTTCCTTACATGCTTTGGAATAAGGCCACTAATAAAGCTTGCTAATTTGCATTTTGATATTTTTCCTTCCCCCATCCCTTTTTTTTCCCTGCATTCCCCTTCTACTTTTCTTTCTCAGTCCAAGAATTTCAAGATAGCTTTCAGGGAGGATAGTTTTCCGTGCTTTCATCTCTACCTCCCTCAGCTGCACTATTGTAAATGGCTTTGTTTTTCTTTAATGGATTTTCTTGTAGTGGTGAATAATTGTTTGGTTCACTGCTTCATTTTTCATGCTTCATTTGCTTCATGCTCAAACTTTTGCTCTCCCTTGAGCAATTCACTTTTGTTGCTTCTGCTTTGCTCTGCAGCCTGTGGCTAGGACAAGTACTCAGCCTGGAGTTCAGGTTGAGACTTCTCAAGGCAGCAGCTGTACCTTGCTTTACTTCTGGTTTGCTGGTTTCTGTAGCATTAAAGCATCATTTTCCCAGCGGTGTTTTGTACATCTAGCTGGTGAGAAGGAACATGGAGCAGGTGAGCTAGCCTGCAGAAGCTCAGGGGATTGGCAGCTGGTGGCAGTAGAACAGGCAGAAATTTCTTTTCTTTGTGATAAAAGGCAGAGCATGAACTCAGAAGACAGGTAAGACCTATCTGCTGATTGCACCTCTCTTCAGCTTGTCTTTAGAAACTACTTCATTCATGTATTACTCAATATTTGCAAGCCCTTTCTAACATTAATGCCTGTAATTAATACGCCACCATAACATTCTCGGGAGCAGGAGAAAATCTAAAACCTTACAGTCATGGCAATCCTGACTTGCTAGTTTAATTGAAAGGTTACATCTAGATGACTGGACTAGTGGGAACTCAGAGTGATTCTGGCCTCTTCAAAGTGACCACATCATGGTTCAGGGTGGACTTTGCACCCCCAGTTCCTTCCAGAGCATGTGCTGAGCACTCCTTCAAGTGAAAACTAGGGCATAGGAAAAAGAAATACGTGCTTTGGTCAGAATCAGAGGTAGGGCTGGATTCCTGATGTCTGTGGTCATCTGGGCCTTGGATGTGTTTCATTTCATTAAGGGCAAGCAGAGTTGACCCAACATAGTATGTAATGCCTTCTCTAAAATACAGTATTTTTCCATAAGGTCACTGGCTACTTCAAGAATTTGCTCAGGTACTGCAAAAATGATTACAGAATGACATTTCACCACCAACATTTGCCCTTTTCTCCACAGTGTTTCTTGTAGCAAATGCCAACTCCAGGGAGAGTTATAGGTACTCTGTGTATTTGTTTCTTTTCCAGATACCATAGCCTAAATCGTGCAGTTTAATTACTCTGAAGGGAAACAAAATAAGAACAATAAGATTCCAAGTAGATTTAGGCAAAAAGAGCCAGTTATATGATTATAATAGAGAACATTATGTGCCTACTATTTTCTCCGTTATCATTAACCTAAGTGTGACCACATCAGCGATTGTATTCTTGTATCTGTTCATTGTGCAGCACAAAGATCCATATTTTCATTTTGTAAGAACAAAATGAAAATATGGATTTTTATTTGTACATTTGAATTCAATAGTAGTATATATACAACTGGAAAATCCAATATAATGGTATTTTGGACAAATAAAAGACTTTCTAATAAGCTGAGCAGTTCCTGTGATTTAGATTTTCTTGTGAAAATGTCTACATTTCAAAGTGATGCTTCGGTTGATTTTTCTTTGGATAAAATATTGAAACAACTCCCTGTGGTAATGTTGTCCCCAGCAAAACATGTGGTTTAAATCTTTCTGAAACACATGAAGACAGCCTAGAGCTGGCCACAGCCTGCGTCCCACTGAGCTGGTAGACCAAGCAGAGAAGCCCAGATGGTGGTGGAATTGCTGGGTATGTTACTGGACTGTAAACTGCAGGTGACTTGGGGCTGCTAGAGGGTGAGTGGAAAGAAGACTAAGTATCTCTTAGGTCCCCCTCATGAGCTGGCTAGAGAGTGGCACGTTCACTGTATTTCACATTCTTGTACCCAGACAAGGTCCATATTAAACTGAACAGGTTCAAAAGCCTTTTTCTGACCCTGAGAACAAATGCACAGGTCACATCTATTTAGCTTGCCCTCCTTCTACCCCCAAACTAAACCAAGGAAACTGCAGGGAGTCTTCATCTGTTTATGAATATGAAGTATCCTATGGTCTGTGTCATGCTGCAAAGCATTTCAGCATTGTATAGAGACTGCAGTTCTCATGAGCCAGAGCCTGAGAGCACAGAGCATGTGTGACAGAGAATTAAACAGTACAGAGTATTATGGGCATAGCTTGAGCCTGTGCCCTGTCTTGTTTTCATTTCCTAGTGCAGAAAAACCTGTATGTCCCTAGCCAGTTTAAGAGGGTGCTTCCAAGTCAGCACCGAGGAAGCCCTGCAGCAGCCAGCTCTGCCAGCACATTGTGCCTGGGAAGGGCTTGGTGAGGCATTACGTGGAACTGAACAAAGTCTAACTGAAGGAAGGCTGATTGTGTTTTGAGGTCGTTACATATTTAGGCCAGTGAGTATATGATATAAAAGCTATGAAGAGTGAAGAAATGAGCATGTTAAACACAATGACTACATGCTCGGAAATGCTCAGGATGCTTTGTTGTTCATACGAATCTGGCTACTTATTTTTAATGAAGGACATTTTGGGAATAAGGGTGTAAATTAGTAGCATATTTCATGATATGGGAAGTTAGAAATTTACAGAGGAGCCAATCATAATTTTATTACCTTTCTGTTAATCATCATGGAATCATAGAATAGTTTGGGTTGGAAGGGACCTTCAAAGTTCATCTAGTCCACCCTCCACACAATGAGCAGAGACGTCTTCAACTAGATCAGGTTACCCAGTACCACATCCAGCCTGGCCTCGAATGTCTGGTTTCTTCTTGTTTCTTAGCAAAACTTTTTGTAATTTTTCATCAAGAACTCAGCCAGGACGGTAACAATATGTAACCTTTCATCAAAGTGAAATAGGACTGCTAACAGAAAAGCTTATTTTCTACCATACAAATCAAGAAAGAAGAAGGCAGAAGGAAAAGATAGGGAATAATGTAAGAATAATAAAATATTTTAAAAAAAAATCAGATAAATGCATTATATAGACATCCTTGTCTCTAAATTGGAGAGACATCAATTTGATGGGTGGACCACTCGGTGGATAAAGAACTGGCTGGATGGCCACACGCAAATTGTTGTGGTCAATGGCTTGATGTCTGGATGGAGACCGGTAACGAGTGGTGTCCCTCAGGGATCGGTGTTGGGACCGGTCTTGTTCAACATCTTTGTTGGTGACATGGACAGTGGGATTGAGTGCGCCCTCAGCAAGTTTGCCGATGACACCAAGCTGTGTGATTCGGTTGATCGCCGGAGGGAAGGGATGCCATCCAGAGGGACCTTGACACGCTTGTGAGGTGGGCTGATGCCAACCTTATGAAGTTTAACCATGACAAGTGCAAGGTCCTACACCTGGGTCGGAGCAATCCCAGGCACGGCTACAGGTTGGGCAGAGAAGAGATTCAGAGCAGACCTGGAGAGAAGGACTTGGGGGTGTTGGCTGATGAGAAAATGAACATGAGCCAGCTTCAGTGTGCACTCGCAGCCCAGAAAGCCAACCGTATCCTGGGCTGCATCAAGAGGAGTGTGACCAGCAGGTCGAAGGAGGTGATCCTGCCCCTCTACTCTGCTCTCGGGAGACCTCACTTGGAGTATTGTGTGCAGTTCTGGTGTCCTCAACATAAAAAGGACATGGAACTGTTGGAACAAGTCCAGAGGAGGGCCACGAGGATGATCAGGGGACTGGAGCACCTCCCGTATGAAGATAGGCTGAGAAAGTTGGGGCTGTTCAGCCTGGAGAAGAGACGGCTGCGTGGAGACCTCATAGCAGCCTTCCAGTATCTGAAGGGGGCCTACAAGGATGCTGGGGATGGACTCTTCATCAGGGACTGTAGTGACAGGACAAGGGGTAATGGGTTCAAACTTAAACAGGGGAAGTTTAGATTGGATATAAGGAAGAAATTCTTTACTGAGAGGGTGGTGAGGCACTGGAATGTGTTGCCCAGGGAGGTTGTGAGTGTTCCATCCTTGGCGGTGTTCAAGGCCAGGTTGGATGAGGCCTTGGGTGACATGGTTTAGTGTGAGGTGTCCCTGCCCATGGCACGGGGGTTGGAACTAGACGATCTTAAGGTCCTTTCCAACCCTAACTATTCTATGATTCTATGATTATTCTGGAGATCTCCAAGATAATATTAGTGATATCATATTAGGCTAGAAAAGGGAAATGATGTCACACTAGCCATAATTTGCACATTATAGAGTGATCCCATGTTTCCAAGGGAAGCACAGACATATTGTCTCAGATCTTATCTCCTTCAGCAAACTGATTAATTTAATTTCAGGTCAGATTGTACATCAGTTTAGTTAAGCCAGAGCTAAGGTTTGTATAAGCACTCTTTTTTCAGTGTATCATGGTTTTGTAGACATAGCCTAAGCTGATATACAAGACAAGACTAAAAAAAAAAAAAAAAAGCTAAAGTGAAATTGAAACAAATATCCAAACAAAATTTCAATACTGCTTTAAATTAGGACCTAGACACATGATTGACTTAAAGTGGTGTATCAGTTTACAACCTATTGGTATAGTAACCCACCCCAGCAGCCACTATAGCTCTGCCAATACGCACTCCACTGTAACTCAGTTATGTATGTGCCTGAACCAAGTTGGCAGAAATTAATACCCATGTATAAGAACATCTATATTCAAGGTTGCATCTCTTCAGGATGAGCTTTATTTCCACCAGGGGCATAATGCATAGAAGTTAAGGCCATTGAGATATTTCCGTTCCAACTTTCCTTTCCTGTTTTTTTGTTGGGTTTGGGTTTCTTTACATATCTTGCTGTTGAGAATGGAAGGCGAAAGGGAAGAGGACAGAAGCAAGAATAGGGAAGGAAGCCACTCGTGTTTCCCAGAGTGAAGCATCTGCAATTCTTCTTGACCTTCACGTGGAGTGTGCAAAAGAAAGACAAAATTGCCCCCCCTCCATGCCCTTTCAATACTGTCAAGGTGGTGGTCCAATTAGTGCTATGTGCTAGGCATACAGAATGGCAGGGTTTTATTTAGTCACAAACATCTTCATCTTGCTGAATGAACAGCAGCTAATTCAGACTTCCTGAGACTGCATAACCAGTTCCTATTAACAGTAATTAGAGTGAAGTATGTGCATTGAAGGAAAACAGCTGTAAATGATGAAGCCTCATCCCATTCCCTCCCAGATAGTTATCCTCACCTTACAGCTTGAAATATCTGCCTGCAAAACATTTTCAGAAGGGTTTGGAACTTGCTTTTAAGGGGGAAAAACTTGAAAGAAGTGACACATCTGCTGTTGCAGGGCATTTGAACAGACTGGCTATACTAGATTCAAGGGAATCTTCAGAATATGTCATCATGAATAAACAAAAGAAATTAAAAGACCCTGAGTAGAATAAAAAAAAAAGACATTTTTGAAAGTCACAAAGTAGGGTCACAAAGTTGATTTAAGTAATGGATACTGCATGACTTCAGAAGTAGTCAGAAATAAGATGGAGGCACAATTTTTTGGGAAACTTCTAGAAGTCATACTATAAAGTTGTATTTCATCTTGTTCATCACCTCTGTAAATGCATGGTGCACATTTAAGGGTCATATTTCCCTGAACGGTGGTAGAGAATTCTTTCCTCAGAAATATTTGAGTGGGGCACATTTGATATTTTTACGTGGAAAATTTGATTATGACTTGATAATAGCTGTGTCTATTGGTTGTCAATACAAAATTATGTCCTCTGGAGGAGATACTTTTCTTGTTTCTCACTTGGAGTTAGCCCAAGCCCACAAAAGTTGACAAAAAGGAAATATGAGATAACTTCCAAAATAGGTTTCGTTTTTGGCCATTGTAATTGTAGTTCTGAGAAAGTTCTCAATTAGTAACTATTTTCTAAAGGAAACTCAAGTAAACTACTACTAACGTTTCTGGTTTTATCGTTGGAACTAGTCAATGTTATCCAAATAATAAAAGGATTGAGTAGCCTTTACTAACTTTATGACAGTTACGACTCACGGTATGATAGAAAATAAAATATTTTCCTTTTTCTCTTTTCAGGGCACTAAAAAAATGCTTTATTCCATTGCTCCAAACCCAAGGAAGAATTTCTACTGCCCTTAGTAAAAATTACTTTTCAGGGCCAACATGTGGTGTGGAAGATAGCTAATAACATGAAAGACGTTGGAGGGTCCACAGAAGGATAATCAAGATGCTTTCTTTTCCTGTCCACACTCATCCTCTTCTCAGCTTATAATAAAATGGTTAGAAAGAGAGGATACCTACATGATGGAGAATATGTAGCACATTAATAATAAAGTTTTCTCTTTTACAACCTTTTTACTAAATGTTTGATATTTGTCCTATTTAAGACAATGTTGTCTTACATGTCTGAATGTAGGGGAAAGGTATTTTTTACCCAAAATATCCATGATACTTGCACTAATACAAATTTAGAGAAGATTAAATATTTTCATTGGATTTTTTTGCAAATTACTGCTTCTATTACCGAAGTGACTATATAAAAAAACACTAGCGTGAGCAAAACTTCTTAGCTTCCTACAACAGGATTAGTTTATTTCAATAGGTCTCAGTAAAATGCTGAAGAAACTTGATTCAAAAGTCATTAACCAGCTAAAAAAAAAAGTCACAGGTGTGGCTGCATTTCAACATATGAGAAGGATAAGAATAATGATAAGGATAACAATAAGGATAAGTATAATCTCACTATCTAAGGTGATGATGGAAGGATAAATCACCCTCTGGACATGGTAACCCATAATTCATGCTTAGATTTCAGTTGCTACCATTGCTTCAGACAAATCTCAGCCTCAGTTTTTGGAAATTGGTATCAAAGGATGTATGCATGTTTGATTTTACCCCTGAAGTGCATTTGGCTTTAATCTTGGTTAGATTTTCTGCATGGTCTTTGAAAGAAGAAGCATCCACATGTGCAGTTACCTTGAAGTCCACTAAGAAGACAGTCTGAGCTAAATATTGGCTGTATATTATGAATGAGGTTCTTTTCTGTTGAAGTAAATGGTCATGTCTATTAACATCAACAGGGTCAAGATTTCATCCTAAACCTGTTCAATGCTGCACCTTTTCAGGGTTGCCTCCTTCTTGAAACAAAGAGGAGCCATCTGGTTCAGAGCCCATTTTTTGCATGTCTCAAATAAAAGGGAACGTAAACAGACGAGCTGGACAACTCCAGCAAAAGCACATGAATAGGTTTGAAGGGCACCTTCTTTACCTTGGGTAATCATGTTGAGCACTAGGATGTCCCCTGGTAAGCTAACAATAAAGCCTTTTATTGACATCCATTTTTATCCCAGTAATGGAGGAGGTAATTTATAGACAAAATTCACTCTCACCTTACACCTGCGTAAAAGCACAAAATGTTATATGACAAAATAAGACTTAGGCCTGCTTTTCGAAAAAACACTAGCCTGCTTCTTTGCTATTGCTGTCTTCTCCTAAGTACTGTAATTCAACAATCTTTATTTTTACAAAAGTGCTGTTTCACACAAGCTCTTAGTGCTTGAGGATCAATGAAAGATGCTGGAAGGTGAAATTTAGACTGACAGAAGAAAAAAAGGGCTTTTGCACCACATTCCATTATTTTTAAATAAATGACCTTAATGCATGCGTTAAGCAGGAACTGGCCTTGAAGAATGGCAATGGTAAAAGCACTGCCAGCTGGACTGGAACATGAGTCCTTTGTTCCAAATATTAAGCATTTATTCTGGATTTAAATGAATATGGGATTTTTTTTTCCACTCTTCTAATAATGAAGTGAATGTCTGCCCTCCCCCAGGGAACTGACACTGGCCAAGAGGCAAGCAGTTGTCAGACACTGCCTGCAGCAAAGCTTACAGCTGCTCCTGATCAAGCCACACTGAAGAAAAGACTATTAGGTCTCTGGGGATGTAGATAATAGACCAAAATGATAATGTATGTGGACAAAAGTAGAGGACAGTAGTGCTTTCTGGGATTAAGACGCAGGGAAAAAAATGGTTTTGTTATACCCTGCAAAATGATTGCTGACTCTCGTTTTAAGGTGACCTCCGACCTGAAGGAAAATAATGGATGGCCCATCTGCTTGATACACAGGAATCCTCAGGCACCATTTTGTCCAATTATGTCAAAACTGGTGCTAGAATTATGAATTTGTTACCATTTGTCTTTCCTTTGTTACATGAAACAAAGGTACCAGACACTTAACAAAACTCCCCTTCCCCCTTCCAAGTATCACTCTCTGGGCATAGAGATGAAATAGAAGTAGGTCTTCCTCATGCAGTCTTACTTCTCACTCTGTTTTCATCACAGAAGAGGGCATCCATCTCAGCTCAGAGAAGACATTTCTTCAGTGAGCTGTGGATGGCCTGAGAACTAGCCTAATAGGATATGGAGACTTTCATTACTGTGCTGGTCATCTAAACCTGGGCCAGCTGGGAAGATACTGAAGGGCATTATTGTTTATCAGCTGTGTGAAATAGATGGGGGAATCTATTCTGCTGTCCACTTCAGACAGTCAAAACCATCTCCTGCTCTCAGCATCTGAGAAAAGTATTTACAAGAATCTGAACTATTTCCCCAGTAGCAACACTGTTCAGGCTGAGGCTGGATCATGTTGAGATTGTGCTGGGATTCCCATTTTATGACTCTATTGTGCTAGAAGGAATATATATTCAATTCTGGGGCCATCAACCCTTGAGCTCGCATGAGACACTGGAACCAAAATTTTGGAACTGGTGTTTACATCTAGCATTTCTTTCACAAATTGGAGTAGGGCACCTACAATTCCAAGCAACTTCACTGATGCTCAAAAGGATTGTTTAGTTTATCTTTATAGATATGAAAATACAAACCTAGAAATAACAAAACACTACTCTTTGGTAGTAACATTTACCAAAAGCAGGAAGCAGTTCTTGTATCGGAGTGGTTTTCAGTGCATTTTTGTTATTTCTTTCATTTATTATGGAAAAGATCTTTCTCTTAGGCCTGATCCAGGACACAAGGAGGTGGTAATGCTCATACAGAATAACAGTGATCTGCAGTTGTAGGCATAAAGTCACTGTGCACATTACTTGAAGCGCATTGCCTGAAGTGTTCCTATGTTTATACTTTCTACACAATCTGTTCCTGTTGGTACTGTTGCTGTTCCCAGCAACATCTCTTGCATGCAACTTTCATCCTGTCCTTTGCCCTGGAGTAAGCCTGGGCAGATAGAAGTAAATTGGCTCACAGATGTAATCCTAAGCCTTGTGAGTCTCCACCTGGTTGCCAAATGCACTCTCCAGCATCATCCAGCACCTGTGAGGAGGCAGTCAAAGATTTCTCTCTAAGGAGAAGAAGAACCAGCATGGATTTGAAAGGCACAGCAGCAACGCATAATAGGATCTTAGTAACACAGAGAATTATGATTTCAATTTGCTTTTTTTTAATTGGGAGCAGACGTGTTGCAGAACACCTTTGTGTGATGCATACTGCTAAAATCATCAACACTGACACAATAGCCCTTGCTATTAAGGAACTGTGTTGACTGTTGATGGGAAAGGGAAGGCAGCATAGGAATGCAGCTCCTGGGCTGAGCTCAGCTAGCATCTGTGATGCTGCTTCAGCAACGTGACAACAGCACTTTGTGACTGGCCCAGTGATCTTTGAGAACTGTTTGTAGGTGACCTGAGAAATTAAGAGAGTAAGACACAAAACAAGACCCTCAAATAAACAAATGGAGAACTTCAAGGAATGGTTGACCATGCTACAAACCTGGGTAAATACGCCAAGCTATATCTGGGATACCAGATACAACTGTAGGAGAATTTATGTCAGATAAATTTCCCCAGCTATGATGCCAATATATAATTACATTTATTTGATGACAGATGACAGCTAGAGAAGTCTGACTCACTTGTAGGAGCTTCAGAACAGAGCTCAGTAATAACACCTTGCATTTACGTAGTAGTTTTTCATGTCTGGAACACAGAATGCACTTTATGATTTAGCATCATCTTCATTAGGCAGATCCATTTTGCAGGTGTGGGGATGCATGGAAGTTGAATATCTTGTCTGAATTCAGACAGGAGTTCTGACTCAGAGCTGAGAATGTAATTTAGAATATCCAAACCCCCATCTTCTTTTTAACCGTTGAACTAGAATCTGTTTTAAAATACTTGTTGCTTTTGGATTAAAAGATATAAACTCAATTTAATTTATGATATGTAGCTAACTTGATTTCATTGAAAAATCTGCAATGTCATTCTGTTGTTCAACTGCCTGAGATAAATAAAATGCTAAAAATACTCCTGTCTTTCTAGTGATCTGTAGGAATATGAATCACAAGCACTAGGAAGGCATGACATGCATGCTGACATTTTAATACAACGTTTCCAAGTAAACACTAAATCCCATCCTCCAGATTTGTGAAACCACAGACAAAAGCTGTGAAGCCATTACAAAGCAGCAGTTCTTCTGTTGTAACATCTGCCCTTCGACCGTAGTGCCTCAGCTTCCTTCTCCATTGAGCCACAAAATAAGAACTTTTCCCCGAAACCCAGCTGGCCGTGGCTTGATAGCTCGAAGCATGAGGGTTCATAGTTCTTATCATGTGGTCATCTTAGGCTGAGCTGCAGATGCTGCTCTTTTCAGAATTTCCTGGGCTACTTCTCTCAGTGAGACCCTGTGGCAATGAACATCATGAGTTAATTGTAAATGGTAGAAAATGGAGTACTTGTATTATTTTAGGTCTGTTGCCTGTCAGTATGGGTATTTCTCATCTTTGTGGTAATCTAAAGGCCAAAGCAGGCTCAAAGGTCTGTTTTTCATTATATCTTTCGTTATTTTATGTATTCATCATATTGCTTCTTTTGGTTGTAGCATTTCCTTTTAAAATGCACCTAGTCCTCCTCACAGCTTTAACCTCCGCGTTATTTTACCATAGATCTTGTCAGCATTTGATAGGTCCTTTCTGAGAAAAAAAGTCATCAACAGGGATTATAATATTTACTATAAAGCTTTATTGATGCAATACTGTTCTAAAAACTGCCATTGACTTCGAAAGGGCTTTGTCATAGGTAACCATGTAGTCATTGAAACTGAATTTTTCTTTATTTTTTCTGGTTATTTACTCTATATTTCCTTTTCTAGGGATTTCATAACCCTCCATAACTGTCTTTTCTAATTTAAATAATGCCTGATATTTGTTAAATTTCTCTTTCTGCATTTATTATTTCCCATTTCCTAGATGCTTAGCAGTGACCTCTGAACTTATCTACAGAGCATCACGAATTATCTCTGGTTCAAAACCGGTTATTGATTCTTACTCAGATGCTTTGCAACCTTTATGAAAACATATATTTTACCTTTCCAAAATGGTAGAAGTCTTTAAATTTAGCATGCAGATGCCCTAAACATCAGCTAGTATTTAGGCAGCTCTATCCAACAGCACACAAATGTAAAAGCAAGGAAAATTGACAGTGTTTATGTGAGAGTTCTTCAACATGTTCAAAATGCAAGATTCACTTACCCAGAAGTTGAAACCATTCTTATGTCTTTTGAAATATGACAATTATATTAACAGTCCTGGCACAGGGTACTTCCTGGGGATTAGTGGCTGACTGGGATAAGTGGCCTTTGCCTCAAGTGTCAACTCTTCTCACTTCTCCATCAATTCACTGAACTTGCCCTGCACCTCTTCTGTTATTGCCAAGTAGTAATTATTCTTTTAATGTTAATATATATAACTACTCATTTACAATGTACTAAATTCATGACATGAAGCATGCTCCAATTTCTGTTTAAAATAACCACACCATAAATGTGATCTTTCCATAATAATTAATGACTGAAATATTTCTATAATGAGAGATAAACGTTGGTGTGGTTACATGAAGTAATATGTCTCCTTTCCTCTTTAACGTATAGACTCTGCAAATGACCAATATGAGAAAATGGAACAGATGTCCTCACCTTTGAGTTACCATTCACTCCAGATTTATGAACAAATCAATCAACTTCAAGCGTAAAACTGGAATAACACATAAAGGAACCAGTCTGAAATCTTCAGGCTCCTCTGTTCTTGTTTGTTTGTTTGTTTTCTTTTGTTTTGAGATTCTTTACATTATCCCCAAAAGCTTTCATAAGGAAATCAAATTGATTTAATGCTAGCAAGAAATCAAGATCTAGTTAGCAGTCTTGTCATAGACAAGAAGAAAACTGATGCCTCTCAACATAAGCAGATTAGCGAATGCAAATGAAAGTTGTCTTTTAAAACCCATTTCTATATCTGGTTCTTGTACCTTAGGTACCATGACCCAAGGGTTTGTGCCTTGTTCTGTCAAACTCGGTGTTCATAAGAGCCACTGTGAAACTCAGGGAGCAGAGGTGTTCACTGCTGCTACAAGCAATTGGGCAGTTCTTTGGAGCAATCTGTGATAAGTCATTTGTTTTCCCACCTGCCCCTGTCTGTGAGGCCACCATTAATACCACAGCACGTTGAAAACAGACTGGTACAATGATATTTTAACACAACATACCACAACAGCTCTTATTGTAGCTGTTGAAAGAATGATAGTGCTTTCTCTTCGTTTATCATTCACAGTGACTGAGGACTGATAAGCAGCATTCAGAGGATACTAATTTATCTCAGCATAAATGTGTCTGTAGTTTTTGGTGTCCCAAGTCCTGCTTGGTTCTGTGTGCAATGCTATGCACATCCCTGCTCAGTGCTCTTCTGGGGGGTGTGCAAATTTACACCAGAGACGCAAGCAGCACCTCTGTATAATACACACCATTACTGGCTGGTTAATTGACTGTTATGAAATAGTTAAAACTAGATAATTATATAGTTGAGACTATTTCTTATAGTCACTTTGGTGCTAACCCAAAGTGGCAGCAAGCTGTTCATACTGTAATTTACTGACATTTCACATGGAAGAAAACTGAGAAGAATAGGCCTGGAGAAGTCAGCAGGGCACTATCATGCTTATATGTTTAATATA
Source organism: Psittacula echo (assembly GCF_963264785.1). NCBI lineage: Eukaryota > Metazoa > Chordata > Aves > Psittaciformes > Psittacidae > Psittacula > Psittacula echo. The sequence continues at coordinate 122,845,957 of NC_137737.1, forward strand.
AGATAGAAATTTCTAGTCTGCTTCCTGTCAGAGTTGTGAAAGCTGTCAGAACTCATTAAGTTTGATTTTCCTGTATTTAAGAGAGAGGTAAAGGCATCCAGAATTTTATAAATGTTTTTAATTTAATCACTCATTTCTGTAGCTGGTGTGCATGCCTTATACCTCCATGGCTTCTGCTAAGGTGTATATGCTTGAATATTCTGAATTACACATCACTCATTACTTCATGCTGACAGCTGGGTTTGGTCACCCCAGTATTTGCCAACACAGTCATGTGAAATCAGTTCAATGAAGATACACTGCAGATGCAGCTGCTCCTTAGCTGCTGTGAATAAGGATTTTGGCATCAGATGGGGAATGGCACATTAACGTGAGTCTTTAACAAAGTAAAGCCTTTTGTCACAGACAGGAAGCGAAAAAAGTATTTCTTCTTTGTGTAATCCATTTACATGTTGTACCATGACAATGTCAAGGAAGTAGTGGTATAAAGCACATTATTTGTGTAACAGAAGGAAGCAGTCCTGAGCAGGCTGGTTATCTGATCTGGTTTTTTGCTATATTCATGTCCTGCAGTCCATTTGATCAGATGACACTGCACTGGTGCTGTAGTAGGTTTTAATGGTACCTCCCAGGAGATGTTTGATTTTCTGAGCTGAAAGCTTATCACCTAATTTAATTTCAGAATCTGCTGTTGCCTTTATGAATGCACCATCAAATTCTTCTCACATATTTTTCCATGCTCTTAAGGAAAAAATATATGGAGTTATGTTATTCCAGGAATAGATCTAGAGGCCATATCAGCCCATCCCTGCCCGCACTCTACACTGGATCTTAAGAAGCCTTAAAGGTTATGTCTTAATTGAATGACTCCCCAGATGTTTGATAAATGCTGGATTTGGCCCTGGTTTTTAAAGTAAGTTTGCATTGCTGAGCAGCCCTCATCTGAAGTCTCCCACTGCTTCCATTAGGCCTCCAAAGAAAGGCTGTGCCTCCCGAGTGACCACCCATCTTTCAAAAACATCGCTGGAACTTAAGGGCCTGTAAAACCTACAGCTAACTTCTGGTCTCCACTTTGGAAGTCTTCTTCCTAAATAAGAAATAGTTTACATGACTTTATCATTCATCTGGCCTTCTGCCATTCCTAGGTGTGTTGTCAACCTTAAACCGCTGCCTGCCATTAATCTGGTTTGAAGATTTCTCAGTTCTACCAAAAATTGTCCTGGAGTTGAGCAGTCAGGCCAGCAGAAAAAGTAGTCAAGCAAGAGCAGCTGAATCAGAACTAATGGTGGGTGGTTCAGCTGCTGTACCAGGTGCTCCAGCAATACAGCAAAATAATCCTGAGGCAAGATTCAAGTCCTGTTGACAAAAAAAAAAGGTTTCTTTGATAAATACAGGTAAGAGATTCAGATACACGTAAGTGCAAGCAGAGTGTCATCAGTGCAAAGAGACACTGCTGAGCTGAGCTGAGCTGAGTAGCAGCTTTCTGTGATAACCTGCATAGATCTTCCCAAATTTTATATCTCCTTTCCTGTGTAGAATACTAAGGTGTATGCTATTGTTAAATGTGGTTTTATTCTTCACTATACTTTCCTCAGGGCCAGACAAAAAGTGCAGGTCCATTCAAAGAGATGTCTCTTAGAAATGTAGACAGGTAGCAAAGCATCACATTGTAAGAGGGAGCCTCATTCTGAGGGTGTAAATTTTTAGTCAAGATGTAGCATGGCATTAAGTCAGTGCCCTGAGATGTCAACGCAAGGCCTTTGTTAACCCATGAACATCTTTTTTGTTTGTGGATTTTGGTTTGGTTCAGTTTGTTTTCAGAAAAAAAAAAAAAAAGAAAAAAGAAAAACAGAATTTTTTTTTTTTTTTTTTTTTTTCACTGTGGTCTTTTAAAAGATGCCATTTACTTTAAAGGTTTTCGCTATATATTGTTGTGCCTTGCTTCAAACAAACTCCATTGTTTTGTATGGTGGTAGTGTCAGGATAACCAGATTATAGATGCTGAAGTCTTCAAACCCCTTTTAAATATGAGGACTTGACTGATAATTCTTCCATCTTTTGTAGTGCTACATTCTTTGAGTTGTTTAATCATTAGTGTGCTGAGGAAAATCCGTAGCCACTTCCTCTTTAGTTTAGATTATCTGGCCTTCTTTAGCAGATTGCTTATCTTTCTTTATTACCGACATCTCCTTTATTCGGTGTATCATATGGGATGGAAACATGCTCATGCTTTATTCCAAGTGCAGAAAAGAAACAGCTATCAAGTATTTCCCATCTCTCTGAGTCAGTATTTGTGATTCATTGAGCGCAAAAAAATAAGGTAGAAACTGAATGTGCTTGCCTGAAATGAACACAGCCTACATTTGGGAAATCCAGTGATAATATTAGCTGTAAATGTCTATTATATAAGATTTTTAGCAGTTTCTCACTCCTAGCAACAGCCTGACTGTCATAGTCTGAAGCACCCAATATGACACTACGTTTCTGCAGTAGCAGTTTTTCTTTTTTCTCTTCCCCTTCCACAGATACATCACTTGCTCTTTGGTATTCAGTGTTGGTTTGGTGTTCAGTGCTGCCAGAACCCAAAGTTTGAGAAGGATTGCCACTTGCCCTTCAAAGAGATTTGCCTGTTATTCTCCAAAGCAATCCTGTCTCCTCCTGAAAGAGTAGCTGTAAGCTTGATTGTTGACTTGAGAGTCTCTCCTCAGGTTCTTCAGCTACGCTGATCAGGTCCTCCAGCTTCAGCAAAAGCCACCTCTGCGTTATTAAAATCTGTCACAAAGATTTCAGAAAAAAAGTGGCGTGCAGGGTTCTACCTGGAGTTTTTACATTAGAAACTCTATACGTGAAACTTCCACTTTTTTCCTTCTTACGATTTTTCCCATGCTCCAAAACTCAGCCGTATCAGTCTGCTGTAAGCTCTCATCAAAAGGAAATCAAAAGTAAACTCTGAAGTTCTATGATTCCATTTGACCTTAAAAGAACGAAGCAGCATTTAGTTATTTCTTTAACTTAACACTTAATGGAGCATTTGAGCAAAATACAGCAATGACAAATTGGTAAAATATGCCTTAAGTGACCTACGACAGGAATACAAGTGACACTTGGCCAATGCAGTCTTTTCTCTTCATTTGCCAAGAGATGTCCATCAAGTTGTCTTGCTCCCTGACAGACCGTCCATCTATTGCAAATACTTAAGGAAATTTGGATCACTCTTTTCCCTGTGTTAGCAGCATCAACAATGAGCTGTTTGTTTAAGGGTCAACAGGTCACTAGCCCGTCAACTTGGATTACTTGTTGTTTCACTCCAGGGTCCTGTTTCCCTAACAGGGAACAGCATGCAGGCTAGATTTTTCTGGGGATCTGTTCTGGTTAGTAACAACTGGGTATCTCTCAAACAAAACCCATGAGTGTTTTGATGCTTAAATTAACCAAAGGCAGTTTCAGCAGGTGTTATGGCGAGGGCTATGCCTGTCTTTCTGCCCAGCTCAGGCCTCCAGCAGGTACCCTGTATGATAGATCTTTTTATATGTTGTAATTTCATAGCCTGCTATATGCAGCCCAAACTCTCAGCAGTCTGCTGGAAAGGTATAAATGTGCTGCAAGTGTCTCATTTTCCAAGCATATTGAAAAAGAAATAAATAATTTTTAAAATGTTTCTTTCAAGAAATCACCATCAAACCAAAGGTGAAGTGTCCAGGACAAAAGAGAAGCTTGACATGGCCCAGAGGAAAACTCAGACTCTTACAGCTGAAGGAATTAAGAAATCACAGAAATGAGAGACTGGAAGAATTTCCCTATTTATCCAGGGGGAGCAGCAGTGTCATTTCATGGTAAGAGATTTGAGGCTCAAACCAGGCTGTGTGGCTCAAAATTAGAAAGACTAAAAGTGAGTCATGATGAAAAGCAACTGAAAGCAGACAAATAGTGTCTATGTGTTAGAGAGGCTGTGAGCCACTAAACACAGGTGTGTGGGCCCAAATGCTTATGGGACAGTATTTGAGCCAGGGCACTGTGAAGGGAGTAACCATGGATAGCCATGTAAGTGAGCAGCTGTGGCACAGTACCAGAAGTTCAAAGTCAGTCTTTGTAGCTTATGACTTGGCATCCTCTTACTAGGTACACGAGGGGGAAACAATTTCTTAAGACTTCAGCAGCATCTCCCACAGCGTACTTTGGAAGATGAAGCAGTGTGGGCTGGAGAGAGGGGTTTATCGGATGGGCACTCATGTGGGTTCAAAATTGGCTGGATCATCAGCTTCATAGAGTAGTGATCAAAAGCTCAATGTGAAGATGAAGACCGAAAAATAGCCAGAATAACCTAGGGGCTGATACTGAGGGACATTTGCTGTAAAAAGGAGCATGGGTTTATGCCTTCCAGATGCCAGGGAGAAGCAAGAGCAAGCTGCTCTCCAGAGGATGGGGAGCTAGAAGCAGAGGGTGGCGGCGAAGCAGGCAGGGTCTGTGGCAAGAAGTCAGGAAGTTTAGACAGCCAGGGTCAGGATCAGGTCCAGGGACAATGATCAGGGTCAACCTTAGTCCAGTGACAGCCCTGCAAACCAATTGTGATGTGGCTGGTCCAGGGTCAAGCCAGGAAGTAATTCAGTCTGTAAAGATTAGGGTAACGGTCAGGACTGAGGAGGTATTTGGACCAGAGGCATGGCCAAGGTAAAAAGCTGCAGCTTGAAAGCAGCTCCCAGGGAAAGACTTGGAGGACAGGACATTGCTTCTAGTGGGTCTTCACAGTAGTTCTCATTAGTGAGGGAATTGACTTTGGACTCACTCAGACTCTTTAACTTAGTCAAATAGGCTCCTGCCAGTGTGTGGGGAGAAGTGTACTCAAGAACCTGAGACCAGGGGGATTCCTGCCCAAAGCTCAGCAATCCAAAGTCTAAAGCTGGGGAGGAGAGCTGGCCCATAAGTCACTAACCACATCTCAGTAACAAGGAAAACATCAATTCAAGTTCGCAGGTGTATGCCTTTTCAGTAGATACTTTAGCAAAATTAATGCCTAAAATGCCTTAACAATATCCCACACTATAAAACTGGCAGATCCACCCCATCCAGCCAGACTCTGTCATCTGTGGCTGTTTCATCTTTCTGACAGATCAGCTGGCTTGACTACCTCCTCATTTTACAATAAACATAGCAGTAGTCAAGGCTTAGCTAAGTATCTTGGATACTGAAAGCATTTCCTGAACTTAAGCTTTCTTTTCTTCTCGCCTTTGCAGGAAGAAGTTTTTGGTGGTATGCCTATTAATTTCCTTTTGTGCAGGTGGGGAGCCTTTCTCCTTGCTTTGCAATACAGCAGGTATTATTTTTTAAAACATGAATTATTATTTAATACATACTTGGCTTTTTATGCATGCTTAATGTAAATAACACAATGAAAAAGGGGTTTCAGTCTGCTTTAATGAAACAGACTCTTTCCACCGTTTTTATGGGGTTTTTAGGTTGTTCTATCCAGGGAATGTCACAATATCCAGCAGCCGGCATTCATGGGTGTGAGATCCTGCAGGTCTACAGTCAGAGTGTGTAGACAACAAGGGGGAGCTGAAACACAGCAACACACAGCCATTACACTGCTCTTTGCTGGAAAAGGCTGATGAGATATAGAGGAAAGGCTGTGTCTTGTAGTGCATGGAATACGAGCAATGACTCAAAACTGGAAGTAGGCAATAAAACCCTGCATCCTAGCTGCATCCACAACAAGAAGGCAATCCAAAAGCAGTGATTATTTAAGAAACTGGTGCTGTTGGTTGTTTCAGAGCATTCACACTTTCAGTTAGCACATGTTCAGTTGGCCAGTAATTGCTGGCTTTGTGTATTTGTGGTCATGGATAATTACACCATGTGAGGAACTAAAATATTCCCACAGAGTGCAACTGTATTGATCCACAACGTACTTCTAAATGTCATGGAAATATCTTTCAAGGGGCATCAATGAACAACGTTTTTCTGGAGGAAACTGGGTTTGATTTGGCAGCGTTAAAAGTGTTTAAAAATCACTCACTGTGCAATTACAGTGTTAGCTGTGCTCATCTTGTTGAGGTTGAAATTTGTTCACCTAAGAAATGATACACTGAACTTGCATGCATAGCTGGAGGTTAGTCACTGGAATAGTCAGTGGGGCATAGGGGCATAAAAGTCAAAGGATGATTGTTTTCTTGCAGAATTATTATTATTTTCTCAGGACCATATTCCTCTTAGTAGAAGTATGGCATTGTCTGCCAGGGCCAATAATTCCAGGAGACAAGCACCTTATGACTATGTGGGCTTATGGGGAAAAGCTGATTTAGGAAAATCACTGTTTAGTGAAGAAACCTCATTTTGATCACTCAAAGACTATATGCAATGGAGCCTTTCATTTCAGTTTATCATTCTTGCTGCTTCATATATCTGGCCTTTATCTATTGCCCTCCCAGCACAAGCTCAATAGACTTCAACTGGCGTTCATCACTGTTCTCTCAGTGGAGCTTTAGCTTGACAGTATTAGTGTGAGACACCTTCTTCTGTACTGCCAGGTGAGCAGGGATGATGTGAGGCAGCAGAAACTTGTCAGATCCCATAGCTAAGTACAACTCAGATTTCAAAGCCAGAAAAATAAACTCCTGAATGGCTGTCATGCTTCAAGGCTGAGAAATTCTCAGTTTAAAGCATTAGAAATGATCTTGGCTCTGACTCAAACCCTTGTTTTGTGGTGTCACTTCTGACTATTATAAGACACAACAGCATTTGCTTTAGAAAAACAGTTGTTTGACAATTAAAACACTGGGGTTTCAAAAAGTTAAATATAATCAAATCATCAAAGATTTGTAGCCTATTTGCCACAGTAATATTCTGGTCATCTTCTACACTTTTTTGAGCATTCGGAAAACACATTACCCATATTAAAGTATTAGGACCTATAACATTTCCATGCTCTAAGATAGCATTACTATTGTCAGTTTGCAGAGCAGAAAATTTAAGGCAATCACAGTAATGATTTTGTTCACTGTCATTTAGCAGATATGTGAGATGAATGGGAACAAGATACATACCTCCTCAGTCGCAGAACTCAGTGATCAGTACTGCAGGATTCTCCTTTTACTATCAGAAACAGTAACAACGGGTGTTGGATTAGCAGAAACTATAATTAGGACTCATGCACTTCCTCAGACTATGCAAGGTAGCAGGATATTGGATCAGTCATTTGTGCATTCTCAGAGCACTGCATCTGTGAGGTGTTGCTCTTCTATTGAGCTTTAAAATCAGTGGAAACAAGCTAAATTAGTACTGAGTATATTCATACCCCGTATGTTAGGGTTCCTCTGCTGAGAGGTGGCAACTTTATATGTTTGTGGCATATGTTCAGCCATCCCTCTGAGCCTTGAATATAAACCAGGGATTTAATTTTGCTGCTTCAAATCTGTCACACCAATGGGTTCCCCCAGCAGCTTCCAAATGCCTGTATAGTAGCTGTTGTACATAACATGTTCTCATGCCCTGTAGTGGTATGTCTGTGATAAGTAACTTAATACCAAGAGCAGCAGAGAGAAAATGTTGATTCTGAGATAGACTTTACAAACCTCAGACATGCTGGAGCATGTTTGAAAAGGTTTTGACTGATTTCAACGAGACCACACTTCTTGTCATCCCACCCTTACCCAGAAATGCTTGTTCGCTCTGCCCCACTTCGGAAACAAGAGGGTGACAGGGATCTGAGGAATTTGCAGTTCCCTGCTCTTTGTTGTGACAAGGCAGTGACAACTGCTTCTGAGATCGGACAAGTTTTCATATGTCTTCCGAGTTATAGCTGCATGAACAAGGCGGACCACTGATCTCACTGAGGATTATTAAAAAAAAGTGATGGATAAAATGCACTAGAAATAACAATGGAGGGAAGCACTGTATGCTGTTTGGAGCTGGCAAAGGGCTCTAATCCATGCTTTTTGTTAAAAATTAAAGCACAAGATGTATGAATTGCTAAAAATCAAGGTTAAATTTTTGCAAATAAAATTAGAAAAATTAGTGAAAATCTTTTGCTGTGCAAATAAATAAGGAAATGAGTCCACTGTGTTAGTGAGGATGGGTGAAAAATGAAAGATAATAATGATACATTTCCAGATCCAAAATTAATGCTTCACCTCATTTTTCAGTAAGAAAGATGATGTTGATATGATGGAAGCAAAGGCTGAATGGTTTATGGAAGTGAATGCACAGTGACAGAAACAACCACATCTGGGTGTAGGAATTCTCACCATTCTCTTTAGAGAAACAAGGTAATTCAGACACTGAAATCTGTAAAACATCCTGTTTTTTTAATGGAGCATGGAGGAACACCATCTGACTAGAAAACAGCAAGTACACCAAAATGATCAAAAAATTAATCCAGAAAGAAGAAATTAATCTAAATTAGATCTAAGATTAGCACAGATATTGAAGTGGTGAATAGTGAAAAGCTGGAAATTAAGTAAAACCCAGGATAAAATGTAGCATAAGTTTAGCAGTGGTAAATTGGTTAGATGGTTGTTATACATTCTGATACCACAGATTACTACATCTGTGTAAAATATAGAAAAAACACCACTAAAACCCAAAGCCAAATATCTGTCTGTACTATAGCTAACTACCAATACCTTACAGGAAATTATTATTTGTAGAGGTTACATGAAGAAAGTAACAAGAAATACAAGCTCAGAATCAGCAAGAGAAGAGAAAAAATAATTGGTCTGGGAAGAACTGCCGTTAATGGAAATCCTTAAACATTTGGGATTGATTTCTTAACATCTTCATTAACGACTCTGGAATAAGAATTTGGCATGTACTAATGAAGTTTGGTGATGACACAAAGCTCAACAGAGAGGCAGACTGTAATATTGTACAGGAAAAACTAAATGACCTTGAGAGTAGAGTATTAGTAATGGGATGAAATTTAATTGCATAATGTGCAAAGTCATGCACTTAACGAGCTTATAACATGAACTTCTGCAAATTGGGAGTTTCAGATGAAAATGACAGAGAAGGCGGGAGACCCTGGGGCACTTGCTGATTACAGGAGAATTGTGAGCCACCAGTGTAGGGCTGTCATGAAAAAAACAAGTGCCACAGCTAGAAAATACCTTGCCTGGTATAGCCAGTAAAGCCAGAGATGTGTTTGTGTCACTACGATATACTAATCAGAAATCATGGGAAATGTCACCTATTTCCCTTTTTTGAAAAGGACAGATTTAGTAATCCCTGGTATCAGCTACTGGGATTTTCTTAGAGCTGAAGACAGGGATTTTCTTCTGAATGAATGAAAGGCAACATAACCATGCGAACGTCCCTATCCTGCCCCTGGGCCTGGATCAGTTCCCTGCACAGTGCTGTGCCCTACCTGATGGATTCATCAGCCCCAGACAGTGCAAGCCCATCATGCAACAGGGACTTGTTGTCCCAGATGTAGTTTTCTTGGTTGAAAAGAATAAAATTATCTAGAAACTTGATCACTTTCTATAAATAAACACTTGGGTTTGTAGCTGTCCTGTCCCCCACGAGGGCAATGCTAGGAATAACAACCAACACAGCAAACAAGGAGAAAAAAAAATAAACTTGGGCTGAAACTAAAGAGAGCTTTGTAACCAACAGAAAAGAGAGATTTAGCTGTGAAATTATGGAGGAAAATAAACTTGCTTTAAAATGTAGCTAAATTTTTTTACCATCCTCTATTTACATTTTTTTCCCAAAACGAACCCAGAAAATGTTCTTAGCCCCTGATTTGTTCTGTAACAGCATTACACCAACTTCTTGGCTTAAATCTACTACTTGTTAGAGAATGTGCTATTTTTTAACAAGTCATCTCATCAATTCTTTATGGATAAAACACATATTTAATTCAAGTTTTGGGTGTCAGTGATTTTTTTTTAAGAAAACTTGGCACAGAACTTTTGTCATAGAAAATGAAATTGAATTACTGGAGTTATTTTCTAGTTTCTGCATCGTTTGCAGTGATCTTCTATTGTATTTGTAAACATTTGTCTGTAGGAAGGAAAGTCAGCAGACCCAACTGGGCATTCAGAAACGTGGTGCTAATTTCTAATGTGCAGATATATTTTCTCCCTAAACAGACTAGTCTTTTCACACTGAAGATGGTTCAAATGAGGCAGAATAAATTTTCCACTAACTGCTGTCAACTACTGATGCTTTCTTCACTAGCACACCAATTATACTGACAAACATTCTTCATGGGGCTCTTTTGGGCACATATATTTCACCAGTTGTCTCCCTCTCCATGGCTTGGAGTGGAGTTGTTTCTTTGGAGATCTAAAGCACTTGTCTTCCTTCTGATCCTGCTAGAGACAAGTTACTGGCTGGTAATTTATAACTCTTCACTAACAAAGTCCCTTTCTCTAAAGTCCCTGATCACTTCTTTTTGAAGACATTTAATTTCTTTGTATTTTCTTTATGCTCCATCCCTGGCAGTGTTCAAGGCCAGGTTGGACAGGGTCTTAGGCAACACAGTCTAGTAGGAGGTGTCCCTGCCCATGGCAGGGGGGTTGGAACTAGATGGTCTTAAGGTCCTTTTCAACCCTAACCATTTTATGATTCCATGATTCTAGCTCTCACCATCATACGTGATTATGGAGATTAGTTTGGAATTCAGGAGGGTTTTTTACAAAATATATTTTGAGTCCTACATGCCCTGCTGTTTTTCTTCATGTTTTATACTTGTCTATATCTTTCCAGAGATGCTGAGAAGCACATGGTTTTCAGCAATGTCTAGGACAAGTAGATACTTGTCGTCTCTTCACATTCTACTGCAGTACCATATAAAAAAAGATACAGGCAAGAGGAGAGAAACTGCAACTCTCTCACATACAAGTGCCCATGTTGAGCCACTCCATCATCTGGTTATTCAGCCATGCAGAGTACGTGACACCTCCTGAAGTGTGCTGCGGGTCTGTGGCAAGTAATGTTCAGCAGCAGGACATAGCCAGCCTCTGTCCTGCAATGAGATATCCAATGTTTGGAAAGGGACAATTCAGTTTAGTGGCTGTTTCTAGGCTTTGCCTAATGCAGACAGAGTGTGCACCACATCATAAGAAGACTGGAAGACCAATAACCTAACCTCAGCCTTAGTGTGGAGCAAACTGATGCATGCTCTCATGGTATTGATTGTAAGTCCTGTATCAGGAGGGGCCAGACACAACCCTCACAGCCCAAAGTTAAATCTTGACCTTTTACTAAAGGGGAAGTAAGGCTAATTATGCCCAGCTAGTTAGGCAATATCTGAGCTTGAACACCTGGTTGAAGTGTTTCTGGGACCGTATGCCTCTCCCAAGATGATCTGGCAGTTGTGATAGACTCCAATGATACCTGAGAGAGAGGACTTGCTGCAAGAATCAGGTGTCCTTTCTAGCGCTTTTGCACCTGGTTACCGAAACCCTCTTTCATGTGTATACATAGGAAAAAGTGGGTATTTGCAGTAGTGTATTTTGAGACATGGAAGAGTGGCAAGGGAATACATTTTCTCTCTTATACATACACATATGCACGCACACACACACACATGCAGACATGTCCCAAAGCCATTAAAACCTCAGCTGAAGGGGAGATTTCTCAGGGTGTGTGAAGTGACAGTCCTTGGCACTTCTCCCGCCAGCCCTCCTGCAGGTCTCTGCTGCATGAGAACAAGCTGATTAACAGTCTTCCATACCCTGAAGCTAAGGACACTTTAAGGAAAAGGGTTGTTCCTTTTATCCTACAGCTGCAGAGAGGGTACTGCTGCAGACAAGGTAATGAGAATTTTCCAATAGTCTCACCTTACCCTTCCCAACTGTTTTTCTCACCCTTCCCCTGCCCCTCCTCCTTCCATCTCCCAATGTACTCTCTCTTTAATAACAAACCCCCCTATCTGGTACACACAGAAGTGCAAAGCTGCTGCTGAACAGACTCCGTTTGCCTCAGGATCAGTCTCTGCATCTGCTTGTGAGACTGCCAGTCGGGACTGCAGATGATTTGAGAGGCTTTCTTATTGGCAATTTAGTTAAACCTGCTGTTCACAGCTAGGTCTTGGGAGAAGGGAGATGAATGCACATTTTAATGACCGAATCAGCATGTATTGGGAATCAGGATGGCAGCAGCCTCACTTCCCTGGGGGCTCACCAGCTATGACAACCAAGAAGCCTCCTGCCTTTTAAAAAGTACATGATTGCTGTATGCCCCTCTGCTTGATATATATTCTAGACGGATTGTGCTGGGGCTCCCCTATGGCATTAAACTATACCCAGTGTTTGCAAGATGATGGTGATGCTGTTTACACCCTGATTCCAGTGCTGCATCCCAGGAGGGATAAAACTCTACTGCAGAGTAGCTTCAGCAGATTGTTGCATCCTAACCTTCTTATATGAAGTGGTAATGTAAAACATCTGCCTGCTGACAGGTGTAATAGTCGTTTTATATACACATACTTACCCCCGTGCTGGCTAGTGTAAATTAGCACATCTGAACCACAGTCAGTGGAGTTATGTTGATTTATATCTGCTGAGGACTACAGCCATGATACTTGCCTCTACTTTTGTACATGTATGCATATACATTCAAATACGTTGGTTTTCAATAGTCTTGAATAGACTATTGAGATAGTCTATTCTATATATGCCTAGACTATAGACAGAATAAGATTCTGTCCTCCATCTGTTCTTATTTCCAACAAAACTCTGCAGCTATTGAGTCGCAAATGTGAAATTATTCTATATCCTCAGTGACATTAAGATAATTGAATTTATATTGCACATATGCTTGTTTACACATGCAAGAGCTCACAGTCATTATTACTGTTGCTGATTTATCTTATTGCCATCCCAAGCTGTATGCGTTTATGTACATCATTCATTTTAAAATATTTCAGAAATAAATCATCATATAACAAACTAAGCAATCAGATGAGTATCCTATTATTCCTCTCATCTCTAACTATTCCAGTCAAACTACCAGCCTTCAAACCCTTTTTTATCATTTCAGAAGTTATATTCTTGCACTTTGAGCTCAACAATTCAAGCTATTTTGAACAAATGCATAGGAGCAAGTTACAATTTGAAGAAAACATACAACAGAGTTTGGGAAGTTAGGGAATTAACTGGAGAATTAACATTATTTTAATATATTTTTTTAATTTTTTAAAAATATATTAAATTTAAATATATATTAAATATATATTAATATTATATATTAAATATATTAATACATTAATATTATATATTAATATATATTAATTGTATATGATATTATAATATGTAATAATATACATTTATATATTAGAATCATAGAATCATAGAATAGTTAGGGTTGGAAAGGACCTTAAGATCATCTAGTTCCAACCCCCTGCCATGGGCAGGGACACCTCACACTAAACCATGCCACCCAAGGCCTCATCCAACCTGGCCTTGAACACCACTAAGGATGAAGCATTCACAACCTCCCTGGGCAACCCATTCCAGTGCCTCACCACCTTCTCAGTAAAGAATTTCTTCCTTAGATCCAATCTAAACTTCCCCTGTTTAAGTTTTAACCCGTTACCCCTTGTCCTGTCACTACAGTCCCTGATGAAGAGTCCATCCCCAGCATCCTTGTAGGCCCCCTTCAGATACTGGAAGGCTGCTATGAGGTCTCCACGCAGCCTTCTCTTCTCCAGGCTGAACAGACCCAACTTTCTCAGCCTGTCACCATACGGGAGGTGCTCCAGTCCCCTGATCATCCTCGTGGCCCTCCTCTGGACTTGTTCCAACAGTTCCATGTCCTTTTTATGTTGAGGACACCAGAACTGCACACAATACTCCAAGTGAGGTCTCCCGAGAGCAGAGTAGAGGGGCAGGATCACCTCCTTCGACCTGCTGGTTACGCTTCTCTTGATGCAGCCCACGATACGTTTGGCTTTCTGGGCTGTGAGCGCACACTGCCAGCTCATGTTCATTTTTTCATCGACCAACACTCCCAAGTCCTTCTAATATATATTAAATATATTGAATTTAAATATATATAAAATATAATTTTTAAATAAATATATTAAAATATAATTTTAATATAATGTTAATATAATAAAATAATGTGCATGTATTTCAAGCTTTTAAAAAATCATATCCAAGATCAGTATGTTAGAATTCAGACTTAAGTATTCCTTATGTGCAAACTCAATTGATCCCAATACAGTAAGGCACCAGAAAGCAGCCAGGTTTTTCCCAGGAGGATTTTTCTGAATTAATTCTGTAACAGCCATCCTACACCTTCTTGCTAGACTTTTTTTTTACTTTTTTTTTACATTTACTTTCTGGACCACTTGCCTCTCTGTGAAGATTTTTCTTTGTCATTCCTGCCTATCTCAGGTTGTCTTACTCCTGGATAGGAAGAACATTAGCTCTGACAGTCACTTTCTCAGGTAGTAAGGCTAAGTTTTGATGTGTTATTCTTAAAAGGTTGTATCATTTAGGCGCTAGCTATGCAAAACATGACATCTCATGATTTATTTCCCTCTGCAAAAGGACACTTAATGGTCTAGCAAGACAGCACCATTATTGTTTAGACAGAGTAGCACTGACTTTTCCACTTAAACTTGAGAAGAAACTTCTTCTCAGTGAGGGTGATGGAACACTGGAACAGGCTGCCCAGGGGGGTTGTGGAGTCTCCTCTGGAGACATTCAAAACCCGCCTGGACACATTCCTGTGTAACCTCATCTAGGTGTTCCTGCTCCGGCAGGGGGATTGGACTAGATGATCTTTTGAGGTCCCTTCCAATCTCTAACATACTGTGATACTGTGATACTGTGACTTTGTGAATACTTGAACTCAATAGAAGCAGGTCCCCAGGTGGTTTAAATCACAAATATCTCACTAAAGTCAGCACAGTGAGCGCTGCCAAGTAAAAGCAAGGCCAAACCTGCACCAGACTTATACATCACATCTGGGCCTAAAGTCAATGTTTACAACACCCAAATGATTAGGCCATCAGAGAGACACTTGTTTTTGAATGCTGATTGATCTTTGGTACCAAGCTACTCAGGCTGAATCTACGTGAGGAACTTCATGATCCCACAATAAGCCAGCTATGGGATTTAGACCAGTTTAGAGTTAGGCAAGAGCTGAGGAGGGAAATTCTGTGTCATAGTTCTGAAAGCTTGACTTTACCTGAGTAGTGCTGTTGACCTCCAGCTCTGTGCTGGTTCTCCTTGCCAGCTCCTGGGACTCCTATGGAGATGGGAACATTTCTGCTTCACCCCTCTACATGCTAAGGGCCTAAACTTTGCTTGTGTCCTAGTTACATGCTATTCTGAGAGTGTCAGAAATGGCGATAGCTTATGAACTCAGCAAAAGAATGAAATCTCTCCATCAAGAGTGAAAACGGCAAAAACTGGACCCTTCTCGTTGAATAAATCATATGAACAACCCATTTGCATATGTTTTGCATTCTTGGGTATAAATTATTAAATATTTTAAAGGTTCAGAAAACCTGGGAGGATTTATAACATGAGTCTCTCTGAACTGTGATCTAAGAGTTACTTCTCCCTTAAGAATAATGATTTATTGGGTCTAAGCAGTTTTAGCATTATTATTTTTTAATCTACTGGGGTTTTCAATGCAGTTACTTTCAAAGGAAATAAAACCAGATGGTAATTGTAGATTAGGGAAAAAGAATGAGCTCCCAATTAATTGTTAAAATTAACTGTTAATTTTAGAAACTTCCAGCAAATTGTTCGTTAAAGAAAATTTAAAGATACAGGGACGTCCTATATTATTTCTTTCTTCTTAAATACCCTATTCACAAGTTGTAAAGAATATTTTAAATATTGGAGAAATCATGTTGAAAAAGTAAGTGATGCTAAATATATACTGAATTACACCAAAGATTCGTTTGTCTCCTTATATATGCACACCATTCACAATAATTCACACCATCACCTATAAGATGCTGAATATCAATATCCTTTTGTGTAATTAGATATATATATGAGTTTCAGCCTCAAAGCACAGTGACAACAGTTTTCCACTTCTTTACTGTGATGAATTAAAATATTTCAATAGTTTTGGGCTTTGTATCAAAGAGAAAAAAGTATCAGAGCTGAAAAAACATGCAAACTAGCTCCTAGCTTCATGGCACTTCTTGGGAGTCAAAATTACAGCAATGTCACTGAGTCAAGACAAAATGTTTTGCTGCAAAAACAGTAGATTCAGTAGAAACTATTTATCACACCTACACCATGGAGCAACCAACCACTCTGCTCTTCCATGGATCCTTTCTACTGCTGGTGAAAATATTCTCTATCCAAGTTTGTTATTTCACTGCTCTTCATTAAAACAGAGAATCAAAATGTGTGATGACAGGGAGGGCCAGGTTAGAATAAATTTAATATCAGAGTTCTACTTCACTTTCCGAAAAGGCTGCATAAAATATCCTCCCCCTTCCAAACTGATCTGTTCTCTCCACGTGTTCAGTCAGTTCTAATGTCTTCGGTGACAAATCATGATTACAGGCACATTTTTCTCCCCTTAGCTATGCATATTCAACATTGCAGATGAGAAAAGGATGCAGCTCCAGTCTGCGCACATCAGCAAGGGAGTTCCTAATGTCCCTGACATACCTTTCTGAAACTGAAGGTTTTATACCTTCAGCCCTGCTGTTTCTGAGATCATAACTTCAGATGAAGTGTAATGACGAGGGCAAAGAAAAGAATGAGAAGACCTGAAGCATGACCTCAGCGTACAGAGAAGACTTTGCAGAAAGAAAGTGATGAAGTGATGACAAGAAAGAAACCTGGGAATATTTGCAGTGGGATCAATATAAGGCCCTGCTGTAATAGACTTGCTTCTACCATAGCATTGTGCTACATGTCAATCATCCAGTGGATCAGTAGGCAGTGGTCACCCAAAAGCAACACAAAAGGAAAACAAAAACAAACCCCAACTTCAATTTACAAACCAAATAGAAATATTAATTCCCTAAATATGAAGCATACATCAAATTTGGCAACTCATTTAACTGCCTAAGGAAGCTGTTTTATAGACTCATGTTGATTCCACTTAATATTATTAACAATTCCCAAGGAAGTACTGCATAGTTAGAGTAGCTAATACATTAATCTTTATCATATGTGCAAGAGTGGAAGCTTGCAACAGGATTATGAAAATGGAGTGCTTATTGTTTTATTTCCAAACTGATCTCTATGCAGAAAATAATGATCTAATCAGACTACTTACTAACTGACTACTAACTTCCCTGGGGCTAGAAATGTTCTCCCATCAAGTGCTGGGACAAATGCTCTTGTGAGAATGTTGAGCTCTGCCTTTGAGCTGTTGCTTCATCTCTTCCAGTCAATGTGATTGAGTCACAGGATGCAAGCACCTTGTATGCCAGTTTCAGACCTGGTGTGGGTTAAATTAGTGGTTGTGTATGGAAATCACTCTAAAAGCACAAGGCATCTTCCCCACAGATTCCTTTTGCCTTTGCTTATGAATATTGTGGTGTTTCCTTTAAAAAGCAAGTGACTCTGGATATACGCTCTTTCAAATAGGACAAAACCACTGGCTCTTCCCCTTTCGAAGGAAAGAAAAGCTGAAAGAGCTCCTGCTGTGTCTACTCTGTATGTAGGAATATAAGAGCAGCCAGTACTGGTTCAGATCAAAGGTCCATCTAGCCCAGTGCCAATATCCAGTGGTGATTAGCAGTGGACAGCTAAGGCAAAGTATAAGAGCAGGGCAAGGATACAGTAATTCTTTCCCACATATTACGCCAGCCTTCAGCAATTTGTGGAACAGGGACTTCCTGAGCCAGAGGTCATGACTTCACTTTTAAAAGCCCTTAATGTATTTTTCTTTCATGAGTATGTCCAACAAATCTCTGAAGCCTGAGTTCCTGTGGAAATGAGTTCTACAGCTTCACTGAATATTTTGTGAAGTATGCCGTTTGGTTTGATTTAAACTGGCCCCTTGTGAGTTTCTTTTCTCCTACTCCTTGAACTGGAAAAGATATTGAGATATTGTTCCAATTTATCTTCCTCATGCTGCTCATTATTATGAAATATTGTAAATTATGAAAAAACCACACCACTATTTTATCCACACTTACTCATCTCTTTTTTTTATGCTGAAGAATCCTACTGTTCAGCCATTCCTTGTATAGAAGATGTTTCCTATCTTTATTATCTATCACCCAGTTCTTTGCTATGCAAGATCTTTCAGTAACTGGCACAAGAGAGGTGTCCAAAGCAAAGAGACCAAGACAGTCAGCTGACATTAATACACCAGTTCCCAGGAATTATACTCCACAATGTGGAGCTAATTGAGGTAGCAGAAGAAGAAATGCGATTTGCTGGTACATTTGTTTGCTGTGTCGCTAAGAGCAATTGCATGTGAATTTGGTTGCCAAAGCCATTAAGCCACCCAATATCTTCCAAGTACAGTTTAGAAGAGATCTTACAAGGCTCATACAAGAAGCGATCTTCGGGACCTAACTTAATGAGAGACCTATCCCTCTCCTGTCCTTTGTACCATGCTAGCTAAATCTTAAGAGATCCCTATCACAAAAGAGAGGTGATAGTTTGTAAAGTAGGCAGATGGCCTATGGAGATCCTCGTCAAAGGACATTATGGAAGGATGTTCTAGAAATTTGTAAGTGTCCTAGGAGACTGTGAAAGTTCAAGGAGGACGAGCTCATCCTAAAAACACAGGCACCACATTGCTGGGTAAACCCCTGAACTTAAAATGCTTGGGAGAGGGGTTGAGAGAGTGCAGCGGTGAAACTTGTCTTGATTTTATATTCTTCACCAGTCATTTGATGTGGCTGCTGCTGGTGACAGCACCCTGAGCTAGATGTACCTGTAGCCAGACCCAACCAAACTCCTCTTACAAACGCTGGCTGCCATGTTCGTTAAGGCAGCCCATCTATAACACACGGTACATTAGGATTACCCTTTCTGTGGCTGCTGTAAATGCCGCAAGAGGTTCTGCTCCCCCCGTTTCGCTGGGAGAAGGGTGATGTGAGAAAACAGGCAGCGGAGACCACGCCACGAGGTGAAAGCCGTCTCTGCTAAGCAAGCAGTGGCCGGCTGTGTTGCTGCTGCGGCTCTCCGGGCTACCAGCAGCCCGCAGCTCCTTTGTCACCGTCCCTCGGCGGTGGTGGTGCGCCGAACCCGCGGCCGGGGAACGCCGGGAGGCAGCCGTACGGGCATCAGGAGGGCTTAGGACCCAGGGGGACGGCAGCCGCCGAGTGGAAGGACCCAGGCTTTGGTGCACACGCCTCCTACCAAAAAAAAAAAAAAAAAAAAAAAAAAAAAAAAAAAAAAAAAAAAAAAAAAAAATCATACCCGTGGAGCTGGCGCTCGCTCATTCACAGTTTTCTAGAGAGATCTGAGCCTGAACCTGGGAGCCGGGAGAGCTTTCTCACCCACCCAGCTCGACAGCAAGGACATCTACAGGGGGACAAAAATCCGACCGTCCCCCGCAGTCCCCGCGGCCCCACGGCAGGCTGCCTGGCGCTGTGCAGGTATTTGCATTCGTCTTTTCTCGGTTTGCAGCGGGGCAGCTCTCACCGATCCCCGACCCCCCCCATCTGCGCCGCCGGGCCCGGCTGCGGCGTTTCAGCACCGCCGGGCGGACAGCTCCGGCCGCAGCCTCGCTGCGCTGCGGACAGGGGCCGCTCCCCGCCCTGCTCCCCGCCTGCTCCCTGCCTGCCCTGCTCCTTGCCTACTCCTTGCCTGCTCTCTGCCTCCCTCACTGCCTCCCTCCCTGCCTGCTCCCGCCTTGCTCTCTGCCCTGCTCCCTGCCTCCTGCCCTGCTGCCTGCCCCGCTCCCTGCCCGGCCTCCTGCCTGCCCTACTCCCTGACATTTGCCTCCTGCCTGCCCTACTCCCTGCCATTTGCCTCCTGTCTCCCCACTTCCTTGCCTGCCCTGCTTCCTGCCCACACTATCTCCTGCTTCCTGCCTGTCCTGCCTGTTTCTCTGCCTCCTGCCTGATCTGCTTGCCCTGACTGCTTCTTTCACCTGCTCACCACCTCCCCTGTCTCCATGTCCCGTGCCTCCACTGTTTGCTTCTTCTGCCTGCCCTGACACCCTGCTCCCTTCTTGTCCTGCTCCACGCCTTCTCTGCATCATACCTGGCCTGCTCCCTTCTTGTTTCCTTATCCTGCTCCCTGCCTCCCCTGGCTGCCTCTCCTGCCTGTCCTACCTCACTACGCTCTGCCTACGCTCTGCCTCCCTGCCTCCTTCCCCTGCTCCCTGTCTGCCCTGCCTCTCTTTCTTGCCCTGATCCCTGCCTTCCCTGCCTGTCCTACTTCCCCTGCCTCTCCTGCTTCTTCTCACTGCCCTGCTTGCCCTACCTCTCTTACTTCCCCTTCCTCCTCTGCTTCCCTTGTTTCCCCTGCCTCTCATCCTTGTCCAGCTTCCTGCCTCTTACCTACTCTGCCTCTTCTGCCTCCACTTCTCCTTGTTTTGCTTCTTTGCATCTTGTCTTCCTGTTTTCTCGCCTTTCCTGTCTACTCTCCTCCCTCCCCTAGTCCCTTGCCTCCTTTCCTCCCCACCTCTGTTTCCCTCATTCCTCACTTTCCTGCCCCTTCCTCCCCTCCTGTTTTCCTTCTCCATCACCAGCTGCAATTCTTCGTGAAGGTGGGCATGAGGGCTAGAAAAATCAGCTCAGCAGCCTTGGATCAGGGCAAGCAGGGAAAAGAGTTCAAGTTGGAAGGGAAAGTCCAGATACAATTTGAAAGCAGGGGAGAGGTGAGAGGCATGGAGTGGAAAGTGTTAAAACTAGGAGTCAAGGAACCAAGTGAGGACTCCAGCCAAGTGCCAACAGATAGGAGCTTGCTGAACAGAGGTAGATGCCAGTTTGCTTCTCAGCAAATCGGCACATATTTTGACCAGGTGTATTCAACCTAAAGAGGAATGAGGAATGAGGGAATGTGCAGGGGCAGTCAAATATTTTGTTTTTCCAGTGACAAGCAGTGATGAATAATGGATGTAGGGAAAAAGTGAGGTGAATTTTGCCTACCGTGTGGATCCTTTGCTGCAGTAAGTGAAGAATTAAGTTGTGGACTCTGTAAGCAGTGAGGGTGTTCAGTGACAACTTCATACAGAAAATAAACAGAGGGCAAATAACATCTGGAGAAATGCCATGTGTGCTACTGGCCTGTACTTAATTCTGTTTGCAATGGTTTAATCCTGGGAGCATGGGGAAGGCCATAGGAGAAAAGGAGCTTTCCCTTTTCAAAATTCTGATTCCTCAATCTAAACAAGCTCCAGGAATAATGAAGTAAAGGATCAGATGGTTACTCACTGTCCATCACAAAACTGTGATTGGACCATATTTGGAAGGGAAAATTAAATTACAGAAAGGCTGCTTTCGTGTGCTTTCCGAGTAATAAAATGGTAACACGGATTTTCTCCAATACTAAAAGTTAACGCAATGCCAACATTTAAATGACATATTATGTAACAGTATTATTACATGCATTGCATAGCAAAAGTGATATAATGATCAGTCAGATAACCTTATAGAGCTTTCCTTGGTTTGCAGTCTGTATTCCAGCTCGAAGTTTATAGGGGCAGCTTGTGTTGTTAACATAATCAGGTCTTATGTGTATCTGCTATAAAATGCTGCCGATCATTTTAAGAATTCTGTTGATTCATCCAACTGAAAACTGTTGAGTATTTCCTAAAAATCAGGCTCTTGTAAGGCATATACAAACCAATTAAAGATATTACAGCCTTTTCCAAAAACCTTATTCTTTTACATCATCATTTTTAACTTACAATCTGCTGCAGAGACCAGATACTCATACTGAGTAGCACTGAATGCTGCTGAGTAGTAGTGTAAGCTGTGTGATTGAGTTGAGCAATGGAAAAACTGTAGAATTCACCCATCACGCTGGATCATAATTCCTTAAACTCTATGTGCTTTGAACACAGAGGTGGCTTCACTGGAACATGTAACAGAAGCCTCCTCATGTTTCAGAAGAGGACCATGTCAGTTGAAATGCAAATGAGCAATGTCATAAAAGGCTGGAGAAAATTTCCTTCAAACTAAGACTGTAAATAAATGCAATTCTTGATTTAAATGTGCAGTTACTGAAGCAATTGTGCTATTGTTTGGCAAGTGAGTATTATTTTCTCCCACAGCCCATTGCTGTGGTGTCATGGTACATACACAAATAAGATAATCAGGTCCTATTAGTTAAAAAAAACCCCAAGGCATTAACATCGATCTTTTATGGAGTCCGAGATTCAGTGAGCAGAGTTCACATAGTTTTTGGCAGATGAGTTGTAAGCCCTTTCCCTCTGGAGTGGTCTGAGGATTTAGTTTGAGAATTTCCAAACAGGTTTGGGGTTTTCATTTTGGTTTTTTTTTCCTTCAATAGGATTTATAGAAATGAACTCGTTAAGTCTGATATATTCCTTCACTGAGAAAACAAATCCACAAGGTATCATCAAATTATATTAAACTTTATTTCTACAGTTTTGGGAGAAGCATCTGTGTGAGATCTTTGTGTTTGTGCTCAGACCTCAATAGGAAGGAGAGAAAAAAACAGGAGAATTTCACGGATTCCTGGGTGCAGAAATCTCTCCCTTTTTCATATCTAACCTTCCTCCCTTCCTCCCTTCTTCCCTTCCTCCTTTCTTTCCTTCCTTCCTTCTCTGCCTCCCTCCTTCCCCCCTGCATTCACTTCCTCCTTCCTTCCTTTCTGCCCCTGACTTTCCCTCTTTGCCTTCCTCCCCCACTGCCACTCCACAGGGTGCCGTGGATGACTTTCTCTGACATCATGTGTAAAGAAAAAAGAAATCAGTCACTAATAGGGCACTAATAAAACACCATTGCATTTTACATTTTAAAAAGGAACTTAATCTTTGAAATGGGGAGCAAATTGCATGAATGTTATTTTATTAAGAATATAGGACTAAATGCCAAGATAATACGTTTTGTTTCTTCCGTATATCTTTGTGCAGATGTTGTAACACAACTTCTACAGTGTCTTTGGGGATTTTAAGACACAATTTTGTTATCCTGTGCTATAAGATTTCTGCATACAGCTTAACTATGAGGCTTGGGGGGGTCAGAATTAATGTTTTGCATGTTGCTGATAATTTCTGCTGCAAGAAGCTTCTATATTATTGGAGAATTTTTTGCATGGTGATGTTTGGAGTAGTGTGATGACTGACATGGAAGTCCTTTGAAGCCTGCTGTTTCTTTAATATGCCACAGGTCAGGCCTCATGTTCCTATAGGGCTTTGCAGTGGCTAGTGAATACTTAAAACTTTAAAACTGTGATCTGAATTAAAATTGAAGCAATGTCATTAAGTTCACAGGTGTTTTGTTAAACCTTTTTCTTTACAAGTTAATTTACTCTCCTCGGCATGTGGTCCTGTTTCTTAATATCCAGGTGGGCAACTCGTTTTGCACATTCAGGTCAAAAGATAATGAGGCTCTTTTTACATCTATAAGAAAACCTTTTCAGTGTCTCTTCACTTCACTTCAAGCCTGCCAGCTTGTAGCAACAACAGGACAATTGCAAGTTGGTGTTACAGACATGCTTGTCCTACATACTGTGCAGAGCTGCAAAGACCTGTTGAACTGCTGCTGTGATTTGTGCTGTGCCACAGCTAAATTACCACCACTGGACAGCTAGATGTGGCCTGAGGGTAGACTGTATCTGACTCAAGCTAACAAGAAGACTATTATATGAGGGGAGTAGGAATGTGCAATGTATTGTTTTTAGTGAACTGAAAGAAATGTTACTCTTTGTACCTGAGCAAGGAGATCACATCATGGGAAAGTGTGAGAAACCATCCCCACACAGCTGTTACACTCACAGTCACTATTTTCATATTGATGAGAAGTAACAGCTCCCTAGTGAAGGTTTACAGGAGCACCAGGACTTGAAGGAGACAAATTTGTGATATTCAGCTTGTTTAGATTCACTGGGAGAATATAGTACTTCAGAGAAGGGCTATAGGGAAGCAGGAGATGTTCATGATAGTCAAGACTGGTAAGGCCTGGGGTGCTGTGCTCAGGTCTGGGCTCCTCAGTACAAAAGAGGCATGGACATATGGGAGAAAGACCAGGAAAAGGTCACAGAGATGGGTAAGAAACTGGAGCATCCCACACATGAGGAAAGACTGACAGCTGGGACTATTCAGCCTGGAGAAAAGCAGGCTCAGAGGGATCTTATCAATATGTACAAATATCTGAAGGGATGATGCAAAGAAGATGGAGCCAGGTTGTTTTCTGTGGTGCACAATGACGGAACCAGAGTCGAAGAGCACAAACTGAAACGAGGGAAGCTCCCCCTGAACGTCAGGAAACACTTTTTCACTGTGAGGGTGATCGAGCCCTAGTGTGGGTTTCCCAGAGAGACTGTGGAATGTCCCTATTGGAGACGAGCTACTCACAAGCTGTCTGCACATAGTCCTGGGGAACCAGCTCTAGGAGGCCTTGCTTGAGTGGGAGGTTGGACCAGATGCTCTCCAGAAGTCCTTTCCAATCTCAGCCATTCTGTGATTCTATTATAATCTGTGTGAGGCTATTTGTCTCAGGATATGAGAAAAAGACTTGTTGGGAACCCCCATAGAGGGATTGTTCTTTACAAAAAGCATAAAGAAATAGTACACTTTTTGGGTCCTGATTGTGCTCTTGAAGCATAGGGGAATTACACTGGGGACACTGGGAACATTGCAGTTTACCTCTCAGTTTTCTTGTGTGCAACACGGCTTGACATCTTTCTTAGGATGCAGAGCATTATGCACAGGCGGAAAGATTGCCCAGATGTTAATATGTAAGCTTGTGGCTCAGGAGACATATGGTCTGTTCCCAGCTGTGTGAAATGTGTCCTTAATCTCAGGCAAATCACTCAAGGCTGTACTTCTCCCCACTGTCTGTGGAGGATGCCAGGATGCTGCAGCCAAGGACAAGAGTCAATTTTTCTCATCACTCTTTTGACATTAGTTCATGGAGCTGGGTATGTCCCTTTCTATGTTTGACAACTCCATTTCCAGTGTGGGTTCCTACTAAGGTACCCCAAGGCCACAGAATGCCTTAAGAACCATTCCTATAAATACATCTACAAGTTCGTCCTACCCTGCCCTACATAGCTCATAAGCTCAAAGATGTTTTCCACATTTAATATCAAAATATTTTTTAAAAAGCAATTTAATGAGATGACACCCACACTCTGAGATGAAATCATTCTAGATTACCATTTTCCCTCCCTCCCTGCCCACTCCCTTCTTTTCTGGCACGATTTTGGCAGCTAATATCTGTATGAATGCTAGGAGTTTATGTATTATATAATGATACAAATCATAACAGTGATGCGTATCAATACCAGGTGAGGATCAAACCCTAGTGCCTTCCCATTTAAAAGCTGTGGATGAAATTTCATGTGGCATATAGCTTTAGATCAAATGGAAAACACTCGGCAGACAAAGGCAACCAAAATCTTTCTAGAACTGAAGTTGATGGGGAAGGGCCAAATGGACATGAGGACAGTACTTCAAGAGGCAAATGGTGCTGTAGGGACAGCTAAGTGGGCAGGAACAAAATGATTCAGACAAGCGTCATCATTACTGAGAGCAGGTTTTGGCCAATTTTCCAAGGGACGTAGAGCAAATAGGGGTTGAATGCAAATCCAGAAGCTGTCACTGAAGAGAGCAGTAAAACATACTAAGATCTTCAGCACTGGAAAGTGTTGTACATGATTCCTAAAGACATTATTTTAATTTTATTTGGTTAGTAAGTATTATTATGTATTTTATTACTAACTAAATTTTATTTTTGAGGGTCAGGCAAAAATAGAAGCTGTTAGTCTGAAGATTTTCATTATTTTACACATCATAAAGCTATTCTCTGTCCCTTCTCATTCTTTTCTTAGGAGTGCCATGAATAAACCAAACTGGTAGGTGACACCACAATTTCAGTGAAAATTTCCTTTTTCTTTTTTTTATTAATATGTTTTTTTCAAACCTTTGTATTTTTCCTTCTTTAAAGCTGCATTTTCCTTTAGACAGATGATTTATTATAAGTGGCTGTGAAAAGACGTTAGGAGAGCAAATAGTCCTTTGGGAACAAAGAGTCACAATGCAGAAAAACAGCTGTTGAGACTAACAAAGAGTCCAGTGTGCCAACATGCTGCAACAAATATTCAAGATAGGGGAAAAAGGCCAACATCTTCATTGGAAAAAAAAACCCCATCAAAGTAGAACAAAGATGTAAACATCTGAAAAACAGGCAGATGGATCAGAGCTGAGCATACCACCAGAAAAGAAAGTGAAATTGCCATGTGTGGGAGGGGGTGAAAATGGAGAAAGTACTTCTATTGTACCTTTGGGAATCAGGATAAATCAGTATCATTTGAGAAAGCACAATGACAAACTGGGTAGCTATGGAGCATTACATTTGTTGTCAAGGTAAGCAGTGGGAGAACCATATTATCTACTGATGTAAATCAGATTCCTTGAAGTCAATGGATTGCTAACCCCATGATCTGGGTTATTATTCAGATAGTGTCAACACTGCTGTCCTGTAAGCTGTAACCCATGGCTATAGCTCAGCTCACTATCAGAAAACTCTGAAATGCATTTAAAAAAATTGTTTTTTTGTTAGACTGAATATTGGTAAATTGCTTTTTGACAGCAATATCTGACATGAAAAGGCTGTATCTCCCTCACCTTGGGATCATCCTGGGCACAAAGTGTGGTAATCCACTTAAATAAGTTAAAAAAAAAAGTAGGAAACTTTAATGAAAATAAATAGCATAACTTTTGACATTAAATGCTTTGGGATCCTGTAAGAAAACCTGAAGGGACAGATTTTATCTCCTTGGTCTAATCCCATTTTCTCCTAGAGCAGACTGCAACTGACCTTTTAAGAATTTGCCCTATTTCCAATGAAACATCTTAGTGGAAGTGGGAGTCAGAAAAGGAGCAGTAGAAGGGACAGTTTAACTTCCATAAACTCTTAGAAAATGAAGCTGGCGGGTACAGCTACCTGCTACTTGTCCTTGGACCTGGTACAAGTGCTCCAGAGGAAGGTCACAGAAATGCTCAGAGAGCTGGAACACCTTTCCTATGAGGAAAGCCTGAGAGAATTGGATTTTTCAGCCTGCAGAATAGAAGGCTCCAAGGGACCATATTGCAACATTTCAGTACTTAAAGGGGGCTTAAAAGAAAGATTAGGACAGACTTTTTACTGTAGTAATGGCACAATGGCTAATGGTTTTAAACTGAAAAAGGATAGATTTAAATTGCGTACAAAGAAGAAATTTGTTATGATGGGGTGGTGAGACACTGGAATAGGTTGCCCAGAGAGCTTGTGGGTGCTCCATCATTGGAAGTGTTCAAGGCAAGGTTGTATGGGGCTTTAAGAAACCTGATCCAGTGAAAGACATCCCTGCCCACAGGGAAAGGAGGTTGGACCAAATGATCTTTAAACGTCCATTCCAACCCAAACCATCCTGTGATTCCATGTTTTTGTGATTCTGTGTCACAAGACCTCCAAAGCTTTTTGTCTTTTCCAATTCATAGTGGGCCCTGAGCTGGAGCCCGTGCAGACCCCAAATAAGCTACTTGCTTCCAGTCTTCTCCTGAGCACCCCTGAGCACCGTCTCCTTACTGTACTACCTGCTGTTAAAGCTAGGGAGGCAACCAATCCTTACACTACAATGCCCCAGTGACAGTGTCACACTTCAATACACCTAGCTCCCCTAGCTAGCCCATAGAGGCAATTGTAACTAAAAACATGATTTATGCAAGAAAATGCTAATGCCACCATTAATTTGAGATCTTAAGCACAAAATATTGTCCTGGTTTCCCAATGGCCTACATCAATTTTGCATCAGTGGAATTCAGCTGATATCATCAGAGTTACCCTAATATGGTCTAGTAAACGCAAGAGCAAAGCTAATAACAGTTACTTTATTTTTATATTTGAAATCCACCTTTAACACAACTCTAATTTCTTTGAGAAATGAATAACCTGGACGCACAGATTACCCCTCAAAACTTCAGGACTTGTTTTTCTGTAGTGCCTTCCTTTCCCCAGGTTTTCCTAGGCTGATCAATCACCAGATACTCTGCCCTGCAGGTAGCTCTTCTCATCTCCAGCTCCACAGTGAATACAGAAGGAGGCTGCTTAACAAACTCTCCTTTGTATAACCTACAGACAAGTCTAATACACATGAAAAGCTTATCTCTTATCACAAAGGTCCTTTAAGCAAACATGCAGAAACTCTCTGTATTCAGATTTTGGGATCTCATCTTGGGGTTGCAACTGTGCCATCCAAAATGTAGCTTTTATCAATACATGAAATGCAAGCTCACAAAACAAGGAACTTGGGCATCCCTTGTGCTGATTAACATCCAGGTCCTGCCATGTAACTTTGAGCAGCCCCTGGACAAAGGAATGCTCTGGCTGCTGCTCTCCACTTTGTTTAATCTGATGATGCTGAACCCAGAGAGTGGCTGAGTGAAACAGTTGTTTTGTTATAAATCGTTCATAACTTTCCAAACAGCTTTCTTTAAATGCAGTATGTCGTTCACTGAGGGATTCCCTTTAAATTTTTAAAACCAATTTTTCTTTTTCAGAAGTTAGAGAGAGAGATCAGTTAAGTGGTGGGGCTTTTTGATAGCTTGTCTGTTTTTGTGATGACTGAAAAATTGGATGGATCTTGATCTTTCCTCACACACGTCTCTTTGGAACAGACCTTGATCTTATCTCACACAAGTGTAACTACACAGACATCGATGACAGCCTCTTGCTAATTATGTCACTGAAATGTAAGAGATTCACTGTACCATTTTGCTCATACATAACAGCTTAAGCAGCTTTTCTTCTAACACTTGTAAAAAACAAGTTCTAGGCAAAGTACAGGAATAAAAATGAGATTCAGAACTAGGCATTCAGGAAAGCTACAAGATCCTGAATACTTTTATTTCCGCTTTTTTCATCCTGGCCTTGATGTTATGGGATACTGGAACTCCCACACTTCAGTAAGACAACTTTGGAAAGTGTATTGTAATCGTAAATTGATGCAGCTTAGTATTAATTGACAATTGATCAGATTGCCTTTCTGAAAGCTTGAACATATACATTCAAGATGCCAGTGACTGCCTTATCTTAAATTCACCCATTCTGAGATAATGTGACTGGTATCCTCTTACATATGAAGCACACAAAGCAATTTTATTGCTATATAAATTTCAGAAATTCATTCCTGTAAGCTTTACATACATATTTAATCTTTTATATATTTGCTTTTTCTTTTAGTAAGTGATGGAATAAACAACACTTTCCTTTGGATGGATTACACTACATGTGAACTGCCTGTTACTCTTACTGCAAGAATAAGAAAAGCCATTTGCTTTCATTTGCTGAATATCAGTTTGACAGCAAAAAGCTTCTGAATGGTTCCTACTCACAGCAGACCATCAATTGAATGGGATCAGCACTTCTCCTACTGAAATATCTGAAGTTAAGGATTTGGAAAAGAGGTTTTTGCAGACATGACCCATTTACAAGCTGGACTTAGTCCAGAGACTATAGAGAAAGCCCGCCTGGAACTGAATGAAAACCCAGACATTTTGCATCAGGATATCCAGCAAGTCAGGGACATGATCATCACGAGGCCTGACATTGGGTTTTTACGTACAGATGATGCCTTCATCTTGAGATTTCTTCGAGCCAGAAAGTTTCACCAAACTGAGGCCTTCAGACTGCTGGCTCAGTACTTCCAGTACCGCCAGTTAAATCTGGATATGTTCAAAAACTTCAAAGCTGATGATCCAGGAATCAAACGGGCTCTGACAGATGGGTTCCCGGGAGTACTGGAAAATCGTGACCACTGTGGCAGGAAGATTCTTCTGCTTTTTGCAGCCAACTGGGATCAGAGTAGGTAAATGTAGATAGTGTCCTTATCTTTTTACATACACTCACACTCAATTTGTAATGGAATATTTGTGGCCATACTTGAAGCAGCAAGGCCATTTTCATTGAAACATTTTGTAACAATGCGTCCATTTCACTTAAACTTTCTTCTGATCTCATCACCTCTCATTCTTCAGCCATAGCAACATTGATACACCATATAAAGGGTGTATCAGAGTGTCAGAGAAGTAGCTCATGGCTTTTTTTTCCATAAATATTTCCCAGTTTTAACCAGGTAGTGTCTGTTTGCTATAAATACATTAATGCTTATTATGTAATTACTTCAGCAATATTGCAGACTAGCCAAACAGGTTGACAGAAAGCAAACGTCTCAAAACATATGGGGGTTCTCATAGATCTTCTGGTGCAGAAGGAACTGACCGTATTTATTCTGCCTCCAGACTTCTTAACAGATAATCTGGTTTTTTAACCATTTCAGGAGTTACAACCTGTGTTATGAGATTTGCACAAACTGCATTAAAATTTCTACACATTCTGGTTACTGTATACGTTATGCATATAGGCTGATAAATGGGAGGTTCATGCAAAGTGTATTTTCTGTTCAGGTCATTTCTTCACAGAATGGTATGAACAAGGATATCTCCCAGCCATTATTATAAAATGATGTCCTTAAATGTTAATGTGATTAGTCAGCTTTCACTACCTATTTGAAATAATACAGAGAAAAGGGCCTAGTCCAGGAATATCGTGTTCACATTGTCCTTTTCACCAGAAGTCATTCTATGCCACTTTCCCTGCCTTCATGGTGAAAGGGAGAAATGGAATCAGCTGTAGGATTGCCATGTGTTCTGCTGATTTTCGACAAAAATCATATCAGAACACAAAATTCAGATTCAGGTTTGCTGTATTACAAATTCTGTTGAGTTCCAGATAGGGTTTTGTCTTGGCATGGTCTAAAGTTGTCCAACAAAGTGTCTCATCTTTAGGAGTCAATTATTAGAACTTTGAATTTATATTATGGAAATTATTACAGAACAATAAATAATATATGCAATTTTTCATATTAGTTGTATTCTGGGAGAAAATTTCCTTTCTGTGTGAAAATAGAGTACAGAATTGTTTCTGATATTCATTTTCATGTATAGATCTGGTAAATAAATATACAGAAAAAGTTACAGAAATGTAACTTTGCATATACGAAAGTATTTGGTGAAACCTAGAACTGAAGACAGTGATAAAAGTCCTATTGACTACAAAGGGGCTAGCAGTTTATCTCCTGTCTTTCTGAATTGTGAGCTTGCTTTTCTTCCAACCACAAACCCCTTCCTTTAGCAAATGGCCTGTAAAGAAAGACGAATGAACAAGTATCTTGAATTAATAGAAAGTATCAGCTTTAGATGACAGAAGCTCTGTGGCTCTGCTGGTTGCATTAAGGGATTTAGGTATTATATAGAGCCAGCTTTGGGTTTCTGATCCCTCCACAGAATGAGTTCTTGTGATTAACCTCGAACACCATCTTGCTCTTGGGAAGCTGAGAGTGCTGCTGTCTAAGGCTGCTGCAATGAGATTTTTACAGAACTGTAAGATTTTGGCTCAAAATTTCTGCAATGCTTTAATATGCATCCATGTATATGTGTGTCTGTGGGTTCAAAAACCAAAGTGATCCTGCCTGCAACATACCTCATTTCTGAAAATGTCATTTTTACCTTAAAAGAACAAAGGCTGAGGCAAATAGGATAGGATATACTTTCCGAAGGCTCCTCAGTGAAGTTAAAATCCACGTGCAAATTTTACCTCTGTTGAGCCACTGAAGCTTGACTCCTCTATGGATTCATTTCTGTGCTTTTGTAGCACTCCAAGTGCAACAGGGATCTGGGACAGGATTTGGACTGTAAGCAAAGAGGGATGACCTTTTCCTTTTCTGCTGTTTAAGGACATTAAGAGGAGAAAAAGCTTTTAAGAAACAAAACACAACGTCTTGTTAAGCAGCTGGGAAACAGTTTGTTGGCCAGAGGAAATATATATTCATATGCCTTTCACAAAAACTCTCAAACAAATAGGCATTGTGTATATCTTGCATACATGTGTCTCAGGCAACCTTTCTATACATGTGTCTTCAGTGATGGCAAGACGTGTACAAGCTTGTATTTCAGTTGAATGTTAATGCAATTCATATGAGGCTGTGATGCTGACATGCACATCATCATGTAAAAGTGACATGCTCAGCCTTCAGCATGCCTTTCCTAACTTTAATCTCATTTTCAGCTAGCCACGCCTTCTCTTTCTGTATAATTAAATCATAATTTATAAAGAAATAATAATTTACAAAGAATTTCTTAAAATCACCATAGCTGTAATCCATAAACTGATTTTCAGTCCAGACATTCTTACCATTTTACTCCTGTGAGTAACAGTGGCAGGTCAAGGAGGCAGAAGCAGCCTCAAAACTTTTTGGTCTTACAAATGTGTTGATTTTTAAAAGGAAATGTCATTATTTGTGTAATGTGTCTGCTTGGACAAATCAAATAAAAAAATGTTTTTAAGAGATTCCCTGTATCAAAGTTAAAACTTCCATGTGAGCTTTTAGAAACACTTCTGATTTTATCTTCAAGAATGTAATTTGATAGACCTAACATCTCTAGAAAACTAGGTTTCAGATTCCAGTCTCAATGTTTCCAGCTTCAGCTTCCAGCTGCTGGATTCTGTTAGTTTAAAGGGAGCATAAAAATGACAGCTTTCCATGTTTGTACTTTTGTGTCCTGACCACGTCATCTTTTAACCTACTTTTTAATTCACTGAGGATGCAGCACTGTAGGGTAGGTTACTGTTAGACAGCAAGAAGGTAATACATTAGCTACTCTACAGCAGTGATCCTTGTGTTCGCTTGGGTTCAAAATAAAACAGGAGAAGTTCAGGTTAGATACAAGGAAGAAGTTCTTTACTGGGAGGGTGGTGAGGCACTGGAGCAAGTTGCCAAAAGACGTGGTAAATGTTCCATCCCTGGCAATGTTCAAGTCCAGGCTGGACAGAGCCTTGGGTGACATGGTTTAGTGTGAGGTGTCCCTACTCATGGCAGCAGGGTTGGAACTAGATGATCTTAAGGTTCTTTACAACCTTAACCATTTTATGATTCTATGATTCTATAACCAGGCTGAATGCAAAACAGCTATCCCTGTTTTTCTTGGGGAAAAAAAACCCTTGTGCTGTCTACAAGGTAAAGAATATACTTGTGGACAGCCAGCAGAGCAAAGATAATGTTCTGCAAAGTATTACACTAGCTAAATGTCTTGCAATACTTTTATGCTTCCAAATCTTAAATAGATTGGGCTTCTTTACTCTCAGAATTAGGAAGATTTTCCAGCTTGCTAAAACTTGTTGTCGTTCTTTTCTGGATCTTTCCTATCGTTTGAACATTGTTGCTAATGTACAGATGGATGAACTGAATATGAACTTTCATTAATAAACCATCATGTGGTAACACCATCTTTTCTGCTCAGTAGTTCCCTCCTTTTAGATATAAGACTGTCACTGTTTTCTTAGCTACTTTATCACATTTTGAGCTCGTGTTCAGCTCAAAATCTGCTTCCAAGTCACTGTTGCCTAAAATACAAACACCACTGGTAAATGTGTCATACATTCCCATCCGTAATGTGGGCATAGTCTAGCATGTGATTCACGCTCTTCTGCAGTGCTAAACCTGTCCTCCTCAGAAATTATCATTGCATGGGTTTTGTGACATCTGCAGAGTTCACTGGCAAGACTTTTATTTTTATCTCCACATCGTTGAAAAATATAATGATTATTGTTTTGATCAAAACCTCCTTGATGACTAGGAAAAAAAAAAGGAATGATAATTCTTATTGCCAATCACTAGCTGAGATCTATTTGTGGTGCCAGGGTTTCATTCATTTAGCATGTGCTGCATTGATTTGATTTTCTATTTTTTAGACAGATTTTTTAGAGATGGTGTATATAGACACTTTCTATCTAGGCGCTGCATAGTATATTTTGGAACTCTTCATTAGTGTTAATCACATATGATACAGAACAGAAAACTTCAGAGGTATTGAATAAGTTAAATGAGCAGATGGATAGAAAAGGATCAGATTGGTTCCACGTTGAGGGAGAAGAAGAATGTTGAGCTATATTACTGTATTGGGCCATCCACCCAGGGGATGGTCATCATTCACTTCTTTGATCAGAGCTCAAGGTGTGAACTCACCCGAAACCCAGAAAGGCTTCACATGTGTCACTGCTTAGAGAGCCCCTTATTTCTAAATTGTAGTTGTGGAGTTATACAGGTAGATAAGGATGTCAAACTGATCTTGTCAGGAACTTTTTTATTAAATTATTTGCATCATAAAAAATCCTAGTTTGTAAAACAAATACATGTGTGCATACAAATGTACAGTTTTGATGAGACCTGGATTTCTCATAAAAACAAATGTGCCATATGCTGCATTGCATATACTTTTTCTCCCAGTTTTTCATTCCATCAGTCTCACCAAACCTAAGCCTTCACTCCTCTGATGCATCTCTAGCAAAACTGAAGCTTTTAAAGAAGTTTGATAAGAGGGCCTTTTTGACTGTTGGATTGAGGAGTCTTCACTACCACAGCTGTTTCTAAGTCTGCTATTGCCTACTAATACATCCTGCTCATATACTGGGGAAATGGGGATTTGGATGAACAAGTAACTCAGCAGAAGGTGTTCATTAATCTTCCAAGTAAAGATATTTCCTTCAAGGTTGTTCAACCAGAGTAAGATTTATTTCTATGCAGAGAGACAACAGAAGGGCTACCTCCAATCATGATCATCTGTGAATAGGGTACAGGGGCAGGGGGGCAGAAGGTTGCCATTGTCATTTGCAGTAAAATGGTAGTTAATTTCTATCTTCATGTCTGCACTGTTGTGTCTTAGAAGCTGTCACATAGCTCCAAAAATTCTGTAAGTCAGTCAAATGGAAAAAACTGCTGCTCTGCATACAAAATATATTCCCAATATATCAGCTTCTAGCCATAAATTCTCTTTTATTAACCAAGGAATCTCAAATGCCAAATACTTGCTATTCTGTAGGAAAGTGTATTGAGATAGGCTAAAGGGCAAGGAAACACTCTGACATAGTGGTAAACCAACACCTATAAATATTTTCAGGATCACAATAGAACAAATGATGTCCTTGCTGAGAATGCTCATAATTGTGTAACTACAAGGATATTGTCATCAGCAGATCCTGTTGGTATAAATGAATATGTCTCAAATGCTGATTATTCCAATATTTTTCAAGGATAATCTCAGATATTTAATAGAATACGAAGGAATAAACATCTGTTGAGACTGATTTATAGTCACAGGCAAACTGTGGCAATAACTCATCCTCACAGCTGTTCATTATGAGAGATTGCAGCTGAAACACAGCCAGCTCTGAGACCAGGATGATTTTTACAGAGCAAGTCTTTGGGTTTGGTTAGGAGGCAGTGCTTCTGTGTTTTGAGATGCTTACAGCAATGCAGAATGAGGTTGTGTTTCAAGCATTGCATTGACCAATAAATAGTCTAGAAGCACACTGTATTAAAAAATAATTCATATTACATTATTACATTACTGAGCTAGTCTGAAATGGGAGCTGAATTCAGGGTAGGATGCGTAGCATAAGAAGAATACTCATTTTGAGGAGTAACAGATGTGCAAATTAAATGTTGGACAAAGAAGGCGAAAAGGAGCTCTGCCTTGGAATGTTTTAATTTGCTTGCAGGCAGCAACTTAATTTGGTTAGTACCATTTATTATGGAAGCTGCATTTGGGAAGGCAATTGTAGTCCATATGAATGACAGAAGGACGACATGCACAAATGACAGTCCTGGGTAGAACTGAGAAGGGAATCAGAAGGAAAATGTCTGAAAAAGCGAAAGAAAAACAGCAGTTGGGGAAGTTATGAAGCATGTTGAAGACTGAGAGAAGCCTGACTCAAAGGGAAAAACAAAAATATCAGTGGGGTGGGGATAAGGCAATCAGGCACATATTGAGAGGGAAGAGGAGGTGACTGGATGGTGTTGGGCTGAGGGTTGACTGAAGAGCCATGAAGGAGTTGTGGGCAGAAGTGGGCACTGTGAAGTGCCAGTGGATGAGACAGGCAATTGCTGGAGCTGGCCTGTGGGATAACAAATGGAAACGAAGGGCAGACTATAAAGTTGTTCTGTGCCACCTCCCTCCTGTGGATAAAAAACAAATCCAATGCCCAAGCTTTATGAACCAGAGCAAAGAACAATTGATTAAAAAAGTACACACTGTCAAACATGTACACAGCAAATACATATGCGCACATGCACACACCCCCTTCCTTCCCAGACTCTAAAAGACCCAAATTTTGTGTGAGGCTTATGTCTGGGTGGCAGAAAAGACAAACTGCATACACTGGTGGTAGCATTTGTCTCTAGTCCCTAGAAAATAACCCATACTCCTACGTGGGCTGTATATGTCATCCTCACAGCTGGGTTCTGCAACACAGCGTTTGAAGAGAGCTATAGCAACAGAGTAGTACAAAGCCAAACAATATGACCTCGCACTCAGCTCTTTGTCCCGTTGACCCTTGGGAATAACCAGTAACCATGACTTAATGCTCTTATAAAAAGGAGGTTTTTTAAGGCAAGACTTTGTAGGGAGAGGTAAGAATATTTTTTGTTAGAGCATTTCCTAAATCAAGTTTTCTAAATATCCAATATTCCTATCAGTTTCTAGCTTGCCAACCTAATTAAAAGGAACTAAGGCAAATTCATGCATTGCAGCAGGAACAGACTGCATAGAGTCAGTGGAGGAAGAAACCATAATTCTCTGACTAGCTATTTAATAGGCTGCATACAGTAGAAATGTCAGAAAAGAGTGGAGATATTGAGATGGAATCATTAAACACATTTGAAATTTTAAAATTACATTTTCTTGTTATATTATTTACCTAGGCCATGACTCATTTCAGATTCTTTCCTCTGAACTCTGAGCCCTCCATATCAATTGCATTATACATAAAAATAGTTGTCCTTTTCAGCACACACTGGTAGGTATTCAGCATCTTCCACTTCCAACACCCTTAGAGAAGCGCAAGGGATATTTAGGAACTGGTACAGGTCTGTAGGCTGGTGATCCAAGAGGAGTTACAGCATGAATTTGGTTAGGATGTTCATGGTATGTGGGCTTGATCTCTATAAAATGGCTGAACAGCATGTTGGGGTAAGTTCTACCCTGCCACCATGGTCATCCTGCTTCAGAGTGCTTGTCTGCTGTAGTGAGGCTGGAGGATGAGGGAGACAGCTAGAGAGTACCCATGGCTGTACTGGTGAGAGTGACCTGATGATCCCATCTCTGGGATGCTCTTGACAATGTAAGGAAAGAAGTGATACAAGCACTCGTCTGCCACAGGCACTTAAAAATTTGACAGAATAGACAGAGGTGGAGACCAGGATGGAGGAGTAAAGAGGAGAATGAAGGAGTAAAGACATTGCAGTAAACCAGCCTAAAAATTGAATTGTTAAAGCTCTTCCATAAAAAATATTTTACCTCTTTTGACATGGGTAAGCCAATAAAACAGGTGGAGCATAGTAATTAATATGCCATGACTTGATTCCTAAAGAAGAGAAAACGGAATCACTCCTTGAGGAAAAGGATATTTGTTGTCTTAAATTCTGACTGCACTCTCACAGTTTTAGTACGTGCAGCAACCACAGAGGCAGTAAAAAGCAACTATCACTTGCTTCCAGGCCATGATAATCTCAGCTCTGGAAACTTCCTGAAGGGTCCATTTGTAGCAGGGAACAGAAAGCAAAGCCAGACTTGTTAGACTCCTACTGGAACTATTTCCTATGTAACAGCCTATTTTATGCCCATGCTGAGCAATTTTGCATTAGTAAAGGTTAATTTTTAAGCAAAAGGTAATATGCAAATGTTGTCATTGGTGCTTTTCCTTTATTGAAAGATGATATCACTTTTCCACTTTTCTACTGCAGACACACAGTGGATGTTACATGCCTGAACATGCATTAACATGTGTGGTGCCAGTTGTATATGTATGTAGCAAAAATCACAGCACCAAATAATGTTATGATACCATGTGATCAATAATAATGTATTTGAAAATTATATAGATTATCTCTATATTATTCCATGATGCATCTTTAAAGGGCCAAAATTAAGGATTTGAATGAAACTGTAAGATTCTGAGCTACTGACTACCATATTTTTGAAGTTAACATATCAATATATATAAGAAATATTTGTTTTTCAGAGGAAAATCAGTATGTTTTCTGTTTTAACCTTGTCAACCAGCTGTGTGTCAAACCTCTTGTTAGGGTCTTGCTGCTGGCTGCTATCACAGTGAGGATTTGGGGGAAGAGGAACCATTGGTCTGATCCAGTAGAACCACTTTCACATGTATTTTGCAAGGCACATACTCTCACATACTTAACACGACATGTAGCTGATGGTCTGAATTAACAAAGTGGGAAGCTGAAGACTTTTTTTTACATTTTCAGACCAATATGACTTTCTTCACTGAGTTCCAGCTATAAGCCACCCCCATGCCTTCCTTGTTCTTTCCCATAGATAATGCTGTAGTACCTGCCACAAAGCCTTTCAGGTTTATACCACGTCAGTAGAGGAGCTGAATACTGTACATTCAGATATGAATGAAGTAATAAAGGTGGTAACAAGCACAAGGCCATTGCTATGGTGTGATCAGCAGCTTGCATTCCCCCTACCAGTGCTAAACCTTTCACTCTTTCCTTCCTTCTGGCTTCCTTTCTCAGCAAATCCAAGAGATGCCAGTCATATATATTAAATATGCACAGATCAATCTACTGAGTATATGTGGTGCCTATACCCCTTTGGAGTGCTAGAGTATGTTTTAGCACACAAAATTTATTTCATATAGGTATTTCTGACAAGGAAACTTGACACCATAGTGTGATGACCTTATCTAAGGCATCTCCACCCTCCACTATTATCTTGGACCTGAGATCCTCTAAGCTGTTCTCACTTTGAGAGGTTTCTGAATAAGAATGCACTGCCTTGTTTTCCCAGGGATAATCCTACCCATCTGTTGTGTAAGTACAAAAGAAGAAATGTGATTCATATTGAAAGAGAGACTGCTGAAAAATCCTGCTTCCAAATGCACAGCAATATTCATTTGAAATCTAAGATAAAAAAGGAGGAGGAATAAACTCCGACCTAGGGAGAGATGGTAGGAAATCTTTCTGTTTCTTAGGTTCCCATTTACATGTAAGCCACTTCTAGCTGGCTACTGCAATTTAAATTCAGTTTCACTCTGATAAAACCTTCAATTCTGTTTGAATAATAGAGCTTTGCAAGCCTAGGAAAAATGGCAGTTTGTGTATGCCTTACCTGGCACTGAATGCCTTTCCTTTTTCCAGCATCTTATTATTATTCTCTGCTAAAATGTATGTGCAGGTAGATGCATATTCACTTTCTTTCAGAGAACATTTTCTATGATTCATCTAAAAGTAATCCAGGATCATTTGGGGGTTTATTTCACAAAGGCATATCAGATGTAGACTCCATGCTAAAAGCCAAGGAGCCTTGTGAGACACCAGATGTAGCCCATTTGGAAACAGTCCTCCAAAGGGGGCTTTCTGACATGACTTCAGTAAAAGAAATTATAAGAATTAAGGGAAATATTGGTGAGCAAATACTCTGTCAGGAGTACACAGATGCAGCGAGTGAGAATGGTACTTTCTTGTGTTTGTCTTATTTTCAGACGTTTTCAGAGTTTTCCCATGGGAGGGAGCTTGTGAAGTACCAAGATTGGCTGTGAAATGTCACAGTACAGGCATAGTGTTGCCTACATGTTCATGGAGGGAATGCTCTAGTTGATGCAAGAGCCACATGGGCTGTCCTGTTGGCTGCCATCAAGGAGAACAGCACAAGGAGGGCCCTCAGAGCTCTTGCTGGCCCTGCCAATCAACTGCCACATCCCTATATCCAAGGAAATTTAATTAGTGTAAAGCCATTTTCATCCTAGCTCTGAAATACACTGGGGTATGGTACTGGCACAGCTGACTGAGCATGCAGTCTCCAGGACATTAAATGCTGTTCTTGAATTCTAGTGGACCAAAATACTGCCTTAGTAGAGCAGGTTTGAATTTTAAGAGGTTTACTGTGCTATCTCATTCAACTTCATTAAAGTCAAGGAAAGACAGCGAGTAGCAAAGGTTATATTAACATATAATGCAGAGAGGTAACCTACA
This sequence comes from Psittacula echo, assembly GCF_963264785.1. NCBI lineage: Eukaryota > Metazoa > Chordata > Aves > Psittaciformes > Psittacidae > Psittacula > Psittacula echo. Next base: position 122,886,084 of record NC_137737.1, read on the forward strand.
GGCGAATGTCAAACATACTAAAATGCATAGATTTAAAATGCAGCCGCATCAAAGCTTTTACTCAGTCAATACAGACCATGGTTGTTGAAGTGGCTGATGCTTACTGCATGATGTATCTAAGTGGATATTGCATTTGTACTAGCAAGTTGTGCTCACCAGAAGCCAATCTTCTACGTGAATTTTTACATTTTTTGCTATCAGCTCTAAACTGGGTCCTAACACACTAGGATGAAAAAATGAAGCAGAAGGAAACTGAACTGGCCTCCACTGACTCACAGAGACACTGCAGTCCTGGTTCAGCTCTTGCCCAAGGCTAATCAGGACAAACCCTTTTGCCTACTTTTTTCTCCCCCGAAGAATCATAGAATAGTTAGGGTTAGAAAGGACCTTGAGATCATCTAGTTCCAAGTCCCCTCCATGAGCAGGGACACCTCACACTAAACCGTGTCACACAAGGCTTTGTCCAACCTGGCTTTGAACACTGCCAGGGATGGAGCATTCACAACCTCCCTGGGCAACCCATTGCAGTACCTCACCACCCTCACAGTAAAAAACTTCCTCCTTATATCCAATCTAAACTTCCTGTTTAAGTTTTAACCTGTTACCCCTTGTCCTATCACTACAGTCCCTAATGAAGAGTCCTTCCTCAGCATCCTTATAGGCCCCCTTCAGATACTGGAAGGCTGCTATGAGGTCTCCACGCAGCCTTCTCTTCTCCAGGCTGAACAGCCCCAACTTTCTCAGCCTGTCTTCATACAGGAGGTGCTCCAGTCCCCTGATCATCCTCGTGGCCCTCCTCTGGACCCGTTCCAACAGTTCCATGTCCTTTTTATGTTGAGGACACCAGAACTGCACACAATACTCCAAGTGAGGTCTCATGAGAGCAGAGTAGAGGGGCAGGATCACCTCCTTCGACCTGCTGGTCACGCTCCTTTTGATGCAGCCCAGATACGGTTGGCTTTCTGGGCTGCGAGTGCACACTGAAGCAGGCTCATGTTAATTTTTTCATCGACCAACACCCCCAAGTCCTTCTCTGCAGGGCTGCTCTGAATGCAGGGCTGCTCTGAATAAAAGAAGCTCTATGTCTCCCAAAGGCCAAAGATATGGCTTACTGTAAGTGTCTACAAATGCATCTTCAATTAAAAACTGGTTATTTTGTTATCCTGAGGTGCTCAGATAGGTAAGAAGTGTTACTATACTAATGGTATGTTAAGGAAACAACCATTTGCCAGGTTGGTGGTGCTGAGCAGTTAAGAAGGGCACTCAGGACTAATTTGTGCATGCAGAAAATTGCTCCAGTGTGAGTACAGCCGGATAACAGAAAATGAAGCAAAGGATGAAAATGGAAATAGTTATGCTGGAAGCAATGCCCAGCATCGCAAAGCAGGTATGTTTTTTAGCACTGCACCTTAATCAGCTGTGTCATCTGAGGAGAGGCTCTGGCTGGGACCAGGGTAGTGGCAGGGTACAGGGGTGAAGTGCTGCAGCCATCCAGAGGGAAGGAAGGTGTTCATCAATGTCCTGCTCACACAAAGTCCCACTGTGCCAGCGCTGTACTCTGTCATGCAGTTTCCCACTTCTGGAATGAAAAAATGGCTTAATTCATGCCTACAGTCATGTTGTGGGGCTTTTAATAAAAGTAGTGCACACGACTAGGTCAGAATAGGTGAACTAAAAGTCTGTTTTCTGACTTGCATGAAACTATGAGTTCGAAGATTGTGTGGCTGAAGCAAGAGAACTTCCTTATCTTATTCTTTCAAAAGCATTTATGTTAAAGGCTTGACTCATTTCCAAAGAGCAAGAAGATAAAGAAAAGTTTCTTTCATAAAATCTGATTCAGCAATGCTTATATGTGAGCAATCCCAGCAAATTTAACTATGGAGACAAAATGCAGCTATGAGAATATTTAAATGCTTCACATCAGGCATTTGCTTAAGTACCTTACGGCTTAATATGCCTATTGTGCAGAAATAAATCCAGTGCACTTATTTGACTGTTAAGGACAGTTGATTGATACTAAAATTGCAAAATAATCATAGAATCATAGAATAGTTAGGGTTGGAAAGGACCTTAAGATCATCCAGTTCCAACCCCCCTGCCATGAAGTTAAGTCAACTGAATGCAAAGGAATGGAGTGTTGAAGAGTTCTGCCAGATCAGGGAGAAAAAAAACCACAGAGAGACAGGAATCACTCTGCTTTTTGTGCATTTTTGTGGAGTGAAACTAACTGCTGCATATTGAGATTCGTTTTGCAAAGGCTTGATCACTTGTGGGTTTCCTCTGATATTGCCATAAGGCCTTCTTAGTAATGTATTTGTGAAGTCAAAGCATCGAATAAAAAGATGTACTAGTACTGTTTTCAAGCACATGAATTCTGATGTTTTAACAAATGTGTTGTAAGGTTGTGCTTTCAACACAGTCTAAACTGTGAGACAAAAACAGACAAAAAAGTACATCTGATGTAATATTAACCCTCCAATTTTAACAAGTAATCCCTTGATACCAAATTGTAGCTTTCAAATAGTAATTCTTCCAAACACTGTGTCTTCCCTTATTTTCTGAACATAAAACCAATTAGATCTCAAGGAAAATGAATTGTGACTTTTGTGTTTCTTTGTAAATAAGCTTGTACCAATCACTGCATGCAAGTTTTTTACAGAAAACAAAGAGGATGTAAATAGCAAGGAGTGACTTACTTGTTTCAGGCTTCCCCATTTTCCACAAATATTGAAGTTTTCCTTCAGACATTTTTCTCAAGGCCTTGTAACTAGACTTGCAATGTCTGCTGATCCTTTTTTTGGCCTCTTTTTCCTTCGACTTTTGACAAAACAGGTCTCCCTACTGTCTGTATCTTTATTTCAGTGATCTCCATTGCTTGTGTTTGGAGTAAAGATCCTGGTTGTTTCAAACATCTGGTTCCAGAGCTGCCTCCTACAACACTAACGTGGGGTCTGGCAGGATGTTATTGTGTATTGAATTCAAAAGCACTAAAAATTTGTCTATTATTTTCTGTATTTGTTACATATGTCACTCCTTGAGCAATTATTTATAATTGACTGTGTAGTTCAATTAATCAAGTTTATTCAGTACTTCTCTGTACTATGTAAGAATTCTTATTAGAAGTATGAAAAAAAGATTTTAATTAATTACATTAGCTTTACAATAAAAAGCAGTACAAAGGGAAATGGAAGAGTATAAACCATTGCATTATCATTGTGCAGTTTCCAGTTGTTTATAAGCCTGTACAGCCCTTGCCACAGAAACAGCAAACCCTGAAACAGTGGTTCCCAGAAAACAGAGAAAAAACATCCAGACATAGAAGTATACTCTATTGTACAGAGGTTAGATTGATTTGGGAGGTTGCTGATAATTTCTGTAATAAGAAATTAATGAAACATTTATATCAGAATCCCTAACATTGCAATTCACATGAAATTCTGTTTTCAGCTCAACTGATTTTTAATGGTTCATAAGCCACTTAGATTGGTTTTCACTGGCAATTTCTGAGAAAATTTGAAAATCTGCCAAAATAATAGCATAACCTTACTACTCCAAGGCAAGGACCACACCACACCTGCAACACTAATCTGCACCCTAGTGGGAATTGCTGGCACATACCAAAAAATTGTACTGGCTTCAGGGGAATAAGGGATACCATGCTGGACTTCCTTTCTCCATGACCATATATCCAACACAAGGCTCCACAATTCTATTTCTGCCTCTTTGGGATTTCAACTTCATCCCACCCTGAAGGAAAAAGCCTTCATGCTGTTAGGTCATAGAATCAGCAATCTTGGTTAAAAGGCAGCATTTGCTTCAGAAACTCAAGGTTTCAAATCCTGACAATAAAATAGAAGTAAAGCGTTGATTAAATGTTTCCGGTAGATTGCCTATTCTTTTCTTTTCTCTTTTTTTTTTTTTTTTTTCTTAAACGAGGAAATTATGTACCATGCTACTGCATTCACAGAAATTGAGGTACTCACAAATTATGAAGAATCAGTCTGGAGTTTTAAAATATGCTTTCCCTTTTCCTTTTGCAATCATGATATCTGAAATCATACTTTACAAATTTATTAAAGCCTATTTTGTCCACTGATCCTGCACAGGGGGCATTTTGAGAACAACTGTAACCCTGGTAGTTTCTAATTTTCGATTTTCAGCCTGCATTTTAATACTTTTGTTCCATGATTACTTCATCTGCTTTGAGAAAGGCAGTCTAAACACACTTGCATTTGTAAGTGAGCTGCTCCATTCACATTAATTTGTTCAGGTTGCTCCTTTGGAAGAATTTCAGAGGAGTCCTTCCAAGGTCACCTCTTCTCCTTTTGTCCTGCAGCTCTCTCAGAAAACCATATTTTGCAGCTTCAAGGGAAAAAAGAAAACAAATAAAAGAAGAAAAAGACCATTCCAAAGGACTATTTCGTCAAAGAAACCCCATACATCCAAGGAAAGCCAATTCCTCACTTGCAAAGTGTCAGGTGATTGAAGCAGTCTCTGGATCTGAGCAATTTTTGTTCTCCTTACCCAGCCTATTCTGTGTAAGTGTTAATAAAATACACAGAAAAAGAATTTTGTCTTCCTTTAGGCAGACCTCTTTTGCCCCATTGCTGTCATCCACACAAAAATACACTTAGTAAAAACCTAGTAATGCTACATAATATAATGCTGATGATACTTGATTTCTGTATTCAGCAATTGCCCTTCAAAGGGAGCAATTGTCTCACTCACTGGAGTCATTACAGAAGCCGTTATCATTCATACTGCCTATAGAATTATATTCCAAAGATTTCTACTGCAATGTAGTATGATTCAGACTCATGGTGTCTACCATAACTTCTGTTTTCTACTAGCTACTTATAAAATTCATTCTGTATCCGTCTTTTGTTGATTGACATACTGGAGAGTCATGTGTCTGTGGAATTCTGATGTCCTAAAGAAACTGCTGTCATCTGTTTTCCACATGTGAGGTCCAATACCTAGTGAGGTCTGAGACAAGCCTGGACAATGTGTGTAAGAAGACGTACCTCTTTCTAATGCCATTGGTGACATTTGACCAGACTCCTCATTGTTGCTTTGGTTGCATCATGGTTTTATCCCATTAAAGATTCTGTAAACTCTGGGGTCTTCAACAGATTTGACTCTTTTGCACCTTCAGTATGATTTCTGGGAACAAACAAAATCTGTTTTCTTAGGGCGAATGGTTGTTGCTATTCATACCTTCACTTTCTTCAGTGAAGTTGCATGAAACACGATGCACTCAAAAGTGGCTAGGGTGAAAACTACCAGTTTTTCTTGAGCTTCATGGTACTGCATATCTTTTTCAGCTTAACTGCAAAGAAGTTTCTTTGTGGCTGGCAGCACCATGGTCCAATACACATTTAACAGTCTATTTCATAAATCCACACAGGTTCATTTTATTTTCTGGTTCTTCTCCTGTGCTCAGTTAAATCATTACAGCAAATTTTCTTCACTGCTTTTCTGAATAGATATGCAGTTAATTTTACCTAGATTGCTGTCTTATGAATCTTCATAGCACCTCTTTGGAATTCCCCAACGATCATTTCTGCACCAATAATACCAAGTTCCTCCATTTTACCAGCTATATCAAAGTTGCCTGTTGTTTCAGTGAGAAATCTCACTGATATATAATGCTTGACAGATCTTTTCATTTGCTTATGAGAAATGATTAGAATATGTCTGTCCTTTATTTACCCTGAAGGGCTTCAACTAAAATAATTTATAACCCTTTTTGAGATTGACATCACTTTTGTACACCTTTTTAATGTCTGCTATTTTCACTCTCCAGATTTAAGTACAAGCATAAGCACAGGTATATGCTTATTTGCCTGATTTAATAGCCATTTTAGATATTTGATAAGATGCACTTGCATTTCTTTTATTTGCCACTTCTTCTCATGTCTTTATAATCTCTTACCCAATATCTCTGAAGAGATTCAGCTTTGATTATTTGCCTTTAGTGATGGCATCCAACATGGCTTCATCAATCTGTTCTTGCTGTTCTAGCAAAACCCTATTATGCTGTCCACCAAACAGGCACAGGGACCTTCTCCAACCTTTTTTAAAAACATCATTTTTACATCATACTTTATATTATGATAGTTAAAATGACATTTTAACTGGAGAAAGGTTGTAAGTTTAGAGACTGTGATGTTTCTGATTGATGGCTTTCTTTACAAATTATTCCTTTGTTTTCATTGTGGCATTGCTGCTTACTACCCATACTTGCTCTGTTTTTCTTTTATTCCTCCCGAAAGGAGAGACAAAACATGGTTTCTCTGGTTCTCCATTATACCTTGTGGTGATAACAAAATTACTTTATAAATCTGTATGTGGAGATACACATTATTGCCACAGGATGATTTTGCTGATGAAGATGCACAGGCCATTTTCCAACATCTTCATGTGAACCATCTCTAGACATGTTACTGCTGAGAGGTCTGCAACAGTCTGTGTGTGCATTCATTTCATACAGGCCAAGGACGATGTCACACTGACTTAAACTCCACTGAAATATTGTATTTTTCTTTTTCTTCTTCATGTTCTGCTTTTGTGTCGCGGTTTAAGCCCAGGCCGTAAATCAGAATCACGCAGTCTACTTCCCACCCCCCCACCTTTCTTCCCTCTGCTTCTGGAGGGACAGGGAGAAGAATCAAAAGAATGCAACTCCCACGGGTTGAGATAAGAACAGTTTAATAACTAAGGTATAACACAAATCACTACTGCTAAACCAATAATAATGATAAAGGAAATAACAAGGGCAGAGAATACAACCGCTCACCGACCGGTACCGCGCCCCCACCCCACAGTGATCCAGCCCTTCCAGGAACTCTCAGTTCTACATCCTGGGCATGACGTGCTGTGGTATGGAATACCTCTTCGGCTAGTTTGGGTCAGGTGTCCTGTCCCTGCTTCCTCCTGGCTTCTCCTCCTCCCTGGCAGAGCATGAGACTCACAAAGTCCTTGATCAGGGTAAACATTCTGACCAGCAGCTGAAAACATCAGCTTTATCAGCATTATTCCCAGGCCGAAAGTCAAAGCCACAGCACTGCACCAGCTACTAAGAAGGAGAAAAAAAATGACTGCTACTGCTATACCAGGACATTTTGTTAGGGAAATAAGAGTGCACAACTGTCACCTTCATGCGCAGTGCCTGAAATTTCATGTCCAGGGCACTACCCATAACCAAGTCTCAGTTTACTGTGGTTTTTCACCATAATCAGCTCAGATCTGCTCTTTCTACTGGATAAATCATTATTTCTTGAGCCTGATGCAATCTGTTGCTGACAGCTTAGACCAACTTAGTTTTCCAGTTTTCCTATGAGTTTTTCTGACTTTTTTTCATCCTGTAGAATCAAATGTACCTCCCAGAGTTCCAAACACAAGAAAAAAGGACCCTTCAGCAAAATTTCTTTCAAAACATGAAATGCTTTCACAGGCATGTTTTAACTCTTATCTTTCCAGCACACCAGTTTTACACTGGCTTTGAAAATCTGAGCTTCAGATGGACCAGATTTCTCCTCTGACCTTAGACCTTCACAGAGATTTCAGACTAGGTACTAGAAGGAAAAAGGTGACTTTACACATACCTTTTGGGTTCATTGTCAGGTTAGGATTACCAACTGAAACTTCATTACTGTAACTTCATGTGCACAGAAGGAGTCTTTTTATTAGCTGAACAGTTAAACTTTCCAATGGAGATAGAGAAAAGTGGGTTTCTGAATGAAATTCCAGGCATTCTGCTGCGTTTTTCAAATTGTTCTGGACTGATAAGTGCTGTGTGAATAACCAGGTGCTGTTTGAATAGCCACAAGCGATTATATGATTTTTGTAGTTCTGAACTTAGTGCTCTCAGAATATATGCATTGGTAAGCAGTTATTTGATATTAACTTTACTATTTGATCAAGTCATCAGTAAGGTTTACTGTAAGAATGACTGGTGTCAAACAAAAGGAAAATTAGATATTTTTTTCAGCTTTGCAGAAGTAAAAGGCTTAAGTATTCTGTCTAGTTAGCTAATAATTAGTTAATAAAAAAAATCTTCCTGTGAAGTTTGTTTTAAAGTCTTTTCAGAAAAGTTAATAAATATGCAGGTGAATTCTTGCCTTGCACATAAAAATGGCGCTGATACTTCAGGCATAAAGTAAGATTTGTAAGTGGCAAAATTATATTAACATAATATCCAGCAGTAATATTCTTTGGGTGGTGATGTGACAAAAAGTAAATGGAAAGTTGTGTAGGTTAGTGAAGATTAGCAGAAGTTGTGGAGAACTCTAGAATGACCTGTAAAAGCAACATTTAATATGCAAAGAAGTCTAAGTGCAGTTCAAGAACAGGTTGGATTTTAATATGTTGCCAAATCTAGTATGCAGATCTTCTCTTAACTCTATGCAGTTTCTTCTGGGTTTTCAATTACTTTTAACCTTTTAAGAAAAACATCATGTCATTATAGACAGCACAATTAAGAAGCATACTTATTGTGCAGAGGTGGTCAGAAAAGTTAATTAGATATTAGGCTGCATTAAGAATGAGATGGAGAACAAATAAGAAAAGATAACACATTCTTTTATGTATGTTGGTATTCCAAACTCACCTTGAATACCAAATTGATTTTACATTGTATTATCTCAAAAAAAGGGGCATGTAAAGAATAACTGTCAAAAAAGAAAAAAAAAAAAAAGAGCAATGCAAGGAATTAATTAACATTATGAACAAGGGAGGTAATCACATCAGGAGGAAGCAAAAAGTCCAGGGTTAGTTCAGATGGAAAGATGCTGAAGATGCCATGGAGTTATAGCTAGAGGAGATATACTGGAATAACATAGAGAAACGTGATAGCAGGGGGACTGAATCGGTGGTGCCATTTGTACCTTCTAATAACAGAACAAAGCAGCTGTGTAATTGCTTTCTGTGATTAAACAGCAGCTTCATAATGTTCAAAAGAAAATCCTTTCCCTTTCAGTAATGAAAAATTAACTTGTGGAACTCAATGGTGCAAGAAATAGAGCAAATAGCTTAGTATGATGCAAGGACAGATTGCAGTGCCAGAAGAGAATAAGGCTATGCAAACACACAGAGTAAAGTAGAACAACAGAGGTCATCAATCCTAATGCTCCTAACCATAAGCAATTCCTGTACCAGCATTCATTTTCTTCAGTATTACTGCAGATGTGCTTTCAGGGAACAGTATCACAACATCAGAAAGATCTCAATAGGAGAATAAAAACTGTCTCTCTAACAGTGTCTTGAACTGTGAGTATCAGTCTGTTCCCACATGTCTCCAACTAACAGTGGAGATCACTAACTTGAAACTACCACAGACTCCCTAACAGTGCTCATTCTGGAATGCGTTCTCTGCTCACCTTTCCTATGCTTCTTGCAGGGGACATTGCATTTGGGACTATCCAGGCAAATTATTGCACTGGCTCTGCTGTAGAACTGATTTATTGATTGCATTTAGGGGTTGTAGCATAGGGCTTTTGATAACTTCCACAGTATTATAAAACACTGCTTATGATTGTCACTTATTCCTTCTCAACAGAGAAATTTGCACAGTTGGCAAGCAGGACATTGCTCTAGGTACAAAAAAGGCCAGAAAATCAGTGGTGTGTAGCCCAGAAATACTTAACTCCTGAAGGAATAAAACAAATCCATGGCTGAAGGAGCAGTTGCGTTGCACCTGAGATTCAGCTCTAGCCTTTCCTTTCAGCAGCAGGCTACAAAGTAGAGCTGCACACTGCTCTTGAGAGGCTTCACCCTGCACAGCACTGAGCACTCAGGCTGGAGCCCAGCCAAGCTGTTAGCCTGATGGCTGGGCAGCACTACTGTACCCGTGTGGACCCTTTTGGAACAATTTGTGCTGTGATAGGTTGCAGTCATTTGCCTGCTTTATTTGGGATCAGATCCCTGCAGAGCTGAAGTAGGGATTTTTTGAACTCTCAGGGTGCTTTATCTTGGTCCAATTCCCTGCTAAATGGGGTGACACCTCCCTGGGATGAGGCAAAGGGAAGAGCAGGTGTCACCTCCCCATCCCCTCTATAGTTCTCTGGTGGAAGCTGGTCCTACCATGGGTCTTAAGAGCCCCAACCACCTGCACTCTCCAGCTGCAAGCACAGGGGCTGTGAAGGTCCCCGTTTTTCAGCCAGATTCCACATAAGAAAGAGTCCTTGCACAGTCACATTAACATCAGGAGCAAGGTATTCATTTGGCAAGCATGCCCACAATATGAATGAGTGTATGTAGGAGGAGATTCGTAATGCGGACTTGAATGCCGAGCATGCAATTCAGGGGCTATTGGTTGCTATGGAGTTCAACTGAAGTGGAAAGTGACAGCAAAAAAACTCATAATACTTGTATATAGAAGAACCTCCAGAGAATTATAACAAGAGAAATGATTTTATGTCTTTAGGAAAGACATAGAGGCAATTTTTGCATGATAAAAGAATAAACCGATGCAGTTTCTTTTTGCAGGCTGGTACATTTCCCCTTCACCGGCAATGGCAGAGGCTTCCAGCTCAATCCAACCAGGAATTCAAGGCCAGACAGATATCTGTGGGTGACTGGCCTCTGTTCAGTTATAAGCTAAGCAGTAGCTTTCCAATGTTGTTAAACACAGTTCAGGTCTCAGCTAGGTCTATGCTATTCTTTGTATCTAGAGCATTGTTACACTAAGCACTTCAGAAATAAAAAATCAGTACACTTATCTATCCAGTCTGTTATCCTGGATGTAAAGTTACTTGGGAATTTTATTTATAGACTTACACAGATGCTGTGGGGAAAAACTTGTTATCTTTTCATTACAAAACAGGAGAGATGCCTGTCTGAAGCTGACATACTGGAACAACCAAAGATAGCTACACTGGATGTGACAGAAGAATAATTTGGAGCTATGACATTAACTTAATGCAACCTGTGCTTAGTAGGAGTTTTATGTGCATATATTCTGGTTCTACAAAGAAATAGAAAATTCTGTAACTTAACTTGGCCATAACAAAGAAGTTGGTACCCTACAAAATAAGACAAAAAAATCTCATAGCGTTGTGTAAGAATTTCTGCATTTTGCCTGCTAGTTAATTGTTCATATTTTTGCAACTAACAAGTTTAAATGGCTTTGGATTGTTCTATGAAGGAAGTTACCTGTGGCTGGTCAAAATACTTGTGAACGCTTGCTGTGAATGAAACCCATTTTCTCTGTGAATCGCAGAAAAGCCCTGCTAATTTCTGCACACATACATGCTGTTCAGATCTCACACAGGTGACACAAACAAGCCCTTTTCAGTGCATGAATCAGCTGTGGGCTTCTCTGAGACATGCATCCCCAAGGACTGTACTTCAGTAATTTCCAGTGCTTTTTTCAGCTGAGGTGAGTTTCATATTTCTAAAATAAATACATGCATTAAAAAACCCAAATGTTTTCAGAGACCACATTAATAGATGTTGGGGTTTTCTTATCAATATTTGATGAGCAGAAAGGAGAATTTAATCTGCTGAAATAAACTACTTCATATGAACAACAGATCAAAACCCAATACTGACTGGATTCCAAGGGCTTTTCCATGAACAGCGTACCTTGTCTTTGTGTGGGAGTAAGTTCTATATTGTGAGGGTGGTGAGGCACTGGAACAAGTTGCCCAAAGAAGTAGTAAATAGTACATCCTTGACAGTGTTCAAAGACAGGTTGGTGGAACTAGATGATCTTTAGGTCCTTTACAACCCTAACTATTCTATGACTCTATGATTCTATGAAATATATTCCTTCCTGGGCTCTCCTTCCTCCACCAGCACTGATCTGCTGTGTTCTTCACATCTCCCTTTCTAAGGCTTTCATAGAATCATAGGATCATTTAGGTTGGAAAAGATCATAGAGTCAAACTGTAAACTTAACACTGCCAAGACCATCACTAAACCATGTCTCTTAAGTGCTGCACCTACACATTTTAAGTACCTCCAGGGATGGTGAGTAAACCACTTCCTTGGGCAGCTTGACCCAATGTTTCATAACCTTTTCAGTGAAGAATTTTTTTTTCCCAATCTAAACTTCCTGTGGTGCAATTGGAGGCCATTTCATATTGTCCTGTCCCTTGTTATTTGGGAGAAAAGACTGACACGCACCTTGCTATAACATCCTTTCAGGTAGTTGTAGAGACCTATAAAGTCTCCTCCCAGCCTCATCTTCTCCAAGGTAAACAACCCCAGCTCTGTCAGCTGTTCCTCATGATACTTGTGCTCCAGACCCTTCACCAGCTTGTTACCCTTCTTTGGACATGCTCCAGCACCTCAATGTCTTTCTTGTAATGAGGGGCCCAGAACTGGACACAGGATTCAAGGTGCAGCCAGCTGCTTCATCTTGGATTAGCTCAAATAATTTGGGCAACCTGAAGATGTTTTTCTACTCTTTCTGCTTTCCTTTTCCTCTTATGTGCTTTACTCCCAGTGGGAATCCTGCTTGCAGGGCAGTACTAGCTCTGCCTCCACTAAAAGCTCTTCATTGGTGATTTATCGTCTGGAGAGGGAACAAACCCAGATGTGGTCTCTTACCTGATTTGTATCTCTGCCGTATTTGCAGTTTGCTGAATGTTATTCAGCTTTGACCAACTTTTAAGTAAGTATAGGAGAGAGACTCTTACCACATACTAACTCAGGAATGTTAAGTCGAGTGGTCTGCAACTGCCAAGATAATGACACTGGTCCAAACTTTGTTAATCTGCTGTCTTGTGGGACAGTCAGGATTTTTAGAGACAGTTTGTTTTTGCTTGCTGCCAGACTATCTTAATGGCTTCAGCTGCCAGTACTTCTGTATGTTCATACTCTTCACCATCTGAATAATCCAACTAATTTCCCTAGCATGCCTAAAACAAAGCCTGCATGAAACTGCTCAGAGAGAGTAATGTCAAAAGCCTTTACTAATGTTATCTTCTCCCAAATGTGTCGCTTTTTTTGCAGTATATCTTATTTGACCCCTTATTTTCCAACAGTCTCTCAGCTTTATTATCCATGTATCTCTTCAGAATGACTGGTGGCAGAGACATGCAAATAGATCATTTAATTTCCCTGCAATGTCTTTATCCCCTTTAATTGTTCCCATTGCTCCCTGGTACTCCACTGAGCCTTTTGATTCTCTCACAGCCTGCTTACGCCTCTTATAATTAAGTAAGTTCTTCTTATTTATTTTCGTGTTATGCCTTTGGCTAATCTCTCCACCAAATCCCTCAGCTAAACCATCTTCATTTTTGTTTTACATTATTGTTCCCTACCACTGTCTTCTGTTGGGCTAACTTCCCATTTTCCAAAGGATATTTGAAGAGCCTTTTTTGTGGTATCTTTCCATTCAGCCAAGGCAGATAGGCACTCTCCCTCCCTCTTCCTTTTTGTCTTTCTGGAGCTTGTGCAAATCTTTTGTAACTCATTAGTGGCTCACTCCAGTAGGCTCCATGCTGAATCTTTGTAGCACCTTACACATTTCTCTTTGTGTAATAGTGATTTATTTCACTTTTTTTGTGTGTGAGAGGGTTAAACTGGTGGAGAGGGGTTTGGAGGAGGGAAGGGAATATTAAGCAAAGGAACAAAAGAGATGGACTAATGGAAAGTGGTTCTGTGTTCATGCATAGAAAATGATTTGGATGCAAATCAGTCACACAGCTGAATGATTTGTCTCAAAGCCTCAAGATTAGGGAGCAGAGGGCTTCAGCCTCAAGTGGCACTCTTTCTGATTTCTCTCTAGACCGTACATTCACAAAGCAGCATGCCTGCAAACAGCCCACCTGAAAGACCTGTGTGCTGCTTTCATGTCTCCTCGTCCTCATCTGAAAAACGTCTTTGTGTTCACTTTGAATTATTTCCTACACCATGTCTTAAAATTGCAAATACTTGTGAGATTGGGGAGGAATCTGGGCAGGGCACAGCTAAATCATTTCCACACTAAGAAAACTGCCGTATCTCCCAGGCAAATTATTTCTTCTGAAAGTACAGCTGAGTAATTGATTCATATAGTGGCATTTATGTAGACACCCAAATAAAGTCTGGAATTCCTCAGCATAGAGTCTAGGAGGAAGATCTTGCACTCAGTCAAATAAAATAATTCATTGTGATTTGGAGTTTAAGCATATTACAGAGGATGCTTTGTATGTACCAGTTTTATACAACCCTATTGAAATCATTATGTAGCCTTTAAAAATATCAGGGGTAGCAGGATCATGAATATGAGTTTGAATGGTCTATTAAGAAAACTTCTTTCCACAAATGAAGGATGAAACTTTTTCTTATTACAGTGTGGCCTTCAGTAATAACAAGTGTTCAGTTCATTTTCAGGTTTGCAATTGTGGGGTTAAATTGAGCTCTGGATTAGTCCATCTTCCCCAATCTAGCCAGAAAGCCAATCCATGAATGATGACATCATTGTGTGTTGATGACACTAAGAGGGTAGAGAAGGCTGGCATGTGTATGATGACACTTTTGGAGCCACTGCACAACCACTGGGAGCTTCGCTAGGGCAGTTCTTGTGGAAGGGTGACCCCCTTGAATAGGGATGCTGAGTTAGAGCAGTGTAGGATATATTAAGTAGATAAGGTCTAGGGGTGCATTCACTTTTACCATCACTGAACTCTTAGTAATCTGGTGCTGTTGCTTGAAAATCATCACCAGCTGGGTGATGGGTAATATATCCATGTCATAGTTTTTTTGAAATAAATTTAGACTAAAAATAAATGTAATTTGTCAATCCAATTAGTACACCCTCACCTTATGTTGCTAAGGAAATTACTTTCAGCTTGTCTGTTTAGCGCAGTTTCCCCATAGGATTTGAAAAGGTCAATCTTGTCCTGTTACTGCAAATGAGGGGTAGTCTGGTACCTAGCAGCAACAAAGTTAAATCTTTAAGCTCTGTGTGTTGCAAGTGGCTTCAGCAATTACACTTCGGAGGAGCTTCTAACTTCTGCAGAAAGGCACAGATCAGATACAGTTTTTCAAGGGACCGTGTCTTTAGACAAAGACTCCGCTCAAAACCTGATGAGGAAAAAAGAGAAAAGAAAGAACAGGAAAACACTTCACTCAAGGCCAGGTTGGACAGAGCCTTGGGTGACATGGTTTAGTGTGAGGTGTCCCTGCCCATGGCAGGGGGGTTGGAACTGGATGATCTTAAGGTCCTTTCCAACCCTAACTATTCTATGATTCTATGATTCACCATTTACTTCTAATAGAAATCTCTCCTGTGTTGCTGCTGTTCAGGAAGAGGTCTTGGTGGAGAAGTTTGCTTTGACTGCACATAGGTTTTTTCTCTCGGGCAGAATTTGAAAAACCGCTCTTGAAGGCTTCAATGACTTGTTTCAAATTAAAGTAAACAACAGAAGAGGATTAAATTAAAATCTCCACGGGAGAACATGGTGCGAACCTTCCCTGTAATAGATCTCAGGCCTCATCAAAATTTGAGAATTATGCAGAAGTAAAGCAGACTGCAAAAGCAGTATGTTACAATCTCATTTTAGACAAGGTTAAGCTGAACTTTCTGAAGATTTCTTTTCTTGTTCCTTTCTTAAAGACTCTATTATTTGTAAATCATCTTAGTGAGAAGGACAGATCAGGAGACAGCCTGATTCAGCTTACTCAGGTGTGAATATGGAATTAGTCATTAAGTGTCCAACTTTTGCTTTTGTAAAATGCATGAGATGGAAGTAGAAAGCGGCCTAGGCTTCTCTGTACAGACTTCCACATGAAAGTAAAACATTTCAGTGTTTTCTTCACTGTCCCTTTCTATCTCCTATAGGGCCTCCTTCAGGGCCTTCTAATTATTCTCCCAGAGCTGAGGGAAGCCTTTCAGCCAGCCTACTGGGAGCTGCTAATTAATAAAGAGTTCCTATTTTGAGTGGATGCAGCTATTTTTCATATTGCATTTGGTTTGCAGAAATAAGGCAACAATTAAAATTTATAGTGCAAAGCCCTGAATCATTCCCTCCACTCAGGAAGCCAAGGAACCTGGTTGTAACCATACCATTTATATTAATATGACACTGATTTATTTCCTGTTCAGATTTTCCTCTTTCTTATAGAAAGAAAAAAAGGAAAACGAACAAACAAACAGATTGGTAAAGTATGTCCAAAAGAGCAGGGATTTAAACTGATAGCCTGAATCTGTTTCATGTCACCACAGACAAGTATTTTCACAAAGTAGCTTAGCTAGAATCTATTGTAAGGAATGCCAGAAGAATCAAAACGATTTCATTGAGAGTTTATTTTATCCACCAGTGTGCAGGACTTATCACACCAAGCAGAAGGATGTGAGTTTTAGGGAAGGAGCTCTTTAGTGACACCTCTGAAACAACTCTCTTTTCAGGAGAATTCTACCAGAATAAATCCCCATTCCTCCCTCACACCTCATCCACAGCAAAGCTGCGTATCTTGAGGTTTGAAGATAACTACAACCATTGATCACTTTTTTTTTCTGCTTTGGCTTTAGGAACTCATTCATAGATATCCTCCGGGCAATCCTACTGTCCTTGGAAGTGCTCATTGAAGATCAGGAGCTTCAGATAAATGGCTTTATTCTAATTATAGATTGGAGCAACTTCTCCTTCAAGCAAGCCTCCAAGCTTACGCCGTCTATCCTCAAACTGGCAATTGAAGGGCTACAGGTAGGTGGAGAGTAATACATGTACTTGCAACTCTTATTGCTGCAGGCATTGATTTTTGCCTCATCAGGCAGTGAGCAGAGTGAAGGGTGGAGGAAATAATCCAGAATGCTTTAGTGTTCCATCCACTTTCAACATAGATTGATTTTCAGATGTTTCAGTTTGACTGTCTTCTACTTTTATTTCAACTGTAAATCAGTGTAAGCAATATATATGTTGCTTACTGCAGCATTAAAAGGAGGGTTAGAGATTTAAGGCTTAATCCATCAGAGAATTCAGGGGGATTAAAATCCAGCAGCATCTGCCTTCTGGAGTATACAGTCCACACACAAGCACATCTGTATGCAGAGGGAGGGTGACAGAAGAAGAGGCTCCCTCAGCAGATGGAAGTGTGGTGTTGTGTTCATGTGAGTGTATTTGAGTTGGACAGAAATAAGGAAAAGGGAGGACAGGCTCCCTGTTGTGCCCTCATTCTGACTGCCTTCATTTGTCACACAGGATCCTGCTACATTATGGTTCAGACTCTTCAGGGGCTGTGCATACACTTGGTGCTTGCAAATAAATGGGAGCAAGCTAAACCATGTGGTGTTACAGGTTTAGGATGAAAGTGAGGACCAGGTAGCTGGGGCCTGATGGGGTAACCTGAGGGTGGGAGTAAGCTGTGGTGCTCAGAAAGCACTTTAGCCCTTTCCACTACAGTCTGAACCCATCTCTGCTGCTAGACCCAAGATGGATTCTTAGGTTTGAAGTAGTCTGACACAACCTTATTTATTGTGGGCATTTGATGGAATACAAGGACTATTTATGTTGGAAGGACCTCTGGAGATCATCTTGTCCACCCCCTTGCTCAAAGTGAGGGCTGACTTAGTCCTTGCCAGGTTGCTTAATGATCACAAATTTCATGTAGCTGCATACTTAAAAGGAGAGATTATATAAGCTGTTGTTTGGTTTTTTGGTGGGTTTTTTTTATTTATTTTATTTTTAGTACTTTTCAGGTATCTTGGAGTCATGAATACCTCAGGAATAATCTTCTCTGGTATGTGTGTATTCTAACTTTAACTTACACACCAGAAAGAATAATTTATTCAACTAGTTTTTTGAGTAGCAAATTGTCTACAATTAGATGAGAATTGTTTCTACTTTGTGTTATTCAAAAATGAGGTAGAAAAATCTGCCAGCAGTTTGAAGCCTGTGCTCCCCTTCAAGGGGAATTTTCATCTATTTAACAAATTAGAAAGTCAACCTGTGCAATTAGTCTCTAGGACAATACCTTATCTTCTCCTGCTGATACTATCACTTCATCTGCCTTCCTTCACAGAATAACATTCTGTGGTTGAAAAAACCCTCCAGTCAGAAAGAAGATAAGGTCAAGTGACATTCATAAGGAAACCAGATTCCAGCAAGTTGTCCTTGTGCCTGTCCGAATTTTGCACTTCCAGTTCTCCAGTAAGAGGCCAGTCCAGCCTACATCGATCTGATTTCTGGACATGGCACTGCCAGGTTGCCTGCTACATTTTATTTGCAGTTCTTGGCATCAATATGTTTCTGGAAGTACCAAAGATTGGGAGTACCAAAGCTGATTTTATGAATAATTATTAGCCTGACTTCCTGTGCTGGCAATTTAAGGAGGTTCCCTTCTTGTTGGTGGGTGGGCATTTAATTTAAAGTTACTGTTTTCTTCTCTGTGATAAATAGAAATATAACTCTCTCTCTAAAAAGTACAGACTGGGAAATGTGTCCTGGATTTTCTAACCAGTGGCTGGCTTGGAGAGCTGTAGGAGTTGTGAATGCTGTACTCCAATTTGACAGGTTTAGAAAACCAAGTCATTCATGCTTATAAAGCTCATATTTAGCAAACAACGTTGGTGTTGGTTTATATTAGAGGTGAGTATTTTTGGCTTCCATAATTGCTGTTGAAATACCTTCATTAAGACTTCTTTCTATTATTATTTTAAAAGAACTACTGCTATCCTAATGTAAAATTAATTTAAAATATTGAAATGTAAGCAAGACCTGCACACAGGAAAGGAAGAGTCACAATATGAGTTACATTGGAGGCCACTGGAAGTGAAAACATCAGGTTCTACTCTCATGAGATGATGATATCTGAAAAAAAAAGGAGATTGTTTTAGTTCCTTATTATTTCTCACAGCTAAGGCACTGTGCATGTACAGATCCTCAGACAGGCAGATTACATGGCTGTCCCAGTTCTCCTTTCTAAGGAAAGATTTTGGGTCATATCAAGTCCTGTGTGAGTCTAGGAAAAGGATGGTATGAAAATAATTCTCTCTTACAATTTCTAGTGGAGTTGAACCTTTATCTTCACATGTTGTTATCTGACCCAGGAACTTCTAGTCTCTCTGAATACAATAGTAATTTTAATGTCATAGCTGAACTATTTTCCCATAGCGTTGTTTAGCCCTCATCTGATTCAGTGTCTCAGAACATAACTTTCTGAAATGTAGAACTGCTAAAAAATAAACAGTAGTGTATTAAAAAAAATAAATATATGCATTTGGGTTTTCTTTTTCTTACTTTCAAATTGCTTTAAGCCAATTAATATATTGGCAGCTCATTTTTTGCATTTGTATTTAATTTAATTTTTATCCTCAAATTGCTGCTGTAGTACATTATCACTAAGCACAGAGAACAAACATTACACAGGTGCATATGTTAATTCATCCTGTGTTGTAAGACCAGCACTAAGCAAATCTAATAGACTTGTCTGTAGAAATTAATATGTTGTGATTATATAAGATGCCTAGTTCCAAACACTGTATAGTCTGTAAATGCTCAGAGAGATGAAGTATGAATTACATCACCATGTGGCTGAAAGCATATTTTGCTCAATACTACTCTTTTTTCCGTTTGGATTTCTGTATATATAACATCACATAAGATAGGTCATTATAACTACGCTGTTTCTCAGTTATGTTATTTAATTATCTAAAGGTAGCCTTATGTCTCCACTTTAAACAAAAGTTGTGCAGATGCAAAACAAATATTTGTACAGCATGGCAATTCACATTATGCCGCAGCAGCGCAGGAACAAACGTTTTCGTAGTGACTAAATAATCTCTGACTACTGAGCTCTTTTATCACAAGACATTTGCTACTGTATGCTTTGAGCTCATGCCATACTCCTTCCTACACTGTATTGATCTTTTGAGTTTTAACATACTATAGAGAAAATTATCATGTGGATGGAAAGGTGGGGAAAGATATGTATAAATGCAATCTATTTTGCCAATAACTTAATGATTTTTAACTTCTGATCCTTATTCTTTTAACGTGAACAGCTTTTCCCATGCACAGTTTATTTCTCCCCTCTGTTCTCTAAATCTGTAAAGTTATATTTCTCTGTATCATGCTGATCTTATAATTATCTTATGATGGCAGTCAAAATTTAATCACGGCTAAAAAGACTAACAGATGACTACAGACTAACAAGTTAACAAGAGACTGATCATTTGACATTTTATGTAACAGATTAGAAGCATCAAAGTCTAATGGCAAAGGTAAGAAACCCATGTTCCAATTTCGAAGCAGGTAAAGCATGTAAAAATGGTCACTTATTAGTATGCAAGATGTTCGTTACTGACCACTGCATTTGATGACCTCTAATAACCATCGGAATTACGGCTGAAGTGTAAGTGTTACAGGGAATATAGCCCGGGTGTCCAGTGAAGTCCAGACTTTTTTTTTATAATGTGAGTTGTGGTTTTTCTTTCAGAAGATGTAGTTGCTTTGCCTCCAGACAGGACTTTTGATATTAGAGAGAATACAGAATACCAGTGGATACAGAAAAATGCTGTTTGCTTCTGCTTTATCCAAAGCAGAATATGTACAGAGCTATGTACTTGCAGTCTGTGTACACGCATACACGTATCAATTTAGAAATTCCCCCAGCTAGCACTATGAGTTGAAATGCAGCAACTTCTCCAACAGCATACAGAAATAGTTCAAAACTTTCAAAACAGCAAGAGGTCTGATCACTCCGGCCATTGCTTTGGTGAAAACAAAGACAGAAGGCCACTGTCTACCAAGACCCAGCTATGTGGCTTATGGCCCAAATCAGCAAGCTGGATTTGAAACTCACCTGAAGATCAGGTTTGCACTGCAGTATACCTAGTACTACCTTACATAACGTCTGACTTGCCCCAGCGCTTTCTCAAGGTACTAGAACGTGAACGAGGGTGAATGGTTATATCCTCGCCATATTCTTTCTTTCTCTGATAATTCTGTAACATGTAGTTGTACTCATATATGCAACAGCAGTGACTCTTAAAAAAAAGCCCGACACCTTCTTTGTAACAATGATGAATCACTGCAGGAGTGATCTTTAGGGTTCAACAAGGCTTTGACTCGAATTTCACAATCATTGCAGCAAATAGCAGTGACAACAGGGAATAACCAAGATCTTCAAACAGGAATTTGTCCCTAGATTTTCACTGCTAATAACTTGACAGAATTTATGACCATCAATGTCCATTAGGAGATCCATTAAAGTTCTTTTATTTTTTTTTTCTTTATTACCTTCAGTTTATCATCATTCAGTGAAAATCTGAAACTGGTATTTCTCAGAGGAGAGGAAAACAGAAAGAAATCAATGATGTTTGACTTGAAAACACCTTAATCAGATATTGGTACTGACAAAATTCTTATGGAAAAAAAAAAAAATCAAATAAAAGAAACTTGTATAAGCTTCTCTTAGAAAATTGTTCAAGGTGCATTTGTCCAGAATAGCTCCGATGCTGAGATCAAGCCAGCTAATCAAGCTAACAGGGTTTTTTGACATTATTGGAGGTTATCCCATTTCAAAATCTGAAATGAGGTACCACATTAGAGAAAACTCAGCCTGCTTAGAATTATAAGAAGCTCTTCAGTCTTTAATATGAGCAATAGGTTTAAAATTTGTTTTGGGGGTTTTATTTTTCTTAGTTTTGTTTTTGTGTATTTTTTTTTTATTTGCCTCCCACTGTAATTATGTGGATTGAGAAACTTAATGTCAGTTAAATTATAGCACCAGATTATTTGTCTCTTGACACTATCTTATAAAATCAAATATTTTTCTTGTTCTTCAGAAGGGAGAGCTAATATAAAAATTATGCTCAAAAGGCAGGCTATAATGTAAGGCTTGAAGGAAAAATGTGTAATTCAATATTATATCAAAGTGTAATTTTCTGGGGCTGTTTCTTTTTCCAAACCTTAAATGAAAGATATGAGCTTTTAGAGCTGATAAAGTTTTCCAATGGAAAGTATCTTTTTCTGGAACAATGCCATTTTTTTTTTTAGAATAAATGTAGTATGGTGAAATACATTTCTAAAATTCGCTTGGAAAAAAAGTCTGGAAATGTGCTTGTTTCCAAAATTTTCATCTGGAAATCTAAATACTTAATATTCTATTATAGCTAGTAAGAAGCACTTGACTTCTGTCTTAATTGTTAGAATTTCTTGCTTTTTCAACATTGAAATCAAGCTGAGATAATGGGACATATTTCAGATCAGCATAACCTGGGTTAATTGATATGATTAAATCTTTGTTATGGTCAAACTGTGGATCCGAACAGAGCCCAGACAGTCCTTGCGCATTTGGAGACCTTGTAAACTTGGTCTTTCCTTCACCAGCCTGTACCACGAAGCAAGAAAGTGACTCTTCTTTCCTTGTTTAAACACATTTGTACTCTGAAACCCGAGGTAGATGTGATCTCTTTGACTTAGTGCTTCCAGTTGAACTCTTTATTACATGTGAAGGATGCAGGATATAAGATGCAGTAGAATAAGACACAACTATACTTTACATAGAACTTTTGAACATAATACTATTATTACTTGAAAATGTAAAGTGAGTAAAAATCCACTTTATAACAAACTGAAGAACACTCTAAGGCACACTATTCTAGCTCAGCTTTTCTGTAGAAACCTGTAGTATAGGAAGAATTCCGTCTGTGCTATAAATATCCTGTGATGCTGTTATGTCTCATCAGGTATTTATAACAGGTCATATTAACAGAAAGACAGCTCTCTGTCATTGCCTACAGAAGGCAGAACAGATCAAAGGTTTAGAAATAGAAGCTAGGCAAGTAAAACCATATATAGGCACATCTATACACCGGTTTGGAGAAAGATAAGTGAAAAACCCTAGCACCTAGAGTAAAAAGCCACTCAATGTAAACCCTAAAGCTGTTTACCTCTGGGAGACTAAATGTAGACTCAGAAGTCACTCATGCATTGCTTTGAGTGCTCCTCAGTCTTTCAGGTTGAAAATCTTGAAATACAGAATCAGCAGACAGCTGAGGCCAGTTGCTGAAGTGGTATCACTGGCTGCGGCTCTGTGCACATCTGCAGAGTAATACTGATTTATGACAACTGAGAATTGGCCCCTTTTTCCCCTTCCTTGTTAGAAAGAAACCTACTTGAAGGCAGATTTTATGTCTAGAATTTAAAGATTTGTAAAAGATTAAGGGAATATTTATGGTTTGAATTTTGTGGAAAAGCCTTTCCATTATCTTTCCCAGGATAGGGAAACTGAAGAGAAAGGGATATTCTAGGCTGGGTTCTTGAGGGTAGATAACTGTTTCTTTAGTAGTGGCCTACCAGAAGGCAGGCAATTTCCTCAGAATATAAACGCATGTGTGTTGCTGTCCTGTATCATAATCATTGTGTTGATAAGACCAAAAGGTGTATTATAGCTTCCCGAATTAGAGTCCCTGCTAATAACTATAGAAGACCTGCTAATAACTCAAGTTTATGTTCATAGAGGCAAGATTATCTGGAAAACATGGGTTTACCTGCAGAGGGGAACAAATCAGGTCTGTGAAGAAAATAGAGAACTCCTTCCAATAGGAATGATTTAAGTGTTTCTAAAAAGAGACAGCTTCAAGATCTAATGATGTTCAGCATCTGAAAATGGCTACAGATCAGAATTTAGCAGATGCTGTAAAATGCAATGGGATACTCTGTTTCCCGAACATCTTCAGCAAAAAACTTCCTTGATTTCAAATCCACTACTTGTAAGAGATGTAAGTCTACACATTTACACAGATATTGGGATTAAACCATTTGCAGTATACATACAGAAAAAGCATACCAATTTTTTTCCATTACAGGTTGTCTCAAAATTTCCCAAATCTGTTCTGCAGTCATTTGTTTCCTCAGTATTGTAATGTGCTTCATGTTAGAGAACTGTGTTGAACTGCTGAACATGAAGTCACAGCTAAAGATGAGCACTTAGTACCCAATGGAAGAAGGTCAGTTTGAATCATTCCATAAATGCTCATGCTATCTATCTCCAACAGCTGTTGTGATATGTACAGTGAGCACTTTGAGCTGTCAGTGAGGGTGCCTTTGAAATTATAGGAGACAAGAAAAGGAATTGGCTCATTATATATAAAATAAAAGTAGATAAACAGACTTTGCTGTCTGCAAGAGAAGGCCTATGCTCATTGTGTGCCTATCATCTCTAGGGATTTGACTGGAACAAGGAAAAAGAAAAGCATAGTAGCTGTAGACTTGCATTTGTTACTTGAAAATTGGAATTAGCTGCTTAGTAGAATTGATCAGCCCAGTCATGTTTGCCAGTTGGAGGCTTTAGGGCTTTTGGCTGTGAGTAAAGGATAGGCTGCAATGTGGACAGCCTGAGAGGCTGGATGTGTTAAGTGGAAAGTCTTTTCTTAATGCCAGTTATTGTATTTCAGTAAAGATCTCATTGAGTTGCTGAGTTAGACAGGAAGAAAAGAAATGGAAATGTTTATTGCAGTAAGTCTTCTTAGAACAGAAAGTAACTGTTTCTTACTGGTAGCCAGCAAAAAGGCAGCTATAGCTAAAACCAGTCATCCTAGAACCTTCCCACCAGCAGATGCGTAAATAGCTCATGTTGTATCATAAAATGTGAACGTTGCCAAATGTACTTGCATTAATTTACATTATTCCTGTCCTCTTTAATTTTGCAGAACTTCAGGACTGATGCATCTGCAATAACTACGTAATTTCTTTTACAATCCCAAAAGCTTTTTCCTTTTTAGAACAGAAACTGAGTGAAAGCTTCCTGAAAAATGTGTGAACTACAGATAAAGCAATTATGTAAAAATATTAAAAAGACTGTATTTACAAGACTAGACCAAAAAGATACAGTAGTGACTTTTCAGTGAGAGTTATGTGTCAGCGGAGGTGGAATGGGTACTATTTTGTTTGTGATGTGAGGTAGTGCTGGAGGTACCTGTGGCTAGGGAGATGAAGGCAGTCACAGCAAGAGTAGGAATGATGATATCCCTGTACACTGTGCTGTGCAGCATGGATTATCTCCTGAGCACAGGCAGGTAAGGTCTTGGCGCTGTCTGGGAGAGGACTCATGCTGAAGCCTTGCTAACAACTGCAGCAGTGAAATTCATGCCTCCTGGGAAAACAGCTGTGGCAGCGTAAGACCAGTTGTCCCTTTGCACCTCTGGCTCACAGTCCCCTTTTTAGCATACACTTTCAAGGGTGTGCTGCATCAGTGGAACTGGCTGTGCGAGAGCAAGCAGCTCAGCTTGTGCAGATGCAGTAGAGGACTCTGGCCAGGACTCTGTGTTCACACTGTCAACTTTGCTGCTCTAGTCAAGGTCATAATTTCTGATGCAAGTTTTTAACAAAGAGCTACAGACAGTAACATTTTTAAATTGTGCATAAAGACAATGACTTTGACAAATGTTTGCCTGCTTATTCTTTGACTCCTGTTATGAACAGAAAACCAGGACTTTTCTACCACACACAGCAATTCTATTGGAAACCTCCATTACTATTATCTCCTCCTAAACAAAGTAACTTATAAACTCCTTAATACTTCGTATGGTCAAACGTATATCTATGGTCAGTAGGTTTATGATCAGTATGGTCAAAAGGGAGTACAACGTTTTCCATGTTTGAGGTGAAATTCCAACTGATGTGAATAGAACTTTGCCATTGCCTTGATGGAGCCTGTAATTCCAACCCTATTACACCATGGTAGGAAGTGATTTTCCACTTTAGAAGTTTCCCAGGCTTGCAGAAAATCGCCCTCAACATCCAAGTACTTTCTGGAAATTTTGCACCTCGACTTGAACTTTTTGTCTGGTGATCTTGAAGCATTCAAACATTTTGTTCTCAAGCATTTTTATGTCTCTTCTTAACTGTGTAGAGCTTAACACTTGAAACAAACATTCCTGAATAGCAGGGGCTCCTTGATGCAAAAATGTCAACATGAAACTTCTCAGTCTTCCAAGGAAAGATGAAAACATCGAGCGAAAAATTCATCCTACTTCCTTCTCCCCTGCTCTCTACCCCTTGCCCCCTCCTAAGCTTTGATTTCAACAAATTGGCATTTTCTGAGGAAAAAAGAATTTCAGTGGAAATTCCTCCAGAGACTGTACTGCCCTGTAATTCAAACCTTCCTATGATTCTTTCAGGATGTGTTTTACATCTCTTTCTGGTAGGCATGTATTAGGCCATTTGAATGTGCATTCTGCTTTTCATTCTGAGCACATTCCCACTGTTTCAAACTGTTTGCAGAAGAACCAGCTTAAAGCATGGCTGAGGTGTAATAAAAATAATTTCCATTTCAGAAGAGGCTTTCTGATCAACTTCAATCTATATGCAATGAAAATGCAGCTAGAAAAAAGCATAGCTAACACAAATAATTAAAATGCAAATATTCTACAAATAACAGGTACATTCGGAATGTCATCAAATTGACAGTTTTTCAGAACAAAGGCAGAAGCATGAATATATATGTGATGAGTGAAATACTTGGTTAGTGTTTAAGAATTATGGATGATAACAGCAGAACTTTCAATAAACCGAAAATAGAGTTCAGGCTTGCCTAGGCTTATACGGTAATATAAATCTTATTCTTCTGTTTTCCAAGAGAATTTAGGAACATCTTTGGATCAGCAGAAGTGTTCTCAGTAGCACGTGTGCTCAATGTCTGGAAGAGATGGTTTCTGGTGGGTTGATGGGAATGCTTATGTAAATGGACATCTGTAGTAGTTACAAAAAATCCTACTCTAACTTTTGTGTGAAGTTTCATGAAGAGTACCTCTGACAATCCTAACTTTGTTTGGTTTCATTTACAAATACAGAGAACCTGAATTTAAAAGTTTGTCTGGAAATAACATCTCCTCAGTATAGCACAGAAGGCATTAACCTCCTTGTGATGGTCCTTTCCTTTATCACATCGTTTGATATCAGTTATCAAACTTATTGTTAAGTGTAAGGAAAGCTGCAAGTGGACACTCCTAAAGACATAAGGATTCCTGAATTTGTACTGTAACTGAAATTAATGAATTGGTACAGAAAAAGATTCTGACTTAATCTATGTAAGTGGGTTTCTGCTAACACTGCAAACAATATCTACTACTCATTCTCTCTGGAAAAACAAACAAACAAACAAACAAACATTTTTTAACTATGCCAAAAAATTACCTTCCATTTGTTCAGACAAATTCAGAATATTTTTTATCAAAAAGGGAACATTTGCACTCAAAACCTATCAGGCAAACATCAATTTCTGTTGTTGAGCACTGTGCCTAATCTGAGTCAACGATCACTGCAGCATGGAGACTGACTGTAGTCATTTGGCATCATGTGTGAAAGAGCCACTTGGACAACCAGATTTAGAAAGGACTAAGGAATCAGAAAACAGCCAAGCTGCAGTCCTGGTCAGATGCTGCAGCAGAATCTCTGCAACTAAGCTTTCTTTATAAAAAGTCAACATTTTCAATGAGAAGGCCACAACTTTTCACACAGAAATAAATAGTTTGGCTGGAAGCGCTGTCTCTTGTTGAAACTGAGAGAAACTTGGTTTACCTGCAAGATTTTGCCTTACACTTAATAGTTGTATCGCCCCACATATTCCTATCCAGTCCCTGCCATGGATATGTGGGTTCAAATAGAGCTCTGGTCACCTAATAATAATTGCTGTTCATAGCAGAACTACTGCAAATATTAGATTTGTTCAGCCACAGTCATCTGATCAGCTGACCGTTATCTAGGTTTTTGCACTTCCCAACCTCCATGCTCTTTCTCTATGTTCAATATTGCTTTCTCCTCTAAATATTAAAAGATGCATAAAGCTGTGAGGTAAACCAGGTGTGCAAGGTGTGCATTTTGAGGTGCTGAGCTCACATGGTTGACACCATTAGGTATTCAAACACACAAAATTTAATTAACTATTCAAGAAATTTCCCTCTTTCAATTTGTTATACATGCCTGAGTGAATGTTAATGGGGTCACATAGCTCTTTGAACTGCTGCTGACAGAACAATAAAGAGTTCCTGTGGTTTTCAAGAAACAGCACAGTATAATTTTGCTTGCTTTGCAAGGGCATTTCTTAATGATATCATTATACACTCTAAACTCCTGGTCCACTCTCAGAAACTCACAACACTTCAAATGACAAGTTGCCTTCTCTTCTCCCTGGGAGAATTGAATCTCAATTATAATTTATAATGTGTTACTTACTCAGTGAATATTCTTTTCCTGTGCCTCTGAGAGGTGCCAGCTCTGGTACTTTAATGAAGCACCCCTGTTTTATAGCCTCTCTCCTTTAAAACTGGAACAACAGCATTTAAAGGGCTAGACCTCTTATCCAGTTTGCTGAGTAAAGAAAGGAATAAATTCCATTTGAATTGTCTTAAAAGACAATGAAAATAGCTTAGATTTGTCTCTGTTCCAGAGAGAAGTTATGCCTGAACAATATTGCTTGGGAATGTAGAAATAACCTTAAAAAATTCCTGCCATCTGTGATAAAATTAATTTAAATGTTTGAAATATTTTGCTTTTACTGCTTACACAATTTTGAGTTTTGTTTGGGTTTTTTATTTGTCTGGGGTTTTCTTTTGGTTGATTTTGGGGGTTTTTTTTCAAATATATTCTAGGCAAAAAAAAAAAAAAATGTAATTGAGTGTTGTGATTAGCTTGGGTAGATTCATTTGGTGTCTACCTCTAAGAACTGCCCAGCTTTGTGCACAGGAAGAAAACCAAACAAAAACCCCACAAACCTTTGTAGTGCTGCATTCATTTCCTTTGAAGTTAATGCAGAAAGTACACCTGTAGGATTCCAGATATAGGCTAAAAGAAAAAAAACAAAGAGGAAATAAGTAATCTTGTAGGATTTTGAATTAGTCCTCTGTGCTGATTTTCCTTAAATTTGAAATTACAATTAATTTAATTACAATTAATTAAATTGTAATTTAGTACAAATTCTGTAATAATATCAGAGCATGATCTTCAGAAATATGCTTTTAACAGCAGAGCGTTTTGTTGGGCTTGCATATACTGGAAATAAGTACCTAAATTCAGTGTGTGACTATACAGTTAACTAACTGTTGTCAGGTTGCAGTTTTCCCTCAGCAGCAGTAATCTCAGATACTGGGTCTCCTCAAATTGCCCCAGACCAGTCAGGAAGTATCCATGCTACTGACATGAACAAGGGCAACTGATCAAAGATTTCAGTGTAGTGAATTTCCAAGTATGTTACCAGTATTATTAGCGTGTCTGTGTAACCACAGGCGAAAGTTGATGTCTCCCTTGTTTTGTGTGTATCTGGGAGGTTGTATCCAAGCCCAGAGAGCAACTTCATGCCACCACTCCCTAGACCCTGGAGGCTGTGCTTTCAAGGCAAAAACCTCTTTGAATCTGGGCTGGTTGGCATACTAAAAGAAGATGTGAAATAAGTCTTGGCAGGAACATATCACTAAAGATGAAACATCTGTTGATTTTTGTGCATATTGCATCCTTTTGAGAAACCTGCCACCTCAGTAGGGAACAGCTTTGGAAGATGTGAGAAAGGTAAACCCTTCTGATTTTCTTTGCTATTCAACTGTTGTAGCATGTGAAGAAAATCTTGCATCCTTTAAATATTTCAAAATACCATTTGTACACGCTATATGCAGCAAACCAATAACTTTAAATTAATTTCTCTTTTTGTTTTGATCCATTTTTCTGCCCTTTCAGTCAAGAGCTGACATTTCCCTTGCATTTCTCCAATTGCTAATGCACAGCAGTGCTTTAAAAGCTGAAGAACTTTTACACTGCCATGACGGGAGGTTTTATGAAGCAGAACAGCTAATGCCATATCTCTCTTTTCTTTTGTCTTCTTTTTTTTATCCCCCCAGCCCCAGCCCCAGTATCAGAATTATGTAAATGATCTCAGCACCACGTTACACAGTGAAAAGCTTCTATTGAGGAGGTAGTACTGGAAGGATATTTACAATTGTTTGCTTTGCTAAATATATCAGAAAACATGCCATTTCACTGTTTCTTTTGTTGCCACATCTCCCATGTCCTTTGTGTTATGCCCCTTCTCAGATAATTTCTGACTGAACTTCAAGGTACTGTCTCTTTGGAGGTCTTTCTATCTACAGTAAGCAAAGCTCAGATGGTATTTAATACTTTTAGTATCTTTAAAAGCTTTATAAGAGTTGTAATGTGTGGAGGAGTAGAAGGGGTGTTCATTTTTTCATACTAGACACTTTTCCAGGGCTGGTTACTACCAGCACATGCTGAGATGCTATAGGAATGCAACAGAAGTAGAGCTCCACAAAATCCCATTCATTTCCACCCTGCAGCAAAAACTAAAATAAAAATGGGAACAAATTAAATAAAACCGGAGTTGGCCTTTAAAATACAACTGTCTGGGGTTTTTTATGTCCTGGGGTTGCAGGCAGAGAAGCAATAAATATATTTGGGCTCGTGAAACAATAGCAGTTCCAAGGGGGATGTGACACCCCCAAGAAGTCCAGTTGTTGATAGTGAGTTTAAAAGCTAGATCCAGCAGAAGCAAAGCTTTGAATGAGAATTCATGGCAAAATCCTTCTCTGTTGCCTTGATGTTAATAGCAGGGCAGTAATAACTGAAGTCTGGGAACTATTGCTCTAAAAAACTAAAGGAACACAAGGCTGATACTTTGCCACTGTCATTAGTGACACCCATTACTTGTCACTAGCACAAGGACAAGGAGGTAACAAATGAAGCTACTAGGAGCCAGGTTTGGAACAAATGAAAGAAAGCAACACTTTCTGTAGTGCACTGTAGACCTGCAAGTCCTTGTCTTGAAGGATATGTGGATGCCACATGGCTTCAAGAGACACTGGACAAGTTATTTTGAGAGAAATCCAGTAGGGGTGACTAAAAGGACAGAAATCATATCTGAATCTAAAAGCTGAGAAGAACTGAAGCCTGGGACCATGTTGAATGAAGACATGCTTACCTGTCAGTCAGGCTTACGTGTTCCTCCTCTCCCTCAGCAGCTGTATAGGATAGGTGGTCTGGAGGAAGATACAAGGCCAGATGGGTCTTTGGCCTGGCTGCATGGCTGCCTTCTGCTCCAGAAGCAGCAAATTTTGCATCTGTCCTCAGTGATTCCTTCAAGTACTGCCTAGTTATGGTAACAGTTACAAAGAATTTGCCTCCAAGAGTCCAAAGACACTAAGCAAAAATGGTCCTAAATTTTCTGCTGGCATACAACCAGTATAATTAGGATAGTGGGCTGCAGTCATGGCTCAGGAACAGTCGTTGGCACTGTGGGACTTGGTTCTCCTCTTGTCAGTGCAGCCCAATGGTGTCAGGACGAGCATTACTGATTTATACTGAAATTCATGAAAACAGATTAGTATTGACCTGTATGAATATAGAAACGACAGTTTGCTCAGTCAGTGGCTCTGTTAGTGATGTCACTGGCAGAACAGCGTATACATTTTTCCTTCAAACACTATTTATCTTTAAATAGCTAGCATGAGAGAGGAATTTATAAATACAATCTTCCATGTTTACTAAGGAAGTAAAGATCTGATTTTGTTCAATATGGTTAAAATGAGCAACCAACCAACCACCATCTCTCCCTGATCACCCCACATCCCAGAATGAAATAAAAATGTCGGAGCCAATATCATGTAAGACAACAGGAAATCATTAGATATGTACTGCCCACTCCTTCTCCCTCACCCCCCAAGCTACAGGTTTCATTTTGAAACAAATCTGGACTTGGAGGCATCGGTAACTATTTCCACTTATTTTCCACTTCAGTGATATGCAAAGCTGCAGTTCTCATATGGCTTGCCAAATGCCTCCATTGATTTACATAAAAAGTTCACAGGAGGAAGAAATATTTGCCTGAAGGATAAAAATAAACATATTCACGCAAAAAAGACGCTAGTAAAAATGTAGTGAATTATGAAATTTAGTGAAAAGCTGATTGTATGTCTCCCTGTGCTTGTTTAAGCATGACCTCAGCAGAGTTTGGTGGATCAGAAGCATGAAACAAATTCAGCTCTTCCCACTGATCCATCACCTGCTCCTAACCGGCACTGTTGCCCTCCTGGTGGGCTGACTAAGGTGGGCGAGGGCAGGACCTGCTGAGTTGAAAGTCTGTTTCTCCTCTCGTGATGCTGAAGTGAGGGCTGCTGGTGCGAAAAGCAGAGAACCACAGAGCCTCTTTCCACACCCTCTGAAGGAAACCACCCCTCATGCTGTGCTGGGGCCGGGTGAAGCAGTGACTGTGAGGATGAGATAAAAGCTGGACTGTGGTGCTATGACTCCAATGTCCCATGGAGCACCCAAAGCATGCAAAGAGTAAAAGACCCCTGAATTCCCCAGCTGTGCTCTGGCACAAAACCATGCAGTCTTCCCCAGTGGTTTTCCGCTTCTTTGCAGAAGTTTTGCACAAACCATAGGACTCAAAGGGGTGAGAGTTTTATCCAAAATCCTGGTACTCTACCTGGTTCTCTTTGAGAAGTGCATGGAAACCTCACAGCAGGTCCTCTCCTCCAGGTGGCCAAGAGACTGTCAGTCAGGACAGCTGCTCCATGGTACTGCTACAGCCTTCCTCTGAAAACATTCAAAACCACCACACTTCTCCTCTCTTTTATCTCCTTAAAGTCATGATTTTTTTTTTTAATGGAGATGTAAGTGCAAGCTGAAAATTTGAGACTCTTCCTTTGCATTTGCAGTCTAGGTTTTGAGTCTCTGAGGTACATTCAGTTAATGTCTTCAGGATTTTGTTTGCTGCTATGATGGCTAGAACCGTTTTCTTTTCATTTTAATTTTAATGAAAACAATACCACAGGAAAAGCAGCTTGGGTTTTAAGGGAATCTTTGAAAATCACAGTATGATTTATTGCCAGCGCTGCTTCTGTGTCTCCACAGAACAGGAGGTTTACATATGCTCTCATTCCCTTGCAAGGCTCACTTGTGACCTGGCTGCTGCTGCTGTCCTTACAGAAGAGACAGCTGTGTTGAATATGGTTGTGATGGCAGTAGACTGGTTTGGCTGGATGGAGGAGGAGGGATGAATGAAAAGGTACAACCTCTCTGATCCAGATGACACATAGCATCTGTTGCACTAAGCAAGGTTTGGTGAGCAGCTCCAACACCTCCTTCCTCACCGAGTCCACATCTAAATGTTTTCCATGGAATTGCTGTTTATTTTCAGCTAAAATGATTAATTACAAAAGACCACCTCCCTCTTCCTTTCGATACAGTCAAAAGAATTCTTTG
Source organism: Psittacula echo (assembly GCF_963264785.1). Lineage (NCBI taxonomy): Eukaryota > Metazoa > Chordata > Aves > Psittaciformes > Psittacidae > Psittacula > Psittacula echo. Next base: position 122,919,230 of record NC_137737.1, read on the forward strand.
TGGTGTACAAGATGCACAGAGACTCTAATTACTTAATTTTGCACAGTAACAATGTGGGATCTTTTTTGCTCGGAGTAAAAGGATGATATTTGAGAAATCATATTCTTCCCCTTCAAATCAGAGTCATGAGGTTTACCTTGAGGCTGAAGTGCTATGTTGCCATTTGTTCCCACTAGCACTGCAGAATCAAGCCAGAAAGGAAACAGCAAGCTTGATTTCACTACCACTTCACACCCCTGAACTCCCATGAAGTGGGGATGAGTGAGTGAGGAAAAGCCTCACGTTATTGCCAATTCCTGGCTTTAGCTAGAAACACACTCCCCTCCACCCACCTCCCCATCTTGTCCATTGCAAAATGGCCACAGTTTGATTTGGAGACCATAAATTCAGAAGATTATTTCAGTGATATTAGAGAGCCCTTAATCTAGTTGTCGAAAGACCAGTTCTGACCAGGAAACAGGTCTCTACTTAGTGATGTGTGCTATCAACTACAGCATCTCATCTAGGAGTGCAGTAGGTCTTCCACTATCTGATTTATGTTACTGAAGGCTTGATGGCGTTTTTCAAGTTGTGGGCTATCCCTAGCTGCATTTACTGGGGCAGTTTGCAGCAATCGCTTGCTGAAGATTTCGTGGCTTTTGCTAAACAATAGCCCAAACCAGATTTCCAGCTTGCTTCATTCTAGCATTTAAAGTTCTGCGTGGCTGAAAAACAGGGACTCCTATTTGCCCCATTCCACTCAGTACCTTGTCAAACTCACAATGTTCTTTTACTGCTCTAAGTTCCCTTGTACCCTGATTTTTGTTCATCTTTTTAACACTGGCAGCAGTGTGAGGCTGGGAAGCAAATTAACATGTACAGTTTACAAGGAAGCACACATGTTCGTGTACTGGAGCAAGGAGGTTTGAATAGGAAAAGGTCTAAATAAGGCACCTGGCAGGGTTTTTTTATTCAGGTTGTCCTTGTGCCTCTTCATCCAGCTATTTAATCACAAAAAATGGATGAACAGAGAGTGCTGATCCATAGCTGTATCTTCACAGAGCCTTGCAGGAATTAGTGCACTATAAATGGAGGAGAATGAAGTGTTTTTTTCAAAGGTGAAAACAGGTTTAATAAAGTGATTAATTAAATAGCCTCCTACATTTTGATTGCAATGAGAAATCTCAATGGAAAAAAAGTGCTCAGTGAGAATGAAGCAACCAACACTGCTCCCTCCAAGAGAAGCGAAGAACGGATAAGCACAATGAAAGCAACACCCCTGGTGCAAGTGGATAGTAAGAAAAAAAGTTTGAATTTGGTGGAAAGTGACTGTGTGTCATCAAGGATTGGTAGCGAGTTTTTTTTTGTACTATGCTTTGTATTCAACCCATGATGGTTTTAAAGACTGCTGTAAAAGGAGATGAATTTTTGCTGATGCAGCAGTCTGTCAGCAGGCAGCTGAGCTTCAGGGCATTCAGTCAATGGTACTGCAATTATTTACAAAGAAGATCAAGTAACCTCTAATTCTTTGGATCTTAGTCCCCTTTCACCTCCCCCACCTTCATTTCAAATACAGGGCTAAAGAGAGGGAAATAAAGGTAAAAACGCTGTCTGGGGTTAATCTCTTTGCCAAAGAGAGGTAAAGGAAAGATTTAAAAGAGGAGAAAAATTACATGTGCATTTTCTCTGGTTTTATTTGCCAAATCCTATAAAAATGGAAGTTTCAGATCTAATTGCAGAGTAAAAAGTAAAGAAATAAAGGGTCTAAATATATCTGATTTTCCTGAAATAGATCTTATTTTTTTGTTCTTTGCATCCTTTTAAAATGCATTGCTGGGAACTGCAGCCTGTATCTAGGTTTTAGAAATCCTTATGAGATGCAGGATCTGGGTCTTTCCCTCAGGGAAAGGGAGGATGACAAGGGAGGAGGCGCTGTGATGAAGGAAGGTGGGCTCAGCTCATTGCAGTGGGTGCAGATGTTGGCAGGTTCTTCAAACAAAGGTGATTGGTCAAGAGATGTAGAGCTGAGCAGCCATTGCTGCTGGGGGATTAGAGTTTGGGGGTCCTGACCACTGAACACTGAGAGGTGGCAGCAGAGAGCCTGTGGCAGAAGAGCAGGGAAGAGGGGGAGTTTGGGCAGAAGGATGTTTGGGGCAGGACATTGGAAAAACTGATGAGATTTGGAGTTGGGTGGTGCTCTGGATGGCTTTTGGGGACAGGGGATGGGTGGTCTGTTACGCACTGTGAAATTTTGGGAAGCTCTGATCTGAGACAGATAAGTGGAATTAGAAATAACCATGAATGGGATTTTTGGAGTGACTAGAGCTGTGGCTGTTGGAGAAGGGCAAGAGGTTTTCAAGCCTGTTGGACCAAAAAGGATGAAGAAGCTTTAGAGGTTGTGAGGGGATAGCTATTGGGCATCACTTAGCCATTCTTGTGGTGATCCTGGCTTGGGATGAGGAGCATACACAGATGTTTATAACACCACCCTATATCCTTCAGCAAAGGAGCCTGCCTTTTTCCATACCACCAGGGCCTGCAAGAAGTCTGCAAGTTCAATTAAGCATTTAGTCAGCTTTAATAATTCGTAACACTATACAAGGCCTGTATCTATGCCTTGTTGATAGGCCAAAATATGGAAAGTAGTGTTTTATAAAACAAGGGTGGTTAGCTTCCCTTTCTCACTCTCTGTTAACATGTGAGGCCAGATGGATCTTATCACTACATCCGAAGGAAAATACCAGTAGTATTTTAAGTAGGTAGCATCCATATGAAAAGTCAGGTCTTCTCACTCCCCAAAACTTGTTCTGGCAAGAGTGCTTAGTACCAGCTGGTCACTTCCAAGAGTCTCTTTCTAGGACCAAAAGCTTAGAGGATTGTATTTTACTGAATCATCATTTTTAGTACAGTTTGTGTGTATTCGGACATGACAGTTCTTTTTAAGAAATGTCAGAGCTATGATTTTGAGTTAGCTAATTGGAGTTGAAGACAGTGTCAGCTCCAGAGTAAGTTCTGGGGATAACTGTGTGCATGCCTCTTACCATTAAAAAGCCCACAACTTCGCAAGCCACTTAATGTAGACACTAAAGAACTGGTATTTCTTTATATTTTCCTTTTTGCTTAATGAGATTGAAAGAATTCCCCTTTGAAATCTCAAACCCTGCGGTAATTGGCTATATATGCTTCTCTAATCTTAAGTTATTAGTTTTCCTCACCTGCTGGTCTGGAGCCTTCTCCAGGTGGTGGTAATATACAGGTTAAAACTTTCATCTGACATATGTTTATGTAGCTGCAGCTGTAGAATACAGAAACAGTATTCTGGTTCATTGTTTAATCAATACCCTTAGCTCTTTATCTACATTTGAATTTTAGAAACAGAATTGTCAGTACCTTGGTGCAGCTACATTTCTTTAAGTTCATCAGAAGATTTGAAGCCACAAGTGGCTATTTTAATCTAAACTAGTTAATACTCCTTGTGTTACAAACAAGTACTGTATTTTGGACAGAGCTTTGGGTGACATGGTCTAGTGTGAGGCATCCCTGCCCATGGTAGGGGGGTGGAGCTAAGGCCCACTATGATCTTAAGGTTCTTTCTAACCCTAACCATTATATGATTCTATGATTTATTTTGCTCCTCCTATCCTCCAACTCAAATCTCTGAAGTCTCTCTTCGTCCCTCTCTTCTTCCCTCCCTCCCAGCAGTACTCACTGCAGGTGTCTTTCACAGGGAGCTAGAACATGACTTTCTAAGCTACACACATACCCCAGATTGCAGAAAATATGGTCACCACATAGGCTTGCGAAGTTTTGATTCGCCTTACAACACTAGAAAGAGATTATATTTTCCACCTTGTGAATTAATAATATGAGGGGTAAAACTCAAGATCCATTTTGCAGTCATGTTCCTGCTGCAGAAACCCTACTGCAAATTAGTATTAATCTCCCATGCATTTTTAAACCTTCCCACATGGCTCATGAAATGACACTATAGCAGTAACCTTCCCGACAGCAGTAGATGTTGTTTAGATATTTCTGTTTAGATATTTTTACAAATATAGGCATGTGTACATACATACGCATATACATAAGGTGATGGTGGCTAAATGGAGGTCTCTTCCAGCACTGTTGCTTCTTTTTTTCCCAGCCGAGTAAGGTCCTAATTTTGGGACAAAACCAGCAGATCATTTCTATGTATGCATGTTTTGTTTAATAAGAACTGCAAGATTTTGCCTTCTGAAGAAGCAGCACAGTGGAAATTTTGCAATAGACTTTACAGTACTTACACAAATCTGTCTCAGATACAGTTTTGGCACAGCTGACATTATTCTCATTGAATCACGGCTTTACGATTTTATGTATATATTGAAATTAAGAACGATATGCACCCCATTTTCTTCAGGCCATATATAATTCATTCAGTCATTTCCCAGTTGTTTTCATTTTAAAAGTTACAGGTACTCCATTACACTTGATATTTTAGGCAGCCTTTTTCTCCTTCCTTGAAAAGATACCCTATAGCGAAGGAGGCAATATACTTTAATTCATGAACTATATTTTGTGATAGATGCAGAAATATGAAATAGAAACTTCCTATTTTTTTAGTTCCGAAAATCAAGGGCCATTTTCTTCTGGGCCATTTTGTCTTTTTTCCACTAGCTTAAAGATTTTGCATCTATTTGAATTTTACCAACAGCAACATCTGACGAGTGAGTGTACAGCTTACATGAATTCCCAGAACTGACAACAAGGGCGAATCTTTTGCTGACTTAAGGACCAAGAATTTCAGCCTAGTGAGTCATATTGAAGTATTTGCTCTTCTCAGAGTTTGTAATCACAATGGATTGGATACAAAAGTGGGAATCCGGAAAACTACTGCGACTGTGGTTTTGAACTGCAGGTACTCGTAATTTCATTGAGTGATGCATTTATTGCAAGAGGAATATTTCGCGTCTCTGGAGCTCATGAAGTTCATGCATTTTTTCCTTTGTTTGCTAATACCTGTCTTTCTTTCCAGCTGTAAATGACACAGCAACTTGCAAATAAGTAAATACTTCTGAAATATTATTGTTATTTTAGCTACATTTACAGCTATTCAAAAAGGAGCAGGAAAAAAACAAAAGCAAACTCAAAGCAATTCCATAGCCAAACTTTTTTATTAATCAAGAGACCTTCACCCTAATCAAATAAGTGCCCTTTCTGCTACAATGTTTTGCTTCTCACCTCCTTACCTATTGATGTCTTATCAGGGCAGGGTAGAATAGCAGGGGTGGAGATGTGCATGGGAGACCAAAGTAAAAGGGGAGATGAATGGCTGTAAATAGTTATTTCAGAGATCAGATTTTCCCTTTTCCCTGTCTCTATTGTGTCATTCTATAGGAGCATGTGCCTGTGAATTTATGTGATAGGGCCAGTGTTTTATCTGAGGGCTGTGTTCCAGAGGAGGCAGGTAGCTTGCTGCTTATGTTCAGCACCACAAAATGGACACAGAGTGAGGTCTGAGAAGGACTGGGAGCATCTTACTGGGAACAGAGGTGTTATCAGTTCCGGTGTGGACAACAGAAGGGAACCCATTAGGGAAACCCTGAGAGAAGTTTCTAGGGCATTTCTTCAGCGACACCTACCATGCTCACTGCCTCTCAGCCATTTCCCTTGTTTGCTGGTGCACTTGCTGGGGTATCTACCTCTCCTCAGAGATTGGGAGGACATGATTAAAAAAATGTAACTCCTGAGAACGCCGATGTTCTGCTTTCAGCACCAGAAGATATTTCTACCAAATGTTTTGTCATTTCCTGGGCAGATCTCGAGAGGGCTGAGTTCTGCTCATGCAGCTTCTTTTGTGTTCACTTCTCTTCAGCTGGACAAAATCCCTCATTTTTGCCTGAGGCTCGTTAACCTGGGTTAATAAACTCTCATTATCCAAGATTTCCTCAATCGACTGCTGAACTGATGATGAGCATTCCAATACATGGCTACATCAGAGTGAGAGGTTTAACAACATGTAATTAAAATCCCCATTATTCTAGCATGAAGGTGACTGAACTGACACAGAAAATAATGATGTAGAGTGAAAGCAATCAGCACTTCTCCCATGCACAGGTCCTCCCATCCCTGTGCAGGGCAGAGTTTAAGGGACTTCAGATGCTGGGAGGAACAAACAAGTACTTTAAAATTGGAGACTGAGTCAGATGAGGTGCATGGTATAGCTTACTGCAAGAGAAGGGGCAGAAGATGTCTGAGAAAATCAATTCAAGAACTAGTAAGGAGCTAAGAGAGATGTGAAAGAAGTAATACTGCTTCAGGTGTGATGTGACACATCCACTCTGCATCAAGTGGACTTACATGGTCACGCATAGTCCAGGCATGCACTCTGTGGTGAGGTGTGGGTATGACTTTGGTACCCTTAGACTTGTTGTGTTGACTCATTTTCTTTCCTTTAACAAGTTAAATTGTTTCTCTAAATATCAAGTGTATGGTACTGTCCTGGGCATGTGTCATGCTTTTACTAGTGAGGTTTGAGGAAAACCTTCCTTTTTGAGCTGCCTTTGAGAATGGCAAATTATAAAATGCTCAGACACAAATAATTAATTTAACCACTACCTCAGTTACCTTTTTCTCAGGATTTTTAGATCTTTGTGTCTTAAGTAAAGACACATGGAAAAATATTATGAATGTATTAAGTTTCCCAGGCAAAATAGTTTTTAAAGCAAAACAGCCATGACAAGAAGGAAAATGAAGATGTTTAGACATGTGTTCATTAGATCAGAAATTGAACTCAACAAGGGTTGGTACAGTTTTTAAATTATAATAACCAGCACAATTAATTTAAAGTCTTATTATAATAGTGATAACAAAGGCAAAATTTCTGCATGTCTGGGCAACTGATTCTGGTAACAACAGAAAACTTTTCAGATTTTTAAGAGCAAGTTTGCATTCATTTCCAATCAAGTTTATTTGCAAATGGGATTATGTGACTGCTCAAGTCAATTCAACCAAGCAACTCTAAAATAACAATTTAGAAACTTAGACCAATTTAAGAATATCAGTTTATTTCACAATTAGTTTGTCCAGGTAACACAGCAAAGCTGTGCTGCTTCTACACATGGGACTACTGTATATTAAAACAAAAGTGGGACTTTTCAGCCAGGAACAACTCCAACTTCAGATCAATCTGTGCTATAGCCTTCTCAGATAAATGAGGGAAACAAGGATAAAAATCTTCTGACAATTTCTTATCTATCTGGCTTCCCAGTTCCCTAGGTCCTGATGTCTCTCTCTCCCCTTGTATGACTCAATATATCCCTGTCATATGAGCATTCTGAAGCTGCCTTTATTACATCTCTGAATGAGAAGAGGATGTGGCATTTGGTCACATGAAGCCCACATTTCCTGCCATTAAACAACACAAGGGTAGGTCTTATACTCTTCTAGGGTCTCTATAGAGGTTACATGACATACACTTTTCTTCTGATAATTTGGAACATGATAATGGATTCTTCAGTAAGAGCTAATTTCTTAAGATAAATGCAGCATTTGAGTGTTGAGTCTTCCCCAGCCTTACAGTCTTCCTACATTCCATTATGGTCTCTCTCTGCCTGGGTGTATGGTATAAAGAGAGTTTTACATTTTTTATTCAAGTAAGAGGATCTGGCTCCACCTCATAGCAAATACAGTTTCCAGTGGTGGTTTACAAATGGGCTTGAGGGCCTTTAGCCTGGCCATGTGAAGAGGGAGAAAATAATTAGGAAAAGTTGTTTATTTCAACCCTAAGTCAAAAGTTTTGGGTCAACCACTGATACCTGACCCTGGCTCTGCTATCTCAGCCATGCCCAGGCTGCATCTTCACATGTTTCCAGATTAGTTTTCAAACTACAGAAGTGTTTTCTATTCAATTTCTATTCACACTCACTTCATATGGGCCAGCTCTTGTTTAACACTTTATTTTACAACACTGAAAACAAAAGGAGGAATAAGATTGCTTTCCAGTTTCAGAGGTGTTCTGTTATGCATGTCTGCTTAGCACCAGCAATTCACAGCCCATGGCACCACTGCGCTAAATGTTCAGAACAGTGCTTATCCTTTGACATGCATTCAAGTCATATACCTTAACTCTGCTAAGGGTTTCTGGTTTCTGGCTGGATTGCAAATATATATCAGCCATACAGGCATGAATAATAGCCATATTTTTGGTATCATTACTAAAAATCAGTAAATGAGAGACCTTATCCCAGAATACCAGACAAGGCATTTCACAGGTCCAGTCTAATTCCCTCTGTGCTATTGTGGAAAAGGTGATCTGGAAAACAAATGATAATTCTATGCAGTACATAACACATTTTTCATGTAAAATATATGATCATGAGTTTAATTATTAATATTATATTATTTTATGTTATATTATATTATATTATATTATATTATATTATTAACATATCGGGAGAACTGGCTACCCAGGATTTGGAGAAGGCTGAGGTTCTTAATGACTTCTTTGCCTCAGTCTTCACTGGCAAAGTCTCTGACCGCACCACCCAAGTCCCGGGGGTCTTGTTCAACATCTTTGTCGGTGACATGGGCAGGGGGATTGAGTGCGCCCTCAGCAAGTTTGCCGATGACACCAAGCTGTGTGGTTCAGTTGATACGCCGGAGGGAAGGGATGCCATCCAGAGGGGCCTCGACACACTTGTGAGGTGGGCTGATGCCAACCTTAGGAAGTTTAACCATGCCAAGTGCAAGGTCCTACACCTGGGTCGGAGCAATCCCAGGCACAGCTACAGGTTGGGCAGAGAAGAGATTCAGAGCAGCCCTGCAGAGAAGAACTTGGGGGTGTTGGTCGATGAGGAAATGAACATGAGGCAGCTTCAGTGTGCGCTCGCAGCCCAGAAAGCCAACTGTATCCTGGGCTGCATCAAAAGGAGCGTAACCAGCAGGTCGAAAGAGATGATCCTGCCCCTCTACTCTGCTCTCGGGAGACCTCACTTGGAGTATTGTGTGCAGTTCTGGTGTCCTCAACATAAAAAGGACATGGAACTGTTGGAATGGGTCCAGAGGAGGGCCACGAGGATGATCAGGGGACTGGAGCACCTCCTGTATGAAGACAGGCTGAGAAAGTTGGGGCTGTTCAGCCTGGAGAAGAGAAGGCTGCGTGGAGACCTCATAGCAGCCTTCCAGTATCTGAAGGAGGCCTACAGGGATGCTGGGGAGGGACTATTCATTAGGGACTGTAGTGACAGGACAAGGGGTAACGGGTTCAAACTTAAACGGGGGAAGTTTAGATTGGATATAAGGAAGAAATTCTTTACTGAGAGGGTGGTGAGGCACTGGAATGGGTTGCCCAGGGAGGTTGTGAATGCTCCATCCCTGGCGGTGTTCAAGGCCAGGTTGGATGAGGCCTTGGGTGACATGGTTTAGTGTGGGGTGTCCCTGCCCATGGCAGGGGGGTTGGAACTAGATGATCTTAAGGTCCTTTCCAACCCTAACTATTCTATGATTCTATGATTCTATGATTATTCTATACCGTGTCTAATTAAAATTAATTCTTAAAGTGACAATAGGATGCCTGCAAGATTTTAATATGGGAGACATCTTAATACAGGAAAATCACACAACTGACAGGATGACGTACACACCCGCTCCTCATATACTTGCTTTTTCTCCATTACTTTAATGGACAGCTCCATACAATCCAGCAAATGTTCCTTGTCCAGGCAGTTTTGAAAAGATTTTGCCATAAAGAAATATTTTAGGTGCTCAAGAAAAGTTGAATATTATCTTGAATTATGAAACTGGTTTCTGAAACACTGAAGGCATCTCACCTGCACTGTACAGTGATGAGTGTTATTGGGTGTTCATGAGTTCACAGGCTGAAAATGTTAATGCCATTGAATAAGTTGTTTATTGAATGCGCCCAGAACCACACTGAATGCCCCATTACCCACTGAACTACTGGAGACAGATACTGACTTTCTAAGTCTTTGTCTCAGTATTAAAGTTGGAACAGCAATCACTGTGGATCAAACCAAAACAGAAAACATCCAGCTCATTCAAAAAGGCTTTGTGTAATTTTGAAATATTTATTTCTTCCTTTTCATATCACACCAAAGTTACATATCAAAACAAAATCAGAGTTCAAACTAAAAGTTGGAAATACTTCCATTTGTGCATTTGCTTAATTTTTTCCTTCATTCTTTTTTGGCAAGATGCTTCCTCAAATAAATACAAGTAATTTCAGTCAATCTTTTGCTTCCTCAGTGAATAAATTGCTTTCTTAATAATTTTTGGCCTCATGGGCCTTGTCTCTATAATTGAGGCAGACAAGATGCTGTGTCACCCTCACTTGCCAGTGCTAGCCTGAAAATTGGGTGACTACCCTGACGACAAGTACCTGAGCTAAGAAGCCCTCTTGACATGAGATTATATACATTACTTTAAATATATCTTCATGTCAGTGTAGCTGTGCAGCTTTCTCGAGCAAGTTCGGACTCAGATAACAAATACTTGATATTGCCAGAAATGGTCCTCCAACAGAAATACTTTTTCTGCTGTGGTCCACCTGTTACTACTTGAAACAAACTGATATCAAATTGTCTTGTCTTGCAGTGTTAAAAATTAGATAGCACTGGATGGAAGAGTGGACATCCCTCACAGAGGGATGTAGGGTTTCAATTTGGTCGTGTTGTCAGCAAAATAATTTCTTGTTTACCTATCCAAACAATTAAATGGTCATGTAAGAATGGTTAAGTGTTTATAAAGAGCTTCCTGTGGTTTCCCAGTCTGGAACTTGTTTACTTCACAGAACAGATGGTGTTCCCAGAGCCAAGTTAAGAGGAGTATTTAAGTGCTTCCTGCAGGCCAGGCAACAGAGAGAAATTCCTAGGCAGCGGGTTGGCCTATGGTGAGGATATTCACATCTTGACTCTAAGGAAAGTCTGTGCATAGTTCTGTATACCCTATGCAAGCAGAGGAGACTATACCTCTTCCCTGCTTTTATCCACTTTTTTTGTCAGGGACTTTTGCAAGCATTGCGACCTTCCCGCATTTTGGATAGCTGCAATGAGTTGCTTCCACTAACAGGCTGAATTAGACTTCATAGATTTTGTGAATTGTAGGTTTTTTCTTAAAACCAGAAGGCTTTATGGATGAGACATTCTGTTTTACATGGACAGATTTTTTTTAATGACTCCTTGTTTCTGTCTTCACCTGTTTTGGTACTGCCTGGAACATGTGTTGAGTAACTGTAAACGCATAGTGTTTATTGGTTTGATGCTGTGGAAGTTTTAGAACATAGGCTTTATTGCATTCCCAGGAGTAAAGACAGCTGCAAAAATAAAGAGCACAGGAATGAGGGATATATTATACCTTCTAGAAGATGCTTTAGTCCTTGTGATTTCTTCAGAGTCAGTGTTTTACTCTAGCACTCTAGACAGCTAAGTATAACAAATTGTAAGGGATTCTTAAATACATCATATTTTGGTAAACCAAGACAGCTTTAATACCCTTTTTATCCCTTCTCCTCTACGCTAGCAACTGCTAAACACTTGGCAATATCAGGAGATCCAGAAGTACTGCTGCAGAATGTCACAGAATAGCAAAAGCTTCTGGATGAAGTGCTGTTGTTCTCACCTTCCTTGCAAATTGTTTTCTTATTATCAATCATTGCCTTTTATTCAACCCTTTTTCACCTTAGAAAGCCCACATGCCTCAGGCTTAGAGGTGAAGCTAAAAAGGAAATGTCAACCTAATGAAAAAAAGCAAGTGTTTTGGAAAGTCAGGAATTTGTACTTGGAAGTGTTCAAAATGAGATAGTGCTGAGCCAGGTCAGGTTCTCAGGTAGTCCAAGGAGATCTGCTAACATATGGGTCCTTAGGTCATCATCACACTGCAAAATACGCTCAGCAGGTCTCAGCTCCAAGGATGGCTTGCAAAGTTATCTATTGTATAAAGCAATGTAACCAACATTATCAAAAAGATTCTGCTTTTATTTGTTTGTTCATTTTACAAGTCCTTAAGCCTTGTTGCTTAAGCACTGCATGGGAAAGCAGAGCTCCAGCTAGATTCCCTAGTATCTGAGGAGTGCATGTAAAACCTTTGTGGCTAGTACTGAAATGTTCCTGGAGCACACATGGAGTTGTACACAGGATGGTACCTGATTTGAGACATGGAAAGGAAGCAGTTGGAAGGACATTTTGCTGCAATCTTTGGTATTCTGATTCCTGGTCTCAGGATAAAATAATAGGCATGACCCCTCCCACAGCAATACTTTTAGCTGTTTTTCCCAGTGGAAAATTCTCCTGCAAGACACAGAGAGTCCCCAAAGAGTCTTTCAGTGAAGCAAGTAATGAGCTATTGGCTGTGACAATGCTAAAATATGCTGAAAGGGCAAAACCAGAGAAAGAGAAATCATTATGGTATCCTCTTCTTATAATAAACCCTGACTTCTAGGGACAGCTTTACACCTGGCAGGCTCCTTTCTGTTTTAGTAAGGAATGTTTTGACAGGAGAAAGCTAAACTTTCCAATCTATTCCCAGGCAGGCAAGTTGGACATCCAAGGTATTGATAGTCATCAAAGTTTCCATCACTTTAGTTCATTCTTTGCTTTTTTTACCTGTAGATTGGAGAATCATGATTGGATTTTCATTAGAAAAGAGATGTCTTTGGAGACAGAAAAACCTTTCAGAAAAAGAGCAAATTCAGGAAGCTGTTAAGTGGAGAAAGTGCTCCGGGAACATACCAGATTTTATCCTGTTTTTCTACTCCTTCCTGGCTGTCCATCTGTGACCATTGCCAGAGACAGAGTACTGGGCTAGTTGGATCTGACTCAGTAAGGATCTTCCTATGCTTTTAAGAAAGGTTTTTTCAAAAATGGAATTTGAGCAAGGAAGTGTTAAGTTCCTGAATATTTGTCCAGTTGTTACGAATTCAGATGCAAAGAAAAGGCAATCAGAGATCACACTGGTGTCAGCAGCCAGTTATTAACACAAGGAAGTGAGGTCAATGGATGGAAGACAAGGAAGTGATGTTCAGGTCCAATTATGGGATTTGGGGAATTTTCTGCTCCCCCATTTCCTGTTTCACTGATACAAAAATACCAGGTAACATTCAGGTACCAGACCTGAGGGCACCTGGGCCATCAATCAGATGTGGAGGCTCACCTTAAAGTGTTGTCAGAGCAGTATGTCCTCTGAAGAATATCTCCTTTGAAGAGCAAAGGAGGAAATATGAGGGGAGAAGAAGCTGGTAAGCTTAGAGAGGAACCTTAGAGAGGAAGATACCCTGAGGTGTCTTCCAAAACATGGCCTCACAAGAGACCTCACATGAGACCACTGAGTGCAATGGAGAGGGGTTGAGATTGCTAAGATGGCAAGACAATATTCAATGTACAATTTTATTCAATGGAAAGTAAAGCAAAGAGTGAGCAGATTCTCATGCAAATGTCCAAGCTGTCAAGCCACTGTGAGACTCACCTGTCAGGCATGTTTGATGCCCTTTCATGTTGTCTGATGAATATTCCCTGTGGAGGCCTCACATTAAGGTGAACTGCCAACTCCCCTTTGTGGGCTTCCACTTATAAACACAGTCCTTCAATAACACACAATCAGCATTCAGTATTACTTCCATTTAAATGTCAGATTATTTCATCATCTCAAACCCATGACAGTGAAGGCAGCTTTTAAAATACACTGCCATGATACTGCAGTTGTTTCCTCAAAGTCTGATACTGCAGAGTATGAAAAGAAAGGGGGGGCGTGTGTGTGTGTGTGTGTGAAGCTTTTGCAGACACAGCCAATGCAATATGTTTAAAACACAAAGTAATATCTGCTGTCTCTCCACCACTGCAAACTCATCTACTTGCTGGCTGCATGTGTCAGCATGTCTGGAGTCAGTGCACACAATGCTGCATGGCACAGCAAAAGTGAATGGCTGAAATTTTCCCTCCTGTTGTGTTGCCAGTTCCACAGAAAACATACCTGAGTTGTATTAGGTATTACAGAATAAGTGTGACACAAGGCTGAAACAAAGCCCAGTGTGGAAAATTAGAATTCATGGAAAAGTTACTAATTCTCCTTAGTAGAATCAGACCCTTAAGGCCAGAGTCATTCAGAACTTTGTTGTCGTGACAGTTCTGTAATCTGAAGCCATTGGAGCTGGGGCTGTACTTTGGAGCTACATTTTCTACCGACAGTAAAATCCTCCGTAAAGCCAAGACACTCATCGGACAGAAAAAAAACACCACACAGTAAATTTCACTGCTTCAGACACTCACAAGGGTTATATTCAGAGTCTCTTCTAAATAGAGAAAGCATTGTCCATACTTTTATAAGTAGAATGCACAAGTGATAGATTTTAACCTTGTCTTTAATGATGTGGCTTCTAAAAAGTTTAAACACATGAAAAGGTATTTTCTAAACAACCTAGAGACTAAACATATGATTGAAAGGGTATATATTAATAAGACTTTACATGTTACCATGTTTTAATTGGGGAAGTAAAAAATGGCATTGTACCTATTGTTAACCCACCACAGTCCAGCACGGATTAATTTAAGAAACTCAAACCTCATGAGCGTACACTTGGAGGAGTACCCAAAATGGGCACATAGTAGTATCCAGCTCTCATCTTGTAGTTTTTCGCAGCTGTGGGTCAGAAATACTCTTTGATGTCTCAAGGTGAATATGTCAGGTTTACTTAAGGCATTCTGGAAAGTTTTATTTGTAATGAATGCTACAGGGACTCTCACAAGGCCCAGTTCCCAAAAGGATGGCAACCAGCAGCTTGAAGGACATTATTAGCAGTGATAGAACAATAACCTCTCTTGCTTTTTCAGAGCTACACCCCTGTTCTCATGTGTTGGGTTTCAGTCCACAGTAAATTTTCCTGCGTCTCAGCAGAGGCAAGGCTCTTCATTTAGTCTCTATGTCTTTAGAATTACTCAGAATTGCTGTGTGCAGGCAGGTGCTGTTTGCTTCAGCTTCCAGCTGACGTTGCTAGTTTCATGTTTTGCTAGAAAAAACAGATACTTCTGTGGTATGTAGTATTTATTTAGAATAGTTTATAAGCAGCAGGGAGCAATGAAGCTTTTGACCTGTGGCTCTAAAAATACATGAGAAGCCAATCAAAATGAAAGAGAAACCGCTTATTGAAACATGTTGTCCAGGATTTTGCTCCAACAAACTTGTCTGATCCAGGAGAGGGCTATGGATGATGGGAAGAGTGAAGGAATTGCAACAACTGGGAAAAGAAAAAAAGCACAAAAAAGGCAATTCAAGAACATTAGCATCAGATCATGGTTTGCAGTCTGAATCTGAAATTTCTGACAAGCCTTGCAGCACAACAGAAACAAATATTCCTTGTCTACTATACAGCGACTTCCTTGGAGGAGTAGAAAAAGGCAGTAGAAAGCAGAGCAATGAAACATTAGAGTCCCACTAACCTGCACCTCTGCCTCCAGCTCGTCCACATCACACTGGCAGCTCAGAGACAAGAGGTCAGAAGAGGCCAAGAGGGAAGGTCAGAGAGAAACTGTAGGATTGTAACATGCACATGTATGCATCCATGAGCATAGGACAAGTCCAGCCACACAGCTGGAGCTGGGCCTGTGTTCTTAGCCCACACGAGTCCATAACCCAGGATGTGTCCTGCAGAGGGGTCAGACCTGCCGTGGGGAGCTGAGTCCTGGTATAAGCACCACGGTTGTGCATACCCATGTTACTGATATTAAACATGGCTGATACTCTTATAGCAAAGACCGTATGAGTACTTTAAACTCTCTTGTATTGCATCTGATTCCAGAAGGCTGTAATTGCAGTTGTAGAATCATAGAATCATAGAATAGTTAGGGTTGGAAAGGACCTTGAGATCATCTAGTTCCAACCCCCCTGCCATGGGCAGGGACACCCCACACTAAACCATGCCACCCAAGGCCTCATCCAACCTGGCCCTGAACACCGCCAAGGATGGGGCACTCACAACCTCCCTGGGCAACCCATTCCAGTGCCTCACCACCCTCTTGTGCTTTATTGTTCCTGCTATTGCTGGTAGCTTTAAACTTTTGTAGGATGCCTGATTATTTGTCTTGCATGTCTTTTCTTTTTGTTCTTTTTATAAGAATGGGCAGGTTAAACTATACAAATTTCATCTAAATGTTTTTAGAGAATTGAGAAACAGGATTAAAAATGAAACTCTGTTTACTAAAATAAAAGAAAACCTGCAGAGCTGTGATGTGACTGGATGACTAAACCAGCTATCTTTTCCTGAAGTGTGCTGTTTCCATGAGCAGATGGTTTCCTTTTATAACCGGGGAATCTGAAGCCAGAAAAATATCCAGTTGTGAGAATGCCATTGGGGAGAACACATTTCCTACCTTCTTCCTCCTTCTTGTCTTCTCTTCCTTACTCCTGCTTCCTATCAATCTGGTCTCTGTGAACAGTGTGGGAGACCTTATCCTATACCCTGAAAGGGAAAAGGGGCTGTTTCTGCTACTTTTAAAGGATATGCAAAGAAAGTGGTGTTTCACGTTTCCACTCCAAGTTGTAAGCATACCAACAGTGTGGGTAGTAAACTGGTCAGAGCTAGACTGATGGAAGAAGGGAAGGGATCAATAACCATTTATTACCAAGTGGCTATTTTAAAGTCCTCCTGCAAGTTCTTTATTTTCCCACAACTTCTATTTCTAGGCACACCATCACTGATTTTTAATGGCATTCAGAATCTCAAAGACCATCAGTTATCAGTGCTTTACTAACTCCTGAGGTGTGCCGTACCGTGACATGGAGCCTTGGATCTCAGCTGTAATATCCATGCTGCCATTTCTGCCATTGCCAGGTCCCTCAGTTCCTGCTTTCGCATATCTGGGGCTCAGCTGCCTCAGCTGAGAAAGCCCACGCCACCTCCACATGTGTCCATCTGGTGCAGCAGTGTCTCTTGCATCCAGGATGAGTCCACTGCACATTGGCATGACTGCTTCCCACCTTCATTACTCCTAACATCATTTCACAAGCCACACTGGGCTTACTGCTTTGCTTTATCTGTCTCAAAACACTTCTGAGGCCAAAGTGACTCTGACAGCTGGCTGACAAGCACAGGCATCTTGTCTTCAGAGTTCGTGTGACCTCCAATGCATCACTGGTGCCACAATGTTAAATACAGACCTGATTGTGACCTACCCTTCCTGCATGTATCTTTTCAGTATCCTTCTCCAGTTGCTGATGCAGACAGCTTGATTAGGTGCAAATTTCCTTATATCTCCCCCATTTGGGGGGTTTGCTGGGGGAGGCTTTTCCAAGGAGTTCTCTGGAATATTCTATACACTTTACATCCAAATTTGCTTAGTTTATGTCAGAATTTGTTGTGCTTTTTGAGTTTCTCGAAGCCTCCAGACAGGATTTTTTATACTTTCCCCCTATATCTAGCATAACTTATGCATAACAGCATAATTTATGCATAACTTAGTACTGTCTACACTGTCAAATGTGCTGGATTTCCAAGCACGAATTTTCTGGCTCCAAGCACAACCCAATGGCATTCTGAGAAAATGGTTTCCTAAAGAGATAATGATCATGCACAAATGGATGTCCCAGTTTCATAAAGGTCACCTCCCAGAGTGTTACTGTCCTTTCAGTTTCTCATTACAGACATTGCAATAGATGCCATTTCTTAGGTCATTCATATGCAAATGTAATATTTCAATGTTTTTGCTTGATTTTTAACTGATCTGTAAGAGCGCTACTCTCACTTGTTCTTCTTAGTTATATTTTTCTCCCTAGGGCAAAACCTCCTCTTATTGTAGCCTAGATTATGGAAGAGGAATTTTCCTGGGTAGATGAGCCATGTACCACCTTGACCCTTTTGTCTCTATTCCATATTCTGTTGATGGTTCCTCTATTTTCTAAAAGCACCTTTAGTATCCTCTTGGGTTGCTGTCAACAATTGTCTGAACACTGAATGAATCGACTCTCTTAAATCCAGAAGTTGATGTCTTTTATCTCAATAATATGCATCTTTTTTCCTTCTGGTATTGTTAGAAATTTTAACCCCTCCATATTTTTCATTATCACTTTCATTAACACTTACTGGCATCAACCTATAATGGAATAAATTTTACCTCTATAAGACGAGACTTTTATTGACTCCTACCGTCAGTGACTTGCCTATTGATATTGCTGTCCCTAATGCACCTAAACATCATGGAAAATCAGTTTGTGTTCTATGGGCCTTCAGGTGGACAGTCCACTCAGCTTCTACTGTGCTGTTTTGCATGACTACTATGAAAAAGTCTGCTTCCTTCCTTTACAGATCTCTGCTGATGCTTGTAAAAGCCTGTTCAGTGTTATGATCCTTTTACAAATGACAGGTATTATCTTGTGTGAGTCGTTTGTCTACTCTGGATTTCTCAGAGTCTTGGGCTCTGTGGACTCCCACACTGACAGTGTTATGCTTTCCTGCCTCAGTCTCAGTCAAAGAAACACTGTGAGTTTATTTCCATGTCCACAACATCAGAACATCTAACCTCCTCAAACTTCTGGCAAGTCCTTCATTGCTTTAGCAATGCTATTTCTTTGCTGTAAGTTGATTCTGGGTATTTCAGTAGACACTTTCTTGAATTATTATTCTCAGAATCTAACTGTGATCTTATCACAAACTGAATTTGATTTCAAACACTGAAAAAATATTTTTACTTTTGATCTATTACAAACATGCTTTTATTCTTGCCAATCTTGTTTGTAATGTCGGTTTGAAAACATACATTTGACATGTTTCACTTTAGCTTGAGAGTGGTGTTCCAATTGCTGTGATGATCTTTGACAATTAGCCTCCTCTGCCTAAGTTAATGGGAAAGTATTTTTAACAATCAAAGTGCTTCAGAACTTCTCTGTCAGAAATTAAGCTACCTTTCCAGTGACACTTCTGGCTTGTGGATACAGACTGAAGTACTAGGAAAATTACTCCACTTATGTTCTCTAGTCTGGAAAAATTTTTGGTACTGGAAAGGCATTTAACATCTCTATTTTTCTGTTCAGGATATTTTCTTGTTGTTTATTCCTGGGAAAATTAGCCATTCAATAACTACCTCGAGTGAAGATTTCACTGTGTTCAGTCATGGATTTCACATGGAGCAGGTTTCATAACCTGAACCCGTTCACAACTCAGGTAGTTCAAACAGCAGGGCCTATTTAACAATGCAGTCTCTCCTAGGTTGTGCAATACAGTGTGCCTAAGGTTTGTTTTAACCTCAATATTAAAACAATATAGAGCCTGGCGCAGAGAATTATGGAGAAAAAACAAGAAAGTTTGCTAAAAGTTGTGGGAGAGGATGGTGCCAATAAGCAGTGAACTGACTTTCCCAGACTAACCCTTAATAGAAGTGAGGAAACAAGATATTAGTGCAACCTCTGCATTAAAAGTGTGTTGTCAGTGGCCTTTTCTTGAATTTTTGTGCAAAGATATACTGTGCATGCACACTACTGCATATACATGACAAAGCTGTGTCAGTGTCAAAAGCAAAGGAGAAAAAGAATCCCAGGTCAAGCATCTGTAAAACGTTCAGCAGTACTATTAACTTGCCACCAACGTGTGCAGACAAATGTCGTCTTTGGTTGCAATCTCCAAATGTTTTCTGAATTGCTGGATTTCCAGCAGAAACTGTTTATTTCCTGCCAGAAATAGCCTATCTCTACTAGTCCACCAGCGGACAGCATAAAATGAACACTGTTTCCTAAGCTCTGACACCTTTTTGCACTAGTTATAGATTTCAATAACAGAGAAGCTTTAATTAAATTGATGGACATAAATGGGATTAATAAGCATTGGGGGATGTGTGTAATACTGTAGCAGTTAATAGGCAATGCAGCTTTTCTAATGACTTCTCTTCACCCAGCACATTCCTGATAACAAGGAAATCCTTCATTCTCGGAACAACAGTTCAATGCAGGGAGTTAGTGATATAGATTTTCTTCTGGTCTGAACAGATTATTTTATTTTCTTTATTGCTGTCATTTATGCTCATAATATGAGTTTTGTGGCAAAGCATATTATAAACAAGACTTACCTCCCTGCCCATTAGTCTATAATAAATTCTGGGGCATAATTTAAATATGATAAAAGCTGTAGCTTTAAATGGAAACTGCAACTTGAAGCCCTGGAGTAACCAGTCAGAGGTAAGTGTGGAACATGACTAAGTAAATTACAGGGCAGGAACAGTCTGACAAGTTCAGATGCACACATAGAAAATGCAATAGGATCCAGGGATAATTAAGGTTGTAAGACTATCTCTGAAAGTCATCTGATCCCATTCATGGCTTAAAGCAGGGCAAACTTTGGAGTTAGATCCAGGTTTGAGTTTAGATTAGGTCACTCAAGGTCTACTCCAACTGAGATATGAGCATCTCCACAGATGGAATTTCCCAGCAGCTCATCTCTCCAGCCAGTCACAATCTGTCCCTCTAAACAGGGACTCTCTGTCTTAATCTCCAGCATATCATCTGTAGTCCACAGTCTGGTACCATCAGCAAAGCTTCTGAGCTTCTAATCCCTAACATCACCCAGGTTATTTATAAAGACATTGAGCTGTACTGGCTCCAGTATCAACCCTAGAGAAAATATTAAGTAAATGACCATGAGGGAGACTTTGTATCTCTTATCTCAACACTTGAATCCTGACATCCTGATTGATTTTTCACCCAAACTGTATACCACCTCTCCAAACAAAATCTCTCCAGTTCACTAACGGGAGAGCCAATATGAGCCAATGTGCCTAAAGCCTTGTTAAAATCAAAGTTAATGACGTGCACTGATTTGCAAATGCCCTGGTAGTGAAGCAGGGAACAGCAATAAACTGCTTGGATTTTAAAGAGGAGGATATGCTGCTGCATGCCTTCAGGTAGAAACAGTTCTCGATGGGAAGCCTTCAAAGGAGAAGGTACAGACTGACTTCATCTACCTAGCAAATTTAATGACCTCCAGGGTTATGATACCACATACTCCAAGCCTCGGGGTTGAAAAACCCTAATTCATGTAAGACTCTGTGTAGCAGTACCTAAAGCATGATTTTAATCCAATACAAGAAGAAAGAGGAAGAGGGAAATTTGTATGCCTTTTTAACCTGAGGTGGGTGAGATAGAGGGTCACACCTTCCTACTAGCTGTAGTTTTAGCAAGTTCAGTGAAGTCTTTATCATTTCTGCTCTTGGCCTTAGAAAAAACAATCAGAACAAATTTTTAAGAGTAGAACAGGAGAATGGAGGAATCATTAGCTTGCAGATTGATGCTGTGCTGCCTGAAAACACAATTAAGAATAACCTTTCTGAGTAGGCAGCATAAGCACTAGCTGGGCGGTATTCTTAACTGGTAACTCTCAGACTCCTCTTGTTCAGGGACTGTAGTGGGAGCAGGTGATAACATAGAAGAGATCAAAGGACTGAAACATTGCCCTGGAATTATCCCTGTAGTCTGATATCAATGCTCGGCTGATGATAAGGAAAAGGCTTGGAAGCTACACTGATTAGTTCCCTGGTTTCCTTGCACCTACACAGACAGCAGAAATATTTTTTCTACCACTACCTTTTAAAGTTGTTCTGAAATCAGATTTAAATTTACAGTAAAGCAAGGTAGTGAGGAATGAGAAGTGTAAACTGAAGGGAAGTTGTGTCATGGAAGTGAGAGAGCTGTTGCAGAGTATAAGCATGTATTTTGTGCAGCAATGAGTACAAAGTTTATGCGGCATTTAACGCTGCCAGACTGATAAAAGCCCTGATTCTGAGTGATTATGTGATGAGAAGCACTGGCTGTCACCCAGCATTGTTTTAGGTGATGAATACAGAACAAAAAGAACATTAAAATGGCAAAGTCATGCACTTAGAAAAGGAGAAGTCCCAGAACCAAATTACAGCCTCAGGGAGCCCTGACTCTACCCTATCTCTAGGAGCAACCACTGCAGGAAAAATTCTGCCTCTCATCCATGGGTCAGGGCTGCAGCTGCTCTGGTAGGAGAATATAGAATCATAGAATCATAGAATAGTTAGGATTGCAAAGGACCTCAAGATCATCAAGTTCCAACCCCCTGCCATGGTCAGGGACACCACACACTAAACCAGGTCACCTAAGACTCTGTCTAACCTGGCCTTGAACACGGCCAGGGATGGAGCATTTACCATTTCTTTGGGCAACCTGTTCCAGTGCCTCACCATCCTCACAGTAAAGAGCTTCTTCCTTATATCTAACCAAAACATAGCTAGTGATCTCTAAGAATTTTGGCTGATTGTAGGTTTTAATACAAGAGGGTATCACTATGACTAATGCATCTTATGAAGCATCTTAACCTCCAAACTTCCCTGAATGAGTTCTGGCATACGCACAGATGGAGCTGCAAATTCACACTGTGCCAGTAAAACCATGTGCGCTAGGAAAATTTTATGTGAAAGGTTGGGTCCATGCGCCACCGTCTCCGAGCTTTAAATCTCCAGCCTCCAGTAATCATATAAATATTTTGAAGTGCAGAAAACAATACTTCTTCCTCCCACACCCATTGAGAAACACTCCATTTGTGCCCTTATCGCCACCCTGCAGCCCCCAGAAGTGTCCCCATGAAAATATGTCTAGCTCCCTGTTGAAACTTCTGGGCCCAAACTGCAAACCTTTGGCAAAATTATAACAAATTGCAAATAGAGCATCAGAAATGTCATGAAACTTATAATGCTTCTGTCACTGTAAAAACAGCTTTCCTAAAGATATATTTTCTACAACGTATCTTTACATCTTTCCACATGTATTTTTAGCATTGCTCATAATTTCATTTGTTCTCAAAACTTATTTCAAGGACATTCAATTATGGTCAAGTTTATCATTACCAAGGTACTCCTTCATTGCTAAAAAAATGAAAATAGGCAAAGGGGTCACAAAAGGGCAGACACAAGCAGATTATATTCTATTGTAGACCTGACACTTCAGTTTGCTCCTGCCAAATCAGCCTTGTGACTGTGTGGGACAAATAACATTAAACAAGATCCCTTTCAGCATGGAGTGATAAGAAAGTTAAGCAGTCTTGCTGAGATTGTAACAAGGACAGAGACTGAATCACATGAATAATAAAAGGTGTTTTTTTTCCCCAGGCTTCTATTCTTTTGAAGAATAAGAGGTTGTACATGAAGCAAAGGTGCTGCTGCTGTCAGGGGTTTATCTAATACATCCTGAGTTGCCTCGTATTGAATCCCCCAGACTTGGGTTTCCACCATTGCACAGTCAGCAGTATTTTGACTCTTTAAAACAAAGTAGGTTACAGGGTTTCCTCACCCACTTTCACATACACACAAGATTAAAAATAACTGAAAAAATATCTTTACCATGGGGACATATAGCAGAGCACATTTGTGTTGTGCAAGAGCTAGGTGAAGGTCATCCTTCCATTTTAAAATGAGGATTCAATCCCAAACAGATTAGGGTAAAAACTTAAATTCTTACTGAAATAAGATGGAAACATAGCTTCTGCTTAGCAGATAGCCTGGAGAAAATGGGTGTGAAAAGCCTATGATACCTTCAAGGAGCTGTATGGAAAAGTCAACACACAGGATTTTCTTAACTTCTTGCTAGATGCAGAGAAATTTACTGGAAAAGGAATAATCTCTGCCAAATAGCTTATTTCAGTCAGTCAACAAATGCCAATAAAAAAAATTGCTTGATCATTTTTTTCTGATCCTCATCACAATAATATTTTATAATCTCCTTTACACGCTGCTCTGCATGTGAATGCACATGCAAAAGCTTTAGGATGATTCCATGCTTTGTTCAAGCCAAGCTACAGCAGACTTGTGCTCAGCACCAGATAGGTTGCCTAGCACTATAAATAACAAAATCTCTTTTTCTCCATCATCAGCTTTCAATCACAACGCAAGTGTAATAAGACTGTATGATTTCTGTGTGACACCTTGGCGCATTCATAGGCAAGATGAAAAGCTTTTCTGCAAAGTCAATGAGTCTCCTGAGAAGAAAGGCAAGTGCCACAAGACCTTTTTTAATTGCTTTTCTTCGGTTGACTTTAACTAATGCTATGGGCATTTGTCCTCACCATGGTAGTTTGGCCTTTATTGCCCCTTCACTCAGACACAGGGCTATTTTGGCAGAGAGCAGATACACAGATACAGCAAGTGGTGATGTGAAAAATATAGAATAAATGTCTTACATAAATCCTGTATGCATAACAGTGCATTCCGAAAAAGGCAGTCTTTGTACAGGGTTTTTTGTTTAAAATCCCAGTATCTAACAGGAAATAAGGTGCTGTACTTCGTCCTTTTCAGGACTGGCTTTTCGCATGCACTTGAGTGTCTCCTTTCAATAGCCTTTTAAATCCTAGTGGGTTTGCCTCAGTGTGATTTTCTTCTCTCTTCTATCCCCTTCAGTCCCTGTGCTTTCCACCACAGTGTCCAACAGATCTATTACCCTTCAGGATGAGTGCAAGGCCTGCCTATGGAAATAGAAATAACCACGGAGAGGTTTAAGTCAGGTCAGCAAAGGAAAATAGCAGATTTTGGCTACAGCGTTTAATAACCCTAATGAATTTTGTTTAGAGCTTAGCTTTGAAAAAATACTTAAAAATAATCTTTAAGTTGCTCTTTTTCAAAAAGTGCGTATTAAAAAATTGAACATGTTGGAGGTTAAGTTTTCCATGCCAAACTTTTTAACCCCAGCGTGCCTGGGTGGATTCTTTTTCAGGTTCAAGAGAATCAGGGTCGTCTTTCCTTAAAGCTGTCTTAATGCTAAATTTTGCTTCCATTTCTGGACATGTGCACTCTGCTGGTGACCATTTTGCGTTAAAATCTGACTACAAAAATACCTCGCTTCTTTATCACATCCCCAAAACTGAGAGCAACTCACACCACACAACCCACCAATGGCTCAAGCAGAGATAAACAGCATTGCTTTTACTTTTGGTGGTAGGGAAAGGATTGGAGAGAGGTCACTTCTTCTGGAATCCTGACATTTGCATGGAGACTTTCTTCTCATGATGATTTTGAGTGAGCAGTCAAATCTCATAGGTCACAGCCAGCCAAGGGAGAGTGAAGCACCACAACTGACCTGTAGTCGCACACTTCAGGCAGCAGCACCTGTGTTCATCCAGCAAGTTTCCAAGCCAAGCTTGCACTATGCCCATCACATTTTGCATTTCTAATTAAACCCTAAACTGCTTTCAGCTTTGGTGATCTTCCTGCTGCTTTTTCTTCCCCCACAACTAATTTCAAACGTTCATGTTCAGTGAGATACAGGAATAGAAGCGACCCAGCTTGCAGTCACCCTCACTTCAGGAAGCTGGATATAAATGTGTTTCTGAGCTACGGTTTACACCAAAAATCAGGACACTAGAGACAATTTAGCCCACTTTGCTAGAGCTGGCAGCAAAGATCATAGCAAGTTTCTAAACTAACTGTGAAAATTAGCCTTCAGCTAATTCATGTTCCTTCCCATGATGCTGCTTGTTCCTGTGACCCAATCTGCCCTTCCTTGGCTTAGTGTTTGACTTGCTCTTCCTGCTCCACCAGAAGCCTGATCTGGCCTTGCCTAATCTGACCTAATCTAGAGCAAACGGTGGCAGCCCAGTCACACACATGTATGGATTACTTCCAAATCAGTGTATCAGTGCTCTTTGTATTATTATTTTTTAATCATGTCTTGAGTTCCTCTCTTCTCTGCATACCTCCTCAAGCAAGCCCCTGAATGAGCCTGCTGTTTCTCCATCAATATAATTTATTAACCTTTTGCTTGGGAGGAAGCCTCAGTCTGTATCTTAAGTGTGAGAAATACTTTGAAATCAACAGGGGCACATTCCAAACAAAAAAGCAGCACCACGGTATGGTGTGTGTCCAACAGAGTCACCGCTCATGGGAAATTTTCTGTTCCTCAATTATTCCCAGCTGGTTTGGCAGAGGGTTTCTTGTAAAAAGGTAGTGAAGAAATGCCCCTTTTGCCCGAAGGTTACGAATTACTTTGTTAGACCAGATGATATGACAGCATGCTTCTATCAGGACAAATCAAAGTTTACTGAGCAAATCTGTGTTCTATAACCTGATTTATTGGTGCCATCTGCCAACACCCATGAGCAGATTCTCTGTAGGGCCTCACTAATGTGCAGTAATGACTGGGAGGAACCCACTGCAAATGGCTGAATTTTAAAAGTTACCGAGTGTAGCAGAAGAGATAACAAACACAATGAAAAATGTCTAGGAGAATGCATCACAGTGTTCATTTTGCAGTTCCACTTCCCTGACAGGAGTACTTCAGAGTACTCATCTACATATGTGGGTATGTGGTGCAAAAATAAACCAAGCACTCATATTTTCCTATGATTTTGCTCCAATCCTTTGCTACTGATGCTTCAAAGAAAAGAGAACGTTTTGGTGTGAGCAGTTACAGTCACAGCTTACCCAAACGAATGAGTTCTTCCCGACTGCAAAAAATCGTTTTTAAGGTCGTATTTGAGCAGGTCAGGACTGCCGTATTGCTAGCACTAATGTCTTTTTTTTAAACGGTTTTCCACTACTGTGCAGTTATTTCCAAGCCCTCTGTACTCTGAGGGCATGCCAAGGTAGAAACGAGTGAGTTTGCAATTATTGCCACAGGCAACATTAATTTTGCATACCCATCTTTACAAAAACACGGGGGAGCAGAAAGAGAACAGAAAGATGAGCAACTCGCCCAAATGGAGGTTTGAAACGTGCTGTGCTCAGAGCAGGGACGGCGGCAGCAGGTGAGCAGCAGCAGCCCTGATTCCCGCAGCCCCACAGACTCTTCGGAGAGGTGCGAGAGCATCCCAGTCCCACAGTCCCCATGGTTCCCAGGCCTGCTGCTGCCTCCCACCTCCTCCTGCCTGTGGGATTTCCAGAACTAAGCATTCGTCTCTTAGGAGCTACATTAAAATTAGAAGCTGAAGCTGCAGCAATGGGGGAGACACTTTACCTTCTCTCCTAGCACATACTGTACAACAGCCTGCTCTGTCCCCGTCAAGGGCACTGCTTGGTATTCACATTCTCAGGGATGTGTTTTTGATGGGCACAACCTATCCAAAATCTGACAAAGTTGTAAAATCTGGGGAAAACAACTTTCAGTCACTGCCACTTTTCATTTATGGTGCCAACCCATTAAAATCACACACTCACATAAACTCTCTGTGGAAAAACTATCACTGAACTATTAATAAAATCTTCCTGAACTATTAATACAGTCTGTGGGAGCTTTAATCCACCACAGGGACTGATTATGTAAGTGCACAGGCACAAAGATGCTGTTTTTATCCTCAGTTTAAATGACCTTTCATTTTCAACAGTTTTGTTTCTGAATGAAGTCTTCCTGAATCTAAGGGAAATTATTTTCTTTCAAAGGGAAATATGTTTTGATTTGCAATAAACTGGCAAGTATGGTTCAGATTAAAATGCATTTGGTTGGCAAGATGTGTATTTGCTCTTTTGATTGCAAAGGGTACGATTTGTGAAAGGATTTTTAAATCTGTGTCACAAAATTCAGACATCTCGTAACTTAGAAATATGCTATAATTTAGTTTCTGGTCTTAGGCAATTTGTCTATGAGGCCAATTTATGCAGTTCAGAAAGATGACTGACCATGATCATCAGGTTGGATTTATTCCTAATTTTGGTATTCCACAGGTAGCTTTGCTTTTCTACATCTCAGTATGAGGAGATGTTGGAAGATCATCTTGATTTTTAGCTTTCAGGCAGCTCAGAACAACACCACAGTAAAAGGTTTCTGATGCATACTCATGCCAAAAGAAATAGATGTCGTGAAGGCAAGAACAGGAAGAAGTAATGAAAAATTGTCTCTCATTCACCTCCTAAGCTATCACTCCTGAGCTATTTAACAGGACATTATGTACTGGGAGGCTTCAGTCCCAGACTCAGTTCAGAAATTCCCTTGCACAGGATGTCTGAGCGGAGAAGGGAAACAATGATCTCTGTAACATTTTGCTTGGATCTGCAAGCTTGAAGGCACTTCTCCAATCTGAAATAAAAGATGTATTGAGGCCTGTATTGGATTTAGGGATGCCTGTGGCACTCAAGTGTTCATTTCTTTGAGCATAGGAAGAGAATAACTGAAAGCAGTAAAGAAACAAATACATAAAGTCAAAAAAAGACAAATCAGGCAAAAGAATAGTCCCATCTATGGCACAAGTTACGTTAAATCAAGAGGAACAACTAAAACGCTGTGTTTGGATAATTTTCAATCTCTATGTTAGCCTACACTGCTCTGGGAAGGCGCCACTTCAGCATAGTTAGATATAGTCCTTGCTTTAGTTCACTTCAGGTTCCAGTGAAGAAGACCTGATCTGACTCTGGCATGATCTAGCTGCACAAGAAGGTATTTGAAGTCCTTTCACTGTTTCTTCTCTTCTGCTGAGTAGAAGTTGGCTAGATTAGCGCTGGGTTGGATGTATTTCTTCATGCTGCCATTTCATCTCTAGCAACATCGAATCATAGAATCAACTAGGTTGGAAAAGACCTTTAAGATCATCAAGCCCAACCATTACCATGCTAGTATGTCCAGCCTGTTTTTCAGAGAAAATTACAGTAGTGCCCACAAATAATTAGAGCAATTCCTGCGTGCTGTATTTTATTTATGCCATTGGAATAACATGTAAATGTATCCTCAGGATTGGGTATTTTTAACAAGGAATCAGGTTAAGGGAAGGCTCCATGATCCCAGGGTCCTTTTCACAGTAGGCTCCAAAAAATGTGCCTCATTATAAAATACACCTTCCCAAGGAATCACAAGACATGAAAAATCAAAAGAGAATTCCTAAAAGCAAAAGCTCTCCAGCAGAAAATCAATTTCAGCTACTTTCACCTTGCCCCAGGGAAAGCAGCAAAGACACTAAGTGGGGTGTGGGAAATGTCTCATACATCTTCCTGGAACTGCACAAGGCAGACCTCCAGACGGGAGCTTTTCTTTCCAAGACAGCTCTGCTCTAATTAGGGACTTGTGCAAAACTGGTGTGTTGCAGTTCCAAACAGTGTCTGGATGATTCCCAGATCAAATTTCTTCGGTTAAAAAAAAAAAAGAAGGGAAAAAAATTGTCTTTGACCTTGTTCTAATTGACAGCCTTACACATGCAGGTGGACTGAGGGATGAAGGTCAAATTGAGCTTATTGTGCCTAATAGGGCAGGGAACAAAAATCAGCAGAAAGTTACACACAAAAAAAGCCTGTTATTTGGTGGTTGTTTTTTCCCCTGGCCATCATGTTCACTTTTCAAGGGTATTTGTGCATTTTCGGGTATACCTTCAGAATGAAAAGAAAGTAATTGCCTTTAAATAAAATGGTTATATGAGGGACTTCCATGTAACAATGAATCTACTGATGTACCAGACGGAATCTAGTTTATGGACTGAACAATCTACGTTGAGTGGACATAAAATTAATTTTCTATTTAGGAAAGTACATCCTGCTCCTTAATTGACCTTTTCCAGAGGCTGTATGACAGTTTAAACCTCTGGCTGCTTTCTATTATTCTCAGCATTCAGACCTTTCTGGGTAATGTGCTATCATGAGGCTGGTCTACATGTTCTAAAGAAAATCCTCACATTGCCCCTTGGAAATGAAGTTTGACTGACATTTCTAACTGAAGACTGTGATTAGTATCATCTGTGCATTCTAGTGAGAATACAAAACAATTTTTCTTTCTTTCTCGGGTATGAATCTCTTTGTCTTGAAGTTTTTCCTCTGCTTCCCATCTCTCACTTCTTTACTCTCCTTTGCTTCAGACTCAGACTTGTCTTCCTCACTGACCTATGCTGCTATGGTACAGCCTGGGACAGTTGTGGCAGCTCAGCCCCAAAATGGAGTCCAGAACTTCTCCCTTAGTGATACAGCTTGTGGGATGGCAGCCAGCTTGACAAATACATAATTGAAAATTAAAAAAAGGCAAATATGGAACATTCCAATAATTCTTAATTATTTTTTTCTTTTGGAATTTTCTGTGAAAAGCTTCAGATCTTCAAATTTTCATTCCCATGTAGGAGGAAAGCAAGTGAATATGTGAATTTTGCATGACTTGGGCATTTTTTGCTTTAGTCTGCTCTAAACCCCAATTCTAGGTTATCGCAGGGTAGAAAATCACTTTGGGCTTCACACTTCTGTTGGTCAGTGTTTTTTAATAGGTAGTCTCAGACTCCCTCCGGCTGTTTCTCAGCACAGCCCAGCTGAAGTCACTGCAACCTGCAGCACTGCAGTAGTTTGTGTCAGTCAGAGTTGCATCCCTAAACTCTAATGAATATTGCAGCAGCAATGGAAATACAGTCATCTTTATTGTAAGTGAACACCTCAACAGAGCACATACCACCTTTAAAAAGCTAAGTTCACTGTTTATTGAGATTTAAACTGGCATCACTTTTTACACTGTTTGGCATCCTGCCTCCGGACTGGGCTACCCGCTATTCTTGCACAGAGCATCCAGTATTAAGATTTGTAATGATTTCAGGTCATCTGATGTATCTGAGGTGTGTCTTACACTACTGTATAGCAAAAGAAAAAAGTATCACTTAACGCCTGTGGCCACTCACAAGCATTACCTAAGCATGGTTTAAGATGACTGCCAGGGCAATCCATGGCCAGCGCCAAAGAGCGTGGTAAGTCCTGCCAAACTGTGCAGGGTGGTAGGAGGTGGTGGGACACATACATAGGTGTGAAATCTGGGGGCAAAAATGACCTTGAAGCAGAGCAGGATCTATACCAAGCAAGTATATAAGGGGACTCTCCGTATCATCTCACAAATCCACTTCATATCCTCACCAGCTGTGTTCAATTGTTCAATCTCTGATGCTCCAGAGGAAGGTAAGAGAAAGCCTCAGGATACCCTATGCTAATTGTGGAGAGAATGAACCTGCCTGAGTCTCAGAGCCAAAGCCCTGAAGGACGAGACCTGATTATGCCCTGTCTTTCCATGCTGAGCCATAGGGGTTAGAAGCACACGCAGGATGAGGACAGCCTCATCAGGATCTCCCTTCACAAGGGACAGACAGGTACCTCTCCTCTCAATGGAAGCAGATTTGCACACAGGAGCAGCGGTCGTCCCCCGTTTATGCAATGTGAAAAAGTCCTGGGCTGTTCCCTGACTGACTGACATTTATTAGATGAGAGTGTAGGTACAAAATACCCATCACAGTATACAATAACCTTTGAAGACATGCCAACAACCTCCTCTTTTATTAAAGCGTGCCAGGCTGGCTGAGCGGAGTAGGACACTATTGCAAACACCTCCCCACGGGACACTACCTGCATGCTAATGCCAAGGGTGTTTGTGCACAAATCGGCAGCGAGAGCTGGGCGAAGGCAGTTTCCATGGTGCTGTCATGGTGTGCTCTCCCCACACCTTCACTTATCAGCATTTCCCACCCATCCTCCTCCCCATAATATGCTGCTTGCTCACCCCGAAAGGTCAGCCATTGTAATGATGATTTTAGCAGGAGGGAGGCAGGGAGGCTGAGGGGTGAAAAGGTGAGCTGTGTGCAGCGATGTGCGTGGGAACCGGGGCTTGCCTTGAGCTGCACAATGAGAAACTAGAAAGCTTCCCCTCAAGGGAGCGGGGCTTATCAACCCCCTCTCTCTTCCCATCCCAGCCAAATCAGATGCCCTTGATGGAGTTAAAAGATGTTTACGCAAAGTGGCTGGAAAGCCTACTTTAAATCATCAGCAACTGATGTGTTAGTGTGTGAAGGGAAGAGACTGCCTCTGCTAACGGAGGAGACTGATACAAACATTTCCAGGCATCTTTCTTTTTCCATTTCCCTCCTGCCCCCTCCCAGTAAGCCCAGTTCTTGTTTGCAGATGGAAAGAGGCAGGCTTCTTCCTCTGACTCCCATCCTATTGACTGCTGGACTAAAGCGCCGCATCTATTAACTGCCTTCCTTTTCTTTCTTTCTTCTTGTAGGACAGCTTTCCTGCCCGTTTTGGAGGAGTCCATTTTGTCAACCAGCCCTGGTACATCCATGCGCTGTACACGTTAATCAAGCCATTCCTCAAAGACAAGACAAGGAAAAGGGTAATTAGACGGGGGGGGAGGGGGGGGGAGGGGGTAGGAAGCTGCAGCGGCGAAGTAGCCTTGTAGCTGCCCTTCTTTTCTTCGTTCTTTTTCTGTCTGCATTTTTCATATGGCCTCAGAGAATTGCTGCTGTTATGAAAACTTGGAGTTTGCAGTAGTCTGGATGGAATCAATAACTCAGCCAGAGCCCAGAAAGCTGTTATCACTAACAAAGTGTGGATACATTTTAATGGGACATGCTCAGGGATAAAGAGAATAGGCAATGTGGAGGAATTATCAGGCCTGGCTGAAGTCACTTGCAGCAAGGCAAACTTCAGCTCAGCTCTTTCTGTGAGGATAAAATTTCTTATTTCATTCTTTCAGCAAGTTGGCTGTTTTCACATGGTGAAAAGCCACCTGAAGGCTCTTTGCTCACACTGCAGAAGAGGTAGGGCTTCCCCACTGAAACCCATGCAGTCATCTTAGCCATTTGACCTCTGCGGTCTCTCAACCAAGCACTGGGTCATCCCTCAGGAAGCCCAGAGCCCACCCTGGGGTCTGTCTGGCCAGGCAGGACAAGGGTAGTATCAATCCAAAAGAAAAGATGGATCAGAGAGACGAATGTCGCTTCAGCAGTGCAAAATGGCAACACAGCCTGGTACACCCCTGGGAAATATCAGTCCTGGGGAGCAGGGCTGGATTGCCCTCTCGACACGGAATGCCTGCTCTTCACATCTTCTTTCAGTAAGCTGTACTGTCTCCCTTTTCTTCTCTCTGCTCTTGGTACAAGCCTCTATCTTCTTATAAGTAGCAATATGGTCATTATTACTGACTTTCACTTTCCCTGATCTGGTACTTAAGAAAGTGAAAGTGTCATGTGCCAAAAGCAAGTAGAGTGGGGTTTTCAAAAGTGTTTATAATGCCAGCCTAATTCCTCAGCTGCACACCCCAAAACTAATCTCCACCCTGCTCCCCACCCAAGCCATCCCTGAGCACTTCAGGAATTCCCACCTGAAACTCCAGTGTCAACTAATGATGCTCCACACCTCATTAGTACTGTTGTTACTGTACTTAACGGAGTAAGGAATCAATGATGACTTTGAATTTTCTTTTATCTAAGATCTTTCTTCATGGTAACAACCTGAACAGCCTTCACCAGCTAATACACCCTGAATGCCTGCCCTCTGAATTTGGGGGCACTCTTCCTCCATATGACATGGGGACATGGGCTCGAACGTTACTCGGTCCTGACTACAGTGACGAAAACGAGTATACCCACACCTCCTACAACGCCATGCATGTGAAGCATGCGTCCTCCAACCTGGAGCGGGAGGCCTCGCCCAAACCCATGAAAAGGTCAGTATTGCCTTTGAAATCACCTCCTACACATTGGCTTTCTGAGCATGTCTGGCATGAGTCTAGCAGGAAGGGCTCATCTGACTCAGAGAGAGGCTGTCATTTGGCAAGTGTTGACGGTAAAGAGCACTTCACCCTGGACTGCGTTCATGGTGTGGTGGGAAAACAGAAACCTCTCTGTGGAATCATAATTATTTCTCTGACTACTGTGCATGACAATGAGGGGAAATTAATGAGCCCCTTCACTGAGCATTACAGAAAGTATATCAGAGTG
Source organism: Psittacula echo (assembly GCF_963264785.1). NCBI lineage: Eukaryota > Metazoa > Chordata > Aves > Psittaciformes > Psittacidae > Psittacula > Psittacula echo. The sequence continues at coordinate 122,952,840 of NC_137737.1, forward strand.
AGATGCTCTTCGGTACGGTATAGTGTGGCAGGCAGCACCACCTCAGTGCTGGTCCCTATTGCTGGCTGCTGCTGACCCCAGTTAACGATAAGGGTTTTACCTCCTCGGAAATGCAGCTTTTGTGCGATGAACACCACTGCCCTCTAAAGGGAAAATGGGTTAGACTCCTCTCTCAGCTTCTGCTCCAGCTTTCTCAGTCCAGCCCTGCTAAAGCAACAGAGCTGTTCTCTTAAGATCTCTGGGTTTTGATCTAGTGGTTGTGCATTCGGCTCTGAATGCTTAAAATTAAGCTTCTCGAGAGTATCACCCCCAGTAATTTGCATTGCTTGCAGGGATGGAGAGAGGAGGGTTGTACACCTGGCACAGGTTTGTGAGTGGTATGGCAGAGTACCATCTGCACCATCTGCAGTGACTGATGGCTGTGTTGCCTTCTCTGCAGGAGTGTAACATCTGCACTCACCTCACCCTCTGTGCCCCACTCTGCAAAACTGCTTTCCATGCAGATCGCAGTGATGCTTTCACTCACTGCTGCCACTTGACGAGTGCGGTGCTCACAAGCACAGCGTCACTCTGTGTGACAGGCAGAGGCCATCATTTTGACAGAGCAAAATCAAAGCTGACAACACAGACAAGCCATAATGCCACGCAATTAATTTTAAAAGTCTTTCATCTTCAGAGGAAAAAGAAATGTGTTCTTGATTCACAGTTCCTTCTCTGGTCAGAGGGATGCCACGCTGCTGGAGCTGCAGAGTGAAGCCTTGTGCTGGAAACGCTCACAGGACTAAAAGGGCCATGCAACTGCAGGGCTATGGCCCTTTGCAGGGCTGCAGCCGTGGCACAGTGAGGTGGTCATCTACATAGCAGTTCTCACTACTGACTGCTAGCCAAGAGGGGAAGCTGGGATGAATTTACAGAGCCAATCCCAGAGAGCTGATTTTAAACCAAGTTTGTTTTTAATTCTTTAAATATTAGCAGTAGAACACACTGAACGATTTTAGAAATATGCTAAGTATTCCATTGTTACTAAAACGTGTATCAAAATCGGACAATTTATATAGTTTTATAGAAAGAAATCTGCAGGTTTTTAAGCTCCAAACTGTTCTTAACACAGGTATCTACAAGTAAATCTTTGCTGAGGATCAGATCCTTGGCTGTAAAGAAGGGACGGTCTTATCGTGTCCTCAGGAGAGAACCTCAGCTTGAAATTGAGTTCAGTGCCAGAAAACCCTGCCTTGAGGCAAAGCCTTCTTTTATAATCCACTCACTAATACAAAAGTGCATTAATACAAATATGGTGAGCGGATGAATCTAATTTGTCATGTTGCCTCTGGGCAGACTAGGTCTAACTTTTAGCCTAATTTCGTTACTCGGCAGTTAAGTGAACCATCTGATCTTGTACCCTATGGTCATTACTAGCTCTTAGAGGTGAAAAGTTCACTGGTTCAACAGATTTTCTCCTATGAGTATTTGCTTTGATTCTTCTTCCCCTGAAATTACAATTTGGCCTAACAAGGTAAAAGCCTATGCTTAAGAAGCATAATTGTGTGCTCTATTAGATTTATTAGACCAGATTTATCTCTAAGGTCTATTGAAAGGTCTACAGATTTCTAACAGCATTACCTGTCTTTATATATCCCCCCCTTGCCTCTTTAGATTCATACATCACAACAAGAAGAGTCTCAGGCCATGGCTGAGATTCCTGGATATTCCAGGAAGGTTTACACTAGGCATAGGTGATTTCCTAGTATTAGTTTTCATCTCAAGTATAATTCCCTCACAAATGCCCTATAATTTTTTCCCTTATTAAGGTGATTTTGCAGTTTCATTTAAAGTCTCTCCTCCTCCACTCACAGCGTAAAAATGTTTACATGCTTGAGTAAATGTGGTAATTTTGTGCTTCTATGTTGAAATGTTTGGTTTAACAAAAAAAAGGTGTCTGACCTTTTCTTTGGCATTTATGTTCCTCTGGAAGGGGTAAATATATGAGCCTTCTTGGGTTTCTGTAATTTAAGGATGAAAAGTCTTGCTGAACAATTGTGGGTCTTCCCCTCTCTGAATTCCCAGGTATCACTGCAGGTTTACCTGCCCGGTAATTAGCTGCAGAGGAAGGTAGTGCTTAAGAGAGGTGAATTTACCTCAGAGGCTGGGGGGACAGTGGTTGTTCTACTCGCTGACATGAGGCACCATCCTGCTGTGTAACAAGGTGCAGGGTTGTGGGTTGCCCCTCCTGGCTCTGAGTCCACTTGCTGTACAGCCATACAAGCATGTCCTTGCTAGAACTGCCACTGGACCAGTGCTGTGTTAGAGCTTTCTTAATGTTGGAGCTCAGTGCTACTAAAATAGCTTAGAGTCTTGCACTGTGACCAGAGACAAATGCCCTTGTTAAATGCAGTACTGCCATCCTACACCCAGAGACAAGCTCACCATGTGCACAAATACAGTGCCTAGTGATTTTAGTAGTGGAGATGCTGAGAAACCAAGACAGGTATTACAGATCTCAAAGAAAAATGCCAGGAAAAGGACTACTTTCATGGCCACTTAATCTATGTTAGAAAAAGAATGCGGAAGGGAGAAAGAGGGCATTTTAAAGATGCGCCTGAGACTAAACCGAAGTCATCACCTGAAAGTTAAAATATGTCTCCAAATGCAAACCAGGAGGAAATGCAGCACTCAGCAGCAGTGGGAGGGAGTCAAGCTGGAACCAGTATGTGCCCATACTTTGGCTTCAGGACTGACAGCAGTGTTTTGGCTCCTGTCATCAGGGCAGATGCATATAAACTGAAACAGGTTCACCTGAGAGTTGTGAGGAGACTGAGAAGAGCGGAGAGCATGTTTTTCCAGCAAGAAGCTGTTGAACATTGTGGTTTATTCAGTCTCACAGAGCGAAGGCTGAAATGGATATGATAATTTTCTACAAATACAAGAAGGAATAAAAACTGGGGAGAGAGAACAGTTATTTGACAGCCTAACTGATACACGAGTGAAAGGTCTGATATGAGGTGGCTACCACTGATCACGGGAGGCCACAGGAGACTTTGCCTCTCAAATTCTCATTAGATTCTAATTTCTGCTTCCCTTAAAAGCAATGGAATCAAAACATTATCTTCTCCCCAGCGACAGGCAGGGGTGTTTTCTCTCTGTGACTTGAAATGCACAAAATTTGTTCTCAAAAAAGAGTCCTTGTTTACTTCAAAAAATGGAGGCATTGTAGATGGGGAACAGATTGAAAATTCTCTTAGAAAAAAACTCGCACTGACTCTAGTTAGCAACACGATCCTGAAAATCTTGAGATTTGACAAGTTTCTGTAATATGGAAAATCTGTAATCAAAACCATTGCAACTGGCGTTTTCCCACCAGTGGCCCCATGAAGCTCCACTGAGGCAAAATCAAAACAGTGGAAATTGTACTCCCATCTGCAGTATTATCACACACCCTGGGAAAAATCCCAGAACCCAAGTACTGTATGAACAGATGGGAAACAAAGCAAACCAGCTGATGACTCCATATAATGAGTCTTAATGGCCAGGGGAAAAAAAACCCACAAAAAACAACGATAACAAAAATCCATTCAGAATGTATCTGTTTATTAAGATTCAGCTCAGTGAAGTTTGAAATGGGCCAGGTAATAAACATGCAAACCAGCATTAATAAGGTAATAGTAAAGTTGGTTCAACCCAAGAGATTGGCCACATCCACTTGATATTCATGGGAGCAGCAACGCAGCAGACACTTTCTCTTCTTGAGCCATGTCTTCTGAATGGTCTGTATCCATGTAGGGAGCCTGTCACTTATGAGCTGTGGGATTTGAGAGCAATGTAGATGGTGTGAAAATTCAGAGCACAGGGAAGATAATCACCTCCCCTTCAGCTGTGGCCAAACCTTCAGCGAGACCTGATGGTCAGAAAGGGGCGTTGGGTTGCTTTAGTCAAGAGGGAGCTGACATAAAAGCAAAACATTTGCCTGAGGCACTCACGCTGGCTTTTGTTGACAAGCTGTTTTTTTTGGAACAGCTGGAGGTTTTATCTGGATGCGCAGTGTAATGAATAGCTATGGTGGATGGTTGAGGATAGCAGCTAAAGAATCACAGACTGCTCTCAACATATCACTGTGCAATAGGGCATAATCTTTTGGCCAGCCACAGTGGGAGAAGCATGACAGTAGCTATTTGAGTACCTAACATCAGTGAGCGAGCATCCCTGATAGGAGAGATGGATTTAGTGACTAGAGAAGATATGAAGGAGCTCAGTTCTTTGAAGAGTTTCCTTTTTCCCTAGTATCACCCTACTCTTACACTTGGGTCCAGCAGCAGCAAGTAACCTGCAGTAGCACATTACCTCCCTGTGACTTGCTTTCCCTTAGAATATCTGCCCTTCTGCAGCTGCATCTGGGTCACTTTTTGATATCTGAACTTGCAGTTCAAGCGACAAAGACTGTTCTCTGTCTTCGCTTGTTCCCTGTGCAGTCACCAAGCACAGCCTGAGAGCAGAATGTTCCTTCTCTGCCCTCCCAGGTATCAAAAGAGTGCTCGCTTTTAAGCTGCTGCTGGTGCAAACAGATCTGAAAACCTAGTGCAATTTAAAATTTCCCTGCAGAGAAAGTAGATTTTACCTAACAGTTACACATATGTTCTGGCCAAACAACCTGTGCTGTTTAATAAAATTTATTTAATCAAAGTTTAAATAAGAGTAACTTTAATCAAATTTAGGGTTCAAAATTATTTTTAGGATAATATGGATTGAAGAGAATTGTTGTCACCAGGTCAGGCTCATTAGAGACTCAGGAAATTCATAGTTAGAGTAAAACTTAAAGTAGAGCCAAGCAAGCTAATTGCGAAAATGTACAATTTACGCATCGAGACACTATTACCTTTTTCTGCTGTGAAGTAGAAACTTACAGAATCATTGAATCAATCAGGTTGGAAAAGACCTTTAAGATCATCGAGTCCAACCATCAACCAAGTCCATCAATAAACCACGTCCCTAAGCTCTACATCTACACGTCTTTCAAATACCTCCATGGATGATGGCACAACCACTTCCCTGGGCAGCCTGTTCCAATGCTTGATAACCTTTATGGTGAAAAATCTTTCCTAAGACTTTTTTAAGTCTAAACCTTTCCTGGCACAACCTGAGGCCATTTCCTCTCACCTTAAAGGATTTGAGCAGCTAAAGATGCAATGGCTTGCCTAGTGGTTCTATCAAAAGCCCCTGTATTTAGGCATTTTGAAATACAGTGAAAAAAACTGCTGGAATGCGTTGCCCCATGTTGTTGAGCCAGAGCATGTGGAATTTTATGTCCTAGATTAGAGTGAGAGTTTTAAAGTACAGGTTAGGGTTTGGCATTATTGCCTCCTGATGTGTGTGCTTTCAAAAAGATTGATCTATGAATGAACTTGCCTGCCGAAACTAATTGTTGGTTCTCAGAAATGAGATCCTGCTCCCAGCAGGAAGGGTATCACAGCTGATACACACTGATGCTGACTTGAACAACTTTAGATCCAAAAGGGGCCATACATTGAGGTGACTTATGCAAGGGTTTTATTTATTCAGACTGGTTCCTCCATATTCCCGGCTGGGCTGTGCAAGGCAGAACTTTCTAGTTGTTATCCTTAGTGTGACCTTAATGGTTCTTCACCATATGTTTCTGTTTTTATGGGTCATGTTTTATGCTGGTTCACAGTCAGCACCAATTTACTGCAGAAGTAGTAAAATGCCAGCAAATAAAAATCAGTATGAAAATGCGTGAAAACTTCTCACTGCCCGTGGATGGCATCTGCATTGCTCTGCTCATGGCTGGGGTGCATTTCCACATGTGTTGGGGGAAAAGGGAAATACTGCTTTGTAAGCTTTCAGTTAAAATATCTCACTGTAGTATATGAGACCTATGGTGCGAGGCTTATATTCACTATTTTATTATGACTTATTTACTTTGAAAAACAGAGAATTTCTGAATGCTTCTGCAGAAATGCTTCCCCCATACACAAATTACGAATGAGACATGTCTTGATAGTAAAGCAGGTGTCCTGGGGACATGCATACCACATAATGTATGCATTATCTAGTAGTATAGATCATTAGCTGTTGAATGGTTTTATACCTTTTAACTGGAGTTCTGCTAATACATCAGAGAGAAATGGAAGGGGGTCAGTGGATCTGGCGTGTTAGCAGGTCCCAGGGAGGCTGCAGGGGAGACTGTGCAGAATATCCTCAGGAGCCAGAAGCTAGAGAAGCTGAAGAGGAGATCAGTTGCAAAGCCACAGCTGACCCAGTTACAGGAAGGACAGGCAGCTTGGTGCTGAGGTCCCCTGGGACAAGGCAGGAAATTGGTTGCTCTCTGAGGGAATTGACAGCATGGGTTTCATCTGCTCACAGCACTCAATTACCATTGCATGGGTGCACAAACACAGGCTGGAGGTGGGAATGGCAGAACCAGTGCTGCTCAGGCTGCCTAAAATATTGCATTGTAAATTATGTCTTCATCTGACTATAAATTTGCCAAAAGTTTTGTAGTTTTGATTAGAGACATGACACTTAATAAAACAAATGGTTTTACAATGCTTATGTCTTTTGCTGTCCTGTGAAAAATCCACCTACATCTGGCTGAGTTACAAGCCTTTGAAAAGGCAATTCACATATGCTCTGTAAGAGCGTATTTAATTTCAGCACTTAATGACCTCAAGGATTGCCTCGTGTTTTAGCTCGGCCTCCCAACATAAATAAACTTGTTCAGCTTGGGCTGATGATTCAATGCCCACAACGTGCATCTCCTGCCTAGGCCATAGGGTACTGAGGGTTTTTGAAATTATAACTTCTACTTGTGATCACAACCTTCCCTGCACTAGCCCAGGCTGTAGCAAGACAAGGAGCTAGGATTTGAAAGACTGACAGCCCGTGCTCTGGGGGCTGCATCTCTTCACCGTTGGCAGGAGAATTGGAGAGGATTTAGTACTGAACCCAGCTGGGATACTGGGAATTTGGGTCACTGGGATGGGAGCCACAAGGCAGACTGAAAGATAAGGCAGGCATAAAGGAATAGAAGCAGCTGGGCTAGGAAGCACACTTGATGGACCAGCAAACAGTGATGGTAGGGGGAGGGCTGATGGAGGCCAGGAATGGAGCTTTGCTTAAGCCTGTTGGGTACAGGCCTGGAGAGGCAGATCCTGCTCTCCTCCTCCCCTGAGCCCCTGCATCAGCCTGGCAAGTCACTTAAACCAACCTTCACACAGATGGTGAGATTGAACATTGCTTATTTTCAGCTTGCCAAGCTAGAGACTCTGGGGTCTAATTTCCAGAAATACTCAGCGCTCACCTGCAACACAAATCAAAGGGACATGTGCTTTGAACACACAAGCTGCCACATAATGCTGAGCACTCTGCAAAATGAGACCCTCTCGGCGTTGGGAAATGGGCACCCCACATTAGAGGAATACTTGGATCCTAATCTAACTGTGCTTCAGCTCTCCACATGAGAAATGGAAATGAAAAAAAATGCTCACAGTTGTGCTATGGCAGTAAATGAATTTGCATTTAAGAGGCACACAAGTACTGTGTTGATGAACTCCACAGAAAAGCTCAGGAGGGAATTAACAAAGGCTATCTTCAAATTGAGGCTTGGAATAATAGGCAGCAAATGTGTCACAGAGCCACACGCTGAACTGCTAGAAGAAAGCAAAATAAATAGCCACTTACCAGCTTGGCACTGAATACCCTGAGCACTGAGGGAGGAAAGAGCCCTCCAAGAAAGAACAAGGAGTGCTCCTGGGGCTAGGGCACACTCTGGGGGTCACAAAACCCCCACATACCCGGCCATTTTGGCTCTTCCAACTGTGTTGGTGCTTGCTTTCCATCCTAAATTGTAGATCTGCAGGGTTGCTTTCATGATGCAGTGCTGTTCTTGTTAAGGACAGGAAATTTCTGATGTAGCACAGGAGGGTAAGAATACTGACATCGTTTGCTCTTGGGGTTTCTTCTTCCCTTTTATCGTAGAAGTGAGGAGACTGTGATTCAGTGGCAAATCTGGTTGAGGTACTGGGAACTGGAGTCACTGGAATGGCAGCAAAAAAGGCAGAAAAAAGATGAGGCAGGTGTAAACGTCTGGAGTGTCTGAGCAGAGAGACTGGAAGATGTTAGACTAGAAAGAGTGCTTGGTGAGGAAGGAAATTGAAATGATCAGGAAAAGCAGGAATGTTGATGAAAAGTGCATGTGTGTAAGTAATACCGATAATGTGGGAGAAGAAAATTCTGTTCATTAGCTGGCCTGAATTTCTTTTGTTTGGGTGTCATATTCTGCACAGCTTTTAGCAGCTCTCACTGAATCTGCTGTAAATTGGTGTTGACTGCTGCCGCAGTGTTGTCTTTATTTGGCCCCATAACTAGGTTTGCATACTACACCCTGGGCGGTTAAGGGTCTTCCAGGAACTTCTGTTTGAAGCAGGTGCTCCTATTCCTTCTACGTGAAAAAAAGCATGTGGATGTGTCAGACTACAGCAGAAAAAACAAGCTCCCACCCATGTCTTTCCCCTCTCCTGGTCTTGGGATGTGATTAAGTCAAGATCTTGACACAGAATTTCAGAGCATTTAGGAGTAAGAGATACCAGGTACAACCACACTGATGAAGAAAACCAGGGTGTGCACCCTAGTTCTAAGGTCAGTGGCACAGACTGACAACTCCTGTCTTCATTGATCAGGATTAGCATCTGACAGAGTAGCCTGGCTGCATTTGGCCTACATAGTGCCTGCTCTTGCTCTCCCCTGGGTCTCAGAGGACAGGGTGCAGAACTGGCTGGGCCATGGTTAGAGCCAAATGTGGTGCAATATCATCCTTACCACTATTTGGTGCACACCCTGCAGTGAGGTACGTCCAGGGTTTGTGGTCAGGAGAAGCAGCTGGGGCCAGCTGTTGGGAAAGGAAGGGTGTGGAGAGAACTGAAGGGCACAGAGAGGATGAGGGGTCTCATGCTGAGCTTCACTCTGCAGCAGCCACATCTTCAGCAGCGCAGATGCACTCACACAGACTTCACCACACACGGAGTTAAACAGAGATCTGGACCATGGTCACCCCTGGCTGTGATGTGCCAAGGCAGACAGAGACCTCTCACTAGGATGTGCTAACCGTCAGCACAAAGATTGTCAATACTGCCATGGTGGCCACAAAACCAGCTCCTATTTGGGAAGTGCAGCAGCTTGTCACCATTGTCCCGTGGGTAAGCGCTGGGCTGGCATAAGGTTAAGCCAGAGTTTTCATGCTCTGACTCAGGACATTGGTGGATCACTTAACCAACTCAGCTGTGCTCCTGGACACAGATGCTGCTTCATCTCCTTGAAGTGCTGCGGTTCGTATGTCAAAGCTGCCCCTCCAGGCAAGTCTCTGCTGCACAATGCCATGCTGCCTTGATGCTGAGCCGTGAGGCAGTGCAAGTGTGGAAGCTGCAGAGCTGCATTAGCAAGAGATTTCAGCAGGGCTTATTAGCCTGGGCAGAGAGCCACACTTCATGGCTTCTGGGTTGGAGTTGTGCACTGCTGAGCAGAGCTTGCCTACATCTGCCTGCACCACCCGCGGGAGCATACATATCTTTCAAGATGCCTTGCCCATGCATTTCATTTTCAAGTGCTTTCAATAATAAAAGAGTACCTTTAGCACGATTACTACACACATGCACATCTGCATTCTTTCTGTAATACTGGGGGGAAATCCTTGGTTTTGCCACCTGATGAAGGCATAGTATTGAGGTGTGTTGCAGAGCACACCCAGGGGTGCTGCACCCACTTCTTTAGGCTGATGGTGAGTGACGAAGGTGAGAAAGAAATGCCAGTCAGACCTTGTAAATACAAACATTTACAGGTGTGATCTAAAAAAATGCTTATTATGTTCTATAAAGGCAATGAATAATTTGGAGATGAACATCCCTGAGTTGCTGGTGAAATGGGAAAGGAATTAGAGGGAAATGAGCAGATGGGAGGTGCGAAGTGGATGAATAGAGTCACACAATGTGGTCTGATTGATTGGCTGCAGTGTGTCACTCTGACAGCTTGAAGCCTCCTGCACATGGGTAAAAAACCATGCCACCCTCCTTTTTCCTCCACAAAACCCTCCAAAGGAATCCTTGCACAATGTAATATGTCCTTGCTCCTGTGAGCTGCAGCACATCAGCATTGTTGTGATGAAAAGCATAGAATGAGGAATCAGAGAACAGGAAAATGTCTTAAGGCAAGCATGGCATGGTACGCTGGCAGTTACTGTTAGCTCGGTGCACAATTTTAGCACTTGTTTTTTTATGGGAAACAAAACTGATACCCAACAGACATCAATTCTTGTGAGCTGATTTGCTCCAGCTGTACTTTGACAGGAGCCTTCTGAAATCAGTGCAGCTAGAAGGCATGCATCCAGTCTTCTTACATATTTTTTGACTCAATTTGAGACAGTTGCATTCAAATGACCACACACATAAAGCCATCTGCTCTCTTAGATATTGATGTACATACCTATGCAGTGCTGTCATTTGAAATATATGGCTGACCTGCTGGAGGAACGGCTGGGTAGTGTTGATTTTCCAGATTTCCAAATATTCTTGCTGAAAAGTAAAACAACCATGGGGAGTTTGATTGACACTTTAAATGGAGCACACTCAAATGGTGTTTAAGGCTTCAGAAATGAGACTGAGAATTCATTTCTCTTTCCATTTTCATTTTGCTCTCCTAAGCAATGTTACCTAGCCTTGGAAACTACACTAGGAAAATCTGTGGGCATTGACTTGTCTATTTATTACTTCAGAATTAGCCAGCTCAGGGCCTCGCACAGTGACTGTATCATATGCGATGCAATTATCCGCTTGTGTTAAACTTTAACTCAACCATACCCTCCACACCCAAGCATCTTCCAAACTGGTTACTGAGAATTTTTAGCTGAGAAAGGAAGAAAACCAGAAAGCTTTGAATTCAAATATACTCATTTAGAATTCCAAACTTGCAGCAAACACAGGGTATGTGCCACATACCAGTGTATGTATAGCACATACACTGTAATGAAGTATTACTGGGTATCACTGAGAAGAGTCTGGCTTGGGTTCTCTACTACACCCCATCAGGTATTTTTACACATTGATATTTACCATTTTAGATCAAAATGGCTTAAACTTAATAGAAGAGGGTGCTTTGGTGTTTTTAATGCAAAGATGGTTGCAAATTAAAAGGACTAGTCAGGGGAAAGGTGCTTAGGTGCCTGACTGCAGTTTATTTTTCTATGGGAAATTAAGTTGGAGTTAGATACCTGAAGGCCTTTCAAGCACCATGATCAAACTCTACTTAAAAATTAGAAACATGATTGTAAAGTTCCCTGAAGAAAATGTTAATGCAGCTAAACCAAGTAGCAGTGCTTTTAAAACAGAAACTAGTCTTAGTCCTAGGTTCAATACTGGAGTTAGCATACAAATCCCACTAAATAGTGTGTAAACTTGCACAAACCTAGAATATGACCGCTGTCCTTGAACCAAATGTGTTAGATACAGAAAGGCAAGATGACACCAACGTATAGGGTGCTTTCTTTCAAATAGTATTTGTCTCATATTAATTTCTACAACCACAAAATATAGTTACCGGTCGGTTGAAAATGGTTTCTGCAACAGCAGCCTATTGCAAATCATCTTTTCTCTGTCATTAAATAAAGTATATCTATGGAATACATATTCCAGGATGTTCTAGGCCCATAAGACATATCTTTCACACTGAGTTATTACATTAGATTGTGAGCAGCATTGATATATACTGCCAAAAAGCTTTTCTGAGCATCTACATTTTTAATATTTACCATAAATGAATATGGAAAAATTATATTAGAATCTTGTGAAGAATTAAGGAATTTTCTCTTTTTTTCCTATATGAAACTAAAGTTAAAAACAAAACTGGGAACATTTTTCAGCAGACCAAAAACTGATGCATTTGGAAAATGGAAATCCAAATACAACAGTAAATCCTTTATTGTGAGGTCTTAGAAAATACCAATGATTGTTTAAATCACAATTGTGCCCTTCAATAGATGTCTGAACTGTTTATTTTAGGATAGGGGTCTAAGAAGCTTCTAGCAGAAAAGGAAAAAAGATTGTTGCTGCAGAACTTGGCAGATAACTAAAATCTCAGCTGGATCTCTATATTATTCAGAAGGGCTGGACATTGCGTTTGAATCATTTGGCATCTTGAGCTTGGAAGTCAGGTGGGCTGCTGCTTGATGCTCCAGCTATTTTGGCTCTGTCTGAAAAGAACAGTGTAGCACCTGCATACAGGGTTTGGGACTACGTTGTTCCTGACCTGATGTGCATCTGAGTACCAGTATGGAGAGAAAACCGATATCTTGCTATTATAGATGCAAGAATATATTTTTTGTGTGCGTAATGAGATGAGAGAGATAATCAGCAGTGAACATAAAATGCAAAATTGTGAGATTTGTTACATGTGTCTTAGAGCAAAACTTTCTGCTGTTCAGCCTGGAGAAGAGAAGGCTGTATGGAGACCTCATAGCAGCCTTCCAATATCTGAAGGGGGCCTACAAGGATGCTGGAGAGGGACTTTTCATAAGAACAAGTATCAATAGGAAAAATGGCTTCAAGCTGAAAGAGGGTAGATTTAGATTAGACATTATGAAGAAGTTCTTAACTGTGAGGATGGTGAGAAACTGGCATAGGTTGACCAGAGAAGCTGTGGCTGCCCCATCCCTGCCTGTGTTCAAGGCCAGGTTGGATGGGGCCTTGAGCAATTTGGTCTAGTGGAAGGGGGCTTATGAGTATATGATCTTAAGGTCCTTTTCAACCCAAACCATTCTGTGATTCTATGCTGGCAAATGCTTCAATGGATCTGCATTTTAGAGCAGTGGATCAGACAGGAACAATACATTGCTGACAAGTATTAATAAGGTACTATTTAATAAAAATTTAAACTGGTTGTTCAGAAAAGAAAATAAGGACCTGTTAATGTTGCAATTTGTATCCATTCTGTACCAGTTGCAAAGCCACACAATGTTTTTGCTGCCACATACTAGAAATATGTAAATTGTCATTTTGCCTAATCTCCTGAACCAGCTGCCTTTCTATATTAAAATGCAGTCATAAACATCACGTATGTCATATTACTGTAAAATACACAGCAAAAACATTTGAGCAAACATATTTTCTTTGAAAACTTTGGCATAAAATCTTCCCATTGAGCATCCGGTTTTTGTTATCTCTCTTCGGAGACATTTTTTTTAATGAAATTTTTTATACGCTTTAATGAAAGCTCCAGGCATAAGAATAAGAAAAATAATTACACAAGTTATTCACAGTCATGGTATTCATTCCTGATCAAGTGCTGCAGTTACCAAAGGATGCAATTTATTAATGATTCTTATCAAAAGAGAGGTGATATCTAATCTCATGAAATAGCTAAGGCTTAAACTGAGGTCACCATAATGAACAACTGGGAACTACAAACAGATCCTATAGGGAATGAGAGCTTCCCCTAATTCTAAAAGCTATCCATGAGAAAACCGGCTCGTTAAAAATATATTATGCACTATGCAAATGCATGGGCTTGAAAACACTACCCCTATGTTTGAAAAAGCTCCCTTTTTAAATCTTCCAGATTCACATAGTGATTTTGCTCTAAAGCTTATTGCCCACTTCAAACTGGGAGGCAACTCCTAGCCTAAGCCATAGAAAATGGAGGATAACAAATCTCTTTAGCAATAAACTCAACAGTTCCTCCTTCCACAGCACAATGAGCAAACACTGGAGCACACAGACCTCAGAAAATGAAATAGTGTTTAATTTTCCCACTAGTTTAAACCTGTTAAGCATTTGTCACTACAAGAAATCACGATGCTCCACTTTCTCTAGTGTTTATTCATTTATATGTTGGGTCTGGTTTATATTTTTTCAGCCAATAACAACAAAGGGTAAATACTGCTTCCCATCTTGAAGACAGAAATGAATTTTAAATAGACTACCCCTGAATAAAGTTCTCCAAGGGCATAGGCAGGGAGATGGATAAAGCACAGGACTGGGCACACCAGAAGCTCTTTTGCTGTTGGCTTCTTCATTGATCTTGGGAAACTCATAGATGTTTTGTTCCTTAAACCTCTACATAAGTAAAATGTGATTTATCTACTTTAGGTCTGTAACAAGCATGAGCTGAGACTCACTTCTGCAAGCACTTGTACAGATGACTTTGCTTTCTAACGAAAAGTTGCACAAGCAGCTTTGCCTAGAAAGACATTAAGCACCAACAATCTCATGGTACCTCAGAATCAGGCCTTTAAATTGCAAGGTCTGTCCAGCATTATGGATGGTAGCTAAGCGCTAAATTATAAGCATTTGAGATCTGCAATGAGTCATATCCCTGTTCATATTTAAAGGAATGTTTCTCAAATTCCATATGAGTTCCACAGAAAAGAATTAAAAGGCCATTAAGATGAAAATGGACAAAAGCAAAAACCATAAAATGAAGCAAAGGGACTCCAGGAAGGTGAGTGCTTCTGCAGCAGCCTTTGCTAGCATGCATATCTTCTTGCTTTCAGGTCCCAGTCTGTGGTGGAAGCTGGCACGCTGAAACATGAAGACCAGGGAGAAAGCGAGAACACCCAGCCACTGCTGGCTCTGGACTGAGCTCCCACGTGCTCAACATGCACACATACATCAACAGACTTCCACCATACCAGGAACCCACAGAGCACACAACACACATACTCATGCCCATGTTTTGCTTGAGAACAAGTCCTTCATGTTTCTTGACAAGTAACAACTGTCACCAGCCATCTGTCTGTGAAGCCAACACTGAACAAAAACTGAGAAGTTTCTATTGACATAGGAGTCTGTCCATAGAAAAAAACCTTTTTTTTTTTTTTTGACTTATGACATTAAAGCATTGGAAATTATGGGACTGCATTCTCTGTTCAAAGAAACCAGGGTGTGTCAGTAGCTTTCCTGAAGGCTCCAGCAGGGATGCTCAGTTTTACAGAGGCAAAGGTTAAGTGTGTTTTAAAGAGAAACAATTCAAACTTAAACTTGGCACTGTAATCATCAGTTTAATCTGGCACAGAGGGCAGAAACAGCAGCATCTACAGAGTACTCAAGTTTTACAGGAAGATTTTGCATAAAGAAAACAAAATAAATCAGTGCCAGCATAATGCCATTCAACATGACACTTTGTGACCACCTCATCCACGCTGCTTACTGGGGGTCACATTTCAGCATCTAGCAAAAATTGCTCTTAACTTTCAAAGCCTGTATGAAACTGTCGGCTAAGGGGAATGAGCTGTGTGGGCAGCAGATGCATACAATCTGAAATGCAATTATTTAATTTAAAGATGTGGTTTTCCACAGGCAACATGGGAGCCTATTAGAGAAGTGTGTGTGTGCGCGCATATGTGTGCGTATGCGGAAGGGGGCTGCTAGGGAGACGCATCGGACACGTTCAGCAGTGATTAATGATTCAATCCAGATTGTTTCATTTAGATCACAACAGCAAATATAAGCTTGGCAGAGCCATTTACCCCCTTCCCTCATGCAGTGTAGTGAAAGGTGCAGCCAGGAGGGTATGCTTATTGCAGACATGGGCCATTATTAAAATGAAAAAGGAAAACTTTGAATTTATTATTTAGCACAAGCTTCTGCTAGAAGGAAATGTGGAAGAATAGAAGAACTGAAATGCCAAAGATCAGTTTGTTATTTCTCTATTTGCTCTAGCTGCAAAGAGAGCCCCATCCCTTCATTCAGATGGAAACCAGATTAAAGAAATAAAAGAAAAATCGTTATCAAATTGTATGTGCAGTGACTTTATTTCCTAAAACAGTTACAACCACTGTACACACCTTCAGTCTTCAGTTAAATTGCCATACTTTGACAATTTACTAGAACAAGCCGTTGACAACATATCAAAGGTAGCAGTGTAAACCATATATATCAATGAGATGATAATGGGCACGAGAGTTTTTAATGTGCCTCTGGAACATCCACTGAATTCCTAAGTGATACACTGAAGTGATCGTATTAGTTCAACTGGACACAGTCAACCCTAAGAGATGGACTAACAAAATACTGCCTTTATCTACAACATTTTATGCCTGTACAGGGCAGAAAGGACATCCTGCCAGATCCTATCAACACACCTGGGATTTTACCCTCTAGTATTTGTACTGGATAACCTCATTCAGGCTAACCCTTCTTCTGCAGCAGCATGTCACTGACACAAACCCTGGCCTCCACAGTAGACAGTGAATCTATAAGGCAGTGAATGGTCCCAGTAAGGCAACAGAGGAGTCAGAAAAAAGCAGCAGAGGCTTGTGGGAACATTAAACAAATAAGACAGCTGAGTCCATTTATCTTTGGGATTTCTTCCATTTCCCCTCCCCTGGCATTACCACCTATTACAGAAAACCAGATGTCAACTCCTGGTAAAAGGACACAGCTCTGCCTCCCTTGGCTCATGAAGTCTCACAGGCATTTGGATTTGTCATAGAGAACTTGCCTAAAGCAGGAAGTAAAAAACCAAACAGACAATAAAAGGTAGACACTGATTATTATACTGCAGCATTAATGAAGAACACTTTGGGTTACAATTTTTCTCTGTTAATACACTCACCACTGAATCTTTGTGATGACCTGTTACAATCATTGTTCATTCAAATGGGACTTGTTCTGCCCAGGAAGTGCAAACATCACTGAAATCTTGTCCTTGAGAATTAAACTTTGCAGAGGATTATTCATTTTCTTTAGCTGTGACACGAATACATACATATGATGCCTTGCATATAACTGTATGATGCCTGTATTTAACTGTAGGATCTTGTACAGACTGTGCTTGCAAGCAAGGTAACTACAGGCAGGGAGGAATCTAGCTCCTATCATTGTAATGAGTATGTACTGTTTTTAAAGAGGAGACTATATTGCCCTTTTCTGGCATTTCCCTCTGCAAATAAATCTAAAGGGAAAAATATTTAAATTGCAATGGTTCTCCACTTTGAAAAACATTTCTATTCACTTCTTCCATTGGCATTTCCAATGTTGAAAAGCTTTTTCAAGATGAAATATTATTTGGCAAACAGGAATAGCTAAATAATATATGACTTATTCAAGGCATGATTTCTGTAGCTTGCTATATCGTCCTCCATGTATATAGCTAATCCTGTAACTGTAACTAACAAACAGATATGCTCTCAGCTCCTTGACAGGTAGGCATAGAGTAGATTCACTTCAGTGTTGCAGGAGCTATTCATAATATACTTTGCTATATTCAAGGCACTTAAGATTTTAAATGGCCAATATATCACAACACAATTTAATAAACAGTGCTACTGCAGCATACACATATCTTGGGTAGATTACTTTTCTCTATTTGCCAATTTTAACATTTCGCCATTTGCAATAGGAAAAGATAAAGTATAACCCTTCAAAGGAACAACGAAACAATGTGAAGGATAGCATGGATTTTCATAAAGAAAGTCCCAAAGCTTTTACCTCTCATTTAGAATTTCCTCTGAGCTACAGAAACTAAAATGCAACATTAATAAAAATATTCCTAAACCACAAATTTTGATTTAAACAGTTCTTGATTCCTTCTTTACAAACTATGTCTTTATGATAGAGAATTACAAAATACTTTATAATTTGTACTTCTTGATCACCTTACAAAGATACACCCTGTGACTATACAACTACCAGGAGATTTAATTTCTTATGATTTTGTTACTACTTTACCCCCCACAGTAACAAGCACCTTGTTTCCAGTTTAGCACATGATTCTCCTAAAGCTCTGCAAAAGTATCTCCAAATATTTTGTTTTCATTATGATTAAATGATAGCTGTTACTTTCTTGTATATTGTGCATAGTCTCAGAGTTACTTTTGACACAGACAACTTGTTAAAGCTTAATTATCACAGCTGTCTAAAACTGACTTAGACCAGAGAGGATTTTTCAGTTTAATATTCAAAAAGGAAATTAAAGTGCACACCTCCAGAAACCGGTTACACTAATTTATGGTGCAATCATCATGTGTTACATCGCATTACAAGATGTAATTACCTAGTAAAATACAAAATCTGAAAAGCATTCACCTCATAGCAACGCAAAGCTCTTATCTGTATTTTGCTCCCGCAAAGGTGGCATTCTGGTCATGATACTTAGGTACCGTGATGTAGGCTCGGTAGTACAAAACCACTGAGCACAAAACCACAAATATGATGACTGTTCAGTGTCTTTTGGGCAACAAAGCTAAAGCTGTGGTGACTAAGTAACCTCAGTGTCTCCTTCCTTAGTGTTTGTCTCTCAAAACCCTCAGTAATGTTGCCACTGCTTATGACAAGCCCTGAGCATCCTAGCACACCTATCCACACCCAGTTAGTTTCGTGGGAGAGTAGGTAACAGCCAGTCATAAGCATCAACTGTGCAACCTCAGTCTCTCTTTCCTGTTAGTGTTCTTAGAAATTAACAGTGCAGGGTACTGCACCCTCCACATCCCATTTAAATAGTACAGATCCCCCCAAAACCAGCTAACTGCTTAAATATCCAAACAGCTTTCTTTCTTGAAAACAGGCCTTTTCACCATAGTGTAAATTCTGTATGGCAAGTATAGAACATACAGTGAACAATACTGGGATAAGACTACTTCAGCAGTATGTCATACACTTCAAGACAAGGAAAACACCATTAGGTCATTTAAAGGATATTTCTAGCACTCTGTAGGATGATGGCAGCAGAAGTTAATAGAAGTTAATAACCTGAAGCTCTTTGTCTGCTCTGCATTCTGGCAGAAAACCAAGCCAGACCTTGTCCTTCTGCCCAAAGCACAGGAAGTTCTTCATATATATATTTTTCCTGCTGAATGAACACCTAATGACAGCCTAGAAGGATCCCCTGGAAGGAAGCATCCCAGACCCTTGCTGGGTAGAAAACAGGTATCATAACACAAACTTTTCTAATGATAGGAGAAACAGCAGTTCACCACATAAGCGTAAGAAGTTTAAGGTCTGAACCTACAGATATCACATTTGCTTAGTATCTTCCAAAGTCACATTATCAAACCGAAGGTTGCTGCTAAATAAGAGAACGATATTGTTTTAGAAGAACAAATCTTCACTAAGCAGCTGGTTATGCAAGTTTCAATTTGCATTTCCAGGAAGGCAAGAGAAGGCTACACAGGACAAAAATTAAATCTGATCATATGTAGTGTTTTCCTTCTGCTAATAGCTAGAGATGCACTTACATATATGTTGTTCATTTTAAAAAATAGTGGTTGAGTAAAGAAGATTTGTTCATAATTATGCTAGAAAAATACAGTCATTATTTAGAAAAAAAACACAAACACATATAACCCATTCACATTATCTACAGTTGATAACATAGGGGCATGCTCTAGGCCTAAAGCAGCTAACGTTAAAACTGCATACTGATTTTCAAAGTTGGTTGTGTGCATATGTTTGTAATTATCTTACATGTTGCTTCCCAGATAAAAGCCTGAGAAACATTTCCCAGATAGAGAATTGCAAATATTGTGCCTGAACATGGTTGGGCAAATAACTGACTGGTTTAGCATGCATAATACAGGCATGGCAAAAAACATCTGCACATTCCTTAATTTGAAAATCCAGACCTATTGCTCTTTGGCTGACAAGATTCATATTTTCAAACTTACATCAGTGCTGTACCAGTATGAAACATGGCTTCTTTTTTTTTTTCCTTTTTTTTTCCTTTTTTTTTTTAAATCAAGTCCTTCATGACTGCAGGATGTAGTCCTTATCTCTGCTAACCGTTACAATACTTGTATTCTTTGTATGCTGGATAAATTAATCCTATTCGCATAGGACAACCTCTCCAAGGGGGTTAAAGCTTCTCTGCTCTGCACATCAGAAGGAGCCCCTTAAATAGCAGGAAGGGTGCGTCTCTGTTGTGCTGTTAACTCAGGGTGCCACACATCCACAATGAATATCAGGCGATAATCTTCAGCATCCTGCCATACTTCATGTTCAAAAGAGTCATCAAAAATAAGAACTTTCCCTTCTTCCCAGGATCTGCAACACAAAAAAGATCATGATTTGGCGTAGTATTGGAAGTGTTATGGAGAAGACAAGCTATACATCAGCTCTGAGGATGCTCTTTTACATACCAGAATGATTTGAACAGTATATATTGCACAGTCAGGACTTTATTACCTAATACAGAGACTGAAGTATGAGGATTTTAATTAAAAGAAACTACAGAAAGATCAGTCTAATGAACTTTCTTATTACTGAGGGATTGTTTCCCCTCACTCTGCCCACATACATATTCAGACATTTATAATATTTATTTACATACTTTTAATGAGTTGAGTTCAATAAGCACGAAGCAAGTATTAATAACTAGTGTAGTAATTGACTTTTCTCCCTTTCTAATCAGATACATACATAATGAGCGATGGAAACTGAGGGAATGACCAGTAATCTGATTTTATGGTTCAAAACCAAATTACATTGAATCAATCTGCTTTTTCTGAAAATCAGAGCAACAAAATTAGGCCCTGATCACCCTTAATATTTCAGAGATTTTAACAGTCTTGTCCCATAAATCCATTCAAACTGAGCCTAAAGATTTTTCTTCAGAGGAAGGTTGCAATGCCATGGTGTACACTGGGTTAACTACACTGTCAAAACTAAACTGAAAGGATGAGACCATGTAACTTAGCAAGCCCCTCTGCTTGCTAAGTACTGCTTAGCAGAGCAGATCACTGAAAAGATGTAAATACCCTGGGTGATTGTTCACTACAGCATGGAAACACATGTTTACAGTTTTAACAGTGATACTCTTCCAAGATCTGTATCTTTGTTAGGCACAAAAAGGAATACACATAATTTATTCAACATGGCTAGGTTTTGAGCACCTTCATCTTCTGATAAAATAACAAAATTACCAGATTTAACAGAAATGGCAAGAGGCAGTTTAGAAGGGAGATATTAATTGTTGGAAGAATCAGTGTTTCTGTCAATTCTACTTACTATAAGTACAGAACCACAGAATAATCTAGGTCAGAAGAAACCTTGGCAGGGCATGCAGTCCAAGCCTCTGCTCAGAGCAAGACTCACTGCAAAGTTAGATCCAACTTTGAAGTTAGACGAGATCTCTCAAGTTCTTGACTAGTACATTTTTGAATATCTGCAACCACAGACATTCCACCATCTCTTCCTGTGTTTCACAAATCCCATTGTAAAAATTTCCTTTTATCTAGATGGAATTTTCTTCACTGTCATTTATGTCCATTGCCTTTGATGCTATAACTGGAGACCTCAGAGGAGCCTGGCTTTGTCTTCTGCACAGTCACCCACTAGTAACTGAAGACAGTAACTAGGCTCCTCTTTAGCTTTCTCTTTTACAGACTCCAAACCAGCTGTTCAAGATTCTCCCCATGTGTCATATGTTCCAGTCTTCTAAATATCTTTTTCCATCCTCCACTGGAGGCCCTCTAGTTTATCAATGACTTTTTTTTGCACTGAAGAGCTCAAACTGGAAACAACACTGCAGAGGCAGCGTCTTGAGTGCAAAAGAAAACAATTGCTCCCCTCAGACTGCTTCCTGTGCACAGCTAGCCTTCATCAACACAGGAGCACATTAGGACTCATGTTCAACTTGCCCCTTAGAATCCTCAAGTCTTTCGCTGCAAAGCTGCTTCCTATGCAATCATCACCCATTCTGTACTGTTGCAAGGTGTTGATCTGTTGTTATCAGCTGCAGGGCTTTGCATTTGCCTCTGCTGAATTTCGCGAAGTTTCAGCTGGCATGCTTCTCCAGCCTGCTGAGATCTGGATTCATGGTTTGGAAAAGAGGTTTAGTATCTGATTAAATGTATTCCTGACACTGCAAAAAATAAGCAACTCATCAGTGACCACTAGTGATAACGTCACAACATGTGAAAAAGTCACTGTGCTAGTCATTTGTCACTGCCCCTCAGATTTTAACCTTACCCACAGCATTTAGACACTGCAGTTGATTGTGTTACATAGTTTTTCTATTGTAGAGTCAGGCAGCAGTATAAGCAAAGCAAATTTATTTTGCATTGCAGCAGGACAAAAGCACACCTCTCATTATCCCCGCAGTTGAGACTGATGAAGCTTCCCTACAATGACCACATAATCAAGTTTTTTAACAGGATTCCTTAGGAGCTGAAGCAGTGCAAGATGATGGATGCTCTTAAAGGGCATTAAGAACTATGAAACAAAAGTCTTGCCATCAAACATGGAAATGCATTGCTTAGCTTATTCAACTGTGTTCGCTCACAGAGAAAACAATTTTCTTTTTCAAAAACAGGGTGCAAATGAAATTTAGTATCCCAAGTAATTTCAGTATTTTTAATTCCACAAAAGCAAAAATTAACCATCAAAATTTATAGAGTTGTGCTGTAATGTTCTGAAGAGAAGTAGAAACAGAAATTGGAACATTTCAACTGAAATGATCATCTAAATATATTTTAAGTGAGGGTACATAAACCATAAAGCATAATGTAGTAAAAAATTCACACTGGCTTGCACAAAGACATCAGCTTTGAGGGCTCAGATAATGAGCCTTTTGCAGGCTTCAGCTATAACAATGTTGTTTTTTCTGCTACTATATCAATTATCTGATAACAAAAACATTTTATGCCTTATAGACTGAGTCTCTGCTACTGCACTAAAGTTACATTGGTATTATCCAACTCAATGGGAATCAACCACTTTCAATGCTATAATGCAGTAAGAAAATCAAGTTGACTTCAGGGTTTTTTTGGGTTGGGGGGTGTGTGTGGAAGTTTTTTTGTGGTTTCGTTGGTATTTTGGGGGTATTTTGTATTGGCGGCTTTTTTACTTTTGATGGGGGTTGCTGGGTTTGGGGTTTTTTTTGTTTGGTTTGGGGCTTTTTTTTTTGTTTGCTGTGTTGTGGCTTCAGTCTGAGAACGATGCTGTTAACACACCGATGTCTTTAGTTGTTAGTAATGCTTACCCTGATCAAGGACTTTTCAGTCTCTCATGCTCTGCCAGTGAGGAGAGGCACAAGAAGTGGGGAGGGAGCAGAGACAAGACACCTGAGCCAAACTAGCCACAGGGGTATTCCATACCACAGCACGTCATGCCCAGTTTATCACTTGTGTTTATTGGCGGTAAAGGGAGAGTTTGTGAATGGCTGCATGGCTCTGAGTTACTGGCTGGGCTTAAACCATGACACCCCTTTTGAATAGGTTACAAACCCAACCACTAGCATGCAAGTAAATATTTTCTAGAAGCCTTCATGGTGTGAGAAACACTTCACAGTGGGACCACAGGGACGATATTCTTCTGGCCTGGTGTTAAGCCACTTTGGGAGTAGTTTCTGTATCACCTGCAAGGCTCTAGTGTGACCTGTTACAGGTGAGATCTTGGACTGGCTTCTACGTAAGGCTGTAATCCTGCATTTTAAATCCTTCATTTTAAAACATGATTACTTTGTCTGACAGACATGCTCAATTTTGAGAACTAGATATTATTTGGCTACCATTTTTATGCATTTTACTCTATGCTTTAGAGTGCTGGGACTTCAAAATGGCCCAACAACCTAAAATTACTATAGCTGTACTGAATAATAGTGAGGTATACAGCTCCTAACAGCTGCAGAAAGACTCTTCTGCAGGGGAAGGAGTAGAATGCAGTACTAGAGAGAGCTGAGTTGCCTGTCCATCAAAGTATGAGTAGCATTGTAACACTGCCTCTCTGAACACCCTCACTGGATGACACAGAGGTAACCAAACACAAAATTCTCCTTGTTTCTGTGTTCTCATACACACAACAGTGGAACAGAAGGCCAGAAAAGGCATGACCTACAATAAGCTTCATATTTGAACCAGCACTCCTATTTGAAACCACCAGTTTACCATGGCTCTGAAACACCAGGAGGAGAGGAATAAACAAAAAATGCCTAAGGTAGGATTTCCTCCTGGCACCACTCTTTTCCACAGTACTTCACCCCACTCCTTTTTTACGGGGGAAGTGATGTAAAAAAACCCCTTTCATTGCCAGCAGCAGACATACTTTCAGTGCTTTCAGGGAAAATCCTGCCTTTGATTCTGAATGTATAGCTCTTGCCAAAAGCAGCTAAAGTCAACACATTACAGCACAGGCTTGAATGTTTTATCCTTTCTTACATCTCCTCATATTTCCCAGGGGAGCATATACCCTGATTGTAAATGTACAAGCTGTTGAATCTTATTTTGGTTTTTGTGCCAAGCAAACAGAGACAGAACTGGCCTTCAAGTCAACATAACTTTTCCCTCTTAGGTAAGAATTATCCATCCATCTTAAAAACCTAAACGTACACAAGTCCATGGGACCTGATGAAATCCATCCGTGGGTCCTGAAGAAGCTGGCGAATGAAGTTGCTAAGCCACTGGCCATCATATTTGAAAAATCTTGGCAGTCAGGTGAAGTTCCCGATGACTGGAAGAAGGGAAATATAACCCCCATTTTCACGAAGGGGAAAATGAACGACCTGAGGAATTACAGACCAGTCAGTCTCACCTCTGTGCCTGGCAAACTCTTGGAGCAGATTCTCCTCGAAAACATGCTAAGGCACATGAAAAACAAGGAGGTGCTTGGTGACAGCCAGCATGGCTTCACTAAGCGGAAATCCTGCCTGACCAATTTGGTGGCCTTCTATGATGGGGCTACGGAACTGATGGACAGGGGCAGAGCAGCTGACGTCATCTACCTGGACTTGTGCAAAGCGTTCAACACTGTCCCACACGACATCCTTGTCTCTAAATTGGAGAGACATCAATTTGATGGGTGGACCACTTGGTGGATAAAGAACTGGCTGGCTGGCTGCACACAAAGAGTTGTGGTCAATGGCTCAATGTCCGGCTGGAGACCGGTAACGAGTGGTGTCCCTCAGGGATCGGTGTTGGGACCGGTCTTGTTCAACATCTTTGTTGGTAACATGGACAGTGGGATTGAGTGCGCCCTCAGCAAGTTTGCCGATGACACCAAGCTGTGTGGTTCGGTTGATACGCCGGAGGGAAGGGATGCCATCCAGAGGGACCTCGACACGCTTGTGAGGTGGGCTGATGCCAACCTTAGGAAGTTTAACCATGACAAGTGCAAGGTTCTACACCTGGGTTGGAGCAATTCCAGGCACAGCTACAGGTTGGGCAGAGAAGAGATTCAGAGCAGCCCTGCAGAGAAGGACTTGGGGGTGTTGGCCGATGAGAAAATGAACATGAGGCAGCTTCAGTGTGCACTCGCAGCCCAGAAAGCCAACTGTATCCTGGGCTGCATCAAAAGGAGCGTGACCAGCAGGTCGAAGGAGGTGATCCTGCCCCTCTACTCTGCTCTCAGGAGACCTCACTTGCAGTATTGTGTGCAGTTCTGGTGTCCTCAACATAAAAAGGACATGGAACTGTTGGAATGGGTCCAGAGGAGGGCCACGAGGATGATCAGGGGACTGGAGCAGCTCCCATATGAAGACAGGCTGAGAAAGTTGGGGCTGTTCAGCCTGGAGAAGAGAAGGCTGCATGGAGACCTCATAGCAGCCTTCCAGTATCTGAAGGGGGCCTACAAGGATGCTGGGGATGGACTATGCATCAGGGACTGCAGTGACAGGACAAGGGGTAATGGGTTAAAACTTAAACAGGGGAAATTTAGATTGGATATGAGGAAGAAATTCTTTACTGTGAGGGTGGTGAGGCACTGGAATGGGTTGCCCAGGGAGGTTGTGAATGCTCCATCCTTGGTGGTGTTCAAGGCCAGGTTGGATGAGGCCTTGGGTGACATGGTTTAGTGTGGGGTGTCCCTGCCCATGTCAGACGGGTTGGAACTAGATGATCTTAAGGTCCTTTCCAACCCTAACTATTCTATACTATTCTATACTAATTCTTACTTGAAATGCACTTTAAAGAAATTTGCTACCTCTGTAACTAATTGGGCCAAACACTTTATAGATGTCTTCAGGCTGAAATCAACTTCAACTAGAATAGTTTTAACCGAATTAAAACAAATAATACCAACTAAGAAGGAGGCTTCTGCCAGAAATACAAGAGTATTCCGTCATGGTGGTGAGAATGGAGGTACATACAACAAAATCTAAGCCCCCCCCCAATCAAAACAAATAGAGGAACTCTGCTGACACTCTATTAGACTGCCATTGGCACTGTAAAAGTAAACGCAGAGAATCCGTGGACTAAACCCACTGTTATTTCCATGCCATAGCAAAGAAGAGCACCTTTGTCTCCAAAGATTCTTCTGGCATTGTTTGAGAACTGATATTCATATGTTTGTACCAAGAGTTAGTGTGCAAGTTTCTGGTTTAAGGAAATACATTACACCTCCTGAACAGTAAAATATCCCCTACTTTTTTTTTTTTTTTTTCAGTTACATGCAATCCCATCCCTTTTTCAGCCTTGAGAGAGGTAGAAAGAACGAGCCCCAAAAATCCAACCATACCTGTTCTCTTGGGCACAACGAATCCTGCAGCCTTCCTTAGGTATCACCAAGCCCAAATGCATCCTTAGCCGACAATTGGTGGGCCCTGTGTGGGGCCAGACGTGAGTCCCTGGGTGCATGATAGAATACTTGATCTGCAAGAAGAGAGAGGCAGGCCTTCAACATGTTCAGCTTCACAGCCATACTACTAGAAGTTCTGGACTTCATTGCATCTCATCCTTGATGACGGACCAAAAGTGCAATGTCATCTTTTGTTATGGTCTTAGCAACAACTGCTCATTCTCATAACCTAACCATGCTCAGTACCATAGAAAACATGTCCTGCGGAGTGTTTATGCATCCAGGTGTGTGTGTGAAAGTCCGTATTTTTCGTTTCACTTAAAATAAACAGTATTCATATTTCAATCTGGAAATAATTATCTCCTATCTACAATCAGAAGAATATTTTTTTTTTCTATGGAAAGGGTTACAGCCACTTTTGTTGTTTAAAAGGATGGACTACAGGAGAAAAGACCTGTCTTAGCCAGACTGGCCAGCCCTTCTCAGATGACAAAAGTGATGGGAAGGTGACTGTAAGTCTTGTCTGGAGGAACCATGAGATGGTGGAATTCAGGATCTTGGAAAAAGGGAGAAAGGCAAAACCAGGATTACCACCCGCAGCTTCTGAAGAGCAGACTTGGACTTATTCAGTGATCTGCTGAGAAAAATTCCATGAAATACAGTGCTGGAGAGAAGAGGGGTCCAGGACAGCTGGTTTATTTTAGGTATCACTTTGTCCAAGCTCAAGAATGGTTCATCCCCATGTGCAGGAGTCATAGAAACTCAGACAAAACTGAAGCACAAAAAGGAAGCATACAAGAGGTGGAAGCAGGGTAAGGTCACCCAGGAAGACTGTAGAAACATTCTCTGAGCATGCAGGGATGACATTAGGTAAGTCAAAACTCTCCTGATGTTGAATCTGGAGATGGAAGTGAAGGGCAACACGTGTTCTACAAATACATCAGGAGATCTGATGATACAGGACATGGAAAAGGCTAAGGCACTACATGCCTTCTTTGCCTCAGTCTTTACTAGCATGACTGACTTCCAGGAATCCCAGGCAACTCAGATCAGTGGAAAAGACTGGAGCAAAGACGGCTTACCTTCTGTGAAGAAAAATCAGGTTAGGGCATGTTTAAACAAACTGAAACTGGTCCATGGGTCCTGATGGGATCCACACTTGAGTGCTGAGGGAGTTGGACAATGTTGTGAATCCACACTCAATAATCGCTGAAAGGTCACTGAAATCAGCACAAGTTCCTGAGGACTGGTAGAGAGTAATGTTGTTCCTATCTTCAAGAAGGTCAAGGAGGAGGATCTGGGGAACTATAGGCTAGTCAGCCACACCTCAATCCCTGGGATGGTGATGGAGCAAACAATCTTGGAAGCCATTTCCAAACATGTAAAGGAAAAGAATTTGACTGGGAGCAGTCAGCATGGATTTATGAAGGGGAAATTGTACTTAGCTTTCTATGGTGAGATGTCTAGCTTGGTGGATGAGGAGAAATTAGTGGATACTTTATTTATCTCATCTTTAGTAAGCCTTTCAACAGCCTGCCATGAACATCCTTATTGACAAACTGATGAAATAGAAACTTGGTAAGGTGACAATGAAGTGTATTGAAAACTATCAGTTAAGCCAGGCTCAAAGAGTTGTGAACAGATGCACAAAGTCCAGCTGGAGGTCACTCATCAGAGGTATACTTTAAGGCTCAGTGCTGGGTACAACACTGCTTCATTGCTTCACAAATGACTCAGATGATGGGCAGAGTGCATTCCCTTCAGCAAGTTTCCAGATGATAGAAAATTGGAGAGGAACGGCTGATACACTGATGTTTTTCCTACTGCCATTCATATGTAACTTGTCAGGCTGGAGAAATGAGCAAACAGGAATCTTATGATGTTCAACAAAAAGAAAGGTAAAGTTCAGCACTGGGGAGGAATAACCCCATGTACCAATACAAGCTGGTGCACAACTGTTTGGAAAGCAACTTCCCAGAAACAGACTGGGGTCATCATAGACAACAATCTGAACATGAGCCAGAAATGTGCCCTTGCAGCAAAGCTGACCAACAGCCACCAGGGCTGCAGTAAGGAGAGCTTTGGCAGCAGTCTGAAGGAGGTTATCCTTGCCCTCCACTCAGATGTAGTGAGATTTCTTGAGTGCTAGGTCCAGTTCTATGCTACTTACTATGAGAGAGACATGGACATACCAGGGCAAGTCTAGTCAAGGGCTATAAAGATGATGAAGGGATTGAAGCATCTGACATACAAGGAGAAGCTGAGAGAGCTGGGACTACTCAGCCCAGAGAACAAAAAGCACAAAGAGGGATCTTATCTATGCATATAAACACCTGATGGGAGGAGCGAAGATGATGGAAGCAGGCTCCTTTCAGTGGTATCCAGTGACAGGCAAAGAGGCAATGGACAGATATTGAAAAAGAGGAAACTCCATTTAAACATTAGAAACAATTTTTTTTTCTGTGCACTGGAACAGGTTGCCCAGAGAGGCTGTAGAGTCTCTATCCTCACAGGCATTCAAAACCTGACTGCACACAGTCCTAAGTAACCTGCTGTAGTTCATCAAGCTTTGAGCAAGTGGTTGGACTAGGTAATCTCCAGACATCCCTTCTCATTCCTTCTTTCTGTAATTCTACAACAACTGGATCAGGAGGAAGTGTGAATAATATACGGCAGTGGTGAGAAGTATCTTTTCAACTGAGAAATCTGCACATCTAGCTGGGATAGGGTAAATCTGATAAATCTTAGGGTTTGAGGTGTTACTTGCTTTCCAACTGTGACAAAATCAGCAGAAGACAGCGTGTGCCCAATGCCTTAGCTGTTCCCACCATCTGAGATTTCAGCTTACCTGAACCTGATTTCACCTCTGCTACACTGAGGTGCATTAACTCGATTGCCCGAATGCAATGCAAATAACTGGCTAGGCAGGATAGTTACTAATATCCCAGAAAAACTTTTTTTTTAATGCTAATATACCAGCACTGCACAATGATTACTGTCATGTATTTTATCTGTCCACACAGATCAGCCTGGATATGCCCGTGAATTAAATGTATGCACTGTCCTCAAGCACTATATATAAATACTCCTATTTATAGGACTATTTGCCAATCTACCAATAGATTATACTACGATTGTAATTTAAAACTCTAAAGAGATGAGACACCCAGAATTGAAACTCCCTGTGCTACTTTTAATTTACTGTTATTTTTAAGAAGAATGACACCATTTTTAATAATATGATCACACAGTCCTCAGCAGCACTAAGCAAGTGATCATTTTACATTTTGCTAACCTTTGTCAGCACATGACATGCCCAAAGCATCCTAATAGTCAATCCACCAGACAACTCCCAATTTCCTGGTTTGTTCCCATTGCTTCCATATGTGAGTAGACTAGGTGGTATTTTAAACTTAATTTACCAGTAAGAATCTGAGGCATGAATACCATAAGATCAAAATTGTCCTACGCATCCCCCAATAGTGGATGAACTCAAGACTTCTAGAGCGCCATTTTTCATATTATCTTACATTTTATATGTTCAAAACACATAACTACAGCTATAACTGCAAGTACACAATGTCTCTGAAAATCAAATCCTGGTGATAACATGCGGGGTGCTAAAAAACGATGAACAAAATAGTAGCTCTCAGAGAGACTTTGCTCCCTAGGATAGGTCACTTTTGGCTATGGATGCCACAGAAAGCAGTTTTCCTGCTGTCAACCATACAGTGTGAGGACCTCTTTCATCAGTTATATTCACTACAATCAGACTTTGCAACAAATCAACGAAACAATAGCCTTGTTCATTCCCACAACAGTAGCCATCAAGTGCACTTTGGCACATCAAAGGTACTCGTCTGGTGAACACCTACTCCCAAAGCTCTGAACTAGAATTATGCTAGCACTGTGTATTCCAACTTTTGCATCCTTAATTTTGCAACATGATGGTAGCTCTCATGTAGTTATTCATATAAAATATAACAATTTGGAAAAAAACTATGAAAAATTCTGTCTTACAGAATCATATATCTGTGCTTGGCCATTCATTCAACCACGTATGTATTAATCCATACCATATAAGTATACTGCATGATTTAATGAGGTTAATTTGCAGCCAAGTAGACCAGGCACTTGGGTTGGTACCCAAGGCCACAGCTCATGGGTGTAAAATTTCTTTCCTTCACCTTTAGAAAAGAAACATGTGACAGCAGTACTCGTTTGGCTTCCATGAGGCGATTCTCTTGTCTAATGCAACCAGGCTGGGGTAGACAGTGAGAATCTGGCTCACTGAATGAGTCTTGTAAAGTTAGGTTCAGATCAGAAAAAAAAAAAAAAGAACTAAGATTAGAAAGGACCTAATCCAACCTTCTGCTCAAAGCAGGATCAGCCATGAACCAGATCAGGTCACTTAGGGCTGGGGTTTAGTGAATCATTACTTACTGGTTGACCCACAGCAAATAACTACTTAACTACCATGAGATCTCAAGAACTACAAGGTAAAATGGCTCAGCTAGAGTCCATAGAAAGGTTTCAACTAACATATTTCATCTCATATTTACTGAGGGCTAAATCTGGGCATATTTTTACTGTTAACTCCATTGTGTGCTTGAGGCATAATTAAATATATCAATGTCATACATCTCTCCATACACATTCCTCAAAATCCCCTGCTCCCAAGTATTAAGAATTAGTAAAAAAGAAGAAATTTGCCAGGTACCTGCCCTCTTCTGCAGCCAGTAGCTTCTGGGAATCTTTCCAATAAAGCACATGTTTTCGGAACACTTTTACAAGCATTCTCATTTTTTCTTCCTAGTGAAAATAACAACCAGAGCATCAGTAAGGGCAATGACAAATATTTCCTTGTTTCCTGCTTTGCAGAAAACAACAAAACTATCAAAGAGCTGACATTGAAAGACAGGTAAATATTGTTCTTTCCATTTTACAGATTGTGAAACAGAAGTAGTTGAACGTTGTAATATCAGAGCAGCCTGCACATCTTTGCTTTTAAGTTATTTGTGAAGACTAGGATTTCCATAATTTTTTAAACATTACTCTAAAAGTATAAACAATAATGAGACTGCATAGAAAAAAAAAAATGCCACCAACATCATCCATTTTTGAAAACAGATTATATTTGGATATAAGTTGCTTTTAATATTTTAAGCATGATTCTAAAAGTATAAACGATAATGAGACTGCATAGAAAAAAAATATGGAAAAAGCCACCAACATCATTCTGTTTCAACACCAGATTATATTTTGATATAAACTGCTTTTAATATTTTATTTTACAGAACTCTTTCATATGCAGTCTTATATAACATTATGATTATAAAAACAAGTCTCTTGGAAGAGACAAGTCTTGGGCCTCCCTCTGCACAGCTTGGGATAGGGCAGCAAGCTTGTAAGTCATATTCTTTTGCTCATACAATTCCTCACCTCACTGACAATACAAATATTGAGGATGTGTCTTCTCCCACACTCCCATCTTCCCTCAGGCTGCTCTTTACTATGCATCACCATGCAAAATGTTGGCAGCTTTGTATCACTTGAAGGAGTATTACCTTCAAGGGATTCTTAGAAGTGCTTCAAGACAACATGGTTTAGAATAAAGAACTGTTCACCGTCACAGAGATCCCAGATGCTATTTTATTAGTTCCCTTCTTCTGCAGATTCAGTGGTTATATAAAACGTTCTGGAAAAAACTGTGTTGATATCCTTATTACACTGTATTAATCTGAGAAAATGAGATAGGGGAAAGAGAAGAAATACAAAATGTTTTACCTTGTTGCCATAAGGTAAACTGGCTCCAGTCTCCTTTTTCTCGTAGATTCTCATCTTCAGGCAGGAAAAGACTTCTTTTCTTATCCATCACAGCAAGCCCCTCATCCCGAATGAGCTTCCAATTTTTCTCTAAGGACTGTTGTGAGATCCAAGTTACTGCACTGAGAACTTACTGCGTTCAGTTTTAGTACTGTTTTTTTTTTCCCTGCCATTATTAACTTTTTTTTTTTTTAATTTAAAAGCACTAAAAAAAGTGCTCATCATCATTATCAAGTTTCTTTATCCTCATTTCCCTTCTGACATATTAAAGCAGTAAACCCAACTGTCACGGCATTCCTCAGATTCAATTACATTTAGATCGTAAAATTTCAATGAGCCCCAGCCTCTTTGCAGGCTAGGCCTCACTTTGACTTGCTTTTTGATTAGCCTTAAGGCTCTTTAACAGCTCATTTTGTATTGCAAGCTAACAAGTGTATTAATCCTCTTAAACACTGCACACCTTACCTGGAAGCACTCCTGCAACTACAAAACCATACATAACCTGGACCTCCAGGCTTTGGCAGAACATTCCAGTTCAAAGAGGACAAAGGTAAACACACCACTTAAGCTGAAAGCTATGATTTAAACCTTCACAAAAGTTTACAGAGATTCACTTGCACATGCTGATGCTATTGAAAAAGATCAAATAGGACTTGAAATGCCACATAATGATTTATGGACACAACCATTCAAAATGTGAAAGCTGCCTTGTACTTCATACATACCAAAACCACAAAATAGTACAATTAAAATTTCTGTTCCCTACTGCCTTAGGACATTACATTTGTAAAAATCAAATAGATTAGAAAATCTTTTATTCTATCAATTATAAATCATTTTAATGTTACAGCAATATAAATGAAAAATCCACAGTGTAACAACAGATCTGGATAAAAGCAACTTCCATTTCCCAGCTGCTTACTTTGCTTACTAAACCTTATTTGTGTGAATAGTTTTCGTTTTCTCTTTGTGCTCTTGAACAAAGCATTCCTGCTGCTTTGTCACCTCTAATCTTTCACTAATGCCCAGGCTGAGAATTAAACTGCAGAGATGGGTGTTTGTTCTTGCACTTTAAAGCTTCTTCTCCAACTTACTGGATACAAAGTGATTTGAACACATCATTGATTTTGAACTAACTCCTCAACAGTTTTAGACATAACTTCCCCTGAGATCAACAGCATCTCTGTACTCCTGAAAACCTGATCCCATCTATAAAACACACTGATAGTGCTTTACTATGAATAATAGGTAGCTCCTAGGTAGAAATGAAGCAGGAAGATCAAAGGCAGCTCAGCCTTGATCTCCCTGATTTTACAGACTCTTAAACGTACCTTGGATGGGTAAGAATGCAAAACACCATTAAAACATAATGACTAAGTCCATGTCTTGGACTTACAGCTGACCTGAGAGTCATTACCTACAGAAAAAAGTTAAATATGCTTATGCTTCATGGTATGTAGGGATACAAGCCTCAGGTTAGAGCAACAAATTTGTATTATATTTGGTGCAATATCCTGATTCCAAGTGAAGAACTAGGTGGCAATCAGCATTGGGAACATATGTGCTTGTTTCCTAGCAGCTGATTCCCATAAACCTCCATATGGCTTTTTAAATACAGTTCCTAACAATAATGGAAGTTTACAGTTGCTTTACATCTGGCAACAGTATAGATTTTATTGGCAAAGGCATTACTATGTTTAAATAGGGATTTCTTAATATCGGTTTATTTTTATGAGTGACTATTATATTAAAAGAATCCTTACTCTGTGCTGTCAAACCCTTTCAATGCATAACTACTGACTGCACGTCCATTTTAGTCCGTTGGACTATAAAATAAAAACATCGTGTAGACTTTAATCTACTTCTCTTTGTTACTGAAAAAGAGGAGGAGAGTATTCATGATCAGTTACTGTGTCTCTGCTGGGGAAACGCTGACAACCTTCAAGTAAGGAGCAGTATTTTAAACCTTTCAAAATAGATTCATTGCACACATTGGGTCACTCACAATGCTTAAGCATCAGCACTTGTACGCATCATCTCTGCTCTTTCCAACACAAGGCTCCCCTTAAAGCATCCAGCCACACGGTAAATGCACATTTCAATTTAATTTCTCTATTAACTATGAATATTTAGCTATTATTAGATAAACCATTAAGCCCTAGCTGTCACTCTGCAGAAAATATTATGGATATGTGGTGTTGCCAGTAGCTTAATTCTCCTTCGAGCTTTTCTTGCTGCACTTGAAACTTTCAATTAATAAAATCTAAGCCATCAGAGAAAACTGACAATACAAGATCTACTTTAATCAATCATCTGTTCACTGTAGTACATTATTGGCAAAGCATCTTCCGGGTCCTTTCCAAAAGTCAAAGGACACAGCATGAGGAAAGGACAAAGTTACCTAGGTCATTACCTATGTATTAATTTCAGACTGGTGAAAAGACTCTAGGATCCAATAGCATTTTACCCCTTTCATTATTTTTTAAAATGAGCACCAGAATAGAAGAGTAATGCTGAGGTTCTACAAAAGGTACCAGGGAATGATGCAATCACTCGGTAAGAAAGGAAAGCTAATTGTCCCAAGGGAATAGGACAGGTTTTCAAAGGTAAAAGAAAGGTTCTCTTTTAGCTGAGCTCAAACAAGAAATTTTCTTGACTCTCTGGATCCAAAGGCCTGAAATACCATAGATCAGAAACATCAGCAGAACATTTCTACGTACATCACTTGATACTAAACTAAAGGTTTATATTTTCTGCTCTCTGTGAAACCAGGGAGAAACCCTTCCTACTCTTTCAAGGAAACTACAACAAAATTAAGCATTAATGGGTCACAGCTAGAGAGAAGCAAAGTACCACTAAGCAAGATTTACCACCATCATACATATCTTGGTAAGTATTACTGACATATTCGCAGTCTCCCCAGACATCCAGGCAAGTAGGCAATAGAGAAGGAAATAAAGTATGAGACTGTCATCTTTAATCTTACCCATCAGACAGTTAAACATGAAGCCTAAATTAATTGCCTAGGCTTCATTTTTTAGTAAATCAGTAGGAAAGTTAACACCAGGAAGGGAGACATGCCATCCTTAGACAGTTATTTAACATAGTAAAAATTAATCATCCTCTAGAAATACTTTGATACCTGTAAACTAGATCACTAGCAGACAATATGCCTCGCATCTGTATGACTACAGTTAAGTGAGCTGAATGCCCCTCAGAAGGAATTTATTAAACTGAGAATACTGAAAAAGGACAATCTTTTCTTCAGGCTTTTGGTGGAAAAAGCACTGTCAAAATTCACATCTCTGTCTCTAGTGCCAAGAAACCACATGACCCTTTATAATAAAATCAAGCCAGGTCTGTGCTATAAGATGCCACTGACCACAAGCGTGCTGCTAATGGAATGAACCAAATAAAGCTGCCAGAGAGTCTGGTTTTAGAGCTGTCTCAGTTAACCACAAAAAAATCTTCAGTTAGCATTGTTAAACTATCAAGATATTGAGAATTCTCCATCCACATTTAACAACAAGCAATGAAACACAGGGAGAGATGGTCAGGGCCTCCAATGCTTCATACAACAGCTTTCCATGTCAAATTTTATGATTGGGATTTGGTAGCATTTCCCACACAGACGTAAGAGGAATGTAATGAGATGAAGAGGTAAGAAATAATGTTGTTTTGTTGTTGGTTTTCGGTTTTGTTTTTTCTCTATTAAAACATGTACAGAAGTTGGAATATTTCAGAAATTAATAAACCCAATGTCTTCAATGATCTTTTGCCATTTTCTGGAGAACACTGCTTCAAATTCTGCTTTCAGCATTGTATGTTACTAGAGTCAAGCCTGCTTTCCTTCGGAACTTTCTTGAGTTATGGGGGAAACACAACAATACAAATATTTTTTCCTGATGCATTTAACTTACATTTTAGGTTTATACTTTCAACTGCGAATCTTATCTTGCAGAATGCAAATCTTACCACCCCAAATTATGACACATATGTAAGTAAATTTGCAGCCACAATTTTGACCAGATTCAATGACATATTAGTAGTAAAATAGCTAAAAAATGTATCACAGAATGGCTGGATTGAAGAGGTATGACTGGATTTCAGAGAGCCAGTAGTGCTGTGGAAGTCAGGGGTGAATTTCTACCCTTGTTGGTCTTCTGAACAGCTCTTCTAGGAGCCACGCAGGATGCTGATCCAAATCAAGAGCTTCACATATTGACTGATCCATCTGAAAAAAATCCCTTGCAGGTGGAGCCCTGGCTATTTTATAACAGGAAACTGAATTCTTTCAGCCTTCAAAGCTGACTTGCCTCCTCATGCCAAGGGTAAGGAAACCATTACCTTTTGCGATTTAAGAATTTGAATGGTTTAGTGTAAAACATCACTGCAGATAGCTCTAAAACATGAATAAAATAATATATATTCTTTCCTTTTTGTTTGGCAAAAGTATGATAAGAAGTTCCCTGTTTCTCCATCCTTTTATGGCAGGAAGTATCTATTCCTACACAGACCTCAAGAATGAGTTCACTAGATGACCATTTCAGATCTTCCCAAACACCAGTCCATAAAGGTAATTGCTTTTTTGTGTGACTAAGATAACACTGGAGAATCACACTTTAATATAAATTTCCTAGCCTTATTTATGCTGCCATCAAAATCATAAAAAAGAATAATGTTCCTTTCTAATTTCTTTCTAATAAAATCATCCTTTTATAGTAGGCTTTTTATCATGTTACGTAACTAAGTATGAAAGAAAAAACAACCACTGAAAGAACTTCTCTTGCAAATAAATTATTTGTGTAGAATAATTTTGCTAAGCCACATACCAATAATTAAAACATACAGGGAAAAAATGTTCTTCCCCCATTTTAATTCTTACTTTTTAAGGAATTGTTATAACCATTATTAAAATACTAAAAATTATGCAACTTGGGAAATGAAAACTGTTATTATGAATAAGAACCAGACTACTTGCTTTGCACTGAATAGAATCATAGAATCATAGAATAGTTAGGGTTGGAAAGGACCTTGAGATCATAGAAAAAGAACTTTAAAGAACTGAAATTCTATGTTGTTATCTTTTGTTAAATCCACCTCTGGGCATCTACACTTGCTTTGCTCACCTTATAGATTAGCATTTGCTCTGTTTAATACCTTAGATAATAGTTGTCATTATAAAAAAAATAAATAAATTCAAAGTATACAGAAACTAACTGCCTTACCTTCACCAGTTCCGTATAACCAGTTTCTCTTGCTGTCCACCAAGGCTGAGCTTTCAGTCCTTTGACATTGTAGAGGGAGCGCTGCCACACTGATGCGAAGTGACCTCTTTGGTATCCAAGTTCATACCACTTGTATGCCTAAAAGATTACAATTGTTAACAACCAAATTCATATCAGCCAAGCTCCTAGACTCAACTAACATTCCCAAAATAGATTCATTAGCCAAGGCTGTCCAATCCATTAGCAAAATAGGATAATCTTCTCACAACCATTCACACCAAATATGGGTCAGTAATCTAGTTGCTCCCCTTGGATTTGGGACATCCAATTGTTTCTCATTTTGGTCAACTTTGTTTTCTCTGTTTCAATTATCAACCTATGAATTAAAGATGACTGCCTTCTGCTGCCAGTAGAGACGCTGCGATGATGAAAACACTGCTGACTTTGTGGATCTAAATTGTTACTTAATTACTTAATACATATATGCACTTGAGTTTCTTCAAATGTTTGTTGCCACACCAGAACTGATTACATGGTAGAAAACTATGGAGGTAAATACTGCATTTTCCTTTGTCTTACTCTCCCTTTCCACAAGTTGCTTTACCTCTGTATAGCAGCAAAAAAAGGTTCTGCAAAGAAAGAAAATGAGATGCTTGGAAAGAAAAGATCCAACATGAGTAACACTGTGATGAAACATATACACAGAAGATTATGTATGTCCAGCGCTACTGCTACACCTGAAATATTTTAGACAACACAAAAAACAAAAAAGGAGATGACAGGACAGCTTAGTAGGGAGATATGAAGATAAGTCCAGAGCAGGGGGACTGAAGCAGGCAGCAATTCCTGCCTTGAACAGAAACAGTCCAAAATCCTCTTTACTTGGAGTCATGCATAGAGTCCCTCTCTAGCTACAGTGCTTGAAATTCACTCTCTACCAAGCCTGCAATGTATCAAATTCACTTCCACCTAAGCATCACTCATCCAAACTTGGACCATGTTCTCACACTCCTTTACCCAGCCTAATATCTGTTCTTACCTCACTCTACCTAAAACAGACTATCATTTCACCCTTGTGCTTCCAGTTAATAACACTCTCCCCACATCTTACCATTAGCTTCTTTCCCTGGCTGTGCGTACCTCCTTGCCAAGTTCTCGTCAACAAACCAAACCTTCCATTTTTGTTTCCAGCAGGAGTACAGAAAATCTGAAGATGAACACTGTCCCCAGAAGCATTCTGGTATGGTAGTTTCCCTGCATGACTATTTAAGCTGGGTTTTGTTTTTTCAAAGAGAGTCATTTCTTCTCCTATAACTCATACGCATATGATAGTTGTCCATCTATCTGCCCACATTTGACATTAAGTCTAAACCAAGTGCCTAGCTGAGACAAAAACCACATTGCTAACTCTTAAGATAAAGAAGAAACATTTTATGTATGGGGTCTAATAGAAGGTAAAATATATAATCAAACACACACATCTCTAGAGCAACAATTCATGTGAGCTTATTATTAATGTTTACCTTGAAGCCAGTAAACTAGAAGGAAGAACAAATTTTTTTGGATACAAGTTAACCATAAGAACAGCTTGTGACTTACTAAGACATACAAAAAGCTATTGGAAATTCTTCATGTAATGGATTATTCCTAAAAATATCCAAGTGTCATCTCAGAGATCTTTTATTTCACAGATGTAAGGTAAGAAATTATATTGGGTAGTTTTGATTTCACATTTTTACTTAAGTGTCTATATTGTTACCATAGATCATTTTTGAGAGTCTAAAAACTTTCTTCAAGCTTTTAAAAATTATGGTACTCTGATTTTTATAACTCTCTTGAAGTATGGAGGAAAGGCTGCAACGGAATGTTGCCTTACAGTATTCATCTTAAGTACAAAAAATCAGTACGGATGAACAGAGTAACAGCAGACCATGTATAAGCTTTCACCTTTTTTCCATTGAGAAGCTCTGTAATGTTGTGTATTGGTACAAAAAAGATAATTTATGTATTACCTTTGGGCAATACACAACATATCTCTAAATTTTGATGTTATCTTGGTTAAGTCTCTGAAGTGAAAGCATAATGATTTATAATGCCTGTTCCTCAAGATGCAAGTTGTTAATAGCAGTACGACATCAACAGGTTGTTCATGCTGGCTGACTGTGTTCATTTTCAGTGCCTGGAGTTAGCCCAAATGGTAAGGGGGATGAACTACTTGTTTCAGCCACTGACTGATAAGTATGAATACTGCAGCTCTTTAAGATCCATCAGTCTTAATCACAAAGTATAATACTGTTAAACCTTATCTATTAGAAGAATTGTGCTATGAAGTTGCCTTTGACAGAATGGAGTAGGGTTAGCTTGCCTCACTCATCCTTTCCAGTCCTGAGCTTCCTCGAGAAAACTGTACTTTTGTATACAGATCTTGGCAGTGCAAGGACTAAATAATGATCATTGTACTGTTCAAGAGAGCTACAACAGTGATCTTCTTTTCCAGGAAAGAAATTGTTTGAGATGCACTCAGTTTATACATTCTGTGTGAACAGCACTTTGTCCTATAATACCTTCTGCAGTTTTAATCTATCTTAAGTCAATTTGGCATCTTCTCAAATTATAGTTGGAAAGGGCATACCCAACACTGTTCACCTAACACTTACCAAGACCGTATTCATAAGTTCTAATTTAGCTCTAATATATTAATATCTATCTTCAACAAACCTTCAGTGATAGCAATTTCACATATTCCTTAAATATTGATCTGTTTCCTTGATTCAGTCTTGAAGTTCAGCAAGACTAGCAAGGTCAGTGAAAAAATTTAGCTTTTCCATTGACGAATTTAAGTCTCCTCTATCTCAAGTTCATTTGTCATTAATTAAAACTTCTTCTACAGCAGATTTGACTCTATAAACGTTAACAAAATTATGATGTACATTAATTACATCTGTAATGGGATGTTCTAGGTTTAACCGTTCAACCCAGAATATCCCATGGAAGCAGACAGGGACTTCCTTTTTGGTTTTCTATTGAGAGAAGGACAGAGTCAGACAGAGAGAGAGAACACGTGCAAGCAGACTCTGTGTATAAGTGTAAAATGAGGCTTACTGATTCTCACTTGTAAATGAATTTTTAAATTAAAAAAAATCCCAACTTAATTGGAAAAATATTTCAGAGAAGGCACTCTAACTTACAAAATTCAGATACTACTACATTTCAGTGTTATAAATCTACTGTATGCATAGGTTACTGCAATAAAATTTCCATGATTTATAAAAAAAGAAAGCTAACCTGATGAGCTAGGCTTGAGAAAGATCACATACATAGACTTCATTATAGCCTATCTATCTACACAGTTCATACTGGAGAACTTTCTGCTGACTGGGTACTCAAAAGGTCAGCATTCTTTACAGTACTTTAGTATCTGAAGGGGGCCTATAAGGACGCTGGGGAGAGACTCTTCATTAGGGACTGTTGTGGTAGGACAAAGGGTAACGGGTTCAAACTTAAACAGGGGAAGTTTAGGTTGGATATAAGGAAGAAGTTCTTTACTGAGAGGGTGGTGAGGCACTGGAATGGGTTGCCCAGGGAAGCTGTGAATGCTCCATCCTTGGCGGTGTTCAAGGCCAGGCTGGACAGAGCCTTGGGTGACATGGTTTAGTGTGAGGTGTCCCTGGCCATGGCAGGGGGTTGGAACTAGAGGTCCTTTCCAACCCTAACTATTCTATGATTCTATTACAAGATAACTAACTAAAAACAAGTGCATTTCATGGCTATTTTCCACTATGCTTTTCTATGCTTATCCTCTTCACATTTCCCATTGAGGAGCCTGAACGGGTTTGGTTTTTTTTTTTCTGTTATTTTTAAATTCATACCTGTAGTAAACCTCATTACTAATAACATTCTTTAACAAAACCCTTTGATCCCCTACCGTAACAGGAGGGCTAATTCACACATTCAAATTTGGCTTTAAAATGAAATAGCGTTTTAAATTAACAAATTAGAAACTCATATGGCTTCCAGTAGCATATGTTTGTTTTCATTGGGCACACAACAGATTTGTTCACAGATTTCTGCTTTTCCAATCTCTTTGCTAATTTCTTACTGAACATATACCATAACTCAGCTCACACATTCAGTCCTCTCATGGTCTTTTATCACGTACTTGCTGGTGCTCAAGGTCACTGTGGGAAAGAAGAAAGTTTTGCGAAACACTTACATCAGAGCTATGACAGAACTTCTATACAGTGAAATACATATAACTGTATTTTTTGAAGTCTGGTTAAAATCTTTGTTTTAAGTGGTAGGAGCATAAAACAGTCTCTAAAAACACTGCCACTGAATTTCCGAAAGATTTCTGTTCCCTCAGTTCAAACCGCTCCATGCAAGCTTCAAAAGTTTGGGTTAGTTCTAAAGCAAGCGATGCTAAGAGGTCATATTGCCACATCAATGGCAGATTTTTTTGCTGTTGCTCATCTTGACCTCTATACACATATACCAGATAGTTGTTGCAATGGACTACTCATATTTTCAACATTGAGCCCATCGCTGAAGGTTCTTCTGGATTCTGCAGTCTCTCAGAGGTTTAGACTTTGAAGCAAGAACACATTAAATACGTACGTCTTTGTCTCCCATTCTCTGCAAGGCATCACCCAGATGAAAATAAAAGCGTCCATCATCTGTGCCAGGATCACCAGACTCCAGTCCTTCCTATTAATAGAAATAAA
This sequence comes from Psittacula echo, assembly GCF_963264785.1. NCBI lineage: Eukaryota > Metazoa > Chordata > Aves > Psittaciformes > Psittacidae > Psittacula > Psittacula echo. The sequence goes on from NC_137737.1 coordinate 122,995,110, forward strand.
GAATGTGTTAGAGAAACCTCAATAGGACCTCTAAAAGTAACCTGGAACTTAGGCTGTATGAATACAATAGTTCAGTAAAAACCTATTGAGAAATGTTATCAGTTTTCCAAATTCCAAGGCCCCTCCACTAAGTCCCTCCAAGACAGAGGTGTATTCAAAGATGGACACTTGCCCCATACCCTATAAACATATACACAAGTGTTTTAGAAAGCGGAATTAAGACTTTATGTTGTAGTACTTTCTTCCCAAACACCCAGAAGTATACACAAGCCCCCTCTGAATCTTTCAAGAACCTGAAGTTTGCAGCATACTGCCAACCTCAGCACAATCACAGCTCACAATACACAGCTCACAGCTGCGTACTTTGGGTTAACAACTAATAAAACAAACACATGATAGTCAAGATTTCATAAGTTTCAATGTACAAGCTTGCTACAGGTCACAAACAGTGATCCAGCAATGTAACTCCAACAAGTAGCTTACACTGTGATTTGTAATTCGTATGCTCCTAGCTTGACATGTTTTTATACATTTCAATTATATTTTTTTACTAGTAAAATATTTACTGTGGGTGAGAAAAGAAAAATACCTTTAGATAGGGTATGCTCTCTGCTATCTTGTTTTCTGCCTTCAGGATGAAGCCATAATGTACTTTGGCAAAGCCATCATTTGGAGCCAGGCTTAGAACCTGCATGAGAGCAAATCAATTAAATATGCATGTATGGATCTGCAAACTAACAAACCTGTGCACATATTATTATTTAGTAATGCAATGACATTTTCTTCCTTGCCGACTTTCAGATGAATTCTTGGCTTGGCTGTACTTGTTTTTCCCCATTCACTTCTGTGCTTCTCCAGAAAAATCTATTACAAACCAAACTTTGAAGTCTCAGAAGTAAAATTATTACAACCAGAGTCTCTGAATTGCTTTATGCTTTAGTTGCCTGTCCTTCTCTACCCTCTTTTTTGGTGTATAGCATGCTACATTACGCAATTAACACCATTCATTATAGTTGTGTGCTATGCTCTTTGACCAAGACCAAGACCTCACAAGCTAAATTAAGCTAAAAGATTTTGTATCCTGAACAAGATTTAGATACTACTGGAGTTATAACCTAGCTTAGTTTTGCAGGACAGGAAAATGCATAAGCAAACATCCAGAAAAGGGTATTTCATGGGGACTATGCAAGAGACAGATTTGTGAGGACAGGGACAGCTGTAGGAAAGGATCAGTATATGAGGGAGTGTTTCAGGGAAAGGTGTGAAGCTGGCTGGCTTGAGCTCTGAAAACATGTACTCCCAACATTACTGAGATAATTTAAGTGCATTTGGTCTGCCTCAGCCAAGGTGGAAATTAGAGAATGTCTTGATCTACTTTCCAGGTCCACATTTCTATGATGTATATATTTGATATCATTTGTAGTTCTATGTGATATCAATTACAAGGTCAAGTTAATCAGCCGTTACGCCTCTTCTTAAAATAAGGGTGGATGGTCTTATAGGGATCTGTGAGGATCATAGAATCATAGAAGAGTTAGGGTTGAAAAGGACCTTGAGATCATCTAGTTCCAACCCCCCTGCCATGGCCAGGGACACCTCGCACTAAACCATGTCACCCAAGGCCTCATCCAACCTGGCCTTGAACACCACCAAGGATGGAGCATTCACAGCTTCCCTGGGCAACCTATTCCAGTGCCTCACCACCCTCTCAGTAAAGAATTTCTTCCTTATATCCAATTTAAACTTCCCCTGTTTAAGTTTGAACCCGTTACCCCTTGTCCTGTCACTACAGTCCCTGATGAATAGTCCCTCCCCACAAGAGCCTGGCAGTTGGTGGAATTACAGAGGCTGATACCTGCTGAATATCTAGCACAGCTGCTAAATACAAAACAACGGACAGATGAGCAATTGCTCTTGCCTGAATCTATTTTTGAAGCTACTAAACTTATGCCATGGATAAAATGTCTGCATGCATTATAGCTATTTCCCTCTGCCTTTTCCAGTCACTGTCTAACCTAATCTTTCAATCAAAGTAATTGATTGAAAACAACAAGTTCTCTGGGCCAAATTCTCTGCTTTCTCAAACCTTACTACTACATCCAAGCAAAACCAAAATCAACACAATGTGGGTATAAGACATTGAGTTAAAAATAGCAGCATTTAATTTCCTTTTTTGCAAAAAAGAGCTACTATGAAGGATCTATCAATTTGGGAATCTATCTGAAGTCCATAATAAGACACATTATTTGCAAAAAAATGAACCTGGCAAGTCGGAGTAAGGATGAGCTTGACCCCTAGTACAAGAATAGTATACCACCTTACACATCTTCTGCCTTTTGACTACAGTATTCTGTGCATAATTATTTTGATCCAAGAATCTGTACCTGCAGGGTGAAATAAAATGACTGACAGAAATATTTATTAGCCATATAATTTTGTTGTAGTTTCTTTAACTATAGGATAAAGCTATGTGATTAATTAAGACAGAATAGAATTTTCTGTATTATGGTTCATTTAAACTATGCCGAGTTGCATTAAGGCATAATCTACATTCAGAGCCCCTAAACACAAGTGAAGAGATACAATCAGCAGAAATTACACTGGAAGTATTTAATGTAAATTGTATTACTCTGTTGCTGTTGCTGCATGCAATATTAATTATGTTTAGAAATAAGTTTTACTAAACTGCTCATAGCTCATTAAATATTAATCATGAATATAGAAATTAACCTCTGGGGCTATCAATGGCTAATTAGCCAGGGCAAAGTACTGTGTCAATGTGGGTATTCTGCTTTTGGTACCTGAGATAGCCCAATCAGAGCTGGCTTATGTATGTCTGAATAATGCTACACTGAGCCATGCAGACATGCCTCAGCATGGCAGGCAGAAAAAGCGCTATTAGCAGAGTAACTGGTCTTACAAAATTCTCTTCCACTGTATTTTATCATTATCTGTAGATCCTTGAAAACAAAAATAGCTCTAAATTCCATGAGGGCTACTTTAAATATAATGTTTTCTTTAAAAATAAAAATAGCTCTGAATTCTCGGAGGACTACTTTTAACATTATGTTTTCCTGTCCCTAAGTGTAATGTTCAAAAGAAAATGCTCTAATATTAGAGGCAAAACTGAAATTTTCTCCAGCTGGACACCATTTTCCATCTGTGGTTCAGCATAAATTCTGGCAAATGCATACTAGAAACATGTATTTGTGTTAGACTATACCACATTATAGCTTTAAGTATGAAACTCTCTTGATCTGAGGTGCAGCGTTTATACACATCACTTCCGTAGCTAAAAGGAGGAACATATCATATTTAGAGTTTTGAAATAAAATTGTGATTACAATACTTCAACATCTGCTAAGACATAACAGATTTGGAATGGAAAATAACAATTGAATGGAAAATAAGTAAACTGGCCATTAAATGTAAAGAAGAAAGTTTTATTCACTAGTATTCCTTGCGCATCTATTCCAGTTCCTTGGAGATGGTGCAAGCTGGAGTTAGTCTGGTCTGAAATGGTGTATCATGACATAGGGGACAGTGCTCGTGAAGGGTCCAGCTAGCTGTGTGTGCTCAGCCCAGGCTTACACTGGATAAATATTACAGCAGGAAGCAAAGGACAAAACTGGTACGTTTCGCCCAGGAATCTAGCAGTTTCCCAGGAAATGGGAAAATTGAAGTCCAGATTCTCCTGCACAGAAGAGTGCTGAACTACTTGCGAACTTGCCTGAGGAGCAGAAACAAGTACCACATGCACAAGAAGTTAGACATCCAGGAGGAATGGAACCAGATGGAGATCGACAGAAAGCTGAGCCTTTAGTCAAACAAGGGATGTGTTTTCTTGATGATGAGTCCTGAGCTCTGCTCTATCTTTCTAGATGTCCATGCCTTCTGCACTAAAGAACACTTGCATAAAATGTACAAACATCCTCACAGTGGGAATCAGAACCCAGGATTTATAAATATTGGAGGCATCTACAGTGCAACACTGAATTCCTGCTTTCATTTGTGCTCTCTTACGTTTTTCTATCAAAAGTCTAACTTGTCCTACACTAGTGAGAAGAAGATTCAGCTACATTACAGAAATTTCCCTGGTTTTTAAAAAAGTCATGGGAAGAGGAAGATGTCTCCTGAAAGCCCTCAGAACCACCCTTCACAGCTTGTCCTTCTCTTTATTGACTATACAGAGAACTTGAGTAACTATGGTTGGAGCTCCAAACAACATATCAATCACTTTCTAAACGTGTATTGCGACAGCTAAGCGAAGCTGTCAAGAGAAGACCATACAGTCCCTGAGCAACCTGCCCAAAATCATGTAAGAAGCCTTCAGCATAACCAAGAATAAAAGCAGGTACACATGAGCTTCTCTCTGTTTCTTTGGCTATGCCTCCTTTCTTAAAATTCTTCATGTAAATTTATCCTGAACTATGAGAAAGAAAAAAAAGACATTCCTGTACTGGAATTCAGCCTGAGGAATAGCCAGAATGATTTTTGAATACAATAAATCCAACTCCTTTTAAAAGGTATTTATTTGTTGCCCTTTTACAAGGACAGAACATCACTATGATCTATACTATTTCAGTGGTTAGTGAACTGCAAAACAGAGTAATTAGTTTGGATAAAGACCATGGAAGCATGGAAAAGAACATATTAAAAGCAGACCAGTTCTTATTTTGTGTATCTGTTCTTAATCAGAGCAGTTCAGAAGTATATCAAACTTGATGTCAAAGTAACTATATAGCAAACTCATTACATTCTTACACTTATAAAAAATCCTGTGTTTATCTATACTGAGAAATTCTAATAACTATATTGTTTGCAGCAAAATAGTGGAAAATTGCAAAGGAAAATCTTGCTCCAAAGGAGCATGGTTTTGTTTTCAAGTTCCTTGCAGCTTAAGAAGCAGGTTCAGTTAATACAGTCTATCTTAAAAAGCTGATGCTTCCAATCCTCTGAGAAATTCTGACAGCAGGCCAAAAATCAACGAATGTTTTATGGAGGGACCTACAAAGTAGTCAAAGGAGCAAAGCAAACATTATTCTGGCAACATCTGACTACCATATATACATATATGGTAGTGTGTATATATATATATAGTATATATATATCATACATATATATATATACACATATATATATACCATATATACATATACACATACCACATACTATCAAGACTACCAGAGGAGCTTGAGGAAAAAAAAATGGCATTATCAGGGTTTGGCTCCTGCTTCCAGCCATGTGGCCAAACATCCTCTTCCTCTTTGAGAAAACACCTGAGATGAGAATCCCCCCAGACTTGATGTAGGGGATGGAAAGCTGCGTTTATATTCTCAGAAGGTGGTACTAATCATGCTGACTCCTCTTTGGTCTACATAACCAGTCAACTACAGTACTGTGCATGTACTAATGAGTGTTGCAGCAAGTGTGCCAACATCAAGAAGATCATCTCTGATCAGGTGCTGACAGGTTGTGCTCTACCAGTGACATCAAGCTCCACATATGCCAAAGTTTCCAGATATTAACAGGGTTTCCAGATAACAGGAGCAGGGTGGCCCTTCCTGGCAGTGAAGCTCCTCCAGCCCAAAAACCACAGTGTAAGATAGGAATATAAATCCAATGAACTGTCCACACTACAAGCATCAGGAAAGAAAAACAGAATTTAGGCTCCCTATAAAACTTGTGAAAAAACAAAGGTTAAATGCTGCGTGAGTTCTGAAATACTCCATCATGTAATTAGATGGAATGTTTCTGTAATGAAACACACTTACTTCTGCTTTCCACATCTAAGATATTTTTTTAATACTATACGTTACATCTGTGTTGTCAATATATTCCAAACCTTGATACCACAAGGTATAAGAAATCAAATATTATTAAGCATATGAAAACCATCTGCATTTCTCTATGAGGAAAAACGTAGCATGACAGTATCAGGAAATCTGAATTAAAATTAGAAGACCTTTTAAAATGGCACTAAATAAAACCCCAGAAAACCAAACCATATATCTATATTAACCTTTCAAAACCTGACATGCAAAATGTCTAACAACTGAAAAAGTTAAAAGCAAGCAGTCTTTAGAATGAACATATGAATGTAAATAATATTTTTTCTTGGCTAGAACAAAAACTTACCTCTTCATATATTTTCTTGGCATTGCTGTTATCTCCTATCAAGAGGTAACCAACACCAAGATCATTCTTGAATGAAGTATCACTGGGAAACAGCTGAACTAATTTCTGCAGAGTAACCAGGGAACCCCTCATGCGACCTAATTTGATTGAACAAGACTCAATTACAATTACATATACAGGTAACAGTAGCGAGATGCTTACACAACATCTAGGAAACCATAAATCAGAGCCAGGTGTTGAACTTTCACTAACGATCAAGAAGCAGAACTTGAAAAAACCCTTGTGCAGATAGGAGCAGATTCAGCTGCTTGGTTGTCACTGCAGTGTAGTCATGCAAGGAATATTTCAGGAAAGCAGTGCCAATGCATATCAGGCAGTGTTATGGTAACCTCTAGTGGAGAACTGTTCACAGTGTAGCAGTAACAACATTATTGAAGCTTCGGCTGCTCTTTCATACGCAGATTTCAGAGTGCTCAAAAAAATTAGGTAAACATATGAAAATAAATGTAATCTTAATTGATTAAGTAATTAAAAGCATTTCTAGTGTAACGCAATAGTTCTATCATATTTCCATTATGAAATTAACTATGCTTTACACGCTTAAAATCAAGTCTGTTCCTCGACCTCCTAGAGAAACAGCAAGATCAAAACAAGTTCATAACAAAATCCAGCCCATGGGAACAGAACTCTTTTCTGCAAAGTTGACTGTGCCTCATAGTCTAATCAGCACTTCTCGTACATCCCAGAATCGAGATCTAAACTTCCAGATGTTATCCCCTGAGTTCAATTTCATTCGTCTCTCTGTTCAATGAAAGTTTACTCTGGGTACGTATACTTTGTGTAAGCCATTAATTTCCTCATGAGTTCTCTCAGTTTCAGTAGAAAAAGAAGATTATTTTCTTCTTCCTCGGTCAATAAAAGTTTTTTGACCACCTCCCATCATAGCTTCTCATAGCACCCAATGAACTGCTGTCCACAGGCACTATCACCACACAAGCAATTACAGACATTACTTCCCTAGAAAACATTTAAAGAATCTTAAGATATTTTTCGTAAGCATTTAAGAGCTTAGGATCACAAATCCTACCAAAATTTCAGTGTAATTGGCACTTATAAATCCTTGGTGATCTTCTGAAAGTCTTGCTGACACAACTTCCAAAACATTCACGCCACTCTTGAATCTTACCAAGAAACTGCTGCCTGTCTGCTTCTCTTTTCAAGCTGAGTTTTATGAGATCTGAAGGGACATTTGGCAGACTAACCACCTCATCATAGGTGTTGATAGCTTTTTGCAGCATCTCATTACTTCTCATTTTCTCAGCTAAGTCATCTTCAGACTAGAAAGAATCACAAAACCATTATTAGAACACATAATAATCCTTTAGGCTTAAAAATAACTTTGTTTTCTTTAAAAGGCAAACTATATGATTGTTAAGATTATGGGAATAATTTTAGAATTGCCTTCGATATGTATAATTTTGGCATAACAATGAAAAACATAATTGGTTGTGTTTTACGGTATGGTAGATCAGAATTACTGTTATTTCTTGTTTCCTATGGATTGTTTGAAAGCGTGAGTATGAGAAATTTTGCACCTAAACCATACATTAACATGGAATTTTGGTTAATGTTCATAGAATTCATAATTTCTGCTTTTGAAAATAGATGAAGCAATCTGTTTTAGTAATATAGAAGACATGCAAATTGGTGACTACGGATTATTTGTATGCTAAGCCTCACACTGGCAACAAGACAAAGATCAAAACACACCAACAAATATTTCTTTCATATATTCTGACACTAATTTATTTACACCATTTCTTAGAAAACTAGTTGACTTTACTTTTTGCATATGTTGATGAAATATCTACCCTAAAAGTCTTTCAGAACCTAGATTTGTTCAAGTTCAGGAGCAGACTGAGGGATATATGAGATCTCTACTGTGAAACTACAGCTTTGGTGAAGCTAATGGAAGCTACAACAGTTTTCACCTGTGGTATGGCATTTTCGTAATTTGTTTCTGTAGCTGAAAAAGTAAGACTGTACCTCAAATGCTAAATTTTTAAAGCTTTAGTTTGAATTGTTTATACAAATGCAGGCATTTCCATATGTTCAATGCATTTTTCCCCAAATACTTTCATTTTTTTGGTTTACATTCATTCTTATGTCAATTAGCAGAGCAAGGTATAGATGCACCGCAAGCACTGCAGGTGCAGAAGGTCTTACTGGTCTGTTTAAACTCACTCTTGTATCAGTCATACACTTGTAATGAAACAGCTTCAACTGTGTTAGCTGCATCTGCTGTAATAAGTATCTGGAATCTTTCTGTACTTCTGTCCTTTACTTTTTAACCTTGAGCTACTTTGAAACTGAATACATGAAAAAAACAAACAGCATGGTTACTCAGCCAAACAGTTGATCGACTGATATTATTTATCCTTTTAACACTCACTCTATAAAAACTCCAAGTCTCCTTCTCTACTCCCACTAAGCAACAAGCAGCATTTAGCCCACAGATGACACGTTCATTTACCAGCTGCAGCAAACAGTATGTAACAGTTAAGTTCTGTCTGTTGTTCCTGCACTGGGACATTAGCTGGGATTTATTGCTTACCATTCATCTGACAATTTTCATGAAGCGTACTGGACATATCTTATTTTTGTGTTATTTACAATAGTTTCCACTAAAGTTAGAAAAAAGCTCCCAAAGTAATTGGAGAAGGATAGAGGCCTGAAATAGATACAATATGACAGATCACATAATTCTGTTTTTCCCTAGGAACATCCATAACATTATAAATGAAGTCTGACTGGGGTTTAGAACTCCGTTGTTAAAAAAGGTTTATCTTTTTTAATATTATAGCTTTTTTTTTGTTTTAGTACCTGTGCTTTCCCGTATCTTGCTCGAGGACTCTGTGGGTATTGATTCACTAAGGCCTCAAACGCCCTTAGAGCTTCTTCAACTTTTCCCTGGAAAGTAGAGATATTTATCAGCCATTTTCTCTAAGAAAAATGCTGAAGGATGTACAGCATAACAACACAGTTCCCCTAGTTAAGTACAAAATAAAAACAAAAAGATGGACACAATCAACAGTTTTCACTCATATTTTTGTTGGGATTCATGCTTATTTAAGACAAATTTGTTATTATTATTTATGAAACAATATTATCTATTTTCCATGGTTAAAATGAATGGCTTTGTTTCCATTTTACTCGCTTTCCCTTTGTTGGCTGGAAAGACAGCTGAGATGACAATAACCTGTGCATATAAAAAGAGTAAAGGTTCTATTGTTAAGAACAAAATCCAAACTGAATGTAACAGAGAATAAAACAGAAGTTCTAGACATACGTGGAAATTTCCTCTCTGCATACTTCACATGATGAACAGTATTGTAACTACAGCTCTTTTAGAGGAAATACTGTTTTGCAGAACAGTGCTCCTCAGGACACCTCACATGTGCTCCATGTCTCTTCCCTGACTCATATAAAGTCCAAATGTAGCTATGATATATTCTCATGACTGATGCTGACTAACAACTAAGGATAGAAGTTGAGAAGAACCAGCTGTGTGGTTAAATGGGAGCTACACACTGCCTGGCAAAATTTGGCATCATATCTTGCTGCCATTTCCAACACTTATAGCTTTATAAGTATGGTTAGACTATCATAAACAACTGTCTTGCTATCTTCAAATATTCCATATCTCTTATTTGCTACTAAATTTATCCTGCTTCCTACAAGACAAGCATGATTGCCTGCAACTCACTAAGAGACACAGGCAGGAAAACAAGAGTCAGCCAACTGACCCTACAGGCTCATCAGAAGTTCCTGTTGTGCCTTTCTCTGACCAACCAATTGTTTAAGTCACAAGAAACATGAAAATGCTTTTTACTTTTGTATTCTAACATATAAACAAGGCTCCCAGTGAAGAGCAGCAGCAGTGGCAGGCTGAGATTAGTGCTCTCTATGTAGTAGCCCTTCAGCCTCATCACAGACTCCAGGGCTGCGTAGACAGCAAAGTAAAGCTAAAAAATGCATAGTCAGTCTTCTGAAAATCAAGACTATTCCTACACCTGCAATAACCAGAATAGTTTTTATTGTACTGTACTGGAAATGAGTTTGAGCCCTGTCAAACCCAGGGTACAGACCTGTAGGTGATCTCCATGTGCTAGGACTGCCTGTGAGGCATATCAGTTTTTACAAGATTTACATACAAAAAACTTAAGGTCTCTCATTTCTAACAGTCACATAGCCTTGTTTCACTACTTAACCTCAAATCTGGAAAATGGACATCTCTGCAAAGGTCTTGCTTTCTGAAACACTCAAATAATTAATAAAACTGGAAGTTATCAGAGGAGATGACTGAAGAGTTTTTATTGTTGGAGGTTTTTACTTGGTTTTCATAGTCAAGTTTTTACATTCATAACTACCAAAACTGACTGATGTTAATGCCTTGGCTGCCTCTGGTGACAGGCAGGAAGATCTGCTTCATGCTCTAAGGAGCTGAGACACACAGGACGCACACAGAATTGCAACAGAAACAGTGCCTACTACAAAGACGTGCACCCAATGCTCATGAAGCATATGAACACTGAGAGATTGACATGCTTATATTATTTAAGTTCTCTGATAATAGTTGACTAGTTGAAAGGACAACAGTGATAGGACAAAATTAACCCTGTTCCATGTGATTAATTTAAGCATATTTTGATGAAAGGAACTCAACAGTTAAGCCAAATACTGTCAAGGTTAAAGGCAAGCAAACACACATGAACAGACATGCATTTTTGACTTCAAAAGATTTAAACTAAATTATGTAGCAGAAATGAAACTTGAAGGACAAATACACACTGAATGTTTAATTTTAAAAAGTTAATTTCACACAAACTAACCTGAAAGTAATTCTCCCTTTTTCTAAGTTATTTCTCATTTTATTTTCTTTTGTCCACTGTCTACAGTCCTGACTGAAACATTTCAAAACTTACTTTTTTACGTAGTTTTTCTGCAGCATCTAGTTCAGCCTTAATGGTCTTATCAAACTTGTTTAAGAGCTTTGGCTTCTTCTTTTTAGCTAGAAGAGATTTAAAAACCACACAGTTCAGTACGTTTTTCATATTTCACAGCAGCTGTTTAGAATAATGCTTAATTACTGACTAGTACTGTGCTGGTAAAGTTTGTGATTTTCAAATAAGGCAATTGAAATTGATTTTTTTACCTATTACAATCACAAACACCTGTATGAAAAAGCAATCTTCAGTCATTCCAACTGAATAATGAATAATGCAGCTGAGTTTTTGATAAAGGATTTTGCATCTCATATATTCAAGGATTTTATTTTTTTTCCAATTAGTACAATTAAAATGGAAGAATAAAGAGAGCAGGTATTTTTTCACATTTATATGGCATTATGAAAAATATCATTACCAGGACATGTTAGCAGTTTCTAAAGTTGTGCCTATATATGTCTACTTCCTCATCTAAAGCAATTAAAAGAGTTTATAGAAATCACAGTTACTTAGGGTATGAGGGACTCAAAAAGTCATGTAGACTGAATTCCTGCTGAAAACATGTTCAATGCTGAAATGCTTGATCAAGACCTTTTAAAGTGATCAAGTTTCCACAGTTTAGCATGCTACCACACAGTAGCAGAGCAGCAGCAGTATGTAGCAAACCAGCCTTGAAGTAAATTACGTTTGAAGCAAACTGAAGTAAATTGTGTCAATTTAAACAGCCATTTACTTTATAGCAGTTCACTCTTAAACAATGTCTATTTGGTTGCATTAAGTAGATTAGATGTTAAAAAAACGCAAATACACTACTGAAGGATATGACAGTACGCAAGTGTTTTTCTCCACATTTGCTATAACTAAACTCAGTTTCATTAGAAAAAACCCAACCTTTTCCGACATAAGTAAGGAAAATACATATTGGCTGATACAAGTGACTACTAATTATGTGTATCTGTAATTAGAAGCACATACTGTTGCTTAAATTATGCATTACTGTTTTTTTCCCCTGTAAGGACAAGAAGTCATTAATAGCATGAAAAGAGGTAAAATTATTTTCTTTGTAGAAGTTTAAACAGGGAATGCTTTAACTGCTATGTGTGAAGTTGAACCCAAACACCATACAGCTTCACATCACAAGACTGCTGCAGTGCTGTAAGCAAGTATTCCGGATAACAAGGTGTTGTAACTAGCCATGTTTTATTCTGCTTCCCAAGTCATTGGGTGCATACTTCAGGAATGACAAGAGCCACCCACATCCTACTGGAAGCTGTGTTCATGATTCATTAAGTGGTACTTTCTTTCTGAGACTGATGCTACACAGCATCATCCAGCTATACATCCAGCTTATTGCTGCATATGCTTTCTATGTTTTACCCACGGCCCTCCCACCCTGAGAACGCCCTACCACATCTGATCTTGAAAGTTAATTAGTGTCCAACTTGGGTCTTGTCTAGGGTTAAACAACAATATAGTAAGATCACCAAGAGATTTTCCCTGAGGCTGGACAATCATGAGTGGCAGGGTGTGTGGGATCATATAGGCAATTATCTAGTCTGGTGGGCTTCTCCAGTGCTTTGGAAGCATCAGAGATGGAAGGTAGCTGTACGGAGTCCCCTACAACAAGCTACAAAAACTGCTGAAGGAGAGGGTGAATCGAGTCAGTTTGCTGAGGCGAAAGCCATCCAGCTGGCCCTGGACATTGCTGAACAAGAAAAGTGGCCAGTACTTTATCTCTATACTGACTCATGGATGGTGGCAAATGCCCTGTGGGGGTGGTTGCAGCAATGGAAGCAGAGCAACTGGCAACGCAGAGGTAAACCCATCTGGGCTGCTGCACTGTGGCAAGATATTGCTACTCGGGTGCAGAACCTGGTGGTGAAGGTACGCCATGTAAATGCTCATGTACTCAAGAGTCGGGCCACTGAGGAACACCAGAACAACCAACAAGTGGATAAAGCTGCTAAGATTGAAGTGGCTCAGATGGACTTAGATTGGCAACATAAAGGTGAATTATTTTGAGCCTGGTGGGCCCATGACACCTCAGGCCATCAGGGCAGACATGCAACATATAGATGGGCTCATGATGGAGGGGTGGACTTAACAATGGACGTTATTGTCCAGGTTACTGATGACTGCGAAATATGTGCTGCAATTAAGCAAGCCAAACGGTTAAAGCCTCTTTGGTATGGAGGACGATGGTTGAAGTATAAATATGAGGAGGCCTGGTAGATTGATTATATCACACTCCCACCAACCTGCCAAGGCAAGCGCCATGTGCTTACCATGGTGGAAGCAACCACCGGATGGCTGGAAACATACGCTGTGCCCCATGCCACTGCCAGGAACACTATCCTGGGCCTTGAGAAACAGATTTTGTGGAGATCCGGCACCCCAGAGAGAACTGAGTCAGACAAAGGGACTCATTTCCGGAACAGCCTTATAGACATTTGGGCCAAAGAGCATGGCATTGAGTGGGTATATCACATCCCCTACCATGCACCAGCCTCTGGGAAAATCAAACGGTACAATGGGCTGTTAAAAACTACACTGAGAGCAATGGGTGGGGGAACTTTCCAACACTGCGATACACATTTACCAAAGGCCACCTGCTTGGTCAACACCAGAGGATCTGCCAACAGGGCTAGTCCAGCCCAGTCAGAACTTTCACATACTGTAGAAGGGGATTGTCGTGGTTTAAGCCCAGGCCGTAAATCAGAACCACGAAGTCCACTCCTCCCCCACCTTTCTTCCCTCCGCTCCTGGAGGGACGGGGAGGAGAATCAAAAGAATGCAACTCCCATGGGTTGAGATAAGAACAGTTTAATAACTAAGGTATAACACAAATCACTACTGCTACCACTAATAGTAATAATGATAAAGGAAATAACAAGGAAGAGAATACAACCGCTCACCGACCGGTACCTCACCCCCACCCTGCAGTGCTCCAGCCCTTCCGGGAACTCTCAGTTCTACATCCTGGGCATGACGTGCTGTGGTATGGAATACCTCTTTGGCTAGCCTGGGTCAGGTGTCCTGTCCCCGCTTCCTCCCGGCCCCCCCTCCTCCCTGGCAGAGCATGAGACTCACAAAGTCCTTGGTCAGGGTAAACATTCTGACCAGCAACTGAAAACATCGGCTTTATCAGTATTATTCCCAGGCCAAAAGTCAAAACACAGCACTGCACCAGTAGAAAAAATGACTGCTACTGCTAAACCAGGACAGGGATAAAGTTCCGGTGGTGCTGTCCTGGGTTCAGAGGCAGTAGTCGCTTATTCTCCTTCTTAGTAGCTGGTGCAGTGCTGTGTTTTTGACTTTCGGCCTGGGGACAGTACTGAAAAAATCGATGTTTTCAGTTGCTGGTCAGAATGTTTACCCTGACCAAGGACTTTGTGAGTCTCATGCTCTGCCAGGGAGGAGGGGAAGCCGGGAGGAAGCGGGGACAGGACACCTGACCCAAACTAGCCAAAGAGGTATTCCATACCACAGCACATCAAGCCCAGGGATGTAACTGGGAGTTACCCGGAAGGGCACACTCTGCTCGGTCGGGCTCATTTTTTCGGCGGGTGGTATCGTATTCTCTTCCCCTGTTATTTCCTTTATCATTATTATTATTGGTGGCAGCAGTAGTGATTTGTGTTATAACTTAGTTACTGGACTGTTTTTATCTCAACTCATGGGAGTTAACATTCTTTTGATTCTCCTCCCCATCCCTCCAGGAGTGGGGGTGGGGGGGGAGTAGAAACTGCGTGGCTGACTTGCCGACTGGCTTAAACCGCGACAGGTCCACATAAAGAATTTGCTGGGGAAGACAGTCTGGGTTATTCCTGCTTCAGGTAAAGGCAAACCCACTCGTGGGATTGCTTTTGCTCACGGACCCGGACATACCTGCTGGATAATGTGGGAAGACGGGGAAGTCTGATGTGTACCTCAAAGGGATTTGATTTTATGGGAAAACAGCCAATGAACTCAATTGTATGCTGTTGCCTGCTACGTAGCACTTTTATAGCCCATCAACTAGATGTCTTCAAGTCATCAGCGACTGGCCCTGACTTCGACCATCATCCCAACAAAGAATGAACTTTGATGAAAACAGACGAGCTCAGCAGTGACCAGACGAGTTCCACGGTGTCATCAGCAAGCAACAATCCAACACTGCACACAGTCTCCCCTGCTCTGAAAGACTGTTACAAGAGATGGAGCCTGACATCATGGACCAGATGGACTCGGCAGCTTTATAGGGATTGGTCCATGCACTAAAAAATTACCTCTCTCTCACTTTGTGTGTGTGTGTATGTATATATATGAGACAAGAGTGATGGTATATTGAAAAATGTGGGATCTGAGCATGACGTGAATGGTATGGAATAAGTGGTGGATACTGTCCTGGGTTCAGCAGTAGCAGTCATTTTTCTCCTTCTTAGTAGCTGGTGCAGTGCTGTGGTTTTGACTTTCAGCCTGGGAACAGCGCTGATAACACTGATGGTTTTAGTTGCTGCTCAGTAATGCTTACCCTGACCAAGGACTTTCTGAGTCTCATGCTCTGCCAGGGAGGAGGGGAAGCTGGGAGGAAGCAGGGACAGGACACCTGACCCAAACTAGCCAAAGAGGTATTCCATACCACAGCACGTCATGCCTAGTATATAAACTCAGGGCAGTTACTCGGAAGACCCAGATAGCTGCTTCGGTCAGGTTGGGTATCGGTCAGTGGGTGGTGAGCAGTTGTATTCCCTTCCCTTGTTATTTCCCTTATCATTATTATTATTGGTGGCAGCAGTAGTGATTTGTGTTATACCTTAGTTACTGGACTGTTCTTATCTCAACCCGTGAGAGATACATTCTTTCCATTCTTCTCCCATCCATCCAGGAGTGGGAGGAGAAAGAACTGGGGGAGTGAGCAAGTGGCTGCAGGGCTCTGAGTTACTGGCAGAGCTTAAACCATGACACTTAGTTACTGCTAAACCAATGCTAACCCATCCAAAACTAGAGGATCTCGTGATTTCATGAGTCCGAGATGCTTCTGTACAAGATGAAAAAAAACAAAACCATCAACCATCAACCTGTGGTTCTTTCTGTGTAAGACTTTACTGTCATTATCAACACTGAATTCAGACAGCTCTGCATGATGAGAGGTTTTTACATTACCTGTATAAACTACTCTGCATCATTGGTATGCAGAGTTATATAGATGCTATTGCTTTTCAGGGGCAGGGGGTAAACAGAATTTAAGCAGGATTGAAGTCATCCTACTAAATTCCATTTACTTATTCACAAAGGTGGTATGAAGCTTTAAATATAAAAATGTATTAAGATCTATAAAGGAAAGGTACTAAAGAAGCAGTGCATAAAGATTGTTATATCCCTGTTGATCCTTATAGCAGAAATTACTGTAATTTTCCAAGGCATTAGCTACCAAGAAGTTTAGAAGGAAAAAAAACTCCTGGCATACAGGGCTTTATTCCTTTTTCAAGATAAACTACCAAACAGCACACTTTAATATATTGGTTTTGCTTCCCTAAATACTCCAGGAATTTAGTTATCATGAAGCAGAACTGACCGAAGAGATGCTTTTCTTGATCCTTCTCTTCTTTTTTTTTTCTTTTTTTTTTTCCCAATATAATAATATAGATGGCTTTAATGTCCTTTATTCATTCTCCAGACATAATACAGTAGAAATGCTTTTCAATCTGTGGTCGATTCCAGTCTTGCTGTGTCATACTTTATCTATTTCATAGAAAATTGATGTCTTTACTGCATTTTCATGCAGTCGATGAGAATCACAGAGTGGTTGAGGCTGGAAGGGACCACTGGGGGTCACCTAATCCAACCTCCCTGTTCAAGCAGGGACACCTAGAGCACATTACTCAGGATTGTGTCAAAACAGCTCTTGAATACTTCCAGAGAAGAAGATAGGACAACCTATTCTGGGCAACCTATTCCAGTGCTCTGTCATCCTCACAGTAAAGAATTTCTTCCTCATGTTCAGGTGGAACTTCCTGTGTTTTAGTTTTACCTGTTGTCTCTGGTCCTATCTTCTGGCACCACCAAGAACAATCTGGCCCTGTCATCTTGGCACCCTCCCTTCAGATACTTAAATACATCGACCAGATCCCCCTCAAGTCTTCTCTTCTCCAGGCTGAACAGGCCCGCAGCCTTTCCTCATATGAGAGATGCCTCAGACTCTTAATCATTCTAGTAGCCCTTCACTGGACTTGCTTCAGGAGCAATATTGTACTGGGCAGCCCAGAACTGGACACAGCACTCCAGATGAGGCCTCACCAGGGCTGAGTAGAGAGAGAGGATCACCTCCTTTGACCTGCTGGCAATCTCTTCCTAAAGCAGCCCATTGGCCTTCTTGGCGACAAAGGTGCATTGCTGGCCCATAGACTACTTGTTGCCTACCATGACCCCCAGGTCTCTCTCTGCAAAGCTACTTTCCAGCAGGTTGGCTCCCAGCCTGTACTGGTACATGGGGTTCATCCTGCCCAGGTGCAGGACCCTGCACTTGCCTTTGTTGAATTTCAAAAGGTTCCTCTTTGCCTATCTCTCCAGCCTGTCTAGATCCTTCTGAACAACAGCACAGCACTCTGGGTATCAGCCACTCCTTCCAGTTTCATATTGCCAGCAAACTTGCTGAGGAGGTATTCTAGCCCTTCATTCAAGTTACTGACAATGACTATGGAGCACTCCACTGGCTCTGTTCCAAGTGAATCCAGCAAAACCCATAGAAACATCTCTTATCATGACAGCAAGTATCCCTCCACCCCAGACCTTGAGTCCACAGTGACTGACAGGTGTGGTCAGAAATAAAGTCTGTAACATGCAAAACGTTTGTTGGGTTTTGTGATTTATTTCTTTTTTTGTCTTTTGCTAAAAATATGCCAGCTCAGTCTTCCAAGAAACCACTGCTACTTCTAAGGTCCAGCTTGCTCAACAGTAAGTATGAATGAACACAGAGGCATCAGCCCAGAGAGCCAATAAAAAGCAAGAGTCCCTGAGGACTTTTAGGTTGGTTGAGCTCACAGCTGCTGACACTGTGAAAGTGTCATTTCTTGTTAGCAGGAAAACTAAGGCATGTCAGTTCCTGTGGATACATGATCTGGGGAGCTTCCAGCTGGACATCAGCACAAAACACGTGGTTTGCTCCTGTTCTCCAAGTAGGAGGCTGTACATAAAAGAAATTATGTAAGTCACAAATAAAATGTCAATTCTCAGTTTTTATGGCATGAATGAAAGTCTTCAGCAAAGAAACTATGCATTCAGTAATACAGGAAAGCTATCTGTCAGCTTTCTAACTTTCACTATTTATGGAAAGACAAAGAGTCTTGGTCCTTCTCAAACTCAGTAATCACAGCACCAGTGAGGTTCCCCTGAGGCAAAGGAAAGATGGTTTTCCACCCACGAAGAAACTCTTACTGCCTATGGGACACTGTTTCCACAATTCCTTTGATGTTACAAGGAAATGAGACAGAAACAGCTCAGAAGAAAAAGAGAATGAAAATCTTACAAGTCTGTGGCACAAAGCTATGACATCTTTCCCCTCATATCTAATTTCAGTGATGCGTTGGAAGAACCTTTTTGCAACCCTCCATTACAAAAAAAATGTATTATTTTCCCATTTTCAGTGCAATTATATATCAGCTCTAGAGCAGCAGGAGATCAGTATGAAAAGCTGGAAAGGAGCTGTTAACATAAATATTATTCAGCTGCTAGGCACCAATATAACACAGCAAACATTATATAACGAGCAATCATCTTCATCTTCCATTCTACTCCTATGTTAAAGGATTCACCAGGGAGCTTTCAGTGTAACCATCAAGCATTCCTCTATATTAACCAGATAGCCTGCTATCTCCCTGCAGGGGTATTTTAATAAATTATCCATTGCCTCCTTCCAGTGTAATAATCTTTTAGCAGATGTGACCCAATATATTACATTCAATGTTACAAAGAAGTTTTGTTTTCAGAAGAAAAAAACATGCAGTTTTTCTTTAATGACTTACAGATTTCACCATGTAGCTGAAGCAATGCATGATCACACAACTGCTAGGGTGATTGGTAGTCCAAATCTGATTGAGCATTAAAATGGTAATAATTCTTTTATATATCATACTATGGTCTTGCAAGAGTAATACTGAGAATCTTCAATAATGGCTTTGTATGTAAGGGTAGGCTTTCTAGCTGAAGACTACCTCAGAGAAAATAGTTTCCACTGTCACAGCAGCAAACTACAAGTATTATAAGAAACTCCACACTATTTTTTTCTGTTGGAGAATAAACAATGGTCAGTGATGACAAGCAATCTCATACCTTCCTTCTATAGTAAGATATAGAAGAGAAGGGAAAAAACACCCCAAAACCACTAAAGCAAACCCAAGAAGAAAAATATTTTTGAAGCAGTTATGTATTAAACGCACAGTAAAGTTAACAGCCTCCCACATCATCCAATGAAAGATGATGAAATAGCTGTTTTATATGCCTATTTTGGAGCATGAAAATTAAAATATAAGGCATATTTTATGTTTTTACGTTGAAAGGCACCTTGTCATCACCAAAGTGATGGTCTTTTCTACAAAGGACAGAGAAATACCTTTTGAAAAAATAATGAATGCACCGCTAGCTACGCTTCAGACTCCAAGTCTGAAATCACATGAGAAAGTAAACAAATGATTAAAGGTGATTAAAACACTTACTTTTGAAGAATGGTTTAAAAACATTTTGTTAGGGCTGAGGGACAACATTTACATCTGAATAAGCAACAACAAAGGGGGAAAACGTAGTAGTAAAAAGTTTGCTATTGGAAGAGGGGCACTCTGTAAAAAGTAGCTACAGAGATTAGAAGAGTAAATTATTTTCTGTACTACCATACTCAGGACAAGCAATAAAAGGCTTAAAACTGCTAGAGCAGAAAATCTGGATTGAGCATCCAGAACTAGTATCTCTGAGAAAGCACAGTAGAACAGATTGCTGAGGGCAGTTACGGAATTCTAATTCCCGGAAATTTGTAAGAACAAGGTGTATAAGCATCTACCAGGAACAATGTATTCAGTTGATAAGATCTTTGGTCAACAGAACAAAGTAAGCCTTAGGGTCCCACCCAATCTTATTTTCTACCATTTCTGTAATATACCACTATAAATCAATGTGCTTTAGTGCTAAGGCTATAATTACATAGGGAACTTCCATTCTCTCATTTGTTAATTAAAGAAATTCCCCCAGAAGCTCACTGTGCCAGTCATCACTGTGACAGAGATTCCTCCTAGCCTTATGCCAGCAACAGAATATCGAAGTTCAAAACAAAATGGATCAGTTGCAGGTTATCTGATTTGTCTAACAATCATGTGTTAATGTTCTACAGCTTCTACTCATCCACTAAACTTCTATTGTTCATCTCCTTTCTCTTTCTTTCTCCTGTCATCCTCTTGTTGAACCTCTCCCTTCTCAACCTCGATGCCCTACCACATTTCTTCTTTTTCATTTCTACACTTGCTCTCAGTTTGTTCCTCAGTCCAGCTCTTCCTATTATCCCCACCTTGTTCTAAGAGAATTGTCTTCTTCCACACGTGTTGCTTATGCCCTTCTTCAAGGGCCTTTTCCCCTAAACTCTTTTGCCCCAAATCCCTGTTACTCACCACCTATTATGCTGCTACTCTCAGTCGCTGCTGTGTACTTCAGAAAATGATTAGGGCTACAAGCAGTCAAGAGAGTGACTCAAGGGAAGATCAATGCAAGTGACAAAGCCTCTCTGCTGTCCCATAATTATATGTGCCCTACACCAAATGGTGCTAACAAGCATAAGTATCCCTTTTCGAGAAACACTTCACCTATTTCTACATATGATGCAGGACTGTGTTAATTACCTGCAAATTATCATAGCCTGAGCAAGAAGCAGCACAACCACTCAGCTCTGCTGCAGTACCTGACAGCACAGCTCTTTGCTCTCTAGCTAAAAGGTCATTCATTTAGACATCACTTGAGAATGTCGCCAGTGCTCTGACAGCTTAAAATTAAGGCAGCTAAGTTTAGGTTTCTTCTTGTAGACACCTATACATTGCTGCAGCTTTTAGAAATCTAGTCGTTGCAGCCCATGGAGTCTAAAAAGTGAGTTCAGCATGAAGTAAACACCTACTAGGTGATTAGCTGAATGTTCCACTGCCCGTACAGATGGCCACTGTATATAATGCAGTTTGGACATCACACCAGCACATGCATCCACATGCACATGTCTTGATCAGGAACCAAGACCCATCCAGGCTGTTCTCCTCATTCACTGACATTACCGTTAGATGCTAACTCTTACTCCACAGACTGTTTGGAAGCCAATAGCGTGACTCAGGAAACAGTTCATTCCTTCCTTCCAGGACCTGATCTCGTAAAGTTCAGAGCTGCAAGGAATGGTATCAGAGGAAATATTGCTCAGGTCTGAAAATCTAGATCAGAATATGCCATCCACTTTGAGACACGTGGAGATACAGCAGCAAACAGGGACTGGGCAGAGGATGGATAATGAAATACAGAGGCCAAACACAAATGTGTCTCCACTGATTATTAGCCGGCATGTGCATGTGTGAGCTAGTATTTTATAGCTGTTAATACCACATGTTCTTGCAAAGGAAAAAACATACACTAAGTTCACAAGAAAAGCTGTTTCTTTTACTTTTTTTTTTTTTTCGTTTCATTTAAACACTGGGGGGAAAAGAAAATATCAAATAAACCAGTGCAAAGTACGTCCTGTGAAGCTACTGAATCTCTTCCTTGAATCCTTCCAAAAAATCAATTTTTAGAAAGGCATTTTCAAGATGAGCTTTCCCAGGGCAAAATATAACTTCAGAAAAGCTTCACAAGGCATTGTTTTAATCACTTGTAAGCACTCTGAATTACTGGTGCTATTATTAACTTTTGCTCTAAAACCAAAAAGCTAGTAACATTAACAATCAAGTTCTGTAAATCTTCACCTGAAGCAGATCTATATTTTCTTTTAAGTAACTGTCCAGACAAACAGAATCAGGCAAATAATTTTGCAACTTTTATGTTGATTTTATTCACATAATTATAAAGCAAGCATGATTTCGGGATGCTTTACAACTTATAATACAAAAACATACTTCAGGAAATAACAATTGATAAATGAAATTTTTCTAAAATTTCTAGACAAATGTCTTCAAATGATCAAATGTCTGTATGTTCCTGTAGAACTGAGCAGAACACAAGGCCTGAAAGTCGGTGTAAAATGCCAGTAAGCCAATTATATTAATGTGATAAGTTAAACCGATTACATGAAGTACCAGGGGAAAAAAATATATGGAAAATAACAGTGACTGGTACACGGTACACGGCAAAAAATTAATTACATCTGATCATAACTCCGAAACAATACAGAACTGGTAGAAATATTGTAAAAAACTTGTAGAAATATTATATCAGAAATAACTAGTAAGACTACTCCTGTAATGGAGTAAATGAACCCTCTCTAGCCTCTGCTGAAAGGGAGGCTTAGGAAAACTTCATTCTCCTAAAAGAGGAAACATCTCTGACCTGACTGATCAGACATCAGCCTGATATCTCAAAAGAGTTAGTAATTTCATTAACACAGAACAAAAGTATTGAATACTATCATAATTATTTCATGATTAAAACACTTTCTTTATGTCCTGAAGTTACACCATGCACTTGGCATTTTAACAGCAAGTTATTTTTAAGTGGGTCTCAGATATTGTCTACACTGTAAAGACTTCAATTAGTTGTTTTCTGAAAAGATCATTTAAAGGATGGGATACCTTGAACACAGCACATAGCATGTATTGATTTTTCCTTACTGACATCCTCCGAACCTCTGATTAAAAGACACATGCACATTTTAGTTCCAGAGCAAAGTAAGTGGGAGGCAATATCACACTGCTACTAAAAGTCTCAGAACAACTAGTGCTTATCTCTAAAAACCAGTATGCACTTCCATACACTTAACACAAATCATCTCTCACTCCTGCGCCTTGTAAAAATTTGGGAGCAGATATTCCACAATTCAGTGATTTGCTCTGACATGCTAAGCACTGCCAGGAAGAAGGTCACCACAAACAGTGAGCTTGTTAGCTGTTGTGCAACTACGGCCAGAAAGAAATCGCAACTGGGACTAGCTCAGGCCATTTTCCCACTCGTTCTTGCTGCCTTTTTCTCCTCTTCCTCCATCTTTTGCTCTCAAGTACTAGTACCTTTCCTAAGGCCTCTGCTCCTTTTTTTATGTTCAGAGACTAAGAAAGTGGTGGAGTGGGAGGGCAGGCCTTACCTACTGCACTGGAGCTGGCAACTTGGACCTGTCCCATACATTGATAGCGACGACTGACATCCTGGTTGGTTCAACTCAGAGGTCTGGGAAAAAGGGTGCCTTCCACATCAGCTAAATTGTACTGCTTTAATGTTTGGAAACTAATGCTGTAGGATTCATAGTCAATGGAGAGGGGCAGCAGACTCCTCAGTGATTATGAGTCCATATTACACAATTGGTGTATTTCTTCTTAAACATGTCTTTAATTAAATTTCTAGTTCTTCAGAAATAGCAAGACCATAACGTCAGTCTCTGAGGGTGCAGGGAGAGAAAATGAGGATAAAATGACACTGCTTCTTTTCTAACAAACCTTCTCGTAAGTGGGATTTAGCTCTTGTGATTAGTTTTTTTATTCCACTTGTCATTATAGTATGTTAAGGGAGCTTTCCTGGCAGCTTCCTCTGTCTTGCATCTGCTATTACTAGCATTCAAAACAGAAAACAGCTACGACTCTAGCTTTTACTTAATTACTTCATAGGCATAAGGATTCAAGATAAACCACAGTCTTCACAGCCACCTTGAGGACAGAGTTTCCAGTTTTTGCATTGAAAACTACACTGAAACAATCCTGCTGCACCAACTGTAAGCTGAACTTATGACTACAGGTAAGTTTAATGTAAGTTCTAAACTGTACAGGTCAAAACCATATAATGATGTCTCTGTTTCTCTCTCACATATGACCTAAGTAGACAAGTGTGGCGTGCCATCTCAAAGCCTGGTCTGAAATAAAAATCTCCTTAATGTGATGTGGTCTCATAGCCACTCACAGCAAAAGCTCCTCCTGCCAGTTCTCCTTCTTAAACCATCAAATTCTAAGGAAGCCATTTCCAGGGGAGCCATAAGCTTGGTTTTCTAAACACCCTCCTATCCCTGCTGTGATACAAATTCGGTAATAATGCTCTTGGCAACTTGTGGATGGGTGCCTTAGAAGACAAAGATAACTAGATAAAGATGATCACTGTCTGTAATATTTCCAATTAATTTTGTGACTTTCTGTTTTACTAATTCCCCCCAAACCCTCCCTCAAATACTCCAACCTCCCCAGTCCAAGTTCCTGTTTCAGTTATGGGCTGAAAAACATATATATACACACATTAGTAGACCAACCACTCTTACCTGTAATTCAAAATTTACCAAGTAATTGTCCTCTCTCCTCATACTAGGCCCATATAGTTACCCAAATTAGTTTCTGAAATTGTGCTGCCTCTCAGTGGGTGCTCAAATGAGAATTTGATGATGATGAAAAACTCCTGTCTCTGTCCTGTTGTTTGGGAAGCTCATTAGGTGAGATACAGATAGTGTAAGTGATCCACTTGGTTTATGGGCTTCTATAAATGATAACTTAGAAGGTATAAAAACAAGTAACTGCATCTCAACAATTTAAAGCCAGTAGCACTACAATTAAAAGATCCTTCTAAATTGTACTGGCAGAACAGGCAATACCTCTATAATCAGCTTATCTGGGGAAGCAATCAGACAATAAAAACTGAGGCATTTTAGGGACTAATAAGGCTGTAGAATCTAATTACTATAATAAATCTTTAGCTGCAGTTATTCCAGAACAATTTCCCTTGCAGTAAAAAGTATTCTACAGGGTTTTCTTCTGAAATTACTATTGGTTGGTTAGATGCTGATTGTAAGAAACAATTGTGGAATGATAATTTTATTTTTGGCGTGCATTTCCATCATTCACCTCTCATTTTCATCATGAAATCTTTTGGCTTCATTCAAAGGTTAGAATCAAGCAATCATCAGACAAGATCAGCAATAAATTTTTTTCATTGACTTTCTGTACAAAAATACATGCTAATATTCTGAAGTCCTATATATTTAGCTCAGGATGGTGTTAAGCAGCAGTGTTAGACTTTGAGAACTACATTTCTATGAAGTACAACATTGGTCATTCTGCCCAGAGCTCATTTTTGATGCAGGTTACAACTAAATATGTAAGTAAATCAACAGGTAGTATGTATACCCTTAAAAGTAGAGCTTACAAAGGTGGAACTCAGCCCATCTAACTTGATATGTGATACTGCTGGAGGTGAGCTAAGCATGTAAGCTCTTCTCATAGCCAGTGGAGCTCTGGATAAGGTTCTCAGTCAAGTTTAGGTGGCAATTCATCTCACCCTACAGCAAAAAACCCCTATATTTAGCCAGAACAGCATATAGCCTCCACAGGTTATGCAGGTTAGAGGTACCACTGTGGAAATCCTACATATCCCATGAAAAGATCTATAGTAAACCAAGGTGAATGTTGACCCTGGTATCAGAATGACACTTGTGGGGCTAATTGTGGAATGACATCGTCCTAAGCCTGGCTTATGTATACCTCTGTCCTTGACACAACACAACTGTGTGCTGCAACTTCATTTTCACTTTCATGTTTTATCAGTTTTGAAAAGTGAAAATTATTGTAACTACCTATGCTGATGTTCAGCGTATGAAAGAAACATACTCATCGCAAAAGAATGATTCTTCCTGTTATTATATAAATTCTTCACCAATATAAATGAATATTCAATATATGCCAATATAAGCAAAAATCAGATACAAACTCTGATCCCAACGAAGGAGACTGTGCAAGCTCCATGCAGTAACAGGGAATGCATGGTGCCATCACCAGTGTGATTGTAGGGAGAACAAATTCACAAATACTCTTAGCAAAACCTCACTTTTCCACCAAACCTGCCTCTGCATGTTCCTAAACCTTCCTGGGTAAACACAGAGTTGACAAGGACTGATTTTAGTACCACCTGTCTCCCCAGGCTTAGCACAGCACACAGTGCTGAACCCAGCTTTTTTGGCTGGGCAGCCCAGGTTGCCTCTCACCCACAGATGCAGAAGGCAGCTGGTGATCTCCTGAGTCTTAAACTAGGAGCACAACACTGAACATTTGACTCCTGAAACAGCAGAAGTTTTTAACAGCAGCCTGTGACAACGTAAGAGGGGAATATCTTGATGTCAGCTTTGGAAATGTCTGTGTGGTATTCACTTACAAAAGCAAACACGCTTTGGATGTTTATTCATACCCAGTTTATCTACCTTGTCCAGGAACAAAGCTTCATTGCTATTTAATATGATTTAAATCAGTCCTCCCAGAAAGCATGATTTTGAATTTCAGAAGAACAGAATGTTAGTTTCAGACTTACCTTTTTCTGTTTTGTCTTGTTCAGTTTCTTTTTCACTTTTTCCTAGAATATTAAAAATATTATTTCATTGAAATAAATTTATGTTAACCGTTTATGATGAGACAGACAATAAAATTCAGCTTACACGCAAAATATCATTGGGCCAAAAACTTGTTTTATTTTTTGAAGTAACCATAGATTAGTGTCTAAACTATACAGTTACATAAAAGCTCTTTCTGTACAGATACTTCAAATATTACCTTATTGCTTCTGTCACAAAAGATTTGATAAACTTTTTCCCCTTAGATATTTGGTTGATTTCGATGATACGCATTTACAATGCAAGCTATTTTGCAAGGAATAAAAAAAGCTGTTCAATAATTAAAAACTCTTGGGAACACTAGTTTACTATACATATATATGATTAAAACGTACAAAATCTTAAAATCAATTGGGAACCCAGGTCTTATTTTCAGAAGTGACTTGGGAACTTGGAAGCTTTGGTCTTGCTTCACCTTTTAAAATAATTTAACCCATGAATATTGTAAGCATCTGAATGCACAGGTAAATATTAACTAATCACAAGACTCTGTTGCAAAAGATAGACTACATACTGTTCCAAAATCACATACACTTATATTGTGAAGGCAGTACGTAGACACAAGCTTGTTCTCTCTTTTCTCCTCTCTCAACACTTTTTGATCCTGCCCTACTCTATAACATTTAAAGCATCTTGCCACACAATTCTAATATTATTATTCTGTTTCCAGTTTCATCCCAAATAAGCTTCCAATATTTCCTCCCAATAAGCTCAAGTGAAAACACTAAAACAAGAGGCCAGTTGGCTTTTCAGTTAGTTATTTTCCTCTCTAACATATACTCTTTAATTTTGAGGTATATTTATATCTAGAAAAAACATTTTATTTCATTCCTAAGTCAATTAAAGACAGCTTGTCAGGATATTCAATCTTCAGAGTTTTTTAAATCAACTGCTCAGAAGCATTATATTGTCAATACACCAGATAAAAACACTGAAAACCTTTGCTTTTTTTCCTGGAGAAATTGAGTTATACGCACACAAGAAATCAAACTATTTCACATTCTAATCTGACCCTTTACTACAAGGTGACGACTACTACTACAGAATGTGCAGACAGTACAAATGATTTTTATATTCAGCACAAGGCAGAATAAGTATTAACTTGATTATGATATGGTAAATTAAATAAATATGGCCGCATTGGAAGTCATTCACCTTTTCAATTGCATCATAAAATCCAGATTGTAAATTAAACTGAAAGAAATGACAAAAAGATCTATAGAGTCAGTTACATACTACGGGATAACCTGGAGAAGGAATATTATTACTATAATGGTGTATTAACGAAAGCATGTTTCAGTACTTGCTGAAATAGTGGCTTGGTTATTTTTGTTTTGGTTTTGGTTTTTGGTTTGTTTGGGTTTTTTTTTTCCTCATATACCACACAATATGTAAAATGGCCATGTCCATCTGTATGGCATCAGAAATATAGTATTTTTAAAAAGAACAATAATGCAGCTCCAGCTGAAACACAATAGTTTATATACTCAAATTTCTACTATTTTTACCAACTAAAAGCACATGAACAACTCATGACAGGATAGTAAACCATTATATAACATGCTACTTAAGCCATTCGTTTTCTCTGAATCTTTCCCCTTATAGAATCATAGAACAGAATCATAGAATAGTTAGGGTTGGAAAGGACCTTAAGATCATCTAGTTCCAACCCCCTGCCATGGGCAGGGACACTTCACACTAGACCATGTCACCCAAGGCTCTGTCCAACCTGGCCTTGAACACCACCAGGGATGGAGCATTCACAACATCCTTGGGCAACCCATTCTAGTGTCTCACCACCCTCACAGTAAAGAGCTTCCTCCCTATATCTAACCCGAACTTCCTCAATAAATACAAGTCAGCATATTAGCCATCAGAAATAGTAATTTTTCATTTAACAAAGCCAACCTACTTGCTTTTAAAATCTGACACTTGCACATTTAGCATGACCCCAGCTTCTATAGTAACTGTACCTTAACTTGATGTTCTTACAAATTGAACCCAGCAAATATTTGAACAGCTGTTCAAATTAAGTATCCTGGCTTTTAAGAATTTAATACTTCTCAAAGATCTGAAAGCTTACTTAAGAACAGTTGATATTCTCACCTGACCTGTCTTCTTTAATTCCCTCTACTCAGCGACCATCTTCCACCCATCTTGGATATTCACGTTATTTCTGCAACTTCTCTTCCATCACAGGAAGAACAAGGTATGAGCTCATCACTCTATAGCCTGCTCCTATTTCCCATTTCCTGCCTAGCTTCACATTTCCTTACTGAGGCTCACGCAACACAGAACCTATAGTTTTCTGCACATATTTATGTACTAGGATCTATCCTCCAAATTCTCACTCTTTTCAACCTGTATTCTGCTAAATTAGCATCTGCTATTTCTGACAAAGGTTTACAAATATGCTCTCTCAAAGAGGATATGGTATTAAATATCATATATAATCTTGATACAGGGATATGATAGTGAATCTTGAGACTATTTTGTCATTAACTTAAACAAAATTTCCTAGCTCTTCAAACCACTGTCATCCTTTACTCAACTTCTGTTTCCAGCAAAATAAATCTAGTTCAAGATCAGACAAAATTGTTTTAACCAATCCCTACAGTCTAGGACTGCTATCACTGTGTAACGTATGCACCAGGTATTCCTAAGAAAGTTTCTACTATAAAGAATAAATTTATCTTTCATATAACAATATGTCTATAAATATTTGTGACTGCATAACCATGACCCAAACGATTAGCCAACTAAAAATAGTTTCAGACCTTGTAGCAAGAAACCAAATCAACAGTGTAAGTGTACAATACAATTTGTTATTTAAATGTACATAATTTTTGAAATTCAAAATTACATAATGATATTCAGTAAAAATATGATGTTTTCCAGCCTCTTTCCTATATTTAACCTTATCAATTTACTTCTTAGAAAGAATAGGGTCATGATATGATACCTTTTCTATTACTAAGAATGGGAAAGCCACTTAAATTTTCAATATTAAAATTAAACTTTAGCATTTTATTAAAATTTGCTTTCCTTATTAGTATTTCTTCCTGTAATTTTCAAAAAACCAACTGAATCCAATTTCACAGATTCAGTCAGATATAGCAAGAAGCAATGTGAAAATGTAAAGATGTAATCTTTTTATCTTTCTTGAGCTACAGTTCTTTATTCAGCAGCATTTCATCATAAAATATGGAGGTGTTTGAAAATTGAAAAGGTCAGGGAATACTTTAGCTTTAAACCAGAGAACTGCACAGACATAACGCCCTTGCTAGATTTCTGGTTTAAACTTTGGACCATAACCCAGAATATTTCTCTATGAAAGGTAGATATCATACTTCCCACACACATTTGTGTCTGTTAAAGACTGATATCTCATCCTTTTTAGTTACAAATAGAAATTATATATCATGGGCAAAATTCAGGCCGAACTGGTTGCAAAAAGAAGAAACAACACGATTACTGAAGACACAAACCTTAAAGAAATGCCCATTTCCTTCACATAATACCATCCAGAAATAAAAATTTCTTCTACTTGCTACATTTATTTCTCTTGTAAATAATATCTTTCAAACATATTTTTAAACATTCCAAATTGTTACTTCGAAAAATAATAATGTTCATTAGTAGATGGGGCGAGTATTTATCCCCATAATTAATATCTACCACATTTTAGAAAAAATAATGACACTAGAAAGACAAATATATTCTTCTGTGTTTTATTGCAGCCAAACATTAAAACAGATTAAATAAACATTTTTTAATAGTTCACTTGACCTTGCTCAGCTTGGCATATTTTTGTAAACATGAAGCACGTAAAATCAAATACCCAGTTACAAAATACTTAGAAGTTGATCACAGCATAATATATTCTCACAGTCCCGTAATTCTACAAACAGGCTCTCACTGTTATATAGAAAGTCCTCCATATACCATTCTAAAATTATTCCCAAGCTTCCTGACAGAATATGGCTTTGTAAAAATTATTGCTCTGCAATTCACAATCACAGGTAATTTTACTAGAATACCCCATCCCAAACCACATCACAGTCTAAGAGTATTATTGCTTTCCTGAAAAGTCTAAAGAAATCACTTCAGGACATCTGTGTTAGTTGATCGATGTACCACTCACTTAAGTGGAGTCTAACTGAAATCCCAAACAGAAGAAGGCAAGCATATATGATGCCCTTTTCATTATAAATGTAAGTAACTAAAAAGTTGACTTCAAAACAGTACTACACAAGTTTAAAATTTCCCTGTCAACCAAAAGGCAACCACTGTTAGGGTTACCAAATTGATTTTTATTTTATCCTTCAAAATTTATCTTTTTTCTTCTAACCTCCCATTTCAGGCTTAGCAATTTCCTAAAATCATAGCAACCATTCCTGAGCCAAAAAGGAACACATGCAAAATGCCAACAACAACAACAACAAAATCTTTGTAATTGTGGAACAGCAGCACAGAACAGGCAAAAAGTACACCTGTTATATTAAAATTCTATATCACTTGAAGTCTAAATATCAGACGTACCATTTACAAGAGCATTTATGATGTTAGGTCTTAAATTTTGATATCCTGTTTTCTTAAGGATGAATTTTCAATTTTTTTTTAAATAAAATTTACAAGTCGTATTAAAGCAAATTTGACTTAAAATAATTCACCGTATATAAAGCTTACTAAATTCAGCATTATTTCTTATTATTTTTATTATTTTAACTGAATTCAACCTGATTCCAGCAACTCAGTTTCACT
Organism: Psittacula echo; assembly: GCF_963264785.1. Classification (NCBI taxonomy): domain Eukaryota; kingdom Metazoa; phylum Chordata; class Aves; order Psittaciformes; family Psittacidae; genus Psittacula; species Psittacula echo. Next base: position 123,026,568 of record NC_137737.1, read on the forward strand.
GCAATGTAGAGATTCCCTACCAAGCTATTAGGCAGTTTCTAGACATTTTTGCTTTAAAAATCAAATGTGAACAAATAAAAAGTTCGAATTCACACACAAAAGTTTTCTGAAAAAAGTAATTTAGTAAACTGCTCTTTTACTAGCATGAATTAAAACACACACATTTTGTACCTTGTTAGACTATTTTAAAAATACCTGAAATTCATGTAGCGTAACTGTTGACATAACATCAGTGCAAAGAGATACAAGTCAAACTTCACAGCATAGTGTGCGCCTGATTTGTGTTTTCACTAAAATGCAGTTAGGCTGTATGCTATATCAGCAGTTATAAAACATCTAAAAATTCATAATATTATATGTCTCATGTGACCAAACTGCTCTGTACATACTGTATGAATCCACAACAAAAGATATATACTAAAATCTGAAAAAAAAATGTACTTGCTGCTGCATTATAAATAGAATATTAACAACTGCTTGAACAGCACATCTGAAATGTAGCTCAAAGTTGCAACTCCATCACAAACACAGAAGAAAAATAATGAATTCACTAAACTTGACCAAGGAGGGGGAGAGGGGAGAAATCAGACAGGAATGTAAATTAAACATCCAAGTGTTAAAAAAACCTTACTAAAATGACAGTTGGCTAAAACCCATTTACAGTATCTTAGTGTTCATTCCCCAAACCCTGAACTGCTTGGTAATTACATTATAAGATCTATCACAACCATCTGCTCCCCTTTTGTAGCGTATGGTTAGGGCTGGTCCTCCTGATGTAGGGACTTTTCTTTTGAAGCTTTAAGTATCTGAAAAAATAAGGGGAAATCTATATTAAAGGACCAACCAAAACACAACTTACTCTAAAACAACCACAAAAAAAGAATCTTAAACTTAAATGCTAAAAATGCAACTTTGTATCAGACTACTTAATTTGAAAAAGCTACCATTTCTAGGAGCTATCATAATGAGTATGCACAAAGTTGCTGTGTAAGGTGGGAAATATAAACTTTTAAATATTTACCTAAGTAGTAACTTTTTTTCTCAGTATATGGCACTTCATTCACCTTGTAAAGGAAATCTAGGCCATGGCACAAATACATTAAACTCACTGGGGTATTTTTTATGTCAAGGACAATCAAAATGGGAAAAGAGGAGCCAGGGAATGAGGAAGGGTCAAAGTTCTAAATAACCCAAAGTTCCAGCAAATAATCCTCCCTGCCAGTGTAAAACAGGATTAGCAAAAAATCTTAAATAGGAAATATTTCAAGCTGACCTCTCATACCACTTAAGTGCATTAGTTTAGAAGAATACAGTCTATAACTAGTTCAAATAGCTTCCTGCTGAGAAGAAATACTGGTAATAGTTTTAGAAGTAAACTTACAGAATTGGAAATCAGTACCTACAGATACCCAAGGATGCAGTTGCCTACTGTATTTATTTTGTGCTATGCCCTGAAGTCAGCAAAAAATTTCAATTGCACTCTGGCATATTCAAGTCCCATACCCAATCTCTTTACCGGGGATGAGAACGTTCCTCACAACTAAATTCATCCTATCTTCTGTTCTCTTTTCAAAGCAAGTAAGATCCTACGTTTCAGACAAAAATCAAACAGTGGCTTCTAACCTGATAAAAACTGATGCCATCATGCTTCAAATTAAGTTGCATGCATTTATACTACTGAAGAATAAGGACTCTATAGTGGTATTTCTGAATAGCCTTTATGCTGCCTGAAGTTATGTTTATTATATAGATAAACCTTTCATATATGCAAAAAGCATATATATATATGCATACAAATGTGTTCTTCATTCAGAAGAGAGTTCTCAACTGTCTCTAGTACAATGAACTTTAATATTATTATTGCTGACATAATAGGAAATACTAGCTTTGAATACCAGGGAAATGAAATCACATGAACAAAGAAAAGACTTCTGTTAACAAAAACCTCTCAAACTGAATCCTCCATCACAAATAATAGTGAGAACCCCAAAGTAATAAATATGAATTTTGCAATCTAAGAGGAAAATGTGAGAATAATGTTGCCTTCAAACTGAATTTTTCACATCAAAAAAAAGGCAGGTAAACAACTAGTAGCAGGAAAACATAATAATAGTAGTAAAATTTTTATTCCTGATTAGTAGTTTAATTATGTCTCCTGTTTCTTTTCTTAATTCTCAGAGATGCTATTTGAATTTTACTTTATGTGTCAAAACAATGAACTTTTTACATAAACTGATAAACAACTATTCTGCCTTCAAGTGGTTCCCACATAACTACACAAATTACTAAAGATTCTTCAGTATTCTTGTGCACTGTTGCAGATTTTGTGCCAAAGGATTTTTGTTTTCTACTTGCTAAACAAAGAATCACGTACACAGTACTGCATCTAGTAGTTATTTTGTGTTTAATAACTGAATAAACAGCCTGGAGAAGAGAAGGCTCAGGGGAGACCTTATAGCAGCCTTCCAGTACCTAAAATGGGACCTACAAGTAATCTGGAGAGGGACTTTTTTACAAGGGCATTTAATGACAAAACAAGGAGGAATGGCTTTAAGCTGATAAAGGGGAGACTTAGATGACATTAGGAAGAAATTCTTCACTGTGAGGGTGGCAAGATATCAGAACAGGTTGCTCAGAGAAGTTGCGGATGTCCCATCCCTGGAAGTGTTCAAGGCCAGGTTGAATGAGGCTTTGAGCAACCTGATCTAATGAGAGATGTCCCTGCCCATAGCAGGAGGAGTTATAACTAGATGATCTACATGGTCCCTGCCAACCCAAACCATTCTATGACTCTGTGATTGATTCTTTCACGTCTTCCCCATGAAGGGAAAAGAGAAAAAAAATTAAATCTAAAAAAACCTTTCAAAAGGATGAGAAATATATACTATTTCAGAGTAATACAAGTTATTTTTTATTCTAATCGTGTCTGAAAACAGTAAGGACTCTCTTTGTATCACAATGCAATAAAAGGAGAGTGGATAACTAGGTTCAATTCCACCATCTTTTTTGAAAGTCCATCTACAATTAAAGGAGTGACTGCCCTGTTGTACTCTGCACTGGTGAGGCTGCACCTTGAACACTGTATTCAGTTTTGGGCCCCTCACTACAGGAAAGACATTTCAGTGCTGAAGCAGGTCCAGAGAAGGGCAACGGAGCTGGTGAAGGGTCTAGAGCACAAGTCTTATAAGGAGCAACTGAGGCAACTGGGATTGTTTAGCCTGGAGAAAAGGAGGCTCAGGGGAAGCCATACCACTTTCTACAACTACCCAAAAGAAGGTTGTAGTAAGGTGGCAGTTGGTTGAGTCACCATGTCTGGAGGTATTTCAAAGACATGTACACACAATGCTTAAGGACATGGTTTATTGGTGGACTTGGCAGCGTTAGGTTTAAGGTTGGACTGAATGACCTTTGGGGTCTTTTCCAGCCTAAATGACTCTATGAATCTAAATGGAATATTTGGAAAACTATCCACTACTGTACAATACACTGAAGCTTTTATGGTGAAGGTAGGAAATGCATTTACTGCTGCAAGACTGAGCCATAAATTGTAGCACAAGAAGCGATAGGACCATGGTCCACAAAACCACAAATTAAAGATTTCAAGTTGACATCTGGATTCTGAACTTAGTTTTAAAATAGTATATGTAAGTCAAGAGATCATCTCAACATCCTCATATTAATACAACTGACACGGCACAGAGCAACCTACTATTGAAACTTTGCAATCGTCCTGTAAAGAACTTTTTGTTATTTTAACTTTAAGCAGCACCATTTTCTGCCAAAAACATCTTTTCTTCTTCTACACTTCAACTTAAAGCACAACAAATCACCTGAACACTACTTTTGCTGAACTTTTTCCCTCTGCTGTCATAGGTAACTACTGCTTGCTCTCATGCTAAATATAAGCTTTGATTAAAAATTTTTCTTATTAATTATGAAACAAAACATTTTTTAGACAGTGCATCTATTAACATCTATGGCTTCAAACATTTCAACACACCATGTTAAAATAAACAGGTTAGAAAGACCTCACAGCAACACAGTTATGTATTGATATGAGCATTTCAAATCACCTCAGTTAAGGTTTAGCATGTAAATTAAAACGTGAATTAAACCATGCCTCAAATCTGTTCTGGGCACACACAAAGGCCTCCTATGTTTTTTCACTTCTTTGGCTATTTTGGCATGCCCAAGAACCAAATATAAGTTTTCTTTCCTGCAAGAAAAAACACAACCCCACAGAACTACCTGGCACCACACCACACAAGAGCTTCTGCATATTGTAAAGATCGACTAAGCCAGAAAGGTGCTCAAGCTAATCAGAACAAAACAGAAATATACTTGTCAGGGCTCTTGGATTGCAGCTTCTGTGATATCTCAGCCCAGAGATAGAATTCAGTGTTCCACTCAACACAACTGCTCTATTTTGAAGAACTAGCAACTTGCAACTATTATCTCCAAAAAGCAGATGAAATGTAGCAATATAGTCTTCAAATTTAGAAGTAATTTGTCTAATCTAAAAATGGTTTGGTAAACTATGTGCTTACTACTGTCAAGGCACAGATGGAAAGCTGGAAGCGTTCTTGTTCTTAAAATCGGTTATGTCAAAAAAAATGTGATGGCATGACAAAACAGTCCTGTTTCCGGGTAAGTGCCCACAGAATGTGCCACAGTCAGACTCCACCAGATCTGACTGATACACAGAGAAGTGACAGTATCACCACCCATGATCAGTTACTCTGGAAAGGAAATATACACATATTTTGAGACCCAAAATTTTCTGTTTCCCTCTGCAGCAAGAGTACCCAGCTCTTTCTGAAGTTTCATTTGGAATGCTTCCATATAACCTGGAACTATCATCAGCATTTATCCAGTAGAAGACAAAAACTATTGCCTCAAAAACAGGAAGCAACTTTAACTGACAACACTGATATTCTTCCACTCCCTTCCAAGATGTAATTTATTTACAAACTTTCTATACAGTTATAGCTACATTTCTTTGGGGAAAACAACAAGCATTTAAGATAAACTTACCCACTAAATTGTCATTTGAATAATCCTCAGATTGAACAGGAACTTCTGTAAGTCAAAAGCATACAAACAATTCAAACTGGACATTCACTAAATATTTACAAAATGATCACTTTCTCCCTTATGCTCAAAACACTGACCTATCAAGACTACTCTGCAATACTTTTGCAGAAGTGGGATGCAAATTTTCCTCAGCTGAATTTTTCCAGTGGAAAGATTAATATTTAAGTAAGCCAATGAGTTTCAAACAAGATACTTTAAAATTCTGAAAGTAAACAATTTGAAGCACAAATCTCCCACAGTTTCACATGATATCACAGTAAGGGCTTAGAAAATATTCATATACTTATTATATCCTCAGCTGTAACTGTGAAATATTTGACTTCAAAATTCAGTTCTTTCTTTCCATATGTATGTTAAATTAGACATATCATATGTCACTGAGCGGCATTACTGCTGATAAAATAAAAGTCAAACATAGCTCCCTGTTCATGCATAGAGGGAGTCAGAGAAAAGTATTTACTATAGCCAGGATGCTGGCTGTAGTTAATAAGAATCAAAGAGAGGAAAATATATTCTCTGACTTCATAAGCCCATAAATTAAGTGCTCAAAACTGGAGAGACATTGCATTTTATTTCTAACATATACTGTCTTCCATGAGTATGCAGTACTGACTAGCTGGTAGAAAACAGAGCACAGCAAAGAAATCTTTGGTTTCATACGATACAATATGGCCATTTTAATCAATGTAAGTTAAGTTTTTCTGAACTGGGAGCACTCTCAGCTTCTAAAACTGACAAGTGTGCTCGTCAGTAAGCCATTAAAATTTTATCGTTAAAAACCCCAAGATCTTGGATTCCAACACTACAGTTATGGTTGTCCTTAAAAAAGAAACTGCAGGAAAAGTTACGGTATTTTTATCATAACTGCAATAAAAATATTTTTATTCCAGCACAGACTTCCGCTCTATCACACCTATTACTCTAAATTAATTTTTTTTTTTTTTAGTAACAAACTCATGCAAAAGATAATATACAAACCTGATGCCTCTGGTTCAGTGGCCACAAGATCTTCTGCATGCTCACTTTCTACTGTTAGAAAGAAAGTGTTGAAAGCTACACACAGTATGTTTACAGTTTTGTTTTTGTTTCCCACCAGCCACCCAAACAATATCAAACAAAAATGAAGACTTAAACCGCAGAACACCTAACTACGATAAGAATAGAAAGAAGGTACTGAATGCATTTCATGTCCATAAGTTTAGCTCCTCTTTGTTATTGACATCCATTCCTATTACACCCCAAAACCCAAAAGGGATTTTGGCTAAAACTGTTGGTTGTGTGAAACAGTATTTTTTTTTCACCCATTTAATTATCCTAGTGCACATTTTTCAAACGGATAACCTAAATAAATATAGCATCCATCCCTGCCCCATCCCTGGAAGTGTTCAAAGTCAGGCTGGATGGGGCTCTGAGCAACTAGGTCTAGGGAAAGATGTCCTTGCCCATGGCAAGGGAGTTAGACCAGATGATCTTTAAATGTCCTTTCCAACCCAAACCATTCTGTGAATCTATATAGCATATTTTTCTGCTTTTTCATCTGCTTGCTTTTTTAAAATTTTATTAAGGAATAAGTGGAAGAATTTTTTTTTTTTTTTTTTCCCCACAAACTAAAACCTCATACCTGACAGGTCTTTACCAATATCAAAAGCTTCTGATATTTTGTCTGTAAAAGAAAGTATAAAAAGAAAGAAAAAAAAAAAAAAAGAAAAATTACATAATGTGTTTTTTTGTTTGTTTGCTTTTATATTTACAGGTTTCAAAATTATTTCAAAATTGTTTCATCAAAAAACTTTAAGATAACAATTACAAAATACATACCGGGCTCTGCGGCTTCATTTACCTCTTCCAGAAGGTCCTCAACAGCTAAGAACACGTTCAATTCAGAGCAATAATGAATTCAAACTCTCAACTGATGAAACTTACAGACAACACAGAAGAACAGAGCTAGCACACAGGCTTGTTTAACTATGAACAGTAAACTGCTATAAACAAACAGGATCTTCAATGAATCTGAGGTGAAAAAAACCCAAACAAGTTACTTCTTAAAATTTCCTTCCCTGTTTCACTGAAGAACTGCTGCATTCATTAGGTAAATATTTCAAAATCGTACCTTCTGAACAAATGTTTGTATTAAGACACAGTAACTTTAAAACCTGAAATTTTGAAAACACTTCATCTTTCTAAGCATGATCAGTACTCCAAATTTTACCTTTTACAGCATCAACTTCATCTGCTACACATTAAAAACAATAAAAAAAAGAAAAAGCCCTCTATAAACTTTCCCGTTAAAAGGCTGTCTTTTATTTAATAAACACACAATTCCCTGTAAGTCCCACTTTCCTTCCTGAAGGACAATGAGCAAGCTCTTCAAGTTATGGATTCTATGGAAAAACAAAATCATTTTAATTTTTATGTGAATATGGCACCTTCTAACTCATTTGACTGTCCTCTTAAACTTCTGAGTCCAAAGGTGAAAAGAGAGATTTTTGTCAGGTATGTAAAATTTACTTACAGTAGAGAATTTCTTGACTTCATTCTAAACTAAACAATCATACCTTTTTCAATCAGCAGTTTAAGAAGACTGAGACTGAGTGACAGGATAAGGGGTAAAGGGTTAAAACTTACACAGGGGAAGTTTAGATTGGATGTAAGGAGGAAGTTCTTTACTGTAAGGATGGTGAGGCACTGGAATGGGATGCCCAAGGAAGTTGTGAATGCTCCATCCCTGGCAGTGTTCAAGGCCAGGTCAGACACAGCCTAGGGTGACATGGTTTAGTGTGAGGTGCCCCTGGCCATGACAGGGGGTTTGGAACTAGATGATCTTAAGGTCCTTTCCAACCCTAACTATCCCATGATTTTATGATTCCAAGACTGTTTTAAAAAAAGAGCTGATATTTCAAGACCACAAAGCACACAGGACCCAGAGAGAGCACTGCAGGCAAGAAATTTTTTAATTGCTTCTGCTTATTACACAAAGGTAGTAGCAAAAAGTATGCATCAAAGCAGACGTAGTATTGACAGCCTGCAAATTTTGAATCACCTTAAGTACCAGTTACAGGGTTATGAGCAAAGCTCATGGCAGGCAGCAGGTTGAGTGTCTACGCAGAACTACTGTGTTCCAAATGTCCATAAAAAGCCTCACATATGAACTTTGTTTCATTTGAGACCTTAGAGATGAGTCCTTAAGAAAGGCATATTAAAAGAAGGTGTCTAAGTTCATAAGTTAAAACCCTAACTTTGTGTCTACACAGACTGTAATGAACTTTTGGAATAACTGGCAATATATCGTGATTGAAGATCACACAGACTACATATTTCAATATATATATATATAAATAGCAGGATTATGCTAATGATTTTTATGCTAACTCAACTAAAATATCTCTCTGACTTCAAAACCAATTTATATTCCACTAACATTTCTTTAGGAGGTTTTTCTACTTTAACTACATAGGAAACAAAGATTTTTCTAATGTGCTCCATATATATAAATACATAGAGATGATGAATGCATGTGGGAATAAACACACACCCTCCCCACACACATATACATACACATACATATACACATTTATATATATGCATATACCTGTATCTTGAGCCTCAGTCTGCTCTTCATGTTCTGGTTCTGAAAGGAAAGGGAAATTTATGAGTGGTCACTGTGCAGAGTATCCTACAAATTTGTTTTTTAAGCATCCCTTTCATTACTGCTAAACGCAAAGCTCTCAAAGACTTTCTCTAGTTTGGGGGCCTGAATAGATATATGAACCCTTACTGGAGATTGCAGTAGAAATTCTATACAAAACCCAAATATCAAATTTGAACACAATGCTGAAATTTGAAGCATTTCTATCTACATAGATGAAATATGGAAAAAAAAAAGAAATTATAATTCTGTACAGTTATAAAATTCACCCACACTCCTAATCTTTGAGTGAGCCAGTCTAATTTTTGTAATTCTGAAGAAATAAGAATATGCATTATTTTACTTCAGCTAATATCTGAAAATAGACAAATGCTATCCATTAACTGTTTGAATTTTCAATATAAATACTGTGAATTTTAGAACTAAAGATGTTCAATGTTCATCCAATGTTTTGGACAATTTCATTATTGCAAAAGGTACTAACCCTCATATGAAAAAATTATTTACATGAGATTTTTTTAAAAACTAAAAAAGTATGAATTACAAAATAGAATGATTCACTGCTATTGCGTGGGACCACCACAAGAAACCACAGAATAGGCAATGATTTTGGAACTAATTCTATGAAAAACTGATGCAAATTACTTTGGGAACCTCCATGAACATCTTACTACTAAAGCAGGTATAGGTAACTCTTCTTAAGGGCAGTAACCATGTAAGTGTTCTCTGTTCATGTCACCACTACATATGAAGAAGCATGAAAAGTAAAGATTAGAAGTTGCACTTCTCATTCATACACAGGTGTGAGAAACAAGAGAAGTGATTCCTGATTAGGAACCAATTGTAAAATAAGTATCTCCTGGAAAGGAGAGTAAATGATTAGCCCAGGGAAAAAACTAGGTCTGTTTCACTTTTCCATCCTACTGAAGCAGATTCATTTCACCAAGGTCACCATAGCTGAGGCAAATAATTCTTTGCTGTAGACTGAGAAAAACTTGCACTAAGGGCTTAGATATACCTTTGGGCCACGCAAAGTCCTACAACGGGATTTGGACTTCTAACCAAAAGGTGGATGTCAGAATTTCCTTCCTGATGGCAAAGAATAAACCTGAAGGTTTTCTGTCTGAAATATTTTGAAGTTAAGAATCTCTGTCCTTAGCTCAGGTTACATAAACATAGAAAATAAACAAGACTACTAACATTCTATGTTGAAGACTTGACATGTCTATGTATGTTAAAAGAGGACGAACGTGGTAATATAACCTATACACATACTCTACACTTGATTTAGTGCTACAAATTGTTTACATACACGGGGGATTTGAACATAAAAAAAAACGTAAAACCTTAACTTAGAACTTGCAAAGTAATGTGACAGCATAGAAAATTTTAATACGAAGTAATTTCACTTTCATTAATGAAAGACTTGATACTATCTTTTCACTAAATATAGCAGTTGTCTTACCATGGTCTTCATTATAATTGCCGTGCACTCTATCTTCTGCTTAAAGAAAAAAACAAAACAAAACAACCCCCCCCCAAAAAATCAATGTAAAAATTCACTGAATTTTAAGACATTAAACACACACAAATAATAAACTATGGTTTATTCAGACCAAATATGATAATCAAAACTATAGTATTTTATACTGTATTAAAGTTATTAAGAGTTCAACAACGGTGAAGATTTCTAAAAGATCTTGTAGAAAGAACTGAATCATTTTCTGGCATCATGAGACAGACTTAAAAAAGATAAAACACTATGAGTAGGCTTTTCTTAAGCAGTTCATGAACTCATCTACAAATTACCTAGAATTCAGAATGATAATACTGTAAGATTGTATCTATATACAGAAAACTTCTACAATTTTAGAATCCTCCTGTTATGACTCTTTTTTTTTTTTTTTTTTTACAAACTTTTTCTTTTTTTTTCTTTCCCTTCAGATACTACCTTTTTCCTGACACTTATCATGCCAACTTCAACATCACTGGTAAATTCAAATTATTTTTTACGCACAGAAACATTTCTATGCAATTTCAATTACAAACTGGAAATCTAACCCTCAAAATACAATTCTGCCCATTTGTATGACATTACAGTAGCATTCATGTAGGTCTTCGTATTTTTTCAGAATGGAAATAGAAACACAGATGCAGTAACTCATTATGGAACTGATGCTATCTATGAGCTCCAGAAGTTTGGTTTTCTTTGCTTGGGGTTTTAGGGTTTTTTTAATATTTTTAGGGTTTTTTTGTTTGGTGGGTGGGGTTTTTGTTGTTGTTTGGTTTGTTTTTTTTTTTAATCTTGGTTTGGTTTTTTGTTTCTCTTGGTTTGGGGACCATATTCAATGAAACGTCAATAAAAAGAAATAAGACTTTGGAGTGTACCTGCATAATGCTCCACAGCATCTTCTAGCATTAACTCAGAGTGACCTTAAATAAAAATATTTAATATTTCATATTCCAATCAAATTTTCATGCAAGAACTAAACAGCACAAGCGAAGTTTAAAAGATCACATATATAGCTCAAGAATAACAGAACTAAATGTCCTGTGTTATTATTACAGTGGTTTACTTGAAAGTGACAGCTGGATTGTAAAACACTTTCAAGAAGCTACACTATAAGTCACACAGTATAGTAAGGTCCATGGTATCTGTATTTACAAGTAGGTCTTTAATAATTCATTGATTAGACAGGAACATTCCTGACAGAACAAGATATTTATGTATTTCTGGACAGGACTTGTGGAGTGGTGAGCTCACAAATGTAATGGTAACATAGTAGAAGAAAATCAGGCTTATTTGAAACTAACAAAAATTGTTTGAAAATAAAATTGTGATGAAACAGTCAATATGACATATCACTTCAAAGCATGCTTAAAAATATAAGCATAAGTCATTACATTGTCACCTGAAGCCATAAAAATTTACAAACCTGGAGCTTCTGGATCACTTAATGTATTTTCCATATCCGTACTATATTCATACGAAACTGTAAATTAAATATGAAAAAAAAGTATTGTTAAAATAAAATCAATTATTTTAACTTGCATCCATAATGTGTCTATCAATAGTTAAATGTAGCTCCTTAGCTGAAAACTGACAAAACCTTACAAACACTTGCGACTTGACACATGGCAATATAATGGAAGGTGTTGGGCCACTCTCTCTTCTAGTCATCTGTTCTACTCTCTGTATGAAAACTAGATCCACAAAAACCATTAGCCTCTCACAATTTTTTAATAATTATTTTAAGAAGAATAAAAAAAATGCAATCTTCCCCTATCCTCAAAGTTCTAAAGGAGCTTCTTTACTGAAGGAGGAGGACCTATTGGTGACGATCTACAGAAGACAAAAGCCAGAAATCAGACCTTGAGAAATACGTATGGTCACTTCTGGCATGACAGATATAGAGCAATTTATCTTTTTTTTGTTGTTGTTGCCTAGCTGAATATGTGGATTATTTTCCTCTGTGACTACAATTCTTTGCGATGTTATGCTCGGTATGATACATCCGACAACGCATGGTACTGAAGCTAAAGTAACTGTTCCTTCACTTGGAGCCATTGCAGCTTGGATTCAAATTGGTAACTGGAAAGCAGCAGTCTCCCACAAAGACAGGGATAAGTAGTTTTAGATGCATCTAACAAAATTAGTTTTGCCTTATTTGACATCAAACAGGACTGTAAAGTCCAGAACTAACATTAAGCCAAAGAAGCCTATAGCAAACAGAAATCAATGTCTAATGTAAATGGAAGAGGCTGCCTGTACCATAAACAAGCATTATTAACATCCAGAAGAAAATACTTGGCAGGCAGCAGGGAAACTGTAATATCCACCTTATGTTTCTTTATAATGGGAAACACTAATGCCACTGTATGTGATACCAAGCACAATACAAAGATGAATAAACTAATTGGATTAGTCCAGGCAAAATTCCAAAAAGCTTTAAAGATTAATTAAGGTGTGCAGAAAGACAGTGCAAAGCTAGTTCAGAATGAAGTCCTTGGTGCTGACTCACTCTTTGATAGCAGAATTGGCAATAAAGAAAGGAAAGGTCCTGAAGGAAAGGTTACAAACTGGATGCTTCCGAAAGCTGACAGGATCCATGTGAGAACAGAAGTTTCTAATGCCAAAAATAACAGGCTAGAATGCCCTTAGCATTGTAGACTGTATGAAGATAGTAATATAAGCAATAAATCTCATTCTCACTTTCTTAGACTGTACAACCACAGATCTCTTGCCTATACACATACCAATCATACACAACAGCCAGGAACACACAGAAAAGTAAAATGAAGTTTTTGCACCAATGAAGACCATTTCCATACCTGCCACCATTCTTTTTAAGAATCATCTGCAATAGCAAATATGCTACAGTCATCTCATTCAAAGTGAAAATATCCAAGACAATCAAGAATAGTTGTTTGGAGAAAAAAAAAAAAAAAAAATCTTTTCCTAAACCAGTTTAACCTTTTCTGTTTTGCTTTCTCATATAATTTGCTTCATTTAGGCTGGAAACCAATATTGCAAAGTTTGGAAAAACTAAATTTTACCTGGTGCTTCATATGGTTCAGGCTCCACTGCTCCAAGGTCATCTTCCAAAAGATCAGCATCTAAGAAAGAAAGAGGTATTTACAAAATTTAAAATTTTTAAATCAATATATGATACTGCAAATCCTATAACAGAATATCACATAAGATTATGTAAGTATAGTTAAATATCTAAGCAGAAATTTTAAGAAAATTTCTAACATCAACAGGATATGTATACAGATTGAAATATTTTATTCTTATATATGGCAGGGGGCTGGAACTAGATGATCTTTAAGGTCCCTTCCAACTCTAACCATTCTATAATTCTAAGATACTGAGAATATGTATACGCACATAAACTACACACATTTGCTCAAAAAATGACTCTCCACAGAAATTTCTGTATAAATGTAAAGGAAGTAGAACATTCACTCTGCCTTCCTACTAGTAAATTTGAAGATTTTAAATAATTGGAATTTTAATTTCTCCTCTATTCCCCTATTTTAACTTGCACTGTGGATGAATAAGAGAGATACAGCAACAAGGACATATAATGAAATTAATTACTGAAATTATAAACTGAAATTAATTACTTCAGTTGCAAAGAAAAACTTCCAGTGTATTTCTAGCAATCAAAACTTTTAGATGATCAATGACATGGATTTTTCAAAAAAAAAAAAAAGGTATTAAGATATACGTAAAATTTTCAGTAGTACATTTAAAAAAGCATTCAGAAACATTTTTTTTTCTAAGTTGGATTTAGATCATATGATTCTTCTTTAATATTTTGATTACAAACAATTTGTATCATACTGTCAGTGCCCGACAGCAGCAGGATAGGAGCATCTTCCTATAAAATGTTATGTTCTCAGCAGGACTTACAATATAGTTCATGAATAACATTCTCTTAGAGCGCTACATTAGAGTCGCCTAAGCCATGACAGAAGTAGAATGAGACTAGGTGTCTATGAAAAGCTGTGCTAATAAACTCTTAAAATTTAGTTTGATAAACTAGGAAGTCCAGAAGCAGACTCCATAGAGATATGAAGTCTCTCTTACTGGGAAGAGAATTTGTTTGGCTGAAAGCCAGTATAACTATATAGTATTGTTTAATTACTGCTATCTGGATTCTGAAACTCAAGGCATTAAAATATCGCATTCTGATTTTAAAAATATTTTTCTAAATAATACTTGCTGTGGTTCTGCAAGCAGAAATTATTAATCAAATCTTTAGTGAGACATTTCCATTTGTCTGTTCTTATTTTTGACAAAATTTAATTTTCATTATATTTAGTCATTCAAGTACCTTTCTGAACTGAATCTGGTGTCTCATATGCTTCTGGCAGTTCATTCTCTAATTCTGTGAGCAAGCCATCTGTTGTAGTAGCTTCAAGTGTTTCACCATGTATTTCTTCCTTCACTTGGTCAATTACGCTTTCATCTACATCTTCATGTCTCTCTCCTAATCAATCATACAGATTGTTAGAGAATACATACTCTGGTAAATTCTATCACCAGCAAACATTCAGTCTTTAGAACACCCTTCATGTTTTTCACTGGTTTCCAAAGTGAATGAGGACAGATGACTTGTCTGCACCTTCCAGCAGTATAAACCCAAAGTATCTGCACTGACCTGCCAGTGCCTTCTTCACCCACAGTAAAAACCATCTCTGCTTACCTACTCTTGCACTCCACCTAATATTTTGAAGAAGTTTTTGTCAAGTGACTGATTTGAGCTACTGCTACCCCCCTGGGGAAGAGGTCAAAGTTTTAGGATTTGGTGACTGAACTTCCTGTATTCTCTTGCAAATAATAAATTAGCTGATTAGAATGTTTTGTGCAAGCAAAAGTACTTAAAGTACGTACCAAAACCAGACTCTCAGATTCTAGAGCCTAGCCTACAGTGGTGTTTATAAATTCTTCAGTGATTTCAAAGCATTAATGCATTACCAGGCTGGGAATGGAGAGCTTCACGAAGAACAGACTGAACTTCTTCTTCCAATTCTACGTCAGCATTCTTGTGCTCTAAAAGGATTATAAATTACAGTGCAAGTAAGTGCAAAAGGCAAAGTCTAAACATCAGGTCAAGGCTTGCAGCTTTCAATAGCCTCCATAAAGTTCTTATTCTATTCCATAAAGTTCTGCAGAGACTGCCTTAGTGAACCTCTGCAACTTGCACCATAACAAAACCAAATTGGGTTTGCTTACTCCCCAGTATGGAAACTATTGCCTTAATCACACTAAATTCATTTTGAAGATGAATCACAAGAATTTATCTACACTGCATTCTCTGCACATACATTTTTCTCACTGGCAGCAACATTGATAACTTCAGGTAACTATTCAAACCAAGAACTCTTTTTCAAAGTAATTATTTTCATTCATTACTTTCCTACAATAACTTTCATCCATTACTTTCCTATAATTGAGGCAGCAGCACTAGGATGTCACATTAGTCAACAAAATGTCACTTGCAGAAGTAGGACTTTGTTGGCTTCATAAACAGGTAAAATACATACTAACATTACAGTATCAAGTCAGACCAGAACAAATCACAAACTGATTTCAGGGACAAATTACTACCAGCTAACACACCAGCCCAGGACACAAGAGGAGTTTGTATGAATTGTTGCCATCGTATAAATGTCTTGAAATTAACACTGAGAAACCCAACAGCACAAAACCAAATAATAGCATTTTTCAAATAAAGACTCAAAATGGTACCAAGTTACAGGGTGGAAAGAAAGAAAATTTTTAACTTTGCATATTTTATAAATTATAACTTAAAAAAGTAATGCAAGTCTTCTAAAAACAAATTCTATATTCTATTTTATTGACCATATATTCGACATTTGTGGGTTGTGTTAGATTCACATAAACATCAAGTAGGATTAGCCTTTTCAAGTAACAGGAGAAAATACGTAGTCTCTGAATTACACAAAAATGCCAATCACATATATGAAATCTGACATATAAAAGTATTTTTTCTTGAATTCCTCTTAAACGCAATGAATTTTACTAACACTATGGGGCTTTAAAAACATTTAAATGATTTTTTTTCTACTTACTGTATTTATGATATACTACTGATTTTAGTGGAAAAGTGAATATTTTATTAACTTATGAAGTTGACCATTAGTTTTACGTTTGGTTGGCTGGTTTTGGGCTTTCTGAGGTGGAGAATTTGCTGTTATTCTAACTGTTGCATATACATCAAAACCACAACAGTGCATCAACAGAAAGTTATTCTGATGGGATATGGTTCCAGTGATAACCATGACAGCTGACAAGAGTGCCTTCTATACATTTAAATTACAAGCTTTTCATGGCCAGTGATTTATATAAAGTTATCAACAGTGATTCCCGTTAAATCAATTGAAGTGGATAAGCAACACATAAAATCAATGAAAGAGTTATTTTTCTACCCAAAGAAATAACACAACGAGTTAGTTGAGTTTACAAAAGGCCTTACCTGATTCAACATATGATTTCTCAGCAGGCTGGATGGTCTCCTCAGATGCTGGTGATATTGGCTGTGCTGGGACAGATGTTTCTTTAAGGCCTGCATTTTTCAGTTATAAAGTTAACTTCATGCTCTTTTTGATCTTATTCAATTATAAACTAAGAAAGCTGTTTCAATTAAATTAACTGATGCCAAAACTCTCCAAAATGTATTCAATTACACAGCTGTCCTGATACACAGTGATATATTCAAAGATTATTCAGATAATAAACAAATATGTTTTGAAGACTAACATATAATGAGGAGAAAAAAGGAACAGAAATTTAAGCACATGCCTTTATTTCAAAGTAACTGAACAAATGACTACACTATTCTCAACACCAATCCAGTATCCAGAAGAAAAATAGGTAACAAGTTTTTCCTCACTGTTTTCTCTTTGGACAGAAAGTCAAATAAGGTTATCTCAATCTCCAATTTCTTTTGACAACTAAATTACTACAGAAAAAATATGACTGATGGCATTTTACCACTAAGATACTTACTATTTATACCACAGTCTTTCTAGATCAAAACACAAAGAAAGTAACCAGTAACAATAATAATCAACACCCTTGTAAGAGATGATTTATAGCCTTGAAAGATTAAGCCACATTTTAAGATACATCCTCAAGAAAGAATGTATTGGTATTAGCCTAAACTATTCTTCAGGAAGGTTTCATGCAAGACTTAAACAACAGAGGTTCAGACTGGGTGTAAGAAAAACAAAAACATAACCAAAACAAACCCAAACTTACACACACCCACCCCATGAGGACAGTCAAATCAGTGGAAAAAAACAGCACAGAAAGGTTGTGCATTCCCATTCTTGGAGGTTTTAAAGGCCACACCAGATAATGACCACTGTAACTTAGTCATATCTCTGAGATGACCACATTTTGAGCAGGATGTTGTAATAAGGATATCCTGAAGTCCCTTCCAAATGGAATTCTCCTATAATCTTATGCCATTTTTCTAAGGTTCACATTTAAGTTCCAAGGTCAATAAAGATGAAGACAAAACTACTTTAAGCACACACACTGTCCCAAACAAAGTAGTTTCTCAAGACCTGTATGCACAGAAATCAGTAGAAAAACAGCATTTAAGAAAGCAGAGGCTACACTGTAATGAGCACCCTTGACTGCTAACAGTCTTGGAAAAGTAACTTTAAGTGGAACAAGTACTCTATTTCAAGTCAGTAAAGCTTGGGTTTTTTTGTTTGGATTTTGTTTTTAATTGCCATGTTTGTACCAGTCAAACATATCTCAATATCGATAGGACTAGTATGCCTCAAAACAACTTTATGTAAACTAGAGAAATTTTATTATTTTATGCATCGTAAGAAAAATATATATTTATTCTACTGCTCCATGTAAATAATGGGAACAGAAATAACAGGATTAATTCTACTTACACCTTTTCGTATTATTCAAATTACATGCAGATAAGTAGTTAGGCTGTACCTAGAAGTACTGTAACCAACAGTCCACTACTAGGGAATCAAGATAAGAAACTAGGAAAAAAACCACCAAATTTAGACTCCATTTTTTGCTATTTTTTTTCTGCACCATTAAAAGACCCTGAAACATTAAAAAATATTATGAAGACTTGCATTAACCTTTTACTGCATTAATGGCTACAAGAGTAAGAAATTACTTCCTTCTGCAATCATCTTTAACTACATATTGCGATAAACTCAGTTACTTTTATAAGCCGCTGCCTCATACTTCAGAATCTCTAAGCACAGAAACTGCCACTTGCTTTCAAAAATACAGTTCCCTTACATACACACCTCTTTAAATAAGTCCTCATATTCTCTGACAACCTGCATCTCCAATTCCAGACAACCACTTGCTTTGCTTCATGAATAAAAGGATTCGAAGTATTTCAAAAGATACTCAATATTTCACAGCCAACCAGAGTGTTGTGAAAGGAAAGAGACTACAAAGAGGATTTTTTTTGTTTTGCTTGCACATTTCTCAACTTTGCTTTCAGGCTTTTATAAACATCTATGATGTGTTTATCAACAATTCTTACTCAACCCTGTCAAGTACATAATACGTTAAGTCATTTATTTTTTGCGAGACACTATTTTGTCTCATATTTTTATTAAAATAAAGTTGCACTCAGTTTTTACTTGTGTGGTGCATTATTTGAGCTTATGTGGTAACCTGCTATGTTAAGCTAAATGACAGTACTATTTCATGGAGATACACAACAGCACAACAGACGTCTGGGGCAAAAACCTCATTTTATTGTGTGGCTATCCATATAGCCTGGTGTGCTGCTTAAACAAAATGAAACAAAAATTAAGAGGGAAGAAAAAAAAGAAAAAACCAAACCAACACTCACAACAAAACTTTTTTTAGGACCAGCTAAACTTCGCGTCGTAGATACAATATGATGTTAATCAGAAAGGCAATTCATTCCAAATTCACTCCCAGACAGTTACTTAAGTGTGATTTGAGTGCTCCTCTGTTAAATATCTTAGCACTTATCAGACCAAAGATTAATAAACACATCTATCATCTTCAAAACCTAAAAAAGAATGTTCATTATGCAAGTACATTTATTAGACCTTCATTCTGTCAGGTTTTGCTAAGCATTACAATGTTCATAACACACATCTTTTAATTCCTTCTTCACACATATATAGTTATAAAGTAGCTCAGTATATGATCTGTTAAATATCACAACTAGAATCTTAATCTACAGTACTATTTTCTACAGCTTTCATTTAAACTATTTTTTGTAAGTTTCCTCTAAAAAACCCCAACAGATTAGATCTTACCCTACCATTTTTTATACCTGTAGGGATCAAAGCATCTTACACAGACATGTATGTTCTTTATTGGAAGTCTGAGGTAAGTGTATTGCCAACTGCTATAGACAAAATTTAAAAAAAACTAGGAAAAGAAGCAACCATCAGAACTCTAATCTTACACCACCACCCACATATACATACTTATGCTCAATTTCACTCCTTAAGTTTTGTTTTCTTTAAATTGATACTGCAATATAACAATAATAAAATTTCAATTTTGATTACGAATTTCATTCTGAATCTTGTGTAATTTTATTGTGCAATCAGTATTTCAATATATCAAGCAACATTATTTGTCTGGTAAAATTAGAATATACTTCTTTCCCATATAAACATGAAAGCAAGTATAGACTAAATAACATACTAAAACATCTCTGAAGAAACGTTTTGTAACTTTGCGTATTTTAATGAGACTACTGGATAAATCATTCTTTTGTGATAAAAATACAGGAACAAACCAACACAGGAGCTTGCTTACAGAAGTATCATGTACTTGAAAAGTGTTGTTTGTAGAAAATAGTAATTGCAAAAATAAAGAAGGTGTTCTCTAATCAAGTTCAACCAGAATACACTAGTAGTAAGTAGTGCATCACTTAAAATGTGACTGGAATCCAACAATATCCATCAATGGCTAAATAGGTGGCCTAATTTTCAGAAATGTTCATTACCAGAAGCTTAGGAAACTCAGAAAAATCAGGACACAGTTAACTGAACAGTGGCAATGAGTCCAATGAATCAAGTTTTCAGACCTAAAGATAACTAAAAAATAAATAAATAAAAGAAAGAAGAAAGCAGAACATATTGTCACAGGATCATTACGCAAAAGTATTGCAACATTTTGGTTAAGTAGACATTGAAGTCTCTCACACAACACTAAAGTTGGTCTGAATGTGTATTAAATAGTTTTCTCAGCATACTTAGGGAAAAAAGTTTAGCAGGAAATAATTTACATTTATTTGCTACTTTCCTATGACAATACATTCCATTAATACTCCTCTTGGTTGTTTTTATGAAACCAAAATCTATTTTCCTCTTAGTTTCCATTTTAGGTGTCCAGAAAATCCTCTTAAATGCTGCTTTTAAACTTGCATTTGATATACAACATTAAATTTTCATCCCCACATCAAGAAAAAAGCATTTTAATATTAGGAAACAATGAAAGACCAAAACAACCCAAGAGATTCAGAGTATGTCTGAAGTAATTTGCATTGATTTCACATTTGATTGTTTTCAATACACACAGTTATGCAGGCATATTCACATATGTACATATTTGAGATTCACAGAAGACATTTTTTGCTTTGTGTTTACACTGCAAGAACACGCTTAATAGTTTAAAAAAAAAAAAAATTATTATATATAGCCTTTGTTCATACATTTCCAGAAAATATTCTTATTGCCACATTTACCACATTCACATAAATATGCTGAATTTCTCATTCTTCAGGTCTGTTCCTCTGTAGCAGAACTGATACTCTATTTAGTTCTTCTCTTTCTTGTCTTCCTTGGATGGGTTTTTAGCTACCTTTTTTGTTTCTTTCTCTTTTCCCACCTGATTAGTACCATCCTTTTCACTGGCTGATTTTTTTGTAGCCTCCTTGGATTTTACATTTTTGTCTAAGCTTTTTTCCTTTTCTCTGTCTCTTTTAGCCTTGTCAGAATCTTTCTTTAATTTATTCGTATCAACAGCTTTCTTGTCCTTTCGATCAGTAGCATCTTTTCCTTTCCTGGCTTTCTTTTTTTCTTCCTCATCTTTGTTATCCTCCTTCTTGGATTCCTGCTTCTCCCTTAATTTCTTGAGTGGTTCTTTAACAGCTTCTTTTACTTTTTAGTTTTTCATTTAAAAAAGAGGAAATGTTCAATAAGAAAACCATTCTTAGATCATAAAACATCTTATGAACAACCATCTAAAAGCTTTGATTGAATTATTACTTAATGTTTGTTAGGTGCCAATTTAAACTTGTATAATTAATTATTTGAGCTTTAAGCAATTTGAACAATTAGTTTTGACTTTTAGCAATATCTCACACCATGCAGCCAGCCAATAAATAGCCTCAGCTTACTGCAACTGCATCCAAATAAAGCATTTATCTATTAAAAACCATGCTTCTATTAGCTTACTGTTAACTAACTTGTGCAGAATGCTAAAATCAGTTTTGTCTGTAAGTATGAAAATCACAGTAGATTTTGAATCTTTGACAAGAGATTCTACAGATCGTACAATGGCAGGATCTATAAGTGTCAAGAGCATCACCAAAATAATTCTTCTTCCGATTTTCTCAACTTTCTAAAACTACAAATGCAAGTGTTATAACAACACAAATGTATATTATGTTCTACTGACACTGTTACCTCTGATTAGGCCAAGACTTAAATATGTACCTCAAGTATATATTTTACAAAAAGAAGAAATAAGTACACCATAAGTAAGAAGAAACAGCAATGTCCTGCTGAATTAAATGAACTCCAAAAAGGTTTATTTGGTGCACATATATGCAGTGAAATCAAAGTAACAGCTGCAAATTAATTCCTACTTTTTCCATATGTAGTATTATTAGTAATACTTCTTTTGCTTGCTTTACTTTTGGAGTTGTATTCTTTGTGCTTATTTTCTCTATTTCAAATCACATTTGGCTGTGACACAGTATCTAGGTAATATATCTGAAGAACAGTCAGAACAACATCCTTGGAATTTAGATGTTTAATATTTACTTCCACTTTGCCCACTGTTCCAAAAACATGTGCCAGTATCAGCAGCATTCTCCAGAATAATTTTTAACTCAATAAAATTTACAATTTTTTCCATAAAAATCTCTGTATGCAGCTGTCCCGGATTCCAACAGCAGCATTTGCATTTGATTTAAATACAGTATTTACATTTAAAAAATAATACTCTCAGTAAAAAAAGAAATCACAATTTCATATCTAAAACATGACAGCTCTGTTTTTATTCAGACTTCTAAGAGAAATCGCAGTCTGTGAGGTAAAAAGCAGGCAAGTGACATTTCTCCTGTAACACCTGCCTCTAACCGCTGCGTAACATTTCTGTGGAATGAACAATTCAATCACACAGCTCAGATTAAAAGGAATAACATCATATATTCTTCCAAATGTTTTTTGGCATAAAGCATTCGAACTGTATCATACCATTTCTTCATTCTTATATCAAGCACTGACAAATAATGAAGAACTCGGGAATGACTCGCTAAATTACATTTATTACATTCTTATAAACAAGCAATTTGCAACCAAGTCATATGAAGCACAATGTGGTACAAATGCTGAAAATTTCAGCTTGCACAGAAGATGCCAAGAGAAGTCACATTCATACATGAGCATGACAGCTTCCCTCAGGAAATGCACTTTTTCCCCAATGAGATTTTGTATTATAAAGACTGTGCATTTTTCACATACTGCTAGACAAATCACATTAAAGTGTAAATGTCTTTAATGAAACAAAGAGACTGTGTTCTTTACATAATGTCATGCTGTGTGGAAATAGCTGAGCATATCTAAGAAATTAAGTACCTGAACTACATCTGGTACCTTGGTGTTTTGCTAAGGCTAATTAGATTTCTTAGTCTCTCTGTTGCACTGAAACATTTAGACCATTATGTCCTGTTCATACAGAAATGTAATTATAACTAAATATATGGCATAAATTGGTTGCAAGCTATCCTACTTTAAGCTTTTGGAAAAAATTGTAAGTTTCATCACTGCAATCAATCCTGCAATGATATTAAAAGGGAAGTTATTGAATTTTACCCAAATGTCTCCTTCCATAAGAAAGAAATGGATTAAACTATTTAAGTACAGGCTTGAATAGAAATTAAGGTACTCAAGTCCAACTACGATATAGTAATAGCATTAAGAATTCATATAAGATAACTAAAGTAGGATTTCACAGAGAGTAAAAACTGCACATAAATCAGAATATTGTTCTTTTTTACTTTTGTTTTTTTTTTTAAACACATGCATAATATGAAGCTACCATAAACTACTTGTAATCCAAACAAAACAACTCTTGTAAAAAAAAAATAAATAAAAATTGCACAAACAAAATCTCTAGTTAGGAAAGCACTCACATTGCCATTAAATTATAATCAGTATTAAAAAACGCGCCACCAAAACAATGAAAAATGGGAAGGATAATAGTTTGCTGTACCATTAGACAACACTTAGCCAACACAGCTAGTATTAGTAAACATTATTATAATCTGCAGTTTGTATTTTCAACGTGCATGCATTTCAGACATCATCTGCATAAAGTTCCACAAGAAAAAGAACATTAAGGATACCTTTGACTCTAGTTTTTTTCTTGGCTACCCCTCCTGGCTCCTCACCTGATTTGTTGCAAAATGGAAATAGGTTATGAACACATCTGTGCTGTTCAACAAACATGACATAAAGTTTTCAACTTCGCTATGCTATGTAAAAAGTTATCTTTACACAGCACACTGCAGTGCAATAGAGGGATGATGTTAACTCATTAAGAATAAAGCATCTTCACTAGCAAGACCACCACAAGTACTGAGGTGGAAGACTAATAATCCAAAAAAAGTATCACATTACTAGATTGATGCTACTTAAGATGCTTCTCTAACTTCCTAGAGCTAACTCAGTTCACTTCAGACAGTGTGACGCCACATAATTATGACCAATATCCCAGCTGATTTCTCTGCTAGGTATTGAGTTCTCTCACAAACCCACTAACTTATGATTCAATATGATCTCATAAATATTTAATAAACATTAACTTAAAAGATCTTCAAGCACATACATAATGTAGGTTATATAAATAGAGTATTTTCTTACAACGAATTACTATTTGTTTCTTTACCAATTGTAAATTGTGTGTTTTGGCAAAGGTACTGCTCATATTTCATTGCCATTTCATTTCAGCTAAAATACTGTTTTGCTTAAGGCTACTGAGACTTTCATAATAAATAAATAAATAAACCAAATTCACTCTCCAAAGTCAGGAGCTGCCCTATTTCCCCATTTTAACTAACAGAAACGGGTTATTCAACACCTTGATTGTGCTTTACACGTAGATCCACAAAAGGCTTGAAGGCAAAAGCCTTCCACCCACCCCACCCAAAAAAGAAAACCAAATTAGCCTTATCTTCTAACACCGTCAAAATATATAGGATTATCACCATCATGCTGCTGTGGATCAAGACCTAAATCATAACAGAACTCCCTTAGCAACAAAAATCTTGTGCATTGCTACCCAAAAAAACAACTAGAAAGTTAACGAAGTTATGTTAAATATACTTTTAAAACTCATACATAAACTTACTAAACTAGAAAAGATATTCCCATGTCACAATATTAGACTTCTCATTCAGATATATAAAGCAGCTACATTAGACATCTGAACCTCAGTTTTAGGCTTCCAGTAACAGTATACATCAAAAGTTACTCTTAAAAACCAATACAAACCCCCCACATTCTACAATTAAAATAAATAAATAAATACACACATACATATATTTAAGAATGTAGCCAGTAAAGTCATTGTAATAAGCTTGCATCTAATTTCTATCTTGCAGGTATTGAAAGTACCAAGCATTGACATTATGTGCAATATTTCTCTAAAATGGGTTAGCCAGGTAAAAATACAATTCTTACAATAATTTCCTTACAAACTCATACCTGGGATATAAAAGCCTTTTTTTTTCCCCTCACAGATTACAATCACTGCTTAAGTTCAGAGTTCTAATATAGCTAAATTCATTACTCAATCTTAATACCTATAGGCAGTGCATGGAAGAGTAAGTAATTTTCTCATATAAAAGGAAGAATAGATTCCAACTTTGTTATACTACAGCATCAATGAAACTATAAATAAGGAAAGATACTCAGCAAAGCTGCACAAAGCCATATTTAAGTTCCCAGCTCCTCCCCTCTTTTCATAATAAAATTAAATGTTACTGAATATTTCAAGATATACTTTTAAAAGCACGTCTTGTCAGGGAAAATAGAAAATTTTACAAATACCTGTACACATAAAAATTATAATACATATGTTTGAAATTATTTTTAAATAAAAGTAAACATACTACACTGAAAGATTACGAAATACCTTGTTTGCTGATTATTGACACTTCACTTGTTAAATATTCAGGCAGGCAGTAATTTCTTTCAATCTGCTTCTATACAATGAAGAGTTTTAAGATTCTCAGTAAATTACCAATGCATGAAATAACTCTGTAAATCATGCATACTTTAACATACTATGACGAGACCAATTCACAGGAAAAGCATTCATTTTGAAATTAGTATTTCAAAATCCTAACATTATGTAATAATCACAAGGCAGAAATCCTGCTACATCTTGATTTCCACTTGGACTGGGTCCCTACAGAAACTACAACACAGGGAAGCCTCATTTGTGAAGCCCAAAGAGCCTGAAGCAGACATGAGAGCAAAATCACTTCACTTTTCCAAGACAAAAATGTTCTGGAGCATGTGATAAAATCTAGCATCTAAGTAAAATGACTGGCAAAGATGCAGGCTCTTACAGCCTTGAGAGACAGAAACCAACATCCAGAATTTTATGAGTCATGTCACTGAGCTTGTGAACCTTTATTCCAAGTTTCAATTCAAGTGTCTTCACACCTTTTTTTGAACTATTTTTTTACTACATTATAAATGGCCAGAGCTGGCAATAGAAAAAAAAAAAAAAAAAGAGAAAATTATAACCACAAATATGGTTATGATAGAATGTCAGAAATGGCTACTATTAAGAGTCAGGGAATTAAAAAGTAGACTTCATAGTTAACATAGCTGGATAGGTTTCCAGTATTTTCCAAAGAATTGTTTTAAGCAGTCATACTAAAAATTAATTATTCATGACTAAGTGGTTATTTTTACCTAATGCTTAATGGTACATAACATCTTAATTGATTCTTTGAAACTTAAAACATTACAAAGCATTATAAAATTCTGCAACAAAATCCAGTCATTTCCTCTATTTTTACCTCACAAAAATCTTCAAGAACAACCTCCACAAAAAGAACCCCCAAGTGAGAGCACAGCTTTAGAATTTCAGCATCAAGAGAAAAACATGAATACTATTTTTATTTGGAAATACAAAAGCACTGCAAAACAAAACCAAAAGATAATACAAAGCACTCAAGTCTTTTTGATCAGTTTCATAGATGTCGAGAGATAACATTTGCATATATAACAATATATTGAGAAACCTGACATTTCTTCGTGCATATATAAATTTCATATTATTCATTTAGTAATACTGAAAACTTTGATAGCCTTGCTATACAACAGGTTTTGACACGTAAAATAAAAATCCCATAAATCAACTTCACCACATCATCTCCTAGCATAAATCCTCTTAACCTACAGCAGCGCGCAACAAATGCAAGCTAATTATTGTGTCTTATCCACTTTCATGTGAAAAGGGAAGAGGCTACTTCACATTTACCATAGAAAGTATACAGTCAAGGTTAGCACTATGCAGCTGACAGACAGAACTTGCTACCCTTCTGGAATTTGTGTGAAGCCTTGGTAACAAAGTGTCAAGCTTTAAAAAGTAGGGCTTGTTTTCAGACTCTTGCTTTAAATCACAAAATCCCATCAAAAACTTCCTTCACCACACAGAAAATTAGCAAAAGATGTTAAAATTGCACAACTAAAAATGGAAATACAAATCTGTAAAAGCCAAAACCATTATTAACCTTTCTTCTCTCCTGTTTTCTTTCTCCAGAAGTGCAAGTCAGAAAAAGCTATGATTGCTGGCATATGCACCTGCACGTAACTATTACTATTATTCTGCATTTACAATATGCTACATAGGATATACAAGGTCTTCCGCTAAACAAATTATGCTACTGAGAAAGCTAGCACCCACTTACCTTAAACTTAACTCATTACCTGTATGCATACCAAAGCCTGTAAGTGTCCCAAATGCAAGCACAAATGCAATGCAGCTTTTTTTTTAAATTCACATGAGCATTAAAAATAATAAAATTACTCTCAATATATTCTCAGTAATTTGCTTTAATATCTCTTGCTTATTTGTAATTGCATTATTTTAGAAGAAAAATTTGAATTGAAGACACAGGGTAGAAAGCATTTCCTTTTTTGAAGTCACAAATACATACGTTGCATTTTGTACGAGAACATACAAGAAACCAATAGGCACACCTTGCCTTTGTTAGCCTCATCTTAAGAAATCTGTCATGACCAGAAAGACAGTATTTAGCATATTTCATGCTGTTGTGCGATCATTATGATAGCTGTTTAAATGATGGCAAGTGAGTAAGAATAACAACCCAAAATACTACACTGTACACAACAGCTTTCTCCAGCTCTCAAATACTAATAAAATAATTTTTACAGTATAGATGGTTCCCCCACTCCATCTGACCATGAAATGAAATGAAAATCCTAATGCTTCACTGCATTCTTCTTCTACACCCCCCATCCAATCGTAACCTATATGAATAACTGCAATAAAAATTCTATTTCTTCTAATGCCAGCCAATTGAGACTAACTAATAATGCAAATTACCATAAACGGAAACTTACAGGTGGCAAGCCTCATTCACTGACTGACCTTGAAACAAATGTCAGGAGCAAAAGATTGAACACATTCTCAGAGAAGATCATTATGCATGTGGGGCGTGGGGGAAGTACTGGCAAAAAGTTGTTGCAGTAAGAATTTCAACAGATATGCGAACAATTATCCGTTTATTTTCTTCAATTCTAAGTTAATTTTATAAATTATGAGCATTGTGATTTCCTCCCCCATAAAACAGTCTTACTTTCACATATTGTTGAAGATGGTCACAGAAGTCTGGGGTTCAAACCTTCCATAAATCCTCAATCATTTCAGATACAAGGGTATTAAGGTTTTTTTCCCCTACAATTTCTTTACATTAGTACCACAACAAAGCAAGGCAGAGCTAACAAAGGTTAATGCAGTATTTTGTTTAAAGTTTGCAAACTTCCACTGAAGACTGACTGCAGTTAAAATATCAAACATTTACCAACATGGGAAAATGAGAAAGCAAAACATCCTACTTATTTCTAAAAATGCTGGCCAAACTAGAAGACTACTACTTTAGACAGACATTTACTTCTGGAGCTCTGTAAAATTTAATATAAATAACCTGTAAGGAATATGAAGGTAGCTAATGAAAGCTCCATGTCCAATTTAACATAAAACCACTAAATTCTCATTCTTATGATTGAGAATTATGATTGAGAATTCTTATGACTGAGAACCTTATGAATGAGAATTCTCATTCACTAAATTCTCATTCTTAACTAGCTACAAAATCTAGCAAGATCTTGTGATTTAAACAACGTATTTTCTTCATTAAAAACACCGTTTGCTGCTAATTTGCTCCTATTTTAAATTCTCAAACCAAAAAACTGCAGGTAGAAAGCAGCAGCTTTGCCTCTAAAAATAATTATTCTAAAAAGATAACAGAAGGCAAAGCTCCTACAGCTTTCTAACTGCAGTTTAAAATCACATTAAAACTTTCCTGGACTTCTTTTAAAGCATTAATATACCGACGGTATTTTATGTAACTGATAGTCACCACTAGTCAAACTGAAAAATTAGGTTTCAAATTCCTCAGTTGATTTCAAATACTTTGTGTGGACTTAAAAGCAAGAATCATAGAATCATAGAATAGTTAGGGTTGGAAAGGACCTTAAGATCATCTAGTTCCAACCCCCTGCCATGGGCAGGGACACCTCACACTAAATCACGTCACTCAAGGCTTTGTTCAGCCCAGCCTTGAACACTGCCAGGGATGGAGCATTCACGGCTTCCTTGGGCAACCCATTCCACTGCCTCACCATCCTTACAGGAAAGAACTTCTTCCTTATATCCAATCTAAACTTCCTCTGTTTAAGTTTTAACCCATTACCCCTTGTCCTGTCACTACAGTCCCTGATGAACAGTCCATCCCCAGCTGAGATATAGTTCAATTTTCCTTCTTCATGTGCATGTCATACTCAGCTTAACCTTTTTGCTGTTAAATTGCTTAAAAAAACCAAAAAACAACCAAACAAAAAAACCTACAAAAAAACTCTGCCATGCTATTATAAACCAAACACTCATTTAAATCTTATTATTATCCTCACCAGCCAAGTCCTCCTGCTTGCAGTCGCAACAATTAATCCAATACATTAAAATCAAACACTTTATCCTAAACTTTGAGAGCTTTGACAGCTCTGCTCTGTCAAAACCACTGGCGAGGGTTTAACTGTCAACTCAACAGGAGCAGCATGAGGCAAGAAGGAACACTTCTGGAAAAAAAAAAAAAAAAAAAAAAAAACAAAAACCAAACACCTACATTCCAGAAACTAAACACTCTAGGAAGTTATTTAGTGTTAATATTTCCCCTAGGTGCATCCTATGTCCATCCACTCCCCACTCTCCCACCCCTTTTACTTCAACAAATTCTTTATTACCATTATAATTGTGGATTTCCATTCACTTAATAAAAACAAGGAACTTCCATGATATCTAAGTAGAACTTTCTTGGTCTGCATTTTATCTCCCCATCCCAAGTTAAATTTATTTACGGTTTACTGATATAACCATTACCAATTTCAGCACTCGCTTCAACTACTTGAAAGCTGCAATCTGTTTATTTCACTTGAAACTTCACCAGATTATCAATGTATATTTCAACTATTTGGTATAAACTTCGTGACACAGAATCCTCATAGTAGATGTTTTACTCCTCTTTTAGGATATCTAGCTCCATTACTGAAGTATCTACAAAAGAATACCACATTCGATGACCATATTTCTAATTCATACTGTTATTATTATCCCACAATAGCGATGAAACTCTAATTTCTAATTCAAATCTGCTTCTAAAAGTAAAAGAGAAAGCAAACAAATCAAGCTCGCTTATTTCCTATGTGTCAGATACTTCACAAGTTTCTTCCACTTGCTAAGAAACTTATCCCTAATATTCCACAGATCTACTTCCACTTATTTTCCTAATGTACAGGGTTTCCCCCCCACCCCCTTTGCTTTATGTTTCATACATATCATCCTAAAAACCATTAAATTTTCATGGTACTTTCTTATATCCAAATACTAAAATATTTGGAAGAAAATGCAACTAATGTTCTTATGGCTCTATTCCATTCATAAATACTGAGCAACAGTATTAGTATGTCCCCATGTTGTTGGGTTTTTTTAAAGCATTTCACTTGCTTAACACTAACACTTCTTTTTTACTACTTTTGAAAGATTAGGTAAAACTCTGAGTTAGATGACTTACTGGAAGTTGTGGTTTTTTTCTTTAATCAGGCACGTTAAATTGCCATGCCAGAGCAAGTGAAAACTAATTTAATTTAAAAAGATTAAAATTTCAGCCTGCATCCACCAGTGTTAAAACTTGAGTATAAACTTTATATAGGAAACTGATATGAACTTAAGCATAGTAGGCATCACAATAAACAATAATTCTAATAATAATCTGATTGAGTATTCATTTATTAAAATGAATTATTTTAAGCTGATTTCAGCTTTTAGTATCAGAGACAAACTGCAAAACACAATTATAAACTCCCCTTTCCAGACCAGTACTTTATGATAGTAGACAGAATTCATGTACACTGAAAATATTTTTGGAACAACTATCATAAAACAGTTTCACAGGAGAAGGCTTAAAATTCTCAAAACTGCATTAAGCTCTTGAATTTAGCAAGGAATAGAAGACAATCTTATTTCCAATTTGTCTTTAATAGATTCAGTATTACATGAGAAACACACAATCACAGCCTCCCACTTCCACAAAAGGCCCACTTTAAAAAAACCCTCAAATTTAGAACAGCCCTTCTAATGTAATTGTTATATTGAAGAAATGACTGAAAACTTAGTTTGAAAATAGTCAAATCAGTGGGAACAAACCATAAGATGCCATCATATCTTCCGAATACAACAGATAACAGCTAACTTAGAAATACATGTTTCGGTAAAATTTTCAAGCACTTTTAAATGGACTGCTTTTATTCAAGCAAGTAAAAAGAATCTGAGAAATCAGTAAATCACAAAATAAATTATTTATTAAAATCATATTTCAGAAGAGAATTATCATTGTCATGTCTATATTAAGGATTAACATATAAATATGTATTTACATAATGCAGTCATGCTAGAATACAGTTAAAGCTGTTACAAAACGCTTCAGTTAACGTTTGCTAGAAAGACAAATGTTACAGTGTTAATAGAGGTTATTACACTCAGCTTTGTAAGCTTTGTGCACAAAATGCACAAATTGAAGCACATACAGAAACCAACTACACAACCACAGATACATGTTTTATTCTACATATTTACACAACTGTGTAGTATGTCATCCTGTCACAAAAATGGAAAGGTAACTGAAGGCTTTCAACTAGTAAAACTACATCATGTAGCTGACTTCAAGTTCAATCTTTATAGCGTCCAGTTGTGAGTTGCCCCTCAATGCCATGAATTCTTGTTACATTAAGACTGATGATTTCATGGACATTTTTGAAAGCCAATCAAATTAGTCTCTCAGTCACTGGTTCTGTAAATCCAAAATAACACAAGTCTTTTTTCCCTGAACCCCTTCATTCTGTGACGTACCATCAACATCATCTGCCGCTTCGCTCTCTTCTTCTTCTAGTATTTCAAAAGGAGTCAATACATCATAGAGAAATGAGAGAAAGCCATAAAACCAATCAGAGCTTTCCTCTGCTAAAATATTAAGGACTTCCTCAAGGGAATCAATATTTTCATTACTGCCATCTTTGGTCAGGCCTACACAAGAATAGAGGAAAGAGAGAAAAAGGGAAGGAAAAAAAAAAAAAAAAGAAAGACAGCAGTTAGGTGGAAAGAGGAAACTGTAAAAGGAGGATCTGTGAAAGACATCTCATGTCACAGACAGCAGTCTTTACAGGAATGCTAATCAGGAAAATAGAAAGACGTTAAGAAAGCTGAATCTTTCAAAGTACAAACTATAATTTGGACAATAAACATACACAATATTATGCCAAAATCTTAAGTGCAGCAGCTTTGCTTTCCTTTGTTCCTAGTCCTAAACCCAAATCCATTTATATTCGGTTTTCTTGCCATGGCATTTACCTTAATGCAGGCAGTTCTTGAACATTTATCCTCATACTACTTAAAATCATACAATTTGCCCTTTTCTTTTTAAACCCATCATGTTCAAATTTGAGAGCTTGCAACTGATAGCTGAAAATAACATCCAAAAGCAAACAGTATTTAAAAATCTTGCCACAGACATACTATTAAAGATATAAGTTATTCCACCATGCAGAACTTTGATTTTGATTAGAAGTGTGGACTCCTAACTGCTGGTGGGTGGTGTTCTGCAGTTTGTTTGCTTGTTTGGTTTTTTTAAGATGCTTCTCAATTTTTTTTTGTACGATATATATTCTACATGATCTACTTGCTCCTCAGGAATTACTTCCAAACCTGAGGACATGCAGAACACTAGATAAAATGAGTATGTAGCCAATATGAAGTGCATGTTGTTACACAGAAGATCTAAAGCAGGCTAAAATCAGATGAAGAAGAGATGGTCAGAGCAGCAAAGAAAGAGCTTGTCACTTCTAAGCTCTCTGATACCAGCAGTTGCTATCCTGGACTATGAAATTCACTGATCTAACTGGTATTTGTAAAATACCAATAAGCCATAATTAATGCCTTTTTTCCTGTCTGGTATTTTTTGTTTGGGGTTTTCTGCTGTTATTTTTTAACTGAAATCCACTGGTTTACAGTCAGTACTAAATAATATATCAACATTTCCATTCTGAGAAAAGCACAACAGAATGACCAAGCAATGACAAACATCAAAGCAGGAGAGGGAGAACCTTCCCCTACTTCTAACCAGAACAAACCTTGGTTTGTGTTGGAAGGAGAAGCAGAACAGTGGGCTAAGGGTGAAAACAAATTCTTGAGACATAAGATTAAGTGAAAACGTTGCACATGCAGACTACAAAGCAATATTAAGTGTAGGTTAATGAAACATTCAAGATAGAGGAGTTCATGGCAGAGACAATTAGCACATTTCAACACATTTTTCTTACAGCACATAGTGAAAGTATCAATGATAATTCTGAGGAAACTTCCAAGTCCATGATGTTCCACATCCTTGTACCTGGATGTCCAGAACCTCTACTTGAGTGATCAGCCATTCTCTTTAATTTTTTCACAGGATAGCTCAAAGTTTTAAAAATGAGATACCGAATCCAGGAGGAATCAAGGTATTATAAATATCCCTCTCCAACTTCTTCCATGGCTTAGTTCTATAAAAATTAAATTTTTAGACTTAACTTTATGCATGGTAGACAATCATCATTCTAAGTTGTTTCCGAAATTTGACCCAAGTGAGATGTAAAGACGTAAAACAAAGTAAGTTCTCTTACTGAAGAATGAAATCTCAATTTAAGAATTGAAACCTTAATCTAAAAATAACAACTTAAAAAAAACTAAGTTATAAACAGAATTATAAGTATTTTTATCATTCTATTCTGCTGGAAACTGGCATTAAAAATAAATCAATAAACAAAATGCCACTCAAAAAAAAGACTCCAGACTTTAGATAGTATTTCTGTAAGCACTGTGAAGAACTATATAGGTGTCCTTTCTTTAAATAAGACCCTTGGGCAATTATCTTTGTAAAATGTAATATGGAGTACCTCAGCATATTTTCTTTGAAAAGATTAGGTAACCAAAGGGAAGACAGAAACTGGAAGAATATGTCTTACAGTCTTTACCATAAAAAATACCCCACCAAACAACCGTCCCCCAAACCTTTTCTTTCAAATTCTTTACAAAAACTACCAAAGATTGTATTAATGGCCTTTGAATCTAAGGGTTAAGAACACAAGACACTTCAGCTTGAGTTACCCCCAAAGTAACACATTATTTCATAAACTTACCTTTTTTTCTTAGAGAGACTTACAATAAAAAAAAAAACAAACAAACAACTAATTAATAGTCAAACAGCTTTTCATATTCAGTCATTCCTATGACCAAGAAGAACTGCTTTTTAATGCAGAACTCAGGTACTGATAAGCACAAATACGCATGGTAAGAAGTGCCTAAAAATGGAACTGCCCAATGAATACCATGCTAAATCAGTGACTCAGAGGAAATAACTACTTTATTTCAAGAGAGGTCTAAACATTACTTGAGTGATCAAGGGAGTCAAAATTATCTATTCACAGTGTTGCCACAATCAATGGGGCATAGGGCTTGCCTACATTCATTTGACAAGTCAAAGCATTTCTTCTCCTGAAACATCTCTTTTATGAGAATAAGCATATACACGCCTTAGTATTTCAAGGTGCTACAGCAGACGAAAAACAGAAAACATGAGAAAAACAGAGAAGAGTATGAAACTTCTCCTAAACAGCTGAGCCATACAAAAGTGTTTTTCAGAACTACCATCTCGCCACAGGTTTTCTGAACGTGCAATCTTTAGTGCAACTCCTTGAAAACATATATTTCTGCCATAGGTGAACCAGGGGAAAAAAGTTGGTTTACAAAAGTTTGAATTCTACTGTTCGCTCCCCTTGGTTTGCTAATACACCAGGTTGTTTCGGCAGGTTTTTTCCCCCCGTTTTTTGCTTAGGCAAACTACTCTGAACAAAACACACAAGAACAATATTTTGACGACTTTCTGTAGCTGCAGTTCCACAATTATACTAACTACTGCAAGTGTTTCAGTAGAATTTCTCAGGATATTGTTGCTTGTTAAAAAAGGTCTGAAATATAAAAAACTGGCTCGGCTCCAAAGATTCTATTACAACAGACACTGGTAGCATCTATACATGATTTTTTAGGCAATACTACTACAGCCACTGTTTCTCTGTACTGAGCAAAGCAAGTAGAGAGATGTAACACTCCTTCTAAGAAGAACAAGTTCCTTCAAAGAACAATTAGAGTGAAGAGGACAAAAAATGGGAAGAGAGTTACCAATAACAGGAGCCCTCAAAGGAGTAGATTAAGAAGCCTCTCTTCCCATTACCAAATGGAATTCAGTAAACAGACCTCACAAATACCTCTGGAAAAGAGTCTCTAAGATAACTGCAGGCTAGCTTCAACAAGTTTGCATTTCCACCCTGGATAATTTTTATATAAATGGATATAAAACTAACCAACAAATATGGTTGGGGTTGAGTAGCTGGATGGGTTTTAGGTGGGGTTTTGTCCTCTCTCTCTTACTTGAGGGTGGGGGAGCAGGGAAGAGCGGAAGAACACATTTCTTGTACACCATTCTTAGAATTATACAAATACCTCTAGAGAACTTAACCATCAAACCTCCTCTGAGTTCAAGAAATTAAAAAAGAACAGACCCTATCATACCTTATACATAGAAGAAATAAACAATAAACTGTAATTCTTCTATTTAGGTGTGTCCAAGTAGAGAAAACTATTAAGTTATCAGCTACTAAACCATTCTTTGAAATATAAAACAAACTTAAGCTGGCAGAAGCATCTTCCAAAATTAAATTCACTTAAAAATATGTTTATCATCAATATGTAAATTAAATCATAAAATTTGTAGAAAAATCTAAAGATTATGGAAGGGGACAACATTAAACTATTGTATGTGCCACAATTTCAATACACAGTAGTTTACTAATAGCTTAAGAGCAGAGAAGAAAAAAGCATATGACTTCCTAGCTTTAAACATCAAACAGTGGCATATCCTTTTCAAGACAATCTTAAATTAGCAAAGAAACCACTTGGCTGTTATCGTAGTCTGACTCAGAGAAATACTCCAGAAAGTAGCAAGTCTTCACACACAGCATATATACTAACAAAAATCCTCAAAAATAAAATACAAAAGGAGTTATGCATTCAAGTGCAACTGAATATAGGCCTACTATTCAGCTTTCTTTCCCACAAAGCCTTAATTTTGCAAGACAAATTTCTCAAGAGAGAATCTAATTTTCCAGTTTCTGCACCAATAAAATAATTTTAGTCTGCATAGTGGTGTTCATTTTTAGCTCATGTTAAAAGCTAAATACAAACAAGCAAAATATTTTTCTGGGAACTTCAGTTCATAATATTATCTGGTAGTTATTAGAAAAAATATTTTTATACTCAATTTTAACCAATGTTGTGAAGCTTTTCAAAAATTACCATTTCCTTTGTTCTGCATCAAATATTCTGAAATGAGATAAAATAGTGATCTAAGCAAGTATTCAAAAATTAATAAAGATAACTTTTGATCTGTGACCTTTTAATGTCACATTTTAAGTACAAGGTTTAAATGCGTGATAAGATAAGCTCGTAATAGAAACACTGTCACATACTGGCAGAATTCCCAGTTGTATCAAGTGACAGAGATGTCACAAAGCTGCAGCATATTTCTAACTACCACCTTGGCAATCTGACTCCAACTAATATGACACACAAGAAACTGGTATCTGCTTTCTATACACTACATAGCAGACAGACAAAAATTAGGATTATAACTAATTTTATAATTAGTTACAACACTTTATATATATATAACACTATATATATAAAAAATATATAAAGTGTTATCTTATCCACCATTTATAATTCACACCCAATCTGTAGATTCTGGAGTAGACACTGGAGATTCTTTGGAGTGACTCTTGCATTCACACCACTGCAAAGTGGTTCAGCAATTTTGATTGCATGGGTTTCTTTAAACCGTGAAGAAATTAAACAAATGAGGCCCTCCCCCCCCAAGAGTTGCTGATTTCTGCAAGCATATGTGGAGAAAAATAAACTAGCTATAAACTTTTTTTTTTTAAATGTAAGACAAGTTTCGAAAAGCAAGCCATAACATCCTTGCATAACTGACAATCTTGACTAGTTTGAGACATTCCACTTTGTCCTCTGCTCAAGCTTCTATTTACTATGCTGGGGATTTTTGTTGTTTCGTTCATTTATTTAACTTGTTAGGTTTGCGTGCTCAAAATAAGTTTACACTTGAACAAACCAAAGTAAACTTTCTAACAGCACGTACGTAAGAAGTATCTATTGAATGCCTGACTGCGAGACTGAAGATGGTAGTGCCTTAACTGCCAGAAGATGTAGGCAGAAGGGCAGTATCACAAAGCATGTTTGATGACTGAAATTCCTCTCTGAAGATACATAGTGAGCAGAGAGACATTCTCCCACACTACAAGGAACAGAAACCTAAAACCAGCGTTCCAATATCAAAAAAGATAAATCTACGTCATGTAGAACTTTTGAAAGGCAAAGAAAATGAACAGACTTGTGGAGAACTCAGAATCGAGGAAAGACAGTATAAAATATGCTAAACAGTCATTGAAGAAGTACAAAGGCCTGTTGGAAGTAACTTTAAAATTGATCTAGCTTAACACATTACCACAATGTTTTAACTCTTGAAACATCTTAAGCTCTTATTATTAATTAATAAATTGATTAATAATCACAAACATCTTTCAACAGTTGATACAGCACCATCAAAATCATCTTTTAATTAAATGCTTCCCACTTACATTGCTATATTAGTAAAAAAAGAACACAACTTGCTACAAGTTGCTCACACAATCCCACAACTTGCATTAAGAAAAACCCCAACCACAATTAGATCATCTGAAGTTCTCTAATTGGGAAAAAAAATCCAGAAATACTGTTTCGACATTAAACAATAACCAAACATAAATGACAGTTGTATATATTTTTTCACCCATGTTTGTACTTGCCTAGCAATAATTTAGCATCTTCAACATCAAAGTCTCCATCTCCATCGGCATCATATATCCCAAGCTTGCCTAGAAATGCAAAAAGAAGAGAGAATTAGGGATTCAGCAGTTTGTTCCCCGCACAGTGTTTTTGATGTGCAACGGTTGACTGCTGATGGTAGATTGTTGCCATATATTTTAAAAATCATTTAGCCATACTCTTCTTATCTACATTTTAAATTTCCTGGAAAATTTTGCAAATACTTTAAATTCCTTTCTGCAATTTCTAGACTTTAGACTGAACACAAGTTAGTCTTTTTTCAACACATTATTTTGGTATTCACAGATTTAAAACAAATCCATAATCAAGTGTTGCACTTTATTTGAACATACTGTGCTCAGAATAAAATCTCAGTTCACAAGGACCTTCCAACATATTTGATGGAAAAGAAATAACAAGAACTAATCAAATAATCACCACTTGTTTTCAGATTGTTTTCCTGCCTTTCCAATTTCTTGGGAGAAAAAAACCAGACAGATACCTTCTATTAACTTGGCATGAAAAATTATGTAAGCAACATACTTCCTGGACAAAGAAAAAACATTCATAATTTTTAATGAACAACTGTATAGCATTTACTGCAGACAAAAAAAGTTTTCAATCCTCTTATAGGCAACTAATACATTAGACTTCTCACTTTTCTTTTTTCTTAAACTGCAGCTCTACCAGCCCTAAGCGTACACAGGAGAACCCAGTTTCTATCCGAAAAGAATTTTTAGCATAGAATCGTGGCATCCAGGATTAGAAGTGTCCTGGGATCACCATGTGAGTAGTGAGCTTTCTAATTACTTCTGACAAACTTCAGACGTAACTTTTAATAAGACAAACTCTGCACTCTTTGCAAAAAAACTCTTAAGTCCTTATAGTTTGCAGTATATTATTAACACTTGACATTCTCAAAATGGAGGCAGAACTTGATTACAATTAAAATAAATACAGTTCATAATAGGGTACTTAGAAAACTATAGAACAGTTTTGTGGAAGAAAAGTTCAGGCTTGGGTCTAGAATGGACAAAAATAAGGTCATCACCATTGTACGGAAGCAATCAATTAGAAAGGATCTTTA
The DNA here is from genome assembly GCF_963264785.1 of Psittacula echo. Taxonomy (NCBI): domain Eukaryota; kingdom Metazoa; phylum Chordata; class Aves; order Psittaciformes; family Psittacidae; genus Psittacula; species Psittacula echo. The sequence continues at coordinate 123,065,988 of NC_137737.1, forward strand.
TCAGCTTATGGTTAAACACAGCAGACTGGTAGAATAAATGTAATTCTCTAGAAATAAGAATTGTATCACCTTCAAAACCACGAAGAATGAGACAGATGAGAAATGACTGAGTTTCATGTCAATGCAAAATATTAATTCTCTAAAAAATTAAAAAGATAAAAAAGCAAATTTTTCAGCCAAGATACTGCAAAACAAGCTTATTTCTCCAATATCCTACCTTGTAGGACCTCTGACAAGTTATAACGGAAATCCTTTGCTTTGGCTGCATGCATGGTAAAAATACAGAAACCATTAATTGCATTACTAGACCCAATTAAGTTCCAAACCAGAAGTTTCTCTTAAAATCAGTCCAGATCAAACGAAGCATGTACCAACAGATTTGTAAAGCTTGTAAAGCCTGCAGTTGCAAAAGTGTATGTTGAGTCCTACAACATCAGGGTCAATAGCTCTACCTATGGACACAGATCCTGAAATTTGAGATACTAATTTTCACCCTTAGATATTATATTAGCAATACTATTTTAACATTGACATATTGAGATACAATAATCATCTTTATAAGCTTAAAACTGAGGTCACTCAACAAGACACTTATGGAAGGATGACTGATCAGTTGTCCTGACATTATAGGCAACACAATCCATCAGAGAACAAGCAACAATAGCCTTTCAAATGAACTGCTTTACAGATGTTACAAAGAGATCCAGATCTATCCTCAGAGACTTCTTCAATTCTTTAATAAATGCAGTATGTTAATAACCTTTTTCATTCTTATGAGAATCCCATTTTAACATCGTAATAGAGTTCAGCATTAAAATATACTTTTTGAACTACATTGCCTATTTTTATCATATAGGTCATTTGCAAACACCCCAGTAGTCAAATCAGCTATTTAAAATGGCCTCCATTTAATGCATATCATAATCATATTAGAAGCATCTTAATATTTAAAATTCTTACCTAGAACTTCTTCATAATCTACAAGTTCAAACCAGACAACTGCTACTGATGTCCAAACTCCCAGCAAAGCAATTACCATAAACCAGGTGAAAAATGAGCTTCCAGAGAGGCCTTCTTTCTTCCCATTTTTACCTCCTCCATGTTTGGTCTCTGTAAAAATAAGGCAAACAAATAGGAAAGATGGATCTGTATAAGTTAGAAAATTATGATTTATGATACAATTACAAATATTGTTTCTTATGACTACACAGAACACAATTAATAACATTTTTGTGTTGTTTGTTTTTAAACTTCGCTAGTTGCTCGTTTTTCACATCACTGTGAATTACAGTAGAAAGCTTGATGATTGTCTAAGCATAAGCCCTATAATCAACCAAACACCAAAACACCAGATGCAATTCGTCTTAACAACTTAGCTGAAAATCCCCCCTTGCTCTCCTTTAGTGTATATTTATATAGAGCTTAACATTTTTGAGATGCTTTACATTTATGCCAACAGTTCTCAAACTGCCACCAGAGGGCAATATGACCAGCAGAAACAGTTTGGAAGAAAAGCTTTTCTTCTGAAGCAAGTTTCAAAGCTAGTTGAATTAGCACACAGAAACAACATGAAAATTCAAATAGCCTAAGAAGGCTCTAAAATCTAAACAATGTTAAGGGTAAGACTCCATGTTCAGATACTGTACCAGCTAAAAATATCTCCCCTGCTGCAAGAATCAATCTGCAAAAATCAAGAAGAGATTCACTACATGCCTTTAGACTCCCAGTCTGATGGAAACATACAAGTAACAGGATGACACAGAGACTTAATGCAAATCACAGCTTAATTTATAACTGCACATGTGAAAAGTAAATGTGTATAAAAAATACAGTAGTTACAAACAAGCCACTAGGAAAGACTTCAACCTAGCATATAGGTAGGGGGGTTAAAACAGACATCACAACTAGAAAATAAATTGCTTGGTCCATTCCTTTAGTATCATTTACAGTAAAGAGGGATACATGTAGCAAATAAATATGCATCCAAAAAAACGGCTGTGGCTTTCTGCAAAGCTCAAGGTCTGCTCTTCTGCCTCCAGATACTACTGCTGCAAGGCTGGCACTTGGCCGCAGTTCCATGGCTACCAGCCTATTTCACTTCATTTCCTCCTAAGCACCAGCCTTTGCTTGTTCAGCCTTATCCAGTCCTAGTTATTGAAGTAAAACTACTTCTTATGGATTTTTAAATACTTCAGGAACTTTGCCATGAATATTGTGATAATATAATAAAGTAGGGAGACAAATTTATAGTATTTCTTGCAAGTAATGTTCGATGCCTTTATCGACACTAAATCATAGAACTAATCATAGAAAAAGATGAAAAATGCTCTGAAATATTAACATTGCTCTGAAAGATGAGTAATGAGACACTGGTGACTGACTTACTTATTTCTGTAACAGATATTACCACAAGTACTTTCAGACCCTGCTTGCCATCAGGTTCACAGCTGTAATAAACTGAACTTTTATTACATTCACTGTGCTACATAGAGAGTTCAGACCAATAAAATGATTCACATCAGCTCTTATTCGGCTCAGCATTTTATAAAAAGACTAATAAATAAATAAAAATTTATTTCATTGTGTACTTTGTACAAAGATCAAATACAAACTATTTAGGTTCCTCTCTATATTAAACACAAAATAGCCTTGGTATAGGCTGTCCAAGAATACTCAGAGAAAAAGCAAGACAACTTTGCCTCACATCAAGCATGTATCACCACCTGCTGCACAGTATCCTAATTACATGTGTGCAAGGCTCACATACATAATCCATCATAACATCTCTCTTAGAAAGATGTACAGATAGCCTGAAAATAGAGGCAAACTCATGCAGCATGTGCCAGTACACTCAGAAATAGGATCAACTGTATATGAAAACTCTTAAAGTACTCTTGAGCTGGAAATGTTAATATTCAGAAATAAATACTTATACTTTGCAACAGCAGAACTTTGCTACTCTTGTGTTCCATGCAGTCAATGGAAGCTTTGTGTGTATTTAAAATTAAACCTTAAGGCTGAAAACATTTTACATTATTCCAGGTTACAACTTTGTCCTATGCAAGCTAGGCATTAGAAAAAGCAAACAGAAAACAGAATCTTATTTTGTTTCACTTACTCATTTACCTTACTGTTTTCTACAGTTTACTGCTAGTTGCCTCTGAAGAAAGTGGCTTTATTTATTAGAGGAAAAGAACAGGAAAATGAAGGAAGATACAATTTAAGTAATCAAGCATAGTTTTTCATATTTTTTCCAGTCTACAAGACTGTTCACGGAAACCCCTCAAAAACAGATCCTGCTATAAAGATATCCTTCACAACAGTCACAAAGATACAAGTAACATTACTTTCAAAACTCTTGAAAACGTCTCCTAAGAATTTAACCATGGCAGCTTGATCAGGCCATGCTTTAATATAAATGGAAGTTACGTAACATAATATTTATCCATTGTCTGCGCAAATAACCCTACACACAGGGTTAGAACAAAACATTGCAAGGACTGAAGCTGGCTCAGGGCTCATTCCAGGAAGTTAATTCTCAATTCAAGCCCTTTCCCTGCACATGCTGCCAGCCATGTCAGAAGTAGGTCACTTGCCATATCTGGTAAGCCTGTGCTTACACCACCAGATGTCTTTATGCAGACATCAGAAGTCTTTAAGTGCACTCTATGTCTCAACGGCAAATCTCTAAAAGTCCTATAACCCGCCTACACTGCATTAAGAGTCACACCTAGATAAAAATATATGAAATTAATTCCTTTTACTTTATCTGACATTAAAAGGACACCTATTAATTTCACATACTCCCAAAATAACTTGAAAGTCAGGTATCTGATGACAAAACAACATCTCTTACATTAACATGTACCCTACTCAAGCTAAAACTAAAGTTACTATTAACTGCCTGCCATAAACTAATTAAATCCCACTACTCCGGAGAACATTTAATCAAAGAACAGAAGCAGCCTGTAACACACACTAAAACAGTAAACAGAGTACAAAACATACCACAGTAAGCCAGTTATCTTGCTGATTATAAAATCAGACACAGTCAGTATTTGCAACCATACATTTTCCATTTGTTCACAAAAAGATTAGGATTATACCTGTGTCGTCAGCCATAACAATAGTTCTTGATTTCCACGGAGAGAGTAAGTATGTCGATATCTCCAAAAATTAATGTTGAAGGCAAAATAAGAAAAAAATTATCCTCACTAGTCTCGCAACAGGAGCAAACAAGTTTCCGAAAGCCAGCTCAGCGGGAACCTGAAACTGCACCCAGGAGAAACCTCTCCTCCAAATCTATTTTTAGAGCAGTTATCCTCAGGAGCCAAATGCTTTTCAGAACTCATATGGCAATGTACTTCTGACGACAATAAAATTCATTTACTCCTCCAAACAGAGCATCCTGGGTAGCTGATCCTTTCCCCTCCCCTTAACCCTCCAACATCAAACACAGCAGCAAATGAAACTGAACATACTGTACTGGAGTATTTTTCCTGCAATGCATGCCACAGTGCATGAGCACTAAGGGCATCAAATCCATCAGCAGAAGCTGAAGCACAAGTCTGAACACAAAGCTTGCCTGCTTGCATTTGTTAAGTTGGCCCTCACCCAAGAAACTTTCTCCATGTTGGCACTGCTCTACCAGGCTTCCCGAGTATTCTGTAGAGATTGCTCATTTGAAACTTTTTAATCACTTTAAGAATAAAAGACAGTTAATTTTAAGATGTAGTTTTGAGTCTTTAAAAGAATTACTTAAAATCAACCATACACACTCTTGTTAAAGATTTTTCAGATCAGAACTGTTCCCCTGGTACGCCTCATGTTTGCTTGTAGCAGACCCAAAGAAGGGTTACTGATGGTTTTTGCCAAAGCAAATCCCATAAAGCAAAACCAGGAAAAATTTCTATTGCTTGTTAAGAGGAGCAGAGGTGTTGAATTTGGTTTGCTGCCCTCCCTTTCCAGAAAGGAGTAACACTAACTCATCTCACTCACCCCTCCTTTTAATTCTGACAATATACACCTAACCTGTGCAATTTAAAGCTAACACACATTATTAATGATCAACATACTCTCTTCTTAAGAGCCAGAAAAGGAGGGGGAAAAACCCACTAATACACTATTTTATTTTAACAAACTATTTGTTTCCCACTGCATTTCAAACAAAAGCCAGCTCCTGTTGGGCGGGAAGAAGACAGAAACAAACTCATTTGTCATTAACAACAACCCTAATAAAAAACTTTAGGATCTAGCACTATGCCCTTCTTCCCCCATGCTTCTTTCAAGAACCATCAAGTAGATGGAGTGAATAGCAGAATCTTATGGCTACTTTGAAAAACAACATATACCCCCTGTGGTTTTAACACCCAGCAACTAATTACCAAATGCAATTCCCAATTTCCAATTTTCAAGGGAGAAAAAAATTGAGAAATAAAACCTGAGTTTTAAGATTTTAAAATGGATGCAAACGAACCAAAGACAGCTGATTCTATAACTAGTGTACCTTTTAACTATCTTTAAAGCCACCTGAATACACCAAACAGAACACATGCTTTAAGAAAGACCTCCTAATTAGCACATTTCAGCAACTTATGTGATGTGCAAGCAATTTAAAGCAAGATAGGAAGAAAATTTAAACAAAGAGTGAAAGTCACCTAATACAGGGAGAAATCAACAGCTCGTTAAGGAAGTAATTTTACATGCAATGGTATGTAGTCTATTGAATATAAAACCTACAGTGTTTTCACAGGCAGGGTTTGATTAGGCAATTTGTTGCAACTTCACTTCAGGAGCAGCTGCATTTGCAGATACCAGGTCTGCAGAACAAGTGGATTCATAAAGCATTCAAATGATGGTGAGAACCTGAAGTTCACACAACACATACTCCGGGGGGACTGCCCCAAATTAGATCTTACCTGGCTGAATGTCCATAAGTGGTTGCAGCATATCTTTCTGTTTTATTTCACTTGAACCTAAGTAAGTATATACAGGGACAGCAGCACATTGCATAAAAACAAAGCCAGGGGAGACAGTAAAGAAATTCAGTTTAAATATACACTCCCAATCTAAACTAATACTCGTATGTTGACCTTTAACCAAACACCCACAGCAATTTTGTGCCCTTTAAAAATCAACTGATTACAAGAGTATGTACTCCTAAGAAATGGCAATCACCTTTCTTCCTGAAAGGGGAGACTACAGCTAAAACAGGGAAACTCTTCAGACTCATCAAATATAAGATGGACCAAAAGGAAGATGGACCCACGGGACTCAAAACTGACTATACATCAAATTAACACCATACATTAACGCACACCTTGAAAAATACAGCTTACACATATATTCCTCTGAATGCTAGGGTACTAAATACCAAACAACAGAATTTTGGTTAGTTTTGTGTAAGACAAAAGGTTAAACTGAATACATATATAGGTAAAATACAATTCAAGACAGCGTGGACTTCTTGCAAAGTCTCATTCTACTGCATTCAAATGCCATGACTACTGGTTTGTCAGTTGGTTTGTTTCTGAAGCATCTCAAATTGCGTCATTAACACTCAAAGTTATTATTCTTTCAGCTCACTTGTATAAATGTTTCAAATTTAAAAACCATTTTCGAGTTAGCTTTGGTACAACTATTCACTCCAGGGTATTTTTAGAAAATCAAAACTGACAATCAAGACTAGCAGTACTAATTCTAGATGTAGATCATTACCAATATGCAAGCAAAGAAGCTTAGAGGGGAAAAAAAATGTCAACTATGAATCCAGAACTAAAGGCAGGCTTCAAAACTTCAAGCTGAACTTTGTAATGTGTGTAATTGTTTCCCACAAAGATACATTAGGAATTAATACAGAAGCAATTATGGATTACCACATGAAGGGAAGGGAGCACAACAGCAGGCAGCTACTAGAATTTAGAAACGCACACTAGAAGGAAAAAAGACCAAACAAACCAAACACTAATCTCAGAGAAATATTTAAAAGTTGTATTTCAGAAGTAAAATTATCAACCAGATAGATCACAGGGACACTTTAGAACAAGCTTGTTTTAAAAGCAAAATGAAGAGTGATAAAACAGATATGGGAGAGAACTAAAAAACTAAAAGTCACAGTAACACCATCCAACCATCAACAGAGCTGAACTAATACCAGTGTAAAGACAGAAAACAACCTCTCTGTTATTTTGGCTCATGTATGAGCATGGCCAACTACATCTTGACACTTTTGCCAAATTATCTTTTCCAAAACAATTAACAATAAAACAACTTTTGCAAGTCATTCTCAGTAATAAAATTGCGGTTAATAAGTTTTTTTTGGTAGGGTCACAGTAACAAGTATTTTGAGTAAAATATCTATTAAAGGGAAATATACAGCATTCTCTGTTGATACTATTTTCCCCCTGCCTATTAAAAAAAGGAGCTTTTTTGTTCCCCTCTCACTACTGTCGTGTATGTGTATGCATATATATATACACACAGGTTTGTGACAGATTTTAAAATCTAGAGTCAACATGCATTTATGTTGAACTGCTCTATTCAGAGAAGTCTAAACACCACAATGATTGCAAGTAAGTACTATCCTGATTTAAGACAGATTTTCATGGTTTATTTTCTTTCAGTGTACCAACAGTGGAATAATACAATTCTAATGGACAAATCTGCACTTCTGGTGAGCTTTTACAAACTCTCATTTTTAAGGGAGACAGGATTGTTTTCTCTCTGTTGTTTTTACAGATAAGACATCAACTTTTAATGAAATAATTGCAGTTTCACATACAAAATATTCCAACCTAAAATTTCCACAAATATCCATACTCAGAAACATTTGGGTTTTTACAAAGAATCATGACAGCAGGGTCTTTCAAGATTTAAAGTTTAAGGTAAAGGTTTACTTTTAATAAATTCAATAAAAATTCTTTCTGATATAAAACTGATTCTTCCTTTTGCTATTTAAAACATCTTCTTCACCACTGCAACCTTAATGGAAATTAGGGGGGAAAAAAAAAAACCAAACCCAGCTTTTTTATTATTCTCATTAAAAACTAGATCTCTGCTCTTCACTTTATGTAATCTAGTCTATATGGTTATAAAGATACCTGTGCACATTATCAAAGGACTTTAATAAATTAAATCAGAAACTTTCTAGTGAGGAACAGGGAAATGGATGGAACAGAAAGAGCAAAGAAAACATGAAGACCAGAACTTAAAATAATAAGTTAGCCAAATGAAAGGCAATTTTGTCTTTCCTGCTGCCAACTTGACTGATTTTTACTTTAGTATTTGAGGAACTTTTCCTTATTCCACATATAACCAATCCTGACATAAGCCTTTAAGGTGCTTAATTTTCAGTCAGATTTCTCACAGTGAAGTATCCTACTATGCAAACAATCAAAGAACATAAATATTGAAAACAAGCAAAGTCATAAACTCAGGATGTGACAACTAAGCAGGCTGACTGCAGAGATGCTGCAGGTGGCCAACTGAAAGAGATAAAAAAAAAAGATATGCATCAAAAAATATGTAAAGGAACTGTAGGATCATAAGTGCCTTGCTGAACTTCCCTAGTGAAAGGAAGCTCCACCCTTCAAAAGAGAAAGTGATTCCATTGAACAACCCCCTTGAGTTCAGCACTTAATCAGGATGTGAAAAATCAGAGATTCGGTTTTCCCCTATGAGGAACAGTGTCTGAATTCTTTTAGAGGTCTAAACCACATTTTTAAGCATGCCCAAGCGTATGAGAACAAAGCCATATTAGTCCTTCATGATGAAGCTATTTATTCATGCATAGTCATTATCTTTATCTTAAGTGGCCACAACAGGAATTTGTAAGAGAGGAGCTCTCCAAAACAGAGACTAAAGCACATTTCTTTTCCTTCTTTCTAGGTAAGGAAGAGGACTCCAGACATAACTGTCCTATCCCCATGCTCATTCTCAGCAGGCTGAATCTTTCGTTTCACATTGGATTGGAACAGTTTCAACAACAAGAATTTAAAGTATACACTCTCACTTCTGTTCAAGTATACCACATAAACAGCAGCTACAACACTGGAAGTCAACCAAACCATTTCTTCAAGAAGAAAATGGAATTAAAACTTTTTCTACCCTATACTGAGTAAGAGCTCTGATTATCTAAGTATATTTGCAGAGAAGTACAAAGCCACTCTTTCCAATTCTGTCCTAGACAGCATCAGCTCCTCAATCCTATTATCTGAAAATACACTTCAGGTAAAATAGATTATATATGTAGATTTTTCTCCTTTTTTATATTCAGTTTATAAAGAGAGATGGTCAATACTTTTAAAAAGTTAGCCTTTTTCTGAATATGTGCTGCTATAAATCAAAGTATTTTTAAACCTATAGATACCTTTCTGGTTCACAGGAAGCACCACAACATTCAGAAGAGTTTTTTAGTTGCAAACTAAGGTGATTTGTTACCAAGAAGAAATTAATTATTCTTCAGAAAAAATCCAGAACACATCAAGAATAAGATTATCATCAGGCTCACTGATGTCAAGGATCACTCCGAGGATAGCGTGTTTTTTAATCATTATTCTTATGCAATTACATGTATTCTGTCTTACAAACAGCAAACAAATCTTGATTGCTTTCCATTCAAGTGATTCTTCTACTACATACACAACAAAAATCAGAAAATTTATCCACAAGTAATCTACTCATAAAAGAAACATCACAAGAATGACTAGCTTTGTTTTGTTTTTTAAAGGAACAGAAGTTTTTGTCTCTAAAACACAAACAGACACAAATTAAAGACAAAAAGAAACTTAATGAGAAATTCTGTCCTGAAAGGTTGCATAGCTTCGTAAGACTTGTCAAAGCTACTTCATCTAAATACATCACAACAGTGAATTCTACTAGCAATGCTAGCTCTGCACTTTTCAGCGAGGTTTGGAGAGACCAGCTGTTTGCTACTATACGAGCTGCTGCTGTTACTTTCCTCTGGAGTTCTGTTTATCTAAGCATAACTGCTGAAGTCAGACGAGGTAAAGTGAATGCATGGACACATGGTAATAAGAGAAAACCCTGAACCTGCACCTGCTTCTTTTCTAAACATGCTAGAAATACGACTGCTTTCAAAAGCCAGTCAAATTTTGTCCAAGTCATGTTTGGGGTTTTTCTTCTTGATTATCCAGATGAACATCTTTTTTGATTAGTTCTTCAATTAGGATTTATTGCAAGGAAAACTACACATAGATGTGCACACAGTTTAAATGGATAAAAACAACACTGCTTACAACTTCAAAGAGTTTTATAATGAATACTATCAATAGGAATGTATTTACAGCAGTATTTAATGCATCCATCACAGAACGGTTCAGGTTGGAAGGGACTTCAAAGCTCCAATCCCCCTTGCCATGGGCAGGGACACCTTCTACTAGACCAGGTTGCTCAAAACCCTGTCCAACCTGTCCTTGAACACTACCAGGGATGGAGTGGACACAGCTTCTCTGGGCAACCTGCGCCAGCGTTTCATGCCCCATTACTATTCAGGCATCATAGTTTGGATTACTTCTATTATTTTTTATAAAACCTTTTCTCCACAAATGTAAAGATAGTATACTAACAGGCTTAAAGATTCAGCACTTCAGGAGAGACGCATTAAGTCCTTTAAACACAGAATAAAAATATTGTGTGTTATCTATTTACTCTTCTGTACAGATCTATTTAGATTAAGTACACTTTCCTACAGTCTGATATTTGTCCCAAACACTTCAGTCAATTTTCTGAAGTTTTATTTTACGTGTATACAAACACACAAAAATAGAATTCGCATTCAAAACTGAATGCAGAACTTGGCTGTTATAAACTTACTTGACGTAAACATCAAGCCAAGAAGTTCAAGGGTAAGACTACAAGCTTATAAAAAAAATTTGGTTTGTTTTGTGCTACAGGATCAACATATATGTATCAGCTGTAACACTGATGAGGAGACAAAATTAATACCAATTTTAACTGTGTAGATGACAAAGATTTTTAATAGCTGCTATTTTGATTAACCAACTCTCTCCCACAGAACATTTGGAAATAAGAAGGTCTAAAATTAAACAGTCTACCCAGCTTGTATTTGAATGATTTATGGCAGCCGACAGTCATACATAATTACTAGGTTAATTAAATATTTGGTGGTATTTAGGCCAGAGCAGAGATCACAAAAGGTAAATGTGGAAAAGAAACACAAGAAATGCTTAAGCCCAGAATACACAAATTCTGTTGGTAGTGACCTTTAAAACAGTTTCTATTACATAAGGTTTAAAATCCTCATTGTGTAGAGCACACTGGAATTAATTTTAGGGTATTTTTTCCCTGTTCCATTTTCCTATCTTGTAATATGGGACAAGTTGACTGTATTGACAATATCAATTTGTTTTAGCAACAAGTCCCAATTATGCCACAAAAGAAAGAAAACAGATTATGTCATTTCAATTTTTCACATGGTTTGAGGGAGTTTCAAATAGACGCAACTAAAACTCTAGTTGCCATGCAAGTACCTACACCTCTTGCTATTTGCAGGTTTCTGTTCACACACACACACAAAAAAAAAAAAAACAACCAAAAAAACCCCTACATCAAGGTACCTAGGGGTTAGTTCATAGAGGTACTATGCATCTGCAACTCCTACAGAGTTCAAAAGAGTCTCACACCTACAGTTTTAAAAATGTTTGTTAAAATACGTTGCTAGGATATCTCAGTTGCAAAAATATTGCTCTTTTCACAGCTTTCTTGTTTCAAAATATATAGCTGTCCCCTCCAGTTACTATGGAAAGAAATAGTACCACAGTTACAAACTCCTATGTGAATCTTTTTCTTTTAGCATTAAATAAAATGCACGACACAACCCAAACTTAATAAAACACTAGCGTAAAAAGTGAGATTTGTTACATTAGTAATTAATTGTCATTCAACAGAACCTCAGGAAATAAAAATGTGAAACAAGAAAACTGCTATTCAATAGTTACAAACCCCCTAGCTATTAAATATTTTATAAAGAAAATCTTCAAACAAACTACTTGGAAGCATTTGTTAACACTGGTAAGTGCATGCATAATAACAGTGCAACTCCACATGAAGGAGACTAAAATTTGTTTCATTTAAAAAGTTCTAACAAAGCTGAACCACACGGTCAGTTCAAACTCAGTATATGCTTATCTGCATACTTATTTCCAGTGTGTTTAAAGACACATAATAGAGTTATAGTTTCCACTTCAAAGCATAGCTCAAAACTCTTCCATGCAAAGAGCTAGCCCGTATGATGCAGTTAGGGAAAAAGGTTGCTGCAGGCTATTCACACAAATTACCAGTTTGTGTTCTTCATCAGGAAAAAACCACTTGGAGTAAATCAGAACTCCTCTGCTCAAGTTCTCTATAATGAAGAATTTAACATAAGAATTACCACAGGAACAGTTATTACATGTTTCAAAGTGATTCAGAAACGTCCAGCTGAAAATGAAGGGGGTTTTTTTCAGACAGGTGATGCCTAAAAGGGTTTTGAGTCTAAAGAAACAGCAATATTGGAATCTCACCTCTTTATGCACTCTGTAATTAGAAACAATCTTCTACTCCTGGTAAATTTTGTTGTCTTTACTGAAGTCCTTACATGTCCAGCCAAAACATTAGCATATCCAAGCAAACCATTCACCTTCTATGTTCACACTACGGGTCCATGATGACATGATCAAACATAAAACTCCAGATTCAACCTTACCCTGACCCAATGCCCAGCCACCCATTGTCATCTCTTCCCTTCTACCTAAATGACTTTCCATAAAACTATGTGCTGAGCCAGTCTGGGGGAAAAAGGAGAGTCAGCTTGCAGCTTGTCAGCTCCCTGTGTGGTTCACCTATGACCTGCACAACTACTAATTCAGGTACAGAGAAGGGGAATTGAAAAAAGGAAGACTGCAGAGCAACCTCTGACTGGATTAAGTTGAATGCAGACATATAGCATTGAACTGTAAAAAATTTAACTCCTTAATCCCCCAATCTAATATACATCCTGGAGTCTGAACCTAGTCTAGCTCAGATGGGGAATTTTCACGTGCATTCTCAGAGTAATTGCCAAATCTGTCTTCCTCAGATTACTTTAGTAATTTAGGTTCTCCTTCTAGCATTTTAAACAAGTCCTATCCTCCAAAGGCAATTGAAAAGGTTACTTCTCTTGCATAACATTTAAACTCTTGATGAAATACTTAAAAAAATATATGAACACAGACATCCTTGCAGATGTCAAGTATTAAGGTTCCTACATATTGGAGCACCATGAGTAATAATACCTTTTAGCCCACAATGACTTCTTGCATGCAGGTGAGATATATTAGGCAACAGAGCAGGACCAGGATTTCAGACCACACTAGATCAAAAGGGACAGGAGAACTTTCCTTGACGTCTTCATCAAGCAGGAGCATCTCTAGAAGCATCTACCATCACTTCAGAATTCCCAAAGAAGAAAAAGTACTGATAGAGGGGAAAGGTTCAGGCTTATTTTGGTTTTATGTCAATCCTGCTATACTTAGGTATCAATCTTAAAACCCAAAATAATACTTTGAGAAAAACCAAAGAGAACAAATACCAGGCAATATGGAAGTCATTTAAATACAGTTCTAGATGAATGAACGAACAGGTTTATCAAGGACTCACTATTCCAATGCAAATCTGCTCATGTATACAGGGGAATACATGTGTTCACTATTTTAAAAATGTTATCTACATCACTTTCACTTAGTCAGACATAACAAAACTTACTTATTTGAAAAGGTACTGCCTCGAGTTTTGTACAGGAGAACCAGTAATTTCAATGATAACACTGTAGCAGCATGCCATGTAAATTACAGATGTTTAGAACATTACTGTCGCTACCACTACTTAATTTGGCAGATTATTTTACAATATGTTAACATGTTTTCCAGAACTGCCATCTTGAGTAAGATGCAAGGCAGACAGGCGAATCACAAATAAGTGGCTCTCTGCATTTCATGGTTTTGCACTTAGATGCCATTAAAATTCAGAGATCTAGTATTAGTCTCACAAATCATAATCAACTTTCCTGATTAAATCCATCTTGTTTCAAATACAGAGACATGTCTTTTACCAGTCTGCGCAGAACTGTATAAAAAAATAGCAGTATCTGACACTAATAATAATTCAAGATCTTCAACTAGTTGTAAGCAACTAAATTAGGCAATAAGCTCAGTGAAGAAATCACAGCAACATTTCTAGGACAGTATATAAAGATTCTACCAGTGAGACACAAAGACTTTCTCATCCGCTGCAATAGCCTGTAGCAACTCTTAACAAAGTAACGACATTCTGTTGCATACATCTGAACACCAAAGATGTGACACAAAACCACTGTAACACTGAGTTTAAATAGACAAATCAAAGTACTGAGCTGAATTCATAATGATCTGTATTAGTCCAGCAAACACTAGGAGTTAGACTAGGACAAACCAGTCAAAACATTTGTGAAGCCCCACAGAGCAAATCAAATTTACACCTCACTTACGTACTCCAACACCTTAATACCCTTCTTCCTAAGGATTACAATTAAAATCAAGAAGGATATAATTGATAAATTGTAACACAAGGAATCAGAGAATACACTACACAACTGCAAAACCAAGAGGATAAATACAAGCCCACTAGCTCAGGTCATAAATTAGATAAGACAGAATTTTTAGATAGATGGGAGCATCATATTTACATAGAATCCACAGCATAAAAAAAGATGTTACACCACAGCACAGCTGCGTAGCTGAGAAACCAGAGAAGGCACAAGCAGTCCCACCTGCACTGGAAGCAGTGATGCAAAGTTCGACGCTCCCGAGAGCCAACAAAAGAGCAATCTGTTTAGCCAATGTACTTTCTCTGCTCTTAAGGTAAATAAAAAAAATAAAAAAAAATAATAAAAAAAAAGAAACCAATAACAACAGCAACAAAAAAAACCCCACTAATAGAGAGTCTCACCCAGAGAGAATACACAATAAAAAAGTCTTTGAAACAGAGATGAGCTAAAATGTCAAAGTTCATGCAAATTAACAGACACAACTATCTTTCTAGAACTGATCCTGTTAACCAAAAAGAAGAAGTAATATTATTATCAGGTCAACTTTAATGTATACAAAATATATAATTCAAATTTGAAGAAAGTTGAAAAGTCAGAAATTAGTGAAAAGTCTGGATTAAGGGACATTAGAAGGTCCAAAAGATTGGCAGTACCTTTGTATTTGGATATATAAGGAAGCTACATGGCTAAAATCAGAAAAAGTTAAACACTTGGGATCTTGCAGAGAAAAGTAAGGAATGTCAGAAGATGATCTCAATCATTACTACAGAGATTAAAGAAAATATATCAAAGCAACAGTAGAGTTCTTTGATTTCTATCTGCACCATGACAACACAGCTTCAGAACTAGCAGAGCTAGGACTTTTTTTCTTTCTTTTAATATAAAATACAGTTGTCTGTAAATACAGACAATGCCTTGTGTTGGAAATGTGGTTTGTGTAGTGTCTACCTTACTGGAGAACCATTCACCCACTTATTAGAAATACAAAGAAAACAAACAGCAATTGTTGCCCAACTATACGGCTGGTGATAATTATGTTTAAGTCTTTGCTTACATACTGTAAGATAAAAGACACCAACACAGCAACATAATGGTAGATGTCTTATCATCAGTACTCTTACTTCTACAGGTTAGGGCAGCTTACAAAGTAATTCATATTTTTTCAGCTATCTGTGTGTCCTGGGTTTTGAAATACATGACACTGTGTTTCAAAAGCAGCTGAGCTGCTGATCCTCACTCTTACTGGAAGGCTTTTCTGCAAGTGCTAATACCCAAGACATTTCCAAATCTCCCACCTCATGAGATTTGAGGGAGTTAATTCATGACCAGGTGACACGCATTTGTTCCTCTACCAAAACTGTCCCTCATCTAATGAAGCTTTGAGTAATATTCCAGCAAGTATCTGCTATTTCATCTAGCTGTTTAAAATTGATTTTCTTCCTTTAGAGAGGCCACAGTTTTTACAATAGATTCTGTAGGCTAATGACAAGAAGCCAAACTTTTCAGTAAACAACAAACACGTTTCTCTCTCCAAGTATCCTCAAACTGTCAAATTTTGACCTGGTTTTCACTTTTGTACTCCAAATACAATCATTGCCATATTTATTTAATTCTGTAAGAGTCACTTTCAAAGAAGTATCCCTCATAAGCAATACAAAGCTTATATACAAGTTTGAGTATTTTTAGTTAGGACTGATTTGACAGCTTCTAGAATATGATTTTTTTCAAGGTAGAGTTCTATTTCTAAAAAATATTTAGTTCCAGTTCTGACATTTCAAAGAATCTGAAAAAAAAAAAAAGCCCAAACCCTACATACGCTAGAGCTAGAGTTAGATCTATCTCAGACTTCATCTATTTGTAAGATTACTGTCAACATTTTCTGATGCAGAAACCTAAAAGCAGATGACTACAATCAGATGCAGGCATTGTCTTCAGCAAACAGATTTTTAGATGTGCTGTCAACCTCAGTGGTTTCAGAGCTATGAGCAATGCCTTGGCAAGAAGCCACATCCTCTCCCAGACTGCTGTGAAAGTGAATACTACAACATTATCAGGAACAGTCTCAAACTTCAGGTTTCTATACTTCACAGTCTCAAAATTACTTCCTTATCTCATTTTTACTTCCCTCAGCTGTGGAAGGCTTACTGACTGCTCTAAAGACTCTCTTCCCCTAGCTGTTCCTTTATTTGCACAGGAGTAATCATCCGTTACCTCCTTCTGCAGCTGCAACTATGAAAACAGCATCAGCTTCACACTGTCAGTTTTACAGTTGTCCAAGGGATCCTAACTAGGAGTTGCTAATACTAACAAAACATTTGTGTAAAACAGTTACATGTTAGGGGAGTGCCTAACCCATTACTCATACTGCTTCATCCTGTCCTCGATAAAAGTAAACAGAATCCCCTGTGCAATTACACAAACAAGACATCTTTTAATATAGAGATAAAATTTTACTCAGATTTTAAACAAAAACAGAATACTTTTTTACTTAGTCAGAGATTCAGTTTCCTGATATTTTTCAAATGTTGATGAACCTTTACAGTGATATTTGAATTAACAGACCTGTATTCAGTATTTAAAATCATACCAGGGATGCATGTTCTCAATGCATTTTAATTGAAAATTTGTATTTAGATGCTTAATACTGGATGAGGATCAAAGCACCTCCAGTCCAAGCAAGAAAAGTATAATACAGACTCTGCAGCATAGGCCAGCAATAACAGAAGCGACTTTTAAAAAATGAACAATAAAAAAAAAAAATTCTATTAATATTGTAATACAATTGAAATATAATCCCTAAACTTTTTTATGCTTAAGTATATTTGAAATCTTTTTCTCTTAAATTCATCACATGATAGGTAAACTAAGCCTGTATGATTCATCCTTTCATAAGAATCACAGTATGGTTTGGGTTAGAAGAGGCCTTACAGATCACCTAGTTACAACCCCCCCCCCCCATGGGCAGGGACACCTCCTACTACACCTCCAAGGATGGAGCAGCCACAACTTCTCTGGGCAACCTGTGCCAGTGCCTCATCAGCCTCACAGTAAATAATTTCTTCCTTATATCTAATCTACATCTACCTTCTTTCAGCTCAAAGCCGTTACCCCTTGTCCTATCACTAGATGTCCTTGTAAGAAGTCCCTGTCCTAATTGACACTGTTCTCCATGTTACCGCTATATTCAAAGAATATCAATAGATATTATTCAGTGTTACCACCACATTTCACAACTGGAGCTCTGTGCATATGAAGCTCAAACCCAAAGAAATTGCATATAATGAGCAAACATTCAATCCCTGATAAGATCACTTCCTTTCTTCAGTACAGTGCAGTGTGCGTGGTTGCACAGTGACTTCAGAAGTATGTACTTTTTTCCTCTTTCTGCTATGCTTAAAAAAGCTACTACACATAGTTTTCCCTAGCTAAGCTGTCCACACACAGTATTTTATGAATAGTCAGATTTGCTAAGATATCCTTTATTTGGGGGAGCTGTCTCAAAAAACCTTACACTTGAAATTTTTTTAAGATTATTTCTCTTTTCTTCTATACCTACAGAAACCATCATCCTAGATGCTACATCTACAAGAAAACTAATAACTTTAAACCAGTGTTGTTAAACAGGTCAGCCTAAGGACATACTCCAGCATCCAGTTCAACACAAGAATAACAACGACTTCACCAGCATCAGATGCTGGGCACTCCGGTTCTACCACCGGGGTCTGGAGGAAAAGGTCTGCGCGGACTCTCCCGGGATATCAACAAATGTCGAGACTCGCCCCGGGCCACCCCAGTCATTCTGGGGAGCTTTCGAGGGGCGTCCCCACTGCCTAGGCCCGGCCGCCCAAGTTTCTCCTCCACGTGAATTCCCGATGCAGGGAACGACGGGAACTCAAGAGACAGACAGACCGCGACCACCGCCTCCTCTCCAGCCCCCGCGGCGCCGGGGGAGCCCACGGCCGGCGGAAGGGACAGGTGGGGGAGGCAGCACCTCAGCCCGCCCGGAGGGACGGACACACTGAAAGGCGCAGCACCCTCTCGGTTCGCCCGGGAGCACCCCCTGCCCGCAGTGAGGGGCAGCATCAGCCACTTCCCCTCCCCCAGCTCCGGGGCTCCCCAGCCACCGCCCCACCGCGCTACGCCCCTGCGGCCGCCCCTCAGGGTCCGCGGGAGCCCCCGCCCCTTCCCGCCGAGCTACGGCTCAGCGGCCCCGCTCACCTCTCTTAGAGCCGGGGCTAGGGCTGCTGCCCGCGCCTCTGGAACCCTTGCGTGAGGCCATAGCAGCTCCTGTCACGCACCGCCAGGCAACGGCGGGGTGGAGCCGACGGAGGCCGCACCGACAGCAAGCCAGGAACCGCCACCGCCGCCACCACCACCTGAGCCCCGCGTGCGGGAACGCCCGCGGCCACGACAGCGCAGCACCAAACGTACCGCGGACCGGCCCGCCCGCCACCAGCCAATCGCGGAGCGGCCCCGAGAACGGAGAGGGGCGCCTCTCTGCTCCGATTGGCGGGCGGCGCGGGAGGGCGGGGCGGCCGTGTGCCTGGCGCGCGTGTCCGACCCGGTCCCCGCCGCCGGTGACTTTGAACGTGGCAACGCGGGAGCGAGCAGCGGGCTCTCGCGAGGGTTCGGCCTCGCGGACGGGCAGGCGCGCGCGGGAGGTGGGGCTGCCGCTGAGGGGCCCGCTGGTGGTGGGCGGTGGGGAGTCACAGTCTGTGGTTGCAGCAGCCCTGAGCTGGGGGAAGGAGACGCCTCGCTTCGTTCCCGTCTCGCAGAAAAATCGACTCGGCCCCCAACCGTGAAAGAAGGGAGGGGAGGTGGGCGAGGTGGTGGCTGCCGTCGTGCGGCGAGAGATTGTGCGGCCCTGGGTGCTTCTAGGTCTGTGAGGAAAAGAACAGCGGGAAGTGAGAGGGTGCTGGGATGACCGTGTGCCTGAGCGGGGGGTATTTGTTTCTATGGGGACTCCACTTACAGCATCCTGTACTGTTTCTTAAACCTCCCTCTGCTGTGTTCAGGCGTTCATAACGCATCCGGTTAAATGCCCAACTTATATGAAACGGCTCGTTAAGCCTTTCAGAGAAATGTTTTCTGCAATGCGGTGAGTTTGAAGTGCTTTACCGCCAACGGTGAACCCTTAAGCTTTTTGAGGCTTTAAAATAGTCTGTGACAAAATAAATCTCTTTTGCACAGGAATTCAGGATGCTGCTTTTTACTTATTTAGATTGAGACTTTTAAAATAGTAGTTTAGCATAACAGTAAAAATGAGGCAAAAAAAGAAACCCCACCTTTGTGTCCTGACCGTAAATACCTGTATTTATTATTCAGATCAAAATAAAGAGGTTTAGAAATTTTTCACCTTTGCAAATGGATGTGTGGGGAGAGAAGGTTTTCTCCCAAACAAAGCTGGCACTGTGTTTTGAGCTGAGTAGTGTAATGGAGCTAACCAGAAATAATAATTTACTGAAAAGCATTAATCAGTAATTTTTAATGAGATTTAAACCGAAGTGCTTAGTCAGGTAACAGGGATGGCAGTGTGGGTGCTTTAGCCAGTAGAAGTGAAAGCTATTAGTTTTGTGAACGCCATAACAAATAAAGCCTACTTATTGGTACTGAGTATCCAAATGATGTGTAAGTACTTAATATTTTTGAGGCTCTCTCCTTTTGTCTAGTGAGATTGAAACTGCCAAACAAATTCAAAAGCTGACAGGGAGGAGCAGATGCACTCATAACCATGTACAATTTATCACAGAAAAGCTAACAGGATAAATTATTAACATTTCATCAAATCAGAGAGTACAATGTAAGGAACAAATTGTCCGAAGGAAAGCAAGAAAAAAATAGATAATCCGTACCTGGGATTACTGTATGCGTAAGAATTAGTAGAAAATAACTGCCTGTGTGGCTATATTCTTGCGAGTAGTAACTGCTGTCAAGTGGTTAATGTGGGATACAGTTTCCTGAAACCACTATGGGAGGTGGCAGTTTGATTAGAAAAGATCTTAAGAACATTGAAGCAGCTGGGTGAGCGGTGACACTTGCAAAGGATATTGCTAATGATTTACTGTGAACAAGATTTTCAGCTGTAAATGGACTGTAAAATTCCTTACCTCTGTTTTAATTGGCATACAGCTGCCAGCATTTCAGTTTTGATGTATTCAGTACCTGCTTGTATGCTCTTCTGTCCAAGCAGACTCTTGCAGGATTAAAATATATGCACAGGTGCAAATGCTCACAGCAGTGTTGTAGCTTATGCTGATCACTAGCCTTCTGCATGATCTTGTTATTCAAAGGCTTCTGTTGATCTCCTGTAGCATCAGGAAGAGTTTTTCCTCCCAGTCCACAGATAACTGAAGAGGAATGTTAAATAAAAGGGGCTGTTGTCTTCTACTGATCAGAAAGTCTTATATTCCTATCTGATCATATATTTAAAATTTAATTGTGCATGGTTTTGGAGTAAGCAGCCTTTCAGATAAACTTAGCAGAAAGCAGTAGATCAAATTTTCCTCCTGGGATCACCTGAAGATAATCCACATAGGCTCTGTGATCCATTTTGTACCATTGAAGAAGCTTGGGACAGTTTGATGTGTCTTATTCTAGTGACAGTAATGCTTAATTTGATTTAAATTTGCAAGGTGACTGTTGCAGCAAACAGTCTGATGATCCCTTCTGATCTGAAATGAAATGAAAACTGCAGCAAATTTTTTAAATGTCCTTTGGGAAAGATGATGGAGAGGAAAGCAAACAATGTGGGTAGGTGAATGTTCATGGGAATGGCTTGTCATGTTTTAATCCCCTCAGCTGTTTGAGAGCTGAATGTTTGGTACATTATAACGGCATGCTCTAATCCACAAGAAGATACGCATGGTTTTGTTTGTAGGAGGAAAAGAAACAGCAGAAAAATAATGTAACCGTGGAAAAGGGGCAAGTTTGTCAGGCAAAGGAGAAAAGCAAGAAAAAACCAGGAGGAATAGAAGAAGTTGTTAGATAATAAGGGCAAGAAGTATGAGAGCCCACAGCAGTCTGTTGGACTCTTTTCACTTAGACCAGGCTTATTTAAAACAGAAAATAAAAAATACCTCCTTTTGGCAAGAATCACATTTACCCCCGCTGCAAAATTTCCTAATTGCTTGTTGAGAATGCAGCTATGCTAAATTTGAATTATACTGCATATCATAAATAACTGTATTAGAAGAATGCCATCAATTAATGAGCCCTAGTTGGAAAATAAATGCATGGTTTTACTGTGCCTTTTTTTGCTTCCATAAGTACCTTAATGTGACCATTAATGCAGTCACAGCTGTTCTGCTGGCCTGAATCATTCAATATCACAGTGACTCTGCTATTTGACAGAAAAAAAACCCACCCCAGATCCAAGGTGATAAGCAGAAGCAGCAATGAAACAGGAATGAATCCAATGAAGAGGATTCAGTCTCTAGTCTTCTAATTTCTAAAAGAACTGGAAATATATGACCTGTCTGTAGCAGGGAGAAGAGACGCTGAGTAAAAGAGGCATTATTAATAGGAAAGAATCAGTGACATCTACTTAAAGCAACCATTAATTTAGCCCTTTATTTTTCACTTCCTATATCATAGCTGAATAAGCCATTTAAAATTCCCCTTCACCTGTGCCAAATTCAGTATTATGGTTTTCTGAGTTCAAGCTGTGCATGCTATTGTCAAATTTATTTCCTTTCACAGTTTTTATCTGAATTAGCCATAAAGTCATCTGTTATACTGCTAATAGGCCATGAAACTCCTTGTATGAAGAAACTAAAGGATAATTAAAGGCTTAGAGGACTCAGACTTATTCTGATGGTGTTCCTGAGCTAAGTTGTTCGTATGTTTATTATTCTAATGTAATTACAGCTGTCCATTAGATTACATACATTTTGCATAAATGAGTTTCAATTTTATCATTAAGGGAAAGCCCATTCTCCAACTAGAGGAGAAAAGTATTTTTATGACTTAACACATTGCAATGAAAAGATGTAGGGAATTCGCAGGATGTGATAAACATAATATGTTAAAAACTCTAAGATAGTTGACTCTGTTATCAAAAATGTGCCTTGGGTGAACTCAGGTCAAAGAGGGTGATGAACAGGCTTTGCTGTTTGTTTTCTGGATTATCAAGTTGACACTTGAACTGATGATCAGCTTTCTGGTTTCTGATGGGGTTACAGGCAGTACAGAGAACCAACATCCAGCCAATTGCGTTTGGCAGCCATAATTCAGCAATCACTTAGGGAAAAGCAGAGATACTTTGGGAAGAGAGGGAGAAAAAAGAAGGTAGAGTGTCTCAGTTATCCAAACCTAAACAATGGCATTGTCTGTGGTGGTGTTCCAGTTATAGCTAGATGAATTTGCAGCAAAGAAAGGTGTATTTGAGTTGGTTATTCTTAAGGAAGAATTCCCTCTATTTATTTTAATAATACTTTTATGGCAGTAGACACCTCTTATTAGATTTGTGCATTCTTATATAAACTGAGAACATATCACTGATGATAGTGACAAATGGAAAGCAGCCGTTTGTTGGGGAGACATTCAGAAGGATGAAATTACCATGAATATAAGGAACACAAAGAACTTGAGCCAGGTGAAGCATGTCTTGTTCAGGCAAAGCTGAAGCTGAAGTTTGGTTTAAAATTGCTAAGATAACATGTAGGCTGTCTATTACAAAGTTTAGCTCTAAAGCTTGTTCTCTTTCCTCTCAGCTGATTTGCATTGACCTCCCCAAATAGGAACTCACATAGCATTTGGCCTTTGGATGAGTAGTATGGCCTGGTAGTCTGGGATTTGTTGCAGCATTGCTTGGATTCTGTGGGTCTTACTGCAGATTTTGCCAGGTCTGATTCAGGTAAATTGATCCATGTGAGTGTAATTACAGCTGAGAATGAAGTGAACCTCTCCAAGCAAGATTTCTCTTTCTGGGGATTAGATTTTGCAAATCTAAACTGTGAAAGATTATTCAGAATCTAAGTGATGCCTTTTGTCATGTCACTATGCACCAACACACGGATGTGTGGATTTCTCTCCTGCAGCATGAGAGTCTCTGAAGAAAAGAGCAAACATTTCTTTGTGCACCTCTAACAGTTACT
This sequence comes from Psittacula echo, assembly GCF_963264785.1. Taxonomy (NCBI): domain Eukaryota; kingdom Metazoa; phylum Chordata; class Aves; order Psittaciformes; family Psittacidae; genus Psittacula; species Psittacula echo. The sequence goes on from NC_137737.1 coordinate 123,089,664, forward strand.
TGTAATGTGTATTCTTGGAAGGACAATCAGAAACAAGCCTTGAAAGATCTTTGGACTGTAAGTCGTACCTTCTAGAGGGATTGAGAGCAACTGATAGAGCTCAAGTAGAGCAAAACACAGGTTGGCTACAGATGAAGACTACAACAAACCAGGATCAGTATTATTTCAATTATCTTTGATTAAAATAAAAACCTCATTAGAGTGGCAGCAAGAGAATGATGCTTTGATTTGTTTGTTTATAAAAGAAGAACCTGCACTGGTCATAAATTAGGATGTTCTTAAACTTGGAGAATGTGCAGAACTGAGCAGAAATAGCAATGCACTCAACAGGTTGTCCTGATGGGTTGTACTTTACTGTAACTGACTGAGCAGTTTTCCAGAATCAACCTGCAATGTTCTTATCAAATCAGCCACCACCCATTGCCGCTTACCCCAAACGCCTCATCTGAACTAGCCTTGCTTTGCCTTCACATTTCATAATATAATAGTTTTGTAGATTTTCCACCTTAGAAGAGAAAATAAATTGCCTAAAGAGAAGCAGAATGCACGATGCCTAAATTTCTGGAGATTTGTTTCTCAAAATTCTCTCCCACCTCTGCTTCAATACCCTCCCATTTTCCACTCAGTACTGTGATCATCCCCATGGGATGTTCGGATACCATGTGCTGTCTAGTTAGTGCAAAGCTGCAAGGCTGGCATGTTCTGGCATGGCTGGCCAGTACGTACTTGCTGATTAGTCATTCTGTTGGCAAATTAAAGAACTGAGTGCTCCCTAATACTTTCATTAAAAATCTTCAGTTAAAAATAAATATCACTCAAGCTTATTTAACATATGGAATGTACTGCAGCCTTCAGAGGCTTTCACATGCACATGTGCACATACACGCACACACAATGTGACTTAGAATTAAGCCAAATTCCTAGATAGATTAGCTAGCATTTCCAGGACCTTCACCTGCTCCTTAATTTTACAAGGTGAAAGAATGTACCTTTAGGTTGCTGTTTTCCTGAAGTGAACTTTATTTCTTTCTAAGCCTTCAAAGCCAATTTCACTTTCCAGTGATACACATAGCAGTTGAAGAAATGTAGCTTAACCATAGGATATTGACATCTTACCCATATGCATTAGGCAAGTAGATTTCAGAGTTAAAATGTTCTGAGCTTTATTCATTAGTCTTTGGAGCTTGATGATTTGAGTGGGGACATGGGCAGGTCTGACAGGAGCTGTCTTAAAACTCATGGTATTTCAAGACTCGTTTGAGATAGAAAATGAACATTCTCCTGGGTATATCCTGGCTGGTTAACTTTCTGTGCATTACCGTAAATAGTGTATTTGAATACTTTTTAAGTTGTGGGCTTTTAAAGTGTTCTGCAGTAAGCATTTTCTGCCAGATGTATGCCTCCATTAGCTCTACTTCAACTTCCCACAGGTATGTCTTTCTCTCCTACTGGAGCAGAACACTTTCAAGAATGGTTCATTTTACCATTTGTTTAAATAAACCTTTTTTATTGTTTTATTTTAATTCTTTTGTGTATTTCACTGTGATAGGTGCTGAAGTTTCTACAAAAAAATTATATTGGACTAATAAAATTTATACCTGGTTGCACTTACTGACAAGTAAAACTCGATTTGTTGCCAAACTTTTCAAAATGAAAGAGCTATTGCTTCATTTATTTGAAGTAGCTAGGCATGCTAGCTCTTGTTTAGGTGCAGCCTGACTTACGAAAAAACACTTGGCTGTACTGAACATTCAGTGCACCAGTATCTACACTTATCGTATTATTAATCTTGTCTCCCCTTATTGATGGAATGAGTATACATATTTGGTAATCAAAAGAATGGAGTCTGTGACATAGAAATGTGTGATTTCTTTTGCTTGATGTGACACAGCCAAAGCAGGAAAAGTAGGCACCTTTTTTTATTTCTAGAAAAAAGGTGCTTTATTTCTGTCTTACTCTGGATAATAATATTTCTGGACAGGACATTTATTGCCTGCATTGAACAAATGGGAAGCAAGGTCTTTGGCTCTACCAATGTAGTTAATATTTGCTGTGATGAAATATGTAAATATGAAAAATACTATGGCGGTGTGTATTAAGCAGTCTGAACTGGGCCAGGAACAAAGGCTAAGTTCAAAAGCCAGTCAAGGTGGGGAGTGGGAGACAGAGATGTTTGATTTGAATGGAATGGGAACAAGAAGCCAGAATACACGTGTTTATAGTCTATTTGCAGAAGGCCTTCATGAGGTGTTGAATTGCCAGCTGTCAGTTCCATCTGGCAGGTATGAGTAAGTGCCTTCCTCTTGAGAGCAGGTGGTAATAATTCACCTTACAATTTAAGTATCTGGTAGGTGTTTTGGTCATGGTAGTCTATCCTGTAGATTATGAGAAAAGACTTTGCTTTGCAGTGGAAGCACACCATCATCCTAGCTAAAAGTCTTCTGGTTTGTGGATATAGAAAATAAGTTTGCATTGACACGTTGTCATTCACTTTTAATAATTCATGCAATCATGAACTTTAAAACTGTTCCTTTTTTATCCAATTAGTCAAGCTGGTCAAGTTCAAGACTAAATCAAGAAGACTGACATTTAAAATAGCAAGTAAAAATAAAATTAAGAAGGACTTCAAGCAGAATTTACCAGCATTACACATGCTAAAGTTACTTAATTTTTCAAAGGCCTTGAGCTTTACTTCCCTGGCTTTGTGTGGAAGGGAGGAAGGATGCCAAGTTCTGTGTATTATACAGGCAAGAATAGAAGACTGGTATTCAGAGCGTGAGTGGGTCCCACCTCCACAAGCTGACAGATGCCTGTCATTTGTCTGACATCTGACTCTCCATATCAGGATTAAAGTTACTTTTTCTCATACTGACTTCATTTGCCCATATGTTGGAATTTATAATAAGCACTGGTGTACTTTCTTCCATGATCTCCTTTGTTCTTCACATTCCAACTTAAACCACTTTTCACAGTATCACAGTATGCTAGAGATTGGAAGGGACCTCAAAAGATCATCTAGTCCAATCCCCCTGCCGGAGCAGGAACACCTAGATGAGGTTACACAGGAATGTGTCCAGGCGGGCCTTGAATGTCTCCAGAGAAGGAGACTCCACAACCCCCCTGGGCAGCCTGTTCCAGTGTTCTGTCACCCTCACTGAGAAGAAGTTTCTTCTCAAGTTTAAGTGGACACAAAAAAGAAAAAAAAAAAGCCCACAGTAAGGACTGGTGCACTGTAATTAATGGGATGAAAGTGTTTCCTAGTACTCCTTGTCTGTCAGTATGTGGTCCTCTATGCTGCCTTACAGTGTGAGTTCCATCTTTTATTGTGATTGTATAATTCCTGTCATTCTTAGCTGCTACTAGGAGCGAGAAATAATAGAATGGAGTAATGCCAGCAACAGAATTTGGCCTGTATTGTTGCTTCTCTGAAATTCAGTAGCATAATTCCTGAAATGGCTTCAAGACAGTATCAAGTGACATGTAAAGCTGGATCATACCAACTGTAACGTTCTTGGTTTCAGTGAAACCTTACTGATTTACCCCTGCAAAGTCTCTGGCAGACTTCAGATTATGTTAACTGCTTTGGAATGAACTATCCTGTGGAACCAGAGTGAAAATTACAATTAAGTTTTCATTTAGGATAAAAACAATTCTGATGCTTTTCCCTCAAAGTTCTTATTATGTATTTCTCTGATGCAAGCTCAAACTTATTTCTCACTAGTAAAATTTCCACTGACTTCCATTTGCACATTCTTTAAATTTCTAATTTTATCAGGCCATTTTTTTTCTTTGTAATAAGCTGTTTTACAAATTGTGCCTTTTACCTGTTGCCAATAGGTGGAAGGTGATGTTGTGAAGGTCTGTTTACACTGCACTGTAAGACTTAAATGCAGATGTACAAGAAGATGGTAATATGAACCTACAACACCTATCACAACACATTAACTGAATTAGTAAAGTGTTAAGCCTAGTGTTGAAAAGAAAATATCTTCTTTCAGGAACCTGTTTGCTTTACTCATGACTGGTTATTAAAACGACATGAATGCTAATTTAGAAAAATGGCCTGTGAACCTTTTGCATGCTGGTGCATTTGGAATAAAATATTTTAGTAATGGAAAGGTATTTGAATTTTGGGATAGAATCAAGAAGGGTGGGATGTAGGGATCGAATAGGTAAAGAAAGATAGTAAGAATAGTTAGAGAATTTTATGTGTTTAGGAAGGTGAACATAGTCCAAGCAATTTTATTTGCTCAAACCCAAATATACATTACTAAGTGGATTTAATTGTTTTTTTCGTTTTGGGGTTTTTTTTTTTTAACAAAATCTGAGGCTGTCATGATTTGTCATGCATGGAAGTTTCCAGAAGAATACAAGGTAGCAGAGAGTTCCTAACTCCAAGAACTTATACATGGGAAGGACAGGTGGTAAGAACTAAGAAAAGAAGTAGAACATACCCACACACAAGATTAATGTGATGCTAGCAAACATGGTGTGTTCAACTGGTTCTTGGGCGAGAGTTGGTTGCTGTTTGAAAGGGAAAATAGTGAGACAGTGAAGGGAGTGTGAGAACCAAAGAAGTGGCATCTGACAAGTTCACATGAAGTGAAGCTGAGAAGAAACTTACACTGATGACACTGTTCTTAGTTAATCCAAACAAAAGTATTAATAAGCATTTAACATTCCATTAGACAAATAGACCCATCAAGACCATCAGTGACCTGGCTGGAGGGTTTTGCTGTGACAAAAATGTAAGAGAGATACGTTTTCTGCCTACTCCAGAAGTCCATGGTGTTTCTTTCTTATCATAATTTCATGTCACAAATTAGAGCAGTCTAGAGGTGGTGGGTTAACCGCACAAGCAGAACTGAGTCCATATTTTAAATTCCTATTTATGTAGGTCCTCCACTTCTAGTATCCAAGCATAGATCAGCTAAGTCCATTTTCTTCATAGTAGGCTGCCATTTCCTCTTGGATTAATGAAAAGGAGGAGGATAGAGCAGCATGACTGTAATGCAGCGACAGAAATGGGCTGAAGGATCCCAGGAGGGAAGGTGTAGGAGCTCAGTCTCTGTGTAAGCAGGTAAGGCTTTAAAGTTCTATTTCTGAAAGAAAGGAAATTTTTTGCATGTCTACCTGGAAGATCATTCTGTTCTTGCCCCATGGAGAAAAACTGCACAGAGGTCAAGTCAAAAAAAAACTCCCTTGCATGCTTGGAGTGTCTTTCTTCAGATGGGTCTGCCCGCTTTTAGCTTTGCTTCATCCCTGAATCCTGTGATGAAGGAGGGATAGCTTAAGACTTAGTTTGCCTTCAGAGATCAAATGCTTAATGATTCCCGGCATTTTTAAAGTGATTCACATCTTTCAATGCAGCCCACTCCAGGCTCTCACATAAATCCTCCTCTGCCCTCTTGCCTGAGTTCTATCAATATTTTCTGTTACTACAGAATGCAGTTACTCTTCTGCTAAATAAGCAGGCAAAAGCTGACTGATACAGTTTAAATGAATCAGTCTATTTGACAGTTAACCTGTCTGGTTGACACTGAGGTGACACAAGTTGGCAAAAATGCTGATAAACTTTTGACCTTTTATTTGTTCAAATAAGTGGTTGTGAGCTTACCTTTGTAAAACTACTGTTACTGATAAGTAATGCCACATTTCCAGTGCGTTTTAGTCCTGTTGTATGAGTAGCACTGTACCTGTTGGGAGAGGAGTCTGGGAGTATGCCTTTTCAATTCTGCTCCTTCCTAGGTTAATTTTTCCTTGGCTGTAAGAATCGTCATTTCTCTGTACAAAAATTGATTCACCATTAGTTGTGGACACTTTCCAAAACAGGGCATCTGTTTGTTTATTTCAGGTTCTCTTTGTAATTTGGTTTAAATGTCCTACTGAGGAAAAAAGAAAAGGAGGGAAAACTTGTCACTGCTTTGTTGTCAGGGAGCTCAGCGTTTTTTCGAGCATAACTTTAAAAATTATTCTTTCTCTATCTTTCCATAGCTATTTTGTTCACATCATTCAAAAGGCACTGTATAAATACCATTTATTTATTGCATGTGGTGGGTTTGTGTGTATGTATATGTATGTGGATATATACATTATGTGTGTATATATAGTATATTAGTCTTTCTATAAACAGATCGTTGATAAGCCTTTTCTCATAGATCTTTACAAGTTTTTAAACTGATGGTATTCAGTTTGACCTACAGATCCCAAGGTGTGTCTGGGAATGTTTCCCGTCTCATGCTAACATATACTGCCAAAGAGGAACCTGACCTAAGATGTGTAAAATATCCAGTCCTGGACTGATTGCAAAGCTGGCCTTTCTGCTTAAACCCATGACTGTGAGTAGCTGGATTTTTAGTGGGGGTTGCCAGTTTTTTTTTTTTGCTTTGTTGCTACTGAATTATCTGATTTGGTTCAAGGAGTATTTAGTATCTTGTTTATGTATTACAGGTAGCTTTTAAAATATTAGCAATTATGCCTACAGCTTTAAAGGGTAGCACTTAAATCATGTTATCTAGTAAGTAAAATCCAATTACATTATATAAGAAGCATATATACACACAAATTATAGTCAAGAAAGTATTTTGTATTTTTATATATTTGAGTAGCTTTATAATGCTGAGCTTATTTGCCTGAGTGTTAAGCTTGTATTTTTATTTTGTATAATGTGCTCATTTACAGTGTCTGGTGGATGATGGAAATAAATTGGAAGCAAAACATTTAATGTAAATGAAATTACCTTGGAAGGCATCTGCATATTGAAGTATATAATAGGACCATTTTCTTTTTCACCGAAGAAGCATATAATAATAAAAAGAAAAGAGAATAGGATTTAGTATACAGGGTCACTTCTGTTGTATACCTAATCTAGAAATGCTGATTGAGTATTCAAGGAAGAGGTTAAAAAGCAGACATCATGATCTGTGATACACAGAGCCAGCTACTCAGGACTACTCGCATGAGGAACATTCCTTTCTAATCTTTGTAGGTGATCAGGTTATGCCCTGACATGGGACCGTGATGTGCTCATATTACCTTAAGCTGGCTCAGCAAGTGACTGTTCTTGAGTTGCCAACTAATCATCCAACACCTTAAAGAAATCTTACAATCCATATGTGATGTATTCATGTTGTAGGGCATGTGATGTTACTAATACAAATCCCTCATATGGTAAATTGGATATCCTTTAGTTTGAAAGGTAATTTCATTACTTCTAATGCCACAAAAGTCTGTTTTCGTTAGGAATGTCATGATTTTTTCTTGAAATGTAGCTTCTTTCTCTCTACCTCTCCACTCTCCCTCCTCCCCTCCCTTCCCCCCTCCCCCTTCCTCCCCCCCCCCTTGAGAAATTCTGCAGTTCGTTATTTTTTACTGTAGGAAAATCTTGTTATTCCACTGGCTTTATTTTTGGCCTTTTCTCCTGTCAAGCCTTTACTTATTTTAAACTAAAATAACTGAAAGAACTCTAAATGTTTTGAACGGACTTGTATATTAATATGTTTAATCCTCTGGACAGAAACATCAGAGCAGGGAGGGAAGATTAACTGTTTGGCACCAAGGGAAAAGGGGAACATCCTACTGTGTCTAGCATAATTTACGTAAATCATTGTGCTATTTATTCCTAATTCCACACAGTACTGTTTTCTTGCTGCTTTAGATGATCTGGCTAGGGTAATATTTTGTGCTAATGACAGGACAAATATAAATTTTGTGTTTTGTTTCAGGGTTAGAGAGTCATCCTGACTTATCAGGCAGGGAATTGTGAATGGAGAATGGTATTGAAATTTGACAGAATGACTGCCAAAGTTCTCTTCGAGACATAATTTTTCTTTCATTTTGTGGGAAAGGTGGGGAGTTCTGTCCAAGAAACCATGAAAGCTTCTCTGAAAAAAACAGAGCAACCCAATGGTAGCAGTCTAGTATAGCATTCTTGTTCTGAATCCTGCATCTGGAGCACAGCAGTTGTGGTCCATGGGTCTGGAGGATCTGTTTTGATTCCTGGGATTCTATGGGCTTGAACTGACATGGGGCCTAGAAGCAGTTACTGCAGCACAGAAGGGATTTTCACTGTCAGGCCCAGGAAGATGAGTTGTAGTTGCTTAATAGTAATACTGAGCTGGTTTGCAGGAAGGGTAGGTAGTCTGAAGTGTAGTTGTGCTGCATTGCAGGGAGTTAATGTTTTCTCTTATGTGAACAGGCAGTATAGACCTGAACACCACAAACTAGGTAGCAATGGCAGGGTTTATGTCACAGAAATTAATTGTGTCAGAGCACACTGGAGTAGAACTGTGTGATACATATGTTGCTGGACTGAAACAGATGTGAAAAAAGAGGCAACTTGAGATAATGACTCAGTGGACCCACAGGCACAATTGTTTCATGGCTAAATTGTAGCTCATTAAACCAGATAGCATTAGGAATGCTATTATGACCATACTTCTGTTGCACAGTAGATCTTGCTCCTTTTATTAAGTGTATGGCTCATAAAAGTGCACATTTCATAGAAATATGATTGTGTGCCTTCTTTCCTCACTTCTCTTTTTGTTAAGTACTACCAGCTTCCAATTTTCTGGGGGCTGGATAAAGCAGAAACATGGTAAATGTGATTAATAGACAAGCTAACCTAGCAAACTGTAACACAAGATATGATTGGGAAAAAGAGAAAACTTAATTGGCAGTGGAATACAGAGATGCTGTAGCAGAGCCAAACTGGTAGGTGTGCATAGTGAAAGTGGCCTGTGTTGCTTTGAGACTAAAGCTGTCCTGCTCAAGACACTTCAGATGACTCTGCTTCCAAGAACGTAATTGACTCACAACCTAGATAAAGTCACCAGAGACATGCTGAACTGTCAGGCAAATGTGTGGGTCCATGCTTACAAAGATTCTCAGGATTTGTGAGTAAAGTCAGTAGGGGAGATGATTTAGCTTCTCAAATCCAGAAGCACAATTCTGAGTGGGGATTTAATTGTCTTTTCTTTTTGAAGGAACCTCTAGCAGATTGCACTTCATCTTTATTGTTCTAGCACTTGTATGAGCAATATTTATATGCTGTATCTTTTCACTCAAGTATCTGGTTTGATCGTTGTGTAAGATGTGACACAGTAGTGTTATAGAGAACATGACATCCCAGTAGGATAGACTTTCTTAAGTGTTATGTGACCGTAACACCCACATAAACAAGAAGTAGCTCTGGGAAGACAGCTACTGCAGCATCTTGGAGATTTGGGGGTGCTCAGACCTGTAAAAGTGACATATAGGCAATACTCAAAGGCTGTCATAAATGAGAACAGTTCTTAGCTGACTGTCAATGTAACTAAGCACCAAAGAGCTATCTCTTGATTTGTGCCAAGGTAAAGCAGATACAGATTCAGATCACTCAAGGGAATGTGAAAAATCTATAGAAGACACTCATCACAGAAGATCTGTACAGTAATACCTGCACATACCCCTGCACACTCAGCCACTGTATTAAAAATGTCTCATCTTTTTCGAAAGGCTATACTTTAGTCTGATAGTCTTCTTTGAGAGATTATTTCAAGTACCTATATGGTGCAAAAAAAGACCAAAAAAGAGACTATTGTTGTAGTCACATACTTTGTATTAGTAGAGTTTTTACATGGAGCTTTTGTATGAATAGGGATAAAAGGTCAGGTTGTTTTCTGAGGTACAACCGTCTATGTGATGCTTAGATTGGAGAGTTGTTTTGCACTTCCTCAGACCTTGGCTGAGATCAAAGGGGACATCTAATTACTGAGAAGGGGCATAAAGTGCAGAGGTGCAGTCTGATCTAGTAGGTTCACAAATACAGTCTAGCATTTCACAGGATTAGCAGCTCAGTTTTCAAGACAGTGTGTGTACAAATGAGCTTAGCATAGTTCCTGAGCTACTGCACAATAACTGGGGCACAGAGCTGCACTAATTCAGCTTTGTTGCTCCATGGCCTGGACTTGGCTTATGGTTCTTAAATTTCTATGCGGCATTCTGGGCCCTGCATCGTGTTCAACAGTGACAGCCTTTTGGAGTCAGCACAGAGTGATTTGGGGATGTTGTTCTCAGTATCCTTTAGATGAGTTCTAGATGAGTCTGGCTGTTCTGCTCTGTAGAGCTCCTCTAGTAACTTTTTGGACAATAAGTGGGATGTCCTCCAGGCTTGTGATTTAGCAGCATTTGATAAAGAATAAAATTGCTTTGTTCTAGGGAAAGTGGAATTGAATACACCTTACTGGATTCTGAACCAGTGCGAAAGCTGGTTTAAACTACTGGGGTTACTTTGGGAGTTGTTTTGGTTTTGGGGAGGTTTTGGGGAGGTTTCTGGGTTGTTTTGATTTTTTTTTGTTTTGGTCTTTCAACACTATTAACACATGTATGGATGTGCCATTTTGACAAGGTTTCGTTTTCCAGTTCATTGCTTTGGAATGCTATGCGAAAAATGTGCATTTGCATTATGAATTGCTTCAATGGGTAATTGGGTAAGTGCAATTTAATGAGAGAAATGAAATTCTTCAAATCACTGTTTACATCATTCATCTTTCAAGAAATTACCCTTATGTTAGAACATAACATTAAGGAAGACAAAATAAAATAATGAGATGAATAAATTACCATGTACTGAACATTTGTGTTGGATATGCTTTTTCTTCTTTCCAGTTGTGGCTGTTCATAATGCTTTTGCAGGAAAAGAAAATCATAATGGGGCAAATGAATGTTTAATAGAGGCTTCCATTTTGCTTCAGTACAGATTTTGACAATGGCTTCTTTGCTAGGAGCGGCTAGGTTGTCTTCTGTCTCGGACTTAGAACCCCAGTGCTCTGATGCCCAGGTTCTGGTGTACACAACCTGACTGACAACAGAGTCCTGAGGACCTCTGGTGTTGCTAAAGATGTTATGCTGTCACGTTCAAGTTTCTGCTTAAGAATGGCTCTCTTAAGAAACATGGAAAATATTCTTGGACTTCCTGGGGATTAGGAAAAGAAGGAGGCTTGGATTCATTTTGCCTGACTTTGATCTGAGCTGCTTACTTTCAAAGATCAGGAAAAGACGGGAGAAGGTTTTATCTGAGATGATGAGTGGAGCTGTTGCTGTTTTAATAAAGAGTAAGGTTGAAATATTATTTATCTTGGGAAAAGTATCTTGATCAAGAGCTTTTTCAATACATTAATATGAATGCCTTTAGGATTGGTTAACATAAATATTCACCCTTACTGCTGGCAAAATGTGGAGTTTTGGAGAAATACATAAAAACATTATATTGCTATTAAACAGTCTCTAAAAACAAAAGGGGAATTAACTGTTTTGTTTTCCACGGTCTGTTTAGGAAAATGTCAAAACACTGTAATGTAAATTACATCTTTCTCCATAAAGAGCTGTTATTTGTTGTAAGAGCAAATTGGTTTTTTTGTTATTTTCAGAAATATATTAGAAGTTATTATCCTCTTTGTGTCCTAGTTATTAGATATCCAACATTCTTTTGTGTTAACTTTTTAGTTCATGCTACTTACTTGATTTTAATCTACTATTGATTTTGTACTTACTTAATTTTAACAATGATGGTTTTGTGCTATGAATATGGGTTTTATTTCTAATGGCGAAAAATCATTCAAATTTTTAAAGTTGCACATTTGCAATTACAATTCCATAAGCCCAGTCATTTGTTTTCTGTCTAAAATATGGCAGAGTAAGTCTGAGTAATTCCAGAGTAAAAAGTAATTCCAGAGTAAAAAACTTCCTGAAGATTCTCTGAAGAGGCTTCTACCCAGAAGTAATACTCAATTTGATATTCAGGAAAGGTGTGATTCCCTTTTTGGTAGTTTAAGCTCCTGCTGAGTGCAGTGAGGTTGCAGACTTGGTGGCTCCCAAAATTCGCTCCAAAAGTACAAACATGACTGCCGTGGTGAAGTGAAGTGTTGGTAACGCATTGCTGTTGAATCACAGAGATCATAACACCGCGACCGTAACAGTGGTGTACTGCTGCAGTTGCGTAGTGCAACACTGCAGCATTAATTGGGAAGCCTTAATTTGAGTGATAGGTCTGACAAAAATCTCTGTCCAAGTCTTCCTACCTCTCCTAAACAGGCAAGCTAAGGGAAAAGAGTGCTCCTGGCTCCTGGTGAATGATTCAGCTTCTTTCAGCGTCTGCTGTGTAGGCAGAGAGCTCATTAATATGTGTCTGTAGTAATGTTTGTCCTTTTCCCAGTAGTATAAGTAACATACTCCTTTTTCTATGACTTTCACCAATTCTTAATTTATGCATAAGTTTAAAACTGCCTATAGCCTCCTCAATAGGGAGAAATTATTATGCAGTGACATAGTGAAATTAAAACTCAATAGCACTTCTGAGATAATACCCTGTTAGGATTGCTTACTCCAGAATACAAATATTTTCTCTAGTACAGTGTTTGGTTACTTCAGAAAAGGGCAAGCAGAACTGTTCTGTGCCAGCTGTTGCAAAATGGCTTTTAATGCAGCATCTGCTTTTGGTCAGGATTGCTGTGTGTTGCTGGTCCAAAGGGACTGTAGCCACAGCCCTCTGGGAGGGAGTGCAGCTTTACCCTCATTTCACAATATTTTGTTTGAAAGTTCATAGCACCCAACTGACCCTGTGATTCACTTGTGCTGGTATTCTCCTGTCCAGCCTTAAAAACAGCTTCTTGTTCTACTAATTATTACCAGTGTATTTGGGGAAATATTATGTCCTCATTTGATCTTTTTCATGAGAGCTGAAAATGTTAAAAATTTCTCTGGGTTTTTTTTTTTTTTTTAATTATTTTTATTTTTTAACCCTGGGAATGTCATTTTTGACACAGATGAAGACAGTAATTTAGGAAATATAGCAATTTTCAGGTATATTTCCTGAGGATTGAATGACTTAGTCATTAGAAAGAGGAAAATTTTATTAGACTGACTATAAAGGACTAAAGCTAGTGAAATTCTCCTGGCTCCAGGAACCGTGGATGAAAGGATGTGGGAGTCTTGGAGAAATGACCACAATTAGATGGCATTGTCAGTCACTGGATATTTGAAGTTGTTTGGGACATGGAAACATTTCTGTTTTATTCTTACCCTTGAATGGAGGTTCTTTCAATATCATGTAAAGATAGCTGCATAGTTCAAAAATATGATAACCTTAATAGACTGTTAGAAGATGTAATTGTAAGAGCTGTTAACCTAGACATTTTTACAAGACTGTCAGATTATACAATAGCAACTATGTTATGAACTAGGATGAGGGGTAAACAGCCACAAAGATGATTGGGGGCTGGAGCACCTCTCCTGTGAAGACAGGCTGGAAGAGTTGGGCTTGTTCAGCCTAGGGAAGAGAAGGCTCCAGGGAGACCTTATGGCAGCTTCCAGTACCTAAAAAGAGTGGCCTACAAGAAACCTGGAGAGCGACTTTTCACAAAGGTATGTAGTGACAGGACAAGGGGGAATGGCTTTAAGCTGAAAGAGGGGTGATTTAGCTAAGACATTAGGAAAAATTCTTCACTGTGCGGGTGGTGAGACACTGGCACAGGTTGCCCAGAGAAGCTGTGGCTGTCTCATCCCAGGAAGTGTTCAAGGCCAGGTTTGATGGGACTTTGAGCAGCCCGGTCTAACGGAAGGTGTCCCTGCCCATGGCAGGGGAGTTGGGTCTAGAGGATCTCTAAGACTCCTTCCAACCCTAATTCTTCTAGGATTCCGTGACATGCATTTAAAATAAATACTAAAACCGAAAATACGTTAACCATCTGAAGACTATGTAACGGTTTGCAAATGTACTATGGTTTTCAATGTCAGGTGGCTGGCATTCCTCAGGAGCAAAATTCCTGACCAGTCAAGCACATACCAAGGGAGAGATGTGTGAGGCTATTTCAACAGTGTACTATTTTTGCACTGTACTACAAAGCTGCTTCTCACAAACACTTGGGTTTTACTGTATTCACATAAGATTTTCAAGCCTGATTACAGGAGAACTCTGGTCTTTGAGTGTTATGTCCTATGTTTTCCGATTTGGCTTTAATCTGCTAGTATATTTGAAATTTTACTAGTTAACAGGGTTTAAAAATACCATGGCCTAGTTGTAGTATATATCCCTTTAGAAAGCAACTTCTTAGGAAGAACCCAGCAATGCCTGCAGGCTTACTCTGAAAAGATAAACCCTTATGAGGAAGAACTTGTGTTACTACCACATTTCTTCTCTATAAAGGGATAAGAAATTCAGACAGTGTTCTTACTGCTCATTAGAGGTCAGTAGTAAAGCATGACGGAAAGGAAGAATTGAGCAGTTGTTTAAAGAACTCAGTTCTCTTCTGTTCCAAAGTTATTTTGCTGTATTTGAGACAGGAAAAAAAAAATAAAATCTGTTTTCCAGATGTGAAGTTTAAATGAATTCCATAAAAGAGATTTCAGGTTGCATTGCATGAGGATATAGTTACTGAACATTGGATTGAACATATAAGTCATTAATTCTTTGGTAATATTTATTTTATCTGATAGTAGAGCATCAGTCACTTGAATGCAATCTAGATCATTCTGCAGGAAAAATCAACTTATTTAAATTACAAATTACAGGTGTCTTAATTATCTCACAATGCCTCCAAACCAAGACAAACTATATGAGAGAAAGTATTAAGGACAGGATGTGTGACTGTCACCTTCAGTTCTGAAAAATCAGCTCTGCAGAGACGTGGTGAGCATAGTCTGAAAGTTTTAGATTTTATGACATGAGTTGTATTTTAATGTGCATGCCAAATGTGCAAACACATACAATATAACACACACTTGGTCATCAGTGCCCCAAATGTTTCAATATGCATCATTAAGACCCATCTCCTCTAAAGTTCATTATGACCCTATCCAAACCTCACCATTGTTAAGACTCCAGTGCCTCCTACTGACTTTTTGTCAAGACCCTAAATAGTAGTCCCCAAGAGACTAGCATCAGTGGAGATGGTGAAGCAGTTTAACAGTTTAAAACCAGTGCTTTTTAACATTCTTGAATAATTTACATAATCTGAAAAAAAAATTAATTCCTCTGCAGACACCTAATTCTGGAGTGAAGAATAGCTGCAGTTTTCACTTCAGTCTTGGGAACAGAATTATTAACGTACTAAATCAAGTAAATTAGATATCATGCAAAGCTGGGTTATTTTTCAGGATTTAATAATGCATAATCAATAGAAGCATTTACTACATTCTGGTGCTTTCTCAACATGGACTGAGACAATTTTTTAAAGCACAGTTTTTCAGCATTCAGGCTACTGTGAACTGCTGCCAAGGCAGTTCCTTGTAAACTGTTCCCAGAGGCCTCTGCAGTTGAGCATCCTCCTTCTCTGCCTTCCCTTTAGGTTTTGCTCAAAGGTGCAACTGAACATTTCAGCCTTTACGTATCAGAATAAAAATCACAGTCAGCACAGACATGTGCCTCTCTTATGAATGTTTGGGGCCTCATTTTATACTGTGAGAAGTTTCTATGAGCTTTGAGGTAAAGATAGAAAGGATGCCATTAAGAATTCAAAAATCCACTCCTTGTCTTCTCCACACCATTCTCACAGCTTGGCAAGGAGCTGGGCTGTTTCCTACTGAAATCAAACAAATCCTTCTTAATGGCTTTTCCTGGAAGTTAGAATTACCTCTAAAAAGGGAATATTCCTTCAATCAGTATCAGGGATATACACCCATTTCCATAAATTTTCCTTTCCAAGCTACTTGGCTGCCATCATTAATAGTAAAGTTAAGTTAATGGAATACCTTATTGCCATTTTTGCTTTTGAGAAAAGTATGGCTTGTGTTAAACATGGTACATAAAATACCTGAAGAAATCAGACACTCAGAACTGAAACTTGCTCTGATGAGTAGGACAGAGTTAACTGTTTACTGAAGTACCAGGAAATCCATTAGCATATTCTATTGACCATTCTCATAGGAGAAAGTTTTGTTTACTAGTCCCAGGGACATCCCATTTTTAAAGTGAAATGGTGAATGTCAGTGAGGTAAGTCAAGTTCAACTACAACTACATTTTTGAAAGAATCTCAGGGACTGTCTGTGTATATTTGGATGCTGGAGTTGGTCCTACTCAGCGGAAGATGGCGCAAGATGAATGTTTAATTATGGAAGCATCCTAGCAGGGAGCTAACTAAATAAAACAAAGAATAAGTGTTTGGGATTTGGCCCAATAGATGGGCCTCAAAGGTGCGAAGTGACTGCATATGTTTCTAGAGAAGCACACGCACACCCCGCTCCCCATAAAAACTAGCTAGAATAAAATTCCTTATTTTTCTACTGTATGTAATGCAATCATAACATGAATTCTGAGGCAGTGAGAAAAGAAATCCTTATAGTTATCATGTGATTCTGTCTTTCCTTCTCCTCTCTTCCCTTCAGATGAGTAATGGCATAGTTGTGAGACTTTGTAGACTTTGACTAGCTGGTTATTCCTGAACTGCATGACATACAGGAAGTGCATTTAGATACTGAGAGGGGTTGATCTGTGCTCTTCTCATCAGTTGCTACATTTGGGCACAATGTTGTATAGGTATCTAAATACCTGTTTATCCCCAGCGTGTCTACTATTTTGTGGGCAGAACCTCTGTGGTGCATGGGGAGGGATGATGTGGCATTGTGTTCTGATTCCAGGCTGCTTTGGCTATGCAGTCTAACTGTTTCTAGGTTAATTCAGCAAATACAAGGCCAGGTTTTGTGCTCCACTAGAATCTAACCTGTGTAGCCAGCTAGATCTAAATTGGTTTAAATTGGCATTTGGGTTCCCCTTGTCCAGGGCTGCTGCAGGGAAGAGAAAGGAGAAGAGCAGGTGTAGCAGATGAGGTGTTCTGCCTATCAGCCTCTTTGAATGAGTCTTTTATTTCTTTTTTTTTTTTTTTTCTTCTTCTCATTAGTGTTTAGAAAAAGGAGCAAAAAGGCAGAAAGATAGTTTAATATCATTCCCCAGTCTTTATCGTGTCATACTTCTATTGGACATGCAAGAGTGACTAGTGTAGTGCAGAGATTTCCAACATTGCTTTAGTCTAGCTAGTAAGGGCACTCCTAGCACATGGCTGTGGCAGCTTGGAGGTGCATTCGTTTTAATTGTGGAGGACATATATTCTGTATCTACCCTTATTTCTTAGTTTGAAGCACAGGGAAAATTTTTTTCTATGCTAGATTTCAACTTTCAGCATTTTACAATATAACTTGATCTTTTATCCTTATTTCTGTTTCAGTGAAGCAGCAGGGAAATATACTGGTCAGTCAAGAGAATTTTAACTTTCAGGTACTGCTGCAGGCTGCACTAAAAACCATTCTGTCTTCCCAGGCAGTCTGTGTTTGGCTCAGTGTGATTGTGCTGCTGTTCTCTTCAGGAAATGTTCCAGAGTGATGGTCTAACATAGCAAGTGTGTTGCAGACCTTGTATTTTGTTGTATTTTGCTGGCATTCTCATCTATGTAAAATGATGCAAAACAGGCCAATGTGTTGAAAGTTCTGATCTGAACACCCTCTGCACCAATGGCAGGGTAATTTTTCCCAAGTGATTTCACAATGCAAGGCCCAGCCTAGAGGCAAAACAGACCTCATGCAGAACAGTAATGGAAGGAAATCAGAAAGTCTATTTAGGTATGTTCCTATTTGCAGTATCATGTAACTGTCTGTGTCATGGTAAGATGTCTGAATAAAAGACCATTGAGCACTTTTTCCACTCTACATTCTTGCATGAATATTTTTGTATTTTCAGCACCTAACTTATGGGAAAATGGAAACCTCAACACTTTCAGATTTGTAAGCCACTCTAGGCTTATCAAATATTGTTTCTGTCTCTAGTTATATTTCTAAAAACCTGTCCAGCTCTGTACTAATTCACTTGCCACTTTTTCATCTGTTTTCAGGAAGGAAGGGAGTTGGGATAAAATAGAAATAAATACTTCTGGGCAGATGATAAAATGGTCTTTTCAAAATCACTATACTGAGCACAGAGGTAGTTTCCCTTGTATAATATAATCAGACTATACTCAGGCACTTAGTAAGAGCATTTTGGGGATAAGATACTTTTGCCACACTGCAGCGGAATTTGTTCCACTAATTATTTCAGTTTTCTTTTTTTAATCAGTATTTTTATTTCAAAAGATACTGACTTCACACCATTACTTGTCAGTCATTTATACTTAGCCCTGAAGAAAATTGTTTAGACATCTGTTATGTTTGAAGCAGAATATTTTTCTTGCTCATCTGTAAGATCAGTGAATGATCGTACCTTAGAGTTAGACCAAATATCATTGTTCCCTAAATATCTGAAAAGTAGTTCTACTCCTGGAGTATTTACTCAGGGATTTGGGGGCAAAGGCTTTTTAAAAATGAAACTTTGGGGTGCTGAGAACCCATACTGGTCAGAAATATAGGGCAGTGAAAAAGAGTAGGCAGTATTGGTTCAAAATCCTTTGTTAGAAAATGATTGTGAGCATACTAGAAATATAATGTCAATGCAGTTTAATAGTTTTGCAAATTTTATTTGTAGCATTTACATTGCTTATAACTGCAAAGGAGTTTGGGGCATAGTCATGTTTATATGCCATGTTCATTATACAACTTGTATGTTATAGTGGCCTTTTGCTGAATGAGAATTGCCATATCAGGCCTTTGTTTCAAGTGAATGCAATGTGAAGTGTAAGTCTTCAGAAGCTGGTAAGTGATTATTTGAATTCTAAACAGACAAAGTGATTATAAGCATCCTTTAGTGCTTAACCCAAACATAGTAATACCTCCCCCCTCCCCCCCCCCAAGTTTCAGAACTGCTCGTAATTTTCATTTGTTATTTCATTCAACAGAGATTAGTTGTAGAAGAACCAGAAAAGTCATTCTTATCTAGCTGACTGGTTTCTGGAAAGCCAAAGCAGCTGGGGCACTATTAACACGTAACTTATGTAGAGAGCCTATTACCATTAGTTACACTAATGTCCAATCTCACCGTTAGCTTAAGCTAACTCTCTGTCAGCATCCATTTAATTTTTCTTTCATGAATAATTGTTTCTGTGAAGGACAGGTGGCTGGTTCTAGCATTGAGACAAGTCTGAGGGGGATGCTCCTGCTCCATTTAAGCTTCTGGTATGGGATTAAAGATGTTTTGCATATTCTCTGTGGTAGAGACAGGTTGTACAAAAATGGGGCAAAACTAGTGTATTAAATAGTAGCTTGAAAATCCCAAGTAATCAATATGAAGCTATTTTGGCCTAAACTGTGGATAGTCCTTTCACAGATCCATAATACGTAGAAAGTCTCTCTTCTATGGCTGTTGCATGACTTCCTCTGAAAGCTGAAAAATTACTTGTTCAACCTTGCCTCAAAGAAAGAAGCTGTAGAAAAGATGGAAAGTACGTAGTACTGTTGAAGCATTCATTACAGGCCATGCAGCAAAAGTTGGAGAGCATTTTGGTGAGCAAAGACTACTGCCCATAGAGTAATGCAGATGCATCTGGCACGCTATCCTGAGACTTAGTACTGGAGCAGGACAGTTCTGACTGTATCCTTGCCCAAACTGAAAATTGGAATTTAAGCGGGTTTTTTTTAAAGTATCTTGTTCCAGGACACACACCAGAGTGTTAACCAGCAAACCAGATGGGCAGTTTCTGATCTGTCCTGGGGGAATGTAATTGTTGGGTGGTTTCATAGTTTCAGCAGTGCAAAAAGAAGCAGCATTTGACTCATCAAGCAGGGATAGACTAAAATCCTGTTTCTACCAAGCTGCTGATGTTAATCCAGATGTACTAAAACATCCAACAAAAATAATCCATACAGGAAATGCAACAGTTGGAAGTCCTTTGAGGTTTTCTTCTTGAACTGTTCCACATTTACGTGTGGAATAGTGGTACGCAGTATAACTCCATGTGTTTGAGAAAGCAAGAAATTAAAGAATGCTAGTGTTCTTGCCCATTTCCATTTAAGCTGATTCTTCTTAGTCTTGGGGCTTCACAGAGTTTTCTAGAAAAGGATTTTTCTGAGATTAAGGAAGAAGGAAGTAGTGCTATCAGAGGAACATTTCACAAACTCAGAATTCCACCCTTCAGAGAGAAACTATGTTGAATCATGGATGCTGACAGCATCCAGGGTCATAAATAGGAAGTACAAACACATGATAGCAATACTAAAGTAACTCCATACTATTAAATCAACACCATATTTTTATAAAGCCATATACACATGATATTAGTCAGCCTTATGCCAAGTTTCCTGTAGTGATCTGAACAAAGTTTCAGTTCTTAGCTCTGATTTATAGGTTCTGAGCTCTGCTCTTGACAGTTGTACTTCAAACTTTTTGGAAATCAGCCTCTGTATTTTGAAAGGTCATACTGGTGCCGGTTTAGCACACCAGCAGATCTGGATAACTGTTTTCATTTGAAAGTAAATTAACTGGAAAAATCTGTTTGGGAAGGGACAAAATTGTTATGATGAGTATCAGGTTTGCGGAATAGGAATATCTGGAAAGAATAACTAAAATGCTTTTAAGAGTTAAAAAGTTAATTTTAGAAAGTACAGAACTTTTAGGCCATTTCTCAAAATGGTGCTTTTGTATAAACACTTTTCCTGAATTCCTGTATGGAAAAGTAAAATATATATTCGATTCTTCCTGACAATATTTATATCAGGAAGAATACCAGGAGTATTTGTATTTCAATCAGTGCGCTGAACTCTACACCACACTGTGGGTTCTAAAGAACACTTTATGAGATTTAAACAGCTCTTATAACTAAGCATATGGTTTAGGGACCTGATGCAGCATCTTTGTTTGGTTAGAGCTTTGACACTGATTTTAATGAGTGAATCTAAAAAAAATTATGAAAATATCTCAGCCTGTGCTAGACTGAGCTCATGAGTAAGGGGTTTGATGTGTGTCATTGTATATACTAAGCAGTGTAAGTGGTTACTCACTACCAGTGCATGTATGCTTTCTAAATAACTTCCTCCTTCACATCGCTGCCGTAAACCCTCTATGACTGAACCCTTTCTTTTGGGAATCTCCTTGTTTTCTCCAAGAAGAAGCCATCTTAAAAGAAACATTCTGTGTTAAAATACTATCTATCAATTGTAAAGTAGATTTTGAAGTGAAATTCGAGCTCTTTGCGCTTTAGGTTTGCATCTAAGCATTCAAAAGCTGCATTGATGTGCTCTGTTAGATGACACCTATGGAAATAGTTGAGAGAAATTTTTCAAGTCAGGATTCATTTACCTTTCACAATCTTGATAACAAACTTATAGAGAAAATACAAACCCTTTTGCAGACTTATTTTTCTGCTCTGTGATTTCATTACTAGCCGTAGAAATCTTTCAAATTCATGAAGGTAACAGATGACTGATTACTCAGTGTTGCAGCAGAATAAATCTCTTGTAACCATAATTAAAGAGCACGTGTTCCACACTGCCCAGGCAGTGGGCATTAAATGCGTTACAGTGAGGAAGCAGACACCTTATTAATCACCTTATTGATTACCAGCAGTTTCCTAATAAATTGAAATAATAAATTTCTGCTTAGCATCCTCACATACAGATGTAAATTTAAACCTACTGAAAATATGTTTAGAGTTCTGTCTTTTTCAAAGTCACTTCCAATTAAAATAGCCTTAAAAAAATCAACTTCCACAACCAAATATGTGTGGTTCTCTTACAGTTAAATAAAAGGTTTTGACTGGAATCACAGCCTCTTGAAGTATAGACCTGTTGGGAGCAACAAGTAAAAATAAATCTCTTTATGCCTCTACTTTACAGATTTCCTGACCTGTTTAACACCGAAGTGATGAGAATAGTGAAGGAGGCAAAAGTTCTCGCATCCCCACTTTGATATAGCAATGGAAAGCTCTGTCAGTATTGGGGGATCAGCATTATTTGTGAAGATACCCAGCACCTGTTCTACCTTCTTGGTTTTCTCTCCAGCCCTTGGAAATAAGACTAGCTACCAACTGGACTAGCTACTAACTGGACAAGCTACCAGCATGGCTTCCCTAACCCATGTGGTCCTACAGAGGGAAAGCACGATTTCATGCTAAGGTATACTGAAAAGCCATAGATCTGAGGCTGGTTTATTATTTTGGTGGACTCCTCCCAGGCTGGCAGCAGTAGATGGTGTGGAAATTTTACATCCTGATTTTGGTTTGCTCTTCTTAGCTGTAGGCAACCACATCCATGAGGAGGATCTGTGTGTTGTGTGGTAAAGGACCCTAGCAGAAGGGCACCATGACCTCATGTGATATCTGTTTACCTTAGTGCAAGAGAGATGAGCTCTATTCAATTCCAGGATATGAGATTTTCTTTTGTTCTTGCCATTTTTAATACATTGGGCAGATAGATTTTTATGTCCACAGGCTCCTTTGCAGTAGGAATTTTAATAGCACCCTTGACTTTCGTGTCCAGAACAGTTTCCTTGAACTTACTCCTCCAGGCCTTTTTAAATCGTGATCCCTACAAGAACTTAGTCAGCTAACGAGGAAATAATGACCTCATGATGAGGGAACTAAAAATATCTACTTTCATATACATGCATTTAAAGTAAGTAACTTACAAATTTTATATATATTTTGCTTCTTTCTCTTTGTATGATGCTTGTTAGCAATATTGTAGGGGGTTGCTGCTTTTGCTGCATTCTAACTACATTTGTACATAAAATAAAATGGTCAGATCAATATAATCACAGCAATGAGCTTATGTACAGGTTCTTTTATCAATAGAACTTTTATTAATAGTGTAAAGTTTGGTATTATAAGAGCTTTCAGTTAAGTACAGTTGTTTGGCAATTGGACTGACGTGTGTAAGTACACAGGGACTTGCACAGTCATTGTGACATTGTGACATTGTGACATTGCAGTCATCTTTTGTGGGAAAATTTATTCTATAAAAGTGGAAACTTTGGGAAAATTCCTATTTTGGAAGGAAGTTTTGGTCCTATAAAAGAACTGACATCAGATCAGTGATTCCCCTGTAGGTTTAACACTTTGGTACGTTACTGACAGTGCTCTGAATACCTCCAGTGTGAGTACCTCAGAGGCATTTCCAGGAGATGGCAGTGAATGTCACTGTGCCTGCTTGAAACATCATTCCTACCTGCAGAAAAAGTTAGAAATTTGCTCCTTGGAATAAATGTTTGCAGTTTGCTGAGTCAGGAAATACAGCTGTCAGTCAACTTCCACATTCCTGACTTCATGATTTGCCTTCAGTTTGCAAACATTTGGCTCACAACATATACTTCCTTTTGTATTTGGCCTGCATTTACCACAAATTGGTTATAAGTCACCAGCAGTGATGAAGTGCACTTTCAGACTGGTATGCCCTGAGTTTGAGCATCAGTAAAGCTGTGGAACTTAAAGACAAAGCAGACAGAATAAGGTAAAAAGGTAACCTGTCAGCATAATTAAGGTAACAAATCATATTTATAGTATATCTAGGCCTAGAAGTGCCAGACCTTGGTTAATAATCAATTGTAATTACTGTTAAGAATTAATGGCTTTCCTGAATTGTGAATTGATGTGAAAAATCATTCAGAGGCATTTTTCCACACATTTCTTGAGGTGCCACTAACTTGATTTTGAGGAGAATTTAACATTTTGAAAATCATCTTACAATCAGTCAGGTCACTGGAGCAGTTTGCCTTAGTCGACGAGGAATGGGTTAGGGACCAGTTGAGCAATCTGGACATCCATAAATCCATGGGTCCAGATGGGATGCACCCGCGGGTGCTGAGGGAACTGGCGGAAGTCATTGCTAGACCACTCTCCATCATCTTTACCAAGTCTTGGGAAACGGGAGAGGTGCCTGAGGACTGGAGGAAAGCAAATGTCACTCCAGTCTTCAAAAAGGGCAAGAAGGAGGACCCGGGTAACTATAGACCGGTCAGCCTCACCTCCATCCCTGGGAAAGTGATGGAACACCTTATCCTTGATGCCATCTTAAGGCATATCAAGGATAAGAGGGTTATGAGGGGCAGTCAACAAGGCTTTACCAAGGGGAAGTCATGCTTGACCAACCTCCTAGCCTTTTATGAGGAAATAACATTGTGGGTGGATGATGGCAGAGCGGTGGACGTGGTCTACCTTGACTTCAGCAAAGCATTTGACACAGTCTCCCACAGCATCCTCATAGCTAAACTGAGGAAGTGTGGTCTGGATGATCAGGTAGTGAGGTGGACTGCGAACTGGCTGAAGGACAGAAGCCAGAGAGTTGTATTCTATGGGGCGGAGTCTAGTTGGAGGCCTGTATCTAGTGGAGTGCCTCAAGGGTCAGTACTGGGACCAGTATTATTTAATATATTCATCAATGATTTAGATGAGGGAATTGAGTGTACTATCAGCAAGTTTGCTGATGACACTAAGCTGGGAGGAGTGGCTGACACGCCAGAAGGCTGTGCTGCCATCCAGCGGGACCTGGACAGGCTGGAGAGTTGGGCAGGGAGAAACTTGATGAAATATAACAAGGGAAAGTGTAGAGTCCTGCATCTGGGCAGGAACAACCCCAGGTTCCAGTATAGGTTGGGGAACGACCTGTTAGAGAGTAGTGTAGGGGAGAGGGACCTGGGGGTCCTAGTGGATGGCAGGATGACCATGAGCCAACACTGTGCCCTTGTGGCCAAGAAGGCCAATGGCATCCTAGGGTGTATTAGAAGGGGGGTGGTCAGTAGGTCGAGAGAGGTCCTCCTTCCCCTCTACTCTGCCCTGGTGAGACCACATCTGGAATATTGTGTCCAGTTCTGGGCCCCTCAGTTCAAGAAGGACAGGGACCTGCTGGAGAGAGTCCAGCGCAGGGCGACTAAGATGATTAAGGGAGTGGAGCATCTCCCTTATGAGGAAAGGCTGAGGGAGCTGGGTCTCTATAGTTTGGAGAAGAGGAGACTGCGGGGGGACCTTATTAGTGTATATAAATATATAAAGGGGGAGTGTCATGAGGATGGAGCCAGGCTCTTCTCAGTGGCAAACAATGATAGGACAAGGGGTAATGGGTATAAACTGGAACACAAGAGGTTCCACTTAAACTTGAGAAGAAACTTCTTCTCAGTGAGGGTGACAGAACATTGGAACAGGCTGCCCAGGGGGGTTGTGGAGTCTCCTTCTCTGGAGACATTCAAAACCCGCCTGGACACATTCCTGTGTAACCTTATCTAGGTGTTCCTGCTCTGGCAGGGGGATTGGACTAGATGATCTTTTGAGGTCCCTTCCAATCTCTAACATACTGTGATACTGTGTAATCCCTGTATTATCTTTACTTCCTTTTTGAATTTGTTTAATGAAGACAAATGCAGCAATAGCTCAAGTCAGTGTGTTGACCTGTAAGGTCTGCTTCACTGTAGTTTCTTTTGTGTTCTTTCAAGCCAGCAGGAATGGATTTGCATCCCACAGTGATACCTGAAATACTCCGTAAAACTGGACTGTCTGTATAAGCAGCGTCCAGACAACTAGATACACTGAGGTGACCAGAGAAATAATCAGGTTTGAGTTAGGCTTGAGTAGAGAGGATGACCAGTATGTATTTTATTGGTTTTATTTATAGAAACAAACTCTCCGCCCCTGCCCCGAATTTTCTGTATGTTAGATGTTATTTCATATTTAAAGTGTTTTGTTGTATTTTTTGTTATTTTCAGTACAGTTGACTTGTTTCCTTGTTCTGTTGCATTTAATGGGTCTGTAAGGTATTTGTTGCTGACACTAGGTGTCACACTAAGAATGCTTCTTTCCCACTGAACGAGAATACAGTGTTCCCAGAATGTCCTCTCAAATCGGAATGCTCGAGGTCAGCAGGAGTTTTTGCATCGATTTTAGTGCGGTTGAGTTTGTGCCCTTGATGCTTACCTTGATTCACTTCTTGTGGAATTGCAAGACGTGGACACAAACTGCAGTTTGGCAGCCACTTGGATTTTGTGTCCCCTTTCAGTGTCTGAGAAGCTAACTACGGAAAAAGACATTTGCCTCCCAGTCTTGCCCAGACGTTTCCAGTATTTGGATATGGAGTTCAAAATTCATACTGGATTTTTCAATGCAATATTACGGTTCCATTAATAAAAGTTCAGATGAGAAGCTCTCAAAGAAACATTCAGCAGGACAGATTCTATCTAGATTTGCATGCTGTAAAACCCCGCATCAATGAACTGGTTCCTGCACTTTGGCTGGAGATGCATTATTCCATGCTTCATGCCAAGCCCTGAAATCCTCTGAACCTACAGTCACAGCCTCTTTCCTTTGCAAGGAGTTTCATGGGGACACTTATATGGCACGTATATGGATAGGAGGGCAGTGAGAGAGGTGGGAAAACTAGCCCACTGGTAGCAGATAGGATTATTGTGCGCTAATTGTGCAAAGTTCAGAGAGTCAAAGCTTCCAAATATTTTGCTAGGAGCTTCTCAATATACAGGTATTTATGTAAGATCTAATCTAAAGCTTGTAGAAGTACAAAAGCCTGTGTATCGATGGCGGTGTAGTTTGGATTAGGCACTAAGTGCAGACATGAAGACAGGTCTGTGCCTGAAGTGTTTCCAGTTATGAACAGAGGAAATAAATAGATGGAAAGATGAATGAGAGAACTTTAAAGCTCTGTATTTATTTTTTCATTTGAGCTTTTCTCATTTGAGTAAGCAGCTTGTTCACCAGGTGTCTTATGGCAGCTTGTGCTGATAAATGCAAGAACTTTGTTTTGGAAGCTTCTGAAAGCTTTTAAAGATAAAGCCTTTACTTCTTCTTTCAGCCTCATCTTCTGAGAAAAGCGTTTAAATCCTAAACACTTGCAATTCTCCAGCAACATGTGATAGACTCATGTTGAAAGCACTATAAAACTTGTTTACAAGGACTCAGAGAGTGAAAAATTGTTTAATTTAAAATGCCGCAGAGGAAGTAGGGTCTGACAGGTCCAGAGCCTGATTTTTTTCCTGTCTCACAACAGGGATAATGTACCAGTGTGGACATTCCTGTCACCTCTGGAAAGCCTTTACACTAACTGTGCACATGTGCGCCACAGAACGCAAGAGGGATACAGGGCAATGGACAATGCTATTTCCATTCCATTCACCTGCTTCTTCCTGTGTTTTGTGGATTTAAATATCAAAAAGGAACGTCTGCTCTAGTTTTCCTCCCATCACTGTCTGCCTTGATGCTAAGAACAATGGTGGAACAGACAGAGCTATATCCCATATTCCTCCTCCTGAGGTGAGACAGGTAGCAAAGAGGGAGATGGATGTCATCTGTCTGTTAATACTGGGGGACTTTCATACCTATTTGCTTTGTCTTGTATCACTCTGATACATGGAAAATTTGAAAGAGCTGTTGGTGGTGAAAAATGTTTAATGTCATGTTAAAGACATCTGAAATTCTTGATGCTTGATGCTTGTCTTGTCCTGTTGTCAGTTGGTTTGAATTTGGTCTGTGAATTGCGTTTGCAGTAGCATAGATGAGATAAACAGACAGGTTCTATGGAGCAAAGCCTTCTCAAGTAGCAAGTAGAACATGGTGGCAGGTCTCATATTCTGGGATCAAGGCTCATGGTTGTGGCCATTAGACCCCACTTTGGATGTATGCATAATAAAAAGTCAATGTTGTGCAGAAATTGTCAAGCTAGTGTTCTGGACTCTGAGTCTGCCCACATATATTAGTTATTCCGTCACTTGCTTACATCAAATCAGACCTAGACAGAATGTTGGTTTAAAGTGCTCTGCGTCCCCAGCATTGAAAGATAATTCTTGAGAGTCAGTGTCTTACAAATATTAAAGCAAAAAAACCTCTTTTACTGTCCAGTTTTGTCCTCTCCATGCAAGGCACATAGTGAATGTATAAACCAGGGTTTTTTGCATGCTTGCAGGTAATGTGGATCTTGTAAACTGTAGCATGTTCAATGTATTCAGCTTCAGATCATGTAGGAGAAATGCAGGAAGCTGCATAAAGCATGACTACAGCCTTAAGTGAGGAAGGATAAGATGGTCCTAGGAGAGCCTGAGGGCAGTATTAGTAATGATGCTGCTGCTTTTACTGGCTCCTGGTGTCACCACATAAGCTTCTCAGTGTCTTTGGGTTGGAGATGGGGGTTGCTTTTTTCTTTTCCCCCTCTGCAGACCCATCAGCTGTGAGATGGCAAATAGGAAAAATCACGTTGTTTTTCTCTTCCGCAGATCACGCTGCTCTTGGTAGATGAGGACAGCAGTTCTGCAGGTCAACTGCATGCTTGAGACCACTGTTCAGCAAGAGGAAATAGTGACAAGAGTTGCCAGGGCAGGATATGAGGCATATCTGATGCCTGGTAGTTCTTGTGCCTTGTGCTATGTTCTAAGCTGAATGAATAATAAAAGCATAAATGCACACAATAGTATTGTGCATTTAAGACTGTTTCAGCTTTAGCTGTGCAGTTTTGATAACTGTACAGACCAGAATGTGCTTTAGGATATGTCAGATGTGTTCTTCTCATATCTACTACACCTGTTGTGTCCTACTGGGATTTTGCTGACCACCACAATTATTCATATCATCCCAAATGTCAAATCCTCTGAAATCCACTGAAGCTCTACTGTGATGGAGCGGAGGATCATTATTATGCATCTACTCATGCACCTTTGGAAAAAGAAGAGCCTCATGAAAGGAAACATGCTTTATGTATGTCTAAGATCTTATTTCCCTGTTCAGTCCGTTTCACATGTATGAGCAGTGTCTACCCTTGGGCAGCTGCACAAAATTCATCACAGACCAGTTTCTTCTTGGTTATTTAGTTTCCTAATAGTAGCCATCTAGGGGCAAACACTTCCCAAACCACTGAGTCTGAACAAAACCCCTATAACACTTGGAGCAATTTGGTTTCAGAGTGTTTGGCTTGGATCAATTTCTGTATCTAACTCTAGGGGCCTTCTTCTTCATTAGTAGTGCATTAGCTGTAATAGTTACCTTGTGCTGCTTCTGGTACTTTCTCTCGCCTGCACAAAAGCTCTAATAAATTGTGTGATGCTCTGAGCATCATTGCTGCAGCCAGTGCAAAGTAGAAACCTGAGCTGAGCTGATCAGCTTCTTTCTGCTGATCCATTCCGACCACTTTTAGACTGGTTTCTGAGGCATTAAAATCTCCTTATTATAGAAAGGCAACAAAATTGAGTGTTGTCTGAGGAGCAGTGCCTGAGTTCTGAAAACAACATTTATCAACAAATAATAAATTGGCAGTGCAGCAAGTAATGAAAGCTAAACATGGTATGCTGTCATGTGGCTCTCAGCAGAGCTGATGCTCAACTCTGTCTGTGTTTTAATGTACTGACACAGTTCCAGTGTCAGTTATGTTTTTGATTGCTGATGCTGCAGGTCCTTACTACTTGTTTCACTTTGCTCATTTTCGAGCTCAACATTTGCATTGTCAAACCATTCAAACTCATGAATTTAAGTGTCTCTGGAATGCTGAGAAGCAATGCAAATCTGCTACATGGCTCTCATAGGAGATCAAGTCAATGAGGCTTCTGTCTTCTATCACACTTCCAGGCTATTTCCATTATATGAAGAAAAGAGACTAATCTGCTAAATAAATACAATTCTATTATGTCTGTTTCCTTGGGTGGCTGCATGGGATGGACCTATAAATATTGCTTCACCTAATGCTGTATTATTTCACTACAGGCTGATCCATACTGCGAAGTGCAGGACTGTTGTGGATACAGTGACACACTTCACTCATAAGAAAGAAGCAGCAATATGTTTGTTGATATAAACCAGCAATTTAACACAGATTGATAGTAAATGCAACAGTGGTTTAACAAGATTTGATGGCGAGGTACACTTGAGTATTTACTACATAGAGGACAGGGTCAGACAAAACTATTAGGGAGACCCTCCCATTGAGTCATGAGGTTCAGAAAAGACCCCCTTGCTCTCTAAATGCATCTCAGAGAGGAGTCTAGGTGTGGCTAGATCCACACTTAGTCCCAGACTTCATCAGCAGTTGATGTCTAAAGGATTATATGTGCACAATCAATCATTGTATCACTTAGCTAAGATTTCAAAGTTTATCATGCTATGAATCCACTTACCAAGAATCTGTTGTGGAAAGAATCTCTCAACCTGAAGGACTAACCTTGATAGGCTTCCATACTCAAGGGGAGAGCCTGGTGTGCAGCCCGCTTGCCATGTCCCTCGGCCGACCACTGTTTATGGAGTGAGATAGTTGACTCTTAGTCATATTTGCTTGCTGATTAGAGAAGCCAGGTTTCTTCCAAACTTGGTTTGAGTTGGAACTTGATCAGGATTATGGTTGGGTGGGGTGGGGGGGCTGTGCACATTGTTCAGATTAGCCTTTGGCTATTGTGTTGTTATCTGTCTCCCCCATATCCACTTTGAGTTGGATGCAGCCACCACAACCACATGCATCCATTACAACTGGTGATTATCGCTTGAGCACAGTTACAGGCAATAAAGTTCAGGTTGGGAGGTGAAGCACGCTGCCACAACTATTAGGCAAAGTTAGCGCATCTGCCTTGTCCCACCTCTTTCATATCTTCTAACATGTCTATGAAGTCCTGAAGAGTGTGTGGTGGCTTTAAATGCTGACACCCAGATTACAGAAGAGGAGGTCTCCAAAAGGATGTCCTGTGTATGTACAGGACACTGGATACTGCTGTGGGCCCATAACTTATAGCTTTATGATGGAAATGTAAGCTAGAGAGAGGTAAGGAAACCTTCTCAGAATGTATTAGATGCTAACTGTGAAACCAACTGTTGTCTCCCTAAGAAAACATTTGGGTGAGATTCCCCTCAGTGCAGAGCATAGCAAGCAGTATATGAAAGACAGACCAGGCACAGTATTCCAAATACATAAAAATTTGATAGTTAGCAGGTTTGCAACTCTGGATTAAAATTAAAAAATCAAATTAATTTGAATCTCCATTTTCTAATTAGAATGCAAGGGCAAAAAGCAGGGCAAATCATCCCTATAAAAACATCTTTTTTTCCAAAGATCACTTAATTCCATCTGCATATACCTTACAATGCCTTGAGTTTAAACAATAATAAAAAATATCTCATGCAGATTGCTATTTAACCCTCTCTAACTCTTCTCCCCTCCTCTCCCTTATTCTTTTTCAGTTATACAGCTCTGCTTCTTACTGTAACTCTTCTCTTTTAGCAGGATTCCCTTTCTTCTGCTTATAGTGCCAGTAATATCCTCACCTAATATTTCCTCCTGCTCTCTGCCTCCCCAAGAACTCTTTTTGCTTCTCATTTAGCTGTAAAACCAATGCTTCAGTTTGATCAATGAGTTTTGTTGTCCCTGACCTGCTGCCTGTTATATTGTAAGCAGCATCTTAGAAATGCACTTCTTTTGATCACCTGAGAAATGTTCAGAACTAGGTATGCTCAGTCTTTAGAAACACTTTGATGTGTGGATACATGAATATTTTTCCTTCTGGCGTGAAACATTTCCAAGCTGCCAATTTTTAAAGTACTCAACAAACCAGTTGGAAGAAACAGATGATCTTTTTTGCCATTAACTTTCTCCTGTGATTTGGCAGAGTTGCCATCAATGAAAAGGAAATGTAGAAACAGGAGGACAGATTGCATCCATTTTAGAGTCCCAGGATTGTGGCTTAAGAAGACATCAGCTGCAATCTTCTTTTTCTTTTTTTTACTGCTTCTCCGCCCCTAGTCAAGTGTGCCTAGAAGAGTGTTCCCATTTTGGTGTCTTTCACAATCTTTTTAATTAGGCACATAAGTGCCCATAAAAACCTCATAGAAAACCCAAAGCACAGAGCAGCACTTTTATGTAACCCTACTGCTGGATGGCAAGCTGCCACCTCCTGCCCCCACTCATCTCCTCTGACTGATCATTTTGGCACTGCCTTCAACATGAGATTTATTTACTTAAATTTACTTATTTTGCTTTTTGGAGTTAAATTTTCTCTGATGATAATTTTTCCACAGAAACTTCCATTATCTTTGCTTAGGATGCTCAGGATGCATGCTGATTATGTCTGTACCTGTGACTTACTGCTTGGCATAATGTCGTTTCTTTGCTGGCACTGCATGTATGTTGTGTGTAGTTGTTCTGTTGCTTTGACCTTGAAGTCTGGCATTTCAGAGGCTTCCAGATGCCACTTCTCCACCTACTCAGTAGGAATCTGTGAATGTTACTACATTTTTGTGTCCAGCTCTGCTGTGGCAAGACTTACGCAAACTAATCCTATTGTATAGGTAACAGCAATGGAGGCATTTCTAAGTCAGACATGACTTGGTATTACCTGTTGTTGTAATCTTAGACTAATGATATTTCTGAAAGAAATGGAGAAAGATTTTGAAGGTGGAAGCACTCTGGAATATTTCTTTTGAATATGAGATCATGAACAGCTGCACCTGCACTGCCCTGTAAGCACACATACTTTGCTGTCTTGTGGCTACCTTTTCTGACCTTTCTATATACTAATGTATCTGGAATGCCAGAAGAAAAACATTAGACAACCTGGTCTTTGCAGAACCCTTCGCTGTGCCTTTCATGCCCTTGTGATTGCCCTCTTCCTACCCAGAACATGGATAAGAAGGTAGCATGGAAGGAAGCATGGCAAAGCCAGTACCAGTGCACCTCTTCTTCCATGCCAAAGTTCTTAGCTTCCTTCGGTGGTAGGCTGACTGCACAGCCACACGGAAACTGTGCTAGGCAGGAGAATTTTTCTTTGTCCTACAGATCAGTCATACCTGAAACTCTTGCTATAGCGCTGGTTTCATCTTCTTCATAGGCCAGCACCAAAACAATACTTCTCCAAACCCTTGTCTTTCTAAAGCAATATAAGCACCTTTCTCTACCTGTTCCTGTATCTAGATCTTTGTTCTCATCTACACTTTAAAAGTCATTCAGAGATACTCCACTTCTGAGCTGGAGCATAAACATGCATGAGCTTAGTTACTGACAGACATGAAGATCAAAATTCTGTGTTTATTTGGCTATTGAGTGGAACATAAGCATGTATTCTAGTGGTTGAAGTATTCTACAGCTGGAACTGTCTACAGCCTGTCTCTAGACTTGATAGGGTAGTTTACTGTTAGTGTCTTTGCAAGTGCTTGCTAGTGGATTGGCACAATGCAGTTTTCCTATTTCAGCTGCTTAATTAGATACAATTCTGTGCCTAGTACAGGAGCAATGGATGTCGTCACTGATGAAGCAAAACTGAATGCGCATTCAGCTCAGCCTGTTATCTGAGTACATCTGTTTACATGCAATATACCAACGTGATCTTTATTTGGTTTTACTTTGAATGGCCCTGGATGCTTAACTTTGCAATGGAAGCAGTTCTTCCCACTACATTGAAATTGTGGACCTGTTTTTAATAATGCTATTAGAGAATGACTGTGATTCTAATTCCAGTTTTCATACTCTTGAATACCTACATATTCTCCAGTGCTTTGGCTTCAATAAGTTATATTGATTCAAGTTTATAATTTTGCACTAACACAGAACTGTATTAGAAGCAACTTCAAAACTAAGATTGCCATATTGAAATCACATTAGTTTCAATGTAGATTTCAACAAGTAGATTTCTATGCTATATCATTTTATTTGTATGGGTGAATACAGTAAATTTGTATATGGCTTGAGCTAATGGTAAATTAATACTGTATTTTCATTTGAATCTTCCAGCTAACGAATCTGATGAACATTGTATTCATTAGCTTTACGCTGGTAACTGGTAATGCATTTGTTGCAGATTTGATCTCTCAGCCCCAAAGTGAATAACGGGGATTTTCTCATTCAGAGGTGTATCTTTATGTTTCATGTGTTTGTCTTCCACAAACTAATGTAATCTTTTTGAGATCATGGAAACCTTTAGTATCCATGCTGTCCTATGACAAGACTTTCAACTACACATAATGTCCAAAAGACACTCCCTGGGGTTGGGGTAGGGGGTTTGCACCTTCTCTATATCTCTTACGACTTTATAGATCCCTGTCATAGTTCCTTCAGTTACCTTATTTCCATTTTGAGGGATCCAGGTTGACTTAATTGTTCCTTGCCTGACAGCCGTTGCCCAGTTTTCATCATCACTGTTGCCAACTATGTCGCTTTTCCAGTTTCATTATGCACTCTTTGGATCTGGGATTACTGCCTACTGTATTAGGGCATTACTGCATCTTTTTGTTTTCTTTCCTGTTCTTTCAAAATTATTGCTCATTTTTTGCTTGTTTTTATTTTTACCACTGCGAGGCACTGAAATGAAATTATTATGGAACTATTTACTATACCTCTGAGATTCTGCTCCTGAGTGGTAATGGCCAGCTCAGAGCTCCTCATTCACTTTATAAAGTTAGAATTGTCTGGGTTTTTTCCTGGCATTACTTCACATTTGTCATTATAGAATTTCATTTGGCATTTTATTGCACAGTATTGTGAAGTCCTTCTGTATTTTCTCATAGTCACTTCTGTGAATGATTTAAACTTCGTCACTTCAATATCCGTGATCATTTATGAATACGCCAAATCATACAAGCCTGAGTATGCGTCTTCTATGGGGACTTCATTGGTGAGCCCTCTCTTTTGTGAAAATGAACCATTTGCTGTTCCCTTTTGTCAGGCATCTAGCTATATGATGACTTTTCCTCTTATGCCAAGGCAGCTTTTTTTCTCTAGTTGCTCCTCAAGGGGGTCTTTATGAATGTCTTCTGGAGAGCTAAGTAGTTCACATATATCATATATGAATCACAAGAGTCATGTACCTCTCCTTGACTCTTTCTAAGAACTGGCAGAGATTTGTGAAACATTACTTGCGTCCAGGAAAGCCGTACCAGCTCTTCTCAGATATGTAAATAGTACTGACTCCCAACCATGTGCAGTGGACCAGGTCCTGAGTACCCAAAGCACTCCAAAGAAAACATGCTGAAAATAATGTATCTACAATGGTAATATATAAATAATGTTTTTAAACTTAATGGGAGGGAAGAAATAATAACATTACATTTTTAACGTTTTAAAATTTTAAGCAACCCTAATATGTGGGGAGTGCTACATATTATTCAAGAATCAGACGTAAGTTGCAGAGAAATATGGCTGTCATATCTACAGATAGGCACCTCGGTTTGAGTAAGGCTCAGAGAAATGCTGTTTGGGGCATCTGATCACCAGTGTGAGGCTACTTCAATAGAAATAAGGCAGTGTTTTGTAGTTAGCTGCTTTTCTTGCCAGTGTCTGCCTCCTCTGATTCTTCTTCTTCTGGCATTTCTATTTTTGCCTATGTTAAACTTTTAATTTATAAGCCATAATACAAGCATTCAGAAATCCAACTGAAAAGGTCTACGAAGGTCTGTTACTGTCTCTCCTTTAGCAGTCTTTGTGTACTTTCCCTGCTTTTTGTTTGGGCTAGAAGCAATCTGCTCTGTGCTTTTGCAGTATTTGGCATAATGGGGTCATGGTTTTTGAGTAGAGTTCCTAGGTAGTGCTGAAAGTTTTACAGGGTTTATCCAGATGCCCACTAATCCTATTCACTGCTACAGCATTTTGTACAGTACTGTCTTATTCCCCTGGTGTTCCCTGGGTACCTCCTGGAAGCACATTATGTTTGTTTAACACTAAGGCAATTTTAAGTGAGTGGTTACATCCTGCAGTGCTTATTTCAGCTGTTTTGTAGTTGAATTCCATTAGCACTGGTCCTGATTTCTTGTTACTGTGTATTATGTCACTCTGACCAAAACCTTTTTCTCCATACACTTCAATTTGAGACAATACTGTGGTGTGTCTGCTATCGTGTTTCAATGTGGGACTCTGCCTGAGTTCCTGCATAATGAAGAGTCCCACACGCCAAAAATGGGTGTGAAATCTTCATCTAACTTTTCTGCTGTGGCCTTACCCTATGGGCTGTGTTACACCTTTATCACCTATTAGCTTTACAGACTGTCTGGTCAGGTTCTTCTTAGTTTTAAAGCTTTTTGAGAACTGTTCCTCAGACTTTTATTGGCCTATCTTACAAGATTTTTACATTTAATCTGTGAGAGTTTATTTTCCGTTTTTCTTGTTTGGTAATAATGTCAACTCTTTTAAAGAAGGACATCTCAATCTAATGTGCTTCCTTGATGAAATATTCAATCCTACTAGTCTTTCTTGGGTATTTGAGGGGTCAGGAGAGGATGAAGGGAGGTTTTAATAGGTGCTGAAGGGGCTTTACGTTATCTCTTCATTCTTTACGTTATCTCTTACTGTTTTAAGAATGCAGAGCTGATTTTGTGGCATTATTAAGCAACATTTTGCATATAGATTTTTATCAAAGAGGAGAAAAATAATACTGGGCTTTCTAAGCATGTATTATGGTTTTAGCCCTCATACCTGTGAGTGAATATTATGTATAGTGCCACTTAGAGTTTCCAGTTTAGGATCCAATGGACTAGAAGACAGCAGTCTAGAAAATCCCCAGGATTTCTAGGAATAAAAGAAAGACAAGCAGACCTTTTCAGACAGCCAGTGTAGTATCTTGTTATCACTACAGTAGCTCTGTCCTGTAGTGTTGTGACAATCTGCCAAGCAGTACCAGATGTCTGAACTTCTTATTCAGTTTCCCAGTGAAGACAGAATCCGTGATGCCAATGTGCAGTTATTTACATGGCTACTTCACACCTGAAAGCTGGCCAAATGAGATGAAAGCCAATTCCTCTTTCTAGACACTGCTCAAAATGTGTATCTGGTTTGCAGGAAGCAACTTGGCAACAAGCATTTGCTATTTTACCTCAGGTGCAAGGACAGTGGGAAAGGGATTTACTTTTACATGCGTGTGTGCAGCAGCTAACATGGCTAGGCTCTGTTGTAAGCTGAAAAATGATCTAAATTTATTGTAGCAGAAACTATGGCAGGGGGACATTCACAACTGCTTGTATAATTTTCCCAACTTGTATCCATGTGTAACTACAAAGAACAGTAAGATTGAAGGCTCATTTACAAGTTCAGGATATTAGGTGAGAGTACTCTATACCCTTTCATCACAGATGTTTTGCCACTGGCTGTAACATTTCTTTCCCGCTCACTCTCCCATTTCTCCTCACTCATCTTTCAATTCACCTTGAAAGGCACCAAGGGTTATGTATGGCAAATTCTACTAGCTCTCTAAATTGGCAGTGATACTAATAGCACTAGCACTGTTACAGCTGCTGCTACCAGCAACAAAAGTCCATGTTCTGGTCTCCTGGAGTCTTCTGCATTCCATAACACTACTGCACAACAAAGGAACCAAAGGATAGTCTGATTTTATTTTCATTTTGTCTGCACCTGCTTATTTTCCTGATAGGTAGCAGGGGACAGGAATGAGAAATGATCCTCCTTACTACTTGAGAACAGAATTCCCTGACAATAGAATTTTTTTACTAGTTAAATACTGGTACATTTACCTAAATGGGAAGAATTTTCCATCAATTGCCAGTTTCAGAGCCCATACATACTGAAATTCTACCATCAAATGTGGAACGATAACTATCATACAGTTACTGCGGCTTGTCATGATTTTCATTGCTCCCATAATCTATAGAAGGATTTTGTTACCTGCCCAAGAGAAAACGGTGTGTCATTACTCAAGATGCTGCATGTGTAAAAGGGAAAGGAAATTGAGTAAGTAAATAACTGGCTTTTAAGGAAGCTGTTGAAACCAGAAAAATAAAGAATTGAGAATGTTATATGGTAAATCATTTTCATGCAACTAAAACTGGTTTGCAATGGGGAGAAGATAAGAAACTAATTATGCAAAGATTTAATTTGTTAATCCACAGCTAAACTATATAAACATGATTTCCCAGGGATCATACAGAAGTGTTTTGATTTTTTAAATTCACACTGCGTTAATATAATAAATATAGACTTGTTTTCTGATTTCATGTTGAAGAAACACTTATTTTTATCAGGCAATATTTTTGGTTCTCAGTTGCTCCCTCACACCGACTCAGTTTCTATCCAGATGTGGCTTGGCAAATTTGAACAGCTGTAAAAACTCCCCCTTGTTTGTCCATACAAGTCTTGACAACTTTTAATTAAATGTGTTTGTGTATCAGCTCTCATAATAGACCTCTGATACATGACTGAGGCCCCTTGGTACTACCATAATAAACTCAGGAATATTTGACAGGGTTTAATGATTTCAGGAGATAGAATATAACAATTGCTAGAGCATATCATAGCCTGTCCCCTGCCGTGCCCATGCTCAGCAATTCTAGGCTTGATGATCTAGGCTGTATTTCCGTCTCATTCTTACACGTTTAGGACACAATACTGTATTTTTAATGGTTCTCAGTGCAGTCTGCACAGGATTAGGATGCTGTGGTGTGGACCAGGCAAGCCTTTTGGGAGCCAATAAGACAAAGGTGTGCCTAACTTGTCCTGGTGCAACTGAGTGGGTAGGGAGCTCCAGAGCATATTTCCCAGGAAGCATCCCTCAGCTGTCGTGTACAGTGAACTGTGATCAGTTTGGGGCACTTGCACCGTGCTCCTGGCTCTGCAAGAAGAGACCGTGGATTCACAGTACTACTGTTATAAATCCAAAACAGCCAGTTTATTGCCTTCTACTATTGAAGCAATTGAGTTCTGATTGCAGACACTGCAGTGTGATGTAAGTTCCGTGGAGGCTATAAGGTCTCAGGGCAGACCTTATAGGAGACTTCCAACACCTTAAAGGGTGCCTACAAGAAATCAGGAGACGGATTTTTTACAAGGGCGTGTAGTGACAGGACAAGGGGGAATGGCTTTAGGCTGAAACAGAGTGGATTTAGATTAGATATTAGGAAAAAAATCTTCACTATGAGAATGGTGAGACACTGGCACAGGCTGCCCAGAGAAGCTGTGGCTACCCCATCCCAGGAAGGTCAGGTCAGATGGGGCTGTGAGCAACCTGGTCTAGTGGAAGGTGTCCCTGCCCATGGCAGGGAGGTGGAACTGGGTGAGGTGTAAGGTCCCTTCCAACCCAAACTGTTCTATGATTATATGAGGTTTTTTTTATTAAAAATGAAACTTCAAGCATGGCTTGAACAAGTGGGAGGTTGAAGCCTGGATGTGGACTGGCTATTTGACTCCTTCATGAGCAGGAAAATAAAATAACAATTTACTGCAACTTTTACACTGCCATTTTTATTGTGCACAATTTACACAGGAAGCAACACTTTTCAAAATAGTGCAGTCACTGATATACATCCTCAGTGTTGCAGTCCTATGGCTCTAGGCTTGCATGGAGCTTTGTTTGCAGGTGTAGTGGCCAGAGACAAGCCATTAGAATACAGATACCACTAGTAACTGTACTGGAGGAAGCACTATGAAGAGTAGCAAATGTATAATTAAATGCACTTACTTTTATTTAAGAGGAGGCAGTAGGACCAAGCTCATTGAAATATGTCAAGCACAGAGTAGTTACAGATAAATCCAAAACTATATGAGATATAAAAAAATCCCTTTCTAATTTAAATACTCAATTTTCATTGCTATAAAATCTGATCCTATCCTTGTTATTCATCATTATTCAAGACTGTCTTTAAAACAAGACAAGAATCATACCAAGCCATAAGGGACAAAAATGATGGACACTTTAGAGGCTTAAGGTTGTGTGTGTTGGGAAGTAAAGATGGAGATACTTAAAAACAAATAACGTGAATTCATTTAGTGATTAAAACCAGAAACATATTATTAGAAATCATGGTCTATGTGCAATTTACTGACTTTCCTTGCTACTGCTTGGCTGTTTTGTGTTACCAATCACTGCATTATTAAGCTACTATGTGATGTTTCTGGATATCAATTCTTTTGTCTTAAGGAGAGAAGAAGAGAGATGGAGTAGCTATAGAGCTAATGATTGCCCTCTGAAAGCAGATTCTGTGTGCGGTGGTTTCGGGAATATCCCCCTTTCTATGATACTCCACTGTATGAAGAAGTAGTTTAAAAGAGACACAGGATTTTAGGTTTGGGGTTCTTTCTTTGTTTGTGCACTACCAGAAAATGCTCGTACCTGTGTTACAACTGTAATGCAGCCATTCTCTGGTTTTAGCTAGACAATGCCCAGGTCTAAAGCTTGGTGTAATTCATTCTTGCATTAAAACAAATTAATAATCCAGCTGAGTCTCTACAGCTCCTTTCCCAGACCCTTCACTCTTCTGTTGTATATTGCTTTGTTTTAAAATCAGTCTCCTATTTCATGTTGCAGTATTATGTTTTCCCTCCTCGCATATACTTCTTCCTTCTGTCAAACCTATTTCTTCTATGAGTTATTCATGCCTTGCTCTTCTCAACTGTCATCTTTCTTCATCCACCTGCAGCAGATCCAGTCTGTGTCTTGTGCAGGGACTTAGACATTCTATGTTTTGAGCCATTTAGGAATAGAAGGATCTCATTTGGTTTAAAGTTAGTTAAGCTTCCTCAGTTAAGATCCATCTCACAAAAGCAATTCTCTATAAGCAAGTAATAACCCATCATCATTGACTGTATAATAAATCCACAAACACAGTAGAGAGAAGCTTGAAGACCAAAAGATCTTTTCTATCTGTAACTTTTATTAATGAGCCCTAAAAAAATGCACTGCTTGTTAAGTCTTAATGCTTAATGATGCTAGTGTCACTAAATAGCAAATGCATATGCTCCATCTGGTTTATTACAGAATACAAAAGAAAGGCTAAACAAATCCTACATTTAATTCACTCTTTACTTTAGTACAATAAAGTAAATTAAAATCAATGATTGATTGTCTTTGGGAACATTATCATCAGGGCTGATAATGCACTAGATGAAAAGCTATTTAATTGTATTCTTTCCTGTGTGCCTCAGTCAGTATATCATGAGCCAGCGAATGCCATTTATTTTATTCAAAAGAGGAAAAGAAATGCATTTATCCAGTTTGACCATTTCTCCCTCTTCAGAAATGCTTGATTTTCTTTGAAATTTCTTTATATAAGAAAATTATAAGAATATTTTAAAACGTTTAGAACCATCTGGCATTGTATACAGCTTTTAGCATTATCTTAACTAGGCTTGGTGCCATGCAGGGCATCAGTCTTCGTACAGTAAAACATACAGAGTCTAAGGGAGCTTGAAGTGCTCTTCCTCAATGCCCAAGAGTGTGCAGCTAGTTAGTCCTTTCACCAGATGCCTTGGCATGTTTTGGGTTCTTGTCAGTTGGAATAGGAATTCTTTTTGACTGTTACTTTACAATGGTTTTTTTCTTCTTTTAATGCTCTATGTTTTAATGCTATATATTAGTAATATGCTTTACACTAGCTAGGTTAAAGCCTTTTGGTCATGTATATTGTGCTACTCTTCAGTAAACTGTCCTCAGCGTGCATAGCTTTACATGCCTGTATAAAACTGCTGGTAATGCAGAACTGAGGTGTAAGGGGAATTATTGGTGCAAAATACTATTCCATGTGTGGGTTTTAAGAAATCTGATATAGTGATTTTTGTATGTGCATTTCATACAGTAATTCAAACAAAAATGTTATCTGCATTACAGCAATGCACAGAAAAGCCATGATTTATTGTCCTGAAATAAACTGATTTGGAAATGGAGAGGAAGATTTCACAGAGGTAAGCTTGATTGTGTGGATTTTAATTTGTTAATTTCAGTCAAGCAAACATTTACTGGTACGCAGGTCAGAGGATTGAGCTTTTCTCCTCAGACAACTAGTACTGAATCTGTTACAAAGCCTGATAGTAGGCTGCATCTATCAAGATTCGATTTCTTTCTTTTCATATCTAGGAATAGAAAGGTAATTGTATGTCAACCCTGAATAGTATGGGAAAAGAGACTCCAGGAGCTTAAATGAGGTTCGCAAAGCTGGTAACATCTGATCTTTCATCTTTATTGTCCCTCACAAGACAAACAAAGAGGAGGTGGAATCTCTGAAATTTGTATTTTGTGCCTTTTGTGAATTTCAGTGGTTATTAACAGACCAAATGCTTCTTCACCCCTTTAATCACATTGCTTCTTATCTGTGCAAGGAAGTGGTGAGAGTTTTCTCTGGTTAAAACCTATTAGGCCATTTTGTGATTCTCTGTTAGAGACACCTGAAGAGCCATTTATTTTATGATGCCTCTAGAAAACTGCCATCCAGTAGCAGGTAAGCTAGCTATGTTTATAGGTAATAGCATGCTTGTAAAATAGAAACAATTTTTGAGGCAAGAAACTTTTTTAGATATATGTGTGGTCACTGCTTCGCACACTGGGTCTTGAAACTGCCTGGGAGCTTTTGTAATACATGACTGCAATGCAAATAAAAAGTAACAACCTTTCCCCCACAACATCTCTTAAATGGGATACAGACTGAATGATCAGGCAAGATTATACATCTGACTGAGGGTTTGCTCCACTGTGGCTGCAGCTACAGGAAGGCTGGTTTACTAGAAAGAGCATTCCTCCCTCCCTAGGCCATAAGATTTATCATAAACCACTTTCTGTGGTATCCAGTTTACTTCTTGTGGTTCTTTTCTCCCCATTCTTCTTAGCCGACTGTAATTTCCTACAGAACCACAAATCCAGCATACTGTCTGTTACTAAAGAGTTCTCTAGGAATTAGCTATTAATTTGAATAGAGGTCCATCGTGCCACTAGATCAGTAAGGTGAAAAGCTTTGGCAGTTAGAAGGCATGGAGACCAAATCCCTGACATTTCCTGAAGTATGTATGGCTGAGAATTTCCCCCCTCCCACCTTGTATAAATATGAACCATGCAAAAAGAAGGGGAACTGATTGATGGGTATCCTGGCACACAGTGACTCGAAGCCAGGGACTAGAAGCCAAATGTGTTTCGGTACTAAGTGAGCCTATGGAAAAAAAAGGTTAGAAAGATAATGGAGAAGTGGAAATACAAGACACTATGAAATCAAGGCTAAATAGAATTTACGTCTGATGGTGTGCTTGGGCCTGTATGTAGTGGACTCTACTTATTTTGAGTTGATGGATAAAAAGAACATGGTCTAATGGGATTTCCTAGGCTGATCTGGACCTGCAGCTGTCATTAGTGAAGCTGGAGGGCCTGTCCGATCCTTTTCAGTTGCAATGTATTGTGGCAAATGAATACACTGTGAAATAGATCATCTATAAGGAAAGAAAGGGTAAAAAAGGGGATGGAGTACCCTTTGGACTAGCTATTTGGACTAGTCGAAGTTGAGCTAATATATTGCTAGTGTTCTAAGTTTTGACTAACTGCCTATCTTTGAGATGTGCCGGTTTTGCACAAATTCAATATCCTATATTGCAGCTTCTGTTTCAGAATATCAAAGCATTTTCCAGTTATATGCACACTGCTATCCTCAACAGCCCTGTTGCACAATATGCTGCATTTCTTCCCAGAAACTAACTCAAGATTGAGTTTTCAGCCTCAACAAGAAGTGAGCTCTAAGAAGGTTGAGGACTCAGAGGCCGCAGCTCAGTCAGGGTCCCCTTGTGCCACTGCAATTGTTGAAATTCAGTGCCAGTGAGAGCAGTCTGAAACATTCTCATTTGCTCTGCAGTCAAATCAGAGTTTAGCTTTCTCAGGCTAGTGGCAGAAAGGCAGCAGAAAAGTGGCTGAGAATTGCTCCTCCTTTCCCCTTAACTGTTCATCACACAGCTGACAATACATTTCTGAGCATGCTGCCTCCTAGTCCTGTGCATATAAAGTTGGATTCCTGGGATTTCAAATATCCATAATTATGCACTTAAAATGTATTGTTTCCAGATGGTAATGCAACCAGTTATTTCAAACAATGAAAAAGCCAGTGATTTAATTGTTTGTGACAGACAAGTAGGAGAGCTGAAGGAATAGAAATGTGTAAAAATAATCCTATATAAAGCCATTGGTAAATTTTAAATACAAGGAATTTTGTTAGAAACGTGGGTCCATCGCCTTGAAAAAAAAACACCTTTCCTGCAAATACAGATTTGAGGTACTCAAGAGGTAGAAGTTTGGGATCATTTCAAACACTTCTCATGTGCACAGATATGATTAAAGGTTGTGTGAACAAAGGAAATTACACATTTTTCTTCTTGAGTGCAGAATTTGGTTCTAAGGCTGGAACAGGAGATGAGCAGGATATTTTCAGTTTCATTGTTCCCTGCAGCATGTTGATTACAGCAAGAGCGCCTTGAACTTCCTATGTATTTCATGAGCCCAGAGTCATTATCAGTATGAGCAAACACACACAGAACACATCCCTTTGTCAGTTCTTGTCAGTGAATTCTTTT
This sequence comes from Psittacula echo, assembly GCF_963264785.1. Taxonomy (NCBI): domain Eukaryota; kingdom Metazoa; phylum Chordata; class Aves; order Psittaciformes; family Psittacidae; genus Psittacula; species Psittacula echo. The sequence goes on from NC_137737.1 coordinate 123,133,756, forward strand.
GGCCAAATGTGGCAGTTCAATAATATAATTTTATAAGTGTGAAATGCTGCTCAGCTTTGTGGATCAGTAACATGCCACATCTTTTATGATTTACAGGTTGCAGTCCAAGAAATAGCCTCTTGTCATCATGCAGTGTTAATTAAGACAATATGAATTATGAATTCTCCCTTTTCCCTACTGCTGGTCACCCGCCGAAGCAGTGAGTTCACCAGTCTCAGACCTTCTCCCTGGGCTTTCCTGAAAGCACAATGGTGTGAGCAGGCTGCAGGTCAGTGCAATGTCCCAGGAGATCCATGGTGAATCTTCTGGCAGCCCTGTGACCCTTCCCATATGCCACCACAGCTGCGTTATTCTCACCAGTGTGGTGGGCTTCCTGCCAGGGCACTGGCTTAGGGGAGCACACATCTCATTGCACCACTGACCACACAAGTAACCATCAATCGTGCAGTCGCTGTACTCTTGACTGAAGAAGAATCTGCCACATAATGGGGGTGACTTTTTGATAACGTGAAAGATATTTCATGCTCATAGAAATAGATGGGGTAATTATCATAGAATCATAGAACAGTTTGGGTTGGAATGGACCTTAGAGATTATCTGGTTCCAACCCAGGGCAGGGACACCTTTCGCTAGACCAAGTTGCTCCAAGCCCCATCCAACCTGGCCTTGAGCACTGCCAGAGATGAGGCAGCCACAACTTCTCTGGGCAACCTGTGCCAATGTCTCACCATCCTCACAGTCAGGAATTTCTTATATCTAATCTAAATCTACCCTCTTTCAGTTTAAGCCATCCACCCTCGTCCTGTAACTACATGACCCTGCAAAAAATCTCTCTCCAGATATCCTATAGGCCCCCTTTAGGCACTGGAGGGCTGCTATAAAGTCTTCCTGAAGCCTTCTTCAGTCTGAACAATCTGTGCTGAACAACAATTAAGTGCTTTAAATATCTCCCTAACAAGCTGTGTGGCCCATCCTGCCTGGAGAGCCTGAGGAAGTGAACTTTCTGTGCACTGTAACATTATCAGATAGCTATCAAGTGCTTTGTATATTACAAATCACAAGCGGTTGGCCATTTCCATCAAACACATGCTTTAAGCTCACACTTAGCAAGTGTCTCAGTATACATAAACAATAAAAGGAATAATTTTCTTTTACTGGAATGTATTTACTTTTCTAAGTTTCCTTTGTTAGTGGGCATATCTGTGAAATAAGAAAAGCTACACAGCCAAACAGTGCTCATCTCACTCAGCAGAAGCAGCTGGGAGGTGTGTGCATTCACCCTGGTTTTGTTCTTCTGGCACTTTTAAATGAGATATACAGCCTCAGGATTGTATCAGCAAATAAGGGCCCCTGGGACAGTTAAGAGTCAGATCAGGATGATCTGACTACACTCCCTTTCTAGCTGCCAGGAGAGTAGTGGCATAAGACAAGCCATGCCAGTTCCCCACATTAATTGGCTACCCCAGCTTTAGAGCTGCTTTGTGTCAGCAGCACAGCGCTAACCAACTGCAGCACAAATCTGGATTTGGTCTCCATATCACTTCATAAAAGCTGCACTACTGATTGCACCACTATTGGCTTTTAAACTATTTACTACTCGAGACCTCATTACCAATGAACACTTCAGCCACTGTAAGTGTGTGGGTTTTGATTACCTTGTCCAAGCCTCCCACTCGGTTTAGCTTGATCTGCTTTGGCTCTGTTAGCATAAGCAGAAATTACCTAACACAGTTGAGATGGAATGCTTTAACACTGCAGTTCTACAAGCAGTATAGTTATCAATGCCGAAAGAACAGTCCTGCCCTTTCCCTGGTCCCAAATGCTTGTTCTTGCCCCTGTGTTGACCCCTGCCTGCTGCCAGCATCAGTATCTGCATTTTAAAGCAGTAAGCTAAATGGGAGAACACGTCCAATTCAAAGTGAACTTGAAAGAAAAAATAGTAATGATTAATTTTAATCCAGATGAATTCAAACTCTTTTGCTGTTCAGTGATGAGAATGCCTTTGTCAGCCTAAAGAAGAGGGCAACTGGAAGGGCAGCAGTTTGTATTTAGAGGCAGATGAAGGGCAAGGCTGCTCTTCTGGGCTTACACTTTCATAGAGATGTGGTATAAATGCAATCCAGTTCTCAAATGCCCTTAAAATGACACTATTATTCTCTTTTTATTACTCCTCATCTCTCAATTCTCACTTGAAGTATTTTTAAAAGCATTCATTAAGGTGTTTTTCTTGGCCCTTGTCATCTGAAGTTTAACTCAGAGTGCTAAGCTCTCCTGGTTCAATCATATGTTGTTCAACAACTGAACCATGCTTATTGACAATACATAACATAGAAAACATACTTTGTATGGGAGTCTTTTCAGATGAATAAACATAGTGTAAATTCCTTCTGCATATACACAGAACATCTTTTGCATGTGCAGTGGTAGTGGTTTTCTGCTAAGTGCCTACTTAACCAAAAAGCAAGGACTGCTCCCTCTTTTTTGTTTGGCTCCCAGAGATGCACTTAGTGGAAAACAACATGGGATTGCTAGAATCAAGAAGAACGTGGATGTGCAGACATGAAAAAAAGCTGCACAATTCTACCACACAGACTTTAGCTACTTTGCTTCAAATCCTGTTCCAAAAGAAAGACTAGTGAGCATAGTCCCTCACCTGGAGGAGCAGAACTTGTTGAATGAGAAGATGCCATCTTTTACACAGCTGCTTCTCTCTTACCACTTTCTTAACAATTCCTCTTTTTCTGCCAGAAAAGAGCTGGTCAAACCTGGTAACATGTTTACATAACTGCAAACATTTTATCTTACAGTACAATGTTTCAGATTTCAATATTTACTGTAACATTTATACCACAAGAGTTCCCTCACAGCCAAAAGCCAGCAGAGCTGCATGTGATGAGGTCCCCATGTGTCCCCAGCCTGGCTCATATTACCTTTGTGTTCCTTGGGGCTAACAAAACCCTTCACAGGCATGGAGAATGAACCACAGGTAGATCAAATTCATATTCAGAAGTTCACTGCAGTTTCATTATGATATTGTTAAGTTTCATGTTCCTGCTGAAAAGATGACATTTCCTATTGAATAGTGACATTTGAAACTAACACATTACATTTCTTCTGAAATATTTAATTCAGCAAACAGTTGACAGAAGTGGATATTTCTGATTTCATTGGCTCTTGCAGGAACATTGTACCAATTGTTGTTTGCTGCCAAGTTTTAACCTCTTTTTTCTTTTACATAGCCAATTGGATAAAAAAGCAGGAGTATGAACTGTTTAAGACAACAGCACAAAAACTTTTCTGAAACTTAGTTTTTCATGTTTACCATAGATATATCCTTTGAGACATTAATTAAGAGCCAAAGAGGGATTAGTTAGTGGAACATAGTCTCTGCCTTGAAGTTTTATGTAAATATATCTAGACATACAGAAAAACTTTCCCAAAGATAAATAGCAGACTGATACTAGAGATGCAAATGCAACCATGGCCCTCATTTCAGATTACCAGTTTTAAACATTATATGAAAATCCACTGCAAAGGACAATATCAGACAAGACCACAAATTTTAACATCTATAGCAATCACTGCATCTGTACACTGCTGTGTTAACTGTGGTATTAAAAATGAACTGGGGCTCCACTTAACAGTCACAACACTGTAAATTTGCTGTGGTGCATTAGAAAGTCTGGCCCAGTGTGTGTCACAGTTGTTTAATTCATCTAAGGTTGGCAGAGTTTCTTGTTCTACTTAAATGTATTCACACCCATGCAAGCTGTCAAATTGGAATTACACTTAAGGGCTTAGACCGAGCTGCAGCTGCAGCAGCGATGGGGGCAGGGAGAGGGGAGCTTGCACCACTCCCTCTCCTGCTGGCCGGCACTAGAAATGATCCCTCTGAGTTGTTGGCCTGGTCCTGTCTTTCCTGAGTGTTGTATGAAGGTCTGCTTGACCTGGCTTTTGTCTGGACTTCACATTTCATGTGGTCTTAAATGACTTTGTGATACCATTTCCATTTAGCAATGGGTAAAGATGAGGTACTGAAGAGAATATCCTTGCAGCTTTAAATAACCAAGATAACATCTATCATCACAGTCCTATTCTTTCTGCTGCTAGAGCAAACTCTCTTCATTAGAGCTTGGAAAAGTGTTTGTAGTAAAGCATTTATTCAGCAAATGTAGCCTTTTATATTTTGATTTTTTCCTATTGAAATTTATCTGCAAACAGTCTAATTTTTATGTTCTGGCCTTTTATTCAGAGTTAATCAGTGAGGTCTTTAAGCAGCTGTATTAAAGTTTATGCAGTATTCCTGAATTGCTTGCTCTGGCCATTTTTCTCAAGTACAGGCCAGTCATAATTTGTTGTTTGTTGAGGGGAACAAATAAGTTTCCTAATGTTGCTTTCACTTTCTTGTGAGCACCCTGGAGCACTGCCTAACTTAGGACAGGATCTGTTGCCTAGAGGTATCCATGCCATCCAGAGTCTTTGTAAAACTATCCCCAGTGACATGATGGCTTTCTGTCTCTGACACATCTCCTTCCTTCCACTCCTCATACCGTCTGTGTTAGAATCTTCCACAGCTTTCTGTAATTCAAAGGGACTTTGCAGTACCCTATAGGGTCCTGGTATTGCAAATGTCTATATGTCATACACTTCCCTTCATTAATTTGTCAACTCCATCTCAAAATTAATTGGCTTAATTTGTTTTTCCCATTAGCCCTGGGAAAGTTGTTCTAGAATCTCATTCCTTTGTTGGCTGGAGTCCTCCTAATTCCCAGCATAAAGTCATCACCAAAATACTGCCTGCTACATTCATCTTTGAATCCTGAGACTAACGAGCCCTTCTAAAGCAAGTACAGAGCTTGATGTGGTAGTGAAAATTTCCAATAACATATTTAACTTTAAGCATAGCACTTTAACTTTTGGGAATGTCAAATAAACGTGAAACTGTATGACTACATTATCTGTATTAAAATAATTAACTAGTACCCAACATCTCAGACAGAATTGGTCATCTAAGCTGAAAATTCATCAGTGCTACCTTCTTGCTCAGTATATAGGAGGCATGATTATGTTTAGCAGCCACAGTGTGTGCTACCAGATTCTGGAACTGATTCAGCTTCCATTCAACTGATGTATTACTGTTATTCTTACACACTTAACAGCTCTACTTTGTCATGGAGAAGGCTGGATTTGTATTTCTTTATGCAAACTAAGTTTCCAGCATAGTCACTTGGCTCCTGGTGTTAGTCTTATACAAGCCAGGTTGGATGGGGCCCTGAGTAACATAGTCTAGTGGAAGGTGTCCCTGACCATGGCAGGGGAATTGGAACCAGATCTTTAAGGTACCTTCCATCCCAAACCATTCTATGACTCTATGATTCTATGATTCCATGACCTAACAAATACTAGGAAATACAATATAATCATTATACTTGGTAACATATATTGCCAGTTTGTATGGACATCGAACGGTGTACTTATGTACTGACATTTCAAAGTCTACAACAGAATTAGTAAATTACAGAAATATATCTACAGTATGTATTAAATTGATAGAGAAAACCAAGAATCTTGCTAGGAAAAAGTTTCTTTATTTGTTTAATAGACTAGAGTGGAGAGTGCCTCTCACCTTCCTTCTTTCCCCCAGCTCCTGGAGAAGGATCATTTCAATGTTATCAAGGTTTACTCGCCCCACAGGTAAGCCAGTAAGTATAACAAAGGAGACCCTGTCTCTAAATTCTACTTAAGTACATATATGACAGTGGAATACTGGTTTTTTTTTTTATTAATTCAGATATTCAGAGGCTAAATTATGTTCCAATGAAGTCAGCTATGGAAATTGAAAACTGAAAATGTATTTATTTCAGAGGGATACATAGTTATATACTTCTAGTTTGCCTTGTCTAGTTTAAATTACTTTATGCAAATCTCATTTTCAAGGATTATGTATAGAGTAAAATTAGATGAGCCCTTAAATAGCTAATATAATATAATTGTGGAATTATTGTGTGTGCATAGCATGCACGTAAGACCCAGATGTTAATTAGTAAATCAGGTTGATTTAGCAAACAAACTTCTGATGAAAAACTGAAAGGAGAGACAATTACTTCCTAGAAAGTTATTGTTTGTACTATGAGCTCACTGAAAGGGAAAAATTAACATGGCAAAAAAATGCTTTTATAAAAAAGGAAAACCCAATTAAGTCATATAAGTAGGAATTCATTGGTCCCAGAATCTAGATTTACACAAAAAGATGTGAGATGTTTACCATGCATGCGGACTCTGTGATGGTAAGGCAGCTTCATGCAGTCAAATCTTAAACTTGCATCTATCACTGCATTTCACCTGACAGTAATAGACATAGTGCAGTTTGCATCAGATGCAGACCTTTGCCCTTCTTTTGAGGGATACAGCTGGCTCCAGAAGGTTAAAAATTCAGTCAGACAGCCTATAGTTTCCCTGAACCATAATTCCCCTGGTGCGTGTCTTTGAATGGGTGCTGTTCATAGGCTTTATCCAAATGGCAGCTTTTCACTCTGTGGAAATCGAAAACTTGTGTTAAAATATTTCAGCTTTGTAGACATAACAAAAAAAAAGGATTTTTTTAAAATTACAAATATAATAACTGTAATTTAGGTAAATTCTGTTATTTGGCATCAAGCGGACAAGTCAGTTTTGCCTTTCTTATGAAAAGCTGACATTTAATGCCTGAAAATACCTGGAAATGAGTGTGAATTACTCAGAGAAAAATATTGCCTCTACTAAAGCCGACAACAGAAACTTCAGAACAATTGCCTGGAACAACCTCTCATCTCAGCCTACAAACCCTATTCAGGCCTTGGCAATGTCTTCATTGCTTCCCAAACTCATGTTGATTTCAGTGGGAGTTCTGAATGTATCCAGGACAGGAGGTACTGCCCACATTTCCTACTGTGATAAAACCTCTGCCACGACCTGTGATGGTTTATCTACTGATCCCCAGATCCATTATCTGCTGATGGTTTATCTACTGATCCCCAAAATCTCATTCACCAGGACACAAAAGCTGAGCAAAACATGGGTGCAGTGAGTGCTACAACAGTATTTCAGACTATCCTAGCATATAAAACCCTTTAGTTGTGAATAACAAAGCTGATATCAGGGCCATCTTTTAAAAACCTAATGCCTCAGCAAGCAAAGCAATCCATTCTGTACTCCATTTCAGATGATAAAAATTCAGCTTTGTATTTTGAAGGACTTTTCTATATACACATGCACATGGTGGGAGAGCTGGAACGTTTTTAAACAGTGATGAATGGAGCATTCAAAATGTTTGTCATCATACATCTGCAGCTGGACACCTGATAAGCTGTTCTTGGTTTCAGTGGGAAAAAAACATGTTCTCTGTTGCGTCTATTCTCATCAGGGAAATGTCAGTAAAAATACTCTCAGTGTATCAGCATCCGCCTAAAGAAATGCTTAACCAAAAAGTATCTTTTATTACATAGAAATACTCTGAGGATAGGAAGAGTTTGATTTATTGTGTAAACATCCTTTATCCATCTTTCAATGGCTGTTTACAACAAGCTTTGTTGTAAACTCCATTCTTGCGAACTCCACTGCATCACCACTCAAATTTTTCCGTATTAAAATTGTAGCAATGTTTATTTACACTGAATGGTTCAAACTGAATGACTTACTGACCTGCAAACAAGAAGAAAGCTTTATTACTTGTCAGCTTTGTATGACTGTAGTTAATAGAAGAGACAGTTGCAAGATCTTGTGCTTTTTTCTAGTCTGGCTATTCCTGGCTGCAGGGACATAGTAGCATGCGTTAGAGCAAAAAATAAATACTTTAAAAAAAGAAAAGAAGAAGTAAAGACAGAAAAACAAAACCCAAAGCTGAGCTAGAGTCAGTCTGTGCACTCAAGGCACTCATGTTTTCAAAACTGCTTTCATATGCTCAGGGCCTTGAAGACTTCACCAGCCCTACATGTCCCTGCCCACCCCCCAGGTGCCCTCCACTTTGCCCAGGGCCTAGGATCTCATTTCAGCTCCCTAAGGGCCATCAGCCCCTGCCCTAGTGATGCCTCGGCAGGGCTGGTCTCCAGCTCACCATAGCCCTGCCTCTGTGAACATGAGCCCAGCCTGTGGGCTGATGTCCTTTCCTAGCATTGACCCGTCCCCATCCCCATGGGCCTGCCTGGCCACCGAGGGGCTGTGTCTGTCCCTGGTTCCCCACATTGGGCCTGATAATTTAAAACACTATTTTAAACACAAAAAACATCATTCACAATGAATATATAGTTCCATTCCATAAAGTACTTGCATTTTAATGAAGAATACAGTTTCCTAGCAGCAGGTGTTAACATCGAAATGAAAAATTAGACCATTATGTTGTGTATCTGCCTTCAGAAGGATAAATTGAAAATAGGATTTACTAAAAACACTGATAATATCTTGATACCCTCATTTGTCTTTTAAGGTGTATTAAATTTCATGGGGTTTCTAGTTTGCTTGGGGTATTTCAAGACTGCTTGGGGAATACACAGTGGAATGTTTTTCTAAGTTATTACAACTGTATGTCTGCCTAAAGTGTGACCTGTTGATAGCTGTATGGAGGTATACTTTGATGCCTGTATCCTCTCTCATTCTGGGAAAGCTTAGAAAGTAATTACAAAACTTCTGCTCTCCAGTCTTTCTGTATTAAATGTCATAATTAAAGGTGAAATCTGGGGCCATGGGAATCTGTTCTTAAGCTCTGATTCTGCAGGCACTGAATCTACTTATTAATCTCTGTACAATGTCTAGCGCTACTCTCACTGTTTAAAATTGAGTAAATATACAAATACTGCCAGGATTAGGGGTATCTTATGACACTCTTATTCTTTTTTATCAGTAATTTCCTCTGAATAGTATTCATGAGCCAAGATAGCAAGGTCAGGCTATGAAGGAAGTGTTTCTCCTATAATTTGCGGTTATTATTGTAGTCCAGTGGGCCCAGTTAACAAAACACAGCTCCTTAAGCCGAGGTCAGTGACCAGGTAAGTTTGATGCAGGCTGAGGGAACCTCCAGCACAGGCAGACAAGTAAATGGCTTACTAAGTGAATAGTATACAATGTTAAAGAGCTACAATGACAGCCAGATATTGTGGATTTCATTTTGTCCTCTCAATATGAGATCTTTTACAGATGGTTTTAGTTCCTAAAAGTGAAAATGTTCATATCTTTGATTCTGAAGTGTATAGAATCATAGAATCATAGAATAGTTAGGGTTGGAAAGGACCTTAAGATCGTCTAGTTCCAACCCCCCTGCCATGGGCAGGGACACCTCACACTAAACCATGCCACCCAAGGCCTCATCCAACCTGGCCTTGAACACCACCAAGGATGATTCAAGGATGATTTCATCATTCACAATCTCCCTGGGCAACCCATTCCAGTGCCTCACCACCCTCACAGTAAAGAATTTCTTCCTTAGATCCAATCTAAACTTCCCCTGTTTAAGTTTGAACCCGTTAACCCTTGTCCTGTCACTACAGTCCCTGATGAACAGTCCATCCCCAGCATCCTTGTAGGCCCCCTTCAGATACTGGAAGGCTGCTATGAGGTCTCCACGCAGCCTTCTCTTCTCCAGGCTGAACAGCCCCAACTTTCTCAGCCTCTCTCCATACGGGAGGTGCTCCAGTCCCCTGATCATCCTTGTGGGCCTCCTCTGGACTTGTTCCAACAGTTCCATGTCCTTTTTATGTTGAGGACACCAGAACTGCACACAATACTGCAAGTGAGGTCTCCCGAGAGCAGAGTAGAGGGGCAGGATCACCTCCTTCGACCTGCTGGTCACGCTCCTCTTGATGCAGCCCAGGATACGGTTGGCCTTCTGGGCTGCAAGCGCACACTGAAGCTGCCTCATGTTCATTTTTTCATTGACCAACACCCCCAAGTCCTTCTCTGCAGGGCTGCTCTGAATCTCTTCTCTGTCCAACCTGTAGCCGTGCCGGGGATTGCTCCAACCCAGGTGTAGGACCTTGCACTTGGCATGGTTAAACTTCATAAGGTTGGCATCAGCCCAAGCGTGTCGAGGTCCCTCTGGATGGCATCCCTTCCCTCCGGCGTATCAACCGAACCACACAGCTTGGTGTCATCGGCAAACTTGCTGAGGGCGCACTCAATCCCACTGTCCATGTCACCGACAAAGATGTTGAACAAGACTGGTCCCAACACTGATCCCTGAGGGACACCACTCATTACCAGTCTCCAGCTGGACATCAAGCCATTGACCACAACTCTTTGCGTGCGACCATCCAGCCAGTTCTTTATCCACCGAGTGGTCCACCCATCAAATTGATGTCTCTCCAATTTAGAGACAAGGATGTCGTGTGGGACAGTGTTGAACACTTTGCACAAGTCCAGGTAGATGCAAGTCCAGGTAGATGATGTCAACTGCTCTGCCCCTGTCCATCAGTTTCGTAGCCCCATCATAGAAGGCCACCAAATTGGTCAGGCAGGATTTCCCCTTAGTGAAGCCATGCTGGCTGTCACCAAGCACCTCCTTGTTTTTCATGTGCCTTAGCATGCCTTCCAGGAGAATCTGCTCCAAGATTTTGCCAGGCACAGAGGTGAGACTGACTGGTCTGTAATTCCCCGGGTCATCCAGTTTCCCCTTCTTGAAAATGGGGGTTATATTTCCCTTTTTCCAGTCGTCGGGAACTTCACCTGACTGCCATGAGTTTTCAAATATGATGGCCAGTGGCTTAGCAACTTCATTTGCCAGCTCCTTCAGGACCCGTGGATGGATTTCGTCAGGTCTCATGGACTTGTGTATGTTTAGGTTTTTAAGATGGTCTCGAACCAGATCCTCTCCTACAGTGGGCCTAGGGTCTTCATTCTCACAGTCCCTGTGTTCGCCTTCCAAGACTTGGGTGGTGCGGTCAGAGACTTTGCCAGTGAAGACCGAGGCAAAGAAGTCATTAAGAACCTCAGCCTTCTCCAAATCCAGTGTAGCCAGTTCTCCCGACATCTTCTGGAGGGGGCCTACGTTGTCCCTAGTCTGTCTTTTATTCGCTACGTACCTATAGAATCCCTTCCTATTATCCTTAACATCCCTAGCCAAGTTTAATTCTAACTGGGCCTTAGGTATAACCTACCAATGAATAAACCTATATGAAAAAGAAGTCTGTACTCCATAGTTGTAATATTTCTTACAGATATTTTGATGCTCTTTTTCTATAAATGTGAACAACCTTGGTTTCCTGCTTTAAATGCAGTGGGATTAAAAGCACAAGCTCTGATGGCCTACAGTTATAGCATTAGCATAAGGAATTATACAATTATGTCAGGGTATGGCCATGTCTACATGAACACGTCATAAAGCTTTTGAGTACATGCTTGAGTATTCAAAATTGGCATCCATCCATGCAGCACATCTTGCTAGGCATTAAGCTAGTCCACATGGCTTTTAGTGTTTACACCATTTTTTTTTACTTGCTTGGCATTCACAGTGCTAGATTAGGGCTGTCTTCATTAGGAAGCTGGAAATGAGTTTCTATGGTTATTTGACTATCAGCTTCTCTCCCCAGTTCATGGGTAGAGAAATCTATGAAACACAGTCCTTCCACTTTGCTTTGTACATTGCATTATTAATTCTATTCTCTGATAGGTTCTAGCAATCCTATGCCTTCTCATATCCATACTTCATTTTTAACCTCCTCCTGACTTGAGTTCTCTCATGCTGCCTCTCCCAGTGCTTTTAGCTGTAGGGCAATTGCATCCTAACTGCTTAGTTCCTTGTGCTCCTGTGGAAGTCATGTTCTACAGCATTCTCCTGATAATAAACTTTTTCTTTTTTTTTTTTTTTCTTCTGCTTCCTTGACCAGGTAATGTTTTTTTTGTTTGTGGAACATTATACTCAGGAATCAATCTGCTTTACACAACTGCCCTTTTGATTTTGAGATCAGTTTTGGTTAGCTAGAGGGCAGAAATTACAAAATACCTCAACAAAATGTTAAAGATCCATTGAGCTCTCTGAAGCTTCTCTTAGTTGTCATGGTTTAACTACCACTTCCCATCATGCTTTGGATTTGCGTTGAAAACTGTGTTGATAATTGAGGGATGTTTCAGTTACAGCTGAGCAGTGCTTACACAGAGTCAAGGCCTTTTCTGCTCCTCACACCACCACACCAGCATGTAGGCTGGGGGTGCACAAGGAGTTTGGAGGGGACACTGCCAAGACAGCTGAGCCCAACTGACCACAGGGATATTCCATGCCATATGGTGTCATGCTCAGTATGTAAAACTGGGGGAAGAAGAAGGAAGGGGGAGATGTTTGGAATGGTGTTTGCCTTCCCAAGTACCATTACATGTGATGGTGCCTTGCTTTCCCGGGGATGGCTGAACACCTGCCTGCCCATGGGAAGCAGTGAATGAATTCCTTGTTTTGCTTTGCTTGCATGTGCAGCTTTTGCTTTACCTGTTAAACTGTCTTTATGTCAACTCATGAGTTTTCCCAATTTCACTCTTCTGATTCTCTCCCCCATCCCACTGGCGGGGTGTGTGTGTGAGCAAGAGGCTGTGTGGTGCTTAGCTGCAGTGAAAGTTAAACCAGGACAGTAGTGAAGATGGGAATATACATCATTTATAAGAATAGGCAAGGTTACAAGTAGTTTGGGAAAGGTTTGGATTTTTTTTTTTTTTTCTGTTTAGATGTCACCTCTAAGACATACTTTTACATGCTGTGAAAGTTACCAGCTCTGGAATTCAAGGTCAGTAATAGGAAAGTTAGAAATTATGAAGATGGGTGAGTTAAACTGACTATACAAAAATAACCACTATTGGCTTTCTCTTTTTTTTTCCTGGTTCTTACTGTTTGTTTGTTTTGGTTTTTTAAAGGACTTTTACATCCTTTATAGCCTGGAAGACACCTTGAACACTGGTTGTCTCTGAAACAGCAATATCCACTTTTTTCTGCAGGTTGCTGAAACAATAGCTGGGGCAGGTAAAAAGTGCCTTGTTTATCTTACCCAGTTCTCCAGACAGTTCTGCCTCAACACAGGGGTTAATGTCAGCTGCTATCCTAGTACTGGAAGGTATCCCTTTTCTTGCGAGAAGAAAAACTAAGGATTTAGCTACTTCTAAGAAGAGCAGTACTTCTGGGGAGAAATAGAAAGGGAAGAGTTATGGACCTCGTCCCAGCCATGTACAAGCAGGGGCCGAATATGTTGAGTACAAGTAAAATCTCTTCAGCGCTAGGTCTTGTCATTTAATATATCTGGTTCTTTATCCATCCTGCAGTTATTACTATTAATCTCTGTATTATTGGGTTTAACTAAAAAGCTTTTGTAGTATATTAAATACTTCAGTGGAGCCCAAAGAGATAATACCTGCTGTAAGCCCTCTGAATAGAAAACTAATTATCCATAAAATTCACCAGTTTGGGCTGGCACAATGTATTTTTGGCAGCTATCACCTTTTTAATTTACTTCCATATCTTCAAATATTCATCCTTCAAAATACATATGCTCTCAGAACATGCAACTTTTAATAAAGTTTAGCCTCAGGTAGAATTTGATCTTAAGAGCCATATATAGAAATAGAAACCTCAGGCTGTTTTATTGAAGTTTTGTATACTGTGCAATGTGGGTCATATTTTGCACTCCTCACATACATACTTAGTCAAATACATATCCTGGATGAGCAGAATCTGGTTCTTACTTGCCTCTCTTTTGTTCCCTCACTTTGGTGTAGAAAACTACCTTAATGCTTTCCTACTTAAAAAAGAAGTGGTAGAATAAAAAGCAGCTTTCCAAATCTAATCTGACACGACAATATTTCACAGTAGTTTTGTAATTATCTGACTACTGTCATAGAATCATAGAATGGTTGGGGTTGGAAGAGACCTTAAAGATGCATAAATTAAAAGCTGGATGTAGTCTGGGGGTACAATACTCTGTATTTCATAGATATATTAATAGGGTATCTTACTACAATGCCTTGCAGATAGTAGGGTTTTTTTGTGAGGGCAAGCTTCAGTGTTCTTTGGCAGAAGTCTGTGTATCATGGAACAGCAGCTGGTAACAGGCTGTACAAAAGCACTGTTTGGTGAGTGGAACATGCCTTAATGCCTGTAAAAATTAGTCTGATTTATCCATACTTTGCTGGAGAGAGAAGAAAAAAAGGTAGTCGACACTTCATCCATGAGTTAAAATATTTTTAAGAGACAGTGTGCATGTTTATGCCTATTCTTTCTCCCCAAAACATTACCTGCCTACGACCAAAGTGCATCTATAGATGTAGGGACCACAGTATCTCCACTGATCCTATTTCTCCCAGCTGTCCACAGAGAAGCTCCTAGAGAGCAGTGGTTATCCGTCTCCTCGCACGAAGGAATTATTCGCAACTCTCGGAGTCCATTCACCTTTGCCAAGAGAGATTCTATTCTTAAGGTCCTTTCCAACCCTAACTACTCTATGATTCTGTTCTATGATTCTATGCAGCCGGGGCCGAGCCCCTCACCCCGGATGCCCTTCCCATTTCAGCCCCTCAGGGGCAGCAGGAGCCGGCGGGCTCTCCTGGCACAATGGGAGGGAACCCTCTCCCCCAGCACCGCCTGTTAGCGGCCGCGGAGGAGATTAAGCAGACGCAGAGCCTGCTTCTGGCACCCGGGCCCGCGGAGAAGCCTGCTCGCCGCAGGGGGCACAGGGGGGGAAGCGGCTCCCTGAGGTACCTCCCCGCCTGTCACCCTGCCTGCCTGCCTCCCCGGGACCCGCCGCCGGCACAGCGCAGGCCGCGAACTATGACCCGCCGCCCGCAGCCGGGCTTCCCCAGGCCCGTCCAGTCCAAGTCCCTCGAACTTTCCCCGGGCGCTCGCAGCAAGCGGCCCGCTCCGTGCTGCCCCGTTCGCCGCTGCCTGCACAGCCCCCGCCCCTCCTGGCGAGTCCCCCCTCAAGCACCGCCTGTCCTCAGAGCCTCCAGCATCCCCGCCACTCGGGGACCCCCTGCTCCTCTCCCCTTCACACCGACCGCACCCCCCTCCGCCACCCTCCGCCTTTCCCCCCGCCTCCCCGCACGCGTTCCCTCCTCCCGCCCCGGCCCGCACACGCCCACCCTGCCCCTTCCCCACAGCCAGACCCGCGCCGGGCAGAGCCCCCCGCTGCTGCTACCGCCGCCGGCTCCACTCCCCGGGGCCGCCACGACCTCCGCACGCTCCTGCCCTCGCCGCCCAGGAGAGACCCCCTCAACAAAGGAGGGGAGCCGCACCCCCGGCCGCTCTGTCCGGATGCGGTGAATCCCCCGCTTCGCCTCGCCTCGGCTCGGCTCGCCTCCGGGGCCGCGTCAGCGCGGGAGGGAAAAAGAAGAGAAGCGGCGGCGCGACTAGCTGCCACCATGGGCTGCTGCACGGGGCGCTGCACGCTGATCTTCCTCTGCTCGCTGCAGCTGGTGAGTGCTGGACCTGCCCGCCCCGGGGCACGCTTCGGCTTCGCGGGTGCTTTCCCCCTGCCCGGTCACGGAGCGGCCGCGGAGCTGTCCGGCAGCGCTCTGTGCAGGCGTGCGGGACGTCGGGAGCGGGGCCCCCGGGGCTCCGTGAGTTTTGCAGCTCGGCGTCGGCGAGAGCGGCCCTGCGGGTGGGGACGTGGGGGTTGGGGGCGGCCAGGGCGGGCGCTCAGCGGCTGAGCCCGGGCGGCTGTCAGCGCTCCCTGCCTGGGGGAGGGACGGAGACAGGGAGAGTCCCCCGCCCGGCGGCGCTTCCCGGCGGTGTGGCTCCCGCTAGTGCGAGACAGGGGCTTCCCCGTCTGCTGAGCCCAGGGCAGAGGGGTCGGTGTCCCCGGGGGGCGGTGGCTGCGGGGCTGGGGCTGTCGGTGATGGGCGCTGCCGCCGCGGGCAGCTCAGCTCCCGGGTCAGTGCTGGTTGAGGAGGTGTGTGTGCGAGCAACGCCGTCACCGCCGCCTCTTGGCTTTCTCTGCTGTTCTTAACCTTTGTGCGAGCGGCGTCTGCCGGCCCTCTGCCGTGACTTTTCTTGGGATTCCTTTCCTCCGAATGAATGTTCCTCAGCGTGCAGGCGAAATAACACAACGGTGCATCTTCTTCTCCTTGTTTACTGAAGTTGGCATATTTGTTTCAGAGAAAAGAGTTGTTGAGACAAAACACTGCCAGACAATAATACTCCATTCACTGGCTCATTAGCCGAATGATAAAATTATGCTTTTCCTTTAACAGCAGTCCCTGGGTCCCAAGAGTATTTTGAAAGATTTTTCTCTTTTCTAGTGACTCAGAATCATCATTTTGCCACATGATCTTTCTTAAGATGAGTGCTGTTCTGTGTGTGTCTGTAAAGAAGTGGGATGCAGTTACTGTTGGTTTATTATTTATTTCCTAATCCTTTGCTAATCTTTCTAGTTTTCTGTTACAGCACTTTGAAATCTCTTCTGTTTCAGGGGTAATACACTTAAGTGCAATGCATAAAATTACTTCATTTGAAGAGCCTCTTTTGTTTTCAAGGCTTTATGCTATGTCTGAGTCTGTGTGAACTGGTGTACGTACCTCCATTGTTTTCCGTGGGAGCCTGGACCTCTTTAGATGTGCTTTAGTGTGATGGAGCTAAGTGTGGTCTGAGTGCTTCAGTGGCACAACCTTGCCAAAAAGCACTGAGGATGTGTGATTTGTGCTTTCAGCATGAGGAAAGCCTTGTTTCTACATTTCTGGTCTTCTTACTTTTCTTGTTTTGCAGCAGTTATGCACGTACTGTCCTATCGACTGCAGCAGACTCACTCCTGATTTACTTCAGTGCATGCAGGAGGGGAAACAAACCCTTTTCCTTCAAATATATCTCTCTGCCAGTTATGAAGGTTATAATAACTGTATTTACTATCCTGTAGAATTACTTGGAGGCTATAAAAATCGAAGTAAAATGTGAATAGCCACTATAATCTGCAGAGAAATGCATATAAAGTCTTTCAGAAAAAGATTCGTATTTTATAAAAGGCCTCTCAGATGATAAAACAGCTTCCAAAAACGACTTTAATGCACAGGTTTTCTTGAATGTACTTACCTGCTTTATAATAACGTTCCACTGTCATACTCACATCTTTCAGTCACTGATAAATGTCTGTATGCCACAATGCTTTAATTTTGATTTCTTTCCATTTAGAAAGTAAAGCTGTGGTGTAAATCAAAAAAGTTACCTGGTAGAGAAGGACTTAAAGCTCAGGTTCTTTCATTGTTTTCAGTGATGGTAGCCTTTGGTTTATGTCTGTAGAAGTTGTCACTATAGGCAGTTTTAGGTCTTTTTCTAACATCATGAGTGTAAAGCAGGTACAGCAAAACTGCATTCCTGAACATTACTGTCATTAAATGAGGTTTTATTTCACCTTGAATCCGTTTATGGAGGGGTGAAAGAGGTGTTACTGGCTGCGAACAACGTTTAGATGAAATGTTACAAACCAAGGCACCTGTAGTGCTAATTAGTAACATTTCAGAAGTAGAGATGACTTACAGGACTTGAGGAAAAGCTTCAGGACGCAAATGGGCAGGTATTCTAAAAAAGGAAGTTGCTCACTTAGGTCATATTCTGGTTATGTCAGAAAAGGGCGTGGGAACAGTTTGGGCTTAACCTTAAGACTAACCTTTAGATTTCAACCGAGAAAGAGATATATTCTAAACCACAGTTGGCAACACCTTGCACAGCAAACGTGCTATATGGGTTCTCTTTGGTGTAAGGTGATACAAACTAAAAAAGCTAAGTTCCTGGAAAAATCATGTCAAAGATTTGATTCCTGTTCTGAAGAAAGACATAGTGTTTAGCAGCCTCAAAGCAGTTGCTTGGTTCCTAAAAGCTGTCATCTCAAACTAGGCTGCATGTTTATGTGTTTCTGTAATGAAGAGTTACAAGGTGAAAAGAAAAACAGTTATTGCATGACAGTCAATAAAATACCATTTCTCTAATGATAATACATTAAGTGTATTAACTTCAAGAAGATTTGTTTGCAATTTTCAGTGCTGTTTGTCAGTTTGAGGATGTGACAATAACAGTTTTCAGTTATGTTTTGATCTATGAAAGTGTTTATTTCTAACAGCTTTTACATTTCATAATAAACACATATTAATGTTGAATTCAGTAATCCCAAGGACAGTCTGTAGTTAATCTGTAGACAGTCTTTTGTTGTTTAAGGTCTTCATCTTAAATGTGAGTCCATATCATCATGTGTATGTAATATAGGGATCTGAAGAAAAATCACAGAGGCAGGAGGCTAGGTGGCACCAGTTCAGGGAAAGCTGTCAGCTGCATGGTTTCTTTGAACCTCTGCAGGTGGATTCTGCTTCTGAAAGCCAGGGGAATTTTGTGTAAGGAGAACTACATTGTGACACTCCCTCTCCCTTCCCTCCCAAAAATAAACAACCAACAACAAACCCCTGTGATCTTGCATTGTTTTGCTTTTCCTAAGCGAGACATTGTCATATGCCATTTCCAAAGTTTTCAGTCTAAGAACTCAGAAGTGTATGTTTATCCTTCTGTGCATAAATCTGTCATCAAGACTATTAGGAACTATCTATACATCAGGAAAATATCTCATAAGGGGATATGAATCCTTTGGATTACAGCCATAATTCTTCAGTACTGGTGCCATTAGAAGTTTCAGATGTTGGCCTTGTCTGTACTAGAAAATTAAAGCAGCTGCCAGAGAAGGTGCCTGTGCTAATGTAGCCACCATGCCATAAAATACCACAACATGAAAATGTTTGGAAATAAAAACAAAATCAAAAAATACTGAATTCTGGAAGGGGTAAATTGACAACGAATTGCAGAGAGACTTAGCTGTGTGAATCCAGTTGATGTTAATATGTGTCACACAGTGAAAACCTTCATGCTGCTTTGAAAATGTGTTTCTGAGAAACTACCATTGCGGGATAATTTTATTTCAACTTTTCTGGTAAGTGGAATTTTTTGGTACCTAGAAGTGTACAGAAACACAAACGCAAAGAACTCTAAATAACAGAGATCATGAATGAGATTTTCAAAGTAGTAAAGGTAAGATTAATGGAAAGTGCATGGCTGTGTCCCTTTCATTGCTTTAACAATCTCATTTCATGTTTTTATCCTTGGACTTCCTCACACTGTGCTCATTGTATAGATCTTGATTTAGAAGTGTATGCTCTATCCAGTATAGCTAGTGTAAAATAGCCTGTACCCTATTTAACCTCTTACTTTCCAAATAATTCAAGTGTCAGCAGACCACACTGAGAAATTATTTAGGTGGAAACACAGCTTCTGCGTGTTAATGTTTTGCCTAGTGATTGTTTGGGGAGTGCAGCTGACCATTTTAACAGACGAACTCCTTTCAATATTTAGAAGATTTATGTTTGTGATTGCCATTAACATTAATTATACTGATGTGTGTAAGTAAATCCTTACGCTTGGAGAGGAGACTATATCCATTAGACCAAATGGTAATCATAGAATGATAGAATAGTTAGGGTTGGAAAGGACCTTAAGATCATCTAGTTCTAACCCCCCTGCCATGGGCAGGGACACCTCACACTAAACCATGCCACCCAAGGCTTCATCCGACCTAGCCTTGAACACCACCAGGGATGGAGCATTCACAGCCTCCCTGGGCAACCCATTCCAGTGCCTCACCACCCTCACAGTAAAGAATTTCTTCCTTAGATCCAATCTAAACTTCCCCTGTTTAAGTTTTAACCCATTATCCCTTGTCCTGTCACTACAGTCCCTGATGAATAGTCCATCCCCAGCATCCCTATAGCCTCCCTTCAGATACTGGAAGGCTGCTATGAGGTGGAGACCTGTTCTCCAGGCTGAACAGCCCCAACTTTATCAGCCTGTCTTCATATGGGAGGTGCTCCAGTCCCCTCTTTTATCATTTGTTGCTGTATATGGTGGAATTCCAGCAGTTATGTGGGGAAGTGGTATATGGCATGCATAGATTTTAATCTCATTTTAAAATGCTTTATAAAGCTGGAAACTTGCAACTTATGATTTTGACTCTTGGTGCTTGTTTGTTAGAACTAACAGTTACTCAGTTAACAGCGCAGGGATTCAAGGGATTTGATAAATTTGAAAAAGTAAAATCTTTGAAACAGTATATTACTGCATCTTTTTATGTTGTCAAAAGAATCACTAGCCCATTGATCTGGAGATGAAGCATCTCTCCACTGATAAAGGAGGAGGAAGTATGATGGGGTGCCTGCTGTACTTACTAGCAGGGATGGAGGAGGCTTGGGATTTTAGCCCCAAACAATGCACTGGTTACAGGATGTTGCCCTTTCGGCTAGGACAGCTGAGGTGGGAATGATATTTTGCTCTGATAACTCAAACAACATCCCCAAAATGTGTAACTGTTGCTGGTGCCTGTGCCTTAGAGTCTGATACGGTTGTTGTATGGGTGTATAATTGCACTGAACATTAAGATTGGAAGTAATACACTGCATCCAGTAGAAAGAACTACTTGAATTAAATCTTTGCCATCCAAAAAATGCACAAGACTATATAATTTTTAGGATCTGTCGTACCAGGGACAAAAGAGTAACATGTAGCAATAAGTGGTTTTCAGTTTGCAGTTTTGGTTTATTTTACAAAATGTTTGGGAGATACCTGTTAGTTGAACACATGGTCCCACTGCATCAGCAGTGTAATGTTTAACCACTCCAGGCACCAGAAATTCAGCCTCACTAGTGAAATCCCCTCCTGCCAAGGCTGCACGTAATACTTCTTTCAGCTCAGTGATCCAGAGTTGGGTGTTCAAACCTTGAGGACACCTGAACAGAGGTCTCTGAAATTTCTGAACGGGGTGAATTTCTTAAAGAAGCCATGCAGCTTTTGCTTAGTTTAAGGCTCCCTTCACCACAGCAGGCTATTTTTCTACAGTTCTTTGCTGCTCTATGACTGGTGGTCAGTTGTCATATAAACATTTAATGAATATTTGTACAGTGGTGAAGTAGAAAAGTTAAGTCAATGATAATAATGACAATTAATTCACTGGAAATTGGGAATTATAAAGCTATTCTTCCTGTCTATAAGATCAGTAAGTTTTGGAAATAATTGTTTTAAGAACATTGGAATATGCTGCTGATCTGTTGCTATTTCAAGATCTGCTACATTCTGCCAGGACACAATTCTTTGGACTAGGAAACAAAGATTGTATTTTTTGAAATCATTGATATTCAGAGAGATAGTATTGTTTGATCTAAGTGGAGTTTGGGCAGGGCTTGCAGAACTTGAACTTAAAATTTCTTTTTATGTTTATGTTTGGAGATATACCAGATTGACTGCACTTGCAGTTGGTTAGGTGGTGTTTAAATCTTGCTGATTTTCTGAGGTTTGGTTCTGAAATGAGCATTTGTAAAACTAAGTAAACTTAGGTCATGTTTGTAATCTGTATTTATCTTATATGCATCTAATAGGTATGAAGCGATGCTTTTAGTTTTGGGACCAGTCTGGTAGGTTGTCGAGTAATAAAACAACTATTTAATTTTTTTTCCAAATGGCTTTTCCACATAAATAAATGAATTTAATTGAACAGATGAGCAAACAGAGAGTCAAACAAGTCACACAGATCATTAGCCCTGATACTGCACAAGAAACATGAGTGGAGGTTTTGTACTTCATTTGAGTAGGACTGGAATCAGTTCACACATTCAATATAGATGTTGGTAAGGTGGTTACTTCTTAGATGTGCTCAGTGGAGCAGCAGTGGACCCAAGATGCAACAAGGGGGAGATTGTGATTAAGTACTAGGGAAAAAAAAAACAAAACAAAATTGACAATGAGAGCAGTCATACATTCAGTCGTGTTTTCCAGAGAAGTTGTGGAAACTTCATCCTTGGGTAAATTAAAAACCCTAGCTGAACATAGCTCTGAAAAACCTGATCTGACTGAAGTGTATCTGATGCTGAATCTATCCCTGCTATGAGTAAAGGTTTTATTAGATGACCTCTAGAGATTTCTTTCAACTTAGGCTATCCTGTGATTATGTGATGTTACCAGAGCATAAGGAATAGTGGCCTTTACTTCTTTATTAGAAGAGTTTTAAAAATCCACAGTAACTTGGGTTGTTTTGAAATAATTAGTTTCTTCATTTGTCATGGGCATATAACTGTGAAATAGGCTTGATATGGCAATAAAAATTCTAATATTCAGTTGTATCTCTTGGTATCAAACTCCAGTGTTAAATTCATTGTGAAGTACCTGTATTTCACAAATAATAATTTTGTGATACAGTATAGTATGTTGGATCTTTTGAACTCATTAGTATTGAAGCAAAATATATTTTATTCATTCAATCCTGTAATTAATTGCTAAGCAGTCATTTTGGGGCAAAGAGCCTTTTATTTCTATCTGTACAGGGAAATGAACTGCATGTTTTTGGTTCTACATGAATAATATAAAGGAGCAGTAATAAGTGACTGTGTGACTGTGTGGTTCAAGAGATTGATGACACAGGGTTTTTCACCTCTAGGTCACAATTTGAAATTCACAGCAAGTTAGATGAGGGCAAATGTCATTATGAAATGTTTATGTGAAATGTTAGCAGTCTTGATTTAGTGTCAATATAAGAAGATATCTCCATATTAGCCCTGATTTCCACCTTTTGTGTTATGCTAGGAGGGTCAAGGTTGGTGGCCATGGTACTGTGAAGATGGAAGTGATCTTTCTGCCAATGTTTTCTTCAGGTCGTCTTTGGAGGGGTGCTAGCAGGAGAGTGTAGTTCACACTGCCTTTGCTTATATTGGACATGGTGTTTTTGCTAGGGATGTCAGCATAGGGAGGCATTTGTAAACTTTGTGAGTCACATAAAATCACAATGAAAAATAATGTTAATTGTATTGTTTTTGTGTAAATTTAATCTTTTTCATTGGACAGAAAGAAGAAGATTTATTACTTCTTTTTATTTAGTACATTTTGCCTTGAAAATAGAATTTGGGTAATAGCAAATGGAAAAAAAGAGTCACTTTGAGTCTTGAAGCAGCTCAAATTTGTTTATGATATAACAGTTTTCTCCTCATCTGTCAAGAGCAGTCAACACCTACCTTTCTAAAGGGTGTGCCAGCAGGTTTCAGATGATACACTGCTACACTTGACGAGACCTCCAATTCCTTGACAGAGCAGTGCCAGCAGCTCCTTTACAGGTTTTAATGTGTCATAGGCTTTTTTTCTTTATCATGTGTGACCAGTGAAATCTTTGTAATCTCGCTATAAATCTGTGCTTTTGGTAGGTCTGTAAAAGACAGTGGTAAGCTGGATTTAATCACTGTTCTCTGATCTCAGGAACGTACAGAGTGCTTAAGACCCTGGCAATAAAAAGGTAGTGAAAGATTTTATTTTAGTCTTTTTACTTTTTACTATACTTCCTTATCATCTTGTCTTTCTTCAAACACAGCCATACCTTGCACGTAATCTCAGCTTAGATGGATTTTTTAATGCTGTGGTGATTTGGGACTTGTTCTTACAAGTTGCTGAATGCCCTACACCTCTCATTAAAGTTGCTGAAAGTCATTCTTTATATAGAGGCTCTTTATAATAATAGGTTCAAGCAAAAGCAGCAGTGAACCCGTTCCACCTAGAGGATGCCAGTATTGCAGTGAAATGAAAGGAAAAAGAGAAGTTTTCTACTTAATACAATAACCATTTTCTGCCAGGCAAATATCCCTCACAGAAATTAACATCCCAAAGTAGCAATATTGAAAATTTTATGAAATACAAAAGGAAGATAATTGTAACCAATTATTTATGTTGAGAGTGACTCTTTTGAATACTCACAGTTGGTTCTTCCACAGATCTCTCCAAAGGAAGTTGAGAGAAAAGGAGTTTTATTTCATCACTACAGAAGTTTTGGCTGAGAGTAGGTATAAATATATATATATAACGAGCATATGCTTGACAATGAGCCAAATGGAACTTCCCTAAGGAGGGTTTTGATACACACCAAAGAAGCTACAGATAAAGCAAAGCAAGACTAATAATTAGGAGATGAACCATGAGCAGAAAGGTTCTGAAATGCTTTTATAGTGAAGGAGATTATGTTGGGAGCATGGGAGGAAAAGTGGAGAAAGGTGCATTTAGATGAATGTAAAGAAAATAGAATGTGGAAGCCCTCTTCAGCAGACAGATAAAAGTTGTCTTTGTGTGTGGGAGGAATTCCTGTCCAAGGTTTCACTGAAAACGAGATTTTATCTGTCTTTTCTAACATGCCACTTCTCGTAAGTCAGTTTCTCACTACTCTGTCACAAAGTTCTTATGTTAATGTCAGATGTTTTGAACGAAAGGGCTCAAGGAAGCAACACCTTTATGTTTAATCAACGTTATTATGATGATATTTTCTAGTGAGATTGGAATAAATGGCAGTCTTTCTCATTCAGCTTTAGTTTTTGCGTTTGTTTGAGCCTAGGAATACTGTGGTGTTCTGGGAATGCTGCAGCTTCAGTGCCCTCTCGGCAGTTCCCAGAACCACATACCAGTAAAGTGCTTCTGGAGCTTGAGGTCATGCAGCAGAAGCTCAGCACAAGCCACAGTGGAAATGAGTAGACACATGAATTCTTACCAGCCTTGTGCATCTCTGCAAAAGAAACCTCCCACCCCAACCAATTAAATGCAGATTAAAAGATGGACTTTGAAAAGCTCATAATATGTCTAAATGCATTTCAGAAACAGAATTCTGTTAAAATGGAGTGCATAGAGAAAAAGCCTTTTGGAAGTTTAGTCTCCACAATCAAAGAATAAAAAAGCTGAAGAAGTCTAAAGCTGGAAAGTGTAGTGCATTGTAATGCAAGAATAGCATCATAAAAATACATAGTTCTACCTCTGCATGCCAGTTATTTTTTTTTTCCTGGTAAAAGCTTGTTGTACATTTCTACTGCAGACTGAACAAGATGTTTCATTTCTCTAATAGTATTTTTTCATGAACTGAGTAGACATCATCAAGGTAAGTATGTTTAGATTTTAACTCGAACAGAAACCTTGCTGCTCCTACAGATTGAATAATTTACGCCATAGAAACCCGAAAAACCTCTCTGCCTTCTAACACAGGTGGAGCTACTCAGAAGACTGAAGAGAGATGGTTTTCTCATGGAGATGCCCTGAACTACTGAAGGTTCTTTAATCAGTCTATAGTCAGCCAACTGTACATTCGTAAGATGCCTGTGTTAGCGTACCCATTAACATGTGCATTCAGGAAGCCTTAAAAATTCCCAGATTTGAAGGTATTTTTGCCATGTTTCTCTGTTAACAGTTATTCTTATGTTGGTGAAAGCTGCAGGTTGGTGTTCAGCCCCGTCCTTCTGATAAACCATTTCTGTTCTCATCAACAGGAAACTCTTGGCTCAAGTGGCTAGCTTTAAAATGATACGCTATTTCCATTTTCCTATTCTTCTTTTTCCTTGACCCAGATGACCTGTTCCCAACTCTCCACCCAGCTATTTAAGAACAAGTTTCTGATCTTCATCTGTTCTATCAAAGTAGGATTTAGACCCTGTTCCCCCAACCCCAAACCAGTCAAGACTATTAAAATTTATTTGTGGCTGTGAATAGGCCTTATGAATGTTGGATTTAAGGTTCTCCTCATCCTGAAGATATCTTTCGCTTCTGTGGTTGAGTTCTTCCATAACCTGTGGCTAAAAAACATTATTCTAGAGAACTGGAAGAAATGGCAAATGTGTTTGCAGTTACAAATAACAGATAGAATTCCTTGATTAAAACAGAGTAATTAGTGATATTCAGCAGAGCACTTTCAAAACCAGAGACGAATCTCTAGTCTTAAGGATCTACATGTATATTTATGCAACTTCTCTTGCTGAGTTATTTAAGAAAAAGAAAAGAAATGCATTTATGCTACTGTAGCCAGTTTCACTTTTAGGAAAATCAAATATGTCGTTATGATTAACTTGCATCTATGCAACATGAGTAAGATTTCTTTTAGTCTAAGCCACAGTTATTTGGGGTTCTTCACATCACATATAAAAAGGTCTGGTTAGTTCAGAAAAGAAGACGATGTGAATGAGTGATATCTAATAGATGAACTAGTAGTGGGATTTACTGTAATGCTCTTGTCAGGGGCCTTGCAACAGGAGTGTTGGAATGGAATGGAAAAAGTGCTTCCAAGTCTGAATTTACAATGACAAATTAGATGTATGAATGACAGTAGCCTAAATCCAAACTTCATTCAAATGTCACAAATGAGTTGAAGTATATTGAAGCATGTTAGATGCCATGAATGGCTTTAAGTCGTATTACTAATGTATAATTTAATCATAGTGGTTTGATGAAAGCCAAAGCTGAGTTGTGCCAGTAAGTAACCATAAAGTGCCAGAGTTTATTTAAATTAAGTGATGAAGCCTGTCATTTCTCTATGTTTTTTTCATGAGTTAAGTAGACATCATGCAGATAAATGTGTTTAGATTTTAATTATAACCAGTTACATGTGTTAATCTGTACAACTGTAGTAAGTTGAATGCACTGATGACTCCAGGCTGTGCAGCTGAGGTGTGGTGTGTGCTGCCTTGCACAGCAGTAATATGGGGTGCCTGAAGCCCTCTCCTTATCTGCAGTGTGGAGCAGTCACACCAGGATGTTACATAGCCCCCTTCAAGTAGGTACATGAATCCTGTTGCTTGTTTTGGTGTGGGGCAGGTACTAAGACTGCATCCACTCTGATCTGCTGACATTTTCTACACACGCAACATTTTTAAAAGAACCATATTGCATGATGGCTGGAGAACAATACTACCTGTAGCCCCAGGATCATCTGGAGTGTGGGAGAAACTGATGTCAATAGTTTCCTTGCATTTTTATATCCATGAAAGGTTCCAGGTTTCAGAGTTCAGCCAGTATGTGATACTTGCATTGGAAGCTGAAGAACTGTTTCTGCAGAGCATTGTGGCCACAGCAGCATCAATCTGAAATCTTAGTGAGCAACAGAGATTCTGGCCTTTTCCTTGTACAGGTAATACTTTCATTATTTATTAATTAGCTTTCCTACATATTTAGTTCCTTTGGCCTAACTGGCCACATGAATCTCTTAGTTTTCTGTGAGATTTCTAGACTGCAGTTAGGTTTCTAGGCTCAGCTATAGTTGGTCCGCATGCCAGACATGCTGGAGTGCTACAATACTGTTGGGGTTTCTCTTTGCTTATTAATCTCTTGAGAAACCACAGTAATTAATGTCACAAGTCTGGTGCTGGTTTTGCCCTTTTAAAGATCATTTGAAGCACTTTGCAGCTGAGGTTGGCTCTGGACTATGATGTGTATCTGAGATACACTTTGCTTCAGGTGCTTACAAATCAAAACAGGTGATGGAATCAGAAAAGGAAGCATGCAAAAGTTTTGATTTAGGTCCTACGGAAAGTCTCTGCAGTCCTAGTTCAGGCTGTTTTTCTACTTGGTACTTCTTCATGTTTCTGCATGCAGTACCATAATTCCATTTTTTATATTGTCCGCAAGTGACTAGGAGCATATTAACATTTCAGTAAGCAAGTTCTGTGTATTTGGGTGGGCTCGTAATTTGGGGAACACATTTCTTTTTAATTCTGTACTGTCTGCAAAGTGGTTTAGGGGTGCTAAAATTAATTGCAAAGACAAAAATGTCTTTCTGTTTGAGGAGGAATGTAGTAGCTATGGATTGTCTTTTGTAAAGATGATTTTCAGGTGTTGACAGATTAGAGTTGATCCTGACAGGATTAGCTCTTCTGCAGAATGAGACTTGCAAATATCAACACCCGCACTCGCTGCATGCTTTGTTGGGGATTCCCCCTCATGGTTGCTTTTGGACACAGGCTCTTGGAGAAGACAGGAGTCAGTCTCTTAAGGGTTTTCTGGAGAACAGGAAATAAACTAGTGTCCCCAAAATGCTGGAACTGACGATCTACATACAGGAAAGGGATAGTTTTGTGTCAGGGAAGAGTTCTGTTTTCTTTCTGCTGATAGAAGCACTTTTTAATTTGCACTAGAAAAACCATAAGTTCATTGCTTTCTTGGTATGATACCTTTGTCAACTCATTTGTTCAATTTTCAGTAACTGGAATTGGCTAAAAGTTACAACATATTCACTGCAGTAGGAAGAAGAAATCCTAATCTCTTGGGAGGCAAACCTTCATCTTGGCATGTACTTTTTTCTCGGAATGACAAAAGCACGCCTGACAGTGAATCCCAAATATCTATGCAGAAGAATAATTTCCAAAGCAGTCCATTCACATTCAATTCTCTTCCTCTAAAAAAAAAAAAGCAATAAATTATGCTGGTGTTTAAGGGGTGATCTCTGTGGCTTTAAAAAATAATAAACTATCAGAGGCATACCAGTCTGGCTGTGCTAAGTGTTGAGCACCTCTTCTGTGGGAGCAAATAACCTCATCTCCCACCGAGAACAGCTGGAGTTATGGATACTTGTGTCCTTCCACTCAGGCATCACTGTCCAGAGGGATTGAGCTGTAATCGAGGCAGCTGTGCCACTGACTGGGCTTGTAAGTGCAGGCACTATTAGAGAGTGCAATTAGATGAAGTCATTGAACCACTAGGAAGCCTGCAAAAATGAGTACCCTCTTCTAATCTGAAAAGTGTTGTGGTTGAGAATATACCCATTGGACATCCTCAAGGGAAGATTTCTTTCACACATACTGACTCTGTCAGTGTTACCAGCCAGCATTTCACTAGCATGAGACTTAGCTTTGTAACATTTCATGGATTCCTACATCATGCTGAGTAGTGCTGGTCATTTATTATTAATATGCTCACATTTTTTGCTAGACTAAAAGTACCTTATTATCCATTTTCTTATTAAATTTTCCATTACTTCAAGATGCTTTCAAGGTTTGTTCTGCTCTCGTTTTATTAGTTGGGAACAATGGCTTTTCAAATGTCAGAAGCTAATATATGCTTATTGCTGGATAAGCAAGAAAATACCTCATATTTTGAGGCTATTTTATTATATAATGGTCTTTTTGAGCCCCGTACACAGTTTTTATAAAATATTTCCCTGTTTCCTATTTGAGTGTATATCTTTACACAATTACAATTTTGCATTAGAAATACTGGCTGTATGGCAAGGTGAGACTTTCTCCCTATGTTATAATAACCAGTGGCACGTATACAGAATTCAGAGAACTCTTAAGTTAGAGAACTAATGTTGTGTTTGATTACACACGTCAATGGAGACAGTTGCATGTTCAGACAACTTTTGAGATGGCCAGAGGCAAGCCAGTTTGCATCTGGGAACCATGGAGTTAGCGTTGTGTGATGCCTTGGTTGATGATCCTGCAGAGGATATTGTAGCTAGGTGTACGACAGTGCTGATGCATCCACAAGGCTTCTGGACTGAAGCTGGTCTGTATCCAGACAGGCTGGAGTATAGGCAAAGCAGTCAGACCCACTCTGGAAAAGATACACACCTCAGTAAGAGTAATGCTGTTAGATACTTATTTTCTAAAGAGAGAATGTTACCTGAGTTTCTCATCTACTTACATTGAGGTGTTTCATGTTGATACTGATTGAGGAATTCTAACAGAGAGACAAAGGTGTTCAGATGATGTTGTCACTGAACAACCTTAAGCAAAGTTTGGACTCCAGTGATTTCCACCTGCTATTTTGATTTCTGGAGTTCTGATTTCTAAAACTATACACAGGAACTGTTGGTGGAATAAACTGTCCCCTTATTATTTAGCTGATGTAGGCCTAATTTTAAGTGCACCACTTTTGCTCTGTAATGTTTAGATTCATTCTTGCGTTACCAGTCATAATCTTAACACATTAATTGAATTTTACCAATAGCCCATCCTTCTTAGTTGATCTATTTTCGTGTCATCTTTGCAGGTTATTTTTAATCTTTTGGGAACTCTGAACTATTTCCCACAGCTATGCTCAAAAGTGGATTTGTGGCTTTTTACTGCCATTGCTGCTAGTGCACTTTGTTTGAGGCCATAGGGAAATTGAGAGAAAGCCAGGGACAAAACCCAGACTCATGACTCCCAAACTTATGACTTAAGCACAAGATCACAATTTGTCTTTTATAAGCCTTTCTTGTCTGGAATTTTAGAATTCTCAGAATAGTTTGCCTTGGGATTGAAGCATTCGTGATTTTACATAGCACAGAGACAGATTTTCCTTGGGAGACTTTGGTCAGGTTACACTTGTCTTTATGAGCGACAAGGTGTGTGGAGATGATACAGCTGAGATCATTATCACTTGCTTTTTCTATTATTACATCATCCAAACATCATTTTTTCTATCTCTAGCCTCTGTAAATCCATTGACATCAGTGGAGTTAAAATCATTTATACTTTCTGAATAACAGTTTTAGGAGATGACAGCTGAATACTTGACGTTAAGTGTCCACATATTTGAAAAAAACAAATTGCTTTGACAAAATGTGTATTTTAAAATATTTCTTATCTCCACATTTTAGTAAAATGCTTGATAGGGTTTCAGATTATAATGGTGTCACTGGTTTGAAATATGTATATTTTAATATTTTCTCACAACTCTATCTTCATTAGTGGGTTTGCCTGTCTATCTGCTCTGCCTCTGTCATGTTTGTCCTGCTTTGGAAAGTGTAATGATCCTAAATGCAGTAGGACCCTCACAGTTTTTAGCAGAAGGCTGTTGTTAGAGGGAAGACTCAGAATAGTCCTGTAACTTCTGACATTTCCAGAACATGTTTTTATGCCTTATGCGAAGGAGCATGGAGGGATATAAGGAAGCAGGCAAGGAGGTTGAGGATATGGCCAGCAGAAACATGGATAAGTTCAGGGAATAGTATTTCCTTTGTATTGAAGTTAAAAAAAAAGGGAGTTTAATATCTAGCCATGACCCAAACCCTGTTGGAAATCAGTGGAGCAGATGTCATTGATTTCACGTTTTGGAGTCAGCCTGCACATGGTTTTCTGCAATGCTTTTTGTGTTTTCCTTTTGTGTTTTCTTCTTTCATACACCTAAGTGCACTTTATTAGAGTTGCTGTAAGAGGCAAAATATAGGCTTCCCTCACTGTGACTTACTGAAAATCTCAACCATAAATTTGCACTAACAGAATTATTTGCATGTAGCAGTTCTACTTGACAGGGTAGGTACTTTTACTTATGTCCGCAATAACTGTCTAAAGGCCTTTCCAAGGTGTCAGGAGAGGCACATTACTTACTTGTTCTTCACCTTTCAAGAGAAGGGAAAAGCTGTGAGCCAAACTTGCATCTCAGGGCTGGAACCAATGCTAAAATAGCAGTAGAAAGTAAGAAAATATAAGAAATGGTCACTTTTCTGAAAATGTGAGACAAGATTTTTGAAATGCACCTGATTTCAGTTCTTAACTCAAGGAGTGGTGAGAACTGGGACAGTGGGAATATCAGTAAGAAAGGCAAAACCTCGTTCTAGAGACATTTTCAGGTACAGATTTGTACCTGAAAGAGTAAAAGAAAAGAGTTGAGGAATTATAATCCTAGACCAGTACAGCAGGTTTTGACTTGCTCATGGATCTGCTTGGGAGTATCTCATGGAAATGCACTGAAGAGCAAATGGGGGCCGGAACAGCTGGTTTATCTTCACGTACAGTGAGAGGGAGGAAGGGTTCTTTAGCAGCTCTGTCTCAGCAGTCCACCGTTAATTTGATATATAAGAAAGCTGGAAGAGGTTTCAGAGGAACAATTAAGTGGTTAATGTGGATAATGGTAGTAGGAAAGCCCACATATTTGGAGAAAAATAAAAGCGACTTGGGTGGCAATTTAGACTAATTAATCTTCAGTGTCATGTGTTTGTTTTCTTTGTACTCACCTTAGGCTGCTAAATAAATATTTTTGGGACCTCACAATTAATAACGAATGTCTTCTTTTGTGAATATCTGCTAGTAAATCCTCACAGAGGTATGTTCTAAAGTAATCTTCAGGAGATCTTCCTGTTGGTTTGAATTTAGCCAGGAGCATTGCTGATAATATACCATTGTACTATGGGAGGATAAATGTGATAAGAGTTACATATCTGCTGTAAATTCCTAAGGGAAAATTGTGGCACTACTGACTTGATATTTTCATAGGTGTTTTTTCCCTAACTCCTCATCTGAATTATTAAGAAGTTGAATCACACAGTTTATACAATTTGAAAACCATATTGTATCTGCAGCATGGCAGTCTTCAGGGGGCTGTAGGATTTTTTTCTGCGTATTGAGCATAGCATTTTGATACTACCTCTTACTGGTTGGGGTTATTTGAAGGCTCAAAGCTCACTGGAGTTTCAAACTATGTTTCTGGTAAGGGCTTATTTTTAGTTATCATCATAATTTCTTTATTTTCAGGATGTGCTCTGTTCATTTCATTCAAATAAAAAAAAGCCAGCATCTTGTTAACGACTTTAAGGTCAACATGTCACTCAGCATCCACTCCCTGTGGACCTACAAAACAAATGGTGATGCTGTTCCAAGGACTGCCACAAGCACCAGGTTAAATACTTTTGGAATTACCGGTTCTTTGGGATCAAAGTTTCATACGTGATCCTGTTGCTTTTCTGGCTGGTGAAAAAACAACCTAAAAGGGAAGTGGTCAACAGAATAAATGGATCATGTGCTCTTTTATTATCTCAGTAACTTGGATCATCCTGTTCAGTCAGTGGATTTCAAAGAGCCCAGCTTAAGATAACAGACAATTTACTACTTAACCTCTTAAACCTCTTAGTTTGTGCAACATCTGGCACCATGGTGCTGGAACACTGGGGCACACCCATAATAAAATTCATCATATTTTCTATCTTGAGTAGATCAGGAACTATGAACTATATAAATGTATAAGGTATGTCTTGTATCAGGAATGATAAGGTGTAAAGATCAAACTTTATACATTAACATGTAGAGTGTATCCATTAATATGCTGGTTTAAAAAAAAACTACACTCGCGGTCACCTGTTTTTAACAGTCAGTAAATTGCGTTCCCTGTAGGAGAGCTTCAATATTAATGGTAGCTCATTGTTCAGCCAGATATTTTAAGAGCTAGAAAAGCAGCAGAATGTTTGGTAACTACGGATAACAGATCTGTCAGTATTTTTCTTTTTAATGTTCTTTTTAATGCAAACTATAAAACTCTTCATACTGTTGCCATACAGAGTGAAATATCGCATATTCCTCTACTGTGTGATACTATTGTTCTACTTGAAAAAAACAGAACTAGTAAATAAACATAAGAAAAGTTTCTTACTTAATAGGAGAAATACCTTCAGTAAGAGATTATTGGCAGGGAATATTACCTTTATTCAGAAATTCAATTGTGGTGCCTCTCTAAGAGTTGACATCTCTTGACATACTTTCAGTCTTCTCTGTGGATGTCTAGGTGGCTTCTGCTTTGTTTAAAGTGACATACTTTCCTCTGTTGTCATATGATATGAATCTCTAGTCATAATGCATCATGACAGACGCAGTACAGGTGGAGAAAAGAATAAAGACAAAGCTGTGCAGAAATTCCCAAGAAGGATTAAAAAGCACTATCAAATTTAGTTTGTTTGTATTTTATGCAGAATATTTTAAATTGAGAAGACAATTTTCACCTAGTTTGAAAACTGAGTTATCCAAAAGTGTGTCTGTGGTCTAACAGTTATTAAGAGAAACTTCAGCCATCCCTGTAAAAAAGTATGAGAACAACCATATGTGGAACAGGAAAACAGCAGTATTTTTGAGCTAAATACACTCTGTGTGTGTATTTCTGTGTAAACATGGTTTTTGGTTGCTTTCTGCTGCCTACCTCCCCATGGGGTTGACTCTTGGGAAGGGATTGCTCCTTGAGGAATTGTGCAGTCAATCCAGAAAAGCAATGGCATGACGAATTGTGGGCTCTGGGCTTGTAGAAAGCCAGCCCGTTTTGTTTCTGATAGGATTTTAACAGATAATGGATTTTCATGAAATAGTTTTATTATTGTTGAACCAATGTTTTTGGATAAAAAATCTTCCACTGCAGTATTCCACTGAATATATTCTTGTGCAATATTTAGACTGCATTACTGCAAATCTCTCCAGTAATTCCTTAACAGCATTCCTTATCAGCATATACTTAAGCACAAGCCTGTGAGCAGTGTCCTTGATAATAAAGAATGCAAAGTTCCAATGTGAATTTCAGCTGTCACTGGATAGACTGCAATTAATTCTGGGTGGGTTCAGCATTTGAAATAAATATGCAGGGAAAAGATTCCTGTACTGAAAATCAAACTTGTATTTGCTACTTTGTGTAGATTGGCAGGCACAAACCTCAAGAGATTAATGTAGCTGAAGTTGAATGGATGCAAGAGTGTATCTGTATCTAAGACTGGGTTTTAATCTATGAGTCTATGCTTTACCAATTTTATCATTGAATTTTATTTTTTTTTTAGTATAAAACTGTTATTTTCCGTGAAAGGGATCAATAAGCAAATTGTGGATGTCACATAAGGGCTAAATAATGAAACCGCTTCATACATACTGCATTATGTCTTATCATAAATTGTCTGGAGACTAGTGTCTG
The DNA here is from genome assembly GCF_963264785.1 of Psittacula echo. Lineage (NCBI taxonomy): Eukaryota > Metazoa > Chordata > Aves > Psittaciformes > Psittacidae > Psittacula > Psittacula echo. The sequence goes on from NC_137737.1 coordinate 123,168,188, forward strand.
CAGGAAAATAACAGTAGGCACCAAAAAGCTGGCAACTGCATTTTCAAATTTATATGTGGAAATTAAAAATAAGTAATTGTTGGAATTCTGTGTTGTGTGATATACGCTTGCCTGGTCTTCCTTTTCTTTCTGCAAAGGGATTAATTTATAAGTATATGAAAAAAGACAATTTTTGTGCATTTGAGCTCATAAACAATTTTTCATACACCTCTTATTTCTTAGTGTTTTCTTTAGGACTTGCAGATATTTATTTTTAAGAGGTTTCGTAGATTATTCTCTACTATATGTGACTCTTTCTGTCTCCTATTAAATGTAATGTGGAAGGTCAGACTCTTAGGTTGCAGAATAGCAAGGGATTGCAGTCAGTGCTGGATGTAGGTTCTTTTTGATGCAAATGCGATTTACTAGGTTTCATATATCCCATAAAGTAACTCATGACAGCTACATGGTAAAACAGATGGCTTTTCTTCCTTCCATAAACCTTTGACTTAGTTGTTCTCTCAACTGCTTTTTACTGAATACAAGATTTGTGCTAGCTCTTGCCCAATTCTTGTTCAGAAAGTCTGTTTAAATGTGGCAGAAACCTGTGAAAATACTTTCAGGGATCATTTGGCTGCAGGTGGTGCTTGTGCTGACAGAACATGATTTATCTCAAGTTTTGTGCCTTTTGGGGGCAGGACCACTGGTTATTTCGGCATGGGTTAAATGTACTTACTAGTAAGGTGCTGGTTTGAGATTTGATGATAGTGGCTTCCCCCTTCTCACCTTAAAATTCATCCTGACTAAACCTTCCCTAACTTTTTTTTCTATCACCTTTATGGGTACTCCAATGTTTTCCCACTTTTAATAGTCAAAATACTGTGTATCCTTTCTGAAGAGGCTGGAAGTTGTAGCGTCTCATGGTTCAGAACCATGCTGGATGGTTTTTATTTTTTATTAAATATTTTCCCTGCTTTTGCTTGTTTGTGCTCTTATGAGTAGAGGATCATGTGTATACAATAACAACTAAAATATTCGTAGAATCATAGAATGGTTTGGTTTGGACAGGATCTTAAGGTCATCTAGTTCCAACCCCCTGCCATGGGCAGGGACACCTCACACTAAACCATGTTGCACAAGGCTCTGTCCAACCTGGCCTTGAACGCTGCCAGAGAAGGAGAATTTACCACTTCTTTGTGCAACCTTTTCCAGTGCTCACGACCCTATAACAGTAGAGAACTTGTACCTTATATCTAACCTGAACTTTCCCCGTTTAAGTTTAAACCCATTATGCCTTCCTTGTCCTATTTGTAGACAATTTTCTAATGCCTTTTGAACCAGCAGCTTTTTAACAACTCTCTATACTGCTAATGCAGTTCTTACAAAGCAAAAATGTTCATGCTGGAAATGATGGTGAATTCTATAAGCAACAGCAGGGCTATAGCAAAGTTTATTTTAGCTATACACTACATTTTAGTGGAGTTTCCAGAGTGACCAGGTGTAAGAGAAATACATTAATAGCAGATTACAAACTTATGCATAAGATTTATGCATAAGTTCAAAACAAAGGCTGGAAACAGTGTGCTGACTACATTTATGAAGCTGAAGCTATTCAGAAAATCACAGGCAAATTTGGTTCCCCTTGCTCTATGTGGGGTAGATTCTCAGCATGAGTTTTGATTTGTGGAAACCTAAGGAGTACAAATACACCATATACCGTCCTTAGTGGGAGAAAATTTGAACGAACAATGACGATTTGATCAAACATCAGGACAAAGTAGGAACGGAAGGCTATGTTTTTTCACAGTTGACCTAACTTCTTTATAACTGGTTGGTACTAAAGCAGCCTCCAAAACCTGTTGGTTTATACGTTCCTTTCTTCCTGTTAAGGAAGTCCGAGCTATTTTTCAGGAACTGTTTTGCAGGGAGCATTTACGATAGCTGTAAACCTGCACATATTTCCAGTAATGATATTTTAATATTTAGATCAATCAGGATAAGATTCACCATAATGATTGAACACTGGAACATATGACAAGAGCTGGAGGCTGTAGTCTGGTCTTGTAATGTTTTTCAGCGTGTGAATTCAGTCTTCTTTTCAGTGCGAATTCAGTTAGAGCTGATCTACAGCTGTGTCAAGAGGGCATCTGTATATGTGAAGACCCAACCATGGCCAAAATCTGCCCCCTTGTAAAAGAATTTAAATGAGTTAGTCTTTATGGTGGCAAATGTTCTACTAATTTCATTAATATGGACCTACCATTTTGCATATTAACTATTACATTTCTGTTCCACTGTTGCAACTAAGTAGTTTAAGAGTATTTCTTTGTAAACTAAAGTTCAATGTGCAGTCTAGGTAGTGCTGAGAAGGAACTCATGTTTTTGCTTTTGCTGTAAGTTTTCTTTGAAAATATTTTAAAAATTGAAAATCAAAAGCTAATTTTCCATGTTTTCTAATTGCTTGAACTGAAAACAGCAGAGTTAGAGGTTGGCTATCATTTTAATATTGTACTGGAGTTCTCTTTGAGCAGAAGTGCTGTATCTTAATGAAAACAGCATGATGTAATATGAATTACTTCATAAACAATTTTTCATGAGTAATAGCAATTTTTGTTGTATTTGTTGATTTTAATCAAATGAATTTTCTAATCAAGTTGATTTTAATCAAATGAATAAGGTAAATACACTTTTTTCTTTTTACTTTAATTTTTTTTTCTGCCAAATATACACATACAAATTCACATACATGTGTAGGCATTTACTTTCTGGCTCATGTCATTACTTGCTGTCATGTAGGCATTAGCTAGCATGTGCATAATTTCCTGTTCATTTTTTCTTTCTGATTTGTAGTAGTGCTGAACTGTTTGGTAAGATGTGGGCAGTATAGACAGTTAAGATATCCTCTCTAAATGTCACAGGTTTTGACAGGCAGGTATGTTTTGAAAGGCTATTAATATTTGTGTCTGGATCAAGCTTACAGGTCAGGTTCAGAAACAGTTGCAGTAAATCTTTCAGAGCTCTGGTAATGCTAGTTGGAGAGCTCACTTGAATGCAGGAGCTTTTGATTGGTGTTGGTTTCTTTTAGTATTTTTCTTTCTTTTTTTTTTTTTACCATGAAGTGGTAATTGCAAGATTTAAAATGTTTATAAAATGAAACAAATATTCTGAACTAATAATGCCTGGATTACTTTCTTGTATGATATGCTTTACTGACTCACTATAGTTTTCATGTGCCGAGTATTGGTGGTATATACCTCTTTAAGGTAGCTAAATTTTAACCTTTTCACTATGAAGTGGCAGTTATTTGAAGATATTCATTAGACAGAGATATTCGTAAAACCACCATGAATATAGCCTCCTGCCCTGTTACTCAGCACAGATTCCTGTGTGGAAGGAATAGTCTGTCCATGCAGTTGGTCTCATCCTGTTGTACTAATGGAGAACTGGCCACTGCTCTTGAGCTGATCTCTTCTGTAAAACCTAGTAGCACAGATGGATTTGGATATGGGGATACAATGTGAGCATAAACATCTTTCACATCAGTGTACTGAAAAACTTTCAGAAATTCAGTGTCTTAATGGGTTGTAGACTGTCAGGCTAAGGTTGTCAGCTTTGGTCTCTAGAACAGGTATGAGTATTGTGGGACTCACAGCTTGCTGAAGTTAAAAATGTTGTGGGGTGAGCATCCTGTCGTTGACTAAAACCACAGAAATAGAGATTCTCAGTCAACACTATATCCAAAATACGGAAAAAAAGATGGATAAGAGGGAGGTCTCTTTGGATGAGAACTGTTTTTTTTTAGGGTAGTGTATGTTTACATGCCCTGAATATTCTGTAGTTCTCCAATTACAGCTTTTTATTGCTTCTTAGCAGCTTAGTATGACTTAGGCAGAGAGCAGTTGATGATGCATGAGACAAAATGGTATCCACTAGGGTGGGTTTTTTTTCTTCTTCATTTTAACGCATTGCATATGGATATCTTCAGTGTCCCATTTTATGTATTTTTACTATCAGTGCAGAGAAGTGGAACAAATGTGAGCAAGAACGGATTTCATTTGCTATTCCACTACCATTATCCTGTTAGTACTTTATTACTTACTGAAAACCTAACTTGAAGTAATGGTATGATGCTTCTTAAGAGCAAAGATGTGATTAATGGCAAAGTTTTGATCTTTTTTCTGTTGTAATGTGGGAGTGCTAACTTAAAGCAGAAGTTATGTCATTTACCTTACTCACTGGGAGTTTAATGTAAGCAGTGTGGAAGATGCCTGCTGTTTGCAGTAGAGCTGATGACATTACCCATTAGACGTATTTTCTTTGAGTGGATGGAAGCAAATTCCACACATGGAGATCTCAGTTTTTACATATCTATGCATTATTTAGAATAAGTGATTGAACAATTTATGTGGATGTGTTTCAGGCTCTTGGCCATTTAGAAACCACTCATGTAGTTGTTCCAGAGCTACACGATCATAGAATCATAGAATCATAGAATAGTTAGGGTTGGAAAGGACCTTAAGATCATCTAGTTCCAACCCCCCTGCCATGGGCAGGGACAGCCCACACTAAACCATGTCACCCAAGGCCTCATCCAACCTGGCCTTGAACACCACCAAGGATGGAGCATTCACAACCTCCCTGGGCAACCCATTCCAGTGCCTCACCACCCTCACAGTAAAGAATTTTTTCCTTATATCCAATGTAAACTTCCTCTGTTTAAGTTTGAACCCGTTACACCTTGTCCTGTCCCTACAGTCCCTGATGAAGAGTCCCTCCCCAGGATCCTTTAGTCCCCCTTCAGATACTGGAAGGCTGCTATGAGGTCTCCACGCAGCCTCCTCTTCTCCAGGCTGAACAGCCCCAACTTTCTCAGCCTGTCTCCATACTGGAGGTGCTCCAGTTGGCTAAATCACATGGGTTTATCTCTATTTCCCAACTGGTGGATCAAACCTTACTAAGTGTGCAACAGTGAGAAAGCAGTGTGATAAGGACAACATTGTCCTTTCTTTTTTTTGTCAATCACTGACCTCTCCAATTTCCTGAGACAGTAGATGGCCATGGTTATGGCAGCATTGCCATCCTCTTTGGGGAGGTTCTTGCGCCTGCTGAAGTGGTCACTTTGCACTGAGGCATTCACTGTGCTGGAGAGATACCAAGAACTGGTTGGAAGTACATTATTCTGTCACTTGTGAATGAGGCTTTTAACACTGGAAGGGGTTCTGGATGTGCTTTCAGGGCTGCTTATATATTTCAGTAAATTGCCTAAAATACAGCAATCAGCCTGGAGAAGAGTCTGAGCTGCAGGGGTGTTGATAATGTGAAATATGAATTTATGTTCTTCTTTGTTCCCAGCAAATGAAATGAAACATGCCCCAGCTTCCCTGTCCTCTTCTAATGCCTTTCTTCTCCATTTGTACGAACACTTAGAGTCAACCTAGATGATAACCTAGTGTTCAATGTCATGGATTTGATTTTTCACATGCTGAAGAAAGAGGAATTGAGCTTGTCTCCCCTAACCTTTAACTGCTCTGGAGAGGAGGAAGGGAACTTCCCAGAATGCTTAAAAAAAAAAGAAAAGCTAGTGATGAATGTTGCTCTGAAAAAATTACTCTAAAAGTGTGAAATTCCAGTATGAGCATCCAGCTCTAAAGTGCTGAAATTGGGATACTTCAGATCACCATAGTTTCTGGATTCAGTTCGATTTAGGCATGAACTAGATGTCAGACATTTCCTCCCTCTTTAACAGAATTTGGCATAAAGCAGAAAATTGCCTTTTAAAGTGCCAGGGGAGATCTAAGGAAGCAGCTGTGGCTGACACTGAGGTTGGGGGTTGAGAATAGTTGTTAACTGTTCCCAACAATGCAGAGTTTATCAGGTTCAGAGTTAGACGTCAAAATCCTGTAATCTTAGAATTGCTGATTTAGCTAGTTTCATATTCTTCATGTGTTTCCTTTGAAGGCAGGAGATCTTTAGGGGATCATAGTTATCACAGGTCCTGTATCAGGATTAAAAGCTCATAAAATTAGTTCATTGAAATCAGTTTTGGCATTAAATATTTCCACGATGCTCATGGAGAAAAGATTTTGTCAACAGAAATGTTGCAGAAGCAATGAAAAGGCAGTGTGAGCCTGACTGAAAGGAAATGTAGTTCAGAATATGGGGGAAGATCTGTGGAAGGGTTTGCTGCTCTGAAACTGAGGTCCCAAACTGATCTTGAGACCTCTCCAGTCTGCCATCTGGTATCTTTGTACTTTCTTCCCATGCTTCTCCTGTCATTTCTGGAGCGCTCTTTCATAACATCCAACATCCTTGCATCGTTCTGTCAAAACCTCATCTTGGCTTAAGAATACCTAATGTAAGCCATAACTTACTTCATACCCACCAAGATGTATATATGACTGGTGTAAGAAGGTGAGGACTTGTCTTTCTCTTCCTTTCTTAGTCATACTTGTACAACATGACCACTGCTTAATTCTTAATCTTTAAAATATCATATAAACAGCTTTACTGAAGTCCACGGTATACTTATTTATGCAATTACTCATATGCCTTATATACAAAAGCAAATTCCATGTCAAGTTACTTCTGTACAAGAGTGAATGTGGACAGCAGGGCCAACAATTCCTTACTTATTTCCAGCTATGTTTCCTGTCCTAAGCTTAAAACAATTATGGGTTGGATAAAATAAGACCTAAAAATCAAAGCAAATTTGCATCAAAACAGAATTAAATAGCCCAAGAGCTGCAGCGCAAAACTGGGCTATCTTCCTCATTATTTGTGACAGCTGTGTGGTCCATATATGCCATCAGGTAGGAATGTACATTGGCCTAGGTGTAAGAAATCTTTGCTACATGATTTAGCATGTTTACATGTGGATATCCATATAGTTTAGATCATTTAAGAAAGACTGAAAGGAATTCTGAAGTATTTTTTTCATGTTTGTAAATAACTAGTACATGGTCTTGAGCTGTCCCTGTGTGTATTATTGTCTAGCTTAATTCCTGTGGTTTATCTGAAGCATACTACTGATGTTTTTCAAGACAAAGGTTTATTGATTTTTATGGTGCTCTTGGGGAATCATTACTGTCTTTCTAGAACAGGTGCCTGTAACCTTTTGAGAACTGACTTCTATTTAGATAAATTGTCATCTGTTTGATCTCTGAAAAGCCTTGAGAGGATTAGAAGTGACGTGGACATCACACTTCTTTGATAAACAGCTTTTTATTGAGCTGAAATGCATGTTGCTGTACTTTTAATTATTAAAGATAGATACACAAAAAATGTGAAAGCAAAAAGAGAAGGAAAAATGAAGAAGCTATTAATGACCTCAAAGCAAGACCAAAACCAGAGCATATAAAGGAGAAGAAACAGTCCCTTGTTAAATAGTTCTAACAAAGACAGCAGTTAAACAACACCTGTAAATTGTAACTTCTTTTTTTATTTGGATATATATAGGAAGTCATCAAGATAAGAATCCAAAAACTTAATAGTGGCTACTGAAACTTTGTCTCATAGAAGATACTCAAACAATTTAGAAGACAATTTATTTGCTCAATGACATGGATTATGAAAGTGATGTTATTTAGATTTGAGGATACATTTTAAATCTTAGCAGCAGTTTAATGAGTTACTACTTGCAGCATGAGTCAAATGTATATATTTTTAAGCATAGACTATGCATAGGCTTTGTCAAATTTGCAGGGTAGTTTAATCTGAAATAAAAATAAATATAAAAATTCAGAAATTGAAACAGGTCGTGTACCACTTTGTAAATAAACCATGATAAGTTTTCAGTGACTTAAGAACTGTACATCAATGTTAGTGACTCATGAAGACTGCAGCATAATGATAAATGGTGTAGAAGGGAGCCTTTTGAAAAGACTGTTTGTGTATAAGAGCTTGATCTCTGGCCAAGTGAACTTTTCTAGGCAAGTTTTCTGTGGGCTCATTTGATATCCTAATTATTATGCTGTAATACATGAGACATTATTAATTGATGTCGTCTGTGAAAGGTATTTAAAGCCACTTACTATGGGTCTGTGTTTCCAAACTCTCTTTGTTTTATTAGCACAGTTAAAAATGACCGAAACCAGTATTTTTTCATTCGGTAAGAAACTTCAGCAAATTTGCTTTTATATTGATCTGCAGTAATACAGCGTGAATGTATTTACTGGAACTGTCAGCAGGCAAAGAAAGGTTTTTGCCCATTTGTTGTCACAACTCCTTTCTGAAGTATAAACGTAATAATTTCTGCTTTAGAAATAAAGTAGTGTGAAGTAAAAATATTAAGGATGAAGTTTGCATTATAAATTTAACCTTATAAAAGTTTGATTAAGAGCAGGTTTGTGTTAATTCTGGTGAGACCATACATTACTTAAAGCTTTAGCATTTTTTATATTTCCATTATGTAAAAATAGCAAAGTCAAATAATAGCAGGTGCTTTTGGTTTGCTGAGGATAAGCCACTTCAGAATTACCTGGAAGAACAGTGGATATAAAGAATTCAGTTGTAAACCCAGGAAACATCTAACATTCTTCTGCAATAAAGGCAATACTGTCTCTGGTTCTAAAGTCCACCATTATTAGAGGTTAAGTTCCTCCTTGAAATGTACAGTAAAGAGCTCTTTACTGTAATTACCTAGAAAACATGAAAGATGAGAATATTAACACATTTCCAGCTTTAGGGCACAGATTAAGAGCTTTGTTTTCTAGCTCTCTGTCTTTTGATCTCTGAATTTGAAATGCTTAAAGAATAAATCTAAGTAGTATTGTAAGAACAAACCCAGTGGCAAAATGTGTTTATCCCCTTGGGAGACAACAGTTAGGTTAGAAAGAGTCCAATTAATTCTCTTAGTTAGCCAAAACTTTATTTCTTCCTGTTACAAGCATAAATGAATTGTTTGGAATATGCAAAGAGCCTGTAAAAAGAAGAATTTGACTTTTCCCGTTTTCATTTTTGCATTTTTGGAATTGCTGAATCAGCTTTTTGCCTTTTTACTAGCTTTGTAGGAAGTTAAATGGCATTTTATGTCCTTGTCCTAAATATTTTCTATGAATAGAAGTTTCATCCTAAATTTGCACTAAATAACGTGTGTCAGGTTTAAAATGCATGAAGACAATTAGTGCTTCATGTTGGAAGAATGCTTTCTGTATACCCTGTCTTTAGAAAAGACAGGACTTGTTTTCTGAAGTATAAGGGAACTATTTATACTTTTATTCTATATAGCAAACACTGGTTGAAGTAAATCAGAAGTTGAAGGTAAAAGCTATACAGAGCAATATATATTTATATATTTGTATAAACACTCCAACCAAATAGCTAAAATAACTTCATTTGAGCTGTGGCAGAGGCAAAACTAATATTACTGAATGCACATGATTTGTATGATATGGAGGATATTTTTCAGGGTTATAATCAGTCTGGTTTTTTTTTTTTTTTTTTTTTTGCAAAACTTACAAAACAAAAGGATTCCAACTGGGAACAATATTGCAACCTTGGTATCTTCTTTGGTGCAGCTGCCATTTTCTGAGCATTAAAAAATAATACGGACAATATCTTCTGAAAAGATTATCACGCATACTTTCAGAAGTCTGGGCTGGATTATAGCCCAAACCCAAATTTAGTGTGTTGTTTCTTTACAAAATCTCTTGATAATCAAGAGAATCACTGATCTTGATCCTGTTTTTAGAGTGTCTATATAGCGCAGTGGTATGACCCACTATTTTTTTGTTTTGATGCTGTAAATAGTTAATTCAGCACGTTAGGGACTATTCAATGTTGTATGTAATAACTGAATGGGGAGAGTAAGCATTTGTACTGCCTCTATGTGGCCAGGTTAATTTAAAATGCTGTTTCTACAGTATTCTTATTTCATGTGACTGTTCAGGGTAATAAAACCTGATTTTACAAATATTTGTGGAAAATGTACACAAGAAGGTGACAGCTTGATATAAACAATTATGTATAAAACTGAGGAAAAAAAGTCAGGATATTTTTTATTCTTATTACTTTCGTTGCTGTGCATTCTCTTAAATTCAAAGTTCCCCTCTCTTAATTTATATGTAACCAAAATAAGTATAGCCATGGTTAGTATTTCAAAATACATGATGGAATTTCAATGGGTCTAGCAATAAATAGTTAATCTTTTACATACATTATATTTTCAAAACATACTCAAAGTATGTTTTGTATTTCATATTTTATAGCACCATTGTATATGAATCTTAATTTAGCCCTGGGTTGTTTTGTTTTGTTTTTTCAGTATACAAGAAAAGGCATTTAATGTCTATGTATAGTTAAACACAAACTGTTTAGAGTTTTGAAGCCAAGAGCCAGGCTTGTTTCCTGAATGATCTAGAAAGCCAATTATCTTTTACAAACAAAAATGTTGGCAATTACTGCAAGTGGCTATTGGGAAGCCCTGTACAACCACTGTTGCCTTCTTTGGAACATTTTAAATTTCTTTATTTAGAGCCAGCAGAGAATTATTAGAAGAGACAAAAAAACCAAACACATTTCAGTTGTTAGCAGCCGTCTCCCTTAATTGACTGGGTATTTCTGTCAAGCAGAGGTTTTTAGTGTGGTGAAGCTATGAGAGTGAGGAGCTGTCAAACACTCAGTTTCACAGCAAATGGGTTTGTGATGGATTAGCTGCATGCCTTGTACCAGAGCATGACAGGCCCAGATGACATGAACTGAGGTCCTCTGCCACCATGCAAACAGGTCAGCATCCCAGAGAGACCGATTTCGATACCATCAATGTACCCTGCTCGTCAAGGAATGAATTCAGATCTTGAAACCTAATCCCCTGGATAATTGTCCTTTCCAATGTACTTCAACACAGATGAACTTTATTTGATCATTACTCCTCACAAATAAGGTTGCCTTGACCTCAAAACTTTGTTTCCCCTGTAGACAGATATTGGTATTTCTCTAAACTTGCTTACTGCTAGAAAATTTTAATATCCCAGTCATGTTGCTGTCTTTTGATATGTCTGCATCTTTTATTCAGGAGAGCTGTTTGATACTGCTAATTTGTGGTGCATTAACTGTGGGCTGTTTTATGGTAATGATACTCCGAAGAACAATAACCTCGCATCATTTTACAGGAACCCAGTGCCATGTGTTGAAATGATTTAATTGCAAAGCTCATGTTTTTTCACATGATTTCGTCTTTGTGTTTAAATATGTATAAATGGCACAATAGTTTATAAGCGAGATGTGTTACAAATCAAGTAACAAAACCACATCATCTCGTATACAGGATTCAGTGAAGATTAACATAAGTACGCTGGGCTTGACGTACACACACATGTATATTGACGTACACACACACAGAAATTCTTGTTTTCCTATTATGTCTTTTTTTTTGTGTCATCGTAGTAAAGTTCCTCATAGTGAAGTCTTCCTCTTAACACAGCCTTTTGAGCTTCATCCTGTCTTATCACCCATCTCTTTTCTGCGTGGAAGGGGAAGCAGCTTCATTTCTAAGCAGACCCTTCATCCACCCTTTCATTCTCATAAAAAAGTATTGAGACTTCTTTCAAAGTTAGACTGTCTAGGTACAATTCTCCATGACTTTCTGCTGCTGAAACAGAGGAGATTCTTCCTTCAGGGCAGCAGTTACTTTGTTATTCATGGCTCCATGATGGCCCCATCCAAGAAGACACCTACTCTGAGTTGTCAGGTTTCTTGGTATGATCTGAAAGTCTTCCTCTATATGAATCCTCAACAAACACTTGGGTTGTGGTTTGTTTTTCTTTTCCCCACAAGTTTTACATAGGAAAGTATTCCTCTAGGTTTTGAAACGTGGCAGGTAAACTTTTCACCAAGGTCCATAGGAGAAGCATCCATTAACACTTGCGTGCCAGAGCTAATAACCCTGTGAGGGGATATGAGTGGACTGGTTACTTATTGGAAGGAGTGTAAACTGCATTCTAACTCAGGGGGAAGAAAAGCCTTCCAATGTGACCTATAAGACCTTGTCTTCTGTTGTAGAAAAAGATGAGTTAGACTTCCACCATGGTCCAGATTTTGTGTCCCTCAAAAAACGCTTTTTTGCAGGATGCTAGTGTATTCCGACTGCATCTTTATCATGGACATTATATACATTGCATATATATGAAAATAACTCTTTGTTTTTTCCTTTGCCATGTGTTACTCATATGTATCTACAAAGTATTTTAATTGATAAGAATTTTTTTAATTTTTTTTTTTTGCCTTCATCTGGGATTATTAGAATATATTATTAGAATATACTTCATGTGTCCTCTTTTTTGTGCAATAGAAGTAAAATCAGTTGGGAGGAAAGAGTTACTAGTAATAAGATTTGTCTAATCTACAAGGTTTAGGATATAAATAATTGTTGTGTGGCATCTGAAAGACATTTGCTACAGCTGTATTGTAACAGGGAATTCCTTCTTTGGATGAGGTCCTGCTAAAACATTCGCCAGTAGGCTAATGGAATGGAGAGACTAGCAGTCATCAGCACATTTGCAGACAGCAAATCAGTTAGGCTTCTTAATTCAGGCTTGAAGAAGGATGAATGAAACTTAATGTTGTCAAAGCCTGAGAGATTCGTTATAAATACATACAAAGCAGTGTGCACTGGAAGGAGTAATTTGAGATGCCTTGGATCCCATTTCTTTGTGTCCACGCAATTAGACAGTTCTAACAACCTGGCTGATGCTTTTTAGATTTTATTTAACCTCAAGGACACTCTGTGTCACTTTGCTTTCTATTTCTAGCACTAGTACTCTAACAGTGCTTATCAGTAATTACTAAGGGTACTAGTACCCTTGTAGTTTCTTACTAGTGAAATACTTCTCTAATGCCAGCCTCTCTCAAAAGAGATTTCACCAGCAGGATTGTTTGGGAGGTCATACTGGATGCATGGCCCTTCAGGAAACATTTGGAACCTGTGGTTATTGCACAGTACACTGAGTGTGCACTTGGCAGCTAAGTGCACTTTGCACTAAGGCAAAGGCATGCTGAGCTGGCTACCAGAAGCTTAGGACAGGACTCATCATCTTAATTCTAGTAGCTCAGTTATATAGGTAAGTTACTTCTTTACTAAAATATATAGGATGACTGCATTTCAGCGGGTGAAATTTAATAGTGAGTTACTACACGAAAGAAGCAAAGGGTCACGGAGAAAGCATCAGCGAAGGCTGGAAGCAATGTTTACTCAGGGAGATCTAATAAGTACTCAGGTGGTTGGGAACAGGGATGGCCAGTTTTAATTAGTCCTCAGAGACATGAGAAACATGTGGCAAGCTACTCACTTTTCATTTTGGGTAAGCAGAAAATACAAAATACCCAGCACTATGCTTGAGGCTGTAATCAAGGGTTACCATTTTTCATGCTGCTGTTTACTCAGTCACTAATTGGCAGAGCCATGTGTTCTGATCTAAGCAAGGTTTGTTTACCTAGCTCTGATTAAAGCTTCTGGTTTTCAGCTTAGACAATAATGAAAAAAAAAAAAAACAAACCATGGAAAAAGTATGAGAAAGACACCGACCTGTTGGAATGGGTCCAGAGGGGGGCCACAAAAATGATCAGAGGGCTGGAGCACCTCTCCTATGAAGAAAGGCTGAGAGATTTGGGCTTGTTCAGCCTGGAGAAGAGAAGGCTCTGAGACGACCTTATTGCAGCCTTTAAATGCTTAAAGGGGGCTTATAAGAAAGGTGTGGAGAGACTTTTTGGTAGGGCCTATTGTGATGGGACAAGGGTTAATGGTGTTAAACTACAAGAGAGTAGATTCAGAGGAGATACAAGGAAGAAATTCTTTATGATGAGGGTGGTGAAACACTGGAACAGGTTGCCCAGAGAGGCAGTAGCTGCCCCATCCCTGGAAACATTCAAAGTCAGGTTATACAGGACTCTGAGTAACCTAATCTGGTTGAAGATATCCCTGCTCATTGCAGGGGGGTTGGACTAGATGACCTCTGAAGGTCCCTTGTGACCCAAGCTATTTTATGGTAAAATATCAGTCAGTTTACCTTCATCAGTCAATTTTGTACTATTGAAAAGCAGTTCAGGGCAGATGATCTGAAGCACTCCTTAGTTAAAATTCTGTGTACAAAATGGAGTTTTACAGGAAGTTGGTTCCTTCCTGCCACTCACTCCTCTGTCATCAAGGGAATCCTGGGAATTATAGAAAAAAGAAAGAAGCTTATTGTGATGGCTTTCTCTTTGATATGTCCAATACTAACCAGATGTAGTCTAACTTCGTAACCAGCTCCTATCTGAAATAGTTTTGCTATGTGGAGATTTATTTTATTTTTTTTTTCTGAAAGACCCAGAGGCAGTGTCCTCAGCACTGAAATCTTGTGTATTGTCTGACATAGCCACTGATTCAGTGTCATGCCAGGTAAAAGCAGTTTTTCCTCACAGTAGGTTACCTCTTGTTACCTCAGCATGCTCTAGAAAGGAAAAAGCTCATGATTCCTGTATGTATGAGTTTATTTATGGGAAAATAATTGCTGAAATGTGGAATAATCTGTTACAGATTTACTATAGATTTTATTTGAGAAATCCCCAGATTCCTTCCTCATGAGGCAATATTTAAACTTCAGTTCTAAACTATTGTATCTTTAATACAGTATAATTATAATGTATTTAATAACTAAAGCATGGTCTTGCATGGTCTAAATTATATTAGTTAACAGAAGCGTAGCTAGACAAACCACAAGTGTGCTCATGTATGCTGTCTGAAACAAATGAAATGGAAATTTACTACAGTGAGCTGTGCAATGTGAGATACCATGTCATCTCATTTTATTGCAACTGATCTTTAGACGTGCCCACTGGGTGCAAAGAAATCTACACATCTTTTGTTTGTACATTGCAAAAAAGGGATGTGACTTTTTAGTGTATCATGAGGGAACTGGTACTCTGATACAGAAAGGAAGGAAGCACAATGCGTCCTTTGTGTCAAAGATGGTTGGTTTTCCTTTTCTACCATGGAGGAGATAAGCCAAGGAGGGATGGCAGCACTCTAAGGCACAGTTCCTAGTAAGGGACTCTCCTTGCTTGCTGTTTCTTTGTGAGACTCAGGTTTATTGTGGTGCTATAGTTAGGGAAGATGAGGCATTTTCTAGGAAAATATTTCTGCTGAAAAATAGGTTTGCGAGTCCCACTTTGCACAGTCTGCTTTAGGCAGAATTCCTGGACTGGAGGGATTAAAAAAAAGGAGCTGTGAAAATGTCCTCTTTAATAGTTTGAAAAATTTTGAATGGACAAGTAGCAGAATAGGGTTCATGAGCCTCAGGCTGAGAAGTCAGCTTGTCTTGGGCTTTCTGCTCCTGATAAGCCATATGCTGTGCAGTCTTGAATGAACACAAACACACAGATCTCATGTACACCAGTGCATAAAATATCCCCTCTGGGCTTACTTTTAGTAATGAGGGTACACAACAAAGGTATGCGTAGTAATTCTGAATAACTTACACTTTCCTACTCAAAGTCTTCAATTTAAGGCTTTTTCTTGATAACTTAGTCTGCTAATGTTGTCTTAAAACCTTTTCCATTTTTTCCTTGGGAGAAAGTTCTAAATGGTTCCTTTCCTTCTATCCGTTCATCTATCCAGGCCATTGGATCTTCAGTCACCTGTTCTCACTCCTAGTTCTTCATCTCCTGAACACTTTTGACACAGTTCTGTCTCTCTTGTATGCGTAGAAGTCTCCTAAGTCACTCACAGCAGGAATAAGTACTGCAAATGTGCTCTTGATTCCAATTTTGGCAAAGATTGTGTGGAAAACCAGAGGGGGATGTTTGTTTCTGAAGTATAATCAGTCATTCTACAAAGCAGAAGAGTAAACGGCAGGATTAGGCACAATTGGCACAATCAGGGTGTTGCTGTATTTAGCTTTATATTCCTGTTAGATGAAATCTGCATAAGAAGGTGTGGCAGAATTTGTGAGGGCAGGAAAGACTTTTGCTAGTTTGAAGGGTCAGAGGAATGATTGTTCAGAAGAAATTTAACAAGCATGCTGGATGTACAGAACTGTGGTTCTTTCTGCAGTGCTGCTTACACTGTGACTGTGTTAACCAGTTGCACTGTCACTGTGGCATATTTTTTCCAAAATCAACGGTAATGATTTTGTACTCCAGCACTGGTATTTCCCTAACGTGTATGTGCCATGGAGGGTTAAATGAGAAAGTCAATTCTTTTCCTTCAAAATTATGTCAGAACTGCTGGAATTTCTTCACTGTTGGATCAAGTTCTTTTTCTGTCCCTACAAATGTACATATTAACAAATGCAATAGTTAAGAAAACAGGCTAATTTTCTCATAGAAGCTTTGCTTCTGGAAGCAAGGAAAAATGCTGTGGAGTAACCGAGACACTTTTCTTTAAGTTCCAAATTTTCACTTGCATTCTTTTCACAAGGACTAGGAGCTTTTGGAAAATAGGCAAAAATAGTAGAAATTTCATTTTAATGAGGATACAGGTGTCAACTGACAAACTTGGACCAGAGCACCATCCAGTTCCTGTTTATGCTTGCCTCATTATATATTTATTCCCTTTGTTTGGCTAAGTCTGTTTTGGAAGACACCGTTGTCCATGTGTATGCTTGTGTTATTGAAGAGGTTTTGACTGTGCATCTGATTTCTGTATCGCAGTTTCAGTTCCAGCCATGTGTCCCACAGTGTGTGCCAGAATGACATGAGCACTCGTAGCATTTCACTGCCACCTTCTGTGCCTGCTCTGGTGCACAGAAGACAGTTACCTGCAGGGACTTGAAAGCTTCCAGTATTTATGTGTTTGTGTGCAAGCACAAATTGAGGAAACAGATTTAGTAATTTGCTCCTTGATCAGAGTTTTCTATGATTTGAGGGTCTTGAGGTGGTGCCACTCAACAACGAAGCAAAGATGAGTTGACTTTACTCTTTGGGGGGGTTTCAAGTTAATGGAGCTTTTCACGTGTACATGAACAAGGTCATAGATTATGGCAGTATTTATGGACTTGATTGAGAGGGAAAGCATACTTAGTGTCTGTCAGGACAGGAATCTATAAAGTAAAAAAGTGATGGATATACTAAGCTGCTTTTCTTTTTCCTGTTTGTTTGTTCTGCACTGTAGTCTTAACTTGTAATTGTAGTTTCCACTATGGTGCTATGCTTCACTTTTCAAGACAACATTGCAATCCGTCAATCTTATGCTGCATTTTACTTTCTCAGAGAACTATAAGGAAATACGGAAGAATTTGAAATCTGGTTATTTACAGAAGATCACTATAAAATATTTTTTACAGTCATGTTCCTGCTTGTTTTCTGCTTGTGGGTGTTCACCAGGCTGTTATGTTGGGCCCAGGAATTTTGAGATGACCAAATCTGAGGAATATTCAGAAACTATCTTTCTGTCTGGATTATGGGATACTACACTTCCTTGTGGTGTGGAGCTCCGAGACTGGCTGCTGTATGGCCAGAGATCGATGATGAGAAGTCGGTTCCTCTTTATAGAGGAAACAAATAGCCATCCAGAGCTCTGTGCTCGTGGATGTGCTGCATTACTGTTTCACCTTGGAAGGGTCTTATGGCAGTATAAGCCCTATCATTCTATCATACACAGAGCACGAGACACTGAAAAATGGTAGGTGTCTACCCACAGAATTTTCCTCATTTGGCTTCCTGACAGCCTCTTTGGGGCTGCTCAGTTGTCTTCCACGTACAGTGCTCCCCTCCCCTCCTCTGATTGCAGTCAGAGACTGCTTTTCTGTAGCAGTCTAACGCGTTCTTCTTGAACTTTTCCCTCCTCCAGACTTCAGTGAGTTAGAGTCACTAGAAAAGCAAAAATCCTCGGCAGGTGGTCTTGGTTGTGCTGTTAGGACAATGTTGCGCTACAAGGGTAGGATCAATCAACTGCTGATGGGTCATTCAGGGACAGATGAAGGGAAGTACACTTACAGAGCAAACAGCATACAGGAAGCCCTTCCAGTGAGGTAGTAAACTGGAAATCAGGTTTTGAAATAGATTAATTTTTAATTTCTATGCAGTCATAGTTTTTATGCATTTTAGGGATGCTGCAGGCTAAAGCTTCATAATAAAAGTGAATTATTATTTTTTAGGAAAATTTATTCAGATCCTTTTTTTCCAGTTGTTGATTTAACATTTCCTCTGAAAGCGCTTGTAGTCTGGTGACTAATTCTGTGACAGTTAAAATGAAATGTATAAAAGTGCTGAATTATCTCTGTTTCAGCACTATAAAACTGGACATACTTGCTTATGTGAGTAGATCTTTCCCCTTCTAATTTGCTAAAGTTATCACAAGAGTCTTGAAATATAGCCTATATGTGCAGATCTAATTTCCAGCCAACTCAACCCCTACTTCATGGGCTTTTAATACATTTTGTACAAAAAATAAATTAGGTGTTTGGAAGGAACTCACTATTTTTCAAAACAACCAAGTGGGCCTTTTGCTACAGGAATCATGCTATTTAACTGAAGATAGCATTGCTGCAAAACTGTCTCTTCAGGATTTGCAGTTTAATGTGTTCAACAAGGATGAGTCTCCCTAACCAAGTAAAAGCAAACGGATGGCTGCAGGTCACAGACCTTTTGCTCTCAAGTGTTACTAATTCTCTCCCCATTGGATGGAAGTAAGCAAATGAAATGCTGGTTTGCTGTTCCACATATTCCATATACATGGTAAAGGCAGGTGACTTAAAATCTGCAGTGTTTTCACTAACTTATGGCTGTGCTGAATCACAGAATCATAGAATAGTTAGGGTTAGAAAGGACCTTAAGATCATCAAGTTCCAACCCCAATGCCATGGGCAGGGATGCCTCGCACTGGACCATGTTGCCAGCACTGGACCATTCTGATAATATTCAAATGATTATTTCCCCTTCCTTCCCCTCATATACTTTTATGCTAAGAAATGCACATACCACTTTATGGCTGCTATGGAGAAGACTCTGCAGCTTGTAATTGGGGGACATCAAGCTTCAGGAAAAGTTTCATAAAAAAGAAAAAAGCATCCAACTTCGGAGTAGTAGGTGGAATGTGGTAGGCTACTCTATTGCCTGAAGCTTATTGTCTGTGTTTCTGTATTGATTGAAATATTATCATTTTGCATTCTGTCTCAGTTACAATTGTGCATCCGATACTGCAATTCTTAAGATGAGAATATTCTAATTAAATTATTATATTTTTTTTAAAGGGAAATGTTTAATGATACACGTTTGTGTGATTACTTGGTACTCAACTTATTTTGGAGCTCCAGCAAATGAAATGCAAGATAATTTATATACTATAGTGGCATACATACAGAGCATCACAAAATGATTCAGAAGGAAGGGATTTCTAAACAACAGAGACAAAACAAGCCTTTAAGGTGTGATTTAAGGAAATACATTGCCTTTGTGGCTGAGGAGGAAGGAAAGGATTGAATTATAGACTAAGGATGTAGAGAAAGCAAAACAAGACCTTCCCAACTGGGGAGGGACAAGGGACACCAAAAAAGGTGAATGGAATCATAGAATCATAGAATAGTTAGGGTTGGAAAGGACCTTAAGATCATCTAGTTCCAACCTCCTTGCCATGAGCAGGGACACCTCACACTAAACCATGTCTCCCAAGGCCTCATCCAACCTGGCCTTGAGCACCGCCAAGGATGGAGCATTCACAACCTCCCTGGGCAACCCATTCCAGTGCCTCACCACCCTCACAGTAAAGAATTTCTTCCTTAGATCCAATCTAAACTTCCCCTGTTTAAGTTTGAACCCGTTAACCCTTGTCCTGTCACTATAGTCCCTGATGAAGAGTCCCTCCCCAGCATCCTTGTAGGCCCCCTTCAGATACTGGAAGGCTGCTATGAGGTCTCCACGCAGCCTTCTCTTCTCCAGGCTGAACAGCCCCAACTTTCTCAGCCTGTCTCCATACGGGAGGTGCTCCAGTCCCCTGATCATCCTCGTGGCCCTCCTCTGGACTTGTTCCAACAGTTCCATGTCCTTTTTATGTTGAGGACACCAGAACTGCACACAATACTCCAAGTGAGGCCTCACGAGAGCAGAGTAGAGGGGCAGGATCACCTCCTTTGACCTGCTGGTCACGCTCCTCTTGATGCAGCCCAGGATACAGTTGGCTTTCTGGGCTGCGAGCGCACACTGAAGCCGGCTCATGTTCATTTTCTCATCGACCAACACCCTCAAGTCCTTTTCTGCAGGGCTGCTCTGAATCTCTTCTCTGCCCAACCTGTAGCTGTGCCTGGGATTGCTCCAACCCAGGTGTAGGACCTTGAACTTGGCATGGTTAAACTTCATAAGGTTGGCATCAGCCCACCTCACAAGCGTGTCGAGGTCCCTCTGGATGGCATCCCTTCCCTCCGGCGTATCAACTGAACCACACAGCTTGGTGTCATTGGCAAACTAGCTGGGCTGTGTGGAGCACCATGAGAAGAGCGGGTGGTTGAGCCTGAGATCAGCGTGGTCAGAGCAGAAGGTCAGCCAGAAGTTTTACATTACACAAATATAAGTTTTTTCCTTTAGGTTCAGAGGTGAACAGGCTAGAAATGAGAGCTACATCTTGTCCCACAGAGTAACATACCTGTTTGGCTAAGGTGTTTCTGGTGTTTTTAAAGCAGAGGGTAGAGAGGTGGGGAGAAGGTAAAAAAAGAATGGTGGTCAACTAGGATATGTTGAAGAAGTCAGTCTTACAAGCCACTGCTTGCTCCCATGTTTAGACCCTAAAGAAAGATGTATCTCATCTTTGTCTCTTGTCTGTAGGTTTCGTTTTAAATTTTGTGAAGGACAGGCTATAACACACCTCTGCTATGTATAACACACATCCTGTCGTTGGCTAAAAGTAAGCACAGCATGAGAAGTTTTCAAACACAATTCTGGTATGACACTCACTATAGAATAATCCTTAAAATATTTTTTCTGCCATCACTCAAAGCTGTTGAGAGAAGCTCAATCTCATGGACTTTGAGAGTTGTTGGATTTTTTCAGTTCAATCCACTAGATCCAGGTTGTGTGGCCCTGTGCTCCTTGAGCCCAGCTCTAGACTGCTTGTTCTTCTATTTGAATTTTGTGTGTATCCAGGAATAACTCCCATAGGTATATCTGTAGATGTAGATGCATTTTCACTTTCACTGCCAATTTGAAGGAAGATCCTTGTGAGAACCTGGTGGCTGTTATAGTTTTGTTTCTAATGTATAATGTATAAACCTCAATCAGCTATAAAACATTATTTTTCAATGTGGTGTAAAAAAAGTAATTACGCCACTCACAAGTTTACCATTCAGTATGTTATGATGTGCTTTGGAAATTACGTATTTTTATTATTATCAAAGGGTTTTTTTTGGCATTATCCACTAATGGATGCAGTAGTACATCTCTTTGCTTTAAATAGCGAGCAGCACATTCAGTTGTATTAGTGAAATTATCTAGGGAGTGGTCATCTTTGTATTGCCAGCTTTAAGCAATTTGCAGCTCTTTTGAAACTGTTGGCATTTAATAAAGTAGAATACTTCTCTCATTTATAACAGTTCTCCTTCACCCATGCTTGTCATGAAAAACCTGGCACATAAGCATATCCTTTCTGCTGTTGTGTGGTGGAATTTGTAATTTTCGTAGGAAATGTACACTGTTTTGCTTTTAATGTACTTAAATAGCAGTCAAGCATATGTAGAAGATAAACTATACATCAAGAAATTCTGCCCTGGGTCTAGCCCACTGAATAGCAATTCAGGTTCTGTCTGACAGCTCAGAGAAGCTTATACAACTTCTATTGTTTTAAGAAGATCCCTTGAACTATATTCACTATCCTCTTTGAGCTATTTTGGCTATTCCCTCAGAAAATATTGGGGAACCTTTTCCATGACCAAGTGCTACAACTAATGCTAAAATATCTACTGAATGTATTTGAAATCTAGAATACCTCAGTCCTTCAGCAGAAACATGAACAAGTATCCTGTGATCTAGCAATGGCTGTATAGGATGCTGATGAAGAAATTTCTTTGTAAAATAAGTCATTGATCAACTTTTACTTTCTGAACACAAAGTTTTAGACTGTGTGAGTGATATAGTAAATCTCTCTGGATAAGTCATTTTATTGAAATCAAACTGGAGATTGAAATCAAATTGGAGAAGCTGTGGCTGCCCCATCCCTGGCAGTGTTCAAGGTCAGGTTGGATGGGGCTTTGAGCAACCTGGTCTAGTGGAAGGTGTCCCTGCCCATGGCAGGGGAGTTGGACCCAGATGATCTTTAAGGTCCCTTCCAACCCAAACTATGTATTTATAAATTATGAGTTATAAGTACAGTATTAATTGTATTTAATACTGAGCTTTAAGATGCCTTACATGGAAACTTCAGAAAAAAAAATTTGTTGTTCAGCTATATTGTTGTTGAAACACAAATGACATTTAAGTAGCATTGTTGCGGGTTTATTCATAATTGTGTTGTAAGACAAGAATTTCTATATACTTAGGAAAGTAAGTGCTCAAGGGTGTGTATGTCAGAAATTTCATGGGAATGCTTATTAATTATTAACAGCTCAGGAGTGAAAAATTAGGTCTTTCCAGTGAGAATCTCATAGATAGGAAAAGCTGCATTCACTAAAAAAGGTGATGCTTTCTGTTTATATTCCTTCAAATAAAATCCCAGCAGCTGCTAACAGACTTTCTGTAGGGGTATGTGAAATACAGTCTTTTTGTCCAGTCGTCTTTGTCAAAAGCTTTGGCCACTGTGAATGTATTTGACTATGTTTTGAGAAAGTAGCTTCAGACCTGTTAACAACCTGTGTTTCTAGGTCTTAGCTTTTTAAGATAGCGTAGAAAAGGTCACCATAATGGAACGTGAATTTTATATGCTGTTTCTGAATGAAGAATTGAGTCAAGTTTGCTGTATGTGATTTATGTTACAAGGCTTCTGACACATTGTTGGCCCTCAGTAATGCCAGAGTGTGCATATCCTAAGATAAATGTAAATGCATAGCAAAATTTGGTAACAAAAATGAACTTGTGTTTTACAGAGAATGCCCAATGCCTGGTGTTAAACCATGAAACTTTGTAAACATTCCATTTATGCTAAATTGTGCTCTTTCTTATCTAATTCCACATTATTTTATTGTCATTCATTGTTGTCTCTCTTTGCTTATGCTCTCAGATGCATTTCTGGCTTGGCTCTCACGTAGATTGAGTAGCATCCTGTGCTTTAGCTGGTGTTTACAATCAGGACACTTTCTTTATCATTTGTTGATTAAGTTTTCTTTTTTTTCCCCCATTGTTCATTTTCATAATTCTGTTAATGGAAAGAAGGAGCAACGTGTTAAAGTGGTGCTTGAGGAGGGGGGTAACAGATCATTGTGGATCATTAAATGGAGAGTATATTCCAGTCAGATAGAAGAGGTTGAGGAAATTGCAATCACAATACTGAATTAATTTACATGAATGCTGTTGGCTGCTGCATTGCTGCTTTTAATAATTTTTCTTAAGACAGAAGACATTTTCCAGAAAGGCTCATGGAAGAGGTGGATCAGAAGCAGGATTCAAACCTGGTATCATAGAACTAGCCAAACCATACCTGGAAGAAACGTGAATCAAGTCTGCCTCTAAGACTGTGCCACTCAGTACATCTGGTTACATTTGGAAACTCATTAGATGTCTCATATGCTAACTTTCATAAAACAGACAGTTTTATGTGCCCACCAGTAGAAAGGAGAAGCTGCACCTGCTGATGGGCTGACGTTGGGTAATAGGAGTAAAACCATCCATGTATGCTTGCTCTTTCCATGTTGTTTGCATATTCAACTTTCTCTTCCTGAGAGAAATACTCAGAAAACCCTCTTAATGCAGGTAGTGACTGTGTGAATGTCAGAGAGCAAGCACTTTGTTTCCTTCTGCCTCAACAAAAGAAAAATCCAGGGAAGCACTTCTCAGTTGTGTGTCTTTCCCTTCTTTTGTGCCAAATTTGCACATGCTCCATTTCTTTTGTTTAAAACCAGTGGAAGGTCGCCTGTATAGCACAGTTTTGGTAACCCTGAATAATAAATTCAGATCACAAATCCTCAAAGCAGTTAATAAAATCACTGCAACAGACCTCCCACTGAATCCTGCTGGGGCTTCTGAGAAAAATAATTAATCTCAAACCTACTTATTTCAACATTGTTCACTCACTGAACAAATGTGTGGAAAAAAAGACCTTCCTGAAATAATTACCCAGTTCACAGATTATGGTTCTGACAGAGAAAAGTACTTGGCCATAATGGAGACCCAGGCCGCTTTTCTTATAATTTTCCTAGTGTAGATGCCCCAAAGGGAAGAGGTAAGCACAAAAGCTGATGTCACTGAGAAGATATATTATTACTATTGGTGTTACTTTTGTAGCGATATTTAGGAACTTGTGTAAATCAGCTTCCCACTTTGCTAAGCATTTTGTATGCAAATAGTGAAGAGATTGGCTCTTCCTTTACAGGGTTTACATCATAAATAGAAAGATGAGGCATCCAGCAAATTAATGAGCAGCTGAGTTCTTTTCGGGGGAAGAAAAAAATTAAAGGATTAGAGTTGTGGTGCTTTTCTAGCTTCTTTATCCAGGTAGTTTTCCTTAATTTTGAACTGTGCACATTTTCCATTGCTTTTACAATTTTTTTGGGAAGCAAAGTTCAGTTCTCTCTTGCAAATTTACAGCCGAATATAAAAAGTGTGGCTCGTGAGGGGCTAAAAGCATGTGGAAAGAATTATTCACGGCCTTAGCGGTTCCTCCACTGACAATCGACGGCATGATCAGAAAAAGGAATGTGAACATAGCCCTGTAGCTGGGCAAGTTGTGGGCCAGGTCAGGGCCAAGTCTGTCTGTCTGTGGGAAAGGAGGCAAAGCAGAGTATGGTTGTATTCCCAGTCTACACAGGTGAGTGAGGGCTGCAAAAGGGTGGGAAATGGGCAGAGCCTTGGCTTTTTGCATTCTATTCTCGGACACTGGCAGTGTTCAAGGCCAGGTCAGATGGGACTTAGAGCAACCTGGTCTAGTGGAAGGAGTCCCTGCCCCTGCAGAGGGGTTGGAACTGGATGACCTATGAGGTACCTTCCAACCCAAACCATTCTGTAATTCAATGATTCTGTGACATAAGAAACTTCTTGCACAACAATTTTCGGAATACAGAACTGTTGTCCCGTTATGGGTGTAGGGATTGGTGCACGACGGGAGGTTGCCAGGAGGGACAGGAACCAGCTGACTCTGGGGAGGTGCTTGGGCGGCAGATATAAGGATTGTAACTGCGCAATAAATTGTTGTTGACCCACATTCCGTGAATGCTCTATGTCTCAGCCCTAGTTCGGAGGGAACTAGTGCTTCCGTCCCTCACCACACGAGTAGCAAGAAACTACAATGGGAGGCATAACACCAGCATCTTGTACCAGCTGCAGAAAGAAGGCACAGCTGCCTGATCAGGTATTCCTCTCCAATCCAAACCTAAGGACTTGGTACTTGGGTACTGTTGTTCACTTACATCTTCTTATCGGTCTCTTCCCTTTTCTTGCTGTACTGACTTTCAGGAAAAGAAGTACAAATAAATGGACTGGGTTCTTAGCATGTCCTCGTGCCTGTTTGAAATCTACCTTTAGTGGGGTATGGGATTTGATTTTTGAGTAAAAGCATCTTTCTCAAGAGCAGTGTCTCTGCAGTCAAGAGCTCTGTGCCCTGTTCTGATGGAGCCAGCTGGATGTTTTATTTGACTTCCAATAAATTTCTTTAAGGTTTGATTTTGCCCTCAGCTAAAGAACGGCAGGTAATTCTTACTGTGCCAGGTAAGTCTGTAAGGAGGCTTATAATCGCAGACTAGGCAGCAGTGTGTCAAAGCAGGTTAAAAACCATTGCACAGTGCCTATTCACTCAGCAGGAGAAGTTTTGAAGATTAAGAGTGTGATATGTGACAGTACCCCACTGACAAAGGTATTGTGCCACACAGTGTTGGTGGCTGTACTGGTTGGCAGAGGAGCTCTGATGGCTGTGGCTGTAGGTGTGTTGGCCAGTGTTTCTGTATTGAGTTTGCATACAGGCACTGCAACTGAGGGCAGTCCTTCTTTTAACAGCCATAGCTATTCTGAAATTGAATTGGGCTACACTGTGGAAAACATTTAATTTGGAAATATCTATTTGTAGGCAAGTGAGCTGTGAAAATCCAGATCTCTTGATAAAACTCTCCCTGCTGTATCAACATTGATGGTACATGAGGCAATTTCTTGCTGTGCTCTGTTCATTCATGGGAACCAGAATATCCCACAAAATATTCAGTTTGTGTTTTAAGCACAGCTCTAATGATCTTGTTAAAAGTTTACATCTGATGCAGGAACAACTTTGTGTTTGGAAATGTTTTGTTCCTCTTGCTGCCTAAGTTCCAGCAGTAACTCATTTGAGATGTAACAGGAGACTTGTAGCAGCATACAATAAATTAACTATTAATTCAGAGGATCATTTTTTAAATGATTTAAATTTTTTGCTAAAATTTCAAAACAAATTAATAACGATTTTTCATATTGTTTCCATTCTCAACACATTAACTGCTCATTACATCTTTGTATTGTCTATTGATCCCTCTATTATACCAGTTTATTCCATTTTCCTGCTTACCGATCGCACTCATGAGCCTGAATTTATTGCAACAGTTAAATGATGTTAAATGCACTGTAGCTGGGAAACACGGCCAGTAGACAAACCTATTATTATACTAATGTAGTTTTCAGAATTACATCTCACTAAGCTCAGTGTTATCTTCATGGTATTCTCAAACCCAATGACAGGTGGGGTGGTTTAATATCTTCTGAGCTGTGTACAGATCTGGTGTGTTTGCTTAATGAACCTGTACTTTCAGACATTTTTTTCCTTTATTTCTGAAGAAGTTTAAAATGTTTAAAACAGTCACAAAAAAAACAAGCAGCAAAATTATTCTGGATTGTGGAAGTAGTTTTCATTTCAGACATCTGAGGAAGCAGCAGTGCGCTGCCTCTACTTCTGAATAAATCAGAATAAAACTAGTTGGAAAAAGCTGTCTAGAAACAGAAACCAATACTTGTATAAATGAGGACAACTCATCTAATTTCTGTGAATTATGCAGTTAAAAAAATAGTTCTGTCCATGGATTAAAATAATTTTGGAAATGTAGTAAAAACCCCAGCCCACAGAGACCTTCTCATATCTTTGCTGAAAAGCAAGAACAAATACTTTAATGTCTTAGGTAGAGTAAATAGAAATATTTGATCTCAATTATTCCTGACTTAAGTTGCTGATGATTACCTTTGCCTAGGACTTCGTGTAAGTTTGAAGAAGGTTGAAGAAACCCCAGTCCACCAAATCTTTTCCAGTCCAGATCATTCCTCTTTTCTTGGTATGAAATTCAGCTGGCAGTCACATTGGAGATCACTTTGCCTCCTGGAGGGCGCAAGGCAGTATTTATGCCTTGATACCCATTCTCCTGTAGGTACAAAAATGTAGAGCATCCAGCCTCATTTTGTCCAGTGAATAAACAAGCAAAAGCTGCTTGTTTATCAGTCATCAGAAGGTGGGGAAAACTAGTTCGTCTGCAGTTGAGTAACTCCTTTCATGTTTGCTGGGCACATGAGCAACGAAACAGTTATGTTTGGCTTCTTAGCTATAGGAACAGATGATGGCCCACCTTATTCTTGATACCATCAACAAGAAAACAAATCTCTTTGGGAATATGAAGGGGTTTACATGTAAATATAGTATTAGCAGTATTAGCATAGTTCATACTAGTCTGATGGTGGCAGCCACACAGCTGGGCTCTGCTGCTGAGGCCAAACCTACTATGCCATTAGTAAAATCCATTGCAGAGGTGACAAAACCTCTTCTAAGTGCAAACAATCCACACAATCCTGACATTCTTTCTTTGTTACAGAGCTTTTCATTCTTTCCCACCCCACAATCATGAAAGTGGTTGGAACCCTCGTCCCTTGCACAGGGCAGGCTCACAGCTCCTCACTGGTGCTGGAGCGGGAGGCTGCTGGATGAAGGAACACTCAGAGCTTTTCATTGTCATGATCCAAAGGTACAGTTATTTTGCTCCTCTTTTGTTGATGAGCTAGGTGAAAGAGGGGTTATCTTAACAGTTGTGGCCTATGTGGCACTGCCTGCCTCCATCTTTTGTCACAGAGCCTGAAAAGAATGTATTACCGGAGTCAACAGTTGTCTTGGGTTGTGAGTCAGTCCTACAGCAGCCTGTTTAGAGAAAGATGAGGCTGGAGAGTCACCTTCCCCCCATCCCCTCAGCTTCACAAAGAGTGTTCTATAGAGGTGTCAGGAGAAGCTACAAGCGATGTTAGAAAACAGATGGGAGACCTCTCTTAGGATCAAGCAATGAGCTTGATCTGTGCCTTTCTTAAAATCAAATAAACATACCCCATGGATCATGTGTTGCTGTGAAATAGGATACACTTTTCCAAGGGTAGTTAATCTTTCAAAAGTCTTTGTTACTTTAACTTCTGTGGTTTGTTTTTTTTTTTTTCCTTTCTTGTCACATACTTTTTACTGAAATATTACATCTGCTCTCCCAGTAATAATTTCCATGAAGGCATTTGACAAGCCCTTTCATATCTCAGATCTTAGCATGTCCTGGGCCTTTTAAGAATTTTACAATACCAAAGGAGTTTTACAATCAGTCTTTACAAGTATAGAGAAAGCCAGTCATTGAGTAAACTATCTTAAATTAGCATTATTGGCAGCTTGCAGGTATTAGTAATGTAATAACCTTTCCCACACTCACCTGTGCTAGTCTGAATGTGTAAAGCTACTTTCCTCCCTCCCATCCCCCCCTCCAAAGGAGACCTAAATATCACCTATGTGGATGCATTTTGGGTTTGCCCTCCAGATTCATTTGCTGTTACTTTTAGTTGAAATTTCAACAAATGAGATTGTAAGAGCACATATCTTTTCTGTGGTCTGTCAAGAGTAATGCTAGGAGTATTTAGATGTGCTTCTCTCTGAATCATTCTGATTTTTATGTAACTAAGAAAATCCCTCTGGAATTTTCACAGCATGTGAATGCAGTCCGGTACTAGAGGACATCCAAGATCAGAAGATACATCTAGTGAGGACATTAAACAGGCATCTCAGCCTAGTAAAGTGACAGTACAGATTTAAAAAGGATGAGGGTCCTCTTAGTGGCTTTTTGTTTTCCACTTTAAATTGTTTCAACTCTTGATCTCTGGTATTCTTTCCAACTTTAATTTCTATACTGAATGCCATTGGAAGCTATTGGTGAGTCAAGAAAATCAGAATGGCTTCTCTGTGACTTTCAAGGTGACTTTTTTAAAAAGGGTGACAAACTGTCTAGCAATCACAGCAAATCTGTGTTAGTGAATTAGAAAATAGTTTGCAGTACCAGAAACTTGGCAGGAGTTTGACCCAAATTATTTCAGTGGAACCTTGGTGATAAGAATAAAAAATGTATTAATCCATGAGAGGGGTGAATTATTTGCTATGGGCAGTTTTATGTAGAGTTTTTCTTTTTAATGAACAGTTCACCACTATATTAAGCAAGCTTATCTATTATATTTACTTTCCTTAAAAGAAAATGTAACATAAAAGTATAGACTAATTATATAAACACAAAAGTATACACATTTGCCTTTGATGACAGTGCCTTTCTTCCATTTGCTAGAAGAGCATCTGGTGTACTTTCCCTTCTGTATTTTAAAGGAAAATAAGCAGAAATCCTCAGTCCTCTATTTCCTTAGAGCAATAACCAAAGAACAAATCTTGGGTGTTGATCTTTTTTTGTAGAAGACAGCATTGTTCCTACAGTTTGTGAGTGTCATTTCAGCTGTTCTGAGAAGACTCAGTTTTTACTGGCTTCGTTATCAGCAGTCATGGAGTTTTGGTAAAATCAGCTAAAGTTTAAGATGCTCAGCATGAGGAGGTGCTTAATACCTTTTGGGACTGAGCTGTTACTATAACCCTGGATTTAAAATGCCTCTTTGGCCATGAGGGAGAATGAGAGGTATGACACTTACAGGCTGTTGCTTAGATGCTGTCATCAGCATTTTCTCTCACATGAGCACAAAGTATTTATGTTTGTATTTGCATATCTAGTGCCATTTGTGAATGCTGAGTATGGTCGTTTCTCTTTGTGGTTGATGAATTGCCTGAGCACCAGGGCTTTCCCCAGGACTTTTCAGGTAACTTTTGTGTATTCTCTGATTGGCACATCAGATAAATTCAGTAATTAAACTCTATGGTGCTATCTGTGCAATCACTTAAGTTTATCTGTCCGTTTGCTTATCCTTATCTCCCCCAAAGCTCAGAGTGTGGATGAGAGAACTGCTGAGTAAAGTGGTATTGGTTTTACTCATCCTAATCACAAAGGAGTCCATCATATTGGAGAAGCAGCAAATGTGATTCGCACTCCCAAATGAGATCCTTTCTGCTGTAAATGTATCCCTTTCTGCAGTTTACCTTGTTTTCCTTTCTGCCCTTATACTGAAGTGGTATTTAGATGTTTTATTTGAAAAAGCTCATGATTTTGTCAACTTTCTAGCTTTTTATCACCACCAATTCCAGACACAGTTGGGCCAGCCAGTGTAGGATAGACATGGTTTATTTGTATTACAAATGTAAGAAAAGTTGTGTGACTGATTTTTCGTCTTTATTCTGCAGTGCTACTACCCTCCCAATACCAAGGGCAGCCTGGAGGGTGTATCTAAAATAATAGATGTCTTCATGTAAGCTTCATTAGTTGATTTGTTAGAGAAGAATGTTCTGTTCCAACCTTATGGCCAGAACGAAATTCACCTAATTTGTCAAAAAAAGGAACTGTTTTGTTTTTTATAACTCAGTGATATCTGAAAATGGTCATAGGAACATTTTTTGTAAGGATGTGCTGCAAGAATAAATACTTAAGAGCAGGGCAGGCTGTGTTGCCAGGTAACTTGGGAGAATAACTGGAAGGTGCATGGCACTTGAATACAAATCTTTTGTTTACATTTTCTTATTTTATTTACATTTTTATTTTACATTTCTTGCAACAAATGCTCGAACTTGGAAGAAATTGTTCTCTAAGGAAGATGCAGATACATCCTTGTTTCAAAACCGCTGTCTAGCTTTTGACATAATTAGCATTTATTTTACTAACTGCTGTTCTTCACATCTGGGCTTGCTTATCTGGTTTCACATCTTCTGTATGGTACCTTTTTTGCAATTCTAGCTCGTGCAAAATCCATGTGCATGGCAGCATCGCATACCAGTGGCAAAATAGCCATTGTTTTAGCTTGTCTTATGCTGCTATCTTTTTTTCCAGCTGTAGAGGTCAATGGGATGCCAAAATAAGTAAACAGTTATCACATCAAGAGTACTTTTTCATACTTTTTGACATGGCCCTAGTCTACAAAAAAGTGAAGGAATTTGATGAGACTTATGAAAATTATGGGGAAAGAAGTGGAATCACCCTCATGGGCTGCAGTGTCCCCTCTGTGGTCCCTACATGGCCTGGCTGTTGCTGCCTTTGAAGCACCGATCCAAATACCAAAGGCTGAGGGAAGATAAGCCTGCCACAGTCATAGTAGGAGCTCCGTAATTTGTACTTGTTATGCTGAGGTTTGTTGTTACCATCTCTGCCAAAACAGGTTATATTTACTTTGGAAAATTAAGAGATTTGTGTCGGTGCAGCAGAAGAAAAATGCATGAAGCAGCTATAGCAAAACTGTGTGCATGCATGCTTAGTCAGATAACCATTCCCGATAAGTCTAAATGGAAGATTGCAGTGCAAAATAACTTTCCAACTTAGAGAAACTGTAACACATACTCTAATGTTAATATCATGCTGAACTTTTTGAAGTCGATAAAGTGTATTGTTGGAACTAATTAATATGCTGCTTTTTCAATACTCCAAAGACCTGAAGTTAGTAGTTTGATAATTAGACCGTGTTTCCTATTTAGACACAATTTGGAGATGATTAGAAATGCTAAGGTATCATGCAGGTCAAGTGTGCACCATTATAAGAGCTATTTAATGCATTTTAATGGTAGCTGATAAGGTGCAAACTGCTTTGTTAGCCAGATGGAGAGGTTATTTTCTATTATACATTAAATCTGGAGACATAAATAGATATTACATTTTTCTACTTTGGTTAAAAGGCCTGAAACCCTTCATATGATGCTACAAGTAACCGACTACTGCTGACAGCGGCATCTTCTTATGTGACTGGGTGTGTTAGGGATTTCAGGAATGAGTTGTCATTTTGTACTTTGTGCTAGGGTGAAAAAGAAAGATGATTTTTAACAGTCATCTGCACCGTGTCAAATAGCTTTGCAGAAAGCCTGGTTTCTTAATTTTCCAGGGCTAAGTTGAGCTGTCTTTATCTCCTGCTGCCTACTTTCTGTTCCATCTTCATCTGCTGCCAAAAGGTATTCCGTTCTGCCTGAGGTCCGTGTCAGGAAAAGCTTTCATACCATCATCTGCCAAATATAAGCAATAGGGTGGACATGCTCTGCAGTAACAATAGCAACAAAGTTACAGAAATTTTAACATACAGCAATAACAATTTCAGAACAATTTGTGTGCTGTCTGTTCCAGACTTGAGTTTTTGAAGTTTTGGACACTCATCTGTGCAAATCAAGCCGTTTCAGTATCTCAGGTAAAGAAAACTTTAGAACTGTAAGCAGTAAGAATAACCTCACATTTTGGAAAATGTCGATATTTTCAAAACTAGCATAGCCAAGAAAGGATTTTTCTGCTAGCACTTCCAGTTACTCCACCTGCCAACTGTTTATTGTAAAGTTTCCTTAGTATTAGCATCCCATCAGTGCTTAGAACTTACATGTTTTTCTGAAGGGCTGTGTTGAAAGTCACTATGGGAAAGGGAGAGGAGAACAAACTCTCATTTGTTGCAGTGTTGATTTTGCTATTTTTGAGGAGGAATGAAAACAGATACTGGCCTGTTCTGAAAACAGCAGCTTGCTGAGGAAAGACAGAGAACTCCAGCTGTATCCAGAGATATCGTGATACAGAGGAAAAGGATTGTTTCTAATGTCAAATTGTACAGTGTTTAGAAGCAGGTCCCCTTTGGGCAGGTTTTTAAGTTAAATTGCTGCACAGGAACCTCCACTCACTAGGGAAATAGATCATGTGTATACTGTCTTTGAGCAGAATACATTCCTCCTAGGGCCTTTATGATGTGTGTAACAAGGAGAAGCTCTTACAGGCTAGTGACAAGTATGAGACAAAGGAAATGAAAATGTCTGAGTTTCTTTTACACTTACAGAGGGTACTTAGATAAGTGTTATTTGGACCTACAGTACAAGACTTGTGTGATTTGTATATTCAGGGTCAAGTTTCTACACTGTGCTTTTATCCTCCTAGAAGTGTGTCTTGTTTGGCATCATGCTTTAGGGATGATGATAACATTAACAGTTAACTTTTCCTTAACCAGTTCTATTTAACTCTGTGTGCAGTAAAAGAAATTTCACTTGTATCATTGAGAGCTTGACAGCATGCAAGAAACAAGTTGTTCCCCTCTTTCTCTGCGTAGGGCAATTGAGAACATGTGGTCCCAGGGTGACCATGAAAATAGAAATCAGTGGAGTCTAAATAGTGTTTTATAACCCTTTACATGATGGCATTCTTTGCACTAGTACATTTGGACTAGGGCTGCTCAAGTATCATGGTTGAATAAAGAAAGGATTTGTAATGGGGAAACAGTTGAGAGATAAGTGTTGAGGGGGAGTCAGTGGACTGCAGCTAATCCAAACCCTTCTTTCACCAAGCCTGATCATTTTTTGTTGTGTGGATGCTAACCTTCATGATGGTAGCTGAGACCAAGCTCAATGGGAATGAGCTGGTTAGTAACTGTTGAGTCATGGAATTATCAAAAAGTGTTGATGATGGAACAGAATGTGGGGTCCATGAGGTTATCCATAGCTGGAGAAAAGAGGAAAACTGTGCTCTGGAAAAAAGGGAGCAGAAAGAGCTCATCTTCAGAAGCTGAAAGTTAGTATGGTTTGAGAGGTTGGTGTTTTAATTAAAGTCACAAGGAGTGCCAGCTCAATGCCATACAAGTGCAGATTCCAGATTTCAATTCTGCTGTCTTACGCATATCACAACAACTTCTAGGAAAGCCAAGAAAAATTTGGAAGACCATTAGCAAGTAGATTTTTTTTTTTCTCTTGAAATGGAAGATTCCTCTTTGTTTGTGTTGTTGTGGGGGTTTTTTTGTAATGGAAGAAATGCTTAAAAGCTTTCACCTTTGTCCCCATTTGTATGTGCTGTAAAGGGGATAACCACGGAGTTGTTCTGGATGTTGTAACTTTTTCCTTTTTCTCTCCCCTTTTCTCCCCCACTTAATGTTTTTCTAATGTTTCTTAGCTTTTTAAATTCCATTCGTTCATGTATTTGTTTATTTATCTATGTATCTATCATTTTCTTTGTGAAGCATATGTTCTTGGTTGACTTACTGATCATCCTAGAGCATCATGTTAGCTTTGCAGTGAGTAATTTACAATTTTTTTTACAAAAAAAGGTGTTTTGGTTTTTTTTTTTTTTTAATATATATATGTTTTCTGTGAGATATTTATTGCTGACGTTATTTGCTTAACAACTTTCGGGAGTAGCTGAAGTTCATTGGCTTGTGTGGAAATAGCTTGTGTAAACATTGCAGAAATTTGGCAGTGCTCATGTATTTGTGTCTATACCTATTCACATATCTATGTTTGTATCTGTCAATAAGTATTGTCATTTTGACAGTACTTTAAATCAAAACGACCTATTTATTATATGTCAATAAGAGATGATACAGCGTTTGACATGTCTAGGTATGCTGGAAGTAAGTCTCATGTACAGAGAGCCCAACAGAACTTGGCAGTACCCACAAGGATTTTGAATTTTGGCTGATCTATTCGATGTATCTGGTTTAAAATAACTATGAGAATATTGTGTTAGTAGTCTGATTTAAAAGTTTTAAGATCACAGTTATACAATGATCTTTTATTGTAATCATAGAGATCACTCTACTGTAATCATAATGTTGGGTTAATGTTAATAAAACCATGGTAAGAATATTTAGGTACTATTAGTACTATTGTTCGCAAAGTTTTAAACTTTCGTAAGATATCTACACGTTTAAATCTTCAGATTTAGAAAAAAATAATAAATCTAATTCAGCTTTTTTGTCTCTAGAGCTTCTCTCAGTCCTTCCACATATTTTTGTGTCCTCAGTGATGTACACAATTCTTTGAAAATCTAATATTATGAAGTGTGTAACTATATTGGTACAGCAGTAAAAGTCAGATCAGGCCAGGAAGAGATGTTAGCTCTTCTTTCTAAGGCAAAGACAGAAAGTTGACCTACACAGTTCATTAGACCTTCTGGAGGAGAGTAGCAAGTGACAGAAAAGTAATAGTTTCCAAATGGTAGCTCTGGGAATACTGAGAGCCACCAACAAGAATGCAAACAGCTGGGAGTTCAATTTATGCCATTCAATTTCCAGTCATTAATATACTTTACTGCACATGAGTAGGACATACAAGGATAAATATGCTTGTTATTATAGTGTTTATAGGGGAATACTATATTTAAAAGCCCAAGGTGATTTTTTTTTTTTTTCCCTTGAAAATGCATACAAAAAAGTTCTAAGTCTCTGGGGTTTTGCAGGGAACTTTGAATAATTGTGATGTGGCTGTTTTACTACTTTTTTATTCTCAACTCATGGAAGGGAAGTTCAGGTTGGATATAAGGAAGAAGTTCTTTACTATTAGGGTGGTGAGGCACTGGAACGGGTTGCCCAGCGAAGTTGTAAATGCTCCATCCCTGGCAGTGTTCAAGGCCAGGTTGCACAGAACCTTGGGAGACATGGTTTAGTGTGAGGTGTCCCTGCAGGGGAGTTGGAACTAGATGATCTTAAGGTCCTTTCCAACCTAAACTATCCTATGGTTGTATGATTAATGAACCAAAATGGAGCCAAGCATGGAGTCAGACCCCTACAAAAGCAGAAAAAATATGCTGGAAAGAGACTACCCTCTGCTTTGGTGACATGTGGATTTTGCAGATGATTTGGGGCCATGGAAGGAGTCACTGTGCAGCATGGTGATGCAACTCTGACGCCTTCTTTTCTACCACTCCTCATTCTTTACTACTCACATATACAAACTAAAGATGTTTCTGCTGTCTAAACAGAAAGAAACACATTCATTGAATGTCATCCTTGGTATATTCAGCCATGTGTTTAGTCAGGTTCTTATTTCTATCTTGCTGTTTTTCAGCCCAACTGAAGCAGCAGAAAGCATTCAGTGATGTACATAACAATGTGGAATTGATGCTTGCTGGATTGG
Organism: Psittacula echo; assembly: GCF_963264785.1. Lineage (NCBI taxonomy): Eukaryota > Metazoa > Chordata > Aves > Psittaciformes > Psittacidae > Psittacula > Psittacula echo. Next base: position 123,204,444 of record NC_137737.1, read on the forward strand.
TGTCTCACTGCTCTTCGCAGTTTGACAGTTTATTATGTTGCTTTTATCATTCTCTCCTGCTCTTACATTCCTCCTATATTTCTCCCTCACGTATACAACACCCTTCTTACCTAAAACCAGATGACAAGCATGTATACTGAATATGTAAATGAGTTTATAATTCCTATATATGCTGCATTTTGTTCCCATTAAGTGAGGGCATTAAAACAAATTAGAACATTACTTAATGTGGTGTAAAATTATTACCATGTGAGCAGTCAATTAACCAGATAAAGTTTGCAATAATGCCTTAAAGGTGAAATGTGAGAGCTTGTAATAAAAAAAGAAAATGGGAAAAAAGAATCCTTCCTGGGCCTCAAATCATTATCAGAGTATACAGAGAAACAATCATGGCAAGGGCATTTTATTACAGATGCCTTAAAGATTGCTTCATTACTGCTTTATCAAGGCTTGATTACCTAATCATGCTCACTAGAGCTAATAAAGCTTAGGCAGCTAAGATAGCTCTAGGAGGGCAGACCCAGAGAAGTGCACCATCACTGGGTGCAAAAATTACCCCTCATCTTTGGGCATTGAGAAATGGCCTCCTTTTCCTTATCTTGTGTTAAGGACAAAGACATTTCTGACTCCAGAATGAGGGCTCCGGATCCAGAGACGGAGGCAGTGCAGGCAGTAAGATGCCAATTCTGCCAGGAATGGTGACAGGCAGTCTCTTACTTTCAGTGTCTGTGACAAGGAGGAAAGCGTAGGTGTTTGTCATCACTTGCTGCTGAGTGTCTGTAAGGTGCCAAAGGTCTGGTAACCTACCTACTGAGTCTGAAGTCACGTCACCAGCGGTGCCTTCCTTATTTATGTGTTGGTGGTTTTATTTTAAATACAACTTGTACCATATAGCTCCAAAGAAAAATGCTGCCTGGGAGCTTGAATGAAGTCTAATCAGAACAATCTGGCAGTTTATGTCTGAACGATGTATGCAACATACCAAGTATGCACATGGGCTACACGTATTCCACATGTGGAATACACTCATGTGATTCTAGCTGTCTTTAGGATGGGTGTAAAGTCTGTTTTCTGAAATATGAAGGTGGCTTAATACCTTCTAAAATGTGACCTCAAAATTTACCATTTACCAACATGTTGCTTGGGTGCATTCACAGAGGTGGTCCACAGTGCAGACTCAGGCCAAGCGCATGGCGTGGGGTCATTCTTCACCACAGCTGGACATCTGTTACTCTGCCTGATTTATGGCAGCATTTACCAGAAGACCACTTGAGAAAAAATTTCATTTTTCTCATTTTATCTTAACTGCTGTGGCATTTAGTATGATCTCGGTAGAAACTGTTTGTTCCTGAGTCCATAGTGTGTTTTTCAAGGAAGTTGACTATTTGTTTTCCCAGAGACTCACAGTTTTTAATGCTGTTGTGATGTCCTAGCCACAAAATGTCCTGCATACAGAAGCCCTGGGATTTCCATAATTTAATTCCGTTTTCTAAGTCCAGCAGGTTTTTCTAAATCACAGCAGGTTTCTTAAAATGCATTTGAGGGTCTGTAAAGAAAAGGGCTTTGTTCTGTGGTGCTTTGTTCTTGTATATGTATGAAGTCCTTTGTTCCTTTAGGTGTTCTTTATACCAGTATGCACAGTTTTTATTCAAACTTCTGTGTTGTTGCTGTTCTTAATGCAGGTTTCTAGTGTTCAGTGAGGATTTTGTCCTATGCGAATAAATTCAAGTTCTAAAGACAGCCTGCCTGATTAAAAGTGCACTTAACTTAAAAACAGTAACTTCTTTCCCTTGTACAGAATAATCTTAGCAAATATTTACTGTGTAATGGCTGCAGAGAGAAATGAATCAGCCAGAACCTTTGCTAATAACTTGTCCATTCAGCATTACTGTTTATTTTAAGCACAACTGCAAAATATGTTGGAAGTTTAACAGATAAAGAAGCAGTCTCTGTTTGAAGAAGCTTGAAACCTAAATAGATCATGTGCAAATGGTGAGACATAGAGCCCAACAAACTGAAAGTAAATCAGCAGTAAACTGTAATTTGTTTCTTGTTGGACTTAAAAATGAGAGGTGCTTATTGACACTGCTTCTGTCCAAGCTTCAGTGAAGCCAGAAAACTGAGGTGTGTCTGTGTGTGTTTAAAGGGATACCTGCAAAGAGTCTGTTACAAAACCTGATAGATTTCTTTCAATACTGACAATAACTTTTATAATATATGGCATGTTGCCTATCCTTTGTAAATGAGGTTGCTAATCAAAAATGTATTACCTAGATTGACAAGCAAAGTGCTTCCTGATCATAAGCCTTGCAGCCAATAATATATGGTTGCTATACCTCTTCGACCTGTACCGGGAATCAACAGAATCTGCGTGACCAGGAGAAAGATTTGGACTGCAAGGCAGTAGCAGGGTATATTTCTTTATTAATATCTGGCCTTTTTCAAGGTCTCCCCCACTGTGGCAGCATCAGGCTGTAGAGGTGCATGTTTGCAAACCTATTTGCAGACGTTATTGTATGTGGTTTGTAGAATGCATAATTTGATGTAGTATGCTTCTCTTTGCAGATGTCTTTGTCTGAAGAATTTGATTGAATGAGTTGTCATATTAGGAACTCAGTAAGTCAATTTGTTGTACTGATATTCCTGTAAAATACGTGAGGACTGAGCCAAGAGCGTCTGTCTTCCAAGAGGTGTTTTAGAATCCTGTCTGATAAATCAGATTGAATTGCATTCAGTAAGTGCTGTAACTTGGATTTTCTTCTACTCTGACTGTGAAGGCAGGGTTTTACAAAATCCCATCACAAACCACATGGTCTGAAGTATGGAAAAATGAAAGGGAAGGAGACAGAGGAAGAGGAGGATTTGTTTGATAGCTATTATCAGCTATGCAGCCTTTGGTCCTGTGTGTCTGTGCAGAGCGTATATGGCTGAAGTCTTAAGAAAGCTGCTCCGTGAACAGTAGGATAATTAAAATATCACCTGTACAAAATTATAACATATATAGAACATATATAGAAACAGTAGTGTCTATTGAAATGCACTTAGTTCTTGCTAGGCACTTGACAATTTCATTCCTTTCCACTGTAAACCCCACAATATCTGAACTGACTATATGTAGAATAGGATCTAGGCCTGGGTAACCCAGAATTAACTTTTTTCATTCCACAATGCATGGACTTGCTCTGGAACTGAAGTGCAACACAGAAGTGCTTCAGCTTATTCAGTGTTTTATGTATTTTAGGTAATTTTGATGATGTCTTTGTAAGATCAACAAGTATTTGAATAGAAGAACTTATTTCTGGCTTCTGCTATTAATCAGTTTAGGACCTTAGATCTAAAATTATTACGTATCATTAGGAGGAATTCTACTCATGAGGCATGAAGTCTTTGCCATCTTAGTCAGTGTTCAGGCCAGGCTCACTGTCTGCCTGGGAGAATTCACCTTCACTTGGCCCTAATACAGAAGACCTTAATACAATTTGATGCAGCTTTTGTTTAATTTTCGTTACTTCAGGTAAATAATTAAAGCTGATTAGGAATTTCACAATATGGATATTTTGGAATGAGAAGAAGGTTGCATTGCTGAAACTATGGTTTCCCAGCAAATGCGTGCTACAGTTTCTCTTGCAAGTGAAAGGCTGATTTGACTGTACATAAAGAATTGTTCAAGTGATTAGGTTTTCACTTGGGATGTACGGAGATCCTGTCAAATCCCTGATTGGAATTAATCAGACAGAGGGTTGTTCTTTGGTCTTCTCCATCTTTGGCAAGTGCCCTGAACACAGAACAATTTATTTTCCTTACAGAAGGAGAAAAAAGGGGTAGTTGGAATAAATCCTCTCTCCTCAATTTCGTGGATATTTTTGAGAAGTCTTTTCCCTCTCCTTAAATAGATGCAATTTTTTGTCAGATTTTAATGAGGGAAGACTTTGTCTTTAATTTCATCTTTTCAACAGTTTCCCACACATAGGTATCATGTCCTACTGCTCTCTAGAACTATTATTTATATTCTTCCAGTCCCTTCCCATTGTGGTCTTAATCCTGTTTATAACCATATGCCATTGAAAAAGCTGTACATGTCATTAGTAATAATGATGTGAGCAGATTTTAGCTCATCAGACAGGCCTTCCTTTTGTAGTTTTGACTGGCTTTCCGAGTAACACTGTAGGAAAGATAAAGTTGAATGTATCTTAAGCGTGTTGAAAGTATCTTATCTGAGAGAATAACACAGATGTTCTCAAAGGGTGTTGATAAAATGTAGACAGCTTGCTAATGTAAATGCAAAATCCTTTTCCTTTAAATGGAGCTAAGCCAGTATATACCAGATGAACTTTGAGTGTGAACACAGTTTTTTCCATTTATACAGTTCTCCTGATTGTAAAAGGAATTGGAATTACCAAGCCTGATTTTTTGATGCTGCATAATAGGACCTGCACAGTGTTTCTCAGTGCAGATGCTATCCCTGCACTCCTCACTTCCCAGTGCTGATTGCAGAAGGTCATCTTTACAAGGGAAAATATAGTTTTGACCTTCTACATCCATTTAATTTCTGCCCTCTTCAATGGGATTTCCAGCAGTGCTGCAAGGTGTGAGATAGATTTTCTTTCATTATTAAGAATAAAGCAAACATCATTACATCAGTATCAGATCATCAAACAGCCACCAGGTACACTGAGCTTTTACTGTCTTGTGTCACTGCACCCTAATGACTCAAAAGCAAAATGGTTTTGTTTTGCTATAAAGCCAGTCAGCATCTCCTCTTTGCTTTTCAGCTCTGGTGAATGAAATCATGGGCCACATTTAGAGCTCATCTCTATTGACCAGGTCATTGTCCCCAGGCAGCTGTTGTTCGTAAAACTGCAGTGCAATAAATGGGACCTCAACTTTAAAGCTGTAACCCAGGGATGCTGTGTGAGGGAGAGGGCTGCTGGTAACCTGTGCTGCTGCCCTGGGAGGGAGGCTGGCAGAGGTGTGCAGGGGAGTTGCCCTGGTTCCTGACCCTACTACCCAGGCACCTGAATGGAAGAAGGAAGGCTTCCTTAAGGATTCTGCCCTAGAAGGGAAAGGTGTCAAAAAATGTTTGTGTGGCAGAATGGTTGTTGGAGAGGCAGGATTGCAGCGAGGCCTGGGTCACAGATGTCTCTCTAGTGGATCACTTGAATAATGCCTAAGTCATGGGGGCAGTGAAGCTTTTGGGTAAGCCTTTCCTGTGGAACTGCTTTTTGAGTGAAGTTTGAGGCAGGTGCCTGTGCACAGGTGATACCTCATTTTCAATTTCTTTTGATAGTGTAGCATCTGGACAAGACCAGAGGAAAATGCAGCATCTCACACCATTGATTTTCTTTGGCATCCCTCACCTACAGAGATGCACTATATTGCACTCCTCCAGCCTCTGACCTTAGTGTAAACCTTTACTGTTTTCCTTCTCTTTTCTACTGGGTATTTCCAGTTCCTGCTGGGGATAAATAGATGGTGCTTCTAAGGAGTGTCAGGTACCGCTTGGAAGTACCATGAATGAAGAGGCTTTGTTGGTGATCATTCCATTACTTGTGATGGGCTTTGGAAAGGTAGGTGCTGTTTCTCTCATACTAATTTGTCCTTTCTTTACTCTTTAGCTGGACCTTGTTACGACCTTTCTTATCTATCCTTTCTTCACTCCTCCCAGTTTCTTCAGTGCTTTGCAAATTTGTTCTTCTTTCTCCTTCCCCTCCTCATCCACACCCTCCTCTGTCAGAGCCCAGTGACCAAGAAGGAGTTTTAGAAAAACTTTATAGAAGAGTTATTTGCCCTTAATTACATTTAGATTTCACCTTTAAAACTTCTTTTTGTTTTTCATTTGTGGGATCAGAATTCATTATTTTTCACTCTCATCTTACTTTCTCTTTACTCATTTGAGTTATTTATTTAAAAATAGACTTTAGAAAAGCAAATATTGGTAATTGTTGCGAGAGTCAGATAGTTGCCTGTGTCTTATTCTGCCACGTGATAGGTGTGTCTTGGGAAACCCTCAGGTGGGGCTGGAGATGTACTGTCATCTCCCATAGAAGCTGTTGGCAATGCTACAGAAATAGGGGAAGGAGAAACCTTTGTAGTGAGCAGAAGCATTTGTTTACTCCTGGCTGTTAGGGTTTGAAAAATTCATATATTCTACTTTCTTTTAGCCTTTTTGAACTGGAGCATCATCTCTCTTCCTTAGTCTGCCCAGCCACTTGGATTGTTTTAAAGAGACCTTTAAGCCATCTACATACTGAAGATTGCATTGTTCTTGATAGTGCCTCTGAAATTTTGTTTCCTTCATAGGTGGTCTCTTATTTTCTGTACTGTTGATCTTAGCTCCATACTACTAGGAGGATGCTGAATTTGTCCTCTCTGCTCCTAGAAGATGTTGGGAGATCTTTTCTCCCTTACTGATCTTTTAAATAACACTTTCTCTCCAGTCCATGCAGTTTAGCTGATCAATGATGTGGCACAACAGCTGTAATGTGTGAGTTTATAAGAAAACCACATGCTAGAAATGGTTTGTCTAGCCTACTCACCAGACTATTATGTATTACCTCTTCTCAAATAATCTACAAAACACCAGCATAGTATTTATGGGAGAAAATCCAATTGACTCCATTTCTTCTGCATCATTAACAGACTAAGCATGCACAGATATTTATTTAGATCACACAGCATATTTTGTAGCAAAGCAAAACAGTGATGTCCTCTAAATAGCAATGACAACAGTGCTGCAGAACATACAGTCCCCCATCATATGCAGGGTGGAATTCAAATTTGTACTCGAATCAGTCACTGTGCTCTCATGCTTGGCATCATGAAGGGTTTGCTTACAAAATACATTTTCAGTGCAGTGCTAAGGTATGCATTATCAGTACAGCCCTGAAGGCTGAATCCCTTCTTTCAGTTTTGAAAATGCAGCCTTCATTTAACAGTGTATTGGTTATTAGCTCTTGAAGAAGTGATGCTGTAATATGAACCCTTTTTAAGGCAAATATCATCCCTGAAAATCATGTCTAATGCAGTTTTATATAGATGGTGAGAGCCTTCCAAAAGACTGAGTCAATTAATTAGCTCTAGCTATGTAGCACTTCTCCCATCTTACTCAACTGACAGCTGAAGTGAAAGGCATGCTCAGACTCCACAGTGCTGTTGCATTATTCTGCACCTCTGGAGGAGTCTTAGGGATCAAACCCAAAGAATATCTTTGCTGTCAAAGGAAAAAAGTGGGCAGAACTTTATGCTTTCTGAAAGTTCCTAATGGTGTTTTGCACTTTGACCCATAAAATGAGGGTTATTGGCAAGTTGTAAAGGGATATGGGCTGCTGTAATAATTATTATATTATTTAACATTATTGCTGCCCTTATGCAGCTAATAGCAAAGTTGTGGGAACTGGGGCACTGCTTCAGCCAGAATCTTGCTAAGTGGCTTCTAAAAGATGCTTCTATCAGCTTAAGTGAGCCATTCTTGCCTACCCATTGTAGTTTAATTGGTGTGTGCTGCCTTTAGAGCTGGCCTGGTGCTGTCTGTATGGGAAGAAATTTCATCTGCAAATACTAAATACAAAATTTGTGCACCTGCTAATACCAAGTTGCAGGTTAAAATGCTTTCTTAGCCAGGGCCCTGAATATGGTTTGGAACAGGCAAGAATTGATGCAGGAAAAAAGATAAAAATGAAGGATTCAGGACTTCAGTCGTTAATGTTTTGTAGAATCAGCTCATCCATTTCAAATGAACTTGTCTGGTTTAATGCTCTAAATAGATACATTTAGATAGAGATATTAGAGGTATTTTCTCCACATGTATATACATAGAGATTCTAAAAGTTGTAATTTCAAAATTGCTTCATTTCAGACAGGCTGTGATTTCTCTTTTTTTTTTTTTTTAAATTTATTCTCTCCCTCCCTAAAACCCTTCCAAAACCCAGTTCAAACCCTAAGCCCAACCTAGATTAGAAACCCCTTTTCAGGATCCTGCACTGTGTTCCTCTTGATGAGGAACCTGTAGCACGTTTTAACCCTGGGAAGTATCTGAACACCACATGGCAATATTCATTATCTCAGATTGTGGTTATAATCCATGTAATAGAATTGTGTCTTTCTTAAAGGCATTCTGGTGATTCTGGTGAGCTCTGAAAAGGATTGTGAAAAGAAAAAGTTACGAGGTGTAAGTCACTTTAAGGTGCAAACAGCCCTCCAGTGCTAGCAAGAAGGAACGAGAGCATGATGCAAACTTACAAGTTGAAGAATTATTTATAGTGAATTTTTGAAAGATATGCACACGTTCTCCACTGTGTTGTGCATGTGTATGTATACAGATACCTGAATACCACTGCATTCAGAGTTCATGTGGTGTGATTGATCTTGGCTATCACGCAAGTCCTAAAGGACAGATAACTTTTTTCTTTGACATTCACTTCTTTTGACAGAGATTTCATTTTTTATATGCATTTTTCATTTTCTGCACTTCTTGAGTAGTTACAACCCAGAACAGAAAAAAGCAGAAATGAAAATGAAGTAGAATATGTCTAGAATCATGTAACAGTCTCATTTGGGAAGGTGCTCTGTAGAAACTATTTCGGAAGTAGTTACGTGGTTAAAGGTCTTTCAATAGTGAAAAAAAATACCAGAGATTTTTTGTTTTAATTATGGAAGAAGAGCAGAATAGCTCTAGAAGAATCTAATAACCAAAATATTTAAATATTTGCTTCATAAAGTGCAAAAGCCAAGCAATAAAGAGACCTGTGCTGTAAAGTACAGTATAGGATGGATAACAAACAGAGGAGTGAAAATACGGAGATGATACAAGGCCATTTCCTTTGGCCAGAACAGTTGCTGTAGGGCAGGTGGAGAGAGGCTTTTTACAAGGGCATATAGGGACAGGACAAGGGGTAGTGGCTTTAAACTGAAATAATGTAGATTTAGATTAGATATGAAGAAGAAATTCTTCATTATAAGGATGGTGAGACACTGGAAGTGGTTGCCCAGCTGAGATGTGGTGGTCCCATCCCTGGCAGTGTTCAAGGCCAGGTGGGATGGGGCTTTGAGCAACCTGGTCTAGTGGAAGGTGTCCCTGCCCATGGCAGGGGATTTGGAACTAGATGACCTTCAAAAAAGTCCCTTCAAACCCAAATCATTCCGTGATTCTATGATTCTGTGAATACCAATCTTTGATTTCATCAGGGGCACCAAAGGAATGGAAGGAAACCTAGAGGAAAGGACATGGTGCTGGGGCAATATATGGAAAAGTTTTCTCATTGCACCTCAATACTGAAGGCTAGTAAATATTGAAATATTAAGCTGTGACTCACGGCCATACAGCAGAATATCTTAATAAGATTTTCCTCCCTCTTTATGTGAACAAAACTACGGAATTATTGGACCACTTGGATAGGAACTGAGCACTTAATTGATTATTTTTTTAGGTCAAAAGGAAGGGAGAGTTAATGGCAGACCAAAATTGATAGCACTTCTCAAAATTTATTCCAGTGGGACTTCCTTTTCAATAGATCTTAGGAACCAGTTGTTATTTTTTCTGTTGTTTTTCTCAAGCATCTTCTCATAATAAAGGCCAGGCTGAAAAAAACAGAAGAGATTATGCCGCGTGCACATTCGTCAAGCCCTCACAGGTTGTTCTGGAAAAGAGATTTACAGCCCTCTCAGTGGACAGATAATTGCTATATTGCTTTTGGAGTCAGTTAAATAATACATAGCTACCTTACTGGCAAACACTTTAAACCTCATTTACCAGGAAACCCATAAAAATACCTTCAAAAGACAAGCCTAAAATTCATGGACTTAGTAAAAATGTTGATTTTGGCATTTAGTTTTCCCCATGCCCTTCTCCCAGCTGAAGTGGTCCTGTGTTGCAGTTGGTAATTGCCTCTCTTTTTTCCCAGTACCAGAGGGACAAACAAGCTTTTCATCTGTCTCTGTACTAGATTTGCTCTGCTTCACAGATGCCAGACATACTCTTCTTGCCATCAGTTATCTAAATGATTAACATAATTAAGTTAAACTCCACGCAATTATTTCCAAATTGTATTTAGCCTGAGGGTTGTTTAGGCTTGGAAGTGGAGCTACTATTTCCAATCCACCTTTTTTTTCTTAGTTTAGGAATATTTATATTGGTTATTTTCCTATGATTTGTCTTTTTTATACATGAGAACTGTTGATCACTATAAGTAATTTCATGGACCTGTAAAAACTCAAGATCAGAGGTCGTGACTTGCCTTGAAAGCACAAAGTCCTCTTCCAGTGCTTGAAGTTATTGATAAGATTGTTAAGAGTTTAGAATAACTGATCATCAGCATAGGAACTCAGCCAATGCATACAATTACTGCTGTGATCTTTAGAGCTAGCAAATACATTTTGTGATTGAGGTTTTGTATTTCTTTATGGGCAGAGAACAGGGATAGCAGTTGTTTAAATATCTGTGGTTGAATAAAATTACGGCTTCTCCTAGCTGAACTGGCTGAACTGAACTGCTTAGACGAAGAAGAGCAAACAACATCAGTTTTAGAACAGTCCCATCAGTAAATAGCCCTACTTTCTGCCTCTCCTTTTGACACAGATGAACATTACGCTCATTGTCTCTATTTTTCATAGTTATTTGTCTTTCAAATAGCTTTCTGTTCCAGAAGTACCACAGTGTTTCAGTAAGTTATAGTCCTGTTGGATTAAAAGCTGTGTAGAGCTGTACTGAGACAGTCCTTGATGTTCTGGTGGACTTGCATCAAACTCTGGTGATTGCACTAGTGTAACATAAACTGACATGTAAACATTTTGTGCAAAACCCTGTATAGAACATTACTTTTGTTAATGTAGACATTTCAATTAGGGGCAGATGGAGTGAACTGATACAGCTTTATTTCTGTGTGCTTAAGCTGTGCAGGTAGGTAACTCTGCGCTGATGGAGCAAAGTATTTCAAAATGCAAAATAATCTTAAGAACAGAATGTTGCTTTTAATCTTATCCTGTAACATTGTTGAGAATGTGTAACTGCAAGGGAGAATATGGAAAAGGGGGAGAAAAGAGGGACTGGACTAAATATGTAGTGGTTATTTGAACTTGCTTTATACTGGTTAGTTACTACTTCCAAATCCCTTTTCTTTTTATGAACATGTACCTGATGGTTCTAATTGTGTTGGTGGCCTGCTCAGTCAGGCTGCACTTGTCTCCACAAATGCTTCTTTTGGTGTTACTGTGTAGAATTTGCATTCAATTATTTGCAGTAATTCTGGCACAATTCATCTTCTAGATGATTCTCCATGCCACAGGTGCTGAAGTGGTTCTTTTTGTTTAGGAAAACAAAACTGAATGCTAATGAGAAAGTTAATGTATTGGAAAATGACTCCAAATGGAATAAAATTGCATTTTGCTAACTAATTAAATTTATTTTTCATCTTTTAACATAAAGAATATAATCATTTCCAGAGGCTGGTATTTCTTTGCTTTCAAGGCCTTCAGGGGATGTATTGGCATTCACTCTCTTACTTGCACTCCATTCAAAAGACTGTTTCAAATGCAGACCTAAATTCGCTGTCTCTAATATTCCTGTACTTCTCTTTCTATTGCCTGGTTTCTTTTATTAAGGACTCTTGCTTTCCCTTTGCAATTTTAGTACTTCTATGCTATAAATCTTTTTTTTCATTCAGCTGTTAAACATGTAATTTGAGTTTTCTCTGATTTTAAATTCTTGTGTCAGTGGGATTCCTGAAGAGTTCAACATTTCTGTTACATTTATTATAGCTTACCATTAGTTTTGATTTCATCTTGCAGCTATTTACTTGGAGAAATAAGAACACTGGATAAGAGGTCCATCGAGGGAGTCAGAATTGCCTTTAAGATATGAGAGCTTTTATGTCGCCTTCTGGTCTACAAATGTGTAGCTTTTGGTAATGTTCTTGCTGGGCCCGAAAGGCAGCAGGTAGGACTGAGAAATGTACTTATCTTTTCCTTAATACATGGTAAAGCACTCATGCGAAAGGGTCTGAAAAAGAATAAAAATCAGTGCTTTTATTTAGCCAACATGTTGAAATTTCACTGTTCAAGTATTGGCCTGAAAACTGCTCTGGGAGTCCTGTAAACACAGGCTTTCTGTAAAATGCCCATCATTGCAGCTTTCTTAACAAGAATCACAATAAGAAAATCTTATATTATGCTTCATTTTCTGATGACCTTCAAATTTATTCAGAAGTTGGAAGATCGACCGGTGTTAAATACTAAACAAAGTTTTGTTTTGTTTTTAAATGAGATATATAGTTCAGTGGTGTTTGAACACAGGCTGCTGTATGTGTGCATGACCTAGTCTCTTGCTGATGATTAATGTTACAGAGGCATCTAAGTTGAAGAGATCTTTGAATTTTTTATCCAGTCTTTCAGTCTTTGCTTGATTTTTTTTTTTTTTTCCATTTTATATCCTGGCATCATGAAGTTAGAGGATGCAAACTACTGGCAGTTCTGGGCCTCAGGCTGGTCTCTCTGATATTATGGGGTTCCTGGCATGTGAAAAGGGATAATTTCCCAAAGTCTAGGACCTGTCAGGGCTGAAGGCTTTCCGTTTCCATTGTGAGCAGCACCACTTCCCTCCAGGTACGTTTCCAAGACCTCAGCATGGTTTGGTCTTGTACAGATTCAAGGCAGGGAGACCTCTCAAACTGCTATTAAACTCTTGGGTTTTAACCCCCTGGCTCTATGCCTAGAAGTCACAAGGGCCTCCAGGACAACCAGGGTTTCCAGTGAAAGCTTATTGATAAAGTAATTCTGTGAAACTCTTTGATTTTGGTTAAAGACCATTTTTAATGAAACACATTTTTCTAATTGGCTGTTGTGTTAGACAAGTGCAATTTTAGTTTTCGATTTACTAAACAAGGTGCAAGGTCAAGGCTTTATTCTGTCTTTCAGAGTAAATAGTATACTATGAAAGGTTTAAATGAAAATATCGTTGGATTTGTATGTACTGCAAGATCCTGACATTTTCCTCTTGTATCGGTTGCATACACTGTCATTTGAAGATTGAGAGTGCTGTTCCTTGAGAATGTGCTTTGTAATCTCAGCTCCATTCAGAAGTATCAAATATATAGATTATTCCAAAAGAATAGGGAGAATGAAAAGAGATGTGTGATATGTTTAACTCTATTCACTTGACTTGAGTGTTTTTTAAGAAAAACTAATGATGTAAAAGAAATCACCATGGCTATATTCAGACATAAGTCACCATGTATAGTAGGAACTCTATTGTATTAAATGTTAAAACAACACAGCATCTATAAAATGCTGAGAACTAATTGTCACATTAAGAGGTATTCCGTCCCAATTGGGGTTTTATAATTGACTTTGTGTAAAACCTATCAAGACTTGCTTTGACTTTGAGTAGCACAAGTTTATGAATATTTCTTGGAAATGTAGCTTTTTTTGAGTTACTTGCCATGATAAGGGTTTCAACTGAAATGAAGCATCATTCTCTACAAAACATCAGTGATTGAATTATTCCAGAACTTTCTTGCCCTTTCAACACTAACAGACTATTTCTGCAGTGTTTCTCTGCTTGATTTTCTAGCGTCAGATGCTATGTGTAGTTGTAATACAGAATGAAAGTTGCTTAAATATTCAGGTGACATTGCTGGTTTACCCTTCTTTCCTCTGTAGCCTCTATTACCCCAGCAGCCACCCATCCTGGGGGGAGCTGGGCACGCTCCAATCCCTGCCTTCTCCCTTTGGCATGTGAGAGAGGAATGAGTACAAAGCCTTCCTTTCCCTTCTTCTTCCCTTCTTCTGAACTTTAAAACACCCGCATATCCCCAGACGTCAGGCCAGAGCAGTTTTGGTGTGAAAAACTACTTCAAGCTTTCAGGTAGCTCTGCTGTTAAAATTATTGCTGCCATTGCTATTTCCAGTAAGATTATCAAAACGTCTAACACTTACCTGACCTTCATTCCATTAAGTTCTTGGGTATGTTAGGAATTTCAGTCCTCTTTTGTGAATATGACAGTGCAATTAATGTTGCTATGCATGACTTGCTGTTTAAATTAGTAGCCTATTATGATACATGTAATGAACCTAGATGGAAGGAGTCCTAAACTAGCTATTATTTTGGGCTACATTGGTATATTGGGCTGAACATTTCTCTGAAATCAGCCTAGGATTTGGGCCTTTTTAATTTAAATAAATTAATAATTAATTAGAGCAGTGGTTAATTAAAGTGGTGTGGTAGTGTTTAGTTGGCAAATCCTTTTTTCTAATACTCTAATGTATGTTTTGGTTACATTCCCTGGTATTTTGAAGAGAAGTTCCAAACTTTCTTCATTAGCTGTTGTTTTTGTTATGTGCAATTTTCCAAAAAAAAAAACCAAACCAGGAAGATATGATGTTAGCAGATGCAAATTGCCTCAGTTCCTTTCCATAGCTGTAGCTGCCACAGGCTCTGAGATGTCTGAAGCTTCAAGCAAACTCTTTTTAACAGTTTGAAGCATCATCTTTATTGCCAGTGAGAGCTTTTTCTAACACCAGTGGGTATCTGTTAAAGAGCACCCTCTGATGTACAGTACTGTATTGGCGATGATTGCCTTATTAGCACCAGCCTGACTACAGCTTCACTGAAAACATGTGTGAGTAGTAATTTGCATTCAGAAAGTCAAAACAGGGAAGCTGTCATGAGAACAGCAGGGTTTGGTTTAGTTTTGTTCAGTAGAATCATAGGGGTTGTTTCATTCATGCCTAATAGTCAGTTCTTCTTTTGAGAATAGGGTCACCAAGGGAAGGGTACTTATAATTTTTAAATTGATGTTAGCTATGCCACCTTATTAAAAGTCCAAGTAAAAATTTTGACTGTGTTCTTCTTAAACATCCAGATTGTGCTAGATGTTGGATAAGGAATCCCAACAGGCTTTGAATTCTAGGTACTAATTTTTAATAAACTCTGCGCAGGTGAGAAATACCTCAAAGAAGTGGTAGATGGATTTCAGTAGGAGCATTTGTGACTGTAGGACCTCTTTGGGGAAGATGGTAGTGATATGAAGATAGCAGTGTAAAAGAACTCTTGTATTGAAAGAATGAGTCATGAGAATGACTTACTGAAATAGTAAGCCATTCATAATACATGTGCACTAAGTAGAAGTTAGTATCTGTGTGATAGTTATGTTCTTTTTTAAGAGTTTGGCATTGCTTCTGATACTTTGCCATTCTCCCAAAAATTGCTGGATAGCTTTCAAGTCACACTGGCTTGCATAACAAAAGCCACCAAAGAAAAGCTGAACAGGGCTGTCAGTCCTAGTAGAAGTCTATGGAGGGAGTAGAGAAGGGAGAAAGGACCATCTCTTACTTAACCTCCAGGGTTGATAATGGGAAATAATATTTATGGGCTGAGCTCTGTAGGTTGCTATAGTTATAGAGACACAGGACAGGTATCAATTAGAGAAAATTTCCGTAACATAATTAAGAAAGAACAATCTGCTGATCTCTCTCTTCTTTTTTATTTCCTTCCCTTTCACTTGAAAATTCTTCATTGATTTTAATTAAGCTTGCCTTGGACTCATGACCGTAATCAATGTGATTTTTTTCCCCAATTTAACAGCTAGCTTTGCTCATCAAGGAACTTTTCCCAGGTGTAACATGCTCTAGATAGGAAGTTTCATTCTGTTCTATTCAACTACTAGTTCTTAGAATAACTTAAAAATGCCTTCTGAATATAGAGCTAGAGCATGAATAAGTATATTTTTCGCAGACAAGGGCATAATCTCAATTTGCTGTGAATGCTTAACTTTCCATAAAAAGCAGGTACTTTAAATACTAGTTGTGTATTGGAAAACACCTGAAAACATCTTCATTTCCTATGCCATCTTACTAAGAGAAAGGGAAAAAGAGGCATTTGCTAAACTCTTACTTGTACATTTGAATAATCATTGCAAATTTTGCCATAACAATTTGAGCAATCTACTTACGGTTTCTGGAATTAACATATGAGTGTTTCAATTCTACCACAGTATATGGAATAATCCTGCCAAAGGAACTATTCTGGGTTGTTAATTGAAACAGAATATATATGCTTGAATGCTGAGGAAAAAAAAAGTTTCCTTTATAGGAGATTTTTGAGTTCCCTTTAAAAGAGATTTTTGAGTTCCCTGTAAATGGTCTTGCTAAGACTCAAACCCTGATACTTACTTCTGATGTGTGTGGTCATTCCTGTGACTGACTTCAAATAGTTTTCTTGAATTTGTTTGGGAAATTTCAGGCAGTGACCCATACTATGGGCTCATGTGCTTCATGATCGATTAGATTTAGCTAAGAGACAAAGGATCCACGACATGTGTAGGTACTAAACAACTTTGTAATGGAGGGCAGCATGTTAGTAAAGCTGTTACACAATTAGTATGCAGTTCTTCTGAATCACAGAATCATAGAATTGTTAGGGTTGGAATATGTGGATAATATTTCTTCATGGAAATACTTAAGAGCATTAGCTGTTTAATCAGTGCATCACAGATATTGACTAATTTCTTCACACACAACTTTAGTAGGAGTTATTTTTCAAGTTACTCAATTTCCATTTTCTTTTTTCCGCTGGGGTAGATACCATTGGAAATGTCTTGTTGTTGCTTCTTTAAAAAAGGAGCATTGTTGGTGCTGTACTCCCCTTGGTATGCCTTTTGCAGCCCCAGTGTCCCTGGTGCTATAGGCTTTGTGACTTTCTGAACCCCAGCTGTAATCTGAGTGGCATCTTGGAGCTGAGGCTGAGGTACGCAGCACTGCAGTATTCCGAGATGAGAAAGGTGTGGAAGGACCATTGTTGGTGCAGTGCTGTGTTCCCCTTGGCATGCCCTTTGCAGCCCCAGTGTCCCTGGAGCTGTAGGGTTTGTGGGTCTCTGAACCCTAACCCTAATCTGAATGGTATATTGGAGTTTAGGTTGAGGTCCCCAGCACGATGGACAGCCAAGATGAGAAAGATTTGGAAGGAGCAATGCAGTGCCATGCTCCCCTTAGCGTGCCTTTTGCTGTCCCTGTAGCTGTAGGCTTCGTAGCTGTCTGAGCCCTAACTCTAACCCTAATCTAAACAGCATCTTGGAGGTGGGGCTGAGGTCCCCAGCTCCATGAGTGGCCCAGGTATTTTAAAAAAAATCGATCGTGGTAGTCTCTCTCCTGAGTACAGACATGGGAAGTAAAATATATATGTAATATATATGGCTACCCTGAAAAATTTAAATGAGTTTACTTCCAAAAATATAGTTTATTTCAGGTACTTTTAAACTTCTGAATATTTTCTTTAACATTCTTTCTTAACACGTTATTTGCAGTTCCTTATGTCCATGGACTGAGTATTTGAATAATTTTAACATGGACTGGGTAACAAGGATGTACCCTACTGTGATATCAGATACTTAGCGAATGAATTTATTGTGTTCTGGGATCTTAGCTCCCAGTTCCCCTTGTTACTCCACTGGACCTTGTCCTAAATTTCATCCAGTCTAACTTCTAAGTACCTAGTTGAAGTGCTTCATTAAGAAAAGCCTAATTTCTGACCCTTTGGTCAATGGATAATTAGAGACCTCTATTTAGGTACGATATTTTACTTTTAGGGTGTGAGGTGTCTAAACGGACATGAAATGTAAAGTTATGTATGTACTTCTTGACATTGGTTGCAGAAGGAGACTATCATCTTCCCTTAGATTTAGCTAAGTTTAATACCTGAATTGCTTCAGCAAGTAATCCACAAGCAGCAAGGAAGATTTTGAGGAGCAGAGACTGACAGCCAGCCAAGGGCTATATCTTTTAGTATGAGACCTTTGCCCTTGTCTTCTAGTATGGCTTTTGTATAGTGTAAATATAAGGAGTCTCTATACCAGCATTAGAAAACAGAACTGTCTAAATAAACGAGGAAGAAAATAAATTCCTTTGACCCTGATATACTTGTACATGCCCCAGAGGCTCTTTGATTAAGTAAAACTGTCACCTATGGATGTTATCTTTTCAGTTTCATTTTACTCATTAATCTTGGGTACTGCTAACAATAAGACATATTTAACGGGTATGTTAAGTCAGTTGTAGCCTTTTATCTGTAGATTGCTGGCTCCTCTCCAGCTGCTGTAAAAGTGGTTAAAACATGTTCTCATCTCATGGCTGCTCAGTAGCTAAGGCAGTCCCAAGTCCCCCACGAGGGTGTGGACACCCAAATCAGCTAGGCTCAAAACAGGCTTCATCCAGTTTCTACCAAATTCAGTCTGGCTGTAACATGTGGAAGTACGTCCGTGATGCTGCATGCTTCAACTCCAATCCCCATTTCTCTCTGTCCACTCTCTGCTGGAAGGGAACTTTTTGGTCTTCAAGACTACCAGTTAAGGAGCCTGTCTGGACTGAATGATCTTAACAGTAATTTTTTTCAAATCAGGAAAGACTTAAATTTATCTTCTCAAATGAGAGATGATATCACAATTAAATTTCACTCTCATCCCACAGATCTGGAGGTTTTGCTCGTCATCTAGGATCCTAAGGGCTGCCTCCTGGAGCTGCCACCAGGATGTATTCAGTGTTCAGTCCCTTCGCTGGGAGCTGCTGCTGTGAGATCAGAGATTTGAGGCTTCCAAGGCAAAGCTGGGAATTTATGCATCGCATGGATCTTGGCTCTTGCCTCTTTGCAAAATTCTGGTTGAATCAAAGCTTCACAACAGGGGTGCTGAAGGCACAAAGAAGCAATACTTAAATAGATGTTTTTAGCATTTCCAGATTGCCTCCTATGACTTCAAGAGCATAGACTCCTAGAGAGCTTTCAAAGAGGCTTGGCCACCTTAACAAAGAGAAAGGCCTTAATCAACTAGATGAGTTAAAATTTCTAGATTTGCAGTTTTCATGATGAGAACCTGAGGATCTGGATTCTTATTCTGGTACAGGAAAAGTGGAAATTTCCCCTTTGAGGTTAAAAAGAATGAAATATTCTTTGAAATGTCAGAATTTTCTGTGAAAAGGGAATTTTAACTTTTGAGAAGTGTTTCTGTAATTGCCTGTTTCATCAGCTTCTCAATGAGTTGTAAAACGGCCAAGGAATGGCCTTTTTGATCATGGTTTTGATGTTAAAAGTTCAGTTCACTTATTTTACTCTACCTTGGCTCGTATAAATTCAGTATTACTTTAGTTTCTGCTTTGACTTTACTTTCTTTCTGACTTTCAGCTAAGGGAGGATGTGCAGAGGAATCATAGTAGTTCAGGTGGAAGAAAAATGTGTATGAATGTCTGAATACAGAAAGTATTAATTAAGAATATGCATTATAAATGCACTTTTTTGCTAGAAGGCCACAAAATTAGTTGGCTGAAGCAGATGATTTTTTATTTTGCAATGGGAGTTATGAAGCAATGTAGATTTTAGTACTCAAAGTACCATAGGATTAATTAAAATCCTAAAACCAGCAGGCTTTCAGGAAACAGAACGTGATCCTTGAAAAGAATGAATGGCTCCAAAGAGAGAATGCAATTTGAGTATGAGGTTAAAAAAGAATGGCTTAATCTTCTCCTAAAAAAAAGACTCAGTATCTCACAGGATTAGGCTCCTTATTCTTATTAAGGATAAGCATCTTGAAGAGTGAATGTGAATTGAGATACGGCATGGACGGGAGCAGGCAATACATTCATAGGTCTGTTGAAAGGCATAAAGATTAGTTTAAAAATAATTTTGGTAAAGTTCTATTAATAAAGAAAAAGTTGAAATGTTTGTAATGTTTACAGAAACCTTTGGGTATGTTGAATTAAAACTAGTTATTTTGCTTATTGAACCTCTTGATTAAGCAAAGAAAAAGCATCAGTGTATTATATTCATTGAACTATTAAATGGGAGTCCAGCAAATGATTAAAATTAATAGGTCAGCATGAAACTTGTGTGAATGCAGAGCAGAAGACCCAGGGTGAGTAGCTGTCAAAATGCTGCATCTGTTTATCAAGGTGAATGATGGAGCCCAATTTTTTCTGTAATAGTCTTCCTAATTGGGCTTTATTATAATTCATGTCCGCTTGCCATCTTTAATGTGTTAGATTAGAATTAAATGGAAGATGTATAACTGTTCTTTGTAACAATATACCATAGAATATATTGCTAGTTAACTTCCAAAACCATTGATTTTCTATTCAGTGATGGTAGTTTCTTGAACTAACAGGTAAAGTGTAATACGTAAGTTACATTTGCCTTAAAGAACTACAGAGATGTTTGCTGTAGGTTTGCTAACTTGAAAGCTGTAGAAGATACTGTGGTGACAAAGGAAACATAGAGAAGAAGAATAGGAAAGAGCTGAATGTGTGCTACACTTGGTAGAAATGAGCAAAATGAAATATAGTGTGAGCACAGTTGCCAGTGCTGTCTGACTAGATTGGTGCATTGGTAAATGAGAAATATGTAACATCAGGCAGGAAGATGTGGTGAGTTGCTGCTGACTTCATTTATATATCTTTTTCTGAGAAAAATGATAGAACTCCTGTGTATGAAGAGTTTTTAACCCATTTGCTGCTGAATAAATGACACATATGTCTATTAGATAGCACAACACAGTGCTACTATATCCTAGTGGCCACTTCTTTTGGTGAAACACAGATGGAACATTTGCAGCACAGCAGGGAGCAGGCTGGGCCTGCAGTGAAACAAATATACTTTGCTGCAGGTTCTAATCCTTATTAGTAGGTATTTTTGAGTCCTAGCTCTCTTACCTTTCGCATTTATGACAATAGGCAGCATTTCCATTTTTATTCTGCCTTGTGGTTGGCTAAGCCTTACATATATGATGTCAGTGTCTCTCTCTATCCCTTTGCATTCTGGGGTCTTCAATTAAACTTTTGGTATGAATAATATATATATTTTGAATTAAAATGAAAGAGCACTGGATAGAAACTGAATGTTTCTGTACCATGTTCTAAGTTGGCAATCTGAAACAGGCACTAAATTGTAAAAAAACCTGACATAGTGACTGAGGGTGTGCTTAGCCCATCAGACAGAAATGCTTCTGAGGTGTACTGCTTGAAGTGTTAACTGGGTGTAGTTTACAGCTGTATGTAGGTAAACTGTGCATCTGTAAGGAAGCAGGGTCAGTCCATTATGCTGACAATTAAAATGCAAAAGATGATTTATGGTAGACAAATTAATCTCCCATTCATGCTGTGGATGTAGTATGAGTTCAGTCTTGCACTAGGATAGGAGAAACAAGAAAAGATATTGATACATTCACCTGTTAAGGGTGCATTGTAGGATCAGGTTCATGGCCACTGGAGTAGTGAGTTATTTTTAATGTAATTAAAATACCTTATATTGAAAGACTTCTCCCATACCTCTGATACAAAGACAGGCTAAGAAAATTGGGCTGTTGAGCCTGAAGAAGATAAGGCTGTGTGGAGACCTCAGAGCAGCCTTCCAGTATCTGAAGGGGACCTACAAGAGTGCTGGAGAGGGACTCTTCATCAGAGACTGTAGCGAGAGGACAAACTGAAACAGAGAGATTTAGGTTGGATGTAAGGAATGAATTCTTTACTGAGAGGGTGGTGAAGCACTCGAACAGGCTATCCAAGGGTAGATGGTGATGCATTGATTATTGGTTTGCCCTAATTAACTCCATGGTGTTAAACAACAGTCAGTGGTAAAATAACTCCCAAGTCTGTCTTTAATAAAGAAAGTCATTGGATTCAGATACTGTAGAATGGTATTTTGTTCCTGCTGTGTATTTTCCACTATAATTCTTAGGAATCCTTTAAAATTCATCTGCGAACCTGAGATACCACATTGGTAGGAAGTGGATAGCCATCTCTTGAGGCGCAAGTCCTAAAGTCTCCCCTTTGCCCTAGAGGGATTTTGTAACTGCAGAAGTGGTCTTCTAGGACACAAGAGGAAGGGCTGTGTGATGCTCTGAGGTGCAGAGCTCCGTCTGGCCTTACCTTTTGCATGGCCTCGTATGACATCTTGATGCAGACCCATTGCAAAACCCAGCAGCCGTGCAGGAGAAAGAAGACCAAATTTGTTTCCGTAAATTCATCCCTTTCATTGGTCATAATATTTAACTTCTGAGGAAACAGGATGATTTAAATGTGGCTGCGGAGCTGCCTTAGCTTGGGTAATCTTTATGGGATGATTTTGTAGGCAAAACAGTAAACCTACTTTTCTTAAAGCACTTGGCATGGACATTGTGTGGCCCTTCATCAGTATTAAATCTTCATTATCCAGCTGCATCCTATATGCATATATATGTGTGTATGTATGTTTATATACATGCAGTTCTTATGTTAAGGATGTTTATGTTAATGTTCCTTAACAAGGAGCTCAGAAAAGGCTTACCCACACCTTACCTACAGTCTGTCTATATGGTTATGTTATTTTCAGATGTGTTTTTATTTCTCTTTGATTTATGCTTTCTTCCCCACCTTTGCAAATCCTGTCTTTATAAATTGTCTAGGAAAGTACAACTTTATCAATTTAGCTCAGCTGAAATCTAGTGTACTGTACATGGAGACAAGAATCTATCAATCAGAGCTGATCCTTTCAAGTGTGCATTACTCCTGGAACAGACTTAATGATGTAAAGGTTCATTAGGAAGTGGTAAGGTAATTAGGAAGAGAATTATCTGTGACTTGCAAAGGAAGTTTTCCAGGCTTTCTCATTTGCTTTTTACAGATTCAGAATTGGTAAAGAAACAAAATAATTTTCTGAGTGGGAATATTATGCTTCTCTGAAAAATAATGACCATGTGGATTATATTGTTATACAATCTGTGTTTTATTAAGGATAAAAATAATACAGAGTAATTGTGTAACTCATATGGAATAGAAATCACAAAATTATTTGCAAAAGTGACTGCTTTGCAAAATGGAAAATTAAGGACAGAGAGGTTAAAGACCTGAATTTTACAAGTATGGAGTGTTTAGAGTTCCTCTTGAAGTCATGGTGAGTTGGAAGTGCTCAGCTTCTCTGAAACTCAAACTTGTCAAGTAACTAGCCAACCCAAGAGTAGAATTCACATCTCTTTGCTCTCATGTCTATGCTCAATCCCTTATGTGTATGTTCCAGTATATATTTAATTACCAAAATAACTACAAATCCACATGGTAATTGGTTTTAGTTCTCTTTGATGCAGATTGCACAGAATTATGGGTAGGTGCCAAGTGTCTTGGGAGGTCATGGACCATCTTGTGGGGCTATCACCATGGCAACACCATTTCCAAGCAATGAGTTCACAAAGGAGATGGAGAAAGAGAACTCTTAGCATTATGCAGGCTGTCAATATCTGTTCAAACACAGGGAATACAGATGGAATGCTTCCTAATAATGTTATTATTGTATTGTCTCAGCATAATAATGGTGCACTAAAAACTACTGATTAACAGCTGAAAGCTAGAAGTAAAGTTGTCTCTGCCATATGCTAATTTTCTTTGTAGTTGCTATTCTGTCTGTCCTGTGACTGCTGCAGTTTAGCTGCACAGCTAAAGAAACTAAAAAAAAAAAAAAACACTAAAAAAAAAAGTGTTATCTTTGTGATTTCATTTGTATTTTGATACTGAGCAAGTGGCCAAGTCTTCAGATGGCCATGTAGTTCCCCCTGTGAAGGTTAACCATGTTTAGAGATGGACAGGAACTTTTTGACAAAGTCTTGGTCTTTAAAAGTGCCGGTTTATTGAAGCCCAAATATGTGCATGCTTTTATAAACTTAAAGTAAAATGCATGCATGAGAAACTTCTGAGGTTTCTGATTTCCAGAAAGCTGTGCTAAACCCACTGCCTCCAAGTCACTGATTCCAAGACTTCCAGCCTGCTTCCTGCCAGCTGGGAGGTGGGGATCTGGGAGAGGCTGAGCTCCAGGAAGGGCTCCTGTAGATTCAGCTCTGGCTTTGGAGCAGGAAGCTCCAAATTCCCTCTCTGACAGGAGGCTCAGGGTTCCCAAATTACAAATGGTGCAACTCTAGAGCTGGAGGACTTGTGAAGCATCAGTGCTCCTGCCTGGGGTGGTAGTTCCCAGATCTGCTGTGTTCCTGCTCTTTGGACAAGGGTGCTGACAAATCTGGTGGTCTTTCCTGTTATTCAGATACTGTGGTTTGATTGGAATAAACATTTTTTAATAAGTATTTTTTGTCCTCCCCTGAGGAGTTTCAAAAAGTCTAGTTTCCATTTTGCGTTAGAATAGATTGATTCAGGGGTCTGCATGCAGATCTCCTATTTTCCTCTAAGCAAGGTTTCTTTGTTCTGCCTTCCGCACTCTCTGCTCTGAGGGAAAGGGAGATGGAGGTGGAAATGAGGAGAGCAATAGCTTCATTTTTGTAAATGAGGAACTCCTGTATCACAATGAAATGCAGCTCTGAAAAGAAATAAAACAAGGAAATGGGCAAGTAGGAGTAGAATATCAGATGTGGAGTTTCCCCATGCTGGAGAACAAGCGCAAACCCTAGCCATGAAGTATAAGAATAAACTGTCACTGCGGAACATGTGCTGACCTTTACCTTTCCTTATTTTATTTATTTGTTTAAGGCTACTCTTGTCAATCTGCAATGGGTAACTTGTTATTGTAAATCTAAATTATGGCCATAATATTTTCTTTGTTTTGCTTCTGCTGCTTTCGATTTCAGTCTTTTGTAGGGAGTTTTCTTTATATCTCTAGGGACTAGCCAAGAATTGTTTGTCTGTGATCCCCTATTATAAAGATAATGTGCAGTTTTAAAGTGCACTGTATTTAGAGATATTTAGACCAATGATTATCTACACATTAAAGTCATAAAAGAGGAAAATTAAGAGATAAGCTCTGCAGGAGGTATATAAATGGATACTTAAAGGCTTTTAAATGATCCTTCTTCCTTTCATATTCATATTTCTTGTCACCTTATAAGTTGAAGCTAGCAAAACAGTTACCACAGAATGTTTTGGCAAGAGTTAAATTTATCTAACCCTCTGACCAAACCTTCTAAACTAGTAAACATTAAGTCCTTAGAAAGCATGTTTGGCAGGGTAAGACTTTATTGTTTCTTTTTGCTTCTGTGCACATAGCTGTCAGTTCTCTATTTGTCCTTCTATCTGTCGTATGTTTTGTGAAATTTAACTGATACAAAGCAAATGGTACAGGATTTATATATATATGTGTATATACATTAGTAAAAGCCTGCAGTATCAAATATAATTGCATTCTCTAATCCTGGATATAACGTGTGTCCTTCTGTGAATTGGGATGTGCATGTGTTGGAGATAATGTCACTGTTAGTCTCATCTACTTTGTGTGAAAGCGAAGTGTTGGTCTTTGAAATTTCTGATACAGATATTGGATTTTGAAAAGAACCCCACATGAGTTTACAGAATCATACATAGGACTAGAAGGGATTGCAAGGCTTCATTCATCCTGTCTCTTGGGTATGACACAGGGCCAAATATGCTTACTTCGGTTTCGATAGGTATTTGTCTAGTGTGCTCTGAACACAGGAGTGGTAATTCTGTAATGCTTTCATGCAGCTTGTCTCTTTGCCTGACTATCCTTGCCACTAGAAAGTTGTATTTTCCCTCAGGACTTTTCTGCTTGTCCCCTGCTGCTTTTTAAGCCATTACTTATCTTTCCATTCTCAGAGTCTCTAGGATATCTCTAGGATACAACTGCCTTTTATATATTTGAAGACTCTTATTCTGCCTACCCTCAGTCTGAGTCTTGATTTTTCTCAATGTTTTCATCAGATTTCCTAGATCTAATAATTCTTGCTATTTGCTTCTACCTTTCACTAGGTCTGCATTTTTCCTCAAATACCATGTTCTGAACTGTGCAATGCTGCAGTGTATACCATAGACGCTATTCCTCTTTTATACATTCCAGGTAGTGTAAAACTGTTGGCAGCAGGAGATGGGAAAGAGGGTTTTTTAAAGGCCAAATGTCTTTCACCTTTCTTAAACGAATGGTCCACCAGACAGCATTGGGCTAATCGCATGAGTAAGACATGGAGGATTCTGACTTCAATAAATGCTATCATTTTATGTCATCTCAACTTTTTAAAACACATCAAGGGAGTTTTAATGCATTTTCTTATCTGATTTTAATTTAATATAGTTTCACATCTGGCTAAGTAGAGATAAGTATACTGGTTATTTCAAAGTTTACAAAATTGCTAGGTCAGTATTTTGCAGCCAGGGTTTCATAATAGTCATCATAACACCAGAGCTCTAGCAAAGTGGAATAAGCAACTGTAACCCATGGAGAATCATATTAGTATTTCTGCATTGCTAATTCTGACAATGGTACCATACTTCAGTTTGATAAGAATTTCATTAATGCAGCATGGGCCTGTGTCCTAGTTTCACATTGCTTTAATATTAATGACAACATGCATAAGACTAGATCACATTGAAATGCCAGTAGAATTGGTGGGTGGACCAAGAGGAGAATAAATAATTCACATACAAACAAGTGCATTAATGATTTTCTGTAAGACTTTTGAGAATGGCACTTGTATACCTGACAAGAAGCACTAAATATATCTAGCAGGAGAAAACTGCAATATGGCTATTTTTTTTTTGCCAGTCTACAGGAGTAACAGATGTTTATTTAGCTTTCTTATGTAAAGGAATAATTTAAACCTAACCTCAGACTGTAAATATCAAAGATATTTTAAACAAAATAGTCTTTTTTATCAATCCAGGGAAAGGTCACTTATAAATATTTCATTAGCCAAATTCATTAATTTCAATTACACATAGATTGCATTTAATCCAATCACTCTTCCTCTCAACTACAATTAAAATATAAAATGAGCTGAATCCACCCTGGGATATTCGAAGCTGACAATTAATAATGTAATATTTCAAATTAATTTTACTGTGCAGTGTTGCTGTTTGTATGAAATACATTGAAACTAATAAGGACAGGTCAATTTAATTCCTGTTCAACCTTGCTAGACTTGTGAAGATCTGTTTGTTCTGAATATGAAATTTGGCCCAGTTTTCTTCCCAAGTCTCTGATATAATGATACACAATAAGCAAAGAGAAAAGCAGAAGAGTGATACAAAGATTTTCTGTGCTGGAAAATCTTAACAGAGAAGATGAAATACTGAAGACCTATGAATGAAAGACATGACAGGCTTCTTTCTTGTACTCTCCCCATCCCCCTCTGTGTTTTTTGTCTGAATGAGTTATTAGTTTCTCCGTGAGTTTCCTTCATCTGAGTGACACACTGCATGTATAAGATACCAGGAATGTGAAGCAAAATCACAGAATCACAGAATATTAGCTTACTGAAAATATACATCTGTGATCAGTTTTTTTTCCATGTTCAGATTTCATGTTTAGATTTTCTCAGCCTGACTGTCTCATGTAGCTGTCGCTGAGCTGTCACTTACCATTGCCTGAATAAGTGTTTTAGTTAACTCTCTGTGCCCAAGAAAGTGAAAATTTCAAATATTACAGTTTTAAGAGGGCCAGCTCTGGACATCCCTGAAGCGTTCAGCTGAGAGCTGGCTGGAGACTCTGCTAGAAGCCATCTCATACTTTAAAAAAGAAAGAAGTTATTACAGTTCAAAGATACATTAGTTGTAATATGTGTTTTCTTCATGTATTGATAAAAACTGTATTGCACAGTCAGTGGGATTATGAAAAGCGTGGTGGAGAAAGCATGAAGTGGATGGGAGTCTCTCCATTGGTTTAAGATCAGACCTTTAATAAGAATGCTGTGTTCTGTTGTGAAAGAAACATTGGCCTCACTCTCTGAAATGCCAGTTATGGTGGACTGTCGCTGAGGGATGCAGTCCTCAAGTGAACAGAGCTGATGTGCTGCTGTATCATAAACCCAGATTTTATAAAATCTCCTTGCTCCATGAGTATGTTGTGGCACTGATTTCTGAGAGGATTAAGATGTATATAATTACTTATGTACTGTGTGTGAATAGCATCAGGCTTCCATTGCCAAGGTGACATTCGTGATGAATGTCCTTTAATGTGCAGATATACTCCTGAGAGAAGATGCACCTCAGCTTTTTGTTCCAGCGTTGTAACTTGCTAAGTTAGCACCAGCAGTGGGATAAAGGTTTCCTGGTCTCTCTGGGAACTTTCACGGTACTCCAGATGGCGCTATTGGGACTGGACATGAAGTGGGTGGAAGATGGTCAGGACGGGTGCTGCACTCAGCTACTTGGATTTGCCCATTTCAGACAGGAAACAGATGGACTTTATATAAACTTCTCATACAATTGTTAGGGAGATTCTCTGTCAGTGTAATTCCCACCTTTATTCTGATGTTTTTCCATCATTTTTTAAAATGAAGCCTTCATTGTCTTTTCAGCGATCGGCTTTGATAGAAGCATTTAAGTTTGCCAGCAACAGTCTGTAAAGACCTGTTGGGTAGGACTGTCTCAAGCTCTAAGTTGCATATGTCTTCCTGTACTCAGTGACTTGTCTTGCTATGTTCAGAAATATCTGTAGAGAATGAAACCAGTTCCAGGGGTCTTTTACTGTAGCAAGATCGGTACAAATGTGTGTGCTGATTATGACAATAATTTCTCATTAAAATGTTGATTTTTTCAGTCTTTCTGAAATAGAAAAAGGGCCAGGAGTGATGCGAAGGAATAAAACCTCCCAATAACAGTCAATTCAGCCACGTAAATACCTGAACAACTCTATACTAGTGTTGCACATGTACAGCCAGCAAAGTGTAAAAAGTAAACACATAGTATACTGTAAGAAGTAAATTAGATTAAAAAAAATCAGGTTTAAAATTTCAGAATGAGATTAGTTCAGGGAAGAAGACTTTTAAACATGATTATAAGCTAGCTGCTGTGGTCATTTACTTGATTTGGGATGTTGAGGAGAGGAGAATGTGATATTAATCTTTAATGTAATTTAAATGTTGGGGAGGGAGTTCGAGTAGTTATGGCAGTACTGAACGTGCTGAAGAGTGTGGAAAACGGGGCTTTATCCAATATGTAAGTCTAAAACCATGCTTGGCATAGGTTACAATTTCTGCAATTATTTTTATGAAGTACTTGCATAAAAGGAAGCTGAGTTGAAAGACTCTCAGTCATTAGTCTGCTGCTGCAGTAGCTGATATCTTCGTGCAGTCATTTTATCATGTCTAAAGATTTTCAACCTGTATTCTCATTGGTTTATAAAAATCTCGTTTTATTTAAATGCTTACTGGCAAGTGGAAGTGTGATAAGGTCTCAATTATATGTTTTAGGTCCAGAAGACTGATCTCTACACAGTGTGTTTGTTTCCAAACATAAACCAACATAATGTTTGCCCTTAGTTTAGACATCAGCACTTGAGATAATTGGAACTGTTAACTGTTTCAGCTAGAAGCATAGATTTAAAACTAATTACTCTTGGCTGGAAGGCTATTCCATTGATGACCATGATAAAAAACATGTTTCCTTCACTGAGTTGGTGATTTTGTTTCATGTATAGTTGAAGACTGCAGCTTCAGAAAAGAAAAAGCTCAACCCTATCAAAACATAGGTGAATATTTGTTACTAGCCTGACTGTGATTTATGAACTGATAGAATCTTACTTCAAAGGCCTGGAATTATGGTCAGGCTTAAGCTGCATCAAATTTTACAGAACTAAGACGTATACGGTTCATCTGCAGTTGTACATACAGAATTACTTAAGTGCATAGTTTAATTATATGTAATGGACAATTAGTCTTTTGAAATCTCTTTGAAATGAGATTGAAAAATACAGCCTAACTGACATAAATAACCTTTAAGCTGAGATTCTTATTGCCTGAGATAGAATCATAGAATAGTTAGGGTTGGAAAGGACCTTGAGATCATCTAGTTCCAACCCCCCTGCCATGGGCAGGGACACCCCACACTAAACCATATCACCCAAGGCCTCATCCAACCTGGTCTTGAACACCGCCAAGGATGGAGCATTCACAACCTCCCTGGGCAACCCATTCCAGTGCCTCACCACCCTCACAGTAAAGAATTTCTTCCTTAGATCCAATCTAAACTTCCCCTGTTTAAGTTTGAACCCGTTACCCCTTGTCCTGTCACTACAGTCCCTGATGAAGAGTCC
The DNA here is from genome assembly GCF_963264785.1 of Psittacula echo. Classification (NCBI taxonomy): domain Eukaryota; kingdom Metazoa; phylum Chordata; class Aves; order Psittaciformes; family Psittacidae; genus Psittacula; species Psittacula echo. The sequence goes on from NC_137737.1 coordinate 123,234,427, forward strand.
CTCCCCAGAATCCTTGCAGGCCCCCTTCAGATACTGGAAGGCTGCTATGAGGTCTCCACGCAGCCTTCTCTTCTCCAGGCTGAACAGCCCCAACTTTCTCAGCCTCTCTCCATACGAGAGGTGCTCCAGTCCCCTGATCATCCTCGTGGCCCTCCTCTGGACTTGTTCCAACAGTTCCATGTCCTTTTTATGTTGAGGACACCAGAACTGCACACAATACTCCAAGTGAGGTCTCCCGAGAGCAGAGTAGAGGGGCAGGATCACCTCCTTTGACCTGCTGGTCACGCTCCTCTTGATGCAGCCCAGGATACGGTTGGCTTTCTGGGCTGCGAGCGCACACTGAAGCTGGCTCATGTTAATTTTTTCATCGACCAACACCCCCAAGTCCTTCTCCGCAGGGCTGCTCTGAATCTTTTCTCTGCCCAATCTGTAGCTGTGCCTGGGATTGCTGTGACCCAGGTGTAGGACCTTGCACTTGTCATGGTTAAACTTCATAAGGTTGGCATCATCCCACCTCACAAGCGTGTCGAGGTCCCTCTGGATGGCATCCCTTCCCTCTGGCGTATCAACTGAACCACACAGCTTGGTGTCATCGGCAAACTTGCTGAGGGCGCACTCAATCCCCCTGTCCATGTCACCGACAAAGATGTTGAACAAGACCGGTCCCAACACTGATCCCTGAGAGACACCACTTGTTACCGGTCTCCAGCCGGACATGGAGCCATTGACCACAACTCTTTGCGTGCGACCATCCAGCCAGTTCTGTATCCACCGAGTGGTCCACCCATCAAATTGATGTCTCTCCAATTTAGAGACAAGGATGTCATGTGGGACAGTGTCAAAGGCTTTGCACAAGTCCAGGTAGATGACGTCAACTGCTCTGCCCCTGTCCATCAGTTTCGTAGCCCCATCACAGAAGGCCATCAAATTGGTCAGGCAGGATTTCCCCTTAGTGAAGCCATGCTGGCTGTCACCAACCACCTCCTTGTTTTTCATGTGCCTTAGCATGCCTTCCAGGAGAATCTGCTCCAAGAGTTTGCCAGGCACAAGAGGTGAGACTGACTGGTCTGTAATTCCCTGGGTCATCCATTTTCCCCTTCTTGAAAATGGGGGTTGTATTTCCCTTTTTCCAGTCGTCGGGAACTTCACCTGACTGCCATGTCTTTTCAATTATGATGGCCAGTGGCTTAGCAACTTCATTCGCCAGCTCCTTCAGGACCCGTGGATGGATTCCATCAGGTCCCATGGACTTGTGTACGTTTAGGTTTTTAAAATGGTCTCGAACCAGATCCTCTCCTACAGTGGGCCTAGGGTCTTCATTCTCACAGTTCCTGTGTTCGCCTTCTAAGACTTGGGTGGTGCGGTCAGAGACTTTGCCAGTGAAGACTGAGGCAAAGAAGTCATTAAGAACCTCAGCCTTCTCCAAATCCTGGGTAGCCAGTTCTCCCGATATCTTCTGGAGGGGGCCTACGTTGTCCCTAGTCTGTCTTTTACTCGCTACGTACCTATAGAATCCCTTCCTATTATCCTTAACATCTCTAGCCAAGTTTCATTCTAACTGGGCCTTAGCCTTCCTCACCTGGTCCCTAGCTTCCCGGACAACATCCCTGTATTCTTCCCAGGCCGCCTGTCCCTGCTTCCACCTTCTATAAGCCTCTTTTTTCCTTTGAATTTTTCTGAGCAGCTCCCTATCCATCCAAGGAGGTCTCCTGGCCCTCCTGCTGCGCTTCCTTCTAGTTGGGATGCAACACTCCTGAGCTTGGAGCAGGTGATCCTTGAATAAGAACCATGAGTCTTGGGCCCCCCTGCCCTCTAGGGCTGTATCCCATGGAACCTTACTAAGCAGGTTCCTGAAGAGGCCAAAGTCTGGTCTCTTGAAGTCCAGGGCAGTGAGCTTGCTGCACGCTCTTCTCACTGTCCCGAGGATCTCGAATTCAACCGTCTCGTCATTGCTGCATCCAAGGCTGCCCTGGAGCGTCACATTTCCAACCAGCCCTTCCCTGTTGGTGAGCACGAGGTCAAGCATGGCACCTCTCCTTGTCGGCTCCTCTATTACTTGCAGAAGGAAGTTGTCTTCCACACAATTGAGGAACCTCCTGGATTGCTTGTGCCGGGCCGTACCTTCACTCCAACAGATGTCAGGGTGGTGGAAGTCTCCCATAAGAACAAGGGCCTATGAGCGTGAGGCTGTTCTTATCTGCCTATAGAGCACTTCAACCACAGATTCCTCTTGATCAGGCGGTCTGTAACAGGTCCCCACAATAATGTCCTCCATCGCTGTTCTCCCTTTAACCTTGACCCACAAAGTCTCTGTCAACTGCTCACCCATCCCCAGACAGAGTTCCATACTCTCCAGCCTATCCCTAACATAAATGGCAACTCTCCCTCCCCGCCTGCCAGGCCTGTCTTTTCTAAAGAGCCTGTAACCTTCCATTCCAACACTCCAGTTGTAGGAGCCATCCCACCATGTTTCTGTGATGCCTACTATATCGTACTCCTGCAGTCGTGCACACATCTCTAATTCCTCTTGTTTGTTTCCCATGCTATGGGCGTTTGTATAGAGGCATCTGAGTCACTCCATCATTCACTCCAAATGAAGCCAGCTCATTGGCTGGAGCGGCTGGAATATCTCTGCATCGCTCCGAGCATTTATTGTAGGTGCTGGCAACTGACTGGGTGTGTTGGGATGGAACGATGCCCCGCTCCCCCAACACATCTAGTTTAAAGAAACCTTGACCAGCCTGGCAAGCCTGCTACCAAAACCTCTCTTCCTCTTCTTTGTCAGATCAGCTCTACCAACCCCCAGCAGACCTGGCCTACTAACTTGGGTCCCGTATTCAAAACACCCAAACCCCTGACTATGGCACCATCCTTTTAACCATTTATTAACCTGGCCAATCCTCGAAGCTTTTTTAAGGTCTCCCCATGTATCCTGGAGAATTGATGAAAAGACAATCTGAGCTCCAGAGCCCCTAACCACCTCTCCCAGGGCTCTGTAGTCCTTCTTTATGTTCTCCAGGCTACTGCTATCAACATCACTAGCACCCAGATGGATCACCAGAAGTGGGTAATAGTCCGTGGGACTCACTAGAGCAGGCAGCCTCTCTGCAACATCCCTGATCCGTGCCCCAGGTAGGCAACACACCTCCCTTGAAACCAGGTCAGGCCGACAGATGAGTGCCTCTGTCTCTTTCAAAGTAGAGTCCCCTACCACTGTGACCCGTCTCTTTTTCCTGGCAGCACCAGTAGTGATGATCTTTACCGGCGCACCAGCCGGTTGTTTCTGGTGCAAGTGCCCTTCCTTCTTAGCACCCTGCAGGACAGGAAAGCGGTTCTGGGTGGGGAACCATGATGCCACATCCAGCTCAGTAGATTTCTGAATTTAAGTTGTTATCGAAATTCTGCATACTTAGTTTTTAATTCAGGATACATCTTCAACTGAACATAGAAAGTTCTGAGAAGTTTACTGATGCTTTGCTAAAGTATTGGCATAATAAATAGATATACCTACTTCTTCCACACCTAAAGGGCTCAATGAAAAGCATCAAGGTGAGGATGGTGAATCCAAGAATGAACACTGACTGTGAGAAGTTCCTGTGATCCATGTGAGATCCATGTGAGAGATCCACACATTTAAAAGGTGGTAGTCTTAGTTTTAGAGTGCACTGGGATGTTCAACTTGTTCTCAATACTGAACATCACTTTTATGTATAAGAGGCTCTTACTGTTTCACTGTGGCAGAGTTTCTAGCCTGTTGTTTAGAGTACTCTTGGAGAAACAGTCTGTTTGAAGCCTGGTAGACTGAAGGGGGAGTTTGCTGTGCTGCTTGTAAATTAAACAACTTTTCCTGTTCTGGATACTGTTTTGGGTCAAATCATGTCCACCAGTATATTTCTGAGAGCAGGACCCAAGGAAGGATCTCTAGAAGGTGTGGTAAAGCACTGTGTGCATTAAGGAACTGTATTGCGGAACTGGCATGGGGTTATAAGTAAGAAAGAACCTTTTGGCACAGGCCACACAGAACTGTTCAGTGCTGACAAAATACTGGGGGATGTTTATCCCAGCCACCAGAGGGATTCTGCTAGCAAAAACTTAGATGATAAGCAGGTGGTCACAGTATCTTGCACACAGATTTCAACATCCAAGTTTTGTAAAAGAACAGAAGAGTTCTGTTTATGTTATTCATTCATCAGGTTCTGTTACTGGTTTTGATCAAGCAGTGCTGGGTAAAGTGTCAAAGGTAGAAATATGTGTGAGGCACAGACCATAGCAGGCTGAAGATCACATTTTGGATGAGTAACCAGTATGGGTTTGAGGGTGTTGTTTAGACAGACAAAACCCTTCTGGTAATGATCTTCTGAAGGGATACAGGAGCAAGACTTAGGAAAGCCTTTCTTCTGTTTTAAGCTGCATAACTGTGCAGCAAGTAATGTGTCCTTGGATCTGAAATGCATCAGTGGTACATGCTCAGGAGGAGGGAGATCTGGAGTTGTTGACTCACAGTATGTGTGTACTGAGGCTGAAAGCAGAAATAGCTTGGATAGAGGAGTGATGTTTTTGTGGCCTTGGTCAGCACAATCTCTTTTAGATCCACACTACAGAATTTTGCTTGTTTAAGAAGCTGCAAGGTTGGAGCTTTATTTCTAGAGTCTAGTGGTTGATATTCTGGGTTGCTGTTGAAATCCAAGAGGCAGTAAAAGGCAGTTCTTTATTCAAAGTCCTGGTTAAGCAAGACCATACTTTGTTTTCACTGTTAAAATACTTTGTTCAGTGCTTTCTCAGTGAGAAAACTAAGCATTTTAATTTGAGTTTGACTGGGTGGTCAGCAGTCTCTATTACATTTCCTCATCATCGACACCTTAGCTCTCTTCAGTAGCCAACATGGTTAATGTTTGTCATATATTCTGTCAGTGGTTTCTTTATCTGCACCCAATGAAACAGGGGGTCAGCAGTATCTTTCAGTCATTTCACTATCTGCAGTGACTGAAACTTACTAAAGCATTTCTTTTTATTTAGGTTCCTTAAAAGGTACACATTATATGTGTGTGATATCAAAGAACTATTCAGAAAGTTCATGCCCAAATTTCCAGTCACATTCCCAGTCTAGGTGAGTTTTATCTCTTCAACCTTCTGTTGTGCCACAGCAGATGCTATCATTAAACACAATTTTCATCTTGCAGTGATACAAGCTCTTGAACTTGAAGGACCAAGATCTTTCTTATACCTGATTTGAAATTTCATGGAAAGCAGTAACAGGCAACAAGAAAAGGATTTGATTAGCTCATAGTAATGTATTCTTCAGAGGAGATGTATTGTAGTGATCTTTAATATTCAGCAATTCCTAAGCATTGAGAGCTGCATGTCCATCTTTGTCCCATCACCATGGTCCAGCCAAGGTATGATGAAAGAGTGAGTGACATGAGTCATGTTAAGAGTCATCTATGTTACAGTGGTGAATCCTGAATTTCTAGGAAAGATGAAAAACATTATTTGCTGCTATCTGTGAAGTTAATTTCAGGCAAGAAACCAAGAGTAAATAAATGAAGAGCTGGGCATATAGAAGGGTAACCAAAAGAGGCTGTACTGTGTCATTCATTGAGAATAAATGTAAACTTCTCTACAAGTGACTCAGGTTAATATTAGGTGGTGATACAAGCATGTGCTGACCAGTTAGAGAAAATCAGCAGCAGCATCAACAGCAGTGGTAGTCTCTGTGGTGGCAGAGGAGCTAACAGACCAACTATTTAAGAAGGAGAATAATGCTTTTTTGTTGCTTTTAAAAGAAAGCAATGTCTCTGTGACAGTTTGAACAGCTTCAAATCTCTATATATTCACCTTTAGAGACCTAAGCTTGTGGGACAGCAGTACTCTTAGTTCTTCTTTTCTTTTTGTTCCTACATCCCTTCCTCCTCCACGTTTTAAATCAAGATCCTGTCTGGCAGGCTGCTCAGAGCATCTGCAGAGCACAATTTGTTATTAGGTTTCAGATCATCAATTAAAAGACTTGAAATGGTTTCTACTCTGGGGAGGAAGTTCTCTGGAAAAAAACAAAACCAAAACCAACCAAACAAAAAAAACCCAAAACCAACCAACCAACCAAAAAAACAACCAAAAAATAGGCTGTAATCGTATGTTTGTGGAAAAAGTGAGAGATCTTAGCCAGAGCTGTCAGACTTGGAAACCTAAAAATAGCTGCTTAAATCCATTGTAAGGCATGTTAAATATTTGAAAGCATTTTTGTCATGACCTAATACACCATGCGTTCTGCCTTTCCAGAAGTGTTTTGCTAGAAGGAAGGAAGTGAAGTGAAAAACCTGTGTGCACAGCTCTTTGTACACCGGTAGTTTCACCTTTTCTTCTCAGTCCAGTTCTGGCAAGGATGAGAAACATTTTTAGTGGAGGTTTCATAGCCTCACCTAGGAAAACCTCCTGGAAACAATTTCCAAACACCTCAAGTACAAGAAGGTGATTGGGAAATAGTCAGCATGGATTTACAAATGGGAAATAATACTTAGCTAACCTAATAACCTTCTGCAATGAGGTGACTGGCTTGGTGGACCAGGGAAGACCAGATGATGTTGTTTACCTTGACATGAGTAAGGGTTTTGATGCTTTCTCCCGTAATATTCTCATAGATAAACTGATGAAAAACACGTTGGAAAAATAAACAGTGATCTGCACTGAAAACTGGTTAAATGGTTGTGCCCAGGGTCTTGTAAACAGTGGCACAAAATCCAGTTGAAGGCAAGTCACTAGTGTGACTGGGCTACTGACAGGGGTCAGTATTGGTTCCAAGCTGTTTAACATCTTCATTAATGATCTGGACAGAGTGTGCCCTCAGGAAGTTCCTAGATGATGCAAAACTGGAAGGAGTGGCTGATGCAGGAGAAGGAATAAATATCCTGCCCTCCAAAGGGACCCTGACAGGCTGGAGAAATGGGCAGAGAGGAATCTAATGAAGTTGAACAAGGGAAAATACCAAGTCTTGCATCTGGGGAGAAATAATCCTGGGCACTAACATATGCCGGGGGGGCTGACTGGCTGGAAAGTGACTTTGCAAAGAAAACTGGGGTCCTGGTGCACAATAAGCAGACCATGAGCCTGCAATGATCCGTTTCAGCAAAAAAAGGCCAACAGTACTCTGGTCTGCGTGAGGAAGACAGCTGCCAGGAGGTTGAGATGATCTTTCCCTTCTACACAGAACTGATGAGGCCACATCTTGAGTGTTGAGTCCAGCTCTGGGCTCCCTGGTAAAAGGAAATATGTGGATTTACTGGAGCAAGTCCTAGCTTTACTAGAATGATGTAGTGACTGGAGAATCTGCCTCGTGAGGACAGGCTGACAGATCTGAACCTGTTCAGCCTGGAGAAGAGAAGGCTCAGGAGGGATCTCACCAATGTGAATAAATGTATGATTGGAAGGAGTGTAAATGAGGGAGCAAAATTGTTCTCAGTAGAGCCCAGTGATGGGACAATATGTAATGGGCACAAATTTTAAAAATAGGAAATTCCATCTGAACTCAAGAAAACATTTTTTTTTTTTTTTTTATTATAAGGGTGATCAAATGCTAATATACATTATGCAGAGAAATTGTGGAGTCTCCATCTGTGGAGACAGGGGTTTTCTATTACTTGTCTTTCAACCTTCCCTTGCTCTGCATGTCCATAATACATAAAATACATTTTGATGGAGCATTTAAACCTTTACAAAGTATTTTGGACACTTCTCGGAAGTGAAGTGCCACCTACTTATCCGGTCGCATTTCCAGTGCACAGGGTAATACTAGGGTCGTTACTCCATTGCAAAGTCCATGACTGGGTGGTGCCACATGGACTGTTAATGACACAGCTTCATCCTGTTCCCACGTATTTGCACAAATTACATTTGAGCAGAGCATCATTTCTGGCTGGTGGATTCATAGCCTCTGCCATATGACAATTGTGCAGTCCTGGAAATCAGATGATGAAGGACAGGTCTGGCTTTAAATAGAGGCAAATTAGGCATAGTGCTTATGGTGGAAAAAAGCAGAGGGACCACTTTATCTAATCAGGATCCCTGAAAAGTCAGATTGTCAGCTAGTGCTACCATTACTTTCAAGTAATGGACAAATGAGGTGTTACCTTTTGCTGAAGTAGGGGATCAATCTTTACAGAGGTTGCTTCACTTATCCTTTATGTTTCAGTGACTGTCTGCTGCTTCTTGCTCTTCTCCTTTTCTTATAGCTATTTACCTAAAAGGAGTGACCCAGTCCTTGCACAGGTTGTGAGGCATCTTCTTTCATGGTAAAGCTTCTTGTATCTCAGAAGACTTCAGCTGGCTTTCGGTAAAAGGAAAGCAGAATTCTTTTGTATCTTAATCTTACTGTTTGTGACAGTGTCACTATTTGTCATATTAATAGCAAAGACAAATCATTGTAGCTTCAAAATATTTATATCTTTACTGCTCTAGCCTTGTTGGAAATCTCCGTTGGATTATGAAGACCAGATTTAGAGATGCTGGCCTCAAATATGTCAAGAAAATATCATTATGAATGCAGTTTTCACAACTTTACTTACTATCCCTGCTGCTAGGTATAAAAGATGATCAAGGCAGGAATTTATATCAATTCGGAGACATACTGTGGCATGACTAACTAGCAGAATCAATTTATAGCATAGGTTCATACTTGCATATTTTCATTCATGTTTTTACAGATGCTTGATTAATTTCCTAATTGTTCTCCTACAGATTTCTGTTCCTTCCACTATTGTGGCAAAAGCCTTTTATCAGTGCACCACTTACCTTAGGATCGTTATTGCTTCAAACTGTGGGTGTTACTAGAGCTAAGATTGTCTCTCCACAGCTCGTAATGAGCAACTTAGATGTTTCTCCCTGTTAACTTGTATGCTGACTTGGAGTAATTCTCAATACGTAAAAGCTATGTGCTGAGGTCTGAACACTGCTGAGCCAGTCAGTCAGGTAAATGCATTGTTTGTTAGTTGAGTTTAGCACTGGTGAAATCATTAGCATGTTCTGGTTTATGGTCTAGCCAGGAGATGGCTCTGCCTAGCCAAGCCTATGGGGATATTTGTGTTTCTCGAATGAGCTTGCGATCAACACATAGTCTTGGGAGAGGGTTATGAAAAACTTAATATTGTAATTAAATGGCACTGTCATGAATTATGGGTAGTCTTCAGGAAAGTGTGAATACAGAAAGAAATTTGTTAATAAATTGTTTAGAAGATATTTTTGTTTTTCATTTTTATGGTTTTAAAAAGTTGATTTAAGAAGACGGGTTATGCAGTAGCATTGTGTGGAGAATGTAATATCCTGCAATGGTATCCTGCAATAAGCAAGACACTGTTCCACTCTTTAGAAACCTGTCATGTCATACATGCTCAGAAATACTGACTAGTAGTGTTCTCTCTGAGGGTGTGTGGGCTGTTTCAGACTATGGTAAAACAGATTTCTTCTTTGGGAGACAGAAGGACAAGCATTAGCCAGAGAAGAGCTTTGAAGAATGTAGGAAAATGCCTGAGCCCTCGATTTCCTGCATATCACTGTTTTGGAGATGTGTTATAAATATGCTATAGATATCCTGCAGTCAGTCATCAGCAAAATTTGTGAGTCCTATGAGGCGAGTGCTAGACTATCCTATCTACTGAGTGATATAGGTGTCAGCTATGGGAAGATTAAGGAAACTGATAGAACAAAAACACCACAAGTGTCTGCAGCTTAATATAAGCATAATGTAAGTAGTACTTGTTAAAAGACAAACAAGAACTTTGAGGAGTACTTTGTTGGAGTGCTCACATGAAATGAGGTGCGTGTGCAAAGTTTTGTGGTTATCAGGTTATCAATAGAGCTGGCCAAGAGACTAGCAACAGAAACAGGTCCAAGAAGAGTGGACAATGTCTCTCTTGCCACTTGTCTCTTGAGTTTGAAAGTATTGGCAACACAGCTTACACCAGCCTCATGCCTTTCTGTGGAATAGCTGTGTCATTCAGGTGCAGTGCCAACCTCTCTCTCAAAGAATGGATAATGAAGGAAATTCAGTTTTCTTATTTTGAGTATCCAGTTCTAATTTGTGATGTGCCTACAGTCTTTTTTCAAATTTTAAATATATCCAAAGTTCAAATTCAATGAATGCATCTATGGATTAGTATATTCATTTAGTCAGTTTTCCATTTGAAGGACTTTAACATAACAGGAAAAAGTAAAGAATGTAGAGAAGTAAAATTGAACAGCAAAACTGCCGCGACTTTGGTGTAAACTGGCTCATGTCCTCAGAACTCCATCATAGTTAAATAAACATTTTAATAACGTTGCACTTTTTCTGTCATCACTTCATTCTTTTGATGTGTCAGGCACATTCAGAGCAAATTTCTTTGCAAACTCTGGTTAACCCTATTACCATGACACACACACTGTACTGGAGTCCATGTGTGTTTCTTGTTACCACATAAGGAGCAAGAATCCAGCAGTTGAATGTGCAAGTACGGATGCATTCTTTCAGATTGTGTTCATCATATCCATAGTCTTGTATCTGGACTCGTTATTTGCTTGTGTTATATTGATTGTTTTTTCTCCTTTTTTTTTTAACTAGCCATAATATTTTATGTATTTAGGTAACTTGACACTAGAATCTCATTTATTTTCTTCTAACTGTTGTTGGTGATTACTGTGAAGACTGACAGTAACAGTGGCTTAGAGCTCTAATTATCTTGGATTTAGAGATTCAAGAAAAAGTTTTTGAAACAACTTTAATAAAAAAGAGTGAATTAACTTTTTCTGCAAAATATAACCTTTAAGATTGTAGTTGACAAGTAATTTGCTTAGATAATACAAGAAACTCCGATACTTTTGTTAGCTGTAGTAGCAAATGGAAGCAATGCTCAAGAAAGTACAAATGGTTTTCTTAATGACAAACACTGTGTGATGATAGATTTATTTCAACTTTTTGACTGTATCTTGGCTTGACAGGCTCTTCATCAAAATTGACACTTGGAATAGAGCACTGTTTGGAGGGAAGGTTTAATCATTCTTGAAAGACCACAGACATTGTTCTCATAATAAATCAGAGATACAGGAGGTTCAGAAACCTATCAAAAACCCGAGCATTTATTGTCTGTACATTATATGTCAGGAACTTACGCATTCACAAAGAGTGTACTTTGTACTTTGCCTCTCTGAGAACAAAGTCCAGCTGAGAACTTTCATCTAGTTTAATTTTCAAGTTTGACTTTTCCTCCCAGAAGACCTTGTCTCTGTACGAGTCACTACTCAAGCCAGCAGAACTTGAAGAAGAATTTTCAAAGCATACGTCTGACCAAGATTACTTTCCTGTATCTCTACAAATATTTTTAATGAACTGCTTCTGTGTCAAAAGAAGATGCCTTTTAATTTGGTGACCCAGAAAACTCTGTGATGTTGATGTGACCCAAGGGCTTGTGCATTAAGATTAATCTGTGACAGACACTGCATATTAACATGATACTTGATGCCCTGTCATACTTGTTTTAGACTTTATATTTTTCGTGATGTCTCTGATCCTTTCTGGAGGGCAGAGGGAATAGCACCCTTAAAGGAAATGCAAGTGTGCAGCATGCGTGTTACAAACCTGGACAAAATTGCTTTTATTTTTTGTAAAAGTGCATACTTTCCGGTTGCTGGAATTACAGAATGGCTAATTCTAAAGGTGAATGACTATCAGCTTGCAATATTTATATTTAATTTATATTTATATTATTTATATAGCATAAACTATATTATTACGTATATATTGTCAACTACAAGAGCTTCTTGGTGAAAAAAGTTACAATAGGGATCAGTACTGAGAAACAAAGTGTAAAGTACAAACTGGCAATGTGATTTAGTAGTGGGGAGGAAAAAATGGTCAGAAAACACCTAGGGCATGTAAAAGTGCTACAGTTTTATGGACATCTGCTAAACCCAGCCTCTAGAAAGGTCTACAAAATGCATAATGCACTGGAAGCTTTTCCTATTGTGTGCCCTGGATAAAGGTAGAGGGATGGTCTGGAGACAAGTGCTTGTTGAAAGCAAAGGATTTCAGCTGCTTTCCTCCATCCCAGACTATCCTGAAGAAAAACACAAGGCATTTCAATACACACATATTTTTGACCTGTGATGTCAGCTGGACAGAGGAGGCTACCAGCCTAGGCATTGGAGTGGTTGCACCTCCTGTTGTGCCCATGGCCCAGGATCCATATGTACAGCTGAAGTGGGTGAGATACAATCTTTGTCACTCTCACCTTGGAGGTAAATTCAGTGTTCAGCTGGATGGATGCACGCCAGCAGTGGTGTGTGGCCAGGACACTATCTCACCATCCACATACTCAGATTTTGTTTCTTAGCATTCTGTGAACTTGTAAGGGTTGTGGCTCAGGTGCCTTACAGGTGCGTTTTGATTATGATCTTTTTGTAGTAATGATCCATATTCACTTATATGTCACTATCACTTGTTCCCTTTTTATGCAAGTGAAATACATTTTCATAATTTAACCTTTCGTGTCATTGTTTCCATGATCTATTAACATAGTGAAATGTAAATCCATAATACACAAAGATGCCATTGTTTTTTAAATGAGAAAATCTGCTTATTTTTGAAATGGAGAGCCCAATAACTTAGAGAATTAAGTAAAGAAATCAGGCACTGGAAAACTGAGATGGCAACATCAAACAATATAATGAATAAAGCAATCATTCTAGGAAACACAGAAGAACAGATAAGAGTGAAGTTTATCTTTGCCCGTAGGGAAGCACTATGAAACAACACACAGGAGTGCCTGTTTTCATTAGTGAGTTTAAAAAAAAAAAAAGAAAACACCTTATCAGTTGTGGGAAAGAAAATTTGTTTTGCTTTTTAGATTAGATTTCCTGAGGCCAGAAAAACATGTAATGTATATCAAAATTAGTGCTTAGTGGGCATTTTCTGTGCACAATCTTTATTTACTTTTGTTAAAATGATGAGATTGTAACGCTGAACTTTGATTAGTAGATCCTGCATCTGTTTGCTGCATTTCCAGAGTTGTGTGTAGGCAGAAATTTTGGAGATGAAAGGCTCTAGCACTTGGTGAGTTAGTTAGATGAACCAAAGCATTTTATGTCCAAATCACTGAGAATCTGCAGATTCACAGACAGTCAGAAAACTGCAAAGAGATGAGTTTTGATGAAATTTCTCTGAAATCTAAATCTCAGACTTAAATTCAAGGTTTGAATTTTCTTGGTTCAAAGTGAAGGAACAGTTTATACTAACCTCTACAAATTCAGCCATATTCAATCACAGACTGGTACGTTGCACTTTTGTCTTTCCAACTGTTAACACATCCGCTCATCTGCCTGAGATCTGGTGTAGGTAGCAAGCTGCAGCAGCTTTCTCAGTAGTAGACCATGTCTAAACATCATAATGAAATCAGCATTAAACAGATGAGCAGCCTCCTGAAAGTGCTCCTCTGGCTTTGTTTCAACCATCACAATTCAGGAGAGTGGTTTTCTCTAAGTTATATTTGATCTAATTTACTTTTAATTATTATACAATTAGTACATGAAGAAATGCAAAGTTCTTGCCTCAAGCATCTCCCAGTCAAAAGGCTTGACCAGTTCTCACTCAAATTAATGGAAAAGCTACCACTAGTTTTGATTAAATTTTTTATTTAGAATTTTAAGACACCATTTCTGGGATTATTGGAATGAAGAAATGGTAAAGTGAAGAGCTGGCAGACTTTTCAGGCTTCTTAAAAGGCAGGAGGATGGGAGTGCCAAGAGCAAATAAATGGTGTGGGTGAGACACGGCCCTTCAATGCCAAGTTTGGTAAGGCCTGTCATTTTTATCTGTAAGTTTCCTGCTAATACTGTTTTCTTCCTTGAGTTCTGAAACATGCCCAGACTGATATTCAATAACTTAATCTTCTGTCTTCATCTTCTGTCTTCGCACAAGACCACAACAATCTTTATTGTATGGCTGCACATAATGACTTACAAGAAAAGCACATTTAAGTCCCTAGAATCATTCTCATTGTTCTCAAGTTTTTATGCTTCCCTTTCATTTTGTCTGTAGCTGTTACCTAGGGCTGTAAACATTTTGGTGCTGAGATCCTCTTTTGCTTTCTGCCTGTGTTACCACTGTAGTAGACTAAGATGGAGCCTGACTTTCATCTGGGCCTGCAAATGTTGCAATAAAAGCATGCTTTCTCAAATCCTGTATTTACCCAGAGAGAGATGAAGATGGTAATGGTATCCAGGACATTATCCATGAATAGTTTTATAAAGAGAAACAACAGAATCCATTCAATGAGTTTCCAAATCCCACACTCAGTCAATGTTCATAAATTCTTGAATGGATGAAAAGTCATTTGAATTTATTAAAATATGAATGAACATTGACTAAGTTAACATGAAAGTATGGGGAACCTTTCGTAAATGAAGAGGCACTCATTTATATGTGAATACTAACTTTCTCATCCAGTAATGTGTCCCTGCTGGAACATGTAGGAAGTACAATTGGTCATCATGTCAGCAGGCACAATACCATTATTTTAATGAGAAATACAAAAGCACACTTAGTAAGTGCAAAGAGCATTGTGAGGAGTAAGATGTAAATGTAATAATATGGTATAGGCATCTGTAATATTTTCAAGTAGAGGGTACACTGAACTATTTTGTTTTAGAGAAGAATTTGTAAATAAATAAATAAATGCGATATTACCAAGACTATGAGGTTAAATGTATCCAATGAGGAAACAGTTCAAGGAGATACTATTGACAAAAACCCCTACGCTTTCAGAAGTTACTGTCCTTATACTAAAAATTTTGACCAATAACAAACTGCTCAACACCATCTGACACGGTAAGGGTAGTCCTGGTTCTCCTGTTGTTCTCCTGTTGCAGTGAAAGATTTTGTTTATTTTATTTCCTCTGTATTTTATACTTGCTTATGAATTCTGTAAACTTTTTTGCCTTGCCTCTGTTGTATGTTAGATCTACAGAGTGTAGAAAAACAGGGAGCAGGGTGTGAAACTCCTTTTCTGAAAGGTGTGTAAGATCTTAAACATTTGGTACGACTGTGCTTGTTTTCTTTTGGGAAAATGTAATTATCCTTTTATTTATTCACTGGGGCATTTTTGTGTATCTTTTTCAGTGGTCACAAACAGGGCTCAGAAGATTAAAAAATGAAAATTTTACATTTCTGTGAGTTTTTTGGGTTTTTTTAGCTGGTTGAAAGCACATAATCTTCATGTTATTAGTACAACCCCAACAAAATCAAACAAAATCCTGCCTCCCCCCCCATCCAAGCAGTCAGGCAAAGCACATCCAAGCATTATACTTTTCTACGTTTAGAAGAAAACCTAAAGCCTAGTGATCTCATCTTCATTTTAGGTTCACTTCTAACTGATACAGATGAGAGATCACACTGCTGAATACTTCTGAATGAAAATTAGAGCACGTGTTATTAGTACAAAACCTGGAGCTGGACAAAGAAACAGTTTTTAAGTGCTAAATATTATCTAAGAAGTTGTCAAGCTTTTAATTTTGTTTTGTTGTTGTTGTTTGTTGGTTTGGGTTTTTTTTTTTTTTTTTTTTTGTTTTTGTTTCTTCTACCGTACATGCTTCATCACAGCTTTTAGGGAAAGGAAGCTCGTCCTGCCCTCTTGCAACTAGCAGTGTAGTTGCAAATGCACATAGCAGAGATACAGGACTCATTTAATGCCTACCCACTGAGCTAGGAGCACGCTTAAAACATCTCCTCATCTCCTTCAGTTTCCACCACAAAGAGTTCTCTATTTTTGTATCAATAATTAAAGATTTACTAAAGCAAGAAACCAGGACAGGGATCTCCAACATCCCATAGGCAGTAGGATCTCACTTTCTCACTGTCTTTAGCTGGAACATTTTCATCTTACTGTTAAAGAATGTCAGACAGGCACCTTGGCCCAGGAGGTATCACACTTAACAGGCATGTGGGTGCATCAGGCTCACATTCCTACCCCAGTGAATAATTCATTAGTGGAACAGGTCATCCCGCCCACAATGACCAATAACCTGATTGTAAATGCGTGCCGTTGGTCCTTAAAAACTAGCTGAACAGTTTGTAGCCTGTGTGAGGCAGATTTTCATGTTCAGGAGGAGTAATTTTGATGTTGATCATAATGGCTGCATGGGGTAATTTGTCTCTAATCCTGCTGTGGACACAGCTGGGAAAAAGCCCTTCACAAAACTGAATTCCCTGCTTTTCAGAGAGTTTCATTTTCATCAGACTGGCTTCTTTCTGAAAAACCTGTCTTCCTGAAAATCTTACTGAAAGCAAGCACTGGATACTTAATAGCGCAAATCCTGCAGGAATTGAAATGGTCCTGTGAAGTAGACTGGGTTTTATACCAATCTCCCCAGGCAAAGGAGAGAGTTATATCTCCTGTGGAGTTTGTGGATAAGGTAGTAATGATAGATGGATTTTTCACTGAGGAGCATTCTGCAGAGTTTTAGCAGGTGGTGAGATGTGACCCGAGTCAGTGACACTAACTATAATTGCTTCACATTTGCCTTGTGCTGCCCCACAGGTTTTTGGAGGCCTCCATCTATTACTCTCCACACTGCCGGTGGATTGTTGTCTCCTTGGGGCAGTGATTACCTTTTTCACAATATGTATGCTTTGGTTTATACCAAAGGGCTAAGCAAGCCTCAGTGGTGGCTTTTACATACATCTGCAAAATAAATAATTCAGCCCCAGCAGTAAAGAGTATTTTCTTCTGGGACTATTTGCTGCTAATACAAGAAACTTTACAGAAATGCCATTGGAGCTATGCCTCAGCCTGTGAATGTTTCCTCTCTCCAGTTTGTGAGGAGGAAAGCTCTTGTCTCAGATGTGCAGAGTGATTCAGTCACTTGCTGTACAATGGGCCAGGGAGAAAACATGAGAAGTAATAAAGGTAGGCTTCTCTGTTCCCAGTGCATTGCCTTTACAGTATGTCTCACTCCTCAACACTTCTCTCTTTTTGCTTCCATTAGGCACTCTTTCCCTCACACAGCTTAGCTCAGCTGACCTTTTTTTTCTCTCCTGTTACATGGGGATATGACATCTATTAAAACTGAAAAGGAGGCACAAAAATATCTGAACTCCTTCTGTTCTGACATCATGTTTCTGGTCAGTGGAGTTTTAGAACTGGATAGACTGTTCTTTTCCTGTACAAAAGACATAGTAATTTCCTACTTTCAAGTATGACTCACATTGTAGTCAGCATGGCTTACTGTCTGGAGTGGTTTCTGATTCTCTGCAGTTTTATTCTCCGTTTCCTTCTTGTTTTGCTGTAGATTTTTCTTTAAACCCTGACTTAATTTTGTTGTTTCTCCAGGTTTCATTGTCACATAAAAATAATAATACTAATTTGTCTGTACCTTAGTTGCTGTTGGGGCTTTCAGGTGGGTTTGGTGAAGGAGTCCACAGTCCGTAGCTGTTTAACATACCCATAACTCAAAAAAGACCAGCCTACACTTTACAGATACACTCTTCAGTACACAGGCTCATGACTAAAACCCAGCTCTGCTCCAAAACTGACTTTAATCAGGGCAGAGCCAAATTATCTTCTGATGTGTTATAGCTGCACTCCCCTAAAACTCCCATCTCAGAACAGGCACAGGATTTCACACTGCTCAGATTCTAAGAGGGAGAGCTTGTAGGGCTGTGTGCCACCGTATCATGTGGGAAATTTCACCTAAATTTTAACTTCAGAATTTTAATTAAAAACATTAAGTTCTCTTATTTTGTTCCTGCTTTTCCAGACTAGCTAAACATTACTTTGCTGTCCTGGAAACAGCTGGTTTCAAATACATTATTGAATATTTGACCTGAAATCTCCTATGTTGCCAGTCTTTGCTATGCATTGCTTGTGATGTTTATATCAAAGGAGGGGTTTTCAGTATTCAGTCATAACAATAGACAAGGATGAAAAGTGATACAGTACAGAGCTGTGTCAAAGGAGGCTATTTCTGCAAGGGTTTGATATTTTATTTTACTAACCATGTGCAAAGTCAGATACTGTGGTGACAGTATAGTCAAGATGTCTAACCCTGTGCTATGCTGGGACGAGGTTCTTCTTGGGAGCCAACTTCCCTTCAAGTAGAGTTTCCAAATAGTGATAAGCAGACTTAAAGATGAACTTAGAGAAGGGAAAGAGTTCATTTTAGAGCTTTTTTTATGCAAGAGATGAGATTGTGTTTATAATCAAAACTGTGAAGCCATGCTCATTTGTTATGTGAAGACAGGTTTATTTTTGTTCTGTCATTATGAATGATAGATGTAAATTGGATGTAGTCTGGTATCCTGATTTTTCTTTTTACATAAAAAAGAAAGTTAAGTTTTTAATATAATTTACACAATGAATAATAAAGTGACACAGGAAGCAGAGGCCAAAGAACTGTCATATGAAAGGAAATCTTATTTAGTCAGGTTATGATTTAATTTTGCATCTAATCAATAATGACCAAATCGCTGAGGACAAGCAAAAAGCTAGAGTTAAAAAAGGAAATTTCTCATACACAAGATTCTCTTTCAACCAGGAGACTGTTGCAGTAATGCCCGATCCTATATCCATATGATAAAAATATCAGTTCTGCATTTGTTCAACATACAATGTATGTGTTCAAAATCAATTCAGATTTATTTTAACATTGTAAACATTTGGGGCGTAAGTGTATAAACATGAAGAAGGCCATTGGTGCTAGAGACTGTATAACGCAGGGGTGACTGGAGGTCACAGCTACATTGGCTAGTATATTCTGCCTGCAGGTGACATACAGCGGAAAGGGTCTCCATGGGAATAATGATGAAATGCATGTACGGAGCATAACAGCTACTTAAATTGTGGAAAATATTTTTCCTGACGGCAATCCATTCGGTATGTTGGGTGGGTGGGGAAGGTAGACGATGAATTTCATGTTTTTGTCCTCTTGGACATCCAAGCCTCCTGTAGCAAGAGGTACTCTTTCCCCTGGTCTCTGATCTCTCCTACCTTTTTTCCTTCACCTTCATGAGAATGATTTTTACAAGTGTCTGGCCAAAAGTGGAGGAGACGAAGGTCACTTGAGCGTTACTCCTGCTGTGTTCAAGATGCAGGGCCAGCCTTCTGCTGGCCCTGGCTATGCCCGAGGTGCCCTGAACCTCCTTTGCCACAGTGGAGACTCAGTTTCTGCTCTGTGCAGCTGAGTTTTGCTTTTAACTCTGCCTTTGCTTTTTACTCTGTAAACTCTCTGAGACAAGGCCTCACCTTCTAATGAGTTTATATGTGACTTCTCTGTATGAGCTTATGGACATCATGCAATATACTGTGACCTCAGCAGTAGCCTCTGGGTGCTAACTTAAGAAGCTAATTATCATGGTGCTTGAGTCTTTCTGAAATGTCACTGCATGTGTCTGCTCTGTATGCGCACACAAATGAAATCCTTAACCTGCGCTATTCAAAGTCTAAATGAAGACACAGAGAGGTAGGATGTACTGTGAAGACTGAGGAAAGATTTGTCTCAGGGTTTAATATGTGCTATTTGTTTGCTTCTTCAGGGCATCATGGAAGAATTACTCTTCAGGAGAGATAGGGTGTGAAAAGACCAGTAAATCAGAATGGCATGTAAGGTGCAATGAACAAGAAGAACTGACAAAGCAGGAGAAAAACTTGTTGAGGCTTATTTCATTGGCAGGGTTTATTAGTGAAGGAGAGGTAGAGGATGAAATATGGTAGGCTCTGATATTCGTCCTGTAATTTAGTGTGTGCATGTGCACTACTGTGTTTTCTTCTTCTCCACATTATACATAATTCAGCTATCCCATTCCATGCTGATAAGGATTCAAATTTATCACAGTTTTAATTTCTGATCTACTCCTAGTACCTATTACGTATATATATTATGTCCATATATTATGCCTATTATGAAAAGCCCTTTTTCTCAAAGCCTGCGTATATGCTGTTCATGGCATGTATGCCGAGCATCTGTTGATATGATTAGGAAATAGGGCTTCCAGCTCCTGACTAAAACCGACTGGAACGGTCTTCCACTTAATGCGTGAAAGTTCAGCACTCAGACTGATTGCTGCATATGACACTGAAAGCTTTAAATGACCTAGTAAGTATTTACTGCAAAACCATCAGGTAATGGGTGGAAATTGGCTGAATGGGCTCTTTCACCATTTACTAGTATAACTAGGTCTACTTGACACTGGGTGCAAGAATGAAACAATAGTCTACTATTGATACTCAGATTATCTACCTTACTCTACAGTTTTGATCTCTCCACGGTCCTATCCTTTGGAGCTATAAGGTCCAATTCTTCTTATTTATTTGAGCAGTAGGGAGGTTTTGCTATGGCTTTATTTGAGGGACTATCTGAATAGCAACTGTGTTTGTAAGGGAAGACCTTTGGATGGGTGCACAATTTTTTAAGAACATATGTTGCAGCCCTCTCTGAAAGACTAGATTCAAATATTGATAGAAAAATAATAAATGTTCATTATCTCATGGGATAAGGAGTAGAATTTGTTCTGTAGCTGTTTTAAAAAGATAAGAAAATAGGCTTTTTAACATAACCATTTTAATGAAATGAACTATGTATGAAGTTCAGAAACTCAAATATATCATTACTCTGGCAGACTCAGGAATCCTAATGGAATTCAATACAACTATATGCAATTTCAGGCATTTAAAATATTGAATGTAAAACTACAAAGACATAAAGGAATAATTTGTATAAGCTGTCAGTCAGAATAGAAATACATGTTGTACAATTTTTTCCATTTGTCATAACTGAAGTAAAAAGAGATGTCAAGGCTCACTTTTGGAAATGTGGTTTATTTTAAGGACAGGATGAATGAGTTATGACTCATACTGTTGGTAATGAAAAAGAGAATCTTTCACCTCAAAATCCTTAATTTAAATCCCAGTCCAGGTGGCTGTAGTCACTATCACCTGAAGACTGCTGGAAACGTTTTTATCCTGATGATAAAAACCAGCATGAGGTACTTAAAACAGGAAGATAAGCAAGTGGATAGATGTAGAGACTTTGTTGCTTTCTGATGTCCTGCAGTATACTGAACGTCTTTGAGTATCACAGTGCTACCTTTCTGATATGTTTTATGTTTGTCCAGCCTTTTTTCTCTCTAGATTTCTACATCGTAATCTTTATCATGGTTACTGTGAGACCAGAGGTCATCTGTAAATACAAATTAATAGTAACATGAGAGAGAGTATATATCCATTACTTGCTCACAGTCCTTTAGAGACACATTTCTTTTCCTTTCTCAGCCATGGTATAAAGAAGATTGTCGTGAACAAAAATCATGTTTCTTTTCTGCCATCTAAAATCTGAATTCATGGATTTGAAGCTTCCTAAAAGTCCAACTGAAGGAAGGCCAGAGTTCTTTATTTAGTCCACAACTAAAACTTGCAGTTTGTTAAGATTGTTTCTGTCCTTATGACCTGCTGCTTTAGTCAGCTTGCTATATTCTGATTTCTTTCTGTGTTAGGCTGGAAACATTGACAAATGAGGAAGGCATAAAATATATAAAACCTGTAAGGCACTGCAAATACCGAAAGGACCTATTCCACATGTGTGGTGTTACAGTGAGTCTTTTAGAGAAACATTTGCAGCTCATTAGCTATATCCAGAGTTGCTATTTTGTTATATATCACTGAAGTCCATAATGGAAGTAAAAATAAACTTTGGAATATACTTTACAATCCCAGTCTTCCTTTATCACTTGCTTTGGGTAATGCATGTTGGATTCCTAAAGACAGAGTAAGAGATTTACTGCATTGCCTAATGAGTGACTGAAAATGATTGAACTGGAAGTAAACCTTGGAAAAGCTCTAAATCCCTCCACTCATTTGGTTCTTGCTGTTTCTGTGTCTTGCTGAGCTGTTTGTCCGAGCTGAAATATTTTTATTTAACTGAAGAGGAGAGTAAGTCAACCTAAGGTTATAAAATTTCCATTTGGGCCTGAAGGAAACTCATTAATGTCCACAGCATGTGGTCCTCTTATACTAGGACTGCCACCTGTCATCAGCTTAGCCTGAAAGCTTTGACTAAAAGAAACATGTAAGAAGGTACATATATAAATTGCAGAATAAAGAGAGTATCCTGTCCTCAAGGAAGAAGTGGCGAACATTTGAATCAAAATGTCTTTTAATCTCCCCACACCTACTGTCCAGTTAAAGCATATTTAGAATTTTGTAGCTTTTTCTTTTCCTTATTTGCAATCTCTTCCTGTGCTATAACTTCAGGCTGTTGCCTGGAGTTCAGAAAGCAGGAGAAAGTAGTGGCTTAGTGTGTAAGAACCTAGTAATGAAAAAATGAAGAAGAATTAAACAAGATTTTAATAAACCCCACCAACCTGGGGAAGTCCCCTATTAATAAACCAGAAGAATGAGGGATTCAATAAAGAGATCAAAATATGTGTCCTGTGTCATTACTAATAATAGACTGCTTGAAGGACTTTTTTTTTTGTAAAGGAAACTATTGTTAATAAAGAACGCTTTTTGCAGCTATTGGGATTTTTTTTCTGAATAACAGTGGTGCCAGTTGGCACAGGATTTCCTAGGTAATTTTCTACTGTTCTAATGAAGTAATACATTGAAGCTATTGTAGCGATGTATGCAGTCAGGTTTTGTTGTTTTTTCAGTTACCCTCTTCAATGCAAAAGGTCAAAGGATAAATAATTGACTTGACTGAATTTCCTGTGGGTTCACAGTATAAGTTCCAGCTTGTTTCTTACTAGAAATTAGTCCAGGGAGGCTCTTAGCACAGCTGTAGCTGCCAGACTGCACATGTGGAAGTGCAGCACACGAAGAGGATGGTGTGGCAGTCTTGGCATAGGAGTCTGCATGGGTGAGGTTTCTTCCACTCATTTCACAGAGAGCTCAGATGGTAGGCCAGGTTCTCAACTCATGTAAATCCATATTGCTCTACTCATATTATGGAGGTAGAATGACAGATTCCAGCTGAGGTTTTTGCATCCGTAACATCCATACTTACGTCTGCAGAGGGCTGATAAACCTCCAGACTCCAGCTGGTGTGTCCAGTTTGTTACTGCCGAGAGCTTGATGGTACTACAGCAGTTCTCATGGATGTCTCAGAGCTTCAGCCTTAGTATTTCTCCACTGTCCTGCAAGGTATCTTGCCTTCTGTCAGTTCCATGAAAAAACTTGCTTTGTAACTGTTAAAGGTGTAACCTGAAGTCTTACCATGTCCCCTTAACAGAGGTCCTAACTAGGGTAATCGGAAACTTCCACAGAAGCTTTGATATAATGGAGGGTTGCTGACCTGCCAGAATTGAGGTTGGCAGGTCAGCACTGTATGTGTATGTGTAGTGATACCACTATCAGAAGACTTTTCTACCAATGGTGAAATTAAGATTGAAAATATTTTATTTCTCGTTAAAATTAGTATTTAGTACTATATGGTGGTTGCCAGGGATGACTATTCTTAGCATCTTGACCCTTTCTACTGTTAAAGGGTATGCTGTCTTCTGGTTTCATCAGAAGATGTGTACTGCACAGTACTACACATCAGAAACTGTACTACACAGTTTGTACCTGTGGAGATGCAAACTGATGAACCATGAGAACTGAAAGGAAGGCATCCACAGTCAGTCCCTTTGTTTCTTAAGAGTCTGTTTCAGAATCTCAAGTTCACTAGAAATCTTTTTTGGGGAAAAAAAAAAGGTTCAGTTTGGAACGAAAACAAATTATGGACAAGCATAAATGTTTTGTGAAAAAGCAATCCTGCATTTTAGCCAGCTTCGCTCTGAGTAGGTACCACTCATTCATGTTGCAATCACTTGAATCTCATATTTTTGTACATTGCAGGTAAAGGCCAGACCCTCAGTTGAGTTAATTGACTTGAGTGATATTCCAGAAGGTACAAATCAAAGCATATTGTGTCTACTTGAGAACTTCTTTCTAAATCATTCATTCACTCTACTGAATACTGCAGTTCAAGCAGAAAGGAGAAAGCTGCTGTTTGCTTCTGCTTTATTTTTTTTTATGAGAGTATGAGCTGGATGTTAATCTCTGGCACAGAAATATCTGAATATTTCAACAGAAGAAAAGGTTGCTGAGATGCTTTTCTGATGAAGCTTTTTTGCTTTTATTTTTTTCTGTCCTGTTTAATTGCATTTCTTTTTGGAAGGAAATTTTCCTTTCATATGGCATAGAAGAAGAACGAGCGTGACAGTTTATTAACTTTACAACATTTCTTGGCCTTGTTATCAAATATGAAGAGGAGACATTTTATGATCGTGTAATTTAACTGTCATTATCTTTTGACTTATCTGAGTATGAAGTACAATATGCCTAGTTACATGCCTTCATATTTCACCGTCTTATAATCAACAGCTCCCTGTGTGAAAATTATTTAGGAACAGATTCTTCCATGTTAGTCAGCTTGAGTTGTCTGCTAACTGAAAAGTAGCCCCATTCAGAGGAATATCTCACCCTATTGAAAGGAATAAGATATTATTTAGTGGAGAAGAGAAACAACTTAACCCCCAAAAATTGTGAAGTGAGTCATTAGGACAGAATTATGGTGTTATTATGCCAGGAGCTTGTTATGCAGATTTATTGCCAGCTCATCGTGACTTGCAGGTATTCCACCCAAAAAATTATTAAAGAAAATTTACTATTCATTGAAATAGTTTGGATCCTGCAAATTTGGGACAATCCAGTTACGTAACTAAACTTAAGACATTTATTGAATAATCTTATTCAGATTCATACTTCACAGATCCATTTTGGGGCTAAAGATGAAACCTATATATAATTTGGAGTGTAAGACTCCTTTCATCTGGCTAAGTGCTTATGAAGGTGTGTTCTTTTTAATGAAAATCACATTCTCTTTCTCACTAACAAGTCTTTGCTCCTCATTCTGGATATAAGTCATACAACAGTTGTAGGAACAATTTCTCACTAATCCTGCTTTTCGTCAAGGAATCACTGTACTTAAGGCAAACAAATATTTAAAACCTAGCAGATTATCTTATATTTCAAATTATTTTGTCTCAGTATTAGCATCAAAATTTGCCCTTTGCTCACCTACATTGCATGTACTTGTATCTTGTTATTTCTGTGTGTTAGACAAATGTCCAGAAACCACCTGAGTAACTGCACTATTGATCATATAGTGATTTTCTGTTCCCTTTGTTTGGTTTATATCTCTATGAAAGCTTCAGAAATAAAGAGCATCTATTTAAATCTGTTTATGGCCAGTGCAGTTGTAAAAAGGTCTAGATAATTGTACATGTGTCTGTCTGTGCACTTGAATTTGTCTGTTACAATTAATCTTTACTTTTCTGTCCTTTGAATGTTCCAGTACAAATTCACATTTTCATCTTTTCTGTTCATTGGTGCCATTTTTATATATCATTCAGCGAATTTAGATTTCAGGGAGGAAAAAAGACAGAAAAATGAGGGGACTAATGTCAAGAAGTTGGTTGATAAAGTGTTTGTAAAGTGTGTCAGTGTGCGGAGATGTAGATATCCTACTGTATACATGGATATCTCTGTCCTCAAGTTTCTGATAATGTTGCCTTGTATTTTTCATCAGCCACGATCACCTTGTAGAAGTGGACAAAAGCGCATTTAACACAGCACCTTGATCTGAGAAAACTGCTGACAAAGATATATTGCTGAGTTGGTTTTCCTTTTCTGTTTTTTCTTTTTAATTGTCTTGTTTAAAGGTTCTGTAAGAGTCTGATGCAGATTCAGACTTACTCTGTGAATCACTTTTTCTCTGTCCAGTCCTTACTGAAGAATGTGTTTCTTGGAGAATTACATCACCACTGTTAGTTAGACAACATGGGGGTCAGCATCTCTATTGATAGAAGGAAGGCAAGTGTTGATGCAAGCTTTATCACATTTTATATCTTGTTATTACGACTTATTTCAACTTGTTTAAAGGGAATTCGAACATACTAATAGAGGTGTTGTATTTTTAGTATTAAAATGTTTGTTGAAAAAGGCTTGAAAATACTCCACATAGGGAATATAGGAATATTCCAATAGGGAATATCTTGGTGTGCGCCTGTGTGAACAAGGATCTTTGCAATTTCCCACTTTTATAATCACCTGCTGAAAAGGAATGCTCTGATATGCCATGTCATAATTTTCCGTCTTCACATTACTTACTTATAAAATAAGAAAGGGTTCTCTAAATATCTTATTTTCAGGTTTTGTGGGGTTTTTTTCTTCTTTCCTTGTTAACACTGTTCTTATTTCACCAAATGCTCACTAAGTCTATTAGCCCAATCATGTCGAAGACTTCTCTACTCTGTAAGTAGTAATTTTTACTAGTCCCATAATAAAAAAGTATACTTACCGTGGAGGATGATGAGAAAAGAGGGTACTACAAAAACACAGAAGGAGTTTCAACAGGATTTAAAGTGGGATGAGGCTGTCTCTGAAGGTTGTAGTCTGAAGAAGTCTGTGTTGCTCTTTACTGCAAGTTGAGGTGGCAGTGAGTACTTTAGCCTTTTCTGTGTCCTTTGTCACCGGGTCCCCTGCCCCATTCAGCAGCAGGCAGGTATTTCCCCTAGTTTTCTTTTTGCTGCTGAGGGACCTGTAAAGGCCCTCCTTCTTGCCCTTCATGTCCCTTACCACATTCAACTGCAGTTGGGCTTTGGCTTCTTGAACACTGTAACTGCATACCTTGACAGTGTCTGTATTCCTCTTGGGTCACTTGACCCCTCTTCCACTTGTATGCTTCCTTTTTATGTTTGAGGTTTCGCCTACTTGTTCATCCATACAGGCCCCCTACTGCCTTTGTTTGACTTCTTGCACATGGGGATGGACCAATCTTGGTCTGGCAATCCTTGAAAATCAACCAGCTGTCCTAGACCCATCTTCCCTCCAGAATCATCATCCATGGGATTCTTCCAGGTGCATCATTGAACAGGGCAAAGTCTTTCCTCCTGAGGCTGTGATCCTGTCTTACCCCTCACTATCCTGAACTACAGTATGACACAGTTGCTGCAGCAAAGACTGCCCCAGCCTTTACATCTCTGCCCTGTTCTACCTTATTTGCAAGTGTGAGGTCCTCTTCTGCTTCTTGATTGTCTGATCTGAGTCAGGAAGTTGTCATCAATGCAATCCAGAAACCTCCTAGATTGCTTGTGCCCTGCTGTGTTGCTGTCCTGGTTTAAGCCCCGGCTGTAAATTAGAACCACGCAGTCTACTTCCCCCCCCCCACTCCCCAGAGGAATGGGGAGGAGGATCGAAAGAATGTAACTCCCACGGGTTGAGATAAGAACAGTCCAGTAACTAAGGTATAACACAAATCACTACTGTGATCATCACTACAATCACTACATCAATAATAATAATGATAAGAGAAATAACAAGGGAAGAGAATACGATACCGCTCGCCGGAAAAGAGAGCCCGACCGAGAAGAGGACGTGCCCTTCCGGGTAGCTCCCAGTTACATCCCCCCGGCATGACGTGCTGTGGTATGGAATACCTCTTTGGCTAGTTTGGGTCAGGTGTCCTGTCCCTGCTTCCTCCCGGCTTCTCCTCCTCCCTGGCAGAGCATGAGACTCACAAAGTCCTTGGTCAGTCTAAACATCAGTGTTATCAGCTTTGTTCCTGGGCCAAAAGTCAAAAACACAGTGCTGCAACAGCTACTAAGAAGGAGAAAAACTGACTGCTACTGCTGAACCCAGGACAGTATCCACCCCTTATTCCATACCATTCACGTCATGCTCAGATCCCACATTTCCAATATACCATCACTTTCATCTCAGTGCACTATTATTTTAGTGCATGGACCAATCCCTATAAAGCTGCTGAGTCCATTCGGTTCATGATGGTGGGCTCCATCTCTTGTAACAGTCTTTCAGAGCAGGAGAGGCTGTGTGCAGTGTTCACACTCGTGAATAACCTGGGCAATAGTGTCTATTGCTAAGTCCACCCCTCGATCATGAGTCCATCTCTGTGTTGCATCTCTGCCCTGATGGCCTGAAGTGTCATGGGCCCACCAGGCTCAAAATAATTCACCCTTCCCTGCAGCAGTCTCTGCAACTTGTCGCTGGGGACTCCACACAGCTGCCTTCCATCTCCGATGCTTCCAAAGCACTGGAGGGGCCCAGTGGATTAGATACTCGCCCATACTGTCCCACACACCGTGACACTCATGACTGTCCAGCCTTGGGGAAAACCTCTCGGTCCCTCTGTATTGTCTAAACCCAGACAAGACCCAAACCTGACTCTGCTTAACTCTCGGGATCAGACAAAATGGTTGTGGGTAAAACACACTCTGTGTGTGTGCCAACATGGTGATCCCCATCACAATCAGCAGGCAGGTTCCAAGGGTACCCAAAGGCCATTCAAAACCTTCAGAACTCTCAAATGATGCTGCTATGCTTGAAGGCTCTCTCACCCCCAGCTTCCCTTCTTCTGAGTCCAGATCTTCCTCCTCTGCCTTGCTGGAAAGTGCTGCGGGGTCTCCTGCATCCTCCTGGGGCTCAGGCTCACGAGGCTCGGCAGGCTGCTGCTGGGGGATGCTCTCGGCTGCCGCGGGGCTGGGCTCGGCCGTGGGGCTCGGCTCCGCCGCCGCCTCCTCCCGCTGCTCGGCAGCCGCCTCCTTCCCGGCCTCCGGCCCCGCTCCCGCCGCCGCTTGGTCCCCAGGGCTCCTCTCCCGGGCTGCTTCGGCCGCCGCCGGCTCCCCGGGCCGCTCCCCCTCAGCTCCCCGCAGCCTCACAAAGACGGAGGCGAGGACGAGGGCCAGGACAGTGAAGAGCAGCGGGACGGCCAGGTACAAGTCCACGGCCACGTCCATCCCGCCCTGCTGCCGGAGCCTGCCCGCATTACAAGCCATTACCATAAAGTACAGTGAAACAAGAACCTTAGCCCAAGGCCCACACTTGATAAACACTAACACAGCAAATACCAGCTCTAAGTAAGCTGCAGCACACTGAAACTGTGACATCAAGAGAAACAACTTTGAGAGCCAATAAATCAGCATTGTGCCTTGGTCAGATCTGTTGTTATCTCAACCCTTCAAGCCCCACGTTGGGCACCAAAAAGAACTGTCCTGGTTTAAGCCCCGGCTGTAAATTAGAACCACACAGTCTACTTCCCCCCTCCCACTCTCCAGAGGGATGGGGAGGAGAATCGAAAGAATGTAACTCCCACGGGTTGAGATAAGAACAGTCCAGTAACTAAGGTATAACACAAACCACTACTGCTGCCACCAATAATAATAATGATAAGAGAAATAACAAGGGAAGAGAATACGATACCGCTCGCCGGAAAAGAGAGCCCGACCGAAAAGAGGACGTGCCCTTCCGGGTAGCTCCCAGTTACATCCCCCGGCATGACGTGCTGTGGTATGGAATACCTCTTTGGCTAGTTTGGGTCAGGTGTCCTGTCCCTGCTCCCTCCCGGCCCCTCCTCCTCCCTGGCAGAGCATGAGACTCACAAAGTCCTTGGTCAGTCTAAACATCAGTGTTATCAGCTTTGTTCCTGGGCCAAAAGTCAAAAACACAGTGCTGCAACAGCTACTAAGAAGGAGAAAAACTGACTGCTACTGCTGAACCCAGGACAGTTGCCTCTCCAGCAGATACAGGAGTAGCTCAAGTATCATTACTTTTTATTATTAAATATGGCAGCTCCTCTGATGTGACTGCTATGTTGGGTATTTGATAAGCATGTAGCATGGAGGTGACTTGTGTCTGAAAGAATGAGGGAAAAGTGTGTGGATGCAGAGAGAAAACAGAGAAGTATAGCTCTTGAACTGAACACTTAATGAAAAAATGCTGAAGCCATCTGCAAAGTATTGCGTACTGAATTCAAAGAAGCAAGTCTTTGTACACTCTTTATGGGTAAGCAGGATCACATTAAACAAACAGACCCCCCATTAATGTCTCCTCAAAATGCAAACATTTTACAGAAGTTGGCTAGCATCCAAAGGTAAAAACCACACATAATTATGAATACCCTTTCCTACATTCTTTGCTATCTGTTTTCAAAACAGCTAATTGATATTTTGGTTTTCTTTTGCTAAACAATACACTGGATAAATAATATGTTGGACAAAATTAATCTCTGATGTAATTCCATTAGAATAGCTTGAGTATAGTGAATTAATATACAGGGTGTATTTGGTTGATAAAATCTACATATTCCCACAAGGACTTGATGTTTTTCAAGCTGTTTAATTGGAAAATCAAACAATTACTACAATAGGTCAACAACTGTCTATTCCATGAAGTGCACATCATAATGCTATAGAAATTATAGGTGGTTTTCCATGCTGCTGCACAGTGCTTTGTGAGATTAAGCAAGGACAGGGGATATAAAAACCTGTAAAAGCTTGTGTTGCCTTCCTTATCTCTACAGATGTATTTTCATCATGAATTTTAGCACTGTAAATTCAAACACTGAGTGAGAGGCTTTTTCTTGCTAGTTCTATTTTCAGTGTTTGTGAGAATCTCTTCTTGCAAGGTTGGTTGCCACTGAGACAGAATGTATGGCTGTCTTAATGAAAGAAGAGTTTTACAAGATAATGCTTTTCAATCTCCTAACTGTACATTTTCAGTCCCTCATAGATTAATAATCTTATCCTACTCTTGACAGTATGAAAAGACTAAATAGGAGAGACTTGTCCTGGGCCTAAAAGGTTTTTCTTCTTTCAATCTGCTTCCTCAAAAATTGGGTAAGTTGACTCATGATAAAACTCAATATGTACTAGCAGACTACTACCAGGGATGAGTATAACCATATATTTTCATTCTGAGGGCATTTCCTCAGGATGCACGAATCTTTCTTTTACAGTTTTGTAATCATATGCTTGAAAAATCAAGAAGGAAATAATGATAAACCCAAATGGGAAGAATCAGGAAACAAATAGCAAGAAAAAAGAGATATGTTAAAATAGCTCATAATATTTATGGTACTTCTACAGAAAATATGAACGGGCATCTAAGAAGCAAAAGGAAGGTCAATGACCTTATTGACTTCCATGTGCCGTTATTCAATGGCAATTTCAGGCATCTTGTTTCTGACTGGGGAATGCAAAGCAGCAAATTAGACTCAAGGTTTGAAACTAAAGCAAGATCTCTAGAGAGATCTAGAGTGCAGTGCAGATTGTGAGAAAGGCAGCTGTTAAAAAAAAAAAAAATACCAGATCAGCTGTTAATTTCTTTCAAAAATATATAAAAAAATCTCTTTTACTTCGAATGTCTTGGCTTCCCAGCAAAGCCTGAATTTTGTTCTGAAGAAACAAGCATAGCATGACTTTTAATGAGCAGGATGAACTGTACTTGGTAAGGTCTTCAGTGTAAATGGGGCTAACTATGATGCATGAAGATCTCAAGTTTTGTACTTTGGTCATGCAGGAAGTAAACAGCATTTTTTTCACTTGTAACTTAAAAAGCTGTAGCCTAGAGATCAAAGGATGGCTAACAAGTGAAGACCTATAAGGAACCATAATCAGTGTGAAAGGAAAAGAGAAATAAAGGCAGTTATTATATAACAGCATGTGATGATTTTATTAATAAGTTGTATGTAGTGCTTTGTAATAGTCCAGACAGACCAGAAAAACATTTTTCAAAAACCCTGCATAGATACATAAATATATCCCAATCAGCCACATGATTCCTAGGCCAATCTGCAGAATAAGTGCAAGTTTATTCTTGCTGAACCCTTTCTTCACTTCAGAAACTAAATCTTAACTGGTACAAAGCTGATGCTTTCATTTCCTAGAGACACATGCCAGCCAGACTGGTGAGCAGGAGATTTACAGTATGCGAGTATCCCCCAAAAAGATAAAGAATTACTCTGAATATTGATTGTGTTGCAAGGTGTCCTGATCAAGGACAGTTGAGCTAAAATTCATCTGACTAATAAATTATATGGATTTTATATCACAATGAAAAGATTGTTGGTTTAGCACTGCTATAACATGTTGTGTTTAAACACTCAACATAGAATTTAAATAATGTTTGATAACATTGCGTAGGAACTGGAGTGCAAAGTATCTGCCCAACTGGAGCATACTGTTATTGAGCCCATCTGTTTCTGGCAAGAGCTAGTGCATAGGGATGCTTCTCGGCTAAGTTAATATACAGATGAATTTACGCTTGCCTTTCCTGACCTGTAACCATTTTTAAGTGAGCAGCTAGAAAAAAAAATAAAATAAAATGAAATGCTAGACTCTTTCATTTAGAGGAAGTATGATTCTATGAAGTTGCAATGGTCCCAGATACTTATCTGATGCTAATTTCACATGTGTAAAAAATATGTAAGTCCCAGTTCCCAGAACCACAGAAGACACCAGTTTCTACTTTAGGCTGGAGTTGGCTGATCCATTATATCTAACATCCCCTATACTTGTTGCCTGAAGCTCTTCAGATAAAAACTTACCTTTGTTTTCTGTCCTGTGAGCTCCTCAGTGGGCCACTCTACAAAATGCCTAGTGAAGAAGTAACGTGGACAAAGATTTTCTTAGGACTTTTTGCACTGTAACTGTTTTCATTTGTCACTTGTACTGTTTTGACCACAGATGTGAGGAGAAGAGGCCCAGCAGTCATCAAGTTATGCTCAGCCTACTGCTAACATGTTCCCAGGACTACTTGATGTCTAGAGAGGGTCTAGGGTTGCATAGCAAGTATTGGTGAAGATCATAGAATCATAGAATCATAGAATAGTTAGGGTTGGAAAGGACCTTGAGATCATCAAGTTCCAACCCCCCTGCCATGGGCAGGGACACCCCACACTAAACCATGTCACCCAAGGCCTCATCCAACCTGGCCTTGAACACCGCCAAGGATGGAGCATTCACGGCCTCCCTGGGCAACCCATTCCAGTGCCTCACCACCCTCTCAGTAAAGAATTTCTTCCTTATATCCAATCTAAACTTCTCCTGTTTAAGTTTGAACCTGTTACCCCTTGTCCTATCACTACAGTCCCTAATGAAGAGTCCATCCCCAGCATCCTTGTAGGCCCCCTTCAGATACTGGAAGGCTGCTATGAGGTCTCCACGCAGCGTTCTCTTCTCCAGGCTGAACAGCCCCAACTTTCTCAGCCTGTCTTCATACAGGAGGTGCTCCAGTCCCCTGATCATCCTCGTGGGCCTCCTCTGGACTTGTTCCAACAGTTCCATGTCCTTTTTATGTTGAGGACACCAGAACTGTACACATGCTTTGTTTTATGAGAACTTGGTACTGCTTCAAATGTCCCTGAGGATGGTGGATGAGGTTTTAAAGCTCAGTGAGGGCATTCTATCACTATTTAATATAAACTTGTTCCACACCAAGACATTCCCCATCCAGCTTGGAGAATAGGCTGATGTGATGCCAAGGCTGTAAAAAACCACTATGGCATCTTTGGTAGTCAGCTACTTGATACTCTGCCTGATTCATAGTTTTGCCTACATCTTCATTTTGCCTTGGGTTATGGTATGGAATCCCTGGGGCTTCACAAGTGACACGTTAGCAAACAGGTCAGAGTTTCCTTTTTTGTTTCTCTCACTTCCTGGGGGCCTGAAAATTTCTGGAGTAGAATTACATCTCTTCTTCACACCAGACTGGGGCCATGTGGCTTTCATGTTTGCCAGAATATAAAGGAGGGGTTACTGGTCCCAAGCTGTACCTCAGCTGCTAACTACCTTGTATGTCAGATAGATAGATCTGCCTCTCCCAACCTGTACATGACCTAAATTTCAGTGAGGGGTGGATTATTCAGATGTAGTCTGCAGCCGCCAGTCCTGGGGAAACTTAAGTCCTTTTGACCTTTGTGGACCTCTCTGTACAAAGCACAAGAATTACATCAGGGAGTTGCAGATTGACAGTTTCAGAGCCTTTACCAGTATATTGATGTCACTATTCACTGGAAGACTTTGTCACAGTGGAGACTGCTTCTTGGTTCGGATTCTTGTGATTCTCTACAGTGCATCAGCCAGTCAGTTTCATCCTTAAAAGAACCAAGTCCACACACACATACCAGAATCCTTCCAAGAGCTGAACAAATACATAATATGTGGGAATGATCAGGGGATTCACTTAATTTTGCTACTGCTCTGAAATAAAGAATGTTAATATAGATGTAGCCATAGATGATGCACTTTTTCTCCATGGAAATGCTATTGTACTTAGGACTTTCATAAAGATTTAACCATCTAAGTCTTCTTTAATCAAGTCTACCCATGCTTGTATGTCCCTTCTCTGGATCAGTGGTGGAGAACTATTCTTTCTTCTGAGTCCATCAGGTATTTGGTCCAATTGTTTTTGCTGCTACAAGGTATTCAACTTAAGGGGAGGGCAATACTTCGAGCACATAAACTAGGGGAAAGTATGGTGGACTGCCCTGGATGAAGAGTAATTTGAGTGCCATAATATGAGAGTGGTGGCTGAGGCATAATGTCAAGAAAAATCCAATTCCCATAGAGCCAGTGTTTCTAGACAATGTGTTTTTAGCTCACATCTGTATTCTGCTTTGCAAACTTCTTGGGAAACTTACTCATATTTTTATTGCTGTGAGAAAGGGAGAATATTTGCCCATTAGTCAACCGGATCTCTACTTTTTGGTGGTTTAAAAGACACAGTGAAAGCTTACTTAAACAAGAAAAAAATGTGAAAGTAGGATAACACTGATGGTTACCAAATACAAGTCTACATAATTCAGTTACTACTTTTATCAAATTTACTTACAACAGCAAGAGCAGGATTTGGTTCTGAGCTGTACCAAGAGTTGCTCAAATTCTGTTCATTGCTTTGAGTGCTATATCTCAAATGCTGGGATTCATAACACTGAAAAGGTCTTTCCTATATATATTTCACTGTGCCAAATGAATCTTGCATTAAGCGTTCCACATTTTGCATACAGAACCACTTACATTTTAGTTAATCAGGAAATCGATTCAAAACTTGTTCTTTACACATCACTGATTACCTCAGTAGATTGTAAGGTATTAAATGTGTGAAATAGTCTATAAAATAGCTGCAGCCAATTAATCCTAATTTCACAACTCCATAGCAGAGTTTTGAAAGTACCTGCAAATACTTTGTTAGCGACCTTTCTGATATGTGTACCCTACCTGTCAATACCATTTATTACTACTGCTATTTAATTCCTCTTTTATTCAAATTAAATACCTTCCAGCCATTCAAAAACTGAATTATGTTGCTGCTTCTTGCAATTGTCACACTAGTTAATTAGCTCTTGGCATGCCTGAGCATCTGAAGAAATTGGGAAAATGATTTGTAATTGTTCACTGAAGTACAAAGAGGCACTTAAATACAGCCACATAAATGCGGAAGAATAGATGTGTATTTCAACCTAATTTAGGTGAAAGTTTTTAGTTTATCAGCAAAAATTAGAAAAGCTAATTTATTTTATATGCAAGCTGTGTGTTCATTACCTCTGCCTGTACCTGAGTTTAGCAAGGTTATAAAACATAGTGAAAATGGTGAAAAGGAAAAAATGAGATTTTATAGAAGAAAATTACCAAATAACATCCTGTCCAACCTCTGACATTGATTCTTATTGCTGGTTTATATTGTGAGATATTTGGAGATATTTGAATATTATAGCAGCTGGTACATCGAGATCCGTGAAACCCTAAGCTCTCCCCACTCTGGGTCGTAGGACCTCTTAAGTTAACTTTAGGGGTGTCTGCTGGAACAAAGAAGCGTTAAAGCCAACCCAAATAACCAGAAGAGAATTTCCCTGTAGCCTTCCTTCTGGTGGCCATGGGACTTGAGAACTGTGAAAGTAGCCAACATCATGTTTTCTTTCCTCAGTTTTGTTCCTTGCACTTGTGGGTGCGAAAGGTAGACCCAGCAAGCTTTAGGTGAATACTCCTGAGTGATCTTGTCCTATGTATTGCGTAAGGACAAGGCTTTCATTGCTACTTTAAACACTGTCATGTTTGCAATGGCTGTGTCATTGTTAACAACTAAATTTAGCAAAAGAAGAGTATTACACTGATGTAGATGTGGGTCAGTTCAGTGTGATTGTTTACAGGAATCATAGATTCATAGAATGGTTTGGGTTGGAAAGGAGCTTAAGATCATCTAGATAACAACGCCCCTGCTATGAGCAGGGACACCTCACACTAAGCCATGTCGCCCAAGACTTCGTCCAACCTGGCCTTGAACACTGCCAGGGATGGGGTGGCCACAACTTCCTTGGGCAACCTGTGCCAGTGCATCCCTGCTCTCACAGTGAAGAATTTCTTCATTATACCCAACTCAAAGCCCCTTGGTCCGGAAAGGTGGTTTACTCCAGCTCTTGCTAGACAACTTGTTTTACCTTCCACTTACAGGAAGCATGGTGTGCACAGGGGGAAGCATAGCACGTATAGACTGAGAGAGAAATGGAGCCTGGGAAGCAGTAACTTCAGTAGTCCTGTTGCCTGGTAGCTGGTTGTTTAGCAAATGTTCAGTCTCACAAGGAGTCACGTATCTACAAATGAGGATGCCAAGTGCCTTGTTAGTGCAGAATTTAATGTACTGCAACAGTGGTGTCAGATAATTAGCTGGACTACCAATAGATTTTCCAATAAAATTGGTTGTGTAAACCTTTTTATTATTATTATTATTATTATTATTATTTAGATCAGGCATTGTAGCCTTTTGATGAAATTAAAATGAGACCAGAAATAAAGACTCGGAGTCTGTAGGCACGTTTGTAATCTTGGTCACCTTGTCTAAGAATTACCTCTGGCTCACTTCCCCTCACTGCTTCCCTACTCATTGTAATTCAGACTTCTTTGAGAAAAATAAGCTGCTAGTCATACATTAATGCTCAAAATTTGATCAAGAAAGGCAATGCAGTATGGAAAATGAATTTTCACAAACAGTGGCCATTTCAGATAACTTTGCAATATTTACTGTTTAAATTTTTCAGGTAACGAACTCTTTTCTGTCACTCTAATTTTAGTCACACCTACTCAATTTATTACTTCTGAACAAAGTTACTGTATAAAATACAGCAAATGTACTTATAATTCGCACTCTGAATATGCTCTGCTCTGAATATTCAAAGCATAAGGTAATGCAATTAAAATGTTTGTTATCACTGTTGAGGATCCATGGTGCTGTAGCTGTACTCAAGTGCCTCAGTTGAGGTGATAATTGGGAAGCTGTGGCCTTCAGAGAGGTGATCTGGTGTCTGCTGCCTCCCTTTCTGGGGTACATCTCGGAAGCAAGATCATCCTGATCACATCACAGATGAAAGCCATATAATAAAAATAAAAAGCAAAACAAAACCTCCAAAACATTAACCAAGTATTCAGCCTGTAATGGAGTAGAAAGATGATAAGTGAGCACAAGTGATGTTTATTTCTCATTATCTCATTAGCAGTTTGACTTCATCTGTACAGCATAGGAAGAATGTTTTGCCATAAAAGAAGACTGATTTGCTTTCCTAGAAGGATGTTTGTATTGCTTGTGTCAAGACACAGTTGCTCGTCTGGGAGCACAGGATAGGTGTGGGTTCAGGTCAGCTGTAGATACGGTGCCTGAGCAAGCAGTTGTGTGACAGTGAGCTGGAGCTCAAACCAGTTCAAGTTGTTAGTTCTGCGTAAAATAATTGTAAATTACTTAGAGTTTTAACTGGGTATTTAGGTAAACAGAAGATATTCTGTGGAGCTTTTCAGCCAGGTATATTTAAGATACAAATGGTGTGGCAAGCAACAGTGGAAAGAAATGTGGACAAATCACTGCATGGCCAGTGAAAATGCAGAGATTTCTTCAGAGCCCCTCTTGGAGCTGCTGGGAGAAGCGGGGCAGCATGGTAAAATGTCCCCAGAGTAGAGCTGGCTTGAAGAAAACAGGGCCAGCATGTGCTTTTCTTTGAATTACATCTCCCAGGACAGCTTTACCTCTGTTTTTGTTCCCAGTATTACTTCTGGCATGAAGCAGGTTTTTGAAAGCATGCCTGTACCTTCATGGGGACCTTCAGAGTGCTGCAGGAAGGTGGGTGACTGCCCTGTGGGGGGAGCATTAGCCTCCTTCTATGGGCAGGCTTTCTCTACAGGTGGTGGTGACTTCACCTCGACAGATAAAGCAGAAAGTCTCTCTCAGATTTAGTCCTCTCCTTGCTTTGTCTCCTCACCTTACTTTTTCCTGTCTTTCTCCAAGATTGCGGATTGTGTGCTCTTTCCCCCTCTTGCAGTCTAACAGGGTCACAGACCCTTTTAAATGGATTGCAGCACTGGCATAGAGGTATGAGACAAAGGAGAACAGTCTGACAGAAGGATGAAATGACATGTGGGTTGGCTACCAGTGCAGAGACAGCTTTGTCCGAAATGAAGCATGGGAAAGGGCTAAGAGCAATCACAGGGAACTATTACATATCTCCAAGGGCAGAATGAAAAGGCAAGCTAGGCTTTGTGGAAGGACACTAAGCACAGGGACTATGGCCAGCACTCCTTTGAGTCAAAACTGTAGTGTTCCCTGCAGGATTTTAGTGGGAACAATTTCAGAAGGGATTTTCAAGGGCTGCATGAAAGCTTTAAGATGTTACTGATATGAATTAGATAATGCATTATTGCTCCATTAATAGAGATTTGTTAGTAAGGGTGAAAAGCAAGGCAAAACCCATCACCTGGTGGGTGCAAGTGGAGCAGTGTCAGCGTATAGCCATGGCAGCTGCTTTTGCTGGATACAGTTGCTTCATTAGTCTGCCCTATATGTAAATCCTTAGATATTTGCAGCACCTTTGGCAGGCTGGGGAAACCTTGAGTCCAAAGCCTCCTCCTTTAAGGGGAGCCTGCAACTTCTCTGGAGCAGCTGGACGCTCATGTAACTCCCATCTGTACAATTTACTTCTGTTCAGAGTCAGCCTCATTTACTACAAAATATCTGGTGAGCAATTTCTAAAGCAGTTAATATTGCAAGGGAAAGTATTTAGTGGCTGTAGCAAGTCCATGAAGAAAAGAAATAAATGTTAAAAGGTCTGAGGCATCAGCATGTTCAGAAAGAACATTTGTGAAAGAAATACAGATGGATGAGAAATCAGGCTTGCTGAAGCTTCTGCATATGTTTTCAATAATCCAGAATGAACTGTTATATTTGGCAGAACGCCATGGAAATAAGAGGGTATAATCTTATAACGATGAAATTAGGAACTATAAAATGTTTTAAGTATACAAGAGGGAATAAACATATGTAATAAATTACTGTTCAAACAAGGAGAACTAGCAAGACAGCTCCTAGGCAGAGAGGGGGAATGAGAAGAAAAATGGAAACTAGCTGTATTTTTGTAGTTCCTACAGAAGTTTACAAACTGTGGTCTCTTGGGTATTTAGATGACTTTTGAAAACAAGAAAACATTTGTCAGTGGCTTGGAAAGCTTAAAAAAATAGCTCTTGTGATCTTTTTCACTGCAGTTCCTACTGGGCGTTGCAATGCAGAGGATTATGAGTTTACAGAGGTGTATAGATAGAGTGTATATTTATCATCTCACGTATTTAACTGAGGTGAGACACAACATCACTTCAGTGTAGATCGTATGGTTGTATGGCTGTCTTTTATGGCATGACCAAGGAAAGTCACATTTTTTATACAAGAGGGGGATAGTAAGTAGATACTTCCAGAAAATGAGTTTGAAATGCATATCTTAGTCTGATGGATAATAAAAGTTGAGGAATTTTATGTGATGTAAATATTTTTGGGTTTAGCGTTTCAGGTCATTCGCTGATCAACTTTTGTAAGGGCTTTTGTAAGAACACAGAAGAGAGGCTGAGTTCTGGCAAGTCTGACTCAATTGTGTTATGGGGTTAATTCCACTGAAATCTTTGCTTGTTTGCAGAAAACATGATAAAAGAAATGTGTAAAATGGGAAACTTGAGATATTCTGAGTATGTCTGTTAATGCGAGCCCTGGAGGAAGTAGACAAGTAGAAGCTTTATGTCTCTGCCTTCCGTCTTTCATTCAGACTCTTCAGTTAGCAGTTTCTACCTGCATGACAGAGGTCAAACAGGTGAAAATTGCCTTTTTAGGGGGGAGAAACCCATCAGGATACTATTATCAACCAAAATTTGACTAAGGCAGTATGAAATTCTCAGAACAAAACAGAAGATCCATTTAAAATTAAAATTGGCATACTGACCCAAGACAATTGCAGTATTGTGTTTGTCTTTATCTCTTTCTAGTGGAAGGGATTCCTAAAAATTGTGTTAGCTTTTATATTAAGCATCAATTAGATTTGGAACGAGATAGTAAAGAAAACTGGAAGCAAATTTCTCTGAAATGAGGCTATTTCCATCTCATCTTGATAAATAAAGGCAGGGAAAAAAAAAATCCCCATTGCTTTGAGAGAAAGGGTGAAGGAGTGAGTTGCACTATTTCCACCTATTTCATTTCACAGTTTCTGGTCTAGTGGCTTCTCTCAGTTCCCCAGTTCAAGCAGCACTTTCCCTTTATGTGGTATGCATGAGAGTTGAAGGAATGTTTTAAAATAAAAATACCTGTAAGAGCATTGCGCTGATTTCAGTGTGTATCTTGGTGAACAATGTTCCTTGTTAGATGTGGCCTGTGTGATCGAGTTTGATACCAAAATAAAGGCAAACAAGAAAAAAATTTGAGCTCATTTTTACTGTTTGTGTGCTGTTAAGCACCTGATTAAATTCTTGCTAAAACATCCAAATATGGTGGACATCCTTCTATCTAATATATATTTATATCTTAAATAGTTTCATTTAGTAGGTACAATTATTTTTCTAAGTAGAGGCTAAGTTCTGTAAAAGCATATAATAACCATTATCACAAATATAAATACCCATTTCAGTAACAAACAAGATGTACTTCTTAAATATCCAATAGTGTGAATTCCAGAACTGCCTTATAATTATGGAATTAATAATGATGCTGCTGTAACAGCAGCTGTCTTGATGTTGCTCTTTGGAAGTCTAACCTCTGGTTTTGATGCCAGGCTCTGCGTTACACCCAGCAGCTTCAAAGGATTTTGCAGTGTTTAATTACCTACTTTGACTTATAGATGGAGTAGGAGGGAGAATGAAGACAATAAATCAGTTAGAGATGATTGGTGTCCTACAGAAGAGAACTTTACTGTGGGGGCGAAGTAAGCAGTTAAAGAATGACTTACTGGCTAGAAAAGCAAATTCCTTTTTTTTGTTGACTAATGGCCCATTGTCCACCTTCATAATTTCTCACCAGCTTGATTGTAGTTATGTGAAATTACGAAGTTTGTGAATGGTGGTGTTAATATAGACTGCAGACTCACAAAAAACTATTTACTCTGGTGTTAGGAGCTGAGACCACAGTCTGGTCTTTTCTATTTCATGTTATTAATTCAGGCTACAAGCTTGAGGTCTGATCGTATTTAAACTGAAAATTACGTTGAAAGTTCACTGAAGACCTGAGTTTGGAGCACGAGATTATTGTAGAACTTTACTGAGGTGTTTACTTTTATAATAATATAGCAAGGAATCTTGTCTACTGCTGGTTTTATCTAAATGTATGCATCATTAGTGTCAAAATCTGCCAAACACAAATAGTCCGTACTATTACAGCAATATAACATTTCTGTCAAGCTGTGAAAACATACCTTCACAAAATTTATCCCAGTGCTTCGTTTTTTCTGTGTGCTTTTTATATGAAAGTTTATATTATTCATAACATTTTAATATTTTTATATTTTTTAATAGAATAGAAAGAAAATATATCAAAGTACCCACTTTAGCAGAACATACTTTTCATTTGTACCTGCATCTTTTTGCATTAAAAGGTTATTCTATGCAACTT
Organism: Psittacula echo; assembly: GCF_963264785.1. Classification (NCBI taxonomy): domain Eukaryota; kingdom Metazoa; phylum Chordata; class Aves; order Psittaciformes; family Psittacidae; genus Psittacula; species Psittacula echo. The sequence continues at coordinate 123,276,165 of NC_137737.1, forward strand.
CTATCCAGACTTCAAAATGTGTGCTATATGACCTCTCTGATCAATTACAATATAAGTCAATCAGTGAATAATAACCAGGAAATATTAGCAAATTCCTGTTTCTGTTTAGACACCCAAAATTATCAGAAACACTGAATAGTGTACACATTTAAAATAATGGAAGTCTCCTGGCATAGTTGCCTTTAGGCAAAAGACAGGTTAAGCTTATCTAATAACATAATCACTATGAATTATTTGTGCCATCCTGCTCATTGTACAGTATTTCTGATGGAATTTTCTTTTGCATAAAACATGTTCTCTCTAGATATTATGGCAGTTAGCTTAGAGCTCTTGGGAGAAATAAAAATAGATATTTATTTATATTCTGACTTCTAAACAGGCAGAAAGAAGCTGCCTAAAGCAGATATGCTCTCTTTGATGAATTGAAATGTAAGTAGAAGCACAGAAAATGCTGGTTTAGCTTAGCTCAGTTCAGTGCCTCGTACTGTCAAACTCCAGCAGCAAACAGTGGAATGGGGTGTAAGAATCCTGCTTGAAATGTTTATGTATAAAAAATGATGATATCAAAAACTTGAGGCCTCACCAAAGAGACAAGGAATATTCTACAGATACAGCAATTGAAAGTGAGGCAAGACAGGAACTTGAAGAAAAAACAAATACAGAAAATGAAGGATGAAACAGTGAAATTTTGCTGTGACGGTGGAGGCAGGACATGCTTGCTGGGTTATAATAATCCAGGCAAAGCTTAGACTTCCACATATGGTCAGAAATATAATCGCTACCTTATGTCAGAAGAGTTTCAGCAAAAGACGGTCAAAGAAGTGTGAATGTGTAGCAGAGGCATCACATAGCACCAAGAGAGAAAATTGAAATATGTGTTCATAGTCCCAAGGCATGAACACTGCCTTGAAACTTTTGATCGATTGCGTTCTGTTGGTGTTCATCACAGCCAGCTCCAGAGTGAGCCAGACAAACGTGTCTATTCTGACTGAACTCGTGAATTACATTTGAGCTGAGAAAGAGAAAAATCAGACATTATAGGGCAGTCAGCAGAACAAAATCTAATATCCTTCACTGCAGTTTTAAACCAGTGCCTATTCCAAGAAATAATTCTTAGCTAGTGTACAGTGATAAAATTAAGCAGTCGTTCAAGCAGAAAATACCAGCTCATCTAGATTTGCAGGAAGTGGCCGCAAAGGCATGGATCAGCTTAATCGGCACCTACAGCCCCTGAAACATTTATTTAACCCCTTACTCCTAGGCAGAAATGGCTGAGATCACAGCAGCAGTGGTACATTCTGTTCTGTTCACAGCGTCTGTCCCCTGTAGTACGCTGGCAGCTGCTCCCCTAGTTCTCTGCACCACCCTCCCTAAGGCTTCCCTCTTTATTCCTCCCTATCTCTGGCAGCCAACACAGCGCACTCACGCTGTGCACATCTGGCGTGGAGCAGCATCCCCTCCGCTCATCAGGCTGGCACAGCTGCTGCTTCTAAATGGGAGCTGGCCAGGCAACTGCTCCTAATGATTCCCCTGACAGCTCTTTTCCACTTACTGATCCAGCTTTCCTATTCACCACCTGCTTGATTTCCCTTCCCCAAACACCCTGGATGCTCAAACCCACACTCTGAATCCTCTGCTCCCAGCAGCCTCCACACTAAAGCCATACTAGTGCTGCTCTCCCTGGGCTGATTTCCGACACCTCCAGCTCAACAGTTACTGCTGTTATCACCCTTGGATTTAAAATAACAAACCAATGAATGGAAGATTATTTCTCTTGCTCTCTGTTTTGCTGTGTTCTGATTGAGATCATGTGTCTGCAGGATAATAATAGAAATAGCACAAAGCAATGCTGAGGTTCTGAGTTAAAAAAGAAAGCTTGTGACTTGGAGTGTTGAGCTGACTATTGGGCAACCACTATCTCTTACCTTGTGAAAAAGCTAATTTTAATAGTTATGCCCTTACGTTGTAGTGGGGGCTGTCCCATAAGTGCAGTCGATCTTCTTAAAGTTCATCTGTGTCATAATGACTTCAGGCAGCAAAACTATGAAACACTGAATCAACCAACTTACCAGTTTCTGAGACTTAAGTTTGATTCAGACTTTGTTCTGGAGATTCATTTCCATTTACTGTTTTACCACAGAATATGGATAGTCAGGAATTTTATGATAATTGCTTTCCCTTTTAGTAAGGACTGCTTTCCTTGCTGTTTTTTATTTTGAGAGGAAGCATATTGTATTCCAGAATTCAGGTTTATTTGCCCAAAACCAGAGAAACCCAAAACCCCAGAAGTACCTGAAGCCTGGAAAATTAAACCAGGATGTGGGAATGCACATGTTCACTGCTAAGTTCTGAGTCAGACTAGGGAAGCAAACATCAGTATCTCATATTGTGTATGAAGTCCATCACTCCAGACTAAAAATAAATGGTCAATAACCTTTTACATGAATTGGTGGACTGAAATGATTACAATTTATTTATAAATACAGAATATAACAGACTATAACTTTATAGGCTTTTAAAGCCATCTGAGGCAGTGCAGTAGGAACTCCAGCTGAGACTGGGGTCAGTCCCTTTTTCAGAAGCCATTACAGAGGATAAAGTAGGAACACAGGCATTCTGGCAGAAAAGAGTAGAAAGAATAAGGAGTACTCTGTGGAAAAACACAGAGAGCAGGAGGATCAGGAGGATTTTCTTCAAAGAAGCCTTTGTTGATGCCATCAAAGATTACTCAAATGAGGAGACCTAATTCTAACATCTCCTGCTTTTCAGTTTCACTGACTTCCCGTCATTTTTGTGAAATTAGTTTCTTATCAGAGAATGTTTCCATTTTCTTTCCCTCATTCCCACCAGTCTGATGATTCTTTACCGTCTTAATAAGTACACTGAACGTGCTCCATTAATGGACAGGGGCATTAGAGAATAATGTCATTTCTGAAAACTCTTAATACATTTCACAATTAAGAAGGCATTGATTCAAGATATTTTTCAAATAGGAAAAGCCTAAGTCATTTCTCTAGTGACGTTTACTGCCCTATGAGAAGTGAGTATTCTAGTAAGAAAGTTTCTTCAATTTTTTCACATTGGTTTATTTAGATGAATCAGATTTGCCTGATCCCAGCACCTGGCTGAAATACTCTTCTACAAGTAGCAAAAGGCTGTTTATATCACAATTTTATTCCAAATTTTGAATTCCAGCTTGACAGAAATAGAATAAGATATAAATTCAAGTTATTTTGATTTTACGCATGTAAAATTCATACATAGTACTATCAAGTACTCAACTAAGCATGAATGAGATGTCTACATGTAACTGTGGATATACAAAGATTGCTTTGCTGAAATGGGAATACATTAGTGTCACTGAAGCAGATCTGCATGGACTTGTGTGCATGAAAATAAGGAGTTTCGTATGTGTGGCACTGGAGTCTAAATTTTCAGGTTTTTTAGGATCTAACTCATTCTTACTGGAGCAGAGAACTACTAATGTACTATATACTGATGTACTATGTATTCTGCTTTTTCAATGGAAGAAAAATTTGTGTCTACATTAGCATTAATGCTTGTCCTGGTTTTGTTTGGGATAGAGTTAATTTTCTTCCTAGTAGCTGGTGCAGTGCTGTGTTTTGGCTTTAGTCTGAGAATATGCTGATAACACACCGATGTTTTAGTTGTGGCTAAGTAGCACTTACCCTGATCAAGGACCTTTCAGGTTCCCATGTCTGCTGATGAGGAGCTGCACAGGAAGCTGAGAGGGAACAGAGACAGAACACCTGACCCAAACTAGCCAAACGAATATTTCATGCTACAGCACATCATGCCCAGTGTATAAACTGGGGGGAGCTGGTGGCCAGGAGCCACCGATTGCTGCTCAGGTCAGGCTGGGCATCGGTCAGCAGGTGGTGGGCAATTGTATTGTGCATCACTTGTGTTTATTGGGTTTTATTCTTCTCTCTTTTTCCTATTATTATATTTTTCTTTATTTCAGTTATTAAACTGTTCTTATCTCAACCTGCATGTTTTACCTTTTTCTGATTCTCCTCTCCATCCCACCAGGGAGGGGAGCGAGCAAGCGCCTGTCTTGTACTTAGTTGCCGGCTGGGGTTAAACCACAATAGTGTTTATGAAGGGAATATCTTGATTGTCTTCTCTTGTGCAGGAGTGCAGTTTGCTTTCTGTCATGGAGCACTCTCACAGTACTTGGACTAGGTTTGCTTCAAATGAAAATAAACCAGGAGCATTTGTTCCATGAGACCAGACTATTTCAAAGTAAGCCCTTCCATATGCTATAGGCTGTATGTTTTTGCTTCTGCTACACAAGTGTTTACTCCTTTGCTTCTATTGCGCACATAAGCCTGTTTGTGCTAGTAATGATGCTGCATGGCCAAGATGACTCTTTTTTTTTTTTTTAAGTGTACCTCCTTCAAAGGAACAGAAATCAGTTTTTTCCAATCTCAGCCAGTATTGCTGTATGTGATTTTTAGACTATTTGATATATCCAAGTAGCTTTGCTTTGTTGTTTTGCTTGTGTCCCTGCCAGCTGTAGCATATGTTTGCTCTTGTAAAATGTCGGAAGGATTGGAAACTTATCAGGTGCCTAAGGGTATCTTTAATTTACTTAAAATTATTGTCATTTATACCCTTTAACACGGTGGTTCATTGTATGCATGAGCTATAACAACAGGAGGCTAAGTTCTCTTTATAAAATAATATAAAATGCAATTTCTTCAAATTCTGTACATGGGCTAATTCAGAGCCCTCATTCTCCAAGATGTGGTGTAGTGACAGTGTTCTGTATGAAGGATCATCTTTACCTCTCTATAGCTAGTGCTGCAGAACAGGTGAACAGTTTAATTAACCTCTCATTATTTCTTGTCATGGTTGAGGCATCTTGAGAGGACTGATAGCATCAGGAAGATAGATAACTTATGATTTATGTGATGAGAAAGACCAACATTTACTAATGTGGGGCATCACTCACAGCAACAGACCATTTCACTCTGTGAACAGTTAAGATAAAACCCAGCCATCTGGAATACTCTTGGCCAACCTTCTTTAAACCCATTAACAAGACAAGGCCAGTGCTCATGGTTTTCTCCATTCCCTTTCCATATGTTTTAGGCTGATGATATGCAGTGGGTTAGAATGCATTGTGTATGTTTGTACTTCATTTGTTTCGTGATTGTGTAAAATGAAAAGGTAACAAGACAGTTCAGTTTTTCTTTTTCTCCATTCCCTTTCCATATGTTTTAGGCTGATGATATGCAGTGGGTTAGAATGCATTGTGTATGTTTGTACTTCATTTGTTTCGTGATTGTGTAAAATGAAAAGGTAACAAGACAGTTCAGTTTTTCTTTTTCATGGTTAGTAGAGATTAAATTCACTGGGTACTAAGGCTTCTAGAGAGTTAAATTGATGACCCATTACACATGAAAAACTGCAGCTTTCTTACCGAAAGCTAAGAAGCATAACTGCTTCCTCTGAGTATGGGCGACTCTCAGAAGATTTTTAAGTTCTAAAGAATGGTGTTACAAAAGCAAAAGAATGTTCTCTAAATAAAAAAGCATTGGTTTTAGGTGGCTAATTAATATAGTTCAGAAAAGATGGACATTTCTTAAAGGAATATATTTTCAAAGATATAGATTGACTGCTTTAATAATGCAAGTTCTCTTTTCCTATAACAGATTTTTTTGTGTCTTCTGCTTAGATCTGCACTACTTTTTGGCTAGTGTCACTCTCAGGTTTTAGCATTCTGCCAATGGCTATGTTTTAGGAGTGAGTTCTGATTGTCTACACTCGTCTAAACATTATTGTCATTATCCTGACAGTATGGCTGCTGTGTAGTTAGGGAAGTATTGTGGTCCCTATGAAATGTGTCTAGAGTTTAGATACAGTGTGGTGAAGTGATATGCTGAAGGTTAAGGAAGGACATAGGACAGACAGCTCAGATAAAAACAAAAGGGTTTTTGAGCCCAGGTTTAACATTTCGTCAGTGGGACCAATACATTTTTCTTCTTGATTTCTGGATTCCTTCTGCTTACCTCTCTGTCTCCTGTTTTGTCATTTCTGGTCTATAATGCCCTCCTTTTAAACTTCCAGCATAGTTTTTTCCTCTGATTTCCTGCTGATTTCATCTACTGAGAATAAAAAAGAAAAATGTATCTTGACTCTTAACTTGCTATATTCTACCCCAGCCGTGCTTGTTCCTAAGATTTTGGATCTTTTTGCACAGGTACAATTTCAGAAAAAGAATTGGATTATGAAATCTGAATTCATGTGAACATGTACAAAGGTCCCTTAGCAGATGTGAAAGCCTCTTCCAGCTGAACATTTTAGTATGCAGTATACCATGTGGCAGTGCATACTGTTAAAACAGATGTGCTATCGATATAGTTTAGTGCTCCAGTGGTTTATTATCTGGGGTTCTCCCATGGAAAGTTGCTTTCTATCAAAATGTGATGTAAGAGCAGAAGTGCTCAAAATCCTGCTCTCCAATGCCTGTTGGTTAAAATGATGAGGAAAGCAGGTATCTTCCTCCTGCTTAAAAGTGGAAGCAGGTATCTTGTCAAGATATCGTTGGTAAGCTTAATTGTTATAGATTGTAAATATGTAAATTAACGTACTGCAAGGAAGTCCCAAGAAGTGCTCAACTCCTGTTAGAGAACTGGTGAAGCACAGCATTTTTATGATTTAAGCACTTACTGTGTAATAGTGAGATTTCTTCTGTCCCAGTAAAATGTGTGTTGAATAAATCTGCCTCTTTGGTTATTCAAGAGTCCTGTAAAATAGCTCAGACCTTCTAGGTAAGTGGTTTTATCCCCTTTGCACCTCATATTCAAACCTTCCTCTGCCTGTATATGAAAAGATGTTGATTCTCTGAGTGCTGTAAATACATATTCTGTGCCATAAAGTTCGACATTCATGCATTCCCATCTCTTTAGCTAGCTAGGCTTTTTCTCTCTGAGTGCAGTATGCTGATACCTTTGTGATCTGGTTGCCTGCTGACCATACAGAAGAGACAGAACATTTTGATTTGAGTCTGTCCTTCCTGGCTGTCACAGCGAAGCAGCAGATTTGCTGTGGTATTCTTGAGTTCACTCTTTTTTGAGTGAATCCACCCTCTGTTTCAAAGGTTAATATAGCAAATCCCATCGTGCTGTTCTGGGACTGAAAAAGAAAAAGCTTCCTGCATCAGAAAACATTGTTTTGTGATGTGTTTCAAAGTGCCTTCTGCAAGGTGTAGAACTTTGATTGGAGTGTCCTGTTTTTTACAACAAACATTAATGTTGTAGATGTGGTCCTGAAAATTTGTTTTACTTGTTTGCCTTCCCGATAATGTGGTGTAAATGCTTTTCATTTGCTACTTACGTGTGTGGGAAGGTAGTTTATATGGTAACTTTTTATATGTTACTTATTATTAATGAATTTTATAATTTTCTGTTTCGTAGTGAAGACCACTGGGATAAATCGCCACAGAACCTCATTTTTGGGATCAGCCTTTGTTGAATTCCCAAACCTGAGAAATATGCAGTGAAATCAATTCGTCCTTCATTGCTTATACTCCATTGAGTGAGGCTAAGGCCACTTTGCCTCTCAGTACATGGATTTGGTGGGCAGTGGGACATACTGTATCTGCCCTCCCAGGTCTTTACTCTTCCCATGTTTTGCTTTTCTCTTCACTCCTTTCTTGGGCTCCTGTAGGCCTTCCTGGGGAAGTCACCCAAATTGTGTTACTACTTCTTTCACCTTCCTCTTCAGTGTTTTTCTCTTGTTCTGTCTTCACTTAACTAGACACAAACACGGAGCCAGGCTCCTCACAAAAAGATGTGCGTAGTAGCCATTTTGCCCCATATTTGACTTGAACTTGTTTATTTTGCCTGTTTTTTCTGAATTGCTTGCCTGCAATCTAAGACTTGTAGACTGAGCCTGTCTAAGTAAACTTGGGCATACCAAAGAATGCTCAGTGAGCTCTGCTAGCATTTGATATTAACTTTTTGCAGAGAGAAGTATGCAGAGAGGTGAAAGCTTTATTTCCACTCTACTCCAAAATTGGAGGTGTCCTCGCTATGTTACTCAAAAGACAGCGAACAAAAGAAATGCATTGCACTTCATTGCTTTCCCTGAAGTTCCTGGGGTAAGAGAGCCGGATGGTGTGAGACCTCTGGTCAATGCCTATCTCTAATTTAGAGAAGTATGCATGAAAATTAATCTCAAGAGCTTGGCTGTAAGTTTCACAGAGGAGTTTGCACTCACTTTATGCAAAGACAGCACATCGCATTGCTAGACTGACAGGTAAATCCCAGACCAAACAGAGTTAATTGGAGCTCCCTGGGCTCCAAATTTTATGTTCACAGGATACAAGCTTGCACAATTAACCTGTGGACAAGGACATGCCCTTTGGCTATATTGATAAATATTTATTTGGTGTCATTAGGCCTTTTAGGTAGCTGGTGGAGTTAGAGTGTTTTCCCTTCTACTAGGCAGGTATATAGCAATCTGTTTCTTTCTCTTTGCTGATGCTGATAAAGGCTTTATTTCTGGGGGGGGAGCTACAATGAATCCTGTGCCTCTTTTTATGTGAATTAATATATTCAGCTTTAGCTCAGTTTTCTATAGACATCTTTCTATGTTCACTGTTCCCATGAAATTACATGAAGTCACTTGTTCCACTGAAGTTATGTTCTCTCTCAAAGGGAATAACAAAGCTGAAATTGTTTTTATTCTGATTTTTATGACAGAGGACTTCTGGAAGTCATCACAGGGACAGAACTGTGACTTCTTTGTCCTTCCTGATGCTAAAGTGCTGCTGCTTTTGCCACAGATGATTCAAATGTGTCAGCAGATAAAATCTGTTTTCGTGGTGAGATCTGTGAGACAGCAGACATCTAACTTGAGGAAGCCATTGCAAATGCCAGCAAGGGAGCAACAAGCCTGTAGAAAAGACGCACACACACAAAGGAAAGATGAGAGACAGAGAAAGAAAATGAAGTGGCATTTGGAGCGATACAGGCTGGTGACTGTTGGTGACTGTTACTGCCAGGGTTATTTTTTGGTTTTTGTTAAATGGTGTAAACATTGCAAGATTCTTGTAATATCTAAACTAGTTTTTCACAGATGCAGGTCTGACATCATTATTTTGAGGGATTGATAGTATTAAGAGTATGAATATAAATTGGCACTACAGAGAAGTATCTGCTTGTTCATCTTCCATGGATGATTTTTTGTAGATATAGACCATGAACAAAGGTGGATTGCTTGTATTAAAATTTAAGGAAACTCACAGCAGGATCAGGGATCACTTTGACCCCTATTCTCCCAATATAGTTTTATAAAGCGCCTTTACTTTTGTTTTGTTTTGTTTTTCCTGCAGTTTCTTATAAAGAGCCTGCTCTGCTCTTACTTTTCTGCCGTTGCCATCATTAAGAACTTCACAGAGGGCACTCCTGTGATGAACAGTGATTTTTCCTTCTTTCTTCAAGTTAAACTACCAGTTCTGAAAACAAACCCATATAGTGCTATGATAATGGATGGCACTTTTACCATGAAAGTGGTACTCTGAAACAAATTACCCCAGTATTCACAATCCTTAGGTTTCTCACTGCTGGTAATCTTAGCAGATACTCAGGGACTGTTGTGGGTGTTTCAGCGGATTACTGTTAACCCATTTCTTCCTCCAAACATCTGGGTCCTACACCACCACATGTCACGAAGCTTGTGCTTTATGGGGTTGCTGTGTACTTCCCAGTATATCAAGGACATTGCTCTTCAGAAGGTGTCTGTCCTTAACAAAGGCATATTTTCCCCTTTCATTCCAACTTTGGAATAATACAGCTTGGGACAGATAGATTCCTATGTGCATTTTTACCCCAGATTAGACTGTTTAATTAGCATATATATATATATATATATCATTATATATATATATAAGCATGTATATATTAAAGCTCCTTCTTGAACTGCCTGATGCAGTATTTCTATTCCACTAACAGTGGAGCTCCTCAAGGGCTATTTGTGCTAGGTGCTTCCTGAGTATAGCTTCCTGACCATATAGTGCCATCCTAAATGAATGACAAATATGTGAGCAAAAGAAATGGTACTACCTGTATTTTACTTAGAGGCAGCTGAGAGACAGAGAAGTTGACGGTCACCTTAGAAGTACTTGGGCCCCTCAATAAATGAGTTTTGAATGATTACCTAAAGCCGTATAGGAAGTCTGTGACAAAGCTAGAACTGAACCACAATTTAATCTAAGCTTTGTAGTAGGACTTTATCCTAGCCTAGGTTTTTAAAATCCCCCCCAACCACCTCGCCTATGCTTTATTTTTCACTCCCGTTGATGTCTTTTGGATCTACTGGCTCTGTTTAAGAGAAAGGGAAGAGAGACCCAGCCAAAGCTGTCAGACAGGGAGCTTCCTACCTGACCTGTCACTTCTCTGGGCATTACAGAGTCCAGATGCAAGCTACACCCATGTCCCCTTTATCCCTTTACTCAGTGTACTGCTATCTATTTCATTCTGCTTTATTGATTTCATAGGTATTCCAGTCATCAGGAGCCTTCATGCTCCACAACCTATGTAAGTTACCACAACTTAGGCACTGTAGGCTGGCCTGGTTATGAGGTTAGCACATTTACTTTAAACATTTTTGGTTGGTTTGCAGACAGAATGTTTTAATTCTCCCCAGAACTATCTTTACAGGGTAAAAAGGCTCAAATGTAGCTCCAGTTCATCTTGAGTTCTGTTGGTTACTCTTCTGAGGTCCCAGACCCTGGTTAGTGTGACAGGCACTTTTGTCAGGAGTGTGCTCTGAGTGTCACTTGGCTCCAGGATAATGAGCATGCTCAAGGAGATAGGAAGAGAGAAGAGGGAAGGCAGGGTATGTGGGTGCCTGCCTAGCTTTCAGCCCAAAATGGTCAGATGTCAGCCAGGGCACACTCTGGGGGCCTGGATGCTGAGAAATGCTCACATGTTTACACACATAACTGGTTTAGACAGAACTGGTGCAAGCTGATGAAAATTTCTATTCCTTTTGATTTCTTCTCTGCAAAAATGGCAGCTCACGTATTTTGCAATTGTTCCTTTTTTACCGTTTTAATAGCTCTTGGTATGGTCATCAAGTTTTACAATATTTTACATACATATTTGTCAGCACATCCAGTACATGTGTGTAATGTATTGTCATGGTTTATATAGAAAAATCCTGAATGTGGCTCTTTATAACAATTCTGCCAGCCATAAAGTACCTTCCATTTACTAGTAAATATGCATTTAATAAACAAACAAAAAAAATTGTAAACAGTATTTAGAATATGCTAAATGACTTTAAACAAAAGCTATTAGTAAGTCAAACGTTGTGCCTTCTATTCCAATTTGTTGCTGCTACCACATCCTGTTTCATTTTAATATGCATATTTCAGTATGCTAGTATTCACATAGACACATTATCCTCTAATCGTCTTTTAGAGATAGTTATTCAGTACCTATTTTGATTATAATATACAGTATGAATAATTCAATAGTTATAGAGCTAAATACAATATAGGCATCTTAGTTGCTTTTCAAATTTCCAACTTCCTTTTAGTAAAATTCTGAGCTTATGGAAAGTGAAATTTTAATCCATTCATTCTCCTTTGTTGACTTTCTTCTAGTGAAATAGAAACCAGCAGAGATACTGAAGTGAACAAATAAAATATCTGTATCTTCTCTATGCTTCACACATGATAAGAGTTACTTTTCCCTATTATTAAAGTTAAATATGGATGTTGAAATCCCCTTTTTGGTGCACCATGATGAACTTCCACCTTCTTATACTGAATCACTGCTTAACTGATGCTAATTTAAAGGTTAACTGTTAGTTAAATGTTTTTTCTCAACACCTTTTAGCCTATGAGAAGGAGAAATGTTTCACTTGCATGTCAGCTATACATTAGATCGACTAAGGCATTCCCTAATACATAAAAACTGAAAAAAAAAAAAAAAAAATACCCATCGCAATTCAAAGAGGTCCAGAAAGTGAAACTCATCTCTGAAGGGGCCTGAGCCGGACAGTGCTTTTGCTCGCAGACCCTTGTTACTGTCATACTTCCATCCACATGCATGTTTAATGCTGTTTGTCTCAGTTCAGGGACAGCAGTCTTTTGTGTATAATAAAGAAATGAACTGAACTTCATGACCACAACCTTCTGCAAGGTCAACAAGTTGAGCTGCCTTGCCTTTCTCCATACAGCTGCTGGGACACGAGTTGGATCCTTTCCTTTCCCAGGCTTTGCACAGAGGTTTATGAGTTCCGGAAGGAGGAGCCAGGTTTTCTGCAGGTTTGCCTTCTAGTTGATTGACTTTAGTATAGGCTTTGATATAGTTTCTGTTTAGTGTTTTAGCAAATGGTATTTGTTGTAGCCTTTTCTGCCTTAAGATGTCTCTTTTGCCTTATTTCTTGAAATACTATATTTGAGACCTTTTCTTCTGTCTCAGATTTCAACATGCAGTTGCAATTGGCCATGCAAGGAAAGGGGGAGCAGAGATAGGGGACGGACACAGAAACGTGCTTGTTCATAAGGTGATTGCACACTTTTCCATAGTAAATAATGTTAAAAACTAGATCTGAAGTAAAAAGTGTAGGGTTTATTTATGCAAAGTGTCACAGATAATCTCTTACAATGGAGTCTGTGATAACTTCTAGTGTAGATGCCCAGTTAATTTTTTATGATTTAGAAATACTTCAGTTTTCTTTGGAATAGTTTTTTTAGCTCTGATTGACCAATGTGCATGTATATGTGTACTGGTTTTATCTGTGTTCTTGAAATAGACTTGAACGTAGCATACAGCTTTGTGTGCATGCAAGAGAGGCATTCTTGGCAAGACAAAGCAGTTCGTGCGAATAGCAAGAATGACTGCTGGTCTGCTCCATCAGCATGTTTCCTAATAATTTCTGCCTATGTGTGTGCATTGGATGTTTATGCTACTAGAATAGTAATAGCAGTTCTTAAGTCAGAGTACCTTACTCAAGTGTTTAAGCTAGTTTCAGAAATAATTTTCTTGTCAGACTCATCTCTGTAAACCTCTCTGATATGTCTGTACTGCCATATGTTGATTTACATAAAGCGTATCACATTCAATGTGAAAATAAACCAAATGGTGAATCCTTAGCAATGAGCCTCACTTAAGATGCTAAAGCAGAACTTAAGTGTCATGCAGGTGATTCCACAATTTGCCCGCATGGAAATTCATTTCAACTACAATTGAAATAGCAATAAGGATCTCTGCTGCAGCTTCTTAGGCAAGTAGCTGGGATATATGCCTACTTTGTCCCATCTGATTACATTGACGTTTTGATATCTGCAGTTTTTCAGCATGTATCTTTGAAAAGCAAAACCATTTTTTTTTTGAGCCTCTGCTATCATGGCTGTGAAAAATGCTTGTTTCACAGGACACATACAATATATGGTGATGACGCTTTCATCAGGTTAGCATTTCTTTCTAATCATTCCATGAAAGAACACCTGTCAATGCCAGAAAAATGAAAGGAGCAGCGGAATAAAGGCAAGCACACTTTTACAGTCAGCCAGAATTATGGATTTTACAATATTCTTTGATATTTTTTCTTGTGATGTTAATGATTCATTCTCTGTTTTTCAATTGCTATTAAAAAGTTGAATATAAGTAAAAATTGATCCAGATAGAGAATATGTCTATTTCAGTCAGAAAAAAAGTCTATTAGTTTTGTATTTTGAACTGAATTATTTAACATGTTTTCTTGTAGATTGTCAGTAGAATTAGTCAAATTATGGTGTTGCAGCAGACTTTCACTAAAATGTGAGTTGTTAAATGCTTTTATACTACTGCTTTTGTGCATAGGTACGAAAGGTACACTTTCAATTAAACTGTTAAAGTAACAGGAAAAGATAGTTCATAACAGTAGTAAGTCTTTAAAAAAAAGCATAAAGGCAATGACCTTTGTATCAAATTATTATTAAAAAGAAGAAAAGAATGTTTAACAGCACTGTCTAGAAAACTGTACTAAGATTGATGATTCCGTTGGTTAATGAATTACAGTTATAAAGATACACAGTAAAAAATAATCGTAGCAGAATGACATTCATTCCTATGAAGAAGGTTAACATATAAAGCTTCTGTGTCTCTTCAGTGCTTACTCAAGCCTCATTTTGAAGGGTTAAATTGGAACTTAATGGTGCAGAAACTGCTCCCTCTGGCGCTTTGCAGAGGAATGGATCCTTCAAGAATATCTCAGAACCACCATGGCTGATTATTTCATCTGGGGAAAGTCACAGACCACAAACGAAGCAGTATCGAATAGTCCGTAAATATGATACATAGGTGATATATTGAATGAGACCACAGCAAATCAATCTACAAAAACTGTACAATTTAAAATACCTGAAACCAAACATTATGTATTGATTAAACACAGTTTAGAACAAAAAAACTTCTGATGATTTTCTAAACTCTAGCCCAAGGCAGAATAAAAGATTTAAGTTGCTAAATTTGGGACTGGTTCCTTGACTTCACTTGTTGACATAAATGATCTTTCAGTTTCATTAGTGAGAGAAACAGCCTCAGGTCCTAATCTTATTATTATAAATGAGAAAACTCATCTAAATCAAGGGAATCTCTTCACTTTCTCTCTGTAGTATGTTGTCTAGTGAGCAAGAACTCATGTTTCAGAGTTGCCTGTAGAAATTTATAGTTGGTGTGCTAAGGCACTTGAGGGATGCTTGAATGCATCCTGAAGTATTAAATCATTATGGACCACCTCTGAAACACCAACCCTCTATTTTTATGATCATCTACAGGCTCTTCTGCTATTCAGCTGTGGGGAGCCAGGTCATGACAAGTATTTTGAACTTTTGTATGTGATCATCTGTGAGTATGCTTCTATTAGTAGAGTATGAAGAACAGTTTACAATAAAATGTTGACTGTTATCTAGCCAAGGTTCATGATCTAGTGCACAGCAAATATAGAATGCTTTAAGATTAGAGAGTGGTGCTGCTCTTCAGATTCCTTCAGTAAATAACTATTGCCCAATGGCTTTTATGGGAGACAGCCAAATCAATCCTGTACTTGTATAATAGACAGTGCTCTTGCATATGAATGATTTGCTTTGCAGAGATTTTGTTGACCCTAAATGGAAACATTTTGACCATCCCCCTGGCTTGAAACAGCTATTATTTACAAAGTACGTGTTTAGGAGATTACTCAGAATTTTCTTAACATTCAAGACAGCCTACAAGATCACAACCTGGAGAAACTGAAGGAGACTAAATTCGGTTTGAATCCTAATGAGCTGCAATGGCGAGTCCCTCGGCAGCGCTTGCGCTGAGGAGCTGCAATGTCAAAACAATTTCTAAGCAAAGCCCATAGAATTTAAAGCAAATCAGACATGCTGATAATAAAATAAACACAAAATGAACAAAAGTAGGTGATTTTAACTCAGGCATGGTTCATGAAAGATTCATTGTGAGCTTCAAAAGAGGGAAAAGACTAGGAACCTGTGTAAGCAGTCTAATTTCACTAGATAGGTTAAACTTTAGGAAGCAGCCTTAGTAATGAAGTTTTATGTTTCAAAGAATGAGACAATGACATCTTTTTCTCAGATTGTCTCCTGACAGGAGGAACTAATTACAAAAATAGACTGAACAGATGAGTAATATAGTTTGAGCCATGAGGAACAAGAGAAAGAATGCTGGAGAGGGATGATTTCTGAGTCTCCCTCTCTAACGTTTTTGCCTTCCACATACTTTCCTCTAGAGCTTCTAATGTCTTAAACTTAATTAAAAAAGCAGACTATTTTATAACATCTTTTAGAGGTGATTGCTCTCAAACCCCAAACTGCATGATACAGTTTATTTTTTTTGTGGAAAAAAACCCCTTATATAAGCAAATCCTCACTCATAGTGTACTATCAAAATACAATTGATTTAACAGAGCTGTGATATTTACACCAGGCAAGGATCTCTGCCTCCTGGGATTTAATTCTTCTCTCATTTACATTGTTTTAAGCATACCTAACCACTTAACATTTTGAGGTGCTACTACCAATTTGCCACAGTGCTAGACTAAAATCAGGATGACCTTTTTCTTGCTACCATAGAAAGGTGTTTGATTCTGAATGACCATAACATGGGAAAGATTTATTTGTCAGCTTCTTCTTCTTTAAAGTAAGACATGCAGTATGTGATATTTTGGTAAGAGACAAATGAACCTGATACCTTTGGGTTCACTTTGAATGTCTTATATGACACTGGGTTCACTTCTGAATGTCTTTGAATGTATATGGGCTGACCCTATATACATCCCTGTTCTCATTCATTTTAGCATGTTTCCTTAATTGCAATTTTGCTTACAACCCTTTCTGTCTAAAATTATGCAGTCTGTTAAACTGTACGCTTACCTCACAGTATGAATTCTTCAATAATTAATATGAAATGCGTTCTTGTCTATTCCAGGTCTAAGTTAATTTACATGCTTATGCGAAGTCTGGACATTTCACATTTTATATCATCAGGCTACAGAAACAAACCTGCTTTTTCAACAGAGAAAATAGTGCAGTTATGATTATATTTTGCTGCTCTTTTATGAAAATTTTAAAACAATAAAGAGAATTTAAAAGGACAATGCCATAGGATAGATAAGAGAAATATCTTCTCATCTAAATAATTTCCAAAGGAAAATGTGCATGAAGTGTATGAAAGAAGTCTTAATGTTACCTTCAGATGCCATCTTTGGTACAATCTTCAGATACTGATCTATTTATATATTGACAGATACCTCTCTATGTACACAACCTCCTGCCCTCAGTTTTTCACATCACAGACATTTCAAAGAGCAGCATTAACACATTCCAACTACAGATTGTAGTTGAGCTGTCTACTGTTAAGCAGATACCATAAATATTTGTACTTTTTAATTTCCCATAGCAGTCAGACATGCACATCTCCTTTTATCTCCCCCTGACACTCCACAAACAGCACTGCTTATTCAGCTGATGTTTTAGTTTGAAGAAGAGGATGCTCTGTTTTCACCAGCAAAGCCACAGAATGTTTCTGAAAGCAGCTAGAGATGATGAGACAGGAAAACTTGTTGGTTTTCAGACCTGACCGCTCATGCACATCACTATTATCTTGGATAAACTGTTTTTTAAGCACAAGCTTGAGCAAACAATGGTATGTAAATTGCTTCAACCTACAAATAGCTTTGGGAGGCATTGTGCCTCGACCACAATTCAGAATAATTGTTTAACGGCTTCCCCTTGCTCTAGGGGGATAATAATCAGCTGCTTACCTCTGTCTGTAGTAAAACTACTACATCAGTGCAGAAAACCCAACATAAATGTACACTTGCTCATCTGCTTCATTTAGCTGTTAAACCTTACACATCACTCACTCTTTATTTGATGCACATGCAAATCTTTACTTGCTTTCTATGTATTTGGGCTCTTTATCTCCCATAACCGTACAAATATTTAATTTTTATCTCCTTGTATGCATGTGAAGTTTGAGCAAAACTGCAGCCCATAATTGTCTGATATCATTTTCCTCCCATTTGTGTAATGGAGATAGTAAAGCTTATTCACACATCTAAAACATTTAAGAAGCACTGATTCTAAATTACATGTAGTATATATAAAATGTATTTACATGTTAATGTTATTACGCCATAATGGTATAAAGCATCCTCTCCTGTATATGAGTTAGTCATATGTTATTCATACCACTGTGAATAACACTCAGTGAAAGGGGTAGAACTCCATAATGGGCTATTGGAAGATAAGATGCTAAGAACTCAATGTAGTTAACAGCTTGTGTTACTCTGTGCCATAAAATTGGATTTTGGCAGATCTAAACCCCATTGTAATTTCACATGGAAATTTACTTACCATATTAGTAACTTGTTTTGAAATTTCCAGTGCCAGTTGATTGATTGATTGAAAGAGTAATTCAGTGACAATACTGAAAAAACAGGGATTACTAATTTCTTGAAAGTACGTGATCCGACAGAAGAACTAGGTTGAAGGAGAAGACACAATTAGCCTTCAACTTGAGTGGTTCTTTTGGTTTTACCTCCCAAACTTCTGGTTAACCCCTGCAGCCTGAGGTAATTGTACCAGTGTAACTTCCTCTAGTAACAAGTGGCATTTCCTTGACTTGACACAATAGGCCTTGAGGATTTTCTGGTTGTTTTACTTTCCTTTTAAAGGCTTTCAACATAACAACTGTAATATTTATACTCTTCTATTCTAAAGAGCATTTTTTCCCCTTTCTGTAGGAAGCCGAGACTGTTCCATGCTTGCTCCCAAGCACATCTTGACATTTTGAAAATGAACACAGGTCCCCAGAGGGCATACAATGTGCTCAGATTGAACAGCTGTTCAGTTAGCAGTATATGCAGCCAAATTAACATGTATTAATTGCACATCAGGATCAACATAGACTTAAAGTTCTCTGAAATCAGAGCCCACAAAATACTAATCTTTTACCCTGCCAGCTCCACTTTCACTAATTCCATTATAGGAAATGAATATATACCCATATTCATTTTTTCAACCGGCACTAGCTTTGTAATTCTACAAGTTTAAAAAACAGAGCTACCTGTAGTCGAGAGTGCTATGCTGAGCACTATGCCACAAATACTTATAGTGAATGTTAATAATATTAAAAGTTATTGATCAGAATGTTCTTATGTGGGAATTACAGACATGCCAAAGTTAGCATCAGCAACTATGGAGGGGACAAAATGGTTTTCAACAGCCTACAACACTTTGGTAGTGATGACTGCTACAGAATGTGTATTTCAGTCTTCAGAGGGATCCTAGGCAGTGACTAGGTTGCCTTTTCTTCATCTTCATCATCTCATCATCACTCCATGTACTTATTTCAGCACATGAGAAATGCTGCAAAGAGTAGTAGTAAGTGGAGAATGCACTTGGCTCATTTTGCTTGATAATGCCATCTCAGCATGGTTTTTTTCTGAGATCTCATCGTGTCTGGGCAATTCTTCCAAGCTGACAAAATTTTCTTGTTTGCATCACAGGACGTTATGAAAGAGAGGTTTCATCTGTTTAACCATAATTATCTAACTTGAAATCCAGTGATCTGAATCCAGTGATTGTACAGGTAGTTACTAGTTGTGCTTTCTGGAATATAATTACTTATTGCTGATGGAGTTTATGTCTTTGAACAAAACAAGTGTTCCACTAATTTAAATATGGACTCTCTTAACCTTTAAATAAATGGGGTTTTACTGTTTCTTGATGGAAAATGAGCTGAGATGCAGACATTTCTCTAGTTTTGGTCTCTGAATTAAAGGTTTTACCTTGGTTTCATTACTAGCTTTGATTTCTCTTATGGTAACAAGACTAATTTATTTAAATATGTATTTTTACAGATACTACAACAAATACAAGGTCCTATAACTTTTTCATAACTAATTTCAGGTGAAGAATAGTACTTCTAAAATGCAGGCCTTTGACTGTAATGTATTTCTTTCATCTCATTTATTGTCCTCTTTCTAAACTGTGATTCAGATACTTGCTTACTAAATATTGTCCTGCTATTTTACTGCATTTCAATGGAAATAGCAGCAAAAAACTAGAGCACTAAAATTTAAAAATAGTAACCTATAGTTGTACATCTAATAATGTTAAATAATATTTCTTAAGAGCAGCTATTTATTATTCACCCTGTCTGCCCTTTTCTGCACACACATACTCATAATCAGCAGAGATTTTGTAGTAGTTGTAGTTACCCTAGGGCTATGTCATGAGGACAGCACTAAAATATAGGACCAGAATTACTGGTAGCATAAAACAGTTTGTAGAAACTGAAAGTCTGTTTCACAACTGATTATTGATTGGTATCCTCTTAGAGCCATTCCATTAATGTGGAAATAAAGGAAATATTGCCTGAAAAGGAAAGAGGAAGCAATATCTATATATAAGGGGAACATTTTCTCCAGTACGTCTTATTATTTTGCTTAGCATGAGAGATGCAGCAGGATGATGATGGCGAAAGATCAAAGCATGGTAGCTTTGTAATGTTCTACTAAATTTCTCTTGAGGCAATTTCTAAAATCGTAGTGCAGGACAGTTTTGAACAATTCTACGAGTATTTGTTGTTTCTGTAAAAGTTCTAGAGACCTAAATTTATGATATGCTACGATGAACAAGAGCCTGTACCTAGAAAGAGCTGAAAGTTCTCAGTTTCACATTTTTTAATAAGTGTACAACATATAAAAAAGATAGCTGTACAGTGGGCACACCATACAACTTACTGGGATTTTGACTAAACCACAGAACGTATATCTTGGGCCTTGGAAAGGAATTTCTTTTCCATGTCCTTTCCCTTAAAACTCAAGAAATTAAGATTAGTTACAAGGAACAATCTACTTCACTTTGTTTTATGTTAACACAGAAAATATAAAATCTAATGTAAACAATGTTAGCATTTAAATGTACATACTAGAAAGGAAAATGAAAGAACATCAGGGACTCTTCATTAGGGACTGTAGTGATAGGACAAGGAGTAACAGGTTCAAACTTAAACAGGGGAAGTTTAAATTGGATATAAGGAGGAGTGTGTCACCCACAGCCCGTGGGGTAAGACTTCCTGTAACAGCCCTGGGGGAGGGATCAGGACAAGGGGCTCATGTCTCTGATGGGGTTATTTGGAACCATGTGCCTACCACCATTCCTCTGTGCTCTTTTGTCTTCATGCAAATGATCCTTTAGTCATATAATCCAATGGGAGAATTTAGCACAAATGGATAGAATTAGAAAAATATCCATAAAACAAAATATGAACCTTGTATATTATTTCTCCTTGAAATAGTGTGGGTATTAACACCAGTTTGCAATGTATTAACCAGGCAGATTGGCCAGGTTAATAAATGGTTAGAACAGTGGTGCCATAGTCAGGACCTTGGGTATTTAGAACGCGGGACCCAGTTTAGGAGGCCAGGTCTACTGGAGGCTGGTGGAGCTGGTCTGACAAAGAAGAGGAAGAGCGGTTTTGGTAGAAAGCTTGCCAGGCTGGTCAAGAAAGTTTTAAAGCCAGATGTGTTGAGGGAGGGGGGCATCATTCCATCCCACCACTCCAAGTCAGTTGCCAGCACCTATAATAAATGCTCGGAGCAATGCAGAGATATTCCAGCCACTCCAGCCAATGAGTCATAGAATCATAGAATAATTAGGGTTGGAAAGGACCTTAAGATCACGTAGTTCCAACCCCCCTGCCATGGGCAGGGACACCCCACACTAAACCATGCCACCCAAGGCCTCATCCAACCTGGCCTTGAACACCGCCAAGGATAGAGCATTCACAACCTCCCTGGGCAACCCATTCCAGTGCCTCACCACCCTCTCAGTAAAGAATTTCTTCCTTATATCCAATCTAAACTTCTCCTGTTTAAGTTTTAACCCATTACCCCTTGTCCTATCACTACAGTCCCTAATGAAGAGTCCATCCCCAGCATCCTTGTAGACACCCTTCAGATACTGGAAGGCTGCTATGAGGTTTCCACACAGCCTTCTCTTCTCCAGGCTGAACAGCCAAAACTTTCTCAGTCTGTCTTCATACGGGAGGTGCTCCAGCCCCCTGATCATCCTCGTGGCCCTTCTCTGGACTTGTTCCAACAGTTCCATGTCCTTTTTATGTTGAGGACACCAGAACTGCACACAATACTCCAAGTGAGGTCTCACGAGAGCAGAGTAGAGGGGCAGGATCACCTCCTTTGACCTGCTGGTCACGCTCCTCTTGATGCAGCCCAGGATACGGTTGGCTTTCTGGGCTGCGAGCGCACACTGAAGCCGGCTCATGTTCATTTTCTCATCGACCAACACCCCCAAGTCCTTCTCTGCAGGACTGCTCTGAATCTCTTCTCTGCCCAACCTGTAGCCGTGCCTGGGATTGCTCCGACCCAGGTGTAGGACCTTGCACTTGGCATGGTTAAACTTCATCAGGTTGGCATCAGCCCACCTCACAAGTGTGTCGAGGTCCCTCTGGATGGCATCCCTTCCCTCCGGCGTATCAACTGAACCACACAGCTTGGTGTCATTGGCAAACTTGCTGAGGGCGCACTCAATCCCCCTGTCCATGTCACCGACAAAGATGTTGAACAAGACCGATCCCAACACCAATCACTGAGGGACACCACTCGTTACTGGTCTCCAGCCGGACATGGAGCCATTGACCACAACTCTTTGCGTGCGGCCATCCAGCCAGTTCTTTATCCACCGAGTGGTCCACCCATCAAATTGATGTCTCTCCAATTTAGAGACAAGGATGTCATGTGGGACAGTGTCAAACGCTTTGCACAAGTCCAGGTAGATGACGTCAACTGCTCTGCCCCTGTCCATCAGTTTCGTAGCCCCATCACAGAAGGCCATCAAATTGGTCAGGCAGGATTTCCCCTTAGTGAAGCCATGCTGGCTGTCACCAACCACCTCCTTGTTTTTCATGTGTCTTAGCATGCCTTCCAGGAGAATCTGCTCCAAGAGTTTGCCAGGCACAAGAGGTGAGACTGACTGGTCTGTAATTCCCTGGGTCATCCATTTTCCCCTTCTTGAAAATGGGGGTTATATTTCCCTTTTTCCAGTCATCGGGAACTTCCCCTGACTGCCATGTCTTTTCAAATATGATGGCCAGTGGCTTAGCAACTTCATTCGCCAGCTTCTTCAGGAGCCGTGGATGGATTTCATCAGGTCCCATGGACTTGTGTACGTTTAGGTTTTTAAGATGGTCTCGAACCAGATCCTCTCCTACAGTGGGCCTAGGGTCTTCATCCTCACAGTCCCTGCGTCCACCTTCCAATACTTGGGTGGTGCAGTCAGAGACTTTGCCAGTGAAGACTGAGGAAAGAAGTCATTAAGAATCTCAGCTTTCTCCAAATCCTGGGTAGCCAGTTCTGATATCTTCTGGAGGGGGCCTATGTTGTCCCTAGACTGTCTTTTATTCACTACGTACCTATAGAATCCCTTCCTGTTATCCTTAACATCCCTAGCCGAGTTTCATTCTAACTGGGCCTTAGCCTTCCTCACCTGGTCCCTAGCTTCCCGGACAACATCCCTGTATTCTTCCCAGGCCGCCTGTCCCTGCTTCCACCTTCTATAAGCCTCTTTCTTCCTTTGAATTTTCCTGAGCAGCTCCCTATCCATCCAAGGAGGTCTCCTGGCCCTCCTGCTGCACTTCCTTCTAGTTGGGATGCAACACTCCTGAGCTTGGAGCAGGTAATCCTTGAATAACACCCAGCAGTCTTGGGCCCCCCTGCCCTCTAGAGCTGTATCCCATGGAACCTTACTAAGCAGGCTCCTGAAGAGGCCAAAGTCTGCTCTCTTGAAGTCCAGGGCAGTGAGCTTGCTGCATGCTCTTCTCACTGTCCCGAGGATCTGGAACTTGACCATCTCGTGATCGCTGCATCCAAGGCTGCCCTGGAGCGTCACATTTCCGATGAGCCCTTCCGTGTTGGTGAGCACAAGGTCAAGCATGGCACCTCTCCTTGTTGGCTCCTCTATTACTTGCAGAAGGAAATTGTCTTCCACACAATCGAGGAACCTCCTGGATTGCTTGTGCCGGGCCGTACTGTCCCTCCAACAGATGTCAGGGTGGTGCAAGTCTCCCATAAGAACAAGGGCCTGTGAGCGTGAGGCTGTTCCTATCTGCCTATAGAGCACTTCATCCACAGATTCCTCTTGATCAGGCGGTCTGTAACAGATCCCCACAATAATGTCCCCCATCGCTGTTCTCCCTTTAACCCTGACCCACAAAATCTCTGTTGACTGCTCACCTGTCCCCAGACAGAGTTCCATACTCTCCAGCCTATCCCTAACATAAATGGCAACTCTCCCTCCCCGCCTGCCAGGCCTGTCTTTTCTAAAGAGCCTGTAACCTTCCATTCCAACACTCCAGTTGTAGGAGCCATCCCACCATGTTTCTGTGATGCCTACTATATCGTACTCCCGCAGTCGTGCACACATCTCTAATTCCTCTTGTTTGTTTCCCATGCTATGGGTGTTTGTATAGAGGCATCTGAGCCGAGCTCCAAATGAAGCCGGCTCATTGGCTGGAGCGGCTGGAATATCTCTGCATCGCTCCGAGCATTTATTGTAGGTGCTGGCAACTGACTGGGTGTGATGGGATGAAACAATGCCCCCCTCCCCCAACACATCTAGTTTAAAGCTTTCTTGACCAGCCTGGCAAGCCTCCTACCAAAACCACTCTTCCTCTTCTTTATCAGAGCAGCTCCACCAGCCCCTAGTAGACCTGGCCTACTAACTTGGGCCCCATGTTCAAGGCACCCAAACCCCAGACTATGACACCATCCTTTTAACCATTTATTAACTTGGCCAATCCTCCTAGCTTTTTTAAGGTCTCCCCATGTATCCTGGAGAATTGATGAAAAGACAATCTGAGCTCCAGAGCCCCTAACCACCTCTCCCAGGGCTCTGTAGTCCTTCTTTATGTTCTCCAGGCTACTGCTATCAACATCACTAGCACCCAGATGGATCACCAGAAGTGGGTAATAGTCCGTGGGACTCACTAGAGCAGGCAGCCTCTCTGCAACATCCCTGATCCGTGCCCCAGGTAGGCAACACACCTCCCTTGAAACCAGGTCAGGCCGACAAATGAGTGCTTCTGTCTCTTTCAAAGTAGAGTCCCCTACCACTGTGACCCGTCTCTTTTTCCTGGCAGCACCAGTAGTGATCTTCCTTACCGGCGCACCAGCCGGTTGTTTCTGGTGGGAGTGCCCTTCCTCCTTAGCACCCTGCAGGACAGCAAAGCGGTTCTGGGTGGGGACATCAGATTTAGGAGGAGGCCCCTTGCTTTTAATTGTCCTCTTCCTACTTTTTTTGTTGTTTTTCTTTGTTACTGTTTCCCAGCTTCCTGGGTTGACGGTCTTCTCTCCTCCATGAGCTGCAGGGGACGCTTGAGGCCCCTGCACAGTTTGGGCCTGGAGGAGGCAGTCCTGCTTCCTCTCAGCTTCCCTGACATCTTGCAGCCTATTAACAGCATCCCGCAGCTCAGCCCCTGCTGCAGGAGGACCTCCGCCAGGGAGCACCGAGTGCAGCCCTGCCCATTGTGCACCGTTCCGTCATGAGACCAGTGCAGGCACTCCCTACACTCTGAGCATTGCACTGCAGCCTCCCCTCTCATCGGCACTGTCTGGGTGCCTACGCTGGCCACCGCCGGGGCAGCCAGAGCAGAGCTCCCAGACCGGGCCCTGGTCATACAGCCAGTACTCACCATCCCACTCGCCTGCCCGCGCAAACTGCCTCGACCCGTCCCGTTCGCCTCACTCCCGGTCTCTCGCGCTCCCTGAGGCGGGTTTTTACCCAGTCAGGGCTGGTGCCGCTCCTCCTGGCCCCGCCTCCTGTGAGTCCCTGCTCGCGTCAGCTGAGCTGCCGGCTCCTGGGCAAGTCCTGTCGAGGACCTGAGGCTCCCTCGGTGGCTCTGGCCGCTCTGAGTTGAGGCTCCTGGATGCTGATCTCCTCCCGGCTCTGGTGTTGAAGGCTTCCCCTCTCTCAAGCTACTCACCTGAGCAGTTCAGAGTCGGCTTCATTTGGAGCTTGGTTTAGATGCCTCTATACAAATGCCGGTATTATGGGGAACAAACAAGAGGAATTAGAGATGTGTGAATGTCTGCGGGGGTATGCTATAATTTGGGTGACATAGTTTAGTGTTAGGTGTCCCTGCCCATGGCAGGGGGTTGGAACTAGATCTTAAGGTCCTTTCCAACACTAACTATTCTATGATTCTATGATTCTAAGTTCTTTACTGTTAGGGTGGTGAGGCACTGGAATTGGTTGCCCAGGGAAGTTGTGAATGCTCCATCCCTGGCGGTTTTCAAGGTCAGGCTGGACAGAGCCTTGGGTGACATGGTTAGTGTGAGGTGTCCCTGCCCATGGCAGGGGGGTTGGAACTAGATGATCTTAAGGTCCTTTCCAACCCTAACTATTCTATGATTCTATGATTCTATATATGTTCCAGTATGTACCAATATATGTCCGAAGCTAGAGCTGTCAGAAGGTTACTAAAATCATCAAAAGCGTTCAAGGAAGAAAACTGTGGCAATAGAAATAGGACATAGAACTAAGTATTAACATGATTGGAGTAAAAAGGATGTTAAAAATGCTGTAGATCTCTTGAGCAGTAATGGAGTAGTCAAATTGCTTAAAATTGTAGAAATGGCAGAAGTAATCACTGAACATTTCTTCTCCATGTTTGGGGAAAAAAATTGAAAGAAGTAAATGATAGAGGTGTTTGAAAAGATAATTATAATAAAACATTTTTTGATCTTGTGATAATTTGAGATGATGTCTAGAGCTAAATATTAAAGTGATAGACATTTTGAAAAGAGCATGTCCCTGTGTCTTGCATTCAGAGGTTTTGAAAGAATTAAGTGAGGAATTCTATCAGGATTTGACCTCGGTTTTCACCATATTTTGGAACGCCAAAAGAGTTCCAGAAGAGAGCTAATGTTATGTAGTAATTTAGAAGGTGTCAGAAGAAATTATTTACTACTGTATTCAGTGCTTAGTAATATGCTTAATTTGGCATTTCCTCAGGATTTTCTCTTTAAGAATATAATGCTTAAAGGCTGTATTCCTAATGATTCTATAGGTGCTTTGGCTTCTGTGCTGCCAAATATTCAGTAATGACCAACAGAAAACCTAAAATCATAATTCGTAAGATTTGCAGGGATGCAAAAGTAGGGAAGGCATAAAAAATGAAGGTGAATATAGATATGTTAGTGTTCTTACCTCCAAAAAGTTCTGAACCCCAAATTATTTAGAAACCTATAAATATTACATCAGGATTGTTCTGTTATTTTGGGACCTCTTTTAAAAAGCAGCCTGAATCTGAGCTGATACGTTCTCATGTCTACGAAGAAAACAAAAGCTATATTGCAGTAGTTCTTAGGGTTAATCATGTATCTTAGGAAAAGAACTCTAGCTTAATATGTCTGTCATACGTTTGGCCAAGAAGGACTTTATCTCATAACATGAGGCTAATTGCAGTGCTTTTGGTCAGTCAAGAAAAAACAGCTTTGGGGAAAAGTTTATGTGGCAGTTCTGAGTGATTGTCTTATGTCAAGTTATCATTTCATCTGAAGAACAGACCTTACCATTAAAGTAAATATTTCCTCACATCAAAATGGATAGTTATGTTCTTGGAAAAGAACTACTATTACTATATTAACTACACCCTAGTTCACCCTAGTTTAATCACTGAAAGATAGTCTTTTCCTTTAGAAGACAGATAGTATATAAACTTCGTTGATTTCAAAAATGGTATTCAAGACTGGGTTGGACAGAGCCTTGGGTGGCATGGTTTAGTGTGTACCCATGTAGACATGTGTACCCATGTCTACCCATGGGAGGGGGGTTGGAACTTGATCTTAAGGTCCTTTCCAACCCTAACTATTCTATGATTCTATGATTCTAAAATATTCTTTTATTTCAAATGCAGGAGTTCAGTTCTTAGTCAGGTGATGTTAGACCTTACCAAATATGAGTCAATAACCAATTTTACAGTGTTTCTGACAGTGGATAGATGTGAACTGTAAAAAAAAAAAAAAAAAAACCACAAGAAGAAAATACACTGAAGAAATAAAATTAGCAGATACTAGAGAGTTGCATTTGATGCAAGAATTTCAGTCTTTGCAATAATCATGTCATATGATTAGGGCCAAAAATCCTGCTGGCAGTGTGGTGTGGCTATCTCCAGGATCTGGATTCTGTGGGACACTAGTTGCCCTAGTTTAGTTTGTCCTGGTGCGTGGTGGAGATAAGAAGCCACAAGCCAGTTCTTACCCCTGGAATGAAAACCTCACATCCAATGACTCAATTCAGTGCTGATGTGGGGACAACATGGATTAGTCCGGGTGATCCTGCAGGTGCTAATGCTGCATCAGACATAACCCCGCCCTCCTCACGCATGCACATGCTCTGCTGAACCTGATAGTTTTTCTTGTGGAAGAGCTTCAGGGTTAAATTACTTCCCTATTATTGCAGTATTATGATTTTCTTACTCATACTATTAGCAGTGTTTCCACTCTTCAGAAAAGGGAACAGTTTTGAATCTAGATAGACTGTATGTACGATTGGGCCAGACTTTCAAAATGATTTCTGTACAATTGCTCATGTATACAAAGAGTTACAGGTATATATACTTTATGAATAGCTCCCTACAGTGTTCAGTGTTTGCGTGGACATATATGACTATTCCATAATTGTAAAAAAATGCCTTGGTTAGTGTGGGATATACCTTAAAAGAATGCTTAGAAATAGAAATAAAAGAATTGTATTCTGCTTCCAGCTTTTCCAAAGACTTGGTTGAGTGACTTCAGTGAAACATTTTCTGATAAACGATGCATTCCTGTTTCACTGACAAAACAATAACTTCTAATTCCATGGAAAAAAAGGAAACGAATACTGAAGGCGGCTAAAAGTGTAATGCAATAGCATAATGTACTTACACAAACATTGCAAACAGCAAAAAAATAAATCACACTCATGATTTAGAGTTTGCGGTAGACAGACTCAGTTTTAATTGACTTGTGATTGAAATCTTGGTTTGTGGCGTAATCCTATGTTTGTGTAGTAGGAATAAGACCTTGCTGAAAACAAACTGGAAGATCTTTATTCCCAGAGAATGCTTAAAATAGGACAGAAACAGAATATAAAGAGAAAAAGAAGATAGAAGGGTGATAGTTCCTTGTGTGTTCCTGAAGCAACATAGCATCTCCAGGCTTTCAATAGAAAGTGACAGCTTTAATTTACAATTAAGCTTGGAGAAAATTTTATAGCTCTGAATTGAATTCTTTTATGTGGGTAATACAAATTGCTTATCAGAACAAGCACATTTTTTAGACCACAAGACACTTTAGGTTATATACTGTGAATTCAGAAGAAGGGTCTTGAATTTACGTTTAGAGAAAAATATACCATAAATTGGATCATTAGAGAGTCAAAATGGGGATAAGATTAAAGGTATACCTGAGGACATACGTATCTTATACATTATCCATGTCCTATTATTCCTATTCATTCTTCACTTGAATAAATCAGTTTGCTTTTGGAGAAAAATAGAAGCAAGATGGGTATCTTACTGGGTTAAACAGGTATTCATTGCAGAATAGGCAATATAACTAATAGTTATATGTATCCTCTTTATTTATATTATGTTAAAATCGTAGAACTTAAAAACAGGAAGCCTAGTAAAAGTTCCTACAAATGCCAGTTGAACTAAAACACAGGGAACATCCATACTACCAAATAGAGAAGGGAAAGAACCCCAGTAGGCTCATCTGGGCTCTCTGTGGTGTACGTATGTGCCTGTGGCACAAAGGCATAACCACTCTTGTTGTGAAAGGTTTTCTTCTCTTCCAACAGTTTGAGATAAGCTTGAAATAAAAGGTGAAAGTTGTGTTGCAGCAAATCAGAGTTGTGTTTTTACAGCATGAAAAACAGGTTCTATGTATTTACTGTCTACCAGTGGTAGGGTATGAGAGTATGTGGAAGTGCTTGAAAATGAAAAGCCTTCTGGGGCTACTCTTGTGCATGGTATTTTTAAGCATGTTTAGCTCTTAAAATTCAGCTACCATGAGAAAGTTGAATTACATTTGAGAAAGTGAATTTGGACTTTGTCCTTATTCTTTCAGCATAGGGGAAGTTACCTTTTTTCTGGGTAAATATTTTGCATGCTTCCAGGTCTTCATCTGAATATGAAGTGCATTTCAATTGGAGCAGCAGTCTTGTGATTTTTTGTAGAAGAATTATAATATATTATATATTATATATATATTATATTATATTATTAAATATTATATATTATATAATATTATAACATTATAATGAAGGAAATATGATGAGTTTATGGCAGAGAATTAAGGTAGTGGTGTCAACCTCTCACTGTATTTTGTAAGTAGCCATAAGACAGTGATAAAAGTTGATATTTTATTCATCTCACTGAATTGCAATAGCCTTTCAAATAGTAATAGATTGCAATAAATTACTCCTGGGAATTCAAGAACATAAGAATGGCTATACTGGATCAGAGAAAATACTTAGATAATCTACTTTCCTATCTGTAACAGTGCTCAAATTTTTAGGAAAAGAGTGTGAGAAACATACAGGGACTTTGGGGAGATTTTGACAGACTTTATGAAAAGGCAATGTTAATATAATGCCCATTTGCAACCAAAAAGGGTTATGGTTTAACTGTTTTACCAAAGAATTACAGTAAGAAATGTTTTATCCCTTCCTAGCACACAATGCAGCTGACTCTGGAGCATGAATCTGCTTCTTGTTCCCCACGTTTCTCCTGTAGGGGATAAGGGATGAAAGGGTGGCAGAGTGCAAAGGGCACAAAACCCAATATAAACTGCACCTTTCCAGGGTCCTGTGGTTTACTTTAGTTTTTCAGTGAAACTAGAGGCAAGTCATTAAAATTCACCATTGCTCTTTGTGTTCAAAGGAGCCCTAGAGCAAACCAGAGAGACATTAACCCGTAATTAAGGCCAGGAATAAAAGGTTTGTAAGGTATAAATTTAGCAGTGAAAGTGTGCATGTCATGGCATATTTCTGAATAAATAATCTGTTTGTTACCCTGTTGAGCATTAAATAGCAGAACATAACTTAGATATTTGCATTTTTGGAATCCAAACTTGTTGACAAACATAAGGCCACCAAGAGCTGATGTTGTAAATGGTTTACCTCGAACCTTAGAAATCCATTAGAAATAATGAGTTCACCATATGGCAAGATATACCCCAAGTGACACAGAAATGCAACAATCATTGCTGCTAAAAGTTTATAGCAGAGTGCACACAGGAGATCTGTTGGTCCTAAAGAAGTAAATGAAAGACTTGTGGGTTTAGAGGGCAGCTTGTCCTAGAGATGACGTCTGAGTATTTAAAGAAGGCATTACAGCGAATGAAATGAAACAAGAGACATGACAGCTCAGGTGGAAGCAGGAATAAACATGCTTGAACATGCTTGCAGCTTCTCCAACTCCGAAGTTAAAAAAGATATCAAACAGCAGAGATATGGGGGGCATACCTCATATGGAGAAATAGGGTAGGTTTTCATTGTATCAGATTCCTCTGTATTACTCCCATCTGCTGAATCACTGGATTAAAAAGGCTTCTCTTCTGACAGTGGATTTTCAGGAGCTCCTGCAAGATAATGAATGTTTATCATTTCTTGCCATGACATCAGATAAGGCAGACTCGCCTTGTCTTTTTGCCTATTCCAGCAGTGATAAGAACAGAGATTACAACACACCTTCCCTGAGGTCTGAAAACTCACAGACTGATTGCTTAGTCCTGCTGAAAACAGGTGTCTCTCACCAGGGAGATGAAGCTGGAATAAATAAGCCTGCAGTGACTGAAACTTACTGGATGTATAAGCATGTGACCTCCTATTGTGGTTACTGGTATTCACAGTGATACCTTGCATTATATTTTCTCTTCACGGTTTTCCCTTTCTGAACTTGAACAGTAAAATTAAATGAGGCAGAAGGTTTGCAGCAAGATTTTTTCCCCAGGTTTAAAGGCTTCCCTTCATATTTTGTTCTAATCCAGCTGTTTTTGGTAGATAAAATGTGAGTAAGAAAGGAAGGCAAGTAACATACTTATCCACTTGGCCTTTTCAACAATTCTTTTCACTAACTTTTAAGAGTGACTTTCACAGTGGTAAGACCT
Organism: Psittacula echo; assembly: GCF_963264785.1. NCBI lineage: Eukaryota > Metazoa > Chordata > Aves > Psittaciformes > Psittacidae > Psittacula > Psittacula echo. Next base: position 123,307,878 of record NC_137737.1, read on the forward strand.
TCACACAAATTACTAATGATGAAACATACCTATTTGATAGTTGTAACTTTGCTCATCTCATTTTCTCACTGTTGATAGTATTTGTGTTCAAATAAGAGTTTGGAATTTTCTGATTCATTTCCCTTTTTCTTTTTTTTTTTTTTTCCTGAATCGTGCAATCAAGTAGTAATACTGAAATTTCAAGACCACAACCCTGCTTCTACCGAAAAACAGGTGATTGTGCCACAGTGACAAAAATCTGCCATCATATAAATAGTACAACTTCTTGAAAGACTTGAGCTATACAGAGTTTCGAAAAGCCTAATTTGGTAGAGATATTCTCTCCAGCCATACATTCATTGAGTGGGTGAGAATATTTCCTAGCACTGGAAGCCATGTGCAGGCAGTTTATGTCTTTGCAGAAAACTAGTCAAGATAATGTTCTAAGGCATGCTTGATGTTTTGTTCATAGAGGAGACAAACAGCCTTGCAGTGTTTCAGTTGCATGTGCTGTCATTAATATAAACTTCAATAGTTGCATAATAAATATGTCTAGATGTTATCATCCAAAATTCTCACTGTGCCCTGTAGTCCCTGGCATAGCAAATGCTAGAGATTTCTGGTAGCAACTGCTTTTCCCAAGTGTAATATTTTTTAACCATGCAGCTGGCAATGCTGTCTTCTTCTACAGATGCTTGAGGTACATTTACTTCTCAATGCTTATTTTATGTTTAATTCACTGACCAATCGGTTGGTTGGTCTTACATTTTTCTTCACTGCAAATATCTCTAGTCAGATTCTGATTCATCTAACATTCATTTTGCTTAAGTTAACACCATGATTTTATGGAGGAAATGCATAGTGCTGTGATGCTCCACTCATAAAGATCTTCCTTTATCTCATAGAGCTGGGGGGGGCGGAATTTTGGCAGTTCTACCCATTCATTTATGGCATCCTGTAGCTCATTCCTGAACAACCCCACAAATTCATTTGTGGATTACTGCTGAGAATGAGAGTTTCAGGTTCTGATGCTGGTATGACTGCATCAGTTTTGCCAGGGCCTTTGCTCTAAACTTAGCTTATTTGTTACTGTTTCCTTTTGTCCTCCATATGAAATGCTACCTTACTGAAGTTTATAAATTTCATCCTGATTTAGTACTATCATCAGGTCTGCCACAGCAATAAAAATAGCATATCTTGAAGACAGAAACATGCCTTGGAGTGTCTTGTATTTGTACAAAGTTACCCCTTTTCCACAGATACTGTCGTAGCACATATACTGAGTTTATTAGAAATCATATACTGAAAGTCACTGAAAAAGAAAACAGTTTTACTGTAATAGTGACCGAGCATGGTCCAGAGATGTGGAATCTCCATCCTGGGAGATACTTAAACGCAGTCTGGACACAGTCCTGGGTGCCCCTGCTTGAGCAGTGTGTTTGAACCAGCTGACCTCCAGAGGTCCCTTCCAATCTTAACCGTTCCGTTGTTTTTGTTCTACTAGCACTCAAGACCTATTCATTAAGTTTAACATTGATCTTCTGTAAAGCCACCCAGTATCTGTGTTTTCTGTGGGGCAGTTTGTACAGTTTCAGATGATAGCAGAGAGGTATTTGCACACCATCTATTACAGTAAGGATTATATCTGAAACGGAGTATAAGGTCTCCTTCATACAGCACACTCACTCTGGTATTTTTGTTATCCATAAATGCCCTATGCAGTGCATGTAGTCTGGAGGATACATTATTGTGCTCCAGCTCAGAAAAGCATAGCATAAAAGGATGATATTTTACAAATAATTAAGGCTGTTGATTCTTACCTCAGTTGTATAGAAACATTACACATGTAGCGTTAACACAAACACCTCCTTCTGATGATATGCTGACAAATGGTTGGGGAACTTTACAAACCTTTGGGATCAATACCCTGAAATCCAAAGGAGAAATATTGTACTGTTGGAATCTATTATATTGCATGAATTCACACCAGTCTCTCCCGGTTTCCCTGCGTAATCTTGCTGAGCATCTCTAGATAATTAGGGATAATTACCTCTAGCCTTTGAATAGCATCAGTGTATTTCATGACATTCTAGTAGCCCCCTGCTTTCCTCATCTTGTTTGTTCTGTTCCTAGCCTTTTGAGAGACAATTGACAAGTTTGGGTACCTCTGTTTGCTGGCTGAGCTTAGGGATGGACAATAGAGCTGCTGGAGAGTGTTTGATAGAATAAATAGCAAGAACACTGCTGAGATAAATGGAGAGCTCCACTGGATATCACCAACTATCTTCTTTTGTAGTGAATGCTGAAATACCAGCAGTTGGGCTAGTGGAGAGTGGCAAGAACTGTGAAGGTAAAGGGAGATAATTGCTGCATCTGTGATTTGCAGGGACAAGGCTAGATAAACTTTTTCAAAACACTACAGGCCAACTGCTCAATGTGTGGTTTTTATCAATGAGAGGTTATTCAAGGGACAAAACCCAGAAGTTACAGGATTAAATGGAAATAACAAGACAAATGGAAGTGAGTCAACAAGAAATGAATTAATTTCTGTTCAAATCATGCTAGAAATATTAAAATTAAACAATTTGAATACTTGTTTTAAGAAAGAGTTCCAAATATATCACATGCAAAGAACTTTTGCAGTGTTTTATGTATAATTTTGAGTTTCAAAGGAGTCATCTCTGCTTCTAAATACTTGTTTTTCATTCAGATCATAACATCTCTCTCTCTCATGTGAATTATAGATTATCAGTTAGTGCCACGCAAAAGTTGCCCTTCTTATGTGGAGGACACCAGAACTGCAAATCCCTGACAAGGCCAAAGTCTGCTCTCTTGAAGTTCAGGGCAGTGAGCTTGCTACATGCCCTTCTCACTGCCCTGAGGAGCTCAAAATCTTTTTCTTTTCTTCACAGAAGCAGGAACAGCTTTGCGAGACAATGCGGAAACCTTTGTAAAATCTAGTCCCCTATTGGAAGTTATTCTTACAGTAAACTTTGTTGATTAATTGCTTTAGATAAAACAAATAATTTGTCATGCTGCTATTCAATCCTATCCTTTCCCTTAGTGGGAGAGGTTAGAAAAAGAAAACGGATGCCCTACTTTTTGTTGATAGCAACTGGCAGGAGGATGCTCATGGTATGCTGTATCTGTGTCCAGGCTGCATGGTTAGATATTTGATACTAAAATATGGTACTTGAAAGAGAAAAAAACAGATCCAGTACAAAGGAGAACCTCTGGTAGCTCACATCCAGCCAGTTACCTGGACATGTAGGAATTAGGAGATGGAAGCTGGTAAATGCCAGTCCAGATCCTGCATTATGTTTTGACAGTTTGTAGGATTTCAGCATACAGCAGGCAGAACTCAAGTATTCAAGTATTCTTGATTATACAGAAGAATGAACAAAGAACATCTTTATATTTATTATTTTTCAATAATGAGCTTGGATGTCTGCTCTTAAGTGTTGCTGCCTTAGGTTCAGTTGGTTCAGTTACTTCAGTTTGTCTTAACATCAGTGTAAATTGACGTGCTCAATTATAATGTCATGAACAGTTTCACTTCCCTCAATGGTGTGAGCTGGGCTGCTTGTGGGGATGAGACAGAGATCTGAAGGGAGAAAAAAAGGACAACAGTGAAGAAGACTATAGAAGAGAGTCAGGTCAGTTCAATACTCAGTATCTTTTCCTCTCATCAAAGGAAAAAAATAAATAGCCTTTTCAGCCCATGGAAGTAGCGAGAGCATCCTTTGTCCTCCCCATAAGCCTTCTTGGCCAAATAACTCATGAGATCAAGAGACGTTGCTGCTATGCTGTAAATAGGGAAAGACTTTATTTTATGCCACAACATGAAATAATCCTGTATTAGGGAGTTTTCTTGTCAAAGCCATATGCAATGAAGTCAGAGGACCTATGACTGTGATGAGTGCTCATCTCAGCCTCTCTTTCCTCACACACTCATAGTCTGCCTGTTTGTGCTGGGGATGGATTTGGTGCAGATCCTGCAGTGAATGTTCTCAGCTTTTTCTTTTTTGCTCTTTTTTTCTGGGGACTGGATACCACAATCGTCAGAACCTAACAGGGATCTGGGGCTGTAAGTATCATTGCTATCAAGTGCTGGCATCACCAGTTACCTCCTTGTCTTAACCTACTATGCCCTGGGAATTCAAAGTAGTAGTAAACATGTTACTTTCTCACTACCATTAGTTAGTCAGTAAGTACTTTACTCCACCATTTCTTAAGCAGTGATTGAGAAAGCCTGTGAAGGTACATAGACTTACTGGATGTGTTCGAATGTGCAAATAAATGAAAGATAAACCCCAAACAAACAAAAACCCCCACAACCTTACAGTTATGAAAGTTTAGGATTTGAAAATATGATAGGATGTAATGGTGTGGCAAATAAGAACTTCATTTTGGATTAAAGCCACCGCATATGTAGCTTGATTTAATTGCAAAGAAGACAGATTTTAATTTGATTTTCCCTTTTCTCTAGATTAATTTCACATGGACTTTATCATTCATAATAAACTAGAAATCTTTAAAGATCTTTAACCTATGCCCATCTCTTACACTGTCTTTTGCTGTATGTATGCTGGCATTTAAATGAAACAACCAATGGAGTCTTAAATGCCACTATAAGCACATTCATTCCGGCTGTTTGCAGGATTGTATAGGTCAACCAGCCAAGGGGCTTGACTTTAGTGTCTTGGGATTTGTTGCAGCTTCATTGGAGGGTTGAAATTCAATCTTAAATCACTGTGCTGTAACGAGTTGGTGCTACGGAGTTTTATTACAATAGTTGGCTTCTTCCTTACTCTGGCTACCCATAGACTGGAACTGCATATTTGTAGTGTCGTCTTTGGTGCAGATTCAACAGTCAGGCTTGGGTGTACCACACTGGCGCCCATAGTGTTCTGGTTAGAGAGACTATATGATGTCACCTTTTATATCACTGTAGTCAGGCGAGCCTGCAGAATAAATACTGATGAACTCTTCCTTCCATGCTAATGAGACTCTTAAATAATTTACTGTTGCCCTTATGAGCCAGGTCCTGCCACCTTCATGCAGTCAGAGCTTCTTTTGACTTCTGCAGGAGTTTTATCTGTTACAGAACCTGAGGCTTGGGCTCAGTTTTGGTGGAAGTGCACAACACCTTCATATCCATCACTGAAAAGCTTCCTGCACATTACTAAAAGGCTTTTTTACTGCACATAATCAGGAAAACATTTTTCTGTTAAGAATTACCTTTGTTCTATGACTGTCTGATAATGTTCCATCACGATATTAATATATATATAGAATCATAGAATCATAGAAGAGTTAGGTTTGGAAAGGACCTTAAGATCATCAAGTTCCAACCCCCCTGCCATGGGCAGGGACACCTCACACTAAACCATGTCACCCAAGGCTCTGTCCAACCCAGCCTTGAACACTGCCACGGATGGAGCATTCACAGCTTCCCTGGGCAACCCATTCCAGTGCCTCACCACCCTTACAGTGAAGAACTTCCTCCTTATATCCAATGTAAACTTCCCCTGTTGCAGTTTTAACCAGTTACCCCTTGTCCTATCACTACAGTTCCTAATGAAGAGTCCATCCCCAGCATCCTTGTAGGCCTCCTTCAGATACTGGAAGGCTGCTATGAGGTCTCCAGGCAGCTTCCTCTTCTCCAGGCTGAACAGCCCCAACTTTCTCAGCCTGTCTTCATACGGGAGGTGCTCCAGTCCCCTGATCATCCTCGTGGCCCTCCTCTGGACTTGTTCCAACAGTTCCATGTCCTTTTTATGTTGAGGACGCCAGAACTGCACACAATACTCCAAGTGAGGTCTCCCGAGAGCAGAGTAGAGGGGCAGGATCACCTCCTTTGACCTGCTGGTCACGCTCCTTTTGATGCAGCCCAGGATACAGTTGGCTTTCTGGGCTGCGAGCGCACACTGAAACCGGCTCATGTTCATTTTCTCATCAACCAAAAGCCCCAAGATATATATATAACCCCAAATATATATATATAAAACATATATATATTTGTTAAGATGTGGAGAAAATGAGCTAAGAAAGAGAACCCTTTCAACATCTTATAATTATGATTTATAGATTTCCAAGATCTGATATTTACAATCTCTCCTTAAGCTATGGACCAGATTCTCAGATGAGATTAAGTTCTTGCCACTCGTTTAGGGGTGGATGGTTCTGAGATATGAGGACAATATTATTAGCTTTCAAAAATAATTGAGCAATACTTACCTGTCTTTTTCCTTAAGCAGTTTTCAAAAAACTGCTGGTAAAGTACTGATGAGGGATAGTTGGGTTTTTTTCCTCAATTAAAATACTTTGAATTATTTTGCTAAAATATGATGTCTTCTGTAACATTATGTGCTATCGCTACCATCATCCTCCAATGAACTTCTTCTCTAAAGCACTTAGGAGAATGGTATAAAGACTGTTATCTAATTCTGAATATTTTTCACAGGAGCTGAATAGTTGAGTAAGAGTAACATTCATTGTTGAAAGGCAACATAGTATGGCTTAAAAAGAAGGAATATTTTTTCATACCTGCCTTTCTATTTATTTTGCATTATACTTGTCCAGTATTACAGCTACCCAAGTGACAGTCAATTACCTATCTGTCTGACTAACATGGAACTTTTGATATTAGATCATCAGGGTTTTTTTCTTCTTTGACACTTACTTGTCAGAAAGCTAGCATTTTCTCTTTTGCTCCATGAAACCAAACTTGCTATAAATATTATCGATTTACTCAGAACCTTCTTTGAAATTCAATAACCTTCATGCCACATAATCTTATAAGTGTATTTAGTGAACTGTTATAAGGGATTGGCCTCTTAAAACCACCCAAAAGCTAGTATTTCACCTAGACAAGTGAATTCAGATCATTAAAATCTAATGGGAATCTCCTCTGTGGTGAAATGATTGCTTTAACAGTCGCTAAAGATGTAAAGAAGTGATATAAGTCAAATTTTAGCATTTCATTGTGACACAGACTATATATACTCTTCTCAGGTTGTGAAGCCTCTTTTGAAAGCTGGTAAGTCGTAGGTAAGGAGGCTGTAACCTTTAGCTGTGGGACAGTCACTTCCTAGAGTGTTCTTAAGCCAAGAGCAGTTATCTAATGCCACCCTTCCACTTCAGATTTAAATCTTCTCCCGTCTGTTACAAACCTGGCATTTCTCCCATGTTAGATTTTATATTCCTTCTTACTGAAGTCAAAAGTGTCAGTAAAATTCTGAAATTACAGCAAGAGTATAAAATGTGTGTAAAAAGTGTTTTATGCTTTGTTTGTTTGTTTTAACCTTCTCCTTGCTTCATGTGTTAGTTTTCTGTTAGAAATTCTGGATTTTAGCGTTTGGCACGTCAATCATTTACTCTCCAATGCTGAGGTTTTTTCCAGGCTATTTTGGTAGCTTTTTGACATCTTTTTTCCTTAAATTAGAAAGTGTGTATTCTCCAAAATAATGGAAAAGTGTGATGTGAACATTGTGCACTTTCCCCAAGGTTTTACAAAAATGTTCTCTCAGTGGAACGTCTGGCAAGAAAAAGGAAATATGTGCCTAAGAGCACTGGAATGTGAATACAGGGTTTAAGTCAAATGTGTTTAGTGCTAAAAATTACGTTGATCCAAGGTCTGCTCTATTCCAGCTGAGTACTCAGGCTACAGGGTGGCATGAATGGCTTCCACTGCTCTTTTCCTGCCTAGGCATTGCCCTCTTTCTTGTGCTGGTGTACAGCTTTTTGGAGGTATGCAGTGATCTGGGAAAAAAAGAGGGAAGGAAGGAAAGAAGGAAGGATGGAAAGAGAATGGGATGGGATGGGATGGGATGGGATGGGATGGGATGGGATGGGATGGGATGAGAGAGAAAGGTCAGTGCTCTGCTACATACAGCAAAACTGTCCCAGGACTTCAGAACAGAAGACACTTAAAGCTCCAGGTGGAATTTTCTGGAGGATGCTTGGGAACCAGCTCAGTTTTTTAAGTTGCATCAACGAAACTGGACCATACCATCTGTACTTCAGCATGGCATGTTGGAAACTAGTGGCAATGGTAAAAGGAGCAACTTTCCTCAGAGGTTCATCATACCCAGGAAACTCCTTCTGAAGCCACAGGTTAAATTTATGACCATAAGATGCAGCAGAGAGTTTTGGAGAAAATGTCTTTATCCTTATGAACAGCAGTTAGTATGGATGATGAGCTGTGCCCTGGCACTTGTCCTATGAAGTTATTATTATTATATATTATAATTAATATTATAATATATTATAATTATTATATATTTATATATTTTTATTTATTTATATATTTTATTATATAATATTATTATAATTATTATATATTATAATTATTATTCTCCTGAATAATAATTATTAGCAGCATCAGCCACCTCTGAGACTTGCATGCATAATTCAAATATTTCAGATAATTCCTGACTTGAACTTTGAATGTGAATGCTCTGGACTGTAATTTTTGCAGTCCCAATTTTTTGTATACGATTTTTATTTTCAAAACCTGGGGAAACAGTGTCTATTTGGAAAGTCATAATTATTTGTGTCTTTTTTTCCTAGTTTTTAAATTGTTTTTATTTCAAAACAAGGTGTCAAAACTATAAAGTTTTATAGCTCTGCAGCTATTAAATATTTAATATTGTGATTATTTCTTGAATACAAGTTTGTTAGAGGTAGAATGGATATTTTTCTTACATGACAAATTGAAGCAGCTGTTGCATATCAAATGTGGAGTAGATTATATTTCCCTAATTTTGTAAACTCAGTAGTTTATAGCATATCAAATTTGCAGATATTTCTATATCTGTATATATCTATTAAGCTTTTATTTTTAAATTAAGCATTTTGATGTTTTTATAGTTATATCAAGCCACTTTTAGGTCTTTTGTTGTCTAAAATTATATGTTACAGATGAAAGCTCTTTTTCTTCATCTAGTAACTCTTTGGATGGATATAGATGTAGTTATTCACCTCAAACTAACCTGCCGTTTATAAAAGCTTTTTCATTAAAATATAAACCTGACTGTTATACATGAGATTTCTGACAGAAGAGAAAATTGACTTTGTAATTCTAGTCTGGTGTCTGATCACTCAGACAGCTTCTGATACCTATTTTGAAGTGTAACAGGACCCGAGCATTTGGAGGAGGCGTTTACTCCATAGGGGGCATTTGTTGAAGTCTTCTCTCAAAAAATGTTTTGTTTTTTTTTGTTTTTTTTTTTAATCTATCTGTTGACTAGGACTATTGTGGGATTTATTTCTGTACTCCCTATGCAGCATTGCTGATTGCTGCCTCCCATTTTATTTTGTTACTCTTTCGCCATAAGCAGCACATGAGGCATTAAGGATACAGCTGCCCTATGTCTTGTATTCAGGATGCTTCAAATGTGCTGACATCTGGTTGATCCATTTAGGTGGAGAAGCTCAAAATTGAAACAGATTAGCTTTCCTGAACTTTGTGCTACTCTTAACACAAAAAGGCTTGGGGCATGGCCAGAAGGGAAAATTCAGCCTGTGTGACTTTAATGCAGCCCAGTCTTGTAGCTTAGTACCTTCTCCTTGCACTCTGTAGTAAGGGGGACATGGGGAATGTTTGACAGACTTAGTGAAACAAAGAAGTAAAAGAACAAGACAAATGTGGCACATCTTCATTAAGTGATCTGATACAGCCCCACTAGAGCACTTTACTGCTAGTCCTAGTCTCCTGTGTTGTGCACTTTACATTACAAGATTGTTCATGCTGATGGTGACTAAATAACTGAGCGCTCCCTTGGCAGCAGTAATAAGAAATACTATGTCTCCTTTTCCAAGTGTTGTTATAAGAAAATGTTATTTCCTATCAACTTTTATAGATTTTTATAACTTCTTATGAAAATTTTTCACACAACTGGACATAGGTTTCACTAAAAACTGACCCCAGTATTGAATTTGCCAAAACTAAAGCCTTTCTTTTTTATTTTCAAGAAAGGTTTGGGTTTTAATTCCACTTCTATGTTAATCATTAAAAAACAGTATCAAGCAACAATTTATGATGGACACTCCCAAATTTTATTGTCTTAGTTATCTCCAGTAGTGGAGGTGCCAGCTTCTCCCAAACATGTGTTTGTCAGGAAAGGTATGACAGTAAGCTCCAAAAGGACCTTAGTCACATCAAGAATAGCCCATTTCTCTCTCCTTGAAATCCTCTGACCTACCAAGTTGATATATGCCTTCTAGCAACAGGAAAAGTGGAGCCAGCTAACACTGCCTTCAGTGCTCAGGTGTTCTGGCTGTTTGCAGAAGAATCTGAAAATGATAATGAAAGCAGAAATTTGTGTGGGAAAATTTCTCATTGAGAAAAACAGCCTCTTTATCAAAATGGTTTTGGTGAGAACATTTCAAAGTACTCACATGCATGCAGCTCCAAGTGAAACTATCCGTCACGGTTTCTGCTCATTTCCGACTGCACCACATGGCAGAGGTTAGTCTGATGGCCACTTGTGGCTACTAGGATTTTGGATCTGTGCAAACACAGACAGTACTGGATCTTCATTTCTGTGTAAAAATAGCCAGTAATTGTGCACAGCTACCTGTTTCCCTCCCTTTATTCTGATTATTTCTGTGCAGCGAATTACCTGAATCACAAAGTGGAATTAGGGACTGCTTTTATTCATTTGCATGAAGCTAAAAAGTCTATGGCCTTCACCTCTGCCTGGGGACTCTGTTGTGTGAAATACTAGATTTAAGAACAGCAGCACTCACATGCTTTCTGTATTCAGTGCATATTGCTCATGGTATAAAGAAAAAAGAACTTAGTATGTTTTCTCTGCCATTATCATGAATTATTATGTTTTTACCTTCTATCAGCACTGTCTGCAAGAAGGTTTTGTAATTTAGAAAAAGAGTAGCAATTTGAGCAGGATAGACATGCCTCCTACCTCTTTCTTTTATTTAGATTTTTTCCCCTACTGATGTATTCTGTGGTCTTTATGGGTGAGACAAATACTCTGTTGATGACAAGAGCAAAATACATGAGACTTTAGCTGCACAGGACAGTCTCACTGCATAGCCTGATGGTGAAAGCTCTTGTTAGTGGGCAAGGAATGGTGCTGTATGTTTGGCATCCTGCTGCCCGGACTCCTTTGGTGGTTTACGTGCTGTCACTGTATATAAAAATAAAGAGCCTTGTAGGCAAGAAATAAGAAACTCCCAATCCCAGATAAGCGCAATAAGCAGTAGGCTGTAGGCTCATGTTTCTGCTTGTGCTCTCTTTTTGACTCACTAATTTTGGGTTTTTTTTGGCTGGTGACACAGCTTCAAGGAGAAGCTCTCCCCCTTAGTATCCTAATTGACGTTTCAGTAGGCAGCAGGAGAGGAAAATGAACCTTATTTCTTTTTGTTTGCAGTGGGTGCATTTATCACAGTAATCTATAAAAAGACTAATTATGTTTTATATGTGTATGTCTATCTACCATTCATATACACATTTATGCAATCATCTTTGGGAAGATACCTGTGGCCACTGTGCTGTTTTGTCAGAGCCCAGTCCTAACAGACATGTTCAGAGATATCAAGGCAGATATCAGAGATATATACATGAAGGAAGACTTTGTATCTGAGCCATTTTAGGCATGAGCTGAGTACCAAGCCTGTTAACATGGGTCTGATGGCAAAGTGCAGTGGCTGTGTTTGTTGATGTTGTAGAACTACATCTTTCAGGCATTTAAGGTGTAGAGCTACATGGCTCTGAAAATTGCTCCTAAGGACAAGTTTAAGAAGGGACACACACTATACATCTTCATTCATATCTGTGCTGCAGAATTCGTATCTGTGCTGCAGGTTTTGTCCCTCAGGCAGCTCTAGGTGTTTCAACACTACGTAAAATGTCTAAGGGCAGCCATCTCTTGCAGCAAACCATTTGTGTGAAGTTAATTTCCTCCATAGCCACCCCAGTCAAGTCCTGTGCTTTCTACACCAGCAAATTCTCATGTGCCTGGTGAAGAAACGAGGAGGTGGCATTCCATTGTGGGTGCTAGTGAGCTGTTAGACTCCTCCATTATGTTATCCAAGACTAGTGGTCTTCCCAGGCAGTTCACCTATGCCCAGGGACCATTTTGAGTTGGTAGGTATGTGTTTTGCACACTGCTGCCCTGTTTCAGAGCCAAGGACACTTTACTGGAGGCAGTCCTAAGATAGCTGCCTTCAGTGCTGGGAGTGTTATAGGACACACTCAAATTTATTGCTGCTGGTGAAGACCTAGGCTACATGAGAGTTTTAGTGGCTCTCAGGGCAGAGGTGGCTAATAAGCAGATTCTCAACTGATTTGTCAACTCCATCCTCTGTTCACTTGCCAGGAGCTTCCGGAAGAAAGCCCTTTCACTGTCTCTGAAAAACGGTGATATGAGAATTATGTAGGTGCCTTCCTGACCCTGCAGGATCTCCAGGCTCTGGCTCTGGTCATGGAAGTCATAAATGCTTTCCTGAATGATACAGGACAGGACTCTTGGTGCATCATTGCTAATGCCATAAACTGTGAGTTCTGCCTGTGCCAAGGTGTTTTTGAAATACTCTACAATCTTACAGATGGGATTTGAAGCACCCTTGTAATGTATTGTGTGATGTATCCTGTGATTTAGGGAAGCTACACGCAGACGTATTCCCAAACATGAGATCACATAAATTGCCGGAGGGAGCACATTAGAAAAAGCATGTCATTCTGAGGTGTCCTTGGTGAAGTCCAGGCTAGGCCATTATTGTGATGCTTGTGAATCTACTATAAGGTGAGGACATTACAAGAATGACATCAGGGTCACTATTGTTGTGTACCAATTAGGTTGCCCACATACTTCCAGGAAGGTGACAACCACACCATTAGGTACTGAAACTCCATCTGAAGTCCGTGTAAAATATGTATTTTTCTGGATTTGTTCATTAACGTCTGTAGTTCTTTTACATACCTAGGGCAGAAAACAGGTTGACACAGACGGACAATGAGTTAAAAGAAGAGAGGGCCAAGTGTGACAAAAGCAAGGAGATAGTTAATGCCTCATGAGCTTCACTCAAATGGAGTTGTGTTACCCCTTACCTACAGCATGAAAACGATAAGATAATTTTGTTAAGGTAGGATAATATCATTTTAACATTGCTGAGTGATAATTTTTCATTATATAAATGTGCCAGATGTTTATCTGATAAAAGTCAGTGTAACTTCCCTGATTGCAGAGGAGCTGCTCTAAGTTGATGACTCAATCTTTGTTCATGTAATTGGTTAGATTTATCGTATTTATTAACCACTGCATAGGGAATGTGATTCATAGGACCATTTCATGACTGGCGTAAGGGACAGTTTTTATACACAAAAGTTGGATTCTGCTCTGAACAGCACCTAGTCCTGCTTGTAGGTGAGAATTGAATCTGGTCATTACATGTAAAATGAAATGGTTTATGTGAAATACCCACATATGCTAATACTTCGGTTGGTATTTATAGGGCCATGCTTATTCCATCTGACTCAGTTATAAATATTTTAAGTACATATTTCAGTAAATTTTAGGGTTCGTAACAATGTAGTAAAATCAAGTAGCTGTGTAATAAATTCTACCAAGCACAGAAAGTCAGTTGATTCTCAGTAGGATTCTATTTAATGCTCAAAAATGTCTTGCTACAGCTGGAGAAATACTGAACCAAGTTTAAACTTCAACAACTATGCTGCTGAGAAAGTTGAATTTAGTATCTTTATAACAACAGACTAGATTTTCAAAAATTGGTAGTAAATTAGTTGATACTGAGTCTAAGAAAACACAGACATGGGGAAGGGAGGGAGCATGATGGTACTTCAGTAACAACAGCAAGGTTCACATGGCTTTGCTAAGCCTAGGTGAGCTTTTGTTTAAGACAAATTTTGTATTTAAGTAAGTATTGACAAGACTTAGATTTTCCAGCATACAAGAATAAAATAAAACTTGTCTGAGATTGTAGAGGTATTTTTGTATTATATGAGTATTTTGCAAATATTTTCTTAAAGTTCTTTCCAATTGCTTTTTCATTAGAAGATCTGTATGATCTTCTAGTAGCTTGACTAGTAGCTATCTTCAGATATCAGTGTACTGACAACGCTGACAAAGGCTACACCCAGGAACCATAGTTTCGGAATTCTGATGTAATTTAGTCTGGGGAATCCTGGTGCAAATAACAAAATGTCAAGTGTTTTGTCTCACCCATAATTAAAAAGTGGATGTTCTTTTTATGTGTTTTCTTACAGCTGGCAGCATTAGAGAGACAGATCTTTGACTTCCTTGGTTTCCAGTGGGCTCCTATCCTTGGCAATTTCCTACAAATAATAGTTGTCATTTTGGGTTTGTTTGGAACCATCCAGTTTAGGCCTCGATATATAGTCGTGGTAAGTCTCATTTATTACCTTTTTCTTTTTTTTTCCAATTAGCTTTAAAACCTGTTATATTACAAAGTGGAATTTTATTGGTTTCAAAAGGTTTCAAAACAGCAGATGGTATTTCTGTAGAAACTTAAGAGGGCTCTATATCATTTTGCAAATTTAGGACTACTAAGTGGCATTTCTGGGATTTTGGAAGCTATCAAGGATAGGTAACCTAGAGAAAATTCTGCCAAAATCATGACCATGATACAAGACCCTAGTAAGATTCTTTAAAGAATGAAATACCCAAATGGGTCAATTAAACCAAGAATAAATGAAGAAATGCAAATTGTTCTCTTTGCAATAGACAAGCAGAATCAATTGCCATTAAAAATAAAATAAAAATAAAAAATTTTAATGATCAAGTTATATTTAGCTACATGTTCCTATTAAACAGGGAGAAGCAAGGATTGTAGAAATTCTTTTGGTCATGTGGCCCATGGGTTCAAAAGAAATCTCCCTCTCACATTGAACTTTGTGAGATACTTTGCTGAGATACGTATTTATGGCCTTGACCCAAAATTGTTGTAAATTGTCTCTGATGCTTGTAACTTGAAGCTTCTTCGATTTTTTTCCCATGTTTTCAACATAACCAAGAATAAAAAAATTTCAAAGCTGTGAAGAAAAGGTCAACAAAACAATATCTGTTTCTTCCTTCTCAGTCTCTTCTGAATGGGTGAATATTATGTCTTTACTTGGCAGAGCCTGTATGTGGAGCATTTCATTTGTGCTGTCAGTAATGGATTTTAAGATGTGAAAGTTGGAGTTTTTTCCCTCAGAGAAGGGTAAAATAAGTGTCTACTGGGTAAAACCCATTAAACAAATACTTAAAAAACTTCATCTTTTCTAGTCAAGCCTGGAATCCTGTAATTCTTGGTCGTGTCTTAAAAGAATAAGTGAACAAAAAGTGCAACCAATGTTCCTTATACTTACATTAGCTAAGCTTCACAAGCAGACTATAAATAATTGAAAATGGATTGATGTGAATAATAACATTTTTATCTATTACCTGTGGTTGAAGAACTAGGCAGCAGTGTATATACATCCATATATTGATGACTCATTTTTCTGCTTCATGTTCTCCATTTTATACATAAGACATAGGAAGCAAGTGAGGGTAAACATCTGTAAAATTGCATAGCAATTTTATTTTATTAAAGAATGAAATACCTAAATGGGTCATTTAGACCAAGAATAAATGAAGAGAAGAAATACAAAAGCAGCATAAGCATAGCCATTGTAGATTAAATTCTGAGTAAAGAAATGAGTTCTGCTTAATACTTTGGGTGATATAAAATTTGGACTGAGAGCTTTCTACCAAAAAATGCCCTACCATCTAAGAGCTGCCACGCAATGGCTGAGCCATAAAGCATCTCTGTTGAATACAATTGTCATTCCAAGTAGGTAAACCCAGTAGCTCATATTTTCTTATCTACAGTCCTTCAGATACAGTACTATAAGGAGGTGATTCTGGAATAAATATGGAATTTCACTTGCTCATAGGTAAAATTCTGAGTCCTCAGAGCTTAAGAAACAGAGAGAGAGAAAGAGGAAGAAACAGCATTAACTCCAAGTGTCCTAATTAGTTTTAATTCAATAATTATTTCTAATAGTTTTTTGTATTAATTAGATCAATTTTTGTGAAAAATTTGTCACTAAGCAAATGTGCTATTTTCAGTACTTGAATATTTTGTGGCTGAATTAAATCAGTGCAAAGTTCCCAGGGGACATAAAAGTGCATAGCTGGTTCCTAATTTTTCCATATTGGCTCATTTAAAACTTACACAAACATTTGCAAAGAAATAAAACCAGCTAAATTTCAGTTTTAACTGTGCTGTAACACACCTGTCATGGAGCTCCAGAGCTCTCCTATGATCCATTTCCCTGTGCATGCTTTTCCTTTCTTAATAGGACTTGCTATTACCAGCAAGATTTTTCAGGCTATTAAAACTGATTAAAGATGTTGACAGGATACTTGTTAAAGTTGGGGGGTTAAGCCTGCTTCTACTTCTGATATGAGACTTCAAAAGCCTTCTGAACTATGAGTCATGTAGCTAAAATTGCACAAACCTGGCCCAAAGCTGAACATAAATGTGTTCATGAACAGTGAGAGATGAAAATAATACACTTAAATAGGGGGAATATTAGTTGGAAGTCTCTGCTTTACTTGACTTAATTTATTCCATTAAATAATATGATTCATAGGCAACGTGTACACCTGAAAAGCCAAGAGGTATAAAAAGCAAAAGCAGAAGAAAGGCTATACAGGATACTTTACACAGTATTCAAGCAAATGTTACTACAGACACTCAAGACACATGTGAAAGATTTTGGGCATCCAAAATTACTCTTTGAATATCCTACCTAATAAGTCCTGAGTTGTTATGGTTCCAGTATATGTTGATATATGGCAGTTTCCATGTCATCTTTCACAAATATGAGCAAGTAGGGCTCTGCAAGTACTGATGCCTCTGAGGCACAGCCAGGTATTACAGGGGGATGATCTGATGACTCAGCAGTTGCTGCCTTTCCCTTGAACTATCCCTGAGCCAACATTCATTTCTCTTAATGTCAAGACACTGTCAGAGGAGGCGGTGCACTTCAGATTAAATATATACTTGAATTAGTTTATTCATTAATGCTAAACTGACCCCATGGTCCTTGTAGTATTCACACTTAGAAATTTCCCTTTTCTCCCTTACCTTTCAGTTTGAGAAACCATCCTTTGCATTTTTCTTTAACTCTTTCTTTTTGTAACATTGTGTCCAATAATAACAATGATTTAACTCCAGAAATTGTTGTATTTCACTGGTATGTGAAAGGTGTCTCTGCACTGATTTCAATATGACCTGTAGAGTCAAAAAAGGCATAGAAATATCATATTGTAGAGAGGCAGAGGCATTAAGAAAGGGATCTGAAAGGAACCTACTGGGTTGCACAGTAATCTAACAGACATTTAACCTGTAAAGCTTAGGTTGTACTCATTCCAAATAGTATCTAAGTGCTTCCTTACACCACATAGTACACAATCCTTACTGCAAAAGTACAAAAGCAAGAATGTATACAGTGCATCATGGGGAGAAAGCAGCAAAGGTTATCACCAGTGTCCTAGGTCCTTTGAGGAGAAGGAATTTAGTAAATGAAAATGTCTAGGTAATTTTTAAGTAGCGCATCATATGGGATATAAAATAAAAAATAATTAGAAAAAGAACCCAAACCAAACCAAACCAAAAAAACCCCCCAAAAACCAAAATAAAAGAAAAAACCCAAACAAAACCAACCAACAAACAAACAAACAAAACCCCTAAACAAACAACCCTTCTTATTGATTCAACCTGTATGGTGAATTCCTTCTTCATGCCAGATACAGTGAGGGTTGTGATGTCGAGCATGAGACCAGCTGAGCCAACAGTTAGTGAATGTGGCTGGCCATACAGCTGGGGAAGGAATCACTGGCTGGGGAGAGGGGATTGAACAGACATACACGCAATGCTCAGAAAGTATTACAATTTTTTCAGGGAGAAACTCTCAAATTAAGAAAAGCTGCTATTAAAGCCGTCCTCTGCAATCTTTCTGTGATCCTTTTGTATATTTGCGGTTTTGAACTACATGGATGCATACCAATTTTTTCCAGTTGCAATAGAAAGGACAGACATTGGGGGTTTTCTGATGATTGCAGCTATAGAATAGAAGCTTGATTTGCAGAAAACAGAAGACATGGGGAAAATAAGGCATTTGACAGCAAGAATAAAAGATTGTTTTTGTTGTGAAGTCTGTGCCAGGTAGTTGAGTTTTATCTTTCAGTCACTGAAACCTTTTTTGACACAAAGTGAGTCACTTCAACCAAACTTCTCACATGCTTTGTTTTCCCCTTGCATTCTGGGTTCTTGTCTTGAGACCTTGTGGCCTGACTTGCAGAAATACTGAATGCTCAGCCACAGGCAGCTGAGCTTATAAAGCGCTTTATAGCTCCAAGTGCTCTGAAAATGAACTCTTAAGCGACTCAGGTTGGATGCCTATAATGTATGAATATTTCTGAATGTAATCTCTGCGTGTATCAAAACATCATTTGCATTCTGAGAGCTATATCATTCCTTTATAACGTAAAGTAAATTAGTTAATGTTTGTTCAGCTCTCACACATTACAGCAATGAGCATCTTAGAAAACCTCCTGAGGAAATTAACATTCTGTCCTTAGAGCAGGGTCTGAGCAACAAAGAGAATTATTGAGTTAGCTGTTCATAAAATGTATCAAGGGAGGTAAGGTCTTCTAAAACAAAAATATACCTATGGTGCTTTAATTAATGTTTGCATGGTATTGCACAGCCACAAAATAGAAAAATTAAATCAGAATTGTGGCATTTCCAAATTTTGCTTTCTTTCTTTTGCTGTCTTAAAGCCTTTCTTTAATGTAGTCTTCCTTAAGTGCCTATAACACTATACAAATTAAAAAATCTGCTACTTAGGTATCCAAAACCATGTGTTTTCTAATTTGGCAATAACTTTTTCACTTTAAAAAACTATATAATACTAACTACTGAATATATAATTATTATGTACTTAAAGTAAAGGGGAGCTTAAATTCATGTTACTGTAGTTCAGTGAGTGTATAGGAGGAGCTTTTCCATGCACAGCAGCTGGAACTGCACCTGCAGTACCTTCCCGTAATCCTCACAGTGGATAAGGAACCAAACAGGTCCTGACTGTGTAAACCAGCCTAGCTTGGCCTGGCAAAGCACATTCAGACAGTTTTTTCCTGTGTAATTGAGAGTTGTCATTGGTGCCCATGGGACAGGATAAAGCCATTAACAGATTTGGCTTTGCCTGGCAGATCAAGTAGGTTTCCTGTTGTTGTGATGACAGATTTTGTTCATGGACAGATAAAAATTTCTTTCTTAAAAAGGGGAATTCTCCTGAATATTCTGAAATCTGCTTTTTACATGCAACTGGGCTTGTATTAAGTGTCCATTGATTTTGAATGCTCATCACTTGATGCTCTGAGGACGTATGTTGAAAAATCAGGAGCATATGATGAGTTAGTACAAAGTCAGCAAATGTAGTAAAACGTGTTATCCTCTTTTAAGTTAATCTTATAGATAGTACAGACCTTATACTGCTCGCAGACCACAGCAGCTTCGTCTATTTTATAATTATCCAGCCTTCAGTTGCCACAGTGCCCCTCTTTGTAAGCCAGAGAAAATGGCCTTAGGACCATTACTCTCATTTTGTTTATTAATGACCTACTTCTTATGCCATAGCCATATCCAAACTGCCTAAGTGCCTCCTAAGAAATTAAATTAAAGAAGTTAACCTGTTTGGTGTACAGAAATGACTGTATGCATGTGTGGGTAATCAAAATGGGGAAAAATTTAACCCTCTTCACCTGAACCTTTCATTATACATCACAGGGAGGGGAAGGAAGAGTGGAACATAATCCAACACTGCCAAAGAAAGCCAAACTGGTGGCACCCATGTGATGGAAATGGGATCCAGCATATTATAGATTAGGGTGTTGAACTTTACTGATTGTATTGAGGCAAAACAATAGCATATTAGCCTCATCTGGTCACAGGTAATTCGACTTGAAAGGATGCTTAGCAGCAGTTCCCCACTGTGAAGGCTGTAAGCACGATAATGTAAAGTGGTAGTGCTGCTGCTGCTCATGGCATTTTTCTGGTGGGGGTAGCTCCGATGTGGCTGAGGGTGTGCTTAGCCCATCAGAGAGAAATGCTTCTGAGATGTACTGCTCGAAGTGTTAACTGGGTGTAGTTTACAGCTGTATGTAGGCAAACAGTGCATCTGTAAGGAAACAGGGTCAGTCCATTATGCTGACAATTAAAATGCAAAAGATGATTTATGGTAGACAAATTTATCTCCTATTCATGCTGTGGATGTAGTATGAGTTCAGTCTTGCACTAGAACAGGAGAAACAAGAAAAGATATTGATGCATTCACCTGTTAAGGGTGCATTGTAGGATCAGGTTCATGGCCACAAGGGCTGGAGTAGTGAGTTATTTTTAATATAATTAAAATACCTTATATTGAAAGACTCCTCCCATACCTCTGATACAAAGACAGGCTAAGAAAGTTGGGGCTGTTCTGCCTGAAGAAGAGAAGGCTGTGTGGAGACCTCAGAGCAGCCTTCCAGTATCTGAAGGGGACCTACAAGAGTGCTGGAGAGGGACTCTTCATCAGAGACTGTAGCGAGAGGACAAACTGAAACAGAGAGATTTAGGTTGGATGTAAGGAATGAATTCTTTACTGTAAGGGTGGTGAGGCACTGGAACAGGCTATCCAAGGAAGCTGTGAGTGGCAGTGTACAAGGCCAAGGTGGATGGGGCCTTGAGCAACCTGGTCTAGTGTGAGGCATCCCTGCCAATGACAGGGGGGTTGGAACTAGATGATTTTAAGGTTCTTTCCAACCCTAACCATTATATGATTCTATGATCTCATGATTCTTAAGAGATCAAATTTATCCTTTGCTCATTTGATTTTTTTTTTAAATCTAAATTATCACATCAATAGATCTATTTTATTTGGTGTCTTTTTTTCTTTTGTATTTCTTGATAATATTTAAATATTATTTTAACAATATTTGCCTATTTCAATTACTTTACTATTCTGAAATCTCCTTTAACAGAGCTAAATCATGACTTACGAATGAGTCACAGTTGCCCCCAAAACAGCATTTTGGACTTAATTGGCATCAGTAGGATAGTATAAAGCTGTAAACAATAAATCTGTTTTACTGGTATTTATTTAGAGCAGCAACGAGTATTGGATTTGTAATTTCCCATGGTTCTCAGGGGACTTCTGCAGGGAGAACTCCTTTTCTGAACTCTCTGTCTTGGCTGTTCCCAGAAGAACAATGCTTATTGATATAAGTTTTTTTATTATTGATCTGCTCAGTATAAGGTCCTTTCATCTTCACATTTTATTTTTCTGTCTTTTTGCTTTCATCCGGCTTTGTGTTTAGTACACGGTGTGGACTGCCCTGTGGGTCACCTGGAATGTTTTCATTATCTGCTTCTATTTGGAAGTAGGCGGACTTTCTAAGGTAGGTCACTTATCCTTCTTCAGGTTTATGGGAGGGTGTTTTAACAGCAGGACTCTCAGATTTTAGAAGGCTGGAGCCATAGAGGAAAAATGTGGTTGTTTGAAGATACAATTTGATCTTTGGAGTTCCCCTCTGATGAGAACTCCAGTGCTTGATCTTGTCTTTGATAGTAAATAGTCATGGGTTTGAAGTATATATATGCTCTGAATCTGAAATACCGTTGCCTTCTGAAGTACCATCTTGAGGAGTGGGGGGAAGGTTGTTCAGTGCAAAATTTGAGGTTCTTTTTGATTGTTGAAATTTCAAGTGTGCATGAAAAGTGTATCTGAATTTCCGAGACTGCTGTGAAAGCAGCCAAAGAAAATTACAAAGAAGGTTAATGTAATAACTTGTTGAGCAAATTGGTCTCACGGTGAGAATGTTGATTCTTTATCATAAAAGAACAAACGGCAAAGGGTAACTCTTTTCGCATCTGAATAAAACTTTCCTTTTCATGGTACTCAATGCTCTAGGTCACAGATTCCTTATTCAAACCTGCAATTAGTGCAGAAATGTTTGCTGAAGGTATCAAGATGTGTGTTGCCTTCTGTCGTGGTTTAAGCCCAGGCCGTAAATCAGAACCACGCAGTCCACTTCCCCCCCCACCTTTCTTCCCCCCGCTTCTGGAGGGACGGGGAGGAGAATCAAAAGAATGCAACTCCCATGGGTTGAGATAAGAACAGTTTTAATAACTAAGGTATAACACAAACCACTACTGCTACCACCATAATAATAATGATAAAGGAAATAACAAGGAAGAGAATACAACCGCTCACCAACCGGTACCTCACCCCCACCCTGCAGTGCTCCAGCCCTTCCGGGAACTCTCAGTTCTACATCCTGGGCATGACGTGCTGTGGTATGGAATACCTCTTTGGTTAGTTTGGGTCAGGTGTCCTGTCTCTGCTTCCTCCCGGCTTCTCCTCCTCCCTGGCAGCGCATGAGACTCACAAAGTCCTTGGTCAGGGTAAACATTCTGACCAGCAACTGAAAACATCGGCTTTATCAATATTTTTCCCAGGCCGAAAGTCAAAACCACAGTGCTGCACCAGCAGAAAAAATGACTGCTACTGCTAAACCAGGACAGTATCCACCCCTTATTACCATACCATTCACGTCATGCTCAGATCCCACATTTTCAATATACCATCACTTGTAACAGTCTTTCAGAGCAGGAGAGGCCCATTGCACAGTCCATCCCTTGATCATGAGTCCATCTCTATGTTGCATCTCTGCCCTGATGGCCTGAAGTGTCACGGGCCCACCAGGCTCAAAATAATTCATCCTCCCCTGCAGCAGTCTCTGCAACTTGTCGTCGGGGACTCCACACAGCTGCCTTCCATCTCCGACGCTTCCAAAACACTGGAGGGGCCCAGTGGATTAGATACTCGCCCATACTGTCCCACACACCGTGACACTCATGACTGTCCAGCCTTGGGGAAAACCTCTCGGTCCCCCTGTATTGTCTAAACCCAGACAAGACCCAAACCTGACTCTGCTTGACTCTTGGGATCAGACAAAATGGTTGTGGGTAAAACACACTCTGTGTGTGTGCCAACATGGTGATCCCCATCACAATCAGCGGGCAGGTTCCAAGGGTACCCAGAGGCCATTCAAACCCTTCAGAACTCTCAAATGATGCTGCTGTGCTTGAAGGCTCTCTCACCACCAGCTTCTCTTCTTCCGAGTCCAGATCTTCCTCCTCTGCCTTGCTGGAAAGTGCTGCGGGGTCTCCTGCATCCTCCTGCGGCTCAGGCTCCCGGGGCTGGGTGTGCTGCTGCTGGGGGATGCTCTCGGCCGCCGCGGGGCTGGGCTCGGCTGTGGGGCTCGGCTCCTCCGCCGCCTCCTCCCGCTGCTCGGCAGTTGCCTCCTTCCCGGCCTCCTCGGCAGCCGCCTCCTTCCTGGCCTCCGGCCCCGCTCCCGCCGCCGCTTGGTCCCCGGAGCCGCTCTCCCGGGCCGCTTCGGCCGCCGCCGACTCCCGGGGCTGCTCCCCCTCAGCCCCCCGCAGCCTCACACAGACGGAGGCGAGGACGAGGGCCAGGACAGTGAAGAGCAGCGGGACGGCCAGGTACAAGTCCACGGCCACGTCCATCCCGCCCTGCTGCCGGAGCCCCCCTGTATCGCAAGCCATTACCATAAAGTGCAATGAAACAAGAACCTTAGCCCAAGGCCCAC
Source organism: Psittacula echo (assembly GCF_963264785.1). Taxonomy (NCBI): domain Eukaryota; kingdom Metazoa; phylum Chordata; class Aves; order Psittaciformes; family Psittacidae; genus Psittacula; species Psittacula echo. The sequence goes on from NC_137737.1 coordinate 123,331,553, forward strand.
ACTTGATAAACACTAACACAGCAAATACCGGCTCCAAGCAAGCTACGACATACAGAAACTGTGGTATCAAAAAGAACAACTTTGAGAGCCCATAAATCAGCATTGTGCCTCAGTCAGATCTGTTGTTATCTCAACCCTTCCTGCCCCACGTTGGGCGCCAAAAAAGAACTGTCGTGGTTTAAGCCCAGGCCGTAAATCAGAACCACGCAGTCCACTTCCCCCCCCACCTTTCTTCCCCCCGCTTCTGGAGGGACGGGGAGGAGAATCAAAAGAATGCAACTCCCACGGATTGAGATAAGAACAGTTTAATAACTAAGGTATAACACAAACCACTACTGCTACCACCATAATAATAATGATAAAGGAAATAACAAGGAAGAGAATACAACTGCTCACCAACCGGTACCTCACCCCCACCCTGCAGTGCTCCAGCCCTTCCGGGAACTCTCAGTTCTACATCCTGGGCATGACGTGCTGTGGTATGGAATACCTCTTTGGTTAGTTTGGGTCAGGTGTCCTGTCCCTGCTTCCTCCTGGCTTCTCCTCCTCCCTGGCAGCGCATGAGACTCACAAAGTCCTTGGTCAGGGTAAACATTCTGACCAGCAACTGAAAACATCGGCTTTATCAATATTTTTCCCAGGCCGAAAGTCAAAACCACAGTGCTGCACCAGCAGAAAAAATGACTGCTACTGCTAAACCAGGACACCTTCATACAAGGTAGCACATCCATTAGCATAGTTCATATTCAGCATTGTATATACAGTAAGTTCTATACAGCATCTGCTGTTTTTTATCCTCTTGCTGGACATATATGATGCTGATCTTTGGTTACCACATTCATACTTAAATGATTCCAGTCATTGTGTGCCCATAGCACATGCTGATCCCGGTATTATTAATAGAATAAATGACCCCATTATATTGATAGCAGATTTAGAGGTATGAACTACATCACGGTTAATTCATGCATTGCTTTTAGCTCAGTTCAGATGAGAACATTTGTAATCTACTTGCTTTTTGGGGTTCAGCATTAAAAATCCTAACTTTTGACTGACAACAAACAGAAAACTAGTGAAAACTATTTAATAAGAAATGAAATTTAATGTACTCAGTAAAAATTACATTAAAATTAAAGCTTTCAGTGATAGATTCCTTTGGTGATAAAATTTTATAATGAAAAGCTGCAGCAGATATGATGTAGTTTGCCAGAAGTCATAGGCTTGATCAGGAAATTAGTGCATTTCATAGACTATCAAAATAAATGATCGTATTGGTATGTTCTGATTTTAAAATCTATTAGATGAACAGAAGAGTACCACATGGAAGTGATAAATCCCCAAAGTAATTGTTCATTTTCATTATAGAGTTTGTATTTTTTCAATCAGTTGGTGATGACTGTTTTTATAGTGCCTATTATATTTTTATATGTAGTTAGTGTTTTTATCTAAGTGATTAGGAATTAAGTGAAACTTTTAGTCTGACCCCTGACTTTGTGAAAATTTGAGTTGTCTTTCCACTTATTGCAAAAGATTCTGATCATATCTTTCGTGTGAGAGAATTGTAAACCAACAGGTTTGAACTGAAATCTCGAATCTTTCAGTTTAATCACTGTGTTTCACTTTTAGGTCTTCTTACTTAATATATATGACAAATCACAATGCAGAGAAATAGTAGCAAAAATATTACTCAGCAGTTGAGAAAAACCCCTTTTATTAGTATGTACTTTGGTTGATATCAGAATTTTAGTGTAATTTTTATGTTGTGGTTTATAATTACAGCATTTGAGACGTAGTTTTTGTGGAAAGTAGGTGATACATGCAAAATTATTTTCATGGAAGTTAACTATTCTTGTATAGATTATATGAAAGGTACCAGTATCGAGGCCAAGCTAGTAATGATCGAATCAAGAATTTTGTTCATTAAACCATGGAATTTGAAATCCTTTTAATGATGTTTCTGAAAACTGTACTGGAGATAATGCAGTCATCAAGAGGCTGAGGTCTTTTTTGCAGAATACACATAAAATCCTGGGTATTTACAAAGTGATAGGTGTTTGACATTGGTTTAATTAGGGCTCATATTTTGAACAACATGATAGCCTATAAATTTCATCATTGCTTTCTGTGGACATGCTCCTGTGTTAGGCGTGATACAGAAAGGTGCTGTTATCAATGTACATTACTGTGTTTGGGAAATCAAATACCATCAGAAGCTTTTCAGGGATGGCTCTTTTCTCAGCATTGAAAGAATGGCAGAAAGTATTCACCTTTTTTCTTGCTATTGTTCTATTTTTCCATTAAAAAAAAAAGGGTTTGTTTCTGAAATGAATGCAGATTGAATATAATTTTTAATATCTGTTGACATACTTTCAGGGAAAATTAGGATGCTGTCTGGCAGTTGACTTATTTTTGTTCGCTTGTTTGTTTTAAGCACTATCATGTTTATAGTTGCTCTGATCAGAATTAGCTGTTGCTTGGAGTCCCAAGAATTTATTGGGTCTTTGATCTCAAATACTATCAGGAAATATAACCTGGTGCAATAACGGCAATTTTAATTCAGTATCTTCACTTGGAGTATGCATACAATGCGGACAGACTTTTCAAATGTCCTAATAGGAACCCCACCACCACTGAAATTTTGCTCAGATCTTATTCTTGCAGTAGAAAGGAAGATCTCCTTTGAATATTCACTGTTTTCATTCTGCCAAGAAGTTCCACTTCAGTTAACGGAAAATTTGAATGAGAAGGAGATAGGTAATTTAGGCATGTTCTTTGCTGTGAGAGTTTGAAACTTTTTTCCTTCAATGATAATGCATAATGTTCAGATTTTCCTGGTAAACTGATTTTTTAATTTTTTTTTTTAAGGAACAGTTTGATATTTAATTTAAAGTTTATGGTTCTGGTATACCAAGATCTTTAAACTTTTCTTAATAAAGAGTGATGAAATCTTCCGCCACCTACGATGTATGTGACTTGATCCTTTCCATTCTTTCAGTAAAATGTGATATTTCTTCACAAGAGCGGCATGGAAAGTTCATTTTTAGTTGCAAACACGTTTCATGTTTTAAAGTAATGTGAGGGGGAGGGAGAAAATAAATTCAGTTTCGTATATACCCAAACTCCCCACATTTGTTTTTAATAATGTGGAGGGCCAAACTGGTAGACATGAGGGTGGAAGCTGGTAGGCTAGAGTAAGCTTCAAACTAAAATACTGTAAATATAACTGTAGGCTTGTTGTCAAGGAATTCACTTGAATCTCAGTCCCTGCTCCAATTAAGATCATATTATTTTGTTTAACGAGATAAAGCTTCACAGAAGAGCTTCCTGTGGAAGCACTCCCAGTAGCTACAGTATGGTAATTCAAGCAATCTCCTGGGAAAAAGCTGATATGCATTCAAGTCTTCTCAGGTGTGAAAGGGAAATTAACATGGCTCTCCCACAGCCAAGTGTTGTAAGTAGAAACCTAATGTGTAAAGGTTTCCTCTAACTACCTTATAGACAACATATAAGGCAAACTCTTTCACTTATGATACAGATGTGCACATAAAATTTTAATGCCTTTTTCAGGGCTAAAGAAATTTTATTTGATCAGAAATAAAATAAATATACCCATATAATTCTTTTTTTGTGTTAACTGAATTTTTTCCTGCTTTTTAGCAGTGAAAACACACCCTTATGAAACAGGAAATTTGTCTGTATTTTTTTATTACTTATGAAATTGAAAGCATAATTTTTGATGTTAACTACTCCATATGAGAGAAACAAAGCTGCTATTATAACATGACCTTTTAATCCTCCGCTGCAGAATGACAGATTGCTACATCCATACGTGAGCTCATTAGTTATTTGGATCTTGTTCTGTCTTGAAATGAAAATGTGTTCTAATTGCTACATTCGAGAATATAGACAATGTACATAGACATAAACACAAATCTCAAGGAATAAGAGGTAAAAGAAAGTTCTCTAAAGAGCATTTGAAAATAAACATTGATTGCATCTTACCTGATACAACACCAGAAGCTGTTATTTTGAAATATTGTATGTACTTCTTAAATATGGACGAGAACTTCTAACTTGTATAAACCAGCCCTCCATCCCCAGCAATACATTTTGTTATGTACTTCTGTACAAAGGACGCTTCATTTGTTTAGTGTGTGCAGCTAATATTTCTATCATTTATACCCCTTCAGATCCAGTATGAAAATAGCTGTGTTTATTTGTATTTATAATTTTCTGTTCCAACTGATACTTTTCTTTAGATGATTTTTCTGCTGTGTTTTATTGAGTGTTAGTGATGTTTGCATGTGTTAATGCCTTTATTCAGTAAATGTATGGCAGCATTCCAGTGCAGTGTGCTCCTTTCATGTCATTTGATTTACCTTACCTAAGCAGCTAGGCAATGGTGATGAGCTCTTTTCTTTTCTTTTCTTACGATGTTTCTTCTTGTTCTTCACGTTTAATTTTTTTTTCTATGGCATGCTTCTTGAGCATGAACTTTGCTTTATTCTGGATTTCTTTAAGTTAGGTCCCAAGATTGAGCTCTCTGTCAACTGACTCTTTCATTGCTTTTGACTAAGGATTTGTATGGCAAACATTCATATATTTTCAGTAGGAAGCTACTTCTAAAACAGCTTATGTTTATCACATCCTTAGTTTTAGGTACTGAATGTAGATGAGTGTGAACTGTCTTAATGTGCCTTTGACACTAATTTAACCTTTCCCCTGAAGCCAAAGGAAATTTTGCATATGTTAATTAATAAAACAAACATCTTTTATATATTTTTTCCTTGTAATACTTACTTTTATCAATGGAAGCTCAGAATCTGTAGGGCTCCCAGTCAAATTTATTGAGACAGAACTATAGGATGAACGCTTATTTGGATCTGTAGTTGAAGGATAGAATTATAACTGTTAAAACTAACAATTTATTCCATCCAAGGACAAAATGGACTAATAAATTACTTAGTAATAGACTACATGAATAGAAATCTGGTACTCTTTTCTAAACAAAATGCTGTGCATCAGAATGGGGGCTAATTATGTGGACTTTATCCTGGCTACTCATGGAATCCAATTTATTCTATCTGGTGCATGTCTGCCAATCCTTAATTGTTGTGCAGTTACATCTAATGATCTTAAATGGAGTAAGTTAAGATTAAAACCTTTAAAAGCCGTTTTGTAATTAATAGAGATGTAAAGGTATATGCTTATGTCTTTTTTAAAATCTGAAATGAGAGCATAAGAGTTGCTTAAATTTATGGCTAGCAATATGAAAGTAAATGTGATTCTCATTCTAATTTGGGTTGATGTGAGAAAACAGAGACAATTATTTTGGTGTAATTAGCATCATAATTAGCTCTATGGAATAGCCCAGTCCAAAAAGCTCGTGGACAAAGTTGGAAGCATCCATAAAACCAGTATGGAAAATCAGCAGATGGAATGTGAAAGACTTCCTTGTCTAAGCAGGAGGCTGAAGGTAGGTCATAGTACATCTACTCACATGTAAGTGATTTTACGTGGAGGAAAGAGATGAAGTTTTTTCATATCCACTGGGAAGAAGGGCAAGAAATAATTTGCTGAGCATGTGGCAAAGAAGATTTGGTTGGAGATCAGGGGAAGCTTTTCTTAATAATAAGGCACCGAATAGGATCTAAAGCTGTTAAAAAGCCGTATCGCTGGGTAACTCTTATGCCCCACTGTTTTTAATCTATAAAAATAAGCCTCTGTCAAAAGAAAACCCCAAGTTAGTGTCCATGGATGGTTTAGGGTAGGAATGTTGAAAATATGAATGCAAGTTGAAGGCTCAAAACTACATCTTTAATGAAATCAGTCTTATTAATTTTTGAAGGGAGTGGCATTCCAGCTTGGGAGTTTGGGGTGTCTCTGGCTTTTTTCCCCAGCAGATGTGTAGGGACACAGAAAATGGGACATCCCAGTTGAGGCTGCAAGGTGGCTGACAGCAGTTCTTGAGCATGCAGGGATGGGGTTTTGGTGTTCAGCTGTGTGACACCAATTCAGAGTGATACATCATTGCTGTTCACTCCTGATAGAGATTAGACCTCTGTTACAGATAAGACTCATGTGCTTTCTGTTTCTTTCAATGGATTTTTAATTGAACACAAATCATTGCCTTTCACAGCAGCACATCCTTCACTGAGGACAATCTGAGAGTGATAATAGTATATTTCTTTGCTTCTGGACATGATGCATACATTCATTTCGAACTCAGCTGAGAATTTTTTCCCGCACACATTTGATTCATACCAGTTGCTTTGGTCAGCATCTCTTATACCCATTACCTTCATACTCTCCCCACTACTATATGTCCATTTACTTCAGCTGATGCCATCAGCTGCTACTAGCTGTAGTGTGCAGGAATAACGCATCATGATACAGCAGTGGATGTAGCTGTAGGCATTCTGCAGTTTCTAGTCATTACAAATAACTCATTTTATAGCAGTACTTAAATATAATCTCTTTCTAGTGTGTGTGCTAATAAAATTCAACTTGCAGAAAATAAACCTAATTAAAGGATTGGTTTTGTTTCTTTGAGGTTTGGACCCTTTTGCCTTCTTTCCCCAACTTTATTCTTCCAAAAGGGTTTAGTAAATTGTCGTTTTGAAAGTCATGTTCCAGAATCTTCTGTGACATGGAAAAAGGAGGAATGCTAATTAAACACCATTTAAGTAAATAGAATTAAACACCATTTAAGTAAATAGAATTAAACTAATATAAAGGTAAAGAAAAACAGACACAAGTTTCAATGCTTGCATCATATAATCCATTTAATTCCCTTGGCCTTCATTCTTTCTTTGAAGCAGCTCTCAAAAGTAATAGTTTGTTGGGATTTTTTTAATATAAAAAGGTTTTAGAACCAGTTGTCTCCTTTTTGTTCTTTTGCCCTTTTCTACAATAAACATTACACTGAAATGTGTTTGCTAAAATATGAACTTCTAATATGACTTTCCTTATACAAGTTGTTCCTCCCATCCTGCTGCTCTCTCACCATAAACAGAAATAATCTCTAGGTTCAGTTGTATTTAATACTTTTCCATAATGTTCTCTTCAAACAGCAACCTTTTGAATTTTTAATTGCTTTGGCAATAAACCTGGGAACCAATTTGCTGTGAAGTTATTCAGTGTAATATTGAATAGAAACAACATTTCTGCGCTTCAGAATAATAGCTCTGGCCTTGGCTGGTATTAGGTACTGTTACTCATAGATTCAGTGTGTTGGTGGTGTGCCTTTCAATGGTATATGCAAACAGTATTTTTTCATGTTGTGTTAGGCTGACATCAGTACGTGCAGGAGCGGAAATTGCATATGGTAGTTTCTGTTTAGAATACAATGATTATTTCCATGAAAAGTTAGAAAACAACTAGCCACCAACTATCAATTCATAATGGTGAAGCTATGGAAAAATAAATTATCTTTTTATTTGCAATTTACATTCTCAGCCAAAAAAACAGAATAACTACACATTCATGCATGCCTTTTGAAAATAAAACTAAAGGAATGCTAACCGCAGAACGCTTAAGAAGATGCCTTAATATATGCTCTCTTTAACAAACAAATAATCCACTCCCCCCCAAAAAAAAACCGCAAACAATGCAAATCAAAGAGCAGAAGAGTATTAATCTGTTAGTACTCTAGCGCTGAAATCAGTACGCATTCCTTCAATTCAAAATTTTCAACAATGAACTAGCCTCAAAGACTTCTATTTTAGCTGAAGAGACTTAGTTGGGTTTTTTTGGTGTTCCAGATTTCACAAAACCAAAGTGATTTGATATTCTGTCTGTTTCACTCTATTGTATAAAGCTGTAGTATCATGTAAGTTTTAATGAAATACATGCTTAATCTTGGAAAGAGAATTAACATGCAGCTAGCTTGGTGACACAATTTGAGCATAAGGTCATTCTGGAAAAAAAATTACATGGAACAAATGGGACACAGATAAATGCCACTGAAACTGGAGAATGTGTCATTCTGATGTGAATTATTTTGTTTAGGTGATACAATCACATTGCTGAACAGCTTAATCAGGACTACATTCCAGATGGTGCGAAAATTACATTTCATATCCTTTCAGGTGACTTTTACAGTGGTTCACAATACTATATACAATCAGCACCAGTAAAATATGTTTTTAAAACAGAATTGGTGTTCCCTTGATTGCTGAATTCAGAGTTTGATATTTACAGTGTAGACCACTATCATCTTCATTTGTTTAAATAACTGAAATGACATCTTTGTGGCTTTTTTTTTTTTTAATAACGCAGTTAACAGCCATTAATTACTTGTGTTGGGAATGATGAATGTGATATTTATGGTTACGTAACTGCTGCAGAAATAAACTTATTAATACAAACATTCATATTTGTTTGAGTTCATTATCCTGATGAATAGGGGTGGAGCAACTGACTTGTCGTCTGCCTAGACTTGTGCAAAGCGTTTGACACTCCCACGTGACATCCTTGTCTCTAAATTGGAGAGACATGGGTTGATGCAAGAGGGTAAATCCCTAAGTACCTATAGTGCATCTGTGCCTGAAGCCCATAGCAAACTTTGAAAAAAGATTGGGTATTAGATGTAGAACAAGCACATACAGAATAAGGAATCAGAGCATACATGGGCAGGAAAGATTATCTAGTAATTTATTCTAAATAATTTTGTAAATGTGATGTCCTTCTGGCAAAACTACAATGAAAGCTATTTTGATTATTTCTTTAACCATATTCTTGTTCAGACATTGGATCAACCACATCTCCAGCACCTTCTAAGTACTGACAGAGTGACTGCTGTGTACAGATTTTGACCCTTACGTAGGCACTATACTTTTTTAGTGCCATTGCAGGCTCTATTTATTGCCTGCCAAGGTCAAAATGATGTTTTTTGCTAATAATTTTTGTACACTGTTTTCCTGTTGTATTGTATCTTTGAAATTTTTATTCCTACATTGGCCAAGTAAGGAGTTCCTCCTATTTATGAGTAACCCTGTCATTTCATCAGTCTTCTAACAAATAGTTTCATTCAGCTGATGCCCAGCTTTAAGACAGTTTTACTGATTTGAAGGGAGTTTCACACTGATTCATCAAGTCCAACTGTGAACCTAGCACTGCCAAGTCCACCATGAAACCATGCCCCTAAGCACCGCATCTACACTTTTTTTAAATACCTCCAGGGATGGTGGTGCAACCATTTCCCTGGGCAGCCTGTTCCAATGTTTTACACCCCTTTCAGTGAGGAAATTTTTCCTAATACCCAGTCTAAAGCTCCCCTGGTGCAACTTAAGGCTGTTTCCTCCCTGTTACTTGGGAGAAGAGACCCAACACCCACCTCACTACTTCTCCCCTTTCGGTAGTTGTAGAGAGCGATAAGGTGCCCCCGGAGCCTCCTCTTCTCCAGGCTAAACAGCCCCATTTCCCATAGATGTTCCTCATAAGGCTTGCTCTCTAGATCCTTCACCAGCTTCGTTACTCTTTGGACATGCTCCAGCACCTCAATGTCTTGTAGTGAGGTGCAGTATCCAAGGTGCAGTCTCATCAGTGCTGAGTACAGGGGAGCAATGACTTCCCTAGTCCTCCTGGCCACACTATTTCTGATACAGGCCAGGATGCAGTTGACCTTCTTGGCTGCCTGGGCACAAGCTGGCTCATGTTCAGCAGCCCTCAGTCAGCACCCCCAGGTCCTTTTCCACCCAGGCAGCTTTCCAGCTGCTCTTACCCACGCCTGTAGCATTACACAGAGTTGTTGTTGACCCAAGTGCAGATATTATGTAGATAGACATGGTAATGTAGGCCTGTATTTGACCTGAAAATGAAATCCAAGAGCAGGCAATAGCTCATTGTCTTTAGATGTCATCCGGGTGACTGTAATTGCATTCTTTGGAATTCAAGAACTCCTCCTAATTTACAGGAAAGGCCAGGAAAAATACAAGTTTGTTTTACTTTTCATAGATCTGCATTTAATATCCATGGAGATTTTACTAAGTATGTAGAGCCTGTGTATCCACTCAGAGATTTCCTAGTTCTTTAGGATTTTCCAAAGTATTTCAGCGTGCGGTGTGCATAGTGTTGAGCTTTCTGAGTTTTTACCTTAAATTACTTTGCTATAGGGGTCTGGTGTTGGCATTTTACCTTTGTGTTTTAGAAAATTTATAAGTCTGGTGGGCCTAGCTGAACCTGACTTTCATCAGATATTAAAGAGCATCTGGAAGAAATTTTTGCCATTCAGCTCCTTCTGAGTTGTTTTTTCTTGATGCATAATAAGGGGGACTGTTGGGTAGTGTCCCTCCCTTACTCCTAATATTCATTTGTTTTGAAGGCTTCAGCAAACAAAAAATCCTCTAGTTAGCTCAATAGCATCCCTTGAGTAAGCCTTAAATGTATTTCCAACATGTCTGTTTTGACAGTCTTTCGTGGAATGCTTAGTGTTTATGTTGTATTAATCTTTCTTAATTAGAAGGTTTTTGATTCTGTAGATTATAGGAGTAGTCTCTTAATCTTTGCGGTATGAATCTTGGAGCAAGCTTATCTCCTAAATTTGATTTTCCTGTAATAATTTATTTAACCTCCTGTCGTGGTTTAAGCCAGTCAGCAAGTCAGCCACGCAGTTTCTACTCTCCCTCCCCCACCTCCTGGAGGGACGGGGAAGAGAATCGAAAGAATGTAACTCCCACGGGTTGAGATCAAAACAGTCCAGTAACTAAGGTATAACACAAATCACTACTGCTACCACCAATAATAATAATAATGATAAGGGAAATAACAAGGGAAAAGAATACGATACCGCCTGCCAGAAATGAGCCTGACAGAGAAGAGGACCTGCCCTTCCGGGTAACTCCCAGTTACATCCCCCGGGCATGACGTGCTGTGGTATGGAATACCTCTTTGGCTAGTTTGGGTCAGGTGTCCTGTCCCTGCTTCCTCCCGGCTTCTCCTCCTCCCTGGCACAGCATGAGACTCACAAAGTCCTTGGTCAGGGTAAAACATTCTGACCAGCAACTGAAAACATCGGCTTTATCAGTATTATTCCCAGGCTGAAAGTCAAAATCACAGCACTGCACTAGCTACTAAGAAGGAGAAAAACTGACTGCTGCTGCTGAACCCAGGACACCTCCATAAGATGAATGCCTTCTGAGAACTCCTTTTCAATGCATAAGGGAATTGAAGGGATTATTCCTTATCTAGATCATTATACGCTCTTTTCCTTTTTCAGCTGTCCTTCAGAGAAATTTCTTGCTCATGTTGATGATGTGACTGAGTTTATTATTCATGAGTATAGCACTCCTTTGAGTAGACTTCTTCAGTGTAGATTAATGGAAAAAGAGTGAGAGAATCCTATTGGGGATTTGGCTGCCCTCCTGCCCTTTGCTTTGCTAGAAGTTTTAATTGTCAGGGTGGCTTTACTATACCAGGAATAATGCTGGGTCTTTGACCTGTTCAATCAAATGGGGAAGGGAGAGATGTTGGAAGTCACAGTAATGGCAACAGTGCTTCTAAGGGCAGATACTGTTTATGAATAATTTGATTGTCTCTGTGTTATGGCAGCATTGCATTCTGTCTCCTCAGATTCCCTCTCTGCTTATATCTTCAGATAGATTGTAGAAGTTCTTTAAGATACTGTTTTGAAAGAGCTTTTCCATTGCAGGTAGATAATGTATTATAACCTGTCTGCTGAGAACTGTTGCTCTGCGTTAGTGCTATGGATGTTACTTCTGTGTGCTTGGAAGTGCCTTCTTTGTTTTCTTTCTTTGGTAGATTGAGATATTCAGGTTTGACTTGGGAGTTTTGGCTGAAGATTTTCCTTGTTTATCTCAAAGACATTTGAAGGCTTTGACATATTTTAATGCTGAGACACTTTGAACTCTCTGAGCTGCTTGCTGACCCCTCTCTCTAGTTCTGCCGTGAGGGGCATAGGTGTTATGCCTAAAATCCAGATTACTTCTTTGCAGCAATTATGACACAGTTGATTCATTTTACCCTTATTTTCTGTGAATTATGAATTATATTTGTACTTTCCAGCTTTATTTTCATTCAGTTTAGTAGTAGTCTTCAGTTTGATCAGAAGAGACCAAGCTAATGGCTAACTTTCTCATGGCCAGGGCAGATGATTTTCCTTTTGAGCCTTTCCATCTTGACTAAATTGATATTTCTTTCTCTTTACCTGTTACTGAGGCATTCACAAGTGCTTCTTATTTTTTTCTATTTCAAAGGTGGGCTGTTAGATAAAAGACTACATTCTATGAGAAAAAACTATGTACATGTCCAGCTGTGAAGAAACTGATTTCCACTAGGTCTTCATCTCAAATAAACCTGTACATTGTTTAACTTCAGAGTTGTTCATGCTGTTTTGGGACTATTTTCGTATGCTTCATGTCTACCATGAGTTGCAACTATGGTTTGCTTCAGGGTATCTTCTTATGTCTTGTTTTCCACATGAGCTAGCTATTTTTCATAGAATCATAGAATGTTTAGGGTTGGAAAGACCGTAAGTTCATCTAATTCCAACCATCCTGCCATTGCCATGGGCAGGGACACCTCACCATAGACCATGTTGCCCAAGGCTCTGACCAGCCTATCCTTGGACACTTCCAGGAATGGAGCAACCTGTTCCAGTGCCTCACCACCCTCACAGTAAAGAACTTCTTCGTATCTATTCTGAACTTCACTTGTTTAAGTTTAAGCCCATTACCCCTTGTCCTGTCACTACAGACCCTAATGAATAGTCCCTCCCCAGCATCCCTGTAGGCCCCCTTCAGATACTGGAAGGCTGCTATGAGGTCTCCACGCAGCCTTCTCTTCTCCAGGCTGAGCAGCCCCAACTTTCTCAGCCTGTCTTCATCCAGGAGGTGCTCCAGACCCCTGATCATCCTCGTGGCCCTCCTCTGGACTTCTTGATATTTTTATCTCTTTTATTTTTTATATAATTTACACTTATGAATCAATTGGCTAACTGATGATTAGAGAAAAATATACCTTATATTCTGGTTTTAAAACTGCAACTTCCTATGCAGAATTTAAATCATCTTGTTGTAAGATTTTCTTTGCAAACATCTTGCTTCACTCTAATACAATATGCTAAGATTTGTGAAAATGTATACATCTTAAAATGTGCTCGGGACACATATTTACCTAGTTTTAATATATAAAATAACCAAATGATTTTAAAAAGTTGTTAGAGAGTTTTAAAGTGTTCCTAGATGTTGGCAATGCCATCAGTACCCTAGGATTTCTTCATTCCTAAATGTCTAAGATCACTTTTTACATCTCTAACTAGGCAGCTTGCTTAAACATTCCAGGATTATATTAGCTTTTATCCAAGCATATTATTCCTTAGGATGCAGCTTCCAATTCTGTTGCATGATGTGTTTCCTGCTTCCACACTGTACCACTTTGCTTGTGCCTGTAATTTAACGGATTTTGTTTTGCTGATCCCAGCTAACCAAGTGGTCCAGATAGCCCTGTACAGCTGCCTGCCTTTTCATTATTTACCCTTCTCCCTCTGTTGTGTCATCTGCAAATACATCCACTACAAGCAGTGATTTTATACTTATTTCTAGATCATTGATGAAAATGTTCAATAACATCAGACCTTACATCAATACCAAAAGAGTCCTGCTAGTAACACTCGTACTCAGCTATGATTTCCATTGATAGCTATGTCAATTAGCTAGTTTTAAATTTATTTCATTTTCAGTCCATTAAAAATATACTGCCACTCTAATTTTTTTGATAAGAATGTTTTCTGAATGCCACATAGAGGTCTAAATATATTATCTTTTTGCAGCTGCGTCTATCATCTCAACTTTTAGTCTCTTGAAGTAACGAAATCAAGTTTGTTTAATAAGTCCTAATATCTTATGAAATCTTATTGACTGGCATCAATTATAATGCTTTTGCTGATTCTCAAGCATCTTTTTAAGTCATCTTTCCAAGTCATCTTTCCCCTCAATTTCTTTGGGACTGATGCTAGACTAACTGTCCTAGAACCGTTGCATGTTTTGAACCTTACGTAAGCTTTGAAGTTCTTCAGTCTCATGAAGTTCCCAAGATTTATTAAAAGTTAACTTATTTACATTCATGAATCTCAACACTCAGTGCTTTTGTGTGGTTGCCTAAGTAAGTTGTCCAGGCCTAAAGACTGAATGTAATTTATAAATCGGCAGATCATTTACTAATGGTTTAGAATGTGCTTCTTCCTCCTCTTCTCATTCTCTTCTTTACTAAATAAAGGAACACATATTAAAGATGACTGCTTTTTCTGTCTCTTAAAAAAATCTACAGTCTTCATCTCTTAGTAGGTCTAGATCATCTCTATTTCTTTTATTCCTAGTGAATAATTTCTTACTGCCTTTAATCTTGCTAGCATGGATTCTACCTTTCTTCTCTATTAAATATTCTCCACTATATATCCTCCAATTTGTATTGACTGAACTCTTTTCTCCATTTTTATTCTGGTTCCTTGAGGAACAGGCTGACAATCAGTATATGCATGTGTTTGTTTGCCTAGCACTGAAAATTTTTGTACCCATTGACTGAAGAAATTTTCACAAAGGATGAATCTTTCATAATTAAATTCTTGTATGGTTCCTATTAGAGATGAAAAAAGGTAGCTGGAAGAGGGGACAGAATAAACTGTCTAGTGCCTCAACAGAGAGAAAAGTTGCTGCAACCTTTCATTAGGAACTTTATAATTGCTGTCTTTAAATTAAACTAAACAGAGGAAAGACCACAATGGAGGAGAAGGGAAGGAGACCCTTTTGTATTCGTTCCAAGTTTCTGTCCTTCATCCAAAGTACCCTAGCTCTGGACCTGAAATACTCACTAACTCATTAACCCCATTAACCCCATTAACCTCCATGTGCCACTCACCTAGGCCTCCACAACCCCTCTCCCCAGCTTGCTCAGTACTGTGAATTTATACATTCCCTGACTCCCTGAGGACAGTATGGTAAAAATACATTTTACCTCACTGAGATGTCTTGATACCCATAACCTCTACATCTGCTTCAGAAAGGCAACAAGAGCAGCACACACCCAAAGGGCTCCTATAACCTAAATCACAGGGACAGTGTGTGTAAATTGCAGCGATTATTGTCCTATAACATTGTGTATTCCTACTACTTAGATTTCCGTATCGGTTTTTTTCTGAAGCTTCAGTACAGCAAGGCACATGATTATCTTAAAATGCATGAGTACTCTCATTAAACTCAACAAAATTACTCACATGCTTACTATGCATTTAAGTAGTTTGCAGAATCAGCATTAAAATAAGAGGCAATCCATAGACACCTCCACTTATCATATACAAAGTTTGGGAAAGGGTGGAGGCTTTGTTGCAAAAGTTGAAAAAAAAAAGTATCCATCAGGTGCAAAAAATCTTGTCTGATGCAATAAAGTTGAAATGTGAAGATTTGATGTATTTAATATATAATGTATTAAACAAATACCAATGTATGCATCTATCTATATAATTTTATTTTTTTATATTATGCACATTACACTATTGCTTAATAGTGTCTCTTAACAGAATTTTCAAGTCATCTAGGTTGCATTTGCTTGTATTGATCTTGTATATGTTACTGTGACACTGTCGTGATTTAAGCCCAGGCCGTAAATTAGAACCACGCAGTCTACTTCCCCCACCTCCCCTTCTTCCCCCCACTCCTGGAGGGATGGGGAGGAGAATCAAAAGAATGCAACTCCCACAGGTTGAGATAAAGAACAGGTCAGTAACTAAGGTATAACACAAATCACTACTGCTACCACCAATAATAATAATGATAAAGGAAATAACAAGCGAAGAGAATACAACACCTCACCCCCCGCCGACCAATACTGATACCTCGCCCCCCCACCCAGCAGTGTGCTAGCCCTTCTGGGTAACTCCCAGTTACATCGTGGGCATGACGTGCTGTGGTATGGCATACCTCTTTGGCTAGTTTGGGTCAGGTGTCCTGTCCCTGCTTCCTCCCAGCTTCCCCTCCTCCCTGGCAGAGCATGAGACTCACAAAGTCCTTGGTCAGACTAAACATTCTGACCAGCAGCTGAAAACATCAGTTTTATCAGTACTGTTCCCAGGCCGAAAGTCAAAAACACAGCACTGCACCAGATACTAAGAAGGAGAAAAATGACTGCTGCTGCTAAACCCAGGACAAACACCTCTTCTGTTGTGCTTATGCTTTGTAATTTCTCCTAATACATAACATGAAGTGAGAGAAATTCAATGAATTGGAGTCAGAAAAAATCAGAGAAGGATATGTAGATGTATGAAGTTTATGTTGGTGTTTCTTTTAAGCCATCAGCTCACTATTTCAGTACATCTCTGAAATATTCAGTGTTTTAAAAAACTTAAAGATGTAGTACTTACAAAGAAGACTAAAAAAACACTGAGAATTAATGCCATTCCTAGAATCCAAAAAGGATTCAAAGCCAAAGAAATCAGTATGTTTTTGTGAAAAAGACTTCACAATATGTTGCTCTTTATGATCTGCAATCCACCCATTAGTTTGTGCTGCTGTATCACATCACTGAGACTGTGGATAGTGTAATAAATAATCTTTCTGACGTAGTTTTTCCTTTAATTTAGGACTTGCATTTTGAGTCTCTTTATTAGCATGGAAATATAAATGTGTTCCTGTATTTAGGAGTTTTGCCAACAGTGAAATAAGTTGGTGCATCAAATAAGGATGATTTAATATTTCACAGGGTTGTGTTCTGCCTTTCTAATGGAATTATCGCCCCCTTTTACTTGTATTTCCACTTGCCTTAATAGATTATTTTGTCAGTCTACTGAGCGGCTTTTTAATTCAAGTTGTACTGTACATGAAAAGAAACACAGGAGCTTATGGGTCACAATAAGGTAAACAGAAAGTATTATATAGTAATTATACATACTACTGAAAATAAACTGTAGTATTTCAGTATCTGCAGATTTTTATGCTGCTCATGTATGGCTGTTGGTAAATATTATTTTTTAGGAGAAAAAAAAGGATTTCATTTTGTGAAATGTTGTTAATATTTCAGAGTCCTCGGCATTCTTCTTAGATAATAGAAACTGACGTAACTACAGAAAAAATCATGGAAACCATGATCATACTGATTGGATAAAAAATAGGCCTTGTGGCTCAGTTATTTCTGTAAAGAAATAGCTTTTTAATAATAATGTTATTTCTGTACTTGTGTGCAAAGTAACCTTAAAGGAGAGACAGGGTTTTGTTTGCTTTTCTGAGGAGAAGGAAACCCTGGAGGGCAACGATGTAAAACTGACTCAATATTGACAATGCATTTTTAGGAATGCAGTCACAAGTTTCACATAGGCCTCTCGTGGGCTATCATGGAGCTTCTCCTTTGAAGACTGCCTTGGTGGCAATGTGGGGAAGAAAACTCTCTCTGTGAGTCTTGCTGCGTCTTAAGAGGCAGGAAAGGGCATCATCTCTGTATTCAGCACTTTTACTATTCCTTTCTTTAAATTCACCATACCTCTTCCCATCTGCGAAGAAGGGTGCTGTGGTCCCACCTTGTCTGTCTACCAGGGTAGAAGAAATTTCACTGTAGCGTCTTTTTCCCATAAAGCACTGTCCACCAACTCATGTTATTGCTTTTCACCCTGAGCTGCGTAGCTTTCGTCTATGTGCTTAATTTATGTACATAGCTTTCCTCTATGTACCATAATTTATGTACTTACATTGCTTTCCACACAGCTGTTGCTTAGATATTTGACTCATGGAAGACAACCTTTGCTTCACTGTATTCTGAAAAGGTACATGTGTGGTATAGTCTTCTGAATCACCATAATGAGATCTTTTCTATTGTAGATACCAGTGGACCTGAGGTAACTGAAGTACTATACAAAGATAGTCTAAAACATTGTATTTGTCAGGCGTTTGAAAAAAATTGGCTACTTATGCTTGATGAGTGAATTCTAAAATGTATCATAGATCTTTGGTACCAGGATAGACTTTCAGTCTTACATTTGAGAAGTAAAAGTGAAATATAAGATTTATATTTATCTAGCAAAAAGGCAGACTACAGGTTCCTGAAATCAATGATTCTCAAAATTGCCCAGACATTGAATGATATACATGAATAATTTAAGAGTGTTTTGTTAAATGTGCAAAAGTCAAGTTATCCTTGCAGTGAGACTCATTGTAAATCGCCAGCAATTTACTGTGTTTCTGAAAACCACAGGCAGCAATTTGCAGGCACGATTACACCTGTTACTATACACATGTGACATTTTCTTGATTTAAACTGTCATTCTGAAAAGCTGTTAACTGACAGCCGGAGTTTGGAATAGGGTTATAAAGTTTACTGAAGGACTTCTTACCACTGAGGCTGAGCTATATTTCTGCTTGGGTAGAGAAAAGCACGTAGACCTCCTATCACAACTGAAGTATGTATGAATGCAAATTAGTGCTTTCAAGGGAAATTATACATGATCTTTTTAGACATTCAGTCTAAAAAGTCTACTGTGCTGCAGTAGTGTATGATGCTATGCTGACATTTTACATCTCATAAACACAGTAATATATTTCTGAAATACCTTCTTTCTTCTGAGGTATGCCAGAAATTCTGACTGTAAGTGCTACAAATGGTTGGCACTATAGCAGTACACATCAGCATCATCTTTTTTTTCTGCTCTCTGTAAGTGATGCTTATTAAAGTCATTTCTGAAGATGATCTGCTGAGTTCCAGAATATCGCATTGAGCAAGAGGGGGGAATATTCATCTTGATTACTCTTCTTTGGTTTGTTTTTTTTTTTTAATTATCAACTAAACTGGAAGTTTTCTCACCAAGTCAGTTCACATTATGTTTCCATGGCATGTAGACATGCAGTACTTGACCTAAGGAATGTATTTCATCACTGCTTTAACTACCTTCTCTTTTACATCATGGGAGCATTTTCAGTGTAAGTGACATCTTCTCTTTATCTAGTGACCTTCAGAAATGAGCATGCACTCGGACGTGCACCAATTTAGATACCGTGATGTTCTCCAGAACTTATTTTTTGACATGAAATAACTCCCGCTCAAGTTCTCTCTCATTTAAATAGTGCAAAGTACTTTCTCACAGTCACTCATTCAAAACCTGGCCAGTTTTGCAAGCTATTGGTCTAGGTAGGGCCTTGGTATAAAGAAGTCATCACGGTTAGTGAATCATCCAGGAACTGCCAAAATAGAAAAATTTAACTTTATTTTCTTTTGCTAAAAACCCATCTTGTAAGGTATGCTCTGCAGGTATGATCAATCTTTCCCAAAATTTTCACTGGAAGTTTCAGATTGAATGTTACTTGTTATCAGGAAATCAAATTCTTTTTATTAGGGTTATGACATCCGTAGATTTTTCATTAAAGATTTTGCACAACTTTTTTGCATATAACCTTATGACAACTTTACTTTTCTACTTTTTAATAACTCTCTCAGAAGGAAGAAAACCAGTCAGCCTAAAATTGTATTGCCTGGAATATTGTGGATATGGTGTCCAAATGAGTAAAAACAGAAACTGATGCTATGGACAGGAGGCTCTTTCCTTTTCCATTACCCTGCCGATACACCAGACCCTTCTCCCCTAGCAGATGGGCATGAAGAAGAATGTCTCATAGTGCTGCTCGCTTGGAAAATTGACCTATATGATTCAGAAAAAGGAAACCATTAAAGCAGGAAGTGATCATAAACACTGGAGAAGTTTTTAAAAGGTGACTGTGAAGAGGTGCGCTGTAATTTAAAAGTTCAATATTTTCAGAAGAATCTCTTGGGAGAAGAGTCTCAGGTAGTATCATATATAAAAAGAGATGAAGGAAAAGATGCAGACCACTGGTATCTGAATTATGTGTAAGAATGCACAGGAGGAGAAAATCCAGAGACAGTCCTGTTCAGCTGTATGAGCCAGGGATACTTGAGAGCTGATGAGCATTTGTATTACAGGCAGGTGGTAACAAGAGGTGCTGGAAATGTGTGGCAAATCAAACAGAGATTAGAATAAAAGAAGTAAACCAAACAAGCTACAGTTGTTGCAGGCAGGTGTCAGTTTGGTCTTCCAGAACTAGGTGATCCCTCAGGCATTGCCATTCTTATTACTCTAGCCAAACTGTTGAAATGTTCCAGCTGGTATGCATCTCAGGTAACACAGATGCTGACAGTGGATTTGAGCTTGTTTATATGGAATGAATGGATATTGTTGCAGCATTAGAACAGTAAATTCAATGTTTTATACACACTTGTGTGGTATTAGTACCCATGTGTATTAGTATTCCTAGATGGGTTAAGTGCTAGCCTGCAATTCCTGCACCTTCTTCAGTTATGCCAGGTGAAGTTGCTTTTGGAAAATTCTGCTTTTGTGAGGTATTTGGTGGTGGCAGGGAAACAAGTGAAGAGGCAGGCAAAAAAAGCAAGCATCAAGGAAGAAATGAGTTCTCCTTCCTCTTACGCTTAAACAGCTTTGTAGGAAGAGCACATTAAACCAATGAGGTTGTAACACACAGAGTAGTAGATATAGGGATATTTTATTACAAATATGTTCTTAAGAATATTCATTAAAAAAATAGAGGGGAAAATAGAATGAACTGAATTATCCTTCAGTAAACAAATGTCTGGCTTCAGAGGGGACCCAGATTATTCATTGTGTTGGATCAGACAGGGGGTTAAAAAAAAGACAGTTAACATCTGGGGATCTAATATGTCCCCAGCTGATACTTCAGGTACTTTGCCACTAGCAAGAAGTCCCTAGCCTCTGATTTATTGAAAAGACAAAGCCTTATAACAAAGTATCTTGCTGTGACATTTTACGTACACATCTTTGATTTATAATTCAGTCTCTGTATTCAAAATCTATACATGCATATGTACAGGAAGGCTGTTTTTATAACTTGCTTTGTTGAAAGCTTTTTAGTTTCTGTGAAGTAAATGTGTTGTCTACATAGCTCTCTTTCCTTTAGTGGGATATTAGTCAAGTCTAGGTGTACAAGACCTTATGGCAATGCGAACTGGTAGAGGCCATGGTGCTAATTGTGATCCATGGTGCTGCTGTTGAGAGATCTCCGGCCTCACATGTAGGTGCATGAATTTACCTCACTGAGTGCTAATATGAGTTATGCAGACTCCGAGGGAATTCAGCGATGCTGCTTTGTGGATAAACAAGGCAAAAGTAAACTCTGTCTAAAGCTGTCCTAGAATATGTTATTTATTCACTGTGTTTCAAATCAGCCTACTCCAAATTAGTATCTGCTTTCATCTTTGGTTTGTCTGAATGCCAACCCTCACCCAGTTTTTTCTCAAAAAGGAAAGCTATGACAGTTCTTTAATAAACTACTGGTTTTCTTTCCCCTTTAACTTCTGTAGACAAGAACAGAAAATGTTTAAACTTTATGACAAGAATTAGAAAGTAAAGTGGTTAGTGAATGCAGATTAGCTTATTACTCTGGTATTACTTGAATTATTTCATAAGTCAAATCAGTGTTACACAAGCTAGTTCCAAGTGGCCTGTGAAATCTTCTGTCAGCTGATTTTTCAGAAGTGTGAAGGGCAGCTTTAAATTAAGCCTGCAATAGTAATTATTTCACCAGCTAGACCTTAAGCATGGAAGATACGACCTGCATGTTATTCACAAGGTCATAACATCTGACCTGATTACAAAGGCATTACTTTGAATTATGTGGAAGAAACACAGTTCCTTTGCTCATGTTCTCTAATTAAACGAAAAACCAACAAACGAACAACCAGACAACAACATTCTCATATAAGAAGTGACTGAATGCAAAGTTCTAGCTGTTTGCTGTTGATCTCTCTCTGATCTTGTGCAATGCCTATATTGTTCTTGACCACCTGGCATTTACAAACTAAACGTCTTTAAGTAGATACTTGTAAGTACCAAATAGCACCACAAAAGAACAATAAGCAAGAAATTGTCTTAAATTGTTACCATATGTATTGTCCTGGCTCAAGTATAAACACTTGATTTAAAAAACAGTCTGATTAAAAAACTGAGTGACATTTCATGGCATTCTCTGTCAACGGAAAGTCTGTCATGTTTTAAAATGGTTTGGGATATATATTTTATAACCTGGTGTTACTGTCAGTTTCTGACTCTTTGGCTTCTTTCATCTTTGTTAGTAAATGCAAGGAGGATCTTGCTTCCACAAGAAGCGCGGTAATGGAACAAGTGACTTTATGGAAAACTCAGCTTTGTAAAAACCACTTTCTGCTATGTGTGGATTTCTGTTTGAGTATGTCAGGCAACATCTTCTCTTAAAATTACTGAGTGCTCTCAGCCCTGACTTTTTATCACCAGTTTTTATATTGGAAAATGTAAGCTTCTTTGACATCTACCTATCAAAAATTTTTGAGAGGCTTGAGTCATCTGGGGTCAATTCAGTAAGGAAAATGCTTTTTGATGAACAAAGGAGGTAAAAAATTGCTGAAAAATATAAAAAAGCATATTCTTAATCTCAGTAGTCTAGGATTACAAGATCGGTCTCTACAAAAATAACCAAGGCAGTTTGCAATGAATTTATGGAATATGTATGACAGGGACCTGCTGGAGAGAGTCCAGCGCAGGGCAACTAAGATGATTAAGGGAGTGGAGCATCTCCCTTATGAGGAAAGGCTGAGGGAGCTGGGTCTCTATAGTTTGGAGAAGAGGAGACTGCGGGGGGACCTTATTAGTGTATATAAATATATAAAGGGGGAGTGTCACGAGGATGGAGCCAGGCTCTTCTCAGTGGCAAACAATGATAGGACAAGGGGTAATGGGTACAAACTGGAACACAAGAGGTTCCACTTAAACTTGAGAAGAAACTTCTTCTCAGTGAGGGTGACAGAACACTGGAACAGGCTGCCCAGGGGGGTTGTGGAGTCTCCTTCTCTGGAGACATTCAAAACCCGCCTGGACACATTCCTGTGTGACCTTATCTAGGTGTTCCTGCTCTGGCAGGGGGATTGGACTAGATGATCTTTTGAGGTCCCTTCCAATCTCTAACATACTGTGATACTGTGATACTGTGTGATATGTTGTAATGAACTAGCTAAGTAACTTTGACATGTGTTGCCTTTGAGCATATTGTGTGAACTCATGGGTTTTGCTAGGAAAATAGAAGGAATATAATGGATGAAAAGCAGGATGTGGCAGTTGTTGTAGGTGCCACGTGGGGGTAGACAAAGGATATTGTGGTTTGACTTTAGTTTGTTATTCTCTTGATCAAAACTTCTATTGCTCATTGCATCAGCAGTCTTTGTACACAATATATAGGAGCATGTGGCTGCAGAACGGGAGAACACTAAATTTACTAGATTATTTTTTATTTCAAATATCACATGTATTTCTAAGTGAATCTAATTCAATAGCAAATTTAAACAATAATATTTGTATTTTCTATGTAAATATCAAGGTTTATATTACATCCTGGAGAGGAAAGAAACATTGAGAAAATGTATGAGATGCATAAGCAAAATTCCTGATTGAAGGACAGGCTTGTGAAGAGTTAAGGGACCATGACATCGAGCTTGCAAGATGCTATTCTCTAGAAACCTTTCTAAGTCAGAATGTGATTCCTAACCATTAGCTATGCCAAATCATGTCTTCACAGTTTTTCTTCAGAGCCAGTGGGTTTTTTTGGGACAGGGGTTAATTCATTAATTGTGTATTTCACTGTAATGATAAATTAGTGGTTGGAGGGATTTGAGTTTATTTTTATATAAAAACTTTTAATGCTTACTTTTAAAATAGAATTGAATGGAATATTTCAGTCAGGAAGGACCTACCACAATCATTTAGTCAAACTGCCTGATCAATTCAGAGTTATCAAAAAGTTAAAGCATGTCAATCAGGGCTTGCCCAAATGCCTCTTAAAGACTGACAGGCTTAGGGCATCGACCACCTCTCTAGGAAGCCTGTTCCTGTGTTTGACCACTCTCTCAGTAAAGAAATGCTTCCTAAAGTCTGAACCTCCCCTGACTCAACTTTGAACCATTCACATTAGAAAAATAAAATAATACCAAACAAAAATTTAAGGAAACAAACATTAAGTACTTTCAGACAATCAAAGACATAAAACCAAGAGACACCCACTTTCTTTACTATCTTTTGTGTCTTTGATTGTCTGAAAGTACTTAAACTCCCTCCTCTGGATGGAGGTAAATGTCCACAGTTTCAATATTTCAAGTGCTGATATCTAACATATTTTCATTTTCTTTAATAAAAGCTTAAATAACTTTTACTTTCCTGATCCACACATCTCCATTTGAATTATGGCTTTTATGTTAATTGCCATTCAAGCCAGCTCTGTCTTTTATATCGGGAAGTGGTATATTTAACATGTAAAGTCTTTTCTGGGGCATACTAAGCAACAGCCCCACTACTGCTACAGCTGGAAGAGAGTGAAAAGTATAATTTTCATTTCCTTTGTTCCCCTCAGAACTCATAAAGCTTGACCATTTCCCAGCCGTCAAGCTACTGACACAGCTTTCCATACAGAAATTATGGATATATCAAACTGTGGTCTTAGAAAGGCTGACATTTACATACTAATTTTAGGTCAATGATTAAAGTAATGAAAGGTGCCAGTTAGTCATTTGAAAACCACAAGATACATTTACCTGGAAGGTCAGGGAAATGAAACAGCTGGTGCAGAAAGCTGTGAGGTTGGGCATTAATTCCAGCAGGTTTCTTGGTATCGATTACACAGATTGCAACTGCTCATTTGTAAGCCAGAAGGCAGATATGTCTCTTTGCAAGCCATTTGTCTCCTTTTGTTTCTTAATTAATATCACAGGTTTGAAAACTTGTGGTAATGAAATTAGCCTATTAATTAGGCTAGTCTTCAGCACTAAGGTTTTGATATCATAGGGTTTTCTGCGGCACAGTTAACAGCAATCTTGTTAAAATCAGTACTTGTTTTCCTTTTAAAATTTACTTATAATTGAAATAGTGATAATGATTTGAGGAATAAATACATTCTCTGCTTGGTAACCATTTCAGGGTTAGATTTTTCAGAGAAAAACACTTACTTTAAGATCATGATTTTTCTCTGGTTGTCTTTAACCTGCTGCTTCATTCAATTACATTAATATCCTGCATGGAAAACACTGGGGGATTATTTTCTCTTTTTTTGAACATGTGGCAATATTTTTCCTGAGGTAAAATATTGTACCATGATATTTTGATGCAACCTTCCTTGGCACAGTCAGCTTTTTCTGATGATTGTGCAGGTTTTTTCCAGAACAATATGGTTTATGTCTTTTTTAAAAGTAAAAGAAATAAAGTAAATAAATAAATCAATAGAAAATAATTAATAATATATTGATAGTTAATATATTAATAAATTGATGAAATTAAAAAAAGAGAAGATGGACAAGGACACCAATAAAACATATACATAGACTTCTTAGTGAATGCTTAATGAAGATACTCTTTTTGGTATAAATTGATTTTCTGGTTTGATGTTCGCCCTCAATTAGAAGACAACACTTGGGGGTTTTGTTGGTTGTTTTACTCAGTGTTGAATTCTGAAGAAGTTATCACTATAAAACAATGATGAAATCCCATCCATATTGACATCACATTCTTTGTCCTGTATGCAGCCTTTGCGGTTCACAGATGCAGTCACATAACCTTTCATTACTTCCTCACTTTGACATCATTTAGGTCACTAAAACGAGTATTGCTTTATTTTGACACATCTTTATCAAGTGAATTATACTTACATCAAATAGATGAGAAGTGGAAGTCAGAGAACAGGACTGGATTTATTAGAAGAGCGAGTGATTCCCCGGTAATGTTAAGGTCAGAAAATGTTTTTACATCATGAAATATTATTGCACATTTCAAATCTCTCCTAGGACAGCTGGATGTAGTCAGGTGCAGTCGGCATAATTGTTTACAAACTTACGCAAAAAACCATCTTTAAAATGAAAGCTTACATTGTCCCATTTTTTTTTTTCCTTAGTGTGCTGTTGTGATCTTCCTTTAGGAAATGTCCAGGATACTAGTTATTTTCAGGTAACTGTAAGGGATAGAAAATATTGTTGAAACCTGAATATCTGCTAAATGAACTATTCAGAACAAAAGAATCTGTCAGAAAATGCTTTTGTGAAATCTGTGAATAATCTTTCACAGCCTATGACCTTATATATACTCAGGGATAAATATTACATTTATCAACTCAAGCGATTCGATAACCTACTTAGTCTTTGAACACCTAAAGAATAGGTGGCCATACTGTGCTCACGTTTTCCAAAAAACGTTGTGATTAGGAAGAAAGATTCAATATATAAGTTCCCTCATATCTGAGTTTTAAATTGTTTTAGAACTGCTATAGCAGAATTTGCACACTAGTTTTTACTATAATGATTTTTACGTCTCTGTTGTACATTTTACATTTTTTCCTTACATTTAACCCAAACAGTAGAACTCAGAAAACTTTAATAACATCTTGTACTTGGCTCCTGAAGTAACTTTGCTAATTGAAAATTTCATCTCAGTGGCATTGAACTTGCCATTTTTAATAAATCTTGACAGATTTCAGAGTTTCTGACTTTGCTCCATTATTTTGTCCTCAGGGGTTTCTGAAGATTTTTCCCCCATTTCAAACACACTATAGTATAACAAGGCTGTTGGATAAATCTGGCAAATCAATTAGTTGTGGCACATGCCATGAGAGACAGATGCAGCTGGTATTTCCTAGGCCAGCCAAATGAAGCAACTATCTCAAAGCAGAAAAAAAAATCCAGGAACAAATAGTGATCCAATACTGCATCCTGTTAAGGATTGTTCCAGTTTCTGAGCTACCAGGTAAAAGGGGACTGGATTATAAAAGTGGTCATAAAAGGCACTCAGTCACCATGTGCAGTCTTTTGAATAATCAGTAGTCCTATCATATAATCTCTTTCACAAACTTATCAATTTATTATATATCATGTGATTATATGACCCAGTGTCATTTTATTTTGCCATAACACAAAATACATAGATGTTGTCATCCATGTACCACATATTGTTTGCAGTTGCAAATTTTGGATTTGTTGGATAGTATGATGGACTTCTCTTGAGATATTTTTTATGATCTTAAGAAAACCCTTAACCACCTTGTCCCTTTTTTTCTTCTTTCTCTACACTCCAGCACTGTAACTGCCTTTCTTGTACAGGGACTCTTACTCAAGACCTCTGCTTTATAAATTCAGGACACCATCCCACCTAGCACAGGAGAAGAGCGAGGGTGGTTTTGAACTACTTCTTTCAGACTTAAGTTTTTATTTCCAGAAAATAACCAACACAGCATCTTAAAGAGAACAGCTGAATCCTTTGTCAGATAAACAATTGCTCACAACCATGTGAAAAGTGCTAGTAATGGTTCCATGCCATTTTGTTCTTAAATTTAAATACATGAAGTTCTGTGGATAGATCTAATAATGTTACAGCTAAGCCAGGGTGATTTTGTTGTTTTATAGGGTTGTTACAGTGTTTCTTTGTTTTTAAGGGAAACATTTTTTTTCTATGTTCAGAGATAACTGTAAAAAAAAAAAACACAAGAAAAATGGACTTTCTTCAGTATTTTCAATATTGATTTGGAACTGTTAATTACATGCCATATCTTTGCTTGAAGGGCAGCAAGTACTTAACTTTTTTTCCTTGCTCTGGTTCTTAGCTTTCTATCACAAACGAAATTTGGAAAGTTATAGCTCATCACTTTTGGGATGAGAAATTAAAAATGAGGAATGGGCAAGTTAAGACACTGCATAAGTGATCTTTTGATGTGTGTTGGGAAAATATTAAATACACCATTCTCTATCCTAGGGTCACAGACAATGTGCTGCCTGCAAGACTTTCCAGCTTTGCTTGTGGGTATGGGAAATTAAAAACACCAACATAAAACCTAGACTTTCAGAGGAAGCAAAGGATGATGTTGCCTACCGCTCATTCTGTGTCAGTACTGCTGCCTCTGGTCAAATATGATTGGAACCACTGTTTTGTTTTATCTAGTACATTCTAGGTTACACTATCTTTGACCTCATTGAGTAAAGGATAAACGTGGAATATAACAATAGTTTTTCCTACTATATCATCAATTTTTCAGCACTTATGCTGCAAAGTGACGGTTTCACATTGAATTGAGGTAATATTTAGAGCAATTCAGTGCTTCAGTAAGGGTAGTTGATATAATATTATAAAAAATTCAGTATTTTATGATGGCCAGAACTTTTTATGCCAAAGAGGAGAAGGTTTGCAGATACTAAGAATACTTTTAAGGGATCATGTAAAATTTTCAAGATCAATAAATGGAAAAATAAAAATTTACCAATGAAACAATACCTTTTGCATGAAACCTGATAGTTTTAACCCAGAAGAGCTGCTGCAGCATCTCACAATGGTAATAGTCCAGCATTGTGTCTCTAGTTCTCTTTTTTGATCTAAAGATTTGAGGTGACCACATCACATGTTGAACATGTTCTCCATTCTTGCTGAACCACTGTTATGTGTGATCTGTAGTCAGCTGGAGGGAATAGAAGGAAGAAACAAATTACAAATGTTGACATTGAGATGATATTTCAGAATCTTTTCCATTCCAAATAGTTACCAGAAAGTTGATGGTTGGGGGGGTGCGTGTCAGTGTGTTTAGGTATATTAAGCCTAAGATGTCATTAAACAATAGACGTTTTTCACTCTCCAAAAGTCAACAGAGCATCCCTACAAAAATAAGTTTAACAGAGCAGTTTGAACAATGTGTTTGAACAGTTTTGTGGTTTGATGGAGTTTTAAGATTTCTCACCTTCAACATCTTTTTTTTTATTTTTTTTTCTATTTTTATCCAAACTACTATATAAAGTTGAAGTAATAAACAATTTATTTAGTTCTGTTGACAGCATCCCTGTCCATATGGGACAGCTTACAGAGGTGGGACTGGGTACAGAGAATCATTATTTGCTGGAACAAAGCCCAGCCACTAGGAAGTCCTTTTTAATACTGGCTGAGAACTAACATACTGCATTTTAAAACATCCTTTTTCAAATGCAGTAACTGTCACCATTCCCAATGCTGACATTAGGAAAAAAAATTGTTTAAAATGTATGCACATGTGTCCTGGGTTCAGCAGCAGCAGTCAGTTTTTCTCCTTCTTAGTAGCTGGTGCAGTGCTGTGGTTTTGACTTTTGGCCTGGGAATAATACTGATAAAGCCGATGTTTTCAGTTGCTGGTCAGAATGTTTACCCTGACCAAGGACTTTGTGAGTCTCATGCTCTGCCAGGGAGGAGGGGAAGCTGGGAGGAAGCAGAGACAGGACACCTGACCCAAACTAGCCAAAGAGGTATTCCATACCACAGCACATCATGCCCAGGATGTAACTGAAAGTACCCAGAAGGGCTAGAATGCTGCGGGGTGGGGAGCGAGGTATCGGTCGGTGAGGTGTTGTATTCTCTTCGCTTGTTATTTCCTTTATCATTATTATTGTTGGTAGCAGTAGTGATTTGTGTTATACCTTAGTTATTAAACTGTTCTTATCTCAACCCGTGGGATTTGCATTCTTTCGATTCTCTTCCCCGTCCCTCCAGGAGCGGGGGGAAGAAAGGTGGGGGGGGAAGTAGACTGCGTGGTTCTAATTTACGGCCTGGGTTTAAACCACGACAACATGTCATCCATATAGACACATATATTTTCACTACACTAATATAGCATTAGTGTGTTAAAACTTATTAAGTGGTGGAAGGGTTTAATGCAAAAATAAGATGTGGTAAAGATTTTAGGAGCATTTTCTGCTATGTAGAACATGCCTTCCATCAGATGGGATCTGAGGTGCGCTAAATAGATGAGAGGAGTGCACTGTGCACTCTTATGCCAGCTGGATAAGCTTGGTTTAGCATCTAGAAGAGACTATTTTGTGCTCTGAATGGACATAGATGCCTACTGCAGCAACTTTTGTTTTCATGTATTTTTTTCCCAACATAAGATTAATCTGCTGAAAAGCATCAGGCAGCAAGAGTGACCCCAACTCCCCCAAAGTTTCAGTAGTTTGGCTTTTGGGTGTTTCAGCCCCCTCCCCCCCCCGCCCTAGGTTCACAAACTGAGTGAAACTGGTAACGCCAGTGTCTGCTTTTTTCAGTCACTGATGGTCAGAGCACAGAGCCACAATGTGGGAGAGGGGGGTTCATGGTCTAAACTGCTTGTACACAGATGACACTTTCTTGAGTTACAAGGACTGTCTGCAGCAAGGCAAAACTGAAGAAGGGATATTTGAAAATGAGTAGATTTTATTAGTCACAGCCAGTAGGGAAGGGGCTCTGAGCAAAAAAAAATCATAGGGCTCAACATAAGAGAGGGGTGCTGCTGCGAAAAAGCAGTCAGGGAACTGGTGGTACATGGACTTTTTTCTCTTCATTTTACGGCTGAGCAGACACTTCCGTGCTCTTTTTTATGGTTTAGGTCTGCTCTGGATCTGATCTGTTCTAATATTTATTCTAATTATTCTGATCTGTTCTAATGTTTTTCTGTCCCAGAGTGGACCCACAGGTCTCACAAGGACTCTTTTCTCCTTTGACACAAACCAGAATATCTCCTGTGCAGTGGAATGATTTCAAAAGGAAAATGTCCCTCGAAGAGTGTGTAGCTTGTCAAAGAAGGCAGATTAAAGGCAGATTACCATAATTTAAATCCCTCTTTTTGATTCAAAAAAGGGTAACAACCTGGATTTAACATAGGCCGCCTGAATACCCTAACAAAATAATTGCTCTAAATGGGAAAAGATTCTTACTTCTAATCACCTTTGTTTCTGATGTTTTGGGTTTTGGTAAAGATTTGCCTAAACTAAAATATTCTGTGTTAAAGTGAAATATGTATTTGATCCAGAACTCTACTGTATCTTTTTTCACTTCGACTTAGAAGACAGACAAGCAAGCAGTTACCCAAAAGAAATTGAAAAAAAAAATGCTTTAAAGTAATCTGCAGTCCTCATAGTGTTTTGACATGATGAGGTATTTCTTCTTAGTATTAAAAAGAAATGCTGTGTTCCTGCTCAATAATAGGTACATTCTTATTTCCGAGAATTGATACCCAGTCATGCAATATATTTGATGCTTTTACACTACACAAATGCTATAAAAAAGCCTTCAGAGGAAGTTGGCCTCCTCCTAGAGGCAGAGAGGTACCCAGGTTTCTGAAGGGAAGTGGTGCTGCTGCAGTAGACTGCTTGCTTTAGTGTGCTTTGAAAAAGATATATTGGACGTCAAGTACCCTAGACATTGAGCAGCTGTTTAGTGAGCTGGCAACAGTGGATTATGCTGTGGCATAGCTGCGGTGTATATCAGAGGAAGACACTCTTGGGTATTACTCACTCAGTAAGATCTGTCTCCAAGGGAGCTGAGGTTGTGGGCACTATCTTTCAACTGTCATGATGGGAGAGAGAGAAGAAGATTGGAGGAGATAGCATCATTCATTCATGTTATAGATTAGGTTCCAGCAGTCAAATGCCTTGTAGTCTCTCAAGCCTGGTTCAACAACCACTTCCTTCTTTACTGGCTCCTGTATATTGTTTCAGCACTAACTAAATAGATAAGGATGCTAATTGCATCCACAACGTCATTTGTAAGTGAGGTAATATAAAGTGAGGCTAAATAATCTTTCATACTTTGACAGCTCCTGGGAAAAGTCTCTTCCAATTAATATCAGTTATATCAAATATCCAGATCATTATGTTATATTATTAAAAGAGGGATGCTGCAATAACACTGTCTTAACCGTATGGGTAATTTGTCTTACATAGCTAGGGGCCAAAAGCTATATCTTCCTTATGCTCTAGGTGGGAAGAATTGAAAAATTCCTGTCTTTGTAAGTAAAATCTGTAGCAAACCTATTGCTGGATGGAGATGCGAATAGCATTTAATTAGAAATCTAACCAGCTTGAAGGAAATGTTTATCCTACCTCAATTTGAAAGATAGCAAGGAGCATGTGTGGTAGGGTGCTCACTATTTCTAAACAAGCATGTGGACAAGGGGAAGCTAATGCCAGGTGTTCTTCTACCAGAAGCATAGAAGGAAGGAAGGCAGTTAATGTTTCCTCATTAACTGTCAACTAATATCCCCATCTCCAACTCCCCTTGCTCTGTGATCAAGCCCAAAACAGTGGGTATAGCTGGTGTACAATCTGTATGTAGAAAGTGAGCATATATGGAGTGTTCCTGACCCCATGGGAGTGATTGACACAACAGTGCAACGGACTACACCTTGGCTTTTCCCAGCTTCCCTGGTGCTGTGAGACCCTTCAGCTGAATGCCAGCCATTCACACTTGCTAAGGGCCTGCCCTCTTTCCTCACAAGGGCTATGTCATATTTTTTGCCTCAAAACTGGGATGCTAATGCATCTTGAATAGCATTGCGTACTGCCCACCTTCTTGAAATAGTGTGCCTGACTTTGGTCATACCGTACCAGCTCTGAAGAGCACTCAAGAAATGAATGACAAAGAAGTATGGCTAAAGTGTAAGGAGGGGGTGGATAGTGACAGTTCAGAGGGAGAGCAGCATCGACTGTAATTCTTATGGTCGCTACTGTTCTCGTTTAATGGACTCTTGTGCTTGGAGCACAAAACCTGGTTATCTTGGGACTGGACAGAAGGGTCAGATGTCCAAGTCTCTTGCCACACTTGGTAGTGAAATAGATGTACCATATGGTTGTTTTCTTCTGTACGGTATTTTTGAAGCAACTTTCAAACTAGGGAATATATCCTGTGCTATAAATGAGTTAAAATTACTAATAAATGCTATCAGAGGGAGAAGGAATTAAGGGAGAGAGAACTTGTGAATTTTCAATTTAGTCTGGAAAACCTCTTAATCTCACAGTAAAACATTTTTCTAAAGTACCTTTATTTTTTTACTTTCCTAGAGGCAAGGGAGAATGACCTGGGAAATTACCTAAAAGGCTGAGTCCATCCTAGAAAAGACTTTATAGTGGCACAGGAGTCATATTTGAGTGCCAGTACCTAGTATTTTGTATCAGCTTCTAGAACAAAAGAAGGAAGGTATTTTGTCAAAAGAACCTTTTTTTCCTAGCTGAGTATCTGAGGGGTTTTGACAGTATTAAGAATAGCGTTAAAAAGTTGCATCATTAAACATTATTTTGATAACACAGTTTTTAAATCTAGGTTTGTCTTATGGGCTTACCTACCCTGGAAAAACTGCTAAGGACACTAAGATTTTGATTTATACTAGCTGCTATGTCTTAGCCCCCACTGTGGAAATCCTGGGTTCATAAAGTACATTCATTAATTCATTTCACTTAAAACATGCTGATATCCACACCAAGAGTTAAACAAAAGTAGATAGTGTGCAATAGGCTAGCTCATTTTGGAGCAAATTCTCAGAAAAGGCACATATTCCAAGAAGTCCTTCAGCTTCTGCTGAATAGGTACATTAGCTCTCTCAAGGAACATTTCTGTGTGTTTAACTATTTTGTCTTGTGATTGAGTTATTAAGTAGCACAAAGTCTCAGCTCATTTCTCCTGAATGACAGTTAGTCATTGAGCTACTTACTGCAAACCAGCACAGAAGTAAATGCGCTCTTAGGCATTAGTGGATTACTGATGAATTTTTGTTATTGTGATTAGGCATTTTCCACCTAATCTCATAGCTGCAAAGATGTATTAGTGGAGATGAGTGCTGCCTGTATTTTGCAATGCTAAGCTTACTCAGCAGCTCTTAAAGAAATCTGACTTCTTGGGGGGTGGGGGGAATTTAGCTTTATGTTATAGAAATTTGAGCCATTATGAGCATTAAAAATCTAGTTCCCACAGAAGGATTTCTATGAATATCTTACTGGGTTCTGGAACCTTTTCTACTGCAAGTCACGAAATCAAACACTGCAGAAGACCGAATCTGGGTTAAGAATTTTTGCCTTTATTCTGGGGAAGTGAGGGTTGAAGTAGAGCAACTGGTATAGCTGAAAGTGCTCTGAATATTATTCTCCCCTCCCTCCAGCTCTTTCAGATCTTAGACATGGAAGGCATCTGTCAAGCATAATACTCACTCCTATGTTGGAGGTTAAGTTTTTCTGTCAACTGATCTATACTGGGTTCCGCTTTGAAGCTGTCAAGGTAGAAGACTATGGGAATCTTTTAAAGTTTTGACAGAGTTTTTCAAGACCCAACAGTATAAAGCCCTGAGCAACTTGGCTTGGTGTCATATTTTGACCCTGCTGGGAGCAGGATGTTGGACTAGAGAACCCTGAATCTCCCTTCCCACCTGAAGTGTGATCCTATAACTAATTTGATATCAGTTTGTCTTTCTTGCAGTCTGGTTAATAAACTTTGTAAGTTGTACTTCTATGGCTCTTTATGTTGTCCTTGCCTCTTGAGGAATTTGGAGTAAGGGGACAGTATTAATTACCGTGTTTAGGAGGATGCCTTCTGTACCTGGTACCAGATGGACTTCCTGGAGTTGTGCAGATTTTTCTTTATCATGGAGGAATGGGTCCATCTGTGATTTTAAGCTTTCTTTTCCTAGACTTCAAGTACTTCCAGGAGAAAGAAAAAAAGAAGCTAGCTGAGGCCTGCAAGATTTCTCTCACAGCAGTCTGAAATTATAAGAGAATCATGTCCCAGTGGTATAGACACATCTATGTGAAGCCTTTTCTCATTTCTTTTGATTAAAGCTTCAAATCAATTTCTTGGTTTGTGGGTTGGTTTGTCTCTCAGCAATTGAGTGAAATATGTTCTTCAGTCTCTCATTAGGCCAGTTCTCACAGAAATGTAAGAGCCCAGCTGCCACAGTAACAGCTGTGACTGAACAGGCGGAAATGGTACAGGATGATGTGCAATAGTGTCCACTGCCTGAAGCCACCAGCTATTACCCAAAAGCTCTTCTTGGGCCTGGCTACTGCAGTGGTTCTACTAAAAAAAAGAAGATTGGTACAAGTGTGGTATCAGACCTTTTCATGACTCAGCATGCCAGTTTAGTAACACCACCTTCACAGCTGGATGCCAAGAGCTGCTTGGGAGTCAGACCATGGCAGGCTGCTTGTGTCTTCCCCTCAAAATAGCATGAAGCAACTGGTCATAACCCTGGATCCTGACAGCTACAATTTGTCATTAAAAAAAAAAACAACTCAGTAAGGGCATTCGCCCCCCCAACTACATCTTATTATTGGAGGTCATCAAAGGACCCGGTGGTAACTGAGATGATGCTTCTCAGCTTCTCTAAGGTGCTGGTGCTGCTGTTCTGCTTCCTTTTGGTGTCATCACACATTGACCTACCTGCACCTCCTTTGCCGTTGGCTAGTGCCAGAGAAGTTTGTATGCCTGTGGTTGTGCCATCAGTCAAATAATTACCATTTTGTCATGTTTTTCACCTGGCTTTATAAGCTTTGTGGTCCACATTGCAGCTCTGGGGATGGTTCTGGGTGTGGTACACAGCCTAGTACCTACTCTTTATTTTACTCCTTGTAGGAAAATGTGACTGCTTTTTCACATCTGAGGCAGTCCATAATGGACAGACTCCTGCTGAGAAACATCAATCTCTGTGGCAGCCTCACCTGCAACCCCTTTTCTTGTGCTAGATAATCCATTTCCCATATACAGGTAGCTGGATAGCCTCTCTTAACCCTTTAGTTACTGGCACAGCATGAGAGTGCCTAATGCAAACATCATGACAATCACTAGTTGTGTGCTCCTCGCTTTCTGATTCAGTGATTAGAAGCAGAGTGGCAGAGGCACTGAGTGCTCGCAGAGGAGATTAGTTCAAGATCTGTTCTGCATAAAGTGTGTATATTTGCTGATGTTTTCTAAA
The DNA here is from genome assembly GCF_963264785.1 of Psittacula echo. Classification (NCBI taxonomy): domain Eukaryota; kingdom Metazoa; phylum Chordata; class Aves; order Psittaciformes; family Psittacidae; genus Psittacula; species Psittacula echo. Next base: position 123,367,312 of record NC_137737.1, read on the forward strand.
GTATAAAATATGCCAGATACCCCAAACAGTGTAACAGGTCATAACAATTTGGAGCTGCTCTTTCTTCTAGAAAATGGAGATGTTAATACCTCTTCATATCTCAAGGGAACCGTGAGGGCAGATTTAAAGTGTGCTACCCCAAGCAACATCCAGCACAAGCAGGTTGTTTGCAGAAAAGGTTTAGGATTATGCCCTAAATACAGATATGAAAGAGTGAATAATGAAGCAAATATTTATTATCAAGAACATAAATTCTTAAGGGAAAAGTAAGCATGTGGTCATGGAACTAAAGATCCTATCAAACTGTAAATGCACAAAAGGGCCAAGGAAAAACTGCAGAAGCAATTCTAATTCCTTAATAACTTTTTATGCTTGATTTTGCGAAATTCACATACTTTGGACTTCCGTGCAGGAGTTTGCTAAAATGACTAACTTTGTAAATTAAGTCGCTCACTGGTTAAAATCAGAAAGAAATAGTGTCTTTAAAAATAGCACTAGTAAGTAATACACTTTGCTATTTTGGGGCTTATGAAGCATTAATGAGATTTGTAGGAGCGATTGTTATTTTAAAAAATCACAGCAATTTATTGTTGCTAATTACTCTCTTGGCACTGCATGTATTTAAGATTAATTGGAATGTCTGTACTCAGTAATGAGGTCCCTTGTAGTTTACACTGACTGACAACATCTTCCTTTATCTGGAAAATTACCACACTGGAAAATTTGTAAACAGGGCAGTAGCTCTTGGCAATCAAATTTCGAAAGTCTTACTTGATACAGTAGCTACTGAGTTACGATAAAAAGATCAGACAGTTCCAGTAGTTAATAATAACAATAAAAACATCCACAGGAATGCTGTCATGAAGGTGTAACTTACACACATAGAAATGGATGTTTGACTCCTGCCTAGTCAGACTTAGCATTCAGAGAGAGACTTGATTTCTCAGTGTGATACAACATCATGAATTAAAACCGCAGCATTTCTCAAAGATTTATTTTTATCACTATTTTGCTACTGTAAATTTAGTCATCTAAAGCTGGGATTGCTGGAAAAGCAATCCTTTCATCTCCATCTTGAAAAGCTGTGAATAAATAATAGTAGGTGTCAATGACAGAGAGGATTATGTTGTAGTGTGATACAAGAATTTTTCTGAAATGCTTTGTTTGTGTATACAGGTATGTGCATGTTTTTGCATTTAAATATTTCTTTGGCAGTTTCTTATTTCTGTAGTTCACTTAAAAATGGGAACTTTGTGTCATTCTTTATTGGATGCATTTATCAGATGAGGCTAATAAAGGATCACTTATTATAGACTTTTTTATCAAAGAGCTAATGATAGAATTCATTATGCTTTGAACTGGAAACCTGGTCTCCCCAGCCACAGGCCTTTTTTTGCTGCTGGAGAGAAAAAAAACCCAAAGAACAACCAAACACACAGAAAATAGTAACCCAAACCCTATAACCTCGGTCACTGCTGCATTGCAACACTTAGTAACTCTCTCAAAATGTTAGTTGTTTTCTGTGAGCTTCTGATCTTAACAGAATTCCTCAGTTAATGAGGAGGTCTTTTTGCAGAAGCTGTAGGGGTGCAAATATTCAGGTAGGTTCTGGAAAATTCAGACATTTCTTTTCAGCACTTTCCATTTCCATGTACTATTCAGTCAGTCTGTAAAATTTCAGTTGTCCAATCAATCAGAATTGTCATGATCATTTCTTAGATGAGCCCTTGAATAAAAGCAACAAAGTTGTACCATTAATGACCAGCAGATATAGTGGTTTATTATCTGCATATTCTTATTTTTCAGTGTTTAATTTTATGATGTATCATAGGCTCACCTCTCTGCTTAAGTGGTGATTAGATGAACCCTTAGTATGGAAGTTGCAGCAAAATTACCAGATATACTATGAGTTGTACTTGCTTGGAGCATTGTGTATCTCAGTATTGTTGCTGATGCTTGAATTAATTTGGAATTGCATTTTAAATGGATATTTGTGCTGGTGTTTAATAAGACTCAATTAGTCTCAGAGCACAGTTCCATTGTTTTGATTTTTTTTATAAGGGAATGGGGAAGAGAAGAGGTCCTGACTGTTCTGGTGATCAGTTACATTGGGTGACATCGTTTAGTGTGGGGTGTCCCTGCCCATGGCAGGGGGGTTGGAACTAGATGATCTTAAGGTCCTTTCCAACCCTAACTATTCTATGATTCTATTCTATGATTCTATTCTATGATCTCCAAAGCATTTCAGAACTAAACCGTGCATAAGGCAACGGGTGTTGGTACACATTAATTCTGAGTGATTCTGTCCCAAAGAGATAACTTGCTTCTTTTCAGCTGGCCAAAACCCCATCATGAATCTGGACTGTGGTGGAAACTGGTTCTCATTTCTGGGATGTCTCTGGGGGAAGTTGCAGTTCCAGAGTTCCTAGAAGAAGCAGTTACTGCTTTCTCTAAAGCCTGCCTTGGCCTGGAGGGTTCAAAAAAGAGCAAAACTCATATCCTTGTTTATAGCCCTGCACATCCAGACAAGACCAAGAAAAGTTTCTCTCTTGATTACAGCGCTGTTTATTATATGCCATATGCTCCTTTTCTCCTTGGTAGCAGCACTCTGATCTTGTAAATGTGTCTCAGAAGAGTGAAACTGGAGGTGTTGTGTTACTGTGGGCAGTGGCTAAGCATGACCAGATGCTTTTTTTCTTCACTGGCAAGCTCCCCTTGCGGGCAGCCAGAGGAACCAGGGAGAGGAATGGCATCCAACTAGGTCAGTCTTGTCACCCATTTTGTCACTGTGTGATCTTAAAGGCTGGATGAAGCCACCAGAGCTGTGGATGATTAGAACCTGTCTACATTCGTGTTTCAATCTTGCATCTAGGTTTTTAAAACAATTTTTTTAACTTACAGTGGCACATATGGATAATGGCTAGGTGATAGGTAACTAGATAATAACCTCTGCATTTCCACCAATGTATTAAGTCAAAGATGGCACCACATCCTATCTTGGCTATATGTATTTCCCTCAGATTTTTGTGGTGGCTATTGAATGCTCCTTGGGGTTGGTGCAGAACCTGACAAGTGTTGTTGAAAATGAGTTATTAAAACTCAGAGATCAGAGCATAAATGAGAAACTCCAAAATTTCTCACCCAAATTACATTCTTGAAGAAAAAATGTATTTTCAATGAGTGACCAGGTTCGTTGTCTTATTAAAAAAACCCAAACAACCAAAAAAAAAAATCCTAAACTAACCCAGAAGGACAGCTAGGCATGAGTTTTGCAGATTCCCCATCTGTCCTGGCTCAGAGATAAAGTGGTGGGTGCCAGGAAGTTTGGCACCTCCTGGAAAATAGAGAGGAGTCATAGCAATCCACTGGTAACATGCAACACAAAGGCCCTGATAATCTCGGCTCATGATGGGACCTTTAGGACTCCAGTCCTTCTAGGCTCTTGGGAACCTGGTTTACCTATCTCTAAGTTATTTTAAAGCCACTCTAAAATTTGAATTGCTGGGGTTTCTTAGACCAGAGGCCTTTCAGCATCATGTAGTGGTGCTGCCCAGGAGGCAGAAATTTTGAGAGTTCACACAAGACAGTGACTTGTGATACAGGAGGTCAGAAAACCCTGAAAGTTCCTATCAGAAACCTGTGCGTGTTATGTGAACCAGTACGTTTCTGTAGGTAATACCTTTTATCCAGATAATTTTGCCAGATAATTCCTGAGTAGTTTGACTGCATGGCTTTGCAATGTGAAACTATTGTACATGCATCTCTGAAATGAAGTCTGGCAGCGCTGCTGTCATTCTGTATTGCAAAAGAGACTCTTTTTAAAGACCAATTATTAATTTAGATTATTTTTTTCTACATAGCTTTCAAAATAACTGAGTCCAGTACTACCTCAGGAATATTGGTAAGGTCAAGTGCTGTTAACCCTGACAATCAAAAGTAATGAATCAAGGCCAGAAAAATAATTAGATTTCAAAATAAAAAAATACTAATTTGCCTTCAGATATCTCAGATCTCTAAGTTATTTTCATTATGTGCTCTATAATAACAAAGGCTCAACCCTTGCATTTTGAATAAGGCACTGTTCTTAAATAAACATTCTTCTGCTGCAATGGTAGCATTTTAACAATAAATATAATATAGAATACATATTAATAATATAGTAAATGCTTCAACTAATGATAAAGTCATAGAAAATGGTTACACAGTGTGTTAAAATAAGCAGACCTGTTGAAAAGAAAACAGAGAGGAGATTCAAAAAGAGGGTACCTTATGACTACTGAATCACAAGGTGCATGGGAAGCGAGTCAGGCAATGTCTCTTTTTGCCTTGCAGTGGATTGTCCACATAAAGCACAGACAGAAACAGATATCAAGGAAATTACATGGATCAGCTGTCATACACTTATACCCCACAGATCGCTTAAAGGCTCCAATGGTCTGTAATGCAGCACTGAAATGAAAGGTTTACAAACATTCCTGTTGTCTGGAACATCTGGAGGAAGCCATCCGGGTCCAGAAGCTTTCAGTATAAGTGCCAGAGTCTATTAGGAGAGCTGCCTGCTGAGCATTTGCAGTACAGGTGTTCCCAGCTGAGCAGATGAGCAATGCCAACAGGTCTATTGAAGCTGCAATAAGGGAAGTTTCTGGTTTGTAGTAATGAAATAAAGGGATCATTAACTTAGGTGTGCATGCTTCTAGTGAGAGACATTAGGAGGCCATTGGCAAGCTGCACTTCTTAGTCCTTAAATTTTAGAATTGCTTTTCAGTGCCTTGGTTTGAGTATTACCTCAAAGAAATGACTGGGTTTTAACTCAGATGCAAATCAAAGCAAAAGTAGCAAAATCTCTAGGGGGAGCAGACAATGTAACACACCCTTTGTCCTACATCCATTGGGATGTATAAAGATTACTTCTTAGGAAAGTTCTACTAATATAATTTGAAAAAAAAAAAAAAAAAAGAAAAATGGGTTGGTTTTGGTTTTTTTCCCACACTAGAAAGCTCTGATTTTCAGGTCCGAACCTGTGTTATTTATTCGTGGTTTATTAATCTTTAATTCTTATTGCTCCTTTCCCAGTCATCAATCTCTTGATTAAATTTTGTCTACTTCTTCATTTGCAGGTGAAGTGGTACATTGTTTTTTGGTGCATTCAAAATTATCAAATCTAGAGAACTGATTTTCTGAGTTCATTTTGCAAAGTAGGGAAACCTGTGACTGGTTTAATCTCCCAAATGAACATGATCTTAATCTCTTATTAGCTTCTTTAAGAGTTTTCATCTGAAAATTTTCCCTCTCTAGATTGACAGCTTCATTAGTACCCGTCACCCAAACAAATCAAGCTGAGCCAGCTCACTCCAAAATAATGAGATTATCTTTCTATTTCTCTGAAGTACTCCTTCTCTTCCCCAGTTATATTAGTCTTTCCGACAATTAGCACCTCTTATTATGCATGGTGATTTTGAAAGCTGAGAAGTAATGTTATTAGTGTTATTTTAAAAAAATGCAGATTTTGGCATTTTATGTAAAATGATGATGCTTCACCTGTTATTGCCTCCTTGGGGGTTCCCAGTATATGGAAGATAATTTGAAGCCTGTGGAACTCAATAGCTGAAGGCATTAGAAGAGAAAGTAATGTCACCCTTTCGGGCATTTCTTTTGAGAACTCCTTAAAAGCGAAGAAATGAGTGAAAGATGAGTTCATTACTATTATGATCTTAAAGGAGAAAAATTACTGGGTTTATAGGCCATAAGGGTAGATAAACTAATGTTTATGTAATATGTAGTACTGTCATATGTACCCCCTCAGATGTTACTTTACATACACTTTTGCAGGGGTGTTCTCTGGTAAATCCAAATAGGAAAGAGAATAAGTGGCTATATATCTGCTGTAAATAGGCTACTCCTATAACTGCAAGTCTTTTTGACCAACACAGGATAGCAGATTCCATAGCTGCAACTATGAGAAACACTAAATACCTTAATAATGCGAGGAGATTTTAGTCCGAGGAAGGGATGGTTTATTGGTTTTCCATGAACATCTTGTGGAAAACAAGAAGATTCTTCTTTCTATGCTTTGACTTAGAACTAATAAAGGAACAAAGCAAAAATCCCCAAATGACTATTTGCTTCTTAAAGCAATCATCCAAGGAAAATCTCATTGTCTGCTTTGTCTCTTCCAACAAAATGCATCAATTCATCTGATGTAGGTTGGGTGCTCTCTTGGTGAGGCAGTTGGTTGCATAAATGAAAACTGCAGCTTGTGCATATCTCCATGGCTGTGTTCAGTCACCCACCCCCTCATAATTCACTTGGGGATGGGGATTCCACTGTTATGCTTTTCTTTTATCAATCTGTTATGGTATTTGCACCTTCATCCTCTGGAACCAAATATGGGCCCTCTGAAGTGAGACATTGCTGCTGCTTTGGGGATCTCTTCTTTCAGGAAACACTTTATTTTATTTTTTTTTTTTAACACCAGTTGCAAATCAAGCTGGAAAGGCAGTTGTAAAAATGGTTTGAAGATCATCTACCTGTGTATTTGCTGTGAGAACGAACAGTGGTTTACGTGAACCGAGACAACAGTACACAAGCACTTACGGATAACCTCCAGGATTAAGAGGGAATTTCATCTCTTGTACACTGTTAATCAGTGAAGCAAATGTATTTGTGCATCTTTTATTTTCTAAAATATCAAATGTCGACAACTTTTGGAGACAGGATACTGCGACTGATCAATAAGTAACCAGACCTTGTAAATCAGATTTTTTACACCTAACAGTGTTGAAAGTGGCAATTGTCTCAGACAGGTGTTCCATCTGCTAGAGTTTAATAAATTACTCTACATTGTGTAAGCAGCAGTAACAGGCAGCATAGTTTCTCTTATCTTGCAGGTTAGGTAAATTTCATCAGTTTAAGTCAACTTCATTCCTAGTTTCAAGGGAAAAATTAAAAGGAAAAGCAGCTGGGTTGCTTGTAATGCACAAGACTCAAAACCCTTGAAGTAAAGCTGCCAGACTTGCTTGTTTGTTCAGAGAACGTTAGTATCCATGTAAAGAAATAGAAGGGCATCCAGTGCAAAACCAAAATTCCTATGCTGTTTTTACCCCACCTTAAACAGGTTTGATAGTGAGTTTATATGGATCACTGGCATTTGTCTGTGCAAATTTCTACTGTATACATCCATTTTTCTGATGAAAAATTCAGAAGAAATCCTGACAGACAATTTTTTTTTCTGCGGTTTTTAGTGTCATAATCTACATTATGAATTGTGGTGAATGAAGGACAAAGCTCAGGAAAGTAGGTGTGAATAGTTACTTTGATAACTCTTGTATGGCAAATGTTTATGTCAGAACTGGTGCACAAGTCCATCTCTGGAGAGTAAAATATCCTCAATATTCCAGATATTTAAGGTCTTGGATCATTTCAGCTGAGCCACATTGCCTGGTACCTGATTGAATCTGACTGTCATGCTTATGTTACCATGGACATGAAGTTTGATATGTTCAAGCTGGAAAATAGGTTTAAGTGCAGATATTTTATTATTTCTGCCAATCTAGACCATCTTTCATCCAAACACTTAAATGTACACCTGACTTCAGAGTTACTATTAAATTCAGCACATTCTTGGATGCTTTGATGAATGATGACCTCAGCAATGAGATGTGCCAAATACACAACAACCGAATAAGATGACAAAGTATTTCACCAAAGTGGTGGTCTCTAACTTTTGCTGGCCAACAACCAGTAAGACCGGTAATGAACAGCATCACCTGTTGCTCTACCTGTAAGGTTCAGTTTTCTTTGTTTTAATCTGCTTGCTCATGAAGTACACCAAAGTGCTTCATGGACAACATGCCTGTGTGGTCCTTGAGCTGAAGACCTACCACGAAATGGCTTATGTGTACTATGAAGATTATACTTGCCACTGATGCCATGAGTAAATATTTCCACTCTAGATGAGGACAAACAGCATTTACTTGCAATCATTTCTTTGAGGATGCCTAATGCTGCTTTTTCCTGTCTACATTGGCAAGTGCCTTCTGAGCTTTGCCAGTTGATCCATACCTCTTGCTGAGTCATGTTGTTAGCAACAGTCATTTTCTTTTCCAAGATGAGCTGTTATTCCTTCTGGCATTTACAATTTTATATATGAAAGCACAGACAGTGTAGCCTCAAGGTCATTGAATTTTATCAAGTATATTGTTTCCCTCCTTCTGCTCTGGCAGAAGTGGTAATTATCACATGCTATTGTTCCACCATAGTAAGAGGCCTTAGAGTCATGAAGTACAGCTGAGCACAGCCAGTTTACATTAAAGCTAGGTTTGAGCAATTAAAAATTACCCAATCTTTCCTCCCTAGTTGAAAACACACTGTAGGAGTGCTTCTGAAGTGTATTAAACCAATGCATTGAAATAACTCTCAAGTGTCTCCATTCTAGAATAGCTTTACTATTCACAGACACCAAGTAATTTTAATGTTAACTACTTATAAAAACACAAACTATTAATCACCATAGAGATGGGTGCACTAGCTACATTCCTGAACAAGATCAGTAAGGCTTTATCTATTTACTATTTATTATACCAGTAGTCCATAAATGATGTAACAAATAAGAAAACAGAGATAGTTGAGAAACATTTAAAGACAGAAAAGAGACAGTGAGTTTAATGAGTCTTATGTTTGCATTTTCAGCCTTGGCTTCATCTTTCAGATACACACTTTAGACCTCAGTGCAAAATGTTTTGCATGGAACAGCCGCTAAAGTATTTGTTTTTTCAGCAAATACTCCATTTTCTGCAATGCTCCCCATTTTTTTACACGATTACCATAGCATCTGGCTTATATACATAATAGCACTGTATTTTGGCTCCCGTAACATATGTGTGTAAATATATATAGAGAGGTAGGTATCCATGTGCATCTTACATGTATATAAAAGCATACATGCATTTACATGTGTAGAGGTGTATAAGACTACATCATAAAACTCTGTGAACAGAAGAAAAAAAAAAAGGAAATTATCTACCCTAAATCAGATACCTCACATCACACAGAGAAGCTATTTTGCAGGTCCTGTTGTCAGAAGCTCAGGTACGGGAGCGGCAGTGATGACACTTACAGAGGAACAGGTCAGGCAGGAACTACAGATGACCACTTGAAACTCAGCATTTAAGATACATGGCACTTACATTTCTGTTCATGGTTTTCTGGGTTGCATAAAATGTGGTTTTATGTTTGTAACCTTTATGAATTGTTTTGCTACACTAAGAGGTGATAATCAATAGACTTTGGGAAGAAAGAGTGGCTCATGACATGAAAAAAATTGTAATTGTTTATCCAAGTAACTTTTTTTCCAACATTTCTCCAGTTATTTGTACTTTAAATCTACTGCACAACTGAGGATCAAAGAATCTAAATCAGTTGAAAAATATCATAGTCAGATATTACTCAGTAGAAAATAAAACGGCAGCATAACAACTGTGCCTCAATGGATTTCTAAATTTTCATTTCATCTAAATAGCACATTGAGCAAATCTTGTAACTGTATAAGCAAACATTGAAACTAATAGAAAAACAACTTGCTGCAGGAAAAGCACCATAAAAACAAATGGTTTAAAACCAGTAACGAACAAAACATACCAGAGTAATAAATGTTGATGAAAACAATTAAAATTATGAATAAAACATTCTCATAATTCCTGCCTCAGAAAAAATCAATTTAAGCAGCTTCTAATATAAAAGCTAAGAACAGAAATATAATTAAAATAAATAGAATGTATTTAATACTGGAGGTAAAGCATACAGTCTCTGAAGACCTGACTTTCACTTACATTACGTTGTCTTGATGTTCCTTCTTCGTCAATGTGGGCAAGACTCAGGGAGTAAATGGATATCTTAGGAGTGTTGTGTTGCTGTAGAGAGACAGTGAAAGGGTACTTAGCCTTGACATGGAGCAGGAGATCACTAAGTGGTGGCTCCAGCTGGGAGAGCTTTGCTGTAAAGGCAGCCTACGCTCTGCTAGAGGGTGCCAGGCAGGGTGCTGGTGACCACTACCCCTTGGGATTCCTGCACCATCCAGCTCTGCTCTGCTACAGCAAATGAAGAGAGTTCAAAAGTCTGACCTGAGGTTTTCTTCATGATCAAAGAGTTCTGGAAAGGATAGTCAGTGGCCAGCTGATGTAGGAGGTTCCCAGCATTTTTGGTTTGGGTGGGTTGCTTAGGTGGAGATGGTTGTTGAAAGGCAGTGGAGAAAGGGAAGCAGTTGCTGTTGAATGGGCAGAATTGCTCTCATTCCTTGTTTTAACAGAAAAAATCTTTATCTATCTTTGGGGATTTTTACATTGGTAATGTTGTGGCTTTCAGAATTCTGACTGGTCCTTGCTATCCTCTGCTCTCTTAAGGCCATGGCAGTACTGTCCACTGCCTAGTAAATGTAATAACCCAGACTCTGATGGGATGCTGAGGACGCCAGTGTTGGTGCTGTGCTCAGTGACTTGACAGGGTAGGTACTGGAAGACTTTGGATGCTTTGGGAGAGAAGATGTCCAGATGTGGTCACTAGTACACCCAATTTATCTTTGGGTTGCTCTTCCAGCTAAGGTTCTGCCAATGCACCAGCAAAGTGCTGCTGTGTCCGGATACTGTGGAAAAACTAAAGAACTTGCACACACACCTGAATGTCCCAGCGTAGACACCAGCAAGATGGGGGGGGATGCAGGCAATGACCACAGCAAAAGTGTATCAAGGGGAAAAATGTGCCTTCTTTATATTGTTTCAAGTGTTCTCAACTTACGTCAGTTGTTTTTTAAATGGAGAGATTGGTATCCTGCCTCCTCATCTCTCCCGTTCTCTGAGTACCAGACATTCTCAATGAAGAAAACAAGTAATCCTTTTGGATAGTCACCAATGTTTGTAATTGCTTGGTGCCAGAATGTTAATGAGTGACAGGTTTGCAGAATATATGGATTTAAATATTGGATGTTGAATGTGTATCTGCAGCATGCTGGTGATAATTTCTGTGCGTGTGTGTGTGTTTGTTTATTCATCACTTATGGAAGAGTGTTTGAAAATAAAGATTTCTGGGGCTCAGCTACACAGATGGAATTGGCTGTACAAGATCTTCCTTTTAAATTAACAGCTCTTGCTCTCCATGGAAAGAAAAGGCCTCTGTTAGGAGAGCCTCATCTCAGTCTCTTCTTATTGTCTTAACTGAGCCTTTGAATTGCAGTCAGTAAAAGCTCACAGCCAATACAGCATCCAATCAGATGTATATTTTTAAATTAATCTACATTTGAATACCTTCCTTGATTTCCCACCAGCACCTGCAAAAGGAAAAAAAAAAAAAAAGGAAAAAAAAAAGGAAAAATGTTTGAAAAGAAAGGGAATACATTTGCAAGTTTAATTTCCCTAGGGAGAAGCGAGCTTTTCAGAGCAACTTTGATTTGTTTCTTTCTTCTTTGTGTAACCTGTAGTTTAATTTTTGTTCACATTTTTGCATTTACATTTGCATGATAAAAGAGGTTCCGCTTTTCTTTTAAAGATTGTTCTAGAAAGTCAGAATTATTCATAGGAGAAAACCAGCAATAAATTGAAAATTTAAAAATTGTCTCCCTTTTCAGTGATTTGTATATACAACCCACTATGATTTCTAATGCTTTTACTGATACAAGCAGACAACTTTGTTTTTCACAAGCTTGTATGAAATATTGTTGCACCTCTATTTTAATGGTGATTCTGTAAGTTGAGTGCATTTTTAATGGAATGAATCATCCCGCAGATGGAATTTTTCATCTTCAATGTTCAAGATCCGATTTTCAACAAATTTTTTCCAACCCAAGCAGATGTTTGGGCTGCTCAGCATCCTTTTTAAAAGCTTTTTTCATGCCATCTATCCTGCAGCTGATGTAATTGTGAAACTGGGAGTGAAAGGACATGCATAGAAAATCTTTGGAGCAAAGCAGAAAAATTGTCCGATCTGTGTTTGTTAGAGCTGGAGGACTATGGTTTATTTCCACTCAGGCATGTTTTACACTGGGATTTCCAAATTTGCTCTTGACTCCTGACAAAGCAGAAGCAACACTATCTAGTAACATGTATATAGCTATACTTATATATATATATATATGAGACGTTTGCTTATCGCACAGGATCTGCATTTTGCTTTCCTGTGGTATACCTGTCATGTAGAAGTCTGTGGAGCTTAGTCTGGGGACCTGTTTTATCATGGTTTTGGTTTTTCACCTGATAGGTGCCCGTCCTGCTGGGTTCCTCAGCCTCATCAAGTGCAGCAGGCGGATTGTCAGGCAGTATAGCAAGCTGCAGAGTTTATATTATACTTCAGCAAGCAGGAGCATAAAGAGATTTCTAGGTATCCAGAGCTACAAATGCAACATTTACTGAACAAAGCTCTTCTCTACATTGTATATTCCAGGGCATTGCATCCTAACTTCAGAACATGGTTATTATAGACTTCAGGTGCTCAGATACATGCATACACATATGTGTCTTGTGCCAGTGAATATAACTTGCACGCCCTTGGAGCAGCTCCTTTTGAAGCAAGTGACCTTTTGAAGGAGATGGTGTATATATGGCTTTTCACAAGCCCAGCTTCATCTGAACTGGTGGCCCCTTATGTCCTTTGCCTGTCAGCATATTCAGGATTACTCAGACCCATACTGATTCCTAGCTGCCAGTTTCTATCCTAATTATCAACTAAAATGTTATAATGATACAAAACCTATATCATATGCTGATTAACATTCTTAACTACAGAAACAGGAATTTTATAAAGCATAACTCTCTATTACATGTTACGGTAATGCAGGTAGTTTGAATCCTATCCTTTTAGATTCTGATGTGGTATAAACACCAGATAGTACCTGGGCCAGTCATAGTATTTCATGAGTAATGAGTGGAGAGACCATTTGCTCACTCTTATCCCAGTCTGTCTGAGAAAGGAATAACTTGGGTAATAGAGACAATTTATTTGCTTATAGCTTTTAGTGAGTAGAGGTAGAAAGACAGGTGAGAGAGAGAGAGGGAAGGAGAGAAAAATATACTAAGGGAAAAATGTGAAAGTCCTAGAATCCTAGAATAGTTTGGTTTGGAAGATCACCTAGTTTCACCCCCCTGCCACGAGCAGGGACACCTTCCACTAGACCAGGTTGCTCAAAGCCCTGTCCAACCTGGCCTTGAACACTTCCAGGGATGGGGCAGCCACAACCTCTCTGGACAGTTTTCATTTTTGGAACCATCTGATTTCCTGTTTTGTCAAGCTCATATTCAAGTTTCTGTCTTTCACTTTAGAGAGTTTGGTTTTTCTCCTGAGTTCAAAGAATGAACAATTTTGTCTCAGGAAATCCCCTGCTTTAGTGTTTTGCTAAAAAGCAGTAACACTTCAGGAGCTTTATTTGCTCATTAAAAAAACCTAAGAGAAAGGTAAAGGTGGTTTGGTTTTATGTAGAGGAATTCTCAAGTGTTTTTAATTTCAGAAATCAGTCCATGTTATCTTAGGTAACTGCATGCAACAGCAGGATGAGCCTTTTGCCTCTTGCAGAAAAAAGTTTTGTTGACAAAATACTGGCTGTAGGGATTCAGTCTGAAAGATATGAGCCATTTCTGAAATGAGCCATTAAAGGTTGTTTCCAAACACCCTTACAGCCTCTTCAAAGGAGGACAAATACACTTGGTGTTTGTCAGTACCTAACATCAAAGAGACCTCTTGAAGGCTCACATGGATATATACCCTACTGGTCTGTAACATCACGTCATGCCATTGGATCGAGCCCTAAACACCACTCTAAGGAGTGCAAGTTTGGCTTACACTCCTGGTTCCAGGTTGGGTCAAGGGTAAAAGAGAGGATTCATACACTACAGAAATTATAGAATTGCTCAAAGCAAGAGGTTTTTACAGCCCCTGATAACACTGGCTCCACATGCTGATTCTCCTCAAGAAGGTCAGGGTCAGAGCTATGGATGATGGCCTTGATTGCATCAAATGCTATGGCTGTGCTACTTTGAAAGCAGACGTTTTTTATTCTCTGGCCCTTTTATGGTGGTGGAGAAGGGTGGTGGTGGTGTTCAGGTGGGATTTTTTCCTGTAAGGCCATTAAGGATGCCAATTTTCTGTTATTCTTCAGTCCCTCCTTTTGTGCTACTATACTGTGCAACAGCAGTACACCTTGGGTGAAGAGCCTCGCGTCTTTGTCAGTAGAGTTTGTACTTCCACAGCATTGATCACAAAAGCATTTTCCACTGTAAATTTCAAGCATAACCTATGGATACACTAGGTATATGCAAAAACTTTTAATGTTAAAAGGTATAAAATTTTTAGAGAGCCTGGTGTATCCCTGAAACAAGTAGGTTGTTGTGTTATTTTTCACACTTAAGTCTCTTTTCCTACTTTATCAATGGTTTTATCCTATCTGAAAGCTACCCTGAATGTTTACTGTTTGTTCAGGAAACTGAGCAATAAAATGGTTACTGCTCACACATTTCTTTCTTTAGTTTCTCTTTGCAAGATAGTTTTTCATTATGTCCTTATTAGTTATAAATAATAGAATGTCAGGATTTTCTGCATGTTTGTGTTATCCCACATTTTAAATTCAACTTTTACTGCATGAATAACAGTCACAAAATAGACTGACCAGGATGTAGAAAAAGGTAACCCTAAATAGAAACCTTAGCACATAATTTTAAATTATAATTTTTCTTGCTGCTTTTTTTTTTAATCTCCTTGTTGATACATGTACATATCTCACAGAACCAAAACCAAGGCTTAATAATACGAGCAGAGGAAACATTTTGTCTTAAAGGGAAAAAAAATTGATATTCTGGTATGATCTTCAATGCTTCTAAATTATTGAGCAATCTAAAGCCTTTCTCTTCATTCTTTACTGCAATAAACAGAATAAATACATATGTTCTGCAGCTTTCAAATTTTTTTATCCACCATTCTTTACCCAGCAATGGGTAAATGGAAGTCAGATCAATTGTAGTCATTCCTGATTTCTTTTTATTTTTCCAATTTATATTTTGAAAGGATTGTCTCCTTTACCGTAATAAACAAGAAGTTTCATTTATTTGTGTAAATCCAAATATAATTTGATTTATTTTGTGTAATTTATAATGGTCAAATGGCTTGTCATTTTTTCAATATCCTACAATATATCACGATTTTCTTCCCACCTACTGCTCTTTTTAAGACCTCACTTTTTTTTAAATAAAATATTTTTCCACCAGATTGGAAAACTGCAGACTATTGATACAACAAATTAGCAAAGCAATAAAGGTAT
Organism: Psittacula echo; assembly: GCF_963264785.1. Taxonomy (NCBI): domain Eukaryota; kingdom Metazoa; phylum Chordata; class Aves; order Psittaciformes; family Psittacidae; genus Psittacula; species Psittacula echo. The sequence goes on from NC_137737.1 coordinate 123,382,601, forward strand.
ATACAAATAATAAAACTATCCAGTGTCGTAGCCCATTAATAAAAATGCTGTTGCAGGGCTTAGAAGTGTGCTGCTTCAATTTGTAAAACTGAAGTAGGGCTAAGATTCAGTTTTCATAGGTGGCAGTTGCAATTTCACACAGCTTCCCTGAAGTTCAGTCACTAACCAGTCTTACAGGGAAAAAAATGCTCTAGGATACTGGTTTTGTTTTCGTGGTGCTGTGTTGGTAAGCAAGAAAAGCAAATTAGTCCCCGTTCTGAACCAGCAAAGGTTGGGAGTCCCCAGTGCATCATGTCACTAGTTGTGAAAAGGAGATAAATAAAGAAAAATGTAGTTTTGGGTAGAAATCCAAGCCCAGATGGGGTGGGGATATAACACAAGCAAACAAGTACCATTTTGATATCTACAATATGAAACATTTCTGCTTATGGATATTTATTGATTTATTCACTTATTTTACAAAGAAACATATCCCGCTTCCCATGAAAACAGACAAAAATATTCAAAGAAAGTACAAATTTTCTGTTATGATTGATTTTGATAAAGAATTTTCATTTGGCCATACTAAATGTGCTAAAACATTAAAATCTAACATTGCTTGGCTGCAAAATAACTGAAAGTTAGCTAACTAATGATGTGTCTAAGGAACTGTTGGCATGATGCAACCATTCCCTGTTGCTTGTGTGCAAAGGAACTTGCTGAGAACGAGGTTTTCCTTCATTTTCACATAACAGGTGGATGATTGGGTTAATTTGACTTAATGATGCATTACAGCACAGATTTATTTCCTTGCAGTCATGCACAGCTTCCCTATATGAAGGCGATATTGTGGTATGATCTGCTGGACAAAATGAGGAACAGTGCCCTCTCAAAACCATCACACACAGTTTTGTTGATGCTTAGTGCTTTCTGATCAATATTGAACATTATGTTTGGCCATGCAGAGGTAGAACCTTTCTGGTCTAATAAGTGAAAGTTTTTATGCTTATATGCATTTGAGCAAAAGCCTATCTGCTTTTACTGAGCAATTACACTGTGTGCAAAAAACTCTTGTCTGTCCATAGGGTATGATTGGTAAATGTCAGTTCAAAGCAGCAAGGGCCTAATGCATAAGTTAACATTTGGTGAAGACTTTTTAAATGACTGAAAATACCAGTTATGTGACAGTGTGGAAATGTGTTAATGTTAATTGGTTCCAAGGTGTTGATTACTCTTGTCCAGCCTGAGAAAGCAACTGATTAGTCCCAGTAAAACTGAATTTATTACATTTGAGCACTTTGTCTGCTGCTCACAGTTACTGTAAACAGAAGTGGCCATTTTATTTATCTTTTTATAAAGTTATTTGTGATGATCTTTTCCAGACCTGATGTTTGAATTCATTCTGGAAAGTTCCATTTAAATGGTTCAGACACAAATACTGATAAGCAAATAAGTTATAAAATAATTTCTTCCAATAAAATATTACCTCAGGCAAAAAGCCGTTAGGGAAATTTTGGCTGTTCTGCAAATCTCTAGTTTTTGTGATTGGTTTTTTTTTAAGAAAAGATCATGACATTTTAAGCAGTATGGAAAATACTTAAGTACTTGTCAGGAAGAGAATTGTGTTCAGGATGTGTGAATTACTTTATACAGAAATTATTTTTCTCAAGTGTATTTCCAATATCAAGGGGTGACTGAACCATACGGATGGTGTTGAGACACGGGGTGGCGAATGAGAGGGAGAAGAGGGAGGAGAGGACAATGCTGCACAATCTGCTCTGCACAAGGAGCAACCAATGGTCCTCTAATGTCTCTGATCCTTCTCTTCCCTATAGCCATTCTGCCTTTGCTATGACAACTGCCTCTCAGCTTTGAAAGCAAAGCTTGCCTTATAAAGCCTGTTTTGCATATATCTGAAGGAGTACCTGAGCTGACCTTGTGAAAACAAGACCATTTTGTCATGTTACTTCTCTCCATGATTATTCCAGCCCAGTATGGCAAAGTATTTCTGCATATCCTCAACTTTCAGAGTAAATAGTCCTGGAATGAATTCATAGTCTTTAGGTATTGTACACAAACAAGCCTAAGGATTGTCTGCTATAAAAGGAAAAATTCAGCATTGTCTTTCCAAAACTCTCAAGTTGATATAATTGAGCTTTAAACTTTAAAAAATATTCACTGAATGGGTAAAGAGGTAGTTCTCATTCCGCATGTGTCTGTGTCAAGATCCAAAGTTATAATTGCTCTGAATAAGATGTCTGGAAGAAAAAGAGGTGAAACTGTGAATAATCCATGGGATTTAAATTGAGCAATCTGCAGATTTAAGAAAGGCTTCAAGCCTGTCCAGCTTGGAGAAAATAGTACTCGTGACACAGATTGTTCAAGAAACAAAAGAAAAGAAGTGCAAAGTATTTATTTTTACCTATATTTTAGCAAAATTATCCTTTAATATTATTATTATTTGTTTGTGTATATATATGCTTGCACACTAAGTCAGTGCGTCATTGAATTGGTCATTATAATCTTAGGAAAAAAGCCAGTAATTTCTGATAGCAGTGAAATACAAGGAGATTGTGCTGGGTAGCTTTATATTCTTAAACTGAAACAATATATGGTGGTGACTTTCTGGGCATGTTTATAGATTTTGAACTCTCTGTTGTTCCCAGCAGCAGTTAGCTAGTCAGCTTTAACACAGGCAACTTGAGAACAGAAAATATTGCTGTAACAGCAGCATAGCACTGAAACTGAGTGACTCCCCCTGCGAGCATCCTTCCCCAAGTACCATATAGCACAGGTCAAAGTGCTGTAATGGCTACCTTTATTCTTATCGCAAGATAGATCCTTCCACTCTGTTAATTTCTTTTACTTTTTTGTGATGTGTTAATCTGTTAATGAAACTAGAAGATACATTGACATTATCTGAGCCCCACCTTCAGACTGATCATTATTTTAATGAACTCCTTTTTAATGAACTGTTCTATTAGAGTAAATGTGCATATTATATACATGTTAACATGTATATTTACTTGCTTAGGCTTTTAAATAAAATCCCTTAAAAGCATGCAGAGCTTGCTTTACTGTTTATCAGTTACCCTTTAGTATAGTGTATGAACTCAAAGGCCACAGGTGACCTCAGGTCATAGCTTTAGAAGTTGCTTTCCTATGCTTCTTGTCCTGGTTTCAGCTGGAACGGAGTTAATTTTCTTCCTAGTAGCTGGTGCAGTGCTGTGTTTTGGATTTAGTCTGAGAACAACGCTGATAACACACCAATGTTTTTAATTGTTGCTGAGTAATGCTTACCCTGATCAAGAACTTTTCAGTCTCATGCTCTGCCAGTAAGGAGGGGCATGGGAAGCCAGGAGGAAGCAGAGACAGGACACCTGACTCAAACTAACCAAAGGGGTATTCCATACCCCATACGTCATGCCCAGTATATAAACTGGGGGGAGTCACTTGGAAGGGACCAATCACTGCTTGAATCGGACTGGGTATTGGTCAGTGGGTGGTGAGCAACTGTTTTGTGCATCACTTGTGTTTCCAGAATTTTATTCCTCTTCCTGTCTCTTCTATTATTCTTTTTAAGAATTATAATATTAATATTGTTATTTTTATTATTATATGTCACTTTATTTAAATTATTAAACTGTTCTTGTCTCAGCCTGTGAATTCTAACTGTTTTCTGATTCTCCTCCCCATCCTCTCTGGCGCAGCAGGGGAAAGTGAGTGTGCATGGTACTGAGTTGTCGGCTGGAGTTAAACCATGACACTTCTGAATAAATCTCCAGGTACTTCACAGGGGCTGTGTAACCCATTTGTGATGTTGCTTCTGAATGTTTTCTGTAAAACAGATCCTTCACAGTCAAGGTGAAAATGTTCCACCCTGTTATTTCTGAGCCTTAATAGACTTAATAGAAGTTTATGTTATTTAGTTCACTTTGACATTAATTTCAGCAACATTTTTAATTTTCCTTTAAGTTCTGAAACTTTAGAAAAATTATTTGGGGTTGGCTTGACTTGTTTGAGGTTTTGTTTGTTTTTCTGGTTCATATCCTGAATAAGTAAGAATACTATGCATCAGGCATGCAACCGTCTGTATCCAACTGTTGCACCAAGGTCTGCCTGCTTGTACTGATTTAGTTTGAAGTCAGTCCTGCTTAACCCTGTTTTCCTTACTGTAATCTCAGCTCAAATGAGAAAGTCTTAGTATGCCCTGCAACACTGTGTTCACCCTAATGTCTCTACTATAGAAATAAAAATTGCAAGAATAGCAAATAAATTAACTTGAAGCAGAGTGAGAAAGATTTCCACAAAGTGCAGGAGTGTTCAGGGAGTTTACATTATGCTTTCACTGTCTTCTTTTATTTGACTGCTTAGAACAATCATTATTTTGCGTCCATTTGCTTGGTATAGTCGTATGGAGAGAGCTGTGCTATGATGGATGGAGCTGTTTTAAATCCTGCTGAGCTGGGTATTTAACTCTTGGGCCAGTGCATTGGGTTTACTGACAGCTGTACTGTGGGAAGTCAGCACTGCCTTTCCCCTCCTTTCAAGGTAATAAAACAGAGTATAAGGGGAAAACCTGTATAGATTTGGAGGTAATTTAAGAGGTACTTTTTGCTCCTGTACAGACAAAGCATGTCAGACAGATGATTTCACAAAGGTTCTGCCCTCAGAGATTTTCACTCAGAAATGAACAATGCCCTTCTAACCTAAACACAGATGGAAGATGAATCCGTGACAGTATCACATATTACTGGGAGGAACAAGTCTTAAGATTTGGAGTCCTTTAATGGAATGAGAGAAGTAGTATCATGAAAGGACAAAACAATAATACTTTCTGTTTTATGTCCTCCCCTAGTTCTTCTTCATAAATCATATCACTGACATTTCAAATTAAAATGCTAGGTGCTTTACCTTTAGATTACTTGTCTCAGTCTCTCCTTGTTTCTGTATTCAGGGGAAGCTGCAGTTGCAAATTCTGTAAGTCTTCTGAGTGATATATTTTAACTTTGTTTGAAATGTCACAAGTCTTTCTTCCATAATGAAGAGCATGGAGACTTCTCTGTGTTTGCTTCTGTAGTCTCTCGCCTTCATTAGATTCATTTATCCGGAATGACTTCAAACTTTTTTTTTTGTTAAAAATATGTAAATCATTGATATCATTATGATTTAATGTAAAATTAAATAATTAGAAATAAATTATGACTGATTTGATTATCTTTGCAACTTGGGATGTGTATAATTTACAAATCTTCAAAGCTGTGCTAGGTAGCAATAGCCTCATTGTATTCATGGTGAGAGTTAAAGTTCTTTTCATATAGTTGACCTCTTTGAGGAAGTCACCAAGGAAGTGATTGATTTTCAGAGGCACTAAGCACCCACAGCTGAACTGAACATAGGGGACCTGACCAGTGGTTTGTGTCACAGCCTACCTGTTTCTTTGGGAATTACCTTTGGTGGATCACAGCTGCCTTTTCCTTTTTTGCACTGGAATTTCTACATCATTCCGAAATGTACTAGCATGTCCAGTCTTGCTTAACTCAGCCATTTCCAAATGAGCATTTTATAGCATGCCTATTTTGTCATTCATGAAGTGAAAGACTTTGGGACTATTGGATTTCATCCATTACTAAAAATTCAGTTGGTTCACACTATTTATTATTGTGATTCTTTTTTCACTGATACCTTTCTGAGAGTAAGTTTTTACTAGGCCATACCTACTTTCTGTGCCACAAGCTATATAAACATCTGTTAATAATGTGGCACTAATTATAAGCTTTGGTATGCTTGCTAAGCTTCTATATCATGATATTTTGTAACAACAGGTTAAAACTGTTCATAGAAAAGGCTGATAGAAAGAGTGTCTGTGTACTTCAGGAAGACTGAAACAGAAATGAGTTACTACAACCTCCTGGGGTCTTACCCATGCCTGATAAGGAGGAAGATGATGGAATTTCTTGGCATCCAGTTTCAAGTTGTGTGCCATAGGATTACTCACTCCAGCAACACCAAACCCCTCTTATGACTGTCACCTTTCCCCTCCATCAATAACAGTTTTATACATAACTGATAGGAGTTTGCTAAATCAAGTATCTTCTCAGGAGCCAGCTTCTTGTGGTAAGGGTGTTTTTTCTGATGACCCTTCCTCTCTCTGAAAACAGATCTTGGGTGGCAGGCTTGTGTGGGATACTATTCAAAGTGAAGACCTTTCTATCTAAAATTTTTTGTGATTTCAGCTAAAAAAAAAAATCAAACCCTTTGATCTCCGAGTTACCTTCATGTGAAGAACCGTTTACTGAATCATGCATATAATCATACAAATGTGTTCTGCATGTTTAAATTTGTCTAGATGTGAATACATGTGCACCTGTAGTTGATGGCAGCCTAAAAGCAGAGCTTTAAACCACCTCTGTATTAAATAAAATGTAGCCAGCACAACCTAGGCTGAAGCATTAGATCTCAAAATACACAATAAAGATATTACTTCATCTGAAATTGTAGTTTATTAGTTTTGAAACTCTTAGTTTAAGAAAGAATCTTATTTCCCTTGGATTCAATTCATCTCTGTTCTCTGAATAGGAAACAAGAGTTGGGTGTCTGAAACAATTGCTCTTGTGGCAGCCACAAATTTCACTGTGGTGCTGCTAATTCCTTGTGGAGCACAGTGCATTTACAGCCTCCTTTTTTTATTGATTCTTTCTGTTAGACTGCTGTGAGCCCTAGAATAGAGCTACAAAATTTCCAATATAATTTCAGCAGAATAATAATTATTATTATTATTACTGTTGTTGTTAATTGCTGTTGTTGCTGATGGTAATGATGGTGTGTGACCTCTGAATATGCAATATGGCCAGAAGAAACAAAGAACTGTGGTTTTCATCTATGGGTAATGATCTATTTTCTTCAATTATTTTACTGTGAGGTTTAAAGCAGCAATCTGTGGCCAAGCAAGTTCCAGAATTGTTTCTGCCTTTATTCTGAGTGCCTTTGGTTTCATACACTTTAAACTATTCCCTGATGTGCCTTTCTGCCACCTTAGGTTGTCTGGAAGCAGTGTGGTTCTTGGCCATAGAGTTTCAGGAAAAAACAATTACATTTCAAAGATTACAATGAAAAAGTCCAAGTCATTTAATTTGTAAGTGATCGTCAGCTTGGCCTTCACATTTAAGCCCTCAGGTCTTCACGAATTAGTATCTACACGACAAAAGCCCCCCTCTGCATGTACATACGTGCATGGAGATGAAATAGGTTCCTTTCTACCCAATTTTAACATGCAAATGGTATTTCAACATGCAAGTACGTTTGTTTTTTTCTTTTCTTTTTTAACATGGACTGCACACTCAAAATTGCAGGAGTATGGAACCATGTAAATTACACAAGGAGTGAAGAAGTCCAATAACAAAAGCTAGTTAAATCCGTGATCCATCTCAGTCTTTGACAATGTATTCTCTACACAGTGCTTTGTCCTCTTTTTGTTAGTTTGCTTGGTTTTTTTTTAGTTAGCTGTCTTAAAAAGCAGAGGTTTCTTGATTTTCCTTAAGAAGCTGAAGGGCTACAAAAGCGTTTCATTACTTTATGTCTGTTTTATTATTTTCTCATCCAATTAGTGTGCAAGCCCTTTCAAGGTCTGTAAACTACTGTCATCTTCCCACCTCCACAAACTGGGTAAATGCACAGAGGGAGGGAAGGTCACATTTTCTGTAGGACTGACACTTTACTTAGAATTTACATTAAATAATAATTATGCTTAGTCTTTGTTTTCTACTCTTTTATATCATCTCTTTACTTTCTATATTGCATAACACAGCTGTCTTTAAATAACTACTTTCCACATTTTTCTCTCTATGGTATATATGGGAGATATGGTGTATATATATATACATATGGTATATTATTCTTTATTTTTTTAAAGACTGGTCTGGTATTTTACTCGTCTCCTTCCTCTTCAAGGAGGAATTTCTTATTCTTAGTATTTTTGCTCAACATCCTTTTCACCCTCCTGCTTTTGATCCTACCCTGGGAGATTTTCTGTTTCTTTTTGGCAGAGATATTTAGCCCTTGATTTCTTTCCCATCTCTTTGTGGTACAGAGATATTTAGCCCTTGATTTCTTTCCCATCTCTTTGTGGTACTTCTCCCTCTGTTGTAAAGTCTTTGCACTTTTTTTCTTCTCCCCTCTTTCTTCTTATCTGTTTTCCACTACTATCCTAGCAGACAGAGGATGTAGAGGAAACCATCAGAAATTGTCATGACACTCCAGAAGGTGACAGTGGGATGACATCTCCTTGCTTTCCTTGGTTTTGATGTGGCTCCTCCCAACATTCTGGAGAGTCTCTGTCCTGTGTGTAGCTAGGAAGGCGAAGCAGAAGGGCTGCCCTCCACCTCCAACACTCTCTCAACCTTAACCAGGCATGCCACTAACTTGGGACCAGCTCTCAGGCACAAGGAAGTAGGAGGGAAGGAAACCAAATTATTTGAGGTTTTTTTTGTTTGGTTGGTTCGGGGTGTGTTGTGGATAGTGTGGAGTGGGATGCCGGGTGATAATTTAATGCTAAATGTATTTAGGCTTATTTTATTAACATTGTGGGCTATACTATGAAAGGTTTACAGTGAGAAGTGGAGCTCCTGCAGCTATAGAAGACTGGGGTAGCTGAGCAGTCATTTTATTGTCAAGGTATCAGGACTGGAAAGAGTTGGCAGCCTCTGGGGTTATATTTGGCTGCCTTTGCCAGCAATCTCTGCGCTAGTCATGTACAGCAAAAAATACCCCAACAAAATGAACCTTTCTCTGCTGCGTGCAGCCTGCTCTTGAAACACAAAGGGCTTCTCTGCAGGACTGGCTGCTCTTGCCCCACTTCCTCCTTGGTCTGGGTCTGGACCAAGGAGCAGCCTGACAATGCATCTCAGCTCTGCAGCTGACAAAAAACTGATCAGAAATTTCTGACAAGAAGAAAACGTTCCACCCACAGAATGACATTTCTGAAGTGTATGTATGTCAATTGACATCTTACTAATATTCTTCTCAAAACTTTTCATTTTGGTTATGTCAAGAAGTCTCACTTTCTAAATACAGAATATTTAGAATGCCATTCTATTTTTTTGCAATCTCATAATTGTCTTTTTTACTTGCACAAGAGGGGTACCAATTTTTCACCAAACAAAATAGAACTTTATTTTTGATTGATGTGCTTTCTTTTATCCTTCTTTAGCACAGTTACTTTTGTCTAAAAGTATAAACACATGAATTAACGTTTAGATTTGAGCTTTCTGATCCCTGGCATAGAAGTCCTCCACTGTAACTAATAGAACAGCAGGTAGAAAAAGTGGTTTGACATCTTAGTGGACCAGAACTGCAGTGGCAGAAAAGATTTGCCCATGGGTTTTGCAGAGGAATAAGAGTTTCTGGATGCCATTCACAGGCAAAGAGGTGAATGTGCTTCAGGAAGCACAGAGCTCTAGGAGATGAAATGTTTTCTTCCCTGTCCTCCCCAGCCTGTCTCTACCTTTTCTCCTTTTTGTCCTTCTCACTTGTCAGTCCCACTGCACCATGCAGGAGCCTTGTCCTCTACTTGATTTCTATTCCCCTGATATCTCATGTCTTTTCCTGCTTCCTTCAGTGTTGCATTTCTATCAAGACTAAGTCCCGATCTCCTTCTTAGGACCTCTTGTCCCCTTCTCACTTTATACAGTATCCTTCAAAACTACTCCCAGCTCTCCAGCTGCACATAAAACCATTTCCTATGTTGGTATTTGAAACATCTTCTGTTTTGGCATCTTCCCTGAACTTTATTGCTGATAACAAACTCTCTCTTCCAGCTCATCAGTGAACGCATGAAATATTGCAGAGACAGATTACATTACATACACTTGGCAAGAAAGGTACTTTGTGAGGGTTTTATATTTTATTACATGCTTCTCAGCTGTTGAAGATCTGGAAAAAAGAAAATTAAATGCAATTTTACAATGCCACAGCAGTAAGTCAAAGAAGGTAGCATAAAAAGCCTACATTTGGATCAATCTGGCTAACATTTCCACTTGCATCTTGTGTCCCAGTGTCCAGTATTTAAAAAACTTTTGAGCATGGGCAAATAAAGGTTTGCACAAAAGATCACAGAAGAATCTACAGCACAGTGAGGTAATGAAGAGATAGAACAGAGGAGAAGGAAATAAATGTGCTCACAAATGAATTTTAAATACCTTCTTGCTAATGGCTCATCTCAGTAATGTAATTTTGTAAAGAGGTGAGTGGGTATCTGGGAACACAGAAAAGTGATTTTGTGTTTGGCAGGATGCATGGTTGTGAAGGTCAGTGTAGCTTCAAGGGGAATATTTTTCATCAGCGTGAGCATGGGAAGTAAGGGAGTCTTTTAATAATTGGGCCCACTTTTGTAGATCTATTTTTATCTGTAGCGTTCTTTCCCCCTGCTCACCTCTCTCTGTCTTTGTATTCCTTTTATCTTTCTCTTTGGTTTTTTTTTTTGTGTTCTCCTCCACTACTGCTACCTTCTCATATTTGCTAGTGCCCTTTCCTTCACCTCTAGCCCTCTTTCTATCCTATCCCATAAACCTTCTATAAACCAAATCCATCTTCCTCTGCTTTATTGTTATTATTTATTTCTCTCCAGTTCTAATTTGATTGTTACTGTGCAGAGTCCGAACGCAAGTGACTATAGTAGACATTGCTGTTCTTTCTTTTCACTGATAATTTTTCCCTTTCTTCCTCCCTTTCCACTTGGCTGTACTTTTGAAACAGTTTTAGTTTCTTCATTTAGAGTGATTAAAACTTTGGTTTTGCACACTCAGCATCAAATATTAATGTCTGACTGTTACTACATTTTTTAGGGTACACACAAAGAAGACTGTAGGATTTGCAGGAAGGAAGGAAGGCCAGAGAGACGAGCCTTTGTAATACTCCCAAATTTTTTGACTCTGCTGCTATGAAACAGAGCTGAAATGGCTTCATGCTGTTCCCTGAAAGAAAAAGGTGCTGAGATTCACAATTGTCTGAATGAGGTAGAGAAACAATTTCACATCTGGGCTGCTTCATTAGCAAACCTGAATGGCTACAAAAGGGAAGTTAAAATAAACTCTGTTGCAGCAAGCAAAGGGTGGTATTTCAGGAGGGGTCAGAGCCATCCGGACAAGTATGTGACCATGACATTTGGCAGGTATAAATATACGTAAATTTGTTAAGGCTCAGATGTCCCAAATCTCTCCCAGATGAAGTTTACTCTGTCAGCCTGCCAGGAGCCCAGCTGGATGACCATAATATATACAATAAAATAAAATTGATTGGTTTTGGCTTTATAATTCTTCATCCCCAAATGGAGTCCTACATACTGGAGCTGAGAACTCAGCTCTGTTTCAGAGATAGAAGGCATGACAGGGACATGGCTTTGATTCTTCCTTTGCTGGTATGAACCCAGAGTCAAAACAGTTTTCCCCCAAAGAAGCATTAGAAAAGAAAAATGACCAAACAGCATTGGAAAAAATGTAGGCTGTGGCAGCTGTTACACCGTGAAAGATGCTCTGATAACACAGTTTAAAAAAAAAGCCAAGTAACAACAACAAAAAAAGAAAAAAAAAAAAAACCCTTCAAAAAACTGCTCTAGAGGAACATTGGATAACTTCTAATTTTGATTTAAGAAATCTTTCATGAAAGCACAAGATGAAGGGATCTGGATACAAGGCAATTTCTTGAGGTAGTTCTATACATTCAATCACGTCAGCACCATGATAAATTCAGAATAACTACGTTGTATTTTTTTCAGGTTTTGGTCATTTGTACTGCTGTTCTTACATTTTCTTCAAGGCGCTGGGAAGGGATTTATAGATAGATACAGGAGGAATAGGTAGAAAGATAATCATGTGAACCTTTCTGAACTAAAAATCTATTGAGTAGTTGCCCGTGGTTGTAAAAAGCCGGTCTTTACAGCTCTTGTGACTCCTTCAGAAATTCTTTTTGGTTCTGTTGAAAGTGGGATGCAAGATGAAACAGCTCATGAAGCTCTTCTCTCTGATCTTTCTCATCTGGAAAGTACACATTATCATCATGGCTGTGATGGTTTTTTTTTTTGGGGGGGGGGAAACTTGTAGAAATCTCTTTGTAATTCAGAATTACAGAATTCAGAATTCCCAATGGTTGGGAATGTTTTAATTTGATTTTTTCTTTTAGTGCATTGGTTATGGCATCAGTTTAGTTTGTAGACATCAGAGATACAGAGAGGGGCTTTGAACAACTTAACCCCATGCCTCCTTCTGCTGTCAACCAAACTTTTCCACATTTCAGAATGTTTCAGAATAACTCCTAATAACAAGAGATTTTTAGTCATTAAAACAGTCATTACTGACATTTGTGTTGCTAGAAATCAAGAATTAGCTTTAGATGCTCAAAAAGAACTTTGTGTTCCCTTGCTATAAATGGTTCTGTATGAAGCACTTGGCATATTTCTCCCTGGCAATGTTCTTTGGTGCTTGCAATGGCATTAAAAGTCATAGCCCTGGCAATAACACCTGAATCTGGTGACCCTCATTGCATATAAACGCTATTTCATATCAGCAACAGCTCTGTGGGAATCCACTCCCTATGTGCTCTCTCTCAGAGAGGAAATGATTTGCTCTTTGGCCTTATGCCTGAATTACCACTGAGGTGGGGTCCTAATTATGCAGCTTCACTGCTTATTGGCTCTTATTTTTCTATACAATAATGCAACATGTTTCTAATTATGCTGGAAAAACTGATGACACAGAATCCTTAGTTGAACATAATTATCTCTTTTTTTTCCAGTATTCTAAAAGTCACCATTTTCATGAGATTTAAAAGCTGCAGGTTGCATGATAATTAGTCACTAAACAACTGGATTATTTCAAAGGTGTCTGAAGTTCTGCAAAAAATGTTTAATTGCTTAGGATGTATAAAGCATTTCCCACATAATTGTTAAAGATTTTTTTTTTTCATTTTTGTACGTGCATTGAAAAAAATTGGATAAGGAACATTCTCCCAAGTGCTGTAAATTAAAGACATATTTAATTTAGTTCAGCAGTTACTTATTGCAGTAGCCATTTAGAAAGTTAATTTATATAAATGTCATCTTTGCCAGTGTCAATTATATTAAGATGCTGCTGGTAGCTTCAAAATATACCTGATTACTTGAGGATGACATTCTTCATCATTTTGTATTTGTGGATCTGAGAACACAAGTCTGCTGGCAGAGCTTTACATGGAGTGTGCTCATGCAGTCCTTTGTCATCTAACAGGAGATACACTGTTATTTATAGAGAGATAAAGGCCATAGCAGTTGGTGTTTGATGTCAGAGTTGCTGCTTCTTTATTTAAAAATTCCTGCTGGTACAACACAAGTTATTTGTTAAAAACTAGGAGGTTTTTTTTTAGTTGGTCAAAGATCATTCTTTTGTTTGCATCCACAAGGCAAGAGACAGTGTTGTTTAGGGATTCTGTACAAAGCGTGATGCCAGGCAACACAAAGCATGTAGCTACAAGGTCAAATGCTCACCCTAAGTATGATCACAGAAAAGCTCTAGTCCATCTTTCTCAGGGAGGAATTCCTATTTTCGTTTTACTTCACTACAGTCAGTCAAGAAAGAGGTAATATGTAAGACCACAATGTATTATTTTCATATTTTGTCCATGGACATATTGAAGGACTGTTGTGGTTTAACCCCATCTGGGAGTTACTTTTCAGTAATTGTTAGGATTTTCAAAGTTTTAAAAAATCCTAGGAGGAAACCACCATATTTTTTTGGTTTAATCCTGAGCCTGGATTACAATATGGTAGAGAAATACACTATTGCTCTGTCCATATACCATTTGATCTCTGCAATTTCATAGCTATTGCATTTCAATTTCATACCCATAAGCTGGAGTCAATAGAGTAAACATAACCCTCCGTCATATCTTTCTCTTCAGGCGTGCATGAGAACTTCTTTTTTGAACTGCTCTTGAGACTTCTGTCTTTCAAAGAATAATTCCATTATCTCAGTGTTATTAATTTATTTTATCATTTATTCTCCCTTGGCAGCTGTTTCCATGAGGACAAATATTGGTTGTAGCCTTTCTGTCTTAGGAAAATGTGACTTCCTACCACAGGAGAGAAGCCGTTCTGCCAGATTCATGTCCATATCTTTCCCTATGCAGATAAGGCTGAATGCTGTTCAGAGAAACAGTGAATTTTGTTTCATTTGGTTTCACAGATGTTTCTGAATACACTAGAGCTGATGTCTGACTATTGCATAACCTGTTTACTAACCCAATCTGCTGTTAAATTACATCAGGCGAAAAGAGTTACATCTCATTAGAAAAATTAATATTATGTTCCTTAATCATACTTCAAATTTGACTTCAGAAATTTGAAGCTATAAGTGATGAAAAGCTAGTGAAGAAAAATAGTGAATTATTGAATAATTTATTTTCATGCTATTTTTAAAGGAATGTTACAGGGTTTTTTCTATCATGTATCCATCTTCTGTGGCAAATACTTTGAAGTCAAATTTCTCTTCGGACTTGAATTGAACCGGCATTGATATTTCTTAGCATTATGTGTCTTCTATTCACATTTCTCTATTTCTCATAATTTGAGAAAATTGCTGACTCTTAGACATAGAGTATTAGTTGGGTTTGGGCTTCCATATTTAACACAATCCTGTAACTGGCCCTAAATGCAGAATTCAGCCAGTCTACTTACAAGAGTAACTGCAGCTATTAAAATAGACATACTCACAAAATTGTCTGGTGGAGATTTCCTTTTTTTCACTTTTATGGAGATTAATGTTTTGATTTCTGTGCCTGGAAGCAGAACAAGAAGGAAATGTAGGAAGTGACTTTCTTAGAGCATTAAGACTGCTTTTCTGGAGAAAATTGGAAAGCTGTATCTTTGAAGATTTGGTTTAAAAACTATGTGTAGTAGGTCTATGTCATGGTTTAAGTCCAGCCAGTAACTCAGAATGGGCTGGTGTAGCTGCTGTGCTTGAAGCTGGAGTAGCTGCGCTGTCTGTTGCTTTGCCATCAGATCCAGGGACATTTTTTAACTTTCAAAGGTGCTGGAGAGTGTTGAACAGGGCTCTGTAAGCATAGGCCAAGTCCCAGCACGTTGTCTTGATTTGTCCCTCTCTGGTATGACCAGAATGACAACACACCTCATTTAAGTGTTTTACTAATTTTTCTGGATTTTGCACTTGTTCAGTGGTGAAATTCCGAAGCACTGGAGGGGCCCACTGGCCTAGATACTTGCCCATACTATCCCACACACCCTGCCACTCATGGCTGTCCAGCCTCTGGGAAAATCTCTTGGTCCTCCTATGTCGTCGTCTAACCTTAGACAAGGCCCAAACCCAACTCTGCTTAACTCTTGGGACAAGACGAAATGGTTGTGGGTAAAACACACTCTGTATGCGTGCCAACATGGTGATCCCCATCACAATCAGCAGGCAGGTCTCAAGGGTACCTAAAGGCCGTTCAAAACCTTCAGAACTCTCAAATGATGCTGTAAACGATCTGGTTGGGGGTGCTGAGAACATAAGGGAATGTCTCCTTCTCGGGCTGACCACGCGAGGAGGGGAAAAAAGATGTGTAATTGCTAAACACTTCTATTATATACCTCCCAAAGTATAGAGGTGGTAACCACACTGGGAATGCAAGCCAAATCAGTTCCATGATCAATGATTCTATTGTATTACAAGTCATTACCATAAAGTACAATGAAACAAGAACCTTACCCCAAGGCCCTCAGCTGATAAACACTAACACAGCAAATACCAGCTGTAAGTAAGGTGAGATGAAGAGCAACAACTTTGAGAGCCAATAAATCAGCATTGTGACGAGTGACTATTAATCCGAAGCAACGAATGCTTATCACAAATACAATTAGACACACTCCAGTCAGATCTGTCATTATCTCAACCCTTTGTGCCCCATGTTGGGCACCAAAAAAAACTGTCGTGGTTTAAGTCCAGCAGCTAACTCAGAACCACACAGCCGCTCTCTCACTCCCCCCCCCCCTCCTACCCCCGACTCCTGGAGGGATGGGGAGGAGAATCGAAAGAATGTAACTCCCACAGGTTGGGATAAGAACAGTCCAGTAACTAACGTATAACACAAAACCACTGCTGCTAACACCAATAATAATAATGATAAAGGAAATAACAAGGGGAGAGAATACAACCGCTCACCACCTGCTGACTGATATCCAGCCCGACCAAGCAGTGATCTAGCCCTTCTGGGTAACTGCCCCCAGTTTATATATTGGGCATGATGTGCTGTGGTATGGAATACCTCTTTGGTTAGTTTGGGTCAGGTGTCCTGTCTCTGCTTTCTCCCAGCTTCCCCTCCTCCCTGGCAGAGCATGAGACTCACAAAGTCCTTGGTCAGAGTAAATATTACTGAGCAGCAACTAAAAACATTGGTGTTATCAGCATTGTTCACAGGCTGAAAGTCAAAACCACAGCACTGCACCAGCTACTAAGAAGAAGAAAAAATGACTGCTACTGCTGAACCCAGGACAAGTCTACAAACTTTTATACGGAAGAGAAGATTAGGGGTAAATCTAGCTCATGATAATGCAAGGAGCAGAAATAATTGTGCACTCTTGAGAAAAGGATCTTTTCAGTTTGATAAATACGATAAGTATTTTGTATTTGTGAATTGTGTATTTGTATATGTGAATAAGTAATCTATTCACAACAAAATGCCAAGTCATTCTAGAAGTACACTGATTTTTGTGCTACTGCCTACTTTAGATCACACATTACTTTCACATATTGAAGTTTTGAATAGAACCAAATAATTATGAAATGGTTATTTGTTAAATACTGGTAAATTGTGAGTACACAGAAAATGAATTTTTTTTTCCTGCATGTGATGTAAATATGGGTGGATGTAAGTTGTGAAGAAAGTATTCAGTCCTTCCACAGGCTGCCTGGGGAGAGCAGAGGTTGTGAGCTGTAAAATGTCTGATACACCAGGAGAAGTACAGTATATATGAAGGCAACAGTGATCAGGTTAGATAGGAGAGGAATAGCAGTCTGATGGAACAGACTGAAAGCAACAGGAGTTTTAGTGTTGGACCAGCTCTCAGCTGCAAACTGGAGATCTTTTCGCCATCCGCAAAGATGGATGACAATGCTACAATACCATGTATTCTAGGGCCTATAAGCCTTATCTTCCCTTTCTGTGTGAAGATGGATTACAAAGCTTTTCTTAAAGAGAAGTCTTGAAGAACATGACATTTCCATGGTTTTTTTCAGCATTTTACTGTCCTGGGAACAAATTAATGCCATCTTCAGTGGATACTGTTCAGAACAATGTGGCTGGAGGGCTTGCAGCCTTGTGGGGCTTCTCAGTGTGCTACCCTTTGCTATAGTCCTAAACATCCATTGGCTTTCTTCTTAAGACCCCATTACACTCTTGTGAAGCGTCCAAATCCAGTTTGCGCACTTGAACATGTTGTCCTGTTTTGGGGTACCTGGTACCCAAAGTGCTTATGCCTGTTTAGCTACTCTACTGGGCCCTTACAACAGCCTTTTCAGTTCCTTAATCATTTTATTTCTCTTTTACTCTATCCTCTATTTGTCAACATCTTTCAAAATTCAAAGAGCTCAGAACAATGTTATTTATAGCTGGAAATTGGATTAGGTTTTCACCACTAAAATAAAAAGATAGAAATGTCAATCTAGAATGAAGTGTTTTATTAAAGGAAAAAATGTTATGAATAATTACTAATATAAATTATTAGCATGATTACTGTATTTAAAGAAAACCAAGCTGTCGCCTGCTTTTTAAATTACTGTATTTCAACTTTTCAGTGTGTCATTTAGAAATATGAAGTAGTCACCTTATTATACACCATCTTTCAGAATTTGAAAGCAACTTATACATATAAATGGATTTAGCCTCATCAGTACCTGTAAATGATTAAAAAAAACCCCATTTATTAAGTAAATGCATATAGTGCAGATCCTGTCCGTTGGATTTAAAGCCTTGATTTACATTTCAAAACACTTTGGAGGATTTTAATCATCTCAAGCTAGTCTCAATTGATTATGTGGGCTCCTTCCATTCTCAGCAGAAAGAGGACTAGACATCCTTCAGAGGCTCCTCACACTACTCTTAAATACCCATTTGTAGGAATAACTACCCTTCAGAGGTATATCTCTCTTTCCAGAAGGAATAACCAATTTGGTGAAATGAGGTACTTCACTTTTAGTCACTTTAGACCTACTGAAGATGGGAGAGATTGATCTCTTCACCTGAGAGTCTAATCATTAGTTTCCTTTTGATAACCTGTAAAAGAACTCCTAACTTGTGCCATTGAAATGCTTCAGATGAATGGTGAATGGGCTGCATGGCTCTACAAATTAGGTCCATCTAATGAGTGTAAAAACTGGTAAAATTAAGCCTAAACTTTAACTAATGAACTGATAAAGAGAGAGAAAATTATTTTTATCTCTCTTGCCTCTAAGATGCCCAGGATTCTCTTTGTCACTCCCCTTGCTATTAATAGACTCAAATATTGTTACCCTCCATAAAAATCTTCTTCTATTTTACTTATTTAAAGAAAAAGATTATTATAAAAGGAAAATAATGGAAGCCAGCATCAGTTCATCCTTCCATTTCAATATTAATTCCAATCTTTAAAAATGGCTGTTTGTTTGACATACAGTAACTGGAAAGTCTAAGTTTTGGTCAGAGTCGGATGGTTAAAGAGCAACACTAGATATAACTTGCCTGTTGTTACTAAATTTGTTACTAGGGAGATCTAATTGAAGAAGGCTGTTATACCAGCTGATCACTTTTGTGACAAGTCATATTAGAAACAGTGCATAACTCACTCCCAGGTTACTCATTCGGTTAGGTCTTTCTGTTTAGTTTTCCTTCAGCTGAGTTAAGGGATGTTGATTTTTTAACTTTCTTAGCCTTTGAAATAATGGTAGGTTTACTCCTTTCTGGTTTTTGTCTTTGGTTTTGCTTATTATGTCTTTTGCATGTCAAGAATGGGTTCCTGTGCATTTAGGGTCACATAGATATTCAAGTGTCTTCTGTAAGAATTTAAGAAAATTATAGTGAAACCTATGAAAAATATGATGTAACAGCTGACTTATGGGCCAGGTAGAGCACAGAACCAGCATATGAGAAAGTTCTCAAACCTATTTAAAAATATGTCTAATACCGTATGTGCATGTTAGAGCTTTACCAGGAACAAAAGGTACATGAATGAAGAGATTGTGATTGGCCTTGGGCTCTCCTGAGCAACCTTTTTGGCACATCTGAGCGCATGATTGTCTTGCCATGTACCCTGTTCCTTGAGGAACATGCACACGGGTGCCTTAGCTGGATTGCAGAACAAATGAAATTTCATTGCTGATGCAGACTTTATTTTCTACACAGGATGAATAGCTATGAAACAAAAATGGGCCTTTACAGGGCCCATTGAGGGAGGAGGTGGTGTGTGGAACTAGGTACATCATGCAGAGGATTATTTTAGGAAGTCAAAAGTGGAATAGCGAGTGGAAAGACTGTTCTATGCAGATAGTGCATAGAACATTTTCTAAAGAAAAGAAAGGACACTCTCACACTCTCACATGGTGTGTTACATAGAAATAGTCTTCCGTAAAACATAAAAATTCCTTATGAAATAAACCAGCACTTTCTTAAATCTTCTGCAGGTTGTAAAAGAAAATGCAAGCTTCTCCAACCATTTTGTAATTTTTTTTTCTATCTTGCTAGGATTTTCTTTTTTTTCCCTCTCCTCACAGGGAGAAGGCATAGATGTTTTTAGAGGGAATACAAAACTGCAAGAGTATTGGAAACTCTGGCTTTTTACACTGTTTTCAAATCAATGTAGTTTAATTTAAGAATATGGTGAAATAATAGCCAGTCAGTCTGTATAGCAAGTATCACTTTACTGTTGAACATGTTGAAAAAAAACCCTGCAATGCTTGTGTCCTGGGTTCAGCAGTAGCAGTCAGTTTTTCTCCTTTTTAGTAGCTGTTGCAGCACTGTGTTTTTGACTTTCAGCCTCGGAACAAAGCTGATAACAACTGATGTTTAGACTGACCAAAGACTTTGTGAGTCTCATGCTCTGCCAGGGAGGAGGAGGGGCCGGGAGGAAGCAGGGACAGGACGCCTGACCCAAACTAGCCAAAGAGGTATTCCATACCACAGCACGTCATGCCCGGGGATGTAACTGGGAGCTACCCGGAAGGGCACGTCCTCTTTTCGGTCGGGCTCTTTTCCGGCGAGCGGTATCATATTTTCTTCCCTTGTTATTTCTCTTATCATTATTATTATTGGTGGCAGCAGTAGTGATTTGTGTTATACCTGAGTTACTGGACTGTTCTTATCTCAACCCGTGGGAGTTACATTCTTTCGATTCTCCTCCCCATCCCTCTGGGGAGTGGGGGGGGGAAGTAGACTGCGTGGTTCTAATTTACAGCCGGGGCTTAAACCACGACAGTCCTTTTTGGCGCCCAACGTGGGGCACGAAGGGTTGAGATAACGACAGATCTGACCGGAGTGTGTCTAATCGTATTTGTGATAAGCATTCAGTGTTTTAGATTAATAGTCACTTGTCACAATGCTGATTTATTGGCTCTCAAAGTTGTTGTTTTTGATCTCACAGTCTCAATATGCCGTAGGTTACTTAGAGCCGGTATTTGCTGTGTTGGTGTTTTTCAAGTGTGGGGCTTGGGCTAAGGTTGTTGTCTCGTTGTATTTTGTAGCAATGACTTGTAATACAATAGAAGGATTGATCATGAAACTGATCTGGCTTGTGTTCCCAGTGTGGTCACCACCTTTATACTTTGGGAGGTATATAATACAAATGCTTAGCAACTATACATCTTTTTTCTCCTTCCTGGGTGGTCAACCTATGAAGGAGACATTCTTTTACCCTCCCAGTGCCCCTTCCAGACCGTTTACAGCATCGTTTGAGAGTTTTGAAATTTTTGAGTGGCCTTTTAATATTGTTGAGACCTGTTTGCTGATTGTGATGGGGGTCACCATGTTGGCACGCATACAGAGTGTGTTTTGTCCACAACCATTACGTCTGATCTCAAGAGTTAAGCAGAGTCGGGTTTGGGTCTTGTCTGGGGTTAGACGACAAAATAGGGGGACCGAGAGATTTTCCCCGAGGCTGGACAGCCATGAGTGGCAGGGTGTGTGGGATAGTATGGGCAAGTACCTAGGTCAGTGGGCCCCTCCAGTGTTTTGGAATTTCACCACCGAACAACTGCAAAATCCAGAAGAATTAGTAAAACACTTAAATGAGGTGTGCTGTCATCCTGGTCATACCAGAGAGGGACAAATCATGTCAACATGCTGGGGCTTGGCCTATGCCTACCGGGCCTTGTTCAACGCTATCCAGCACCTTCAAAAGGAAAAAAATGTCCCTGGATCTGAGAGCGAAGCAACAGACAGCGCAGCTACTCCAGCTCCGAGCACAGCAGCTACACCACCCCCAGAGACAAGTACAGCCACTACTCAAACTTCGACTGCAACAGACAGTGCAGCTACCCCAGCTCCAAACACAGCAGCTACACCACCGCCAGCGACAAGTACAGCCGCTACTCAAACTTCAACTGCAACAGCTTGCTATCTTTTTCTTTTGAGAGGACTCCTTTGTTTACACTGTGACATCCTCTTCACTGAATGGCAACGCTGTGAATAAGCACAATGACTTTTATGAAGGCATGCAATGCTCTAATTTAGCATTTCTGTTTTAAAACTAGATGGCTATAAATCCTGAGGTACAGGAATGGAGATACTCTAAAAATTGAATTCTAGGGGAGATAAAAGATTATATATGAGAAACTGAATCTGGTATCTGTACTATAGAAATAATACAGAAAGCCAACTATATACTAGGCTGCATCAAAAAGAGAATGGTCAGCAGGTCAAGGGAGATGGTTCTCCCTGTCTATTCTACACTTGTGAGACCCCACCTGCCATACTGTGTCCAGCTCTGGGGCCCCCAAAATAAAAAGGACATGGACCTGTTGGAATTAGTCCAGAGGAGAGTCTCAAAGATGCTCAGACTGCTGGAGCACCTCTCCTGAAGACAAACAGAGAGTTGGGCTTGTTCAGCCTGGAGAAAAGAAGCTTCCAGGAAGACCTTAAAGCTGCCTTCCAGTACCTAAAGGGGGCCTACAAGAAATCTGGAGAGGGACTCTTTACAAGTGCATGTAGTGACATGACAGGTGGGAATGGCTTTAAGCTACCATAGGGTAGGTTTAGATTAGACATTAGGGAAACAGTCTTCGCTATGAGGATAGTGAGATACTGGAACAGGTTGCCCAGAGAAGACGTAGCTGCAGTGTTCTAAGCCAGGTTGGACAGGGCTTGGAGCAATCTGCTCTAGTGGAATGTGGCCCTGTATGTGGCAGGGGATTGGAACTAATGATCTTCAGTGTCCCTTCCAACCCAAACCATGCTATGATTCTATGAAATTGAATCTGATATATGTACTATAGAAAAATTGTCCAAAGCATTAATGCCTAGGACTATCTTGACCATAACTGTTGCTTCCATATCACAAATACGGACAGAAATATGGGACACAAGCTAAAAAGATCACACTGAGACAACAAAAGAAAGCATCTTAACTGTGTTGAAGATCTGTCTGTCACAAGGGTCTGTTTCTCTACCTTTTCAGCTCCTGGTGTTTCAACTGGCATATTGGGAACCAGAAGGTGACCTTCCTGTGGCTTTCATCAAGTGTATGGTTCTTGTTCTTACTGACTAGCTGGGTTTCTTTAAAGTGTAAGTAGCAGGCACAGTATTTCAAATGAAAAGAGGGAAAGCAGCCTACCCACTGTGAGTACATGTGGCTGTTCCCACTGCACCTCCAGTGAGACTTGCTTTCTGAAGTGCAGGCTGCTGTGCCAGGGCAGATATGAAATCTGGGAAATTTTCCAGAGAAATCATTAAAAAATGAGATTCTCAACAGTAGCCACTGGGTTTATCTTTTCTTTCTTCCTTGGACTGTCACTAAAAACATTACCAACACTGACAGTGGATGATGGCCTGGGTGCACGAACAACTTGCAGAAGAGCATTGAGGCAAATGCTGTGTTTTCCAGTGCACTTGAATCTTTCCTCAGCAATCTGTAGCCATTTTCAGTGAATAAAAGAACTCTCTCACTCCTCCTGCACCATTTGGCTCTGAGCAAACTAGTCACATTCTGGAAAACTGAAAGTTTAGGCTTTTCCTATGACAGCTGAGAAATGATGCAGTGGAAGTAGTTACGTGATTGCTTCTGGTACTGATGATATCTCTCAGTCTGGCTGGTACTGCTAATCTACTTCATATTATCGTGTGCTTCAAAAAAAATCATGCTTAAACTGAGGAGAAAGATGTTAATGATGACATTGCTATCAGCATTCAGTTTGTGACATCATCCTTCTGATATTCCTGTTGATACACATGGTGTCTGCCAGGTGCCACTTTTAGATATTTCTGTAGAACTGGAGGGAGAAACAGAGGATGGGACACATGCCACTCTTCATTGTACTTCTTTGGAAATATCTTTAAAGAAAATCCAAATAATACTGCTTTAAATGAGTGGTTGAGTGTTTTCTTCAAGGTCAGGGACTCTTGTGCCATAAACCTCCCTACCCTGTTTGCAACACTGAGAGCTTTTAAAAAAATACTTGAAAAGTGTATTAGGTACAGGAGATTCCATTAAGAGGGATTATTTTAGCTGGTGGAATAGGGAGCTACCAAAACATTGCTCTGAATTAGCCTGACACCAAGATCTGGCAAAACCGTAACATTGATTTGGAGCTGGTTTTCCCCTTTATAAGACAGCCAGTTAAAAATGTGTGTGAAAACTGGGCCTAAGCAATTCATAATAAGTAGGACTGCAATGACCTTGGACGAACTAATCAACATTCTGAATGAAACGTGATTGCAGCTTTGGTACTTTATACAGTCTACAAAGTCAAATACTGCAACAGGAGAAATATTTGTGATATTTGCAATTTTATGATATCAACTAATTTTATCGGTAAAAATTAGGGAAAATACATCTCTGAATCCACCTTAATATCCTGATAGAAAAAAAAAAAAATAAAACAGGCTTCTGAACATCAGGGATTAAATATTAATACGATAATTTCAGCATCACTCTCTGTCTTTCCATCCAGACACCTGAAATTATTCATGGCAATAGACAATGCTGTAAAATATGATGGCGGTAGTTACTTGACTGTAAGTCTAATGTATGACAGTAAACCTCAGCCACAGGAGATTTTTAAACTTTTAATAGAGATTTTTAAACTTTTAATAATTGCTCTAAGGCTTTAAATGACAGTGATGTCAGTGCCTAGAACATTGCTGCTGCAGAAACTCTTAATTACCCAAGTAATGCTGTCAGTATTCATAACCATTGTTTTTTTCTTATTCTTTTACTGTTGGTTTTTCCAACTTAAAATCCAATGCCTAATTTCTGTTCTTCCCTGACTACTGCATTCCCAAGGCCAAATTCTTTAGCAAAGTAAATGTTCTCTGCATTTGCCTCAGTGCACATGCATCAATACATTTTATTGTCAATTTTCCCTAGCACAGAATCTAAGCTAGTTGAGAAGGAAAACAAATATTCTAGAGAGTCAAACTTTTGTTCCTTATGTATCATAGGTTTTGAATTATGTTTTCTCTTCCTTTGTTGTTTACGTTGTATGGAAGGGCTTGTAACTGTTCACAACTTGTAAAAAGAAAGAAGTGTTCCAAATGAGTGTGCGTATATTATAAAGGAGGTACTTTTCCATACTGCCATAGCCTCATGTCATGTTCTGGAGCAGGAATTCCCATAACTATATGTTTTGTTTGCATATTGTACCATGGTAGAAAATAAATGATCTGGTTTATTTACAGAAGAATATTTTTTAAATGCTGTTGAGTTGTAGTAGATAAAAGTTGTTTTCATTTACACGTTTACTTCCTTAGGCATTAAAAATACACAGAAAAAGCACCTAGTCTTTGCCAAAATTTAGAAGACCAAAGATTGTAATAAGAATAGCAATTCAGCATGGTGCTGAGTTGGGGAGAACTAGGGTCTGGAAGAAAAGGGCAAGTTTCAACATTGGATGGGTAAATTTAAGCAGAGACATGAGCAATATAGTGCAGCTGGAGTGAAACTTTAGCTCTAGTAGAATCAATAGAGAAACATATGCTTGTTTCAGTAGACTAGCATTTCACCAGATGTGATTCATGTAATTTTTGCAGCTGTTTTCTGTACAGATCAAAGTACACAAAATGGACTATATTATAAAAATAGAGCAATAAAAATAAATTATTCCTATCTGCTGAAGTAACAGCTAGAACAAGGCATAAATCTAAAATAATAAAATGATGCACAAGGCCCAGATGTTTTCTTTAGGATAATATATGTGGCTTTAAGTAGAAGTAATGGCCAGGAATTGGAAGAAATTATGCCAAAAGTGAGTATTACAAAATGCTTCTGAGAGTTAAACTGGAAATTATCTTCTGGTGACTTCCTATTTCGTACTGGGAATGGGAGGGGTTTTGCTGTTATATAAAGCTCAACAAGATCAGTCCTAATCATTTTCGTTTTCATGTATGCTTTCTCTCTTTTCTCACTCACTCAGCAGTTCCTCCTGGTCATGACAGACCACAGATCTGATGGAGTATTTTTCAGATTTTTGAGACTTTTTCTTCCACCTCCCTAGCTGGCAACTTCTTTTTCTCCTACTATGATTATTTTTTTTTTTTTACTTTCTCAAGTTATACACTCTTTAGGATAGCAACCATTGTTTACAGGTTTTGGAGTGAGGTTCCTAGTTTCCCGTTCTCTCTTCCTTAGATCATCAGTTTTTATCTGGTTGTTTATTTAAAGCCTTTCCTCCTTTGTTTTTAACCATGTTTTCTCCCACACCCTAGGTTGGTCTTTTGTTGATTATCCCATATGTCTACAGATATCAAAAAAGGAAATAGGAACTACCAATCCCACTTGGTTGGGAAGACATACAAAAGAGGTGAGACATGTTTTTCTTGAGAAAATCCCTTGTCTCTTTTCAAGACACTTTCTCTAAGTCTTGTTGTGAGCCTTCCTCAGCCCAGTCTTCAAACATCCTTCTATGCCCATAAAACTCAATGACAATATTCTGTTTTGCTGTTGCTTCTTATTGCAACAGCCAAGGCTGGCCAGCAATGCGGACTTGATCTCATTGTCCTTCATCAACCAGTAGTAGTTACTAGGATTTTAAACCTCTTGCCTCGTGCAAGCTGTATGTTTTGTTTCAACTTAGCTTCCTTTTACAGAGTCTTCCTGTAAGTCCAGCACTCCTGGACATCCTGCCTGAATGCAGCAGGCAGGAAAAGGTTGGTCTTTGCCTCTTGGTTCCAGTAGGGCAAGTCTGGGTTTTTTTTTGTTTTCTTTTTCCTTTTAACAGATACATAATATCTTTGAAAACACTTCACAATTTCTAATGGCAGACCTCTCAAAAATGTACCAATTTCACTGTTTGGCAGCATTCGGTCCTAGCACTGTTGAAACCTGGCCTAGGTTCAGCTGTAACAGTTATTTTTCTCCTTCTTAGTAGCTGGTACAGTGCTGTTTTAGCTTTAGTCTGAGAACAATGCTGATAACACACCGATGTTTTTAATTGTTGCTAAGTAATGCTTACACTGATCAAGGACTTTTCAGTCTCATGCTCTGCCAGTAAGGAGGGACGTAGGAAGCCAGGAGGAAGCAGAGAGAGGGACACCTGACCCAAACTAGCCCAAAAGGTATTCCATACCACAGCACATCATGCCCAGGATGTAAACTGGGGGCAATTACCCAGAAGGCCCAGATTGCTGCTGGAGTCAGGCTGGGTATTGGTCAGTGGGTGGTATTGTGAAATTGTATAGTGCATCACTTGTGTTTAATGGTCTTTTTTCCCCTTCCCTTTTTAGTTTTATATTCTTTTCTCTTGTTATTTCCCTTATCATTATTATTATTAGTTGTAGTAGCAATTTTGTATTATACTTTAGTTATTGCACTGTTCTTATCTCAACCCGTGGGATTTACATTCTTTAGATTCTTCTCCCTATGCCACTGGGAGCGGGGGGCAAGAAGGGGAGAAGTAAGTGGCTGCAAGGTTCTGAGTTAGGCTTAAGCCACGACAAAACCCTAGTAAATATGCAATACAGGTAGTTATATGAGCAGTAGAAGTAATGATGCCTTATTTTATATTTGAGCTTTGACACTGGTCTCCCTTATGGTTTCTCTGATAACAGGAAAAGGCAAACTTTCCCTAGAGTCTTTCTCCTCTTCATGGTTTCTTACTTTAATGAAATCTTTAGGAAAGTTAATATGTGTAAGACCTTTTCTCATTTGGAAATGCATTAAAATACCAGGAGGGGATTGAGAGACAGACACATGTATATACTGAGATGCTATGAGCTTGCTTTCTTCAGGAAACCAAACAAAAACCAGATAGGATCAGACTAAAAAGATTATCTGATTTGCTGTACACCTGAGAATATTTGCCATTCAAGACTGATAGCTCCAACTTTTCTCAATAGGAATGTACAGTAACTACTCAGTTGACCTGCAACACTCAGCAAGGCAGATACTCTGCATAATGCATGTTTGATGTTTTATTGCTCTGCACAGGAGCTGTGGTCATTTGTTTAGGATTTCTAGAAACTTGATACATCCCTATCAGAATTTAGTAGATTACCACCCAAAGCAGTACTTCGTCCATGCATATTGGTGAAGCTGTTTGGTACAGATCAAACAGGCTTTCTCATTTTCTTAGACTTAGGATATAGGACATATGTAGACTTAGACATAAGACTATATGCAAAAGAATTCTTTAGTGGACTTTGAGTCACACCTGTAGGGAATAGCCAATTGTAATTTTGTGAGGGCCCTTTATATGACATTTGAAGTGGAATTTACTCTTTGATAGACCATTTAACAGATTACAGGGAATACAAGCTTTGGCTAAACAATACTACCAGAGTTAGGGGTGACATTTTAGTTTTAACTAAATTATTGAAATGGTGTATTCACCACAGTGGTCATTATTATGCTTTATATTAGAAAGCTTCCTCACACCATTATGGCTTATTCTCAATACTGTAGCACAGTAAGAAAGACTGTTAAAATGCCTTTATAACATTTTAATTGTTTCTGCGGTGGTGGAAATCATGCTAATTCAATTAAATCGATTTAGCTGAAATAGTACCACTCTGTGGCCAGGCTTTGGCTGTGGCAATCTGTGTGATTTACTTCTGTATGATTTACTTATGCTATGTTAATAGGAATTTTTTGTTTTGTTTGGATTTGGATTATTTTTTGCTTTTTGTTCATGAGTTAGCACAGTCCACATGAGTTAAGTTCTTAGAGATTAAAGGTTGTCCAAAGAATTGTTTGTGCAAGCATTTAAAGTAAGCAGGAGTAAACCTCCTCTGCTGAAAGCTGTTTTCTTTTTTTTCCTGTTAGTAAGAGGTCTCCAAAGAATTTATTCTACAGACATAATCCATTTATAAAGTTTTGTCTGCTTTTATGATGTTTATTCCGGGAAAAACAGATTGCTTTCCTAGAAATTAGGTGTTCTCTATAAAGCAAACACTCTTTTCTCAATCCTTTTTGGCCTTTCTGAGGTATGTGTCTTAAGAAAGTTATGGGAGGGATTGTAGTTGAATTGAGTTTAAGTCATGTAGTGGAGGTGATCTCCCCATGTCTAAGAAAGTGCACCTCCCACAGAAGTAATCAGTTAAGCTAATCATAGCTATTGAAACATCCTTTTGCTGACAAGTCCATCTGTAAACCTTGTTAAGGTAATCACAATAACTTTATTATTCTGCAACAGACTTAGTCTGACAAATAATACTAACACAACTTTCGAACAACATAGATATTTTCCCCAAACCACAGGAAAGTAACTTTTGAAGCAGCAATGTACTAATATAGGAAGAAAAAGAGAGATATGCCTCCATGAATCATAATGCTAGCATTAGGAGTTGCCCTCATTTGTGCTGATATTTCATTCCTCTCATTATATATTATTTCCAAAATGTACTCCATTCTGGAAGTAAATTCCAATAAAGCTCATTTTGGGATGTCATCCATGACATTCCATGACAGCTTTACAGTTTGTTTCCTTTCTGGCAACCACTATTTAAAAGCAGTCAACATGTGCAAACATGTTGACAGTATAAAATCTGTTTATGACATTTAGTCATTGTTTTCTATTTTTGTTTGTCTCTCATTTTTAAAAAAACCCTAAGAGTAGTCATCTACATTTTTAAAGTTGTCATGGTTTAAGCGAACTGTCATGGCTTAAGCCAGTCGGCAAGTCAGCCACGCAGTGTCTACTCTCCCTCCCCCCCCGGAGGGATGGGGAGGAGAATCGAAAGAATGTAACTCCCACGGGTTGAGATAAGAACATTCCAGTAACTAAGGTATAACACAAATCACTACTGCTACCACCAATAATAATAATGATAAGAGAAATAACAAGGGAAGAGAATACGATACCACCCGCCGAAAACGAGCCCGAGAGAGCAGAGAGTGCCCTTCCAGGAAACTCCCAGTTACATCCCCGGGCATGACGTGCTGTGGTATGGAATACCTCTTTGGCTAGTTTGGGTCAGGTGTCCTGTCCCTGCTTCCTCCCAGCTTCCCCTCCTCCCTGGCAGAGCATGAGACTCAGAAAGTCCTTGGTCAGGGTAAACATTCTGACCAGCAACTGAAAACATCGGCTTTATCAGTATTATTCCCAGGCCAAAAGTCAAAACCACAGCGGTGCACCAGCTACTAAGAAGGAGAAAAAGTGACTGCTGCTGCTGAACCCAGGACAAAAGTAGTTAGCTTGAAAGACTATGGAGCCTCACGTTTGACTTAGGTGTTTAATGGTGGCTTTAGAACATACTACTAAACAAGTAATACCTACACAATAGGTAGCATGACAAGTAGTCACTACACAATGACTTCAGCAGTTGCTCATTCTGCTGCCAAACAGGAGAGGTAGCACTGACATATTCACTTGCAAAAATGGTGTTTATTGAAACCTAAATGAGTGGAATTATTTCATGGAAGAATAGAATTCCAGGATGGTTTAGGTTGGAAAGGACCTTTAAAGATCATCTAGTCCAACTGCATGCAACCTGGCCTTGAACACTTCCAGGGATGGGGCATCCATAGCTTCTCTGGGCAACCTGTTCCAGTGTCAAATTTCAAGCTACACCAGTGGGGTATCCAATCCACTCTGCTGTTTCTGAAAAGAAAGCTGAGCAGTTTGATTGATTGTAGGATTAGAATTTCTTTTCCACAAATATGGAAATCTTCATGGATTCCAGCACTCAGCACACCTCATCCAATACCTCCAAAAGGGAGAATTTGGTGGAAAGTTAATGGCAACTGTGTGTGTCACAAATCTGAACTGCAGCCTACAGATTTTACCTCTTTAAAATATAGTGCAGTAACATTAGTGCAATTTTACAAGACTTGTGCTTTCTGAACTATGCCACTAAAAAAAATAAAACTTTTCATTTTATTTCTTCAATTAAAATCATTTTAAAGGCGACATTTCTACCATTTATTTTTTTGCTGTAAGTACGGACCAATTTGAGTAATGACTTTATAAAATCATGTGAAATAATCATGATATTTCTGTATTTCAGTAAGAAACAGCCAAGTAGCAGAATTGCATATTAGCGTATTCTAGATTATGTTTAAAACTGTGAAATTAGATCAGATCTCTCCTCAGAAATTCTTCTTTTCATGAGTTTCTAACTAGGCCGCATTCTTTATTTAGACATAAACCTTGAGACATATGTTCTTTTTATTACTGGCTTTTAGTACTTTAGAAGTGTGCTTTCAGTTGAAAAATTGCTTCCTTCCCAATGCATTTAAAATGACACAGAATGTGAACATTTGGGAGGCTTGTTTGTTGGGTGTTTTTGTGGGGTTTTTTTTTCTATTAGGGTATTTTAATTTTTCATGCTCAGGTGATGAGTCTTTACTGTGTTAAGACTTTTCCGGTTGGCAGGATTAAAAATTGAAAACAGTAGCTTCCTTCTTTTTAAAAGGGTTGTCTAGTTCAGATTTCTGCACTTTTACCTTTTTTCTAACTCGTGAAACTAAATACTCAATCCCCACAATGTTCTGCATGCTGTGCAAAGACATACCTGGTTAAAGTGTGTTAATGACTTAATGCCTCCTTTTTTTTGGCATGAGTTAATTGTATTTTTAAAGAAGAAAATATCAAAAACAGTTTTGATTCAATACTGGAAAGGAAAGTTCAGTGGATGGCAGTGAAGTTGTACCTATTTTCTAGGTGTGCATGTTGAAATGCTTCTATAACTACCCATCTGTAGTTATCCTGTCATCTCTGATCCTTCTGGTTTAGTGGTGTGCTTCCCTGTCCCAGAGTTAGGTTGAAAGAGATCTAATTCAAAGCTGTCTGAAGTTCCAGAGGGTTTCTGCTAACAATGGCTACTCAGCCCTGTCACTACTATGCAACTCAGTTCTAAAACCAAATCCATGAACACGTATATGTTAAAACTTGCAATGCTATAGACGTGAAGAGAGTTATGTACAAGTAGCAAGAGGGGGTAGCAGTTGATGAGATTTTTCTCATCATGTTTCCTGATCCCTAGCCCTGTCAGACAACACCCAAATACACCAAGCTTAGGAGGCGTAGGCTTCTAATTTTGATTTGTGGGCACTGCTTTGATGCCCACAGACAAGCAGCCTGTGCCCAGCTGGCAAGCAAGTAAAGCTGACCCATCCATTCTCACACAGCCAGCCCTCAGAGTGCTTTAAGAAGCAAAATTGTTGTTTAGTATTTAGTTTCTGGCTCCGAGAAGAGGCAGTTATTGAAAGAGAAGCAGTGGGGAAGTCTGTGAGCAATAAAAGGCAGGAAACTTTCTCCTGTCTTGCTTAATATCACCACATCTCAAAATTTCCATTTTATCTTATCTACCATCACCTCTCAGACATGCTTATTTGTATCTTTGCTATTTAGCACATTGACATTAGCTGGCTGCAAGCGAGGAATTGATGGCTTGGCTTCACGAGCGAAGATTTGGAAAGGGCTTTACCCACGCTTACTACAAGCATGATGACTAAGAGCAAGTGAGATAGGCAAATCTGGTTGGAAAAAAGGCTGCTTATGCAATCAGGAAGTTTCTGAACAGGATTGTCATCTCCTGGATCAAGCTGGAGTGACCAATGTCCTGAACCGCCCTCAGGAAAGGTCGGATCTGCAGCTTCCAATGCACGTTGTCACCTGCCGTTTTGACCCTCGCCTGACTACAGGGCTTTGCAAGTGTGAGTAATCCCTTCCAGCCTGTGCAAGGGACTTTTGTGAGGTGCAGTGTGAATAAGCTAAGTGTAAACAACACCTACCCTCTTCCTCTCCAGAAGGCTGAAAGGGAAATCCACCTTTAAAAATATATTCTGAGGACAGCAGCAGTTGTATCTGAGAGTAACAATAACATCCACTAGTGTTACCTGTGACTGGTTTCACAGATGTAACTTGAGTTTTACGGCAAAATACACCACGTATTTGTTCAAGGAAAACTTCCTGTATGCATCAGTATGCTACACAACTATGTATAGGACATATTACACTGAAAAGAAATTCTGTATTATGTCCAAGATGTGTACAATTAGCCCAGTAAGAACATACTGTCTTGGTCTTACTTTTCTCATCCTTTTCCTCTCAGATCTTTCTTATTGCCTTTCTTGGTGGCCCTAATCCAGCAAATATATGTAGATCCAGAATGTCAGTGGGATGATTGTTGAAATTGAGTAATGTGTATGCATGCTTGTTGAGTCAACTCTGTAGCTTTGTAGACTTCTTCAGGTTTTCAGCTGCCTCTTGGAGTCACATCCACATATCACTGCTTTTAAAACCAGTTTTTAAAAATAGAAACACTTACTAAGTGAAAATGCTATTTATATTAGTCATTGCTACTATATATTGTAAAGATTAATGATCTCCAAAGTGTATTGGATTTTGTAGACACTCAGCAGCTTGCAGAAAAAGGCCTCATATTTGCAATGTTTTGATTGATTTTCCTCAGGAAAACTGAAAATTCTTTTTTCTATTACATTTGAGGACGCTTGATGTAGTAGTCTTGATTTTGTATTCAGTAAGTATGTACACTGATATTAATATTACTTGCCCTTTTATATTTGTGTCCTTTTATCATTCAAAATTCTATCAGCCTACCTAAAACTTGATTATTGTTCTTCCCTTTGTCTGTTAATATTATTTCAAGTTTGACAAGTGAAATGAAAATATAATTTCAAATATCATTATGTTCTTACATCTTTGCAATGGTCTCATTTTGTTCTTATTTATTAGAACAGGATGTATTGAAAAATGCATGATAGAATCATAGAATAGTTTAGGTTGTAAAAGACCTCTAAGGTCATCGAGTCCAGCTGTTAACCTAGCACTGCCAAGTCCACCACTAAACCATGTCCCTACACATCTCCACAAATACCTCCAGCTATGGTGACTCAACCACTTCCATGGGCAGCCTGCTCCAATACTTGACAACCCTTTTAGTGAGGAATTTTTTCCTAATAGCCAATCTAAAGCTCCCCTGCTACAACCTTAGGCCATTTCCTCTTGTTCTATTCCTTGTTACCTGGGAAAAGAGACTGACCACCAGCTCACTATATCCTCCTTTCACATAGTTGTAAGAAAGCGATAAGGTCACCCCTGAGTTTACTTTTCACCAGGCTAAGCAACCCCACTTACCTCAGAGGTTCCTCTAAAGATTTGTTCCTCCAAACCCTTCATCAGCTTTGTTGCCCTTCTGTGGACCCGCTTGAGCACTTCAATATCTCTCTTGTAGTGAGGGACCCAAAGCTGAACACTGTATTCAAGGTGCAGCCTCACCAGTGCCAAGTAGAGGGGGATGATCAATGACCTGGCCCTGCTGGCCACACCATTTCTGTTACAGGTCAGGATGCTGTTGGCCGCCTTGGCTGCCTGGGCAGAAGCAGCTGTCAGTCAGCACACCCAGGTCCTTTTCCACCAAGCAGCTTTCCAGCCACTATTCCCCAAGCCTGTAGCATTGCATTGGGTTGTTGTGACCCAAGTGCAGGACCCAGCACTGAGCCTTGTTGTACCTCGTACCATTGGTCTTGGCCCATCAATCCAGCCTGTGCAGATCCCTCTGTAGAGTTTCCCTGCCCTCCAGCAGATCAACGCTCTCACTCAACTTGGTGTTGTCTGCAAACTTACTGAGGCTGCAGTCATTCCCCTTGTCCAGATCATGATGGTCCAGATCATGAGAGACCCTGATAGGCTCAAGAGGTGGAGCAGTACAAACCTCATGAATTTCAATAAGGCCAAGAGCAAGGTCCTGCACCTAGGTGGGGGCAATCCCAAGCACAGCTACAGGCTGGATGGAGAATAGACTGAGAGCAGCTGTGAGGAAAATGGCTTGGAGGTGCTGATTGAGGAGAAGCTCAGTATGACTCCGCAATGTGCACTTGCAGCCCAGAAAGCCAGCTGTGTTCTGAGCCAGCATTCAGTGGCCAGCAGGTCGAGGGAGGTGATTCTCCCCCTCTACTCCACTCTCATGTAGACGCCACCTGCAGTACTGCATTCAGTTCTCTGGTCCCCACCACAAAAAGGATGTGGACTTGTTGGAACAAGTCCAGAGGAGGGTCACAAAGATGCTCAGAGGGCTGGGGCACCTCTCCTGTGAAGACAGACTGAGAAAGCTGGGCTTGTTCATCGTGGAGAAGACTCCAGGGAGACATTATTGCCACCTTCCAGTACCTAAAGGGGGCCTACAAGAAATCTGGAGAGGGACTCTTTACAAGTGCATGTAGTGACATGACAGGTGGGAATGGCTTTAAGCTACCATAGGGTAGATTTAGATTAGACATTAGGAAAACAGTCTTCACTATGAGGATAGTGAGACACTGGAACAGGTTGCCCAGAGAAGCTGTAGCTGCCCTATTCCTGGAATTGTTCAAAGCCACGTTGGATGGGTCTTTGAGTAACCTTTTCTAATGGAAGGTGTCCCTGCGTGTGGCAGGGGGTTTGAAACTAAATGATCTTCAGTGTCCCTTCCAACCCAAATTATGCTATGATTCTATGATCCCTGATAAAGAAATTAAACAGAACTGGCCCCGGTACTGGCTTTTGGGGAACACCATTTATGATATAACTCCATTCACCACTTGGATATAACTCCATTCACCATTACTCTTTGTATTCATCTATAGGGCCAGTTTTTTAGCCAGTGAAGAGTATGCCCATCCAAGCCATAAGCAGACAGTGTCTCTAGCAGATTGCTGTGGGAAATAGTGTCAAAGGCTTTACTAAAGTCTGGGTAGGCAACATTCACAGCCTTTCCTTCATCCCTCATCATGGAAGGAGCTAATCTGGCCCCATAGACTTGTGTGTGTCTAAGTGATGTAGCAGATTGCTGACTATTTCCCCTGGGATTAAGGCATTCATTCTGCAATCTATCCCTGACTTCCAGGTCAGGAGCCAGGTACTCAGAGAACTACTGGTCTTACTATTAAGGACTCAGGCAAAGACGGTATTAAATATCTCAGCCTGATGAAGGATTACAGACAAGTCTGTGGTGTTAAAGAATGAATGGATCATTAGGCTTCTCTGTGGCTTTATTCATCTCTTAAAGTGACCAGATTTATGTAACATCTGTTAACAGGACCATTAAGTAATTCACCTAGACTTGAAGTTCTTAACAGAGCCTTTTATAGTTCCCTCTTGAATTAAAAATACACTCTGGAGAACATACTCAACCATGTTGATTGAAGGAACTTTCAAGATAAATTTCTTCAAAATGAAAAAGATCTAAGTAGACTTAGCACCTCACTGATTTCCTTTGGCTTGACAAACATGAAATTATCCAAAAGATACTGGACCCCATCAGATTCTTCTGATTAAACTTATCAAAAGAACTTGAGAAGTTTGGTTATGATGAGTGTAGACTTGCTATAGAGTATGTCAAAGAAAAAGGGGTCCTTGCTCCTGAAACAGTCTTCTGAATATCTGAAAGTTACTTGAGAGGATAAATCAGAACTCTTTGTTATGTGAATGTGTGAGAGTTATTGAGGTTCAGAGGTAGATTAGGCTGCAAATTTAATCTGTTTAAGGCCAGGGTACAATACATTGCTGAAGGAGATTGCAAATGCTGCCTTATTTGACCACAGTTGACATTTATTCTCAGGAAAGCACTGTTCAGTTATTAATTTGTACAGGTAAATATAAATATGTATATACTTATTGCATATATTTATGTAAATATATGAACATATGCATACTGTGTGTTTAATTTATGTATGCACAGTATGCATATATTTATATATTTACATAAATACATAAAATTTTTAAGGAACCTAAAATGTGGATGAATGCCTGGTCAATCTGAAATTAATAATTAAATAAATCATATTAACAATTCTGCTACAGCAGATTCTCTTTTCTGTAGTCATCGGTGCTTTACTTATTCTGCTAGGAAAGGGAGGATTTAACATTCCATCATTTAACCATAAAGTTTCTGCAGGGACCATCTCTGCTTTTTTAACAATGTGCATCAAATTCATTTTGGAGACTGTCATTGCTCCAGCAGAATGCAGGCGAGGTCTGTGATTAAAAGATTGCTCTGCTAAAGCCCAGGTCATTGTCAAACAGCACCAGAAGGCTGTGGGACTGTCAAAAATATGATGAGCTGATATCACAGACAAGAAATACAGAAACAAAAGTGTCATATAATAAATATCAATAAAATAGGGCATTCCTTCTGACCTCTGTCTTTTAAGTTTTTGGGATGCACTTGGATTGTTCTCCTTAAACAAACAAAAAATGGTCATTTCCTACACCTTAACGTATCCATGGTCATCTGAGGGAAAGGGGCTATGGCACATGATGCCCTGGATAAGCATGATCTGAGCTGGTGACACAGGTGCTACCCATCTATATATTACAGGAGCCCAGCTTTAAAAAAAAATCAGCAAATAATGCAAATTGATCCTGCCCCTCTACTCTGCTCTCGGGAGACCTCACTTGGAGTATTGTGTGCAGTTCTGGCGTCCTCAACATAAAAAGGACATGGAACTGTTGGAACAAGTCCAGAGAAGGGCCACGAGGATGATCAGGGGACTGGAGCACCTCCCATATGGAGAGAGGCTGAGAAAGTTGGGGCTGTTCAGCCTGGAGAAGAGAAGGCTGCGTGGAGACCTCATAGCAGCCTTCCAGTATCTGAAGGGGGCCTACAAGGATGCTGGGGAGGGATTATTCATTAGGGACTGTAGTGACAGGACAAGGGGTAACGGGTTAAAACTTAAACAAGGGAAGTTTAGATTGGATAGATTGGAGGAAGTTCTTTACTGAGAGGGTGGTGAGGCACTGGAATGGGTTGCCCAAGGAAGTTGTGAATGCTTCATCCCTGGCGGTGTTGGCAGGCATCCCTGGTATCCCTTGAGGCCAGGTTAGACAGAGCCTTGGGTGACATGGTTTAGTGTGAGGTGTCCCTGCCCATGGCAGAGGGGTTGGAACTAGATGATCTTAAGGTCCTTTCCAACCGTAACTATGCTATGATTATATGATTCTAAATTACAGCACACACTTGAAGTGTGTAGTAGTGGGGCTCATGATTTTTGAAGCTTTTACTCTTCAGCTCAGTTTCTTGTAATAAGCCTAGCTTCTTATTGTAATCTCATGTCCCTGGGAATGGAGTCTTTAACAAAAATGCTGAACATAACCAGACTTGCCATAAAACAACAAGAGTTGGCAATATTGTGAGCAATTGCATTGCTTCGAGCAAGCAAAACAGAGAACACAATAGCAGTTGCTTAAACTGGCCTATTAATCTTTAAAAGTGTTCCCGGATGCAGGTAGAAACATTCTGGTTAATCTCAAAAGAGGGAGTTATTTTTCTTGTCAGAAATTTTAACATTCAAGTGAGTTTTTAAGTCTTTTTATGGTGCTTTTTAATGTCATTGTAGTCTGGTACAGAACCTTAAATTTAGGACCCACTCTCTCTTGCATCTATCTCCAGCATAACATTTATCTCCTTACATAGCAAAAGATGTTATAGTGTCGTTATAATTGTGTCGTGGTTTAAGCCCAGGCTGTAAATTAGAACCACGCAGTTCTAATTAGAACCGCTCCCAACGTGGGGCTTGAAGGGTTGAGATAACAACAGATCTGACCAAGGCACAATGCTGATTTATTGGCTCTCAAAGTTGTTTCTCCTGATGTCACAGTTTCAGTATGCTGTAGCTTACTTAGAGCTGGTATTTGCTGTGTTAGTGTTTATCAAGTGTGGGCCTTGGGCTAAGGTTCTTGTTTCATTGTATTTTATGGTAATGGCTTGTAATACGGGCAGGCTCCGGCAGCAGGGTGGGATGGACGTGGCCGTGGACTTGTACCTGGCCGTCCCGCTGCTCTTCACCGTCCTGGCCCTCGTCCTCGCCTCCGTCTTTGTGAGGCTGCGGGGAGCTGAGGGGGAGCGGCCCCGGGAGCCGGCGGCAGCCGAAGCAGCCCGGGAGAGGGGCCCCGGGGACCAAGCGGCGGCGGGAGCGGGGCCGGAGGCCGGGAAGGAGGCGGCTGCCGAACAGCGGGAGGAGGCGGCTGCCGAGCAGCGGGAGGAGGCGGCGGAGGAGCCGAGCCCCGCGGCCGAGCCCAGCCCCTCAGCGGCAGAGAGCATCCCCCAGCAGCCGCCCACCGAGCCCCGCGAGCCTGAGCCCCAGGAGGATGCAGGAGACCCCGCAGCATTTCCCAGCAAGGCAGAGGAGGAAGATCTGGACTCGGAAAAAAGAGAAGCTGGTGGTGAGAGAGCCAGCAAGCACAGCAGCATCATTTGAGAGTTCTGAAGGTTTTAAATGGCCTTTGGGTACCCTTGGGACTTGCCTGCTGATGGTGATGGGGATCACCCTGTTGGCACACACACAGAGTGTGTTCTACCCACGACCATTTTGTCTGATCCCGAGAGTTAAGCAGAGTCAGGTTTGGGTCTTGTCTGGGTTTAGACAATACAGAGGGACCGAGAGGTTTTCCCCAAGGCTGGACAGTCATGAGTGTCACGGTGTGTGGGACAGTATGGGCGAGTATCTAATCCACTGGGCCCCTCCAGTGCTTTGGAAGCTGTGTGGAGTCCCCGACGACAAGTTGCAGAGACTGCTGCAGGGGAGGGTGAATTATTTTGAGTCTGATGGGCCCGTGACACTTCAGGCCATCAGGGCAGAGATGCAACACAGAGATGGACTCATGATCGAGGGGTGGACTTTGCAATGGGCCTCTCCTGCTCTGAAAGACTGTTACAAGAGATGGAGCCCACCATCATGGACTGAATGAACTCAGCAGCTTTATAGGGATTGGTCCGTGCACTAAGATAAGAGTGCACTGAGATGAAAGTGATGATATATTGAAAATGTGGGATCTGAGCATGACATGAATGGTATGGAATAAGGGGTGGATACTGTCCTGGGTTCAGCAGCAGCAGTCATTTTTAATTCTTCTCAGTAGCTGCTGCAGCACTGTGGTTTTGACTTTCGGCCTGGGAACAGAGCTGATAACACTGATGTTTAGACTGACCAAGGACTTTGAGAGTCTCATGCTCTGCCAGGGAGGAGGAGAAGCCAGGAGGAAGCAGAGACAGGACACCTGACCCAAACTAGCCAAAGAGGTATTCCATACCACAGCACGTCATGCCCAGGATGTAGAATTGAGGGGGCCCGGAAGGGCTGGATCACTGCAGGGTGGGGGTGAGGTACCGGTCGGTGAGCGGTTGTATTCTTTTCCTTGTTATTTCCTTTATCATTATTATTATTGGTGGTAGCAGTAGTGATTTGTGTTATACCTTAGTTATTAAACTGTTCTTATCTCAACCCATGGGAGTTGCATTCTTTCGATTCTCCTCCCCGTCCCTCCAGGAGCGAAGGTAAGAAAGGTGGGGGGGGAAGTAGACTGCGTGGTTCTAATTTACGGCCTGGGCTTAAACCACGACAAGTTGGCACAGTGAGACAGAGCACAGAACCCATCAGAAATTAAGGAAATTATTAAAATTAACTGTACTGTTATTGTGACATTGTATTCTTAATCATTCCTTTATCCCCATGGTTTCTTTTTGTTCACAACCACTATGCACAAGACACAGTTGTTTG
Source organism: Psittacula echo (assembly GCF_963264785.1). Classification (NCBI taxonomy): domain Eukaryota; kingdom Metazoa; phylum Chordata; class Aves; order Psittaciformes; family Psittacidae; genus Psittacula; species Psittacula echo. The sequence goes on from NC_137737.1 coordinate 123,422,715, forward strand.
GATAATGACAAAGATGATCCTTGTGTCGACTAGAAGCTACATTGCATCTGTTCCTCATACTAGATTATGTGGACTTTGGGCACAAACTGTGTCTATTAGTTGCATACAAGCTTAACTATTCTGGACTTCAGAGAGCAGACTTAGGCCTCTTAAGGGATCTGCTTGGTAGAGTACCATCGAGTAAAGCCCTGGAGGGAAGAGGGGCCCAAGAAAGCTGGTCAGTATTCAAGCATCAGATCATCCAAGCTCAGGAGTAATGCATTCCAACAAAGAGGAAGTCAGGCAAAATTGCCAGGAGGCCTCCTTGACAAACTCAAACACAAAAAGGAAGCCTACAGAGATTGGGAACAACAGGTACCGTGGGAGGAATACAGAGAAATAGAGCAGCCAGGGATCAGGTTAGGAAAGCTAAAGCCCTGACAAAATTAAATCTCTCCAGGGATATCAAGGCAACAGGAAAAGCTTCTATAGATATGGTGGTGATAAATGGAAGACTAGGGAAACTGTAGGCACTTTCTGGATGGAAACAGGAGACCTGGTTACGAGGGATATGGAGAAGGTTAACGTACTTAAAGACTTTTTTGCCTTAGTCTTCTCCAGAAAATGAAAATCCAAACCATTCTATGATTCTATGAAATTGATTCTGGTATTTGTACTATAGAAAAATTATCCAAAACATTAATGCCTGGTGCTGGCAGTACACTTTTTGTGTTTTGAACATAATAACTATTGCTTCTATATCACAACCAAGGACAGAAATATGGGACACAAGCTAAAAATATCATATCATGACAACAGAAGAAAGCATCTTAATCTGTCTGTCACAGATTCTCTACCTTTTCAGCTCCTGATGTTGCAACTGGCATATTGGGAACCAGAAGGTGACCTACCTGTGGTTTTTATCAAGTATATTGTTCTTGTTCTTACTGACTAGCTGGGTTTCTTTAAAGTGTAAGTAGCAAGCACAGTATTTCAAATTAAGAGAGCGAAAGCACTGTGAGTAAATGTAGCTGTTCCCACTGCACCTCCAGTGAGACTTGCTTTCTGAAGTGCAGGCTGCTGTGCCAGGGCAGATGTGAAATCTGGGAAATATTCCAGAGAAATCATTAAAAAATGAAATTCTCAACAGTAGCTGCTGGGTTTACCTTTTCTTTCTTTTTTGGACCGTCACTAAAAAAAACATTACTAACACTGACAGTGGATGATGGCCTAGGTGCATGAACAACTTGCAGAAGAGCATTGAGGCAAATGCTGTGTTTTCCAGTGCACTTGAATCTTTCCTCAACAATCAGTAGCCATTTTATAGAATCATCGAATGGTTAGGGTTGGAAAGGACCTTAAGATCATCTAGTTCCATCCCCACTGCCATGGGCAGGGACACCTCCCACTAAACCATGTCACCCAAGGCTCTGTCCAACCTGACCTTGAACACTGCCAGGGATGGAGCATTCACAGCTTCCTTGGGCAACCCATTCCAGTGCCTCACCACCCTCACAGTAAAGAACTTCTTCCTTATACCAGAGAATAAAAGAGCTTTCACTGCTATTGCACAATTTGACCCTGAGTAAACTAGCCACATATGATTTCCTAGTAATGTTAAAATTAAACGTTAAACTAAAACCACAAGAAAGAGTTAGTTATGTGGTGTTTGTAACATTGGGATGCCTATGGTTCAAAAGACAGAAGACTACAGAATAACAAATAGTTTTAGCATGATCAAGCCAGGCCAGACCTATCCATTTTAAGTGTAGAAGTCCAGTCCCCATCAACAGTGCAAGACTCTTCTCAATAGGTGTGTACTTCCTTAGCCAGTGTATTTGTTGAATGCTTAGATGCTGAATACAGTGCTGAGGCACAGGAGTCTGATCCTTTCTGCTTTGGGTATCAATAAATAAAATATGACAAAATAGTGTGGGAAGAGCTTTCTGTAGCAGTTTGAGACAGTTTATCTTTGAGGGAAGATATGGTGGTGTCAAATTTTAATCTTGTGATATTTCAAATGTATGCTTAACTCCATAGGGATCTCAGCAATATCATTTTAAAACAAAAGAAAAAAAACCCGATAGGTTAAATTGTTCTTGCTGAGACTCAAAATTGCTGTACATTATAAACTCATTTTCAAATGTGTTCATAGTTCTATTAGCCTTTTGATCAGAATATTTTCTGGCCCATAAGTGGAATATTTTCACATTTTTATTTTTATTTTTTTTATATACCAAGAGTTTTTCAAGCAGCCTTTTACCTTTCCTGGCTTTCTGCTGTGAAAAGTTTTCCTGCAGCATTTGTGCTGGTGTCTATATATGGCCTGCGATGATGTTTCTAGTTCTTTACTATTACAGTTACATTTCAGTCTTGTCTTGATTCTTCATTTCAGTCAAAATCAGATATAGCTTGAGTAAGGGACACAGCAATCTGCACAAACCCTTGACTTCACACAAACCCTTATCCTATTCCCAGTCTTTAAAACCTGACGCACAGAAGCAGTGCTTGCAGTTTGCCATCACTCCAGGCTTGTCTTGTCTCGTACCTCTGGATCATCAGAGGGAATAGGTGAGAGCAATTTTCAGACTAAGTGGTCAGCTTAATCACATGTCAAGGACTCCATTGAAGCACAACAGCTTTTCTGGGCTGTCATGACATCTTTGTGCTCATGTTGAACTTCCTATGACAAGTGATGAGTAAGGCTCACATTGATCCAATCACACTTTCTAATGCCATTTTTTTCTTTCAGGTTTTGAGCTTTTTTCTGTTGTAGTGTGTTACCTCTCTGGGCTTTTTTCTCAGACAGACTGCCACAAAAGGGAGGTAGACCAAGGAAAAGGCATAAGCCGTGGAGCTGGGATTTGAGTACGGACCTAATTATTGTCAAAGATCAGAGCTCGTTTTTAAGGGCAGCAAGTTTCAAAAAACAGCCCCTTGCTGACTCTTATGACTTGTTCTTGTGACTAATACTAACCCTGCATGAGGAGTACAGCAGTATGCTTCTCTTGCTGACTTCTTGCCTTCTGGCTTTCTAACAGGGTGGAAAACTAAGATTATGCTTCTAATGAGTGTCTTTGGCTAATAGTTGATGCTTATGCTTCAAAGTACTCCTACAATTAGAGCAGGTTTTCTTAACACTGGAGCACATCATTTGTATCTAATGAGGATTAATGTCTCATTGAAATTAGATACTAGAGGAATGTGTGTGTCCCTTATCCATGTCAACACCACTACATCTTAACTATGAACCTAATTGGCTGTAGAGAATTACAAGGAAATGTGTTGGGGTTTTGCTAGCATTGTGCATATTATCTTTTTATTACCTGTTGAACAGTTGTTTGAATAAAAATCTTTTCTTCTCACTGGTAAAAACAGAAACTGGGTAGTCAGACAAATCTAGAGCATCCTTGATACTCTTGGGATATGAATACTTTTTGCCTCAACCTAATTAATGGCTATTTATAATAAGCATTATAGTATGTATTAATAAAATAATAAGGGCTAGGAAGGGCTAGATACCACACAATCAACAATAAATAAAGTCAAGGTATGTAACGGTATGCTTTGCCAAGCCTTAGTGCTCTTGCACCTTTCTGTAAAATTTCAGGTATTGACTGCTGTCTTGTGGAGGGAAAAGTGCTTCTCCTCCATCTCCCCCAATGTGCTAATGCCTTTTGTTACAATTTTTCTAAAAGTGTATTTTTCAGATAATAAGAAGGGAAGAAAGAAATGTAAACTAGCATGTCATAAAGCAGAAACGTACAGTGAAAAAATATATCTACAATGCATAATCATCATGTCACAGTTTAATATTTCTTTGTTGTACAAGGAATCTTGGTGCGTTGAGGGTTTTTTCCTGGAGTTTTAGTGTCCTTTACTTTACACGTGGTGACTTTAGTTAGTCTTAATTTCTCATTAATTTTTTGTGTTGTTAGTATAGGCGCTGTATATAAAGTAGGCAGAAGTGAACAAAAGGAACATAATCCTTATTATTGCTCTTCAGTTTTACAATAAATTGGTCTATGCTATTATCTGTTAAAATGTATCTAGATTCACAACCTAAAAATAGAATCGTAAAATTATAGAATGGTTTGGGTCAGAAAGGACCGTCAAAAATCATCTGCACTAACCTCTCTGTCATGGGCACGAACATCTTTCACTAGATCAGGTTGCTCAAAACCCTGCCTAATAGAAAATGTCCATTTGAAAACAAATGTAGAATTTAAGTAGATATAATGAAATTAAACATTATCTGCAAGCACTTAGAAACAATATTACTGGGACTTAAAGGGATTACATTGCACCTAAAAGAAAATACCTGCCACAGCAATGATTTCCAATAGTGATCAAAATTAATCCTTGGGCTGACAGACAACACAAATCCTATACATAGTTTAAAAGCTTAAAAAACTGTAGACAGTTAAGTGGGACTCTGGACTCTACATCAGTAGAAGGGTGGTTATTGGGCTGATCCTACACTCAGAAACAAACTTCTTACCACAGACTGGAGTATTGCTTTAGTGCTGACTGAAAAGGAAAAAGAGTAATTTACATTAAGTCCCACATGATTTTCCTGGAAGTCCTGGTATCTCTGTTCTGCCTCCTCTTAGTTTATGGAATCTGTCTGAGAGGTTACCAGCTCAGGACGTATAGTTTACCCACTGATGTATGCAATACAAGGCAAGATAAATGTAATGGGTCTGAAGCTCAGAAGACAGCAGCTTTCCATCCATGACTGAAATTTCAATTGTTAAATGAATCCCAACTGGATTCGTCAAAGAGACTACTTGATGTCTCTTGTACAGAGCCGGAAACTGAGTTTCTTGCTATGAAGCAGCATTCTTTTTACAAGAAATATGCAGTTTACATTACATCATCTGCTGAAGATTAGGAATTTTATACACATTTGCTTAATGATTGCTTGTGTTGTACACTGTGATGTTGTGATGTACACTGGAAGATAGTACATGATCTGTTGAAAAACTTCAAGCATCTGCTTGTACTTTCTGAAAGAATTCTGAATTTTAATTAAAAATACAACTATGAATAAGCCACTTGGGCAGCAGCTTTTCCACCATTTACAGTGTTTCCAAGCTCTGAATTCACAAATACTGAAACACACCCAAAAGTTTGCTGATATTTAAAACCTCTACACCCAGGCAAAGAGTTTTTGAATTTTCTATACTTCTGAAAATTACTATAAAGATACAGGTTAATTTTTTAATGCCTGGCACATTTGGCTCACTTTATGGATTAAGAACCTCCAAGAAGTTAGAGAAGAGTGTGCTTCAGCCGCTAACAACAAAAAATGATTAATTTTTGTCAGGCTTTCTTTTATTGATTGGCAGCTTAACATTTATCAGCTCAAACAGCTTATGGCTGCCATTTTGTGAAGTAATATTTTAGAGGTCAAGCTAATATACCAGATGGTTTTGTTTGCGTTTCTAAAACTGAGCTTTGCTGGGCAATCATTACATACTTTTACCTGCTTCCAGGACTCAGAACATAATACACACAGTGAAAAATAATTATGGAAAGATGTTCTCCCAGCCTTATCCATGATTTCTGAATAATAATATATATTAAAAAAAAAAAAAAGCAGCAAGTGCAGTCATGACATCTCTTTTGGTTTTAATCAAAGAATTTTAACTATAATATTGTTGTTTCCTTCTCTGCATGGCTAGCAGCCTTTAAATATGAACATGAGTTAAGCATCTCTAAACATGACCATCAAGTCAAGCAATTTCTTTTAATCACCCCAAGAACCAAACATAAGTGTATTCCAGAAATGAAAGATTTTATTTATAAGAGATGTTTGTTCTGACCACATGACTAATTCTTACATTTTACATGTGTCAGCAACATTTTCCATGCTGTTTCCCTACGCAAATTTACCATTTTTCTAATGGTAACAGAACTAACCAAGCACAAACATTGAAACAGGGCATAATAATCAAAACTTAAAAGACAAAAAAAAAAAAAAAGAAATAAAGGAGGAAAAACCCCTTGAGAGCAAAGAAAGATTTGACACCAGAGCCACTAACATCACATTTCATTCCCTCAGTTGTGATAACAGTTAGGAAGTGTTACATTGCCATATATGCTACACACTAACCCACATGGCAAATCCATATTCCTACTCAACAAAGACTTACTGAAAAAGGTGAGAATTAAGTATGTGCGTATTGCTTGACAGATGACATTTCTTACAGTTGACAGTTTTTAAAAGCACTTGATAACACTGTGCAATCTTTGGCATTGTTTTATGAAGAAAGTCTTGGCTGTTTCCTGAGACTATATTTATAATTATATATTCATTAAACTGAATTGTCTGTCAGCTCCTGATTTTAAAAGTTACTTTCATATTGCAGATGAAAATGTTCTGAACCAGCATGAAGGAATGACATGCAAAGTCAAAAGAGAAATGCCTCATCAACTGTAAATAATGCTCCAGCAAATCTGCATTTTAAGGGTAAAGAAGTTATGGACAGCAAAACAGCAGATCACAAAAGCAGATTTCTTACTGCTAACTAGCAGTAACAAAGACTGGCAGAATATAATTCAACTGTTAATTTTCAGGTGTGGCCAGAATAAACACAGTGTACAGAGAAAAACAAGAGGACTCCTCCTGCAACTGGAATGTGGACCAAATGTCCCTTTGGTCAGGATGAAAATAAACAGCCACAGACAGAATGACAGGACAGATTTTCAGAGATGTAAAGGGCAACAGGGGTATTTTGTGGGCATATGGCTGACAATTTTGCACACACTTTTTACAACTACCTTGGAGTTGAGAGGTTTTCACACTTCTTCCCTCCCTTTCTCCTAGGAAACTGATCTCATGACCTTTAACATCTCAATGCACCGCTCTTGGTGGCGGGAACACGGGCCGGGCTGCGTACGAAGGGTGGTGCGTCCTTCTGCCCCTGGCATCCTAGAGGATTACTCCTACGTCTCTGTGACGGGCTGCATCATTGATTTCCAGTACCTAGAGGTCATTCACAGCGCTATCCAAATACTCCTCTCTGTAAGTTCACGTTTCTTTTTGCACTCAGATTCCAGCAGTCCTTTCACATGCAGCCTGCTGCTGTTTGGTGTCTTTATCCTGACAGGGGATGTAGTAGGTGATGGATGACAGCACAGATTTTAAGTTGGTTTTGATTTTTAAAATATCTCTAATTTTGAACTAGAGAATGATATTCACATTATTAAAATGTGCACTGCTCCTATCTCATAAAGCTCTGTGCAGTCATAATCTCCATTCTGGCCTTTGATGGGACAGGTGAAAATTAACTTGAGTTCTTGGATCTCATTCACTAAGACATGCATAGCAAAGGAGAGCAGATTAGTTCAAGATTAATTTGGCTAAAGCTTTCTGAAGTTCACAATCAATGATGATATTTATTCAGCCCTGAATGTACATATATTTTACATGGTACATGGCTGAGTTTCTTCCCAAAGTGAGATACGGTTGTAACTCTTGAAAAAGGTCAGAGAAGTATCAGAAATTAAAGTACCCGTTTATATTTAACCACGTTATTTGTTCTTCCCTGAAACGTCTGCATTATCAGAATACTCCACCTCTGTGATTGTAGTTGCAATACCAGTCAAAAACTGCAAATACAAGAACTTACTACAAAATGTCTGCAGTGCAGGAAAGTGCTGGGGCTGGATAAGTTGCTTTGGGAGCAACAGCCCAGTCTTGGCCGCAGTCTTTCTTTAGTCTGATGGCTGCTTCTGCTTGTGATTAAAAGTTGTTTGGCATGAGCTGCATGTGATCTTTTAGAAGTGGTAGCTCTTTCTGTACATAGCTGCGTGTAGTATGACCTGTCCCAAATACGTGTACAGACGTCTGATACACCCCAGATGCCCAGACCTATTCTGAGAATATAAATCCTCATAGTTTGTGGTCCTAACGATGGTGATCAGTGCTTGTCAGACAATGTGAGAAGAGATGCAGTCTGCAGTCCACACCTACTAGTGAGGTGAGCTACCTGGTGTGAACAACCAAAGGGCTGGGTATTCCTGGTCTATTTAGTACTTCATGCTGTTTTACTGTCTGGCTGGTAAATACTTCCACTAGCAAAGTAGAAGGGATATGCATGATAAATCTCACTTATTAGTTTAAATTTACTTTCACGTTTTGATGGGGTTTTTTTTTCAAGATAAGGACATTTCTCTTTTGAAAGAAAATAATTAGTGTATGTGGCTGTATCTGTCATCCTGTCCAACTGTCTTGAATGAAGTAGTCTGAAAGTTCAAGGTAACCTCTCTTCATTACTAAATGCCTTTTGTAAGATGCCGAGTGCTCTTTCCTTGTCACTGCTTTTACTCAGAATTTGGTCAATTTGTATCTTACATCAGTGATTAATTAACTTCCACTTGACAATCCAGATCTGAATTAGTGGACTTGTTTAGTGGACCAGTGACATCACATGCAACTACACAAGCTGTGTGTCTGCACCTATCAGCTGCTCAGCCATCAGTGATATCACAAACACCTACACAAGCCTTCTCCTGACTGTTGTTCAGTCAGGCAGCAAAGACAGGATCTTTTCCAGTGAAGTCAAAGTTTAATTTTCTTGAGGCCCAGCCCTGTGTATGTCACCATACATTATAACATTTCTGTGAAAGCAGACCTTGCAGAAGAATTTTGCATACTACATCTGTAAAGCTCAACTGAATGCACCTTCCTTACTCCTGTGGTGGCCTGATATTCAAAGAAGGCTCTTTTTCCTCTTTTGCCACACAGCATCATTCCCTCTGCTTCGTAAGGCTGTCCAAGGGAAACTGAAGTGTGGTTGATTTAAAAGGAGAAAACCATAAGTATTTACAGTATTACCTCACTTCTATAAAGAAATATGTTTTGTGTTACAAATTTCTAGAATTTTCTAGATTCTTTGTGATTAGAAACAAATTTAGAGTTCAGTTGGAATCAGGAACAGTTTTCCTCTGCATTTGTCAGTGCAGTACAATTCTGGTCAAAATTTACTAAATGGAAGGAACACAAATATTAATATTAAAATAATAGAATAAAACCAGTTAATAGATGCAAACTAAAAGAAACATGAAAATGGAAAAGTGTAAAAACTATGTAATAATTACAAAGCGTAAGATGTAACAGGCCTTCCTTTTATAGAGTAAATGATTGCCTGGAAAAATCATAAATAAATTCTGGATACAATTCATGAAACAAGTTCAAAATGTGCCAGGAACTTGTAAGGCTTGACTGTGAATTAAATAGTTGCCAGTTTCAGATATTGCTTTAGACTGATATGCACAATCACATACACAAATCACATACACAAAGTAAGGGTTTTTTTTTTCCAGTGTTAGTATCTTGCTAGCCCATCTGTGGCGTGCTATGATTAGCATACCATGAGTCTGTACTTCAGTTTCCATTCTGAGCTGTAATTTAGGCTTATTTAATTTTTTGTCACACGAGACAGAAGTCACCACCTAGATGATCAAATCTGTTGCAGTTTCCTTCCATTTCCTGAGTGCTGTTGGCCTGAGCAAGTTCTCATTCATTTTGGATGCATAACTGCTTTCTAAATTGGGGTACCAATTTCACTTGCAAGTTAAAAGGTCATTGAGTTTGCCTTTTACAGGACTGAAGAATTGTAGGTCTTTCTTTTTCCTTTTCCTAGTAGGTAGTCCTAAAAGTAGCTTATTCCTTTTTGGACCTTACAACCTACTTAATTTTCATAACATTTTTATGTAGCAGTAGTGGCGTAACAAACCATTTTACAGTGTAACAAAAACTTTATTGGCATAACAAATCATTTTATCATGCTAACCCTTCTCCAAATGACCAGGAAGGTGAGCACTTCCATTTGGAAGGGAGTTAGAGCCTCTGTACGAAGAAATGCCTCCAGGGGTAAATATTGGATACCTGTCAAGATACATAACTCACCAGCAGCAGTTCGCCATTTTTCAAAGGTGACTTTTTATTTTATTTTTTTTTTTAACTGGTATGGAATATTTTTACATGCACAGAATACTGCAGCTGTGACTACATCAGACCCTGCTTCAGGGAACAGGCTCAACAGCCGTTTCTTTAATTCTAACACAGTAAAGCTCTTTTTGTGTTTGCTTTATAGCTGTTTCTGAAAGAAAAAAAAAAAAAGTATCTTTTCTTGATGAAACAGTCGCTTTGCTTCTCATCCTGACTCTGGGTGGCTCTTGAAGTGATTGGAAGTTGGAGATGTTAAACATTTCTTTCAACTCAGGTGAAATCAAGAGAAATATGAGAGAATGGTATGAAATTTATAGAAAAGAAGAGACATGCCTAAAACCTAGACCTCCAAAGGAAGGGGTGAATAAAAGTAAGAAAAAAGTCTAAACCTAGAAGCATGCAAAGGATTTGAGCTGTTCAGCATGTTGATGCTGACCAAATACAGGTCTATCTGTTGCCTCTTGTAAGTATCAATTATAGAAACGCCTAGGTGACAGCAAGACGTACAGATGAGCAACACTTATCACAAAAAAATCCCAGTCCTGCAAAGTGGCCTGGTTTTCCCTACACTATCAAGCCAGGCAAAGGTGTAATATAGGATGATTTAGAGTATTGAGTCATTTCCATTGTGGAGTGAAAAGCAGTGAACATACCTGCCTAAGGTAAAGTTAAGCACAAATCAATGGAGAATAGCTTATCAGTAACACTACCAAGTGCAAAACATAGCCAGAAAAAGATATTTTTTACAGAATGAAGCTGTAGTATCACAAATGTAAGAAAAAGCACGTGGAAGCCAAATTTGGGGTTGGAGAATGTGGTGACCATAAGTCTGAATGATTCTCCTGCAAGATGGATAGCCTACATCTATACACATAAATTAAGCATGCCAGTGGAACTGGGTACTGAAGCCAACTGAGTTAGAACAGCTCACATCTCTGCTGATGGTCTCAGCCTCCAAAACCAGCCTAATTGGTTCAAACTACCCAGTGGGAATAATCCCTGGGAGTATTCTCTTGTGCAAAACTGTGCCTGGGAACTGTGTGGGGAGAGTGGTAGCTACAGCAGGCCAACCTCCCACACACATAATGGCATGGGCGACGGCGTGCCAGTGCCAGGAACGCTCCCAGGCATACAGAGGAATTCCCTCCTGTTGATGCAGCTGCATCAGTAGAAGGGTAGTGGGCAAATGTCCAGCTGCAATTCATTCCTCGGAGTAGGCTAAAGCAGGAGCTGGCATAGTTAGATAATCTATTTACCTAGAAGGGTGTAGAAGAACATGTTATTTTTTAAATCCCTGCTAGAGAACCTTATCCCCTACCTTTTTGACATGGTAGGGAAAGGGATGTTTTCGCATGATATCTAGTGGTTACAGTGACATTTATGAGATGCCATTCAGGGGCATTCTGTCTGTCGTGGTTTAAGCCCAGGCTGTAAATTAGAACCACGCAGTCTACTTCCCCCCCAACCTTTCTTCCCTCCGCTCCTGGAGGGACGGGGAGGAGAATCGAAAGAATGCAACTCCCACAGGTTGAGATAAGAACAGTTCAGTAACTAAGGTATAACACAAATCACTACTGCTGCCACCAATATTAATAATGATAAAGGAAATAACAAGGGAAGAGAATACAACACTTCACGGACCGGTACCTCTCCCCCACCCCACAGCGATCCAGCCCTTCCGAGAACTCTCCATTCTACATCCTGGGCATGATGTGCTGTGGTATGGAATACCTCTTTGGCTAGTTTGGGTCAGGTGTCCTGTCTCTGCTTCCTCCCAGCTTCCCCTCCTCCCTGGCAGAGCATGAGACTCACAAAGTCCTTGGTCAGGGTAAACATTCTGACCAGCAACTGAAAACATCGGCTTTATCAGTATTATTCCCAGGCTGAAAGTCAAAACCACAGCGGTGCACCAGCTACTAAGAAGGAGAAAAAGTGACTGCTGCTGCTGAACCAGGACACTGTCTTATTAAGCTCTCCTACCATCCTAATGAGGGAATGTGTGAGCATCTCCAGCCCTGCATTAAGCAGCATGTCTGTCTTGTGTCCGTTGCTCTGCCACCTCAGATAAAGAATGAGGCATAGAGCTGAAACTTTGGCTGGATAAGGATTGAGTTTCTTTGATGGTTTTGAATGTCCTTTCACTCTTGGATGTGATCCCTCTTGATGTGCAGACAGAAAACAAAGCTGAAAACATCTTGAACTTGGGGTACAGGTCTGCAAGGATTGAGATGATCTCTATTTATTGTGGGCAATAATTTCATTTATATTTGGCCTCACTCTGGCCTGCAAGAAAGGTTTGTCTTTTGAGTAAATGGTTGTGCGAAGATGCTATCAAAAGTAGTGGAGCATGGGTTTGTTTTGAAACTTTCTTTGGTGCTGTAGAAACCATTGGGGCCCAACCTGTTAAGAGTTCCAGCGTTCTTTTCCCCATAACATACACCATCACTTGCATAAGGAAATGATAAGCAATGTGATCTGATTACATTTCTGAATATCTGTCGCAGTCAGTACCTCATACTGACCCTGACCCCAAGCAACTACCTCACTTTGTGAATTTTTGCCCTGCTGTCTTCAAAGAATCTGCCAAATATTGGTTATTTAATATGAAAATGAATTATGACATTTGGTAGACTTAAATGCTTTGTTTGTCAGCGAAAAACAGAATTTAATTAAACCCCATATTTAGCAGATCAGACATTAAAATGGAGGTTTTGCATTTTGTGTAAATAATTAATTGAGGGAAACATTATGACTATTGAGCTAGAGAGAGACTAAGATCAGGGACAGTGCTCAAGTGGCTTAATTAATTTCAGATCATTGGCAAAGCTTTTACTTTTGAGCTTTTGGGGCTAATTCGGATGGCTCTTCCTCTATCCTGATGTTAAGATTGCCTTCCTTCTGCCATTTGGAAAACTCCACAAGGTGTTCCAGAAGAGGTTGCAAAGCAACTTTTGCCACTCCCCTCAGGCAGCCAGAGCTGCAGTTTGGTTTGTATTCATTTAAATGTAACAAAAGGGCTAATGATATCAATATGTAATGTGGTTCCCTCAGGGAGCTGCAGCAGTCCTTTTTTTCCCATTAGTTAGGGCCCTGTTTTTTTTATAATTGGACAGAAAAGGATGCTAGGAAGCACAACATATACATTGTTCTCCAAAGAAAACCGCTGTAGGGACTGACACCAGTGCTCAGGCAGGTTCCTTTCTCTCTTTCCATTTCCTTAAGTGACGTGTGATTGATTAAGATTGGTCAACATCAGCATGTGATAGAAAAACATGAGTTAATTTAATGTTAAGGACCACAGGAATGGTACATGAGTAAAATATAGTTGCCCTGTCTTTTCTTGAATTTTTGTTTGCAACTTTTCACCTTTTTGGTTTAGGAAGCAGTTAACATGTCTTCTTTTCCATAATAAACAATTGCACAAGTGACATGGAAAACTAACTTTGCATTTTCTGCAGAGCTGAACTTCAGTATTACTCCAAAAGAAAGGGTATGAAAGATACACCTATTCTTATTCTTCTTCCATCTCATAATCATCATATCAGCATCATCATCACCATCATCATCATCATCACAATAATAGACAGAAACACTTGTCTCTTACCTGTGTGAATAATTAGATAGGGTGGGCTGTTGACTTCTTACAGATTCGTTAGTAAGTTCAGCATGATCACAAGACCATTGAATATCAGAACTTTTTCAGCCTGGGCAATGTTACAGAGGAGTTGTCAGTCCCTGGAAGAGACTGCAGAGAGCCTAGATATTACTTTTAATGTAAATTATGAATGACATTTGAATGACATTCCCAGTGCTTTATAATAGATGTTTCATTGTATTTGTATCGTAATCTACACCTTGTGCAATTCCTCCAGTGTTTATGGTATTGGATCAGGGATGCATACAGTCCACTTCACCTTTGCAATATCAAGCTTTCCATGTTAAATAAATAAAAACAGAATAAAAATTAGTGAGAGACTGTATCTGCACCTATGTTCTAGAAATGGCCTTGTGCTTTCTCATTAGATTTAGTTAGACCTCATTATTCATGGTCATGTGTAGGTAGTAAAATGCACAAGTATATTTGTCTAATTACCAGTCTGGGTCAATAAAGCAACTATATGAGACAGAATCAAGAAAAATCTGTGGTTTTTTCCATCTCAATTGTCCTTTCCAGGGACATCTGCTTTTTCAAGCAGCTCATTTAAAAGGAATTGAAACCACTGATATTACAGTTATTTGCACGTTCATTTATTCATTAAGTGTTATGTTGGATTTGTGAAAAAACAGGCAACTTCTGCAGCAGAGCTGGTTAAAGATGAGGAGATAGGGGACAGCAGTTTAAGCACTAGCAATATAGATAGTAGTGCCTTCACCTTGTCAACTAATCAATATGAGAACTAAATTATTCTAGACATTTTGCAGTACTTGATATAGATTTGTTTTCCATTTTACATAAAAATTACTATAGCATTTTTTCAATATTGCACAAAAAAACAATGAAATTGCATGCAGCTATTATGAAGTATTTTTATTTACACAAAATATTTAAAGTAAATATAAAAGTTGATAGCCTATTTTCATTGGTTTTAGTTTATTAATATTTCAATAAAAATATGCAGAAACGTGAGATAAATGGAAGATTTGGAAAATAATCAATATTTTGGCCCTTCAACTATGCTCAAAATTACCTCCCCTATGGCAGAAGCAGTGTAAAAGACTATATGTCTGCAACTTAGTTACTGTAATGCTCAGATCCATTTCCAGTATTTTCAAGTTAACCTGAACTGACAGTGAACATGAAACTGCAGCAGCCCAATTCATAGAAAACTTGGTGGTCACAATACAAGGCAGCATCTCTGCAAATAAGCAGAAGAGGTGGTGGAACAGGTAAATACATGTTAAACTGCCTCAGAAAACTTGTATGCGTACATGCTATGTTTAGAGCTTAGCAGAATGCTGAATGCTGCACTAGGAACTGAGAAATTATAACAGAAAGTGGAAAGTGTAACAAAGACTGGCAATTTCAATATTTTTTTAGAGAACAAGGAAATCCAATGCTTTTCATTTAGAGAAATCAAAGCAGTATTGCCTTTGTATTTTAGGGATATTTTATTGACTATATTGTCTGTAGCCATAAACTGTTTGATGGGCTACTGAGACACCAAGGAGCCTGAAAATTCAGGAAGTCAGAGCATGGTGTTCCCAAGGATATTTGTCTTCACACCTCTGGGGACACTCCTGAGCTTTCAGCAACTTCTGTGGCAATCACTGCATGATAGTTTCCTCTGAAGGTGGAATCAAATTCATGCCTTTCTGCCAAGCTGCAATTCAGTGCAAACAGATCTGCCCCATCTCCAGCAGCGTGCTGCAGATCAGCTGCAGTTTGAAAGCTGATAAAACAACCAAGGAAGTGAATCTTCTCTAGGCTAAGTGTTTGATGGCTCTGGTTGAATAAGCTTGACTTTGGTAGGGATTTTTTATTCCCAGAAAACACAATTCTAATTGATTTGTACTTGCAGATCTGCTTTTAAGTAATGAAAAGGTATTTTACCAGGAGTATCTATTTACTAAGAATACTAAGATTCCTTAGCCTGTGTCACGGTTTAAGCCCAGCCGGTAACTCAGAACCACACAGCTGCTCGCTTACTCCCCCCTTTTCTTCCTCCCCCTGCTCCCAGAGGGATGGGGAGGAGAATCGAAAGAATGTAACTCCCATGGGTTGGGATAAGAACAGTCCAGTAAGTAAGGTATAACACAAATCACTACTGCTGCCACCAATAATAATAATGATAAGGGAAAGAAATAACAAGGGGAGAGAATAGAACTGCTCACCACCCGCCGACTGATACCCAGCCCAACCCGAGCAGCAATCTAGCCCTTCTGGGTAACTGCCCCCAGTTTATATACTGGGCATGACGTGCTGTGGAACGGAATACCTCTTTGGCTAGTTTGGGTCAGGTGTCCCCTCCTCCCTGGCACAGCATGAGGCTGAGAAAGTCCTTGGTCAGAGTAAACATTACTGAGCAACAACTGAAAACATCAGTGTTATCAAGTCTGTTCCCAGGCTGAAAGTCAAAAACACATCACTGCACCAGCTACTAAGAAGGAGAAAAATGGCTGCTACTGCTGAACCCAGGACAGTCTGCATCTGCACATGTAGTGTAAAGGATGCAGACAAACCAGAGGCAGGCACCACACTACTGTCTCTGGTCCTAACAGCAACAGGTCTGTGCTCACTCATACTCATTGGGATGATTCCTTCTGCATATTGTAGTTGATAACCATGTGACCAGACTTTCTTATACAGGGGAAAAATATTCACTGATTAAAACCCGTCTCTGTATGAGCTTCCACTGACAGGACATTTTTCTTTTAATCATGTACTGAATACACAGCCTTGCTCTTCCATTAAAATTTATTGCCTGAATGTGACCTGACTGCTGAAAGAATTCTTCTTTTCTCTCCACTGCAGTCCCCGATGATTTGCAACACTGTTTTGTCCTAGGGAAATAAGAGAAGCCAGAGCAGGGATTTCACTAAACAAGCAGTGAAACAGCTCATACTCCTCAAGCTTTGAGGGAATGATTTGGTTTTCACCAAGGAAGAAAGTCAGTGTGCATATATGCTCCTCTCAGAACAACTTCACAGAAAGACAAGGTTTTCTGGGAAAATGCATTTTGATTTAGGAAGATTGCAATCCAGAGGCTTGTGTTCTGCAAATGCTGTCTTTATAGCTTTTCTAACAAACTCTTCTGGCCTGCATTGTGTGATACGTCTGCTTATCTTTTGAGAGTTCTTTGTTCACTATCTAGTATTGTGATAACTGTTGATAAACTTCTTGTAACTGTTTCCTTTATATTTCTTCAAAGCAGGGCAGGGAACCCAACGGACAGATACAAGGCACAGCACAGGGTGTGCTTCCCTGGCACCAGCATAAGTGACCGTTTTGGACGGGGCATGGTGGACTTGTTACAGGGCTGATCCACCCTTGGCTACAAACATTCGCTCAGCTCCTATCAGCTTTCCCATGGAAGGGGCTGGGCATGGAAACATTCTAGTTCATGCAAAATCCTCTTGACAAAGCATGTGCGGAAAGGCACTGGGTTGCAGTAGTGATAGCAGAGTTACTCTTTTGCTGCTTCACTGCCTGCCATAGGAGGTGGCTGCCACAACACTCTTCATTCACAGATTTAAGTGTTGCTGCATGGAAGAGGAAGAAAAGGGGGGACTAATAGCCCTTGAGACTCATTCACACAGGTAGCAGAGTTTGGGTGACACTGCAGTACAACAAGAGAAGCTAATGAAAAGTTTATATATGAGTACAGTCAAGATGCTTGTTGATAAGTACCTAAGAAGTGACAATATTACAGTAGTAATTTACATAAAGTTTCCTCATAATTATTTTTTTTTTCAGTTTGAATTTGTTTTTTCAGTGGTTATCAGGCTTGCCTAAGGGAGAAAGCACTTTTAATACACTTTTATAGAACAAAAGAAATTAGTCTCATGTCATGGAAGGAAGACTGACAAACACAGGTGAGAAGGATGGGGGTTGAGGTTGCGACTAGGAATACGTATATATAAGGATTATTGTGTTCTCTGAAGATTCAGAATAGATAGAGATCAAGTGAAATGGATACTTGAGGCATTCTTTGCTGTGGTTTGATTATGATTTGAACAGGTAAGATTGCTAGTGGTCTTGAAAGGGAGACTGATGTGAATTACTTTCAGCTTGTAAGTTTTTGTCTCCTGTCAGTAACTATTCTGAGAGAACAAAATCACCTTAAAGTAGAAGTCTGAAAAGCAAATTTACTTTCTTCTCACCGTTGTAGAATATGTAGAAAGCTTCAGTTGAAACAATTGCCCACACAGAGGGACAAAAATGATGAATAATGGTGTTGCTCTGTAACTCTGATATTAGTCTGAATAAAAATGATAATTGAATAAATCAGGTGTTGTGAAAAACATCTACTAGATCGCTGATGTAGGTAAAGATTTTTCAAGAATTCATTCCTAGTGATGTGGAACTTTTCTAGATTAACTTTCCATTTCCTCCTATGTAAATTGCTGCCATGTAGATTAACTGATAATCATTGGAATAACAGTAAAAGGTGGTAGATATTTAAACAGCCTCTTAAAAGAATATGATCATTTCCATTTTGTAACTAGTTTATTTTTATCTTTTTATTAACTTACAATGTATCTGATATATTCACACTTGTAGTTACATACAGATTCAAACAAATAGCTAATATATAAAGATCAACATAGAAAACTAAACCTACATGGGTATCAGCCAAATGCAGCAGATATTTGAAGCTTCCCCTGTATTCTGGATGTCAGTGAGTTTAGTGCCCATGAGAGCAGAAAATGAACCACCAAAGTGATTCTTGACCAAAACCAAACTGTAAAAGAAAAATTTCTTTGTTCCATTTGTTATTTTTAGAGAGTGCTGGAAGCCACATTTAATTCATTTGTGGACCCAAACCACAGCCTCACTTAAACACATTTCAGTCTTCAATAATGAAAGTCTCGTTACCTGTGCCACATCATGTTATCCACTGGTAACATGGACCATATCTGCCTCATGGAATCATTGAATGGTTAGGGTTATAAAGGACCTGAAAGATCATCTAGTTCCAAGCCCCCTGCAATGCACAGGAACATTTTCCACTAGACCAGATTGCTCAAAGCCCCATTCAACCTGGCCTTGAACACTGCCAGTGATGGGGCAGCCATAACCTCCTTGGGCAGCCTCTTCCAGTGCATCACCACTGTCATAGTGAAGTTTCTTCATTACACCCAACCCAAAGTCCCTTGTTTTGGAAAGGTGGTTTACTCCAGCTCTTGCTAGACAGTTCATTTTTCCTTCCACATACAGGATGCATGGTGTGCACAAGGGGGAGCGTAGCATATATAGAGTGAGAGAGAAATGGAGCCTAGGAAGCAGGAAGTCCTGTTGCCTGGTAGCTGGTTGTTTGTCAAATGTTCAGTCTCACAGGGAGTCACATATCTACAAATAAGGGTGCCAGGTGCCTTGTTAGTGCATAATTTAATGTACTGCAACAGTACTATAGCTTCTATACCATATATGGGGGGATGTCCAATTTACGCTTGTAATAGAGTGCCTGAAAGAGTTTGGTGTTTGCTTTAAACTTTAAGCCTTTTGGAAATTCTTCTTACTTCACTGGTTTGTGGATTTTGTTCATAGACAATGGAGATGGGATGCCATGGGAGGCCTGTAGGCAAAAAGCATAAATAACATTGAAATATCCCAGGCACTTGGCTTTTTTGCATGATGTTAGATTGGCAGATTCTCCTACCTCCATGCTAAGAATATTTTATAATCACTGGTGTTTTCTCCTTTGGTCTGTTAGCTTCAGTCTAGAGATGCCACTTGAAAGTAGCCAAATAGGGATTTTTCTTTTTCATAGGGGAGTCATTTATTTTTATTAAAATGTTGTAAACTAACACCACTAAAACACACCACCATTTTCACCAGAAATAATTCTGGTGAAATAAATGGAAATATACAGTTGTAAAGCTGATGCAAGGGAAAAATAAGCCCCTAGGTGCTCATTGATAACGAATTTATATAGGAAACAATGAATAAGGAGAAGATTGCCTAGACCTTGCAGTTTCCAGGACTTTCACGTATTTTCTAGCAGCGTTATTGAACCTGGGCACTCATTACAATAATTAGTGTGTTTCTAGACACTCATTTCTTTGTAGGGTTTTACAGAGGGAATGGAAAGTGTATTCCCTCTGGTGAGAAGGAATGCATCCACACATATGCTATATAGGGTGCCTGATTTCAGGAAAGACCATTAAATGAGTATTACTGTGATATATTTATTTATAACTACCAGCCACCATGTATCATGTCATCTGAAGGAATAATGTCATCTAGATAAAGGCTTTATTCATTTAAAGCTCACCTAACTTGCATTTATTTTGGTTTGAAATGCTTTGAACAGAAATGACATTGAAAAGCACTTGATCTATAAACCCTCTCAAACCAACTGTTTCACTTCCGTATTAATCTTCTTGACCTCTTTCTGGAGGGGAAAGTCTTTCAGCAGTAGATGTCAATGTGGGGACTGTATCTTTTGGGGTCTCTAACTTTAGAGCCTGAACAGTTTCAGAGACTTCAAAGAGGGAATGGAGAGAGCTGTAAGATGAAGAGGCACCAGACTTCTCTGTTCGCTGTCACCTGGGAAAGTTTTACCAGTGAACAAAGGAATTTTACAGCTAACTGCAGCCATTTCTCTCCTCCTTTGAACAAGCCATGCCAGGCACCACACCAGCTCATGAAGCCTGCAGCTGGGTGATAAGGAAACTGGGACAAACTGCCTGCTCTCAGCCCCATTTTTCAGGCGCAGGGACCACCACATGCAAAAATGTGCTGCGACTGGGAGTCTGACCTTGTATTTGTTGACAACTGCATTGCAGGCTGAGTGACAATGACTGTCACGTACATCAGAAACAATTACATACCTCTGCCTGCTCCTGCTTCAACACCAACACCTGCTCCACAGATTAGGAACCCCCTCATCTACAGGGGAAGAATTTTTGAGCATGATGGAGATTGATGAATTCCATCCAGTGAGAAATTGAAGCACTTTATTATGTAAAATAAGGCAAACACACACAGTAAATAGAAATATTCTGAAATGAGGTAGGAACTTTGTAGCTTACCCTGGTGCAGACAAGCTGGATTTTTGAGGGAGGTCATACAGAAGTTTTCCACAGAATAAAGTATGAGCTTTGATTCTGCTTTTACTTGAGTAAAATTAAAAATGCAAACAAAGCAAGTGGGATGCGGGATTATCTGCACAGCTTTGAAGTGGTAGTTGGAGTGCATCCATTCTTATGATATTCAAAACAATAAAGATGAAAGTAATGCTTTACATGGAATATCATCTGTGCCTTTAGCATATGCAAAGACTGCCTTGAAAAGTTTTGCACATTTCCATGGTGAATTAAGCCCTTTTTTTTTTTTTTTTTTTTTTTTTGTCAGAATTCCTTTCATTTGAGGAAACAGAGGCTCTTGAGAATGAAAGTGCATCTGCACAGTACAGACTCACTTTCCCGCTCCTTTCATCTCTTATTTTGCAGTTTCTAATTTGTGGCTGAAATCAGCATTTCGGTCTCTGGCTCAGATTATGATTTTCTGATAAAAGAGAAATTTCAACAGCAAATAACTGAACAGTGAGGAACAAGGAGAATAAAGATGCATTTAGGGCTGAGCCTGACTGTTTACACCTGTCAGAAATAGCAGACTTTGCCAATTACCCTAATCATGAATATGTTAAATTGAAATTCACATCCTACACCTGAGCCATCTTCATTTTGAACACAAAGCATAGTAATAAAAAGCAATTAAAGTATTCCCTTCTTGAATCCATAGAGTTAGTTTGCTTTTGTGAACTTGCTCTACTTAGTGATAGAATTCCCTACCAGGAGCAAAAATATAGGATGTATGTCTATAATTAATGGATTTGTCCTTACAGGGTATGTTTATGTGAATATAAACTGCACGGTATATAGTTTTGTCCTTGAAGAATACATACAGTTCTGATCTGTAAGATGCCAGATCCCTGGACAATTAGAGTTCTGTATTGCCAAGCTCAAATTCTAGGTGCTTCAAGGAGTTCAAGCAGAAGTTTAAAAAAGAGAAACATGTTTTGTATCTCTGTTCTGTCAGATAGACTACATAAACACAGGAGCTGGGCTGTTTTACATCAGAATGCATTTGGTATTTCACTACACAATGGACTGAATAATCCTATAAATATTTATGAGTAAACCATAGAGGATTTACTCTTTCTTCCAGCATGTGGAGATTTTATAATGTGCACCATGTTAGTTCAAAGTAGAACCTAATGTTTTGGTTACTACTTAATGTATCTAACAGCATGGCTCTGCATCACATATGCATACTCTCTAGACAGTTACTCACAGACAATATTTTAGGCTGTAATTCAGGAGGAACTGGGCTATGACCACCAATACATGCCAAATATATTTGTCAATACACACAGCATATATTGGGGTTGGAAAGGATGTAAGGTAGTAGCTGCTCTGCACTTTGACCTGAGACACCATCAGCCGAGCTCTGTGGATTAGTAGTTTCTAACTGAGTAGTTCAGACTCAGGAATAATCCTAGTGGACAGGAATGGAGAAAAATAAATGAATAAAATAATAATAAAAATAAAATAATAAATAATAATAATAATAATAATAATAATAATAAATTGGCCAACCAAATAAACAAAACCCCAAGAGAATCAAATTAGATTTTTTTGGTTGGATTTTTACAGATAAAATGGCTTTAAGAATGCCAACTGTCAACTTGGTGAGCCTTATGGTCTGCAAAGCTGCCGTGTTTCTAAAACGGGTAATTTATTTGTTTGGTTTCTGAGGCTATCACATGAGCAAGACTATGCTCAGTTCAAATTTAATATTAATATCTTTCAGTTAAGAGCAATTTCCATGCTTCCCTCGTCCACCTTTTCTAAGATTCACCTTTAGCCATAAAATAAACTTCAGTCTCCCTTCGTAGAGCAAGAAATTTTCTTCCTTCTCACTTTTCCCTTCCCTATCAACTTTTGAACATTTTTTTTTACATTTGTCAGTGGTTCTAAACTGAGAGCTAAGTCATTTATGTTCATGTTCTGACATTTCTCTCTGCTGATGATAACCTTGTTACAATTCTTGCAGTATTATCCTTCGTACTCATAGTGTGCATTTTTCTTAGTGTTTCATTTCTGATGAGAATTGGCTTTTGCAGCATCTCTCAGCCATGCCAGCTTGCTGTGCTGTGGTTCACATCACCGAGATATCTCTAAGTACATGAGCTGGATCCCCTCTGCATGAAACTGTCCTCCTGGAGGGCATATCAGGCATGAGAGCCCCAAATGGGCATTCAGCTGGTAGGATCAGACTAGATCCAGTCCAAAAACTAAAGCCAGACCAAAACAGAACCCGATGTGTGCAGCGTGGCTATGAGGTTCTCTAGTCCAACTGTTGGACTGTACAGTTCTGTGCCTGCTGGTTTGCACTGCTTGCTAGTGTAGACACGGCCCTGGCCATCATTGTCATTAAGGTTGTCTACCAACATATAATTCTGCTTAAAATTTTCCTTAGTATGCTAACGCCTGAAAATAAGTTAGCTGAGCTACCAAAATTTTTCTGAGAATGAGACCAAGATAAAATGCGCTACCCTGCCAGTTAGAAAAAGTGAGGAGATCCTTGTTGTAGAACAGGAGTTTGACATCTGCAGGGAGGAAGAGATGAAGGAGAATCCTCTAATGTTCAACATTTCAACAGAAATCTGATGGAATCCTGTTTCAGTAACTTCTCTTAAACATGTTATACTCTTTCTCTGATGATTCTGTTAATGCAGAGCAGGCTCCATAGCTCAGAGCTGCCTTGCACTGTCCCCACAGATAAGTTGCAAAGGCCCAGCAAACCTTTCACTTAGAGCAGTTCCTCCAGGAGTTATTGAAAGGCATTGCCTTTTGATCTCATGCTTTTGCTAATGACATGCGAGGAGGCAAATAAGCAAGGACCAATAGGGAAAACAGAAAAGTGGAAAATGTATGAAGAGGCTACATGATAAAAGGAGAGGGGAAATTCTCTGCTTCTAACGTTAGGTGTGCTCTTCAGAGGCAACATCTAACATCACTCTAAGCAGTACATTCACATCCTATATGAAAGCACAGGTACTCTATTTTGTGTACACATTTGACCCGTCCTTCACAGTTAGTGTTAAGCACCTTTCCATATCAGTACCTGAACTACTGTGCATGCCTAATCTAGCCTGACATTTCTGGGTTAAGTGTTAGCTACAGTTAGTGTGCCTGAACTGAAAGAGCATTATTAATTAAGTACCAATTTTGAAATACCCCAATTCTCTTAACTTTATTCTTCTATGCATTTATGTAGACAGTAATTGACACTGAGCTATTTCATATCTGATCATATTAGGACTAATTGCTGTTTACTCTTTTTCAAGAAAAAAAAGGGTGCAAAGACTCAGAAGAATTGATCGTTGCTGCTCAGGTGAGGTGTAGTCTAAAATCTAGGGCAAACTACACTGTCTTTATTATTCTTTTTTTCCTTTGTAGTGTCTTTGGTAACTTTTCTCTCATCTGATTCTGAAACAAATGCTGAAGGAGATAAGCATCTCCCAGATCAAAGTCTTTGATGTAAATGTGCTAGCTGAGTGATTCTGTTTGTACTTGTTCACATAAGTAAGGGCACCAGTACTAACACTGATTTATTTTAGAATTACAATCCTGAATAAGCAGGAACACATTGCATCTGACTCTCATTTACTAATTGGCATTTTCAGTTTCTCAGAACATTTGTTCACTCCAGTTTTAGTAGTGTCTTGTCTGTGAATTATGATTTACAAGCCAAAGCCAGACACACGGGATGAAGCAGACAGAACACTGATGCCTGTCACACAGGCATGTGCTTCTGCTTTTTAACTACCAGGCAAAGATTTAAATGAGCAAGGAGCCTTCAAAGAAAGCATCAATCTCAATAAGCATGAAGAATCTACTGTCATTAACACGGTTTCAGCTGAGCAGATATGCTCAAATCAATGCTGAAGATTTTGAGACTGGACAAGTACAAAGCATCAAAGGAATGCATAGACTGTAGAAATTACTCATGTTTTTTTGTTAGGAAGTATATCATGAAGAGAGAGGACAGCAGTATGCAGCTAGTGAAGAGAATTTTCTGTTTCTTTCCAACCATTAATATCTGTATTTGTGCAATCACAGCTTGGGTCTGTTAAATTGGAGAGAATATTTAAAGGGACCAAATACTAGCAGCAAATAATTACAAATATATTTATCTCACATTCGTTAATGAATCTTATGTAAATAAACTAATTTTTTGTTATTTTGTTACCTAAAGTTATTCAGGAAGTCTTCCATACAGATAAACGTCAGGCAGTCAGTTGCCTGCACAATTTTTTTATTGCACTAATTATAAATAATTACCAGTTGGAAACAGGTCATTCAGCCATGTGTTTTAAGCCCTGTTCTCTGGTTACATGAACATGATTGTAGTAGAGAAGAGGACTAGTAAGTACAGTATGTTTCATCAGCTTTACCACACTTCCTTTGGAAACTGCTGGTTTGCCCTTCTTGTTAGTAAGCCTAGATGCTTCCTACCCAGAAGAAGTGATGTGCAATGACCATGCCTTCTCATGGGTGTACCACGGTACCTGGGCTTGCCAGTCTGCCAGTCTGCCAGTGTCTGTCACTAGTGCTCTGAAACCACCCCAGCCCAATGTCACCTACCTGATGAAACGTGGGTGAGCAGCTGGATGTCACCCCTTGCTGCTCCAGCTTGTTGGGTATGCAGATATTTCTGGGTAGTCTCACAGTATGATTGCTGGTACCAGTTCTCTCTGGAGAGAGTGTAAGTACTGGTCCCTCTGAGTGCTTAACAGTCACTTAGCAGGATCGACTAGCAAGTCTGCAAGCAGCGTAAAAAAGCTTAGAGGAGTGCTAGCAAAAAAGTAGGGCCTCTGAAAGACTTCATACTGACTAAAACTTGCATGAGGAGCTATAACACATCTGTTGGAGGCCCAAAGATGAGAGGATACTGTATGCAATCAACACAGTGAGATATTAATACGATTGTAAGAAAGGCTTATAGTATTGATTTGTGAGCATAATGGCATTACCACCATTCTAATAATCTTTCTGTCCTGAGCTTCCCATCTCTTTTCTCTCAGCCTCCTACCACCTACTGATCAGAATGGAACAGGTATTAAAAAACATACAGATACCTAGATCTCCCCACCTCCCTAAGCATGCAACACAGACATCAGCACTTAATCTTCTCAACCCCTACATAGGATTTACTGGTTTGATCCTTCCTTTTCTCCATGCCCAGAGGGAGGACTTCATGGACTAACAAGGATAACATTCAAGGAAAAAAAGAGCATTTATGGCAACAGATGGAAAATAAGAAGTAGCAAAGGAGGGGGTTGTCTAGTGTGCATTTAAGGGTGCTACTTTGAGCTGACATTAAGTATTAAAAAACTATTTGTTCAATTTTTTTGCTATTTTTAACATAGTGTAAAATTCCCTGAGTGTTGGTTCACAGGTATGAAAGTGAACACTGCTGGTGCCCTGTATTATGTCAGCATCCAGCAGAGTCCACACTGCCACGCACAGCTGCGTTGAGGACACCTCCTCTTCCTGCTGCCAATATTTCTTTGTACCTTCCTCTTCTGTACTAGCTCTGGAGTAAACAGCAGCAACCTCCATTGCCTCATTTTCTTGTTGCCTTTCTGCAAAGAGTTTTTTTTTTGAAAGGCACCTCCAAAGAAACAGCTTTGAGACGTGCACGAGGCATTATTGCTTTGCTGTGAAACTCCAAAACTGGTATGAACCCAGACACCAGTTCATGAAGACATACAGGCCATTACTAGCAGCTGCCTTATCTACCCTACAGCCCAAAAGGAATTCCTTGGTTCTTTCCTCCCATTATCACAAACTACACACTTTGCTTTTAGCTTGCTAACACACATTTCATAGAAAGACGTATGTGTGAAACCATTGCTCAGGCTCCCAGGACTCTGGAAAGCCTTTGGAATATGCATTTATGCAATATCTAATAAAAAGCAATGTTTAGAC
Source organism: Psittacula echo (assembly GCF_963264785.1). Taxonomy (NCBI): domain Eukaryota; kingdom Metazoa; phylum Chordata; class Aves; order Psittaciformes; family Psittacidae; genus Psittacula; species Psittacula echo. The sequence continues at coordinate 123,449,320 of NC_137737.1, forward strand.
ATTGACTTATTATCATTTTTGTATCTTTTTCCTAGAGAAAATAGTCTATGTGGTTTATTTACTGTAGACATAACTACTGGGGATAACAGTTAAGCAAACAAGTGTCCTGGACATATGGCCATAGAAACAAAAGCCTGCTCTCAGTTTATCCTTTTTCTAGTCTGCAATATTTATCAATATGGTTCAACACTATATATGTTTGCTTAATAAAAACCAAACAACCTACTGCTGCTCGCAGTGCTTACTTTGGTGGCCTTCTTCTGCTTTGCCATTTTAACCTGTGATCATTTCTCTCTCCTGGCTTCTGTAAGGCTCTTCCCCAGCCACCTACAAAGGTTGTACAAAATTCAGGAATCAGAAATCAGACCAGTGGTTGTAGATGGTAAGATCAAACAAGGTCCCAGGTACATGCTCAGCTTCGTGTCTGCAAGGTGATCTGATACCAGGTATTATCTTACCTCATGTATATTATTTTGCTACTGAGGGAATCACTAAAAGTCACTTTCTCCATTTAGAAACTCCTTAATATGAAGGGAGTATTGTGTAGCAATCCTAGGAAATGCTATTTTCACATATTCTACATAGCAGCCAAAGGCAAAATGATTTTTCCATTACGTTTGCTGCAGATGAAATATGCAGAAGGTATAGAAGTCTCTCTTAAGGAGGTCAGCATGGGAATAGAAACAACTGTGAGCTAGTAAAAGATAGTTTAGGACAACTATCTTAGTCATCTTTTAGTAAATATTTGTGTGAAATATGTTATGCACCAGTCTAATGTAGCCTCAAACAACACTGCACATCAGAAGCAGGAATATTCCTTCTGCACTCAGGCCATGGTTTGCCTGCTACCTCATGCAATTGCTCCATGGGGCCACCACATTTTCCAGCTGAATTGGCACTTGACTGCAGAGGGGAGCTCATCAAAATCACTGAACTAACGGTACAATGAACATACCACCAAATGCATGAGAGGTGAGGCAGCCTTTCCCACAGGCATCTCCTGTGGGATTTTCTTCCCTGGTGAGGCACTGCCGGTGTCATCACTTCCCCAGTCCACGGCTATGCAGCCATTGCTGTGTTATTAACTGATTTTGTCCTATGACCTCTCTTTATTCAGTGTTGAAGTACACTTGTCACAATATGTCACTGTTTTCACAGTATTAGTCACAGATCAGTCTCTACTCTGTCTCACTGTTGAGTTACAGGCAGTTGCAAGACAGGTAGAAATTAGAAGAAAAGCCAAGTAAGGGTACGGTTAATAGCAAACAAAGGTGGGATGTGAGACAGAGGTGTGTTTCATGCAAGCCATCAGCCTGAATTGGAGTAATTGATGTTCCCTTTGAACAGAAGTGCTTCAGAGAGACATGGAATGAAATAGAAAGCTCAGAGCTGCTTACAGGCTGCTAGAAACTTGCATCAGGCTCTGGCAGCCTTGCAAAGCAGCAAGAGTTGTGAGCAAGTTGAGGAAATCAAGCCAGCTTGCTGTGTCTGATATGAGAATCAAACATACTGTCAGGGATGCAGTGCCATTGATCAGTTGAGCACAAAGCTGTTCTGATCTCATTGTTTAGACAACCAGTTGTCTTTCTATAGGGGCTCTTAGAGCCAGGGAGCACTCACCTTTCCTTGGTTAACCACAGCCCTGTGCCCCAAGTCCTGTTGATGAAGCTGTTACTGAAAGGAAGATGAAAGTGTGGGCACAGCTGGTGGAGCCTTTGATATTCTTTGTTATGATGAGACGTTGCAATGGCACAGAGTGTAAGGTGGCAGGCAATTAAAAGCAGTTTCATTCAGAAAACACGAACTAGCTACTCAGCCTCTGCTTTTGCAATCAAGCTTGCTCACTGTTATAACACTACACTAATGAGTGCTTCACAGGCCTGAGCATAGACCACCTTGTTAATTTAATGGGCATCATAAAAAAATCTAATTGAGCACCCACATGCGTCAAGTGAACCTGCAGGACCAGTGTCTGAGGAAGACCTGCAGGTAGAAATGAGGCTGGGAAACGATTCCAGTTTGAACTAATCTCATTATATCGATGCTATCTGAAAGTGTGATTCACATGCATGCAGGCACTTTTCTTACATATATTGGTTTTCCTGTCTTGTGACCACAGTGTAAAATGCTTTTACAAGCAGAAAAAAATGAGAGGGATATTGCACATTGTCAACCTGCATCTCAGCTTTGTTGTGTTTAAAATACTAATACACTACATAAATCTGCATGTGAATTGTAAGTTTATATATTTCTTCAGAGAGAAAGAAACAATGTAAATAAACGTAGATTTTCGCACGACACTAATTGCTGCAACTTTACATTAATAAATGTTATCTTTCCTGGAAAAGCGAACTTTTCCAGGAATGTTACAAAGCTATTATAAACCCTTTCTCAGGCTTTGTTTCACCAATTAATCCAGTTGGCACCATGGACCATCTCTGGTCTGCTCCTAAAATATGCAAAGAAAAAAATCACATTAACTTGAATGGTTGACTCTTCTATTCCATTTCTATTCCATTCCATTCCATACCATTCCATTCTATACCATTCCATTCCATGCCCCCACCTGGCAAGACAGCAGTCACAATGCACCGGGATGGGATAGAAGGGAGCAGCTGCCTGTGTGCCCTGGCAGAGGTGGCTTGGGGCAGCCCAAGACATCCCAAAGGAAGTCCTTGAGGAGCTGGTGGAGTTACTTACAGGTGGCTGAGGTAGGAAGACCAACACCTGTGATCACAGTAATCACAGTATAACTATTTGTTTTGCTAAAAGGCATAATCTAGTTTTGTTGGCAAACTCTTGCTCCCTTTTTTGGCTAAACTACAAAGTCTTTTAATAATTATGACCTGTAGCTTGCAAGTACAGTTGACTGTAAAATGGGGAAAAATATTAATTTATAACTGTTTGTGTAACCTTACTTTTAAAATCATCTTTAGTCATTTGAATTGATTAATAGCTGTTATATAAATGAGGAATAGTTTAAAGGTTACTGGGGCTTTTTTAGCGTAATTTTAGGTGAGATTTTTTCAAAGATCAGTTTGGAAAATTGTTTTCAGGGTATAAAAGAAGATATATGCTGAAAATGCATTTCCCAATTTGAAGTAAGTTAGCAGAAATTTTGTTCATAATTCTGTGTAAATAATCACCAGGTGTATTTGAAAAGACTGATTTTTTTTTTTTTTTTATTAAATAAAGATATACTTTGATCTAAATCGCAAGAGATGTTTGACAGTGCATGCAAAACAGGCTTGAACTGCATCACAGTTCATCTGTGCACCCTCCCCACTGCTTGCACATGGCGTTCCCTGCTTGCTTGGCATCTCCACACACCAGAGTTACCCATCCTTTCTCTTGCTGTCACTTGTATTACTACACTCGCTTTCCTTTCTAACCATTCTTTCTAAAGGGCAGCCGCCGTTCCTTGCTCAGTTCAGCTCCCCTCAGAAGTTAAAGGACTATAAGCATGAGGTTGTACAGGAAAAGGACAAGCAAGCACTAAAGGTTTCTCATTACAAAAATCACTAAGAGCAGCCAGTGGGTGCACAGGTGAGCCCCTGTCGAGTAATTTATGAGCTTGCTGCTGCAAACACACTGCCAAAGAAATTTTCTGCAGGAACTCCTAACAAAGGAGACAGACTAAAACACCGCAGAAGCACAGAGAGAAAGATACCTCTAAGTGTTGAACACCTCTCCATTCTCAGAAGCACTGCTCCATTTCCATATAATGTCTTTTTCTGTTAAATTGTTCATGTGTTTCTCACAAGAATTGTTTTTCCCAGTTGAAAGATCTTCGTTGGCCTCAGAGAAATCAAAAGTATCAAATTCAAAATGTGATAGCCTTGAAATCTTCCGAAAACAGATTTAGCAAAACCTTTGAAGTGACCCTTGCTTCAGGCTAGTTTAAGAGTAGCTCTCTCATCAGCTAATTAGTTTGCCTCAGAAGTCATTATCACTAACAAAAGCTCCAGAAGGGGTCTAGGATGAAATTAAATACCTGCTATTTTCATCACTAATCCACTCTTATTTCTTCAAAATACTGAGCAATCTGTTTTCTTATATTTATTCAAGACACAGATATTTATATACAATACCTCCATTTGAGAGCACACACAGGTTTTTGCCATTAAAATTAAAATCTATATCTGCTAGATCTTAGGCTGGCTTTTTTTTTTTTCTTTGCTAGCATTTCTAACCAGGCAACTTTGCCTAGTTTGCGTTTTATTTAATATGAAAAAGAAACAATAAAGAACTAGGGCACTGTCTGCAAACACCTCCTGTGTTATCCTGACAAACAAAGGCACTGTTTTTCAGTCAAACAGCTGGTAAAACCATCTGACATTTTGTTCTGGGCATGGCTGTAAATGATAGCAAGCTTCTCAGCTTTAGCAAAGAAAGATGCTTGGAGAACCCAGAGAACTCACTGTTTCACTGTCCTTGGGAATGAGTGATCAGAAGAAAGTGGAACTATCAGGAAATATGAGGCAACCCTGATTTCTCTCACTGATTTTCAGATGGAAAATGGTGAATCTGAGCAGTTTGCCTCCTTGGGTCTTGCCCTGGGTGATGACGTGGAACCTGGGTTGACTCTGCCCTCCTGCACATTTTTTGTCATTGCTCTGTTTTCTTACAAGAGAAGGTAAAAATTAACAATCCATTTAAACCACAGATGCAAAAATAACAATTCCTCTGTTCAACATCAATACAGGGTCAATGTCTGCTTCAAAACACATAATCCAGTTCTAAATGATGGTTACAGTATTTTCCATTGTTTAACATAGACGGAAAAATCTGATTCTCATTCCATCTCAGTGTCACAAATATTTTCTGATGCTTTCATCTTTTTAATCTTTTAAGTTTATGTACGTATATATGTGTATATAAAATATTCTGATATAGCTCTTCAAATTAGTATTTTGGAGACAGGAAAGATTGCTACACCTGTTAGAAGAGCAAAACATGAGCACTTGCTTAGAACACACTGAAGCGCAGAAATTCAATTTACTCACCAGTAATGTCTTTGAACAAAATTTTTATTTTTCCTTCCTCAAGTTTGTACCTCCTGAAATATATATGTTTATATTTCAGCACTTCACCCAACCAATAATGCTGTATCATATTCACAACTGTAATGGCCAAAAACTGAAAATGAAAATTAAAGGAAAGGAACCTAAAGTGGCTTAATCTGCCACTCAAATTTAAATCTGAGTTAATGTTTGTTTTTTCTTAATCAGCAGCTTTGTTTTAAAGATGTTGTAGAGAAATTCTTGTTGTCATGACAAACTAATGCATTTTAAGTAAATCGTAGGTAAAGTTGTCGAGTAAATTCAGGAGTCCAGTGTTATATTCCCATTTCTAGAGGTGTCTTTTCTTTTTCATAGTTTCATCGTTCTGCTGTGAAAACTCTGGTTCTCACATGCATATATTTATTTATATCCTCAAAATGTCTCTCTGTTGGCATCTCATACTGAGATGGAAGATTCTAGATGTGGTTTTATCAGAGCTGTGTAGTCAGAGGCTATCAATGTCCTAGCATGCGATGCTTATGCATCTCCAGGTCAAAATCATACCAGTTTCCTTTTTTTCCCAGCACAGATTCACATCCAATTTACTACCTGTATCTCCCCTTAGTCTCTCCCATCATTATTGCTTTCCCAGTATTTCCCTCAGAAAAGTTACATTTTAGGTTATTACTTTCACAATGTGCTGACCTGCTTTTTTTGCTACTTTAATCTCAAGCTCCTGTTCATGCCCATGTTGCCCACCTTATTCCTTGTTACCCTATGTCCTGATTTAAACTCCGTCAGCCATGCAGTCTTGCTTGCTCACTTCCCACCTTCTTCTCTCCACCCCCTGCTCCTGGAGGGATGGAGAAGAGAATCAAAAGGATGTAACTCCCATGGGTTGAGATAAGAACAGTTTAATAACTAACATATAACACAAATCACTACTGCTACCACCAATAATAATAATGATAAGGGAAATAACAAGGGAAGAGAATACGATACCACCTGCCGACCAATAATATCCAGCCCGACCAAGCAGTGAGTCAGCCCTTCCGGGTAACTGCCAGTTACCTCCTGGTCACGACATGCTGTGGTATGGAATACCTCTTTGGCTAGTTTGGGTCCGGTGTCCTGTCTCTGCTTCCTCCCTGCTTCCCCTCCTCCCTGGCAGATCATGAGACTCACAAAGTCCTTGGTCAGGGTAAACATTTGAGCAGTAACTAAAAACATCAGTGTTATCAGTGCTGTTCTCAGACCGAAAGTCAAAACCACAGTGCTGCACCAGCTACTAAGAAGGAGAAAAAATGACTACTACTGCTGAACCCAGGACACACTATTTATTTTCTCTGTTCATAGCTTTTCCTAGTTTAGCATAATGTACACATTTGGGAAACTATATATCTGTTTTTCTACACTACCAACAAATTAATCTGAACTTTCCTCTGAATAAAACATTAACTGCTGCACTGACTGGACCAGGTGGTTGCTGCTCCCAGGAGTTCTCCCAGCCTTACTCCAATTTACTGCCTGTATTTGGACCAGCGAAGTAAAACTCAAATTATGACTTCACTTAAGATTAGTACATTTTATATATCTATATATACATAAGTAGATCTAGGGTTTGGTTCATGAGTAATTGAATTTCTGAGCATGCAAAAATACTGGCTTTTTTTAACCTTCTAAGGCTGTCTAGAGTGGTGAAGCAAGGTCAATTTCCTTATGGTGTGACTAATTTATGAAATTGTGTCATACATATGGATTCTTTATGTTGCTAATTAGGAAATATGAATAAAATAATTACCTAGTGTACATATACATTTATTTTAATAATTAGTATGTTTGTTGCATGCATTCACCTTGTAGCATGTATTTTCAATCACAATATCTAACATATTTTGAATAGAATTTTTTGTTTAGGCTATATGTGTTAATGATATTGTAATGCAAAAGGAGCTATAAATAATCTTATAAGCAGTTGTAACATATTTTTCAAATATTAATGACATCATATTAATTTAATTCCTAACCTCACTCAATTAATCTTAAATGGCATAATACCAACAGTCTCACAACCATAAAGACAGTGCAGATGCTGCCAACAGAACAAATGAAAAGGAGCACATGCCATTTGTTTTAACAGTCTAATTGGAAGCTCCCTCTGGACTGGAGAGAAATAAAGGTCTAATTTTCTGCTACTAAAAGATACTTTCTCTTCACAGAGAGCTGAAGGATCTACTGGTCTCTATTCATCACTCCTGCAAGACTTTGTTAATATCTATTTTCTGAGAACTCCTAGCTAACAGTGAAAGGTTTAGGCTGTGTTAGAAAGGCTATGAGAAACATTGCTTAAGGAATTAACATGCATTTTTAATGAGCATGGCCTTGCTTCATTCTCATGTACATCCTGTGACACATTACTCATTTCAGCCTTACCGGAGCATGCTTTATCCTTCCAGATACTGCCCTCCAGTTTTGCTGCTATAAATAGTTGTAAGTTCATTTTTGAAGGAAGTCCAAGAAGGCTAAAAAAGAGGATGATTTGTTGTTCTGATAAAACAAAGAAAGAAAGAAAACCATAGCCGTATCACAGTTTTAGATAACAGTGGAGGAGAACAGAGGAATTTAGAACAGTTATAAGGGGAGAAGTAAGAAGATTAGTTTGTGTGCAAGAATACTGATACGCACATAAAAGGAAGGAAAGGAAACTAATCAAAACCAACTTTAATATTTTATACCAAATATAATACAGTAGTTGAAAAAAGGGAATATGAAAGTAGCTTCTGCAGAAGAGGTACAATAGTTTTGCTTTTGGGAGTGTCAACATTCTTAAAAACAGAGAAAGAGGTATAACACGAGTAGAGAGTCACACCATGGAAGAAGAGGTGTGTTTGAGATCTGTGACTGTGGACAGCATACAAGAGGCTATAGGAGCTGATGAGGAAGGGTAATGAAGTGAAAAGGTATGGGCATAAGGAGAGACTCTGAGAACACCAAGTGGAGGATCAAGGAGTTAGCAGAATGGGTAACACCGGGACACTGAAGCTGGCACACAGAAGTAGTCAACGCCATGATTCCAAGGTCTGAGACACAAGGTATGATGTAGGGTGGAGAAGAGAACATGAAGTGCATACATTTTTTTAGAGGAAATCAAACAGATGGCCTTATGGGAGATAAAGGAACTAATATGGGACAAAAAAAAAAAAAAGAACAACTGTCCTGTCTTTGATCCTGAACGGAAGGATCCATTATATCAACAAACTATAGAGAAAGATAGTAGGATTGCAGCAGTAGGGTATGCAAGGTCTGTTTGACAGAGATAGGGCTTATAGGTGGTGTGAAGCAGTAGCCTGTGATATTTAGAGTTTCCACTAAGGAAAGGAAATGAAATATTCATTTTATTGTAGCCAGTAGTGTCTATGCTGTTTCTCTTTGCAGCCTCTCTTTGTCTTGAACTTTAGTTAAGTAACAAGCTGGATGTCTTTGGTTCTCCACAATGTAAGTGAGAGGAGTCACCTCTGCTTTTATCTTCTACTTCTTTGCCTGCAGAATTCTTTGTTCAGGAATACATTTGGGTTTAAAGGCTGTTTTCAGAGAAAGGACATCTCTTGGCTCTGAATAACATTTTGTCTCCTCTTTAGCAATACAGCGCTGTGGTGACTGCCTTTCAGACATTTAGACAGAAAGTGTATCCCAGAGCTCCTTCAAGAGTTAGGTAATCCAGAACTGCAGAGAAACAAAGGAAGATGCTTTTTTGGCATGGCTGGGAATATGTTAGGCATGCACAAGCTCTGGCTTTATTGAAATAAGTCTGATAACTGACTCCGAAAATAATGGAAGGTATGTGATGGAATTGCAAAGCTGGAGACTCAGACCTAGATATCTTGGCTCATGTAAATAATATGTTTATAGGCTTAACATTTTGAATCATGTGGCTCTAGTTACCAGGAAAACACTCACGAGAGGAAAAACCAAAATAAGAAACACAAAGCTTAAAATTGTATCTGGGCAACTAAATTTACCAGTGTGCGTAGAGAAATTAGACCAGCCTGTAGTACTGAAACTGATTCATGATGGGTGTTGTTATTTTTTTACCCTTTTTAACATGATTTCATTTTTCTTGTGGATTTTTAAATGGAAAGCCCACAATGAATGAGTTCATTAAGACTATCAAAAAACATACTAAATGCAAAACTACTGAATACAGAGTTATAATATTCACATTAGATATGGTCAGTTAGACTTCAGGAATATTTTGTTTAACCAGGCTCAATTGTAATGGGAATCTGTATCCACTGATGTAAATTATTAGCATCTTCTAAAAGCCTCTGATAAAAATTGACAAGCTAGACTCTTGCTAAAAGCACAAGATATGGATTCCAGAAGTAGATCTAGGACAGCTGAAATGAGTTAAAACGTCATAAATATAGACTGAGGATGCAGAAAAATGGAAATAATTTTGTCTTTTTCAATAGGTCCTTTTGACACCTGGTGGCAGTGGAAAAAACTGGCACATTTTTATTGCATACAAATTTAAAAGATGTGATTTTGAAAGATCAGTCTGTATTTCTGTCTGCGTGGTTTCGTGCACATGTTTAATTTGGGATATATTTTTCTCCTTCATACAAAGTGTTATGTTCAGGATTAAAATACAATTGATTTTCTTTTCAATGCAGGCTTTCCTTATTTAACTCAAATGTGGTCAATCAATATAAATGTATTTTAGCACAACAAAAGCAACAAGCAGAGACATGGAGAATCACATAAATGCATACATTAGGAGGGTTAGGAGCTGACTGAAAAAAAACTCTAAAATTGGTTGTGTATGAGTGTTATTTTTAGTCCACTCTAGACAAATTATCCTATTCATGCTAGATAGTAACTCTAGCAGAAATATGTTAATAAAGGAAACTTGAAGGAAAAAAAAATCTGAAACAGATGCCTGAAAATTGCCAAGCCATTATCATATTGAGAGCCATGACTATGAGAAATGGTCCAACAGTCACAGCTGAAGAAATGAGACACGAGCTGTTTAAACAAGAATTAAATGACACCATGATGGAGTGAAGGATGGTGAAGTCCTCTGCTAGCAGACAAAACAAGTCACAAGTGTGATTTTTTCTGCTGAGCCCTCCTCCTTTCATATATCAAGATAATTACACTGTAAGTTGTCTGATTAGAAAGATGAGAGAATGGTTAAAGTTCAGAGTTTGAATGAACACTTGAAAATACTCAATGAGCTCCCTAGCACGCTATACTTTCTGCTTACCATAATAATAAATGTAACATGCTATGCCTCTTACTGATTTCAGGAAACTTTTTATCAGCTTTCCAGTGTAAGAGGGTACTACAGTCTCACTATTATATGTGTCAGACATCTGCAAAGTAATGACAGGAAATTACAGGGTAAGGTGGTGATGGCTCATTGCACTTCAGTAATGCAGGCTGAAAATACAGCTCTTTCAATGCTTCTGCACATGCAGTCAGACCATCTCTGGCCGGAGATCCCCCAGAACAGTATGCTCCTATCTGCACCACTGTTAATGGTTTTGTTTCAAAGCAATCAATAAATTAATTATTAACAGGAATTAAAAGTCAGGAATGCGAATTTTATGTGGCATAACTCACTCATGCAAACCAAGTGCACATTGACAGCAACCATATTTGAATGTAAGCAAGATTTAGAAGTAAATCCTAGGCAGATATTTTCCTTGTAAATCACCTATTAAAAATACTGAGCTGGATTTTTCAAAAGAAGAATGAGTATTGGGCGAGGTTTTCATTTTCTTGAAATTGTATGTCAGAAATTAATCTTTTTATGTGATATTCAGGCACAATATCTAATGGCCAAATTTTGATCTTTTCAGAAAACAGATGCATGTGAGGATACAGAACAGTCCAAATCAATGTGTATTGAAGTATTAAAAATGGCATTTTTACAATAAAATCCTCTTTGTTCTATTTTTCTCATACACTGCTCTCACCATCTCCTTTTTTACATAACTATAAGATCCTCTTGTTATAAAATGTCAGCCTCTCATTAAATTCTAGTGTCCATCTTTTCTCTCATGAAAAATACATAGCTCTGTGACTCTTTATGCACTCATTTATTTATGGTGTAGGGAAGCTTGTACTCCCCAGGCCATAACAGATAACTCTAATTCTCCACTGGTCATGTTTCTGGAGCACCAGAGTCAGGTTTTCCTGATGTTGTTTTGCTTTGTTTTGTGTTTTTAAAGCAATGAACCTCAAGGAGAGAGGTTAAAGGGAAGCAAAGAGACAGTCTGCTTGCATTCTCTTTTGTTTCATCGTTCCATTTTTCTTCAGATGGCTTTCACTGCTGAATAGCTGTCCAGTGATGACTCCTCACCTTTTCTCCAAGAACATAAGATACTCAAGAATAGAGTACACTATGCTCTTACACTCTGCTCTTTTATTGCACTCAAGCTTCTGAAACATATTTCTAAATGTCTTTAAGATACACTGCTGCTAATGGTCACTGACCTGCTTTACTTACGTGGATTAAGGAAAATAAAACTGAATGAAATTTAGTGGAATGCAAACTATAGTAGTCTGTTATGGGGTTTTCTATCTATCTTTCCTCTTCTTTCTAAAAATAATTTGAATTGAGAAGTGCAGATTCACACGGCATTTTCATAGCCACAAATAACTGGTCCCACTGACTGCAGTGGAATATTTCAATTTCAAAACATTTTCCTGGCCAGTCTTCATCTCTGTTCTGTAAACTTCCAACACTTTTGATTGGCTGTATAAAGAAGTGCTAGCATTCAATTAAAGATACTGCATGTCTATCAGAAGGGACTGACTATTGCCTCTGGCTATCAGGGTACCAAAGAGACATATCTTTGTTTCCTTGGGACTGGTCCAGGTTGCAGGCTTTCTCTACCACTGCAAGAAACTCTGAAAGTGAGATGATAGTTAATGAAAACAGCAATTATTCTTTACTATGTCTTTCAGGAATATATGGTAAGCCAATCCCTACTCTAAAGTGTCATTGTGCATTAATATGAGTTCTTCTACTGTGTGCCAGGCAATACATTTTATGCCCGTGGCAAAGACAGTGTCTTTGGTGCGAGGGAAGAGCACATAATACTACATCTCAGAAGAAAAAAGCTGTGCCGAAAGGAGAGTATGGGCTTAATTCTCACTTCACACTTATTTGATGTTGCTGTATTTCTACTGCTGTTAGCTGAGCAGCCTTTGATTTGTGCTAGTTTCAGCAAGATTAAAAACAAGTCCTCTATCAAATGTTGGCTTTGTGTATTTTTTTGTTATTCCTATATATAGGAATGAAAACTCATACAAGTGAATTGCTTAGATATAAAGCTTGTTTTGGCTAAATTAAGGGTGCATATAATTAGAACCCCAATGTAATTTGTTTTTCTTGTAGGCAGACACTAATTGCCTTTCCTAAAATGTGTTTGCCTTATTCCTCTAAAATTGAAATAAAGATGACATATATTTTAGTGTGTATACATTAAACTGATATTATATCAATCAAAAAAATGAAAGATGCAGATGACTTATTTCATGGTTTGTATGACACAATAATCCATGATATGTTAGTGACTTCTAATTTTGTAGATAACGCCTATCTCCATCCCTACAGTGTATTCTATTATATTTGTCTTGGGCAAAAGTGTAATAGATGTATTTTCTAGCTCTAAGACTATCCATACATTTGTGACCTTGTGAAGAATAAATCTGATTTTTTATGGAACTTGGCCAATTTTGAGCTTTCTTTCATTTGCTATTAACAACAGAAAAATATGTAAATGAGTGAAGGAATAAAAGGGTCGATTTGCAAAGATGAGATATAAGGAAGCTGATATAAAAGTTCTTTTATCTAGTGTAATGCAGCGCTTCTGAAACAAATTGAGCCTTTTAGTCACCATATGGCACTTTTAGGGCTCTATTATTGCCCTTATATCCTAGACCTCTGCTCTAACCAACCAAATTTCCCCTCACATTGTGCCTTATTTACTTCGTTATGTGCCATTCACATTTTCCATTTGACCAATGATTCTGATTGGTAGGAAGAAAATGATTCATCTCATAAGAACAAATGAGGATGTTAGCGGAGACGAGTAGTAAAGCTAAGCAGCTGTCTCTGGATTTTTCTCATTGACAAAAAAATTCCAAACTGCTTTTATCTGGTAGATAAAACTAGAAGTAAAGTATGCTACCTTGCAGAGAGGTACAATATCTGTTCTAAGCATACACCATATGGGATACAAAAGTATAGGTCTAAACATAAGTCTACTGGATTAAAAGTAGTCACACTAGGTATCTTGATATAAGTACATTATAAAACGTGATTAGAGAGTTGAAAAAGATGGAGGACAAATAATGCCTGATCTGGGGAACTCTGAAATAAATGTCATTGTTTCCTTCTACTTGAGAATAGACTCTCAATCAAATCTATAGAGACATGACTTATGAAAGCATTTTCGTTATCTGAATATCTGTTGGAAAACGAACACAGTCATTCATTTCCAGGGAAAAAAATCACACTCGTTCAAAGTCATGATGAAAGAGCGTTGGAAGAAAATGTGATTTTGGTCTATATTTTAATAAATAAAAAGAGAGTGATAAAGGAGGGGAACTGAAGGCTGAAGAGTATTTGCGATCATAGGTCATTTATTTGAAAGGAATATTCTGCTATGTTAAAGAGAGTGAAAGAGCAATGTGGTCTTTAAAAAGTTCTCTTTAAAAAGAATAAAAACTTCCACAGGTTCTGTGTGTCTTCTGCAAGTTATCAATTCAAAGTAAAGGTACTTAGGTTTCTATATCATAACCCATAGGTTAACCTGTCAACAGAGTAATAATGAATATGAAAGGAAGTGGGAGAGAAAATGGTTTTATTCCATTGGTACATATGTTATGGAATTGACAAAAAAAGACAAAAGGAGTCAAGCACCAAAACCCATCCAAAGTTTCAATTCAGTGAATGCTTCTCTTGCAGAAACAGCATGATAGGGTCATGAATAACAAAAACATAACAGAAGTGAAAATTCAAGACAAGTGCTCTGCATGGCTAATCACTGCTTTCACATTGTGGAGTGGGAGCCTCACCCTTCACAAGCCACGACTTTCCAAATGGGAAGAGCCTTTCCAGGCACAATGAGAGGAAAAGATTTCAGAGCTGAAAGCCAGTTTCTGAAGACAATGATCTGGCCCAGCATGCAGCAGCTCCCCGTCTCTTTACTGATGTAAATATACTGGTGCTGTCACACTTTAATTTTTTCTTTTCTGCTTATTATTTTAAAGTTTTTTTGCTTCACCTTTTTCAAAAGCTCAGATGTTTCTACCAGCAGTCTAACCCCGTGTGCACAAACACTGCCAGCAGCATAGCTGAGAGAAGAGCAGCAGATCATGCCACAGGCAAATAGGAGACACCAAAGGGAATTCAGGATGAGGAACCCACCTCGGTAGTCATGGAAGTGCCTGAGTAACTTCAGCCTCTGTTTTTGAAGACTGGGTGCTGAGAAGCAAAATGTTTTGCTTTATTCCAGATGAACGAAAACAACCAAAGTCTTCAAATCACCCTTCTTGCTCCCATGTCAGAGAAGAGATGTAGAAGCAGTTAACAAGGAAAGGGAAGGAAGCTACTTCTTAAGATACAAAATTATTTTTAGACATCACTGCCGTTAGGAAAATGAGAAGCAGAAATCTGAGAGAAGTTAAGAGTGTGGATGAAATCCTACCCTGGAGCAATGAATCACAAAAATACCACTGCTTTAAATAAGAAGGGATTTTTTTTATTTTCCTTTATGCACAGATTTTCAGCATATACAAAAAACATTCTCCAATGCCATTTAAAAATTAAAAATGCTGAGAGTGTAAGCGATAACTGTAGTTTAGATTAAGTAATAACAGTAACTAATGAGAAGAAATAGCACAACAGTCTCAGATAAATTTTCAGGTATCTATCTTTACAACAGCAATAACAACCATAGTAATAATGAAAAGAAGAGAAGCTCTTCACTCAGTACATCTGTCTACCGCCAGGAGCATGGCAATCATTACAGAATACCGTATTCTACTCACTTTCAAGCTAATTCTGCCATCTCACAGAGTTTCTTGTGTTATTTCCATACCCCAAAGTGCTCTCTTTCCCTTTTGTGCGTGTTCCTTGGCTGTCAGTCCTCCTATCGTGGCCAAATTCACTGAGGCCACACAAAGTCTGAAAGCAAGTTTTGGCACCATATCAACTATAGAAGCTTCTCAACAGAGCAGGCAATGACTATTGCAAGGATTTTGGACTCTGTGAAATACACATAAACCCTCTTGAATGTATAAGTAATTATTTACTCAATTTGACCTCCATGTCTAACTATTTGAGAGCATCTGCCAAAAAACTCTGAACAAAGTTGAGTTTCCAGTCTAAATAGATTTTGAAATACAACAATGCAAAATAATTTGGGAAAGTGCCCTGAGATCTCCTCCAACTGTTTGACCTGTTGTGTACCCAAGCATGAAGCTTGAAGACTTTGTTCTGGATTTCCATGGCTAAGTTTGCATATGAAATGCCATATTGTTTAGTTTTGTTGCTGTGAAGATGTGAGGACTGAAAATATGAAAACAGGCTTTATTAAGGGAAAATAGCTCCAGTCTTTAAAGACTGAGACTAATTCCTCAACACAAACACTCTATTTAGTGGCATTACAAAAATCCAATCACTTATTCTGTAAACATTATATGAGATAATCCTTAGGAAAAAAAGGATAATGAACAGGAAGAGTGTTAAAAACCAGAGTTACTCGGCTTGAAAAAAAAATGTTAATTGGAAGCCTGGGAATTTCAAAGGGAACCTAAATTTGCCTAGTATTGAGTTTTAAATCTTCGGCAACATTCAACCATTTGCAAGTGCTATGTAAAATCAGTTTTTACATTCTTCTCTACTATACTGTGAATCATCCTCAAATTTTTTTTGAATTGAGTAAGGAGGCTGGAAACCGGGGGAAATAATAGAAGTACATAGGCCCTGAAAGGCAGGAGACTTCCTGCTGCATGGCTGGCAAAGTAGTCATTGAAAAAGCAGCTTGGGGAGACTTATTCTGGTACTCTGAATTATGACTGAGAATTTCTAAATGCAGAGGCAGTTAACAGTGCATCTGCACATTAGCATTTGTTCGGTTATTTGCTCTACTAATGCAGTGTTGATTTTGTAGAAGAACGTAGCATACACCTTCAGAAATTGTCCCTGTGTGAGGTGATCTTTGGCTTTTTGCTTTTCTCTCCTTTGCAAAGGAACCCATAACTTGAAATGGGCTTCCTAGTTACAGAATTTATTACAGTATAGTTCTGCTCTTCTTTTACCCTTTAATTTGACCTTTCGAGATGCAGTATAATAATTTTCTGTGCTATAATGTTAATTAAGAATTGAACATTTCCACCTGTTAATGCAGTGAAGTGAGGTTGCTCTTTTGCTAGAACATATTAATAATGTCACTAATTGAGACAATAATTGTCATGACACAGGATCCCTCATTTTGCTCTGAATGAGTTTTACCCATGGGAGAAATAGGCTATGACCTGACATGGGAGATGTAAACTCTAGTAATGATAGAATGTGTTGTAATCACCCTGTAAGGCTAGGGATACCCACAGCAGAAACAATTAGGCAGGAGAGCTTCTGTGGGGTTGTAACATCTGTACACTATTATTAGGGACTTTGATATCATCAACCAGTTAATCTGGCCAGTATTAGTTTTGTGGCACATCCTTATTCCCCCCACCTTTCCTATGGGGTACAGAGTTGCAACAGCTCAGCCTGCTTCCTTGACTGGATTGTCCTTAAGGGAGCCTGGGGTAGGTGGGTAGTGTGGAGCAACCTCAGATCAATCTCTGGAAAGCCAGAGAAATACTGTTGATAACCTTTGGGAACAACTGGTCTTCAGCTTTTCAGGTCAGCATGAGCTTCAGGAGAATTGGACTCCTAGGGAGTAGATGAGGGAGACAGATGTTTGCAAAGCATCAGATGGGACAACACATGCCTGAGAAAGAGGTGCACCCTTTCACTTGGTTTTACTGATGTGATAGGTGAGACAGAGGGCAAAGTGGACTCGGTGGGATGATTCAGCAGATCTGGGAGAAGACAGATTTCTTTCATGTCAGGTTAGCTTCTTACTCATTATATCACTGTACTGCTCAGAAACAATTCATGAAGTGTGTTTATTGGTCATGAGTGTAGATGGTGTTCTACTTCACCTAGTCCTTCAGTGTGAAGTATTATCAGATGTATTCTGCAGGCAAGTAAAAGAGGTAAGTATGGGTTGGAGACCTGATTTGCACCTGAGAGTTTTGCCTGTCCTGCTTGCATTAACATGAAATTTGGAGTGTTGGCTAGCCTGTCACACAGGATCAGGATTTAGGCTTCTGTTATGCTTCCAGGCTATTGTTAAACTCCAGTATCTTGATATCTTTTAATACACTGTGTACTTTTAAAAACCAAAACAAAGTCTAAGTGGTTCACTGATGGAAATGTGTAAGCTGGTAAGTCTTGGTCTTTATTCTTGTTCTCTGCGACACCTGGGGGAGGGGTTGGGGGAATAATTTAATAGCTATGTTTCCAAAACTATTAAATGGAAATATCAGTATGTAGCTATGTATCTCATATGAGGATGAGTTACAAATGTTTGTACTTACAGAAGTAAGCACAATTTTTGCATTTCTGTGAAATGGAGTGGTAAGTATCTCATTCTAGCTTGAAGAGCTTCTGACCACAGCAAAAAAAGGGACGGTCATTTGTCATATTCTGTCAGTAGTGAAATGTCAGAGATAATGATTAGTGTGATCATTGTCTGTATATAAGTCTTACACAAAGTGTTAAAGTAAATATTCGCTAATGCTTTATATATGTGCCTTTCTTTTCAAGAGTCAAAGTCTCAGCCAGGTTTCTCCAGCAAGGTAGGAAAAATCAAAAGCACAGCTTCCTATGTTAGAAGTGCATTATTCTTGGCCACAGTTGCTTTGCTTTAATATGCTGTTACCTTCTGCCTGAATTCAGTGTACTCAAGCATTCCCTTGGTGTTCATAACTGCTGCTGCCTACTATTCAGATATCTTCATCAATTTCTTCATGATTGTTCATAAGGATTTTTCTTTTCCTGAGGATGTAGGGTGTTCAAAGCTCATCCTTGTGTTAAAAGTCTGATTAAACTTTCAGTGTAGCTGACAGGCCTATCTGTGGGGATTCCAGATTATGCATCTGGAAGCATTTGATCTTAAACAGTATGAAAATAATGTTTCAATAAACCCATGTTTGAATGCTACCATGTTATAATACAGTAAATACTATCTCATTATCAGCTTTTATTCACTGAAGAAATGACTTCTCCCACAGCTGCCTCAGCTGCAATTCCTAGTCAGGTTTTTTAGAGGTTTTACAAATCTATCTTAGCACTGTACACAATAGTGTGACATATTTTTATTGAGCACTGCTTAAAATATGCTATAAAAGTAACAGTTTGAACATGTTATTGTAGGTTCTCATAAATCCTCTACAGAGTTTCTTAGGAGGAGAAAGTTTTTCCTGAACCATGTCAAAACAGTTTCTATAGTCACCCATTCTTCTGTTAATGATTCAGTCAGTAGGGCAGTCCAGCTGTATGCAGCTGAGATCACTTTTGCTCCCCTAAGTACCCCAGCAGCCTCAGATGTGCCAGTCCTAAGGGTTGCCAGCCTGATCTACTGCTAGAGTGAGATGCCTTTTTAAAATAACAAATTTGCTTTCCGTAAGTGCTTTTATTTGAATTTAGCTGACCTTTGACTGCAGGATGCTTTAGATACACAAATCCTAAACCCAAGTTCTCTCTTCTCTTCATCTTGACTTGCTGTCCTGGCTGCAAGTTACCTTCAGGAGATCCAAGGCCAGAAAATGGCTAACCACCATGATGGAGGGTACCCAGCACTGCAGCTGGAGACACTAACCATAACATCCAAAGCATGTGATCAATATGCAATATGGATAAATACCTTTACAGTAGATCCTCCTTTGAAGGGGAAAATAAGCAAGGCAATACCATTAGAAAGCATGCTTAGTCTGAAATCTTTGCGAAGCTGCAGATTATACACAGCTATTTCCATAGCACTTTGTGGAGTCAGCTGGCCTCCCAGAAGCAAGCAATGGGAAAATATTAGGAAGGATTTTGCTCTAGGTTTGTCAGTCCTCTTTCCCACACAATCTCTAGCTCATTTTTAACATCTTTTCTTTCTCTTTACCTATCCTTTCTGTCAGTTTTCATCATGCACATAAAAGCCCTTAGGAAGCAAGATAAGATAAGCTAACTGCTAATGCCTATTGCCTACTAGTCATGTTAACCTAGCTAAACTGGGCAGAAGACAAAACTGCAGTCACTCACGTAAAAGAAGGTAGTGTTTTCATATACACTGCATCAACCGGAACTCTTTCCTGCTAGTCCATCAATTTAAAAATGACAAATGTATTAAATAGATGGAACTGGTTCTACAAAGCATTTTAATGGGACAAAGGACACATTGTGGTAAGATATTATTAAAAATATGGGAAATGTGTGGTAGAAGAATTGTTTACCTAGCTGCCTATATGTCAATATCTTTTCTTCCTCTTTCTGACTGTAACTCACATGCATTAAATCTTTCTTTGAATTGTCTTTCACAAGTAGGAATTGCTCTACAGTAGGGGTCTGTTTTTGTATACCATGATACAATAGCTGTTTGTCTGTACAAATCATCTAAGGAAGTTTCAGATGAAGTAGACATTTTTAGGAAGTATTTTGGAGATATATAATGCTATAACTAAGAGTAAAGAAACTGGAAATGCCAGTCAAAATATCTAATTTTCCAGGATCTATGCAGACAAATAAGCAAAGAAAGTTCTTCCAGCCTAACTCCAGAAGGATTATTCACCTTCTATAATGCAGATAGGACAAGGCATAGGTACAAAACAGAGAAGATTGACAAGAAAAAAAAAAAATTAAAATGAGCAAAATTTAGTAAGGAGACTATATTTCTTACTGTTCACTGCAAAAACTACAGCTTCCTTTTCTGCAATATCTATAATAGTATATAATAATAATAAAGCATAATAGTTCATGTCCACACACTCCATTTTAGTTTACTAAATCTTAATAAAGCTACATAAACCTTCTTGATAAAAGTTTTTACAGTAAGAACCATCATTCAGTAGTATTTGGCAGAAATATGCAGATAAGAAAAGGATGTTTTGGGAAGAAACTGTCCAACCTAAATTTTAATTGTCATTTGTACATTGCTGTAACTCTCATTGCTATTATTGAGCATCTTTCTCTTCTCTCTAGAAGGCGGTTAGACTATATCTTAAAATATTTAAGTTAAGATTTTACCTCTTTTATACTCTTCAAGCTAATCACGTTTGGGTCAATATAAGTGAAGTTTAGACAATGACAAAAAACTTCCTGGAATAGCTTTGTTTAATTCTCCCCAGTTTGGAAGGTATCTTGAGCCTTCTAAATGAAAGTATTTGATATCATTATAGACACGTTATGCTATCCCACCAAGTTTTCAGCTGGCTATTTTGAATGCCTATGACATCTGCATATGGTGAGTATGAAGTGGGACCTACAAGGTATAAACCTTCTGGAATGGCAGCTGGAAGGTTGGCAAGAGTACTCTGATTCCTGAAATTATATTAGATGCATATGTTTAGGTATCTATCCACCTTCTGGATAGATGCGGGCATCTAGACATCTGGCTGGCAGTATCTCAAGATGCTTCCTAGAAAGAGTTACAGAGTTATTCTCATGTACAGCCCAGGGTATAGCAGTAATTTACCTTTTTTTTTTTTAGTGTTGAAGATGTTTAATATTTCATGGTGATGATTTGTTTAGTGTATTGGGAAGGTAATATACCATCTTGAATAGTATCTCTTCACCATCAGAGAACAATACTCCCCCACACTTTGGTTCTCTTTTCAGCTTGGACAGATTTCCTGTGTGCCATATTTCTTTTGTAATAATTGAATCTTGCCCACATAGTAACCAGCACAAAACCTGAAGTGATCAGATTCTGCTTTGCATCTCATCCACTAATGTTACAGCTGTCAGAGAAAGTTATCCCCTGTCTAGATTCATAACAACTTTAACAATAGTTTTCATATATTGGCCTGGAAAAAGACAGTTCAACTGTCTTAGGATTTTCTCTTGCAGTGGGGCCTCAACAAGAAATATGAATCATTATTGACACACTCAAAATAATCTGTTATGCTGCTTTAGAATACTAATGAGAAAACCCTTGAGTCTTTTGATATTAGTAGTTGTTTCATCTTGTAATTGAATTTGAAAAGCTCTGTTAAGATTTTTATCCTCTGACAGTGACTGATTATTTCTAGAATAAAATTGTTTGGTAAGTGGTTTAGATGGCAGCATTCTGAAGAAGCCCTTTGCACTTATCTTTCTATGAGCAATGTAAGCTAACAATACACTGTAAGTGCAGTCTCCCAGATTCAGATATTTTAAGAGAGTGTGTACTTTAGTATCATAAGCTTTTCCCACAGGTCATGTTTTCTAGATGTTTGATCATCCTTAGAATTCTTATCTGGATATCCTCTAATTATTTCTCATCTTTGCTGAAGGGAAAGCTCCAAAATATACACAATCTGTCAACCTTACTGGTGCTGTGTTCTAGGGCACTTCTGATTCACCTTGAAAATCAGTTTTGCATCCCGGTATGCTGTCTGATTTTTTTTTCCCAACATTTTGATATTATCAAGTCATAATCTGAGAGTGTTTCATTGCTCTGTGGAACTGCTATGTAGCCTGTTGTTCACCCTATTCTGTCTTCGAGTGCTTCATTATTCCCACCTAAGTATAGGAATTTGCACTTGGCCTTACTGAATCACATCGGTTTTGTTTTTTTTTTTTCCAGACCCTTTGTCAGTTTGTCAAGATTATTTTAATTCTAATCTTGTCCTCCATGGGGCTTGCAGCTGCTGCCAGCTTGCTTCCATCTGGAAGTGTAAAAGGCATAATATCTCTTCAGATAACCAAGTGAATTATGAAACTACTGGGTAGTACTGGACCCAGGTGGAATTCTACAGAGCCCCATCAGCGACCATATCTTAATTTGATGGAGAAAAATGAGTACCTATTTCTGAGCGCAGTTTTCCAGCCAGTTATTCAATCTATGTAACAGTACTTTGGTCTAAGTAATATTTTCATAGTTTGCTTTTAAGAATGTCAAACAGTGTCAAAATGCTTACTAAAATCAAGATATATCACACCTGTTGCTCCTTCCCTAACCACAAAGCCAATTATCTCTCATAAAAAGGAGCACACTTGACCTAACATGATTCAGTTTCTGATAAATGAATATTGGCTATTAATTATCACCTTGCTTTCTTACTGGTATGTTTATTTACCCACTGATTATTTGATTCCTTGTTTCAATATGTTTGTAGTAAATGAAGTTAGGGATATAATTCTGTGTGTCCTCTTTCCCTTCTCTCTTCCTGTCTTTGTGTAAAGAGACAAGTACAATCTTTGACCTTCTGATCTTCAGCCTCTCCTGCTTTAAATCAGATTCTCACAAGTATGTTCTAACATGTTTGAGATTGCTTTAATGAGACTTCTGCATGCTTTGAGGTGAATTTCCCAGGGCTAGTACATCTGAATTTCTTCAGATGTCTAATTTATACAAATGATCATATATTAACATATTCTTCCTTATTCTCAACTGAGTCCTTCATTAGTGTCAGTGTTATGCCTTCACCAAGAAAAGAGATTGAAATTTTTAGCTATCTCAAGGCCATGGTTCTGCATTCATTCCCTTGAAGGCAGTGCCCTTTAACATAGGCAAACCTTATATCTAGCTGCTCAAACCCATGCCTCCAGTGGGCTGGAGGAGATGCATATTGTATTCATTATATGCATAGCTGCAGTGGACTGCTCATCTGATGGGTGACCTGCTCATGCTAGAAAATATTTACTGCTGGCACATGCACCTACAGCCTCAGGGTCATATCGCTGAGGACTGTGACAGGTTATTGCTTGAACTTTTCTTTTTATTAGTAATATGTTACTGAATGTTTTTTATAATGCTTTATTTTTTTTTTTTAGTTGTACCTTGTGTCTTAACCTTTCTGCATTCATCCCTATACATTTCTGGTTTTATTTTATATTTGTCTCTGGTAACCTGTGTGCAAGTCATCCCAGAGACCATTATTGAGCCGATTCCATCACTTTCTATGCTTGTAAAAGTTGGTATTTATGCAATGTGTGTTCTTCCAGTCTGATCGCTTTCTTGAACTACTCTTGCTGATAGACCTGTTTGCTCCTAGAAGCTACCCTCCATCCTGGGTCACTGCAGTTTGATTCCTGGGTGTTTGCCATCCTCATTCCATTGTTCTCTCCCTAAAATTGTCGTCTCCAGTAGCTCATGGTTTCTGTAGTGCAAGCTATCTTTGCATTCACTGTTACTTCTTACAAATGTTATCAGTTTTGTTCAATGTAATGTAAAAAGGGAACTCTAATCCCTCTCACAGGACTTTCTGCATGAAGGTGACTAGCATCATAAGATTTTAAAGTTTTCTTAATATCAGTTCCTACTTCTAAAGGAATTCTAAAGGAATATAAGGAATTCTAATTAATTTTTTTTCTTCACGGCGATTTGAATTTTAAGGAAATCATATTGAAGACAAAATTAGTATGTTCTTAAAACAATATTTATCTAAGAATATTAGAAGTTTTCACAAAATATTATCAGTTCCCTAGGCTTGAATTGGGTTCCCGAAATTGCTAAATTTAATAATCTTTTAAAAGACATATAAGAATATCACAAGCTGAAACTTTATGCTTATTTTCCACGTAAAGCATTAATTGCATGCTCCCTGATAACTTTACAATATTTCCAATTTTAAAAGAGATTACTGAAATTTTAGCATTTCATTATGCAATATTTTATAATCTGTCAAAAGCTATTTTAAGAAGTTTCTGCTTACCTTAAATTAATACATTAAAGATTTTTAAATAAAGTTGTTGGATAACTGTATTTTCATTTTTTACCACTAAAGATGCACACGCTATTTTTTTATCATAAAAGAACTACCTGAAAATTATTTCTTTTTTTAGATTAATTTGGGGAATTGTATTATACTGATTTCTTTAATTCTGTTTATCAATTCTGAAATATCTGTGTCACTTTGGACACAGAGTCAAGTGCCTTGTAAATACTGTCTTTAACTGCTTTTTGTTAGTGATCCATGTTGCAATCTGAGAGGGCAACTTATTCTATAAGCTTATACATTTTATTAAAACATATAGCAAACAAATAGGCGACTAAGCAAGCACTTTATTAAGATAATTTACTTCAATTCAGCTAATGGAAAGGATTGAATATATGATCAAATCAAGGCTACAATTAAGATTGAGTCAATGAACCAGTAAATTCAGTTTCTCACATCATCCAGCTAATATGCAACCAGAATGCTACTGGAAATAATTATTTGTTATTTCTTCAGAGTCCATTTTCCTTCCTGCTTAAGGCCCTATCAGTGATCAGTATAATTTTAGCATTATGTATACAAAAGACATAAGGAGCTATAGGTCATAGTTTAGGTATGACTTACAGTTGGTAGTATTTCAGAGAACAGAGATGTCCCTTGGCCCCGACACCATGAAGCTGTTTTACCATCTCTCTCTTAAACCTCATCCTTACCAAATTACTGGTTTATTGCTCTGTTCGTTTTTTCATATAGTAACATAGAATCTTCTCTGTAACTTTAAATAAAGGTCAAGTTCAGCACAATACAAGGTTTTAGTTGATAATTATTTTTAAATATTTAATGTACATGTAATTTAGAGATCAAAAATATTTTTGCTAAATGCTGAGAATTTTTGGAAGTGTCATTTTGTAAGCATACACATTTTGCCATGCCATGTGCAGATGTAAAGAATGAGCCATTTCCCTAAGAAAATACAAAGAAAAATTAAGGAAAAATAAGTTCTAGTGAAAATTGAGTCAGAGCTGTGAATCTCTATAAACAGGAGGTCGGAGCTTACACGGTGAATATGAGATCTTTAGGTTTTAATAAACTTACCGAAATCCCTTAACTAAATCATCAGGTCACTTTTTTATCTGAAGAACCTAAATGGAGAAAGAGACATTGAATTTTATAGGCAAGTCTGTAAGAAAATAATATATATAACAAAAGAACAGGTTTCTTCTAAGTATTCTTCACTTGGGGATGGATTTCTCAGGCCAGTTTTCAGGACCAACTGGTTGATACTCTGGATTATGAATACAGTTCAGTCCTCTCCCTAACGGCCTAAAAGTGGACAGACTTTTGGTCCACTGGTCCCAGAAGGAAGTTGCTTCTGTGTATGGTTTTTTATTTCAACATATCTGAAAGGTGGACCATGGATAAACTAATTTTCCAAAAATCTGAAAAATACAAAATGCTCATAAGTATGCTTGGTACTTGGAAGACTCACGTCAGTTTCTGAGATAAGGTTGTGAATATGAGTGCCACAGTCAGCTAAACAGCATTTTAGAAATTTAACAATTAACACATCCTTCTTTTCATTTAAGAGGACTTTTTTCCATGCAGTTGTTTCAGTTCTTAAGTAAAAAGCAAAAATTGGTTGACTAATGTGGCTTTTTAAAGACTTCTGGACCAAATCCACAGAGTATTTTGACATTTTGTTATAGCCACTTTACTCATAATTAAACAATTAAAGTTTTCCTGGCCCAGCTCTGATCATAGCCCATATTTCTCAGAAAGAATAAATTTGCAAGGAAATCTTGGATTATGAACTACAGAGAGAAATCCTAGAAATCTGGCATGATAGCTGAACATCTCATATCTATTCCTAGTATTTTATGTGGAAGCATTTAACGTCTTCACTTTCATTTGAAACAGGTAGCATACCTAACTGAATCATTTCATACATATTCCAAATCCTGAATGAAACCTAATTTCAATTAATGCATTTCAATTCAACAAATAATGCATACATTAAGCCTAGAGCTAGTATTTTAATTTCCTATTGTGTATTACTTCCAATTTTACAGCTATGTGATTTACAGATGAATTTAGCAGACATAAATAGTAGGAAATTGACATGTTTAATGCAGCAAACATGAGTGCGTAACATTTCCTGGCAGTGTTGTCTGGGAGTTCCTGGGACAAATCTGTTGTAGCTGAAATCTTGTTTTTCATAGCCTTCAAAGAACATTTTTTTTCCTGCATGTGCTTAATCAGCTTTTTGACTGCTAGGTCTCATGTCTTCAGCATGCTTTGGTCATTGAGTTCCACAGGTAAAGTCTGATTTGTGTGCAAAATGTCCTTCCTTCAGTCTGTGATGAAAGGCAACCTTTTAGTCTATGATCTGATAATTCAGTTTGATTTTCCAATGTTCTTATATAATAAAAAGTGGGATTAATTATTTTGTATTAATCTTTTCCAAGCCATTCATTATTTTATTTTTTCTATAATTCTGGCATCAATTTTCTCCTTTCCAAGGGTGAATTTGTTTAATCTTTCCTTATTCTAAAGCCACCCATATCTTTGATTATCTTTGCCTCCTTTCTCTGTACATGTTCTGATTTATCTGCTTCTAAGATGAGGACAAAGAATTGTGTGTAGCACCGAAGATGCAGGATCCAAGCAATTTGTACAATGGTGTTGAAAGAGGTGATCATTCTGCTGTATTCAGCATTGGTGCAGCCACATCTTGAGTGCTTTGTGCAGTTCTGGGCCCCATGGCTTAAGAAAGACATGAACATCCTTGAATGTGTCCAGAGGAGAGCACAAAAGCAGGTGAAAGGTCTGGAAGGCATGTCTGTGAGGAGCAGCCAAGGATTCTGGGCTTCCCTAGTTTGCAGAAAAGGAGTCTAAGGGGGTAACCTCAGTGCTCCCCACAGCTTCCTGAGGAGGGGAAGTGGAGAGAGAAGTGCAGGTCTCTTCTCCCTGGGATCCAGTGATAGGATGCATGTGAATGGTTCAAAGCTGAACCAGGGGAGGTTAGGCTGGACATTAGGAAGCATTTCTTTGAAAGGGTGATCAAACTCTGGAACAGGCTTCCTAGAGAGGCGGTCAATGTCCCAAGCCTGTCAGTGCGTAAGAGACGTTTGGAAATGCCTTTAACAACATGCTTTAACTTGGTCAGCCCTGAATTGGTCAGGCAGTTGGACTAGACGGTCACTGTAGGTCTTTTCCACCTAAAATATTCTGTTCTGTTCTGTTCTGTTCTATTCTATTCTATTATTAATCTATTACTAATCTATTCTAATTTTGGAGAAGCTGTGGTTAGAGACCTGTCAACAAATCAGTTGGATCACCTATCCCCCAGAAAGCTTTAACATGGGACATGGCATTCTTCTCTCATCTTCAATTTTTCAGCTTTCTGTCACATTTGTCCTTATGTCCTCATACTGAAAAATTACAGTTGTGCTGATTTGCTTATTACAGGAGCCAGACTGTCTCTCCTTGATTTTCTCTTTGATGAAAATTCACTTTTGTAAAAGTTAACATTTCAAAGAGCTGTGAGAGTTGTCAATAAAATAGACCTGAGTTTCCTTTAAATGAGCTAACTCTACTCCTGCTCACAATATAAGGGAATTGTAACAGCAGGGGAAAGAGTGCCATGAAATTTAACCTCCCACATATTTATTCAGCTAGCCTGTGCAACACCACATTGTTTAGTAGGCTTAAACTTATTTGTACCTGCAAGGAAGCAAAGGAAGAGAGTTCAAACAAACAGCTGGTACAACAGGAGCAGAAAAACCCTATAAATGTACCCCAGATGTCCAAAGCTACCTGTTTTGGTGATGCCTTCAGCCTCCCCCATGTATATTAAGATATCTTCCAGGGATGATGGACATACTTCTGAGGTCCTGGTGTCCCTTATGTACAAGAGGAATATTTCTAGGGAAAGATCTGTCCCAGCTCTGTATGCAGGGAGAAGGAGGAGGAGAAGTGGGCTGGCACTTCATTTATCTGAATTCCTCTCCTTCAAACTGTGTAATTCTGTCTTCATATCAGAACAAGACACAAATAAGCACCATCAACTATGTCCTGAAATTTCTTTAAATCTGAGCTTATTTTGTACAGAAGCTTTATATGCTGCAGCCAAAAGCTCAGTCTAGGTGAGCCAGAGTCAAGGACTCCAAAGACAAGCTTTCAGAAAATGAACATGAGCCAGCTTCAGTGTGCACTTGCAGCCCAGAAAGCCAACCGTATCCTGGGCTGCATCAAAAGGACCTTTCCAAGGTCCTTTCCAACCCTAAATATTCTATGATTCTGTAATCAGTGCAGCAAATTCAAAGCAGAGTTGGATCGTAGAATCATAGAATCATAGAATAGTTAGGGTTGGAAAGGACCTTGAGATCATCTAGTTTCAACCCCCCTGCCATGGGCAGGGACACCTCACACTAAACCATGCCACCCAAGGCCTCATCCAACCTGGCCTTGAACACCACCAAGGATGGAGCATTCACAACCTCCCTGGGCAACCCATTCCAGTGCCTCACCACCCTCACAGTAAAGAATTTCTTCCTTAGATCCAATCTAAACTTCCCCGTTTAAGTTTGAACCCGTTACCCCTTGTCCTGTCACTACAGTCCCTGATGAAGAGTCCATCCCCAGCATCCTTTTATGACCCCTTCAGATACTGGAAGGCAGCTATGAGGTCTCCACGCAGCCTCCTCTTCTCCAGGCTGAACAGCCCCAACTTTCTCAGCCTGTCTTCAAATGGGAGGTGCTCCAGTCCCCTGATCATCCTCATGGCCCTCCTCTGGACTTGTTGCAACAGTTCCATGTCCTTTTTATGTTGAGGACACCAGAACTGCACACAATACTCCAAGTGAGGTCTCCCGAGAGCAGAGTAGAGGGGCAGGATCACCTCCTTTGACCTGCTGGTCACGCTCCTCTTGATGCAGCCCAGGATATGGTTGGCTTTCTGGGCTGCGAGTGCACACTGAAGCTGGCTCATGTTCATTTTCTCATCGACCAACACCCCCAAGTCCTTCTCTGCAGGGCTGCTCTGAATCTCTTCTCTGCCCAACCTATAGCTGTGCCTGGGATTGCTCCGACCCAGGTGTAGGACCTTGCACTTGTCATGGTTAAACTTCATAAGGTTGGTATCAGCCCACCTCACAAGTGTGTTGAGGTCCCTCTGGATGGCATCCCTTCCCTCCGGCGTATCAACCGAACCACACAGCTTGGTGTCATCAGCAAACTTGCTGAGGGCGCACTCAATCCCGCTGTCCATGTCACCGACAAAGATGTTGAACAAGACCGGTCCCAACACCAATCCCTGAGAGACACCACTTGTTACCGGTCTCCAGCCGGACATCAAGCCATTGACCACAACTCTTTGTGTGTGGCCATCCAGCCAGTTCTTTATCCACCGAGTGTTCCACCCATCAAATTGATGTCTCTCCAATTTAGAGACAAGGATGTCATGTGGGACAGTGTCAAACGCTTTGCACAAGTCCAGGTAGATGACGTCAACTGCTCTACCCCTGTCCATCAGTTCCGTAGCCCCATCATAGAAGGCCATCAAATTGGTCAGGCAGGATTTCCCCTTAGTGAAGCCATGATGCTGGCTGTCACCAACCACCTCCTTGTTTTCATGTGCCTTAGCATGCCTTCCAGGAGAATCTGCTCCAAGAGTCTGCCAGGCACAGAGGTGAGACTGACTGGTCTGTAATTCCCCGGGTCATCCAGTTTCCCCTTCTTGAAAATGGGGGTTATATTTCCCTTTTTCCAATCATTGGGAACTTCACCTGACTGCCATGATCTTTCAAATATGATGGCCAGTGGCTTAGCAACTTCATTCGCCAGCTCCTTCAGGAGCTGTGGATGGATTTCGTCAGGTCCCATGGACTTGTGTACCTTTAGGTTTTTAAGATGGTCTCGAACCAGATCCTCTCCTACAGTGGGCCTAGGGTCTTCATCCTCACAGTCCCTGCATTCGCCTTCCAAGACTTGGATGGTGCGGTCAGAGACTTTGCCAGTGAAGACTGAGGCAAAGAAGTCATTAAGAACCTCAGCCTTCTCCAAATCCTGGGTAGCCAGTTCTCCAGATATCTTCCGGAGGGGGCCGACATTGTTCCTAGTCTGTCTTTTACTCGCTACGTACCTATAGAATCCCTTCCTATTATCCTTAACATCCCTAGCCAAGTTCAATCCTAACTGGGCCTTAGCCTTCCTCACCTGGTCCCTAGCTTCCCGGACAGCATCCCTGTATTCTTCCCAGGTCACCTGTCCCTGCTTCCACCTTCTATAAGCCTCTTTTTCGCTTTGAATTTTCCTGAGCAGCTCCCTATCCATCCAAGGAGGTCTCCTGGCCCTCCTGCTGCACTTCCTTCTAGTTGGGATGCAACACTCCTGAGCTTGGAGCAGGTGATCCTTGAATAACAACCAGCAGTCTTGGGCCCCCCTGCCCTCTAGAGCTGTATCCCATGGAACCTTACTAAGCAGGTTCCTGAAGAAGCCAAAGTCTGGTCTCTTGAAGTCCAGGGCAGTGAGCTTGCTGCACGCTCTTCTCACTGTCCCGAGGATCTCAAATTCGACCATCTCGTGGTCACTGCAACCAAGGCTGCCCTGGAGCGTCACATTTCCAACCAGCCCTTCCCTGTTGGTGAGCACGAGGTCAAGCATGGCACCTCTCCTTGTTGGCTCCTCTATTACTTGCAGAAGGAAGTTGTCTTCCACACAATCGAGGAACCTCCTGGATTGCTTGTGCCGGGCCGTACCTTCACTCCAACAGATGTCAGGGTGGTTGAAGTCTCCCATAAGAACAAGGGCCTGTGAGCATGAGGCTGTTCCTATCTGCCTATAGAGCACTTCATCCACAGATTCCTCTTGATCAGGCGGTCTGTAACAGATCCCCACATCAATGTCCCCCATCACTGCTCTCCCTTTAACCTTGACCCACAAACTCTCTGTCAACTGCTCACCTGTCCCCAGACAGAGTTCCATACTCTCCAGCCTATCCCTAACATAAATGGCAACTCTCCCTCCCCGCCTGCCCGGCCTGTCTTTTCTAAAGAGCCTGTAACCTTCCATTCCAACACTCCAGTCATAGGAGCCATCCCACCATGTTTCTGTGATGCCTGCTATATCGTACTCCTGCAGTTGTGCACACATCTCTAATTCCTCTTGTTTGTTTCCCATGCTATGGGCGTTTGTATAGAGGCATCTAAGCCCACCTCCAAACGAAGCCGGCTCTTTGGCTGGAGCGGCTGGAATATCTCTGCATCGTCCAAGCATTTATTGTAGGTGCTGGCAACTGACTGGGTGTGTTGGGATGGAACGATGCCCCCCTCCCCCGACACATCTAGTTTAAAGAAACCTTGACCAGCCTGGCAAGCCTGCTACCAAAACCTCTCTTCCTCTTCTTTGTCAGATCAGCTCTACCAGCCCCCAGTAGACCTGGCCTACTAACTTGGGTCCCTTTTGTCATTGATTTTTTCAGGTGCTTTCTCTTGCTACATTTGCGTTTCTTTGCAGCAGTAGCCTCAACGTAGGAGTAAGAGCCAAATCTGCCTCCCATTTGCTAAAACATCCTGAAAGTTGGCTCTGGGGCCATATGTACATTTGCTGCCACCCATACACCCAATATGTGGGGGCACACTCCCCAGCCAGATAGGGATACTTATGCTGGTTTTTTACTGACAGTGGGAGACCATGTCCTTTCTAGAATATCTCCAGTGTAGCTTGTGTATTTGTATGCTGCCTGATTACAGGCTGAGCTTAGGCTCCTTGGAAAAGAAATAATGATTTTGGGCTTCAGACTGCAGAATCAGACCCAGATGAGGGTAAAGGGAGCAGTGGGATGCAGAGGCAAGTGAAAGCTGTTGGTAAGAAACTGGAGTGAATAGGACACAAAGCTGCAACATACATACTGGGACTGTATATTGCAAACAAATAAACTGTGCTAGGCAGGTATGTTATGAGATCACACTGTGTCAGATATGACTGGAGAAGCAGCTTCTGAAATTCATTAGGCACTGATAGAAAGCAAAGCTTCACTGCAATTCTTGATAGCTTTTCTGCCCAGTGGGAATCCAGCACAAAAGCCTTTTAGCACACAGTTTAACTAGGAATTCCTGAGCAAACTGATAACATTGCTGCTTTTATGGTAGTCTTATTTCTCACATATCACCGCAGACTACTCCACAAAGCATTATAAGGATGTGTGTGTGGATGTGTATGTGTGTTTCTGTACCTCCATCTGTGCATCCGGTAGCAAATTGAAGGAATTAAATTATATTATCCACAGTAGGAAAAGCTACAGTGTGAAGGATATCCATAATAGAAATCCAACTCTTAAACAAAGGTTTTTCAAAATTACTTGCATTGCTATTGTAGAGTTCTTTGTGTTGCACAGTTTTAGACGTTACAGTTCTGTGAAGAGGCTGCTATGTTACCTGCCAAACACATAAATCCAGCCATATTTATGATGATAGTATTGTTTCTTCCAAAGAGCAAAACCAACTCAACTGTGGCCCAAAATCAAGTAATTTGCTCTGTGGTTTGAATATGACAGATTCATACACAAGTGAAAGCACACGTGGTAAATCATCTGCTAAGTATCCTATTACATGGAAATTGATTAGGAAAAATAAAGTGATGAGCAAGAATTCGTATCTTCACCTCTTCTACTTGTGGGACGCTACTGTAGTATTTCAATGAACATGCACTAAAAGGCAAAACAGTATCAAAGCCTGGTGAACATAGAAGTGATTTGTTTCAACTATCATTTTTGAAAATCAAAGCTATCATCTGTTCAGCTGTTCTTACCTTTTCTTGTCTTTTCATACCTTCTTATGGGTAAAGATGCACTTTCTTTGCCAAGAACAGAGAGACATCATTTGTGGTCCTCTAAGGAAGATAAGATTGTAAGAATTTGCAGTGTATATTTGCACATCTAAGAAAAGAATCAGAATTATTATTTTTTGCCTGATTGTCTGTATTGAAGAAAATATTAATAGAAAAAGAAAATTCAACTATCCAATGTCCAAAAATAATTAGGAATTGAGATCCACAGAGAGACATACTGTATGCTGCTTTTCCAGCTCCCCCTGCAGACTAGATTATAAGAAAAGTTTTCAGATAATCTGTGCTCATCCATGCTGCATTACATGACTTTCTACACCCTTGTGAATTTTAACTGTTTCTTGGTTATTATTCAAGACTTTTTTTTTTTTCCCTGTGATGTAATCGTTGCCAGGTCTAAGCTGGTGTGTGTCTTTCAGGCATTGGAGCTTGTTTCTGAGTTGCATTTCTTTGTCTACCACTCCTGAAAACCCTCTCTGAGGGTTCCACTAGTGGGGCTAACATGAGCATCCTGGTATGGGTAAAGACTTAATCTTACTTTTCAGTTTATTAGATCATAGCACATTTCCTAACGTGAGTTAACATGATGGCTTAGGTTTTTATCTGTGGGTTGCTTTCTGTTGTTCTTTTTTTCCCTGGGGTATGCTCTGGCATAATTGTTATTAGAGAAAGCGTTGCAATTTTTTTTCATACAATTTTCAAACCATATTTAGGGATTAACAGAAGCTATAATAATAATTTGTTCAGTCTTAGCTATTATTACCTAGGTATTTAAGAAACATCTATAAGGGAGGTTAGAGAATAGTGGAGATCAGGCTAGTAATTCTATTCTTACACTCACTGTCACCCCACTGAAATCTTGAAACTATTATTTGTATTTCCGTGTCCTGGTGATGTAATAGTTTCGTGCATGTGCTATTTACAATGTGCATGGAGGGAAAGAAATAGTTTTGTAGAAAATAAGTAATTCTCACAGATTAAATGCATTGCTGGAATTAAAATGCATTGTCTATATCTATTGCCATAAGTAAATGGAAATAATACTCTCATTATGTGCCTTCTGATCTAATAAGGAGGGAAACAATATCCTTTGTCAAAGGACATTTTTATAATTGCATTCTAAGCAGTGGAAGAATTAAAAGGAGTACTAGCCTAAAAAATGGCCAAGATTTGCAATATTCTGCTGTTCTGAAAGTAATTTAATTTGCTACCTCCTGCATACAAAATCGTTTTCCCTGGGATTCAGAAACCTTTCCAAGTACCTTGTCACATGCCAAAGAGATTTGCATTGCCTCTAGTCACTGGCAGACATTTCTTTCATTCTTTCTTCTCATTTCATTGCCAGCTTCCTAAGTGGTACATGCAACTTAGTGGAGGTGAAGTCATTACCTGATGTATACCTTGAAGAAAAAATTTGCGTTACAAGACACCATCAAACCTGAATTTCTTTGCTATATCAAAAGATGTAAAATATTGTGTCATCTGCAGGTAGCTCTGAAATTGTCCTTAACACTGACAAGTTAAGGTAAAAGCAAATAAAAGTAGTTGCTTAGAAGATGTGAAACTAAATAGCACAGTATCAAGTTTACAGAAATGAAAGCAGGCAATCCTGTCTGCTTATTGTGAAATTAGATGTAAAGGATTTTCTCACTCCCTATTATTCAGTTCACAAGCTAATTAGTCATTAAGGTAAATATGAGAACTTTGAGTCCATTCATAGGACAACTTTTATTTTCTTTACACACTGGAGGAAAGCTAGATCTAGAGAAAGTCTTGGTTGCTTATCCAGTTTTTTTTTGGAGAGGGGGAGTGAGTATACATGATGTTCTCACTTGTTTTTCTCAACCCTAAAAAAGCTGGGACACATCTTGGCAACTAACATGTCAGTCCTCCCACTTAACTGGTAAAGTCTTTTGGGGCAACTAGGCGATAGGGATAATTATATGTTTATGCTGCTGGAGAGACAAAATCCCAAACTGAGTGCAGGCAACAATTGTTTTGATCTTGGCCTAGGAAAATAGGATTGTCAAATACAGTTTTTAATTTAAAGATGAAGGGACACCAGAGAATCCAGGATTTGAGAACAGCAGATACAGGGTAGGACTTGAAAAAGCATAGGTAGCTAACAGGTATAGTCTTTTCCAGCACGCTTTTCTCCCCTCCCAGTGCTATATAGATGGCATTCAAGAGGAATTACCATCTCCTGCAGTATTAGCTAGCAGCAACCTCTATGGATTTTAGGGATAGACATTTATTTTAATATCTCTGCTCACTTGTTTCTCCACAACCAACATAAAGCAAAAGTACCAGTAAGATCCTGTCACCCACTTTTGCAGTCCTTAACACATTTTAAGGCCTATCAGAGTCTCAGCCTCTAGAACCTCTCCACTATAGCTGTAAATGGCACAGCTGGATCAGACTGGCTGTAGGTAGTGTTGATGAAATCAGTAGACAGAGCCCTTAAAGGCTGAATTTTATTTAAATCAAATCCAATAGATTTTAGGAAGATGAAGGAAAAACAGACAAAAAGTGTTTAGACCACATAATGTACTTCAGATATTGCTGCTACCGTATCCTGCTGTGTTTTCTGGACATTTTTTCCAGTTGTTTGTCTGCTTTTATGGTTTTTAGATTTCTAAGTGTCTTAAGATTGAGGGTCCTACTGCTACCACTGTAAAATGTTGTGCATTTCATCATACAGTTCTAGAAAACAAGACCCTTTGACACTCTCTAATTCAATTTTTAAATTGTCTATGATTATATAATTTTACAATATATTTCTAATAAAGTGCATATAATCAAGCAGTTATAGTGCATAATTACATACAGTGACATAATTGGATAATTATATACAATAGTATATAGTATATAATCATGCAGTTATAGTGAATGGTTATTATTATGCTGCAACTGTATACTATTGTTACTCTTGATTCTGATTCTTTTGTCATTGTCTTGTAATACATGGCGTTATACTTTCTCTGTGCTTGATAATTTTAGCTGTATTTCTATCTTCTTGCTGATTTGTATATACTCACAGATCCTATTTCTCTTATATATATCCCATTCTGATTTAAATTTTTTGTAGTCTTTAATGGAAAAAAAAGGGCTTTACAGTCTTCTTTGCAGGGTATTAAGACTGTTAGAGGCAAGTAGGTTGCTTAGAAGATGAACTACCCATGTTTCACCCTTTTGTTAGAGTGCTTGCCAAGTTATACTTCTGAAGTACTACAGAGATACATGGGAAATAATGTTCTTTAGCTGTCATGAGCAAAATAAAAGTCAAGAAAAAAGCTATATTCATTGAAATGACAATCTGGGTGGACTGGGTATGCACAAGGAAGGATGTGAAGCACAGCTGTGTTATCTTTTTGATTGGAGGAATCTTCCAAATCTAGTTTACCTATAGCATCACATACATCTTCTGGGAGCCCCGACTGCTGAACATTTATTTAGTTTATTTGGATGGTCCTATGTTGTTGTAATGAGATCTCTACAAAACACTTCCTAGTAGCTTAACTGTGATAAGTGTCCTATTGTACACCTAATCTTCAAGATTAACCTGATAGCCTAGGGCACTGCTTCATGTAATCTTAAATATCCGGTATACACTCAGGTCTCCTTTGAACCAATGGAACTGAAAGTAATCACATACTGTGAGAGTATATATAAAGGCCACAGCTGATGATCAAAAAGTCAAGCAGAAAGATTTGAATCAAAGTTATCTGATTCATCAATTTTAATCAAAAATATTTCAGTCTTCAGAAAATACCCTTGATTTGAATAATCACTTCTAATTTTATTTTGCATTTGTCCTTGCTTTATTAAAGAAAGGTTAATCCACATTGACTGGTAACATTAAATTGCAAGTAAATATACATTTTACACTCATTTTGGTCTTATTTTTAATAGGATATATTCTAGCAATATTAATTTATTAAAACAATTATATGTGACAGCATATATTTGCTCAGCTGATTAGGTTTTTAATTTCTTATATGTTTTCACAGTTTCTTACAGTTTAATGTTGGACAATTATATAACCTAATTTCACTTATGTTAAACTAGGCATTTATATTTCATGCAGATCTCCATAGCTTAAGCCTAGAGATTTTAGTTAGAATAAAGCATTTAGGTCCTCCAGAGACTATACTGCCTGCACCAGAGAAAAATAACAGAGAGTACTACTTCATTTCTACCTAAGGCTATCAGCAGAGAATAAATTATGCATCAAAAGCCTTGATAATAGCATCATATAAATGTACCCATGTTTCACTAATAAGAAACCCTTTTGTGCACTTGATATTGAAGTTTCTGCCAGCTCAGCCTAGGTGACAGTTTTTCCCCACCACCCTAAGCCTGCTCATTGCTATGATTTGGAGAATGAAAGCAACACTTACCAGCTAGTTATTGAAGAAATAATGGGTTTGGTATGAAAATACTGGTAGTTCTGAAAATACTGGAGGGCCGTGTCCAAAGAGTTATGTCCAAATAGAAACTAATAACAAGTGGTGTCCCTCAGTGATCCATACTGGAACCAGTGGTTTTTTATAACTTAGTTAATGACATAGCAGGACTGAGTGCACCCTCAGCAAGTTTGCTGATGACACCAAGCTGAGTAGTGTAGTTGATATGCTAAAGGGAAGAGATGTCACGCAGAGGGACCTTGGCAGGCTCAAGGAATGAACCTTATTAAGTTCAATAAGGCCAAGTGCAAGATCTTGCACGTGGCTCAGGGCAATCCTTAATATTAGTACAGGCTGGGAGATGAAGGTATTCAGAGCAGTGCTGTGGAGAATGACTTGGGGATCCTGGTGGATGAAAAACCGTACATGAGCCAGCAAAAGTAAGAAAACCAATCATATCCTGGGCTGCATCACAAGAAGTGTGGCCAGCAGGCTGCGGTCATTTTCCCCCTGTACTCCACTCTTGTGAGACCCCATCTAAAGTACTGCATCCAGCTGTGTGGTCCCCAGCACAAGAAAGGTATGGATCTGCTTGAGCAGGTCTCGAGGAGAGCCATGACAATGATCTGAAGGCTGAGAGAACTGGGGTTATTTAGCTGCAAGGAGACTTTATTGTGGCCTTTCAATATATAAAGGGAGCTTTAATACATGTATATATTTATATATAAGTATATGTATAAAGAAAGAAAGAGACTTTTTACCATGGTCTATAGTGAGAAGACAAGGGGCAACAGTTTTAAACTGAAAGGGTAAATTGAGATTGTACATAAGGAAGAAAGTGAACATAAGGGTGAGGGTGATGAGGCACTGGAACAGGTTACCTAGAACACTTCTGGATGCTCCATCCTAGAAGTGTTCAAAGTCAGGCTGGATGGGGCTTTGAGCAACCTGATCTAGTGAAAGATGTTCCTGCATATGGCACAGGGCTTGGATGAGATGGTCTTTAATGGTCCCTTTCAACCCAAACCATTCAATGATTCTATGAAATATATGAGTATTTTATGTATTGCTTATTCTCTCAAGAGCAAGATATGTACCATAACAGCTGTGTAGCTGGATGAACGCAGGAGACAACAACCTCTTCCTTCAGTTTCTCACTTGATTTTCTTCACAATAACACTGACAAGTGTTTTCTGAGACAGGTTACTGGTCTGTGCTCTGCAGGCAAGACAGGGATTCCCCTGTGCAGTGCAGGGATCCCTAAAGGTTTCCGTGCCTTGAAACTCAACATTGTCAAGACAAGTCCGGCTTGGCATCTAAATTGCTCTCTGTATTAAGACAGAGGCTCCCATTTATACTTTCAGGTGCTGGTGACCTTTGATGCTTCAGATGTCCTGTTCCAACCACTTTATCATTCCCTTTGAATGATTACTGAAACTCAAGATGAGCAAATTAAGTATCTTCCAGCTCATTTGCATCACATTTTCTTTAGTTATCAGGGAACACATATTTAAGTCTATCACTTGGTGCCAGGCCAAGAGTCAACATTTCCAATATCAAGAAACTGAGCAGTACCTATCAGTCAGCTCACTGCAAATTGGCAATTAACATGATGGCTAGATGGGTTCACATGAGCATAATGTTATTAATTAAACAGTAGCTGGGTTAATCAAGATAGCAAAAGTAATTTGTTGGAATAAATATTTTATTAGTGTGTCTATCAATACAGCAAAATAAGAGATTTTAATTAATTCATTTATAAAAATATTCACACTGTGGTGGCTGTAACTCGTTTAAGGATCTGGAAATGGGTCTCATCTGTAGAAGGGTATATTCCCATTTTATCACTTCATGTTAATTGTACTGTAGGTATCGGTTACCCAACTATAATTACTCGTATGTTAGTTACAAACAGAACATATCTGTCCATGTCTGAAAAGCAATGCCTGACAATTGGCGGTAAAGGGCTCTTTCCCCTCGTGTTTAATTTATTCTTTCAGAAATGTGCATTCTGCCTTTTAATTACAGAAAGATATTCTTGGAGTATTCTGGGTTATGATACCTCCCAGTGTGAATCTGATCTTTCTTTTTACCCTGAGAAGACCATGAAATTGGGAGAGGGTGAATATATATTTTTATTTCCACTGATATTAATTACTAAACAGATTGGGGAAAATGGTGTATTTTAAGCAAGTATATGCTATAAACATAACAGATGGCAGTGATTTCTATCTGACTGAGGAATATTTATCTAATAATACTGAGAAATATAAAAAAATACTGAGAAGCAGAGAGAGGCTGCTGATTTTGCAAGGTCATAGATTAGATAAAGTGCATTTCAAGCACCGCAGAGTGTGGGGAAGATTTACTCTAAATACAAGATCTACTGAAAGAGCAAGACATAAGCTGTTAAGACTGCTAAGACAATCAGGCTTGCCATGCCCCCATGCTTTTTTTGGAGGAAAGATCTCTTAGGGTGTTTCCCCTGTCTTTGTTACACATTAGAGTGAAAGTTTCTTTCTCTGCTTTATCCACCTCTCCAACTTCTTATACATGTGCGAGAATTTGCTGGAAGCCTTCGTGATCTGATGCTTTATATAATATGCATGGATATGGAGTACACATGTATCTTCAAAAAAGGAATTGCATTCATAAAAGTAAATTTAATTTAATGCAGACTATTAATAATAAAAAAAAGATATACACAGAGAAATTGGAAAATGGTAAATAATTCAAAATATTTGATCTTCCTTCACGATTATTTAGCTCACAAGCTGTACTACAGTTCATTTTTATCATGTTCGTTATTTACTCAGTAGTTTTATTCTTCAAAATATTTCAGTCATGTTTAGGGAAAAGAAAGATACCCAAGTCACTTACAGAGTCCAATTGCACAACGTGAATGGTGAGCAGGAAATACTGTAGAGAAACAGGCGACATTCCTTCATGTAAAGTCACCTGTTTTTTGGCGTTTGTGTGGCACTAATGCAATGATTTTTTAATCTATGTGTAATGTTCAGATTGCACAAGCATACACCTCAAGTACTATTGCTTTATCATAGAATCATAGGAGCAGCTAGGTTGCAAAAGACCTTTAAGCTCATGAAGTCCAACCTTTACTCCAGGGTAAAGGCAGGACTGCCAAGTCCACCACTAAACCATGTCCCTAAGGGCCTCATCTGCACAGTTTTTAAACACTTCCAGGGATGGTGATTCCACCACTGCCCTAGGAAGCCTGTTCCAATGCCTGACTGCCCTTTCAGTGAAGACATTTTTCCTAATACCCAATCTAAACATCCCCTGGCGCAGCTTGAGGCTATTTCCTCTTCTATCACATGCTACTTGGGAGAAGAGACCAGCCACCTCCTTGGAAGCCTTTATATCATATTCCTTCAGTTGCAATGCCTAGATGGTGCTCTAAACTGTGAAGTTTAGGGAAAAAAATGTGCTTAATCTGTCAAGAAACCTGGAAGCCAGAGCTGGTTCTGGAGGTGCAGGCCAGGAGAGCCACAGGATCCCGATTTCATTAATAGCAAGAAGCTGGACTCCTCTTACCCACCTATAGTCTTCAGCAGGTAAACATGGGCTTCTCACTGAGCACCCCAGCCCCACCGTGGCTCCTGGTCCCATGGACTGCAGTTACCATGACACTCAATACAGAGGGCCATGGATGCTCAGGCATAGCTAGTTTGCATTTATCTGGCTCAGAGCATTGCTACAACAGTGGTGTCCACCTGACAGAGGCTATGGCAATACTGTCCCAGTAAATTGGACCCCAAAAAACCCAAGAGATCTGCCGATACTGCAGTCTGCTCAGAGCAACAGGGACATTGGGTCATATTCTCTTTCCTGAAACATTACTGAGGTTAATGTCCTATAAAGGAAGCTCCAACAGGACTGTGCTGCAGCACTATGACAGATCTCATTCACAAGTAATTCAGCTTTAGCATACTGTAGCTTAAATCTCCATGGGGAAGATTAATCCCTTAGAGGAGGATTAAGCTGCTGTGAACTAAGGCCACTTTATTTCTGAATGGGAAAGGCCACACAAGGATTTAATGTACTTTATCTTATGTGCATTGATTTCACAGCTTTAGTTAATTCGTCTTAACTTCCCTGAATTCCCTTGTGTGGACAAGCTTTTTGTCTGCCAAGAGGTGCTTGGAGCTGCTTGTAAAGCAAAGCATGGGCATGCAGCCCAACCAGAAAGCAGGTTGGAATTATTTTTGTGCTTCTGAAGGAGCTTATACCTGTCTAGATACTATTAAATTACCTCTTTCTCAGATGGTTGATCCATGACACCCTTAGAAGAGCTATTTTAATTAGATTTTTTGAATTGACCAGAGAAAGGGGAGTTTTCTTAAAACTAATCTCTGGGTTATTTTAGAAATCTCTCATGAACAGGCTTTTCAAGGCTTTCAGATAGCACAAATTGTGTACAGCTGCACAAACAATATTTTCTCAGGCATGGACATGTCTGGGCAATGCAGTTTAATCATTTCCTTGCCCAGTGGGATTTTCTTCTTCTTTGACAGTAGTCGTAAGAGAACATTTTGTCTATATGGAAAGCAAATGAGCAGAGTTTCTATTCCTGATCCTAAAGATCTTAATCCCTCCCTCTCGGTGGCACAGGTGACACAGATCTGAGTGGAGGACGATGTTTTTGTGAGAGATGCAGTTGAAATAATGGCATGATTTTACTCGTATTGTCCTTTGGGGAAATGAGTCTGCTCATTTCTTGCATAGTTAATGTGATTTACTGATAGACCCTTCTGATAAGGTATTTCCTGACACTGATGAGTTCAACTGTAACACTTCACATATCAAATTAAATTTTTGTTGACCAGTTCTTCACTGGGACACTTTATGCAACACAACACATAAACTAGGTGCTCGGGACTCACGTTCATGTGGTCAAAGTCATGTGAGAATAAAGGTACTGGAACACAAAAGAATGTAAACAATAGCTGATCATCAAGGTCCAAGTGGTTTCCATCAGTATTATTCAATAGTAGCGTTCATCAGTACTGATCTCAGTGGGACTGGGAAAGATTTTAAAATATAAGGCAACATGAGCAAAAGAGAGAAAGTCTTTTTAATTTATCTGTTTGTGACCATTTGCAGTGAAATTTACACATAAATACAGGAAATGAATCTTTTTAAAATTTAGTTTAGTACCTCCATTTATACACCATTGTACTAAAAGCAAAATAAGTGTTCAATGTAATCTAATGTTTACTTTTCCTCTTCTTTCATGCAGCTGATTGGATTTGTGTATGCCTGTTACGTGATCAGTATTTTCATGGAGGAGGAAGACAGCTGTAAGTACTGATACATACCTCTCCATCTCTGGGGTGAGACTTAGTCTTGCATTAACTACCAAGGTGAAGAACAGTTTGAAAACTGGCAAAATCTGGCATTCATGTGAACAAGTAATTGTGCTCAAAGACATACTTTTTTACATAGTCTTACATTATCTAGCTGTCAGGATTGTACTTCTTAAACTTCCACCTAGAGATCTGTGAACCACTTGCATGAGCCAGTCACACTGCTGAAAATCCACACTGCATATATATATTTATGTAAGTCTTTATGTAGGTACATTTAAATTTGAATCTAAACTCCTGAAGCCAGTTAGTCTGTTTTTCCAAATGACAGCTTTATCAGCAATAAACCTGAGATGACAGATCAAGCCATTTACAGTGTGCAGTATCTGATGAATAGGCAGACCTGTTCAAATCTTGATGTAACTAGAACATGCATATAAAATGGTGAGCCCATGCTCTTAATCTGCCTTTATCGATAAAGCCTTTATATAACTACCCATATTGTTTAAAGAGTGTGTGCATACCTTTAAAAAAATATATACCAAAAGTCATTGAATTGGCACTGGAAAAATACAAATATACTGAAAAATTGGTGGGATGTTGTATGAAAAAAGGTTGAAAGAATTACCTAACAAGTTTACCATACCCACATGACTACCATTGCAGTTGGTAAAAGCAGTAGTGAAGATGGAACGATGCTGGATGAGCAATGAGGAGCGAATACAAAAAGAGGTCTATATAAAAAGGACAATATGTGATCATGTCAGATACTTCCTCTCATATATGAGGAGAGAAGCGGTAAAATATCTACCAATAGGAAAAAAAAAGGAACAAATGCCAATAACAGTTTATGGCTATAGGATTAATAATAAACAACCAAATATTTATTCATAAACTTTTACTCATAAATCTTAACATCGTTGTTTCACTTTTTCACAGAATGGCACTAGTGGGTGAAATGAATACAGTAGAAAAAAATAATTCAGTTTGTAGGAACGCATTTGATAATATCACAAAAATCTTATTGAATGCATAATTCAAGTAATTCATGACTGTGATGGTAAACCATACTTTCTGATTGAAAACAGTGTGAAGGACCATAAACAAAATACTTTTCCATTGTTACAAACTGTACAAGGTTTGGTTCTCCATCATAATGCAACAGACATTTGTGTGAAATCCATTTCAACACTTATGTTTAGATTTCTCATAAGAAGAAAATATATCAGAGATTCTCAGATCAAATGGGAAGGAGTCATAAGCACAGTGCACGTACTGTACTGTGAAAAGCTTCAAGGAGCCTGGACAGAGATTGGTGTTGTAAAGGACAAAAATGTGAACACTTGGAAAAGCAACTTGAAACGTAGGTCTTGAGGAGGAGGAAAAGCCAAGCCAATGCTTCCTTGAAAGCTGGGAAT
Source organism: Psittacula echo (assembly GCF_963264785.1). Lineage (NCBI taxonomy): Eukaryota > Metazoa > Chordata > Aves > Psittaciformes > Psittacidae > Psittacula > Psittacula echo. The sequence continues at coordinate 123,493,296 of NC_137737.1, forward strand.
TGACAGTTAGGAACTGGTAACACAGGGTAACAGCAGAGGATAGCATGGTAGCAAGATAGCTGTATAATTTGGGATGTATGAACAGAGACTTTGGTCAGTGAAATCCAGAGACAACTCTGTTCTGTCTGACTGTGTTGAGTCATGGCAGTAGCTAGGGCTTCATACATTTCTGGAGCAGAGAGACTCCATTAAGTTATTTGGAAGGCTAGCAGACTGATAAGCAAGGCACAAACTACAGTGCCTTTCGAAGACTAATAGTGTGCATGTAGTACATGCACACCCACGTATAAACACAGATATATGTGTACCTGGGAAGACAGACTCTTTACTTTTTACATATAATAATATGCTTGTGTTGGTTTTGATTAGTCTTGTATAGTGCACTTTACATATCTGTGTTTTATGCATGTGTGAAAGACAAAGCTCTCAGCAAAAATGCAACATGTTTACGGAAAATGCAATGACCTGCTAAGGAGCATATGTGGTTTATATTCAGGGCCTCGCAAGAAGGTCATTGTCAAGTTAAGGGCCTTTTCTGCTTAGAAAACGTGTTTACTTCGGAAGAGTTGGGGCAAGGTCTGTCTTTGACATGTAAGGCCTGATCCAGTTTCCTCTGACTCCAAGCCTACCTTACTGTCTTTTGAGAGTCTTGTGACATATGATCATAGAATCATAGAACGGCTTGGGTTGCCAATCCTCCTGCCATGGGCAGGGACACCTGTCCACTAGACCAGGTTGCTCAAAGCCCCATCCAACCTGGCCTTGAACACTGCTAGGAATAGGGCAGCCACAGCTTCTCTGGGCAACCTGTTCCAGTGTCTTACCACCCTCATAGTGAAAAATTTCTTCCAAACAACCAATCTAAATCTACTCTCTTTAAGTTTAAAGCCATTCTCCCTTGTCCTGTCCCTACATGCTCTCAGAAACAGTCCCTCTGCATATTTCTTGTAGGCTCTCTCAAGGTACTGAGAGGCTTCTCTAAGGTCTCCCCGGAGCTTTTTCTTCTCCAGGATTAAAAACCCCAATACTCTCAGCCTTCCTTTACAGGACAGGTGCTCCAGCCTGAACCATCATCTTCATGGCCTCCTCTGGACTTGCTCCAACAGGTCCAAGGGAATGATACCAATGGAAATTTAATCACTGAGAACGGAGAACAACTGACATTTATTGACCAGTAAAACACATCAAGTGCTACAGTGGTCCTAACCCAGTGCCCATTGTCCACAGAGAAATTGGGCATCCATATTTAATTTCCGCTTGTCTTTCAGAACTGCCAACAGCAGTAACTTTTGTTACAAGCGAAAATCATCTCAGTCATCTTGGAAAGTATGGTGTAATTTAGCTCAATGTCCTTCATTAGGAATGGGCAAATTTCCCGTTTTCACTTGTACCTTTACATTTAATCTTCTAGACTCTTGTGTGAACAGATTTTTTTAGTTAGGGGAGGATGACCGGGGGCAGGGGCAAGGGCGATGTGCTGGAAGTTGGTCATAGCAGCAGCATACACACAGCTAGGAGATTCTGCAACCAGTGAAGGGAAATAATGTCTGCTTTGTTGCCTTTTTTATTCCCTTCTAAGATCCTGAATCCAGCCAAAAGCAACTAAATAGCCCTTTAGTGTCTCACTTGCTGCTAATTTATGTCAAAATGCCCATTTGTTTTTTAGAGTCCTCTATGCTTATAGATACCTATATTGAAGACAAATGTTAACTCATTCATAGCAATCCCACAAATATGTTTTAAAAGAAGAAATGTCTGTGTAAGGCGAAGTGGGAAAATGGTTTCATTTGGTAATTAGCTAAGAACAACAGGACTTATTCTGGAAAAAATCACATTGCTAACTTGCAGAATCATGAAGAAACCTTTAAGAGAAGTACCATGGTGCTTCAAAACAGTCAGGTTAAAAGTAGACAGGGATTACATTAGGATAAAAGTCCAAGAAACTGTAATGAAAGAGCAACTTTATGCATTTTAATATGATGCAGCAGATTCTTTTCTCAAGTAACAGCTATTCTATCATATTTTTGCAGTAGTTTGCACAGAATAAATCCTCAGCCATCTGAGTCAAAACCTCCCTAATTAAAAGTACTCTGCAATATTCAATGCACCAAGTTAACCCCAGTTCTTGGTCTGACACCCGTCAGGCAGACTTAAAAATTAATAATAGCTGCCTGTTTAGCCTCTGTGCAGTGCTTAAATGGATTTTGAGCCTGACATATTGGCTGATGGACACTTTCCTGAACAGTAATAATGCTTGAGGAAACATTTATTTCTATCTATTGCTCACCTTACCTACGTTTCAGCCTGTAGTTAACTTTTACTTAGAAGGAAGCTGATAGCAGGTCAAAAGGAATGAAAAAGAAGACATGTAGAAGGCACACTGCCGTAGTGGGGTTAATACCTGCCATCATTCATCCAAATGAAAAAGTCTATTTATATCTCTTCTCTTCATTTTTTCATTTCTTTCTTTGTAGATCTATCAATCTATATAAGCCCTTTTGAAGGAATAGAATATGTGAAATCTGTAATCATTAAAGCCTGTCACTATCCTGTTTGTGAATCATTTTCTCCTAAAAATGAACTCAGAAGCTTGTTGCCACCTTGTCAGAGTTACTGAATGGTTTTAATAAAGCAGAGTCTGGAGCCTAGGCAAAATGCATTGTTAAAATCATTATTAAATTTCTAAATAGTTTCTCGACTTTTTGAGAAATGGTTGATAGCACTATTGCTGCTATATACTAGTTCATAAATATGACATTGACACACGTCATAGGTGCCAGAAGTGATAATTCTGTACTGTATGTGAATTTGTGGAGTGCAAGCTGGGTTGCATACAAATTTCATAAGGAAAAAAACAGTGAAATCAGAGGGGAATATTTGCCACAAAACCTCAACTGTGATTTCAACATTTATTATACAAACAAGACTGAAACACCAAAAGGTCAATCCGAGGAAGCTCAAACCTCTTTTGTGCATGAGCAAAAATAAAGGAAAGGGCTTCCATTCATGATGAGGGAAAGCTTTATTCCCTAAATGAAACACAGGACAAAATTAAAAAACAAAAAATTATGTATTTTTCTCTCCCTTATGCTAGATGTATTTAGAGCTCAGCCGTACATTCAAAACAGAGGGGAAGATGAATCTGCTCTTAAAAAGGAAGTTTCCCCATACTGTGGTATCAATAGGAACCTCTATATGCCATCATTTTACAAATATTAAGTCTCACAAGATACATTATTACCACCACTGGAAAACAACTACATTGCTTTATCTGACATACGTCATTACATTTGTACACACCACTGAGCATCTGTTGGCAGTAATCAAACAAGAGAGAAAGAATTTTTTCTTCACATTTAATTTAATATTTGTAGTTACAAATAGTACTAGGTCCAACAATGGTAAATTTCTTAAAAATATGCTATTTTTTGCAAAATGAATGAAGAACTAGCAATAACTAGTAATTAGCAATAGACCTATATATGTTTGTGTGTGTGATTACCTTCATATGTAAATATACGTTTGCTTAACTAATGAGTTTTTGAGGTTTTTTTAATCTTTGCATCCATTGCAATTGTCCATGTGGTTGAGTCTATTTACTTTCTAGAAAAGAGAATTTTTGTCATAAAATGCTTAATATCAAGGATGACCAAGAAGGAGGATACTGCAGTACACTTCTGTTGGGCAATACAGGAATCAAACATCCCCAGACGACTACCCTAAATTACCTCACTAAAAATGAGGACTTATGAAACTTGCCACACCACAGCCAGCAGCACAGACCATCGCTGGGCTTTAGCACTCACAGCTCTCACCTCTAGGTCATAATGACTTGAGATATTGAAACAAAGTGTGTTTTTACTGACCAAGGGATGAATACACTTGACACAGGCTTTTAAAATTGTAAGTTCAGCTGCCTGGCACTGAAACAGCACTGTAGCTGCCAGATTGACATCATTCTCCAGGCTCTGGCATTTTTGTAAAATGGCTATGACCATCAGTATTTTTGGAAGGCTTGAAAAAGCAGTTTGCATCTTTCTGTTTATCTGGACAAGCAACTCAAAAGCCCAGAATTTTTATATACCAGTTTTTGGTATATAAACATCAGTTTGGTATTTATATATCAGTTATTTTCAAAGGCATAGACTATATGTACTACTAGGCACAGAACAGCAATGGATGCATAACAAGAATGTGTTCTGTAAGTGTTCATTCATAGAACCATAGAATCATAGAATGGTTTGGATTGGAAGGAACCTTAAAGATCATCTAGTTCTAAGTCCCCTGCCATGGGCAGGGATAGCTTCTTCTAGACCAGGTTGCTCAAAGCCCCGTCCAGCCTGGCCTTGAACACTGCCAGGGATGGGGCAGCCACAACTTCCCTGGGCAACCTGTGCCAGTGCTTCACCATCCTCACAGTGAAGAATTTCTTCTGAACAACTAATCTAAATCTCCTCTCTTTCAGTTTAAACTCATTCCCCCTTTAGGCATTGGAAGGCTGCTGTGAGGTCTCCCTGGAGCCTTCTCTTCTCCAGGCTGAGCAATGTGAGCTCTCTCAGCCTGTCTTCACAGAAGTGTTCCAGCACTCTGATCATCTTTGTGGCCTCTTCTGGATGCACTCCAACAGATTCATGTCTTTCTCCTGGTGGGGGCCCCAGAGCTGAACACAGTGCTCCAGGTGAAGACTCAGTCAACTGAATAGTTTTCTAAAAATAAACAAATGTGGACTCCTGCAGAGACGAAAAGTCTAACATAGCTGTCCTCAGACGTGGTCTGTGACATGGAGCTCAGCTAACACCATAAGACATCTGGTTGGTGATGGGTGGTTCCTGCTGCTCCTTGCCCCAAGGTGCTGCCCACATTTCAGGGTGGCTCATAACAGGGAGTGATTTGCTCCTTGTTAGCAGCTGTTCTCATCACCTTGCAGATGCCCAGCATGACCTGAAGGAGGGGTTGAAGTGCAATCAGCAATGGCACCAGAAATATCCAGGGTGCTCCCTCAGTTCAGCTGTGGCCCAAGCCAATCCCACTAAACATTTGATGGATGTAAATGTCAAATTACAGTTTCTGTAGATTTTAGAGGTCTGTCCAGCTGGAGTTTTTTGATTCACCTACTTACTATCCTACGTATACCTGACTCCACTCTCACGCGTACTCTGGAAATATAAAGGATAAACCTGTTATTCTATCAATATTGCACAGTCTTACATTGGTGTCCTCCTATTTATCATTAGCCTTAATGTGTGAATTAACTGAAAAATGCATGCTCACTCCTACACTAAATTCTGAAGTATTTAATGAAGGGATACAGCAAGGATGCTATACTATTTAAATTACCACTACTTACTATTTCAATTGTTCTTTGTTTTCCTTTACATTGTTATCATGCATTTCCCGAGCAAGCATTTGTTCTAGTTCCTATGGAAACGTGCACGGATACAACGCACAGAACCAAGGATAAAACCTCTGAGGTGGTTTAAAATAAAAGCAGTTAAAAATAAATACTAAATACTAAATACTAGAAAAATAATCTAGATCCTAGGTAAGTCAATAGTGAAAGAATTGCAGTGGAGGCAAGATTCCGTCTTCTTTTTTTCTGCTTAAAAGCCATAGATGAATAATCAGCCGCAAGAAACTCAAAAAAAAAAAAAAAAAATATATATATACCCATACCACCCTCTGCTTTTACATTCCCCTAGCAAAATGTACAAAATAGTCTTCATTTACAGTTGAAATCTCCATGGACTGTTGCAGAACACTTTGTTCAAGCTAAGAGATTGTCTTTAAATAATAGATAGTGTACAGTATACTAAAAGGGAAGTCTTGGCTGTGAAATATTTCTCAAAGCAGCAAGAAAATACTGTACATTTCATGTGGAATGCAACATGTAAGGTTTATCCAGATATGGTGCAGCCAAAACGTGAGAAAATGGCATCATCTAAATGACATGTGTAAACTAATTGCACTTTTTTATTGATAGAGCTTAGCTTACTAATGGTGTGAATCAAATAACTTGAAAAAAATCCTCTCGAGTTTCTATACCACTTGAGTAAAACATTTTAGTCTATCTTCGGTAAATTCATTTCTTACTGCAGGGTTGTCTCTAACTTCCTCTTCCTGCACAAGTTTAATTATGACTTTAAACTCAGACTAACTTTCCTGGCAATAAGCATGAAGACAATAGTCAAGATGCCATTTTCACACAAGCAAGCAGCTCATTTATTTTTCATTAAGAAAAAGGGTAAATCACTCAAATTATAAGTTCTTCCAGTGTCTTCCCACAATTCCTCCCAAAAGCACAAGACAGATTTTTTTTCCCTGAAATTCAGTGGGCAGGAACCACCTTAATCACTTTAACACAAAGGATTATTATCAGATATTCTCCAGAATATTAGTAGGTGAGAGCAGTAGACATCTACACATGGTACAGCTTTGAAATGTTCCTGTGTAGGTAAAAACTCGAGTAGCCAGAACCAGCTGCCTGGCACTACAGATAGCTCAGCAAATGATGTGTACTCTGCTCTGCGTCGTATATCGAAATGATACTTGATCATTTTGATCAAGTCAGAATTATCCACTCACTCATTTTTGTTTTCACAAAGTTGAGGGAGAGTTTAGGAGTGTAAATTTTTGAGATCTCTTTCATTCCAACAAACTGTGTGAGCTTTCAGATACCAAAAGGTACAGAGCTACAGTCATTACCTTCCATCTATGATTTTGGATTATGACTGTAGAAATATGTACATATATATAAGTAATGGTTTAAATGGGACTTCAGGAGAATAGGTTAAGCATTTAGAAATAATCTGTATGGAAAGCAAAAGATGTTGTTCACAGAAAGTACTAGCACTGTTCTTGAACAGAGAAAGGTGTCTGAACAGTATCATGTCATTTATTGGACAATTTCTACCTGTTTGGATAACTACATGCATATATATGTATATATGTGTGTAGATGGATATGTATATGCATATGTATGGATACGTATTTGTATATATACACATTTTGTTTCAAATGTAGGTATATACAGACTCAGTTTTGAGCTGATTTCCAGACTGATAACTAGAAAGGAGTTTTTAAAGGCTAGTTTGCTACTACCTTATAAATTTCTGGTTTGTAAATATAATTCATGTTAAGCATTCCACCATTGATTCTGAATATTCAGACTAGCTATAAGGAAGAATTTTTGTTCAGTGAGGCTGGGTGAAACACTGTCACATGTTGCCCAAAGAGGCAGTAGATTCCCAGTCCCTAGAAACATTCAAAGTCAGGCTCTGAGCAGCCTGGTCTGGTTGAAGATGTCCCTGCTCATTGCAGGAGGGGTTGGACTGAATGACCTTTGAAGGTCCCTTCCAACCTAAACTGGTCTATGATTCTGTGATTCTATGATTCTATTCATATTACATTCCATATCCTATATATATATATATACACCTGTATATACATAAAAGACAACTTCAATTAAGAATATAATTATAATCATATAATTTTCCTTAAACTGCAGATCATACCTTCCTTTAAGATTTTTTAGTTTACTACTGTAACAAATAATATTCTTGTTAAAATTGAATTGTTATTCTGATTAGAGGGGATATATTGTTATTGAGAGTTCCTTAACATTTCTTAGATCCACGCATTGCCTCCCTACTCCCAAATATTCAGTATGCCTTTTTTAACTAGCTGATTTGATTCAAGCTTCTACTTATCTAATTTAATATTGATTTTGTTTTAGTCTCCACCTTCCACCTCCTTGGCCTTTCTGTTCAAATTAAATCTGCTTTTAAATGGATGCCATCTCAACCCCAACTGCCAGCACCTTAGCCTTTTCACTTAAATTGCATTTACTGTTTAATCAATCTTACTCCAGCATCCAGCGTCCCTCTCCTGAGCTTTCCACTTGACATCACATACAGGCCTAAGTGGTGCCCATTCCTTTCCCTACCTTTCACCAAGCTTCTCCACTAAAATGAAACCTCTTTACAAATCCATTTTCCGCTTCCCGTACCAATCATCTTACTTCTTAATTTTTAAATGGCAACAGCTTCTTGTCTGGTTTTATTGTGGAGCTTGAAAAGAAACTTTTCAGACTCCCACTCTTCCAAGTAAATGCCATCTCCACTGCATCTTAATTTGCATGCAAATGGGTGATTCTAATTTATGGGCCTCAGCTTAAGTAATATCCATTTCATAGTTATTGTTACTTGTGTGATAATTTCCCAATTAGCACATCATGTCTAAGAGCTCTGTCTGAAAATCTCTGTTTGAAAATCTCAGCTCTAAATCTCATAAATCTAAAGGCAACTAGCATGTTCCAGCAAGAAAAGTCATCAGTTTTGTTTAGAAAAGAAAGGAATAATAATGTTGATTACTGATAAAATCAAAGCAAGAGAAAGATCCTTGCAAATAAAGTATCCCAAGGATTTCTTAGAAGAACCACAGTCAAAAAACTAGAGAAAGAAGATATTAAAATATTGAAACTAATTTAAGGAGTATTTTGCTAAAACCTTTTCTTTATCTTGTTGAATTTTAATGTATATGTAGTTCTCTTTACTGTGTCTCTGTTGTCATCACACCTTCAACCCTTCTTAAAGTGACTTTTCTAAATTCCTCTGATTTGTACACCTGAACTTGTTGTCTATATGTTGTACTTTTCAGATTTTCTAATTGCACTATTTCAATAGCCCTAATGATTTTAGGATATAAGAGAATCAAGATTTATAACAAGAGGTGTTATCTTCCTAAATCGGGTGATATAGCTGATACAGTTTTCAAGCCAGCCAAATAGAATGTATTACTTGTTCCTAGAAAACCTGTTTTTCAAAAAGGCTATATCATATGTATTGTCCGTGTTCCTGATGTGCTTTATTGGCTCTAGACCATAACAAGTCTTTCTCTTACCAGTGCTCTGTGGTCTGGGTCAAAGCTGGACTCACTATGTACTTCATTTGACATTCTTTTGCCTTGAATTGGTAAATATACAGTTGGTTTTGTTAGCTGAAATTTAACATCAGTACCTCTGTGCTTTTCTCAACATTACAGGTTAGCTGCAGCAAAACCAAGTAATACTGTGTGAGTCTCACCATTTTTATGATGACTCTTATTCCTTGGCATCAATTTCTACTCATTTTCCTTTCTTCCTTAATCATGACAGTGTGTTATTTCGGAGGACTGAAATTTGAGAGTTACAAGGTTTTCATAAAAGTGTAATTTTTACTTCATCTTTCTTCAGGAAGAGGAATTCTTATGGATGAGGTCACTATTGCATTATCTTTCTTTATCATTAGCAGATTGATTCACTGGTGGCTTCAAACTGAGTATTAATCCTGTTACAGACTCTATTCCTCTTTTGCACATTCATCTTTCTCTAATATGAAATGATACCAACTTTCTAACAATGAGAAAATCATTTTCCTAGCTATCATGTTTGCTGACAAGCATGATATTTCTTTTCACTCCATCATCTATAAGAAGACCACTGGCCACTGTACGCTCCAATTTTATAATGCTTTACATTCTTAGCTCTATTCTCAAAGGTGAGAACATAATCATATTATATTTTGGGGTTTTGAGGAGACGATTTGAGTTCGTGATAGACAAAGTCATGCCAAAAGAAATGTTAAGAAATCAGCAAGATGACTTGAAGGTGAAGACAGAGCAGCAAAAAAGCAATAACAATATGAGGTGCAGTGGGTTTCCCGCCTGCAGAGAAACATCCTCAGAGACAAACGGGTATTAATTGATGCACTTAGATGTGATTAAGTAGTAGACTTAGCAGAAATATCCACAATGGCTCTGAAATAGTGGATAATCAGATATTCTGAAGCAGATGGAGGGTATTATAGAAGGACTTACTATAGAAGGGCAGAGAAGAGATCCAGAGCAGCCCTGCGGAGAAGGACTTGGGAGTATTGGTCGATGAGAAAATGAACATGAGCCAGCTTCAGTGTGCGCTCGCAGCCCAGAAAGCCAACCGTATCCTGAGCTGCATCAAAAGCAGAGTGACCAGCAGGTCAAAGGAGGTGATCCTGCCCCCCTACTCTGCTCTTGTCAGACCTCACTTGGAGTATTGTGTGCAGTTCTGGTGTCCTCAACATAAGAAGGACATGGAACTGTTGGAACAAGTCCAGAGGAGGCCCACGAGGATGATCAGGGGACTGGAGCACCTCCCGTATGGAGACAGGCTGAGAAAGTTGGGGCTGTTCATCCTGGAGAAGAGAAGGCTGCATGGAGACCTCATAGCAGCCTTCCAGTATCTGAAGGGGGCCTACAAGGATGCTGCAGAGGGGCTATTCATCAGGGACTGTAGTGACAGGACAAGGGGTAACGGGTTCAAACTTAAACAGGGGAAGTTTAGATTGGATCTAAGGAAGAAATTCTTTACTGTGAAGGTGGTGAGGCACTGGAATGGGTTGCCCAAGGAAGTTGTGAATGCTCCATCCTTGGTGGTGTTCAAGGCCAGGTTGGACAGAGCCTTGGGTGACATGGTTTAGTGTGAGGTGTTCCTGCCTATGGCAAGGGGGTTGGAACTTGATGATCTTAAGGTCCTTTCCAACCCTAACTATTCTATGATTCTGTGATTATAGGACTTGATAGTGCATTTACTGAGGCCAAAGATGACTGGAGTGACACTGGTCAGCAGAAGGGTTATTTTACTGACTTCCCTATCTTGAAAAACTAAATACAAGAACAAACAGAAGAGCTTTCTAGCTTGTGCTCATCCACAGAGATGAAAAATTGAAAGGATAAGACTGAGAATCTGTTGATCACAGAAGGAGTTTATCCATTTTTGTTTCTGATCTGTAGACTTGAATTCAGAGAAGCCCAATGGGACCACAGACTTACTCGGTAAGAAGAAGAATGTGGGATTTTCTGCTGTGATGCGGAGAGGAAGGCTCCAGCAGTGCTGGAGGCAGCATTGTCTGCTTAGCAGAGGAAAAAATGTATTTTGGAGTTGAAAGAAGGTGAAACCCTGGAAGATGAGTGGTAGAAAGCCTTGGGGTCTGCTTTCATAAGGACTGAGAAGATCACTGTGAGGCAGGGTGTATCTGTGAGCACAGTGTAGTTGCAGAGGAGAGAATGCATACAGTGCCCCACACGAAGGAGCAAATGTCATGTGGTGAAGCAGGATTTCTATACAGGATGTCACTGATGGATATGGGAGCAGGATGATAAATGGGAAGGAGGATGAGGAAATGGAAATGGCCTCATCTGAAATGGAAAACAATGTTACGTAGTCTTAATGTCTTTGATATCACAAAGTGGAAGATGTCACCAGATCAGTATTCTTCTGGAAAACCTGATACCTGACCTCTCAGGCTACTGGAAGTACATGTTTTAGCGTGAGTATCAAGTTCAAGGCGTCAAGTCTGCCAAGGCAAACGTTATTTCTGTACCTGGATCCCAGCCAAGTCAGCTACTAATAAAGAAAGGAAGGGCTAGGGAAGAAGCAGGCTCTCCTTTTTGACAGCAAAAGATGCTAACGGGCAGAGGTGTTAAGCAGGTTTTAAAGCAAAGATTTGAAAATAAGGCTATAAAGGACAGACAAGAAAAACTGCAACATGGGCTGAATGTGACAGAGCTTTAGTCATCCAGATCTTTGAAGTGGATGTGCACACGCCTCTTTATAGAAAATTCCCGAAGAAAACCCCAACACAGAGCTCAAAAAAGGCAGCATTAATTTGATAATACACTAGCACATTTCTTCAATAGAAAGCTCAAAGTTACTGGATTATACAGAATAGAAATGAGAGGTTTATGGCATTTCCTCCATTGTTGTCTGTGTCCATGTGATTGGAGAGCCATGCTTCCCATCTGAGCCTTAGCAAAGTCTCTGGCTTCTTGAATTGCAGCAGGATCTGCTTGGCCTCCTGAGTCGTTAGCAGTGCCTTTTCTCCAGCACCTCTAAGACCTGCCTGGTCTGCTGCTCCCCACTGCAGCCTCTACTTGAGGAGCAGGTTGGCAGCTTATTGCCTTGCTGGCTTGTGTCCTGTGCTGTGCCATGAACACAGACACACTCTCCTGAACATCCTTGTCTCAATCCTGTTCACTCTTCATAAGACAAGTAAAGGTATAAACACATGAAGCAAATATCATGTCACAGAGGATCACAGCAGCAAAGTTCAGGAATAGTCTTCCATCCCTAGGAAGATGGGAATAAAAATCCAGAATCACTCAATGATAAGAATAATCCCTCCACTCATACAACCTACTATTTAAAATAAAGCTAAAATTCTGTTGTGAATGGATACTAAGAACTTTATTCTATGCAGAGAAATCCTTTCCTCCAAACGCTACAAGTGTTCTGAAAAGCATGGCTACATGTCATGTGTTTGATCTAGTAAATACTTTGCTCTAGGAAGTTTATCTTTAATTATTCAAAGGAGTTGAACAGGGTCTGCATTATGTAAATGGAACATAATTTCACATACTAAGGCCTCTCTGACTTGTAGTTAAGGTTAGAAACAGCAGCTGTGATATTCCTGCATATATAGTAACCCGGTCTATACTAACGCATAAGTGTTGTCTAAAAAATAAATTATTGGATCATGCTGACAAATGACTGAAGGAAAAAAATTGGTATGGATATAAGGAACAATAGGCCAGAAATAGAGCCCCATGAAGCTCAACTGATGGAAAAAAAAATAACTTGAAGCAACTATACACCAAACTTGCAGCTTAGCAATGAACTGTAAGTTAAATAGATCAATTGTAATTGTTCCTAGCATCTGCACAAAACATTTTTAAAAGAACTCTAGTTTATGGCATCAAACTCAACAGAAATATAAAGGCACGCTAATACCTAACATGTATCCCAGAATCAGAATACCAGAAAAGATCAAAGCATAACTTCAAAAAACAGATTCAGAGTTCTGTCTCTTCTGAAGCCAACTTGGACACATTTATCATGAAGATCATGTGTTTGGAGGTGTGACTGAAGCTGTAACAGCCTTCTGTACAACAGTCTTTATTCTTGACTACTTGAGCTGCCATTTTAGTAGATTGACCAGGTATATATTGTGAAAACTCAGTGTCATTGTCTCCTGGGATTGTGTGCATGTAATTGATAACTGTAGTTTCTTCACATTTAATACCTTTTTTGCATGGATTATATTTCCTTTGCAACCTGAATTTGTACATAAGCAGTGTAGTAACTTTAATGGTAAGAAAAGAGGGAATCCCAGAGCATCCTGCACCAAAAGGGGTTAGGCAGGAAAAGTTGCCACAGAGGGGAAAATCAGTAATTAGTGAAAAAACTGAGCTAAGATTTTTCACCTTTCTAATCTTCTGACTGTATAAAAGTAATGTAGGAGGCTGTAATTGGAATTGTTTGCAATTTACTTTGATCATATGCAGAAAGAGGGCTACCCTTCACTGTATTTGAAATCTTATTCTAGAACTAGTGGTAGCACCTTTAAATACCAGCCAGAAAAAAGCTTTCTTTGTTTGAAGTGTTTTTAAATGCAACTTCCATATTATGTGTGGTGACTTTACTCTTCTAGGGACTTTTACCATGTAGCAGCCAGGAGTCCTAATGACTTGAAAGTCATTAAGGATGATGAAGAAATGCTTATTTTAAGAAAAAAACCCAATCAGGCAGCCTGTCATTTAACTTCAGTGATGGGATGGTATGGCTGCAAATAGCTTTCAAAGGCATGGCAGAGAGTATATTTTGAAAAGGTACTTTCACCTGGCCAGAGCCTTGGGTGACATGGTTTAGTGTGAGGTGTCCCTGCCCATGGCAGGGGAGTTGGAAGATGATGATCCTTTCCAAGGTCCTTTCCAACCCTAACTATTCTATGATTCTATGATTCTATATTTGGAATGTCTGAGGGGTCTGGGTTGAGAAGGTTTGAGCCATTTTCACTTCCTAACATCATACTTCTTTGTTTTACTGCACAGCCATATCCTTGGAGAATAAAAATCCCTGTGTACCTGATATTGGTATCCTGGATGTCGTAACACCAATAAAATGAGGAGAGACTTTGGTAGCAAAGATCGCAGTTAAGATTTCCATAATAGTGCCCTTTCTAAGGCAACCTGTGAGATGATGCTTCTTTCAGCACAGTCCTGCAGAGAAGCGTGGTATTTACATGCTGCAATGTAGGGCAGTTTTATAAGTGATGCTCTGTCTCACTAGGTGAAGACTAAGAAGAAAATCTGGTGCAAAATCTTAATAATTACTGTGGAACCCTGAAATATCCCTCTTTTAGCTTCTAGTAATAAAAGTTTATGCAAAAGATTGTCTCATTAATTTTCTTCCACTTTATCCAGTTTTAACCTGATTACTGTCTGCTAGTGCTTTATAGAGACAGAGCAGCAATCACAGTGCCACATATGATTACTGATGTCTCTTCTCCCTTTCTTAATTGTCTTGCACATGTTTTCCCTCCTTTAGTCCTCTGCATAAATGAGAAGCTATTCCTGGAATCCTACAAAGGAAGGTGTGATACTTTAGCTACATGACTCGAGGTTTAGGTGCTCAGACTTAGTATGAAGTTAGCAAAACAGAGAGTATTGAACCCAGAATGGATCAGCCTGACTGGTTCAGTGATGGGTATAAGAACAGTGTGTCTCTTGAGAATGAAAGGCAGCTGGGAAAGTAGACACCCTGGAAAAAAAAACTAACCATGCTTATCTGGAAAGTTTCTATAAGCTACAAGTGCAAACATTGGAAAATCTGAAATGTAGACTTTATGCATCTAGCGCTGACTTGCCATCAATCCTCCATTTTTGCTTCCTCTTTCTTGTTGACTTTGGCTTCTTTTCTTACTACCTGTCACTTATGTCACCTGGTTACACTCTCCCCAATTATATACCTTTTCTTAATGAGTATGACTGCATTAATATATTACCATTCAAAGAAATCTCAGCACAAGGAAAATAATTCAATGCAAAATAGTATTTAGAACTTCAGAAAATCTATGGTGCATAAAAGCACACATTCAGTCAGCTGCTAGCCTGCCCCTCTCTTGAAAGAGGACATCTGGATGTGCCAGCCATTCAAGCCACCAGTCTGGGGGCTTGCTTACACTTATAAAAAGGGGAGGCATCAAAGTATTACAGGCCAAGAGGGTGCAGGATTTACTAAGAATTGTGCTATCTGCATATGGCCACTCTGTTAATACCTGCACCTCCAGACACAGTTAGAATTTGCCAACTTTGAAAAGGAGAAATTAGTAATATACCAATGGGCTGACAAGCTTTGGCAGCTGTTTGCACAGGGCCTGCCAGCAGGCCAGTGGGATATTGCCAGGGAAGCTGAATTCCAGATGCGAGGATGGGAAAGGAGACAGACACGATTTTTTCAGAGCTCCGGTTCTTCTGTGCTTACTTCAAAGGAAAGCAAATTTTAACAGGCATATGGGCAAACGCACTGGATTAATAATAGTAAATCAAACCTACATGTCATCTGTCAAGAAAAGAATAGCAAAATTACTAGCGATGGTAGATACGCTTTCCTCAGCCGGCAGCATATTGCGCTTTTCTCACTCAGGCAGATTATGACAACTGTTCCTCTGATATGGCCTGTGAGTGAATGAGCATCATTTTAATGGACTACCCACAGTGGACAGCCAGCGTAGATTTGCACTTCCAAGCCCAGCAGGTAGTGAACTCTAAAGGAACATTTCACATTGGCCATTAAGCATCCAGCATGACCACAAAACTGAGGTGACACAAGCAGAGAGCAATTCCCTGGGAATATGGATCATGTTTTGCACCCAGCTGCAGAAAAAATAACTAGCTTCTGCTGTAACCTGCTGTTATCTGAGAGGTGCTAAAAAATCCTCTCCCTAGGATTTTAAGTTTCTCTCTGCATGACTGTAGTTAAAGACTGGACTCCGTGGGGTGTTCCTTGTTTAGTGACTGAATATCCCTACTGCTAACAACTTGTGGGGTTTATTGGTTTGGGGGGGAGAGAGGAAAGCTTGGTTTTGTTTTTGTTTAAATTTAATGCATAGAAACCTAGAATTGTATAGATTTTTTTTATTGTTGAACTTTCTTCCAGGCAGATGAACTTTCTGAAATTAATTATTGTAGTCCCATGAATTTATGGTAGAAATTATCTATAGTCCATTAACCAGGCCAGAAATTAACAAAATCAATTATTTTATATCATCCTTAAACTGTTTTCCCCTTGGGAAACCTATACAAACGTTGCTGCTGTTTACTTTTGGACAATTAAAGAGGGAGGTATGCATCCAAAAAGTTCACTCAATGTAAAGTTTTTAAGTATTTTATCAAAGTTGAATGTCTGAGATCTCTGTTTGAACTGAAACATGGATAGTAATAAAAATTCAAATTTCTGTATCTAAGGGCTATTTGTGGTCTTAGTCCTGAAAGTCCTAGATAAAAGTGGTGAAACTATCAGGTAAAAACAGACTGAATTTTTAAAAGTAACTTATAATTCTAATAACTGATGACCAATCTTCATATTGAAGAGCTATCAGACGTAAAATAGAGTGTAGAATGAAAAATGGCACATTCCATTCTCTTGTGTGATAGAGCAGCTTTTTGCCTTGAGAATTAGCTTCACATCAATTTTAATTCAAAATTCAACTTTAATACTATATAACGCATCCTGGATTGTCAAAGAGAAAGCCTCAGCTAAACAAATTTTAGCAGTTCATCTCAAAAGTTATGGGGTGGTGCTATTAAATATATGTTCTTTATCAGACAAAGATACATTCTATGATGTTGTCAATCATTAATACATATTGACTTCATTTCTTTCTCCAAAAGATTTGTTGGTAGAAGGATTAGTTACTTTATTCTCTCTCCCTGCTTACAGTGGCAGACAATGTTTGTGATTGCTGAGAGGAATGATGTGTGGTTCTGAAGTGGTGAATTAGCTCAAAAACATACCTTCTAACTCCTTCTATCACATGTCTCCAGTAAAAAAATAAATAAATGAATAAACCCCTTCAAAAAGCAAGGAAAACTGAAACAAATATATATATATCTATCTATGGACATGATTTTTTCTAAAAAATTAATCAGTATCTATGTCTTACATTAGACATAATTTTAATAGATCAATTTTTATCTGCAAATATGCCTCTTCGTAAGGGTTCTATCCCGTTAGTGCTTAAGTGAGGTGATCCTGCCCCCCTACTCTGCTCTTGTCAGACCTCACTTGGAGTATTGTGTGCAGTTCTGGTGTCCTCAACATAAAAAGGACATGGAACTGTTGGAACAAGTCCAGAGGAGGGCCACGAGGATGATCAGGGGACTGGAGCACCTCCCGTATGAAGACAGGCTGAGAAAGTTGCGGCTGTTCATCCTGGAGAAGAGAAGGCTGCGTGGAGACCTCATAGCAGCCTTCCAGTATCTGAAGGGGGCCTACAAGGATGCTGGGGATGGACTCTTCATCAGGGACTGTAGTGATAGGACAAGGGGTAATGGGTTCAAACTTAAACAGGGGAAGTTTAGATTGTATATAAGGAAGAAATTCTTTATTGTAAGGGTGGTGAGGCACTGGAATGGGTTGCCCAGGGAGGTTGTGAATGCTCCATCCTTGGTGGTGTTCAAGGCCAGGTTGGATGAGGCCTTGGGTGACATGGTTTAGTGTGAGGTGTCCCTGCCTATGGCAAGGGGGTTGGAACTAGATGATCTTAAGGTCCTTTCCAACTCTAACTATTCTATGATTCTATGATTCTATGATGTATGTTATTTTATTTAGTGACAGCATTCTAAAGGAGAGCTGCAACATGAAGTAAATACAGTATAAAGAGGAGGTGTAGATAGGCTAGGGCTGGCACTCGGGATGGGCTATCTCCTCAGCATTATGTCCCACTCAGTTTTATGTAAACAGTCTTGTGGCTAAGGTGATGCTGTATGATTGCGGTACATAAAGTTCCATTTTCAGCCAGTTACCCTTTCTTGGACTCAAGACAAGAGGCAACTAAAATCAACAGGGATGGATTTCAGTGGGTATTTCATCAGCCCTTCAATCTCTAAGCTTTATTTCTCCATTCCCTCATCATGGATGAGTAGTCTTTCTTTCTTTGTTTACCTAGTGCATACATTGCCTAGGAAAAGGTTGATTGTTATTAGGTGCTCATATGACAATCAACACAATGAGGATCTAAATTCTGCTCAGGACTTTTATATATAAGCCTATATATAAACCAATTAAGGCAGTTGCTTTCCATGTGACCAAAGAATCCGAATGTGTAGTGAATTTCTCAGCTCTGCACAGGTCTGCAAAAAGCCCTTCTAAATCACCAGAAAAATAACCTCCTCCATGAACATGCTTTTAAGATTTCTAGGATAGTTTCAACATGTGGCTTCTTGAAGCTGCTGGAAATCTTACCAAAAATAGTAAGCCACAGGACTCAGACTACAATGTCTTATTTCAAAATCATTATTACCATAGGAAGGAGCTAAAAACTTCTCAAGAGCAGATATCTCTGAAAGAAATCTTGAGAGAAAGTGGAAGGATTCTGAAACGGCTTCCTGTCCCCACAACTCATCCAGAGATGAAGCAGATGCAGCTTTTTCACATTCAGTTCTCACCATTTTATTTGTAACTCAGTGGATACACCTTTGGTTTTTCTTAGTGTGTTACATTCCTGCGAGTCTATTGAGTTGTAAGAATTTAGGTGAAATTAGGCTTATGAGCTAAACTGTTTCCAATGCCTAAATTTCTTCAAAAACACTTCTGAATTATGAAATATTATATGAGATTATATGCTGAGATTGCCTTAGAGAGAAGCAGCTACATTACCCCACCATGGTTTCTGTTTAAGTATTCTTCAGATCTGTGAATGCTCCTTTCACACGCACACTGGCAAGAGCGTGTGTCTGATCAGTAACCAGGCAGCCTGTCTTGCCAGACACAGAGCTAGACAGACCTCAAGCTAGGCAGAGCACAGAGCCTCCTGTAAGCAGTTTCCACAGCATCTTACCCACTTGGTTTATTTCTTGTAGGCAAACCTGTGCATGCGCTTATTATATTTTTTAACTTAATTTGTCCATATTTCTTTTTAAGTTGACATATTTTCATTTCCATTTGTTCATTTCTGGAACTGTTGTATTTTCAGTTGATTTCATAGGTGGACTTGACACATACTCCTACCGACAGCCCCCCCAGGAACATGTTGAGTTAAAGCCTGTAAAGCCTGTAGGTAAGGTTCTGGTCCTACAGACCACATTAATCCTTCTAACTGGACTGAAAGCTAACCTTCTCCTGAAATAATTTTAGCATCAAGTTACTAATAATTTAATTACATCTTAATTAGAATTTAATTAAAAATTAATCCACATAAAACATGCAAGTAAGGACACTTTTATCATCGATGACATATCCACTAATGCAAGGATTAGTAGATATCACCATGTCTGCCGTGTTGTGCCTCAGCTTAACTCAAGGAGAGGCTCTCAGTGAAGGATGGAATTGATTTCCTGCTGACTTTTTAGCAAGAAAAGAGCTGGTTCACGGCTGCTGCTGCTGCATAAACCTTAATGGGATTAACCCATTTATGGAAAAGCAGAAGTTTTTACATTTGTCTAGCTACTGAAACAAAAATGTTTGCTGAAAAACTGCTAGTCAGCTTAAAGTCTATCTATCTGTAGAGTTCCACTGCAAGTCATTATCTCTTTGTAATCACGTATTTGCTACCACCATGAAAATCACATTTTCATAGGCTCTTCCTACTCTGCTACCTAATGTATAAGTTCATATGCATATATATTCTTTTTATTTGTAGTAAATTCAGATAATGGGGAAACATTACTAGAACATATATTTTGCAGAAGCTCAGGTAACTTCAAGCAGATGATAATTCTAAATATTATTGGTAAAACAGAAGATGTTAATTTATAAAGTCTTCTTAGATGCTTCTAAGTTGTTGCCCTGATGCTTTCTGTCTTTAAACTTACCTTCAGGCCTTTCAAGTATCTTAAATGCAACATGAAACTCATGTGCAGCTAATTGACTGAAACTGATTTAATGGCTTACTGTATTTTACTTACCAGTTAACAGAATTAAAATGAGTTTGAGGGTTTTTCCTGGTGTATGCATGTGTGCACGTGCTGGGAGATTTAATTTAAAGTGGACGATTGCTAACAAGATGTTTTGAGTTGGTGCTTGACACCTGAACATTGCTTGTGACTTTATTCATTTTTTCATGGTTTTTAAATGTATTTTATTCATGCTGCAGCTTTCAGTGTGTAGAAATAAACATGGACAAAAATGTACTCAAGTTTAGTGAGTTATATAGAAAGATTATGGAGGACCAAAAAGGAGAAAAGCCCTCTCAGTATGATGATGTATGTTAGAACAGGAAGAAATATCACATTATGACAACAAAATGAAGTAATGAAGAGTTTGACATGGCATTAAGTACATTCTCTATATTGAAATCTGCGTTTTCAGTAATATTTCTTTAAATGCCAGTTTTGCTGCATTTTCTGTGGAACGATGACAGCAAAATGGGGTTTTGACCATTCTGAATAAGCTTCTATACTGAAAAAAGTAAAAATAGGTATCCAGGATGTAGAATGCCACAGCTACAACATTTACACATCTCCATAAAATATTTTAATGTCTAAACCTGCATTCAGGTTAATTTTACATATTAAATGAATAAATGTTTAGTACTTTGTTAGCAAACTTAATATAACTAAAGGAAAGGGGAAAAGGACATTTTCACAAAATACTTAGAAATAATTCCTATAAAATATGTTCATTTATTTTGCAGCAGAAAAATCACAGAATGTGAGAATTTGTTTTTTAATGGCAGATTTTGGTTAAGTAGCTCAAAGGATTCAGAGATGTTCGAGAGCTTTCAATACTGGAGAATAAATGGCATCTTCTCATTTACCACATATGGGCATTATACAGATGGGAAGACACTCTCTGGCCTCTTTATGGTGCCTGAAGTATAAAATTGGAAGACAAATTATACTGAGTTTTCTTCTTTATCGATGTTTTTGTTCTATGCACTGAAAGATACAGGAGGATCTGTACCTAAGCAGGGAAGAAAAATACTCTCAGTGATCAAAGTCTGAATTAAAAGCCAAATTGCTGGGAACAATTTGAATGGTCAGTGGATTGAGCCAGAAGTTTACAGATGCTTATGTCTCTGCAGCACATCAGCCTTCTAAGACTTCTTTTGATAAGTTAATTGCTATCTGTATCAGTTATATACAGTCTGAGAATCCATAGTATCCCTAAGAAATGTGACTTCTAGAATCCAAGCTGTGAAAAACTCCATTTCTGCTCTCTTAAAGTAGAATGTGAATAATGCTTGTTAAACACAGTCAAAGCTTTAATAAAGGTTACAGATCTTTTGCCATCCTCACCACTTTCCTCATGGGAAAAATTAGCTTGATGTTATTTATAGATGAAAGCTTGGCTATATTTATCCTTTTTTTCACCCCTCTTATTTCCCGTATTTAATTCATAAATTAACTAAACATAACCCATTGGAAACACAAGGTTCTGTGGCCTCATGCAAACTATGCAGAAGACAGTCTGGTTTTATCAAATATTCATATTCAGTATAATGTCTGCTTAGTGCTCACATAATTATTAATGATTAGCAAGTCTAAGATTAGTTTTCCTTTTCACCCCTGAGAAGAGGTTAAACTTGAACTCGTTCCATGGGGAACATCTTTAATGCAAATATGAAATTATTATAGCTTGTCTGTTTGCTTTTCATTCTGCCTATAACTCCATTAGGCTACTGGACAAGGAGAAGAAGAATCTTTGCCTCAAAAAGTGCAGCTTCAATTAAGATGTGTTTAAGGCAGGAGACAACAGAGGAAGTAGAAAAAAATCATCATATTCTCTCTGAGAGACTAAATCACATGGACTATAAAGAGGACTGTTGTGTTTTCATCTGTTTCAAGCACAATATCAACAGCCAGGTCACTTGGTAGTATTTAGAATTGCTTCGTGTAGTGGCACATGGAAAAGAGAGGAGTGTGGAGTTTAGAAGGAAAAAATAGGAAGTTGCATTTTGTCTTGCATTAGGGTTTTTTATCATTATTATTAATGGTTTGCAGAAGTTAAAGTTTACATGTGTGTTATTATTCCTGTTTGGATGAGTATGCCTGATCCAGTGCTACTGTAGCTTTGAGCAACCCTGTTTGGGCAGACACAGAATCGTTAATTCCAGTTAGGGATGTCCCTAGGGTTTCCAGGAACATTGCTAACTTCTGCTCATGAGACTGATTCAGTGTCTGAGAAACTGTCAGTGGAGAGGTCACCACTCTGTGATGGGTCTGTGTGACCCTGTCCTGTTTGCATCTTCTCCTGAGACTCTACCCAATGTAAAATTGCTATGAAAGACCATCATAGATTTTCCAAGATTACACAATGAACACGGTTTACAGGGAGTCAAGTGAGAACACATAGATTCAGCAGACGTGTGGTTGTGGTGAGGACTATCAATACTGTTAAAATACACTGTTAAAATGCATCATCTTAAAAAAAAAATCTGTTATTACGTGAGCTTCAGACATATTTCACCACCTGCGGGATTTTTCCCCTAAAGTTTTTTGCCTGTACGGTATGCATGATACAAAGCTACTACTTTGTAGCCAGCCATTCTTTCTTGTCCTTATATGTGGGTCTCGTAGCCGAAAAAATTAGTGACCAGAGGTGATTGATCCACTTGTTCATTAGTTACTAACCTGTCAGCTGGTGTGAATTTTCAACTCACAAATAGGAAGACAAAGAGAAGAGACTAATTTTTAAGTAATTCATATATTCTGGTTTTTAGGTCGAAGTAAGTAATGAAGTGGACTCAAGACTTCTGCTGCTGCAGCTGAAGAAACAGATTGTAGAAGAAAAGATCAACCTCGTGGCTCATCTTTCTGGAAGAAACCCACCATCCGTTCCTCACGGCATGTGGACTGTTCTTCCTGCAGGCTCAGTGTCATTATCAGCGTTGTTATTTCGTAGATCCTTGTAGATGATCTTGAATTTTTGAATAATTTACTTATATGGACACTTGTAAATTGTAAATTTTTTCTTTTTTAATTTTAATATTTTTACTACATTCAGTGTTAAGGCATGAAAACAAAACCACCTGTGAAAACTAGGAGAAGGGTGCATCTTTCTCAGAAAAAGTCAATATTTTTTGACTGATAGAATCATACTGTGCCTGGTCAAGATTTTGTTGGTAAACAGTAACTTTGACTCCAAAATGCGCAGCAGGAGTCAAACCCTAACAGTGTACAAGAAGTCATTTCAATGCTGTATTTAGAATTCTCGATGTCCAGTCCTTGCATTGTTTGAACTGCTGTATGCTGTAGGAATTGATCTATGACCCTTCTTACCCAGATGTTCGAACACTAATGTACTCACCTAATTGTTGCAATTTTTATATGATTTCTTCTCCATTCCTAATCCCTTTTGCCCTGAGCCCACCATCAGTAGCTGTCTGTGATTTGGAGAGATGTAGGACAACCACTCTATGGATGTCGGTCTCTAGGAATACTTACATCCAGGGCTCTTTAGATGTCTGTGATTTGCACATTTTTAAACTTTTTTCCTCCTTTCTCCCAGGAAGAAGCCAAGCATGAATGTACAGTACGAGGCACCATTTGAAGCCTTAGAAGTCTCTGGGGACTAATTTTGCTCTTAATTTGACAGTAAACAAGCAAACCTGAAAATGTGTGTAAAAATCTGTAAAATTATTTGTAAATACTTCTAGACAAAGAACATGTATGTAACTGTGGTATTTTGTTTTCTATCCTGTCACCACTAGCATAAAGCGATACACAAAGCTATTCACTCTGGGGAACTTGCAGTCTTTTAAACAGAACATTTGGTTTCTTTTTAATTACTTGTTGGAGTGCTGTGCACAGTTGTATGCCCCAGAGAGCTGCATCTCTCCACAGAGCCTACGTGCCTCAGCATTCAGCAGAAGCTTCAGGGGTTTGAGGCTGGTTTTGGTTTTGCAGTTTCTCATTTTATGGTTTCTTTGGTGGGACTGTCAAGAAGGGCATTCCTTCTGGCAGGTGTATCCCTACATCTCTGTCTCAAGTTGAACAGAGGTCCACTAAGTTACTTTGTAAATGTCCTAAGCAGTCTTCAGCTGGTAGTTTCTGGCCCAACAACATTAGATCCTAAATTTGAAGTCTTCTCTTGAATCGACTATTTTCAAGATGAAGGTTAGAAAGCTTGTCTTGATTCTTTCCCTTCTAAAGTCTATTTGTGTTATCAATACGAACCTAATGGGGTGTGAATAAATACAATGGAGGTAGAGTCTGTCATTTTTAGGTGGCAAGGCTTTTGTGGTGCATCCACCTGTTTCCCAGCTAGTTAAATCAAAGACCTCACTGTCTTTGGAGAAACCACAACCGGAACACAGGTTAATGTTCCCTGAAACAGAGTATAAAGTAAGCATTAAGACAAAGTCAACAGAAACAACAACTGAATAAAACCCTTTTTCAGTATTCCTAGAACTGAATATACCTCAAATGGGATGTCTTTGTGTGTGAAGTCAAACTGTACCAAAAAGAGGGATGCTTTGTATGAAGATAGTGCCGTCTGTCCTTGTGTATTTGTGTATTCCCTCCTACACTCTTTTCCCCTATATTCTAGAATACTGCAAAGTTCCAGGTTTGTCCCATCTTGAAAAGCTCATCTTAGCACTAGAACCTTAGCACTAAACCCCAAAACTAATATAAATAATACCATTTTTGAGGCATCATAAAGAAGATAGAGTGTGGATTGCTTATTGCTGTAATATTTTAATAAGGTGAACACATTTTTATCTACTTCTGTAATATTTTACTTCTGCTTATCATAACTGATTATTTCATTTCTTTACATGATGCCTAAAACGCTGATGACGTCTACCTAGCCAGTACATGCAGCCTTCTTGTTTGTGATGGCTCCGGAACTGCAGATACAGGGATAACTGAGCTCTGTTCAGCATCTGGCAGTTTCCAGAAGCTGCCTTGCTTCAACTTTCTCAACTGCAGAGAGAGCCCGGGACACGGGCATCTAACACATTGATTCCCATCACTGATCACACATTGATCAATATGGTTCCCATTTCATCATAAATTTCCCTGCATTAATTGTTATGGGCTAGCAGAGTAAAAGCCTCCAGCTGAACCCAGTGCTACCCTCAGGACCAGACGGGAGGAAAAGGAAGGAGGAGCTTTCTCCAAGGAGGAGCATCCCTGGCAGAACTTTGTAAGCATGTACTTAATTTTCTACCAAGACAGACACATTTGCTGGACCCTGTTTTACAAATCTGCCTGAATGTGTCTAAACCCTGCCTTTCTGTGTGTACTTCAGGTTTTCAAGTTGCTAACCAAAAGCTGTGCACATGCCACAAAAACCCTGCAAAGACAGAATCTGACTTCCGTCTGAAATATTGATTGCTCTAGCTGGGGAACACAAACCAGTATATCCCAAATAACACTTAAAATCACAGAATCGTTATCAATTCAGCAAGTCTGCCATCTGTCTCACTTAATGAACAGAACGATCCTGATTGAGAGGAATTTGTCTTCATTAGAACAAGCCAAAATGCATAGTGCAATGATGAAGGAAACTGTCGTTCTTTTCTAAATTGAGATACAAAAAATAGTACCAATCAATCTGTACATGTTGGGGGCGAAAGTCTAGAGAATAATAAATGGATTTGAATGTTAATTGCTGTGTCCGCCAATATAGTAAAATGTATTGGCAAACAATTTTGTAGGAAACCCTAAGCAATTATTCCTTCTTTTTTGCAACACATACTTCCACTAAGGTGTTAGGTGAGTCCCAGACCAGCCAGCTGGAAATGTGTGTTGACTTTCTAAATAAACTTAGATAGTTTTCTCTAAGCTTAACTGTAACATGTAATTTCAGGAAATTATTAGGTTTGCACTGCAGAACAGAACTTGCTGACAATCTTAAAACCTCAGAGCAGATATCAGTTGGTATAAACTGTTCTGGTATTTCTGACATTAATCAGTGATACTTAGAACAGCTGAAGATCTGTCCTTCAAACTTTCAGACTTTTTTCCTTTCCCCAAGTTTCTGCTTATCTCAGGTTTTACAGAGAATCAGATTTGCAACACTACTTTAACTGACAGCAAGACTGGGGATGTGCCTGCAGAAATAATGGCACTGCATGTTCAGTAAGGACTGAGCCAGGTAGCACCAGTGTTGCAAAAAGGCATCTCATGTCTTCAGGACCTGAAAACAGAAACTTTATAGAGAATTAAACAGATTTTTGCCTGGTACAGTGACATAGAGTGATTGTATATTCCAGTTTTGGGTGTTCCTGAAGGAATCATTGACTGGACTGACATCCTCAGATCTTCCTTATCCATACAGATTTTTTACACAAAAATTTGAAACAAATTTTTTTGAAATTCAACTATGATCTGAAGGAACTTTCTAAAATGAGACAGTTAATGGCCTGGATTTGCTAAAGGGGTTCTTTTAGTGCCAGGATATGACATTAACTACTATAAATAACTTTCAATAGAGCTTTATCAGTTAAAACCATGGGAATTATGCCTGGTTTTATTTAACAACTGCTTGCTTTCAGTAGTGCAAAAGATGGAATTGAGAAGCCGTTATTTACCATATATTAATAAGATATTAGAGCTTGAAGGTAGGGGTACGGTTGCTGGTTAGCATGCGACAATACTAACTTGTTTAAATCCTGAGAGCACATAATTTGGTCACTAAAAAGCCTTGTTGTCCTGTCCCAAAAGTGGTGTATTTTAGCCAAAAGAAACCATGGTGGTTGATCTCTATCAGATAAATAACATTGACTGCTGGCTGTCTTTGCTCACAGCTGCCGTGCTGGACTGTGCTCCATGTCTGGATCTTGAGTTTCACCTCTCCATCCATATGTCCACAGCTCAGGTGGTGGTGCAACACCGTTGTCACCTCCGAGTGCCACATTGGCAGGTGCAGTCTTTTTCCAACACCAACTGCAATGTGCTTCTCTGCAGCTGGCTGCCTGCCTGTCTTTTACATGGGAGTTACCTGGTTGAAAAAAGCCAACCCAGCAATCTATCAAGTTCCTTTAACAGACTTTGACAGAGGCAAACAAAAACTGACGTCCCAAACTAATTGGCTTGCCTCCTTCCAGTATCAGCCTCATCTAGTTTAATTATAATGAATTACAACCTGGGAGCACTTTTATACACTGAAGAAATTTCTTTTCAAGTTGGGAAAATGTTATGCTTCCATGGTTTTTTGCAAACGAACTCAGCTCTTGCCTGCTATGCTCAGTGTTTGGACAGAAACTTGTTCATTAGTGCCCCACACTGGTGGGGCCCTGCCTGCCAGGTTGGCACTTTTACAGCTGGGGGGCTGGATTGCACCCTGAGGTCATGTCAGAGGTTTGATGGGTTAGGGCTGCATAAGGTGGAGGGTGCCCTCATCAATACAGCCCTAAAGAAACGGTCTCTCTCTCCTCTCTGTCCCTGTTAAGCATAACAGTGGACCAGCCTGAAAGAGCCATTAATTTGCAGAGGGTTCATAAGCGAACTAATATATGCGTTATGGACAATTGGGGGATTCAGATCTATGAAAATAGTCACATAAAGAAGTTAATTCATATCAAGATTACTGCTGCAGGGTTTGCCCCTTAGAGCTATGTCTGCATTGCATGCTGATGGTGTGCTCACAGAATGTGAGAGCAGCCCTGATGACCTGGAAATAGCAGCACTCCACCGTGAGGGGCACAAGGCTGTTCAGGACCCTCAATAATTATTTAGCAGCCACGGGCACAGATCTAGCCTGTTCTGCTTTCAATTTTCCTCAGGTTGATAGGCAACTGCTGATAAATGATGGTTTCTCACTGCAATTTCCATTTCCTTCACACAAGTCATAGTTTGAATGTTTCTCTTTGATTTTAGATGAATTAAACATCTGGGTTTAATTCCTTCCTCCACAGGAGTACCTGCTGGTCAGTCATACGACACAGTCATGGATGAGACAGCTTTGGAGAACAGCTGCCCTTGAGTGGTCTGTTTTCTTTCAAAACCAGCAAAAGACTCTGACTGAACAGTAGCCATGCATAAATCACACCAGGAAGGCAAAAAAAGAGATTCTCCTTATTTTCCTTATCCCCCTAGGACCTCGTATCACTTTTTTAAGCTTGCTGTCCCAGTTTCCTATTTATTCCACACCAGCCATACGCAACCACAGTTTCAAAACACCCTAAGTAGTGCCAAGCAGACTTGCTGAAGCTGAATTATGAGTTGGCTGAACGTGATTCCAAAAGTAATGCAATTTCTCTTTTTCCACAACAACATTTTCTGCCCAATTAGTACAGCATCATATACAAGGATGTTTTACAGCATTCCCTAGGATGTAACATATTTGGAATGACAACTACGTTACATGTGAGCAAACAAATGAGCTCCCCATGTTGGCCCATACTATTCAATAAAATATCACGAGTGTGTACTTACCCTGCTTTATCTGTGTAGCCAGAACCAGGGTAGCAAGCAGGTAAAAAGTCCCAAGTGCTGGGGCAAATACAAGCCAACAACTTCTTTAAACAGCCATGGTCTGATGTTAATAATCCACAATGCAATGTGTTGTTTTTCTTAGCAAATAAAGCCACCTGGCTTAGAGGTGGCAGCCAGATCCTCAGGTGTGTGATAATCGGCAACCTTCTATGCCACTCTTAACATATATATATTTAAAGTCATGTTTTGCTTTCTAAAGGTCTTATAATTCAAGTAAATCTGTTTTCCCTGAAGTTCAGGAAGGCTGTATCTAGACTGCTATAGGGAGTGTCCTTTGGAGTGTCTGGAGACCAGAATAACACCTATGGAGTCCACTTTCTGCCCATGGGACCACCCCAGGACGCATTCTGATGCCTGGCTGGCAGCTCTGGATGAAACCCAGAGGAGCCCAGAGCTCTGAGAGGAGCAGGAGTGTCTGGCTGCCACAGATGCTGGGCTCTGCAACCTGCAGCAGTCTGCTGGGAAACAGCCCTGGAAGATCTCATTGGGGACCTCTCCTGCTTTGCTCAGGACCTCAATTTAACTGCATTTAAACCCAGGACTTGGCCTTGGTGCTTGCCTGAGCTGTGCTGTGGCCATGCCTGCACCTGGCCAGGGACCAACCTGGCCCCAACTCCCCAATGCCACTGTTTTGGAAAACGAAGCGTGGAGAGGCTAACCCTGTGAAGTAAGAAAGACTTGGGGAAATAAATATATCAGACCTACAAAAGGCAGCGTGCTGAAAGCAAAACTAGGTGACAGAAAGCAAACAACAATAAAAAGGTAAAAGGAAAAGAACTGTGATTTTAACATCATCATATAGTAGTAGTCTCAAAATGACAATTTTGATTTCCTAGCATGAAAAGCACCACAACATACACACACACAAATATGTATCTTTGTCATTGCTTTTGTAAAAGTGTAGGGTTTCTAAAAACTCAACTAGTTTTACAGCCTGTCGTTCACCATTAAAATCTAATATGCCAAGAAACACGGTGTACGAAGGAGTATTAAGGGAAAGGTTTGACTGCTGTTCTGCTGTGCATATTATGCCACCTTATGGCTAGTGGCAGAAATACCACCACACACTTAAGAGTCAAAAATACAGTAGAGGAAACAGAGTAGTTCATCTCATTTATTGGTACATATTGCTGAAATGTCACGAGTCCCACTGGGATCAATCACCGCAGAGTGCTGAGATCAAATCTGTGAATTATACGTAAGTACAAAGAGCTGCAAAACGTATCGCCTTTTAACAGCTGAATTTGATGGTTTACTGCAAATATATTACTAACATAACATATAAGCCAAAGCTAACCTGGTACTACCCCATAAACTGTGGAGCTCTATTTCCGTGTTTAACATGTTTCAGTAGGTTGCCATGATCTGGAAGCACACAGTGTTTTCTATTCCAAGAAGTAGTCTCTTTGCCTCTTTCACTTCAGTAACAAGAAATATTATTTCTTTTTACCTGGATAACTAACATGGAATTCCATGGCAGGGGGGTTGGAACTAGATGACCTTAAGGTCCTTTCCAACCCAAACTGTTCTATGATTAGGATAAATTATACAATTAATTAGAAACAGTCAGCCCCTGAGTACCTAAGAAAATCTAGATAAAACAAAAACATAATTAAAGCAAAAACATTTATTAATATGTCACACACATACTATTTTGAGAAATGGAAATGAGGAATCAAAAAGTTAGGTCTTTGGGGTTTTTCCTGTGACCTGGTTAACTCACAAACAAGATAACCCATCCAGGAACCATGAGAAATAACCACTCATAGTTTAAAACTCCTCATCTAAAAGGTACTACAGTCTTTCATCATGACAGAGGGGAGGACATTTGTAGGTTAACTTTGTAGAAGTGAATGTGAAAGTCAAGCACCATTTGCATTTTGAATATTCATATTATTTTATTAATGTAGTTGTTTGAAAAAAGAAGTGCTATGCACTGACTTTGATGCAACCTAATTCAGAGATAATAAAATACTTCTGTTTCCTATGTCTAGAAAGGCTATGGATGGGTTCTCTCCCTCTTACCCAGGCAATGCACTTGTTGGAGCAGTAATCTGCAGTCCAAAATTACTGATGCATTTAGGGATCGATCATCCTTGTTTCTCTGACTTGCCAGAAAGTTCAGATTCCCAAAGGATGGCTCACCATGCAAATAAATTAAAATGCCAGCCTCATCAGAAAAAATACTAGTTATTTCCTGTTCAGAAGCAATTGTTTGTTACAGCAAAACAAAATACATTTGTTGGTAACTGCGCCAGTTTTTAAACTTACAATACAGAAATATCTAATCACACTGAAACCTCTTTCTGGACATTGCTTAAACAAGGAGATCATGTGGAGCAAATGCGTTACTGGAGTCAGAATCTTTGGAGAGTAAAAAAGCTATAAATTGTACATTCTTCCCCTATTTCCAGCTTCTGGGATTAATTTGGCCATCCATGAATAATGCATTACAAGACCAGCTTCCTACCTTTTGAGATTCATTCTGTTCATCCAATTGTAACTATTATGACTCTCAGTCTGCTCTGTGTGACATATAATTTTGCATAACATTAGCCAGTATGTTGGAAGTGGGGCCTCCTTAAGAAACAGAGTTTCTGCTTCAAAATTGCATACAGATGACTTCATGGAGCTACGTGGAATACATACTACAAAAGCTATCTTCTGAAAACACTCTTGTGCCCTATAATGACATTTGAAATGACTGATGAAAACCTGCTTGGGCGCACACATTAGTAATTAATGGTGTGTAGATATGTCTTTGTCCTCCTGGAGAAGAATGAAGACTTGGCTTCCTCAGTAGATGTGGCTACTTACTTTACATTAACACAGCTGCGACTCTGAGGTCCAAGTCTTTCTGGAAAACTGAGAAGAAAACACAAGCCTTTCCCTTTGTGCTAGGAAATCACAAGGCATTCAGCTACCTGTATCCACCACAGAAACCTTAGGGAAACAGAAGACACACTGGGATTTCTCTGATGAAGCAACACTGCCTACTTAGTGAGACCTCAACCTAATGACCCAACTTGTATTGTGGCTGTGACATGTGTCCCACACTATAATACTTAATGGAATGTAATGTTTAATCTCTTGGTATCACACTCCTCTACGAAATGGGCATAGTAATAGCTATGTAGCACTTGCTCACAGAAACAACTCAGATTTGACTTATTTTATTTAGTGGAGCTGCTGACTACAAAGTATTTGGATTATATATAAAGGATTGTGCCATTTGCTTCACACACAACATTAATGGGTGTTCTTTATAGACAAAGGATTTAAGTTATTAGGAGCTACACATGAACACGTACTGCTGTAGGGCATGGGCTTTTCTTTTTCATTTTTCAGCTGGATAAACTAATTAAGCATAGCTGAGTTCAGGAACTAAAAATAACATGTTGTCATTTACAGGATTGGGCTTTAACTGTCTCTTTTTCCCACAGGGGAAAAGTGAGAGACTTTAGAAAAGTAAAGTAATATATAATATCATATCATACCAACATCTCTTAGTTTGCTGTGGGGCTATGATACTGTGTGCAGTGCACATACTGCACTGTGCATCCAAACACTGGAATTCGAAGTAGAGAGGCTGCTGCGTGGCCAGCAACATACACAGCTTGCTGATTTCGCTGCGCTCTTCTGTTATATCTCTGCAAGGAATGAGGAGCAGGGAGGGTTGTACAAGCACAGATGGCAAAAGGGAAAAGCATCAAGAAAACAGGAGTGCATAAATTGTACCTGGAGCCAGCAAGGTATTTGGATAGTCTCCCACAGCCTTTCTTTTGCATCCATCAGCTTCGGCAAGTGCTCATCCACCTCTTCAGATGTGTCTAGCTCACTCTGCTCCATGCATCTGCGTCACATCCTGGCTACTCTTGCAATGTGAATGGGAAGTGCTGGTGCAGCTCTATATAAAGACTACCTTTTCCTCACAGGGCTTGAAGAGGCCCACAGAATTGGTAGTACATAATGGGGTCCCTGGAGCAGCAGGTTAGGAACTATTTCCCTCGTGCATGCCCTTCTCCTGGCATTTTCCTGGTGGTGGCAGATTATCAGCACTGAAGGTCAAATGGTAGCTACCCAATGAACACTGCTATTTCATCCCTGCCCTGATCCATAAGGCTGAGAAGAAATCATCCCTAAGGATTTACATCATTCAGATGCTATAGCTGGCAGGCAGGCAGGTGACTGAAAGCCACATGTACTTGTTCAAATCAAGGAAAACAAGAGCCAACTGAGAAGTCCAACTCCTCAAGTAACTCAGTGTTAACCAACTACAACTGCCACATCTTGCTTCCGCTTGCATCCAGGACCTAAGGGCCAGTTTCTTTTACAGCACTGATGTATTCCTCCTCATTTCCATATGCTTGCTCTATTACAGCAGCTCTCCCAGCAAATCCCAGCACGCTTGTTGCTGTACAAACGTATAACAGCTTCCAGCACACAGAAGGCACAGTAGGCAGGAAGGCAAGTGAAGGTAGAGAGTGAAGAGCATCTCATCACCAGCTGCATGGTAGGTCTGCAAGAAACTGACCCAGGCTGGCCTTACTCCCATGTCTCCTTGCAACCCTGCTTCTGCCCAGGAAGCTCTCTTGTCCTGTCCTCCAGGGCTCTCCTGTCCTTGCAGGAGGGGAAGGGGCAGCACTAAACCATGGTTAATCTTACTTCAGTGTGAAGCACTGAAGGCTGTGCAGCAGGGAGCCAAGGTGGTCAGCTGGGATGCTCCCCCAGGCAAGTCCCTCCCCAGGCTGCCTGACATCCACATCAGCAGGCATAGTGTCCTCCACCATCTGAAACTACCTGCATGCTGCCACTCTCTCCCAGTCACCCTAGCGCTGTCAGACCATGACATCCACCATATCATGGTCTAGGTTCCAGGCTGCTCCACCGCTGAGCAAGTGCCTCATCTCCAGGTGGACATTTCTGCAGTGCATTAAAGAAATAATGAGGTCAAGTGTCCCAGGTGAGTTGAGAAGGACCCAGCCCGGCTGCTGCTGCTTGGCCAGTGTTATTTGGTGTGAAAGCAGTCTGCATCCTAGTTGTAATGATCAAAATAGAACTGTTGTGGACCATAGAGGAAAGAAGATTGGGCCATAATCAGAAATGTCTAGAAACCATTGGCTTTTTCCACTGGAAATTTTCATGAGCAAATTTCTGTAGTTAACAGGATCAAATGAAAATGCTTTGCAGATACATAATATACCAAGGCTCAGTGAATCTGGGAACAGCAGATGGCTTATATACATCTGAGGAGCTTTTTAATATTAAACAAATAAATTAAGATTGGAGAGGAGTGTCAGTCACGAATCTTGTCAGATGTTTAATCAGGCAGAGGAGACATCCCAAATTTTAATTGCCTCCGTTTTTTAGTGCTGATTTCAAACTGCATAAATGAAGCTCTTGAATTTTTCTTGTCTGGTTTGAAGTCCTGGTACCTAGATCATAATTTATCAGTAAGTTCTACAGGACACAGAGAACAAGACAACTACCAAAAATTCTGCTACTCATGAAAGCATGGGATCATGTTTCTTTTTAATTACTTCTCATGTAATTAATCACCCATCTGTCTGGATTATGTTCTTCAACATTATAGTCATGAGTTAAAAAACCTGCAATGAATTCATGGCAAACTTAGCAGGAGATAAGCTGTGTTAAAGGAATAAAAATGGTGTGTGGTAATGAGGTAGAGGACGCAGCAAAGTCTGTAAGAAAAATGCCAGTTTACCCCTTTATTTACCACATGGGGTTATCTGTCCTGTAATTAGGCACTCAGCAGGACAATCAAGCTCTGTTCTAGAGACAGCTTTTTATTTCATAGGGGTTTTTTTTCTTCCCACAGTAAACCCTAGCCCTAATGGCACTGTATAAACATGCTCCCACTCCTCAACCTGGGGACAACTGATCCCGGGAGAGATCTGCTTCGTGTCACTCACCCAGACACTAAATAGGATGCCTGGGAATTCAAAGTGCACACTTATGAAGAATGAAGGAAGGAAGAACATTATTTGGCACCTTACGACCTTTCTGAGTATCATTTTAAATCCTTTGTGAACAGCACAAACACATGGCATGCTTTGTGCATGCATCCGTGCTCACTGATGTGGCAGTGTAGAGTACAAGCCTTGAGCTTGGCTTACTCTGCTTTTGGGAAATCTAAACTTTCCTAAACGTTTAAATGTGAGTCATGACAGATTGGGTGTGATTCATGAAGCTGTGACTTGTCAGACCTCAGCTGCCACGACTTGTATTCTTCCCCCATGCAGTCCTGTGGCCTCATTGCCACAGACAGCCCAGCCACAGAAGGAGGTGTCGCTGTGGTTTAGCACCAAAGCCCTGGTGTGACTATCACCACCTACGCTGAGCCTTTGCAGAAAACAGTTGCCAAAAGGATAGTTTTTTATAAAATAGCCTGGACTCCACTATCAAAATGCTCAAGTGAGGAATTCGGGGGGAACAAAAGATGCCCAGCAAGCGCTGCTGTTCAAACCAGAGTTACTGCCTGGATTGGTATTCCTCATGCTGATGTGACATGAACCAGCTTCTCTTAAAATAAAATTTATGTATAAGGATACATTTTCATTTGTCTCATAACTTTTCTCTACTTACAGCACTAAGGTGCAGCTAAAAGCCACAGTATATCTATCTACAGTGTGTTTCACTTGAGGTTTAAACAGTTGGAAATTAGTCCAGATTCATTCATTTCATGTGTCTCAGACCCCCTGGGTATAGAAAATAGAGAGGAAACCACTGACTGATTTTAAACAGCTTTCTTAAGGAACTGTTGCAAATGCAGTGAAGGGAGGGCAAGAATGTTGATACTTAAGAACAAAAGGCCATTTATATTAATATACTGGCTGCCTAACCATAGCTCAGGCTGGGACAGTCAAAGCTGCAGCTTCAGATGGCAAAGCTGCTGCCGTGGCCTTTCCAGCATCTCCCTTCAGTGCAGTGCAGGAGGCTGGGCACCATCCAGCATGCCCACTGGCCATTTTGCTACTGGGTTTGCTTAAGCATTTAGTGTGTTCATGAAGCCAGTTCCCTCATTTGCAAGCATTCGAAGTGGAATGGGCAGTAAGTTCGAAAGACTACGGCAGCTGCTGCTGGAAGTAGTGACTGCTGCCTGGAAGTTATGGCACAGTAACTAAGCTCCATAAGGAGCTGTAAAGTAGCGTGGGCTGCAAGAACTAAAGTGGGAAAGCTACAGGGATGTGTTCAAACTCATTCTTGGGAGTTGAGAAATCTAAAGTAAAGCTTACAAGCCTAGGGATGATGAGTGAACTAGCTTCTGTCTCTAGTCAGGGAAAAATTAGTTGGTTTCAGTTTAGTGGCAGAACTAAACTTGTCCAGAGACAGAAGGTTTCCTGGCACTTTTGGTTGAAAGGGTGGACTGAGACACTTCTTGCAAATGTTAATGAGAAACATTAAGTTCAAATCTCTCAAATTAAAGCAAAACAGGTAACAAAGTTCTTCAGGATTCTCTCTTTTCTTCAGAAGAACAAGACATGGTTAGATCTGCTTTGAGAAGCTGCAAATAGCCTTCCTCAGACTCCATCAATGATACAACAGTATGAATGCTAGTGATGAATTTGGAAGTCTAGAATGATTGCGAGAACTAACTCCATCCAGGGTGACAATGGGTCTGGCTAAAATCTCTGTTGTACTTCCATTCTGCCAGAGAGTTCTTGGAAAAAAACCACAAGTTGTCTATCAACTATTCATTGCACTTTGTCTCTCCTCTGTAACACTATTATCAATAAAATTTAATAATAGTATTAACAATTAGTAATTCATGTAATAATAGTAATTGGGTAATGAGTCACATTCTTATAAGTCTCATTGTCTTTTGGGAAAAGCAGGCTTTAAGAGCTAGCCTAGCATGAGAGCTGCTGAGTAAATCTCAGTGAAGTACAGGTATGTGAAGTTTAAACTTCCTGGTCTGAAGTTGAATTCAGGTGATAATAACCTGATAACAACGCGGTGCCTTGCGAAAGTCACAGGCAGAAACTCATTTCCTAATAAACCCCTAGCTAGAAAATGGCTATTTTAGGATTTCTGGTTTTGCTGATGTACTCTTCAGTAAAATTACTGCTTTGAAATACGTGAAATACTTTTTACAAGTGAAACTACACATATAAAACCAGCTCTTACTCATATAACTGCAAAACCACAGCGAAATACCTTCCAGTCTAGATCATCAGAGGAAGCATGTGAGGTAGTACAGAGTACTCAAACCAATTGCTTTGATGACTGGAAGCAACAATTGCTAGACTTTACGCCTATCGGCCTTTTGCTTTGTTTGCTTTTTGCTTTTCAGTTACAGAAGCTTGGTTGTAAGGGATGTTTGCTCATTCTAAGAATCACAAAGGAGATAATTTGAGGGGTTTTGCTTAAGTTTGGAGCAAATACCTTGGTCAAGTGCTCTTTCAAATGGTGACAGCTATTTTTAGATGGTCTGGACAATTTTAGGATGAAAAGGTCTTGGAAATATTTTGCTATATAAGAACTCACAGAGAAAGTTGGCTCTTAAAACACACTGCTTACTTTGTGAAACAGATATAAGCATTATGAGGAAGTGATGAAAGCTGGAATAGTATCCTTATCAACAGGTGGCCCCCGGCACGATATTCCTTGCTATTTACCCTATAAATAAACACTGGATTTGAGAAAAGGCCCGCCTTGGGAAACGACACAAGGCTAACAAGGTTAGGTAAACAATCATCTCCCCGTATCTGTCAATCTGTCTTCCATGTAAGTACTCAAACCAAAATAATTTGAACAGGCATTTAGAAACTTTAATGGCACTTAAACACTAGCCAACTCTTACGGCTTTTCTGATACCGCCATACAGATACATATGGGTGAACTCCACAGAAAGAAACCAACCCCAAATAAAATATTAATTACCATGATAAAAGTGACTGTGAAATCTTCTGTGTACACCCTCCCCCCTCAAACTCAAACATTCTTGAGTGTGCACTGGCAGGCAGTCTTCAGATGCCTGTTCACACACACACAGAGCTATTTCTCTCCCCTCAGGACTCCTGCCTCACAAAGGCAACGCAGGGACAAAACACAATAGGGAAACCATTCATTATTATTCTTCCTGGTTGTTCAAACAGTCCCCATACTTTCCTCCCTGTTCCAGGAAAAGAACCACCATGTCCCTAACAGGCCACTAATTTCTATGGAAATCTGCCCAGAACTGGTACAAGCACAGCCTAGCTTTGAATATTGTTTTGCTGAATGGCACCCACAGCAATGAATAAGGTGACAAAAATAACAAAGGGAAAGAGGTTAAAAATTAGCCTAAAAATAAGCTAGTCAGCATTAAAGTGGGAATAGGGTCATGGCCTGCTCAGACATGAATCTCTCCTTTGGATTCACTACCTTGCTAGGGAATTTTGCATAGCTTGCTGGCCCAGAAGTGGTTGGGTTTTGGGTGCATTGTTTCAGGTTTTCACCCCCACAATGCAGCCTGTGGATTAGACTCTTACTCTTTAACTCAGTACTTAGAGCACTAAAGGTGTTTCTTTCATGTAATTTCTTCTTTACTTGAAGGAATTCAAACTGGTCTTTCTTACCTCCTAGGCAAAAGTTTTCTAAACTCAGGTTCTCAGTTCCTCCCAAATAAGCTGTCCTGTT
This sequence comes from Psittacula echo, assembly GCF_963264785.1. Classification (NCBI taxonomy): domain Eukaryota; kingdom Metazoa; phylum Chordata; class Aves; order Psittaciformes; family Psittacidae; genus Psittacula; species Psittacula echo. The sequence continues at coordinate 123,531,393 of NC_137737.1, forward strand.
TCGCGTGACCTAGTTCCACATATATAGAAAAGGGAACCAAGACAGGTTCTGTAGCTATAGGTGAAAAACAAACCTGAAAATAGGGATGTCTTTCCAGTCACCTCCAGCTAATGCTTAAAACTGTTAAATATTCAGTGGAAACCAGATGTAATCCCAGATGAAATAATTCTGTGGTTGTATACTCTTGTTTCTCCACTGCAATCCTGCCAATATGTTCAGTTATACCAAAACATTCTAATATTATTCTGCCTTCTCCCTTCTTCTTCCCTCACTTCCCAGATACCCTGGTACATAATTAAATAGCACAGTAAGTATTCTACTCAACAAGTCACTTTAAACTTCTGAGACACCACAACACCCGATCACAAAATAGCACAAAACACTGGTTCTTGTAGGCCATCTAGTGATAAAAGCAGTACAGGACAAGGAGAAAACCATTTCAAGCTTTTCCTTCTTAAAGATCATTTCATATAACCTGCAAGACACACAAGGTTTCCTTGTTGATGGATGTTTCCCCCACACAGCAGCAAGCAAGATGACTGCACCCATAGCCATACTCTGAATAAGATGAGAGCATGGCCACAAGCTCCTTTCCTTCTCTCTCCAGCATTAATCCTAAAAACCATGCTGACATGAGTATACTAAGTGGACACAGGTTACAGAAGCCTCCTGATTTCTGACTGTCACAGATGGAAATAAAAAGACCTTAAAATGACCATTAATACTTTATCCATGGTATCTAAAAAGAGAACAAAAATACACATCTGCTTGAATAAAAGTTTAATTCATGTATCATAGAAAAATCTAACAAGGCTTTACATGATAAAAGATACCAAGACACATACAAATTCATAATAAATACAATGCTTTCTCATCACATTACACACAATATTGTTATAGTTACAGACTTAGGAACTAATTACTACCACTGCAGTTAGTAGACATTTCACTTACAAGATTGATCCCTGTTTTTAATGTTAAATCCTGCCCTCCTTACTTAGGCAAATTCTTAGAGATATTCCAAAGAACTCAGCCTGAACAAGAAGTAGAAGACTGGACTGGGTTTGTAAGTAGCTTAGCTGCCACATTTGTATGCAACTGTAGAGTGTAATCCTCTTTTTACACTTGGTTCTAGTCAGGAGTCAGCTAATAAAATTAATAGTCACCTATATTAAAACAAGTTCCATTTACTGAACTTGACTGATCTGACAAATGTAGAAATAACCTGCAATATCACATGTTTGAGCTAGTAATTACCTGGCAAGCGTCCTTCTGGTAAGTCACAGTTAACATCTCCTTAGTTTTTTAACAAATGCATTTCACATTCTCTTACACAGTTGTTCCATGGTAAAGAACAAGAGGAGAGTCTTTCACTTGAAAAACCTGAGAAACGTACCAGCTTTATTCAGATATGGTACTTGAGAGTATAATGTACTACAAGACAGAGCCGTAGCAGAAACCTGAATTTTGTAAAACTCCAAATCCCTGCAGATGTTAGCAGAGTTTGGAAGCTGTGCAGTAGAGGAAAAGTTAGATTTGATTGTCTCGTCTTAGTTACTTTTTGGACACCACACAAAATCACTGAACAAAATTTTCACTAAGTGTGCAACAAAGCAAAGATGTAAAAAGAAAAAACGTATCACAGGGTATCAAATGCAACTGCTATTGCCACATTATGTCAACATTAACAGGTTTCTCATATACATTCATCTGCTGTTTGAATTCTAGCTGCATTAAACTACCCAACTAGGCAGAAAGAAACCACTCTCTTTAAGTTAATGGCAAACTACCTTTTGACTCAAAGAGAGAATTCTATCCAGTAGCTACTGGAAAAGTCAGATTACATAAGAAAAAAAAATAGGTTTACATTCTTTAAAATAAAATAAAAAAAAAAAAAAACAAACAAAACCCCCAAAAAACCCTACATCTCTCATCTGTCTGCTGGCTCCAGTTACGTAAAATTGAATTTGAAACAAACAGAAAGTGGAATCAGCATTTAACTATGCCCTCCAAACGCACTCATTTTACCTGATACTTGCAATGCCTAGTTTACACTGCATCCTCCCATTTATATAGGCCTCACAAGGTATAAGCACTCAAAACAAAGCTGAATGTACAAGAGAAACAGTCTCACAAATGGGATATAATGTGCATGTTAGGGGCTGGGGAGGGTGGGGAAAGTCTCTTTGCTGTCATGCCTCCTTACTACTTTGGTCAATTTTTCAAAAGATAAACTAGTCCCTTGTCAAGAACTTGTTTATGAACACATATTTTTGACAAACCCAAGAGTCTTATTTGTTAAATCATGTGAAAAGAATAGGATTTTCCTAAGCAATGTATCTAAGCCTTTCATGCTATCATAGCCCACAACATTTACAAAGATAACTCTCATACAGTGTTTTTCCTTGTACTAAATATGATTACTTCCAAGTTCATAAGAAGACCTTTTCCCTTGAAGAAAAAGGTATTTTTCTGCAGCTTCCCTAAAAGTGTGATCCAAGATAATTATTATGTTATTAAACATAAACTTTATATTAATGGTCCACAAGTGCAGAAGAAACACAGAATAAATCATTACAAAGAAGGAGAATTGTGCTGGCTTTCTGTCATGTGCAGTGCACTACATCAGCTTAATTACTCAGTGCTGGCAAATAATTCCACTTATAAATAGCAACACCGCACCTTTGACACAATACTCAATCAAAAAAATAGATTTGCTGAAATGAAGAAAATGTTCCTGTATAAACTGGAGTATAATTATAAATCAATTCTTTTGTTTCCTCAGCTTCACTGGGAAAATGGTGCAGGCTTTTCCGGGCTGTAAAACATTGTAAAAATACAGATCACTTTACTGTTATCCTACTTGACAGTATCTTTCCTGGCAAAGCAAGTTGTTCTGTATACTATAAACAGCAAATGAAATTACAGTAACTTGTATGTGAAGAACTATGAAGATGCATCTTCATAAAGCTGGTTATAGCATATTTTATTACTGGGGAGGGAGAAATTTAATTATTAATTTAAAGCCAACCCTGTACAAACATATTTATCCATGAGATAATTAAACAAAATAAAACCTGAATCCTTGCCTGTTTTATCCCATCGGCAATTCTACACAAGTTAAAATTAAGGACGGATGGATATGAAAATGGTATTTCAATAGAATGGTTTAGTTATTAAGTGATCATAGATGAGTATATTTTTGCCAGCTGGAAACAGTTTAACTTTTTCACTCCATAATTTATTTTCAAAGTTAAGGAAGATGGTCTGCCTTACATCAGCTAAAACCATCAATTACTCATTGCAACGTTAAGATATGAAGTACTCGGTAGGAGCAGCTGTACACCTACTGGAGAGGAGATGAAGGATAGTATCTCATGCTATGGTATATGAAATGGCAGCAGACAGAGCTGGCTGACACAAGTTTACTCCACTAGAATTGAAGGTGAACAGCTCCAAAAGCTAGTGACACATCTGTGTGGTACCATGCATGAGCTCATTACATGTGTGTACGTATATAAAACAACCCAAAGGCACTGTGCCTCAGTGGGATTTACAAGCAGAGTTGGCACTTCTTTTTGCCACATTTACTTGGATAATGGCCTGAGCAAGCTTAGTTGCGCGTGTAATACAGCGTGCAGATACTAATGAACATAGGAAACAAAACCAGAAAACATGCTGCATTCTGGTAGTAGACTACAAAAGAAAAGGCAGACTCACACTACACTTTCTCCTGGTTTTCCCTTTATTTTTGTCTTAGTCTCCCATAAGTACCCTATCAAAATTCTTAAAATACAGAAACCTTCTGGATACTGTCAAGGCATTTTACATGATTTTGCTACCTTTTCACAAAGGGGAATAGGATGACATTATGCAGAAAAAGGGCCTTGAACTTGTACAAAGCACAACTTTTATTTCTACACCACTCTCACTGACCAGGTCAGCACAAGTTGCATTTCTTTAAACCACTGTTTGCTTTTTAGCTGACTCTTCTGATTAGAGAACAAATTTAGAGACCAAATTCAATTAGGTTATTGATTATGTTCTTCATAGTTCCAGTCAATCAGGTAAGGCAATTTCATAAATAGTCCATTTAAAACACGAAAATTGTATTTTAGCAGAATGGTTCAGTAAGTATAAATAACGGAATAAAGTAAGCTTTATCACTCTAAATAGTCCTGTATTTATATCCTGCTTATTTAAATAGAAGCGTCATACATTATCAATATTTTATACATTAGTTACTTCCAGCCTCTTAGGGTATAAACAAATTAAAAGGTCTATAAAATTCAAAAAACTTCTTGTGCTGTCTATAGTACATAACTGTTGGGCACCACACTGCTTCCCTTTGATATGTGTGTATACTGCCCAAGCAGTATTTATAATATTGGTGCTTATATTTGGCAAGCAAAACTAAGAATACAATGAATGACTATAACTCAGTTTGGAACTCAAGAAACTTCTGTAAGTATGAACAGAGTACTTTTTTAATTTCATTGTCTTTGTTCAAGGAAGGCTAAAATGTACAGTTATCATTTGAAATGGTAGAAAGTCAAGCACAAACAATGCTTTTCAGCCAGTCCACTGAAGAATTTGTGGAATACCTGGCTTTTTAATGTTACTTTTACTAAGCCATTCTATTTCTAGTATCCCATGGTTTTTTATAAGCCTATAAAGCTTGCAGAGTAATCTTCTCAGAAAGCAGCGAGAGGTACTGAACTGACAGTTGAAAAAGAGGTCTGTCATCTTCAAAGATTTTCACTAATGCTTCACTCTAAAAAATGACATTTATAGATGATAAACTTTTTACCTTCATTAATGAAGAAGTCAGCTATATAATATGATGCTCTTACAGCTGACGGGGAATGGGGAATGCCTGGTGAACTCTTCCACTCAAAAGGATTTTTCTCTGGATGCCACTGGACGCCGTAAATTGGATATTTGTATGCTGTAAGAAACACAAAGTACGTAAGCAAGGTCTATACCTAAAGAATTATGCGCTTAGTCTTACTGCAAAAGAACTCAAAGAATAAGCTATGAATACCTCACTTATCAACGGTTTAACAAAAGCTTAAGCAGCAAGATGAAACTCTGTTTAAGTCACAGTACAACTGAAAGAAAAAAAATGGATATTCTAAAAGAAAGGTCTCATTCCATGCAAGAAGATTTTTGTACACTTTTTTGATTATTCATTTCAGAATTAAATATATATATATATATATACACACTGCTTTAGAAAAAATAGTGTTACAAGTGTATCAGTCTCAAAACTTCAGCATCACTCAACACACAATATTCACTGCCACACAGGATATCGCTGGCAGTTCCATGGGACAGATCCAAGTCTTAGGATCTCTTGGAAGCCCCAGACAATCCAGGGGCAGCTCCCATCTGCTCTGTGCCAGGCCTGATACACTGGGGAAGCTAGTCCTTAACTCTCTTACAGAGAAAAGCAGCACAGCAGCTGATGACTGCTCTGTGATAAACTGCTTGCAGGCACTGGAGATGCCTGTCATTAGCCTAATCAGGTTTTCTGATCAAATTGCTATTCTTTTCTACTGGAGAGCAGCCAGTAGGCCATACAGAAGAATCCCACGGGTGGACAACTGATCCTTACTATAGAGCTGCTAGTAGTGCACTGATCAAGATAAACCACTCCCTAAAGAGCTAACTTCTTTCTCGATCTCAGCAAACCTTGTGCAAAATGTAGGCAACACAAGGTAAGCAACAAAAAAGGCTTTTAATGGAGGCAATTATCAGTATTGCTGCTAAAGCAGTGAGGAAGGTTGTTATTACCTCAGTACTCTGAACTGTTCTTGCAGTACAACAGATACAGAGCATCACAAGAATGCAAGCATAAGCAGACAGAAAGCAAGGTTCAACAGAGGCACGTTGCACTGCAGAGGGATTAAACTACTTCAGGATGAGTGCTGTACACTTCACATCATAGGACTCATATTCTACTGCTAAAGTGTACCAGCGTATCTGAAAGGGGAACAGCAGGCGAGAGAAGTAATTCATTAGTCTCACAGACATGAACTCAAAAGATAAAATACCCCTGCACACAGAGTATGCTGCTCATAGCTAGAGCACTGACAGTGCTGACGTGAACCCTGCTGTTCTAACAGCAAGCTTGCAGTACAAGCTAACATCAGTGCCACAACACCTCTAAAGAACTAGTTTGTTACAGTCACAGTTTACAAAGGAAATTCCTTTCCCTACCTTCCATGGTAGATATAAACTCCACTTGATCATTCGTGTTAGTGGTCAGAACATTATAGAAATTACGAAGCTCTTCATTCTTTGTGAAATTCTGTGATAAGGAGTCAGGAGAAAGATGTGTTATTTGCTCATTTATTTCTAGTTTTAACAAAGCAAAAGCATTTGTGTTCAGGAAATAAAATGACCAAATACCTCCAGGGAAAGGCTCCACATATGAAAGTTTGATGTCAATGGCTCAGTAGCAAGTGCATGTAATACATCATGAGGGAAATTCTTGAATAATCTACTGTTTTTTGCAGCTGTTAGAAAGAAAAATGAAAAAAGGGTATTATATATTACCCAAGCTGCCAGCAGTCTGTTGCATGGATTAATACTGAGCAGGAGACAAATTTAATGAAATACTGGATTAAAGTAAACTTTTATTTGTAGTATAACTTTATGATTTTAGAATATGTTGCAAGGAAAATCAGTTAAATAACTACAACAGATTTCCAATATGCTGTTACCACTGTCCTCCAGTCCTGACCCAGGGAGGACCCAACATTAACGCTACCTAAAGTTCCCATTAAAACAAGTATTGTTCTTTGCCACTCATTTTCGTGACCTTCCCATTCACAAGGAGCACAAATGACAGAATTTGTGAATGCTACCTGGTCCACAGATGTATTACTCACAAATTAGAGGATAAAGTAGCAACAGAGACCCCGTATTTTACCAGTGTTGCTGAGTGGCACAGCTCTGTCTTAAGGGTTCTCTCCAATTTCAATACTGTAGAAGTGGAACAACAACGCTAATATTCATCATTAGGAAAGATGCAATTTGAAACATTTACAATCACCTGCTCTCAGAGTTTGACAGGTTTTGGACCAATGAATTTTATTCAACTCTGTAACAAAAAAGGAACCTAAACCCACATTATTTTTGTAGGTCCAAATTATCAAATGACTCGAAGAGCTACAAGTGTGGTTTTCACTGACTGCTGTTGGTTTCAAATGGCTTGTGCTCACATTTCTGCTTTAGAAGTGATAGATTTGCACTGACATTATGAAAACAGTTATGGCAAGAAACAAGATAATCATCAGAAAATTCCCAAACATTCACCCCTGCATATTTATCACAAACAAAACAGAAGACCTCTTAGCAAAACTCAGACAGGAGATGTAACAGATTTTTCACCTGAGGTAAAGTTCAGAGGGAGTGCAAAACCATTTGTCTTGGTATTAACGAGCAAAACTTTGCCACTTGTGAGATACGTGAGCTCTTCATGTCCAAGACATGTTCCCCATACTGGGAAGTAATCTCCTTTATCGTTAGCCTTCAAAATAAAAAACAACAACATAAGAAAAAAGCACTGAAGATTTACAGAAAGAAGACTGAAGAGAATTTCCCACTCTTTTTGCTTTCTCTTGTGTAGGTGAGAGATAAAACTACTGCAGTAGTACAACTGCTACTAAACTAATTGTATCAGCTCAATTAGAATTGAAATGAACAGACTCTCTTAGCTTTTATCCTGAAATATGAAGGCTAGGGGATATACACATCTGTTGAAGCAGTAAACTGAGGCTAATGACAGTAGTTTGACTGTTCTTTCTACCAATAAGTAATATTGAGAGCAGCAAAGAAGGCAATCAGAAGAGACACAAACCAGTCTGTCACCATCTTGAGGGAAAGACTATTCATTACAATTCATACTTTTATATGAAACATGTTATGATCACATTCAAGGGCCATTTGCAATGTCTGAATGCCTGTGCCCACCCATTTGAATTAAGAAAACATAAATCCCATTACTAGCATGGCTACAGTCTAAGTAACATACTTGCATGCTTGTTTAACTAGCAGGTTTGGAGCTGTGCTCCAAAAAGATAAATTGTGAGTTTAAACGGCATAAGAAGGTGATAACCACTTTCAAAAGAATAAGAATTGACAGGCAAGTGCAAAAACAAGAGAAGAAGGTAAAAAAGGAGAAAAGGAAAGCAAAAAGAGAATACAACTAGTTTCCTGTCACTTCACTAAGGACAATACATACACACAATGAAGATCTGCATTATTGTATGGTTTATCCCTGGTAGTAATCGCATGTCAGAGACTGAGATGTTTCAGAACTCCTGGCTTTGTGAAATATTAATAGTTTTTCTTAACTTGTTTCTAAGCATTTTTAAGTTATGCATAACGCATCACACTACACATCCCTATGAGCTGCTGCTCAAAAGCTGTTTTTGAAAGAGCTGAAACTATAGGCTTAGAATAAAAATGTTACCCTACTGCATTACTGGTAGCATGGTAATAAAAGCCCATATAACTACTTCTTCTCAGAGCAAAACATGGAAGGTTTACAGAAAGAAGGCTAATAGTACTGCAGTCTTCATGACTACCCATCATGCATAGCTAGACACAGGACTTGCAACACTGCCTTTCAGGTAAGTGAGGAATAGAGCCACTTAAAGCAAAAAATACACTATGGTTTAGGAACTACTACAACTGAACCATAATACTTTGTGCTCCCCCCCATGCCCTCCCTTTTTTTTTTTTTTCAATAAACATTAGTCTGTAGGCTAAGCAAGTATTAAACAACACCCAAGACATCACATTTTAAGAACTAATTTAAAAGCTGGAAAGCAATATTTCATTTGGGGTTTTGCCTAGCTAGTAAAATTCTATCGACTTGGATGAGGATTAGCATTTCACATCCTCTGTTCATACTAAAGCAAAGCCAGACCACGCCATTTCTCACTGTGAACATTTACAAACAAAGAGAAAAGGAACCCTCATACATTTTTAAAAACCATAAAATTCAATCAATTCCATACCTGACAATATACACTTGACTAATGTAGCTTACCTTATATTAATAAAACTACCAGTATTTTATAACCCCAATTAAGTCTCAAAATACGACAATCAAAACACACAATTAGCACAAACAGCACAGGAAAAAAAAAAACCCTGACTTATTAGTAAAGGTTACCTACGATGAACTGAAAATTACTTTCTGCCTTTCACTCACCTGAAGTACACCTACCATCTAACAAACCTGCCACTCTGATCATAAAATTACGACATATACAATTGAGTTAATCATTGTGAAATGTCAATAAAATTTCATAATAGGACTGCAAACTACAAGAACCCCTTGCCCCAGTACTGCATACCAAGACACAGGCTGCACTTCACACAGTGAGCAGTTTCAAAAAGCCAAATGAGACTGTCCCACATAGAAGTGAGAGAGTCTTTGCAAGATTCAGGTTTAAGGCAACAGACAAACAATCACCACGAACTAAGACAGACAAAAGAACAACACTCATGTCACAGGAAGTGAACAGCAAGAAACTTAATCACTGAACTGCAGCAGCTGACTGGTCCTGCAAATACAACTGCCTGTGCTTTCCTTGTCTGCGGTTGGGAAGCCAGCAGCAACGGTAGAAGAGGAATTCCTCCCTGCTGATGAACGTTTCTACCACTGTAACTGCTTAAGCAGTACTCATAATTGCCTTTAGAATTAGGCAAAGTTTTACAAAGCATGACTTCTGTGACTATTTTAATCAATGTCAACTGAAAATAAAGCCAGTAGAGAGGAAAAAAGGAAGAAAAATTACATTTTTATGCTATTTCAATACAGAAGATCCCTAACAAATAGGGATTGTATATAAAGCTCAGCAAATCTCCATGCCTTTCCACCATGCAAATTTTACATCAAAATGTCTTGATTAGTAACTGAAATAACTCCACCTTTTATGCTCTAAGAGAATTAAATGTCCAGTAAGGATTCAAAGCCTTCCTGATGTTCTTTGAAAGAAACAGCTTTCCTAGATATTCAATCTTTTTCTTAATGAAGCTAATGATCATATAAATATTAACAATTAAGAAAACCTTTCAAGTGCTCTTCCTACCTTTCTTCACGCTGTAAATTAAGCTAGTGTTTGATTTAAAAATCTGCTATATTTACAGTTACCAATGCAAAGAAATAGCTAAAATGGCAGACTCCATATCTGCACCTCTGAAGATATATTCAAATCTACTTATAGGTAAGTAAGAATAAATGTGTTTCACTAGCTGCAACATACTGGTGAAGGGAGGGCTTAATGTTATATTATTGTAAATTGGTTTATTTGAGAGTCTGTCCAGAATTCCTTCTGAGTTTGAACTTTAGTCATGGGACTTACACAAATTATTACATTTATGTATATCTTTGTTCAACATTTAATGTCAAAGGACACTTTGCACTTTTTGAAGGCATTACTGCTACTCTATTGCAAGTTCCACATAACCATAAGCCTCAGGTACAATGAATAAACAATACTGTCTTCACCTGAAGAAATTGGGAGTTTAAGACCATGACACAAGATATAACAGGAGAGGGTTCCAGAAGTCTGAATCTGAAGCTATTAAATGATTTTTTGTATGCAGAAGCCAGCTGTGAGCTACTTATTATCAGGCTTACATTTAACACACTGATGCCAATGCAGAGTTATGAAAATATGAGCCTCCCTGTCACTTTGATCTCTGAACAGTGACAATAACAAGAACAGATTGTTCCTTAGTAATTACCTCTAATGCCTTGTGGTAAAATATCTTAGCAACCCTGGAATATTCTGAAGTCTTAAGATCCACACCGCCTCCTGGAAAAAGTACCCTGAAAGGCAACATCCAAGAGTCTGATTAGCAATGGCGATTAAACTAAAAGCTGGACAATATACACAGAGAAAGGTCTGATAGTGGTTTTAAGGGTAGGATTCATGTCTAGATTCAGACACCTGCACTTCAGAAAACTACCGATAGTCATATAAGCTTCCAGGGATCTATTCAGAAAGGTCAAATAGCTTCTCTAGAGCAGAAACCTAAGTCAGTATGCTGGTCAGCCCATTAGGCTCCACTGGCTCTACAGGCTAGCATGACATTAATTACAGGAGTTTAGACAGCTATCGCACACACAGACAGCAAAGTTTAGGTGTCTTAGTCTTTAACTAATTCATATCCTAAATCTTAGTGTTCTACTGAAGAACAGTAACTATTACAAAGCAGCGACCAAGCCTAGTGCAATGTAAGGAAGAGGAGAGTAAATAGAAAATACACAAAGCATACCGATTTCAGCTGGCATGTAAAAGGGTTGCATCCCATGACTCCATCAAATCATGTCCTGACTCTTAGCTGGCTCTGCCTACCACTTTAAAAATCTTGACCCTGATCTTAATTCATCCTGTTCCATTTCAGTGAAGAAGAACCCAAGAACTGTGGCCCTGACAGAATAACCTCCCTATTGCAGACAACACAGCTCAAAAGTTGCTATTAAAAAGGAAAAAAAAAAAAAAGTATGTTTGGCCACACTGAATCTGATGTAGCTGAAGATAATAAAACAATCTCAGGGACAATTTCAAAGAAACAGCGCACAAGCTTTTTCCACTACAGTAAATAATCAGCAATGGCTATTCTTTGTGTCACTCCCCAAATCCAAACACCACAAAAGAAAAAGGCACAGTGCAGTCTAGCAGAGTTTTCACATGTATGCATGATGATATGGAAAGTAATCAAGTACTATCAGAGGCAGTAATATGTAATGAAGGAAGTCTCTTCTGGCTGTAACTGGAACAGCAGCCACAGAACCAACAGAACTGAATGTATGAGCACTCCCTAACCCACTAGGGCAGAACCTCAAGTAGATTTACTCAAGCCACATCCACCAGTTCCTGATTTTTCACCAAAATGGCTGAAAGATTTTTTCTACACTTCTGTGCTCTGGAAATGCCAACCTATATCAGTGAGACACAAGCACCTGGAAACAACTAGCACCTCAAATGATCCTCAGCATTTGAGTGAGCATTTATACCATTGTGACTCAGTTTATTTTAAGGTGAATGATGCACAAAAATCACACAAAAGCCACCAAATACTTGGTGAAAAAGGTGAGCAGTATTCATAGAATCACAGAACAGTTAGGGTTGGAAACCCCCCTGCCATCAGATTACTCTTCACTGCCAATATAGAAAATTAATACAGCTGAAGATGTTTTCAGAACAGATCAGATTAAAGATTTCTACAGAAATCTACAGTCTCTGTAAGTTAGACAACTAAGGTGATCCTTACCTGGAAGTAGTGGAAAACTTACTTCACCTGTTCCTTTTGTTCAAACCAAAAACTGGCCAATACTAATTAGGAAAAGCAACTGTCATTTCTGCTAATGCTAAAAGGAAGTAACCCATTAAGTAGCAATGATAATGGCTTGACATTGCCTTAAGCAGATTGAAATGCAACTACCTGTATTCCAGTATCTCTAACTGGTTAAAGCTGATGACGTACACTGCATTTCAAAGGCTATCCCAGGAGTACCTTGCTACATTCATAACATTCTGTCTCTAATACAGTAAATGTCATGATTTTAGAGAAAGTGGTGATATAAAGTAAATAATTTTCAACTGCAAAGAACCTGGAGCTCAGCTCCTGCAACGTAAACTATCAAGGTATCACTCATATTAAGTTTGCACAGAATGGAAAGTCCTTCCCTCAAGAGATCTTTTTTATTATTTACACACAGCTGTGCTGTGGAAGCCACCAGCTGACGGAGGAGGGCAATAAGAGAAAATCTAGAGTGGCCTTACCCACCTACATAGCACAAATCAAAATGCCAGCCATTGCAAAGATAGAAGTATAGGGGAACTGGATCTAACTGCCTAACACTCTCTTCTGCATCAAGGTAGGTGGTAAGGTAGAAAGAACGGGAGACCCCATTGGTACAAGTCCTTCGAGCAACCAAAAAGAGGCTGGCATCCATAAGAAAGGGATCAAATTATTCATTTTGTCTCCAACATGAGAGGCCACAGGGGAGAAAATGTCACTGTCTTACATCTGCTTATGCCACAAGACTGTAAAGACCCACATTTTAGTGTACAGGGCATGATGTGGAGCATAAGAGGACAATGCCCCCCCCCCAGACAGCCATTGGGCTAAATCTAAAAGTTCTATACATGTTGATTAACATTCTAGTATATACATAAACTTAACAAAAACGTTCATGGTTTAAGATGCTGATCTCATGACTACAAGTAGCTCAACCACATGCTACGGGCTCACGTACAATCACGCCTGTGACTGTAGCATCAGCTGATTTAACTCTCCTGAAGTTCACTTCAGCACTAGGAAAACATAAAAGGTTTTGACTTCGTTTAGTCCACAATTAAACTGTGTTAAATTAGATCACATTATCCCACACTTAAAATGCAGGAAGAACACATGCCATAGGGCAGCTGGAAAGTTAGAATATTTGTCCAACAAAGACCTAAGCCACAGAACCATGGAAGGCAAAACCAGGCCATTCAAGCAACAAGAGAAAGCACCCATACAGAAACGGGTAGAAGAGACTGCAAAACAGAAACTTCTGTGATAGAGGAGATAAGGGAAGGAGCAGAAGAAGCAAGCAAGGGTAGGAACAGGGATGAAACACCCAGCAAGTTCTATTAAATATTAACATTAATGTGACCACTCAAATGAGGAAGAGGAAAAAATTAACAAAGAAGAAGTGGGGTTTTCACTTGTAAACTTGTTAACCACTCTAATGCCACTTCTCCCAGCCTGCAGACAAGCACAGGCAAATGTCAGGATGAGCCTTGGCACTGCTGCAGATTATCTGACATGTGCTTCTCAAGGAAGGAAAGGCAGCAGACCGACATCAGACGAAATAGTGCTGTCTTTGAACGTATTTATGTGTCTGAAGCACTCAGCACAACCTTTCAAGAGAGCAGGAAGTGTTCTTGGGAATAAAGCAAAGCTCAATACCAGAACTATCACATCTTTCAACAGAAAAACCAGTGCTCAAAACTTACCCATTAATAGAGTGGAATATTTTATCATATTCTTCATCTGAAAGATTTAATCTGAAATACCAACAATATAGTTACAGAATACATATGAAAAATGCATATTTAACCACAAAAATATTATTATTATTGAACAGAAATGTGAGACACAGAAAATATGTAGAAAGCAAGCTTTCAACAGAATAAAACAGACCCAAATCAAACAAAACATTCCACCTGAAAGAGCTCAACCCACAGAATTCACAATAGGGCCCTGTCAGGTACAGTTCAAGATTAGATACAAAGAGACCCCTTCGAAGGCACTTGTTAAATTTGACATTTATATGAGTGGCATGGTTATTATTTCCTGCAGACTGGCAACTCCGGTTTCCAATTGATTCCCAGAAGGGCAGAGCTGCAAACAGTAGGTCACACCCATTATTCAGCAAAGATGTAGTTAAGAGGTGCAAAGATGAGAAAGTCCTCAGCATCAGCAAAATGTCAGCAAACCAGCAAGGTGGCAACACTCCTTGCAGAACTGATACACTGGGTATATTCAAAGAGTTCAGCTTTGCTGCATCTAACTTTGTTGCCAGACTTAGAAGCCTCCACTCATGGATGAAGCTTCTGCTTAGCAAACATTCTGAAAGCTCTACCAGCTGCATGAGGAACACTGCTTCTAATTCAGGCACTTAACTGGTGCTCTTATTTGACTGTGTATCCTACTGTAATCTTCTGAAGCTCCATTAGTATTAAGTTCTGACAAGTACAATTTTAACATTTTACTTCAGTGAGTTTACTATTTTATAGCTAACTGCTGGCTATCAAGTATTGCCAGTTCTGTTACTTACTCTGCTACTTTTTAACCAACAACCAACATAAAACACCACATGGACTCAGTGACCCACAGTTTGAGCAGAACTGGACTTCGGTTTCTTCAAGGAGTACTGACAGCCTGTCTCCACTACTTGAATTCTAGGACTACACAATGTGACAAAGATAGTATGTATGTATCTAGATATCTATGTGTGTTTGTGGGGTACTGCACATTAGACTGAATATAGCTAACTTCAAAAAACTAGGGATGCAAACTCTGGAGGCAATTTTACAGGTAAAAAGCTAGTATTTTTCCAATAAGCGTAATTTTTACTATTTCTTCTTACAATAATAACATGTTTCAGCCTGCTTTTATTCTGCCTGCTTCTAAAACTCACTGCAGATTGTGCTATCTTCAAATAGTCTTCGAGGAGCTTTAAACACTCTCAAAAGCAGCACAACTGCTTTCTGAGCTCTAAGATAATACCGTTAAGTTAAACAATTATTACCCATTAGTAAGGATATAAAAATCTACCTTATTGGCACAACTCGGGCACCAGCAGATTCCAAAAACTTCACGTATGAAGCTGCAATATAAGAACTTCCAAATCTGTGGAACTTATCAAAGTGACACTCCTGTGCCAATATCCCTGAAGGATCCAAGACAGAAAATTAGGGCTATACAAACAGCACACTTAAAACAGAATTAAACTCCAGTTTACGACGTGCATAATATTTACCACCTGAAGGAATTCCAAACACTGAGACATTGGGGCATCAATTACCGTGCCTAGTCACAAGGCACCAAATAAACATGCATTACCTGATTGAGACTCACCTTCCATCTTCTCTGCTTTAATTATTCAGCACTACAGCTCCTTTTAGATAAGCCATAGTTTTTTTAAAAAAGGTATATATAGTGTAACATTATTGATAAAGCTTTAACCAAACCCATGCTCACTCGACACAGAAACTGACAGGGCTTCATAGAACGGTTTGTGTAGAAAGGGACCTTAAAGCTCATTCAGTTCCAACCCCCTACCATGAGCAGGGACACCTTCTACTAGACGAGGCTGCTCAAAGCCCTGTCCAACCTGGCCTTGAATACTTTCAGGGATGGGGCAGCCACAACTTCTCCGGACAACCTCTGCCAGGGCCTCACCACCCTCACAGTAAATGCCGGTTTGGATTCCCTCGCCCAGGACAGCGAAGGCAGGATGCCCCCCACCCGCCCCTTACCAACGATGGGTCTCTCATTGCCCCCCGCCAGGCGGCCGCACAACACGACGGTGGCTGCGGCGGCGCAGCACAGCAGGAGCATGTTGGCTGCCGGGCCGGCAGGAAACCCTGCGAAGCGCCTCATAGCCACGTATTCCGCTGCCTGTCTGCACTAACCGCTCCGCCACCGCCTCAGCCCTGCGCCGCAAAGCGCCCCGCCCACCTGCGCCGCGGGGCACACCGGGACATGTAGTTCCGGAGGAGGTGGCGGGCTTGGAATTGCTGAGGCCCCTCCTCAGTGCTGCGACGAAGTAGTTGCTGCATCATTAATCAGTGACAGACCAGTCTTTTTCAACTAGAAGAGGTTTATTCATATAATGGGGTTAATACGTAAAAAATTATAAAAACATTGAGCTTTACATTGTGCTTATGATCAGTACTGAATTATTTGCATCATCTACCAGGAAACGTCTGTTTTTAGAGGCACCCCTTATATTCTTAAATTATAATGCACCTAGAGATTTTTATTTCTTTCTTTTGTTGACTCTGCAGCTCAATGCTGCCAGACACCCCCCATCATACAGACATCTCTTTCAGTCATCACACAAATGTTATTTTATTGTGTCCTTACTATTAACAGCAACCGCAATTGAGAGTTCCTACAGCCCATGTAACATGTAAACATTAAAAAATAATTAACAGTGCATGAAAAAGTAACTGCACTCCATGCTCTAACTGTTTTGTTATGCAAATGTGTTACCATTTAGTAACAGATTCAAGGTGTTATCTGAAGATACTTGAGACTTTCTATTCACAGAACTGGTGTAGTCCAAAGGAAGATTTAAAAAACCCAGCTACATTTTGTACACGTGCACACACATATACAATCAAATGAAATCTCTGCTACATAAACCAGCAAACGATTGGAGACTGGTTGCATAGGGAAAGTTTAAATCTTCCTGTTCACTGAAACATGATTTGTTCCTTTATGTGGTTTCCATTCAAGGATTAAAATTGCAGGAACATAAAATTAAGACAATAGCTTCAGTTCCCTAGTCTGTAAATGACTTGAGACTTGAGTTACACACTTGAAGAACTGCCAGATGCCTGACTACTTGGCTTATTTTCTTATAAAGAAGAATTAGCACTTCACTGAACTCCTCTATTTAAGGAGCTTTTATATCACAAAATAGTTCAATCTGAGAAAAAGATGTATGAAGTATATGGTCATATAAAAACATATCTGAAAAATGTTTCTTTAAATTTAGGCTCCACACCAAATATTTCTTGAAAAAGAATGAAAAATGCATTTGAGTAAATGAGGGAACTGGAAGAAAAAAAATAATTAAAAAGTCTTCCTCAGTTCTGGAATAGTTTGGCATCTGGCATTGACCCTACCACAGCAGAAGAAAATAGAACCAACAAGTACTCTGTGGGCCTTTCACAGATGTTCCTCTCGCTAAGAAAGAAGAGCTTCCAATAGCTTTTCAATAATGCAGTATTAATGATAATCTAAAAGACAACATTTCTGATTTAATACAATTTCCCCTCATTTCTTTCCCCAAGCATATATTAATACAACATCCAAATGTATCCTGAAGATTCCAAAATAACTGAAGTTAGCAATTCTAGCTATCTGAAAACCAGAGATTTATTCTAGATTCATTTATATGAAGATTCATATGGAATGTTTAAATACATAGTGCTTCTGCAAAGAACCCCTAGCTTATTTCAAAACAGAGTTAAAAACTGTAAACAAACTCTAGGTGTACTGACAGAGATTTTAACAAAAAGCTGAATGAAAAGTAAAATTATTAAATACTGGGGGTTGCAGGATGATACTGCTATGTAATGTGAGTGATAGCTTTTACACAGGTATGGTTCATATCTGAATAACAGCCCTTAAAAAATGTTTTCAGTAAATATAGACAGATTTTTTTTCTTTACCCCTACAGAACCAAAGAAATTAAAATTAAAAATAATTTCTTCCAGTGCCTAACAGAAGACATAAAATGTTGAGTTGCCAGTTACTTTTCTGAAAACAAAATAAAGGTACCCAGCATCTCTGACGCTGAGGTCCAAAGTGACCCTAACAGTACCCTTAAACCACAAAACAGATACTTCTAAAGTTCAGATCTACAAAGGATAACCTACTTCACCCTGCAGAACAAATAGCTACTGCAAACAGCTAAAAACCCTTGACCTCTGCTGTGCTCTACAGTAGAAATTAAAGGCGATCATAATCTGAGTTCTTTATAGCTTCTCCACAGACATCTCTTTGAAGAAAGAAAATCAGAATTTTCAAGGTTGTTTTGACTCTCTTACCAGTTCCTCCTCCTGATTCATACTGTTCTTTGACAAATAGGTACATGATGTTTTCCCTTTCTTCCTCTATAAAACTGGAAGATTACTGTGTTAATTAAGGGAAGCTGCACAAGCAGCAGGAAGATTAATGCAAATGTCTCACTACTGCTAATTGTTAATTTGACAATAACAAAACAGTCCTTTTCCCTGAGAATCAATCAAAAAAGCAGCCTCGTTTCACTTATTGTAAATTAGCCCCACAGTCATACTTTCCCAACAAGCTTATCTATCCCATTCACATCCTGTTCTTTCTTGTAACCTGTTGTCTTGACAAGGCAAGACAGAAGAGCTAAGCATAAGGTTCTTGATTGCATTATTACAGATGAGTTGTCTCCAAAGACTTAACAGGAACAGTTATCAATTTCTGATATCCAACACACTACTGAGCTTTTTGGCATACAAGTTAATAATCACAAACAGCACTGTAAATATGTAGAATTCATTAATCTCTTCAGATGTACATACGGATAGACTCCAGTTACTACAAAAAGTGCAGTCAGTATAGTACTCAGCGCCCTGCAAAGACATTTTGGTTTCATTTACATTAATTTCAAGTTTACATGAAAGATTTTGTACTAAACTTATTTCCAGTGTTCAATAATTGAAATAATACTTTAGTAAGGTTATTCATGGGCAAACAGAGAAATGCTCTGAAGATAATCTGCAGATGCCACTATAAAGTCAGTCCATTCCTTGGCCAGCTCTTCAAAGGAGACTTCCTCCCCCCCATACTCCAGTGGGAGAATGCTGACGGGGAAGTGTTCAGTCAGACTCTGCATGTAGTCACTTCCATGCATATACACCTACAAAAAAATATGAAAAGCATTTACTTGGGTATGAATGCTAGATTACAGACTGAAAACAGGCAGCAAAGAAACTCAGCGCAAGAGCTGAAGCCACCAGCTCAGTTTGAGTAGACAAGTCGACTTCTTCATAATGAGCTCCTTAAATGAAGGAGAAAGTACCATGTAAACAAGTTTCCCACGGGTGCTCAAACTGTATGTTCAGTATCTGCAGCTTGGCAAAGCATGGACTACAACCCAAGAACTGTATTTTATGCAGCTGCAAGCACAGGAGCTGAAACAAACTACACACTTGTTCTAGACTGGTTTAGTAACATTGAACAGCTAAAGTGAGCTAAACCATGGGAAGACCAGTACTTGGTCTTATCATTATAGCTATCGTGCATTTGTTTTTCTGTCATTTCCAAGAAAAAAAAACAGCTTAGCTCCTGGCCATTACTATCTGTTTCTGCCACATGTATTTATAAACAGCATTAATCAGCATGTATGTAGGTTCACACAGCCAAGGAGGAGATTCAAAAGAATGGGTATCTTGGTTCTTACATTTCAGGTCCAACTGCAATTAGATACTGGACTATGCCTCCTTTTTCACCCTTCTAATACTGTAGTTTTGGTTCTTCTTGCTTTATTGCAGCTACTTTGAAGCCTTATTTATTACTTTCAGTCAGGCACTTTTATAGGCCTCTTATTAATACATGACAAGAATTGTCTGCAATTATTATTATGTGAAGATTGCAAGAATATGCACTCAAAAGGTCTGTCTTTTATCTAACAGCTGCCCATCAGGAATTAAGATAATGAGTGAATAGTAATTACTCCTATTAAGGTATGGGGAACTGGCCCTTAGAGGTTTGTTTTGAGATCCTACCTGTAACTCAGCCTGGAGACAAGCCAATCTGCTTCTGTTCCATTCCATGAACTAGGATATCTAGTTTGTTTTCTTTTAGGCCTTTACTGTGCATCTGCCCTCTCTTCTGCTTTTTGAGTTCTATCCTGAGATATTCTGAGCTGGATCAGATGACATGGGCTTTTTTCACAGGTAGTAATGTAAGAGATGAAGGGCCATGGCTTCAGGCTACTGCAACATACTTCTTTTTTTTTATCCTCTTTTGCGAGTGAGAGACTGCACAAGGCTCCCATAACAAAACACACATGCTAGGAAAAGGGTGCTGGCAAACAAATGCTAACAGTGAACAGAAAAAACGTGGATCTACTGTCCTTGAGTGTCATAGCTACTGCAAATGCACAAAATCCTTGTGCTGAGATAAGGAGGCTTCAGAGTGGGAACAGCAATAGGCAGAACTGCTTACTTTGTACCTTAGTCTGCTGTTAACATTTCACAGTACTTTTGTGTCAGCTGAAGTCTCCAATATTCTTCCTATCCTACAATAAACAAGAATTCTTGACATGCTTTTGCATCCACATACAAAAAGGTTTTCAGATTTAAAATTGAAAAAACACTTAAAACAACTAAGGAGCTATTTGGAAAAAGACCCTGAACTTAAGCCTGACTGATTTTTGATGCATAAATGCCTCTGCAGGTCTTTCAGAACTCAAAAATTGTCCTCTACAAATCCTGCACTACTTGGAGCATAACATCACTTCTGTCCTGGGTTCAGCAGCAGCAGTCACTTTTTCTCCTCCTTAGTAGCTGGTGCAGCACTGTGGTTTTGACTTTCGGCCTGGGAATAATACTGATAAAGCCGATGTTTTCAGTTGCTGGTCAGAATATTTACCCTGACCAAGGACTTTGTGAGTCTCATGCTCTGCCAGGGAGGAGAAGCCGGGAGGAAGCAGAGACAGGACACCTGACCCAAACTAGCCAAAGAGGTATTCCATACCACAGCACGTCATGCCCAGGATGTAGAACGGAGAGTTTCCGGAAGGGCTCGATCACTGCAGGGTGGGGGGTGAGGTACCGGTCGGTGAGCGGCTGTATTCTCTTCCCTTGTTATTTCCTTTATCATTATTATTATTGGTGGTAGCAGTAGTGATTTGTGTTATACCCTAGTTATTAAACTGTTCTTATCTCAACCCGTGGGAGCTGCATTCTTTTGATTCTCCTCCCCGTCCCTCCAGGAGCAGAGGGAAGAAAGGTGTTGGGGGTGGGGGGAAGTAGACTGCGTGGTTCTAATTTACGGTCTCGGCTTAAACCACGACAACTTCTTAATGATAATTTCCCACTGTCATTTATAGGCACAGTGCTGGGAGATCCAGGACCTATTTCTTCCTAGTTCTGCAGAAGAATTGCTGTGTGGCCTTAAGTAAATTATTTAACCTCTCTGCGCCACAGTGGCTTTCCTCTTCAGAGTGGTGATAACAGCAACTGCTTGCAACTCTCACATCACTGATAACTGCAGATGCTTTAACAATTAAATTCTGGAGTCCTGCATGGCACTAACACACAAAAATGATTTATGCTTTTCAGTGCTCAGGAGTACCAGATCCTAAGGGAAGTGCTACAGATTGTCACGTAAGGATTTTGTGGCAGAAAGAAATATTTGTGTGCACTCACCCGTTCCTTTATTTTTTCAGTGAGAAAAGGCTTAATTAGAGCGAAGACTGGGTGGAAGAATAAAGGCTCATTTATCAAGTGGATACCCCGAACTTTTAGTGGAAAGGAATCCTGTCAACATACATGAAAAAAGGTATAAGAAAAAAGAAAATTTTGAAAAGATTCTATTGTTAAGGACAGTCTTTAAAAACTACGTAGTCCGTAAGTTAGAACATTCCTCCTGACCTTACCAATTCCTGCACTTTGGAGTGTTCTTAATTTACACTGCCCCAATAACACTTAGAAAAATCACATCAACTGCATCAATGTTCCTCTCATTAGAAGAGGGAAAGGGGAAGGAAACCCAAACAAAACTGAAAGGCTGACTATTAAAAAAAAACCCAAACAACAACAAACCAGAAAAATAAACAAGAAAACCCTCATCAAATTATACATAAGTAATGTACATACAGCTTGTGCTCAGCCTTTCCTCAGAGGTACAATTCTTCACAAGAGATTCTGCTGCTAATTTACAAAAAAAATCTATCATACCATGTGCTTTCATTGGCAATTTACAGCCTGAAGGATAGTATGTAAATATGTATAAATATAAACCATTAAAGCTACTAACTTAAATAAATTATAATTTAGAGACAAGCATTGAAATTACTGGGTATTTGAGAAAGCCAGAAGTTCAGCTTTCTACTTGCAGTCACAATTCATTTAGAAGTTCCATACCTTTGAAAGTTAAAAGAAAATACAGCAGTGCTGAAAGACACAGAATTATGCAACAGGGAATGCATAGCTTCCATTCATATCTCACCTGATACTACCTCTGCAACCAGAAGTTTTCTGCTTTTAAAAATGGTACTTCTCACAAACATTTCTCCCCATTAGTACAGCAGCTCTTCTCGCATTATTTCATTCACTCTTTTATGGATAAAAAAACCCAAAACCAAACCCCACACCTGTCTTAAGTGCAAATCCTTTTACAATTTAATGTATGATAAAGACCTTAAAACTATCAGATTATAGGTTTACTGCATGCTATTATGTGCTATCATATACTTAAAGTCTACTGTCATGTTTTTCACAAAACAACTTGGTTTTGCCTGGGGTAACAGATTTTTCAAGATGATGTCACTTACTAATCTGACTACACTTTCCATTTCTTAGTATGTATTTCCTTTCTATTAACTTCTGTTTCTTCCTACAGGGTAGTAATTTGCAAGATACATTTCTAAAGTAAAAAAATGGGTTGAAGCTAAGGTTACTTAATTTTTACTTATAAGTGTATTGAACAACACTACGACAATCTCTGGGTGAAATATACGAACCCAGCTGAAGTGATGAAAGGAACCTGAAAACAAGTAAGTTAAACTTGTTTCTCTTCTTAGAAAAGAACACTGGAAACATACAAATGTTTTCCACCTGTTTTTTCAATGCCTATAATAAAAATTTAGAAGCTTGAAAAACATGCAACAGATCTGAAACAGGTCATGATGGAAACATGACATTCAAAGAATTTCCTGCTTTGAAGTAATGTATTGAAGCCTTTAGATGTAATTGCAAATCCTATTCTACCTCCTTTCTGCCCCATTACAAGGTTAAAAAAATTACTAGCAATTTTTTTTACTACCTCAGAAATCAACTGAAACACTTTTACTAGTCCAGTTCTCATGAGATCTGGCCCAGAACCGTATGAACATCAAGAGTTCTTATTCTAGATGTGGAAAGTTGGGAATACCTGATGGTTTCACAGACGTTTCACAGAAGGTACCAAAAAGGATGGACAGCTGCAGTTACAATGATATTAGTTCAATGACTAAGCTTTGACTGAACCTCAGATATGAATCTTTCCAAATCAGAGCAAGAGATTATTTCCCTGCCTCATTTCCACATTGCGGGTTAAGAGGTTTTTTATCACTGACTTTCAACCTAACTTCAGAAGGAAAATAGGACTACATTGTAGCTTGTCTGTCACTTCTCTGTCCCCTTCTCTTTTTCCTGCATTCCTTTTTTGTTTCCTCTCATATCCATTGGCAAAGTTCTAACAAATTTATCAGAAAAGAACAAGTCTTAAAGGCAGTAAAGTCCCTGCAAGTTTTGTGAAAAACAGGAGATGAATTAGCAGTGAGCTGGACAAAAAAATGCTTGGGGGTGGGGGGAAGGCTAAAAGCAAGCAGAACATAAACATACATTCTGTTGGTAGCAGACGAAGATCACATAGCATCGTCCATACTGGTAACAGGTTAGTACTATCTGTTTTTAACTCAGTACATGCTCTGAGTCTCAGGGGAAAAAATGTGAAAAAAACAGATCCTTCCCAAACTGGGTTTCATCTGCTCTTACACTCATTAAATTCTTGGCTTGTAACAGGTAGGTGGAGTTCTTACAAAACATCAGAGGTTAAAGGGCACTTACTCCTATGCAAGAACATACTTTATGTAAAATCAAGCACAACCTATGACTTTTAATGGATTTAAGATTTTGTTCTTTTAAGCTGCATAGACTCTAAAAAGGTCTACAGAAGGAAAATTTACTATAGCTTAAAACTGATGAAAAATTGGGAGTTATAGCAATGAAGCAGTATAAAGCAGTATGTTATACTTACTGTGAGAACAGCGGCAATTTTCTTGGCCACTGCTGGACTGATCTGAAATGCATGAGCAAATTTCCATCCTTGAAGATCAAATATAGCCTTGACTCCATTCCGCTGAGTCTCAGTCTCCTTCACAATGAGTTCAGATGTGATGAGACTTACACGAAACACATCGTATGCTGTAAATAACTTGGGTTCCCATTGTCCTGAAGAGTAGATAGATTACTCTGCATTACCACAAGAATACCACATACACCTGTACTTTCCCTTGCTACTACTTCTAATGTGCTTCTCAGGAACAAAAAGTAACTAGTAATATGAAAGCTCCTGAAATAAAACAATTTGCCAGTACAGAAGTTATTTTCTGTGCCTGCTCTGTCATTCATCTTCTACACACTTTTTGTGGTGGTAAATACCTAATGGAAGATGCTTGTAGATGCCACCTAATGCAGTATGTTGTACCTATGGCTGTAGCCTCCAGTACAAGGTTTTGACAAGAACAGCTTAATTCGGTAACAGTTATGCTAGCAAAAACAACAGATCATAAATCCAATCAATTCAGGCAATTTTTCTTCAGTACAGTAATTCTACCAAGATTGTGTATTTCACTGCTGAAACTGTGACAATAAAAAAAAAAAAAACCAAAAACCCAAAAAACCCCCCACAAAATAAAACAACCCCAAAATCCCCAAACCATGAAACAAACCAAAACCGTCAGTGCCAGAGCCAGGTGTGAAACAGATTCAAACAATTTTGTCACTCACCAATTCTGTATATTAGAACTTTACTTCCATGTGGGTCCCTTGATCTCAGGACTCCATGATAGCCAGCAAGTAAGAGACCAAGAACAGAAGATGGTCGTAAATCTGCACTTATTTCTGGGCATTCAATTCTCCACTTCTGGTAATTCTTTAGTAACTAGAAAAAATAAATGTGGATGTCAAATAAGCATCAGGTGTCATATGAACAGCAGTGTTAAAAACATGTTTTCTACACATGGTCACATTCAGGTTTAATTCATTAAATTAGCTGTAATTTCATTGTATATTTTAAGCAAATCACTAAGGTTGCTGTACTGGATCAAATGAGTAAGTCCTTATGATGAATATAGAACCCTGTCAAATTGCTAATGGACAGCAGTTGTCATTTTGTGTCAGAAAACTGGAAAATATAGAAAAAGCCTGTAGTTTCCATGTAAAATACACATGAAAACCAGTTTTCTTACTCAGGTTACCTTTAGAGTTATGCAGTTTGATACTGCATCAGATTCATTCTCCATTTTTGAATTTAGACATGTAAAATTTTACAAAGGAATATTCTCCTTCACCCACCCATTCCTCCCCTCCCATAAAGTATGGGCCCATTTTGTACACACACACAGAGTCATAAATAATTTTAGTTTACTATTAGAAACAGGTATGATCATCAGCATATCCAAAGAACTTTTTCAAGGTCCCCCTTAGCCCCCTGAAATGGAAGAATATAACAATGTAGTAGGTCCATTACCCATTAGGAAATTTGCCTCCTGCAGAGTAGAAATACAAGATTCTGTTCTACTAAAGCAGAGATCCTGCCCTTTATCGAGGACATGATCACCCTGGCTCCTAAGACTGGAAGGCAGCAACAGTACGTCTAAGGCACAGGAAGAGCTGTGTGTTGAAGGGCAATGGCCTAACTCTAAGGAAGAGTCCCTCACAGGCATTACTTTCTGAGGTAACATCTGTGTAGAAGAATTACAAGTGATACTGTGAAAAGCCATCTTAAAAATGGATCATGAAAAATTAAGTTGGTGATGCAGTAGTTTTAATTCCAAGTCTAATTACTGTTTCTTATTATTAAGTGGTGGTGAAGAAAAGTAACTGCTATGCCCTGCAACTAGAATTTCTTGAAGATATTTTGCATAGGTAAGTGGGAAGCTATACAAGACTATTTTCTGAAAGGCTTCATCTCAATTCACCAATTAAATTTGCCCCTGTTCTATCATCCATGCTAGGTTCTGTATCACTGAATTTGGAGGGTAAAGGGATAGTTATTCCAAGTAATTTAGATTTTATATTACAATTTCCTAAATAGCGACAATTTAGACTTTTAACCAAGGCCTTCAAAGGAGCCAAGGGAATCAGAATTTTTCAGTACCTTGTTTCACAACAAACTGAAACACAGGTTTAAATCTTAAAGGTAGCATGCACAGGTTAGCCTTTGTAATTGTTCCAGTATTTCATCAAACAGCGAAACATAATCTGATCCTCATCACAGTTTCACAAATTAAATGTCTTCACAATAGAAGCATCAACCAACAGTATAAAAGCATCAGCCAACAGTCTTTTATTTCTTTAGATTTATATTAACAGAAATTATTTTTATTCATTTTTCAGTATTTCACAAAAGAAACATTGAAAGAACTATCAGCGCCAACTAATAGAACATAACCTTAAATAAATTAAACATTTCTTGTATCTACGCAAGAATCATTTTCTTCATCATTCTGATAGAAAGAAAGGTCAGCAGGAACTTCAGTGGATACTGAATCCATCCCTTGGAACATCACTGCATCATCTATACTGATGCGTAGCTACAGTCTCTTAGAGGGAGACCCGAGACTCACCATCCTGTATGACATAGCATGCTTATATGAGATAATTAGTTGTATTCCTTAACCTTCCCTCTACCTTTGTAGTTTCTCGTATAATTTTACAAAAAAACACATACTTTTTCTTCAGTGGAAGGCTCTTCAGCTCAGCTGAAGGTCTTAAATTCTTCTGAAGGTGTCTCAAATGAATTATCATGAGGAAATTATTTATAAGGCATTACTGTTGTCAGTAGAATTTACTTACAAATACACGGTGTACTGATCAGAAATTATCTGTATCTTTCATGGAATAGTGCCTATAAATAAATATTTAGGTACGAAAATTATAAAGTTCATCCCCCATGCTTCAGTTCCACCTGATTTGGCAATGAGAAAGTTGATAAAAGCCTCATCCTAAACCATACACTGTAGAAAGCAGCATTTAACCTTTAGGAAAATTTTACAAGAAGCCTTTTGAATGCATTAAACCAGTTCTAGTCCAGGCTAACTTCAAACAAATGAACAAAAAAGGTTGGGGTGGGATGGGGGGGAGGAGGGTGGAAGTAGGGAGAGTAAATTAATTTGTGGAATAGAAATTCAGTATAATTGCAAGACAGCCCTGAAGAGGTACTCTGATTATCTCACTCTGTTAGTGCTTTACTCTCTACAAAGGGCAGTGTTTGAGCAATTACAACCACTTTGTGCCAACCAGACAGCACTGTCAACATATTTTTTTCCTTGGTCTTTCCAATACAAACACTTTAACCACAGCAAAATACAAAATCACACTCAAAAACTACACAAGCATCTGTAGCTTTGTAATTTCTCACTTTTCTTCCAAAATCTCTTGTACCACAACTTAATGGACCTAATTTACAATCACATAAATATTGTAAACATCTCTTTGAAGCGCTGCCTGCCAATACTAAGATGAGAATAAATATAATACATTCATTCAATACCCTAAATAATCCTATCTTGCCAGTGCAGTTATTTTCATTAGTATTTACATTTTCCAAGTTGGAAAGAACAAGGACTGAAGTTCTGGACCTTGGGAGACAGGGAATAGTGTTCGCAGCCTGTGATATGCGATCCTTACGGGAGACATAATTTATCTAACTGGCAAGTCCATTAAGGAGTAAATATATCATTGGAATACTACTGACACCTTCCATAACATGGGCAAGTGGTACATCTTTTAGGTACATGACATGGCTAAGCTCCAAACACACTTCCATTGGAGAGAAAGCCGCAAAGTGCTAAAGAGTTATCAAATTTTGAAAACCTATTCTAATTACCTGAAACAATTAGAGCTGAAGTAAAGGTTGGCATTAGATAATCTTCCACAGCATCTACAGCTAACCTGGGGATATACTCTATAAACTTTTACTTATGTAACCAATCCCTTTCTCAGCAGCTGGACATACTCAAGTCACACAGCTACTTACATGAGTAATCCTTAAACATGTAATGGAATTAAAAAACTAGCAGTGGGTACTTCCAGTTTCACTTTATTTTGAAATTTTCTAATTTAACATAGCTTAAACACTGTGAAATGTTTAAAAGATATGGGTGGGTTGGGTTTTTTTTTTTGTCTGTAAAGACAGCAACGAAAAACATAATATCAGTCTGGATATAGAGATCAGCAAACTAATATCAGGAAAAACACAAGCATTCATTACATAGTATAAAAAGTGGCTTATGTACTTAGAACACAAGGAAAACATCTCAATGCATAATTATCTGTGTTTACAGACTGAATAACCTACTTAGCATCTGCTCAGCATCTGAAAATAGATAACTCGATTAATGGGGAAAGCTGGATGAAAAACTCCAGTGTCTGGAGTTAAGCATTAATTAGGATTTTTTTCCTGAGGTTTGCAAGAGACAGTTCCAGACTTCTGAACATCACAAACGATAAGTTACTAATTAACCCAAGATTCATGTGCTACAAAACAAAGTGAACTTAGTACTTTACTTAAAAGAAACCAATGTGCTTGTTACAGAAACCAATGTATTTTTTATATGTAAATTAACTACCTTTTTATTGATTAATAACTATTTATTCATATTAACAAGGATGCTAGACAGAATTAGGCCTCTACTCTTGTCAGCAGTTGTACCAATGCACACAACATTTAGGAAAAGTGTGTTTTATATTGGTAATCTTTGGAGGAGAAATCAACAGCTCCAAGTTTAGAATATAAACATATATATACACACACATAAACACACACCTTTGTGCACATGCTTTATATATGTGTATATAGCTACACACAGAATTTAAATATCTGGTATACACAGATAAAGAATTTAAAATATTTTTATTGGGACATTGAACTTTACCAACTCCACACACATCACCTCTTTGCCAGGTGGGAGAAGACGTGTAAGGTGAGACATTTGGTTTAGCACAAAGGGAAGACTTGTTGACTGATTTGTTTCCTCAACACTCAGCCCAGAGACATCCTTTTCGAGAAATCCCTCTGCATTGATGGACAAAGACCAGCCAAATAACTGATTTAAACTTTGTATTTATATTTGAATGATGTGAAGATCCTCAGAGGTAATGCGTGAGACTCAGCAGTAAGTTTGGCACTATGGAAAACAATCCTTCTTGTACAGCATAGTTATTCTAAGCAACTTATTTGCCGTACAACACACTAGAAAGTCTTGATTCCTACAAAAGTCAAATGTAGAGCAAAGATGAAGTACCTTAAAAGGATCCTAGAGATACTGAGATAGTTTTGAGTGCCATAAAAGTGATGCTTACAAAAGTCTTAAGTGGCATATGAAAACACCTCGTGGCATAGTTTCAAAGTTGCATTTTTACTGAATTTAAAGAGTGTCATTCTTTTCCCCAGAGTATAATCTATTTCAAGTACAAAAATACAGTATCCCTTAGTCATTGAGAATCATACTCTTATACAAAAGTTGCATGTGAGACATAATACAAGGAAGTAATAAAATACACTGGGCAAAACGATTTACAGAGGAAAGACGACGCTAGTTCTCCAGATTTCACGTATTACTACCAAATCCAAGTGACTGTTTTTGATCATAACAGTGAAGTCAAACATACACACATAGCTCATACATTAAAAAAGGGACGTATAAAGCCATTGCTTTAGTGCAATTAATGGAGACTTGTGGCCCTACTTCTCAGTTTACAGCATATACTTAGGTATATCTGCACAAATTAATGAGCAAACAACATGCTTCAGATCAGATATGAATTTATATCCAGACTGCAGACTTCTTCAGCATTAGCATCTCATCCATACCTCTAACAGAGATTACAAAGGCACAGAAGATGCTGTAATAATATAACTCATCTCTTCAGAGTGTTAATTTTGGTAGGTAGGTAAGTATTGCCCAGAAATCTCACAGGACCGAAACAAAAACAAACCATTTTTAGCTACTGGAGGTTTGTTGTGTTGTTTGACAGTTAGTGCTAGTCTGACAAAGGACTTTCTACAGACGAATTCTCTGCCAGTATTTCACATAGACTGACCTAATACTTTTTTAATAATAATATTCATACACTTGAAATCCTTTCATAGAAGCTATCTGCTTAACTTCACCTCTTCTTCTGGAGCCTGTACTTAAGTGGTTTGGGTTGATGCATGTTATTTCCAGCCACTTTCTAAGATAAGGCAGTGGGCACAAGTTTAATCTTCCCTGTGATTCAAATTGAAGAAAAATAATTCTCTTCTAACTTGAGAACAGTCTGTTACTGAATTTAATTTAATAATCATTGGCTTTAAAAAATACAGACAGTTCTAGCTCAAGTTCTTCAGTTCCAGCTACCTGTTTCAGTAGTGGATTTTCTTCTAGCATGACATGTATAAGTACAGCAGTACTTGAAAGCAAGTCTGGAATTGCCACTGGAAAAATGTAAAAGACTTCTGTTCGAACAACTAATCATAAAAGATTCAAAAATTGACTGTCTTTCCACAGTCTACCAATCATTCTTTTCTGAAGCATTTCCAAATGTCAGTAAACTAAAATCAGATAAATCTGCGTCAAATATTAACCAGGGATGCATGAATAAAGTCTGGTCAGTCGGCAGACTCTTGATTCCTACTTATGGCTATGTCTAAGCCCGTATTAAGAAAGATGCTTGACAACCTTTGGTTATAAGCACTGAGAGAGCCAGAAACTTGTTTATCCCCTTAGCCTGCTCTACAAGCACTATGCAGCAGTACACAGGAGCCCAGTGGCCAAAAAGAGA
Organism: Psittacula echo; assembly: GCF_963264785.1. Classification (NCBI taxonomy): domain Eukaryota; kingdom Metazoa; phylum Chordata; class Aves; order Psittaciformes; family Psittacidae; genus Psittacula; species Psittacula echo. The sequence goes on from NC_137737.1 coordinate 123,562,502, forward strand.
CTCTCACCCTGAACTCCAAACTGAGGGGCAACATTAAACCAAAATGAAGGGAGCAGCCACTGTCTGGACTGACGGCAGGAGGGCCCTGTCTGGGATGGAATATTAACAGAACCTCTGCATGCAGTCAGACTTGGGTTAGATTAATATACATCTTATGACCACCACAGATTTTTGCACAATAATTCCCTTGGGCCTTAATATACCAACTGCAGATAAACACATTCCTTTAACTCCTCCACCCACCAAAAAAAAACCAAACCAAAGCAAAACAAAATGGACTTCTTTTCTTCTTCCCATACTGTAAGAGAAGAACCCTAAAAGTCAGTTTCAGCTCATATGTGGAAGATTATGTGCAGGTAGCTACAACATAGAAAGACCTGAAATTCTAGATTGGAAGGCTGAACATGGATGGGTTTTGAACATCAGGATCTCTTAATTCATAGAAAGGTCAAAACAAGAAATGCAGAAACTTAGCAGCCTGTGGAGACCCAGAAATTGTAAAGAGGTTCTAAAAAGACTTCATTTTTTCTGACCAGGTCCCCAGTCTTAGAAGGCTGATTCTCCAGAAAAGTATAGGAAATTCGCTGTTTCATAGACTTCATCTCTAAACTTACCCTGGATTCCATGCTCTTGAAGATTAGTCCTACCTACAACACATCTCAGAATTAATCACAAGAAAGTACAGAAAAGTATGGGCCAGATTCTAAAGTGCTACTGTCCTGTGTACAGCATTATCAGTAACAACCAACTGCAATGCAATTAAGAGTGGGATTTAGGAGTGCATGTTGTCTTCCTTAAGCCCTATTTTTTGGAACCAAGAAATACAGGAAAACAACACACCTTTTGTTGGCAAAGAAAAAAAGACACGGTCCTGCAAGTATTAATGCACAGCTCTGATACAAACAATGGCATGAACTTCAAGCAAAAAATCCATAAATATCCAAAGGAATCTCAATTGACTTGCCAGTTCTTCTACTGAGGAAACGTTTAAAGCTATGATGCAAATTGCATGAGCCAAGTGAAAAGAACACAAATATAGTTTTTAAAGCTATTTATGATTAAGAGCTTAATTCAGTTTCTCACATTCTTTTTTTTTTTGGCTACCCTGATTCTGCAATATATCTTTACGCAAACAACCTTCTTTCATGGTGACTAAACTCAAAAAATCTACAATACAGAGAAGTCATAAACTAAAAGGTGAGGTCTGTTGGGCAATGCTATGTCATCAACATCACTGAATATCACTGAAACACAGCTTCCAGGTGGCATGAGTAAGTGCGTTTGCCCTGGGGAAGATTTGGAAATACTTTCTGTTCAGAAGAGTTAGTGATTGTCAATCTTCCTGTAAAAAAAAGAAACAGTAACAATTTGTACCTTTGGATATTAAAAATAGGCACACACTGTCTGTACAGCAAAAAGCTGTACAAGCAGCCAGGGAAGTATGAAAACTTACCAAAGCCTGAAAGGAGTTCTGCAAATGTCTAAACTCCAGGAGAAAAGAGTGGGTTTTACTCATAGCTTTACACTGGATCAATTATGAATAAGCAGTGAAACTAGTATCATTACTAGTAACAAGTAACTGGAGCCTGGTAAGCACAGTAAGGATGTCCTCTAAGAGTTATCGTTTCCTGATGGCAGTCGTGACCTTACCACACTTACTGTAACTTCTGCCTTACATGACTGTACCCCACTTACCGTAACCTTTATGCTACCTCATCGAGGCTGCAAAAAGCCAGCCACGGCACCACACATTTATATGGTGGTGCCATGCTGAATGTGACAAGCAATTAGTTACACCCTGGAACTCCCTGCTTGGCCTTGGCCGACCCAAGCAGCCCAGCTCACCCACCCCAGTCTCCCCCTTAGCAGCAATAACACCCTTCTACTTCTCGATCTCCCGGGCCCCCCCGCCGCCCTGCTGCCTCGCCGTACCCCCGGGACAAAGGCAGGGCCCCCGGAGGCAGCGGGCTTCGAGGCCCGGTGGGCCTGCGGGTCTCAGCCCTGGCAGCGGGCTGGTGGACGGGGCACCCCCGGGCTGGGTCGGCGTCCGTGGTCATGCCCGTGCCTGGCTGGCTGACAGCCGCCGCGGGGACTCTTCAAGCGAGGGGAGATGCGGCCGCCCCCTCCACACCCTCAGAGGGTGGCGGGACTCCCCCACAGACCCTCGGGCGGCCACCGGTCTGCTCCTCGCTCCCCTCCTTACCCTCCAGGCCTGGTCCAAGTGGAAGTCTCGGGCGCGCAGAAACCGCACCAGGAAAGAGTCGCTGAGGGGCTGCGGCCAGCGCTGGCCGGGCTCTGCCTCCGCCCGCTGCCGCAGCTCGGAGATGGCGCTGCGCACCCGCGGCGAGTGGTCGGGCAAGTCGTTGAGGCGCCCCGCGCCCGGCGGCCCCTGCGACATCCCGCCGCCGGCCGGCTCCGAGGCGACCGCGCTCAGCCCCGCTGGTCCCATCGGCAACCGAGTCGCGGCGGAGCCCGCCGGGGGCGGAGGCAGCCCGTTTGGGCATAGTCCGAGCACCCTCCCCGGTCGGAGCGCGAAGGGGCGGAGGCAGGTGTGTGTGTGTGTGTCCCCATCCGGCCCCGCTGCGGAGGTCACCTTTTGGGGTGATACTTTGATCTCTGGTTTGGGTTTTGGTTTTTTTCCCACTTTTATGGACTTGACCAGTTTTTAGCATTTTATGCCTTAAGAACATCTCTTGTTTTTAGCTTGCAGCTCCAAAAAGAAGCTGTGCCTGCAGTAACAGACATACATCTCTGCGTGGAGAAAGGATGCTGAAACTGAAGTCAGCTTCAGTCGAACTTTGCTGCCCGGCAGTCAGTTCAGTTATCGAAGGTGAAAAGTGCATTGCTGCTATTAGTATTTTTATGATAACCATTTCCTTTGATCAGGTTTCCTTTGCGATCTCTCTGGCCTACTTAAGGCTTAAAAGCCTTACTTCATTTAACATACAATGTATAAAGCATACTTGTGCCTAATGAAAAGTTGACAAAACTTTGTTCAAGATTATCTTGCCCTTCTCTGGCTTTCTACATGTACACTTAATATTTTCTTACTTTTATCTTACTTAGTATTTTTCAGTTGGTATTTTGGTTCTATCTAGCAATGTCCTGGACTCTTACAAATGAAGAGTCTGCTGAAATGTCTACGGGTATCCCATTTAGTACTACAGATGTCAAAAAAGGCCTGCCTAACTAAATGCAGATAGGTGAAGAGTGGGAGGAGTATGAATAATCTTACCAAAGAGATTAAAGCAGGAATTGAAGGGACTGACTGAACAGGAAATACAAGCTTTCAGGGACAAAGTGTTGCAGCAAAGGACAAGAACCAGGATACCAATGGGTGTAGTGGTCAAGGGTATGTAGAGGTGGGTATTAAGGTGTGAGGAAGTATAGACCTGCCCTGGATCAAGAAGAAAAAGCAAGCTGGAAATGTAAGAAGACACAAAAGAGAACAGAAAGTGGAGAGAGCAGCAAACAGCAAGTTGTGCTAAACCTTTCTGGACAGAGCTTCAGTGGGAAAAATGGCATGCAAACATGTAACCCAGCCACAGGTGGCAGGACAAACACAAAGGGATATAACAGCAAGGTTATACAGTGCTTTTAAACACCACTTCCTAACTTTTGAGCACTTAGTTTTGACATCTCAGTATTCTAACAACTTAGGGTTTTGCCTGTGAAAACATAAAGGGTGAGAAAATACAGCTACTTTTTATTTCACCTTTCAGCTGAGCAACTCACAGCTTTTAAATAGCTTTTCTACAAACTTCAGACTGTGATTTTGGCTTCGTATTTGACCAAAATTAGTTTTAATGGTGGTTTTAGTGTTTTTTCTCAAGACTGAGTTACAAAAATATCTGTAAAGTTTCTATTAAAAATTCTATGAGTGATACTATAGTTGTAACACTAAGGAGAGCTCCTATCTCTGACAATGAAGATGTCATATCATCGAGGCTTCATACAGAGGAGCCAACATGTTGAATACTTGAGCCTTCACCAGAGCAGTTAAGACCTGTTGCAAGATGAGGCTTGTAGGTAGTTTTTGTTTTGTTTAATTACAACTGGAAAAGAGCTCAAGTGCCTAAAAGCTCTGTCTAAATAAAACATTCCTGTATGCAAACTTTGCTTTGTTTGTGTCCTTGGACCATGATGATTATTGCTGCAATGAAGACTAGAAATTGTGGCAGTTTCTCTTAGGTGCTCCTTTTTGGTGTATTCTGGTGACAAACAGACTTTTTCCAGATAGCTGGAATTTGGCCTCCTTCAGCAGAAGCTTTACATCTATGTAAAACCCACATCATACTTCAACAGGTCTTCTGTGGCAAGTGTTCAAGAGTTGTGTAAGCAACTATCTTTGCCTACACTAGATTCTACAGTCTAGATTGACTGTAAAATATACATGTGCCTGTGCTCCTTTCTTCTACAGTATACTATCAAAATCAGAAAAATTTTTTGAGTTTCAAGCCTACAGTAGTAGTTGCATGTTCTTTCTCTGAAGGATATAGATAAATAGAAGGACCTTGTATTTCACACGCACATTTAAGCTAGCTAGGATCAAGATTTAGAGTTAAACTTTCACACAAACTTAATTTCAGTCACTGAGGGCAGCTTGTAGTCAGCATCTCTATAAATGAAGTTCTAGTTAACTTGCTTAAGCTCGTGCAGAGAAGACCATCGTGGAATGTTTAATGTTCAGGTCTTTAATTGTTTCTAAGAATTCACATACGTAAAAGTGTTAATGCAGAGGTGTTGGGAAACCAAGGGTGCCAGATCAGATGGCTTGCTCTTTCCTCTTGCCTTTCTCCCCAAAGGATACACCAGCTAAATCAAAATAACCCTACTCTATTAAAAAAAAAAAAAAAAAAAAAAAAAAGAAGAAAAAGCCAAAACCAACCCAAAATGTTCAAGTATTTAATTCTTCAAGATTGTCACATACTCCCGGGTGGGCAGGCATTTGGGAAGAATTATGTTACCATTTATTAAATACAGAGAAATGCAATTAAAAAAAATATTATTTCTCACTGTATTACTTATGTTCATGTAACCCCCCAAAAAAACCCCAACAAACAGTCCTGTACAAGGAAACTCCTGTACAAATGCAAGCTTCCAGTGAAGTCCAGAGCAGACATTCAAATCAGTAGGACTCCCAGTTTGTCATGGAAGTCTGCTCTCGTAAAGTACTTTGGAATATTACGCTGGAAAAGAGAAATCTTTCAAGCTAAGCAGAACTGAATTGAGAACCCATTACTGTATTTGATGGCTGATCATTTTGTACAGAAAAAAAACGGTGTATAATAGAATCATAGAATAGTTAGGGCTGGAAAGGACCCTAATATCATCCAGTTCCAACCCCCGTGCCATGGGCAGGGACACCTCACACTAAACCATGTCACCCAAGGCTCTGTCCAACCCAGCCTTGAACACCGCCAGGGATGGAGCATTCACAACCTCCCTGGGCAACCCATTCCAGTGCCTCACAACCCTCTCAGTAAAGAATTTCTTCCTCATATCCAATCTAAACTTCCCCTGTTTAAGTTGGAACCCGTTACCCCTTGTCCTGTCACTACAGTCCCTGATGAAGAGTCCCTCCCCAGCATCCTCATAAGCCCCTTTTGGATACTGGAAGGCTGCTATGAGGTCTCCACGCAGCCTTCTCTTCTCCAGGCTGAACAGCCCCAACTTTCTCAGCCTGTCTTCATATGGGAAGTTCTCCAGCCACCTGATCATCCTCGTGGCCCTCCTCTGGACTTGTTACAACAGTTCCATGTCCTTTTTATGTTGAGGACACCAGAACTGCACACAATACTCAAAGTGAGGTCTCACGAGAGCAGAGTAGAGGGGCAGGATCACCTACTTTGACCTGCTGGTCACACTCCTCTTGATGCAGCCCAGGATACGGTTGGCTTTCTGGGCTGCGAGCGCACACTGAAGCCGGCTCATGTTCATTTTCTCATTGACCAACACCCCCAAGTCCTTCTCTGCAGGGCTGCTCCGAATCTCTTCTCTGCCCAACCTGTAGCTGTGCTTGGGATTGCTCTGACCCAGGTGTAGGACCTTGCACTTGTCATGGTTAAACTTCGTAAGGTTGGCATCAGCCCACCTCGCAAGCGTGTCGAGGTCCCTCTGGATGGCATCCCTTCCCTCCGGCGTATCAACCGAACCATACAGTTTGGTGTTATCGGCAAACTTGCTGAGGGCGCACTCAATCCCGCTGTCCATGTCACTGACAAAGATGTTGAACAAGATCGGTCCCAAGAATGATTCCTGAGGGACACCACTCGTTACTGGAGTAATAGTTGCCATCCTTCTCTGAATCATAATGTAGGCATGCCTTAGCATAGTAGTGCTGAAGAGGTCAACTTTTCAATGCAACTGAAACCCCAAGGTGTAACACAACTGGTTGTTGCAGTAAATTCTTGCTGATTTTTGTCTGAATTTCTCATGATCCGTCTTTCTTGTCTGTCTTCTTACTGGTGCTGAAAGCATTGCTCAAATCTTTGGCAAACCTCTTTCTATTGTACTAGACCTAGAAGTCTGTAATTTACTCTCCAGCAGGGTTGGCTGGTGACTCAGCAACTTAGCGATAGCCTTTAAATATCTTCCTCTATAGTATAATTCAGCAGTGTCAGCAGACAGTCGCACATGATGATGCACATGGCAGGGAGCTTGTCTTTCATTTTACAGCACAGTAGATGATTTGCAAAAACATCTTAATGTAAAAAATCTAAATTTCAGTTACGTGTAATTTAAGCACAGCCCAAGATTCTACTTAAAATTAGTTTATTCTGCTCTGTAAGACACTGCAATCCTTGGTGTGTAAAGAGATGATGAAAAACATTCATGGTCAGGAACTGGCAGGGTAACTCAAGGACTGAGTGATGAAGGGGAAATACTTTGATCCTGCTGTCTTGCTGTAGTAAGAGTATGAATCATCTGCAACAAACCATCTGCAGAAGTGATGGTTTATTTACTGCCAGATTTATGGGCATCCCCTCAATGCCTGGGCATGTTATGGAAGCAATATAAGGGCTAGCAAAACCCAGCCCTGTCACATGTCTGGGAGAACATGCATCACACTATAAGTGTTTAAAGAGAGGAAGGACTTCTGTAGTAAGTTCCTTAACCTTCTCTCCCTCTTTTCCTCCTTCAAATAAATCTATGCCCATACATAGGGAGTAGAATTTATGCATCGGCTATATGTTTAATCAAATACTTCAGGCTTTAATTTCACCTCTAACAGCCTTCCACCTATCACCTATAACTTTTAGTTGAAATTTATCTAATTTCTCTGGGTTTTCATTGAAAAGCTTCTGTAAACTGGTGATGAGAAGGAGTAAAAAAACCCTCAAAACAACCAGCAAATACAACAGCTCTAGAGCAAATTTCTCATTATTCCTTGCATCTGTGTGTTTCACAACATCTGTGACCGTGGTGTTTGGTCTGGCTGGCTGCAGTGTCCCTCCCTGGGACCTCTGGTCACAATTTTTTGCTACTTTTGTAGCTTGTCAACATTTCCACTGTATAAGCACAGAAGTGATAAAAGATGTTAACTCAGGTTGCTTGGGCTGACAGCCACTGAAAAGCTGTGAGCAAAATCAACAAGCAGAATCAATAGGGTGAATATTGAAGGTATTCACATGCCTTCTCTCTCCTGCATGTGTGCGTTCCAGCATATGGTTACTGCCTGCAGGGTAGCTGCAGCAGCAGTAATCTATGGGTTATGATTTGCTGTAGGAAGTTCCCCTTTCCTTTATCTTTAATGCCAACTATTCAACCAAAGTTGTGTTGTTTCAAGGTGTGGTTCTCTGCTGGCTTGTACTGAACTTGATTCACTCTGAGTCTACTTCATCCTGTTGATATTTTTTAGTCCTGTTTATGGCACGCAGGGTAATAAATGCAAGCCCTGGCACAGAAGCAGTACCCAGTGCCCTGACGTAAATTTTACCCGGGGAAGATGACCTTAAATGAAGTTGCACTAGCCAGAGAGTTAAGTGGTGACTTTGTGATCTCCGGATGTGTCCATCTCAAAGCCCTGGACTGGAATTCTGCACTAAAATATGTCAAAAAGAAAAAAAGCACCAAAAATAAACAATATATTTGGCAAATAAGATGGCACTGCAGAGACTACTAAAAGCAATTTCCAGGGAATTAATTAGTACATGGTAAACTTTGTTCAATGGAGGTTGTGAGGCTTTAAAGAAATTCACCTCCCTCAGAAATCTGTGAAGTTTAAAGATTCTGAGTAAAGCAGAGTCAGACCTACTGCATACAGGAAAATGTATAGCACAGATTCTCTGAGACACAGGTAAAACCATTTGCAAGCTGAAGCCTGTAAATAAAAACTTAACACTGAAAAGAGCAACTGCAAATATTGTAAAAAATTACCCAGGTGCACCATGAACACATTTGAGCATGCAGAAATATACAAACTAAGCATGCATGGTTACCTTTCGCTTACATGCCAGATAATCTGACACATCTTCCTGTCCTAATATATATATATATATATATATATATATATAAAAAATAGTCACAGAACTAAAAGAAGGACAGGAAAATACCCCAGCAAGCTAAATGCAAACTTTTTCTTGGGTCTTGTATTTTATTAGAGTTTTGGGTTTTATTTGGTCTGTGCTTTATATAAATCATCTCTCCTGATGAATTTATGCAGCTGTCATTCTGCTTCTAAATAGGAGAGAATCCAATATATTATATTGTAAAACAATAAGAGATAACACAACACAGTCATAATGTACTTCTATTGAGCATGTAATAGTGTTGTCCATTGCCTTGATGACATAACGCTTCATGGGCCTGGTCATCAGTATTTTATTTACAAAGGAGCCTGAGTGTGAGAAGTCAAGTCAGAGCCACAGCCTACGGATAGATTTCTGTTCCTTCCTTCTGACACGGTATCTGTCCTGTTAGATCAAGACGAGATAAACCTTGGAGATGACAAATACTATCCAGTATGACCAAGATTAGATAATAGTGCATCTCCTGCTGGTGGCATGTCACAGAGCCAATCTAGACTGGAGAACCTTCTACAGGGTAAGCACCAATGTTCAGTACAGCTGCTGCCACTGGGACACATCAAAATTTTTTGCCCTTTACAAGGTAGCAAAATTGTGGAGATCCAGAGAGCTAGTTTTAAATAAACTCTGTTGGTGCCATTTCAGAGGAAATGTGCTTTTCACGAGCATTTTTGAAGCTGCTATTCACTGTTGGCTATTGGAAGTTAGCAAGTGACTGTTTTTAGATGATTAGACCAATGCAGCCTAGTTTCCAGTGGACCTGTGTTTCTAGCTCCATCCTCACCATTCACAGCAGAGCAGTGCCAACTGCCTTGTGTGGTTTGCTCCTGAAGACGAGGGGAGACCCTCTGTCTGGCAGATGGTGGTGCTGTGCTGGCTGTGGCCAACACACGTGCCAACCCATAATCCTGACTGGACAAGAGAGAAGTGAGGACAGCTGACCTCATGCTGCAGTTCTCAAGGGGAGACAGAACATCAGCTCTGCCCCTTCTCCAATCAGGCAATGTGATCTCATTTATTTCCTTGGAAAATCAGATCTGTAAGTCTGATTTCTGCAACACTTTCTGTAAAAGTTTCTGCAGAGTTGAGTATCATATGTTGGTGAGTAGGATTTTCAAAAGCTCCTAAGACCCAGAGTGGCAAATTTATTTATGCACCTCATCTTAAGTTGGATAAAAGGAGAATTAGGTACCTAAGTAACATTAGAAGTCTAACCTAAATGACTTTAATAGGATTTTCTGTATCACTTGAGTAGCCTTAATCCCATTTGCTGTATTTAAAGTGATAGATGGTAGGAGTTTTGGCACTGATTTAGTCAATCATTTTATAAAACAATGGTAATGCTTTATTTAAAGCAATGATAATGCCTGAAAACCTTGAAAAATTTAAAATTACTACATCAGATGCCTTATTCACATACATTATCTTAATGGTAAAATACCATCAGGAAAACAAAGCCTTAGACTGATACCAAACAGTCAACATTGAAGCAATATTCTTACAAGTTTTTACATTGATCCAGGAAAAAAAAAATAAATGATATCTCCCACTTTCTATGGCCAGTTAAAACATACACATGTTAGAGAAGACGACCAGTGAAATATCAAAAAGACACAATCAAGGCAAGTCTTCATTTGGCTTACATTACTTCTACATGTGGGGTGTGTAGCAAAGAGCCATATGCCATGGTTGATAAGGCATACTGATGCTGTCAAGACCTGTGAGCAAATTCTAGCTGGTAATTATTTGCAAGGAGTATTGTAGAGGAAAGTGGCAGAGTGACTGCAGGTATAGATGTGTGTCCTAGTCAAACGGAAAGCAGATTCCATCAGTGGGTCCAGCATCTCACCCAGTATTTTTTTTACTGGGTAAAGTTGCTTTTTAAGAAGACAACTAATTAGTTTTAGATTTTTATATAAAAAAAAAACAAACAAACCCCCAAACCCCTAAACTGAGAACAAGAGCTTTTTTATATGTTTTTCAAATAACCAATTTAAGCTAGGGATGTAAATAAATCTGTCCAGAGACAACCATCTATTTACTGCATTTCAAGATTACAAAATTTGCTTTCATTTTATACTGTAAAAAACAAAACCTGTGAGAGCATACCATGTCAAAATATTTGGATTTGGATTTAAAATGTCAGGTGTATATTTAGATATTGCTCTTGCAGTGATTAGACATTCAACATGGGATATTCAGGAAAAAAAAAATCAATCCAGATTGGTAGGTTTCTGTGAAAGCTTTGAGTTTAAATGAGGACTATCTTCCACAAAGAAATGGTTCTGAGTAGTTTTACTGCAAAACCTAAATGAATGGCTTGATTTTCAGAAATGCTTAAACTGGCACAATACCAAAGGAGGATAAAGGAGTTCTGAAAATTATGTTTATTGAGAAGCTTATAACTAGGAACTTATACAGTTGGGCAAAGACTAAGCAGTGCAAATGGTCTGACCCATTTAAATTCTAAGCATTATGGCATTATTTGCCCATCTCCCTGACAGTAAAACCAACGCTAATAAATAACCACATTGCATCATCATTCCTTGCTACCTTCCGGGAAATCCTGTTTACTTAGACCACTGCCTTCCAAGTGAAACAATATTTGAGTTCTTGAATGACATATAAACTTTAATCCATGTTGGCAATCACTGGATACTCACTGACTCAGCTGAGTTAATAAATGAATTAGGTATTTTTATTCTGGATTTTCTTGACTACTTTTTAAAGTGAATTCAACTAAAAAGAATGATGATGGTGTCAATATCGCCTATACTAATCCTATACTACTCATATTTGGAGTCTCTATAACGGCACCCTACAAGGAAGGATACTAGAGCCATTTCTATCTTCCGTCAACATTTTCCTTTGATTTAGTGCATGAAGGTGAAGCAGGGGACAGAGCCATCCTTAGACAATTAAATAGTCCTTCCCTGCGACGTCCTTTCAGCTCTCCAGGCAAGGGAACTGGTTATTGTATCAGTGAAATTAAATGAAAGTCATGAACACAGAAGGACTGAGAAGGTAGTTTTCTTGTGTGGTTAACCCCAAAAGATGTCCATGATTCCTTAAAATACATGTAAAATAAATAGTATAATGTTTTGCATTATGCATTGATGGTATTAGTGCTATGGTTGATGTCACTGCATTACCCTATTCTCTTAGGGTCTCTGCAGACACAGATCAAGTTGGACCCCGGCCTCAGGCGGCCTGCATCTACGCATAAAAAAAAAGACACAAAAAGGCAAGAGTTAGACAGATGATAAAAGAACAGTGACACCATACTGGTCAAAACAGTAAGCCTAAATTATTGCATGTCTGCAACCTGGGTCTTGTGAAGCCTGTAAATGTCCTACACAAGAGCTTCAATGAGTGACTGGAATGAGAAGACTCCTTTTGTGGAGCTTTTCCTACCAGCGAGGGCAAAAGGGGGCCTGCACCTAACTCAGCTCACTGCTAAAGAAAAGCTGGTGCCATAGGTTAGATGGCAACAGTAAAAAGGGCTTTGATTTCAGGATAAGCATCAAAGGTTTGATGTGACAAGAGAAATGGGAATACAAGGATGCACACAGACAGCTAACATTTTCAAGTGTGCATAAAAAGTCATTTTTATAGAAGCCTCATGGGTAGGTGTGAGCAAGGCAAGACTGAATTTGACAAGACCAGAGAAAGGGCTCAATGAGAAAACCATAACAGGAACGAGAACTTCAGTTTTGTGAGCAGACAAAGAGAATTCTATCCTTGACACACTATGCAGAGGGAATTAGTGAAAAAGGGGTATGAACTCAGGATGAAGATACGGAGGGGCCTGACAGATGGCCAGGTATAGCCAAAATGACAGGCAGAGAGATGACACGTGCCACAGCACCAAACAGGAGGCAAAGAAAGGATGAGCTGCAAGGGGGAGACCTTTGGCTAATGATCAATGAGAGGAAGCCAATAAGACATACTAATATTTTAGTTGCCAGTGATAAATGTTTTGGAGGTGAAAAGTAGATGTGACAATCCTGAAAAAGTATGACTGATTGTGTAGAAATAAATGGTATTTGGTATGTATCTGAGAGGCCAATATAACCACAAAACAGACCACATACTGTATCTCAGAATAGTTGTTAGTCAACTCCGTCTTGCTGCAAAGGGCTAAGGTATCTCATCTTTGATTTCTAAGAGTTATTTCTATCTCATATTAGCCTATTTTTAGACTAAATGGGGAAAAGGTTTTGCTTCCAAACAAAAATAATGTGTTCTTAATACAGATCCCTGGCATGGCATGTTACTAACCTCCTTTTATTTGGAGAAACAGACATTCTCTCCAGCTTTTTGTTTGCTTGTTTGTTTTCCTTACATATGCAATGTTTAATTCATAGCCAACTCTGTGATTATTTGTCCTCTTTAATCATCTTAATTCTGCGAGAAGACCTGTTGAGAAACTACAGAAGCTAAACTTTTAGCACATCTTCACCTTTTTAAAAGCTATTAAACTAGCTTTCAAAAAGCCTGCAAAGCACAGTGCTTTTCTTGCCTTTTGCAAAGGCTGCGTCAGCCTGGCTTTCAGTCAAGGTATATTTCTGCAGTTCTGTCCTTAGACTATCTTCTCTCTAAACTTTCCTTTTTCTGTTTTACATATCGACCCAGAACACTGACATCGCTCAGCTGTGTGGGGTTACACCAAGAATGAATTTGCCCTGAATAAAACCAATAGCAATTTCAGAACATGGCAAGGAAAAAAATTCCTTACTTAACCTAAGGATTTTTCTAGTTAGCTTGCACTGGAAAATTTACAAATTAACTGAAGAAAACATCACTTGTCCTACCTTAGCATTAGTTAAAAAGACGTATTTTCTTCTTTTGAGCCTGAAACTTAATTATTGCTTTTAGTTCTTTTCACAAGCAATTATGACTAACTAAACAACTTGCTTAAACAAGTGAAAATTTACATACCCTTAAGCTGGTGAAATAGAAATTAGAATCATAGAATAGTTAGGGTTGGAAAGGACCTTAAGATCATCTAGTTCCAACCCCCCTGCCATTGGCAGGGACACCTCACACTAAACCATGCCACCCAAGGCCTCATCCAACCTGGCCTCAAGGGAATTGATTTGGAATTAACTCTTTCCTTTTCCTATCTTGGGTCCTACCAAGGGAAGTAAGATCTATTTGGTGCTTTTTTAGCTCTTGAACCTGAATCTCTCTCTTCAAATTACATTACAGCTGATAACACTAAGTGTGATGTTAAAGCACAGAGATCAGAGTATGTTCATTCTGCATCTGGATCTGCTCTATCCTGAGCCTGTACAAGGAGCAGCTCTCTGCCTTACTCTGAGGACTCAGGATGCCAAGGGCTTTTTCTTGGCACTCTACTGAGATGACCGCCTACAGTTCTGGCCCTGCCTATGCAGCAGACTCACGCTGCCATGAACAAAGATTTCATCAGTCTCCTCTCATGAAAATGAAACAGAAGTGGTAAGATAAGAATTAGGTTGTTAAAAACCCCTGCAAACTTAATAAATAATGTGCCAATTAAACAATAAAATCAAGCAACCTGATCAATCCAAATGTAACTATGGTTTAGAAGAGTTTAATTTTTGGCAGGATACATATTGAAAAATGAAGATACTTGGATACAGAACTAAAACTGGTGTTAAACTTTACCAGCAACAACAAACTGAATAAAGAAAATATTATATATATAAATCTTGTGAATCCATTTCAGAACTACGATAACAAAGAAAAAGCAAAAGAGGAAGCCTCTGAACTATTAACTTCATATTAAATAAAGGTTGCACTAACATTTTCTAATCTGCGTATTTCAGATTACTGGTAACAGCATTATTCCAAGATGCATTGCAGATAATTAAGCTTATTTTTTCATGTCCTATAAATCCTCTTTGTACAAAATCCTGAGTTTACGATTAATTTCTTCTCTATAGCTTTCCAGTGACCCAAATCCTTCTTTTATTCTGTGAGATCAATATCCATAAGCTGTTTCTTCATAGACTACATTTTAAACATGAAGAATACGCAACGTGTTGTAGGCATACTAAGGGTGAAGGATTAGCTTCTCATGTACATCACCTTAGTTTATATACTTAATGCTGCTTCCCACCCTTGTGGTGAAAAGAGCCTTTGTGCTTTGGCCATGATCAAGACAGACTTTTCATTACACCTAAATGACATATTACATTGATGGTAGTGAATTTATCAATAACTAGGTCTGAATTCTCTAGGTTCATGTACGCACCCTTTAGAGACTTTTATAACAGACTAATTATATAGAGTCTCTTCCACTGGCAATTCACATGTGCTTTGCCTATATATCCTGCCTCAACAGTAATTTTAAACATTTTTTCTATGAATAACAGAAGCCTATCTTACTTTAAATTTGTCTTGTGGCTCTTAAACTGTTCCAGCTGTGGTTACTTTCAATTTCCTAATCCTCAATAGCTGCTAGTGTAGCACCTCTGATACCTGCCCAGCCCTCAGTATTACCTCGTATTATTACCCAGTATTACCCTTCTTCTCAGGCAAGACTTGCATCGGCTGTGTGTTACCACTGTGCAAACATAGCCCAGGCAGCTATCCTCAGCCACCTCCCTGCTGTTGTAAGCAAGCAAACAGGATAGAAACAACTTTGTTATGTTTTCTCCTTCCCTTCCATCTATTCCCTGCTCGCCGTATGTGTTGGAGGATTTTGTCCTCCTCAGGTCTGCAAAGAACAGACAAATGCCTTTTGAGGGGCACTTCCCTTACAGCCACATGCTGAGTAAAGACAGGATGAGCAGAATTTCACCTTCAAGACAAGAAGACAAAGAGGAAATTGGAGTGGCTCAAGGGCTGAAAGGGTCACAGCTTCTCCTGGCACCAGAGCGGCTCTGGAGCTCCTAACCAGGGTGCTGGGCAGGTGTTTGGCAGGACTCACATCCTCTTCGACAGAGAAGCAATGTTAGGAACAAGTAATTACGCCAAAAGCTTCTACCGTCAGACTGAAAGGCAGGGCAATTACCAGGCAACTGACCGGTGCATAGCTGATCAAGAAGTCTTATAGCGGCTGTGCTTTTTAAAGCTCTGAAGAAGTTAGTTTACATTAGGAAGAGTGATAGCACAGCAAATGGCTAAAGAATAACATGAGAAAACAAGCCTCCATGAGGAATTTGGCACAGTGTCTATAATTTATACCTGCATAACTGGCCACATGTGCCTTCCTGCCCATTCCCCCAGCCATGTGCAGTAACATCTCAAGTCCTTCTTCATTTCTTATTGGGAGTTCAACTTCTCTCAGGGCTGTAGAAGCATCCAGCTAATGCCAACCTTCATATTTAATATATTTAAAGAACTATGTATTTAAAATACTGTGAGTCTGGACATAAACTTTTTCTTCAAATGCCAAAAATACTAATGGAAAACGATCTATTTTGCGAGTATCAGAGATCAGAAACACTGAAATTTATAATGGAGAGCAATAGATCTCCATAATGGTGAACACCCACTTTTGCGTCTGAAACAGAAAACTTGATTTTGGAACAGGAGGAACCCAAGCACTTGGATAGCACTCTTATTCCTGTTGACAAGAATATTCCTGCCGGAGTTTTGACTATGAATTACGGTTTAACATTTCACAGCCACGACAATTTCCAGTTGCCCCAGATTTCTGAGACGGGTTTGGCAATCCGGAGCGAGTCACACCGGGGTAGCTTATTTCAAGCACCACCTAGTGGATCTATTTAAAAGAGCCACACACACAAATAAACAAATAAGTAATTAGCAAAATATTTTAGCTTTTGAAAGGCAGGAATAGCAGCTGTCAGTGTCTCCTCTTTAGATGTTGCTATTTGATTGCTTGTTAATAGCAAGTCATAACAGCTATGAAAAATGCTTAATTAATAAAAGTGAAAAAATACTAGTCTGCCAAGCTGTTCCATGTACAAAATCTGGCTCTTACTGAACCTCAGCATAGAACATTCTTTTCCCAACTGATAAAGCCCAAAATATTAGGAGAGATATGTCCTTTAATGATCAGAATTTCCCAAAGTAAAGAAAAATTCACTTCTGCTTTTAAATGAAAACCAGTGAAAGACTGAGATGTCATGTATTTAATAATCATAGAATAGTTAGGGTTGGAAAGGACCTTAAGATCATCTAGTTCCAACCCCCTTGCCATAGGCAGGAACACCTCACAATAAACCGTGTCACCCAAGGCTCTGTCCAACCTGGCCTTGAACACCGCCAGGGACAGAGCATTCACAACTTCCTTGGGCAACCCATTCCAGTGCCTCACCACCCTCACAGTAAAGAACTTCTTCCTTATATGTAATCTAAACTTCCCGTTTAAGTTTTAACCCATTACCCCTTGTGCTATCACTGCAGGGCCTTAGCTTTCCTAACCTGGTCCCTAGCTTCCCAGACAACATCCCTGTATTCTTCCCAGGCCGCCTGTCCTTGCTTACACCTTTTATAAGCCTCTTTTTTCCTTCGAAGTTTCCTCAGCAGCTTCTTATCCATCCAAGGAAGACTCCTGGCCCTCCTGCTGCACTTCCTTCTAGTCGGGACGCAACACTCCTGAGCTTGTAGCAGGCAGTCCTTGAATATCAACTGACAGTCTTGGGCCCCCCTGCCCTCTAGGGCTCTATCCCATGGAACCTTACTAAGCAGGCTCCTGAAGAGGCCAAAGTCTGCTCTTTTGAAGCCCAGGGCTGTCCTGAGGGTCTTGAACTCAACCATCTCATGATCGCTACAACCAAGGCTGCCCTGGAGCATCACATTTCCAACCAGCCCTTCCCTGTTGGTGAGCACAAGGTCAAGCATGGCACCTCCCCTTGTCAGCTCCTCTATTACTTGCAGAAGGAAGTTGTCTTCCACACAATCGAGGAACCTCCTGGATTGCTTGTGCCGTACCGTCCCTCCAACAGATGTCAGGGTGGTTGAAGTCCCCCATGAGGATAAGGGCCTGTGAGCGTGAGGCTGTCCTATCTGTTTACAGAGCACTTCATCCACCGAGTCCTCTTGATCAGGCGGTCTGTAACAGATCCCCACAGTAATGTCTCCCATCGCTGTACTCCCTTTGACTCTGACCCACAAACTCTCTGTTAACTGCTCACCTGCCCCCAGACAAGAGTTCCATACTCTCCAGCCTGACATATATAGCAACTCCCCCTCTCCGTCTGTCAGGCCTGTCTTTTCTAAAGAGCCTGTAACCTTCCATTCCAACACTGCAGTCATAGGAGCCATCCCACCGTGTTTCTGTGATAGCAATAAGAGAAAATAACCAAAGAAAGGAGGTACTTCTAATCTTGTTCACTGGTCAGTAAAACATGGTTAAGTAATTACGTGTTATAATTTCTAAAATGTAGTATATTACACTTATGGATACTTTATAGGCCTACTATCTGGGTTATGGGTTCCATCATGTAGTTAGTTAATACTTTTATCCTGGGGATATTGAGTGGCTGTGCTGACACAGTAGGCGTAGGCCTACGTATTTCAAAGAAAACAAAACTGTTTCCTTCTTTGGATTTGCATTGAACATTTTGAAGTGATGCAAATACAAAATATCAGATGTTCTGGTTTATAGGTCTCCTTCTCCCACATAGTGTGGTCAGGGGAATAGTCAAACAGAGAAATTAATTAAATTCTGTCAGTCTTTGGTGATTCTTTTTATTATCATAAAAGGCCGGATTTTGTGCCTGAAAATTACCTTTTAATTATAATTAATTATAATGATGGTTTAGCAATGCAGAACTAATACATAAGACAAATCATTAAGCTGCCTTATGCATCTTCACTACTTTTGAGGGTCGAATGCAGCCTTGTGTCAGTGGACATGATTTCCCTGACATTGTACACCAATACTAGGGTTGAATTTATCCTGTTGCATTGCTCAGGCAGAACGGATATAAATCTTTTCTTTTTGGTCAGTGAGAGACCATAGCACTTTCTCTGAAAGTACACAGAAAAGCAGCAGGCTTTCTGGTCAGTCAGAATTACGCTTACAAGGACTCAGAAACTCTGGCTTGTATCCAGATGAGGATTTATTAACAAGGCTTCAGCATCCCAGCAGGTAGATGGTTTTAAGGAAATATGTGCAGTATGGGACTGTAGCGAGAAGACAAGTGGTAATGGGTTCAAACTTAAACAGGGGAAGTTCAGGTTAGATGTAAGGAAATTCTTTCCTGTAAGGGTGGTGAAGCACTGGAACAGGTTGCCCAAAGAAGTGGTAAATGCTCCATCCCTGGCAGTGTTCCAAGGCCAGGCTGGACAGAGTCTTGGGTGACATGGCAGGCAGTTGGACCTAGATGCTCTTAAGGTCCTTTCCAACTCTATAACCATTCTATGATTTTACTATGGTTCATCCAAACTATGTCGATGACATTACAAAGACAAAGTAAAGTAACTTACTATAGTTAATTGTAAAAATGTTACCTAAAAAGGTAATTCTGACCATTAAAATATTTCTTAAACAAAGATGACAATATAATCATGCATAATGTGATGATATAAAGTGATATATATGAAATTAGCATATACCTTTGATAGCAGAGGAAAAAAAAAAAGATAATTATTGTAGATATTTTTAAGGCAAATGTCCTTCAAGAATACAGTTCTTCATTTACTGCATTATTGCACCCTTACTTGGTGGGGATTTATTCGACTTCTTGGGAAAAAAGAACTGTAGACAAATAACCCAAAATATGAAAGTATGGCCTGAAAAATACTGCTTTTGACAGGAAGTATTACCACACTGTCTTAAATTTCAGTAACTTTTATGGAGCACAACAGAGATTTAGGTGGGTCTTGTAGACATTAAACACTCCCATAAATTATTAATTCTGACAACATCCTATAATTATATACATGGTTTAGGAATCCTAATAGAGGACTTACCTTGCATAGATGTATCTATAGATAGCAGGGTCTAGACATAGGTACGTGGTTTAGGGAGAAGGATTACGTTAACTTTCTTATGGGTCTGTCAAAGCAAGCTAGCTTGGAACTAGCAGTGGAGACCTACTTCTTCTCTACTTGAGACCTCACTTGGAGTATTGTGCGCAGTTCTGGTGTCCTCAATATAAAAAGGACATGGAACTGTTGCAACAAGTCCAGAGGAGGCCCATGAGGATGATCAGGGGACTGGAGCACTTCCCATATGAAGACAGGCTGAGAAAGTTGGGGCTGTTCAGCCTGGAGAAGAGAAGGCTGCGTGGAGACCTCATAGCAGCCTTCCAGTATCTGAAGGGGGCCTACAAGGATGCTGGGGAGGGACTATTCATCAGGGACTGTAGTGACAGGACAAGGGGTAATGGGTTCTAACTTAAACAGGAGAAGTTTAGATTGGATATAAGGAAGAAATTCTTTACTGTTAGGGTGGTGAGGCACTGGAATGGGTTGCCCAGGGAGGTTGTGAATGCTCCATCCTTGCCGGTGTTCAAGGCCAGGTTAGATGAGGCCTTGGGCGGCACGGTTTAGTGTGAGGTGCCCCTGCCCATGGCAGGGGAGTTGAAACTAGATGATCTTAAGGTCCTTTCCAACCCTAACTATTCTATGATTCTATGATTCCAGTTCTTCCGGTGAGCAGCTAGCATCTCCTACATATGCTATATGACTTCTGAACCTAACCACTAACAAAATATATAGCAAAAGTATATAAGAAAAAAAGGAACATCACTGACACTAGAGTTTTAGAAAGTTTTGTAAGGTTATAAAAATGATAAAAATTTTAGAAATCAGATTAATGGAATGAGATGTAGAATGGATGCTGGGAGCAGAGCCCAAACCCTCATTCCGCCAAAGAGGAAACTTGCAGGTCTTCTTGAACAAAAATGGAAAACACAGAATCTTCTGAAAAAGATATGAGTTTCTCCCATTAAAAAAAAAATAGTAAAAGTTTTAGACAGAAAAACAAAAATAAGACACTCCTGTGACATGACAAGAGGCATTAAAAATATTTATCTAATGAAAAAATCAATGAGCATAGGAGTCAAAATGCTGCAGTCACAAGCAGAACATGAATTCAGAAAGAACAGAAAGTTTAGGCTGAACAGAAAATATTAATAAGGTGGTAGAATCGTGTACCCTTTCCATAATCTATTTAATCCTTTTTTCCAGAATAAGTGTCAAAGCAAATTTATGGAATAGGTGACTTTCTCAGCAAATGCACATCATGTCTCTTTGATACACCACGTAGAAGAGGCCCTCCGTGACATGGGTTAGTGGTGGCCTTGGCAGTGCTGGGGTAACAGTTGGACTTGATGATCTTAAAGGTCTTTTCCAAAGTTGTTGATTCTATGATTCTATATAGTAAACTTAATTTTTAACTACAAGGATACTCTTGAATCTGATGTCAAGTGGTAATCACATAGTTTGTCTTCAAAATAATTACAGAATCCAGTTCATGGTAATTTTTTTTAAACATCAGCAAAATTATAAACTTAAAGAATAGCATTCAGTGCATGTTCTCAGGCAAGCAGGTTAACATGTGAGACTTAGCACCCTAAATGCTAGCTTTCTGTGTATTTATCTACAGCTCATCAAAGCCAAATCTTGAAACAGGAATGAAACATGTAAGCAGGTCTGCTAGAGTACAAGTCTCATAAGCTACACCTAAAAATATCTGGACAAACAGTATGCTATCAGCACTGTCTGTACAAAAGTTCCATGCTTTGTCTGGTCTAGCATATGAAGTTAGCTTGAAACGGAGTGGGAACAGGCCATTGCTTTTTACAGCATACTGTAAGAGGGTTGCTACCTGAAGGAATGTGTGTGTTCTAAAGCTGCATGCAGGAATTGCTGCTTTTTTAAAATTAGAAACTTGTTTGTTTTCCTATATGTTATACAGTTTGCTACATAACTGTGAAAAATATGGTCTTAAAAGTACTATGATGTGGGCATGAAGTACCCCAGCTATATAAACTATGGCCAGTAGGAGTCTTGTCTAGCACAGTGTTTGGGTGTTACCCTACCCTCCAGGTTGATGGCAGAGCTGAGTTTCAAACCCGCAGGTATGACAAGCAAAGCTGCTCGATGTGATTAGGAAGAAAGACAGCAGAGACATTTATTTTACACAAAATATGAGTAAAATTCAGATTTAAAAAATAGGCTCGTGGACAAAGACGGCTTCACACAGCTAGTGTAAGAAATAAAGGTGGGGTCTGTTTTTTTAAGACTGTCTGTCACAAGAAGAACTATATGAGAGAAGATCTATCAACAGCTAATCATTGTTGTAGACCCAGCCTACTGTGATATGTTACTACATGCTCCTTTAAGCCAAATACTTAGCACACACTGTTATCAAATAGACTAATACTTCACATTAGTATATATCTGGAGAAGAGCTTGCCAGTGTGGAAAGCTTCTGTCTTACCTCATGCTCCCAGATAATGGAGTCCACCAAAAATAACACACTGGATAACAAAGGAAATAAAATCAAAGTATCTGGGAGATGAAATCATTATCCGCAATCTCTTTTTTAAAGACAGCATACACTAATTTAGCTGCTTAACTGTCACAGTGTTAGCTACGAGCTATTACATTCTATTTAATTGTTCACCAATTATAGTTTTATTCTATGATTATTTACAGTTTTTCATACAAGTCTGCAGCTCTTTCACACCATGTTTTCCTCCATGCTCTTTCATAAGTGCAGGCTGGTGTTTCCTCATTCCTAAGTGCATCAACAACATTAACATATCATACAACTTTATCACTCTTTTATGGTCAGTGTATTTTTCCAGAATGCCTGTTGTATAGTTTTGAATTCCTTGTTCCACAACTGTTCGAACCTTGGAAAACAATGCTTGCTGGAATCTGGAACCTGCCCTGGCCTTCAGTATAGGACTGAATTTCACACAGGGTGAAGATCATGTAGGTGTTCTGTTACCACTGAGGGCAATTGTTTATTTATCTGCAGTTTAGCTCTGGTTTTCACTTGTTTATAGTCATGTTATGAGGAATTTGGTGATCCTTCATGCCAAATTAAATTGGGTGTCCCAATCACTTGACTCCTGAGTCAGGGAGCACAGCACAATGCCAAGGTGTAGTGGGAGGTGTGCTCTGGAATCATAGAATGGACTCTGTTGGAAGGGACCTTAAAGATCATCCTAGTTCCAACCCCCCTGCTATGGGCAGGGACACCTTCCACTAGACCAGGTTGCTCAAAGCCTCATCCAACCTAGCCTTGAAGACTTACAGGAATGGGGCAGTCACAACTTCTTAAGGCTACCTGTTCCAGTGCCTCACCACCCTTACACATTCCTCAGCAGTGACCTACACGTGAGTTTCGAATTTGTCTCATGAACCATTTACGTACTTCCTCAATCACAGATAATCACAAAAATGTTTGTTAATGGGGGTATCTGAAAGCCACCTAGTTCACCTTACTACCTGGAGAAGGTCTATCACCAATCCCAGGTCATATACGTGGGTTTTCTGAGGCAGTAGAAACAGAAAAACACTAGTAGCGTGTATTTTCTACTACTTTAACAAGTATGGCCGTAATCTTTTTGAGCTGTTAGGCTACACTAAGAAACACAGGCATCATCCTATTTACAGTTAGTCTGTTGTCTAGTATTAGTTTTAATGGCTAAGAAAAGAATCCTCACAACATTTTCTGAGCACATAAGAATGTGTGCCTCAAAAATGCAATGATTTTCAAAGACATTTTTACCCTAATGCTTTCTTAATTTTTAAAATACATTATGTTCTTCTGGTTTTGTCCAGAAAAGCTGAAAGGAAAAATGTATCTCCAAAGAGTAAATGCAACAATCCTTTTTCCTTTAAGTCTGCAGTTAAGTTGGCATAATCACTATTCTGAAACCAGTAACAGAAAAACCCAAAAAGTTTTGTTGAATTTAACAGGCAAGACTTTGATAAGGACCTACTGATTTCATGGTTAAATGAAGAGAATTGTCCCCTTCCTGAGCTCTGTTGAGTCTAGAAGGGCCCCAAGACTTTTTCAGGGTCATGAGCATACATCCCATTGATATGTGTTTCAAATGACCACGGGGAATTGGAGTCCTGAAGAGAATATTACTGTTGGTTGGCACTCCCTGATCAGTTAAGTCCATTCAGAAAACTGCTGGCACAGTGGCTTAGAGATAGCTCCACTTGCACCAGCTCTGCAAGTCATGCATGTAGATGATGCAAATCTTCAATATGATAATCCAACAGCAACGGGTGGTGGAATCTATCATAGTTCAAAACACAAATGACATTCTGTCGTAACTATTATATGACAGAAAACGGGGGGGGGGGGGAAAGGAGGACCAAAAGCATTTTGAAAAATGAGCCATACATATTTCCAAAGTCTCTAGAGCCACATAAGGCCAGAACTTGAAATATAGTATTACAGAACTAATTGCCACAGAGCATTCCAGCAAGTCCTCAGAGGCTTGCATTATTCCCCATCAAAAAGGTTCATTTGAGCCTAAGCTTGCAATGCAGACTGGAATCCTGCTGAACTTGCACTTCTTTTAAAGATAATTTTCACTCTACCACATTCCTACTGGTATAGATAAGGAGGAAAAATGTAAATCACTTCCCAGCACAGACACTGGCAATATTTGTAGCACGTTGGATTTTTGTCATACAAATGACTGCAATCACTATAAACTGAATTCAAAATTCCTATTGCTTTTCTTTACTCCACTACTGCATTGCATATTTAATGAATAGAGGCTATTAAGTCACTAGGGGCCAGCACTTTCTCAAAGTAGTTGTATAAAAGAGCAATGTCTAAACCCCCAAACATTCAAAACCAGTTGTCAGCCTCAAACAATTAAGGGCATTGGGGCAAAACCAATTTCCTAGGTCTCAGGATAAAATACTGAGAACTGGCAATGTGCTATGAACTAGATGGGTTAAAGCCTGTTTCATTGGCCCAAATTCCCTAATGGACATGTTTGGCAGATTCTTATCAAGGGTTCCTGATGTCAATTTTAGGGCTCCAAAATCCAACTGGAATTTTCTATGCCATATTCAATATGTAACTTCGCAGGACTTACCCATGGCCAATAGTCTCTGTGACCAAAGATAAGCCAAGATCTGAATTCTCTCCTTAGTGGGAAGAGATTAAAACCCACATTTCTCACTGCAGTATTCTTACCACCACACCAAAATGTATTTCAGGGTTGAAGTTATTTCACTGTGGTTAACCAAGCATAGAAGATGTAAGCAAGACAATGGTAGAAATTAATATCTACCTTACTTGTAAGGAAACTACCGTGGGCACTCTTTCTATCAAAGTGCCTGTGCTCTGTTTGACTCACTTTTACTTTTCTTCTGCCTACTCACCCTTTATTTTTTGTATGTAAACGAGAATCATTTCATCAAGAACTGAGAATCCCCTCATGCCACAGCTGCCTGTGGAGTAGGAAAATATAAAAAAAAAAAAAAAAGAAAAGCTGTATGATATTAAAGACTGAATCTAAGGGTCCCACCTCCTTTATAACTGTGGTCCTACAGAGGTGAGGATGCAGTTTTGCTTCCTTTGATAGTGTTTTAAAGGAGTCGTATCCAAAGTTAAGTTTGCAAATCTACTAAGGGTCAACTAGTTCATCCTGGTCTCATAAGGGAAGATCAATTTTAACCTTGCCACCTGCAGTTTAAAACCATAAAATTTCGTCCTGTCTGCATAAAAATATTTCATTACTTTCTTCATATTAGCCTTTATTCTTCTCCTTCCAGTCTAACCAAGGACATTTTTAAAAATCTTTT
Organism: Psittacula echo; assembly: GCF_963264785.1. NCBI lineage: Eukaryota > Metazoa > Chordata > Aves > Psittaciformes > Psittacidae > Psittacula > Psittacula echo. Next base: position 123,587,734 of record NC_137737.1, read on the forward strand.
CCTTTAGAATCTTTTTTCCAGATCTTCCATTGCTTGTTCTCTCTGGACTCTAGCATATTTCTTGATGGGTGGCTATCAAAATTACAGACTACCCTACAACATGATAAATGAGCATCCTGCTAGTCCTACTTACAACAATTTTGGGTAACTTCCAGTATAATGTTCACTTTTTGATGATAGTAAGAAATAATTTTCTGCTATAACCTGACTCTCCATCTAGAACTGTTACTTACCCAGTTCTTTCCCAAGATCACTTTGTGCAATTGCCAACCCCCTCCCAAGCAAAACCCAAAAAACCCCACAAAACAAACAAAAAGACCCACCAAAAACCTCAACTCCAAACCACCTTTTACTTTGTGAAGAAAAACAAGTGCAGTGAGTTTCAAAAGGGACTTCGACTTTAAGTTTTGAGGGATGTACCTTCTCATTACACTGACAGGTATGTTTACACAAGCAGTATTGTATTTACAGCATTCTGCCCTCAAAAACTCTAAGCAGCGTATTCACTGCAATGCTGACTTTTCAGATTCAAGTTTATAAATGCTTAACTCTCCCCATGGTATTGCTGAAGCGGCCTTGTCTTTTATTGATGGCTGCTACAGGAAGCCCCTATATAATTGCTGAACTTCTGTTTTATAGAATCATAGAATCAGCTAGGTTGGAGAAGACCTTTAAGCTCATCAAGTACAACCTTTATCCCAGGACTGCCAAGTCCACCACTAAACCATATCACTAAGGGCCTCAGCTATACATTGTTTGAACACTTCCAGGGATGGTGATTCCACCACTTCCCTAGGAAGCCTGTCTTTTGGTGAAGAAATTTTTCCTAATATCCAACCTAAACCTCCCCTGGCACAGCATGAGACTGCTACCTCTGGTCCTATCACTTGTTACCTGGAAGAAGAGACCAGTCACATCCTCTATTCTCCTTTCAGGTAGTTGTAGAGAGTGATAAGGTCCCCCCCTAAGCCTTTTCTTCTCCAGACTGACCAACCCCAATTCCCTCAGTTGTTTCTTGTAAGAGTTGGGCTCCAGACCCTTCCTCAGCTTTGTTGCCCTTCTCTGGACCTTTTCCCCCAAGCAGTTTTCTAGCCACTCTTCCTCAAGCTTGTAGCATTGCATGGAGTTGTTGTGCACCAAGCAGCACTGAACCTTGTTGTACCTTACACCACTGGCCTTTGCCCATCAATCTAGCCTGTCCAAACCCCTCTGCAAAACCTTCCTACCCTCCAGCAGCCCAACGCTCCCACCCAGCTTGGTGTTGCCTGCAAGTTTACCGAGGATTCACTGATTAAGGCCTATGTACTCTGTTAATGATGGAAATGAAAGCAGCCATACAAAAAATAAAAAATAGTGAAGCATATGACAACCGTTTGCTCCCCATCAAACCTGTATCAAAGCACAGACTTCCTGCGATAAAGAGCCCAGCAACAGAACTCAGTGGACGAGGGCTGCACGATAAGCGTTACAAGAGGTAATCCCGCCATCCAGGAGCTCTCCCGGCCAGGCGCCTCGCACCGCCGCGTACAATCGGAGCACAGGATGCGGCGGCGGCGACCAGGGAGAGGATGCTCGGCAGAGGCAGAGGCAGCGACAGACAGCCCAGGCTCACCACAGACTGTAACGGCCGCTAACAGGAGCCGGGCTGGAACCCTTCACAGCACCGCCAGCCTGACCGCCCTTCTCCCCAGCTGCTCCTGCGGCTCAAGCGCAGCGGAGTGGCGGAAATTAACGTTGCCTGCCGCCTCACCGAGCGCTCCCCAGCAGTGCCACACGACGCTCGCAACCACGCGCACACACTCCCCACCAGCAGCCGGGAGGGACTGACAGGAATAGCAATGGCTCCTTCCGCAAGCACGCACCCACCACCGCCGGTGGGAGCCCGCGGGGCTATGCTTCCCGCCCCACGTGACATGGAGGCGGAGACGGGAAGCGAAAGGTCAGTGTCGACGCCGGCGGAGGGGGAGCGGAAGGTCAGGGTGCCGCGGAGCGGAAGTGGGAGCTTGAGCCCGTCCGCCATTGTGGGGAAGCGGAGCCCAGAGCAGGGGGGGAAGCGGTGCTGCGTCCGGCCGATCGGCTCCTTCCAGCGGGAACCTGATCGGCGGCGGCAGCGAGCCTAGGCGGCGGCGAAGACAATCAGGCGGCGGCGGTGGGGAGGAGGAGGAGGAGGAGGAGGCGGCGGCGGCGGCGGTGAGCGGAGCGGCGGGCGGGAGGGCGAGCGAGTGAGCGGCCCCGGCGTGCGGAATCACTCGAGGCCCAGGCGGAGCGGAGCGAGGGGATCGCGGCTCCTCGTGAAGAATGTCAGCCACCAGCGTCGACCAGGTACCGGCCGCGGAGTGGGGGGGCGGTCGCCCACTCCTTGTCCGTTTCTCGTCTCTGGCCCGTCTTTAGCCCCGGCGGGGGGGGCGGCAGCTAGGCGGCCACCTGCACCTTCCCTCGCCATTGGGGCGGTGCGGTTCGCGGCCTTCTCCTTCCTTCCTTCCTTCCCTCCCTCCCGCCCTCCCTCTTTCGGTCGCCGCCGCCGCCATAGGGAGCAGTGATCAATCGGAGCCGGCGGCGCCCGGGATGGCAGACCCCTTTCCCAGACCGGCAGGCCCTATTTATAACCGCTGATCCGCGCCAGAGCCGCTCCGCCTCCCCGCCCGCAGGGCCCGGCGGCGCTGAGCCCCGCGCCTCCCGGCCCGCCGCCCGCTCGGCTCTCCCCGCCTGGCCGGCCTTTCGGTGTGTTCCGACACCCTCCCAGCCCAGCCCCTCCGAGCTCCTGTTTCCTCTCTCGGCTCCAGAAGCGCCTGGGTGCCGCGCTCCCCGCGGCTCTCAGCTCCGTCTCCTCCCTCCCCGAGCACCCCTAATTTCTCAGGCTTCTCCTTACCACATCCTTTCTCTTCCCTCACCCATCTCTTCTCCCTTCGGGCTCCTGGTTTCTCGTCCTTCCCCGCGGCCTCCGCTTTTCCCAGCTGTGCTCTCTGCGTGCGCTGTGCTGCACTTTTTTAGATGCTTCTTCATGGAGCTTAGCGTTTGTTATTTTGTATGTTTGCTAGGCCTCCACTGACGTTTCTTTCGGGCTGTAAACTGTTCTGTCTTGGTCTTTGCTTCTTTGTGGGCTTCTGCCACTCCCTGAAAGTTTTGGCCCTGCAGTCTGCTGCCCCCTTTTTTCTCTCTCTGCCTTTAATGTTTTATTTCTTAAGTCCCTGTGCATGCTCCCAAGCTTCCTTTTAAGCGCTTCTTTCTAGCTGAATGATCTCTTTAGTTTTTCATTGCTCAGTCTTCCACGAAGGCTTCTTCCCAACTTTTCTAGTTCCATGTCTCTTGTTGGTCTCTGCATGCCTTGGTGTCTGGATCAGAATCATCCCAAATGATGAGGTGTTTGGGGGTTTTAAGTTTACAGAGGTTTTTCTCTGGTTTTGGGAGATGGAGGTGACCAAACAGTGCAGCCTTAGGTAGAACAGTGTTAAGCACTGTTACAATAACTCTGAGGCAGATGCACATAAAAGCAAGATGGAGGTGGTTGCCTTCTAAACTTTCAAACCTCTGAATACTGAATTTTTCAGGACTAAAAATTGTTAGAGAGTAATGGAGCCTTGGAAACCCTCTCATGTTTAGTTATATGTAGGAGCAAAGATGAACTAGATTTTCATGGGCTGACTTTTGTTTTTTTCTAAGCTATTTTATTTTGCTATAGAGGAATTAAGGATACTGCAACTTGTACTGTTACAGTGATTCTTTAGTGCATGACAGACTAAGAGTGTTTTATAATGACTAATCCTGAAAAAAAAAAAAAGTCCTCCTTAAGGTATTAGTTCCTTGTGTGAAAGCTTCATACAGACTGCATCATTTTCTCAGTGTAATTGCCAAGATGAGGAATTCACAAGTTGTAGTTAAGCTTACAATATATCTCTATATTCCTTTTTGTATCTAAACAACAAGGCACTGTACATTACTGCCTGATAAGAACCCATCAGTCAAAAGATGATATATAAGTTCTCATGAAGTTCTAGTACTGGTAGTTACTTTAAGCTGCTAACTTTCATTGTTCTTTTACTCTATGCTTTGTTTATTGTTTATATTTTGGGGAACACATGGCACAAAATCCATTTGTTCAGGTTGTCAACAGCATTTACGCTTTACAAGCTGTAAAAGACTAGGTTATTTCAATGTTTTTTGGTGAAATTACTTCTGGTTTTGAGTTTTGGTTATGGTAATATTTTACATTATATTATTTTATATAACAATAGTTTTTACAATAGCATGTTTTTAATAATATTTTAAACTGATATGTAAGTTGAAAAGAGCAGGTTGGCAAATAAATGGAATTATCCTGAAGTAAACATTAGAGGATTCTAACTGTATTTGTTTTGCCTTCCCCCCCCCCCCCTTTTCTACATACAGAGACCTAAAGGACAGGGAAATAAAGGTAAGTTGAGTCCTTGTATTTCATCACTAATATTGCTGCTTATGGAGGTTAATGTGTCTTCAGAAAATCGTGGGAAGAGAACGTAGCTATAGAGCGTCTTTTATTTCAGAGCAAGATGACAGGAAATTCTGTGCCAAAATGTTGTTTCCCAGCATTTTTACTGCAGCACAGCAGTACATCAATTTAAAATGGTTTATTTTGCAAATGAAGATTAATGTCAGAAGTCAGATGATAACCTAGCAATTTCTTTTTAGTTGACTTTGTGATATGCTTGTATAATCTCTTTAACAGTACACCTTGGGCCTTTCTGTGCAGAGAATGGAATCAGTCTCCTAGAATCATCAGGAAGAATCTTTTGAACAGCTTCCTTAGCTTGTGAGACAACAGCCACGTGACTATTTAGTTACTCATATCTGTGAGCAGAACACATCACCGTCTTTATTCTCAGAATCTTTGTGGGATTTTCATTTTAGTGTCAGTATAGAATATTCCCTTAGTGTTGATAGGCCTTCTGCTTTTCTACTTTTTTTCATATTTCTGCCAACCTTAATTTTTACATGCCATATTCAGTGGGGTTTTTTCCCCTCCCACAAAAATAAGGAATGAATTACTTTATATTCTTCTCTCTAAAATTCTTGGCAAGTCTGTTGTAAACAGCATCTCAGATTATATCTTGCAGTTTCTTTCTGGTTGGCAATTTCTTTTCTTTGACATAAAGACTAATACTCTAGGAATTCTTTTTGCCTTATCTGTACACTTGTGCCCATTTAATTTTTAGGTATAGAATGACATGTGCACAGTTACCTTCTTGTGTTAATATCCTTATTGTTTGTTTATGCAGATAAACTTTTTTGAGCTCATGTAGTCTTTGCCTCTCACTGTTCATTACCTGAACTAGTCTAATTGTTCTCTGTGAATCGTCATTCAGTGTTAACTGGAGCATACTTTTTCTATGTGCATATTACCTGCTGCTTATTACAAATATCACTTATGATGATGTTTGGTGATGGCACATGATTCTTGAATCTTGCAGAATTTTGCTTGTTCCTTTTCATTTCTCTGTAGTCAGAGTAAAATGAACTTGTATTTACATCCGCAGACCTCCTCAGTTTTGTCACTCTTGAGTACTTGTTGTCTCATGTTCTAATACTTCTTTCTTGTCGTCGTTCCCCCCCCCCCCCCCCCCCCGGAGTTTTTAACTATTTCTTTGTGTCTTTGAAATAGTTTTTATTTATATATTCTGTATTGCCCTAAAATGAGAAGAAAAGTGAGAATCATTTTAGCAAGTAGTTTGGGGTGTTGTGTTCTTTGAATTATCATATCTCAGTTTTAGTAAGGTTATTGAGATGCATCTTTTAGAAAATCATGCAAGTAGTTTTTGAACTATATTCCATTTATATGAATAGGAGCGGAAATATTAAGCATTTCTAATTGTGTGTTATGTTGCAGTTTAACAGTGAAAATGTAAGAGTCAGCTTTAACTTATTTATGTTAGCATATTTTTGTGTGCTGTTGTTTGTAAATACCACAGAATGTTTGCATCAAAACGCATCTCTTACTTTGCTATGTATGGAAGAAATTCTTGTACTTCTGTACTTGGATGTTTATGGAATGCATCCTTTTAAATATTGTATACTTACTATATATTTTCTTGGTAATAATATGACCTAAATGAAAACTGTAGTGAAACAAAGCAAAATCTCCTCCATTCTGTTAAATTATTTGGTTTAATGTCTATTTAATGAAACTAAGTTACGATTCAGCATTAAAGGGCTAGGAGATTGGAGATGGTAGCACAGCGAGCATGAGTAGTTGCTTTGGTGTAGAGACCTTTTTGAGAGGATAAGTTAAGTCAGCATCAGCAATCCTTACTAACAACATATTAGCAGACAGTAATCTTTTTTCAGGAGCCATGTTAGGCCCCAGGTTAAGGGAGCCTCAAGGGAAGATGTGATACTGAGTTTACAGACTAACCAGAGGTTGGTTCTGTGCATAAGAGTTACAGCATTAGAGGATGCTAAAAAGGTTACTGTCCGCGTGTTTGGCAGAGCATATGAGAGAATGTGAGTGAGCAGTATAAAGGGTGTATGCATGGAAATAAGACAATTTTCCATATTGAAACAAAAAATCCTAGACCTGAAAATGATACGGGGAGGTAGCTGATTTGTCTTGTTTAGTAAAATGTTTAGTGTGCTTTATTTTAGTTAATTATAAATTGGTGTACTGTGCTATTTCCCTTGACCAGAATCTGTAGGATTGAAATTCTACTCAAATGAACACAACTATCTAGTAGAACACAACTATCCCTCTGTTGTGCTGGATATCAGTGTTAGCATTTCAGAGACTTGAGTGAGTAAATTATCCTGTCTTCAAAGTTTTCTTTTGATTGTCAGCTACTGTACAGTTGACAAAACATCAGAGCTGACATCGGGTTTTTTTCCTTTTGTTTCTTGTGCCAGTGTATCACACCTGTTGTAGAGAAGTGCTGACTTGTGTTTACATATGTGTGTGTATAATCTTTGGTTTTGTAGAAGGTTTAAATGTAAGCATTAGGTTTAAAACAAGAATGAAATGTTCTTTCTTTTTGTATGTGTTGTTCACATTAATCAGGGTGTAATAGCATCTAATGAAAACTTTATTCTTATGCCTTTGGCCATCATTTGTGCATTTTGCAAGTGGTTATTCAAAGGACAGTAGCGGTTAAAAGAATATAAGCTTTAAGTTCCTTTACTTGATGAGTTGTTTCTTCCTAATATCTAAGTACATTGTATGTTTTCACAGTGTTTACGAAAGTATATGGTATTTTCAGAATTGGATTGATACAGATATTTTTAGTAACTGTAGATTAGTTTCAATGAGTATTCTTCATTACTGCCCTGTTCAGTTGGAACTTAATGTGAGACTTTGGGAATGAGGCATGCATCTTAATCTGTTGGCTCTTGTTAAATGTGTGTGTGGGCTACATTCTTCATTATTAACACATTATGTAAAGTTAGAATGAAAAACCAGAGAAACATGCTTCCGGTGATGCTGTTTCACTAAAAAATGTATATGTTTACTAGGAAGGATGTCAGTGTAGAACTGTTTTGTGTCACTGACTTAAGATCTCAGTACAGAATGAATAAGAAATAATATTCTTGTAAATGTATTTTCTATGTTACTTGTAATGGCAGACCAAAAATAATTCTGTCTTAAGTGACCTTTAGATACCTCTGACATAATAAGCACAGCAGATGCATGTTTTGTGAAGATTAGCTGTCAGTATGAGGAGATTAATTTTGATAGGATTCTGGTCTTGGCATACAGCTGTTTATTCCTTTGTTTGTGGTTGCATGCTTTTAAGAAACTTGTATGCTGCCATCTATGTTTTTCATTATAACAGAATTCTGTGTGAGAATTGTGCTCTCCTACTTTTTGGTTAAGTCTAAGCAGTGAACATAGTGTCGACAAAAGATTTTGAGGCTTAATCCCTCATGTGACTGGGCCAAATATAAAGAGAATTCCAGCTCATTGATATGTTATCTTTGTGTGTAAATTTAGGGTGATTAATGACCTTAATTGAAGCTCTTTATGGACAAGAAAAAACCTCAACACCTGCAATAAATTTTTAAATCTTCAAGAACATACTTAAAACACAAGTTGCTTTCTTCCTTTCCAGATACTTGCTTTGAAAAAAAAAATCTTGTTGTTCTGTGTTAAATTATGAATTTTTAGCTCTTTACTGCTGTCTGAAGTAAAATTTTCTCAGAATTTTGGTTATTCCTGGTGATTTTATTTATTCTTCTGTATATTTTTTTCTTTCCAGTTAGTTTCATTCCTTGAAGGCAGTTTGTTTCAGAGATGTTAAAGTCAAATGTGGGGAAAGAAAAATAATAATAAAATGAAGTGTCTTGGTCCAGGCACCGCTCAGTTTGCAACATGAACTTTGGGTGGCAAAGCCTCCTTCTAATAAATTAGAAAAAACACCACTCTTAAACACTAATCCCAAAGAAGTTGAAGGTTTTGTTACATGGTTGCATATACTTTTCAGAAGGTAAAACAGGGGAACTACTGAGTCAGCTCCTGATTTGTCATCTCAAGTTGTCAGAAAATCAGCTGTTGTAACTTCTGCTGTCACAGTTTCTCAGTGCACCTTACCGATCACTATAAAACCTTGAGAAATAGCAAAAAATGCATTCAGAAAAGCAGTTATTTATTTTTGAGAAGAGGTCTTAATCTTCAAACTGTATAATTGCAAACTGCTGGTTTAAGTCTCTGTTCTGCTTTGCACCATGGAAAGCAGTGGAACGTATTGCAAATTTGTGTAATTTGACTTTGTTTGAATAGTAGCCTAGGGGAGGGTAGAGAGACACTTCAAGTAATTTGGGCAGCTGGAAAATTCCAGGTAGGTGTAATGCCTTAGATGAAATTAAAGGTAATAGGAGGCCAGGTAGAGCCGGTAGGAAGAGATTCCAGTGTATAGGGGCATATATGCTAGGAAAGGATTTGTAATCACCATTGGGGACTTCAGCTCTTGAGATGCCACTAATGCAGAACACTATAATAGTTACATAGGAAATACAGAATAAATAGCTGAATAATGGTGTCCTTCATGGTTGTCTTGGTAGGTAACTGCCTCTCCTCCTGGCAGGAGAATGTTGTATGTTGCAACTTTCCCTGAACCTATTGAGTATGTCTGATCTGGTTGGTCGGTCTGCACATTTGCACTTGGTCTGGTACTTCTGGAAACGCTGGATTTACTGCCTGTGCAAATAAGGTGTGCCTATATTTTTTAATTTGTCTTTGGAGCTTAGGAAGGAGTAGTCAGGAATAGTCTTCTCTGGTTTCTATCTTTCCAGGCCTCTCTTGAGATCTGACCAGGATGGATCATCAGTAGAATGAGCTATTTTCTTTGACTTCAGAAAGCAGCGCTTAGAATAATATGTCCAGTCTTAACAAAGCACAAGTAGAAGCATTTCAGTGTACAAGTGATTTAAGTAGATTATCTAGATTAAAAGTGCAACATAGATCTTCCAGAGAGCATACCTAATACAGATTTACTTTTAGTTTCAGTACAAAACGGTTCGATTCATCAAAAGGATGCAGTAAATGATGATGATTTTGAGCCATATCTAAGTAGTCAGACAAATCAGGTAAGTGAGCATTGTTTACTATATTGAAGTTAATTTTGGACTTCAGCTGACTTCTAGACTTAATTTTTGGATGATATTTCTTAGCATTACTTGCTTGAATATTCATTGAAATTTATTTTTTTTTTTTTATCCGTGTCTTGTCATACAGTATCTTAAACAGGTAAAATCTTCTTAATCATTCTGGAAAAGATTCCATTTAAAAGCATGCTCTGATGTGTTCTGCTTTTGTGCTTGTGCTCTGACTTCAGAAAAATAAAGTTACAAGAAGCTTGAGGAAAAAAAACAAACCCAAAGACCAAAATGCAAACCCTAAATCAAAACCCCACACCCTAAACTTGCAATGAGATCGTCATTTATTGGATACAGTTCAAAACAACAATTTAATTGGCTCTGAGAAAATAGTAACTGCTTGGACATGATTTCCTTTGAAGTTGGTAGAGGTAGCTCACAGTTGATGGCAAAATAGATTGAAGCTTAATATTACTACAGCTTAGTTACAACTCTTCTGCCAGGAAGTTAACGAGCAGTGAATTGTCTCTGTAGTCAAAAGTTAATATTCGTTAAGTCTGTAAACTGTAGCAGTCTTGAAAGAGGGAGAAAGTACAAATTATTAAAAGGCTTTGAGAATTTTGCTTGCATTTCCATTTTGTTGTTTTTTTTTTTTTTTTTAACTGATGCAACATGAAGGAAGCATCAGCTAGAAGATGATAATTTTGCATTTTTTTCCCCAAAACAACATCAGAAATTATATGGGGGTAGTCCTTCAAGTGTCTTTGAACTTTATCTTCTTAAGAAGTAAATGCTGTGGTTTTCCATGAGTCTTGGGAGTATGATTTGACTTTAGCTAGAAAACTTTGTTCTGCTAGATGGTACTTAATGCCCATTCTCAGTAGTGTAGAAATGTTATGGCTTGATTGTTGTTCTCCTGAAAGACAGGCATTCTTGTATCCTTTTCACTATAATATTCTGGCAGGAAGCGAGAAACAGCTAGAAGTGAGAAATTTGACAAATAACTAAGAATACCAAAACTTTAGATCGTAGTTCCCAGTTATTTTTCTGTGTTTATGAAATTACAGTTGTTAAGACTTTCTTTCTTTTCCTTTTTTTTTTTTTTCCTTTTCTTTTAGTAGCTTGTTATTTTCTTCATATTGTTGACATGGAGGCATTTTAAGCTTAGCTTAGTTACTAAAAATAAAGATAATCTATCACAAAAATGGAGCTCCTTAGTGCTTTGAAAAGGTCTCTTGAGGAAAAAATGGCCATATCTAATGGATACCTTGTGCATCTTTTACATTAGGAGGAATGGTGGAAGTTACAAATGCATTCATGTAATCTTTAAAAATGCTTTGGACTGCAATACAGTTTATTGGGTCTTTTTTCCTGAACATAATTGTCTATATTTCTGATTTTTGGTCTTATTTTCTTTTTCAGAGTAACAGCTACCCACCAATGTCAGACCCATATATGCCTAGTTATTATGCTCCATCCATTGGATTTCCGTACTCTTTAGGCGAAGCAGCATGGTCAACTGCAGGTGACCCTCCAATGCCATACTTGACAACTTATGGACAGATGAGTAATGGTGAACACCATTACATACCCGATGGTGTATTTAGTCAACCTGGGGCTTTAGGAAATACCCCTCCATTTCTCGGGCAGCATGGATTTAATTTTTTTCCTGGGAATGCAGACTTCTCTACATGGGGGACAAGTGGATCTCAGGGACAATCAACGCAAAGCTCTGCTTACAGCAGCAGCTATGGCTATCCGCCTAGTTCTCTTGGGAGAGCCATAGCAGATGGACAGGCTGGATTTGGCAGTGATACTCTGAGCAAGGTGCCTGGGATTAGCAGCATTGAGCAAGGCATGACTGGACTGAAAATTGGTGGAGATATGACGGCCGCTGTGACAAAAACTGTAGGCTCAGCTCTTAGCAGTACAGGTATGACAAGCATTGCAGCAAACAGTGTGCCCCCGGTTAGCAGTTCAGCACCTAAACCAACCTCATGGGCTGCCATTGCAAGGAAGCCTGCTAAACCTCAGCCGAAGCTCAAGCCTAAAGGTAACGTGGGCATTGGGGGCCCTGCTGTACCGCCACCACCTATAAAACACAACATGAATATTGGAACTTGGGATGAGAAAGGGTCAGTAGTAAAAGCACCCCCAGCCCAACCCGTACTGCCTCCTCAGACTATAATCCAGCAGCCTCAGCCGTTAATTCAACCACCACCACTGGTGCAAAGCCAACTGCCTCAACAGCAGCCTCAGCCACAGCAGCCACAACAGCAACAAGGACCTCAGCAGCAGGCCCAGCCTCATCAGTTGCAGCAGCAACAGCTGCAAAACCGCTGGGTAGCTCCTCGTAATAGGGGTGTTGGCTTCAGCCAGAATAATGGAGCTGGTAGTGAGAACTTTGGTTTAGGTGTTGTATCTGTCAGTTCCTCACCTTCTGGTGTGGAAGTGCACCCAGTGCTGGAGAAACTAAAGGCCATAAACAACTACAATCCCAAAGACTTCGATTGGAATCTGAAGAATGGACGTGTGTTTATAATCAAAAGTTATTCAGAGGACGATATTCATCGCTCCATTAAGTACTCTATCTGGTGTAGTACTGAGCATGGTAATAAGCGCTTGGATGCTGCTTACCGTTCCCTGAATGGAAAAGGCCCACTCTATTTACTCTTTAGTGTGAATGGCAGTGGACACTTTTGTGGAGTGGCTGAGATGAAGTCTGTTGTGGACTACAATGCATATGCTGGTGTCTGGTCTCAGGATAAGTGGAAGGGGAAGTTTGATGTCAAATGGATCTTTGTCAAGGACGTTCCCAATAACCAACTGCGGCATATTCGCTTGGAAAACAATGACAACAAACCAGTTACCAATTCGAGGGACACTCAAGAGGTACCCCTAGAAAAAGCCAAGCAAGTGCTTAAAATAATTGCTACTTTCAAGCATACCACCTCAATCTTTGATGACTTTGCACATTATGAGAAGCGTCAAGAGGAGGAGGAAGCCATGCGTAGGGTAAGAAATCAGTGTCATTATAGTAGCTCTTCTTTCTGGTTTTGGAAACCTTGTTTTTCATACAACTGGAACTTAAGTGTGTGAGTGTTGAATCAGAAGGTGATGCTTTTTACCCAGGGTGTCTGTACTTGCTATAACTGGCTTTTAGTGAAAAGATTGCAGTTCCTGTAACTTGTTTTGTTAACACAGGTATGTGTTTAACCGCAGTACTAACATAGGCCTGCACAAGTGGACTTCTAACATGTTTCACCCTTCAAAGTAAACAAAACCTGCATTGAGTGTATTATCCATAACTCAGGTATTTTAGTTTAGATGGACATTTCTGATAGTTAATTTCCTAAAAAAAAAAAATAAAATTAAAGAGTAATATATAGTTAATGTCTGCAAAGAAGAGTATGCATACGATAAATCTATACAGAAACTTTTTTGTATTGGAGAAACTTCAGATAACCAGATGAGCAAAAAAGGCATTTAATTTAGGCTGCTCTGTAGTACTTTGTCTTGTGTGTATTTTCCCTACTTGTGTTCACCATTGTCCACAATATTTACTTTTAATATATTTATTTTCCCTCCAGGCTTGCTAGTAACTAAATGATATGGTTTGTGTTATGGTTAGAAACATTTTAGGAACTATTGTACCTCTTAGATGATGTGCAAGTGTGCAGAAATGGGAGTTTGCATCAGTGCAGTTGAGTGGTAGTGCTCTCTGTTCATCCTGTCAAACCACCTACATAACCAGCCCCCAACACCAAAAATCTAGGGTTTATACTAGTTAGGGGCCTTGTGGGATGTGAAGTCATGAAGTCTTGAAGTTCACTTGAAGCTGCCACAGTTTTGGCTGCGCAGGAAGTTCACCTGCTTCACAGTCTCCTTAACTTCTGTTAGGTTTCTAGTGTACTGCAGTGGTTCCACTCTTCTTGTATGTTCCTAATCCTTCAACACACGTGTTGCATCTTATAAACCAGTTGTGCATGCACAAAATAAATTTTGTAGTTTTATTGCACAGCTCTGCAATAAATTGTCACATTGAAAGTTTTTATTGTTTGGAGACAAGATGAATATCCCAGTTGGGCGTGTGATGCCTTTTGATTTTTTTTTTCTAGAAAGAAAACTCAGTATGCCCTAAATCAGTATTGTTACTTCCATGCTATCTTGATGGTGGAAGAATGAGCAACATTCTAAACTATATATTCAATGTAAGGAGAAACTTTGAGGTTTTAGTGCAACTTCATTGTGATTTTGGTAGTGTTTCAGGACTAAGACTATCATCTTTTTCTGTGTCATTCATGTTTCAGTATTTTCTTAATTTTTGATGGTGTAAGGCACTCCACAAATGACTGGTTTGCTTCAAAAGTATGTACTTTTGTGAAAAAACTTATCAAAGGAGTTATAATTCAGACGTACCCTAGCAACTGAGGAAGATACATTCCATTTGTGGTTTTGTTTCCTCAGTGGTAGATGAAGCCAGAAAGTGTAATGGAGAGAGGGAACACAGTGTTTCTGTATATGCTTAACTTAAAATGCAGAGTACAAAATTCAGCATTTAGTAGGTCTCTAACTAGATGCCTCTGATTATGCGTATTTGTGTAATAAATAACATTGCTGTTTCTTTTAATACCCTCAGGGAACCATACAGTACCTGTATGACTCAAGTACTGAACTCTGCGTTTGTCTGTTAAGTTACCTTTGCCAATACTATTGAGAGAAAACATACTGGTCAAAGATACTAGGCATTGATTCTTCTGCAGTATCGTACAAACTGTTTTTGTGGCAAATGCTAAAAATTTACTTTAGAGCTGGATATCTGGTTGTAAGGTTTTGTCTTTGTAGATGGATTTGAGATTTACCTTAAGCAAATTAATATGTATTTAAAATATAGGAAGTCCAAATTAAGCTACAGTTACTAAGAGTTCATCTTTATCATTCTCTTATGATTATTGATGTTAAACCTCTAGGTTTCTTCTGTATCACACAGTGTACCAGCAACCCGTCTTTAAATTATAAACATACAATTGTTAACTCTTGATTCAAGTATAGTTTGGAAATGCAACAATTAGTATTGTAAACCCTGGTTTACGGTTAATTGAAAAATCCTTTATTACCTAGTGCCAGCTAGGGTTTTATGGAGCTGTGTTTAAATTTGTGTACTTTCTACTGGCAGTAGAACTGAGTAAATTAAGTTCGTGCCCATTTTATGTGACAGCTGGGGCAGTCAGTTTCCAGTGTTTTGGTCATGAAAAATATGTTTACTGCTTTTAATAAAATATTAAATACATCAGGCAGTAGTAGTCATTTGCATGTTCCTTGAAGGTTCAGTTAATGTTTTGTTGTTGCATAGGTGGTAGCAACTTTCATACAGCCAGTGATCTAAACATAGTAAACAGCATTTTACAAATTATAAACAGTGATTTATGGATTTAATTTACTTTATGACTGTTCATCATTCTAGCTAACTTACTTTAAAATAATTGGTTGTAAAAGTTTAATCTTAACAACTCAGGGGGATCAATAATTAATTTCCAATATGACCTAGCAGTATGTTTTATTAAAATATGGCAGCATAGTTATAAAAGTGCAATGAATAATATGTGACTAACATGAAACTTCAGTCACTTTGCCATTTGATAAAGGTTACTTGCAAATGACTAGGAATAGTCTCTTCAAGTGTAAACATTAGAACTCTGGTGTCTGCCACTATTTGATGTGATCCTGGTGTCAGGAAGGTACCTACAGTTGGGGTTGGAACCAAATTGTGCAGTAACTATTCACACTTTTCTTATGGCTCAGGTTTCAGTGTTCTAATTTAAGCATACAAGTGCTGTGATCTTTCACCAAAGGAGCTAAGAAATCTGTGAAGTTCTTCATGAGTTCTCTCAGTAGGATATTGAAATAATCTGAAATTGCATTAGTCCTTAGTTTGACCTGTTGTTTTGTGGTGTAAATGTGCATATTTGTTTGGGGAAAAAAAAAGTTTGTATTAGTAGTTATGCACCTGATCTTCAGTAAATACATGGATCAAAAATAAATGTGTCTCTTATTAAAAATGCAGCTGTTGGAAGATTATACCTTACTTACCTTCAGATGGTGGCTTGTTAACATGCAGTTACCTCTAGGCCAGGAACGACTTCTGTTGCTTTTTGGTGCACAGTTCTACTTTTGTAGCATATCATAGAAGAAAAGATCACGGCTCCATGTAACTGTAAAACACTTTAGATGTTTTTCGTAGTGAGGTAGTTCAGAAAAACAATATAATTTTTATCCATGGGGAAGATAGAGGAATTCAATATGTATTTGTTTATCAAATCTGCATTTAGAAGTTTTACTTTTCAGGAAGCCTTTGAGTGGCAGATAAATAGTATTTAAAATATTAGCTTTCTCCTGTTGTACTACATATCTTGTAATAGCAATGCAGATACAGCTGAAACTTTCTGACTGTTGAAATGAGTATTTCCTCCACCGCACTTCTGATATTCATGTAGTTGGTTGTTAATCTGGCTGCAGTGTTAAGCAGTGCAACTCTTTTCCACTCCAGGTCATTGCTGACTTTATGCTTGATTTGATATTTCTTAAAAATATATTGAAGGAAGGAAGGGAGAGAACATCCATCAACTGTAGACACTTCTTCCCCCAACCATCAACTATTAGGTTATAATGTCAACAATCAAACAAATTAGGTTATAATGTCAAACTGTGCATCCACAGTTGTTGTACAAGCCAAGAAAAACAGGTAAAGAAAAAACAGTTGAACTACATTTTTAATGTAGTTAAATGATAGTTGTACCAGATGACTTTGTAAAGTTTGTGTATTTGCATCTAAGAGAGATTCAAAATGGTAAATGAAACAGGTTGTGTAATACCTGCTGAGAAACTTGTGCATTTCCTGTGTGCTTTTGATGATGTTTCGAGGACTATTATTTTTCAGTTTCCTCGAACTTGATGCTTATGTACAGTTTCATCTTCATAAATGAAAGTGGTATTGCAGGTCTCATGTCTGTGCTAAGAAGAAAAGAGAAGATATGTTTTTGTTCTGTTGATAATGATGAGATGTGTATGTACTCCTTGTCTTGGGAGAAGAGGATTATTTGACTAGTGTAATTTTAGACATACTGTTCCAGAATTTTCATCCCACGATGATGTGCTTATTTACCATGTCTTCGTTTGCTTTTGTATCTTTAGTCTTTTGGAAACACTTAAAAATGACCTGCAAATTCTCATGTTACAGACACAGGGATTTCAAATGTGCCTGGTTTTGGTGCATTTGGTGGAGTCAGTTGTTTCTGTTCAGAGGTAGGGTTTAGAATTTGTTACAGGATGGGGATAGTATGGAGAGGTCTGCATGTTAAAATATGATGTTAAAGTGACTATGTAAGAGTTTGAGCAGTGATGTATCCTGCCCTTCTCTAGTATGGGAAAAGATAGTGCAAGGGGAAAAGTGCAGTATTGGACTGTTGAATGAAGGAGATGGAATGTAATTAAACTTACAGGCAGACTTAGTTTATAGTGACGCTTGCATTGATCTTGTCATGTTTTTCCTTATGGTTTAAAATTCTTACCTACAAAGTTGAGCCTATGGAGTCCTTTTGCAGGGTGGATTTAAATTCTCTGACCCTGGGACTTGAAAGACCAGATTCTCCTTTAAAATAGGGACCCCTATTGGAAAAGCTAGGAATATCAACCAAATGGTTTACCTTAATGCTCAAGAGGCCAATCGTTTTTGGAATCTACTTCTTTAGTGTCCTTAAATATGAAGGTAGCTGCCAAAGGCAGGAGTTGAGCTAGAGCTGTGAAAGTTTACCTTTTCTAAATGCTGTGTCTTTGAGTTGTTTTTAAAGCAGAGAAGTAATTTTAATCTCTTCTTCTAGAGCAAAAGCAGAACCTTGAGTGTATGTGAATAGCTGTTAAAATTCATGCAGCAGCCTTCTGCTTCCTGCTGTTTCTCCTCAGATTGCAGTGCTTTGTTAAGAACAAACTGACTAGAACACTGGTGATTTTTCTGCACTTTGCAGGGAAGAAATACGCCTGCGTATTGAAAGGAAGTCACAACCTGTGTGACTCTCCACATAGTACTTCAGCCTTGCTTCATTGGCTCATATCACAGATGGGCTGGTTAGCAAAAACTCAAGTGAAGATTGCTGGTGGTGCTTTGTTAGAAAAAATAGAACTGTAAAACCATACAGATCTTGCATTGCTAGTAAAACTGTTTCTGTAGATTCAGTTGAATTAGGATTGTTTTATATCAAAGCTGATTTGCTTTAACCTTCAGATTCATCTAGTTGAAATGAATACATTACAAGAGTTCATATCAGATGATAAGTAGTTTGAGCCCAGTTCTTTGTGAGCACCTTTTCAGAGGTTTGGTAGTGTACTTAATATTGACAGGTAATTATAATTCTTGTTTTTTTCCTGTACCTAGTGATTGTAGTCAGTTATGAAAAAGTAAGCACAACATTGCATGTTCATTGCACTTTCAAATAGAATATAATGAGAAACCAAGATAATATAAGTTAATATTTACTTATGGCAGATCGGAATTTGTGTTACATGTGTGCAAAGAGCATGAGTGGTGAGGCTTAAAGAAAAATTGTCTGAGAAATTTTACCACAATGTATTTTGTAGGCCCCGCAGTGGATGTCATTTCCCTTCCAAGGCTACTGTAGAATCCTTAGCAGAGTAATTAAATAAGATCATCTTGGTGTTGCCCTTGGGCGTCTGAGAAAAATTAATGAAGGTGTTAGTCATTCTTTTGCTTCTTTTGCTGGGACAGTGCTCATCACTGAATACAATTTCCATAGATGTAGCTAGAAGCTACCTGTTGTCAGACTTCAGAAGCTGATGCTATACTCTTGAGTATTGGTAACAAACAATAATGAGGATCTTGAAGCTTGATTTTAAACTTTTTAATGAACTTGTGGAAATGGCTGTCTAGTAGCTAGTTAAAGTCTGATATTTCAATATGATGTATAGCACTGAAAAGGACTCGCTACTTGCGGTTAGAATTGACCAGTCCATCGCTGAAAGTATCCACTGGGGAAAACAAGAGTGGAAGGGTTTTTGTGGTGCATGGAGTTCAAGCTTGGTTTCTGTAGAGCCTTTCCTTGTAGTGTTGTCTTATGATATCTTTAAAGTAGATAGGTTTCTTTCCTCACCTCTGCCTCTGAATATTTGTATCCTGTTATTTACATACTGTGCAATTTCAGGTGTGGATTAAGGTCTTATTACCTTTATCATTTACCATAATAAAATATGTGCTGTCTATGTTCCATTTACAATGCATGTGTCTGCTCAAATGTAAACTTACCTTTTTACTGTAGTTTGTTCATACTATTATCACGAAGTATATTTCAGAGTGAAAAAAGTAAAATACCATAAAAACTAATAGGAAGATAAATAAATTAGAAGTCTAGGTCTTGCAGCTTTTCAGACTTTCTTAATATTTGTATGCTTTAAAGCCTTGTTTACTCTCTGGAGTTCAAATGATCTGCAGCAGCAGGGTCTTGGATGACTATTAATTCATAAGGCTTACTGGGAGAAGGAACTGCTCTGGAGTTGTAAAACCTCATTTGACTTCCTGTGGTTAAGGTTTTTTTTAATTTGTGGATAGTAGTTTTCATATTGGGATAAGGAATAGAAGCCATCTCTACAGGAGACAATTTCTCAGTCCATGTAAGGCTTCTATAGATACTTCCTATCTGATTCTCCCTTCCCATCTTCCCAGAACTCCCAAAAGTGCTTCTCATTAAAATTTATTTAAATATTTTTTACCTAGTTTTGAGGTAATACCTGTGTTTAGGAGATTTGCCCTCTCTAGTTTGGAATTCAGGAGTGAGAAGTTTAAAACTATGTAAAATAAAGGTTCTTTTTTAAGTTTCAGCAATGTAGTTTATGTTAACAGCTAATGAGATCCTTGTCCTAAATGGAGTAAACTCTTTCCAGCGTTTTTCAGTTTTCTCAGTGATCTGTTTATCACTCCGGTTCTCAAGCACTAAGGTCAGCATTTATGCTGTCATAGCTGTAATGGTACACTGGGGTGCAATAAACTGCAGATTATGGCTGATGCCATTAGTAAATGAGATTTCATGAACTCTGCTGCGGCTTCTCACCACCTCTGCAGCTGTCTGTTCTGCCTCTGCCAGGTGTTCGTGCCCACGCAGCAGAGCTGGCAATGGAGATGTGTGCCTGCGCATCACTTCACAGAATGCAGTCTGACGTGTTAGCTTACAGCGCAGATGAACAGGGCTTTTAAGTTGAAGATTAAATCGCAGTTTGCAGTGAAGCAACTAAGATGTGCTACGCATTACCTTCTGTTACCTGCTGTTAGAAGGCTGCCTCTTGGCAGAGGGGCAAAGCAGACAGCTTCAGGCATGAACGTTTTAAACATTGCAGTAAGATGCAAAAGTAAGATGCAAAAGTAAGATGCAAAAGTGTAGCAAAATGCAAGGGTATTTTTGCAAGTAGAGCTGATGGTGCAGGAGGTGACTCTGTGTGAGCTCTGCACTGAGTTTGCAATCCTGGATAGCTTTCAAAATGCACACTGTGAAATGCTTGCACTTGCAACTGCTATAGAAAAAGCAAAGGTCCTTTCAGGTCTCTTTCCCTCACCTTGAGCTTTAGTTTGTGGGATCTTGGTAAAAAAATAAAAATACACGTGAGGAGTCCAGTAGGTCATTGTTGTTGTTGTTAGGGTACCATTTACATTTTTGCTACTTAGAGTAAGGCTTTTTGATTTACCTTCTTTGTGAGGAAAAGTTCTAGGGGTCAATGTTGTATGTATCTTGGTAGTTTTGGTTTTTCTTCGAATTGGGTCAGGAAACATTTTTATTGCTTTGAATTTTGAAATTTTGTTAGCATAGAGTTTTTGTTAAGCCTGAGGATAAATTACATTGCATCTACTTTCCATCATGGGATCATTTGATTAATGCCCTGAATTCAGAGGACTGAAATTTGGAAGTAAGTCAGCCAGCCTTGCAGTTCAGACAGAGTGAATTCCAGATTTTTGTTTGCGCTAGGTCAATGCCTGTTTCCCAGGTCCAAGCATTTTTAGGTTTACTTTCACTTGGTTAGTTTGTTTAGGAAGTTATTTGCATGTATGAAATCTGCTCACCGCATGGTATGCAGCTGGCAGGTACCTTTAACCAGCCGATACATTCTCACATTGTTCTCACTCAAATGGTATTTAATTTCCAAGTCCCACTCAGAAACTTTCCCTAACCTCACCTTGGAAAGTTCTGAAGTGAAGCTGGCCTTTGGCAGGGAACTTAAATTGATGGGAGAAGCTTTTTATCCAAGAGCATCAGAAGAGATGTGGCTCATCTGAATGTAAGAAATGAGATGTTGTGTGAAAGGGAAATGCAGTTATTTATGCTGGAAACTTCCTTTGCTCCTGTGGTGGAAACCTGCTGGGGATAAAGTCTTCTACTAGTTTGCCCATAATGGCTGTTTGTATAAAACGAATCAAACAAAAGCCATCCCCAAAACCAGAAGAATACTACTTTTTGAGACAGGAAAAGGCAGTGGTAGCAAGTGTCATCAGACTTGGAAGCAGGGTATGTGTGTGTGTTAGTTCACTTTTGAGTGTAATACCACTACCTGTGTTTTAAATAAATCAAGTTTTCACTTGTCTATTTTGCTGTCCAGAGTACCATATATCATTGATACCAGTATCTGAAGAAAGTAATGTTGACTTGCATTGGAAAATGTCGAGTTCTTATGTCTGCGTTAAGTATTTAAATGTAAACATAGTAAAATAGAACTTTTGAGACTATTGGACAGATGGGTTGTGGGTGTTTTGAAGCCTTTTTTCCTCATAGAATTCAGAATGGACTTGGAATTTGTAACAGCAGGTAGTCAGGATATCATTCCCTCTCTACTTTGAAATTTTATGAGCTTAAAAGCATTTTGATTTCAGGGGCTATGGAAAGCGCAAGCTTGGTCAGTTTACTGTGCAATCCAGAGAGAGGCTTTCTAGACAGCTTGACTTAGTGGTTACATATGCAATACCTGTACATGAGCTGGAACTGATGCTTAATTTATATATAGGTAGTATTGAAAATTGTTAAAATATTAATAACTCATTCATTAACACTACAGTTTCACAGGCTCCTACTTAATACCACAGTAGAGTTTTTCAGCATGGTGCAGTTCTTTCAGTTAAACTCTGCTAATTGTAGAAGAATAATCCGAGATGTGCACTAGCAGGCTATTTTTGCATGCCTTATATGCATAGTGAGGCACGAGCCCAGTGATCATCTGTTTTCAGCCTAAATATGCCCTGTTAACATATCAGTTTGATAGTGTCAGTCATTAATACCATCTCACATTTTAAAAACAGTATCTTGCTATGAAAATATTAGTCATGTCTCTTTGAACTAGGAATAAAATGATACCTAGCAGAACAGTGCAAGTATTGCTTTCACTCTAAAAAACACTGAAGTTCTGCCCTAGAGAATGTCCAATCTTAGATATATATCTCCTGGAACCATGAGCTGCTTATTGTGACCAAAACCTCTGTGTGAGTTCTTCTTCTTTTTGTTCATCTTGAGATAACTTGGAGGTATGCCTTAGAGAGGACTAGATCATCACCTGGACTCTTAATAACCAGTATAAATGTTATGTTTCCTCTTATTTCATAATAGTGTCTTTTTGGCACCATGTGCTTGGGTTCATACACTAATTTGCACTTTTCCTAATCAGTTTCTAACATAATAAAGTTTCAGTATGATATCAGAGTGGTTTTGAAATGCCTTGTGTTTTTTTTTGTTTTCTCTGCTACATTTATGTTCCATTATAACATGCTGTGTAATGCAATAATAATAAAAATACTGGAAATGAGGTTTGTTTTCTTTTAAGTGGAAGAGGGAACCTACCTCTCTTCCACAAAGATATTTTAAAACATTTATATAATGTGCTCAATTGTACATGTTAAGAAAGGCAATGCCATTGGAGATAAATTCTTAGCTTCTTAGAGTCAAACTACAGTGTCTTTTTACAGTCTAGAAGATGTAATAAAGGCAGTGAGATACAGTTTATTGATCTGTCTTTATTTTTTTTTTTCCTAGGGGTAGTCATAAAGCCTAAGTGTATGCTTGTCTCAAAGTAAAGGAAATGGAGAGTGATGATAAAGCACTCAATGTTACTTACTCTGTTTAGTAACTTGTAGACTTGTAGCAAAGCGTAAGAATTTGTTAAGTGCCTGATAGAGTGCAATTAGTATTTTAGCCCTTAATCATAGAAAGTTATTATATCATTGTTTGTATTGCACAGATGACATTGCACACTTTGTTCCTTTACACCAAACGCAGCATCTTGCAATGCTGTGAAGGTGTTAATATGGCCTTGGCTGCAACTCAGGTTTGCGTTCAAGTGGGGGTTTTTTCCAGTCGATACGACCTCTCTGCTTTTGCATTTTGTTATTATAAAAAAAGTGTGGATGGCTTATTTTTATTATTTTTCTTGCTAGTTAAGAAATATGTTTGTATGGAGGAGGAGGTAATGGGCCAACTTGTTCCTTTACCTTTTGACCACACACTGTGACGTTTTATTGTAGGGGGCTTTGAATGAGATACTTGGGAATGGGATCTTTACTTTTCCAGGGATATAATGGATGGAGAGTAGAATGTTTAGATATTCATACAGAGCACTTCTTGACAAGTGAAGCTTTTTCCTTGAAAGCTTGTTGCCTGAATTAGAAATGGCAAACAGTGCAACTGTTACAGTGAGAAGAAAGCAAGTAGATAATGTTTAACTGTATGTATTAACATGATTTTCTTTGTTTTTTTCTGTTTTTTTTTCAGGAGAGAAATAGAAACAAACAATAACTATATGGAGATGTCCTGCTAGAATTACAACACTAATGATGTAGACTCTGGAAATGCCTAATATGTCTAAGAAGACGTTATTAAAGCTTTTTTCTGCTTAAGGTGACATCTTTGAACACTTTAACACAAAATTGACTCTTCTTGTAATGGTTCTCATCAGTGCATCTGCCCTTATACTCTCTCACCAAACACACTTGAGAACTGTACCTTCGTCAAGCACTTTCTGTCCTGAAGCTTTTACCAGTATCTGCTGTCTTTTGTATTTATGCATCCTAGCTAAGGCACAGGAGACGGAACGAATGCAAGGATTCATTAATTCTTTGAATTTGTTAAATACTAACATTTAACCATTAGAAGTGGTTCAATGATGTGAGATTCACATTGCTTCAACTTAATTTTTTCTTTGTTGTAGTTTTTTTATTTGTCAGTTTTTAGCTATTCAGCAGATTAAAAGCAAATCATGCCATATTTAGTCCTGGAGTAAAACTCAAGTCTAAATGTTCATGTGAAAATTATTGTAGTAATCTTTTAATATGGCAAAGCAACTTTAAGCTGCAGTTTAGCCAAATGAAACGTAACATGAAATTATACTAGAATGACATTTCCCTTGTTTCAAACTGTTTGGTGTAAGAGAATATTAATATGCAGCTTGGTGGACACCACCAGTTAATGCACATTTCTTTATTTTTTTTTTCTGTAACATGTAAACTGAAAAAAGTGCATTTGTCTGAGGAACTGTTTGTTTGCTACCACTCAATGAATCTCAGTTTTGAGTAAATGTACCTCAGTCTAAATCAGACTTTTTATGACCTTTATAACTACATTTAAAATAATCTTTAATTCCTATTTCTGGGTGTTTGCAAGCCTGACAGATTGCTATCATGAAAGTGAAAATTTACTCCTCTAGGTGATTCACTAGCTAAATAAACATAATTCTTGTTTAGCAAGCATATACTGTTTCTCAAATTTTTTTTCATTCATTGTCCCAATATTCGGGTGGTTTTTTTCCCCTATTAAAAAATATTTTGAGAAAAATACCTTAATCCATGGAGATTACATATTCATAGCCATGTTAACATGATTTTTTTGTTAGAACCGTGCATCAAGAATTTTAGAATACGCAATTCTATATAAGTTTCTAACTTCTAAAAATGCCATCTTTTCTTTCTGTTTGTATAGCAACACATTCTATCTGCTGGAAGAGAATATTAAAAAAATGTTAAGCGGGTGTATTGACTGTACAAAATACTGAACAGCCTGTACCAAACTCCAGGGATAGCTTTCTCTTTTTAGAATGGCAGTGTAGAAGTCAGATATGTTATAGCTTAAAATAGCAATACCACATATTATTTGAACATGTTTCACATCTTACTGCCCAACACAGATGTTTATATTGTATTTCAAGTCCTTCAGTTACAGATTCTGGCAAACAAAGTTCTGGAGTTTAAGTGGGAAAGGTTCATTCTGAATACAGACTATTTTGCTATATTTTATTTCCTGTCTTCCAAAGCCCCTTGCACTCTTCTAACCTTGCAAATACAAAGTTCAATACACACTTACTTCTTGCTCATTATTTAAAATGTTGTTTG
Source organism: Psittacula echo (assembly GCF_963264785.1). Classification (NCBI taxonomy): domain Eukaryota; kingdom Metazoa; phylum Chordata; class Aves; order Psittaciformes; family Psittacidae; genus Psittacula; species Psittacula echo. The sequence continues at coordinate 123,612,704 of NC_137737.1, forward strand.
AAACTGTGGAGTAGCAGATGGGAATCTTAATTCTTACTGCCAGTTTTCTGGAGGCTCAAAAGAGAAGTCAGTCTCGTGTTTTGGAGAAAAGAAGCAACCTCACTTAAATGTGTATGTGTAACAAATAGCAAGTGGGTAAGGGAGGGATAAGCAAAGTGTATATTGTAAGAGGAGACTAGGAGATAAAGGTTTCAAGCCCAAACCCTATGAAATTTGGCTTAAGCCCCCAAATTGTCACTTGCATGTGTATCTGCTTCTTGCTAAGAAGTTTTAAAGCTATTTGTTTCCCTCTATTGGCTTACTTATGGGTTACTGCCTATTATTCCAACTGTCATTGATCAGTTGAGGTGGCAAAGGTCAGTGTGGTAAGTGTTGTGAGTCCAAAGAATGTAGTCCTTCTGATGATCCCTCAGAGGATCAGCATGCTTCTGTTTCTTTGTTACAAAAATATCTAATGAAAATGCATAGAAGTTTCCAGTTAAAAGAAAGCTACTATTAGAGTCAGGCATTCAGGAATTGACTGCATGTGCAACCTTAATTTGCTTCCACTGCAGTATACATATTTTTGCACTCATCCTTAGTATTTCCTGCTTTATCCCTTGCCTCTTTTATTCTAATAGCATGAGCATTGCTCTTGGGTTGAATCAGGTTTAGTATAAAATTGAGTTCATTATACCACTGCAGCCTTTGAAAGCTTGGAAAATGAGACAGGATTGTGAGAGAAGGAGGTGATCACATTTAGAGAGCTGTGACAGTTCTTACACTGTTCTAGGATTGTTAGCAAATCTACAAATAGAAAAGTTTCATTGCTGATGGTGTTAGTCATGTTGCGACCGATTTGCTGACTGCTGAGGGTTTAGTATGTGCAGCTGAAATTAAAAGGAATTTTATGTGCATATAAAGTACTGTAAAAATAGTATATAACATTGTAAAATCAGCTATGGAGTGCTGTACTAATTAATGGACATGTGAAACTTCTAGCCTTCAGCTTTCTTATGCACAAGTTCTTTTCCTTCAGAAAGAAAAGGAATGGTGCTTAATATCTCAAATAAATGTAGAAATACCTTTTTTTTTTTTTTTTTTTTCCCTGGTCTGATTTTTCAGTACAGTGAAGTTGGTGTAATGACTGCTTGCTAATGGAGGAGTCAGTGGAACCCCTTTTCTGTTCCTGATGAACACCTCCTCCTTTCTATCAGAATTTGTTTTCCTGAGGTCCATGCTGAGCCAGTTGGAGGTGTTTTCTGCTGATTGAATGGTCTGGGCAGTTCTCTGTGAGGTTGGATGTTTGGAAGGGAGATGGCGGGAGGGGAAGGAAGGACATGTGTCCTTTCAGAAGCAGGTACCCACTGTTGAATAGGCTTAGCTGCACTATAGCTACACACCTGTGGGTTGGTCAACCAGAGGTGCAGTAGGATGTTTAAAACAGAAAGGCTCCCCAAGAAAAAGATCAATTCTATTTTCAGTGTAAGATTTCAGTAGTTATACAGTGAAACATGGTATCACGCACATTTAGTGATACCAGGAGGAGGGGAGAAATGCTGGGTATTTTCCATTTTGACCACTTTTTTCACTTTGGAAGAGACTTGTGAATTCGTTACAGAAAAGTTATAGCTGAATGGCTTGTCCTTACAACACAAGTGGGACACATTAAAGTTGTATGATTTTGCTAACCTTTGAGTGTCTCTTGACTTTGTAACATCAGCATCTTTAACATACTTTTTTGGTATTTGACTTTGACAAGAAATAATTCCTGTCAGTTGAATGCTGAAGTTGCAACCTTAAGAAGGATGTGGACACTAACCTGAGGGACTTGGATTGGGAAAAACTCGGTATTTACAAGCAGACAAATTTCACTACTTCATATATTTTGTACTTCTGGGTTTAATTTATGAAAATGCTTCTATACATCCTCTTGCTCTGTTTTCTTTTTTGGAGACTCTGGCAGTTTCATAATGCACTGTCTACAAAATTTAGATGCAAAAAAACCAACAAACTGTGGCAAAATTATTCTTGTCCCAGACAAATCTGTGGCACAAAAAAAAAGATAATGTTGAACTCTTGGTCAAGTGTAAATATTCTAATATGTAGGAAGCAGCATCTTACAACTTGTCACTGTTCACTCAAAGTTATATTTTGAAGGTGCTTTCTATTTCATAGGAGAATTTACATACTTGCAATAATATTCCTTACAAAGGAAGTTCCAAATAAACTAAAAAAGTTTGAAATAAACTGGTTTGATATACAAGCATCAGTGCATCTTTCCTAGCTGAAACTGAGTTGAAGCAACAGTAACAATGTTTTTAATTCTGTGCATAGCAGTTACCTTAATTTTTCAAAATGGTTGGTGACTCTTCCACCGGAAGGATATTTACGTACGTCAGCTGATTCTAGTGCAGTGAAAATCCAGCGTGGACAGTCTTTGTCTAAGAGAGATTGAGAGCAGTTCATTCTCCATCCAGTTGCAGCAAACCCTTGGTTTAAATTTCGTGGGATTTTTTTTTGCGTGTGTGCATTAGAATATGGTAACTTAGATTAGAATTCGTTGGCATGAGAATTGACCATTTGATCTTATTTAATCAGCTTGAAAATTTCCCGAAAACTAACCTCTTTTTCACATCCTTGTTTATTTTATTTTTCAGCCTGACTCATCCACCATAGTTTAGCATGGGAGAGGAAAGAATTTCCCTATGTATTATAGGAATTTTAAGTAAATGAGTTTGGCCTCATATAAAATAAAAATATTAGTGTACAGCTGGCATGTTTTCCTCAAAAAATCTGTTCTATACTGTCTGTTCTACTTTATATATTTTAATAGAGTGCATTTTAATATAAACATGGACCTTTCCATTCACAAAGTTAAAAGCCTGGCCTGGATACAAACTTGACAGCATTTCTCTTCCAATAATAATCCTGGAGCATTCTTCATAATGATATTAATGATATATAATTTCAGTATCCAAGGATCTCTAAGCCAAATGTCAATAAAAAAAAACTTGCTGTTTGTTAATCTAAAGGGATGCATAATGTTTGTGTTATCTGTTCTTTTCTGACATTGTCCTTTCTCCACAAGTGCAAGTCTGGCAAACAGGAGTCAGTGATCAGTTGGACCTCTCCTTCAATCAATTTCCCTACATGTTTTGCAAGAAACTGTCTTGTCACACTGCAAGCAGAGCGCAAATGGGCGGGTCTTCAACTCTTCCTCCAGAAGTCTTTTCTTAGTCAGACATTCAAGAGGTAGTGAATTTCTTACTCCCGTCTGAGTAAGAATTCCTTCCCCCTTCCTTATCCTTTCTGGGAAGATTGTCATGTTTTTTGTCTGCTGCTTCGTTTGGGTGCCCATGAGGAAAGCCTGGCATTGGATGCTGTTTTCATAATCTACCAAAAAATTTCTGACTTTACTTATTTCCCTCTCTCGAAAGAGGAAATCTCCTGACTGAGTTTAACTTCACTCAGTCTGTTTGGCACAATGCAAATAGAGAAATATTGCTTTAATAACTGAATGAATTCAGTCTCCCATGTGGAGTGTGGCTTTTTTTTTTTTTTAAGGTAACTGCAGCATTTTCATTCAGAAAGTGGAAAGAAACATGATTTCATTGGGATTTTAAAGGGCATACAGTTATTCAAATACAAGGCTCCACTGTAAGTGTGCTTCTGAATTTTAGTGGTGGCAATAACCTATGTGTTAACAGAGTTTATAAGCTGTTTGCATACCCTGTGTGCATTTGCGCTTGCCATTTTAATACTGAATTAACTTCCTTTGCTTGTAAAATCAGTTTGTAACACTTGAGAAACTTCATTGTTTTTTTTCTTGTTTTGGATTTCATACACTCATAGATACTACAACATTTCATCTGCCTGCACAAGTTTATGTGCATCTTGAGAATGAAGTGAATGTTTGTATAAAATGAAACAAGATACTCTAGATTGATGAGTGTATTTTAAGTTGAGCTCGTGGGCTTTCAGATGAACAAGCTGTCTTGATTTTTGCCCTCATATGTGAAGCATTACACTTTAATCTTGAACTCCGAATTTATGCATCCTTTCTTTCCTGTTCTGTAAACATCTGAAAGAACCTCAGATGTTAAAAAGTCCTCACTTTATGCTTCATCCAGGAATAAAAATTTGCAAACTAAGCATTTGAGCAAGCTAGACGGAGGTTTAGCTTTAGATTGAGCTAAGCTATTACATTTCAGCAAAAGGATGATATAAAAGGTTGTGGGTCTTTCATTATGTACTGTAATTGTATATCTACTAAAAAAAAAAAAAAAGCTGGAATTTTATTTTGCAAGCATTAATATATGCAGCTGGTGTTCAGTATTACCCAAGAATCTTACAAGTATTTGCATCAGTTCCGATTAGCAGCTATGTAAAACAAAGGATGAAAGGATTGAGAGCTCTCGTTTTCAGGAATACAGAACTGTTAAATTGGTTAAAATTCAGATGTTTGTGCTATGTGACCGCAATACATTGGATGTTAAATCTGTCCCTCTTCTGCTGGTTCTCTGGAAAACATTGCTATTAAATTCTTATGGTAATTTTTAATTTTATTTTTTTTTTTACCTAAATTGGCTGCCAGTTTGTTTTCAAGTGCTTAACTCGTTTGCGGCTTAGTTCTCATGAGATGCTTCACTGGGTCTTGTGAGTGTGGTGCTTCATCAAAAAATGCATGAAACTGTATTTTTTCTTTAGGTTAATGTAACTTAATTGCTATTAACTTGAGCTGTATTCCATTCAACTTCATATTTCATGATAATGCGTGGTCTTTCAGTTGTATTGATCTTCTTTAATTTCAAGAATACCACATGCAGAATAATTCAAAGGAGTTTTTAGTTCCTGAAATTTATGCTTATTTTATTTTAAATGTTAATAAATAGCTATTGTATCTGCTTTTTGGGTTGCTAGTGAGTATTGATGATTTTTTGGGAAACTGAAAGTAAAAGGTGGAGACAGGAATACTTGTCCTGGGAAGTAGATGAAATGCTGGAACACCGAACAGAACTAACAGGTGCATGAGACAAAGGATGTTAAACAGCAAAGAAGGGTTGATTCTTCACTCGCACTTCAGTGTAGCTTTTCAGATGCCAGAAGAATCTTTTGAGCAAAGAATTAAAATTAAGTATATTTACATAGTCCAGTTGAATGCCTAATTTGGTCTGTTTGTTTTGTGGGTTTTTTTTGTTTTGTTTTGGGATCATTTCTTTCTTCTTCCCCCATTTATCTCTTATATATTTCTTCCTCTTTTAACATGATTATGCTTTTGGCCTTACATCAGTTTACAGTCTTAAGAGTTAACTTGCACTCCAGTATGAAGTTCCCTATTTCACATTTTCTTTAAATAAGCCGTATATTTTCCAAGGCTCTGAAGGTTAGTTGTGTTCACTGTATAGGCCATTCCCCTGCCGCAGGCCCTCCTTGCTCTTTACTAGACTTCCCCAGCTGATTTCATGGTCAGTGATTTTTCTAGTCTTGCTTAATTTTAAGTTCCTTATCTGAAGAAGTTATTCAGTTACTAGTTTATTTTTTTGAATAATTGTTAATCTTTGGAGCTGGCTATCCTGATAAGTTGGATCGTTTATTTTTTTTATCCTCATACTGAGTAAATGACAAGATAATGAAATACGGTTAAGTGAGTTCTATATTAGATTAAAAAAATACTGAGGGTTTCCCACACAAGCTGTGTTCTGAATACTTTCACTGCTTAACTCTTACAAGTTCTAGTTAGTTTTCTCTGTGCCAAATGTGTCTTAATGGTGTTAAAGGCTTTTTAGGTAGACTGAAAAAGTCTCTGTTTAAACACAGGTTTTCTGCAGGATTACACCATTATGGAGTTTCTCGTTTAGTGTGTCTCTTCAGATCTAAGATTAAGATTGTGACTGTTGAGTAACTGAGCCTACCTGCTTGCTCTGCAACAGAAAATTCACTTGAAAGGACACTTTGACTTTCTACCTTCTTCTTCTTTTGATGTTTTCCTCCTGTTCCTTGCAATTCAATTAATCATACTTATCACATGTAAAAGAACAATGAGCTGTTGGTTTATTCAGTTGGAACAAGTGGGGAGGGATAATGGGAAATCTTTCAAGAAAATGAGAAACAGATGGAATTGTGAGATATTCCCACCTGCAGGGAGCAAACACACCAACAAAGCCTAAGGTAAAAGGAAATTGAGGAAATGCTGTCCAGATGTATGCTGTTTCTCTATGCATTTATATGTTGGTTCAGAAGTTTATGTTGTTGTGGGGTTTTTTGTTTTCTTTTTGTTTTTTCTTTTTAATTGAAGGAGTTTGCTGTTCTTAAGCCTACAGTTCTAATGACTGCAAAGAATAAAACTTTTTTTCTGTTGTGAGAAACTGTAATTTTCCATTTTTTTTAATTTATTGACTTTAAATTTGGAAGGTACTTCTCAGTTCTTTACTCCTCTTCCATCTTCAAATTCCCCAGAAAGCTCTACAAGCAATGCAGGAAAAGTTTCTGTAACACAGACTTTTCAACAAGTAAGTCTTGGAATTTTGGAAGCTTAGAGGCAAGCTGCCAGCCCATGGAGGAGTGTGCAGAGAGAAGCGTCAGCCTGGGGTGATGCTACCTGGGTGATCCTGGATGATAATGCAGGTGGCTTTTCAAGATGAGAGTGTAAAAAGAGACCTGAAATAGGGTATGCCTAGAAGTTAAGGTACCACTAAGGCAGAAGCTTACCTGAGACCTCAAATGAGACCATCCCTGCTGCAGTGTCTTTCGAATGATGCATGAGCAACACAGAAGAAAAGCACTCTGGGTACAGATTGGGAATTAATGATTTAATAAAACACTGGGGTAATAGTGTGATGAGGTGTACAGAACGGAGTAACTACTTACTGTGCTGTACTTTTAAGTCACTCAATGTGATAAGATTGATTTAAATAAGCCAGCTAGCTTTCCTGAAATCCTGGTATCAAAATACTACTGGAAAAAAGAAATTGTTACTCATTTGGCAGTCAAAGGTAATCTTGAGTGTGATATTCAGCAAACATCAGTGTGCTCAAATTTCTCCTCTTAGAGAAACATCTTCAACTAAAATGCACAAGAGTAATGCAGTAATTTTTCCATTTAGACCTAGTCAACCATCAGCGGGCATCGACTCATCTATATTTAACTGATAATGTAATAATCCTATTGTAATAAATCACATTTTCTGCAGGAGAGTTGAAGGACACCAAAGGGTGAGACATTGCACAAATAGATGTCCCTGGACTTTAACTAAGACAGACTGAGGAAATGGGGATAGTTGAGGGAAGAACGTACTGGCAGCAAGTATATTACTTTATTTTTTTTTTATTGGTTCATTTTGGTTATCTTTTGTGTGAAGTGGGAAAAAATAGTGGGATGCATGGAAACTATGGAAAAGATGTTGAAGGTAGAAAAGTAATAGGTAGGGGCTGAGAAGGTTTTAGAGACGAAGTTACAGGATGAACCATGGATAGAGAAGGTGTGGAAATGGATGTAAAGGGATCTTGAAATAAATTTGTTGATAGTAATTGGGGATTTTTCAGTCTTAAGACTGGTTGAATTGAGAAAAAAGAACTGTAGCACAGGTATTTCATTACACAGGTAAGAGGGAAGAGTTGAAACTATGGGCACCTGCTGCCAGGATGGCTGCAGTTCTCTGGTAATTGCAGCTTCCTGCACAAAGGTAAGAGCTTGACCTTGAGTCACATCTGCCTGAGGAGGGAAGTCAAGGAAAACAGTCAGGTTGGTAAGTACTTTACCCACTAATCTGCCAGCAAAATTTAGAGGGATGAGCCCTGTGCAGCTTTTCAAAGACAGGAACAGCTCAGAGTCTTGAAGGAGGCTACACCTGGCTATGAAAGCTTGCAGGAGAGACTTAAGATGATGTAGACTTCCCCTGTCGTCCAGCTTTCATCACTAATAAGTTCACTGCTGCTTGATTTGAATCGGGTTTTGTAGTTCTTTCAGTCTTTATGGGATGCTGTGATACTGCAGAAAGTTTTGGAGCCATGTTCTTTTTAAGCACAAAGCTTCACAGACTTAAGGCAAAGTCCTTGGTCAGTAATGTCACCAAGGCTAACACCCACTACAGATCAAATCTGTAATATAAAGAAACAAGCAAAAAACCTAGGAGTTTTCTACCCCACTAACTCTAGAGAAATGAACCAAAATGGGGGATGTAAAAAAAATAATCTGAATTTCATTTTATTGCCTGAACTGAGATCCAGAAAATATGGAAAAAATATACTGAAGTCCAAAGTTTTAACAAGTTCAAGAAGTTTGTTGCAAAACAAATATTTTGAAATTTCAACCCTTTCTGCAGATGTTTGACAATCAAAATCTCCCCACAGATGGCATTGTGTAAGAATGGATATGCCAGAGATCTGGCTAATCTGATATTCTGCCTCTGATCACAGCTAACTTGAAAGAAGAGCGTAAGAGCAAGGAAAGCAGAAGCTGTCTGGTTCGCTTCCCTAGTCCCAAACTAGCTGGGACTTTCTAAATCAGGACCCTTTCTGAATTTTTGCTTCAGTGAGTAAAATAATATTAACATACCTGCAGCAGAAACATGACTCATTTGACAGCCAAGAACAAGAAAGTCCATTGAGAACTTTCTCAAAAGGACTAAGTTAAGCATTGCTGTTATCTGTTAAAGAGAAACTTTAACCAAATAAGAAAAATGATTAAGATATTGCATAGAATGCCATTTTACAGACAAAATGGCATTTACTTTGCAAAATTAAATCTGTACTGCACACGACAAATGCGGCTGAGAAGTTTCAGTTACTAGGTGTGGCTGAAGGACTATCCACAGACTTTCCACATTCTGTTTTCCCCTAGAAAAATACCTCGGAGCTCCAGTAATTAGTTACCTTTGGAGAGCATTTGGTCGAAGTTTCCGTCTTTAAATGTGTTTGGTATTTCAGAAGAAGCATACTAAAGCAACCTACAGAAGAACTAAATATAGGAGCTGGATGGGGGCAGGTGCTGCACTCCCACTAACTCAAGTGTTCTGTCCCTGCACAAAGACAAAATGTGCTTGACATTGGTTTAGTTACTGGCTTGGGTTCATCTTTCCTATTGATTTCTTCCCTCATGCTCATGTCAGGGCCTGCAGGAATTAGCATAGGAAAATGTGTTCCCTGGTGAAAGCCAGGTCCTTTGCTTTTAGCTGAAGTCTAATTGCTGGAGGAAATAGCTTTCTGAAATAAAGAGATGTTGCTTAGGAATTCAGGTTTTCCTTCCATGAACTTCTATTCCCAGAACAGGGGTGAGATGCTGTTGGCTATTACCTCTTATATTCTACATATTTTGACCTGAGTATTCAGCTTTCTTTACAGGTGTAGAACCCTTTTGTAAAAGATTGAATTTCAAGCATACTGTAATTTGCACAGAGCTCAGATTATTCTAAAGCTGGTATAAAGATGTCATTACCCAAGTTAGTTGTATTATTTTGAGACAGTAAGAGCTAGGATGGGAAAAGTCCTTTTATAAGTTTGTGATCATAGTTGTCATCTGTGCAAGTACTGATTGATTTGTCAACTTTGTTATGTACTTCTGCTGCCTGTGTGCCCACTTCTGCAGTGCAGTGTTGGCATCACGGTTCTGGGCCAGAGAGATGAGCTTTCCTGCTTGGATTGCTCTCAATTTAGCAGACTTACCAGCTCAGCAGCACCCCTGGCCTGCTGCAGGCTTCTGTCTCATAGCTGGATCATTTGTGGGGAGTTTAGGGCAGGATTAGTTCAAATGTGCTAGAGTCTGTCTTCGCTGGGCGAGCAACAACACATCTGACAGTGTAGTGAAATGAAAAGATTTGGTATCCACAACTTTCTGGCTTAATTCACTGGTTAACAGCACTGATTAACAGTTCTGGTGTCCTCAACATAAGAACATGGAGCTGTTGGAGCAAGTCCAGAGGAGGCCATGAGGATGATCAGGGGCTGGAGCACCTCCTGTATGAGGACAGGCTGAGAAAGTTGGGACTATTCAGTCTGGAGAAGAGAAGGCTGCGTGGAGACCTCATAGCAGCCTTCCAGTATCTGAAGGGGGCCTACAAGGATTCTGGGAATGGACTCTTCATTAGGGACTGTAGTGATAGGACAAGGGGTAACGTGTTAAAACTTAAACAGGGGAAGATATCAGGTAGATAGTCAGATTAGGTATAAGGAAAAGTTCTTTACTGAGAGGGAGGTGAGGCGCTGGAATGGGTTGCCCAAGGAGGTTGTGAATGCTCCATCCCTGGCAGTGTTCAAGGCCAGGTTGGACAGAGCCTTGGATGATGTGGTCTAGTGTGAGGTGTCCCTGCCCATGGCACGGGGGTTGGAACTAGATGGTCTTAAGATGCTTTCCAACCGTAACTATTCTATGATTCTATGATTATAGAAAAGGAGGGGACAGGGTTGGAATGTTTTAATTTTTCTGTTTTGGTGCCTCAAACTTTCTGTGGAACAGGAAACATCCTTTACTCTTCATGCCTTGGTTTCATGTCAGTAACATGGCATCTCTTCACCTACCAGGCATTAGGAAAAAAATGAGCATGCAAATACAGTAAAAGTAGGTTTCATGAACTTCTTTTGTTTCAGACTTTGACACTCAGTTGATCCCAAGTCAGCCTAATTATTCCAGCTCTGTAGGCAGAGTTTGGAATAGGTGCAAGAGGAGCCTTGGAAGGCTGTGTTCTCTCTCCTGTGTGAAAAAGCACAGTGTATGGGCTTGCTAGCTAGTTGCATTAACTATTTGCATTCCTCTTCTATCCCTTGCTTTCCAGCTTGAGATATATTGAAGAGGCAGGTGTAAATGTGCCTAAAGTTTTTTTGGCTTTCTAGTATAAGCAATTACTGTATGAAAATTGCTCTTTCCAAGCCTGCCAGTCAGGAAAATAATACCAGTGAACCATACAGCAATTGGACTGAACTCTAGGAAATAAACATACAACTTCTTACAAATATGGCAAAATATTTAATCTGTGCAGTAAGTGAACGTGCAGACCTCTCTGTTGTATCTGTGATAGCACTACAAAGTTCCTTATGAAGAAACATGCTTTAACTTTTTTGGACATTCTAGTTAGCTTTTTCAACTGATTCCTGTATATAGTATGGACCTCCAATAAGCTGATCAATTAATTTGTATTTGCAATTAATGTAAATAAGACCAGACTTCAGTTCGTTGGGTATGGGCTTTTATATCAAAGGACCACGACTGTAAGCTGAAGGCATTTGGGAGATTTTATGTAATCAGCTATCTTAATATTATTTGGGTGCGCTTCACTTGAAATGTTTCAAAAGCTCTTTCAGATTTTTCTTATCAGATTTGGATGGTCCACCTTCAGGTTAAACTGGAATGTTAGAGAATGTCAGAATGTTAGCATAGATAGAATTCAGTGCATGAGCCTAGCTGAGTAAAATGAGAGAGCAAGGCCATTTCACACTAAGAGGTTGCTAGTAATAAATTAGTGTTTGTATTGCTTTACAAAGAATAAACTAGACTTGCTTCCTGTAGGAGGATTAGCCTATCATAACAATAAAAATATATGGGGGGAAAAAGTAAGAAGAAAACAAAAGTTCAAATCTAAAGGGTTGTTTTGTTCTGCCAAGGATGTGGGAAGAGCGGAAACATGCTGTCTTTTAGCATGTTTTCTGGAGAAAGGTATTTAGATAGATGCAGCTGGGTCTAATCTTAAGGCAAATTTAAGCAGTTAGTGCTGCCTCAGCAATTTGAGGAGAGAGAGGAGGACTGTTTTCCACCAGTTTAAGTGCATACCAAATGAAAAATGGAGTAAGTGGAAAAGCCTGGAACATCAGCAATCTAAATTTCACTGCCAGATGAGTGAAATGACTGCTGGCTATTTAAGTGTGTACATCTGAGTACAGTTTAGACAGGGTGCCACAAACGCACCAAGAAGTCTGAAGTGGAGACCCAGTAGAGAAGGGTTACGGCTGGTCTTGGGCATGACAGAAGCTGCTTAATTTAGAACTATGAGAGCATCAAACACTGCAGTGTGCGAGGGGTAAATATAGCTCCTGGTTTGGGAGGTATCGGGTTCGGAGTGGAAAGAGGATGGAAACAATTGAGGCAAATTCTGTGACGGGTATGGAAATATTCACTGCAGTCATTCCATTAACCTCAAGCACCAAATATACTTTAGGGAAGCATTAGGGGAATGTGTTGCTTGGCCAAAGGCAAGGTGGTGGGAGCCCTGCTGTGGGGAAGTCCCTCCCTGACTGTCCCTCCTTGTCTGCCTCCCACTGAATGAAGAGGTGGGTTTCACACTATCCAGAAAATGAAGTACTTAGATACTTTGTTTTCTTCTTAAGCTCACATTTCTGTGTTTTGACCCAGTGCTGCAGAAAACTGTTGATATTTATTGCCACCCCTGTTTGTACATTGCTGGGAATAAATTGCATCCTCCAGAGTTCTTTGTTCTTAATTGTGGGAGGGCAGATTTTGTGGTCTGGGTCTGGCTTGTTTGAGGGACTTGTTGCCTCTGTGGTTTGGAGTAAGGTCCCCAGTGGAATACTTATTGCTAAGCTTCCAACCATGATGCTGAGCGGCAGACAAGTCCTTGTCAGCTGTGTGGCAAGGCACTCTGGTATCGCTGCTTTGCTACTCACATGGGACTCGTCACTTCAATCATCAGCCTCCTGGCGCTGGCAAGGAGTGAGGCAGAATGCTTGACAGAGGCACTATAGCTGTCCAGGTTGATTGGTTGTGGACTATTTTTTGTTTTAGGAGGAACGTGTTCAGTCTCTAGGATAGTTCCCATAGCTCTGAAATTTTTGTTACTCTTCAGTACAGTTGCTTCATATGAAGTGATCTAGCCTTGTTAGAGACAAAATCTGTATCTCCGTCTGCAATTAAATCCAGCTTAACCCCAAAGCTGATGGTGAAGATGGTGAACTATTCATAAACATTTTTTTTTTCCCTGGTACTATGTGTAGCTGCCACGCAAACATAAAGTGATGCTACTGTTCCAGCCTGGATAAGCAGGTATTGAATTACCCTTTGAGGAATAAATTTTCAGATAAAGGTCTCTTTGAATCTTCAAAGCTGGAACACCGTATGAAGTGTGAAAATACCAGATAAAATCCCCCAACAAACCAAACAAAACCTAAAACCAAATATAATGAAACTTCTAAGACATGACAGCAGAGGGAGCCATTGAGTTGTGGTTTGTTTGCTGCTTTAAAAGAAAAAAAGCCCTTTGACTTCCAAGTTGTAAAGCACTTTTTCCTTTCACATTTAACTGACTCGACAGACGAGAATTTGGGGAAAAAAATAAAATCCATGTTAGGCCAATACATTGTACACGAATGTCACTTGTGGTATTGAGATGCTTCAGATACTTGATTATATTAGCATTCTGGGCAGACTCCTAAATAAATTCCGAGAACATAGCTTTGTGCAGCGAGCAGTGACGTTAGTTTGTCACATGCACACAGTCTCTACTAGAACGTACAATATTTTTATTAAAATCTGTACTATAAACTGTGTTATTTTTAACCTGTATTTATTACTGGCCTCATTTTTCTATCTAGTGATATTTGTGATATTTCTTTCTACTGTTTTGTATTTTCTTCAGTCTGTATATTCCCATATGTTTGCACAGTGCCTGGAGCTGTGTGGGCTTTGTGAGAATGTTAACAGAAGTTTCCAAAACTGAGCTATGAGTGCACAAAATGTGTTTCCATGTTTTCAAAAAAGTATTAACAGATAGACTGTGGCAAATGGGTGAGAAGAGAAAAGCATTTAAATTCTTATTCTTGATTCTTCTTATTACCTGCTAGAAACCACAACAAAAAAATGCCACCTCATAGTGCTATGTGTCATCTCCACAAACACATTGAGGGATGTGGTCCCTCAGTCCAACAGTGCAACATAAACTGTGGTGTGGGAGGAGAAAGCGGAGGTGGGAAGATGAAGTTAGCTGCTGAGAGTAGATCAATGCCAGATGAGATCTGACTCCAGGCATCTTCGTTCCTGTAACCTAGAGCTAAATGATAGTGTTTGGATTAGAAGCAGTGTTTAGTACACTTACTGTGTTTTGTTTGCATCAAGGCTCTGCTATTACGCAGTACCTGTTCTCTAGTTTTGAATAGCAGAAGTAAGAGTATCACGTATATTCTTCATGATGATTTCTGTTTAGTTACATCCTGAATGCACATCAGTCTCAAAAAGCAGCTATTCTTCAGTTCACAGGCATTTTTTCTTGTGGAAATATCTAAGATACAATGCTGATTCAAAGTTTGAACACTCCTTGTGTCTTTGTGAGGAGAGGTTTTAATTTCACACGTTTCTTGCCATCCCATCTTCATGATTGTTCTTGTGCACCTTCACAGCTCACCTAGTCTTACCACTCTGCAATGAGCAGGGACGTCTTCAACTAGATCAGGTTTCCCAGAACCACATCCAGCCTGGCCTTGAATGTCTTCAGGGATGGGGCATTCACCACCTCTGTCCTGGGTTCATCAGCAGCAGTCAGTTTTTCTCCTCCTTAGTAGCTGGTGCAGCGCTGTGGTTTTGACTTTCAGCCTGGGAATAATACCGATAAAGTTGATGTTTTCAGTTGCTGGTCAGAATGTTTACCCTGACCAAGGACTTTGTGAGTCTCATGCTCTGCCAGGGAGGAGGAGAAGCCGGGAGGAAGCAGGGACAGGACACCTGACCCAAACTAGCCAAAGAGGTATTCCATACCACAGCATGTCATGCCCAGGATGTAGAACAGAGAGTACCTGGGAGGGCTGGAACGCTGCTGGGTGGGGGGTGAGGTATCGATATCTGTCTGTGAGTGGTGAGGTAGTGGTCGGTGAGCGGTTGTATTCTCTTCCCTTGTTATTTCCTTTATCATTATTATTATTGGTTTAGCAGTAGTGATTTGTGTTATACCTTAGTTATTAAACTGTTCTTATCTCAACCCGTGGGAATTGCATTCTTTCGATTCTCCTCCTCGTCCCTCCAGGAGCGGAGGGAAGAAAGGTGTGTGTATGGGGGAAGTAGACTGCGTGGTTCTAATTTACAGCCTGGGCTTAAACCACGACAACCTCTCTGGGCAGCCTGTGCCAGTGTTTTACCACCCTCATTTCAAAAACTTTCTCATGTCCAGCCTGAATCTCTCCTCTTTTAATTTAAAACCATCACCCCTCGTCCTATTGCAACAGACCCTGCTAAAAAGTCTCTCCCCATCTTTCTTATAGGCCCCTTTTAAGCACTAAAAGGTCTTCCTGAAGTCTTCTGTTCCCCAGCTTTCTCAGCCATTCCTCATAGGAGAGGTGCTTCAGCCCCTCTGATCATTTGTGTGGCCCTGATGAAATCAGTCCGGAGTTCAGTGAAAATTATTATTTCTTTAATGATCAAAGATATAACTGAAGATCATCAGGTGTCAGTGGAAAAAGATTTAACTGAAGATAAAAACACACCGAGGACCAAAGCCCATGTTCTAGAAAACCTGGCTCAAATATATGTACACAAAAATGAGAGTCCAGAGTTTAAATGAGTATGGAAATGAGACTTCATCAACATACTAGAGCCCTTATTGCAGTCAGACCGCTTGATATTGTTTTCATGCTAGCATATCTGATTGTATAGCACCTGTAGAGCTAAATATGGTGTAAGGAGAGACAGATTTACTGATCCTATCACTTCTTTGCAGTGGTCACCCCCCGCTATGTCAGCTCTGGCAGTAGTTTTAAAACATAGAAAGTTAGATAGGAAACTAAGCTGTCAAACAGTTTATGCATAATATAAGCTTCATGTACAGAATTGTGACCAGGGTGAGCTGAGGTCTTGGTTCAATGCTGACATCTGGGATCTCAGCTGAGATGCCCAAATGCGGTATTGTATCTTGTAGTATCTGTTGTATTTAGTGTATCTAAACTTTGCAAACTCCCAGAGAGATTCTGATGTGAACATCAGTGCAGTCAAAATAATCCAGAAGTCCAGCTCTGATGTCTCTGTTAACAAGTCATTGAGGAAGGGAAGAAATTCATACTTCCCAAAAAGATTTCAATACAATTCATGAGGTGTGTGTTGTTAGGTATGATCCTGCAATATTTCTCTACCCATAAATGACAATCACTTTCTTAAAAGAGAAATGATAGAAATTCTTCTTATTTTGGTTGATCTATTAGTCTTTTTTCTGAACAAGGAAATTACGCTTCCAGAGAGAAATCTGTACATGTAGAGCTCTGTAAAGAAAACACAGACAATTAAAATCATGATTCTGGGCATTTGTAGAATCTTAGATTACTATATGTACTCTCACTGACTTAAAACTGAAAATACAATCTTATGTTTTGCCCCTTTTGGATATTTGCTCTGAAATTGGGGCATCAAAACATGGTCTTGTTCTTGCTTTTGAATTTTTTGAAAGATTGAATTAACATTTAAACTCTTGAGATTTAGGCTTATCAAAATTTAGAGCTGAGCAGAATGAGTGTTGTCTTCACCTTTTTTAATTTCAATAGCTGCCACGGCTGTAATTTGATGGAATTTCGCATTGGACAGCAAGGAAGGAGGAGCATGCTTCTGTCCTTTTAAAGACTGCTGCTTCTGAAATCTAATGGCAACGATTTATCTGCCTTAACAGATTTTCCACTGCTGTTCATTCAAATGGATGTGCAGAGGTCTGGGGACATTAGTTTTTAGGTTAAAGAAATATGTATTTTTTTTTAATTGCAGAATAAGACCCGGTTTCAATCAAAATTGCAATGTATATTCTGTATAGTAATTATATTTTAAATCCTGTTATACCAGCTAATTCTTCTACTGAGATTGTTGATGTTTTACTTTAATGTATGATGCCTGAACTTAACAATTTATTTAAAAAGTATATTTTATATTCCAGAAGGTCACCAAAACCTTTTATGAGTCAAATTATAGATATTCCCAATCTCGTTGGTCTTTTTATAGAATCATAGAATCATTGAACATTTAGGGTTGGAAAGGACCTTAAGATCATCAAGTTCCAACGCCCCTGCCATGGGCAGGGACACCTCACACTAAACCATGCCACCCAAGGCTCTGTCCAACCCGGCCTTGAACACCGCCAAGGATGGAGCATTCACAGCTTCCTTGGGCAACCCATTCCAGTGCCTCACCACCCTCTCAGTAAAGAATTTCTTCCTTAGATCCAATCTAAACTTCCCCTGTTTAAGTTTGAACCCGTTACCCCTTGTCCTGTCACTACAGTCCCTGATAAAGAGTCCCTCCCCAGCATCCTTGTAGGCCCCCTTCAGATACTGGAAGGCTGCTATGAGGTCTCCACGCAGCCTTCTCTTCTCCAGGATGAACAGCCCCAACTTTCTCAGCCTATCTTCATACGGGAGGTGCTCCAGTCCCCTGATCATCCTCGTGGCCCTCCTCTGGACTTGTTCCAACAGTTCCATGTCCTTTTTATGTTGAGGACACCAGAACTGCACACAATACTCCAAGTGAGGTCTCCCGAGAGCAGAGGGGCAGGATCACCTCCTTGGACCTGCTGGTCACGCTTCTTTTGATGCAGCTCAGTACTATTAAAGTGAGGCCTGCAATTGGAGAGAGAACTGGTTTTCTTTAATCTTCTTATTTTAATGTATGTTTATGGCATGAGAGAGTGCTTTTAACTAAAACAACCTTCACACCATCTCTATGGTTTGTTTTCACTTTTGCTAACATTCAAGTTACCCATTTGCTGGTGGATGGTTGGCCATGTTACCATCTTCCTCTTAGGAGAATTATGACCGTCATTCGGTTCTTACGGCTGACTTGAAATAGCTCCTGAGTTGAAAATGCAAAAACCTAATAACCTGAAGTTCCAAGAATATGTGTTTAATTTAAAGCATATAAATAAATAAATAAAAATCCATGAAGAAATTACAAATGAGGAGAAAAGAAGGCTGAAGAATTTTGATTACTGTTTCAAACAATATTTGGGTTAAGACATAAGTTTCCAGTATACAACAGAAGTATTAACCTTTCTTTTTACTCCAGTAGTTTTGTTGATATCTTTTCTTCCTTCAAACTAATCATGCCATTCTTAATTCCATCAAATAAAAGCTGGGGCATCCTGGCATGTCTGTCCATTGTAATTACTTGAAGATATTTTTTTTTTGTGACAAGTTGACCTTGTTAGGTTCCAGCTGTCATGTACTAATATACACAACAACATAGTATTATACACTACAGCGACCTTCATCTTCCCATATGTACTTGTCCTTCCTTGTTCCCATTCACATGTCTAGATAGTTTCCAGTTATAGCTGCTAGAATTATGAAGTTGATGCTGAAACTCTGCCACTTCTTGCAAATGTAATGTCTGACCTTCGTGGCTGTATTCTGCCATTGGGGCCCAGAAATAAACAACTCATCTTGTTGGCACTTTTATTCCTGCAGGCAGATGTACACTCATGAGATCATCAGGTTGGAAGTCATTCTATGACCTTTGACAACTTAGCTGCTTATTAGCAAAGCATTAAAAGGAAAAGCAAACCCAAAGAACTGAACAAACCAACTTGCAGCTATATTCTGAATAATATTGATTGGTGTTATGCATGAAAAGTGTCAGTCCACACTGGAGTCTGGTCCCTCATGGAAATAAGTCTGTGGTCCATAAACTGTGGTCCATTATTGTAGATACTGAGCTGTAGTTTGCTGTTAGCTCTTCGAGTCAGACCTTCATGTCTGAAATAGAATGTTGCTCTGATGCCTGGAAACCTGTGCTGCTCCTCAGAAAGGCTGAGATCTCACCTGTGCCAATGGCATCAAAAGGTGCTGATGCCTACTACTAGATTTCTCAAAGGCTATGGCTCAGGCCATATTCATCATAAAGAAGGCTGAATGTTACCTCAGTTGCAGATATGGTTGCATGAAGTTTGGATCTGTTTACTTCTCCCAGAGGCTGCCATTAGTTTGGTATTGAAATCTTTGGTTGCAGTCAAGGTTGGTTTAGTTTGATTCATTCTATCTTCAAAGAATTCTGAGCTTTTTTGGAACAGGATAATTTTATGACCATTTGTAGATGTAAAACAGTGAGTAGGAATTAAGTTGTCTAAGTTAGATTTTGGCTAAGCACAGTGTAAGACTTTTTGCCTTCAGAAATTTGTTTTCTTTCTCTGATTGATTACATATAATAGGTCTAAACCAGTTGCTATTGAGGAGTTTATCATGCATCTGATGTTACTTATTGCTCTTATACTTGTTGCAATAGATAGCTCATGTAACTTACTTGAAAAAGGATGCTGATGATGCAGTCAGGCTGGTTGCTTTCTAAATATTTGATCTGGGGAACTTTTATAGAACAATAGAGCATGTCTTTCTGAAAAGTGGGATGGAAGAGCTGCAACGAATTGCATTGCATTAAATGTCAGGTTATGTAGTCCAGTGGACAGAATAGAAGCTGAAGTGTCATGAGATGCAGTTTCTACATTGTCACATTATTAACTTAACTGTTTAGGCCTTAGATAAGCTGATTTCTGAATGGGAATGGCAGTTGCCTCACAGTTAGTAGTGAGCTAATCCCTCTGAATGAACAATATTAGAAATAAGTAATCAAGCAAAAATCCATACTTGCTCTGACACTGATAAAGGAATTGGAAAAAAATAGACTTAACCCAGAGAAGCACTTGTAGCATTTATCATGCTTTCAAAATACAGGGTATAGTTTTGTACTTGTTTTACTGTTTGATATAGACCTTAGGGGCATGAGTGGTCAATAAGTGAGATACAATATTTTCCATTACATCCGAAACAGTCTCCCAAGTTATAAGAAGAAAATAAAACTGCACAAATGAGAGAAAAAAAGAAGTATTCCAATGTTTTCAAGTTTATAATATTTGGAATATGGAAGATTATTTCTGAGTTCCAAAGCATGTTATTTACCACACTGAAATTGAAGCTCATGGGAACCTCAGAGGATGCACTGCTTAAAATATTATTCAAAAGAAAGTGTAGTGAAAAAAAATATTTAAAGATTAAAAGTTATTCACAAATTATCAAAAAACCAAGGCTTTCCCCCAAAGCATCATATCTTTAAATAATTAACTGCATTCACATTTGATCTTGACACTTAATTCAAATTCAGGAAAGACTCCAGACCCACACTGAAAGAAAATGCTGGTATTTTTCCTCCCTCATTTGCAAGATGTCTGCTCGATGTCATATTGCTTGTTTACTTCTCTATAATGCTCCATTTATCTAGTTATGTTCCGTAACACACACGCTTTAATATTTGATCATGGAAGCTGAGCTCCTGGGCAAAGAGAAGGCGTGATCTCTTGAGACTGTCTAGATCATAGGCCAAAAATCTAAGGCATAGATAATACTTTCCTCTGACTTGAATGGGAATTAATACTTTAGGTTTAATTTTAACACCAAGTACCCACTCTCTGTTAGCTGCATACTTTCTCTTACATTTTAATTTGATCTACAGTCTTGTTTCAAACTTCCATCAAGAGATCATTCACCTAGCTTACTCTTTAGCAAACTGTGCCCTCTGTCTCTGCTGCTTTATTCCCTCTTTCCAGCGATCACAACATATCCTCTAGCACTGCTTATCAGATACATCTCCTTTGCTCGCTCTCTGACTGTTGATTTATCAGTGTTGGCTTCAGCTCTCGGTTTTTTTCTCTCACTTTTGCTTCTTCAAGATCAGTAGAAGTCCTCCTGCTATAATTTTTGCTTTTCTTTTCCAATTCTAGAAAATTGTGCTAGGCCATTTCCTATTCTCCTTCTTTCCTTGTATTCCTCATAAGCAACAATCACAAGCTCCTGATGATTTCTTTCTAGTTCTTAGCAGTGATAATGCTTTGACTGTATCTGATTTTAGCTTTTATTCTTCTGTTCCCTCTCTTTCTTTTTAAAATGAATGCTGTCTTATTTGAGCTGTATTTGTCAGAAATTGCTTTTATTTTTGCACTTGCAGACTTACTCTCTGTTGTCAAACTACCTTCTTCTCCCCATTCACCCCCCCCGCTTCCAACTTTGTTATATCATGAATGTCCAGTTATTAGTCAAGTCGCTAAAGGGCCTGTATATGTTTATAGGCTTTATATTAGAATGAGTGCAAGCATGTTTTATACATGCACACGCACATACATATAAAACATACACATATAAAAAGAAAAAAAATTTTCCTTTCTGCTATATAGTCACACATCCACATCCCATATTTATGTCTGAAAGCAACTTTGCTTTCTTACTTCATTCAAGCCTATAAAGGAAGGTATATTTTTGGGTACCATTTTTGCTTCTGTGGCATGTTACAGCCAATTGTTGCAGATTTTTCTGGTGTTTCCAATAGAGATGATCTTTTCAATCCCATTACACAGGTAAAATTTTCCCAATTTTCTGTGTCAGTTGTTATAATATCTATTTTGTCATGGGAATTGCAGCCACTCTATGCAAATGTGCAGGACACAGGTGAAAAGATTTTTTTTTTAGGCCATTTCTCAGACTTTATCACTTCTTTAGCACATCACACACAAGCTCCTTCCCAGCCTACCCACTTTCTTTCTTCCACTGTGAATATGCCAACTTCTTACTCTGAAATAGCCTAACGTGCCAACTTCTTTCTATCTTTTAATTCTTCATATACATACCATCAATCTTTTCCATCCTACCAACTTATCACGGTACCCTCCTTCAAAACATTCATCTTCTCTGCTTTTTAGAAAGGATTGTTAGGTGATTTGAACAGAAAGGCTGATGCTGACCAGCAGCATCTCACCTCCTTGTGTTTCCCCTGACATGAGGTGAGTTCAGATGGCTTTTATACGGCTGCCTAGATTCAGTTAATCATCTGTAAGTAGTGTCTCCTGTTCATGGCAAGACATGAGGATGACTCGCTGTGTTCTGTGTTGTGAACCCAAGGCACCTCAGAGAAACTTTTTGACATTGCAACAACGATTCACTGGCCAGCTGATGAACAGAAACGACCATTTGTGACTTCACTGTGTTTCTTCTGTCACCTTACAAACCCTGCATGGTAAGGCAAGGACATCTGGGTTTTGGGATTGTTTGTTTTGTCTGTTATCTGTCCCCATGTGTACCACCCCCTCTCCCAACCCTGTAGGTCTCTATGTTGTCCTGCTGCTAAAAGCAGTCCTGGTCCATGAACAAGTCTCTTTGATCCTGTCATAATATGAATAATGTAGACATGTCAAATGATAGGTGAAACTTTTGGGGCTGTTGTTTGTATCCTAACAATCTTGTTCTATTGAGAAATCCTGATGAGTCATTAAATCACAAAATCTACATTTTTGTTGTTTACTAATAGCAATAATTATTATTTTTCTATCCTAGCTAGAAGATTTTTTTTTGTTTGTTTGATTTTTATCTGAAACATTTGAGCCAGTTCCAGAGCTGTGAAGGTTGCTTTGTTTTTTGAGGCTGATAACTGGGTTGTGAGAACTGAATGCTTTTTCTTCTCATCAAAGAAATACACAGTAAAGTTCATTGCTGGTGTTTCAATCTGTATTTATCAGCTGACCCACCCTTTGGCCAGGGCAAATTATAAAGCACTTGCACTGTAAATGTTTTGTGTAAATTATGTAGCACTTTGGCACTCAAAAAGCTACCATGAAAGTCTTTGGAGGTCTCTGTCATGTATTGCTTTGCCTGTCAACAGAAACTCTTCGGGTTTCGTGGAAAACCTAAAGTGACTAACAAGTGGAAGAAAATATTATGACATATTGACTTTTCATTGTCATATTTCTCAGTGCTGCTGATGCTGCTGGTGGAAGGTGAAGTACTTTCCAAACTTGGATATCTCCAGTGGTGTGGTGAAGGCAGTTTGTTGCCACTCGGCACCTTGCAAGCGCCTTACTTTCAGCTATGCTTCTTTTTCGAGCCTTACAACTTCATGGTTAAACATTACTAATTTTCTTCTTTTTTTTTTTTTTTTTTTTTTTTTTTTTTGAAGTGAGACTTGTATTTTCTGTTTGCCAGCAGATGGCAGTGGTGTAGGGGTGTTGAATATAACCATCCACTGAAAAGGGCTTTGCTCCTACAGCTCTTTGCAGGCTGCTGTGTACTCGGTCTCCTCCAGCTGCAATGGGATTATGAACATATTCCTTCTTGGTCTGCATAAGTTGGTTCACCCCATCAGAACTTTCTGATCAATTGATATGTTTTTGAAAGCATGGTTTTGGCAATTACTTTTCAGTATGTGAAATGATACCATCTCGGGTATTAATGAACATGGATGCTAGTGTAATAAACAGAACTACTTTTTACACAGCCTTTCCCTAGTGACACAGGAACATTAAACATCTTCAACTGTTATTCCTTTTTGAAATTGCCAGGTGAACAATTTTTCTGATTTTTAAAATTAAAAGTCTTTTAAAAAACCTGTTTTTACCATGATGCAGTATTTGAAATTGACTTTTTTGGTAGCTTTTTATTTCTAAGGATTCATCACTCTGCGTTTATCTTGAGTGGCTTTATCGGAGGGCAATATAATGAGCTGTTAAGCCCTTGTTTGTTCGAGTGGATATGGGCCTTGCTTTCATCTCCTGTGGTGTGGTCCTGACTCCCCAGCCTCTTCCTACTCAGGTCAGAGCTGGAACCAATTACCTGCTTCCACAATGTGCTCTGCTCATGAGTCATGCCCATCAACACACAAATGCCAGAAAGCACGTATTTTGGCCTCACTGTGAGCCTACCTACTCAACTGCTCTCGAAATCTGAATACACCTGCATGAATATATCTCTAAAGTTTATTGATTTTGGAGTGTTAATTAAAAATTATAAAATTGTATTCAATGCAAGGCCAGATTTGTTTGAATTTTGCAAGTGCCAGGCATCCCAGTATCTTACTTGTGCTTGAGCCTTTTCAGGATTCAGAAAATTGAGTGTTTCTCCACTTATGTCCCTGACACAGTAGATGAGATGTGAGACTGACTAGCATGGCCTGATGGACTAGGGTGCCTCATAACTCCAGTTGTTGCTTCTGCTCTTCTTTTTAGTGCACCTGAAGCCTGATATTGTGATGACTCTTTTTTGTATAACACCTTTATTCTTAAGTGCACCAAGCATTTCTCAAAAGCTCAAAAAGTCCTCAGCTCAGCTTCATCACACCTGTGTCAGGAGCTTGCTTCCTAGTTCATGGAGGGAAAGAGGCAGGTTGTCTCCAATCTTGACTCAGGTCTTAAGAGTATGGAAACAAATCCTGGAAGCTCTTCCATTTGTGTTGTATGAAGATGTTAAAAACTGCTAGTCTCTACTGCATCTAGACTTTCAGTGTAAGCTTTTTGGTCAGCTGGCTAAACTTAGGTGACATTAATCTCTACCACAGGTAAGATTTTGAGTGAAGAAAACCAGCACACATAGTTATTCTTCATAGTCCCGGAGCTCATTTGGAAAAAATCCTATTTGAGAAGGAATTAGAGAGACAGTTGTATAAGTAAATGACTCAAGTGGAAGATCTTGCACAGGATTATCAGTAAGCATGAAAACATGAAAAAAGCAGATAAATTGCTAACTGTAGATTGACTTTTGAATTTATCACCCTGAGCGCAGAAAGAGGCATAAGAAAATCAAAGAATAAAGCAGAAGGAGAGGGTAAAGTAGGGAAGACGCTTAAATGAGGGGACAAGAAGTTCAGCAGAAGGTTGGTGAAGGAAGGACTGAATGAGTGTCATCAAAATATTTGTAAGAAGATTTTAGGAACTGGAAAATTGATGGGCTATATAGGGAAGGAAGCAGTGAGTGATGCCACCAAGGAAGTCAAGTAAGAGGGGGCTGAGATGATTACTGTTCTTTTTACCTTCTGTAGAAGATGACATAGGTGATATGTTCTTCCTTCACATGCCAAAAAAGTACCTTGACTCTATCTGCTTGAAAATTTTGTGCCACATATTGTAAGTGCACATTTCTCTATAATAAATGGTAGTCTAACCCCATTTTCTGACTGAATTGTAGTAAGTACAGAAATATAATTTAAGTGTAATTAAATATGAGACAAAATACTTCTGAGAGACTCCACAGTAGACATGAGTGCCTTCATTTTACTTAATTTTACTGTCTTTTCTTTGGGTTTGCTGGGTTTGCTTCTTATTGCAATACAAATTATGGTCCTGCTGTGTGGCGAAAAGTTTTAAGCTGAGGGCACCCACAGAAGGGTTATATTGAATCACTGGTCTTACTACTTACTGGCATCTGAAAGCTTTGGTTACTTCTATTGTTGCCTTTGAACTTCTATCATGTTTAGAGAGGCAGTGATAAGTACCAGCTGCTACAGAAAAATGCTTTGGTCTTAAATTCAGGATCTTTTGGAAGAAAAGATTTTTCTGCTATGTTTTCACTCATTTTCCTGGGGAGCAAGAGGTACAAACAGTCTTGTTTGTCTATATCCAAAGCCAAGCATGTAATTGCTTATGTATTGTGAAATCTATATAGGTTACTGGTCTTTCTAAAATATGCAGTAGTCAGACCCTTCAACTTACTTCAATGATTTACGCAGGAGCTGTGTAGAGGAATGCTGACTTCCTCTTGGTAGCCTGCAGGTCATTTTATGCTTTGAAATAATTGAAAATATATAGAAAAATAAGGAGCTGTCAAAGATGAAATCAGTTTTTAAAGTTAAAAAAAGGAAGTCATGCTCAAATGCAGATCATGATTTGGTAGTAGTAAGCACTGAGCACACCAGGGTTCTGGGCTCGGGATACAGAATATCATTGCAATACAAATAAAGACTGCTCACGCTTTAATGATTGAACATAGTGCTCATGGGGCCAGTGAACTGTACCAGTCAGTGCTTTCTGTAAATACTGAAAACTGCTCGCATGAACTATCAGCATGCTTGTGTAGCTTCAATATTGTTTGCTTTGTACTACACCTTTTAATTTTTGATGGCACTGCCATTTGAGAGAGAATTTATGTAGTTTATTACACAGAAGGAGGTATGTTGTACTTAAGGTGAAAATGGGTTCACTGCACCTAAGGTGAAATAAGAATTTTGGCATCATTTCTCTATTCACCACTAAAAACTATCTGTGAATTAAAAAGGAGGTACAAGTTTGGCCATAGAAGCGTATGTGTGTCTCACAAATATGCAGGTGCACCTAGCCTTGCTCAAATTAACAGAATAATGAGGCAGGTGGTGGGGAATGTACTTTGTAATCCTTGTTGGATGAAAATGACATGCAAGCTTAAGATCTAAAGGAAAGAGGGGTAATGGGTAGATGAGGAAGGCAGGATTGAGAGGAGTAACAAACTGTCTGATTTTGTGGTTACTTCATCTCCTGCCTGTCAGGATCGGTGAGGTCTCATACCGTCCAACAGGGTGAAGGGACTTTCAGGGCTGGAGAGGGCTGGTGCTGTGTGAGTAGAGGGGCTGAGACAGGGAAGCGGGGGGGTGTTGGGGGGAAACCTTTGCAGCTGGCGGAAGCATTAGCAACCAGCCTGTCAAAAGCACTGTGAAAAGAAATGAGTGACATTGCAAATGAAGACAGATGTGTTGCAACGGCAGGCAACCACACTTTAGTGACAAGAAACGTTCTTACACCAGCAGGCTAGGGGTAACACTCTCTGTGATCCACAGAGGGACAGGGCAATGTTCAGTGATCATTAGAAAGAGATGCCAATTTCCCCTTCACGTGCTGTGGAAATATATCGTATTTGTAGGTACCTGTTGACATTGTGTGCTTGCAATTCTGTTACAGTTGCATCAGTCACCTACCCTTTAGGTCATGATTTGTGAAGAAGAGGGAAATTAAGCAGACAAGTATTGTTGTTGTACTTTGTCTCCTGTTGATGGAAACCAGACTTTTATGAATCCAGCGATGTTTTTGAATGCAGTGAACTCTACTTGAATATGCTTTTTATGATGATCAGAAATGCCATAACATTTCAAGGTACTAGCTTCTGAGGATAGATTTATATGATTGAAAAATCTTTGAGGAGAACAGATGTGAGCACTGGAACAAAATGAGAGTATGTATTTCTCACATCTGTCCCTTTAATTTTCTGCATCACTCTGTCTGGAATCACAGGATGCTATATCTGTCATATGCCAACAGATGGCAACATTATAAATCCATTTTTAAAGTTGGTTAGAAATAACCAACCTCTCAGCTGCTCCAAATTTAGTCAGAAGGAAAAATGAGGAAAATTAATTGCATTTTTCCTCAGATGTAAAATGTTTTTGTGTGCCAGTTAAAAAACCCCAACAAACTACACCCAAAAAATCTCACCTAAAACCCCACAATCACTGGTACAGTTATTTGTTCCTTCTTTTCTAACAATTCTTACAATGACTCCTGTATTTCTTTCTTTTACATACTTCACATTAAATTTAGTATTCAGCGTTGTTTGACCTGGTTTTATTATGTTACCCTTTCATGAGCATGTATAAAACAATGTTCAGTGATGTTTCCTAAGCCTTTTGAGATCCCAGAGGTAATAAAACTTTAATGTAGATAGACATCTCAGGTGTTTTCTATTGGTTTCCTTAATATGTTTGCATAATATTTTATCAGAAGCAGCAACACAGAAGTCATAGGGTGAATTCCCATTGTTTTGCATTTTACAGAAATCAGATGAGATGAGCCATTGATCCTGCTGGCTTAAACTACAATGCTTTATAATACTGAATGAAATTCAGACCAAGCCTTTACAATCTGTGAATAAAGCAATATGCTTGGCCTGCTGCAGCCAGCTCACTTGTACCACTGGGCCATGCATGACACATTGATGGGTTATGAGGCTTGTGACAGCTTCTCCAGCCTGCTCAGCAATTCAGCAAGTGACTCCAGGGGGTAGCACAGAAGTGCAAAATCCTTAGGGGATCACCATCTCGCTTGAAATTGTGCCTCTGCTCCAGAATTCATTGACTTTTTTTCCTCTGCATGCATATAGTTTTAAAATGTATACGGTACCCCAAACAGATTTGCTTTTTTAATGTAAGTGACATTCTAATTTAGATACAATGTAAGTATCCTCACTGAAAAAAAAATACTGGTCATGTATACAGACTTCACCTGTTTTCTAAAAACACTATTCTCTGAAATTAAATTTGTAAGCAATCAGTCTTTAGGGTTAATCTGCACAAAATCCAGTGAGGGGATTCAGAGATGGGGTCGATACTGGGATCCCAGATAAGCGGTTGTGAAGGTAGGAGCATTGCTGGTGGATAGGCAGCCTCCAGGCTAAACCTTATATATTGGCATAGGTGATGTCTGCTTGTGTTCAGGTGGGTAGATGCACAGGAGAGGCTTGTTTCTTTGAAGTCACTTTTTTCTACAAAGAGATTTTGAACATTTCAAGGTGAAAAATCCTTTACGAGTATGGGATGATTATTGCTATCATTGTGCCTGCTGTTACAATGTGTGTGTGTCAGCACCTACTTGGAGTCCTACAGCACGGTATCATTGAACTGAAATGTTCAGAGAATAGAATCCAGGCAGGACTCTTGATTTTGTTACAAAGCAGAGACTAATGACACCACTGTAGTTTGGCTTTAGGCCAAAACCTGTTGCTTTTCATAATTAATTGGCTTGTTAGCTTGCAAATAAGAATGTGCTTAGGTTGTACTAAATGGTGTCAAGTCAATCTTAGAAGCAGGCAGCACAGTGTACCTCAAGGGTCTGCTCTTGAACTTTTTCTTCATCACTAACAGGCAAGTTAGTGAAAAAAGCACTGGGTATTTTTGATGGTTAGGGCATCTGTGACAGCAGCTACTTTTCTTCCCACTGAATCTTAAATCCAGTTTGCTTGAAATATGAACTGCTGACAGAGATACTGTCCAAACTGTGTAGCTGGCTTTGTGAATTTACTGTGCTTAGCAATTACCTCTTTCACCTGCAATACTTGAGTATGAGCTAGGGGAAGAAACTCTCTGTGGTGTGCACTACACTACTGGGTCTACATTTCTGCATGTCTCAGGTATGAAGCCTAAGGTGGTCCTTCCATGTCTCCTTCCTGAAGTCCAGGTCACTCCTACTGGGGACCAGCTGGGTCACACTGTACTCCCATACTTCCAGATAGATTACAGATTAATGCATGGAAGTGAGAAGGGATGGTGCTTCTTCTGGTCTGCTCTGACTCAATGCTTGAGGACCAAGAAGAGGAGAGTACCCAGGTTCCCTAGCCTTATAAAAATAGTCCTGCAAGTGCCCATTTCTGGGCACTGGTTTATGTTTCTAGCATTTGGGGAAAAGTCGCTGTGTCCCACCACAGAACTTTCTCCTTTCACTGAGTATCTGATGAGCTGTGTCCTGGATTTTGTTTGAAAGTGCCAAATCAGAAGCCAAGCTGTGCTATTATCATTATTATTACTAGACCTCATAGCAGCCTTCCAGTATCTGAAGGGGGGCTATAAGGATGCTGGGGATGGACAATTCATTAGGGACTGTAGTGATAGGACAAGGGTTAATGGGTTCAAACTTAAACAGGGGAAGTTTAGATTGGATATAAGGAAGAAATTCTTTACTGTTAGGGTGGTGAGGCACTGGAATGGGTTGCCCAAGGAAGCTGTGAATGTTTCATCCCTGGCGGTGTTCAAGGCCAGGTTAGATGGAGCCTTGGGTGGCATGGTTTAGTGTGAGGTGTCCCTGCCCATGGCAGCGGGGTTGGAACTAAATGATCTTAGGGTCCTTTCCAACCCTAACTATTCTATGATTCTATTCTATGATTCTATTACCAAGACTTAATGCTGCTGTGCTCCACGTGGGATCTATCTATGGCTATTGAGCATCAACAGGGCAATTCCTGTTGGGCAGCCTGAGAGACGTGAGGCTGCAGCCTGAGGAAACAGCCAGGCCTTTGAAAAGCCCTTAGAAGCTATAGCTGCTCATACACATATTAACCTCAACCATGTGGAATCAGTTGTTCAGCTTCATAAAAAGCCTGCTTCTGAATTTCAGGAGTACTGCATGATTATTTTGGGCTATGAAACACTCATACAGTGTGGGATTTGGCATTTTTAGAAATTATCTGGAGCTACTGCTTTCATATGGGACTGGACCTGAGAAAGCTTGCAGTCTGTGAAATGTACTCTAGATGTACTCTTGATCAAGGACTGTAGTGATAGGACAAGGGGTAGTGGCTTGAAACTTAAACAGGGGAGATTTAGGTTCGATATAAGGAAGAAATTCTTTGCTATGAGTGGTGAGGCACTGGCACAGGTTGCCCACGGAAGTTGTGAATGCTCCATCCCTGGAAGTGTTCAAGGCCAGGTTGATCAGGGCCTTCAGCAACCTTGTCTAGTTGAAGGTGTCCCTGCCCATGGCAGCAGGCTTGGAACTAGATAATCCTGAGGTCCTTTTCAACCCAAGCCATTCTATGATTCTATGAGTTCTTTTATCTGTGGCACCCTTCAAAAGACAGAGACTTGCTGGAAGACTGGAGACAGGTTGCCATGGAGGGAGCAAATTGGGATAAGAGCTGAGCCTTGTGGCATCTAGTTTAGAAATTCCAGTGCCTAATAATCCTCTCTGCTCTGCATGTTAGAAGGTGTTTTACTAATATGTTTTGTCTGGTAGTTTGGGTGCTTTTCTGGGACCAAATACAGTGTGAATTGGAAGGCAGAAGAGCGCAGCCATTTGTCTGCTACTGTGACATGGTACTTGTATGGGGGCCATGCTGTGGAGGAGATGCTGCTAAATCTGTGTTAAAACTTCACCTGGATGTCTAAGTGGTACCAAAGAAACTTTCAGAGTCTGCATCTGGAACAGCACAAGTCAATTAAGTTATCTTTGATCAAAGTCCTTTTTCTCGTGAGCTTTCTCAGTTGCTACTTCCCAGCATGTCACCCTTGACAGAAGGAAAGTGTCTTATTCCATCAAGGTATCCTGATAAAATATATAAATAATACTGAAGTGCACCACTAGTCACGTGAAAAGACCTGTAAGCCATGATGGCAATGTCACCTCAACTTGCAGGATACAGACTGTAGATTTATGCAAGTATTTAATAGTGGCTTGCCAAGAGAATCGGTACTCTTTTCAAAAGGAATCTTTCTTTGTGTCTTTTGATATTTAAAGAGCTGTAATTACAATGGCAAAGCTTTGAATTCTCTTTTTTTTTTCTGTCCTCTTTTACACATTAATTTATGGACCAATCCAACATTACAGACAAGCTAATGAAAGAACCACACACTCCCTTTATAATTTTTTTTTCTTTTTACAGTTTCACTTGTGTGGATGAATGTAAAGTAGCTAATGCTATAAATAAGTTTAATGATGTATCTGTTCTCTCAATTGCTGGTTGTTGATGCTGTGGTCCTGCATAATAGGAAAAGAAAAGAATTGAATTTAAATCTTTGTCTCTCTCTTTCTCATGCTCCAAAAGGTTCCTCCAAATACTAGATACAAGTATTGCTCTCTTAGTTCTATTCTATATATTTAAAGCTCTCAACACGATTCCCTTACCACCTCCCTTCCACTCCCTTTTTTGTATTTTTAGCTTTGTGAAAATATCAAAATTGCATAAGCCAATTTGTTCAGCAAAATTTGGCAACCTCTTATGAAATGATGCATTTTCAGACGGTCAGGGTTGGTGGTGAACAGCAGCAGGTATAAAGAGGAAGGAAATTCCCGCTGTGAGATTTTTACTACTGCCTCATGCAGCATCCACATATTGTCAGATATGTCGTGGGGAAGCCTGGGACTTGCACTCTTCAGATCTGAGGATGACATTCAGTCCTAAATAGCAAAGATTGTGCTATACCCAGGTCAAGAGGCTTAATAACAATCTGTTTGTAACCTAAACTGGGGGGAATGTCTTTCGGAGTGTTTTCAAAGAGATTATTAACCTGGGTGCAATCCCCTGCTAACAGGACTATACAGCTTCAAGGCTTTTTTTATTTGATTAGACTTAGAGACAGAACAAGCCTAAATTTGCCTTGAAACAAGACAAGGAGGGCTTCTACAGTTCCCAAGAGGTAATGTGAAAAGCTATAAATAACTTCCATAAAACTTATCAACACTATCTGTAATGATGATGGGACATGTGATCTCTACACAAGGAAAGAAGTACCTTGATCAGAAATCAGAAGGCTAACAAAGCAGCTGACCTCATCCATCTCACATTTTTGCAACAGGTTTAGGCACAATCTACCTCTGATGGCCATAGCTATCTTTAGACCTGGGAGGTAATTTCTTCTTAAGGGACAACTGACAAGTGAAAAGCCTAATCATGCCTTTTTATTTAAGGAGGCAACAATAATGTAAAATATATTCCAGGATATCTTTGAAAGCAATGAGCCCTTTTCACAAAGGATTGTAAAAGATACAGATTGCCCTGGGATTCAGCTGTCTGTCTGTAAAGCTGATGCAGTGGTGTGACAATCTCTATTTTGAAGGGTTCAGAAAGAATATGAGCTTTGGGATTAGGGTTGCAAGGTG
This sequence comes from Psittacula echo, assembly GCF_963264785.1. Taxonomy (NCBI): domain Eukaryota; kingdom Metazoa; phylum Chordata; class Aves; order Psittaciformes; family Psittacidae; genus Psittacula; species Psittacula echo. The sequence continues at coordinate 123,644,997 of NC_137737.1, forward strand.
GTATGGGACCAGAGCTGTTGGCAAGCGCAACATATCATGGTCCTTCACCATTGTGTCCAGCTGGGCCTGACAGAAATGATCTGTGTTCCTTCAGACAGGGATCACATCCAGTTTCTTTGAGACGCAAGAAGATAGCTTCTGCTAATCTCAGAAGAGACTGCAAAGTCCTAGAGTGTTTTGATGAAATTTTCCTTCAGAAGACTGAATAAAATGTTTTAAAGAGACCAGTGAATGAAACTTAAAACTCCTTCCCTTAGAGAGGTCTAGGTGCGTCCTGGAGACTATTCACAGAATCACAGAATCACAGTGATTCTACATTAGGGTTGGAAGGGACCTTTGGAAATCATGTAGTCCAAACCCACTCCATGCTGTTATCCCCACTCTCTCTTCTCTTGGTGCCATTGCTAATTAATTCTTCATTCTTCATAGAAGCAAAAGAAGAATGGCAAAGGTGGAGGATGCCTCAACCCCTGTTAGCTTGGAGGGTGATGTTCTGAATTTAACATCACCTGAACCTGAGGAATGAATACAACTAAGCATCATCGAGCTGTGAAAAGCATATTTATTCACTGAGCTGTTCCACAAAAGATCAGACATCTTTCCTGCTTTTTCACACTACATTGCTTTAGAAATAGAGTAGAAGTCTGCCCTGTAATGAAAGAGAACAGATGCCTGCTCCCTGAAGTGGATCCTGGAGTGGGTGAAGTATGGTACCAAAGATCAAGCAATGGGTGGAGTTAATGAAGACCTAGCCAGATGTCTTTTTGGACCCTTGTGTATATGTGTAAAGAAATTTAATTCAGGGCTCATAAACAAGACAGATAAATATTGGTTGCCTTTTGTGAGTTTGCCTTGAAAGGACAAGGCACAAAACAGAAAAATGAGAAGCCTGCCAAAAAAAGTTGGTTTGACTTTGAACCAAGGCCAGAAGAAATCCCAAAGTTCTTGATTTTCTTTGTGTTTTGTTCAAGCCCAGGATAAATGTCCTTGGCCAAAAACATCCAAATGTACTGTCTGAGTCCTTCTGACATCGATTGAAACTCTAACAGAAAAGACTTCACCAAGGAACTGCAGTCCAGAGAGCTTCACCTTGATCCCTGGGAAGATGATGGAGCAGCTAATCCTGGAAACCATTTCCAGGCACATTAAGGATGAGAAAATCACCAGGAGTAGTCAGCATGGTTGACCGTTAACTTGACCAACTCGATAAACTTCTATGTTGAAGTGACTGGCCTGGTAGATGCAGGGCAGGCAGTGGATGTTGTCTACATGGACTTCAGTAAGGCCTTTGACACTGTCTCCCATAAGATCCTCACAGAGAAGCTGTTGATGTGTGGGCTGGATGAGCAGACAGTGGGACAAATTGAAAACTAGCTGAATGGCTTGTCCCAGAGAGTGGTGATCAGTGGTGCAAAGTCTAGTTGGAGGCCAGTGACTAGAGGTCAGGATAATTAAGGGACTGGAATGTCTCTCCTGTGAGGAAAGGCTGAGAGAGCTGTGGCTGCTAAGCCTGGAGAAGGGAAGTCTCAGGGGGATCTAACCTAAAGGGAAGGTGCACAGAGGACAGAGCCAGGCTGTTTTCACTGATGCCCAGTGCCAGGACCAGAGGTGATGGACAGAAACAGAAGCACAGGAGGTTTCCTCTGAATATCAGGAAACGCTTCTTTACTGCGAGGGTGACCGAGCACAGGCACAGGTTGCCCAAGGGGGCTGTGGAGTCTCCATCCCTGAAGTGTTCGAAAGCCACCTGCGCATGGTCCTGGGCAAGCTCTGGGTGGCCCTGCTTAGGCAAGGGGGCAGGACCAGATGCCCTCTAGAGGTCGCTTCCGACTCCATGCTTTGATTCCATGAAAATTTGAATGATTTCCTGAAACAAGACTTTATTGAACAGCCTCCTTTTGGGGAAGAAGAGCATGTGTTTAAACTGTTATCATGAGATGTAATTTTCCTCATAGTATTTTTTTCAGTTATTTTATGGTCTTATGTTGACTATTGCAATACTGATACTTAACTCTTTTTATAAGTCAGAAATGTTTTGTAATGGATGGAAATATTTAAGCGACTCTTTCTGGTGAAAAGTAACTTGCGGTTTATTTGTGTGAGACTTTTCATACAAAATAGAAACTAGGGAAAGTTTTAATTTCATCTGCATAACTGTTATGTTAAATTGTACATTAATTTTTACATGGTGTTCAAACTACTCCTGCTGCAGCCAGGGAACAATGGGAGAGTAAGTAATTAAACACCTGCAGATTTTCATAGATCTTAATGGAAAAGTGTGTAGTCTGGCAGATAATGTGTCTCTTAAGTTGCGTAAGTAGAATATTTGAAGTACTGTTAAAGCAGCACTTTTATTGACATTTTGAACACTTTTTCCATCAATGCCATTACAGATTAATTATTTTCAATTTTCTTAAGTGCCAAAAACCCTGTGTTAATCTGCATCAGCTCACATGGTACGAAAAGAAAGCTCTGAAACATCTACAATCCTAGAAGGGTATATTATGTTAATCACTAAATATTTAATCTTACCTTTAAATTCATTTTAAGGACAGGTATCTGTTATTTTTTTGTTAGTGGGTCAGAATTCTAAATCAAAAATGTAAAAATTACTGGCCTATATAACTCTGCTAAACAAACATCTCACAAATTATACTAAATAAAAACTTGCCCTGGTTCCTTAGTATTTTCTCTTTTGTATGTCATCTTTCTTATGTGGTGAAAAACGATGTAAATTGGAGAGAACTTTCTGAAATGAAATGAAGGTAGTTTGCAATTTTCTTGTAGCAATCTTTTCTTTTTTCCAAGCAGCTTTAATATTTAGTCTTCAAGTCTGGAATCTTCTACATATTGAAAGGTACTAAGTGCCACAATTCTATTGAAATTCAATTACATTTGAGAGTTTGGTCCCTCTATAATCACTTTAACATATCAGTCAAAATTAAATTGATCAGTTGTGATGGCTGGTATGATAATTCAGGAGAATTTACTACCAGTATATGCTATTTCAGGAACTGGCATCAACTTAAAAAGAAAAGAATGTTCAGTAACTGAAGAAAACCTAGAGGTATGTGAAAATGAGACCATTTAGCCCAGATCTTGCCTTATATCTATGTATCTTACATATAGACCTGAATTTGATGAATTTGATTAGCATGTTTTGCCCTGAATGGCATTTGATTTCTGATATTTAAGAGCTCTCATTAAAAGAAACCTTTTCTTGTTTTCTTCCTCTGTAGTAGTGACAAACCAAGTGGTTTATAAGGCAAAGCTCCCTGGACTGGAGAGTGGAATGGTGCTGTTAAACACTGTGTATTTAGTGGCCAAGCTGAAATTAACTGGCTGTGCAGTAAAACTTGAAATACCCACCCATATTTAAAAGCCCAGCCAAGACTAAAGCAATTCTTTGAAGACAGAATTGCTTACTGTGGAGCAACAAGGCTTCCTGCTCTCCTTTGCTTATTCTTCTGCACCTCTGTGCTCGTGTTGGTAATGTCAGCTAGGAGGTTTCACCAGTCCTGCAAAAGGTTTTGTTTTGAATGTTGCCAGGCTGATGCAAGTGTGGAAGCACTGGAAATAGGAGCGAATGACGGATGGAATTGCTCCCATACAGCTGAATGGAATTGCTGCCTGTGGATGATGTCCTCAGAATAGGCAGATCTTAGACCCATTACTGACTTGAGACAGATGTAAACCATTTCTTTTTGTCTCATGAGTGTCCATGTCCCAAACTGCCCACCCATCATCAACAGCCCTCTTTGCACTCATCAAAATTTTAAGGAAAGTTGAGCTTGGCTGTGGGTTTGAATAGCAGCCTTGTACCTTCATGCCCACATCCAATTCTGTAACCACCAACTTGTGACAAGCTGTAGGATCACTACAAAAAAGCTATCAGCCTTTGATAGCACAGAGCTATCAGCTTTGTAAGCTTAGAGTGAAAGCGCTCTGTTAAGGTTATGCAAAACCTACGTGCTGCTGTTCAAGCTCTGCAGGATCTGCAGAGAAGCAGGCAAGCTTTCCAGCTTTGGGCTTCAGGAGGGCACATTGCACTAGAAATCAACCTGAAGTAGTCTGTGCCTGCTTGAGGGCTTAGAAATGCAAGCAAGGAGATCTGAACTCTTCTTTCCTGATGTCTTCATTTTTTTTTATTTTTTTTTTTTCTTTCTCTCTTTTGGTTAAGAGCAGCACCAGAAATTGGAAAGAGAGTCAACAAATACTGCTGTAGCACTGCTTTTCTTCTCTTTCAACAAATGCGGCTGTAGCACTGGTTTTCTTTTCTCTCTTTCAGTTGTGATATGCCACTGGAGCCTGAACCTGGCAGCACAGAATTGTCTGGGTAGCGACTCACAGACTGATTCCAGCTCTTGGCTTCAACAGGCCCTGGGGATCCAGCAGCTTCTCCTGCATCTATAACTGCTTGCTCTGTGTGGTGGGCATATGACACTGCCACCTTCCCAGTACCCTCTCCATCCTGCTGGCGCTTGGCAATGTCTGGACCAGCGAGAACTCATTTCTGCTGTTCAGCTCTCTTTACATTTCCTCTTGAGCTCTGTGCATTTGGGGGTTTTGTGCCTGTTTCATTAGCAAAGTGCTGAGAAAGAGTTAAAGAAACCGGGCAGCACGCGCGTGTGACAGCGGAATTACGAAAAGCCCTGGCTCCTCCAACTCGGCAGCAGCTGACAGGGGATTCGGGGGGTGTGGGGCTGCAGATGGCAGCGCGTTATTACAGCCGCAGGATTGACGAACGTTTGCTGCGGAAATCTCTTGCCCTTGCCACAGAGGCTGACCTTGAAATGCTGTAGAATTCCTGGGGTGGATTTCTGTGCGCCTGTACCAAAAGCCTGAGTTGGCTGGCGGTGTTTGCTTGCTCTGCCCGGTAGCTGTGAAAGGGACTGTTGCAGCCTACCTGAGCACTGCCTGTATTCCTGAGTTGTCTAAGGGAATATATTTGCATGAGTCCATTTTTAGCTTCAGCTGCTCATGCAGTATGTTTTCCTTGCTATGGTTTAAGCTCCTTTTATGCCTCTCAGTAGCTGTTTCTTAACCTTCTAAAAATGCATGATGCCTGTGAAGGTGAGCAAAGAAAGAGGGAGAGTGAGGGTACTTGTTTCTACCCACCCAAATGATCCCTTATCCTGCCGTTTCCCTGCTCATAATAATTTCTGTAACACAATGGTTAAAAACATTAAACTTAGTTTTTATAGAGAGAGTAAAAAGTACACTTTAAAAAAATCCTCAAACCCAAAACCAGAAAGCACTTATTATTTTTTTTGTCCACTGGCAATCTGCCAAACCAAAAAAAGGCCAGATTTATCACTGGCAAAACATTATAACAAAGTCTTAAAAAATCATAAGTCAATATTTCTCGGTGATTTATGATGCACTCCTATACAAACAACCTGAAGCAACTTACAGAGGTAAAGCAAGGAAAACATTGTCACCTCAGAAAACTAACTGATAAGATTTTGTAGAAAATAAGTCTCAGGAAAATGTTGCTTAAGAGAGACAGCAGAACTTCAAAGAAGGTACTCTGAGGCTACAAGTGAAGGCTGGGGAAGGATAGACTTAGAGTCAAAAAGCAAGTGTGGCCAACTCCTGAGTATTTTTATGACCTTGAGCAAAACAAGGACTTGTGCATAGACGGAAAACAGATCAAGTTGCTAAAGATAAATATAAAACAATAAGATTTTCCTATAAGGAAAAAGGCAAAAAAACAAGATCAATAAATCAAGATGCATATTACATGGACTGACAAGGATGACAAGAATTTCTCCTATGTTGTCAGTAAAGAAGATAGTCAAAGAAAAATGTTTCCGGTGCTCAAAACAGAGAGAAAGCTATCAAATGTGAGGGAGTCTGAAATTCTCAAGTCCCTTGTTTTAGTTCTCACCAGAAAAGGACTGTGCTCAGGTTATTATTACAATTAACAAAAAAGGATGATAAACCGCAAGCATTTCTCAGTCATAAAGAAAGTACAGGTTAGAGAGTATTCAGAAGACTTAGATCCATCCTATTTGAAGATATCTAACATTTATCCAAAGCTCCTTAAAAAGCAAGATAAAGCAATTTCCAAAAAGTGAAAGGTTACCTTTGAAATCTCATGAATAATAGTTGAGGTTTTAGAAGTCTAGAAAAGGACAAGTAAGAGTTCTGTTTTCAAAAGGGGGTGAAGAAGGAGCTTGTAAATTAAAACCCAATGTAATTTCAATTCCTAATAAAACAAACAAACAAAGAGAAAAGTATTATAATAGTTATTTGCAAGTACCTAGAAATTTATGAAATGCAATGCAGTCATCATGGAGGGTTGTTGGGAACAAAATGCATCAAATCAGTTTGATATCTTTTTATTAAAGTGACAAGCATTCTCGGAGAGAAAACAACAGCTTTTGATGTTGGCTTGCATGATATTTACAGTTAAGCTATAGATTCACATTCTGGAAAAACCTACTATAATACAGGTGTTAACAACAAAAAATTGTGCTGAGAGCAGTTTGTTTGCAAGTTGCAACATTGCATTTGTGTTGGGTAGGAAAGTTGTTTTGCTCCTGTCCTGAGTTTCAATTTGCTGAATGTTTTGACTTTTTACGTAGCTAATGGAATGAAAAGTATGTTTATTAAATCTATGGATGTCATCGAGGTGGAAAGACCTGGAAATGTCCTGAAGGAGAGAATTAGAATTTGAATTAAGCTGGGGGAAAAAGTAAGATACAGTTCTATTCTTCAGATTCTCCTTTTAAGCATGTATAATCAGCCACATAAATATAAGGGAAAGAACAAGCTGATCCACAGGATATAGTGGATGCAAATTGCATGAATCAAAAAACTACCTGTTGCAAAAAATTGCAAATGTTCTGGGAAGTATAAATCTTGTCTGTTAGGTGTGGTCTTGCCAGATGAACAGTGTGTTTTTTGTTTGGGTCACTGTGTTTGCAAAAGATACTGACTGACAAGACAGAGTTTAAAGGAGAGTGGGGAAAATGTTCTCTAGAAAGCACCTATGCTAATGTCAAGAAAATATGCTCTCCAGAGAATAATTTGGGTTTCATTTGTGTCTTCAAATACAAAAAAAAAAAAAGAAAAGCTTCTTGAGAGGGATTAGAGTTCCAGTTGGTTTTTCCTGTATGGGTAAAGCAAGTAGTAATGATTTTCAGTTACAGCAAGGGAGGCTTCAATTAGGACTCAAAATAAAAAAAATAAGAATAGCCAAGCCTGGGAAGCAGCTTTGTTGAAAACCCGTAAGAACTTGTTGTAAGAAGTCTGTAAAAGATTGGAAAGCCATCTGTCAGAAGTAGCGCAGGAGTAGTAGGCTAAGGGATGAACCAGACAAAGCTTGGAGGCCTCTTCCAGGCTCTCCTAAGTTTTCACATTTGTTGTTTAGAGAATGAAGTATTTAGAGACAAATGAGAATCTTAGGGGCAGGTCTCGCCTCTCGCCTCCCACAATGTATTGCTATACCCAGGCTTTTTCCAGGAACTGTGTTATAGTCATCTTATTTGGTCAGACTCCAAGGAATTAGCTCAGTTTCTTCCTGTTAATGAAAATTAACAGTTTCAATAAACCTCCCATAACCTTGGATTTTTATTGAGCAGGATATGTTAGAAAGGGCCTAAACTTAGGCTAATATGAGTGACAAAAACCTTTACCATTGCATCTTAGCTAAGATTTATAGATTTCTACTTTTTTTTCTTCCTACAAAACAGGACTGAAGTTCCTCTCTCCTCACTGTGAGGCAGGTATTGATTGTTGCCTCTTATATATGTAGCATGTTATAGCAGGAGTCAATAAATATCAGACCTTCCCCTCTGTCATGCTACAGTAAGAATGTGAGGCAGGAAGGCAATGAAGTACACTTTAATCCCACATCAGAAATTTTGGTAATGCTTACGAGTGGGGAAATTTTTACTTGCATGTCTAACGTTTTCTCATGAATGGTTTGAATTCATGATTTTATTTAAACACTTTAACATCTACCATTGTTGTTGTTGTGCTATCTTTAAGTAATTTGTTATAGAATGAGCCCATTAACATGGCTCTGTTTACAGCCTAGCAGTTCAGCTGTTAGATTTTGTAAAGACATTGTGGGTTAGACATTTCTTTGCCTTTCAGTTATAAATAATAGATGATTTCTTTGAGAAGTACATTGCTTCTAATTTAATAGAAAATACTTCAGTAATTGAACTGGCTCTTTGAATGTTATATTGGCAGGCTTGGGAAAACCATAGTATACTATTCAGATGAAATAAATAAAAGTACATGTATCCTGTATGATGATTACCATTATTATTCTTATTAATAATACCACTTCTCTGGAAATTTGAGAAAGACATTTTTTGCCACAGTCTGATACAACTTCTTTCTACAGCCTTTTTCATATATGGAAGAACTGTCATACAGAACAGCAGCCACACACCTTAGATTAGAGTCCAGTGAAAGTGGTTATGTTGAGGAGTTCAGAGAGACACGGGTACTTATTTGTAGAAAGATAAGTAAGGATGGCCTGCATGATGCATGTCATCTCACATGTTTGCTTTTGTGGTAAGGCCATGTGGATGCATATGGGAGCCCAGTCTCTTCCTTCTCTTCCATGCTGCTGATTTTGTGACAGAAGGCTCCTAATTTGGCATTTTAGATACTGTAAAAATAGGTATCTCACCTAGGTGAGATATAGTATCTTCCCTTAAGAACAGGAAAGATTGTGCAATAGCTATTTTTAGGGATGATCGTACTGAAAGTCGATATCCTTCTGTCGTGGTTTAAGCCCAGCCAACTTCTATCCATTCCTATATAGGTAGGCCTTTTTTTCAGTAGACAAAGAAGTTTGGTGTTAAATGTGCTGTGCTTTCACTTTTGTCAATATTTAGTAATCATTTGGCTTTCACATTTGCTCTTTCTTGTCCTCGTCTGCATTTGATCACCCCCGAGACTGGGAAGGGAAGGTGGAATGAGAATGATTTCTTGTTTCTGATTTTGCAAAATGCCAAGCTTGCTGCAGCAGTACTGAGATGGTCACTAGAAGTGTCCCCCATAGTGCTCAGCAAATCAAGTTATCATTAGTTTCTCAGCACCAGTAGGAAGTATTGATATATATTTAAACTGTGCATTGCTTGCCATCACATTCATCTGCTACTGTGACATAGGTCTTGTGCTTAACTTCTACGGTAAGCAATTTGGAGAAAATAGGAGGAGGCATACGCATCGTGAATGGTTATTGCCTGTTTAATAATATGGCCAGGAAATGTGGTAGAGAAGTACTTTCTCTCCAATACTCAGTTTTAAAATCATGGTCAGAAAGCAAGTTACTGAGAGGTCAGATAGTGCATGGTGTTCCTGTAGGTCAGTTCCTGTGCAGTTAATACCTGTCTGTGAGTTGTCAGTGCCCCTTTCACTGTGGGTAAGTTACCTCACATGGACCGCATGGTAAAAAGATGCATGTTTTCAGTCAGTGACTGAGAAATAATTGGCACAGAGTGAATTTCCATAGTACTACTAACTTGTGCATACTGTAGTGATATTCACAAGGTAGGCATTTTTATCAACAGAGCAACCACTGCATATTAGAGGCTCAATGAAGTCAGAAATAAATTCTATGTGCCATAGAAACACTTAGGGATGTTCTTTGTCTTCCCTTTCATTTTATTTGCAGGACTAATAAGATGTTAGAACCGGAGATGGTTTTGCTGTATTTCTCTTTCTATTGGCACCAAAATGGCAAACATTAATTTCTTAGTTGAACCTAGTCCAACACTGTTGATCTCTGCCGTTTAAGCAGGACAGATACAAAATGCAAGGCCATAGGCTTCTCATATTTAGTGCTTGAACAAGAGCCAGGCTATGTCACTTAATTTCTCTAAGTGGTTGGATCCTTTATGGCCTTTTAAGAATAATGGCACCCACTGCATGTGCGGTGTTAACACAGCTGAAGTAGCAGAACCTACTTCTTCAAGAGCATCTTTGTAGCCTTATACTTTAGTCAACAATTTAGATAACTCAAGGAAAAGCATATACAAAGTTATCGTGAGTCTTTTCTAATAACCCATTGATTACTAAAGTCAGGATTGCCTTAGCTGCATGTGGCAATGGTGATAAGGTATACACAAGTAGCATCTTGGTTAAGGCAGAAGGCACATGTGTGAGTTTCTTCATGGCTTATGAGATACTCTTTCTAAGGAAATTTCTTAAACTGAGCTATTTTCTAGTCTAGGTTGGGATTTTTCACCACTCTTTCTTGACAGTAGGCCATTCTACAGTCTAGGAAGCCAAAATTGCAGGACTGACAAATGAAGCTATCTCCACATGTGAAAGGGCAAGAGGCAGCCTGGCTTATCAGCCTGGAATCTCAGGTGCCAGTCACGTTTCCAGGGATGGTTTCTCAGGGCATGTTAATATTGGAGAGCCTTCTCCCCATGGTGCAAGACCTGCAGGCAGGAGCTGTGGATGGGAACCCAAGTCTCACACACATGCATATATCAGGGCTGTAGGAGAGCACTCAGGTAGGAAGGAAGTAGGATTTACCCCTTCCCTGCCCAGCATCATTTCCTATTGACTGTTCAGATGCTCTGTTTGATGACTTTCATCAATCCCAATCCTAGACTTGTGGCCATAATTTCTAAGCGATACAGAAGTTAACCATGCTGCTGCTTACATCCATGCGTGACTATGAATGTTGTACACAGGAGTATGTATATAGGCTTCTTGAAAAGAATGAAAATTTTTCATTACTGTGTGGTAATAATATATTTTAGAGCTTTAGTTTTAAAGCCCTATGAAATTCTGAAAAAGGAAAAATAATGTCCCCATGATAGTTTTAATTTCACTCCCATTGTCGCAAACTCCTTGTTTAAAAATTAGTTATCAAGTAAGAAATATTAAAAAAAAAAATCAAAATGAAGCAGAAGACAATCCTTTCACTCCTTCTTCCTTAGAATCTGAAACAAAAAAAAAAGTATTTTAAGGAAAGCTGTCAAAGCAAAAAAGCACTTTCATTTGCATTCTTTTGGGAAGACAAGAATTTTTATCCTAAAACTGCAGGGATCAGAGAAAATAATCGATTTTTCTTATTTTCTGTCGGGGTTTTTAGTTGTATGCATCTGTCTTCATTATGTATATAATGTGATTTCCTGTTTTATATCCATATAGGCAGTTTGGCCCTGGTCCTGCAAAGTTGTATCTTTTATATCATTCATGCCTTTCTTGAAACAATAGGAGCTCAGCAATACTAATGCAAGGTCATTTATTTAAGAGAAGAACATTGCATATCTCCTGAAAATCTTAGTACTGATTCAAAGTGGAAAAGGAATGTGTTTGCATTAAGCAGATTTAGTGGGCTGGGACTGCGTTCTGTGACCTGTTTTCCTACACAAAGTTGACTAGCATATATTAATTTAGTGGTTTAAAGCAACTTGGTTTTGGCTTTAGTTAAGGTAACTGAATACTAGAGAGTGAGAACTGAAATGTCAGAAAGACTGAAAATAAGCACTGTTTATCATTCTTTCTTCCCATATGGATTTTAATAATAAAGTATTATTTTATTTACATTTGGATTTTTTTCCTGATTTTTTTCATTACACTGTTGTCAGGACATGAATGATAATACAGCTTTTGAAATTTAAAGTCTAATAGCCTAGTAAGACAACGACCGAATCTAGTAGATTTCCATTTGGCTTTGAACAAAGCTTACTTGCTGATATTTGTTTTCTGGTTTGTTGTTGGCTTTTGTTGTTTTTTTTTTTTTTATTTTCCTCACGCTTTCTGATGTTTTGAATAGTTGTTACTGAAACTCTTTTGTGCTTGATCAATTGAACATTATGCTTCTCTTTTGGGGATCCAGTTATTGAGAGTCCTTTCTTGCTGGGCTATCAGCTATATGGTGGGACTGTCCAAAGGCAGCACCTTAGGATGTAAATCTGTAGTGACACTTTAGTGACTCAAAGGAGAGAGAGGATTAATCTGGCTGCAGTCTAGCCTGAGGTTTTGCAATTACTGCAGACCTGCCTTAGGTAAAACATACAGGCTATGCCACTGCAATGCTTAAAACTTTTCAATCCTTTCTACAGAAAGTAGATTTATTTTGTATTTCTAGGTGTTGGGCTTGGGTGTTTTTTTTTTGTCCAAATGAATTATTGTTCTTTTACATCTTTTATAATTATTGTTAATGTTCTCACTGCATCACAAATTAACAGGACTTGACTCTGGTTTAATACTGCTTTATTGCCATTAAGGAAGTACAGTAAACAGCCAGACTCTCTCTTATGCTGGCATGGTTTATATTTATTAGAAAACAACTCTTTATGGTAAATCTGCCTCCTGTTAAGCGTAGATTAACTTGAATGGAATTAGTCTTTGTCCATTTATCACTTTGTATATTAATTGGTACCTTGAGGCCTTGTATGAGATGGCATCTTTTGAACTAATCAATCTATAAACAGATTGTGAGAGAGGGTCCTTGTCTCTGTGAAATCCCAGGGTGGACAGAACAGGCAAACAGTGGCAGAGGCAGCAGAGGGGTGACCTGAAATACCCATAGCACCTCCCTGCTTTCAACAGGACAGTCCCCTTCTCCTCCTCTTTAGCCCAAACTCCACTCTGCTTCTGTTTTAGTGCAGTAGTTTTCCAAACTGTAGCAGGGCCATAAGAAAGAAACTGGATGTCTGCATGACTCGAGAGTTCCAGTGTTCTTACAATGCGTTCACTTTCGCCAAAATCACAAGTTGAAATGAATTCTGCAGAGGATTTCTAAAGATCTCTGGTTACAGTCCACATTTTTTAATATTAAGTCAAACCTTCTTTATGCCTTTAAGATGCTACTCAGAGTCCTGGAACCCCCTACTTCTGATCTTAACTTTTCCCCTTGAGAAATTCATTTACTTGTGCTATTCTTTATCGGGTCTTTAATCTGGGGCCTTAAATACTATTCAAAATTGGAGCAGAGTGAAAGTTATTGATACCTACATACAAACATGAGAACTGTAGCGTGGTACTTTTGTTACTTTTTGTCATTATTTTGCCTGGTAATGACTACAGAATTTCAAGGCCAAAGAGATAAAATTAGGCCATGCCACATAGAGGAGAGATTGTGCTGGATGAAAGGGAAAAGGAGGAAAAAAAAAAGAAAAATGACAAAGCCCTGGGTTTGTGAAAACTGCTCTCAATATACGTGGAAACAGTAACAAAATCTGTGATAAAATAGAGCTGACAGAAATGTGATATTCTTTTTCCAGGTGGCCACGTGAATTTTTCTATACAGCTTTGTCATGTATTTTATGTGGTACCACCAGACTTCTTAACACTCTCAGTTCACTTGTGAGACTAAACAGTTCCTTCACTAGACAATGCTGTACTTTTTGTAAGAATCACATCATTCTCATTAATTTTAATGAGCACTTAATGAATCTCAAGTGTGCTATTTTTATATCCTGAAATTTGTGACTGTTGAAGGAGTAGAAGCATGAATTTTTATTATTATTTGGCCTGTGCTGCACTGTAGAACTAGCTGCTCCTGGCTAAGTAATGGAGCAGCCCTGTGTAAGGTATATCTTCATTCCTTCTGAGTGAAGAATTAAAGGTCTGGCACATCTGAGCCCTAACACAGATTAATGAAACATACAATTTTAAAGCAGTCTCAAGGCTTTTACAATGGTGTCTTTAGTTTAACTGAATATTAGAAATTTACCAGGAAACAAAGAAACTCAGGTTGTCAGAAGATTATCATTGTCCTGTCAAAGCATCCAGTTCCATTGATGTTGTCTTTCTATTATACAATATTTGCCTGTGTTTAGTTGTTGTTATTTATTTGCATTTCAGAAAGGTGGGCATCTTTAGCTTATCTCATGTCAAAGAGTTTTACTGAAAATGTTAGTATTTTTCCAGGTAGTTGACCACTTATTTAATCAGAGAAAGCTGCAGCCTTAAATTATACAACTGGACTTGATACCTGTATATTAGGATATTAGGTTATATTGATTTGATTAAATTTTGCTGTTATGCATTTTCATTGGCAGAACTTTCTGCAAATAGAATAAAGACCTTCTGAATTTGCCTCTTGCTTGATCAGAACATGCTGTTCTCCCCTTGCATTCCCCATCGTTCCTATTCTTGATCAAACTCTAGTAGACCAAATTAGGAGTCAAAGCCAGCCAAAACCTAAGTCCAATCAACAGTGCTGCAGATATTAAAAGTATGGACTAATATGTGGTAGAGGGAATCTTCCCTTATTGCCATTTACGGCTGAGGTCTGAGGTTGAGTAATTATTACTGCAGGGTAATTTAATACTGTTTTATTAACACCAACATACATCTCAGAGAGGAGTTCAGGGGTCCAGGAGGACAGCCATTTTCTGTGAAATGCTGTCCCATTTAAGGAAATTAAAGAGTAATCTGCAGCTTAATTGCAACAACATAAAAGGATAAAGTAGCATTTGAGCATAGAATAATTATTAAGTTTGTAGTTTTTTCAGTCTTGTGACCACGCTGATCGAGCTGTCCATCACTTTGTTTGTACATGTCCTTGCTTTTCTGGCATTCTTCACTAGCCTATGGACTTCGCAGGTTGGAGGCTGGGAAGACAAGTGAAGACAGGTTTGTTACCACTGGGGTCCTTCTCTCTCAGTGGAGATGACTATGGAAGGTTTCTGTAATAAAAGCCCAACACTGCAACTGATGACCAGTATCCAGCAAGGTCAGAGTCCACTAATGCATGTGTTGAGTCTAGTATCCAGGCAGCTATGCTTCTGGCAAAACAGAGCATATTAAATACTTCCAAAGCAGTGAAATGTAATCATTTCTTTTTGTACATGAATTTTCATTTTCCACTAATGATAACACATCACTGGCACTATGGTTATCTCAAGGTGGTAATATTTCCCAGCAACCTCACCCTGCATATATCTGCAGTTGTCAGGGTTCAAGTCTGGTTTTAGAGAGTTGTTTGGATAAAATCAGTGGCCACAGGTGATTTCAAGTGTATGTTTTTCAGGTAATTGGATAGTATGGATTTGTCCCTCTTACATTTTCCTGTGAATGTTCTGACAACTAATATACGCTTGTTTGCAGGGCTGACAGATGCAAATGAGTACTGGGAAGGAGAATTCTCCCTGTACTGAAATCAGCAGTCAAAAGCAAACATTACAAACAATCAATTGAATGAATTACAGTTGCAGAAAACATTTGTTGAATAGCTTCAACTAAGAAGCAGCCTTGTAAGAATCAAAATTTCTCATCATTTGAGCAGTGGCTATATTAATTCAGATAGGTCCAAGTGGCTACCCCCAAATCCAGAGTATTTCTTTGTACATCTGAAACTTGATGTTTCCCCTGAACCTAACTTTGATGTGGTTTGTGGGTCTGAAGGAAACTTCTAGGGCTCATATGAGCTCTGTTACTGCAAGGAAAGACCAGCATTATCTCCATGGCACAGCAAGAAGCTCTAGGCTTCATGCTGCGGCTGCAGAAAAGACGGGTTTGAGCTTTGGAAAGGAGTGATCTGCACTTAATGGGGCAGGACTGCTGCCAGGAGTGGGGTTCATGTGTGTTCCCACCAGCACGCCCTACCCTAATGCCGGGGATATAAGTGGGGGCCGGAGGTTGGAAGGGTCTATTGGACAAGAGGGGGACTTGTAATACCTCCTCTTCCCAGCATGGACCAGAATAAATTAGCTGCAAATTCTGATATGTAAACTGTACTGTGAATTTAAACAGTGATTATAATCACAAGATGGAGGTTGAGCTACAGGTCTTTCTTGCCTAATATTCTGCCTCTAGCAGTGGGTGACAGCAGATGCTTAGGAAGCATATAGGAACATAAAAAGTGATCCTTCCCCTGCTAAACCTGTTCAGCAGTCAGTAATTTAAGGATTACACAGTTCAGCACTCTATGCAGCAAAAGAATAAAATATCTAGGAAGATCCCATGTTCTGGACATCTGTACATCTTTGTGGAAAGAGTAATTTTGTTCCATCAGAGGTCAGTTCAGGCAATGCAATAGAGTTTGTCATGCTCAGGAGTGAGAAGACTTGACTGGGCAATAAATAACTCACTGCTTTTTAGTATTTGCAGTACAGCAATGTGTAGGTACTTCAAGGGAAAAGGGGCTGCTATCTGGGGCTGTGTAGCTAATAGAGAAATCTATCCCCATTTCTGGCGTGACGTAGTTTAACATCCACAGTGAGTACGTATCAACAACTGATCGGTCATCAGTCAATTGCAACAGAAGATGTAGAAAATCAGAGGATGATCATTCAAATAAGGACCTATCATAAAACTGCCTTTTCTAGTGAAATGGCAGGAGAAAGATGAAGGGGAGAGATGCTTCTATAATTTGTGATAGTCATAGCTGTCTGCAATTACCTTAATGCTGCATACTATAGCTTCAAAGGTGCAGAGAAAGCTTGGTGCAAAGCATGCTTGCAGCATCATTTTGTAAGGTGCAATTGATGTAAGATGTTATAAGAGACATGTGAATATGTAGTTGCTGCTCTTTTGTTCTGTTTTCTGTGTTCGTGCACATATGTGGGAAGTTAAGTATTTTTTAGGCTTAGGGAGAAATGGCTGCGTCGCAGTCAATGAAAGTTAAATCCTGGCTTTATTGAAACCAGCAGTTAAATCCAGCATGTAGGAAGTTGTTTTTTAAAAACAGAGCAGAAATCCATCTGAGATTTCTTATTGCTAACCTTGTGCAAATATAATTCTGTATGAATTATCTTCATATCATGTCAAAAGCAAGAGCGTATTGGGATAGCTTTCCCCCAGAGCTCTGTCAGAGTTTTTCATCAGCTGAATTTTATCACTGTCACTGGTATATTTTTCATCCTGCATTTTTTCTTCACAGGTGTCTGATAATTATGCTGACTGGTTTGGTGACTATTTCCATGGGGAACTAATCTAAGAGCACTGTTATTCTCCTCACTTGCAACCGCAGTATGTTTTGGACCTGTAATGGAAATGTTGGTGCATTAAACTAATACCTCTGTGGAGGGGCTGGGAGGAGAGAAGCTGGACCAATAGCTTAACTTTTTCCAGGTTATTTGAAGTTGATGTAAATTAGAACAGTGCTTTGGGGCTTGGGATGCAGGATAGCATATTGGGAATGACCTCATAACACCCTGTTTTGCTGAGCTTAGATAATGTTAAAGCAATATGGACTTGAAGGAGAAAAGGCAGTTACTTCACTGGCTGGGATGGGAGTCACCAAATATTTGCCAGCTTTGACTTCTGGAGGAAAGATACTGCCATCCCAAGTGACCTTCTAATGACACTGTAGTTTGGAAAGCAGATGAACTGTGACAATTATTAGGAAATAACACCATTGTGCTTGAAGAACAGTTTATTTCAACATGGATATTTCCTTCAAGTTACCCCCGTCTTCCTCTTCTGAGGTTACTGACCGTATCATCCCTACTTAGCATTTTGTTCTTCAATATTTTGAGCTCATTTATGACTCTGCTTTTTCACTCAGGCATCTTAGTTCTAGCTGAGTATTAAGGACTACTGATAGCTAAGTATTAAGGGCCACTAATTATTAGAGGCAGGCACTACCATAAACAATAGGAAAATGAATTGTAAGAGAACATGAAGTAATTCAGTTAAGCATAATAGCCTTAGAGTGGGTGAGCACTAAAGTGCTAGTGGACGTGCAGTGATTCATCTGCCTATATTTAACAGCTACCATTCAAATACTGTAAACAAAAGTCTTTTCGTGGTGTGCTTGGAACTGTAATACAGCTGCAAAGTTCCAAAGGAAAATGCTGCATTGCAGCTCTCCTTCTGTTTCGCAGCAAATCTCTGCTGGCATGTAACATGCAGAGGAGGAGCTTCAACACAAGCAGGCTGTTTTCAGCTTCGTTATGCAGATCAGCCGTCTCTATCATCCACATTATAAAAACATCTTTAACTTCCTTTGGGGATGAAGGAGAGAAAGAGTAAGGGAGGAACTGGAGAGGGGTGGGGGGAAGAGGTCAGACAGCTTACACACTGATTTCTCCTGTTATTACTGTTTCAGTGTTTCTCAAAGTGCACTGGTTTTGCCTTTGTAGAGATCCAACAGATCTTGACATCCACATTGTTCAATTTCAACTATTGCTTATCGCTGGGATTTAGTATTAGACTTTGTGGTGGTGTTTTGGATGAGTCTGAAAAGAGTATTCTGTAATGTTTTAGCCAACAGGCAGCCTTTTCTGAATGATGTGATTCATGACTGGTTGCTGACACTAGGGAAACTGAAGACCTTCCAAATAACCTTGAAACAGAGCTGACCAGCAGCATCTCACGTGCTTTTAAATACGGAGGAAAGGAGGGGTAAAGAAAGAAGGAGGGATTTAGGAGTTCCATATTTGCAGCATTCATGTTTAGTAACTTGCCTCCCAAAGAAAACTCCCTGGTTGTCTGTAGTTTCTTACAGTCATTTAAGAAAAGAAGGAACAGCAAATGCTGCAGTTAGTGCCAGACTGAGAAGAGGGTAGTCCTTGAATGGTCCTGGAGAACAGATTTGTGTAAATGGGATGATTTAGTGGTATGTCATACCAGGTGAAAAACGGGATTTAGGGGAAGGTTCTGATATCCTCTCAGCAGGACCTGGCAAAATGTCAGGGAGGAGAACATGACGAACCTGCAGGACAAGAAGTAATATGGGAACTCCCAAGCTCCCTTCCTACCCAGCAGAGCCTAAGCAGGTTATCACTTGCAGAAAGAGCAGATCAAAAATGAAAGCAGGAGAGCTACAATAAGGCATTTTGCCATTGACACACTGTAGGTTAGTAGGGAATAGTCTGATGCCTTCCAGAAACCTCAGATATCCTAAAAAGATACACAGAGGTCTTCCACACTGGATTTCAGCAAAGCAGGATGTGCAAAATGAGAGCCTTCTATGGTAAATAATGGAAATGAGAATGGAAAGCTTTAAAAAACCCTGAAGCACAACAAACCTGCCAAACAAACAACCCAAACCAAAACAGAAAAGGAGTACTGTGTTACCACCGTTTCACAGCTATATTTCCAACCTTGTCATATGTCTTTCCCTCCCCCAGAATAATTTCTCACATTTAAATAGAATTAGGAAGCCAACATATCCTGGAAAAGGTGGTTTTCTTGCAAAAGACCAAAAGAAATCATAAGAAAATGAATTCTAAATGTAGGGAAAGGAGTTTGCAACCAGAGCTTTTATTCTTGTCTGTTTTGCAACCCAGGCCTTTTGCAGGCCCATGTGATTTCAACTCTTGCATTTGAAGCCTAATGCTGAATCCATTACAGGGCTCTGGTGAGCCTGCGATGAATTCTAGTCATTCCTAGGAGGATGCTCATGGCTCAGTTAACAAGGTTGAAGTTGCCTGGCCCCAGGCTACATCTCCTATTTTGGGGAGGAAATAGTACAGAAGTTGAAATCACATTTTCTTTTCCTTTGCCTGTCTTTTGATTTTTTCATCAGGGATGCATCATTTTTGCTGTGCAATTAAAATATTTACAGAATTGTTGTGAAACAGAAAAAACATTGAGACAAAATATTCATGATTTCCCCCCATAGATTCTGCATCCAAAATGGCTTCTAACAGTGCGTTAATTAATTAAGTACCTTTCCTATTGTTTTTTAAAGTATCTGTCATTGTTGGAGTGCATCTGCTGTTGAAACGTAGCTCTGAAGAAGAGTACAATTATACAATATGGGTATTGTTTTAAAATTAAAAATAAAGAAAATGCACTTCAGCACTCTTGAGAATCGGGCTGAGTGCTATAATTTGGATACCCAGACTAGACAATGCCTTTTCCCATCTAAGGTACATGAAGATCATGTCTCTTTCAAGCTTTTTGCATTTAGCATGTAGAAACAGTGTTTCTCCTGCTTGATCATGGATCCCACTCCTTGTTCAGGTAAAAGCAAAACTAGTTGTTAGAACACGATAAGAATTGTAAAAAATATATGTATGTTGTATACTTTCATGTGGAAAATCTGATCTGGCAAGCACACCATGTTTGGTAATTGAAAGCAGGAAGCAGCAAATATGGTTAATGGCTTACTAGTGTTCAGGAAAGCTGCGTGGAGAAAAAGGTGTGCATTGTTCCCAGAGGTAATGAATGTCTTTTGCTCGAGTGATTTGTTTGCTGCAAATGTAAGGGCAGGTCAGCTGAAACTATTTGTAGGTTTGTGATAAGCTTGTTGAAAAACTTTGACCAGAAAACATAAAGAAATAAAAAAAAAAAAAAAATAAATTAAATAATTAAAAAGTTTTTCACCTTTTTCAATAGTTTTCCATCTCCCAAGAAAAACTTGACCATTTTGGCATCATCCAAAATAACAAATTTATCCAGAAAGCCAAATTATCAGCTTTTTTCCCATTGTTTTAGTTGATTCCCATCTGGTAGTATATGGTCTTTGCCAGGGAAGATGACTGAGAAGACTGTAAATTCTCCAGTCTTCATTTTGCAGCAGGGGTCACTTGTTATGTGAGACTCAATTGTTTTCACACTCTAAGGCATTGGATTCCTGAATTGTCAATGGTAAGAACAAAGTCATTCTCGTTAATTTTAATGGGAATTTTGAACATACTGAGGTTTCAAAATAGATCCCTTCAAGACATCTTTAACTGATAAGAAAGGTTACCTCTTGCCGAGCAAATATGTCTTCAGTATTTTTCAGATGGTCAGGTAAATCCAGTTCATGATGTTTGTTTCCTAATGCTTTATGAAGACTCTCTATTGTCTACTACTGAAGGTGCAGCAGGGAGGACAGCACGGTGGTACAACTGAGGATAACATCAGAGCTTGGAACAGAACTGATCTTCAAGAAATGTTTTGTACCTTGAAGCCTTATTTTCTGAGGAAGTGTGCCTCTTAAAGTGTCACAACTTAAAGCCGTGGAAATGATGGAAGTAAAAGTTAAAAGAGAAGAAACAGATATGATGACTAGACTGAATGTTTTTGTAAGCTGCTATAGAAAAATTGCCAAGATCTTCTTACCTGGCAAGTGGATGTGATAGGCAGTGCCAGTTTGATATGCCTGTTAGAAGATCTAGAGTTAGGAAATCTTAACTCACTAAGTTTGTTCTGATGATAAAACTTCCAGCTGGCTGTTCTGGGTTGCTGTGAAAAGGTTAAAAAACCCCAGGTACTATATCTTCTACGGAATTGACAGTTTGTCTTAGACTGGTTTTTCACATTCACATTTGTATTTAAAAATACCAAAGCTGCTTTTTCCTACTTCCTACAGTCCACTCTGTATTGCAGTCTTTGTTGCCAACTGTGCAATTACTTCCAGAGCTGGAGTCTTTGATCAAGTGAAGAGTTGTAACAGGTTTTGAACACACGTCCTGGCTCCTTCTGGGCACAGATACCACTTAAAAAGTATCTGAGATGAATGAGGACTTTCAAATATACTCAACTTTCACAAGAAGCTGCTTGTGCAGAAGTCAGTGATGGAATTCCAGGAAAAGTTAATATCAAGACCAACCCAAATTAAGTGCTCGTTGAAAATCTGCCTTCCTGAAGTCCAATCCCATAATAATAAACCTTGAAAACAAAAGCACAGGGGAGACCTATATAGGGGAAACCTGAGGAATATATAGGAAGCAATACACAACAGTCCCTTCCTTACAAACCAGAAACACACACAGCTAAAGCATCAAGTGCTGTAGAAGTCCACTGGTTATATATCTTTGAGAAAAGAAAAAAATACTAACTTAGAAATATATTCATGGAGTGAGCAAAAGAAAAAGGAAAGAATTGCCAACCTATCATACTTCTGTTGTGGAAAGGCAATCACAACAGCATTGTGTCAGCATGGCACAACCACAAAATGAGACTGACCAGTCTGCAAGCTGGTAGTCCAAAACCCCTAAATATATAACAGAGCTACAAAATAATTAAAACATATTTTAAAACTAATGTTTGAATAAAGAAGACAGGTAATGTTAAAAAAAGATTACTTCTTGAATCATACGTCTGCAAAGTATTCTGGTCTTGAAAGTAACTTCTCAGGTTTATTAGAGATAGAACTTTTCTTTGGTATGAGGTAAATAAAAATAAAGGTATCACATGCTGGCTAAGGAACTAAGAATAATATGCTCGTATTTTCATTAGTATAGCTAGCTCTATGCTAGTCACTATGGAATATTAAGTATTGGAAATCAATAGAGTAGCTGTATATGTAGAGAACATTTTAAGAGTAATTACTAATACCTAACTCCTCTGCATGTCTACATTCACTTCAGCAAATAATGCTGGTTTTAATGTTGATAAATGTATGGTATCAGCTGGCTGACTTAATTAAAACTGTTGAGATAGAAAAGCTTAATGCTGTGTGATGTTAGTGAGGTTCGTGAAAGTTTGTGCCTAGTCATTGTAAAGTCCTGAAACATACACCACTACTCAAGGTAAGTCAAGGGATATGTCAATGTTTCAAGGACCCACACAACTCACTGTGAGGTTAAAACCTCCCATAGCCATAGGAAAACAGGGACTACAGAGGGCTGTGGGGATCAGGCCAGCACAGGGGCTCCTCTTCCCCAAGTATCTACGGAGGTGGCAGGCCACCCCTCCACCTGCCACTGTCTCCCAGAGAGGCTGCCTGATCATTCACTGCCCTATCATGTGCTCATGGTCATTTGGGGAGGATGCTACATGGAGAAGTTGTGTTGCTACTGCCTATGAGGATGATGTAAGCTAAATAATGAAAAATTAAGTTTCCAAAGCTCCTGCTGGGGAGCTCTGGGACAGTCCTGATTTGCCCTTGCTGTCCTCGTGTCTGTTCTCTGTTGTCACAGCATGAAGGTGCTTCACAGGAGCTAACAAATTTTCCCTTACAAGCAGATATTTTTAGGGAGTGGAGGCACATCAGGATCTACTGAAACGGAGGACAGTGCACTTACACTGGTTTCAAACTTAGACACATGCAAGCAGATTCAGAGTCACTGTTATAAGTCCTTGCCTTCACCTAAAGCACTCGCAGAAACTGTGACAGGGCCAGGAGCCAAACCTTGAGCTTCCTAAATATACAGAGACACAGGAAAAAACACACTGCTGATGTATCTATTGTCAAAAAATCCATGGCCAGGATTTATGCTGTGACTTTTTTGTTGTGTATGACAGTTTTGATTAGGGAAAAAGAATGTTATTTAGCAGCTTTACTGTTGCATTTCCAAAATGAAATATTTCAATGTTTCCCTGAAAAGACATGCTAATATTTCATGTGAAAATGTATTTCAATCTAGTGTTTAGAAACCTATGTAGCACAAACTCACTGAGTTATTTCCCTTATGCATTATATGAAATATATTCAACTTAATAATGGTCAGCATTTTGGACACCTTATACAGGGGGAAAAAAATCAAGAAAAGCACAACCAATTGTTGCTTTTTTTTTTCTTTTCTGTTGACAAAGTAATGCTTTTTTCAGATTGTATTTTTAAATTATTCCCTACTTAGGGTATTTCAGCCGAATGTAAGTCTTTATTAAGTTATGCAGCTCAATCACTTTCTTTGGCATTAGATCAGACACAGTTCCTGTAAGTTTTGGTATGAAGTACTTCTGTAGTTGAAATATGTAGTCTTTCAGCATGCCAGAATATAATGTACAATAAAATGGACTTCTACCAGGTTCCCGCAAGCTGCTGTTTTAGAAGCTATATGGCCATTGACTCTCAACATCATTGTAAATAAACTAAAAATCAAACCAAACAAAAAAACCCAACCCCAAAACAACAACAACAACAAAGGACCAGAAACTAGTAGCTGTAGTTCACTTAAATTAGATTAAAAATTGATTGAAAATAATTCCATTAAATAATAGTGGAAGAAAGAGTAAATACATAGGATTTGGGAAGAAGGGAATGCTGGCAAAATGGGGTTTCACAGACCTGGATGGTGTCCAAAGGCTTTTGTGCTGAAGTCCTACAGAGGATGCCTGTGCTGATCTTGTTCTGAGCAAGCTCCAAATCAAATGATCCAATCTGATGGCTTTTACTCTTCTTCTGGCACTGTCCTTTTGACAGAGACTCGATGTGTGGTACCATTTCTGCAAATGGGTCCTCAACATCCAATTTCCCTAAGCCAAGGTGCTGATTTCCTTTGTCAGGAACATAGCACCAGAGATATATAACATTGGCCAAAATTTTTGCCATCATTTGCATTACTATTTTTAAAGCACTTTGGAATTAAGTGGTGATTTTCATGGTATGACACAATCACCTCTCCTTATCCTGGTCTCCCCTTACAACGGGACATATGTTACAATGTCAGCTCATTACTTCAGCCACATTCAAACTTTACCAGAGGATTGGTTATCTGGTTTCTACTTAGAAAATAAGGAGTTTAACCATATAGGCAGCTTTTGTTCAAAGCTGCTTGGGTTTAAATAGCTGCTTATCAGCATTTGTGAAAGCTTCTTTGCTAACTGTCTGCTAAGAAAGTGTTCTCTGGACACTTTTGTTTTGTTTCAGCTCTACCTGAAGGTTATGAAGCTTTAAAATGGCTTTCAGAAAACAAAGCAAATGTTGAACTTAGATACAAGACATATACAGTGTGACCACTAAATAGTCACAGTTGTCATAAAATAGTCAGTGGATCCATCACTACAGAACCTTTCTGGCAACTGCTTTGTCCTGGATCTCTGCAGAGGCATCCAACTCAAACCCCATGCACTATTTCTTAAGAACATAAGAAAAAAACCCCAAACTCGTTTGCCAGAGATTTTCAAGGAAGAATATGAAGCATCAAGATGTACTCCACTGCAAAATAAGGGCTCCCATATCTCCTTCTTTCCTGAGCAGTCACTGCAGTCTTTAAACAAAAGATTACAGTAAAACGCGGTATTTTATGGCGTTATTCCCCACAGCCACAAGAGGGGGTTTGAGGAACATGATCTGCTTCCAATTTTCAGCCTAAACCTTTCCTTTCGCGCATGATATGTTACCTGTATCATGAAACCAGTCATTTCCTGAAATGACTGAAATTTTCAGTCATTTTGCAAAATGACTCCTTCACTCGCTCATTTGGTAAAATTACTAAAAGTTTCATGCATTCTACGAAATGACTGACGTGCTGGATATTCTGCTAGACTATTTGACTGTTTCACTCGGTAACAGGCATACTGTGAGAAGGGGTGTTATTGGATAAGGATCCTTTGCTTGTTCTGCAGTGATGGCTGGAGATGGCTCAGGATTTTGAAAGTAGCTTCAGAGAAGGACTTTACAGAAAGTATGAGAAGTGCCCAAAGTGCATGGTACCAGGTGAAGAATACTATGCAATTATTGCTGAGGTCAAAAAAGCAAGGCAAGATCCCAAAACAAAGTCAAGACTTGAGTACTACCTGCTTGCAGAGTAAGTTTTAAAGAACAGTCTATTTATTTATTTTTTCTTTCTTTCTTTCTTTCTTTCTTTCTTTCTTTCTTTCTTTCTTTCTTTCTTTCTTTCTTTCTTTTCTTTTTTTTTTTCTTTCTGCTCTCATCATCATAATTTATTTCTTCTTTGGTTACGGAATTACCTCAACTGCCCATAAATATGAAATTCTATGGTGGTGACATGAAAAGTTAATCAAGAAACATTGGATTAAAGAAGCATTTCCCGTATACCTTTTGAGCATTGAAGACAGGTATATTATCAGAAAAGCACATGTTGCTACATGTTTATGTTATAAAGCATTTATCATCTAAATATGTAAACATCACAAGATAGGCTGTTGAGCTCTTAAAACCTTTTTAGTTTGGGTTCCAGATGAAGAGAAAGAGGGCCTTGATGAATGGCATTGATGTAGAACTTACTGTAAGCAAGGAATACTCATCACAAGGGCAAGCTGGCCTTATTGGCATGCAAGGTTAATCTCAAGGCAATTTCAAGAGGGTAATGGTGTACCAAGACCTCATCACCAAATTTTGTCTCTGAGCCCTTACCGAAGAGGGAGCACCAGAACTGGCCTTTCACCTCTTTGGTATTTTTTCTCCTACTTTGTACCTTTGTTGTGTTGCAGTGACAAAGGAACTGAATTTGCTCCTGAATTCACCCAAGAACTGAAGCTTCTGTGGCCTCCACTTAGCTTGGTTTATGGAAAAACAAGATACCCACAAAGCCACGGCTCTCCCAAATGAGGTATTAAACAAACGCTTATAGAATGGACGGTGGACAATAAGTCATTTGACTGGACTGTAGGGATTCACTTTGTCCTGTTCTCAAAAGCACCACCTGTAAAACTAGATTAAACTGCACGCCATATGCAGCCTGATTTGCTACCAATCCCAGATGTCGGTTTAGCTCAACCTCTCTACCATCAAGGATCATCAAACATCTCCACAATGAGCACAATCTGCTTTCAGTGTTCAGCACTCTTTCTAATGACTCTGCTACATCAATGTATCCAGAAGATACACTGCCTCCCATGTCTGACACAGTAGTAGGCAGTGAAACTGGAGCTACGCTAAACTAAAGGTTAGAGCTACTCCTATATCTCAAGCTCCGTCTGAAGGGTTTCATCCAGACCCACCAAATTCACCACCCAACAATACCGTGGAGCTAAGTGGCTGTTTACTTCTAGGGCACCATCCCAACCACCCACTGCAACATCCTGCCCCACATGCTGCCATCTGCCCCCATCAGCAGTGACTCCCTGGCCAGGAGGAAGGAGCCTGGGCAGCTCAGGCTTTACAGGCAGGGCTCTTGGTAAAGCACAGTCTTCAGGCAGATGAGAACACACAGATACTGATGTTGCAGTCATCTTAGTTACAAAGATAAATTTGGTTCTGGGAGATGGTGTATATGCCTGAATAACTTCAGAAAGAAATGAAGAAGTCCATATGGCTTTAGAAGTAAATACATTATAAAAATAATCCCATGTGTTGCCTTTTTAAGTTAATTCATGTAACAAGATATGAAGCATTTGACATGGTGCTTCCTTACTAACTTACACTAGCTTCCTCATCCTGACTTCATCAAAGGTGTGGAGGTTTCTCTGATTTCACAGAATGACTGAGACAGCCATTTTGTGAAATAGCTGAAAAATTCAATCATTTCCTGAAATGACTGGTTTCAAAATATGACTGCAACATATACAACTGTGGAGTTACCCATTACTTTTTCAGTAACGTACGTTTCCCAAGAAGGCACATAGAACAGAAATATTACCCATAGCTTCATTTTATGCCGTGCTGAGAGAGGAGAAGGGGAAAAGAGGCACGTGTTTTAAGCCCATTAAGACATTTTGTGCTGTACCAAGTGAAAATTGTTCTCTAATGATACAACATAACATATCCCAAATTGGATTATAATATACAGCCTCTTTTGCAGTATACAGTTAACTATAAGTTTCCTTTCTGGAAGGCACTGCATGATTTCGCTGCAGTGACATAGTTTAGAATAAAATAAATCTTCCAAGTTGGGGAGAGTTTTCTTATGCAGACCTGTGTTTTCTGAAAGAATAGCTTTGATGCATGTTTTTTCCTGTGCGCTCCATCCTAGAAGTGTAAATAACGGTTCCTTCATCTCTATCTTTTTCCCCCACACTCCCACCTTGTTGTTTCCTTGAAGTGTCTTGTGGGTCAGATGTGAATCTCATAGTTGCAGCCTATTCAACCTTTTCATTAACATCCCTGTTCCATGCCATTTACCTTTCTTCTGCACATTTTGTTTAGTTCTTTTGCTTTTGTAAGAAATAACAATTCTGTAATTAAGAATACTGGCAGCTCATAGCCTCATTTTTTTTCTGGTTTCCTGCTCCTTTTTAGAAAACTTAATTGCTGCCTTTTTAACTTCCAGGTTAGAGCAGCAGGGCACAGGAGTGCAGTTCATCAAAGCCATTGTATTGATGCTGACACCCAAGTTGCCTGGCACAGGATACCACAGAGTAACAAAGGTTCATTATTTCATTTGTATTTGACACATGACCTTGAAAAATGTAAATGTTATATCTACAGCAATTTGAGAGTTTGCTCTGTCATTTAGTATGCACAGTCCCGTTTCTTCTCCTCTTTTTCTTCTTTTTACTGTAGATTTTTCTATCCTCAACAGATAAAAGTTATGTGAATTTAATTACAACTGAAAGATGATACCCCAAAATCTTATGTTACTAAAATCTTAAAAGCCAAGAGAGAGAACAGGTCTGGGGGAAAAGAACTCAATTTCTGTTAGAAACACACACATCTCACACACCCCACACAACTGTAGCGAACTACAATTTTCAAAAATGCCTAAGGATGTTGAACACCTTAATTCTTGGCTTTCCACCTGGAGATGTTCTCAGAGGGCCTGATCCAGAGTTATTGTGGATTTCCTTTACTCTGTACATAAATCCCTTGCAGATGTGCGTCTGGGGAGCACTGAAATTGTGGTTCGCAAAATAATAGTCACTTCTGAAATTTTTGGCCTTAGGCAAGTGATTCAAAACCAACTCTTCTGTCCTTGCCAATATTTGCTGAATGGATCTGTGTTCAGAAGGGTGTTTGTGGGAGGTGAACATGGTATGTGGCTTTGGCCGGGTACTTGAATTAAAGAGCTTGGTGGCCTTTTGAAGCTCTTTAGGAGTCATTCTGTGAGAAAGCAGTTACAGTGATAACAGCTACCAGGCAATAGGAGCAATAAACAGATTGTGAGCCGCCCATTGGCTGCAGGATGCTTCCATGAACCATTTGCAGATTAATGTTTATTGACAAGTAAATCTGCAAAGCTTTGAGTCTTTCAGTGAATTATTTTCAAACAAAAGAAGCAGCTAAATATGTCCAACTATTTGGAAGAAATTTAACACTGTTAGTTGTTTAGTTGAGCACAAATTTCAAGTGTGAGAATCTATGACTGGCTTACACTGGTTTTATTCTGTATTTCCCATCTTGCTGGGGATCTGTCAGGAAAGCATAATGTTTTTGCTAAGTGCATCTGAAAGATAGGTAAGTCAGTTTATTCAAAAAAACTGTGGGAAGGAGAGTTGTAGCTGAAAAATCAGTTTGTATATTCAACATGATGAGTCATAAAATACCTTTAAATGTCATAAAATACAAAATATTTTCAAAAAAAGCAGACAGCTTGCTAACCCAGAGTTTCTTTTTCCAGCAAGAAGACTGAGCAATGAGAAATTAAAAAGATAAATAATTGACAGATTGTTTTAACTGAGACTTATCCATGTTGTAAGGTGGGCACGGGAGGAAAAACCAGCAACACCTTGTCACTGGTTCTTTCTAGTATATAAACTCTGACACAGAAGAGCTGTAGCCCTGGCTATGTACCTTACTGATTTCCTGTCACCGCACTCCCCAGTCACCTATGAATCTCCTTTTCCAGACTGAATCTGACCTGATGTCACACCAGTTAATGCACACATTCCTGGGCCTTTTTTCTGTTACAGATGTTTAGCACCATAACACTCTAGCTGTTACTTCTGTGTTATATCCATCCCTGGAAAATACTTCGATTCATTTCAACAGACGGCCATAAAGGATTTGATGAAGAGAACATGCCAGATTAGGGATAAATTTGAAAGGATGGTAGCCAAGATTAAAGTAATTATTGTTGACTGAGTCCAAGCAATCTAGACATCTTGTCTATGACCTTGTCATAAAGAACTGAATAGAACAGGGCTAAGGAAGTGTGTGTGTATATGACTGATTGGTTTAATGCTGCTGAACTCTTAATTTTTGAATGGAGTCTAGGAGGTTAGCAAGCAATCCTTTAATTTCATTAGCCAGGCAACTTGAACACTGCATAAAGTCAGATTATTTATTGCTCAAATCTAAACCACTTTTATCTTCAGATACCTGGATATTTTCCTCTGTGATAGCAATGCATTTTTCATTACGACTTGCTATTTCATGCTGGTCATTACTTCTTTGCTTAAGCTTGGGTTGCAATACAATTTACATCTACAACCCATAGACTGGATTTGTTTGAAACCTGACATTTTGGCATTTTCACTGGTGGTGAGGGAATTTGCAAACTAAGGTTGTTTATATCTGAAGGGGATAGTTAGTGTCATTTATTACTGAGGTTTTGCTGTTCTGATGTTTTGGTGAGGTATTTTGTGTCCAAAAGCCCTAAACATTTGCAATAGTGTGGAATTAAATGTATCTCACTTGCACTTTTTATTTGTAACACAAGAATGATCACAAGTCATATGTTGTTGTTGCTGTTTGCTGTAGATGTAGAAACATCTACATGAACGTGGGAAATACCCTGAAGGCATTATTAAGATCCAGTCAAAAAATGGTGTTTTGTTCTCTGTGAAATTCTGTTTCTTTAGGAAAAAATATTTGATCAGCAGGCTTACATTTGTACCTCATGTGGAAGATGGGGATTTTTTCACACATAGAAATAGTCAGAACTAAACAATTTGACAGATCCCACGAAAATTTTTGTCAGTGGTTCTGAGGTTTGTAAGGATTCTTTACAAACTGTGATCTCCCTATAAAATTATATGTATGTCTTCTCATATCTTTTTGTCTCCCTTCTCTCTCTCCTTATTTTTTTTTTTTGTAGAATTCCTTTATTTTCTGTTTCAGATTGCCTTTATTTCACTTTTTTCTAACTCTTACAAGCATTATTACAGCAACTTGCTCTATGTCAGTGACTCACAAGTCTATGTCTGTCCTCCATGCCCCAGTTATCCCTGTCTTGTTAGTGTCTTCCCAAAGTTATTGCTCTTGCTTACCCTCGCACAGGTACCTTCCTTCCTACTTTTGTCACTGTGGAAAATCTCAAAGTGCTTTCCATTTTGTAGGTCTGGTTTTGAGCTGGGCCTCTCTACAGATAAATCTAAGCCAAGCTTATAGCTGCATTGTAGATTTCTTCTGCGGAATACCTTCAAGCTACATCCTTTCTTGTCCATCTCAAATGGGCACAGACCATGCTCTTGTCCAGACCCTTACATAGTAACTACCAAAAAATCTTTTTGTTTCAGTACAGGCAGATGCCAGTTTTGCCCTCCCATGTCCTTTTTGTCCTGCTGAAGCAGTAATTTTCCTGTCACACCAATTTTCCCTTCCTATTCCTCTCTCTCCACTCTTCATGGATGATCTGTTTTTCCTATCAAGTTATTAGCTTTCTCTTTCACTTTCAGAGTCGTTCATGCACTACCAGTGGTTAAGGAAGAGTGACACTTATGTGTTTGGTCTTGAGGTCCTTTTTAGCCTTTTTCCATGCTTTCATGATACTGAGATGTAAAAATTCACTTCCAATCTTTCCATGGTGCATCCATCATCTACACAGTTCATGTTCATGCATCATTTTGATTTTTACCATGTTGTGCCTTACCTTCCTCTTCCACTTAACCGGCTCTGAGCTATTAGGCATAAACCCCAGCTACTGCCCACAATGAGCAATGCCACTGAGACCATGCTGCCTCTATTCAGCAGCCTGCCCACAGCCTTTGCTGTTGCACGTAGGCTAGGAGGCTTCCAAGGGCAAATATTTTGCCCTTTGTTCTTCAAGCCCCATGAGGATCTTCTTTGAGGTTCAGAGTCCTAGACATTGCCATAAAACAAGCAATGCTGAGCACCAAAGACCTGCCCCCACTCTGGTAGTGTGTAAAATATGGATTGTCACCCTTGACATGATACCCTTAAGCAAAGTCGTGGATTTCTGATCATGTGGCTTTGCTTGGCCAGCTATTGGTGTCTCTGTGTTTGGAGTTTCCCTACTGAAGATAGTTAATTTTCACTCTTTACACATTAAGTTAGCACAAACCCTGGACAACTTGTGTAGACTTCAAAGAAGGGCAAAGAAGAAAACCTCAACCCTTTTGCAGTAGGGGCAACAAATACTTTTAAGATAAGTGGTGTGTTTTCTTCAAATTCAGTTAAAGAAAAAAGAAAAAAGCCCTGGATCAAAATGGAGACATTTCTGAATGTAATGCTGTGCTGTGGTTAAACATGTCAAGAACAGTAGGCTGGTAAGCTGATTTCCATGGAGCATGTGGAGACAACACATGACATATTCATTCTCACCCAACAACAATCCTGAGCTGAAATGTTCTATAAAGAGCGAGCCTGGGTCAGTCTTCCTGCCCAAGGATCTTTCAATTGCAGAAGGAACACTTCAATTCTCTTTCCTGGAAGACTTTGTGCTTTTCTATCAGAGAGCAGAGTGGAAAAAGTATTATGTGACGATAAAGTTATTGATTGTGCTTGTCTGGAGTGGGAATGAAGCCCTGAAACTCCCTCATATGATCTGTGGGAAACTGCACATAGGTATTGGAGAGCACAGTCCTCTTACACTGCCTCCACGGCATGAACAATAACCGTACATTTTAAATGCCTTTTAGGCATTTACCTTCTCATAGACTTGAATTGTGATTTATTATATTTTACATGAGAGACGAAGTAAAGGACAATACGGTAAAGCTAAAGAGTGGGGGTGGGATGTTGTCTGCTAAGAGTGTTTTCATAAAGGCTACCCCCATTCTGGCTTATAGACTGAAATAATCCTCAAAGGTACTGCATTATGAATGGTTTTAGGCTCAGGTCATAGAGAGCATGTGTAATAGCCTATGGCCTGAATCTGCCTGTGTGCTCCTCAGTACTGAGGTTTGTAATCTTGCCTCATAGGTATAGCTGATATTAAAACAAGAACTATTGTTAAAACCAAGCTTCCCTCCCCCAACCCATCACAGTGCTAGGTTAGGCTGCAGTTACACAAACACCTGTGCCAGCACAACAAAGGCTGGAAACCTCTGGTGGTAATGGGGGCTGCAATGATTACGTGGGGACAGAAATTAGAAGTGTCCTACAGCAGAGCTTTCACAACAGAGAAGTCTAGTCTGCCTGGTCTCCAGCTTCTTTGACTCTCCCCTCTTCAGCTGTTTGTTCCTCTCTCCCGTCCCTTGCTGGGCACCGGAAGAGGACTGCACGTTCAGCTGCCTGCTCCCTCTGAACTCTAGTGACTGTTCCCTCCTGCAGAAACGCCGTGCATAATTACTCCTGGGAACACACTTCCTAAAAATTGCATTACACCCTTGGAGCAATCTAAGTTATTTTAGAGATGCCTAGTGTAGTTCTGAATTTTAAAGCCATGGCAGCATGAGATGAATAATTTTCTTTCTCCTTGGAGTACACATTCAGCTCTGGGCCTTTTAACATGTATCTATATTGCTAAACTGACCTCCAGCCTGACTTCTCAGACCAGGCTACTTTAATTCTCCTATTACTTACATTCAAGTTAAATGCTCAGGATAAGCTGCAGAGCTCTCCACAGTGGGATACTCCAGCACTATCAGCACTATCAGCACCATCAGCACCACGCTGTGTGTCTTAATTGTCATTTATGCAATCTGGAGTGATAACACCAGGTGCATTACTGCATAAAACACAAGCTGAAATATATCTGGAGCTTAGACCTCCCCCAGATGAGTGTAAATACCTTGAGCATGATCTGACTGCACTCTTAACAGGGGCTGGAATAGGAGAAACTACAAAGGTCATGAAAGTCAGCAGTCAAATCCTCTGAAAGACTTGCTCTGAGCTTAGATTATGGGTGCATCTTTACAGCATGAGGCAAGAATTAAGCTCATTTAACAGCTTTGAATTCCATCATGATCCTTCATTGTGGAAAAGACACAACATATCTGTTTCATTACATGAGTTGAATTTGTAATTTGTAATCCTACACCTTTTTCTGCTTTGCTTGAATTGTATAGGCATATAATGCAGTGATTTCAAATTACAGTTCTAATAAATTTACAGTTTGTTGGAATCATATCTATTTCTTTATTTAGGCAGTTTAGACTAACTTAAATTAGTGTTTACTTCCTTTCTCCTCACTTGACAGGTAGGAGGATGATAAGAGCTTGTGTTCAGGCTATTCGTTCTGGAACACTTTTGTATCTGTCATGTTTTTGTTCTCCATCTCATGGCAAAATGTGTAACATGAAGAAATGCCAGTGATCCATTATTTGTTTTTTAATAGTAAACTCCGTCCGGTGCATGTAGATGGAAATTTTACATGAATAACTGTCCAGTCAAGCAGTAATTTGTCACTGAGCTGAAATTATGCAGAGCTGTCTTGGATACTGTGGTCAGTTTTTGATCTGGGAAGATCTTGGGTATGCTTTCACGATAATCAAGCACATCTTTCATGTCATTTTTACATATATTTACAATTTTAGAAATTATTTTGATACTAGTATTATGTTCTTGCCTTTCGCTACGTTTATAATCATTTATAGAAATGACTGATGGCGGTAAGTATATTCTCCTGGCTCTTGCTGGCTTTACAAACCCAGCAGGATTTTTATGGCAAATCTTCAGACTCCTGCCTGAGAAAACTCTGTATAACCAGAGTCCTCTGTCTGTGTTCCTTGTTTCTTCCCAGTCCACAAAAAAGCAATGTTTAAAGCCAGTGCAGCTATCTGTGATTCATAAACTTGCTAAAACTTTTACTTCATCCTAAGGCATGACATAAAAAAGAAAATCTCAGTCTAAAGCCCTGGCATGAGATGTATCTGCTTACCCTGGCTGTTCCATGCACCAGGGCTTTTCTGGATGAAGCTGTGTCTGTTAAGGCAAAATGTCAGGCAGAACCCGCCACCTCCTCCCTTCTGAATTTGATAACAGTGTCTTTTTTTCCTCTTTTATTTGTCTGTTTAGGTGATAATCATAGGAAAGCATGTGATAGCCTATGACACCACAGCTGTTTGCAATTCCACTTTTTGTATTTATGCAAGTCCCCTGAGATTCTGTTGAGGGAGTATTTTGCAGCCAAAAAGAATTTTGCCATGTGCATTTGGTTTGCAAACCATTTTTTGTATATCTTTTCACAAGCTCTTTATTCTTGGACGAGTGGGAAAATTACATATTTTTTGGTTAATTTACAGGGGGCTTTGACAAATATTCCACGAAAAACGCAAAAGTCCTCACATACTTGGAGTAAAGCCAAAGTCTCCATTTCTGTTTGAACGTAAGTGACAAGCTCTTTCATTAGCACCTATGGTGTCTGAGGCAGTGGTCTTCAGCTGCTTTACCTCTCTGTTAAACGATATTTACATATCACAAACTTGAATCACATAATTTCTCAGTCAGTTTCTTTTAGGAAAAGAGTAGTTGAAGAGGAGAAAACAACTGATGGGAGGGAGAAAGTGTTACAAGAAGTGAGATGCAAATTCCAGATGACTGGAAGATAAATGCTGACCCAGTCTATGTCACCCTTGTAAGTTGCTATTGAGTTTTGTTTTGTTGGGTTGCTTAGTTGCTGGGTTTTTTGTTGTTGGTTTGCGCTTTTTTTAAAGACAATTTGTATTGGAAATTTGTGCTTCTCCATTCTGCCCCTATTTGAATCTTTCCTGCCTAGGTTAAATAATAATTCCTAGAGTTTAGGATCACAAAATGCTTTTTCCTCCCAAACCCTTCAGAAGCACAATAAGTGCAGGCCTTCAGTTCACAGTGACTATTTTCTGGACCCAATGATTTTTATAGCACAGGTAGAGCTGTAGCTAGCTTATAAAATGACTCTACCTAGCTGAAAACAAAAAGTAATTTGTCCTCATGGTTTGATTTTTTCTTTACAAACAGTAATATCTCTAATGTAATTTACCCTGACCACTACATCCATTTTTACTAGGGAATGGAGATATGTAACCATTTTTAATATTCTGTGGTAAAGGCCGGTTACTGTGCATGAAAGCATCAGCTGAGTCGTTGCAAGATGTCTACAGCTCTTCTGTGACACTGTGGGCTCACAGTGCTGAAGAGCAGAAACAGAGGACATCAGGATAAAGGAAATAACTCAGTTTACTTGTTAGGAGTGAAATTAGGATGACAGGTCAGGAGCTGAAAGATGAATGAACATCTTGTACTTTTGTAGGTGAAGAATCAGTTAAACTAATTAGACAAAATATCTGATAACTAGACTGGGAAGGCAGTACTTGATAGACTTTTCTGTCCAACTTCTTACACCTTATGCTTCCTAAAGCACTGATATTTTCCATTTAAATAAAAAAAAAAATGGTGTAAGAATTCAAGCTTAAAAATAGGATAACTTTTTTAGACATGTGGGTAGTGTAATTAAATTTCTGGCTGTGCCTCTGCTGTGACCTGGTGGGAGTTTTATGGGTTTTTTGCTCTGGGAAGGAAGTGGATTTGAATGGAAAACCGTATGTCAATTGTATTCATATGCAATAATAAATGCAAGGCAAGATTTGTGGGAGCAGTAAGATCTTTTATTACAGAAAGTCATACAGTTGGAAAAAAATTAACAAGCTTTCAGGCCTATAAGCCCTTTTCCAGGTCTGAAACAGAAGTCGCTATCTTCAAAGCTAAATACAGGTGAAGAACAGTTATTCTGAATTTGATTAGATTGCTAGTCAGTTGGAAAAAAGAATAGCTGGAACTGCAGTTATTCATGTGAATTTCTGATCATTATTTCTCAGTAAATTACCAAATCTCAAACAGGAAAAACGTAAAGTGTGATGAATTTCTGTATTTTTGTTATGAAAGACACGCCTGACTTATTTCATCTATTTGTTTCTCTATTTTGACCAAGATTAGGGGACCTTGGACATCTCATCTTAATTCCTTCTTTTTCCATTGTTTCTGCTCCTGTGAGACTGATTGCATCCCCTACAAGGCAATAGCTTTGCTGTACATTCTGAAATCTGTGCTGAATTTTGCTTGGATGTTAGAACATGTTCCTACTTTGCAATGAGTGCTCTCTGCTTTTTTTCACCCATGGCCTCCTGACTCTGAGCAATGCTTAGGAAAGGGAACATGGTCATCTTCTCATTCTGCTACCTCAGCATGTGTGATACGTACCAAAGAAATTATGCTGGTATTCCAATGGCTTTTTTTTTTTAATATTGCTAATATAGCAAGTCATTATTCTGGTTATTAAATACCCCGAATCCTGTAAATTCAAAATCTGCCAAGTTCTTAAAAAGGTAAGCACCTTCTGAGTTAAAAGAAGTACACTGTTGCATTAGCACCACTGTTCCTATATTCTGTATTTGAAATATTTTTTTTCCTTCTTTAGAGAGAGACACATAATTCAGCACTCCTACGGTGTGAAGATTTAATGTTAGGAGGCAACAAGCAGATAGTTTATTTTGTGGCATATTATCAAAGGTTTATAAATACTTGGAGGTATCTAAAATTCTGTATCCTCAGGTTTCAGAAAAAAAAAACGAAACCCAAAACCAAGAAACCGCATGAATGCCCCCAAAAAACAAACTCATATTTTCCAACCAGATCTGTGATCTCAATAGCATGTATAGGTAGTTGTCCTGTAAATCTGACAAGGGAAATGGGCATATCTTAGAAGCAGCAATTTTTGCATTACAGATTTTGCTATCATCCAGTGAGTCTTCTTGGCTGTAGTATGTCTTCACTTTGTTTTAAGATCATGCACCCTCACAACCCACAAAGCAAACAGACATCTGAAAGTGTCTTTAGAACAGCTCTATTTATCTGAAAAGAATGGTCTACAAGAAATGTTTGTGCATGGCACAGCAAGCAAGCAGACTTAACTCTTACCTCTCTCTGACAACATAACCTACACTCAGTTAACTGGACATAACCATAAAGCACTAATAAACTTTCATGCTAACTGAGCTTGTTATTGTGTATATGAATTTCAGAGAGGAATAGTGACCCATGTTTGGAGTCATATCTTATTTGTCAAATTTCTGATCAGATCAATATGTATTTTAATTCTGCAAAGCACATCCCTATAATTAGTAAAAATAAAATGTAAGCAATGTGCTTAATAGTGGACAAGCATCTGTATATATTTTAAATATGGAAAAATAAAACCAATATTTTAATTGGGATTAACACTTTGAACAATGGAGTCACAGAAGAAAATTGGTAGCCTTTGATAAGATTGAGGAGGTTTATTGTAATTCCATTGGACCAATGATTTTACAAGCAGGCTCTGTGCATCATGGCAAGAAAAAAAGTGCTCTGTGAGGAACTTGTTTTGATTTGAGACATTTTCAGAGGGCTATTTTAATTTAATTAATGAAAAATCATAGGTTAATTGCCTTCTGCTTTAATGTGAGGGTATTATGCATGCAGGCATATTTTATTTATATCTTGACTGTTTGATGTACACAATCAATTCAAAATGGGATAATGAAGAAGTGTTCTGCCCTGTGTAGAATAGTAATTAGGGACTCTAGTGCAGGGGTTTTTTATTAATTGTGCAGTTCTGTAAATATGTTTGACATAATGCTGATAAGAATATTTGTCAAATTTTGCTATTCTCCTTTCTTCTTCTTCTTCCCATCCCTTCTACTCCCATCCTTTGTCCCATTTAGTCAAAATGCATGGTATGGCATTATGTCTTACTGCCTCAGCAGCAGTCTGACTTCATGTGACTGATGTATAGTGGTCAACAAGATATTGACGAAAAGCTGCCCCTTGAAGAGCCTACATTATGAGAAGTACATATGTTGATAATAGAAATGTTAAGGTTTGTGGGCTTTGGAAAAGCCTATGAAAGAAGCTGAGCTATAATAAGGTGGTGTTATCTTATTACAGCAACTGGGATATATTGGGCAGAGCAGTCACTGTGGCAACAGGAATACCAGTTCTTCTGAGCCGAGTCCATGCTGAGTATAAGCCACAAGGGTGAGAGATCATGCAAATGAAAGCTCTTTGCTTCTGTTTTATCAGTTTCCAGTGAAGTCTGAAAGAGCAGAGGATGACACCACATTGTAGACAGGAGCGTCTTCTGATGTATGACATTTCCTTCATCCAATTACTGACTTTTTTTAGAAACACAGGAAGATAGCTACATTTCATTCGGGCAGTTGTGCTATTGTGTCTCCTTTTCTGTTCTTCTGCTTCTCATTTTGACTGTATGTCATTTTGTATGTTCACAGTACTTCATTTTTTAGATAATTCCAAATTAGGATGTAATAGAAGAACTTTCCTGTGTATGCAACTTGCTTCTTGTAATGGATCAGCACCTCATAGAGAGGATATTAGCTTTCAAGAACCTCCTTTTGGAGTACATCCTGAATTATTTTACCCTGGGTCATTTCATGGCACAGGTTTTGTTACCTTCAGCTGAGACAAAGGTTGTAATCATATATCCTAACAACCTCCCATGTTCTGCAGTAGTCAAAAGTTGTCTTTTTTTGAGGTTCATTTTCACAGAATTAGTTTAGAAAGGATATTCGGAGGCTAAACCTATCTTATCTTCTCCTCAAACTACACCTAGAGCAATTTTTCACTCTAAGAGTTGAAGGTAACACTATTAATGTGCTTTCTTGGCTGGAATTCCTCAGTTCCTGCTGTGATGAAACTCACACCATCAGTCATTATTTGTGCAGTCTGTAAACACTACTCAGTTCTGTCTGTGCACATGGTGGGAAAAACTCTAAGTGGCAGAAATAATTCCTTAGAAAAAAACTGGCAGTAGACATGATGATGCAAAGAAGCCTGACTGAGCCTGTGCAGTCTAATAGAACTTGTCTATGCCTAGAATACTACAAACCTGAGACTGTTTTCAAGTTAAATAACAACCAATATTTGGTCCACAAGAAGCTATCCCACTTTCTCATGGCAAACCATCTGTAGGGTACTACTGAAAGTGTGTTTGTCTTGCTGAGGGCAAAATTAGTGTTGACTAGATAACACTGATTACCTAACCTTGAGAGATATGAGCCCTCACTAACGGTTTTCTTTTTTCTGACATATTTTTAAGAGATGGAATGAGACAAAATGAATAAATGAGGACACGAAAAACACTCTCCAATTCTCTTACATCATGTGCGGAAAAGGGATGCTGCTGAATTCATTGCTTCCAGTGCATGCTGGAGCATGGGAGGTAGCAGGACAAATGAGTACTTAAGCTCACATGCGCACACACGTGTGCGTGCTCACCCTTCTCTTTCAATCTGGGAGTTGTGAGACCAGGAAACAGTGCCTGGTCTCAGCAACTCTTCAGTGATCTTCTTCTGAAAGCATGAAAGTGGTTGTATTGCTTCAAACATCAAAACTGTAGTATATAGGTTTTTTGGTAACTGGGTTGTGTAATAACATGACAGCAAAGAGATGCTCATAATTCTGATTCTATAGTTGTTTTTATACAAATTCATGTAGACATTGTTTCCCTTCTTTTATCTGGTAAGAGAGGAACATAAAATATAGAATAATCTTAGGTTGTATCAGTTCCACTGCTCAATAGACCCTCACTGGTGGGAGCAGACAGTCAAATTATCTTATATGGAGAGGACATGGATGCTGAGATCACAGGTGACTTACAAAATGCTGTTCTTTTTCCCAACAGAAAATATTTGTGTTGCTTGATTCTTTGATTTTTATTTCAACACAAGGTAATCAATTCCACAAAAATGATGAGCTTCTTTAACTTAGGGCTAAGCTTCTTAACTTAGCTTCTTAGGGCAACTAAGATGATTAAGGGAGTGGAGCATCTCCCTTATGAGGAAAGGCTGAGGGAGCTGGGTCTCTCTAGTTTGGAGAAGAGGAGACGGAGGGGTGACCTTATTAGTGTATATAAATATATAAAGGGGGAGTGTCACGAGGATGGAGCCAGGCTCTTCTCAGTGGCAAACAATGATAGGACAAGGGGTAATGGGTACAAACTGGAACACAAGAGGTTCCACTTAAACTTGAGAAGAAACTTCTTCTCAGTGAGGGTGACGGAACACTGGAACAGGCTGCCCAGGGGGTTGTGGAGTCTCCTTCTCTGGAGACATTCAAAACCTGCCTGGACACATTCCTGTGTAACCTCATCTAGGTGTTCCTGCTCCGGCAGGGGGATTGGGCTAGATGATCTTTTGAGGTCCCTTCCAATCTCTAACATACTGTGTGATACTGTGATACTGTGTGAAAATACTCAGATTCCAGAGGAAGATCCTCTAGTTTCATTTGGCTTTTCTTAGAATAATCTTAGTCCTTACAATAGGATAATAAAGTCTTGTTAATTCATACTTATTAGGCTATTATATTTGAAAGATTTCAGAGGCCATAAATATAGGCTTACCGTGGATTTCTAGCTTACATTTATAGGGAAATATATAAAGCTTTTTACGAACAGGGCTGAAGCTTGAAAAATCACTTGAAATAGTGTCATTCAAGGGCAAGTCCACTATTTTGTCCCATGGATAAACAAAATAAGACCTGTTAAACTTTAATGGTGAGAAAACCTTATAATTTATCAATGTGAAATTGCCACCAATGATTATTTGAGAGGGAAGTTTAGATGGAACATGGTCATCTGCTATTTTCGAATTATATTTCAATGATATCTCCTAGAGAAAACAACAATTACTATACAACTAAATAAATACATAAATCTGAAAGAGTTCATGAAGAGTAGAGCTCATGCTTTCCTTTAGATTAAAAGAGCCAAAAATTCATTTCAATATGTGGATAATAAAGTCACTGTACAGAATTTTTCTGCATTTATAGCTTTGTAATTAGAATCTTGGGTTTCCTTGAAACTGCTATCAGATAAATTAAAGGAAGCTTTATATTTAATGAACAATTATTTCAATAATGTACATTTGAGTTTCTTGAATTCCTGACTGTGTATGGTTTACATAATCCTTGCAACTGATACCTAATGACCTGTATTCTAGTGATGTGAATATGAATTTCTAAGCCATCTCTTCCCAGGCCTAATAATTTCCTTTAATAGCTTAGGCAAGCCCCTAAAATTTTAATTATCCATTTTGCCATCAGTAAAATTTTCAGAGTTCAAGTGAGGCCCATTAGTGGACATGAAGACAGATCACTGTTCAGTATGAAAAGGCTACCCCCAAAGGACCTGAGTTATTACCTTCTTGGATATAAAATAATCTAATCTAAAATTGTACCAAATGGTTTCTCTATCGAATAAAATAACTTTTGGCTGTAACAATGACATCTGTTTTTGGAGGATTTGCTATCTTGGTTTAAATAAGTGACAGAGAAATGAATGCAAATCTAGATATCTTGTCTCAATTGTTGTTTTCCTTTACTTTAAAATTATCTTAGATCCAACACTACATTTATTCAGCTTAAGCGACCAAGCTCAGGCTTTTGCTATTTTTTCATCTCCTTAGCTAAATAACTTTATTAACATTTGAAATTTACATCCCCTTTGGGTAATTACTTGATCATATTTTCTCCTGAATAGTATACACTAAACTGAATAGCTTCTCACTGTAGTCAGGTTTTCTAGTTACTGAAATAATTCTTGGAGCTTTCTCTTTTTAAATTCTCACATATGATAAACCATTACCAGTTAGAGATTTGCTAATTATTTCACTGTTGTGTAAACAGCTCCCACTTTCTATCTGATGTTCCCTTGATCACTCAGTCAAGGGCCATATTTACTTCCTTCACTGCCATGAGGCACTGTGTTGATTGTCCTGACCCCAAAGTCCTTCTCTTAACTGCTTTTCTCAACTGCTTTTTTCTCACAAATACCACCCATAATCTTGATTCTTAGATTCAGTTTTACTAAAATGCCTATTGCTAAAATAAGCCACTTTTCTCCTTGGAATTGATCTGTCCTTTTTAAGTACTCCATAGATTTTTATATCATTGGCAAAATCTACCTCCAAGATTTTTCTCTTTACTGCTGAAAATAGCACTAGACTAAGAAAAAATTAGTGCC
This sequence comes from Psittacula echo, assembly GCF_963264785.1. Taxonomy (NCBI): domain Eukaryota; kingdom Metazoa; phylum Chordata; class Aves; order Psittaciformes; family Psittacidae; genus Psittacula; species Psittacula echo. Next base: position 123,687,503 of record NC_137737.1, read on the forward strand.
TGGAAATATCCCCAGAAGATGATGCTTCCCTATTTTAAGATTTGTGGATTTACCACTTTTTAATCCATTTAATGTGTTCTAGTTGGAGCTGATAAAAATCTCAGAAAATACAGTATTTAACAAGGCTCAGAAGGAGAACTACTAATTTTATCATAATGAAGCAAGACTGAGCCAGGGACTTTTTAGAAGCTGAAGTATATCTATCCATAGAGCTATCTTGAGCAGCTAAATTTGTAAACTCATCAAGATGTTACAAACTTTTTCTGACAGCACCTTTTTTTCCATCATAGATATGTGTAAATCAACCAACTGCTTTTCACATGAAGTTTGTGAAACATTTTTGTTGTTTACGCACCATCAGTGAAAATATTACCAAAGTGATGTAGTATTATGCTTTACCTGGTATTATAGTACAAACTTACACAATTGCAAGTGTGATAGAATCCAACCCCAATAACATGAAGGGTGATTGATTTTGGTAATCAGTGGAAAATGGGGGGGGGGGGGAAATATTAAGAAGGCAGGCAGACACAGATATGCATCGGCACAGATTATGTTGGAAATAAATAGAATAAGAAAGGGGAGAACCGAGTCAGAATAAAAAAAAAAAAGAAAAGAAAAAAAACTCCCAAGTGGGTTTTTTATTTTGATTTTTTTTTTTTCCTGAATATAGGGGTATCAAGGACAAGTCCAAGAATACTTGAAAATGCTCCTTTCTGAGGACAGTCTAGCAAGAGCAAATCTGAAAAAGTCTCTGAGTTTGCTGGGCTCTGTTTAAAGGCCCATGGATTGATGGGGTTATGAACCCCTCTGAGGGGTAGGTGTTGTGAGCTGTCCCAGCCCTGGTAATTAGATAGGTTCAGCAGTCTTTATGAGTGGCTTACGTTTCCTGATTAATGTTTCACTTGTGCACAGATGTGATTTAGCTTTCTGCTGAATAAACACAACATGGGGATGGAAAGGTGATAACTGCCATACTCAGCAAAAAAGAAGGAGCCTATAAATATGCCAGTGGGTCAATAGAAGTGATTTCATTCTGCCTTCACAAGACTGCTGATGAAGTCTGACAGGGAGCTCTACTTCATTAATGCATCACAATGGTGAAGAAAGCCTGAAGGGCAAAAAGAGCCACCTGCAGCAGATTGGAGCCTGAGCTGCAGCTGTCAGAGAACAGCCAGGGAGAAATGAAAAGGGCTGCAACAAGGAAATAAAAAGGATATCATAGGCGGATAGGGTGTGTTTTTGCTCCTGCCTGAAACGGCTGAAAGGGGAGGCACAGTACTCAGGGCACTGACTGCAGATGAAGCTGTACTGATGATCAGGAACAACTTGGGGAAGAAGGATATTTTAGAAAGATACTTCAGTTAAGACACTGAACAGAAAGTGCTAAGTCTAAGGGAAGGGTATATGCAGAGAAGTTTAATGATTCATTAAAAAGTACGAGTGTTTACAAAAGAAAAATTGCTCACACCACAATGAGAAAAAAATAATGCACTTGGGAGGAAGCACTGGGAGAAATATCAGGTAGTTCATATACAATTGGGAAGTGTTATTACACTTGCTCTATTTCTAAAGGTCTTTCTGTAAGCATCTGCTAAGGCTGCTATCTCTACTGGCTTCCCAGCGTCCTGATTTTAAAGTCCCTGCCTGGTCTGAGAGGGTGCTGAATAACCAAACTAATGCAGAGGTGAAAAAAGGAAGAAAAGACAAGGATGCAGAGGCCATATACTAAAAATAAGTTCCCTGAAAGCCAGCCATGGAGCTGGTTGAAATCGCACAGTGGTGGTCTGTCCTAGGCACAACAAAGTAGGGAACAGAAAACTGCCCCCATGGACACCAGGAGCCATTGGGGTTCCTCAGCCTAGTGCTGTAGGTCAACAACCACAGGGAAGCTGATGAAAAGGCTCCATTCTTTGTGGTACACTAGGTGGGAAGTACGTAAATGAATAGACAAGGACAGAAGTTCAGTCAGGACCTAAGCAGAAGCACCTGATCCATATCTCTGAACCTTTGGTCTGACTCATTCCCATCAGCTCACGTTTTTGCGTGGGCACAAAAATCTAATTCCTGCATAGCCCTAGAGAAGTGCTGAAATAGCATGGCCCTTCTGAGGCCAGGATTAAACTCACATTGTCTCTGTCCCCTTTCTGATATCGCATTCTTCACAGATGGATCCTGTCTCTAACTACTGGCCTTGTCTGGATCACAAGATAGTCATCCATGTGCTGCTTGTTAGGTGCCTGCTTTATTTTATTGAAGTTTTTTATTTATTTTCCTATTGTGTTCCTATCCTGCATGCACAGGGCAGGAAGGATATACAGACAGATTGCTTACTGATCCTTTTGAATGCTTTCAGAAAATCCCAGGATTTCTCATTCCCCTTTTACCCTGCTGGGCTGTCTTTCTCCATCACTACAGTTTCTATACAGATAATTATTACTTCAGGCAGAAGTAAATTACTTGCTTTCACTAACTGAAAAGATCTCAACTTTCAGCAATATGTTTCAAAATGATTTTTTTCTTTCTCTAACACTTGTAACCAGACAGAGGCAAAAGCTGAATATATCACCTGTGGTACCTCTAATTTTTCACAGAAAAATGCCACTGTTGTTATACTAGGTTTTAAATGAGATGGTCGGCCACAAAACTGACTTCCTGAGGTGAAAGAGAAAATCCTTAATATAAAGATATTACACTAGAGAGGAGGCTATTGAATATATTTTTGTACAAGCCACAGCTTGGGAGATTAAAATTAGAGGCACTTAGAAAAATGCTCATAATCCACAGAGGGCAGAGATCAGTATTATATAGTCCTGAATCCTCCCCAGCTGACTGTTCCTCTCTCGGCTATTCAGTGACTAATGACATATTCAGATGACACAGCTTGAGCTGCAAACACTTATGAAGATGGTGAAGTCAAGAAAAAGAACTTAGAAAAGCTAAAAACAGACCAAGAGCAGTCATCAGACACTAAGATCTACCATTTCCTCTGTGGGAAGGAGACATGAACTCTCTTTATAGGATCATCACTCCCTGCTGTGCTGTTGGGTTGGGACCTTGTAAGGGAGAGGGCTTATGTCTCCACCTGAACATGGATTGTTAGGTATCACCTCTAAATGAGGCTAGTGAGCCACCCAAGGTTACTGTGGGAGGAAATTTCCAATAGTCTCGTGCCCACCAGAGCAATTCACTGCAACTTCAGCCTTGTCACTACACTAAAGCCCTTGGATTCAGGAGCAGGACAGGGGCTGTCCTGTCAGTACTTGTTATCTGTGACATCTCTTTTCTTTGTATCTCACAAGGGCACGCTGACCCAGGCACGTGACAGCACTTGCAAATGTGGAAGGTATATGACAGGGCAAACCAGTGATATGATGGTTGTGGCAAACTACCTGTGAGTGGTGCTATTTTGGGCTCTCTAGGTTCCTCCATATCAGTCAGCAGATGAACACGTCTTCCCTTAAAGTCCATTTTGAGGAATGTTTCTCTTGAAGGAATGTCCTGGGACTGGGGTGAGCTCAGCAGTCCTTGGCAACGTAGATCAGCATAGTTAAAATTCATATAGACATTAATGGGCTTCAGTGTCTGACTGGCAGCATCAGTCATCTCTATCAGTCTCCAAAATAAGTAATTTGGATTGCACAAGAACTAGATTGAAAAGCAGTAAACTCAGTTAAGGTGCAATGACCAAGTAAGATCAAGAGTCTGATGTCTGTCTCAAGCACATGCTCTACAAGAGCTGCTGTCATGGAGCTGCAGTCGATCAGTCGTTCTGCTCTCAGCTTATACCCAGACACAGTAACCCAAACCCACCAGCCACCAAAGCAAGTAGGCTTTCCACTAGGAAAATACATTGTGTGCAGTGCAAGAAACAGTATTCTTGTTACTGCACCTCTGAAGATGATGTATTACTCCAGCTCATAACTTTCTGATAGTTATGCATGCCTGTGTTTATAGAGTTGCATATTGACCTTGAGATGCTGCATCTTCTCAGGTCTCTCTCCCATCAAAACAAGAGGATGCTACAGCCTTGCCTGGAATAGGTATAACACACGTTGCATGTGGAAACTAACATCTCAAAATACAGACTGCACCCACTGACAAAAATTGGCTCCTTATGAGAAGTGAAAGACCTCAAGACACTGTTCGGGAGATTCAGTGCTGTATACCTGGAATCTACCAGGGATTTGGAGAAAGCTGAGGTTCTTAATGACTTCTTTGCCTCAGTCTTCACTGGCAAATGCTCTGACCACACCACCTAAGTCTTGGAAGGCAGACTTAGGGACTGTGAGAATGAAGACCTTAGGCCCACTGTAGGAGAAGATCTATTTTGAGACCATCTTAAGAACCTGAACGTGCACAAGTCCATGGGACCTGATGAAATACATCCGCGGGTCCTGAAGGAGCTGGCGAATGAAGTTGCTAAGCCACTGGCCATCATATTTGAAAAATCATGGCAGTCAGGTGAAGTTCCCGATGACTGGAAAAAGGGAAATATAACCCCCATTTTCAAGAAGGGGAAAATGGATGACCTGGGGAATTACAGACCAGTCAGTCTCACCTCTGTGCCTGGCAAACTCTTGGAGCAGATTCTCCTGGAAGGCATGCTAAGGCACATGAAAAACAAGGAGGTGGTTGGTGACAGCCAGCATGGCTTCACTAAGGGGAAATCCTGCCTGACCAATTTGGTGGCCTTCTATGATGGGGCTACGGAACTGATAGACAGGGGCAGAGCAGTTGACGTCATCTACCTGGACTTGTGCAAAGCGTTCGACACTGTCCCACATGACATCCTTGTCTCTAAATTGGAGAGACATCAATTTGATGGGTGGACCACTCGGTGGATAAAGAACTGGCTGGATGGCCGCATGCAAATAGTTGTGGTCAATGGCTCGATGTCCGGCTGGAAACCGAGTGGTGTCCCTCAGGGATTGGTGTTGAGACCGGTCTTGTTCAACATCTTTGTCGGTGACATGGACAGTGGGATTGAGTGTGCCCTCAGCAAGTTTGCCGATGACACCAAGCTGTGTGGTTCGGTTGATACGCTGGAGGGAAGGGATGCCATCCAGAGGGACCTTGACACACTTGTGAGGTGGGCTGATGCCAACCTTATGAAGTTTAACCATGCCAAGTGCAAGGTCCTACACCTGGGTCGTAGCAATCCCAGGCACGGCTACAGGTTGGGCAGAGAAGAGATTCAGAGCAGTCCCGCAGAGAAGGACTTGGGGGTGTTGGTCGATGAAAAAATGAACATGAGCCTGCTTCAGTGTGCGCTCGCAGCCCAGAAAGCCAGCTGTACCCTGGACTGCATCAAAAGGAGCGGGACCAGGAGGTCAAAGGAGGTGATCCTGCGCCTCTGCTCTGCTCTTATGAGACCTTACTTGGAATATTGTGTGCAGTTCTGGTGTCCTCAACATAAAAAGGACATGGAACTGTTGGAACAAGTCCAGAGGAGGGCCACGAGGATGATCAGGGGACTGGAGCACCTCCCGTATGAAGACAGGCTGAGAAAGTTGGAGCTGTTCAGCCTGGAGAAGAGAAGGCTGCGTGGAGACCTCATAGCAGCCTTCCAGTATCTGAAGGGGGCCTACAAGAATGCAGGGGATGGGCTCTTCATTAGGGACGGTAGTGATAGGACAAGGGGTAACGGGTTCAAACTTAAACAAGGGAAGTTTAGGTTGGATATTAACGAGGAAGTTCTTTACTGTGAAGGTGGTGAGGCACTGGAATGGGTTGCCCAAGGAAGTTGTGAATGCTCCATCCTTGGCAGTGTTCAAGGCCAGGTTGGACAGAGCCCTGGGTGGCATGGTTTAGTGTGAGGTGTCCCTGTCCATGGCAGGGGGGTTGGAATTAGATGATCTTAGGGTCCTTTCTAACCCTAACTTCTCTATGATTCTATGATCCTATGAGTCTATACCTGCATTCCCAGGTGCGATTTGAACTCATGGGTCTCAAGAGCACCATCAGTACTCTAAACTAGGTGCATTAGAACTAAGTGCCATGTTTGCTGCTGCTGCGAAACCTCATACAAGTATTACACCTCACTCTGCAAGGCAGAAAATGTTTGTTTTCTGAGTTTATTAGTATATAATGAGGATACAGTATAATTAATATAGTTTTGATTTTCCTATAAATCCGCATTACTAATAAGAATACAAAGTACTCAAAAAACCTTTTCAACAAATGGCAGTTGTCAATGATTAAAAATGGAGTTTGTGTTTTAAGTGTTATTTATGAATATGCTGAAATGAATAATTATTAGGTTATTTAGCTACAAGATAATTAAGAAAAGTTTTAAGTTTTCCTTAAACATGTCAGAAGCTACATCAGGAAGTTTAAATGCATGCAATGTCCTTTGATTTTTTCAATATCTTCTAGAAATCCTGTATCCAGTTGCAGACCAGAACATTAAAGATTTTTTCATATCAGTTAAAAAAGTTGAACATTCCAGGTGATTATTCTGTAGGTTCAGGTCATGAAGCGATAACCTCTGTATTGTAAATTCTTTTCTAATCTGGTACATTACTCCAGAAGTATTTTTCTTCATTCACTAAAGAATTAAAAATTGAAGTATCCACAGAAAATTAAGCTAACTATCTCAGCTGAATTTTGCATATGAATATTGATTCTAACCTGCTCTGTGTTGATTTAGAACTGCCTTAAAAAATTTAATTTTAGCCTTTGCAAATGTATATTTAAATTGGTACATGACAAAGATGCGTAGCTGCATGCAATTTTAATGCAATCTTCATATTGCTGTATTTGTAGAGAACTCAATTCAGTTGCTCATAACTGATTATTTTTATTATCTTTATTTTTTGAAATTGCTTAGTTAAAGGTATTTTTGTCTTAAATCTGAAGGGGAAATTCTTCTTAAGACTTTATCTTACACAAGATTTTTCAAACTTCAGAGCAGCAGTAGAAGCTGTCCCAGAGAGATCAAGCATCAATTTTGACCATTAAGCACTTGAACTGTATACTATTCATTTAGGGTACGTGTCCTTTATTATGTTACCCCAGTTTATGATAGCTTTGAGTCCAGAGCGATGTGTATTAAGAGCTATTTTGGTTTTGTGTCCCATGTGCAACTGCTATGCAATATCTAAAACTTACAGAATCTTCTTTGTAAGGTGTGATTTTCTGCCATAAAAATCTGGTAGGTGATAAAACTTTGGTCATGCATTCCTTAAAACTTAGGGTCTTTCAATGACATGCCTCAGCTGGAGAGGATTAATAGAGTGTCATGAAAGTAATTTGGTTTTCCGGTATATTTCAATGGAAGGGAAGAGTGTTCCAGTGGAGAAAACTAGAAGTGCATGAAGTCTTATGGGAGCATACCTTAACAGGAATGCTTGTCTCTCTCTTATGTCAGTCCTGTGACATTTAAAGTTCAGCTATCAAGCTTACAGGGAAGGTAAGAGCTTCTCCTCTATAACCCTGACCTCAGCAAATGCTTGGTGGTGGTACTGGTAGGCTCGTGGCCATGGTTAGTCTCTTGAATCTCCCTCTTTACTTGATATTGGGGCAATAAACCATATTGCTCTGAATAAAGTTAACAAATGTGTCAGTGAGAAGTTAAGGACATCTCAAGTGAAACTCTTATTTTTGTTTCTTATCTCAGAATGTAGTCAATAGACATGATCATGTTTTCCTCATTAAGTGCTTCCTTATTTACAGTGTATTGGTTTCCTATCCAGTCTTAGAGCCAACCAGTATCAAACACCAAATGATCTTGAAGTTTACAGTTAGGTAGAGTGAAAATGCTGGAAATGGGAAGACCCTCAAAAATTCCATGGCATCACAAAATTAAATTCCTGCAATAACAAATTGCAATATAATGAGGTCACATTAGAGGAATAAGAGGCCCAGATGCATCATGGGCCCAGATGATTTAATCTTTCTCTTCCTGTGGGCCTGCACCTAATTTTAATGAATATTTTGATGGATAGCATATTTGGTTCAAAATAGGTCTTTAAAGAGAGTTGTGAGAGTATTATCTTTTAAAGATGCTATGATAGAAATTCATTTCATTAACTGCCTGATAAGAAAAAATGACTCTAGAAATGCACTGGTATCAGCCATACTATTATGACCCATCTGCTCTTATTGAGTAAAGTGACAGTAATATATCCTTTATTGGTCTGTTCCTTGAATGCTGTAGAAGCTCATTTTCCTTGTCTAATGAAAAGCCAAGTGACACTAATGAAACAGGTACTGTATATGCCTGAACTTCAGGAAAAGAAACAGGACATCAAATAAAAACCTCTGTAAAGAGGATAGTCAGATGTAAATATATATGTGAGTCCACAAAAGAGAAAAAAAAACCCAATTCAAGAATGTAGTTTTATTATTTTTTTAAATTCTATTAATCAAATACGTGTTTTGGTCTAATGGCAAAGACCATAAGAAACTCTGAAGCAGAGTTTTGTCACCTTTTTGTGTTTAGTTATACTTCAGTTGGAGAAAAAAGTATCTTGTTCATGGTTTATTTATTTATATCACAGCTCTGAAACCTTTTCCTAGCTACTGTGACGTCACCTGAGGAACAAATATAGAGAGATCTGTTCTGAGTGGTCTCAGGTGGGGTCTCAGGCCCCTCTCATTCTTGTCAGATCTCTTCAACCATGGTGTATTGAGTCAGTGCCAATTAGTCTGATATTCAGCCTGTTGCTGTACAATTATCAGACCATTTCTAAAGTCTACAATTTTTCTCATGGTGCAGTTTAGCTACAAACTTTCAAATACACTTGCTTTTAACAAAACTGGTAATGAAGCAGCAGTTTTGCACAGACATTAGGTCCAGGTAGTTGTGTGAAAAGGGGAAGTTTTCATGCCTTCTGGAGGAATGTACTTCAGACCCATGTGCTGAGACATCTGCTGGGTCTGTCTTCTTATTCATATGAATATATCATTCCTTGTAAGAAAATTCAGAAGTGAACAAGGGCTCCCCAAAACGAAGGCTTCTTTTAAGAATAAATTTTAATGCAGTATATTGAAGGCTTTGAAAATAAGCACTAAGACTTTACCTGACTTCAGGGAGGAGCAAGTAGAACAGAGAAAACAGATGCTATATTATTTGGACACCTTGTGCTCTTGGGAACATGTCCTGAACTATACAGTGTAATTTAGACCTTCAAGCCCTTGTATCATAACTAGCATTTCTTCAGCCTTTAGGATATGGAAAACCAGATAAGGGTACCATGAGGAAAGAAGATTATAATCTCCTAGAAAACTGTGGGTGCGCAGGGCACATCTTCTGTAGCTGACATTTGGGAATCTGAAAGAATTTAGCTTATGAATGTGCCCTTAATGAATAATCTGGAATTAGATTTACTGCAAAAGAAATACAGAATTTTCCAGATTCTTTAGAACTTCTTTTCTCTAACTAGATTCATACGGCTTAATTCAATTCCTTATCTATGTAATGAGAATTGGTGGCTCCTAGCTGTCCATGTAGGAACTTAAGAAATTTTCTGGTGTATACATATCTATAGAAACCCTGGAAAATCTTACCTGAAAATGCTGGCAAAGCTCAACAGCCAGGAAATACCAGAGTTTAAATACCTTACCCTCTTGTGTCTACAAACTGTGTATGTACATTATGATAAAGTCTTTAAACAATGTGATCCACAACAGTTTTTCTTCATCTTCTTCTGGAGAGTGTTCCCCTATGTCATATAATGCTTAATATCCAAAAGCTGCACTGAGCATAAATTATTCATTTTTCATGGTCTTTTCTCTGATTCTGATCTCTGTGTCTTCTTTGTAGATATTAATGAATTTATTTATCCAGCATGCCAGCAACATAACAGGATGGTGTCTCAGTTTTACATATTGGGAACGGAGGCACTGAGACTAAAGCCAAAATCACCCTATGCCAATTCATTCTTGGAGGCTAATTTTCAAGACTAGGGCTTAGCTTTTCTGTGCATTCTGCTGCCTTTACGTGTTCAGAGTACAGCTGATATCAAACTTCTTCAATTATAAGAGTTCAATACTCCAGCTGTTTCAGACTGTGCACTCAGAAAATGAAACAGGAGCTATCATAGAGAAAGAGCTTGCACAAATGCTGTGATCAGTATCACACAGAAACTGTATGATCTAGATACAAAAAATTCAGAGCTCAAGATGATAGTCAAGGGACTCAATCAGGAAGACAGCCTCTCTTCTGGAAATTTTCATCCTGTTTCACCCCATATGTCCCTTAGCAACCAGACATGGGAGTCCTATATGTATACTGTCCACTTCACTTTGATTAATCCTTAGGACGTGGTCTGTCTGGTAAATTCCATGAGGCAGTACTACAGCAAATGAACATGATATATCATGTTTATTATATAACTGTTATACAGTTAAATATACTTTGAAACGTATATATGCCTGTGGAGGTTGTAGGTTATCCTTAGACATTGCTTGAGGCACTTCATGATTTTGAGTCCTATTTCTTGTAAACTTAACATCCCAGTAGCTGGGTGGTGAAATAAAGGAGACAGTAGGAGGAACATCCTCAAGGAGCTGACTTTAAAAGTTACTTTTGACAAAGTTGTACTCACTTTGATCCTTTCAGCACCTTGAACAGGCACATGATTCTGCGATTTGTTTTGGCAGTGGAAGCATGGCAGCTTATGTTAAAGACTGCAAGGCTAATTCTGTTATAATTAGTTTACAGAAGCTAATAAAAAATGCAATATCTGAACACTAATGGCAACACTGAAAACAAGTTTATGATCATGTGCTAATCTCCCTTTACTACCAGTGCCTCAAACAACTTTCCTATTCATTAAGATGGAGGCTGCAACTGAGAAAGTGCCTGCAGTGTAGTGGGCATTGCCACTCAGCAGGTGAGCTTCTCGGGCCCTAAAGCTGAAGGAAGAAGAGAAGTTACTCTCCTTAATTTGCTATTGTGATATTTTTCTACCTCTGATACCAATTCCAGTGTGTACATACATGATGTCTTAGATACTCATCAGCATTGTTTCTGATAGCAATTTTTCCTTCATATTTCATTGTATTCCATATTAGGAATTTGATTTATTTTAAACAGATCATATTTGATGCTTGTGAGACTTGTCATTCATATGTTAATGCTGTAAAATGAAGTTGACAGAACAATTATGTACATGCTTGGGTATCTGCCTAAATGTGCTGTTTATTTGCCCTGATAGCATGTTAATGTTTAGTTAGTGAATTTGCCTTATCCAGTTGGCTGTTCTTCAATTCTTGCTTTTGAATTGTCTTGAAGGAAGAATCTCTCTGCCTATACAATCTCTCAATGACATATAATCAATTCCCAATATAATATGCATATGTGTAATATTATAATCCCAATACTTGTGGTCCTTTTCTCCTCTGCTTTTCACCTCCTAGCTTGAGTACATAGGAGGGATGTATCTGATCAGTTCAACAGCTGGTCTGCATTTTGATGTGTATATGACTTCATCTCCAGACTTTTTTTACATACAGTGTGAGTACATCCCACTACCTTGAACCTCAGGCAGAACGTAGTCATCCCTTTAAACACAGTCTGGAACTGCACTCTTTGAGGTAGAAGAGCCATCCTTTCATTTGATCTTTGAGCATTAGCTTTTTAGCTGTATTGTTCAGAAGAAAAAGAGACAGCAATGGTATGAACAGCCAAAATAATCAGTATCAGTCCAATAATGTGTGACAGCTCCTTTTTGTGATCTCTCACTGCATTATGGGAATAGAAGCACAGATTCATCCAGCGCACATATTGTATATTAACTGAGGAGATACTTTTTGAACAAAACCAGCATTCCCAGTGTGTGTGTGCAACTCATTATATCCAGGAATGAAGCCACATACCCTGTTAGATCTGCATCTGCTACAAAATGCAACAGCTTGTCAGCTTTCTGGTTGCTGTATGTACTTCAGTCTGGTGCTTTTCTGCCTGTGTTGGACTCATCTTAGACTTTCAGACTTGTCAATTCCTCTGCAGGATGAACCAGAGCTGCATGGGAATTTTCTCTTTCTGCCCCTCCAGCTGGGACTTTCTAGGAAATTGTTTTGGACTGGGGAAAATAAACCAAGGTCCCTAAAAAAACTTCCTGGTTTAGAAGGCAAATGAGATCATTAATGCACAAGGGCGAACTTTCTTCACAGAGCCCTGGCTGTGCTGCAGTGTTACTCCCTTCCAGCAGAAATCAAGGCAGAGGGTGCAGGAGCACTCTTTACCCAAGCCACTGCCAGGGTGTGCACCCAGAACTGGGATCCTGAGAATGCTCCTGGGTCTGTCAGTTTAGGCATAATTACAGAACAGCTCCAGTTCCCGTGCAAGTTCCTCCCAAAAGACAAAAAGTGATTACTGACCCCTTCACTAGTGAATCACTGGATACTACTGAGAAGAACCTGGCTTCATCTTCTTTACTCCTCCCATGAGGCATTTAAATATTGCTTCTGATCCCTTCTGCTCCTGCTTCTGATCCCTTCTTTAAGTTCTCCTTGTATGTCAGATGCTGCAGTCACTTACTCATTTTTGTGGCTCTTCTCAGAAGTCTTTTCAGGATATCAATGTCTCTTTTGTACTGGGAAGCCCAGAACTGAACCCAGCAAGCCAGATGTGTCTCACCAATGCTGAGCAGAAAGGAACTGCTCAGCGGTTCCTCACCCTGCTGCCAATGCTCTGCCTATGGCAGCCTAGGATGCTGTTGACTGCTTTTGCTGTGTGGGTGCCTTGCTGACTCATGGTCAGCTTGTTGTCCATCAGGTTCCCAAGGCCTTTCTTTGAAGACTTACTTTCCGGACGGTTGGGCCCCAGTGCATTCTGGTGGTTGTCCTGGGTTCAGCAGTAGCAGTCATTTTTCTCCTTCTTAGTAGCTGGTGCAGTGCTGTGGTTTTGACTTTCAGCCTGGGAACAGTGCTGATAACACCGATGTTTTTAGTTGTTGCTCAGTAAGGTTTACTTTGACCAAGGACTTTCTGAGTCTCATGCTCTGCCAGGGAGGAGGGGAAGCTGGGAGGAAGCAGAGAGAAGACACCTGACCCAAACTAGCCAAAAAAGTATTCTATACCACAGCACGTCATGCCCAGTATATAAACTGGGGGCAGTTGCCCAGAAGGACTGGATCACTGTTCGGGTCATGCTGGGTATTGATCAGCTGGTCGTGAGCAGTTGTATTCTCTTCCCTTGTTATTTCCCTTATCATTATTACTATGGGTGGTAGCAGCAGTGGTTTTGTGTTATACCTTAGTTACTGGACTGCTCTTCTCTCAACCCGTGGAAGTTACATTCTTTCGATTCTCCTCCCCATCCCTCTGGTAGCTGTGGGAGGAAGAGGGGAGAGTGAGCAAGCGGCTGCGTAGTTCTAGGTTGCCGGCTGGGCTTAAGCCACGACAGTAGCTCAGGTTGTTCTCTAGGTATCCTGAAGTCCACCATCCCACAGTCACTGCAGCCACGGCTGTCCCTGACCTTCACATCCCTAGCCAGTTCTTCCTTGTTTGTAACTGTGAGATCCAAGCAGAACACACCCAACCACTGGCTTCCTGATTACCTGTGTCAAGAAATTATCATCACTGCACTCCAGAAACCTCCTGGATTACCCTGATGGATTGTCCCTCTAGCAGATACTGAATTGGGTTAGTCTCCCATGAAGACCAGGGTCTGCAAATGTGAAGTTTCTTCCACTTTTCTGAAGAATGCCCCATCTACTACTTCTTCCTGATCATGACTGTAACAAACAGCCAAGAGAACGTTGCCCATTTTGTTTTGCCCACTAATCCAGATCCATAAGCTCTCAGCTGGCTCCTCATCCATTCCAAGGCAGAGTTTCATGCTATGTTGTTCCTTTCTCATGTACAGGGCGACTCCACTCTTCACCATGCTAGCGTGTTATTCCCAAAGAGCCTGTATCCAGTCACTGTGTTGTGGCGGGTATGTGAGCTGTGCCCCATATCTCCATGATCCCAGTGAGCTCTGTGTAGCCCTGCATAGTCCTGCTTCTGCACACAGACCTCTGATTCTTCCTGTTTGCTCCCCATGTTGCATATGTTAGTGTACACTAACATGGGCACTTCAGAGAGGTACTCAGTCATGCTGATTTCACCAAAAAGGTTGAGAGTTTCCTCCATATTTCTGTCCTGTAGGTACTTTCATGTCTGTGTGCACATACTTGCACATACTGCCCTGTTTTGATAATGAACAGTCTCTCTTTTCCACATCACTCTGCACCGTTTGCTTATGAAACCAGCCTACCGCTTCTGGGGAATGCTGTCATCATGACAGCCATCAATCCCAGTTTAGAGCTCTCTTCCAGGTTGGCCAGCCTGTTGGCAAAGATGCCCTACTTGGTCAGGTGGGTATTACCTTTTTCTGTCAGTCCTCAATCTTCAAAGAAGGTCACAGGGTCCTAAAAGCCAGATCCCTATTTTCAACACCAGCTGTGCAAACATTTGCTGATGCACAGAACTGCAGAATTCATCCATTCCTCCCTGAGCCCTTCATCTTCACCAGTGGGACCAAGGAGACAGCAAGGGACCCCCATATCTTTGGCCCTCAACCAGAGCCACATAATCACTCCTGACATGATCCAGACCTCTCCTGGCTGTGCCATATGTGCCCATGTAAAAAAGTGCTTTTAGCATGACGGCCAGTTAAGCCGCAGCAGTGCCTCCATAGTGTCCCAGATGGAATCCCCCAGTAAGGGGTAAAACTCCCTGGGCAACGGATCAGGCCAGTGAAGGGGCTTCTCTGCCCTTTGCGGCCCCTGGTGTTTCCCCCTGCTCTGCCATGTGGTGCTGTGCACCACCAGCTCTGGCCATATCATAGAGGTAGGGTTGGGTCTTTGAATCTATGGGGACTTAGTTAAGATCCAGGGACCTCTTTTCTCATCTCTGATGCCACACAGATCCTCACGATTACCCACTATCTGTAAGCAGGTAGACCACCTCTCATCTCTGTCTCTGCAAGAGCCCCATGCACCCCTGCAGCCCAGCTTGGACAGCCATATCCAGGAGCTCAAGATGTGCCCAGAAGACTGAAGTTCATGTTTTCATACATCTTTACACTATTACAGACTCCAGTCATCTCGTCTATACACACACTCATCCCAGAGGATGTCATTTAAACAAATAAAGCCTTTTCTTCCATAGACAAAGAGGGAGGAAATGTGGGTGTTTCTTTGTCCCTTACATGCAAGAACCAGAGGAGCTTGAATATGGGAATATGCCATTTATCTAAAAAGGCAAATTTGCTTTATCTTCAAAGAATTACTTCGACAGCCGGCTTCAACTCCTGGTATGTAAAACCGCCGATAATGCTGTGGATCACTGGTGTTTCCTGGCAGATGTGTGGTTTCATTCAGTCACGTTTATTAAAATGCTTAACTGTTTTGATTAGCCTAATAGATATACAACACGGAAACAAACTTTTCAAAATATTTCCACAAAGCAGGATGTTACATAAAACTGCTGGAAAGTGATTCAGCATAGTACTTTTGTAGGAAGGCAAGCAAAAGTATTTGTTTTTGAGAGGATAGAATATAAAAGGATCAGAGATATGATTTCATTCTCCTCTTCAAGCCTCTTTCCAGATTTCTAAGTCTCTCACAAAGCAGATGTCATTTTTAAGATTTAAAACAGGAAAACACTAAAAATCAGCATTCTTCAAGAATTCTGCTATACTTTATTCCCATTTGCCAGTAGAAAGCATGAATCTTGAATACTAATTACATAGCAGTTTAAGAAGGCAGAAGACTTCATGAGGCAGCTACAAAGCAAACTCCAAAACAGCACCATGGGATAACCTCATTGGTTCCAGTGGCTGGTGCTTTTCTGTAATCTCTTCATATTACTGCAACTGTTATTTAACCCTCAGAAGCTTAAATAACATACAAAAGCCCCAGGAATAATGCTCAGATCAACAAAATTCTATATTTAGTCTTGCTGGTAAAATTGCCAGTGCAACGAGCACTGAGATCCTCAGTTTCCGAATCTCTGATTTTGCAGGATGAGGGCAAAGAGACCCAGTCTAGTCATTAAAGGAGATGCCTGTCATTTGGGTTATAGCCAGTGTCCACTGAAATGTATTCAACTGGATGGCTTCCCAAAAGTTGCTCTAGAAAAATGGGTCTCCTGAGTCCCTCGTTTTTTTAAAGTAACTGCTTTGTGTGATTGCAGAACACAGTGACATGATGGCCAAATTTCACCAAGAGACCATACTAATCCTTGATTTTAAAGACTGAATTAACATCTATGTGCCTACAAGTAAGTGAAGAACTGCCTGTTCTTTCTGGTTTTAGGCTCTTTTCTATAAACTACTAAAGAAACAAGAAGTACAGATTCCTTAAAAATCCTCTTAAAGTTGGTACTTATTTGCTTATATCACTGAGTAGGTTGGAACTGTGAAAGGGAAATATCCTTCCAGCTGCAAAATCAATTCACAAGAAAGTGGTGGGCCTTTTGAGGCTAGATGACAGTTAAGTAAGCTTGATGGGCTGTTTTCCTGCCTGTAGTGCCAGCTGAGTTGTGTTGATGCAGAACTGCTTCTTTGTTTCCTGAACTCTTCTAGACACTGATGATGAGCAAACTGCAGACCTCTGAGAACCAGGAAGTTGGCTGCTATTTCAATACAGCCATTTTAAAGCAATATCCAATGTACCTGCAGCACAGGTGCCATTTTACAAAAGATATAATTTACACTAGACTTCCCCCGATCCATCAAAAGACTCACAGATATTCCCAGAGCCCACTTGCTGCTAAAAATTCTCTTGATAAGGAGAAACAGCAGTTATTGCAGCTCTAGATCTCATCAGTGAAATAGGCTTTGCTGAGTTCTTGCAATTCATACCCAGCATGCACATAGGGAAGAGAGGTACAGACCCCTGGCCTGTGAAACAGTTTCTTTAACCTTATATCTTAATCTCAGCCCTGCGAAGATTATCTAGCTCCCCCCACTTTCCATACTGAATGCAACTGGAATAAAAACTGATCATTCCCAGGGGCTATTGGCCACAGCACACTGTTAAGGTTAAACAGCTTGCATCTTAAATTGGTTTTCAAAGGCTTTATATTGCTCAAAGTCAGCACTGTGCAAAAGCAAGATACATCACCAGGTAAACTTAATGCTGTATTAATTAAGAATTCATGATGAGTCCTAGTATCTATGGACTAGATGGTACAGATTTTAGGTCCTCATTGCTGATTTTCATATTTTGCCTTTGCAAAACATAATGTGTAGGCTGAAAACCTGTGCATGTAGAATTGTTTCAGCCCAGAGGAGTGATGTGTGAGACACTGATACATGTTCTCAAACCACCTATAGGTGTAATGTAAAGCTTGGGGTGGATTTTTCATTTGGCTCAGTGAAGAAGCACGCCAAGAATATGTTGAACCTTTTGTCATTATGTAGGTGCATTGAAACATGTCAGGAACATGAATAGTGTTTGCTTGGAAGATGTTCCTAAAGACAGTATGGTGGCATACATTATTGAAACTGGCCTTTTTTTCTTTTATAAATCATGTCAAATATATCCCAAAATATGTTTAATTATGAGTGGCAGGAAAATCTTCACATGGTCCTTTCTTTGCTGGTTGACCCAATGTAGACTCTTGTTAAAAAATTATGTGCCTCGGAGTCAATTCCCTGGAGCATTCCCAAAGCATTTCCTGGATAATAATGATGCAATAGTTTCCTATCCTATTGATGGTTGTCCCAGAGCACCTCCGAACAAATGCTCCCATTCCCTGAAAGCTGCTCAAGTACCAGGATGCTGCTATAAATGGTTGAAATGTGATGCAGTTTCCCCTTCAACTTCCTCCAGCTCAGCCTAATGGGGATTAAGAGCCATTAAAGGCTCTTTGCAGCATATGCAGTTGCTATTGATCAGTTGTTTTAGCCAATGATCTGATTACAACCATCTTGTCTTTCCAGTGCCTTACTGGCAGAAAGAAACATGCAAACATACAATAAAAGGTGAGGAATGAAGATACCAGACCTTTCCATGCATGCTAAGAATTTGTTTAGTTGCTAAAATGAAAGGCGCCCCATGTCTTTTTTCATGAGTGAAAGTTTCTACCTGCAATCCAAGAAGCCAGTTTAGAGCAAACCCAGATATATTAATAGAGGTCAGGGAGTTTGTCTTGCCAGAGCATGGCACAGTGAGTTTTGCATTCTTTGCTGGATGGTGGCAGAGCTTAAACAAGATGAGTTTGGGAAATGCTTTCCCCTCCACCATTGCTGAAAAGTTTAGGGAAATTTCTGAGAAGTGGGAGTGCCAGTTCCTGCTCCCTTGGACTAATAAAGTGGTTGAACTCTACTTTTGACTGTGCTGAGTCAGCATTCTAATCCCTGGGCTTTTCACACAGGCAGGTATTACCCTTTGCTACTCAGAGGTAACTCCTCATCACATGGAACCCAACTGTGTTCAAATCAGGTGAATTACAAAGGCAGGTACTGGATTGATTCCCAGTGAAGGGTAGTCTGGGCAGCAGTATGTTGACCTTCTGACTCTTCCACAGCTGAACCTTCTAGGTCTGTGGACTGTGGAGGCTGTGAAGGATGCACAGAGGCAGACTTGAAGTAGTCAGTATCAAAGGCAAATGTACCAGGCCTCCCATAAGGGAAGATGAAGCTGAGCAGAGCCTTTCTGTAGATCTTATCCAAATCTGGTTTTGATGCCTATGTTGTTATAGTATCTTGAACACTCATCCTCCAAATGGCTTCTCCGGCAAGGTGAGGAGGCAAGGAAGAGCACTGAATTGAGAATATTATTATAGGAAGCTTGAAATGAAAGAAATCCCCCAAAACTCTGATGGTCCTTTGTGGTCCTAGCATTTATTTTGCGGTATTAGGTGGCTCCTGGGGAAGACATCAAGCTTCATTTCCCTGATTGCGACAGTCTTTTATTCAATGATGGCGGGACAGAGATACCACTCTGGATTTCTTGTTCAAAGCAACAAAACTGCTTTGAACAGTTAGTTCAACTTTTGAATTGGAATTGGGTTTAGGAGAATAGGTTTAGCAGCTCACACCTGTGATCCAAGATGTGAAGGGTTAGTTTGCTCTTTGTGACTGGACAGGATATACAACACAGATATTCAAACCTTCCTCAGAATGTAAATTATTTTGGACAGTACTTCAGAGCAAAACCACAAATTTGCTCAACTAGCAGGACGTGTCACTACTTAGATTGGGCTCTAGGAATCTCTCAGGAGATGGTTCGGGTGGGAAGATGTGTAAACACCCTCAATAAAGTACTGGCACTTTACATTTGAAAGTGCATATTAGTAGGTGGCCAGGGCAGAAATGATCTCTGCCTGACAGTGAAAGGAAATGTTAGCAACTGAACAAGAGCTAAGGAAAGAAGTGGGAGAGAGGTGTCTTCCTCTCTTGCTACTACAATAATTTGATCATGATTCCTAGAGAAGGAAGGATGTGTTTTGTATTTCTCCTAATTTCTTGATGAACTACATCCATCTCAGAGCAGCCTGGTACTCCAAAAAGGACTACAGAGCCCTCCATGTGCAGAGGACAATGACCTGCTTCAGAAGTATAAGCATGAACAGAAAATTACACTTGCCTGCCTTTGGAAACTGCAGCATTTATTGGCAGCTGAATGACTCACTATAGGACTTTGGTGTTCTTAAAAAAGACAAAAACTCAGAGAGGGCACAAATAAGCTATCTAGTTCAGTGGTACCTGGCCGACGAGGCTATGGCCCTGTTCTGAGCCCTGATGACTCAAACATATTTGTTTCCTATATGTACAATGGAGAAATTCATAGAGCATTTTATTAAGCCTTTATCTGATTCTTGAGTGGTTTTCTTTTGTGCTAGTTTCCAGCTCGATACTTCAGTTATAATAGAGACAACTGGTTTTGATGGCTGAAAGATCACAATACCCTAAAATCTCAACTCCAGCAGGCAACTCCAGAGGAACTGTTTCTTCCGAAACGTTCTCAGTAAAGCTCAGTGGATCAGGTTGTTGATTCTCTTCCTCGCATAGGAGAATTTCATGTAGGCTTCTGCTGCTGTGGGTATCCCTGCAACGCACATTGCTCCCAACACAAACAGCATGTAGCATCAGGGTCCTTGTGGGCTACTGCCTGGCTACAGGCACAGCTCCTTAAGAGAAGTAATTTGTGACTCCTGACCAGCACAGCAAGGAGCTGAGAATCATCCCTGCTGACTGAGATGCCACTGGCATGAAACTCCTCCAGCTGATGCATGGTGGGAAGCTGCAGCTGGAGGGAGCTGGCTTGAGAATCAGGAGGGCCAGACCAGACACGACCATGCTGAGAGGAACTGTGAGGAGCTGTTACAAACAGCTGCACCTGCAGGTGTTTGGAAAGGGAGCATACTGCTGTAGACCGCTGTATCACAGTATCAAAGGAAACAAGTCACTGTGGGCTAACAAGTGGACAAATGATGAGAGACGGGGAGAGTTAAGGAGGGGATGTGATGCTTTCCACGGGAGTTTTCAGCATGGCTTGTGGGAACCAGGACAGCTGCAGTGACACAATAAATAAAAGAAGTCTCCAGTAAGTTTCCCCTCTAGGGCAAATGTGCACCACTAGCATAAAGAATTCATGAAGTGTAAGGCACAGCTCCTCTCCAGTTAATATTTTGGGTTTCTACCTGCTTTTCCATCTTCACAGCCTTGAATTCAGGCACTCCTGCAGCATCTGGATACTAGGTACTTGCATCTCTGAATCTTATATATAGGACAAGCAATTCTGCCATACTGACTTGCCTTATATTGTCTAATTAGGTCTTATGAAAGGCTGCCTTCCCTTCAGCAATGTAGACTGAGAAACTGGGTACAGTGGAAATGCTGCCAGCAGCTTCTTGCTATAAAAAGCTAATAGTCCTTTGTGGACCATGAGAGGAATGACAGAAATACAGCTTAAATTCTGGACTTCTTACATTACTCTTCAATGAAACAGTGCCCTGACACCAGGACGGTGAGATCAGTTTCTCCATATTGCAGTCAATGTTCCCAACAGTGGTAGGTCAGAATTTTCCATGTCAATCAGTCATTTTAATGCTGACTTTGAAAATCCACAATGCTGCCAACTCTTTTGATCACAAAAATCGTATGATTTTAGTGTTAGAGTTATTTTACTCATCTTTTAATTGTGTCTGGCAGGATCCCTTTCCTGTTTTACTGTCTTGTCTTAAAATCCCTGGCTCAGAATCAATAGCATTTTCCATGATTTTGTATGCAAATAAGGTCTCAGTCGAAGCTCTTCACCATTTCCTCAGAGAGGCAGCTTCTAGCTCAGGTGGCTATCTGCTCCTCTTATTTCATTGGAAGTCACTTATTCAGATTATCTACCATTATTTCTGTCAAAGAAGATGAAAAAGGTGTGTTTTTTTATAGAGGGCTTTTCTACATGTTACAAGCCTGAAACTGCTGTCTTAACACAAGCAAATTCTCAGTCCTGGAGTCACTTGAGCTCTCAATAGATTTAGGTTATTAAGTCTTCTAACTTTCAGGAAGTTGGAATACAAATACTTGAGTTTACCCTAGGTGAAGCATCTGGGGCAGTTATGTCTCATCTAATGCTTAATGGTCCAATTGCTTGGTAGACCCATTCATAATTCATCAGGCATCTGATTAAATGTAGTTTAGTCTGACTCATGTGATAGTGTTTGAGGCTAATTTAAAGGCAGAACATTATACTTGCACAACTTGTCAATATATGCTAAGCATGTAGAATGAACTCTCTCCTTCTGATTAAAATATATGAACCATTTTATATGATTCCATGTTCCAAAGAATACTGATGTATTTTTCTAGGATAGCAGAAATTTCTGTTTACATTGATAATTGTTTCCTCTTTTCCCTTCTTTTACACTTTTTCTTTCATTGAAAACAGCAAGACAGGGTTATACTGTAAATCTTTTGTTCATATCTATTTTATATGCAGTGACCCACTCAACAGAATCTGAGTCCAAGTCTAGACATGTAAAGATGACTTAGGCAGGTGATAAAAATAATTCTCTGTTCTTGAACATTATGCAAATACAACAGAAATGCATTCTATTAGTAGTCCTCAGTTATTTTCCAGTCAGAGTTCAGTATTAGACATTATTTTCCTGACTTTATGTCAAGTTGATAGTAGATTTTGGAAAATGTTAAGTGACTGCTGTGCAGTACAGTTTTTATGTACTGATGATCTTTATTTAATATCATAACACACGAAGAATCTTGCCCAGTATATGTATTTCTTGAAAAGTCATGCAGAATAGCAGTGCTGACAAAATATTGGAGCGAATCAGCAACTACTCTTAGCTTTAGCAAAAGAAAATGAAGAGCAATTCTGGCAATTAATAGTATGTCCATTTAATTGTTAAGTATAATATTAAATAAAAATGCAACAGATTTATATAACACCACAAGAACAGTAGAACCATAGATAACTGAAAGCATGAATTTGTAAGGAAATATGGATAATAGGTAGATGTGATGTCCTGTGCATAAAAGGTTAAAGATTGATGAGGAAAAAGATGCTGAGGAAACTCAGTGTATGCTCATACAGAGCCATCAGATCTGGTTCTTTAGTAAAATCTGAATTTTGCACTTAAGACAGGAAATCAACTTTGTTTTGTTGGAAAATTATTAGGTAGTCTTCCTTTTCAAGTACAGAAAACTATTTC
Organism: Psittacula echo; assembly: GCF_963264785.1. Taxonomy (NCBI): domain Eukaryota; kingdom Metazoa; phylum Chordata; class Aves; order Psittaciformes; family Psittacidae; genus Psittacula; species Psittacula echo. The sequence continues at coordinate 123,710,120 of NC_137737.1, forward strand.
TGAGAATTCCCAAGCAGATTCATTAATTAGAGTTAAAGAACCCTTTAAAATTCCCTTTAAGGAAAGGCATATCTAATCTTTTTTGTTGTCCTGAGGGATCTTGATAACACAGACTCTTCAATTCTCCACAGAATTAAAAGTTACTGGAATATTATGCATATGCTATATTTGAAGATTTCCTTAGGAGTGATGAACTTTCTATATCTATAAATCATTTTATCCTACTGTAAGGTTAGCACTTAAAATATTCAGAAAATGTAGCAAGAAATTGCTGTCTTTCAAACCACTGCCATCTCCCATTGTTCATAGGTGTATGGCCAGACTTTGAGGTAAAACAGAAGTGAGCATCTCCACCAGTCTTAGCCTAACAAGTCCTAACCAGGAGTAATTTGGCTTTATTCTCGTTGTATGTGCTAGAGAGAAGCAGTCATACTGAAGGCTGCCATCAGTGGGTCCTAAAACATATAATTTTACAACCATTATTAGAGATCATACCAGTCTATTAAGACTCAGAAGGTTCTGTCTTGAACTAAAGCTGAGAATTTTTTAGACTAAGGATTGAGAAAACAAGAGGGAGTAGATGAAGGTGAGAAGAAGAAGAAGATGAAGGGCTGGAAGCGGGGAAGGAGAGAGATGGAAAGACAGAGAGCAGCGTACAATCCATATATTGATGGTACTGCAGCACAAATGCTTCAGTTATCCTTGGTTTGACATGCACATTTACTGGGGAAATTAATGAATGGAGTCTTGTGCTGAGAAGAAGGTTCTCTTGGGGAGGAGCACTCGTGGGTTAGCCTTATGCCATGACAAAGAGATCAGGCAGGTGGGCTGTGTATTTTCACTACTCATTGAATGACGGTAGCTGTAGCTGTGCAGCAGGCTGGGTAAAGGAGGAAAAATGCTTCCCTGGAATTTTTGTAATTTCAAAGCAGAACTCAGTTTTGATGTGTTTTACTTCCCTTTAAGCAGCTCTTTGAGAGCAGTTGTAAAATAATGGTTTGATCATGCAGCTGTTAATGGAAAATGAATTCTGGGTGTCTAGATAACATAAGAGGTTTGATTCAATGGCAACAAGGCTTCTTTAACTGTAAACCAGATTCCTCTGTGGGTGGCTTGGAAAGAGGACTCTCTTCAGTCAGAGAACAGAAAAGACGCACATGACTTCAGCGTCCAACTCTGCAAAGGATCATCACAATAAATTTAGAAAAGCAATTCATAACCTGAAATGCTCTTGTACCACGTATTCTATGTTTTTTAGTAGTGAGCAGGTTTGTAAACATTTGATGATTGTTAATTCCCCATCAGAAGAAAAAACACAGCCTTACTTGGACTCACTTCTTGGGTAGTTTTGTCTTCTAATTGCAGTTTTTACATTCCATGTTTTTAACGGAAGTGTTATTCTTTTGCCAGCTTCTTTTCCGGTCTCCTGGCCAGTGTGTCTGGAAGACTAGCTTTGTGCTGCTGCATTCACTTCTTTGTGTGGAAAGAAAGTGATTTGCTTTTTGTATGCCATTTATAGAGAGCTTCTCCACAGTGATGGCGTCTCCTCCCCCCAACAGCTCTGAGCATCCTCATAATGTGGCTACCCGTCACCTGATGTCCTATTTTCTCATTGGCTCTAGCTGTTCCCAAACTTTGTGACTCCTGTGAGCTCACGCCCAGCTGTACTGGCTCTGAGTCTCCTGCAGTGAGACATAATCTTCACTTTCACTTCTATCATTTGTCCTTAATATGCCAGAGCATCTGAACAAGTGCTTGCATTCATTCCCAGAGCCCCCCATCCTAGGTTCAGCCTGGAGGTCACCATGGAAATAGATGTATTCTTTGGCTCTGTTATGAGACCTTTGCTACTTGCTGGAGGACTGTAACACATATCGCATCTGAGACAGGGATTTTATATTCAGATGACCTTTTATTTCCTGAAATTGTCAATACTGTCTCACCCTGCTTCTGCTGTTCAACTACAAGTCAGGTGACCGATTAACTTGAGCGATGGGATTTCCCTGTGATTATAAAGCCAGGTGACTGTGACAAGGTCACCAGGAAAAACACTCTTGTGATTTTAAGCTTGACAGAAGTCTGGCAGGAAATGCAGATGAGAGAAATGTCACACTTAGGCAATGATAACCTTAAATATCAGAGTCTGAGCTCAGAAATGTTTTTCTTTTCAGACCTTCAGAAGGGTTCATGAAATATGTCTGTTTGTTCATTCCTCCAGGATACCCTCTCTGTTCTTACATCTCAGTGTGTTATGATAAATAATGCATTGCCTTCCCAATAGCCTTGATAAAACTGCTTCCTTAACCATATGAGGAGTACATTTCAAAAAGAGAACAAGCAGAGCACAGAGATGGAAATTAACCCCAGGACCGCCAGCCTCCATTAGCAATAATGGTGTCTGACAATTCCGGGGTTAAATGAGAAGTAGGTGCCTTTTTACTGAGTTCTGCTCTTTGTTCTTGCTTTAGTGTGTGTCATTGTGGAGACTGTCATGTAAGGTTAATGACAGCCTCTCATTACCCTTGTCAAATATGTAATAATGTGGCCCAACAACAGGGCTGAATGCCTCCTGCTTGTCAGACCCCTATGTTTTGCCTAGCAGATGGTCACTGTGTTTTGGAGAGGCCCTCAGATTCATCAGTGCTATCCTGAACACGTGTGTGAGGGAGGCATTTTTCCCTGATGGGACAGTTCATGGATGGAATACTAATTGGGCACAGCAAGACAACTGAGGATTTATTTATTTTTGCTCCTGGTAGGAATATGTTGTGTTCAAGGGAGGGAAGGGGGAGGGAGAGAGAGGCAAAACCCTGCTTCTGCCGCTGTCAGCCCTTTTTTATTGTCTGACTCCTTACACTGGCAAAATTGCTGTGTGTTAGGCCTTATGCTGAAAATCTGGGCTTTTTGGCTACAGTGTCAATCGGCATGAAAAGCCAGGCTTCGGTCAACTCTGGATTCTATATTTTGAAAGTCTGACTTCTATTCTCCTACCTCCTAAAACAGTAAACAAAGTTGCTGCTTATTCACTATGAGCTTTGGAGAGCATCATGTTAACATATTCCCTCGATATTACCTCCCTAGTTATTAGGATTAAATATTTATATTGTGGTAGCTGACCCTCCTGTGTTAGGCAGTATGCAAACAGAAAATATCTGTTCCTTCTCAAGGGAACATAAGCCCCTTTCTCATTAGGTTGATGATGTGAAAGGCAGCGGTTTGCACTGTCTGATGTATCAGTAGCCTGCTCTGAAAGCTGGCATACTCAGCCTTTGACCACACACCCATGTCTATCAAACAGAAACCCCTTTGCAACAGGAACATACACTCTTCAGAGGCTTGTGCTGGGACTGCCCTAGTTAGGTACAGATTTATTTATTTATTTTTAGATTATTATTTTCCTTTCTTTAAAAAACATTTTATCACTTTACTGTTCAAAAGATTCTTTAAAATGCAGAGCTAGTGCAAAGTGACGTCATATCACATTTCCCCATTTGGGAAACTTTGCACTAATGGAACTCCATTGTTCTTTGTTGAAAATGCCCAATAAGAGCAGCCTGCAGAGCCATAAAATAATGCTTTATCTGATGTGGTTAGGTACAATTCGTCTACCTCAAGGAGTGGGATTGATGTGACTAAAATTAGGGTAGTTATAATTGTCGCAGAATGGACTCAGTCGGAGATCAGTGTGATCAGACAAAAGCCATTTATTATAGAGGACTAACTCTTTATATACTATTTCTTAAAGTTGTTTAAACTAACTTGGCCCATTGTGATTGGGTACATATCTTTAAGGCCCTTAACAACTAACGTATAATAGGTTAAGCACATGTGTGAGAACCTGACCTTCAAAGTTTTCCAACAGTTCTCAATTTAGCAACTCAGTAAATTCCAGCTCCTTCTTATCTTGCTGGGATTCTCACTCCCAGTGCCTCACTCCCATCCTCCTTCACCTTTAGTTGTCCCTTCGTTCATGTCGAACTCCACATGGGCACTTGCTGATCTGGGTATGTGGCCGTTCTTTGCCAGAAAATCATCCACATATAATGGTGCAAATATTCTTAATGTAGACAATACCTCAGTCTGCAGAACAAGAAAAAACTGTTCTAAAAAGAATAATCAGCCTATTTGTTTCAGAGGGATGTTAACTATGAAACTGAAATATAGCAGTGTAGAAATCAACATGGTTAACTATTTCACTGCTAAGCCTTATAATGGAGATAATCCTTATCACAAAGAGCTAATTTTCCTAAGAAGTAGATTCAAATAATGTAGTGAAAAAATAAAGTGGGAAAGTACCCTGGTTGCTTTATTCCATTTTGTATTACAATTATTAAAACTCTCTATTGTTGATTCTAATGAAGTAGCCCTGGACTTCCTGTTACCGCCATTGAAGTGGTGTGCATTACATCCCAGTGGAAAGACGTAAAAAACCCACATGGAAAATCCTAATCACTTCAGGAGCGTAAGGAAAACAATGTACAAAAACTACCTCTAAATATGCCCATGGGTCTTTTCAGGAGATTTAGTCTCTGCACTCTCCCATCCCTTTCAAATCTCATTGAAACTCTTTGTTTTTAGCAGTAAAATGACTAATTTTCCATCTGTAAATGATTCTGGTAAAGGCCAGATCCAAAAGTGGAGGCCTAGAGTGGCACGCACAGCTTAGTCACCTCATCTTCTGGGGCTGTGAGTGTGCATCTGAGAGAGTGAGAGGGACTTTTTCAGGCTGACAGCAGGCTCTCAAAAAAAACTTCTGCAGCCAGCAGACTCTAGTACTTCTTTTTTAAAGACATTTACTGTGAACATTACTTAACCTGGCATAGATCCATTTTCTCTCTACCACTTCTCTCGTACTGAAACAGCAAAGAAATGGGACATCTGTGGACAGATACTTCAGGAGATGCCTGCTCCTTCATACTGGTGGTTTTCCTCACAGAAAGGATCCTAAGAATAGAAGACAAGAAATCATGGGAAGTTACTGAGGGTTCCTGTGGGAAAACAAAAGAGAAACAGAAAGGATGCAGTTTGTGAGTCAGTTTTCTACTGTGCCCACACACATGATGATGCACTGTGTCCTACAGGAATGGGGCACCAAAAAATGTAATTGTTACAGTGTAGTATGTCCACTTTCTTAAGAAGACGTGGAATACAAAAGTGTAGGCTAAGGCTGCTACTTAGTATATGTAAAGATGGTAAAGGAGTAAAATTATGTAAATCACAACGGCAATTGAAACCAGGGATATTCTCAGCAAGTATCTCTGAAATGAGCAGACATGTAATAAAGCCAAGAGTCATCTCTGCTGGTTTTCTCAGTGCTTTCTGAGACAACACAAAGCAATATGAGTGTGCAATCTAAAACTTCCTTTTTTTTTTTTTTTTATAAACCCCTTTCTAATGCACATTGCAGATTAAGCTTGTAAATTTTTTGTCTCTACAGTCACTTTGCTAATGCAGTGTAGCTCATGACTTTAGAAAATGCTGAGAGATAGACAGCACTCCCATGTGACTAATATTTTAAAATGAAAGCCCCTGAATTACAGACAAGAACACAAGTCTGGAAACACACACAATTTTGTTTGACCAGGAGGGGTGGTGAATCCAGCAGTACGTTAAGAAAAGTGTGGAAAAGTAGCCTAATTTTCCTGCTGTCAAATATTAGTAAGGACTGAAGTGCAAAGACATTCCTACCTATGTATGCGAGTATGGGAGAATAAGGTAAGAAGGCAGAAGTGATACACAGGTGGTAAAAGAAGAGTGCTAAGGAAAGAAGGGTAGCTCCTAAACTCCCAGAGTGAGAGAGAGGATTGGAGTCAATGTCTGTTAATGCTCATTTCCTCACAGAATGAGAGTGGGTCAAAAATGTAGCTCCAGAGATAAAGAAAAGCCTAGCTTCAGTGTTGAGATGCACAGCTGAGCACTCCAAGGCAATTAAAATGAATTGGCTGAATTTGTTTATTTGAAGGTAGCATGAGTGAAAGTTCTCCTTATAGGAATTCAGGTAAGGCTTGCCTCTGCCTGGGAAAGGTGGGGCGATTGATTTGACTGATAGAATACATTATAGCTTACTGTTTCAAGAGTATTGATATGCTGGAGCGGAGTACATAATGTGGAGCCACACAGATTTTTTCCTAAGCTGTATTCTGAATATGATGTGAGAAAGGCATCAAGTTACTGGAGTGTCAATAAGCCAGACCACATATTTATAGTTAGCAAGCAAAATATGTTTTGAAGTGTTAGCTCTCTGAACCCTTATTAATCCCAATTCTTTTAGTATTTTCTATATTTAACAATTCTCCTATTGCAGATTGTGACGTAAAATAAGAATGCTACACAGGGGGAGTGAAGACCTGCAGCTGCAGGGGAGACATAAGGTCTTGGGGTAGCCATGTGGCTGCCTAGTCAAAGTTGAAAATAGGATGTGAATAATGATATTTGTGTCAACTGCTTAACTGTTGTATTTGGGGCAGGAGACATTACTTGGCAACATTTGATATATGGATTTTTGGGTCTTCTCAGAGAGTTCTAGTGGTGAGATCATGGAATGCTCCTATTTTGTAGATATCAGAACCTGCACAACAGTGTTGTGGTCACACGCTTGCAGCCACAATGGAGGATAGCAGGGAAAAGTGAAAAAATAAATCCAAACATGAATAAACCCATAGAACTTTCTTTAAAAAATAAAAGTAATTACAATCTGGAGTCCAGTTTCTTACTAAGCTTGAATTCTTGAAATGAGTAAATAGGAATAAAGGCACAGGTCCATAGAGGTATGTAAAATAGACTTTTCTCAAACTGAGCTGTGATCAGCTTGGACTACCTCTTACCCAGAGCTGCGTATCCCTAGCTTTTATGTAGTCAAGGAGAGAGATAGCTATGACACTTACTATATCTATCTAAGTAAAATGTAATAACTTGCTTTCTGCATTCACAGCATGAAACTTGAGACAGTTAGGTAGCTCTGGATATTGGGCAGTATGAATTTAGATGTCTCAGCAGGCAAGCAAGTTTATCTTGGACATTGGTCTGAAAATGGTCCCTGGTAAGGCCATGCTTTAGATACAAGCCACATTGGGGGGTTATTACTATAATTAGTACAAATTTCCACAAATGAGTGATTCAGATTTCTTATTGCTTGGTTCCTCTTAGCTAGTGTTTTCATTTGAGTGTCACAGACTCTAACCATCATATATTTACCATGAGTGTTTTGAATTCAGTAGAGTGGTGCAGCCATTGCATTAAACGTTAGCTTCTTGTTAAAGTCTTTTATTTCCCACAAAGTTTGAAATTTTCTTTCCTAATGATCTGCCTCCATGTGAAAGCACTCAATACCACAACGAACTGGATCTGAACATATTTAACTTCTCTGTAAAGCAAAGAGAAATGTACCTTATTTTTGTGTGGACAGCCAGGACAGATCTGTCAGTTCCTAGTTGACATGGCCCTCTAGTTTTTCAAAACCACTGATGAAAACTTTTCCTGGATAACTAAAGCTTAAACTTTAAAAAAATGAAAAGTTTTCTTTGCTTCTTAACTGGCACTTAATTATGACTGTGAAAAGCAAAGTAATTTGAAAAGGTGCAGAGCACTTTTTTTTGGAGGAACTGGAAAATTTAAGACTTTGCTGTGTAACAGCACAGGAAAAAGAGCAAAGCAATTTTCTCTATTTGGAATAGGAATGATTTAATTGGCTCCTTCTGATCCCTTATTAATTAAGAAATATTGTAGGCTCTTTGAAGCCTGCTTTTGCTTCCTATCTAAAAACATGCCTGTCAATCTTTCCCCCTGTCTGCATTATCATACAGTGTGTATGGATTTTAAAGAGGCAATGAAAAGTCTGCATGTTTCTTCCCTCCTGTGTTTATGCCAGGTCTGAAAGAGCAGCCAAGAGTTGAGAAGCAATAGTGATCCCCAGCTTGCACATGACTTTTCTAACAGCACAAGAGAGAAGAAAACTTTCCCCGTGCCTATTCTTGAGTATCAAACCCAAATTTTCTGTATGTAGCTTCAGTTGGTATGATTTCACTAGCCAGAACTTTAAAGACAACAAGCTCCCTCTGAGATTCCTAATGAGACCCAATGGAACACAAAATTCAAATGCACGGTTTTATTTCCTTGTGTGACCTTGTCAGGACACTGCAAATGGTCACAGTCCCCAGGAAAAACGACAGCCTGAGGAAAATGACTGAACCAAAGAACCACATTTGTTTACTGTTGGTAGGAAGAAGAGTGCAGCCCATCCCCTGCTGACGGGCTTAACGGTGCATCACATCACAGTTTCTCTCAGAGGAAGACAGGAGAAACCTAAACAAGCCTGACTCCCCCTGAACTGCTTCCTCAGACAGGATGCCCTCTCCTCTGGGAGGAGCTCTGATGTGGCTATGTGCCAACAAAACCACTTCGCTCACACAGTGATGCTGGTACCTCAGTACTTGGATAATGATAGTACAGTCTTCTTCGTTTTGATGTTTCTAATGTTCTTTTAAGTTTTCACAAAATCTGAAGTCTGCTCATAGTGTCCCTTTTTCATGAAAATATGAATAAGCAAGATGATATAGATCTGTACAGACAGCTTTTACTTTAATTCCTCTGCTACTGGTAGATTTGATTAGAGAAAAGTGCTGACCAAATATTTTAAATATCTGCCAGTCGATTAAATCACACTTTCTCCTTATCTTCCTGGCATATGAGGTTGACTTGGGCATAATTTTAAATCCTCAAGTTTAGATTATGATCTTTAAAATTACATTAAGCTTGTTTTGATGTTCCATGTGAGGACAGGACAAAAACCCAGGAATTAAACTAGTGCTCACATTGCAGCATCATAATAGTATAGGTTCAGACTCCAACCAAGAGGTAGCAAACAAATGTGTCCTAGAAACATACATGCTTCTATGCTGAATTATGTCACTAGTTCTACTAGAAAGAAAGTAAAAGTGCTCAAAGCCTCAAACTAGATCTTTTTTAACAGGACTGTGAGGGGTATCTGGGCTATACTTTTCTTAACAGGTTCTGGCACTAATTCAAGCGTCTTCTTTGAGATACATGGGTAAGCTTTGGTTTCAGAAGTTAGGATTGTACCTTGGTTGTGTAAGGTTGTGCAATTCTGGAGTCCCGCAGAAGCAAACTGCAAGTGTGTAAACCATTAGTGGTCCAGCTTTTCTTACTGAACTTTTTTCCATTGCAGAGATTTCCTCAGTCTAGAGGAAGGTAGCTGCTATAAGTCACGATATTCATTGGACCAGATAGAGTTGAGAACAAAATGAAATTACCAGAGTTTACTAAGTTGTTTCCCATCTGCTGAGCTATAATAATTTTCTGTTCTTGGCCTGTTCCAGTTGCGAGATAATATGGTTTAGCATTAACCTCTTTCAATTAACTTTAAATTCAAAGGCTTCAATTAAGTCACATCACTTTACACCTGGGATGGTCTAACAGTATGCATGCAGTCATCTACCAGTGATTACAGTAGCTCAGCCAACAAACAATGGACTGGTAAACTCTAATGTGGTCATGCATCCAAGTCTTCAGGTACCCTAAGTAACTCTCATAAATTACCTTGAAGGTGCTGCTTCTTGTATGAAGTAGGCACAGCATCTTATCTGGAGCCAGGGATAGGACAAAGCACAAGGGTGAAGTGCTGTCAGCTGTTGCTGCTGCTGAGCTGCTAGCGAGCAGCTTTCTGAAGTGGCTGCAGGGTTACCAAGGCTTGAATTTCCTAATCCCTGGCCATTTTGATAGCAGCTCTGGAGATCACCAGAGCCTGGCTAAATTAATCTGAGAGGAGAGGCACAACAGTCTGGTCAGCTTCACGAGCAAGTCTAAGCTTTTCATGGCCCCTTAGGGAGACCTCCAGAGAATCCATACTCTCTAGATGTTGTAAAAGTGTTACAGTTCAGGTCTCTGGTTTTATCTACATTAAGATAAACTTAAGTGCAAAGTCTCATACTTGTGGATCATTGATTGCAAGTTGATGAAACTGGCTGAATATAATCCGTAAATTACATCTGTAAGATATTTTATCTTTTTCCTTTAAATACATTTTTCTGTCATTTTGGAAGGCTCTAGTTATTGATTCATATCTTGACTGGAAGAAATTACAGTGGATAAGATGAAGAATAGAATGAAACTGAAGGACTACAAGAAAATCAGAGAAGCAAAGATATAGAGACACTTTAGGGAATCATGATGCTTAAAGGAAGAATTTTAACAGAAAAGTAAATAACATGTCTTCACTAGCTACAAAATATTAATTCAATCCAGAAAAATAATTATATTGAGTAAGCAACAGAGAAATCTTTATTTTAAGTGTTTTTCCTGTTGACCACCACAGTATGCTTTGAATACGACTGCAGTCCTCACTAACATGAAGAATATAGTGATAAAATCTCATGGAAGTGATTAAAATCCTTGAGAATAAAATGAAAAAATGCAGGAGTTTGGTACCTTAAAGTAACAGAAATACAAAGAAATTTAACCCTTGCGAAGCCATCTTATAGTTCCTATAATCTTGTCCAGAGAAAGATATTTCATTTTGATTCACACGTTAAAGCTGCTCTAAGCTATGCTGTACATAAACATGGGCTTGTGTTTCAGCTGGTGCAAATACAGTCAACCTTGTTAATTGGTGTTGGTCTCTGTAGTACCTAGAGGCAGGGAGCCCGCAGAAATGCCTTAACAAGTGCCATGCCAGGGAGGGTGGTGGGGCACAGGAACTCTGGTGTGTGTTTTGCTGTGTGGTGTGCTGCAGTTTGCTGGCTGCCTGCTTGATAACTGGCAGGGAATCCAATCCAAAATTGACAAGATTCATGTCTTCTGCAATGCTTGGACAGCAGGGTCCTGTCCATTCCCTTTCCCTGCCAAGCAGCCTGGCACGGAGAGCACAGTGCAGATGGAGTGGCACAGCTCACCTGGGCGCTCGAGACACTCATATCTGCAGTCTGACTGAACTCTATTTGTCTTTTTGCTGGTATTTTCCCAAACTAAAAGTTGGAATTTAAAGCACTGCAGCCTTTACTTAAGTCTCCTTGAGAGCATAAAATAAAAGAGGATAAATATCACTTTGCAAGTGACAATTGAATTTTATAGGAATGTGATATAAGTAGTTACATAGTAATAGGTTTAATTTATCACAACACTGTCTTAAGAAAAAGAACATGACTTATTTACCAGAAACTAGTCTAAGCCATTTGAAACATCATAGCTTTATAAATATTCTTTATATTCTTTGGATCTACTTTTTCATAGCTTCTTGCTTCTTCCAGACCTGGCCCTGTATGTGGCCATAAAATTATCAACTAGTGCCAAAGACAGAAACAAAGTTAGAGACAGAAAAAGTTGGCACTGGATAATTTTAGGAATTGGCAAAGGGATGAGCATTTCAGTCTGTCCGAAACTTACTGATGGGAACTGCACAAACAGCTAATGGGGATAAATGGTTTGTGCTCCTCATTAAGAAGCAGGAAAACTGCAGAATGCTAGAATATGTGGGGTTTTCTGAGTGATAGCTGGAAGCAGGGGAAAATGACAGGTTTTGGAAATAAAGGAAAGAAAGATGTGGGTTAGAAGGAGATCATCAAAGACAATACAAACAAACTACTCATGTGTCTGCTGGGCTGTCTTTAGTTGTCAGTGTACAAAAGAATATTTAAGATAAAAATGTTGCTATAAATGCCCATTTTCTAGGGTCAATGCAATTATTCTCAACTCTGGGTGCGTTAATGGTTGAACATGAATAGTTTCTATGGACAATTAAAAGGTGAGAGAGTCTAGAGTTGTTTGCTCAAAATGTTTTGTAAACCATAAAGTCACATGCAATAGCTTTTTCTTAAACAGGCTTAAACAGACTACTGCATTTCCCATCCTTCAAGGTAATGTCAGGTTGTATCTGCTGTAACCTCTGATTCAGGACTATCCTTTGTGATCTTATTTCATGTCCTTTTTCTGCATATTTCAGCTTGTTGATAACTTGTATTTTAGGCTTCATGGCATTCATATTGCAGCTGTGTCAGGTAAAGAACTTAGAACCTGTAATTATCAATATTGTGACTTATTTTAGTGTTTTGGAGACCTACACCTTCCAGAGATTAAAGCAGAAAAAAAAATTACATTGCTTTGTATAATATATTGATCACAAGTATATAATAACATCTCTGGCTCTGAGGACATCACTGCTTACAGTCAAAACCATGGTTTGCTTTTAGCCTTATCCAAATAGATTATTAAGCTGGAAGGTGAATTGGTCATTGCCCTTCTCTTTGCTCCTCAGCTCAGTGCAGTATATTAACTGCAGAAGCATGTTAAAGCAGTGTTGATTTCAATCTAAATCAGTAAAAGCAGCAGGTAAAAATTGCCAGCTTGGTACCTGCTCACCTTATCTGACCAGAAGGTTCCCCAAAATTTGGGAAGACTGGAAATGAAAATTAACCAGTCTGAGAAAAAGAAAATAGTTACGCATTCCTAGTGCAGGCAATGCTCCTAGAGCCTAAAATGAGCTCTACTTCTCCTGTACAGTTTCTGAGGGAAATAAAAAGCATGCAGTAGAGCACAAATATGCCCCGAAATTTTAAGGAGAATGTGCGCTGACCTTTAAGCAACATGCACACCATTGAAGAACCTACCTACCAACAGGCAATTATAAACCGCCTGAGATCCGTGGGGAATTCAACTGTGGTTTTCTCCCTGCCCCTCTCCTTTCTTGGACACAGCCATGTTTTGCAGCATGACCCTGACAGGGAAAGCTGTAGGGAGGTGCAGAGGGGCTGAGCTGAATTGCTGCTGCTGTGGTGTCACAAGTAAGGGCTCTGCAGCTTGCATGCTGCCTCTGCCCAGTGCTTTGTCACTGTGCCTAGTAAAAAGAATTTTCCTTTACTCTCCAGTAAACTGTGCTCACTGAAGCTGTGTCTCTTGCTGGATTGTGTTGACACTGCTGTGACTAATCCTTCTGAGGATGGTTATACTCCCAGCCTGGAAGAAGAAGAGGTACCAGCATGCCCATGCCACCAGGTTGTGTGTGGAAGAGAAGGGCAGCAGAGCAGCATTGTAACCCCTTGCAAACAAATGGATTGATGGCAGGGGTCAGGGCTCTCTTAGAAAGAGGTTTCGGCAGGCTCTGCTTTGAGGACCTTTCTGCTCATATCTGGTGAGGATTAGTGATGCATCTTCCCAGCCAGTCCATTTCCTTGTCCCAGTTCTTGGCACCCTGCTGGTAATGTCTGAGTGAAAGGGTCACGGCTGCTGAAGCACGTGAGCCTTCCTTCACTCAGAGAGAGGTGAGATCTGAGCACACATCTCATCCAGGTGACTTGATTTAATATTTCTTTGTTCCACATCACCTTCCCGGGCAACATGGCAACATTGTCTTTTTTACTTTACTCCAGGATGAGTGCAACCTTGCAATGTGGGCTTCATGGTTCCTTTCTTTTCCACAGGCTAAAATAAGTTTATAAAATATACACAGAGTCAAAACATTTCAGAATAATTTTAGCATCTTCCTGTGTAAGGTTGTGTCCCACAATTATTTTTAAAAATCATTTTTCTTGCGCATTACAAACCTCAGATTATATGCAGTGTTTGCCTTGATTTATTTTTATTCCTGCTATTTTCTCCCTGTAAGACTGGAGATATGAATCTGCCTTCCCTTTAATGTCATTGTTACTTCATTTTTTCAGCAGTCACACCCACACTGTATCCATCCAAACTTGTTACCTGTGCTGCTCTGGGCAAGAAAGAAGGGAAGAGATTTAACAAGGACAGCTGTAATTTTCCTAACAGGATAAAAATCAGCCAATTGGAAGCCCTTTCTCAGTAGACACTGACGAGACACCAGAATACTCTCTCCTCAGGTGAACGCAGCAATCGCATCCCTCACTAGCACTACGGCGCGTCAGTGCAGTGGAAGATGGCGAGCTGCACGCTGCCAGCTTCCGTTATTTATAGCATCAAGAGCTTTGGGGTGTGAGGCAAGCTGTTTTTAACACAGTGGCATTTTCTTCTGTTTAATCATGGAGTAACATTGTTTTTAGAAAGTCATCACTTCTGCTCAAGAGAGTTAAAACATTACTCTGCTGTACCTAGTTAAATAAGAGAGATCTGTGAAATAAAAAAAAACAAAACAAAACACTTTTCCAAGGCTTTAGGTGATTTAAAGGCCATTGTGTTGTCTGGAAAATGTAGAAAGGAAAATCAATAAACAGCATGTAAAAGAAAGAGGAAAAATGGAATGAGACACATCAGTTAGGCTCCTGCTCTCTCCCTTTTTGGTGCTATCCGTTGTGCTCCCAAGCACAGCATGGAGATCCTATGCCCAGAGAAATGCACAGAAACCTGCTTATACTGAAACAGTGCTTGCAAGACTTGATAAGCAAATTAGTAGAATAATTTGTTACAGCATTTTCACTTAGAGCTCACAAGGACTTTTCTCATTTCCACCTTTCCCCTCAGCACTTTCTTAGGTAGTGCTTACAGAGATATCCAAGAACTCAGACAGAAGCATGCCAGGGACTTGTCTTTCTGCAACAGGATTTAAATAATTCCCACTGAGTTACACAGCTTCACAGAGATGCCTGGTATGCAGAACACACCAGGATGTTCGTAAATTGTTAGGAAATGGGGGCAGAAAATCTCCAGTGAAGGACTTCCTGTGTTTTGACAGTGTCACATTTTCAGGTAGACCTCAGGGCCTCTCAAACACCTTTCAGAACTAGTTTATCATTATATCACACAAACGGGTGATTAGAAGTCACTGGAAATGCAACAACCCTAATTTAGCTTGAAAGGAAGCTTTATTTGTGAACATTTTAGTGTATTGAGCACCCACAGCTCATTTTAGTTTTTGCAGTTCAATTGAGTTTAGAAATTAAAAACAAAACAACAACCCAAACACAAAACCAACCAAACAAAAAGCCCAACAGACTTCTGCACCTTTGCAAAATGCAATATTTTTAGCTTTTTCCTTTCTTGCCCACAGAAAGAACAGTAAAAGCAACAGACATGGAGAAAACAGGTGAGAGACCATAGTTTGGCCTTAAAGATAGGGTAGGTGCACGAGTGTTATGAAAGAAGGAAAGAATGACCCACAGAGACATGAAGATGGATGAGTTTGCTGCTGGTTTAATATTTCCTGTGCAGCCCCAGCTCGGGCTCAGTACCTACCTCCATGTATCAGATGAACTTTGAGGACAGCTGGAAAAAATGATGTTGACTTTCAGAAGGGTCCTGGAGTCAGTCAGAGCAAGAACATGTGGGACTGACAGAAGGAGCCAGAGGCCATGTGGGTTCCAAACAGTTGGAAGCACCACACTTCTTTATCTGTTTTCATGAGCTGCATCAGCTACAGACTTCCCTTGTGACCCTGATGTTAGGCTGCATCTCAGCTATGAGACCCAAGAGGGCTTTGGGCTTTTCAGCTTGTGGTCTGGATCTCATCATGCTCCATCTCGATATCTGGGTTAGTCATTTGTGTGCACCAACCTCCTTTCACTCGATGCTCTAGGTAAAAACATGTAGTCCCATTTGCAGTGACTGGGGACATGTCTTGCCTTGCTGTGGACTTGCAGATCACTTCAATGGCATCCTAAATCTGCTTTTTCACTTTGGTTTTCCATATGCAAAACAGAAAGATAAATTTTCTACCTCGGATAAGCAAGTGCCTTCCTTAATAATAAAACAATGAATACATCCACTTAATAATCACAAAGTGCTAATGTTAATGAATCTATGTAAATACATAAATAGCTAAGGGGTCATGAATTCCTGCTACATTGAAGTCAAAATATGGACAATTCACTCATCAAAGAAACAGATATTTATTACAGTCTGTTTTCCTGCAAAGTCTCTTCCTGCCTCCTGCTCGCCCCACGAAGGGCTTCACGAAGTCAATAACACCTTAGGTACTTGGATCCCTGTGTCTATAAGCAGCTGTTTTGTCAGGAATTCAGCTGAGAGAGATTAATTCTCAGCCAAATCATAAGGACTAATCAACGTTTTTTAACTTTGGCTGTTTGACCTGAGAAAAATCTCTCTGAAGTCTCCAAGAGTCCTCCCTCTGTAGAGAGTTTCTGGTATTAGTTCCTTGCATTTCCATGAAGAAATAACTTCCATCCCTGATATACTCTGTCCTACATTAGTGAATAAAGTAACACATTTTTAGGTTGCTGAGGTAAGCTGACCTTAGGCCCCTTAATTACAACATACCCAAGGTTTTAATTAATTTCTAGGACTGAACAGTGAATGATGTCCCAAATAGCTTCTGAAAGTTGAGAAAAAATCCTGTACTTGTCAAAGGAAAAATATTGAGTCAGGGCCAGGTGTAATATTTTTGCATCCTTTCCAGACGTTGAAATGTTTTTGAAAGGAACAAAGTGCTATTAGACACGTTATGTGTGGTTGATGTGCTCAAGTTTCGCAATAACCACTTTGTGTAGTGCTGTTGCATTAAGAAAAAAAAAAAGAAATTTAATACCTGTGGAATAAGGCAGACCATTTCTCTCAGAGCCCTTTGCTAATGCTAAATCCAAAAACATCTGCCATTAACTTCAGCTGGAGTATGATGGCATAGGCTATGACAAGTATTGCCTGCTTCTTCCACAGAAGAAACATCTGTAGCTATCTGAAGTTTTACCAATAGAGGGCTCTATTGGTTTGATTTAAGTCACAAAGAAGGGGGAAGTACACGGTTGTGTTTTTTTTTTTTTTTTTTGAGGAGGGGGGATAGGGTTGTTAGGTTGCTATAGTAAATCCTATAACCTATATAAAAGTGGAGTCAGCCGAAGTGAATTGAAAGAAATGCTTAAAGGGACATCGTTTAAGTGTTTCTCTATCTTGTTGTAGCTTTGTTTTGGTGTTTTTGGAATCCTAATGCTGGCTGACTTGCTTATCTGCTTTTGGAAAGGCACAGTCCAGAATGCTGTGAGGTATTTTAGGAATAGGAAGATATTAGTAATGTGATAATTTTAAATGACTTGCAATACTTAAAGCCTACCAAAAATAAAATGATATATCTATATGTGCTTTACCAATTATATTTTTTAGTAATGTTTGCTCTTATGATGTGTTTTTAAACATAATGCACAAAGATAGATATGCATGTTAATGGAAAAATGAAAATTCATGTTAATAAACATGAAAGTGACTTAAAGGAATATATTTGCTTTCCCAGCTAGCTAGTGTTTTTATTATATCCCCATTAAGATGGAACATAGTATTGGCTCAGCTGTAGGAAGCCATACAATAAACTGAAAAATAACCTAGAGTCTTTCTGGGGTGTTTAACTGCTACCCAGTGCCTGATATCTCTCACTAAACACTGCCTTGATGCCTTGACTCACCTCTTCACTGCCACAATAGGCCTTCCTATTCTACTATTCAGTTTTTTTATCCATTTCTCAGTGACTAGAAAGATGCTAGTCATATAGTGTATTCAAGCTTTCACAGGTTAGCTAGACTGAAGTGTATATGTTCTATAATGCACAGCAAATGAAATTCACAGCTATTTTAATGTGGACAGCACTGAATCGTAAAAAGGAAAACAATACTAACAAATGTGCTTATACATGCGTGATGGCTAACATACACATTTGCGTATAAATATTATGTGTGTATCTATCTTCTCAGTGGAAGGCTGTGATTTTTAGGTGTACTTGCCTTCTTAAGACACAAACTATAGAGCTAACCAAGCAAAAACCACTGTCTATATAAATGTGTGTTTACATACATACACACACAAGAAAAATATATATCCAGTGTACAATTTCAATGTGTATGAATAGGGTGCATTGAAGTTCATTTTATTGTGCAAGCACAGTTCAAATTCCATTTTCATGCAATGGTGCAGTGACAATCTTCTTGTAAAATAAATATGGGCCACAAATGAAAATACTTTAGCTTGCTGTTTTTATATTTTTTTCCTAGTAATGAATACAGACTTCAACTTGGAAAAATATAAAATGATCCTGCTTTCAGTATAAATGTCCCTCCAAAAATCAATTCCAATTTCATCTTTGTTTTAATAAAAAAAAATGAAAGAACAAAAAGATCAGGACTATAAATAATGGCTACCTGTAGTTTTCATAAATAAGTATCTCCAAAGCAGTGGAAAGCTGTAGAAATACATGGATATTTTATTTTCTCTTCCCTTATGAATTTGTTGCGTCACAGGAATGTGTATAAATAGATGGCTAGATATGGCGTGGATTCAGATTCAGCCATTTCCTCCAAATAAAAACATATGTTTCCCTGTAGATGTTGCTTTTTGTCCTTTGGAATGCATTAACACTTTAATAATGGAAAGACTGCAGTAACGTATGGTCTACCTATGATGTTAAAAAAAAAGAAATCTCATAAATATGACTCTATAGGCCAAAGAAAGCTGTATATGCTTATGCCCATGTCATAAATCATCCATCCTTTGTTTAAAAAAAAGAGGTGGGGGAGGAGGGAGTGAGGGTATTCTTGCTGAAACCTTTACATCTTGTCTGGAGAGGGCTAAGAAATACAGCCATTGGCACTCACCTAGATATTTTTACAAAGTCATGGCTCACTCATTGTTCCTCTATAGGAAGGGTGTTTTGCTTTTCTTTAATTTTCAGGGAGAATCTTGTTCTACTTTCTAGCCTTGTAAGAGAGGAATGACTGCCTTTCCCCACCCCCAGGTTGTAACTTTAACTAATAATTCCCCCCTCCCATGGAAATAAGTAGATAGCATGATGTTATATGCAATGTGAACTGATTTGGGAGACTTTCAGTTTACTTTGCAGTCAGGAGAAATGGATACATCTTAATTATTTCGCTAACTGCTCACGCTTTTTTATTCTGGGGTCCATGCTATGTTTGTCTAGAGAAAGACAAATATACTAACCAACCTTGCATGTGCACCTCTGAACAGACTAGAAGCTATATTATTGCATTAATTGCATTTCATGAAGATAACGTTAACTAGAGGGAAAAAAAAAAGAAAAACACCTTAGAAACCAGTAACTCAGCTCATGTGGCTTATCTGGAGTATCTGGCTTCCAGTAACACCACACTGAAAATACTAGTGCGCTACAGCGTTTTATCCTTCTTTTTCTTCAGGGCAGATTGGTTCAGCCAGCACTTTATTCCTGAAACAATATTCATACAGAATGGATTGCTAGATTTAAATGTACTACCCAGTGCTGTTGATAATATAACATTATTCTGTCCCTCCTTCACCCCTCTGTAATCAACAAAGCATGCATAACAGTGGAGTGTTTCACTGTAATTTTGGTGATGTTTTGCCTTGCTTGATTGGAAAGTATTCTGAGGCAGATAAATAGGCTCGCCCCCAAACTCTTCCTTCTATTTCTCTTGTTGATGTTGCAGAGAGTAGTTCACTGCAAGATGTGAAACAAGAGGTACAGTGAGTAGACTGGGATGCTTCACAGGGAACAAAATTTGCGGCTCACTGGCTTCTCCCATCTGTATTATTAGCACCATATAGATTTAATAATTAGGTGATTGAAGACATTTTGATGATGGAGCGGTTTCTATGATCTGCAAAAGAAAGCATCTGTTTTCCTCATGTACCAATTAATCATTTATGCAGCAGAAAATACAGTAGACTACCTTGAGGATGAGCAGGTTGGGGTTTGTGTAAAAACAGCAAGGCCTGGCCTCGAAATTATGTCATTCTGACCTTCAAAGTCTCTAAACCAATTATTTTTCAGCCAAGCGGTAAACAAACAGTACTCACTTCTGTCTTCACTTTCACCTCACTTTTTGCCCTCCTGTCCTCACAGAGGGCATGCCAGCTTAAACGTCACCTTTCTTTTTATTTTCCATTTCCTGTCTATGTACTTTATTAGCACATTTTTCTGTTTTACAGTTCTACAAACTGGTTCGACACCAGCTTCATCCCTCTCAAGCTCTACTGTTCAGACTAGGCACTGTTCTGCATTGTGGGAAATATGCAAAAGCACCCAAACATTTCTTTCTTTTTTTTTTTTTTTTTTTTTCCATGATTGTCAGGCATGGATTCATTTTGGGAAATTTATATTTCCAGAGGCTAGGACTTACTAAAGTTTGCAAATGAAAGAAAAGCAGATCCTTGGATCTCACAAAATGTGTTGCTTTGTATTATGACAATGGTGTTCACATGCCTGACATCCTCATAATAATATTAAGCTCTTTTTTTTCTAGCATTATGTACTTTATACATTTGTATAAATGTCACAGCTTGTAATCACTTCCTTTGTCATCGACGATTAATCTAAAAAAATCGAATAATTCACTGCCCCTTGCCATTTACATATCGCCTGCTACCATCTGTTCTTCTCAGCAGCAGTAAATGATGGGTAATTAACTCAGTGCCTTTGTCTTTCCCTTGCTGAATGTCTGACACATATAGATTTTCCTCTGTGTGTGTATGCATGCGCGTGTGTCTGTGTGCGCGCGCGCATGTGTGTGTGTGCAGGGAAAGGAGAGGGGGGTTAGGAACAACAGAGAGAAAAAAAATAAAGGAAGATTCTGTAAGCCTGACCTGAGAAAAAAAGTCAGTACAAAAACATTTGCAAAGGAGAAAGCAGGACAGAAACGTTGGGGATGAGAAGGGACTCTATCAGGTGGCCTTTTACTCTCTTAATGTCAAAAGAAAGCAGGACTTGGCTGTGGACAATAGGTGCCCTGTGCATGTAAGTAGCCTTTGCTAAAGCTGTAAAGTCAAGGTCAAGATGCAGCAGCGAGAGAAAGCTTCATATGCTCCTCTTGTCAGCCTGAGTGCAAAGGGGGAACATGAAAATGAGGCCAAATGGAGGGAACACACAATGCCATTTGGCTCCTGGACTAGAAGCCAGAAGGTTCACAACGTGTCATATTGAAACTATGATATAGTGGCTCTGCATATTGCATCCCTAGACAAGTGAGCATGAGACAGTATGCAGCGCGAAATTAAAAAAGAGGAAAGCAATACCCAAAAAGCATTTTGCCCTTCCTGCTAAGCACCCCAACATAGGCTGCAGAAAGGCAGGAAGAGAAGGCATTCCCTTAACATTGTAGAAAATGTGACATGATAACCTAATGAGTGTTTCCTGGTACGTCTCCTTGATATTGTTTATAAGGAAAGGAAGAAATAAAAACCTGAAAATGGTTCAAAATACTTTTTAGTAAAGGTTTTTAAGATGGAGAAAGCATAACAATGTGTCTTGACTACCATTAAATGTCTGTTTATTTATATGTATTTATTATAATTTATTTGTCCTTAGGTAGTATGTAGAAGCCTCCTTCAGGGTTGAGGGCCACATTGTACTAGGCACTGTAAAAGCTTGTAATATGACACAGTATTGTCACTCACAACATCCTCAGGGGTTGGCCAAAACTGCATGTGATGTGCACTGTGTCTTTCATTAAAAGAAAAAGAAAAAGAAAAAGAAAAGAAGTTAGTTCTTTTTTTTTTTTTTTTTTAATGTGATCCTGTTAATCTCAAGGGAGTTACATTGCCCAGATAAGGCTTTATGCTAACTGAGTTTTTCTACTTATGCTATCTCCATGCCACATTGTACAGTGTATGAAGCTTTGGGTTTTTAAACATGGAAGAAATAACAATTGGAGATAATTTCCCTGATCCAAGGCCTTCTCTTTCCATTACTCTGCCTCAAAGCACTTTTTTCCAGGGCTTTTTTCAAGCTCTTCTAAACAAGGCCAGGCTACGGGTAACCTCCCTTGCTCATTCTACACAAACTGTCTTAGTGGTTGTACATATCTCCATTTATCTCTCTTTCACATACTCATATAACCTTCCTCAAATTTGACTCCCATGCTACTCTGTACATCTTGAATGCAATTCCCTGCGTGTGTAATGATCTTGGGAAGTGTTTTGCTCTAGTTCAGATGTCTTTGTTTATGGAATAAGTTTAATTTATTTAACCTGAATAAAAGATGAGTATTTGATCCATCAGCTTCAAAGCTGAGTGGTGTAAGCTGATGTGATGGGGCCTGCAGTATTTGTGGGAAGTTCAAACAGCACTTACACTGCTAATCCAACTAGAGTTTTTATCATGAAATTTTTCCTGCTCTAATAAAAAATGTCCTCTTACATCTGTCACAACATGGTCCCTTCCAGCTTCTCTGAGGGAAGCAATGGTACTACTATTAATGCCTCTAATTAGATTTCCTTTTGGGCTGTGAAGAGAGAAGGTTTTCTGTTGAAAGAAACTATTGATAATTTCTTTATAATATTGTATCTCCCAGTTTTTGTCTAGCTAAGCAAAGGGATGCTCAGATTAGGAGACTGGGCACATGCTAATACGCAACCACAAGGAACTGGCAAATTGGCTCAAAGGGTCTAGAGGAATGGGGAGAAAGGCAACAACAGTAAAAGAAGGTAACTAATGAGGTTTTTACCTCATTATATTAGTATGAAAGTTATAATTTAGGATTATTAGAATTATCTTACTGATATCAATGGAATGGACATTTTGACTTGTATGTAGCGCATGGTAAGCATGAATTCACGAATAAGTGTCCAAACATATGAGGGCAATAATTAGTATTTCTATTTTGCATTGTCATAGTGCCTAGGAATCATGGTTGCAGACCTTGCCCCAGAATGCTTAATGGCTAACAGATAACAGGGACCATAGATTGCCAAAAAGGAGTGTGGGAGGGTAGACAGACATGGTGACAGAGGATAATAAAGGCAGTAATGGCACACTAAGCAATAATATCACTCACCTATAACACATTTCCCAGCTACTGTTTTTTCAGTGTGGTAGTAACAGAGTGCTTAAAGGAGAGAAATTATGAGGATTTTCTGTTATTTGTGGGAAGCGTGCTCCAACCGAGTTAGAAAGAGGAAGAATCACAGAAGAGAGAAAGCACGAAAACCTTTGAGAAATCTAGTAATTTTGTGCTGAAGACAATCGCAGGCTTGAAAGTGAATCCAAAATAGTCATGAATGATGCCACAGAGAAAGGGGAGCTGGTGCAGGGATGAGGGAAAAAAAAATAAAGAAAATAAAAGAGGACACAGGCTCTCTGTCATTAAAGATAGGAGAAGTCTGAGTAGCACAAAGGAGGTGAGGATGACTTAAAGAAAGGGAAAGTTCTGGCTGTAATGGAAAAACTTAAGTGGCACACATTAGGGAATGTAATAATCTGTAGCATGTGATGGAAGGATAGTTAGTGAGACTTAAAGAAACAACAGAAAATGTGATACAGGCAATAATCTTGTATCATTTGGCAGATGGACTGGATGGCTGAGATCTTTCCTCCTCTTAATATCCCTGATGGGTGTACAGTCTGTGTACTTTTTGGCATTTGAAAATTACATTTTCAAGTAAAAGGATGTTTGAAAATATGGAGGTACCCGCTGGCTTGTCAAAAAAGTGCCAAACAGTGTATCAGAGAGAAGCACTTTAAAAATCTTCGGATATGAGTAGAATTTCCAAAATATTTCTGTGCTTGTACACACATGCGCATATTTTTCTATATATATACACAAACATATATACGTATTACAAAATCCCTCTCTGTTAGAATCAAATGTTTACAGTATATTCAAACAGGCTTCATTTGCAATATTGATGAGCAACCTGAGACAAATCTAAAATCTAGTTGTTAGTGTGTTTTTTTAATGGGGTGTGCCAGTAAAAGGTAATGATGGTAACAAAATCTTACTGGAAAACCATTTTTACTAGTACATATATTTATAACTGTGTACTCATCAGACTGAAATCTCAGTCCCAAAGCCTCTATCAGGTGAAAGTATGTAGTGTGTTTATGTTTTTAAGTAAATGATATGTAGAACTAATGAGGAGACACCTCCTTAGTATCCCCTGTGTTAGGCAGAGTGTGATTTCATTGAGTTGATGTCCTATTTTCGTTGAGTACTAAAATAGAAACATTTTTACTTGCATCACTCATGCTGTACTATATCACTAGGATATATCACTATATCACTAGGAAAACACTAGGAACTCCTTTTATAATGACTTTCTAAATTGGGTATATTCATAGTACATGTAACACTGTGAATTGCTATTCAAGTTTATTTGTGAACACCATATTTTTGATGGAGGATGGGGAAAATATATTGCATTAAAGCAGATAACCGTTAAAGCTTCCCATGTTGGAAAATGAACTGAAGAAAGAGAGCAAAAATTCCTTGATATCAAACAATACACTACACTGTGCAGCAGGTCACTACTGAGCATTTTTGATGACCTGGAGCTTTTCATCAAAAGAAAGGGCTGGTGACCAAGGCCAATGGGCTTTAGCAAGACTGACTAGTCCAGATATCCCTGAGTTTCTCTGTATGTCAGTAGGCAACATAGTGTGCACAGGTTGGGTTGTTATACAAGAGTTTGCGATGGTCTTTACTCAAGCATTTAACTCTCCCCAGCAAAAAAAAATTTCTTGGTTAACAGACTTGTGAGAGGGTATTCATAGAGTACTGTGCCTGCATTCTCTGGAGTACAGAGAGATGTTTTCATGCTACTTGGCTTTCATAAGTGTTTCTTGAAATCTCTCATTAAAAAACAAATACAAGGTACACCCAGTAAAAAGATAACACAAACCAAGCATGAACAATGAAATAATGAAAAGAGTACTGATGTCTTGCCACCATTTGATAAAACCAAAGCATTTTAATTGATGCATTCACTGTATCATTTACTCTTGTGGTGCTTCTTGATATTTCAAACATAGATATTTGAACCTCAATCATTTAATGGACCTGGCCTACTCTTCCGTATTGATCCACCTCACTCCATGTGAATGGTGATGTTCTTTACTCGCTCCCTGTAAAATGAAAATGAAATCAAATCAGGGTAGCCTAAACTTGTTTATTAAAAGCTGTTTTATCTATCAGTATAGAAAAATATGTTAATAATCTTTTTCACAGTGTTTCTTCTGTAAACTAAACTGAAGAAACCTGTCTTGAAGTAACCTGGATCTCAGTCATAAAAGCAATATGCCACCACAGTAGCAAATTCAGAATTTATGACTCATGTTTATCCCATCTGCACTTGGCTTTATTATTCCTTACTGTTTAAGTACAAGAACCCATGACACTGCTAGGATCTCTGAGAACTGCTTGGACTGTAAATTTGTGACAAGGCAAATTCAGGACTTAGAAGCCTAATTTCCAACACCCTTGAATGTTCAAGTGTGGCTTTTGAAGAAAAGAAATCTTATCCTGTTTGTGTCCAGTGTTTCCCTTTGCTGCTTAGTTTTGAGCTTCATCTTTACTCTTTCCACTTCGATTCCTGATGAAAATAGAGAAAAGGTATTTTTTCAGTCTGAAGGAGAATCTTTAGAAACTTGGAAGTCCTTCAGGTCTTTGTCAACAACTAAAACATCAGTGTTTTATCAACATTATTCTTACACTTAAAAAGACAGCACTGTACCAGCTACTAAGAAGAAAATTAACTCTATCTTAGCCAAAACCAGGACAGTTTTTCACACCTATGGGGAGATATTGAGGTATCACGGTGAAGCCTGTATAGGCTCTGAACCCCCATGACAGATTGCCTGATGTTTTCTGCTTGTCTAGGCCAGTGAGTTAAATAGTCTCCATCCTTGCCTAATTCATGATTGTCATATCTATTCTCATTTAACTTTATAACCCTACTATTCTGTTTGAAACATTGTTTAAATTTTTATTTCAGTAGGAAAAGAAAGAACAGTAACATCCCACTGTTATTTTTGAAAGTTCTATAGGTTGCTACAAAATCAAGATGAAACATCTTGAAATATTTGAGGAGAAACATTATCCACAAATAATTCAAATGCAAGTACAAAACTGAATCTAGTTGAACACACTAAGTCTGACAAAAACACCAATCCTTGTAAGAGAAAGGAAGCTAAAACAGAAGAGTTTAACTTTGTCGAAGATTACTTATTTTTACCTATTGTTTTCTTTGGACAGTAATATTTTTAAAATATGCTTGAATTGTGTATGCAGTTTATTTGTTATACAATCAAGCGTAAGTCTGGAATGGAAGTAGTGCATTAGCAAATGACGAAGCTCTTCTAAGAAGTCAAAATGAGCTGAAAGAGTAAAGAAAGAAATCAGAACACACTGCAGTAAAAGTTGGACCCCAGTCAGTGCCAAACTGCCAACTGTTAATAAATGATGTCTTTGGTCTGTTGTATTTGAGATGTAGAACTAAAATATCAGTAAGTGTTTGTATGTTGCTATTTGATGCTGAAAACTCATCTTTTAAAGACAGGTTGTCTATTAGAAAATTTCCTTTCTTGTCTCTTTTTTCATGCTTAATCAAATGTACATATGTCTCCATCAGAATTGTTGGACATTTAGCATGAACTGAACAGCATACTGGACATTTAGCATGAACAAGACAGGGTCTCTATAAACTTGTGGAGTGTCTGTGGATACTTGCTGAAAGTTATTTGCAACAAACACATCTAAGAAGTTTGGGAAGTAACTTGAAGAAATGGTGAGATGTTTTTCAACACTAACTAAAAGAATATTTTGACTTTTAGAACCCACATATAGCTGCATTATTAAATTCTTTTATATTCTTGCAAAAATTCAAAGATATGTCTTCTGATTTAATCAAAGGATAACAAATATATAGAGGATAATCCCTAAAACATTTATCCACTTGTTGATGCAAAGAAAATCTTTGCTTCCATAATCTTAACTGAACACATTGTTAAGAATTTTCTGCCAGGCAGACAGTGTGGCAATAGAGAAGACAGGGATCATTATCAGTATCGTTTTCAGCACTATAAAGCACTATATATATTTCTTCCTATAAGTAGGAAAATAGTCAAGAATTAAATCAGTGTTAGTAGATCTCAGATAGTTTTTCTATATAGCTGGCAGAGAAAAACAATTAGTCAGAAAAGACTGAACCATAAAGTCAACTTGAAGGTTGAATAGAAACTGAGCTAGAAGATGTACTTCCTGGAAGTTTCCAGATCTAATCCTCATTAGTGTCAGTGCATATGGTAGTGTTTCTAATGTTGGTTCTGCTTCAAGTAACAAATTGCAAACTCTCATTTTTGTGCTCCTCCATGTAACCACTATGCTTGCATATATGCCCTGGGAAACTTAAGAAAATTAATATGTGTGTATTTTAGGTTGTTTCCTGCCTACAGTCTGATACTAAGTCTCCTGGAGGCTTGACCTGGCATCTGTTGTATACTGATGACTTTTCCTACACACCAGAGTTTTTCCTTTTCCCTCTGTGCCTTTCAGCAGCAGTTTGGTCTACCATCATTCAGTTTTAGGCATCAGCCTCTTCCCGGTAAGCCTTATGTGCTGCTTAACATAACCCACTAATGGTTATTCATCACTCCTAGCGGGTGAAACCTCCACATGTCATGTCATGTGCTTCCGGATAAGGAAATAAACATGAGACTATCTAAGGTGAGCAGTCTATCTGCAAGAGCCAAGGTTAGATTCTGAAGAAATAAAGGAGCATTTACCAGCAAAAAAAAAAAAAAAAATTAATCCAGTTTTATAAAGAGGAAGCCAAGAATCATGTCACTACTGTATGGCTGCAATAATAGCTGGCTTAAGAAAAAGATGCATTGGGCTTAAAGGTGTGGTTTGAAAGTTGCGGTAGGTCTGCGTCATGATTCAGAAAAACATTCCAGAAGAAAATTAAATTTAATAAGTATTCTTATGGTGTCAGTGTAAGAGACTGCCTTATGCCTAACCCAAGGTGGGGGGAAGTGTTATATTCTCTGAATTACAAGAGCTGAATTGTGTCTGTTACCATGGGACTTTTGCAGCAAAATCTGTGGTATAATATGCTTCTTCCAGCACTGTCTGAATATAAGGTATTGACTATCCTCGACTATCCTTTGTGTTTGTATATACTGATCCATTTTACTTGAATAGATTGATCAACTCATTTCCCAATTTAAAAAGACCTTGACAATAGGGTTTTTATTGGTGAGTATGCTTTGCCAAAGTGTCTTTTGATAAAATTGCTTTCAAGAGTGTGAGAAGTTGTTATTTGTGGAACCTAGACCTCTCTTGGTGATACTGTAACTCCCAAGGAGGTACAGACAGGGTGCCTGGGCCTTGATTTCATGCTTGGAACCAACACTCTCTGAAAGAAAAATTGACTTTTCAAGTGAGTCTTTATCCTTTGTGTTTTCAATATTGTTCTTAGAGAATAAGTTAGCACCTGAAATACCGGTTAAACAATGCACACATGTTAAGCCATAGTTTTTTGATAATCTTCAGATATGGAAAGATTTTTAGCTGTGGATAATGAATTTTTAAAACATACTCAGAATTAAAAGAAATTCAAGTTTTTAGGGCAAGCACACTCAAATAAATAAACTCCAGCAATATTCAGGATACCTTTACAGTTGCCTTAGTGAAAGTAAGTTTTCTGTATCCCTTTCAATTTATAGTTGATGTTATTCGTAAACATACAGTGTTACATTGTAAGGTACACCTTGGATCTCCTATCATTCTGACACAGTGTCCACCTTTTAGTCTTCCAACAATACTTTCACCTTAAAAATTATGAAAAAGAAACACATCTCTGTGTGACAATGCCTGATGTAAAATACACTAAATTCTATGTGTCGTGGTTTAAGCCAGTCAGCAAGTCAGCCACGCAGTTTCTGCTCTCCCTCCCCCACCCCCCGGAGGGATGGGGAGGAGAATCGAAAGAATGCAACTCCCACGGGTTGAGATAAAAACAGTCCAGTAACTAAGGTATAACACAAATCACTACTGCTACCACCAATAATAGTAATGATAAGAGAAATAACAAGGGAAGAGAATACGATACCACCTGCTGAAAATGAGCCCGACAGAACAGAGGACGTGCCCTTCCTGGTAGCTCCCAGTTACATCCCCCAGGCATGACGTGCTGTGGTATGGAATACCTCTTTGGCTAGTTTGGGTCAGGTGTCCTGTCCCTGCTTCCTCCTGGCTTCCCCTCCTCCCTGGCAGAGCATGAGACTCACAAAGTCCTTGGTCAGGGTAAACATTCTGACCAGCAACTGAAAACATTGGCTTTACCAGCTCTGTTTCCAGGCCAAAAGTCAAAACCACAGCACTGCACCAGCTACTAAGGAGGAGAAAAACTGACTGCTGCTGCTGAACCCAGGACACTATGCTGCAGCTATGTCCTTAAAAATTTATCATATACTGTCCCACTAAGAGATGCTTGCTTGCTTGGACAATAGCTTCATTTATAAGCATCCCCTTTGACAGCCCAGGAAAGGATAGCCAACTAACTGACAGCAGTATAGCATTTATACCATGGTTCTTCAGCAGAATTGAATATAGAAGAGAAGGAATTACTAGCTATTGAACTGCAGTGAGGAAATGATTTGTGCTGCCTGCTGGTATATAAAGTATATTATGCACAATAAGAGCTGTTTAGTTCCCCTGGCTTTTAGGTTTACAACTCTCCACAATGTTGGTGGAACATAATGCACTGGGCAAGTTTATTCTTATGGCTTGGGCAATTATTTGGCATTGATTTTCTTAAAGTTTTGTCTTGCATGTCAGCTTTTTGTTGGCAAACTTTGCAGAGAGTTTGATCAAGTCAGTAAAGATGTAAGAATACTGATGAGATCAGTATTTGGCTCATGCTTTCTTTTTACAAGACAGAAATATCAAATACAGAGTTTTCAAGCCTTCCCTCTAGACACACACCCACTGATGGAGGGATGGACTTGTACTTGATTTGTTTTATTTGATTTTTTTCCCTGATAAATCTCACACTCAACATTTCTATCTACTCTGCTTATAATAATCAAAATACTCTGAATTGGCTTCACTCAATGGGACCTCTTTCTCTTCTGCATTTTTTTCAGAAGTGATTCTGAACTGATTAAAAAACAATTGACCAGTTATGCTGAAGTGATACAACAGCACTGGTTATGCTGAATTAAAACGACATTAAACTGAGTATTTATAAGGGATTTTCAGCTGTACAAAAAAAGTGTAAAGTACCAATGTTCTGATTTGGTAGCAGTTTCCATTCTCTTTGCACAGGTGAGGGTGGACACATAATGTATAAAGCTGTGATGAATCTTAACCTACTGCCTGCACACTGTTCTATTTTGTCATGGCTCTAATTGGAGCAATTTACTGGTTTTCCTGTTCTGTGATGTGAACAACCCAGGAAGTGCTATTTGTGATACTCTATAAATCAAGAAGCTACTTTTGCTAAATTGGCCTAAGAAGAAAATAAAGATCAGCCCCGTAAATTCTGATTATGCTATTCTTACCATACTCTTACTCATAGGCAGGTAGGAAGAGTACTTCCATGGCTCTCATAATGCTTTAAAAAGTATTTTTAAGAAGTCAGAAGTATTCTAAGAGAGCATTTTTATCTTCTCTTAGATATGTATTGTCCTCTTTGAAGTTCATCTTTAAAACTAGGGTGTCTAAATTTAGACAGACAACAAATAAAGCTATGTTTAATGTAGTATTTAAAGTTGGCAGAGATACAGACACCTGAATTTTAGGCACTACATTTGAAGATTCCTCCTTCTATCTATAGATACAATAGTTCCTGAGGACATTAACAGAGTTGTACCTGGGTCTATCGAGAGAACTGTACTGCCCTTCTTTATTATGCTCCAATCTTCTCAGGTGAATTCAGAAAGCTGTGGGCTTCAACTTGCTTTTTGTAATGAGCCTAGTGAGTAAAGTAATATGAATTGACCTCACAGGGGGCATTCCTGACAGAGTTCAAACCTCTTACATTGTCTTTAATAAGACCTTTCTTTTAAGTCAGTTGGAAAACTGAATAAACCACATGAAATGTGAGCTTTACAGTTCGGTATATATGTGTGTTACACCAAACAGAGGCCCTGGGAGAAGAGAGAAGCTGAAGTGATGCACCTACTGCCTGGGCAGAGAGTTTCAAATGCTTACTTGTGAATATAGTCCATTCCTGTAATGACACTACCTTAGTGCGTAACAATTGCACACATGAATATGACTACAGGAATGACCCAGTTTCTTATTTTAAGGCAATTGTCATAGGACATCTGGAGCTGTGTCACAGAAAAGGCCCTTTCAGCTGGGTCAGCCTCTGAGATGACATGTGGTGTAGGTGAGCGCCCTGTAGAAAGACCCATTTGCAAATCAGCTCCTTGGAAACTCCCAGTAGGATGACCAGGTGGGATGGTACCAATAGCTCACAAAACAACTTGCAGTAAGTGGCTGCAGCTTTCAAGTCACCCCAGTCTGGTCACGACCTCCATGTGAATCAACTGATACAGATATGTCTGCTCCTTTCTGTGGTTCTGGCATGTCTTTGGAGGCTTTCTTAGTAAACAGTCTTGTGGTCATATACGATTAATGCAGTAAGAAACTGGAGACAACCTGCATGACCAGGATGAGACATCTTGGTCTATTAGGAATTGGACTCAGGGCCTGTTTTAAGCATGGAGACAGACCAAGAGACACCCAGATGCACTCCTTCAAGTTAATGAGTTAAGACCAAATCTCAGAGCTCAGGCTACTTTATCTCCCTCTGCAGCTTATGCCAAACTCAGGCACAAGAGGCTTATGACCTATTTACATGACATAGAAAGAGTGAAGAGGATAGCAAGTTTTTTAGAATTCAAAACAGGACCAGAAGACAGTAACAGGTACCTTGCACCTCTTTCCCAAAGTGTTTTCCCTTGTGGAAACTTCTATGGATTTTTCCTTATCTCTCCCTTCTCTATGTATATGAGATTCCTCAGAGAGGTGGTATTGCTGTTAGCAATAGAGTCAGAGCTTTCCAGTGTAAGATTTTCTCTTTAACAAGCCTAATTTATAGTCTTATCTCAGTGTTTCCAAAAAGACCGATTTCTGGTTGAAGAGCATGATTCAAAGATCTGACTGAACATTCATTCATCATTAATAGATTTAGATTAGGAGGAAAAAAAAAGATTTTAGTGGTCTTCCAAACAGCATACTCCAGACAAGAAATATAAATTGTTTTAAGACAGATTTTAGAAAGTTTATAAAAGAAATTATATAGTCATGCAGATGAATCCTTTACAACAGCAAATAAACTTTGTGGTATGAATCACTGGCTTTAATATAAATAATTTGGATTATCAAAGGTGAAAGATGACATGCTTGCTTTCACTATACTTGGGTTGTAGTAATCCCAGGCTTCAGGACCAGATGTGTGCAGGACCTAGGAAGAGACTGTTCTATGCAAATGCATAATTAAGCTTCTGAGTTTCTCCATCTTTTTCTGGTGTGTTAGATGTTGGCCAGTTGAGTTCAAGATATAGCAGGTTGCAGTGGTGTTTTTAGAGATGCTTATTTCTGTTAGGAGGCTCACTGGTATATCTTGATCATATTGAGCCAAATGTGGTGATCGGTTTAAAAGGGAGCATTTTCTAATTTAGATTTGTAGAGACCACTGTGGTATGTTTTATACATGCAATAAAATGAGTGAGGATTTACTCCCTAGAATCACAGAATAGTTAGGGTTGGAAAGGACCTTGAGATCATCTAGTTCCAACCCCCCTGCCATGGGCAGGGACACCCCACACTAAACCATGTCACCCAAGGCTCTGTCCAGCCTGGACTTGAACACTGCCAGGGATGGAGCATTCACAACCTCCCTGGGCAACCCATTCCAGTGCCTCACCACCCTGACTGGAAAGAACTTCCTCCTTATATCCAATCTAAACTTCCCCTGTTTAAGTTTTAACCTGTTACTCCTTGTCCTATCACTACAGTCCCTAATGAAGAGGCCCTCCTCAGCATCCTTGTAGGCCCCCTTCAGATACTGGAAGGCTGCTATGAGGTCTCCACGCAGCCTTCTCTTTTCCAGGCTGAACAGCCCCAACTTTCTCAGCCTGTCTTCATATGGGAGGTGCTCCAGCTCCCTGATCATCCTCATGACCTTCCTCTGGACTTGTTCCAACAGTTCCATGTCCTTTTTATGTTGAGGACACCAGAACTGTACCCAATACTCCAAGTAAGGTCTCACGAGAATGGGCAGGATCACCGCCTTTGACCTGCTGCTGGTCAAGCTCCTTTTGGTGCAATCTCTGAGAATTTTATCCAACAATATATTTTATTTTGTAGGGATCTGGGACACTGGTAAAATTCTCAGTGTCTTTTGTAGCATATTATACTTGCAATTCTTGTCTAATTCTACAGATCAGAAGTAAATGGCTTGAGGCCATGCTGTGGTCCATGACTCCTTCCAAATCTCTTGCATGATAGTTGATATGCTACTAATGTAACTTAGATTCATGACCCATGAGGCCATTTCCAGTTCTTCATTCCTATATGATCTCCTTCCACAGACATTAATTCATTCCTCTGTTTGTAAGAATAGAAAGCTAAATGCAAAGCAGGAAAACATAAACAAAAATCCAGCAGCGTGACTTATCTGGGTCTCAGATGGCTCTTCACTGACATTGGTGAATTACTAGAAAAATATCAAAAGCAATAGCATTTGCTTTCATTGTCATATTATCCAGATATTTTGTATATTGTTTTGCATTGAAGATCTTTCTATACAGAGCCATATTTTTTACTATTCCGTTTTGTCTACTAAAAACATCTGGATAAAAGTCAATCCCTAGCATGGAATGGAGAGATCTAAAATTTTTATCCTAGCGATTTTCTTCAGTCCTACCTTTTACTTGCTAGCAATTTGGCCTGTTGTTTCTTCAGGACATTGTAGATCTTCTGGACATCGTAGATCTTCTGGACATCATAGGTCTGCTGATCCTATTTCTAGTGCCAGTCAAATTGCCACAGAGTCTTTGCTCATCTCTCTGTGTATAATTCCATTGAACTAAACTACATTTGTCTTTTATTATCGTGTCTTCTTCCAGGTCATTATAGGGTAAATCAAAGTTATGAAGAAACCACTGTTCTCTTCACACTGCCAAGACATGATCTTCCTGTTTGTAGCTGATCCAGTTTTGGAGCAGCCACTTCCCATTGCAACTAAGACAGCTGCTGTTACTTACAAAATGTGTTTTAATTGGATGGATACCACCATTAACACAACAATAGGATCATTTTCAAGTTTTTAGTTATGAATTATTAAAGTGGGCATGCCATAAAAAACCCCCAATAATAATCATCTAATCTATATGTTTCAACATCACTCCTTTATCCAACAGGAAGTGATTGTGGTGATCAGTTGGGCCAGTGGTGGCAGCTCAGTTGCTTTGAATATGTTTCAGGCACTCTCCTGTTTCACTGTTTCTAGTTTAAAGGGCATGTCTACCACTGGCTCTCCTTTGAGACACAACCCAAACAAGCAATTAAACAATTTTTAACCACTTATCCTCTGTTTAATTAGCAATATCTTTCTTCTATGCCAGACATAAATAAATGTATATTTGCGATCACTGTGCCTCAAAACATTGTATGCCAGTTGCTGAACACTTTGGTCCTTTTTCTTTGTGCAATGTGTAATGTCATGTCTCCTGTTTCCATTAAACTCTCAATTTCTGGGCTTTTGGTGAAAAATAGGAGAAAGCAGTAGAGAAAGGAACATAAGTGTATTTCATCAGCTCATGGGTTTCTACAAGGCAGTAAATTCTTGTCTCTGACAATCACTTTTTTTTCACAAGAATACATAGTATGAGCACAGGGTCTTATTTAAATAAAGACAAAAAGCTAAAAATCAGCATTGATATTTTGCTATGCCGTCTTGCTGCAGGTGTTCTTCCAATGTGTGATTGCACAAGCACAACACATCTACCAGGATTTAAACCTGTCTGCTACCTGGCTTAGATGGCAGAGGTGGTGAGGCAGTGCCAGAGCTTGAGAAATGGAGCACCAAAGGGCTCTCTGCCCTCTGAGACAGAGAGACAGGATAATTAACCTCTTCCTGAGCATATCCATATCCCCATATCCAGCTCAGTGAATGCTATATTTGACACTGTAGGCACTCAAATCTGGCTCTCCCAACAAAATTGGCAGCGTATAGGTTACCACTTTGTACACAACCTGGCTGTGTCTTCAGCTGATATTTTCAAACTCTGGCTTTATTTTTACTACAGTCCAAGTGTGTCAAGGCACTGTGAGCACTGGGGAATCCCTGGAAAGCAGTTGAGACCCGCCAGGGCAAGAAGGCAGGCACTGGCAGCCCATCCCATCCTACCCCAGGTCAGAGCAGTGCAGCCAGAGGCATGGGACAGCTCCAGCTCAGGGCATAACGCACCTCTCTGGGGTTGGTTTGAGGCTGGGGTGGGATGTCAGCCCATGTGTGTTGCTCAGGATCAGGCCCAGTGAAGATAAATTGAGTCAGACAAGCTCAGGATACGCCAGCAGGGCTATGGGGAAAAGAAAGGTGCACACATGCCAAGGCATCTGTGGCCATGCCCCTGTGATGCAGTCAGGAATATGTGTGGGAAATCAGGTTCAGCAAAGCCCTTTACAAATCTCCCTTGGGGTTCAGGGCTGGGATTTCTCTGGGGAGTTGAAAGGTGTGGTTCTGATGCTAAACTTGGTTGCAGAGGGCTGGCTGGCTGTCAAGAACCCTGGCAGCAGCTACATCCCACTTCAGCAGCCAAAAGTGGCACTTGAAACTCTCAGACCTCCCAGATATCCCTTGCCTTGATATTGGATGTGAAACAAATATAACGTGGAGAATAAAGACCCACCTATTGTAGTTACTGTGTCCCTCCTGGCAGTACCTTAATTCTTGTATTTCTATTTAAACTGTTCCTGTGGATGAGGATGAATAGATGAAATAATTTCTTTTTGTTTGTAATGACATCCTGGTAATGAATGTCATTGTAATGTAAGGAAAGACTGTAACAGCTGTAGTTATATCAGATAGAGTAATGCAAGAGTAAACACATATTTTTAAGAAAAAAGGTCATTATAGATTTTTTCCCCAAATAAAGGAATTCAAGTTATTTTTTATTTCCTTCAAGACACTGTGTCCTCTTTATTGCTGCCACTGAATTTTAGCCCATTATGATTTACACTGATTGTTCTTTGTAGCTATATTGCAGTCATCCAAGCTATTAATTTTATTCTTTGTCAAGCAAGATGGAAACAGAGCTTTCATGTCCTTCTGGTGTTCTCATATCATATTTAAGATGCATAATTATGTTGTTTTAGGAACTTGGTGTTCCATCATTCGCCACATTCTGAGCTACCTTTGCCAAAGTCTGTGTATGAATACATAAGAAATCTTTAAAAAGTTGCTAATGTTCTAGAACACAAACATAAGTGAGAAATGTGGAATTTCACAGAAAAACAAAATATATAAAGATCCAAGAGCAACAGGGGAATATTCATGCACATATCCCCAGACCTGAGTCCTTACATATAAACATTTTGTTGTCACTTTAGTTTAAGTGTCTTTATAGCAATGAAGTTGTGGCATTACCAGGAGGAAAATAAAAATGAATAATGTCATGGGAAGGCACAACCATGGTAAGACCTTTCATTTCGTTAAGATCAGAAAAGCTATTTATATTTTGTCCTTATTCATGTGCTTTTTTCTTTAACGCTTTTTTCTTGTTTTTCTTTTTTATTTTCCTTTTATATCTTGAAACAATCTCTTATCTCTTCCCCCATCTAGGCTAATAATCTGAAATGAATAATTTACTGTAAGAGTTAGATAGCAGTCTTTGCAAGCAGTTTTCTGTTTCCTTACACTAACCGTTTGCATAAATTTATTAGACTGAAGTAATTCTGAACTGTCTGGTCCCTGATGTCATGGTGAACACTTGATGTCTGCTGCGCTTAACTGTTGGTCTTAGATCCATTTCAAGACAACCTTTCTTTGCCTTGGCTGAGTGTAGAAAACCATTCCAACCCAAATACTTGCCTGAGCAAATATAAAATCTAAGAGGGTATATGTACTCCTCTATGTTTCTGTGAACAGCTGTACCAGCAAAGACCTTAAGTGCTTCATCAAGCAGTGCCAGTGAAGCCCACTGTACAAGAAGTAAATCTGCAGGTGTGAAGGATGGACAGAATAAACCCAGCCAGGCTGCCAATGAATATCCCTGTATAATGTCTGCACATTTCATTCATTTCTGCTTTCTCACGAACGCTCAGTGGAGAAGCTGGGAAATCAGCTGTCATCCTTACTGCAAGCTGGGCCTGAGAAGGGAAAATACCAGAGGTGCTGAGTGAGCTTTCCTCACCTTTTTGTTTTAAATGTTCTTTAATGAAATGTATTTTGAAGAAAAAAATCCTTACATCCCTGAACTGAATGGTTGAGCACTGTTAGGAATGCCTTTTCAGACACCAAATTCCTTGAAATCAATTACCACTCATCATCTCAAACAGTCGAAAAGGAAATCCTGGCAGTGTGGGTTG
Organism: Psittacula echo; assembly: GCF_963264785.1. NCBI lineage: Eukaryota > Metazoa > Chordata > Aves > Psittaciformes > Psittacidae > Psittacula > Psittacula echo. Next base: position 123,747,349 of record NC_137737.1, read on the forward strand.
GTTGGTGAGCAGGAGCTCAGTGGGCTGTAGGTTCTCCAGAGTTTGTCTAGTTGAAGCCCAAAATATTCTGTTTGGCAGTGACTTGTGTATTTATGATTAAAATTAGAGAGAAGCCATAGCTCTTTCAAAATTTCAGCCCCAGGTCCTTTCATCTGACATAAATCATCAGCTGAAGACGGTGGGGACAGGGAGTCCTGAACTGGAAGCACAGTCCCCAACAGGCTGCTCTGGCTCCTGAGCAAGTCAGAGAGGGCAGGCAAAGTCCTGTTGGCTTTGAGTGATTGGGATGTGGCTGGTCATGTTTACATCTATTGAACCAAGTCCTTTCTTGTGGTACGGCTAATCAAATTATTGTTTGTCCTGGGTTCAGCAGGGGTAGTCAGTTTTTTTTTTTCTCCTTCTTAGTAGCTGTTGCAGTACTGTGTTTTTGACTTTTGGCCTGGGAACAAAAAGAACTGATAACACTGATGTTTAGACTGACCAAGGACTTTGTGAGTCTCATGCTCTGCCAGGGAGGAGGAGGGGCCGGGAGGAAGCGGGGACAGGACACCTGACCCAGACTGGCCAAGGAGGTGTTCCATACCACAGCACGTCATGCCAGGGGATGTAACTGGGAGCTACCCGGAAGGGCACGTCCCCTTTTCGGTCGGGCTGTCTTTTCCGGCGGGCGGTATCGTATTCTCTTCCCTTGTTATTTCTCTTGTCGTTGTTATTGTTGGTGGCGGCAGTGGTGATTTGTGTTATACCTTAGTTGCTGGACTGTCTTTATCTCAACCCGTGGGAGCTGCATTCTTTTGATTCTCCTCCCCGTCCCTCCAGAAGCGGAAGGAAGAAAGGTGGGGGGGGGAGGCAGTAGACTTCGTGGTTCTGATTTACAGCTTGGGCTTAAACCACGACATTGTTGATCAGCAATCAGGCTGCATGAGGTGAACTAAGGACACACTTTGGCCTGACCTATATAAAGGAATGCCAGCAGTCATACAAGATCGATTTATTAAAGCAGAGGAAAAAGATACAGCCTCTTTAAAATTAAAATTGGCATGCCTGTTTCTAAATTCTTATTAACAAAGCTGCAAAGAGATAGTAGGATTGTTACTGTAGGTAACTTGTTACTTGTATGTACACCTCAATAGAAAAAACACATCAATAATTTCACAAAGTAGCTGAGACCATCCGGCATACAAACTGCATTTTTGGAAGCCAATTTAAACTGTGTGTAAACAAAAGAATCAAACAATCACTATTATTTCCTTAGAAAAATATATGTTTGAGCAAATAGTGAATGTGCACTTAAATCTGGGGTTTTTTTGCACAAGTGCTAACTATGAGATATTTGTCCTTTTCCATGAAGGTGGTAGAATGCGCTATTTTTCACACACATACATTCTTGCCTGTTTATGCTTTCAGTTATTTTTTTTAGCTAATGAAATTCCTTCAATATAAAGACAGTAAAGATGACATTGAGGTTTCTTGATGACACACGTGTCAATGTCATATAAATTCTGCAGCTTGCCTCCCCTATTTAAAATCATATGTGGAAGCTGAGTAAGATGTTAGTCATTCTGTCTTCCTCTAAATAGTCAACACAGAAAATTAATTATTTTACATCTTTTAAAATAATTTCTCTTATTCCCACATGCTCACCATGATTCTTTTCTCTCTGTATCAGCATTCCATTATTTATTTCTGTTCTGGGGGTATGGCAAAACTAGTTCATAAAGTAAATTAAGAAAAAATAATGTTGTGATTTGCTAAACTGCCAAATAAAAGAGCTGCAGTACACAACAACCAAGAAAGAACTTTGAAAAACATACTGCAACTCCTTTAGAAACAATATAGTGCTTTGTTTTATTCTCAGGAACTGGTATAACAGTTTACTTTGCAGTTGTGGTTCTTTGAACAATGTCTGAAAAGCCGAAAGAGCAGTTTGCTGAAAAAGAAATAGCTAGACAGAAACATCTTCATACCCATCACTAGCAATAGCTATAAATAAATATCCATATATACATATATTTGTGCTGGATTTTCCCGTACATTCTTTGAAAGAATGCTGCCTATGTTGGGAGCTGAGTTTTGAAATGCCCTTCAAACTAAATTTGGGCATTTGAATTGTACAAATTTATCTTTCTCTTTATGAAATAAAATGATCCCCCCCCGGCCCGAGTGCTCCAAACTAAATTTACACACTTTTTGACAGTTCAACAGTGTTTCGGGGGAATGTTGGAGGGTCCTTTTGGGAACATGGAGTTCTCCACATTTCAGTTGAAGCAGGAATATTTCCAGTCTATTTTAGGTGAAGCTCATTGTAGGAATTCTGCATTAACACTCCCTTCCAGGATCTAACATCAGCTTTATAGCTTACTGCAGATCCTGTTCATTCAGTGGGGTTTGTCACTGTATCAGCTGAAGTGAAAAGGAAGGACAGCTAGTTATATTCTGAAACTTCTTGCCTGTTTTCTTGTTCTAGATCTTCTCTTCTTCACACAAGAAGCTGCAAACGTTGTCCTTGTCAAGTGATAAACAAGGCACAATTGGTGACTCGCATGTTTGTCAACATAAGCAAGATCAAATGATTGCTCAGCAGGAAGAAGCCACAGGAAATCCAGTGATTTTTGACTAATTAGCAAAATAATAATAATGTCTGCCTAATGATTACCTTGTACTGGGTTGTGGCCTTTTATCAGGCAGCTGCAGACTACTGCTTTGAAGGGAACCAGTAGTTTTCTTTGAAACTGGTGTCATGGACTTGGAGGATTTGTGACAAATCTTCTGAGACTCATTGCTCCTTTGTGTAGTTGCTATAATTGGGAAGAAAAATTAGCCTGTTTCTAAATGTTTAAAGAGGAAAGTATTTGGAAAGATTTTTAAAATGGTTGGCATGTGCATATGCATGCATGAGTGTGTGAAATAATTTTCAAAGGTATGAATGAATCCTAAGGTCGGTTAAAGTCTACAAAAATGATTTATCTATGTTGTTTTCACATTGTAAGAACAACAACAAAAAATGAGAAAGGCTTATCTGCATTACAGTTTAACCACAAAAGTAAAGATCAGGAAAACACTTGGGAGTGAAGCCAAGAAGAGAGACAACAGTCTAAAGATTCCAGGTTTTATACTGCATTCCCTCACATGGATTTTCAGAGTTCTCCTTGAGAAATTGGCTTCTCATGGCTCGGATGGGCATACTCTTTGCGTGGTAAAAAACTGCACCTTGAATACTGTGTTCAGTTTTGGGCCACTCACTACAGGAAAGACATTGAAGTGCTGGAGAGGGCCCAGAGAAGGGCAATGAAGCTGGTGAAGGATCTAGATAACAATTTCTATGAGGAGCTGCTGAGGGAGCTGGGATTATTTAGTCTGGAGAAGAGGAGGTTGAGGGGAGACCTTATCACTCTCTACAACTACCTGAAAGGAGGTTGTAGCAAAGTGAGTGTTGGTTCTGTTTTCCCAAGTAACCAGTGATAAGACAAGAGGAAATAGCCTCTTGTGCCAGTTGTGCCAGGGGAGATTTAGATTGGATATTAGGAAAAATTTAATCATCAAAAAGGCCGTCAAGCTTTGGAACATAAGGACGTGTTTTAGCGGTAGACTTGACAGTGCTAGGTTAATGGTTGGACTCACTGATCTTAAAGATCTTTTCCAATCTAAATGATTCTATGATTCTCTAAGTTGAATACATTTACCTGCAGGGTTAATCATGAGCACAAGCCTGAGCACCAAAGGTTTAAATGGACCAATTTTGGCCTGCAGTAATGTGCTAAATTCAGCAATTCTTCCAGAACTGCAAATTCCAAAAGCAGGCTATACTTTGGGAAATATGGGCTACCACCCTTCCTCCTGTTAGCTGATTCACTAGCAAAGCAATAAAGACACTGATTCTACAATGTGCAGGTGCCATACCCTCATCACTTTCCTCACCCCAACAGACATCAGCACAGCCATTGCATTCAGCAAATGACAGACAATGTCTCAGTGCACCATGGATTGAATCTAGTTCCTTTTGAAAAACACATTCATCACACAGCCAGTGGAATTTAGCTTTAATCTGGCAATATGAAGTCAAGAAAGTCCAAAGACTGAGACAACTATGGAATGCTACAGCTCAGACTGAGCATGATTAGCAGAAGAGTGTGGAGGCAGGGCAAAATGCCTGCCTAAATTACTGCTACCAGTTTCACTCTTAAGGTGCAAAAACTTCAGTACCTAAAGACCCGGTACAGACTCCTTTTTTTTAAACATCTATAAAAAACATTTCCAGTTTGAGAGGTGTTAAATAGCTGCAGCTCCCACTGAAGTAATTTGGCCTCAATAAGTAAATTAAAGCTCACAAATCTGCAAGTTGATGCTAACTGACCTGTATACTGGAGCTGGAATTCATGGACAGTCGCTATGCAGAGACTGACTACAGCTGGGGGTATTTGTCTCTCATTGTCAGGAGCACTAAAACTCTCTCCCATCTGTTAAATACAGCTCCAAGAGTGAATAAGGGAAAAGGTATTGTCACAGATAGTGAGTGGAAGTAGACAGGTGAGTGTTTTTCAGCAATAATGCTAACTACTAGATAAGTTCAGCAAAGTATGTAATTATAAGTCTAAGATGATGGGTTCTCAATTTCTTTTTATTGCTTCTATTTTGCTTATCATTAATTGGCCAAAGTCAGGTCTTCCACCAAAGAAGCGGACAAATCATGTTTTCAAAGCTCTGAAAGTTGTTGACCATCCCTGATATTCAACCTTGTGGCACTGGCTAACATGGCGTTACTTTTTGGATGATATTCACTGTTTTTTCTGCCAAAGGACAATTGGGTATGCACAGTGACAAGTGTACATACGAGTTTCAATGCTCAACTCATTCCATTAGTGTTGCAATGCTGGCAAAAGATCTGCTCCAGCTGAGGGGCTTGGATTAATCTGGGTCAGGCAAAAATCACAATATTGTTTGCTGCCTAATTATCTGCTCTCTCTTTGCAAAGCAAAAGTACATCACTGACTTTGGTGGGTGCCAGGGTGCAAGGAGTCACATCCATTTCCATTCTGCTAGGGCATTCTCTCTTCAGGCTGAGGACATGGCTATTCAGGTGCCACCAGTGGAGATAACGGGCAACACACTGTCCTTAGCGCCATGGAGTGCTAGATTTGGTCTTTTCAGATGGCTGAAAGGTAACAGAGGATGGGAAGAAACTGCCTCAAAACATAAAATCTAGTTACCAGTTCCACACAGACCTCTTATCATGACAGAAATAGTTGAAATGAGAAATAATTCACCTCCCACCCTCACAAACCCATCCCACTATTCCTGCAATGGGAGCACTGCATAATATGGTGCCATGGGCATCTCTTTCCTCTCTGACGGCCTCTTTTCTTGGCTCTGTTTTGCTGGGTAGGAGCCATTAAAGTTCAAAGAGAAAGGCAGTGTCTAATCCCACTGCTATGCCAGCCTGAGCAGCTTCTGAAATATCCAGGTGGCTCTAGAGGTCTTTTCCACGACAGCAAGATTTGGTTCATTAACCATTGTCCATAACTTGTGAAAACTTTAGTGACAAAATGTCTTCTTCCCAACTACAGTCACAAAAAGGAGCTTACAGGTAGAGGAGCTTACAGATAGGACAATATCTTCAAGTGCTCTCTCTTTCAACACATCCGGTGAAATTTGTCACCTACAGAGAGCAGGGAGGATTTGCAGAGCATGTAGGGATGACTCAGAGAGTGCCTGGTGAGCTGGCAATTTGTGCAAGTTTCTCATTGGTATCAGATGAGTTGAATCTTCCCAAACTACCGAGCACATCTCTGCAGAGAGGTACCTGAGGAAGCAAAGCTTCTCAGAGGAAGAACAACTGAGTAAAAGAGACTGCAGAAATGTATTGTGTTCATGTAAGAAATTAACAGAACAAACTTAAATAAAACGACAAGTTCTGCTGGACGTTGAGTTGTTTCTTTTTTTCTTCCTTGCATTTCTTCAATCTTATTCCACAAGTTACAAATGTATGATTGATGTCCTGCAAATGAGCTATGACTAGGCATTACTTATTTATTTTATTTAAAATTTTTATTAAGTTCAATAACCCTCCTGAGGTCACAGTCTTGTTTCAGAGGAGACCTGGATCAAAAAGAGTGAAAATTTCAGACAAATTTCCATAAATTCCAATACATATCAACAGCAACATTAAATTTTAACAATTGTGTATCCACAAGATTTTAAAATGCTGCTAGCATTTCTTTTAAAATAATTAGGTCATGTTACATGAATTACGGTTCTGCATTGTTGTTCCATATTTTAATTCTGTCAAAGATAATTTAAATCCTGCCTAGTATATGATTTCCTCTTAAAGCTGCACTCACTTCTTTCTGATCCAGATGTGCAACCAGGTATTCAGGTATAACATGTAAAATCACAGACTTTGCAGCAATAGGCATGTGTTGATTTTTTAAGGCTCTAGGTCCCATGTGTTTGATGGGTTCAGGATTTTATAAAACACTCGATATGCACCTACTGTGGCTTCAACATCTTCCTGTTGGTGCTTTGGTCTGTTTTTAAATCCTACTTTTATTGCTTAAGCATTCACCTTTTAATTATCCATAAAATTATGCCCTTATCTGTCAAAGACAGAGGCAGGTATGTCTTTTTCTAGTGGGACTATTCAAATCCATAAAATGAAGTACAAAAATTGGATTGAAGCTGTAAATCGTCAGCTTTCAAGGCAGAGAATTGTTATGCATTGTATTTGCACAGTAAACAGCCTATCTGTTCTTTGTTGTTGAACATAATGCAGCAATACGCACACATGGAGTCAGAATTACAGCCTGAATTACTAACATAAAGTCTGGTTAAAGAAAAGAATGTTAGTATTTTCAGATCTGAATGACAAGTGTGAAAGTTCTAAATCAATACTTAACATCACCTGATTTTTTTACAATCTTTGCCTTAAACAAACTAAAAATATGCCTTTTTTTAATTATTTTTATTTTTCCTTTCCAAGCAACAACACAGTAAACATTTAGTCAGTATCTTTCACTGGACTGTTTTCATCCAATAGTTTTTGCAATTGTGACTTTTCTGTTGCTCTGCAACTTGGGCAGCTAGTGGGAACTCAGTTCACAATGTTTTTAGAAAGGCCTGATTTGCTTTAGAAATTACCTTTCATTTTTTCCCCAGGTGCTTGTGGCAGAGAGCATGGGGTTAAGGAAAGCTTGAAAACTGCACACCCTTCAAGAAAAAATAGTGTCTGAGCTAGCTTTCTGCTCTCCATTTCACTGCCTGTATTTGGAGGTGCTGCACTGGTTTTGACAGCATTCACACTAGTCTATCTGAGACAAGACTCTGGTTCATTGCCTTGCATATTCACAGACAAAAACCGCATGGGTTCTTATATTCAATAAAATATTGATAGCCTTTTTTCTTCCTTCACAAGGCAATAGCAAAATGGTGGCACAAAAGAATTCCTCAGACCAACATATTCTGTGCTTAAAATACATTATTCAAAACCCCAGAAACCGAATGACTACAGGATGTTTTAGTTCAAGAGATGCCCACAAGTGTTTAACAAAAAGGCAAGTTTACTGAATTTAGTTTATAATCAAGAGAAAAAAAATCTAAAATCAATACAGCATGAGCTAATACAAACTAGTCGTTACCATTAAGGAAAACAGACTTCTTCAAAAAAGTAAAAATAGTTTCTGGAAGGTTAGACAAAGCAAAAAGCCACTACACATTGTGAATAGCAACTTTTTGGATTACAGATTTTGTCTGTTGCCTGGAAAGCTAATCTTTTAATGGAAGATTTAGTTTCACTTTACAACAAAAAACTTGTTAAAGAAATTAGGGTTTTATTAGCATTTCAAAATGAAGGTTATATTTTATGAGCTTGAACATTTATAACATTCCTTCTGATGTATTCTGATGTATTATTTCATTATTGTTAATGTACTTTGATTAGCATAAGTAAAGCTTTACAGTCTTGCAGTGTGGTTCTGTCTCTTCAGTCTGGTAGGCCAAGCACTGACACAAATTTAGCTTTACCTTTCCATCTTTACAAAATTATAGTCTGATCTGAATGGAATTATTTGGGGTGTAAGTCGCAAGAGCCTTTGTATTTCTGGTTTACAAGATAAAAAGATCTTGTACATTTTCCAGCCCCTAAATACCTTTGAAATCTCCTGATTCTTCAGATATTGCTTTCTCACTAAGACATGTTCTTGTGTCCCTTTTTTGGAAAAGTTCCTCCTAGTAGGATCCAACTAGGGCCCTCATTGCCATGCCCCTCTCTGCCCCTCCAAAAGAAGTCTTTGGCTTGCTGATGCCATCAGTCTTCTAGAACTGCCTATAGCCTGTGATTTATAACCTAGAGCTGCTTGACTGAAATTTGTGCCAGTGTTTAAAAATAAAGCCATATGTTCCTCCATTATTTAAACGGATGGAAGCAGTGTAAGGAAAAAGAGATTGCAAGTCTATGGAAGGACACATCACACTTCTAAGAATCAATGAGAGTGTGGCAGACTCCCCAAAACTCTTACTTCCTGTTACCTTCTCAGTAATAATTTGTTTCCTTTAATATTGGTTATATGGATACCAGAGGCTTGTGATTGATTCAGAATACCAAACATATGCAATGGACAAATTCCAGCTAGCAATAAAATTCATGTGGTGCTTTAGAACACCATTAATTAAACTTCATAGCATCCCAGGGAAGTAGGAGGTAGTATCTTCATTTAGCACATGGGAAACAGCCAGAAAAAGTTAGTGGCTCTCCACTGCACATGAGTCAACAAACAGCACTGGTATTTAAAATTTTCTACTAGTTGCTAGACTTGCCACTTTTTTAAAAGGACAGCCATCTGCTTGCCTACCTCTATACCTGCTTTTGTGAACATTCTCCAAAACCTCTGATGACAGGTTACACAGTACCAGCTATATGTCTCCACATGCAACCAAATTTAGTTTTGCAGATGTATATCTGGAGTAACTTTACCGATCTTAATACAATTGCAGCAACTCACTGTGGTATAAAGAAGAGCTGAGCTGTGTGCATGCCAGTTTATTAACATAAAACAAGTCAGGAGTGGATACTGATCATTGATATACATTTCTTTCAAATGCCTTCTACTTCCTAGTTTGCTAAGGACACAAACACCAATTCACACATAGACAGTTTTGTACCAAAAGAAAAGGCAGTCTTTTCAAAGACGACTGCTTTTATTCTCTTCTCAGTATATAAAGGCATAACCAGACATTTTCTATTAAGAGTAAAAGGAATTATGCAGTCTGAGTATCCTATGCACCAACATTAAAATTTCTAACTGATGAGAAGAACGATGGGTGTGCTGCTATTTGTAACACAAAATGATCAGAACAAAAGTCAAAGCTGTAATGCATTCACTTACTTAAAAGTGTGTATCGTTATACTAGGAAATTAAAGTTTCAGACTATTCTCTATGTGATCTGCCTTTCAGATGAGACCTAAAATTGAAGCATTTGATTATGAAAGCTCGAGTGGCAGCTTTCATTAGAGGTGTTAACTCTAATATGCTTTCCAAATTCTAAATCAGTTCATCATGATCTCCCTTCCTAAATTTTCCATGGCTTTTATGTGATATTATTCTCTTCCATTCCTAAAAACTGTTCTAACAGTATTACTTACACCATATGGTTACCTTACCTATGCGTTTCAGTAGCAAATAAAGTGAATAACCTGTTTATACAGCCTATAAATTATTTTAAGAAAATTGACCATTTGATACATATAATATGTTCTTCTCATTTAACTTGATGGAGAAGTTGTCAAAGAAGAAAATATCTTTTGTCTATCTATATACTGATAGGTACATAGCTCTAACTTTTGACTGGGAGAGGTTCTCACCATTTCCATTAGTAATAGTATTAATAATAATAATAATAATTAATAGAGTTATAAGAACCAGCTCAAATATAAAAGTTCAGTGTCCTGGGTTCAGCAGTAGCAGTCATTTTTTCTACTTCTTAGTAGCTGGTGCAGTGCTGTGTTTTGGCTTTCGGTCTGGGGATAAAACTGATGTTTTCAGTTGCTGGTCAGAATGTTTACACTGACCAAGGACTTTGTGAGTCTCATGCTCTGCCAGGGAGGAGGGGAAGCTGGGAGGAAACAAGGACAGGACACCTGACGCAAACTAGCCAAAGAGGTATTCCATACCACAGCACGTCATGCCCAGGATGTAGAATGGAGAGTTCCCGGAAGGGCTGGATCGCTGCTGGGTGGGAGCAAGGTATCAGTCGGTGAGCAGTTGTATTCTCTTCCCTTATTATTTCCTTTATCATTATTATTGGTGGTAGCAGTAGTGATTTGTGTTATATCTTAGTTATTAAACTGTTCTTATGTCAACCTGTGGGAGTTGCATTCTTTTGATTCTCCTCCCCGTCCCTCCAGGAGGGGAAAGAAAGGGTGGGGGTGGGGAAGTAGACTGCGTGGTTCTAATTTACTGCCTGGGCTTAAACCACGATATTCAGTTAATGGGGTTTGAAGATAGATACCTAAAAACTTCATCACAATTTTTTTTTGACAGTTATTCCAGGCAGTGTCTTGAAACCAAAGGTTTCTCTTGCATGCACTAAAAGTTCACCACACTCAGGCCTCACAAAACTGAGCCATATTGACTCTGTGAAATTAGACAGATGACGCAGTCTCTTGGTACTCTGGGCAATTTAAAAACTTTTAGTGTAGTAATCATGGACCAATATTCTTTTCCAGTTTTCCATGAAATATTATTTACACTCTGAAACTGCACAGCAGCTGACATAGGACCCATTTTTGCACATTTGTACTGTATCTGGAATACCCAAGCAAAACCAATATTTGTAAGATAGGTAAAAAGGTTAATATAATAACAGAAACAATGTCTTTTAAGCCTCATCAGCTAATATTAGCTTCAAGGAGTTCAAGAAGTAACAGATAATTAATGCATCTTCACAGTAAAAGTCTTAATTTTCTTGTGATTTAAAAGTAAATATATTTGGAATTTCTGTATATTCTGCGCTGCATACAAACACAGTCATTGATTTGGTTCTCACTAGTGGCAGAGAGAGAGGTACCTATCTCATGTTACAAATGTACAGAATTTAGAGGTGACTACTGGCATTTACAAAGCTGCTGTTTTACCTAATTCCATGTTTTCTATCAATCACATCAAGTAACTCAGTAGCAATTGCACTTATATATAAGGAGCATTTGAATAGCTTCACTACTGAAAACCTGACTGGGGGGAAAAAGCACGCAGTAAAACAAAAAAGAAGAGAGGAGTGGAATTTTAATAAACATTTATTCCCAGGAGGACATGGGTGTACTGTAAACACACCACAGTGGTATCAAAGCAGCATTTCTTTTGAACTGAAGAATGCAAATTAGCTTTACTTTACTTCCACATCATTTTCTGGGTTTAATCCTAATAATATATAATTTTCAAAGGAAAGTTAGAAGTGCTCTGCCCTTGTTTTCTACCTGAAAACTGGGTCTTGCTAACGATTCCAAACTTCCTAGCTGTCAACATTTCTACAAGGTCTGAAACACATTTGCAAGTTTATAAATAAGCTAGGCTGGAAAAACAATCTTCTGTGAATAGGGTAAACATTTGATCATTTGTGACTGATTATATTTTTCAACACATGGTGCTACGTTCTGCCCTCCAATATCAGTAGTCCTTGTAATCATGTGGAGATGTGTTCAAGTGCTGAACTTGGATAAGATTTCAACATGCTTAAATGTTCTTAACACTCAACTTCAGTAATATTCAGGTGCTACGGTGAAAGGAGTATTTCAAATATCATTCAGAATCCAGGTCTGCTCCTTCTGATGTCAGTCAGATCATTTTAATTACTGCCTGCTCGAGCAGGGTCAAGCCCATTTTACATAGAGAATCCTGTTCCTCCCCAGGAGTCAGCTTCTCTGCCTAGATTATATTTATTGTCACCTTGGTACTCTCCCTTAGAGGTACTTAACTGTTCCTTGTATCTCTTTATCCTTTCTTCCATAGATCCATTGATCTTAAGTTTCATCATTTTGCAGTACAATAGATAATGAGTACTCCTGAGTCATTCTGAATTATTTTACCATCTTTATATTTTGTTAGTTTTCTTCTTTCTGATGGTTGTGTGAGATGTTTAGACAGTAGAAAAATTGTGTTCAAAGTTGGTACTTTTTCAGCTTTTCATATTAGAAAATATGTTAGGTTTACTTATGCCTTTGCTCTGTGAATTTGTGCACAATATAGTCCATGAAGGGAGATCTTTTGGAAGGTAAGTTTATGTGTGGTTTCAGAGAGAAAGAGCTAAGGCACATCTTTGCTGTCAGTGCAAGATGTGAAGCCTACAGAACAGTTGAGTAGTAGTTCGTAAAAGACTCTTGAATTTGAGGATTCAAGGGAAATTACTCTGGGCACTCGTGTATCTACTAAATCATAAGGCCAGCTTTTGGCTCCCATCTCCAGGATGAAAAGAATTACTCTCTTATTTTCAGGGTAGTTGTAAGTTCCCGTGTCATGGTCCCTTGCGGTTTTGAATTTTGCCAGGGGATACGCCTTGTGTAAGCCCCAACACCTTTTCTTGTCCACCCGTACACTATTTGGGTGTAGCGTGGTTCACACACCTTTGCAGCAGATAAAATGACAGTGACTATGAAGATATACCCACTCAAGCTGTTAACTATTATTTACTCCATTCCCTTTAACGCACATAAGGTTAAAAAGCAAGTCTGGGATTTTTCTCACCTCATTTTAGCATTCTGAAAGTTAACTTAGCTAATTGCCCAGGCTCCCTCTACTGTCACTGGTGAAGGGAAAAAAAAAGAGCTATCTCCTGATAACAGTTCATCAGCTGTCTCTAACTGCTATTTTGGGATGGGGTCATTCATCCTCTTGAAGTGCTTCCTACTTTACACTGACTGTAGAATAAGACTTGGTGTCTAACTCTTAGATGTCTAAGATGTCTAATGGCAGAAGAGATAAATGGCAGTTTTGGAAGTATTTTATACTTGTCTCATGCAAAGAAGGCATGTGGTCAAGAGTACAGCTACCAACTCCCAAGTCTGCCTGCAATTCAGGAAGAACTTTTGCTCTTACTTGAATGACACCATCACTTGGCCATGTGCCTTATTTGCTCTCAACTTCATTTTTCCTTTCTGGAAAATGAATGAAGACTTAACTTCATTATCTTACAAGGCTAAGTTTAAATTCTTACAGGTCTTAGACAGTCCTAAACAAAGGCTGTACGTAAAGGGAACATGGATGGCCGCACGCAAAGAGTTGTGGTTAATGGCTCGATGTCCAGCTGGAGACCGGTAACGAGTGGTGTCCCTCAGGGATCGGTGTTGGGACCGGTCTTGTTCAACATCTTTGTCGGTGACATGGACAGTGGGATTGAGTGCACCCTCAGCAAGTTTGCCGATGACACCAAGCTGTGTGATTCGGTTGATACGCTGGAGGGAAGGGATGCCATCCAGAGGGACCTCGACACGCTTGTGAGGTGGGCTGATGCCAACCTGATGAAGTTTAACCATGACAAGTGCAAGGTCCTACACTTGGGTCGGAGCAATCCCAGGCACAGCTACAGGTTGGGCAGAGAAGAGATTCAGAGCAGTCCTGTGGAGAAGGACTTGGGGGTGTTGGTCGATGAGAAAATGAACATGAGCCAGCTTCAGTGTGCGCTCGCAGCCCAGAAAGCCAACCGTATCCTGGGCTGCATCAAGAGGAGCGTGACCAGCAGGTCAAAGGAGGTGATTCTGCCCCTCTACTCTGCTGTTGTGAGACCTCACTTGGAGTATTGTGTGCAGTTCTGGTGTCCTCAACATAAAAAGGACATGGAATTGTTGGAACAAGTCCAGAGGAAGCCACGAGGATGATCAGGGGACTGGAGCACCTCCCATTTGAAGACAGGCTGAGAAAGTTGGGGCTGTTCAGCCTGGAGAAGAGAAGGCTGCGTGGAGACCTCATAGCAGCCTTCCAGTATCTGAAGGGGGGCTATAGGGGTGCAGGGGATGGGCTCTTCATTAGGGACTGTAGTGACAGGACAAGGGGTAACGGGTTCAAACTTAAACAGGGGAAGTTTAGATTGGATATAAGGAGGAAGTTCTTTCCAGTCAGGGTGGTGAGGCACTGGAATGGGTTGCTCAGGGAAGCTGTGAATGCTCCATCCTTGGCGGTGTTCAAGGCCAGGTTGGATGAGGCCTTGGGTGACATGGTTTAGTGTGGGGTGTCCCTGCCCATGGCAGGGGGGTTGGAATTAGATGATCTCAAGGTCCTTTCCAACCCTAACTATTCTATGATTCTATGAATTTTAATGGCTGTGAAGGTCTCTTCTGTGAATTACAGTGTATTTGTAGGATGTCTTTCGATTGTAGTTAAAGCTGCTTAAGGGATCCAGGTACCTCTTTTGTTATTTTACATGGCCTATGGTCCAGAAGAAATATCCTTTAAGGCAAGCTTAGCCTCCGCTCTTTATCTCAGGTAAATGTCTGAAACATTTATAAGGCAGGTAAGCAGGCAGTAAGGATCGAGAACTTTGGATTTTTTATAGAAGTTGTAAGTGGATAAAACTTTACAGTCAGTACTTGTAGATTAACCCCCAGGCAATCCCTCCTACCACTGTCAACAGGGAAAACAAGTTAAAAGCTTGAGTTAAATGGTTTGTATATAATACATTGCCCTTTTGAATAACTGATCTTGAATCCATTTGAATCAACAATATTACCTGTCATAAGGAACAACAGTTTTCAATATCAAAGCATCTAGAATAAAAGCCATTAGTCTATTTTAAATAAAATGTGATTTCATTTGTGCTCTTAGCAGCAGAAGTCCTACTGTTAACTTTACATTTACTTAATGTGCCTTTTCTGTGCATACTTCTTTGCGACACTACTGCAGTAGCTGTGGCTAAGCAGCATCCCTCGTTAGACAATTCAGTAAGACTAGAGGGGAGAGAGCCCCAGTCAATGCGTGCATTTCCTATTTTGCCCCATATGAAGCCTTCCGTTAGATGTCAGTTCAGGACATGGCACCTTGTTTTTCTGTTGTTGGAATATTTTCCTTTCATTTGGCTTATTTTCTATGCATGAATTCAACAGGGAAGAGTCTGGGAAAAGAGTCTACAGAAAAAAAAAAAAAGAGAAATAAAAGAGAGTTCCTGTCAATTATAGTAAATGCACAAGAAGTATTACTGTTAAATATAAATAATTAATAATAAATTAATTAAATATAATTAATAAATAATAAATATATAAATAAGAAGTATTACTGTTAAACCAGAAGTAACTGCTGCTACCGTGCACCTGTGACTATTTGCCTTTGTCTCCCCATGTGTTTTGGTCTGCAGCCATTAATAGCTTGGACTCCACTAAGCAGTAGCAAAGGGGAGTGTGTCAGAGCAGCAGGCCAAAATTAAATTACAGCAACCTCACACTTTGCATTAAAATCTCCACTAAGCAATGGAGGCTTGTAAACGTCCGGATTTTCCTTAAAGACAATGGACCTCCATGCAACTGGCTATGCTCAGTTAATTCATGCTGTCAGCTTCTTTTATTGGCTGTGGGGAATGCAGTATTGATTCTTGAACTCAACAGCAGCACAAAGAGCCACTAGTGCATGGTCAAAATGCAGCAATAAATGGCTGGCAGTTTGAGAAAAGCAGCCATTCCATTGCACAAACAAGGTCAATTAGAGGACAGTGCAGCATAATATAAATAGCATTAGCAGCCCTCTTCAACCATGATGAGACCATGCTGGGGAGATGACAATAAATAAAATAGGGTTTAATGCAGAGTAAATACAAAAGCATTTAATTTAATTTAAAACCTTGCATCCCTTTGAAAATACCATCAGCCAAAAAATACTTATCTTTGGGGTTTTTTGTTGTTGTTGTTGTTTTTTAAGACATTCTTTTCAGGTAAATATCTGTATAATTATGTATATATGTAGAACTGGATGGGAATTAATTTTTTTCAGAAATGGTTAATTCTTAAATTACAGCTGTGGGATATTATGTCTGTCTGTATAATCTCTTACTTTTTATTAATACAAATCTTTCAGTGTCATTTGAGTGTAATAATAGGACAAAAGCATATCTGCATTTTTAGTTCAGAAGTTAAAAAAACTTGCAAAGGATCTTTATGTCCTTCTTTAAGGTCTTGCAATTATTATCTTTTTTATATGAGAGACTTATTATTATGCCAGCTCAGAATTAATTACCAATGTAATATACATCATTCTGCTAACACATACAGTACCCTAAGCGAATTAGGCTCTTAAAATAGATAATGGGCCTCAAATAGGCAGCTGATAAACCTAGGCTGTATAAGGAAGCTGAAAAGGTTTCAAAGCTATTTGTTTAGACAGCAAAAGAAACATTTGTTTCAAAGCCCTGTTAAATAACGACTGTGTGGAAAGCCAACAGAAAAATTGGGTATAGAGCTCTTTTTAGGTGTATAGTCCTACAAATTTCTTGGCAGTATAAACCTACTACTGGGCCCTTCCTCACTTTCTTGAGCCTTTTGAAGCGTTCACATCAACTTTGAGTGTACTTAACATTTATTAAAACTGAAAGTAGTTGGACTGAGACTTGTGATGAAGGTTGAGCATGAAGTCATCATTGTGTCAGATCTTATCACATAGAATTATGACTTGTACCTGTCAGACTGTTGCATCTGCCACATCATTCTAAATATGGTATGTGTAAAACCTTTGAGGAATAGAAAGGTTTTCTGTGTAAAACAAATGGGTTTTGTTTTACAAAAAAAGAGATCCCTTCCTACATTGTCAATGGAATCAGTAAGACTTCCTTGCCTCAGATAACAAAAAAATGCCTTCTGGACTGGCTGAAAGTATAAGAGCTTTATTCAGCTATTAAGTAGTGTAATGAGTAGAATGTTGCTTCTATTTTTAAGAGCATGAAATATCAATACAGCTTGAAGGTGGTGAAGAAAAGAGGAATAAATTAGCTTAATATGATTCCTGCCAGCAAGGAAGCACAAGGTAAAGGATTGTAGCTCCAGTCCTAGCTGGGATTTCAGTTTCTTGGGAAGTGTAGCTGTTCTTAATTAATTTTTTGAAGTTGCTGATTTTTGTCAAATAAGGTAAAACCAGAAGATAAATACAAAAGAGACAAGACATAGAGCAATAAAATAAAGGCAATATATATAAGAAGTCCTGATTTTTTTGTCACAACGAAAACTTTATTTTTTGGAATTTTTTTCTGACCTTTGTTCTGGAGCCAAGGCAGATTATAGGGTAAAGTCCTTATTAGGCAAATAAATGCATTCAGTGACTTGTGGCCAGTTAGCTCTTGTGAATATTTTTGCTTCGTGCTAGCCTCTCTTCCTCTTCAAATAATTGGACTTGTTTGTCTACTTCTAAGCAGTTGGACTTGTTTGGGATTTGTTTTTTCTCTGCAAGACGAGATTGACTAATAGTGTAATTAAAATAATAGTTTCTAATAATAGTGTTTTGAATGGAATACCAATGAAACTAATGCCTTTGGGTGGCCGGCTAGAAAGTTTTTTTTGCATCTCTTAGAAGACAGATCTAAGTAGAATCAGTTTGTTCCAAAGGAAAATCAGGTAACATATACGTATATCTCCTAAGCCAAAGCAGAATGATAGCTGCAGCAAGATTTGTAGGAAGAGGTAGAATTTGTAGTTTTGTTTTGCATGATACATATTTTTTATTGATTTTTTTTTTCTGTTACTCAAGAGTTATGGAGACTGAATAAATTTTACTTGGGGCAATTCAGTAGTTTTATATAGAAATTCCATCTCTGTTTCTTAACTTTGGAACAGTAGAATATTTTATCCCAAGGGTTGAGAGAAGCAGAGCATTTCTTTGAGCTCTTTTGTATTTAGCGGAAACATTTAGTGGGACAATGTGTCTTGCTTCCTTGTACGTGGCCATCGTGTCTCAATGATAGCAAAGTCTTTCTTCCTTCATCTCCTTTTTGCACACACTTTTTATCCCAGTGTCCCATAAAGGTCTATAAATCTATCATGGCCTATAATTACTTCTGGAATATGTCCTAGCTGACTTCTGACATGTAAGGAGATGCTGCTAGAGGTTTACTTTTAACTCATTGGAAGGGTTTATATTGCTAGGAAGTAGAGAAGTGTGGTTCTATGCCCAGGTCATTCTTCAAAGTCAGTGTGAGGAGATCAGGAAGCAAGAATACAAATGGTTCACATTCTTCTGTGCCATGCAAAAGAAGTAGAAGTCCACATATGGCCTTTTATTCTCAGTCTATAAAGGAAATAGACATGGGAAGCAGAATTTTCAAAACATTGGTTCTATATCCCACTGAAAGAGACTGCACAAGTGCAACGCGTGTAACAACTTGGAATGAAGTTGATTGTTTATATTTCTTATGAAACATAGGAATGTCATGGCTGAAACTGTGAGGGGTTCAAATGTTGGGAATTGAGAAGACAGCAAGCCCAATCCTCATTATATCCCTAAATAGACTCTGCATTTAAGAATGCAAAGGATATCACAGCTCTAAAGGAAAAACATCATAGTATAAAAGTGCTTACAAGCACATTGGGGGATTTGCAGAAAATATTTTATCATGAGCCAACAAACTGTACAAGATGTAAGAATGGGAGAGCCTCATATGTTTGCCTCAAAGGTTTTGAGTTAAAAAAAATCATCAGAGGAATAGTGGAAGATTTTGTGTCAATTTTCTAGTAAAACCATTAAAACCATTCCTTTCTCCCTTCCCCCACAATTACATGATCCACCTTCCAGAGTGGTACAAATGGCAGCAACCAGTGGATTCTCAGTTTCTTTGCCTCTTTGAAGTGCCTCATCAGAGTCACCAAAGTCATATATCTTTATCATGCCTGTATTCATGAGAGTGAAGGAGAAAAAGAGTACAATACGGGCAACACTGCTAGGTTAGTTGGTCTTATGCTCAGATTACACTATGGGAACTGAGCTTCAGATGGTGTCTTTGGAAGAACTGGTTTGGGATTCCCTTCAGAAGGTGATTTTCATGCCCAGAAGTGGCTTTAGGAAATGGCTGTTCAGAAGGAGGTCTTCACCTTGTTTTTTTTCTCATCCTGGCTATACACATAGCCAAAAGTGAGAGTTGTATGGTGGTAAAGGTTGAGAAACAAGAGTCTGCTTTTTTCATAAGGGGACCAAACAATTTCAAAAACTGAATTCATAAGTCTTAATGGGTAATGATGCTTATTGGACAGCTGTATTGCTAGCATGCCTGTAGCTGTTATTCAGTGCAGAAGATGACCCCCAAAACCAGTTCCCATTTAAAAGGAACATGGGATTTCACAAATGGATTTTGTGCTTGCAAAGAGAGGGAAAGACTTGACACTTTGCCAAAAAAAAAGTCCTTTCTGCTTTAGTAACCTCTGTACCCTTATGGGGCAGAAGAATAGAGGATTCTGAAATGAGTTGTACAGAATCCATTCATTATATGATGTGAACCATGGACAGAGAATATTTGTCTCTTACAAATGGGTCTAAAGAAGCTACTTCATTGTTTAAGTACATTTTGCATCTATGCTTTGCTCATGAATCCTGGTTTGGTTCCCAATGCTACTCTTGTAAAATATCCCTTAATGACTTCTTTCTGTGGGCTCTTCCTCAAGAAAGCCTTTTTTTTTTTTTTAGATGCACGTCTATAAACATTCAGACATCAAAACCTCTGCAGGAGGTTAAACCATGTCATTAATGGTAGAAATAAATCTAGCGATAAAGTATGTCTATAAGATCATGAACAAAGACACATCTTTTTAATTTACATACTATTTCATTAGGAAAGCTATAATACTGTTTGCTCAAAAATACACACACACACACACAAAAAAAAGAATGAAAAGAGGAAAAGATTTACCCCTTTTTTTTAGAATATTTGCTCTCAACTGATGGTACAAAGGAAATAAGAATGGCAGCTCATTCCAAGTGACCAATCTTGGTACTCTCTTGTGCTTAAATGATGTGTTCTGAAAATGTAAGTGCTGGGAGCCTTAGCAATTCCCAGTACCCCCTCAATGTCCTCTAAATAGCTTCTCTTTTCCTCTTTTCCCTGCTGAAAGCAATAGCTCCATTTCTAACCCTTTCTGGAAATATTAGAGTAAGAAAAGTGGTTTATGAAAGAAAAAGAAAAAACCCACCACAATCTTCTATTTTACCGAAATGCCTCACACAGTAATCAGTATTTTAGATATTCTAGGAAATACAGAGGCGTCTTCAGATCCATGCCACTTTCCCACCTCTTCAGAAAAAATGTGAAGACCAATTTACCTGACATCTTTACAGATGTTGAAGATCCCAGAATTCTTTTCAAATTTCATTGTTGTTTTTTAGAATAAAACCTAAGTATTTTAAAATCACAACATCTTGAAATCAGGAAATAGCCAAGTCAATAATTTTCCATGGCTTATATTTCCTAGCAAGTAATGCTATCTACTCTGAGACAGTATAGGCTTCATGAGATTATCCTTGAATGCACAGGCAATCAGATAATGTATGCAGTTTATCTAAAGCTGGTCAAACAACATGATATTAAAGAAGAGTATATGTTATAGTTAAATATAATGATATGCCTCAGTAGTTGTTGGACAGGAAATGAAAGAAACAGTGCTGTTAAACGCCAAAGCATGCCATTATTGGACAATAATATGTAAGTGAAATGCATTATTATGATTATAAATAGGTAATTTCTAAAGGAAATATACTAGATGCAGATAGAAATAACAAATCGTGTAAAAAAAAAGATGACCTTTAATAGAACAAAGAATAGTAAATAGAAAAGACTGCATAAGACTTCTCTTGGCTAAAAGAAGGAACAGTCCTTGTTTGTCAGGGCTTTGCAGGGGAAGTTGCACGTCTCCTGCCTGTTGGTTTGACTGTGTCCAGTTGGCTGCAATTTGCAGTGCATGTCCATGGTTTGTGCAGGCTAGAAAGGGTATAGAAAAGGACTGAATATTCAGTTATTGCCTTTGGCTGTTTATCACTTCTGAGTCCAAACAGAGAATGGATGGGATTTAAAACAATGTAAGAGAATCCAAGACACCCTCAACCCCATTAGCAGAGATAATAAAGATGATTCATAAATGTACTTGTGTACATCATCCTTCAAAGAGATGTTTAAGCAGCTGTTTGGTGGATACTCAGCCTCAGGAAGTAAAAGAAAGATGATTTTGCTTCACCTAAAGAGCTAGGATTATAAACTGAGGGTGTATGTAAGGATGTAGACTGAATTTAACATTATTATTTAATATATTTTTTATTCAATAAAATTTAATAAAATAATTAAATATTAAATAATTAAATATAAAATATTAAAATTAAATAATTAATAAATAAAATAAATTAAATAAATAAAACTAAAATTAAATATTAAATATTAAATAAAATTAAAATATTATTAAAAATAATTAATTAATATCTAATAATAAATTATTATTTAATTATATATTTAATATTATTTTTCTCTGGCATTCACAATAAACAGTCATTTCTCACTTAGTGATGCAAGGATGGATGGTAGCTACCAATATCACCAAGAATGAAGACCTAAAGAACTTTTTCAGTCAACAGAAAAATTCAAAATTCTGTATACAAATATTTTAAAACCAAGAGCAAGCCATAAAGCCCCAGGAAGGATTTGGTAGGAAACACAGGGTGGGAATATAGCATAAGAATCAGAGTAAGTTTATGAAAATTTACAATTTTCTTTCAAATTAGTCTTTAATTTAGCATTCAGTGCTGCACGGAACATGGAATTTAAACAAGAATTTGGTTTTAATACAGAAATTAGTACCATAACCAGCCACAAAAAAATCACTCCACCACTGAATACATCTTCCAAAAGGAGATATCTTCATACATTTTGTCTCAAGAGTTGCACAAAAGACATCCTTCTAGAAATAGGTCCAATCTGAAACAAGCACATCAGCAATTCAGTGCCAAGTAGCCACTCTGAATTCTAGGCTTGGAGCTGCCATTACAATACTAGTAAAGAGACAAGAAAGCTTTTGACAAGAGCTTTCCAGTTTTGGTTCATATGCAAAAACTGTATAACATTGTCTGAGTTTCAATGTTTAAAGAAAATTTTGCATTTTTCTACAGTGGAAATTATTTCATTCATTTTTTTAATATTCCTTTCATATGAAACCACATGTATAATAATGGATTTATTCACTCATATATATTCTCATTTGAAGGGATCCAAAGGGTTCATCTTTCATATTTTTCTAATACTCCTCCCCTTGAAAAATAGTGTGTTGTAACTATGGTATTAATTCAGTACATTCCATTTTTATTTGCAATTCCAAACCATTATTTTAAAAAATAATTAAGGAATATCAAACTCATGAAAGCCTGGGTTTACTGTCCTGGAAACTGATGTTCTCTAGACTGCAAGTTGCCTTCAGTCAGTAATGGTAGACCAAGGTAGACCACCACAGGTGGGAACATCCTTTAGCCACATTGCGATCATTTGTGGTTTATACCCACCCTAATTTGTCATGTTGTAACAAAGAAAAAGTATGCCAATGCTATTAATTGTTTCTGAACTGACAATGTTATTGCAGTAAAGAGGCCTGCTTATATGAACCACTAAGTAGTGTGTGAAACAGGGTATGAGTTATCTTCAAACTTGGAACTTCCAGATCAGTTTTCCTTATCTGCATAAATTCAGTCCACAGTTAAATGCTCTGGTAGTTTTATTTTCATTTCTGCTTCTGTTTTATAGCTTTGCTGTATTCTTGTTTCTAGCACTGAAAACAACAGCAGTTTGAGCCTTCCTCATGGTAAGAAACTCTTGACTGTTTCTGTGGAAATGAATTACAAATGGTTCTTAAACTATAAAGACGGATGAAGACACATACATACATATGTTCACAGACTATATTGCTCAGTGTAAAAGCTGTCTTATCCATTCATATCAACTACTGACATAGTAAAAGGTGTTGCAACTTTAGACCTGCAGTTTCCATAGCATTGACCACTCAAAGATGATGCCTGCAAGACATGAGAAAAGTGTATAAAATATCAAACAGTTAGAGGAGGTGGAACTGTATTCGAACTTAAACAGGGGAGATTTAGGTTAGATATAAGGAAGAAATTCTTTACTGTGAGAGTAGTGAGACACTGGAACCGGCTGCCAAAGAAGTTGTGAATGCTCCATCCCTGGCAGTTTTCAAGGCCAGGTTGGATGGGGCTTTGAGCAACCTGGTCTAGTGGAAGATGGCCCTTCTCATGGCAGGAGGATTGGAACTGGATGATCTTAAGGTCCTTCCCAACCCAAACGATTCTATTACTCTATTCAAATACACAAGAGAATGTTCAGTAACATTTCATAAAATGAAAGAAAGTTACAATAGTTTTTCACAGTGTGAACTATACTGTGAAACCCTTTGCCACTGCAAGTTACAAAGATCAAAAATTCAGCAAAATTAAGAAAGGAATCAAACTTTATAAGTGGAACAGTCCAATCCAGTGTCAGCTTAATTAGCATGTGATGTAATGAGTGTTAACACTTTGGGATAAAGCAGTCTCGATTCTGTTATTAATTAGGAAGAGACTTAGGGTGTGAGTCAGATAACTTTTATGAGCCAGCTGCAGGATTTTTAAATCTCCCTCTGGAGAGCTTAGTGTTTCCAAATAGTATATGATAACAGGTGGACCTTATTCTGACTCAGGATGGAAATTAACATGTTTATATCTTCCTAAATAAATTTTTATTAGAACAAAAAAAACCCTGACCATTATATTACCACATTTGACCTTTAAGTCTAAATGCAGTTAATGAATTCTTCTGAAGAAGAATTTCCAGTTGTAGGAAACAGAGCAATTTGATTTTTAAGAAGTTCCAATTTTATCAGCTAAAGTAAAATAGCATTTATTTGCAGATATATTCGTCAATTTCTCAGTGCATACAAATCCCATTTATTCATTAAATAACACTAAAGAAATTCCAAACATGCAATTGCTGACATTCTTATTATTTCTTTGACTTTAACTTTGTATATCTCTAAGAAGGTCGTTAAGATAATGGCACTACTAATACTCACCTGAATATGGGTTGTCT
Source organism: Psittacula echo (assembly GCF_963264785.1). Classification (NCBI taxonomy): domain Eukaryota; kingdom Metazoa; phylum Chordata; class Aves; order Psittaciformes; family Psittacidae; genus Psittacula; species Psittacula echo. The sequence continues at coordinate 123,771,400 of NC_137737.1, forward strand.
TCTTTGATGTGCCTAGTAATATGGTGGTCTGTATGAAATTAAATAGTAACACGAACACCCACAGTAAGAAGAAAAAAGTGAGTGTATGAGAAACATTTCCTTAATAGCTGCGACTGTTTGTGAAGGCTAAAATTACTCCAGTAAGTTATAAAAAGGTCACAGATCCTCTCATTTATTTAGTACCATGAAAACATCCCTTTATTCAGGAGTGTGCCTGCAGTCAAAGCTAATTATTACCACCATATTACATAGTTTTTTCTCTATGGTATGTAGATGAGTAAAAGTGTTGTAAACAACCATCAAGCTCCAGCATGATCATTGCAAGAGTGAGGAAATGAGCAGCTGTCTTTCAAATCTCATTTGCGGGAGCTGCTGTAAATGAAGATTAGGGGAAATAATGCTTTTGTATCTTTAAACTCAATTATTAGACTTTTATTGTCTTTACTAATTTCAAAGATAAACCTGACTCATGTTTTTTATTACAGATGTATAATTACTTGATAAATGGTCAATGACTTCACATATATATTTCTGAGACTCAGGACTCAGCCAAGGTCTCGCTAGTGACAGGATTTAAAATTTCTGTCCATAGGCCCACCAGACAGCACTTCCAACAGAGAGCAGAAACCTCTGGTAGCTGATTTACAAGCCCAAAAAAGAGATAAATACTCCTTCCCTGACCGTGTTCAAGGCCAGGTTGGACAGAGCCTTGGACAACATGGTCTAGGGTGAAGCATCCCTTCTCATGGCAGGGGGGTTGGAACTAGATGGTCTTAAGGTCCTTTCTAACCCAAACCATTCTATGATTCTATGATTCATTTGTTTTGATCCCAGAAGCCATTATTTTTATAACTTCAGGATAGTGCTTTAGAAAGACTCTCACAGTTGCAGCATAAAAATTTTATTCTATAAGGATCTGAGCACTATGGCTCTATGCAGCAATTCACATTAATAGTTGCTTACCTTTAAGTACTTAAACATTGATTTCTTATTGATTTCAGTAGTATTTCTCACATGTTTCAAGTTAAGTTCCAGCTTAAGTGCCTTTACAGATAACAAAAATATTTCCTCAGTGTCTTGCATAGCTGAACAGTAAATTTCAGACAAGGAAAGAACTTGGTAATCTTTTTTCTCTCTAGACCTCAAAATATGGCTTTTTAGGGAATCATTGTGATTTTTTTGCACAGTTTCAAATGATGTAGTTTTATTTCCTATTTTTTGTGGAAATGTTACTGCCTTATTTGTTTTATTATTATATATTATTTCACTAATGTTTTATTAGAAATGACTCTGTGTATGGCTGAAAGCTTTTTGGTTGCATGGTCTCTCTATATTCCTTCATGGTTCAAGCAGATACTTGCATTATATCCCTCATCCTTGATAAGTACTATTTTGTAAATTAACAAGTAATTCTGATAATTATTTTACACATTCAAATGGGGTATTCTAAGAAAATTGACATTTTTGTCATCTTTTCATTGTTTTTGTCCCATGTGACAATAAGGTAATGCAAAATCTTCAGAGTTTCTATATAAATCAAAATATCTTTTTTTCATGGGCTTGATTTAGGAACAGAGGTTGCAATTAAGAGAATTAATGACTGTTCTATCAAGCTGTCATGCTCATATAGGCTACTGGCATCCTTAGGTAACCTCTAAATAGGAAAGGGTAATTCAGGACAGCTTTTCTTCAGGATTCGAGTACAGTGACTTTATTAATTGCTATAACTGTGGTTTGAAGGAAACAGAAATAGTACATTAAGATTTCGCCCTGCTAGGTAAACTGTCATAGCAGAGGGACATGGGACAAGAGCATTGTTCTCCGGCTGGTGGAATAAGCCCCATGGGTATCCAAAGTACCCAAAGGAGCAGAGGATCTCCAAAGGGGTACCTTACGCAGAAAACAGCTGGTGGTCCAAAGTAATGAACAAGGTTTCTTCTCTTCTTCCATAATTGTTCTAATCTCTGAAACATAACACTTAAAATAAGATTGCCCATCCCTGGAAATATTCAAGGTCAGGTTGGACAGGGCTCTGAGCAACTGGATCTGATTGAACACGTCCCTGCACATTGCATGGGGTTTGGACTAGATGACCTTTAAAAATCCCTTCCAACCTCAACTATTCTAACGTTCTGTGATATAGGCTGATTTCATACTGCATTTGTCAATGCACTGTGGCTCCTTTAGTCTGCCTAGTCCCTTGGTCTGCTCAGCATAGTTGGGAGATGCATTCTTGCTGTCCTGCATTCCTTTATAGTAAGTCTGTGACTGTCCAAAATCTCTCCTCTCTTCTTTTATAGCCTTGTAGTACAGCAGAACTAGAAATCTGAGGTAGGAAAATTTAAACAAATATGAAAGTTATTGCTTGGGAGGGTATGTACTTTTAGAGTAAGGATTAAATGAGTAATATTAATACTATACTTCAGTCCTTTGAAATGCATTATAAAACTACTGGATATTTCTGTCAAGATTGTTGTGTTTCTGTTGTGGTTTAAGCCCAGCCTGTCACTCGGAAACCATGCAGCTGGTAGCTCACACCCTCCCTAACTCCCCCCTCCCCCCCCCCGGATGGATGAGGAGGAGAATCGAAAGAATGTAACTTCCACTGGTTAAGAACAGTCCAGTAACTAAGGTATAACACAAATCACTACTGCTACCACCCATAATAATAATGATAAGGGAAATAACAAGGGAAGAGAATACAACCGTTCACCACCCACCGATCAACACCCAGCGCGACCCAGCAGTGATCTGGGCCTTCCGGGTAACTGCCCCCAGTTTATATAGTGGGCATGATGTGCTGTGGCATGGAATACCTCTTTGCTTAGCTTGGGTCAGGTGTTCTGTCTCTGTTTTCTCCCGGCTTCCCCTCCTCCCCGGCAGAGCATGAGACTCACAAAGTCCTTGGTCAGACTAAACATTACTGAGCAGCAACTAAAAACATCAGTGTTATCAGCACTGTAGTGTTATCAGCGCTATTCCCAGGCTGAAAGTCAGAAACACAGTGCTGCATCAGCTACTAAGAAGGAGAGAAATGACTGCTACTGCTGAACCCAGGACAGTTTCAGAACCACAAAATCAGATTATTGACAAATCCTTATATAATTCTTTTTGCTGTTGTAAGTACGTTTCAGTGAATGTTCAAAGAATGCTTTTCCTTTAAAACAAGACTTTCTTCTATATCTACATTTTAATTACATTTAAGCACATTAATTCTCTGCCTGCATATTGTTACTAACCCTTCTGATTGATTATATGGCAATAATATTTATCGGGCTTATTTTTTTGCTAATTTCAGTAGTAGATCAGAAATATTTCAGTCAATAGCTTATGAGGTTACTAAATGATATATTACATGTTTACTGTTCTTAAACTAATTTTGATAATAAATTAATGTACATATTCTAATTTAATCCTAAACTGTGGGTTTTTTTGTGAAAGACTTCCCCCCAGTTTCTCGGAATTTTATAATTCATATCAGTTGATCTGCTGTTAATGCTAATTTAGCTGTAGTAAATTTATTATTGCTTGTACAAATCACTGGAAATATGATGCTTTTACATTTTTACAGGAGTTTTTGTGTTTATAGTTATATGAAATTCTTAATAAGTTTTGAAAAAAAATTTAGTTCCTGGTGAAAAGATTATATTACCATGGAGGCAAGACTGAGTGTACTTACGTGTGTTTTAAAGAGAAATAGATATACTAGCTTTACCTCTAAATTTGGCATTATACATTAAAGAAATTAAAGGCCAAACTTACTCTTCAATGAAAATTGGATTTTGTGAGATAACGAACAAGTAAGGTAAAGAACAAGAGACAACTTTCAGTAGCTCCTGGTGGAGCCACTGGTGTAGAGTTTATTCTGTTCAGTTTGATGGTAGAGAGTCTTCCACACATTTCACCTTTCCTCCTACTTCTGGCCCAATCACTACTAAGGATGTGGAAATAATGCTCTAAGCAGTGCCCATTTTATTGTAAAAACCACCTTTATTCCCCGCTGTGGTTGTTCTGGGGGAGTGAAAGGCAGCAGAAAAATATTTTAGAGAGACAAAAAAGTTTCTATCTATGTCAGATAATTTAAAGTAAGATGACAAATACTAAAAGGTTTAAATACTTTTTTATGTTTGTGATATTATTAGGACACAGCATCACTAGAATAGAGGGAAAAAGATTTCTGACAGAGTACACCTGAAAATCATAGCAGTATTGAAGGTATTGACCTAAGTGTGGGAAATGTAATGGTATTTTTGCCTTTTGTTTGTCAATTTAAGTACACTTTCAAGTTTTTCTATTTACTGTATTTAATATTTTTGTCAAGTTAATAGAAAATTTCCACCATCTACCAATAGTTTATAGCTTAACTGCTGGATGAAAACAGATCAGAATTGGCAGCCATTAGTAAGTGTCCAATGTCCCAAGCCTCTTAGAAAATGCCTACTCTTTCATGTTCAGAAGATTATAGTCTCATACTTTTTTATGTGGCACTTCTATGTGCTGTGTCCATGCATGTGTCCCTTACACCTGTATATCTGAACACCAAGTAGAAAAATACTTACAGAAGTATGCAATTCTTGCACTTTTCCAACATCAATGTAAGTTTGACAAAGACTGGTGTTCCTGTGCAAATTCCATTTTTAAAAGCCTTTGTACATAAATACACACTGGATTAATGAAATAATATTTAGGATTTGAGCCTTATAAATTATTTCATTGTATCCTTTAGAAACAAAAACTAAAAGCAACCAATGTCTACAATGCAGTTATGAAGCGAAAAAATGCTTCAGTGTTATTTGCCTGTAATTGGCTTTGAGCATCACAATGTATGTGTAATTGGGTCTGTACTTGTATTCTTCAAGGGTTCTGTGCTATTTCTACTTGAACCCATTTTTGATATGGTTCAGCTCAGCAGTGCCAGCTTCTTCTTGTTATACAGTTGAAAAACTGTGACCATTAAGAATAGGATACGGTGTGATTTTGTTTTGCAGCACTGCATGGAAAATCAGTTGCTGTTCATAACAGCTCTGTGGTTGGTTGATTTAAAGCAGGAGGGCAACTTCGAATTGACAAGCAGACTGTTCAAGAAAAAGGATATTGTATCTTTAAAGCTTTCTGACTGATTGTGTTTAACTGTGCTACTCAGCAGGCAGTAATTAGTAGCTTTGCTGAGAAACTTAAAGCAGAGGCTGTGTTGCTCTGTGTTCTTGAATAAAACAAACAAACAAAGAAATAAATAATAATAAAAAAATCTGGATTTGAACAAATGGGATTTTTACTGTTTTTTAGCCAGTATGGGAGCAAACAGAAAGCAGACCCCTAGAGGCTCCTAAAGTTATCTTCCCATGCAGATTGTCTCTAGGGAGCTGTGGTGCTTGAGAAAGGAGGCAATGAGAACCATTATAGAAGCACATGACACTATTGCTGAAGGTCAGAGTGGTATTGGAATAAAAGAGAAGCTGCTGATACAAAATGACATGGCTGCCGCATCTTCTGGGCCAGTTCACAATTTTGATTGGAATGTAGCTCAAATGCATCGTGAATGTGATTAATAAATAAAAGTACGTAATAATGACGATGGCTGAACTGGTGCTTTCCCAGACTGCTGCAGAGCAGGAAAGAATGGGAATCTCAGATAAAAGGCAGCAAACAAAACATGCAGTTAATGTTATCGACTGAGAAACAGTTTGATTTTAAAATACGATTGCAGATTTGTGAAGTGGACATTGTAGTGCACCGTTGCAAACACTGAATGCAGAAATGAGTTGTTAACCTTCTCCTTCTGAGCATTACGATTATTTAACAAATTGTGGAGGAGAGCACCACAAAGTTAAGATATGGTTTTGTTGTAAATAGCATAGGAGCTTCAGAGAAGCACTCTTCCCCATCCTACCTCTACTTTCCATTGCTGCTATTTTGATGTTTGTGCTTGGACATGTCACCAGTTAAAGGCAAAACGTTTTTTGAAAAGACTTGAGATTCTATTGCCTTTCATTTATACTACTGCCTCTTTAACCATGTGGGGTTTTTTTTAAAGAGATACTTCATTAGTTTATTTGATGCAATTATATTGCTTGGAAAGAGCATAATCCACTAGCATTATAAATTAAATCTATGTTTTGATTTGACATCAGGTAGTAGATATTGCCAAAGGATCACATGGTAAGTATGATGAGCATTAACTTTACTACATAGCCTAAACTTCTTTGTGAGGTCCAGCAAAACTCTTTTGATGACTATGACTCTGATCCTGAATAGAACTGCTCTCTATAGTTCAGCCACCAGTTCTGATAACTTTAAGGTCAAGTCATTAAAGTCAGCCTCCTTCAGCAAAATCTGTGGTTTGATAAATCTTTTTTATTTTATCTCCTTCATTCAGATGTTGACAAGAAAGTAAATTGGTGTGTAAGTTGGCAAGAACAGTTCACTGAGCAACATTCTTTTGCATGGGACCTATTGTCCTGAGGTATGTAGTTTTTAAAAAGATTTGATCTGAGTAAATTATGAAAGCTTATCAAAATTCTCTGACTGAATGTAAAAGCCAGAACTGCTTTCCAATTACAGCTAGGCTTGCAACAGAAAGATGGATTCAATGCCACTGCCTACACCACCCATCTTTATTTCCTGTTTTCAAGGTCGATCTATTTTGTGTACTTCATAGATGCTCTTTGAAACTGGTATATACAGAACATCAAGGATTAAATTGCCAAAGTATTTTTTTTTCTAAGTGACAATGAGCCTAATTCACTGTCAGTTAATGCCAGGTGTTTTTTCCCTCTAATATTAAGTTCTTCAAAGCTGTAGCTGTATAGGACACTATTCACAGGGGCTTAACATAGGGAAGAAAATGATCACATTAAGTCAAATAAAATGAATAATTCATTACATCACATTTTGTAATCCTGGTGTTAAGCATAAAACCAGTGGTTTATTTTTCAGCAAAATGTTTTTGTATCATTTCAGATAGCGTATAATACAAAACAATAACTGCATACATAATGTGAAAAGCCTACAGGCAAAGAGGGTCCTGCTTGATGCTTCTGGTTTCACCTGGAATGGCACAATATCCGTGCTTCAAGGCAATGTCTATGAGTGCCCATCTTCCCTGGGAATCTTCTGGGGCCCAAGTTGTGTTTGTCTTTTAATTTGATTGAAAAATATTACCTCAGCTCTTTACCACAAATTTAAAAATCAGGTTTTGTATCTTGCTAAAAAGATTTACCTCTCAATTCTATCTATGGTTGTTCCACTGAGAATAAACTACTCAAAATGAAAAGTCTTTATGTGTTTTTCTGTTATGTCTCCTTCTCTCCCTTTCTCTTTCACACATGCATGTGCACATATCTGGACATAAGTGCATACTATGTGTATGTATATATATACATGTACACATGTATACACATGTGTATTTATGCAATATTTATATAGTTAATAATACAGCAGTTGTGAGTTATATAAAAGTTAACATAATACGAAATTTTCCCTTTTTTCCAAATCAATATATTTCTTTCTAATATTCATACACTCCTTTTCCAACCTGGATTTTTTTGGTTTTGCTTTGTGTGTGCAACCCAATATTATTTGTTGTTTAATTCTGTCATCTAGTGAAGCCTCTCTCTTTTCTAGATGGCAATCCGCACTAGACGGAAGTTGTTTTGCATCATAAGTAAGTGTCACAGTTTCCAAATCAGATCTTCTTTAACAACCTCCTTACATGGGCTGATTATTATGCTATATTCCAGGCTGAAATAATTGTGTACCTGGACCATCTGCTTCTGCCTTTTCCAGCACCTTCCCATGGAGAGCTCCAGGGCACTCAATCAGGGCTGGGGCGGACTTCCACCGAGGTGTCCATGCATCTGTCTTGTGGGAAAGGACAGACTCTCCCAGCGGATTTCAAAGCTGTTTAACAAAGAATTTCCCCTTTCTAAGAACAATAGCTTTTAATAGAGTACATTTGCAACAACAGCAAACATAGCATCCCTGTAATGTAACAAAAACGTCCGCTAGTTATAGCAAATCCTATAAAGGCATTCTAACTGGTTTTTAAATTTAAAATAGCTGCTGATTAATTGTAACGGTCAGTCATCTCCAAACTAGATTAAGGAACTTGAATACTTTGAGAACAATATATGGGTACTAATTTCAAAGGAGGGTACAAATTTAGCCATTTCTGATTAATATATACTCTCAAAATGTAGCAGGATGAATTTAATTCATTTTCTGGTGTTCATGGCATTTAAAAATGGTTTTAGTGAATTACATAGAAAGCATATCTTACTCTTTTAATTACTCTTTTATTTAAATAAATGTTTTTACTGAAGATACTAAAGAAGAACGTTATAAACATGCTCAGGCAAAAGGTAATAGATTTAGAGTTTAATTGTAATGTTCTGTTAGGCATTTTTAACAGAAAACCTGAAGACCCAATTATACAGCAAAAGTGGAAAATCAGAACACAGTATCTGGATTTGAATATAAAAATGCTGAGATGCATAATACATATGAGTTTGATATCTATTCTACTTCTTGTCAAGGAGGTATAAAATTATCAAGAATTAACAAAGAGCAGAAATCAGACCCTGGAAATAAGCTGAGCGTTCTGGAGAGGAATATAAATTATACTTTAACTTATAATAGTAGCTTGCCTCTCCACGCAGTGCAGAATCAGTATTTTTTAAATTTTCCTGCACTGACATCTCATTTTTTTCTGTACTATCACTGTTCCTAGTGGCATCAACAAGATCTTCCCAGGCCTAATCCTCTGCACTATTGAAAGTCAGCTACAAAATTAACTAGTTTGATAAGAGATTTTCCAAGATACCTGGCATCACTGAACTCGATCAGGAGCTGGATGGGCTTTTTACCTTTAAAATCTTCCTTTTCTATCCAAGCTGTAGTCCCCAAACTAAGGTCCTACCAGGATTTTAGTGATACCAAGGAAAATAAGAGAATGGCTTGCAGGACCATAGCATGTATGTAGTCTTTTCAGTTCTCAACAGTAATGCTAATAATGTATTGGTGTCTACTAGAACCTATGATGACCCATAGGAAAGACTATTCATGGTGCTCCACCAGGACAAAAAGATTAAGAATGACTGCAGTGTTCATCTCTTTCAACTTCTTTTCCTTAAAGAGAAATATAGCTAAAATAAAAGTCTCTGAGAATACAGCAGCAGATACAAGTAAAATCTTCTATCTTCAGTATGTCACAGACAACACAGAAGAAAAGTTCTTCATTCAGTAAGAGGCATTTTGAGTCTTAAACGCTGAAGGAAGAAGTAATGTGAATGTGACTATGCAGATGCCATTATTCAAGGGAAATGAAGTTGTAGTGCACAGGACGTAAAAAAAGGTCCTAAGGAAAATATGCAGGTATGTGAGAGTTTGAAATTATCAAGATAACTTAATGCCTTGAGGGACATGAATTTGAAGTTATCTGAGCTGGTACCAAACTGTGTGCTCGGGAGGCTAGGACACAGGTCTTTGTTATCTAGCCGTCCAAACCTTGCTTTGACCTCTGCCTCAACAGATAAAATGTTACTCATTGAGCAAAAGTCAATGCCAAGAATACCACAACTACAGCTAGCCTGTGGAGCACCATTTGGTTGTATTATTTTACATAAATTATGTATAGAAAATCTGTCTTGACCATACTGTCAGCACAAAACCCCATTAATTTATATCCAGCTTCATATGACATTTATTTCTTCCAGCTTTTCACGTGGCTATGATAGACCACAGATATGCCGGTATCAATTTCAGTTTCATTATGATCCACATAATTAAATGCAAATACTCAAAAATTCGTTAGCTTAGCAATTCAGGTTGTAGCGGGATTCTTGAGGAACCACTGCAGGGGGAACAGCTGACTGTTGTACTTTCTTTGGGAGAAGCTGACAGTCTTAACTTGTGACCTTCAAAAGTATAACCATTCTTAAAAGCTATACAGTTTCTCCAGTGGCTCAGAAATTAACATTAATTATGCCAATACAGAGGAAGACTGGGAAACACACTAAGAGAACTATTTGGTAAAATCATCAGCTCTTTAGTGACCTAAAAAACCAAAAGAAATAATCCAGAAAGTGGAAAGTATTTCACGTGACTACAGATGGATATGAAAGAATAGCAGAAGCTATTGGGACAAATTCAGAAGTGCTGAGGGACAAACCAAGAAACTTTTCACAAGGTACATGAAGAGTAAGAAGAAAGTAGTTATAGTAAGAGCAAGGCAAGGAAATTAAGTCCACTTCTTGATAGAGATTGAAACACTGAGACTAACACATTTAATTAATTTCTGCTGCAGTCTGCTCTATATATACTACGTGCAGTCAGGAAGTTAATACTACTAACACCAAGCAGAGATTCAAGATTTCAGGATAAGACAAGAACAGTTTAGAAAAATACTTAGATAACACAGACATTAGGCCTGGGCCTAATAAAATTCCATCTATAAATGCAGCAAAAGCAACTTTGGAGTATTTTCAGACATGAAAATTCAGAATAGAGAAGAGTAAATGCAAATACTATGAAAACAAGGGAAAAAGGAGCAAAGAAACCGCACACCAACCAGCTTTACTTTACTCCTCTGTTAGATACAGTCTCAGATAATAAAACAAAGTATTTACAGGCACCTCAAAGAACATAAGAAGGTATTCAGCCATCATGGTTCAAAGACAAATCATGTCACACCAGTTCATCTGTGAGTTAGTGTACTGGGCAGTGTACTGGATAGAAGAGAACTAAGTAAATGCTGTCTTACATGACTATATCATAAAGATGCTGTACTGAAGTCTTTGAATTCAGATACATGAAAAACTGATCAAAAAAGTATATTGAGCACTTACCAGTTTGGTACTACTCCACATTTTTATTATTAATCTGGAAGATGCATTAGACAGCATTTTGCTATTTAAATTTACAGGAAACACTACTGTGGGAGGGACTGCAAGCATGCCAGAGGATAGGATTAGAACTTAAAATTATCTGGGGAAATCATGTAGAAAAAAACCGAACACAATTCAGTAAGCAAAAATGTGTAAGTCTGCTCTTACATGATGAGCTGTATAAATATGAGATAGGAAACAATGGATTTGGTTTCAGATGTGTAGAAATAGTCTGGGAGACCTAATAGGTCACAAACTGAGTATGAGTCACCAGTGTCATGATACAGTGAAAAAAGCAAACACTGTAGAATACGTGTATAAACAGTAGTGAGTAATGACCCTAATCTATTCCGTATATACTAAAATTTAACTGTGTTATGCTTTCAGAAGAGCAAATAAAAATTTAGGAAAAAAATGTAGAAAAAATATAGGAATAACTTATTTAACAGATAGAAGATAGGAAGATACATAGAAATCAGGTAAAGGGGAGAGGTGTGTAGTAATTCCACCACCCAATATTTTTACAGATAGGTTAGATGAATTTCAGTAAGAAATTATATAATTCTGGTTGATACTGCTTTGTGCTTGGGAAGTGGAGTTGACAACCTGTTAAAATTCCTGCTAACCCTTTTCTATGATTTTTTGTTAAGTATAGGAGGAATTTTACTTTTTGACAAGGACACTTAAGTGTTTCAAGAATAACTGAAATTTCTAGTGCCTGTGTGAGCAAAATCTGAATTGTTCCTATTAAGCAGTGAATTAAGTTGAAAATTACAGCCCTTTGCTGATTCATGCATGAATGTGTCATTGTTTTGTCTTTGGTAGAACCTCTTAAAGCAGGATATAATTTTTTCAGCCTTGAAACCTACAAGGAAGTAAGATGCAAATGAGGTAAACTAGCTTCACTGTTGCCTGTTGGTCTGTGACATGGGCATTATCAGCTTCTACAGATTTCTTTTTTTGGATGCACGGATGTACAGTGTTTCCTAGAGGGCTTTTTAATGAATTAGGCTATTGCTGCAAGTAGTGTTAGATATGCAAAATTATTAAAGTAGCCATTTTAAGATGCAGATCTCTTTAGGCAGAAGCAGCCTGGCCAGGACTGGACAGGTTATAACAGAAGAACAGCCCAGGTATGAATGAGGCTGCTCCATCAGGGGGTGGCACTGCTATTCTGTAGGCACTGAAGCAGATCAAGATGACAGCCATTCAGAACTGTAGGTGTGCATTCATGGCAGTAGGATAAGATGCCTATAGGTATATTCGTGTTGTGCTGCTTATGAAAAATGTGTGTAAACTTCTCCACATTCAGTTCTCTGGCCTTCGTTACTCTTGAGTGGCATTCAAAAATGAAGCTTACACACAGATATCTTACAACTACCTGTAAGTCAATGTTTGCACACCTATCTCTGTCAGTTCACCACAGTTCTTTCCTGGAAGCGATGCATATCCTCACCTCTCACCTTCTACTATAGCAGCTGATCAGCAAGGAATTTGGCGGAATCACAGGATGATTGAGGTTGTAAGGGGTCTCGGTACGTCATCCAGTCCAAGCTTCTTGCTCAGTGCAAGGTCAGCTAGGACTAGCAAGGTTGCTCAGGACTGTACTGAGTCAGGTTTTGAATGTCTTTGGGAATAGAGACTCTATAACCTCACAGACAACCTGTCCCAGTATTCATCCGCAATCACTGAAAAAAGGCTTTTTGTTATGTTCAGATGGAATTTCTGGTATTTCTGTTTGTGCCTATTGCCTCTTACGTGTTCATAGGATACTGCTGATTAGAATCTGACTTCACTTCTCTACTGTCTTGCATCAGCTATCCATATGCACTGACAAGGTTCCCCATGAGCCTTTTCTTCTCCAAGCTGAACAGTCCCAGCTCCCTCAGCTTCTCCTCATATAAGAAATGCTTCAGTCCCTTCATCACCTCAGTGGCCCTCTACTTCAGTCCTGTATGACCATGTCTCTCTTGTACTGAGACCAGCACTCCAGGAAACTGCAGGTCAGCAGTAGCTGATTGAGAGTGGCTTGGGCCTTGCCTTTACCTTTTGCTTCCTGTCCCATGAAAAATGACCGATAGGACGCATCATGAGATGTGTTACTATCTGAGAACTTTAACAAAAAGGATGTTTCTTGGGCCAAAAAAAAAAAAAAAATATTTTGTGGTTCTTCTGAAGGAAAGAAAAGATCATTGGCTGCTTCTAGATGAAAAATGAGCATTTTCAAACATCATAGACACAGGGATTTCTGGTAATTTGTCTTAAGAAAAAGTGTATGATGAGTTTTAGAATAGAAAAATAAGTCCCAAATAAAATACTCTAATTGAATGGGTTCAGTTGGATTTTAAGGTCCATTTAATATATTATCAAAGAAATCTGCAGTAAACTCTTCTCCCTGAAGCTGCAAGTTACACAAGACCTAAAACATATCCCTTTATCATCACTGGGCTGGTGATTCAGCCATTTATTGACATCTTTCCCTTTGTTTCTCCTTCTAATGACTTCTGTGATTCAGTGAGAACAAAAGGAAACTACTTATGTTCAGATGTATGCATATGGAAATGTATACACACACATATATGCATTTAAATATATATAACCTACTATGAAAATTATTGCACTGGTTGGAATTTCCTCAGCATCTCAAACTATTTCGTTCAGTCAAACAAAGTACGAATATCACTGGCAAAATAATGATGGTTAGGTGGAAAACATAGTCAATAATTAATCAGCTGAATAAGGGTATTCATTTTTAATAAATATTTAGAAGGATGTATAGAAGCATCATACTGCTCTACTGTACATCTAAGGATTTGCTAAATATGAAATTCAAAGCACCTTAGGTGATAACTTCAAATAGTACAATGTGTCAAACAAGCACAGCATCTAATGCCAATTTATTTCTTATTCTGCTTGGTGCTGAACACTTTCAGTGAAAAATGTTCAACCCCCTCAGTTTTTACTGACTTAGCATTTGGCATATTGAAAGTGTGTTTTACCTCATGCACAATAGGAGCATACAATGTTGCCTTTTGGTCAGTGCACTGGCTACTAGCACAGAATAGAGTTCTTGATTCTTTGTTGGTTTATAAGGTAAGAAAAACAGAGTTTACCAGGAAGACCGGCATGTGCTGAGAAAAAAGGTCAATATATCTGCTTATATGTTCTGAGAGATTTGTTTGCTTTTTACTTTCAGAATGTTCATCTATTACACATTAAAAATCAATGTTTCATGGGAAAATTTTGACAAAACCTTTTTTTTATCCTGAAAGGTAGAGAATTTTCTTTAAACCAAATGTTTTAGTGGGATAACCTGAAAAAAATCTGTTGACCAGGCCAACTCCCATGTTTGAAGACAGCTATGTGCTAAAGTGCCATGTTGCCAGGAAGACAATTATTGAAAGAAGAGCAGTAAAATCAGCAGAACTTCATGAATGGGAGTCCTGCAGAAGAATGCTAAATTTACTAGTGTATATACAATGTCACATGACTTTAAAGAAATTTGTTGGGTTCTGTGGCTGGCTCTGGCACAGATTTACATAACAATGTATAAGTCACTTAATCTCCTTTAGTTTCTCCACCTGTACAATAACATCAGCTCTGGGGCAGTGTTGTGAGACTTAGTTAATTGCATAAAAATTACTTAAAGTTCCTCCAGTGAAAAGTTGTATTGATGCTTTCAGAAATGCAACCTTTTTATGCGAATGATTGTCTTTTATCTTGTCTTAAAAATGTCATGAGCCAAAGAAGTAACTCTCTTTTGACCAGTGCCTACTGCATAACCAAATTTTGAAGGAGCCTAAAGAATTTTCACAAGCCAAATATTCTGGATCCTGGGGAGGGATGAAAAGAAGGAGATCAAGGGAAAGAAGGAAAGATCTTTTCCATTTCATTTTTACTGAGAAAGCAGAATTTGATAAAGCAGATGTACAAGCACATAGAAGGGAAGGATGTGCAGATGTGAGCTTCCCTCTCTCCCAGACTTTAGCTGCTGATTCAATGGAGCAGCCCTAATGATATCTCCGAGAGTGGTCGAATCACCAGCCTTCAGTAGGGGCAAAGAGTTGCCATGGCTGCAGAGCAAAAAGGAAGGAATCAAGGTGGGGGAGGGCAACGGGATTGATGCAGAAGAAGTAAATCTATGTGAGAAGCAATATTAATAATCGGAGGTAAAGTGGCACTCCTGTAGAGTGTTTTGTCAAAACAACAGGCCAAATTTTTCAACAAAAATTATTTTAAGTATTTTGCTTGAGCCCTTTTATTAATTATGCTGCCATTCTGCCTGCTGCTATAATTAATAGTTTTACAATTCCTTCATTTTAAAATTCTCTCTAACTCCTAGCTGAGGACAGATGAATGTTGATGACAAGAAGAATAGAAATGAAAAAATGACATTAATGAAGATTCAAAATGTGTGGTTGAATGGCAGAGGTTTATCTTTACAACCACAAGAACCTGCGGAGGTTTTAAAAGAGTGAATATTCCAAGCAAAGCTATTTTGCTTATTTGTACCAAATATTATAATATACATGCATAAATACAGGGAAAATACTGAAAGGACACAGTTGTGAGATTACACTAAGATACCATAATGACAGGAGACGTTATAAAAACCCAAACAGATAGCAAAGGGCTCCTGAGTGTAATGAGCAGCACGGCTGATTAGGCAGAGAGACCACACTGTGCAAGAATGAGGCCTAAAGCAAAGAACAGCCTGAAAGACAGCCAAGAGAAACAGAGAGAGAGAGTGAGAATTGGAGGAATGAGATAAGTAGACTTACAGCTAGAAACAAAGGCAGAAAGGGATCTGTGTGGCTTGTAGAAGAAGGAGTTTGGTATGCAGCAAACAATAGAGGGCTTAGAAAGGAGCAGTTAGCCTTGGGCCCTCAAAGAGTGCCAAGAGCTCAGGGAAAAAGAGACTTAAACAAGGAAATATGCCTGTGGTAAGGATGTGGGGGAGAGAGAAGAGGGGCAGTGAGGCAGCTACAAGTGACCCCAGCAAAAGAAAGCAATGTATGGAAAGGCAGCTTGAACCTATAGGCACAGCTTAGAGCTACCAAAGACTTCTGCCAGTGAGATGCAGTCCCTGTCGTTGGTCTGCTTGCAAAAGTTTCAAGAATTTCTATCTTCCCCTTAAAAAAACCGCCAGTATTTTTGGTGAGCACTGTCTTCCTCTCAGGTGCCTGTCCCTCCTCCTTCGGAGGAGTCTTCTATTCAAAGGTGGGTTTTGAATCTTACTTGGATGTTTGACATGAAGTTAGGGTGACAATGATCATAACTAACTTTAGCAAATACTGTACAAATCCTTACTCATACTCTCTTCTACTTTCAATATGCTTTTTATTTTTAAAGGCTTGAAAGTGAAATCCAACCTGGAGCACAAGGGCTGTATGACATATGTATCTCTCTTTTGATGCCTGGTGGTTGTCTGTGGGTGAATGTCATCAAAGAGTTCTAAACCTGAAGATTTCATGCATCATTATGAGCTTATGTACACTTGTGCATGCACACCCCCTCACTTTCCTACCCACACACAGACAGGTGAGACATTTGAGCATCCTGAGCCTTCACCTCCCTTTAGCTGTCCTCAGACTGGAGCTCCTTGCTTGTAGCAGAAGCCAGAGACATGGTTCAGAGTTACACATACATTTTTTAACATGCTGCTCAAAAGGAGAGGATGATGTTAACCTCGTGCAAACATCTCCACGCACAGAGGTCTCCACATGCACAAACAAATCTGCCACAAAATGAACTATGGCCCTTGCCATTACTACTTAAGTTGAATTAATTGCCAATTTCAGTGATTTGTAAGACTCATGCGTAAATTGCTTGTCTTTATTTAGTTACTGTAAAAACAGTGAAATCCTGAATTAAATTTTGTTCACTTTTCCTTTAATCCCACTATAAAACTGCAGTAACTGATGAATTTTCACACTTTTATCCAACTATCAGTGCTGGTGCAAGTGCTGTACTTCACCAGCATAAATGCATTTGGTAATTCTAAGTGAAAAATCATACATTTTGAGGAAAACCATTAACATAAACTTGTATAAATGCTGATGTTTCTATGATTATTATGTTTAGGAAATTCTCAGTGTTCATGGGTTTAAAAATCCCATTTACAATCTACGTAGTTTATGGCTAAATTTATTTTGTTTTGTATTGCCATAATATAAACTTGAAGACAAACTCAGTTATCTAAAACCAGAAAGAACTAAAGAATTTGTTGAAAAGACACTGAAGATGCAGTTAGTTATTCAGTCAAGCTGTAGATCAACCGTGGGAAAACTTTCTCATTTTGAGACTCCAGGTCAGGACAACAGCTACCCAGAGAAAATAAAAACCAGTAATAAGTTAATCAATAATGTATCAAAAGACTTAGAGGTGAAATTTTGAACATTAATTTCACATCCAAATGTCTTTTTGTTGGAGAGGACTTCACTCTATAACTAGACTTTTCCCTGCTTTGATTAGGAAATCCTTTCAAATAATGAATACCGTAAAATAATAACTGAACTGAATCCATAAAACTAATGGAAAAAAAAATCTTTAACTTCTCTAAATCCATTTTGAGTAAAAACCCAGACAAAAAAAACACAAACAAACAAAACAAAAAATCAAAACCAAACCAAAACAAAACCCACCAAAAATAAAACCAAAAAAAACCCCAAAACAACAAGGTCTGTATCATCTTCAGACCTCTGCTCAATGCTGCTGATAAGGGAGGAAGGGAGGAGAAGGAAAGTCATGTCATGCTCTTTATTGACATTCCAGCAGACAACATTCATGCCCTGAGGAGTTTACAGTACAAAACCAATTCAACCAGCTACTGAAGCTAAAGACTTGAATTGATGGGAGTATGCTCATACTAATATTCTTGTAGTTGGTAAAGTACTTTGTACAAAATAACATACATATTCATAAGCAACAATCTTTGCTGAAGCAATTTCAGATAAGTAGCTTCAGCTGCCTCCGCTAACTTTTAAAAAAACTTTAATCTCTGTGTCTGTAAACTCAACACCTTTGAAAAGGAGTAAGTATTCTGTTGAGTGGTTCTGTATAAGTCTCAGTAGATGCGATAATATAACATTTATGACTAATCTACTAATTTGTTGTAATCTTGATTTTTCCCTTTTGCTTGTTCTTCTTGTAAGTGTATAAAAGTCAGTTTATGGCTTTTTTTTTTTTTTTTTTCTAATTAAGTATGTAGGAAATATTTTGCAATCAAGAAAGTCTCACAAAACATAAGTTCTTATGTAGATTCTAGGCATTTTCTTTTCATTTGTGATGGTACAAAAATACTACTTTAAACAGCCATGACATAAACAGTCTCTTTGGTGCCACTGATGTACTGTTTATTAGGTATTCTTTATTCATGTAAATGCAAGGAAAACTTTTATGTTTCTAACAAGAATCTGATATTTAGATGAAACAAGAATAACTAGGCATAAGCTTTTTTAGAAAGTTATGAAATAAAATTTAGTGTTATGTTAAAGGGGTATACATCAGCTAGAAAATATAATCCTGTAGCACTAGACACTGTGTATGATAAATGTTGAATGACACTTTCTTGAATAATGAATTACCTAATAGCTAATAATTAATTAGATCATTAATTAATTGTTTGATTGATTAATTCATTCATTTAAATTAATTTCAGTGGATTCATTTCCAGTATGCTAAAGCTCTGGAAATGAAGGCAGTACAAGTTGACTGTGTGTCCACGGCAATCCTGTGCCCCATTGACACAAAGGCAATGTCACTGAGAACAGCATAGGAGATCCAATTTCACTTGCAAGGTAGAACCTGATCTTTATATTCTGTATATTCCTGTGAAGGACAGTTATTCACCTAAAGCAAAAGGGATAGGAATGCTCAAGTCAGCTAAGAAATATTGCACTGTTAAGGGTGTGTGAGTGTACCAAACTTCCAGCCACGTTCATTCCCCACGTCAGCACACTGTTGGATACACTGACATGCTATTGTAACCTGTAATATGTGACAATTATACAACACAGGCAATATCAAGTGAATTGAAAAGGTACATATTATGCAAGATCTTCAGCTTGTATAAACTGGCATAGCTCCATTTAACTTAGCTGAGGATCTGGCCCTGTATGTTGTCATATTATTTGGAAATGATAAATTGTGTAAATATTCATATTCTCTATGGCGTGACTTTTATTTTAATCTAGCTGAGCATATTCTATATTATAAATTACATATTAATATAGCAGTTAGCAGATTTTTTTAATTATCTGATTAAATTTTCTCTTTCACTGCTTAAGATCTTGTTTAGCAGCAAATCTAGTTTCTCCATGGCAATAGTAAAATAAGAGTTGAACAGAATGGTCCTTGAAAATATAGTATAAATCTGAGACCTTTATATAGAATGTCACTCTGCTCACTTTCTTTGATGATCATTCTTACATATATATGCAAATGTACATCTCTCATTGTATGTAATGTGATTTGGCTTTAATTGACTGGAAGTTGTGGCAGTCTGATTTAGAACTGAATACATAGATTACAACTAAATACACAACATGGGTCTTTCAAAATGTAGGAATATATTTTAAATTCTCGGTGCTTTCCTCTGACTTAGAAGAAAAAATATATAAATTTGATCTGGATAGTGCAGCACCACAGCCATTGCACAAATACATAATAGGCAGGATTACTTTTGTCTGCTTTCCCCCTTTTGTTTTTTTTAACTGTACCAAATAAAACCAGCTCCAGATAGAAACACTGTAGTGAAATCTGAGTGTGTGAATTATCAGCTAGAAAAAAAAATATATATAAAAAAATATATTATGTATATATATACATGTCCTGGGTTCAGCAGCAGCAGTCACTTTTTCTCCCTCTTAGTAGCTGGTGCAGTGCTGTGGTTTTGACTTTTGGCCTGGAAACAGAGCTGGTAAAGCCAATGTTTTCAGTTGCTGGTCAGAATGTTTAGACTGACCAAGGACTTTGTGAGTCTCATGCTCTGCCAGGGAGGAAGAGAAGCCGGGAGGAAGCAGGGACAGGACACCTGACCCAAACTAGCCAAAGAGGTATTCCATACCACAGCACGTCATGCCCAGGATGTAGAACTGAGAGTTGCCCGGAAGGGCTGGAACACTGCTGGGTGGGGGAGTTATCGGTCTGCAGGTGGTGAGGTGTTGTATTCTCTTCCCTTGTTATTTCCTTTATCATTATTGTTATTGGTGGTAGCAGTAGTGATTTGTGTTATACCTTAGTTACTAAACTGTTCTTATCTCAACCCATGGTAGTTGCATTCTTTTGATTCTCCTCCCCATCCTTCCAGAAGCAGAGGGAAGAAAGGTGTGTGTGGGGGGGAAGTAGACTGCATGGTTCTGATTTATGGCCTGGGCTTAAACCACAACAGTTCTTTTTGGCGCCCAATGTGGGGCTCGAAAGGTTGAGATAATGACAGATCTGACCAAGGCACAATGCTGATTTATTGGCTCTCAAAGTTGTTCTTTTTGATATCACAGTTTCTGTATGTCATAGCTTACTTAGAGCCAGTATTTGCTGTGTTAGTGTTTATCAAGTGTGGGCCTTGGGCTAAGGTTTTTGTTTCACTGTACTTTATGGTAATGGCTTGTAATACGGGCGGGCTCCAGCCGCAGGGCGGGATGGACGTGGCCGTGGACTTGTACCTGGCCGTCCCACTGCTCTTCACTGTCCTGGCCCTCGTCCTCGCCTCCGTCTTTGTGAGGCTGTGAGGAGCCGTGGGGGAGCGGCCCCGAGAGCCAGCGGCGGCCGAAGCGGCCCGGGAGAGGGGCCCCGGGGACCAAGCGGCGGCAGGAGCGGGGCCGGAGGGTGGGAAGGAAGCGGCTGCCGAGCAGCGGGAGGAGGTGGCGGAGCAGCTGAGGTCCGCGGCCGAGCCCAGCCCCGTGGAGGCCGAGAGCATCCCCTGGCAGCCT
The DNA here is from genome assembly GCF_963264785.1 of Psittacula echo. Taxonomy (NCBI): domain Eukaryota; kingdom Metazoa; phylum Chordata; class Aves; order Psittaciformes; family Psittacidae; genus Psittacula; species Psittacula echo. The sequence goes on from NC_137737.1 coordinate 123,792,215, forward strand.
CCCACCAAGCCCCACGAGCCTGAGCCCCAGGAGGCCGCAGGAGACCACGCAGCATTTCCCAGCAAGGCAGAGGAAGAAGATCTGGACTCAGAAAAAGGGAAGCTGGTGGTGAGAGAGCCGGCAAGCACAGCAGCTACACCAGCCCCAGTGACAAGTACAGCAGCAGCATTTGAGAGTTCTGAAGGTTTTGAATGGCCTTTGGGTACCCTTGGGACCTGCCTGCTGATTGTGATGGGGATCACCATGTTGGCACACACACAGAGTGTGTTCTACCCACGACCATTTTGTCTGATCCCAAGAGTTAAGCAGAGTCGGGTTTGAGTCTTGTCTGGTGTTAGAAGATGATATAGGGGGACCAAGAGGTTTTCCCCAAGGCTGGACAGCCATGAGTGTCAGGGTGTGTGGGACAGTACGGGCGAGTATCTAGTCCACTGGGCCCCTCCAGTGCTATGGAAGCATCGGAGATGGAAGACAGCTGTGTGGAGTCCCCAACGACAAGTTGCAGAGACTGCTGCAGGGAAGGGTGAATTATTTTGAGCCTGATGGGCCCGTGACACTTCAGGCCATCAGGGCAGAAATGCAACACAGAGATGGACTCATGATCGAGGGGTGGACTTAGCAATAGACACTATTGCCCAGGTTATTCACGAGTGTGAACACTGCACACAGCCTCTTCTGCTCTGGAAGACTGTTACAAGAGATGGAGCCCAACGTCATGAACTGAATGGACTCAGCAGCTTTATAGGGATTGGTCTGTGCACTAAGATAACAGTGCACTGAGATGAGAGTGAGGGTATATGGAAAATGTGGGATCTGAGCATGACGTGAATGGTATGGAATAAGGGGTGGATACTGTCCTGGGTTCAGCAGCAGCAGTCACTTTTTCTCCTTCTTAGTAGCTGGTGCAGTGCTGTGGTTTTGACTTTCAGCCTGGAAACAGCTGGTAAAGCCAATGTTTTCAGTTGCTGGTCAGAATGTTTACCCTGACCAAGGACTTTGAATGTTTACCCTTGACCAAGCATGAGTCACATGCTCTGCCAGGGAGGAGGAGAAGCCGGGAGGAAGCAGGGACAGGACACCTGACCCAAACTAGCCAAAGAGGTATTCCATACCACAGCACGTCATGCCCAGGATGTAGAACTGAGAGTTGCCCGGAAGGGCTGGAACACTGCTGGGTGGGGGAGTTATCGGTCTGCAGGTGGTGAGGATTCTCTTCCCTTGTTATTTCCTTTATCATTATTGTTATTGGTGGTAGCAGTAGTGATTTGTGTTATACCTTAGTTACTAAACTATTTTTATCTCAACCTGTGGGAGTTGCATTCTTTTGATTCTCCTCCCTGTCCCTCCAGGAGCGGAGGAAAGAAAGGTGTGGGGGGCGGGGAAGTAGACTGCGTGGTTCTGGTTTACAGCCTGGGCTTAAACCATGACAATACATATATATATAAATGGCTATAATCATTTCTCTGAGAAGGCAAAAACTTGCTGGGTAAAATTTCAGCTAGAGAAGCAAAAGTATGAATGTTTGCCCCTCTCTTTTATTATTGACTTTATGAATTAGTCCTAGTTTACTTGTTTCAATTGGTGTCGACATATTTTTGAATGCTATTAGCATAGCAATCAGGCCTATTCTCAGGTTATTGAATGGTGTGTTGACTTCCAAAATAAATAGATATGCAGTGTGAAGGACGAGCTGTCACTTTGGGAGAGCTTTGCTGATCTAAATTAAAAGGCACTTCTAATTGAAAATTGTAATAGAAGGAGGGTTAGGGAAATAGTGAAACCACTCAGTCCCCTTCAGGTTTCACAAGGCTACAGAAAGAGGAGGAAAATAGATATATTATATGACAAAGTAAGTAATAGCATTAACTTAGACTAAAATAGCCATATCACAATAAAGTGTTTCTATTACTTTCACTAATATGTAGTTTCTATTACTTTCACTAATGTAGCTCTTTTTTTCCTGGTTTATTCTTACTTTATGGAAGTCACCTGAGGAAATCTTGGGTTCCTGTGTTTTCCCACTGAACTCAATTGTTATTCCAGTTGTAATCTAGATCAAGACTCACATAGTTGCACATAAGTTGAGGTTTGGGCTGAAGACCACTGAGAATAGTGCAAATATTCCCATTCAGTTCAACAGGCTTTGTATTGATTTCTAATGTCTTAAGATTACGGTGTTTTGCATAGTCTGTTAATGACACTCATGCCACTGAGAGTTGTTCACAGGGTCCTACTACAGTTATACCACATTATAACATACCATGCCTAAGCAGCTATGCTTTTTTCTCTGTTTTCCTAGCTGGGTATTTTTTTTCAAACAAATGAGTAAGTTCAGTGAAACAATTACAGAAAGTTAAGACCACAGATTAAATTGGTCTATGATTTACCTCATCTGAGCAGCTACCCCCTATTCAGGCCTGTATTTCTTCCTTCTTTTTTCATTCCAGCCCTGTAAGGGTTAACAATTGAGGCCTGTCTATAGCTCATTTCTATAGTAACAGCAAGACTGAGACTTTTTTTATGGGCACCTAATAATTAGAAAGTGCTAGAAGGTATAACAATATAATGAATCAAAACTGATAGACTTGTGGGTTTCCATAGAAACATGTATAATTATGATAATCGGTCCCTGGCGTACCCTCAGAATCGTATACATTCAGTTAAATGCAATAAACATTAGGCACTATTTAGTGAGCTGTGATGCAGATTAACAGTGTGAGATATAGGGAGGCTATGAATAAAATTGCTGTACAGTTTATCTCAAACTAATTTACCAGATTGCTTTAATAGATGTGGTATGTGGATGTGAAGAACTGAAAGTGTATTTTTGTTAGTGGTAAAGGTAACAAAGATACTATTTCATAAAGTGGCTGACTGTTAATTTTGATGCAGATCAGAATGTACTGTGGCACGTTATTGCATGGCAGATCGCTAAATCCACTGAGAAAATGACATGGTGGGGCTCAACTGAATTATTTATTTTTTGAATATGATATGGGGATATTCGGGTTTCCTGTGTTCTCCTGCTTCCTCCCTGGCTTATTCGTCTCTTTGCTTGAGCCCCATTTTTGAAATATGCTTGCCAGTGCTCCTGTTATAATTCTAACTCTAGCATTTGTGTTCTTAGTGTCCTGTGGAATGTGGTTGTTGGCTTTATTGGTTATTTGATTTATGGGTAAGAAGGAAGTTATAAGTCTGTGGTAGACATTTCAGGGGCATTTAGAACTGTGAGTATGCCTGCATTGATTAAAACAAAAATAAAATCAGATGACCAGCACTCCGTTTAAAGGATAAGCTATTTATAGATGAAAGAGACCTACAGGTATATTATATTTGAGGTAGAGCACTGATGATGATGTTGGAACACGCATTGTGGTTCAGAAGATCTATCTGATCATTCCTGTGCATGCCAGAGAAGTTGTGTATAAGCATTTAACTATGTTTAAATGTTTCCTAAACCTCTTTTTTGAAGGCCCAAGTTTTACTGAAAGGGCGAACTTAGCTTGATGTCCTCTTGTAGAAGACAAGCATTGCCCTAAGGAATACTTTATTAAAAAACATTCTTTTCAAAGGGGGAGAAAACGGGTTGCAATTCTGCTGTTGAATATTAAGAACCCAGACACACAGTTGCCAGATTATCAAAATCTTACAATTGAACTTGGTGCCCATATAAAAGTGCATTTGTCTTAAATGCACTCTACTTGTTATGTAAGCTCAGAGAAAACTGTTCTTACTAATAAATCTCACTGGTTTCAAAATGGATCAGTTTGGCCTGATGTGTCTGTGAGTTTTTTTCAGTGTTGTTCTTGCTTGTGACTCATTTACAATAATGGTTATATGCTGTCTGTTGACTCAGTCCCAAAGACTTGCCTTCTCAGGGATCCTGTGCGGTGGCCTGGGATTCAGGGGGGGCTCACAAGCTCTTAAGTTCAAAACTCTTGTTTTGGACATGCATCTGTCTGTCTGTTACTGAGTCTTCAGGTTCTTGTATCTGCCAAAAAGATGAGCCTTTTATCAAAATGTTTTTCACATCTGGTTTCCCCTTGGCTCTTGCTGCTGTGCCAGTACTAAAATGCCAGAAGCTGACAGGGGTTCAGAAAGCTATTAGACAAATTCATGGAAGAAAATCTATCAAAGGCTACTAAACATAGAGATAACACCTCTGGGTCAGGATGTCCCTGAGCTGCGGATTTCTGGTGGCTGAAATCATATACCCAGGGAGCATCACTGTATGACTTGCTCTTATATTCCTCCCTAGGCATTTGCTATTGGCCACTGTTAAAGACAAGATACCTGAGTCAGATAAACCCTTCATCTAATTCAGAACAGCCGTTGTTACATTCTCATGTAAAAAGACTTAGCTGCTAACACTGATGCGATAAAACATTTTCAAAAGCTTTCTAAAAAATATGATACCCAGGCTGTGCTGTAAAATAACTTGTTTCTGCTTCCTCCTTTTTTCTTTTTTTTTTTTCTTTTAGAAAAGAGAAATGTGATTTATTGCTGACAGTCTTTCTGAGACTGGAAAATCTGTTTCTTCCTTCTTCCTTCCTCCTGCTGCCTGTGCAGAGGGTCACTGACTCTTTTCTGTCTATCGAGGCTCCCCAGGAAGGGAAACGTGAGCCAAGCCTGGGGGAACACTAACAAAAATGTCAAACTGACAAAGGAATTTCTGGTTATCTCAGTTTTTTTCCTTGATGTTTTTAATGCCACAATAAGTGTTATACTTTGAATATGTTCAGTAAACCAAGAGGTAAATTAAGTCCCTGTATATTTAGTTCAACATGCTTTTCAGAGGGCTAGTCCGGAGTAGCAAGTTTTTATAAACTGGACACTGCCTTATTGCATGCTAACCTACTTGCGTAAAAGACGTGCCCTAAATTCTGAAAGGAGGACTACCGTATATAGGGTGAGTGCCTTTGCACAGCAGCCCAGGTAGGTACAAGCTCCATTTAAAGAGTATTTTTGCTGGAAAGACAATGCCATGGCACAGCCAGTCCACTGCCTGCTACTTGGGCATTCAAGGATTTACATTGCAGCCTTCAGCATTACATGTGAGTTGTCATTTTAGCAAGGAATGACTTCCTGCATGGAGACCTCATAGCAGCCTTCCAGTATCTGAAGGGGGCCTACAAGGATGTCGTAGAGGGACTCTTCATCAGAAGGTGTAGTGATAGGGCAAGGGGTAATGGGCTTAAACTTAAACAGGGGAAGTTTAGGTTAGATATAAGGAAGAAATTCTTTACTGTAAAAGTGGTGAGACATTGAAACAGAGTGCCCAAGGAATGTTCCATCACTGGCAGTGTTCAAGGCCAGGTTGGACAGTGCCTTGAGCAAACTGGTCTTAGAGTGAGGCACCCCTGGCCATAGCAAGGGAGTTGGAACTAGATGATCTTAACATCCCTTCCAACCCTAAGCATTCTATGATTCTATGACTTCCAGCTCAGGCAAGTTAACACTGTTGACATGGAAAAGGCTTGATAATTTTGACTCATCTGGGGGAATAATAGGCTGTGCCAGTGCTTGGAGGGTAACAGGTGTCAAACCCCTATCCCACAAGCAGCTGCAGATGTGAAAGGGAAAAGAAACATGCAGAAGGAAACACACTCCTCTTGTTTAGCACAGCAGAGGGCAGCTGCTCATTCTGCCATCTTTTAAAGGATCTGTTTTACAAAGCTGCATCTGATCTCCATTTTTGTGCCTGCACTTTTATATCTGTCTCATGAACTAGTGATAACTAGTGACTGGACAGAGGTTTTCATCTTCTAGGCTGTACCCTGAGTCCTTGTATGCTTCTAGAGGCTTATGCAAAAAAGGGCTTTTGCCTATGTAGAGGTTACAGCTGCTACTGATCCCTAATTAACAAATAAGTCCTCTTCATCCTAATATTATCTCACGCAGCTGGCTGATCTTGCAGAGCTGCACCCTTGATTGAACACAATCACAAATCAGAGGTGTTTTGGGGGAAATCGGTCCATCAGAGCCTGCCAATGGGTGGAGGATCCTGCTTAATGATTAAGTCTGCTCCAGTGACTGGCCTCCAGTTGGCAGACACAATAACCCCTTCAGTTGTGTTTCTGCTTGTTCTGTGATAATGTAAAACAAAGGTCTCCTCTCGGGGGAAGTTTCCTGTAGCTTTCTGAATTAAATTTATTTTAGATCCCTCCATACACATCAGTTCTTGACTTCCACCTCCTGCCTGTTGCTAGATTTCTTTGTTCTGGCAAGTATCACGTTCCCCTGTGATTTCTTTTGTCATGGCAGAGTGAATTCTTTCTCGTAGGCTCACTCAGACTGTTCACAGCCATATTTTCATCTTACTGCTTTGTGAGTCAGAACTCCCTACAGCTCCAATTCTTGTTCTTCTTTCCCATGATGCTGAAGTTTATTACCTTTGTATGAGCATGCATTTCTAACCAGGAGCTGTTTATCACTTATGTAAAGCTACTGACTAAAATTCCCATAATTTGATAAATACAAGCTTTAAAATCTCTCCTGTAAAGTACTTTTTTCTTTGCTAAGTAAAAAAAATCCAACTCAATATTTAAACAAAGAGAACTTGGATGACAGTCATATCAGGATATGAACACATTATATTTCTTTTTTTTTTTTTTTTTTTTTTGTTAAATGTATTTGTCAGTTCAGATTATTTTACTATTTTTCTCATGTATACAAATAATTTCAGACAACCACAAACCCTAGAGCTGGAAAAATTTTTCTGTCTAACAGATTATGCATTTTCTTTCTTTTTAAAAGATAGGAAAAAAGACTTTTCTCTTTCAAGGGTAAGTTATTTTCGCATAGATATGTACATTAGAGACTTGTGAGAGGTGTTCTGAAACTTATTTTTACTGCATTTTGCTGAACTGCCTGAGAACCGCCTGAAGTGAACTTAGGTACTTTAATTTCTGACAGATTTATATTCTCTGGAAGTGATTACACATGCGTGTGACCAAACATACAATCTCATTCCCAGTTTAGCTTAAAAGCTAAATCCTGAATCAACGTAGTGACTTATTAACCTTAACATTCTTGTTTTCCTGTAGTGGGCAAGCTTAAATTGTTTTCCCTTTCACTGTAGCCTAAGTTACCTCTTTTCGCGAAGAAGGGCTATTAGACTGGCTGTGTAGAGTGACACTGTTATTTATGTATGTGGAAGAAATTGAAGACATTAACAAATACCAGATTCTTCCTGATTTAAATAAAACTTTCAAGTAAAAGAGGTTTCTGTCTGACTTATGTCCCACCTCAAGCGCCTTGGCTTCATCCCATAGGATATGAAATGGCCTGTGCTTAGGTCACTGTGTGATTTAGAAAGTCCACTTCTTCTTTCTTTATTTGCTTGTTTTCCCTATCCATCTTCGGAAGAAAGAGCTCATAAAGAGTCTGATTCTAGCCCAGGAATTTTAAATGCTTTCTTACTTTTAGAAGTTTAACTCACAAAACTCTAGTGGGGAAGACCTATACAGTCCCGTTAGCTTAAATACTGGACCTGTGGGAGATAGATAGGTAGTGGGTGGACACTCTTGTAAATCACACTTAGTGATTAAGTTCACTTAATGAACCATTAAGTGAACTTAATGAACTATTTTCTAAATCTGTAGATGGAATAGCTGTTCCTGAAAGTCTCAAGAGCTATTCAAAGACTGAGAACTGATTTTTGTCTGATCAGAGAACAGGTCATTATGGATGGCTTCAACATGTTCTGGATAATAACCTGTGATGGGTGACCTGCAGGAAATATTGCGGGAAAGGTGAGATATGCAAAAATAGTGTCAGTGGGCTTTTGGCAAGAACTGTAAGAATACGCAAGCTAAATACGAGAAAAGGGAACGGCTGTACAGAGAAACATGAGACTCTGAATGTGTGAAACAGAGACACATCCAACTCTCAAAATAAGTGAAATTGCTCTTTTATATCTCTACATGAAAGCATGGGAACTGCAACTTCTTATACTATTTGTTGTACAACCTCATGTATACTTGCACATGGACGCACGCAGAACCTATCCAGTTTTCTGTCTTCAAGATTATACCAAAGTGGGGTAATTTTTTCAACTTCTATATTATTATCACATTATAATAAAAAAGTACTGTTTTGACTGTCTGCCACTTTGATAAGTAATTGTAGAAATTTCGGGAAAATTAAATTAAACTATCAAATGTTTTTGAATATCTAATTTATTTTCTCTTCCAGCTTTACAAATTACTTTCAGCAAGTTGCAAAAACTCTATGTACCACACCAAAAGGAATATTTTTTAATTCAAAAAGCCTCAAATTTATTTAAAATCTTATTGCCTAATTATTAAATCTTTTAATGACAGTTTTTAAAAATAGATATGAAGCTTTCACAGTTCAAAACAGAAGTTACACTTATTGTATTCTAGGAATTATGCAAAGAAAGAAAGTAGAATAAAATTACCATAGTAAATTTAGACTTTGTATTAAATAAAACCCTATAGTTGAACTGTAATTATTATAATAGTATAGTAAATATACAGATAATATCTTCAGCTATTATTCAATATGATTACTGTAGTCTTACTATTATTAGGACTGATTTACTATAGTTTTAATAAACTATGGAATAATTACAGTGATTTCACTATAATAACTATAGTTCAGTTGCAATTTTATGCTGAGACCTGGAGCTTTATTATACAGTAATATTTCTTGAGAGGAAAATATAAAGAGAACAGCCATTAAAAACAAAACTTAAAGTGTGATTTAAAATAAGTTTTTTACAATTTTTTGTGTTGTGTATTTATGTAAAACAAGAATAAATAATAGAATTAATTATATTTCCAATAAAAATGAAGTAAATATCTTGCTTTAATTTTTTTTGAAAACAACAAAAAATATGGGAATAACAAACATTTTTCCTTTGTTTAAAAGCTACTTACATTCACCTTGCCATCCTCTTACACATACTAAATTCTCAATATTTTATGAAGAACATACATAGTACATTACTTATTATTCTTACTTTTCCATAAACAGAGATCACTAGTTAAAATGGAAGCTTCTTGGGATAGTAATTTGCTTTCCAATGTGTTTACAAAATATTGTGTATACTTATAACTCTCTTTAAGTAACTTAATGGCTAAAAGCCAGATATGTTCAGCCTCCACTTGGGCAGTTTCCTTGTAAACCCCTTCCTACTAAGCGGAGACCACATGGAACCTTCCTTGTGTCATTGTTCCATAAACATGACAATACAAATTTTTATATAGCTTGTCCTCATATTAGCCCTAACCTGGTACTACAGGCAGGCATTTTCCCAATAACAGCAAGAAGATCATGTCTTTGAAATTTATGTTCAGATCAGAGATTATATGGGATCAGATATAGGGGAGAAAGCCTGCTACAGCTTAAAAGTACCTTGTTTGCCAGTCCTGTGTTTCAAAAGCTACTGCTACCTGGGGATCAGCAACGCAGTTAGGGAGTTCAATACATAAACTTAAAAAAGGCTAGTTGAAAACTAGTCTGGACTTATTCTAAATTGTTGCATGGTATTATTCCTCTGAATTTTCCCTACTTCCCCAACTTGACCTCTACACAAATCCCGGCTTTCAACCATGCTAGCTACTTGTTACTTGATAAATTATTAAAGGAAAACTAGTACTAAAATAAATAATCTCATAGTAAAAAACTAAAATTATATCATAAGAGTTTATATGAACTGAATATGCCAATCCTAGCTATGTGTAAAAAAAGGCAACAGAAATTTAAATGAGTGCCACAAAAGCCTATCAGGACATCCACCTACAGCTTTCCATCACTCACCATGCCCACTGTTGCAATTTCTGCCTTTTGCTAGGTAATCATTGACACTTTCCTTGCAGTTAACAATTTGTTAACATGACAATTAGCAAATGAACAGAAAGTGGAGGCTTGCAACCACTAGCTATTTTATACCTATAAGGTGTTACCAAACCCTTGTTGACAATTACCAAGACCAATAATGGCCCCATGCTTGTATTTTTGTATTTGCATACACATAACTCCAACTACCAAAAAAATTCTACCTGCAAAATGTTTTAGTCAATGTAGTCATTCCCAATCTGTATATTCACTGTGAACATACCCAAAGGGGACACTAGTTCCATGTTAGTAGAGGTATGGGCAAGTGTGCTTTTGTGAGTGCCCCACAGTGTGGTTTCTTCAAGTTCAAAGTAAAAATTGGAAAAACATTAAGGCTTTGAACTTTTTGAGAAATTTGCCAGACTTCAGTAAAACCTTTACTTTATTGACAGTGAATGTGTGTCTCTGTAGCCATTATCCCACGTCCAGGGAATACAGCATACAGATATTTTCATAGATGAATGCATTCACCCTAGAAAGGAATTTTCCTAGAACTGAATGTTCAGCTTAGGAACAGACCTGGTCCCATCGTACCCATTTTTGTTTTCCTGAGCAGCAGGTGATAACATTACAAAGCTGGGCAATGTTCCTTTAATGTCACAAACATCAACTAGTTTAATGGAGTTGTCTTGGCTATCTCAATACTTAAAGGAGAAAAAGCAGTTACCTCCAAAGGATGATTCATCTTACTGCTTTTGGAAGCATATCTTAGGATGCAAAGACTACTGTTAAGTGGAACTGATCCAGGCCAAGGAGGATAAGGTAAAGCAAATTGAATTAGCACCAAAGAAATTGTTGAAATTAAGCCAAGTACAAGTAGTGTGGTAAGAATGAAGATTTTTATTTTTTCAGCAAATTTTGCCACAGGTTTTTCATCAATATCTAGAGATCATACAAAGATACTGTGGACCTAACATCCATCCATAGATCTTGGCTGGAATATTCTGAGACACTTCAGAAGAGAAATAAAATAGTTGAATACTTCTTTGTATTCCTAATGTGGTCACATATACCAAATCCTTTTACATTTAATATTTAAATTTAACATACAGGAAAACACAATCTGAAATATCTCCACTGTTCTTTGACCTCAACAAAGATGAGTCATGAACTAGTGTTAATATAGAATCATAGAATCATAGAATAGTTAGGGTTGGAAAAGACCTTAAGATCACCTAGTTCCAACCCCCATGTCATGGGCAGTTACACCAAACACTAAACCCTGTCACCTAAGACTCCGTCACGCCTGGCTTTGAACACTGCCAGGGATGGAGTATTCACAACTTCCTTGGGCATAATGATCCTTCCCATTCTTTGCCAACAATGTACATATAGATTCAGAGAGGGATAAAATTGCAAAATTTACAAAGAAAATTCCTCAAAGCTGCCTTCCCATATCACTTCAACCAAAGAACAACTGTAAGGTCCAGGAATGTGTCTGGAAACCAGAATGGACATAAATAGAAAGGAAGAGACATTGAAATGAAAGGGAAGAGGAAAAGCTGAAAAAAAGCCAAAGCAAAAAGATGGAATAGGTAGAAGGTTTCTAGTTTTTTTATTTGTCCTTTTTATATTCTCTGCTCAACCAGACCAAGCTCACAGAGAAGATTTAACCTTAGAGTTATGAAATTCAAGTATTAGCTCTATTTGAAAGTTTGAAATTAATATCTTCTTGAGGTTTATATCTCTCTTTTTAATAAAGAACAAAGTTGAGGCATAAAATGTCTATCTGCAAAAGGAGAACCTGAATTGCCCTTTGGGGAAACTACATCATTCACTTCACTGATTCTAACAATTCTGTTAGGAAGTACTAAATCCTTGAGTACTGAGAGACCAGCATAAAACTATTACACTGAAAAAACTCTTACTGTAGAATCTTTTAAAATCAGCTAGTTTATTTATTCTGGATTTAATGCAGAGGTCTTTTTTTCACACTGACTTTATGGAAATATTGTGATCCTGCTAAATAGAAAGTAAAGATCATTGAAATTTCTCTCAAACTTTTTCAGTAGCATAAATTGGCTTTAATCATTTAATTTTATTTTTTTCCTGAGGAGACAACATATTTTGGAGTATGAGTTGGATTCAGTTTTGATTAGCTATTTCTACAATAATGCAAGTACATGATCAAGCTGAAATTCTACTTACAAACACATTTAGTTAAAATTGTTAAGTTAGTTAAAATGTGACCATTCTACATAAAGCTAATGCAATTGCAAAATTGATGGAGTTTGACTTGCAGGTTCGTTTTTATTCATGACCTCATGTGGGAAAGAAGAAAAGCCTATCACATGGTTCATGAAGAATATGTAGCACTAACAAAATGCTTTCATCTTACATATATTCTGTATAAATCAGATTTTGATACAATAGATAACATATAATTTTTAATACATTTTGAAGGCTATGCCTGCACCTTAACTGATGAAATCAAACAAAAGATTTATTTTTTTTTACAGCTGAATAATTTTTATTCACCTATAAATACATCTCCTGCTAACTGAATTTTGATATTAGGTTTCTGTTAGTATTCCAACATTAATACAATAGAGGTGGTATAAGACAGAGAAAGACAGAAGAGTGAAAACTAAAGAGAGAGAAAGAGTACCTGGAAAACAATTTTGAAAGATTTGGCAGGAAAAAAGCATCTTCTTTTCTGATTCTTACTGTGTCCAGGGAAACACGACTTTGTATATATTTCTTGTCTAAAAAAAGGATTGTGAAAAAGAAATATTTACCTTCATAAATAGTTTCTCCATTGACTATGAAAATGTTGCAAGACCCCTAATGTCAGCTAACAGATTATATCAGAAAAAATAAATGGATGAAAGATTAAACAAAGGATGCAAGCTGTGAGATGATAACTCTGGCATGTAAAGATGGAAGGAATAATTAGGGTATCCTTAGGAATAAAAATGGTCAGAAGAAGTTAACACAGGATCTGAAGCAGAGCTCAGAGAAAAGGAAGTGAATCCAGAGCTTTTACAAATTCTTGCTATGTTGTTTAGAGATGACCATTTAGTTTCACTCAAGAACTATTTGAGGGAAAAATGTCATTTTTTCAACTGGATTTCAGTAATTCTTACTTACCATATATAAAAATTAAAAAAAAAAAAAAAAAAGAAAATAAGAAAGAAAAAGAAAAGCACTCGGTAATGTAGAAGTTGGAACCTAAAAACCTGAGCTCTGTAAAAGAACTTTCAATTGTGATAGAGGAAGAAAAAAATTAAAAGAGATAACTTGCAAAAATTAGGTCTTAATTGCTTCTGCATTTTGCAAAGTTTAGAATGGTTTATATTGAATAGTAACATGGGCAGAGGAAGGGAGATGACAAGGCCTATGAATGTATAATGTATACCACATTGTCATGAGTAAATAGGGTGATGTCTGGGAGACAACTTATAGCCAAGATCAAATTTATAATCATCAGCTGAAAAGGCAACATAGACACATGGTTTTGGAAAAGTTGCCTCTCAGAACTGTAGGATAAGTTTTTTTCTGGATAGCTGAAATGAAAAAAGAAAAAAGAAAATAAAATTGTAAAAAAAAAAAAAAAAAAAAAGAAAGGAGAGACAATCCACAAAGAAATTAAGATAGGAATAAACCCATATCTCATTTGTAACTCTTTTTCTTTTCCTTTTGCTTGTGATGGTCTTAACTGGCAACAGCATTTTGGATTTCCTCCATAGACAGAGTCTGGTGGAGAGATACTGTCATGTTATGGGAAAGATCGTAGAGGCTAATGAACCTTTAAGCGCTAAATGAAAATCAACATGTAATAAAAAGGATGAACTTTACTGAAATGCTTAACCTTGTTCTGAGAGCTGACATTATTTTTATAGCTGCCCACATTTGTGAAAAGTATTGTGTCAAAGTGTTCTTTCTATATCCAGCAATATGGAGCTTAGTGCAGTTTCAAAGTAAAAATTTTTTTCCTCCTGGCAGAAATAACTGTCACACTAAAAAATCCCAAAGCTCTACATATGTTGATATAGAGGTATTTTATATTCCCACCTGATGTGTCATCAGCTTGTATAGTAAAGACAAAAACCTAAAGTATTTTTTACTGAACAGGGAATAATATGAAAGCTACTTCTCATACTAATTATCAGCCGTGGCTTTATGGTTCATACCATAAAGTGTTTTGAGGGGTTTTTTAATAAATAATTATTAGTATCAGTTTTCAAACATGGATCAGAGCTCATAAATTTATTCCCACCATTGCCTGAAGTTTCATCTTTAAGCTGAAGCAAGTAGTACAGATCTTCAATCTATATCATTCAAGTTGATACAAAACTTCTTGTGTGCTTACATGGTAAGACAGCTTGCTTTGCACATAGCAGGTTAAACCTGCAGCTTAAAACTTCTGGCCATTATCCAATAGAGCATCTGTGATCCAACGTGAGCTCTGTGTCTAAATATGTCAAGTCATGTGTTCTCCTTCCCCCCCCAGCAGAGATGGAGCTACAGCTTACCATGGGGTAAGTGTTCCTTGCAGGATCCCTCCATCTGAAAAGAAAACCCGATTCCAGCTTTGTGGCTCAAGAAGAATAAAACTCCAGTTAAATCAGTAGTTCACATGCATTACATTGTGCTATTCTTCCAACCTGTAATTAGCTCAGACAATAGAAATTCAAAACACAACAAGCCCAATCAACACAAGCTATTTACAGCAACACCACAAGGAAATTCTGCTGAAGTTGTATCCCATGAACTAACATTGATACTGACATTCCAATGGAAACTGCTTTCACTCATGAATTCTCTTTGTGAGATGATAATGGTACACAGGTAAATGGCAAAATCCATTGTAGATTCTGTATGCATTCTCTTTTTCTTTTTTTTTTTTTTTTTTTTTTTTTTTTTGAGCTATGGAGATGTTTTTTTCCTAATTATATCTTTTCAGACCGCTATTAGACAATCTAAAAACTGTTATGGGAATCATATTTTTCTGGGAAGAGGAGTCATTTTGCATGTCTCAAGAACTTAGGAATTAACTATTGAATGTTAACCTATGTTTGTTTGGCTCAGTTAAGTAACAACTGAAATTTCTTACCAGCAATGGCTACTGATACTTTCACTACATGTTTTACCATACACACATTTTTACTCTTTATAACTGACACTGATGAGGACACATTCTAATGGTCCCAGAAGAGAGAGCCAAGCCTGAATGAGTGCAGAAGCAGAGCTGCTCTCCTGTAATTTGTTTGCCTACCCTCTTGTTTAGCCTCAGTAGACTCTTACTGGAACTAGTCAACAGATCAGTGTGGGAGTGCCTGACCCACCCATCTCTTCCCCATATGTAATTGAATGAGTAATTCTAACTGTGAGTTAACCAAGAGTAGGCACAATATAGATTTAAAGGTAAGTGAACAAACACAAGCAGGAGATATACGGGAGGTGGGAGAAGGGAAGGGACAGGCTGCTTCGGATGAATATAGGGGCATTGTCAGAGAATGCAGAAATGTGGTGAGAAGACACAAGGCCCATTTGGAATTGTATCTGGCTAAGGATGTCAAGGACAACAAGAAGGGTTTTTTCCAATACATAATTAATTAAAAGAAAACTAGAAAAACATGGGCCTGCTACTGAATGAAGCAGGTACCCTGGTGACAGAGGGTGCAGAGAAGGCAGAGATACTGAACCCCTCCTTGTTTCAGACTTCAGTGCTGAAGCTAGCCCTCAGGAATCCCTGACACAGGAGACCAGGAAGAAGATATGGAGAAAGAAAGTCTTTCCCTTGGTTGAGGAGGATTGTGTTAGACATCATTTAGACAAAGTTTACATCTATGAGTCCATGGGCCCCAAGGGGATGCACTCCCAAGTACTAAGGGAGCCTGTGAGCATCATCTTGATCATCTTTGAAAGGTCATGGCAATCAGAAGAGGTGCCTGAAGACTGGAAGAAAGCAAACATCATCCCAATCTTCAAAAAGGGTGAGAAGAAGGACCCTGGGTGGTCAGTCAGCCTTACCTCAGTCCCTGGAAAGGTGATGGAGCAGCTCATCCTAGAGGCCATCTGTAAGCATATGGAATACAGAGGGTGATCAGGAGCAGTCAACACGAATTGACTGAAGGGAAACCATGTTTAACCAACGTGGGACAATTGGTTGGATAGAGGAGAGGACAGCAGTGGATGCTTTCCACCTGGACTTCAGCAAGGCTTTCGACGCTGTCTCCCATAATATCCTTATAGGCAAGCTCAGGAAGGGCAGAGTCAGGAAGTGCAGGCTGGACGAATGCAGGCTGGTGAAGTGTATTAAGAGCTGGCTAAATGGCAGGTCTCAGAGGATTATGGTCAGTGGCACAGTCGAGTTGGAGACATGTAACCCCAGGGTCAATATTGTTTAAATATTCATTCAGTGACTTGGATGAATGGATAGAGTGTCTCCTCAGCAAGTTTACAGATGATACAAAACTGGGAGGAGTGGCTGATACCCCAGAGTGCTGTGCTGTTCTTCAGAAGGATCTAGACAGGCTGGAGAAACAGGCAGAAAAGAACCTTTTGAAATTCAACAAAGGCAAGTGCAGGGTCCGGCACCTGGGCAGGACAAACCCCATGTACCAGTACAGGCTGGGAGCTGACCTGATGAAAAGTAGCTTTGCAGAACCCCTAGGTCCATGGGCCGGCAATATGTCCTTGTGGCCAAGAAGGCCAGTGGTGTCCTGGGCTGCATTAGGAAGAGGTTGCCAGCAGGTCAAGGCAAGATCCTCTCTCTCTACTTGACCCTGATGAGGCGTCACTTGAGTACGAGTGTGTACTGCGTGCAGTTCCAGGCTCCCCAGTACAGGAGAGACATGTTGCTCCTGGAACAAGTCCAGTGAAGGGCTACTAGAATGATGAAGAGTCTGGGGCATCTCTCATATGAGGAAAGGCTGTAGTAGCTGGGCCAGTTCAGCCTGGAGAAGAGAAGGTGCAGGGGGCATCTGGTCAATGTATTTAAATATCTGAAGGGAGGGTGTCAAGCAGATGGGATCAGACTCTTCTTGATGGTGCCAAGGAAAAGTGCCAAGGATGAGAAGCAATGAGCATAAAGTAAAGCAGGAAGTTCCACCTGAACATGAGGAAAAAATTCTTTACTGTTGTCGTGGTTTAAGCCCAGGCTGTAAATTAGAACCACGCAGTCTACTTCCCCACCCCCACCCCCCCCCGCCCCTTTCTTCCCCCTGCTCCTGGAGGGACAGGGAGGAGCATCAAAAGAATGCAACTCCCACAGGTTGAGATAAGAACAGTTTAATAACTAAGGTATAACACAAATCACTACTGCTACCACCAATAATAATAATGATAAAGGAAACAACAAGGGAAGAGAATACAACCGCTCACCGACTGATACCTCGCCCCCACCCCACAGTGTTCTAGCCTTTCCGGGTAACTCTGTTACATCCTGGGCATGACGTGCTGTGGTACGGAATGCCTCTTTGGCTAGTTTGGGTCAGGTGTCCTGTCCCTGCTTCCTCCCGGCTTTCCCTCCTCCCTGGCAGAGCATGAGACTCCCAAAGTCGAAAACATTCTGACCAGCAACTGAAAACATCGGCTTTATCAGTATTATTCCCAGGCTGAAAGTCAAAAACACAGCACTGCACCAGCTACTAAGAAGGAGAAAAAGTGACTGCTGCTGCTGAATCCAGGACAACTGTGAGGGTGACTGAGCACTGGAGTAGGTTGCCCAGAGAGGCTGTAGGGTCTCGTTCCCTGGAGATATTCAAGAGCTGTTTGGACACAATCTCTAGGTGACTTTGCTTGAGTAGGGAGGTTGGACTAAATGACTCCTGGTGCCATCTTCCAGTCTTAACCATTCTGTGACTCTGAGAAAAGGTAGTTTTCATGTAAAGCAAATTAATAAAGAATAAAAATAAAAGTAGAATATCATGAAAAGACAGTGGAACAGTGTAAGAAAAGGGCATTTTTGACACTTGCTATTTGAATAACAATAATGAAGAGTTACTTGTTGCAAATGAAATATTTTCAGCAACCCAATTCAAATTCAAATCTCTGTAACCTGTGAAAACTGAAGCACTGTTGCTTTACTTAATGAAACTGAATAAACAAAAAGAGGTGAAAGATATAGGTGAAAATATGGGATGACTATAAGAAACCCTGCAAAATAAATCCTTTTAGCAGTATTTGAATTAATGGTTTGGGATACACATCAGGAGATGAACCATTACAGGCTTGTTTTCAATATGATAAAGAAAAAAAAAAAGGCAAAAAAGAAGGTGCACGCTAAGAAGAGAATCAGACTTATTCCAGGAGCTGTGCAACGTTAGGTTACATTGGGTGTGTAGCACTGGTAAGTTTTACAGAGTTTTGATACATGAAAGTTTTGCCTAAAGGAAGAAAGTCTAACCAAGTAAAAAATGTTTGAGTAGAGGAGGAGATAAGTGGTAATGAGTACAGCAAAAGCTAAACACAAGGATAATTGTCATTATTGTAGATCAGAGTTAGAAATGGTTTACAGCATGACTTGGAAACCAGTTCTGTTGTCTGACTAATATCTTCTGTGATTCTGTGGTTCCACTGAAACATAACCCCACTAGAACAAAATTTAAAAAAGAAAACAAACAAACAAACAAAAGACCAACAAAAAGGGGAGAAATATTTTAAAAAATTCAGAATCATATTCTGTGTAACAAAAATAAGAAATTGTTACTCTCATTCATTAATTTAGAATGTGCTAGAAAACACAGAGTTTGAAAAGCAAGTACCTGGAACATATAAGAGGATTAGCTACATTTCAGTGCAATTCCTTATTGGCCAGAGAGACAATAATTTCTCCAAAAAGCTAAACTACTGCACCCAAAGGGTAGCAGCCCTGCCTGCTTACGAAGCTCTTTGAAGGACTTCTATTGTCTTTCATGGGGTTTGGATGACACCTGTGTCAAAACAAGCTCTAAGGTACATGTTTTTCGATCTGGAATTGAGAACTTGAAGTATTTGGCTTTTCCACAATTATGTCAAGGTTTGGTTTGCTCTGTACTGAGCAAAAGAGTTAAGCAGAAGTCTTTCATCTGGACTTTCCAAAGATTTAAGATGCTTCTCTTATATTTTTAAACTGGATTTAAACATAATATTAATCCCTACCAGTAGGTCAAAGAGGGATTGTTATTGGCAGCAGTTTTTATGAAGTATGTGTTAAGGGGCAGATATCTCTGAAAAATAACAAATTGTTGCATTCTTGTAAACAAGACAAGGAACAAAATTTTTCAAAATCAGCAATAAGAATTTGATATCTGAAATCCACCATAAGGCACCAGCACTGCAAATTACGTTTTCAGGGGGCAGGCAGACCTGCAGAAATCAATGAGATGTTCCTACTCAGATGCTCAATCCGATGCACAGGAATGTCTGCAAATGTAAGTTTCTGCGTAATGTTTTAATCTGGCTTTCATAGCTAAGTTTCCAAAGCAGCGAACGTCCAGCAGAACCTTCTGAGCCTGCTAGGGGCACAATGCACTTCATATGTAGTCACCCGTTTAGAAATTTGCAGCAGGATTTAAACTGTATGCTTTTGACTGAGGAGTCTGTCTCTTGCTCTGCATATGCTCACTGTCTGGTTCACCTCTGCCCAGTTTCTGCTGTGGCTTTTAGGTGTTAAAATATTATTACCATTATTCCTTACTTTCCATACCTTTGTTTTCTGCTTCTGACTTTCTTCTCTTCACATGTAGCTCCCTATGCTTCCTTTGTTTAGAAAATCATTTAGCCACTTAAGTTCAGCAGCACTTCACGCTTCAGCGAGCTTTTAAAAGAAAAATAATACCTGAAGTGAATTTTCTTACCAAAGCTTTTGTTTTCAACCTTCTTGGTACCTAATGGCGTGATTAAGAATTCTTATTTTTGCTCCTTCTCAGTGCAATTAGTTTATTCTCTCTCCTCTGATCATTTATTTTCCATCTTGTTGCAGTCCAATTTTGCACTCCAGTGTGTGTGCGTATTATGGGATGGCCAGATTTCAGATTCTTTGTCTTCTTTCCTG
The DNA here is from genome assembly GCF_963264785.1 of Psittacula echo. Classification (NCBI taxonomy): domain Eukaryota; kingdom Metazoa; phylum Chordata; class Aves; order Psittaciformes; family Psittacidae; genus Psittacula; species Psittacula echo. The sequence continues at coordinate 123,812,061 of NC_137737.1, forward strand.
AAAGACTGTAGCCAGTATGATGCCATATCCCCAGCATCTGGATCAATGCCTTATGCAGCTTTGATTTGTAATACATTTATCTGAGAATACATCTCCACATCTTGGTTGAACTCAATGTTGTGCCTGAACACCAGATTCAGGGCTACAAAGATATTATTCATCAATAATTTCCAAATCTTTGCTCTGTTCAGGACAGCTCAGTTTCTTAGCATTTAGAAGATATTTTCTCCCTTTTATCATTTGTTTAAAATTCATTGTTCCACTCTTATCATCAATGAACTGCATTTGCTATTAGTCCAGTCCGAATGTTCTAAGTCTTCCTATGCTGGACTGCAGTATTCTCATTATTTACTGGTCTTCTCAGTTCAATACAATCTGTAAATATTGAAGAGTGAAAATATGGTAAGTTCTATCTGGCTTTGTTTATGTTTTTAAACAGAAATAGGATGACTGTCAGTATAGCTGTGTGAAGTTATAATGAAAGATTAATCAAAATAGAGATAATGGCCTGCTTCTGGCCACATATGCGCCCATGCTATATATAATGAGTGTTTCAGGGCAGAATGGGGTGCAGTCGTAATATCAGACTCAATGCCCAGAAGCAATATGTGGATTCTACACAATTTAGAAGCAGATTTTACCAGCCTATAGAGCTCTTATGATAATACAGGTCCAAGTAACATCAAAGTGATTTATGAGTTTTATGTAACAAACACATGACATTCCCAGGGGACAGTGAACACAAAGCCAGATTTTCAACTGATGCTACTTAACAGTGCTCCCACAAAGTCAAGTGAACGCATTTTGGGGAATACAAAATACTAGCATTTTCAGCTCTCGTAATGAACTTGGCTTTCATTGCCAAGTATCAAAATCTGCAGGGTATATAGGATTTTTTTGTAAGCTGATATAGTCTGTCTAAATAAGAGTTGTTGTATAACCGGGAAAGCAAACTATGTAGTTGTGAACTTCTAAATATGTAACATCCCCAGTGTTGGACTCCTTCATTCGCAAATAACAAAAAGATAACTATGTTAGCATGGCGTATAATAATGCCAGGAGGATGTATGTAACAGTCAGTCGAAGCGACTTCGTGCAATATATTCTCAATTTCACACAGCATTGCATAATTAAATACAAATTTAATTTCCCAGTCAGCAGCATATATTATAGGATACTTAGGCATCATTGATACCTAAATATTGCAATTAATACTCTTACACCATAATAAAACCTGCTGATAGATGCACATTCTTACACCCTGTATGTCTTCTATTTTTTTAAAGTATAAATACGTGTATATATAGTGTGCATTTTGACATAGTTCTTTACATGAAGATGCAAAACGTGTGCTACATATTCTGCTTTACATGGAGCAAAGCTACATTTATGCTAATATTTTTACTCTGTGGGTAGAACAAATATTGAGACTTCATAAGACATCTTGCAGCTAAAAAAGGCATGCAGCATTCAGAATATCACAATGGTGAAACTAAATATGCACTGTGCACTCCTCAATGCATATGAATACATTTTCCTTAAGATGTTTTGCACTTTATGAAATGCAGCCTTACACAGTGGTGTGCAATGCTCTCCATAGGAAATAAATATTTGCTATGGACAACATTGTATGCCACTCTGTAGGACTGTCTTCAGGGACTGATTGTTTTGTTCATCTTATGGCTTTATTCCCTAACCTCTCTATGGCTTTCATCAAGGTCTTTTCTTTTTAATTACCTTTCCAGAAAAGAGCTCCTGAGGGATGAAAGCGAAAAATGTTTCTGAGGTCCCTTTTGGCGTTATATTAGAAGGACATAGGGTTTGTTTACCCACTTTTCTTTTTTGGAATATTTCTTGCTGATAATTTTTGCTGGCTTGCTGCTTTGTCTTCCTGTTGCCTTGGTACTTTCCAGCTTATATATGGTTGGTAGCTAAGGAAGAGAGAAGATGCAGAATGGGCAACAGTCTCAGATTTAAGAATGTAACGTCCAGGTCCTGTGATATATATCACAAATATTATTATATATATTATATATATATATATTATTATATATAAATTACAAAGAGTATAATGCCATGCTGCACAGCGTTGGCTTGAAGGAGTCAGTCGGAGTATTGGAAACAGTACAGGTAATTAAGCCTGGTAAGCCCCCTGAATGTGTTATGAAACCAGGTAAATCCACCTAGCTGAACCAACGCACTAATGCAGCTAAACTGCTTCAGACACCTTGAGTAACCTGAGTAGTTCACAACACTGTCCTCTGCAGGCAGCTGTGTCCCAGGCTAGCAAACTGAAAAAAATAAGCTCTTCAGAAGGTGAAGGAAAATTGTGAAATACTTAGACATTATAATGATAGAGCTGTTATAAATACTGAAAATACTTTTGTAAAATATGATTAATTTCTCTTTGACAGAGTAAGCTACAGATAAACATTGAATTTCCACACTCTTTGAGGATGATTGCATCTGAAATGTTGAAAGCTACTTTACTTGCTTTGTTTTGTTGAGACTTTTTGATATAGGATTGCCCATTGCTGAAGGATGAACAGAACTGTGAGGTTTGATATTCTAGTATACTTTCACATATATAGAAACTCGGTAAATGTATCAATTCAGCTGCAAGTTCCTTAGATTTTGGTGTTCCTTGAGGACCCTACCCCATAGCCATACAGTTCTAGAACAAGTAAGAATGCATGAAAGCCAAACTTTTTTTTCCTTTTGTGACCAGAGAATATACCAGCATTTTTCAAAGTATTGAACCCAATGAAGTCAAGAAGAATTCAATCAATTGCACAGAAACAGGCTCTGTTTATATACTTCAGGATTCAGTGGGTGAAAATGTAACCACCCCTATCTAAGAGGAGAGTATAAAAATTTGCTTTCCCAGCTAAACATGTTAAATGAACACTTTTTTTTTCTTTCTTAAGCATTTAGAAAGCCTGATCTATTTTTTTTTTTTTTTTAAACTGTCACTGGTAAGCTGTACATTACAAATCAGAAAAATTTTTAGTGGTTCTGACAGCTTCTGAGCTTTATAATGAGTAAATGAAAAACATTACTTTTGAGAATCATTGTAATTTTCATAACAAATTATTTTCATAAAGTTAGAAGAAAGAAAATTGAAAATCTACAGCATATTCTGTAGTTCTGTGAGATATCCAAAATGCTGTATTTTGTTTTTTCTTGACTTTTTTCTTTGTGTCAGTAGGGACAATTTCTCTCACACGCTTAATCTCAATCTTCTAAACAGAAGGCAGATAATTTATCTAAAAGGCTAAAAAGTCTTTGATTAATAACCATGGGAATTGCAGGTATTAAAATCACCCCCAAGTGACCCCATATTGTTCCATGAATCCATTAGAAACTTATTCTGAATTACAAAGAAAAATTAATTAAAAAGTATAAGGACTACAGAGCTCAAATTAAGTATGCTCCCCTGAGTTCATATGAAGATCTATATGCATGCCAAATGTCATAAAATCAGATTTAATTTACAGTATAATTTTGTTCTTCAACAACAAGAAGAATACAAGAATAGCAATTTTTGTATTTTTTTATTACTATTGAGTTCCCTATAACAAGCCTACCTATTACAATGACTCTTCCATTTATGTCAGAGAAAGAGGGATTAGAAAGGAGCCAAATGTCATTGTGGTAGTTGGAAATGTAGTAATGGGTGAATCCCATCTGGTTTGGTTCAATAGGACAGTAAACTGTAATGCTCTTGACTTGAATGGATGAGCAAACTTTGAACGAGTTGTAAGGAGCTTTACAAAGAATTTTTGAAAATTTTTCATATGTATGTCTCTTCCTAATTTTACAATATTTTGGTTATATTTGTTCTTCTCAGTTTGTCCACTTTTCTCAGTAGGTCATGACCACATATTCAAATGTACTATGGATGATTCCCATCTCCTGTGTCACATGTTTTGACATTAGCCAGGTATAGTTCCCAGCCCTGCTCATTTTCAAGACTGTGTGATCAAGATAGCTATGATGACTGCTATGGGCTTTATTGGTTTATTTACTTAGGGCCTTGTGAAAAAAATGGCAGACCAAAGATGATGTCTGTTTTGTGAACATCTTTGAAAATCAGACAGACACCCATCAGCCAAATCATTAGTTTGTGAATTGCTGTGATGGTTTTACTATGGAATGAGCTTGTTTCAACCCATGCTGCTGAGGCATTTTCAAGTGTGAGTCTTCCGCTGGTGTCCTGCACAAGAAGTAGCACCCCGATTCTGGTCGTTAAAGCTAAAGAGTCTTAATGTCTGAATGTGGTTAAAGTTACACATCCTAAATAGAACTAGCAAATTATGAGCTTGAATACTATAATCAATAAATACATCTGTTATTTGTACTCATGTTGGGAATGCAAATACAAATCAGCTGAAAGAATACGGCTGCAATATTGCTGATGAAGTGCAAAAAGTATCACACGATCACAAAGTAGATGAAGTTGGAAGGGACTTCTGAATATTGACTAGTGCAATCACTCTTTGCAGGCAGGATCAGCCATATCAGGTTGTTCAGGATTATCCCCAGTTAGGTTAAGATATCTCCAAGGACAAAGACTCCACAGCCTCTCTGGGCAGACTGTGCCAGTATTTTAACATCTCTACAAAAAAATGGGAAGAATCACCTTCTTTCACCTGCTGGCATTGCTTTGCCTAATGCAGCCCAAGGTACCATTCACCTTCTTTGCAGCAATGGCACATGGCTGGCTTATAGAATCATAGAATCATAGAATAGTTAGGGTTGGAAAGGACCTTAAAATCATCCAGTTCCAACCCCCCTGCCATGGGCAGGGACACCTCACACTAAACCATGTCACCCAAGGCTTTGTCCAACACAGCCTTGAACACCACCAGGGATGGAGCATTCACAACTTCCCTGGGCCACCCATTCCAGTGCTTCACCACCCTTACAATAAGGAACTTCCTCCTTATAGCCGATCTAAACTTCCCCGGTTTAAGTTTGAACCTGTTACCCCTTGTCTCATCACTACAGTCCCTAATGAATAGTACCTCTCCAGCACCCTTATAAGCCCCCTTCAAATACTGGAAAGCTGCTATGAGGTCTCCACGCAGCCAGGAGAAGCCTGGTATTCTCCAGGCTGATCAGCTTCAACTTTCTCAGCCTCTCTTCGTATGGGAGGCGCTCCAGTCCCCTGATCATCCTCATGACCCTCCTCTGGACTTGTTCCAACAGTTCCATGTCCTTTTTATGTTGAGAACGCCAGAACTGCGCACAATACTCCAAGTGAGGTCTCACGAGAGCAGAGTAGAAGGGCAGGATCACCTCCTTCGACCTGCTGGTCACGCTTCTGCTGATGCAGCCCAAGATACAGTTGGCTTTCTGGGCTTCATAAGGTTGGCATCAGCCCACCTCACAAGTGTGTCAAGGTCCGTCTCAATGGCATTCCTTTCCTCCAGTGTATCAACCGAACCACACAGCTTGGTGTCATCAGCAAACTTGCTGAGGGCGCACTCAATCCCACTGTCCATGTCACCGACAAAGATGTTGAACAAGACCGGTCCCAACACCAATCCCTGAGGGACACCACTCATTACTGGTCTTCAGATGGACATCGAGCCGTTGACCACAACTCTTTGCGTGCGGCCATCCAGCCAGTTCTTTATCCACTGAGTGCTCCACCCATCAAATTGATGTCTCTCCAATTTAGAGACAAGGAAGTCATGTGGGACAGTGTCAAACGTTTTGCACAAGTCCAGGTAGATGACGTCAACTGCTCTACCCCTGTCCATCAGTTCCGTAGCCCCATCATAGAAGGCCACCAAATTGGTCAGGCAGGATTTCCCCTTAGTGAAGCCATGCTGGCTGTCACCAACCACCTCCTTGTTTTTCCTGTGCCTTAGCATGCCTTCCAGGAGAATCTGCTCCAAGATTTTGCCAAGCACAGAGGTGAGACTGACTGGTCTGTAATTCCCCAGGTCATCCATTTTCCCCTTTGTCCTGGGTTCAGTAGCAGTAGTCAGTTCTTCTCCTTCTTAGTAGCTTTTGCAGCACTGTTTTTGACTTTCGGCTTGGGAATGGAGCTGATAACAGCGATGTTTACCCTGACCAAGGACTTTGTGAGTCTCATGCTCTGCCAGGGAGGAGGAGAAGCTGGGAGGAAGCAGGGACAGGACACCTGACCCAAACTAGCCAAAGAGGTATTCCATACCATAGCACGTCATGCCCAGGAGGTAGAATGGAGGGTTCCCTGAAGGGCTGGATCATGGCAGGGTGGGGGTGAGGTACCGGTTGGTGAGCGGTTGTATTCTCTTCCCTTGTTATTTCCTTTATCATTATTACTATTAGTGGTAGCAGTAGTGATTTGTGTTATACCTTAGTTATTAAACTGTTCTTATCTCAACCCATGGGAGTTGCATTCTTTTGATTCTCCTCCCCGTCCCTCCAGGAGCGGAGGGAAAAAAGGTGGGGGGGGGAAGTGGACTTCGTGGTTCTGATTTACGGCCTGGGCTTAAACCATGACAGTTCTTTTTGGCGCCCAACGTGGGGCACGAAGGGTTGAGATAACAACAGATCTGACCAAGGCACAATGCTGATTTGTGGGCTCTCAAAGTTGTTTCTCTTGATGTCACAGTTTCAGTATGCCGTAGCTTACTTAGAGCCGGTATTTGCTGTGTTAGTGTTTATCAAGTGTGGGCCTTGGGCTAAGGTTTTTGTTTCACTGTACTTTATGGTAATGGCTTGTAATACGGGGGGGCTCCGGCAGCAGGGCGGGATGGACGTGGCCGTGGACTTGTACCTGGCCGTCCCTCTGCTCTTCACTGTCCTGGCCCTCGTCCTCGCCTCCGTCTTTGTGAGGCTGCGGGGAGCTGAGGGGGAGCGGCCCCGGGAGCCAGCGGCGGCCGAAGCGGCCCGGGAGAGGGGCCCCGGGGACCAAGCGGCGGCGGGAGCAGGGCCGGAGGGTGGGAAGGAGGCGGCTGCCGAGCAGCGGGAGGAGGCGGTGGAGGAGCCGAGCCCCACGGCCGAGCCCAGCCCCGCGGCGGCCGAGAGCATCCCCCAGCAGCCGTCCGCCGAGCCCCGTGAGCCCGAGCCCCAGGAGGACGCAGGAGACCCCGCAGCATTTCCCAGCAAGGCAGAGGAGGAAGATCTGGACTCAGAAAAAGCAAAGCTGGTGGTGAGAGAGCCTTCAAGCACAGCAGCTACACCAGTCCCAGTGACAAGTACAGCAGCAGCATTTGAGAGTTTTGACAGTTTTGAATGGCCTTTGGGTACCCTTGGGACCTGCCTGCTGATTGTGATGGGGATCACCATGTTGGCACACACACAGAGTGTGTTCTACCCACAACCATTTTGTCTGATCCCGAGAGTTAAGCAGAGTCAGGTTTGGGTCTTGTCTGGGTTTAGACAATACAGGGGGACCGAGAGGTTTTCCCCAAGGCTGGACAGCCATGAGTGTCACGGTGTGTGGGACAGTATGGGCGAGTATCTAATCCACTGGGCCCCTCCAGTGCTTTGGAAGCATCGGAGATGGAAGGCAGCTGTGTGGAGTCCCCAACGACAAGTTGCAGAGACTGCTGCAGGGAAGGGTGAATTATTTTGAGCCTGATGGGCCCGTGACACTTCAGGCCATCAGGGCAGAGATGCAACACAGAGATGGACTCATGATCGAGGGGTGGACTTTGCAATGGGCCTCTCCTGCCCTGAAAGACTGTTGCAAGAGATGGAGCCCACCATCGTGGACTGAATGGACTCAGCAGCTTTATAGGGATTGGTCCGTGCACTAAGATAACAGTGCACTGAGATGAAAGTGATGGTATATTGAAAATGTGGGATCTGAGCATGACGTGAATGGTATGGAATAAGGGGTGGATACTGTCCTGGGTTCAGTAGCAGTAGTCAGTTCTTCTCCTTCTTAGTAGCTTTTGCAGCACTGTTTTTGACTTTCGGCTTGGGAATGGAGCTGATAACAGCGATGTTTACCCTGACCAAGGACTTTGTGAGTCTCATGCTCTGCCAGGGAGGAGGAGAAGCTGGGAGGAAGCAGGGACAGGACACCTGACCCAAACTAGCCAAAGAGGTATTCCATACCACAGCACGTCATGCCCAGGATGTAGAACTGAGAGTTCCCGGAAGGGCTGGATCATGGCAGGGTGGGGGTGAGGTACCGGTTGGTGAGCGGTTGTATTCTCTTCCTTGTTATTTCCTTTATCATTATTACTATTAGTGGTAGCAGTAGTGATTTGTGTTATACCTTAGTTATTAAACTGTTCTTATCTCAACCCATGGGAGTTGCATTCTTTTGATTCTCCTCCCCGTCCCTCCAGGAGCGAAGGGAAGAAAGGTGGGGGGGGGAAGTGGACTTCGTGGTTCTGATTTACGGCCTGGGCTTAAACCATGACACCCTTCTTGAAAATGGGGGTTATATTTCCCTTTTTCCAGTCATCAGGAACTTTACCTGACTGCTGTGATTTTTCAAATATGATGGCCAGCGGCTTAACAGCTTCATTTGCCAGCTCCTTCAGAACCCACAGATGGATTTTGTCAGGTCCCATGGACTTGTGTACGTTTAGGTTTTTAAGATGATCTCGAACCAGATCCTCTCCTACAGTGGGTCTAGGGCCTTCATTCTCACAGTCCCTGCGTCTGTGTTACAAGACTTGGGTGGTGCGGTCAGAGCATTTGTCAGTGAAGACCGAGGCAAAGAAGTCATTAAGAACCTCAGTCTTCTCCAAATCCAGGGTAGCCAGATCTCCTGATATCTTCCGGAGGGGGCCTATGTTGTCCCTAGTCTGTCTTTTACTCGCTACGTACCTATAGAATCCCTTCCTATTATCCTTAACATCCCTAGCCAAGTTTCATTCTAACTGGGCCTTAGCTTTCCTAGCCTGGTCGCTAGATTCCCAGACAACATCCGTGTACTCTTCCCAGGCCGCCTGTCCCTGCTTCCACCTTTTATAAACCTCTTTTTTCCTTTGAAGTTTCCTGAGCAGCTCCTTATCCATCCAAGGAGGTCTCCTGGCCCTCCTGCTGCACTTCTTTCTAGTTGGGATGCAACACTCCTGAGCTTGTAGCAGGTGATCCTTGAATAAGAACCATGAGTCTTGGGCCCCCCTGCCCTCTAGGGCTGTATCCCATGGAACCTTACTAAGCAGGTTCCTGAAGAGGCCAAAGTCCGCTCTTTTGAAGTCGAGGGCAGTGAGCTTGCTGCACGCTCTTCTCACTGTCCTGAGGATCTCGAACTTGACCATCTCTTGATTGCTACAACCAAGGCTGCCCTGGAGCATCAAGTTTGATGCAGCCCAGGCCCCCCAGGCCCTTCTCTGCCAAGCTGCTTTCCAGCCTGGTGGCCCCCAGCCTGTGCTGGTGCCAGGGGGTTGTTCCTCCACAGGGGCAGGGCTTTGCTCTTGCCCTTGTTGAGCTGTCACCAATTTCTCTAGCCTGTAGGCATCCTTCTGGATTGACGCATGAACCTTTGGCACGTCATCCACTCCTCCCAGTTTTGCATTGTCTGCAGACTTGCTGAAGGTGCACTCTTTGTCACTGACTAGATCATTAATGAAAAATCTTATAATATTGGACCCAGTATCAACCTCTGGAGTACCCTTCTAGTGCTGCTGATCACAACCACTTGATCCTCAATAAACAGATAGTTGTGTCCCCTACTATTGCTGAAGGAGTTAACTCCTTAGCTTGGAGCTAAGACCAAGCAAATTTACTTAAGTTAAAAATTACTGAATTAATTAAACAATTCTTTACTTGCAAAGCTTAAAGATTATAAACATATATAGTAACAGACTGTATTATTCTTCTGTCAATGCTGTCATTTATGTTCTGAGAAAAGTAGTACTTTAGAAGCATGCTAATTCAGAAAATATAGGCATACAAAATTTGTCAAAACAAGTGCTGTTTGTATAAGCAAGAATTGTGATTTCATTCTCTTTTTTCCTTTTTTTTATTAGCCCAGTCCGAACCCAGATCAGGTTTATTCTCATTCCTTCTGCTGTTTGCTCTAATTCCTAGCTGGATCTATTTGAACCATGGTTAGAGGTACAAAGCACGATTCTCTCATGCTTGTACTAAAAATTAGTTTGCAGATACAGCCCCACTGAAGCTAAGCAAAGCTGCTTGCAGAGTAAGATATTAATGAGGAGAAGTCAGAGTGGCAGAATCTGCATCATTGTTAATAATTCAGGATTAGACTGTGCCAAAAGGATGCTGCCCGTATGAGTCAGTGCCACACTGTGCCATCCTAGAAAAGGAAGGTATGTGTATTATAATGAACTTGTTACTTAACTCTGAGATCAACAGTTCCTTGTGGGCATGTCATTCCAGCAATATTCCTCTGTCTGGCTCTAGTAGATTGAAAAATGGAAGACAGCTTGTAAATTTTACACAGACCACAACCATTTGAATGCTCTCTATTCTCAGGAGGAATATCAGGAAACCCCTTTTATTTGTAGCCATATGCTGGGAGCCCTCTGAATGTAGCATGCTGGGATGTAACAAAGCTTCTAACTCACAGGGTTGAGGAACACTGGAAATGTCCCATGTCCTGAATTCCACCAAAATGGATGTAAAAGCTAGATGTACGCAAGTGCATGCTAGAATATCAGCTATCCTAAAGTTCATCAGGTTACACAGTCCACATATGTGACATCCAGGAGGACATAAGATGAATAACCTGCATTCTCCTCACTATTCCTTGCAGATATTTTTCTAACCAGTCCTCATTAGTTCCAGTGAAGGAATTTCTTTTTTTTTTTTTTTTTTTTTTTTGATTGAAAATCTCTTTGATTTCATCACTGTCAACCCATGGCAGTGTTTGATTGTGGTAACAATCCAGAACAGGCTTCCAATGACACTATGTCCCAGAAAGCTGGAAATGTGGCACCATCCTCAGCAACTTCTTGTGATCTATGGTCTGCTCCAAAATTGACTGACTCATTTTATGTTATTTAGAATAGATCAGTAAGGAGCAGAGAATGAAGATGAACAACATACAAATCAGTCATATTTCCTCTTCTTTCACCTTTGCGTCAAGGGGTAAATAAATTACTATATCCTCAAAAGGCTGTAGCTGTTAGGACTGCGGAGAGAAGGAAGCAAACAAAATTAGAACTCCATGCATGATCTCCCCTCTCCACTCCCTCTTTTTCCTCCTCTGTGGAATGTTTGTCTCCAGAAGACAAATCCAACTCAGCTTTCAAATAGAGGATCAGGTGCATCAAACATTTGGCCATCTCAAAGACACCCGTGAATTGGGAAATGGTTCAGGGGCAGCTCCTTCTTTTAAAAACTGCAGGCTCCAGAAAGCTGAGATAGGACAGGGAAAACAGGGAAGTTCTACATTTTGATGATTAAGCATCGAACTGACACAAACAAATGTTTACTCAAGACAGAAGAGATAGCAGCTGCCTGAAGCGTTTTGCTTGGGTTTTCTAAGTGCTAAAAATAATGCTGTGTGTTTGCATTTAACATCAAGATAACTACAAAGCACAAAACTGCAATTGTTTCAGCTGCTTTGCACGTGCTCCTTCCTTACTTTCCTTGGCACAGCATCACTCTTTTTAGCTACTTGAGGGTTCTTGAATAGACTCTGCTTCTCTCCCTCCTCCCAGTAGTGTTTCTTACGAAACTTCGGAACTGTTTTGTGCCTCTGCAACACTGCATCCCATCGCCTGCCCCCAGAACAGACTGCAAGGACAGGCAGCACTCTGAGCCATCTGGAAAACTGAATTCCAATTGGGTAAGGACTGAGGCTTCACTGCACAGCGTAAAAAGCTTTCCCTAACTCAAAATACAGTCCCAGGTTCCATAGAAAGCCCATTCCTCTGCAGTCAATTATTATTATATAACAATCAGTTGAGTGTTTTTCCTGTATATCAAACTCAGCTTTTAGAGATATTTGTTCAGATGACTCCGAACAATAGTAATTTACTGGATGTGCCTTGGCAGCCTCCCTCTAAATCAGTACAAAGTAACAGTCTCTCTCTTTTCTCAGTATGAGCACCACTGTGCTTTCATACCACATAGTCATTTTCCCTACTTATTTTATATTGCTTTTGAATGAGTCCATGAATCCAGAACCTTCTACCCTTATTTCTTTCTGCAGCATCAGCATTTCAATATATTGCACTGACAATAATACGTTGGCTTTCATTCTGGAAGCCTGACTGTGAAAACCCTGGCTGTATTGATGAGGGTAGTCACCTTGAGAAGTTCCCCTGAAGTCTGGCAAGGAGAAGCTGCAGAGTCTGTGCTGTACTACAGTGGCTGAAGAATTTGGCTGTCATCCTCTGTAGGGAAACAGAGGCACAGAAATGCTAAATGACACATCTCAATTTTATAACTTGCTGCATGCTGGAAGTAGGACAGGTAAGGACTCTTTTCAAAATGGGCTGTATTCTAGCACTGATCTGTTTGAATCCTCAATAGTTTTAATCCTCAGCATCTCATAAATCCTTTGTGTAGGATTCTACCTTAGGAGACAAAAATGTTATATCTGAAAGCAACTGAATCCAGGCTGGTGCTGAGCACCTCTTTTGAAGCAGTAATAGCTTTCAGTTCAGCATCAGCTAGAAAGGATTTGCAAACTTCTAACAGCAAGGTAACTGAGATATTCAGTACTCAAGTATTGAATAGGACAGATTCATCCTATAGTGGGAGCTGCAGACTTTGAATGTCCTCTCCCTTGGAAAATACCATAGCCCTGGCCTGCACTCCCAAAGACAGGTATCATTATGCCTCAGGAAGTTATGTTTTAAAAAGACCTGCTCTGCCTAGTTTGATATCTGGCCTTAGATGGCAACTGAAAGGTCTGTGACCCAACTGGATGGAAATTATTTAACTTTGAATGAGAGGCAGGAATTTCAGATGTACCCCTGTGTCTCCTGTTGTCTGTTTATCGAAGATATGTGTCTGCTTAGTAGAATGTTATGGCAGGGGGGTTGTGGATGAAGGTGCAGATGCAGGCAACTGTGCCAAAGCAGCCTACAGGGAGACCATCTCCCAGGTTTTGTCTTTTTGTGATGCCTTCTTGTGTCCTGGGGCTTATTCTTTCAGTGCTTCAAGTGGAAGGCAAATGAACAGTCTCTCTGGGTTTTTCTCAGTTGCATTAAATGTAGAAAACCAGAATTGTACTTATAAACAAAGTAGCCAGATAGGCCTATTCAATTTTTTAAAAATAAACATATATATGCAGCCTGATACTGCTATAGAAATGGGAAGGAATATTCTTTTTTCTCTGTTTTCGCTTCTCCTTATGCTCCACTGATTTCAATAATATAGTGGAAAGAAAAAATGGCTTTACATCTGTCTGGTACATCCTCTTGGCTGTCTGTGACTTACGCATATACAGGCAGCAATAAAAATTATCATGAGCAGGGCAAAATTCAATATTGCCTTGAGCTTTGTAATGATGCAGGTTTTACAACTGTTTGATTCTCTCAGACAATCACCAAATGTTCTGGTAAACTGTGTATCATGTTTGTACACAAGAAATGACCAGGCATAAAATAAAGGGGGGAATGAATTACATATAAAATAGACTGTTAGTCGCTGCTGTGGAATTTTCCAATGCAGCATGAAAATCCTATTTGGATAGTTACAGGAGCTGAAATAATGCAACTCGAAGAGTTTTCCACTGGGCAAAACAATCATTAGCCTTCTTTCCTCTTTTTTCATGTACTTAAATTTCAGCAATCCCATTTCTGTTCTTCAAAGGAGGTGTTTAACTAGAAGTGCGTGAGCAGGAAGACTTGCATAACAAGGATGCATTTTTTTTATGGTTTAAGGTTGGGTTGGCTTTTTTTTTTGTTTGGTTTCTTTTCTTTTTTCCTTTTTCCTTTTTTTTTTTTTTTTTTTTAATGTTCTTATTGCTTTGCTGACCTAGATACTAATTCAAGGGACTAAAAAACCTGAATAGCTGTGTGCAATGAACCAGACTTGCATAAACTCATTTCACAGAAGAAAGAGTTGAAGATTGCACAGTATACTGTGTGGATGCCCTACATCTTTGTTTAAATATACTTTATGTAAACTACAATTTGACTTCTCAGATTTGAACTCATGTTAGGTGACTGACTGGACAAAGCAAATTGCTTTGTTTTGTGTTAGTCCAAAGACAATTTTCAAAGCTGTCAGAGGTTAATGACAAACAATTTTTATTCAGGCAAGGGGTTCTGAAAGGTAAAAACAACCAGGGGAAAAAAACCCACATGATTAGTAATTGAGCTGGTAATGTTTCATGTCATGTTGGTATTGTAATAAATTAAAACAAAGCAAACACCTGCTTATTTATTTATTTCTGGGGAAAATTATATGCAGATTTTAGGAGAGAGAAACATTTGAGCATAAATTTTAGGCTCTTGTTGACTAATTTTCCTACCTGGTGGTTTTTTACTTATGTGTGAAAACTGCTGATATTACATTCTCTTTTAATACTTTTGGAGAGCAGTCATACAAATTAATAGGCAATTCAATAGAATTCTTCTTATTTTCTTCCCATACAGCTAAAAGTTCTCCGATACAGGCCAGAACTGCAGCATTCCTAGGCATTAGAGGTCAGACTATACCTCGGCAATGCCAGCCACAAAGCATAGTGAAAGAGGTGTTTTTACAAAGTTTTCACTTTTTTCAGAAACATGATGCTATGAAATTCTCAGCATCACTTTTCTTGGAAAAAAAAAATGAAATTTAAGAAGGTGGATCAGGAAAACAGTGCTCTCCTGCCTCAGGTCTGTCTCCTGGCATCTATGTGGCTGGGGTTGAGTGGGATAATTGTAACAGTGATGGCCATTTTGTAAAATGTGGAATTCTCTGAGTGAACAACTGTTTAATTAGTCCCATGATATATTGGGATAGATGCTTTCAAAGTACAAAGGGACAGGAGTGCACATCCCCTTATCAGTCTCACTGAACAGAGAAGAAGAAGAGAGGTGGAGCATGTGCCTATCCACCCTTGCTGCTCCCACCCATGCCTTTGAACTTCCACCATTAATACTTCTCCTTGGTTCCAGCTGAACTTCCTTGAAAACTGTAGCTTAGAGCAAATGTTGCACCTTGAGATATGAATCCAAAATGAGGCTGAGCTCTTTGCTCTCTCAAATCATCTACGTATTGGTGTATTTCCAAAACCACACTCATGAGAGTGAATTCTACAAATTACGCTGTGATATTTCTGCTGAGAAAGTTGGGGCTGTTCAGCCTGGAGAAGAGAAGGCTGCGTGGAGACCTCCTAGCAGCCTTCCAGCATCTGAAGGGGGGCTATAGGGATGCTGGGGATGGACTCTTCATTAGAGACTGTAGTGACAGGACAAGGGGTAACGGGTTAAAACTTAAACAGGGGAAGTTTAGATTGGATATAAGGAAGAAATTCTTTATTGTAAGAGCGGACAGGCACTGGAATGGGTTGCCCAGGGAAGTTGTGAATGCTCCATCCTTGGCAGTGTTCAAGGCCAGGTTGGACAGAGCCTTGGGTGGCATGGTTTAGTGTGAGATGTCCTTGTCCATGGCAGGGGGGTTGGAACTAGATGATGAGGTCCTTTCCAACCCTAACTATTCTATGACTCCATGATTCTATGAAGGCTGTTGAAGGATTCTACAAAAAATATTTGGGGATTTATGCCTCATGAACTATGTAATCTCAAATTAAATAGATACTGTATTAAGGCATCAAAGCAACAGCTTTAATTTGTTTTCCCTGTTTCAATAGTTCAGCAGCTGATCCTTATCAGAAACAGCTGCTGCTAATGACAGCCTAACATTCACTATATATTTTCCATTATCTTTTACTGCTGTATTTATCTCTTATAACCTATTTAACCTATTTTTAAAGAGTGACAGTTTGTCTGGTAGAGGATGGGCAGGGAGTACAAATTCACTTGTTTTGTACAGCCAGCTAGCATATTAAAATTCTGTATTGTGGAAATGGTACCTGGCAATACTGCAGAAAAAGCCCCTGATGTTTACCTGCAGTATGAATCAGATGGAACTTTTAAAATTACTCCTGTAAGAGCATTCCCGTGATTAACTATACTCATGATTATGTGTAAATTTCTGTGTCTGTTTTCCTAGGTTTGGGACAGATGGTACTGAAATTCATATGGTTGCACCTAACTGTAAAAGCAATCTTTATACCAATATGATTTTCCTCTGCCCAAAGAGCTGGCAAGTAGGGAACTTTGCCCCACAGCTCTCATTTCCCAGGGTAAGAGAGTCCTAATTTCTTGCTTTATAATTTCCCTCAGTACACAGTAGATCACATTGGAAACATTTACTGCACAGCTCCTGGAACATCTGGTTTTCTGCTGATTTATGTGGGAAAGGCTGTATGGGGCACCATGCAAGGTTCAGAGATGCAGAATATTTAACAGGTTTGGAGGTTTATGCTTGTCATGGTTTAAGCCCAGTCAGCCACGCAGCTCCCTCACTCCCCCCCTCCTTCCTCCCCCCACTCCCGGAGGGATGGGGAGGAGAATCAAAAGAATGTAACTCCCATGGATTGAAATAAGAGCAGTCCAGTAACTAAGGTATAACACAAATCACTACTGCTACCACCAATAATAATAATGATAAGGGAAATAACAAGGGAAAAGAACACAACCACTCACCACCTGCTGACCAATACCCAGCCCAACCCGAGCAATGATCTAGCCCTTCTGGGTAACTGCCCCCCGTTTATACAGTGGGCATGACATGCTGTGGTACGGAATGCCTCTTCGGTTAGTTTGGGTCAGGTGTCCTGGCTCTGCTTCCTCCCACTTCCCCTCCTCCCTGGCAGAGCATGAGACTCAGAAAGTCCTTGGTCAGAGTAAACATTACTGAGCAGCAACTAAAAACATCGGTATTATCAGTGCTGTTCCCAGGCTGAAAGTCAAAAAACACATCACTGCACCAGCTACTAAGAAGGAGGAAAATGACTGCTACTGCTGAACCCAGGACAATGCTTGATGTCTGAAATAGGTGAGCAAGTAAAACATGCGTGGATATGGGAAACAAAAATAAGTTTAAGGCAGAACAAAGAGATGTCACCCTTATTTGTACATAATTTGAAGTTTATGCTGATGTATTTCAAACCCTAGCATCACTTAAAAATATAAATGTCAAGATTGCATGATTAGAGGAGCAGAACCTGCTTTCCTGTCTGCAGTAGTTCCTGTGTTTGGCTAGACTCTAATGAGGGTGAACTTTTGTTCATTTTGTTTTGATTCTGTTTTGATGGTGTTGTATAGTACCCCAAGCACCTCAGTCATGCCAATGGCACTTTATAAATAAGTTATTAATTATTGTTTACATGTATTAAAAAGGGGAACTACTTCAGAAGAAAAAATAATCTTCCCACTTAGAATTGCTTTCCTAGAAGAATTCTGATTAATATAATGTTTCATGAATTTTTAACTGCTTTTAAGACGATTTAACAGCAGGAATCAGACAGATAAGCCATCATCATGTGATCTGTCTTCTCTCTAAAGTCTCTAGTAGCAAGCCCTCTGCAGGACACAGATGGTCTGTGAGCCAAAGTTTCAGAACTGAAGCACTAATCAATCAAGAGAAGTAAGACAGCATCATCAATCATTTTGGAGAGCTCGTTCTTTCATTCACAGAGCTCTGACACTGGTTTCTCTTTAAAAAGAATATCCCCTTTAAGAAATACTTTAAAAAGCAATCATCAGTTCTCAGTGGAACAAACTTTTATATATCTTAAATTTTCCCTGTAGAAAAAAATTCACTTTTTTGTTCAAACTGAGACCAGAAATGAACAAATGGAAATTCTGCTTCATAGCATGCAACTTCACCACCATATGAGAGTAAAGTGCTAATCGGCTCAAGGCTTCTGTTTCAGAAAGCTCTTGTGCAAATCACTGTTTGGCTCATTAATAAACGAAAGGAAAGCTTTAAGAAAAAATTGGCTTATCCATTTTGAACTATCCCAATTCAAGCCAGCCTATCACAATTAAAATCATGTGAAAAATAAAAGATTTGCAAAGGAAGAAATAAGTGAGAGAAAAAAAAGGTAAAAGAAATATTAAAGAATTCTTAAAAAAATTTAAATTAAAAAAATACATTAAAAGTATTCAAATAAGAATAAATGTAAGTTGTTGGGTTTTCTTTTTCAGAAACTAACCAAAGTGTTTTTAAGACTTCTTTTTAATAGCTTCTTTCTGTTTGGCCTTCAGTTTTGTTCTGTATACATCCCAAGATAACTAGCAAGCACTTATTCCTCCATCAGCAAAGGAAGAGGAATAAACTGATGTGACCTGATATCATGGTGAGTAAGTGCCAGCATCCTGTGGGAGCAAAAAGTCATAGGTTAATATCTGCACTGCTGTTGGTTCTACTTCTTGTGCGAGTACCTGGCTTCCTGCTGACAGTGTTTTTACCCGTATTAGACTAAAAGTGATTCCAAGAGAATGTTTTGAAGGATGGGACACTTGCCATATTATTTTATTTTAATTTTAAATAGCTCTTGCCATCAGAGTGTTTAATGAGCACAAACCATCTGACACTTTTGTCATGCAGAAGTCTAATCTGATAGTCCAGATTGAGAGCAGGACATTTGTTTCCAAGGCTGTCTGAAAACAAGAGTGCCTGCCCCAGACTGCCCATAGAGAATGGCTGCCTGTGATTGCTTGTTGCACATAGATCTACATGCTGCCTGGGAGGGAAAATTCATTGTTTCTCCTGCTAGGGTCTCCTTTCTGCATTGTACTGTGAACTCTCATAGTCAAGAGAAGTAGGGTATAGGCAGGCTGTTAGAGACTTACACAGTAAAGATTGAGTTTCCCAGACAACTGTATTTCAACTTTCCTTCTTTTGGGGGAGCATTAGTCATCTTTCTTCAACCTAATAGGAGAAAGCAGTTGAATATGAGTGTCCATAGTAGGATGTAGTATTCAGGCTGTCTGACTGGGTGATCTGAGAAAACTAATTAAAAAATCACCCAAATGTCCCCCCAAAAGTGGTATCACCTGTTTTCCCCCACTCCTTCTCTCACATCCACTCCACAGTGATCATGTGTTTTCTATAACCTAACAACTCTGGCTCAATTCTGAAATATATATTTATGCTACTTTAAAGAACCCCTACACAATTAGAGTGCACTTCTGTATTCACAGTCTATAATGCTTTTCTCTTTGCTTCTGTCATGAACTGATTTTTCTTTAGATGCTGATGTTCCTCAATTTCACTTTTTGATTTACCTCAATCACTGTCACTGGCAATATCCCAGGGAGTAGAATGAGCCGTCTAGAAGAAATAGTGTTCAGCGCCTCTGCAGTTTCATTGGGATTATGGTCCCAATCCCACATTGGCTCTGAACCAGCCACTCAAGGTCAAAACCAGAGACTACACAAGAAAATGATGGATTTCAAACTCTTTCATTGCCTTTGTTTGAAGAAAGATTTTGCTTTCTGAAAACTAAATGTTGAGTCATTTTGACCTGATGAGGTTCTGCTATGCCAATAAATTTTTCCCTGTATTTGTTGTCCAGAAAGCTTTTTTTCCAGGAGGAGTTAGTAATCCAAATGTTTTGCTTTTAAGTTATTTCGCCTTCCTAACCTTAATTACCCACAGCAGAGATCCAGAATGTAGAAGGAAACCTTCGGTAGTTTTCCTAGGAGAGCCTCAAGAAGAGAGACCTGAGCTTTGCCCTGCTGCCATTGCCTGCTTCTGTATGTTCACAGATCAATAACTAAAAGGGTGCAAAGCCAGTTGGCCACCAGGGCAGCAGCATATCTCCTCACTAATGAGAGTGACCTTTCCACCCACCACTTCACATGACTGAAATCAGGAGAAATTAGTTTACACAACTCAGAACTTATATAACTGGTGATGCTAGGGCTGAAATTCTTGCTCATGGTGTGATTAATACATTTTGGATCTATTTGAAAAAAAATTGTAGAAATCAGACTGAAGATAAAAGGACTGCAACTGAACCAGCTAGATCCTCTGTAGTTTCTGACAGATAGGTGAAGAATAATGATGTCTCCGAGGTGTCTGTCCTTCCGTTTGGTGAATTACACATTTAACTGGAAAAATCGCTGCTGCTGAACCAAAGGTCCTGCTGCTTACCTCCTTTACAAAGCCACTTAAAATTATGGACAAGAACTTAGTTTTGTGAAGACAGGGAGGCTGCTGTGGGGGTTGAAGGGTAACGTTTAAAAGCTTTGCTCATCCCAAAGCAGCTGCATCACTTCCCATTGGCTGTTATACTCAAGCTTAAAAAGGGACCATGGGATTTTATATACCTAACTAGCTAGTTAACCAATCCAATACTAAACACTTATAAAGTAGCTGACATCAAATATTGTAAATATTTAAAAAAAAAATCCTGAGGTAATTTTATACTACTTATATATTATCTTATGAATAAAAATACATTTGCAAAGCAAAAATAATTCAGATAAAAGTGCTAAAAATAAATTCCAAACTGAAATAAACTTATTTCTTACATAGGGCTGACATTGATTTTGCTTGAAATATTAATTGATTACTTATTATAAAGGTAAAATGCAACAAATGAAACTCAAGGAAAAAAATCTCCCTTTGTCATGTGTTATCAATTCAATCATCATTGTTTTAGGGTAAGATTTAACAGGAAATTCTCCACAACTTGCTTTTCAGAAGTTGTCTTTTCAAATTTGCCAAAGGTAGCAGATAATCTTAGTGTGCATAACTGGTAAAACACATCTTGGTGGGTCTTATTGGGCTATTCTTTCTTCATTCTTCCCTTCAAATACTTGGAAAAAAACCTGCATGAGTATACAGTATAAAATACCTACATTTCCTTAATCCAAATCCTTTATTTATTTCTGGGACTCTACAAGCAGTAAATGTTGGGGTTTTTTTAACAGCTAGGAAAGTCCACTTTACTTGTCCTACAGCATTAAATTCCCCAAAATGATAATTTAGAACAATACAAGAAATTTAAAGGCACTACACTTGTTTAACAGTTGTGCCTTTATTTGGTACTCTTGGGATCTGTCATATCTCTATGGCTTTAAATACTTCAGGCTTTCTAAACTCTACATATGGTAAAGCTGTGTCAGACCTTACAGGTTCATGAATAATCAGGATACATAACATTTTTGCCTTTAAAATTCTAGTCTGCTGTGAGTTCAACTTAACAATGTGTTCAGGGCACTAGAATACATTAAAGGTTATCTTTAGATGAATGTGTAAAAATATATCCTTATTTTAGTTAAGTACAAAATCTATTGTTTGATGATAGTATTACCCAAAGCTCACTGTTAAGAAACAGACCTGAATGAACAATTCAGACACAAAATTTTCTAGGGTCAAGAAGGAACAAGAATATGGTTTTGAATTAGATGTTGGCAGTTGATGTATGTTTCTCAGAGTGACATTCTGAGATCTCCAAACCAGCTTCCTTTCAACCTACTATTGCACGGCCAGAAGCTCCCATGGAATCATCATGCTGTGTGTCATGGTTTAAATGCAGCCAGCAACTAAGTACCACACAGTTGCTTGTTCACTGCCCCTTCCTGCAGTGAGATGGGGAGGAGAATTGTAAAAGAGGTAAAAACTGTAGGTTGAGATAAGAACAGTTTAATAACCGAAATAAAGTAAAATTAGAATATCAAATCTTATATAATATAGAAGCATAGAATCAACTAGGTTGGAAAAGACCTTTAAGATCATCAAGTCCAATCTTTACTCCAGGACTGTCAAGTCCACCACTAAACCATGTCACTAAGGGCCTCATCTACACATTTTTTAAACACTTCCAGGGATGGTGATTCCATCACTTCCCTGGGCAGCCTGTCCCAATACCTGATCACCCTTTCTGTGAAGAAGTTTTTACTAATATCAAATCTAAACATTCTTTGATGAAGCTTGGCACCTTTATATCATCATATCATATCATATCAATCATATAATATCATGACATAACATAAGGAAAAGAAAGAGAGCAATAAACCCCAAGAAACACACGTGATGCATAACCCAATGGCTTGCCACTTGCTGATCAATGCCCAGCCTGACCTGAGCAGCGATCAGCCCCTCCTGGCCAACTCCCCCCGATTTGCATACTGGGCATGATGTGCTGTGGTATGGAATACCCCTTTGGATAGTTTGGATCAGGTGTCCAACCTCTGCTTCCTCCTGGCTCCCTGTGCCCCTCCTCACTGGCAGAGTGTGAGACTGAAAAGTCCTGGACTTAGGGTAAGCACTACTTAGCAACAACAGAAACATTGGTGTGGTATCAGCATTGTTGAAAATACAGCACTCTACTATCATTTGTTAAGAAAAACAAAACAAAATAAAACAAATCAAAGCAAACCAAAACAATCCCAGCTGAATCCAGGACAATGAGAAGCAGACCTCCATTCTCCACATCTGATTTGGAGTCCTGCTTCCTCTTACACAGCTTTCTGGACCCTGCAGCCTTCTTTGACCAAGATCTCCCGAGATGGATATAAACTCAGAAACTCTTTAAACATAAACTGTTAGATATTAAATATGATTTTTCTTATAACATTTGATTACTCTTTGTAAGTGGATGGTGCTTCACTTTAAGACCTCTTTACTGGATGCTATGTCTTTTTTCAAACTTTCAGTCAACTTTCTTTACATACAGTCTTACATGTAACATAAAGACATTCTGCTGGCTCTTCTCTTCCTAGATGTCTAGGGCTTTGTGACTTTAAAATGACTGTAGCACCCATCAGTCTCTTTATTAATCTTCTTTTCTTACTAAAACTGCCTGAACCATACCAGATTCCTATCTTTCATTGTTTATGTTGTCCTCAGACTCTTCCGTCTGAGTAAGAACCATCAAAGTTACTCTTTGCTGCCCCTGATCTGGATGAAGTATACTTCAGCTCTTGAAAGCAGCTATCAGCGAAGGAGGAATTTCAGATCACCACCTAGAATCCATAGCTTTTCTGTACGCTATCTCAGCCATTATCCCGCATTTATAAGTTTCTCAGTCTGCGTTCTTATGATTTATAAATCACAGAAAATTTTGAGCCATTAAAGAGCTGATACTTCCAGGAAGTTGTCACCCAGCTCTGGCCTACAGGCACCCAACTACAGAAGCATTTCACAATGAATTTGGCTGGCTGGACTCAGGACTGCTACATAGGTCTTATGAGAACTCATTAGTTAGGTATAGCCAAAATCTCTGAAGACCTCATATGGAAAGCACTGATAAGTTCAAATGAAAACAAACGTAGAATTATATGGTTTTCATAAGAGATAACCCTTTAAATAGTCGTTAAGTATTTTCTGCTCAGTGAAATCCAAAGAGTAGCAGTAATGTGCAGAGATGCAGCCAAGAAGAGGTTACAATTGCATTTCTCCTGTTGAGAAGACTGCAGATAGTGACTCTGCCACAAACTGCTGCTTCTCTTGAGTTTGGTAGACATTGCACTGTCGCCCTGTGGTCAAGATCATCACTTCTCAGCCTGGAAGGTTTTGTGTGAACCGTAGAAAAATGTCCACTTGTACTTGTTGGCTTAACCAACACACATTTAACATATGGGTTGCTTAACATGCAGGATTGCTCTAGATGTACAGAGCAGAAGGATGAAAAAGCCAGCAGTGTCAGGTGTATCACCAACCAAAAAGCTTTGACAGCTTTGCCAAGGAATTTCCAGTCCCTCAGAGGAAAAGATGGAGTCACATCACCTACTACATTACCTTTCATCGCATGCCACACTACTTGAAAAGCCAACAACTTACTACTTTCGGCATTGCCCTGAGGTTCAGCCAGAAGTAAGGTGATACTGTTTGGTCCTATCACTTGAGCCCTAATATAGCCTACCTCAACTGCTGAATATGTCAAGTCTTCCTTATTTGTAAAACCAAACCACACTAAAGACAGTTGACAGCCTTACTTAAAATAGCCATTTAAAATTATATATGTTCTTTCACCTCAAAATTAAAATTATAAGGATTCATTAGTATAATATTTAGAAATTAAAGTAACAATTATACATGGTTTAGGCATCTCAAAAGTTTTTTGCAGACACTTAGGAAAAAGGCTATCTCCATTGTAATTGCACTAATGTGGTACAACACTTTTCCTCTCTACATACATTTATAAGAGAAATTACAGTTATTTCAGGGTTTGGGTTTTTTTTTTGTCCTTAGTATGGAAGAGTGACAGTCTCCATGCAACTGTACTATATAGTTGATTGACAGTCAATTTGATGAATATCTTATTAAAAAACCTGTTGTCTGAGCCTTCTTACAAGAAGATGAGAAAATGAACGATGAGAAAATGAACATGAGCCTGCTTCAGTGTGTGCTCACAGCCCAGAAAGCCAGCTGTATCCTGGGCTGCATCAAAAGGAGCAGGACCAGCAGGTCGAAGGAGGTGATCCTGTCCCTCTACTCTGCTCTCGGGAGACCTCACTTGGAGTACTGTGTGCAGTTCTGCTGCCCTCAACATAAAAAGGACATGGAACTGTTGGAACAAGTCCAGAGGAGGGCCACGAGGATGATCAGGGGGCTGGAGCACCTCTCGTATGAAGACAGGCTGAGAAAGTTGGGGCTATTCAGCCTGGAGAAAAGAAGGCTGCGTGGAGGCCTCATAGCAGCCTTCCAGTATTGGAAGAGGGTCTATAGGGATGCTGGGGACTATTCATTAGGGATTGTAGTGATAGGACAAGGGGTAACAGGTTAAAAACAGGCGAAGTTTAGATTGGATATAAGGAAGAAGTTCTTTACTGAGAGGGTGGTGAGGCACTGGAATGGGTTGCCCAAGGAAGTTGTGAATGCTCCATCCCTGGTGGTGTTCAAGGCCAGGTTGGACAGAGCCTTGGGTGACATGGTTTAGTGTGAGGTGTCCCTGCCCATGGCAGGGGGGTTGGAACTAGATGATCTTGGTCCTTTCCAACCCTAACTATTCTATGATTCTATGATTCTAAGTTTTAGCATTTCCAGCAACTTCTGTCTATTTGCTGTGCTGCATTTACACCTTAAAAAGAATCCTAAAATGTTACAATGGATCTTGTAATGGCATTCATATAAACACCATCAAGTGCAAGAAAGGTAAGAAAGTATGTATGAAAGAAAGTAGAAAGATTTATTTACTTTCTTAAGAACATTAAGACTCAGTATTAGGTCAGGTCTATACAGCTCTGTAGCAGATATGTAAGGAAAGACCAGCATTTAACATTGTCGTTGTCATTTCTGCAGACAGCCTCTTTGAACATGAGAAAGGTATGGCTCCTGTTCAACATATTTGTCAGTGCCAAAGAAGGGAATGACTTTGTAACCTAGATAGAAGACAACCTGGTGAGATTTACAGCTGTGCAGATGGACAAGAAAGACTCTTGTTTCAGAGAGATAGTGTAGAAAGAATCAGAAAGCTGTACCGTTACTTAGTTGGCTTAGAGACAGCATGTTATGAACTCAGAAATATAAGGCATGTCCAAAGTATAAGCCAGTTTAATGGTATCCATAGTACAGCACCTTTTATTATATGCATTGATACCGAAAAATTGTTATAACAATTGGCACAAAATATGCTATTAAGCTTGACGTGATTCTATATCATTCAGACTTCTCTTAGCAGAGCCACTTCATCCCAAGTGAAGTAATTCACTTAAAAGGCAAGTATCACAGATAGAGCTGACAGCAATGCTCATTTACGTAATATAATACAGAAAAACCTCTGTGTGAGAGTCTGAACTGGGGATACACTGATAAAAGGAACTGATTTTGTTTTGTTTCAGTAAAGAACTTTGGGCGGACATGTTTTGCAGTAGTGGCCTGTAAATCACTAGAACAAGGAGCAGTCTTCCTTGGCTTTGTTACTTGTTTAATAATTTTGGGAATTCTGTAAATCAGTGGACTGATATGGAACTTAAATGACCTTAGTCCTTACTATTTGAGATAGGCAAACAGCTCTCTGGTCATATCTCCTGAGATTTTTTTCTATTCCTCCTTGTAAGTATGTGCATACCAAGATCAGGATTTCAAAGTGATTTGAGAACCTAACTGAACTTACACATTTATCTTTAGTCATGCTGAACTTACATTAGGTGTCCTATCTGCATCTTTAGGTGCCAAAATATTTCTTCAAATGTGAAAATACTGTCATGAAGGTTTTCAAGATGCAGTTTAGTGAAATTTAGTGAAGACACCAATTGATTTTGAAGCTCATATCCATTTGTGCCGACAAAACTAGTCTCAACAATGTCTGTAGAAAATGAATAAAAAAAAAAGAGGATACATGGGTATTCATTTAACTTTGAAAAAAGCAAAAATGAAACAGCCTATTTATGGAATGTTACTTGTTTTTATTAATCTTCTGTCCATGCCACCAAACTTCATTCACATATTCAGAACTAGATGTTAAAAATTATTACATGTACCCACATGCCTATATTTATGGGCACTAGACTACCACATCCAAGTCTATCTCATATATGATCTTTTTGCTAGGCTAAATTTGTACTGGAGCCTAATCTTTGAATGAGTGTCTGATCTGTGTATGTACAGAAAATATTTGGCCTTTGTTGCTACAACATGAATCACTCTTCTTATTGACTTGGTTACCAATTGATCTGTCCTTCACTGTGGATGAATGGATGTATTTTCAGCTGGAATTAAATGAGCACAGGTACTATGAACCAAGAGAAAGTTGTCTTAAAGTGTGTTACTAATTATTTATGCATTTCATTGAGTGCTTGGTGCTCTTGCTGTGCAACTCATAATCCTTGTCTAGCCACGGCCCTATCCATTTTTAAATTTTCCTTTTTTCCCATAATAGTCTTTTAGATAAAAATAATTGGATCCTTAAATATTTCTAAAGCTAGCAATAAAAAAATTCTTTATTGCAAAACCAATATATCTTGCCATGAATACATTATGGGAAAGAAGGCTGTCAAGCAGTCCACAAACTAGAATCCAAATACAAGTGCCATGTCTCCTGCATTATTGAAGCCACTGATGAGTCATTGACACATGGTCATTTACTGTGGATTTTGTGTTCTTTAAATGAGGGGCAAAATTGGATTTAAATTGCATGAGTCTCTGTCACCAAAATATAAAAAATGTACATATCAGGGGAATATATTTTGTGTCTTCAACTCAGAAGGAAGGCATGGAACTGTTGTACTTTATACGAAGTACATGTATTTGTTGGTTTTGAATCCACTAGTTGTATCATTATATATGCATAGCTATATTCTGCATAAGCTCCTGACCTGCAATTACTGGGATATTTCAAACTGTTAAGGAAGAAAACTTATCCATCAGTGGTCTAAATTGCTATTAGAATGAAAGAGTAATTTGTGATAGGAAAGGATTTTGAAACAAGGTGAACTCACTCTCTCACCTTCTATAAATTGCAGTGGAGCAATTACAACAGACCTAACTATCTGAGGACACAGGAAGGATTTATGGGAGATAATTAGTAATATGAAATATTCAGACTACATAATTCCCACTTAAAATACCTCAGGTGGTCTGCAAAACTTTTTAGAAAGGCTAACAGCTAAGGGCTGTTTTCATTTAACTAAGGTTACACTACCCAGAGCCCTGTAAGAGGCCTTGTTATGTAAAAGAATAGCCATATTTAGTCTTACAGTAAGAATATTCTACTGCAAAGATGGGGCATGACTCCATGTCATAGTTGCAAGAGCATCCAGCAAGCCAAAACTTGAGCCTCACAACTTTTTCCGGGATTGCTAATGTATTTTACCATTTGTTGCACATAATATATAGGAACTGTCTTTGAAGCACGAACTAGACTCATGTTTCCAGGCCTTCGGCTTTCTGACCCTATGGCTCTTGTTTTCTGTGGAGCAGGTTAAACTGAACAGAAAGGAAAGACTGCATTACCCTCCACTATCTCTCCTCCCTTCACCATTACCTCAACAGTAGCCTGATAACGCAGAAGCACTGCTGGGTGACTCTTCTTCAGGCTAAGAAGGGGATATAGCCTGGCTACCTTCCACTCCTTTGGGCATGAACCACAAGGCTGGACTGTGAAAGAAGAGTTAAAACCAGCTCTGTCTCCTGCTGACATTGCACTGCAATGGAAAAAGTAATTTTTGAATGAAAACAGGCATCTCACTACCTTCAGGAGAGTGCATGAAATACCTCTCCTCAGCCCTGAATAAGTGGAAAATTTGAAAATGTATCCTTTTGCTCAGAATTTTCAACTGTCGGACTTCAAGCACCACACATTACACAGTCTGCACGTGTATCTGATGCTGTATATTCTCTGCTTAGCTTCCTAGGGTGGTTTGGGTTCTGTCCTACCACTCTATGTACTCCCATGCACTGTTTAGAGACCTTAAATGCCTAATTGTTGGTTTCTGTTTACCACATAAAAAGCCAAATACTATAAAGACAGATACATATCCAAGTTAGCAGCCAGAGGCATTCTGTGCCATATCCCTAAGAAACTGCATAACCCCAAAGCCTTAAATTCAACAGGACTGATCTCCTGAGGTTGCTTCAAGTATCAGAATTGGTGATGTCCTGTACACACAGACTGTCTGGCTAAGCTGCCCCACTTGATACTTTAAGAAAAATGGAGAAGTTGGGTGTAATACTTAAATTTTAAAGAATTCTGAAAAATATCCACCTGCAATCTAAAAAGGATAACTTCTGGAAAAGTTGCTTTTTTTTCCTAATTGTCATTGGAAGGTTAGTAGATTTTATTGGTTTTTTTTTCTGGTCTCCACATAAAAGGAGAAGACTGCTTAGCTGGGCACACAACCTGCCTGGGCTAGAGTTGGTCTGCAGAGGTGGCTGCTAATTTTCCAAGCTAGACTTCTGAGGGCAAAGATTTGTGCAAAAAGGGAAAACACATTAATACTAATTATCAGGACTTAAATATGTCATTAGAGAAAATTTTTGGGGTTCAGTAGATGTTTCATAATGACTTCAGCTTAGCTTCCAAAGGCTAAGCACAGCTTCAGGTGTTTTAGAGGAAAGGCAGTGCAATGCTACCATAAGAACTTCCAGTATGACGAACGAGATGTTGGCAGTGTATACAGTGACTCCAAGAACATCTTCACCAAACGTCCTGATACAAAACCAGTATCTTTCACATTTAAATGTTTGGTTTCCTCAGGTATCACTCATCATCACTTCATGCATGTAGCAATCTTATTTGAAATGATAACATTTACTATAGGATACTATTTCCTCTCACTAAAAGATATGTTGATAAACTCTTCATACTCAACCATAGGAAGGATTATGGTTATAAAATCAAACACATCTTTTCATGATTGGAAGCTTCTTACCTGAGTGGCTCACTAACTATGGGACATTTTTTATAAGACTGGGGAAAAGAACATGCCATTGGAAAACAGAAGAGTGATCTAAGGAATTTTTGGAGGTAATTTTCTTTTGCAGTTTTATAGTCAAGGTAGTTAGTGCCTTTAATGCATTCATTTAATTAAGCTGGGACTCCTGGCTGTCCACTTGAATTTTTCTAGACTAAAAGACCTGGTAGAAATTTATTTTAAGTAGAAGATCTGGCATGTATTGCTTTGACTTGAGTCAGTCATTGGTATGAGTCCACAGATTCAATGTAGTTTGATGGTCACCACCCATCACATCCCTCTGGATGTGCTTGTTATGTTCCAATTTAATTTCCTTATGTGAGACAGAAATAAGTGTTACTACAGTTAGCAGTACATCGAAGCTTAGGAGAAAATTGTAATGCAAGTTATGTACTTCTCTGACATGTTTATCCAAAACTCTGTTAAGAGAAACCCAGCAAAAGAATTTCCATCACAACAGAAATCTGATGATGTGAATGATATTATAGAGACTTAAAAATATGAAGACCTATCTGAACTACATTACATGCTCTTGAAGTATGATGTGTAAATGCAATTTGCACATGCATGTGTGTGTGTTTTGGTTCTGTTGTGGTGCTTTGTGTTTGGTTTTTTTTTTGTTTTGGTTTGGTTTGTTTTTATTTAATCTAATTGAACTATTAACATTTTGTGAGTAAAGTTTCTTGGAATTTTTTGATCTCTAGATATCTGTGGTCTTGAGATTTGCAACAATTTCCAACTAACTATAAAGCTGGATTACAAATTAGTAAAGATCCACGAATTTATTGGATTAAACACTCATATATAGGTAGGTCAAGTAGAAAAATCCAAGCTTGAAATGAAATATTTAACCATAAGAAATTCTTTATGCTTCTAATACTTCTTACACGATAGCCGATTAAGCTTCTTGTCTGTATTTTAATGATGTAATCTTGAATGCTTGGCATATTACCTTGCTTCCAGATGACTGAGAGTGAATTTTCAAAGTGGTGCATGAGACACAGGGACACAAATCCTGTTAGTAGTTAATGGGATTTTTTTGCACCTCCTGTGCACCACACTGAGAGACCTAGCCTTGAAATTTTCATTATCTATATTTGTTCAAAGATGATGTCTTGTAAATACAGGCCCTTCTGAATTGGCCAAATGACCTGTGTTTGACAGGTTAAACCCATAATTACTAAATTGATCTTACAGATATCTATTGTTGTTCCCTATTCCTTTCCCTTCCCTTCCCTACTTTATTCCTCTCATAAGAAGAAAACAAGATACCTACACCCATCACCATCAGCATCTTCAAAGGGAGTAGGACACAAGACAAGTCAACTTGATTACTTTCTCTAATAAAAGAAACTCGAACTTTTCATAGATATGCTTAAATACACACTTCCCTTCAAGAATACAAGTAGTCCCATTCAACTAGCGGGCACAGGGAGGTGAGACTAAATGTGTAGAGTAATAGAAGTTACTTCAAACACTTCAAATATTTACTGTTGTGGTAGACCTGGTGCACTTTATTAATCTGATGATTTACCATAGGTATTTTCATTCTGTATTAAATCTGTCCACCTGTGTGACTCCTGCAGATGCTACAGAAAATCATAGGCAACAGTCATGTATTTGCTGAGGCAACTGAGTATTAGCATTATGTCTTCAGAGTCATCCTTAAAGCTTTTCTGCTTTTTGTTTTTCTAATTCTTGATATTCCCTTTGCCAATCTCTTTTATTTCTTTAGAAACTACCACATCATAATAATACCTTGATGAAATTGTTGTCATGGGTTAATTTGTATCTCAGAAAAAGAAAAAAAAATCTAGTCTGTTTGTTTTAAAATGTTGTATGACAAAAACATGTTGGGAACATACAATAGCATAAATGAGTCACGGTTGTACCTTGAAAAATATGTAGGCAGGCTTGCTTCATAACTCCTGATGAAGGACATAAATTTTCAGATAAGACCTAAAAAATTCCCTGTGACCAAAATTACTGCTCCTAAACTTGACAGTGGTTTAGTTTATACATTTAGAAATTCCTCATTATTTTTCTACACAGCAGAATATATTGAAGTATTTGCATAATTATACATATTTGTATTTGCTTCTTTTAAGGAAAATGCAATTTTGTAACCTTATTTCATTGTCTTTAATAGAATAAAGAATTTTTTTTTTCAGAAGATTAGCTATTTATAATTTCATGTGCACAACTGTACACATTTTAAAGCACACTTCTGTAAGAAGTGTTTTGCTTGTGCTTTAGAAAATACATTTATTAGTAATAGTGAAGTGAAACCTATTCCTTAACAGTAACAAAAAAGGATAATGATATTATCAGACATAAAACTTGTAGCCATAGTACTTGAAGCAGTAAAGTACTTCTTACAGTTAAATCAGTATGCAGTTGTCACAATCCCTCATTTTTCAAGTTGATAAATATTAGGTCTCTCTTTCCATCAGAAAACAATTGTGTTGAAACAAAGAGAGTATTCCTGACTGATGCAGCAAATCAGTGGTAATGTCACTTGGGATCTACTGATGCTCAAACCATTAGTTCACCCTGACTAGACTAAACTTCCTTAAGAAAAAAAAAAAAATTTTGTTAAGTTTATATTCTTTCTGAGTATCTTCTTAGGAAATTAATGAAATAAGATGACTGCCGTCAATACTCTTCTCCATATTTTCAGTCATTTCTTCATGGAAATATCATGGTTGCTTGTATCTTATCCCGTGTTTACTTGCTTTCCCTCCAAAGTTTGAGGTGTTGAGGAAGATGTAAGAGAAGAGAAATGAGGTGGCAAGCAGTTTAGAGCTCTTTTCTGAACCTGTGCTTGTAATCACAGTGACAAAAGGGAAGCTTCAATAATTTTGGCCCATTTGTCTGATGTTGACAAGATGCTTTGGAATTATACATGGTTGCAGATGTTAGTGCTGATTGCCTAAAAGAGAAAAACAAACAAAAACCCTAGAGATTTTTGATAAACAAACAAATAAAAATATTTATTTATTTTCTTATGAATTTAAACTTTAGAATGAGTTAATTTAAACTCTTACAAAAGCTGAGGAGAATTAAAAAATCATTGGGGAAAGTGGGTTCAAAGCAATATAAAATATTCTCATCAGTCCTGTTCTGTTCTCATGTTTCAAGAAAACAACCAGAGACTGCTTCATGGTTAAAAAGATAGACATTCTACTATTACTGCATATCGTATCAGTATTTCAAAGCTTGAGGCTGAACTCTGCCTCTTTGGGCACAAATTCTTGGTGGTTACAATCCTCTGAAAAGCAGTTAGGGAGTTACAATGGCTTAAAAATAGTGTTTTTCTGAAGAACCAAGGTCTGTCTTTGAGTAATCATCTCACTGCAAAGTAGTAATGTGTCATCCACCCAAATCTCACAGCATGTACCAGAGGAGATAGATACAACTTGAATTCTTGCTTAAAGTGTGGATTATGTTTCAGGTACCATTCAAACAGGAAACTCTCAATTAACATTTTCGTTTGCCTGTGCCATATCTGATGCCCCAAGATAGACATGGATATGCACTAATAGAAAGTCAGCCATTTCTTAAAATGTGTTTAAAAATTGAAAGAATAACCTTATGAGATGTTGTCACACAGCAATGCCAAATAATGCAAAAAAAAAAAAAAAAAAAAAAAAAAAAAAAAATTAAAATACATGTAAAAATATGGAGGGATGGGGGAGGAATGAAATAGGTAGTAAAATACGCCATGCCCTGTGTTGGCAAAACTGTTCTCGTGAGTGTCGTGGTTTAAGCCCAGGCCGTAAATCAGAACCACGCAGTCTACTTCCCCCCCCCACTCCCCAGAGGGATGGGGAGGAGAATCGAAAGAATGTAACTCCCACGGGTTGAGATAAGAACAGTCCAGTAACTCAGGTATAACACAAATCACTACTGCTGCCACCAATAATAATAATGATAAGAGAAATAACAAGGGAAGAAAATATGATACCGCTCGCCGGAAAAGAGCCCGACAGAAAAGAGGACGTGCCCTTCCGGGTAGCTCCCAGTTACATCCCCGGGCATGACGTGCTGTGGTATGGAATACCTCTTTGGCTAGTTTGGGTCAGGCGTCCTGTCCCTGCTTCCTCCCGGCCCCTCCTCCTCCCTGGCAGAGCATGAGACTCACAAAGTCCTTGGTCAGTCTAAACATCACTGTTATCAGCTCTGTTCCGAGGCTGAAAGTCAAAAACACAGTGCTGCAACAGCTACTAAGAAGGAGAAAAACTGACTGCTACTGCTGAACCCAGGACAGTGAGGACAACTGAAAATTTCTCTACCGACTAAAAAGATTGCAGACTACATAATAGAGATAAATGGTATGGAATTGTCTCTTTAATCAGTCTCCATCTATCCAAGCTCAGTTTTCATTTGGAGAAGTAAGAGAAGCCATGGTAAAAAGTGAGAAATATCTCGATAACTTGGTGACTAACAAAAGAATGGTTGCAGCAATACTTTTATTTGATGATTACAAATTATTAATAGAATATTTCAATTTTTTGTAACTGAGAATAAAACCTGAGTGTGCCTTGTGAAAAGCTTAACTAGAATGTTACTGCAATTGGAGGAAAAAAAATTTATTTAAGGCTGACCACTGATTTGGAAGTTACAGTGTAACAGATATGCTTGCATTCATGGGCTGTTTTGAAAGCCCACATTTTTGATGCTTCCCAAAGTACCTATGCTTTCAACATGTGCTTCATTTCAAAACTCCGAGCAAGCCCTCCTTTCAGGAGCTGCACTGTGCTTGGTGTGATCTGGGACACACTGCAGGTGTGTGAGTTGGAAAGTTCAGAGCCATTGCATAAAGTGCAGGCACTGCTGCGACCTGAATAAAAAGCGGACTCAATTATCTTTGACAGATGATTTTATTATTCAGATAACAGATTCACTTAATAAGGAACAGTTATAACAGAAAGTGACTGCCTCTTGATTAACCAGAACAAGTCCAAAATCATCAGATATTCTGGCTGTAACTTCTGCCTGAATCTTTTTAAGTCTGAAAACTCTCTGTGCCTGACCAAAGGGCATAGCTTCTCCTAAACTGTGTTATATCCAGAAGTTTCAGCTAAATTTTAAAGTCTCTCAGAGCATCCCTTCTCTTATTCTGTTTTAATTTCTTTCATCATCTTCCAAATGAACTGAAGATATTAAACTGCTATGTTACTTGTTTAAGAAAGAGTTGAAATGAAAAGGTTTTACTTTGAGTGTTAATTAGAGCAAACCAACATGTCAATGTTGCTTTGTTTATTGGTACCTATTACAACACCAGATCTGTCATATATATAAAAAAACAGTTCTGCAAAGGGTTTGGACTCACGAGTCATTGATTTCCAGGTATGCTCCAAAGGAAGATTCTCTCTTTCTCAAGGGCATACAGCTACCAGATACCAGTTGTGTGGTGAACCCTTAGGAAAAGTGGAAGAGGGATCCCTGACCATGACCCAAATTGTCATTAAATTGCTCTTAACATTAATATTTAATGAAGATTATGGTGCATCTATAATCAGATTTTCTGTGTTTTCTGATACTGCCTGGTGACAATTAAAAAACTCAACATTTCAAGAAAGTGCATCTTAAACCTCCTCAATAATGTCAAAACAAAGAAGAGGGTTCATAAAACCAAATAAAAAGACAAAGTGAAACATGTCAAAACAGTGTAGTTTTCCTAAATTCTCTGCTGAAGGTGTAAATTGCCAGTCTGACACAGCTGCCAGTCTGAGCTCTTTTGGTTAATAATCAGTTTAATCATAAAAATAACTCTTTAAAGCAATAAGAGGGATTCTCTATCTATTCTGAAATTTCAATGCCCCAAAAGTAATGTGATCTCCTCAAGAGTATTTTTTTAACTGTTATTAAGAGCCATTATGACTGTAAATTTGTACTTCAAAATGCTGGAAGAATGTTTTCTGCCTTTTTTTTCTGGATTTTTGTTGAGCCTGACTTGAAAAGATTTCAGTTTTAGGGAAACATTTTAAGAGTTAAGAGCAGGGGTAGTTATGAATGGAACTGACTGCCCAAGGAGGCTGCAGTTTTTGGAAGAGCTTAACAAACGTAGTCTTCTGATAAGTCAGAATACCAAGTACAAAATTCCAAGAGGTCATTTAGTCTCTTCCTATGAAGCTATGAATTCTCCCTAACTATTGCCATGTTATTGAAATCATTGATAAATAATTAAGAAATTATTTGGTTATGGATTTTTTTCTGAGTGTTATAAACAGTTGACTAGTAGGGCAGGTAAAACTGCTGTAGTGATACACTGGGTCTTCCAAGAACCCAGGCCCATCTAAGCTCCAGGGTCTTTTCAGCACTGTATGCCCAAACCTCTTCTTAACTTGTCTCAATACTTCTTGAGAAGATCAGCTTGCACAGACCTCTCATTTTATTCAATTTATTCCACAGACCCTGAGCATGTAGCATTGGAAAGCTGCTTTAGCCTTCAAATTGCAGAGGTTTTGGTATCTGATATTTTGCATAAGAGCAGCTACACTTAATTTACCTATGACTGGTGATATGTGAGAACATGAATCACCAAGTAATTTGTACAGCTGTTCTGCGGTATTAAAGGCTACAAGCTTGGTGTCATAACTTAAAAGCAAGCTGTTTACCCATGCCTTACTGACTGGTGGGTAAGGAGCCACTGGCTGCTCACACTTCTCTCTCCACAGACTGTGGAAGATATAGCAGGAGGTGCACGCATACTATAACCAAAGAACCAAAGCAAGTTCTAGAGCTCATAAGTCTACAAAGAACAAATTCATTAAGGTAAATATAATCCAGTTTACACAGATGAAAGTCCTGCAATTTTTCTAGAGCTTCAAGAGGTGCCTCAGAGATACCTAAAATGATGCTTAGAAGAAATTCTCCAGACTGCGTGGAAAGCACTCATGTATGACAATGGCCGGGAGCAATTTGTGCAAGCACATTACACTCTGGAAATTAGAATAGGTTTTGCTGGAGGCTGTGGTGGAGAAAGATTTATATTA
Source organism: Psittacula echo (assembly GCF_963264785.1). Lineage (NCBI taxonomy): Eukaryota > Metazoa > Chordata > Aves > Psittaciformes > Psittacidae > Psittacula > Psittacula echo. Next base: position 123,848,317 of record NC_137737.1, read on the forward strand.
GCTTTATTTTAAAGCCCTTATGTGCTCGTTGTTTCTTAGCCCCTGCTCATGAGGTCAGACAGAAAAAAATTGTTGATATATTTCTGCAGATCATATCTGAAGAAGAAAGAAGAAAATTCCCAAACAAGTTCACCTTTGCCTATTATCATTGCACAAATATCCATCTTGTCCTTTGATATGGCTCATTTCAAATAATAAATAGATGCTTTTGTCTGGAGATTGAGTCAGTACACGCTTCCTTTTAGCTGTACAATAAAAAGATGTCATGCTATGAGAGTTATAGTGTTCCTAATTTTCCACAGTCCTGGCAGATATTGATTATGCACATATCAATATTTACATGAATGTAATCAAGCAAATGTTGTATCTGAGTAGCATTTTTTTGTGGAACATGTCCCATGTATATCTTATTTGAAGTATGTGACTCAATTCTAGGATTAATCTGATCATAACAATTTTTGTTGTGTACATCTATGAAGCAGTAAAACAGTTTGTGAGGTGAAAAAAAATAAATCCAGAACTGAAAATCCATGGGAATCTCCTATCCATGTCCACACAGCAGCAGGGCCCTTAGTCATCTCCCAGTAGTCCAAAGTGCCTGTGTGCTTGTTGTTTTGTGGGGAAGGCAATATGTGCTTCTTAGTAACAGTGCAGTGGACCAGGCATGCCTCCAAAGCAGAAATATGGTCCTTGTTCCTGTTCTCCCTTATTCTGCTACCTGTGACAGATTATCTACTAACAAAAAGAAAAAATACTATTTGGGTTGGCTTCCTGAGTTCTGTGACTAACGTTCTGTGTCTCAGGTCAGGATTTTTGATAGTCAGTGGGTCTTCTTCAGAAATACTGATAGTAGTTTCATGGACACCTAAACATTCACTTTATAAGTTTTTAGCATTCCTGGTTTTAAAAAGAAGAGCAAATTTAATCTAGAACTTCAAAAATATCACAAGGCAAGAAATCTTTCATTTACACCATTTTACTGCTTCTAAGTATGTATATTAGAAATCCTCTTTAATTCCGAAAATTTATATCCGGAGTAGCTGTGGCTGTAGCTGAGATTATAAATGCTCACAAATATCTTTGAACATCAGACTAATTCTCTTTAATACAGACCTACCAATTAATGGACTGTAAAGATGCATAGTTGTTTCACAAAGAACGTCCTGTGTCCTATACTACTTAAATCTTTTGCAGAAATGAGAGCATCTTCAGCTACTTATTTGATGTAGCTTCTCTACAGTGATCAGTAAACACCCCTCAAGAAACCTGCAAATAAAAATAAAGATTATTTTCCACCATAAACTGTAATTACTTTAATTATAGGATGATTATATAAATAATGTGTTTGAACACAGCCTTCATTTTTTTCTTTGTTTTCTAAATATTATCATCTTTCTGTATTTTCTGATTTGTAAACACGAAACACTTAAGTTTAGATGAAGAGCAGGTGAACTGCCTGCAATATAAACTGAGACAATCCAGTGATGATTAAGCTATTGAAAACTACCCGACTAATGGATAATTTTTAAGTCAGCAGGTGTACTTACTTATTGCAACTTAAAAATTGAAAATATGTTTGAATTAAGTTCTAACCCCCTGTATGTTAACAAGACTGGTCTATCACTGGCAACCATGCCAGAAAGTTCTGTGTAGTGTTAGAAATTCAGATTTTACTCACAAAGTGTCAATTGAAGATTAAAAAACTTCCAGAGATCTTCCTTAGAAAAAAGACTTGAGATTATATTACTGCAAATATGTGTTTCTATAAATGAATTGTTTCTGTATCCAAAAGATCAGGAAAAGAATAAATACCAACGCCCAGCTAATGATTACAGATTTTTTTTTCGTTTTGCAGTTTAGATACTTCATTCTTGACATTGATTTCTATACCTTTGTTCACCACCTAGACTGTTAGATGTGCAAATGTCACATCTTGTGAAACTCATGGTCCTTGTTATGATTATAATAGGTAAATTCACTTGCATGGCATTTAAATGGATAAATCCACAAGGTTAGTTCACACGCCTAATAGTGATTGATAGATGAGCTCCATGCCATCTAAATCTGAAATAGATAAATTTTGTTTAAAATGCATTTAGCTGTGACTATCCTACAAGCTTAATGTAGAGCAGAAATGCTATTTACACCTACTTCAGGCTTTCCTGTATAACATGTTAAATCATCACTATTAAATACAGTGCCTCTATATACAGTGATGCCAAAATTCCATGCAACTAGTTCCCATTGCTGTTCAACCCATTCACATTCTCTAAGATTTTGAAATGGGTTCTCATCCACTGTTTAGAAAACTTAAGTTGCCTGTGCAGCTTACTAAATATCAATGTGCTTTCCTAAAAAGATAAGATAGAAAATTTTGATTAGAGCTAATCAATATGAGAAATTAATGTAAAGACTTAATTAATCCAGCTAGTGAGTAGCTGCCAATACCGTTAAAATTGCCATAAGACTGTACTCATGCAATCTTGCTCTTTAATGGCATCAAAAATATTTTACAACATAACTGTAAGTTAAGTTGCATGAATATATCTGTTGGTTGTTATTTCTAAACTCAGTTTTATTGCAGCTCTCAGTATCCATATAAGCTATAAGCGTATATGCTTCTGGATTTCTCTGTGAGCTCTATTCTATCCTAGACACAAAGTTTATACTGGGGTAATATCACTGAAAGTTTTTTTTAGGTAAAGATATCTTGTCAGGCAATTAGCAGTGAAATCACTTCCAAAGGGATCATGTCACAAATCACATGCAAACAGAAGAGATTTCAGCTCCAATTCTGAGCCATAAACAATGGCTTATCATTTATCACTAGTGTTTGGAAATCTTAACACTAAAATGTTTTTTTTTGCTGCTGTTTTGCACTCTTGGGTGAGATTCTGTGCCAACGCACCTAATGCAAGTCTCCACAAATCTCTGCAGAAGTCACAGATCCCACAGTGACTTCTCATTTTAAGGAAACACGGAAAAATGCAGAATGCGTCCAGCAACAGACTTCCTTGCCCTTTTGGAAAGTGTCCAGCCACTCAAGGCACTGGTTTATACTATGTGGTATAGCTGAAACAAACAAACATTTACTGTTTATCTAGGAAACAAGACAACCACCCTATGACCTCCCTCTACTGCTCTGAATGTATAGCTACACACGCTTCAGTACTTGCATACCAGTATTACCACTAACATAGAACACAAACAGCAAAAGAACTAAGCCATCCCAACAGCAACAAGAATCTCTTCGATATCTGAGATCTCTTCATTCTTGTGAGTTAAAAGCACAGAGCAATAAATATCATAAAGACAGAACTAAGGGCAAGAAATGCCTATTTACATTTAATGGGACTTCACAGACTTCCTTGACCTGATCATAGTGATGTAGTGTGTGAAAGATGTCATTTTGCTGATTTAAAAGGAGTTTCTTTTTTATCAGAAGCAAGCCATCATAAGCTCTGAAATCACTAAATTGCACCACTATTTACCAGGAAAATTTTATTCTAAAAGTCTGAGTTTATTCTTTCAAGCACAGTTAACACTCATGTAGTCACAACAGTTCAAATTTTGCTTGGAGCATAGATACGAAGCAAGAGAATTGAAGAAGAATTTTATACATCCTTAAAATTTATGGCTTATACATCCTTAAAATTTATGGTTTATGCATCCTTAAAATTTAATAATCAGGAAGTGTTCCCATGTATGAAGATCAGGTATTTATTTCCTGTGCAAGCTGATGGTCATGGCTTTTCTGATCACAAACTGCATACTTTCATTTTCACTATTTCTGGCTTTATTCACCTCTCTATTGCTAAACAATTAAGTGGCAGAAGCTGTTAATATTATGTTAAAAAATTCATCCTATTTCACGGCTTTTTTTCCAGTCTTGTTCCACTATTTTCATGGGAAAACATGGATGGAAACACTTAGTAAAACAAAAGACATGCAAAATATCAGAAGTAGGACATTTGTAGATAATCTTCAAAACTAATTGCCATATGAATTAAAGAATTGAAACCACCAACACGCTGTAGCTTCTAAGAGTTTTTTCTTGTAAATATAGGAACATTTGCATTACTTTAAAAGATGCATGTGTATGAAGCATTTCTCAATAAAAAGTATCAAAATCATGCCCAAAAGGTCATTTTGAGCTCTCTTATATGCATGGTATCATCTGCTACATGAAATTAAGTAAGCTGGGAGGATAAGCAGTTTCCTTTAATGGGAAAAGATGGCAATTTCTCCAACAAATAGCTCTGTATGATGGTAGCACAGCTCAGAGAGAGGGAAAAATTGAGGGGAATTATACTGCAGAATCGATATCTTCTCCAGCCCCTATGGGAAAGAGCTCTCCTTCAGACCACTTATTCTGACTGGATTTGTCAAGTGCAGTATACATCCATGTCAAGGATAGATTTTTTTATTTATTTATTTATTTGATTTCTCCCAGATTTAGGTACCAGGTTCATTAAGTTTATGATTTGCATACCTTCATAGAATCATAGAATAATTAGGGTTGGAAAGGACCTTAAGATCATCTAGTTCCAACCCCCCTGCCATGGGCAGGGACACCCCACACTAAACCATGTCACCCAAGGCCTCATCCAACCTGGCCTTGAACATCGCCAAGGATGGAGCATTCACAACCTCCCTGGGCAACCCATTCCAGTGCCTCACCACCCTCTCAGTAAAGAATTTCTTTCTTATATCCAATCTAAACTTCCCTTGTTTAAGTTTGAACCCGTTACCCCTTGTCCTGTCACTACAGTCCACTTCGTATTACTGTCTTTGTTTATTCTTTGAAGGGCACTTACTACACTGCAAATGCAGTGTAACATGCACTATATACAGATTATCGCTATAAATATGTAAGCTGCTGTTTGGCTTTTCATTGAAGTTTCAAGAAGCTACTTAAAAGCATCAATATAGTACTGCAAAAATATGTCCAATGAATTACTGTGTAAAAAGTGTGTTTACATAAAGTATGACAATAATGCTGTATATTCACATGTAAAACAAGAGGTGCCTGAGGACTGGAGGAAAGCAAATGTCACTCCAGTCTTCAAAAAGGGCAAGAAGGAGGACCCGGGTAACTATAGACCGGTCAGCCTCACCTCCATCCCTGGGAAAGTGATGGAACACCTTATCCTTGGTGCCATCTTAAGGCATATCAAGGATAAGAGGGTCATTAGGTGCAGTCAACATGACTTCACCATGGGGAAGTCATGCTTGACCAACCTCATAGCTTTTTATGAAGACATAACAAGGTGGTTGGATTATGGCAGAGCGATGGATGTGGTCTACCTTGACTTCAGTAAAACATTTGACACAGTCTCCCACAGCATCTTCATAGCTAAACTGAGGAAGTGTGGTCTGGATGATCAGGTAGTGAGGTGGACTGCAAACTGGCTGAAGGACAAAAGCCAGAGAGTTGTGGTCAATGGGGCAGAGTCTAGTTGGAGGCCTGTATCTAGTGGAGTGCCTCAAGGGTCAGTACTGGGACCAGTATTATTCAATATCTTCATCAATGATTTAGATGAGGGAATTGAGTGTACTGTCAGCAAGTTTGCTGATGACACTAAGCTGGGAGGAGTGGCTGACACGCCAGAAGGCTGTGCTACCATCCAGCGGGACCTGGACAGGCTGGAGAGTTGGGCAGGGAGAAACTTGATGAAATATAACAAGGGAAAGTGTAGAGTCCTGCATCTGGGCAGGAACAACCCCAGGTTCCAGTATAGGTTGGGGAACGACCTGTTAGAGAGCAGTGTAGGGGAGAGGGACCTGGGGATCCTAGTGGACGGCAGGATGACCATGAGCCAACACTGTGCCCTTGTGGCCAGGAAGGCCAGTGGCATCCTGGGGTGTATTAGAAGGGGGGTGGTCAGTAGGTCGAGAGAGGTCCTCCTTCCCCTCTACTCTGCCCTGGTGAGACCGCATCTGGAATATTGTGTCCAGTTCTGGGCCCCTCAGTTCAAGAAGGACAGGGAACTACTGGAGAGAGTCCAGCACAGGGCAACTAAGATGATTAAGAGAGTGGAGCATCTCCCTTATGAGGAAAGGCTGAGGGAGCTGGGTCTCTATAGTTTGGAAAAGAGGAGACTGAGAGGTGACCTCTTTAACGTTTTTAAATATATAAAGGGGGAGTGTCACGAGGATGGAGCCAGGCTCTTCTCAGTGGCAAACAGTGATAGGACAAGGGGTAATGGGTACAAACTGGAACACAAGAGGTTCCACTTAAACTTTAGAAGAAACTTCTTCCCAGTGAGGGTGACAGAACACTGGAACAGGCTGCCCAGGGGGGTTGTGGAGTCTCCTTCTCTGGAGATATTCAAAACCCGCCTGGATGCCTTCCTGTGTAACCTCATGTAGGTGTTCCTGCTCCGGCGGGGGGATTGGACTAGATGATCTTTTGAGGCCCCTTCCAATTCCTAATATTCTGTGATTCTGTGATTTCTGTGATATTAGTAGACAACACGCAATGATAACAACAGGTGTTCTCCTCCTCTGGCCCTAAATTTTATTATGTTTATGGTCTCTTATCCCTACAGATCTCTAGATATGACCGGAAAATAAGAGTGCTCTCTCCAGGTAAATAATGGCACAATTCATTTAGACAATGGTAAAAACTCTTGGTTTTTCTTACTTCAGGAATTCTGAGTTAACTAGACTTGGCTGATTTAAATCTCTGGATTTACCATTAGGAAGTAGAATGTCATGACATCTCAGTGTAGCTGTTCTGGAAAAGGAACTGCAGGATGCACAATAATCAGCTTCCTCAGGAAAAATAATTAAATAAAATTGTCTGAAACCGTATCTTCACACTGTCATTTTTACTAAATGGAATTATATCAAATTTAAACTAGGGCCCCAAAAGTCACATAAATCAGAGATCATGGTAATGTCTTGTGGAGTTCCAAGTTTTGCTCATTCTTTTTATAATGTCTTTAAACTTAACCATTTTCTTTTCAGAAAACCATTTTCTTTTCTTTTTCCCCAGCTGAGAGAACTGGGAGTATCAGCCTGGAGAAGAGAAGGCTCAGGGGAGACCTTATCACTCTCTCTGCAACCATCTAAAAGCAGGTTGTAGTGAGGTGGGGGTCAGTCTCTTCTCCCAACTAATAAGCAATAGAACAAGAGGCCTCAAGCTGCACCAGGAGAGGTTTAGATTAGTTATTAGGAAAAATTTCTTCACTGAAAGGGTGATCAGGTATTTGAACAGGCTGCCCAGGGAAATAGTGGAGTCACCATCCCTGGAAGCGCTCAAAAAACATGTAGATGAGGCCCTTATTGACATGGTTTAGTCGTGGACTTGGCAGTCCTGGGGTAATGGTTGGACTCGATGATCCTAAAGGTCTTTTCCAGCCTAGCTGATACTATGATTCTATGACTCTATGTAGTATCTCTTTTTGTCATGACTTACTGGAGCCTTATTTGGAGTAGATTATCCATTCTATACCTTAATGCATCATACAATGGATCTCTATCAACTCTGAGAATTTTAGTCTTTCAAAACACTGAGATATAAAGTGTTGAAATATAGCTAAAAGATAATAAAATTATTCTTTATTTTGAATTTACACAAATGTCATAAATTTAAATGTGTGACGAACTACGATATAGGGTCAGATTCCCAGTCCCAGAAATGCCTGTTTGCATCTTTCAACCAACAAATAGGGTTTCTACTAAAAAATGCTGGAAGGTAAGCAAGACACAGGACAAGATCCATTGGAACAAGATGGTACAGGGAAAAGAAGCTAAAGAAACATTAATCAGCAAGTGGTCAAAATAAAACACATATAGGAGCTAATCCTTCTCCCACTAAAGAGAGTGGCAATTCTACAGTCAGGTGCAATTGCCCACATCACTCTGATAAGGTACATAGAAATGATATTTAAAGAAAGGGGAATGCGACCAACTTTGTGTTTTATGTCAAAACACTCAAATACTAGGGATATTATCACCCCTCAAATGAAATTGGTTTTTGGTTCATGACTCATTCACAAACCACTCTTGATTTGTATCAATACGTTCCTATTGTATGTCTTTGATAACTGGTTCAGTTAAATGATTTTTAGCCGCTGTGTTGTTCATGAAATGCTCATTTTGCTTAATCATTATTTGTGGGATGTTATTGGTCATAGAGTGTATTTTCTGTTTCTTGATTAGATGACTGAAGCTTTAACAAAAGATAATGAGTTATGACTAACAAATAATGAACAATGAGCAATGAACAATGATTTCAGGTACAAATTTGGAGAATATTGGTGATTCACAGACACTGTTTTGCATACTGTGAATACTGCACCACAAATATTTGGAAACATCTGTCATGGTGGCAAAAGTAACAAATCTAAGATCATTAATTACTGACTATGTTGTAAATGTATTTGTTGTATCATTCCACCAAGTCTAAAATAGATACATAAACTTAATGCAACCTATCTTATAGATGCACAGGAGCTCAAATTGAGAAGCTATTCTAAATAAACTCCTCAGTGTCCTTCTCAATTTGTTCTTTTTCCATCTAAAATCTTCCACAATTATTCTTTTTGAGACTAAATAAAAAGTCTACCTCCACCTGGGAATAAAATCAAATACCAGATTTTTAAAATTATAAACCAAGTTATTTTTCAACAACTGGTTGCAGCTGCTGGATTGACTTTAGTCTTCTCAGATTATATTGGTGACATTCCGGTATGTTCATGATAAATACAGAATGAAAGGCTCTCTTTGCTACAGTAGTTAACTGCTGACAAAGTCTAATTAAGCCTTTATACTCCCTATTAACAGCATTCCTTTAATAAGCACTAAATGAGGCATTTGTATCAGATATCATCAGGAAATCAAGCACAGAAGGTCAGGACTTTTATGATTTCTTGTTACATTTGAGTTACAGAGGCTACATCAAATTAGTCTTTCCCTGGTTTTTAGGGACAAACAAATCTGTGAAATCCTAAAATAAACTTGCTGGGATATTTTGTGTTAAAGCTGAAATAAGAGTGGGGCTAACTTCCACTAAATACAAACTAGCTTAAGCATTGTGTTCCCTTATACAACCAACAAGAAGAACAGATACAAAACTTGCTTTAGTTTCATGAAACCCATCAGCAAGCAGTGAAATTCCTTCTGCTTCTAAGCAGTCATCATGTAAGATGCTATAAATACTGTCTCTACCTATATTTTCTGGAGTTTTTTTGTTTGGTTTTATTTTTGGGGGAGTTTTATTATTTTTATTTTACTCCATGGAGGCTATTCTGAAATCTATCAATTACAAGACAAAAGGAACATTGAGGCATGCAGAGAGAAATCTCACACTGGAGCTGCAGCGTTCACTTATTTGAGCTGAATTTGGATAGCTCTATTGCAGGAATCAAGTCGGAATTTAAAACAAACCCTTAGAGTGGCTGTGCTTTCTGTGCTGGTCTTTGTTCAGTCAGGTAGATTTCATTCCTGCTCTTCACTTTCTCTGATGTTTAAAATGGCTCCTAGGAGGATAAATCAGTTTCTCTTTTCATACAGAAAGTTAACACAAACACTAGATAACTTGCAGAGACTTCAAAGGAAAATGATAAAAATGCTTTGCAGATAAAAAAAAAAAAAAAATCCTCAGCAGTCTTCATCCTCTCTGCATTTCCTCAGCTCTACAATGAACAGACATGCTTAAGAAATTTTGGCTGAAAAAGGCCTAGTGAATTTTCAGAAAGCATTTTGTGTTCAATTCAGTGCTAGAGAAAATGAGCATGGACGTTTTTCTAATCTTAGGATCAAAGTGAGTATCCTACTGTTTCTGAAATTTAACCCTGGAATTCAATGAATATAAATACAACTGGTGGAATACTATGGTTTTGAAAGCAAAATTGAATGGGGTTTTCTTTATCTAATTTAAAAATAATTATTTCTTGCGTATATGTGTATATGTGTGTATAATATATATATGCATATATATATATTTGGCATAATCATGCTGTTCCCAGACAAGGAGATTGAAAATCCAGCATGATCTATTTTTTCTGTGTTTAACCAAAGTACCTGCCTCATTATAGAATTTATTATTCAGTTTCTTAGACATACTCCCATAGCATGGCAAACAATTTTTATTTATCAGCAAGGTACATTTAACAGTATATTTCTGAAGTTGTCAAAGATGTTTATGCTGTTCAGCCAGCATAAAGGACTCAATTCTTAGGATAAGTCAATACAAAGAACTGACTATAATTTTTTTACAACTCAATATGTGACTTAGGTTAACCTTTAGATAAAATTTTAAAGTTTCTGTGGCAAGTAGGAGCAAAGAAATTTAGAAAGCAAAGTGGGACACCTTATGTAGCTCTTCAGTACCTTGAAATCTCCATGATTTTGGATTCATGTTACAATGTGAGGGCCATCCATGTCTGCATGCAGGCTGTGTTCTCACCATCTCCAGAAGATTTCTTCTCTGAATTTTTCTTATGGCCAAGGACCTGTAGATGGGGACAAAGTAGATCCTGACACTTCTTTTTCCTTACATCTTTCAGTCATGCTGAAATTGCAAATTATGCTTACTTTCCCTTGTTTTCATTTTCTGAAATATGCTTCTCTTTTCTCACGCCTTCACACAGAACCAATCACTCAACAGGAGCAGAAATGTCTAGGAAAGAGCCCTGAGAAAGCATAAGCCACCATTTGTTTCCTTCAGTCTGCAGGAAGATGCTGTTTGGCAAACTCTGACAGCAGACGAGAGAAGTCTGTGGCTATGTCTGTGTGTTATTTATGCAAAAACTTGCTGCTGAACAGCTGCAAAATAGATAAATCATAACTATTTGTAAAGGTCTGCCTCATGTCCCATACAGAAGGGAAGGTGCAAATTGCTCAAATGGAGGAGCTCTCTGCTGTAATACGCTTTGCAAAGAGGAGATGTAGAAGAAAGTTGATATAGCTGTAACTCACATCCATTTGTTTCTGAAAAGCCAAAGGACAAAACCAGTGAAAAAGCAACCCCACTGTGATTTTTGCTACTACAACGGAAGACCCTTCTGAGAGGAACAGAGGGCCCAATATGCAGAGTTGACCCTCATCATAGGGAAGTGTGTAGTCTGCCTGGAGCCCGGATCAGGGATATCACCAGGGCGCTCCCCAGCCTGGTGCACCCAACAGACTACTACCTGCTGCTGGTCTTCCAGACAGGTGGGGGGGAAGCTGCTTCCCACAGTCTGAGGGGGATGAAGAAAGACTACAGGGCCTTGGGGCGGATGGTGAAAGGGTCTGGGGCTCAAGTGATCTTATCCTCACTTCTTCCATCTTCCAGTGATGATGTGGGACTGAATGGGAAAATTCAGTCCGTAAACAATTGGCTGCAAGACTGGTGCTGCAGGCAGGGCTTTGGGTTCTTTGATAACGACTGGTTTTATAAGGCTCCAGACCGGATAATGGCATGTGGGAAAGGTTTATCTCACAGAGGCAAAAGGATGCTGGGGCATGGATTAGCAGGGCTCATTTGGAGAGCTTTAAACTAGATTCGAAGGGGGATGGGGTTGTAACTGGGCTTGCCCCAGTGGGGCAGCACTCTAGAATTGATGAAGACTGGGAGGTCTCCTATAATCCTAGGGTGGAATCGGTGAGCTCAGCTCCCTCCTTGAAATGCCTGTACACCAATGCACACAGCATGGGAAATAAGCAGGAGGAGTTGGAGACCTGTGTTAAGTCAGGAGATTATGATCTGGTGGCAATTACAGAGACGTGGTGGGACAGCTCGCATGACTGGAATATACTCATGGAGGGCTATGTCCTTTTCAGGAAAGACAGGCCAGCCAGGCGGGGTGCTGGGGTTGCTCTTTATGTGCGAGAGCAGCTACAATGTACTGAGTTCTGTCCAGGAACAGAGGACGAGCGAGTTGAGAGTCTGTGGGTGAGAATTAAGGGGCAGGCTGGCAGGGGCGATACTGTTGTGGGTGTCTGTTACAGGCCACCAGATCAGGGTGAGGAAGTTGACGAGGCCGCGGCCTCACAGTCACAGGCCGTGGTCATCGTGGGGGATTTTAACTTCCCTGATGTTTGCTGGAAGGACTACTCAGCAACCCAGCCACAGTCCAGGAGGTTCCTCCAGTGTATGGATGATAACTTCCTCATCCAAATGGTGGATGAGCCAACCAGGAGAGGAGCGCTGCTGGATCTCATCCTCACTAACAAGGAGGGTCTGGTCGAAGCAGTAAAGGTTGAGGGCTGCCTTGGTTGCAGCGACCACGAGATGGTGGAATTCAGGATCTTGTGTGGTAGGACCAGTACAATAGCAAGTAGAATTGCAACCCTGGACTTTAGCAGGGCAAACTTTGGCCTTTTCAAGTAATTGCTAGGGGAAATCCCATGGGCAAGGCTGCTTGAAGGTAAAGGGGCCCAAGATAGTTGGTTGACATTCAAGAATCGCTTATTCCGAGCTCAAGAGCAGAGCATCCCAACACATATGAAGTCAAGGAAGAGGACCAGGAGACCTGCATGGCTAAATAAGGAACTGCTGGCTATGCTCAAGTGGAAGAGGAGAGTTTACAGGTCATGGAAGGAGGGGCTGGCCACTTGGGAGGAATATAAGGCTGCTGCTAGAGGATGTAGGAAGGCAGCTAGGATGGCTAAGGCCTCCTTAGAATTAAATCTGGCCAGAGGGGTCAAGGACAGCAGAAAGAGCTTTTTCAAATACATGGCTGATAAAACTAACACCAGAGGCAAGGTAGGCCCACTGGTGAACGGGATGGGTGCCCTGGTGACAGAAGATACAGAGATGGCAGAGTTATTGAATGCCTTCTTTGTCTCTGTCTCCTCTGCCGGAGGCAGTCCTGAAGAGCCCTGTACCCCTGAGACCTCAGATGAAGTCAAGTCAGTGGAGCAGTTTGCCTTAGTCGACGAGGAATGGGTTAGAGACCAGTTGAGCAATCTGGACATCCATAAATCCATGGGTCCAGATGGGATGCACCCGCGGGTGCTGAGAGAACTGGTGGAAGTCATTGCTAAACCACTCTCCATCATCTTTACCAAGTCTTGGGAAACGGGAGAGGTGCCTGAGGACTGGAGGAAAGCAAATGTCACTCCAGTCTTCAAAAAGGGCAAGAAGGAGGACCCGGGTAACTATAGACCGGTCAGCCTCACCTCCATCCTTGGGAAAGTGATGGAACACCTTATCCTTGGTGCCATCTTAAGGCATATCAAGGATAAGAGGGTTATGAGGGGCAGTCAGCATGGCTTTACCAAGGGGAAGTCATGCTTGACCAACCTCATAGCCTTTTATGAGGAAATAACACGGTGGATGGATGATGGCAGAGCGGTGGATGTGGTCTACTTTGACTTCAGCAAAGCGTTTCACACAGTCTCCCACAGCATCCTCACAGCTAAACTGAGGAAGTGTGGTCTGGATGATCAGGTAGTGAGGTGGACTGCAAACTGGCTGAAGGACAAAAGCCAGAGAGTTGTAATCTATGGGGCGGAGTCTAGTTGGAGGCCTGTATCTAGTGGAGTGCCTCAAGGGTCAGTATTGGGACCAGTATTATTTAATATATTCATCAATGATTTAGATGAGGGAATTGAGTGTACTATCAGCAAGTTTGCTGATGACACTAAGCTGGGAGGAGTGGCTGACACGCCAGAAGGCTGTGCTGCCATCCAGCGGGACCTGGACAGGCTGGAGAGTTGGGCAGGAAGTAACTTGAAATATAACAAGGGAAAGTGTAGAGTCCTGCATCTGGGCAGGAACAACCCCAGGTTCCAGTATAGGTTGGGGAACGACCTGTTAGAGAGCAGTGAAGGGGAGAGGGACCTGGGGGTCCTAGTGGATGGCAGGATGACCATGAGCCAACACTGTGCCCTTGTGGCCAAGAAGGCCAGTGGCATCCTGGGGTGTATTAGAAGGGGGGTGGTCAGTAGGTCGAGAGAGGTCCTCCTTCCCCTCTACTCTGCCCTGGTGAGACCGCATCTGGAATATTGTGTCCAGTTCTGGGCCCCTCAGTTCAAGAAGGACAGGGACCTGCTGGAGAGAGTCCAGCACAGGGCAACTAAGATGATTAAGAGAGTGGAGCATCTCCCTTATGAGGAAAGGCTGAGGGAGCTGGGTCTCTATAGTTTGGAGAAGAGACTGAGAGGTGACCTCATTAACGTTTTTAAATATATAAAGGGGGAGTGTCACGAGGATGGAGCCAGGCTCTTCTCAGTGGCAAGCAGTGATAGGACAAGGGGTAATGGGTATAAACTGGAACACAAGAGGTTCCACTTAAACTTTAGAAGAAACTTCTTCCCAGTGAGGGTGACAGAACACTGGAACAGGCTGCCCAGGGGGGTTGTGGAGTCTCCTTCTCTGGAGACATTCAAAACCCGCCTGAACACATTCCTGTGTAACCTTATCTAGGTATTCCTGCTCCGGCAGGGGGATTGGACTAGATGATCTTTTGAGGTCCCTTCCAATCTTTAGCATACTGTGATACTGTGATACCAGTGAGCAGCCCGGCCACTGGGCTTTCACTATGAGTTTTGCTGCCTACAGAGGTGGGGAAAATCCACTCTCTAGCCCTTGATTTTCTCCCTTCTCTCTCCAATCATTTGCTAATTTTTGCCTCATTTTTAGATTTTAATTTTCCCATGCAGAAGACTTATTATGCCCCATTTTATTAAATTAATAACTTCATTAAATTAAGGTGTGATCCTTACATCTGCAAATGAAGTGTGTTCTATGGTACAGTCTCCCACTGAGTAGTTCAGGGCCCTACATATGTAACTTGCATTATCTGCAACGGTCATTACCTACTTAACCATCTCACAATTTAATGGAAACTAGGTTTCTGAACACCACAGTAAGCTCCTCCAAATTTCTGGTTTTCAGTGACACAAGGACCCTTGGAGGTTTAACCGCTCATGGAATAGTTTTTGCCATGGCTTGTCTGACACAAAGAAACCTGTGAATGAAGAGGTGGAAGTAATTTCAGCTGCTTTGTTTCTCTTCCATTAGCTTTCCTTGTATGTATTTGTAAATGCATGCACATGTATTTACATACATAATTCTGATCATACATATATGTGTATTCATGCATGGACATATTAGTGTTTATATTTATATTTACCTCACCCCCAACATTATATATTCATAATCATTGTGACCATTTAGGCTAATTCCAACAAAGCTTTCACTGAGATTCTGGTTTCTCGACTCCTAATGATATATTCATGCATAACTGAGCATGTAAATCAATGACTCACATTTAAATACATATTTCTTCACATGGTCTTTAAAACAGTAATTATTTTTTTTTTTAGACCTTGATATAAATATTATCTTCTTGCACTGCCTTGGTTGGTAGTGTGTACTGAACTTACTGAATATAAGTCATGTTGGCAGTATTGAGTTCATTTATTTCAGACATTACAGAGTCCTGAGCCTGACAAATATTTGAGCTAGAAGCCATGTAGCAATTTCAGGTACGATAGGCTCAAGGCGAATAATTAGAGAAAAATACTAGATTGAGGAAACAGAGTTGAAAAGCTCTATTTGAGTGATAGTGAATGAAGAAAAAGCAAACAAGAGGCTGAACTGCTGTGAGGTCTTATTAAGAAAGCTGATATATATAGACTGTCTGCCCCTGGCTAAATGTTAGGATCAGGGAACAGCTCCCAGCTCACAGGCCCTGTTCTGTACTTTACGTACATGCCAGCTCTAGATTCAGATGAGTCTAATTTGTACACTGTTCTCCTTGTCTTGATCTTCTGTAAGAGAAAAACTGAAAACCACACAACAAAAATGTAAAGCAAAAAACCTGAAAAAACCTCAAAACTCTAGCTTGGTCTTCCCTGCTGCCAAGTTGCACCATCCATGCACCATACTGTTACTTTACGTTCCTATATTGCTTGAGGGAGATTGCTTTATACACTGAGAGCTCCACAACTGAAGAATTTATCTGAAATTCACATAGTGACACCCTTCTCTTTGCACGATAGCTATCTGTTTGCTGGTGCTATATTTAAAAAAACAAACTTATGCTTTCCAAAGCAAAGACATGTCTCTAGCTGTCCCCCTTTTTCTTTTTTTGAGAAATAGGTTAGCGTAACACGTATTTGCCATTCCAAGAATGAGATTAAGGAAAAGTATGCTGTTATGTCTATATTCACAGCCATCTTTTGAGAAATGTTAGTATTTCCATTCTTTGCTGTAAAGTTGAAACACCTAGTAAGAAAGCAATCTCATGTAAAAATGTACTTTTTGCAGATCTGCTAAAAAGATCTAGCAAAAACTCAAACTTGATCAAATTACATGACTTTGAAAAGTGTATCTTAGGGTGTCTTTAGAGGTCCATTTTCTGAAGATTTCCCGTTTAATAAAGTTTGGTGTAACTGTGGAAAAACTACATCTGATCCCCACTATATATGCTTCATCATCACAAGCCATCTGAAGTCTGAAATTTGGAAAAGGAAGGCTGGGACTGTCTGTAAAGACCAGCCAAAGTGGGCAAGAAGCTTGTGGCATACAGAATCATAGATTCATGAAACCATAGAGCAGTTTGGGTTGAAAGGGACCTGTCGTGGTTTAAGCCCACCCATCAACCCTCACTCCTCCACCTTCCTCGTCCTGCTCCTGGAGGCATGGGAAGGAGAATCGAAGGAATGTAACTCTCACGGGTTGAGATGAGAGCAGTCCAGTAACCAAGGTATAACACAAACCACTACTGCTACCACCAATAACAATAATGATAAGGGAAATAACAAGGGAAGAGGATACAACCACTCACCACCTGCTTACCGACAGCCAGCCTGAACCGAGCAGTGATCTCACCCTTCTGGGTAACTGCTCCCATTTTATACACTGAGCATGATGTGCTGTGGTATGGAATACCTCTTTGGCTAGTTTGGATCAGGTGTCCTGCCTCCACTTCCCCTCCTCCCTGGCTGAGCATGAGACTCAGAAAGTCCTTGGTCAGAGTAAACATTACTTAGCAACAGCTAAAAACATCAGTGTTATCAGCATTGTTCCCAGGCTGAAAGTCAAAAACACAGCACTGCACCAGCTACCAAGAAGGAGAAAAATGACTGCTACTGCTCAACCCAGGACAGGACCTTAAAGGTCATCTAGTTCCAGCCCCCCCCCCCCCCCCCCCCCCCCGAATAAGCAGGGACATCTTAAACTAGATCAGGTTGCTAGACCTCCTTCCAGCCTTCCAGCCTGGCCTTTAATGTTTTCAGGGATGGGGCATCTACTGCCTCAGGAGATGATAGTGTAGATCAGTAAATAATGTATTCAATTCTAACCAAGCTTAGTCCATTAACTGACAGATGGTGTCAAGTTCTTGAGTCTTCATACCTTACTTTGCACACACTCAGTGTTTCTGAAATGTATATTAAGGATTGCATCTGGGCTTTCCCTGGTGACAAAGTCTACAATTGAAAGAAAAGTTATAGTATCTCAGTGTGGTTGAATAAGTGGACTCATCCTGTTATGCAGAATTAACTTTTAGCAATAAACCACTCTTCTATATTATTATGAAATCAAAATGTAATTACACGGAATCATACTGTCCTCTATAAGTATGTTGCATCACGTAAGATTTAAGGCCATAGAAAACCTAGTGAAATTAAATTCTAAGTGCTTTTTCAACACTCATCAAAGACAGAAAATGGCATTGGGCTTTGGCCATTGGATTTTTGCTATTCAGTCTTTGACCAGCAAATCATACAATAATTCTTCTGTAGCTGTGTTGATCTTTCTTAGAAAGAAGCTGCAGCTCACTGAAAAATATATGTTAATTCTTAAACTTCATGAAAAATTCCTTCAGAAATTTCAGACATTTCCGACATGATGTAATCTGTTCACTGACAACGATTGCACAAAGACAGACAAACTGTACCACGGGCATTTTTGTGCTGTGCAGAAATAGCAAACAAGGTATGTGACTTGCTATACTGAATATGAGCTTCCAGTAAGTGTTGTTAATAGGTCAGTAAAGCCTCTGTGGTATTGTGGTATCAACAAGAATTCGAGGGGTAAAATGCATGAGATAATATCAGTCTATCATGTTTTTCACACTCCTGGGTGAAAAAAGTCCAGAACTACTCGTACCCCAAGAGCAGGAGTTATCAGCATTTTGCTTCTCACCTCTAAGGTTAGGATTAATTTCCTTTTTTCAATACTTTTACCTATGAAGAATGAACTAAATAAATGGAATTGACAGACAAAATATTTTATGAATAAATTAAGAAGTCTCTCCCTCCTGTCATTGTCACCCCTTGAAATGACAGATTAGCTGCTGATCTGAAATCTATCAAATGAAATTCTTGAGCTACCACCCTTCTGCCCTCCCCAGAGAAACCCCTAGCTAAATAAAAAACAACTATAAAAAGATCTTTCCCACAAAAGGCTAAAGATGTTGAATCTTGGAGCTGCAGGTCTCACTCCGCCACACAGACTCAAACCTTATATAGGTATTTTCTGCTAGGAGCAGTAATACTTTTCCTTTCAGAAAAGGAGGATTTGCAAAGCCTGACAGATTCCACAGACCTCCTTATTAGTTGACATTCACTAAGTTTTAACTAAGATCTAAATCTATGCTGTTTATTCACACGGAATGTGCCTTTGGTCTTTATTGCTAATTAGTTTGTTTTACAAAGTCATCTGCCTAATGTTTTAAGTTGTTTTACAAACAGGAGGTTCAAAGTTGAGGCTGCCTCTTTATCTTCAGTGTACCTAGCTAGGTATACATGTTGTGGCACATATGGAATGTAGCATTGTTCATTGATCTAACATGCTCAAAATGTGTAGACACCAGGGAACAAATTAAGGGCAAAATCCTCCTCTCAGATCTGTTGTGCACGGATCAGAGATAAGCAATACAAATTAGAGCCTTTCTCAGCTGCAATGCATGAATGTTCCTTCATGAGTTCCCTTCTAGGCTTCAAAAAGAGGTTGTACCAGTTGTGCAATAACATCCTCTTTGGGCCAGGCAAATCTCCAAGGGTGTGTGGTCTGGCCAAAAAAAAAAAACATTTTATCTTTCAGGCCTTTGCTCCCATTAAGCATTTGCACATACACACTTCACTGAACATGAGATCGAATCAATACATGCAGGCCTGCTCAGGAATGAAACATGAGCACTCAATAAAATAAATAAATATATATATACATATGTCTACAGTCCCCAGGCTGATGAAGAATTCAAATTTCCTCAGAGTGGTTTTACAGGTTTATACATAAAGCTTGTTTAAATTTCTTTTAATTCCCTGCATTGTGTGCTTATTGGAAATTACTTTTACTCTAATTAAAATAAAATATTAGTCAAGGTTGCTGTGTTTATCCTTCATCAATACAGCCAGGAGAAAGCCAGTGCATGGGTTAATGATGGATTTTCAACTCACTTTAATGTTCACAGTGACTGTGAATTTAGATTTTCATGTGATTAAAAGGAAGGTTGTAGTGTATGCTGAAGTACATGTGAAGCACGTCTGCTCTTGGTCTCAATGTTATATCATACTTTGCTGGTCACTGAGGTAGTTTCTCATCAGGCTATTTCTGCCTCGGAGCCAGTAAACAGCGGCTATACCTAGTGAGACAAATGCTGTGAGATTAGTTTCTACGATACATGTAATGCTTGTTTGTGTCAGCCAGAATTTTGTTTCTCATGTATGGGAGGGAGGGAGCAATTTTGTGTTTCGTCTTTGAAATAAGATGCTCTAAAACAGTTGAATATATTGAATACATTTCCAGATACAGCATCAGTGACTGATACACTGTTAGATAGGTGTTCACAGTGTTTATGCTCTAGTAATCTGCTCCCGGTAAAAGATCCATCATTTCAGTGCTCTGAGGCATCTGGGCTTCAAGCTCTGGGAGGGATTTGGGACTCCTGTCTTGGAAATGGGTTTGATCAATTTAGTGCCTAGGATGTGGGAATAGCAACTGCTCCAGTTCCTAAAGAAAATTTTCCAGCTCCTGTGAATATTAAGAATCACTGAAAACCAGATTATAAATCCAAGGTCACACATAAAGTGCAAAGCAGTCTTAAACCTAGCTCCTGCTCTGAGCAAAAAGCTTTTTTTCTTGCCTCACTGGATATTCCTCATTGAAATAATTGCAGCTACTCTGGATTCCTCCTGTTTTGGACATGTAGTCAAAATTAACTTGGACGCTAAGATTTGTATCTTTTGCATTTACAAAAAAAAAAAAACCAACAGTATTTAATTTTAAAGTGTCACTATTGTCCCACATTGTCAGTAGAAAACTTCTGAATACCAAGACTGTTGCATTTTTCTCTTTCAGCTTTCAAAAATCTTTTTTTTTTTTTTGCACAGGGGCAAATGCATGACTAGATAATAGTTTGATATTTTTCATGATAAAATACTCCTTAGCCGAGGACAGAAATGTGCCCTTATCTACTGACATTGTTTATGAAAGAAATACAGCTATCTAGAAAGATAGTGTCTTTTGTTTTTTTTAAATTGTTAGTTTAAAAAAAGACTGTGATCCACTGATATACAAATAAATGTCCCATGCTGACATCTCTTTGCCTAGCTATCACTCCAATTTCTTGAAATTACTGAGCCAAAAAATAAAGGTGGGAGGCAGAGTTTCTGTGGGTGAAGCACGGCTCTTCAGATATCATCACAGAACCTATTCACCAAATTACTGCAGATAAGAGACTTTTCTTTGCATAAAGGGCATTTACACTCCTCTCAGAATTGCATTTTTATCCCCCAAGACTGAACGATACAATTAGGAGTTCTGTATCTGGTGTACCAAAAGAGAAGGAGGAAGACAGGGAGACACGGCCTCATTCACATGCACTTGCTTCTAGAAATTTAGAGTTCGCTGTGTTTTTGCAAACATGTACAGACATTAGATGGAAGACTATAGATTTGTCTTTGCCTGAAATCTACTTGGAATATCATGATCTTATCTAGCCCAGACTTACAAATGCAAAAGTCATTTCACTCAAAATACTAGTTGTAAACAAGTTCTGGAAAGTCTGGAAACGAGCCGAGATTTCTGTAATTTGATATGCTAACATTTTCATGGAAACCAAACATTTTGAAAAGAAAACAGCCTTAACAGTGACAAAAAATGCTCATCTACAAATTGCTGAATTTGCAAAAATTCACAATAGCCCCTTCAATTTGAGTGTCAGTGGGTGAAGAAGCCAAATTCTAAGTATTTTAATCTGGGTTTAGAGTGCCGAAAGCATTTATAAAGTGTTAGAGGTACAAATATACATGGGTTTTTTAAAGTAAAATGAATTAAATCAAAAGAAGATAGTCTTATTCCTGTAGTTTCCAGAGTAGCCCCCCCATGTAAGGCAAGCAGGATGTGTATTACAGTTGGCAAAAGGGAATCATATATCAACAAATGACAGTCATTTGAGACTGCAAGGAAAACTAGCATAAAAAGGGTTGCTGCAAGTGTTTCCCAGTCTCACCAGTTGCAACAGGAATAGGTTTCTGCATTCAGCCTGAGGTCCACCAGGGTCTACCATTGCAGATCTCTACCCTTAAAGATTAGTTTTGAAGCTTGAGAACAAAGTTATCTCCAAATTTCATTCACTCCATTCACAGAGATAGGCTTCCAAAGACAAGAAAGATGCTGATATATGGAGATCAAGCTTTGGACCAGTGTATAGAAGCAGCATAAAAAGTGAGCAACCATCAACGCTAGCAAAATAGTACCCTTAGGAATTATCTAAAGGTCATAGAAAATGAATAAATATTAATGCACTTATCATGAAGAATCTGAGAAATGTGCTGTTATGACTGAAATATTATTCAAAGACAAGTATTGTAATTAAGGTTTTTCTTTTCCCTAGGCAATGATAAAGAAATGCTGGGTTTATCCTCAGCAAGTGCTTTTTCCCCCCCCTTAATTCTAATGTGAGTTCCTAATGCAATAACCCTTTCAGATTGAATGAATAGCTAGTTAATTCTTCAAAAGTGTGGCATTCCTGTTGCTAAGCATTTAATTTCCCCCCTCCCTCCTTTCCTCTTACTTCCAGGTGCATTCCTGGGCTACAGCACTTGCTAGTTTGTGTAACCCCATGAAGTCAGAAGGCTTAAGAGCCTCTAGAGCTAATACAAAATATATGAGCATGCCATATCTAAAAATTCCTGCTGTCGGAAGTGCTGTCTTGGAGGGGAGACAGGAAGCCTGAAGGGGAGAGGCAGACAGAAGTCCCAAAGGATAAGGAAACAAGGAGAGGCAGGGAAATTTAAAAAGAAAGACAAGCCAATTGAGAGCGTAAAGAGCACAGAGGATGGGGAAGACCAAAGACAACAGGAGCTAAGTGCTCAACTGAACGCAGAGGTGCTGCTGTAGGAAGGGAGGCAAACCTTGCTGAGTGATGCTCGCCCCTCTTTCTTCCAGGAAATATACTTGTCTCACAGAAGGAAGCCTGAGCGCACCAGGGGATGGTGCAAAATGACTGCAGGCATTACAACTTCATGCTGTAGGGTCAGGCTGGTACCAAATAGTACACAAAAGTCTGTCCCTCTTTGCACCCAGTTCATGCTCAGAGGCGGCAGTCACACATACAATGCAGGCTGTAGGATGCATATACCAGATAAGCCTTCTAACACAAAAACATCAGCTATATTGAACTATCCCATTTTGAATGTCAGTGAGGACAGACAGGTGCTGATGGCTGTCTGCATTAAATCTGGGCAAAAATGATGTGGCACACACTTGAGGCCTACAGGACTTTCACAGGAGTCTGGCCACCCTCTCAGATGGGGGCACTCCGAGAGGCTAAATAAAACCCAGGGCTGCAGCTGGCAGGCTGTAACACTACCTTCTGTACTTTCTGCTTTCTTTGGTGTTAGCTTTGCCTGCGTTGCTATAATGAGGCAATTAATATTGGCTATGTGTATCATGTGGGCTGCAGGAATGTTGGGGGATAGTGAAGCTATCACGAGCAGAGGCAGCTTCAAAACCATGTTGGTTTTGAAATTTGCAGCATTTCGCTTACAGAAGTCTTAACTGAGATAGAGCTCAGAAATATGTTGGCTTAACCCAAATCTTCCAGTGAGCAGCCAAGGTAGTAGATAAAAACACTATCTGCGTATACATGTATGGGCAGGAGCTATCTCTGAATGGGATGGTTTTTACCATGTTATTGGCAAAGCACTGGGTTGGAAGGGAGAGAAAAAGTAAGGAAAATAATAGTCTACTAAATTGCTGAGGCCCTTTTGGGAAGCCAGCATGTTACAGGAGGATCCCTAAAGATAATTTTTAATTCTGGAAGTGTGCTGTTGTCATTAGGTACTAAGAAATTGATTTATTAAATTATCATCTTCCTTCTTTTTCACCCTCCTTCGTGCCTGCTTTCTCCTCTGTTAGTTAGACATGCTTCTTCGGTGTGGGTTCAGGCAGTAGTAGTAGGAACTCCTGTTTATTCAGGCAAACCCCTTTGACCTGTTCTGCTGTATGCTGATTTCTGGGAAAAAAAGACAGAATACTTCAGTGGAGGGACTCTCTGAGGTGCTCTCTTCAATGCACAATAGGACATCTGCCATCAAACCTCCAGAGCCATGAGAAAACTGGGGCATACAGAGTGGTGACAAGGCTGGCTCACAGGGTTGCTGCAGCGGAGCCAAGGGCTGCAAGGCTTTCCAGGGCCAGAGATGTGTGGGGTCCAGTTCCAGAGCAGAAATGTCTGTGTGCATAGTGCTCCTGATCTGAGTTTTGCTGGAGAAAAAAGCATCCTGGAGGATGCTCTTATCCAGACTGACATGGGCCATCTATAGCTTTGTAGATCCTGGTCCATGCAGTGACCCCCCAGACTCAAAGGTGCTGCAAGACCTAAATCCTATTACAGATCTTGCCACAAAACAACCAAGAAGCAAGGCTTATTTCTTGCTTCAGTGGGCTTTAGTGAGGACCCGGGCTATTTCATGCTTGTGTGGAGGGACAGAACTATGGAGGAATATACAGCATGTTTGCTTTGGTTAGTGCCACTTCTGCTGTTGCATTGCAACAGGCCAGAAAGAGTCATTTGCTTTTATGGCAGGAGTGATGTGATGCATGTAAACAGAAAACTTTCTCTTTGCCAGAGCACATGGATGAAACCCAAACTCTAAAAATGATAAACACACTTTTTCATTCAAGTCTTCCTTGTCCCAGATTTGCTCAGCTACTGTCTTTGGGATATATGATGCATGCCCTGCTACTCCCTTAGCATCTGCTATGGGCCACTATGAGAGAGAGAGAAATGGATTAAGGGGACCTATAGTTTGAGACAATATGTGCTTATGAGGCAGGTCCTGCTTGCACTGTAGGCAATCCAACATGTGTGCTGTCTGTGCAGCAAAATGAGGACTCAATTAGAGCATGAGCTAGTGTAATTCTTCTAGGTTGTTGAGACTGGTATAGGTACAAAAAGCACTGAGAGTGCAGCAGAAGTGGCTCTACAAAATGCAAATCTAAACATATTGCTGCCGAGGACCCATTGTGCCTCTTCTGGTTACTAGCAAAGCTGGGGCCCGTGCCATTGTATGACCATTGCTACTGCTCCTTGTATGAGCTGAGCAGCAGATATGAGTCTGCATTTTCACATAGGTGTGCAACTGGTCTTCAGGATCTGTGGGTTTGTCTCTCTTACCAGCCTCCTGATATGTGCATACATCAGCATACAGTGTCCCTGGCTCCCTCAGGCTACATCTGTACTGATAAAGCAGGCAGACACACAGCACAGCCCCTAGCCTGGCACGTTCATGGCCATACGCTCGGGTGGCTGGCACAGCTCCTGCTGCTGTTTTGGTCCAGGCTAACTTGTTCTCTCACAAGCAATTCCTGGACACAGCTGGAAGTCAGCACAGGCTAGAGATCATACCCTGTTGACAGCCTGAGGCTATTTTGGAGGGTAAGAAAATACAGTTATATATATATGGTTTTGCCTGGTTACTGAGGGAAAGGGAAAATGCCCTAGCCCTGTTTAGTTTATCAGCAAGAACATAGCCTAAGCCTGGGTTTGGAAGAGCAGTCAAGTTCATGAGGGAAAAGAAGGTAACCTGGCTTTTCTGAACATTTAGGACTTATTACCCTGCAATGAACATGCATTTTGCTTGCTTTTTAACCTTGCATTATAGAATGCACAAATCATCAGTCCAGATGTCAGCATAAAAATATATGGTTTTGACAACTATTATGTTACCAAAACACAGAGAGGAGAATTGAAGGGGGTGAACAGGGTAAGAAGTAACCATAATCTTGTGGAGTCTAGAAATGGCCACTCATAAATCACAGGGAAAATCTCAGGTCCATAGGAAAACACTCACCTGCCTCTAGCTGTCCTAAGCCACCAAACTCTTCCAAGCAAACTACAGGATTTCAGGCCTTTTAGTATAGAAGACCAAAACCTTAAAAATCACAATGTGCTCTAGAAAGGGAGAAACTGGACACTGCCATAACTGAAGGTCTCTGAAACAGGAGGTAGGCAGTGAGGGGAAAATGCCCAGAAGAGCTGAGGATGAGCAGTTCAGTGCAAAGAAGCTGAGGCAGAGGATATGAAACTCACAGATGTCAGACACTGCAAACATAATAATGTGAAAAAGCCAAATCCTCCGTCAGCTTGCATAGTTGCAAAGTTATTCAGCCCCAGATAGACCCTCTGGGGCTGTGTTTTTCTTCATTCAGTAATTCTATTTGATGCAAGAGGGAAGTCTGGATGTGAGACTGTACGCACAGCCCTGTAGCTCAGTTTTTCAAACGCAGACCATTTTGCCTAGCTCAGAAATGCTCTCCTATTTCTGAATCCTGGGTCTTCAGCACTGCTCAGAGGCAAGATTGGTATACTTCAAAACTGTGTAAAAACATGCTTTAGAATTGATGGTGGGATTAGAGAGGTAAGTCAGATTTCAGAGGGTGTCTGACCTGCAGCAACACAAGCATGTGATGGGATCCCCTTGCAGCACAGCAGCTGGCTGCTGCTGGAAGAGGCACAGACAGGATGGCTGCAACTACAGTGTTAAGCAAGCAGATCCCACAAACCTACTGCAGGCAGAACTGCTGAATCACAGACCAGCTGCAACCCCAAGAGCTTAAAGATCTGGATGTAGAGTTGATGATGATAGCTTGAAGTTGAATATCTGGCTGCCTGCTCAGGTAGAAAAGCAAGCAAGCAAGAGAAAGCCTGAGGAGCGAGACGACATGACTTACCTTATTCAGCCCACTGTGATTTCAGGTGTCACACAAGTCATTTCTTGGTGGAATGCAGCAATGTCCTGGTCTGGTAAAACAGAGCCAAAACTCCTTAAAAGAAAGAAAAAGGGGAAGCATTTTTTTCCTTTGTCAAATTCTTTATCATACAACAAAGAGGGGCTCAGCACAGCAGAGAAGGAAGCTAATGAGCTGCCACTAGTTTCACAGCACTAACATCCTATTATGGAAGTTATGTAGTGGGCACCTTCTTTCCTCTACATCCTTAACTTGGTGATAGTGGGGTGAAATTGCTTTTGCATCTTGGTTGCTGAATTGTACTAGCTGTGATCAAGGTCATGACATTTCTCCCAGCACCACTAGTATTGATTCTTCATCCTGTTTTGTTTTGAAAATGTTAACATCATGCACTGGTTCCATACCAATATAGTGAAAAATGGGGGGATGCCAGGCAAAGCTGTTTGTAGTATGCAGTACTGCTTCTTTAAAAGCCAGCCGTGCAGTGCAGAGACTATGCAGTGTGCACTAGTCTAGAATGAGATGGACTACAAATAAATCATTAAGCTTTTCTAGGAGGCGGATGGGACATTTTCACGTAGGCCTGTCATCACATACAGAGAAAAGATAAATAGGCTTGGATCAACTTGATGAAAATTGATAGTGACTTACACATGCCTATTCAAAACCAGTCATATCCAGATTAAGGCAGCCTCAGACAGCAATTTCCAGAATAATCCTACATAACACTTTCCAGGCTTTCTGGATGATACCAATGATACTAATCATTAGTATGTGTTGACTGGAAAAAGGCTTTAATGTGCTGATTCTGAGATTCCATGTGTATTTGCTGAATAACTAGAGGGGAAATATTTTCAAATTTGTCTTTTCATATTCATTTGGACCTGTAGCCTATGAAAGGCAGAGATGCTCTTGCGGAAGGTCCCTGCCGTAGAAAGTCATCCTGTGAATTTTAGCTGGCTGTTTTACTCTGATTAGATATATCTTTGCATGACAATATGATTTCATCTCCAGGCAAAATCTTTAAATACATCCATCAGGACTTTTTGAATAATAATTCTAAAAAAAAATACATATCCATTTTAGCCCACATTCTGGAAGTTAGAGCATTTTATGCAGGCAATCTGCTTTGATCTTCTCACAGACAACTGTGAGAACAGTTCCCCTAAGAACAGTAAAGAAAACGTCATAGCATCAGGATGTTTCTAAATAGTGTTTCAGATGGACATTAAGCAGCCAGGAAGAATTCAGCCTCTCTACTTCTAGGGATATGGGTTATAATCTCTTTCAGCTCCTAAACTTGCAACATTTGTTGTCCTGGATCCAAATTTCTTGTCAAACACTACGATGCCACAATATGGGACAGCATGTTTGAAGCACATATGACAATAGATAATTGTTTTTAAAGTTTAAAGACTATCTTTACTTGCCATCACAGCACCACCTCTGAACCTCCACTCTACATCTTTGCACAGAGAAAGGAGAGGGTGTAATTCACCCTTTAGAAATTTCAGTGTTGGAAGGGACATCAAGAAGTCATCTTCTTCATACCCTTTCAAAGAACAAGGATCAGTTATACCTAACTCACCACACCTAAGCCTAAACTGTCCCTAAAGATCTTCACTAATTGGAATTTAACTTGCATCTTGTTATCTTGCTCTAATGTGTTCATAAATCTTGTGACTAGATTTTTCTCCCTTATGAATAATTTAAATCTCATTTGTTGCAAAGAATGCTGATTTCTTCTGGGCCTTCCTGTCTTGGACTTAGTGGATAACTGACCACCTCCTCTTTATAGCAAACTTTTACAACTTGGGGAGTCATTATCACCCTTCTTTCTTCCTTTCTTTTTTATTAAAAGAAATGAGGCTAGTTCTTCCTTTGCCACATGTGTTAGAAACTGATCAATCCTGCTGCTTTCCTTTGGATTATCTCCAGTTGGTATACATCTGTCTTTAAGTGCAATGCCCCACATTGGATACAGTACTTCCACTGAGCCTTCTCCAGTGGCAAGTAGAGCAGAATAATTTCATTCCTCTGTCTTACATGCAACAGTGTTCTTAGAAACATCCCAGAATGAGATTTGATCTTTTACAGCAGCCTCAAACGCACTTGTGGCGCATTGTAAACTGCAGATTTTTTTCTGCCCAGTTACTACCTGGCCCATTTTAAATCCTCATTCCCAAGTTCTGAGGCTCCACTTGTCCTTTGCAAATCTCTGGTTTGCTGCTTTCAGAATGAAGATGCTTACCCGGCTTTGAAATCTTGTATAGTTTTTCAGATGCTTCACCTCAAGTAATACAGGCACTCTCCCTGCTTTGTTGGTCACATCGCCAGTGACAGTATTGAACAGAACATGGTCAAAAGCAGATATCCCTGCTTGAAGTGCCCTCCCAGATTCACCACAAACCATTATTAACTACAGTTCATCTGAGACTTTTCATTGCATTCAAGTACTGCTTTGAAAGCAGTAAAAATAATTATAACTTCAGTTTTAGTATGACTCAGGCATACTTACTACAGATGGAAGGAAAATTCACCCAGGCAGTTGTATCTCAGGTTGCCCTAATACAAGTGTTATTTTGAATAAATCTGCTGGTTCACTTTAACAGAAGGAACATATTACATTGAGCCTGGATAAACCACATTGTTTTTAAAAGACAAATGCTCTGAGAACTGAAAGTTTTGGAAAAAACAACGGATGAATTTGGTTTGTCAGTGATCTTGAAGATCTGTACCTGGAATTGCACTGAGGGGCAGTGAGTTTATAATGGAGATATATGTAATGATATGTAATGTAGCTTATTCAAAACAGAGAGAGAGAAAGACAGCAGCTTTGCTCTTCCTTGAAAAGCAATTTCTAGGGCTTCTGTGAAGCTTAGATCCCCAGTTCAAAGCACAATGAAATTAATTATTTTTTCCAAATTAAAATGTTGGTCACTGTTGGACACCTCAAAAGGTTCCTTGGTTCAGCAAGGATAGTCCTTCCCAATCCTGGTTTCTCCTAGACACCCCTCTAAAGACTTAGGTACAAACTGTGAAGCTGGAAACACCCTATCAGTGGTATTGCTGCATCTCATTCTAATATGTCTTTTGATTTACCATGGAGGTGGCTCTGGATATGTCCATGCAGCTGTAAGAGAGGGTATGCTTACAGAGAGATAGTCTTTCAGCAGATTAAAGCATTACCTTGTGTAATTTTATTCTTAGTATTGCTGCTGCATGAATCTGTAGACATTTCTGGCAACCCTTCTCCCTTCTGAATCATATTGTGAATGAAAGCTGTACAGTGACCCTGGCTCACCAGTCGCAGTTGTGGTCCTCTTCAGTGAGTCTGGGACTACCTTGGCTCTCACATGTCGTGGTTTAAACCCAGCCACACAGCTCGTTCACTCACTCTCCCCCTTCCTCTATTACCTCTGCTCCCAGAGGGATGGGGGGGAGAATCAAAAGAATGCAACTCCCACGGGTTGAGATAAGAACAGTTTAATAACTAAGGTATAACACAAATCACTACTGCTACCACCAATAATAATAATAATAAGGGAAATAACAAGGGAAAAGAATACAACCGCTCACCACTATACCGATCGATAATACCCAGCCCCACCAAGCACTGACTGATACCTTGTCCAACTCTGCAGTGCACTAGCCCTTCTGGGTAACTCCTAGTTACATCCCGGGCATGATGTGCTGTGGTATGGAATACCTCTTTGGCTAGTTTGGGTCAGGTGTCCTGTCTCTGCTTCCTCCCGGCTTCTCCTCCTCCCTGGCAGAGCATGAGACTCACAAAGTCCTTGGTCAGGGTAAACATTCTGACCAGCAACTGAAAACATCGGCTTTATCAGTATTATTCCCAGGCCGAAAGTCAAAACCACAGCACTGCACCAGCTACTAAGTAGGAAAAAAAATGACTGCTACTGCTGAACCCAGGACACCACAGTATATTATAAAAGCACTCAAAGAGTCACAGACAACAGAAACTGCTGCCCAGGTTTTTAAACGTCCACTCCTTAATCAATTCCAGGTTTTGAGGATTCATTTTCAGAGCTGCTGATGCCCTCAGTTACCATTCGGTCCAACTGGCATCAAAGCTTTCCAGTACGTTACAAAATCAGGATAAAAGTACTTATTTAATCTGAGTACATAAAATCAGTGGCCACTTCTGGTCCTGGTACGAATATGGAGTTGTATCATTATGGATCGCTATGCCTCCAGTTAAAGGCAAATGGAGCAATTTATCAATGCAAAACAGGCACCTCTTTAATGGCACTTAGAGGAGCTGAAGTACTATGCTCTAGAACAGAGGTAAGACCAATATCCACATTGTATTAGACAAAGAAGCAGGGTAAGTTGTGAGGATAGGTTTTCTTACTTTAAAGAGAGGGCTCACACTTAGATCCAGTAACCACATCAATACAAAGTATTTAATAGGTACTCTGGGCTGAACAATGTTCTCTAGTATCAGATACTTACAAAAATAGCCCAGAGGGAAAATTTACCTTCTTTTACATTTGTATTATGTAAGCCAAATGTTATTTCTCAATATCTTAATATTGCCTTTTTAAACATGATGTTCCCAGGTTTTTAAAATATCTGCATTGAAAAAAGAACTTCTCACCAAGAATAAAATACAGCAAGATGTAGATCAAGGGGAGCTCAGAGCTCTCCATGGCAAAGCAGAGGAGAATAAAGCCAGGGTAGTACCTTGGTGTTGACAGATCTGGAATTCCCTTCATCTTAAGCACTGTTTCACTTCACCTCAATGAGTCATGCTGGTGAATTATTAGGTTAATTATTAGATTATTCTAATACACATCAAAGGCTTTTGAAGGCTCCTGAGTCTTCACAGTTTAATATGTTCATTTATCAGGTGCAAGCAGGAGAAATGGAAAGTAATTAAATGATTTTTTTAAAGAATTTTCAAATTATCTATTATTTTCCAATCCTACTCATTGGACCACCTCTGATACTGCAGAAGCTGCAAAGTAGTGCTAAAAGGGACACCTGGGTTCCAACAGTTTCCATTATTTGAAATCATGAATTGGTTGGCATTTGAGTTTTTTACTTATAATGTGATAGCATCAAAACTTACCTGGATATTCTTCAGGGCAGAGCAAGCACTGAGGTCAATGGGTTTCTTTCCAGATAGCTTTAGAAGTAATATTTCTTTATTTCCAACAGGTCAGCTATCCTCACCATTATTTAGATAAAGAAGTTTTTGGCTTTGTGTTCCAACACCTTTTCAAAGGGGCAGACCTCTGCTTTGAACTTCAAGATACCTTGCTAACCACCATCTACTGACAGTATGACAGGGGCAGAATTCGGGAGTACGAAGAAATTACTTGCAGCAATAGGAACTGAAAATTGTTCTGCTCTTTTATTACCACATGTCAGTGTGGGATTTTCCATCCTTTCTCTTCCAAGAAGAATATGCGGCTAAAAGAATGAATAAGATCAAAATTACCTTTTACAGGAATGCAAAACACAGGTGTATGCAACTGGTCCAAACTATAGCAGAGTAGCTTACCTGATCAGTGGGCAAGAGCTGAATGAGAGGAAATAGGCATAGTCCTGGGACAGTGACACAAGACTCTGCAAAGCAGCAGGATGTAAAAGGAGGTCTAAGGGAAACAGAGAAGCTGATTTCACTTTAGAGCCCATACTTTCACAGAAAAATTGGGTCCAGTTGGATTTTTCCTGAAATAACAGGGCACAAGTAGGGAACCACAGTGGTCCAACTGAGGAGCACAGGCCTCTGAAAAAAACCAGCAATTGCAATGGATTGCTGAATCCTGCTGCAGTCTATGTAAGACCGCTGAATTCTTCTGTTTTTTTAATGAAAGGGGTTAAATAAAAGAAAATAGTTCTTGGGGAAATGTAATATAATTACATTTCTTGTTGTTTGATAAGAGCAAAATCCGTTCTGCTGTGTTTGTATTTTGCACTATTCTTTAAAATGACAGCAGAAGGTTTTATTGCTATTTATTGCTAGTTACAGAGGAGGGAGTTAGGTCATTCACTAAACCTAGCAGAGAAACCATATGGTCTAATTCTTTGTGAGAAATTTCAGTTTAATACTTACTGCATCAGGGCAACTATATTGACATAACAATAGACTGCTTTGAGGGAACTGGTTTAAGCTGTTGTACCAGGAGTCTGTGAACTGAAGTCTCTCCTCAGCAACAGGTGGGCATAAAGGAAAGCTTTTAGGGGCAGTGAGAGGGTTGTGAGGAGAAACTATTGACTTGTTCAACAAAGAAATATGAAAAATGACTGGAGCATTGAAGATGGAGGGAAGAGTATCAACTCCGCATTTCTGAACACTGAATAATTACAGGATTTCATCTCGTACATGCAAAATCAGTACTCTTCTTAGAACATCCTGGACTTAAAATATAAGTGAAACTACACAAACGCAATATAGACCAGAATTATATATTATTTACTGCATTCCTGATTGGCCTGCATGCATCAGATCCATCTTATATTTCTTTATTCTGATAATGGATCTGAATTTTGAAAATTTTGCTTTCTTCCCTCAGGCATTCTCAAATGATACTCTATTCTCTGTGAAAGTCTGTTTTTTCTATGATTCTATCTCTGTTCACTCTTTAGGAAAACCTTTTCCACCTGATGACTTTACTAATTACCCCTAAGTACTTGAGGCTTATCTAGTACAAATGTGATCTCCCTACTTGGAGCAAAAACCCTGGATATCAACTGTATTTCCTGTTAGTTCTGTGGTATGAACAGGCTAAGAGGAAATAATTCTTTGGAAAATCCACTTTGAAATCCAATTTCACTCTAACTTTTTTGGAGAATTTCATTTTTCTTCTTTCGATTACAAGATTTTGAATTGTTTACTTTTGCTACCTAACAGCAAACTGGTATAGCTGGAGATCAGCTAACAGTTGTGGCATATTTTATATATGTATGTGTATGTATGTATCTGTGTATGTGTCTCAGGGGATTGCAAACTTCAGTGTTGCAACACACAATGACGTTTTCCTTTAGCCCATGGTTCAGGAACCTACACTTGTGGGGCTGGAAATAGTTTGGTCTATCCGTTGGGCCAGATATAAGTGACTGTAAAGCAGCTGTAGAGACACAGGTTTGAGGTGGTAGATTTATTATATGTAGTGAGTGTGCTCAGGCCTGCGGTGGGACCCTGGGACCTCAGCCTTCTGTGCTGTCTTTGTAAATGTATTAGGATAAACAATATCATCTGGTTTAGCACAACCTGTCCTCTATTTCTGTTGTATTCAGTTTTCTGTAATGATGCCTCTTATTTTCTTTCATGCAGCAAGTTTCTTCTCATCCTGGCATACCACTGGAAGAGGCATCTGCCTGTTCTTTCTATACAGTTCATTCCCAGAAGGAGCAGCAAGAATTCATGACTCAGGAATGGCTCTTTGGTCCAAAAATTCCAATTTCATCTCACAGTGACAGAAATACCAACTAGTTGCAGAACATATCAGATTCCTAGATCACCAAGGTATTTTGGCATGATATATCACTTGTTAGGACACTCAGTATGTTGCTTATATTGCACAAGTACACCAAAACCCGTTACAGCCTTGTGTTCAGGCTTACTCAGTTGAACAGGCATAAATATCCATCAATACCTCAAACATTTTTCAACTATTATGCTTCTGAACAACTTTAAACTTCTGGATAGTGCACAGATAGGCACGTCATAGACAGGTAGGCAGCTGGAAATTTCTAATGTGTCATTTCTACTGATCAAACCAGCAAACAAAATATGCTCCTACTCAGCTGGCAATCTACTGCCTGAAAGAAGCATTAAACTCAGTTTCTGATTCACTTCCTCAGTGGGTGTTTCTCCAGGTAGAATTCCCTTCTTTCTCCTTTTTCCTGCCAGTTATGGCAATATATTCCTTTTTTACTTTTAAATCTCTCATGATTTGAAAAGTGCTTTAGTTATGCTGAAAGAATAGATTATTCTTTTCTTTTTGCAAAATACTCTCCTTATTACTTTGTGCAGTAATCTCTGAACTACGGAAGAAGTCACTGCTATTACTCTGACTAATGACCTAAAGGCTTAGTCTGAAAAGCACATTGGCAACCAGGTCTGTGAGCTTCTTCTGTTACAGTAATCATTGTGAAGGAACATCTTGTCCAAAGCTTCACACTGTCCCAGGGCTCTCTATTCCTGTACACAAAATGGAAAATATCTAGAGAAAACGCTACATCTCAAAAGTAAATATCTTACAAATGCTCAGTTACCAGAAACGATAACTTGGTCCTCACCTGACGTCTTTGTGAGTACGTGGAAAGTGAACTTCAGAAAGTACCCAAATCTCTCATAACTGCTTCTATTGGGCAACAGTGATTTGAATGACATGCCGAATGATCTACAGGGTGGGGAAACAGACTGGATGCAAAAATGTCTGTACCAACAGAAATCGATTTGATGACTATGTCAATTACTTTTGGCACTAAGCTTCCTGTGGGTTATTTCTGATTCATCTTTTGGCCATCTGTGACTGTTTCCTTGTCCATGCCTATTTTGGGAGAGATTTAAGGAATGCTTTGGCTATCATAAATGTTTTGGATTTTTACCCCATGTGGAATATCTGCTGTTTGGATCAGCTTTGATTGTTTCTTCTCTTTCTCAGGTAGTAAATGCTGCTGCTGAGCAATAACATTAGTCACAAAAGAGCTCCCCGAAATCAGTCTTGATCTATAAGATACCAGAAAAGAATGTAATTTGCCAGAAAAAAACCCAGCCCTTTAGTTTTATAATTTTGTGCAATGAACATTATTTTCTGAAGCATGTCTTTGAACTCCAAGTTTCTTTCAATTCTGCTGAGTTACTCGTGCTAAATAAGCTGCTGCAGCAACTTTTGCATGCTAATGTGTCAGATATTGATGCTATTTACATGAGATCTCATTTAAGAGCTTAAACACACATCTTTTAATGTTGTAGCATTACAGATTCAAAGATGGCAGAGAGAATGGCATTATGTCACTTAGCATCATTTCTTGTTTTGCTGTGTGACAACACAGTGGCAGCTTCACACTTATTTTATACTTCTTTTTTGACTAAACATCCTGGTAATGTCAGGTTTAGTTTTATTTTTCTGGGAGACATCTGTGGAATATCCAAAGAAATGGATTTGACTTTTTTTTATCATTTTATTGTAGAACTGGAGATATTGAATTTTGAAAGAGATGGAAGTAAAGGCTCTAAGATAGGAGATTGGAATTAACTATTTGCTGACAAAAATATGCATAAACCTCCCTTCAGGAGTTCAGTGGTTTTAATTTTAAAAACCATGGCCCTTTTCTTTCCTAACTCAGTATTGGTTTTGTGGTATAATGTGGGGTCATAATTATACTTTCCCTCTTATCTGTTGTAGAATCATCCAGGAAAGCAGGTCATATAAAATGTGAAATGTGAGAATGGGGGGAAGAAAATTTCAGAAATTCTTTAGTCATTACATAGTGAAAACAGTATGATATCCCTTTTTTCATATCTTTGCAGATCACCTTTAAAGGTTCCTGTTGCCATCCATTCACACCAATTGTGAGCAAGCTGTTATCTATATGGACTTAGGATGCTGGTTTCAGACTCACAGTCCCTAAGCAGTGATGCACATCAAGTAATCTTTTATTTATTTATTTGAATGCTTCAGCTTCTGAGGCTCAAGCCTGCCCAATATTCTGACAATCAGGGCTAATTACTGTATTGCTTCTCTGGCAGGTCCTCCTTAAAACATCTTAGGAATATTGTAGCTCGTCCAGGATGATGTTGATTGCTACCTGTACAGGACTTTGCCAGCATATTACTTTCACTTTATGCAGATTGGGCTCTTGCAATTTGAAGCACTCAAAGCCATTTTTAGCA
Organism: Psittacula echo; assembly: GCF_963264785.1. Classification (NCBI taxonomy): domain Eukaryota; kingdom Metazoa; phylum Chordata; class Aves; order Psittaciformes; family Psittacidae; genus Psittacula; species Psittacula echo. The sequence goes on from NC_137737.1 coordinate 123,884,340, forward strand.
CAGATAAGCAGCTTGAGAGACAGGTTCTCTGACAACAATCAAACCTCTGATCCGTGGCTTTCTCAGGTACTTTCTTGTTTGTTTGATACTCTAAGACTTACTTCTCTGAATACCTTATTGCTTCATCAGTCTGAAAGCAGCACAGCACAACGTCTAGCTTCTCACTTTGAATATTCATTTGAGGTAAGTCTTAGTTTGGCTGAGTTTGTCTAATTTTAAATGCCCTAAAAAACAAGTTGTAGACTGCTGACAAGAAAGGTCTTCCTGTCCTCCTCACTAATTGTTTTCCATATGGGTGACTTACTTTTGCTGTGCCCACTTTGCAGAACTCTACTGCAGAAGAAAAATGATCATTCCTTTGCTGTCTTCTTCTCTTGGTTTGGCCATTCAAAGTCTCAGATCCCATAACCAGACCCTTAGACTGAAACAAACCCTGACTGACAGTAGATAAAGCAGGCAAAATATAGATTTTTCTAAGCACTGACCTACCAAGGAGTGTAGCTAAAGCATGTAAGAGTCCACTTGGCTGTGAATTCACACACCAAGAAGTGCTCAGAGGATGTACTCAGCCATCCCTGAGTTAGAGTTATAGCTTGCAGCTGAAAGCAGAGTGTCAAGGTTGTTTCAGCTAAACACACAACAGGACTTTCAGTTGCAGGCTTAGCAAAAGAAATCTGGGTTTCGTCCATCTCAACATCTTCAGCACCTTGACATCAACAGCCCCAAGTTAGACACTTTAGCCTTTTACAGGTGGGAATAATTTGGCTTTTCAGAATAGGATCTGTGTAAGCCAGAGAGACAAATGAGGATCTGCCTAAGCTAATCAATGTGGAGTGTTGAGCAGATGCCAAAGAAAGGCAGGTTGTTAGAGGTTAGAACAGCCCATGGGTTGCTCTAAGTTGTGATCTGTAAAAAAAATCATTTAGGAAACTCCCCCAGCAGCTCGTAATGGTTCATTTTATCACTGATTGACAGTAAAAGTAAGTTATTGTTAACTTTTTTAACTCGTTCTATGGTAGTCACTTTTATTTAGGGAAATTCCTATATATTTGGTTGCCTGCATGAGTGCTTTCTATCAACAGTACACAAAGACTGAAGATGTGATCCAGACATGTTACCAGTTTGCACATCCAACCTTGTAACTGCATATTCAAGCTATTCACATAATTACATGCAATGTAACACAAGCAATGCTACCAATTGCAGCCCAGGTGACCTCGTTATGCTAAGCTCTTCTACAAGCAACCTGTGAGTAGTCTCCATACTTAATTCCCTGTTTATAAAATTAAGTTTGTTGCATTCAAATAAAAGTACAAGAAATAACAAATTATACCATTTGGCCAGCTGACTAAACAGGTGGTATTATGCAGCCTTTCAGTTAGAATCATAGAATCATAAAATCATATAATCAGCTAGGCTGGAAAAGACCTTTAAGTTCTTCAAGTCCAGTGAGTCTCCAGGACTGCCAAGACCACCACTAAATCGTATCACCGAGGGTCTCATCTATGCGGTTTTTGAACACTTTCAGGGACAGTGATTCCACCACTTCCTTGGGCAGCCTGTTCAAAGCCTGATCACCCTCTCTGTGAAGAGATTTTTCCTAATATCCAATCTAAACCTCCCCTGGTGCAGCTTGTAACAAGTATTGCTTTTACCTGGGAGAAGAGACTGACCCCCACCTCACTACAATCTGCTTTTTAGATGGTTGTAGAGAGCGATAAGGTCCCCCGATCCTTCTCTTCTCCAAACTAAAAAACCCCAGTTCTCTCAGTTATCCCTCATAAAACTGATTCTCCAGGCCCTTCACCCGCTTTATTGCTCCTTTCTGGACCTGCTCCAGCACCTCAGTGTCCTTCTTCTAGTGAGGGGCCCAGATCTGAACACAGTATTCTACGTGTGGTCTCACAGTTATGTCAGTATACTAGATGAAGACATTCAGTCAACTGATAATTCAACTTCAGCAACATTCAACTAGCTACCTAAGGGCATAGGAACGAACAATGAGGAAGATGAATGAGAAGTGACCAAATATATTCGTGCAGGCAGAATAATATACATCAACATCTCAGTCTAAAGGCAAATGGTTGTTCTAATTGAGAACAAAGGAGAAGTTTATTTCATGGTGCATGTCCATTTCTGAGGATTTAAATATCATGATGACTCATTGTTATGTAATAAAAATAAAATAGAAAAAAACCCACCAAAACCAAACCTGTCTTATTTTTGAGCACAGCTATGATGTGGGAGCTGAAAAATTCAAGCTGGAATTCTCAAAAGAAGGATCCTCTCAACTCAATGCTGTTATTCCCAATAAAAGTCCAAGGGCTGCACATGCCTACATCTTTCACGTTTCTTTGAAAATACAAGTTTTAAGGTCTAGAGACAGTTTTAATTTATACTGAATAAAAGTAGTGTGATTAAGTCCCATTTGTAGCAAATGGCAGGTAACCAGAACTATGCTGAGGAGGTACTTTGGTACATTTCAGACAACTCAAGAAAAAAATTTAGAATAGGGCACTCACCCCAGGTCAAACCAACTTTTTTTTTTTTTAATTGTTTACATTTTTAACAGTTGAATGTTCAAAATAGCTTGCACATGGAATACTCAAAGATTTGACACACTGCTTATTCTGATGTACAATACACATGAGCATTATGCATAAAAGTCACATGCCATGATAAATGAAGTTAGATGCATTCTAAGTATATAAATAACCCAATTAATAAAGCTGATTCTACCAACTGCATTTCATATCCAGGAAGACACTAAAATCAGAAGTGTTTTCCTTGGGTCCCAGTTGAATATGTATATATTGACCTGTTTTGAGGTGTTCTATAGCAACCTGAGAGAATCATAAAATGTTTAGGGTTGGAAAGGACCTTAAGATCATATAGTTCCAAACCCCTGCCATGGACAGCGGCACCTCACTCTAGACCATGTCGGCCAGAGCTCTGCCCAGCCTGGCCTTGAACACCCCCACGGATGGAGCATCCACAACTTCCTTCGGCAACACATTCCAGTGCAAGGGTGAAGCAAGACTTCTGTTCACACGAAGAACATAAGCTGATAAGCTTCTTATGAAGTTTGCAACAGCAAACTTCATAACATAACATAACATATTCATAACATAAACAAGAGCTGCCGATTAGCTGATGTCTGGTAATACACTCAATTCTTGCCCTTGTGTGAATTTTTGAATGAGGTTTACTATAAAGAATTTCAGTAGAAGAAGTTATATTTACGTGTAATAGGAGCTTGGGAACAAAGTAAAACATGGAAAGGAAAAAAATTGAAAGAGAATGAAAATGCATTTGGGGAACTAAGCAGTGAAAAAGAACTGGCAAAAACCCTCATCTGTTATGAAACAAAGAATGAAACTCATACAAAGATCTGGTGTTACCTCAAAGTAAACAGAGAATGAAAGTTAGTATTTTTGGCTAATCCTTTGATCAAAACATGTCTGCTTACAGTTGCTGCCTGTAAGAAAGCCTGTAAGAGCAGCCTGAGTATGTGTAAGTGCTTTGGTGAAGTAGCCTGTAACCTCCCTAAAAAGCCATTGAAGAAATAGGATCATAGAATAGTTGAGATTGGAAGGGATGTCTGGAAGTCTTTAGTCCAACCTTCCGTTCAGAGCAAGCTCAGCTAAAAGATCAGGCCACATGCCTCAGGTCTTTATTCAGTCACCTCTCACAAATCTCCAAGAGTAGAGTTTGCATGAGAACCTAGACTGCCTCTTCCACTGCTTGGCTGCCCTTAGGGTGAAAAAGATTTCCTTTATATGTAATCTAACCCTCATTATTTATGTATGCTCACTGTCTTTTTTCCTTCTGCCGCATACTGCTTTCAGCAGCCTGACTCTGTCTTCCTGATGACCTCCTCGTAGGTACTAGAAGGCCCTGCTTAGGTTCCCAGAGCTTTCCCTTCTCCTGGACAAACAAATCCAGATCCCTTGGTCTCTGGCCCAAAGGGTAGCCTCTGACCATCTTGGTGGGCCTCCACTGAACTTGCCCATTTGATCAATGTCTTTCTTGTACCAGGTGGGACAAAATTTGATACAGTACTCTAGGTGTCATCTAAGGAGTGCTGAGAAAAGGGGAATGATCATTCCCCTTGACGTACTGGATACTGCTGTTGATACAGCCCAGGATGCTGTTGGCCTTGTTGGCTACACAGGCACACAGCAGGCTCACAGCAGAGATGCTCCCCTGCTTGAGCATCCACAGCCTGTATCTCTGCAAGGAGTAAACAAAGTGCCTCACTGCAGTACTGGTGACCCTGCTTCTGAATCAGGAATCCTGAGCTCAGCCCTGAATTCATCTGACAGCTCCAGACAGAAAAAAAATTATACTTATCAGCTTCTGAAATGTGTGGTCTTCTTTAACGATAGGGACAACGAGGTGACAATTTATTTCCTCTGACAATATGTTATACTTTATCTTAACTCATTTCACTCCTATGTTTTTTTGTTTGCTTTTTTTCCTGACCTGGCAGATTATAAGCAAGGCACTTTTTAGAAGTTATATCACCTGAACTCTATACCCAGGAAATATTCAGAGGTACCTGACGCTAAAATAGAACTTGTTGAGCTCAGGAATAGAAATCATGCATGCTGCCCTGAGATTACTAGGGATTTGCTTGGAATAAACTGGGTTCTTTTCACAGGTTCAACCACAGGAGTTACAGTTAAACCAGCTTTAACTCAGTAATAGTCTGCCTGGGATGTAAGGTGTAATACCTCACTTTGAGCTGTCAGAGCTCCTGGTGCCTCAGCTGTCCCTACAGCACACTGCAGTCACTTCTGCGCGGTGTGGGCATATCAGTATTTTGTATGAGATATCTCTCAAGTGTGTTGTAATGCCTTCTGGGTAGCTGCTGGAACTAAGAATGAGCTAATATACTCTCTCCCTCTGCCAGACTTATTAGTTTAGAATGAGTGTTGTGAGGACTACGGCTACATGTCTGCCAATACAGAGCTTTGGGGTTTGCAGTTGGCTCAGGGAATGAGCACGATGAGATCAAATCTGCCTGAAAAAATACTCTGTAGATGTACCCTACCATTGTCTCACAACTAAGTTAAGCTATGCTGGCTGCAATATTTTTTTTCTCTTCCCAATTAATTGTAAGTTTTTGCTTATCTTAGCGGAACAAAGTGAGTTTTTACACTGAGAAATGTACACCTTTAAACGAGAAGCTTATTCTGTATTAGTTTCTATTTCTTCTTTTTACAGACCTTTAGAGAGAGAACTCTCTGAGCCAAAAATCACGAAGTTCCCTGTTAATGTGAATAAACCTACGGAAGAGCTTAAACAAGTTTCCTGCTGAAGACTGAACTCTTCCTGTGCTTGCATCTGTGCAAGTATTGTCTCCATCTCTCAAACCCCACAAATACCCACCCACTTGATAATGAACTGTAGCTTTTGCCTCCTCACATGTACAGGGACATGTCTAGCTCTTGGAAGCTGTTAGGCAGATTGAAAGGAAGTGAGAGAACTAAAAAAGAGTCTGGGTACAAGTTAGCTTGTTACAGTAGGTCGCCCACACCACATGACAAGGTGACTCATGAGTAAGCAACTGCTTCATACAGGAGGAACTCTCAGAAGTATTTTGCAGAAATAGTTTCTGGCCTTCTGCTCATGTTGGGGAAGCTCCTCATGGCTTAAACCTGTGCCGTGTCCACGCAGAACGGCTAATCCCTCAGAGCACTCTGTTTGAAACACAAGCCTGATGTCATTTCAGTATTTGCTAGAAAGAGCATGAATCTGCCGGTACCTAACCCTAGCCTTGTGTGAAAATAATGCAGTGTATCTTGTTCTAAGAAGAAAGGGTGATGTGAATTTTAACTAAAAAATAAAAAATAAATAAAAATTCTTGCTTGTAAGCAAAATCCCCCAAAGCTGCCACCCAAAATTGGGCAGAAATTTCCTTTCACTTTAAGAATACAGTTGCTGTCAAAACCCACCCTGTTTTCAGTTGATTTCATTCACAGAAAATTTACTGCAAATTTCATTAACTCTGCTTTCTGTCTTTAGAGAGGAAGAGCTGTAGATTAGAATTTGTTGATGAAACAGGACATGTAGTGAATAAATGCTGAATATTCAGCTGAATAAGTGTTATTTCACGACCATAAGATCTAATTATGTCAACACAAATATTTTAGCACCAAGTAAAAAGAAACCTTAATAAAATTCAAGTAGCTCAATGGAAAGAAAGTGACATTGAAGTTAAAGGGCATGGAAGTTGAAATAAGCAAATGGAAAAAAACCCTACATATTTCAATGCAGTTTTATTTTGCTTTTAAACAAGCTATTATTATGTGTAAGATGAGTGTAATTTCAGAAAAGAAAATAGGTATTTGCCTTTCTCAGTGTGCAAAATAGCACACAATAGCACTTGCCTAAGATTTTTTGAAAGCTGCCACTTCTTTGTTAAATCTTTCTTCCTCTTTCTAAAAAAATTCATTGATTCTGGAAAGTACTTGGCAGTGCTTAAAATCCCACTCCCACTGAGTCCACACAGGATTTTGTCATTGACCTCAGTGGATGAAAACTTTACTTTGCTTCTGAAAATCTTGCCCATGATAGCAAGACCATTTTATCACAACATGTCTATAATCAGCTGCTTTTTAAACTTTTCAGTCTTATTTGAAATTTTTAATACCAGGAAAAGGAAAAATAAAATAATTAACCAAGCTTCTACACAGCCACAAACATTTCCAATTTGTAATTTCAAGTGTTATCTCTGGGAAGAGGTTCTAATCAGTCTCAGAAATCTTCTTGGTTTACATCCAATCACAGGCTTGAGGCTGAAACACTTTGTGCTTGCAAAAGATTGCCGAGAAATGATTGAAAGACTAAGAACCCTGCGTGGGGTTGCTTTTTCATTGTTTTGTTGGGTTTTTTTCCACAAACCCCCCGAATCAACAAGCAATTTGAGAAATCCATGATGCATTTAATGAGCCACAGTGTACAGGGACATATTTTATCAAATGAATTTTTCTGAATTGTTTTATTAGCTTGAGACACAAACAGTACCAACCAGAAAAAGTAGATGGTGTGGTTGGTGATAAGTTTTCAAAGCTTTTGGAAGGAAAGGGGTGATGTTTCCCATACAAATAAAGATGTCAATATGTTTTAAAGTATTACTGGATAATAAAAATATAACCAGCAAGCAGCTCTTCAGAAACTTTCTTGACAATGAAAGAGGAAATAGAAAAAGCAAGATTGTGAGAATTCGTCTGCAAGTTTCCCATAGGAATACGTAAGCACTAGTTAAAGAAGAGCCTCTTCCTGTTACTGCCCTGCAGCTCGATTAAATTGTTCTCACAGGGGCTGGGTTAGGCTCTGCATGTCCTTCTCTTTCAGAAAAATCATCTTACTTCTGCATCTACACTGAATCTAGAATTTCCATTTTCACTGGTATTGTTAGAAAATTGATTTTGCATTAGTAATTTTGGACTTATACCCTAAAGTATCAGAAAAGTTTATTAGGAGATTTAACATCCCTAAGTATAGAAGCTTGTTTTGCTAAAGGTAGCACATAAAAAAAGTAGTACACTCCAGGAAATGGCAGCCTTTAAAGGCCATCAGTCCTGCCTTCTCTATTTAAGGCATTTCTAGCAGCAACATATTTTGATCATAGTTGGATCTCTGTGGTTAAACACCTGTTAATCTATCTGTCTTGTTAATTTGGGAAGGCAAGAATTTTGGTGTCGCCATACCCAGATGTTGTCACTTGACTTAGTGTTCAGCTGAATGTCTTTGTAATTTTTCCTCAGAGCAGTACTCCAGATGATAGTGGACTATACTCTGTTTACATCCATCACTCTTCCTTTTTGTGTCTTCTATGTGTGCTGTTAAGAACTGCAGTAGTTCACCTTGAATTCAGCCTTGCTTCCAGATTTCATAACCTCAGTAGGATCAGCTGTACGACTCCAGTGAGCTAAAATTCGTGTCTGAGTCAGCACATGGAAATTCCCTCCAAACTATGGGATTCCTGCCAGCATTTTCAGTATTGCTTAGCAGCTTCCATCAACCAAATTTGAATACAAACACCAGCTTCTACAGGCTCTCTCTCTCCCACTTTTTGCAGATTTTACAATTGTTCTATACAGCGAAAAAGCCCATGAGCTATAAGAGCTGCTGAAACAAAATTCTGGAGCAGACATAAGGTCTGTTTTTTTAACAATGTGAGATTTGCATTCCTGTTTTTCCTCTAATGCTTCTATTCATCTTAGATCACCGGCTTTGCTTTCTGTCTTACCCATTAGTCACACTGACTTGGCATTTCTAAAATGCTCATATAGGGACAAATATTCCTACTACCTTCAGGGCTCATCCAACCTCTTTATATGCAGTGATAACTGCTGGGGGTAAGCAAGAGAGAGGATTCACCAAACACTTCCCTTCCAGGGAAAACTCTTGTGAATAAAAGCTGCCAATTCCTTTAGTAATGTTTGCAGCCTTTTTTATAAGCAAACCAGCTGAAAGCATTGCTATTTGAAAAATATTCATAGAAAGGAAGAAGCATCTATTTTTAATGGGAATAAATATTCAAGAGATTATTCACTCTGTGCCAGTTTTAAGAAGCCTTTTTATTATTCTCCAACTAAACTGTAGGTGAGAAGTGAGGAAGGAAGAACACGGTGTTCACAGATAACATGAATGTAGTTCATCTCCAAAGTATGATGCTCATGTCAGGTTATCAAAAGAAATAATGCCATGTGACCACTCACATGATGAAAGCAAAAAATGGTTACCCCTGCTATGAGTACATTTAGTACAAGTTAGAATTTATTTTTGATGATACAAATATAGACTTTGTATGTCAGTCTAACATTGTCTGATAAATAGCAGTTGTGTCCAAATATTTGACACAGGAACATTAACCCTGGAGTAGATATAATGCGTGCCTATTTGATTTATATGGAGCCTTCATTTTTCATTCTGGCTCCATACGGAGACTTTCCAAAAGAAACTTGCTAAAACTGCACCACAGAGAAGTATTATCTCCCACTCAGGTGCTGATTCTCCATCACAATAATCAAACAAATCTCAGGGGGTTCATCTAACAAAGGCTGGAAATTAGACGTGTATCCACGATTTGATTCCCTTCTTTATTAAATAGGAATCAAACCCATCCACATCAGAAGCTGCACCCTCATAGCAAGATCATGGGAGAGGTACTTTCATAATTTTTATCCTTAGAAAGCCATAAATAAAGATGGTAAGTAAGCCAGCAAGTATTACTTTCTAATCTAGTGATCAAGACAGCCACTTCAGTGGAGTCTATGAAATAGAGGGGCTGTACTCAAAGGTCCACATATGATATGTAAAACTGGTCATAAGGCAAAATGCATCTTGACTTAGTGTGCAGTTTTCATTGCTCACAGAGTGAATAATCTCTTGAATATTTATTCCCATTAAAAGTAAATGCTCCTTCCTTTCTATGAATATTTTTTCAAATAACAATGCTTTCAGCTGGTTTGCTTACAAAAAAAAAAAATCTTCTACATCAGCTTCGTTTCCTTAGGTTATAATATTATGGGCCACTTACTCTGTTCTTCTAAATTTTCAGAGACTGAATGCATAACACAAGCAAAAAGGATTGGAAACAAATGGGAGTGCTGGCTAATTCTTTTCTTTGTCCAGGAATATGTTCTAGAATGAGAGGGAAAGATGGAGTCCAAGAACAAAACACACTAACTACCACTTTTGCTTTCAGAAGTGGCTGTAAATAAAAGTGGTCTTGGTCCATTGTGCCTTTTTTCAGCTGAAAATCTCTCCAAAGTGCTGAGGCAGGCATGTAAGTTTTTGAAGAGGCAGGATTTCAGAAGTTGGATTAAGAAAACTCTTCTCACGGGCTTCTTTTTGTAGATGTCAGTCTGAAATGTGTAACTGCCCAGTCATCACTGAGCACAAGGTAGGGCAGACTGTTCTTGTGGCACATCACCAACAAAATAATGTATTCCTCACAAAATTGGAAGGAAAAAATATGATATCTGAGCCCTAGGAAAAGTACAGTACCTGAGCTCTGGAAAGTGCACCCATATCCATGTGCTCAGGTCTGCTAAAAAATGGGTATGCATCATATTCCAATAATTTGTCAATGAGTCAAGGGACAGAAAGTTGCAAGAATGTACTTCTACCTGAGAAAATGAAGGTGAGTTCTCACTGGGCTGGGGTGCAGAAAGGGAGGAGTCTGTAGCAGGAATCTGGAATAGCGTAATGATGCTGCCAGACTGAGCCCTTAGCAGGTTGCATGGCATGACAAGGTTGTAACTGAGGTGCAGAGCAGGACCTTTGAACAAAGCAGTGTTCTTGAGCATTGCCTACTTTTGTGTCAGCTCCTGCAATTGTTTGTTTTTTCTTCATATTTCTATTACTCTTTTCATTTTTAGCTGCCATTTCTCTGCTCCTCTAGAGATGACCTTTTCTGTACTCCTGTCTTTCACTTTTCCTGACCCAGAGACTTCTCCAGGCAGACTGTAATCCTGGCTGCTGGGTATTTGCACAGGATGGAGCAGCTGAGACACATAAGAAGTGGTTATTGTAGTGAGTCTAATCACCACGACAACCACCTCACAACATCTCCCTACTCTTGGCTGAGCTTGTAGATGTTTTTCCCCTTAAGCTCCCTCTGTAAAGACCCCCAGAAGAAATCCTGGGTTCTTTAGTAGAAAGTGTTACTGCCTAATGCTTGTGCCCAGGCAGATGTCTGCTATTGCTTTGAGTTATTGACTGCGAGCAGTGTGCTGCAAAAGAAATCAGCTGTGACAGTAATGGCTCAAACCCAAGAGGTTAATGATGCTGAGGTAGAAACTTGCCAAATACCCTACAGTCACGCATACAACCCAGAAACGCAAAGGTGGCTAGGAACCCAAGGCATTTCTCAATCTGTGCAACAAAAGGTTTTTGTATAGATCATTTCCATTCTGTATCAGCTATTTTAATAAGCATGGTTGAATGTTTACTCATTGCAGGTTTCATACCGCCATCAGCTTGAAGATTTTGAGACCTGTAGCTCTTTTAAGAGCACTGAAGAGGGCACATCTGAACTCCCTGGGGAAGCGATGGCAGTTAGCTGGAAAGGACATACAGCAGCCTAAAAAAAGGCTAGAAAAAACTGGTTAAATGGTTTTGCCAGAGGCTGTGGTATAAAAGTTTCTAAAGTTTTCATTCTAGAAAAACAGTCCACTTAAAATAGATTTCTAGCTGCATGAATCCCATTTTGAAGATGGATCAGTGGTAGAAGACAAGAGGGCTTAGACACACTAAGAAGTCCAGATAAATGCAAAAAAACAACAGCCATTTATTACTTTGAGCAAAATGTGCATGACACTTTCATAGCCCACTGTGTTTTTAGCACAGTACAAATGGCTGTCAGTCATATATCTCTCTCTCTTTCTCCATCTCAGGTACATGTTGGGCATCTGCATGCGTTTGCAGCTTCTGTCCTTTGTGGATTGCTTCAGAGTTTGTGCAGGAAAGGGATGCTAGCCCTAGTTGGCTCTTTCATCTTCTCTGAAATGACAGCTTTTAGTGCTACCATTTTCTGGGAGTAGTCCTGTGGAGCAGTAGCAGAACTTCCAATACTATAAATTCTTTGAGGGGGCACTTTTTGTAGCATTGGAAACTGTCCTGAGAGTTTTATCTCTGCATCACCTGCTTTAAGAGATACTTGTCCATGCTGACATTTCCATGTCAGTCATTGCAGCTGAACCAGTCCCTTCTTTGTCTGTGGTTTCTCCATAGTTTCTGCCAGGGTGTCAACATAGCTTTTATAACTTGAAGTTATAGGATGAAAGCTAGGATGTATCTGTAAGGGCATCGGAATTTAAATGGAATAATGAGATGCCATCAACAGTGTCTCAGAACATTAGAAGTCACTGTAGCAGCGAGATCACTCTAGACGTGCCTACTGTAAGATGCACAAGGATAGAACAAAGGTCTATCAACATTGTTATGCAGGGAACAAGTATTAAGTGCAAGACAGTTACAAAATTAGCATTCTCAGTTCCAGAAATCAGTGGTTTAAAGACCTCCTGATTCAAATAGCAGTGGGAGAAATGCACGAATGAGGACAAAGTACCAAACATCTGCTTGTATTTTGGTAACTAAAAGGTTGCGATCCCATTTCTAAAAACTATGTTCATCTCAAAGCATGACTTCTTTTCAAAATAAGTGTTCCAGCTCTCTAAAGGTCTATAGTCTTTGACTTTTTAAGGAAAACACAAAAGATAATGGAATTTGGAAAGTTTTTAATTTTCAAAAGAATAAACCTGAAAATATCTATGTAACCAGCTCATACAGCAGCCTCAAATACTTGTGGGACTCCCAACTCTCAAATGGAAATTAATCTCGTTTGACTGAGAGGTCGTAGCTACTTACTCCTTCTTCAAAATAAGTGGAAATTTGATCATAGCAATACATGGCAAGTTGTTAAACTTGCCTCACATGAATGGCAAGTGCCTCCAGGCTAATATAGCAAAATTATGTTATGGTCATATGTCTACTCAAGTAGTAGAGGAGGAGAGGAGTATCTAAACTTAGGTGAGCCATACGCAGTCTAGGCATATGAGATGCCTAGATATACACCAGTAGACGGTAGCTCAGTACAGGATGGAGGTTGGCACTAGCACACTGGTAGCCAACCAGCTGCCTAAAGGCCATGAGGAAAGAGAGTGGTGGGTGATGGTATAGACAGGATAAATTGTTTGAAAGATATGGGGCCCTTCAGCTCCTCACAGGCTATTGCATACACAAGGTAGAATGAATTAGTTAAAGCTACCAGAGCATGCAACTTCAGCTCATAAAATGAGCATTAATCTTTCTGCAGTCTCTCTGACTGCAGAGCAGCAGCTTCTTAAGATATGCTAACTTGATCACTTGAGATATATACATACTATCCATATAGTAATCTATATTTCTAATATAACCAGTAGTGTTTACCTAGTTCTTTGTTTCTAAAAGAAAATCAGATGTCCCTCAGTAAACTGCATGGCTATCTGTCTCCAAATTAATCTTTTTCAAAAAAACTAAATAGAAGTATTTTAATAGAACTCCAAAACTTCACGAAAGGAACTGGATTTTAAGAATAAGCTCTGTTCATAAGACATTACAAAATTTATTTACTCTTGCCATTTTAGAGAACAGTTGTTCAACTTGAATTTGAAGGTCAGAGATTTGTTTTGAATTTGAAATGGAGAAAACAGATACTGAATGGAACCCAAGGCATGACTGAATACATCTCATATAAGGAAGTTTAAAAATACAAAACCCATTGCCTTTTATATTTTATTTTTATTCTGAGCAATCAATGCTTATACCTCAACAGAAGACCAAAAGCTGATGTGAGCCATCACAGCCTGTTTTAACATTGTCAGACTATAAGAAAATACAGTGTGTACATATTTTATCTCATGATTAACCAGTCTCACAAAGAGGATAAACATAAAGGTTTCATTTTAATCACTCTGCTCATTGTCATATTTTCTCATCATTTTGGAGGCAAAAAATAGCAGTTTATACAAGACAAAAGTTGGGAGTTTTTTCCTTTCCATTGAAGAAATTCATGTTAATTATTCTTCTGCACCTGCCTAATGGGGCTGAAGTAATTCAATTGTCATATTGTTGTAGATTGTTGCTTTGTGTAATGTATCACCCCTGCTGTTTCACTTTAAAAAAAAATTCTATACTCCTCCATTATTCAGCAAGGGCTAATGATTATTCCAGCATTTGTACTTGCTGCACTGTTGTTTTGATTTTAATTGACTTCACTTTTTTAATTAAGTACACTGATTTTAACTGTGTTGTTGACATGCATGGGTTTGTCTTTATCAGTATTTCTTTCCATTTGCATTCCATATCTACTGACAATTTACTTAGGTCCGTTCTATGGCAGTATACAAATAAACACTTTGCAAGGTTCATCATCTCATTTCACATATTATATTTATCTAATGGCCTGAAAAATTTAAAAAAATCTGAAAATATTAACTTGAAATATGCACTGCTTTTAATTTTAAACATTATGTTCATAACAGAAAATCTCTTAATTGCTAGGACAGGCCTAATTTATCTTTTAAGCAAGTTAAGCAAATTAATTTTTAATTTTGAGTTTACCACGAAACTTCATAAATGTACTTTAGAAGTTCACTTGAGCTGGCTTTACTTTACAGCTTAAGAAAAAAATTAAAATCTTTGTTGTTGCAAGATGTTAATGCAAATACCAAATGGGCTTCTGAAATCAGATCAGTGTCACTTAATTCCTACAATGAAGCAATTCTATTTTCCAAGGAGTAATTTTTTTTCTAAACCTGAAATATATTCTTGTTAAGTCTTTGGACTTAATCAAATCAGTTAACTGATTTGTCATAAGCACTATCCATTATAAGCACGGCATTAAGCAAAGTCTTCCTGCAGAATTCATTCCCCTCTTCTTCCCCTCTGGCCCCAGGTCTTGAAAGTTTGTTTCATCAGTTATCACAGCACAGGAAAATAATAATATGAAAATAATAAGAAAATTGACCTAAAAGGAAATAATTTCTAATTAACATTATTTAAACAAAAGTGGTATACATTGCACTGGCTGAGAAATCACTCAATGCAAAATTCAAAGTAAATCAGAATAAAATAATCCTGTTACATTATTTGCACAGATTTTAAACCCAAGCCTGGCTGAGTCCCACTGACAGATGTCTTATTTTAGTGAGGAATTTGTGCAAGGCATGGTATGTCTGTTTTGTCATTGAAAATGGTATCAGGCATGTTAGAGAGAGGAGCAGTCTCCCTACTCTCGTTTCCGCAAAACCCATTGACCCAGCACTGTCTGTGAATGAAACATGACTTATTTCTCCCTGGAGCTGTATTCAGACCTCATGGTACGACTGTCTCAGTGCTGTTTGCTGAGCTTTTATTCTAAAAATGGAATGACTAAAAGACAACCCACAAAGTACCCACAAAGCATCTTATTAGTAAAGCAAGAAGCCAGTTTCTGAGTACAGATTGGGCCATACACCACTGACCACTAAAAAAGTAAAGAGAAAGGAAGAATTTCTGTGTAAAATAAAACACAAAGCATACCACTAAGAAAATCATAACAGCCAATGTTTCCATACAGCTTTGCTCCTCTTTATTTATGTGCATTCAGCATCATATTTCATGCATGAGAGGAGCCTACTGATTCCAAGTATTTACAGGCATAATTCACTTCTTTACAAACTGCAAAAATAGCACCCTCTCTCCTCCGTACATGTGCATCCCTATTCCTTGAGATCCTTCTTTTAAAATGTTTAAGTTTTGAGGCTTTGCAGTGTAATTTCTAGATTTCTGTGTCACAAAAAATGTTTTGGGTTTCTTTAACTGTTTCTGAAAGTTTGGATTCTCATCTCCTCAGGTGCATAGGACCTGGTGTTTCATGATAAAGATTAAAATCCATGCAATTATTGACAAAAATGTGGTCTCGATGCTGTGTGATCACAAACATGGAGGCTTTCTGGACACAATTTCAGTTCTACTCACAAAACAGTGTATCTCTTCAAGAGGTTTACCTGCAAGATGGTCAGTAACTTAAATGAGCCATTGCTATTATACACATACTTTAAAAATGGGCTAATACACAATTTAAAACTGCAGATACTGAAACATTTATTATGCAGTAGAAATGACACACAGATAGCAAGACGAAAGAAAAAAATTCAATTGGGAGTGATGTTAACTGGCCAATAAAAAGCAACTTTTCTCGGCAAGGGCACTAATATCTAATTTGGGAATTTAGAGAGAAACTTCCATGTATTTAAAGAAGCCACAGCAACGAAAATGGAAACGGAGCAAAACTGGTCTAGAGGCTGAGGGGGAAATCTCAGGGAATTACAATAAGAGGATCTGTGAGAGAACTGGAAGATTTAAGCAAAGCTGAGAGACCCCACATTCTGCTGAAGGAAGAAAAAGGAGAGCAACAATTGGCTTCCATTAAATATGCAGAGGAGTTAGTGTTCTGTGCACCATGTCAAGGTAAGTTCCAAAGCCCTCTAGGGAAATGAAAAAGAAACTAAAGTATTTTTGTCCTCCCACTCTTCCCTCTAAGAGTTAAAATTCTGGGGCCTCTGTACAATCATTTCACACTACTATTGCAGGACCCAGGTTTGCAACCACTGCTGTGTGTTTTGCTCCAGGAATGTTTTGAGATAGAGGGGTAAACAAAAACTCTACAGTCATTGTGCAAATGTTAAGGAAATGCTGTGATTTGATTTAACACTCCTCCTAGAGCATGTAGCAAGGCATTGGTGATAGGTCGGATTCATTTCTTTCACCTCATGGCTTGGCAGTTTCTTTGGCCTTAGGAATATGAATATCAGGTATTGACCTGCAAAACCAGACACTGACCTGACAAGCCTAAATGTTAAAAAAATACTTAAGGAAGTAACACTTATAACACCAGCAAGAACAGGACTTCAGGCTTTTTCCTTGAAAGGCTGTCCCTGCAACAATGAATTACATCAGGCAAAAATAGAGAGCGCACTGTCAGTTATAAAGGTTGTTGCAGTGATCATCTTGTATTTCTGAAACATTTCTTCTCATTTGCAGTTCAGCGACTTGACAGGGCTATTGCATTTTCATTCTGATGCCAGCGATTCATGTGCAGAAACAGGTGGAGATGTGGGGGCTAGTCAAGGTGGAGCTTTGCATTAACACCCCAGGAGCTATCAAAAGGCCATGCCAGGGCAGGGGAGTCAGCAAAGGCTGGGGTGGGAGCTCTGCCCTCAGACTCCTGCCAGCAGACACTGGATTCAGGCTGACCCACAGCCATCCCCACAGGGAGCATCACAAACCATTGATGCACAGCAGGAGAAGGTGGGAATGGATTTTGAGGTCACTGCTCTCCCTAGCCAGAGCGGAGCCTCTCAGATAGTTCAGTGAGCTGGATCTCACCCTAAAGCTGGTCCTGCTTTGGTGTTCTGCACACAGGGCTGTGCAGGAAGGCCAGGGCAGAGAAGTGATTTTGAGCCAAACTCTGGGCGAGCAAGCTGCCACCTGAATCCACAGATCAGAGGAAGCTGGGAGCACGTTTACCTTGATTTTGCTCACATGCAGTTGGGGTTTTCTCTTTCTACATCCCTAAGTACAGCTCCAGGTCCCTGCTATCAGACCTCCTTGTCTCCATACATGGCAAGACTGTCCTTACCCCTTCATCCTTAATCCTGCTAGTCCTTCCCAGCCCTTAAACAAATTCCTATTTTATTCAAAATCTGTCTTAAGGAACATTCTCCCTTCTCTAACCTCCCTGTGCCACCCTTTGGATTGCTGGAGCACTGCAGCTCTCCCCTAGCTCTTCATCCGCACCCCTATCCTTCCCCTCACCATCTCCATCCTCTCAGGGGCTCTCTGCCACTTGTGACACTGCCACTGAGCTTGGGAAGAGACATGTGGCACCAAAAACCATAAACGAGGCCCATGGCTCCAAACCATCCAGTATAAAGAGGACAAGCCTTCCTGTGTTCAATAGTAAAATGCCTGCGTGACTTCTGGCTGAAATACCAATTCAGTGGGTGAGAAGTCTGGATCGTGGGTATCCGTCCAGACAGACTTGTCAGGAAAGTAGACCAGCGACCCAGCAGCACAGGATCATAGAAAAACTTCAGTAGATGATTAAAGGAAAAGAAAATCCTACCCCGTGAAGATTCATTCTGCAGGATTTGCAAATGGAATTCAGCAAATGCAATTTTTTAAAACTATTTCTACACTGCTTGAAGTTTAAATTACAGCACAAACTTTACTGTGGAATTGCTCTTGATGTCTAGATAATTATATGCTGTCTGCATCCCTCATATTTTTGCATATTGATAACTTACTACTGGTTTGTTGTAACCTGATAATTTTCCTGTAGTTTTATTATTTATAACTTATAATGTTTTTGTTTCATATAAAAATATTATACTATTATATACTGGACTGAATCATTTTTTTAAGCTTCAGCAATTTCCAGTGCTTACAATTAATTAAATACAATGTATTCTAATAGAAAAATTCCAAATGGTACTGAATGATCTTTTAATGTTAACTGTGTGGTTTATGGACTTCTTTTCCTTGTATGCACTTTAAATATTTTATTGTTTTCTTTTATTATTACTTTTATGCGATTTCAAAACAATAGATTCCTTAGTCCATTGTCTTATAAATTAGATCAGCGTACTATTGGTAGAAATATTGCAAGCAAATACTGTATCTCAGTTAATATAAATACATCAATATTTCATTTATAGTTTACAATTCTATTACCATCCATTAGACTTTTAGACGTGGAAAATTTTATCTCAGACCCGTTTTTTCATCCATTCAACTAAGGAAACCATATAAATATTATGCCGTGTTCTTCTACACCATGTTTAAACAAATAGGTTATTATTTTTTCAAAGGACTCATTCTTGGTTGTGTTTGCTGTTCCATTTTCATGTGTTTCTGTAAGCAATAATGTATTTTATTAACTTTTAAAATCTCTCAAATCTTCATAACTCTTACTGCTTGCTTTTAAATGCAACCAGAATTATTTTTAAAGAATGATAGATACAATCTATGTACTTTATTTAAAGTCTATTTGTAATTTTCCTCAAGGATGAATCACATTTTAGAAGGATCTGGCATACAGAGCTTAATTTTCAAGAGGGCCACGCAGCACGATTTTAGGGATATATTCCTGGTCCTTGCTGCCAAAGCCAGATTTTCTAGAAACCTCACATTTTGTCAAGCGGGCTCATTTTCCAAAGCACATAGGTGTATTCCTACCTTAGTCACCTCCCCCCTTTATAAAACCCTTAGCCAAAATACACTTTATATCATGATAGCATTCATGGCTATCTTGTGTGATGACCTCATTTGGGCACTTATTTTGTTGTCTAACTGAGAACAGAGCTCCTTAGCAAATTCTGTCGAGCTGTGTAATGTGTGCAGCTAGGTTTGCCTCCTGTTTGGTGAGGTCCTCTAGGTCACAACTGCATGTTTGTTTTCTCCATCCAGTGCGTAATTTGGTTTTTAATAATGTTTTTGACCCCATTTGCGAATTGCGTGCCATAACTAGGAAGGGATGGGCCCTGCAGTAAGTAATTAAGTCTGCAGGAGCAGGGCTGCTTATTTTTCATTGCAGCAGATAATCAGAATGCTATTGCTCAAGTGTAAAATGCAGAAATTAATGATCCTATATAATACAGATTAAAGCTTTCATTTTAAAAACTATCAGTGCAGAAGAACAAAAGTAGGGAGCCCTGCACCCACTTTGGAATTTCAATATATGATATCTCTAACATATTTGAGGAAGCTGCCTGAATACAAACCAGAACAAAATTCAGTCATGTAAGAGTTTAAATAAATGATTAGATCTGAACTCTAACTGTGCAGTCATCCTCACTGCTATTTAGGAAAAGGCGTTGTTGAGTGTAAACATTGTCCAGTTCATTTTGCAACTTTCAAGTTTTTATGGGCTTAATAAAGCAAAAAGATCATTTTCCATAATTAGACTAAAACTGTGTGTTACAAAGAGCAAAGAACAAATAGAATGATTTTAACTCCTTAACTCCTTACAAAAAAAGAATTTAAAATGTTTCATTTACACCTGAGATAAAATAATCTCAAATTGCTAAATTGCTCAGTCAGTATCACAAACTGCCTGTAATATTCCCACAGCTTAGTGACATGACTGAAGAAAAGATATTTATTTGTTTCCTGTATTATTTAAATACCAGTAGTCATAATCTGGTTTTCTGGGGATCAGATTTCTAGACTCACTTTCACTTCCCTGACTAGGCTTTCCGGAACTGTTTTCTTCTATAAAGTCATTGTCTTTTAATTTCACACACACAAAAAAAAAAAAAAGAAAAAAAAAAAAGGGACAGCTTCCACTTTCCCAAACATCAAGTTGTGGTCAATGGCTCAAGGTGGCTCGAAGTGGCGACTGGTGTCGAGTGGTGCTC
Organism: Psittacula echo; assembly: GCF_963264785.1. NCBI lineage: Eukaryota > Metazoa > Chordata > Aves > Psittaciformes > Psittacidae > Psittacula > Psittacula echo. The sequence goes on from NC_137737.1 coordinate 123,904,301, forward strand.
CTCAGGGGTCAGTATTGGGATCAGCGCAGTTTAAGATCTTTGCATCTTTGTCAGCAACATGGACAACGGGATTGAATGCACCTTAAGCAAGTTTGCCAATGAAACCAAGCTTTGCAATGTGGTTGACATCTAGAGGGACGGGATAACATTCAAAGGGACCTTGACATCCTTGAGAGGTGGGACAATGCCAACCTCATGAAGTTCAACAAAGCAAAGGGTAAGGTACTACACCTGGGTCTAGCCAATCCCAAGCACAAACACAGGCTGGATGGAGAATAGATTGACAGCAGCCCTGCAGGGGACTTGGGAGTATTTGATGAAAAGCTCAGTATGACCCAATAATGTGTGCTCACAGCCCAGAAAGCCAACCGTGTCCTGAGCTGCATCAAAAGAAGCGTAGCCAGCATATTGAGGGAGGTGATTCTCCACCTTTACTCCACTTTTGTGAGAACCCACCTGGAGTACTGCTTTCAACTCTGGGGCCCCTAACATAAAAAGGACCTGGACTCGTTGGAGCAAGTCCAGAGGAGGGCCATGAAGAGGGCTAGAGCACCTCTCCTGTGAAGACTGGCTGAGAGAGCTGGGGTTGCTCAGCCTGGAGGAGAGAAGGCTCCAGGGAGACCTCAGAGCAGCCTCTTAATGCCTAAAGGGGGCCTACAAGAAATCTGGAGAGGGTCTTTTTACAAGGGCATGTAGTGAAAGGACAAGCAGGAATGGCTTTAAACTGAAAAAGAGAACATTTAGATTAGGTATTAGGAAGAAGCGAGGGTGGTAAGGTACTGAAACAGTTTTCCCTGAGAAGTTGCAGTTGTTTCATCCCTGGAAGTGTTCAGTGTCAGGTTGGATGGAGCTTTGAGCAACCTGGTGTAGCATAAGGTGTCCCTGCTCTTGGCAGGGGGGTTGGAACTAGATGATCTTTTCAGTCCCTTCCAACACAAATCATTCCATGATTCTATGATTCCAATTACCTGGATAGTCCTTGGTCCTATTGCCCTGATGCAAAGGGGATTAGATACAATCCTGATGTGAGCCAGCACAGGCTTTTTCCTGTGCAGAACTTATTGCAAGGGAAAGCCCAACAGGAGTCTCCCCACTGAACTGAGTGACCTTTAAAGTAAGAAATTTCATGCTTGTCCCAGTCTTTCTCTTTTGTCTGGAGCTACTTAGGAACAAGAGAATGAGAGAACCTTAAATATAAAAATGGTTTGTAAATGACAGCCTACCCTTTTGCCATGTAACAATTTCTCAGTCATAATAACAGTACACATCTTTTTCTTTTCCACCAGAATAACTGCACTTACCTTACCATTAATAATTCACTACATAATCACTGGGGATTTGAAGAAGAGAGGATGAACCCTACCAAGAAAAGAATGTGACACCTACAGTCATGTACTTTCTTCTCACCAGTAGACATCATAAATGGCATTTCATGCTACCTTGCTGTATGCACAAAGAAGAAAAACCTGAAGAATCAAAGAAGTAATTTTCACCTGTTCTCCATGTGATTTAATGTGTACTTTGACCAGTTGTTTCTGCTAAAAATTGAGCAATCTCCCTATTTCTGAGAACCTACAAATCTCTAACAGCAAACTCTGCTGCAGATGATCAGATGAGTAACAGTCAGACAGAAACTAAATCTGGAAGCAAGGTAGACACATATACTTCTATGCCTTTTTTTAACTTTAACTTTCATCTTCCTGATCTACTAATGGTCATTTTGTTTTGCAGAGTTAGCTGGTGGCAAAATTGACAGAAAGTGATTTCTCACAAGGACTGTCTCTCCCACCTCTCTGTACTGCTCATTCTGTCACAGTAATGTCTGAAATTAGTTTTTGCCTGATTCACCATGTCAGTACAAAGCTGAACTACAGCGGGAAACCATCTTAACACATCTAGAATAGTGTTTCTTGAACACAATGACCCTATCTATATATATGCTGCCTGACTCAGGATAAGAACAGATATCTCTTCCACAATTCCTGTATCCATTTTACTAGCCCTGAAAGGTCTTGGCTTATACGTTAAAATGTTGTGAGTTCCATTATACTTACGTGGTCTATCATGAGCTCATGATTTTGCTGTGATGAACTTGGTAGCAAAAGAGCACCAATACCATACTCTTCAATTTTCCCTTTAGCAGCAACACGGCAGCAGGCTTTGCTTTGTGCAGCATGATCGATTCAAGGGGTTTGCACACAGGGTTCTGTAGGTCAAATTCAAGTGCTGAAATTCCAGACTGTTGAGATGTCAGAAAAGCTGCAAACCACATTTTGAACATTACTAATGTACTCACCCTGAACATCAGGCAATCAAAAATGTATGACTACTGGAAACACAATTTGAAACTACTATTTCTTTAAGGGAGATTTAAAACAAACTACAAAATGCAGCATTTGATACAGAGTGCATTGAGCCATATTCAGCTCTGTTTCAAATCTACTATGTTGCAGAAAATGTGGTTTGCATGATATTTTCAATAAAATTCAAAAGGAAAAAAAAAAGAACATAAAGAGTTACACAGACAGTCCTGCAACATCTGTGGCTCTGACCCAGACTGTCACATACACAAGCTTTGTCCTGAGCAAAAGCTGTTATCACCTGTCTCAGACAGTATCTGGCTTTTCTTATTTTGAAAGCAGACCTAAATTATCTCAAAAATGTGGAATACCTAGAGGACCTCTTCCTGAGTAAGCTGTGGCATCCTCACATCCACAGGGAAGGCACTGTCCAGAACGTGGCAGATCTGAACTTTCCCAGCACATGCTATATGCATGGTATGGGAGAGGAACTGCTTCCCGGAGGATGTTCAAGATGAAGGAAGTGAGCAGCTTGAAGCAGAAAGTAGAAGTCTGGGAAAAGGAAGGAGAGGGAAAAGTATGTGGAGAAACTGAGATTCCTGTAACCCAAGGAAATGGGCAAGGGAGATGGAGTGTGGGTTTGAGGAAGGAGGAGAGAAAAGGAGATATATTGACTCATATTTCTCTCAACTATCACCACAAGCACCATTAATCTCACTGACTCTTGTTTCAGCAGTACCTGTCCACCTAACTCAGATGGACCACTCAAATCTGTCACCGCTCCTTGCACTGAGAATCTGCTTTAGCACCATAAGGAAGTTAATTTTACCCATACTACCGAGAAACCTAGGAGAAGCATCACTGGTAGGGAAAACTCCTTAAATATCAGACAGCTATAGTTTTGAAACACTGAGAAAATTTCAGAAGGCTTTTCAGAGAGTTGAGCAGCAACTCATAAAACTGCTGAGATCTTCATTCTGGACACTCACAAGGCTGCAGCCTTTAGTCCCACTTGCAGCTGTTCCCAGAGCAATTTAAGACTTAAGAGCCTCAGAAGAGTCCGGACACTGCCCTGACTTGGAGTCTCTCAGTGCAATTTTGTGTGAGGAGGCAATTCAGTAAAACCTTCTTGGGAAAAGAAATTCCTTTCATAATCTCTCCTGGATTGAGCACAGACCCCATGGACCTCCTTATGGCTTAACTCTGCCATTTCCCCAGGCTGGGGGCAGGAAGGCCCTCTGGGATTCCCTTCTGACTCTGTACAGGCGCCTGACAGTGCACCTAGGCATGAAGATGCAATTTTGCACAGTGTTTTTAATACCTTCCCCAGACCAAACTCCCCACAGCTTTGTTCATCTTTCCCTGGTGGCCTACCGAAGGTGGTTTTGTTTTCAGGAAGGCAGGTCTCTTTCTGCTTTGTTTCCCTTCAAGGTGAATAGCGCAGGTACCACCTTTGAAAACATCTGAAACTTAATCTGTTGCAGGATACCCACCATCAACCCCTCAGGTGGCTCATATCTGTAACTTTGAGATTGCCTGCTTCCTTATCGTTCCTCTACAGCCTTGCTTTCAAAAACTGGCTTGCTCTGGGTGGAAAACATTTGTTTGTTCACAAATGGTCCACTTGAGGATGATTAACAGCCCTCTGCTGTTACTCCTGGGTTAGGGTTAATTCAGGATACCACAGGGATAACTCAAGCAGAGCTTGCAGACTGAGGCCTAAATCACAGACAGCCCAGGCAGAAATCTTAAGCTGCAGGCAGCACCTCCAAACTTCCCATAGCTCAGCCTGTGGTGGGAACAGGAAAGGGATGAGGAGCCTGGGAGACTGTCCAGCCACTTGCTAAATACACTGCAAGCCAGTAGCTGCAGCACCAGAGATGTGAGCACCGGGGGCTTTTGGCTGTGGGGTAGCCTAGGAAAAAAACCTTGGAGTTTCATTATTAGATACCACGTTAGATACCATTAGGTTCCATACGCTTGTTTTCCTGTTCAACCAGTACTCATTCTTCTTAGCATCACCCAGAATTGCAGCGTAAGGGAATAGGAGAGCCGTGCTTGTGCCTCTGCGCAATGCTCAGAGGCACATTGCCTCTGATGCCAATGCTCCACCAAAAATCCAGTTCTTTCATTCAGTGTCATCAAGCCCAGCAGCAGCTGGGGTTCCACTAAGCACAATGTGCTTGCTGCTCTGTCTGCAGATAACTCCACACATGCTCGATCCTTTATTTTAAAAGACGGATTTATCTGTCTCTGTCTCCGTGTGTGTGAGAGAGAGACAGTGAAAGAAAATACCAGAACACCCTTTTTCTTCTCCTTTTCCTTTCTTATCTTTAAGTGCTTTGAAAAGTAATCCAAAGTAATTTACTCATGCTTATTTCTTACAGTTTCTGCATTGACAATAATGAACTTCTCATTAGACCCATGAATGGAAGGTTATATGGTTTATATTTTCAATATAGACAGAGGATGGCAAATCAACCTTTTTCAATTTTAGCTGGAAACATGGTCTAAATAGAGGGGTTTGTTGTTTGGTTGTTTGTTTTCTTAATAACCAGCCTCATTTTTAAAAACCCTGGGGGGAAGAAAAGTAAACTCAGCTTTTCAGCTAAAGGGTGTGGATATCATTTGCAAAGATTAAAAGAGAAGCCAGTTCATGGGGTTCACCACCCTACACATTCATAAAATGACCACTTTAAGACACTCTCCACGTTTTACTTTGGTAAAATTTCGTATCAGCAGACACACCATATGTGAAGGGGATTTACAAGAGATAAATCATTCCCTGTGCGCTGACTAAAATTCAACACCTTTCACAAACATTGCAGGTTGTTTAAAATTGTTCAAATTTCCATTATCTTGTACAGTCACAAGAAAGATTGGAGTAAAATGCGAAGGAAGTTAAAATGTCTCAGGTCCCCAAAACAAAAGCAGTGTAAAACAAAGAATATCAAGCAAAAAATCTCAGTGAGCTTTCTGCACAGTAGTTACAAATGAGGTTTCATCAGGCAGTTTATGTAGCCAAAGATACTTTTACCATCTGGGGTTTTATTTTGGTTTTTTTTTTTTTTTTTTTATAGAGCTAGAGACCAATCCTAATTCTAACAAAACTTTAATGTGTAAGTGTGACAGAGGAAGGTTCGGTGCATGTTGAGTTTCTTATGGGCAGTTTCACCAGCCTATTAAAGACAGAATTTCTCAATTGTCAAAAAGATGCCAGTTTCGGGAGTCTTTAGGATAAGCCAATCTTTTCAATTAGGACAAAACCCACCACTACATAATAGTCTTTATAGGCTCATAAACCACCATACCACCCAAGATGTTAACAAGCTGGCACGTTTTGAGCATCAAAGATAGAGAGGAAACTGTGTTTACATGTTTGGCACAAAAACTAATGAGTAAAGTCAATTGGCCCTTTGTCTTGAGGGTCTGAAGAGCTGCGCTCTAATGTTTGGTTTCTTGGTTGGCACTTGTTCAAGTAATCACTCGTGGCCTGACAAAGCAGCACTTGTGTTTTATTAGTGGCCATGCTGAACTCTCCTGCCTGGGCTGTGTTGTCTCTCAATAGAGCGCTGCACCAGAGGGCATACTTATTTGAAAACACTAAATCAGAGCATGATGATCTTTGCCCGACAAATACAACCAAGAGAGCAGAAAAAAATGTTGACAACAGTTCTCCTTTTGTTAGAGAAAGTGAGGAAACAACAACTGGCGTGTGTGCGCATGTAAGAGCAGTCCTGAAACACCACTGACAAAACCAGCAAAACATTGTTGCCACGATGAGACGCTCAGAGCCAACTGCATTCGCTCCATACTCGAGAACAGCACATCAGCAAGGCTAAAATTCATGTTGATCACAGGTGGGAGAGCAGACAAAGCATTTTTAAAGTATTGGGTCAGCGTGGCACAGGTGACGGACAGGCTTATGAAGAAGTAGTATAGTCCAAAGAATCTGAAAGTCACTCATCTCGTTGTGCCAAGTAAAAGGCAAACACTGGAGGACTGGTCTTCTTTATCTGATAAACTCACCTTCAGTTTTCAAATACTTTAAAAAGCACAAACCTGCCAGCAAAATTGGGCTGTGATTCGTGATTTGGGAAATTGGACTTTCTTGTGAAACTGTTGGTACTCCTTGCCAGAAAGATGATGAGAACAAACTTGCAAACTGACTCACGACAACAGTCCCACTGACTGTAAGAAATAATTGCAGGGAGACAAATTAACTGTTCCACTTACGATGTCTGTATGTAAGAACCTTCACCAGTCTGGAGGTGTGGAAAAAAAAAGTCCAGCGGGATTTAAAAATGAAAAATAATGACTAAATTGAAGATCCTTTATCTTGGGCTGTTTTGTTTAAAGCATCTTTTCCTGTGACTTAGAATCTCTTACGTGGGATATATAGAATATATACAAGTTTTGCTACAAAGTTTTACATGCCACCTCCATTTGACTTCACTAATTTGACAAGACCATACATTTCTAATGAAACTACCTATAGGTACGTTAGACATATGTTGAAGAATCTCCAATTTTGTAGCTTTAATCTCAGGTATTTTCTAAAGTTGTGAGGAAGGTGAGACAAATAGCAGGCTGCCTCTGTTTAAAATCAATTTTTAAAAGACAAGAAAAAAATCTTTTTTCTTGTTGTTTCAGTCATAATTGAGTCTGAAGTGAAATAAATATAATATTAAAGTCTTCTATATGAAAAACTATTTTTGTTTTCACATTTCAGTGTATGGAATATGATTTTGAAAATTTTCATGTATTAAATCCATGAATATTCACAGTCATATTGCAATTTAAATTATATAGGTAGTAGAAAAGGAAATATAACATGGAAAGAAATTGTGTCAGGTAAAACAAACAAAACCAAGCAAGAATGTGGACTCTGAGTTTTCCTAATGTTATAAAGATGCAAAGACCATCTGATGGGTTAAAACTCCCCCATCAAGATCAAAAAGATCAAAAGATCAAAATATGGCTCACCGTGCCCTTTCAAAATAACTTGTGACATCTCAAAGAAGCTGAATATTATACATATTATAACCGAACAGTCTCTAGACTTGTTCTGCCACCAAAATCATTAACAAATCTGTGAAACCCTGTAACAATTCTTGAATTGCACCAGAAGGACAACAAACTCTTTACAGTAACTCTGTGCCTGAAAAGTCAGTTTTTTCTTAATTTTTGTATGATAGTCTGGGCACAGTTTTTTGTTTTCAAAGACACTTTAGTTAATAAATGTCATCTCCAGCTCAGGATGATTGTCAAATTGCAGCAGGCTATATGTAGCGTATAATACTGCATTGCTTGTCTGAAAAAACTCCAGCGCAGTGAGTATAGAAAAGCATTTCTGCATTCAGTTAGGCCTTGGCAGATGCCTGTTATCTGTCCAGAGACTTAACTCTTCCTCAGGAGAATACCTTGCAGGATTTTTTCAGGACACTGCAAAGGATGTGATGCTTTGACACAAAATATATATTTTCACTGTACTCTTCAGGCTCCTTGGCAAGCTCCTCCAACACACTCCCTCAGGAGGTAACTCAGAGTGAGTGCTTGTTTGCACTTTTTAACCTGTTCTTTGTTGTGTGCTTAGGGGTTCAGGATTAAAATCCAGCTTTAGCAAGAACTACTATCTGCTCAAGGAAAATGCAAATAGAGAACTCCACAGCTTTTTTTGTGAACCGAGCCCAATATAACCCCACATGTATATCCCCTTAAAATGTTAAAATGATAAAATTTTTGTATTTTACTCTGTTTTGGAGAACAAAATAGATATTATTTTTCTATAGCAAAGTTTCTTTCTGTCACACAGTGTCAAGAATCAAGCAATCCCCTCAAGCGCAGTGTGGGAACTGAATGAGTAAATGCAATATATAGCTGACAATGAACCTTCTGAAAACCAGTCTCTATTAATTTGGACCTGTCAATACTTAACTTTCACTTTTTTTACCTTTTTGTTTTCTTCTTTAAAATTTTCCATTTATTTCAGCAATTACAACACATTTTTTCCAAACATTTCACAAGCCTTTCCTTGTCTTCAGAGAAACAGCATAGTACACTCCCCTTGGCTTAGGCATTATTGTTAACTTCTGCATTGTAGTGGTGTGAATTACACTTTAAAACATAAATAAAGCATGTAACAGATAAAACGGCATAAACAAATCTTCATTATTTCCTCCAAATTTTGATACAACAGGTACTCAATTTCTTAAATTTCAGCAGGTTTTTTTCCCCACTATTTCTGTGTGTTGGATGATTAAAAAATTATTCTAGTGATTTTTGATAACTATATATTACAGTTACTCTTTGTTGGTTTGCAAAAGACTAATTGCATAGTGTTTCATATGGACAGCTTAGATGCATTTCTTTTGTAAACAGGAATTATACATTGATTATTGTTTCATTCTAACAATAGTAGTCAGAATTAACTCGTGCATGTAGAGGCTTTACTGAGAAAGCTGCAGACTACAGCACTGACAAAAAGACAAAAAAAAAGAAAAAAAATCAAACACTTTAACCCCGGCTTTAACTATCCTCCATAAAATATATTCATTCCTTATTTCCCTACTGTTTAATTTTTTCCAAATATTTCCAGGGAAAACACTGGCTTTCTACTTTTTCATTGAAAAACAAATCTCTTATTTTCAACTGGTGCGTTTATAACCCACTAATCTGGTATGAGCACAAACATGTGGAAATTATATGCTTTTCAAATTAATATATATATATATGTTTCATTGAGAGCTAGTTTTTGTAGTGCTTGAAAAGCAATGTCCTCAGCACCTACACCTATAAACATTCCTTGCTAGTACAAACCCCAAGATTTTTACCTATAAAAGAAGGAAAAAGTGTTGCCCCCTTTCAATGTGAAGCTTGTAACTGAGTGCAGCACTTTGCAATACAAGTTATTTCGTGGAAGTTAAATTTATGACACGCTGGACTAAAGCAAGCAAAGAAGTGGTATCACACTATCACACTGTGACAAGTACCTATAAGGGATGTGATTCTACAGTACTGCCAGTAGAATTATGAAGAATAGGATATGTTTTCAGCAATGGCCATTTTTACCCTAAGCCTTCATGGAGTTAAGAAACACAGAAATTTCAGTGTTAAGGAAGTAAATGTGAAAAATATCTAGTTTATCTGTGCTGTTTATGCCAGTGAAAAAATAGGCGCACCATGACAGTAGAATTATAGCAATGCAACTCTTTCCTTAGACTTTCTTTGTTAGAAATATCTCTGTGGAGAAGAACAGATAAATTTAGCTACAGTATGTTTCCTAATAGTTAATCTTCTGTAACAGGGCTCTAGCCATTGTTATAAATATGAATGCTTCTATGGATACATTTGTTCTTGGACACACCTGGTAACGTAGTGCCTGAATCAAATGAAAATAGGAATAAAACATTGTTATATCACCTGAAAATCAACGGCACTTACATGATACAACAGCAAAAGTCTCTGGACCTAGCAAAATAGAGAAACTCATGAAAACACCTTCAGTGTAAAACATTACCCAACTTAATCGACTTCCACAAATATACAATTTAGCCCTTTATTTTGCAGAAAATTCCTATAAAACTTAGAAAATCTCTCTACACTTTCAAATCTACCTGGTTTTAGAAGATAAAAAAAAACAAAAGAAACACTGATTTTTATCTAATCTTACTCTCATTATCTTAATTGAGAAATTTCCATTAAAACAAAACTAAACTATAACATCTAAACATCTAAACCACAGTGCTGAAATATAGAATACTAAATCTAAATATGGATACTTAACAAAAACAACTTGATTTTGAGACTGTGGCTGTCCAGAATCCTACTGATACAATGGAAAACAGAAGTCAGAATCTACAGATGTGTATGTTTTATGATAATTTATGGTCCTAGTTTCAAGTGCTCCCATTTCAATGTTTTGAACAATTTCTGTGTGAATCTTTCCTTACATCTTTTTATTAGTTAATCATTTTAATTTGGTCCTTAGTGTTGAGCTTTATAAGCTCGAAACATACCCTTTACTTAAGCGAATTATTTTTCCTGTGTCAGCATACTGAGTCCTATTCTTAATGCCAGGGAAGCAATACAAATTCATCCAAATAAATTACATTTAACAGTTCACAACTAGTGTAGACATGGGAGACAGACTTGCTGAAGTATATATTTTAAACCATCTTTTTTGTCTACATGGCACAATCAGAGCTTTTAAATTAAATGACACTCAGGACATGGCTTATCTACTTTGTTGTGCCTTTAATTTCCTAATAGAGTATGTGCTGGTGGTAAACAAGAGATATGCATGCATTCAGAAAAATATGCATCTACCATGAAGACCTGGAGCGGTGGCTTTGGTGTCCTCTTTCTTGCAAAACATATGTACTATATCCACCCTGTTCCTGAAAAGACCTGGCAATGAGGTCTTGGATATAGTAAACAGAGTGAGAATCCTCTGGCCGAGATGCTTTTACAGAGTTGTGAGGATAGGCACAAGCTGACAGAGGCACTTTCTTTCCACCAGCAACTGCTTGGCCTTCTCACTCCTCCATCTTAATCACCCTGCCCATAGAGCTCCTCTCAATGCAAATCCTGGTACTATACAGGAGTGTGACATGGGCAGCTGAGGTCTTTCTTCCTTGCAAAAAGAAAGAAGTCTGTTTGTGGAGGGTCCCCTCCACGCTTGGATGAATGGATAAGCATCCTTCCTACACACATTGCTGTCAGTTACATTGACTGAACATCATGATTTTCTTATTTTCTAAGAAAGTAGGTACCTGAACCCACAGCAGTTTCTTGGTCTGTCTGAACTAAGGCTTATTACTGCACAAGGTATGACTCATGTTTCAAATCATAAGGATTTCAGTCTAAAATATAAGCAAATGAGACACAAGCATAATACTATGGGTGTCACATGGAGCCTTAATACTAGCATTCCCTAAGGTCCTGTACATTTTGAGAATAGCCTCAATGGACAAAAGCTCTAAGCCGGGTTTCTGAGTAGAAAATCCACTTCCTGCAAGTTCAATTAAGCTAGCTAATTTTCAGACAAACACACTAATTTCCAGACAGGTTCTTCTGATGTTTTCCCTCTGTTTGCAATTTGCATCATTAAATAGCCTAGTGTTTCAAAGCAGCCGTGATAGTAAGGTCAGAAGGTTTTATGTTAAATAGCAACATCCTCAGCTTTTTAAAGGAGAGCAGCTGATCTGATGGCGCATAATTTTCTTTCTTTTCCTTTTCTCTTTGGGGTGAGAAAAAAGTAAGGATTGGAGCTTCTTATGGATCACAGAGCAGATCTATAGGTCTTTGTGCTCTCGAAAGCAACACAGAATCACAGGTGTCCTTGATTATCAAGAAATCTTCTTCTTTTCTAACGGTTCCCCCTTCTCTCCCTGCGAACAGCAGGTCATCTCTTGGGCATGAATATCTCATTTTAAGAGGCACAAAATTCAATCATAAAAGGAAAATTTTAAATAAAAGTACACGCCGAATTTGAAGACTTAAAAAAAAAATGCTTGGCAACATTCAGCATGCCAGAAAGCAGGGCTGTGCTGACCTATCCAGAGTAAACAGATGTTTCTTAATTAATTCTGCCTGGGCTGTGTTTCCATATCTGAGGAACAGTGGCAAATAAAGTGTGACACAAAGACACCTTCATTCAGTCTTTCTCCCAGTAAAATTGCTCCCCCCACACTTTTTTTATGGTTAAACAAAGTGAAATTGTGGGCTATATCTACCCTGAAGCAGTTTTTTTGTGCCTCGGGAGGCTGGCTGGTCACTGGGATTGGAAAAGGCTGAATCTTATAGCTCCAAGCGTTTTGACAGTTGCTGAAGACACATACCAGTAAACACTCTAAACTGAACCTAGCACTGCATCAAAGGCTCCTGAGCCGAGCGGCCCTAATAAAGCTATTCTCAGCCCATCAAGGCTCTGAGACACACAGCCCCATAATGGAATGCTACTTCTGAATTGTTCTGCAGCTCTGCATCCACCAGATTTAAAACCAGTTTACATGCTTTTTTATCTCACAAACATAGACGCAAATATATTTGATATAGTTGAAACAAGAAATGCTGAGTATCAGAGAAATTCACTGAAATCAATGGCTTTTGTACATGTGTTCATACATGTAGATATGAATGTAAGGATGAGTGAATTTCGGATGTATATGTCTATCTGTAAAACAGTGAATGCAGCATTGCCTATACCTCATATTGCAGCTAATACTGTGAGTGATATATCTAAAAGGATCACGTATTCATAAGGTAGCCAGTTTTAAAATGCTGATAGGTAGAAAAATGACAAGGTACTCCTAGAGACAGGGAAAACATGCTTTACCACGTGCACAGGGGAAGATACAGATGTTCTGACCTATGTGGAAAAAGATAAACAAAATATAAATCTCCATTTTGAAGGAAATACAATTGTAATTTTATCACTAAGGCCTCTCTGGGAAAAAATGTAGTTTTATGATGCATTGCGCTCCTGCTTTGCTTACAAGTCAGCAGCTACAATTAAAAGAGTTAGAAAATTTAATTCAGCTTAATTCATTATATATTTTTCCCCTTCCAGAGAGCCATGTGATGCAGTAGGAGATAAGAAACCATGTCTTGTCATTCAGTATTTATTAAGCAAACTAAAATAGCCTGTTTTGTAGAAAACAAATTTAATTTTACCGTCATACTAGGACCTGGTGTCAGTTTGATCTGTTGTATAGTGTCGCTGAACCTGGTGACTTTGAAGTATATTGTGTATACAAATGTCTTGCTGTAAGCAGTCCTGTACTATCAGCATGTGTGGAGACCAGCATGAACTTGCCATTCAGAGAAATACAGGGCTGTGAAGAAGGGGAAAGAAATCTGATATCTTTTCTTCCTTATTTAGGTGCTGCAGAAGAATATGAAATTAGTTCAATAAGGCAAATGATCCAAGAACAGTTCTTTTGAATATGTTCTGATGTGTGCAAACATGACATATTTAATTAGTATTACATTCTATCTCTTATAAGAAATCCAAGATTCGAGGAAGGATAATTATCTTTTAACAACATACATCTACTAAAATTCTCAGGAATATGGTACCCAACACTGGTTCTTAGAGCACATCACAAATAACCACTTTCATAGCAGAACATTTCTAAATGTCACGTAATGGAAGAGCAAAGCTACTGTAGAAAAAGGGAAACGTTTTAGTTCTTTTAGATAAAGCAAGGCCTCAGAACCTCACACCTCTGCAGCAAGTAAATGTGATTAAAGGCAGAACAAACAAGCAAAAACCTTGCATTAAATAGATCATGAATTTGCTTGTGGGTCTGTAACAGATGTGTTACTAAGGATGCTTTGTTTATCCAGTTGCAAGACTGTCAAAGAGAATCATTCCAGTGACGCTGCTTATCATGCTTTTAATTCAGCTCAGGCAAAACTGTTAGCTTTGAAAAAGCAATTTTTTTTTGGCCCTACTCTATCTGGCTGCACAGAATTTTCAAAGCACCACAATGTTGTAAAAAATGCCCTTTTAATCAGATTACCCTTGGCGAACGTCCCAAACTCAGGCTGAAGTGCAGTGCTTGTGGTTTCTCAACAGCTTACACTAAGCCTGTACCATGGAAATAATCTACTTTTAAAACCCAGGAAACAAATCGACTGCACTAAGGACATAAGTCGCTGTCATTAGGGAGTGATTAAGCTAAACATTTTTATACACTCTGGTAGCCCAGTTTCATATTGTATACCTCTGTGCCGAGAGAAAGAATGGCACCCCAAATGACTGCTTGATTCAGCCACCCCCCAAAAAAAACTGGTCTTACACAAATTAAACTTAATTTTCCCTTAATAATCACGAAAGAAAAAAAGAGAGGAGAAAGAGAAAGAGATTTACTTTTAATGAATTAGGAAATACAGTAAAATCAGCTTTACAAGCAATAATTCAACTGAGGATCACGAGTTTGATTAAAGACTATACACGATATTTTTTGACACATATTAGCCTCCCCTAAAAATCCTGTCAACTTATATTAACTTACTGCTACTTGGTTTATGCAAACATATTTCCTTTAATACATAATTTATATTGGAAATTCTGTATGTTTTTGAAGAGGCAGCTACCATTTTTACAGTTTACCATTATAATGCCATATCTTCAGCTTTCTGTGATGTCGTATTTTTCATAGTGGGAAAATACGACATCGAGATGTTTGAACAGAAATTACTCCACCTCCCCCAGTTTTCCTCTAACAAAACTGTAAAAAAAAGGATACAGATCTGACTCAGTCTAATCAAATTATTTGGTGGCTGAGACGAATTTGCTATTTTGGTACATGCAGATCCTAAAGCAGAAAGGATCTAGATGTCAGATCCTGGTACACGAAGAGCAGAAGGTGTGTTTGCAGGAGGGAGGGAGGGTTTTTTCTGTTTTCTGCATAAGTCTGACATAAATGGGATGTTCAACTGGTCTAAGGTACAAATCAGGTCCGTTCTCGATCCCTGCTTTGGACGTTCCACTGATATTTCATTTCTAATTTATAAACCACGTCATTAATACTCAATCTGTCAGCCTCTTTTTGACAATAATTCAGTCTGACAGCTGAAGGATTAATATTTATTAAACACCCTGTACTTTAGAAGTCAAAGAAATGCTCAATTCATTTCCGCGGCAAAATCCAACTCTTAGCAAACACTACCCCCAGTCCCTTCACGCTTCCTAAAAACCAAACAAACCCAATCGACAACACAATAGCAGATGACCAAGAGAAACATGAGAGAAACAAAACAAAATGAAAAAGTAATTACAAATAATCCTTCAAAAGACTTGGTAGTGGATTCATTTAAGGTATTCCTCTGCCCAAGCATATGTTTTCTCACTCTTCCTTCCCCTTCCAGCCCTCCTCCTCCCTTCCCCACTCATAAATAATTCATAACCTGATAAATATGCAATTTCAAAAAAGTGCAGACACGGCAGCACTGCATTAAAAAAAAAAAAAAAAAAAAAAAAAAAAGGCTTGTGCTTTTCACACAGAAGACCTGAGCTGCACTTAACGGATGACAGATTTTCCAGTATTCAAAAGCTGTATTATATATATGATAGGAGTGAGACAGTATTTCTAGTCTGATTCCTTGCTAGACATGTTGTGAATTGTCTGTGGAAAGCTGTAACATAAAACAAATGGTGTTGTTGGTTTGGTTTGGTTGATTCTTCTTTCCCTTTTCCTTCCTTTTTGAAAGAAAAGATGAGGTGAAAATCAGTGATGTTCCCACCATTTAAAGTTTGGATCACCACATGTTTTCAGGTTTCTATAAAATTAGGGAGCGACTACAGCTGGAGAAGGAGCTCAGCCACATGCTTTCTCATGTAGATGGTGCAGAATTTGCAGGTAGCGCACGTGCCGTATGTAATTCTCTGGTGATCCCACTGGGAAGGTCTCCCTCCTCCCAGAGTCCCCCTAAGCAGTGGCCACTTATGGGCCATCGTGCAAATGCTCTTCAGGGGCCGATTTCACAGGCTCAGCGGCAAAGTGCTCTGCCTGCTGCTTGCATGCAGGTAAAGCCCATCTGAAGTAAGATACAGGATGAAAAGCGGAATACCTCCATTTTGTGGGCTAATTGCTTGATTACCAGGCTGAAACAAAATGGAGGAAAGACTTCTTTTTTTCTTTCTTCTTTTTTCTTTCTTTTTTTTTTTTTCCCCTACAAAAGCAGCTCTGGGCTGACGTGACAGAAAAGACAAAATATCAGGAGAAAAATGGTGCTTAAGGAGCATCAGTCATAAAATCACTAATATGAAATGGAATATGAGAAATATAGGTAATGTGTACACATTCCTACAGCTAATAGATGCAAAAGACTCACGTACAGTTGATCTTTGGATTTAGCAACAGTTAGAACATAAAAATGATTTCAACCTGTGAAGTGTAACCTTTTGGATGAGCATTTAAATTGGAAACACCATGGGTAAGAAATAGACCTCAGCATTTAATTTGGACTGGCTAGTTGGAAGCCTGTATTTACTGTACAATAATTTCAAATTTAATTAAATAACACTGCTGATGCCAGTCATATCAACACTGTAAAGATGATTAATTGCATGCTTAAATGAAATATAAGCTGCCTTAAAAGTAACATCAATGCAGAGCCCTGTAAGCAGGCGCCATATGATAGATTTAAATGCACGAGCTTACCTGCATCTCTTAGAAGCATGCCATGATTAAAAACACAGGCCCTACATCTGAATGTAGTAACTGTACCAGCAACAGAGCCTTTTATGAGTTTCTGGTTTTCAAGGCAAGTCTGAATATGTTTTTCCCCCCCTTGACATGATTTTTTTTATTTTACAGGGGAGCTTTCATAGGATTTGCATTGTCATCTCATGAACTGGCTATCGATAAGCAAACAGGGGCTGAGGCACTGTAACATGAGGCCGCCCTGTCACAACAAGGCAGCTGGACCGTTATGTATTCCACTTTGTTTCCATTGTATTTCAATCCACAGAAGCAGCAGGACAAAGGCCCTGACAGAGTTAACCATGGATTGTCACCTTGATTTGTCCAGTCTAGCAGATATGCAGAAATGAATGATATTCTGCTTATAAACAGAATGCAGAAGCAAATAAGCTTGCAAACAGCACTTCCCAACTGTACTATCGGTTAAAAAAAAAAAAAAAAAAAAAAAATCTGTGTAGATGTTACATCCTCCACGGGGGAAAGAAAAGCAGGAAGAATCATCAGATTAGCACACAGAAAAGCTCTTCTGCTGTAACACTGACTATTGAAAACAGCAGAAGCGAGCTCTGGGACTAAGGGCTGGATTGTCTCTGACTTATCTACATCATGTTGGTTTATTTTTCAGGAATGACAGTGCTTCAATACAGAAGTTTCTACCATAAATGTAAACACTCTGGGGCAGGGACCATTCCTTCTGTGTGTTAAACTTGTTTGTGGGACTACGCCCTTTATACTCTTCAGGGAGGTGCAGTTATACATATGCGGAATACAGTAAACAATGCTATTTCTGGAAAGATAAACCAAATTAAAATCCTATTTCCTATAAGAGTAAAAACAGTGAATGCAACTCAATTTCTACTCTAATATAGTACTGAGATAAATATAAAGAATATCTTATTTAACAATTGCTACATAGAAAAGCAGCAAAACAGGAAATTCGTATGAAGAAATTCAGTGGTGAAGCAAAAGAGTTATAATTAAAATCCAGAGCTGTCTTTTTCAATTTGAAAAGTCTCAAATTTTAACAAAATTATGTACATAAGGAACAAAAATTCCAACTTAAAAGATTGAAGGAACAAGTTGTCTTTTACCTTCTTTCTAAGGATATAAAAATTCTGGCTTATACTACTGATCAGTAAGGCAAATTGAACTGAAAAAAGGGAGATGACTCAACAGAGCAAAGGTCAGTTCTGAAACACCTTAATTTTTTATAAAGGATGAAAACAACCAGCAAGAAACCTCATTGTGGTTTCTGACAACCACGTGTTTATTAAGTATATGAAAGACATATTCAAACTCCCATTTTGCTTATACGACATACCTCACCAGATTGGACAAAATACTTCCCTCTGAAGAAAAACCTTTCAGAAGCACGTCATTTATGCGTCTTTTTTACTTATGAGATAAGGCTTATCAGAAGATGCAGTATTACACAGCACAATAATGTATTCACTTCTGAGCATGCAGTATTTTAAACAGGCATGAAAAACTAAATGCATCTAATATTTTGGGGTTGTTATTAGTTTTGAATAGCAGATTGGATGATTTTTGCATTTGTGTTTACATTTCGTCATTCCACTCAGTGTGTACCCATTCTTTCAATAGTGCAAAACCCCACACTAAAATATAACATGCCATCATACCGTCTTAAGCATCTACTTGAAGCTATATTACGTACCAGAAAAAGAAAAAAAATATATAAATCTTACCCACATACTGGAATGCTAATGTGCATCCATCAGAGAGCTACACATTCATAGTAAACGTTTCAGCCCAGATAAAGCCTCTAGCATTATCATATACATGTAAAAAATAAAGAAAATATTAAAAACTAATTTTTTTCTTTACCAAAATAGTTTAGGAAAACCTAAAGGCACCAAAAGAACCATTTTTTGTCCAAGGAGAAAATTGCACAGATTTGTCTTTCCTCGGAATTCTATGCAGCCAACCGTAATAGCTCTTTGACAGTTCACCTGACTGCAGCAGAAATGGGAATGTGATGGTTACAGTGGATGACAGAAAGGGGCCATTTGAAGTGCTATTATGTAGTTTACATGAGAAGATTTTCACAGATTTTGGATTTATTTAGGTATGTTATGTACATTTTTGGCTGTTTTGTTTTGTCTTACTTAGCAGTGTACGCCTTACAATAATAAAGGAGACATTCTTTTCTGGAGTTGCCATATAGAAATCCACACCTTAAAATTTAAAATTTCATTAGTATTTCCAGACTGGCTTGGGCGAGTCACTGTGCTTCACTACTGGAAATAAAAATGAGTGCATTCTCTTCTCTCTTTCCCATGATCACATTTTAAAAGACTGTTACATACGTTTTATTTCATCCAGTTTAACTAGCAATATCAGGCAGAATAATACAAACCAGATACTCTATGTTTATACTTAAGTGAGAACAGTTTTTTTATATATATTGTGGCAGAAGTGGAATCCTTTTGAATGCTAAACGCTGAAAAGAATATTCTGGAAACATTGCACCCTAAATAAAAAACAAACAACAAAAAACAAAAACAAAAACAAAAGTAATCTTGCTGAAAGGACCCAATTCTGCAAGCTCTCATTAGGGTAAATTGTCTGAATGAAGCTAATAGGTCATCTCGTAAGAGTAAAGCCTACTCATATGAGTCAGTACTTACAGCGCTGAGCTGTGACGTTTAAGCATTTTATGGAAGGAATTGTGGTGTCTCCCTATAGGACTACTATGCTGTGGAGATCCCACTGTTCATGAAAATATGAGCCTAAACAACAAATACAAATGAGATTTTTTTGTATGCTGATAGCATACAGAAAAATGTGATGGTATGCTGGTTGTTTTACATGAAATTATTTAAAAGAAATAAATCACATTTCCTGTGTAAGAAGAAAAGGAGGATAAAAGTAGTAATGGCTGAACTATACTGTCCTAACTTACTCTGCATTTGTGGGTGATTTATAGATTTTACAAATCAGAGAAAATAAGTAACTGTACCCTTGATATACTGTTAAGCAGGCCTTCTATGTTTCTATTTTCTGCATGGGGTCAAGACTGTTGACATGGGATTAATCAGCTGCTCCTCCTAAGCCATGAATCAGGATAAATTGTCTGTTTTATACAGTACAGTTTCTTGAAAATAGAATTAAACATAGAAAGTACAGAAACATGTGAAAACCAGCAGGAGTTGCAGGTATGAACTACAACAGTGGCATAGTAACAGATCCTTTCTGCTGTGCATTTTGAAGAATTCCAGCAGTAACAAGTAATAATAAAACAATGCTTAATTTCCTCCCCACTTTCTGACAATGCAATGATTCTTTACACTATGTAGTTCTCTTAGGTCATAATTTTTTACTGAAATGTAAAAATTTTGCCTCTATTCCTGTAACACGATCTCTTCATATGTGTATTTTGTCTGATTTACAAGCAAAAAAACATCCAGTTATCTTCTACATATCTTCTAGAGAGCATACACCTACACATAAATGTAGCCTTCTACCTACATTGTTGTTAGCTTATTTGTCAGCCTGTAGCATGATAGGATTTGAGAATATTGGGTGCAAAGTGTCTTCAGGAAAAGGGAAAGAAATCATTCACCATTAGAGATAAGTATGACAAGCTACTTTTTACACTAGGATACACTTGTATTAAACAGAATGGCGGGGTGCCTGAGTGAGATGGCATCTATTACCAATGATGACATGAAAATGGACGCTTATTAATCACTGTTTTGAAAATAATTATCCATAGCTTTATAAATGCTATATCTCAGCCAGGATTTTTTTCCCTAAGTGTTCTCTAGTATTCAAAATACTGTTTTCTCATTACAGAGTTAGTTAGAACTTGAACTATTTGGTAAAGCAAGTATTAAGAGTGTGAAGCAAATATGTAGGTTAGTAATGATTCAGATGTTAATATAAAACAGGTATTGTATAGTTAGTTTAAAAGTAAACAGGTTATAAGTATTCAAAACAGGTCATAGTTATTTGAAAACAAATGCTTGATCTCTGTGATATTTCATAATTTTTTTTGGAAACCAAAATATCACATAGAAAGTTGTTCAATATTTAATTACAGAATGGGTTTTCTGTTGGTCACAAAATTTTTTAGTATATAGATTATTTCATTAAGAGAGATGTAAAACAAAGACTACTGAATGAAAAGATTTGGGGGATTTTTACCAGTGAAAACACTTTTGTAGATAAACAGCTTTTATGTTTTCTGGTTTTTATTTCTTTTCAGTAAAATTGAATGCAGAGGTTAAGCATCTCACAGTTTTGCAATCAAACTATGTAGTATATAGTAATAGTAATATGAAAAACTTTCATAAACTTCTCAGACACTCAGGCATTATAATGTCCTATATTGCAGTACCTCATGTGCACAAAGTATATAAAAAAAAGTATTTTGCACCTAATATTCATTATGTGTATAATTTATGTTATATATAGTTGCATAGTATTCTGCTGTATCAACATTATAAAAATATATTATTTAAGGGACTCATTTGGGGAAAATCCATGATCTTGACTAGGTGTGGATACGATGCTTTCTTTTTTGAACTTTTATAGTTAATTTTAAAGTTAAGTTTCAAAGAAGTAGTTCCAGTGATGGAATAACAATTTCAAATTTAAAAGGGAATGACCATGTTGCATTATGAAAAAGTCTATTTATGCGCGCATGCATGGATGAATGAAAATGCTTGCAGTGTTTTAAAGTCCTTTTCAAAAATAAATATATGGATTCTAACTCAACTCCAGTAATCTTACTTCTTGCCCAGCTCCTTAAATTTTACTTTATAAATTTGTTGTAAACTCTAATTAGGTACAATAATAATCTTCTAATTAAAAGAATATAGAATTAAATGCCAGACTGCCAACATACAATCAGGTAGCAGCCTGAAAATGTTGCTGTATTTTCAAAGCTGCATCCCAAAATAAAAAAAATCTAGAAAGAAAATAAGTAAATTTTAAGAAGTCCAAACCTAAATACACGGATATTGCCTGGATTTGGAACACTATTTACATATATATGCCTAGGAAATATATGCATTTCTGATTTAAATATGATTTTGGAGTAAACCAGCATCTTATTATTAATGAAAAAAATTAATATAACAAAAATTGTTTCCTCAGTGTTGATATAAATAACGTTTACCACAAGCTTCAGTAAATGTTTTGACACTGATTTATAAGTCTGTCTAATCAAAATATTGCATTTTTTTCATTCTAGCAGACAGCTAAATATTTTATAAATATAATTCAAGGTAATGTATTGGTCTGTTTTGAAAAGCTTTTTTCCCTGATTTTTTTCACTTAATAAAACACCTCCGCTTCTTAGAATACTTAAATTAAAGCAGGTGGTTTATTTTTGTTGTTGCTGCTGAAGAAGGCTATTCTTTTTCTTCCCCCAATACTAATTTGATAACTTTAGAAGCTCTCAAATGTTTGCAGTATGTGTTATTAAGGATTAAGCCTTAAATTTATTTGTACAGGTAAACAACCAGGTATTGCACAGATCAAGTGGGTTTGGCACGAAAAATAAAGCATTATATTTAAAGAGGTGTTAGTATCTCTTTCCCGAGTCCCTTTTTTATTTCAAAGTGCAAATATGGTTATAAATCACATTACCCAATGCATACAAATGACCTGAATTACAAAACAGGCTGGAATACCTGCATCTTCTGTTTAACCTGTGGAGAGGACTCATATAATTGAATTGGAATATAGATACTAATATATAAACTTTCACTAACTTGTCTTAAAGATAACTGCTTCATGGAGGAATGGAGAACATGTCTAAGTTAACAGCAGTGTTAGCTTTCCATAACACAGCTAATCCAATAATGTCTCTCCTAAATTTCTCACCTGATTTACACAGAATTCTTTATCAAAAGGATAATACAACCTCTAGACTTATGTATCAAATTCCCATTTTTATTTAACAGAGAGAAAGTAGATCTCTGTTTAAGTATAATTAGGACTAAATACCTATTTTAGAAAGGTTATGATCATCAAAGCTTATTTAAGTATTCTTTTTCTTTTATGCACGGTTTATACCTACCTGTGTTCATTAAAACATCTCTTTATAAACATAATTATAAACATATTAACCCCAGAGTCAATCGCATGTAGCCAGGAGGTTACCCAGTTCCAAAAAAAAATGCGCTGCCAGGGGTCTGAACCATTATTGATGCTCTCTGGACCAAAGCAAAACATCCATGAGCAGCATAGGCACCCTTTTTTTTGCAGTAAAGACAAGCACCTCCTGTATGCCTTGGCAGATGGGATCTGAAGTGCAAGCTGTGACAGTGACTTCTTTTTAAAATGCATGTTCTATACACGAGAGGTCAAAAATGAAAGCATGTCCCACTTCATCCATGCTAATTTTTTTGAATGCATTCAGATTATGGTTTTTGATACATAGTATACGGCACAGAAGTTTTGGTGCCTGTTGCTGTACAGGAGAGAGCTACTTATGTTTGGAAACTGGTACTTTCCTACTGAAATACTGGCCCAGTTTGGAGGGGAAAATTATTGTGATTCTGTGACTATTTGGCAAAATAAATGTACTGTAGTATTCGAAGTACTACTCAAATATAAAAGAGTTCTGTGTCAGGTATTAGCATGAATCTGCTGCTCAAGAACCATCTCTGCCTGCTTCTCTCTCTCTCTTTGCTTCTATTGCCTCCTGAAGTGTGGCAAAAGCAAATTCCTGCTGATAATGGCCTGGAACACACTCAACACTGCTAACTTTCCCCATTTGTCATTATCATAGAAGCACTGTCATATCATTTTGAAAATATTTTATATCTTATTTGCCTGTGATGATCCAGCATTGTATACCACACTGCAGCAAGCAGGACAGAAAACTACCTGAAGATGTCTTGTGTAGACCTGCTCAGAGACACTGCTTGGCAATTACTCCCATGCTGCCTTGTGAATTCAGCAGGAATGTCTGGTGGGTGCTCTCTGTCACCTTGTGGGGGTCAGGT
Organism: Psittacula echo; assembly: GCF_963264785.1. Lineage (NCBI taxonomy): Eukaryota > Metazoa > Chordata > Aves > Psittaciformes > Psittacidae > Psittacula > Psittacula echo. The sequence continues at coordinate 123,927,800 of NC_137737.1, forward strand.
TGGGGATCCCCCAGCCAGAGGGAGTGCTGGGTATGTGGCTCAGGAGCTGCTTCTACCTCTTTCAGCCTGCTACCATGTCTTGCCATCACATCACAGATCCTGCTGTGCCCAGACTAGGAAAAGCCAGATCTAGTACACTGTCTGGCAATGTGAATTTCTTAACAGAGCAAGAAAAAGGAAAAGCTTTTTCTTTGTGAAACATTAGGGAGAGAAAAGGAGAGGGATCAGTATATAAAAGAAGAAGATATGGCATGGAACATGTTTTGCACCCGAAATCCTCCTATAGTAGACCCAGACAAGGTGGTGTTACAAGTGTATGTCACCAAAGCAATGCAACAGTGGAGAAGGAAACGCAGTCAAGGCTGTTTCCACAACAAATCTTGCACAAACTTTTTTTACCTTTTTATAGGGAAGAAAATCCTAATTTTTAAGAGGACAGGTAATGTGCTGTTTGTGACTTTTCTGAGGCATAAATACCTGCAATCTTTATGTAGAAGTGTCTTTAGGTGTGTGTGGGGGGGGTGTGCATGTGTGTGAAGGAGAGTAGGGCCAGGTTCTTGTTTATGACTTGTGAGAGACAGAAACAAGTGTATTTACTTGCAAGTCTGTAAAAGACATCAGTGGAAACAGGATTAGGCCTGTAATATTATCCCTTGGCCAAGATCTGCTCTACAGAAGGTCACTTAGGTGAAAAGTATGTGAAACTGTTATGACAGCTTTTTATGTGTTAATTTGATAAAAGAGATATGGCCCAAATAAAATGGTACACACTGTAAAAGGCTTACAGGCTGATTGAAAGTCCTTTTAGTAGTAACCTGAGACTCCCTCAAACACTGAAGACCAAATAGTTTAAAATTATTTGTAGAAAGCAACATGCTTTATATTTCGACAGGAAATTTGTGAGGTTTAGAAAGAAGTCCAAATGTATGCCAGCTCCCTGACACCATTCTGCCATCTAAAGCTTGGAATGCCATACCTTCCTGGAGTCTGGTAGGATTTATCCATGTTCTGCAACAAAAGAACAGGTCAATTCTGATGCCTGAAAAATAATTTTCTGCCTTTAAGCTTTTAGTACTGACTTCTGTTATTGAAAGAGAGAACAGAAGGGTGTTTTTGGGACGGTGGACACTGTAGAGAATTTTTTTAAATGCCTTGCCATGCACTGCCACCTTCTCTACCCCTCATTTTTTGGATGTTGAACTTCATATAATTTCCTAAGGAAACTTATTTTCAGAGCTAAGTGTTCTACCGCTTGCTGGGAGCCAGCTGCAACCCCAAACCCAAAACAAAGGCATCTTAAGTTGCTGCGTATTTCTGAAAATCTCCAAAAGCTGAGAGTTTGTTCTTGTTTTCAGCAAACAATTCTGCAATAAGTCAGGCATTCTGAACTGTGTATATCACCTGCTTCTGTGTTTTAAAATATTGAGACCATTGCTGCATACAGTAAATACAAGCTTACCCATAGGTTCAATTGTATTGCCATAATTATTCTTTTCAAATCATGGAACATGAGTCCTTTTCAATGAACGCTTTGCACAATACTCTTTAAAGTATATCATTGCTTTAAAAAGAACGCTAAAAAAATGAAAGATTTTGCCTATTTTGTTCGAATGAATATGCCCTAAGTTATGATTCTCAGTTGTCCCAATTTATTTTAATATGAAAAAATCTAATCTCTGCTTGTAAAGCAGATTATGCATGTATTAAATTCTTTAAAATTAGAATATACTTAATGCCACATTAGTTCCAGGCATGCAAAGTGGAAGAAAGAATTATACACCTAAACAGCAAGAATGATTTTTAAGCTTAAATTTCTACTTGGGCCCAGTTCTCATTTGTTACAATAAAATGATGTACACTTTAACATTTAATGAAATGCAATAATGAATTTTTTTTTCCAAGCAAATTACAAAAGAAAAGATTTAAAACAGCCAGTATTTTTAACTGAGAGAAAGCAACGCCAATACATCATTTTAGCTGTCTATAAGCTTGGTACTTCCAGCTCTTTTTCCCATCATAGAATCATAGAATAAGTTAAATTTCATTTCGCACTTCTAGACATGCATTCTGCTTTTGGTCTCAGCAAAATGTTGTTGACTCCCCTCTGTCCAGGAAGAGGTCAGAGCTCGTTTGGACTAGGGCCTAAAACATAGATGACTGTTGACCTTTCGGTCCTCAAGGTCACCATACAAGTTCATTAATGGCAGCTCGCCAACAGAGTAATTGTGCTTTGAGGTTGTTGGTTCTGTTTTTCTGCCATGCCATCAGAGGACTACTGCCTCCACAACTGCAAGTGTGGTACCTTCCAGAAGCATTGTTTATACCACTAAGTCCCCCACAAATCTTGCACCCTTAGGGCTTGGAATATAAAAGGCATTTTTCCCTTAGTTGTTATTATCGCTACCCAAAGTTAGCAACAGTTTGTTAGTAAGATAGATAACTAACTGCTGTGAGGATTGGTACATAAAATCTTAAATAGCAAATCCAACAAAAAAGAAGGCAAATGCAACAAACTACCGTTCTTTCATCAGAAAGGGCATCCATTACCATAACAGGTCTCAGAGGCCACAAAAAAGACAACAGATGAGACTCAACTGACTAGGTAAAAATGGAAGAAAGAGGAAGAGAACCATCCAGAAAAAGAAGACCAAACTCAAGCATACAACCCAGGCACTCCACCTGTGCTGCTCATCTGATATCTACAACTGTGGTTGGATGAAGTGCTGCACATTGAGCAAAGGTCAATGGATGAAGCAATTCTAGATCACATAAATGCTTAAAGGAATTTACTGCTGAGTGCACTGAGGTTTACACTTTGCCTAGAGAAACCGTGAAAGGGGATGGCATCTATTCTTCTGTTTCACCATGAAGAGTTCTTGATGTATGAAAAAATATTTGGCTTCACACAGAGAGGGCAGCCTTGCCCTTCAGGCAAATCTCATTCTGACCCCAGTGGAGGTACTATTTGACCCACCTACCAAGGTCTGGTTTATGGGATAATGCTAGGAAAGTTCTTCCCAGTGCCCTTGTGAAGTGGTGAAGTTGTGGCCTTTTCTTTCCAGTCAATGTAGTGGCAGCATTTTAAAGGACAAACTAGAGGATAGGATATAGCAAACAGACAACTCATCCTGAAGGAAAACTAGAAAGCTTTCTTGAGTGTTTGTTGTGTTCTCCCTTATTTTGAATTCTGTTTATGTTGCTAAAATTTGCATATATTCTTTTTAATGAATACTACACAGCTGAGAGACAGTGAAAGATGTGGAATGTGAAGCTTGTTAATACTAGGTCATTAAATTAAACGAGACCTGATTTGCAACAAAATCCTACATTCTTGAATTTCATACACAGGCTTTAGTGAACTTAGCTGGAGTGCTTAGGTAGCCTTCATTGTCAGAATGTTCAAATACCTCATGGTCTGCTAATGTATTTAGCTGTGCAATGTCTTATTCATTAGATCTCTCTGTCAGCTGCCTCAGCCCTCAGCACCTTTGGCAGGTTTCACCATGGTGTTTTTTCAGGTTGTCTGAAGGCAGGAGCTCTGTATCCAAACCCAAGTCACATCTCCCTGCAGCACCTGGTGCCATGCAAGGCCACAAGTGCCTGCTTCTCCACAGACATCCATTTTCTGAGCTCTGAGATTAATTTCATCACAGGACAAATGTAGATAATATTTTATATCAGCACACTGGCTTGTTTGCCAAAGCCTTCACCTATGCAGTCCCATAAGACTCAGTTCCCTCCGTCATGTTTTTTGACAGCCATTGAAAGAGAAGCCAGAACTAAGCTATCAGGGCTGCTCAGAGGGACCTCTTGCAGATGTCTCTCTGGCCATCTCAGAGAATCATCTCTATTCCACCTGAACTATGCTTTGGCTTAAATAAGAGGCAATGGAAAAAAAGTGAGACACTTATTTTAATAACCATAATAACAGTTATTAAAACCACCTTTCCAGTGGTGAAAGATACCTGTCTCCCCATTAAGCTAGTTGGCAGCCTGGGATCTGAAAGATTTTGCATCAGGATGTTTGCAGGGCCAAGACAGAAATAGAATATCAACATCAACTTGTGAGCATCTAACTGAGTTTTGCTTTTGTGTTTTAAATTCTAGTTTTAATTATCTCACCTCATTACATCTAGGAATCAAACTATTTTGTATGAAAAAGCTCCATGTGGAACTTTATGTACTTGTCAACCCAACAAACTAACCATGCTCTTCACCACATAAAGTTAGAACTGAGGTTCCTGCCCTGCTACTCAGAGCCTTCTTCCTGTGACCATCATCTCTCATGATGGGCACCTTCTGCAAAAACAGCTAATCAGTGCAAGAGGTTCACACTAGCAACAAAACTTTTACAGAAGCTGAGCTGTGTGACAACAGGGACCCCCCTTGCATGCCAAGAATGGCAAAAAATCTTACCTTGTTCAGAAATAGTCTTTGTGTGTAGCTCTTCCCAAAACATTTGTCACACACAAGACACCCAGCCACGTTCACCCTAAACAGGCAAGAATTAAATGCGCACCATGATCTTTGCAGATCCCTTTCAACTCGGGATACTCTGTGAATGTGAGCTTTCTAAAGCAAAATTCCCTAAGATATGAATTTAAACCTATCCTGAAACTGTCTCCATGTTTTCAACCATAACACTTCTAATTGATTTTCTACAATGAGAAAAACCAAAAACAACAGCAAAAACCAACTAATCAACCAACCAAAAAATCTTTCAGTGGTAATTATAACACTTTTTGTTTTCATTGCAACTTATGGAAACTGCTTTTAGAAATTAATTATTCACCTGAAATAACCAGACTCCAACGCCTGGCTTCTTATTTCACTTCATAAAATTAACGTCTGCACTCAGCCCTACCCATATTGAAGAAATTGATGGTGAGACTCACCTTTATTTTATTTGTGTTGCCAATAAACCCATTCAGAAACATAAACATTAGAAATACTCTACTGTGCAATCTCAGGATATTCAATTTCATATCTGTAGCACCACCAGAAGCCTGCTCTGCCTTTGGGCTGTGTCACACTGTGTGCCCATCCCTACAGCATAAAACAAGATAATGTTGCAGTGTAAGACAGAACAACCAATTCAGTCATTCTTTAGTAAAAATATGTTTAAATTGAGCCATATTATGTGTCTTTCTAATTAGTAGGACAAACAAAGAATACTGCTGGATCCCATTAGAGTAAACTACTTTACAACTTGTATCCTATGTATCAAAAAAAATTTACTCTGATACGAGAAATAGCATTTATTCTCATTTCTGCTATGAAATCATAATAATCTTAGCAAGATGGTGCAGTATGGCAAGATGAGGATCTACAGATTAGTCCCTATTTCACATATTTTTCTAATTTCCATTTATGTACTTCTTTATGTGTTTTCATATTTCAATATGGTTCCAGAAAAAAAACCATCTATATATAGCCATAAATGCTCTCCTAACACAAATTCTAGAATAGCACTGGGGAATCCAGCCTTTTGCTGACTCAGCAACCATGGCAATATCCCAGAAAAACATTGTGATTTACTACTAGTTCTTTTTAAAAATCTTATTACCTCACAAATGTATACAACATCAATGAACTATAAACATCAAGGGAAAAATAAGATAGTAAAAGAAATGCCTGCTATGGACAATAACAGAGGAAGCTTTGTTGACTGAGAAACAACAAAGCAACAATGGACTTCTACAAAAGAATAATGGAAATGTCTGTATGCTGTTCTGTACTACAGGCATCATTTTAAGAAGAGAAAATCTTGGTACAATATCTTTCCTTAGATCTGGTTCAGCAAGCACATACGCATTGACCTGACGCATGTCAACAATCCTGTTGCATTCAATGGAACTATTCAAATGTGCACAGTCACTTACCTCAGATCTGTTTGCAAACCAAAGCTATTTTAGTGATTCTAGGTAAATTCTTCAACGTGCCTGGGTTATTTCGGGCTTCACATCCTTTAGAAACAGCCTGAGACACCAAAATCCCCAGAGACAGGAAAAAAAAAATAAAAAATCAGATTCTCAAAACATTCAGCGATCCCCTGAAGTCTTCAGTCCCAAAGTAGGAACTTCTGCTCCTGTTTAGAGCAGAGAGGAAGTTAAACACCTTGGGGAAAACAGTGCAGTAAGAACCCACTTGGGATGGCAAAAACTAAAAGACATGCTGAAGGAAGTTTCGGCACCTACCTCTAATCAGATAGGTAATTCCTCTTTGCACAGGGACGGTGAAAGTGCATGCTCTTCTGAAGCGTTTTTCCAATTTTTTCATTGCCAAAAAGCTAGAGAAACAAAGGCTTACAGTGAAACATCAAGACTCAGCAATTTAGATCAAATCTCAGCAGAAGAAAATACAGGCTTGGTATCCCTCTTCTTTGAGAGCAAGGTCTTGCACACAAATCTATCATGTTCCTGATTATGGTCTTTTGGGGTGTGGAACATGGACACAGTTACAAAATTTTGTCTTTATGTAGCTTTCATGCAGACTCTGTTTGGCCTTCGCTCCTCTCAAACACATCTCAAACACAATAACAGTAAATCCAAGAAAGCTAACTCAAACTTTAGGACTAAGTGTTGTAAGTAGTTCATTCTCTGCTGCAACATGGATGTTGCTTGGCAGCAGTTTTGCGGATGTGCACTAAATGATGGCTTAGGCATCTGAAAAGATACCCTTTTTGGAGATCAGTACTAAATCTCTCATGCTAACTATACAAAGAAGAATCTGAATTTCATTTGCTGTAGTTCTCCCTTTGACTTCAGCAAAAAAATAACTATCATCTGATGCATTATATCTAAATACCTTTTGCATGAGACAGATACAAAAGTAATAAAATAACCCAAGTCTGAAGCAACTTCCTGGAACTGACCTTTCAGCACATTAAGGAATAAGTCAGATGAAGTATTGAGGCAGTGAGTTGCTCTATGCATGTTAAACAAGACAGGTTAACATTGAATTCCTTGTAAATTAAGCAGAAATGTGAGTACTAATGAGCATCACCCATGTAAGGATGGGAGTCTGTTCTTGATGGAAGAAGTAGTGTAAAATACAATTTGTCACTTGTTTTGGAAAGCATTGACCTAGTAACTTGGTGGGAAAATTCAGTAAAAAACAATGCACAATGAGATCATGTTCTTAGAAGAAACATTTCTATACACATGTACACATGCACACAAATTTTTAACTAGTTTGCTAGGTGACTGAAGTCTAGATAATCCCTGAGGACCACTGCATGGTTAGTTGATTTGGATTAGCTTGTAGTGTTTATGAAATTTCTGAGCTTGTTTCCTTCTACGTCTTTTCTACCTTTCCTTGCTGAAGCAGACCCATACAAAAAAGAACAGTAATAATGTCTTTAAACATTTATATATGCATTTAATCTCCAGGACAAATCCCACTACTTCATGGATTCAATGGAATTTCCTGTCATTTCACGAAGGACTAATTCTGGTGTAACACATTTATGTAGAGTTAGGCAAATGTTTGTATGGTGCTGGACTTCTAACAGTATACATTTCTGTCAGCAATAGCACAAAGATTTATTGTACTCAGCATGTACACTTCTCCATACCTTTTTCCTGGTTACAACCAGCCTGCTTACGTGGTGGCTATTGCTGCAGTATCAAAGCATCATTCTTTGATGCCAGTACTGCCTGTCTCATCACCTTTCCTCTTCCACTAGGTGCTGCAACTGAGCCTTCATTAGGTATGCAACATGCATCAGCTATTTTAATATGCTGTATTTAATTTCAGTATTTACTACTTTTTAAACACATGTAGATGGAAAGATAAGCAGCAAAAGAGGCTGACTGCTGTCATGTGAGAATGATGAGTGCTACTTGATGAAAGAGGGATGAGGAGATGAGTGATGAGTGATGATGAACAACAGGAAACCTTTAGCCAACTTTCCAGTACTAATAGTTTGCTTATCCTTGAACCACAGCATTTTAAAGAGTGTCTTGACAACATAAATCCCTTCATTTTACTTGTTAAGAAACTGAAGTGTAGAGAGAGAAGGAGCTTTCCCCGAAATGAGAAAGTTCAGTGCTCTCCCTATTGCCTGAGACTGAGAAATCACTACCAACCAATTTTAGCTTAGATGAGTAATATCTTAACACAGCTGCACTGGTTTAGCTAGGATAGAGTTAATTTTCTTTACTGTATCTGGTATGGGTCTGTGTTTTGAAAACAGTGTCAGTCACAGGGATTTTTCAGTTACTGCAGTGCTCACAGAGAACCAAGGCCTTTTCTGCTCCTCACAAACCCCACCAGCAAGCAGGCTGGGGATGCACAAGGAGTTAGGTGGGGACACAGCCAGGACAGCTGACCTCAGCTGACCAGAGGGATATTCCACTCTGTATGGCATCATGCACAGCATGTAAAGCTGAGGGGAGAAGAAGGAAGGGCAGAATGTTATAAGTTGCAGCACTTTGTCTTCCCAAGTAAACGTTACACGTGACGAAACCCTGCTTTCCTGGGGATGGCTGAAAACCTGCCTGCTGATGGGAAGTGGTGAATGAATTCCTTGTTGCGCTTTGCTTGCATGCACAGCCTTTGCTTTACTTATTAAACTATCTTTTTCTGAACACAAATCATGCTTAACAAACCTGTTCACCTTCTAAGACCAAGTAACCTGCTCAGTTGATGCCAAGCAAGTGGTGGACATTCTTTATACAGATTTCTCCAAGGTGTTTTGTATGGTTTTCCATAGCATCTTCCTAGTGAAAGTGACACATTACGGTCTTGATGAGTGGTCTGTGTGGTAGGTGGGAGCTGACTCACTGGTCACACCAAGAGGACGATTGTGAATAGCCTGTCACCAGTGGGTTGCCCCAGTGATATGGGACCAGTGCTGTTCAATATCTTCGTAAGTGATCTGGATGATGAAGTCAAATGTACCCTTATGAAGTCTGACAATAATACTAAACTGAGTCGGGAAGTGAACACTTTGGAAGGGAGAGCCACCCTGCAGGATGACCTGGATAGGCTGGAAGAGCAGGATAACAAAAACCTTACAAAGTTCAACAAGGACAAGCCTAAGGTCTTGCACCTGGGTAAATATAATCCCGGACTGTAGCACAGGCGGGGATCTACATGCTTGGGGAGCATCTCTGTCAAATAGACTTGAGGGTCCTGGTGGACCACAAGCTCAGTATGAATGAACAGTGAGCAGCTGCAGCAAAGAAAGCCAACTGGATGCTGGGTTACATCAACAGGGGCACCACCAGCAGAGATAAAGATGTAATTATCCCACTCTACTCAGCAATTGTCGGGCAACACCTCAAATACTGTGTTCAGTTTTGGTCCCCGATATAAAAAAAAGATGTGGAGAGGGTCCAGAAAAGGGCTACAAGGATAATCAGAGATCCTGGAAGCCTGCTGCATGAGGAAAGGCTGGGAGAGCTGAGCTTGTTCAGCCTAGAGAAGAGAAGGCTTCGGGGAGACCTTATCACCGTGTTCCAGTATATAAAGCGTGGCTACAAAGAAGACTGAGATTTCTTTTTCGCAAGGAGTCACATAGAAAAGACAAGGGGTGATGGCACAAGTTAGTCCTGAGGAGATTCTGACTGGACACAAGAGGAAAATTTTTCACAAGGAAACAATCAGCCAATGGAACAATCTCCCAGGGAAGTGGTGGATTCCTCAACAATGGACAGTATTAAGATTCAGCTTAACGTCTAACCTAGGTCATGCTTGCCTAGAAAGGTTGGACCAGATGATCTCTGAGGTCTCTTCCAACCTGGTATTCTATGATTCTGTGATTCAACTCACAAGTTTTCTCACTTTTTCTCTTCCAATTCTCTCTGCCATCACACCAGTGTGGGAGTGAGCAAGTGGCTGTGTGGGATTTAGTTGCCAGCTGGGATTAAATCACAACGACCCTCCCTTTTCACATCTCTCACCCATCCCTCCCTTAAATTACACTTTTCAGAATTACTTTTCTCTTCCTTTCTATAGTCTCCTTTTGCTTTTTCAACTAATGCATATGAAACAGAACTAAACCAGTTTTATGCAAACATTGGTAAGTGAGATAAAATATCTGAAAAAAAACCAAACCAAACATTTGCTGGATTAGCCCTATGAGCACTAACAGGACATGTTTGCAGCATGCTCCACTACTGTAAGCAGAACCAAACTGAATTCTCCCACTGCTATATTTAATGATAATCAGAAAAGAAAGGAAGAGGATCAAGTGGCAAAAGTTGATTTCCCTCACATGCCCCAGCCACTGATACATTACTTAGATACTTTCCTCCACAGCAGGAACAAGAGCAAAAGTGAATCTGTCTGTCCAGGAGTCTGGCATCAGAGGCATTTTGCTGCCCACTTGCCTATTCCTAAAGCCAGCCTTGCTAGAAACTGTTGCAAAAATCCTGGCTCGTAATACTAGACCGTTCCTCTTAGATGTTCCAATAGTAGGTTTGGATATGTCTTCCTAAGGTAGATGTGCTCCTCTGCACAGCTCCCAGATATGGTCCATTGACTGATCCTGGTTCATATGGAGGACCATACTCAAACACGTCATGACTTCTTTCTGGTCCATCTGTGTGTGCTTCTTCCCATAGAAACCAATATTTGAGGGAAGACAGAAAGATGACCTTTTCATTCCTGGATCTTGCTCTAACATGTGTTTGGATGCAGGATTTGAACTTACAAACTGGTCTTGCAGCCTAAATACACCACTAGTAAACATGAGATTTAATAGAGCAAAATGGTGTGTCTACTCACAGAGTCCGAAACCCTTTCCAAGCCTGAACCAGCAAGACACATCTTGTCCCTTGGCTCTTCTCACAAAAGGTTGTCCTCATCTGAAGTTGCGTTCTCCTGGATTGGAGGGGCAGAAGGTCTGGGGCACAATGTACGGCAAAAAGCGTACCATGAAGGTTGGGCCCTGCAGGCTATGCTTAATTGGGCACATTTTGAAGGCCCTTGGCATTCTAAATATAAATCTGTATCTCCACAGATGTGGGTCCTGTTGAAAAGTCCACAACAGTTTTAAGTCCCATTGGCAAAATGCCTCTAAAACTATTGGCAAAGATTTCTTAAAATAAACAAAATTCAGACAGCTATCCTCTTGCAAGTCTTCTTTACAGGCAGTCTTTATAAGGTTTTCCAGGTTTTAGTAATCTTCATCTTTGGTGATAGTGTACCTGACTAAAGGGTTTCTCACAGCCCAACTATTTCATTTCAACAGTGTGTTCAGCTCTAATAAAAAAAACTTTCATTCTTTGGAATAGTTGACTATTAAATTCCTCTTTGTGCAACAACAGTGTAGAATATTTTACTGGTTTGCACATCTGAGAGCTATCTTTCCATATAAAAAACCAGCTGCCTGTTTGTACATATAAGTGTGCATGTATGTACAAAAATTAGAAAGCTGCAGCTTTGGATAACAGCTTTATGTGGACTTGGATTAGTAGATTTAAATCTTTCGCACATAAATATCATGTGGGCATTGTGATATTAAATATTTAATACATTCTGGAAACAGCTAGTGCTAAAATGAATAGTAGATAAAGAAAAATATATGAATTTACAGCTTAAACATAAAGTCATTACTTCCTATCATTAGGCATGGTTACTTTGTATCTCAAATGCAGTATATCACACTTGTATTTTCAAAGCCGGCTTTATTCTTATCATAGGGCTACCAAGAAGAGGGAGGTAAAAGTGCATGATAGCTATCCAGAGGTTTTATCCACACCTGTATTCTTACATGAAAGTTGGCTTTGTTTGAAATGCCTTTCTCATTAATGTAATTAAAAAAAAAATAGAAATTAAAGGAAATACTTTATTTTCAGCCTTTAAAAACTGTGTCCTCAAAAAAAAACCAAATTAAACTAAGCAACATACATACCTAATTACTTACAATATGCAAACTGTTCTGTAGCCAGAAAAGGAACTCATTTCCTCATGGCACATCAGAATAAAAATATTTTTTTAAATGAACTTATAATCACGACAGCATTCCTCTCAAAAATAAGTCAGCAGGCTTTTGTTTATAGTTTACACAAAGAGTGGATGTTGTTTTCATCAAAGGCTCCTCAACAAGTAGAAACAGGCAGTACAGCAGATGCTACTGCGTATTCATATTGCATTTAAATTTTGAAATAAAAAATGAACTTTGGTTACACATTTTTTCATGTCAGAAATCACCCCTAAGCTCTTCCTCTGAGCCTCCCCTTCCCAGTCCTCCCAGTGAGGCAATGGTTTTCACTGCCTCAGGGAGCACTTGCTACATGCATATGAGTAACCACCACCTAGAGCAGCTCATTCCAGTATTATGAACTGGTACTACAGGCCATTTAAAAGAGAGAATGACACAACAACTTATCTATCAAATAGAGAGGGATTAGTAAAAACTGTACAATGCTGTGTATTCCCTCACAGATATTAGGAAGACTGACATAAATACTGTTAAAAGTTCATTTATCTGGGACTTCATAAACCACACCACTGTTATTTTCCCTGTACTGTCCATCCAAAGGACACTGGAAAGAAACTATAGTAATAACCTCTGGTCAGGCATTTTTCCACTATACAATCTAAACACTGTGCTATACTGCCTCAAGCCTTATTTTGGATGGTGTCAAATATTACACTTTGGCCTAACAGGGACAGAAGAAGCAGTAGAGATGTTCAATGTGAATAAGCAGGGATGAAGTTAATTGTATGTCTTGTTTGATCTATGCATCTTACTGAAATTTCTTCTTTTACTTCTTGCAAGTCAAAATGGATTATGCACCGCACTATGATTTGATGAAGACTTGGACCACAGCAAGGCTCACCAGGTCAGGTAGCCAACGCTGGTTTAAGCAGACAACTGCTATGAGTGCCCAGTATTTCCAGAGCAGAACTAAGTCAGGCAACAGGATCTTTCCCAAAGTCATTGCTTTCCTCCTTTAATTCTCCCCAGCCTCCAAACACATGACCTAGGCAATATTTGTAGTTGTGTTTCCCTGTACTTCCATCTCCTGCAGTTGCCGCTCAAGGCATAGGTGACATTGCTTCCTCTCCCTTTGCTCAGAATTCCCTCCAAAGCTTCATTTTCTTAAAACTGTCTCTAACCTTCTTGCCTAGCTTTGGTTCTGTTATTCCAACCTCCTGTCTTGGTTCACCAAGTTCCCCCTTGATCTACACTCCATAATGGTTTCAAAGTATAGTTATAGGCATTAGGTGGTGACTGCAGAGAGCGATCATTTGCCCAGAGGTAGGACACCTGTCCCAAGGAAGAGCCAACTTCTACATAAGGTGCCAGGGAATTTAGTATCCAATTACAGGGGGCCATCTCTCAATTTTCCTCTATTTCTCTCCCTGGAAAGAAGCAGAAAGGACATCTCACCCTCTATCTTTTCCAGCAGAAGAATGACAATCAGCAGTTCTGCTGCTCCTCCCTAAAAGTACTTTACTTGAACAGAGGTATGGCACTGGCTGGGCTGACTTTTTTCAGACGTGTTAGTATGTGTGCACTGTGCTGTGTAAGCACTCTACTAAATAGATAAACCAAGATACAGAAAATGTTCAGTAACTTGCTCAAGGCCATATGGCAATTCAATAACAATGCTGGGAATTAAAAACCAGGTTGAAGGTTTTCAAACAGAAATACTTCCTCAGAGGAAAAGAAGGCCTTTATCGACACTCCTGGGGAAAGTGAAAAATTATGAGCTCTTGAAATTCTTCATTTTGCAAAGTAGTTCCTGAGCAATGACCGACTTAAAAAATGGCTTGTTCCAGAACTAAAAATTATTGCCTAAAAGTGGAAACATATTGATAATCAGTTCAGCAGTATTGTTGATTAATTTAAGCAACACCTCAGTCAAATACTGAAGACAGCACAATACGAACATCTTGAAGTTTTCGTGGAAATACTTTGCTGTTATTGGTGGGCTGTGGTTTTTTTTATTTTCCTGAGAAAATGGCCCCAAAACACAGAGGTCACCTTGTGGCTTGACTCAAGAAGAGGATGCGAGAATGTTTTTCCTCTGGATGCACATGCGGCCTCAGCAATGGTGGCTGGAGTTTGTTCTGTCCCAGTCTCAGTTTCCAGTTTCTACCCTGTACACAAAGCTCAGACATTCTCCACCTTACTTATCCAATTTTTAACAAGAAAACCATAATCCTTCGTATTCGCCATGGCTACATCACCAACAATAAGTTTGGGAAACAGGCTTTAACTATATTGAGTGTATTTACACAAGGATGCGGTCTCATAACCAGAACAACAAGCAGCAGGTTTTCACCTGCTGGGGCAGCATGTGTGCTTGCTTGAGAGAGAGAACATATCACAGCATTTTCTTTTCTTTTGGGGTGCCTCAGGAGGCCCACCCCTTTATGAAGCTGACACCTTCACCCAGCCATAAGAGGCTGTTCCAGACAGATGTTTGACAGGCATAGCTGCAGCTGTAGAGCTGTCAGCTATCAGGCTAAAACTCTGCCTCTGATCCTCTCCACTAAGGGAAAGAAGCTGGTCCCTTCTGATGCGATTTCCCTCCAACATAAGAAGAGGTCTGGCTCCCTGGTAAAGCTAATGAGAACACTCTGTGGAGGACTGATGGTGATTTAGAGCTTGCTTTTCTACTGTAGTAACATGTAAATAAAGCCAGAGCCTTGATGTTTCTCCAGTTTTGTATATTGACAAAAGCTCTGGGTAAAGGAGCTTATCAATTTTAAAGAAACACCTTTTTTTCTTTTTTAAAAGGTAGCAAACCTTTTAAAGTTACAGCACATTTAGCTCCATTTTAAATTAGGACTTTTAGACAGCATTGTTAATCAACTATAGTTGCAGTAACAGGCTTAATCCACTTAAAGTAGGAAACAGAGATGCATTCTTTACATTTGGAAACAAATTATTGAACAAGCTTTATAGAAAATATAATTCAGTTTAACACTATGGCTTAATGAAGAAGTAGCAAAAGAAAAATTAAACATTCTCCAGTTAATTTGCAAAAAAAATATACACATTTTGCAAAGGTAGTCTCATCACTGACACACAAACACTTTCTGATAAGCTTCATGCTGTGAATTAGACAATTATGATGGCCATTTCTTTTCCTTTCAGTGTGGATTTTACTGTATATGGCTGTACTTTATCATCTCACACATGGATTGTTGCAGTCCCCTCTCAGCAGTGCTCTGACACCCACTCAGGAAGGTCACACCTTCATCCTGGGTTGAACCCCTCCATCCTTGTTGTCTCCACCATGTCTGCAATGGCTAGAGCTATTCAGGCTATGCTCATGTAAGAGGAGACCACTCTGCTCATTTTGCTGGCATGTCTGTTCAGATCTCTAGTGCTCATATTGACAGTTTCTAGATGCCTGTCAATTCAGACAAGGTATTTTCCTGACTTTCATGAGCAGTCAAACCCCCAGCACCTTGGCCCTCACAGCAATGGCAGTGCTCTGTATAGCCTATGTGGGTTAAGATGAGTGAAAAAGAATTTAAGGGCAGAAAGTCTGTTTAATATTACTAATGAGTTGTTTATAGCTGTAAGATCTATAGATTCATTCACAAATTAAATACTGGGAACTTCAGAACATTGAATAAATACACATTTGGTATTTAAGAAATCATGCTGGCACTGAAGAAGTAAGGAATTAGCTTCTCAAGAAAAATCATCCCTGTGTTAGACATTTTAAACAGTATGTAGATTGAAGAAATTACATGGATGAGAGGTAAAAGAATGGATGGACAACAAAACTTCTGGTATTGACTAAATATAGCTGCTTCTGTCTCTGTGGTGGTTCGTAACAACAGCTGGACTTGTGACCTTCGTTACACACACTGCTGGATACTGCAATGAAAGAAGTTTTCTTCAGAAAGGAAGCTGAGATGAAAACAGTGGTGGAAAATGATGGTGTGGCCTGGTGACTTTGAGAAAGGGTTTTTTATTTTCTAAAATATTACTGGTGCTATAAGCTGAAAGAAAAACAAAAATTCCCTTGGGTCATATTCCTAAAAAAGCACTTATGTCTTTATATTTATCAAACCGCGTCTACTTTAAAATCTTCCTTTAGTAAAACTTCATCCCTGTTCATTGTTGTTCTCATTCCATAACAAACAGGTAGATACAGTCAAAAACTTGAGTCTTCCACAATAATAAAATTGACAACCAGATTTATCTGAGAGAATTTGTCTCGGGGGAGAACAACAGTGTCACTCAGAGCTATCTTACATGATGCTACTTTTCAGAATATATACCTTCCAAAAATTAGGCAGGATCACAACGTTTCTAGCTTTCAAGCAGAATCTGAGCTATGGGAAAACCAGAAATTAGTCTATATGAGCAAAATATAAAAATGGTGCCACCCCAGAACTCAGAAGAGCCTTCTGAATAGAATTTGGGTGTTTATTTTTATGCTTTATGCATCTGTAGTAAAGGACAATTTATAGAAAAAGATTTGGGCAAAGCTCACTTTCCCTAGAAAGCCAACATAGCAACAGGAAAGCACTTCTCATAAGGGGCATGCACAGGCTATAAATGTTTAGTGCGTTGTTGACAATTATCTGTTTAAGACTGGGATTATTCAATGAGTAGTTCAGAAAATTTTGCATTATGGCTTAATTGCTTTAGTATCTAATTCATTTTTAAAATACAGTGTAGATGAAGAAGATAGCAAAATAGTGGATACATGTTTATGAATGGGAATCTTACTCTAGCTACCTTCTTTTCATTGAGATGCTTCATGTGTGTTTGAATCTACAACAAAAAAGAAAGATTTCTATAGTGGTCTATTCTTTTCCTCATATCTTATTAGCTTGTTTGATTTTTAGCTTACAAATTTAGATCAGAATTGGCTATGAATTTACTGCCCTAAAAAGTGATGGTAGGTGATATTTATTAGGTCTTTTTGTACAATTGACAGTTAACTTACAAAGATTAACAAATACTCATGTTAATATTGTGGTAATACATGAGATGCCTTTGATCCCAAAAGTATCACCAGCAATTGTACCAAAGATGCTTGGAGAAAAGACATTTCCTTTATTGTAAAGCAAAATTATCTTGCGAATGGGTATTCTACAGATTCAGAAGTCTTATTAGGTAACTGCTTTATTCTCAGACTGAGGCAGAATCATTTCCTATAACAAGTTTTTCAGTGTAATATTTAATTATTGAGTCATTTTCTTGTACCACTTCTCTTGTGACTATTCCAAAGACTAATAGACTTACGAGTGAGGAAGTTTTACACATATTCAAACTATATTTTAAGCCATTACACCTAATTCTAGTGCACTAAATAATTTCTTGTGAAGGGCTGACCCTCTGAATATTGCAGACTAGTATCATCTTGCAGTTAAATTATATATTTTTAGGTCTTCCAGCCTATCACCATAACTGAGACTATTTCTCCAGTTACCTTTTCAATTTTTAATTTATTTCTATTAAGATTGTGGAGTTAAAAATGAGAAATCTTTCATTCAAATGATCAGTTTCAGAAATCATGTAAGAGCTGCCAAGCATGATTCTGCCCAGAGGCAGAGACCAGGCATGTATTTGAAATATCAACAAACTATTCTTTAAAAAATATCTGGGAAGGCAATTCTGAGGACATAGTTGGGTTAGAAATCATCGTATGGGTCTTCTTCTGCTCCCTGTATTTGCCAATATCTTCCCGATAATGAAGTGAGGCCAGTATGAGAAAAGAGTCATTGCCTCTTTCCTCTATGACAAGACACTATTATTTATGAAGCACTAAATTAAAATGGACTTTTTAACATACATTCATGTTTAATGAACTAGTCTATAAAGGCAATACCCTCTTCTCTTTTAAATCCCTCATTAAAGGCCACTTAACGCTAATTATTTGTATTACTATAGTACCTAGCTGGCCTGATAATAAATTAGGTATTTCATGTAGTAGGTGCCTCATTCCAGCATGGAAGTGCATTAAGCACAGGGGAAAAAACAATAATACCTTACAAATTAAGGAGTTTCTCATCTCGGGCTTTTTTTCACTGTTTTCATCACAAACTTCATCATGGAGTTTTACAAAGAAGAACACATCAGAAAACCTCCAAAGCCCATTTCATTTTAGTGGCATTTCAGACCTTGTGAAGATTTGCACTTCAGCAAGCAACATCGACAAATCTACCTGAGACTCAAACATGGTTCCGAACATGGTCCTCCTGATTTCCACAGGTAGCTGTTGGGAAAATCCAGCCCTCAAGGTCTTTTTTAGGTTAGGATGCTTTCATATGCAGCAGTTCCAGAGCTTCCAGCATCTATGGCATTAACACAGCTGCTTTGTGGTTTGTTTTAAATTGGGAACTTCACAAATCTGGGCTAACCCAGAACTATACAGTCTCTAACACTGGAGTCCCTTTGGCTATTTGGACGTGTTTCTCATTTCTGCTTAAATGCCACTTCTTCTTCAAAAAATTCTAGGAAAAGGGAGTGAAAACCCATTATCTTAGTTCTATTTTAAACTAATATCCATTGGCTTAACTGCTGTTTGGCTTGAATAATTTAGAGCAGAGCTGAAAATCAATTGTACGAAACAGAGAAAAAGAACCTGAACATTGTAAATCACTCTACTATTTTCCTCCATCTAGCAGTAATCCTATCAACAAACACAAATAAAAAAAGCTAAATTTTTGGCACCACTAATTATAATTTTTTCAGTTTTTTGAGTCACAGTCAATCATACAAACAAGAATAATTGACAATTGAGGGCTTATTCATGCCAGATCTCAACAATTTACATCCATTTCAGGAAAGCAATTATGCATATACTTAAAATTTAAGCAGTTGAGGGGCCCAAAGTATAGCAACTTTATAAGACCCTTGTAAAAGTACCTCATATGTTAAGGGACATTCATCTAAAATCCTCACCTTTAAATCCAGTGTTTAGTTTACTAATCTCCATAATATGGACCATTCAGAGATATTTTATAAATGTAACATGAAGAAAAACTTGCTTTTTTTTTTCAAAATTGTCAACCAAAAGACACTACTTTTCTTTTCAAGCCTTGTTTTGCCTGTGTACCAGCAACAAACACTACTGTATATATATTTGCCTATTTCATCTAAGCAGCATTCACAATGAGAATCCAAAATTCCCTCTTTCCCAGCCACCTCCATTAATCTGTGGACCATTCTGAATGGCTGCTAACTAGATGGAAGCAACATCATCATGACATGCTCCCAAAGTATCACTGCCAGAAATCATCATACCACCAAGCTGGGGGGAGAAGAGGTGAATGGGAGGAAGGTCACCTGCTGCAAGACCCATGGCTGCTGGGTGTATGGAGAGTACATGGGCCCCAGCAGGCAAGAGTGTGGCTGAGCAAGCTGCACCCTGCAGTGCAGAAAACTGATATTGCAGAGGCCATGGCAATATTTAGCACTTACAACTTTTGTTGCAAGCTGCCACCAAACAAGTACATTGTCTACAAAGCAGCATGACTCTTTATAAAGCCGTTGCAACTTGCCAAAGTAAAAAAAAAAAAAAATAAATAAATAACTCATAAAAACTCCTGGTACTATCTTCTTTTGTCTAACTTCTATATCTCTAGCTGGTGGTCTTCGCATTTGTGTTTTTACTTAAACAATGCCTCGTCAGAATACAGTCCATATCAGTTTAATGAAAAATGGAAAGGCGTTTAATCAAGCTTCTCTAGCATACAAGCACCACTTAATGAAGAAAACAGTATTTCTTTGCATACAAAGGAAAATAAAAACGACAAATCCAATTCTTTTTTTAAAGTCTCTTTTGAGGACACGCATATGTCTGAGCCCAAATCCTAAATCTTATAATCTCTTTGGAAGGGTTACATCAGAGCTTCTAATCTTATTTGCAGAGTATGCCAACATCTACTTTGCTTAAACACATGAAAATTCTAAATAAAAAAGTCAAGAAAAAGTGATTTTTATTGCCAAACTCTTTTCGTGATAGCACTTACAACCTTTAAAATATGATGTATCCATCTCCAAAATACCTTTTTAGGCTATCAAGACAAAATAGCTTGGCTGACTTTGTTTCTCAGAAGCTACGAGGCAACCACCTGACCCACTCCACTATCAGCGGTAAAAATTCCCACGATTCTACATGAGATTTTGTCTCAAAATGTCCTTTAAAACACCTCAGAATTTATTTAAATGAAAGTCTCACCTCATACATCTGAGAGCATATTAAATGAAATGACGTAAATGTTCTGTGCCTTTTTATTTTCATACTTAAATTAACATAACATTGGCATTAGATTTTTTCTATGA
The DNA here is from genome assembly GCF_963264785.1 of Psittacula echo. Taxonomy (NCBI): domain Eukaryota; kingdom Metazoa; phylum Chordata; class Aves; order Psittaciformes; family Psittacidae; genus Psittacula; species Psittacula echo. Next base: position 123,948,024 of record NC_137737.1, read on the forward strand.
AGAAATGACTTAAGATATTGGTAGAAATCAATTAAAATACATACAGTATTTTCCTAAGACAGCCACCTGATAATTTTTATCTGTAATTTTTTGTGTTACTGTATTTCACATACAATTTGTTCTGGAACAATGTGAGGCAGAGAGCACTAGCTGAACAAAACAGTCCACATAAAAGTCGGGGTTGGTTTTTCCTTGTTTCTAAGACATTATAATAAAAAGATGGAAGTAAAACTAGATTAAGCCTTTTGGTCAGTTTTAATAAAATTATTTTTTATTAAATTCCCAAAAGTTTAATGTCTGCCTAATCTTGAGTGATAGCCCTAACCGCACTTTTTGTTGCCTCTTTCTCCCAGCATCTGAAGAGTGCTTAAAAGTAAACAGAAATGATGCAAAGGGAATCCCTATAGCAGAAATTAAGAAATAAAATACAGGGATTAACCTCCAGCCTTATGTGCCTTTATCTCTTCTCTGCCTTGCAACCAAAGGGAGACTGTTTAACCATTAAAAAAGATTAAAGGTATTAATTAGACTAAGAGATAGAAACCTATCACCCTTCTGTCAGAGCAGACAAGAAATAAACCTTCTTCCAGATTAAATTAAAAAAAAATCCATATTTTTAGAATTTGTTCAAAACAAAAGTCCTGTTGATCAGCTTTCTGCATTCCTATTGTTGTCTAACAGATTAAATAAATGAGCCTGAAACTGAATAAACATTTTCATGAGCTTGTGTATGAGGGGCAGAACCACTGCTTCCTGCTCATATCAAAGAAGCCACACCACATGCAAACAAATATAATTCTGTTGGGATTTTATAAATATATGTAAATAAAACAATGGGAAAAGAATAGCAGACAGCCCCCAGAAGTTGAACTCTGAATTGCCTTTTTTTTCTATCCAAAACGAAGAACCCACACGGGATATTTAAACTATGTAAAAAGTATTCTAAATGCCCTTAGTGGCAGCAACAGATATTATACCAAGCTGTAGCTATACGCCATGTCTAAAGACAGATTAGATATCTTTTAAAGTAAGTTTTCTTTGTCGGTGACATGGACAGTGGGATTGAGAGCGTCCTCAGCAAGTTCGCTGATGACACCAAGCTGTGTTGTTCAGCTGATACGCCGGAGGGAAGGGATGCCATTGAGAGGGACCTTGACACGCTTGTGAGGGGGGATGATGCCAACCTTATGAAGTTTAACCATGCCAAGTGCAAGGTCCTACACCTGGGTCGGAGCAATCCCAGGCCCAGCTACAGGTTGGGCAGTGAAGAGATTCAGAGCAGCCCTGTGGAGAAGGACTTGGGGGTGTTGGTTGATGAGAAAATGAACATGAGTCGGCAGTGTGCACTCACAGCCCAGAAAGCCAACTGTATCCTGGGCTGCATCAAGAGGAACGTGACCTGCAGGTCAAAGGAGGTGATCCTGCCCCTCTACTCTGCTCTCGTGAGACCTCACTTGGAGTATTGTGTGCAGTTCTGGTGTCCTCAAAATAAAAAGGACATGGAACTGTTGGAACAAGTCCAGAGGAGGGTCACGAGGATGATCAGGGGACTGGAGCACCTCCCGGATGAAGACAGGCTGAGAAAGTTGGGGCTGTTCAACCTGGAGAAGAGAAGGCTGCGTGGAGACCTCATAGCAGCCTTCCAGCATCTGAAGGGGGCCTACAAGGATGCTGGGGATGGACTCTTCATCAGGGACTGTAGTGATAGGACAAGGGATAATGGGTTCAAACTTAAACAGGGGAAGTTTAGGTTGGATATAAGGAAGAAATTCTTTACTGTGAGGGTGGTGAGGCACTGGAATGGGTTGTCCACGGAAGTTGTGAATGCTCCATCCCTGTTGGTGTTCAAGGCCAGGTTGGACGAGGCCTTGAGTGACACGGTTTAGTGTGAGGTGTTGTCCTGGGTTCAGCAGCAGCAGTCAGTTTTTCTCCTTCTTAGTAGCTTTTGCAGCACTGTGTTTTTGACTTTCGGCCTGGGAATGGAGCTGATAACAGCGATGTTTAGACTGACCAAGGACTTTGTGAGTCTCATGCTCTGCCAGGGAGGAGGAGAGGCCGGGAGGAAGCAGGGACAGGACGCCTGACCCAAACTAGCCAAAGAGGTATTCCATACCATAGCACGTCATGCCCAGGATGTAGAACTGAGAGTTCCGGGAAGGGCTGGATCATGGCAGGCTGGGGGTGAGGTACCGGTTGGTGAGCGGTTGTATTCTCTTGCTTGTTATTTCCTTTATCATTATTACTATTAGTGGTAGCAGTAGTGATTTGTGTTATACCTTAGTTATTAAACTGTTCTTATCTCAACCCGTGGGAGCTGCATTCTTTTGATTCTCCTCCCCGTCCCTCCAGGAGCAGAGGGAAGAAAGGTGGGGGGGGGAAGTGGACTTCGTGGTTCTGATTTACGGCCTGGGCTTAAACCACGACAGGTGTCCCTGCCCATGGCAGGGGGGTTGGAACTAGATGATCTTAAGGTCCTTTCCAACCCTAACTATTCTATGATTCTATGTTTCTATATGTTGCCAATAGAAAATTATGAAATATTATTCTTGACAGAAAACAACTGGTAGAGAGAGCATAATTTTATCCAAGAATAACCCGGTTTTTAATTTTTTAAACTTGTCTATGATTATTTTTTTAAGTCTCAGGGATTAAAAAAAAAATTCAGATTTCAAACAGACATCCTTATAAAAAGAAGAGATGTTAATAAAATACGTTCATCTCATCATATGTTAAAGGTGACCCTGTTAGAAAAATAGATTATGATGAGGTTTGAAAATTATAATGGGCTATATTAAATAGCTGTATTTGAAATATGTTTAAGTCAGCTGCTAAACAGCAAATTGAAAAAAATTATATCAAAGGTCACAATCAAAGAAATACTTTGGACACATAGTACTAGTTAGTGAAAGATAAATCACCGCTTTACCGAAAAGTGCTCTTTATGTGTATATATATTCACACAGATATATATATACACACACACAAATATTGAACACAGATTCACAAACAAAATATTCATACTTAACTACCATTTTATTTTTCCTGACTGAATTTGGTCTGTACCTAGAGTAATCACCCTGAGAGAAAGTACAGAGGATTCACATCACTCTAAGTGGCAAAATTTTGGGTACCAACATTAAATGCTGAATATTTATTTACTTATTTAACAGCTAATTAGACGGCATTTTCAGAAAAATTAAAGCGGAAAGAAGAAGAACAAAAGAAGGACTGATTGCAGTGCTATTTAGCTATTGAATCTCTTCTCGGCCTTTTGGCTCAGATCAAGTTCTGTTCTTATCAGTTTAACATCTGATATATCCTTGATTAGAGGACTTTATATTAAACAGACTTTTGGCACTGAGAGTTGGATCCAGAACTTTTTTTTTTTTTTTTAATTTAAGACACTATCCATCATATTTGAAAACTCATGGCAGTCAGGCAAAGTTCCTGATGACTGGAAAAAGGCAAACATAACCCCCATTTTCAAGAAGGGGAAACTGGATGACCCGGGGAATTACAGACCAGTCAGTCTCACCTCTGTGCTTGGCAAACTCTTGGAGCAGATTCTCCTGGAAGGCATGCTAAGGCACATGAAAAACAAGGAGGTGGTTGGTGACAGCCAGCATGGCTTCACTAAGGGGAAATCCTGCCTGACCAATTTGGTGGCCTTCTATGATGGGGCTACGAAACTGATGGACAGGGGCAGAGCAGTTGACGTCATCTACCTGGACTTGTGCAAAGCGTTCGACACTGTTCCATATGACATCCTTGTCTCTGAACTGGAGAGACATTAATTTGATATATGGAAGGCTAGGTGGATAAAGAACTGGCTGGATGGCCGCACGCAAAGAGTTGTGGTCAATGGCTCAATGTCCACCTGAAGACCGGTAACGAGTGGTGCCCTTCAGGGATCGGTGTTGGGACCGGTCTTGTTCATGGAATCATGGAATAGTTAGGGTTGGAAAGGACCTTAAGATCATCTAATTCCAACCCCCCTGCGATGGGCGGGGACACCTCACACTATATCATGTCACTCAAGGCTATGTCCAACCTGGCCTTGAACACCAACAGGGATGGAGCATTCACAGCCTCCCTGGGCAACCCATTCCAGTGCCTCACCACCCTCACAGTAAAGAATTTCTTCCTTAGATACAATCTAAACTTCCCCTGTTTAAGTTTGTAACCCGTTACCCCTTGTCCTATCACTACAGTCCCTGATGAAGAGTCCATCCCCAGCATCCTTGTAGGCCCCCTTCAGATACTGGACGGCTGCTACGAGGTCTCCACGCAGCCTTCTCTTCTCCAGGCTGAACAGCCCCAACTTTCTCAGCCTGTCTTCATCCGGGAGGTGCTCCAGTCCCCTGATCATCCTCGTGGCCCTCTTCTGCACTTGTTCCAACAGTTCCATGTCCTTTTATGTTGAGGAAACCAGAACTGCACACAATACTCCAAGTGAGGTTGCATGAGAACAGAGCAGAGGGGCAGAATCACCTCCTTTGACATGCTAGTCACGCTCTTCTTGATGCAGCCCAAGATACAGTTGGCCTTCTGGGCTGTGAGTGCACACTGCGGATCATGTTCATTTTCTCATCGACCAACACCCCCAAGTCCTTCTCTGCAGGGCTGCTCTGAATCTCTTCTCTGCCCAACCTGTAGCTGGGCCTGGGATTACTCTGACCCAGGTGTAGGACCTTGCACTTGGCATGGTTAAACTTCATAAGGTTGGCATCACCCCCCCTCACAAGCGTGTTGAGGTCCCTCTGGATGGCACCCCTTCCCTCCGGCGTATCAACCGAATCACACAGCTTGGTGTCATCGGCAAACTTGCTGAGGGTGCTCTCAATCCCACTGTCCATGTCACCGACAAAGATGTTGAACAAGACCGGTCCCAACACCGATCCCTGAGGGACACCACTCATTACCGGTCTCCAGCCGGACATCGAGCCATTGACCACAACTCTTTGCGTGCGGCCAGCCAGCCAGTTCTTTATCCACCGAGTGGTCCACCCATCAAATTGATGTCTTGCCAATTTAGAGACAAGGATGGCATATGGAACAGTGTCGAACGCGTTGCACAAGTCCAGGTAGATGACGTCAACTGCTCTGCCCCTGTCCATCAGTTTCGTAGCCCCACCATAGAAGGCCACCAAATTGGTCAGGCAGGATTTCCCCTTAGTGAAGCCATGCTGGCTGTCACCAACCACCTCCTTGTTTTTCATGTGCCTTAGCATGCCTTCCAGGAGAATCTGCTCCAAGAGTCTGCCAAGCACAGAGGTGAGACTGACTGGTCTGTAATTCCCCAGGTCATCCAGTTTCCCCTTCTTGAAAATGGGGGTTATGTTTGCCTTTTTCCAGTCATCAGGAACTTCATCTGACTGCGTTATTTTTCAAATATGATGGCCAGTGGCTTAGCAACTTCATTCGCCAGCTCCTTCAGGAGCCGTGGATGGATTTTGTCAGGTCCCATGGACTTGTGTACGTTCAGGTTCTTAAGATGGTCTCGAACCAGATCCTCTCCTACAGTGGGCCTAGGGTCTTCATTCTCACAGTCCCTGCGTTCGCCTTCCAAGACTTGGGTGGTGCGGTCAGAGACTTTGCCAGTGAAGACCGAGGCAAAGAAGTCATTAAGAACCTCAGCCTTCTCCAAATCCTGGGTAGCCAGTTCTCCCGATATCTTCCGGAGGGGGCCTGCATTGTCCCTAGTCTGTCTTTTACTCGCTACGTACCTATAGAATCCCTTCCTATTATCTTTAACATCCCTAGCCAAGTTTCATTCTAACTGGGCCTTAGCCTTCCTCAGCTGGTCCCTAGCTTCCCGGACAGCATCCCTGTATTCTTCCCAGGCCGCCTGTCCCTGCTTCCACCTTCTATAAGCCTCTTTTTCCCTTTGAATTTTCCTGAGCAGCTCCTTATCCATCCAAGGAGGTCTCCTGGCCCTCTTGCTGCACTTCCTTCTAGTTGGGATACAACACTCCTGAGCTTGGAGCAGGTGATCCTTGAATAACAACCAGCAGTCTTGGGCCCCTCTGCCTTCTAGGGCTCTATCCCATGGAACCTTACTAAGCAGGTTCCTGAAGAGGCCAAAGTCTGGTCTCTTGAAGTCCAGGGCAGTGAGCTTGCTGCACACTCTTCTCACTGTCCCGAGGATCTCGAATTCGACCATCTCGTGATCGCTGCATCCAAGGCTGCCCTGGAGCATCACATTTCCAACCAGCCCTTCCCTGTTGTTGAGCACGAGGTCAAGCATGGCACCTCTCCTCATCAGCTCCTCCATTACTTGCAGAAGGAAGTTGTCTTCCACACAATCGAGGAACCTCCTGAATTGCTTTTGCTGGGCCATACCGTCACTCCAACAGATGTCAGGGTGGTTGAAGTCCCCCATGAGAACAAGCACTTGCGAGCATGAGGCTGTTCCTATCTGTCTATAGAGCACTTCATCCACAGATTCCTCTTGATCAGGCGGTCTGTAACAGATCCCCACAGTAATGTCCCCCATTGCTGCTCTCCCTTTAACCTTGACCCACAAACTCTCTGTCAACTGCTCACCCGTCCCCAGACAGAGTTCCATACTCTAGACAGAGTTCCATACTCTAACATCTTTGTTGATGACATGGAGAGTGAGATTAAGTGCACCCCCAGGAAGATTGCTGATGACACCAAGCTGTGTTGTTCAGCTGATACGCCGGAGGGAAGGGATGCCATTGAGAGGGACCTTGACACGCTTGTGAGGGGGGATGATGCCAACCTTATGAAGTTTAACCATGCCAAGTGCAAGGTCCTACACCTGGGCCGGAGCAATCCCAGGCACAGCTACAAGTTGGGCAGTGAAGAGATTCAGAGCAGCCCTGTGGAGAAGGACTTGGGGGTGTTGGTTGATGAGAAAATGAACATGAGTCGGCTTCAGTGTGCGCTCACAGCCCAGAAAGCCAACTGTATCCTGGGCTGCATCAAGAGGAGCGTGACCAGCAGGTCAAAGGAGGTGATCTTGCCCCTCTACTCTGCTGTTGTGAGACCTCACTTGGAGTATTGTGTGAAGTTCTGGTGTCCTCAACATAAAAAGGACATGGAACTGTTGGAACAAGTCCAGAGGAGGGTCACGAGGATGATCAGGGGACTGGAGCACCTCCCGGATGAAGACAGGCTGAGAAAGTTGAGGCTGTTCAGCCTGGAGAAGAAAAGGCTGCGTGGAGACCTCGTAGCAGCCTTCCAGCATCTGAAGGGGGGCTATGGGGATGCTGGGGATGGACTCTTCATCAGGGACTGTAGTGATAGGACAAGGGGTAACGGGTTCAAACTTAAACAGGGGAAGTTTAGATTGGATCTAAGGAAGAAATTCTTTATTGTAAGGGTGATGAGGGACTGGAATGGGTTGCCCAAGGAAGTTGTGAATGCTCCATCCCTGGAGGAGTTGAAGGCCAAGATAGACAGAGCCTTGGGTGACATGATTTAGTGTGGGGTGTCCCTACCCATCGCAGGCGGGTTGGACTAGATGATCTTAAGGTCCTTTCCAACCCTAACTATTCTATGATTCTATGGTTGTATGAATGAACCTCAGTTTTTTATGTACATGAAATATCAAGAACTGAATGGGAATTATCTTTCTTAAATATTTTAGTTTCCAAACCAGAAAAGCAGTATTGAAATCACTATGAAATCACTGCAAAATAATTTGAAACTTTTTGGGGAAAAAAAAAAATCCAGTTGTTTGGATTTTTTTGGGATGATATTTTCTAAGATAAGGTTTTGTTCCCAGGCTGTATTCCCTGAGAGATGAATCTAAAAACTAAGCAACAAATTTCTGCAAAGTTCTTGCTGTAAACATTAAGCAAAATTTTATTAACTGACTGACAGTACAGTGATGTATTAGCAATTTTAATAAAGGCATCCAAATCCTGACATGGTAAAAAGTAAAACTTTTATTTTTTTTAACTTATAAGGTTGGTCCTAAAATGAGTCAAGAGGAGATAAAAAACTAAATACTGCTGCTGATACACAGAGTTACAAAATAAAATGTAAATTTAATAAACCAAACCAAAGCTATTAGTTTCAGGAGTATTAGTCAAACAAGCATTTTTGAAGGCAGGTATATTTAGCTCGAGACTTTACAGGCCACATTACAGATCTTTCACAAGTACTTTTTTTGCTTCCACAGATATATCCAGAATAATTCTTTGGGTCTTTTTCAGTGTACTGAAGCCTCTGACCAAGGGCAGAGTCCTGGCAGTCAGTGTGATTTCATGTACACTCTTTGTCGTTGAAGAGCATAAAGTCCAAGAATTTTTATCAATGCTCTCAATGTTCCCTATAAAAAAATTTCATTAAAATAACATTATAAAGATTACAAGACTTTCCATGCAAAGCCAGGATGCCTTTTTCATCTCATCCTTAGGCTTTTGCCTGGCCAGTTGCAGCTGCTCCAACTGGTGCATATGGAGTCACTCAGTGCACTGCTTTGCTCATCTCGTGCTGAAGACACCAGTCTCATTCTTCACTCCAGAGCCCTTATCCAAAATGTCCCCCTCCTGGTCCCAGTCTCCTCCTTCAGGCTGCCTATGCTAGCCAAGGGCTCCCTTGAGATCATGTGGGGACAAACCCTTTGAGACACCATCCCTGTGCTCAGCCCAGCCCACTGTGGCCACTGCTAGAACTGGGAACAAACCCCACGAGAGGAAACTCAGGCTCCTCATAGGCAGCACTGCTGGTGAAATCCAAGCTTTCTCTGCTAACTATGGGCGAGTGTTCAAACTGCAGTTTTCCAATGGCACACAAATTGGTGAAACACAAGGCTGGCAAAAAGCACAGAAAGCTCCTCTCTACTAAATGCCTTGCTCCAAAGCAGAGGGATGTTTGAGATTTTCAAAGAATAAAGTACCAGAAATCTCCTTTGTTTTCTTGCATAGGGTTAAAAGGTTATTTCTGCTGCTTTTCAAGCCTGCTTACTGAAAATAACCAGAACTTTTTTAAAAGGAACTTCAAGAGAAAGAGACAATAAAAAGAATGAAATCTGCTGGAGCAAATCCCCATTAGGGAAAATTTGAACACATGTACTTAAAATATAGCAAGCCGAAACATTTTTTCACAATATGAATTATACCTAATACAAAATATCAAACAACCCAACATCTATGTGGAAGTTCCAGCATCTATGTTGAACAGCACTTAAGGACAGCACCAGTTTGGCTTTGGCTCTCTCTTTAGCACACCAGGGCCAGGGCAGGGGTATCACCATGACCTCAGACAAGGCTACAGCTGTTGGAGAGAAGCATTAACCAACCTATTACTATGCAACAACACCAGCAAGAAATTTGTGGATGTCCTCAGATCAATACTCTTCTGCCCACCAGCATTTCTCATGAGTAAGTAATTCTAGGTGTTACCACACAAGTCTGAGAGAAAGTTTTCTGGTGAACCAGAAAAGCAGGTTGCAACACCAGGGCCACTTTTAGTATGTAAATACCAGACATCACATACATGTTGAAAGAATGATTCAAAAAGAAAATGCACACAATATAAACAGTGAGCCAAAGTACAAGCCTTCCCTGTGGAGTTAAGGTTAACAGTCTCTCCCACAATCAGAGGCTTTCTATAGACCTTTTTCTTGGGTTAAAAAAAGATCATAAAATAAATCAGAGAAGACAGAGAAAATATCTAACTTACTATAAGATGTACACGAGTCTTTTTACTTCAAATGTGAGAAGCAACTACAATGTTCTTCACTGGTATCATAAATACTTCTTTTCTTGATGCTTCTGAGCACTTAGTGCAATAAGAAGTTGTGTCTCTTAATAAAACTGCAACTTTCTCAAAAAAAGTTCACGAAAAACTGATATAGGAAAAGTCTTCCATCCTTCATACAAACTACGGGCCTTCTTCTGTTCTTGTCATAATCATTAGGGGCTTTGTTTTATCTTCTATGGAACAAGAAGTTTTAATTTCCAGATTTCATAACATTTACAAAAGTATCCTCTCTCAGTATTATCATCTGTAAAAAGGAAACCGTTGAATTCCACGGTGCCTTCAGAAGACCACAAGAAAATCTGAGTATGCTAAATTAAGGTACAAACCAAGTTTTAGCTGTTTGTCTTGAAATTTAAAACTGAGAATAGGATATTGGGGTTGACCTGTAGATAAAATGTTGCTGTGGGCCTTCCAGGCAGGAGAAAATAGTAGATTAAAATATGTATTTACTACATAGATGAACTTTTTTTTTAATTGTAAGATTATACTGTTATTTTAACCTAATCTAAACAGACTTTCATTCAATTTTAGTGGGACTTTACAAATGCTGCAAACTTGCTGTGTCTTGGTCCAAAGCAAACTAAAATGGCTGAGTTATTACAGAAAATACTCAAAACAGGGTTCATAGTGGATGTTCTAAGGGAATCTTGGCTTTGGTGTTGACACTGACTGCCTCTGTAATAACGTATTTCAAATGATTCGGCTAAGTGCTTCAAAGAACATAAGAAAATATAATTTTTGAAGTGCTGGTTCACCTGACCGTTTTAGATGAACATAGCTTCCAAAGCATTTTAGATGTCTCTCCTTTCCAGACTGAGATGACCAAAGAATTTGACACATAGAAAGACTGACTCTTCCTTTACATGCACCATAACAGTGTTGATTTCAATGCTGCTACTCCCATGTTTTAAGAGTGTACATGAGAGGAGAGTCAGGCTCAGAATGTGTACCATCCTACCAGCAGGCTTTATATTCCTGTCCACCATCTTGTCTATGTACGAGCTGCTACTTCATGGTTCTCAGAGGTCCATTGAATTTTGAATCAAAATGATACGATTGTGCTGCTGCCTTTGCATGTTCTTGCACCTTCTAAGTTTAAATGAAAACAGCACCCACTCACAAGAAAGAAAGGCAGCAGCATTTTTCAGACATGAAAAGCAGAATGAATCCATTCTAACTGTAATCAAGTATTCATGTGACTTAATCACATTGCTATTGTCCTACATGATAAGCTTATCTGCAGCATACAAACTACATAATATGAACACTCAGGAAACTACCGAAATCTTGACTATACTCCTCTAGAACATCTTTCTCTAATCCCCTACTTTTTATCATGGCCAAATGCCCGTCTGACCAGCACTTCAGATTAATTACTTGGCTCTTCAAACAAGGCTGTAGGAGAACTGAAAGATCTCATTTCACTTTGCCTCCCTTGGATTCTATGGGGAAGACTCCAGCTGGTCATAACCTCCTCCCAGTTTCCTCTCCTGCTTTCAGTGACTTCTAATGATGTCTCAAACTCACCCTTCTCCTGGCATATGCAGACCCAGGAGCAAATCAAACCCTGCACTGTGACCATTCCCAACCTACCAGAAAAAACACACTAAGCACAAGCAGTATCTGCTCAGCTCTGAAAGTGCTGTGCCTTACCGTGAGCTCTTCAAGCTGCAGACAGTTGATAACAATAGGACTTAATTGTGTTTTTAAAGAGTGCAGCTATCTATGATCAGCAGGTACAGTAGAGAGATTTAAATTCAAATTTATACCAATGCACCTTTGTGAAAATGTACATCAGCCTACATGTGTGCAAGACACTCAGCCTTAGGAAAGGAGCTTATTCTTAAACCTAATTCTAGCTCAATGAACTTTAGCTCATGAGAACAATATCATTTTAACAATAACCTGGATTTATTGCCCAAGAAATATAATATTAATAAACATCAGTGATGAATGTGATCGTGTATTCAGAACTGCTGGCTGATCACGTTTAGTTACCAAAGAACATTTCACTATGTTATGGAGGACGGGCTGTACTATCTATTCATTTAAAAGTCTTTTTTTTTCCTTCTCCTTACAGGATTTTGGAGCATCTGAATACAAATGTTGGCACAGCCTGTCATACACAAAATCTTGGCAGTTGCTTATGCTGTGTAATAGAGACATTTAACTTAATATAAAAAAAATATATTGCAACATTTCAAAATGCCTTTTTTTTATTATTATTATGTGGTCCCCGTTTATTTACACACATTCTTGCATAATCTGTCATCCATACAGATTTGCCAGGTTTCAACATGGGGCTTATACTTGTATTTGCTCTACCTTATGAAATGAAAAGCAGCAAGAAATAGTCTGGCACAGATGTACAAAAGCCATTTATAGGTTCCACCTTAATATCTGATTTGGTGCAGTTCCATAAAAACCAAATGCACATTCCAGGCCAATAGGCCATCTCATTTTCAATTATCACAAAGCCAGATTAAGTGCCATGTCAGCTTTTTCAGCCCTGCAATTCCAACAAAGCCTCTTCCTATGAAGGTAAACTGCTGCAGTTGCTGCCGCAACCCTAGGCCACTTATTGTGATGCTCTTTAATTTAAAAAATAAATAGAAGCTTTTCATGCAAGCATTTGCCAAATGGGATAAGATCACCTGCAAAAATGGCTTTCTATGGGGAGGCTTCTGAAGTTACTGAAGTGAGGTTTGGGCTACATTGTTCATCTACTAACTTACCCTTAAGAAAGTCCTATGTGCATTCTTCATCCAAGAAGAACTTGGAAAAGAGATCACTAAGCTAGTTTAACATAATGTTCTGTCATTGTTTTCTTGTTTTGTTTTCAATTGCCAAATGTTATTCTCTTCCTTTGTTTTTATACATGAAATGAAATTATCTGTAAGGTATTTTCCGCAGAACATTGTACAGTCGATAAAGCATAATTTGACCAACAGGCTGTGTATTACTCTTTCTGCCATTGGCTTCTTAAATGTCATATGACAAGTGATTTAATCTCCCTGAGATACAGTCCCCATATATGTACAATGGGAATACTGCTACTGATCTTCTTTCTTAAATTCTTTGATGAAAACATTATGTAAGAAGGAAGTATTAGCAGGATTAATAGCCTTTAAGGGACAGAACTGACTAGTCAGATCCCCCATATATTGTAGGCCATGGTATGCCCTGCCAGGTTTATTTGTGCTGAGCCCAAGAACCTGTGTTAGACAGCTACCTGAGGACTTTGAAGGACGCAGAACCTAACATATCCTTGGAAATTTGTTCCAGAGCTTATTAACACCTTACTTCTACCCTGTTATTAATTTGTATCTCATACTAATCTGAATTCATGCTAAATCCAAGTGAAATCATTAGTTCTCACCTATCCTTTTTTCTGACAGATTAAAGGCCTCTTTTGTAGCTGGTATTTTCTCCTTGCCAACCTCCTTACACAGTGTAATCAAGCAATTTCTCAGTCTTTTTTTAGGTATTATTATTATTATTACTACTGCAAATGGAGTCAGACTGAAAATCTCAGCCTGAACACTGAAATCCTGTGCTTAAATACAAAATGAGAATAGCATAGGGTATCAGCAGTGCTAGCTCTCCTGCAGTGCCCTGCCAATGTTCTTTAATCTTGATCAGGAAAGACCACCTGCAAGGCTAAGCTGATAGTCTCATTCTTCCTGTCCATTCATTCCTGGGTCGCTGAGCTCAGTCTGCCAACATGGGTATCAATTAGTGCAAAAAACATCATCAGAATTTCAATTAAGCTGTGCTAGTGTCCATGCATTTAAAGGACTGTTGTTAAAATTGTGCAAATTGAGGCAAAAAAGCTGTGGTCTGTAATTAAGTCCGTTCTTTTTTAGCCTGAGATCAAGCATCTTTCAAAAAAAAAAAAAAAAAAAAAAAAAAGAAGAAAAAATTAAATTACTTTCAAAATATTGAGTTAAAAACACAGGACAGTCAAAGATGTTGTTATTTCTCTGACTGAAACACATCTTCTACTTTTAAATGACATTTCACAGGCCATTAGTTCATAATATGAACTACTGCCTTTGAACATTAAGAGCAATAAAAAATCCTTCTGCAGAGAAACTCATGTTCGGGTTACTTTTCTTCTTAAAAAGATTTTTAGTTTGTGGACTTTGTGTGCAGTTGTTGCAGAGTGACACTTGCAATGATTTGCTCTGTCTTGCTTTGAAACAAATGTATGTACAAATCTTTAGGTGAGATCTGTACACAGAAATACTGATGAAGGCCAGGGTACATAAAATTACACAGAAATATTTGTACCAAATATGGGCAAATTTAAATATTTTCCCATCTATCTGAACCTGATTGTGATTTCTGAATCTAGAAATAAGATGGATAACCCCCTAAATTCAGATGAAGAATATGCTGAGATCTTCCAGTTCCTCATTGTATAAAAGGTCAGACCCACCACACAGTCCCTTTCAAGAGTGTTTACATTCACACAACAAAACAGCTTCTCCAAACATGTTCATTTATAGTTTAACAAAGGCTGGTTTTGACTCCATTCAGGCCAGAACTCACATCAAGAATTGCAGTTGTAGGGGATTCAACTCCAAAATCTAATATGAGATAGACTGATGGTAAATGGCTTTCATGGCAGACTCATTGTGTGTACACCCAAGTACAAGTGAAGCTAGTACTAAATAGCTTCTAAGCCTCTAAATAGCTTAAGATACATTTTTTTAAAGGTTAGTAGATTAGTTTTTAAACACATGAGCTCTTTTGGGGGACAACTCTGGTCTTTTTAGTTTATATCTTACAACATGGGCCACCTTCTTCCTTTTTATGAAACTTCACATCTATATTGCAAAACAAAAATGTAGAAATTTACAATTGGGTTTAATTTTTGATATCTTTGCATCTTTGCTTTGCTAGTTTGCCAGATCATTGGAATTCTGTTGTCATATTATCACAGCTACTTGTCATGGAACATTTTACCCTGGAAAATAATGAGTTTCAAAATAAAGATGAAAAGAAATTTTTTTCTAAAAAGCTTTTCCGTGGATGCATTCTTTACTTTGGAAAAATTGGGTTTCAATGGCTCTCCTTGGTATCCCACAAAGGTGAGATGTCACAAATGCCAAATCTGATTATTTTCATTACAGTGTTCTTGCCAGATACCACAGGGAGGACACTGTTTGGAAGGACTCAAGATTCGCCCTGTTGTATACCAGGTTTTCAGAGATCAAGATCCGTTTGCTGTGCAGCAAAGTTACAGAATCTTCAGACTTTACTAAGGAAAATGAAAGATTTTAACAAATATTTACCAAATCCAGCCCCCTAGCTATGGAATCACATATGTGTAGATTCAGTATATTCTTAAATATGTACTTCTCCAAATAATTGGGAATAAAACTACTTGAGAATATAGTATGTACTAGTATAAGCTCAGCCTTTTCAACCAACCAAATACTTACCAAGGGTTGATAGCATCACCAATTATGAGTAAACATTTCAATTTCAAGAACATGAAGAAAATGTTGAGTCTATATTCTACTAGCATGCCCCATACGGCTCTCCTCCATGATAACTGTCTGGTTTTGCAAATATTTTTTTGCTGGCTTGCTAACAAGGCAATCTTTTATACTTTTAAATCAGTATTAGAAAGGACACTAAAGCATTTTTGAACAACACATGAAAATCCATTCACTAAACCCAGGCATATATTATTTAATAGAATATGCAAGACCTAACTTTATGCATTTTAAAATTCCTGAGTAAGTGTCATGGTTTTTAATAAACTACATAAGGGCTGAAAGAGAGCTTTCAGCTAAGTACTATGGTACTCAGAAGGCTGATAATTACATTTTGTGTCTCTCGAATGGGACAGAGCACTGTCCAAGCACTCAAATGCAGAGGGTGCGAACCACAGATGTGAACCATAGATGCAGAAGACAACAAATTTGAACTTTGAGGCTACATAAAGACATTTCTACATGACCTCCGCATTTATGGTGCTACCTTCTTCTGGGTCATTAAATAGAGCAAAGAAAGAGAATATCCACAAAACTGTCTCTTGCCAACCTTCCAGATTTCCACATAAAAATCTGACCAGGCATTCAAGCAGCTTTAACCTCTGCCAAGACCTCTCGAGAGCTCTAGGATCTTCAGCCAACAGTTTACAAAGGACAGAGACGGAGGGGGGCTAGAGAAGGGGGATTGATAACTGAATGGTACCGAAGCTTTCAGAAAGATACCCAAGTATATCTTTGCTCTTGCACATTTCATTTAATTCTCAGATGCAAATGCTTCTTATCATAAAACCATCTGACCTCTTTAAAGCACATAAACAGCCTGCCATCAAGCGGAACCTCCCTAATCCGCTGTTGGCCCCATTCCTCAGCTTCACTGTAGCCAGATTTCACTGCACTGTGGCCAGATGCAAAGTGGCCAAGACCCAGAATTGAAATGCAGCAGCAGGAGAATCACAGGAGTGGCAGGGGATGCCTCCGGTGGCACACTCAGCAAAACAGAAAGATGAATTTCTATCCACCTCCAATGCTCCAAACCATGAAACAGGTGTCTCTGGGGCAACATGGTGAGTGCAAATTACACTCAGCTCTGGAAGAAATAACGTTTGCCTTTGAACAACATCAGGTACATATCCGAAAGAGAGCTAGCATTTTTCAGCATAATCTGAGATCAAAATACAAAACTCTTAACAGTATGGGGCATCACATGCATTTGAGAAACCCCCTATCAAGCTCCAGTTCAATAAACTGATGAATGGATTACAGTGATATAGCTGTATGAAGGCCCTTTTTTCTTCTTTGACAGGTATGGCGCTGCTAATATTCTGCATGCTAATAGCAGACAGCCAGCTACATTCTGCTTAATGAAACAGGCAGGACCCAGACTCTTAGGGCCTGGCACCCTCTAGGCTATGCTACATAATCTGTAGCTGACAGGAAGAATCTGGCAGCTATGGTCCACCACTGATCATTTTATCTTTAATCCAATTTTAAAGATACAGTTATTTTAGTGAAAACTTTTCCATTTTATACAACAGGAGTAAAATCTTAGTGTTTACTATGGCGAAAGCATATAAGCACATGGAAAAAGTTTGGAGGGGTGTTGTCTCAAGTCTAACAATTCAGGCACACACGAAGTATGCATATGTATGTGTATAAAGACAGCAAAATCACAGACCTGAAAACATTCATGTGAGAGCAACTGCCAGTAGGTGTGGAACCCGTCCAGTTCTGCCTCTGTGGCCAATGCAAGTACTAAGGATTTACAGGCACAAAAGATATTTCCCAAATCCATAATGTAGAGACGTCTGATTATTGCTACAGAAATAGCAGCAGGAGGTACAAGCTGTCACACACCTCCAGCACTCTCAGGACTGTGTTAGAAACGCCAAGGTTACAGCTAGAACCAACACTTGAAATAAAGCTCAAGGAAACAGCAAAGCCAGTGTGAACAGGGCTTGAAGCTATGAGCAAAAAGCTGTTCTCGTTCTGTTTGGTGCCTACTGATTCAGGAAAACATAACTTTGATTGTTCTTTAAAAATAAATGCTTATTATCAATATTATCAATAGCTCCTTTGAATGCAAGCAATCAGTAAGACCCTGAGCATTTTCTCATCTCCTGAGATGAAAGAGACTCCTGAGAAAATACATGGTACTTCATTAAATATGATCTCTGGATATTCATATCATGCTTGCAACAATGTATGCAGAGATTTTTATGTAAGTTATTGTCACATTCATTTGCAAGCCACCCACCTGAAACAGATAATCAGTGTTAGCAGATCTTTTGTGTGCTTTTTGTATTTGTTATCTGCAGGTGGAGCTCACAGGCATCCCACCCCAAGATTGCCTGGCACCTCTATTTGCAAGAATTTGCTTTCATTTGCTTATAATTTGGTCCATTTTCACCCTATGGGCTGGCAGCTTTGTAGTCAGTATTTAGTTCAGCCTGACAATCTAGGATTTACTGGAAGATTTCGATTGAAAATACTAACTTGGTTTTGAACAGGGGAAAAAAAATACCTTTTTGTCCTTGTGGAACATAGGTTCGCTTTGACAGCTGTAGTGGACCATATGCTGGCACAGGGACTTGGAATCAGTGATGAAATTGTACATTTAGCTTCACAGAAGTCACATGAGGAATTTCCTTGTACTGTGATTACTGGTGGATAAACCTTAACGGCCTGTAATTAGACATCTCCCCCAATATGAAGAACCTAAAAGAGATACAGCTTGCCTGACCTAGTTGTTCCAGATCCAGTAACAGCCAGTGAGGAAGGGTGGCCAGTTCTCAAGGGTGACTCATTCCAGTCTAAGTCAGGTGTCTAGTCCAGGTGGGTTGAATTATCTTTGCCAGGTTCTTTTATCTCGCACTGACTGCCTAAGTAAGCAACATTTAACTTCTAGAAAATTTAAAAGCCATGCAGTCTATCATAATCCAAGTGGTAACAGTAGCATATGCTACATTCATTCACTCAGGTCTTGTGTAGATGAATTTCTCTTCCATGGAAGCCACAGATACAGAAGAGAAACAAATAAGATGAGCTAACCTGCTACCATGACATTGAATATAGAGGCTCTTTCCACCAAACCTCAGAGGCACTGGATGCCACCAGAAAAGTCTTTGAGATAACTGTTCATAGATTTTCAGGCATACATCAAGAGCTAAGAGGTTACTATAAAAATCAACAGAATTATATTTATAACTTTTTTATGTCTCATGACTCACTTTTCTATTTAAGCCTTCTGGGATCCCATTTTCCAGCTCCTTCTATACAAAAATCATGAAGGGATTTTTTTTAATTGCCTAATTAAAAGACGATATTTTGATGATTTCATGTTGCTGCCATAGCATGAATTTTAAAAATGCATATACAGTTTCTCTGAAAAAGCTATGAATGGGTCAGTCTAATTCAATTCATCATATAAACAAATAACAATTATAATTCTCTCTTTTTTAATAGAATTGAATCATAGAATCATAGAATAGTTAGGGTTGGAAAGGACCCTAAGATCACTTACTTCCAACCCGCCTGCCATGGGCAGGGACACCTCACACTAAACCATGACACCCAAGGCCTCGTCCAACCTGGCCTTGAACACCGCCAAGGATGGAGCATTCACAACCTCCCTGGGCAACCCATTCCAGTGCCTCACCACCCTCACAGTAAAGAATTTCTTCCTTATATCCAACCTAAACTTCCCCTGTTTAAGTTTGAACCCGTTACCCCTTGTCCTATCACTACAGTCCCTGATGAAGAGTCCATCCCCAGCATCCTTGTAGGCCCCCTTCAGATGCTGGAAGGCTGCTATGAGGTCTCCATGCAGCTTTCTCTTCTCCAGGTTGAACAGCCCCAACTTTCTCAGCCTGTCTTCATCCGGGAGGTGCTCCAGTCCCCTGATCATCCTCGTGGCCCTCCTCTGGACTTGTTCCAACAGTTCCATGTCCTTTTTATGTTGAGGACACCAGAACTTCACACAATACTCCAAGTGAGGTCTCACAACAGCAGAGCAGAGGGGCAGGATCACCTCCTTTGACCTGCTGGTCACGCTCCTCTTGATGCAGCCCAGGATAAGGTTGGCCTTCTGGGCTGTGAGTGCACACTGCGGATCATGTTCATTTTCTCATCAACCAACACCCCCAAGTCCTTCTCTGCAGGGCTGCTCTGAATCTCTTCTCTGCCCAACTTGTAGCCATGCCTGGGATTGCTCCGACCCAGGTGTAGGACCTTGCACTTGGCATGGTTAAACTTCATAAGGTTGGCATCACCCCCCCTCACAAGCGTGTCAAGGTCCCTCTGGATGGCATCCCTTCCCTCCGGCGTATCAACCGAATCACACAGCTTGGTGTCATCGGCAAACTTGCTGAGGGTGCTCTCAATCCCACTGTCCATGTCACCGACAAAGATGTTGAACAAGACCGGTCCCAACACCGATCCCTGAGGGACACCACTCATTACCGGTCTCCAGCCGGACATCGAGCCATTGACCACAACTCTTTGCGTGCGGCCAGCCAGCCAGTTCTTTATCCACCGAGTGGTCCACCCATCAAATTGATGTCTTGCCAATTTAGAGACAAGGATGGCATATGGAACAGTGTCGAACGCGTTGCACAAGTCCAGGTAGATGACGTCAACTGCTCTGCCCCTGTCCATCAGTTTCGTAGCCCCACCATAGAAGGCCACCAAATTGGTCAGGCAGGATTTCCCCTTAGTGAAGCCATGCTGGCTGTCACCAACCACCTCCTTGTTTTTCATGTGCCTTAGCATGCCTTCCAGGAGAATCTGCTCCAAGAGTTTGCCAAGCACAGAGGTGAGACTGACTGGTCTGTAATTCCCCAGGTCATCCAGTTTCCCCTTCTTGAAAATGGGGGTTATGTTTGCCTTTTTCCAGTCATCAGGAACTTCATCTGACTGCGTTATTTTTCAAATATGATGGCCAGTGGCTTAGCAACTTCATTCGCCAGCTCCTTCAGGAGCCGTGGATGGATTTTGTCAGGTCCCATGGACTTGTGTACGTTCAGGTTCTTAAGATGGTCTCGAACCAGATCCTCTCCTACAGTGGGCCTAGGGTCTTCATTCTCACAGTCCCTGCGTTCGCCTTCCAAGACTTGGGTGGTGCGGTCAGAGACTTTGCCAGTGAAGACCGAGGCAAAGAAGTCATTAAGAACCTCAGCCTTCTCCAAATCCTGGGTAGCCAGTTCTCCCGATATCTTCCGGAGGGGGCCTGCATTGTCCCTAGTCTGTCTTTTACTCGCTACGTACCTATAGAATCCCTTCCTATTAACATCCCTAGCCAAGTTTCATTCTAACTGGGCCTTAGCCTTCCTCAGCTGGTCCCTAGCTTCCCGGACAGCATCCCTGTATTCTTCCCAGGCCGCCTGTCCCTGCTTCCACCTTCTATAAGCCTCTTTTTCCCTTTGAATTTTCCTGAGCAGCTCCTTATCCATCCAAGGAGGTCTCCTGGCCCTCTTGCTGCACTTCCTTCTAGGTGGGATGCAACACTCCTGAGCTTGGAGCAGGTGATCCTTGAATAACAACCAGCAGTCTTGGGCCCCTCTGCCTTCTAGGGCTCTATCCCATGGAACCTTACTAAGCAGGTTCCTGAAGAGGCCAAAGTCTGGTCTCTTGAAGTCCAGGGCAGTGAGCTTGCTGCACGCTCTTCTCACTGTCCCGAGGATCTCGAATTCGACCATCTCGTGGTCACTGTAACCAAGGCTGCCCTGGAGCATCACATTTCCAACCAGCCCTTCCCTGTTGTTGAGCACGAGGTCAAGCATGGCACCTCTCCTCATCAGCTCCTCCATTACTTGCAGAAGGAAGTTGTCTTCCACACAATCGAGGAACCTCCTGAATTGCTTTTGCTGGGCCATACCGTCACTCCAACAGATGTCAGGGTGGTTGAAGTCCCCCATGAGAACAAGCACTTGCGAGCATGAGGCTGTTCCTATCTGTCTATAGAGCACTTCATCCACAGATTCCTCTTGATCAGGCGGTCTGTAACAGATCCCCACATCAATGTCCCCCATCGCTGTTCTCCCTTTAACTCTGACCCACAAACTCTCTGTCGACTGGTCACCCGTCCCCAGACAGAGTTCCATACTCTCCAGCCTATCCCTAACATAAATAGCAACTCCCCCTCCCTGCCTGCCAGGCCTGTCTTTTCTATAGAGCCTGTAACCTTCCATTCCAACACTCCAGTTGTAGGAGCCATCCCACCATGTTTCTGTGATGCCTACTATATCGTACTCCCGCAGTCGTGCACACATCTCTAATTCCTCTTGTTATTTTCCCATGCTATGGGCATTTGTATAGAGGCATCTGAGCCGAGCTCCAAATGAAGCCAGCTCATTGGCTGGAGCGGCTGGAGTATCTCTGCATCGCTCCGAGCATTTATTATAGGTGCTGGCAACTGACTGGGTGTGTTGGGATGAAACGATATCCCCCTCCCCCAACACATCTAATTTAAAGAAACCTTGACCAGCCTGGCAAGCCTCCTACCAAAACCTCTCTTCCCCTTCTTTGTCAGAGCAGCTCCACCAGCCCCTAGTAGACCTGGCCTACTAACTTGGGTCCCATGTTCAAGGCACCCAAACCCCTGACTATGACACCATCCTTTTAACCATTTATTAACCTGGCCAATCCTCCTAGCTTTTTTTAGGTCCTCCCCTGTATCCTGGAGAATTGATGAAAAGACTACCTGAGCTCAAGAGCCCCTAACCACCTCTCCCAGGGCTCTGTAGTCCTTCTTTATGTTCTCCAGGCTACTTCTATCAACATCACTAGCACCCAGATGGATCACCAGAAGTGGGTAATAGTCCGTGGGACTCACTAGAGCAGGCAGCCTCTCTGCAACATCCCTGATCCGTGCCCCAGGTAGGCAACACACCTCCCTCGAGACCGGGTCAGGCCAACAGATGAGTGCCTCTGTCCCTTTCAAAGTAGAGTCCCCAGTCTTTTTTCTGGCAGCACCAGTAGTGATCTTCTTTACCTGTGCACCAGCCGGTTGCTTCTGGTGCAAGTGCCCTTCCTCCTTAGCCTCCTGGAGGACAGCAAAGCAGTTCTGGTTGGGGACAACAGGTTTAGGAGGAAGCCCCTTGCTTTTAATTGTCCTCTTCCTACTTTTTTTGTTGGGTTTTTTTTTGCTGTTACTATTTCCCAGCTTCCTGGGTTAATGGCCTCCTCCACACCTTCATGAGCTGCAGGGGACGCTTGAGTCCCCTGCACAGTTTGGGCCTGGAGGAGGCAGTCCTGCTTCCTCTCAGCTTCCCTGACATCTTGCAGCCTATTAACAGCATCCCGCAGCTCAGCCCCTGCTGCAGGAGGACCTCCACCAGGGAGCACCGAGTGCAGCCCTGCCCATTGTGCACCGTTCCGTCATGAGACCAGTGCAGGCACTCCCTACACGCTGAGCATTGCACTGCAGCCTCCCCTCTCATCTGCACTGTCTGGGTGCCTACGCTGGCCACCGCCGGGGCAGCCAGAGCAGAGCTCCCAGACCGGGCCCTGGTCATACAGCCAGTACTCACCATCCCGCTCGCCTGCCCGCGCAAACTGCCTCGACCCGCCCCGGTCGCCGCACTCCCGATCGCTCGCGCTCCCTGAGGCGGGTTTTTACCCAGTCAGGGCTGGTGCCGCTCCTCGTGGCTCCGCCCCCTGTGAGTCCCTGCTCGCGTCAGCTGAGCTGCCGGCTCCTGGGCAAGTCCTGTCGAGGACCTGAGGCTCTCTCGGTGGCTCTGGCCGCTCTGAGTTGAGGCTCCTGGATGCTGATCTCCTCCCGGCTCCAGTGTTTGAGGCGTCCTCTCTTGAGCTACTCATCTCAGCAATTATAGCAATTTATAACATTTATATAATATAGCAATTTATACCGAGCTCTGTTTAGAACTTGCCTTTACTTACAGCCTCCTCGCAAAATCTTAAAAACCAAATCTTCACCTACTGAATTCCCCATCTAATACACGTTTGTTTCAACAGTTCTTTGGTATTTGATCATACTCATCGCTGTTCTATCCTGACTAAGATGAGCAGTAGCTGCTGTATCAATTACTTGGTAAGTAGTTAGAAGACAAAAGAGTTTGGGCTCTGCAAACCTTTAGTGGTATCTTTCAAAACCATCCATTTTCTTTTCATGAGAACATCCCCAATCTCCTTCACAACACTGATGTCACTCAGATCTGACACAATCAGGATTAGATGGAAAATACTGGTACTGAATTCAGTGTTTCACACAAATCATTAGTATTTCACGTGTCTTCGTATATCTGCAATCACTCCAAACACCTTACATACATGAACTCCAACCACTATGGTATGATCAACATTTCCTGTAAATATAGCCTATCTGGAAATATTGAATGTTCAAAGCATGAGGCTTGTAAGCTCCATAACTACAGATAGGAAATCTATGTGGTCTATTTGCAAGAATTTCTTCTGAAGACGCCTAAAGTCTTTTGCCCCACTGAATCTAGGAGACTGGATTCATAAAATAATAGCAATGGTAACTTTGCTAAAAATTCTGGATGACTTTATTGAAAAAAAAATTGAGAAAGCCTCAATACCAAAGTTAGCAGCTCCAGCAGTATCTAAAGAAGACAGAAGATTCTCAAAATCTCAACATTTGGTCATTTCAGAGGCTACAAAGAATGGGTGTAGAGGATAAATTTAAAGACAGTATCAAAATAAAGCCAAAGGAAAACAGAAATAGAAAGCTATGTAACAAATGTGAAAGAACATTACGTTTGGAAAAAAAAAATAAAAAAAAAAATAAAAAAAGATGCTCTCTACGTAAAAAATCAATGTGTGAATAGATCAGAAAACCTTACCAAAATTTTTTCTTTACAATTATGAATGATCGCCCAAGGGAATTTTTATATGTCAGTTTTATATTTCCTCATGTTAAATGAAGTGAAACCACTGAGACCTCAGGCAGCTAACTGCATCACCAGGCAAGGATAGAGTTAGTAATTTCCTTTTTTATCTGGACAGTAAAAAATACTGCTATGCCACCATAACTTATAGCTTGTGACAAGGCAAAACTTTATGACTTCTGGATTTCTAAGTGGGTTGGGAAAAGTCCAAGGTATCAGAATTTTTTTTTTTTTTTAACGTAATGACTTGAAGATTGAATTAATGGATTAATGCACATTTTCCCACCTATCTCTTATCCTCAGTATTGATTTTGGAGTCCCACGGAAGGCAATCTGAACTAGTTACTGCCTAAAAAGGAGAGTTCAGTTGGGGTAACTCAGCATTTCAAAAGCAAACTGTTCAGATTTGACAATAAATGAATAGGACAACATTTTTATCTTTTTTTTCTAAGCCTACACTTCAGAAAAAACAATGCAACCCTCTTCATCCTGATTTCACTAAGGACTGGAAGCCTGATGAATAGGAGCAATCATCCAAAAGCACCACTGTCAGTCTAACTTTGCAATTTCAGTTGAAGATCTTTCCTGTAGGCTACTACAATACTGAGACTGGGTTAAAGAATTTGTCTCAGGCTCTTTTTTATTTTTGTATAGAATGTTATCTCTATGGTATCTCTGCACTGCAAGTATAATTTCCTCCCAGACACAGGGGTCTTTCCAGTCAAAAATTTGCCCCTGTGCAGCTGAAGGAAGCTGTAATAATTTCTTGGCTAAATAATCACAGATAATGCACCTTACTCTGAAAGAAGAACTTTTTCTTTGGCATTGTCCACTATCTGTAAATCTCAGATGTTTATTCATTAGGCCAATGATTAGAAACTCAGTCTTCCAGGCAACAGCCGTAGTCATTAAGCTATACAGTCTGAATATCTACTATGAATATTTTAAGCATTTTATATTAAGTAGATTAGCTTCACTGAGAGAGGATGAGGGATTCATCTTAGAGCATGCTATTGTGTGATAGCTAGTGAATTCTTGATCTGGTAGAAGATTTTCTGCTGGGAGGATAAGATGTGGTTCAAATCTGTGTTCCAAAGCAAGAGGGAAAAGAAAATGAGCCTGTGAGTTATGCATGAGTGTTTCATGTACTGGGCTGTTGAGCATTTGAGATGGGTCATTGGGTTTTGTTTGTGACCCAAGTTGGTAAAGACATCCTGAAAGGTTTTATTACATCAGGCCTTGCCAAGAAGATCAGGAAAACACATCCCTGGTTTGTGAATCTTGCTATAGTTCAGGCACTGAGCAGTTTGGTGCTTTCAGGTGTCTTGCTTGAAAGGGATCACGCTAAGCAACAGAAATGAAGGCCACTAGGAATTCTTTGCCTCAAGTCTCATGCCAAGGCATCTGGGGCACCAACAGCGTTAAGCAATAGTTGAGCATCAATTTAGAATTAAGTGCTTACATGTGTATTAAACGGGGAACTTCTGTGAATGGACTCTTCCAGGATCAAATTTTCATTTCTCTGGTCCAAATGACAAAACATATAGGAAAGACTGAAAGATTCACCCACACTGGAGTCAAATATTTGCTTCTGAGTTAATGAGCTCAAAAGGAGTAAAAAGGCACTTGGACAGTAGTCAAGGACATGTTTTACAGCAATGGCTCATGGCTTTTCTGGCTCAATGGGCCACTTCTACACATATATCAGCAGACATAATGTAGTTAGACCTAATCATATATGCAGTAGGCCCAATATTTTCTGGAACTTGTGCATGGACCTCCCATGCACCACACTCCACACAATCCACACAAGGATTGACTCAAGCAGAAGTACAGTCAGGAATGGGTCCCCACTACTAGATTAATACATGGAGCCTGTGGCCCTTTTTCTTGGAGCCCTACTGCTATCATGTGGCCAGAAAAGAAGACAGCTGGGATTATGAAGCTGCCACCATCACTAGAATAATTAATTTAGCCTGGAGCAAGCTCTTGTGCATCTCCAAGGTGCCCTGGGAAAGAACAAGCAGGATTAGCCAACAGACTATCAGTTGAACACTTGAGAGATGAGATATCAAATTGATTTAATTCATATGTTGCATTTTTTTTACAAAGTCCTTGAAAAATTGAGTGATCTGGGTCAATGCACGCAAAAGCTTCAAAGGAACCAGAATATTTTTGTGTTAGTTACTAACAGGCATCCCACTGATACAAACATATGAGACTTTACAGGTGATGTCTACCCTGATAAACAAAAAAGATTAGGGAGCCCTACAGGCAAATGTCAAAGTGGCTCACGGCCATCTGGCTAAACTCTCTGTCTTCCTCCCCAAAACAATGTTGTCTAATCCAACCTGTCCACTGAAAGCAGCCCCTAACTTGTGTTATTCTCCAAAACATGCCAAGGCTTTGTCTCAAAAAATGCTATTAGGTACAAACCTGAATTATGCCAAAGTGCTAATACCTGAACACTAAGGACACTCGTAGTATGGCATTCAACGCCCTGCCCTGGCTCTGCTCTACTGGGGCAGGCATAGCCCTAGAATCCTCTCAGCCCTAGTGAACTCCTTCAGCCTTCGCAGCAAGGTCTGCAAAAGCCAATTACATTCAATTTCAGGGCCTGGAGCTCTGTGTTAATACAGCTTGATTTTCCAACTTCTTTGAAGAGCAGAATCCAATATTCATTGCTCATAAAAACATTTATGACAAATATTCTCAGTGGACATTTTTTTCTTAGTGCTGATCTCACCTGCCATGGTTGTGGAAGGATTTTCCATAACTTGTTATTTCATAAGTATGTGTTCAAGGCCCAAGCATTTCTGTCCTCTTTCCCAAAACAATTTTAAAAGACCATTTCGATAGACAGTTTTGACTAATTTGAAGGGTTTCTAAATATAAACAAATTTCTGAATATTAAATATTTTGGTATGGTTGGCTTTTAAAAATAGCTCCTAGAACCTCACAAGATCCATATTCATAACTGAATGCTGACCAAGAGTTCAATGCCACCTCAGGAAAACCAACCACCATAAGATGGTATACCCATTTTAATGTCATAAACTGTGAAATTCACCAGAACTGCTCAAAATCTGTTTTCCTTGATCTGATCAATGCAAAAAATCACACTATTAGTAATGAAGCTCATGGACAGTAGGTGACAGAATGATGAAGCCTGTCTCTTCGCTTGTAGAGAATTTGTGCCGGATGTTGTAAGTGCAAACATTGGACCTCAGCCGACATAGCAAGCTGCATGCATGTTCACACTAGATTCTTGCTGGCAAAAGAAAACAGGGAAGGAATGTAGATTCGGGGCCTTTTCAGTACTGCCTTGGATGTTCAATTTACCCTTACTGCTTCCTTCAGAAAAAAAACCTCATTTTGGGAGTGTGGGAGTGTCTTTTCAATTTCATCTTTCTTTATTTTAAACTTATACTAATTTAATAAATCCTTTGTTGAGTTCAAGACATCATGCTGGAATTATGGAAACTAGTTAGTGGAAGATGTTTAATGCAAGCCTATTCCTATAGTAAGATCAGCTACAGCTGTAAGAGTTGGGCATAAAATTTAATGGCAATATATCTTCATATCATACAGAACTGGTGTTTTTTAGCTTGGCTTTCCGTTAAATTTAAAGAAACATGCCTGCTCATTAGAAATCTGCCTGCCATGAAAGACATAAGCCCTAATATACCTATCACATCTTCAGCCTTGCCTTCATGTACTGGGTGGATCTGCACAACTCACATGAACATTAATGGGAATTTCATGTATGCATCACTTGGAGAAAATACTCCCTAAGATATTTTATCATTATCTTTCTAGGCAGGTAGGGATAGCATCAGTCATGGATCCAACACAGTTGCACAATGTGCATTGTTAAAATATCAGGGGATAAAAAAAGAAAAAAGAAAAGTGCAGACATTTCCAGACACTTTCTTCTTAAAATAGTAAGAAAGATCGAGTGGAAAAGCTTTGAGAATCCTGTGAAGAGAACATGACTTAGTTGCATATTTTCCTGTAATTACAAAAGATCTAAAACCTAAGCTCACTCTTTCTCCTAGAAAATGCAGCAATGTGATAATAAACACCAACCTCATTATGTAAGCAAGTCACAGATAAGATGCACTCAATTTATCATAAATGTCCAGTGGGTGAAGAGAGAAGAGAGGAATTTACATCAGAACTGGTTGAACTCTGTGCTGTTTCTTTTATTTTCTCCTTTTTTTTTTTTAATCAGAGAAATATTTCTTCCCATAATTTTAATATTTCAGCAGAAATTTGGGGTACTGGGGAAAATCAGGGTTGTGAAAAACAGTACTTGTAGACCACCTCATGAGAGTTGTATGCACTGATTAGGAATTCTGCTCACAACTCACCAATTTTGCCCTACCATGGGCAGGAACAAGCAAGAAGAGGAGACAGCAGCAGATTGCACTACTGCCTTAGTACTTCACTCTTCTTTCCCTAAAACAGCAACCAAGAATCTTTTCTCTGACAAGCGTTAAGATAATCATTCTGGGCCTGTCCAATCTGTGATACATAGAGGCAGCATTTACCATAGAATCATAGAATAGTTAGGGTTGGAAAAGACCTTAAGATCATCTAGTTCCAACCCCCCTGCCATGGGCAGGGACACCTCACACTATATCATGTCACTCAAGGCTATGTCCAACCTGGCCTTGAACACCACCAGGGATGGAGCATTCACAACCTCCCTGGGCAACCCATTCCAGTGCCTCACCACCCTCTCAGTAAAGAATTTCTTCCTTAGATCCAACCTAAACTTCCCCTGTTTAAGTTTGAATCCGTTACCACTTGTCCTGTCACTACAGTCCCTGAAGAAGAGTCCATCCCCAGCATCCTTGTAGGCCCCCTTCAGATACTGGAAGGCTGCTATGAGGTCTCCACGCAGCCTTCTCCTCTTCAGGCTGAACAGCCCCAACTTTCTCAGCCTGTCTTCATACAGGAGGTGCTCCAGTCCCCTGATCATCCTCGTGGCCCTCCTCTGGACTTGTTCCAACAGTTCCATGTCCTTTTATGTTGAGGACATCAGAACTGTACACAATACTCCAAGTGAGGTCTCACAAGAGCAGAGTAGAGGGGCAAGATCATCTCCTTTGACCTGCTGGTCACTCTCCTTTTGATGCAGCCCAGGATACGGTTGGCTTTCTGGGCTGCGAGCGCACACTGAAGCCGGCTCATGTTCATTTTCTCATCAACCAACACCCCCAAGTCCTTCTCTGCAGGGCTGCTCTGAATCTCTTCTCTGCCCAACCTGTAGCTGTGCCTGGGATTGCTCCGACCCAGGTGTAGGACCTTGCACTTGGCATGGTTAAACTTCATAAGGTTGGCATCATCCCCCCTCACAAGCATGTCGAGGTCCCTCTGGATGGCATCCCTTCCCTCCGGAGTATCAACCGAACCACACAGCTTGGTGTCATCGGCAAACTTGCTGAGGGTGCTCTCAATCCCACTGTCCATGTCACCGACAAAGATGTTGAACAAGACCGGTCCCAACACCGATCCCTGAGGGACACCACTCGTTACCGGTCTCCAGCCGGACATTGAGCCATTGACCACAACTCTTTGCGTGCGGCCATCCAGCCAGTTCTTTATCCACCGAGTGGTCCACCCATCAAATTGATGTCTTGCCAATTTAGAGACAAGGATGTCATATGGAACAGTGTCGAACGCGTTGCACAAGTCCAGGTAGATGACGTCAACTGCTCTGCCCCTGTCCATCAGTTCCGTAGCCCCATCATAGAAGGCCACCAAATTGGTCAGGCAGGATTTCCCCTTAGTGAAGCCATGCTGGCTGTCACCAACCACCTCCTTGTTTTTCATGTGCCTTAGCATGCCTTCCAGGAGAATCTGCTCCAAGAGTCTGCCAGGCACAGAGGTGAGACTGACTGGTCTGTAATTCCCCGGGTCATCCAGTTTCCCCTTCTTGAAAATGGGGGTTATGTTTGCCTTTTTCCAGTCACCAGGAGCTTCACCCGACTGCCGTGATTTTTCAAATATGATGGACATTGAGTTAGCAACTTCATTCGCCAGCTCCTTCAGGACCCGTGGATGGATTTCGTCAGGTCTCATGGACGTTCAGGTTCTTAAGATGATCTCGAACCAGATCCTCTCCTACAGTGGGCCTAGGGTCTTCATTCTCACAGTCCCTGCGCTTGCCTTCCAAGACTTCAGTCAAGCTGAAGGGCTTTTGCTTTTACCTCTTGAGATGTCCAGTTGATGTTAGACAAATTCACGGCTGTCATGTAAGGGAGGAGCTGTACGGAGGTCGTGAGAGCAGGATGGTTCGGAAGATCAGTCCCTCTACTAACATTCAAGACAGTCAAGTCTCATGTCTTGAGCGTTTCATTTTGAGACACACCCTCCCCTTTAAAAATGAACATGTTCATAGTTAAAATAGAGAAATTAAAATATTTAAAACCTCCAGAAAACCTGCAGGCCTTCAATTGTGGAAAAGCGACATTTTTGTTAGTGATTCCATGTAACAAACTCATTCCAGCAAGTCAAATGGATAGCAGCAAAGGAGGAATGAGAATGTTACAGATTCTTTGGGCTGCTTAATTTCTTTGTTTATATACCTCCTAACACATTACTGAATCACCAGTGCTACCATACTACAAATAATAAATAACATTAATAGCAAAACTCATATATTTGTATTCCCTCTTGTGCTTATCAGAAACCCATTTAAAGATGTTTTCAACTCTGAATAAATCAGAAATTGTTTCAAACAAAGTTCTTAAAATAATGTGGTAGTTTTAAATACTGGAAATTTGGTGTGATAAACACAGAATAACCACAGACCCCAGTACACCAACTTAATAAGGTACATTCAAAGAGTAGTACAATGACATTTTTCAAGTGACTCAGACTTTGGAGGACAAAATGTTAGCTTTTGTCCAGAAGTCTTGTTTATGTAACTCTATGTCATAATTATTTGTGTTAGGGCAGTATCAGGAGGGAGAAGACTGTATTTATAGTGCCTTTGTGGGACTGAGCATTCTTGTGAACTAAATCTAATTTGCATTTCTAGCATAGGTGATCAGAAGTTATCTAGAACATAGCAGTGCATTTGAGCAGTTTCTGTCCTTTAAGAATACGAGCTTTACCCTACTGATAGAAAATACAGCAAGTGTGAAAACTGAAGTGCAAGAAAAGCTTTCTGAGGGATTAAACTTATCGAGCATGCTGGTCAACAAAGACGAAATCAAATTGCCAAAGTTTTTCCATGAACATCCACATAGCCATGATATTGTCTCAGGCATCACATAATTAGATTACTATAACTGGTAAAACAGAGCCATAAATAAAAGGCAATGCATTTGGACATAAGGCAAAAGAGCCTAGTAAAGATACCAAGAAAATGTAGCTTTTTATTCTGTTCAAAGAATCCATGTGTCATTGGGATATTTTGTGATGTATTTATTTGTTCTTACTCATTGGCACACTCAGGCCATTATTTTTTACTCAATGGATCAGTCCTGTACAGGCTAAAAGCATTCTGTAGTTTTCAGTTAGGTGATGCTGGTTAGCACAGGGTGTTCTGTCTCTTTTGCAGCTCAATCAGGCAGAAACCCCCACAGCACCAGCATCGCCATATGCATGTCCTAAAACTGGTTTCTGAAAAAAAAAAAAAAAAAAAAAAAAAAAGGGTTTCATAGAATGGTTTGGGTTGGAAGGGACCTTAAAGATCATCTAATTCCAACCCACCTGCTATGGACAGGGACACCTTCCACTAGATCAGGTTGCTCAACCTGGCCTTGAACACTGCCAGGGGTGGAACAACTATAGCTTCCCCGGGCAAGAGAAAGAAAAAAAGTTCACTTACTAATTCAAGGTTTGCTTTCCATGGAAATTAATGCCACTGAAACTTGTAGTGACGGACGTCTAAAACAAGAGGGAAATCTGTGCTAAAAGTCTTTCCAGCATTTGTTCTTTGGTGTATTTTCCTGGCTGTTGCCCAAAGATGCTGAAACAACAGAAATATGAGCAAATGCAGCTATCTGTATCCCCCTGGTTTATGCGTTGTCACAAAATCTGCAGTCTAATAAAGTAAGTAAGTAACCCCATCTGGAGAAAATCTGTCTGCTCCCTTCTGTGCAAGGGCAGAGGACTGAAGTCAGGATGTGTACTGCCAGGAGGGCTGAGGAGGGTCCCAGGGCATCACAGCAAATGGCTGTCAGAGTGGGGACTCAGAAGGATGTAGACAGAGGGACAACAGGGGAGAGGACCAAGGATGCAGAACTCCTTTGCTGACAAGTTAAGGGGCAATACAGCAACCAGAAAAGCAAAGGCAGCTCTGCTGCTGCTATTCCACTTCTTAAGGAGACAAGCCTGCTCAGCAGATGAGCATCCTGGGAGCGTAGCTGTGGCTGTATGCTGGGTAAAAGAATTTCTTGCCATAAAAAAGAGGCTGGCATAAGCACAGCAATCTCCTTGTGCACAAAGGAGCTTTAGTCACTGCTTAACTGGAGACCCATCATAAATTTGGATATCTATTCTTCAAGTCAGGCAGCCCACAGAGGAAAATGGAAGGAAGGATGGGCTGGACAAGGTGACCTTTGCACAGGCACATATTTAATAGTTCAGGAATAACTAAACACAAAAAGTGTTGTTGAAAAAAGTTACTTTTACGACTTTCTGTCAAAAAATTTAGCTCAAAAGTCACATTCCTTCTCTCAGTGACTTATGAACTTATTAACTTCTGCACTGTATACCTCCTGAAAAAAATTTGGAGGGAGCTAATTCAAGCCACACTCTTGTGTAAGAGAAGTTAGAGAAATATGATTCAAGGGTGGGTGCACTTGCAGTACCATGTGTTTGGATTGTCAGACAAATAAATTTAGAAGATGAGTTTTACTATCTACTACTGCTTTGCTGCTGGTACTTGATAGAAAGATGTAACAGAACAACTACTCAGAAGCTAACATCATCATCCAGTTAGATAACCAGTTCAAACTTGTACTCTGTGTTTTTCTGGGGGGAAGGAAAATATTATTTTTACATGGAGCTTAAAACAAAGTGTAATTTAAGTAGATTAACTGACAATTTAATCGATTGATCTGAAGATTGTTTTAATTTGCAAATAATCTCCTAAATGTCATGAAATCTCTAAAGCAACATGCAAACTATTCTGAGTCCAAAAATAACGAGCTATTGATTCTTTTGTTATGAAATCACTCTGTAGGTTGGTAATATACCTTTAGGCCACAATCTATTACATGAGTAAATTACAGTACCTGATGCTGACAATGAAGAAATGGCAACAAACTTTTTCTCATTAAAATCTAGGCTGGAAAAAATGCCAAAACAAATTTTTTTCCCTCCCAAAATAAATAAATAAGCACAGTTCCTTCACATACTGTATTTCTGAACAGATACCAATTCTGTATACAAAATCTGATAAAATGTGGCCTGAAAATCCCAGAACTTATTTTCTACTGAATTTTCATCTGTAGATTAGAAATCTATATTTACTTATATGAGAGTTAAAAAAAGGTCTATATCCAATTTGGAGGTTAAAACCGGCAAAATTACATAGTACATAAATGAGCTGGGTATCTAAAACTGATATAGCCCAGTTGACAAAGTCACAAAGAACTGAAAATTATCATTCAATTCAAAGTCTGAATATACTGCACCCCCAAAAACTCAGGTAGAGTAACGTGCATATAAGAAATTGGTACAGTTCAGTCATCAACAGAGCACCAAAGAGTCTCAGTTCTTGCTCTCTAGCTTTTTTCTTAGAAATTAATAATTAGTATAGCTTAAGTACAAAGTGAACCAAAATGAAAACCTGGGCTTAGACTACTGGTCAAAGCCGAAAATTTAAACTGCAATCATTATGACACTTTACACTTAAAAATAGAAGCTTTGTGCAAAAAAGTCTTCAAGGCCTTTGTCCAAATACAACTAGCGGCTACTTGAAGCAGCCGCAAGGAAAAATAAAGAACATACAGCATCAGTCCCTGAAAATTGTTGTTGGGGTTCAAGCCTGAGGTAAAAGCAAGGCAAGAGGTATTCTATCCCTGTATTCTGATTTTTGTCAGCATCATGTCTCAATGTTTATTCCACCAGCCATCTGATGGCCTTGTGCCATCATAGCCTGTGATACCCATTCCTGCTACAGGCAAAGCACACTCTGAGGATTGGAGATAATGATATCCAGCAACTTTCCCTTAGCCCAGCCCTTACCACAACCCAAACTTTTGTCCTCTTTAGTCCAGTTTACCATGTAGACTAGATACTGGTTTTCCATACCAGAGTTCCCAGTGCAACAGAGGTACTCAGCCCTCCCCAACATCCCACCTGAGCTCCCACCAAACACTTGAACTTTTCAAAAATGTTGGTTTTCTAAGGATCCGGGAAGAACAAGGCTGATACCATATAAAACTGGCTCTGGATGAAGATCTGGGGATTTTGCTTGTGGTTGGAGAGGTTGCCTGAATTTTTTCTTCCCTTGCTGGAGGCTGAGCTGCCTCAGACTCTGATGTAGGGTGACACCAGCCTCGAGAGCAGCAGTAAGTTTTGTAAAGGACTGAATTTTATACATCAAGTGTTCCTATTGACATAGTCAGTCATAAGTTAAGTGGAACAGTGTTTGGTCCTGGGCTCACAGATGACATTTTGCTTTTGGAAAGAAAAGTAATGCAAAATTGAAGAATTCTATTTTTACATACAGCTAACAGAATATAAAAATACTTGATCAAAATTGGTTGAGGTGCCAAGGGCAAGCAGGATGTATTTCCTCAATATGGATTCCAAAGTGTTCCAGGTTTCTTTTTTATTAATGGCTTTCTTTTCTTGAGGTTTTTAAGAGTTCTGCTTTCATTGTGGAATTATTTTATAAACTCTCTGCCTTCACTAAACAACTAAAGGTTAATTATAAATGCAATGTGAAATCCGTTGTATCCATCCATTGTTTATAGTTCCTGCAAAATAATATAAAGACTTTATACATAAAGACAAACTTTTAAAACTCCTTCAGGCTCCAAATTAAAAATTATTCCCATTTGTGTGGATTACCAAGGGACATTTGGAGAATCCCCAGCGATCACAGGACATTTCCATATAGCCTGTCACGTTAAGGTGAAAAATGCGCAAGGACAGTCTCACCATCTGTCATCAACTCGCTTCGGTGACACGGAGGACTGGTCTGAAATGGCCAACAGGCCTCATGCATAACAAAGCCCTTGCACTTTTGCATTGTTTATATTTTGACCTGGGCAGATAATCCTTCGGAAAGAGGGGCTGTGTTTTGCTACTTCTTTTTTTTACTTACATGGTGACCATTTCAATGCTGTCTTTTAAAGAGAAATCATCCATCCATCTAGAAAATAAATTTTAACTGTCTCTCTGTTACTATTCTGCCTAAACGAGTACATTGCAAAATGAAGCCATTTTATTAACAGCACCGTATTTTATGAAAGCTGTTGAAAACCTGCTTTTCTAAACAAAGGCGCTTTTTGTGAGTGACATAGTCACTTCATTTAAACTGTAAATCTAGATTGTTGTGAATGCTTAATACACTGTCAAGTTTTGTTGCTAACAGTCTTTCATTAAATGGACAATTTAAAAGCAGACAGCAATCTAGAAAAGAAAAAAATAGCACCTTTCTGCAGCTCGACAAAACCATGTTAGCCTGTTTGTATAGTCACTCATATAACAAGGACCATTTCTCATAGCAGAAATCAAAGATAAACTGTTCTTACCATGTCAAGCACCACTTAAGACTTGTAAATACAGTTTCCTCATACAATAGGTGCCTCTCCAGCCCATCAGGTTTGTAGCTGATACACTTATAGCGTTGGTTAAAGGAATTAAGAAAAAAAGTTGGAAAAATAAACTCCTGGGAAAAGTTTTTATCCTGTCAGTTATCTACCTTCCTGACTGGAAAATTAAAAACTAAAAGAATATTCATCCCACAGCTCTGTCTGCCTGGAAGTCCAGCAGCTAGCATAATTGTCAGAAACAACCATTGTTACAAACAAGTGAATGGATGAAGGGAAGAATGAATGAATATATTATGGGGACATCCCTTCTGTCAGTGTAACAGGATCCTGACAGGATCCTCTAGGTTTTATTTCATCTCCAACACATACAGTTTTCACATGTATAGGAGTACTTCTATTCCAAGCACAGGCAAGCCTTCAAACAATGCATTGTACATATCTAGACTTGTTCCTTTTAAAACTGGGGAACATTTCTTATTTTTCAATTATTCATTTATTATTTTCCACCCTTACATTTCAGTAATAAACCAGACCTTTTAATTACAAATTAAGTCAACTCTTTCTTCTGCTTAGACAGGCTCCACTGATGCTAAAGTGAATTACACTAAATTCTGCAGGATAAATAAATCCCTCGAGATCCACTCCTTCTCTCCCACCTGCATCCCACACAATATATCAGGAATATAGAATCACTTAAGCATGAGAGAGATTCCTTCTTAGCTCCCCTCCTTGTTCTATATGCCACTGAGCATGGCTGCCCATAAACATGCAGCCATTTATTGTTCTGCTTTATGTTCTGAAAGGATTACCTTTTAATCAAATACCCATACAGAAAATAGGATCTATAAAACCACAAGCAAGACAGAGTACAAAACCTTGGTGGTCTGTAAATCCCTAAGTTCCTGCTTTCTCCTGAGCTGAAATTAGAATAAACCCAGAAACAGATAAAAAACCGTATTTTTGATATAGATCTCATCTTCTCTGTGACCAGATTAGAAATTGTTAGGCTGTACAAAAACCAAACTCCTGAAAGCCAGGTTTTGAGAGAGATGTCCATGTACATTACATGTACATGTAATGAGAGAGATGTCCATGTACCCAGCATGATAGCTGTTCAGGGATGCCAAGGATGACACTACAGATGCTGAAAGCTCTCAGTGGGTTCCACTTGCAGTATGAAATTAGCACTTTCTTTGTTGAAGATAAAATAATGGTTTTTAAATATATAGTAAACTTTTCAAAACTGCATGCCATGCACAAGGGAACAAAGAAAAGAATCTGCACACTTACAAGTGAAATTTCATTTCTAAAACAGCTGTGTTGTAGATGAGCCCTTTCAAATACAGATGTGCCTCACACCTCTGGCTTGGAAGGTCCCAGACATCTTTTCCCTCATATTCATCATGCACAAGTCGTCTCTACACATTTTTGAATGATAAATACAGCTTTATGTATTCCAGCCAGGTTAAAATTAATTCTTCTTTAGATATTTAGGCTTTCTGGTAAATATGGGGGTGGGAGGGAGGAGGGGATGGAAGAGAAGGGGGCAGTTCCAGTTGATAAACCTAACTAGTAAAGAATTCTTAAAAGCTACTAACAAATGAAAGATGCCAAGGTCTATGCTCCAGATCTGAGAGCAAATACTACAACATAGCCCATATATACGTCTGGCTAAACTCTCCCTGCTCACAAACAGGCAGTGTCCCTGTGCTACTTTTCAGGGATGGGTGTCACAAGCAATAGCAAATTCTCTGCAGAAATCTCTCCTGTTCCCCTAGTGGAAACCTGCTGAGCTTGTCCAGCCTTTTTAGCAATCCCAGCTTCTTCCTGCAGCTCTCTCCTTCCACCCAGGGCTGGGCTCTGGCCAGGACTGCTTCACTTTCTAAGCCTCAGGCAGGAAAGGACCCAAAAGCTTCCCTTGTCTTGGCAGCTGGTCTGTTTTCACCTACAGGGACCAATTCATTTGTCTTTGTCACTTTTTTTCTGCCAAGAATTTTTCCATTCTTTTAACTTAACCTTTGTTTATAACCAGGAAGAAGTAGTTTCTTTTTTCTTGGCCACTCTATAGCAATGCACTCATTGTCCTACTGGGCTGAGTCACTTAGTGTTAACAATCTTTTAGTCAAAGCATTTCTGTAGCAACAGTTGTCCAAGTACACACGTAAACAAGGTTTATGTAATATATAAGACCATTAATAGATCAAATGTGATACCCGGAAGAGGTAAACAAGTTCTCTCAGACACCAACCCTTCATTTTATCCAAAATTACAACCCTGTCCTATATTGGCATGCAGCTGCTTCTAGGCAAGATTAAGAAGTATGTTAGCAGGCTTTGCTAAAAAATATATGACAGAGTAATACAAAATTCATAAAATCAAAAAGAATCCATATGTTCTGTGTAGACACAATCCTAGTCTGTCAACACAAGTATTGCTTCCATCACTCCTTGCATGTAAGAGAAAATTTGAAAACATCATATGGTGATAACCAGCGTTTGCCTGTAACCGGATCCCCCTGAGCATCCATCCAGAAAGGAAGGGAGTCTCCATCATTTGAGCTACAAGACAACTACAATGAAAGACAGGGATTTTAACTGCTGGTTGAAGCAGTGATTAAAATGGGGGTGAAACATCCACATTTCTTTGCTACACTGATACTCAGTAAACTTTCTGACATATGCTGGGACCTCCAGGTTTGGTGGGAGCAGGATTCTTTGTGATACAGTGTTTGCCAGCAGCCCACCTCAGTGACAAAAGCTCAGAGATCCTGAGAGAAGCACTGATATTCTGCCCCAAAACAAAGCTGACAAAAATTACTCTTACTTATGATGCTGTGTAGACCCCTTGGTCTTCTTCATAAGGACTAGCCACAGATATACACTGGGACCTTGCCTGCTGTTCTTTTAGCCTTCCCTTGAGGTGTTTATTCTTGGTACACACTGCTCAGGATGACTCCTTGCAGCACATCTCTCATCTGCATCTGGACCTCTGTGAGGAAGACCCAAACACCAAAATGTTTTAGATAACAGTGCTACAGGAAAGAGAAGAACAGGGACCCATTCTGTCTTTCCATCCTAGGCATCCTAGGCACCTAGCATTCAGAAAACATTTCAAGCTCATCTTGTGGGAAAGGGATCACGTAAAGAAGAAGTATGTGAAAGCCATGCGCACATCACACAAAGGTTGACCTCCAAACAACAGAAATTTGGGAAAAAAATGCAAGGCATAATTTATTAGGTGTGTCAATGTCCTTGCAGTGTGCACAAATATGCTGTTTGATTTAATAATTTCTTTCTTCCAAGGACAGCATTTGTCCCAAGAAGTTTTCCCTTTACATTTTATTAATGAACATTAATATGCATTTTCTTAAAGAACTAGAATCTGACAAGAACCCTTCAAGTCCAACAGTAAAGCTTTACTTAGGATTGGAAGGAAAAAAAAAAAAAAAAAAGCGTAATTGTAATATATTAAATATTTTTCATTTTACTGTCATCTCTTTTGCTCATACATTTGGTGTTTGTATGACCGTGTCTTGAAGAAGTACTTTTATTGATGATACCTGGGCATAAAATTTAAATTCTTTCCTATTTGAATGTTTAAATGAAAGTGTGAACTGATAAAACAGTACCGAAGTTAAGAAACTCATGTTTCCATGCTCCATGTGAAAACATGAAAATGCCAGATTTTACAAGCTAAGTTTCCAACAAATGACATGTTAAATTTAACTTTAGTGGAGTGATCCAGTTTAAAGAACAAATAAATCAAGATTCATATTATTGAATATAAAAAGTATTTCTTTCTAGGGCTACAAGTACTGGAATGGCATATCATGTTAGCACTTCTGATAACTGAAGCTGTGATTTCTGTGCTTTAAAAAATAGCAACAGAATTCGCTTGGCTTACTATTTTCACTTAAGTGGAGGCCTCACTTTCTCTCTGCCTTACCACATAAACACAAATAGTCCTGTCACAAAACAACTGGCAGTTTTCATTGTCTTGTTAATATTGTATCTTCATCTTCCTGTAATTGCATTCCAAAGCCTTCCGAATTCTGCAGACTCATGTTTGGTCCAAATAAAGAGAGACGCTTTATTTGTTAAATATATTTCTCATTCTCTAAACAGGTTGAATGGCAACTTGTTCCCATTTATTTGTGGCAAGAGCTGAAATGGAGAATTCATCCAGGTAAACAGTGAATAAGAT
Organism: Psittacula echo; assembly: GCF_963264785.1. Lineage (NCBI taxonomy): Eukaryota > Metazoa > Chordata > Aves > Psittaciformes > Psittacidae > Psittacula > Psittacula echo. Next base: position 123,988,086 of record NC_137737.1, read on the forward strand.
GATTCTAATGTTTCAGATTGTTATTAAATAATAATTTCATTTTCTAAAGGACTATTTTTGCTAAATTAATGTTTGATACCTATTTCTACCCAAGACTATCAACTGAGCTATAACTTTCTGAAATTCTTCATGAAATTTGCTACTATTTCTGATTTTTATATCATATTACATTACCAAAAGAGATCGTGATTTTTTTATTATTTCTGATTGCCTTTTAAAATAGTTCCTGATGTTGAGTAGCAATTTTTGTTTTTCTGCACTGGCACATGGAATGGTGGCAAACCTCCTGAAAGGTATTTAAATAGATGGAAGACATTGTACGTAACCATAATTTCAGGTACTTATGTTAGACTAAACTTATTTCTAAGCATTGATTATCTATTTCTAAGTGCTGTTTAAGCACAAATATTATCTGTACTACAGAGCAACGTTGCCTTGTCATTTCTGTGGAATCTCACTTGCTTGTAACCTAGAGAAAGCATGACTTGTGTATTGGAGGTTAAGATCATGCAAAAAAATTCATTCTTAAGGTAATAGCACAATGATGGATACTGATTATGCTGGGGTTTAAGACCTTCAGTTATGTTTTGCCACATTTAAACACTGATTGTGTCTACTCTTTCTTATGCTTATCCACCACTTCACTATTGTGGTTGGTACAATGACAATTGTCATATATAATTTTAAAAATGGACAGTAGCAAGCTTCAAGTTTATTTAAAATCAAACTTGGTCATACCTCATAGGAGTATTCTATAAATATTTCTGAACAATAAAAATAGAAATGAAAATGCCAAACAAAAGATTGCAAGCTGTCACCATAGGACCGTAAACATGGATTTTCTTACGGAAGGGGAAAAAAGCAATTCCAAGGCATGGTTGAAGAAGTAGATACATGTTTCAGGAAGGACAGATGGGACTATATCTTACCCAAGGGCTAAAAAAGCAGCTTAGAGAAAAGGGGACATAAGGATGGCTCCCTAGGAGAAGATGATCACAGTACTTAGTGGACTGACCAGATTTCTTCTTCTTCCAGAACTAACCTTTGGCATGCACCCAAATCCTGAATAAGAGCTCTGTAAATGAAATAAGGTGCAGAATTTTGAGTTCAACATCAGTTTGATTGAATAAAGCTACCAGGGTTTTATTTCATAACTTTAAACCTTGTAAAGTGTGTTGCAAGGGGATTTTTGAAGTTACTTGCATTCCTCACAAAGCTGCACCCATAAGAAACTATATGTAGTTAAGATTTTCTCAACACTTACTATTCTTAATAAAGATCTGGTGCAAGAAGCATATCCAAGCCTCTCAGGTATGGCTATGCGAGTTAATATAGCAGGACCTAGGTACAGGTTCAGGCATAGTCCACTTTTTTCTGCAGTGTTTGACTGTTATTGCTCTCCCTTTTACTAGGGGCCACTGCCAAATTGCCTGCAGCTACCTCATCGTTTTGAGTTTTGAGTGCCTGGATTCCAAAATGTCCTAATGATTCCTTTACAGATGTCAAAAGCCAGTGGAAATTTTCCTTCTTGAAATATCAGATCATTCACTGTGAATAGTAAAAGGCAAAGCAACTTTCACTCCTTACATCAGCTAAGTCTTTCCTTGTGCCTGTGTCACATTTCTATTGAGTTTTTCCACACAGAAACCACATGAGGGAGGAAACACCCTGCCATAAAACTGTTCAACCTTTCTTCCTTCTGCACTGGATTACTTACATCAGGCACTCCATCAGCTGCCTGAGGACAGTATTTCCGTTTCAGCAAGTCCATGCCCCTCTCAGACCTGCTCTGTCCTGTGCTACCACACTCATCTTCTGCATCCTGGCTGTCACAGAAGTTGCTTCCCCAGGCTGTGGCAGAGAGGGGGCCTGTCAGACACCTTGCTGCAAGATGCTCTGCAGGACCAGTAGATTGTAAGCTGGTGACTCCATGTCCTGCTCTAAAGGAAGGACAATAACCACTGGACCTTGCCCAGGAAACCTGTGGTATTCCCCCTCCTAGGTGTTGCCCTGCAGAAGAAAGTTTCCCCAATAAAAAGGAAGGTGAAATAGGGCGTCTTTATCATTCTTTTATAAAGCTACTAAGGATTATTATCTGTTACACTTTCAAGATCCCAACACAATGATAGCAGGCTGCACTCTGGATTAAATAAAGCATTCACCTCTTAATCAAAACAGAAATATATGCCTTGACTTTCACTAGAAAGCCTAACAATATGAACAAAGGAACATTGAAGCTGTGTCTGAATAATTCTTTTAACAAGGCAAAATAGTTGCTTCTAGTTGCATAAGAGACAATTAAATACAAGCCCAGACAGGCAAGTGGCTGGTCAAAAATTATAGTTTTAAAGATACTACTTATTTTCAGTAGCATCCCTCAAATCCATGTCCCAGTATTTCATTACTTAAGGATAGGCTCAGGCACTATAATATAATTCTCCTGTTATTTTATTACTTTCCCATGTGAAATTGTGGGACATAACAGGAGTATGAACAATTATGTAGAGTAGGATTATTCATCCCTATATGTCTTTCCTCCTTAAAACTGGATAAGTCCTTTCCAAAAATTGGTTCCTAAGCACAAAATGCCTTGAGCAGCTTTAATTTCAGGAAAAAGCAATAAATCACATTAACACAAGAAGCAATATTTGATTACTTTACATCACCCAGTAACCACTTTACAATTATAATCCTTTACACTCTTATCAATGAATACATCATTCCTAACTCTAGCCCCTCAATCACCCCTCTCCCTCTCCGGTGCTCCTACCATTTTGTAACAAACCTCCTACTATTATTTAATATTAAATTATATAGCACATATGTGATGGTGATAGCCATGTGATAAATTGCATTTATCATACATCTTTTAATGCAGCTGCATAAATGTTGCCTCTCCTTCACTCTGCCCACTAATTCATCTCTTTCCAGGACTACTCAGTCCCATCCAAACCTTTAAGAAGATTTGAACATGCACTCGTAAAAATGGTACCCTTTCCCAAACACAGAGTTCCATCACAAGAGTCACACCGTCCCAAAGCTCTGCACAAATAACTTCAAGTCTATGAAGAATTTAGGGGTATTTTATCTCATGAACCATGAGGCTCCTTGAGGCTAAAAATGAAAGACATTTTCTGTTGTTACAAGGCACTCCATTTCTACCCCTAGGTTATTATCGATGATCCTGGACATTAAAGCTGAAACATTTGATGTTTATAAAATAGGTGTTTCTAAAGGTCTTTAAAGTGTCTCAGCTGCAGTTTTCATTGCCTCCTAGCTCTCTAAAGATGGACATCTATTACTGAATTAAGAAATACTGACGTTACAAGCCATAGGAATGAAAAAGAAAGAGCTGAAAAGAATTTTAGAACTCTCTAGAACATTTTAAAAAAAGTTATCTATTAATTATTTGTTCCATATGCTGTCTGTGTCATGGTACAGGGCAGCAAACATATTTTATTAGCAGCTGCTGGAGATAAGCTGCCCCATCCCTGTTGATCTGCCATTGTTAACTTTATTACACACCATTAAATGTTCTCTTTTGCCTTAAATCCAATTCTTAAACATCTATTCAGCACTTAAATTAATAAAATAAAAAAAAAAAAAAAGTTAAAGTCTTTTCAGGAATACTTACTGAAGTTGAAAGTATTTTGTGACTCCAAACCAGCATCACCAAGCTCCTATAGGATAAATTAGGTTGTAAAGCAAGGAGAAAGAATGTGGCAAGAACCAGAAAAAATGCTGAAAAATTTGTTCCAAAATAAATGTTTTAGTTCTCTCAATTATAAAATTTTGTATTAGGAAAGTCTTTTCAAATATATTTTTACATCATAAAAATGTCAACAGAAAAAATTGTTAATTTATGACACAAATATTATTGATAAACCCCAAACCATTTTCCACATTTTTTGGAACAACTCAGAAACCTAAAATATTATTAGTCACAGCATCTGGGAATGCTTATGTCATTAAAACTAAACATACGGGAAGTGTTTTGTTGGATCTGAATTTATATATTCTGTTCAGTGGATTTCTATAGTGAAATCATTTTTTTAGGCGTTCATACAGCCATAGGTGAAATGCTGTTCTAGAAATCTTGTCTGTAACAGAATCAAGCCCTAGCAGAATAGTGTGCTGTTGTTGCAGCTCTTATTTTTTGTCCCAAACCCATTGCTGGTGATTGGGCAGACACCATGATAGCCACTCTGACCACTCCTCAGACTTGCTCCCACCTGCCATTCTCTTCCTCCTCCCTGATTTCTCTTCCTTTGTAATTTCTTTTCCTCTTCTCCTTTGCTCTCTCCGTCTGGCTTTTTCTCTCAGTGCAGCATTCACTGTTGAATGGCGGGATTGAAAACTAGACACTTGGTCATCTATTAAATCACCTTTCCCTCATCCTCTTACTCTATTTCTCTGACCACTATAAACCAAAGACAAGAAGTTATTAACCCTTTTGGGTGTAGATTCACAGCGAAGAAGAGACTAAGGGGGCTGTAGCCGTGTCATTAGTACTGCTTCATATCCATACGCAGAACCTTCCAGAATCTGAAATCCATGCTAACCCCATCTGCAACTAAATATGGAGCTATTTAAACAATACTGCTAGTTAATCACTCTCCAACAGCAAGGACTACTGACTCCAAGTTCATCAAGGACTCCCAACAAAAGGAGACATGAAATTAAAAAACAACAACCACAATTCTGAAGATATTGATAAATCAAAGACACTTACCCTCTTTTCTAAAGCACAAAAAATTAGCTGTTGCCCTGATACATTACAGCCACTCACAGCCCTAATCACGTGAAATCACTTCAAAAACAATTAACAGATTTAACTAACTATAGAAAAGCTTCAAAGCTTTACCAACAGCAGGAGACCTTCTCTTTAATTGGGAGCATATACATGAGCAAAACTAAAACTATTCAATAAAAACAGATTTTGAAACTGCCTAAATATCAAAAAGATGAATTGATTAATATTCACATTCTTTTGAGGCAAAAAAACTGGTCAAAGCTTTATACTTCCTCCACTATCGCTATACACTTGAACTGAAGCGGTGCCTAGGCTCCCACTTACAGAACAAGACACTTCCCATTTTTACTAAAAATATCCCTTTCCCAGAAATCTTGCAGAGTAAGCCAGGAGAGAACAACTAGATAAAGGCAGAGAAACGGGAGAGCATATGGAAACAGTCAGCATGACAAGTGGCAGTCTCAGTTTTGGCTCCACTCTCACCATTTGCAAACCCTGGAGAATTATCAATATTTTCTCCTTTTCATCTACCAGCCTATCTTTGTAGCAATAACAGGAGGTACTATTAAACGTTAGCATTCTCTGCTTGCCTGACTTTATCATCCAGGGGATAAGAAAGACACAATGCCAGTATGAACCTCATGCCATTGTCTTCGCAAAAAATTTTTTTCGAAAATTCCCAGGAGAGAAACAAAGAGCAGAGATAAAAATAAATGGGGATCAATTTTTCTGTGGAATAAAAGATTGATTCCTGCAATTACAGGAAGTGTGAACTTTATTGAAAGAACATTCCAGTTAAATATATTTTAAATGGTCTCTAATACAAAGTGTAAACTAACATACAAATGAAAGAAGTTTTATTGTATTTAAATAGCTCTTGCTTCATCCTTTAAGTCAACTGGATTTCAAGTTACCTTAGGGAGCCTGGAATTAGGAACCACCAACATTTTAGAGCTATAGGCTTACCTAGTTATACTAGAACAAATCAAATGCATGTGGATGAAAATGCTCATTGTTAAATCCTCATGAGGATCCAAGAACAATACAGGATTTTTCAAGCATACAACCTCAACCTCTGTTGATATGAAATATTATTTTGCTATGTGAAATGTATTACAGGGAAATAAATCATTAGGAAAATAAAGGCTTATTCTATGTAACAATCACAATGAAACCCATATAATGAGATTTCACAGCATGAAGAAAAGTTGCCCTATTCCAGTTCAGTCAAAACATGCCAGCCAATCATGAAAAGCTATTAAAGATGAAGATCTGGGCTTTTTATCCCATTGCACCTCTGAAAGCTGACATTCCTTTCTCTTCCATTTTTGGGAGAAGAAACTAAAAAAGGTACCTAACTCTGCATAAAATGAATCTGAAAATTACATCTTCATTTAGAAATTAAAACCTTGGAAATTTCTGGGAATTTACAAAATAGAAATTAGGAAAATACTCATCATTTTGTTATTGTTAGTAGCACTGTTAATTGTAGTTTTACTAACGTATTAGCTTTCTGTTTCCAAAGTGAGAGGATTCTAACTTCCCCTTCAGGCAATTATTGAAGAAAAATAATTAAATGTAAATAAATTAGTAATGTAAAAGGATTCTGTCTTGCACTTCAGTAAGGACATTGCATTTTTCTCTCTCCTTTTTTTTCTTTTTCTAATTAAGGGTTCATCTCTCCTGCAAGAGTAGCCCCAATTAAGTTTTACCTAACCTTAGCACAAATAACACCACTGACTACACTCAGGACTGAAGTGGGTGGCATTATTCATGTGTTTTAAAAGAAAAATATTATTAGCTTTTTTTTCAACCAAGTTGGTTGTGTTGTGACTACACCAGCAGCCTTATTTTTGGTTACTGACTGTCTGCTAACTAAGTAATGGTGGAGGAAACTGCACATTCCCCAGCTCAGCTATGTGCGATTCCTTTCATTCTCTCCAGTTCTTGAAAAAATATGAAACCATTTGACATGAGAAATCAAAGCCACCACTTCAGTAGCTAGTTTAAAGTTTGGATGTCTGAAGGAAGGAAAGTGAGAGGAGGTAGCAGTTAGCTGTCTGCAGGCACAATTCCCCAAACCTTTTCTTTCACCTGTCACTTCTACTAGCACATGCACCCTTATCAGGATAGCGGGAGAGTTTGTCATATTCAAAAGGACAAACCCAAGGACAAAGTATGGTTGCACTCCTGCTCACTTGACACAGCTCTGTAGGACTGGTGCATCATGGCACGGGAAGTGATGACAACAGCCTCTCAGGAGCATCTCCAAGGATGGCCACAGTATTGTTCCAGCCCTCTGTGGCACAGTTTAGTTTTAGTCTTTAGTTTTAAAGGATGCTTTGACATTTGGGGACAGCAGGTGAATCTCTGTGACTGTTACAGGGATTTGGAAATCTAAATTATCCACACTTGAAAAACTTCCTTTGTTTCAAGCACAGAGGTGCTTCTGGTTATGCTTCTGAGATGCCTGTGTGAGAGCAGTTTATTGCACAATGTGGATAAATGACATTTTCAGGCTGGTTCCAGGCAAGGAACATATTCCTTGTGTTCAACTCTACACTGTGAGCAGTGCCTCCTGCCTTAACCCTTCTTCATCTTTACCACCACATAAAAATACAACATATCAGCTGTGCAGCTGTAACCAGGCATCCTAAGTGACAGCCCAGCAGGAAGAACAGCCTTTATTTGTCACTTTAAGTTAATGGCCTAAATTCAGAGACCCCCTCCTTCCTGCCTTTCTCCTACAAAGAGGACGCAAGGCCCTGATTAATATGCAGCCTTATTAACTCTAGTAGCTGTAAGGAGGTGGTGACTAAAGGGGAAAATTAATGACCTCCTGTCCAGGACTTGCCCCTTATTTGAGAGGTGAAATAAAAACTGCAGTCTGAAAGGAAGCAGAATTATTAAATATTTCATTGCAAACTGGTGCAGCAAACACTTGGCAGAAATGGCAGCTTTGATAAAACTCAATTTTCACTCCTCTTGTTTAATTCATCTTTATTTCATACTGTCTCAGCTAAGTTGTTGCTTCTTTTACCCTCATTGCTCAAAACTCAAGCATAGAAAATATACTTTCTATTGTCCATGCTCTAGAGGACTGGGTTATTTTGGTAATGTCATATCAACCAGGAAATAAAAGAGATCCTAGCTGAATAATATCTATTGCTTCAGCAATATATTATTCATAATATTCATCGGAAAAGCACTCCAAACAAAAAAAAAAAAAAAAAACAAAGCAAAAAGAAACAAAAAAACCAACCCTCCCAATACCCATCTCACTTTCTAAACAACATGGTGCTGGCCATAAAATCACAACTTCATCCAATTCACTTCTTAAAAAAGGAGAAGGACCTACAGAAAAGAAGCTTGACTCTTGGCTTATTCCTGAGCCCTCCTATTGTCCTACGGCAAAGTGGGTATCTGCATATGTTAATAGAGAGCTAAGGAAAGAAAAAAAAAAAAAGAAAAAGGAAAGAGGACACTGCCATTTTAACTAATATTATGAGCAATGGTAAACCTTGGATTTCTGGGATGGCAAGCACATACTTACATAACTCCTTTCTATGTTCTAAAATAGCATATACTTAGTCCCTTTGATTTGATGCTTGATGTTTTTCTCTAGCTTTCACACAAATGTAGAGGCCAAATCAGCTGCCCATCTCCAGCAGCCATAGATTCAGCAGGTTTTTCTTAATAGATTACCACTAAACATAAACTTACCCGGTTTTGGAGGTTTTTTGTCTGTCTCTGCCTGAAGAGTGCTCAAAACCCAAAGATTGAGAGAAATTTGCATGGAATATGTTATTACTAAATGACCTTCCTTCTTTTAATTGCAGTATCAAACCCTCCTCCTTCCTCTGCGTTCAACATTGTGATTGACTATCTGAAACAGTGATTACCCATTCCCTTTCAGTGGGATGTGAGAAATAACTTCATAGAAATACAAGAGTATTTACTCATTTCTCTCCAGATATTGTGATGCAAAGCAAAGTCAGATATGCCTCCTTTTAAAGTTAAATCTCTCTTCTTTTCATACACCTTACTTATTTCTATTCATCCTGCTTGTTCCCCTGTTACACACTTCTTCACTGAAAAGTGTTTTTCACTTTTGTTCTATAGTCCACAGGTTACATTCATTTACCATCTTTCAATTTTCAAGTCTCACATTCTACATCTGCCTAGGGATAGTGCATATAGGCTACTCATTCACCCATTTTGGTAGACAAACATGCTGTCCATAGCAGTACACTTCATATAGCTCTTTCAGGTTTAATAAATACCTGAAGCGGACCGTCCCGTTTCATAAGCATTCCTTTGCACTATAATTGATTAACCTGAAATAATTAGCATGTTTAAAAGTTAGAATACACATTTCTTCTATAAGCTTTCCTAGAAATAAATCTCAACCACTTACAATACAGTCACAATAAACTGAAATTAAACTGAGCAACTTTCAGCTACCTGGCAATTAATTGACTTGCAACAGAAAACTAATATACACTGAACACTAAAAATGGTAGCATAAGCTCTTCCAGCCTTACCTCAACTCCACCTCATGCCAGGATTCAGCTGTGTGGGATATTGCCAAATGATTTCCACTTCCATATTACAGCTGTGCTAGGAAAAAGTTTTACATCTGTTGTTAACTCAATTTTTAACTTCATTTAGCAAGTACACAAAGCAGCACTATTAGGATGGATATTCATGAATTATCCTTAGTTTAGGACAGTCTACTTTTGCTTTCCTTGAAATCTCAATGTATTTTTGTTTCATTCTAAAATAATTAAAGGAGAAGTAAACATATGTAATAATTTCGAGATGATTATGCTAAGCTGTAAAAATATCAAATACAAAACACTTAATAAAATTATTGTTTTGAGTCAAATAGGTATTTTAGTACTAACTTTGGGTAAGACTTAAATGATCACTCTTCATTTACCTGTTTATTTAGGCTCCAAGACAGGATAAAATAATTTAAATATGATAGTGTATGTAGCTCTATTGATAATGATTGCCTTGATGCATTTTAAAGAACTACAACATGAGTCACTAAATACTTGTATTTTTTCTTACTCTGTTAATGAAAATAAATATAAAATCTCAACACACGAAGACAGATATCCCATTCTTCTTTTATATTCATGTAATATCCGATTTTCATAACAAGAGATTAATATTCTCTCTCTCCTGCTTCAGCTAACAAGCAGTGCTGGTGAGCTGGGTTCTCACCACCAGTTTTACACTGGTGTAACCCCCTGAACTGTGGTGTAAACAGAATCTGCTTTGACAAGTTTTAATGTTGCAGGTAAAAGAAAGGATCTGAGGGAGAGAGGGAGGGAGGGAAAAAGCTGCTCTCATTTCTAATACACGCTTCATTATATAGTCTAAACATGTTAATGCTAACAAATCCAAACTGCTCTGCGGTTACCAAGAGGACTTGTGAAGAACACCACTGGACTTTCCAGAGCAGAAATGCCTTTTCTGTGGCTGCTGGGAGCTCCAATGATCTGAATGATCAGCTGTTTCTGGTTTAGGCACCTTAGTTTTAACTGGGTAATTTACAGAGAACACAAAAATTATTCAAGTACCCTGACAACCAAGACAGAGTTAAAATTAGCTCTGCTTTTCAAATTCATTTCTTCTTTTCAGGGTTAGAAATTCCCTTAGCCTTTCACCTGTTAAGGAGTATTTTATTTAGATTCAGAAAGAGAACTCTCAGTGAAGACCTATTCACTGTTCTTTTACTGTGATGCAGTTAAGCAGCCATCTGCCCATCCTCTATTACTCATTTAATTTATACAGCAGAGTACATTTACTTATATCTTTTCTGTCTGAACAGTTTTCATTTTAATGTCATTATAACCTTATTTTTGTCAGTCATGAGTTCAGTCTCAGCTGGAAAGAATGCACTTTCCTCTCATGTTGCTGCTATTTTCCTCATTTCGCTTTCCTGTCAGTGCTATTTTACTAACACACAAAACAGGATATATGCTTAGAATTAAATAGCAACATTTTAACATTTGTTTCACTATTACCTAAATGTTAGGTACATCCTAGAATTCAGCTAGTAATATACATCACCTGCAGAGCAACATATTTTCTAAATATTTAAAAGAGAAAGCATTACTTGCCTGTGTATTGAGCTTCTCTCTTTTTTTCTTTTCTTTTTTTTTTTTTTTTTTTTTTTTTTTTTCACCTGTGTGATTTACACTCTATATAATTATTGTTTTTCGGTTTGTATGTTTTTTAATCTGGTGGGGTTTTTCCTCTCCTTTTAAAACAAATATCTCCATGTCACTCTACTTAGCAGCTGTATTCAGTCATAAAAGGGCCACTTGGTATCAGAAAACTCATACATATTTGCCTAATAATGCCTTTTAAGTAATCTGCCCCTTTGTTAATGGCTTTTTTTTAACCAGCCATACACTAGGAATCAAAATTAGCATCTAAATGAGGATGTTTTAAACGCATGCCTAGGGGTGGCAGTTTTCACCTTATTTTTTTTTAATAGTTTGCCATGTTAAATTATGTAAAATAGAAATGGTTTTTTAGTTTTTAATGAGCTAATGTAGACCTATCAACCCTCTCTCCCTCCTCCCCCTACTTCTCTGCTTAAAGAGTCCACAAATTGTTTTGCAGGTATAAAAAACAGCCGTGAAAGAGAAAACCCAGTGCAGCAGGCAGAACAGATCTCTTCCTCCCCAGCAGCAACTGCACCACTGCATGAAGGCACATTTGTTTGAAGTGCTTACTGAAACGGCTCTGTTCCCTACTAAACGTTCACAATACATACAAAGAAGCAACTATTTTTATATTTAATTTCAGGAGAAGAGACTTTATTACAGCTCCTTTTAAATTGGCTTCTCATTTAATTATGGGGAAAGATTAAAAAGAACTAGCTATGTGTGCTGTGGCATGGCCAAATGATGACTAGAAAAGGGAAGGAGAGATGCTCACCGTCTGCGAGTGCGGTGTTTGGAAGGAGTAAACAGCAAAGTGCGAGGAATTGCAGGGTGATAATCCAGTGTTATCAGGTTAGATAGCTCATAGCAGCGTAGGGAGTGGGGAGAGGGTTAGCATCTAGTGTAGAAGGGATGTATCTCCCTTACCTGGGGAGTCCTACAGGTATCAGCTCTCATCTCTGAGGGCAGGTTACTTCTTCAGGACAAAGGGGTTCAACTGCAGCATGTGAGGAGGTGGGGAGTAGTCTGAAAAGGATCCAGACCTCTTAAGCAGACAACCCAGAAATATGAGACAGAACAACAAAACTAAAATTAACAGAGACTGCTGATAGGTAGGGCCCACGATCAAGCTTCTGTATAGTACTGCTGCATTTAACCACCTTAGTTTTCCCCTTGCCTCCTCCAGTTTACTTAAAAACCTTCAGTGGTGTCACATGCAAAATCAAACCAAATTCCTCAAAACTGAATCAGCAACAAAATGTTTCTCCATTGTTTTAATTCAAATTCACATGAAGATGATTTGACAGAAGAATCACATCCCATTACCAGCTGATAATGTCTTCTAATGCAGCCTGAGGCACCATCAGCCACTTTTGCCACACATTGACATGTGGATATATTACTCGCTTTCATTCAACTTGGTGTCCACCAGGATCTCCAAGGTCTTTTCTGCAAAATTCTTTCCCAGTTCGGTGGCCCTCGGCCTGTTCTGGTGCCTGGGGTTGTTCCTCCCCAGGAGCAGGACTTTGCACTTTCCCTGATGGTCTGTGTGATGTGTCTGTCATAAAATCACGGAATCATAGAATCATTTGGGTTGAAAAGGATCTTAAGAACATCTAGTTCCAACCCTCCTGCCATGGGTAGGGACGCCTCACACTAGACCATGTCGCCAAAGGCTCTGTCTGACGTGACCTTGAACACTGCCAGGGACGGAACGTTTACCACTTCTTTGGGCAACCTGTTCCAGTGCCTCACCACCCTCACAGTAAAGAACTTCTTCCTTATATCTAACCTGAAATTCCCTATTAAAGTTTAAACTCATTCCCCCTTGTCCTATCGCTACAGTCCTTGATTCAGAGGCAAGAAAAGTTTTATGTTCCTCTCCTGTTCTCTGAGCAATTTCCAAGTAGATAAAAATTTTTACAAAGAATACAGTTGGAGATAATTGAGGTGTTTCTTCTCATGCTATTGGAGATAGGCACAACCGCTACCATTCACTACTACATGAAATGTGGGACGTTCTAGCTAGGCTTTCCCCAGCAATAGAAGCAGGCAGGCATAGCCATTGGGGATTTAGCTATTTGACAGAGGCTCTCGCCTACATAGTTACTCCATCCTGACATTCAAACCACATCACTGCAACACTGTATCAACGCGAGGACCTATTCTGAAAGAGCAGCAGCAGAATATTTCACTTCACAATAGTTGTGGTTGCCAATCTTCCCAAGGAGGAAAAAAAAAAATAAATAAATTAAAAGTCAAGTCTTAATTTCTTCATCAGATGCATAATTGTGAATAAATTATGCCTTTCGTAAAGGCATCCATTGAATTGTAACTTTTGAACTTATGGAGAATCCATTAGGTCCCACGGTAAATCCTTCCACTTGTTGTCTGTTTTCCAGTATCTAGGAGTTGATACTTTTTTGCAGTCTTCACCAGTTCCACATGTTTCCATTTTAGTTTTATTGACCTTCGCTTTCTTATCATCTTATGAGCAGAAAAAGGCAAGTAGAGTATCACAGGGCTAACCAAGAGAACTGAAGTTTAACTAACTCAGGAATAATCCCATTTAATTAGAGACATAATCACCTTAAATATATGCCCTTCATTATTATAGTATCAAACAAAGCAGGATAATTCCCTCAGAATTTACAACTTCTGTTGATAATGCTTTAAATCGATAAAATTTTAAATAAATGCTAATAGCTAACCATTTGCTAATGTACAAATTTTTAAACTTTTCGTTTATATTCTTGCCATATCTCTATTTTTAATTTCCTTTGGGTTTTCTTTTAATTTTTTTCCTTATTATCTGTCATATTTTAGAAATTGTGCCTACTTATTCCTTATGTTAAGCTTTGACTTCCTTTTATTTCTAATGTATTTCTAATAACTATTTTATGGTTAATTTTTAATCGTTCCCTTTTCTTTTCTCAACTCTGTTCTCTACATTTTTCTACTTGTAAATCCACTTTTCTCTTTTCATTCCCTAAATTCTATTACTTTTGATTATTTTCCTCTCTTTTTTTTTTTCATTTTGTATCTGTTATTTCATTTAATATATTATATGCATATGACAAAGTAAATGTATATTCATGGAAACTATTTCACTTATATCCATCCTCATACACCAGCCTCATGTTATCTACATGACATGAAAAGTGTGAAGAAGCAAGCTATAATAATCTCTGTATTTTCAAACTTATTCACTTCACTAGTAATTCAGCTTTAGGGACGTGTAAACATTTACTAGATAAGCTGTGTGGCAGAGTAAAAAAGCCTTTTTTTTTTCGCCCAGCGGAGCTAATTATATTTTCAAGGACTGCTTTCTGGCTGCTGGTGTTCCTCCATACTTTCAGGAAAAAAAAAAAAAAAAAAAAAAAAACCTTTCTAAATGTTTTCCTTCTTAAATATATATATTTAAGCCATATATTCATGGCATTCATATCCTTAATATTGGAAACTGGAAACAAAACACCAGTATTGCAACACCTATAAAACAACATGGTCCAGAAGAAGTTTGCTTTGATTCAATTAAGGCTATACAGAGTGAAAGAGGTCATGGTTATACACTGGCTATAACTGGCTTTGTTGTATGCCCTCAGTCCACTCCAACTGAGAAGTAAAACATGTTGGTTTAAACCACTTCCATCAGGGTTTAGATACCAGGGAAGCAGATGGACCTTCAGGATACCAGCAGCCTTGTTTATTGTCAGGCCCAACCTTAGCAGTTCATTAAGCATATGCTTAGCTTCAGACACAAGCACACAAGTGGTCCCATGAATGGCAGTGGGTCTATGCGTCCAGCTTAAAATTAAGCATGTACTGAAATATTTTGTCCAACAAGGGTAGAATTATTGTTCTATTTAAGGCTGAAGTGTGTGCAAACTCCTTAGTCAAATCAAAGCTTAAGCTTGTGGGTTAGCACATGCTTTACTCAAGTATCTTAAAATATTTATATAGTTGCATAGATGTCAGTCATAGAATCATAGAATCATAGAATAGTTAGGGTTGGAAAGGACCTTAAGATCACCTAGTTCCAACCCCCCTGCCATGGGCAGGGACACCTCACACTATATCATGTCACTCAAGGCTATGTCCAACCTGGCCTTGAACACCACCAGGGATGGAGCATTTACAACCTCCCTGGGCAACCCATTCCAGTGCCTCACCACCCTCACAGTAAATGACTTCTTCCTTATATCTAATCTAAACTTCCCCTGTTTAAGTTTGAACCCCTTACCCCTTGTCCTATCACTACAGTCCCTGATGAAGAGTCCATCCCCAGCATCCTTGTAGGCCCCCTTCAGATACTAGAAGGCTGCTATGAGGTCTCCACGCAGCCTTCTCTTCTTCAGGCTGAACAGCCCCAACTTTCTCAGCCTGTCTTCATACAGGAGGTGCTCCAGTCCCCTGATCATCCTCGTGGCCCTCCTCTGGACTTGTTCCAACAGTTCCATGTCCTTTTTATGTTGAGGACACCAGAACTGCACACAATACTCCAAGTGAGGTCTCACAAGAGCAGAGTAGAGGGGCAAGATCATCTCCTTTGACCTGCTGGTCACTCTCCTTTTGATGCAGCCCAGGATACGGTTGGCTTTCTGGGCTGCGAGCGTACACTGAAGCTGGCTCATGTTCATTTTCTCATCGACCAACACCCCCAAGTCCTTCTCTGCAGGGCTGCTCTGAATCTCTTCTCTGCCCAACCTGTAGCTGGGCCTGGGATTGCTCCGACCCAGGTGTAGGACCTTGCACTTGGCATGGTTAAACTTCATCAGGATGGCATCACCCCCCCTCACAAGCGTGTCGAGGTCCCTCTGGATGGCATTCCTTCCCTCCGGAGTATCAACCGAACCACACAGCTTGGTGTCATCGGCAAACTTGCTGAGGGCGCTCTCAATCCCACTGTCCATGTCACCGACAAAGATGTTGAACAAGACCGGTCCCAACACCGATCCCTGAGGGACACCACTCATTACCGGTCTCCAGCCGGACATTGAGCCATTGACCACAACTCTTTGCGTGCGGCCATCCAGCCAGTTCTTTATCCACCGAGTGGTCCACCCATCAAATTGATGTCTTGCCAATTTAGAGACAAGGATGTCATATGGGACAGTGTCGAACGCGTTGCACAAGTCCAGGTAGATGACGTCAACTGCTCTGCCCCTGTCCATCAGTTCCGTAGCCCCATCATAGAAGGCCACCAAATTGGTCAGGCAGGATTTCCCCTTAGTGAAGCCATGCTGGCTGTCACCAACCACCTCCTTGTTTTTCATGTGCCTTAGCATGCCTTCCAGGAGAATCTGCTCCAAGAGTTTGCCAGGCACAGAGGTGAGACTGACTGGTCTGTAATTCCTCAGGTCGTTCATTTTCCTCTTCTTGAAAATGGGGGTTATATTTCCCTTCTTCCAGTCGTCAGGAACTTCACCTGACTGCCATGATTTTTCAAATATGATGGCTAGTCATTCCATTCATATGCTTAGTGCTAAGCATGTGTGGAAATGGTTTCCTTAACTGGCCCTAGTACATAATCCAGCACAAGTGGCATCACTAGTAAGCACCGTGGTCTCAATTTACCCACTCAGTGCTAAGAGCTAACAGAAGTAGTTTAGACCCACGGCTGTATATAAACAAAACGAAAACTGAACAAACCAACCAATCAAACAAACAAACAAAAAGAACAAAAGCAAAATGTATTGAGGAATCTTCCAATCACATTGAAATCTGGCTAATTCCAGGACCCCTTTGGTCAGTGATTTTATGCCCATTCATGGCAATGTTTTGCATAGCACTTTTCATTAACCCAGCACTCTAAAGACATTCAACACACAACATACCTGTGAGGCATATATCACATCCAGCTTGCAGGCATGCTAGCTGGGGCCAGAAATGGATACCTGATAGTCCATAAAGGTGAACATGAAGCCAGTAGCCATGCACAGTTCTTCTGACTTGACTTGACCCATCAAGCTGACTGGTTTTCATTTTCTGATTTCCAATATGCAACCATATCAGAAGCAGAAGCAGCAGCGTGGGTTCAAATAAGCAGAATGATTTTCTGTTGGTCCAAAGGTTGGTGGACTATAAGCACTAATAGTCCATTTGAACTCTACATGCTCTTATTCAGTTTCTAACCTAGTTAATAGTGTCAGATACTCCATTGACACTACTTAGCACTGAGATTTATGGGACAGTGAATAGTTCAAGAAGTACATGCCTGAGGCTATTATTTCAAAAATAAGTGAAATAGAAAACAACTAAGGTAACCAGAATATCAGTGATATATCTGTGTTCTGGGCTTCAGGTATACATGCTCATATTATTTTAATATCATATCTTAAATTCTGCAATTAGCCTATTGTCCAATATAAAGCTTTCTCAGACAACCATCTAATACATTAATGACTCTTTAACGAGAGAGCTGCCATCCTTATTTTACAGGTAAAACTTGGCGCACAATAAGAAAATCTTGATTTGCTTCAGGTTCCATCCCAATCCCGCTTCTTAACAGAGCAGAGGCCACTGGTTTGTCAGTCTTTTGTTTTAGCCACTGACTTTTGCCTTTCAAAGACTTTCCTTCAACATTAATTAGAGACAGAACACATGACCTTCTTTATTCTTTCGCTTTTTTTGCACTAACACCTCATTTCCAGCCTTCCCTGCTCACCCCCACTGTGTCTTATTGTTTGGGAAATAATTTATATTGATTAATACAAGTTTTCCACATGCAATATAGAGTACAAGAAAATCAACCTTACACTGAGGCTTCACAATATAGTGTTAATAACCCTACTGGCTGGAAGTTAGCCAACTAGCTAATCATTACTGCATGAGCATAGGCACCTCACAGCATGCCATATCACTGAGGTAATAGACAATAGATTTGTTAATCTAGTATGAAAACATTATCAGTTCTCTTTGCTTTGCAACCACTTCAAAATCTTTTCTAAGTTTTTCTACACATCTCTTACCTTGCAGTTACATTTAGTCAGTTGTGTTTTAAAAAACAAGAAACCCTGAAAAAAAATGTCAGAATGGATGCTATTTTACAGTGTAATGTATATCATTCCATTCATTCTTTTCACTGGTCTTCTCTTCAAAGTGGAAAAAGCAGAGTTACAAATTTGATGTTTGAGGTTTTTTCTTCTCATTAAAGATCTTTTTTTTACTTTTTTATTTAATGTATCGCTCTTCGTACATATATTTCAATGAAACTAATAATTAAAAAGCAATGTCTCCTTTTTAACTGTCTGTGATTCCAAAATGCATCTCCTAGTTATGTATTAATTATTATTTAAGGATTATTTTGAAGACTGAAGTTTCTACTTTGTCATCAGGCACTCTAGATGACCTTTTTTTACCTTTTTTTTTTTTTTTTTTTTTTTGTACTTAACTACAAAAGTATTGGTTGGCAATAAACCAATTTCTTTTATCTTCATAGTAAATGGCGTGATAAAACCTCCTTACTATTCAATGTTGTTTTCAGCCATATTAAGGTAAGAACAATCCATCTGTAACTAGGAGGAAAATCAGAGTAATCTGAAAGACATATATGATTTAAACCATAGAATGATTTGATTCTTTTCGATAGTAGAATCGGATGAGCGCATATTTTATGGAATTTCCAAACCAGTCATCAATGACATTTTGCTAAATCCGTGGAAGAGGATAAAATTCAGACATACCTCACTTCTGAAAAGTTATATATATATTAAGATTATAGCATCTGATGAGAGATTCAGGAGAAACCCAGACCACTCAACTACTGGATGGAACCTGAAGTAAATCATGTGGAAGGTCAACAACTTATGAAAGGACATGTAGCGCTAATACTAGGATGTTTTCGGCCAGGAATCTGACCACACTGCAAGGCTCTGGCCAATGATTTGAATTTCTCAGTTTCCAAATATTGTCTTCAGAATTGGAGCTCCTCCAGTTTTCCTAGGGAATTTCTGTCAACTACTAAAGCAAGGTTGTACCATATCTATCACACTCCCACAACTCAGTAAACCATAAGTATGTAGTAACACTTTTGAGGAAGTATTTTTCTGCCCTCTCATTTTGTATTTAATGTCTTCATTAGGGTTACCTTTGTTAACCTGGAATTATCTCCTTGTTCCAGGAGTAATGCTGCAGTGAAATGATCTAGGGAGCAAATCACAATATGTGGGGAGTAAGAGTATAGAGTCCTTTTATTAAGTGACCCTGTCTGACAGGCGCTTGCTGAAGTGGGTAAACTGGACAAATTTAGCACAGACTTTTGTAACAATTCATAACTGTACGGCTGTAAGACCAATATTTCAGAGGCAGATGAGCTTTGGATTACATCATGCAATAAAGCTTTGTATTTTTTCTCATCCTTGCGTAGGGAAGGTGAAATGCTTGTTTTGCCAAGGATGAGATAGTCTTTGATTTGATACCTATCTTTTTTGATCATAGATGAATTACTATCAGAATAACAGATTCTTGATGCAGATAGAATCATTTAACACCAGAGATGCTAGCACTCTGTTAGGCTAAAAACTGGGGGGGTAAGACCTTGTAATTCCTCCTTTTTCATATAGAACTATAGGCAGTGCAGTATTATGAGACAACACCCAATTGCCTTTGCTTATCTAACACAAATGCCGTTAACACTGAACTGTAGAGTTAAGTTCTTTTCCTTGTTGTAACCTGGTTTCATCTTGAGCCTGGGAAACTTTCTATGATGGAAACCAGAATCAAAACTGTCATACTGCTCTGAGAAGTTTTGGGTTTGATCAATAGGCATTTTCCAATGGAATCACTGTTTGCGGAGTTTTTTTAATAATACCTGAAAACTTTGTTCCATCTATAGAAAAAAAAGTCTTTGAATCTCCTAGAGGCAGAGATAGACGAAAAGGTAGGGTCATGGGAGCAGTTACCTTTTAATCCTACCCTTGTATCAGAGATGTACTCAGTCAATGGAGCTGCAGAGGCAGAATCTGGCCAGGCTTTTTAACAGGCTCTGCGAAAGAGAGGAGCCAGGTTTACTCTGCTTGGGGGAGTCTGCAAGGCTTGCAAGTAGAAAAGTCATCTTTATACTTGAGCATGATGACAAGACTGAATCAATAAAAACTGAGCCATCATCCCCCTTCTGGGCTGTTTTTAGAATCTGTTTTCAACATAGAGCAACCATTCTTCAGAGCAATTTAAAATAAAATGGCAGTGTGCCACAGACTTTGTCCCACCAGCATGAATCTTACTGAGTCCTCCTCAATAGGCCATTTTAAAAGGAATTATAAAATACAATGAGTCACAAAAAGGCCTACTTCAAACAGATTCCAATCACGAGAAGGTGTCAATTTGTTACTGTAATTTAATTCCTCCAAGTAATTAGTTCTGCAAAGACAGGAGGGACAGAGTGTCAATCCTGGGGGCAAGCAGAGGTCTTTCTGGCAAAATACCAGCCATTCAGCTCTTTGGCAGGAATCGCCATGTTTCTTTAAAAGATACCCAGGACATGTAAAACACCTTGAAATCAAAAAGAAAAAAATGGAAGAATACAAAACAATCACCATTGAAATAGTTTTACAGCTACAATTTACAGTCCCTTTATTTTCCCATCAGCATCTTTCAGATAGGTATTTGGAAACTCCTGAAAAGCCAATGAGCTTTATGCATTTATTAATATGCACATGGTTACCTGTCTACCTGACAGCCCAACAAAGCACATCTCTGACTTTGCAGCCACTGTTGCAACAACCTATCTGAATCATGTTTGTTGCTTAATTTCAAAAACAAATCTGTAAAAAAAACCAAACAGAAACCCAACAAACAAAAAAACCCCACTATTTTAGTAGGCAGGCTTAGATAAATCTTACAGGAGCTACAGGCATGCAAAAAAACAACTCCGTAAAAAGCAGAGATGGACTTACAAAGATGATGATCTCTCTGAGATAGGATTTGGTTTACTATAACGTTAAATTAATAGACTACCTGCTGCCTGAGAGAGCCTGGATTGATCCGCAGTATAATTTCTATAAAGTCATCAAATTTATACAAGAATTTGAAACAGAAAACCTAGCAAAGCTTTTCTATTCCTGGCCCTGACATTAAAGCTGGTGTTTCCATGTGGTGTGTTTTTCAACTCAAATAACTGGTTGTGTGCATGACTTTATAGAAAGGCTTTTTATAAAACACAGAATCTGCAGTTTCTAGATTCTGCTAATAAACAGGCAAAACTTCAAACATTGTTTTATTTCAAAACTATTTCCAAAATGACAACAACGGTATCAAATGAGAACACTTTCAGGTCAACCTAGCATCTCCAGGGGCTAATTTGTTACTGTAGTAGAGATTTGTGTTTTTCAGGCAAAAGGTGGAAAACGAAACTGAGAAATCTGATCATACAATGAAATTTGCTTTTTCTTGGCTGAGAAGAGTGAAACTTTCTCAATAATGGTTGTATTATAGAAGAATACTTGAAGTACGGATCATGAGGGAGTCTGGCACAGTGGATTTTGCCAGGCCAACCAGGGTTTGTTGGTGTTGTCATTGTTCAAAGTGCTCCTACTGTTAATAGCAGGGAATCACATTCCTTTCTTAGATCTCAGTTATTTCATTTGGTTTTTGTATCTGTATATTATGAATTTCAATGTTTGCGTCCTTACTATGAGATTTTATAGAGTGGCTAGTACAATGACATTGAGATTTCTTGTCTAGAGCTTCCTTACAATTAATAAATGCTGATAAACAATATTTAAATTCAGTGGTAATTACCCTTCTGCCCATCAAAACAGGTGAAGTATAAAGATAGAGCTAAATTGTTTATTCTCCATCTCCATACATATATGGCAAAACAGATACTTTTTTCTTGGCAATTAGTGCTGCCAGCTGTAGCCAAATGTGTCAAAATGTGTTGCTGTATGGACATCAAGTTGCAAGCATGCCAGTCTTGTATGCCTAATGATGGACACCCAAATAAAATAATCCCTACTTTCTACAGATCCAGACCCATGTTCTCCTCTCAGTGAAATGAGCTGCAAGAGATGCACTAATAAAAGAAAAAAAAAATAATGAAAAAGGTTACTATCCAGGTGCTTCATTACAAAGGTAGGTGCCTACCTTTGGACATTCATGTAAGATTATCTGGCTATTAAAGCGTAGTGGGCTAGGTGGTTTAGGAGCCTTTGATGAAGCACTTGGAGACTTATGTGCAGACTGTTTCCATCAGATCAGCTTTCCCTGCAAATCCAGTGACTCCTTTAGAAACTGGAACAAATTTGAGAGAGATAACTGTTCTTAAAAGTCATGTTGCCTCTTCCCAAGTATTTTTACTGTAAACAAAGGTTTTGGTATACCTTTCCCCTCCCCCCCCCCCTTTCCCAGTGAACAAAGAAGCACAGAATTCATTTTGCTTCTCTACATGGCTTTATTTCCTTTGAGCTTTCCTTTACTATATCCATCATCTATTGGCCTTACAGACTATCTCACAAGTCCTGCCTCTGATGTGTTTGAAGAGAATTCATTTTTAGTTCTTACGCCTTTAACAACCTGCTCTTCAGAACCCTTTTTGGCTTGCCTTATTGTGTTTAACACCTACTTGCCAAAGCTTTTCTCCTTTTTTTCCTTTCTTTTTTTTTTTTATTTTCCTCTCTTGAACAGAACTTCAGTTTGGAAGTCATAATTCTCACATTTAATAATGTCCTTCATCTCATTGTTAATTTCTTACTGCTTAAAACACACCAGTCTGAGAGGGAAAGGAGCTTGTCTTCCCAAAATCTGTTGTGATAGTTAGCATATATTTGCTGAACACGACAGTATATTTAAATCATCTCTGTGTTGTTCACAAGCATTTTAACAGTGTTTTACCATTTGAATCTTTTTTAAATTTCTTTTTAACAAGCTTCGCCATTTCTACCCTTCCTTTTGAAAATAAACAATACCAGAGTTCATGTCTCTACTCTCAAAGCCCTTCTGTTCCCTTTCACACCTGAGAGTAAATCCAGAACAGGCACTTGGTGTGCATGGCAAGGTTTTGGTAGTGTGGGGGGTCTACAGGGGTGGCTTCTATGAGAAGCTGCTAGAAGCTTCCCCTGTGTTCTAGAGATCCAATGCCAGCCAGCTCTAAGACGGGTTCATCACTGGCCAAGGTTGAGCCCATTAACGATGGTGGAAGCGCCTCTGGAATAACACATTTAAGAAGGGGAAGAAAAAATAAACAAACCCAAAACTGCACAAATGCAGCAGAAGAAAGGCATGACAATATGTGAAGGAAACAGCCCTGCAGATACTGAGGTCAATGCAGAAAGAGTGGAGGAGGTGCTCCAGATTCCAGAGCGAAAGTTCCTCTGCAGCTTGTAGTGCAGACCACAGTGACGCAGACTGTGCTCCTGCGGCCCATGGAGGTCCATGGTGGAGCAGATCTCCACCTGCAGCCCAGGGTGGACCCCACGCTAGGGCAAGAGGATGCCAAAAGGAGGCTGTGACACCATGGGAAGCCCATGCTGCAGTGGGCTCCTGGCAGGATCTGTGGCCCCATGGAGAAAGGAGCCCAAACTGGAACAGGTTTGCTGCAGGACTTATGACCTCACTGGAGACCTACACTGGAGCAGTCTGTTCCTGAAAGGCTGAACTCCAGGGAAGGCACCCATGTTGGAGTAGTTCTAGAAGAACTGCAGACCATGAGAAGGACTCACACTGGGAGAGTTCATGAAGAACTGTCTCCCATGGGAGGGACCCCATGCTGGAGCAGGGGAAGAATGTGAGGAGTCCTCGTCCTGAGGGGGAAAGAGCGGCAGAGACAAAGTGTGATGAACTGACCACAATCCCCTTCTACATCTGGAGGAGGTAGAAAATTTGTGAGTAAAGTTAAGCCCAGGAAAGGGAGGCTTGGGAGAAAGCATTTTAAAATTTAGGGTTTGTTTTCTCATTGTCCTACTCTGATTTGACTGGTAATAAATTAATTTCCCCAAGTCCAGTCTGTTTTGCCCATGATGGTAATTGATGAGTGACCTCTCCCTGTCCTCATCTCAACACACAAGCCTTCCATCTTCTTTTCTTTCCCCTGTCCACCTGAGGAAGGGAGTGATAGAGTGGCTCTGGTGGGCACCTGGCTTCCATCCAAGGTCAATGCACCACAGATAATATAGTCCTAATGTTATGCTTTTCCTCTGTAGGCCTAGCACAGGTATCTTGCATTAGATGGTGACAGTAGTAGGTTTATTCATGTGATCTGACCCTAAGCTGTCCTTTATGCACATGACAAATGTTCCATCGGTACAATTGCTTTTCCTGTATTTCTCTACCTTTACACTGTACAGTCCTTCTGTTTATATTCTTTCTACCAGATTTTTTATATGCCTATTATGTCAAATCCTTAAGGTAGATTACTCAAAGTAGAAAAAAGCACTGAGACTCAACACATAAATGTAGCATTTTTCCCCAGGGTCTTATAAGGATGTCAAGCTTCTTCTTGATTTTAAACAGAATGTTGTTTTGTTTGACACTCCTTTTTGGCTCGGAAGATGACATTAGAGAAGTTCTCCTTTGTCTTTGGAACAAAGATGCTAGGGAATAAAGTTAAGAAACAAGACTTGTTTTCAAGCCCTGGACTTGAGTAGAAACTGGGATAATCATCAACCTTTAAAGAAATAGAACATTCCTGTTAAAGGTTAGGGGTACTAAGAATGTCAAAGAAAAAAAAAAAACAACTAAATTTTTTATGATCTGGTAAATTGATAAAAGACATTTTTCAGTATTATTATTAATGGATTAAATATACAAGTAACTAACTGGAAATTTTGATTTAAAAAGAAAGCCAGACATGCAGAAAACAAAACAGTCCCTAAATATTTGTCACAGACAACATCAGAGCAAATTGCCAATGACTGATGTTTCTATTGAAGTACGCATGTTTTGATCAGGGATCTCAGCAGAATTTGACTCCAACTGTAGCTATAGTCTTCTACACAGCAAAAAATGAGGATTTGTGGATAGATAATACATGTAAAAGACTTTTTTTTCTGGAAACAAAAGAGCAGCTCTATATATAGTCTGAGTAAACAAACAGGATACTGTTTATAAGAAGGAAATGGGACACTGTAGCTGCATTTAAGTGGCTTTGGTCATATGATGTTAGTGGAATTCCTATGTCTGTTTGCAATGGGACCCAGGTGAAATCCAGACTTAATTAACCGCACCCAAATAAAGCCAAACTAAACACACATATCAGGGACGGATAGGATTTCTGAGAAGTGTAGAAAGAAGAACCACAAAAGAGTGAGAGAGAACCTAAGTGCTGGGAAGGGACAGAGGGAAATGGGGAAAAATGAAGGACAGGGTCAGAAAGAAAGTGTGGGCATTGCTGCTAAGGAAGGTTCCAGAGGTTTGCAAAGGTATAAGTATAACCTTTTTCCCATAACTTTTTGTTTCTATTTCAGTTGTGGTCTGCAAAATAATTAGAAAATGGAAAAGCCTGAGAAGGTGAGAACTAGTTTACCAAGCCATGCTTTAGCATTTCAGATATCACTTTTCAGCAATAGCACCACCTTATGTTTTCCTTACCATTTGAGGTTAATAACCCAAATATGTCACATTCATAGGAAAAGCCTCTTGTCACTTACCTGATTTATTAAGAAGACATTTTCATTACCAAACAATGTGGTTTAAGGTTTTCTGTATTTTCTAAAGGACCACCATTTGTGCATTCATCCACCTCAAAATTACACCATCTATTTGCTTTCCTTCTCAGCCTTCTAATTGCTCATAATCTTCACTGTTTTGTTGCGAAGTATTCTACTGTTTGCCAAGAACCAAAGAGGAAAAATACCAAGAGATCCTTGAAAGCTGAGGAAATGAGAGAAATTTAAATGAGGCAGAGAAGCATTTGTGGACCAGCAGAAGACAGACAACAGGTCTTTTGAACAACGTTTCTTGATGCCCAAAGTAAATACCAAATACTCCTGACTTTTGGTAAATAAATCGATGCTGTTATTCTGCCCTGACAGACCTGAGACACAGAGTAAGTAATTAACCTTCAGCTTGTCAGAACTGATACTTAGTCATCATCATCAGAGCCATTAAAGGTATAAACCCCGGAGGAAAATATTCTGCTCCTGTCACTCTCGTTTGTGGACCAAGTCACACACCGAAAGTTTTTCTAAACTCATTTCAGATGAAGAATGATGCCTTTACAGTTGGTTTAATGGAATAATGAGCAAGTTGAAAGCTCGTGGTGTAATATTTGAGTTTCAGATTTAATTTTAGTAGGATTATTCTTGCTACTTGCAATTGGCTAAGAGCTCTCCAAGTTTTTCTCATTGTCATTTGAAACAAAAAGCCCTGTCAGGCTGTAATGAGTCCAGAAAAGGACATTCAGGTCCTGATACTGTGTACTTGAACTATGCCTGTTGAAGCAGCATGTTGCTCTGTTGACCACATTTTCTCCAGGTTGTAAACTTGAAGTCACTTATTCAAGGACTAGAAGCTAACCCCTCATTGGATTCCACCTGATCTGGTGGCATTGTTTGCATTCACAGGCTTCTGTTTGTTAGATCTATGGAGTAACTACCCTTAATTTCTTAAATCTCTATCATTGCTATGTGTTTGCTTGAGTCTTATTTAATCTTGCGGCAGTACCCCTCAGAAAGGATAGGATTCATGCTCATGGTTTACATGACTAATTGATTCTTGCAGACAAAACCAGTGCTAAAACAAGTAAGTACTGCAGATGCTTTTCTCCTTAAGGTGGAAGTGAAAGAGGCTCTGTATCACTCTGCAGCACTTCGAGCTGTTATCAATTAGTTCCATGAGACATTGTCAGAAAGCGTTATACACTGAAAACATTATACATTTGGGTTTCATTAAAATATATAGGTCCAGCTTTAATTCATACTCTGAGGTCAGATACAGCAACCTTGCTTGAGTTTTGTGGCCCTGAAAGACGAAGTGATAGCTCAGTAATAAATGCAATATGGACTTCTAAAAAAATATATTTTAGCTAATAAGCAACATTTTCTTTATTATTTCTCCTTCGAAAAATAACAAACCACATATAGCCTGATGTTGAATATGACTGGGGGTTGGGGAGGAGACTTTTTTATCTTGCCCCCTATAATAGATTTTTTCTTTTGCTCAATTCTCTCTGTGAATAACAAGAGTGGCAGCCATTTTCTCCCAGCTCAACATCAAAACCCCTTTCATCTGCTGTCTAAATGCAAACAAAGCAAACCTTCCACCAGGCCTTTCTTTCCAGATAAATTAAAACTCTCATGTCCTGGGGCCTAAATCAAGCCTACAGGCCTTCCCTAGATAAATCCCTTCTCAACCTGAAATCTTCTTGCTACACGTGCGCCTTGTAAGATAATTTTGCAGTAGCTAATCAATAATGCAACAGTAAATTGCATTTAAATAAACATTAGCAGCCCTTTTAATGAATAAAACCTCATTTGCAATTTGTCAAAGTCAGAAATGCTGGACTCTTTTGATATTCATTAGAATATTGGAAATTGGAGCTTTGACAGGTTTTATGTATGTTGCAATTATGATTTTTGTGAATAAAGCAAGTTCTTTATTTTCACAAGAATTCTTGAATAAAAACAGTGATATATGCTATAGGTTTGATAGATCTCAATTGCTGTCTTATGAAAAATGCAGAAAAAGAAAAAATGTCCATGTTACCGTCACAATTTTAAAAGGCTGAAATGTACTATACATATATTTTGTAAAAACTTATTATGAAATTCTCTCTTTCGTATGAAGAATTTTAATTAATGTGCTGTGATCCTAAGCTTTGGAAAAATACAATTCTTGGTAATTAAGTTTTATGCAGCAATACAGTATTACAGTTGTATGTGTTACTAATTTTGTAGTGAAATTGCAAAATAGAAGCATGTTTACACATCATATATTGTAAATTCAATTAATAAGATTTTTTTTGTTTTATCCCCATTTTTCAATGGAAGCATTTTACATAAATGTCCCCATGTGAAACATCTGCACCATGCATATTACTGTGCGAATTCACCGCTTTATAAACAAAGTCTTACACCTGGGACGCAGAAAAAATTCTAATTTTGAGAACCATTAGATTGTGGAATAGTATCCCAAGGGAAGAAGGAGAAGTCATATCCACAAGCTATTTAAAAACAAATTGGAAAACCTGAGCAGTGCAAACAGCACGGAGAACAGAATGACAGTGGTAGAGAAACACCAGAAATGTTGTGCAAGTTGTTTTCCATCTCTGAATTCTGTGATTGCACGGAAGAATGAGGCCAAGCAGGGCACAGAGCACCACACTGGTTTACTACAGGAGTTTCTATGGAAAAATCCAGCTTTCCTTTAAAACACGCACATGTGTGCACATTACTCTTGCTCTGAAGGAGTTTGAACTCATGAAGTATTTTGTTCACATCTGTGAACAAAAACCCCAAACAATCTCCCTTTCCCTTACCTAAACCCATAAGAAATGCTGGCTCTTTAGGAATATTTCCTTAATAGTTTTGTTTGGAGGACCAGGCTGTCTGTGTGAGCTAGTCTGAAGAATTGCATATACTTTCAAATATATATATCACTATACTGAACACTGTTCTCTAAAGACTATAAGGATATACATACTGATATATTTTAGAAAATAGGTGGCTGCAACTTGTACTATGAGCAATATACATTTTTGTTATGCATTCAAGTATTAATGAGTTCCAAACCTGCTTAGATTTGAAAATCATGAAATGCATGAAGACAGATCCAGCTTCTACCACAAAAATTTGTGACTTTCTGTGAGCTCCAGGGTGTATTTATCCCGAGGTACATTTAGGAGGGCAGAAGAGGCCAAATTATAGCTGTGGTTCATAAAGCAGCTTGACTGGCTCACAAGAGGCCAGTAAAGGCACAAGCTAAAATGAGCCTCGCCTGAACATCAGCACAGCATATACCTCATCTGGGCATTGCACCCTAGCATGGACACATATCCATTTACAACAGCCTCTTACTCCGAAATGGCTCATTCCCAGGAAAAGGTTGTATAAGACTGATTTATGGTCTCCACCTTTAATCTAAGTCAGAGCTCCTTTCTCATCACCAGCAAGGCAAGAGAAACAGCCTCTTACTTCCTGTCACCTTCCTGCTCCTTGCTCACTGCCATTCCTCCACCTTGTCCTCCAGGAGCGGGAAGCTGGAAGATCCCTGCCCACATTCCCTCTCCAGACAAATCAGGATAAATGAGGACCTGCTCTGCAAAGGCAGCATTTTGGTGTAAGGATTCAGTCCTGTTACTGACAGAGGAGACTTGAAGGAATATAACAAATAATATCTTTACTGTGAGGGTGGTGAGGCACTGGAAGAGGTTGTCCAGAGAAGCTGTAGATGCTCCATCCCTGGAAGTATTCAAGGCCAGGTTGGATGGGGCTTTGAGCAACCTGGTCTAGAGTAAGGTGTCCCTGCCCATGGCAGAGGGGTTGGAACTGGATGTTTCTTCCAACCCTATCCATTCTGTGATTCTATGTTTCTATGACCCTATGAAAGTGCAAGAACAAACACAGACAAAGACCAAGCATCCCCAAGCTCAGCTGCTTTGGGAGCTGCTACTACCAGCAGCTCCTACATCCTGTGCATGCTCAAGAGGACCAATTGTCTCTACAAGCAGTAGGGATATATAGCTTTGAAGCAGCATGTGTGCCACTAATGGTACCCAAACACCATAGTTTAGACATCATTGCTCTCAAGCTCATTACCTCGGTGAGGGCAGAGAACCAGGAGTGACCACAAGACATCACAGCACCACAGCAGCCAGGGCTTTAGTCCTGTACATGGTAGCAACCTAGAAGGCCCAAGGCTGCTCTTCTCTCCGCTGTCCTTCAACTGGCAGCAAGACAGATGACAGCTGATAGAGCAGGATTGCAAGCTTCTGTGTTCCCAGATGAAGCCAAGAAGAGTCCTGCTGAAGCATGCTCCTACATCCACCAGATCTGTCACCTGATGCGTAATACAGAACAGATCCTCTAATGCAAAGCTCTGGAGTCTTTCGCGTGTTTCTTTATCACTGTTCTGCTCTGGTGAGAGTCCTACAGCATTGCCTCAACACCACAAACTGCTTGTTAAGTATTTTGTTAGGAAATGTCAGAAGTTATAATAATTTTTTCCATGTTATCACATTACGTAGAGGGAATCAGTTATTTTTGCATGGGTCCTCAACCATATGTGAAACAATTTTAATGGGGTGGGAGAGAGTGAAAGGTGCGAGACACTGTGAGAAGAGACTGTTATTTATCTCCTGTTAAATGACCACCCGCAAAATGCTGCAAATAAAAGTTTAATATATCTGGTATCTGTGACAGCCTCCTCCATGAGTTTTTTTATCTGAATTTGAGGGACAGTAGACATAACAAACAGAACTGCTCATATTCAAGTTATATGTATTTATTATGTCTGCTGTCTGTGGAGGGAGAGATTAAGTTTCTATACTTATTGATGCAGAAGCCACTTTGGGGTCTCTCACCATGTATAACAGGATTGGTTATTTAGGATAGAGGACTCTGGATGCCAGACTTTGGTAGTGATGAGCTGCATTATTCTCTGTGATTTTAAGCAAAGAATTGTGGATACTTTTGACATTTTATGAATAATAAATTTGATGCATTTTAACATATTGTCAGAAACCAGTAAAATAACATTCTTATTTTCCTGTTCTAGCCACATCCTGCGTCTCTTACTTGCCCCCTACTAAGAGAGAGAGTGAAAAAAAATTAAATTGTAACAGGTGTCTTGATAAGAGCATTAGACAAACAGTGCTACGGCTGACCCAGAACTCCACACAGATATTCTCAGTGCAGTTGTTAACTATTTATACTTACATGCACTCGCACTTGTAAATATTGGTTCCTGAATCTGAATGAAAAAAGAACTATTTTCTTATTAATGACACTACGCTCAAATGGTAATCATTGCAAGTAGTAGTATCTTTAAAAATACAGTCCTATACCTACAAGCAGATATAGATTTTGCACTTCCATTACAATACTTTAATCTATGACCTTTGTCCTTTTATTACAACACTATTGAAATTAGGTTGTTGGAACGAAGATGTGGCTACTAATTTATTCATTGCTTTTTTTTTTTTTTTTTAACCTAAGGATAGTAGAAAGGTCTGAAAATGATTTTAAATCGGATGCTTCTTTTTATTTGTGATAGAGTTTTCCCATGAATAAAAGGCTTTGTTGGGTCTGGCAAAGGCTTTAACTTTGTCCGCAGGTTAATATACACACACACAAAATATCAGAAGTTAGACCTCACAGATCTGATTAGCCAGTAACCAGAGTTATGCCTCATCAATTCCTAAAAACAGTTTTAAAACCAATATATATAAAAGATATATATACATATATGTGTATATATTTATACATGCAATGCTATGCTGTTACTACTAACATTTGCGTCCCTACAAGGCCTCCAGCAGTTTTTTGGTACAAGAAGAAACACAAATGATATTTTCATTTTGTATTTCATATCAGCACACTAAGCTAAATTAGCTAGTCCCAATTCCAGTTTCACACAGAAGTAAATCTAGAATAATTCCAGAAAGATGAACAATGATGCATACATCACTGGGGTAAAAGCACAAAATCATGGCTCTGCTACTTACATTTGTAATGTCTGCAGATAGAAAAAATGATACAGGCACAAAACAGAGCATCATGCTATCTCCTTGCACACACAATACAGCCACAATCCCTCTCCAAAAGTTGCATTTCCATAACATAACAGTATTTCCACACCTTTAGCATTTTGCATATCTAACACTAATGTTGTAACAGCTAAGGCCATGGCACGGACATGATCATCTATTTTCTTGTTAAGATTCTGAATGGATAAATTTCCAGCATTCCACAATTATGCCATAATTCACACAACTTACAACATGCCTTCCTTAGAGGCACTTGAGAGAATTTTACTTTGTCCATTTTAACTTTATTTAACAACAGTCATACACTATTCACATTAGCTCAGATTACGCATTTAATTTCCTTAAGTGCTACTCTTAAAACATCGCCATGCTTAATGTTGACGTCTAAACGGTACCATTTACGCTTTGCTGTGAACACCTCATTAAAGCAAATGGAGCAGGTAAGGAGGGAGAGCATCTGCCTTTGTGGAGGCAAATGGGGATTTGAATGCCTTTGTTTGTCTGGGAACAGTTGAGCACGATTTTTAGCTTGTGTAAATTGATGTAGCTCCATAGATTTCATCAGAGCTCCTCTGATTTATATTAGCTACAGATAAGGCAGGGTTTCCTGTGAGCCTCGGATAAGGTAGTATTCTCTGCCTCCATAAAGTCGCTTAGGAGATGCCTCCAGAGCACTAGCTGTTTATAAATTGGACATGGTGTATTTTAAAACAAGAGCTACTTATATGGCACCTTTCTAGTAGCAAAGTTCAACCTTTTTTCCTTTCCTCACATGAATATCTAATCTGTGACAGTATAGTACAGTGAGAAAAGAAGTACTTTTTCCAATTAAAAGAAAAGGGGGGGGGGGGAGAAAGTGATTTTCCCTGACTTGCCAAAATTTCTCTCTTTGAGTAAGCTCAAGTACAAAATATTTTGAAAGGTCTAAAAGTATAAAAAACCAGGCCAATTATGAAAGTCATTCTGCATTTTTACTCTATTATTGCCTTCAGTGAACTTAGGTACATATACCAGAACTCCTCCAGATTTTTACATGTATTTTTAAGTATTACAGAAGGGAAAACAAACCAACAACCAAAAAACCTACACCAGCATCTGCTAAAGTAAATAGATCAAGAGATATCACTAAACCAGCCTAAACTCAGTTTCCTTCACTGTAGCATCTGCAGTAGAATCAATGGACTACAAGGGAGATTTCATCCCTTTCTACTGCACCAAACAGTGGCAGTGATAAATTGCAGACTATTTTATTTTAAACATGATTTAACCATAAAGCTGTAGTCAGTAGGTTGCATCACTTCCTAAAATCTGCACTAGTGTCCCACCACCCTATAAAATGCCTTATGTCTCCTCAGCTCCCACACCACCATGTGACCACCTAGCAAACAGAGAATAAAGTAGTACACCATTAATGTCTGAAAAATCTTTTGAAAACTTGGGATAAAAGCTACCATATAACTGCAAAGTATTATTATTATTTCCTTGATGTCAATGTGAGCTGTAATAAGGTGGGTTTTTTTCAATTTGTTACTTAAAAGAGAAAGAAAAATTAGCCGCTGCTCAGCTTCCAAAGCAAGCAGAGGCCATTGAGGAATTTACAGCATTCTATTTCAGCTATTTATTAACCCTTTTTGCCCCAAAATATGGAACTGGGGTTAAGCATGGTCTATTTCTACTTGGTGTGATTCTTGGAAACAAGGAGTTAATATGAGCGGCAGCAACTATTGCTTTTACTGACAGCATATGTTCAGTATGAGATGAACAGTTTAAGCTAACTGAGTACACAGGAACTTTAATAGCAAAGGAATGGTTATATTAGTTTCAAAAAGCTTACATTAATACAATGCGACACTGCACATTTTGTGAGGCTTTCAAAATCATTTTTTTTCCAAGTAATTTGTGCTCAAAAAGTCTTAGAAACTTTTCTGAAGCAAATAAATAAACAAATGCCTCCTCTTACTCTGACTTGTTCCTCTAATCTATTACCTAAATGGATTATCCTCAATTTTTCTCCTCCAAAAGTCAACAGCAGAGGAGGCTTAATAAGTGAAAGTAAAAGCTATTAGCACTGTTTTGCAACTATATTGATAGTGCCGGTGGCAAAGCCATCTCCTATCACTTGCTGGCAAAGATGGATGTGGAGAGTCCCCATCTCCTTGCCTGGCAGCAGGGAAACCCGGTGGTCAGCGAAGCCGAGTTTCCACAGCAACACCCTGTTATGTTTCCCAGGCAACCAGGATCCTCAAAATCTGGTGGCAATTGGTGAGCAGAGTAATTTGGGAACAGTAAAATCTGTTTTCTCACTTAGCCAAAGTTGTGGCAGACACAGGTGATGGAATGGTATGGTGGATCTGAGGGAAGATGGGGCTGCAAGCCCAGTTGCTGTACACGGCTGCTTCTCCTCACTTACACCTACGTGCAGCTTCCTCAACTTCTCCACTTTGCTTAGCAGAGGGCTCAAAAAAATAGCAATTTTTTTTTTACAGTTTTACATTATTTTTATTTACAGTAATTTTTTTCTATTGGTAATTTAATAGTTACCACTCCTACATTTCTGTCGATTTTTAATACCACCTCATATATATTTCGTACCAGCTTTTAGGAAAGCTAACCATTTTTAACTGCTGCATTCACAGCAGAGGACCAAACCTTGTTATCTGAATTCAGTTCTTAATTCAACCAACATGACATTGTAAGCAAGGGAAGGTTTGTTCAAGTGACAAAAACCGAAGTTCAGATTTAAACTAACTTTTTCACAAAAATCTTTGATCTGGGAGGAGGGGCACAATAAGCTCATCCCTGGTATTTAGACAGATGTGGGGCCAGAATTTTACATAAATTCTTTAACACAATGTCCTGTTGTTATTGTTGTTGACCCTGATTGTTCTATCAATACCTGGCTTGCTGTCATCTGAGGACATTAGGGAAGTAGAGAGAAGGGGAGCAAACAACATTTCACAGGCAGAAATTCACTCCTCTGCCTGCCTTGACTGCTATCTCCAGATTTGGGAAAATCATTATCTGAATAGTCACTTTCTAGGCTTTCTTGAACAGACTTACAAGGCTACGAAAAAGTTTTACTATTTCAAAGAACATATTGGCAGCTGGCCAAGAATGACCTATCTGAGCTTGAAAGTTGGTGTTCCCAGCAGTTCTCAGTAATACGTTTTTGTGGCATGGAGGAACAATTCCAGACAAGACATACAACTGAACACATGAGATGAAGCGGAATCTCCAGCTGCTAATCAGTGCCATCAGGCAAGATTCAAAGTACTATAAAGCATTGTGTGACTCTTGACACAGTCACACAAAAAAATTACCCAAATTAGTATTAGGCAAACAGGCTAACCTCAGTTTCTTTGGATATGAAAAACCACCCTGGTTTTCCACAGGCACAGAAGACAGAAAAATACAGATTTTGGGGTTATGTTCACATGTGCTAGGTGTTTTGTGCTGCCAGAAATTAGTGACTTTCTACTAACTTGTAGACCTGGGAGGAAATTATCTTAGGTCACAAGTAGATTTAATCTTTTTCTTCCATAAATGGAACTAGGAAGGTCAAATTTAGTCTTTTCTTGTGACTGGAGCTATTCAACTTATCTGATTTGCCCCTTTTAAAAAGATACGGCATAATATAAAAAAAGATAATTACCGATTTGGTCTATGATTTAAAAGGCTATCCTATATTGTCTAGTTAGAATTGAGCAAACGCTGTTCAACTGTGTTCCATATCCTCCACCAGCCACTGATGCAGAAAGAATTTTATCCTATGAAAAAGAAAAATATCTAATGCTCACCTTACCAGATACAAAATGTAAGAGGAAAAAAAATTCTCTTCTATCAGAATATTGTCATACACTACCCAAAACTTAATTGTCTTAAGCAAACTTATATAAGATGAATAAAAAATTCAGTTAAAATTTGTGAAATGAGTGTCTGGAAATTAAGTATCAAGACAGGTCATGTATATATTAAATAACTTCTCAGCTCATGTGATCTTTTAAATAATCATAGACTTACAAAAATATCACTGACTATGCAAAAGAAAAGCAGAATTACTACAGCCACTATTCTGTCTCTCCTTCTGACCTATCCATTAACTGTACCTCTAGAGTCCCACCACTGAAGGTCTTGAGTAACTGTGGAAAGCTCTTGCAAGCATGGTGTATTCCTTCTTTCCTCCAGGATGCATATGCATTGGCCCAAGTGTCGAAGGAGGCTTTAAGATATCACACATGGGAAATCAAATCGTTAAACAAGGACAGCTTGCTAATATCGGGAGTGCAAGTTTCAGTCTGGAAGTCTGGGGAGCATGAAGTGGGTCTGTATATTTAGGGTCAAACAGCTATAACATCTGGGCCAGAAGGGCCAGAGAAATGAAAAACCATGATCTGTCTTAACCTGATGAACTATCACACTAACTTCTCCAGAATTTTAAGGCTAGTAAAATCAAGGCTGCCACTCCTTTCTACTTGCAGAAAGAACAAAACAAACACCAAAAGAAAACACCAAAACAACCATGGTAAGGATAAGTTTTTTTCTGTTTCTTTCTGAAAAGACTTTTTGTCTTTTAATTGATTCAGTGCATCTGGACCAGAGGAAGTATCTATCAGAATGTTGGTCTGCTCACACTGTGTTTTAGTATTGCTCTCCTAGACTTGTGAAAATCCTATCTGAAACCACCCTGTTAACATGGGCAGAGGTTACCTGTGCTTACAGAAATAGTCTGAGCTCAGGCTGCCTTTGGGTATGATCTTTCTCAACTTCTTACACCATTTAGCACATATTGCTGCGACAAGTAGGACCCTCAAAATAGGCAGCACTGTAGAGTGGAGGAGAGCTGCTGTTCTTACATTGTATTATAACTGAACATCCAGCAAGTGCTGTTAAATTCCCCAAACAGAACTAGCACACAAACAGAATTCACAAGGATGCCTGAAGTCCTGAGGATGAAGCTGCAGGAGATGCACTTATTACAGTGTCTAGGCAGCACAGGAACATATTATAGCCTGACCCTTTTTGAACTTTGTCCACTAGCTTTATATAGGTCCTCTGCACTGCTCAATGCTGACATTGTATGTCCTGGTAATATAAGATAACTGAAAATCTCTCACGAACTTGTACTGCCTCTGCCCAGCAGTCAGCCTGGCGTCCCAGCAGGATTTGCATGGAGGAAAGTTCCACTTCTCATGAAGAGAATTATTTATTGCTTTGTAGACACCGGTTACAAAGTCTGGCTATTCGTTGGACAACAGCAGAACTGTGAGTTGAGCTGATATCCTAGGAACATTTCATCATAAAGACTTATTAAATAATATAGCCAGCTTTAAAAGTATTTTTTGAAGAATGAAAGG
Source organism: Psittacula echo (assembly GCF_963264785.1). Lineage (NCBI taxonomy): Eukaryota > Metazoa > Chordata > Aves > Psittaciformes > Psittacidae > Psittacula > Psittacula echo. The sequence continues at coordinate 124,025,019 of NC_137737.1, forward strand.
CAGTGCCCATTGGCCCAGCACAAGTGGGATTCTCTTAGATGGTAATGCTTTTACTGCTTTCTGTGCAATCATGTTAGTTGACAAGGCAAACAAAGCAGAAAAAAAGGAATCAGTTTTGTGAGAAGGGTTAAAGAGTTCTTAGCTTATTTACTAGTACTGGTTCATAAAACATTTGAGAAACAAGCCCTGTATTTCTAGAATGACTCGAGCCCTACTGTTTATTCTTTTTTTTCCTTACCTCAAAATGCTTTGTTCAGCTTTAAACCGAAAGGCAGATGAATTCACTCCTATCTCAGCAAGGTCAACATAACTGAATGTGCCTTGAAGACAGAAGAAAAATTGGTCATAGGAGCTAAAAACAGCAATCAGGATTTTTCTCTCTACTCTCAGGACTGACTGAAGCAGTTTCCCAAATGCATGCGTGAATCAGACTTTTACAATTATGATTGCAGTTGTTATCTTGGCGTAGTCAAACATCCATGTTACTTTTCAGAGGAACTGCATAGGGTGCTTTGCAACATAATCTTGTTCAAGCTTGAAGGAGTGAGATTCGTATAACAGCAGCTAGAGAACAGAGAGAAAAATATGTAATCTTGGATCTAATCTAGCTGTGCTTAATACCTGCCGTATCCTGCTTGCTGAAAGTGATAATGCCTGTTACTCTGTTTTCTATTGCTGGGCTAAAGGTTGCACTGGTAGAATTTAATATAATAATTCAATTTTGGTTTTCTTAAGGCTTATCTTGTTTGTCTCCTCTGGCTTTCAAACTTTGTTGCAGGTAAGTTGCCATGCAGCAGCTCCCAGAGCAGCCCTCTGCTCCTGAGATAGCTCAGCTTCTTCCCTGTTGTCTTCTACTCTGTCAGCAGTCAGTCCAACTTCGTCATGCTGTTTTCCTTACTGTTCTCAACATCAGCCCATGTTGCTGCATAGAAAGAAAAAGAACTACATTCTACTGCAGTGTTCAGTTCAAAGTTACTCTGGTGGCCCTGAGTCTCTTACACTTCCACTGCTTTTGTTCTTTTCCAGCATTGGGCTTAAGGCCTGATTATGAGTGCTTGCAGATCTAGTGATTTTCTTCTTAGCACACTGTCAGGTTAAATCACTGGCAATGTCCTCTCACCAGGAGTTTGCAGTTCAGGGATTGCCTTTACATCAGGCATTGCATGATTCAGATAAAAAAATTATATGCAAGTGTTTGGTGCTGTAGTGACAAGGTGCTATTGCTGCCTTCATTTAGTGACTTTTCTCGTGAGCGTGAAGGACTTGCTGCCAGAGAGAAAGCCACACTGTAAAATACCACAAACACAGCATCCTTCTAAAGCCATGCCTCTGAGGACTTGTGTAGCAGAGCAACCCTGTGGTGTCATCTTTTTCTGTCCTTGGTCAATCCTGCACAACACCCAGTCCTTCATTGGGATCTCAGTTTGCTCCTTACCAATCTCCCTTTGAGACCAGTCACAGAGCCAAGGAATTATTTAAAATGAAAAGGAGCTCTGAAGGACACCCAGCTGGACCTTATGCTTGAAGCAGGTTCAGTCAGATCAGGTTGCTCATGGTCTTTCTAGTTGAGTTTTTAAAGTCTCCAAGGATATCACCTTCACCTTCCTGGACAACTTGCTGAAATTTATAACCACCTTCATGGTGAAAAGGATGTAAACCACAGGACTGCCCATGTTCCAGCCTGCATCTGCTGCCCCCTCTGCTATTACTGTGCACATTCAGAAACAGGTTGGCTACATCTTCTTTACACTCTCCCATGAGGCAGCTGTTGACAGCAGTAAGATCCTTCCAAAGTCTTTTCATCTTAAGACTGAACAACATCAGTTCTCTCAGCATCTTCTCATCCATGATGTGCTCCAGCCCATTGACCACCTTTGGTGGCCTTCCCTAGACTCAGTCCAACACGCCATCTTCATCTACTTCTGCATGTAAAGAGCACAAAATTCCCAAAAACTGTGTAAGACGACTTCGTTTGCTAGCCTTTCACAGTTTCTGAAGGGGCTGGAAGAAGAAGCACCTGATCTACAGCAGCAACCCACTGTAGATTTTTTGCAGCAGTTAAACTGCATTTTGCTGACTGAAAGGGTGGGAACCACCATATGAAAACAGAGAGCAAAACATCTTTTAATTACAAATGTGGAATACTGTCTATGCATTGCAAACAAAACATGATTCAGACTATTTTGTCATACAGTGCACAAATGCAGGAAGAGGTAGCCTAACTATTTCTTTTTGTATTTTTTCCACAATTTCATATACTAACAGTGGTGCTGTAATTACTGCTTGGGGACTTTAAATTGATCCTATAACTCGATCTGATTGGTGGCAGCACCTTGGAAATCATTAAAGAATTCTGAAATTTGTTAAAGTATTAAAAACAGTCTTATTACTGAGAGCAGAATACATTTTCACTCTGTAACTAGTATGTAATTCTTCTTAAAAGGGTACTAATTAGTGCTTAATGGGATTTTTAATTTCATTTTGTGCCAGATATATACTTGAGTAGGAACTTGACTGACAATAGGACCTTGACTGAGCAATTGAGTAACCAGAAATCATTACTACCAGTGTGCACTGCATCCATACTGATCACCTACACATCAAAAAATAAGAAGTCATTGAACTTTGTTTAGCAATTTTTCTAGTTCTGTTTGCTGGGTGCTTAGGGGAAGCAATAGTCCTTTGCAGTTCCTGGGGATTAAACACAGGTATTTTAATTTGACCTTTTTAAGTGCTGGGGGAAAAAAAAAAAAAAAAACCACTTTCACTAGTGTAGACTCTCCTGTGGATTAAATGGAATAACTATAACAAGGAATTTTCCACTTTGTTTTGAAAGGTGAAATTCTTTGGGGATTTGCTTCTTCCCTCTTTTTCCTTTGATTAGTAAATCAGCAGAGGGCTGTGTTTTGAATAGAGATGCAGTAGGCACTTGTTCTGGAAGTGCTACTTTATAATGCATTTTCCTGAGGGCAAACAGCATCCGTGTAAAACTCAAAGAACCAAGTTAGGGCAAGGTGGGCTGCCTCTTTCACGGATACAGAGCCCTGTGTAAACAAGAAAAAAGAAGACACAGAAAATAAATGTACCATTTTCATAAGTTCTAACTGAAGTTATATAAACATAAGTGTAATCATATTTTCCATTCCCTTTGGCATCACTTTCTGGTTGATTTGTTTTCTGATGTGCCCTACATCATTTCCTTTCGTCTTTCAGAGATGTGAATTGTCAGTAGTTTCCTTAGCTGCAGTTGTGCTCCTAAGAGCACAAATAAAAAATAATAAATGAAGAAATATGAGAAAAAGAAATATGAGAAAATCCTTTGTTGCATAGAAGGTCATTATGTAATAGATAACAAGGCGGGGGGGTGTCTCTGCATCAACTGGTGGCATAATCCCCAAGGGAAAACAGACTTTAGTTGAACAATCAGAAAACTGGCTTGCTTTATGGTGTTTACACTGCCACTTGCTAATGGATCACCATAAAGGAAGCAAAAGGACTCTTACGCTATTGAGTACGCTATCATGGGAGTCTTCTGAGTGCGCCTTTTTTATTTGCTGCAGTCAGGTTAATGAGCTCACCAGCCCACTTGATGTCGAGGACTTTGTAACAAAGCAATCTCTCATTAAATGCTGCCTGGCACCACTCTCTTGAAGCAAAGGGACATTCAGATTATTGAATGCCTTTGTATTCCTTATTCCTACCAGGCTATGGCGTCCAGCAGTGGCATCAGTCCCGCACACTTACTGGCAGCCATCCAGTCATGCGCCTGCCCTCTTCAAACTGCATGGGCATTTGCCAATCTAAGCAGCACTAGTAGGCAAACAAGCATGACACACGACTGCTCTGGCAGGTAGCCAGATGTGCAGCTGAACCATCTCACTTCCCCTCTACTGTACGGAGAAGCACATTCTTTCCCCATTATTTCCCGTTCAGTTGATTTACATGGAGAAGTTTTGTTGCAATACAAAGGAATGTGCATTTATCTGCATTCTCTTTCTGCTTTAACACCTTTTTTCAGTCTCAGTAGTGCAGGTCATGAATTCATCTGCGGCTTTATTTAAATACCTCCTGGCTGACAGTTTCTTCAATGAAATGACCCCAGAGTGTTATCAGCTAGCTAGCAGGTGTGTCTCTTTATTCAGAATCTTGCAGGCAATGGTGCATCCTGGGTAAAGAGCAATCTATGCGTGATCCAGCTCTTCCCTACATTACTCAGGAGATTTAATGGTTCACTGTCACGAAAGAGCTTACAAAGATGATTTTTGGGGTTTTTTTTAAGTTGGCTTTCCACTGGGCTTTGTGCCCTGAGATATTTTGACACAAACATACAAAATTATAAAGAAAGAATTTTTGTGAAAGGCTTCATCTCATTCAAAAAATAAAACCCCCAAAAAATTAAAAGAAAAAAATAAATCAGCCTTAGACAGGCTATTATTTTTAGTTGTAAGAATTAAACCGTTATTAATAATAACGTGACTGCTTTGCTTATAGTTCCACTGGTAAGCAGCCTTGTAGAGTAACATTTCCTGACATCCCCATGTGTGTCTGTGCACACACAGGTACACCCTGTTCCTATTAAGGCAGCCTCTATTGTTGAGGAAATCCTCCAAATCTACTTACAAGAGTGACAAGAGAAAACCATGCTGAATAAAAATAAATAAATACTTTATAGAATAACATAAGAAGATTACAGACAACAGAGGGAATCCTGTTGTCCTTCCAGATGTTGCCATACAGTGTTTTAGGACACACTTTCCAGATCTTTTTCTTTATAGGGCTACCGCTTTGCCTGCCCTGGCAGGGAGGGACAGGGAAAACACGGAGCTCAACAGTGTTTTCAATGGTCTCTCACACGAGTTCAGGGTAGTCTAGTGAATTGTTCCCTGGGGCACTCTCCCTCTTTTCCCCAGACAGATACTAGGTTTGATCATACCAGCAAACACTTGTCCAGTGTTCATCCACACTTGAAGTTATTTTTCTCTCCTTCCAGCAGTGGACTGGGAGGAGGTCCTACACAGCTGATGTTTGTGTGCTCAGAAATTAAAGTGATAGACTCACCTTTCCTTTCTTGGGAAAGGAGACTGAAAAAGTAAAGTTCTTTGTCTGTCTTTCAGCAAAAAGACATAAAATGACAATAAAGGTGATGGGAATTAATTTTATCCTGACCTGAAGTCAAATGGAGTTTGACGGAGCACAATTCATCTTCAGTTTTGCTCCTGCTTCCACTGAAATTAGCAAGTGAGCTCTTGTTTACTTAGAGAGCAGGCCTATGATTCACAAATTTGGCTAATCCACTCATATTTTCAATATGAGATTTTGAAAAGGTCATGGAATGCAGAGTCAAGACTGTTGTCCGCAGAAGGGGTTTGGCTTGAGATCAGGCAAAGATAATAAAAACAGCTGTCCAGCTTTTCAGCATGGAATACATACCAGCTGTATTGACTAGTAAGACAAGATGATGCTGGGCCTAGGAATGTAGGAAGGTCTTATACTTTTTTTAGCCCTTTCTATTCTGTCTTCACCAAACAGGTGACTTTTATTTAGTAGGAAGACCATTAACTTGATTCAGCACCAAAAGTCCCAGTTATGTTTGCTTTATTTCAAAGTGGAAGACATACATTAAAAAAACAGTACTTTTTGAAATGTGTTATGGTATTTAATGATAATGGGAAAAGGTGAACATTATCAAAAAATAAATATATTGCCAAAAAATTCGTCAAGTTGTAAGAGTTCAACATCAATTTATGTGCAAAAATAAACTTATTTAAAACCACAATGTTTTGGTGTTGGGTTTTTTTTGTTGTTTTTTTTTTTGCACAATCCAAGCTGTTGGGTTTAGGGTGGTGTTTTTCTTTCCTATGGCAATACTTCACCAGAGGTTGTTCTGGAAGTTAAATAAATTTTTAACAAGTGTTTAGGCAAAATTAAACTCCATCTTTCAACTAGTAATTTTCTCCACAATAAATTAAATCCAGCCAGTTATAAACTTTCAGTTCTTTTGACTCTTTTATCCTGTTTTATTTGCATTCCACTCAACCAAAACTTTGTCCACTCTGCAGAGACAATAGATTGGATCTTTTTCTGCCATTTTCCTTTTTCCTCTCCCCTCCCAAGCAAGAGTATCAGTACTGACCATTCAAAAAGACTAAACATTAACACTAGCAGAAATACTTCAATAAACAGCTGAACTTTGGTTTTTGATCACATTCACCCAGATACTCAAAAAATATTTAAGAATACAACCCCCACTGATCTCCATCCCTTGAACAGACTGAATTTTACATTCAGAATAATTTATAGATCAGTTTCTGTACAGAACACATGTATTTTAAAGTCCTATACATCAGTAATTTTACATACATTTTGCAGTTCATTCACAATTCCATTGCTAAGGGACAGACGCAGATTTTGAGGCCAGCATGAATTGCTGTGGTCCTCTGTTCTAATCCCTCATACTACACAGTATGTGTATAGCATTCCACTTTGCAATACCCACTGCACCACAATCAGCACTGCAACCAGGAGAGAAAACCTGCCCATCCCTTCTTTCCCACCTTCAAGGAACTGCCTGATTTCTATTTCTAGTGCCATTAACTTTTCTAAAAAACAAGTACTTTTATCTTTTCTGTTGCCAAGCAGTTTCATCTCCCTGTTCAAATCAGAAAGGATGGGGACAGTTGCAGCTTGATCCTGTGTGAAGGCTTGTGCTCAGGAGTGCTGACTACCTGAGTGAGGCTCATGGGCTGTATGAGACTCTCCTTTTCCCTGACACACTCTCAATTCCCAATAGGAATGCAGCCCAGAGATGGCAAAGCCATGGTAAGCAACAGGATCTTGCCATGATGGCTACCTGAGGATGGAGTCTGGGTCTGTTGTTATTTCTTATTTTTGCAAGTTTATTTACCTCAACTTTTTTGAAAAGAACTGCAATGGTCTCCAAAACTTCATAAAACCTGCAGAATGCACATTTTTACCCAGACAGTTTCAATACTTCATTTTGTGCTTTGCAGCTTTGTAATGCTCCTCTTCCATACAGAAATACTATTGAGCGAGCAAGAGGTTATTTACAGACCAGGCAGGTGGTGGTTTTCTTTCATCAGCTACCTTAGAGGGTTAATCAAGAAATAGAGCAGCAAAATCAGAATCAAGGAAAAATAGGAAGTGGCTTATTAACAGTGCTTTTGTTTACTTTTTTAATTGCTTCCGTCAAAGACTTTGTCTCCACTATTTACAACCAGCAAGAGCCCTGGTGTAACTCTTACTCCATTGCATGGTGTGTTTAACTCAGGAGGGCACCCAGGACCCTGGCACCTGGGGGTTTCTGCAGGTGATATTGAGCACAGCAAACATGCCGCATCAGCATAACACCAGGCCTGCAAGTGTCGAATGGCAACATCAAGCCAACACTTTCTCCTCCCTCCATCCCTCACTGCTATCTGATCACATTTTAACAGCTAGAGAAGTGATGAATGATGAATTAAATATCCATTTCAGGGTGAACCTGAATGCAGCCATGTATACCATTCACAATTTTTTTGGTTACTCGAGGTCAAGCTCCAAGTACCAGGAGGAAGAATTTGCAGCGCAATATTAGTAGGGTAGAAAAAAAAAAGAAGAAAGAGAAAGCCCAGCCTGTCTCATCTGCTGACGATCAGAAGATTGGCTGGCTAAATTCTCCAAAGCCGCCTTCAATTTTTTATCTAGCTATTTATAGAAAACTGCAGAAACAGCTGAGCTGAGTGAAGTGATGTCACTTTCGCTGGGAGGACGGCTTGCTCTGCGGCATGCGCCGGGAGCAGGAGGCTGGAGCCGCAGCCCCACAACGCAAGGAGCTGTAAACACGGGCATTTTTCAGCTCTGCTGATCAATACGGCATTGATGGCTCTCAGCTGACCTTCAACCCCTCTGGAATAGCAATGGGCCAGTGCTGCATCTTGCAGTCTGCGAGGGCTGCCGCGTGTTAGCTACCAATTTTACAATCGATCAAAAGTCATCTTTGTCAATAAAGCTCGAGGTTTCAAGCAACGGCAAGCAATTTTGGAAAGGTCAGGGACGAGTTTTTATTTGTGCGACCTCTGCTTTCAAGCAGCAGCGCGGTCCGTTATGCCCATTAACAGTAGTAAGAAAATTTAAGATATTTCTTATTATTTTTTTTTCTCTCTCTCCCCCCCCCCCCCCCCCCATGTATTTTTAGTAAGCCTTTGGGCATTTTCCCTGTCCCTAAAAGAATACGGTTGCGTGGCAACGTCCCTGGTTGCCATGGAGACTCGGTGTGTAAGCAGCTGCCGCAATCAGCATTAACTCCGGGCTCGCAGGTTTGTCATTCCAATGCATAGGGAGGGGGAGACAAATAGGACAGCAGCACATTGCCGTAAAAGGGAAGTCACCTAGATAATGTCACTCACAAACATATGTTCCCCAATTATTCTTTCCACTGTTTTATTGCCGCAATTATAGCTAAACTAAGATTACAAAATTATATGGTTTTAATTTGCCTCCATCGACTATGTTTCACTTCCATTAAAATTAAGTCTAAACCCATTTAAGTAGCAAACTGTTGGCTTTGCAGGGGATGGGGGATTTTGGTTTACCGGTGGGTGTTTCAAGGACTAGGTAAAAATAAAATATCTAGGAATCTTAATGCTTAACCAGAATGCAGCACAGTCCTGAGTGACAGAGCTTTATTCTTCTTTCTCTCATGTTGCATTGAACCCCACAGCACAGCCATGGCCAGTGATGCTGGCCCCGATCGTCCTCCTCCTCTTTCTCTTCCTGGTGCCTCTCTCCTCCAAAAAAATATTTGGGAATCCTATATTTAGCCATCTAAAAGCTTGTCATGGGACTGAGACCACTGGGTGCTGCAGCAACCTTCGACACATCCTTGTGCATTGGCTCCCTTTGAAGACCCCTGCAATAAACACGCGCAATGGGGTTGAGTTCAAAATGAAGGAACGCAGCATTAACCCTGAATTTCCTTACATCGGCAGTCTTCAGACAATCCTTTAATGTTACTCGAACATATTTTATTATCTTTTTTTTAGAAGAAGTTTCCATTTTGCTCTGTTGCTGCTTGATTGCTCCTTAATGTTTTAAAAACAAAAAATAAAATACACTAAAAAATGTAAGGCAAGTGATGAAACACACCTCCACAGATATTCTGCAAAAACCTACAGTTGCTGGTAGTAAGGGACTGTGATTTGGATTTTTTAATGTATAGTGGAAGCATTTAATCAGTGTTAAATACATACATTTGCACAGCTGTGCTGGTTGGGTTGTGTGAGCGAGAATTTACTCATGATTTAAAATATTAGGCCACAGAACGATGCTGACTCCCTCAGAAACAATTCCACGTTATGGGAAAAAGCAGTGTAAATGAGTATATAAACATAAACTTGCTGTTTAGATCCGCATGATTTATTTACCAACCTTTTCAAACCACCTGGTTTTGACCCTGTTAAATCCCTCCGTTATATAAGGGCATTTATTACTGTAGATTTGCATAATTAAAATATACATGCCCAGTCACCTATGTTTATAACCTATACTTACTCAGATTCTTATTAAGATTTGCATGAGAAATCCAGCTTTTTTAGATATAATTTTAATTAAAAGATAAACATATCATGGTATCTTTTTCTTAAGGAACCTACTATCAACACCAAATTGCAGCTGAAAATATGTTTTCATTTTTCACTCCTGCAAAAATGACTGAACACATTTCTGTTGAGATTCACAGGGTACAAACCATGCACCTTAGAAGAGACCTTGCATGCCACCATTTAGATAGAAGCTTCTTTTTATGGTCAAGTTACAGTCTATAACCTTCTGAAAACAGGAGTTTATAATGAAAATATGGTTAGACTCTTCACTACAAAAATGCTAGCAGGTGCTGTTATAATATACAAATCCAGATAGCATACAGTGACCTATTTTCAAAACGAGGCCAGGCAAAATGACATCAAGAAATTGAATTCCTTGCCCTTACTTTAATAGTGTCTTGTCATGCAATCTTCAAATAAGGACGGGTGATCATTGCAAAACAATCCCTAACCCGAGGGACAACAGGAACGTTCTTAGCACTAATACCTAGGGCCCATCACACTGCTTACAATAATTGGTTGATTGCAGAGGGCAGGTATAGACCATTCAAATCAAAAATATCCTTGGACGAGAAGAGATTTTGTCCTTTTTAAAGGTAGAGGCCAAAATAAACCTTAAAACTATATTCTGCCCTATTTTGTTGTGTCATCAAAAATAGCTGGCAACTGGAACAACAAACTGCGCTGCTAAAAATACGCTGGTAGTTATGCAGGGATATTTAAAATAGATTAGCATATGGATTAACTCAAATTCAAAACTGGCTTTAACCCTTTGATGACCACAGTCATGTCTTCAAATAGCACAGCTCTGCAGCAGTAAAGACAAACTTAGCTCCTGAGCGTGAAAAAAGGTTTGCCTTGTGAAGCAAATGTGGCCACTGCTGTTTCCATTTATAGTGAGGACTCAATAGTATCTAAACAAATTTAGGCAGATTGAGTAGTTTATGAATTCTCTTCCCATATTGTCAGGTTTTTTTTTTAACAAGGCCTATTTCAGAAGGCCTTACTCAGGTGGGAAATTTAATTTATTTCTGAAAGCATATTCAGAACCTATAGAATAAGGCCCTGGGAATGACTGCAAGAGAAATATATGACTGCAACAGTATATGGCTGTACTAAATCTAACAGTTAGAAGCGAGCAAAATATTCGGAAAGCAATGTAGAAAGGCTCAAAATTGAAGCAGTTACATTATACAACAGAAAATAAGTTTTGTTAAAGTAAATAGGTTTTTTGAGCAACAAGCAACAACTATTTTCCTGCTGAAAATGGTTTATTTTTATCAAAATAATCCACTTCTCTAAAATAAATTACCTTTGCAGCAGGCATTCAGAATTCATATTCTATTGTGCGTCACCTGTAAAATCTGGTATATTGTTGAATTTGTTGGGAATTCAGTATTTAAGAAAAGTCAGAAATCATGTGAAATAAATAGCATATATCCTAAGAAAAGAAGTCCCAAACTCAAAATGTCAGTTTTGCAAAATTATTCTTCTAATCTTTTTTTTTTTTTTTTTGCCAATTACAAGATATTTCTGATTCAAATAACTATTATGTTCTAAATAAAGCATTTTTCAAAATCTTCTCTTCTAGCAACACACAATCACTTCTACTACATTGATCAAGACATTTTCCCCACAGTACTCTTATTTTTAATCACTACAGACTGAAACCAAACTTTTAGTGTTTGTTTTTGTTTGTTTGATTGTTTTTAAATATAGATTCCCCAAATTTATTAAGTTAATTTTTTTTTAGGTGCTGGGCTTTCATATCTCATTTTATGGGAGAAATCTGTTGTTTACTGAAATGCAGAATGTTAGGTGTTTGAATGCTTTGACCAAAATGCTTGTATTAAAATATCTGCACTGGTAATAAGCCTTCTGGGGGTTGTCTTTAAGCAAAATACCCTTTCATATATAGAACACAATCACTTATTCTCATATTTTCAAATAAAAATAAAAATGAAATTAAAATTTAACAAGTACCTATGCTAAAAATATTGGGGGGGGGGGGGGGGGGGAGGGGGAATTGTTTTCTAACATGAGAAGCACAAGCAATATTGTTTGGAAAATATGTTGTGCACAGTGACAAACAGCTCATAGTGAAGTGGCCCTAAGAAAAGCCTTCCTGAATACCAGGGGTTCATCCTCAGACTGGGTGCAGGGAAGTCCTGGAAAAGTGTGAATTGGGAAGCCAGATTCCCCTCTGGGAAGTGAAAGGGGGAATGTGCCAAAGTCGAATAAGAAAGGCTGAAGGACATTCCCCAACATGGACCTTCTTTCTGCTACCTCTGCCCTACAAAACCAGAGAAAGCCCAATATGAGGCAAAATGCTCCTAGAAAAAACAACCATTGGGCAAGCAGAGGACTACATACAGCTCTCTACCAACAGCTCCTGCTGACGTGTTATCCTGCAGATTGTCAAAGAGGAAGAAAAGTTACTGCCAGAGCTAGTGGGCAACTACCTTTGCAAACAGAGGTGAAAAACCTTGTTTCTACAGGAACGTAGCTAACAACACTCATTTTTTTTGTCCCTGCACAGAAATATGCCAGGCAAAATCCCTTCTGGAACAAGTATTTTCCTGAGGTGAAATGCACATCAAAAGCACAGGGAAGAGTAATGTTTCAAAAGCTTAATGTGCATGGCAGAACATAGGTTCTACTGACCTATACAAAGACACAAGAAGAAAAAATATTTTATAGGCATGGTATCTAGCAGCACTGAATCTGGCTTTTAGAATGCTCTGTGAACTGAGGTTACTTCTCAAACTACTTAAAAAAGGGGAGTGAAATGCCTGAAGTGTTAGCATGTAGATGCTGCATCAAAATGTTAACATAGGAGAAAAAAAAATAAAATTAAATTAAAGAATATCTTTTTGGCAAAGAAATTTAATAGTTATCTGTTTCTGAGGCTTCAATTGAAATATATTTTATATTTTAGTATGTAGCCTTTAAAAAAATGTTTCTTTTCTCTAATGAAGCTTTTGGTCCATTTGGAAGGGAAAAAACTCATAGATGTCACAGATTTCATTTTAAGTCAGTTAATAAAATCTCCTTTCTCCAATATCATTTTGGCATAATCAGACAACCTTGTATTGCTATTATCAGATGAGCCTGCTCCAATACAAGGCTTTTATTACCTGTACATAAGGTTTCAGGGAAAATATTTTGAGAGAGACAGTGATTGTTTAAATAAATGTGAAACATGAAACATCTGAATGCTGCTTCATGTAAAAGTCACTGGTATAAAAGTTTATAATTACAAATATATATCTTCTACTTACATAGCAAAAGAGCTGTAACATTTTGACATTCTGGGGCCAGAATTCATATTTTCTGCTTTTAAAAATCAGATGAAAACCACGGGAGCTCATTCTCCAGTTATAAACCTGTGAAGCTCTTTGCCTTGCGCATGTATCTATATACCTACAGGCAGACATGTACACATACATACACGCACACACCACATGCACCCTAGAAAGATGCTTTTGTCTAGAGGGCCATTCCTGTTCTTCAGAGATCATTAGGTGCTTAGTTAATAAAAATAATGTACAGAATAGTAGTAATATTTAAAACAACCACTTTCCATTTAAATATGCTTGATGGCAACTGATGACCAATAGGAAAAAAGAAAATATATTTTTTATAATTCAAGTGGTAACTTGAAAAAAACATAACATATTTTTAGTTAATTCTCCCTCTTTCTCTTCAGAAAAAAAAGAGTGTGCAGCTGGCCCTCAAATATCCACCAAATCCTACACTGTACTTTAACAGGACTGTTAGCAGATTAAATCACAAATACGTACACAAAGTGATTAAAAACTAACATTTAGTATCTGTTCTTCTTTTTCCTCTTTATGCAGTCTGCCTCTTTTTTACTTTTTAATTTTTTCTAGTTTTTGAAAGCAGTTATAATAATATTCTTTTTTAAGCTTTTATTGTATTTTTAGAATCTACTCTCCATTATCAAAGATGCTACTGAAGGAAGACACTTTACAGAGATTATTAGATTACAGGAGTAGTCCAACACTTTTCAGAGCTAATAAAACAACAGGACAACTGCAACAGCAACAATACTTGGGCTTCACATGAAAACAGTTTCTAGTCTGTGCCCTAAGCAACACCAGTCATTCATTCATTTAGTAATAAAGATTACATTTCAACATTGCCATGTACTAAAGAAAAAAATTATTAAGAAAGGTTACAAACCTCTTGCGAGGGCTGAAACAAAACGCAGTTCCAGTTCAAGCTTATTTTTCAACACTATCCTGTTAAAATGCTTACACGTGTTATCACAGCACCTTTGTAAATTGCTGCACAAATATCTCACACAGATATTAATCTGCTGAAAACAAATATTATATGTATTTCTACAAATGGGCAAGAGAGAGATATGGGTACTGATGTAGAGAAAAGTCAACACCAGAGAAGTTTGTCAGGTGCTGAACTTCCCTCACAAAACCTATTGGAAAATATAATGCCGTACCCGTTCTACAGCTAGGCAGACAAAGGTAAAGCAGGGTTTACCTTAACTGAGGGTCAGTCAGTGAGTGAGCTTTGGTTTGTAATTGGACCCACCACTGGAAGTGTGAGACACTGCCTCTCTGTGCAGGGAAAAACACCCAGAGATAAAAAACATCAGTGATGGGGTTCTCAGGAGACAACCATTCTCTCCACCTCCATCAAACAGTAGCTCACTCCAAGTAAGGTGGCAAACTAGTACCTGCCAGCAATGATCCCTCAGCTACGCCAAGCTGCTCAGGTCTTTCCAATAACATGATTTTGGGTTATGGTCATTACTACCCCTTGGAATTTCATAAAGGAAGTTTTGGGTAGCTCCTAATGACTGCAGGAGCCTTTTGTGTTCATGTGCAGTATCCTTAGTAAGTAGTCTAGGCAAATTAAGACAGATGAATAGAGGGGTGATACTGACCCAAATGTATCCCTATTTTGTACTTTTTTACAGGAGAAGCTTAATCAGATTGAAAGCTGCTTTTGTAGGCTTTCATAGGAAATGCCTTTTAACAAAAAGGGGAGGGGGATATTCACAGAGTGATGGCAAGAACAGAAACTGGAGGTTTGAAAGACCCACCAGGAGAGGGAATTCAGCCCACTTATATTAAATCAGCTGTTATTTTTTCTCTCCTCCCCCTCCCCCAAAGGATTGGATACCCAAAAAGAAAATGATGTGAATCCATTTTCAGTACTGATTCCTTTTAATCCCACAGATCAAAACCATTCTACAGTGTCCAAATGCTTTTTCATTCTAAAGGTAAAACATTTCACAGGAAGATGTGAGGGGTAAGTCTTTCCAATCATGGATTTTAAACTCAGTTGCTTGCAAAATATAATGAACTTTAAAAAAATCATAAAGGGCCTAAATCCTGAAGACAATGGGGGTTTTGCTATTAATACCTAAAGCAGTGGGATTGTGCACAGAGTAATCAATTGCCCAACAAGGCCATAGGAACACAATCAAGCAAGAAGGCTACAGGAACATACAATATTTCACATTTAATAAATGGTCTTTTGAGATTACAGCCATATACAGTAGCGATAGAGAGAATGACTATAACACTAAAGCAGGGATTATATACCTCTGTCTGTTTGTCTGTCTCCATCTGTGGGGTAGAATTTTAAGCAATCATTTTCATATAACCTGTCAACATTAAGCATGCTTTGGCAGCTGCAGGGTTTACTTCAATTTAAATCCTTATTTCTTAAAAGCATAGTAAAGATTATTCTATCTTTAAGGGGGCGGAGGGTGGGGAAAAAGAGGCAGCGATGTGTCTTTGATAGACTAATCAGACTGGCTCTTAACAATACCTGTCTTTTGAAAGCTAAGAAATTATGATGAAACATTTTAAGTACATCTTCACTGTCAAATACCATATTCTTTCAGTATTTATTTTACTAACAGTGTTATTTACAGCACCTTTAGTAAGATAAAATTAGACCAGTTTCATTGCTGCATGTTAATAAAGGTTTAGTTTTAAAATAATGCTGAAATGTGTTGTTACTTAATAAACAGAAAACTTCCAGATGGTAAAATGTCTACAGCACACTCTTTCTCTTCCAAATTCACTATACAACTATAAACTTTTTATAATTACAATGGGGAAAGGATTGTGCGCTCAGGCAAATCAGACTGGAAGTGAAAACTGAAAGAGAAAAAGCTAATTTTGGTTGGGTTCTTCCCACCACCTCTACTGATTTTTTGGTGCGATTCTTCCTTCTCTGTCTCTCTTTCCCCCTCCTTCCCATCTAAAACTCCCCAAGCCCTGTAATTCTCTACCATCACTCATTCCATCTTTAACTCCAAAAGCAGATTCAAATTGCTTCCTCAAACTGGCTTCTGGGTGGATCTGCACAAGAAGCTAGGCACAATATGTTCACATAAAAATTAGAGAGACTGCTCCTACTTCTCATACGACTCTTAGCACAGTGTCTTAGGCTCTTAAGCATAACCTGTATCCCCTTTTAATTTTTAACCCAGCAGCCTACTCATATTTCAGTTCAAGAAATAAAATGATTGTTTCACCATTCTCTATCACAACAAATTATAATCATTAATGTTCAGCTTTGATTTTATTCTCCTAAAGTACCTTATCAGTGGGCTGCAGCTGCTTTCCTGAATTCAGAGAATATACCAGTTATTAATTATAGTATCGTATATCACCCATATATATGATCATATATGTATATCTCAGTCTGCCTAGATTACAGTAACATGCTGGTTCTCGGAGCCTATGAGGAGGGGGGAAATGTGCATGGGAAGGGCAAAATTATGCATCTTACTTGATTGCAGTTCCAATTAGCATAGAAACTATGTTAAGCTCCTTCTACTACCTTTATAAAATTAAGATCTTGTGTTTTGGCTGCCTTTTCTACGTTTGCCTTTTCCTGCCAAATAACAAATAACTTGAATGAGGACTGGTTTTCAAATAACTTTTTTCACAGCAGAAAGGTTGTGGTTATGCTTTCCAGTATCCCACACATGCACATTAGGTAGCTTTCTCCCCTGGAGTGCCAGAAAAAACCCATGCATTCCTTCTTGCTACAAATCTGTAAATCTGAAAAGAAGAGGCCACATGAATAGGAAAGCTCTTTATAGAATAAAAAGCATGGGGTGTTATTAAGTAGGACTGTAAGCCCTATTCTATTCACAGTAATTAAAGGATCAGATCAGGTTAATGTGACGACCCAGGTCAATAAACTACTGTAGGTTCACCCTTTTTTAATCCTTCTCAATCCCATAGGCTGGGTTTCTGACTGCTCTGTTTGACTCACAGGACTGTTATAGGTGACAAAGATGTGCAGAGAATTGTTGAGAAAAGTTGAGATTTATATCAATCCCACCATGCATTTTCAAACAGAAGTGTCAGGAGGTACTTGGTGTGAGGTAGATGGCAAACTTTAGTACTATACCTTTATCACTGTGCCAGCTGGTAAAATAACTGTGGAAAATGTTCAGAGAATATTTTGGGACTGAGTAAATCCACAGTGCTCTAGATATTTCAAAAAATATATTTCTATTGACTTTGACATTGTTTTATACATGCATTTCTACACTTCAAAATCCCATCCCAGTTTGTCACCCCCATCATTGGGTGCCTATGGCAGGACATAATGTGCCCGAGCTTGAGGGCCACCAAGAGCAAAGGTGTGTAACCCAGAGCAAGTAGTGCTCCTGCCTCTGCAT
Organism: Psittacula echo; assembly: GCF_963264785.1. Lineage (NCBI taxonomy): Eukaryota > Metazoa > Chordata > Aves > Psittaciformes > Psittacidae > Psittacula > Psittacula echo. The sequence goes on from NC_137737.1 coordinate 124,042,317, forward strand.
AGCCCAGCACAGTGGAGGAACCCGAGTGGCTTTACCAAGGGAGGGAATCAAATTTTGGTGTGTAGTATCTGACTGAGCTGCAACGAAGTTGAACTGGAGACCTCAGGAGAGCCCTGCCTTCCCTAGGCATAGCCCTTGAAGAAACCATCTGGACTAAGGCAGCCAGCCATCATAAAATTTCTATTTTGAAATAATCTGGAGGACTTCCAGCCTCATACAAGCATGTGCCAATCACACAGGTTAGTTGCCCCATAAAGCACTAAGTGGACTTCACAGCAAACTAGAGATTAAGCTGATAGCTCTATCTGTAGGTTCAAACCTACATAACAAGCATGTCCCAAATTCCTCTCTGAAGAATCCCAGTACCCTTCAGGTCCACAGTAAAATCTCTACTGGCTTCTGTCAAGGTAAAGCTTTGCCATATCTTGCTGGTTTTTTGACCATCATTTTGATCAAATTTCTCCTGCTAATCAACGAGTAGTGCTGTCCATAAGGCATAAATCTCATCATTTTTTTCCTTTCTCCTCTGACCCTACAAAGCCCTCGTTATCTAAGGTATGAAATCGGTAAGGAATTGTTCTTTACAAATCACATGGCCTAACAAAGAGGTGGCTCCTGACGTTACACTTAGAGTTATGTCTGGATACTGAGTGAAAAGAAAGAATCCTCTTAGAAACATGGATGTTCTTTTGCCAAAGGACTATCCTGCTTATATTTATCTCCTACTGTATACTCAGATATTACTTTTTCCTTCCACAAAATGATGAAGCTATTGTATTTTACATAAAAATGTAAAACTAATTTGATGAGATCTTACTTTTATATTCCAATAGGTTTTATGTAGGTATAGAAATAAAAGTATGTATACTGACACTTTCATAGAAAAGCACTATGGTTTTACTGAAATCTCACCACAGCCCACAGAACTTCACAGGAAAACCTGTGTTCGATAGGTCTTTAAAATCTTCCCCTGAAATATACCTATTCTGAATTACAGGATGCATATGTGCACATTCACGCACAGTATCCTACTCCCTATGTATTTTTTATCATAAATATATTTAAATGGCTCAAAACAAATTGAAAAGCTACTTTTTCTTTCCGTAAATTTCCACAAGTTTCTGGAGTAATTTCTGCATAACTATTGAGATCATCTCTATTAGCTTTTAATGGAACCTCTCCCTGAAGTTTAGAACATTGGGAATTTAAATAACTTGCTGTATGGTCCCAAAAATAATGGGTAAATTGAAACCACAGAATTTTAAGAATTCCATTTTAATACAAGTTGTTGTATTTTCTGTTCACATATGATAAATTAGTGCAAGAGAAAGTTAATCCTCTAGAGGAAAAAAATGCCATAATGCATGTTTGCCCTCTGCATTTTCCCCTTTCCGTATCTCTGTGAGCAGTTTATTAAATATTATTGAAGACAAAAAAAAAAAAAAAATCAACATTTGGGCAGGGAAAAAAATGATCTTTTTAAAGACTGAGGCAGAAAAGGGAGGAGGAAGAATCCATTATGAAAGCAGAGGTCATCACAAGAAACTGAGAAAAATAAAGAATAAAAATATAAATAAAAAGAGAAAGCACCAAAAAATGTTAGTATTTGAATGATGTGAACTCTGGTAAATGCCAGCATGTAGTATGGCGCAAACAAATCAATCAGTTCAGCTTAGTTCAGCCTCTGCAACTGGCCATCTGGCACGAAATCAACCAAATGTAGCCCTGCATATTCATCTTCATTTTCACAAATACTCAGGAGAATGTAATTCTAGGGCAAAATAAAATTAAATCACCATAATTTTTAAGACATCTTTTCCTCTCAAGCTCTCTGGAGATTAGGGTGTTTATGTGAGACTACTCACTGCTATAGGGTTAAGCAGGTAATTTCTAAGGGGATACTTTCCCGTATTTAAAATCACATTTCACACATTTGGGACACTTAAGCATAGATCTTGCAGTAAACATTCCTAAGTGAAGATTGTATGGGAAGTTATTGTGGCTACATGGACAGACTTTTCCCCAAGGGTCGATAGACAGGCATTTTGCATTTACCTTCCACAGCCATCCCCAAGACACAACTGTGTGACCTAATGATGTTATGGGACCGTGTTAGATAGTTCTAAGGGGCAGTCTGGGTGATTAATCCTTAAAGCAGATAATAAAAAGGGACAGAAGATGCCTGAAGAGTGAGGCCAAAACCGAATATCAGCTGTGATTAAGACTTTTACTGATTTGGTATACATTTTGTCTGTACAAATCACAGTGATGAGGGCAGGGTAGGACAGAAATCAATATGGAAAAGAACAGGCGAGAGAAAATGAGAACAGGTAGTGGATGGAGCATGCGTCACTATCATGTTAAAGTTAGAAGCTACACTACACACAACTCTTTATTCAAGGTAACCCAAACAATTGCCAGCCAGGTTAGATTAGTCTGGGCTTTACCTTTTAGGTGCTTGAATTAAAGTCTAATCATACTCTATCTAGAAGCCTTACCCTTTACGTTTATTTATTTATTTCATTCAATTCGGTGATCCCAGAGTTGGGTTAGTTGGTTTGCTTTGGGTTGGGGGTAGGAGGGAAGAGTTTTCTTTGGGGTTAAGGTTGTTTGTTGCATATTTGCCTTCTTGCAGCCTTTAGAGATTATTACTCTTTAGAAGATCCAACCAAAGTTACCTAAAGTTTGGCTAACAAATTATTTCATAAGCATATCTACGATGTTGATAGTTTCTTTGCTAAGTATTATCACAAAAAAAGAAAAAAGAAAAAAAAAGAAGTCTTAAGGTGCTTCTGCTGATACCGTCTGTTTGCTCTTGTCCTAGAGCTGTCCCACTTTGTTTGATAAGGGATAAACAAATGCCTGGCCTCATTTGAATAAATATGTTAAGCAAATGTTAAACAAGAAGCATCAGAAGGCAGTAAATACATTACAACTTCAGGCTGCTAGGACACTCTAGCTCAACATAGAAACATGTTTCCACTCAGACAGGGAACCTGAAATAACTAAGGCTAGTTAATCTACTTCTATCTATCTGTCTTAAGGATTTAAACTAAACCCTGTCACCATAGTATCTGACAGAAATCCTTCCTCATCTATTTACTTATGGTATATACAAAACTGTTAACTCTAAAAATGCCTCCTGTAAAACCTAGATATAATATACACAATGAAATATAGCTTTACTGACTGGATTTTTCTTCTGAATGTTTAAAACAAAATTGCTTTTACGCTGTTCTGTGGTTTTCAAAATATTTTTATTTCTTAACCAGAAAAGACCAGAATTACATTTATTCTTTTTTTCTTTTGAAACCCTTATTATATTTAATCAATTAAAATAGAGTTCAGTCACTGTGCAACAGTAATTTTATTTCATTTTCACATTTGTCTGAACTTTTATAACCACAAAACAATCGGAGTATACAGCACACACAAAAACCTCAAACCAAACAAAACCAAACACACAAAAAGACAATGAAACCCACACACATCCCTAAAAGACAAATTCTTGGCAAACATTAGACAAGAATCTCTTCCAGTCCTCATTTCTATTCAGATATCACTGTGCTCAGAAAAATTTTTACTGTTCTACTTAGGATTGTTTATTTTAGTATGTCACCAAAAAAGAAGTATTTACAAGAAAAAAGTAAGCTGCCAAAAATTGTTTTATATTTGCTCTTCCTTTTTTGCACATCATCATTTTGCTGTTTACATACTGGTATATTAGCAAGATGACAACTATGTTTTTAGACTAAAACCAGCCATTTATAGATCATGCCACAAAAGATTCAGAATTCTGAATCTGCCTTTGCCAACTATGTGACAGCAAATTTATGTTTTATCTTCAGGCATGGAGGGGTTTGAAATAAATATTTCAGGCTCCTCAGAGGAAAAGCTGATGCATCACTTCATAACTTCACGGAGATCCCTTACACAAACAGTCCGGACTTATCTAACTGGCTACAGCAATGGCTTCAGCAGCTATCAACTACAAGATCAATCTCATCTTAAGTACCTCAGGTCTGACTTTCTATGAGAGAGATAGCCTTCTGCTAAGGAAAACTAGCTTTTTACTAACTTTTACTTGCTCAGTACTCCATGAGAATAAGAAAACTAGCTTGTGATTGCAGTACTAAAGCTTAATGTTACAGGTTAAATATGTGGATCTTCTACAAACATACAGCAAGGTTTTGCTTCTTCACTTTTTTTCTAGAAAGAAGAGCGTCTAAGATCTAGACAAATGTGTTCCTCCTAGCTCATTTCAACACTGTCGTAGTTTTCCTACTTGTTTCCACTGCCTGTAAGCCAGTACAATCATGTAATATTCAATATGCAATATTCTATAATGTTGAATGCCAGTACTTAAAGAATACTAGAAACTCAGCCGTACATTATGAAGCATGATAAAAAAGTTGTAGAATAATTTTACTGAAGTTGTGCCAGTATTTCAATATTTAGTAGTTTTTTTTCCCTTTGCTAAACATGTGTTTGAACTTGCCCAACTCGACAGAAGTAGTGAAATTGTTATTCATTCAACATGACAATGCTAGCTTTTTTACTTAGCTTTATACTTTGTCATCCATATAATATTGTTTAGAATTTCTAATTAATTACCTCATATACTTTTCAAGAAATTTTTTGAGCAGGCTTATCTAAAGGAGCTAATTAAAAGGAAGACTTTGCAAACCTAACTGGAAACTGTAGTACACATTTTGTTAGTATTTGTCCTTCAAGTACAACTCTCACCCATAGCATTCAGTCTTTCAAAATCTGAACACCAAACATAATGAACCAAACATGAAGGTGTATCATGTCATTTTTAACTCACACTGGACTGTCATACATCAGACTTTCATCAACTTTACTGAGTGCAGGATGAGAAAGACCCTTGCTAGACACTGTAATGTAGCAAGTGATGAAGAGACACTGGGCGGTACCCAGCAAGACTGGGCCCAGTGCCTTTAATGTGGTTTTGAGGTTGTGATACCAGGTAGGCCTATTGAATATTTTGCCATTTACACAAAAGAAAGCATCACTGGTAGGATACACATTTCTATCTAGGTGATTTCCTAAAAGGCCTTTTATAAAAGTCTTTCCTAAAAGACCCTTCAAACATGGGTCTATTAATAGTGGTTACAGTTACCCTTGCCTAAGTATCATCACTCTTGTAAAGGCTTCAAACCAACGATATATTAAGTACAGTGATTTTACCATCTGGTCTCTGCTACAGCAGCCAGTTAATCCTATCACAGAATAGCAAGAAATTCAAAAACATTGAGAAATGTAAAAGTCATATATTACTTTAATTCTACCACTTCTGAAATTTAAATAATTATAAATTTTCTATGAACTATGCCATTTAGAAATTAAATGTTAGTTAATATTAGCATATATATTTATATTTTATATAAATATAAAATTCTTACTTATTCCCTCAAATGTTTCAGGGTTCCACACAGTTTTTATTGACCGAGCAGCAGACGCAAGAAGGAAGACGACATTTAAAGGAATCAAATAGTCTGAAGACGGATGATCAGAAAAATGTGTTTCAGCATAATACTACGGAAATATTTGAGACATTTTCCCTAAGAGCAACATAATCTGAAAACTAGACAGAACAATATCACTTCATGCTGCCCACTGCAAAAGCCTTTAGGATTCATTCCCACGTTGCTTACACCAGTGTTATTGTGAAGTAACTCTGCTCAGACAAACAGAAACACTTCAGATTTACATTAGCGTGTTAATGAAGTAAGACTTTGGTCCTGAGATTTAGCTCTTTCATTAGTAATTTATACTCTCATTAGGGATTTATAGAAATGGGATTCTAGGCTCAAACGCTAATTGAGAATTGTCAGTTGTAAATAAGTGCTAACAAGATAAATTTTCTCCTGGTCACATTGAACAGAGACCAGCATTTTAGAAAACTAAACTCTTCCTTTAATAAAAAAAAAAAAAAAAAAATTACAGTTAGTAGGATGCAACTAACTGCTGCTCTGACACATAGCCCCTCATGAGCAGACCCATGGCTCTTCTCCCCTGCCAGCTCTCTCAACCAGTGCAACATCTTCCAACCTCCACCCGCCATCCTCCACCTTCTGCAGGGGTGGATGTGGCTGGGACTGTGTGTGAGAGACGTGAGTGCTCTCTTTAGTCTCAGTGAAGCCCCTTTGCACTCTTGCAATGGGGAAAGCAGAGACAGAGCCCATCCTGGAAAAGCCTCCTGTGAGCAAATTGGACATCATATGTGATCACATTAATGTTGTGCATGGCCGTGCAGGAGGAGGGCTCCAAGCTTAGCCAGCTTGCTGGTCACACCAGCCTGAACCCACAGAAAGGTCTTCTCCCTCAGCCAATCCCACTCATGCCAGCCCCTCACACACCAAACCTCAACAAAAAGAAGCCCAAAAAGCATCAGAGATGAACCAAAGCACATCTGGGCAGGTTTCTCATTTGTGTGGCCAGGAGACTAGACACAGGTCACCTCAAAACATGCAGCCACTAGTCAACTGAGATTTAGGTTAAGCCATATTACTAAGGTAAGATTTCAATCCCTCTATATTCAATGAAGATATATTCCTAAAAGTAACTTGAACTTCACTCGCTTGGTTTAGTTAAGCTTGGGCAGTATGGCTTAGGTCATATTCCCAGCTCAATCCTTTTTCAATTTTAACCCAAGATAATATATAAATTACAAGAAAGTCATACTGACTCTGGATAAGGCATCTGACTTGTGTAAACCTGCAACAGTGAAACTGAAAATTTGCTTCAGCCTCAGAAAGCACAACTCGGTTTTAATCTTCCTCTCACTTCACTGTCCCTCACCCTTCCAAAGAAAATCCTTCCTCACTCTGGGTATCTTTCACACTGAGACACAATCCCTCATACAGCCAGAATAAAGTGAATCCCACACAAAAGTTCAGTCATCACTGGGTACTGTAACCAACACACAAATTTACAATGGTTGGGTATTATTTTCTTTGAAAAGGAATTCTTAATCTAGTGAATTGCTCTAGGCAGCTATTAAGAAAAAAACAAAGCATTTCATGTATTTATTGGGGGGTGACAGGGAGGAGAAAGAAAAGAAAAGGAAAAAAAAAAAAAAAAAAGAAAAAAACCAGCATGGAATTGCCAGTTTTGCTTGTTTGTTTGTTTTGAAAAGAGACATCATTCAGTGCTTTCAAAACCCACTAACCAAAAGATAGCAAGAGACAGGACGTTCTCTGAAGTTATAAAAAAAGCCTCCAGGAATATCCTTTCAAAAGAGGGACTCTCTAACATGGCTGTCAGCTTTTCAGAGAAATGAAGATTTTCAATGGGACATGACAAATTCTGGTACCAAGAGTCCCTAGTGATTGATGGGCCGTCCAACTGGCATTACGTACATGTCACCTGAGCTTTCAGATAATCTTCCCTGTTCCAAGACAGGTAGCCCCTGTCTTCGTGCAAGGACACTCAGGCTCAGCATGCCCCACCATGAGCCAAGGATGATTTCTGGTTTACGCTGTACTGGGAGTTCACTTGCCAGGTGATACACTGAAACACAGCTTTTGTAAGATAAACCTTTTGCTTTTTTTCCAGGATGATGGTCTCTTACTTTTTATGCTTTTGTAGTATCTTAATGCATCTTTTTTCAATGCCCATCTTTCCCCTCATTTTGTGTTTTCTATTATACTAGTGTACTCCAGGGTCATAGCCTCAAGTACAAAGGAAAACGAGGAGAAAAGAAGCAGAAAGCTGTACTACACCTTTCACTGAACACACTCCTCCAGATGAACTGCTGCTCTGCCTTGGCACAGACACAGACACACCAAGGCTTTTCTCAATTTGCCCCTACCAGACAGTAAAATATTAATCTTGGAATGTCTTATTTCAATCAAAGCCTGAAAGCAAGAGGTAAGAAAGAGAAAAAGAGCAGGAGACACCAGCATTCCTTAGCTTAAATCTGATAACTATTTATATAACCCTTCTAGGTCAACTGAGTACCCTGCTTCCTAGACTCTCCTTGCTTCCTGAACTAGAGAGCCCTTAGGTTAATAGCCTCCAAACTTTACTGTGTCCCAGACAGGAAAAGGTCTTGGAAACAAAACTAATAGCCAGAGACAATGAATTTAAATCTCACCTGCCCAGCACACTTCCCATGTGACCTTGAGCAAGCTACTTGGGATGAGAATCTCAAAGGAAGTCAGACACCCAGACTTCACTGATTTCAAGGGGAATTGGATACGTACTCTAATGAAGGAACTTCCATGAGTTTCCTAGGATTAACAGAATATATTTTCTTTTTTATTAGAAATAGGAGACTGAAGGGCAGGGGCAAAAATTGGGGTTTGGTTTCTGGGGTTTTTTTTACTTCATGGAGGATGTATTTAAAAAAGACTAATTAAGCACTGAGACTCCGCAGAAACCAAATCAATAAGGCAAGATGAACCTGCCTGGGCCTCTGCAGAACTAATGAACCCCTGCCTACCACCTGTGACCACCTTAGCACCAAAGTGGACACACCATCTCACTTAGTTTACCCTTGTTTAAGCGCATGTTTCCTGATCTCTTTTACATCTTTTAATACATTTTTTATTTTTACATCTCTAAATATTTAGCCTATTTCATTTGCTTCATAGTCTTTTCAATCTTCCTTTCTTTACACCCCAAATCTCTCCTTTTTAGCAGTTACCCCAGAGCAGGGCGTATCCTTCTTTTTCTCTTGGTAGCTAGCCCCTCTCAGCCCGATGCTTTGTATGGCTAAATTTCTCTCCTTTCTTACCCTACCTCTGCCAGCTGAAAAATAATAGACTCAGAAAACCGGAAAAGAATATTTTTAAATAAATTATTTTTAAAAATATTTGCCTAATTTCTTTATGCAGTTCCAAGTGTATTTGTATTTGGATATTACCTAACTTTTAAAAACCACTGCTATGAAAAAAAGTCACTGCTACTATGTGTGGTTCTAGGTCACACAGTCTCAGAATGATGTGAAGGTCCTTGAATGCACATAAAAGTGGGTAACAAAGCCACTGAAAGAGCTGGAAGGCATGTCCTGTGAGGAGTCGCTAAGGAATTTGGGCTTGTCTAGTTTGGAGAGAAGGAGGCTGAGGGGCAACCTCATTGCTCTCTACACCTTTCTATGGAGGGAAGTGGAGGTGGGGTGCAGGTTTCTTCTCCTTGGGAGCCAGTGATAGCACACATGGGAATGTTTCAAAACTGTACCAGGAGAGGTTTACACTTGACATGAGGAAGCATTTCTTTACTGAGAGTAAATGCCCCAAGCCTGTCAGTGTTTAAGAGGCATTTGGCCAATGCCCTTAAACAACATGCTTTCACTTGGTCAGCCGTGAATTGGTCAGGCAGTTGGACTAGATGGTTGTGGTAGGTCCTTCCCAACTGAAATAGTCTAGTCTATGCCCTTAAAATCATTTAAGTACATTTCTAAGGGAAGATCACGTTCTGGAAGAGAACAGAGAATAATGGTCAGGAATTTAGTAACCATTTTATTAAAATGTTAGTAATTTAATTTTTTATTATTATTTTGAGTAGCAGAGAAAGATAACCAATTTTTATTACCATCCTCAGTTCAAACTGGGCAATCACAAGGAGAGATGTACCTGATATTACTGTTGTATTATATATGTTTTTCATAACGTAGACATAATCTTCTGTTCAGGATTGTTACTATTGACTTCAGTCTAAAGAAAGAGTGGTAAATTTTTCACAGATCTAGTCCAGATGTCAGGTGTGAAAGAAATCAAATTCTCATCCTCTAAGTACATCAAAGTATTAGAGGACATATTGTTTGGAAAATATATATAAAAAAACCTGTGTTTGGTTTAGTTTTGTGCAACTGTAATGATGCAAACCCAGAGGAGATGAAAAGAGCTTAGGGGTGGACCACTCTGAGGAGTCTTTCTCCCTTCAAGTCAGCTTTTTTCATGGCAGGACATACCTAGATAGTAATGCAAATTCTTTCTACAAGTCTTCTATCAATTTGCTTTACAGGTAACGGAAGAGAAAGAAATGTTTGCTTACAGCCATTTTTATATCCAAGAACTATGCAAATAACATATACAGAACAACTAGATCTTCAACATCTATTTGGCGCCATCTCTGAGGTAGACCATAGATCTCTCAGAAATCAAAACTTTTGGCATATTCCACTGTGGAAAGAGATCAATAGCTGAAAGTGCAAGAGCTTCAGCCTCCAAGCAATCTCTTCATCATGCCATTCGTTTCCCATTCCTTCCAGCAATAGCAGCTTATGCTGTAATGTTACTCTGCTGCCGTTGATTAGTCTTCCATGGAGCCAGATATGCCAATTATTCATGTGCAGAGCTATGGGAATTTCTTCAGTGCACAATCCATATGCCAAAAGTGTTGTTTCATCTATGTTGGATTCAGCAAAAACTCCCGAAATTATTTTAGTTAGGGGACAATTTTGAGGAACTGAGATATCTCAGGGAGAGAGCTACAAGAAAGAGAATTCCAGTACCAATTCCAGTGGTACAAGCACCCCTCTGTGAAATAGCAAAATCAAGTACACACTTTCCTCTCCTACCTGCCAGCAAAGTGCCCTCGCCATGATGCTGTCAAAATTTGTCGAGGAGTCAGAAAAAGGCCTATTCCTCACTGACACTTTTGAACTTGGAATAAATAACTAAACATGGAGCGTGACAGAGGCTCATTTCTGAAGTGACCATCCTCAACTCCAGACTAGATCTATCCTCACCTGCTGGTCATAAATTCCCAACTGGGATTTCAGGATTAGATCAAAAACAGAGCCAAGCTCAAGCTTTTGCTTTAAATCTCTGCCCCTACTCATCAGAGTGGGTCTGAGCCTGTCACTTGTGTTTTCAGGAACCACACAATCAAGTTATTATGCTTTTGAACTGAAGCTGAACCCAAATTTTGCATATTGTACCCTGAATTTACTGCCTTTGTCAGAAGCTCTTCAATACATTAGAATGAATAATACACATGGAGAACTTGTGCTCTCAGGGAGTTATGGACCGTAGTTTGAGTCTAGGATAAGTACAATAGCTGGGTAACAGGTTAAAAAGAAAAAAAAATAGAAAAGCTACATTAGCAACTGAATTTTCATAATTAGGAATGTGTTAAATCCCTCTTGAAAGGGGAAAAATAAACACATCTCTCAGAGCTATTGCTTCAGAGGATTCTCAGGAAAGATGGTAATATTGCACCACTTACTCTCAAGCCATGCTTTAAAAATCTCCCTACTGCCATAAGAGGATCTCCTGGTACAGCTCTGTTTGAGTTCCTAGTGTGACACAGTGACTGAAAGGATCACCGGGTCTATAAGGAGTGGAAACAGCAGTAGAAATAGACACAGCGTTAGTGCGAGGCTGATGGTGTACACCCTTACAAGATTGTTAGTGGAACCCATCTTGGGCTGTGGTATGTAAGTTTGAAAGTGAACAATACTACTGCACAGAGAGGCTCTACTGAGCTTCTCTAGCGACATGACAGAGATAATTTAATCTACAAAGTCTGTATATGCATTTATACTCCATATATCACCATAAATGGATAGTCAGCTCCTCCTGAAGCTCTCATTGTCTGAAAGATGAGCTCCATTCTGTAAGATGGATACAGGGATTTAGAGTGAGATTCTGCACTGTCATGTGAGGCTTCAAAGCTTGTTCACAATGATGCATTCTACATGAAAAAGTATGATTGTTAATGCAAGTTTACATGAATCATCCAAGCACAAATTCAGGAATACAGGTGGGTCTTATCCTGTGTCAGACTGCATAGCACAGGGGACCTGCAGCAAATGCTGATTGACCCCTGGCACCTCCTCTTCTGCAGAAGTCATTTGCAGGCACTCTGAGCTCAGTTCACGTTTTCTGGCTTTGATGGGGAGAAGCAGGGGATGCTGCTTCCTGAGAGATGTTCATTTCTGCATTGCTTGGCGGATTTTAGACTAGCACAGCTGCCCTGGCACTGTGCTCAAAATCTGCAACCTCATACTGTAGCCATTTCCACAAGCACTTTTTCATTCAGTATCCCATTTCTCTACACCTCCAAACACTGCTCACCTTCCCGTGGTATTTCCTGGGAGCTGACAGAAGATGGCAAATTCCCTTCTTCAACCTTAGACCCTGTGCTTAATCACGCCTACAAGAACCCAGGTGGCCACACCTGCCAACCACCACCATTTCCATGGCAATACGAGTGCAGGGAGATTTAATCTGGTCAGTCAGTAATAAACTCATACAAACAACCAGATACATGAAAGGCCATCACAATAACCATCTAGCACCACTGTCCCACGCTTGATGGTCATTGGGGATGTAACAGCTGGTCACAGTGAATATAGTCCTTTTGTTCAGGAGCCAGGATTAATCTCAATTAGTCAACAACACTGTATTTATCAATTCAGTGTTTGTCACTTTACCTCAACTTTACCTACAGTTAACACCAGGCAAACCCTGAGGTAGGAGAGTTGCCCCTACTTGCTCTCAGTCTTTTGCCTACCACTGGACACGATGGAGCCTTGACCCTTTCTACATCGTCATATTATCTTAAATCATACCAAGTTACCATACCTATCTGGGTTATCAATGTCCTCTTTTTGATTCATCATGACTACAGTGAAGTTTAAAATATTATTAGTGCATAATGCAGTGATTAACACTCACATAGACCATGCAACAAAATAGTACTTGGTATATAGATCTTAATAGTGGAACACAAATTATAGCCAAAGCTTGCTTCAAATAGTTTAAAAATACTGTAGGGACTATTCACATGATTAGGTCCCAGTTAAACTCAGTATGACATTTTCTATGAAATAAACCCTTTACCTAGGGTATCATATGGAGAAACATAACTCTAGGACATTCAAAAATCAACCTTGTTAGTGTCAAGGTGGAGACTTCATTTCTTTTACTGATCCTGTCTCTTTCAGCTTCTCCTTTTGAGAAACCATTTCCCATTTAAATGAATCAAATTATTAATACAATTTATTCCATCATGAAGTATAATAGGTACCTCAGGGAAAAGACAATTAGAGAAGAAACCTACCTCACAGAGTTTGTGGTCTACAATAGTTTCCTCTCATAAGAATATTAACGTGCCATACACATCTGCAGCCAGCTTCTGAGAGGTGCTGAATGGACCTGTTAATGCAATAGCAAAGGGTTTTTAACTAAGGCAGAAACAGTTTTAGAAATCTTCCATCCTAGTTAAGCCAGATCTATCCCTTTGACTGATATGATCATCTTCAGGAAATGTAAGGTCTCACATAAGTAAACATTGTCCTGGTTTTGTCCGCATTCAAACATCCATATAATGGTCTATATATAGATCATTATTGATTACTCCTAACAGCATGACTGCGCAAGCAAAACTATCAGGCAGGTTCCTTCTTCACTGGCCTGTAACTTGTCTGCTTCTTTCATGCAGAAGAGATACAATTTATACAACTGATTTAGCTTAAATTTAAGTAAAGTTTAAGCTAAATAACATGTCTGAATAAAAAAATAGAAAAAATCAACAAGAAAATTGCAGGTTTTGGGAAAAAAAAGGACTGTATTTTTGATCACAGACCATTTACACGGCACATAATGTATCTTTGACAAAGTGACTAGGTAAATATCACTTGAAGTAAGGTTTTCAAGTTTGTTTCTATGTTATTTATTGAACTTGTTAAAAAAAACATCACCTCAAAGAAGAAGTAAAGACTTATTCTGGAAAATCTACAGTTTAAACCAGATATAACACCTCTACTAGATATAGCTTTCATGCACAATAGTTGTAGCACCCTCCTTTTACACGTTGTAGAAGCAAACACAAGGCTGACTGTCCTGGTTTTGGCTGGGATAGAGTTGATTTTCTTCTTAGTAGCTGGTGCAGTGCAGTGTGCTGGCTGTAGCCTGACAATAATATTGGTAATGCACCCATGTCTCAGTTGCCAGCTGGGATTAAACCACAACACTGACCAATGTTAATTCCAGCTAAATGTCCCCTAGTAATGCAATTGGAGTGCAGATTTTAACACTGAGATGAGAGCTGGCTCTCCACCTTTCAACAGTCAGCATGCAACTGCTGTGCAAGCCGTTTTAGCAAGACCCCCTAAACCTTCAAAAGAATGTGAGAGATGGCTGCCCTGCCCACCACTGCTGGTAGGATACTTGTACAAACCTCACACACACAATATCAGCAACATCTCATGCTGTAACTGGGCTCAGATTTCCCTTTATCAAGCCCCTTTCAGCCTTCCTGATGATGTCTATCAGGTCTCCTAATTGGGGAAAAGCTACAGCTCATACCACAGCTGAAGTCATAGATGACATGTTCAGATAGTCACTCTCCTGTAATACTTCATACAGAGGGTCCTGCTCCTGCCCTGACCCAACCTTCTCTGGTGCCCTGGATGTTAAAATGTGGGGAAATTGTCACTTGTAGCATCCTTTATTTCTTCAAACTATAGAAGGGTAGACCATGCAACCCCTCTTTCTACTAAGCTTTCTCCTTGTCCGACTACATACATGGGGCAAGGAGGGGAAAACAAAAGAACCTGAGAACCAGATCTCTGAAGCAAATTCTTCTCCTGCCAGCCAGATCTTCTAGCCTTTCTCCCTCCTTCTGCACTAGGTAAAAGCAGAGAGAATACTCACTTACCTGTGTCAAACCAGCATATGACTATTAGTTAATTAACCTTTGTATTTGTAAGATTCTAGAAAACTATAGAAGAGAATGTGTGGGAGGACAGAGGATAATTTGAAAGAAATAATTTATACAGGTAAAATAAATGTGACAGAGAGTGATAGTCCACGCAGTAAGGCAAGAACAGAGAAAAAAAATGAATTAGATACAAGATAAAGTTAAGGATCTTAGCTCAGAGAGGAGTATTGAAGAATGGAGACCCCACTTTTCAGCAGGAGTAATATCAGAAATTTATAAGAAGAACATAGGCAAAACTCACATCTTTCTTAAACTTTTAAGAGATTTTCATAGTGGTAACTTTTAAATGTATCCATGGTAGTTTGAACCTTTGACAAAGAACTGGTTTTGAGCCTGACTAATCTGAAAGCAAAATTCAAAACTCATCCCAGCCACTCAGGAAATTGTTAAAAAATGCCCATCCACCCTCTCACGTCAATCCTCTTGTCCAAAGTCAAGTTATTAACCCAAGGGATGGAAGAAGCACAACGGAGACATGAAATCTGAAATCAGTATTTTTAGAGTTGACTAGGTCTCTGGCATTGGTAAAATAAAGATGAGTATCCTCACAAAGACAAGTATTATATTTACAAACAATTTTAAATCACAGCATAGTATTGATTTTCTAACCTTGTATCTTCTGCTGCTATTGTTGGCTTGGCTGCTTCTCTGAATTGGGAATTAAGACTACCGTCCTGAGCAGTGTTCCCAGGACTGCTTCCAGAAACATGCTCTGTTGTAAAGTATATACATAGAGTTGTATACTCAGAGATCAAAACACTTTGGGGTAACTTATTTGGCACAAAGAGCTGACCTGCTGCCATTAAAAGGGAAAAAAGGTCCATAAAATATGGAGGGTGTTGACTAGGCTGGATATTATTAAAATTCAAAATTTCAGTTAACTAGACTTGATTAAATTAGATGTTTTTCAACAGCACTGCTTATCTACCTTCCTACTACAGTGTTACCTGGTGTTTCCCAAATAAGTGTCTCAAGACACTCAGTAAAGATACTAACAGACATGCAATAGATCACATTGTCTCTCTCAATGGAAACACACAAAATAATTCTTAGTGCATTTTATAAATACTGATCCTTGATAAGCATAAAATCAATGCAACGTTAATCATACAAAGCACTAATTCCTAAAAGGCAGTTTATTCATTCCAATGAGTGACGGGATTCACCAATTCATAGAATTGTGTCCCAGTAAACACTAAATCTTAATTCTCATAAACTGAAGTCATTAAAAACAGATTTTGTGTCCCACAAAGAGCTCCTGTTTTGACAGAAAAAGGATCTACTTTTCAGAAATATTTAAACTAAAAAATAAAATTAAAAAAAATGACAAATTGAGAGAAGCCCCAGACTGAAGCTCTGCACTAGAAACCTCAGATCGTATGCTAAATTCCACTGCAAAAGGGCAAGTGAGTAATAAAAAAATTAAAATCCTGTCATTTAACCTTTCATCCAGTACAGATACTTACATGCTTTGTTTTAAACTGGGAGAAAAGTATACAAAAGGGTAGAATTCAGCACCTTCTATTTCCATTTCATCACAATGTACTGATACCTTACTTTGCCAGTAGACAAAGAATATTCAGTTGACAAAAAAATAAAAAAGATGTGACCATTTAAATGTACTGAAATATAATATAAATTAAGTGAATTATGTGTATGCTTCATCTTCAAACTGTAATCTCGTCTAAAAATCTCCACCGCACACATAAAAGCAAGAGAACAAGAAGGAATGGCATGATGAAAAGGTTGCATTGGTTTTGGGTTAAATGGTAGTACTGTCATGAGAAACAAGCAACTTATACAGACTGCTGCAGATGAGCTCTAATTAAGACAGAATGATGTAGAAAGACAAGCAAGACATAGAATATATAGCCCTAATAAGAAAAAGGTCACAAAAAGATATTTCTTTTTATATTTAGAAGGCCTGGGTTTATGTCCTTTCACTTATAAAGATAGCTGTGGAAATAACAAGAAGAACTGGCATAGAGAAATCATGAGTTATAAAATATTAGCAAAACTTTCCAAAATATCTTAGTTAATCAACAAATCTGACATAATTGCAAAAGCTCCTACAGAAGGAGAAATTCTGCCTGTTTCACTCTCCTGGAAGTGAAGAACTCCAGTACATGCAGACTCCTCCTTCCACTTCTGCAAAACACTTGGTTAGAACCTAGCAACAATCTAGATTTTCATATTTTCCTAATCTGAACCTCCAAGAACAGCAGTTTGAGTTAGAGCTAGAAAGCCTGCGAGCACCCCAGCATATTCCTGAGCTTTTTCTGCTGGTCCTTGCTCTTTATCTTTTGCATGGACACAGTTATATCAGGTCCTTGTAACAAAAATCCTATCTCTACAAATTCTGATATGCCTTCACTACAGTATTTGCATGAACCACAGTAAATAGGTAAGAGCAGAAAAGGAAGACAATGTTTCTCAGAGGATTTTACATCTGCATCTTCAAAGGTAAAACAAAGCTGGTTGGTAGGGGGCTTAAGCAGTGAATCCGAATTTTTTGTTTTTAAATGTATTTCAGACTGCTAACAAAACAGTTTTTCTTGTAGGTCATCTGACACCCATATCACACTCTGTTTGATAACACAATATAATTTCTGTGGAGCTGGTGGGGAAGACCTCTGACCTCAAAATCATTCTTGGAGAACTAGTAAGCAGGAGGCAGAGCATCACTAATATGATCAAAGATACCTATCAAACCCAATATTTTCATGTACATATAGCCATGGCCATGACCATCTACAATTAGAAACAGTTTCAGCACCTTTTTATATTGGACTATGAGCTATTGGCAGTAAATTCATACAATGCTACTGTCACCTCTGCAGGTGGGCATTATCAACTGGCAGCTATCAACTGATTCTCTATGATATTTTATATACATTAAAAAAAAAAAAAACAAACCAAAAACCCAAACAATTATTTTATAGTGACTATTTCCAGTTCTGCAGGAACACAAGGCTAAATTGATCAACATGGAACAATAATACTAACTAAAATCAAGAATGTCAAACAGACTCTATGTCATGAACCCATAACTTTCCAAAGCATTGAAATTTTCACGAGCTATTCAGTGCTTGATCTTTCCTGTAGATTATTTTTATTTGTAAATTCTAATAAAATGCAAAGAAACAAGCTCCTCTTTCTATGCTTTCCTCCCCAAGACAAAGTGTAAGCATGTATTTTGGGCAGCATTTCAAAAGAGGAGACTGTAGTGTGAAGCCTGGTGAGGAAATGACCTTTGCTGAAATGAGCATGCTTTGACTAGGTTAAAAAAAGAAGCAGCAGTGGTTGAAAAGCTATTTGTGAAAACAGACAAATAGATTAAATTAATCTCACTCTTTTTTTCCCCTTACGTGCACATCCTCCTTGCTTACCAGGAACCTCCTCATTAAACTCACTACTTACATGCCTTCATACTCAAAGCCAGTTGCAATAACAAGGACTTGCATTTGTCCAAAAAAAACCTATGAACAGCTCTGAATATTTTTGCACGCCATCTACTGGTACTTTTTTATCCCCAAACCATGGCATCTACCATTTAAAAAAAAATATATGTTTTTGTAGTAAAAGATGTAGTTGAGCAATTTCAGCCTTTCTTGGAGTTCAAGCTTTTGCAGCCAAGCTGGAGCAGTACTTCCCTGCAGCAAGCTGAATTTTGCTGCATAGATTATCAATTTTGATGTATTTAAACAACTAGTCATCAGGTACCTGAGCAGCAGCTTCCCTCCCAACCCCCTGCTCCTGCCTCTGCAAGGAGTTAGTGCCTCCATCCCTGCATTTCTCTGTGATGCCCAACCCTCAATACAGAGCCTCTCTCTCAACATGTCACCACAAACTTTATTCTCACCAGCATCCTCTCCCCACATTTCCTTTAGTGAGGATCTGTGAACAAACTCACCCCCTACACAAAAAACCCACACACACACAGAGAATTACAGAGGCTTTTAAAAGCCTTTTGAATAGTTATTTGATCTCTCTGAGATATAAGACTTCATAATAATTCCAGGCCCTTTCCTTAGCTTCTTAATACTGCCAGCTTTCCCACTTTCATGAGCCAGTGTTTCATAAAGCCCCAGCTGCTGCAATCAAGTATCTGCAAGAGAAGCTCAAATCTTGTTTTTAAAGTAAATTTCCAGCTTTTGCAGATGAAAAGTCTGAAAGCACTAGGGCCCCAGGCTCAGAAACAGGAAACAAGCCCTAAATGTATTATTAGAAAAATTATCAAAGCCTTGGAAAGAATGACTCATTAGTTTTGAATTCTTTAGATATATAGCACTAACTTTTGGTGAACACTCCGTCACTCAGATCCCACCTTAAAAAAAAAAAAAAAAGCATATATAAAAACAACTTTCAAACTGACCAACAGATTTATCCCTTTATTCCCTGCCTCTAGTCCCAGCAGGCCTTCAACTCATCAGCTGCTGAGACTGCAGGTCCCAGGTTCTTGGTCTACAAGAACCTGAGACCTTCCAGCAGACAGGCTGGTTTCAGCCTGCTCTTAAACATAACTCCATGTTTCAGGCCTTTGAGATAATGCCTTTATTAAAACATGGGACAAAGTCTCCACAAAGTTCCAGTGCTGCTGTGAAGAACAGGAAGGAAAACCTGTGGTGTGATTGAGTGAAGGTGCATTGAGCCTGTGTGCTTTGGGTTTCGTTGTATCCCACATGGCTCTGCATTTTCTGTGCCCTCAGTTGGAAGTGTATTTACACTCAATTAAGTGTGCCATATTTCTGCCATATTTTTAATTGATTATTCTATATCTCTCTTTGCCAAAAACACTTTCATAGTAGCACTACAGTTTCTGGAGTGGACAAATAAATAAGTCCCTTAGAAGGTAAACTCACGTGTCCCTTTTCTCTATATTTAAATGTAGCACTCTTTCTACTGAATGAATACAACCTTTGTATTCATTATCAAGGATCAGACTTACTAAAATAAACATGCAGATGTTTATACATATCCAAGATGCAGACCCAAAAACCAACATATGTGTGTACAAGATCTTTTTTTTCATCAGTCTATAGTGATATGTATCTGCAGAGAAATGTAAAAGATGTGGTTCTTCAGGGGTGTGTCAGACAGACATTTGTCTTTTCGCTGCCAGATTTTCAGGAACTCATTTATAAAACTTTGATCTATCTATTCCAAATTGTAACCAAGCCTTCGCTAAAATAAGTTGGCTGGAAAACCCTTAGCAAGTACAGTGGATACAACTCACATATGAGTAAATTAATCTTCACAGGAGCAGAGATAATTTATGGGAAGAGCATCCTAATTCCCGTAGATATCTGGAACAGTTACTATAAGTCATTTTTAACCCAGGGTGCGCTGTACAGACAAGGCAATACTTTAAAAATCTTTCTACCTTAAAATATCAATATAAGTAAATATGAAACTACTTTAAACCACAGATGTTGTGCAAACACAAAGGAAGAACTTCTGTTTTCTGAGTACTTTACAGTAGCTATCTCAGGCTTCTTTTATCTCTTAAACCCACCTCCAGCTCTGTAGTGGTCCTTCAGCCTGGCACATATATTCCATGAACAAAGTGCTGGTGTCTTTTCCCTTCTGTTCTGCACCACCTTAACCTGCACTTCTTCTTGCGATCGATACTCTCTGCTTTCCATCCTTGCAAGCCTCACATGCCTTACTTATCCCCAGTGGCTGTTTTTTTGCCTCTCTTGGCTGAAGCTACGAACTCTGTGCAGAAATGTCCATGTTTTAAAAGCACTGCGTAAGGTTGGTGCGTTATACTAAAGACAGATTTGAGTATCCTTCCACATTCTGAGCTCCACATTGTTCTTCCAATAGTTCCATTCAATTAAGTGGGCCAAATTTTGTTATCCCCTTTGTCATGTAGAGTAGCATCTCAGCCTTTGAATAGTCCCACTGATTTAAATCGGACTTATTCACACAATCAGCCATTAGTAAGAATGGAAAGAGAAGCTGACATATAGCAACATTTCTAATTTAAGTCTTTTGATGGCATAGAACAACCTACTAATGATGAAACCCCTGCAAAATTGTAACTGCCATTGCTGTTTCTTTTTTGTCAAACTAGAAAAATCCTTATTTCTGTGAATGACATTAGTTTTACAGAATACTGTCCAAAGTGTATTATAGTGATGCAGTGAAAACCCAGAATACAACAGCCCTGTGCATCAGTTTTTGCAGAAATGGTACAGTATCTAAAAGAAAAAAAATAAAGTATCTATAACCGCTTAACACCAACAATCCATCCATTCACTAAACAAAACCATGACAAAGAACACAAATAAATATACATGTAGCTCACCAAATCCACATACAGGTGGAAATAAAGTCTAGCTGGCTGAAAATGCATTTCTATGTATTTTATCCAACATTTTAAGGTAATCATATGTTATCATCATTACTTTTCAGTACACAGAAGCATGAAGCCACTGAGCATCCTGAAGAGCAAGAAATGAAGGGTAAGGCCTCAAAACATAAAAGAATTTAACATTTGAAATGGTCATATTTGTTGAATTAATGTATTCTTTGTGTTGCAGACCAAACCAAAGCGCTAAAATAAAAGAGCTCCTTTCAACAAGCTCCAGTGAAAGGAATAGATCTGCTAAAAATAATGTTGCAGGTGCCACAATATTATTGCATATATATGCATTGCTGCTGTATTTTTAATAGTCACTCATTCCTTTGGAGAGCAACTTATAAAAGAATTATTCATTCTCTCTGTGCATACATTTTGAGAATAATTCACTGTATTTTCCCAAATTATTTTCAAAGTGTACACACACAGGAAAGGATACAAAACTTTTCTCAGGCTACATTTGAAAGCTTGTCAGCACTCAGAGCTAAGGCCTTTAATCCCAGGCTTTAAATAATTTAGGTAACACTTGATTACTCCATTGCTGGAACATCAAGCTCTGCAAAATCTGAGTAACACAATATTTGAGGAGAAAAGAGAGAATACTCTACTATAAGCACTTATGTAAAGTACATTTCCTGCAAACAAAACCTGAACTGCAGCCTAGTCTTTGCAATGCAAACTGTGGTAAAGCACCACTGGGGCTACCCCCCAAAAAAACACTTTATTCTGGTTTCCACTAACTATACCCTGTAGTGAGGAGTTCTATGGTGCACTAGTCGCAGCTTACATGCTACAAAATCTGATATTCAGAGGGCTTAAGGAACAGCTTTTCCTTCAGGTTCCTACTATTTAGTGATATACCCTAGCTAAAATAGACACGTCGACTTCAGAAGAACAAAAAGCCCACACCTCGATACACACACACAATTTAGTCAGCAACAAAAAATAAAATAAAAGAAGTTTTTACCTTTCTTGTGGACTAATTTTTTTCTTGAGACAACAATTTCATTTTCTCAGGTAATCCACAGGGGATTCAATATTTGCTGTCTCTATGCATTTGTTAAATATAAAAGTTAGTACAAATTGCTTTGTTCTCTTAGGTACATCTGTACCTGCACTGTTAACAAAGTCTGAACTACCTCAATTTTTCAGTCATATTTTCCACTCAAAAAATAGTTTTAGCTAACAAACTAAACTTCTTTGTACAAAGCTATTTAGATAATTTTCATGGGGGTAAGAGGCACAAACATCATAATGTGGGCTGTGTGACAATCTATGCATATTTCATTACATAGAAACACCAGCTGACTTAAGAATAAACAACCTAAAAAAAAAAAAAAAAAAAAATCAGAAGGCAACAAAGAAGAAAAATAAGGGAAAAAAAAACCAAACACATTTCCCCCTGCAAATCAAATTATCACTTATTAGGTCCTTTAAGACCCCTTTTCACCGCTGCCTCTGAGTCCTCCTTTGCACAGAGGAATACAAAGTTTTTCTCTTCAGTGTATCAGTTCCTTTTCACTCCAAAGCTCACCATTTAGACCTTTGCAATATATAGTGCTAGAAAATCAGGAACAACAAGAAACCCACGATTGCCCTCAGCAGAGTCAATAAATGGCACATTTGACGCTCTCTCATACCATTTTCAGCCAAGTCCACATACAACTACTGCCCTGACACCTCATTCATCAGCTCTTAAAGCACAAGAGCAGCACCCCACAAGCAAACCTCTTCTCTCCTACGCCATCTCCAGAGTTGAGGCCCAGATGAGAAACAGCCTTATCTTCCAATATAGCAAGAATACACCTCTAAGATCAGACCTTGGCAATTTGACCTAAAGCCATCCTTACTTGCAAAACAAAGTCTCCATCATCTTCAGAGCAAGAAGGAAAGAGAGTGAGACGGGAAACAGGGGTGGGGGTAGGGGAGAAAGTCCAGTCCTCTCTGACCTGATTGGAAACTTTGTTGTGGCAAAAAGAAAAAAAAAAATCTCTTTGGCCAGTTGAGAAAGTTTCTATGGTTGCTCTTGTATTGGGAAGGTCTGTTCAGGGTTTCTCAATCTTCTTTTCTCTCTCTCCCCCCTCTCTTTCTCCCCTTCTCTTGTTTCAAAAGGGGCCTCTGGTCAGCGCTGATTAATAAGTGTTTTTTGTTGTGAAGTGTTGAATAATAGAAGATGGCCAGTGACCCAGGAAAGACTAAACCTTGTGCTACTTTATTGTGGCAAGCTGAGAAAGGGGCTTTAGGACAGAGACCCCAAGCACTGACCCGCACACATCCTGCGGATTCCCTATTCATTCTCACAGCCTTCCAGTCGCCCAGAGCTCCCATTGTTTGCCAAGCAACAATGGAGATTTTGCACAGAAAGTAAAGCTCTCTTCAGATTCCTTCCTGATGGTTTGCATTTGGGGAAACAACCATCCTTAACATGGGGTTGGGGTTTTCTTTCCATTAACTGAATTTCAAGAAAACTCTTAGGATTTGGGCTTTTATTCTCATCACTCAAGACTTCCCATGCAAACCCAAGAAAATAAACATTTTCTCTTAATAAATACTTTCTTTTTTTTTTTTTTTTTTTTAAATTATACAATGTGTTTTTCCTGGGGTACCATTTCCTTAGCGATTTAAGGGGAAAAATGAGGTTTCTTTTCTTTTACTCCTTAGCATATCACTACGCTTTATTGCACACTACATATTGCTGCAGTTCCTAAAAATAACCGTATTCAAGCATTCTCTTTTTTGAGTGGGAGCCAACTGGAGAGTGCTGCTCCTTTCCAAAAAAAAAAAAAAAAAGGAAAAAAAGAAAAGGCAAAAGATTGAAATCTCTTGGTTCATTTCTGCCCTGATTAGGCAAGCCTAGCTTTTATCTCCTCACAGGCTGGCCCCTTCCCCACGCTCCAAACAAAGGGTTCATCCGCAGCCACCAAGGAGGGCAAATGCCACTCCATAGACTTGCTCTGATTTACCTGTAGGGCCCAAACCACATTTCTCATTCTAACCTAGGCATTTATTTGTGCTCTAACCATGTGGATAAATAACTCTTGCAGCTGTCAAGCCTTTGGGTAGGAACACAGTTAGATGGATCAGAGGCCTCAGGATCGCAGAGTTTTGTTTAATTGCTTTCTTTGGCCTGTTATACACAGATTTCCATTCCTCTATGGCATCCACTTACACATGTCACCAAGCAGCTAAGAGGTTTGGGTGTTTGGTTGTGCCTTGCGTTTGCGGGTTTTGTGTCTTCTTGTGAATTTACTAGGCATAAAATTAAAAGAAAATAAAGAAAGAAAAAAAAAAAAGAGCAGGAGGATGCAGCAATTGCAATCAATAGGACAAATTCCTGTTAGATTGCTAAAAATGGGTCTTCTTCCCTTCTCAGTTATTTGCATTTATAACTGGCAGAACATTTTTATCAGGACCATTGCTTTCTCTCAGGGTTTACACCTGTGTAGGGAGGTCTAGAAATCCACGCTTTGGAGGTGAGGGAGAAAAGACCACTCTGTCAGAGAAACCTTTAACAACTGAAGGGGGAACAACAGTCTTTATTAAGGATATTGGGTAGCAGAATTACCTTGGCGGGGGCGGGGGGCGTTGTAAAACATCCATTTGCAAAAGGCTTTCAGGCTGAAACCCTTTCATCGGTGGTGAGGGGAGGGGGAGGCAGGGCGGGTGCTCGCAAACCCCCAGCTATCTCCATTTGTCAGCGCCACAGAGGAGGGGTCGTAAAGCCAGCGGCGCGGAGGGGTAGCTGCCCGGTGGTCCAGAGCCGGACGCGGCTACAAGTGCGATGAGCGCGGCGGACTCAGCCCGGAGCCGGGGCGGGGCGGGGCGGTGCTGGGGACCCCCGACTTTCACTTTCATGCCCACCACATCCACTTAAAACGTTAGGAAAGGGAGAAAAGGGAGAAGAGGGGGGAGGGGGGGGGGCAAGGCAAGCGCCTTGCTGCATTGTTCCCCCTCCGAATTGATATGCTAATTCCCCTTGTGAGAGCACCACAAAGAACACCTTGCACTTCTGAAAGACTTTTGTGTCCTGGCCAGAGAAGTTTATTATCAACTAATTAGCAACAACTTCTAGCAATGAGTTGGGTTACATTTTCATAAGCTTTGAACAAACATCCTGAGCTGCGTCGTGTCAGGACGATGGGCTTGCTAAGGAAAATAGAGTCCTAAATCAGGGAATGAGCTTCCATAATTAGCGCCTGCTATATTTAGAGCCGCGGTCCACGTAGGTCTTCTTTCTGAGGCTTTTGATTCACGTTGCTTCCAGGATTGCAAAGGACCATGACAAGCACTCTACAAAACAAAATCTTACTCTGTAATGACTAGCCATTTTTTTTCCTCATGTTAAGGCTCTTTTCCTGCAACCGAGGAGCATTTCAGAAGACCCTGATAATGCACCAAGGATAATCAGTATATGAAGAAGCTCAATATAATTAAGCATACTCCTATTAAATATTATTTAAAGAGGCTTGTTGTAGGCAGTCTAGCACTTCAGATATAAAAATCGTCTGGGAAAAGGGAAGGTTATATTTGAAATGACAAAAAAAAAAAAAACACCTTTAGATTTCACAGGTTTTTTGTTTGTTGGTTGGTTTTGTTTGTTTGTTTTAATTCCATGTTACTCATGTTACACTTTCAAAAGGAGGAGGATCTGGTTTTAGGACTAGGTTAGCTCAGTCTTCTTTCTATAGACTGCTTGTATATTTGGAAGCAAAATGATATGCTGTTTCCTTGGTTTAACGTGAAACTGGGGGAAAAACTAGAGGACTTCATTTTATCACTGTAGTCAGCACTGGTTATTTTATTCTTGGCTTTATGTAATCAGAATAGAGCAGAAACAACCCTCTGAAGCTAAGGACATTCTAAGGTTTACCAACAATTCTTATGGACTGGAAACAACATATCTTATATTGTGGAGTTTTAGCTTTTGAGGTGTAGGATTTGGGAGAGGGAGAAAGGATCATATTGCAGCTCAAATCAGTACTAGATTGATGCTGCAGTTCACATGCGAATCTCCAGCATGGCCTTTCTGGGCCTGCCCTGATCCTGAGGAAAGGGCCAAGGAAGCTGGGATCCTTGTGCCCATTCAGATACAGTGGGTGCTGGGGAGCAGAAGAAAGCAGCTCAGCCATGGCTGCTTTTACAGTTTACCTTATCCTCTGCTATTCAATTCATTTAATGGGTAAACGCACTGTTCACCACTTGGTCTCTTTCGGTCCCCTTCTCCAAGCGATTTCATTTGTTTAAAATCCTAAAAGGTGGTAAAATGTCTTATTGAAACCCTGTAATGTAAGGGGTGGTAGTGGATTAGATTCCTTCATTTCCTTTCGGTAATCCTAAATGCAGCTATCTCTGGTTCCTTAATCTCCTCTAGAGTCGGATTACCATCCATTTGAGCAAGTGTAGCTGGAATTAGGAGATGACAAGAATGCAAAGAAAGTGCCAAGAACCTGAGGTAACCAAGATGTTAGGATGTCCCTGGACCCCCACAGTCCCTGGGGTCCCCGAGGGCCCCTGGTCCCCAGCACGGACCTTCCTTTTTTCTCCCTGTAGCTCCACATCAGGAAGGGTCACCACTGGGTTGGTTTAGCGCTTCATTTGCCTCATGACAGGCTTCTGCCAGCCCTGTGGGTGTCAGACTCTGACATGGCCAGGCTAGCCACGATCTGTCATGCACACACATGGGGGTGTGTGTGTGTGTGTATATGTGCACATATATATAAATAAATAACATTTATGTATATGTATGTATGAGTATATATATATATATATATATACACACACATACCCATGGATTTTCCTCTACTGGGAAAGAAGAATCAACATAGAATACCTGCTGAAATGTGGAGCGAGTACAACCGTGCTTATACTTTTCTCTGTCTGCCTGGTAAAAGTAACCGCACATGAAAATACATGTATGTTTTAAACAATCCCTCATATTTGATTGAAATTGAATATGCCACCATATATATTCAAGATTGAAGCTTTATTTTTAAAGGCCTGTAATCCTTTCAAGGAGATTTTGTTGATTGAAGACTTCATTGGGAAGTAATTGTGGATTGTAGAGCCCTGACCTTTGCAGGAAACAGGGTGCAGGTCTGCCCAGCTTAGAAATACTGTGCATCCACTTCTTGTGAAGCTCCTGCAGACTAGCTAAGTATGCGTGTAAGTCCAGGAATTTAATTAAAAGGTTACAATTAGTGGCTCAATCGTCAAAGTTGGGGACATGCATTTTTATAATGCATTAAATACATTATTTAAATATACTTAATAAAAAACCACATAACCAGACTCCCTCCCCAAAAAAATAAAAAAGCAAATTAAGGCCAGGCCTTCTACACAAATTGGAGGCAGCTAAATGCTCTTTTGTGCCTGCAGCTCTAAGGAGGCTGTGATGCATGCGAAGGAAAGTGACTGACTTAACTCATTGGGATTCAGGGAACGACCTGCCCTCTTTTGAAAAAAAAAAAAAAAAAATGGAAGAAGAAGGAAAGTAAGTGTGTATGTGTGTGTGTGTGTGCATGTTCATGTGTCTGTGTGTGTGAGAGAGAGAGAGAGGAGGGGGAGACACACACAGTCCTGTTTTCCTGTGCTGAGAGCTGCTGGTTCCCAAGCATAAAGTATTAGGAGAAACCCAGCATCTTGTCTCTTCGCTGCATTTACACAATGAAATCACTCCTATTTTCATTCCTGCTAACAGGCCGGTTTTGCCTGCATCCACTTCGAGCCACGGACGATGGAAACAAACAAGTACTTAAAAAAAAAAAAGCAGACAAACAAAATATACATATATGAAAAGAAAGAAAAAGAAAAAAGAAAAAAGAAAAGGAAATAAAAAAACACGCTGGGGTGAGGATTACTCACTTTAGCGCTGGCTGTAAGTACAAAATTTCTTGCTGCATTTCAAAGGGATAATGAGAGACTGTTGCGGTTTAGGTTGGGGATGTTTGGGTTTGGTTTGGTTCTTTGTTGTTCTCACTATCTTTTCTTTTTTCATTATTATTATTATTACTTTCAAATATCACCCGCTCTTTATCGGTCTTCTGCTGAGTTACTTGAATAAGAAAATAAAAGCCAAGGGAGGGAGTGCGACGAGCGGCTGATCTGAGTGGAGCCGAGCAGAGCCACGCCGCGCCGCGCCGGGCCGAGCGCGGCGGCAGGGCAGCAGCAGGAGGCGCGGAGCTCCCGCGGGCGCGGAAGAATGCCGGGTGCTGGCGGAGCGGGGGGCAGAGGGCTATATTCGACATCAATTATATGGCTTCCGATGGGCTGAAAATGCATTTTATCTAATTTTTTTTCCTGTTACGGGGGTGTGTGCGCCCCTGTGTGTACACTCTTATCCTTGGGCAGTGTGGCCCTGCTCGAGCTTCTGTGGTGCAACGCGAGTCCACCCAGCTTGCAGGAATGCGGTGGTCAAGCCAGCTTTCTAGCTGGTTTGGGTTTGGGGGATTTCCTTCCTCCCCCTTCCTCAAGTGTACATGTGATAGCGGTACTTTTCCCTGGCAGGATTTGATTTAAATAAACTAAGATCAAAACTGTCTCCCTTTCGCCTAGCCTGGTCGCTTTTCTTCCCCTCCCCTTCCTCCTTTCTTTCTTTCTTTCTGTGTGAGCACTCCTGGGAAAGCGGATCGGCTAGAGGGGAAGGCTTTTGAAATCGTGGGGGAAAATGTAAGCGAATTCAGAGAGTCCGGGCTTTCTTTGTGTGGTGCTGAAGCCGCGGAGCTGCTTTGTGCTTTGGAAGGAGAAAATGGCGAGTCCTATTGTGTTTAGGCCATTTTCTTCCGGTACAAGGGTTTTCCCCCAAATCCTAAATACTTCAGGACTCTTTTGAAAGAAGTCTCCCAGCCCACGAAGTGTGAATGGCTGCAGCTCTGCCTTTTCCTCTGCCGGCAGTACCTCACATTTAAGAGAGCCCACACATTTCTCCTTGCAGAGCTAGTGCACAATCCCTAAAGCTGCTGCATTCAGAGCTTCTTGCATTAGAACGGCTATTTCAGCTGCTCTTAACCCGCGTTATTCAGCTCAGGGGAGTAGGTTATGAGAAGAGAGGGACAAAAGAAATAATAATCCAAGACCTGTCCTTGCTTTAACATGCAAAGAAGCGGCAACGCTAGCCAAAGGGGTGAGGGGAAAGATCATCTGAGAAAAAACTTGTGAACCGTTGAGTGATGGTCTGAATTTTCCACTAAATTATTTAAACTTTATGTATACATACATGTATGTGTATGTGAGAGAGGGTGTATGTGCCTACGCATGTAGTCACATAGCAAGAAAGAACATTAGGCTCGCAAAGAGGTCGTGTACACATAATGTGTGACTTTACAGTGCATTTAGCCACTGTGTGCAAGTTATTCCTGCCATAACATACAATGAAAAAAATGTTGTCAGTTCTTTTCAGGTGAGCCGGTAGGCAGGTACTCAGATACTGAAAACCACCTATGAATTTCCACATTAATCTGTTTAAGGAAACAAATGAAAGTCCAAGGTTTAAAGACCGTTGCCTGATATTAACCACTTTTCTTTATCATATGGGCTTTCCCAGGCGTCAGGGATTAAAAGCACTTTGAAACAGGAGAGCTATGAAATAAAACCCGAGAAAGCTAAATTCCTGGGCACCCTGCTTCGCCTCCTTAAAAATGCTGAATTAAAAAAAAAATAATATTAATACTAATAAAGCACAGGCGGTTTTGGAAGTGTCCTGGGAGGGCCGGCAGGCTCCCTGGCCTCTCCGGCAACTGGCAGCGCTGGCGCGGAGAGGCGCGCAGTGCCCGCACACAGCGGAGAGCAGCGCTGTTCAACGGCCGGCCGGTCAGCACCATGGACAGGGGCCGTGTGAGTGGCCGAGGCCCGGCTAGCAATCACCCTGGGGAGAAAAGGCCGTGAATCAGGGTGCCTACCCCCAAAACGGAGGGTAACTGATCTGGCCTGCCTTTCTTGTTTTTCCTTCCGTGTGCCTGCTCAAGTTTCCACACAAAAAACTTGAGAAATTGCGTTTATAATTCTCTGGCATGAGAGCAAACTCTATTAAAATGCCTTGCTAGTGATTTCTCACTGCCCGCAAAAGCAGCAAATGGATCTTTCCCTTCTGCATACGGTTGCTTTTTTTCCCCTCAACTCCGAGCCAAAAATAAGTCTCCTGCTCGGATCAGCTGAATGACAGTGGTGTAAATTAAATTGATTTTATCAGTGACCAAGTTCCACAATTGGAAAAATTAAATGCCACTTTGGCAGACAAGGATGATATGGAACAGATCTATAAAACAGCTTCTTTGAACAACATCAACATCAACCCAACAGAAGCCTAGGTGCTGGCAAATCCTTCTTCTTCATCCCGCTGTATTATGTCACATCGTTTAGTTTGCCTTTCTGCAGTATCGAGATGACAGAAACCATTGTTTGATGCAAAAGGACTAGCGATGATGAGTCATGGACTTTATGCCACAGCAAATGCAACAACCATGGGTCTCAGGCAGATTTCTTTTTTATTTATTATTTATTTTGATCACGCTTCTAATTGGATTCCCCTTTCAGATGCACTTTGCAGCACCCACCCCACAGCTCCAGAATACCTATTATGAAACTCAGAGCTGAGCTCCAGGAGCTACAAGCTGCTGTGCCTCCACCTAAGAATTGCACAAACACAACCTCCAAGCCCTTTAGCCACGAAAAAAGCCCTACTTTTGTGCCTCCCGCCGGCCCTCCAAGGCGAGAGGAGGTCTTGAGCGACCTCCACCCTCTCTGCCTGCGCCAGCCTGGCCTTGCCCGGCTCCGCTTGCTGCCCGCCCGAGATGCTGCCTGCCGCAGGGCCCTCGCAGCCGCGGGAGCTGGTTGTCCCCTCACGGCCAGCTTCTGCCCGCCGCTCACTGCCGGGACGGGCACGGGGGAACAAAGCCCTCAGGGGGGCGGCCCTACCGCTCTCCCAGCCTTGTGCTGGGGTCCAGGGTGGGCCGGGTCGGAGGTTAGGGAGGCGCGGAGCCATGGGGGAGCGACGGTGCCGCAGTGAGGAGGGGTCGGCTGCTGTGAGGGGAGGGTGGCCTCTGGGTGAGCCGGGAGCGGCTTCCTCTTCCTCGCTATGACTGTACAGATTCATGTGACATTGAGGTTGGGGAGGTGGGAGGAAGGCGGGGGGAAGTGGGGGGAGAGGAGCCTGAGGGAAGGGGGAGGGTTGAACTTTCTGCTGGGATCGGTTTTTCACACCTTTCTCTCCAGACGATGAGAGAAGACGTTCTGGGAGAAAGCAGCTCGGCGGGGTCCCCTCCGAGCAGGTCCCCCTCGACCTTGCAGGGACCCCGCCGGGCGGCGCGGGGCTGGGATTGTGCCGGGTTTCAAGGACACGGGAGATGATCAGGACTTTGGGAGCCAACATCTGCCTGGCTGGTGACGTCAGCAACCCCGTGTAATCCTCTTGTACGGAAGGCAGATGCCTTATTTGTTTGGCTGGAGAGGCATTAATCCCTAATTCTGGAGCAGCAGGCGAGGGGGAGAGACCGGACCGCTTCCTACCCCCCAAAAGCAGCTAGCAGGGCTCTCCTCCTCGCTGCGCTCCGCAGCTCCGGCTGGGTGGAGGAGCCGCCAGCCCTCGGCAGGTTTGACCGTTTGGGGGTTTATTACGATTTTTAAAGTGTTTGGAGTGGGTTGATAGTGCTTATTTTTATTTGGATGCTTGGATTTCTCCCCATGGATTTCGCTCTTTGCTGTCTTGCGTTCTTCAAGCCGAGAAAGAAGGAAGAACTGCCCCTCCCCCTTCATTTTAATTTTTTTTTCAATATATTTTAATTTTAAGCTTCCCCCTACTTTTGCTCTTGGGGTTTTTGCAGCGGCGGGCAAGGAGGTTTCTCTCTGCGATTCCTCGCTGCTGGCCGGTTCCCACCGCGCTGCAGAGACCCAGGTACCAGCTCGCTCTGGCGCTGCGGTGATGGGCGTTCCGTCTTGTCCCTCCTCTGTTGCGGAGTGAGCAGTCCAGAGGCTCGGGTCCGGCCGGCCCCAGCTCCGCGTCAGTCCGTGTGGCCCCCCTTTGCCTTCCCTTCTCTTCCTTCCCTTCCTCCCCTTCCCCTTTCCTCCCCGCCCTTCCCCTGCTCTGATTCCCCCCTCTCTCCCTTTTGTCATTGGCAACCGCGCGGCGTGCGGGCTCCCGGCGCCCTACCCTCCTTGCCTGCCTTTCCTTCCCTCCCAGCCTGCCTTCCTTTCCCTTCCCGCCTGCCTTCCTCTCCCTTCCCTTCCCTCCCCGCCTGCCTTCCTCTCCCTTCCCTTCCCTTCCCGCCTGCCTTCCTTTCCCTTCCTCTCCCTTTCCTTCCCTCCCCGCCTGCCTTTCTAACGCTCTTGCTTTGTCTGTTTTCCAGGAGATCGCAGGCAAGAGCTGATGTGCCGGGGAGGCCCGGAGCCCCTTGACCAGCTTGCCTCCGGATGCCCCGGCAAGCCACGGGAGAAGTCTCCGGGAAGGCCAGCTCTCCGCCAGAACCCGGCAGCCGCCACAGCGCAGCCTGCTTTGCCTCCTCTCTCTCTCCCGGCCCCTGGGGCAGAGGCAGCAGTCGAGGTCAGCCCGCCCGTTTCCCGGGGTCCGGCCGGGGTTCAGCCCGAGGGTGATGCATGGTTACCTGGCCGCTCCGCTCCTCCACGCTGTGCCATCGGCACCGAAAAGGAATGGTCCCCGTCCTGAGCCGAGAAAGATGACAATAGGCGTAATAACAATTTAAAAAAAAAAAAAAAGCTTAGGATGATTTTTTTTATTATTATTATTATGATTATTGTAATGATTTCACCCTCATTTTCCTCACTTGCCCCATTCAGTGCAAGCCAGATGGGCTGCCCAGACCCTCTCGGGAAAGGGGCAGGTGCGAGTGAGCTGAATTTTTTTCCGCTTTACAAAGAAAGATGACACGTCCTGCCCTTTCATTTTTCACCGCCGAAAGACCCCTTCTGCCCCTTGCTCCCCCCCCTCCCCCCCGGCCGAGAGAAGCTGCGACGCTCTGGGGGTGCGGGCTCCCCCCCCCCCCGCCATCCGGCGGAGCCGCAGGACCGGGGCAGCCGAAAAGACACAGTCCCTCCCAGCCAGGGATGCCAAATCACAGACGTCGAGTCTGGGAGAGCCAACTGCTGCCTTTAAAACCACGCGAAGACGCTGGCGAAATTAAAGCAGTCGCCTGGAACTGTGCAATAGGCACAAGCTTAACTTCTTTCTTTCTTTCTTTTTAATTTCTTTTTTAAAAATCAATTAAATTCATATTTAACAGCTTCCTGGGCATTGCAAACAACAGACGGGCTAGTAAGAAAACTCAAGCAGGAATTACATGCAGCCCAGGCCAGGCTGGGACTAGGGCGGAGGGAAATTACCGGGTTTTTTTTTTCGGGGATCAGTTGCTATTCTGCTTCCAGAGAGAGAGAGAGAGAGAGAGAGAGAGAATGCTCCAAGGCTCTGACTCTCCGTGTTCACAGCGGACCTTGATTTAATGTCATACAATTAAGGCACGCGGTGAATGCCAAGAGCGGATCCTCAAGGCAGCATGAAAGATCTCGCTAGAATATAACATAATAATAACGTTAATAATAAAATTAACAGCAATAAATTAAAATTTAAAAAAGGGGGAGAGACAAAGCAATAAAGAGCTCGACAGCCTGTACTCACCTACGGAAACCGAGACTAAATAGAACTGTCGGAACGAACGGCTCAGCCCGGTGGAGAGGAGATGCCGCTGCCACGGGACGGGGCAGCTGTCAGCAGCAGGTAACGGGGTCGGGGCGGGTCTCGGGGCGGTGCGGCAGCCGTGGTGGTTTTTCAAGGTTAGTGGCGACTCGACCTCTCGCTTTCCTGGGCTGAACCATGTAAAGTCGATTAATGGGAAATAAATATATTTTCTAATATTGTAATCAAGAGGATTGTTCTTTGCGCATCGCGCAGCCGGTAGCTAGGAATGCCCTTTCGGTAACTGCTCCTTCTCTTGGGGGGCGCTTCTGGAAGCTGCGGGGTGCAGGCTCTGGGGCCGCGGAGCAGTGCGCAGGGGGGGCGCGGAGCAGCATCTGTGCCGCGGGCCGGCAGAGCCATGTGCGGCTTTGGTGCAGGGAGAGAAGGGTTTCAGGGGCGGAGGGGGCACCACAGCAGAGCTGTGTGCGAAGGGGCAGCGCGGAGGCGCGAAGAAGAGCAGTGTGCGGAGGTTGCGCGGGGGAGCCACGGCGGGGGGAGAGCGGCGCAGAGCGATGCTGAGGGCAGAGGAGCGGCGTGCGGTCTTTGTGCGCGGGGCGAGGCGCAAGGCGGCGGCTTAGGAGCGAGTAGAGGGGGGCGACAGCGGCGGGGGGTGTGCGGGGCAGCTCACGCGGAGAGAAGGCAGCGGGACGCAGCGGCGCGGAGTGCGCGGGGGCAGGTGCATGCGAGGCCGGAGCACCGGAGAGAAGGTTTCGGTGGAGGTGGCGGCAGTGGCGGAGCCACGGCGGCGGTGTGAGCGAAGGATGCGGGGAGGGGAAGGGAGAGGCTGGGGGCTCCGCGCAGTCGGCAGCGGAAGCCTTTGTTCCGCGGTGCCTCTCCGGCGGCGGAACAAAGGAGCGGCGGGCCCGGGAGGAGGCCGAGGCAGCTGCTGGCGCTGTCCCTGGTGCTGGAGGTGGCACCGAGCTCCTACCGCGGCCCGCGGGCACCGCGGGTCCCCGGCCAGGCTCCTGACGGCACCGGGCGACAAGCGCGGCGGGAGCTACCCTGGCGGAATCAAACCCCAGCATCCCAGAGGGCTGGAGCGCACTGAAGTGAGGACCGGGCAGGGCCGGGCAGGGCAAGGCAAAGCAGAGGTGCGAAGTCAACTGCCCCGACGGTATCCCCGGGCTGTTCCCCAGCGCATTCCTGGACAAGTGGGCCTCCCCCCAGCCTGAAAGAGCCAGGTTTGAAGCACGTTTTCAGGGCTCTGTCCCGCTCCCATCCAGGCTCCATCCGTGTCCATCTGCTGTGGATTAATTCTGCTCCACCATCTATCAAACAGCAGCCACAGTCAGCAAGAGCAGGGGATGCTCTCATGCACTAAATAAGGCAAATCAATATATATGCACAATATGTAACAGTGATAACCACAAGAACAATAACGGTAACAATACTATCTGTCTGGAGGTTAGAGAGCTTTGCCCTCTTTCCTACTGCACTCAGCAGACAGCACTGATTGCAGTGTGTTTTTTGTCAGAGACTGGACTGCAGATGGGACTAGTTGCCCTTCTCTGCAAGGGGATAAAGGGAACAATTCTTGCCCAGACTGGTTTGCAGATGGGACTGGTCACCCTTCTCTGCAAGGAGATAAATGGAGCAATTCTTGCCCTTCTCACAGCCTCTCCTTGCCTCTTCATCCCCTTATAATCACCCCTCTGTGGTCCAGCAGACCGATGTAAGCACATGGACTCTTCCATCCTTTCCTTCCAGCTCAGAAAGTTGGGGTCAAGTCCTTCCTGATGCATTGCATAGCTGTTCTCATTTCTTGCTTTAAGATACCTGTACACATCCATACATCTACCTACACATGCATATGCACATTTGTGTGTGTTCATTTATGCAGCCTCAGATTGTCATGATTTATTCATCCTCCCTTCTTCCTTATATATCCTTTCTAAGACCCAGAGTTTCACAGGATCTCAGGGGAGCTGTGCAGGGATCAGAGGAAAGTCCATCTTTGCCTGCTTGCATGTGAACCAGGATGAGGTGCAGCCGAGATTGACCTTTACACAGGTAAAGAGCAGGGAGGTCTTTTAAAGGCAATATGTCCTGAGTGACCTGAAGAACTCAGCACTCAGCTAAACTGCAGCATGACAAACATGAGCTGACCACCCCTGTATCGAGGCATTGTGTCCTCCACAGCTCACTTCTTTTTTTTTTTTTTTTTTTTTTCTCCATGGAAATAGCTGCTAAAGATTCACTATAAACTTTATATTATTCCATTGCAAAAGAAACATAAATATGTAAAGAAAATTGCCACTGCCAATCTCTCAATGTAGCCTTTAAAATATTTCTTAATGTTTGGAAAGAAATGGAACTTTCTTTGGACTAGATGGAGCTTTCTTTTGGAAAGCTTCCAGAGACAGGGAACCTTGCTGCTTTCTAAACTGCAGTAGCAACAATAATGGTGGTGATGATGATGTAGCACATAAAAAATGGATGCAAGCAAGGTCTGAAGACCTGGGTGATGGACCATGCCATGCCAGAGCCCTCCATTTCCCCTTCTGAATGTCATATTGATGCCGTAGGAATATTGAGGTTCTGGTGGCGGCATCTGAAAGCAACGTGCATTTAATATTCATCACTTTCCTTCCTTGCTCTGAAAACGGAACGAAAAACCTGCTCTCAGCAATTTTTTCCTCGGGGTAGACTCATTTCCGAGACTAATTCAATCATGGCTTCCCAGAGGGAGGAGGGAGCTCTCCCTGCCAGCCCCCCCTGCAGTTAGAAGCGTTAAGACGCACACACTCTCCCTCTTCCCCTTTATATATATATTTTTATTTATATATATTTATATAAATTTTAATTATTATTTCTTTTTCCTTCCTGAAGCAACGGCCGCCGGAGCTAAGGGAGCAGCGCTTGGCCCCACGGTGCCCCCTGGTGGCGGCGCAGCCCCGCGCAACCCTGCGCTCTCCCACTTCCACTTCCTCTTCAGCCGAACTCGAGGAACTTCAAGTGTGAAGGATTTGGAAGCAACGTTCAGAGCTAAAACAAAGGAAAAAAAGCTTTAAAATGTCACACGCATGTCATAATATATCGCAGTGGTGAGTGTGAAAATGTAGCTTTTTGCTCCTGCCCGGTGGAAATCAAGGCTTTCCCCCTCACGTAAATTCAGCACTCTACAGTGTCAGCTGTGACATGAAAATATGAAGAGAAATGGGCTACTATCTGTTTGCTACAGCTGTTGAAGCAGCCTGGGACATCAGTTTCACTCAGGGACAAATACCAAGAAGCAAAATCAAGGTATTGCCCAGTGAGGCTCTTCAAAAAGTTAAAATTAAGCCTATGAATCAGGCTGACTAAATGCCATTATTTCATGTGGTTTCACTTGTCCTCCTGTACTCAAGGTGGTGGCCGAGAAATGTGTAGAGCACAGGTAAGTCAGGTGATAAGCAAAGCAAGCCCTCCAGCAGAACAAGCTGTCTCCCACTGCCTCCACCCTGCTGAGCTTGCCCCAGCAGCAGAATCTTCCCTGGTGCCTCCAGTGAAAGATGCAGAGGAAAAGCCCCAGTCTGGCATGTCAGGATCTGGTGCACGACTGCAACTGCCACAGTGTGGGAGAGTGGATGAGCCAGTCTACAAGGTATGGCATGAGATTCATCTTCACCCTCTGCACAAACTTCGTTACATTCCTTTTTACATTACTTAGCTCCGCTGATACTGATAAATTGCCACAATAACTGAGGAGTGAGATAATAGAGATACTAATTTGCAGTCTAACATGAATTAATTCTCTCTTAATCAGAACTGCTTTGATAGCATAGTGGGTATTAACGGTACAGCACTTCCTAGTATTAAATATTTGTGTGTCTGAAGTAATCTTAAAAAAATATGACTAAAGTAGTCTCAAAATCAAAAAACAGGAAAGAAAAACAAAACTTGAAATATACTCTTACTATAAAATATTTGAAAGTGTAACTTAAGGACAATTTGATTAGCACCAGGAAACTACCAGATTAACTTCATGTACTGTTCATGTGAAGATTAGTTTATAATTCACTGTATTAAGGAAATTCTGTTTATTATGTGGTGAAGTACAGTTTGCACATTAAATAATGTTAACAAATACACACTTAATACTTGTAAAAAAGTACTTAAAATGTAATCTAAGGTTGTTAACTCCATCACTAACAGGTTTTGTGTAAGTGTTCTGTACAAGAAAATACAAGATGCAATGTTCTATTCACAGCAACTAACTAGTGCACATTTAAACTGATCTTGATGAATGCATGCAGCTGGCAAAGGAGTTACAAAGCAAGGCAGTAGCATTAATTGCTCAGCAATTCTAGCAAAGAATTGCAGAATTCTTTGAAGACATCTTTACAGTGCTTGGAACATGAAAAAAACCTGACACACACAGGTCTTCCCTACCTCAGAGAGTTATGACACATCACTGTGATATGTCATTTTACATAATCTGTGTAAAAGAATCTGAACCTAAAACTTTCTCATACACCATTCAGCTCTCACAAACTAGAACTATTAGAGGTATTTAAAGTATTTTTGGACCATTTAAAGATTTATGGTCTGATTTACTGTCATACGTCCAGAGTACAAAGCAATCAACTGAGAGAACACTTTTTAGTGAGAGTACAGGTCACTGTAAAAAGCTCTTACCTTCTTCACACTGTTGTTTTTCAAACCTAATTAAGAACATTTTGTTATTTGTTCTTTCTTTAGACCACATATAGTCCACTAGCATCTGTGGATAAAACGAAAAGGACAGATGTGACTGGAAAACTAAAGGTACAGCCTTTAAAATTTTTTACCATGTACACTTCCAGGTAATCTGACAGATGGGGTGAAGTCCATTGAAAATCACAGACACAACTTCTTTCAAATTAGCAAAATTGGGATATCTCTGACTTCTGTTAAAATGAACAAAATAAAAAAATTATGATGTGGCTGTCACTACTTAAAGCAATAATTAGTGTGATGTTGGCCTACTTTAAAGATTTAGTTCCTCATATCTCTTCTGTAGAGGATTTGAAAGGCCAATCAGAATAAGCAATTTCCTGAGAGGAAGAGTGTCAAAACCCCCAAAGAAAACAGAAAAATCAGAAGGTTTTCCTGCTTTGAATTTCTTTTGCTCAATTTCAAGCAGTTAAAACGTCAGATTCCCTGCCTTGGTCAAACCAATGAAACCAGGTGTAGGTTTCAGGTCACAAGTATTTAAGACATACATAGAAATCTTGAATTTTTAACTTGTCAGCTAAGAAGAAGGAATTGCTAATTTTACCAAGGTCAGTACAAAATCAAAACAACCTATATGCCTCTTCAGATAGATCTTCTGCCCTTATATGTTCACAAACTTGATTTTAGTAAGCTTGACTTTGTAGCAGGATGTTGCAACCTTAAAAAAAAGGACAAGGCTTAAACATGCAGGAAGAAGATTCAAAGCACATAGGATGCAATACATGTCCGGAAAGGAATTTCATCCTTTCCTACATGAAATCTGGATTTAAGATGGCACTCCAGCACATACTGCAGTCCCCAGCTGTGTTCAGGCCCTGCAGCTCCATACTGGCGTAAGAGCTCTCCTGTGCTCAGAGCCACCCATGACTGTACAGATCAGGCAGACCCTTGGGGGCTGTTGAATCCACTGGAATGGTTCATATTAGTCACAAGAGTAATGGGTATGACCAAGGCCAGTGTTCATACTATATGCTTAATGCAGTCAATTAAACATATCCAGGGACTTCCTAATACTATACATGCACAAAATAGATTGTTATTTCTGCATTAAGAGATGAAACATATAATAATAGTAGAGATAGCCCAGAAATACTTTTCCTGATCTAAGAAAAAGAAGGAAGGTCTTTTGAAATATCATGTAAGAAAGAACAGAATGACTTTAAGGATCGGGAATAATAGAATTAAATGTCACATAAGAATCTGGAAGATCACACTCTGGAATTAATTAAACAGTTTCATGTTCTAAGTTAGAACTACAAATGGCTGGAGGCAGTGGGAGGAAAAAGCCTTAAGGTATTGTTTGGTTGCACAATACCTGTATGCTCAGTGTGCGATATACACCTGGAAAAAAAAAAAAATAGCCAGTGGGATGCTACTAGAGGAAATTATTTTATGCTAAAATCC
The DNA here is from genome assembly GCF_963264785.1 of Psittacula echo. Classification (NCBI taxonomy): domain Eukaryota; kingdom Metazoa; phylum Chordata; class Aves; order Psittaciformes; family Psittacidae; genus Psittacula; species Psittacula echo. Next base: position 124,082,159 of record NC_137737.1, read on the forward strand.
TCATTGCAGGCAAGACTTCATTGGGAATATTATTTATGGTCTGATCAGTCATGGTCAGCCAAAGGGCTGCCAAGACAGAAAAGAGGATGAAGAGCCTCCGGTCCATGAGGTGACGGCAAGACCTTGATTTGTGAGCTCAGCGAAGTGAAGTCAGAGGGGAGGTATGATAGCCCTTGGCAAATACCCAAGAAGAAACAACACTGGGATAGGCAAAGGAGCAATTGTACTACAGGATGCTAGTACTAACATTATCTTGAGGGGTGGGAAATCAACAAATCCCAAACTAATCAAAGCATAAAGGGAAGTAAATTCGTAAACAGTCTTCTCATAAACTGGTGGAGTGGAAAAAAACCCTGATTTTAAGAGCAAGCAACTGAATTCATTAACTAGGAAATTCATTCTGATCCTTAAACATGTTTAAATCTCAAAAAAAAAAAAAAAAATTAAAAAATTGAACAGATCTCAGCCTGGATCAAGCAAAATATTTTAGATATATTTATGAGCTCTAAATCTATGGCAGTTATAAAATAAAACGTTGGTTTGAAAGAGGGGATGAGAGAAAGATAAAGAGAACGAGAGCAAAAGAGCAAGAAGAGGGTGGAATGCAAAAGTGGAAGAGAGGAAGAGACAGAAACAGAGAGAATCAAGGAGAAACAGAGAAACAGAGAAAGTGAAGAAAAGGGATATATTTTCAAATAAAAGAAAATGTACAAAACAAGATATTTTAATCCATTAATTCAAGGTATTTTTGAGTTGGGTAACTTATCAAAATGTACTGTTTCACTGGTTTCAATGAATCAGCATATTCTTGTTTAAAAAAAAGTTATTAAAATATCCTAAATGCACTGCTCTACAAATAACTCTCTGTTCTGCTTTGAAGTGTTCCTTCAGTCATTATGCAGAACTTGCATAATGAGATAGACTGCAAGCTGTCAATAATACTGCAAGCTTACAGGAACAGAAAATCAGGGTATATTATGGCTTTGTTAACATTGCTGGAAATAAATTCTCTAAATCAAGAGACTCTAAAGCTTTTATCTTTTTTTTTTTTTCTGATTTTAAGTGAAGAGATAAGGAAATGCAAAGATAATCTGTTTATAGATTTTGTGGACTGACAGAAGAACACTTAGCAAGTTCTACTAACTGCAGGTAATCAAAGAACCGCAGTTCATGGGAATTTATGATTAAATGCTCAGATATGTTGTTTTTGCCTGCATGGTGATTCACACACAGCATATATAGATTCAAAAATATGGATAAATAAATATACCCCAAGTATCAGCTATATTAACATTAAATCATTTTCAAACAATTAGCAGTCCATAAAGGTATGTTACATCATGTTTACAAGCTTCAGCAATACACAACCTTCATATAATTAAAATGTTTTTATTTTCCCTCAATTTTGGAGACAAAGCAAACACTGGAGGAAAGCCACTTAAGGCTGCAAAAGTTTGAAGAAATCCTAAATACAGGAAAACAAGAGGTTAGAACTAAAAATACTTGGCTGTTTTTGCCATCTTAAACTACAAACACTTCTGCCTTTCCAGATATAAACATGAATCTGCAAGAAGGCAGCTATTCTACTGTTCATGTGTGGATGCAAAGAAACAAAGAGGAAAGACTATGCAAGCTTGTCTGCACAGAAACTGCAAATGTGCCTGGAATATTAGGGGAAGACAGAAGCCAAGTATCTATTAGGAAGATCACAACTGAACCTGAGTAGAAATGAATACTGAGATTCCATGCAATATTAAGTGAAGATAAATAATTCTGCAACTTCAGAAGTTTATACCGCAATATGTAGAAACACAGAAAGGAGACAAATAGTTCAAAGAGCAACTGAACTGTGAAAATTACATATTTTGGTTTGTTGGGTTTTTTTTCTAATTTACAATGCATTTTCTTCAATTACATATGCTCAGCCTTTTATGTTTAGCTTAAGATGCTTGTGCAATCAAGTTTCTTTCCAGCAAACATTAACCTTTGGTAGGCAAACACAAAAATCAATTTTTTTATGTCTTCAAAAGCACCTTTTCATTCCATTTATTTAAGGGCCCGTCATCTCAGAAAGTAAGAACAATTCTGTCCAGTAAGCAAGAACCACAGACAGGTCTCAAGTGAATAAGGAATGTCTTTGAAAAGTCTTTTTCTGCTGAAAACCAAAACATTTGCTGAGCATGTCAGACGAAGCTGTGTCTGTTGGATTCCCAACCACAGCATATTTCTTCCTTGAAGAAACAGGATGAATAACAGAGGAGATGGTGAGCAGGGATAAAACTTGAGTTCCGGTACTGCAATTTCAGCCCAAAGCCTACCCTGAAGGAGGGGATACGAGAGGCTGCTAAGGAATGGGAAGACAAATCCTTCCTTCTGCTTATGTATGTCCAGACCTGGAATTTAGAAAGACCAATAAAGAAGGAGAACAGTAGCTGAATCCAGACAGTGAAAAGGCAGTAACGACTCCTACATAGCAACAACAAATGTCAGAGATAAACCAGAACGGCTTTATCAGCGAAAGAGAAAGATGGCTCACCTTTTGAAATTCTTCTGAAAAATCCCTACAGAATAAGCAGTAGAAAGCTGGCTTTGAATCTCCTAAAATTTTACAGAAGCATTAAATTAGTGTTTATATACAGTCATTAATTAATGTAACAAAATCAATACAATGCACAACAGTACTGTATGTTTTCCCCATCCAAAATTCTGTGTTTCACTGTCGTGCTTCAGAGTTTGCATCCTATAGCATGGTTCCTACATTTTCCTTAATTTTAGAAACTGTCCTACTTACAACCACTGCTCTTCTGGCTGAGAACAAGATGGGATTTTAACCATCAACACTGTTCGGCGTCAGAGTAAAGTTTGGTGAAATGAGCCTTCTACCACCAGGTATGATGTATTGGAGCTGAAATGCCTGAGTTGCATAGAGAGTTGCCATGCCCTCCTACTCCTCCTAAGAGCTGACACGTTCAGAAAGCGATCGAGATGTAGTGAGAGATTAGCAGATATCACTCTAACAGATCATGTTTTCTGAAGGTTCTGGAGAAACAAACTAAGGAGTGCTGGAGAGGTTCTGGAGAGCTGATTTAGCAGAAATGAACTTTTTCAGTTTGCTTAATAGAGAGAGAAAATCTAACAAAAAAGATATTCTTAACAGGGCCAAAAATTGTCTGAGCTCTCCCAGACAAGCAGCTTCAGAAAAATAAAACACTGAAAAATGCACAGCAAGAACTTAATATGACCAAGATGAATAATGAAAAGTGACTTGACACTCTTTACTTAAAAGTCTTCTACATTCTGGTTTCTGACTATGAATTATTTAAAAGGTGTTTGGAAAACATCATTGCTTATGGGAAAAATCTGCATCTCTAAAGAGACCACATCTTGTGGACAGGATCCTAATTTATTATTTCAATATACCAACTCAGGGGTGCTGAGATATTGAAACAAGAAAAAGTAATTTTAAGAAGTTTATTTACACAGTTGTCGGTTTTGTTGTTTTTTTTTTTTTTCCTTCTGAATGCAATGTAATAGACAGCAGAGCATGAAGGGGCTGAAGAATTATGCCAGCAGCCTGAGACACAGCAATTGCCAGACAACTGGCATCTAAATTCAACAGTATTTATAATCTGCCTTCTAATGGCTGGTTCTCACCATGGAGAACTCCAGGGATAGTAACTTGCTGGTAAGCCCAGTGCTGGTACTCAGTCTAGGCTTCAGTGACTACAGCTTCAGTTATCTACAGCTTTTGACATCTGCCTGCCCTGGCAAGAGTGGATAAGTATATGTATATACAAGCTGCATAGCCCTTCAGCAGGTTGTGTCCTCAGTGCTGGGTTTTGGGAAGCACTAGTACAGCTTATTTAAGTTCCAGCTAAAGTTTCTCAGTTCCCAGTGAAAGCGAGCTGTGAGCACAGCAGTACTCGTTACTACAAAAGCTCTCTCTTCACAGAATCACAGAATATTAGAAATTGGAAGGGACCTCAAAAGATCATCTAGTCCAATCCCCCTGCCGGAGCAGGAACACCTAGATGAGGTTACACAGGAAGGCGTCCAGGCGGGTTTTGAATGTCTCTTGTTGGAATCGATTAAGAAGAAATTGTACCAAGTATTTCTGCAGGTGAAGCACTGGCTGAGCAAAGGAGCAACATTACAAACATTACATTTTCAGGATCTAATTTGTATGATTTTCTTCACTGCTCTCCACTACACATATGATCCAACTCTATTTGTACCAAAGTAGTGACAGTAGTGACTGCTTAATCAGGACAGTCTAATATATGGGCAGTTATCCAAAGCCACATGTTTTCTAAATTCTGTATGGGCAGAGATGGAGCTTAAGAGCTCTGTAGGGATCAGAGCTGCTAACAGACTTTTAAGGAGGGCTCTGGGGACTGGGATGTGCATAATGAGAAAATCTGGATATTCAGTGCGAAGAACTGTCCCAGTCCATTCTAGCAATGGGATAAATTGTGTAGCCTGTGATTTTCCCCTTTTTGTTATTAGTGTGGCTGAAAGTGGTTCAGAAAGGGGAGATCTGGACAACTTGGTCAAGCATGCTGTTGCGAAGTGCTATTATATAGGCAAATTTTCTTGCCAGCTCCCACCTCTTCAGGTTACAGCATCATGTCTGCAGGCTACATCCTTATTTATTCCCATGTGTTACATTTGAACATCATATGCATATAGTGTGTGTATATGTCTATGTACATATAAGTGTGTGTTTATATATGTATATACACACATAAATTTAGAACCCATCTACTAAAATAAAGGGGTCTAGAGGAGCTTTAAAATTCTGGATTTATAAAAGAAGAGAGAAAAAGTCTTCCAAAATACTTCATTCAATGTTTTCTTCTGTTGTTTTTTTCCGTCTAAGTAAAAGTGCTTCCACTATATTTAACATACTGATGTCTGAAGACATCCTTGGTGTTCACCTTTAGTTCTAATCCAGTTGTTTTGTTACTGAATCAGTTTAGAAAAACATCTCTGTTCAGGAAAGTACTGAAGCATACACTTTAGTACATTCTTAAAAGTAAGTGACTTTTTGAACCAGCCTAATAATTTAAAGTAGTATTAATAAGCATTCCTTAATAAACAATTCAATTTGATATGTGTTTACAGTGCAGTGCTGCTCTGATACTTTCACATTTCTTTGCTTTTACTACAAAGATGACAAACAGTGGGACATAAAAAGATGGCTTCATATTTTTGATAGTTGAGGCTAAAGATGGCTTTGAAGAGCCTCATTTTCAGAAGCACACCACTTCAGAAAATCAAGTTCACAATGAAAGAGTGGACCTCTAGCACCCTACATCAGTAATTTTTTTGGAAAACTTGACCTGCTCTTCTAGGCAAACCATTATATCCATAGCAACATATAATTCATCTTCCAGCTTGCCACTGCAGTTTTGTAACTATTGATTGCATCGTGAATAGTTGTTGGAACTGATCACAAGTGGTATGTGCATATGAGCATGCACATGTCTGTGCATGTGTGTGTATGAGGTACAAAACAATGTTTGTCCATGCAAAGTGTCCTCTCTTTCCTCAAGGCTCAGTCAGAAAAGGCTCCGGGAGTGCAAACAGAGATATTCCTAACACACTTTCCACCACTTATCTGTCTTTTCTGCAAAAAGCATGTGTGTTACATTCAAGAATAGGATCAATTCGGTAACCAAGCACTGCAGCAGTGGTACAAAGAAGAACTATGGAAACAGTCCAGTTTGTGGCCAGTGCAGCATAGGAGGAGAACCGTCCACCAGTCTTGCAGCCTGGCCCCTACACCAGTAATTCCACTGGGGCTCCAGTGCAGAGCTAGATACTATTTTCTTCCTGACAGTGGCAGAGTGAGGGTATTGCCACTTTCTGCATCAGCACTCCTAGCTGTGCACTCCCCTTTTCCCACTGCTTCTTCAGCTTTGGAGCTGCAACGGGAACCTCCTCTTTGAGGGCCTGCACATAACTTGGAGAGCTCCTTTGAAACCCAGGTATTTTTCTCCTGTAGTTCAGCAAATACTACCACAACCAGTTGTAGTTGCATAAGAACAAAAGCACAAAGAACGAATGAACAACAGAGAACTGTGTAAGGGAATGGGGAAAAAGCAATGTTGCCACTGAGAAAAGACATACAGGACTTCATATTAAAATTTATATATAACTGGTCATACTTTACAACAGCTCAGGAATTATCCGCTCCTCCCAAGTGGCATAATTTAACAAATGCCTTGAAGAACCAGCCTAGCTCAGGAGTGCTTAGAAGAGAAAAAAGATCTAAACGCATTTGATATGTAAATCTAACCAACTCTCCTTGCCACACGAAAGGAATTTATCCCGTTTTTAAATTTTTAGCTTTATAAGGGCAGTGGCGTTCTTAGGGACATCTCTACTCAAATTCAGAACTCCCTATTTTGTATAAATATGTTAGCTTAATAAAGTAGGGCTGGCCATAAATAAATAAATAAATAACAATAAAAAAAGTGCTAAGATTTTCAATTTCATACTTGTTTCATACCAGAGGAAAAAAATTACATTTCTCATATATTCACCATACACATATACATGCAGCCAAGACAGCAACTTACTCCTGCTAAGTTTTGTTAATACAGTCTTCTTAAATCCAATACAGCTTCTTTCCTCTCAGAAATGAAAAAACAAAGATGCCATTGCAAGCCATGGTTAGTCTGATGTCGTAGCTACTCATATAGCCTCTCCCGCTACAAGGATAGCATTTGGCAAGTCTTTGTCTGTTGAGAAACTACATTTAGTTTGTGGCACTGTCACAAAACTGGACTGGAAACACAGCCCTTCTACTAATACGCCAATAAAAATCCCAAGCTAAAAATATTAAAGATGACGTCGTTCCAATATTCCTCCTACACACACGAAACCTAAAATTGCCTTAAGGACTGCTCTTCGTTAAAGTTCTGTTAAATGGGCTGTTACAATAAATTAGCAAATTACTTCTTAGAACCACAGCACACGGTTCCAGTCAGAATAATGCAGAAGGCATGACTTACATTAGGCAGATTTTCAAGCCTGTTATCAAAACTATCATTCATGTTATGTCTAACAAGAATCCTGCAACATTATAATTTAAGCGAACATAGATATTGTTACAAGGAATGCAGTTTGGTTTTAAATTGTCTTTGTTATGCAGAAGAAAGTTTGCATTGATGTACTTGTACTGACTTCAGTCAAATCTGCAGGAAGATGTAAACAAGATAAAGGCTGTCTGGAGCTAACCAAAGCCCTGCCTGGAGACCATGGGTCTACTCCCTACTTCTTGCGGTCTCAGGCAGACAGGAAAAAACAATATGCCCCTCTTATCTTCATGAGAGTGAACTCTGAGCTAGATTTAAGATCCTCAATTGATCAAAGACAATTCTTGCCTCAGAGATGTTACTCAGCTTTACTGTGATTCTGGCCAACCTCCTCAGATGAAGACATCAGAGACAGAGCTTTAGCTATCCCTGATATCAACAATGTCTAGATAATGTCATACAAAACCACTAAAATCTGTCCATCAGGTAGGGTGAGAACATACAGGTTTATAGGCACTACAGATTTACAGTGCTTATGCACAGGGCTACTTTCATTCTCCGGAGTATAGTTTTTTGAGGAGAAAAAGTAGGACAGACTGCTTCCTGCGAAGGTGCTCAGATCAGTTTCAAGCCAATAAAATTTGAGGAACACTTACAACATACAACCCTTACTTTCCTCATACTGACCCCTTGCTTTTGTGCATGGGAATGCATGCCTAGCTCTTGTCTGTGATCAGCTTACAGAGTAAGTATAGACTGTGATCCCCATCAGCTCCTCGCTGGCTGCTGATGAGAAACACTGCTTTCCAGTTAACCTACTGAGAGTCTTGAACTTTACCAAAGCATGTATCAATAGGATAACAATGTCAAATGTTTCTTATGAAAAAAAGTGGAAAATGACTTATTAAACAGCTTAAGCACACACTGTAACTATTTCTTTTTATCTCAACCATGGAAGGTCTTCAAAGCTAAAGTCTCTCCCTCCTACATACTGTGTGCATGGGCTACACTCAAGGGCCACTTGACTATTAACCTTAGATGAAGAAACAAATACATACTAAAGTACTGAGGAGCTGAAGGAAATTATAGTAAGTAGCAATCACAATCAAGCACATTCCTAATACTTGTAAGGTTTCTTGGAGACATCATGGATGGCATGTGCCCTCCTGCTTGTGCATCTGATTAACAGCTCTTCTAGATTGGTGGGATTTTAGTGCAGGAGAGCAAGTGGAGCCGATAACGTGGTCTTGTACCACCCACTGACTTCTCGTCCCTTCCTGATTAAATCAATTCACTTCCAGTCCTTCTCACCTCACTTTCCCTTGCTTCTACCTATTAACTTCTGATTCAAATATGTACTTGGGCATCTAACTGCATGTGTGGGAAATTTCTGTGTGTAATATTCTCAGGATATGCTAGTTTAAGACTAAATGGGAAGCATTGACACCCTTTAAAAAAGAAACACCAAACAACCAAAACCAAACAAAAATGAAAATAAACCCCATGATTCAATCCATCACACTCAGTTTCTGTAGGAGCTGGGATTAGAGAGTCTCAGCTGAAGTAAACCAATGACAGTAGGCAGGAACTGAACTTGTAACTCCTTTCCTTACACTTCAAAGTGGTTACCTCATTTAACTGAGCTTAATAGGCCCCACATTTGTTTTACCTTAATGACTCCTTGCATGGCTTATCCGTTCTCAGAGAGAAAAAGAGCAGTGATGGAGACGGAGTTGGCAGCAGAGTGGAGAGCCAGGAAGGCTTTCATAGGCCAATACCCTAGGATGAACCATCACATTTTAGAGTGCACTATGGACATGAGCTTCTAAGACACTTTATAAGCAACCTAGAGCTGAGAGAGATGCTTTGCTTTAAAGGGTGAAACAAAAACAATTAAGTACATCTGCTTGTAAAACTATAACAAATTAAAAATGCTCAGTGTCATAATTTGCAAGATGACTGTGAAACTGACATTTTCCTGGGAGGTAAAGGGAACACCTTACACTTAGTTCTGTAGTTTACCATCATTTGCATGAAACAACAGGTATTCTTCTCACCTAGACTTTGTTCCCTACAAGGAGCAATTCATAAACCAACTACTTCTTAGAGATGAATCTCCTCCTAGAAGTGTCTGTCTCTATCTACTCTAGAGCAGATCCACTCTGGCTGAATTGTTTCTAGGCAGTTGAGGTCCAGCAAGGTGGATTCCCTGGTTTCCTTAACCCGCATTCCTAGGGTCACATCCAGGTCTAAAACCTGAAAGATTTAGGGTCATTACACTAGACACAAACATAGGAAGAAACACTTTTGATGCCAGGGCCAGAGGCTTAGTAGACCTTCTAGTGCAATTTCCAAGCTGACAGTGCTGTCTTTGCTGCTTTAATGACTTTTATGGAGATGTGGTATCTGCAGCTACCGATAGGACAAAACCAATTTTCTTGGTCTTGCATTCAAAGCACTTCCTTTAGAGGAATTATGTCTTTTCCTGTTTTAAACAAATAAAATAGTATTTGGGTTATATGTTTCAGATGATTAAAACACATTCACTTGTGATACTGCTTATTCCCTGCAACAGGGACTGAATTTTTCAGATTATGCACATAGCTAAAAACCCATAAATTTTGTCATTCATATCCATAAGCAGCATGGCAAGCTGGCAAAAGCTATTACGTTTCAGTTACACAAGTGTGCTAAATTACTCAGTCAACTGACATCTGGCATGAACTATAAATTACTCTCAAAATTCTTTTAGAAAGATTATTATATTATTATTAATTTGCTGTGTATGTCAAAGCATATCACACACACAGCAATCCTGAAATTAATTAGCATTTTCAAGTATCACACTGAAAAGGCCCACAAAGCCAGCAGAAATAATCTCCAAGATACCAGCAGGTTACGTGCTGCTGGCACAACTTGCCTTCAACATATTTTCTTCAATCCATTTTTAAGAATAAAACATAAGAAACTTTTTTAAACAATCTCTTTGTCTCATATCCTTGACTATTACAAATTAGGCTCAGAGGCTAAGATTTCATTTGCAGTTTATATTCTGCAAATACAAAGCATTTAGAAAAATTACAGTATTTTTTACTCATTTTCTAGCAATTCAAAGCACCATGATAAGACACCCAGCTAAATAAAGGATCACAGAGAATCTTAAATATTTAAGCATTATTTAGAACATAGGGCTCCATTCTGAATTTACTGTTGTCCTTCAAAATACCTAGACAGGAAAGCTGAGCAGTATTTCATTAATGCTATAATTCAATAAAATTTCATATATAATTTCAATATAATTTCAAATAAAAAATCAGAACATACAAACAAAGGTTAAATTCAACAATGTTTTATGAACATGCTTAATGAGAATGAGATTTAACCCAAAGCCCCTCAGTTGAAAGATCAAAAGCTGCAGTAAAAATTCAGACCCTTGGAGGAGTTTGAGTACACCTGAATCGCAGTTGCCTGGGAAGTTTCACTGAATCTTCCTTGCGGCATTTGCAGCACAGCCACGGAAATATCACATGAAATCCTTTTCCCAGCCATGACTGTAGCAGACAGCTCAGACAGCGGGAGTGAAAGTATGCAGAAAACCCAAATTCGGCAGTTCCTGCTTCCAGGATTTTGGACTTTGCAAATTACTTCAAGTGTATTTAGCAACAACCCTGGGATATGTTCTAGAAAGGAGGTGCTGAATGCCCACCCACCAAGTTGTTGCATGCTTCATAGCATTTATCACCCATCGCTGTGCACCACTGAGTACAATTTTTCATGAATATAGAAAGCATAACCTTTAAATAAATAAAGGATAATTAATTCTCTTCCATTCAGCAACTAAATCTTGGGGGAGGGTGTGGGGTTTGTGTGTGTGTTTCTTCAGTCTAGTCTCTAATCTTTGCCTGGGGACTGAATCACAGAATCATAGAATTGTTTGGGTTGGAAGCAACCTTAAAGCTCACCTAGTTCCAACCCACCTGCCATGGGCAGGGGCACCTCCCACCTAGACCAGGTTGCTCAAAGCCCAGTCCAACGTGGCCTTGAACACTGCCAGCAATGGGGCAGCCACAGCTTCTCTGGACAACCTGTGCCAGTGCTTCACCACCCTCACAGTACAGAATATCTTCCTAATATCTAATCTAAATCCAGCCTCTTTCAGTTTAAAGCCATTCCCCCTTGTCCTATCACTACACGACCTTAACAGTTGCAGCAGATAATGTTTGGTGTGTGCGTCTTCTGTGTTTCTTGCATAAAGATTTCTTCATCTCATCCTAAAGAAAACCAGTTCATGTGCTCTGAGACCACCCTGTGGTGTGTACCAACACATGATAAGGTCATAATATCACTCCTGGATACCACTGGAACAGAGGTTCCTGTTATGCAGACTGCCAGAAGTCCAGAAGCAAACAAGGAAAAAATTGACAATATGAACATATTCTTCAGCTTCCAACTTTGTATCTTTTGAATCATACGTAAATAAACTGGCTAATGCCATCTAAACCAGCTACTATGCCCATGCTCACCATTGTGATGGATGTGTAGGGGAATCATAGAATCATAGAATAATTTGGGTTGGAAGGGACCCCAAAGCTCACATAGTCCAACCCCCCTGCAGTGAGCAGGGACATCTTCCACTAGACCAGGTTGCCCAGAACCACATCCAGCCTGACCCTGAATGCCTCCAGGGATGGCACATCCACCACCTCTCTGGGAAGCCTGTGCCAGGATTTTACAACCCTCATTGTAAAAACTTTCTTTGTCACGTCCAGCCTGAATCTCCCCTCTTTCAGTTTAAAACCATCACCTTTCGTCCTACTGCAACAGGCCCTGCTAAAAAGTCTCTCCCCATCTTTCTTACAGCCCCCTTTAGGCACTGGAAGGTCTCCCCAGAGCCTTCTCTTCTCCAGGCTGAACAAGCCCAACTCTCTCAGATTCTCCTCATAGGAGAGGTGCTCCATCCTCCTGATCATTTTTGAATGAAGGAAAGGAGTGAAAGGCCATTTCATTCTCCTGCATGTTTCTGACACACTGCTTTGCAGTCACACACGTGCCCAGAAACAGTGTGCTCATTTTCAGATGTCCCTGATGTAAAATACTGATACTAGAATCCTTCTTTGGCAGGGAATGTGTCTACCTGCACTGATTGCTGACAACATGGGGCCCAAACTAATTTATTTCTATCTGAGCAAGTGAGTGAGAAACTTTTCTGTGAATGTATTAAGAGTCGCCAAAAACTTTGCACCCGCACCCTGCCAGCCTTTGGCCCTCCCCTGTGACATGCGCTCACACCAGGCAAGGCGGACTCACGCCCTGGGCCCGGGGCCGCCGGCGCCGTTCCAGGAGTAGGAAGCAAGCGCCCGGCTCCGTTCCCTCTCACGGCGCCCGTCGGAAAAGGCACCGAGAGGACCGGCGGGAGGGGAAGCGCCAGCGCTCGCCAGCTCTGCTGCTGCCCACCCGGCGTTACCAAGCGGGGAGTGCCCACCCCGCCAAACCCGCTCCCAGCCCGGTCGCATGGTGCCATCTAGTGACCGGTGCGCAGACTTGCACCGGCACCCATCGGCACCGCACGAAACTCACCCACCAGCACAGCTGGCAGGCGGCCTCCCCCCTGCATCCCCATAGCTACTGCTGGGAGGAAGCTCCCTACAATGGCACTCTAAAAGCAGGCAGCGAACAAGACACGTGGGCAAAGACACGCAAATTAAAAGGAAGGCCCCAAACGTACCTTTATCTCCCCCAAAACACAAATGTGAATATTCCCCAGACACTTAGTGGCGGGGTGGGGGGGGGGCTGGGAGGTGGGTGAACAGCAAACCAGCCCCATACCATATTCAGCTTCAAGATAATGTGGTTATTTAGCGGTCCCAGAAAGGCCCTAGTGCCAATGCTAACCAGGCTCAGAACAATTACATATTACAAATAAAAAATTACAACTTTTGCAAATGACAAATCAGTAAGGCCCAGGATTTAAGCACAGGATACTTCACCTGGCAGCATCAGTGCAAGACAGGGTAACAGAAGGTTTTATGTTTAGATAGCTCAGGCTATGCCAGATAGTTTCACATAGAGACAAATTGTCCAAGACAAGTTTTTCTTGCTGGAGTTCATGAAGACTTTTGTGGTCTGCTGAGTGATACAGAAGCCAAAGTACAGTTAACCAAATGACCTGTGAGTAAGGCGTCTGATATTAGCCTAAAGGTAATGAGCCATTAGTCAGGTAAGGAAGGTTGTTTATCAGCTGTCTACCTTTTTATGCCTGTAGGATTTAAATTTTCAAGCCACAATTCAAAAGTTCATTTACTTTCAAGTGGAGTGCTTGATTCTTGTATACCCAAGTGATGTCAGACATTGGGGCTTTTTAAAAGGAGGGAAAAAATCCCTTCACAATCACAAAATCAAAAGAGTTTGTAATACTTAATTTGACTTAAAAGATCAGGGCGATCAAGTTAGTGTGGCCTTTTACAGGAGTTTAAAATTATCCAACCATGGCCCCACACATTCAGAAAAGCCTTTCAACTTGTTCTTCCATAAGCATCCAAATAGCCACACTTCACAGTTTTCAATGAAGTTTATAGCATTTTGCCATTTGTCTGACTGTCAGCAGGCAGTATTCATCCAGCAGCAGGCAAATACATTAAGAGAAGAAGGCAAAATTAGATAGTTATGGAGAACTGAGAACTCAGCAGCTGTTTCCCCTTGAATTATCAACTTAGGAGTCCCTTCTGTGCATGCTTGACATGGGAACAAAAGAGGCTGCTGTCCCTCTTCCCGGCCGTGGCTGACAACCTGTGACAGACTATCTGGCAGGCAGCAGACCCATTACTGGGTTACTGGGAAGGCTCAGGAGACATCTATGATGCCACTTTCAGGCAGGTCCTACACCTGATAAAAGGCTGGATAATTCCCATTAGGGCTTTTTGGTGAAATGCCCTCTTGGGGTTTCTGTATGTTTTATTTAGTATTTATACATCAAGTTTCTTAAGTGACTGTAAAAAGACATGAAGCATGTCTCTATCTCTTGAGGGACACATCTCCTGAGATCATCATTCAAGGCCCTTCAAGCTGTCCTGTCTTTCATATATAGCTCATCTCTCAGCTGGTGATGAAGGGTAACCTCTTTTGGCACTTTCTTCATCTGATCTGGACAACCCAGGAGTATGCATGAGTTAACTTCCTGCAGCTCTACATCCTGATTGACGATTAGTGGCATCAACTGGATCCTCCCCTCAAGATATGAAAGCCTTGTCACATGTTGACAGACCTTATTGTTACACACAGTAACCTGAGTTTTATTCTGAAAAACACGCTTTGTCTTGGCCAACATAATTAACATGAGCACTGGCCTGTCTGAGTAAAATTCTTCAATAGTCAAAGTTTTTCCAGGGTTTCAAAAGCATCCAAAGTAATTTTCAGTTCTCAGCTTTGAAACTGGAAAAATATTCTTTTATGTGAAATGTTATTTTGTTGTTTCTAAGACCTGCTTTGCAAGAACATAAAGAAGGGTGGACCATGCTGTAACCATTAAGGCTGCTCAAGGATGATCATTCATTTGAGAAGACAAGGGGAACAACACAAAGTGTGAAAATGTTCATCATTAGAAACCAGAAAATATTACAGACTTTATGAAAATCACCAATTTTTTTTAAAAAAAGTCAAACTAGGATTGGCTTTTAACTTTCAACCATCTGGCAGACTTTCATCCAGGAAATAAAGGCACATTTTTGCATTACATGGCCCAGTGATGCTATTTGGCCTCTGCAACAGAAATGACATAGCTTGTCTGGGAATATGAGTAGAAGACATTTTCTCCTGCTGCCCACAGGACGACAGAGCTGGTCATACAGATAGCCAAGAACCTGACAGTAAAACAGCCTGCAAAGAGCCGCTACCTGGCAAAGTTGGGCTACTGTCGTATTCACAGCTGAACAGCAGATAGAATAGCAAGCAATGTGCCAGAAAATAAGGATTCTGCTTCTCCAGATATATTTACACACAGAAGAGTACAGAAAAAACAGTCAAGAGCAAATCAACCTAAGCAGACAGCCTACGCTGACAGTGACACAAAAGAGGTAGACTCAGATGAATGCTGTATGTGCAATCATGTAAGTCACACCAAACAATTGCATGTTAATACTAGCCCCCAAGCTTTTTGTTATTACTATTTTAAAAGGTTTCATTCTTGTTACAAGGGATTCAGAGGATAAGTCAAATATCTAGGCCTAGTTTCCAGAAAGATTTCTGATTTAGTTTGCTCAATTCTTACATATTCCCAATAAGGTCTTAAGCACCACTGAACTCAACAGAAAAAAGACCAAAAAAAGAGTAAAAAAATTTACTGTGGATCTATATATACAGTCACCATCACAGATTACTTTAGTTATTTGTGCCCACAATTACCTCAGCACTAACTATGCTGACAAGAATTGGCAGTGATTTTAAACATCCTGAAACATACAGTCCTGACAAATGAACTTGCTCTATCAAATTCAAGCCCAGGTACTAGATTATAAATAAAAAGCCAATAATCCAAATCTACCTACTTTCTAACAGCAAACAGGGAGGACTGAAGTTCCCCTCCAGCTTGTGCTCTGTACCATTCTTATCCAATGGTTCACCCTAGAGACGTCTTGCCTTCTTTTTACCTTTCTTTTGTGTCTGTTCTTTATGTTCAGATGAAATGTCAGTCTCTTATTTTAAGATGCAGTTTATGCAAGATGAACCTTTCAGTTAACTACACAACATTTGAAAAGGCTGACTCTAGGAGGATTCCAGGTTCTCATCCTAGATGCCCCCCCTCACTTACCTAATCAAGTCTGTAAAAAGAAAGTTCACAATGTGATAACTATGTTCATTTTGGTCACACCCCACCCAACCATATGCTGTTTTTCAGCAAACATGGAATTTTTGAACGCTGGCAATATGTTGGAGTTTTTTGGGTTCTAAGTGCTGAAATCAAATTACTTCTGGTGTGAAAACTGAAACCACCTCCAGCAACATGTAAGAATTTCTGAAGTTGTTGCAGATTCCACAACATTTTGGGTATGGAACAGAGAAGCTATACCTCTTCTTTCCTGCTTGCTTAAATCAGTTTACAACACAGAGATACTTCAGGTAACTCACTTATAACACATCTATACAGCATACTACAGTATGACATGAATATGGTTCAGCTTTGGGAATAATTAGCTCTGTTGAAGGCAAGCAAAGACAAAGCAGTAACATAGCAACATTTTGCTCAAGACTGTTTGATTAAAACATGCAAGCAGAAAACATGGACAGTTACAAGTTGTTTATTCAAAACTTCTGAATTCCTTCTTTGTTTTGCATGAACAAGGTAATGCATGATGAAAGCATCAAAAGAGGATCTGGGGTTTTCAGTGAATCACCTACAGTTTAAACACATCCTTATATAATTCAAAGAAGGAGGAAGCAGAACTGGCAGTGCAGTTCACTCCTTCTTCAGACACCAAGTTTTCAATATCCAAAGACATTAATAAATCATTGCTCATTGCAAAGTGGCTGCCATGTTTAGTTTAATGATATTAGCTTAAATATATTAATTTCTCTTTAAATTTGGAATTTATAAAATTACATTTATATATTTTGCATATTTTAATAACACAAACCCCACTCTGAATTATGGAGATGTTTCCGCTGGGCCTGGTACGTATATAAAATATACTTGTTCCATTTAAAATTTTTAAACAGTCAGTTATACCATATTCAGATAATGTGTGATTTATAGCTCAAATTACACATATCTAAGAATCTCATAAACTTTACTGTACTTACCCACATACCACCATAGAGATGCATTTAACAAGTACTCTGGGACAGAAAAAGAAACAGAAAAAGAGCTTCCAGTTTTCTGAGCTGACTAAGTCTGTACCAGTCTGTCCTCCAGGTAAAAGACAGGTTTCATTACGAGGCTGCCACAGAGCTCAGATTCTAACACACAGAAAAAAAAGATTTTGTCTCACAAGGCTGCAGTTCCTCATCTTTGAGTCCACCCATCTTGAGTTGCACAGGAACATCTCTCTTCTGCCACCTCAACTTTTCCCTTTTTCCCTCCTCCATCTTTGATTCCCACTGCTGCCAAAACCACCTTGATATTGCCACCAAAAGAGACTTGAAACACCTCCCTAGCCTCTAACAGCTGAAAGCCAACTAACCTACTCCTTAAATAATGCCACTTGACAAAAGAAGGCATGTTTCATTCCCCCTCTTTCTGAGTCCTTGCTGAATAATGGGCTTATCTATGACGTGGATTTCTACCTCAGTCAATACAATACAGATTTCTACCTTTTCAACTACTGCTCTCCCTTGTCCTGCTATAGATACAAGACCTAACTTCTCTACTTTCTGTCTCTTCACCATGTGAGACCTGCAGAAAGCAGGTTAATTTCTCTTTTTCTTTGGTAGTGATGCTCCCTTTCTTCCTTTCAGTTAGTTTATTTCTCCTACCTCATTGTGGCTTCACATACCTAAAATCTTCTGAGCTTTACTACAGTAGTACTCTTGACCCAGCCAAAACCTGGGGTCCTGCTATACTGTCTTTCTAACATCCATACACAGTCTTTCCAGCATCAGCCATTTGGGAGCTGACCCATGGGCCTTATGAACAAGGTTTCCACTCTGTTTACTAACCTGCTCAACAAAGCTCTTCTCAAAAGCTAGCCAGACCACAATGAGTCAGAATCAGTGTTGTAATTGTATTTCTTCTTGAGTTTTTATGAATTACCATCACTACATTGCTGTTTATTAAAAAGGTTTCTCTTCTTGTTTGGCTGCTTTTTGGTTTTGGGGTTTTTTTTCTGCCTTAATGATATACCAGGTTCCAGTACAGGTTGGGGAACGACCTGTTAGAGAGCAGTGTAGGGGAGAGGGACCTGGGGGTCCTAGTGGACGGCAGGATGACCATGAGCCAACACTGTGCCCTTGTGGCCAGGAAGGCCAGTGGCATCCTGGGGTGTATTAGAAGGGGGGTGGTCAGTAGGTCGAGAGAGGTCCTCCTTCCCCTCTACTCTGCCCTGGTGAGACCGCATCTGGAATATTGTGTCCAGTTCTGGGCCCCTCAGTTCAAGAAGGACAGGGACCTGCTGGAGAGAGTCCAGCGCAGGGCAACTAAGATGATTAAGGGAGTGGAGCATCTCCCTTATGAGGAGAGGCTGAGGGAGCTGGGTCTCTATAGTTTGGAGAAGAGGAGACTGAGGGGGGACCTTATTAGTGTATATAAATATATAAAGGGGGAGTGTCACGAGGATGGAGCCAGGCTCTTCTCAATGGCAGACAATGATAGGACAAGGGGTAATGGGTACAAACTGGAACACAAGAGGTTCCACTTAAACTTGAGAAGAAACTTCTTCTCAGTGAGGGTGACGGAACATTGGAACAGGCTGCCCAGGGGGGTTGTGGAGTCTCCTTCTCTGGAGACATTCAAAACCTGCCTGGACACATTCCTGTGTAACCTCATCTAGGTGTTCCTGCTCTGGCAGGGGGATTGGACTAGATGATCTTTTGAGGTCCCTTCCAATCTCTAACATACTGTGATACTGTGATACCATACTGTATAAAAAAGGAAAAGAATTGGATCTTTTGGGAGCTATTCACTGAAAGTTCTCAAGGTACGTAAGGGTAAGTATAATTTTCATTAGCTCTGAAAAACACAATATGCTCCAGGTAAAACTTCAATCACCCTCTGTGGAGTGAGATTTGGTTTTCTTTTTTTTTTTTTTTTCAAGAAGGGAAATAAACACTTTCCTCCCCTAAACCAAACTTTAAATCAAAGCTTCCTCCCAGATGCTCGGATATTCCTTGTATAAGCTTTAACCACACACAGCTGTGTGGTTTTTAGCCCAAAGACTCACACCAGCTCTTTCAGTATTCCCTCAACATCGTGAACCGGCAGACATCAGCATGTGGCTCTGGATAGGTTGGTAATTCCAGCTTAGGAGGGTCAGGAAAATTATGGCATCCTCTTCCACTTCCAGGAAAACCCAAGTATGGGTCTGAAGTGTTTTTCAGACTCTGAAACATTACTTTATTGAATTCTAAATATAAATGTTTATTATGATTTGTAGTTTCAAGCACACAGCATTCTGCATTGGCGTGTTATGGAGCCAAAGGAAGGCCTACTGACGATATGGAATGATATCTTTCCTCCATTTGAATGTTCAGAACTACCTTTGGACAATTAGACATATGACTATATTTCCTAAATTTGCATAAAATGAGAATCACACAGATGGACAACACATGCTTCCCATAAGTCCAGTGTGAAAATTACTCTATCACTTGTCGTTGTACCCAATCTTTCCACATTTCTGGCAATTCACATCTTAAACAAACAAGAATTGTGACAAGCAAAACAGATGGTCTCTCCTCCTCCTTCCTAAAAAGTTCCAAAGGCAGATTTCCCAAAATTCTTGCTTTATAATTGTGCTGTTCTACTTGTCACAGCAGTTTTGAAAGAACTTTCAGTAATACACAAATAGCAGGCCTAAGCCTCTTTTACACCAGGGTCCTGGGAAACTTGCCTGTGAGTGCAAAGAATTGGTGCAGGGAATGAGCAAAAACCCCCAGATCTTCTAGGTGAATTTCAAGGGGTGTCAGTCAAATCATTTAAAGCAGCTTTGCTATTCAAAGTCTAAAACGTAGATTCTGTTTCTTTCTCCATTTATAAACTAGAGTGTTAATTGGTGTGTGGCATCAGCTCATTATTCAGCATGTAGGAGCTTAATCAAACCTTCATATTTGCAAAGAAAAAAACATCCTGCAACAAACGGCACTCCTAATCAGTGGCACATGAACATTGAGAGCATTCACAATGGATATACAGCTAATACTGACTTTGTCTCCCATTGTGGTCTCACAGCATATAAACCTTCTAATTTCTCTTCTACCTCCACCCCATGTGGTCTTCTGCTCAAATGTACCAACTGTGGCTACAGGTATCCATCTCCCACACAGGAAGAGCTGTGCAGTGTTTAGAATGATGGGACAGGCAAATGAACCTTGCAAGAGTTATGTCGACATAAACCACTACATGTCAGTAACTTATGAATTAGCTGATTACGGGCAAACAATGTCAGATGTGGAGAAATGTTCCAGGAAACCATGAACAAAGCCTCAGAAAAGAAACTGTAAAAATATGACCAAGAGTAACCAGGTTCTGTTTCTAAGCAACACAACCTGAAAAACCAACCCTTTACTTCACAAGAAACACACATTAATAACACAGCCATCATGACAGTAACCTTCTTAGCTTTTGAAACGCCATTTCATGTATTTCTCTAAGTCTATACAGCTACATGTATACATTTTGTAGGCATAAAAGTTAATCAGACTTACAGGAGAAGCTGAATCCATATATTTTCACTGTTGCATATGAGCAAGCAGGAGAAAGAAGTCCCCGGTTAAGGTATTGCTAAAGAAATAGTAAGTGCGCATCCCACCAGAAAATGATGTGTGAGCCTGGCTCTCCTCTTAGTGTGTATGTTCTCCCACTATTAGTCTATCATAGAAAAGATGGGGTATCGTTACCGCTGTCTTAAAAGAAAGCAACTGTTTTTAGCTGCATTTTGAGAGAAGTCTGGTCTGTCAGAGCGGCATCTGAAAACACCTCAGCCTCTCAGCCAAGTTAGAGGAGGAAAATCTATTTACTAAGCACCGTAAGTTGATGGAGAGATCTGTGGCAACCCTCAACATGCACAGAGAGGCAGCTTCGGGACCCACTAAGTAGTAGGTTGGCAGATGTTATTTTCCAGACTCAATATCAGGCTCACGCGCCTGAGGAGCTGTCTTAGGTGTCCCAGTTTGGCTCTAAGCCTTGTTTACAGGCAGGGAATTTCATCCCCCACTCAGGAGACAAAGGGAAGGCTACATATTGTCTGTTACCCTGCAAGCTTGCACCTTTCCAATGTCAGATTTGGAAGTATGATTTTCTCACTAAAAACATAAATTCAGATGCTTCTGAGTATGAGCAGCAAACAGTAGCAGGACAGAGTGCTAAGAAAAGTTTTCTGGTATCTGTAGGCCATAATCATTGAAGTTAGCTCTATAATTAACTGACTGGACGGCATCTAAGGCTGATTTGCTGAGAACAAGAGGATAGAGAGACTCTTACTAACGAGCAGGATCTGCCGCTTTCACTTACATTGAATATCATTTCACTGCCTGAACTATCTCTTCAGTTTTAGTTGACCAAGTCAAGACATCATTAAATAAGGTTGAGCAGTAATTTATGCTGAAAAGACTTCCACTGGTACTACTGGACTACTTCTAGAACAAGCTCATTTAGTTTCTATACCTCCAACTCATTGGAGTCTCTGCTTTACATGTGAAAAATACATCTACACTGTGGAGTCAGAACAAACAGTGCTTCAGCTGCATTTAAAACTAGATGAGGCATCTCTTCAGCGCTTACACCTACAGGACAGACCATTTCTTAGAAAAGTAATTAGGCTAAATATGAAGGGATCATTGAAAGTGAGATCACAAAACACGTGCAGGAAAACAGGGGAATCGGGCTCAGTCAGCACAGGTTCATGAATGGCAGGTCCTGCTTGACCAACCTGATCTCCTTCCACAATAAGGTTTGATCACCTGATTGATGGGGAAAAGGCTGTGGACATTGTCACTTGGACTTTAATAAAGCATTTGGCACTGTCTCCCACAGCATTCTGGAGAAACTAGCTGCTCATTGCCTAGATAGGTGGATTCTTCACTGGGTTGGAAACTGGCTGGATGGTAGAGCCCAAAGAGTAGTGGTAAATGGTATCACATCTAGTTGGTGACCAGTCACTAGTGGTGTCCCTCAGGGTCCAGTATTAGGGCAAGTGTTGTTTAATATCTTCATTGATAATCTGGATGAGGGGATTGAGTGCACCCTCAGTAAATTTGTGGACTACACCAAGTTGGGTGGGAGTGTTGATCTGCTGGAAGGTAGGAAGGTTTTGCAGAACAATATGAACAGGCTGGAGCGGGTTGAAACCATTGTGTGAGGTTCAACAAGGCCAGGTGCCCGCACTTGGGCCACAACAACCCCATGCAATGCTACAGGCTTGCAGGAGAATGACTGGAAAGCTGCTTAGGGGGAAAAGGACCCTGGGGTGTTGATTGACAGCTGCTAGAAATGAGCCAGCTTGTGCCCAGGCAGCCAGGAAGTCCACCAGCATCCTGGGCTGTATCAGTAGTAGTGTGGCCAGCAGGGCCAGGGCAGCGATCGTCCTGCTGTACTTGGCACTGGTGAGACTGCACCCTGATACTGTGTTCTGTTCTGGGCTCCTCACTACTAGAGAGATATTGAGGTGCTGGAGGGGGTCCAGCGGAAGGCAGTGAAGCTGATGAAGGGCCTAGAGAGCAAGTCTTATGAGGAGCAGCAGAGGGAACTGGGGTTGTTTAGTGTGGAGAAGGCTCAGGGGTGTGCCTTATCGCCCTCTGCAACTACCTGAAAGGAGGATGCAATAAGGTAACTGTTGGTCTCTTCTCCCCAGTAACAGGTGATAAGGCAAGAAGTAACTGCCTCAAGCTGTGCCAGGGGAGGTTTAGGTTTGATATTAGGAAAAATTTCTTCACCAGGAAGGTGATCAGGCATTGAAATACTGGGCTGCCCAGGGCAATGGTGGAATCACCATCCCTGGAAGTGTTCAAAAAACCATGTAGATGAGGCCCTCAGTGATATGACTTAGTGGTGGACTTGGCAGTCCTGGGGCAATGGTTGGACTCAATGAGCTCAGTTTTTTTCCAACCCAGTTGATTCTATGATTCTATCATTTTTTCTGATGAGAAACCTTTTTGTAATTTCAAAGCCAAAACACAGAACTCATTTTGTATCTCAGAAATGGTCCTGGATTGCAAAGGGAAGGAACAGTAAAAGACCTTGTAGTAAAAAGTACATATAATTTATAGGCTGAACATTTCCTTCCAGGGACATGTGTTTCTGTTTCTGCTATCATCCACACAAGCAGAAGTGTAATTACTTCACACAACTGAAAGGCAGCTATACACAACCTCTGCCTCTCAACAAACAAACAAATACCTCTGAAGTGGAAAACTGTAGACAAAAAGAAATGAGATTCCTGGGAACGCTTGTGCCATTCGTCATGTCACTTTCTGGTGGTCAAAACTTCTGCTGCAAGAGCATCCACCCTAACTTCAAAAGCCATGTGCCCCTCCTAATAAGCGTGCAGGAATCTGCCTGGCTTGAAGGACCCAAGGGCATTGCACAGATAAGGAACAGCATAGGCCAAGTTCTTTAAAACTAATCGCTGCAGTCTGGCAAATTTTTGGCATGCAGCCACCCCCAGCAGCCATTCAAAAATGCCAGGTGGCTCCCTCTTGCCAGCAAGATTATTTGGCAGAGATTTTGAAATGAAGCAATTCAAAGTGAAAATCATCTGCCCTTTCCAAACAGAACTGTCTTAAACACTTGATTAGATTTCAATCCAAAATAGATATTTTTCTGTTCAAATTAACTGACTGCAAAATAAGCCATTTTTGTCCTAGCCTGTCTGGCTGATCGTGTGCGCCTTGTGACGGCTTTGTGGTATTTCTGCACACTACCTTTTCTCAGGCGTGGGCTCTATTGTGGAAACTGGCAGGATATATTGTAAA
The DNA here is from genome assembly GCF_963264785.1 of Psittacula echo. NCBI lineage: Eukaryota > Metazoa > Chordata > Aves > Psittaciformes > Psittacidae > Psittacula > Psittacula echo. The sequence goes on from NC_137737.1 coordinate 124,105,816, forward strand.
TGAGAATTATATTTTAGTAATCTCGGTAAGCAGGAACTTCATATTAATAAAAACTCTTGTGAGCCACAATACACATCTGCCAGCAGCTTCTTGCCAGTTGGTATCTCATCTTCAGCAGCAAGAATTACTAGGAGAAAAAAACCCTAATCCTGGGTGCTAAATGTGGGTAAGTGTAGTTGAGAGGCTGTTAACAACTTTAAGTTTGTTTATAAAATATTGAATAGTCAGAGCTGAGCCTGAACTAGTTTTATAAGTTTTCTGATCTCAGAAATATTTCCAATTGTGAAACTGCTCTAAGATCTTATTTTTGTGGGGTTTAGCATCAAATAATTTTATTCCCTAGTTGAAGACAACTTTTTGTTTCAGAACTTATTTACACCACAAAGAATTTAAAGTTTAAAAAAATCAATATCCAAACACATTTTAATTGACCTGACGTTAACTACCTTCACTTGCTTTTCTTGCTGGTTTGTTCACCAGCGGAGGAAGATTGAATGGGAGCAGGTGAAAATTTTCAAAATTAAAAAAATACAGGAAGTCAAATAAAACAAGTAGGAGTATCTGGTCAGGGTAAATCAGCCCTTCTTCCAGCAGATGGCTGCCCAAGACAATAAGATGCTGGTTGCTTCCCTGCTACGGCCAGCCGGCCGTCACTGTAAGGTACAAAATATCCTTTACCAGTGCTGCTGGGTGTTAGAGGCATACAGTTTACCCTACAGTACAGTACCCCTCTCAAAGCCCAAACTAAAGAGATTTGCCAGAGGCTACCAGCCCATCAGCAGACAAGGTCATCCTTTTGCCTTCTAGCTTGGTACTTTGGCACCTCCAAGTGGGCTCCATTGCCCACAGGATGCCAGAGGAGCCTAGTGTGCACACACAGCATTCAGAAAGTGGCCCACCAAAAATGGCTTGGAGGACATAGAAAATCTCCACTGGAGATCTCACAAGATGTCCAATAACCATTGGCACTCCAGCCATGAAGCTTATTTGAAAGGTGGCACACTCACCCTTCCTATTTCCTCCCACCTTCACAGCATAGCCTTCAGGTGGCTCCTTGCAAGCCCTCAGGTCCAGGGTAGGTGATTTCTAGTCTTGGCTCACTTTTTCTTAGGGAAAGAATTTTTTTCCTAAGAATAGTATTCTGCACATTTGTTGAACTCAGCCTGTCTGCCTGTATTCTTTTCCTACACCACCATGTGACCTTCCATCTAACCTCAGATGAAGCCACTTCAGCCCCTCCACTCAACTACCTACCTGAAAAACAGAGACAACCATACCTAGAGGATTCACTACAGGCTGAACATTATTAGGCAGAATTCATACTATTGCAAGGAGCATTTTGCAGTCCACAGTACTTAAGTATCAGAGATTTACTTGGCTTTTCCCATGCTACAAAGCAAAACGGCTCAAAATCAAAAGCAAATTGGCTCAACAACTTCATTATGATTTTCACAATTACTGTAAGACTGAAAAAAAAATGCATCTTCATAGGTATTTAAAGGCCAATAGGGACCTCTTTAGGCTTGTCTTCTTGCATAGCAGTATGTAATTCTTTTTTCCTAGTAATTCCTCCACCAAACCCATCCATGGTTTGGATGTAGCAATTTTCATCCTTTTTGACTTGCGCTTTTCAAGGAGAGGTGCTAACTTCTGTCAAGCCTGCAGGCAATAAAGCTGCCTTTTTAAGCTCTCCTTTGAGATCTCTTACAAATAGACTACAGAGACTAACAGTCTCCTGATTAAATTGATTAGAGTTTATTGTGTTCTCTGCTTCAACCATTTGCACTCCTGTCTCCAAAGAGCTCTTTGCTCTCATGGACCCAGGCAACCTTGCAGAGAGTAGCAGAACTTCTAGCCAGATGTGATGTTTAAGGTATGAGGAAGTTGGAGAAAGCAATTTTCCCCCACCACTGGTTTAAGTCTGCCACCCTCTGGACAGTGGTCTGAATCGTCTTTTCCAGACCACCAAAATCTTGAGATAAAGCTCAGTGAGGTCCAATAGGTTGCAGATCCAAACCAAAAGCCAACTGCATACATATAATATTGAGTCTTGCTTATCCCAACCAGGAGCAAGATGCAAACTTTTTACTGTTAGCTCTATAGCTTGTTGCTGAAAGCAGACATGATCCTGTGACATGAAGTACTGAAATTCATTCTCAGATATTAAAAGTCTACATAATCTGCTTCTACTCTTGGACTACTGCTCGCCTTTCCATTGTACCCATTGCAAACAGAGACATGAACTGCAGCACCACCCAAGTTAGAAGATGTGCTATCAGGCAAGGCTTTTGCCATTAAGGCCATGTTCCTATCTAATTAAATTTTTCTACTTTTTGGATAATTATTTTCTCTATTTTAAGGTTTATATTTTGCCCCAGCTCCCTTCTCTGTCTCAAGGAGAAGGAAGCTAGATAGCGCTGTGCAACAGAGGGTCATTGTCTTTAAGGGGACTGCACAGGGTATTTTTCACTTTACCTTGCACTAAGCAGCAAGTCCTTTACAAAGAGTGCCAAGGCAAAATGCAAACTGTCTTATACAGCAGGAGGCTACAAAAACATGTGAATAAAGTAAGCACACCAAACCTCCAGATGGGCAGCAGACTATATGAAAAAGTTTTCTTAGCAGAGAAATAAACATGTAGTCCAGCAGTATTTCTTTCTATCCTCTCCTACTAGCTTGAAGCCTTACAACCCATAAACCCAGTAGATTGATTTTAAGGTTTAGTATTTACTATTGTGTTCCCAGGCCAGGTCAGACTATTCCTTCTTGAGTAAAAATTCTAGGGCTTTTTATTAGATGCTCATAATGGCATCTTACTCATGCTCCTTGGAAGCAGTGAGCCTCAGTGGGCAATTTTATATGTGATCAGATTACAATGGACAGAAATGTAATGAAAGTGCTGCATAAACCAGTTAAAATTGAAAGCCTGCATTTCTAAAAGCATCTTATTGTTCAGTAGATGGGGAAAAGAAGAAGAGAGATTCATAATGAAGAGAGAAATGTCAGAAACATTTGTTCTTATGGAGAGCAAATTGACCAACACCCTGTTCTTAGAAAAGCAAAAGATGTCTTCACACAATTGGGCTGTGACATTACAAACTAAGAAAATTAATCGAAGCACTCAGTGCCTTACAATAGGAAAAAACCTACCTGTCCAAATTTCATCCAACTGTTTTGTTTATGAGCTTTGTGAGATGAAATACTTTATTGTGTGACATACAGTACATACTGTGACATGGCCACAGCATCATATTCCAGACTCATTCTGTGCGTGGAATAGCTGATGTGCAAACTCTTCTTAATTCTTTCTGTGTGCTTTCTTTCAAAAGATTGTTCATGTATTATTTGCAGTGCCACAGCCCAATGTCTTACCAAGTAGAAAGGTATTCATTACCTGCTGGAAGCTTCTGTGATGATGTATTTCACAACAGTTGTTCCACAGCCATTATGAATTTGTCTCTCTGGTATGCCCCAGAGATGAGAGCAAGAGCACTTCGCAGAAGGAAAGCTGAGGCATGGGGTTATTGGGTGCAATTTAGTTGATTGTTCTTTGGTGCTTTTGCAAAGTTTTTAACATTTTACATCATCATGCAACAGAGAAACATAGAAAAAATTTCATAGGTATAACTCATGTAGCATAACGTCTTAGCTGTGCAACAGAAATTGACATCACACCTAGTTGTCCAAGTGACGATCCTGAGATGATCTTGCAGACAAAATATTCAGTGGCCATTGCTAGAGACTTCACATCCAGTAGTGACTGACTTAAGGTTGCACAGACAATGCTGATTTAGGTATTTCCCCACAGCAAGCTTCGTTGCACAGACCTATCTTTTTCCTTATGCATAAATAGAAGTAAAACTGACGTTTCCAAACCCACTGTAGACACAGTTTACAGTTATGTCCCCCACCCCTGTAGTCCCTCATACCTGCCCTTTGCCACCTCAGCTTCTCCCTCTGCTCCTAGCAAGAGTCATCTTCCTCTCTTTACTGTACGCTAGCTCAGATTTTCAGTCCCTACCAGCACTTCCAAACATTTTTTTCCAGCCTGTGTCTTTCTGCCATTCCTCCTGCAATCCAGTGTGACAGATTCCCCTGTTTATCATGCAGACACAGTGAGAGGGAGCACCTAGAGAGGAAGACCAGGTGTGTAAGTTTGGCAGCTATGACCACCTGGCAGACACAAAGCAGAGCAGGGTCTCCTCATCTCACAGTCCCAGATAATAAACCCCAGAATAATCCTTATTAGTTAATGGTCATGTCTACCCTCTCTTTTTGAGGAACAACAACCAACCTGTGACAGCTACACCAATAACAGGTTTTGAACTGCTTACATCTTATCAGTAACATAAAACTCTCTTCTATGGTGTGCCACCAGTAAATGACACAGCAAGGCACACTTTTTTGTAGCATGTGTTGTAAAGCTTTCCTTTTAGTAAGATCAGATTTCGTTTTTTTGGTCTCAGTGTGGAATTCAATTCATTAAATAACCAGGATCTTTTCTTGGTTAAAGCAGGGCCAGGAAGATCTGCCATAACTTTTTAACACTGAGCAGCAGAGAGAAAGGGATGAAAAGGCTAAACAGTCAAAAGATTATTCAGTGTCTGACACTCAGTGGTCAAAATCTAGTACTGCAGTTACAATCCTGCTACAGAAATCCGTACTGCCTCGCAAGTGACCTAGTTCAAAAGTGACCCCATTCAATATACCAATAGAAATATTAAAGGGAACATCATCTGCCATTTTAGGATTTTATTAGCATGTGGTTTTAAGCTACGGGATCTGCACAGTGAGAATTAAAACCAGGATTTCTATTACAGGTAATTGAAACTGAATAGAAGTACAAAATCCAAATACTCTAATTATTTCAGAATTCATAAAATAATTTCTGTCTGATCTTAAACTATTGAGGACATTTTTTTTTTTTTTTTCACATTTTTGTGTCTTGAAAAATACCGGTCATGTTACTGGCGTATTTTAATGAAACTTTGTGATGATTTTAAGCCTACAACTTTGGGAAATTTTAGGGGAAAAAATAAAAAAATATGAATTTAATCCCTCAAAAAATTACCTACCTGCAATTACTGAAGCTACCTTATTTCAAAATAAGCCATTAAGTAAAAATAGACACAACTAAGAATTACTAATAAACTTCACAAAGCTATTTAATTTGCTGCAAGAGAAATCAGAATGCCTCAGTATATTATTGTTAGGCAGGAAATAAAGTCTTTTATAACATAATACAAGGAAAAAGAATATTCTAAGACAGAATATAAATAAAGATGTCCCAAAAGGCCTTTCACTGCATAGTATCAGAGAAATTTAGGCTTTGTTTTGCATCTACAGACCTACATTGAAGACAGACTGGAACTGATGCCCAGTCAGAGATGGCAGGAATGATAACATGGTCTTCTGAGAATATTACTTACACTGCTTCACTAGCTACAAAAATTGTTGTGACCAAACCACTCTAGCCTAAGTGAGTAACTATGACTGATATGATGGGCACCAGAAATGCAGGTCTAACTCTGCAGGTTCAAGGAGTCTTATGAACTACTCCAAGAAAACAGCAGCACAAAACAAGAGGTAGTCCATACCCACTAGTGTCACATTTCATGTAGGGAATACAGATTATCCTAGGAAGAAAAAAAAATAAATCAAAAGAGTTTGTAACTGAATGCAGGAGATTTAGGTAAATTCCTACAAAATCCCTTTGCATAGCAAGGAACAGTTTGGCCAGAGATATATACTGTTGTCCAAGAGAGACATTCAAATAAAGCCACAGGATATGTCAAAGAGGAACTCAAAGTAAGAGATAAGTTTGGTTCTTCACACGTTTAAGAACTAGAATGTTCTGGATTACCTTCAGAGCACTGACGGCTGGGTTTTGAGTCCCAGCCATGTATGCCAGAAATAATTCTGTGTATCTTCAAAAGTCACGGTTTTTACACAACAGGATTTTCTCTATCTCAGAAATCAAGCTGGTCACACACCCTGTAGCATCTTCATTAATGACCTGGGCAAACAGACAGAGTGCACCTTCAGCAAATTTTCATGTGATACCAAACCAGGAGGAATGGCTCTGATTGGGATATGTGCTGGCAGCAGGTTGAGGGAGGTAAACCTCCCCTAGTCAGCACTGTTAAAACTCATCTCTAGTGCTGGGACTAGGCTTGGGGTCCCCTGTGCAAGTGTCTGGGGAAGGGCCATAAAGATGATTCAGACACCAGAATATCTAACATAAGGGGAGGGAGCTGGGCTGGTTTAGCCTGGAGAAGAGAAGGCTTGGGAGGATCTTATCTATATATATAAATTCTTGATGAAAGGGAATGAAAAAGATGGACAGAGGCTCTTTCCAGTGGTGTCCAGTGCAAGAGGCAATGGACACAAATTGAAATGAAAGAAATTCCTCTTAAACATAAGTTGAAATTTCACTTTTTACCATGGGGATGGTCATACACTGCCATAGGTCACCCAGAGAGGTTGTGGGGTCATCATCCTTGGAGATACTTGAAACTCAGTGGGGCATTGTCTTGACTAACCTGCTATAGGTGAACCTTCTTGAGTAGGGGGTTGGGCTAGATGATATCCAGAGGTCCTTTTCAACCTCAACCACTCTGTGATTCTATGAAATGTATGGTTTTGACTTCCCTCTGGCGATGGACTTCCACACAGTGCTTTTGCTTTTACAGTGCTCAAAAGGCACTTAGTCAAGGCCAGTAAAAACAAAAGTTACAAGAAGTGTTGGAGAAAGAATTGTTGTTAGCCCAGGAAAACTAAAGGATACATTACACCAGAAAAAGAGGGGGAAAAATATAATTTATTTTCTTGAGAAGCTTTAGGCATTTTCAGCATCTTGAAGAGAATATTTAATGCATGAAAGTTAGACTTTCCATGAAACATGCAATAAAATGTCTTTACCTTCACTTTACCTTATAAATTATCTATATAAAAATCTTAGCAGAAGTAGTCCCTAAGTGAAGTCACCAAAGGTGAATCACGCAATGTACAAATAAGGATAAACCTGATATTTTTGTCTCAAAATTTCCCTGTTACAAATAACAACTCAGTACCACTTGAAGCATGAGTGAGACGATTTCTTGTCAGACAGTAATATTTATTGTTACCCCTTATTAGGCATGACATGAGACCTTGAGCAGCAAAAAAAATTACTCTTTAACATTCAAACAAAATACCTCTGTTGGTTTTCGCTTTTCACTATAACTACAACATGAAAGGAGGCGGTTTTATGCTAAAAGGTTTAGTGGGTTTTTTATGAAAGACCTGCAACTGTGGTAAATGCTGCATATCCTCAAGCTCTGACTAATAAAACTGTTGTGATATTCTACAATGTGCTGTATGTAAGGAACAGATGTAAAAAAGACACGGACAAAGAAAGCTTTACAAATATTTTAAAGAATTTCTAAATGCCTTCTGAAGACTGTAATTTATTTTTTTTTTTGTATGTGAAGTCAGGTTCTTACCCTTAGAAATCTATTCAAGTACAGTAATAATTTTTTTTGAAAAGGGCTTAAAGTCTACTGCTGAAAAACAATGACAAGAAGAAGTGATGTAAAAAAATGTAACTTAAAATGTCACTAGGTAGGATTAGTTAAACTTTTTCTGTGTAAACTTTTTTGATAAATCAGAGGTCTTCATGAAAAGTCAGGACTTAATGAACAAGTATTTCTGAGCAGGAAAAATGCAGCCATGCAACAGAATTCATTTACCAGCCAAAACAGGACAGAAAATCTCTCCAAAACTTTTTTTTCTTTTTCCCCCAACTTTTATCTCAAATCTCTGGGGAAAAACGTGGTATGAGGCATCCTGTGGTAACATGCCCATGATATAGCGTCCTGTAGTCCATTGGCACTTGGGCCTAGGGACTAATAACCTCTAACCCTTAGTCCTGGGGAGTATAATTTTGAAGAAAAGATTAAATATTTTGAGGAAAGAAATAAAATCTGTAATTTTTTGAATAGGTGCCTTACTGTACTCTTTGAAAGGTAGTTGGATAATCGGCTAGAGAAAAGTGAGGTGATGAAAAACAATACCACTTCACAACATGTCCTGTTGCGGCATACTTTAATGTTAAAATCAGACATACATATGTGCCTTAACAGAATCACAGAATCCCAAGGGTTGGAAGGGACCTCAAAAGATCATCTAGTCCAACCCCCCTGCAAGAGCAGGGTAACCTAGAATACATCACACAGGAACTTGTCCAGCCGGGCCTTGAATATCTCCAACATAGGAGACTCCACAACCCCCCTGGGCAACCTGTTCCAGTGCTCTGTCACTCTCACAGTAAAGAAGTTTTTCCTGATGTTCACATGGAACCTCTTATGCTCCAGTTTACACCCATTACCCTTTGTCCTATCACTGGACATCACTGAGAAAAGCCTAGCTCCATCATCCTGACATTCACCCTTTACACATCTGTAAACATTGATGAGGTCACCCCTCAGTCTCCTCTTCTCCAAGCTAAAGAGACCCAGCTCCCTCAGCCTCTCCTCATAAGGGAGATGTTCCACTCCCCTAATCATCTTTGTGGCTCTGCGCTGGACTCTTTCAAGCAATTCCCTGTCCTTCTTGAACTGAGGGGCCCAGAACTGGACACAATATTCCAGATGCAACCTCACCAGGGCAGAGTAGAGGGGGAGGAGAACCTCTCTTGACCTACTAACCACACCCTTTCTAATGCACCCTAGGATGCCATTGGCCTTCTTGGCCACAAGGACACAGTGCTGGCTCATGGTCATCCTCCTATCCACCAGGACCCCCAGGTCCCTTTCCCCTTCACTACTTTCCAGCAGGTCAACCCCCAACCTGTACTGGTACATGGGGTTGTTCCTCCCCAGATGCAAGACTCTACACTTGCCCTTGTTGAATTTCATCAAGTTTCTAACACATACATATACATATGTATTATGTATACATATAGCCTTAACACATACATATTCATATGTATTATATTCTATGTATCTGACAGTACAAAACCAACCTTTTTCTGCATTAGGAGTGAAAATGTTCTCTGCAAATTAAGCTGTAGCCTTTCCAGCAACTGTTTGAAAATGAAGCTACATCTAGACTTTTATCTACTAGCTTCTGTGTCAAGAAAATCAAGGCTGCTGAAGTCTGCTATGGTATCATGGGAATATGTTTGGAGGATGCTGTTTCACCAGTAGCTTTTCAGCTTGAACTGACATTTCTCACTATTCATAGCCATCAATGTCAAAAACTATAGCAGGTTTTGCAGCAAAGTTTCTACATTTGCCTTAAAGGGTGTCAGTCAGCCTATGCTCTGTGCAGTTAGACAGGCTCAGTGGGCAGCAGGACTCCCAGCTGTGCTGAAATGCAGTCTGCACAAACACCCATGCTAGACACCTAACCATCCTGACAGCAGCTATACTCAGAGGAGGGCACACTTTTCCCCCACACAGCTGATGCTCTCCCTCTCTGTAACTGCAATAGCTTTTCACTGGAAGTAGGAGTTGGTGTTACTATGGTAGAGTGTTTTTGCTTGTCTGTTGAAAGGTGTATAATAGTAAGCACAGGGTTGAATGAATGTGTCATCTGCCAGACTCTGCATACATTGAGCAGAAAGGGAAGCTGAGCATTCAAGCTGTTTTCAAAGTGTGTCTCCTGATGATTACAGGGGGGTTGACTGGCTGCAACACCTCATCTCATTTCAACACCTTGTTTTGAACTCAGACCTTTGAAAGATACGTTTCGTAGGTGGGAGACATAATAGTAAAATTAAGATATCAAACACTTTTTCAAATGTATTTCTAATGCTGCTCCAGACAGAAACTTAGCTTTCATCTGCATGCATGAAATTTCCAGTGAGTTGAGTTCTGTAGCCTTCCACTCACCACTAACTGGTGGTTAGACACCACCAGACCTTTCTCAGCTAAATAATATAAGTAAGTAAGTAAGTAAATAAATAAATAAACAACCGAACGAACAAATAAATAAATAAATAAATAAATAAAGTATGCAAGGCCTTTACCATGGCTAATCAGAGGAAGAGAAATAAACAGCTTTCATCCTATAATAAGAGATAAACTAACTCAAAAGTAATTAGCAAAAGGGAGCAATTAATGTGATGAACAAGCAAAATTAGCCCACTTAGAAACTATCCATCTAGTCACCATGTAACAGGAAATAAATTTTCAATATTTTTCCATGGGAAAAATTATCTGAGGGCAGCAAATAGGAAAAAGGATGATCCTACTATCAGTTTGGAAAATGTGGTGACAAAGGTTCCTTTTTTGCTCTTTCACCCCCTTCAGGAATAAAAAGAAGAGGAATGTACTCATGATGAAGGAACATATCCAACTATATCCAATTCAAGGCTGCTGAGGAGTAGATTTACTCAAGCTGCAACTGAAACACAAATTTCAACACAGCTTCTTCCACAAGTCATATCCAAATTAGGGGGTGTTCACAGTATACATCACAGTCATCAAAAATCACAGCACAGTGCTCAAAGAGTAGTTTATTGTTCAAGCTGTCCAGTTTCTCAGTTTCATCTATTTGCATTATTGGTGTTGAACTCCACCATTCAAAGAACCAACAGAAAGCGCACAAGCTTGAGGGCTTCAGAGGATGTCCTTCGTGCATGAGAAACTGTATGCAGTACAGCTGGAAAAAGGAAATTCAGTGTTTTTCTTCCATCTTATTTTTGTGATTCCAGCATGAGGGGAGCAAGATTTTCATACAGGAAGAATTAGGGAGTTAAAGTGACCTCTTCCATCTTTATTTGTACTATTTGTAGCATACTTATCTCATTCCACTCTTGCCTAATGCTACAGATTTACAGTGCCAACAAACGTAACAAATGAACTGAATTCACCTTTAAATCCCAGGAAATTTTAGCAGCCTGTATCCACTGAAATCACACTGTTATTGCAACAGCTCTGGATAATAAACTCCTAACTGGACTGACAGAAGTCTAGTCTTTGTTGAATACCTCCGCTAATTATCTCAATACAGAACAAGCTGTTTACTTTAATGTTTATTTTCTTGAAACACAACAAGACTTCATTGTTTGAATTACTGCATAAATATGGAGCTGAGAAATAGTCACTGGTGAACATTATTCATGGATGTAGAGGTCTTAAATGATTCAGACTCTGATTCACTCACATCCTCAATAATTATCTCCACAAAAGGGAACACATTTTAAAGAACAAGATGTGAAATTAATGTTCTGAAGAATTTGTAAAACAAAACCTCTACAGATTTTTTCAAGTTCACTGTGAATTGTTACTGACTCCTAATAGCTCAATCAGGAGTCTTTAATTTTTAAACAACCATGGTACATGGATTTTTTTTTTCATTATAAAATCAGAAGAGAATTGTGAAGTAACTGGAAACTTTTAGAATTACTTCATGTTAGTTTAGACCCATTAATGCTGCACTTCTGCTTTCATGAGAATACATGGGGTTTAAATCACTGGATTATATTGTAGAAAGATTAGCAATTCTGTCAACTTCCAGAAGAGTCTTTACTAAAGCCAAAACTTTTGGGAGATTTACTGTAAAGTTCTTTCGGACATCTACTTGAAAATTAGGAGCAGGTTTTTCCTTCTGTTCTTGACTTTAATCAGCCATGTAAGAGAATTTTAAAGTATCTTTAAAAACTCCATCACATGCAACCTAGAAAGCAACAAACCTGAGATTTGGGTTAAGTAGCTGACAAGCATTTCTGTCCTTACGCATGAGAAAGGTGTTCTATAAAGATTAGTTTAAGAATTCTTTGGAAGTCTTAGATATTTGAACAAACATTGTGTGTTGTAGTCTTGTCTCAGAATACCTGACTTTGTTAATTGAATGTACCACGTGGTATTGTATTTTTCTTAGCTATGTCATGCTTTTCTACTTTTGGTTTTCAGTCATGCAATCAAGAGTGTTCACAATACCAAGTGATGTAAATCAGCCACACAGCAAAACATAGCTTAAGAAAATTGTTTGTATGAACTATTTGATGAATACTCCTGAATAACAAATATGGTTTTGCAGATAAATGAAAATCTAATCGCAAACCATTCATGGGCAAAGAAAGGGGCTAATCTTTTGACAAATGCTATCAGGTAATATTTATTCAGTTTTAACTTTGGTATTCATTTGAACCTTTGAATATCTATAAAATCTGAGGAAGTTTTCTCATTCTGCTTGAGGTGTGCCCAGGTCTAACAGAGTGATGCTATAATTAAGGTTTGCCTCATAACTATAAGAGATTAATCTAAATAATGAAATTACTACCTAGTATTATTTTATATTTGCTTGGATCACCAGGAAAATCGTTGAGCCACAGGTTTGACTAGATGACCTTCGGGTGTCCATTCCAATCTACATAATACTTTGATTCTATTTCCGGAGAAATCATGAGGTAACTAATAGCGTAAATCTTGCACCAGGATCAACATTTGCATAGAAACCTTACGTGTTCTTCCCTAGGTTTAATAAAGTTCTACCTGATTTGTACAGGTTGTATAATCATAGAAAATAGGGCTACAAGAAGAAGATGCGTGTAGTTTGTCTCCCTCCATCTAGTCCATGATAATCATTTCATTATGAGACTGGCATCTATAATAATTAAATGATGTAAGTTCTGTTAGTGCCATAAGATGCCACATGGGCGATTAAAGTGAAAGTGTATTCCATGTAGAAAGATTACCCATTTAATTTCATACTTTGGGCTGTACATATTTTGATTATGAAAAGCTCAGGATGATACAAGATTCGTTTATTCACAAAACGCCACTTCTTAGGAACTGTCTTCACCATTCAAGAGTAATAACACTACAGCTACTTTCATTGACTGGATAGAGATTTCTGATGAATGAAAAGGTGTTGGGTTTGGGTGATTTTGGTTTATTGGTGATTTTTACTTTGAGAACATAAAACAGAAGACGGAAAATACATGTCTTGATAATGAGGTAAGAGAGCAAGAATACATAAGGCTGGAGTGCAAGAAATGGAGAAGAAAACAGTTGCAATGGCCCAGGTGAGAAAAGTGGTAGGGAAAAATAAGTGGTGATAATGAGGCTCAGATAAAAAAGGGTTGCAAAACACTTGAACCAATAGATGTAAAAAAACTGTACTAAATCTTTGGCAAGACATCTGGTTGCTACAGCATGTCTAATCATCAGACAAAAAAAATCATAAATGGTCAAATATATATAAATAATTTCTATAGTTTGAGATATTTCAGGGGTTTTTCTTTTTTGTTTGCTTGGGTTTTTTGGCAGTTTTGTTGGGGTTTTTTTTTAAGTTTTGGTGCCAGCCCCAGGGTTTGGGTTGGGGTTTTTTTCAGGTTTTTCTAGGGCTGGCACATCACTGGGACAATGGATCCTTCCTGAGTGTATCTGTGTGTTTTAGCATTGTGTTCAGATGCAGGCAGATGTCATCTGTCATCCTGCTATCTGTCAAGACAGACAACACACAGGAAGATGCGATAAGCTCAAAAATTACAGAGTGAACAGTATTGCTCAGCTTCAGTTCTTCACCAAAACCATAAGCTATCCCTTTCTCCTGTTTTAGCTCCCTCCAAGGACTCTTTGTTTTGTACAAAGCATACAAATGTATTGAGTTTGAAAGCTTTTAAATAGCTATTCTGCTTCTACATTTCTTGGTCTCATCACATTTTGAATATAAAATATATGCAGTCTGCAGCCAGTCTTCCATGGATCAGAGAAAGGATAAACATTTGAGAACATGGTAGACTTCTCTGCAAATCACGTCAATTTGTTCATGGATATTTTCAAATTCAATTCAGATTCATTGTTTTGAAAAACCCTAATTTTTTTGTTTGCACATAACTGTTGCCTTTCTATTTTAAATGAAACTACAATGGATCAGTAGCCATAAGGTTTAACAGATTCCTAACAAGAAGTTACACGCTGTGTATTTTTATCCAAAATTCCCAGTCTGAGTATATCCAGAAAAGATACACATTGGCCAAGTTTCCCAAACCAGAATTGCAGACCTGAACATTATCTAAAGTTAGATCATCATACTGTATTCATTATCCAGATCTTGTCATCTTACTCTCTCTTCCTATTTTGAGGTAGTCAAACAGTAATTCCAGATCTAAACTGTTAGTAGGGAAAGCATGGAATTTACATCTGATACCACAGTTCAATTCTTCTTTGTGTAACATCAGAAATTTGCACCTAGAAAATGTGGACTTAGAAAAATGTGAAGATTTTGGCTGTGAAAGATCTTCAACCTTAAATGTTGATTCTTAAATTAGTTAATTGCCCATCCCTTTTAGAGATCATAAAAGAACCTTGGACTTGTACCTTTTGCTCAGTTAATGTAAATTGAGTATTTTATTTAATTTGTTTGAAATCAGTCTTACCAAGGTGAAGTGCCATGAAGTGATACAAAAATTCAGTGGGTAAGAAGAAAGAGAAATTGAACGGAACAATACACTAATCCGATTTGTCCTATGGAAAGCATATTTGAACTACACCTATCTACAATCATATGACTTTTTCTGTTGTTACTGAACATTGAGAAGTCCCATTTTGTCAGTAAAACAGCAGCAAATAGGAGCTTTCCCTGGTTTTCACCTCGCTCTCATACCTAGCAAGTGTGAGGGCTGCTTTTCCTTTCCCACGACTGTCCAGGACCACTTGTCCACACAAGCAGGTTGCTCTGCCTCTCTTAAGTGGGTACCATACTTGGACTGTTTTCATCCACCAGCTTCTTCAGCTGATAGTCTTTCAGCTACAGTTCAGCCTCCAGCAGATGAACTCAGATTTACCTGGATCCCACCTCCCTATTTATACTATCTGTTGGGGTTGTTTTGGGTTTTTTTAAATTGACAGCATTTGAGGCAAAGTTTTCAGAAGGGAGCTGTATGGTGGGACAGCTGATGCGACCGTCCTTACTCTCTATGTGACAGTTTGTGCCTCACTCAGCCTTAAATCATTTTCTTCCACAAAGCTGCACCTAGTATTACTCTTGGTGTCTGTTGCAGAGCTGTCAGTCCCGCATCAGCTGTCAGGAGGCTGAATTTCACTCTGTCTGTGCCTCATCACCACGGCCCTGACTGACAGGCATCCTGCAGTGTGCGCATACAACTCCCCCAGCTTTCTGCAAGCCTGCTTCTCCCCCTGGATCAAGCTCACACCCTGGGTGTTTAAACTGTGCTCCCACCCCCAGGACTGCCTGGTATTGGCAAAAGGCAGGTTGCAGTAAGGACCAACAGCACAGAGAAGGACCCAGCAGCACGAGCTGCTGATAGAGGATCTCTTCCACTCCTAGATCCCTCTGTACCAACTCCCCCATTCCTCCCCACGAGACTTCTTCCCAGTACCCACACTCCAGCTGCTTTCTCAGGGAAGAGGGAAAGAAGCCTCTTCCCAGACAGTGCAGCTTTCCTGCCTGAACAGCATCCAAAGGGGTGCATCCAGCATGTGTGAGAGGTGCCACACATCCAACTAGGGATGCACAGAGCTTGTCTGTGTCCCTTTCTCACACTGGCAGCCTAACACTGCCAGGACACATCACCTGGCCATGCCTTCCTCTCTGCATTATCCTGAAGCTGTGTATCACAGCAACACAACATAATACGTATTTTAGAAAACATTTTAGCTCCTGAAAAGGTCAAGTATTAAATGTGCAATGATGCTACAATGAAGAGGATACTCTTAAATAAATATACTTCTTTAACAGCAAAGTTAAATATTTCCCAGTAACCATCTGGGATATAGTCCAGTTCTCTGAAAAACACTAACTACTTCAGTCTTTGAGATTAAAAAACCTTCTTTTGTAACTCTACAGAAAATGTCTGTGGACTCTAAGCACTTCTTTGCACATAAAAATCCTTAGTATCAACTCCAACTATCTGTATAAAAGAAACCCAACACACATTATTGGCTTCTCATGCAGATGACAGCCCAAAATGACCCTGCTGAGCTGTGCTACCTGTGTGACTGAAGTGAGTCCTGGCTGTTCAAAGAAATGTGTACTTCTCTGGTTTTCACAAGCAGTTTTTGTTTGGCTGCTAACCAGCCACAAAGTGAGATATTAAACACAAATTAAAAAAAAAAAAAAAAAAAAAAAATACAAAATTACATAATGTCGTGGTTTAAGCCCAAGCTGTAAATCAGAACCACGCAGTCTACTGCCCCCCCCCCACCACCACCTTTCTTCCCTCCGCTTCTGGAGAGACGGGGAGGAGAATCAAAAGAATGCAGCTCCCACGGGTTGAGATAAGAACAGTTTAATAACTAAGGTATAACACAAATCACCACTGCTGCCACCAACAATAACAACGACAAGAGAAATAACAAGGGAAGAGAATACGATACCGCCCGCCGGAAAAGACAGCCCGCCCCACCAGGGGACGTGCCCTTCCGGGTAGCTCCCAGTTCCATCCCCTGGCATGACGTGCTGTGGTATGGAACACCTCCTTGGCCAGTCTGGGTCAGGTGTCCTGTCCCCGCTTCCTCCTGGCCCCTCCTCCTCCCTGGCAGAGCATGAGACTCACAAAATCCTTGGTCAGTCTAAACATCAGTGTTATCAGGTTTTTTTGTTCCCAAGCCAAAAGTCAAAAACACAGTACTGCAACAGCTACTAAGAAGGAAAAAAAAACAAAAAACTGACTGCCACTGCTGAACCCAGGACAGTATCCACCCCTTGTTCCATACCATTCACGTCATGCTCAGATCCCACATTTTCCATATACCCTCACTCTCATCTCGGTGCACTGTTATCTTAGTGCACGGACCAATTCCTATAAAGCTACTGAGTCCATTCGGTTCATGATGTTGGGCTCCATCTCTTGGAACAGTCTTTCAGGGCAGAAGAAGCTGTATGCAGTGTTGGATCGTTGCCTGCTGATGCTGATCATTCCTTTACTGTAGAACTCATCCGGTTCTATCAAAGTTCATTCTCTGTTGGGATGATGGTCGGAGGGAAGTCAGAGCCAGTCGCTGGTGCCCTGCAGACTTCTAGTTGATGGACTATAGCAGGCAACAGCGTACAATTGAGTTCATTGTCTGTTTTCCCCTAAAATCAAATCCCCTTGAGGTACGCATCGGACTTCCCCATCTTCCCACATTACCCACCAAGTATATCCAGGTCCCTGAGCAAAAGCAATCCCACAAGTGGGTTTGCCTTTACCTGAAGCAGGAATAACCCAGACTGTCTTCCCCAGCAAATTCTTCATGTGCACCACAGGAACTTTGTCCCCCTCTACAATATGTAAAAGTTCTGACTGTGCTGGGCCAGCCCTGTTGGCAGATCCTCTGGTGTTGACCAACCAGGTGGCCTTTGGTAAGTGTGTATCCCAATGCTTGAAAGTTCCCCCACCCATTGCTCTCAGTGTAGTTTTTAACAGCCCATTATACCGTTCGATTTTCCCAGAGGCTGGTGCATGGTAGGGGATGTGATATACCCACTCAATGCCATGCTCTTTGGCCCAAGTGTCTATAAGGTTATTCCGGAAATGAGTCCCATTGTCTGATTCAATTCTTTCTGGGGTGCCATGTCGCCACAAAATCTGGTTCTCAAGGCCCAGGATAGTGTTCCGGGCAGTGGCGTGGGGCACAGCGTATGTTTCCAGCCATCCGGTGGTTGCTTCCACCATGGTAAGCACATGGCGCTTGCCTTGGCGGGTTGGTGGGAGTGTGATATAATCAATTTGCCAGGCCTCCCCATATTTATACTTCAGCCATCGTCCTCCATACCAAAGAGGCTTTAACCGTTTGGCTTGTTTAATTGCAGCACATGTTTCACACTCGTGAATAACCCGGGCAATAGTGTCCATTGTTAAGTCCACCCCTCGATCACGGGCCCATCTGTATGTTGCATCTCTGCCCTGATGACCTGAAGTGTCATGGGCCCACCGGGCCAAAAATAATTCACCTTTATGTTGCCAATCTAAGTCCATCTGAGCCACTTCAATCTTAGCAGCTTTGTCCACTTGTTGGTTGTTCTGGTATTCCTCAGTGGCCCGACTCTTGGGTACATGGGCGTCTACATGACGTACCTTCACCACCAGGTTCTGCACCCGGGCAGCGATATCTTGCCACAGTGCAGCAGCCCAGATGGGTTTACCTCTGCGTTGCCAGTTGCTCTGCTTCCATTGCTGCAACCACCCCCACAGGGCATTTGCCACCATCCATGAGTCAGTATAGAGATAAAGTACTGGCCACTTTTCTTGTTCAGCAATGTCCAGGGCCAGCTGGATGGCTTTCACCTCGGCAAACTGACTCGATTCACCCTCTCCTTCAGCAGTTTCTGCAACTTGTCGTTGAGGATTCCATACAGCTGCCTTCCATCTCCGATGTTTTCCCACAATACGGCAGGACCCATCAGTAAACAAGGCATACTGCTTTTCACTTTCTGATAGTTTATTATATGGTGGGGCCTCTTCAGCACGCATCACCTCCTCCTCTGGTGACATTCCAAAATCTTTGCCCTCTGGCCAGTCCATGATGACTTCTAGAATGCCTGGACGACTGGGATTTCCTATTCGAGCTCGTTGTGTAATTAGTGCAGCCCATTTACTCCATGTCGCATCGGTTGCATGATGTGTAGAGGAGACCCTGCCTTTGAACATCCAGCCCAGAACAGGCAACCTGGGTGCCAGGAGGAGCTGTGCTTCAGTGCCAATCACCTCCGAAGCAGCTCGAACCCCTTCATAGGCTGCCAGTATCTCTTTCTCAGTTGGGGTATAGCTGGCCTCAGATCCTTTGTATCCCCGACTCCAAAAGCCGAGGGGTCGACCTCGAGTCTCCCCTGGAGCTTTCTGCCAGAGGCTCCAGGTAGGACCATTCTCCCCAGCTGCGGTGTACAGTACATTTTTTACATCTGGCCCATTCCGGACTGGTCCAAGGGCTACTGCATGAACTATCTCACGTTTAATTTGCTCAAAGGCTTGTTGTTGCTCAGGGCCCCATTTAAAATCGTTCTTCTTCCGGGTTACATGATAGAGAGGGCTTACAATCGAACTGTAATTCGGGATGTGCATTCTCCAGAACCCCACAGCACCCAAGAAAGCTTGTGTTTCTTTCTTATTAGTTGGTGGAGACATTGCTATTATTTTGTTGATCACATCTGTAGGGATCTGGCGACGTCCATCTTGCCATTTTATTCCGAAAAATTGAATCTCCTGTGCAGGTCCCTTGACCTTACTCCGTTTTATGGCAAAACCAGCTTTCAGCAGGATTTGGATTATTTTCCTCCCTTTCTCAAAGACTTCTTCCGCTGTATCACCCCACACAATAATGTCATCAATGTACTGCAGGTGTTCTGGAGCTTGCCCCTGTTCCAGTGCATTCTGGATCAGTCCATGGCAGATGGTAGGGCTGTGTTTCCACCCCTGGGGCAGTCGGTTCCAAGTGTACTGGACGCCCCTCCAAGTAAAAGCAAACTGTGGCCTGCATTCTGCTGCCAAAGGAATTGAGAAGAATGCATTGGCAATATCAATCGTGGCATACCACTTGGCTGCCTTTGACTCCAGTTCATACTGAAGTTCTAGCATGTCCGGTACAGCAGCACTCAATGGTGGTGTGACTTCATTCAGGCCACGATAGTCTACTGTTAGTCTCCACTCTCCATTAGACTTTCGCACTGGCCATATGGGGCTATTAAAGGGTGAGCGGGTCCTGCTGATCACTCCCTGACTCTCCAGACTACGGATCAGTTTATGGATGGGAATCAGGGAGTCTCGGTTGGTGCGATACTGCCGCCGGTGCACTGTTGTGGTTGCGATTGGCACTTGTTGTTCTTCGACCTTCAGCAACCCCACAACAGAGGGATCCTCTGAGAGACCAGGCAAGGTGGACAGCTGTTCATTTTCCTCAGTCTCCAAAGCAGCAATACCAAAAGCCCATCGATACCCTTTTGGGTCTTTGAAGTACCCTCTCCTGAGGTAATCTATGCCGAGGATGCATGGAGCCTCTGGACCAGTCACAATGGGGTGCTTTTGCCATTTCCTTCCAGTCAGGCTGATCTCAGCCTCCAGTACAGTCAACTCTTGGGATCCTCCTGTCACTCCAGAGATATAGATGGGTTCCACCCCTTGACAGCTTGACGGCATCAGGGTACACTGTGCACCGGTATCTACGAGAGCTTTATACTTCTGCGGGACTGATGTGCCAGGCCATCTGACCCACACAGTCCAGTAAATCCGATTGTCCCCTACCTCCACCTGGCTGGAGGCAGGGTCCCTCTAACAGTCATCACAACGTTGGACATCTAAGTCGTGTTGAAAGGGATTATTCTTCGTTATCACAGGAGCTGGAGTAAAATCAGCTCTTCCGCTCCATCTGGGAACCTGCTCACCAGAGACTGAAGCCGCAGCTCTCATGGGATGATTAGTCTTGACCCTTGTTCCTATTTTCAATTCATGCACCCGTTCCTCCAAAGCTGAAGTAGGTTTTCCATCCCACTTCGTCATGTCTTCTCCATGATCCCGCAGGTAAAACCATAGGGTGGCCCGTGGTGTTTGCCTTCTATATCTTCTGTCTTGAACAATAGGACGTCTTTTGTTAACAGCTGAGACGTATGTTGGTACACGTGAGGAGCTGGATAAATCAGATAGATCGTCCCTCAATTGTTTGACATCCTGGGACAGTTTTTCCACAGCTGAGATGATGGAAGGGGTGAGATTGTCTTCGAACTCTCGGAGTTTGTGAATCATTTCATCCACTGTTGGTGTTACTATGTCACCCCAGGTTACCGTTGCCAATGAATGGGCATATGATGACGGTGCATTCCGTGTAAGTTTTCGCCACATGGGTCGTGTACATTCGACTTCATCTGGGTCTATGGGTATATCTCCGTTATTTGGTTTGGTGTGATAGATCATCTCTACGATGGCTGATTCCCTCAGAGACTGGATGCCTTTGTCTAAAGTAGTCCACTTGGCCGAACGACTCGTAACATCATCCTTGTATGGAAACCTTTCTTTCACAGCTGCCAAGAGCCGCCTCCAAAGACTGAGGGACTTTTTCTCTCTTGCAATTGCTTTGTCAATTCCCCCTTCTCTAGCAAGTGATCCCAGCTGCTTGGCTTCCGTACCTCCTAGTTTGTGACCATCGGCCCCATTGTCCCAGCATCGGAGCAACCAGGTGATGATGTGCTCCCCTGGTTGACGGGTAAAATCTTTTCGCATATTCCGTAGCTCGGTTGAGGTCCGAGGTCGAGAAGTCACCTCTTCTTCTTCTTCTTCATCATGGGATGATGACTCCTGATCAGGTGGTGGCCTGGGTGGTGAATACATTGTTTCTTCATCTTGCTTCACCCTTCTTGCCTCTTTTCTGCTTTTTCTCTTGCTTATGGGGGCAATCGATATTGGTACGAATTGGTCCTCTGGTTTAGCTGCAGTCATTATCACTGTGCTTTGAGTAGCAACAGTACTTGTCGCGGGGGGTGGTGTAGCTGCTGTGGTTGGGGCTGGGGTAGCTTCGCTATCTGTTGCAGTTGAAGTTTGAGTAGTGGCTGTACTTGTCGCTGGGAGTGGTGTAGCTGCTGTGGTTAGAGCTGGGGTAGCTTCGCTGTCTGTTGCAGTTGAAGTTTGAGTAGTGGCTGTACTTGTCGCTGGGGTAGCTGCACTGTCTGTTGCAGTCGAAGTTTGAGTAGTGGCTGTACTTGTCGCTAGGGGTGGTGTAGCTGCTGTGCTCGGAGCTGGAGTAGCTGCGCTGTCTGTTGCTTCGCCCTCAGATCCAAGGACATTTCCTTCCTTTTGAAGGTGCTGGATAATGTTGAACAAGGCCCGGTAAGCATAGGCCAAGCCCCAGCACGTTGACATGATTTGTCCCTCTCTGGTATGACCAGGATGACAGCACACCTCATTTAAGTGTTTTACTAATTCTTCTGGATTTTGCACTTGTTCGGTGGTGAAGTTCCAAAACACTGGAGGGGCCCACTGACCTAGATACTTGCCCATACTATCCCACACACCCTGCCACTCATGGCTGTCCAGCCTCGGGGAAAATCTCTCGGTCCCCCTATTTTGTCGTCTAACCCCAGACAAGGCCCAAACCCGACTCTGCTTAACTCTTGAGATCAGACGTAATGGTTGTGGACAAAACACACTCTGTATGCGTGCCAACATGGTGACCCCCATCACAATCAGCAAACAGGTCTCAACAATATTAAAAGGCCACTCAAAAACTTCAAAACTCTCAAACGATGCTGTAAACGGTCTGGAAGGGGCACTGGGAGGGTAAAAGAATGTCTCCTTCATAGGTTGACCACCCAGGAAGGAGAAAAAAGATGTATAGTTGCTAAGCATTTGTATTATATACCTCCCAAAGTATAAAGGTGGTGACCACACTGGGAACATAAGCCAGATCAGTTTCATGATCAATTTTTCTATTGTATTACAAGTCATTACCATAAAATATAATGAGACAATAACCTTAGCCCAAGCCCCACACTTGAAAAACACTAACACAGCAAATACCGGCTCTAAGTAACCTACGGCATATTGAGACTGTGAGATCAAAAACAACAACTTTGAGAGCCAATAAATCAGCATTGTGACAAGTGACTATCAATCCAAAACACTGAATGCTTATCACAAATACGATTAGACACACTCCGGTCAGATCTGTCGTTATCTCAACCCTTCGTGCCCCACGTTGGGCGCCAAAAGAACTGTCGTGGTTTAAGCCCAAGCTGTAAATCAGAACCACGCAGTCTACTGCCCCCCCACCACCACCACCTTTCTTCCCTCCGCTTCTGGAGGGACGGGGAGGAGAATCAAAAGAATGCAGCTCCCACGGGTTGAGATAAGAACAGTTTAATAACTAAGGTATAACACAAATCACCACTGCTGCCACCAACAATAACAACGACAAGAGAAATAACAAGGGAAGAGAATACGATACCGCCCGCCGGAAAAGACAGCCCGCCCCACCAGGGGACGTGCCCTTCCGGGTAGCTCCCAGTTCCATCCCCTGGCATGACGTGCTGTGGTATGGAACACCTCCTTGGCCAGTCTGGGTCAGGTGTCCTGTCCCCGCTTCCTCCTGGCCCCTCCTCCTCCCTGGCAGAGCATGAGACTCACAAAATCCTTGGTCAGTCTAAACATCGGTGTTATCAGGTTTTTTTGTTCCCAAGCCAAAAGTCAAAAACACAGTACTGCAACAGCTACTAAGAAGGAAAAAAAAACAAAAAACTGACTGCCACTGCTGAACCCAGGACACATAAGAATGCTGCCAGCTTTCCCTCCTTCATTTATATCTACTATAATCCAATGCCAAGATGCAAAAAGGTTATTTTTCCTTTTCTTTTATATATAAGTGTATATATATAGACTCATACACAGATACACAAACCTGTTTCTTTAAAGATTGTAAAAGATCAGATTGTTTCTGTAACCTGATCATTAGAGTACTTAAAAAGAAAAAAATAGTAAGAAAGTAAATATTTTCAGCACTTACGTTTGCTCATAATTTGCCTAAGAAAACAATGAGAGCAGCATTAAAAATCACACTGGTGTTAAATGCTTTCATTATTTGGATTTTTTATCCACTGAGAAAAGTAAGGCTAAAGTTGGGGAAAACATTGAAGAAAGCAAGATGTTTTCATTTCTTTTTCTGGTGTGTGTGAGTGGGTGTGCAAATTACTTCTCACTCTTCCTTAGATCAAATTTTTTCTTCTCCTTTAAATGCTATGGGAAAAACATAAAAAAACCTGATTGAAGGGGAGACATCAAATTACATTGTTTTCAGTGTTAAACAAGATTCACTTTTGACTTCATATCACAAAAATCTACAATGCAGTATGGATGGATACAGTTCACACATGGGCAGGAGTGGGACAAGTCAGGGCTGGGATGTTGCGATCAGATCATCTAAAACAACAGCTTTGCCGTCCTCGGTCACAATGGCTTATGGGACCACTGTGCAGCATCAGAGTTAGAAAAAAGGCCAAACTTGTCAGCTGCAGTACCCTGACTCCGGTACAAGAGGGGGAAAAGGAGAAAAATCACAGCAATGCCACAGCAGTGTGGGATAGCAGGAGAAGGACTTCAAGCTGCTGAGAAATCCATACTTGTTCTACAAATGAAGGGTTGTTTGATTATTTTCACCTTAAAATAAAATTGCTGAAGTGGAAAATGCTCCGAGCTCCCCAGAAATACAAGTGAAGTTTTGGGGAAAAAAACTCAAACCACCTAACATACAACCAGTTTACAGCAGACCTTTGGTGAATAAAACACTTGGTGTGAACTGCTGCTGAGCTACTGCTGACAGTGAGGTGGAAGGGGTTCTCAGTCCATGCCACTTTCCCAGGTCTTGCTTATCTTAATACCCGCCTTTTACAGTGGTCTGCCTAGAAGGTAAGATACTATCTCATTGTTGGAGATGGAGAAACTGAGACATGGGTCAGCAGAAGCACCAGTCAACAATGGACCTTCCTCATGCTCATTGTGCAGCCATATGAAGATGGGAACAGATGAGAAATTACAGACTCTAAATGCAGGTTTTATGTACAGCTTCATGCTGCCTCAAAAGGAATTAGATCTTACTCATCATTTTGAAGGGAAGGACTGGGGTTTGCTGAACCCACTGCTAATAGTTCTGAAAAGGAATGAAAACCATGAGCCAGAATGTACTGTCCCAACCGAAGTGCATCCCCAATTATACTGAAATAAAAGGAACATTTTAAGATACGCATGTATATGTATAAATACAGATAAAAATCATATCATGTTACATATACACAGTAGATGTAATTGCACAGGTTGCTCAAAGAACCTCTGGATGCCCCATCCCTGGCAGTGTTCAAAGCCAGGCTGGATGGTGCTTTGAGCAACCTGGTCTGGTGTGAAGCATCCCTGAACATGGCAGGGGAGTTGGAACTGGAAGATCTTCAGGTTCTTTCTAACCCAAACCATTCTGTGATATACAAGGTTAATATAATATATAATATATAACATATATCTTGTATATATAAGAGGCTAAATATGTTTGTTAGTGAGCCAAGTAAAAACAAGTTTAAATAATTGTTGGGGTTTATTCACCCACTAATCTGTGAACATTTGTGGAGGCAAAGCACAGTGATTGGGGTGTCCAAGAATAGCTGGTAGCACTTTTAAAACAGATAAATGCAAGATCATGTATCCCTGAAGACAAACATATGCTAAGCTCAAAGGCATGCATTACAGAAAACAGATCCTGAAAAAGATGACTGAAGATAACGTGTTGTAGGGGGCTCAGTTCAACATTAGAGAAAATAATCACACTTGGATATACAGGTGGGAATAACGAAGGGGCAAGATACTGTGTGCAGATCTGAAAAGATGGGTTCCCGAGTCCCAAGGGAAGCAAGATGAGAAGTGGAGGCACAAGATAGCTACGATCAACATGATGTGCAAACTGGGAAGAAACACCACCACGCAGGTATAACACTGCTTAGTTTGCTAGGCCATGATACTACTGAGATACTGCTTGCTGGGTGAATCTAAAGGACCAAAAGCCAGTGCACAATAGGCAGCATAGAGCACCCTTTTGCTACCAATGGTAGCTTCCCTGGGGCCAAGTCAGGGTGTCTGTGCAGAGGTATCTGTTCCCATAGCCTCTGTGCACCAGAATAACAGAGATGCTGGTAAGAATTGGGGGGGGGGGAGGAAAAAAAAGAAAAAAATAGAAAAGGCAGAAGGTTTGGAGAAAAGTAATAGGAGCGACAAACAGTTAGCAACACCTTACATGAACAGAGTCTGATTTGCTCATGTGCAGACAGGCTTGTGAGACCAGAACACATCTGTTTTTTTCTAGCTATGCTAACCTGGGTCCTTGCAGCTCACTTTTCCACTCTGATCAGTTTAAAACAACAAAAAAACCCCTTTGAAGCTCTGAGGTAGTGGTGCCCACAGCAGCTGTGCTGCATGGATCTGCAGCAGAACTGGACAGAACAGAAAAAGGGAGAGGACTCAACTTTGCTAGGACTTTGCTTATTTATAGGAAGTAAGAAAACGAGAGGAGCATTACAGTAGGAGTGACAGTACATTCAACCTCCAGGAGTGACTTGCATTTGGGAACTACCGCAAATTGTTCGCCTCAATTAAAAGCAAGCTAAGTCCCTGGAGTGATCTGGTTGCTCTGAGACATTGAATCAAGACTGGGTGGGGTTTTTTAAAGGGCCAATCACCTTTGTTGCAGGTCAGCACAGAAACTGCTGAGTGAAATTCTGGGCTGGCCAGAGAAATGGATCCCAAAGATCCCCTGGTCCTCTCTTTCCTGACCTTGGCCTCTGGATTTACACTCCAGTTCTCTCCAGTACAGAAAGAACAGGACTTCTCTCCAGCAGCTCCCAGAGCAACGACCCAGCTGAAGAGATGGATCTGAACTTCAGCACTGGTCACTGAAAGGCCTTTGTATACAGAGTGGAGACAGCTCTGAAGGGAAACAGGGACGGGAAAAGTGTGGCTCTGTAACCAACCAATGCCTTCCCCACCAGAGATGCAGAAGAGGACCATGCTCTTCTCTTTGCTTCCAGAGGACTAGGACAGGAAATGGCTCTCTGAAACTCTGATTTGTGTTTTTCATGTGGTTTGCTTCATGCTGGATGGCTTAAATTCTTTGCTATAAAGAGTAAAGGAAAAGGATTTCAAACAGCAACTGGGCTATCAAGCTTGTATTTCTTCTCTGCCATCAACCTGCCAAAGACCTTTGTTAATTATGATTTTGGCTGGAGTTTCAAGTAAGATTGAGATTAGAAGCAAAAGAGTCCATTCCCTCTCCATGCCACCTTCTCACCAAGCCACAGCCTTTAGAAAATAAATGCAGAGGTTTTCAACAGAGAATGGTAAAAATGAGGCTATGGCTTTATGTATGCATCAGGAGTACTGTGCAATTCCCATGTAGCTTAAAAGGGCAGGAAAAGGAGTGCAAGAGGATCATTTAGAAAATCAGCTAGCTATCCTGCAAACACCTCATAAGGCTGCCTAACCAACATGCACTGGAAGAGGTAATCTACAGCATATGCCTGAATTTCCAAATCTTGGTCTGCCTCTATAATATTAGTCCTATTTATAGACTGCAAAATGAGAATAGAGCAGAGTGATTGTTTAGTCTGATATTCTGTGTAAGAGAGACTTTAACATTCCCCTACATTAATTCTTGATCCAAGGCCAAGAGTCAATTTAGCTAGTCCATTAGTTTTCAACCTTTTACAATTTGCATACCCTTAAACTTTCCAATAGGTTTGAAGATGCTGCATAGGGATCTCAGGCCCACTGACAATCAACTTGCTCTTCTTAGTCACCTTTCTTAGATCCCTTCAGAGTGACCCCTGGACCACCAGGTATTCACAAGCACACACACAAAAGAACATATACCTTTCAAAAAACATCCAGTCAATTTTAAATAAATTCAATTTTTAAATTGAGGATGAAGGATCTCCCCTCAATGCTGAGTAATAAATTATGCTCATGGATAAAAGCTCACCATTTCTCACCTGAATTTCTCTGATTTCAGCTTCCAGATAGTGTATGCTGTGTCTCTTTGGCAGTTAGGCTGAAAACCCCTCCATTACAGTGCTCCTCTCCTGATGTGGACTCTGAGAGAGTGCTCACATTGCCCTTTTGCCTTCTCTTTGATAAGTTAAATGGATTAAGCTTCCCCCAGCCACACTACAGGGTATATTTCCCCACCCATTGATCATTCCTCATTATAATGTAAACAAAATCAAAAGGCATTAAATTCATTCTTTGTATTTCTCTGTTCGTACTTATGTTACTGCCTGGTTTAAAAGACAATTTTTTCTGACTAAGTTATAGATCATTAAGCTGAAAAAAAGTTTGCCCGTTACTGCTGTTTTACCATCTTGCCCCATCTTGTCTCATTAGCAGGAACTGATTGAGCATGAAGGTGTTCTCTGGCTGTCAGTAGATAAAGTAGGTGCTCTTGGCTTTCATCTGTTCTGAATTCTCCTTGTCTCATTATCTTTACAAGGTCAGATTCTTTGACACCGGGACTGCTTGCTTAGCACTCCATTCTGGTAATTACTTGCCTGGCAACCTTAACCATAAGTAGATTGCATGTATATGGCAGCGATGAAAATATCAGCATACAGGCCAACAGCCATATATCCATATAACACAAATACCATTAGAAATATGTTCATTCTACTGATGTAATTGTTATGCCTCTGTGTTATCGTACTGCTGCAAGCACGGTGTACACATTAAAATGCAGGGTTTATATTACAGCACGGAAACTGAAGTTGCAATTCGGCTCTCTTTTCGGGCCAATCCCATAGCCTTTTCCCCACAAACTCATGAATGGCTTACTTGGAAAAGGCTCAGCTGCACTTCCCTGAATCTTTTTTTACACTGTGTTACAAAGACAAACTCAACTCCTGAAATTACGAAGTTGCTAGAAAAGTTTGGGAAATTCTGGTGACACTCATTGCTGGTGCAAAGACTATCCTCAAAACAGTGCATAGACTTCTGCAAAATAAAAGCTTCCCCTTAGATCTTTTCATTGTTGAGAAAGCAAAAAATGCAGCCCATGATGGATGCCTCATACATCTCTCCTTTTTTTTCCATTTTACATTCACAAAAATTACTTCTATGACAAATCTTATCTACACAATTCATCAACAATAGTCAAACTGTATTTGAGTCACTTACTTTTGCGAAGTTGTAACAATAAAATATATGTTGTTTATGTTCCAAGATCCATAAAGGGGATAGAAATGTGAATGCCTCACATTTTGGCAGAATGCCTAAATAAAAATACCTTCATACCACCGCAGTTCAAACTCATTTATATCAGATTTAAACATACTTCTTCTGCTAATGCAGTTCTTTCTCTTATCACCTCATTCTTCTTAATGTGTCAGTGATATTCAGATTTACGACAAAGCTTTCAAATCACCTATTCAATGTGGCTTCAGAAGTGGTAGAGTATCTGAATAAAAATCTGTCCATGAGGCACTAAGGGTAGGTATCACATTGCACTTACACTGTGCAGTTTATTGATGGTGGTCACATCATCCACATTTCACAGATGCCTTGAGAAATTAGATGAGTTGGCATTAATTATATATCAATCGTACAGCAATTTGGAAATAACAATTAGACTTGCTGCCTCCTAGTTTCATAATCTAATCAGTCTAGCTTTTTTTATTTTGACCCCTGTAACAACCACAGCCCCTAGCTCAGGTACAAACCCACAGACCCATCTTTTCTATCGGGAAACATTTGCTTTGCTTCTGAACCTCTCCACAGCTAACAGCTCTGTCTCCAGGCTCAGAGTATTTCTTACTACCCTTTTCCCTGCTAACCACCTGCAGTCATAGAATATCCATACTCAGCTCATAGCTATCTTCAGTAACAGGGATCTTTTGCTATATAGAAGTCATGCCTCCTTTGTACTCAATTCAAAAACCCATTTAAAGCAGAGGACACCCTCCCAAATTACCCCACAGAAATCCAGCTTTCCTCCATTGTGACTGTCACTGCACACTCTTTAAATGAGAATCTTCTTTCTTTATAGAGGTACCTATAGGAACTGAGTTCTTTATATGCAGGCTGTAGCTTTCTGTCAACTTTCTGTCTGGAAATCTTTCCCAATTCACTTAGAACAATGAGGATCAGGATCAGCCTTAGTACCTGAAGCCCTCAAAGAGTGGAGTAGAGGGGGAGAATCACCTCTCTCAACCTGCTGGCCATGCTTCTTTTGATGCAGCCCAGGATACGGTTGGCTTTCTGGGCTGCAAGCGCACACTGCCTGCTCATGTCAAGTTTTTTATCCATCAGGATCCCTAAGTCCTTCTCCACTGGCCTGCTCTCAACCCCGTCATTCCCTAGCCTGTATAGATACTGGGGGTTGCCCCAACACAGGTGCAAGATCTTCCCTTGACCTTGTTGTACTTGTCTGAATAAAAATTAAGTGTATGCAAAGACAGAGATTGTATTAACCTTACTCATAGTGGTTAAAACTTAGCTCCTATAAAAAGTACCCACATTAGGTTCATGCACCACCAAAGTCCCACCTAAGAGGCTTTGTCAGACACAAGTGATGTATGAGTCCTGTGATGGCACTCTGCATAAGGGTCAGTTCATCCCTCAAAACATTGGTAAATTGTGGACCTGTATCCCTAAGTTTAACCTGGAACTGCAGATCCAGCTGTCTCAGCAAATTCCTTAGGTGCTGCCTCTGCAGCATGTTAAGTTTCCCACCAGTATTAAAACCATTGACCCAGCCCAGGTTGTTTTATTTCCTCGTTTAGCAAGAAAGAAAGACTGTGGTACCTTTTTAGGTTTTGTGAAGGACAATATATGACAAGTCTTACTGGGTTTTCTTCAATGTAAACACACAGTAATTCTTAAGGTCAAACAAGTACAGATTCTCAGGAATGAATAATTAATAGGGATATACAAAATGTCAGAACTCAAGTTTCTAGAATTTGCTAAAACACAGACAAATTGGAATCTGACAAAAACAAATTGTGTTTAATAACCCTTAAAGATGTGATCCCTGAAGCATCCTGCAGTACTCAAGTCTCCTCTTGTCCAACTTGTTTCATCTTCATTTACACTTGACAAAGACTAGTGAAAATAATGTTTGAACTTTAAGTAATAAAATCAGTTTTAAAATCACTTACTTTATCACACGTTAAATGCTTTTCCCCACTCTTGCTTTTTTTAACCTTCCTGACTATTTTTAGTGACTGCAGTTTCCAGCTGCAGAGAACCACTCCTGGCTGAAGTAGCCCAGTGCCACTGGGCTGGTGCCTTGCAGACACAAGAAGAAGCACATCTTTTGCCCTCTCTTCTGCAAGGTGATGTCAAACCTTGTGACTGTAGATGACACAATACTGATCCCCAGTTACCAAGCCAGATAATATATAGGCTCTAGCTAATTCAGTTCCATGGATTACAGTTGACTCTGATCAAGGGCAGAGTGAGGTCACATATAGATAGACCTTATGTGGTAAATCACAAATGGTATATAACTCTTAGTTTATGCCTCTTATATCCTGTGATGTCAGTCTGCCATTGGCATCAGTCTAGCTTTATCACCAGTCTGTAAAAACTGGTCTAATTCTGAATTATGTCAGTGAAGAATTAATCTCAGTGGAAGTGCAGAATCAGGCCATCTACTAATAATGAAACAAAGGGAGAACATTAAATTGTTGCTATTTATTCCACGTTGGCCTTCTGGAGACTTCTTGGCCAGATTTATAGATCAACCCTGCAGCTTAGAGTTCTAAAACCAGAAGATCCCATGGAATTATGCAGTCGCAGGCAGTGGGCAGTCAATCTGCATATTTCAATCTGAGAAATAATGAGACAGAGCTATCCAAAAGAGGAACCACACATGTGAAGTCCTCTGCTTTCAGAAGGAAAAAAAAAAAAACACAACACAAAGGTGTCATGCACTGCAAGAAATTTTTTGAGTTTTCATTTACTCCTCAAAGTGTGCAATTTACTCTGGCAGTGCATTTAGGCACTCAAGGAAAAGGCATTTTCTCATGAACATAACTTATATGGATGGGAAATATTTGCTGTACACATCAGTAATAACAAAAGGAATGATTAATTACCCCAAAATAGAATAATTTAGAATATAGAAATATGCAGAGCTTTCAGAATATCTGAATTCTAAGATGTTTCTCAGCAGATGACATTGTTAGTTGATTAGCTGGGCAAATTCTACGGAATTTACTCTGTATTTTTATTGAAGTGGCATAATAACAGGATTCAAGTAGCACCCTGGATACCAAAATCTCCTTTTGCTGTGAACAGACACAGCTGGTCAGCCAAACAGCCAGCCAGCCAGCCAGTTGATCACATGTACAACCTTTTTATATAGGGACACAGGAGCAGCCTTATACCTTGAACTGCAAAATTGGAGGTTCCCAGGCAGCAAGCTCAATGAAATTCTTGGAGACTGATTAAGGCCTGTAGCAGTAGGTGCTGGTACTCACTGTCCAATGCCCCACTTCCACAGTATGGACTGTAATTGCCCCCGCAAATGTCCACAGCACAATTTATTTTGGTTGAAAGATTAACTGAAAGTTGGGAAGAAACACAAAGAAGACGTGAGAGGTGAGGGCGGTGTGCAGAGTATTAACACCTGACAAGAACACACTTAAAAGACACAGAGCTTCTCCATCAGCCTCTCTCAGGCAGTGCCTGTACTAACAAATAAAGCAAGTGTCAGGGCAAAGCCTCAAACTCATGATCACTCTGTGTCAGCACTCTCCTGGCGCAGTTTTGGTCTGTGCCAAGCAGCAGCAGCCCGCACTGCATGGGTATGGCTCAGAGCATAGAACATGCCAGAACACATGCTCAGGTGGTGGGCTGGATACAGCCACCCCCTGTTTAGAAGGACAAGAGTTTATGCATGTGAAAGTGAATGCACCGTGTTGCTTAGCCTTACTGCCAGAAGCCTGTCCTGAACTATTTTTCAGTAGTAGCAAAGGCTTGGCTTTAGTCAAGCTTTTGCCAAAAGACAGTTGGGTTTTTTCCATATCCTTTTGTTTGTCTTTGCATGTCAAATTGGGGTGAACTCCCACGTTCTGCAGCAGCTGTATGTGCAGTGACAAGTGAGCTATACCCCCCTGAGACTTCTTTGTGCCTAATCTGGAGCCCCAGTAGAATTTTTATCCTCAGGTTAAAATAGATATTTCTAGAAGTTTCTCATTTGCTCCTCTCAGATAGGTAGGAATTTAGACCTGTATTTCATATGTCGCAATTTCACATTTTTAATGCAAGAAATTCTTCTTTCTTTTCTTGTTCAAGTGCTAATTTCATACCTTCTAGACTTCTCATAGAAAACAAGGAATACAGTATTTCCTGGTTTTATAGAAGCTTGTGCTTCAAAATTAAAAATACTCATATTTGATATAAACAAGATTATACTTTGTGGCATAGATTACATGGCTTTATTTTTTTTTACCTATCTCAGGTAAGCTTTTTCTGTGTTGTACACTTGATTCATTATCTTGACATCCAGATAAAGGAAACAAACATATAGGAATAACACAACAGGAAACTTTTTCCATGCTGATTCCAGTCAATGCTCTTTGATGCGTTTACACTGGTCAGAAATCTTGCAAGGCTGCTAAATTTCAGATATGGATAAAATTTTTTTTCCAGATGTGTATGCAATATAAAGGAACAGACTAAGTTTAACTTCACAAAATCTAAAGTCTAAAGAAAAATATTCATCTCCCCTCCAGATTTTGTATTTTTAACTGCTTACAAGTCTGGATGTTGTTACTTCTATAAACACCCAGTCCTAGTTAAGTTCCTAGCCTCAACAACATACCATTATGAGGAATTCTACCATCTGTTACCTTTTTTTACTATTGAACATTTTACCTTTCAGATCCACAGAATACACCATGGTTTCTAAATCTATCTGTACCTTCCTAAACTAATTGTCACCACATTTAGCATGGAAACTGTCAGTATCAAGGTTGGGAACATTATTACCCCAAAGGCAGTCATGTTTTATGTGCTCCCTCCCAAATGATGAAGGTTTAAAGAATGTTTAGAGATTCAGAATATGGGATGAGTCTGGGATTTGAACCTTGCTCAGCCTGAGCCATGGACTAACAATCTGTTTAGGGGTTAGCCAATTTCCAGTTTAGAGGCTGGGCTAGTCCTAATCACCTCCAGCCATGCCCAGAGGACATTAGCATTTTGAAGGCAGAGGCAGCCCTAGTCCTGGGAGGAAGCTCAACACTCCTCTCTGGTAGAGTGAAAGATTAGGAAGCCCTAGGGGAAGACAAAGAGAGAAGATTTGAATCTGAGTGGGGACCCATGGAAGCCCTAAGGAGGGGCTAGCATCTGAAACCAGACTTACCTTCCCAAGTCAGGACTACCTGGAGGTAGAGGTGTGCTCAGTACCACATGGGGTTAGGAAAGCATCCACAACTTCAATGCTGAATAAAAGGATGGAGAAAGATCTTTTGTATCTGACCCTGCAGACCAAACATGACTCGTTTTGCTGCTTCTTGCCAGTGACTTTATGATGGTCTGTTACTTAATTTTATTTGCAAACATTTTAACCTCACTCGATTTTCAGCATAGCTAGCAAAGCACCAAGGCGTAGCCATCCCACAGGAGTAGCACACCTTAAAACAAAGCTAAAATCTTCTCTAAGTACAGATTTTTTAGTTTAACTGATTATTATAATAGAAAACACCTCTGATTAGTTGTTCAAAGCCTTGCAAGAGCTGGAAATGCCTGCTTCTTTATGGAAGAACTGTCTTACTAGCAGCAGCTTGGAAAGCTTCCAGACAGTAGCAAAAATTAGTGAGAAGGAAACATGTTATAAGAATGGGCCACAGATGTAAACGCTCACTTCCCCACTTTGGTGTGCTGATCAATTAAAGATAGTTTGTAGTTTCCTGACTGGTGGTGTCTTGAACATCTGCAGACCACAAATGCAGCTGCTTCATATCTTCTCACTCCTTTACCACAATCAAGCTGTTGCTGCTGTCTCATGTAAAAATTGGTCATCAAAATGTGTGTAGCATCTACCACCTTACTCTGAACAGTTTTTCTAAGACTCAGTAATCTGTGTGTTAAAAAGATACTGTCCAAAACCAGCTTTTAAATTCTAAACTGAAAGTCTTGACATTTACATTTTATACTGAAGTTACTCATTCACTGCTGATAAACTAAACCAGAAGGAACCTCTTCACCTGTAAAGGTGCAGGCAGACAGATGATTCAAGAGTGCTGTGCTTTTGGGAGGTTGATGAACCACTTTTTAAGGCATATTAGAAATAAATTATCAGTAAGTAGAAAAGCATCTGAATCACACAGACATTTTTCACAGTTGCTGGAAGGCATTATATTACTGCCGCCTGTCTTTGTAGTAATGTCAGCCCTATGTGTAAAGGGGGTAGT
This sequence comes from Psittacula echo, assembly GCF_963264785.1. Lineage (NCBI taxonomy): Eukaryota > Metazoa > Chordata > Aves > Psittaciformes > Psittacidae > Psittacula > Psittacula echo. The sequence goes on from NC_137737.1 coordinate 124,140,673, forward strand.
GAGAGATCTGTTCCCTGGCTCAAAGCGCATACAGCGCAATACCATATGCTGCCATCAGAAGGAACTGCGGGCGCTTGCAACTAATCAAGATCAATCTCTCAATTAGGCAGATCATAAGGTTCAAACACAAAGGATAAGTGGTAACTCCCAGTGATGCACTTATTCTCTTAGCAGTGTTGTTTCTGTGTTGGATTATTGCTGAAAGGCTTTGGTGGAAAAAAAAAAAAAAAAAGTGTTTCAAAGAAGAGGTGTCACAATATGTCATTTATAAACAGTGAATTATATTGCATCATACACATTTATAATACATCCATGTGGACAGGTGCAGATACATGCAGGCTGCTTGGTCAGTGCTCTCAGATGGCTGGATACAAGCCAGCTCTAGTCTCAAAGCTGTTTAGACACAAACCAGTAATATACACAGCCTGTCACCAGGCCTTATTGACTTGAACACAGTGCAATGCTAACACAGTTATATAGGCCAGAAATGGCTCGTGTCTGGCCAGCTCAGAGGATGAGGAGACAAATTTCACAGCTACATCCACCCTCAGGAAGGTGCACCCAAAAATTCCCCTGAACTTCCCCAACTTGTTAAGGAAGATACCAAGATCTGAGATACAGTCAGTGACAGGGGGCATTTTCAGACTCAGACAGAATTAAAAATAAAGACTTTGCTATGGGAATAAATATCTATATGGATCTTATTGCCTCTGAAGTTTATAGGCATATATATCTACATAGGTCTTTATCTCCCTTTGAGGTTTGTTTTGAATTTGTACAATGTTCAAAGATATGCTGATAGAAAAAAAAAATACCAGTGTTGCATGTCTTTCAAGCATATGGCTCTCCTTAGAGCCAACAAGGCTTTTGTATGAAAAATGAATATGAAATCAGGGCAAGATTTTAGTATAGCAAAGTAAATTTCCTTCAACACTATGTACAACAAATAAAAAGTGAAAAGAAAAGGTGGAAAATCTGTAAGATGATCAAGCTACCAGTGAGCTTAACTCAAGTCCACAGGCTACCTCAAAAAAAAGATACAAAACAAATGAACAAACAAACAAAAATCCTCTTTAGAGATAGCACCAGTCAGCTGGCCAGAAAAAAATGCCAAAGCAACAGTGTACTGGTGCCATCTGGCTACATCTCCTCCTTCCAATGGCTCCCTGCCATGTTCCTGACCAGGATATTGGAAGAACCAGATACAAGCCACATCCAAAAAAAATCCTCACAGGTTTTATACTGGACCCAGTGGATGCTGAAACATGTTTCTGGCAGTCAATGTTATATAAATATCATGCAGTATGAACATGCCTGAGACAGATAAAATAGGTGAGTACCAAATCTTGCCACATTAAAGGTACACTGGGTCTTTGCAGCAGTAAAAGCAGCCCCATGTTCAAGACAATTTAACAGGGTGCAGTGTGTAGAACCACACTAGGTTTTTTTCCTCTATGGCTACTTTTCATTTCAAACTTCCCTTTCAGATCTGAAATGGGACTATTGCCTTGAAGAAGACGAGATTTGGCGTCACTTTACCAAAAACTAATCTTTACCTAAGTTGAAGAAAACCAGGTTGTGATTATCAGACAGTTGTATTTATTTTGCCTGATATAAATGTAATCTAGGGATTGAAAGCAAAACACTACATATTCAGAAGATAATTCACAGTTTTAGATATCAACTGAAAATCAAAATATGCACCATTTGCAGTCAGCAACATTCGCGAACCACATGTATGGGGTATGTACAGCTGGTGTAGAATTTAATTTGAATGCTATTTATGTGCTATGCATGCTGCATATAAAGCAGACTGTCAACTGTTCACTTCCAAAAAAGGAAATAAAGGACATAAAAATTAAACCTACAAACCCTAGGAACCCCAAATTTTCAAAGCAAGAACAATGGTCAGAATAAGGTTTATATCTGGTTTGAATTTCACAGGTTTTTTTCCAGTTTAATAGATCTTTTGACTCATTTAGAGTATTTCTTTTAAACATAGTGCAATTTGTAATTATTTATGCATGGCTGTAAAATTCATATCTCTCTGAGGCACAGGAATGACCCCTGCTTAGTGAATATATGTACCTTGGATTTTTTTTCAGCTTCTAAATTTTATTACAAATAATTTATATCTGAAATAATGTTTGTGCTTTTAAAAAGTGATTGCTAGATTTTTAAGAGAGAAATGTTGTTTATTCATACAACATATACAGTACAGGCCTTCGCAGTGCAAGTATCCTGGCATTGCCCTAATAAACAAACAAAACACAGGATCTCCAATTGGAGACTTGCAAACTTTACTTCATGTTCATTTGATATGAATTAACTCTACAGAAAACCGCACCCCCTATTTTGCAAGCTAGCTCGAAATAACCTAGGAACAACTTGCTCAATTCACTTTGATTTCCAAAAAAAAAAGATTAAAATAAAACCTGAACCTTTCCTTCCTCCAGTCTCTTTCCCTTTTACCTTCTCTACAAGTTCAAATGAAATTTAGCCCTATGTAGAGCCAATGCCAGAGTCACCAGTACAAAAAGTAGCAATATAGATAGTGACAAAAATGTGTGTAAAGGCCTCTATTTAATCTAAAAGACATTGGATGACCTCCTTTAGAGACCTATACACAGCCTGACAATAATAATAATAATAATAATAATAATAATAATAATAATACAAAGCTATGCAATAATAAATTTTACTAGCATCAGATGTGCTACATCTGTGCCAGTAAATAAAATAAATCATGGCCATCTGATGACCCTGAGAGCAAATGGAATAGCACAGTTTGCATCTATGTGCCCAAACTCTTCTCTATCTAAAGTTAGGTGGCTCATCCACACCTATTGAGAGTCCTTGCTACCTACCAAAGGATGCTAGACATTCTCTGCAAGAAATTACATGTCCCATCTAGTGACCTCAACGTGAGAAAGATCTCTGCAGCAATATGGTCCCTCCATTGTTCCATGATATTCAAGTAAGTGAGCACCCTTTCCACCACCATTGACAGTGGTTAGGAAAAGCCAAAGCTCACCTGAAGCTCACCTTCACAAGGGATGTCAAAGGCAACAAGAGCTCCTACCACTGTGTTACTAGTAGTAAAAGGCTGAGCAAAACAAATGTGAGCCCATTTCTGAATGGAGTGGGTGATCTAGTGAAGTGGACACATAGAACACTGAGGTATTCCATGCTTTTTCTGTTTCATCTTCCCTCAACAAAAAAGCATTTTCAAGGCTCTTTGCTTAGAAAGTTTGAGAAGAACTACCAGCAATGGTTGAGGATGCAGTCCTCAAAACAAAGTCCTCAAAAATTAATTAAAACTACTTGACCCATACAAGTTCATGGGAACGATTAAGCTGAATCCAAGGGTGCTTAGAGATCTGATCAATGTTCTTGCAAGGTGACTATTGTTTTCTAAAGTTGTGGAGACTGAAACTGATCCATGACTCATGGAGAAAGGTAAGTGTTGCATGCATCTTCAGAAAAGGACAAAATGGCCATTGAGGAAACTACAGGCCAGTCATCTGCACTTTGGTCCCTGGAGAAATTGTGGAGCAAGTCGTCTTGGAAGACATTTCTGGGCACATGAAGAAGATGACGATGATTTGGAACAGTCAGCATAGATTTACTGAAGTCCTTATGCCAAACAGACCTGATCATCTTTTATGATGAAATGACTGGTGTGATGATCAGTGTGAGAGCAGTGAATGTCATTCACCTGTGTTTTGAAGGATTTTGAGAGGGCATTCTGCAGTATTCTATTCTTATATCCAAGCTAGGATGTTTTGGTCCGGACAGAAGACAAGTAGATGCGTGAAAAAGTAGTCAGTGGTTGGATTGGTTAATGAATTGAACTGCACCTAGAGGCCAGTTACAAGTTGAATACTGCAGGATGTATACCAAGACCTGTCCTGTTTAACACTTTATCAATGGCAATGTAATGCAGTTTCATATTGTTTGCAGATGATATTAAACTGGTGCCTGTCCATACGCCTGAAAGAAAGGCCAGCATCTAAAGGGTTTAGGCTGAAAGAACAGCCAACAAGAACTTAATGGAATTTAATAAAGACAAATGCCAAGTCCTCCACCTGGGAAGGAAGAACCCATTGCATTGATACAGGCTGGAGATGCACGGGCTCTGGAGCAGCTCTGCTGGAAAGGACACTGGTGTTTTGGTAGATGGCAAGCTGAACATGAACTTGCAATGTGCCCTGGCAGACAAAAAGGCCAACAGCATCCACGACTGTATCAACAGCAGCAAGGCTAATACATCCCACTTTGCTCAGCACTCCTTAGATGGCATATAGAGTACTGTCTCCAGTTTTGCCCCTCCTGGTGCAAGGAAGACATTGATGAAATCGACCAAGTTCAGCAGAAGGCCAGAACCATGGTCAGCAGCTGGAGCAATTACCCTGTGAAGAACAGCCAAAAGAACTGTGCATGTTGAGCCTGGAGAAGAGGGCACTGCGTAGCAGCCTTCCAATACCTACAAGGGGGTTCTCAAGATGAGGGACCAGGGCTTTACATATGTGTGTGACTTTAAAGCTTCAGCTGGAGTTTGGACTGCAAATCTGAATTGTTCTGTGATTCTGTTTTGGTGTCAATAGTGATTTAAGATCTAGCCATTATTCATTTTTATTAAATTTTATGTGTAGGTAGAAATTATTCCAGTGAGGTGGACAGAAAACTTGGCAGCCCCTTGAATTTGTATCTCGTAACTTCTTTCCACAGAAGGACTTACCCTTACAAAATACAGTGGGCTTCCTGTAACCTGCTATAATAGACTGCTTGAGCAGAGGGTTTCAAAACAATGACTTCCAGAAGTCCCTTTCAAACTCAACCACTCTGTGATTCTGTGAATAGCTGGCAACTCACTCTGAATACATTGCATTTAGAACTTGTGTAAAATATTAACGGGGAGGGTATTTAGACTTCAGTGAAGTTTTTCAGTCACTCTGATAGCTTCCTGTCAGCTGAAGCCTCTGAATCAAGATAAAATACCTCCTTGAGAAAGCTGCTCCAGCTAATGCAGAAATTAGACATTTCTGTAGGTATAGCAGGTGCATTTAAATGAATGTGATTTCCCTATCAAAATGTAGCTGAGGGTTGCAGTGTAAGAAATTTTGTATACAAGAATTTTGGAAGAGTTGACAAACAAACTCACTGTTTTCAATAAAGTACTGGCAAAAGCACATGGAGCTGTTGGATAAGTCCAGAGCAGGGTCATGAGAATAATCAGGGGACTGGAGCACCTCCCATATGGAGACAGGCTGAGAAAGTTGGGACTGTTCAGCCTGGAGAAGAGAAGGCTGCGTGGAGACCTCCTAGCAGCCTTCCAGTATCTGAAGGGGGCCTTTAAGGATGCAGGGAAGGGACTCTTCATTAGGGACTGTAGTGATAGGACAAGGGGTAACAGGTTCAAACTTAAACAGGGAAGTTTAGATTGGATATAAGGAAGAAATTCTTTACTGTAAGGGTGGTGAGGCTCTGGAATGGGTTGCCGAAGGGAGTTGTGAATTCTCCATCCCTGGCGGTGTTCAAGGCCAAGTTGGACAGAACCTTGGATGACAGCCTTCTTTCTGCTTCTCTGCAGGATGGAGAGCTGGCTGGAAAAAAGTTGTGGAGTGATAACAGAGCCTTTGGTTGGTGAGAGAAGGGTGTAGAAGGAGCAAGTGTTGTTACATAGTAAGCTATAAGCAGGAAAACTAAGGCATGTAGCATCAGGGACTTACCCAAAGCAAAAAATCAAATTAGTACTGAAGTGCAAAATTGTCTTTTTCTCCCTTCTAGCCCAAGTTTTCCTTACTTGCTGGACAAAAATATTTTTCTGTGTGATAAATAGCATCACAGCTTGAAAATGTAAAGGATACTTAGGCTGAGATATTGGGTGAAGGATTTTAAGGGTGCAAAAGATCTGTGTGATCTGGTATAGTGGAGGTGTCTGCACCTGTGGCAGAGTGATTGGAACGAGATGATCTTTAAGATCCTTTCCAACCCAAACCATTCTGTGATTCTGTGACGTGGTATAATGTGAGACATTCCTGTCCATGGCAGGGGTGTTGGAACTACATGATCTTAAGGTCATTTCCAAACCTAGCTATTCTATGATTCTGTAAGGTAATATCATGCCCACATCTTAAGCAAAATTACTGAGTTGATTCTAAATCAGTCAGTTTGACAAAGAAAGAAGGCTGGTTTTATTAAGGGAAAAAATGGCCAGTGAGCTGAACGTGGTTCCAAACACAATTCCAGGGCTCCTGAAATCTTTGGATACATAAACAGGGAATATCAAGTAGCGGAAAAGAGCCTGATATTCCAGATCAGCATTCAAGCAGCCAGTCAGGCACTGACCCCTGAGTGCAGCTGGAGCACAGTGCCCAGTTCTGTGGCCCACTCCTCAGGAAGGCAGCTAACAGTATGGAAATGGCTCAGAAATGAACCACAAAGAGTCACAATGAGGTTGTATCATTACAAATGTAAAAAGTATGAATTTTAACAAGTATGAAGTTGATGGCTCAGTAATGTTAGTAAAAGTGGTCTTCAGCTAGACTGAAGACCTCCTGTGCAAAGCCAAGAGCCTGAAACTAGCCAGATTCAGACCAGGAAAAAGTTGCATGTTTTAAACGGTAAGAACAGGTATCATTGGAACAATATCTCTGTGGTCATGGGGCATTAACATAGGAAACTGAAACATTAAGATTTTCTTTTCCTAGACATGATCTATTTGGAGCAAATTAATTCAGTGCAGTCTTACATATTGCACAAGGAGTCTGATTAGATGCTTGCAGTGGTTCTTTCAGGCCTTTAAACTGTAATCTGCACTTTATGACAATCCCAGCCTCCTCTAGACTGCATGTACATGTAAATGCTGCTCACACAAGTGCACGTCTGTAACAGTTACAAAAGGATGAATTGCGCACTCCCTCCATGGCACTGTAGCCCACATGTATAATGCTTCAGCATTTGACTTTGGCCCAAAGAAAGGGAGAACAGCTGTTGTTTAGACTCATTAAGAGCCAAGGAGCCTGACAGAGGTCTGTTCCATGCATTGTCTGTGCACAAGAGGATTGGTACAGCACTACAGGAGCACAACCCAACAGTTGTTTCTAAAAGGCATGTGCCAGCACCATCTCACAACATGCTTCCCCATACCTTCCTTTAGCAGCACACACCATCACCATCTTCATCACTTTCCTATGGTTAACATAGCAAAGACCTTCAAATACTTGTAAATGAACTATTAACAGAATTGATTTTGAATTAGAGTTGTATGTTTGTCATTTGGACCTCTGAGCCTACCCTGAGACTGCCTTTTCCTGTCAATGTTGTATTTTGGGACTCAGTCAACTATACCTGCTGGTTGTTGCCTGGAAATGTCCTGTGCAAAACAATTGACTTAATGCCTCTTGTCTGCTCTCTTCTTGGCAGAGCATGTGCCCATCTGGAGTTACAACCTCCTATGACCACCAAGCTACCTCTGATGACACAACCAATATCCTCACAGATATGCAGACTGTTTTTATCAAGTGGTGGCAGTTCGTAGTGTTCTTGTTTTGCCTTATCTTCCTATTTTATTTTTGCAAGTATCAGTCTCTCTCAGTTTATAACAGATTTTTTGTGTTGTTCTCACAAGCAAAATCTGAGGTTATGTTAACCCTGTTTCGTTGCTACCATTCTGTAATAGAGGTACTAAACATAGTCAGAAGGTATGTTATTTCAGTGATAGTTTCCAACAAATGGACTGACAAAAATGGGAACTAAAGGGTGCTCACCTAAACCTGCACTCTATTGGAAAGCGCTAAACCCATGTCCATGTAGCTGAGACTGTGTGACTATAAACTGTGCCTGCTATTTCAGACAGGCAGGAAAAATTACCTGAAATACCAAAATCTCCTGTTTAGTTGTATCAAGCCTGTCTCAGGATGCAAGAACAGGAAGGTCCGTGAGGTTTTTCAAACACATCGGTGAATAATCTATGTCAAGTTTGATCAAAAGGGGTAAACCTTCCCTATAGCAACTGTGTCACCTCTGAGGGTAGTTAGTCTTTATGTCCTTTTGCTTTAATTGATCTGTATATTTTGTATAAATTATAATCCTTGACAGCATTTGAACACTCACAATTTCTTTGCAGCCATTATAATATCCCTTTCACATTTCTCTTGGATTTTCCAGGGGGTTTTGTTGTTTTTGTTTTATAATAAACCTTTTTCTATAACTGCTTAAGAATCACAATGCAGGCTGAAATAAAATCCTGTGAAATTATGAAATAAATACTGTGAATATTGTGAAATAAAATCCTGACTGTTCTGGTCCCTTCCTTCAACTGACAATAATTTTTGGAAATAAGCTGTTCTGTCTACCCTATGCTAATACTCTCCTTTTTTCCTTCCAGGGTTTCATTCCAGCAGCAGCAGTTTTGGCAGCTGTTGTCCACCTTTCATTTGAAGTTGGATGGATTTCTGTTTTGCTCACAATGTAGCATAAACATGATCTATCATTTGTTATACTAGACTTTGTTATACTGCATTTCTGTTAACTACACCACCTCAGGTTTGTATTCAACCTGCAGCATCACTGATTTGGAACTTAAAAATGTTCTATTATCCCAAGATAGAAGCTGCCAGGCCCTCCTTAGTGATGGCAGTAAGTGATATATGGTCAGTCTCTGACCATAAATGTCTTTCCCATTGACTAGTAAGGTAAAATAAAAAAATTAAATCCAAGGGCTGAAATGAATGACATTGAGTCTCAGTTTATCCCTATAATTTGCTGAGACTCTGTACGGCCTGGTTTGTCCAGTTAAGCAAGACAAACTTTCCTTCACTCTTTGACATCTTGGGGAAATTGTGCAACCATCACTTGTCAGCTGAAATGGTCCCAGTGATGAAGATTCAAGCTTTTACGCTGTTATCTGCACTCGTAAACCAAGGGGGCAGGAAGCAGACTAGGAGTTTCCAGTCCCCAAGGCGAAGTGGCACAGACTGATGGATACCAGCATCACTAAGGCCAGACTCCTCTCCAGAAGACTGGCTTCACCCAGAGCCCAAAGCATGTGGCCAGTGTCTCCTTAAGCCCCTGGTGGCCCTAAGATGTCGTTATTAGTTTGTGTTTCTTTTGTCAGTTTATAATACCTAAAATAATATGAGAGATGTGATATAGGCAGCCCACACAGTGTGTGCAACGTCAAACTAATAAAAAAGAGAGCATGCTGACAGATTTGGCATCTGGAAACACAAGCCTTCCAGGATGGACTAAAAGGACTATGTAGCATGAAAGGAGTCAAACTTAATGCAGTCCTTATTGCCCCTTGGGCAGGAACTGACATGAACTCCTTTCAGACTCTTAGAATCACAGAATGGCTTGGGTCAGAAGGGACCTTTAAAGATCATGTAGACCAATTCTCCCTGCCATGTGCAGGGACATCTTTCACTACATCAGATTGCTCAAAGCCCTGCCCAGTGTGATTTTGATCACTTCCAATGCTGGGGTATTCACAACTGCTCTGGGCAACCTGTTCCAGTGTCTTACCACCCTCATCATAAAAAATGCCTTTCTTATGTCCAACCTCAATCTACCCTCTTTCAGTTTAAAACCATTGCTCCTTGTTCTGTCACAACAGGCCTTGATATAAAGTCCCTCTCCAGCTTTCTTATAAGTCCTCATTAAGCCACTAAGTGTTGAAAGGCTGCAATAAGGTCTCCTCAGAGCCTTCTCTTCTGCAGGCTGAACTACGTCCACTCTTTCAGCCTGTCTTCATAGAAGAGGTGGTCCATCCATCTGACCATATTCATGTCCCTCCTCTAGACTCACTCCAACAGGTCCATGTCTTTCCTGTGCTGGGGGCCCCAGAGCTGGATGCAGAACTCCAGGTGGGGTTTCACCAGAGCAGAGTAGAGGGGAAGAATCACCTCGCTTGACCTGCTGGCCATGCTCCTTTGGAGGCAGCCCAGGATACAATTGGCTTTCTGGGCTGTGAGTACACTTTGCCAACTCACATCCAGTTTTTCACCTACCAGGATCCCCAAGCCCTTCTCCATAGGAATCTGCTCTCAATCTATTAATCCCCCAGCCTGTATTAATACTGGGAGTTGCCCCAGCACAGGTGCAGGAACTTGCACTTGGCCTTGTTGAACTTCATGAGGTTCATATGTGCCCAGTTCAAGCCTGTCTCTTCCCAAACTCTGCTTTGGAAGTGGCTGGCTGAAATGGTTGAAAGCAGAGGCAGGATAGGTACTAGCAGCTAAACAGTGTACACAGCTGTGCTCAGGCTCACTCTCTGCCTTTTATTTTCCTTTTCGTAGAAGCATGGCCTACCTGCTGAATCTCCAGTGAATATATCTCTTGTTTTCACCTCTTATTTTATTAGCATTTTTCCCTTACAAAATTAAAAAGAAAATAATAAAATTGCACTTTATTTCACTTTACATCAGCATTTGATCTTTTCTGTGAGAGCTATTCAGGTCCTGTGTGATCCATCATTTTCAAAATATCTTCAAGTATGATGTAGTAGGTGCCCCTCAGGCTGACTGCAGCCACCAGGATGTTCCCATCTGCCCTTCTATCCTTTCTATAGCAGACATGGACCAGATGTTCAAGGAATTAAATTCACTGGGACAGGTGAACTCCTCATGATTTCAGAGCCCAGCACAGGGAGAACACCACTACTTGTCCATCAAAGCTGGGGTGAGGACTGATAGCATTGTTTCTGCCCATACCCTGGTTGGTTTGTTAGCATCCAGTCTGAACTCTTGTTTTCTGATTGAGCCTCTGGACACATAAGCAAGTTATCATGAGGCAGAGCACAAGCCAAAACAACTCTTTCAGTGCCCACTTGTCCCTGTTTGAAGCTCCTGACCCCACAATGCATAAGGAATAATCTACCCAAACCGACATGTAACATAGGATGAGGGTCTGTAACCACAGCATGTGAAAAGAGAACTGACAGGACTGAAATGTGTAAGTGGTCCTTTCTATAATTTATTCTTATGTTGTTACCTTTGAAGTCTGTTTGTCTCTTACTGTGGTGTAGTCTGAGCTAACCTCGAAGAAAGGGTCCTACTCAGGCTCCTCTTTCTGCTAACTAAAAACAAGTAATACATTAAAGTGTTGCAAAAGCAAGCATTGTCATTTATACGGCTCACTGCTGTCTGCCTCCCATTCTTCTGCCACCCACTGTCTGCAAACACAGAGTTTAACATTCAGCAACTGCCTTGGGAAGAATTTCAGCTCTACTGGTGGTTTTAATTAGTCTTCTGTCTGACTTAAGGTCCTAAGTTTGCCATAGCTACTGCATCCTGTGTTGTAACCCTGTTGTCAGGGGCTGGCAGAGCTCCACTCCTCTCAGGGATTAGGTCCAACTGCTCCATGTTTTACATCAGGAACCACTGTGCAAGACAGTCACAGGCTCCCACGGGCTAATGACAGAGCCTTTAGACACATGTTCCCTCTGAGAAGAGTCACAGATTTTGGATGGAGTGTTTTGTGTGCAGGCAGCAAGGCAGGGCAAAACAATTAAAAGAGCTCAGAAATATTCAGGAACAAAGGATGAAGCAGGTTCTGGGTGTGTCTAATAGGCATTTCTAAACATGCACTAACTGGGGTGAATCTCTTGATGAGTAAATCTAAGAAATGCAGGGCAGTTTCCAGACTCCAGGCCTATGTGCCCTACCCACAGAGCAGCAATCCCTCCTTGCTGAAGGCTCTCAGATGAGGATCTTGACTGTGGGCAGCAGAGGAAAAGATACTCCCTTGGTCCATCCTGGAACCAATTTGATACTGGACAGGTCACAAATGCAATAAAGTACACTTTTTTCCTGAAGGAAATGCTGCCAGAGCATTAACTGAATGGCACTGAGACCAGCACAGCCTATTAGAAAGGCTCAGGAAACATTATTTTTAGGCGCTGAGGGATATATTCTGATGTGACTCCCTCAGGGCCATTTGCACATCCCACAGCCTTTTCCTGGGGTTGCACCAGTGCCATAGAGATCGGCCGCTGGCATCAGCTGAACAAGCACCATTTGTGCCAATTTCCTGGTGGGAGTGATTGATTAAAGTTGGTTGAGCTTGCTCTGTCCAGAGCAGGTGTGGAGCAAATTTGCCCTGACTCAGTCGATTAACTTTATCAGAGAATCAGAATCAACAGCGTGAATATGTTAACAGTGTGTTGCAGGCTCCATGCTTCTCACTGTGCCTGATTTCACACTGCTGCCATAGTTCCGAATCTATTGCTAAAAAATGGTGCCCAAATCTTGTGATGTGCAAGCACTTGGTCCGGATTCATCCCATGCATGAGCAGAAGGTTAGCAAGCACGCTGAAACTACACTCCTCTGCACCATGGGCTTCATCTGATACACAGAAATAATTATCACTGCTGAAAGCATTTAAGTCTGTTCTATCTTTGAGGGGAGTTGTTTTGTTTTTACTTCAGGTGAGCACTACAGAAAACCTGCCCTAATAAGCAAGGGAATCCTGAAGGAAATCCTATGGCATGATGCAAAGAAGGGAGGCCAAATTTAGAAAAGCGAAACATGGACCAAGTGGCTAGATAGTCAGATGCCCAAAGGTCAAATCTGATACGTATCATGGGATGTAGAACATATGTCTCCAGAGTGACTTGGGTTTATCAAAGCAAATAGTGTTGGAACCTCCATCTCCCATCCTTCTGCCATTAAACTGAAATTCCTGCATCGTTTCCTATGGTCAGAGTTAAGAGAGGGAGGCAGGGAGAATTCCATGCCCTGTTTGGGAAGTCTAAAAGTATGTGTCTCAGGGATACTTTGGCAGTTCAAGCAGGCATCCCTCCAAGCCTGATGGCTGGTCAGACGAGTATAACATTAACCTTAGAACTCACCTCTCAGAAAAACCTCATGTCATTAGTCACTAAGCTCTTAATTCAGGGTTATTGGCAAGAAGATAACCAACCATTACACTAAACTGGGCTTTTTTCCTGTCTGATGCTATATGTAGATGTGTATAGCACCAGGGATATGAAAAGGCTGCCTATACCCTTTCCCTGACAGTGCCTCAGCTCACAAGTCTCCACATGCACCCTTACGTGTTTTGTAGGTCAGATGAACCTAGCTTTGCCTCAAACCGCACTGTTTTCATGCCCATTTAAACTCTAATAAAGCAAACTGTTGTCCAAGTGGATGGCCAGTGAGAGAAATGGGACAATAATGAAGTAAATAAGTTTGAAATATGTTCAGATGTCTGTGCAAACTTGCCTCTTCAAAGATGACTGTCACCTTGGTGGATTCAGCCTGCAGGTGCATACAGCTCCTTGTCTTCAGCAGTCCTCTCCTGGAATAATCAAATAACTCCACAGGGGAAACATCAGTAAGTCTCTGTGACAGGCTCAGACAGGACTAAGGATAGTAAAAGCTTTTGTCAGCCCTCAAGCATTCTCTGGTCACTCAGTCTTATCCTCAGAAAGGAAGTTGTGTGTAAGCTTTGTGGTACCTGGACTGTTCTTGGTAACTGAGGCTGTGTTGCAAAATACTCTGAAAGCCAAAGTTCCTCACAAAACTGACCTATACGATTTTTTTTTCTCCAAGGATAGCATTTGCCCTCTGTCCTTACCCCAGTTGGTTTGTGTCTAGGCTCTGGCACTGGGTGTGCTAACCCTGGGTTTGAATGAAGGACTAACTGAGCTACCAGCACAATGCAGAGCAACACCAAGGCTGCTTTAAGCAATTTTGGATGTGAGAGCTCAGCAGCTGGACCTCTCAGGAGTACAGCAGGGTCACTGCCTCACCTGCTTATACCTTCTGGCTTTTCTTTCTCTTCCCCTTGCGGCTGCAGTGAGGCAAAGTCCTTTGGTTTGCACCAGCAGAACCTCTGCCCACACAGTATCAACAACAGGATGGGACCCTAGCTGGCAGGATCCTCCTCTTCGGATTGAAAAGCAAGTTCAAAAGCCACTGCAATGGTTTGGCTCAAAAATATTGTAAGTGTCACAGCACTAATTGGAGGTAGGCACTGTTACAAGGAGCTTTATTCTTGGTCATGATTTCTGCTGTCATTAAAGGGTCCTGTCACTTTAAAATGAAGCAAGACCATATGGTATATGAAGCAAGCAACAAAGCAAGAAAGAAAGCATAAGTAAGCTAGCAAAAGAAAGAAAGAGAAAGAGGAAAAAAAGAAAAGGAGAGACAGAGAAAGATGGAAAGGAAGGAAGACAGGAAGGAAGGAAGACAGACAGGAAGACAAAGCAGGCAGGCAGAAGGAAGAAAAGGAAGGAAAGAAAGAAAAGGAAGAAAATGAAAGAAAACAAGGGAAGGAAAGCAATAAAGCCAGAATATCTGTACGGTATTTCAGTGAAGGCAAATAGAAATAATACCGAGAAGAAAAAATGTAATCTAAAAAAGGGAAAAGTTCTCCTGGCTTGTATTATGTGCAATTCCATGCACTGTAATAGTGAAACATGAGCTGATATCTCTGTTTCCATGAACATGCTAGGTTTTAGAGGGTGTTACTCTCAGAGCTTCTAAACTTCATGACATAAACAGCAAACCTAATTCAGAAAGAAGCACCTACCACACCAGATTACCATAACCAGGAGCACACACCTTTAAATCAAAAGTCAGTTGAGTTGGAAAAGGTTTAAGTTTTTTCAATAAATTATTTTTTATAATGACTATAAAAGTTATATAGTACACAAGGACTTGCTAGAGGTAGATACTTTACTGTACCTGAATTGCTAGGAATACTTCCTGAGGCATAAAGCTGACAATCAGACATCTGAGTGCATTTGAAAAACATCATCTACCAAAAGACTAAAGTATGAATTTGGCAAAGTAATCCAGGAAGGAAATTCTTTATTCTTGCTTGTTACTTATCATGGCAACTGAAGTTATGTAATGGGAAATGAACTTACACTTTAATTCAAAAATAGATGAAATATAGGAAGAGTTTGAGAACAAAATTATTTTTCACTGTTATATATATGGATTTTGACTCTTCCTGAACTGTATTTCAACACATTTTTATATTTTATGCCCATGATAAGTTATTAAACATATAAAATTGCCTTATTTATAGAGTATAACAGCATTGCTAGTGATAGTGCCCCCATTTTTCAAGGTAGCAACTACTTAGATGTGTATAGATTCTAGGTGATCTTTTAATTACAAGGGGAAGAAAGGAAGTGCTAGAAATAAAAGAGGTTTGTCATTCTACAAAGAAGGGGACAAAAGGAGTGATGATTCTATATTAGCAAAATTACTGAATTGCAATTCTTATGAAAAATAAAGTACAATCAGAAAGAACAAGTTGTGGTTAGATTGGTGAGAGAAGGTCATAAGGAATGTTGAGGGGGAGAAAACTAAGGATGTGAAACTGCACAAATTCCTATAATATGCAGCATGGGGAGGAAAGGGAATTAACTAATGAACTTATTCAAACTACTGACAATTATTTTCAAGTGTTCCTGGAGAATTAGTGATCTCTAAGACATCTGAAAAGAAAGAGGAGCATGTTACTGGTCTTTAAAAGTGACTGGGGAAGAGGAAGAGAAAGAATGAACCTGTCATCTACCATCTGGTAAGCCTAAATTCAGTCTGCAGTAATATAGTGGAAAAAATATTAAAAGGTAAAAATCCTAAGCACTTAGGGGAGAATGGATCCACAACCAATAAACAGCATGGATTTATAAGGAATGGAAGAAAGGCACACACAAGCACTTTTTTTCTTCCTATAATTGCAAAGTGGCAACTGAAGGGAATACAGTAGGTGTAATATACGTGCCTACTAACATATAGATTTGGATGTATGAGCTTCAGTAAATTAAATAGGATCTAGCAGTGTGACCACAAAAAAAAAAAAAACCCCAATGTAATTTTTGGGCTTCTAACACAGAGGCATTGTGTCATGTTCCCGGGAAGTGATAGATGTCTCTCTCAGTATACAGTACTGATGAGATAGCACCTCGACTACTGCTTTCAGATTTAAGTACATTCAGTACCAATAAAGATGAACTGGAAGGAGTTCAAGAAGCTTGGAAGGGAAAAGAAAGACCTATAGAAACTGTTTGGTGATTAAATGTTAACTGAAAATAGATATCTACAGCCTGGCCAAACAAAGGTGGAAAAAGTAAGATCAGTGACATATTCCTCACAGTGGAAAGTTTCCAATATAAACAAAATAGGGTCAGCTGGACAGGGAGTAAGTGTTCCTTGTACATGGCCAGAGCTCTGGCCTCTCCTCTGATGAGACCCACACAGACATTTGCTGGGGGTGTTTGAAAGGAGCAGAGGGAGTAAGGACTTACTCTGAGAGCTGGAAACAAGAGGGGAGCATTTAGGCAGAACTGCATGAGGCAGAATTCAGGCTGAAATAGATAAACAAGCATAACAGGTAGCTGTGACAATCCAGGGAATGGTTTGCTATGGGGAGCTACACCAGTAACCCTGTTTTGGCCAAAGCAGAAGTGCACACACATGCATGAGGAGGGGAATGGCTTGGAGGACCTGGAGAGAAAGGAAGGAGAGATAAGAACGAGAAGGAGAAAGAAGAGAAGGAGAAGGAAAGGTGAAGAGGAAGAAGGAGAGGGAGAAAAAGATGGAGAAGAAGAGGCAGAGGGAGAGGGAGAGGGAAAGGGAGAAGAAAAGGGAGGAGCAGAAGGAGGGAAAGATTGAGAGAGGAAAGAAAAAAAGGAAGAAAGAAATACATACTAATAATAACCCTAAACCTTCCAAAGCTAAAACAGAGCACACTGGATTGTGGTAGGATCTTCCAGTCTTTCCACAAAACTGATTGTAATGCCTCAGCGGATTTGTCACTGCATATACACCCAGTGTTGTCCCTGAAAATGAGACACCAGTAGGATTTTCCAGCCATAATCTATTTCAAGTACATATATTTCCTGGTGTGCATCTATGTAAATGAATATACAATACCTGCTGAGAGCCTTTTGACTCCTCCTGTCCAAGCACAGCCCTCAGCCCATAGACTTCAGCTTCAACAGGGAGACCCGAGGAATGATTATTTAGCTCCCTGTGCCAACACACTTTGCAGGGTTATTTTAAGTTTCCATGGTTTGCTTGTGGGGTTTTTTTATGGTGTTTTGTGTTTGGGTTTGGAGTATTTTTCTCATGTAATTTTCTGTCTCCAGCCCCACGCCGGTCCTTCCATCCATCGCGGGCATAAACTCCGCTTCCTACGAGGTGGGCCATGCATTTCTCCCGCTGACCAGGAGATGGTGCTGTGGATTTTGAATCTGGAGCGCACCGACCAGGGCCGGGGCTGGGGGGCCGGTAGGTCGCGATAGAGCCCGAAGAAGACTTACTGGCCACCCTGCGGGTCTCAGCAGAGACCCTCAGATGCCTTTGATCCCATTGGAGCTCTTCAGACTTTCCTGGCCATCTCCAGCGGTTCCCTCCCCAGGGCAGGGCCGGGATACCAAGTAGCATCCCTCACCCCAAGGTGCTTCAACTCTGCTAAGGTATCGGGTCAAGTCCATCAGCATAATTTTTCTCCTCCTGAAGGACCTGGGATGGAGCTGGGAGGATGTTTTCCTCCGTTTCGCAGCCTCTCGCCACACAAATACTCCCAAGCTCGACTGCACCCTCCAGGTCCCACCACCTTGTCCCATCCCCCATCCCTCGGTGAGCAGGATGCTGCGCCAGACGTCCTGGGGGCTGAGAGCATAGCCTTTTTCTCCACCCCCCCGTGGCCCCTTTTCCTCCTTTACACGCGTCCCTGAGACCCGAGTGGGCTGCCGGGTCCCGGTCTGCTGCTGGAAACACTTCCCACTCTGGGAATTCACTGGCCTCTGGGCAGGCACCTCTGGGGAGGTTTGCACTAGGAGCGAATGCAACGAGGGTGTCGTCTTCTTTCTTTTCACTGTCTTTTCTTCACCCTGAACTTAAAGAAAGTTTGTCTAAGAGTGAAGATCGCACAGAACCAGCTGCGGCGGACGAAAATCGCTCTCTAGCAGTTAGCACTGGAAGAGCCGAGGGATGGCTGGGGATGTCCCCGCTGCCCTCGAAGCTCGACTCCCGGCCCTGCTCCCCCGGGCTCGGCGTGCCGAAAGCGGAGGTGCTTGGGGCAGAGCCGCTGGAAAGGGACCTGGAACTTGGGTGATCCCAAGCCCTGAGCCTGCTGCAGCTGCGTGCACGCCGTTCTCTGCCCCGAGCAGGCAGGGAGAGGCTGCCTTCGGCTGCCTAAAATCTGCCTCACCAGCATTCAGCTGCTGGACGCCTTTAGGGAAAATCTGGAGAGCGTCTTTCCTCCAGGAGGCTTTTCACGAAACTGGAAACCCAGCCCTGCGGAGAGAGAAGGGGGGTTTAACTTCTCCTCCGGGTAGGGAGCAGAACAAAGTGACTCTCGAGCAGATTTTGAGAAAGACACCGTGGAAAATCAGCAGTCGCTCTGCTGCCCGCTCTCATGTGTATTCCGGGACCCTCCCGCCTCCCCGCAGCCCCGCAGGGACGGCCGGTGCCCGGAGGACCCCGGTGATGCTTCAGGATGGCCAGATCAGCCCTCTCTGCAGCCCGGGTCCGAGCTGCTCCGTGCCCGAAATAATGCCCAAGTGGAGCGGAACCGGTGTCGGAGGGCTGCGGTACAATTAAGCCAGATAACGAGACGCTGGGCAGATGTGTTTTCATTGCGCTGTAAGATAAACGCAGTGTTAAATGCCTGACAACTTCCCAGAAGCAATCAGCAAAAGTTTACGAGTGCATAAACCTCAAAGACCATTCCTCGGTATTTTTATAAGCCCCGCATTTAAAGCTTCTATAAATTCTTCTGCCTGCTTCCAAACTAAAGTTCCCGTAGACTATTAAACAGCCACTTCTTCGGGAGGGGGAAGAGACAGACCATAACAGGCAGGTCCAGGAGAGATGAGATGGTCTCTCTTTTTGTCTCCTTGTGCCCTCCACTTTCTTCTCCCTACCTCCCCCCCTCCAAGATAAAGTTTGGGAGAAAGTTGGCATCATTATAGCACGGCAAGTCACAGGTGAAAGCATCGGCAAGAGGACTGGGATACATCAAGAACAGGGGACAGACCCAGAAAGAAAGGGAAAGGAAAGGATGGAGAAAAGTAAAAGCAAAAGAGAGGTGGATGAAAGGACGGGCAGAAGCGGGGACAAGCACGTAGCCATTTCCTCAGGCAGATCAGCATCAGGCAGGCTGACGGGTGGACGGGGACGAGCAGAAAGCTTATACGGAAAGAGACAAATTTCAGACTCAGGGTGCAACCCTGAGCGAAGGCAGCCGAGGCCAAGGGGAGACCTGGAGATCGCAGCAGTGTCCCCGTCAGCCCGCCCCGACGGCGCGGCCCGGCAGCTCCCGCCGCCCCTCGGGGCAACGGCCCCGTCGCCTGCGGAGCGGGAGGGCACGCAGTCCCCAGAGGTGCAGGGGAAAAGAGAGGAGGTAGCACTAGTGAACCCACAGATCAACTGAAGAGATCGAGCCAGGGAACGACGTCTTCCAAAAAATAAGTTGCGAGGAATTAAATGTTCCTCCTAACCATCATATTGTGCCAACAGTATCTCTTATCCCTGCGTGACCACATGAGTTTTACAAGTTTGGTATTGAACACAAAATATTTTTTTTTAATAAACTATTGAGATTATAAAATCCTTTGTTTATGATCTCAAGGAAAAATGAAAATGCTAATTGGAAAACAATAAACCGAAAATGCCTTAGGATTAATAATGATAGAGGTTAAGGGTGGCATCCCTTGGAAAGGGGGAGGGGAGCTAGGCGCTCGGTGCCTGTGCGCTTGGACGGCGACCAGGGACAAGCGCAGCAGCCAAACGGGGCTGGGAGGGAGGAGAACGGGGGAAGAGGACGGGGGGGAGACCCCCTCCCTTCTCTTCGGAGGTCTCGGCTTGTGTGTTCGACTCTCATCCGGAGACACGAGGTGAGGAAGGTCTGTATTGTAGTCATGTCCTCGCTAGATGAAATCTCAGTCAATTACTATGAAATCTGCAGCTTGGCTTCTTTTCATTCTTTCCAGGTGAAAATTCAAACGTTTGCTGTTGTCGCCTGGTCCTTTCTTTCCTGAAACAAGGCACCCAACTGTTCTGATATTACCATTCAAAAACAGGTTCTGTGGCAAACCTCATTTGTGAATCTATTACAGAGATTAATAGATTATTTCTCCTTTTTCAACTAATTCTCAGTGGGGAAATTTAACCATATGGTAAGGAGAGAATTAGAATTTCATCACATTAGAGCAAAATGTAATGAAAAGAGTCCAACACCTGGGGCCAACTCTGAAAGACACAATTAAAAGGTTTTTAATGAAACCAGAGAAACTAAAAAATTTCATAGCCTTCAGTAATTCTGCCACATAAGAATGATTTACTGGAAGTGTTGGGAAATATTGTTTTTACTGATGTCACAAGGATGAAAACCTGCCACTAAATACCCTGAGCGCTAACAGTAGAGCGAGAGCGAGCTTCTCGCCTCCAGCAGTAGAGGAGCAGCGGGACAAAATTCAGACCAGCCTGGGGTTGCCACCTCAGGTTCTGAGAGAGCGCAGAAGAGCCTGTTCCCGGTAAAAAGAAGGGAGAAGCCCTGGGAGGAGAGCAGGGTATCTCCCCGACACCGGTGGCAGCATCCCGGCTTTGGGGAGCGGAGCGGGGAGGGACGGAGCTGCAAAGAGTTGGTCAGTCACAGTAAATAAATAATAATAAAAAAGTTTGGTGGGGTTTGCCCTTTCTCACCCCGCGCTCCCTCCTCCCCAGATAGGTTCATTTGCAAAGTAACTGATGGGGCTTTATATTTTTTATAGGGACACGGGGGATCATCACTCTAAAGCGGCAATCTGCTGCTTGGAAAGGGCTCAGGGAGGGAGGAGGAGGAGGGGAACCTCCCTGTAATTTGGTCTCCGCTTGCTGGAGAGAGGGGGAGGGGGTCTGGGGGCCATCCGGCTCTCAGGGAAGGGAGCTGGACTTTGGCGGGGGACAGGAGCGGAGACGGCTGCTGGGGTCGCTCCGCTCCTTGTAGTTATTATTTTAGGGTCTTTTTCCCAGGCGATGCTTTTCGGGAAGACCGATGGGGGTTGGAGGGGGGCTCTAAATTAATGTAAATGCAGGGGTGGGTGGGCTGGAGTGGGGGGAGAGGGTGTCACTCCTGACTCCACGGCTAAGTTAGCAGAAGTCTGCTGGCAGCACTCTGAAGGGGAGTGTTGAAGCGGGCTTTTCTGCAGTGCAAGGCTGTAATTTGCTGAAGGAGGCAAAGAACATCCTTCGATCTAAGTAGGGCTTTTAGTGTGCTCATTGATGAGTGAAAGTCGCCACACATGTCAAGCTAAAGGCAGTTGTTGGGTTACTAACAGGACACAACGTCTTGCAAACATATGCGTTAAGCTGTGTATACAGATGGCAGGGAGAATAATGGAGCAGGCGCCTCTTATAAAGCTCTAGCTGCTGCCTGTCTTCAGACCTGGGAAAAGCAACTATTCAGACTCAGGGCCAGATAGCGCCTGGGATTGTTTGTTACCGTTTTAATCCTATTAATTAAAACGTTAACCTGATTGGGTAGAAAGCTCTGTCCCAACAGGCGAGTCTTCTTCATAATAACCTACTCTCAGAGATAATGATGTAAAAGACTCCCCCGTCTGCGGCGGCTGCTGGTTGATGGGTCCGGAAATCTCTTGAAGGTGAATCCAAGCAAGATAAACGGTGGAAGCGGCTCCACTGGCAGCGCACAATGCCCCAGCGCGGCGCTTGCTGAGGGCGAGCAGGAGCCGGAGCTGCAGCCGGAGCCACAGCCCGAGCCAGAGGCACAGCTACAGCCGCCGCCAGAGCCGGAACCGCCAGAGCCGCAGCCCGAACCGGAGCAGGGGCAGCCTCGGCGCCAGGCACAGCGCAGCCCAGGCGGGAGCCGGGAAGCAATTTTTGCCAGCGGGACGCCGGGGAGCCGCCCGCCGCGGCGCGGAGCCTTGGAGGAGCGGGCCGGGAGCTGAGGGGGGCGGAGGAGGCGGAGGCGAGCGGGGCGCCGATGGAGCGGGCACTGGGGCTGCCCGCAGAAGAGGACCTCTTCCACAAGAGCCTCGCTGCCTCGGCCAAGCGCATGGAGTCCGCTTTCCGCTCGCCCCCGGGGCTCGACCTCTCTCACCCCCGCGACCGCCAGCCCTCGCCGCTCGCCTGCTACGAAGCGGCGGAGCCCGAGGCGCTGCTGCAACCCGGCGTCGGCGGCGACCCGCTGGCGCTGCCGCCGGGCTCCGTCTGCGTCAAGTACGGCGAGAGCGCCAGCCGCAGCTCGGTGGCCGAGAGCAGTGGCGGCGAGCAGAGTCCCGACGACGACAGCGACGGCCGCTGCGAGCTGGTGCTGCGCGGCGCCGGGGGGGACCCGCGCGTCGCCTCGCCGGCGGCGGGCGGTGGCGGCGGGGGGGGCGGGGGGCTGAAGGCGGCCGAGGGCGGCTGCTCCAACAGCCACGGGCACGGCGGCAGCAAGAAGTCCAAGGAGCAGAAGGCGCTGCGCCTCAACATCAACGCGCGAGAGCGGCGGCGGATGCACGACCTGAACGACGCTCTGGACGAGCTGAGGGCGGTCATCCCCTACGCGCACAGCCCCTCGGTGCGGAAGCTCTCCAAGATCGCCACGCTCCTCCTGGCCAAGAACTACATCCTGATGCAGGCGCAGGCCCTGGAGGAGATGCGGCGCCTGGTGGCTTATCTCAACCAGGGCCAAGCCATCTCGGCCGCCTCCCTGCCCAGCTCCGCCGCGGCGGCTGCGGCGGCGGCGGCAGCGCTGCACCCCGCCCTCGGCGCCTACGAGCAGGCAGCCGGGTACCCCTTCAGCGCCGGGCTGCCCCCCGCTACCTCCTGCCCGGAGAAATGTGCCATTTTCAACAGCGTCTCCTCCAGCCTCTGCAAACAGTGCACGGAGAAGCCTTAAGGGCCGCTGCCGTTGCCGCCCCCCGCCGCCGCCGCGGTCCCGGGGAGCGGCGACAGCCGGTGTCTCGGCCCCGGTCCCGGGCTGGAGGTCGGGGGGGCTGCCGAGGGACTGACCGCTGCTCTGTCCCCGCCGCCCTCCGCCTGGCCTCGCTTCGCCTGGCTCTTCTCTTTCGGTCTTGCCGGAACGGGATGGCGCCGGGAGCCAGCTTGCTTGTGGCTGTGGAGCGGGGGGCCGGGGGTGCCCCGGCCTGGGGGGCGCGGGGGATGGGGTGTTCGCTCCGTCCGAGTGCCCGCTGCACGGTCGGACAAAAGAGAGGTCGGGAAGAAGCTTCAGGCTGTGCTGGGAGCCGGGGTAGCACCGGGGAGAGGGCTGGAAAGTATCCCTCACCCTGGTCTGGCGGCCCCTGGGAGGGGAAGGAGCAGCGGCGGCCCGGGCGCGGAGTTGGATGGGACAAATCAGAGAGGGCACTTGAACATAGATTTTTTTTTTTAATTATTATTATTATTAGCAGTATTATTATTATTCTAAGCCAGGAAACAAACAAACTTGAAATGTAAACTTATTTAAGCGACTCGCAGAAACAAAGACCATTGCTATGGAAGACTTTGTATTTTTTATCGTCTCTGAACTTTGATCCTGTGAAAATGCGCAAAGTTTGGTGAGAGTGATTAAAAAAAAAATTAAGAGAGTTAAAAAAAAAAAAAAAAGATCAAACGCCTACTCCGTGTGGCTGAAAGTATCGCATTTTTTAAAGAAATATTTATGTGCACCTTGTTTCTTTCCACTTTGCAATGATGTATAAACAAGACATGCTATTTATTTGTTATTGTTTAAATGACCCTTCCACGCCAACAATATTTATCATGTGTTAAGGTCACGGGTCTTATGTGCAGTTACTTTAAATGCTTCTGAAATTCTGTTTATGGATTAACTTAAACTGTGTGCCAAGTGTTTAAACGTTTATTTGCCAACAACGTATAACCAGAAATGTTGATGTATCCGAGCTGCTTAGGCTTATGAAAGGTCATCTGGATTTTAAGTTGCATCATTCCTGTATTTAAATTGAGCTTTAATAAATTGCTTCAGTCCAAAAATTACAGGAAAAGTGTATTCTTAATTGCTCAAACAACTAATTTTGAGAGAGTATTCTTTGCATTAGAACATGTAATAGCTATTTACTTTTACAAGGCATCAGAGCAATAGCTGCTACAAGAACACTTGCCAAGCCAATGTTTTCCCAGGCGCTGTGTTTTCAAAGGTATAATTTAAACCGCTTTTAATGTGTATGTAAATTATTCTGACTGTGGATGATTATTTAAGTTGAAATACTTTAAAATACTTTAGACTGATTTACAGAACGCGTGGAATTCTTCTCTTTTATTTCTGGGGGCAGGGGGGGTGGGTTTTGGGGGAAGAAAAATGAGAGATGAAAAGCAAGAAGTAGCTGTTCACCCAAAGTGAGCCTTCAGTTTGAGTTTGCTTGGCTGGGTGGCTGTCTCTCTGCTATTTGTAAATCAAGATTATTTTTTTTTTTTATTTTTTTTTTTTATTTTGCTTTTCCCTTTTCAAAAACGAGTCCTGCTATTTTCCACTACTTGCAGATAATACAAATTCGGACTGTCAGGTTGGATGGCAAAATAGGAGCCATGATGGATCTGTTGGCAGGTCACGGATGTGTAAAGAGTGATATATATTAAATAGGTCAGATTATGACAGCTATGTATGATCGTTTGTATGTGTATCTATGTCGGAAAGAATCTTTATTAAAATATTTTGAACAAACGCTTTTGTTGTGTTGTGCTTTGCTAAGCGTGTGTCTCCAGATTTAAGGAGGTGGGTAGGGGGGTGGGGGGATAATTTCCTTTACCCTGCCCTGAGGGCGCCACGGTACCCTCTCGGAACCCCACTCTAGCTCAAGGTCTCCCAAAGAGGGGAGGGGGAAAAGGTCTTCTCTGTGATGCGTTTCTACCGTGGTGCTGGGTGTGATCCGGGGTGAGTTACCGGACTCCCCGCCCCCGTCTTCTCCCTACCCTCAAGTTTTGGAGCCACCCGTCCCCTCGTGTCGCCGCCGACCTGCCCCAGATCCGAGGTCAGAGAAGAGGACAGCTCACCAGAGATGCCAGCCCTGAGCTGGGCCCGGCCCGGGTGTCGCTGTCCCGCCGGGTCCCCCCTCCCCTCGGGAGTCCCAGGTCGGCGGCGGGGGTCCACGGAGCCGCCTCCCCTAACGGCAGCACCAGAAGCGGAGGAAGGGGATAAATCTTTTCCGCTCCACTTCTCATCAAAAAAGATTAATCAGAACCTGTAACTTTTCAGGAAACGTAACTGTAAAGTGCCACGGAGCTGTGGGAAGGCAGCCCAGAGAGGGTGGGCAGATCAGCCTCCAGGCGCAAGGAGAAGCGTCTTTCAGCATTTACTAGACAAAGGCTGTGTGCGTCTAATTATGATTATTAAAACAATTTCCATGACGATGTCTAATATTATGTTAATTTGAAAACAACTGTGTATGAAAACTGTCGACTATAATACCTAAATTCATTTAATGAAACACATCGTTAAGGCAATTAAACCTCCTGGATGTGATTAAGGAACATAATTACGACACTGTTCTGCGCCATAATTGGGTGTCTTTAATCAAGGGGTAAAGTGATCAGCAACACAGCCATTAGTTTGTATTGTTCTGTCTCTGCTGTCCATCATTCTGATTAGGAATTAACCACCGCCACCAGCTTGGCGTGGTGCGTGCCTGTGTGTCTGTGTGAGTGTGTGTTCGTGCATCTAACATCGCGGGACACTTTTGCTGCGATATTTACTGCTTAATATCCCTGCCTACCGAGCGGGCTTTCCTGAGGGGTTCCCCGGGAAAGCGTGGGACGGGGGAAGCAGGCGAGGTCCCAGCAAACTCCTGGAGAGGCTCGGACCCGGGCTGGAAAGGAGGGTTGAGAGGGCCCGGGGGACGCCCCGGCTCTGCCTCCCGGGCACTGATGAAGGGCCTAGGTGCAGGCCGGGCAGAGTGCGTGCTGCGGGGCCGCCTGTGGCACATGTAGCGGCTTCTCTATTCCTCTCTCCCTCGCCTGTCTCTGCTTTGGAGCGGGAAAGCGGAATGAAACACTCTTCATTCCCTGCTGCCGCCCGACTTTGGGCTCTATCTCTTCCTCCTTGCTCGCTGCAGAGAGGGAGAGGGGGTCTTGCAGGGAGGGGTGCTGCTTGCACCCCTCAGCCCTCTGCACCCAGCAGCCTCGCCGAGGAGCGACGAGAAGCCGCGGGACCAGTCCCTGGGCAGGTCTGGCCAACGCGAGCGCCGTGTGTGTGCCGGGGGTGGGGGGAGGAGAGAGCACCCCCCCGCCCCTCTTAACGCTTGATGGACCGCTTAGCAGGAACCGAGCGGGTCCCCCCTCTTCCAAGCAGCTTCTTCCCCATTTCCCACCGCCCCATAGCCGTGGTCTCTCCCCCAGCCTCCTCCGGAGTCTCCCTCTGCCCCCCGCCGCTCAGCCCGGCTCCTTCTCAGCCCCGTACCCCGGCTCGGAGCCTGAAATTGCCCCAGCATGAGTGACATTGGCTTTCCTAATGTAATGACTTATGAAAGATATAATCATGTGTTAAATTGAATCCTCCGCTTAACTGTTAATGGTGTGCTCTGGGCACATTTACGTATTAGATGCTATGGTAACTAATTACCACTAGAAGAAGGGATAATACACTTTCCAGACTTTGACAAATAATTATGAGTGTTCACATCCCTGCTAGCAGCAGTTGCAGCGGATCTGCTGGAATGAGTAAGTGAATAAATGAATGGGTAAGTGAACTTGTGTGCATGGAGGGGACTAGATAATGAATAGTGGTCAAGTGAGTTTTCTTATTAAAACCTTTAATGAAAATGTGATTTACAGTGGAAGGGGGGGAGGGGGGAAGCGCGACTCTGCCTCTAAACGTAATTAAATCGCGTAATATAAACATCAGAAACATAAATAAGTTTGCTTTTAATTAAAACGCAGCAAAGTAAATTATCCACGTGTTCAGAAACTTTACAGCAATTAACACCTTCTTTTTTAGTGGTGGTAGTGGCGGAGGGGGGTAGGTTGGGAGCTAAAATAAAGGAGCCAGATCTCGGCCACTTCTCCCCGGGATCATTTGTAACTCTGATCGCACCCGCTGCCAACAGGCCAGAGGGATCCCAAGGCTTCAGTAAGGATGGAACAACTCCTTGGCGGGGCGGGACAAAACTTTGGGGAACTGGCTGTGGGCCCCGGCTCCTGTCACCGCCGCCCGCTCCGCGGGGCTATTCGACAGGGGTGGGCCCCCGCCCGGTGGACTGCCGTCGGAGGGTTCGTGCTGGCTCCTTGCGAAGTACCACGCTTGGCTCAGGCAGCGCCGCAGGGGTTAAGCCGGTCCTGCACGCCGGCCAGGTGCCCTCCCGGCCCCGGCGGGAGTGAAAGCTGGAGCCACGGCCGGGAGCGGGAGCCAGCGCGGAGGCCCCGGCGGCGCCCCGGGCCTGACTCGGGGAACCCCGGCAGCCGGCTACGCCATGGAAGGAACAGCTGCTAAATGAGCAAAGAGAGGGAGCCAGCCTCATTTCCCCGTGGTCACTCATCAGATCGGTGTCAGCCCCCTCCCCAAGCGCTCCGGAGGGGGTTTGCGCTGCTCTGGTCGGCTTTCCACCTCGGGAAGGGTTAAATTCTCCCCTAAGCCCCTAGTTGCCCTTGTCCTCTCAACCTGATTCAGAGACGTGTAATAAAATATGAAGCAAATTTATGGTCTGTTGCAAGCACTTTACTGCTGTATTTTTAAATTCATATATGCACATATAAGAACTATGATCTGTGAATAATTTGAAACGCTATAGGAAAACGATGCATTTTAGATCAAACATAGCCGTTTTCTTACATAATTGTCTCAGATTAAAATAAAAAGAAAGATACATTTCGAACAGAGACAAAGCTGAAAATCTAATGACAGCCATAAACTGCTAGACAGCCATAAATTAACGTCTTCATCAAACGCTGAAGGGATCAGTGCTTATCTAAATCAACAATTATTTCTTCCGAGAAGTTGCAGAACAGATTGCTCTTCTAATACTATTTCGAAATCCTCGTAATTGAGGATTAAGGGCAAACAATCGCCTTTCCGGAGTAAACCTCCTCTCCACCAGCCGAAGCTCTCCAAACTCCCATAACACCCAGACCTCTTCCCTAAGAACCTCCCCGGGAGTCCTCTCCCCCTTTTCCCCACTCCAGCATTCCTCGAAGCAAGGGCTGTTTTTAGGAAGGGGCGGCAGGAGTCTCTCCTCACCCCTGCAGGGGGTCGGAGAACCAGAGCCCGGCGGGCTGACGGAGCGGGGGGTTGGTCCGCGGTCCCGCCGCGGGCCAGGGACACTCCGAGACGGGGTACCGGAGCGGAGCCCTCCAGAAGCGGCGGTATGCCTTGTGCGTCAATCCCGTCCTCAGCAGTCCCCAGCCCAACTAGTACCCGTCCAGTTTTCAGGTTCAAAGCTTTAGCGGCACTGCTCCCAGCTGTAGGTACCTGCGATGCCGATTTTGCGAGGGGCTCCGGTAAAGATTTCATGTTTAGAAGTCATCTGAATATCACATTCAGCAGAAAGCCGACGTACTGGCTCACGAGGTGGAAATCAGACAGGGAAAGCCCTGCTGCCTGTAGGAGTTTGCGGCTAAAATGTGTGGAAGAAAGAGGTAGCTGGAAGGATGAGCTGGCAGGAAAGAAGTCACTGTCAAAAGTCATCCCGTGGTGTTTACTTACTGTCTTTTACTCTCCCTGTAGCCAGAACCTTGACTTTTACTCAACTTCGCTGTACTCATAGCTGCTGCTCAGGGGGAAACAAATACAAACCAACATATCAGTGTCAAAATCGGTTTAACAAAGTCTTGCAAGATAGAATCCTGCAAGGCTCCTAGCAGCAGCAGCTGAAGCTTAGGCTTCTTTTTCGTTACTTGTTTTGGTGTAAACAATTTTGAAGACAAGCACATTTCTGCTATTACAAATGATGTATTCACACAGACTCAGCGCCTGATGCACAGGACAGGCTACACAGGCACAGTACTGGTTTATATGAGGATAAAGATACCACTACAGTTTAATTCTTTGCTTTCAAATGAAAATGCAACATTTTCTATTTTTTTTGTGCTTCTATATATGCAGCAATTATTTCTTCATACTTCTTACTATTTATAAACATAGAAAAGAACTTAAGGATAACAATACTTTCACACACTTAGTTTCAAGGGGTGTTTCTGTAATAAGATCATTTTTCTGCTATGTTGTGGGTATCAGGACGTGGCTAGCTAGGGTACAAAGGCTGGTTTAGGTAATAGGAGGGAAAAGACTTCACTTCCTATGGTGTGACAGTTAAAATAGCTCTATTCATATCAATTAATCATATGTCATGCATAAATTGATGTCTGAGTAATTTTAAAATACAATGTGATATAAGTAACATCAAGAAAGAACTTTGTATCAAACCAAGTATTATACAGTATTAAGAGGTCTTATTAATCCCTCCTGCCCAAGCCATCTTTCAGACCACCATGGAAAGCTCAGTCAGAAACGTGCCCTTCAAGGAATCTCAAAAAATTCCACTTTTTATTTATAAACGTCACTAATTTCTACTATAATCTGGCATTAAAGCAAGTGCATAGTTACAAACACATTCATCAAACCCAGAAAACTGCTGCAAGGTCTATCTTCTCTAGGATGCACCTTCAACAATCCTCACAGCCATACCTGGCAAGCATTTCTGCATGAGCAAATGAAGAAACACTGATGTCTTTGGGGTACAACCTTCATATTAAATACCTACTTGTAGAACTCTGTAGCTACACTGATACTTAGAAAAGCCAAGCTGTGCTTTGCTGGCGCAGTGCTGTGTATTGTAACAATTTTCATTCATTTCCCCTTTTAAAATGAATGATCTGAGAGGACAGAATGCTTTACACCAGGTAGTACATCTTATACGATGCAGAGGTTTGCAAAAGGAAAAGCCTAGGAGCTGTATTTGGGAATCACTAGTGGACTGCAGATCCTTATACTAATTTTGAATAATGTCCTAAGAATGTCAGAAGTACCACTCCTTTTTCTTATCTGGTAAGAAGTGGCTTAAGTTTGATGGGAGAGTAAACCAGATTTAATAATTTCCTAAATTCAAGGAAGTTGCTCCATGCCAGTGCAGAATTAAAGGTGGTTTTTTTTTTTTTTTTGATTTGTTGAAATACCTTTCAAGATCAAGTTACAGAAAAATGTGGTATGCTGAATAAATACTTTAAAAATCAAAGCAAGAGTTGTGAATCTGTGAGAAAAGTGTAAACGTGAAGGAAAAAATACCATAGACAGTCATTCAATATTAAAATATATATATTCATTTTTATTCTGTCTTTAAAATACAAAATTCATTTAAGATGTTAGATTACTAAAATAATGAAATTTTAATTTTCTTGCTCAGAAATTCACAATATACCTTATGTGATCCAAGAGCCTTAATGGTGGATATTAACTATTAAAGTAGAACCTAACCATTGTTCATCTGTATACAGCATGTCAGTTTGCACAATTAAGAGCAATTCACAATCTTTTGAATGTCAGAAAGTTCAATAATGAGGAAACAAAAGATCATTTATAATTCTACAAGAGAAATTCACAGACCAGTAATTATTCCTAAAAATAGCAACACCGACATGCAACTGGCTTAAAAGCATAAACTCAAGAACAACTATTACACAGTTTTGTATTAGCACATTAGGACATAATGGGAGAGACTAATTTGCAAACAGGTACATGTAGACTAACATGGTCTTTTAAGCAATGCAACAGTTTAAGAAGTTTACAATAGCTTATAGCAGTACTGAGTGCCAGCATGAAAATAGAAAACATACAATCTGTAAATTAAAATGGTAATAAAAAATCACATTTTAGCATTCACATTAGTTCACAATGAATTCACTTTTCTCAGGTGCTGTAAAGGGCCATACTGACTTAATAAATCTATTGTAAATGAGAAAAAGTTGATTTATTTTTTTTTTTATAGCAGAATATACTATCAATATAACCATAAGCAGGGACAACTTACAGTTGGAGGCTTGTACTGACCAGACAAGTCATATCTCAGACTGACAAGTGCACCGTTTCACTAGAGAAACAGCAGAGAGATTCCAGGGGCACCCGTGCACTCCTCCTAGCTGATCCTACACCTGTCTGGTGAGATGAGGAGGCACTGCTGGGCTTGCAGGGCAGACCCTCCTGCTGAAGGGGAGAGGAGGGACATGGACAGGGAGGCACAAGGTCTGTCTCCCACCACTCATTCCTGCAGCACCACTGGCACCTGAACGCCTGTAAACAGCACTGCCGTTTCTGCGTCAATGACTTTGCTGTCTTTGTGGCCCTCTGACAGACACTAAGAGCTGGTCACTCCTGGGTTCTGTGGCAGCAGAGATCATCAAAAACTGCATTGTGTCGCACGTCATAAAACATGCTGTTGTCATGGCTCCAGCTGGGACCTCCAGGAATGGTGTACCCTCATCCTCTTGCACTGATGTGGTTTATTGACATCATGGGCCTTTCACTCCCTGCTCCATGGAGACCAAGTCACTCCTGGTCAGAGCAGCTGCTGACTCTCAGTAAGTCGCCTCCTCAGCTAAGGAGTACATGGACCAAAAGGGCTTTTCCTCTGTCCTGCTCCAGCTCTTATGACTGTATATGGGGGTGAGGGATACTTCCCTGCATCTGGGGTATGCTAAGGTAGTGATACATTACTTACCATTAAAACTGATCTACCAGGATTATGAGTTACCAGGGACAAACTGGGTAGGCCCTGCTTTATCTTTGATTATTTTGGTCCCTAAACAAAAAGAGCAACTCACACTTCTCCAGTGAAATGCTGCCTTTTGTGTGGTGCAAGGAGTGCTCTCCAACCCCATGCAAGCCCTTCACGTGCCATCACGGGGGTTTCCTGCAGCTCCTGGGAAAGACTCTGACCCTTTTATTCTTTTTTAAATGGATGCATGCTCTACAGATTTAATTGACTATTTTGGAGACAATCTAGCTCTTTTAATTTCAAAATAGATACTATACAAA
This sequence comes from Psittacula echo, assembly GCF_963264785.1. Lineage (NCBI taxonomy): Eukaryota > Metazoa > Chordata > Aves > Psittaciformes > Psittacidae > Psittacula > Psittacula echo. The sequence continues at coordinate 124,172,603 of NC_137737.1, forward strand.
CTGATCAGCAATTAATCCAAAATTACTAATGATTTGCACATACTTTTGGCACAGTCCTATTATGTCCTACCAAATTATGCAGCAGCCTGTGATATCCTAATTCAAAATCCCCAAATCGAATACAATTATATATAAAAAGTCTTCTGCTTAAAACTAATACCTGTGGTTATTTTTGCAGTTGCTTCAGGTTTGGTTCAAAGCGCCAAAGAAAGATTTATCAAAACTGTGGCATGAGGCATTTTACAGCTTACACTTAAGCAATAATGGAATACAGTGAGCAGTGTAATGATACCAACATTTCCTCTTTCAATAAAGCAGGCTCTAATGTCCAGACTGTATTGTGAGCTATGGCTGAGTACAGAATAGCTCCTACAGAGTAACTACAGGAGCAAGTAACTTGAGTACAAGGATCTTTCCACAGAAACAAATTTTATTCTGTGGCACAAAGCAATAATCAGCTTTTGCTGTTGATTAAATGCTGAAGCAAAGTTAAAACATTTAATCAACTGCAAAGCCCATTTAATGTAAGTGCACTCCAACACTGTAGACATTATTGATATTAAATATGAAGATAAAATGTTTATCCAATATATCTCACAAAACTACAATTTTCTCCTCGGAGGATTTAGAATGTGGCTGTGCCAATCTCTGAAAGCCTTCCTACTGATGCTGATGCTTATTTAGGGTATGTGCTTTACATGAATAACTACACAGGCTCCTACACAAATAACAATAAATAATTCTCACCCTTACTATGTACGCAGAAGTTTCCATCCATAGGCCATCAAAAGCTTTGGAGATGAGTAAAATTTCTGACTTTAAAAGACTTACACTGGCACATCCCAAAGAGAGATGTTTTTTGGGAACACAAGGCAAGGCCCACAGACATGGCTACTCTCCCATCACAATTATCCTCTTGGCAAATTGAGACTGGACAGCCATGAGAATCCTCATCAGTCTTTGAAGTGATGGCTGGGAAGAGACAGGGACTAAACATCTTGCTAGGAAATTAATTTTGGAACAAGAGCTGGTCACCCAGTGAAGCAGGTTGGGCAGTCAGGATACGGCAACTTCTGTGGCTGCCCAGAGTTTTCACTTGCCCAAATTTTGCCTGCAGGGAGCAGCCTGTTTTCCAATTTGTAGATGGACAAGTACACAGGTCACACTACGCGTAACTTAGGCACAATAAAACACTGTTAAAAAGTAGGTTTAGATACCACACTTGCCCTGGAAGCCCTCTTCTTCTTTTGCCTTCTTGGAGAAATGAACAAACACAAGAAATGGCCAAAATAAACACATGGACATGTTACTAGGAAATCAGTGAAAGGAACAGAAGGTCATTTTTGAGATGCTAGAATATTTCAAACAGGCTCATATATTTTCTCCCTGAAGAATATACTTTTTTTGGCTCAAAAGCCAAAATAGGTAATTTAGGCTTGATCCAGATCCTATTAAAATCAACAGAACCTCCCTTCTGACTGAAAATGACTGCAGGAAAAAAATCACAGATTTTAATTCCTTTGCACTGCAGCAAAAAAAAAAAAAAAAAAAAAAAAAGGAAAAAAAAAAAGCAAAGCAAAGCATTCACCCTCAGTACATCAAACTGAAGTCAGAAATGTGTTGCCAGTAAGACAGTCTTGCAAATCATTCCCCGCCACCCGCTACCCGCCACAGCTTCTATTACATCTCCCAAATAAGGGCTAAGACACAGAAGACCATGGAGGGAACAGAGTAAATAGAAAGTTAGAATAATAATCACTAAAAATTCTTTCACACCCTAGAATTAAGTTCCCCCTTTCTTGCTATTATTCTTCTATGAACAGATGCAGAGATGCCTCCAGATGGTGGGTGTATGGGACCTTCCAATCTAATCCCTGTGACAAAGGGTTGCTGAGCTTATTTGCCATATAAACGGTCTGGATTCAGCTTGATGTCATCCTCCCTGTAAATCCTACCTAATTCATAGCCAAGAGTTGGGGTGTCCGTCTTGCAGGGATATTGGACTATTTACTCGGCCAAACTCTTGTCGTCTCAGCTTACTACTCACGACTCAGGCAGGACAAAATGAGGTTGCATGTCCCTGCATCTGGTATCTACTTCCAGCCCAAGGGCTTTTCTCCTTAGAAACAAACAGGAAGGAGGTAAAAGCAGAGAGGGAAAAGCAAATGCTTCCAAAAATACAAAGCCGAATGATAAAACAGAGCAAACATGGAGATTAGTAGAAGGCATATAGGCAGCCACTCACTTTCTTAAGGACCTTAGCTTGTAACGGAAGTCAATATCAACGTCTGGCAGGAGGATACCAAGGCCCATACGACTGTTATCAAGTCTTACAGCTTTGTTTTCCACTAGTTCTACATCAAAATGAGCCAAAAGTAAGAAAAGAAACATCTTCATTTCATTCATTGCAAGGAACCTCCCTGGACACATGCTGATCCCAGAGCCAAAGGGCATTAGGAAATACTTCAGTTTTCTTCCTGCCTTGTAGAATGTGGTTTTCTTCTTGCCATTCTCTATGTATCGATCAAACTTATACTCCTGAAAATAAAAGAGAGACAGGGTGGTATCTAACAAGATCATGAGTGGCTTTGTTTGCACAACAGTAATGCTTTTGAAACCCAGAAAATAAGATAAAGAGGAAGACAAGGAGCTGACAGCTTCTCCTTTTTAGTTGGTTCCCTCAGGTTTCATTAACTCACATTATCTTCCTTGCAAAGAGCACTCCTTAAATCCACTTACTTAGCTTAGCCCTTTTACATCAAGCTCCTTCAACTTCCATGTCTCATCCACTGAGTGTCTCGCCTATACTGATTGTAATTAGATTTTGACCGCTTTGTAGCAGGAACAATGAACCTTAGTGGAAGGACAATTTTCTTGTAAAGCATCATGCACGCTCAGTGTGGTACATACATCATGAATAAGGATAATCTGCCAAAATCTGCAAATGCCTATGAATAAATTAATGCATTGCACCGATCTTGCTCTTGCAAGCTAGAGCAAAATCCATCCTTCTTTTGCACCCAGTGGTGCAGGTTATTTGAAAACCAGACCTGATGCTTTGCAGTCAATTTTCCCTTCAGTTGGAGATGGTTGCTGCTTAATTTGCCACATCTTACCTTCAAATGTTTTGCTCCAGAAGCTGTGTGCAAAGTAGTAGTAGTGACAGACCATTTTAAAGCAAGTGCTTTCAAGTAAGGCTTGAGGCTGCACTTGTAACCTATGTCCCATAAATTGTACATCTTTCTGACTCTTTTCCAGTAGCAGGATCCCTGCTTAGAGATAATTCATGTTTTTGAATGAAGGAGATCTGGCATCCTCACTCAGTCAATGGCAAATTAACCACTTACAAAATCCTCCTGCATGCTTTGAATAAAAATGACAGACACTTTTTGCTTATGGTCACTCATTAGCATTTGTCCTGCTTTGCATACATCTGCTATAGCAGCAGCCATTTGGAGCTGGCTGGGAACAAGTCAGTCAGACAGAAACCAACCTCTACTGATTAAAAAAGAAACACGCTACAATGAAAAATACACTGATACTGATCTACCCATTAGATTAAAGGCTTTGTAAAACATGCACTGCAGGTCTTGCTGTCAAGAAAAAAACAGTGGCGGGGGAGGCGGTCTATGAGAAGGGGAACAAATACAAGGTGCATTGAAGGGGATGTAACTTTGGGTTGAAGCACAGGATCTTGTTTTTCTAAATGGCAGAGGTCTAGATTTTCCACAAAGATAAAGGTGTATGTTTCCACTGACAAGTAATTCTTTTCAGACTCTTTGAACATCCAAGACAAAAGGAAGCATGGCATTTTTTTTTTCCTTCATAAGTTATCACTTCGTTTGAAGAAGCACAATGACAAATGAAAGCCCAGAATACCACTTCTTCCTTAAAAAAGATTCACTTCCTGTAATCTAAATCCTACTGGTCTAAAAACACCACTGCTAAATATGAACTGCAACAGCTTAAAAAACCAACCCAACCCAAACCAGAGCTCTTCATGTTGTTGGAACATTTCCACAAGGTGCACTCCTGGCGTCTGGAGCAATTATGAGTGGTGGTATTGAACACATAGACATACTGGGTCAAATCTTATGCTTTCTTTGTCCTCTTAAGAGCCATCTGAGACTTGTAACTGCTTTTAACGAAAAATAAATTGGTGTCTAAGGAGCTGGGAAAGCAGAAAACAAGTGCGAGACAGGAACTGAGCCAGTGACAGTGGCATCGAACTCAGGTTTGTGCTGCTGAAGCCCCTTGGGTAGGACAGTGTTTCCTTAAAAGCCAGTTCGTTGGCTAAATAACAACTAATTTTTGACAATAAAGGAGCTTTCAGTCATGTGCAAGGCCTCCTGGGAAGAGTCAGGGTGACTGATGGCAAGGAAAAGGTGAAGACACTGAGCAAGAGCAGATGACAAAATTCCTTGTGGACGGCCTGCGAAGCGTATTATGAAAACTGAGCAATATCCTGTGATTGATATAAGTCTCCCTCTGTCACATCTTGTATTTGGCTTTGTTTGGGAAGCCACCATGTACGGTTTCCTGATATTTCGCTCTATGGGATTTGCAGAATTCATTTACTGACCTCCGTAACTAGCTGAGTTAGGATTTAGGGGTTCACTTTATCCACTTCAGAGAGAAGTGACTCATTTATTTAGGTTTTGATGAGTGGAGGAAGAGGTCAATAATATATGCTTACACTTACGCAGTATGGTGCCAAAGCAGAAGATAGCTTGAACTTAAATTTATGTATTCAGGAGAAAAGCATTGCTACAAAATTATCTCGTCAAGCTGCCTGTTTTCCCAGGAAAGTTTTCCCTAAATACATGACAAGCTCAAGACTGCACCTTTCAAAAAATTCATTCTCCATCGCTATCTGATCCTCAGTAGTTATTGTTGAAAGCACACTGCATATTTTAAGAACTAAACAGAACAGTGATTTCCCCACTTTTCGAGAGGGCCCATGTGCTGAAATCAATGTACCGCAATGTGTGGATTGCTCATTCACTATCAAAAAGATAAAATATATGAACTAAAGCTGTACTGTGAAAGCTGAGCCGAGCTGATACCAAGCAGATATATTCAAGCAATGGAAATATGGTAATATATTCCGGCAATTATTGGATAAGGGAGGGGATCAGCTTCCACACTGATGCTTTTGGTCTAGGACCTAAACAAACAGATGGACTTTGACAAATCAATAATGTTCTCCAAAAGAAGGTGTTAAGAATAAAATAAGAAAAAGCTTATTTGTTAACTGTTACTTTTTAAGGATAGAAATATTAATTGACTATTTGCCAATATATGGATTCTTTTTTAAAACTCTAATTTTCTCAGTGGGCTTTGTCCTCATTTTTGGGTGGGGACAGCCAGTAGAACCATCCTGAACATTATTTCCATTTTCATGGCTCCAGTGTTCATCCCCCTGACTATTCCTCACTTATACTAACTCCGATAAGTTAAGATAAGAAGGCTGGTCAAGTTCTTGTACAGTGAGATGCTAACACGCACCAACAAGGCACCTGAATCTCATCTTTCCTCTGCAACCTCATATCCTGAAATTCCTGAAAGGCAGAGCCCCAGCAAGCAATGCCTCTAACATAAGTTTTCTATAAATATGTAAAAAAATCCAGTTCCCTTCTTCTTTGGCTCAAATGCCAAGGATGGAAATCAGCATGGCTGGGAGACAGCCATTTGCTTAGGAAAATGGGGGTGAGGAACAGATCAGGTATGAGCTCTTGCCTTTCAGGCAGAGGAGCCATTTAAGAGCTTCAGTGTGCACCTTACTCTTCCTTCACGGCACCCTGTGCATGGGACAGCAATCTGTGGGAGCAACCGAGCCAAGACAAGGATTACCCAATTTGCATGCAGGTGATGAACTTCTGAAGCTGTATTAAGGCTGAGGAAGAGTGGACTAATTTCGAGTCTTTGATATTCATTAACTCCAGCATCAGAGAAAAATACAAGGAGATGACACAATTACCCTCTGAGCTTTGCTGCAGAGCAACATCTTTACAGCCTCAAGTTCACAACACTCTACTAATTGATCAAGAAGGGGTGAATCCCTATGAAGTGAGGTGAAAAAGCATAAGGCTCAAGTAAGACACTGCTATTATAGGGCTTCAGAAAGTCAATGATGCTTTGCGGGCACTTAGCTAAATGGCCCACATTATTTGGTATTTAAACCACCTTCTATTATTCAGCCCTCCTTGGGTATCAAATGATCCACTGCCAAACAAAACCCACATTTAGCCTAAAGTTTATGGTAGTCATTGTGCAATTGTCAATTCCTTTGAAAGCAGTCTCATCACCATATTTTTATCTTCAGGCCATGAATCCTTTGACCTATCAGGCCCTACAAAATACATCTGAAAGTAGCAAGATTTGTTCCACAAGGAGGAACATCAGTAAAAAAACCCACAACCCAGAGATCACAAAAGGCTTGGCTGCTGCTATGTGCCTGGAGTAGGAAGAGTAGTAGCACCAGCTGAATGTTTACCTTCGGATCTTCATAGACCTCAGGGTCCATGTGCAAAATCTGTGGGTAAAGGGCTATCCAGTCTCCTTTCCTCAAACCGACTTCTTGATTCCCTTCAAGCTTGAGAACAAAATCCTCCTGGCTGATGCGAATGTTCATGGAGGATGAGCACATTCGTAAACTCTCGTTTAAGGCACTTTCTGCGATTAAACAAAAGTGGAGGGAGAGAAGCATCAGAAATATGGGAGATGACTGGAAGTTATACATGGCTACAGCTGCTGAATCTTGACGGGTTTAGTAGGGCAGGCTAAAGGAAAAGAAAAAAAAAGGAAAAACCCCACAAACCAAACCAAACATAAAGCAGAGACTAGGAGCAGGCAATAAACAATCCCACAGGGCTGGGGGGGGCAGCCACGATGCTGAACTTCCCGATATGATTCTCACTGATGGTGCTGAGAAATCCTGTCAGCTGTAGGCAGCACTGAGTTTTGGGTGGAAAGTCATTATTCAGGCATCACGTTGAAAGCAACACAATCAAAAGACAAGAACGCTTTATGCATTTACGTGTATTTTGGAGGTTGCTAGCAAATACCAGTCAAAGCATCCATGGAGCAGTTTAGCTTGGATTTCGAAAGCTGGTGGATGTAATGGCAGGACTACATGTTAGAAAAATCATTTCGCTTGTTAATTTCATAGTAAATCTAAGGATTTAAAAATTTCTTTATTTTATTTCCAGTGTGCCACATTGCCAAATGACAGTGTCTGTTATGGTCAGAGTGAATGAAAGCAATTCATTATTTGCCTGGTAATTTTAAGAGAGAAAGATACTTTTAATTAGCCAAGAGAAAAAGAAACATAGTCCTCTCAGGCTTAGGGAAAGCAAGATTTCTGTCTCCACCATCACATCCTGGAAGGCTCCAGAAGCTGAATGTCCTTGCTCTCCCAGTGGCCTTCACCTTTTGCTCCTAGCACGACAGATTTTATGGCTAATTTCCGGCAATTTATCCTGGCAGTTTGAGGAGGAATTCCTTTGGGAATAATATGCATAATTTGCATAAATCATTCTGATAGCATGTATATCAGCATGTAGCTCCTGTCTAGGGCTGCATCTCTCACTTTGTAATCAAAACTGACTATTTTTCCACCAGCGTGCATGGGCACTGTTATATGTGACTTGATTCCTTCTAATCATCAGTGTGAAAAATAGCCTAAAATAGGGTTTCATTTGCACATAATAATCCATTTGTGTCTGCATTTATGTTCTGTGTTATCAAATAAGCCTTCTTTAAGTGTTCACCAAGGCACTACGACTGCTGCACCCAAAAGGTTGGTTTATTAGAGATAGTAGCTACCCAGTGTAGATGCCTCTGAAAAAAAAATAATAGCAAATGTTCTTTCACTAAAAATTAAATCTAGTGCAGCATGCATAGCAAATAAAGTGGCCCTGGATGCTTTCTTGCAGGAGGTTTTTCCTTAAGCATGCATTTGTCTAAAGAAATGAGGCTGCGGTCAGCTTTGTGTGGCCAGCACCGTGATTCAATGTGACGTACAGTGAGTCTGTGCATATTCTTTTGGACTGCCTTCGTTACTATAATCAGGCAGAGTCAAATCGGCTTGTTGGTGACGAAGCCAGAAAAGAACCCTGGTTCTAGAAGATGGCCTCTACTGCGGATAGCCACAAGGCACCTGACACGATAGATTTCAACTGGCAGCGCTCTGGCAACAAAACTTTACGTGGTACAAAGAAAGGGTCCAGCCTCCGCTCCCAGATGGTCTTCAATCTGCAGAAAATGAAGCTGGTAACTCTGTGATGGTCCACTATTTGGAAATGGTGGTGACATACGTAGCAACAGCAGAAATCAAATGAGGAAGAGGGAAAATGCAGGGGGAAAAAAAAAAAAAGAAAAATAATTATTAAATTGCTGCTGCAAAATAGCAGGTTTACATTTAACCACCCAACTGATACGGTCACAACCCATCAGTGGACATCTTCCCAGAAAGCGCGGCAGTCCCTGCTCGCTGCCGGATCCCAAATGACAATTGGGCAGCATATCTTATGCAGAAGTTAATCACAATAATGGAGCACAAAGTGTGGCTTAGCGGTCAGATCGTAAATGACAAATCTGTTTTACCTTCCAGTACCAGTTATGTGTGGAAGGCGAGCTTGGCTCTTGCTCTGAGCGATCATGCCGATAATCATTAGATGACAAAAGTAATGAGTCACATTATGATCAACAAAGGAGAATGGAGCTTATATGGCTTTGCAAGCTCACATTAAAAAAATAGACAGTCAGCTTTCCACAAATGCTGGGGCTATACATTGAGAGGAATGACAACTGCACAATAAAACTGCAGCCTTTACTTGCAGTTGTCATAGTTCAGCAGACACCAGCCATCGCTGCTGACAGACCAGCTGGGTAGCTTGGGAGGCCTTCCATTCTGAACTGTGAGGTACAGTAAATTATCCAGCACGGTAGAGCAACATCTGTTTCTGTGCTTGTGCCGAACAAACAAGGCAATTTAAAGCATACCAAGGGATAACCAAGCAGCAAATGAACATGACCCTCATTTTTTCCTCCCTTCTTACACACATGAGATGCTAAACTTCACTGTGCAAGCGCTACATAAAGAAGCCAGCCTGTTGTTTGATAAGGTGTTGTCAGAGAGATTTTACATATTTTCTAGAAGGGGGGGAGGAAGAGAGATATCTCTCTCATAGTATTGTTATTCTTAGAATCCTCCCACTTCTCTCTTCGTTTCTTATACTAAAGCTAGCACTCAGCTTCCAATTCATTCTAGATTTTTTTAAAAAAACTGTTTCAATATACTTATAAATATTCAGTCTTTAAACCCTAATTTGCTATACTTAGTTCACATGCCTTCAAGCATTTGTCTTCCAATTTCCACTGAATAAATGCGTACTAATGAGAAATAGAGCAAGCTGCTGAGGCAAAGCTGGGTGACTTGAGCCTGGCCTGCCACCAGCTTGTGATAGGCAGGCAAATTGAGTTAAAATGAAAAGTCTTGTCAGCTGAAATACAACATGGTAGCCAAACAGCAAGCTGTCAATCATCCAGCCAAAACAAGGGACTGCAGGTAATAAAAGGTCATTGGAATCATAAGTGCATTTGGCTTTCGTAGGCAAGTTAATTTTAATTAAACATGATCTCTATCTATAAATGTTTTATAAAACTTATTGTGCATAATGGATTGTTAATTTTACACTAACACATAGCAGGTAATAGGGTACTATAATTATTAGAGTGTATTGTAGGAAAATAGCTATTGAGTATGCAAATATCTTGGGGGGGGGGTGTCATTTACACACAGGCATCACGGTGTGCCAACACAAATGATAATCTGAAACAAGTACATTTGCATCTTACTAAGAACTAAATGATACTGCCCAGCCCATTCCAGGAAAATATATTAATTTCTCTCAATCCAACCAACGATTTTAGTTCTTAGCTTTTATGTTATGACTACACACTCTGTATGAACTGTTTTTGGGTTCCAACCATTTCTTGTGTACAAAACAATTTTTCAAGCTGTGCTCTTTTCGCAGGAGATATCTGGGATTCAGCAATGACCTGGGGCAAGAATACTTCACCATATAAATGAATGGACTAATATTAAACAAACGAACTGACTAAACATGCCTAGCATTAAACATGCACTAAGTACATCTCTGCTTTACCCTTTGCGTTTCCATTATAACCATAAAAACTGACAGACCATTCTCATGTGCTGTTTACCATATTAGAGCTCCACTGTGAGCCATAATGACTAATAATGTATGTTACTCTGCACACACAAATAAGTGCATTTGGGTTTTGGGAGAAGTCTTACGCAGACAAAACAAAGAGTGCTGTCCCAGGAATGCCATCAGAAAAAAATAATCAGAGGCAAAAAGTGCTAGCTCTGCTGTGGGTTGAAAGCCTTTTTTTTTTTTTTTTTTTTTTTTAATAAAATATCACATACCTGTGCTTTGAATTTAGAAGTAAATCAGGGCATATTGTTCCCTAGACCCAAAGAATCTGACCATAAGAACAACATTGCTTCCACAGAAAGGCTTTTTAGCAATTTTTGCTTGTTCTCCATAGCATGAGGAATCCAAAAAAAGGCTCTTGTTATAGTAGGCCAAAAAGAGGACAGAGAATCAGAGCACTTAAAACAGGAGAATGAGATGACAAGGTGCTGAACATACAAGAATCCCACCTGGTCTGTTTACTCGAGAGCAGGGACACAAATCCTAGTTTCCTACACTCTGGGCTGGCACAGGGAGAGTGGGAAGTGGAAAAGCTCGGCCTTGGAGTTTGGGGTCAGTGAGCTGCAAGGGCAAAGGCAGTTCTGACCCATAGCCTTTCTTCAACGTGGGGATTTTTGGTGCACAAGCAATGCAAATGGGGGCCTTTGTCCCTCTTAGACATTTACTAACAAAACATCCCTTTCCTCTTTACAATGAAGCATGATTTTAATTCTCTTATGGTACAGATTTTTTTTCTATATTATTATTATGGGACAGGATCCAGCCCTTTATGACTGAAGTGCCAGAAGAATTGAAATCTAGCTTCTGTTCATATCACATTATGTTTAACATGATTATAAAATTTAACAAAAGTGTTACAAGAATACTACAAAGTAGGATGCGGCACTTTCCTCTCAACACATAAATCAAATGTTACCAAGGTACTTCAAGATTTCAAGGCGAAGCAGAGGAATGACACAGTTAATGTTTTAAATTGTTCATACCACTTTGCACCAGAGGGTTTTAGCAAACTACACACTTTTATTTTCCTTATTTCTACACTTCTGGGGTGCCTCTTTTTTTTTTTTTTTATCTCCTTGCCATTCCCATATCAGTTTCCAAATACAAAATAAATTCTGTCCTGATCTTACTGAAACTCGGTAACTTTCCTTTTATCTTGTTTGGTGGATGCTAGCTCTAATGTTAAGCAGTTTTACTTGTGTTCCTTAAAAGTACATTAAATGCTTAGAATGTTGTGTTATTCTTCGGAAGTGCTCTTGTCATCCATATCTCCCCTAATTAAAAAGTGTTCTTCATCAGTTAGAGATAAATCTGCACCAAAACAGCCATGACTCCAGCTGAAAACAACTTACTAGACTTATACTATGTAAGATTAACATTAATGCTCTAACAAAAAGTAACTGAATCAAACTCAATTTTATATTTGTACTATGAGAAACAAATCAAGTTTGAACACAGATTCTTGAGACATGCCACACTGAATGGTCCTGAAGAACAGCAGCTATTACTTAGATCCAAACCAGGCACAGAAACTGCACTGCTCCACCACTCTTGACACAGCTTCATTTAAGAGTGGAACATCAGTTCAGGCCATGAATTACCAAGACATACAGACATGAGATACCAAAACATACTGCCATGAGGTCAGTTTTAACAGGGACTGGTTTTGATATTTGAAAAGAGAGGAGTACTGAACCTTTAAGCTTTTATTCAGCTGATGTCTACCCTATTAATGCTACCCATAGAGATTTTCAGAGGCTTAAAGGTTAGGTTCTGACCTGATACACCCTCTCTCCTCTCTTGACCTTATTTTAGCATTTATCTTACCAATGCCTGTGCACTAGCAAACAAAATGAAACCATCAACTGATGCTCTGAAGGCCTATCCAGCTTCTGAATCAAACAAGTTCTAACAGCCACTGGCAAGAGTCTCCCTCTGAACCCCTGATATAGAATCGGAAGACCTGTATCTCCCTTAAAGCTCCCTATTTTGAATCAAAGTAAAATTTCCAATACTGAAAAAATGTTTCTACACTGCAAAGCTTTACCTTTGTATATTTTGTTTGGAGGCATCGCTCAACTGAAACCCGCTTTAGAAGCCTTTGTTTTGTTACAGAGAGAGAAAGAAAGAAACTGCTTGTGATAAAATTACATTTGCAGTTTAAATACATTATCCCACTTTAATTTCAGAAAAGGGCCGCTCTTGGCAGTACCATACAGAAGTATTTGAAATGCATTAACACTTCGGCAGATGCTCAGAATCAAACAACTTATTAGGCATCAACTTTTTTTCAAATAATTGCAAAGCTTCTATTTAGCCTTTTGCATACCTTGCATAGTTAATTACTTAGGCTTTAATGTTTACATGCAATGAGAGTATCTACAGCTATAAACTACATAATTTATAATTGATGCAAATGGGTGTTATTATGTCAATTAGGCAGCTGTGTCCTCCACCTTCTCAGTAAGCAGAAATGAGTGATAAACTGAGTTTGCCGGGAGAGCCCCTCTTTTCTTCCTAACAGATAAAAATAAATTACCTAGGTAGACCAGGTTGTCCAATTGTTCTCTGGTGAGGTGGATGTTATATGTGGGCCCTCTCTTTTGACCTGTTGACTGCAGCAAATGGTCAATCTCGTCACGCACCGCTGCAAGAGCTTCTGGGTGCCGCAGAAGATAATACATGGCCCAGAATGTAGCTGGAATCGTGTTTCCCACAGAGGCCCACAGGAAGGCAAAATGATGTGCTGGGAGAAAATAAGTGAAAAGGAAGATTAATAGCGTTTATTACACTGATTAGATTTGCAGTGTGCTAATTAAAAGATGTTAGGACACAGACCCAGCCAAGGATCAGTGAATGCTAATGAGGACCAATAGGCTTCTGAAGTCTAATTTTCTGCTTAATGAGAATAGTTTGAAATGTAATGTCGGGGGGGGTGGGGTGGGGGGAATAAGGGGAGGAAATGCAGCTCAGTTATAATCTTTCTCATTATCACCATTAAGTATCTTGTTTTACCACCTCAGCACAAAAAAAAAATCAATTATCATAGAGGGTTGTTTCAGAGTAAAACATTTTATCATTAGCCAATTAGAAAGAACATAAAAAAATTTCAAGGTCGCCATTTTGCCTTTTTATTTCAAAGGTCTATAGTAAATTATTTTATTTTAGACAAGCAATCATTCATAAGTTTCCTACCTGCTTTGTCATAATCTCCAAGCAGCTCATATTTCTCAAATATATCTTGTCTGGCTTGGACCACTTTTGACCCTCCCAGCCATTTTGTCATGTTCTGAAGTAAAAAATGATGTATAAGCTCCTTCCGAACCTTCTTGGTAGCTCCTAGCAACTCAATTGGTATGTTTGCAGCTAAATAGGGAAAGCTGGCATCAAACTTGATAAATTTGTCTCTGATTTCACTAATAACTTTGTGGCCATCTGCAGCAGGAACTCTTCCATACAGTGTTACAAAACTGGCTTCAAACATTACAGAGCAGCAGAATTTGTACATTTTTTCTGTTTCCCAATCTGTTGCTTGTGAGCATTTCCATTCAAATATATCCTGGAGATTTTTCATCATGTGGTCAGAAATGATATCCAAAGGCTTGCCTTGTAGATACTGGTAGATTCTGTGCAGGTTTTCCTTGAGATCAGGGAATTTTCCTTTTGACAAGGCTGGGTAGTCAAAAGTTTTGGAAGCCATTTTATCAGCGAATTCATGAAATTCAAGTTGCTTGCTATTTCGGATGACATAGACATATTGAAATGGGTCCATGATAAAAGTAATATATCTACCTGAATAGAAGAAAAGGAAAAAATTGAGACGTGTGCTTTTAAAATCTGATGACACTTTCAGAAGTAATAACTGAAAATAAGCCAATGTCTGGAAAAAAAAAACAATGCAGAAATTCCCCAAAGCAAGGATCTGTGAAGAAATCTGCAAAGAAGAAAACAACAACAAAAAAAATCCAAACCAAACCAACAAACAAAAAAAGTAAGACACAACAAGTTTCATTTAGATTCTCTTTATCAGGATGCAGATTCCGCCTGTGTGTACTTTCACGGCTCTTTTAAAATCAGTGTGAAGCCATGTCCATATAGACTGGTTTTGTCAAAAGTGATCTCTGTTGTTGTGGTATTCTGAAATAAATCATCTACTGCTATGGTGTAATTCATGAAAACACAATGTGTAGTTGCAGCCGCATTAGAAAATTACAGGGTATTTTAACCAGCAGGAAGGGAGAGACACACACGTTTCACCTGCCTGGAGGAAAGTGAATGATGGGGGCTGGAGTGGAAAATATGCCACTTAGGCAGCTTTTCTTCAAGCAGATGACACAGGAATGCAAAATCTGCTGGTTACAGCTTTAAGTGCAAACTGCAACTCCCCCAACATCTAAAGCCTCTCTTACATCTGGTTTTTTCCTTAAGTTTTGCTAACTTTTTGTTGAGAATGTGCTTAGTATCTGTCAAATCACTACCTTAGGGCTTGATTTTGAAGCCACGGATTGCAGTGGAGCAGGCTACCATTTATAATATGGATGCTATTCTGTTATACACACTGTCCTAGTGCTATCATCCATTGAGAGTGCACCGAGAACCTTCTACCCTTCCTGAGGTTCTTAGTGAGGTGACACACCCATACGTTAGGCTGCTCGTGCAGACACAGGATTGCATCATTTGACACTTTTCAAGTTGCCCCTGACAGAAAAATCCTGCAATTTCTCCCTAAACTTTAAGTCAGCTACTAAAGAATTGCATCTTGGTGAACAACCATGAATCAAAATGGTAACACTCACAAAGCTCAAATGAATCTTAACCCTGTATTCCTATGTTAAGCCTAAATTTAGAATTCCTGATTCTTAACTTGAATTGAGAGACGCATTAGGGAAAAAGGGTACCCATCCTCTTTAATGTGTACATTAAAATGTACATTAAAATGTACACATCCTCTGTGAAATATCCCAGTTACAAAATAGGGAAACAAAAAAGCTTCAAGGACTTACAGTCTAATTCTGTCTCACTAAAGGGACAAATCTCCTTTGATTTTAATGGGAACACTACATGCTTAACGGAGGACCAAATTTGGCTCTGTGACAGATGTCCTGAGATAAAGTAGTCACTACCACTAAAAATGTCAACAAGTATCCATGGTTACCATATACTGATATTTGAATTATCATAGTTATTCTGTACTCTGTCTTACATATACTTAGTCAATGCTCTATGGTAAATCTGAGTGCACTACTCTGGATTTCCTCTGCAATTACCAGATGCCATAATTTCCATCCCAGTTACGTCCACTGCAATCCCAATGAACCAGTAAGGAAACACAAGGGATAAATTGAGAAAGAATTTGACACCTTTATTTTTATTTTTTTTTTTGTCAACAGCAAGTGAAGGTTTTTAAGATTTTTGAGTAGAATTTGCTTTACTGTAACATAACCAATCACAAAGATGGAAATTAATTTTTGAAAAATGGATATATCAAGAAACCAGCATGAAAAAGAGATCCAGAATCCTCAGTCCTCTCATCAGACAATTTCTTCCTTCCCAGACCACAGACATCAGTAAGAATTTTTAGCCTGGACCTCTGCAGGATCTTTGTTAAGTCCTAAAATTGCTCCATCTTTCTAGCTTTCCCCCACTTTCATGCTCTTTATTGAGGCTACCATCTTTGCAATCAAAGATTGGAAAGAATGCCCATTGGAGCAATCTTTAATAAATAGATCTGGAGTGTTATTAACCCTAAAGATGAAAGCTGGCTTCCTAACTTTGCGTTTACAGGGTAAACAATTTAAGTTAAGATTTTTAATTAATATTAATTTAAACCATCTGTCCACCATCTGCTTATTTCTGATGCAAAATATGAGTTTCTTTGTGATCTTTAATCAGACACTTAGCAAACGCACATCAATTCTTATCATCTTTATGTAAGAAAATGATTTTCAGCAAATGAGTTTTCAGACAAACAATTTTAGCAATAATTTTAAATCAAAACTCACTCAACACTAGCATATACTTTAAAAGAAAAAAACAAACAACCAACAAACCCTCTGAGAAACAGAATATTAAAGATCCTGATTTTTATTATTCTCATCAGGTTCCTGGTAGCAAAAAGTAAGTATGTACCAAAATATAATTCATTTTGTAGAATTAATTCAGGCTCCAGACCACATCACTGCACATAAACAATACATACAAACACAGAAACTCAAATACTTTTGTTACTGCAGTTAGTAAAGATCTATGTAGTCAGAAAAGTAGAACCCCTCTGTAACAAAGGCAGCTTGTTTACGTACCTCACCAAGAATCTAATTTTAGATCTCTTAATTAGAAAAAAAGACTAAAATCTAGGGCTAATTAACGGCGGTTAGAAAGTTGTTGTGAAAGTGGGTATGGGAGCCTTTAGCAATTACAGTCATACTCGCACACAGATGCACTACACGGCTACACCGGTTACCCCAGTCTCTTCCACATAGGAACAGATTGCTAATTACAAAACCATGCCCCAACACCTCCTCTACCCTGAGCAGCAAACATCCGAACTGGAACAAAGTTTCTCACCTCAAGTTATGATTTTAAATTTTGTATGTGTCAATATGGTCCTTAATTTTGCTTTTTAAATTCTGTCGCCCCCGATGAGGTCTCTTCCCACTGATTGTCCCTGGCGGTGTCAGAGACCAACAAATGTAAATCTTTCCTAAAGTTTCCAGTTATTATCTAGTATTTTAAAATGCAGCTTCCCCCCTCCCATGCCTTTCCATTGCAGCTAATGCCAAGAACTATCTCTGACAAGTAGCCTTTTCTGAAACTGAACCAACATCTTGATGCTCATGAATTTCCATCAGAGTAGTGGTAAAGGTAAATGCCAGATCAGCCAAAAGTGGAGGCACACCACATGCTCCACAAATCAGGAAGACTTGAATATTGAAGGTATTTATATAAAAACCACTGGGGACTAAGTCTTTCCTTGCTAGATTGTAAAAAAATCCTTCAACACAAAAACTAAGTAGACATGTCTGTATAGAAATGTCACACTCCAATTCCCAATAGTTCAAGTCACTGAGCTATTTTATTTAGTACTATAAAAGCCAGTGAAGATGAGATGCATCCTTGTTTCTGTAAAAAGCCCTCTGATTTTTTTTATTTTATTTTTTTTAACATAGCTACAGAGAATTCATACTTCCCCATCCAACCCTTCAGTCTGCGTTACACCCATGCTGCAAATAGCTTGATTATCTCCATTTAGTTTTTACAGTCTCCTAGAAATAGAAGATTGATGTGGAAAATATGAAGATTGTCAACTTTGGTAAATCCAAGCACAGAAGCCAGTATTTGTATGATAGTTAAGGAATTACTCTAATAATGCATTCTGGAGCTTTCTAATGCTAATGATAAAAGACAAGCATTTCAGATGGCATATAATGATGGATATTATTTCGGTAATGCTTGCAGCGGGCTTCAGCTTGGTAAGGAGTTAATGTAAATTACCTTTTGCTTAAAAGAAAAATGTGGTATGTTACTGTAGGTGTATCATGATTTAAAAGAAAAGAATGACTTAGCAGCAGCATTCGAAAAGGCAAGTGTGCTTAGTGGAAAACCTTTATATTATCTTATTAAAGGTTGAGTTAGTCTCAGAGAGAGTGTTGTAAAGTTCAGTATCATTCCTAATAACATGCCAGGAAAAGGAGACAAAGTTTAATCCCAAGAAACAATGACAAAATTGTTTCAAGTTCTTACCTAGCTGTCTGCCTATGCTGCTGACCCTTAACAAGCAGAGGTTGGCTTGGGAAGTATATCATCTCAACACACAGACTCTCTTCTCTCTCTCCCCCCTCCTTTTCTTTTCTTTTTTTTTTTTTAAGACTATTGCATTTACGTAATCGTCCTCTTATTAGGGAGATTCTGCTGAACTGCTGACAATGATGTACAGTGGTGCTTCGCTGGCATGACGTCTGGGGAAAACGATTCTGCTGCACCACCACACAAAACCAATTAGAGAACTATTTTCTGCGACAGGTCAGGAATTTACATTGTTTCTCATAGAAAGATGTGCTTTTTAATTTCTTTATTAACATGACATCCATGTCCCTTGCGACTTTTAGGGATGACAATCATTCGCTCATCACATGGGAAAGTACAATCAGCAAAATCGCATTACCGGTACGGGACAACGCCAGAAACTCCGAGCATCGTTCCGCATTTTCCAAATGAGCTAGTTTGAGAACCAATAATTAGAACAATATATATTGATAGAATTTTTTGACAGGACCTTTAGACTCCCACCAGGGGGGCAAAGTAATGATAGTCCATATACAGCAAGCTATGCTATGTTTGCCGAACACATAAACATCATCTTTCTCAAATCAATAAGACATACAGAAATTCTGTACGTTGTCAGATGAGGACATGATAGGAGGTACTAACTAGCTTCAGCTTCTTCCTTGACTTGTGAATGACAAACTGTTTCTCCTCAGTGAAGCCTTGATGGCCAGTATTTTCATACCAAGAAAAGAGAACTTAAAGGGGAATATCTGTTATGACAAATTCACAAAATCAAAGATCTTCCTGCATAAGGCTGAAATGATCCAGAACTCACTCCATTTACTCCGTCTTTATCAAGGAAGGCTTCCTCAAAATACCCAAACACAGGAAGATTAGGTGAAATGGAATTTTGTCTAGCACACAAATAGAAATTTGTTAAACTAGATTACACTCATAGATTGCTTAAACACACAAAACTCTAAACATAGTCTTGTATAAAGAAATAAGTATTTGATTAAACACAGTAAGGATTCTGAAGTATGACTGTATCTGGTTTCATGAATGTACTAAGGTAGTCTCTGAATTACAACTATTAATCTGTATTCGTAAGAAGCCACAACTGTGTATAATGTGAATATACATTAACAATAAAAAAGACTATATTTCAACAAAATCTATATTTCAACAAACTCACTTTGAAGTAGGAAAAAACCCCTAAGTGTACCAGTTTCCAAAGAAAAAGCCCTGAATGAGTAAAAAATATATCACATTTAATAGAAGTAAAAATGCTCTTCCAAATAAAAATAAAATGAACAGATTTGGTAAGAGGAAGACAAATTTTATTACCTAAACATATGGCTTGCAATTTAATTAATTGACTTTTGAAGAAAAATATTATTTTTATTGCAAAGTATTACTTGTATCAAAATATAAAGCTAATATGAATGTAATTTCAAGCTACTGCATGAAATTACAAAGCACACTTTATACTTTACACTTTACATTTTTATTTTAAACTCCCTAAAAATACAGGAACACCTAAAACTGAGATAGACTTAACTCTAAAGTTGACCATTTGAACAAGGATATCAGCATGTAAAGGGGAAAAAGATCCATTACATGCACCTACACCAATAGGAGTTTGCCTTTTTCCGAATAGAAGAAAATACTGGGTTTTAAATTGATTTTAGTTAAAAGTACATCTGTGTGTATATATATGTAAATTTATATATTAAGGTTTCATTCAAGATTCCAGTTTCATTCTATATTTTTCTTCTACAGCTAAATGTCTACATGAAATCACTCAAATGTTTGTATTCAAGCTAGTGTAGTAATGCAGCTATAAATACAGAAAGCAGCAAGGTTATATCATACTTTATTATATTGTTATTTTCAGCAAGCATGATCAGAGTAAAAGGCTGGCAATGGGAAGTTTCTGTGTTCCAGTCCTGATTGTATCACTGAGTCAATGTGTCATTCATTCCCTTGTGTTCCTGTCAACCAGTTGTAAAATGTGTGAGAACATATTCTGCACATTTTTTCTTGTTTTCTAAATTTAATCTGATATTTTTCTGTGCAGTGTCAAGATGATGTTAGTCCTCCCTTCTTTAGGAAAAAAATCCCAAAACAATACACAATTAAATGTGCTGGCAAAAGCTATACTCATACATTACATGCCTACAAATTCTGTCAATATGCATATACACCTACAGCTGTACATAAATCCACATGTTCATAATTATATCCTATGGATAATTATTATTTATACAATACATGTGAATTTAAGTAATTTTTATTGGTCTATGTTCCACAAAAATGGTTTCGGATAAAGAAGATTCTAAACTACGCATCTGAATTAGTATTTAACTTCACCAATGGAAAAAAAAAGGGAAATACTAAAATATTTCTCACCAGCAATATGTACAGTGAAAATATCTCCAAGTTTCTTTTGCTGATCCAGTAAGAATTTGAAAGCATCTTTTCTAAAAATCAGAGCCTTCCCAAGGTAAGGAATCCAGCCATTTATTAGTGGGGGCTCTCCAGACTTCCTGTTAAAAACAGAAAAAAAAATGATCAGGAATTAACTTTGGCATGAGAGCAACTCATCTTTTTATCTATTTATATATTACACTTAGAGCCACCATTTACATATATAATTCTTGCAATGTATAATATGTTGTACAGAAAGTTCTTCAGATATGATGGCAGGTTAAATCTGATCACACCTCTGAGCACAGAAGGCTCTGTGTGGTGATTAGGAAAAATAAGTGAGAGAAATTGAGATGCATTTAACTACAGGTCGTACAGTTATTACCATCAAGTCATAACACAGAAAAATTACATTTGGTAGAAAACCTCCCAGTAAAGAGTCATCTCATTTTCAATATTTGGCATGTCAGAGGAAGATGTATCAGAAGGCAATTATGGCAGATTTAGGTAAATAGGATGCTGACAAACCACACAAAACAACTAGCCTTACAGATAACGTTTTAATAATTTCCGTTTACCAGCACACAGAACAGCTACCATTCTAACTAAATATCTTCAAAATATAGAATAATAATAGAGGCTAAACATTTACCATAATAAATCTTAGTCTCCATACATTTATAGTCTCCTAAGGTAGAAATGTGCATGAACAGTTAAAGATTAAATTCTAGATGATGATATTTGCATCCCAGTCTAAAAAAGCAGGCATGGTGTCTTGGTTACGTTTATGAAATACTGAAAAATACCTTTCTAGAATCTAGTAAGTTACATTTTTCATTAAAAAGCAAAAAAGGTTCCCACACTGTCCTATTCTTGCCTGCAAGTAAATGTCTTTCCTTCATGCTGGTCTTTAGTTGCTTGAATCTGATTTACAACAAAGAAACATAGAGCGTGCTTGCTCTGGAAGGGATTAAAACAAATATTCGCGAACAACTCTGCTGCTACATCCCATCTGTGAAGGTGACTTATACTACATGCAGTACAACTCATTCTGATTAAATACAAGATATTTACTAGCTTGGATCTAATCAAAGATCAAGGGATCACAAGCTTTACTACTATCATACACAGCATGGATTTTTATGTAGCTGGATTAACCCTATCATAGTCACATTCTGCCTTGAACTGCTGCAACAGAAATGAAAAATAAAAAAGGTAAACATCATATGCTGTATTTGCATTTTATATTTTCCTTATTAAAATTTTCTGAACAAGAAATTAAAAGCCTGAGATTTGCTCTCTGATTTTAAAAAGTTGCTATGAATTTATACAGACAAACAGATGTGGCCAAACCAAGCTGTGTATCTCGATCTCTTAATTTAACTTACCACTTATTTTGAATGTTAGTTTTCAAGAGCATCTTTTTGTCCTCTGGAAAACCAGTAAAACTTCTGGTCCAAACCCCACAGTCTCACAGTTGACAAGTTTGTCCATGCTTTTTTGTTTCTTTGGGTTTTGTGGCTTTGGGGTTTTGTTTGCTTTGTGGTAGGTTTTTTTAATTGTGGAGAAGGTGCAGCCCCTTTTTTACAATACCTCCCATAAACCACTGCATTATCCATCCTCTAGTGGTGGATGGATAACAAAAAGTGGTCCAAAAAACTTTTGTGATGATTAATTCTGTAATAGTGAATACAAGAAAAGAACTAATCTGAGATTACATGAGAAGGATCACCAGCCCTGGAAGCATAACAGCCAACTCGATATCCTCAATTATGCCTTCCAAGCCCATAAGGAATCTGGATGATTTACCCATATTTTTCACCCCCCAGACTGTTAAGTCCTGAGAGCAGCTGCCTTTCACTTCCCAGTCTGGACACTACGCCCCGTAAGTAGCATTCTGACAAATATTTAGATGGTCTTTTTGTCATCTTCTAATTGAATGCATCTAATTTCACCCTCCACGTTCTGTCATTCGGTCAGAAGCTGTATTCTTCACAAGCTCTCCACTGGGTAAAAAGAAGGCAGCTCAGAAATCCAGAGGAAAATTAACTTAATGCTCCAAGTCTGCAGGATCACATCAGGGAGACATTTTGCTATTGCAAAGACGTGAGGGTCATCGTTTGCTTCAGACATGTTTAGCTCAGCAGCAATAAGCTTAATACTGTTAAACACCGTGTCAGGGCTACGCAGCTTTCAGAGGAAAATATACCACCAGTTCAACTTACAACCCACAGCAGGCTGATAACAGAAATGTGTCTTAATTTCTAGCTTTCCTTCTCTTTGGAAGATGGAGGTCATCTCTATGACTTATCAATGTCTGCTAATACAAAGTGAAGAAAAGAGCACCTCATATATTTTAGTGCCTCCCAAAATACAATGCTTCACTGCACAAACTCTTAAGCAGCTGACCCTGGCTTCTTGAAGGACTCTCACCTGCATCCCGAGTACCTCCAGAAGTTCTCATCAGCTTCAGAGGCTACACTGAACCACTAACAAAGCCCACAGAAACTTTTACGGGTTAATCAATATGTTTGTGAACTTCAACTCTGGATTCACACTTCACAGACATTGGAAGATTTGATAATTAGGCAAAATATTGAAAATGTTAGTTACATATTTCTCATGACACAATATATAATGTTGTACCAAATGTAAAATAGAGCTAAGAAATATAAAAGAGCAAAATCAAGTGTTTTGATGGCAATTTAAAATTGTAACTTTTTTAATCCAAAGCATTCAGAATGTCTCACCAGGTTATATTTTATTCAGAAGTCATTTAACTGCTTAAATTTTAATTAACTTAACACACCTTATAATATTCCCAGGTCTTTTTGCTCTACGTTCCTATGCTTTTTATGGCTTGGGCTGGCTTTGCTTGCATACAGGAATAAGTTTAGTTATCTGAGAAGCCGCTGTGAAGTCAGTAAGTCTTAATGGACAAATTTCTCACATATGTAAGTGAATTTTACAAATAAAGCATCAGCAACATGTCCAATACAATCTATAAGTAGACAGATCAGTTACAAAGTGGAGGGAAAGCAACACGTTTGTATCATCCATCATTGTTAAATGGATAATTTAAAATGGCATTATGCAAAAATCAGCTGGCTACAAATACAGCCCATAAATAGGATGAACAGATTTTGATACCTAATTTTTCTTTGCTTTCACAGTGAAAAGATGCTTTCTTGTTAGCAAGCAATAAAGTTGCAATGTCTACTCTATCAAATAAGCAAAGTTTTGGAGTTTGTTTGCAGTTTCCTTAAGGTGAGGTTTCTTACCTCACTCAGAACACTGACTCAGGTGTGATTATTTAGCTCCTTAGGTAAGGTGGTATTAAAAAATGTGGATGTTGTACCCATATCTCACTCACAGCAGCAGTGATGCAATAAAGCAGGAGAAAAATGGTCTACAACATCAATTATGTGAAGAAATAGATTCAAAAAATATATATTTTAAAAAAGTTTAAAGTCTCTAAACATTGTGCTTTCAAGTACTGGCAGGGAATTATTTGGGAAACAAAATAAGGTCATTTGTTAATCTCTCTGCACATTTACTTTTTTGGGTTGTTTTTTTTTTTTTCAGTTGTAAGAAAATACCCTAAAAATTTACCAGCAAACAGACTTTGCCAACATTATCTCTCATAGAAATATTATTGCCTTGTAAAAGCAATTAAGACTATTCTTTTGTTGGTTAAACCATTCAACATCACTGCAGTGTAGGGCATTGGATCAGTGTAAATGAGAGGAGAATCCTTCTCATTTCACTGGTTATTTGTATTCCAAGGGAGCAGATGCCTTCCAAATTATGCAAAAATCCACAGCGCATCTTGTACTATAGCAGATGAACAGGTTAATTTTTCTTTTTGCACATAATAAATCATAAGTGCTTTAACACCCATAGTCGCATTTCATGAACATAAACCTTCTGTTTAATAATGTCTGTTTACAACTAGAATCAGACATACAGTAATCTCTTGCCTGGGATAAACATTAATCCAGATCTGTCTAGAAAAATTATACAATTCATTACCATAAGTAATCTCTATTGTGCCCTGTGCTTAACCTTCATCTTTTTTCCTGTCCTATAATCTTGCAAATCCACTGGTGGTGTATGATTGGCATCTGGTGTTAACGCAGACTTCACTGCACACAGCACAGCTAAAGAAGCCCCACATCAACACGTCACTCTGCAGGGTACAGCCGGTTCAGCTGACCGCTTCTCAGAAACTTTCACCAAAGGGTGAAAACCACCTGCAAGCCAGGGAGAAAAAGGTCTAACAGTAATATCATGTGCTACAGAGGGGTTATTTTCAATGCCAAGCCATTGTTACCTTCCACAGAAATTAAAGGTAACAGTCTGAATTTCCCATAACATCTCTGGCCAAATCATCACACACTGCGTCCAAGCTGGAACACACCATGCTGGGGGACTTTAAGGAATGGAAATGGACGGGTACAGAAGTAGAACAAAAGCTATTATGAACATGTC
Organism: Psittacula echo; assembly: GCF_963264785.1. Lineage (NCBI taxonomy): Eukaryota > Metazoa > Chordata > Aves > Psittaciformes > Psittacidae > Psittacula > Psittacula echo. The sequence continues at coordinate 124,197,532 of NC_137737.1, forward strand.
AAAGCAGTTTGAGATTATTCACAGGCCGATCACAATATTTAAGCAACAAGACGTGACAGACAGTGTCTTTCCAGGGGCTTATGAACACTCTAACTGTGAGGAAAAGAATGAGGCCAAAGGCTTCAATCCCAACAAAGGAAATCCCCAGAATGTGGTGTCTGGTGTGTCTTCTTGTATTATGAGAGAGCAAACACAGGAAAGTTAGGACAGGAGAAAGGCAGTAAGTCTATCTTCCTATGTCCTTTTAATTCAGCAGTTACAGTTTCATCCAGACCTGCTCACAGCATTAGTTGTTTTGTATCTATGAGGACAGAAATAAAAAAAATCTTCAAAATATTTGTCCACAACACAATTTTTCAATACTTATAAAATTATGTATGCCATAAATACCCCATCCAGATTACCTGCCTCAGTGACATCAAGAACTCCAAATTTTCCAGGCTGAACACATGCATTATGAAAAATTATTCCCTGCAGAACAAGACAGTTGAGAGTTTTAGCAATATAGAGTCTTCTACGTTTGAAATCTCAGCTCACGTACCTCTTGCAGAGGTAAGGACCAGACGCTGCTCCTATCTGATCACTACTTGGGAGCTTATGTGGAGTAAATGGATGCATCAGGCCAAGTCTTGACAGAGATGCAGACATGGATTGACTCAGCGAAGAAGAAACAAGAGCCTTGGGATGGAAAAAACTGCTGTTGACACCTGTACTTTTGCCTAGGTAAAGTGATTTCATGCTGCAGTACTGACAACCTCCTTTTTTCGTTAGGCTAAAGATCACTTGTAAAAGAAAAGGAAGAAGACTCAGGAAAAAATAGCACATACACTGTTAAGCACACCAGGAAAGAGGAGTTTATCTGCGCTCCCAAAAAGAGCAGTACAGCAAAGACAGACTCTAGTGATAATGTGACACAAACTGGGAGAAATGCTGACGAAAACAAACCAACCAAACAGTGATTTTTTGCAGTGATTTTTTTTTCTCCCCCACAGAAAAATGCAATCCTTTAGTTGAAAGTTTTTCATGTCAAGAAACTTGGGGATTTAAAATGAAAATCCTTTCTTATTTTAAAATAAAAATAGTACAAGCTTTTTGTTGCTGAGATCTCTAACTTGTGTTGCCATCCTCACAGGAGTTCTTTTTTCTCTGTTCCAGTAATTTCCTTTAGGTCATCCCCAAATATCAACAACTCATTCAGAAGCTCTGAAATATTGCTCTCTAGGAAATTATATTACTTTGCAGGTTTTTAGGCTAAATTATCTCAACAATTGTAGGCTGACATTGTACGTACACCTCTTCATACTTCAGAATTGTGTGTTGAACGACACATCCATAAATTCAACAACTACTTGTAGAGACTGGTTGGGACATTGTCTAAAAGTAAATACCATTGTGGGACAGTAATCTGAGTAGTTTTAAAATGGAAACCCACTGCAAAAACCCTCTTGGCTCAAGTTATATCAAATTCTGACAATTCCCAGAAAGGTCCTTTACAAAATTTAATGTAAAGTTTCCTAACACCCAAGATAAGAGTCACGGGAAGACAAAACTTGGCCAATGCAACAATAATTCAGCAATATCAAAACTTAATATAAATTAAGTGCTTATGGCCCCATCCTTGAAATCCTACCTTGCTCCTGCTCTGGGTGAGGTCAGTGAGAGCAGCCACAATTACTCAATGCTTTGCCTGACCAAGCCCAAGTTTATTCTATTACATTTAAGTAACACAGATCTGAGATAATTTGCCCAGCCAAGGGCTTTCCCCTTCTTAATTCATATTTAATGAAAGAAAAATAGGCTAGAAAGGGATGATGAGAGGTTATTTATCCCATGCCTCATATCCCAGGTAGGGTGCTGTGCACTGATATCTTGCCTCATATTTGTCTATGGTGCTCTGGAAGATGCTCACTAATGGAGTCTCTACAGTCTCCTCAAGCAATCTGTCACTATCAGAAAGTTTCTCCTCATATCTAACCTTTATCTTCCTGTTGTACCTTAAGCCCACTACTTCTCATTCTGCCTGCAAAAAATAAGAGAATAAATGATTCCCTTCACTTCTGCAGGAGCACTTAATATATTGAAAGGTACTTACCATGTTCTCCCTTAAGTCTCCTTTAGGTTAAATAACCTCAATTGCTTCCAGTATTTCCTCATAACAATTTTCTAGACCTCTATATACTTATGTCACTCCCCATTCGATTTTCTTGCGTTAGCCCACACCCTGCTCTATGGCAGTGCCCTGCACTGAGCGCAGCAGAACAATTACCTCTCCCATCTTGAGGGTGGCAGGCCTGGCTTTGCCTCCCAGCACAACCTCAGCTTTCTGTGCAAAATCACCACTGTGACAAAAATCCAGCTTGGGAACCATTACAGCCCTCAGCCTTTTCCCAGAGAAAAGACTGTGCTCCTGTCCAGATGCTGCTGGCTAGTCCTCTGTGTTTTCCAGTTTGCCATTTGGAATGCTAACCTCTCCTTTGCAGGATTGAAGCTGCTCCTCTTTTGGTATTATCCACAAACATAAACACTTATTTTCCTGTATTCATGTGAGAAGGATGAGATCAGAATACAAAGTCCACTAGTATTTCCTTTTACCACTATTTATGCTTGCACATCAACTGGCTTTACCTAAGAGAACCCAATGACTCCTCCCCAATATCCATCTCTTTCATAAGCCATTTCTGCACTTTCATATACTGCCTTGCTGCAATACATGTTAAAACTGTACACAGTAAGTAGCTCATAGTAGGAAATCATATTAACTGTCTGGCCAAGAAATGACAAGTGAAGTGTGGATAAGAATGTCAGCACTCCCCACAGAAATATATTCAAATAGGCAGAAATCATTCCTTACGTAATAAGCAAACAAATAAATTCAGGAAATTTCAGAAACAGTGGTGGGACATTATCACATTTAAAAAACCGTGGTAACAAGGCAAGAGAGGGGAATGTTAGATGGAAAGATATTGCTTTTATGGGCAACTGTGTTTTCTTTGAGTTTATAATATATAATTTAAGAATGAAAATGTAAAAATCAAATATTATTTCCTGAAAAACTGTATGAATGTCAAATAATGAGCATATTCATTGGAACAAAAAAGGTAATGAAAAGAGCCCCTTCATTTTCATGTAACTGAGCTGTCCAAAAGTTTGGTATATTTTTAGGTTCTTTATCATCACTAGAGAGAAAAGGAGTGAAAAGGGGTTTTTTTTTGGGTCTTTATTAACAATACAGGTAGGTTAAAATTGTTCACTCAAAGCTGAAATTATATACTGAAGGAAGATAACTGACACTGTCACTAATTCATATATCACAGGAAAACAGCAACTGAATACTGTACTCGGGTGAACGTTTCAAAAGCCTTAATGTCTGTAAGATGCACGTAGTATGAGTAGGTCTTCTTCCCTTTCAAAGTATTACACGTACTTCCTCCCTAGATCCTCATTTTCCCTCTTTTCCTTCCAGTGCTGCAAGTCTATTGCACATGTTCTGAGAAACAGTCTCATTCCTTGTTAACTGGACTCTCCACTACACATCCATTCTCTCCTGCTTCATCTCCTTCTGCCACCAGCCTAGGTTAACATTTCAGTTTCTGTGTGATTTTACTTCTCTCAGAAGAAACTATAGGTAACTTATTTCAGCAGAAAGCATGTTGCAATCTCAGCTCTTCATCTTTTGCTCCTCACAAGTCTCTCCTTTCCTCCTTCCTAGATGTACTTCTGTGCTCTTCCTTTGCATACCTCCTCTTCCAAAACTTCCCCACTCTGTTTTCCATTCCACTTGTACCCTTTCCCTCCTTCTCCTTCCCCTAGCTCTGTTCTGGCTCTGTCCCTGCTTCCAGTAGCACACTTGGGTCTTTTTCAAGCCAGCCTTTCTTGTAGTTCATGGCTGGGTAAGTCCTATCCCTGCCTTATCAAGCTGCCACAATTAGGGAGCAAAAACCCTGACTGCTTGCAAATTTGTTTTCTTAGGGCTGCGTAGTGACACTTCTCACATCACCATGTGTATGAGCAGCACCCTTCTATAATTCATGCTTCACGCTACGTAACGGCAGCCCATTAGAGTCTGAAGTACGTACGTATGAAATGCAGTTTTTTATTAAGCATTCTTTGGTAGGACTAGCCTGAAGCCTCTCATTATGAGGGAAGCCATGAAGTATCTTAAAACAGCCTTATTTTTAAAGATTAAAAAAAAAAAATCTCAAATAGATTTCCCACAAAACAGCTGCTCCTCAATTTTATTTAGCAGATATCAGAATGAAGACGGTTGCAGCCTTCTCAGTGTGCCCACAGCTTTTCCTAGGAAAGGACTAACAAGAGGGATGGTTGTGCCGTCTCCTCCCCGGATGGATTTACAGAGCAGTATGCAGCAACCTGCAGACCATGCGGACACTCTGTGAGCTGGGCTATGTGTCTCACAGTCGATCTCTGCTCGAACTCACCCTGGGGTGCTCTCATCTGCTTTTCCCTCTCCTGAGCCTGAAACTCTGCTGAGCCTTTAACAGACTTAATATGTATTAATATAAGAGCTTCAGTGTATTGCCTGAAAACAATGGTTTGATGCTTGGAAAATATATTCCTTTAATTGGTCTGCAGCTGCCCTTTTTAAATATTTACGTAAACTCTATTGTGTTCAAGGGCATAAGGGTTAAACCCTTAAATGAGGCTCTTGGCCTTCTGTTTGTGTGAATTCTCTGGAATGTACAACATCCTTGTCACTTTTAGGTAACTTCATTCATTCCAGTTTTAGGTAAATCAAGAATACATTCTCATTCTACAGCCATGGAAAGTAAAATATTATTAATTGAAGATCATAAGATGGAACAGTAACTGGGACATTGTAGGTCTGAACATGTTTTAAATCCCTCTGCTATGAAATATGGAGTAGAAAATATAAATACAATTCTCAATTTTTTTTAATTAAATTGAGTAAATGTCAACTTGGGGACTGTAATCAGAGATATTACAATTGCAAATGAATACTTGTTTCATTGTTTTCCTAAGCTGTTTCCTGCACAAAATAATACTTGGATTACGATACAATCATATTTCTGAATAGTCCAAGACTTGCCTGTCCTAGATCTATTGAAATATATACTTTTTTCTTTCCCAAAAAAACAGATACTGCTCAATTGCATAATTTCATAGAATCACTGAATTGCTAAGGTTGGAAAAGACCTTAAAGATGAAGTCCAAATGTTAATCTAGCATTGCCAAGTCCACCACTAAACCATGTTCCTAAGTGCCACATCTACATGTCTTTCATACCTCTGAGGATGGTGTCTTAATCACTTCCCTGGGCTGCCTGTTCCTGCGCTTGACAACCCTTTCGGCAAAGAAATTTTTCCTAATATCCAGTCTAAACCTCCTTTGGTGCAACTTGAGGCCATTTTCTCTTTTCCTATCACTTGTTATTTGGAAGAAGAGACCAACACCTACCTTGCTACAACCTCCTTTCAGGTAGTTGTAGAGAGCAATAAGGTCTGAGTCTCCTTTTCTCCAGGCTAAACAACCCAGTTCCCTCAGCCGCTCCTCGTAAGACTTGTGTTCCAGATCCTTCTCCAGCTTCACTGTCCTTCTCTGGACCTGCTTCAGCACCTCAATATCTCTCTAGTAGTGAGGGGCACAAAACTGAACACAGTATTCAAGATGCAGCCTCACCAGTGCTAAGTACAGGGGCATGATCACTGCCGTGTCCCTGCTGGTCACACTATTCCTGATACAAGCCAGGATGCTGTTGGCCTTCTTGGCTGCCTGGGCACTCTGACGGCTCATATTCATCAAGCTGTTGACCAACACCCCAGGCCCTTTTCAGCCAGGCAGCTTTCAGCTGTAGCGTTTCCTGGGGTTGTTGTGACCCGAATGCAGGACCTAGCACTGAACCTCATACAATTGGCTTCTGCCCATTGATCCAGCATGTCCAGATCCCTCTGTAGAGCCTTCCTACCCTCAAGCAGATAAATACTTCCACCCAACTTGGTGCTGTTTGCAAACTTACTGAGGGTTCACTTGATCCTCTTGTCCAGATCATTGATAAAAGTATTAAACAGAACAGGCCACAGTACTGAGCCCTGGGGAACATCACTTGTCATCAGCAACCAATTCGATTTAACTCCGACTACCACCACACTTTGGGCTCGGCCATCCAGCCAGCTTTTTTTACCCAGCGAAGAGTGCACCCATCCAAGCCATGAGCAGTCAGTTTCTCCAGGAGAATGCTGTGGGAAATGGTGTCAAAAGCTTCATTAAAGTCTAAGCAGTCAAGCTCCACAGCCTTTCCCTTGTCCGCTAAGCAGGTCACTTCATCATAGAAGGACATCAGGTTGTTCAAGCACAACCTGCCTTTTATAAACCCATGCTGATCAGCTGTGATCACCTGGTTGTCGTCAAGGTGCTCTGTCACTAAGCAGAGAAGTTCCTCTACCTGGGCACACCTCCCCAGGCGTGCTCACTGCTCCATACTGGTGTAAGAGCCAGGCACAGCCCGCAGTCAGACTCCTGAGCGGCAGCATGTTCCCACCAGAGCTCTGTCTGGATAGCAGTGTCAGCCATGGTGGGTACAGATCTTAGAGAGTCCATGGCTTTCTGCTGGGTGGATACCACTGCTCCCTGGCTGAGCTGGCAAGGCTTCATCACCCCTCCTGCAGGCTCTTCTGCACAGATTGCCACACCACACCATTTGCTTGCCCAGGTCCCATCAGGCACTGTGATGTGAGCCACAGGCTCCTGCCAGCTCTCTGGGCTCCCCCAGTTCAGGAAATCCCACTGTGCACCACACTGGAGTGCTCCAGTGCCGGTCTTGCCTGTGCTGGAGCTACTCACCTCAGCAACTGAGTAATTTCCAACTTTGGTACAAGGGTGTAGGGCAGATCTAAACTCCCTGGTGTTGGCAACAGTAATTTCCATTTTCCATCAAGTAAAAGGCTTGAATTTGAAAATTAGGAATTTTATTAAATAAATGTTCAAGATTTTCCAACCAGCTATTCCAACTGAGCACTATTACACTTGTTTTGAAGCCCAACAGAATTAAATGCTGAATCCCAAACAGTAAATGAGGCAGCTGCCTATACACAGAACATGAAGTTCATGGAAGCATCAAAGCTTCATGAAATCTTAAAAGAGTAAAACATTTCTGTTGGGGAGATAATGAGCTTTACAGGTTCTAATGAAAAGAAAGTGGATGCAGCCTGACAGAGACAAAGGTTTAGGACACCTCATCCATGCTAATATTACTGCATAGGAATGAATGCAAACTTGGGACTATGGCCAAGTGGCTCACCCATTCATCATTCCCCTTGCTGAAACGCCTCCGAGACTGGCTGCACAGCCACTCATCTCGTACAGAAAGCTGTAGGTGTGGGTGTTTTAGAATACACTCAAGGCTGCTCTCTCAGGTGACTGGCTACTTGATCTGCCAGCTAGCTGATATGCACCTCAAATTTTGTCATATGACTAATGCTGAAGAGACAAAGCAGCTCAGATTTCTTCCTAGAAGGACCTTAATATTGCTTGCCAAAAGACAGCTGGATATGTAGGAAGTCCGAAAATCCACTAACTGAGGTTGCCAGTAAAGTTGATGAAATTCTGAGTCTTGTGAATGCCTAGACCCTGCTGCGGTAAGCCACCTTAGACAACTCCTAGATGCAGCTTGCAATGTTATTTCCACCTGTGTGTCTGAATCCTGAAGCATCTACTTTCCATTTTCCCAGTATTTGAATATTTCAAATTCAGTCAGATTTAGGAATTTTTATTTGTTTCAGCTGGAAGCTAGTGTCCTACAAGTACAATGGACTTCTATTATACCAAACGGTGGATATCAACACCACCATAAACTGATGGAGAAATGTGCAAAATATGGATTCACTGAAGTCACTGCTAGTAGCCTGATGTTGTGGTTTAAGCCTAATTCAGACTAATTGTGAAAAGATTTCCTGTCATGCGCTGCTCTGAGAAGTCAGGCCTGGGGTGTGTCTGGAATTTCATATTAAGATCAATAAGCTGTCCTGTTGTACATGAACAACTGGTGACATTTTATGAATGACGAGGAGTACATCAAAGGGTGCACTGGCCATGCTGGATTTTGCTTTGAGAGTAGGCAGGAATCCTGACTAACAGTTTCTCCTAGCTGTAGGTCTACTTTGGTATAAACTTGAGTCTTTACAGAAGGAGTTTAAGTTCTCCATCACCAGTAATTGTTCCATTTATATGCTGTATTATGTACCTTTGGCTTTATTACTTTTCAATTAGAAAGAAAAAATCATAAGGAAATGAAAATTAGAAATGAAAGGTTATCAGTAAAAAATTTTAACATTCCAATTCCAAGCATTTGCACTGTTCTCATCCAATGTAGCCTTCTGTTAATGATACTACTGTCACTTTACTGACAAACCTAAACAGCTTTATTCTCTTTTCTAATTAAGAGACAAAGCTGATTATGTCAATCTATGAACTGACATCTGAGTGCTTTTGTTATAATGTAAGAAGCAATGAATAGGACTATTGTTATGCTAAAACAAAAACTTGGGAATTTTAACGGGAAAACCCAAGATAGTAAACTATATAATGGCTAAATTAAAACAGATTCTTCCTATTCATGCAAAATGCATATGTGATTGTATTATATAATGAAATGAAGACACTGTGTGAGAAATTAATTTCCAGTAATAGAAAACATAAAGCAGCAATGATACATAAAATACCTGACTAAAATATGTGAGGAGAAATCATCAGATCATAAAATATCTCAAACAAATAAACGACAGACTAAGCCATCAATCCTCAAGGCAAAATTAAGCTATTAATCCAAAATGCTTGCATGTCAAGACATGATTTCAGCTCCATCCTGCTGCTAAATCAAAGATACCTGCTCAGCAGACTCTCCCATGCAAAGGAATACATCTGGAAGCATTCTCCAGTACTGCCTTATGCATTAGTTGTGAGTGCAGTGAATATCCAGTTCTCACCACTTCCCTCAAGCTACCATAAACATTCCTCTATTTTGTGAACTAGAACTAGCTGCAATGACCGGTCAACCGGGTAGCCAATAGGTATTTCTAAGAAAATACTGTGGATGGGATGAAACGCTCACCATTGCAGAAAGATCTTTGTATTTGCATGGACACAGGTAAGACTGAAACAATCTCCCACATGCAAGCATTAACAGCTGCAATCTGTGCTAACTAAAAAAGGCCAGGGAGAAGGCAGCAGCAGGCAAATCCTGTAGAATTAGATGAACTTCAATATTTTGGGATGTTAGCAGTTTTAAGACTTGAAGATGGAATGAAACAGTTTTCCCCTCAGTTGTGATTAAAGGCAACAGACAGAGATTGTGCATCTTTTCTGGCAGCTCCAGATCTTCAGGACCACTGCTGGTGCTGAAGCTCCTGTCAGGAAAGCCCTGAATCCTCTCCAAGGGACTCTACTTATCCTGTGTAAGAGGTTCCTACCGATGGTACTGGGTGTCCTTGAGACAGAGCTTAAAGTACTGCAGACTGACACAGCTCTCCTGGCATCATCTGAGCTAAATGAATTTACACCCTGAAGATCAAGTCCTCAGCTGCTGACAGTGTCAACCAGCATTGACATACATCCAATGAACACATACATCTTTTCCTTCCTTTAAAGACTTCTGTTCTAAATGATCAGAAAAAGCCAAGACATTACAAGCTACAGTATCAATAGCACTAAATTTAATTATGGATTACAGCATATGTGCTCCCTCACAAGTACCTGTGGTTACAAACTGCCATTGCCTTACCGTGGATTGTAGCAAGGGATCTTATCCTCTTGCCACAGGCAAGTAGAGACAGCGAATGACTGAATGTCTGTGTTCTTCTATACCTGCCTTCACGGAGGTTTAGTCAGTGGGGAAGATACCTCCTTACACCTTCATTAAAATAGATCTGGAAGTATAAACTATATCCTTTGCACTGGATGTGCAGATTATGCATATGTCTGCATAACTGCAGAGATATGCAAGATAGGAGATATCTACTATTTGTAAGACCCATGGTGTTACTCAGTACTTCAAAAATCACTCTGCTTTTGTTGCACGTGACAGAATACTCAGATGACTGAAAATGAAATTTTTGGAACTGTTTTTAAGGCATTATTAAAAAGGATAATATTTTTTCCTGTGCCACGGGATCTCCTCTAACAGCCCACTCAATTACTTGTCGTTACTAAGCAGTTCGATAGAATTCCAATTCTGATGGCTACCCACTAGTACGGTTAGGCTGTTCACTGCTTAATGGGAGAAAGGGAAGGTTTCAGAATGTATGCCCTTTGGCTTGGAAAGCATCATGATCTTCTTCTAAGCTGCCCACATTTTGCTCACACTGAAGTAGCAAGATTGGGGCACTTACAGAGGAGTCTGGAAACACATCACACTCTTCACTGCAGCTTCCATCACATACAGGGTCACCTCAGAGGAGACTGACAATAGCATCTAAATCCAAAATGTAAATATTTGGAGTTAGGATTACTGAACAGAAAATTATTGCTGATATTTGGTATTTATATTCTTTGGAATTTTCCTCTTCAAAGAAGACAGGAAAAATCAAATTGCAGTCTCATGCTTTTCTCCTGATCTCCTATATGCATTTACTTTATAAGAGCAGGTAAATAAAAGCCAAATTAAAATCATGACCTATACTCAACAGTATAAATCCACAGTGCAGCATTAATTTAAATATTGCTATTGCTAGGCCAAATGATAATGGGTACGGGATAATATTTGGTTAACATTGGTACATCAACAAAAGTGACCATGGTGGTCACAGAACATGAACTCATGTCAACAGGAGCTACAAACACGTCACCATCATGATGAGATTCCCAGGAAAAGGGAACTCTATACAATCTGAAGAACTCTCAAAAAATTCCTTTGAAAAGCAGATTATTGAAAACAAACCCTACCAATGCCTCTGGCCATTGCTCTGCCACAGAACTTCTCTTGCTTGTGCTGGGATTGGTTCCCACCAGTCAGCTGCTGGACCTTTGCCAGCCACAGCAGAAGTGGGGGTCTTCCAGTTGAACAGGCATCACGGCTATTTCTATGCTTTCACTTCTCCTCTTCTCCCCCAATTCCCCCTCAACCCCCTCCCAACTCCTCTGGTCAGGCTAGAGGACACAGCCAAAAGAAAAGAAGTACAGCCAAGATGTTGGTATGCCCCAGCAACCCCTCTCTGCTGTTGCAGGTTCACTGACAGCCAGAATGATTTACAGTAGCCTTCAGGCTATGCTAACTTAGTGAGGGGACTTGACTGACTCATTGCTGCTCCAGGACTGTGGGAACAGAAAGCCACCTTCAAGCCATTTTCAGACATCCCTGCTTCTGAGCTGTGCTATTTCATCCTTGCCTGCGACTGAAAAAAACTGTCAGAGCATAGTTGTTTACACATCTTGCAGCTGCAGCAATGGGGTGGATTCCTTTGCCTTTCTTCTGCCTTCATTTTTTTATTATTTGCTGTCTGTTTTGGTGTTACAGATAGCTCTGGTAGCATTCATAGCCCCATGCTCCATCAGAGATGGTGATTCATGGCACTGTCTGCTCTATTGACTGGTCTTCAAAAGCTGATGCTCCCGTCAGCTGTGTGGCTGTGAGAAGGCATGCTGCACTGGAGTTTGCTGTCTGCAAACAGGATAAGTGACATTCTCACGGATCACGTATGCTGTGCCCATCAGGAGTAATTTTTAATTTTGCATCTTAATTTTTAAAGAAGCAAATGCTAGTGACAGGCTAAACTGAAGAGAGATCAACTGCTTCATTTCACTGCTTATCAGCTTTACTGGTACCAGCTTTCCACTCTGAGGTTTAAATTTCTGCATCGATAATCCATTTTGTTAGTGCACAGAAAATATCGAACTACATTTATTCCACTAATTTCTGTAGTATTCATGCACTTAATATTTACCTTCTATATTCTCTTCCATTTTAGATTTGCCATTTTAATTTAATGCTCTTGATTGCATATTTTTCAGTTACCCTCTTTGTCTTTTTCTTCTGTAATACCTTTTTTATATTCAACCTTTTTATAAAAATAGTACTTCCTTTTTTAATATTATAGCTTCTTCTCATCACCATCTAGGTTTTACATTTCATGAAGCAGACAGTTTTAATTTTACTTTTCTCTGGCTGTTCTTTTCATTAGACTGTTTCTTGTCTTGACCCTTACATTTTGTTTTTCTCTTCTATGATTTGCTTTTATCCTGCCTAACTGACGTGTATCTCTTTTCAAGTGTGCTTTTATTCCCTGTTACTCTCTTTGTTACTCAGCGCTGACAGTGTTTTTCCCCATCTCCTGTGAGTGACAGTGACAGCATTTGAGTGGTAGCTGGCAGATTTAGGGACAAGAAGTATCTGTCTGAAAAGATTCTATTTGGGTTTATTTTTATTTTGACTGTAAAATCAGACCTCTCGAATCCTAGAGCACCAGGGGGCATTGTTTCATTTGGAAAATAAAAATTGTCATGATAGCTATTAACTTCCCAACAAGTTCACTGCAATACCAATCAGAGCCAAAGGAAAAAAAAAATCAAAATGGAGCTATTATGTCAAATGCAGCCACCAAGGTGGGTTACAGGTCAAATGTTTTAATACTTGAAGATGGGTATTAATCTGAAAATCTGGTCCATGGTGAATAAGAAGTGTTGTACTCCTGACCTCCAACCCTGTACATCTCAACGTTCAACCATAGCACTGAGGGGGAAATAAGAGATCAGAAGTTACAATGACAGCTCCCAAGCTGAAACCTGAATTTAATCAATAGTGGAAAATATTGACTGAAGTATTTAGAAGGAAGAGGCAGTGATAGCCAAGGGAAATTACACATAAATGTAAAGAAACAGCCTGAACTGCCATTAAGATGAATGGAAATGTAAAGCAGCAGGAGAAAGTGGATCCCTCAAGATCGGGCCCAGTGTTTCACATTTTAATGAAATAATTAATAGGCTGCATTTCATAACTAAGTGCGGGGTAATAACAAACATACGTGCAGCTTCACAGCTGGCTAAACTCTCAATAGCAACAGGCAACACTATTACCGCTAGTGAAACAATTCTGTTTGCCAAAGAAAAATGTGAAAAACAAGGCAGCAAAACTGTATACAGTTATGAGGGAAATCATCTATGTAACAACTTAACTAACGCCGAGAAGCCAAATCACTCACAGCATTTAGAAATTTACAAAGGGTGCTCAGTAGTATTATAGAATTCAGGACATTAGAGTATTGTGGTCTTAACATGCCAGCAACGAATTTAAATACTCTGCAATGTATGTCTCCAAACCCTGCAGAACACAAGCAAACACTTAATTCAAACCACACTGCAGAATGAAGCATGCAGCTATTTACGAATCATGGATCTAAATGTCCAAAGGTGGATTTTTTTTTTGTTCTTGTTGGTTTTGGGGATTTTCTATTTTGTTTGATTCAGTTTTATTTTCACGTGCTTTGATGCCTGGATAGCTTCAAGAGTTCGTGCTCTAAGTGTGTTTATAAGAGAATAGAACTGAAACCTCTAAACTGCCTGCCGCAGGCGATCACCTCCTGATTGAACTGATGAACAGCACTACGTGAAACATGCACACCACTCACAGTACCAAGTCCTGCTACAGCTTTGCTAGCTCAAGCCATCTTCACGCAAGCCCAGGGCCAGGCCACATACAGACCACAGAAAGAAAGTAAGAACAAGTGTTTGGGCCCCATTTCAAATGTAACAAGAAGAATCACAAGTTCTTTTGACAAATACCTGCTGAAACCCACAAGAAGCTCCTGCAAGTTCAGATTTCCCCTAGGCAGCGGCAGAGCCTGGGAGATACTGTGTGTGCCACACTGAGAAGTCAGATGGAAGATATCAAGTTCAAAACTCACACAGCAAAGTTCTTGGAGAGCAACTATTTCATAAATCTCCACTCCTTCATGTTGTCTTCTGAATCTCTGCTGCTCTGCATCGTAACAACAGGGCACCACCTGACACATCATACTCTCCCTCTGAACTGCACATTGATTCTCCATGGGAAAGAGAATCACATAGCAGACACTTCAGGGTTTGCTGTAAAGACTACTTAAGATTAGAGCAATATATGCCTATGTATATATACCTATAAATAAATCAACAACTGACACATCAAACACAAAAACTTCAGGCAAACTTTTCCCTACCTATTCCAACAGATATATTTTCTTCATTTTTACTAATAAAGCTCATATTGATCTCTCTCCTTCAAAATGAACAACAAAGTATACATTCACGTTATATATAAAACATGCACATTATCACAGACAGTTATATAGAGCTAGTTCAGTTCCTGCCATTTTCCTTACTATCAGTGCTGTATTTTACCTACTTGTGCATTATCATTTTACTGTTACAACTGCTAAGTCTTTAAATGATCATTTTCTTGTTATATTATAAGCAACCTGTTGAAGTCTAACTGACTAACAGATAAGTAATTTAATCTTGAGCTTCTACTGCCATCTGTAATATTAGCAAAATATTGTAGGTAAATTATAACAATACACCCAATTGGTTAAGAGTTTACAGTCCTTCACGAAAACGTTCAGCACAATAGCTTGAAATAACTGTGTATTGTTTTCTGTATCTACTATCAACAATATTTTCTATTTATTTTCTTGTAAATTAGCATTTAAAAAAAGTAGTTGTTTATGTTTATTGTTTCCTTCATTAAGGTTTGTTTTGGAAACAATATGGCTAATTCTGAAATACAGTGTTTACAACTAATAAAAATCCATGTCCAATGAATGTTTACTTGTGGAGTTAAATGTATTTACAACACAGGTTAAAGCTGGTGGACACAGCCTCATTAACCCGTCATCTAGATACAAATCCACCTGTGAAATTTGGAAGCATTGTTACAATATAAAACCTATGAATTCATTTAGGGTAAGTCTTAAAATCTCTAGCTGGAACATCCTTTTACGATATTAGAGACAGATCTGTGAATATCTACTCGTGAAAACAGATCCACTTTTTCAATAACTGCTGTAAATTTCAACCTAAGCAACTCCATAAGGCTGCAGCTATGTTACATCTGCCATTTCCTAGACTGCAATGATAAAGAGAATGTTATTTTTCATTTCAATTTAATGTGTGTATAATACTGTCCCTAGGCACCAACTTTCTACCAAGGAGGTTAGATTATTGTAATACCCACATAATTAATTACATTATCAATTTTCTTACTTTTTAAACATTAGCTTTTGCTTAAAGAAGATTATTGCATTGCTTCTAAAAATGTCTTTACAATTAATTATCCTTCTCTGCAGCAAGCAACAAGGAAATGGATATTAATAATATAAGACTTTCTCAAACTGCTGGGATTATCTGATTTTTAATTACAGGTGGCATAAACAGTTATGAGCCTGGTTGTTTGTGCAAGAAATGTGGAAAAATACTTATAGCCTCTGTAATATGCTGTTTTGTACAGCATTCAGGCTACTTATTTGTTTACACAAATTATTCCGGTCTGCCTTGGAAAGGCTCTTCAGCTTTCAATATCATCTCTGGGAAGTTTCATCACAGAAAACAAACACCAGCCATCAGTTCAACCCTGCCTTGCAGGCAGTGAGTCAGGGATGTCTTCCTAGGAGCTTTAAGCCAGTTGTGCTCCTAGACAATGCTGAGCAAGGCCAGCACCCTATTTTAAAGACATCTTTGACATATTAAAGGCCCATGTTATTAGAAGTCCTTCTTAATTTGAAAATGGAGCTAATAATCCCACTAAAATGGCAATTTTCTGGCCAGCGGAACATCCCTCATTCCTCCTCATCCCTCATTCCTCATCCTCCCTCCCAAGCTCAACATTGTGGCTGAGGACAGGCGCTCTTGGTGGTTATGCTGCCTCCATCCATGATGTACCCACAACATCCAGCACTTGGCTAGTGGGTCCCATCTCTATTGTGTGAGAGCAGAGCAGACACCTTCCCATACAGCCAGCTGGGCAGAGCTGCCCGAGGTAAGTCCTAGGAGAGGGAAGAAGGAAAGGAAAGAGGGAGAAAGGAGAATAGGATCAAGAACGAAACAGTGGGGAACATCAAGCTGAAATTAAAAAAGAACATATTTGGGAGTCAACCAAAGGTCTAGGAAGGCAGAAAACAGGAGAAGTAAAAATGCTGAACTCTGAGGTACAAGAAGGCAGTATCCTAATCAACTTGGTTCAGATCTCATAGGTTTCAAAGGGCTGCCCTTTATCTAGAGTCTGGCAGGGTGTCTGTGTGGAAAATACTGTAGAAACTAAAAGTTTGATGTGTTAATCAAAGATTTAGTGAAATTCATCTGTGGAAAGTCTAAAATTAGAAAAATACTGCACAGAGACCCGAAATAAACTGAGACACAGATTCACAGAAACTAGATGAGGCAAAAGGCATGTGCCTGCACGACCTTCTCCTGCCATGCACTCCCTGGCAAACATCTGCTGCTGGCCCTGGAGTTAACATGAAACTCAGCTAGCGAAGCTGTTAGCCTCATCTTGACCACTTACCTTTAAACATAACATAACCAAGACAAAATGTTAATAAATCAGGTTTCTGACTTGGGGAGGGGAGGAAGTAAGCCAGAAACAGGCACAAGAGAATACGTAGTCTTCATTCAGATATACCCCTAGGCCAAAAGCTTGCTCATTCTCTAGTAATGCATCGTAAAAATCTACTTCCAAAAGAAATATACTGGACAAAACCACAGAAGCTGATATATGCTTTTCTTGCAGCTAGTGAAGCAGAGGTCTCATCTCACAGCTGTAGTGCTGGAAACTGTACGGCTTCATGTGCGTGCTCACTGCACTGCTCTCAGTGCTGCTTTTCATATAAGCTCATTCCTATCTAGCTTTTTACTTCATCAGCTAAAGTTCTGACTGAAGTTTTAACCACGTATAAGTTGTAGACAAGTAATAAGATTTACCTGATTCTTTCCTTTCTGTCAGGTCTTTGTATTCCTGGAGAGTTTCTGTGTGAACATTTATTTGCTCATCTTAAAATTTAAAAGTAAGCAGCTTGTGAGTTATATAGAGACTATTAGTTCTACCTAGTATGATCTTTCAGTGCAATTAATGCTAACATGCGACCTTCCTGCTTCTGAAACCTCTACCGCCTCCAAGAAGGACTCTCTGCAACTCACCTCATGGGGTGACAGGTTTGGACATCAGAAATCCTGATGTCCATTTTTCTCAGAAAGTGCCCATGTCATTTTGATGTTACCACTAATAATAGGATGAAATCTTCTGATTCTCGCAGGTGACACTGACTGTTCTAGAAAAACATTATGGGGGAAAATCCCACCCAACAGTCTTTGCTTTCTTATATTGTCTCCTTCAGCTAGGTATTTCCTGAGTCACAAGTTGTCTGTAAATGAACGGAGGGGACTATAACATGTCACTAATTCAGCCCTTCAGTGATGAGATTTTATTAGACAAAAAGAATAGATAAAATATTGCTACAAAGGAAAGGAGAGCTAAAGGGAGGAAGATAAGAAGACAGGGATTAAGTAATATACAGTTAAAAGCAGTAAGGCACAGGAAAAGGAGTATGGATCATATGTCCAAGTAGACTTGAAAAATTACACAGAAACAGAAAATGCAAAGAAAGCATCATGACACCAAGAGACAGAAGAACAAAGAAGATACAGGATTGTGCAATCAACCCATTTCACAATACTGCTCTAATAAAAAGCAGTATTCCAGGGAGAATTACGCTGAAGTAATCTATCTTAAACAGTTTGTACACTATTAAATGTGCTAGCTGGAATTTAAATTCAAAGCCTACATCTCTTTCACAGTTACTATGGAAGCGCCTACCCTCTGTATATTTCAGATCTACAGTCTTAGGCTTGGCCTTCTTTGCATATTAGATTATAACAAAATGTTACCACTTCTTCCTGAAAATATCTCTGAAGATTGACCTTTCCCCTCTCTCATACAACTAGAAATCTCTTCAAGTGTCCATGTCATCTTGCCCTTCAAAGTTATTGGACATGGTTCAGTAAGGATTAAGTTCTTCCTTCTTCACTCTGAGCCCCTCAGAGTTAGGGTGTTTTGGTAGGGAAGGAGGCCATACCTGCCCCTTGCCTTTCTTCTCTCCCCTCTGTTGGGTACAAACTTACCCTCTCTATTGCTAACACTCTTCATGGCTTAGCTGTATTCTTGGGGAAAAAAGAAATTTCAACTTGTCCTGGGTTCAGAAGTAGCAGTCATTTTTTCTCCTTCTTAGTAGCTGGTGCAGTGCTGTGGTTTTGACTTTTGGCCTGGAAACAGCGCTGATAACACTGATGTTTTCAGTTGCTGCTAAGTGGTTTAGTCTGACCAAGGACTTTGTGAGTCTCATGCTCTGCCAGGGAGGAGCGGAAGCTGGGAGGAAGCAGAGGCAGGACACCTGACCCAAACTAGCCAAAGAGGTACTCCATACCACAGCACGTCATGCCCACTATATAAACTGGGGGCAGTTACCTGGAAGGCTTAGATCACTGCTCGGTCAGGTTGGGTATCGGTCAGCGGCTGGTATCGTATTCTCTTCCCTTGTTATTTCCTTTATCATTATTATTATTGGTGGCAGCAGTAGTGATTTGTGTTATACCTTAGTTACTGGACTGTTCTTATCTCAACCCGTGGGAGTTACATTCTTTCAATTCTCCTTCCCATCCCTCCAGGAACGGCGGGAAGAAAGTTGGGGGCAGTAGACTGCGTGGTTCTGATTTATGGCCTGGGCTTAAACCACAACACAACTAAAGCCCGAATACGCCAACAGTACCATCCCTCACTCCTCAGGTGCCCCTTCCTTGTTGCACTTACTATCATTTGTGAAGAGACTGCTTCATGCTCTCAATGCCCGGGATAATGGCACCTGAGAGAACAGCAGGGCCATAGTCCCCTCACATGGGCCATTTGGTGTAGGCATTCCCATATCATTTTACAAAGCTAAACAGAGCCTAAGATGTGTCTGCTCCTGGTTTTCACATACGGTGATTTTCTCACACTCAGCTGATGATAGTCAGAAATTTTAGCTATCTATTGGCTATCAATAACCTGGCTGAAATAAGCTCATGGCTCATTTCTACCTAACAGATGGATATATATCAGTAAAACCACCACTACAGAACTGAGGTGGCTGCATGGCAGATGTACAGAACTCAGGACTTTAGGTGTATATTTAATTAAGTTCTCATGGAGAGATCACTCTGCTGAAGATGAGTAGGCCTGCATAACTGACTCCATGGAGTAACAAAGGACTCTAGGACTGTCTGCAGTGTTTGCCACAAACTCTGGAAGTGCATAAACAAAAACTAATTCCATATATACATTATTTTCTGTATTCATATCACAGGTTGTGTCTGTCCCTGGGTCATACACCTTCAAACAAAGCGTCTTTGCTGAGGATAGAATCGTAAGACTTCTAAGACAACATGTCATCTGAGATCTTTTCCATCGTGGTACAAACTAGATTTCAGTAATATTCATAAATAAGATAATTCTAAAACTGTCAAGGACTCCCAAATGTTTTTTTTAAAGCAAAAGACCAAGGTAAAGACAGCCTGTTTATTCTTGTCTAGAATAAAGCAAGAAGTTCCTGCATTGTTTTCAAATGGTAGATCTAAAAGTTAATCATAAGTTAGTAAAGTGAAACAGGGAAGCAATGATATTTCCATTTTTTCCCCATTATTATTTAGAAGAGAAATATCTAAAGACATAAGGTCATATATAAACCTTTACGAAACAGGTAACTCTCTGTAGGAGTACACGGGACAGGAGTACAGAGAGAGTTAGATAACATTACTCAAAATAGACTGGAATGAAATATGCCGGCTCTGCTCACTTTCCAAACTTTTTTATTTTTTTTAAATGCTGACCAAGCTCAGCTGGGCAAGACCTGCTTAGCGTAGTCATTTTCACATTCCCACTGAACATATCAGCTCTGACAATACTTTTTTTTTTTAACCTCAACAGCAGAAAATACCACATAATTCCCTCTAATTCAGCCAAGAAAAAAAAATTAAACTCAAGAAAATAAAATTGTAGATATAGTATTATATGAAATTGCACTGAATTTTACAACAGTCCAATGCTACCGATATTTTTATCTTAGCACATCAAGGGTGATAGAAGCTTCTTTTTGCTGTCAAAGTGATCAAAGAGAGGTTGAGAAAGAATCTATAAACAGATGCTGCCCAGTGACAAACCTTAAAGAACAAGACTGTGGGGCCAGATGTTTGAGTGACCTTCGGACTACAGAACATGCTGGCATGGTGTTGATTTAGATAGCTGTTGGCAGGGGCTTTCGATCCAGTAGCTGAAAAAAAATCCCTAAATTATGGAAATATTTTTTCTCATCTTTCCTCTAACTACAAAAACTGAAACTACTGGTCAGTGGGGCTGATGGCTGTCAAAGAAGTTGAATTCACCACACAACCCTGCCAGTAGGTATCACATCAAAAAGGAGTTAGCTGAATGAACAAGAACATCTTCAGGCTGTGCCATTTTGCATCCCTCTCAACTTTCAACAGCTGTTTCTTGAGTGAATACAGATGCAAAATAATTATACGAAATGTTTTACATTTTCAATATACTATGTAATATAAATATGGAATCTGTGAGTACCTATGGGTGATATGACATAAGCTACCTTCAGGAATGGAATTGGGAAGTGGAATAGGAAATGGGATGACTAATCAACAATGGAGACTTTCCTGAATTATTTTATTTATACACCTTACTTGTGGAATCAAAATGGCATTAAAAAAATAAAAGAAACTGGAGATGATTGATCACATACACATTGTTTATGTCAAATACTAGAAGACCCTGAAAATTATTATTACATGAAACGTTAGTCGTGATGCATTTTTCCAGATCTCAGTCTCAGCAAGCCCTTTCATTTTTTAATCAGATTGGAGAAATGAGTCATGCGTTAGGAAATACAAAAAGAAAATAGAAAGTTCTCAATCCAAAATTCCAGCAGATACTCAAGTCTGAGCCACTGCGTGCTACTAGAACAAATGGAGAAAGCAGAAAAAGTCTTGCTTTGTAACATTAAATGTGATTGAAGACTGTACAGTTCTTCTTACGCTTTTAGACGTTTTGTCACTTTACCTGGAGAGATATACACTGCTTATTCTGAATTGCTGCTGATGTCCAGCACTTGTCAAAACCGCTATCTGTCAAGCACTTCACAAAGTGTTGCAAAATGACAGATCAGGATGTCTGAATAGATGGAGCCCCAGGAAAAACAGAACAGATAGAAAATTCATGACTCTAAACTACATCAAAGCGACTTCTGTCAACATCATGTCAAAAGAAGGAAAAAAAGAACTGTTCATTTTAGAGGGTTTTTTCATTATATAAACACTTTTTTCACGTATGAGCTAAGTGTAAGGAAAAATTAACTTGGTGTACAGTATGATCATTCGAATGTGCCAAAAATACTCTTTAAATAATCCAGGAATAAGGAAAGTTCTAACAGTAGATACTGTCTGGCAGTTAAAACCAATGACATCCAAAAGAAATGCATGAAGAATCTATCAGCTTAAAATAGGACAAACCATCTGGCTCCAAAGAAATAAAAGTACTCTGCTGTGCATGTTTGTTGGGTTTTCAGAATCCTACAACTGGATTAATTTTGTATTTCCTCTCCAATCAGTTTTGATCATCTCTACTTAGTCTGTCAATTGCACAACCCTAATGCAATGTTATATTCCAGGCAGCAGATTTAGTAATATCCAGGCATTACTTTAATTTAAAAAAGAAAAAGAAGCACCACGAGAATTGCCGGACCTTACATTACAGATAAATCTTTCAAATAGTTCCTCAAAGGAGACAGAAAATAAATGGGATATGATACATGACTATATACATTCCAATTATACATAATCAAATTTTGAGAAAGAATCTGTCATGGTTTAAGTCCAGTCAGTAACTCAGAACCACGTAGCCCCTCGCTCACTCCCCCTCCTTCCTCCCCCCGTTCCTGGAGGGATGGGAAGGAGAATCAAAAGAATGTAACTCCCACGGGTTGAGATAAGAACAGTCCAGTAACTAAGGTATAACACAAAACCACTACTGCTACCAATAATAATAGTGATATGGGAAATAACAAGAGAAGAGAATACAACCGCTCACCACCCGCTGACTGATACCCAGCTCGACCGAGCAGTGATCTAAGCCTTCCAGGTAACTGCCCCCAGTTTATATAGTGGGCATGACGTGCTGTGGTATGGAATACCTCTTTGGCTAGTTTGGTTCAGGTGTCCTGCCTCTGCTTCCTCCCAGCTTCCCCTCCTCCCTGGCAGAGCACGAGACTCACAAAGTCCTTGGTCAGAGTAAACATTACTGAGCAACAACTAAAAACATCAGTGTTATCAGCGCTGTTTCCAGGCCAAAAGTCAAAACCACAGCACTGCACCAGCTACTAAGAAGGAGAAAAATAACTGCTACTGCTGAACCCAGGACAGAATCACATACTCAGAACACTATGACTAGTGAAGATTGAGAAAGGCTTTCTGTCTCACACGATTTTCACCATGAGCACTTGCCATTACTACTAAATTCAAAGAAGTTTACCAACACCATATCCATCTCTAGAAATAAAGAGGTTAAATGACTCTGCACAATGGTTTTGGTGGCTTTTGGAGTATTGGGAAATATGGGAATTATACTGGGAAATATATACAAGGTTGGAAAAGGGAAAGCGGTGTTTCATGCATAGTCAAGTAAACATTAGCAAAATACGGCATTTACATCAAATTTGAAACTCCAGATTTTCCACATTTATTGCCTCTGGTATGTGGTACATGGAACCATATAGAATGGGTTGGGGTGAAAGGGACCTTTCAAAGACCACCTGGTCTAACCCCTGGCCCCAGGCAGGGACATCACTCTTCCACTCACTTTTTCAAAGGGCCTGTAAAGCTCCGGGCTGTGACAGTAGCAACCGCTGATCCAGAAACCAGCACTTGCTCAATGGCGCACACACATTCCAATTTTCCTTGGGGAAGTTGCCCATTAACTGTTGACCAGGCAAGTCTTGCTAGCTTCAAAACATTTGCAAGATATAAATGAGCAAGGAAAGGAGTAGCGTCTTCTGGTTCACAAAGGTTCTTTAGGATGTCCTGTTGAATGTGTACACACGGCTGAGAATTGCAATCTATTAATACTGGAGTACATTGGAAGGCATGCCTGCTTCTTACTGTACGTAGAACTCAATATATCTTGCTTCCTACTTACAAAAAGATGTTTATTACCTGTAACCGTACAGAGGTGTGTGCTTCACAGCAGCAGTGATTGGTAATAAGCCTCCTTTTCTCATTTACATTGATAGCAAGCATTAGTGAAGATATATGCATTTCATTTCATGGTTCAGAAAGAACAAAGTATATGTATATGTGATAGCAGTGGGTGGTTAATGAAATGGTCTGACAAACATAAGCTAATACATAATCATACCAGAATGCGGACTGGAACACCTGTTCCTGCTTCACAGGCTTACAATTCTTAAAGAAAAGTTACTATTTGCAAGAACTGAAATCACTACTATTTAGACATCAATATGCTCCGAGGAAATTTTAGTCATTTTTTGCAAACAGTAAAGGAGGGGATTTTAATGATATCAAATCTCTTCTGCTTGTGTCCTAAGAGTAATGAAAACTTCACACATGCATGAAGCTCCAGTAATTATTTTAAACTGCCTTCTGTTGTCCCCCTGAGGAACACGGTGGTATTTGTTTGATGCAGTTTAATTAGTGTCAGGGTAATTAATGCTATGCTATCTACATGAGATCAAAACCCTTTCTTTGTAACACTCTGGTAACTAAGAACTAAGAAAAGGAAGTGGTTTGAAAATGTGGAAGCTGGGCAGGCCAGATTCAGAACCGAACTGAATCGCCTAAATCTGCATTTACGCACCCAAAATATTAAACAGATCTAGCCAAGTCAGCACCTTCAAGTATGAGACTGGGATCATAAATGCATTAGAACGGAGCTGTAAGACAGGAGACCCACTGCATTCCATGTAAGTGAAATGCTTTTTCTATGGATGTAATCAAATTAAGTGAAACATTCATGGACACCATGCACCTTGTAAGGAGTTTAAATCCTTTAATAATGAAATTATATACTTTTGCACAACCAGATCACCATAGTTATTTATAAGCAGCATGTGGTGCTACCATGTGCTGATATATTTTTCTAAATAAAAGCATCATTTGAGTTTAATGAATGAATGTGATTCGCTTTAATGCCTGAATAAAATTTGCATTTAATTGAATGTTCAGTCTCCACTTCAAAATACTGCCCTCTACGAAATGGACCAAGGAGGCACCAAAGTGCAGAAGTTGGGAACACACAGAGAAATTCCAGACACACACACCACATAAATCCTTTTTAACTGTTTCTTCGGTAATAAGGAACTGCCGTATAAATCTCACAACATTCAAACTCAGGCTGATTACAGGCTTAAGGAAATAGCTACAGTTATCTTGACTGGATAAATTATTAGAATAACCTAGAGGTTATTCTGTTTTTTCTAATAAAGCTTCAGTAGCAAACAGGGAAGGAAGGAAACAGGGAAGGAAGGAAGGAAGGAAGGAAACAGGGAAGGAAAGAAGGAAGGAAACAGGGAAGGAAGGAAGGAAACGGAAGGAAACAGGGAAGGAAGGAAACGGAAGGAAACAAGGAAGGGAGGAAACAAGTAAGGAAACAAGGGAGGAAACAAGGAAGGAAACAAGGGAGGAAACAAGGAAGGAAACAAGGAAAGAAACAAGGAAGGAAACAGGGAAGGAAACAAGAAAGGAAACAAGGAAGCAAGGAAGGAAACAAGGAAGCAAGGAAGGAAACGAGGAAGGAATGAAACGAAGGTGCAAGGGTAGGGGAGGGTAGGGGAGGGTAGGGGAGGGAGGGAGGGAGGGAGGGAGGGAAGGAGGGAAGGAGGGAAGGAGGGAAGGAAGGAAGGAAGGAAGGAAGGAAGGAAGGAGGGAAGGAAGGGAGGGAGGGAGGGAGGGAAGGAAGGAAGGAAGGGAGGGAGAGAGGGAGGGAAGGAAGGAAGGAAGGGAGGGAGGGAGGGAGGGAGGGAGGGAGGGAGGGAGGGAGGGAGGGAGGAAGGAAGGAAGGAAGGAAGGAAGGAAGGAAGGAAGGAAGGAAGGAAGGAAGGAAGGAAGGAAGGAAGGAAGGAAGGAAGGAAGGAAGGAAGGAAGGAAGGAAGGAAGGAAGGAAGGAAGGAAGGAAGGAAGGAAGGAAGGAAGGAAGGAAGGAAGGAAAAAAGGAAAAAAGGAAAAAAGGAAAAAAGGAAAAAAGGAAAAAAGGAAAAGCTTATGAAATTATACTTTGTAACCAAAGAAATTATGGTCTTGCCATAATGCCTTTGACACTATTACTTTGAAGAACAGAAAAAAAAAATAAATTGAGAGCCACACACACAGCCTGGAAAACATATTTTATGCAATAACACACAGTTTCTGTGAGGCTTCTTGCAGAAAAGGAAACCCTGATTTGAAAGCAAGCAAAGTGGCTTGGTCTACTGCATGCATGTCCTGAGGGCATAAACAATATGAGCCCTGTTCAGAAATGGCAAATATCCTGCCAAAAAGCACAAGCAGCAGCCCTACAGCAGTCCGAAGATTGCGTTGGTATCCATCACCATTAAATTCAGATTTATCTTTATCACAAGAGATTTCACCAGCTTACACTGGTTGCCCAGCAGGGTCTGAGGGTCTCTTCAAAACACTGCTTTTGAGGTCATCCATGACTGAACACCTCCTCAGATCAGCTGACCAACAAAATATGCTCCTTCCTCTCTCCAGTTCTGCTTCCTGCAACTCAGGCTGTTTATCAATTAAAGTGATAAATACAAATGACTTTAATAAGGCAGGTGATGTAGTAAAGCAACCTGCCGAAAGCCTGCCATAAGAACCGCCCCCAAAGTTCAACAACTGTGACAGAACTATTAAAAAGGACACACAAACAAGTGACCTTGACTGACAAGCGCACTTCATCCCAGCAATAAACAGCGGCGGGGCTGATAAGTGTTCATTGGCGCAGAGAGTAATTACCTATCTGTCAGCGTTGCTGGTGTGTGCGAAATAGTATAAATGAAACATACATAATGTACAGCAATAATACCGGGCATGCAGAACCTAATGCATTATCATCATTCTCAGGGCTCAGGTTTATGTGGCTGCCACCACTGAGTAAATGCCTTCTAGCCATGATAATTTCATTCTAATCTCTGTTCCATATTATAATTTTCATAGCTAAAAGATACTGAGGAGCAATACGTTTCAATCAAGGGCTAAATAGAACACAACCTGTAACTGGGTATTTTATACACCTATATATATTTTTTTCTTTCAAAAAAAAATTTAGTCAATTTATGAATAGACTGAAATAAGCTGTAAATTTATGGATGACAAACTCTGTCTGTAGCAATGTCACAATGTCTGGAGACAGGCTTTACATAACTTGTACAAGGGATGCCAGCTTTGTCTATCATATCTCACAAAAGAATTCAGCTCTCTGGAAGAATAAAGGTTTCTGTGCCCATTCCTAGCACTGTATCAAACAAGGTTAACTTTTAAATTAATAAAAGAAGGGTCCTACTGAGTTAAAATAATTAAAAAAAGCTTTTAGACAAGGTAGGTTATTATTTTAAAGGATGTTTAAAATTCCATTTTATTACATAACCTTCACAGCTAGACCACCACTGTGGTGAACAAATCTGCCTGCTTCCCCATTAATATATATTCTACAATAAAGCCTTTGTATATTTTGAAACTATTTTGGGAACGTTTATGAAGAGGCAGGACAGTGATTTAAAGGTATGCTCAGCCTCCCCTCCCCATCTTGCCAGGAAAAGGGAGAGAGAATAGCGCTTGCTGCTTTATCAAAATCCATTTGATTTTTTTTAGTGTTGGGGGGAAAGATTTAGTGTTGGGGGAAAAGCACAGTAAAACGTGCACTGGATCCTGCGTGGCACCAGCCGCCCGCCTTACAAACTGTTGCACTGCTGCTGGCCGCCCTCCGCAGAGCAGGGGGGATGCACAGACCTAATGTATTTGTGCTCAAGAAGTCTCAAAATGGGGCTTCAGCTGAGCAGAAGTGTTTCACCTGACTGCACATCAGGGGGAAAAGTGGTGCCCTTGGGAATGCTTTGGGATTAGGGTGACTCCCTGGGGAAGAAGCAGTGTGCTGGGAGCTGCCCCTTGCTAGGTGGAGGAGATGGAGGTAGATGGATGGCCAAGCAAGCCAGGGACAGCCTGCTCTGCTCAGGGCCCCACTGTGGCCCCCATCCCAGCAGGCTCCCACCCTATCTCAGAGGTTTTCCATGCACCTACACTCGCCTTGGCCAGCCTCACGTGTGCTCGGATGCATTACACCAACATCCTTCCTCATTAGATAAGTAACACACGTCTCGGAAGATAGGCAAATGTGAAAGCTCAGTGATTACAATGAGCGGGGGTGCGAGGTTTATGCAAACCTTCATTTCAATATCCATCAGCAGCCTGTCTCATCATTTGCTTTTTTGACCTTTCATCTGCAAGAAACTCAACTTCCTTTCAAAGCTCACCTGGACCCAGCCCTGGTTTGCTCAAATCTCCCTGGCAGCATCCATAGCTGCAGGCAGAGCTTCTGCCGGCCGCCTTTGGAAAGCAGCCCATGTTTGCAGACAGATTTCATGAGCAACCCCTCCGACAAACCCAGACGAAGCTTCAAGTGGTACGGAAACCTGAAAGCCGGCATGTTTTGCCTGGCTAGGAGTTTCACTAGAGAAATTTCACATGGCTCTAAATATAACTCAACAGCAATATTTATTTTATTCAAATGTCTCAGAACATTGCATTTGACGGAAGACAACAGACTGGAAAATTGCTTATACAAAATGCAAGAAGTAGGTGCAGTATTTTCTGGCATGTGGCATTGCTCTGCACTTTGTTGACACCCGTATGGCTGCAGCCACTCCTTACCCCTGTCCCAGCACCTTCCCACTCTCTGCTTTCCGACACAAGTCCTTGGATGATTGTGTTTCAAATAATTATCCATATCCCAGGGGATTAGCAGACACGGGGCAGCATTTTGGCTGTTGACATTGTATTTTTACCATATGGCTATGGCTGAAAGTCAGGAAGGTGAAACTTTATACTGAAGTCAGAGTTGGATCCAAGGATGGATATAACAAGAATATATCATGAACTCAGCCCATAAGCAGCATGCTGGTGATCTGCCTCACAAATTTGACAACATGTTACCTATACAGAATTATTATACATCTATTGTGAGGTAAAAAACAGAACAAAAATGCCCAAGGCAGGTTTCTGTGTTCACTTTACAGGATTAGAAGCGTGGCCAAAAACCGATTAAGCCACTACTCCCAGATTTACAGTCAGGATGAGTCTTAGAGGAACAAGAATTCAGAAACAAAGGGCTTTGCCTTTTCTGTCTGTTTTCAACAAAACAAATCAGCCTCGTGGAGGAAGCTTTCTTCTCTGAGAAAGAGGTGAAAATTATAATGTTGGGGTTTTTTTCAGCCCAGCTCAGTATGCTGGAGTGAGCAGAACAAACCCAGAGCTATTCTGTCCCATTTGCATCAGTCTGCTAAGGCAAACCAGCATTCTAACTGGAATACAAAACCCCTCTTCGCGACGCTTGCTGACATCCAGATGGTATACAAAATTTAGTGCCTTACTCCTGAGCACTGCTTGCAGGTGCAATAAAAAGGAAATACAGCGTGCTTAAAGGCACCAAGAGGCAGGGTCCCCAAGAGCCACCGCCCCAGCAGAGCCCTCCTCTTTGCAGACTGTGTATCAAGCCCATAAACAGCCAAATCATCCAGAAAGCAAAAACTTCTGGGACTCAATACACCCCACCCCAGGCTGCTGGGGACTGTCCTCCAATTATCCTCCAGTCATCCTTTGTTTCTTTTTCAATCCCCCCTAGATAGGGCACCATTTAAACATGATGGGCATACCCCTGTGATAGCTGGTGCCTAAAGGATAAAAGGCTTATTACGCTTTCAGCTTAATCCCCTAACAAGCTGAAACAGCATGTGCCATAGTCCTAAAGACCCAGGGTTGGATGGGTGATCATCATCTATGTAGGAAGCTGTTGCTACAATGGCAAGCAGCACATTCCTTTTGGCTTTCTCAGAATATAAAGAAAACAAACTCAAAGACTGACACTTTACATCTCAAATTAAAGGTACATTGTTTTATCAAGCATAAAGTTAGGAAGTATCAGAATTAAAGCCACCCTTCATCACAGGATACCGTTCTCTTCCTTTTTACATGTTACACCACCAGCTGCAGGCTTGTGCATGTTCTTCCACAGCCTCAGTGTATCATAAGGCCTGAACTTAAGCAGGCTTGAAGCATTTAGAGTTGGCATAGGTTTAAAAGGGTTTGGAGATGCAGTATGTCTGGCAGTAAAGCAACATGGCTTGGAGATGAGGCAGAAGGCTATGAGTTAGTTAGGAGGTCTTACGCTCCATCAGTGGTTCACCACATAGAAGTGAGTTGCCTGAAACTATCTCAGTTTTCCCATCTGTAAAATAGGACCAATAACAATCTTATATCTCCCAAAGGAATCGTAAGGATTAATTAAATTCACATTTAATGGTCTCTAAAATACTCTACTGAAAAGTATAAAAAAACTCCAGCTTAGTCAGGGTCGTTGCAGTTGCTAATGCAGTGAGGTGCATTTCCAAGAAGTTCTTAAACCATCCTCACCTCCTCTATTACAAACCAAGTAATTACCTGAAGAATAAGAAATCAGAAGGCTATCACATGGCAATAAAAAGCTCATTATTGTTTATCACACTGGATCTAACCCTCAGGACTATCTATCTTGAATTGAAGAGAGCCAGGAGGACCTCGGGAGGCTCATGGTGCCCTTAGAACCATTAGCTCTGCTGAGTCCTGCAAGTGCTCAATGTGACGTAAAAGGGGACGTACCATGCATGAGCTGAAGGTGTAGTTTAGAGGTAACAACTTGAAAGCCCAGATAGGTAAAGCTGTAAAGGTACTCTGTCGTGTATCCTTATAGGAAAGGGATGCCAGCAGTTAGGCAATTCTGGTTCTTTATATTTAAGATAGAATATTCAAACTGCAGTGGGTTTTTTCCCTGTTTAAAATAAATACTCTTAGCTGTTCCACTCCTCAACCCCAACATGTGAAAAAACCCCAAGAAAATGCAATAGAGAAGGAGCCTGCTGTCCTCTGCTGTTCCTCTTCCCAAACTGAGGCTCTTCTCAATACACAGCCCAATCACAAAATACGACTCTTTGTTATAATGCAGTACATTAGTAGCTTCCCCCCGAGCCTAATGATGACAGAAGGATTCTACTGGTTTTATTTAATTATTATTAAATTCTCCAACCGTTAATATTGCAGAAACAAAAAAAAGTCCAATTAAGATTTGGAATCCCCTGTAGTAGGTGCCTTCATACCTGCCTCTAATGTCTTTTTGTGTTACTGTCAAACACTGAATTTCACCCAGTATAAATTTTCCTGTTGGAAAACACTGGCATCCTCCCTCCTAAACAGCCTTGTCAGAGAGTGGACTAAGGCAAATTACATTGAAGCCAAGAATATGCCTATTCTGGCTATATACTTATTTAAAGTCAAGGACATTTTAAAGAGCAGCTCCGAGCTACTGTAGAGATGCCAGCCTATGATATTTTGTGAAGTATGTCTATGAAATAAATAAAAATAAAAAAACCCCAACATGTAAATAATCTATCAGAGATGTTACCCATTACACAATAACCCTGAAAACTGCTGTATATCCTGTTAGTCTGAAATAAAATATAATGCATTACGATTTAAATGTTCTAATATGCTTTATCCATCACCAGAGATGAATTATTTAAGAAATTACAAATTGGTAGTTTTTTTACTAGGTGCTTCATACTGACACATGAAATAGTTCCTTCTCCTGAAGTAAACTGAATTATTCCAATGAGCAAGAGTGGCACATTTGGGGCTTTTATTTACAAACATTTATGCTTCTCTAATTCTCTAAAAGGTCCTTTTCTTGTCCATAAAGGCTGTCTTGTGCAGCTTCCAGAATCATATGAATTCCTGACTGACTAGTGAGATGTTATTTTTCTTCCAGGAAAGAATGATTAATAAAATATTGCCTCAGCAATGAGAGATTATAATACATTTCTAAAATAAAATAAATACATACATGATGTTTATTTCACATAGATATACCTATTGAAAGTTGTATCTCATGCTGTCTGGATATAGGTGTTGTGTCACCTATACCATGTACCACCAGATCGTAATTGCAACAAAGAAAAATACCAGAGCTTTTCTCCCAATTTTTTATGGAACATTATTCAGATCTTTGTAACTTTCTGATAGAAGAAGACCGTATGCCACAATCAAACATATACACAAAATGTCTGAGTTATGGAGCGTGAGAGAAACATAAACATTGGGCTGTTTCACTTGTATGAATTTATGACTTGGTATCATTTGAATGTATGGTTTATGATTGGATTTCTGAAAAAGGCCTCACATGATCTCTCATTTCACATCCACAGCTTAACAGTGTTAAATTCAAATCTGCACCCATAGTATGTGGAGAAGTAGGGTTATCTTATCAATGTAGCTGGCTGAGCTTTCAGAGCATATGTTGTACTGAACATCCAAATGACATTAGTTATATCCAAGTCTAGCTATTATGTAAAATGGAAAGATTAAGGGTTTAAGGTTTTTAAAAACATACAATTCCCTTCCTTAGTATTTTTATCATAATAAAAGACTATTTGCACACACATACGTACATGAATTCTTCTTATATAAATAAAAGAATAAAGAGCTTCCATATCCCTATAAGAATGGCCATACTAAACCAGTTCCATTAATTACAATAGCTATGTTCTGAAACATTTTAATTCAATCAGAAAAAAGCTCTTCTTATAAAAATTATAATTACTGTTGAAACATATCAGTTTTGTAAATTTATAAAGCAATAATCCCACACTGAAATAAAAAATAATGAAAATGGGTTACAATTGAAGAGAGGTACACACAAGAAACCATGCCCTAGTAAGGATATAGTTTTAATCACTTGGTTTTTATCAGCTTGCAGCTTGGCATGAGTCTGAACTCATGGTTGGTGAAAGATCTCAGTACTAACTTACTACATCACTGAAATGCCTCCTAATCCCTTCTGTGACTCTAAATTCATTTAAATCTGTCTTTGCAGGTTTTTATTCCTGCATTCAAACACATTCAACAACAAATTTTACTAACACTGAAGATTTTTGTTCTTTCTTTTCTTCTCTGTAAGCAAAATGAATCTGACCAGATGTCAACATCAGCCATATTCCCATGATAACACCAGATTTCATCCTCTGTATCCGAATCTAGTGTGGTGCAGCAGTTCACATCTGCAGGTTACCAAGAGCACCTTTCCTTCAAGTGTTTATGTATAGTTTGCATTTACTCCCTGTTTTCAAAACCTTTGAAACACTCGCACAGCATTCATAGAAGACAGCCTCTTCTCCTCTAAATGTCAACCACTCCTGACAGCTCTGCCCCTCAGGAACTTTGAATCCTGAAGGATGAATTGTGCACTCTCAGAACAGGGCTCCTTCAATACCCAGCTTCCTCCAAAATAAGCCTAACATGCAACCTGTGAGCATTCACATTAAGGGAAAAAATAAAGTGGAGCCTTCTGCTTTATGGAGAACTATCAGGGGGCAATTTTTCCCTAAGATGCAAAATAGATTTATTTTTATTTATTTAAAGAAGTATATGTCTCTCTATATATGTATATACAATATATACATTTATCTATACATGTATATATAAATCATATAAAACATTTAATGCGGTCTGCCTTCAGTATACCTTTTTCCCTAAACTTCTATCTATGGTCCGTTTTGATATCAGATTTTATTTAACAGAAACACAGAATCACAGAATGGTTAGGGTTGTTTGAGATGAAGACTGAACTCAGTTGGGGATATCATGATTACGCTGAAGTCAAAAGGAATGCCTTCAAAAAGTATGCAAGTTCTTGGCTTTCAAGGACATTTGTCCTTTTGAGGACAAATGTCACTGGAAACTGCACACGAAATGTTATTGCAACAAAGGCCAGAGGCACCCCAGATGAAGTCTTCTGGACCTTCAGTTTAAGCCAGCACAGTCACTCCTCTGAGCCAGCAAATGCCCACAATACTGAAGAAAGGCAATTTTAGTCCAGAGGGTTGTTGTTAAACAGCTGAACCTGGAAAGAAGCTGGGACTTCTAGGCACTGCTTGGGACTAGCCCCCACTACACATGCAGAAGGAAACAGATTGCTTATTCACTGGGCTGCCCAGTTAGCAGAAATGAAAAGAGTGGTATTTGTGAGTTAAGGCAGGATGGGTAGTTCACCAGTGGTGCTCTGCTTATTTACACTGCCTGATGTCAAAGGAGCTCTGATAAGTTTCAGCAACAGAGGCCCTTGTCCCATTTATCTAAAAGCTTTCTGCACCTGAATTTTGTGCACACTCATCTCAACTGCATATCTACGTGACCGTGTAATGGGTCTAAAGCAATCTCAGGTACATTTGTTCAATGTGCATACCTGACACAAAACACACAGAACAGCAGAGAGGTGATACACGCTAAAGCTCCTCCTCTTACTAAGCCTCTCCAAAAAGTAATGTGGCCATTAGTGGTTTCAAAAAACATGGCACATTCATCAGATTTAGGAAATTCAAAAGCTTTGTAGATAATATGGAGATTCACTTTTTCTTCTTACCTTACGTTGAAAATCCCCCCCTCCCCAGATTTCATCACTTGCAGCACAAAATTATGATAACAGAAGACCATAATCATCATCATCCTAATGGTAAAAAACACATTTATCATATCCAACAGCACGTTGCTGAGGTCCTTCTGATAAAGAAAGAAATTAGGCCTCCATACTGGGAATACAGTGCCTGTCTAATCTTTCTTCCTCTGTTGCTGTGTCGAGAGGCAGATCTTTCCAACACACTTATTGGACTCAAAGCTATTGCAGGAAGCTTTAAAATGAGATATATGGGCCATTCTGCTCAGCTCCTCTGAAGTCTTTAGGGCCTTGTGTGCCTGCCAGATTACAATTTGCCTCGGGCAAAGAGGCCACTATTTTTTTTTGAGTCAAAACTAAAATCTGTGCATAAGAAATTACTCATTTTCTAGGTAACTATTTCGGCAATGCCTATCTCTTCACACAAAGTCTAGAGTATCAATCAGAAGAAAAATTAGAAAAAGAACCCTAACCATCAATTAAAGATCTGGGGATTTCTCTTTCCTATCCATATGAGGTTGTTCAAAGAGAAGTCAACTTTAAATGCAGTCAATTAAGAGCATGATTTAAAAGCAGCTTCAGGGGCCAGACCTGCCCTCAAGCCAGTTTACCAGTTCTGTGGGTTTGCAATCAGATTTGTGTATTTTTGCTAAAAAACCCTGAACCCAACCTTCCTTCTGTATCAAAGGCACAAACAAACAAATGTCAAATCTGACTAATGCCCCACTGGCTTCAACAGGCTTTGGATTCATTCTCGCCACCATTTCCTTCAGGGAAACAGTGTAGCAATTTATAAACAAAGTACTATAAAATATGAGCAAATGGAGGAAAACAAAAAAATCTTTTTTTCACAGACAGTAAACTGCCTTGGAACAATAACATAAATGCAGCTTAAATTGTTGATGTCCTTTATTTTTGTGTTCAATAGTCCTGCGTGCTTAAGGAAGGTTTCATCTACTCTTACTTCATAATCTCAGAATGAATTTTTCTGACTTTGAAATTTACAGGAATTAACAAGTTACTGCTTGCAAGTAAAACTATAAAAAAGACTAGACATAAATAATGCTATTAGAGGCAATCACTAGAACAATCTAGTTGTACTTTCTTATTTTTCGAACTATACAAGCTGAATCACGGATCAGAAACCCAATGCATTAGGCACTGCACGAAGCCAAATCAGATGAAGAAGGCGTTTTCTT
The DNA here is from genome assembly GCF_963264785.1 of Psittacula echo. Taxonomy (NCBI): domain Eukaryota; kingdom Metazoa; phylum Chordata; class Aves; order Psittaciformes; family Psittacidae; genus Psittacula; species Psittacula echo. The sequence goes on from NC_137737.1 coordinate 124,232,506, forward strand.
CCTCAAAGATCATATTTTAGACAATAGACAATGTCTGTTTAAAGACAGAATAAAATAGCACAGGAAAAGCATTCAGTTAACATCAGTTAGCAGTCATCTTGGCACATAAGCAGATGAACTGGTTTTTGTGTCATCACACGGAAATGCAAACTCTGAAAGTCAATTCTCAAGGGCAATATCCTCAATATCCTCAAAGATTAACTGACATTCTGGACTAATAAGGAAGAGTGCATAAATACTTAGATACTAAATGAAAGGTTAGTTGAATCAGTGAGAAGAGAGACCATGAGAGAGTGCAAGAATGAGACCAAGCATGTTGCATTTGATGGATCCATCCCTGGTGGTCATGTGCTAAGGTGCAATAACTGAGGCATAACAGAGCAGGGAACTGAGCAAGCATGAGAGATATACAGACGGACAAGAAAGGTGGTCTCTTAAAAACGTCATGCAAAATAATCTGTAAGATTTGGCATGGTTTGACTAGAAGCCATGAGTAGCTGATGATGTCTGTATCACATGCCTGATTCACAGGAAGACTGGTAGCAGGGGCCACAGCAATGGAGAAAAGGGCAATAAGAGTGGGGGTTGGAAGGAAGTCTGGGAGAATGTAAAGCTCTTTCTTATAACAAGGGCAGAAATAAGAAAATAAGGCATGCTAATCAAAATCAAGCATGTGCATATTTACGCCTTTAAACGAGTTCAATTCTATTACTGGTGTTTAGGCAGTTAGAAGCTATATTTGCCTACGTGACCTAGATGATAAACTGCTGCAAGTTTTTGGAAAAGATCAAAAAGACACTGGCTGTTCATCATAAGACAAATAATAAATGTTGAACCCTAAGTACTCATTCTATGGCATGTAAACTTGCAGTGAACTTAGAAAACCAAACCCAAGCTTTTCTCATCAAGGATAGCAACTATCAGTCAGAGAAGAAAAAAATTCTCCAGAAGCCAGTATCATCTCGGAAATAATAAATTGCTATTCGAAATGCTCATTTACACACAAGCTAGACCTGCAAAGGTGAGTGACTTGAGGTCAGGAATTAGCCACATTTTCCTCAAGTTCTGAGGACAAACTCTTATAAACGTAGACATAAAATAGAGTTCCTTTCATCCACCTCAGAAAGCTGCTCAAGCTGCACCTCAACATCAGCTAACACCCAAATTGTTCATTCTTTAGCCAATGGAGATCTCCAAGTAACAAAACTTAAAAAAAGATAAACCAGGTATTACACTGATCAAGGGTCAAAAATCTGTGTCCAGATCTTAGGCAGACTAAGCATATGTGTCTTGACTTCATTAATTTTATGGAGAAAATGTACAGGTCAGTCCACCCTGAGAAGCCCTGCAGTCATGAATGAATCCCTTCAGTGGTTGTTCCACTACTCACTGTTCCTTGCTAACCTGGAAGAAGTTGACATAGCTTTACAGTTTATGAACAACTGCTGGATATGTTGTTTGTTTCTAGCTCTTAGTAGATGTAATTTTTTTTTCCCAGGCTTTTTTCAACAAATATTAAACAGCTTTGGACACATTCTATATAAACCCAACAAATTGTTGTAAGATGCTTCCTAATATACGTAATGCCACATCCATGTTTAGCATCCAAGGGATCAGACAAAGGACAGTTTGTCATCCAAGGCAACAGTATTTATCTTAACTGAGACTGGCATATCTGGCCTCAGTTTCTGAACCACCTATATGATGCCCTTTCTTTAGCAGCTATAAACCATGTCTGAGAGTAGAGGAGACAATACACATCCAAGTGGATGCAACAACCATGTCACGTGTGCTCTGACTTAAGTTAGGTTAGAATACATCAAATAAAGATAAATGATTATGATTACAGCAGCAGAAACAACCCACATATTTATACTAACAATGTCTGTTTTAATTCCGCTTTCAGTGCCTCCCAGTTATCGCTTTCCCTTTGAAATTTCCTGATCTTTATTTCTGTCTGAACATACTTTTTAAGGAAAGCTTGAGCATCAACAGCTCAGCCATCCATAAGAAGTGGAGTAAAAGTCTTGCCATAATGAAAAAAAAAAAAATAAAGTAAAATCATTGTATGCTTGCTTTAAATAGCTCCCTAGTCAAGATGGCCACAGTTGGAGAGCCAGCATTTGGCAAGAAAATTTCTCTCAGTGGGAAGATATCTTGGCTTCTTTGAAAGAAAACTTGCTTTGATCTGGTACCTTCTTTTCAGTACATACTGAAAGTTCACAATATAAGGTCTGCTGGAGTGAAATCTTGTCACTGACTTGTTTGGTTTTGTACCAGCTCCCAGTAACTAAGGAGCTGAGCCCACTTGAGTACTCTTACACGTGCACCGAAAAATGAGGGAAGCCAGTGTTGTGAAATGGCAGGGATACCAAAGCTTGAAGAAAGAGCCCCCACAACTCTCAGAAGCCATTCAGGAGTAACTCCTGTCACCTGCCACAGTCTGAAAGAGCTGTAATAGGAAAGAACGGCTCCACAAACATTCAGTTACAATGAGAGCTGGCACTTTAAGTACTATCTTACCTACAACCAAATGGATTTATTTCAACATCCCTGGAAACATCTACGCAATAATAAGTGAAGACCTGCTAATCCCCCCTCCCCTATTTTTACATGTGTGGTTTTGCTGCTATTGAAGAAAAAAAACCAAACCCCATGTAATCAGTTTCAGTTGATTCAGGTCTTGCACACTAAATTTTGGAAACTAACCCCTTTTTAAAACCAAAGGTGTAGTACCTTGAAAGCAGAGGATCCAAGAAAAAAGCTGATATGTCTTAATAGTGCTGCTGTCACATTTTGAACACCTTGTTGTTTGTCTGAAATTTCTCTGTGCCTTTGAGCTTTGTCCTCTTGTATACCAGCTAAGCAACTTTTGCATCTGAATTGATAAGGAATGGTTATGCTTCCGCATACAAATACACCTACACTTCTACTTAAAGCTTCACTGTCCAGACCTCTATATGTGTGCCTGCAATTCTGCTGCAAGAGAAAAAAAAATACAACAACATTGCAGAGCAATTGTAATGGTGCTGCACGGTGTTAGGGCATGAGTCACAGAACTGAAGGGTTGTCAGGAGAAAACTGCCTTCCTGATGCCAATCACTTTACCTGTCAGTCTCTGAAATGAGCCACTGCTTAGATGAAATTAAGGCTTAAAAGAATGTTAACAGCCTTGTTGGTTTCTGGAAGACAAACATATGCCTTCTGATGTTGCTTTATTTTTCCTCATCAAAGCAGTTTTACTTTCCAGACAGAAAACTTGAGAGGCAGGTTGTATTGCCTGTAAATCACAATTTTAATAGAGGAACAAAGCCCTTCTTTTAAGGGGTTTTAAGGAAGCATTCCCCCTAAAAAGGAAACATGGGAGAGGTGGGATTTGACTGGAACTTTGAGGAATAACTCCTTTTAACCACAGAACCACTGGATGTGTCTGCCTATCCTAATCTCATACCCTTTTTCTGTCTTTGTTATCCTTAAGTGTAACCTACCTTTTCCTCCCTTAGACCTGTCAGACCGCCAAAAAGTTGCTTTGAGGCAAAAATTCACCAAACTATTATTTCCAGGGAAGTATTTTTCTATTTTTTTCCCCAGTACATTAATAGAATTAACTATAAATTACACCTTCACAAGCATTCTAAATAAAAGGTGTACTTACAAATCTTTTAATAACATAAAAACATTTGGATCCAACGGGGTATAAATCAGCAAGGTTTTTACAATCTGGATCTCAGTATAGAAACCAAGCTGCCGTGTCCAGGAGCACTTTTCTTACAATTAATTTAATGCTGGAATGGTGCTGCCACACTCAACCAGCACGACAAATGTACGGTAACGGGTTTTAGATGTTACAGAGTATAAGTATTTGTTTTTGCAATAGTTTGCAATGAAATACAGACCACAGTAGAAATTGTTGTTTTTAAAAAACACACATTATAGCTGGGTGGGAAGGGATAGGGCAGCCCAGTATACTGGTGGGCACTGGAGCTATGCTCCACCTTAACAGGCTATCCATCAAGCCAATATCAACAGTCTCAACGGAATACACAAATGTGGAGTTCAGGATGTAAACACACATTGGTCTCATAAACAGGCACTATACAAATTCAAGCAGTCATACAAATCAGTAATTACCATCATAAAGGCAATTTAAAATATACACCCATTACATGGTAATGAGATTCTCAGAAACCAAGCTGACAAATGAGGCTAAAGCGTACGATCTACAATCACTGGATGAAATTCAGACTTCGCTGATGGCAAACCCAAGCATCCAGCTAGTTAGAAATGCACATACAACAGCACTGAAGAACTCAAAAATCCACTTTTCCTGAAAGTGTCAGTGATTAGTCTGTGGGTCTAACAGAGGAATGGTTAGTGTATAAGCTGATGCATCAAAAATGCAAGAATGCTGGAGAGGGACATTTTATAAGAGCAAGTAGTGATACGACAAGGGGTAAGGGCTTTAAGCTGAAAGAGGGCAGATTTATACTAGATATTAGGAAGAAATTCTTTACATTGAGGATGGTGAGGCCCTGGCACAGGTTGCCCTGAGAAGCTATGGATGCCCCATCCCTGGAAGTGCTCAAGGCCAGGTTGGATCGGCCTTTAAGCAACCTGGCCTGGTGGAAGGTGTCCCTTCCCATGGCAGGAGGTTGAAACTAGATGGTCTTTAAGTCACTTCCAACCCAAACCATTCTATGAATCCATGGACTGTGAGAATGAAGATCCTAGGCCCACTGTAGGAGAGGATCTGGTTCGAGACCATCTTAAGAACCTGAACGTGCACAAGTCCATGGGACCTGATGAAATCCATCCCTGGGTCCTGAAGGAGCTTGCGAATGAAGTTGCTAAGCCACTGGCCATCATATTTGAAAACTCATGGCAGTCAGGTGAAGTTCCCAATGACTGGAAAAAGGGAAATATAACCCTATTTTCAAGAAGGGGAAAATGAATGACCCAGAGAATTACAGACCAGTCAGTCTCACCTCTGTGCCTGGCAAAATCTTGGAGCAGATTCTCCTGGAAGGCATGCTAAGGCACATGAAAAACAAGGAGGTGGTTGGTGACAGCCAGCATGGCTTCACTAAGGGGAAATCCCACCTGAACAAATTTGGTGACCTTCTATGATGGGGCTATGGAACTGATGGACAGGGGTAGAGCAGTTGACATCATCTACCTGGACTTGTGCAAAGAGCTCAACACTGTTCCACACAACATCCTTGTCTCTAAATTGGAGAGACATCAATTTGATGAGTGGACTACTCGGTGGACAAAGAACTGGCTGGATGGCTGCACGCAAAGAGTTGTGGTCAATGGCTCGATGTCCGGCTGGAGACCAGTAACGAGTGGTGTCCCTCAGGGATCGGTGTTGAAGCCAGTCTTATTCAACATCTTTGTTGGTGACATGGACTTGATTGGTGGGATTGAGTGCACCCTCAGCAAGTTTGCCGATGACACCAAGCTGTGTGGTTCAGTTGATACACCGGAGGGAAGGGATGCCATCCAGAGGGACTTCGACACGCTTGTTGAGGTGGGCTGATGCCAACCTTATGAAGTTTAACCATGCCAAGTGCAAGGTCCTACACCTGGGTCAGAGCAATCCCAGGCACAGCTACAGGTTGGGCAGAGAAGAGATTCAGAGCAGCCCTGCAGAGAAGGACTTGGGGGCATTGGTTGATGAGAAAATGAACATGAGCTGGCAGTGTGCACTTGCAGCCCAGAAAGCCAACCGTATCCTGGGCTGCATCAAAACGAGCGTGACCAGCAGGTCAAAGGAGGTGATCCTGCCCCTCTGCTCTCGGGAGACCTCACTTGGAGTACTGTGTGCAGTTCTGGTGTCCTCAACATAAAAAGGACATGGAACTGTTGGAACAAGTCCAGAGGAGGCCCACGAGGATGATCAGGGGACTGGAGCACCTCCCGTATGAAGACAGGCTGAGAAAGTTGGGGCTGTTCAGCCTGGAGAAGAGAAGGCTGCATGGAGACCTCATAGCAGCCTTCCAGTATCTGAAGGGGGGCTACAAGGATGCTGGGGAGGGACTCTGCATTAGGGACTGTAGTGACAGGACAAGGGGTAATGGGATAAAACTTAAAGAGGGGAAGTTTAGATTGGATATAAGGAAGAAATTCTTTACTGAGAGGGTGGTGAGGCATTGGAATGGGTTGCCCAGGGAAGTTGTGAATGCTCCATCGTTGGCGGTGTTCAAGGCCAGGTTGGATGAGGCCTTGGGTGGCATGGTTTAGTGTGAGGTGGCCCTGTCCATGGCAGGGGGGTTGGAACTAGATGATCTTAAGGTCCCTTCCAATCCTGTTATATGATTCTGTGATTCTATGAATTTCAGTGGGCAAATCTGTAAGATGCCCTCTGCTGAGATAAACCAAGGGACATGAGAAGACTGGGGTGGGTGAGGAGGACCTGGAGCAGATCCAGCATTACTCAGCATGGTTCTCCTTGCACACACCCATGAGCAGGGACAATAACCAACCTCATCTGTTAGGAAAAAAAGGCCCATTGGGAACATTCACAGCACAGGTTCAGACAAAGCCTGCAGACACAGTCTGCCACAGGAAAGGTTTACTGTCCATACTACAGCTTGTCATTGTAAGTGACTGTATAGATACTGCATAGTGATAAATTAACTAAAAGACTATCAGCCATTGGAGAGGATGCTTAATTTCAGAGACACATTATCATGGCAGTAAAATGCTTTCTGAGCATAAAGCTCAGAATAGGCCTGTGCCTTAAGGCACATCTACTCTACTTGAGCCCTACCTAAGTAACACACCAAAATGTACTTCGTGACAGTACAAATCAGTTTATATTTCTGCGCTGGTCACTCCCTGATTTTAAGGCTGATGGCACTGCACTTTCAATTCTTTTTAATGAAGAGTCAGGCCTATGAGGAACTGAAAAACTGTTGGCATTATCTTTTATAAATATCATGAGAGCAGCTGTTTGCCTGTCCAGGTTTGCTTATCTGTGTGACTGTGCTCAGAACCCAAAGGAACTATAAACGCAAATATGTAAAGGAAAGGTTAAAAAACTTAATGACAGCTGTTAATGACAGCTTCCAAGTACACAACTCAGTGTGTTGTGTAAAGTAACAGCTTCTGAGGAGGTAAAACAACTGTAGTTGGTTTTTTCCATACTATAATCCTCCCAAGATCAGACGGCTTGAGAAGGGAGAGGGATTTTTCTGGCATGCCAGGAAAAGCAGAGGGTATATTAGTGAAATAGCCAACAATTTGGAAACATTGAAAACCAGAAAGTAGGAGTATGCTGTGGGCTAAGCAGGCTTCTCCTCCCAACTCAAACTTGAGGATTAAACTGGACCTGTCTGAATTACACCAAAGACAGCACATTTAGGTAAAGGAATATATGTACTTTTATATACATGTAATGTAATATAGGCCCTAATTTCGTAAATGGCATGGTGGCTAGCAATTATCCCTAATAACTAATATCTACAGCATGCCCTCGTAGATGAGGAGATTAAACTATTAACACAGATTTGAGAAAAAAAAAGAAACAAAAAGAGGCATTCTAATTTACACTCATAGATTAAACTAAAATGTCCATCATTAGTACTGGAAGCTATCTTGATGGGCAGTTTGCAAGTCTCTGAAGAATATAACCTGTTAAGACTATGCTACAGACTAAATTATTAAAAGACTGCCATTTGCTAAGATAATTCTTTAAGTGTATGCTAACTCCAGACTGCACCAGGAGGAAGTTACACACTTAAAAGAATGGATTTTCCATGACTCCTGCCTAACAAAATTTTGATTGAAATCAAAGTGGCAGCACTGAGAACACAGGGTTGACATAACAAATGCCATAGCCAATTTGAACAATTATGAGCCCAAATCTGCTGTCATTTACATATACATGTGATTCCAGCTGGTGAGCTCAAATTATGTATGCAAAACCAACAGAGAATACTTTTTCATATATCTCTAAGTTTCACCACACAAAATACAATGGAAATTCAAGTCAATGGCATTTAAGCAAAAAAAAAAAAAAAAGATGCTTTAGGGTATCTGCTGAAAAATCACCTTGCTCCCTGTATTTGTCTTAAATGTTGCAAGAGTTTGACAATGTATGTTTTTGCATATAAACTTGCATTGGAAATACAAAAAAGAATGCAAAAGGATGCACTAAGGTCATCAAATGCAGCCACAAGTCAATGTTGGTTTGTGTCTGAGCTCTTGTAGTGCTGTTTGTGCCACTCTCCTCTGTGGGTACGCAGCTCAAACTGATGACAACAAGGCTTTCCAAATGGCAGCTTACTCGTGCAAGTCTCTCCAGGGTCCAAAATGGAACAAAATCATTCCTGAATATGGCTGATTCAGCTTGTAATCTGAAACAATCAAAGCTGAAGATGGTCACACTGTACTTCTTCTTACAAGTGGGAGATGGAGGAAGTAGTGTTTACATGCTTACTAGGGCCAGCTTCGCCCATATGAGCTCTCACAGTCCAACGACTGAGCTTCTCTTGGGTCTGCCTACACTACCATAGCTCTCTACAGCTACAGAAATATCAGCTACACCTGTAACAGTTACAGCAACTACTGCTTGATCAGTGCATAATTTTAGCAGCTCAGCATGTACAATGAGATGACATGACTCTCCAAATGCTGGGAGTTTTCAAAGTGTAACCCCCAGATCTCGGAAAATCAGTATCATCTTAGATGTCGGCAAAAGTTAACTGAGAAAAGCAAGTCTCTTGCAACCAGGAAAGGTCTGCATCTCCACAGGAAAAAGGAAACAGGTGACCACAGATCAAGTATTTCGAAAGCATCTAACTTGGTCCATTTCACAGAGTCCAGTGGGTTGAAGGCACTAAGATAAGGCCGTCTCTTGGAATTTACATGACGATAAGGTGGGTAAGTTTGTTGCTTTGCTTCACATATTCCTCTTTCTGGGAAGAGCTGATAATGTGATTCAACTGTAAGTGCCTTCCACTAATGTAACTGAGAGACCACAACTCTTTCAAAATGAAATTTCTTAGTTCATGAAAAACCCAGATCTAAACAACATTCATATAATCTGTGATTTAATATTTGGATACTACTTTAAGACTCTACAGTTAATTATATTTTTCCTTAATTATTCACTTTTTTCATTAATATGCTTCTTTAATACAATTACAATACTGTTTTGTAAAAAGATCTGTTCTTAATTAAACAAGCTTTGTCAAAGGGGAGCTTTCTTTTACTAATAAGAATATAGTTTGAAGCTATCTTCTCATTAAAATAATAAATTCAAACTTCAGTATTTTACCTACAATGCATCACCTTCCATTTATGTTACATTCTTCTTTTAAAGAACACCGAGTGTTTCAGCAGCAAATACTTACAATGCAACCAATTTGCATTTGCTGATCAGCTTTTTCTCAAGAAACGAACAAAATCAGTCATGGCCAAAAAAAATTACCATCCATCTCACAGGGAAGGGCTGAAGCAGAACACAGCATGTAAAATGGTAAAATAAAATGCAACCCCAACTCACTGTGCTACAGCACACCACTTGCTCTTTTGCTAGTATACCTAGAAACATATATTGAGAACAAATGGTGCATTTGACCTTACTGACAGTAGCACCGGAGGGAATCCTCTGTTGTTTCAGAGCTGGTAAACCTGTGTGTGCATATATATACATTATATATATATCACTGGAATGCAATTTGTCCTTATTTTGCTTAAAAAACAACCACCCAAAACCCCTTACAACATTAAAAAAACCCAACTTTTTTTCATAGCACTGGTAGTTTAAAACACTATGTGTTAGTACGTATACATCGACACTTTCTGGAAAGAAAATAAGGACTTGCTTGACACCACTAGGGTAAATTAAGTTTATGCATGTGTAAATACAAACCACAAAATACTATGTTTATGGCATATATGATAAATGAAATCAACCTTTCATGATTCAGGAGGAATACATTTCTTGAACTACATTTTTTTTTTTTACCTTATGGGCATTAACCCATGAAAAGAAAATGATTCCTTGGCACTATACTTATTTGAAGAGAAAATTCAAAAGGACCCTCTCCTATGACCAAATAATGTCTAAAGCTGCACACACTGGGGCAAGGGTAGGGAGGTTAAAAAGAAGCAAGGGGCAGATAAAGACAAGACTGAAAGATTTTCACCCTTTCAAGTCAACAAGGGAGTGTTCCAGCTGACATATGCAGCCTCTGCTTGCCCTTTGTCATGTCTGTGTTTCACCTCAAAAACTGTCAGTGACTTGTCAGAATCAATCAGAAAAGCTAATGCAATTCTGCAATGATGTACAAGTTTGGACAGCATGACATCAAATTTCTGGTAGTGTGTGTCAAGTACCATATGAAAACAGATGTCCTCATTACTCCACTGCTTTTGTACAAAAGAGTACATCTTACCTTTTTGACCCTTATCTGGCAATTGAAGGATTATAATAAAGGACAGCAAGCGATATAGCCTCTAGCCAGTACTTTTACCATACAAATCAAATTCTAACGCTCCCTATCTTCCGCCAAAAGGAGTTTACTTTATCAAGTACAGTTTTCCTACTGGATGCTGCTTTATGTTCCAAAGACTTAGAAGTCAGACTGTCGGTGCTCTGCTGACCTGAAACAATGCTTAATGCAACAGGGATTTCCAGAGCTTGGGTCATTAACTGCTACAGCTTGACCAGAAAAGCCAAAGCCTGCATACCTTTTCCTCATGCCAATTGAGCAATTGTGCAGCTCCTGGATGGAACCTGAGCTCCGAGTATAACAGGGACCTGCGACGCAGTGTCACCAGAGAGTTACATACATCCTAGTCCTTTCCTACAGTCAAAGTGCATTCCATGGTCCTCAGGTGCCACAACTGCAGGTGATGCATGGAAAAGGACCTATGGCTGCAAATTTATCCAAACTACAGCCAGGATTTTAACTGCACATTTTATTTCATTACCTTAAATGATGAACTGCTCTCTTCCAACAACCTTCCCTTTCATTAAGGTAAGCTCACCACCAAAGCTCTACTGATGCTACGTAAAAGAGAATGGCTTTTAAGATGGTGGTAAGTTAAGGAGCCAGCAGACTCTTAACTGCTCAGGATTCTTTCCTTTGAGGGTGCCTTGCAACCCAAATTGTTCTGTGATGCTATGATTCTTCTGCCCAACGTGTAATTGCTGAAACCGGTGAAATCCCCAGATGAACTAGTCTATCCAACGCAAAGCACAGATAACCATCCTTCAGGGCATCCTGTGGGAACAACAGGCAGATTCTCCAATTCCATTAGTAGAGGAATTAAGAGAACTCTATAACCTGAGGTATATTATCAGGTAAAAGAAGCTTGATATAAAACTGATTTAAATGTAAAAAGAATAAATTCCTACCACATGTAATTAGAGGGAGAAGAATAATTTTCTCATGAGAAAAACACAAGCATGCCTCCCTGTGCCAGGTAATACCCAGGAACAGACTCATAATTAGATGCCTTAGGAAGAAGCACCGCTCCCTGCTCAGAGAGAGCTCTAGAATCTGAGCCTTCTCAGAGAATTCCCTTTGTGCTAACAGGGAGTGGCAAAGTGAGTCTTTAATTCACTGCTTGATGGCTGTGCCTCTCCCTCTCTCACTTGGCTCTTTGGGGTGTCCAGTCTGCTGCTATTTAGGATGCCTGTACAGCCACAAGCCCTCTCTGGGAAAGAGCTGGCAGTGAACCTTTTGTGCAAGGATGGGCATTGGCAAGGGAATGAATCTCATCTGCAAGAGCTCACATTTCATATTCCTCAGGGAGGAGATTTGCTAGCACAAAGCCACTCGGCATAACATAATACAATAATATCCAGAATTTCATATCACTATTCCTGCTCAAATCTGCAAGTATGTTACAAAAGAGAGGCAGGAACCAGTAAGAAGACCTGGTTCATGGAAATATATAATGACTGCTTTAATAACAGACCATGCTACCACCAGTTCCTAGAATACAGTGTTCTTCAACAGCAATGGACAGAAAAATGTAGTAAAGATATAAGTGTTATCAGTTGGAGTAAGCCGGCATCAAGCCTTTAAATCCTTTCAGTTAGTGACTTATCTACTCAGCCAAAAGACATCCTGCACAGTACAAGTACTTTGTGATTTGGATTGAGGCTGCAATTAGCTCACTCGCTCACAAGTGCCTGAGGAACTCATCTTGGGTGCTAAATAACTTCGGTCAACACTAAATTAGCCTGACCTTTAACTTGCCATGAAACTGGCTTCATCTGTGTCCAGTCTTCACAGAGATTTTAGCAGCTGTCTTTCCCTCAAGTATTTCAAAGCTTCTTACTGTAAGTTCAGCCTTTCCAGCTACCCACATCCCAACAGAGTTGTACGCGCATTTTGAGTTAAACAACACACTCTGAGTTAAAGTACGGTTTGCAAGAGTATGGTATAGCACATGAAATCTTTATTGCTATGAAGACTAACTAGGGTTGGCATATTGCATTGCAGGAGCAGTTAGTGTATTGAACATACAATAAAGGGCTTCTGTACCTCACCCTAAGTCATTCCTTACACACACTGATGCACAGTTTAGAGGCACCATAGCTACAGTCCAGGATTCTTTGGTATACACCAAATGCATTCATTTGACCTCCCACATCTTGCACATTATTTCCTCTTTCTGTGCCACCTCTTCTTACAAGCCCAACTTGTTTTGGAAGATGGATAAAATGCAGGTCTTCTAGTGAAGAAAATAAGTATTTTCATCCCCATCAAACGCATGACTGAAGAATGATCAACACTGTTCAGTAGAGTACCAGTTAGTAAAGCAACTATACCAAATATTAAGGCTAAATAGAGATTTTTTTCAGGCATAATAAGTATACATAAAAACCATTTGCCTGCCTTCCCCAGGTACTGTATATAAGCTGATGTTGCTTCAATTACCATTGCAGATTAAAAGCTGACATTACAGTAAAGGAGTTTTTTTGGAAGTCAATCTGAGAATGACCTCCTATTCCATATGCAAGCTGCACCTTTCTCTCCTCTCTTTCCTGAAACACACGCCAACAACATAGAGTATTAGAACCCAGACAACGTGTCTATCAGGATAAAAACTTCTGGCGTTTAGGTTGCGAGGGACCCTTCGAGATCATACAGTCCAACCCGTGTGGTCAAGCAGGGTCATACTGCCCATGGTCCATGTCTAGGACCATGTATTGGTAGATGGCAGACCCCATAACCTGTCTAAGGAACCTGTTCCAATGTTTTGACCACCCTTCACAGTAAAAAACTGTTTTCTTGTGTTCAGACGTAAGGAATAACAAAGAATAACCACGTGACAAATACTAGCCAATCCACTTCACGCACCACTGAAAGATCTTCCTGTACCTAGATGTCAAAGGAGGGTAAGAACCACAGAAAATTGGAAGGTCTTAAGTGACCTTCGTGTAAGCAGACAACAGACATTCCCAGAGAAACATCTCTCCTGTTTCCTCACAAACAACCTCTCCCTCCTGCCATGCATCCCAAGTGTACCCGCAGCTGCACTCCCTCCATTTTCCCAGCCGTTCAGAATTCTTCACCTCCTGACTTTTCTTTTGGCTCAAGAATCAGGCAACTCCAGGATACCCTAAGGCCAAATATCTTCCACTATATCTGCGTGACACCTCCAAAGTGAGGCAGCCACTAGCTGCCACACTCTGAGTATTGCTCAAACAAAACCAGTTATAACACCAATATTAAACAGTTTTTCTCCTTAAAATTGAAATGAATGACATTTCTTCAGTAAATACGCAGAATATTTTAATTGACTTCGTATTTGCTCTTCTGTTCACTGAGATCTTTTCAGATCAAGCAACAAACAAATCTCTCTCTGGGACTGCTCTATCTGCAAAATAAATCTCTTATCTTATTGAAAACCCTTCAAAACCCTAGATTAACATTCTGATTTCTTACTATATTGTATGTGAATCTTTTTATGGTTCTTTTGCACTTGTGACTCTCAACGCTGTCACAAAAATATTTTACTAATTTCCTCGAACAGTTGTTAAAATTGTTTTTATCTAATATTTGCTTTGTAAAAACATGAGCAAGGGCAGCAAAATTTGACTTCTGCAAACATCAATTTTTTATGATAAACCAACAGGGCAGCAGATACATGCATTATGAAGCTAATGGTCTGTCAAGATATTAACAGTGTTGATTCCTGAAGAGAAGTCTAGGATTTAAAAAGACAAAGCTGGGTTTATCGGATAGGACAGATTGCTGCTTGTCTGACCGACTTAGTCTGTGTGACAGAGCTACAAGCTGCCTTTGGGTTCACAAGTCCTTCAAAACCAAAGATTCATGGTAATAGAAAGCTTTTCAGCATAAAGCACCCAACAATCAGAGTTAAAGTTTTATTTATTGGCTCTGACCATCTACTTCTGTTATCAACCATAAGGGCCCATACACTTCATCAACTCCCAACAATAGCCGCAAGCTTGGACAATCTGTCTTGTGTCTTCATTGGGCAAAACTTCAATGGAGCAGCATCGATTAAAGAACAGCCCACGCATAAAATGGAAACTCATTAAAATAAACTTTTTCAAAGGGGGAAGAAACTTCAGTTCCAATTGAATTGAACTGTTTTTATTTCAGAGATGAAAGCTCCATTACCCAGCTATACATTCATGTGGTCTTGGCTTAAGTGCTTTTTATTTGACTTAAACTTTTGGTTTCTTCCCATGTCTTTTCAGAGGCTTGAGAAACATAATAGGAATTCAGAGCTTATTGAGCTTGATTGGAACACAGTATCTGTGACCCTCATCATAATATCTCCTGGACCTTTATGTTTGTCCTCTCACTCTGGCCTCTTTTGTGTGTTTTCCTGGCCTTTACTACAAGAACAATTGTCTTCTTTCACACATATTTGCAGAGACATTTTTAATGCTTTAAACATTTTTAAATGGGCGGCCACAAAATAATGAAGAAATAAAAATAACACAGGTGTAGTGATTTAAATTATAGATGCTGATGTCAAGATAGCTTTTCTGAAGTGTTTATATGAAAACTGACTTGCAGCTTACTGCCTGAAAATCTCACCTTGAACTTATTATGAGGGCAATAATAATATGAAAAAATACAGATGGTAACCTGTGCTATCTGGAAACTTCAGTTTAAACAGAGCAAGCTTAATACATGGTAGATTACTCATTTATATCAAAGCTAAGTAATAATATCCCAAATGCTTTGATTTTAGATGACTGAACACTAAATGAAATGAACTATATTCTCAGTTACTTACATATATTGAATGTCAAGAGAAATTTGTTTAACACTGTGAATCTATACAGAAATATTCACTGACTATGCTGCCAACACCCTGCACTGCAGAAAATGAGCTCACAAATGCTTTATAAAATTTCACTGTGCTATGTGCTTTTGTCTTCATATATACTTTCATGAAAGATAAAATAATTCAACCTTCTTAAAAATACATGCAAATATTTCTTAAAGCTTTCTTCTTACATAATACCATAGATTTGCATAAAAACTAACATACAGAAGCCGAATATTTGTGCTTCATATTCACACCAATATTTTTTTTCACTTAAATTCCGATTTGGAGTGAAAAAAAAAAAAATCAAATCACCTTTGACTTCAGCTAGACACAGATGTACACAACAGAGCTTGGTTCCTCAAGTTTACATATGGCCACACAAAGGATGAGAAAACACAAAGGTCTATTAATGATCATCTCCCCAGAACACAAAAAATGTACTTCATGAAGCACATTATTTAAAAACAAACAACGTGTGGGAATCAGACAGATTTAAGACCTGCATTATTCTAAATTTTTGCATAAAGACTCAGTGTTGATTATAAATTAGTTTTTCTTATCAATGTGTTCATTCTCACACATTTAATTCCTGAGACTGATAGACATTAGTCTAACACTTAGACAAGACAAGGAGAGTCTGAATGCTCAAGAGAAAACCATGCAAATCTGGGAGTCTGGGACTCTTAAATCTGATCATAATCTTACTATTTCTATATTGCATTTGTCCTTAGGATGTTGAATGAAGACACAGTTCACAGTCTAGTAAGGCAATCTCCAGTTAGCTTTCATCTTGGTACTACAGGCAGCATCAGTGAAGATACACCTAGGCTGCCCCCAGGTCCATTCGTTGACCACTGCCACAGCTTCCCTACCCTTCATTTCTCTTACTCTGGCTGTGTTAAAAGTGGCACGGTTACGGCAGCCTGCGTTTCATTTTCTGCATAGAGACATCAGTCACCTAAGATATGCTTAAACGCATCAGAAAGTCTAGGTTTTCCTTCTCTGCCTCAGTTTCACCAGCTGCAAATTTAGCCTGCTCCATGGAGATACTCCACATTAGTCCGGTCAGCAGAATCTGCAGACAGGATTTTCTGCACAGAAAGTCACTCTACAGTAGGGTGAAATAACATATACGTTAGATTGCTTTGCTAGTTAACATTTTTTCATGCAAAATTCAAAAGGTAATTCAGAACAAAAAAGGTTTACATCAAATACAGAAATGCGCAATTGGCATCAAAATAAATTATAAAATAGGTAAGTTAAACACATGTGAAAAACATAGCATTATTAGAGTGTGATAAATATTTTCACAGTATTTCTTGATGGACTTCACAGTTCAAGCACACTTATGTCAAAAGTTAAACATACAAACCAAAGCAAAAGTCTATAAAACTGAGCTATGCTCCTACATCGCTGTTCCTAGAGTTTATGTCCAGTATAACTCACAGGGATTGCTTCTCTCTATCAGACATTCTCAAGCCAACTGGAGTGCCTTTAAGAATAAAGCAGAATAAGAATAAAGAAGGATACAGAATTCTTGCTTACACTGTCTTCACAGGCCATTTCATTATTTTACAGGCCGTTGCAATCTGCTTACATTTTGTGAAGATAATATTAGATACGGTCATATTCAGGTTCAAAAGTGCCTTTTATAGCCCAAACCTGAATGCTGTAGTTAAAAAAGCAAAATATGAATACATCATATTATTATAGTTTAACCCGAGACTATTCTTTTTTTTTTTTTTTTTAACCTGTTCTCACAAAATACAAACTTGTATTACACACATACAAAAAAATATATTCAGAAAACTTTGCTTATACTTCTACTGTAACTGCTGGCACGGAGCTCTATCCGAATTAGACCTTAAAGAGATGTACTGTCCTATTATCTGAGTGTGTTTTTGGAAATGGCAGTCAAAGAAATATTCCAACATGAACAAGTGTTTCTAAGTGCTAATTATTCATGGTATCACTTGCTGATTGGTGCCTGCGGCCATGAAAATTTATTTCTAGGCTGTATTTACAGTAAAACCAAAAGTGCTCAGTGGCAAGTAGCTTAATCAAATTTAAGAACAGCAGACAGATAACATAGGAGATTTTTTTTTTTTCTTTGTGGCTTTAATCCTCTCATTTGGTTTTGAAACATAAGGCCCTGTTCACTTCATTTAAGTCTCACAATGACTGGAAGCCTGATCAATCTGTCTTGTGTCTTCTTAGGGTGAAACTGCAATTGAGTGGAAGCAACAGATGAACAAAGCCCACATTCAAATCTGTAGCTCATTAAAATAACATTAAAATAGGGTAAAATTGCAATTGTAAGTGAATTGTAGTTGGCTTCTTTCAGCTACATACATTTGATTAATAAACCATACATTCATTAGCCATGAACCGCTGGTCTTCAAGTAAACTTAAATGAATGACCATGCTTTTTTGATCTTCAGACAGTTTTGAAAACATTTATGAAATAAAGCTTAAAAAAATAGGTCAAGGGCTGTTTCCTACAAGCCAAAGAGCTAATGGGATACGATCCGCCAAATCCCATAATCAATTCACATTCTGATACAGAAACTTTGAAAGCTGCAAGTTTACAAGAGACATATTGTAAAACAGCTTTTACAGAGGGAAGAAAAAAGAAAAAAAGAAGCAGCATTGTTAATTTGCTTTAAACTCATAAGCAGTCCAACGCTTCCAAGAACAGGTTTTTAAAAAATACTGTAAGAAGGCAACCTTAATTAAGGTTACAGCGACTCAAACAACAACGAGTGAACACAGGGTTGGAAGAAACCCCCTAAATCATGAAGTTGAGTTGCCTGCAGATATTCAGCCCAGATCACCCCATTCAGAAAATGGATGCTTCTGCTTGAAAGACAGGTAGAAGTTAATCTAGCATTTTTACACTGACTTTCCCTCAAGATCATCAGTGGTATTAAGCAGAGCTGCTGCGATAGGAGGCTGCTGCTGGCAGACAGGAGGTTGTAGCATTTCTGTCACCATCAGCACAACCTCAGGCATTGTAATGACCCCTCATGGAGAGATGCAGGGTAGTACAGGTGCCAGTACTTCATATTTGGACAATTCTCACACACCTCCTACTTTTCAGCTTTGATCCTTAATCTTGAAAAAAACTCAGCATTGTTGTAATTAAGGGGACAACTCACTGCGGCAGGGTTAGAAATACAGTGGAAGAAAAGGGCCTAAAGCCTGAAGCTGACCCTCTATGAGAAGAGTCACATCCCTGCAAGATATTACGTCTATCTCAGCTCTTGTGCAGACTCAAGTGAGTGCAAACATGCAGCTCCTACCAGCTCGACAAAACTTTGGGGAAGGGGTCTTTGCACCAGGGACATCTGCCCAGCAGAGATGCTCTCCAGGGCGAATGGGATTCAGGTCTCTCTTTTTAGTCACCTTGTTTTATTTCCCAGAAAAGCTCTTCTGTTTTCCAGAGAGAAGATGACTAAATTAAGAAGAGAGCTTTGTCCCACAAACAGAAATCATTGTTGGAGGACAAAAAGAATTACCAGGAATTGCTCCCAAAGAACATTAGTTTATTCTAGCGATGTATTCCTGGGAATTAATCAGTGTTTTCCCTTCTTTCCCACTAGAATAATCCCCTGTTCTTTCATAAATTCACCACAGAGAAGACACAGACTGAATGTCATGGTCACATTACCTAATCACATCCCTGACGCAAAACCACCAGGCCATGCTTTTAAAGAAGATGAGCAAGAAAATAATTCCTAACTCAAATTTAACAGTCAGCCCAACACCTGAGTCAGCCAGCCACCAAATCTGCTATTTGCCTGCCTCCCTACCATCGCTGGGGTATCACTCCACACTCCTCGCAGACTGTTTATTATACCTGGTTTACATTCTAGGGGCATTCTCTGAAGCTCTATCATAAAAGAATTTAGGTCAAGATTCATTTTGCTTAAATTATAGCAATCAGTAAGGATTCCAATCAACCTGCATATCTTATATAGCTGATGGAAAGTACTGTTCCTAGTGCCTAGTGCCAATTTAGGTGCTTGAGATTTGAATTCTTCTATAGAGCTATCTGTCTTACCTTCCTTGACTGCAGAGGGACAGCTACAGAGACCACTTCACCTGGTCAGGTGCACAAACTTAGCAAGGGTGAATGTATCTTACACTTCCTTTACCACAATGTCACATATTATTTAAAGAAGAGTATCCACCACAATGGCTTTAGGTTGGTAGAGAGTGGTATACCAACAATTTCCAGCCTGTGTCCCGTGTACCAAAGAAGATAGTAAGTACCCTGCTTTTTGCTGCATACATGGGATTCAGTTTCAGATTAAATTCAGGTATATGAATGTATGTATATAAAAATGCTCTGTCTCTGCTTTCTCCCTGCCCCCAACAGCAACCAGTACAGTCAATGGAGCTCGAACTGATTTATTTCACCTGAAGTAAACAAGCAGGGCTCAATTCAGCTGCCTCAAGACAGGGTTCTATCTAGTACCGTGAGATGCTCCATGGTATTTATTCCACATTCACACAGAGCTGGCAGGTCTGACACTGCCATCGAGGGAGAATTACATCCTTCTGGACCCACAGCTGGAGGCCATGCAGGACAGGCATCTCTGTTTAGAAGAACGAATGGTGCCCTTTATGTCTTCATTACAGCATGTCCCTGCATCATAAATGATTTCCACAAAACCATTAACAGCATCTCAGGAGAGGTGACCAGGGAGAGAACAAAAACAGAGTACAAACTCACACTGGAACTGCTCTGAATGCCTATTTGGACACACCAGAGGCTAAAAGGGCTCAACACACTGAGGTACAAATACCACCACACTCAGGTAAGGGGTCTGTGCATGAATCCCACCAAGCCCCACGTAGGGATCATGCTGAAAACTGGACATCACATACAGATTATCTGGAGCAGAAGAACGCTCCCACTTCCCCACATGGCAGCATTGATTTTATCCTTTAATAAGGTAAACACTTTGACCCATTTTCTGACAATATCTAAACAATGTCAACACCCATTTTAGCAAAAGTTACCGCAATTGTGGCAACCAGTTTTAACTCTCCCTTAATACTGTGATTTTTGGTATTATTATATATACAATATGTATTATTATATATATAAATATAATTAATGCCATTATAATACAGTCATTCTCCTAAAGGTAAATGATCCAGACTGATGAAAAAGCATATATCTCAGTTCAGCGGGACATGGGGAGTCTTCAGTTAAACTCTTAATCCTTATCCTATAGTGGCAATATAAATCAACCCAATTAACCCTTTGTGAAATTTCTAATAAAATTCAGAAAAAAGTAAATTTTACTGCTAAGCCTTTTTGAAAGAGGCTAAACAAAACTATTGCATTTTTTTGTATTAATTATGCTAAATATTTATTTTACTATAACTGCCATCCATTGTTCATGACTGTATTTGAACCACCACTGTCCTACGTTAGTATACACAACATTTGCTATCAATATTTTATATTATATTTTCTGTGTTCGATGCAGAAGAGAAACTGGCTTTAAAATAAGAGTGGAGGTAAATATCCATCAGTTAAAAAAAAATAAAAATGATGGTAGCAGAAAGTTTTTGACTTAAAATGTTTAAGGTTCTGGAACTAAATTGATATTTATGACCATTCATATTTATTTTATGCATAAACTCTGTTTATTTAGCCTCATTACTATCATTAAACTTTGATTCACTCATTGCTGGAATGAATTAACGTGTCATTTGAGAATAAAGCCTTTACTTCAAGTTGAAGGCTGAGTACACATTCTTCATTTGATACTGATTACTATTATGCATATCACGGACTGAATGTGCAGTATTAGTCTGCAGTAAGTACTGAATATCAAATTTGCTTGATATATCAATACATTAGTCTCCATGTCTTTAGAAGTGCTGCATCACCTACTTTCCCAAATGCGAAATTCACATAGGAACTGAGAGGTCAGCTATTCCTCCTAATGAAACATGAGAAAGCTTCCTGAGAGACATCCTTGCTTGAGGAAAACAGCCAAGAAAACTTCCCTTTTGCTGGTGACCAGCTCTGTTTTAAGGGCTGACCCCACTCAGTTACATGAGGACCATGGTAGTGAAGCCACTTAGAAACTGCTGTTCACTGGTTTGGAATTAAAACATGGACAGCTGAAGATAGAAAATAAATAATGAAGTGTCAAATCAAACCTAAAGCAAATATTAGCAAGGGGAAGGTATTTTCTGAGATGATGGGGATACATGACTTGGTAAACATCTAAAGCAGAAATGGATGAGCATGCTAGGACAAAGATTGCTACAGGATCTCTTAATAACCATAAGCAGTCTCCTTTTTTGAAACTCATTTGCAAGTAGGATAATTTTTCTCTCGGTGCAAATGGGTCCATTTCTGTTAGCTTATACTTGGAAAGCCGAAAAGACACCTTTCAGAACTAATAAGTTTCTGATTAAAAAACATATAGAAATAGAAATTCTGCATGTTGAATTGCTGCATATAACTCCTCCTTGTGACATACAACATACATAAAGTGCAACCAAACTTTATTTCCAAACACTGAAAAGGATTTAAACTCAAGAATAGTCTGCTTTGAAAAGATCACTGTGCTAATTTTTGTGGAAATATATACACTTTTCATACAAATCAGTAGTTGCATACAAATCATGACTATGCCCATTTCTTTCTAGCAGCAACACTGTCCTAGGGTGCTACACACCTGTCGTGGTTTAAGCCCAGGCTGTAAATCAGAACCACGAAGTCCACTTCCCCCCCCACCTTTCTTCCCTCCGCTCCTGGAGGGACGGGGAGGAGAATCAAAAGAATGCAGCTCCCACGGGTTGAGATAAGAACAGTTTAATAACTAAGGTATAACACAAATCACTACTGCTACCACTAATAGTAATAATGATAAAGGAAATAACAAGGAAGAGAATACAACCGCTCACCAACCGGTACCTCACCCCCACCCTGCCATAATCCAGCCCTTCCGGGAACTCTCAGTTCTACATCCTGGGCATGACCTGCTGTGGTATGGAATACCTCTTTGGCTAGTTTGGGTCAGGTGTCCTGTCCCTGCTTCCTCCCGGCTTCTCCTCCTCCCTGGCAGAGCATGAGACTCACAAAGTCCTTGGTCAGGATAAACATTCTGACCAGCAACTGAAAACATCGGCTTTATCAATATTTTCCCAGGCCGAAAGTCAAAACCACAGCGCTGCACCAGCTACTAAGAAGAAGAAAAACTGACTGCTGCTGCTGAACCCAGGACAGTATCCACCCCTTATTCCATACCATTCACATCATGCTCAGATCCCACATTTTCAATATACCATCACTTTCATCTCAGTGCACTCTTATCTTAGTGCACGGACCAATCCCTATAAAGCTGCTGAGTCCATTCGGTCCATTATGGTGGGCTCCATCTCTTGTAACAGCCTTTCAGAGCAGGAGAGGCCCATTGCAAAGTCCACCCCTCGATCATGAGTCCATCTCTATGTTGCATGTCTGCCCTGATGGCCTGAAGTGTCATGGGCCCATCAGGCTCAAAATAATTCACCCTCCCCTCCAGCAGTCTCTGCAACTTGTCGTCGGGGACTCCACACAGCTGCCTTCCATCTCCGACGCTTCCAAAGCACTGGAGGGGCCCAGTGGATTAGATACTCGCCCATACTGTCCCACACACCGTGACACTCATGACTGTCCAGCCTTGGGGAAAACCTCTCGGTCCCCCTGTATTGTCTAAACCCAGACAAGACCCAAACCTGACTCTGCTTAACTCTCGGGATCAGACAAAATGGCCGTGGGTAAAACACACTCTGTGTGTGTGCCAACATGGTGATCCCCATCACAATCAGCAGGCAGGTCCCAAGGGTACCCAGAGGCCATTCAAACCCTTCAGAACTCTCAAATGATGCTGCTGTGCTTGCAGGCTCTCTCACCACCAGCTTCTCTTTTTCTGAGTCCAGATCTTCCTCCTCTGCCTTGCTGGAAAGTGCTGTGGGGCCTCCTGCATCCTCCTGGGGCTCAGGCTCACGAGGCTCGGCAGACGGCTGCTGGGGGATGCTCTCGGTTGCCGCGGGGCTGGGCTCGGCCGTGGGGCTCGGCTCCTCCGCCGCCTCCTCCCGCTGCTCGGCAGCCGCCTCCGTCCCGGCCTCCGGCCCCGCTCCCGCCGCCGCTTGGTCCCCGGGGCCGCTCTCCTGGGCCGCTTCGGCCGCCGCCGACTCCCGGGGCCGCTCCCCCTCAGCTCCCCGCAGCCTCACACAGACGGACGCGAGGACGAGGGCCAGGACAGTGAAGAGCAGCGGGACGGCCAGGTACAAGTCCACGGCCACGTCCATCCCGCCCTGCTGCCGGAGCCCGCCCGCATTACAAGCCATTACCATAAAGTGCAATGAAACAAGAACCTTAGCCCAAGGCCCACACTTGATAAACACTAACACAGCAAATACCGGCTCTAAGTAAGCTGCAGCACACTGAAACTGTGACATCAAGAGAAACAACTTTGAGAGCCAATAAATCAGCATTGTGCCTTGGTCAGATCTGTTGTTATCTCAACCCTTCGTGCCCCACGTTGGGCGCCAAAAAGAACTGTCGTGGTTTAAGCCCCGGCTGTAAATCAGAACCACGAAGTCCACTTCCCCCCCCACCTTTCTTCCCTCCGCTCCTGGAGGGACGGGGAGGAGAATCAAAAGAATGCAGCTCCCACGGGTTGAGATAAGAACAGTTTAATAACTAAGGTATAACACAAATCACCACTGCTACCACCAATAGTAATAATGATAAAGGAAATAACAAGGAAGAGAATACAACCGCTCACCAACCGGTACCTCACCCCCACCCTGCCATGATCCAGCCCTTCCGGGAACTCTCAGTTCTACATCCTGGGCATGACGTGCTGTGGTATGGAATACCTCTTTGGCTAGTTTGGGTCAGGTGTCCTGTCCCTGCTTCCTCCCGGCTTCTCCTCCTCCCTGGCAGAGCATGAGACTCACAAAGTCCTTGGTCAGGATAAACATTCTGACCAGCAACTGAAAACATCGGCTTTATCAATATTTTCCCAGGCCGAAAGTCAAAACCACAGCGCTGCACCAGGTACTAAGAAGAAGAAAAACTGCTGCTGCTGAACCCAGGACAACACCTGCAGAGATACTGAGGTTTCGAAACAATTTTTGAAAGAACCCAGCTAGACATGAAATCTATCTTTCTAGCAGTACTACTATTTTGGGTTAAAAACAAATACAACAAAACCAGTAATTCATCATCTATCTGGAACTCAGCAGAGCATCTCCAACGGTCACAACCAGTTCAAATGGTGAACTGGAAGCGACTGCAGAAACCAGTGGTTTACACAAAAAAAGGATGACTCATATAGGAAAGAGGTTACTAGTGAAGTATTTTAGGGACAGGCTTTAAGATTAATGAGGTTTAATACTTTCCCAACAAAGTATTAAATATAAGGATGCTAACAAGAACTTGAAGTCAGGATTCACTGGCGACAAAAAGAAGGACCAGAAACCACAACAAAGAAACGTGGGACATGAGTAATGGAAGATCTGTTAGCCTCAGCAGGGAGGTTGCTCACTTCAGGACAGGAACAAGAATTTCTGCTGGGTTGCTTCCATAACTGAAAACACAAAGGAGGCCAAGGATGAAGAGCTATTAACTTCTCCCAGTAAAAAGATACAAAACCACAATAGTATTGTCATGCCACATATTGTCAACAGAAATACTTATATCACCCCAAGAAATCTCCGATTAAAGGTCATCCTGAATTTCAAATAAAATTTATGGGACAATTAAAAAAAAGAAAAATTTATATGCTACAGGAGTGAGACCAGTTCTTTGGACAGGGAGATACACTTATTTAGCATAGCAAAAATACACTGGGAAGAAGCAGAAGGTGAAAACAGCAGATTTATTTGAGGTAGTGAAAAGTGTGGGCACAGAAGTCTGGGTGCAAATTACCTATGAGCTCATTCAGGGTTGAGACAAGCAGTCTAATATTTATCTATCTTCAGTTTTTCACCTCTTTCTCCCTCTGTTCTCTCAAACAGAATGATGCCTGGGACCACAAGTCAGAAAACTTACTGTGTTCTTATAAAAATGAAATTCCTATTCAAGCACTTCACAAACTGAATCCTTTGGTGAAAAATAAACCAAGAAATCAAACTTTCCCTGTTTTCGGAAACTTGTAGTAAAATGACAGTTTGCCACAGGAAGAGTGGAAATCAAACCTCAGTAAGAGAAGCCCTTCCACGTCACAAATTAGGCTTGATAAATCAGATGCCTTGTCATAAAACTTTCAAATTCATGTGCCAAACTGGGTGCAGCAGGCAGGCCTGCCTTTCCACTGTGGTGAAAACCTGTCTCTGCCTGAAGTCCACGGGTGATGTGAGGATTCTTAGCAATCTGACAGCTAAAAACGTGACCCACCTTCAAAAAAGAAGCATATGGCTTCCAGCACCCAATTCTGACAACATTTTGTCCTTATTCCAATTTTGTGCCAAATTCTCTAACTCTACTACATTTTCGCTTAACATATTATTCACCTTGTGAAAGGATGTTAATCAGTATCCTTGTCAAAATGTTTCTTTTTGAAGAAAATTTTCCCCAGGAAAAGGAGACTGCTTAAAAAAATCTTTTTAGGGTATTATAACAGCATGTGTTAAAACAAAAAAATAATGAAAGAAAAAAGATGGGATCAAATGTATGCATTTTTATACTAAGATGACTAAAATCCTAAAGGAAACAAAGCAAAACAGGCTTTATTTCTGTGTGCCCACTCCAAAGAAACATTTATGTGAGACTAGAATTTCCTTGTCTCCACCAGGATTTAAAGATCTGAGCCTTCCATTGCTGTAAAAAAGAAAGTCCCACCTTTTTTTCCTATCAAAAAGACCTAGCTGAGTACTGTTAATACACAGACATGCATCACTAATAGTTCTGACTTACTGTTTGCATCTACCTGTTTTGCAATCCAGGTTTGTATCAGGAAATGGGGACACCGCGTTGACCAACGTAGCTTAAAAACACAGACAAATGATTCCTTCAGATAACTCAGTATGAAACCACAACCCTACACCTATACCCAAGTGCATCTCCATAATTCTTCTGATGAAAACAGCCCATAGGAAAAGGTTAAAGTGCAACAAACTAGTGATGCATTATTTTTCCAAGGCAGTGATTCCTACCTATCTACATCTTTATACTGCTCTTCGCTAACAGGACTATAAACAAACACTGATATTCTGTATCTCCTGTTTGTGTAATTCCATTTGAGGTAAAGAAGATCCAGGAACTGCACTTAGTAAAATCTCCAGATTTAATTTCACAACATCAATATTTAGTGAAACTGAGTAACAGTCGAAGTAGGCACTGGAATCAATTGCTGAAGGCATATAAAAAAGGATCATAATAAAAGCCCACATCCAGGAAGTTATGTGAGAGCAAACAAAAGACTCAAAGAAGAAGGAAGCTCCTACTGCTTGAGCGAAACCAGGGCTCTTTCAGGATGGGAATGGGTCTTACCAGTATTTTCTGCAGCACACTGCACACAGATGAAAGCATCCTTGGGCGGATGACTTTGGCCTCCATCACAACACAAGACAAACACAACTCTGAGTCTAACGCAGAGGATGAAACTTTGAGCAGACTTTCACAGTACCCGAGAGTGAACAGAGATTCCCAGGATTCCTCAACACCACCCTTTCCAGGAGGTGAAGATAGCAGGTGGCTTGGCTCCTCGTCATCCTCAAACTCTGGTGGTGCAGCATCTCCCTCTGTCTCTCTCATGCTCAGAGGTTCGGTCCTCTGGCAACCAGTGAGTAGGTGTCTGATACATTTTTTTCAAACTTTATGGCAAGGATTGCACTTTGTTAATACTGCCAGACATATATGATAGCTGTCAAGCTGGTGAGTTATTTTAACACTTGGGGAACTGGCTCTGAAACAGTCAGGTAGCAAACTGCTAATGAAAAAGATAAGCAAATGAGTCAAATCAAGTATGCTACACTGTCTGTCTTAATGCTGCTTACTATGTCTGGAAAGTAAAACAAGTCTTCTACTGGCCAAATTCATTTTTGCAACACCCAAGTACCTTCCTGTAATTCATTAACTCTCCCCCAGGACTCACTCTCATCCCCAGGGAAGGAATACAGGTGCACTACTTTGTAAGCACTTGGGGGGTTTATTCCTCCTACCCACCCTCCAGTTCTTGCCTGTGGAGTTTTCCTGCCACCTGCCATGGACCTACACACGCTCAGAAGGGTAGAAACTTTTGAAGAATATTATTCTTTATTATTTAGTAGAAAGAAGTACTTAGATTTGTTGTATAAACTGTATGTGCTTGAAAATGAACCATTTAATGCAGAGTCTGGTCCGCACTCAGGAAAGTGGCCATTACTTGAAGCTAGGATGATCATCTGCTTTACTATAGTCTTTTGCTTCAAACAACTCCATGATCCAAGTAAAGACTTAATTAAAAAAAATATTTTTTAAAAAGCAGGCCAACTAGTACAGGAGAGCAACTGTAGAGAGCAACTAGTACAGGAACACTGCCTTATTCAAGAAAATCAAGCAGGCTTGTGTGGGTTTTTTTAGATATGTATTAAAAGAGTTATTAGTCAATTGACAATTCATTCTGCTGCAGCATCTGCACATCTATGCATCAGATAAAGCATTCTGAAAACTAAAGTAATTCAGACAAAAAGTAAGCCCGGGAAGTAAGCATTCATATATACAGCTAAGAAAATGACTCCCAAACAAGTTACTAATGGTGCAAAGACAAAGGGACAGTATCACTGGTTTTACTTATGTTTTTCACTTTTTACAGAGAGGCTGAAACTGGTTTAATGATAATTTAAGTTACAGTGCGGTGTCACTTCAAAAAATTATGCAAGCAGCCTGAAAAGAGAATACATTTGAAAGGCTACTCTAAAGCTGTGAAAGGAAACGTGTTGCAGCTGGTGCAGGTGATCATCTTTTCATCCAGGCTGGCATCCTCTTCTTGTTTGCTTCCCTCCTACATGCACATATACATCATTCATTGTTAATTTTAAAAAGACACCTCCTCAAATGTATTCCCTCTGCAGATTCTTTACTACTTCATCATTTCCACCCATAAATCATGAAGAGACAGGAATAAAGATTCTTACACGAAGAAATAGATATTAAGCTTTATGTGACTCTGATGATTTTGAAAGACAGCAGTCCCCTAACCACAGTTGTGGACAATTGCAATAGATTTTCTAAAGCATAATTACAACTTAATTGTAAGTTTAGATTTTGTAATATCACAAATAAAGGGATGTATCTATGTATTGTAATTGGCTGATCATACAAATACTTATTAAATATAAACACATATGCTTTTGTAGATTTGTTAGAAAGATTCGTTAATTGCTTAATGAAAGATGTCTTTCAGATACTAATTCCTTCATTTAGTTCAACAGATTAAATTTTATATGAGGAGATATTAGCATGCATGCAATGAAGTGACAAGGACAACTAAAAAGCCTAAAATGTTAATGGATGAAATGCAGCTTTCTCAGTTACTCTAAACTAAAAGCTATAATCTTCATTACATGCACTAAAGATCATCTTTTCCCCTGCTTTCTGCAGAGATAAGACAGCTATATTTAACACAGAAACGAACACCACAATATGTTTCGATTCAGCTGCTATATTTTCATCATCATAAATAAATTATGAAAACTTTAAACAGTGCATGAATGTTTCCACATAGAAAACAACAACAAAAATGCAATTAATTTTTATAGAAGAGAAAATTGATAGTTGACATCCAAGCAATCCAGTTGCTCCTGTATTTCACTGCAGTGGCTTTGGATAATTGTCTTGATAAACTCTTTGCAATATGCTTGCAGGAAAACCTCCCAAACAATTGACTTTAATTACTAAGGCACTACAGGGTTAATGTCAACCACTGCTGTAAAAAGCAAATTACTAGCAATACCAACAGTCCAGAGCCTTCTTTTTTGCTGTAGACTGGAGTTCAATCTGGCATCATCTTTTCTCTTTCCCCAGTAGGGTGCAGGGAGCCCTCTAGCTTCCATGTGGGTTTCCTACTGTGGTACATATTGGCCAGCATACAGCTGCTCTAAACAACTATTTGCATCTACAATGCAGTCATCCCACCATCTTCTTTTCAGATCAATATGATTGGGACAAACAATAGTTTGATTTTGATTGCTCTATAGTACGCTTGGGTAGAGCCTCTGAATGCAAGCGAATCGCTCAGAAACAATGGGCTGGTTCATCATCCAAAGCGTCCCTTTTCAAACAGCTGCCTCTGCCACACTCACCCTGACAAACGTCCAGAAAAACAGATGGTTTCAGCATTCATGGGCAGTTTAGTGAAAGCCCTAGAGTCAACTATTCAAGACATTTTATCATCTAGCTGATAATAGAGCATTGCTTGCAGATAAAAATTAAAAATACATTTAAAAACTCTATTAATTCGCATCCACGTGCAGCTCCCCTTGCAGACATGCAAAACAGCTTCCCCATGCCCTGCAACACTGCAAAGCGCAAACACTAAAGGAAGCTTCACTTTTAATCCCTTCAGTGGGCTAGCCGCATCGCTATGAAAAATGACAGCAGGTAATCTCACAGACCACATATACTGCAATACCCACAAACAAAAGCAATGAATTAATAATTGAATGAGAAGTTCAACTTTGAGCTGCCCAGAGTTTGCAGGGATTAAACTAGGTCCTGATTTTTTCTTCCTTTTTTTTTCTGTTGTTGTTGTTTGTGTGTCTGTGTATATAAGAGGCAGAGTTATTTTTTGCCTTTTTTTTCAGGCAAACACAAATGCTTTTGAAGCACTGTATTGGGGAAGGCACAGGCTGAGTTGTAATACAGATGCTGCTCATATCTGTGGACAACTGCATCATTTCCACTCACATCACAGGTATTTGCAACCTCTAAGGCAGAGAAGCTGTGTTACAACAAAGCAAATGGTCTCTGCTCCCTTGAACATAGCCATGCCACACCTTGGTCTGGAAGGATGTGAAGGACAGGATGAAATGGAGACATAACCATGGCTCCTCAGCTCCACTGGCCACAAAGCCTCACCTAGGGATGACAAATGGGTAGTCTTATCCTTCTGGGAAGTCTGGGTAATATTATCCTTCACAGGATACAAGACAACTTCCACTTGATCCAGAAATCCCTGCAACTTTGGGAAAGCTTAAACTCCCTCAAACCACATTAGAAAGCCTAACTCTTCTTGAGGCAGGATAGGAGGATTTGGGTTTTAGGAAAAAAAGTAATTATATATATTATTCCTTACTTAACAGCTTACAAAGATTTGTTATCTACTGTTCTATTAATATTTTGTCAGGGACCATATGAACTTCCTGCAGCAAAGATAAATGCCATACCTGGCACGGCATTAGTCCACTGAGCTCAGCTGCTCCACAGTTAATCTGGACATTCTTACTCTAACTCCGCCTTTCAGTAGAGCACACTGGACTGAATCCTTCAAACACTGGGAACTTTTTGGTAGGTATAGGTAGTATGTGTCCTACAGCTCTATAAAGAAAAGCAGAAAAACAGACAGCAAGGGCCAGCAATCATTTTACCAATACCTCAATGTCTAAATGATATATTTCAGCAGATGTACCTTGGAATTGAAAAACAAGCATAAAAAAGAAAGAAAGAAAAATCTGACCATATACTGTAAATGTGGACTTATTAATTTCTTCAAAAAAATTTACTTTCTAAATACATTGTTCTCACTCTACTGCATCTGAAGTAAGAAAAAAAAAAAAATTTTGTATCTAATCAGAAATCTCCAGTGAAGAAAATTTTACAGAAGGAAACCAACTTGTCAAAATGATGATACTTAAATCCATGTGGCCATGCACAAAAATAATCATCATGTATAAAGTAGTTTTTCTCTACATTACTAATGATGTCAGTTTTGAACACTGGCTTCTCTATTTCACCAATAAATTCGAATTCCTTACTGCTGTATTTGTACAGAGAAAAGCTGTGAAGCCACTCCAAGTATCTGCCTGTTTTTTCAGATCTTTTCTGATGACTCTGTTATGACATCGCTAAAGATGCCTCCACTATGTCATTAACTAATCATGACTGAGATGAGTACACTATTCAAATAGCCAATATTGCAGTGAGGACTACGAAAATATGGGAATCTCAGATCTCAGAAGACTGTCTAGACCTTCCAGCACCATAAAAGAGGTAAGTGGAATAAATATTCTAGGCAAACCTAATTCTTTCAACCTTTCTTTTTAAATCATACTTTGAAAATTCTTCATTTCCTCATGATTTCTTTTGGAAACTCTCCAATTTATCTACATCTTTCTTTATATGCAGTCCCCAAAACTGGATTCAATACTCCAGCTGAGGCCTCACCAGCACCATATGGTGCAAAATAATTACTTCCCATGTCTTACACATGACACTCCTGTTAAAGAATCCCAAAAAAAGAGGTGCTTTATCTGCAATAGCATGTCCTTTGTGAGTTATATTTCATTTGTGATCTCCTAAAACCCCATACCCTATTCTGCCTTCCAATTGCTTCCACCTTTTGTCTTTGTGCATTTACCGTATCTTTTCCAAGGGCAGTAGTTTTCACTTCTTTACCGAATTTCACCCGGTTGATTTTATATAGATCCTTCTGAACTGATTCATTCCTTCAAAGTGTTGCAAAAATCCCCCCCCCCCCCCCCCCCAATCAACCCATTGTCCCTGTAAAATAATAAACGGAATTTTCTCATTAGCATTTTGAATGATAGATTAGGGAGCAGAACTTCCTATCGAAGAGACTTGCGAGTGATGCTAGGTGAGCTGCCTCTGCTGAAGTTGGAAAGAGCACCACTGATAACTTCTCTTTGAGAACACTTTTTTCAACTGCTTTGCAGCCACTTATGGCGATTTCATCTAGGCCATATTTTTCAAGCTTGCTCTTAAGAATGTCATGTTGGACAGTGTCAAAAGCCTCACTTAAGTCAAGATACATCACATCTCCTACTTCTCTGTTATCCACTAGGCCAGTTACCCTGTCAAAGAAGGAAATAAGATTGGTTTGACACAATTTGCTCTTGACAAATTCATGCTGGCTGGTTTTTATCACCTGATTGTATTCTAGGTGCGTATGAATTGTTCCAACATCTCTCTGGGGGAGCAGACCAGGGCCAAACTGGGCTGGGCAACTGGAAGAAGGAGTACTTATGAAATTAATGGCTAAGCCTGACTTTCTTCAGTCCTGCCAGGCTGTTTCTGTTTACATTAAACAGAGCTTAGGCTTTAAGATAAACTAACAAAACCTGGCCATCCTCTATTGTAGGACAATCTAGCAGTTAACCACTGTAGCTGCACTACATCACTACTGTGTAAGACCCATGTAGAAACTCGAGCTAATTCCTGTCCCAGAAGCTGCAGGGCTAAAATCCGACTCCCATTTTCTTCAATAAGGCCAGGATTTCAGTCTTGGGATGAATTATTTCGGGTTTCTATTGCTCAGATGTTGAGAGCTGGTTCTACACCTCCTAATGACATGTTACTGCAGTATGTAGACACATACTTAGTTTTCCAGCACATTTAAAATATTAACCACTAATTCACATCAATGGGAGTCTTCACACTGCCTTCAACAGCCTTAGAACCAGACTTCAGTACATAAAATTTATCATTTTTCTTTGTTTCCACAGCCTTGCTCCCAGAAAGGTCCTGACCACATGTTTGAGACTTTGGGTTGTATTGCAAAACGATAATAAATATGATGGTGGGTCAGAAGTCCCACCTCAGTTTACAGAATGTCAAGAAGCTGGGAAATCAGGAGATTTTTACCCAGGGGGAAGAAAAAAAAAAGAAAAAAAGTGTGAAGGGTGTATGTGTGAGGAGGGAGCAATCTGGGAGCATTCTGTTGCCAAAAACCCCAAAGAAAGCCCTTTTCCTCTCCATTTTGATTCCAGTTTAATGCCTCCCTGGTCAGCCTTCCTGAGTCTTTTTATTTGTTAATTTTCAAGTGAGCTCTTCCTCAGGCGCAAGTTTTTATGCAAGAAACAAACAAGAGATTCTTTTCTTCCTCCTTTCTATCACTTCTTTTCTTTTTACCCCTCTAAGTCTCCAACACATTCATCCTCCACCACAGGCTCATCCCTCCCACTCTCTGTAATGCAGTTTTTCCTGTCCTACTCCATAGGAACTATTTCTTATTCCCCTTTCAAAACTTTTTAACCATACAGACTTTTATATAGGTATGGAATTAAGAGTTGAACATCATCATGCAGTCACATCTAGGTTACCTCAATTTAGCTTCCCATACTGTAATTTCCATTCATGTCTCCTACAACACATTTCAGCCTTTGCATCAGGGAAAGCATCAAAGAGAAAAAGCAGAAGAGCAGCCATGGAAATAGCTATTTCAGTACCTCTGAAGACAAGTGATTGTAGGTGACGAAGACTGGGCACAAGAATCCACAGCACTCAATGTGGCTTCACCAGAAAGAAACAGTCATGAAGGACAGCTCACACTTGACTGTGGTCATGGGTGTTCTTCAGCTTTATACAGATGAGTTGTTTTGCAACTGCTGGGGACCATAGGTGGTCCACATACCATTTCTAAGGAGTCTATGGTAGACAGCTAACATATGCTGCATAGCTGCCTACATGCACAATTGTTCTAAGTCTTAAAAAGCTCAGAGAAGCTAAAACAGCAGTTCTGGGTTTTTTTAAGGTGGTACTGAAGACATTCAGTAAGACCTTGTTCCAGTACTCCTTGATGAAAATCTCTGACCTACTATAGAGCAGGCCATTTCAATTCATCTCTGTTTCCTCCACAGCCATCTGTCTGTCTTGATTTCTTGAAAGAGAAATTATTTCCAGCTTTTATCATGCTCAGCTCTAACATAATAATAAATAGGTCTGCATTTATAAGCAACACTAATAACATAATTAGATTCTCTAATCTCTGTTTATTTTGTGAAAATAGAATTTGTGTAAAAAAAACGCATAAAAATTTGTGTTTAAAAGTATCATTTTGTTTGAAGTCTGTTTCATTGTTACTCTGCATAAATGGATTTTCCCCTGCTTTGGTGAGAGCCTTGCAGTCCAACACAGGAGATAAGAAGTCATCAAAGAGGAAAATATAACTGCAGAATTACAGAAACTGGCAAGATAACATAGAAATAGAAACCACTAACCACTAGCTCTTTTTTTTTTTTTTCCTGTGAAATGACAAGGTTTCAAGTTGATGTTGTCAGTGCAAGTCATCTTGAAATTTAAACTACAGCAGTTTCACTACCTCAAGTCAAAGGCACAGATTTTAAAGGAAAAAGTTCTTCTTGAAAGCTTGTGCATTAAAACTTTGAAAGTTATCTGTTGGCTTGATATAATGATTATTGCACTATTGACAGAAATACCATTTTTTCTTATTAAGACCCATATGGCTAAAAATATTTTGCTACAGTGTTATTAACAGAACAATATACAGTAAAGTTTCAGATTTTGTATCTAGTCTAACTGCTGTGAAATCCAGTCACCTAAAAGCATTAAGCAGCAAGTTCAGTTTTTATACTTAGTATTTCACAGGAAACATAACACTAGATCATTCAGGGGTTAAGCACAAGATTAAAGTATATCCTGTAAAATTTGTATATGATATAGGCTGCATATGGACAGCTCTTCCATCTGCCTAGATGACTACAACAAAGATACAAGTAGATAAAATTGTTGTTAATTTAGTAACATGTACCCACATGATAGCAAGTCCAATTTTGATTGAAATCATTTGAAGGTTCTAACATTTGCATCTCTTCAATCAGCTTTCATTTCTTACACAGATCCATCATTTTAGTATCTGGCTGTATTGCACAAAAAATATGGACCTCCATTAATTTCCAGAACGAAAAATTGAAACTAATCCTGGAGACCATCTGGAAGGCATGAGTAGCATAAAAATTCAGCTCCTTGCCTGTAAGGCCACATCACTTCTTTAAAAAGAATGAAAGCAATAGCGCAAACTTGGTTTCATTTCTGGTTACAAGTGCAATTCAAAGACCTCTGCTACCTCAGTCACACATGCCTAAGCCTTGGTTGTACTGAAGGGAATGCAGCACCCAAATGAAGAAGTCCAAATTCTATGAAGTTGGAGCTGATGGCCAACATATTTCAGAGCATTCAGCTCTTCTATCTGAAATAGTTCTGAAATGAAATCAAGACTTTCTCTTGATGGCTACAGAGAGGACAAAGTGAATGAGAACTGCATATTTTGGGACAAATCTTCAAACCATTTTTGATCCTAAGTAAAGGTGTCTTTGTGAATATCAGGCTTGCCAGAAAAAAATGGAACTGTCAAGCCACAGAAAGAATGGTAGATGAGATAATCCTTGTCTCATGTTACTGCTACTGCATGTATAGCTTCACTAAAGCAAGTTTGATCGTGCATACTTTTATAAGGGTTAACAAAAATTTCCAGTCTTTTATAGCATCAGCATGTATGTTTTTATTGTTCATTCTCTTTGAGAATAAATCTCATTCAAAGGCTTTAAAAGTTGTATACCATAATACCATTAAACATGTGTTTATACCACTCTGTTTCCTGAAAACACTCTGTCTACATTTTGTTTCAGGGCTAGAAAGCATTTGGGGAAGAATGGGCTCATTCAGAATAAAGGCTTCTTTAAATCCACTTTAATTTTTTCTGTTGAGTTAATCAGATATGACACTGATTTTATCCTGTATTCAGAACCTGTTAGCTATTCTGTCCAGCTGAAATACAAACACTGTTTCAATTACAGAAGGAGGCAGGTAGAAATTAAAAGAGGCATTGCTCCTTTAGGTTTAAAGTCGCTTGGCTAGTCAGATCTTCAAGAAGAATCTCTGTTACCAAGCTGAAGATTTAAACAATCGTGACTTTCAAGAGTGTTTCCACTCCATTAGTGATATAGTAGTTCACATCAGAAAGAACTACAGCACTTTACAGAATTCAGCAGAGAAATGATTCTTCTCTAGCACTCGGTAGCGGCAGTATTTCAGGTTTTTTATGCCATGGTTTTTACAATCTAAACACAGAAATTAAATGCCTGTAGTCATAACTCATATCCTCCAATTGCTTTAAAATGGACATTTAGCTCCTCAAAGGAGTTGACAATGTCTTTTTAAATTATTACTGCTGATTTATACCACTGTAACATGACAAAGTAGACTTATACTCCTCAAATCTGAAGATAGAACAAATATTCTTTGCACACAGTAGTGGGCAAAGGTTCTTTAGAAATAAAATATGCCTGCCCTCTACTGACCATCTAAGAAACTTTTCTTTTTTAAACAATATTTGCACCAGTAAAAATTTTCATAAAAATTTAAATTCAATTTCTTTCCTCATCTGAAGTGTCTCATAACATCATGTCTCCAAATTAGATTTTCAGTCTTCACATACTTGTTGCATCCTTCCAGAAAGCTCAAAGCCTATCACTTTGCACAACATGTTGTAAGTATCCATATTTTTTTTTTTCCTTGATTCACCAGTCTCCTGAGAGAATCAGGCAGAGAGAATAGAGTAGCCCAGAGTTTAAAATCTGACTGCCTGCCCAGGATTGTTAATGTAAAAGACTCTCTTTTTTGCAGCAGCTGTTACAAATCAAGAAGCAATTGTACTTTGGACATTCACACAGAATGAGTCTTAACCTCAGGAGAATTTAAGAAAACAGAAAAGTGTTTGGAAAATTCACTGGATATCAAATTTCCAGGATATTTTTAATCCAGTTTGAAATGCTGTGCATATGTG
The DNA here is from genome assembly GCF_963264785.1 of Psittacula echo. Lineage (NCBI taxonomy): Eukaryota > Metazoa > Chordata > Aves > Psittaciformes > Psittacidae > Psittacula > Psittacula echo. The sequence continues at coordinate 124,269,555 of NC_137737.1, forward strand.
CTATTAGAATGACCAGTTTTATTTAAGAGTAACAAGAAAAACAAAGTCCTGGCTTGATGTATGTGGCCAGTTCTGGCAGAGGCACACAAGGACACATTTGGATGAGCCATCTCCTTTTAAGTTGCTATTTGTCTACTCTGTTTTAGACTTATTTAAAATGAGATGCACCATGCTTCAGAAATGCTCCTTTCCCCCAAATATACATGCAGTCTGATGAACCTCCAGGAAGGTACTCTACATCAATATTTACGCTAACCACAAGCCACACTGAGGAATGAAAGGAACAAAGGAAATGCTCCTTGCCTAGCAAATGTAGGACATAAGTTGCTTCAAAGCACAAGAAGGAAGAGTTCAGTCCAGTGAGAACTTAACCCCTGAGCTCTGGGGATGAATGTCATTCCAGCTCGTGATCTCACCACCGTTTCTTTTCAGCACTGCCTTCAACACAAAACAGTGCTGCTGTTTTCAAAGGCTTTCAGAACTTGCCTGTGCACAGCCAATACATTAGGCTTGTTCATACTGAAAAACAAACAAATTACTCCTGACTACTTGTCCATGTGGGCCACTCAAGGATATGAAAGCATCCAGAGTAAAGTTAACCATCTGATAACACAAACATGACCTCAGTGTTGGGCTTTCCAACCCTGACACTGGTTTTAGCAGTGATTTCAGTAAGAACCGTCCCAGACCAACTCATAAGTGCTACTAAAAGACGATATAAAATCAATCCATTGCTCTTGCCATTGAAACCCCATAGTTATTCACTAGGTATAGTCCTGTACTAATGCAGGACTCATATACTATGTTTTACTTTCTATATTAATGCTATGACTTTCCATCAGGCTTTGAAAATCAGTTGGTATCTCCAGAAACTGCAGAATGGAGTTACACACAAACCTCTGAACAGGTATATGAACAGCCCAGGGGTAGATTAGTGCAGAATTTGAACTAAAAATTCCATTGAGGAAATAATTTTCTTTTCCTACGTGTCCTGGGTTCAGCAGCAGCAGTCAGTTTTTTCTCCTTCTTAGTAGCTGGTGCAGTGCTGTGGTTTTGACTTTCAGCCTGGGAACAGCATTGATAACACTGATGTTTTCAGTTGCTGCTCAAATGTTTAGTCTGATCAAGGACTTTGTGAGCCTCATGCTCTGCCAGCGAGGAGGGGAAACCAGGAGGAAGCAGAGACAGAACACCTGACCCAAACTAGCCAAAGAGGTATTTCATACCACAGCACGTCATGCCCAGGATTTAAATGAGAGTTACCAGGAAGGGCTGGCTAACTGCTCGGTTGGGCTTGGTATCGACGGGTGGTATTGTATTCTCTTCTCTTGTTATTTCCCATATCACTATTATTATTGGTAGCAGTAGTGATTTGTGTTATACCTTAGTTACTGGACTGTTCTTATCTCAACCCGTGGGAGTTACATTCTTTCGATTCTCCTCCCCATCCCTCCGGGAGCAGGGAGGGGGGGGAAGAAGGTGGGGAGAGTGAGGGAGTGGACTGGGTGGCTGACTTGCCAAGAGGGTTTAAACCACGACACTATGTATATCTCAAACTGTGCTATGAAAATAACCTGAGAGGAAGAAAAGGTAGAGAAACCATGTGTTTTAATAAGCCATGTGGATAGTTTGCCCTTTTCTGAATATCTCTATGTGTGGTATACAAAGATAAGAGAATATGTAGAGATACATATTTTCCCCCAGTAAGAATAATAAATAACTACATCTTTATGGAGATGTACAATAACGGTGCTTCTGCTACTGCTGCTAGACATCTGCCTAATGCTTGTCTGCTACTGAGAACCAAAAATGGTTTGCAAACAGCAACTTTTTGAGACTGAATAAAAAGAAAACGCTCTGGAACAGAGTATTTTCAAAATGGAATCACCTGCTCATGAGTGAAGTTTGAAGAGCAACAGCTTTTATAATCAACTCTCCTCCCATCTGGGTATTTGAATACTCCCCCATCAGTGCAATTTATAGAGCCTTGCTTTGAAAAATTTCTCTACTGGGAAGCTAAGGCTCTGCTTTCTAAGTCCACACAGCACAGGCAACACACCAGCATCAAGTAGCCACTGGAAATCAGTCCCATAGTTATGAAGGTGGAAAGGAGAAGATAGACCACCCATGCTTATATTAGCTATTTAAAGATGAACTTTCAGTATAAAAAAGCCCGACAGTAACAGTAGTGACACAGAGGAACTATTAAATATGAACAATATAGTTTATATTCATATTGATTACCTCTGGTTCTTGATGAGACCTATGAGTTCATGACAGAACACAAGTTTCAAATAATGAAAAAAGTTATGTTGATCGAATACTGATCATTAATAAAGCACACATGATCCTTCTCACGCAAGCCCAAAAGGATCACTTAGCCATGCGGAGACAAAAGGCAGTAATTAGTCCGTACAGTATTTACATCAAAATTTCATCGCTCTTCCCTTAAGAATAGCGACAGGCAAAAAAGGTTAGCAAATTATCTCACACTAGAATTAATCACAATCTTTTGGAAAACAGCATCACTAAAAAACTGAGTCCAGAGACATCTTCACTATCTATTTCTTCCCTATCAACTTTGCTATAGATACCATAACAGAGACAGATGCACAGTATCAAGAAAAGCAGTTCTGAGCGCTGCCGCTGCCAGACTATTGAGCCTCACAATGTACATAAAAAAAGTGTTACCCCTGAGGCAAATAAACATAGCAAACACAGTCCTCCAAGAAATACTACACAGTATTGGAAGTTTATGCTATATTTAAATCTTGTCCTCTCATTTTAATAAGGAAATATTGGTACTGCAAGAGGAAATTACTCTTTCTGCTAATTTAAAACAGGCTGTCGATTTTCACAGTAGGACTGTTAAGAGCCCTCTTTGAGATTCCCCTAATCCACAGAGCCTTGGAGAGGCATGACCTGTCTTTGGAGACAGAGGCTAAGCAGAGCAGATAGACACACTTCCCTTGCTGACATGGAGAAGTTTACATTCCTTTATCTGAGAGGTGATGTCCTCTTTCAACTTAAGCACAGAGGCAAAAGTCCCTAGGGCCTTGCATGGTAAGGAAATACGGGATTTTACAAGTGGAGGTCCTAGGGAAGAGTTATATATTGCCACCAGACATCACCTCCCGACCAGACAGATAATTAAAGAAGACATGCTAACCTGTGCTCTGTAATTTACTGTTGAACACTTCCCAGATTAAAAAAGGAAGTTGCCACTTTATAAACATCTTTAAAACTTTCTTTTTTCCTGCATGCCAGGACACAAGACTAATCATTGTAATCCACTGTCTTTAAAAAAGAAAAGAAACTATCATGGTAGTTTTCACTTAACTTTATACATTTTAGCTCTGATCTTCAATTTCTTCCTTTCCCTTCTTCATTTCAGCTTTCTGAAACCATCTGCTTTCTGTTAAGATGAATTCTTAAAATCCTGTGAGCTGCTCATATGAAGCGAGTAAGAGTTCGGTTTTCTAAAAGAGGCAGAGATTTGCAATGTAAACAACCTATATGCAGCTTATATCTTCATTCAGGTTTATAGCAAGTGGGTGGATACATTGCATAACTACACTTCAGAAGGGGTAATTAGGTGCTGAAATATGCATTTGCTTGTGTAGTGAACCAACTGCACTAACCCATACAAGCATGTATATTTTTGTGCTCATAATTGTGTTTCTCTACCTTCTGAAAATGTGATCTTATAAGAATGAATATTAAAGGTTGTAAAAGCCTAAAAATGTCTTTCAGCACTGCCTGTAACTTTTGAGCTTTGCTGTCTCTAGTTACCCTTCACCACCCAGGAGAGCGTAGAGCCCCATTCAAAATATTTACAGTATAGATAGCTAAGATTGGTAAAATTTATTAATTGCTTCATAAATATTAAAAAATAACCACAATAATCAAACTGTGTCTGATTTGAGCTCCTTAGGTATGTTAGGTAGCAAACAGGCAAGCTGTAGCCCAGAAGCAGCCTAACTGAGGTTACACAAGAGTAGCATGTGCTGTAACACACCTGCTGAGATGCTTTACTGGCAGGTTACTGCCACAGAGCTGTGTGGAGCATCACACGGCCTTGTTAGCTCCTACTTGTTTAGACAGTGCTTCTGTTCCCACTGTGTTGTTTCTTCTTGATTGCAAATTAATTGAGATGGCCTGCAGGTTACAATAGTAAGACAGCAAATAAAGAAATGTTCAGTTATGATGGCCAGCACCCATTATTTGATCCAATGCATGGGAGATGCCCTTGCCCAAGATCAGACATGGTTCCATGGTATCTAACTCCAGCTGCACAGTCCAGCCCCATGCTGGTCCAGAACCCACTAACTCTTAACAGCATCTTTAAAGTCTCTGTCTGTCAGTTCCCCCATTAATAGGTTAGGAAAATAATGCTTTCTAGCCCTAAAGTACTGTAATGACAAGATCCTCAGATAGGAGATGAAAGGTGACTGTATAACATTATTAAGTACTGCTTTATTCTTACTTTAAGTAGACAAAGCATAGATCCTTTTAGCCTTTAATCACATCCATGTCTCTTGCTCTGACATACTGGCCTAGTTCAGTCTCAAATTAGTGATGAAGAATATTTTTAGGCACCAGAACCCCCCACAGAAATCAATTTAGGTCTTCTGCTTTTAAATACAGCCGGCTACTTAGGTCTTCCTGAAAGGAGTGCATCACGTTTGCAACATGGTTTGTCCCTGCACATTTTGATCACCTTGGTTCAGAAAACACCAGCAATGCTATTCAGAAGTTTCTGGCAAAGGACGAGTTCAGATCCATAGTTGAACCACAGGGTTACACAGGATCTGTAGATTTGACCTTGGTTTGGAGAAGAAGGGTTACAAGATGGATGTTGCATTTTCAAGATTTGAATTAGTTATTATCAAATACATACATGCAAAAATGTTATGTGCCCCATTTCATAAATGATGAGCACAAGCACAAGGGCTCTGGACCTTAACCACATTTAATTCTGCATTAAACATACAAAACCTGAACGAAGATACAGTGTCTGAGTTACTAAAATGCCTGTGGTGTGATATACCTCTGGAGACATTCTAGAGGTTCAGACTTCAAGCACAATGGAAAGCACTCCTTGCCTAACTAATCATTCACCGTAAAAGCACTAAATGAGGTACATAGTTGAGTTGCAAAGAAAAAAATGAGGAGTTGGTGGTGGGGATTGTTAATAAATCTGCCCTCTAATAAGGCTATTCTATTAAAAGTAATTTGTAAGTATACTAACCTGTAAAAAAAATTGCTGATGGGTTCAAGGGTTGAAAGAGATTGTTATAGAGCACCATTAAATATGAAGACGAGTACTCACAAAAGGAAAAGGTGGAAAGTATAAACTGGAAGTTAGGACTACATTTTTTTCATTACATCAGCAGCATACGTACTGATATAAACAGTCATTTATGGCAGCATTTACACTTTGTTCCCAGCTTTATAAATCTTACTTTGAACCCCTCTTTCCTTCTTCACATTTCACAAAAAAAAAAACAAAAAACCCACACTTTTTTTTCTCTCACATAGGCACTTTGTCATGTTTTTAATTATAAATACACATCCTAGCTCTTTGGGAACTTAATGGATGACTGGAGAATTAGAGGGACTGTAACATGAGAGGTCTGAGCCTAAGCAATATGCAAAACAGATGTTTTAACCACACTTCTGAATGTTACTTTTCATTCAGGCCCAGTTAATTTGTTCATTCTATACACTAGATTATAACAATCAGACCAGACGCTATATTTTAAACCATGTCTTGTATAACAGAGGTTTCTAACCTGGGATATTCAAGAATTCTTGTAAAGCAGTTTTTTACCAAAAATAAACAGGTTGAAGCCTTAACTGATATTTGATGGGAGGTGAAGCAACTTAAGGACTGTAAATCTGAAAACAGTGAATACAGAATGAGAGTGCTGCAACACACACTTGAGCTTTAAGGTGAATCTGAAAAACACTGACCCAGAACACCGAACCTGATACTAAGGAGACTCTCAGGTAAAACACAGACACTGTAAGGAAATATAAGGAAGACAAGCAGGAAGAAAGAGTCCAGTGACACAGAGATAATCCTGATTAATCAACTAGCACAATTTTTATATCCTAACTCAAAGTCAAGGCTTTTCTCCTTAATATTCCTCCCATGACAAAGACACAAATGAACAGAGAACTGGCAGGCAGCTAAAGACACCGTCTGTGCACACACACTTCTAGCATGTGAGTTGGTTGTTTACCATGTGTATCGCTAACACCATTGCAAAGACCACTTTTCCTGCAGCATTGTTGCTACAATTTTTGATTTCCTTTCTATTTGCTTTGTAGCATCCTTATGATATTTTCCGAAGAAACACCCACAGTTTGCCCAGAGCAGGTCTCTTGACCAACAGTCACTCTGCATTTTCTGTTTTCTTTTTTGTTTGGTGCAAACAGAAACAGGAAACAAGCTCAACATAAAGTGAGAAAAAAACCAGTGAAACCATATGATGGAAACCATCATACTTAATAGTCTTTTTTTTTTTTCTTTTTTTTTTTTCTTTTCTTTTTTCTGGGCACACATGGTCTTTTCCCAAGTGTGTACAGATAGATGTATGCACCAAACATGAAAATCCCCTGACTGAGCACTATATTCCATCTTCTCAGCGAATGAAGAAGGGAGATGAAGAATGGCACCGTTCCAACACCAGAGCAGCTATCAGCAATATATATTGAAAAGAAGAAGGTGAATCATTTCTTGCTATGAAAAGAACTGCTAGTTTGCCATGAATTCCTTTGTTAAAACAAAATTTATTTAGTTTCAACCTTTTTTAACAAGCAAAATATTCTAAGCTGGTACTTTAGAATTTGCATAAAAGGAGACCTCTTGGACAGACTTCATCATTTCAAAATATACACTTTACACCTAGGAAAATGTATCAAAGCCACAAATGCTTTGGTCAAGAAGTTTCACCCTTCTTGAATTGACTGATGATATCATATGTTCTAGGAATATTTTTATCATCTGGCATGTTGCTCGGCACCATATGGCACAGCACACTGACAAGAGAGAAAGGACTAGTTTTAAATATTATATATATATATATATAGGTAGATAAAAATAAATGTTACACTTCTATAGAAGCATAAAGACACTATTGCACATTTCTGTAATTCTTATTACAGTAGGGGCTCATTGTGGAAGGTACGCTTTTTGTCCTCACACTGAAATACAGAAGTAAGAACTACAGAAGTAAAGCATAAAATAGTTTCATAAAAAGAAATGCAACCCTTCAAAGGGAGCTTGAACTGAATGCAACACTTATTTTCTCACTTAGTAATGCTTCTTTTTCCAAGACTTGTAATTATTGTAATAATGACATATTAACCCTTTCTCTTGGAATTACTTTCCTGCAGATAATTCAGATAGATAGACATATTTTACAGTCACTTATAATTTTTACATAGACTAATAGCAACAGTTCTGTCAGTACTGGAGGGGGTGAAGTCTGACAGTTTTTCCAAGAAAACTTTTTAACGGGAAGCTCATGTCTTTTGGCTTTAATATACATACATTATCTCTTCATTTTTCATTATTATTTGAGGTACAGTGACATTACGCTTTGTACAAAATACTGTATTGAGTATTTACTTAGGTAGGGATCACATTTTTTTTCTATTTGGTAAAGGAAATGTGAACTTTCTGGCTTTTCGTAGGTGAGGTCACTAACTGGGTAAGATGGAACATTTAGCCCAGAAACGTTCACCATGTTATTGAAAATCCTCTTTTCCTCTGTGAAGTCTTCTTGATACATCTTGGTTCAAATTCAGATACAGCAAGATCTCATTTTATCTTCTGACATGATTAACCTGGAATGTGAAAATATGTCTAGAAAAACAGAAAGTTTAAACACATTCTGTACCAATACAAAAGCAACCAAATGCCCACTACCGCCACTTAGTCATCTTCTGCTGTGCTTTTTCCCCTCATAATTCACCATTTTAGGAACAGGATACTAAACTGAACACAAATCTTCTCAAGCCTTTGAGGACATCTTCCTCTATTCTGTGTGCCTTCATCATACAAAAGTTTGTCTGTGTTACAGCTTTTCCAAAGTACTTTTGGACAATCCAAGCCTTTAGGAAGCCTTACCCCAATGACTGAGGGTTCATCTTCCTCCCAACCCCGAATCTTCCACCTTCTCCCACGCCCATGCACAGAAGTCCACCCCACCTCCACAAGATGCTTCTGCATATGAGACAGCACTTTACAGCTTTCGAGTCTTCATTAACTTATCCATGTCCAAAAAGAATTGGTGCTAGCCCATCCCACAAACTGCACTGCACCCCCCCTCCTTCTGCTTGTGCTGGCACTGGCTTGCTCCCCATCCTTCCACCTGCTCTCACTGTTCTTGGTAGGAAGAACTTTTCCCAGTTCCAGACCTCGGAAACAGTCTTTCACTATTTTCCTTCACTAAATATCTACATCACTTAAGATAACAAACGAAATTACTGAGTTTGCCTTATAATTGTCCCTATTATAGTATGTCTAACATTAGCATAGTACAGTATGAAGACAGGAAAGAAAAAAGAAACTTAATAGTGATCTATTTTGAGCAATTTTACACTGTCACCTACTCCTTAGAGTTACAAGTTCAAAAAATACTTGAAATAAATGGTTAAATTACAAACATAAACACAGTATCAGTAGCAAAGGAGTCTTTTTTGCAAGAACTACAGCTGTCCCCACTCCACCCATTTAAGATCAGTGAAGCTGCAGAGCAGTGCAGACCACAGGAACTGCAGGGCTCAAAACAGGCTCTGGCAATCAGCAGAGCAGATGCTAATGTGTCTTAGAGTTCCTGAAGGCTGTCTCTGTGCTTCCTTCATGACCTGATCACCCAGCTGGGTTCCCAAGCCTCAGAGCTATTTGTGCTGGGATGCTGCATCAGAAGAACTGAGGGTGGAGGCTCATGGCTGTGTACGGTTTGCAGACCCCATGGCTCAACAAAGCTACCTTACTTCCCAGTTTCATAGCCACAGCTCTGTGCCTGAGTGGTCTGGGGTGAAAGGGTGAGAAAGAAACTGTATGTCACTATGACAGCTCTTCAGACACTTAGGGATGTACTTGTCCTCATGCACCTATCCAGTAGGTGAAATAAAATCATTTTGATGTGAGGGGCTTCTCTTTGGATGCCAAGCAGGCAGTCTGAAAACACCATTAGAGTTTCCGTATCTTACCATCACCAGAGATACCCTGTTCAAGCCAGTAACTCTGCAGACACACATAGCTGAAATAAATCTTTGGGCTGGAAGCTGCTGTTGCAGTAATCAGTAATCATGTCCTGGATTATGTTCAATGTGGACAGCTCCAAAGTCAACAGCTTTAAAGAACACAGTTTTCAAATGCTACAGGAAACCCTAGTGATTGCTAACTGGGGAAGGCAAAATTAGAAATCGAAAGTGTGAATAAGAGTTAGAATTCTTCAAGAGGACTTAGATTTTTATTAGCCAAAGGTTCGAAAACTATACAACTGAGGTCAGTAAGGAACTGAAAACAACTTTTACTAATAAAAACTAAGGACAGAAAGGGATATACTATGGATATAATAGAACATATCCTGTCTTACCTTAAAGATTACACTTTTCACCCTCTACTAATGGATATTCTCTTTTGTATTTAATAAGCTTTTGTAGCAGCCTCTCTCAACCCCCAAAATGTTATAAACCCCCAAAAATGTTATAAATGAGTAAAGGTTATTGGGGCCCTCACAGGAAAAATTCAAAATATGGTGATGTGGTTGGCAGGACTAAAGGTGAGAGATGTGAGAACAAGCATATTAGATACAGTGAAAATCATGAAAAGAAAGAAAACTGAACTCTGTAAGAAAGCGTATTTGCTTGGAAACATGGGCAAGGATATTAGTAATCAGCCAGGTGCTGGGGCTTGAATCCAGCTGTCAGACATATACAGGGTTTTATTCCAAAATCCCTCTTATGAAGACACCATCTTTAAAGAGGGCAGGGAGCTACTTATTTAAGCAAAACCTCAGTTAAGTCTTAAATGAAAAAATTGAGCCTTAGCAGGCTGTCATTTTAGAGAAGCACATAGCAACCACCACTGACGAGGAAACTGCAAACCCTGTTTTTGAACGTGGTAACTTAAAGACAAGGATGAGGAACAAAATGAACTGGCTACCAAGAAAGCCGGGGGGATGGTCTGGAAGACACATACTCTCCAAAGATACGTTGACATGGCACTGGCAAGTGAAACATTAAAGCCTGCTTCAAGCAAAAGGTCAAAGTAGATACTCTCACAATTGAAGACATGACAAAACCAAACAGATCGTGCTCAGAACAAGCCCCAAAATAATGAGACAACACAGAAACTTCTTAACAACAGTAACTCAGAAAAAACAGCCCTCTAAATACCAATAATTCTCAAATTACTTTGCCCTGATTCCACCAGTACTTTGCCACGGAGACCACCATTCGTTCAGTTCTCTCTCACTGTGTTAAGTGAGGACGCAGTTATGACGCTGAAGTCTAGGCACAGGTTCTAGCCACCATCCAGGGTTTGCATTAAAGGACACCAAACATTTTAATACACAGCATAGTAACAACATCAAAGCTGACTCCCAAATCAAAGTCCCAAGCATGAATTTACAGAGCAGTGGAAACAAAGCTGTTATCCGTAAGACCATCTTAACTTTGGCATTTTAAGGAAGGATTTGGTACATGGCAAGTGCATCTCAGCAGGCTTAACAGGCTTGAAAATCTGGCCTCTAAGGATTATCTTTTCTATATGGGCCTCATTAAAATTAAAATAAAACTTCTTCACTAACTGCTCTTTCTTGAACACTTTCTGTAAATATTAACATCCAGACGTAATATCCAGAACAAAACCTCATCTCCACTTCTAGAATATTTGTAAAACTACTGATATAATTTTACTATGAGAGTATAATTTCATTTATCTTTGATTTTTAAACCTTGGGAAGACCTCAGTCTAATCAGAGATTATAAAACCAGTTAATGTATGAGAAGCCTGTTCCATAATTTTTATAATTTACCTTAGCACATAGTTAAGTAGTGCTGGTGTGCAAACACCTAAGTATTCTATCTAAATCTAAAGTGGTGGAGGAAGGCTAATGAATTGCAGTTACCAAAAAAACCGAAGTGAGATTACTCAATTCAGTGTTATGAGTGCTCAAACTTCAGCCTTGTTTCAGACCAGGACCTTCTGTGCATCTGATATAGCCAAAGGTTGAACAGGAAGAACTGAACCTATCAGAGAATCAAAGTCATGAGAGAGAAAGAGAGAGCAGGGGAAAGAGAGATCCATGAACTCCCAGCAGTAACCAGTGATGCAGACAGTCAAGATGATGCAGTCAAGATTTCAATGACAATGGCAGGGTTCCTTGGATTAAAATCAACGAAACCTCATTTTGATAGATAACAGGAACACCATCAGGCTCAAGAAATTTTATTTATAAAAGCCATGCAAAAAATTACATGAAAAACAGGATAAAACTTTTCAGTGGATTTAATCAGTTGTTCAAGTGAATGGTAAACCTAGCTGTTTGCTGAAATGAAGGACGGATGCATGGTAGCTAAAGCTCTGTGAAATACTCTGCAAATCTATGGGTATATATTAGCAACAGAATAAAACACTCCCTCCAGCTTCTGACAAAACTGAAAACATGGAAACAAAGACGTTAGTTAAACAGCCCCCTTCTGGAAGAATGCTAATTAACTTTTATAGGTTACATTTTCTTGATATACCAAAATCAAGATGACACAGCCATTTGTTTTCCCTGGCAAAGTCATGCACATCACTGATTATTCAGGTTTTGAAAACTGTGTATAATACATACTACCACCTACACAACAGCACAATGCTGACATTTCAGCACAGAACATGTTGAAGCAGTATTTCTGTACTGGAAAAAAGAACAACAAAGACATTTCCTAGAAGGTATCCATCAAATAGAAGAGAATAATGTATAAAACATGGGCCTTTTCTTAAGAGCCTGAGGTTACAGATGCTTTTTACACCACATCATGTTCCTAGCATAACAAAGCTGGCAGAAGCACCAGGTTGAAAAACGGAAAAGCAATTTTGTTTTGATCTTGTGGAGCAAAAAAGACTTACCAAGTTCTTGCAGTAATTTTTGTGAAGCAGAGTACATTTAAGGGAATTACAAACAAGTTGCCTAAATGTCTTTGTTCTGTATTCTTTCTTATTTTCAAACTGTATTAATTACTGCAGTCACCACTGTTAATAAGCCAAGACAAAATGACTGCATTTTTAATACTATATCGACCATCAACTACTTCTTCTGTTACTCCTGCATATGAGAGAGCCTTTACTTTTCATCCATGAGAAAATCCAAGTGAACCTACACAGTCGTACAATTATACAATTGTTCCACCCAGGTAGGTTCCTGATCACTCAGAAAAAATGGACAGAGCCTCCTTTTAGAATAGGATGCTCCCTGCTAAGCAAGGGAGGCACTCCCTGCTCTGCAGGAGCCAGATATACTGGGCATCACCTGAATGAATCCCTGCTGTAAATTGGGTGACTTGAGTAAATTCAGCAAGGTCCACTGGTCCAAAAATGGTGCAAAGGACATAAAACCCAGGCTGGATCCTTACAGCATTTGCACTAGCACTAGAGTGAGGAACTATCTATGGCTTCTAGGGAGAGGTGTATGCCAGGTGCTCTCACACACAAAGCAAAGAAACACGGTAGAGCACACAGACCAGGAATCCAAAGTGTGGACTAACTCCTCACTGAACTCTTGACTAATCAGCTTGTAAGAAGAGTTTCAAGTTTCTGACAACACTGTATGTGCAATAATAAACTGAATTTCCCCATAACTTTAGTGGCAAACACCCAGCATTTTTATTTCAGTGAGGTCTTGTTGAAATAATAGTGATTTGAGCCCCAGTGTGGCTCCATCCCTGCAGGCACAGAGTGAAGATGACCTACTTGTACCAAGCAGTAGAACACTCAACCACAGACTGCGTGATTTAAAGACATGAATTAGAGATTATCAAGGCAGCACACATACAGCAGGCTTCCAGCACTGCCATAGCTGCAGCAGCACAAAGACTGGTAACAGTTTGGTTCCTCTAAACTTTTTTTGTGATTTTTTTCTTTTTTTCTTTTTTTTTTTTTTTTGAAGAAAAAATGAAAGGGAAAGGGAAAAAACAGAAGCTCAGATGATCATACATGAACTCAGAAAACATATTCATTTCAACACATTAATACGGAGTTGGGCTTTGCTTCCAGTTTTACACAAAGATCTCCAAGTGCCTGAATTGATGATAAATGGTAATTGATGGTAGAAAAAAGGGCAACCGATATAAATCAGATTTAAGGAAGAAAAAAAGAGATACCTTTTTCTTTTAAAACTTACTGATTGTCATAAAGCTGTAGACTGACGAGACCTATGTACTGATATTATTTAAAAGATATGTATCATGAAACATTTATCAATTTAACGAAGTTTAATTTTTGACACCAAAGAGTACAGCTAAATTAATGTAAAGCTCACATCAAAATGAGCACCTAAAATAGCATCTACAAGAGTTAAACCAGAGTTAAAGGAAAATTATTTATTTACAAGCATACATTATGTATCAGTTGTAGTTAACTAGTATGCTAAGATTGCAGGAATGTTTAAACATGGTAGTAATCAAAGGATGGTTGGGGTTTTCAGTCTACCATTCTCTTCTTATGAGCTCTCTTTGTTTCCAGAAGATTTACCACCTGTTATACCCCAATTAAACTACCTACCCTACACCTTTTCCATTGTACACCCAGAAGTTACTTTCTCAGGTGCTTACAGTTCTCATTTTTACTACGCATACACATTTTATTTTTTTTTTCATACTAGAAGGAACTATCTTGCCCTAAAGCGATCAGAAGAAATTCCACAAAATTCACTGATAACAAACTGTGGCCAGTTCCGTGCAGCTGAAGGCTACCAAAGGAGCTACTCATGAGACAAACTCAGGATGGATTTTCTTAAATAAGTACCATCTCAGTTTCCAGATGACCCAAGCAAACAAAAAACGCTACAATGTCATAAAATCTTTGTGGCTCAAAATCCACTTTGCCACTCTTAGCAACTATGTGATTAGTTTTGTCATGTGACTACAGAAAATTTACATCTGATGCAGCCCACAGCTGGAAGACAGAAGTCTCTGCTTTCAAATGAAAAAAGACTCTAAAGGCTTCAGCCTTCTTCTTCAGTAGAGCATTTCTGTTCTAAGACAACAGAATTACACCTCCCCATCTTTTTTAATGAAAGGAGAATAAGCTTCAGACTGTTTTTAGAAAGCTAGTATCCCACTTGGAAACACCAGATTGGACTCATCAGCAGATGTGGTTAAGCACAAGCGTGCCAGTTTATGGACAGAAAAATAAAGGGTGGGTTTAGCAGAGGACAGTGAGTGTGCCAATGGTGGCTAGCCACAGGCAGCTGCTAGCATTATAGACCCAGAAAGGAGTTTTGAGAGACAAGTCACAGCTTCACAGTGTTAGAAGTGAGAAAAAAAAAGGCTGACTCATGATCAGGGCCATGTGTCCAGTATGATTCCATGCAACCCATACAGTTCAAATATATGCAATATTGCATATAAAATGAAACTTAGAATTAGTGCTAGCCTTTTAAGATGTCAGCTAGCATGAGTATGCAGATGGAAGTGAAAGTTCTATTTTTAAGTAACCTCAGTTACCAACAAGAAGTGGTCTCATTCTCTGCAAACTTCTAGGCAATTTAAATTAAATTCCAAACATTGAATTGTAAACTCTTCAAGAATCAATGAGTCAAGACATTTTAGCTGTATGAAAACTGAGCTTTGAAATTCTGTTCAAAGCATAAAATTAGTGCCACATTTTTTTCCCCCAAGAATTAGTAGAACTAAGGCAAGGAAATGCTACTGCATATTCTGTATCATACCATCAAACGAGAAATTCACATTTACCTCAGCAAGAAAGTGCTGATCTGTCAAAAAACTTGAGCTTTTGCTCCACTTAGAAGCTCAAATCCCCCTAAAATAGGAAACTATTCAATGGCTTAAAAGGAAGGCATTGCTTCATCAATTCACTGAATCAGAACCTAACACTCATTAACCCCAACAAGTAGTATTCGTAACATGGTAGTCACCATGTAGAGATAGTGAACCACTGAAAGCAAAGTCCAGCAGAAGCAAAGATTTTGTGTCAGGCTGCATGTCTTTAGCATCAAGATTTCCACACCTGCCCGTATGGCCTGGTATACCCTACTTGTCAGTAAACACTATGTAAGCAAACGCACCTCGAACAGACACACTAAGCTGGTTCCTCAACCAGAAAGAGCTACTACAGCAATCTCTTCTGCCCCCCAAGATATTGCTGCTAGAGGGCTTCTGCAGGCACAGCTACAGTGGGGTGAGAATAGAGACAAATTCCAGCCCTGTCTAATGAGGCCAGGTAGGCAAAACTTTGTTGGTGTTCAAGACGTCACTGACAAATTCAGTGACTGTGACTCTCCCTAGAGCACCCTTAAGGACTGTGTATTTTCATCCTGCAATGTAAAAATTCAAACCTCTCTGTGTAATAAAATCCAAAGCCATTTCTTAGTAGAAGCAGGACCACAAACCAGACCTCTGTCTTCTTTTCAAAGACCCACAGCAGCAGGATTTGCTGTGGTTTTGAACAGTTTTTCTTACTGCAGAAGTATTTCAGTTGTTACCAATGTGTTATAAACCACAAAAATGCTAAATCTACATGCACCACTTACAGAAGAGATTATTTCATTTGGCTATATGATAATGCTGCAGCCACTACAGAAGCTCTATGCTGTGAGCAAATATCTAAAGTAAAATCCTGGGCTTGCTGAAATGGGTGGAATACCTCAAATGTCTAAAGTAAGGCCAAAAAGTCATGTTGAACACTGCAATAATACAAAGTCTGATAAGGATCTGTTATCATTCGTTAAGTGCTTTAACCTAAGATTAGGAGAATTAGAGGCCTAAAGAGTAAAAACACCAGCTGTAGTAGATATTTTATAGGGAAGAAGATAAGCACAGTAAATAACAAAAGGGACTTGAGATAAAGAAAATGCTAGACTGAATGACAGAGAAACTGCCAGAAAAATCAAGGAAGATTTAAATGCACTAATTTTTTACTCTGTCTAAAACTGTTGAAAATCAGTTTGATCAGCCAGTCAAGAAGATTACCCTCGTGTCAGGGCAATGACAGAATTATATAAATGAAGAGAATAGTGACGGCTCTAATGCCTTCCCTGAGTGAAGGAAGGAGTCCTGCAGAAGTGTTGCAGGAAAAGGCAAGGAGCTTTCAGGCAACTCTTGACCAAGTTGAAGATAAGAAGGGACTACAGCATAGCTCAAGGGCAAAGTTTCAGGCTAGACAAAAAACCCAGCAAAACAACCCCAAATATACCTTGATTTAACATAAACCAAGTAAAATTCATATACAGCAATAATTACAAATCCAGTGGGTCAGTAAACTCCATTAGGATTCAGCGTAAATTTTCTTCAAAGGCCAGAGCACAGGGATTCATAGATGCTGTTCACTCCCAGGTATGTTTGACTAATAGCTGCCATCTCATTCTCGGTCCTTGAAATACATTCAATCATTTTAGGATGTTCACAAAACCTAATACTGTCCTCAAGCTGAAAATAACAGTACAGTCCTGGGTAGGTGGGTGCTTAGGTTGGTGATCAGTATACTGAACAAGACTTGGGGGAGAAGATGGGTACAAATGGATAACTGGGGGAGCACGAGCCTTTGGGAAGGCTCAAGTGTTGAAGTCCCTGTTCCTTAGATCTGCAGAAGCAGCAAGCTCCCAGCATGAGCTGGGCTGTAAAGGAAGTGATAATACAAGGATGAAGTGGGATGGGGAGAGATCAGCCATGACCACAGGACAGTGCAGGAGGTGGGATGAAATTTCTCTTCCTGCTACATGTTGACCACCCTAATTCACCCTGTCATCCTCCCTACTGCTGAATGGAGATGCACTCCTTCACAACCTGCTTTTGTGTTTCATCCCATCAAGTGAGAAATAAATCCTATCCAAGGAGAGCAAAGGGGAAATAAAGGGCAATTAGAGACACTGGGCGTTAAGAAGTCACTCACATCTGCTGACAGCTATGTTGAGAAACCAGGCGGAATTGCCAAGTGACTCACCAACAAAAAGCGTTTCATTTTTTTATTGTCATTTTATCTACGGAAAATCCCCTTACAGGTTCCAGTGTGATAAAAGCAATTAGCAAAACCCACTCAAATGAAACAAAGAAGGGTCTCATTAGCCTAGCTTACTCCCTGAGCAGAGCAATGGGAATTCAAGAGGACAGTTCCTACACAACACAGTGAATTCTGTGAACAGCAAAAAAGCAAATTGAGAAATCAGGAAAAAAAAGCACTCTAATACCTAGAAGAAAAAAGGGATCATACAAAATATAAAGCCAGCTGAAAGAGAAAAAATGATAAATACAAACTTCATCCTTTATTGACATAAATCTAGCATTACCCACCAGCCAAACTCTGCAGTTAGGTTATAACGATTATTAGCAGAATTGCAGTAAGGCCCAAGGACCTTATTTATATTAGAGAATCCAAATGTGCTGGTTGCTTTCCATATACAGAGCAGAGAAATTTAGCATGAAAAATCATACTTATTGAAGCTGCTTTGACCAGCCCAACATTGGAAAATGAAAGAGATGCCCATGTTCTGCACTATCTTCCAGTAAAATTCATTCTTTTGAAGACAATTAACTGACCTGTCCCTTCCACAATCTTAAGAGAAATTAACTGACTGCCATGAGCAGGAAACACTTTCCAGTAACTTGCTGCCTTTGAGGAGATAAATTGATATTTGTCACAAAAAGTAAAAAGAAGCATCTGATACAGCAGGGCTGAATCTATAGCTATACCTGATCAGCGCGCCTGGGACTAAATAGGATACCAGAGGTACAAATGGTCATAGGTGGTAACAGCAGGGATTTTGTCACCCAGAGGCTTGGGTTCTGCCCACTGAGAAAAGCTATGGGGTGTGGCGATGTCCTGCATGTGTGGGTGTCCTAGGGCAGCCTTCATCTTGGAAGCCACCACCATCATAGACACATGGAGACTTCCATCTCCTACCATCTCCAACACTGCAGTCTTTCACCGAAAACTGAGCCCAGTGTGATATCTTAAGGCTCAGTGACTGAGGAATCAAAACCATATCTCTATTGGACATTTCTAACACCATCAATTGCCTACAAAGTTACAACTATAAGCATACTGATTTGTTGGGGTTTTTTCTCATGTTCTGATGATACAAATCATCTGACATTCCAAATTAGCACATTGTATTTGTGCTGAAAAATCTTCTTGGGCTTTCATTTTGATGAAATGAACCTTATCACTACAGTTTAAGTTGCTTTATCTCTCACATTTCTATTTTATATAGTGCATTTTTGTCTCTGGAACTGTTAAAACACAATTTGAAGGCATGAGATCACACATATGCCTGGCTCCTAAACAATAGTCTCAGAGGTATTATTAATAAGAATATACACTGAAATAACGCGCAAAACAAAACAAGATTTTTTTTTCGTATCTAAGCAAAAAAATGAAGCATTTGTTCATCTGGTCCCATCTGAATTATCTCTGGTTTTTATAGTGTTAGTTAAAACCTGGCTGCTCTTCTTTTTTCCCCAAACAAGCCAGCAAGCATGCAACGTAAAGACTACAGATCAGAAGCAGGCACCACACTTACACTGGTCCACCCAAATGTTCCTGGAGTGGGGAGAAAGGATAGATGGCAAGTTGCTTCAGTCCCTACTAACTTGCCATTGAGACACAAATAAACATGTCAGATGAGCCTGTCTGCACCTTTAAGCAGGTATTTTTTTCTGCAGCAGGATTCAATACTTGGAACAGGAGATGGCCTTCTTTGTTAGTTTTGGATGCCATCTTAGGCTATCTTTCATCACTTCTAATTAAATCTTGTCAGTGTTTAAAAGGACATATGCATCCACTAATGACACTGAATTCACCCCCTTTCTTAAAGCAAAGACAGAATGGTAAGAACAACCTACAGGATAAGCACTGGACTACTCATCACTCAAAGGAAAAAATAAACCAAATGCAGAAAATCTTTCTGCATTTCAAGCAGGACTGTGTTCAAGCAGAATTTAATGTAGCTGATGCAGGAGACACTGCAATGGCCTAAACTATGCAGGAGATAAGACCGGACAGGTCACAACAACTGTGCTTTATTGGACACCTGTCCTGAGGGCAAAACAGTAGGTATGTCCTACTTCTGCAAATGAGATCGTGAAGCCAGAAAGCCTGAACTTTCTTCTGAGCCCAGCAGATCTCAGCATTGTCTATTTTAGCTTCTTACCACTGCAGAGCCAATAGGAGTTAAATGCACAATTTTATTTTAAAGTCTTCATAACAACGGGAGTTTAAGGCTCTAAATTTATTATAGCTGATATGGTTCTATCTGAGGAAGTCCACAGGTTATGAAAAAAAAATCCCTTCACTCCTAATGTGGTATTATCAAATAGGATCTAGCAGCATTCTCACTATACAGGATGAAAGAAACTAAACAGCTTACAGAAAAAAAGATAACTCTGACTCATTCACATATGCAAAATTTCTTTGAAGTTTAATTATAATTTTTGTATCTTAAAGCAGCAACACCAGAAATTCAGCTGTCTATTCAACCACAAACCAGACATTGCGCAAGCAGCTGTTTCCCAAGCCACTGCATGCTGACATACACGGGAAACCTCTCCAGTCCTGCTGCGATCAATTCTGTGTCGCTCCTTAGCAGCGACAGAAAATTTAACCTGGCTTTAAAGGATACTACGTGCAAGCCTCTAGGACACAAACTTAGAATTTCCCTCATTTGGTACTCAGAAGGAGCCCAGGCTCTGAACCTGGCTTGCTGCACTTGTTCCAGGGCCTGGAAATTAATCTCCATCAGTCACGCATGCTCTGATGGCAACTATTACTGAAAAGCCCAAACAGTTTGGTGCACTGTCATGCACCGTAAGCTTAATTTCATCATCAGATACACACATCTAATTCCTATTGCTGTTGAATTAGATTCTTTCAGGCATGTATTAGGGTTAAGAAGAGCACCACATATAAGCCTGCTGTCCCAGTACTTTCATTTTTTCTCCCTGTTTGCCCCAATATCAATTCTGCGCTTTCATCACATTTTACAATTGATTCTTGGATGACTCCTGAATTGAGAGACATTTTCGCTTCTTGTACAGATACACAGCTGCTCCTTTTAAATGGGAATCACATACAAACATTGCAGTGCAGGCTCTGGCAATATGCCTTGCCCTCAGCTGTAGGGCTTGGGAATTCACTATTTAAGCAAAACGGTTATTGTGCTGAACACTAACCCAGACATCTGAAAATCTTTTAAAAAATTGAAAAAAGTCCCATCCAATAGAATAACAGAAGTTTTTGAAAGGAATAAGGAAGAAACGCCTACTCCATTGGAAACGTTTTACAAATGCAGTAATGACCAAAACAAAAAATCTTCCAAGGAGGCTTCTTCTTTCTTAATGAAGTGTAAGTCTGAGATGAGTAAGTATCACAGATCGATACCTGAACAACTGAAGGAAAGAATTATACCTTGTCATCAATCCACTGTTTGAGCTATTTTCAGAGAAGCTTCCCAAACGTGACTCCCAAAGCTTATCATGATGAAAAACCAGCTGGAGAGAATTAGAATGGCTATGATCTAGCATACCAGAAGCTCTGAAGTGGAGCTACTGTAACCTAAAAAAACATGCCAGCACTAAAGAGGAAAACATGGAACAGTGCTTCCCAGCTGGGGAAGCGGTGACCAAACGCTACTGTAGCATCAGTTGAGCAGACCAGCAATGGAAGTTGCTCAAATCTTCTCCAAGCAGATATCAACAATTGTCCTTCTTTCAGCATCCTGCTTTTGTTAACCAGATTAAATGAAGATGTCTGAAAATACTTTGATTTTCCTTGTGGCCCTATTAGAAAGTTGGAGACCATGTCCCTGAAGGCTTCAAAGACTACAGTATTACACTGTGACAAAGGGGTAAATCCATCGTTCTGCTGGCATGCATACAAAGGGAAAAAAAGTACAAAAAGACTGAAATACTGGCTTCTCAGAAACCTCATTTTAATCACCAATTCTCCATTAATTCTGTCTAATGTGCTTCAGCAGCAGCAGTTTGTCTTCTTATGGAATATACAGGTTTCTTTGGGGTTTGGTTTTTTTTAAAAGTAATTACTGCCAGAGCTAATAATTGGAAAACTTCTGCATTCTCACACAGTGTTGAAAAGAGACCATTATTTTTTTTCTAAATACTGCAGCACTTTAAAAAGTAATAAAAATCTGGCAATTTTCTATTCTTCCAATTTTTTCAACATATCATTCAAAATTTTCACTTTTTTTTCCTATGTTTTTATGCAAGGCAAGTAACATAAGAATTTGTAATGACTACTCAGGGAAAATCTGGGCAAGGGCCTTCTGAGAAGCAAGAAACTGGGGTAAGGAAAGAGCAGGCCACTAATTGCTTTCCTAGGGAGCCACAAGAAATCAGATAAGCAACCACACTCAGCAGTACCACACTCTGTCTTAGCCATCAGTAGCAGATCGATTCCCATGGATGCAGAGTGAGGCTGTCAGCAAGTAACACGAGTAGCTTGTGACAAACGGGCACAGGCTCTTTGGATGCCATGGACCAGGAAGGAGATGCTTCTTCAACTTCCCGCTATGGACGTAAGCCTGCAACGTGCTGGGCTTTCACTTTAGCATGAGAAAGGGTCAGCTGTGTGACAGACAGGACACTCCTCTAACATCCCATTTTAGCTTCATTTTGCTTCTCTATTCTTCTTTCACATGCCTCCACAGGGCTTGAGCAAGCCACCCCTTCAGGACACCATGCAATACTTTCCCAAATCAACAGGGATATGCTCGTTGCAGTCAGCTAGAATCCCCTGCCACCAGGCCTACAGTATGAGAGCACACTACTTTTTAAAGAACATTAGAATATTGCTTAGGAAACTACAAGATTAAATCATGAGAAGCACAACCATAGCATTTTTCTGCTGATTTGAATTACGAATAGAAAGTACGAGCAGTTAAGAGGAAACAAGATATGTTCTATATGAGAGCCAAGATTTTTTTGCCTGACATGTGCCAAACAAGGAGAAGAAACAGAAGAATCTGGCACCATTAAAAACAGTTTGTGGAGAAAGGAACTGAATATCTACAGCCAAGCTCCATGTGGTTTGTAAAGAGGAAACTTTTGTTTTACGGGACTCTCAGTCAGCCAAAATTCTCCCAGACGGCGTGCAAATGGATATTAGCCTAAAAACCTAAACGCATCTTGTAGAAGGATCAGTAAATGGTTGGGAAAGAAAAGGAACACTACTGAAGTTTTAAATCCGAAGTAAAAATCTGCCTCGTGGTTGAAAAAGTTAGTTTACCAGACAGCTATAATGTCATATATGGTAAGCGTGTTGGAAAGGAAAGACAGCGAGTTAAAGCACAAAACTAGAAGTCAGGAAAATGAGTTCCAACCCTGGCTCCACTACCAAGTAGCTCTATAAAACTTGGATAAAAGAGAAGAAGACTGCCAACTTAGCTGTGAGATTTTCCCTAACTTCATATAGTGTATTAACATTGCACTTATGCTGTTTCTTTTAGCTTCTATATTTCCCCTACTCCCTGGCATTATGATGTACTAAGCAAAATAAGTGACTAGATGGAGTACTGAGAACAGTTATATTACTTTACCAAAACAAGCCCTGCCCAACTTCTTAATCAAAATACTTGACTAAAAAAAAAACCCAACTCAAAACCAAAAAACCCAACAATTTTATATGGGACTGTAATTCTGATACACGAGTTAAATACTAAAGCAGCTGACATGACTCAACAGCTTAGCTGAATATTGTGAGAAAATGTGGCATTTTTGGCCTGAAACACTAACTAGGACCTGTATTTCAGCATACAGGAGAAAGTGAATGGGCAGGCAACAGTTCCTCAGCACATATTGAGTGGTTATACCACGGGAGAATTTTTTTCAGCTTCTCTGATAACTGCATATGCTGTGAAGCATTCAGCTGCGCTATCAGTACATAAAGAAGAGGTCACATTGACCTCCAATTTACAGGGGAGGAATTGAGGCGAAGTCCACAGGCAAGACTGCAAGTTCAGTCATTCCTTGCCAGGGAGTCAGAGGCCCAGGTAGGTTCACGGGCTGGGACTCCAGTCTGTCCTGC
Organism: Psittacula echo; assembly: GCF_963264785.1. Lineage (NCBI taxonomy): Eukaryota > Metazoa > Chordata > Aves > Psittaciformes > Psittacidae > Psittacula > Psittacula echo. The sequence goes on from NC_137737.1 coordinate 124,292,839, forward strand.
CTGGCAGTTTACTTCTCTAGTTACATCACCAACAATTAAAACACATCAGGTGGCAAATTTCACCATTATGCTTAAAGGAGGAGTAGTTAATATCTCCTGTAAGAGTATACTAGGATTAAGATTTGCCCCATTTGTGTCTTCCTTCACACCAGCCTTCATATGTAACATTTCAGCCAAGTTTTGCCAATGAGCGTGTTTTCCTCCTCTAATGAGAGTAGTAAGCATGAATCTCATTTTTGAAGCACCCTGTATTTACCTGCGTTTTCCTCATTCATACTTTTAGGACTATCAACTTCGAGGAGGAGTAAAAGGGTTAATCGTTCAGTACTTTCTGTAAGCTATGTGCATTTGTGTACAGTACTCTAGATGGATGCTCCACGCTTCATGTTGCACTGGAATAATAAAAAGAGCAGAAAGCAATTCCCTTTAATTCTTGCACTTTAATTTTATTTCCTCCAAAGAATAATGAACAGAAGAAATGAAAACCTAGCACTTCTAAGGAAAAAAAAAAAAAAAAAAAAGAAAAAAAATTATAGGCATTTTCCACAAAAACACTGAAAGGAAAAACCCCTGTAAAAGTAAAAACCATTGTATTTTATTGAGAAACCCGAAGCTAGCAGTTCTTATTGCCACTAAAACTATCTGCGCCACAAACACATATGCATTTACCAGAATGGCATCTACTGATGGGTTCTGGATGCTAATCAAAACCAGACCAGGCACGAACTAAAGCTGAACAACCCCTGACAAAGTAGGTCAAGAAAACTGGGAGGGAAGGGAAACTGTTGCTAGGTGGCAGTGTACCTTAAGCAAAGAATACTGTAAACCATAGATTATTGGAAAAGTTAATTATGAGCTAACAAAGGTGTCATATTCAAAGCCTTGGTAGGAAGAGAACCCAAGATGTACATGATACCCAGACTACATATCAGAAGGATGAGAAGCTGCAGTGAAAAAAAGAAATAAGAAAAAGGAAAAAAATATCTTGGGACTCTCAACATAATGGCTCTCTAGCTCTATTAGTGCCATAAGAACACCAAAAGCCAGCGAACTGAGTCTTGTACATCTTGAGAAGGCTACAGGTTTGCTTGGGTTTTTTTGACTTTCACTAAGCTCTTACCAGAAGCAGCAAGCAGAGAAATAAGCTTCCACCGCATCTTGGCAGAGCAGTGAAAAGTTGACAGAAAACGCAAGTGTGATGGTGAGAAAGAAAGGGTTTTTAAGGCTACTTAAGAAACAGAACTGTTACTTTTCTGCCTTAAACAGTTCCAGTCTTTAGTCTCAATCTTTTCAGAGTAGAGGAAGAGTGGACAATGACATTAAACAAAAGGAGGTCATGAAAACACATGCTCTCCCCAGAGCTCCAACCAAAAGGATAGAGAAAAAGGCTTCTGTAAAAAGACAAGGTAAGAAGGGAGAGGCTAGATTTTCCTGGTATCCTTCTCTCTGTCCTTCCTGATGTTCCCTCCAACTGAAAACTACCTTAACATATTGCCTAAATTAGCAAAAGTGGTAAAAAAGACAGGCTGATGACATCTTGTGAACTACAATTCACTTGGTAAGAGAGCTGTTAGCAAGCTCACAGCTTGTCACAGAGAAGGATAAGATGTTCTTGAAGGCAAAGACAAAATCTATATTCTTTTCAACAATATCTGTCTAGGTTCAAGAGAGCAATTTTTTGGAAAAGTATCTTAAATGAACGAGATTGTATAGATTGGAGGTATTTTAGGGGTTAGAATAAAAGAGAAAAATGAAAGACGCTTTGCTTCAACGAGGCTTTAAATTCAAAACTTAGGCCATAGCAAAATCCTTTCTGAGAAATGTATCAAATTCTTTGTATGTTGATTTTAATCTACAATTACACTGTTTAAGCTTTTTATATACTATATTCTGATGCATTAGAAACTGGTCAGAAATAATATATTAGAACATATTTGCTCCGTTTAACCTAGCATGTGAATTCCTATACTGCTGTACAATAAAACCCACAAAGGTTACATATGCCATACAGCGATTGTATCATTCCATGCAAGCAATCCTGACTGTGAAGCTCATTCCTGATAATTAATACCAATCCCACCAACCTGTGGAGTTCCAGAGGGAATCATTTTTACAAACTCCTTCACTGGTGTTGCTCTTGTAGGATGCGTTTTAACTTTCCAAGCAGAGATAAATCTACAATGAGTATTTCTAGGTTGGGTCTGTATCTTTTTTGTCTGATGAACTTTAGGATGCAAACCTCAGGACAGCAGGATCCAATTTCAATGGATAAATACGGATACAACAATCTTAGTTTCATTTCTCTCCATCCTCCCCTTTCCCAAAGCCAGTGGTTTTAATTGAAGCCTGATTCTCCTCCTCTTCCTGGTAATTTGCAATGTCTGCCCCACAAGGAGGGAGGCAGGGAGCATCCCAGCCTCATCCCCAAACTGTTGGTTACAATCTGTGACCATCTTCAGTCACAGGCATGCAATAGACACTAGCAGTCAAAAATAAGCATCAGTTTGAGCAACAAAAAGTAGAATAGTACTACACCTACAGAAGTAACTAGGAACCAACCCCTGCTGATTTTGAGGGCCCTTCCCTGACTTGGGCAGCTTTACTACTGGAAGATGAGCAGGAGTTGGCTTCACCTGCTGTCTCACCTCCTGCTCTGTGAGACTCTTCATAGCTAGAGGAAAAACAGTTTGAAAACAAAAAGACCCACATAAAGCTGGAGCTGACTTAGACATTTTATGAAGACAAAAGAGACCAATCTATACAATCTCCAGGCTAGGAAGTCATCAGGTTTTGCTATAGCTGAAATACTTTCGTGAAGCAGCACAAAGGAAGCTCTCTCTGGAGAAAAAACATTTCCCAGCGAACAGCCTAGATAGGCTTTTCTTCATTAACCAGTAAGACTGGGATCTTTCTGTAGCATGCAGAAGGCACTGAGCCTCATCTGACACCGAAGTTTAACTCAAAATTTTCTGTGATTAAGGAAACTTTTGCTCTGTTTCTTCACCATCTGTGATACGAAACCTGGCAAAGACTCCGATTAGTTTCCTTTGTGTTATTACTGCCACCAGAACTCATATGATAAACATTAATACAAAAGGAAATTCCACTTCCCTTTTTTGCAGTCTCCAAAGAATAGATCTAAATACTTAATTAAGAACACCGGTACTGAACTCACCCTGCAATCCCTTAAAGCCAGATTACACCAACCTCACTACAGGAAAAGGCAATGGCAGATTAAGTTAATACAACACCTCTCCTGACAAAATATCTCCAGTAATGAGCACTCAGCCTGAGAGGAAACAAAGCAGGAGCACCTCACTCCAAGTTAGACAAAATCCTGCAGCATCTGCTTAAGGAACATCAGTGATGGATTTGGAAAGGTTTTTTCTTCTGGGACATACAAACCCTCATTACACTCCTGGACACATTTACTCTCAGAGTAGGGGGCTGTGTTTCACCTTGGTCCAGAAGGACAGAGGTATCATCCGACAAAACAAACTTACAGAACTCTGAAGTGCAAGTTAGCACTTAGTGGTGCATATTTATTTACTTAAACTCTTCATTTCTATACATACGCACTTGATTACTGTTGCTATCCTTACCCTGATGGAATCCATGCATGGCTGTAGTTAAGATGCTAAAACTGATTATCCTGATAAAGTTTATCTTAGTGCCTTAAACATAACAATTCCCTTTTACAGAGTTTCCACACTGGTACGAGCACACGAACATTAGGGCAACATAGCAATTTCTATAGAAACACATGCATAGATGAAGTAGCAACATTTTATCTAGCATAGGCAATCTCTGCAAAACCAGAGAAGTTTGTGTTTCTGTCCCAACAGGTATGAAGCATGACAACCTTCGCTTTGGCATTTATTCAGTAATTTTCCAACAGCTCAAATGTCAACAGGTTCCCAAATGGTTTTTGTGGATTTCTGAGGGGGGCAGCCCTGCCTGCCGCTGGGTTTGTTAGATTCAAACAGAATACAGGGAAAGAAGAAACCTGACACATGAAGGATACATGGGGATGGACAAACAGGTAAGGGGCAGATAAGCAAGGGGAGATCACAAACTTGCACCAAATCTCAGGAGCATGAACTCATACCCATTTTTAAACATGTTGTGCCCATAGTACAGCCTTTCTTCCTGCAGCTCAGATGTGGCTGCTGATGGCAGCCAGGCTGCTGCCAGGCATCTCTCAAGACCATGCCCAATTTCTTTAGTGAATAAGAAAAATTAATTCCACATTTTGCTGGAGCAGGATAGCACTTCAACACCAGCACCTTATACTGAGGTCTGTGCTACACAGATGTTGATGGTTTTTTTCACTTTTTATTTCCAGTTGCTTGCAAGCTAGTGCTTTGTACACTTCTTTGAGAAACAGCACAGGATTTAAAGAAGTAGTTTATTAATCAAACAGCAATTTCCTTTATTGGACAAGACAGTATGCCTTCCTGCTGAGACCTCCTATATAACATCATTCTGTGGTAGCACAAATGTTCAGACAATTTTGCTATAAACTCTAAAAGCACACTTAAAAACCTCTACAGCCACAAGGGTTTTAAAAATAACTCAGAATACGTTCTTTGATCCTTTCTCCATCCCACTTACATCTGGCTGAAAACTTTACAAGCAAGAGCTTTTCCTGTTTCCATTTTCAAAAATTCAGTCTTTTACAATTCTACTAGAATTTCTACTAACAACAGGCACAATTTTATATGCTTTTTGTTTTCTGTGCTGACCTCCTTCAGGGAGCTAAACTTGCAGGAAACTAAACCTGTCAAAAAAAGTAAGCATTTTTTTTGCTGGTTTAGCTCCCAGAACCAGCTCACACGGGGGCAGATAAGCAGCAGGGAGAAGGATTTGGTAATCAGCTATCCACTCATCTTCAAAAACATGAAGCTGCATCCTAAGCTACTCTGTCAAGTAGTTTCTCTTACAGGATGACCCCACTCGAATGTGGGGATGGATGTCTTCTACTTAAAGGAAGGATTGGGCTCTATAACTCAAATCACATTTATTAATGACTCCAAAACAGACATCATGGAAATAGCCCACCTCTGTTTACAGTCAGTGACAGATGCCTTCTGGAATCAAACCAAGAATTTTCACTACTTTTCTCTGTTATTTGATTCATTCTATACATGATCCCAAAGTTTGGGTTATTAGTCTAAAAACTGACTTTCTGACTCTTGTTCAGAGGCTAGTACTGCAATTTCTTTTCTGCATTTATGCATGTCTAAACCTTCCAAAAATAACTTTCAATGATTAGGAAAAGCAAATGTTTACCATTTAGAATTAAATTTAGTATTTGCTATGTGTTTCATTACACAAATTAAAACCATAAACAAACAATATAGTAAGTACTGATTCCTCCCCTTCTTCACTCGTCATCCTCCAAGCCTTTACACACATTTATTCATCAGCTGCAGTAGAGAGACACTGAAGAGAGCGTGAAGTATTGCAACACAAGTGAAAAGTATGGGGTAAGGGGTTAGCATATAAAGAAACAGGTATTGCCCAGGAACAGAAGAAATAGTTCTAGACAGCACTTCCTTCCCCCAAAAAAAATTCCTCCCCAAAACCTACAACTTCAACTTAAAGCGTCCCACAATACGTGTGTACCCTCTGTGACCCTTTAGCTGAAACAAACTAAAACCAACACTATCAACTAAAGAGACACAAAGAAAAGTCACCCACATGACCCGAGTTCTAGAGGCTTTGCTATTACCCGTCAGCTACTCATCACCAAAAAAACCAGGCAGCGAGGGCCGATGTTGCAACTCAGCAGCGGTATTTGTCCACCCTGCCTCTGCAGGTCAGGTCGGTGCACCCTGGACTCTACGGGAAGGCTTTCAAGTGCCGCACTGGGTCTCTTTTGCTACATAGGGCGCACAAGTTAACACCCAGGTTTTCAGCAAACCGAAGAGTCAACCATCTTCACACTCCGAACTGCCAGGGGCCGGGCTGAGCACTCCGGGCACCCCTTGTTTTGGAGCACCTAGAAAGGCTAGACCAGCTTCCCCGGGAGCCCATGAATAAGCGGCGTCCCCCACCCGCCAGCCAAGTTTACAGCCGCTGCCGCCGTCCACAGCCCCGCGCCTCCCCGCCTGCCCCTCGCTCCTCCCGCGGCCCCGCGCTCGCCCCGGCCGCTGCAGGGGGCCATGGACCGCCATCCCCCGGGGCCCTACCGCCTGTCCGGGCTGGGGGCGGCGGTGGCGGCGGCGGGCGCTGATAGGGCTTCCCAGCGCGGAGGGGCGGGCGGAGGGAAGCGCGGCCCAATGCGTGGCTCCGCGGCGCCGCGCCCGCCTCGCAGCCCCGCTACCCTGGCGCGGCCGTGAAGGAATGCGACGGCAGCCCCCCGTCATCCCGGTACCTTTTTCTTCTGCAGAGCAGGCATACGGCCCAGAGAAGCAGGGCAGCGGCAGCCGCTCCGCCATACGTGCCGAGCTGCAGCGCGTCGGGGCCCATGCCGGCAGCGCTCGCCTCGGCGGCCACTGATGCCTCGCCGCCGCCGGGGAGGAAAGTTTTGCCCGTCCTCCTGCTCCCCGCAACAGAGGCGCCAGGCCGGCCGCCCCTCCCCGCCCACCCCGAGCCCAGGGGGCTGGGTTTGGCTGCTCGGAGCCGGCTTTGGCGAGCGGGCCCGGTACGACCCGGCCGGCTCCTCCCCGGGGAGCGCCTGGCGCGGGGAGGGTCGCGCCCGCCCGCCCCCGCGGACTCCCGGCGGCGGAGGGGAGGCCCTGGCCTTCGCTTGAGTGATAGGCTCCGATGCGGCGGGAAGGTCCCAGGAGAGAGACCGGGGAGGGGGTTTCCGGGATCATCCCACCACCCCGGAAAGCGGCTCCTGCCCTGAGATCCCCTTCATCCCTCCACGCACCCCGGGAACAGCTCGGGGCCCCCAGGGACCCGGCCGAGAGGTGGTGGCCTGTCCCCAGCGCAAAAAGTGCTCCGCTTGGGCAGGTACCGCCTCTGGCAGCCCTTTGACTCCTCTTGGTTTTGGGACAAACACCTGATATGTGTTCCTGCTTAAAAACAACTCCCGCCCCCCCCCCCCCCCCCCCCCCCCAGCTTCGTAAAATTTAACCTGAGGTAGGAGAAATTAAGTACAGATAGCGAAGGTTGGGTTTTGAGGTTTTGCTGCGTGAGAAGGATCAAGGTCCAGTCCTTTATTCCACCATGCCAGCATCTCTGATGTGCTACAGAGAGAGACAAGAGAGGAGGAAGTGGGAAACTAAAAACAGAGGCAATAGAGGGATCCCCAGCTGTAGAAAGAGGGATGGGGTGGAATGGGGCAGAAGTCCAAGGAGTTTGGTGCTGCATGACAGGGCAGGTGGGGGGGTAACAAAGCTGTACCTTACAGCTCTTACTGTCTTTCGATGCACTCAAAACGTTGCTGTGATGGGAGGTATTATTCAAGGCAAATTCACTCTGATAGAGTAACATGCTTCAGTTTCTAGAATTGTGGATTGGTTGAATGCTGACAGAAGTTTGTGTACCTTACTCATTCTCAGCTGCTTATAGTATTACACATTATTGTTTCACAATATTTGGTGGTTTATATCTTTTCACCTTGGACAAAAGTTTTGCAACACTCGGTTTTATGAATTGCCCTGTTTTAAGTTTTCTCTGAATTGCAGACACCAAAATGTATCTTAGCGGATAGAATAGCCAGTTAGCTACAAACTTTCCTGACTTCAGCAGATCTCATCATTTTCAGAGGCCTGACTCACATCTGAGGGCTTGCAGTGGGCAGCACTGTGTGTCTTCTTCCTCAGACATTCCTGCTGATTTCATTGAAATGCCATCAGAGCACATCAGTGTGTCTCACATTAAAGTGTGTCAGGATCTGGTCACTACTGCTTAAAACCATCGGTTGACCTTCCTGACATGAAAAAAATCAGACACAATTGTGCAATACAATGCACGGAGTGAAACTGTAAGAGAAACTAGCGTTTTACTCATAGCTCTGTAGGGCTTTTTGTAGGGAAATGTGTTTGAAATCCCCAGCTTGGGAATTCCAGGGGGTTTCTTAGCTATTAGTCCTTGTAATTCTTAGAAAAGGAGTAATTTCGGACAGAAAAGCATTGCACTGTAAGACATAAGCCAGTGTAAAATATTTCTCATTTTCCAAGTGACCTCTGCTGTGAAAATTCAGTGTTTCACTTCAGTATAGTGGCAAACAACTGTCCACATACAATTAAACATCTATGGCCATTGGAGTAAGCCCTTGTCCAGATTCAAAACATCAAGATCACTGTAGTTCTGGCACTTACTAGTTTGCACTTCACACACTTGTCAAAAGTTACCATCTCAGATCAACAGTAGATGAAAAAAAAATAACCCAACCCCACACACCAGAAAGCACCACACCACGAGCAAGACACTGTTATTTTAAAACGTAGGGAACGCAACCCAATAGGTCCTCAGTACCCTATGAGTGCTGTGTGCGTTTCTCTGTAAACCCTTTACAAAGCCCAACAGTATGGATTAATTTCTCCTCAACTAGTAAAGGAATCTCAAAGAGTTAGAAGCCCAAACCTGTTGAAGTTTGGTGTCAGATTATCTAAAGTATGAACTACATGGATGCAGATCCAGCTGGACAGTATTTGCACATACCATACACGGTTAAAATTATAATAGATGTATCTGTACATATTGCCATCTCAGCTACCTGGGGAAAGAAGATGAGGCTGAACAGTCCCCTTTAACACAGCTGTAGCAGAAAAGAGGAAATTTATTTCCTTTTCAGGAGGTGCAAACCTAGTCTTACAGTGATATGGTCTCATGTTGAAAAACGGCTTTTTAAGAATTGAAGGGATCTTCAGTTTCAAGCTGTCCTGAGATCTTTATGGAGCTCTTGCTGAAGCCTGGTCATAAGTGAGAAGAAAGAATGCAAATGCTGTTATGTTTGGAAAAGGATAACTTTACTCTCCACCTGGATACAGCTACACCCAGTTGTTATCCTTACTGGTGGCGTGTAATTGCTGTTGTTCCTGGTGTTGGCTCCTTGAGAAATTTCTTCAAGTGCAGTTTATGTGCTTAGAAATCTGATAGAAACAGCTGCAGGCTGGAGAGAGGTGAAGACATTTGCAGATATATACTGAGTCAGGGGGAGGGATAGAGAATTTGTAAGATAAGCTTGGAGGGCTTTTCAGTTGGAAGCCACCAAGATTTCAGAGAGGCTCCTAGTACCATGACAGTAAGCCTAGATAGATAGATAGATAGATAGATAGATAGATAGATAGATAGATAGATAGATAGATGGATGCTCGGTTACATTTCTCCTGTTTAAATTGTGCACATTCTGTACATATGCTACAGTTCAAAATGCATACTGTGTGTATGTTTCATACTGCCAATGTTGTAAGATGATATAGATCATATTTTTTTGTCTTATGAAAATGCAGAAGACTCAAAATAAACTTCGAACAGTATATTCTGCAATCTGTACTGTATGTTACACATCACAGTGTGATTTTGCTATATGCAGCACATGGACAAATGCCTGTTTTACTGGGTAGATTTCATGTGCACAAGGATTTAAACTCCCAGTTAGACAGGAGCAGATTCTGTGTCACTGAAACACCAGTGACATATGTGTTACAAGCAATGGCAGGAGCAAAGCTTGTTTTTCCACTTGCCCAGCACAACTCATCTAAGGCTATTTTCAACAGCTTATAGCTTTACTCTGCTGTAACCATTGCAGTTGCAATACTGCAAGTCAATTCTTGCCTTCAGTTTAAATGCATATGAAATATTTCAACCAAAACAATTTATGTATTTTTGTGAACAATGCTAAGGAAAAATACCCGTGGTAACCTTTTTGGTGATTTTGAGAAATGGCAGTGGCATCAGACTTTGAAATGGGGTCAACAAATTAACCTCTGCGTCAAAGATAATCTGTCCAAATTTATTTAGGTTATAAGCCCCACAAGAAGAGAGGTTTTGTATACTCTTGTGACCTGCTGGACCTTTGGGGTTTAGTTCCTTGAAGGTGCCACTGGAACTGGGTCTGCTTCCAGCTCTTAGCTCAGCAGCTGTTTTCTCTGAAAGTGAAGCTCTGAGCTAATAGAGATCGGGCTGAATTCAGGGCAACAGTACTAAAAGCCTTTTTGTTCACTGCTCTGTCTCTCTTCCTGCTAGGATACACGCAAAGGGAAGTGCAGTGATTTAAGTGTACTATAAAAAGGCTACAGACCTCTCATCTCACTCACTAGATTTAAGACTAATACATTTGATTCTTACTTTGTGTTCTCTCCTTCAAGAATGGCTCCATCTGCATTTCATGCTTTTGTAATGCAGCACTGTAGCGTCTCTTCCGTGACCTCCTGTGTCAATCATAGCTGATCTGCCTGAGCTCTGAACAAGACCCCATGCTGAAAGGAGTGAGAAGTCCCATTCCTCTGCCCCTGCACTTCAAATGTCGTAGTCTCACTTCCCACTATCATGTGGACTGCCATGCCAAACATATACCTGTTATGTGCACCAACACATGGATTCGTATCATGTCAGGGATAAAAAAAAAGAAGCTGAGCAGTCTACAGGGCAGAAGTAGTGGCATTGGATGGTAGAGATGGGGAACTGACTACGCAAAAAGATCATGAATGGGAGCCAGGGAGGGAAGTAAAAAAGATGATTAGGAATAGATGAGTAAAAACTGGGGATGAATGAGCAAGATGAAATTTGGAAACCAAATGAAGTGAGAGAAGGAGTGTAATAATAGGAAAGATTTTGAGGAGGAGTGTGACAGAACTGACATTGCCTCAGAGTAGAGATGAAGGTGTGGAATTTGTATATGACTTAAAGGTGAAATCAGAAAAGAGAGGTGGAACTGAAAATGTGTGGAAATGACAGTATGGGAGAGGAGTAGCCAAGAGAACTGAGGTCAAAACAGTGAGATGATTCCTACAGTTTGCAGGTTGGGTCTCAGTAGGAGGGAAGATTTGGGTCAAAAACTGACACTGGGAAAGCATAAAAGTGATGGGCAAGAGGATCAGGAGAAGAAGGTACCAACAGATGAAGCTACATCTTCTTGGCTGTAGTTTTACTTTGTGTAAGATGGTACAACTGCAAAGAGCCTCAAAAGACATGGTGACATTTCTCCTTACTGCCATCTGTGCCACAAGTCATGTGATCCTGTCATTTCCCTTCTGTTATATCTAACAATCATGTGGTCACAGTCAGAACTGCTTACTTCGTAATCTGGCAGAAGACTCAGTCACTAAAGGAGAAGAAGGAATAGCATGCCAACAGATAAGCCATTGATTCAACTCATCCCACAGCCATGCAGTGAAATGGCCCGGCAGTCTGAGATGTGGACTATGGGAAAATAAGAGTTCCTATTCTGGGAGTTACAGGAAAAAGAGCTGTGCTGCAGCATGAAGGTTTTCAGCCCTGGTGATGCTAGGGACATGCAAGTATGATGTCATCTGGGAGAATTTTCACATTTTCATTCTGACTTTTTAATGAGAAAATTTTAATATATACACATATCTAAAACAATGTAGTTAAGGAATTATTTTACAGATAAATCTAAAGTATGTAGAAAAAGAGGGTGGAGGGTTCCTGCTTCTTTCTTGTCATAGCTGGAAACTTGGTGAGGCAAGGAAGTGACTGCAAGAGCAGTGACTGTTCTGGATAACTAAAGATTCTCCTTGAAAGTTACATTCCACCTTTGTCTGTGGTAAGTCATATACCATCATACTGCTCATAGGCTAGTAGTGTGATATCTGATAGTCCCTCATTTTCTACAGGCTCAACTTGAGAGCTTGGGTCTGATATGCCAAAGTGCTAAGCCGATCAAAAGAGGCACATGTCTATAGGTATCTAGATGTAAAAAACAGCAGAGTATTCAGGACTTGCACTTTGAATATGTATAGCACTCTTGGCTTAAAAATAACCAGCATTTAGCTTCCCTACAGATAAGTATGCATGAAAATATTAATGCTAATACACCCTAAACAAAATTAACATTTGCAATATAGTAAGGCACTTAGCTGTATGCCCTGAGTTACATCACAAAATTTTGAAGAATGCTGTATTCCCTGACCAGGACTATATAGACAGGATTTGGAAAAGGTCTGATGAAAAATGAATGGAACTGTATCATACTTACATTCATTAAAGGCTGACAATTCTGGGATTTCCTAAGTTTCTAATAGCTGACTTTGTAACCTTCAAAATATACTTTTTACTTCGCTATAATTCAGTTTTTTTTGCCTTGGGAGTAGTGCAGTCTTTGCTAGCAACAAATATTTGGGGCAACTAAAGAGTGTTTGTACTGCTATAAAAACAAATATAATGTATTAACTCCTTAACTGGCAGGTGTATATATGTAAACAACATCTGGGCAGTTTTCATTTCTCTGGAGTATTAAACATAGCTATAGCACAAAATGGAAGAGAGGAGAGGAAAAGGAGAGGAGAGGAAGAGGAGAGGCAGAGGAGAGGCAGAGGAGAGGAAGAGAAGAGGAAGAGGAGAGGCAGAGGAGGGGCAGAGGAGAGGCAGAGGAGAGGAGAAAAAGGATTGGATGGGAAGGGAATGTAAAAAAATCATCTCTCACAGTCCTGTCCGTTATAAGGATGAATCAGCAAGAGGGTGAAATGTCTTGACTTGCAAACATAAACAGTTGTCCTGGGTTCAGCAGTAGCAGTCATTTTTCCTCCTTCTTAGTAGCTGTTGCAGCACTATGTTTTTGACTTTCAGCCTGGGAACAGAGCTGGTAACACAGATGTTTAGACTGACCAAGGACTTTGTGAGTCTCATGCTCTGCCAGGGAGGAGGAGAAGCCGGGAGGAAGCAGAGACAGGACACCTGACCCAAACTAGCCAAAGAGGTATTCCATACCACAGCACGTCATGCCCAGGATGTAGAACTGAGAGTTCCCGGAAGGGCTAGATCACTGCGGGATGGGGGCAAGGTACCTGTTGGTGAGCGGTTGTATTCTCTTCCTTGTTATTTCCTTTATCATTATTATTATTGGTGGTAGCAGTAGTGATTTGTGTTATACCTTAGTTATTAAACTGTTCTTATCTCAACCCATGGGAGTTGCATTCTTTTGATTCTCCTCCCCGTCCCTCCAGGAGTGGAGGGAAGAAAGGTGTGGGGGGGAAGTAGAAACTGTGTGGTTCTGATTTACGGCCTGGGCTTAAACCACGACAACAGTTCAAGAGAAAGTCACAATTACCCAAGTGAAAAGAAAAAATGATTGCAGATTACAAATCCTAAAACTATTAGCAAATGTATTATTTATAGACTGTGATGTAACAAGTTTAAGAGCCAAATGGATAGTTGGTAGAAGCAGAGGAAAGGGAGACAGTAAAATCTGGACAGGTTTGTCTTCAAGGATGATGATACTACTGGCTTCAGTGCAACCAGGAATCCACTCACAGATATTTCTGAACCCCCATATAGGGAAATGAAGGAAATACATGATCACTAACAAAAGAAAATCACTGGCTGGGGTATTGTGTTAAAATAATTAAGCTGTTAAGTCAGGAATGCTAACCGTTGCAAAACAGGGCAAATACATATAGCAGATACATAAAAAAACCGAACAAAACAAACAGAAGAAAATATTTAAAAAGGAGACTAGATCTCCTGAATTGAAATAAAATCAGTTGAAATGCACTCAACAACTTGTGAGCTGTCTTGGCAAGAGCAGACAAGGTAGAGCAGTGCTGAACAGATCAAAGTATAGAAAATCTTTCAAAAAAACAATGCCAAGAGTTACTGTGTCTATGGAAGTTAATTAGCAATAAAACACAGGGTAATTATCAACTAAAATCACATTGGTGTCAAAAAGTGGAGATACACACAAGTTCCAAATGCATGCTTGTGTGTTCACATTCACCCTGAAAAGAAATGCAGTTAACAAATAAGATTTCAAGGAGAAAAAGATCATATAAACCTGAAATGTGACTTGAATAACATGACTCAATTGCAAGATTTCTAAATCCTGATGTCTTAGACTAGAGCTGACAATGATTCCCAAGGTGCTAACTATACTCCTGCATGATCAGTTTTTCTTTCTTATTAGCTACTTCTAGACCACAGTTTTTCATTACATTCATTAGTGCTACAAATCTTTTAAACCATGCCTTTAAATGTGGTAAATGTGTGCTCTTTGGGTTTTGCTGACTTACTGCATTGATTGTTGATCTGATACTGCTTTCTATTAATGGTCTTGCTGATCAATCTTGTCATGATTAAGATATCAGTTAAAGGATTTGGGCTTATACTTTGTTATCGTATTTTCTTGTACTTACTAATTTGAATTAAGCCTGTGAAGAACAAAAAGTAAACATCATCGCACAGTAAACTCTGTATGGAAGTTGGCTTAGCAGCCAGTTGTTCAGAGTTAATGTGCAATCAGGTATGTCAAAGGTGCTTGAGATTGCTCAGCACCTTTAAAAAACAGAATCAGATTTAATTTAAAATGGCATCTTTCTATTCCATTAGTCTCTGGGTTTAATACCTTTACTGTTTCTTGTCTTTGGGAGTCAGTTTTTGATTGCTGGTGTTAAACTAAACTAGATCTGAATTAGTCCTTTGTCGTTTGGTGAGCAACACCCAGCTCATTCACTGGGTCATGTGTGTTCCTACCCCAGAGACTTCATGACAAGGCTGGGGCAGATGCTAGTGGCCCATCATTATGTCAGTCAGCTGATCTTAATCTTGTGCTGCAAATCTGTCAAAGCGTGAAGTTGGCCAGTAAAGCTGTTGGGTTTGCTAAAGGTGTGCCTCGTTGTGGGGCACACCTACGGGAGGAGCTTTAATTAAAGGAATTGGTGGGCGGTGAGGTAGAGTCTGTACTTGACTCTGTCCTAAATAGATTTGCTCCATTAAATCTTCTGTGGGTGGATAAAGATTAAGTTCAAGCAGCTCTGAAATCAGACCTCACAAGTTACTTTGCCTTAATTTCTCTCTAAAGAGTGGCACAAGCATAGATCCTGTGAAAGGGGAAGTGAGAAAAGTGTGTACAGACAGCTTATGCCCACAGTTACCTTCCAGGTTTGTCACAGGCTAAGTTGAAACTGAGGACATGCTCACTTTGTCGTGCTATTAGAAGGCACTGGAGCTCTCATTTACACACGTACTGAGGTTGGCCTCTGATAAGTGGGCAGTGTATTAGAAGGGACGGGATACTTCCTGAGTGTCATCTCCACAGGCAGAACTAATGTCACTGAGATGTAGGAATAAAAAGAGGAATACAAAAATAGATGCAGACTTATGAATTCAAGCACTAGACTTTAAAAACAGGAGAGAACATGTTGTAATTCCTGAATGGTAATACTGAATTGGGATAGGATTTATTCCTTAGCATATACACACGTGAGATGGTGAAAGCAGCATGGCATTTTGGTCACCTACCTGCTGAACACATAACCGCTTAAAATCCTCCATGCATCTGCATGTAATGCAGTCTATGGGTCATCTCAGTATGTAGCTGATGAAGGGAAGGCAGCGATAGATGGAAACATTTATACCCTCTTGGGTATTTAGAGCCATTCAGAAACACTTTTCACTGGTTCATATGTATGTGGAAACTCATGCCATAACTGAAATTAAGCAGTGGATTTTGAGCTGATTATGGCATTGAAGTGATGAAAGGAACACTTGAAAGTTATTCTGCTGTATGTCTGTAAGCACAGCCAAGACAATGCTTGATTACTAGGGAAAAGGAGTGTTACAAATGAAGAAAGGGAACTACTTGGATCCATTCAGTTTCTATTAGAGCTGTAAGCTGGAGCTATACAGATGTCACTGGTTATTGGTATGCATCTTTCGCTTACTGGTTTTGGTATGCATCAGTTAAAAATGGCTCCGCTTGGAAAGCCTTGTCTTTGAAAGGTGTTTTGACTTTAAAAGTATTCCCTAAAAACATGCTTCCAGCTTAATAGTCAAGGCCTGGTTAAAACCTGAAAAAAAGTGTAGTGTTGTGCCTGTGGGGGAATGTATTTGAACTTTTGGACTTGTCTTCTGTATTTTCATTCAAATGACTGCTTCATAGTTTGGGGAGCTTCATAGTTCTGGAGGAGCCGAAATAATATATTATCAGATGTAGATGTCAGTGGTTTAACCAAAGCAGCAGAGTGACCTGGCCATATCACACATGAGCATGCAAAAGTAGGCCATGATGGAGTTCACAAACACCAATCAAACAAATGGCTACCACAAATTTAAGCAAGAGAGGACACATTTAAAAACTCCTAAACCAAAAAAGAAATATTTAATAAAAAGGAAAATAATTGTTTACCTTGAAAAACACTTATTGTGGGATTTTTTTCCTTCCGGAAGGAAAAACTGGTGGTGAGTGGGGTAAGACATGTCCTTGATGCTACCCTGTTTCTCTACAGTGAGCAAAAGCCTGATTTCAAGTGCAGAAAATGGGGTGTTTCCTTTGTTCGCATTTCCAAGCCTTTCTATAGCTATTACTTTTTTGCTTCTGCCAGGTCCACTGCTTCCTGCTTTTGCTCTCTGATTGAGACTTCTGACTGTTTCTCTTTTGCAGATCACAGGTGGCTTCTGCCTCCAGAAACACACAGGTGTTTCCACATAATGATACTCTCCAGGCAGTTTTTCCCCAGTTTCAGTTTCTGGGTGAGCTGTGTTTTTGGGCTGTGGCCTCTTTCCTTCCCTTTACTCCAGATGGAAGCATCGCTGCTCCTACGTTTGTAGGAGGAGAACCTATGAAGGTCAGCACAGGCTTCAGAGATGTGTCATCCCAACATCCATTATGCTTTTGTATTATATTCACAAGCACTAAATGGTGATATATGTATTTCACAGGCCCCTGTAAATTTCAAACTTGTATATATTCGGAATATAAATTATCATATTTCCTTCCTTATTTTGGAAAAGGTCCCATTTAATTGAGAAACAAGTCTTTCCTATTGCTTTTTGTGATAACTCGAAGAATTCTCTATTGCCTCAGACACAATTTTATATTAAATGGCATAGGCTGGTTGAAAGCGTAATGACAGCATGATCATTTTCTGTTGGATTTTGTACTCATTTCTGTTACACCTAATTACATTTCTGTGATACTATAATGGAGTTATCCCTGGATTCCATGCATTTTTTTTTCTAGGTAAATTAGAAGTAACTTCTAAAACAGTATAAGAAATACCTAATTAGTGGTACCAAATTCCTGATAAATATTGTGCTTCTTGAGTGTCTCTCAAAATTAAAGTTTACTTCTATTTGCATTTATATTTCTAACCCAGTGCTTGGACTTTGGAGGAGAATAAAAATTACTTTGCTTAAAGAATCTGTTTATATCAGGTTACTTAAGTATCCCTAGCAATCATTTCATTCTATAAAACTTTAAGTTATATTTTTCATTATATATATGTTTTAGAAAAAAGTTGATGTATCACTTAAGCACATGATTAGCTTTAAAATCCTGAACAGTCTCACTGAACTGAAACTGAGACATTACTTAAGTTCAGTGACAGTGAGGAGCATCTGCTGGAAATTTTGCACTTGAATTGAATTGAATTTCAGCTCTGAAAACAACACCAAAGACTTCAGCCTATAAATGTTTTACATTTAGAACTCCTACCAAAGTCAGAGCAAATCTTCATGAAGCAGAAAAGTGTAATAGTGTAATTATTCATCTGCTGGGAGATGGCATATTATTCTATTACCTATTACAATAAAATTGATACGTTTACAAGTTCCTGTCTCGACAACTTTGAAAGCAGTAAAATATGGGCTGTACTTGTTAAGTATATTTTCTTAATCTTAAAATTTTGTCCTTAAAAGTTTACAGAAAGTCAAATATTATGAAAATATTTTCTCCACTACAATGGTATCCGTCTTCCCACAGATTATTTTATTAAACAAAAACTCAGGGAATGATATTAGTGACAAACTACTACCTAAAATTCAAATGTTTCCATTCACTTTTGTTTTAAAAATAATTTCAGCTGACAGTAGACGAAAGCATTTTGCATTGTGATTTATTGGCATGTCTTCTGGTCTGGAGAGAAGGCACTCTGAAAGTACACCCAGAAGATATGAATAACACTGGTGCCTCTCACTCATTCACTGTCCATTTAGTGTTTGTTATTGCAGACATGAAAATAAAGAATTTTGTTTAAAGTGTTGATGACCATAGAAATGTCCAGTTGTGCTAAACACTTGACCCTTAGTCTTCATCTTGAGAGGTTTTGTATTTAGCTTTGGGCATGTGAGTCCTAAGTGCACCCGTATCCTGGCTCCTGCATCTTAGCACAGAGCTTCTCCAGCCTGGGGGCTGGGTGCCTCAGCTTCACCTTAACTCTTTGGGTCTGGTCCATTTGACAAGTTCTAAGCGTCATGCTTTTGAAAGGTGCCAGACCGGTAGCCCTCAAGGCTGAAGTCTGCTGTGCATTAATGAAATGGCAGCTACACAGGCAATTGCAGTGCAAGATTTTTCACACATCTTAGCAGACAGTGCTGCACAGAAGGAGTCATGTCAGCCCTGAGAAGGTGCTTCAACCATTCAGTCATTCAGCTTGATCCAAAGAGTCAGGATCCTCAATTCTTTATCTTAGGCTGAGAAGTCCACTATTTAGTTGACGTTCTACGTCTATAAACAGCTACCTAGCTTATTTTGACTGAGGGGTAATAGAAGTTCAACAAAACGTGGCACTAGATTCCAGAGTACCCCAAACAACCAGAACAAGTCGAGTATCTTTCCAAAGCCCAGCCTGCACTGTCGTCCTCCCTTGCTGAAAGGCTCCCAGCGCTGCAACTTGGCAGTCAGCAGGTTATTGCAATAAGAGAGAATTTAAAATTCAAAGACCGTCCCAATCTTAAAATGTCAACAAAACACCTGCTCTTCCACTGTCAGGAGGCCACTGATGAAAGGTGAATGCTAGTTTTAATCATGTACAGATTACTATAAGGGAAGTTTAAATAACCTATGTTAATTTTTTGGTGTAAGCTTATAAAATAGTAAATGCTTAGTCTGCCCAAGCATGCAGGAAACCTGCCTTTTAAAACAAGGCAGGAACAAATCCAGCAGATCCTTGCTGTCCTTCTTGTGACAAGCAGGGTCCCCAACATCTCCGCTGTCTCAGTCAGCCTGTCTTTCTGATGCATGGCAGTAACTAACACTAGATTAAAAGCAAATAGTTGATTTCATCTGATGATCCCTTCCGATAGTGCTTGCAGGACAGAAATGCTTGTGGGCACAGGATTATTAATAACATATTTATTATAATATTATTAATTATTAATAAAGTGCTGCAGGCAGAAGACTTAGCATTTAATGCCAATGTACAAACAGAATCTGTTTCCCCTTAGATTCTACCTGACTCTTGTTGATCAAGTTTATCTAATATTTGAGTCATTCTTGCAGCCATTGCTGGCCCTCTGCATTATACTGTTTTGTTGGAAGCAAACAGTAAACTCCAGCTGTGGCTTGGGATGCGCAGGTTGGTCATTAGGAAACAATTTGTCACCAGGACAGTGATGCAGCAGTGGTAGAGGTTACCCAGAGAAATCAGGGTTTAGCCCACCCTTGGAGATTTTCAGCAGCTGGCTGGAAAAAGTCACACCTGACCTGTTCTTGAGTTGATGATAGTCCTGTTGCAAGTGAGAGTCCTCACTAGAAAATGTCCACAAATTCCCTTCAACCAACAGGAAATATTTGCCCTTTTTGCTGACTTCTTATGATTACTGACATTATCAGTCTGCTTTGAAAAAGAAAACCAACTGTTAAACTTGGGTATTTAAACAGAACAAAATTTATTTTTTTTCAGTAGTGGCTAACAAAGAAGGAGAATGACTATAGCTTTTAATACTGGCATATTAAAATGAAAATATACATGGCCTCAGAGAACTACAGTGGGAATGTCTCCCTTCTTACGAGCCCACAGAGTTTTGCACATATGGTAGCCCACTTTGCATTGCTTGGAAACTTTATCAAAACGTTTGCGAAAAGTGATTTGTGTTTTGGGACGGTAATTCATTTTTTAGAAACTTTCTTTTTATTGACTGCTAGAGATGGGCTGAAGCCAGTTGTGTCTGAAATGAAACCAAAAGCCTCATGAGCAGATGGCCTAGCATGTTCAGTAAAAGTACTGTCTGGAAATGTGATGTATTCTTCGCTAATGAAGAACCTTGAGGACTATCCTCTCTGTTTATTATCAACCTCTGAATGTGTACCATTCCCTCATTCTCACAGGCACTGCTGCAAATGAGAAATAACAAGTAGGAGTAGCACTAATAATTGAAAGTCATACCACACTTATATTTTTGTTCCATATTAATAATATTAGATTTGGGGAGAGGGGGTGTCCTAATATGTAGCATCACAAATACTTCTAAGGGTTAACTTGTCAATATATATGAACTAGAATATAGCTATAAATTAAAACCATATTAAATTAATATTTTGATATCACTTTCTGTTTCCTTAGCATAGGACACCTCATATGATTTTTCTCTCAATTTATTCACTGTAATGGTGGGAAGGAAGAAAAGGAGGTATGGTTCTTACATGCTTCCAGCCAGTTTCAAGGTTACAGCTGCTTTCCCCATCCACTACTTTCCTCTGGTTAATGTCATGTTTTGCCTGGCTTCCACTGCCAGGTTCTCAGCTTGACTCCCGTAACATCATTACCTGCCATTTCAACATAGATTATGTTCAAGATCAGGACACTTAGATGTGTTTTAATGTGTAAAAATGAATATGTAGGTGTCTACAGATAAGGTAGTAGTTAAACTCCCTTTATGGTCAATGGGGACATTTCCCTTCAAATGGACAGGCATTGCCATCATTAGCTCTGGTTCCACACATGGTAGCTCTCCAATGAGCACCAAGGGGAGCTGAACAGGTGTGAACACCTAAAGCAGATGTGAACACCTACAAAAGAACCCTAAGTTTAAGGTGTTTTAATATGGCTCTGAATCCCCCCCGGCTGATTGCTGTACTCTCCAAAAAATTCCTGCTCAGGTTTTTCCTCTCGATTTCTGTTGTTTTTCTGCACCCCTTGCTCCTACATGTCTGGTTTAATTGCTTGTTTTGTTGTCTCATCTAATCATTTGTTCTGGAACAATATAGTCAAAACCTGCTCTTTAACAACAACCTTTTTCACATCTGATATAACTGCTGTTCCGATAGCATGGCTTCCTCCTCCTGACATTAATTTTGACACGATAATATTTCTTCTTACCTCAGTTTCATATTTAACATACAAACATGTTTGTTTGTTTTTCTGAGGGAGGGAAATTCATTATTAAATTTAGGCTCTGTTAAAGAACAGTGAATTTGAGTGATTAGTGTTTTAGCTTTCCATTTCTAAACAAATACTGCCTACAGTCTCCTTAACATGCCTGATCCTCAGGCATGCTAATTTTTAAGTCTTTAAAATCACTGGAAGCTGTGGAAACTTAACCTGTCTCCCGATTCTGTGAATAGTTTTCTCCACAGTAGTTTGTGACTGTGTCTATATGAACAGAACAATAATAAAACAACAAAAGAAGAGAGCAATGCAATGCACAAATTATGAAGACACTGAAGAACCCTCATGTTCCCCCAGATGTATCTCCCTGAGCAAACATGAGAAGACTAGCTCCCATACAACAAAACTGTGGGCTGTATTCTGAGCTTCGTTGTGCTGGTTTGAATCTGGAGTGATTACTTTACTCCAGCCTAACTGAGATCAGGATCTGCCCGTACAATCAATACAGTAGGCATATTGACCTCACCCTTCTGGGAATAAATAAGTACTGTCAAGAACAGTCCTCTTGCAGGGAAACAGACAAAAATACCTGACTTTAAACAGACTTTAAAAAACCACATCTCTTATGAAATCTCTGGAGAGCAGGAGTTCTTTCAGTCTCCCAGGGCATAGCAAGCAAAGCAAGGTAAGTTATCTTGACATCAAGTCCTCGAGCAGCAGATCTTTTGGGGAGTGAACAAAGTGCTCTGTAGAGCCAGCCTTATAATCAGAGTCATCTGTATCCTTGAAAAGTACAGCTGGGGTTAGGGAAGCTACAGAGAACACTTCTGTTGCACTTGACGTGCTTCTCCCACCAAAGGAATCATCATGGCTTTAGTTTCAGGGTAAATATTTTTAGTGTTCCTTCCTTCTGAGGGGGGGTTTTATCATAACCCATTGATTTGCATGGAGCTTATTGTGAGATATAAAGGGTTAGTTTTGCTTTTTTCTTTTTTTCTTGAAAAATGAGAGAAACATACTTGAAAAAATCTCGGGCTTTTCAAGAGTTTTCCTTAATACAGTAGCCCTGTATGAATTATTCCCAGTAATCCTCAACATCGAAACAGGAATCTTTATCTTATGAAATAGTTACTCTGTTTTGGGCATCTCAAATAATTTGTTGACACTTTGGGAGTCATACGACTTAATGAGAACAATACACAAGTGTCCAGACTGCCAGGAGAAATAAGTCTGTATTGTAAAAAAAATTATTTTTTTTTCTCCTGGAATACTGCTTTCTCATTAAATAGTAAGTTACTTTTGACAGATGTTCATTTTTAATGTTGGCCATATGGAGGCATAGTGGAATGGTGTTTCAGACATTCTACCAAACTAGGGTTACTAGAGATGATGGAAGCAAATGTCAAAGCCACAAAACCATACAGAAATAGATTTTTCTTTCAAGTTTATTCCCCCTCCAGAGAAGAGAACTTCCCAAATGTATTACTACAATTCTCAGAAGCCCTGACAAGACTGTGCTGAGTGACTGGAAGCACGGAAGACTCTTGCAATCTATTGGTGAGTCAGTAGTTTTTGAGGGGTGGGTGTTCTTGGTTCAGATGTTGATACTATTATTTGTACTTTCTGCTCGAATCCATAATTACAAGTAGCCCATTAGTGCAGTTTTGCACCAAAGCGCCCCAATTTTGAGTTTTATTTTTATCTTAATTGTATTTGTATAAGGTAAACTAATGAGGTACAGACTGGAGAGTAGATAGCTTATGCGTTTCATTCACACGTGCTGGAGACAGAGGAGTTGCCCTGTTTTCCAGAAGGAGTATGTGAATTGCTAAGAAGAAGAGGCATTGGGTAGACATGCCCCCACCAGTATTTTCTGGCTGATATTTCTGAAAGAAGCAATTCTAAATCTAATTTTCATCTGTTTATTTACTACATTTAGGAGACTGGTTTTCTCAGTTGGTTGTTAAACAAAACAGCTGTCTACTACACATCTGTTTACAAAAAAAATTAGCAGATTGTGCAATGAAAGATTCGGGAAGCTTATTTTAATTTGAAATGAGATAATGGGACAATCTTAGACCCAGGATCTGATCCTGAATCTTTGTTTTACTCTGGAAGACAATGCTGAGCAACTAAAGTTCAGTATCTTCCTACTGTCCTGCCTTATAGATCTGGTGCACATGGCAGCAGCCTTTGGTCATATGTTTTTTAAGCCTGGCAAAACCAGTGACTAGAGGACAACCCAATGGAAGATTTCTCACAATTTAGAAAATTAAAGCAAATACATTGATTAGATTTATGAATTTTTCAAATCATGGTTGAGAGGCCTAAGCATGGAATATCTCACCTCTGTGCCTGGCAAACTCTTGGAGCAGATTCTCCTGGAAGGCATGCTAAGGCACAGGAAAAACAAGGAGGTGCTTGGTGGCAGCCAGCATGGCTTCACTAAGGGGAAATCCTGCCTGACCGATTTGGTGGCCTTCTGTGATGGGGCTACAAAACTGATGGACGGGGCAGAGCAGTTGATGTCATCTACCTGGACTTGTGCAAAGCCTTTGACACTGTCCCACATGACATCCTTGTCTCTAAATTGGAGAGACATCAATTTGATGGGTGGACCACTTGGTGGATAAAGAACTGGCTGGATGGCCGCATGCAAAGAGTTGAGGTCAATGGCTCGATGTCCGGCTGGAGACCAGTAACGAGTGGTGTCCCTCAGGGATCGGTGTTGGGACCGGTCTTGTTCAACATCTTTGTCAGTGACATGGACAGTGGGATTGAGTGTGCCCTCAGCAAGTTTGCCGATGACACGAAGCTGTGTGGTTCGGTTGGTACGCCGGAGGGAAGGGATGCCATCCAGAGGGACCTTGACACGCTTGTGAGGTGGGCTGATGCCAACTTTATGAAGTTTAACCATGACAAGTGCAAGGTTCTACACCGGAGTCGGAGCAATCCCAGGCACAGCTACAGGTTGGGCAGAGAAGAGATTCAGAGCAGCCCTGCAGAGAAGGACTTGGGGGTGTTGGTCGATGAGAAAATGAACATGAACCTGCTTCAGTGTGCGCTCGCAGCCCAGAAAGCCAACCGTATCCTGGGCTGCATCAAAAGGAGCGTGACCAGCAGGTCGAAGGAGGTGATCCTGCCCCTCTACTCTGCTCTCGTGAGACCTCACTTGGAGTATTGTGTGCAGTTCTGGTGTCCTCAACATAAAAAGGACATGGAACTGTTGGAACAAGTCCAGAGGAGGCCCACGAGGATGATCAGGGGACTGGAGCACCTCCCATACGAAGTCAGGCTGAGAAAGTTGGGGCTGTTCAGCCTGGAGAAGAGAAGGCTGCGTGGAGACCTCCTAGCAGCCTTCCAGTATCTGAAGGGGTCATAAAAGAATGCTGGGGATGGACTATTCATCAGGGACTGTAGTGACAGGACAAGGGGTAATGGGTTCAAACTTAAAGAGGGGAAGTTTAGATTGGATATAAGGAAGAAATTCTTTACTGAGAGGGTGGTGAGGCACTGGAATGGGTTGCCCAGGGAGGTTATTAATGCTCCATCCTTGGTGGTGTTCAAGGCCAGGTTGGATGAGGCCTTGGGTGACATGGTTTAGTGTGGGGTGGCCCTGCCCATGGCAGGGGGGTTGGAACTAGATGATCTCAAGGTCCTTTCCAACCCTAACTATTCTATGATTCTAATATGAAGACCAGTGCTGAGGAATGTTGCTGTGCACAATCTAAGCCACTACACCTTTTTCACCATGGACTGAAGTAGGCTAATTAACCTTTCCTTTGCCATGAACTAGACACGTATTCACAAATAGTTATTGCCCTTCAGATGATATGAGATAAATAGCAAAGCTGCAAGAATTTGATGGAATATTTGAGCTTTCAGTTCTGGTTTGAGCCTGACTTCTCCCTGTGTAGCTTTTCACTGTGTTCTTCCCTTTCTGCCACACTTTTTCATGGGTTGAAAATAATTTCTTCATTTGTGAAGGGTGTTGTGCTAAAAAAATACTTGCAATGTGCTTTGAAGACGTAATTCACTGTGCCACTAAGTTAATGACTCAAAACCCATTTGAACTAAGGCCTATCTGAGTGCTTTCTTTGGGGTGGCTGAATTGTGACACCTTCAAAAAGCCCGTTATTAGAAAACTCTCAGCAGCTGTTCTCTGCAAATCAGAGCCACTGAAGAAAGCTGAAATACCAGTTGTGTTCAGATGGGTGTCAAAGAGGATCTGGCAGGGTTTTCTTGGGTGTCCTGGTTCAGCAGTAGCAGTCATTTTTTCTTCTTCTTAGTAGCTGCTGCAGTTCTGTGTTTTTGACTTTCGGCCTGGGAACAGATCTGGTAACACAGATGTTTAGACTGACCAAGGACTTTGTGAGTCTCATGCTCTGCCAGGGAGGAGGAGAAGCCGGGAGGAAGCAGAGACAGGACACCTGACCCGAACTAGCCAAAGAGGTATTCCATACCACAGCACGTCATGCCCAGGATGTAGGATTGAGAGTGCCCGGAAGGGCTGGATCACTGGAGGGTGACGGTGAGGTACCTGTTGGTAAGCGGTTGTATTCTCTTGCTTGTTATTTCCTTTATCATTATTACTATTAGTGGTAGCAGTAGTGATTTGTGTTATACCTTAGTTATTAAACTGTTCTTATCTCAACCCGTGGGAGTTGCATTCTTTTGATTCTCCTCCCCGTCCCTCCAGGAGCGGAGGGAAGAAAGGTGTGGGGGGGAAGTAGAAACTGTGTGGTTCTGATTTACAGCCTGGGCTTAAAGCACGACATTGGGCCAATGAGAAGCAGTTGACTTTCAAAAAGAAAAAAAACCCAACACAAATCAACTCGTTAAATAGTCAGAGATGAGGAGAGACCTAATCTTCTCCTGTAGATAAACTCTCTCCTTCATTGAGCTCTGTGAGCTCTCTTGCCTAAAAACTGAACTTCTTGCAACACACAGGGTGGCGTATAATCAAACTGGAATGGTTTTTGCTGTGACAAAGTTTCCAGCCGTGTATCATTTCTGTATGATAACAGCTATTTTTAAAGTATGAAATTCACTCCTTTTTGTCATGGAAAATTCCCACAACATCGCATTTCTCAAGGGTAAATCCAGGCACACCAAGTGAAAATTGTTTAAAGGAACATCTGTTTTCTCTCATAAATTATATGACAACATCTTAATAGAAACACAACTGGTCTGTATATACTTCTGTGCTTTCACCCATTAATTACAGAGAACATTAAGGTTCCATTTTACTGTGCTTTAAGCGTCTGGTGCCAAAAGAAGCAGCAAGGAGAAGGGAAGCATGGTTACGTTATTAGACTCAGCAGTCCCAAAATACTGATCAGCACTCATTATTGTCTGTTGCTTCCATATGAAGCTAGTCTTTAATGTGCAACTCACCTTATTAAATACATATATTTTGTCAAATATATTTTAAAGAAATATATAATCATAGATAGTGTTTTGTCCCATTGTGCAATAGTTTTTAATAATCTCAATTTATAAGAGCTAACAAAAGCATCCATGGTCTAAATTCAGCCAAATTTATAACCAGCTTGGTAACACACCCAAATGTAAAACTGATGTCCCTGAAATACCTCCAAAACTTTCTTGAATCCAGTAGTACACCGGGAAGAGCACTGCGATCAAGTTTTCAATTCATTCCTGTGGTCGTCCTGCTAAATAACCAGCAGAGGCAGAGCAATCGGCTCTAAGGCAGTGGGATTGATCCCTCCTTCACATTTGCAGTGACCACAGCCAAGGCACGGTGTTGAACATCATGTGACCCGGGGAATTACGGACCAGTCAGTCTCACCTCTGTGCCTGGCAGAATCTTGGAGCAGATTCTCCTGGAAGGCATGCTAAGGCACATGAAAAACAAGGAGGTGCTTGGTGGCAGCCAGCATGGCTTCACTAAGGGGAAATCCTGCCTGACCGATTTGGTGGCCTTCTGTGATGGGGCTACAAAGCTGATGGACAGGGGCAGAGCAGTTGACGTCATCTACCTGGATTTGTGCAAAGCCTTTGACACTGTCCCACATGACATCCTTGTCTCTAAATTGGAGAAACATCAATTTGATGGGTGGACCACTTGGTGGATAAAGAACTGGCTGGATGGCCGCATGCAAAGAGTTGTGGTCAATGGCTCGATGTCCGGCTGGAGACCGGTAACTAGTGGTGTCCCTCAGGGATCGGTGTTGGGACCGGTCTTGTTCAACATCTTTGTCAGTGACATGGACAGTGGGGTTGAGTGTGCCCTCAGCAAGTTTGCTGATGACACCAAGCTGTGTGGTTCGGTTGATACACCGGAGGGAAGGGATGCCATCCAGAGGGACCTCGACACACTTGTGAGGGGGGCTGATGCCAACCTTATGAAGTTTAACCATGCCAAGTGCAAGGTCCTACACCTGGGTCGGAGCAATCCCAGGCACAGCTATAGGTTAGGCAGAGAAGAGATTCAGAGCAGCCCTGCAGAGAAGGACTTGGGGGTGTTGGTTGATGAGAAAATGAACATGAACCTGCTTCAGTGTGCACTCGCAGCCCAGAAAGCCAACCGTATCCTGGGCTGCATCAAAAGGAGCGTGACCAGCAGGTCGAAGGAGGTGATCCTGCCCCTCTACTCTGCTCTCGTGAGACCTCACTTGGAGTATTGTGTGCAGTTCTGGTGTCCTCAACATAAAAAGGACATGGAACTGTTGGAACAAGTCCAGAGGAGGCCCACGAGGATGATCAGGGGACTGGAGCACCTCCCATACGAAGTCAGGCTGAGAAAGTTGGGGCTGTTCAGCCTGGAGAAGAGAAGGCTGCGTGGAGACCTCCTAGCAGCCTTCCAGTCTCTGAAGGGGTCATAAAAGAATGCTGGGGATGGACTATTCATCAGGGACTGTAGTGACAGGACAAGGGGTAATGGGTTCAAACTTAAAGAGGAGAAGTTTAGATTGGATATAAGGAAGAAATTCTTTACTGAGAGGGTGGTGAGGCACTGGAATGGGTTGCCCAGGGAGGTTATTAATGCTCCATCGTTGGCGGTGTTCAAGGCCAGGTTGGATGAGGCCTTGGGTGACATGGTTTAGTGTGGGGTGGCCCTGCCCATGGCAGGGGGGTTGGAACTAGATGATCTCAAGGTCCTTTCCAACCCTAACTATTCTATGATTCTATGATTCTATGATGGTGAGACTTGACACTTCGACCTGACTTCCCAGCCTAAGCTGGCCACAGCTGGGCTGGCCACAGATCTACATCCAGGAGAGGAAAGCGAATGGTGTTGAGTATCTATAGGCTTCTAAGGGAAGGCTTCCAATTTGCTTGAAACTAAAGCAGCTCCACACTCCAGCATCTGTTTTTATGCTTTAAATTACCCCAAGTAGTTTCTTCATTTTCCAAAACTGTGCTTCCTTAAAATGCTTCCTATTACACTGTCACATTTTACTGTGCATTAAACATCTGGTATCAACAGCCTAAACAACAAAAAAGCATGATTTTGCTGTCAGACTTAATAATTCAGAAATATTAACCAGCTCTTATACTATCAGGAGCTTTTCATATGAAATTGGCCCTTGATGTGTATTTTGCACTTATGAGACTTCGCACATACCAGCATAAGATAACAGTGTTCAATCTTTCATGTAACTAACAGAGTTAATTTGCCTAAATGAAATCACTTTATCAGCCATAACGTTGCCCTGCAAAAACCAAGGGATTATCATAGTTTGTTAAAACATACCAAACTGCGATCTGGAAAATGGGGGCGGGAGGGACTTCTGTGCAATAATAGGTTAGGAAAGCTATTTAGCCTTAAGCAAACTTGAGAGCTATGGAGGCTGAACCATGTGGAAGGAGACCATAAAACTCCTTGCCTGTTCAGTAACCAAATGACTGCTGCTTAGTTAGCTGTAAGCTTCAGTTTGAGACCTTTTGCTCCCATATTTAATTAAAACATCATTGTCATCTTCTGTGAGTACTGAGCTGTAATACTGCAGGCCTATTCAATATCTGTTTCTTAATTGGTCTTAAATAGGTTAATTGCAATTCAAAGAACAAGTCATTGCCAGTGGGATGCAAGTGTATGATGCAATGGGACAGAGCATGAGCTATTGGCTGGAATGCCTGATGAACAGCATAGTTATTATTTTAAGGTTATGGTTGGAAACATTTTTATGACAGAGATTTCCGGAGTTTCTTTCACCAGCCACCTCCTCCTTCTTATCTTTGCTCTGTGGAATCTACTGCCACAGCTGTTACAAACTTCACGTCCCCTGCTTGTCTGCCTCTGTGCTTACAAAAGGGCTGGGAACCTTCTGATGAATGGCACAACACCAATAATGGGGCATTTAAGAGACTTTTTTCTTCTTCTTAGTAATCAGATGCAGTCTTGAGACAACAAACCCCATCTAATTCTGAGTACCTGTGAAGTCTCACTGCCTACAGAGAGCAGCTCTTGAACTCTCATGGGGTCCCTGGGACATCTGTGACAGTGGTATGGACATGTACCCAGGATTTAATGGCACTGTTATTACATTACAAACACTGGTATTCAAAAAGTATTTCAAAATGATACCACAAGCATTTTCTAACTTTTCTAGTATCACTTGATTGAATAACTCTTTACAGCTTTGTTTCCCAGTTATACCAAAAGGTGCTATTAATATATTAATGCTTCTGTGTGGTGGGCTCTAGATAGCCAGCCTTTTCAGGTAATGTCCTTGAAATAATGTTGAATATGGAAAACATATAGTTACGTAATCCTTAGAAAGGCAAAGTAATTTAGGCATTCAACTACGTAGGTACAGATTTTTGCATGAATGTTTTAAGGAAAGTTGAATTTTTAATTCTTTTACCGGCTTCTAGCCTTGCCAGGCACATAGTAACCTCCCCTGGAAACAGAACACAGGATAAAGTAAATCTCTTCAATAGGCGATGAGAGTCCTGTCTTCCCCAAATAACCTGAAGCACCAGAGGCTAGCATGTTCCTTGGCATAAGGAAAAAAGTCCTGACCAACTTGTCTGGCATTTGCCTCTATCTTCATTCACCTCTGCTTCGACCTAACAGGTTGTTGTGCAATTGTACCACCTGGCCTCTCAATAGTCCTGGGAAGCACCACAATATTTATTCTATACATCTCAGGGTTTTATACTGCTGCCAGAAGTCCTGGCACTAAATGAAAGCATTTGCAATAGTAAAGTGCACAGCGGGATTCAGGGAGTCTCCAGTACATTTAAGGCCAAAACTCTGTTGCGGTATGGTTTCTTCAGATAAGATTTTGAGATGAAGAGAAGAAAAAGTGTTCAAATTGTGCATTGTAAATTACGGAGATGAAAGGATATCTCATAGCTTTTGCAACATTTTCTAAAGCTGTTTTCCTCTGGACTGTTGTTCCTTAGCCAGATGCCCTGAACAGAGAACGCTGTGTCCCCAGCTTTGCTCTTAGATTTGTGATTAGCGTTGCCCCTGAAGAGCTTAGCTGTCAGCAGAATTCATAATGCAAATTTGATGCAACTGGGGATTAAACTATGAATTGTTTTTAAAATAAGGACAAAGGTCTTATTTGGCATTGGAAAATGACATCAAGTCAGTAGACAATTTGAGTGCAAATCTGTAGTTAGGGGAGTCCCTATCTTCTGATATCCTGTCTGGTACTGTGCTGGTTGGTACTAGCTCTTGCAATAGCGCTTGCTGACAAGATCAGGTAAATCTGTATTCTTCCCTTTATTCTTTCATTTGGCATAATAATTCCTGAAGAGCTTGTTTCCAAGGAGGAACTAAACCCCCTACATTTAACATACCCAAGCGAACACTCCAAGCATGCAAGCAGTGGCAACAGAGCAGGTGGATGGCAAGAAGAAGGTTATTTTTAGGATTTTGCAAACCCAAAATCTGCAAACCCATATCACAGAAGTCACTGAACAGCTTTTAGACCATGAGCACTCTCAGTCTTCATTCAGACCAGTGAGCTAGAGGTAAAGGAACAGATTTTTCAAGTACTGTATGTTCTCCTTCAACTGTTTTTGTTAATGAAATTTTACAACTCAGAAAAAGTGACAGCACATTTTGGGTGGGAGGGATTTATTAAACTACATAAAGGTTTTTACAGAGGAGACTCTATGTATCCTTTTTACCTGTTAGCAGCAAAGAGACAAACTCTTCCAAAGCGATCTCTCCCATCATAACAAGTGATAGAACAAGAGGAAACAGCCTCAAGCTGCACATGGGGAGATTTTGACTGGGTATTAGGAACAATTTCTTCACCAAAATGGTTGTCAAGCATTAGAACAGGCTGTCTGGGGAAGTGGTGGAGTCACCATACCTGGAGGTATCTAAATGACATGTAGATGTGGTACTTGAGGACATGGTTTAGTGGTGGCCTTGGCAGTGCTGGGTTAGTGGTTGTACTCAAAGATTTTCCAGGTCTTTTCCAACCTAAAAATTTTTATTTTTCTATTGTTATTCTATAAAGCAAATATATAAAAGAGATTGTCCTGGATTCAGCAGTAGCAGTCAGTTTTTCTCCTTCTTAGTAGCTGGTGCAGTGCTGTGGTTTTGACTTTCGGCCTGGGAATAATACTGATAAAGCCAATGTTTTCAGTTGCTGGTCAGAATGTTTACCCTGACCAAGGACTTTGTGAGTCTCATGCTCTGCCAGGGAGGAGGAGAAGCCGGGAGGAAGCAGGGACAGGACACCTGACCCAAACTAACCAAAGAGGTATTCCATACCACAGCACGTCATGCCGGGGGATGTAACTGGGAGCTACCCAGAAGGGCACGTCCTCTTTTCTGTCGGGCTCTTTTCCGGCGGGCGGTATCATATTCTCTTCCCTTGTTATTTCTCTTATCATTATTATTATTGGTGGTAGCAGTAGTGATTTGTGTTATACCTTAGTTACTGGACTGTTCTTATCTCAACCCGTGGGAGTTACATTCTTTCGATTCTCCTCCCCATCCCTCTGGGGGGGTGAGGGAGGAAGTAGACTGCGTGGTTCTAATTTACGGCCTGGGCTTAAACCATGACAGAGATCAAATAAATTCTCCTTCTCTCTGCTGACCACCAAAGAAGCCAAAGGAAACAATCTCAGATATAGCAATCTGTCACTGCAGACATCCGAATTTTTTGAGATCACACCCCCCTTATACCTAGCTGAAAAAATCTGAACAAGTACCAAATTTTTTATATACTAATGTTCAGGAAAACTGGATTCAGGAAAACACTAGGCAACAAAACTTAAACAGAATGTTTTCACCAGCTAAATAGGGCCTTTGCAGGTTCATTTAGCTGACAACAGCTATTTCTGTATCCAGGATCAGGACTGAGAGGAAGACTTAGTCTGAAGTTTTCCGGAGAAGGTGTACACAAATAAACTGTCATTAGTCTTGAGTCTTTCTGCAGTGGTAGGATCAACAACATCTGAAGTTGTCATCAAAATAAGTGATAGAATTACTGCTGATCACTACTCATTAGGTTTAAGGACATGCGCAAGTCTTGGATTGCAGGCAGAGAAAATACGTACCATCAGAACAGCTGAAGTCATTGAGAAAGCTACAAGCTTTTATGCATACAAACCATTTCTCAACTCTAAAAATTCTGCTTTTTCAAACAGAGATGGATAACTTCTGAGTGAAATACAAATGGAGAGCACTTGCCTGGTTGCACATTACTTACCTACTACATTACCTACTAATGCAAGGCACATTTAGTAGCATTCTATTCCCTGAATAACCTTTCTTGTGTCAGTTGTTTGTGGAATATGGTCCTTATTAGTCAAGTCTGTGTGACTATTAATCTCTTGCTGATAAATAACAGCACTATTTGATCATATATGGAACTTTAGTCATATGAAAAGCACAAAAGCTTCACAGCTGAGGTTAGGAACAAAGACAAAAAAATACTATAGTAAATCAGCTATCTGGGCAAATTGAAGAGTCAAGTAACTTGGATACAACAGTAACTATGTGAAGGTCTTTTCTATATTTTCCCCACACTTATGTTCATATTTCACCAGTTTCCACTATCCTGCACTGACAGAGATGATTGAAACCTACATTACAGGTTGATAAATACCTCTTCTTAAAAAGATACCAAGACTGATGCAACATGACAGAAAGCAAATCCTTACACTTGAAATCTAAACACGCTTCTTGTCCAATTCTTCCAACTACCATAAGCTAACAAAAGAAGGATGAATCTAGGCTTTTAAATAATTTCTATTAAGCATGGGATTTTACTCTTTCTAGACCAGTAAATAATTTCTCCTCAATCATACTTGAAATATAGTAAATATTTTGGAAAAAATACCCCAACCAAAATCCCTGAACAAAGCTTTCCCTGAAGAAATCCAAGGGTACCTGGCTTTATTACCAATCCTAATTTGTCAGATGTGGACTGTGTTGTCAGAATGTAAACACAAAGCATTTTTTTCATTTGCACTTTTCCATTCATTCCAATTATTACCGATGCTAGTAATATTTAAAGGGAAAGATGTGGCTGGCACGTCCAACCCATGAAGTCTGTAAGACCATACAAGTCTGTATGACTGCACAAAATGGGAGAAAGTATATTTGAGAAAGTATTGTGCTGCACATGTTCTAGCAGTGTCATATTTATTATTAAAGATCAGATACTAGATACAACAGAGCTGTGGCCTGACCCAGTATGACAAGATGTACTGAGTCCACTACATCTCAGAAGCTTTCCAGGCTTTCACAGTCACTAGTTAATGTCAGTTTGTGGCTGTCTGGTAGATGCAAGTATCTGGCCCTAACAGCGTATTTATCTGTTTAAGAAACAGCTTTAAGAAATAACACTGCCTTTGTATGCTACATAGCATTACTTCATAAGAAGAAATAAGAGGATTTCTGAAGAGAAAAAGATTCAGTGTGAGTGTTACTGCCCTCATTTGTGGGTTTGAAGGGAAGTTAGAGAAACTCAGAAATTTCAGAAAACAGACTTGTCTTGCACTCTCTTAATACACATCCAAACTCTGTAAGGCAATAAGTCCTGCTGTAAGTTGCATGTCTTACCTATCTATCTCTGGTAATAGACGCAAACATCTCTCTTTATAGTCTCCCTTAATGATGGGCATTCTTCATTGCAGACAAACATTTTTCTCGTTTCTGGTTGTAGCAACATTATAAATCTTACCTCATGCTTAGTGCTGCAAAACTGCTTGCAGCAGAAATGGGAAAACAATCATTTGAGAAAATACCGTGCTTCAAGAAATTAACATAGTACCGAAGCCTTCTGTAGCAATAATTGTGCTGTATCCCAATATTTGGGGTCTTTGTGCCTTGTTATTTCCCACATCTGGGCCTTGGCAGGTGGAGAGGTGTACTTAACTTCTTTCAGCTCTGTGCCATTACACTATATTTGCTTTCAGTGTTTGCACAGATGTAACTGTAAAAACTTTATTCTAATGAGAGCTGTGAGAGCTTGGGAAAACCCACCTGGAAAACCAGCTTGTTTTTGAATATATTTTGTTCAGGAAAGCTCACCAAACTTGTAAGCTTAGGGAGATCTTAAATAAAGCAAGTGGAGAGTTTTAAATGGGGGAGAAGGGAAAAGGACATGAAGCAGAAACACAAACCATAATAAAAAATCTAGGTGACAGACAGTGGGAAGTCAGAAGTGGATGGTGCCAGTCATCATCCTTGATTTGGTAGATGAAATGTATGAAAAGTGGAGATATGACAGTGAAACCATCAAAAGGTTGAACAAGAATTTGTCTGACCCCTCTGCCTGCTACCCTCCTGTTATCCTGCTGAGGCTATGGGGCTCCATGAAGAAGTATGCTGGACTCTGAAAAATGACAGTGTGGGACTAGGTGTTCAATGAGAGTCACAAATTCAATATTGACATTTCAGCTACAGCTGACAAATGAAGAGTGGCTCTTTTCAGCTGACAGCTGTGAGACATCACAGCTTTGCAGCAGCATAGACGCTCCAGGCTAAAGATGGGCTTTTGAAGTACCCATGCAATTCTTCTTATGTGAAGCAAGATTGTGCAGGTATGTGGTAGAAATTAAGGGGCTGAAAGGGGGCACTGAGAGGTCCCTTGTTCCTGTCAATGATTCACTAGGAGGAAAGAGCAAAGTTTCAAAGTCCAGAATAAGTCTAATGTACTTATCTGCTTTCCTATCAAATCAGTGGTAGCAGGAGTACCTCTGAATACTGGATGTACGGAGTTACTGTTCCAAGTTTAGCATGCTTGGCCAAAAATATTGCAAAAAAAATTCTATGATAAGGTCCTGCAGTGAGGAGGGAACATTTTTGTGCTGTTGTTTGATTTGGAACAGTAAATATTCCCAGCACCCTAGCCATGTCAGTCAATCTTATTTTCATTCCTGTGAATCCTCTTGTTTCTCAAGTGGAGCAAGGGCCAACACTTTAAAACTGAGCTGGATGCCAAAGAGCAATGAATAGAAGGGAAGATTTTCCAGGAACTTATAAATTTCTGAAGACTGAAAAATAGAAACAGTAACACTTCCCACCTTCTTTGGAAAATAATGTGTGTTCTAAGATGAAAGCCATAAAGTTATAGCGTACTTTTCATTTTTTGCAAAGGTTACTTTATTTTTAAATAAAATCCCTGTTTTAGTCTGTGGAGGATGTGACTCTTCAGACAATTGCTGGTGAAAAAATGGGAGTCCCAAAACTTCAGTGATTTTAGCCCTTGAGGGAAGAACAAACTAAACTGTTACTGTTTATAATAATAATTAGCCGAATGCAGGCATGATACATGCTTACAGCAAGGCATCAATGTCCCAGAGAACTTAAAATAGATAAAGATAGAAAAAAATGTATCCAAAATACAAGCAAATATGGGGTTTTTCCATCATGAGTAGATAGAACTGATAATTTCCTGGATTTCAGATGGTTTTTACAATTAATGAAGTATTCCATATTGCCCTTTGAGCAGATCATTCTTAGCTGGATGACTTCTTAAAGGCTTGGAAACAGAAAACAGGTTTGAAAACTCAAATTTCCACCCATGATTTACGTAAATGTTGCAGATGTAGCTCAGTTACATACCTTACTACAGTGAGCAAAATTAAGAAAAAACAACGAAGAAGCCATAGAGGCGAAGCCCTGAGACAGTGTAAATGGATGTAATTTCCTTGACTTAATTTTGCTAAACCAGTTTGGACCTAGCTATCTGGGAAGATTTTCTATCTATCAAGCACCTAACCTGAATTTAAAAACTAGGCCATCTTATTTCTGTTCCATCCCTATTTATCTGAAAGTTCAACATCTGTTTTCTGCAAAAAGGATACATAAACTGAACCATAAGGTCACATCATCCTGTTCAGGATGCCTCTAATATTCTGATCTGCCCTGGAGTCCTTGTTCTTGTCAATATCCATTTTGGGGACAAACCCCCTGAATTCTAAGTATAATTTATGACTTGCCTTACTTAGGATCTTGTTTTGCCTTTTGTAGATTTATTGACACATTTCCCCAAAGGAAGGTTTTGTGGTGCTCTGGCAAAGTCTGTAATAGGGAACTGAGAGCATTTGTTATTGGAGGTGGATGCTTTTTTGGCTATACCTTTCTCCATATCAGGATGTGAACTCCATACCAGCATGTTACACTGCATCATTTTCATCCAGAAGAGAAATATGAGCAGCCAGGAAAGAGGCATGATGATCTAGTCCCTATCCCAGTAGAAAAGAGCAGAAGGTAAGTTAAGGAGACAGTGTAAGCTAGATAAAACTCCTACTATGTGTTGCTCACAGAAGAGTTACAGTGGGACAAGTGAATTTATTGCTGCTCCCCTGAAGTTGGCAGGACAGAATATATTTGGTGATATGAATCTGTTAGTTTCTTGGTTGTGTAATGGTAGGGAAATAGAAATAAGAAATTGCACAGTACAACTGGACTCATCTTGTTCTTCACTTTTACAAACTAAGGATGGGATTTGGAGCAAACTGGTCTATAGTATCATTTCAGTGATGCTTTTTGCATCATTTCAATGAAGAATAATTCCATTGCAGTCGATTGCCTTATATACAAGTAAAATTTGTCTGTGTTAACAGAATCTAACTCATTCACTTCACTGACATAATCCACATATTCACTGGTACAATTTGGTAGAATCAAGTGTAATGTGAATCTTGTAGCTATTACAGAGAGCACACCCAATTTAATCCATTTGCTATTGAAAACATCTTACTAGGAATTAAGAAATGTATTTTGCAACAAAACATTTATGATAGAAATGAATCATCATCAAACAAATCCGCTTTACTACATCACAAAGTGCAATATAATACCATGCAATATTACAGTGACAACAGTCCTCCTAGTACCAGTAAGGGCATAAAAATTCTTTGGTATTCTCCTTAGAGGATGATTGACCTATCAGAGGCATCTCCTTTAATCCAATTTATCTGTCGCTGTCAAAGATACGTATTTTTAAAACTTTATTTCTAGAGAGCCATTAAGTGATTAAAACCAAATGAGAGGAAAGAAGACAGTTGGTAGAACAGCATAAATCATAATCGAAACATCCTGGTTGTGTAACACAGCCAGACATTTTGAATGGCTTGAGAGGCTCTGAAGAGTTCCACGGTAGTATGGCTTTTTGACATCCTGCTCAGTAGTTAAAGGGTATTCAACCTGATCTGCCTTTGTTGATAGCTGATATTATTTGACATTTTAACAAGGTTCTGTATTTGCAGAAGCATCTTATGGCACCACTTTCAACATCAGAGTCTATCACAAAAAACATTTTAACTGTTTTGCAAACAAACTTTCTTCCAGTTAATTATTAAACAGAGGAACAGCTTGCGGTATACACTTGGAACTAATTTTACTATATATAGTTGGAAATGACAAGAGCACATGAAGATGTGACTGAAGCCTGGTAGCATTTAAATACTCAGTACTTCCTCTGTTACCTTGACTAGTGTAAAGTTGGTTCCCAAGGTAAAAACTAAGTGGTCTGCTGGCATATGGTATAACCTCCATTTGAGCTCTAAAAGCTGGATACTGTTTTTGTGAAACAGATGTTGTTGAGTGCAGCAATGCACAACTGACTCTGTCTAACAGCTGGGAATCCTTCGTGACCCATATAGCTAGAAATAAACATGGTCCTATGCTTGGCAAAAGTGTAAGGAAGCAAATTTTCATTTGTTAAGGGCTTATCAAAATGAAGAATAAATGTTTTTAGCCATAAAATGATTTTATTCACGAGAGTAATCTTTCCAGCAGCTTATGCGATGGCCTCATAATATTACAGGCACCCTTTGCCAGATGAAGGCTGCAGTTGCACTGACATATAGTGCAGATGGAAAATAAACATCTGCCTCAATCAAGAGAGAAGACCAAAGACAAGGTTGACGAATATTATCTGGCATGACTATCTTTGCAGGAAAGCATATAAATGCTACAGGACTAAAACCACTGGCATCGTCTGGTGTTGTCCTTATGTGGTTACTGACCATGAAGAGCGATGATTAGTATGCACTCTCCAAGGAGGAGTAGTGCAGATGCTCAGGATGATATGATTCCAACTCACTAGTATATGTTTCGCTATAGCCATACTATGCTAACAACAGAGCAGTTTGAAATATTTTTTCTCCTTGTTTCAATGACATTTTGTATCCTCAAATACACTTCTTTTTTGGGGGTGGGGGAGAAGAGAAGGTTTAGTGGCAATTATGTTGTTAAACATAATTTAAAAATGGATGTAGCAGCAATTTTCAGCACTTTTTTTCTTAAAGCACTTAAGGAAAAAATATTCTGTCCTGCTTTAAACACAGTCAGTTTTTTTGAGAAGGAGTTAAATGTGAAGACCACTCAGTTGAAAGCAAACTATTCAATTGATGCTGATTTTACCTTTGGGAAAGAGTGTAGTGTGCTGTTTAAGTAACTCTACATACATGCGTGTATGCACATACCTACTCTCAGCTGGTATGGAATTCTGATTCTCCCACAAAGGATTATGTGATGCAGGATGGATGCAGCTTCACGGGTTCTGTTTTTCTAGGAGGATTTCTTTGTCAGATTAAAATAGGAATCTTATCAGTTGCTGGTCATTTTGGTGGTGCCTGATTTTGTATTTAATTTTTGGCTATGCAAGTTCAAACTGCATCTCTTTGCTCTGGAAGAGTTAGTTAGGCAGGACATATTAACTACTGCTCAGTCTTAATTAGTGTTTTTGACCTGGTGAAAATTACGTGCATGATGTGTATTAGCTAAATTAATGGGAAATCTATTACAATTAGACAACAAGTTTAGCATAAGGATGCAGGTATAAATTTGACAGCTGGGGATCTCAGATCTAACCAAATCCTGGAGAACTACATGCAATGTGCTCAGCAGAATAAAAAAGAACAGGGAGTGTAATGCATAATATTGCAGGCACCCTTTTCCAAATGAAGGCTGAAGCTGTATTGATAAACCTTTTAGCGGCATAAAAGTCCAAAAATCACAACTCACGGTAGTCTGTTGATCACAATTTTTGGGGTATGTACACACATATCACATTAATGTGCCTTTCCTATTTTTACCTGAAATTGCACTAGGATTCAGGCTTGGGTTTCCTAGGGGCCTCAGCAGCCAGGTGAGGCTGTTGAAGCTGCCAGTATTAAATATTCACAGAAGAAGCAGAGGGAACTGGAATGGGCATCAAATGCCATCTGAGGCTGAGGCAACAGCATCATCTCCTTTGACCTAGATGAATATTTCTGTTAGAAGGACCTTGGTCAGGAATGTCCTGTACTACCTGCTCTGCTTTCACCTGACTAATAAGTGGGTGCCTCTCAAAGGAACTCTTGGTTTTAGTATTGTCAGAGCTACGGGTTCTGGACAGACTTTTAGACTCAGTTTTGCTGTCTCTCAGTAATAGTATGAGCCTCATCATTTTCTTTAAGCTCCAGATCTTGGAGCCACAGAAAAATCTTAGTTTTCTTCAAGAAATAGTTATTTACTTTGTAGAAATTAACTAGAAGGTGAGTTCTCAAAGTCCAAAAATCAGAAGAAGCCACCACATACAATCTCAGAGTGTTTATGACAATCTCCTAGTTGTCACATCTGCTTTTTTATTCTTTTCTACCATACAAATAAAGCTTCTCCCCTTTTATGAATGCTCTGGGAATTCAGAATTTGACTTGCAAAGTTTAATGGGTGCACGAAGTTGTACACAAAATGATATTTCCCTGCCATGTGCCATATGAGATATATCAAACAGAGAATGCCAAAGAGGCAACTATAGCACTCTCTGCCCCCTCCTCCCCAGTGTATATCTGCCAGCGGGCATGTTGCAATCCCTAAAGCATTTACAATTTTCCACTTTTTTTTACCGGTATTTCTCAAAAGCCAACCACTGTGATAAGAAAAATGTGTAGGATAGGATAAAACTGGCAAAGCCTTAGTTTGAGTTTGGCATGTTAAAGAGGATCTGGACCTTTTTCCCAGTTTTGAAAAACGAGGGTTATTTCAACTGGTTGCCTCCTACCTCTCGTCTGCTATTCAAACAACAGTATGTTTCCTTTAGGCAGTTTTCTTCCCTTATGTGCTGTTTTTATTTCATAGTCTAGCCCTCAGACTTGTCTTTCCAACTGTAGCCCCAGCAGACACACTCTCTAATGCTCTAGTCTTAAAAAATTAATTTGAAGTAATAGACTAAAACAAGCTTGTTAAGGATGATGGTAGCCGAGCCAGTCACTGAAAGCTCTAGTTTTCAAAAACATATTCGTTGTCTATATGTGCATATGACACAGAGACAATAGGAAAGTGACTTTCTCTGAACATGAATGGAGGTTCACAGGACACGGCAGACTTCAAAATGGACGACATCATAACAGTACCCTGAATATCATCCAAAAGGTCTGCTCCACAAACTGTTGTTTTAGATTACAACCATTTGCAACAATAGAAGTGAGTTCTCAGTATATGTGTATGAGGCAAAGACAATGTGGATCAGCAAGTAAAGGAAATTGAAAGATGGGGGTGATGCTGTTCTCCCAGTGGCATCATCAGTGTGGTCAGAGCAACTCCAGTGACTTATCTAGACATGAATAGGGAATGACCTTCTGCATTGCCATCCAAAATAGCCCCAAATTTGTTCGAGCACTGAGTCATAGAATGATCTTTAAACTACTTCTGTCGTGTTGCCATTTGGCACTTTGTTGCTACACTTGAAGTCACCACAAAGCTTCTTAGCTTTTTCCAAATTCTAGTATCTACTTTGGATTTCATTTTCAGTCCCAGACTATTTTTATTTCTGGTAAATAAATTGATATTCAACAGACTGAAATGGCACAGCCAATCTCCTATATCCATCAGTAAAAAGTACCACTTGGCAAGTGCTGTCAAAATGTGAACTTTCGTACTTACCCAGACAAAACTTTAATCCATTTGAATGTTTGAGTATGGACTACAGGATTCAATTTCATAAATTTGCTCTATCCTGATCTTTTCTGAATCATTATATTCTTTCAAAACTTTAAAAGTTTTCTTCTGGTTTAGCCTCCTAGATCCCATAGGCTGTTTGATACTAAATAGCAGCACTAAAAAACCGTGGAGAGGTGCTGATAGTGTGAGATGACAGATTTTTGCCATCCCTAACATGTTAGTCATTTGTTTGGCCTACTGTTTCGGCATAGGATACCAGTCTGTTCAGTGATAGTGAGTTTCTCACATGATATGTCATCAGTCAAAAATCTATAAGGTTTGTGCCCTCACTAGCAATATATGTATTGTCTATTGAAGACCAAGTATTCAAAATTATCCATAGATATTTCATAACATTAACAACCTTTTTCTTTATGGGGCTAAAAGTGAATTATGAACATATTTAAAGCCATTCTGCTTATTTCCAGTTCTTACAGTCTTTTTAGATTTTTAGCATTTTCAAGTAATCTGAAGGCTGTTTTCTTTTTGCTCAATGGTAATGTAAATTATTTTTTAATTTTAGACTAAAATGGACATCTGGACCCCTATATCCTCAGTGGAAAGATTAAAGCTTCCGAAAGACAATATACTACACCTTCCTAAACACTGATTTTAAGAGAAGAAGAAGTGCTGTGTTCAGGCTCAGATGGC
Organism: Psittacula echo; assembly: GCF_963264785.1. NCBI lineage: Eukaryota > Metazoa > Chordata > Aves > Psittaciformes > Psittacidae > Psittacula > Psittacula echo. The sequence goes on from NC_137737.1 coordinate 124,335,055, forward strand.
TTACCCTTGAAAATTAATGTTTAGACAGCTTGAGTTAACACACAGAGATAAGTATCCAGCTTGACACAGCATACCATAAGATAGCATGTGGAAGACACTTTCCTGGTTCCTCATGCCCTCCTACGTTGGTGACATGGCAAGTATTGAGTTCTTATTTGTCTGAACCTTTAAACATGGAAAGGGTGAAGGATGTTTTCTTTGTTAGGTGCTTCATATATGCATAAATAGATACCTGTCCAGTATATGTAAAACGTAAAAAAAACCCCACCACTGCATAGTTGACTTTGTGGTTTTCCTAAAATTACATATTTTACTTGAGACTGCTTAATCCTGTCATAAGCCAAAGCTACACCAGGAAAAACATTGAATTATTGCAATCACAAATGGAGTGTTCCCAACCCAATCTGTGTCTTATTATACTAAGTGCAGCAGTCCCAAAGAAGCAGAGGAAAGTGGACACAGTCTATGACCTTAAGGAGGCATACCAAGGCCATTTTCACAAAATTACTCATTTCTGAACACAAAATTAAGAGGCTGTGGCCTTCATGGGGAGAAAGGCACAGACAACGCACTGTAACACTGATACTAGCTAAGCTTTTCCATACAGCTTGTTCAAGCACCAAGTAAAACACTGGCTATGCTCATGGTTTGTCCTGAGATATGGGAAGTATTGCTGCCTCCTTTTTACAGATGAAAACCCTGAGGCAGGGTGAGGATGTGACAAGCTTCTTGAAAAAACACCGTGAGTTAGTGACAAAGCCAGGTTTAGGAGGCCCATTCTTCAGTGCCTAAGCCCAGAAGAATGGCTTTCCTAGTTCCTACAAAGCCATGGTTTGTTAATTAAGTTGGGTTTTGCCAAATAATTTTGTGGAGGCTGAAATACCTCTAAGTTACTGCTATCATAAGATACATAAGAAAACCTAAACACAGGGGAGACCATTCTACAGGCTATTTTGGTTTCAGTGAAATAAAGACATTAATAAAAGAATTTCGGGGCTATATCAGAAGTTTCTTTCAGAGGAAGAAAAGGAAAAAGCCCAGTAGTAACACGTGGAAACATAATCTTTTATTTTTAGAAGAATGGTCATATTTCTCTGCAAGTAACACCTGATTAAGCAAACTTATTGAATAAGGTCCATTATGTCTGCTTGAAAAACCTATAAGTTGAGACATTTTAAGATAATCAGATTGTAAAAGTGCACTAAATTCTTATCATTAAGCTACCTCACCTTCACTGAATTCTGAATTCTCATTACAACTAATCATATTTCCATGCAAAGTAAAAATAATTCACGTACTTGAAAGTGGGTTATATTCTGCTCTCAATGGCCACTTAGATCTCCTACTAGCAGTAATGGCAGTTAGACACAAAGTGGAAAATATCTAGCTACCTAGCTAGCTGTATATATCTCCTAAGGTGACAGGTATAGCTGTTACTTTGGTGAGCAGAAAAAAACAGGAAAGAGGTCTATATATTCCAAACACCAGTTTATTTTCACACTGGAGATTTTAGACAGCTTTTATTTATGGGCAATTGGCAGCACAGCTTCACTGAGGGTGGGATTCATCTCCTTTAACCTAAGCCACCAAAAGTTAGATGCCTAAATCTAAACTAGCTATCCAGAAATACTCCTTTCTTTTCACTGTCCAGGGAGCTGAGACAGTGATGTTAGGAGGGGTTGAGTATGTGTCTCTCTCTCTTCAATACACCTTAAAATTTGAAATAAGTATTAGGTGAGCCATCTGCTAGCCTAGATATCCTTTAAAGAAAATGCATCAGTTTTCACATGGGTGCATCTTCATGTAAGGCAATGAAAGCAAGAACGAGAGCAGTCTCAGAATTCCAAGTTAAAAATTAAGAATTTAGTTGGTTCTGTTTTGGTTTTTTTTTTTGTTTGCTTTCATTTCTGAAGATTGAAAGATGACAGAAATGTATATTACTTGGCAAAATCAAGAGATGGGATGTGTAGTAGTTACATGTGTTTGCAGTTGTGGAATCTCTTTCCCAAGGTTTTCCTTTACCTGGAGCTGGTAAAACAATTATTTGAAAATAGGATTTATTATTAAACTCTTTTTTGTGAACCTCATTTTTGTGAACCGATGTTATTTCAGGCACCTTAGCTGATATCTAAAGAAATTTGATTTCCTTATCTGTCTCATGTGAAACTTTTCCTACAGGAGGGATTACTTGAGCCTGACCCCCAAATTTGCTGAGCCTCAAAGACATGATCTCAGTTTAAAAATGAATTCACATTTTTACTTCAGTTAAGACATTTTTGATTTTTTTCTGCTGGTTTCTTCACTAAAGTCTGGAGATTGGTCCTTACAGGCTGCTTTCAGGAGTGGAAGTCCAGTAGTAAAGAAGACTGACTCCCTCTGTGGTGTCTTCTATAGTCCGTCCTACTGCAAATAGAGCTGTATTGTGTAGCCTTACAATTTCCATGGTGGAGCTGACACATTTATGGTTTTGGATTAAAAGAAACATTTTTACCACTGAAATGGAGCCTTCGTATCCTGCAGCATGGCTGAAAAGAAAGCCAAACTGGTTAAAACTGAAACAACACAATGAAACAAAACAGCATGCAGCTGCCTCCTCAGAAATATCCCTTCAAGGCAGACAAATGGATGCATTTATTTTCCCAGATTTATTTGCTAATGTAAAGATCCCAATGCAAGCATTAACACTTCAAATCATTACATAGTCCTGGGGCAATCTTGGGAGGAGTCGAATTTCATTAAACAAATTAGTAATTTGAGATTGCAGTAACTGTAGATATAATCTTGTTCCCATATATTTCATGATGCAGTGCAAAAGAAACCAGTCCTCAAACGAATGCTCTATAGCTAAGTGTCACCTTGTTACACTAGTAAACTGAGCAAAATACAAAAAAATATCTTGGCTTCTTTTTAAGTTTGCACTTCTATTGACCAAATAAAACAGGTAGCACTTTCATATTTTCAAATGTAGTAGATGGAAAAATTGCATGTAATTTAACAGGAGAAAGCACTATATTTATTAATTTAAAAGGAGGAAACAGGACATTTCCACCTGCTATTAGAGCTCTATCTTGCAAGTCTGGCTGGCACTAAGTGGTCATACTCTTAGTGTGGAGTTACATCCCTGGTGGAGCTGAAAGAAAGGACTGCGTTGCACACTAGGCTGCCTGTTGCACCCCAGGCTGTCTGTTGCACCCCTTCAGTCCTTACTATGTATGGTATTGGCTCTTGCAATGACCCTGGCCTGTCTTTGCTGCCTGAATTCAGCAAGGTGCAATCGCTGTGAGGTGGTGTGTGTTACAGGCTGGTGACTAGGACAACTGCACAAAGCCACTTAGCACTACAGGCAGAAGGGACATGGCTTCTCTGTAAGGGGGAAGGTGGGATCAGGCTTTCTCTCCACAAGCACTGAATGGAGCTCACTGAATGTCTGTGCCACAGCCTGGGCTTGTGTCCATATGCTCTGGGCTTAAACACAGACTCATTATAACATAGCTATAGCCAATGAAATCCAAGTCCCTCCAGAAAACCTGTTAGAGAGGCTCAGAAATCTGCATATAAAACCACAGCAGAATTTTTCTTGTACCCTTTTACTGTACAGTCCTGGGTTCAGCCGTAGCAGTCAGTTTTTTCTCCTTCTTAGTAGCTGGTGCAGTGCTGTGGTTTTGACTTTTGGCCTGGGAACAGTGCTGATAACACCAATGTTTTCAGTTACTGCTCAAATGTTTACTCTGACCAAGGACTTCCTGAGTCTCATGCTCTGCCAGGGAGAAGGGGAAGCTGGGAGGAAGCAGAGACAGGACACCTGACCCAAACTAGCCAAAGAGGTATTCCATACCACAGCACATCATGCCCAGGATGTAAACTGAGAGTTACCCAGAAGGGCTAGGTCACTGCTGGGTCAGGCTAGGTATCGGCAGATTGTGAGCGGTTGTATTCTCTTCCCTTGTTATTTCCCTTATCATTATTATTATTGGTGGTAGCAGTAGTGATTTGTGTTATACCTCAGTTATTAAACTGTTCTTATCTCAACCCATGGGAGTTACATTCTTTCAATTCTCCTCCCCGTCCCTACGGGAGCAGGGGGAAAGGAAGAGGGGGAGTGAGCGAGCGGGCTGCATGGGTCTGAGTTAGTGACTGCACTTAAGCCATGACATGTACCATCCTTAAGAGATGGGATGCTGATGGGCAGGATGATTTTGTCACTGATGTGTGAGTGGGAAGGGCAGTTCAGACCTCCAGTGAAATGTGGACATCCCATGTTTGCCCATCCTGGCAGAGCAGAGCACTTCAGCAAATGCCTCTAATTAGGTTCTGGTGCTTTAGTCTGGGCAGCCTGCTTGGGTAAATAAATTCCACCCTGGGATATCTTCACCTCTCCATTGTATTCTTAGACAGAATACAGGTCAGACATTGCCTAAGCTATACCAGTATTTTCATGTTGCTACATGGCTTGTGACACTGCAGTCTTTGTGATGTTGCGTGGTACAACCTAAACCTCTGCCTTCTGTCCTCTATGAAAGGTTTCCAAGCCACCTTCAAAAAGAGATGGCACCATGCCTTTCACCTAGAATATGAAATAGTAATTGGGCTGTCATTCACACTTTTATAACCATAATACACAAAGAAAATCAGCAACAGAAAAACTGTGTCCATGTACTGAGAGCCAGTCTGAATTCAAATAGAATGTACTACTGAATTCACTAAGCCCGAAGAAGTAAAACAGGGTTTCTTTGCTTGGAGAAATCTCAATATCTAAAAAAGTCCCCTTTAAAACTAACCTCAACTTTGTTTTGCAAGAACTGGTCTACACAGCATTTTAGTTCTCGTTAGAAAAATTCATATCCTATGAATATGAATATTCATATCCTATGAATAGTACAGTCAGGCACCAATAACAGCAACAAGAATTTTGGGGGGTTTGGTAGATTGAAGAAGGCATTGTGAGCAGAGCATACATCTAGCCCCAGCTTTTGACTAAGCTGTATTACAGTGAGGATTTAAGCATGCAGATAGGCAGTCAAGATACGCAGTTTTCTCTGGCTTGGAAACAAACAATTTAATTATAAAATACATAGTTCAGGAAAAATATTGCTTCTTTTATGGCTTCTTTTCATTAATTGGGCAGTTCATGTTTGTGAAATCATACAGGGATTTAATAACTTTTGCCAATATGGATAAACCCTTTGACTTACACTGGGAGTGTCAGACCTCAGTCCTTGTTCAAGTGCATTTTGACAAATCTGCCACACGTTTTTTGTTCTTTACTTCAATACCTTGCAGAATGTCTTACGTCACTTAGACTAATAAGGCATAAGCAATGTTTAAATAGAAGGGCACAAAGGGGAGCCAGTGACTGAAGACTGGGCTCCAGCAGAAGGGTGAGGGAGCACAGAAGTTTAGCCAGCTGCTTGCGTGAAATCCAGGAAGAAGACAGAATGCCACTTGACAATTTTTAATTCTTCTGGAAGAAACAGTTGGAGATCATATGCTCTCTAGCAGTTAGAATACCAAAATAAGTACTTTTGCCAGCAGCAGTAGGAAAACACTTTTTTGTCCCGTCTGTACTTTGCGCCATGTTTCCTAAAATCACATACTGATATCACAGCCGTGTTCAGCTTGTGAGATTTGAACAGCACATTGAGTTAAAATTTGATGGTTCTGCTGTCTCATGGGACACAGTCTCCTTGCAACATTTAAAAAGAAAGAAAAAAAGAAAGCTTTTCTCATTTATACATCTGATACACTTCAGAGAAAGCACTTCTTCAGAAATGCTTTTATGAGTCCTGAGAGTTAGTCATGTCTGGCAAGGATGGGGAAGCCAAATGTGGTGGTTTTGTCAGTAAAAGGGAAATAGTCCAGCTTGAGCTTTTGGAAGTTCCCAAGCATTCCCTCAGCGAGTAACTGAGCTGGAGAGCCACAGACATCCTCAGTGCATGATACCAGAGCTGTACAGCTGGAAACTTCTTCACAGCTTCCTTTGTTATATGTTAGTCACATAAAACAGATCACACTGCAGTGTGGCTGTGATATTTCTCAGTTGCCCTTAATAACCTCTCACCTGTGACTAGGACAGGAGAAGTCTTTTCCTCCAGCTTGTTTTTAGACAGTGAGGTGGCAAGCAAGCTGAGGATGGAGATAGAAACACTGCCTTGATTCTCTGGAGGCACATGGAAAACCCAGATACATTTTCACCATTGGCTCCTGGGTCCATGTTGTTACAGTAAATGGTGGTTTGCTGTGTGAATGCTTCCTGAAATATGTCTGCTTTTTCAGACCTCATTCTGCTTCAGTGGGGATAGTAATTGCAGCCTACCTAAAGGAAGAACAAGTAAAATCATATACTCTCCGACTTTGGGAACCAAAGAATAAAGACATTTTTGACAAGATTAACCAAAGAGTTCTCTGACACATCTTTTTGTTCATTCAGAGGCTGACTTCATCCTCTGACTCATGCTCTGATTGCTGCTGGTAGTTACTGAAATCCATTTAGCACACTAAGTATTAAGTAAGGCGGAGACTCAGTGTAAGCATGCAAAGTGCTGCTTAGGCGGGCAAGCTGATCCAGTCTAGGAGACCATGTGGGAGTACGGCAAGTCTTCCAGCGTAAAGAGGATTGAAGTCATCCTACAGCAGAAAATCAGCAGAGTGGAGGGGGAGTTCTGGAAGGTCTACTAAGCTAATGAGCATCTACTAAGTTAATGAGCATCATTTCCCACCACCCCCAGTGAAGGCTGGCAATGAAAAATATTTTCTTTCCAAAGATTCCTGCCATCAGTTAAGGTTTTCTTTAAGCTTCCAACTTTTTGCTTCTCCTTGATGTTCTTCTTGAGATGCTATTTCAGGGTTAAGAACAAAGAACTTCTAACTTAAAACATCTGTGGAAATGGACACAGCCTGCGAACACTGCATGCTACAGATGGCAAATTTGTACTGCAAAACTTAAATAAAAGTCATGGGAAGCCATTTGTTTTAGTGCTTTGCTCCACATTATGTGTTGTCCTGCTTCACTGTCCAACAGATTGCTAAATGGTGCTACTAGTATTAACAAGAGTCCTTCAGCAAATATGGTCTATTTGTTATTACAGCATTTAACTGCAAAGATGGGTCAAAAGTGAGCACTTGTTGTTTTGCACTCCATACTTTTTTTTTTAGCATTGCCAAACTAAAGAATTAAAGAATCAGATCTCCTTTAATGCAATAACTCCCCCATGTCTCATATCTCTCCCACCCCTCTCTCCACCTTTTCTTCATTTTCGTGCTATAATTGTAGGCCACCTAGCTCAAATAGCCACATTGTTTTCTTGAAAAAGTCTCTCTTTATTAAGGTTTTTTCCAGAAGCTTTTGACAGAATGAAAAAAAAGCAATATGAGGAATGTCACTGTAACAATGTAAATTGTATGTTTGCATTTTTTATTAATAAGGCAAGGCTCTCCAAGGGACTAAGTTACATTGTTTTATGAGATTAAATTATTAGACCTGGAACTGAGAAGGGCCTTGTCCTATTGTTGAAGAGGCTGCTGGGGAGCATGGAACTGCAGGGAGTATTGGCGAGTCATGGTGAGATCTTATTTCTCCATAGAGAACTAATATTCCAGCTGCTCCAAATGCACCTGAATGGGTACTAGAGAGATGCGGAAGCTAACTTGTGGCAGATGGGACCAGACCAAATGGTCAGTGAAATGAACACATTCAACTAATGCACTAACCATCCCTAAACTGTTCTCCATCAATAATTTAAGGCCTTATGTCATAGTTTGTTAAAAATTATCTTTGATTAGTTATGTTATTAATACAATATGCATATTACAATAGTGTCACATTTTCTATCCATCAAAGTCAGAAAAAGTCAATATGAGTGCATCAATAATTTATATTGGGTATACTAGTCAATTTTCTGCGTGAAACAACATTGACTGCTGACAATTACTGAATGCAACTGGTGCTTTACCTCTATAGTCACATTTTAAACTAGATCATATTTATTTTTCAAAATACATGTAATATTGGATTATTTGAGTTTTGCTGTGATTTTTCAAAGCCAAACTGTTTTGTTTTGTTTTGTTTTGTTTTGTTTTTAACGTAAGGCTCCAAACAGAATGAAGCAGATAGATAGTGCCTGTGATATTTCAGAAGTAAAAGCGGAGTATACATGACTTACTGCATGTTGCTCCCGTAACATCTAGCAATAAGCAACCCCCTCAGTTGTTTTTTCTGGTACAAGTGTAAGTAGAAGGCATTATCCTTAATTTAAATGCATTTGGAGTATGACAGAACAGAATCTGAACTGCTGATTTCTGTTATGCATTTAGTTTCACATAAAATAGTACCCCACTTATTTGCATGACATCCTTAAGGGAAAAAGATTTGGTTACAACTTGTGTAAGGCTTCTAAATATCCAGATTTTTTAAATTCGGGTTTTTTGTTTGGTTTTTTTTTTAGGATCCTATTATGCTTCAGTAAGGAAGTATGTTCCAGAACCCTATGGAAATCTACCTTTAAGGAATTAGGCCCCTCATCTGGAAAGGCCAAGTCACTCTATAGCCTGTATTGCTAAGTGTAGAGGAAAGCTATCTATTCTGCTCCAGCTCAAGTTGAATGTATCAGCGTCTGTGTCAATGCTAAGAGAATCTAAGACATAGTTGTTTAAAACAACAATTCTTTACCTGAGATTCAACAAGTGGTGAAAACTCGTTTCTGAATGCAAGTTGTGTAACACTGATAACTTCAAGCATTTTGTCTTCAGGACATACATGATTCCACATACTATATAATAATTGTGCATTTCAGTAAAATAAAAATCTGTCAGAACCACATTTTTTCCTCTGCTTTTCTTTTTACAGAAAAAGACAAGGGACAGATTTTAGAGGTAAAAGACACAGCAGAACATGGAATAGACTGCTACAAATCATCAGATTTTCCTGGTGGCATTAGTCACGGAGGATCGGGAATTACCTCTTGCTAGGGAATAAGAGAGTCTTCAGAAGCAAGCCCTCTGGGCATACGCTACAAATACCAATAATACTCATATTAACTGATCTGCTAGTTTTATTTTTTAAAATAGAAATAGAGATTCAGATGCTGTTTTTCTTTTAGCTAAGAAAACCAGATACAGATGAAGAAAAAATGAATGAATCAATGCTATTCTCTTAAATGAGATGAGATAAATTTACTGAAGAACTCTGGATGGCTGCATACTGGAGCTACTTTCTGGTCATTTCTGTCTCAATATACCTCTGTAGCAAGTAGCTCAGAAGAATTTCTGCTGTTGTAGAGGCCCACTCCTCACCTATTTTGATATCATAGGCACAACAAAAGAAATAATCTATGTATTGAATGAAAACAAATGTTTAAATGCTACAGAAATGCTTTGGCAGTTTCAGCTTATACTCCAGTGATAAGGGATCTACATGTCACTGCAGTAGCTCTGAGCTGCCTCAGGATCCATGCCAATTACAGCTGCCTTCTGCTGCTGGAGCAGTAGACATGCTTGAAGTGGGGTTAAGGTGCTTGGCCCCCATTGCTTCCCACCTGCTCCCTGAACAGTTTGTTTTCATACCATCAGCCCTATGCTTGGTGCTCTTGTTGTGCTCTTTTCACTCTGAATGGTCTTCATACTCACAGCCACAAGACATGACAGAGTTCAAGATACCAGCTGACACTTGCATGCCATGGAGCTTCGAGAACTCAACTTAAAGAGCTTGTTGTGCTCTCTCTTTTACTGCTGGGATATGCAGTTTCCCAGAAGTCATCTCCTTTGTCTTTCTTGTGTCAGGTGTGACCTGAATTTCATACAAGCCTCTGTAACCTGGTTTACATGCTACAATTCCCCAACTTAGGAGGATTAAATCAGTAGTGTACACTATCACCGTCATGTTCATCAAAAGCAACATGTATTTTCCTATAAAGGTAGACATGCAACACAGCACCAATCTGAGAGCTAGAGCCCCTTAGTCCCATGCTGATTGCTCTGGCTGCTTCATTTTGCTTATGCCAGAACAATCCTGTAAACCAGTTGGAGGCCCTGTGATATGAGCACCAAGAAAGAAAACCAAACTGTTACTGTCTTTATCAGACTAGTAGGTTCACCACTCCAAACTTCATTTTTTCCAGATGTACATACTGCTTCAAAATATTTAAGTAGTTTTCTAAAACTTTATGGCAGTCAATTTTCTTTTCTGTGGATTATGAAAGGAAAAGTGTAAGGAAACAGAGATCACTTCTAGAATAAATACAGAATCTCTTAGGATTTTTAAAACTTTTATAACAAAGTTATCTGCTAGGAAGAAAACTGAAAGCTGAATCGAGTAGAGGTTTTCAGATCTATCTTCTATAATAGAGAAATAGAGATCAACAGCCTGCTCTAGACATCATCATGAAAAGCCATTTAATTTACAGAGAATTATCCACTCAGGTACAAATTATGGCTAAAAAGCAGAGTATTCCTTTTATTCTGGTAGCCTCTATGTATCACTGGACAGCCAGAAATCAATCTTTCCAAAGCACAGTGTGAGTATCTTGAATCCAGTGCAGTAGTTACCTCTGTCGCAAGTTCAGGATATTTGCACCTGCTCTGAAGCACACTCTGAAAACTGCAGCATATGAAATAAGACCTATGAAGAAGGTAAATGATTTAGAGCAGAAGTCTGCACCTCTTCAATGCCTTATAAAAGCAGATGGCTTTGTTGTTTGAAGTAGGTGGCAGTTATACTAATAATCTCAAAATTAACCTAATTAATTTATGATTACAGAATCAAGAGTTCTCATTGCAAAGGGAAATTAAGTCTTCAGTGGGGAACAGCCACTTCTGCTCTTCCTGTTTGCTTATCTGAAGAGCATACAATGCCAGTTCTGTATCTTAGTCAGCTATCAAACACTGTCATTTCATCAGGACTGTACATTTAAGTGGACTGCGCAAAGTTGAACAATGACAGAGGTAACTATAACGGAAATGCATTTTAAGAATAACTCATCTGCTTACAAATAATAAAAAATATAGTAGGGAGTATCTGAATATTTAAAAATATTTGGTTAACAGATCTCAATTTATAAGCATTCTCTTCCTCACAAAGATGTTGCCACTAAACATCTGCTGGTATGAACCACACTAAAAAGAGGAGCTATCAACAGAAGATAGTTTTAATAAACACTGTTCTTTATTCCTTATATTTTAATGACTGATATAATTAGAATGAAGGTTAAGGGAATATTTGTTTTCCTTTCCCTCATGGCTACTTAGAAACAGTTTGACTTGCAAACTGCATTTCAAACTCTTGCAGCTATAACGCTTAAGCAGTCTGATGTTGTACAGGGGAAAAAAAAAAGCAAACCTAAAACCCAAAACCAGAAGTGGTTAAGAACCAAAAGCACCACCCAAACTCTTTTTGCCAAGCGATTGCAGCAAAGGACTATATGGAAGTTGGGGGTCACAAACTCTGTTGCAACATTATCCCCAACTCATCCAGCTTTATAAACCCCACCTTCTAGAATACCAGCGCTGATGATATGTGGTCCAGAAAACTCGGGATACTTGGTAGCTCAGTTTTTTTGAGGAATTTCTTAAGGCTCAGGTAGAGACTAGCTGTATGTCAATATTCATATTCACTTCTATTGGTAGCAATTAGATTGGTAATTAAAGTATGTTATTTCAGCTAACAACTTAAACTAGACATCATCTTCCACTAATTCAGATGATCTGACATTAGAAAAAGTGAAAATGTTTTCTAAACTTCACCGCAAACAGGTCAGAGATTGTGTTGCACAGTCCTTCATACCAGCCATATTCACGATAGAATCAACCGCTAATATAAGCTTCATCCAGGTTAAGTGTGGATTCACAACTGTCTGTGAAATTAGTCAGAATACAGATTTTATTTTGTCTACATGTTTTTATGAAGCTCCATGTCAGAAGGGGAGGCTAGGTGATGCCTGAGTTAGAAAGCAATTACAGCTGCATGCATAGACGTATTGTACAAAGTCAACTCCTCAGAAACATTTTTAGAGAGTTTGAACTGGTTGAATGTGTTCATACTAGTACAGCATTTCTAAAGCTGTAGAGGATCCAGAATTTGGGTTCAGTCAAAAACTAAATCCTTAGGCACTCTAAAATTTGTGAAGCACTGTCAATCCACACAGGGTCTGCCACTGGATCCAGCGTCATACCTAACTTTTGGGTACTTGACCTGCAGAGTCAGAAGTTTTGTCTTTTCTGCCTGGAATCTTGTCCATTATGATATGGAGAGCTTCACATTTTTCTAAGTGTTTTGGAAGTAGAGAAGTCCAGAGAGATCTATCATTTGGCCCTACCAAGTGTTCATACTGAAGCATATTCAGAAACCTCAGATTATACTCCCTGTAGCTATGCAGGTTAATAACAGTACCTAAGCCTAAACCCTCAGAAAACATTAGATGAATCTTGAATGTCCAATAGAGTTATTGTGAACAGGGAAGAGCAGACACTTTGTTTCAGGAGTGCAGTCAAAGTCTACTGGTAGTAGATGGACAGTTTGCTGGTAAGATCATCAAGGAGAGAACACATTCCTGTAAAGTGACAGGTGATTTTGAGAACCAGATCCACTAGAAAACAACTTGAACTGGCTGGCCAAGTTGTGCATAAAAGAAATACTTTCCTAAGGCTTTTCAATTAGCATAAAACAAAGAACACATTTGGGCAGAAGCATAGAAGTGCAACACTCAGCACTAGGAACAAGTCAACCTATTATAGCCGTTATAAGGGAGGTGAAAGGGTCCCACATCCAGTGGAGAAAAGGGAAGGACTTGGGAACATGAGTTGGTTGAGTTCATTGTTGAAGACTGGAGATGTTGAGGTGATACTGCTGAGTTATAAGTAGACTAGACAGGGCAGCAGGTGGTGCCACAAAGCATGTTGCGCACTGTTTCCTTCCCATACTAAAAATTTTGAGTGATTTGATTTAATAATTGACTCCATCACATCCATCTGGCACAAGAATGACACACAAACAAAAGCAGATATTGACAATAATTTTTGTAAGGCAGAAATTCTGTCCCAGGATTTTGGTGGTTCATGTTACTGGAATATTACATGAGATAAGCAGGCAAACATCTCCAGCTTTTACATGCAACAATCTGATGCACATCTCTAAGGCAGATTTTAACTTTACATCAAGGAACAAATAGATATGGAGATGATCCATTTGCTTTCCTACTGAGGCAGTATTCAGTGTATCAGTGCCAAGTGTATATTACTTTTGTTTCTATTTGATACAAAAATGTTGTTTATAGAAATGCTTGATATGAACATTTCTGATCTGAAGTCATATCCTTTAAGTATACTAAACCTCATTTGAGGTTTGAAGGAGAGAAGCAACACTTATTCCTGAGACATTTAAAACAGCATGTACAAGCTGCTTCATAAAGGTGCTCTGAGAGCTGAAATCAGAACCATCACTAGCAGCAGTACAAATCTGATGCTTTTTTTAATGAAAGTACTTCAGCTTTCCACCTCAGTATCCACTTCTATTCTATTTTTCTTTCTTATTTAAGCAATCTTTGTTTGTTTATTTGTTTCATCTTTTCAATCAGGTATAATTTATTACCATCAAGGCACAATTAGAAGATGCTCCGTGACTGCAGTCTGAAGTAAATGGAATCGATCCCAAACAACACTAGGGAAATGGCAACTTCTGTGGACCTTTCTCTGCAGCCAAACCTGCACTGACCTGCTGAGCACTGCCCTTTAGAGATTAGACCCTGGGGCCACCTAGCACCCCAACTCTGGTCACAGTGCCTGCGTGAAGCTGCTCTGGTATGCAGCACACAGCAGCACTCACTTGGGGAAACTGGATCCCACAAAATAAATAAATAGTGACAATGCCAGAAGGAGCTCCAAAGCAACAGCATCCTCACACTCAGCTGCACAAGGCTCATGCACTGTGTGCTCAAGCCTTGGTGGCAAGAGGTCTTTCCCTCCCAGCAGATGGTTGTTGCTGGGTCAAAACCTGTCATGGTGCCTGTGCTGCAAAGTCCATTCAAATTCACAGTAAATTAACAAAACCAGACATAAACATAAGAGAATTAAATGACTGAGTTTAGATTCCTGGGTTTAGACAGCACTTGCCCTCCTGGCAGCAGATTTCACTGTCTGTCTTCTCTGGGAGCAAAGGCAGCATTTTGCAGGATCCTTTCATTTTCAGTCTGCCTGAACCTTTTGCAGAGAAAGTCCTCCAGAAACACAAAGTTTTTGCTTCACCCCTATTCTGCAGGTCATCACTCTTTCCTTGGTCCTGCAAAAATCTGGTTAAAATGCTATGGCATTTTATAACACGAGCAAACTGGAATATTAATTATTCCTAACATTGAGGAATTACATTTCATCAGTGAATCCCCACTGAAATATTTATGGTAGGGGTAACTTGTAAGTAAACATCACTAAAGCATGTGAAGACTGGAAACACCTTCCAGCAGGAACCTATCAGTACTGTCAACTGATTATTGCTATCTCCAATGCTTGTACAGTCTCTTGGACTTATTGATATATAATGCTGACATTCAGATTTAGATTAAAATTTCTACACTTCAGTTTCATGGGACACTTTAAATTGGTGAATGACAGATGCTGTTACAGTTAAAAGAGCTCAAAGCATGCCTTAGGTAAGTAAAATTGCCAGCAAGGGTCTTTAAAATGGGAACTTCCACAATTTATCCAACATCTGAATTTAGTTACACACAAAAACAACTTTACCCTAGGCTAGTGATAGCTTGACCCTACTTAACAACAATTTTAAACTCTTACTGCATAGCTGTAATAAGAAAACATCATTTTGCAAGAACATGATGATCTACTCAGCTTATCTTTTGAAGGGTGTTTGGTAAACACAGCCTCCTACTTTAGATAATTTTTTCTCCTCCTACAGAGTGTCCCGAAAGGGAAATTCCAAAGTTACACAAGAAAAATAATCACTGCATTGTCATTGTGTAGCACTGTGACCTTAAAGAAAATGCAGTAGCATTTTTAATATTCTTTTGTTTGGATTTTGGGGTTTTTTTTACATTAAAGGCTGTAGTTTGAATATTCATTGTTGGAGACAGTCTCCTATCCAGTATCTCACCTCGTGCGAACCTGCATCACTCTCCTAAGATCAGACCGGCTTCCCCAATTCATAGTGGCTGGACATCTGGTTTGTTTGGGGTTTTTTCTCAATTATCCTGTTCTGATTCTCTGAAGTGATTTGCAGGGCTGCTCCCTCTGGGGAGCCACGCACTTGTGTGGGTCCATGTTCACTGGTGGCACACAGTTGGCTGGGTGTGCGGTTGGCCCCTGCGGCTCTCCCCAGCCCTCCAGGTTCAGCTTGGCTTGGAAACACTGCCTGAGTGATGTCCAGCTCGAAGGTTTTCTGTGCACTTTGCTGTAAAGCAGCTCAATTTCTGCTGTTATTTATGCTGTAGCATCTTCCTTCATATGCCTCAGGCTACTGGCATGAAGAAGCATCACTTAAAAAGTAATTTAGCAAATAAGTATACTTTCCCTAGGGTGCAAATAAGAGGAAAAGTTGTAGTAAATAGCTAATGTAAGCAAAAGGTGCCTTGGGGGAACCCTAAGAATCACTTCTTTGAAACCAGCAATAACTTCTGGTGCTATTGGTCCTGAGGCAGCAGCAGTCAACATTGTTTAAAAAAGCTCCCTTATGGTGTACTCATTAATTAACTGCACTGTTTGTTGATTCTAGATTGATTCAGTTTGTTCTCAGGAGAGTGTTTTGGAAACTCAGTAATGCCTTGATGCAGAATTTCATCTTCAGGCCCTAAATTCCCAAGATGCTGCTTTACTGGGACATATAGAAGATGAAGTAAAAAGGAGAATTTGTTAGACAAAAATTATAATCAAAATATTTTAAATTCAGATGTAATATTTGAAGATTTTCCCCACAGAGCCAAAAATTACCTGCAGCAAAGTTTGACTGACAGGCAGGCTTTATCAAACAGAGAACAAGACAAATGGCATGCAAAACAGAGACAAAAGTATTTGCTCCTAATTACTCAAAAAAGAATTTTAATTAAGTCATTTGCCAATTAATGCCTCATTTTTAACATTCCATAAATATTTAAATGTGTTTCATAAACTTTTCTTTGCAGGGAAGCACCTGTGAATGTTGTTAAGGAGATCTTTGCATTCTTTTAATGCAATACACTTTACAATTTAAGTTTTATTTGCTCTTCTTGTGAATAGAGAAGCAAACAAATATGTCATTTTAGGTCAGAAATTGCATATCAATATGTCTATATCAAATATTTATCAACAAGATACTTGAAATATCTTCATGAGAGGAGTCTCCTATTGTATGAATGAGAAACAGGGAAATTATATTGAACTTGAACTAGAAACAGGCTAGTGAAATGCAGAATCAGGTAAATGCAGATACCTCTCTTTTTTCATACTCCTTCAGACTGAATACTCAGAGCTGTTTATAATTGGTCCTGCAACTAAAAAGCCTTTCAGTTCAAGAAAATTTAATTAGCAAAAAATAAGAAGCAAGTGGCAAGAAGGGAAACTGGAATGATCTCAGTAGGGCCAAGGCTTGATTCATGCTTCATCTTAGCCTAGATGCAGCTCTACCCTTTGTCCATAGGGACTCACTCAACCTACAGGCTTTGACTCTGTCTCCCCATCTCATTAGAGCAGAAGCCTGCCTCTACAATTGCATGCACTGTGAGTGGAAATGAAAGTACCCAGACTCTAACCACTGCTCCTTCCACCTCAGCAAGGCTACCGTTTTCTGCATACAGAAAACAAAAGCCTCTTTCTCATACTTTAAAGGCTTCCTGTTTTTATGGAGCAGCTGACTCTTCATTTAAAGCTTCACACAAGCACTTTATCTGTTTATTTATTCATTCATTTGTTCTCCCCTGAACTTTCCTTACTTGTCCAAGGTTTGTTTGCTCAAATGACCACAACTTCCCTTATCTCAGAGCTTTACTTTAAATGTTGAAACTCAGATCTCTCCCCACCCTTTGCTATCATTTATTTATGCTTCTGTCTGACTATGCAGGAGAGGGATAAGGTTCACAGGTAGTAGAGCTTATGTATGGGCACAGTGACAGGACAAGATTAAAAGGCAGAGGGGAAAGAAGCATACTGCTAGGCGGAGAAGTATGGCCATCACATGTCTCAAGGGCTTTCCCATTCCTTCATCACACATTGGGTCACTTTTTTGCAGAGACTGGGCCCCGCTGGCCCCCTGCCTTCCAGAGCTGCTGCTCAATCTGTTTGCTCAACTCACAAAACAGCAGCAAACTCTGACACCAGGACATGAAGGGGACAGGTCTGGAAGGAGGCGTTGCAGTTTCACCTCCATCTCCATAGGGTGATCTGCAGCTCCACAGCCATGGATGTCTAACGAACATCACAGACTGTTAACTGCATCTCTAACAGTACTTATCTTAACAGGTTTTGTTCCTAACGGCTTGTCAATTTATAGCTATAAACCAATTAGAGCACAGTGGAGCTCACTGATTCCACTGCATGTGGGTTTTTCTGTCTGCGCATCTGCAGCATGGAATGAAAGCCTGGAAATCATGTTGCCTTCAGTGTCTTGGCCAGATATATAACTAGTCCTCTCTTCTTGCCCATTTCTGTCTCCTCCAGTTCTTCACTCAGATTTGGGGCAATTTGTACCAGCTATTGAAGTAGCCCTCACCTGTCTATGAAGGTAGCTGAGTTGAAAGGTTAGAATGAAGATGTTTGCGAAACAGAGTAATAAGTTATTAATTAGCTTAGAGGGTACCTTTTGCAATAAGTACTCCCAAAGTCATAAGGAAGTCAAGCAAAAGAATTCTAACTCAAGTTGTTTGTTCAGAAAATGCTTTAAAAAGAAACAAGTACTGCCTGTTCAAACTGTTCATATTACGAGAAAAGAAGACCTCAAAGGAAATTTTCCCTAGCAGGGGAGTTTCCTTGTCAGTTAGTCACCAAATGCAATCTGAGAAGCCCATTAAATTAAACTAAATTTTTTGCTTTCCCTACTGAGTTTTAGAAACAAGACAGAGGGAATAAGCCCCTGAGAAAGAAAGGAAAAAAAAACCCCACAGTTGTAAGAAGCCAAAAAGGAGAGAAAAACCCCATTAATAGGTAAATGCGATACAGCATAAAAAGTGTTTGAAGGAAAGTTGGCATAGGGGAGCCCTGAGACTGACTTGGGCTCCTAGGTCCTGCCGTACTCAAATATCAAGCATCAGCTTAGTTTTCCCTCTGTCTTACAGTACACAGCTCCTCTCAGAGATCATATCTAGAATCCAGAGAAGGCACACATCACAATAAGAAGTATGCCTTTTTTCCCCCAGCATTTGTAGTTGGGTGTTACACCCTTCCCCCCAGGAATGAGGCAGTTTTGGTCCAGATTGTCTTCAGGAAAGGGCACAGATGATCTCCCCAAAGATCCTTCAGGTATGCTGAATAGGACATGTCCTTCCAGAGCAGTAAGACCTCCCTGACAAGGGAAATCCTGCTCTTCAAAGCACTGAGATCAAGAGCTGCATGAATTCACTTACACTTTCTAACAACATCTTACTGCTGAACTTGGCTACAAAATTGTGTTCACATGTAGCTACTCACAGAGAAAATATACTTTCTGGCTAAATGGCAGGACTGTCTTCTCATGATACCAAATAACCTCACAAAGGATGTGATTCATGCAGCTCCCAAGTCTGTTGGAAGAACTTGGAGGGGGTGGGGAGACTGAGGAGAAGCAGCTGTGCTTGAAATCAAAAGCATGCCTCTTCTTTGAGTACAAATACAAATAGTAGAAGTAGATAATAATACAACATTCACAATTTTTCTTTTACCAGTGTCCTGTGGAGCAGCCTACTGCTGCCAGCAGCACAGGTGTACTGCAGAAAGGAGGCTGGAGCTCACGGTTGGTGTGGTTGGGGCAATCAAGCTTTTATTCCATTTGCTGGTTTGAATGTCAGCTACAAGCAATGAAAGGTCTCAAGTGAAAGGCAAGCATGGGGACATCTGTATCGGTGTATCAAACACAGATTTACCACAGGCAGACAAGCAGGTTTTAGTGTCAGGCAACGCCTGTCTGAAGTCTTTCCTTCTTCTACAAGAGCTGTATGAAAGAGACAAGTCCTTTGCTCAAGGACTTGTTCTCTGAGTCTGGATTTTTCTGATGGTTATAAGCCAAGGCTTCAGGTTTTGGAGAGCTGATTTTGTGTGGCCCTTTGAGCACAATGAAGAAAAGTCATACGCAACATAATCAGTTTGCAAGGTTTTGCTAAGATATGTCAGAAGATTTTTTCCTTTCGGTCACATGCTGTCCTCATGGATGCTTTTTTATTCTTTGTTCTATCCCTTGCCAAGGTTCAACAAAATTCAGGGGATTTAAGGAAAGAAAATCACAGTGTGTCCTTGTTAGCGAAGATCACCTGATAATCAGTTTGATGGTGAAAGCACAGCATGGGAGCAAACCAGGTATCTTTGGCCCCTCTTTCACATTTGTTACCTTTGTCTGCATTAAGGAAGATAACTATGAGAATCTGGAGTAAATCCAAACATTTGCCAGCTGCTTTTGAATGTTCTCAGCTGTGTGTGCTGTTGGATAATCTTAGACTTATTTTGCACTCTTTGTTGCTGCCAGATAGTGTTACTGTTTAATGACAGTGTTATAGGAGGCAAAAGTAGGTCCAGCTTCTGGGCTAGAAATATGCCTACATAGCTCTGGCTGAAAGTTAATGCAGTCTGAAAAGAGGAAAAGATAATCCTCCAGTGTATTCATTTGGCTGCTTCTCCTAATACTTGTGGGAAAATAAGCAATTTTCAGACCTTTAGTTTTGGCTTTTTTCCCTTCCATTATTAAGCCCAGTATTTTTCTCTGATATGAAAATATCAAAGCATAGACCAAAAGCCCTTGCTTTCGGTCAGATCAGTGTGATCACCAGGATACCCTCTCTTGCTTACTTCCCTTAGCCTTGCAGTAAGTTTTGACAATTCTTCATGCAGGCTGATGGACTTTTTCTGATCTGCTCCTAGATCCAAATGGAAACTTGACAGGCAGTCAAATACTCATGCTTTCTGAACATCTACCCAGTGGTTCAATGACCCATTATTATTCTCTCTTAAAAATAAGACGCTCCATCTTGACCCCTAAAGTCACAGTCAGCTTCTTCCCAGCACAAGGTCTAATTAAAGACACAAGTGATTTGATGGAAGCTTTGCCAAGCTCTGTGAAAACTGTGCATCAGACTTTGCTTAGAAAAGGCAATGTTTTTATTCAGTGAATTAAATCAAAACAGATGAAACTCTTCGTTAAAAATACTTTGAGTCTGTTGAACATCATACACTTTGGGTTCTATCTACTTTTATCTTAAAAAAAATTTCCCCCTCTTTTTTTTTTTTTTTTTAATTTATTTCTCCTTCAAATTCTCCTCACGCTTTCAGCTATCACTTTCCTTTGCCTTATAGAAATACGCCACTCCACTCTCATTTTAAATATGGAAAGTAATCAGTAATTCGGGTGCTATTCACCTGTTCACATGTCTTCAGTCAGTCGGATCTGTGGGACACTTATGCCACCAAAATCTGTAGTTAACTTCAAACAATTAACTTACATTTCTAGCAATATCTAATAAATCAGCTATGTTTTTGCTCTGAGTCAAGAATTAAAAGCGTGGTAAGAAGCCTGTTCTTGCAGACTCATTTCTTAGAGCTTGTGGACATTTCTGGATGACTAGATTTTACCCAAAAATAAATATATGCCACAAGCAAAAGCACTTCCCAGCAAAGAACCATTTCATCCCAAATCTCAGCTGGGTTTGGATTGTTGGAATGCTTCATTTTATTGCTTGGAAACAAATAAACAAACAAACAAGTGTAAGTATATACCACTTCAAAAGTCTTTTTCATTACTAAAAAATAAAAAAATTAAAAATCCCCGTTCCAACAAGTGTTCACAGAGGTGGCTTTTGAATCTGCAGACACTATTCCTGCTGAATTGATATCCTGTGAATCTACTGGGTTTGAACTGGGCCTGCTATTCAGTGAAGTGATGTAGGTAGACCTTCAGAGCTGGCCCAGCCTGTGGCTTGCAGGCGATTTCCAGGACTGGGCTGTCTCTGTCTGGGTGTGATTCAGGGGTTTGATCCTCTCTACCTCACCATCTCAAATCCTCTTGTTTTTCCACAGGAAGACTACCTGTGTGCGGAGGATGGCAAAATACACGGTGTGCTTCCAAGCACCTCCCCTGCTCAGAAGACCAGGACCCTGCTGTGGGCATACATCCATGTATCACAGTTTACGTGAAGCCTAAGCAAATGTACAGGTTTTGGCTGGGATAAAGTTAATTTTCTTCGTAGTAGCTGGCGTGGGGCTATATTTTGGATTTGTGCTGAAAACAGTGTTGATAATTGAGGGATGTTTCAGTTACAGCTGAGCAGCGCTTACACAGAGTCAAGGCCTTTTCTGGTCCTCTCACCACCCCACCAGCAAGCAGGCTAGGTGTGCGCAAGAAGTTGGGAGGGGACACAGCCGAAAAGCTGACCCCAGCTGACCCAAGAGATATTCCACACCATATGATGTCATGCTCAGCATGTAAAGGTAGGGGAAGAAGAAGGAAGGAGGGATGTTGGAAGTGATGGTGTGTGTCTTCCCGAGTAACCATTACATGTGATGAAGTCCTGCTCTCCTGTGTATGGCTAAACACCTATCTGCCTGTGGTGGGAAGTGGTGAATTAATTTCTTATTTTACTTTGCTTGCATGTGTGGCTTTTGCTTTACCTTTTAAACTGTCTTTATCCCTACCCATGAATTTCCTCACTTTTACCCTTATCATTTTCTCCCCCAACTAACTGTGGGAAAATGGTCAAGTGGCTGTGTATGGCATGGTTGCAGCTGGGGTTAAAGCATGGCAGCAGGGTTTCTGTGGCCTGGAATAACTCTCATGGCTATGTAATTGAGATAGGTAGTTTTTATAAGTTTTAGAAACATGCTTGCAGGTGGTATTTCACCCTTACCTCTAGGACACTTCCCACAAACAGCCAGATTACCACCATGAAGGACCACAGTGTTTTACAAGAGGAAAATTCTCTCAGAAGGACTTGAAATTTTAATTTTATGCTGTCCTCATTTACCTGATGCAGGCTTAAGAAATGAATAGCAGCCTTGTTCAAACAGAGCAGGAAAATGGTTCAGTACTGTGTTGTTCCAGCCCACTGTGTAGACACCGTGAAAGCTGCTGTATGCATCTGGTGCTCCAGAGATGTGCAGCTGGTGCAGGGGGTAGGAAGAGCAGCTGCTTTTTGAGGTACATTCCCACAGGGACAGAGCATATCTCTAGTCAGAAATATGTCAAGGAGTCAGTGCTAGCTGAGCCAGGAGTCCCACCCAGCTGAAACAGCCAACAGGGACTGCCTGGCAGCGCTGCCAAGGGAGTCACACCATGAAAGGGATGTAGAAGACAATAAGCCACATGGGATGCCTCTGTGTGAGTGCAGCCTTGTGCTTCAGACTCTCAGAGCATATCCCATATAGACAATAAGGGGAAGGCAGAGGCCAGCTTCCATCTCCCCCCTGGGATTTCTTCGTTGTCTTATTGCTAGTCCCTAGCACAAGTGAGCTTCGTGCCCGGCAGCTCAAACCTTTCAGCAAAATCACCCTTCAAGAAGACTTGAAATAGTCTTCTCACCTGCTAAGAAAAAGCCCATTCATCCACAGGGAGACTTGGAGACCAAACCAAATATCCTGACCCCCCAAAGAGGCCTGGGGGTGGAATTAGGGATCCATCAAACAGAGGAAATGAAATGAACCTGAGCCCCCCATGTGCCAGCTTCTACTCTGCTCCAGAATCAGGGGAGAAGGGAAGTGCCACATTCTCCAGGTCCTGCCATACGATAAATGTGTTCCCTGCTTGACTGTTTGAAATGAGATAAAATTCCTGCTTTTGTGAGAGATTTCTGTAAACTGAGATTTAGGATTATTCCCATCAGAGGTATTTCCCTATTTGTCTGGGCTTAAAATGCCATGCCATGCCCCTGCTTCTTCTGGAAGCTCTTTGTTTCGAGCAGTTTTTAAACCCTACTCCAAGATCTCTAAATCATCCCAGTTACTGCATTTGGAGTCCAGTGACTTCCCAGTCTGAAGGCCTTTACCATTTTTAGCTGCTATACTAGACTTGGCCTGTAGGGCAAAAATATAAGCCTGATATAAACTGGTAGTTTATCCTTCACCTTTAATGAGTACTTCTTTTACCTCCCGAAGGAACCTGGATCTCCCATGGAATAAAGGCACTCTCTGGCAATTTTAGTTTCCCTTTTATATGTCCTTAAGCTAGTGTTACAGAAGGACCTTTCTAAAGGTATCATGCCTTAGTAGTAAAGACTTCTTTAGTAGAAGGAAAAACAAAAATCCATGCTTAGCTTTGCTGTAGCATGTAGTTTTCAGTCACTAAGTCACAGAATTACAATAAGGATCCCACTTCCCAGCTCTCATTAGAAGCAGCCTACAGTGGTCCCACACGTAACATGGATTTTCTTCCCACTCTTTTCCTGCTGGACTGTGGTAGATATGACTATTTAGTGTTGTCCATTTTGCAGAGATATAAAAGACTTAGAAAGCACAGTGAATAATTTTCTTGTCCCTCAGCATGTCTCCTAGGTCCTCCTTGCTTTTAAATTACTTCACCTCCATCCATTGATGTATAGGCAAACATATGTCAAGATAAATCTTTCACCTTGTCCTCCACCGACACGTTACAAAGATAACAGCTGCCACTAGATTTTTACTAACTTTTTTAGAAGATCTTTTGCTAACCTACCCTCAACCCAAATCTCTTACTTCGGAGTGTAATTTGTTCCACATCCAGACAGCAAAAATAGCAATAGCTATGTTCTGGTGAAATGTGTCTTACATAAATTAAGAATTAAGAATTTTCAAGTTGGTTTTAAAAACTAGGTGTAAAAAAAAAAAAAACCAACCCAAAACCAAACAGCAAAACAAAAAACAAACCAAGATGCTGAAGCATGTACAAGTGCAAAGAAATCTCCCATCTCCATCACCGTCTTTTAAAACCAGTGTGTCTTAGGTGTATCTACAATGAAAATATTTTATCCCTTATCTGAGATACTAGATTGTTGCCTGGATTTTGCTAGTGAATACAGTTTTTAGATAGCAAATGATATTTAAGCTTAGTTGTAAAGACAGGCACACAAATCCATTTTTTATATATGTCATCCACTTCTGCAGGGATAAAGATCAAACCCCTTAATATCCTTCTTCTAGCTCTCTTTAAACACAGATTTACACACAGATTTATTTCAATTCCATTTGATAATGACATGTAAGAGACTTGATGTCTTTGGAAAAATCAGCCTTGGCAGTTCTCCATTGACACCCCTAGTCAAGAGCACTGCATCAGCTTGAAAATGGCTTATTCGTGTGGCTGAAAAGAAAATCCAATCTACCTACATATTAGGTCAATTATTTAAATTAAATATTAGCATAAGTCTTCCTTTTAAGTATGCTTGGCACGATTTAGGTTTGTTATTTTCACAAAATGATAGATAAATATTTATCTTATTGTTATTTGCATTAAACATAACCTGCTATGAGCACTGGGGGTTAATGGATTTACATTTTGCATTAGAGGAAACCAGCATGTGGGTTGTATTTCAGCTGCAATAAGTGGTACTATATTCATGAAATAGCAGAAACTTTTGTGCAACATAAGTTATTTTGAGGAATAAAAAAATCAATGTGGTGTAGAAAATGACAAGAGTAAACACGGAAATTAACTCCTGGCACATCTTTTGTTCTGGGCTGTAATACTCACATTAAGATTGCCCCTTTTTAATAGCTTTAGAAAGAATTTCTTGCATAATGGCATTTTACTCATCATGCTAATGTCAACAAACAAGGCAGATTAATGCTTATAATCCTGAGCTGTCTCACACTCTGCTTATTAGAACTGTAGGCAGATCTTCATCAGGATGAATGACATCTGAATCTATAAGCTCGTCACAACAGAGGCACCTTCTTGCTGTGGTGTCACCCTGCAGATGACAGTGTCGGCCATTATGAATGACACTCCACAATTCGTTACTTCCTGCCTCAAATTGCAGTTAATCTTTCATCCAAACTGTACACATGTGCAGCTTTAAGTGGGCTATCACAGCAAGTACCCAGTAATGCTGCAAGCACATGGAGAATGACAGAAGGTAAATTGCTTGTCAGGAGGTCTGTATTTCAATTCACAGCATATTCCAAACACGTTGTGGTGAAAGCTCTCCACAACAGCTGCTTTCATTGCTAACTATTTTTGATGTAAATGTCAATAAAGCTCCAGGCCCTTTCATATTTTTGGCCAAGACTGTCCATCTTTTCCTATGCTGGCTGGCAGGTTGAGCTCCATTTATCTACTCTTAGGAACATGTCCTATAATAATGATTGTCTCTGGAGACCGTTTAGAGTGATTGAAAGCAGTGATTGGGACAATAGGCTGCTGAATTTCATTGCTGGATTGGGTTGACAGGTGACTGCTTTTATATCCTCTAATCTGGAAGAGATGGAAATAAAAACACAGTTATATCTAATCAACAGACAGGCATCTACCGATGGCAAATCTATAGCTTCAGCTTACCCTTCTCATCAGAACTACTTAACCACGAATTATTACAGGACTCTCATATTTCTCCAGTGGTCAGAGGGTTTTCAGAAGAAGGGTATATGGAGCAGATATGTGTTGCCTTGCTAGAAATAAGAAGTGGGGAAAAAACAAGTCACAGGCCACTGTATAGCTCTACTAACAGGAATGTCAGCTGCTGCTTTTAGTAGCCATCCTTAAGATCTTCATTTTGCTTAATGAAAATCCCTGGGTATTACAGAAAGAAGGAATTTCATTTTTAATCAAAGAGGCCATGAATGTTGTACATTGCTCACGAATTTTAACGTCTTGATTGTAACAGTGTACGTTTTTGTCTTGCATTTCAGCAGAAATTCTGTAAATACACTAAGCTTACTGTGGACTTCTTTTTTTTTCCTTTTATGAAGTCTGTAATTAACACACCACTGGGTTTTCCAAAGGAGCTGGGAAGATGATCAGGTAGAATTCTGAAGACAGTATGGCAAATGGTCTAAAACATTCACTCTGCACCAGCATCTGGCTGTTTGGCAGACACCGAAGACAGTTGTGCTGGTACCTTTGAAATTCCCTGTGAGTCCGTGTAGTTGCCCATGGTTACACAGCAGCTGGGCTCTGGCTTCCCTTTTTTCTGCACTACCACAATCCCCCCCACCTCCATTCACCTTTGCTTCTGTAAATCATACACATTGCTGCCCATTAGTGTTGCATCCATTCAGCCCTCTTATTTGCATATTAGAGGGTAGAGGGTAAATGAGAGCTTACCCTTGCCCACCTCCTTTTATCTAAATCCATACTGATGTAGTTTTGTTCACATTTTACACTGATTTTTGTTTACTAGAATCTTAGTCTCTACAATACCGAGCAGCTTTCTGTAGCTCTAGGCGATGCTGACACAAGTTGTGAGAATAATACGATTAAAAGCAGTTAGCTACTCAGCCCTTAGATGTCAGAGTCAAATCTTTGACAAAAACCTAACTCAAAAACCTCCGTGCCGTACTATCGAAGTTCTAGTCTTCAATTAAAAACCCTAAACAACTGAATGCTTTTTAACTTCAGTAAGCTTTTAATAACAGCAGTTTTGTTTTGGAATTCGGGCATTAGGTTTGCATGGCATGGTTTTGGTAGTGGGGGGGCTACAGAGGTGGTTTCTGTGAGAAGCTGCTAGAACCTTCCCCTATGTCTGATGTGGCTAACACCAGCTGGCTCCAAAGAGGGATCTTGTCACTGGCCAAGGCGGAGCCCATTAATGATGGTGGTAGCAACTCTAATTAAGAAGGGGAAAAAAAACCCACTGAATGGCAACTTCATCAGGAAAGAGGAGTGAGAAGAGAAACAACTCTGCAAACACAAAGGTCTATGAAAAGGACCCTGCAACCCTATTCCTGCACCACTGGCAGGGTGGCAGGGAGGAGGTAGAGGATTTGGGAGTAGAGTTAAGCCTGGGAAAAAGGGAGGGGTAGAGAGAAGTGTTTAAAGGTTTAGCTTTTATTTTGTCATTATCTTACTCTGATTTGATTAGTGATAAATTGAATTAATTTCCCTAGGTTGAGTCTGTTTTGCCCATGTCAGTAATTGCTAAATGATCTCTCTGTCCTTATCTTGACACATGAGCCATCTTATTTTCTCTCCCCCATCCAACTGAGGAGGGGAGTGACAGCATGTCTTTGGGGGGCACCTGTCACCCAGCCAGGATCAATACACCTCAGAGGGGAAAATATCTACTGTGTGACAAATATTCATAGGAAATTTTGTTTCTCTGATGAAATAAAACAATTTTTTTAAATAATACTCACATTAGAGATTTAATGCAAATTTTCTTCAGAAAGAGAAAAAGAAACAATTCTTTTCAGTTCCTGAATAAAACTGTTGTATATGCTTTTGCTTAAGTGTAGCTGATAGGTTGCCAAAGCAATACTTTCTGGTTTAAGACCCTAAATCAGTTTGGAATGTTTAAAATTTGATTAAAACTATAAATGCTGGGTGCCTCATATCAGATCCTGATTGCTATCTTCGCAGTTTTTACAGACTTTCACAACCTGGAGAGAGAAATACTTGATGTCTCACAAGCCATGTGAGGAGGATAGAATGCCAAAGAGTATTATGAAATTTCTTTTCATGAAGTAGTTTTTAATAAATGAAAAAATTCTTGTTTTTTCTATGCATGCAAAGAGGTTGTTACAAATTCCTTTAGATATATTGGTTAAAATGACAGACTATAAAGAGGAAAAGCAAATAAAAAGCAAAGGAATAGAGTGTCCAAGAAGAGAGGATACATGAAACAAATAACCCATGCTTTGTTTAAATACCAATGTTCTGTTCCTGCATTATAAGATATTAACAGTTGTGTTGGGAGAGTCTAGCAAGAGTAGCCAATTTCATAGAAGTGATAACATACCTGTCACTCAGGTTCTGTGTCTTTCTTCATCCTTACCACGAAGGAAACTGTGTGTGAATCCAGAGGGAAACTGTGTGTGAATCCAGACCTCAAATCAGGTTGTTTTGATTTTGTTTTCTCTTTTCCTTTAAAAAGGTGCCATTTCTTGACAAAAAGAGAGTGGAGGAAAGATTGATTACATTGTCAAGAAATGCACTAAAAGCCAGCAAATCCATAATATTTAGAAGTTAGGAAGTTTTCTGCATGCAGTAACGTCCACTAAGGCATAAAAATAGAAAGTTACTGAGTTTCACTGCATCACCACAGAGCCAAAAGCACTACAGTGAAAATGCAGAATCCTGGTCTAATTTATTATATAAAAAAGAAAGATAAGGGTTTTTTTTCACAGAGGTACTGAAATACATGATCTTCCCATCAGCAGGGAGATTGCCATGGAAGGACACTCAGAAAGAAGGAAAGGAGGGAAATGAATACTGGACTATTTAAACACAGAACATAAAGTCATGCTGGTCATTTGTAGAACCATGATGTTTGCTCAAGCAATAGTTTTTAGAAAAATATTGTCCAGCTACTTACACTCATTATTCTTGGATTGTTTTTGTGGGCAAGCTACCAAAGAAATCTGTCTCTGGTCAACCAAGGCAATTGTCCGTTAATTTGGAAACATCTTAAAAGTGAAGAAACTCTTTACTGGCATGTTTCCTGTTTTATGTAACTTCCCAGAACACGAGTTATGGTCAGATGCCTTTTTTTTAAACAACTTCTCTCTGCTTATCCAGAGAAATATATAAAAGTTTTGACATAAGGCCCTACATATGTTGAACAACTTAGGTTTGCTAAGATCTTTTGTAACAATGCAAGATTAAGCTTGATGTTCTGTTCTGCAAAGTGGCACTGGAAAAGGCAGGTAAAGGTGTATGTTTGTATCTTTATGAAGGTAGAATAAATGTTTTGTACAAGTCCAAAATCTTATGAACTGAATCAGTCAAAAACTGTATACAGCCCCTTGAAATGAACATTCACATCCTGGATTTCACTTTGGCTAGCACATGAGCAAATACTTTGACTTTCATGAGTCCACCACAATATCAAATAAGGGCTGAATTCGACAGTAGGCATAAAGTGGAGCCAGAACCTTTTTCAGGCCCTTTGTCCAAAGGTACAACTTATTGACCCAGAAGGACCACTGCAGAAAATATGAACATAAAATACATTTTCTTGCTAACAGTGTCATTCCTAGGAGACTTTTCTCTTGCCTCTGTCAGACTCTGGATGTCCTTGCTGGAAGGCCTAGATCTAAAGAGACTTGAGATGTGCAGATGTAAAGCTGATATTAAACAGAAAAGCCAGCAGCCTTAAACATGTTCTGTGCAATGGGTAACCTGAGTTCTCCAAACTGATGGGAATCAAATTACATCCCCTCAACAGTGCCGTAATAGCCAAGCTGAGGAAAGGTTGGCAAGACAGGGTTTATTGCACAAGGCATCTTAAGTGTGAAGTACAAGAGCAATCCTGCAGACTGAGGTAGGATGCAGTTTGGCCATCTTGTCTCCTGAGCACGAGCTGCACTGTTGACAGATGCATTCCCAGAACCTCAGCCATATCCTACATATCTTTCAGGGTTGATGTGCATGTCCACTGCAGACACAATCAGGTTTTCTGAATGTCCAGAGTGTTCCAGGCAGTGTTGTTACCCCAGCCAGGTTGCCAAACATCTGGAATTTCTGGACAGATTTTCAAGATCCTTAATTTCTATCCAGACAAAATTTCTGGCAGGAAAAGGGAATTTATCAAGAGAAAGGTTTAGTATATGGTAGCCTTTCATATATGGTAGCCAGTTAAGAAAAGCACGACTTTTTGTATGAGGGCTTAGATCACATAGGTTGCAGCTAAACTTTGTGTTGAGTGCATACCACGTATAACTGGAGACGAGGGAAATTTATTTCACTGTTTGAAACTTTGCAGTGGAAGGGAAAATACACTCTAGCAGAATTCAGATCTTAAATACCATTCACAATATTATGTCTTCAGTGAACTTTAAAGCCTTTCCTGATTTTAAATTCTTTTTTGCGTAAGACAGAAAAGATTTTACATATTTTTTCCAAAATTATGGTCTCTTCCTCTACTGTGTTCAGTGTTACATAGGTTGATTTTCCCTTCTTCAGCATTGCTATAGCTTAGATAAACCCTCTTTTGAAATCTACGCAAAACCCATATAGTAAAGATTTACGTTAAAATTACTATCACAAAATAAATGTCTGCTGGGAGCTCTTTCATGCAGGTGTCATTGGGGTGGAATATGTTAGGTAATGTGTGTGTATGTCCCTCTCCTCTGGTAAAAAGAATCCGATACCTGTTGAAGATTTTGAAATATCAATGTTAGTAAAAGTCTAATCAACTCTCCTCCTCATCAGAGGAACTAAGTTCTGATACTTCTATTGTTAGCAGAAATTCTCCTTCAATAATTGTGGGTCTTACTTTTTTTCAGAATTCCATCCAATATTTTAATTTCATTTCATTTATCCCATGTATCTTTTGGCACCTCACTGAGGTAAGCTAGGCTCAGTGGAAGGAGGGAGAGAAGCAGGTTAGGGGTGTGAATCCTAATGCACCAGCTCAAAACTGAATCAACCTAAGCTGCAGGGCATCTAGATTACTAACTTAGTCACTTCAGTTACATGTTTAAAGTAAAATGAGATGAATCACCCTCAGCCAGGTTAAAGTCAATGTAAATATAAACCCACTTCACCACTCTCTGGCATACGGAGATGTCATGCACTAAGATGATGTGAAATGTTATCAGTCCTGAAGAGTGGGTGGTTTATAGATATTCCATACTCTGTGAAGCACTGTGTGAAATAGCAGCCTGATACACTGTGCCAGATCTATGGTTTTCTACTGAAAACATTTTTCTAAGTAAGGCCAATGTTCCTGGACTTTCCGTGTTTAGAACCCACCAGTATAATAACTATTTAATACAAAACTACTGTTTTTAATTACTTCTGTGTAATTTTATTGTTTAAAACAGTCCACAATGAAAAACTTCAATAATGTATGCTAAAATGAACTCTGGTTTATTAAAATAGTCAGTAACCCAAAGAATTCTCTAGAAGACTGGCTTGAAAGTGTGACACGTCAGCAATGCTGTCTGTGTACTGTGGTATAGGAGACGCATGGGCCTTGTGGTCAGCATATTCAGCTTGCAGTGTTAGAAGAATGATTAATCTAACCATCTCTCAGAGAGGTGCAAGGCATAACCTGAAAAAAGACACAAGCAGTAAAGCAAATCTTTGATATACAGGGATATGAAAAAGTCTTTTAAGCAAAATGTGTAAGAAGGTCTTTTATTTACAGTAAAGTGACTTATTGTCTATCATTTTCACTTGTAATTGTTCACAAAGGAGGAGTTAATATTCGAGAGAGGAGTTCTAATTAGCTCACATCAAAGAGTCAGAAGGGGAGTTTGTGTCCAGAAAGGTGTGTCACTACCCTGCAGTTCCTGCAATTCAGTGTCTTCTGAAGTCTGGAATCAGCTTACCGAAAACACATCTACCACGGTCTTACAACAAATCATTGAGGAAGCAAATTTATGCGAGAGTGATTGACTGTTACACAATTAAATGTGATGGCATGAGGTATCAGAGTAACATGGAAAATTTGTCCATTGCTATATGTTATGTAAGGGATGATTCATCCCTGAAAATATCTCAGAGAAGAGGTGCAACTCAATCATCTTCATGCCAACTGCACCTCTGACATGATTATTGCTCCTTTGAAAGCAGCTGAGTTCTTTTCTAGTAGCATCATTAATTTGTGCTATTATAAGGCCGGTATGAAATTTATGAAGACGAGTTGGCATATAAATACATGTCCAGAAGGAATGTGAAAAGGAAATACGCTGAAGTATGCATGATTTCAGGCATCTATTTCATTGAGTAGGGCATGTCTTGAAAAGAACATTTATGAAAGTGTTCCAAATGGTGATTGCTAGGGCAATGGGGGAAGGGGGTTTGTTGGGATTTTTTTAAGTGGTTTTTTGGTTGCTGTCATTAGCATGATGGTAAAGAAGAAAATGAAGAAATGTGAAAGGAGAAGCACAAAACTGACAGCCCATCTTTTCCAAAATTGATAAATATATTTACTGTTCTAATAAAATCTATTGTTACAATGGGAATTTCAATTTGTTCATCCTTTCAGACACTTGGAGAATGTGAATTTGAATAGTTTTTGTTGGAACAGAACGTTGCAAGTGACTAACATGCAATCTGTTTTTATGACAAGGCAGAGATCTGACCTTATGAAGTCTGTAACTGGACTACTTTTGACCCCAGCATTCATCTGTGCTGGAAATGTGCTGGAAAAACCAAATTAATATTTCACTAGTTTGTTTGATTGCAACGTCTTTATGACGTTTTCCTGCTCTGCTGGTTAGTCATTTGAAGATTATCCAGTCAGAGACTGGAAATAGAAGAAATAATATCAGAAAGAGCTTTTTATGCTACTAATGCTGACAAAATTTTGTAAATGCATCAGAGATTCCTGTGACCCATCCATAGAAAATCTACAAGAGAGAGAAAGGTCACCTCGTGTGAAGGATCAGGAAAAAAGTGTGAAACCCAGAGAAAGTCTAGCTAGGTTCTGAAGCTCACAATGTCACGCCTAGGTTTCAGGCTGACCCTCTGTAGAAGACTGAGTCATATCCTAACAGAACAAATCTGTACTACATTAATACAACAATAATAGATATTTTCTATTTACCACTGCTTGCAAGGGCTTTCATTTTCAAGAGGTGTACTGATTTCTGATTAGAATCAGTGACAGAAACAGGGGAAAATAGGCATCAGTAATGTTTCAAGCACACTTTGTATTTAAGGACATAAGACAGGGTAAGAAAATTTTTCACACACTTTTTGCATCCTGCTGGGGTATTGCTGAAATTTTTGCATCTTGAATGCTGTGGGCATCATCAATAAACCATTTCAGTCATTTTAGACCAGCAAAGCTTCTTGCATGGGTCAGAAAGAGCAGGCAACAGATGCTGCACAGATAACTTGGAATGTGTTTCTCACAAAACAGTGAAAAAGTTTAAGAATCACAAAGAAGTGGTTAAGAGATAGCTACCTCCTTGCTTGGTGTATGGGCGTGGATGAGTCAAAAGAACACACAGCAGGAAGCTGGCTCCTAATTTTCCCAACGCACAGGCTTGCATTTACTAGCAATTCCTCCTCACTTTTTTGCAGGTGTCAGGTCTGCGGTGTTTAGCTGGCTGCTGGCAGGACAGTAGGTTCGGACAGGGAGGGGAGGGTTGAGAAGAGGGGTACAGGAACCCTTGCTCTGGGACAGTAGCGCAGGTTTGTCAGAAGTGAGCAGCCAGTACTGCAGACAATTGCAAGCAGGGGGGAGAACACGCTTCTCTCGTGGATCCCTTTGATGTCTGGATCAGATCCTCTCTTGGACCAGCAAACTCAACACCTCTTCTGAAATCAGCTCCAACTGGTGATGAGCTACATCTGGCCTGTGAAATGAAAATAGCAAAACCTTTGATTGAGTCCAAGTTAAGTGGATCTTCATCATCTGCTCAGTCAACTTTTGCCAAGATGAATGATACTATGACAGTATTCTAATAATTTCTGAGGTGGATTCCCTCCTTTTTTCATCCATCTGAAAAGAACAAACCACAAACACTTGGAAAATTGACTGCTTTGTGAGGGAGGAATTTTGCTTTTCGTTTCAAATACAACCATGGCATTTCACTGAATGAAATGGAGTGTTACATGGAAGCATGATTCAACATAAAAACACAGACCTTGGTAGTAAAAGGAGGAATCATATTTTTTTAATATGTCACGATGCCTGTTTTCACATCAACTACATTTTTGGTGTTTTTCCTATAGGCACCTGTTATATTAGGACTTAGATATTTTCTTTTCAAGGAACTTTATCTGTGGATAAATGAGCCTCACAGAAAATATGATCTCTATTTAACACCTTTACCACAAGGCAAATAAAAGCATACCTTTACTAATGCATTAGAAACTGAGGTTATCAAACAAACAGAAACTTTGACACTTAGAGAGCAGCCATACAATGGTTGTTAGTGCTATTCTGCAAATTTGCTGGAAAGTGCTGGATTTCTGCACTGACCTTATGGCGCATTTAACTCTCCAAGTGCTAAAGATATCTATTAAATGACCAACATCATTTTCCATGGGTCAGTCTTTCAGTATTGAGAAGATATTCAGCAGCCATGAAAAGCAGACACCTGATGCTTGCTGCCACAGTGCTGACTGCGGCAGGCGCAGAGCACGTGGAGCTCTGCTTCCCTCCTGGCCTTCTAGTTTCAGTGTAGGTCTCAGCATTTTTCCAGATGAGATACCCAGGTATCTACAGAGGGATGGGAACACTCTGCCTTCTCCTGAATGTGAGAGGGTGAAACTCCCTAAACCAAAACCTGCTTCTCCCTCTGGGCTCAGGCATCAGTGGACTTTTCATCTTGCCCAGGTCTGCAGAGCATGCAGAGATCATTTGCTTCACAACACACAATTCACTAAGTTAGAGCAGAACTAAAGCCACAAGAGGCCAAGCAAAGCAGTCTGGCTGGCTTTTTGCCATAATACCTAGTTTAACTTGGCTCCCCGTTTTACTGAAAATGAAGATTTTTGCCATCCTGCAAACCAGCTGCCAAGCTGGCATTTCTTTTTCTCCCTTTCCTTCACAGTCTGATGTCTGCCCTGGCTGATTAAGCACTAGCAGCTCCTTCCTGACATAGGTGAGTGGAATGATGCTGTACACTGTCACAGATTTCAGTAAAAGGATGTTTGTTTTCCCTGCATCAAACAAAATCGCGTTGACATTTGTTTTCCTTCAGCTGATATGTAAGAGATCAGAGGAGACATCTGATTTCCTAAATATCACAACTGGCACTATTCTTCTCCCCCTTATCCATCCTCTCACCAGCTGTAATTCCTCTGATTCCCTCTCTCTTTTTAGTTCTGTCTTCTGTATGCCCTTTTCTTTCCACATTCTCTTCATGCTCACTTTTTCTTCATCTCTTACCTTCACTTTCTCCAGACCCACCTGCTATCCCTGTCTCTCTGAAGTAATGTCTGAGGTGTTGCTGCCTCTTCTGTGGCAAATACAGCCATGAGCTTTGTTTACTTCCTCCTGCCCCAAAGGTAGACTGCATCCAGTTTTGGGGATTGTGTTACTCCCTGTTAAAGACATCTTGCTGCAGCCACGTGTCAGCGTTTCTCCTGGATCATGGTGCTTTCTTGATGCTGTGAATTGAAATGCTGTCTCACCAGAGGATGTGCAGTTAGAGTTAGTGTTGTTAGATCTGATCCAAACTACTTTTAGGAGTTTGGGGCCCAGTTTGAAGATACGGATAAAAGCTTTGAAGAAAGGAATGATATTTTTGAACCAATCTGGTTGTTGTCAAGCAGTAACTTGCTATAAAGCAGTTTCCAGCAGTGGCCACAGAAAATAGTCTTGTTTTTTCCTGAGTATGGCCTTCAGGAAGTCTGAAACAATGGTATAGATGGGTGGTTAAATAGACAGTTATGCATTACATTTTGTTATGGAGAGGGAAAATAGAGAGTATTTTATCACTGGGATTATTCAGAGCCAGATTTTAAAGGGAAAGACTAATGATTAGTCTCAGTTTGATTGCTAGTGGGAGATAGTTCACATTACCAAATGATTTGATGTTTCAGCACAAGTGACAAACTGTGTTCAGAGAAGTCCAATACTGGCTGGAGACTAAATCACCTTTCCTCTTTATTGTAGATTAAGTTGTCCTTCCAAATTGGGGTTAAGGTCATTGGCAGGGCAGTCCAAGAATAAGAGCATCTGTCTGAAATATACCTGGACTGTGGATGCATTCAGAAATGCAATTTCTGATGCTGCCAGTCTCTTGACCTTCACAAGCACACATGCTTACCAAAACATAAGAAAAGAAAAAAATGCCAATAAACCCAAACCCACCAACCTGGATATTTTTATCTGACTTCAGCTTCAAACTCCTCCAAATGGACCAGCAAGAGCTGCTGGATAGCATAGCACACATTACAGAGCCAAAAATAATCATGTGCCGTGGAGAAAAAATGCATGCATTTTATCTTAATTCTAGCATAGATGCTCTGTTTCCTTTCTTCACATGCACACACCACTCTGCCTGAAAATTATTTGAGGTCCCCTCACGCTCTGCTGATGACAGCTAGACATTTTCTAAAGTCCTTGAGCAATCATGCCTTAGAATAGATATACTGAAATTGCCACACCAAACAGACAAGCGCAAGAGCCCTAAATACACGTTTGAGCATTTTTCCCCACAAGTTGACGTTGGGAAGGATGCTTTGCATATGCTGATGAAGTATGAGCTTCCAAGTGCCTGGGGAGACGGTGTCCCTCTCAGCCGGGCAGTGCTGGCTGGTCCCAGGGGGCCATGGGGCTCCAGAGGGCTGTGCTCGCGGGGGCTACCTGCTTCAGCTCCGTGCAGCAACAGTGAGAGCCATATGTGGAGCTGCGGGAAAACAGATGCTGTTTTTCCATTTGTGAAATCAAGTTGTTGGAAAGTAGTCAGCTTTCCGATGTATGAGAGAGAGCTTATCCGATCAACTGCAGAGAAAGTGTGAGCTTTTGGGGTTTTTTTCTTTTTAGGAAATATTTGACAATATTTCCATATTGTTGGTGGCTGGAATGGTGTAAGACATAATGGTATGGAAATAATCAGCTGATTAATGGCTTTGATAATAGGCAATTTTTTAATGACCTGTGATATTCATAAGCAAAGGGAGTGTGCAACCTGGATTTTGACTGCCAGGTCGACTTCCAGGAATAGATCTCTAGATGTACAGTCTTGATTTATTATATAACAGACACAACCAACCAGTTAAATATTTCTTAACCTCAAAACAATTGATAGCCTCATTCCCCTAGAGTGAAATGAAGACAGTGTCCTGTTGTCAGATGAGCTTCAAACATGTTTGTATTAAGCCCACAATAAATAGCTTTTAGTTGTTTATTGCCAACTGAAAATGTATGGCATGATAGCAAAATGCTTAATTCCTGAAAAAAAAAAAAAAAAAAAAAAGCGTTTATAATCCAATTTTTGTTAAAAATATCACTGTGACATAGTGAAACATAAATTTTTGTCATTTATCATTCTTTAAATATGCAATTTATTTTATTAGAAATGCAAAGATTTAAGGTATCAGCTGGCTCCAGTGGCTCCAGACTGATAAAAGGCATCTTTTCAATCACTCTGATTAACAGGACAGTTTAAGATACTAGAAACAAATAAAGACTTACGGGAAAACAACAAACAAAGACTAGTGTTATTTTACCAAGATTATACTGTGCCAAGATTGCCAGGATATTTTGTCAGCACGTGAGGATCCTTCATGTTTCTCTGCAGCATATCTATTTTTCACTATTTCAAAGCTATAGGAATCTGTCCTAACTTTAGCATCAACTCTACATCTTTCCATCAGTATACCTCTTCTGTTGATTGTATAAAGAATGTAGGATATTAATTTCTCTGAATTACATCTTTAATGTCCAAAATGGATAGGGTAGGAAGTATGTAACAACAAGTCAGACTCCAGCCTGAATTTGTGTCAGAAGGCAAAAATTATGCAAAAGCTAACCCCAAAGATTCAGCTGCATGCAGGTTTTATTCATGTCTTCTGAATTTCTTTAATTAAATAAACTATATCTCACTGTTGAGATGCAGTCTTTGCCAAAGGGGAGGATCTCAGTCACACCAGTGCAGACATTTTTGTTCAAACATGAGTTCTTGTTCAGATTGTATAAGGTGCAACAATTCAACTTGCTTTGACTCCTGGCCAACAATTATGTATCTTAGGTAAATTCCAAGGTAGTAGTGGGCATAAATAATCTTTTAGCACAATAATAGTTTAGCACAATAATAATTTCTATAGAAAAGGTGGAGATCATCTTTACAGGCAATGGAGAACCTTCTCCAGAGAGACCTTGTAACAGCCTTCCAGCACCTAAATGAAGCCTACAAGAAAGCCAGAGAGGGACTTTTTACAAAGGCTTGTGGTGATAGGACAAGGGGTAATGGCTTTAAACTGAAGGATGGTAGATTTAGATTAGAGATTAGGAAGAAGTTCTTCACTATGAGAGTGGTGAGGCACTGGCACAGGTTGCCCAGAGAAGCTGTGGCTGCCCCATTTTTGGCTGTGTTCAAGGCCAGGTTGGACAGGGCTTGGAGCAACTTGGTTTAATGGAAGGTGTCCACGCCTGTGGCAGCGGGTTGGAACTAGATGACTTTTAAGGTTCCTTCCAACCCAAACCATTATAGGATTCTCTGAAGCTGGTCTAAGACCAGTGAGCATCAAATGCAAGGCACTTCTTGCTGACTTTCCTTCTGACCAGCAATAAGTTGAGAGGTCTGTATGGTATTATATGAGTTTGTCTATTTCTGTCTTGAATACACACACATGAAGACATGCCTAGAACTAAACAAGGTACCGTGTTGAGGCACAGAGGGAGGACATGTAGCACATATTATTTATCACCATTCTTGGCTCCACTTGTGTAAGTCCCTTTCTATACTCCAGCCATGGAGTTATATGGTATCAGTACCAGTTTCATCTAACCCAATACTCAGCTCCATGTGCTTCTGCCTGAATGCACAAAATGATTTGGGATCTCGTGTGCCGTGCCTGAGACTACATGAAAGGCACCATCCTGCTTTTGCTTACACTACTGTAAAAAAAGGTTCCTTTTCTTAGACGCATTTTTTTACATGACAAAATACCTGTGGAAATTTTGGAGATGTGAGGGAAGTGGCTGATGGGCAAGGTTCACAGGCCTTGGAAGACTGGTCGTGTTTTCCTCAAAATATGCCTTTATCTCAGAACCCAAACCTTTCTTCTTTTTCAGTAGTTGCAATTTCTGTAGACAATTACAAGTTGCTTGTAAATGCAATAGTGTCTATCTCAAAAATACGTGAAAAGAATTTAAACTGTCCCATGAATGGGTCACTACCCTTGTGTCAGACTGGGCTATGCAGGGTAGGTAGAACTGCTAACCTCTTAGTTAGAGCACAGTTCTGTGAGCAATCAGTGCCAAGTAACTAACAATAATTAATTCTGACTTATAGAAATATACTTGACCTCAACTGCAACTCTTAGATTTTGTTTCTTGTTGTTGCTTGTGCCTGGGGTTGGTTTTTGTTGGGGGCTTTTTTTCTGTTTTAACTTTACATCATGTTGATTTGGATTTATTTATTTATTTTTTCTAATTTAATAAGGAATAAAGGAAAAACAGTTTGAATCATGTGTCCTGTTGTGGGGACCAAGTTAATTAAAATCCTGATGTATATATACAGCTGATACTCCTCACCCTAATGAAGAACATTAATTCTAGAACATGTGTGGCTGTAGTCACATTGCTACAAATTACTGGATTTTTTCCTTTATCTGTTTCCAAGAAAGTCTCCCCCGGTTAGTTAGGAAAAAAGAAAAATATGATGCCTTAGTTCTAAGCAGCATAAATTACATGCATCAATCAGAGGAAGCTTAAATTAAAATACACATTTGGCAAACAAATATGAATATGTTGATCTCATCTGTGAATCAAAATGATTTAATGCCAGTACTGACCCCCCACTGATCAACATGAAGGTCACTGCAAACTGCTTGATTCTCATTGAGAAATGTTGTCATGTCTGTTAAAGATGCAGTTTTATACATTCCCTAATGCTCAATCTAATCGGCAATTCCAATGTAGCAGAATTGATTTATTTCAGAAAAAAAAAAAATACGGAATTCATTTTTTTATTTATGTAATCCAAAACAGATAGCTAAATTAAAACGTTAAAAAAATACATGTGGTTTATGAGCCTGGGCTGAAGGTTTTCCAATGTGTTTATGATGTTTTCCAATCTAGAGGAATACTATTTGTTAAATAGAATGTTACACCTTTCAGATACCAAGTGGTCATTAATCACTCTTCCCTTATCATCCCGTTCATGCTTTCTGGCTATAGGAATAACTAGTTGTTTAACTCAATTATGAACCAAAATGTTGCTATGAATGGATAATCCAAGGCCAGTTGGGTTATCATTGCTTTCAGGTCTCAATCAAACAGATGAGTAGGACAGTGGTCTTACTGAAAGTTGAACTAGTCTTTGCCTTCTATAATGTCTTTGCCTGCAGTTAAAACATCTTTGAAGTAGGGCTGGAGAAAGTCAGCATGGCCCCGAAGTAAATGGCATGGGGAAAAAGGACCATGCCATGGTGTGATGATACACAGACTCAGAAGTTCCTGTCACCAGGTTTCAGTGCAGTCCCCAATGGGAGCAGAAGCAACAGGGAAATTTCTACCCCTGGGGGCAAAGTCCCCAATGAAACAGGGGAATAGGTCAGTCCAAGAAATATTTCTTCCTGGAGGAGACTCAGTGGATAAAATCCAGGGGGGTTAGATATATTCACGCATATATGCAAACGGCGTTTTCTCATAGGCATGAATGTTTTTGCATTGTCACTTGTGAAGAATTGCACTTCCTAAGTAAACATTTCACACCTCTGTAACTGGGGACTTAACAGCAGTGGTGAAAGCCAGCTTCTCAGTTCTGCTGAAAACCAGAGTCCTTTGTGGTTACGGTGTGAAATTTTGACTTTCAATAGCCGAGATTAAACATTTTTCTTTCTCAGATAATCCTTGCCAGACTCTCTACTTAAGAATTATTTCCATGAGAGGACATTTCTTATTTGTTTTGCTCCTCTTCTCCATATGAAGCTGACATATTCCATGGCTATTCAATAATCAGGTCTTACCTTCTAAAGCTCCCAATAACCCACCCATGGTGTGAAAATCTTTTACAGCATACTCCAATTTGAGCTACCTACTGAGAAAAAGCAGGAAGAGACTGCTTAAAAATGCATTTTGCCAGGAACAGATCAGATGTTCATTAAGGAGAAAAATCCTTTTGAAATTATTGTGCACCTTGAACAAAGCTTGATTTGTGAATACTTGGATTTTGGATGAGAAGAATCAAGAATTCACTCATCTTCTGGTTTAATAAAATAAAAGCCATCAAAAGCTCTTACTACTTTAACTTTCCAGTGCAAGCCACAAATGAGCTGTTGGTGTCTTGGTTTTTAACTGGGGCTCACTGGCATTACTGAAAGTCTCAAGTAAAGTATTGTAGAACAATGCTTTACTCAAGGGTGATACTTTTCTGCTCTCCACACCACATATAGCAACACTACATAATGTAATAAACCACAAAATTATGTGAACTGCAGTTTATCACCCATCTATTATGTTCTCTACGTCACATTTGCTATCTCATATAGTTTTCTTCCTTGGTTCAGAAGTCAAAAATCCCTGAGCAGACACAGGTAGCTGCTATTATCAATTTTGAGCAACTGGACATAGAAATATTTTGTGCCTCTCTATACAGAGACAATTTAGTTATTCACCAGCCCTGCACACATGTACCTAGAAGTTAAGCTGGATGGCCTCTGTTCAAGTGAGGCATCTCTCAGTTCTAGGGATTAAAATCACCTATATTTAATTTTAATGTTGAAAGCAGGTAACTATGGCTCTCAGGGTTGTCTTAGGCTCTTACTTTTAGATCAAGGTATGTTGGAATAGCAAGCCACTGCAGCAGTGGCCTGGATTGCTAGAAAAGCCATTATAGGTAAAGCTTGGTAAGAATCAGAGGAAGTAGATATACGTGATATGCAAGTCTGTTCAGCACTTTGAGGCAGAAAGAATTTTTCAGTGAAGGAATCAAACAGGATAATCCACCTGTTATGGGAAAAGTATGGCATTGTTAGACCAGCCTCCAACACCTTAAGTTACTTCATATCAAAGCCTGCTGAGACAGAGCAAGGATCCCCTTACATCAGTGCCTGCTGAAGCTTAAGATGAAAGTGCCAGGAGCCATAGACATCGTTTCAGTGTATAGGCAAAAGGAGAAGAAATAAAAGACAATGGCAAATCAGTCCAAGCTTGCAAATAGGGAATGATGTTGTTAGTGATTTTGCCTCACGAAATTCCACACCCTTGTCAAAAGTAAAATTATTGCAGTGTCAAATGTCTCTATGTTTTATCTGCTACAGTATGAAAAAGGAAAGGCGCCTTTCTCTAGTATAATTTTAGTTTGTCTCAAAAGGTTCTGATTTATCTATTATTTTCTTTTTAGCCAAATTTTAGAGTTCTCTTTGAAAGCAAATTTTTTATCTGTATTTGCAAGTGGAAGGAGAAAAGCATACTTTATCTTTTATGACATACTAGTCATTTCTTGCTGAATAATTGCATCAAAACACCACACTAAGAGACTTTTACTCAACAAGTTCACTTCTGGATGAGTTTTGAACTGCTTTCTCTTTGCTATCATTTATAGATTTAGTCAAGACAACAATTCCTCACAAAATAAGCTATCATTTTCAACACTGATATTTATTTAACAGTAAAGAGGAACATTGCTCTTTTAATATATGCAGATTAGCTCCTAACTGATAAAAAATTTCCCAGCTATGCAGCTAGAACTAGTTGATCAGAAATAGATATATGTGTTTGAGTGAGTTGACCTTCATCTATTGATCAAGACTAGTTGGCAAGATCTAAAGTAATATCATTCTTGGCTTCGCACATCACTTTCATATTGATAGTGTGGAATTGTTTCTGAGTCCAATACATATCTGCTGGTGAAATACGGGAACATATGAGTCTAGTCAGTCACACCCAAAATATTGTGGAAACTAGATGCAACATATGTACTTCCTTGAATTTCTCCCACTGGTATGGAGCATTTGGAAATGCAGCAATTCTTTGGATAAGGCGCTTGCTCAGTATCTAGCTAGCGTGTGGCATCCCCTGTGACAATCTGGAAATAACTTAAACCGTTGGGGAAAATCAGCTGGTTCAGTGACAACATAAAACAAAATGAGTCTCACAGTTAAAGTGTCATTTCCAAGCCTTTTAAAATGTCTCTGTTAAAACTACAAGGGCAAAATGAACTTAAAAAGAAGGAAATAGGACAGCCCTCCTCTTGGGGTGCAATCTGTCCTAACAAGGGTCACCTGTCACCTTCATTCTCAAACAGACTGTTCTGTAGTGTTTTCTGTGTATTGCTGGGGAATAAACAGCCTTTAGCATCCCACCTGGTACTTACACTGTGTGATAGAAGAGGAAGAATTGCTCACCGTAAAGTCAACTTCTTACCCCTTCCTGTCTTTTAGCAGAACATCATCCTTCTTCAAAATATATAGAAAATATTTTTTATTTGTTCCAATATCTCACTGAATACAAATCAGGGTAAATAGCTCTGCAGTGGCTCCATAAATAAGAACTATTAAATTGGTGCTTTGATCGCTTTTAACAGATTGTCTAGATACCTCTGTTTCTTATTCTTCAGTGCTATAACGTTAGTAAATAAGCCCCAAGGCTTAGTAAGCATCCTTTAATCAGATAAAATTGTCAGGCAGCATAAGTCTACCTATTCTAATGCAACTTTGTAAAAAAGTATCTAATAGTAGCTTTTCACACTGTGAAATTTAAAACTGCAGTACGCTTCAAATTTTGTAAGATAAATCTGTTACAACAGTAACTCATCGTGTTTATTTTTTCTTCCTTTATATCTTTTTTCTTCCTTTCTTTCCATTCTACAGAGTTTTCTCATCCTTCTCTGTGCAACTGTCACCAATTTTATTATCTGTCTGTTTTATAAAATCATGTCTAATTAGAAGATTTTAAATTCCTCATTACAGCATATTCTCATGCAGAACTTGAAATGGGAGTGATTATGAACCGTTCTAATAAGCACCAGATTTGTGCTCTTTAAAAGATTGAAATTGTTGTTTATATCTGTATGCACATTAGTTTACCTCAAGATGTGTTAGATTACATTAATTATCTTTGCATCTGCAACAGAGAACATTAACGGTGGATGCAAACCTCATTCTTCTGAATTTTTGAAACCTCTTTTTTCTGACAATATGTATTTGCCATACAGGGAAACTTCAGACGGATGGGCAGAGCTTGCTGCTGGAACCTGCAAGGCCACTGTTTTTCATTTTGTTCCAGACTAATTGTAAGTGTGACATCTCTCAAGGAGCTTTGAGACACCATGTTGTCAACCTATGCAACTTACCTGGACAATCTGGAAATGTCGAGTGCAGAGCAGAAGGGATAAATCCTGTAAGGATTAGTTGATACCTTGAGGCAAAAAGGTTGATTTACATCTACTAGTCTAAATTAGATTGATTAAATTAGATGATGTATGCAATTATTTCTTTGTAAATGATCTAGTCCACTTCCTTAATGAGTAAAATTTTAGGGCTCACAAGCTTAAACTGTCATACAAAATATTTGATGGGTCTATGGAACAGTCAAGGTGATCTGGATCCTCCTAGAAGTGTGAAACTTCCTTAAAAAGGGTATGTGGAACTCCTCCACCTATGCATAGGTCTGTTTGCAGTCACCATGTTCAGAGACATTTTGCAAAATATTAGTAAGCACATAACCTGAAAGTCCCAAGTGCTGTTATATTTATACGATGATTGCGAGCCATTTCATGGCCATAATGAAAGTATTTTGGGGGAGATCAGGTGAGGA
The DNA here is from genome assembly GCF_963264785.1 of Psittacula echo. Classification (NCBI taxonomy): domain Eukaryota; kingdom Metazoa; phylum Chordata; class Aves; order Psittaciformes; family Psittacidae; genus Psittacula; species Psittacula echo. The sequence continues at coordinate 124,379,658 of NC_137737.1, forward strand.
AAGCTTATAATAATAATTTTGGGGGTATAGGAGTTATTAAAAAAATTTCTGGGCCTCTAAAAGGGAGGACAGAGTTGAGTTTCACTGGTGTTTCCATCCCTGACTTGTAGGCAAGCAGTATAGAAAGAGGCTTCACCAAGGAAAGCTCTGTTACACAAGAGGAAAGTCTCTGCTAACAACCACTGAACTGCATGTCAGGCCTCAGCAGCATAGGTGATTCTGCAGATGTTTAGGCAGGTATTTTGTTTCGTACTCTGAAGGGTGGGAAACACTTCTTATGGGATGCTTTTAGAAATGAGATCTTGTATTTAGGCTAGAAAGTGGTATAGAGCATGTCTATATGGAACTTGAGAACAAGTTAGTTGATTTGACTATGAGCTACACCTGTACCTTTTGAAGAAGTCTGTGAAAAATTCTGATTTTGCAGCTAGCTGTACTTCTATTTCAATTCAATCCTGATCTGTTTCAAAAGCAGGCACATTTATTGCAGCAGTGTCCCCATGTGGACTTCTACCAAAACAAATGTGACCAACTGAATTCTGGCTCCAGCTTTGATGCAGACAAATCTTTACTAAGCAAAATACAAATAAATGGTTTCAGTATTTTTTTTAAGTGATTTAAGTAGGAATTGAGAGAAAATAACTGTCAGCCAGTATCCAGAATCAGCCTTCTGGAGCCTCTGCTCAGTCCCTGACTGCTCAGTTCAGGCTGCACAAGTCACTGCAGCTAGAGGACACAACGCTGCTGCCATCAGAGGCAGAATGGCCCTTTACATACACAGATGCATATCAGGCATCCCAGCTGACCTAGGGACACTATTTTTTGAGACATTTAAGGCTGGCCAATTGTAAAGAGAAATTATGAGAGAGGTCTGCAATACTCAGTGGACAAACTTAAACTCCTTAACATTTGGTGTAAGTTTATAAATAGACTCAGAGACACAAGCAAATGTATTTGTTTTACAGCTCATACGAATAAATACATCTTTTCAGATCCTTCTAGTCTATGGCCAGAAATAAAGACACTAGGTCAAGGTATCAAATTGTTCTTCTTTTCTATTGCTCAACATTTCTATGGCAAAATTTTTATACTACAAGTCATACCGGTGAAGATCATCCCACTGAAATCAATTGATAGTTTACAAAGGAACTTGATGCTCAAACAATCGAAGAATGTAGCAGTCTAACCCCGAATTAGCAGCTAAGAATTTATTTAGTTCATTTTACTGTATTTGCCTCTTTGTGAAGCATCTGCATTCAGACCATAATTCCATGGTATATATTTGTTATTCAAAGCAATTTGATAAATAATTCTGTAAAAATTTGTTTCAGTTTATTGTGAATATTTAGGATTTGAAACATGAACCATGATTGCTCTCCTAAATCAAATGGTGTGTTACTATTCCTTCAGTGAATGACAGTCTTAGAATCAAGTCAATGACTGGGAGAAAAAAAAAAAAAAAAAGGGAAAAAAAAAGAATTAAACTGAATATTCTACAGAATTTGCATAAAATTAACCCTTACTGTGGCCACTCCTGCAGTGCCAAAAGCAAGATCATTTATGAGAAGTAAATATAAATGGCAGGCATATTGCTAGAACACATTTGTTCATCAATAGTGCGTGCAACCTGGAATTGTAGTTTTTATTTATTACATATGCTATAGCCTATAATTTGATGGGAACCAAAAAGGGGAAAAGACAAGTAACAGGTCTGAGGAAGCATTAAAGAAGCACTTCTAACAAAGGAATTTTCTGTACAGTGAAAATCAGTTTGGGTTTTTTCCCTCAGGCTCTGGAAAACAGCATTTCAACCTTGCTGTCAGGAATTTCAGTGTTTTAAGTGAATGCAGACATATACACAATCTAAATGCAGTGACCTCAGATGCAGAGGCTTTTGTAGGGTGATCCTTACCTCATATTTGCTCATTAAATGTCTAAACCCTGCATGTTTCTGCAGCAAGCCCTCCACTGTTTGCTGGATGACTAAAAACCACAGCTTGTCTTGGCTCTTAAAGTTTGGCCAGTGAACGGTGGTGATGAGGGTACATCTGACACCACTGCAACTCCAGAGGCAGAGGTGCTTCTGCAGGGTCGGCACCAGGCTGTGCAATGAGCCTTCCACCACTGCCTGCCCTGGGGAAGAAACAAACCTGCTGTGAAATACTGCAAATGTTTGTCCTTGACCATTTACTCTGAGAGGGACTCCTGTGCTGTTGCTTCAGCGCAGATCCACAACCTTTCAGCAAATGTGGGGAGTTCCTTGGGAAAAAACCCAAACCTGATATGGGAAAGCTGGAGGGATGACAGAATTACAGGAAATTAAATGGAGCAGGAAGAGAAAATTAAATGGATGAGGAAGATTTTGCAGGTATGTTTTCTGGGGACTTCAGCAGATATGGCCCCACAGCACTTGGGTCTCTCCTGTATGTGCATCTATGTGATTCCACGATGCTAGGGTGTGAGGACTCTGTAGCCTATGTATCCTCACAGCACTCTCAGAGCTAGGGAAGTGCTATGCTCACCAACATACAGGTAGGCAGAGAGAACAAAATTACTGAAATAGGGTTTCAGAGAGTTTGCAGCTAGCAGAAATTTCGTCCCAAGTCCAGAGCAAATCCATTTATCACATTTGGTCCTGTTACAGGACCAGATCAAAAAATCTCATCCTGGAATCCAAAATTCCAATTCCTAATGCCTAAAATTTGCCTACCCAAATCCTACTCAAGTGAAAAAAGTTCAGAGAGAAGAGTGGTACAACTGTTCACCATTATCAGTTTCGGTAGGGTCCAGCAAAAGCAGCACATCAGTGCCTTGATGCTCTATCTGGACTGATTGTGTCACTCCTTACGAAGCCTGAGCAACAATCTTTCACTTTGTTTCAGGTAGTGATTATTAATGTCCATGAAATAGTTGCTTTTGGCAGTGCCGTAGTATGAAGGGGTTTGTCACTCATGAGTAAAAGTTGTAGGGTTCGGATTACGGCTTCTGCTGTGCTTGCTAATGTGCAGGCAAATACTGATGCGAAGGCTGGGGAACGGGCTGCTCGTTGCGAGCTCTGAGATCAACTTGTTATGTGCAGATCCCACAGGGACTTTTACTTCATTTCTAGTAGTGATACTTCGTGCTGAGGAACAACATTTGCACTCAGAGTGTTTGCCCACGTTCAGTATTGTTACCTCCACTTCCAAATCAGTAATTTGCTCAAAGTCATGGAGCAGACATATTTTGGATTCCTGCTGCCTATGATGCCCTACCTGTTCTCTCATGGACACTCATAGGCACCAGCTCATCGCAGCGTTGCACCTTTTTTTCCTGCTTGCTTTCAGAAGAGAAAAAGAAAAATCAGCCTAGAAACTGCTCATAACTGCCATCAGATTTTTAAAGTTAGAAGCTTAAATTTAGGATCTTAAACATACATAGGGACATTTAGAGGAGATCCTGGGTGTCAGGACTTCACATGGAAGCCCATTGAACTAGAGCTCTGCAAAAACTGATGCAGACTGAATGTGGCCCAGAACTGTTTGCACACAAAGCTTCATATGCTTTCAGAGTGCATTAAGGAAAACAGCCTTCTCACAGTTTAGATGTGATTTACGGTCAAAGTGATGTGAGCCACAGAAAAGGTATAACCAGGTAGCAAGTCCCTGCAGCAAGCCAGTGACTCTGGGACTGCTGAGGACGCTGAAGAAACGTCTCTGACAGCCCTTAAAATGTGTTATATGATGGTGCTTGTGACCCTGCCTTTGCCCCAGGCTATGCTATAGCTGCTAGAATTTCAAATCTCTTTCAGTAAGGGCTGAGTGGTATCTGGGCAAAGAAAAGAAATAAATAGGTTTAGACATTCCACATTTTCCATTTGCGGAAAAGTTAACTTTCCTCAACTTTAGTTCTCCTTGTTTTATTTTATTTCCTTTCCTTTCTGATATTTGAAAGCTTTAGTTTTCTTATTTAAAAAGTCACGTGACTTCTGGTACAGATATCGAATCCCAACAGTTTAGAATGGCTTAATCTGTAAAGGCTGGAGACCACCACTTCTTCATGAAGGCCTGATAATACTCAGACATTTCAAGTTTTCAGTCAGAAAAATGGAGGCACCCATGTTTTTTATGTATTAAGACCAAAACACTGACTTTGAAGTTGAGGGTCAAAGTTTTTGTGTTAAGATCCAGAAGAGCTGCAGCACAACCAACACAATGGCAACACAGAATATCTTGTAAGTTACCTTGATTTAATCCCATTCCTTTTGTTCACACCTTTGTTTTTTGTTACATTACGTGTTCTCAGTTGGATGTATAAGAGAGGGGGTGGGAGGTTGGAGGGGGTGTTTTTTTCCCCTTTAACAATAATACCCTACTTCCATAAAATATATGAAGCAGAAGACTGAACAGAAAATCTAGCTATTTTATTGCCCCAAGGCATTATTCATTTTCCTGACACATTATGTTTTTAATTAAAATTGCACATGAGTTAATTAAAATGTTCATTCAGCCTCTTTTGTTTCTTCTTTTTTTGCACGGGTGCCTTGTTACTCTCCCAGCATTTTAGTAGAAGGCCGTTACATTTCAACAAACTGCTGGCTTTATCAGCTCAGACTTCTACTGACAGACTGTCATGTTCTCTACACCTTTTATCTCAGATGTTGTAATTTTTTTAAGTACCTTCTCTAGTGTGGGGGTTGGTTGGTTGGTTCTTTTTACAAAATATTAGTATTATTCTGCTACCAGCACCTTCCGCTGGTTGTTTGATCTCAGATTTACTAAGAAGACACTGTCAGGAACGGGCAGGAAGGTTTCACAAATAGGGGTCACAGAAGTGTTATCCCACGAGAACCAGTGAACATTGTCAAGGCTCACTCTTATGGAAATTGCTCAGATTAATCTGTAATACAAATACATAGTAACTTGGGAAGCAATACTAGAGGAAGGAGGATTCAAAGAAAGTAAGCATCAAAATCCTGCAGACACCTTGCTTATACTGAAATACAGGGAATACTTTGGGTTTATAGGCTACAGGTATTGAATATTTGGTCATAGTTTGGATAAAAGAAATGCTACAAGATAGACACAGACTTTTGTGCATCCTGCCCAGCCTAAACTCTATTTTTAAAAGGCATAGCAGGATTTGAACAGTTTGAGAAAGTATTTCTTTTTAGCTGAAACAGTGTTCTTGGTGGTATATTAGGAAGTGCAAGAGAGATTCCTTAGGCTGTGGACTAATAAAAGCTGCTTTACTCAGCTTTTAGGGAACTTATTTCTACTCTCAGAGTTTCCAAGGCATGAGTGGAAGTCTGTCCTGCTTCCCGTAAGCTGACTACATATCATGTTGAAACACAGGTATTTTCCCGAAGCACCATTAGAGCCGACTTTTCTGTGATCGGCTTCTGTTCCTAGAAAGGAATAGATTTCACCTATAGGTCATCTCTGAGTTTCCCTGAGATTTTAAACATATATGGTGTACTTAGCTTGTTAAGTGTTAGCCTTAGTGAGTATCACGGGTTAGAAATACATAAAAGGCCAATAAACTATAGCAAGGGTGAAAGATAGAAAGCAGGAAAAGGAAAAGTTTTCTCAGTATGTGTACAGCAAGCTGTTGCGTGTTTGCTGAAGCCTACAGAAAGACACTGATGTTTGTAACCAACATCTTGTGTCCTGGCTGCTGCATCGGCACATACTTGAACAAAACGGAGCTTTTGGAGCAAAGATTTATTTTGTGTGGAAGTGCCACACAAGCCCCCTAACAGCAACACCAAAGCCAATTTTGAAAATGAAACCTTAAAACAACAGCTCCCATAACTCAAATAGAGACAGAGGGATGGGCCAAGGGGTTCAAATTTTGAGCTCAGCTAACATGCATTAGTGCTATTCAATTTTTTTCACACAGCTTGAGTTAAGGACAAACTGTCAGCCATAACTTTGAGCTTCCTGGATGCTGTCAGCTCATTTCACAACCTTCATATTATTAAAGTAGAGCTTTTTACATTTTATTCTTTGACTTCTTGTTGTATCTTCATAAGAATAATGTGATTTTGCGTGAAATGTTGAAAGGTTTGAATGTGGTAACTAAACATTTACAAAAGATCTTTAGCCTGAAATATGTAAATATATTTCTGTCAGTGATTCAGATAGCAGTGTTTAATTTTGCAGAAAAATTGCAAAGGTTTCCTTTTATTTTCATACTGAATGTATGCTCTGATGAAAGGCACTTCACTCCAGGAAGTGGAAGAAATTATTTATTTTTAAAACTCTCTTAATATGGCATTTTAGATATCTTGCAAAGGGTGTGAAAGATAAGGTTACCAGTCAGGAATAATGTTTTACAACATCATTACCCTGATATCACCCAAAGCAGCTCTATTTGCATGATTCAGTTGGTATATAATATATCTGTATTTTGAATCAAACAATATCCTACTTGGTTACGATATTCCCATGTGATATTTATTTAGGCATCAAAAACAACTTCACTGAAACCCAGCTAAAAATCCTTATTGCTTTCCCAAAGATCAGGATTTAACTTCTTTAGTTTAAAATACACCTTGATATTTTAGTTTTCACAAAACTATACTCAAGTAACAGGTTATTAAAAATTCACTCGTTTATTACTATATATTACCTACACATTGATATTTCTTTTCAACTTTTGTTGAAATTTAACGTTAGTGGAAATTTGCTTTGCAGAACACAAAAATAGAAGAAAGAAATAATATCCCTTTTGTCTATTGTACAGCCATTCATAGGCACAACAAAAATGGCTGGTGGCCAGTGCATTTATTGCCTTTCTAGGCAGAGACTGAGAAACCTTGAACACTGTGCGCAGTTCTGGGCCTCACAATTTAAGAAGGTCCTTGAATGCATCCAGAGGAGGGCAAGAAAGCTGGTGAAAGTACTGGAAGCCATGTCCTATGAGAAGTGGCTGAGGAAGTTAGGCTTGCCTAGTTTGGAGAGAAGGAGGCTCATTGCTCTCTACAGCTTTCTATGGAGGGGAAGCAGAGAGGGAGGAGCAGAGAGATCTCTTCTCGCTGGGATCCAGTGATGGGACATGTGGGAATGGCTCAAAGCTGCACTAGGAGCAGTTTAGACTTGACATTAGGAAGCATTTCTTTACTGAGAGGGTGGTCAAACAGTGGAACAGGCTCTGTAGAGAGGTGATTGATGCTCCAAGCCTGTCAGTGTTTAAGAGGCATTTGGACAATGCCCTTAACAACATGCTTTAACTTGGTCAGCCCTGAATTGGTCAGGCAATTGGAGTAGATAATCATGTTAAGTCCCGTACAAATAAATATTCCATTCCATTCCATTCCATTAATGCAGAAGCTGCTCACCCAACTGGTTTCTGAGAAAGGGGTTTCTGTAGTCGTGGTCCAACCTTTCGAGTAATGACATTTTTTGATTTGCAAACTTAACTTTTTCATTTTTAAACATCTTTCTGCACTTAAAATGAGACAGACACTGTTCATGGAACTAAACCAAAACCAGCAAATGCTGGCCCTAGTGAAGTCAATGGCAAAACTCCCACGGTCTGCCACTGAGCCAGGATTTCACCCAGAGTGAATAAATGAATATGTGTTATTGTGGAACACGCATGGCTAGTTCACAGCGGCTTGCACACACATTTCCAGCTGTCATTCCATACCCTTTCTACTCTCTACATCATATTTCTCTTCTTCGGCAGTACCACTTTCTGAACTGTCGCCAGTGCCCCACTGTGGTCTTTTCTTCTGCTTGTTAATGTCTGTTTCCTAACCTTTTAATGCTTCCTTCATGATGCCAATACAACTCATTGGCTTTCCATCTACAGTTTGTATTCTCAGTAGCTCCTTTGTCTCAGCTGTTGGGTCTCCTTTCATGTTACTGCCTTTCTTCTTGGTGTGTCCATTTTCCATCACTCTATAACTTGTGCAGTAGTTTCTTGACGTTCCTGTCCCTATTCCCTACTTCTGCTGCAGTCTTCTGCTCCTAGTAAAACCCTAGCTCTTCACAGACCAAGTGCCCGTTGCTGCCACAGATGCCTGAGGGAAGCGTTCACAATTCTGTGTCAGCAAAACTGAAGCTTTTCGTAAATTTCCATTGTTTTTCCAGGTTGTTTACCTAGGAAAATTGAAAGGCTTTAAAGAGACTGTGGAACAAACTGAAATCTTTTTCTTCAGTATTTTTAACCACAAATTTCAATTTGCGGTTTAGTAATAATTAATTCCTCTTCATTTACAATTTTCTCTAACACCAGTGAGAGCCATTTATAAAAACAAAGGTTTAATTCCATATTTTTTTAAAATTCTACCAACATTTTCAAAACCACTGTTTTTGAAATGACCTGAAACATTTTTCTAATATTTTAAAAGGCCTCTAAAATGGGGAAAGAATCCTTTTTCTCCTTATTTTTACACGCTGTATTCTGGGTGCCTTGAACTTCCCACACAATATCAACCTCTTGTCTTTTCACATAAAAAAAAAGTCAAGGTCTAATCACAAAAGGGTCTATATTAAGAATACAATCTAACTTGTTAGCTGCTGTTTGTGATCCTGCACACTATGAATTTCATACAGTAGAAATTAAAATCTGGTATCATTTCATGACCCTTATCACCTTCTTTCTCACAGATTCCAACTGTGTGAAGTTATTTCCATAAAGAAATGTGGGGATATTGTGGGAAGCAAACTGGATTTGCCAACAGTTCAAAGCTGTGGCGAATATTACATTTAGAGCCAACTCCTCTTATTACAGATATTTTTAACACTTCCTGAAAATTCCCTTCAAAAAAGTAACAGTAATTTTCATCAGCTCTGGGAAAAGAGTCATCAAGTATCTCCAGGTGTAATGTATTTTTAGTAGAACCACCCAAACTGTTAGCCGCAGTTGTGAACTCTGCTGAGGCAGTCTCTCGGTGCTGCAGTGGCAAGCTATCTGCCCACCGGCAGTTTGAGCGCTCCAGATAGAGGTGCAAGACCTTAAAAAAAATAAAAATAAATCTAAAGCCATGCCATAAACAGGGAGCATCTTTAAAAATCATCTTCCCTCGCCTGAAAAGCAATAGAATAATAGAAAGATAAACAAACTGTTCTGAGAAAGGAGCAGCCCAGCTTTGCTGCAGGGTCACTGATCCTTCCCTGCTGTACCTCTCATTTGCTCAAGCAGACGATTACCTAATTCTGCCCCTGCAGAAGCCCTTTGGCTTTTCTGTGTTCATGCTCTGTCTCCCTCATTCCCTTTATGCTCTCCTTAAAGGAGCTTTCTTTTTTTTCATCCTGTCTTGAGGAACCTAACAATTCCCAGGAAGTTTATCTCAAATAATCACATAATTTCCCGCATGAAGCAGCACAGGATGCCCCAAGACTCCCATCATCTTGCATGACCACTTTTAGTGTGCTCAGACTTCTAAAGTCCTGCTGCTTTCTGCCCTTGTAGGCACAAAGGTCAACGGAGATTAGGCAACTTTTCTTAACTATCAAACTCCAGCCATTTAATCCCTGAGACTGGGAAAGGAGGATTTCTAGGAAGAAGGACATTAACAGCCCTCTCATGTTTCCCACCATTAAGTGACAGAGCTGAGATGAGAAGTCCAGACTGGCTCTGAAAGCTGAGCTCTGTCAGAACAGATTCCTTTTAGAGATATAGGAGAGAAATAAAAATATATGAGAACAAATGAGTAAGCAAACACAAATGCAGCCACCTTGGACACATCTCCTGGATGCTCACAGATCATCCTGCCTGGGCACAGTGGTTCTGACAGCCTCTGGCCAGGCCACAGCAACACCATCCAGACCTGCTGGAAAGGCAGCAGGTGGTAACCTCCACAAGGGAGGTAAAGACTTGAAAATAGCAGTGATTTGTACCCTATAGAGATAAAGCAGAGTCATTGCTAAAAATGTATATGTTTGTTGGTTGGGTTGTTTGTTTTATTTTTCTGTTTGTTCACTCAGCTTAAGTAAAGCCATTTGGGGGGCTCTTTTTTTGCTTCAGTTCTTTTGTTTGTTTTTTTTCTCTTTATTGCTTTCCTTATTCTACCTCATGCGAAAATGATACTTTGCTACAAAGGAAAATAAAGATCTGAAAGCCATTTTTTCTATGCACAGAGAGAGGGATCCACTGCACTGCCTTGCAGCTATCTCTGACTATGTGAAGATACAGCAGGATCAAAGGACAACTGTCACCCCTTAAACGGTCCAGCCAGCATGACAAAATAGGCTTACTTCTGCGCTCAGAGCATTTGGGATTTCTCTGTATGTATTTTTAGTGTATCACTGCTCAATAAATTTAGATGGTCTCAGACAAATAGAGGAAGAAAGGTTTTGCTGTCCTAAATTTCATTTATCTACATGGTTAAGGCCTTTACTGCATTTCGTTTTCCCGTTTATTCCTTCACTCTCATCAGTAGGTGTGGATAGCAGGTTTGCTTACAGACTTGACAGTTGTATTTGTACTACAGCTCTAAGTCAATGACATCATTTATTAGGGAGATAAATGAGAGCAATTAAGCATCACGGCCATAACTGGTGAAACTTTCTGCAATGAGAGTGTTATTAAAATGATAGAGTGCTTGCCTGTGCCTTCCCAAGGTGTGTGATTCAGCCTTTCTCCTTTGTCTGGTGGAGTGACCCCCGGTGGCACACCTCATATATGCATTGTTTCCATAGGGTTATATATAGCTTCTCGTGTAAAATGGCGATGTGTATTGATTGATGGGCATTTCATTTTTAAGAGCCATCTTCCGTGGTGTTATTTAGAGTTAAACAGGACAGCTGATAAACATTACACTTTAGCTCATGTTTGTTAATCTATTCACTTGAATAACCTCCTCACATGCTGATAAATGGCACCTTCATGAAGAATAGCAGTTACTTTTTCTCATAATATACTGGTGTTCAAGGCTTTTTATAGTATATCAAATGCACAGCCTCACTCTGTCATTCAAGACCTGAATGACATTTTATTAAAACTGAGTTTCTTTTTAGTTCAGTCTGGCTTATGTTTCCAATTGTTTTTAAAACTGTATTTGGGGGAAAGAAGGAAATTGCCATAAGGAGAGGAAAATCCATTCTGCCAAAGTAAAAGCCTAGGTTTCAAACTAGGGCTTCTTTCCCTAAAGATATTAAGTTCTCCGATTTAGGTAGAGAAGGAGCTGTAGACACGCAGAAAGAAACAAACAGGTGGAAAGAATAAGGCCATGTCCTGGTTTAGCAGCAGCGGTCAGTTTTTCTCCTTCTTAGTAGCTGGTGCAGTGCTGTGGTTTTGACTTTCGGCCTGGGAATAATACTGATAAAGCCGATGTTTTCAGTTGCTGGTCAGAATGTTTACCCTGACCAAGGACTTTGTGAGTCTCATGCTCTGCCAGGGAGGAGGAGAAGCTGGGAGGAAGCAGGGACAGGACACCTGACCCAAACTAGCCAAAGAGGTATTCCATACCACAGCACGTCATGCCCAGGATGTGTAACTGGGAGTCCCCCGGAAGGGCTGGATCACTGCAGGGTGGGGGCGAGGTACCAGTCGGTGAGCGGTTGTATTCTCTTCCCTTGTTATTTCCTCTATCATTATTATTATTGGTGGTAGCAGTAGTGGTTTGTGTTATACCTTAGTTATTAAACTGTTCTTATCTCAACCTGTGGGAGTTGCATTCTTTCGATTCTCCTCCCCGTCCCTCCAGAAGCGGAGGGAAGAAAGGTGTGGGGGGGAAGTAGACTGCGTGGTTCTGATTTACGGCCTGGGCTTAAGCCATGACAGGCCATTACAAGAAAAGGAAATAAATAGGACTAATACGTGGAGAAAGAAATCAAGGTGACCAAATATAGTCTGAAGAAGCAAAAACAAGCAGAATGAGGAAAAAAGAACTAAAGCAATGACTATGCAGTGAGAAAATGACCTAGATAGGGTGCTCCAGGCTTCCTCCAGCAGCACCAGGAGACAAGACTGAGCTATAGGTCAATAGCCTTAGCAGTCTGGGGCATCCCTGTCTGCTCCTGCCTTCCTGCAGTAGGAATGTGATCTGCATCTCTACACCAGGAAGCCCCACTGTCTCTCATGGGAGATGCTACTAGTGTGGGAGCCCTATAAGGCTTCTTGGGAGTCTCAGGCTGGCCGTAGACACACTGTATATGCATGGAGCACACACATAACGCATGTAGATGATGCAGCTGTGATGGAAAATACTTGCCCTTTTTAGATGTCATAAAGTAAATGTATTGCACAGGCTGCGATGTGGCTGGCAAGAAAATGGAGATGATATCCCTCTACTCTTGGATCCAAATACTTTGTTCTGTAGAGCACATGATTTACCTGTAGTTTGTATCCTAGCAGGCACTGCCCAGAGCACAGTGCCCACAAGCATGTTTCCAATGCAGCTCCATTGCCAGGAACATCAGGGGTCTGAAATGGGAGCCAGTACCAGTGTGGTAGTGCAAGCTGGGGCCACCTGCACCCTGGCCCCCATGAGTAGCCTGGAAGAGGAAACCTGAAGCAAAGCATTACTTCTGAGGACCCTCTTCCAGATGTGTGGGGAGGGAGGCAAACATGGGGTCTCAAACCCAGAAAAGAAAAAGGGGCAATTGAGGCTGGATTTGGAAACCAGACAGGTACTTTGGAAAGATTTTACAAATATATTAAGCAAAATTTAGAGCAAACGTTTTCTTGTTCTGAAACACTGCTCTTTTTTCTAGGTGTTATTATTTCTCAAATGCATTTATTGCTATCCTTTCCATCCCTGGCAAGTCTGCTACAGTGGCAAGCCTGCTACAGCAGCAAGCCTGTGGAAGGAATGTGTGGAGAAAGGTGGAAATGAATTCTACTTTACTCTTTAAGGGAGTCTTTAAAGGATGTTTCCACAGAGTTGAAACGTGTCAAGGGTTGAGGAAAAACATGCAGAGGGACTCTGGGAAAGGGTGACGTGTTCAGACTGCCAGAGATGAAGCAGAGGGAAGTGGGCAGTCAAGGTATGTGATGTAAATAATAAATTTTTGTATGTCCAAAGGTGTGCCTAAGTGATAAGAAGGATGATGCTAAAACAGACAAAAAGACAAGCAACATCAAAAGAGATATAAGAATAACCATGTCAGGTCAGACCAATAGTCCATCTAATTGGCCTCTAATACGTCACATCAAGGTTTAAAAATCCATATGAAGTCATCTGCCTGCACTGGAAATAATGTCCTAGCCAGGATGAGCAGGCAATCAGGGCGTTTCAGTCTTTAAGATAGCAGTATTCATACTGTTAGGAAATAACGTATTTTAATTTAATGTAACTGAATGCTGTCAGTAACCACAGAAAGGTTTTGTACATTTGCTGAATCCTGCTGACCTTTGGCTCAGTAATCTCTGTGAAAGGGTTTACACCAGTTAATAAGAAGTTACATAAAGACAACTTTTAGCTTTGACCACTGTTAAACCATCTGCAATTCAGGTTCATTTATTCGTTTCAGTTTGTGCTTTCAGCAAAAAGAATAGAAAGAAACATTTTTCTTTGAGAGTGGGCCAAAATGTGTTGTGAGGGAAATGTTGCTCCTCTCACATCCACTTTTTGCTTACCCACTCAATAGTCTTTCTCTTCAAAGACCCAGAACCTCTTTGCCGTCTATGGTCAGTAATTTTCTTTGCTGTTGACTTCAGACAAATAGCAAAGAGAACTCAACCCTTATATTTCAGAACAGGAGGAAACCCAGATGGTGGTGGTGTGGTTGTTATTTCTTCAAGGATGTTAGCCACGTTTGCCATACAATGTTATAAAAATGCACAATACCATAATATCATGTTTCCTGCATGATAAGATACGCTGTAAAAACTGATTTTTTCAAATAAAGGAAATATTCATGGCCTGTGTTTTCTGAAGTATCTATGTCTTCTCAATCACGCAGACTCTGGCATGCAATGAAATCAGCATACATGTGCCAAAGATGGAAATTGTAATAAAGAAAAGATCTTCCTTTTAGGGAGAAGAAGAGCATACATCTGTATTTTTTTGTAAGGAAGTTCTCACCTGGTTACTTCTGTTCTGTAACCTTTAACCTTGGAGGATGCCTTTCACATCTCACTCAACTTCCATTATAGATGAGTTGCTAGTCCCAAAGACTGAGGAAGTTTCCAACTCTGACCTGTGAAAGACTTCAGTAGAGCTTGATAGATGCTGAAGGATAGGTCCTGCCCATGGGATAAATAAGTGCCCAGCTTTAAAATGGGATGGTATATCTGGGTTTTCTTAAATATAGAGATCCTTCAGCTGAAGTTTTTCTTCTCATTGCTATGAAGAAAAAAAGTTTGAACTCTTCTTTTTCAGAAACAAGTTGATAGTGTGGGTCCAGGATGGGATGGATTTTCTCACAGCTAATTATAGTACAGGTTATTTGGTACACAGTTTATTCAATAACAAACATTGGTCCATTAGTACCAAGCCATCACTTTATCATGTACATTTCTTTATGCAGTTAGAATTTATCCCATGCAATTAATAGATTTTCATTGAACTATTTTAAATAAATCTTACTTTTTCTCAGTAACAATGAAGAGGAGGTGGGTATCACATTTTATGTTTCACCTCCATCTTTGTGTATTTTGATGTAGTACAGCAGAATGCCTGCTACTATTTAATTAAACAGGAATCTGGATTAACTCCAGCTGTGGGCCATGTAATCAGGGCTTGTGAGTGTGTTCAAAAAGGGGTGTTTTCCCTGGCTCATATTTCATTCCTGCATGGAAATCTGCTCTCACTCAAACCTGTCCACATGCTGCAGTAAATGATTTTCCCTCCCTTCTGAATCATATGCTTAAGCACCCCCCACTACACTTCTATGAAAAGAACAAAAAGGCACAAACAGCTTGACTGGTCCATTTACACTAAGTGCTATTTAATGATGAGAGGCTTTGCTTATTCATGTATAAATCTACCATTCAGTCAAGTTTATACTGTAACAACTGTAAGATCTTTTATATTGTTTTATGCAGATTTATGCCATTCTCCCGAGATGACTACAATTTGATTATTTGGTGCCCATGGCTTAAGATGAACTCAAAGCTCAGAAGTGGCTTTTATTTAAAAAGGTATACCACCACCATGAGCCACAGGTACACTTTCAGTTCTTACTACCTTTCAACATATTTTCGCTACCATTCAAAATAATACATTATATATAAAGTAAACGTGATAAGAAAATGTAGCTGTAATTGCAAATAATCTCTTGGGGGGTTTTGTTTCCTTAATAGAGGAAAAAATATCACAGACCATATATGCAATTTGGAGAGAATCTAGCTCACTCATAAATTGTCAGTTTGTTCCCAGTTCTGAGTGTGCAACAGTGCAAACGTGTGTGTAAATTCCTGAACTGACTGACACATCCATGAGAATTTGTGTCCATGTTTGATTTTCAATGGTCTTTCTGAGTGTGCACTTTGCCCCTTTAGATGTCATCATCAGTCCATAGTGGTGCTTTTGACAGAGTATGTCTCGGCCAACATAAAAGACAATTATCAAATAAATATTGCTCATTGCTCTTTTCCAGAGACTGGACATCTTTTGCAGTAATTTGATATGGCAAGTTTTCTCAAGCTATCAGCAGAGATTCAGACTACAGATGATAATGAAAACTCAATCAGAGTTCATCATGCATGAAAGATTCTGAAAATTTGAATTTTTTGAATTTCATAGGTTGTGTAGAGGTTACAGATGGGTAAACTCAAAAACGTTTGGCCTTACCACAATATTAGATTTGCTGGCCAAACATCACCTGCCAAAACAAACTAGAAATAAATAGCTCTCCATTTTCAGCAGAACAGAGCCATTTTCCCTCCCTTTTTTATTTCTATTTTTTTTGCTTTCTTCCAATCCATCAGTGTGAAAAGGCTGGTGAATGAGATTCTGGAAAATACATCCAAATATTTTAGGTTTTCTGATAAATTCTCTCAAAGACATTGTAGATGGCAATTTTGATCACCTCAGATTCCTTGTCTGAGTTATATAGAGTTATATAGTTGCATGTGGCAGGATGTTGCCTTGTATCCCGTAGTGTCCCATAGTCTGCCTCTGGGGAAACTGAGATTTTACTCACTTTCTTTCAGTTCCTAGTTTGTTGGGTTTGTTTTGGGTTTTTTTTAATAGAACAAGTAAAATTGTTCTAATTTTCTTTTTAGTCTTCAGGATGTCATCTAATTAAAATTTCCTGCTAGTATTTTTCACTACTTTTCCATCTACCCTTCATGCCAGCCATTTCAAAGTAACTAGTCGTAATAGTACCATCTCTATGATGTTTCTGGTCAAGACAGTGGGTGAGAAAGATTTAACTTTGGTCCTAAAATCTACCCTGATGAAATTTTAATTAAATTGCTAGTATTGAGAAAATAAGAAAAATTACAAGAGTTTAAATGTTAACCTTCAAGGAAGCTTGAGCAGGTATGAATAACATTATTTCTCAAAGACAGTGTAAGTATAGTTGCAGCCACTAATGTGAAGCAAAGCATATTCATTACATCATCTTTCCACATTGTTAAGTGGAAAAAGTCATGGTGTAAGTGTATGTTTAAGTGCGTCAAGATCAAAGATAAACTTTAAATCTTGAAGGAAATTATGGTGACAAAGGCAATTTAAATGAGATTGTATGATCAGAAGTGCTCTCTGTACTTTTTATTTCTGTCTGCAATCCAGATCATAGTCAGGCTATACCCACATCATTTCATTGTTATCAATTCTCACCTGGCCATAGACAGCCTGATAAGTTTCTATGACATCAGATTTTTTTAAGCAAACTCAGATTTATGATTACACTTCTCTCCAGTATCTCATTCTTGATGGAGAGCTATTGTCTCAGATTCTATACCACATCCACCATTCTGATATTTAACTGCATATATATGAGTTGTGGCAATTAATATACGCTTACATTCCACTCATTTGAATATGAAGACAACTAAAGCCAACTTGAGGTGAAAATCTGCCCATCCACATTTTTATGTATTTCGTTTTATCCTTTTGAGTGAATAAATGCCAGGACAATAATCTTCTCTGTGAAGGTACAACTCAGCATTGACTTTCAGCTTTAACACGATACAGATTTTTGTCTCCACCTCTGTCTTTAATACTGCTGTGGTTTTGAGCCACAAAGACAGCACAAGTCAGCCAGGCAATCCCACTACAAACTCCACTAAGAACTTCACAGTTAACAAAACAATGAATGAAACATCATTCTGGCACACAGAACAGCTTTCTGCTGTCTTCTGCCGCCTTTGCTTTTTTTCTTCCCCGAGTGGAAAAGCAACTTCAAAAACAAGGTGCTGTCATTTTAGCAAAGGAGAATTAGGACTGTGAAAGGATGAAGTGTCCTTGCACAGAAAGACTGCAGCTAAAATTGTATCAATATTCCTGTTATAAACTGATAAACACAGAGCTCCGTGAGGTCAAGTTGTACATGCTTGAGCTGACATGCCAATCTGCCAGCAGTCATATGGTTCTCATATGGCGACACGCCACAGATGCCAGGAAAATGTGAGAAGTTTCTGGCTCATTTCATTTCACTCTCCTGAATGCCATGTTTGCCTGCACACGCACACTCACACACACACGCAAAGTAGATTTTCTATTTTAAATAGAGCTGTTATAGCCTGTGTATTTCCATTTTCTTAAAGGATTTGCAATAACTCACCCAAACTGATTCCTGAGACTTCATAGCAAGACTTGTCTTGGAAATGAGACCAGCTTTTTTTTTTTTTTTTCCTTAAAAGCCTTCAAAACACTCCCCTAGCCATTTTTAAATGACATCAAAAGACAGAATTAGAAAAAGAGACAGACAAGATAACGACACATCATATGTGGCTGTATTTTGCACTCTTGTAATATACATTTAAGGGAGGGAATCTTTAAAGTTTTAGTTGTGTCAAAATGAGACTTCTTCCAACCTCTAACAACATTAAAATAGCTCTTTTATTAATGCTTGAACAGTGGCAAGTATTGCTTTCTTTGGTACTGTTTCTTCAATGTGCATTTTTGTATCAACAATATAATGTCTCTGTCATATGGACTGACATGATAGTACATTAACAATTGTCTACATTCATATATGGCAAGCAGACCATAATTATTCATTAAGTATACAATGCACAATTTACAAATTGTTGAAATATGTATTTCTACATTAGACCATCTTTCAAGCTTTTACAGTCTTTTGTGTCAGGTTCAATTGCCTTCAAGATGAATTGTTTTCCTTTTCCTTCTTTTAAACTGTTACTAAAGGGAAAAATCTAAGGCAAATGTAACTACAATAATGCAGTATTTTAAATGAAGTTACTTACTTCTATGACTGAGTGTACACTTCACCCTTGCCTCACCAAGTCCAGCTATGCTGATTTTAAATTAACTCACTTCAAACTGTTAATACAAAATAACCCCATAAACTGGTTTTAGTTTTAATATATGAAAAATAAAAAAAATCCGCAATAAGTGTACTTGTGTATGCACGTCACATTTTGTACACTTGCATAAACAACTATACAAATAGTGGTGATTTCTCCACGCAGGTTTATGCTTGAAAATAATTCACCTATAACACCTCACCTATCTTTGGTGTGAAATCTTTCTAAAAATCATTAAAAATTACACACTTTTGGGCTGCCGCAACACTTAAGTCTACAGGGAAAGCATTTATTCTTTTCGAGTATTAAGATTCACCTCCCTGGGATCATACTTGCTAAAGGTTCGGGGTAGGAGCACCAAATCAGGAGCAGGCAGCAATTTTCTCATATGTAAAAAAGCGAGGATTTGGAAGTCTCAGCCCCTAAATTTATGAAACTGGAACAAGAAAAAGCAGAGAGAATTCTGTGTTCTGAAGATGTCAGGATGTAAACATTTCAATAATCCCCATTTAGATTTTTTCATTTTCATTTTCACGTCACTTGTGTATTGAGGGAGGAAGATCAGCTCAGGCATTAAGGCAATAGCCTACAGCTGAGGAAAACCAGGTTTGACTTCTTGCTTGGCACTAAGTTTCCTGTGCAGTCCTGTTCCTCAGGCTCTAATTAAGATAGAGACCTCTGGCCACTGAAAAACAGTATTGTATGAAACAGAGTCTTCAGTATGAGTTTGGAGTTTCCAAGTCAACTTTGTCCTGAGGTCAATAACTGTGAAAAATGTCACAGACACAAACTTGGATCTAGAGCATTTTGGAGATTGAATTTCATGGAATTTCACGAAGGTTTTGTTTTTAGCAATGCTTTTTTTTTTCTTTTTTTTCTTTTTTTTTTTTTTTAGGTGCATTTACTCAAGGTGTCTTCATTATTGCAATGAGAATAATGAAGCTGAGGAGCTGAGGAACAGAACTTCAGTTTGTTTGTTGCTCTCTTAAACACATACATTTGTACAAATGTTTTGGAATAAACATTTGTGTTTGTGCTTGCACAGCAATTAACAGATTGTAAATATCATCCAAAGTACTGCATCCACATAGACTTATTGTATTTGCAACCCCCACTTGTATTTGGTATATAAGGCACAGGTCCCTCCAGTTAGATTTCACTTTCCTTTTACTTTTAGCCATCTGGTAAAGATAAAGGGCTTCTTAAATGGAGTCCATCTAATTTAACTCAATGTACTTTCTCATGAGATTATATCAAACCAGCAGCATACTCAAGCATTGCTTCCGGTGTTGCATACACTGTATATTAGATGTGTGCTATCAATACTTTGACCTCCTTGCAGTGATCAGAACAATTTCTCTGTTCCGCCCCAAATTAAAGCGTTAGAACACAATTCACATGACAACAAACATTATACTTGTAGCACTATCTTAATACTCAAATCATAATTTTTTCAAACTTAATTTGTCAAGTTCATAACCATCACTTGAAACTTGCTGACAAGGAACCTGATAACACATCATACCAAATTCCACTTTACAACTGTTTCCTTGGAAACACAAGCATAAAAATGGGCCATGCACAATGGAATAAAATCAAACAAATTTAAATAAACCTTAAAGAATTCCCACTAATCACAAATGACCTGCTTTGTTAAAATTCATGCAAAACCAGGGATAATGAGTCTCACAACAAGAGCATCATTAGCCCCACAGTGCTACAGTCCCTACTTGTTTTGTCCCTGATCCATCAAATCACTTCAGCATGTATATAACTTTAAATGCATGAGATGATATTCCAATCAACAGAATGAGTCATGTGCTTAAGGTTATTCATGTACTTAAGAACTGCACAAGAGGTGGGTTTGTCTCCAGAGGCTTAGTGGTTACTAGAGAGAAGTTATATACACACACACTGCAGGCTATACATGCATCTGTGGAAGCCATCCTCAGGAACGATAACAACATATAAAACACTCAGGTATTCATATACCATAAGTTATGACTTCTGATTATTTAAAACCGTGAGAAGATAACTGAATAAAGGTAGGAAGACATTAATTTTGAGCAGTCTGTTTATGTAGGGGTATAAATTTTATTTAATGCAAAAATTGCATGCTAGTTCAAAGCAGAAAAATGACTTGTTTTGTTGACTTTTGGGATTTGCTTCCATAAGTATGAAGTGACTTCAGAGTAAGATTACAGATCACCCAGTAAGAGAATGGTGCCGAGATTTGCAGATACCTAACAAACATTTTCCTGCCAATTAGGGATTTTTTTTTAATCATCAAGGAAACCAACAATTTTCTTTTTTTATATTATAATATTGATAAAGGTGGGTATGCAGATTCTTGTGATTGCATTTGATATCTAGTGCATCAGATTTATATGGCAGCAGTATCAAAATGCAGATATGCTGTCAAATGTATTCTTCCAGTTATTGTGTACCAGATAGCATGTTAATTCTACCACTCCTTGCATAAAAAAGCAATTTGACCAGAGTCGTTTCAGAATGCCGTTCTTTTTTTCCTCTGCATTTAGGTAAAATTGTCATGGATAAAGAAGAAATTTCCCTTGGGGAGTTTATTCCATACTGCACATCACATGATCTCTTCTGTCTTTCTCTAATACATCTGGTACAAACAATGCACTACTAATTGATAACAAAACCTACTTATTATACAGTATGTTCAGACTTTTCAGATCTCAAGGTACTTTGAAAAGGAATTGCGTATTATGGTCTCATTTCTGCAGACTGGAGCACTGATGTTCAAAGAAACTCCTCATCAGAATTGGTTATTCCCCATAGATCTTAGATTTGCACTGAGGTATTTTAATTTCACAGTTTTTTCAAGGATCTGTCATCCTTCAGACTGTAATGGATATCTTACTTGATCTAAGCACATTAAAGAAGAGATTAAACTTTAGCTTGTAACGTGAAAGGTATCTAATATAAAGCTGAAAATGAACATCAAATGCTGTTGAAAATCAAGGCTTTTAGCCTGAGTGTTTAAATGTCAGAATACAAGTCTTGAGACAAAGAGACAAAACTCATAAACTATGTGAATGTTTGCTGCTTCTACCTTTTGATTTTTCGCTCCTAGAAAATTCATTTAAAAATAACTCAGCTAACCCTCATGCAACTTTTTTCTAGATTTTTGCTTCATTATCAGAAAATCTATAATATTTCAGTCACAATTTCACACTTAACAAGATTTTATAAGCAGATATCTTACAGTTGAAATCGTGATTATTGATTCTTTCTTCTATCTTCTCCATTCTCTGTGTTGGCAAGTTGACCCTTAAACTTTAAGGGTAAAAGCTATCTCCTACCAAACTTCAGTAAAATGTCTGCTGGCCCTCACGACGTTTTCTTAACACAAGTTAATGCACAAGAATTGAAACTAATAATTTCAAAACTCCAGAAAGTCTCATTTTTTTTGCCTGTTGTTATGTTTACCTTTACTGAAACAGCAGCCAGCCTCAGGAAATACAATTTCTAGAGCCTTAAGATAAATGATTAAAGGTGTAAAACATCCCAAATTCTCTTGAAATTTAATTATTTATAACCTATACCCTGATTTCTGTTTAAAGTGGTACTCACTAATACATTATATGTTCCCAAATTTTTTTTACTGCTCTTTTCTTCCCATGCTTTCTGGTAAAATTCGTATGTATAAATGGAATACTGAGTGAATTTTGTTAAAGCTGAACTTAAACTAGTTATATATAACATGGAGGAAATCATGAAATACAATTGCTTGTTGTCACTGGTGGCATAAATTCCAAGTGTCCAACAAGGGATGCATTGGAAAGTGTTCTTTATTGTCCTGGATGTTAAGTGTCACAGGAATGAAGTTGCAGTGTTTGCTAACAAAAAGTTTAAAACAGGATTCAAAACTCTGTTTCAACAGAAGT
Organism: Psittacula echo; assembly: GCF_963264785.1. NCBI lineage: Eukaryota > Metazoa > Chordata > Aves > Psittaciformes > Psittacidae > Psittacula > Psittacula echo. The sequence continues at coordinate 124,401,890 of NC_137737.1, forward strand.
AGACAGAAGTTCTTGCCAACTGTAGGATGAATCCTGAAAGGGCCCAGTTTAATTACTTCATAGGACCTAATTTTACATAAACTTTCACAGTCATTCTTTGACATCTTCTATGAGCCCAGAGGATGTTATGTTACTCACTTATTAGAGAAATATCTTCATATTTCCTGATATGTTTGTTACTAGTAGGTGGAAACAGCAAACAAACTGAGGGGTCCACCTATGGATTTAATTCTAGCAGTTACTAAAACATGGGTACAAGCTTCAAAGACTATGTGTCTTTTCACAACTGCATGTGGCTATCACTGTGTTACATAGCAAAAGTTGCTGGTACTCGGAGATCATTTTGTGTTGAGAGATGTGCCGAAATCAATATCTAAATATTTGAAAATTTCTGGTATGGTATCTGGAAAACTGCAAAATTAACCTCAGTCAAATATAGGAATTAATATAGACTTGCCATCTCCTACCAGGGACTAGGATTTTGGAGTTTTGTGTGTGTGTTTGTTTAGGGTTTTTTTCTAGCATAGTGACTTTGGGTCTTTTTATAGCTGTTGTAAGATTTTATCCCACACAGTTATGCCAAATAAGTCAAATGAACAGTATCAGGAGGCTCTAAACGATTTTAGTAACTACATGCTGCATACAGTAGGTCTCTTGTAAACCTTGTAAGGCCTTTTTGCCCTTAAAGTCCAACACCCAAGGTCTTAGGGGTCCTGTTGCAGATTTCAGACTTTTTTTAAGGTTTAGTTTTACCGAGATTTGTGCTGGTGCTCTTTCTTCACCTTGTTTCTTACTCTCCAGTTGAACCCATCAAATTTACGTATTAAGAGCATGTAACCTTTTCCACCTGTGTGGGAGTTGCTGTTCACCGCCTGGTCCAGAAACAAATTGGTTTTCTAAATCCTCCTTAAATTTTGCAGGATAATGATGTAGCTGTCCAAAACTTGCAGAAGGATCTCCAAAGCAGGATAAAATAGGGTAGACCATCAGCAGAGAACTTCCTGTGTTCCTGTAACAATACCCCAGATTTCTTGGTATGAGACGAAAGAGAACTGCAGTCACAGTCTCATACCATCAAGAAACTTACCATGAAAACTATAGTTTGTACCAAATTAAAGCACAAAAAACACCCTTCTTTTTTTCTTTTTCTCTTTCTTTTTTTTTTTTTTTTTAATAACCACTCCCTTTCACACCTTTTTTTATTGAATCTCTTACCCCCTTTTTTCTGTCTCATGGTCCTTAAGCATTTAACTAGTCACAAACCTTAACGACAGTGATGCACGGTAACTGACTGAAAAAGTCAGAAGTCTCTAAATTACCAAAGGAATGAAGTATTAAAATTAAATCTCCCTAAAGGTTGTTGATTTCTAATTTTATGTACAGAGAGGAGGGGTGGAGGGGAAGGTTTTGCTTTTCCCTTAATTCTGCCATATTGTCTGATTCACAGTCGGAGACAAACTGAAATGGCCATCTGGTTGATGTGCATACAAAAGAAGTGGTTTGCCAGACAAAGAAAGTACCTTTTCTCATACAAAGCAATACATCTCCTCTTATCAGACTTCCATTCTGTGACTTTGGTGGAGCTGCAGGTAGGTAGGAGCAGAACCCATGTACCACCCAGATGTAGCAGCTGCTGTTAAAATAGTAATGCAAGTACATAATGATCTGAGAGGTTTGTGGTACATTCGTAACACAAAATATAACACAATCATACTAAATATTTTCAACTTTCAGCTGAAAGCTTTCAGCTTTCTTGGTTTAGATCGACTATTCTGAGTTCACTAATCTGCTCCCACCACAGGAGCAATTACAGGATTTTACGTTGAAACAACAGTATATGAACAATTAGAAATCAGGCTGAGACCACTACGTAAATGAACCTTTCTACACAGGGGTATGTTTTTTGTAGCTATTTAATACCATCCACAGATGTATCTGTCTATCTGTTGTGGTGGTAAAACTGTGTGCACATGCACAAAAGAAAAACTGCATGCAAAACATTCCCCTTTTGCTCATATAAATTTTTGCAATCTTAATCCACACCCCCAAATACTTCCAAATGGCCACTCCATGCTAGTTTTATTTTATCTGTATTTCAGTTCATGCTGAATAGCCACCATACAGACTACATGAAACATCTCAGAAATTTTGAAAGAAAAATTCACAGTAGAGCATTATGATAGCCATTCTCCTTTCCTGGTGATACCTGATCAGAGTAATGCAAGTTCATGTTAAAGAAATTCATGTTGGTTCACATGCATAAGAAATCTTCTTTATTTATGAATTACTTTTTTTCCCCCTTTAAGAAGTACTTTCATTAGATGAAAGACAGTCATATATATGAAGCACTGACACTGGCGTTTGAAATCAATCTTTTATTTCAATTTTCTTATCCTCTCTTCTCGATTGAAAACTCCTGCTCTTGATACTGGACTCTGTTGACCTCCTCTTAAGGGGCTATTTTATTGCCTTTGCTGCGATGATAACCATGGAAGTAGAACATCCCATTTCCCCATAAAGCTGTCCAGGGAACTGAAATGGATATTGCCCTGAACTGCCAATGGAAGAGACTCCACTCCTGAGAGTGGGTTGCTCTATGCTGATATTCCCCTTTTCCTGATTTCCTTCCATTTTAATTATTTCAAGAAAGATTAAAGCAATATGTTTTATCCAATTAGAAAGAGAGTCAAAGAGATAAAGCAAGCAAACAAAAGGAAGGTAAGGAGTGATCCTGAGTTTCTAGGCATAGCTGGGAAGTTAATTTCCCTGGTAAGTGGCAGGCATGGCAATATTATTAAACGTTCCCAGGCAACGTTGCTAGGCTCCAAATTCTGTACTTTTCTTCCAGAAAACAAAACGATTTCCTTTTTCAATCAACTATCCCCTCCATCAATATGTAACAAAATACCCCCAGTACGTGATGTAAAAGCTGTTTAATTTCAGACAGTGACTGTCACTGTATTTGTGCTGTCTTTCTGCTGTCATGGGGTAAGGTCATACTGAAAAAGGGACAATCAACTTAAATGTTGATCACAGAATATGGAAGTGTAATTGCAGCAAAAATATTCTAATAAGATTTTACAGGTTCAATATATTATTCTGAAATAAATGTGCACAAAGGATATCTTGAAAGATGTTACTGAATTATAAGTGTCAGTCATGCAAGAAGCAGAGATTTAAAAGCAGTCTTTGTATTCACAGGTCCATGACACAGAGTCCTTATTTGGAATATAATAAAAGAACATTCAAGGACAAAAGAGTTTCTGGCCCTAAATTTCCCTTCACTTCATTCAATTAATCTAGAAACCTATTTTTTTCCTCCTGATAATATATGACATCAAATTTCTAAGCATTGTGTGAAACTTCTCTCTGCTGGGGAGAGACCTCCAGATTTCTTAGCCATGTAGTGACAAATTTTGATTGGGCCTGGCTTTTCCTCCATTGATATAATGCATGTGTTTATTGAAATTTGCCTTGCATTGTGTGACATGCATTGTCGCCCACTAAACACAAGGTAAACACATTCATTATACTCAAAGCATTCTCTTAAAGGTGATTTCACATTCCTTTTCCCACGCAGGAACTCATTCAGGCCTTTCCTCCAACAGCAGAGTCCATCTAGAAACCTGCTGAAGATCATGGTACAGGAAAATAAACTCCATAACAAGGGCATAGCTGTGGACTGAGGCTTGTCAACAAAATCACCTGACCTGGACTTTGCCCTTTTTACCAATGTAGCAAAGCAGACTTCCTTGCTATTCCCTTTGTGATCAGTGTCAGAAACAAGCAGCAAATAAAATAGGACTAAGGAGGTAATCCAAGACAGAAAACTACCTGGGTTTATTTACAACTCAGAGACCCCAGATCACTGTTGCTTGTGGCAAAAGGCATTATTTTTTCAAAATACTTTAGTTTCAAAATCTCAGTGTCCAAATGCCTTAATGTCTCACCACACAGGCTGGTTGCCATAATAAAGATGTTAAATATTCAGATATTTTTACATGGTCCACATAAGAACCTCAAGTTTATAGTATTGTAGTTATTATTGTAGTTATTATTGTAGTTATTATTTTATGTTAGCTCTGTCTTGGCAACTGCACCATAGAAAACGTCCATGCAATACTCAGATGTTTCACTGAGGATAAACTGGACACCAGCAGCACAGACAACTGTGAAAAGGTTCTGCTCTGAAAGAAATTGTTCGTACACCTGGTCTGCTGTGCTCTCTGGTACCATACTACAGGAAAAAGTAGTGCAAGATCTTGTAATGCCAAATAAAACTTCTCAATAGAGACAGCAGAAACCTTCAGTAGTCTAGCTCTAAAACTCCTTCCTCATTCTCCTGGTACCACCTCCCTCTTTGTCAGAGCAAGGCTTTGTCACTGCATTTTTACCCAACTCCCAGAGTACTGGAGTAACAAAATATTGTTCTGCCTGGTGAAAATGATGTTCTTAGAGTGGATCATTTCTGTCCCAATCTCTTGGCATCTGTGTACTGGTGAGAGGAAGCTTAGCTCTTCTCCCATACTTCCAAAAAGATAACATTGGTAGAGAGGAACAGTGGTAGCTAGTACAGATGCAACTGGTTTATTATTTATTTTGCAGCTGTAAAATGTGCAGTCCAGGATGGTCAGCTATACGTGCAGAATCAGTCAGATGGAACAGGAACCTGGAGTTTAAAAAGGGACCTGTGCTTCACAATCAACTGAAAAATAAAAGTTTTTCAATTGCCTTTGATAATGCTCTGTTTTACAGAGAACTGCCAAGGACTTTTTCAAACCTAGTGAAGCTGGCGAAGAGACTCCCTTCCATTAACAGACTTTGAACCAGGCTAAAGGACTTTCTAAAATATTTCACGAGTAGCAAAGCTAAAAATGAGTAGCTGGGAAGGCTAAGGGCGACAGGGACTTCTTAAAATGTGGCAGTAGAAAACCAAACATGCAAACAAGCAAACCGAGAAAGACAGTGACCATCTGCCACATGGAGCAGGGACACAGTCATCCATCCACTTCTCATACCAAAACAGACACGCAATGGGCCCCAGAAAGATCTTGGGGCAGGATTCCACAGGCGGGAGGAAGGCTGCCCTTCTCTTCCTCTGTCACCTACCAGTTTGCCCTTTTTGCTTCAGCTTGGCCATAGGGCTTCAGCCTGGAAGTGCTTTATTTTAGCTTCCTTTAAAAAAGGGAGATAATCAAGCTAAGGACACAGTAAAAAAAAGAATTACAAATAGAAAGATATAGGAAAGAAAAAGGAATGGATGTATTTCTTCACCATGGCATTCAGGGAAGCTCACCTAGCCCCTTGGTTGCTCAAACAGTTGCACAAATAAGAGAAAACGCCTGCAGGTACCTCCTGCCTGCACAATGGTAGAAATTTGGCATTTGGGACTGCTGGTGGTGTAAGTGTAGGTGGAGGGGCCAGGTTGCCAACACACAGTGAGTGATCTGGAGGGTCTGGCTCCAGCAAGCAGATCCTGTAAGGTACTAAGCCACCTTGTCAGGGAGGGGTGTTGGGAACCTTGCAGGATTGGGCCCTTAGTGCCTGAAGTTGATAAGCAGCTAAGGCAAAAAGGCTATACTAAGATATTCATCTGAAAACGGGGTAACAAAAATCACTATAATTAGCTTTAGATGTGGAATATTTAGCATAAATGGGAAAACCCAGCATTTGATACATGGTGCAAGGTTCATTTGCAGTCATATAATCGCTGTCAGCTAATGCCTGATAAACCCTGCCTAAATTGGAATTTTATTATATCTGTTTTATAATATATTTATATTTATTCTGACCAAAGTTGGACAAACTTGTCCAAAAGACTAGGGGTCCATTTTATGTGCTTGGGTGTCCAAGCACCTGCCAGCTGTTTGTCCCTTGAATTGAGGACATCATGTTTTCAATTTCCTTCAATAAAGCTATGAATCTGGCAATTTGCTGGCCTGCTTCAGCTAAACAGAAAGGACAATTTGAGAAAGATCATAGTTCAGGCTCAGTCAGACGGAAACGATTGAAAACAGAGAGCTGGCCGCTATGTTTCCCCAATGCAGCTTGCTGTCGCAGTTTGACTGACAAACTGACTTTTTTGAGGTGCTCATGCCCATTTCAGTCAGAGTTTATTGAAGGTGATTTTGATCTTCTCCATGAGGCCACAGCAGCGGCCATGCCATCTGTCACCTTGATTGCATCGTGGATTCTCTGGAGAGAGTGCGATGGCTCCTGATCATTTACAGATTGTGCTGCTTTCGCCTCCATAAGGACCACATGCACAGAGCCAGATGGTGAACATACACGCTTATTATAAGTCTTTATCTCTGTGCAGGAAGGAGAGGCACCATTAGATCTCCCTCAGGAGCTCCGCTCCTCTCTACCATCATGCTGCTCTTCAGCAAATACAGTCTTCTTCAGCTGTCATCGACCTACCTCTGAAAATTAAAAAAATAAACAATAATTCCATCAGCGCAGGCATGAGACGTACAGACACTGCCACAAAGCAGCCCCCCCCGCCGTCCCCAACACACACACACACACACACACACACTCCTGCGACTGACAGCGTTAGGTGGAAACAAGTTTGCTTGCGAAAAGACAGTTAATGTGCAATTAGGAGAGACTTCTTTGTGAAAATAAAGCAATTCCATCCTGGTTGTTCTTGGCACATTTTTAATTCAGCACGTTCTTTCTTTATAGCAAAGCCTGAGCGTGTGATTGCTGTTTTTCCAAAGGCAGCTTTGTGTCTGTGTCTGTGTTTCTCCTGTCGGAGAGCAGTGATGGGATGCTGGTTACCATGGGTTGCGTGGCTGAAATCTGACTGCCAGGGCTGGGGGAAGAGGAACTCGCTGAGGGAACCACATCGGGTCTGGGTCAGGATGGGAGAGGGAACAGGGAAGTCACAGGAGAGGTGATGACAAATGCTGAGTCTACCAGTGGACCCCTGTAAATAGGTTTGTTGAATCCTCTCGGCAAAAAGCTATCCTACAGTTCCTCTTTGCCGAAGGAGCATCGACAGCCTGCACGTAGCACAGACGCTCACCTCGTCTCATTTAATGCATGTACTGCATGTGTGACCCTCAGTGCAGGCTGCCAGATTGCACAGTTTGAGTGTTTCTCTCTGAGAGTTCAGTTTTCTTTTTGCAGTTTCTGCATAACAAACACTTAATTGCTGGTAACACGGTTTTTCCTTGTTAGCTGCTATCTTCCCACTAAGCTGCAGTTCCTCCTTTAAAGAACTGTAATTATTAAATCTCAAAATCTTAGCAGAAGAACCATTGCAGACACACATTTCTGGGCTTTGCCAAGCACAGAGCATCCTTCAGAGTGAAAACCTGGCCTACTTCCAGCTACGGTGTCTTTCCTGAAGCACACGGAGAGTAATTTTTTTGTTTCTTTCTCAAAAGTGCTTCTTTTCTGAAGGCTGGACGTCAGGGTATAGGATTCAGACACCAGACAGACACCAGAACTTGTTATGGTCACTGTCCCAGAAATGGAAAAAAAAACCCCAGGAAAATGGAAAAAAAAAATTCATTAAGAAAGAAGAGAATATTCTAGGGTTTCAATAAGAAGGGGGTGATGGAATAAGATAGCATTGGTTATGCTGCTTTTCCTGGCTCTTTTTCTTTACATGTAAAAACAGGGCTCATATTAAGGAATGTTGCCTATGATTTCCTTCCTTAATTGTTGGTAGAAATACTACAGTTGTTAAGTACCCCTACTACAGGAAAACTTCAGCTTCAATGAGCTGAGATTCCACCCTATTTTTCCCTTTATTCAAACCATGTGGAAGAGAAGCACGTGTTTTATTTAAAAATACTAGATTTTTCCACAGGTAAAACCGGGTTTAAATGCTTTGGCAGCTCTCACAAACGGCAACAGATTTATTTGGGTTTTCTACTTTAGAATAATTTACGATATCAAATACCATCTTCCCTTTTGTCACAAAGCTTTTAATATTTTACACAGGCCTTCTCCACAGTTTATGTTTCAGACCCCTGATGCTGTGACATCCAAATTAAAAAGAAATAACTTCTCTCTACAAATTAAAAACACACTTTCAAATATGAAATTAAGGAAAAGCAGATACATATGTTTATTGTATACCATGCTTATATCAAGACATTATGTTAGTTGTCTTATAGCTTTGTGTAAGCTACTATCTGATGTTGGTGTTATATTGTGTGAATTTGTAATTCCACCAGAAAATATAAGGTCTCAAAGTGGTATTACAAGTGCAGTACATAGAAAAATCCTTGTGATAACTAGCAGTTTTTTCTTTCCTCTTGTGTCTGGATCTGTCCATCCCTAGTATCCCTTCCCAAATTAGGCTACCATGTGGCTATCATGTATTCCCTCTGTGGATAGAATTATATATTGTGTTCAAAATCTCTGATTAATCTGATTAAGCTAGTGAGTGACTAATCCTTTAATCTCCTTGAGAGCACTGTTATGTCTGCCGTGTGTCAGATTTGTAACTAGTAATCAGTTAAGTAAATGCTAAAAGTTAAGCAAAAACTATTTTGGACCCACTCTAGCATCTGCCTTTAGTTAGTGACTTTTATAGTTGAAATTGTATGGAGAACATGAGTGAAAATAAGAAATTGACTGCAGTGACCATTCTCCTGCTGCAAGCATATCAGTTGCCAAGGACCAATTTGCTGCTGCTCTCCTATTCTTCAGTGATTTAATTATACATGAACAGGTAACTTCCCCTTTGCTTTGTTTCTTTCACTCTGGAAAGCAAATAGAAAATGTGCTTTCTGTGCATTTATAATTTAGAAAGGAAGTTCTGCTGCCAATTAATTTTCAACCCTTTCTTTTCGTTAAAGATTGCTGTGCTGGTTTTGGCTGGGATAAAGTTAATTTTCTTCATAGGAGCTAGTACGGGTCTACAATTTATATTTGTGCTGAAAACAGTGCTAATAATAGAGAAATGTTTTCATTATTGCTGAGCAGTGCTTATACAGAGTCAATGTCTTTTCTGATTCTCACACACCCCACCAGCAACTAGTGGATGCATGAGGAGCTGGGAGGGTACACAGCCAGGACAGCTGACTTCAGCTGATTAGAGGGATATTCCACACTGCATGACTCCACGCTCAGCCTATGAGGTTGGGGGAAGAAAAAGAAAAGGGTTAGGGTTAGGTGTGATGGAGCCCTGATTTCCTGGAAATGGCTTAACACCTGCCTGCTGATGGGAAGTGGTGACTGAGTTCTTCATTTCACTTTTCTTGTGTGCACGGCTTTTGCTTTACCTATTAAGCTTGTTGTCTTCGTCTCAATTCACAAGTTTCCTCACTGTTACCATTCTGATTCTCTTCCCATTTCGCTTGAGGGGAGTGAGCAAGTGGCTGTGTGGTGTTTAGTTGCCAGTTAAACCATGACAGTCGCTTTTGGCACCCAGCATAGGGCTCAAAGGGTTTAAGGTAACAGAATTGACTGGAATGTGCTAGATTAAATTTATAGCTGTTACTGCTGTTTAGCTTTTAACTGACAGGCTCCTGTGCCTTGTCATAAGACTTGCTTGCCTTACTGTATGTTAGAATCTAGTGCTTGTTAGTGGTTGCTTTTTGCTTTTGCTGCTTGCTGTACTGCTGTAGTTCTTATCATCTCAGTCTGCTGTGCCTGGGAACATTCTGATATCAGCAATGTTACCGAAAAAACCAGCTATTTGCCTTGGCGGACAGATTGCCAGGCCATCACTACTGCTCTGATTCTGATTCTGATTCTGCTCCTGTGCTGCTGTACTGCTGTACTGGACAGGTTGGAACTCCAGTATGAACCCAAGTCAAAGGGACTATGACTTGTGGATGAGTCCATGTGGGAGCAGGACACCCTGAAGTGTCTTTGGCCATGAATTAGTCCATGCCAGAGCAGGTACAGAGCCAGGCGTTGTTGGCCTTGGTGATGTCTGTGCCATAGCAGGTATACCTCTGAAGGGATTGTGGCCTAAGAGTAAGTCCACACTGGAGAAGGTACACTGAGTTCATTTAGTCCATGACCTTGGGCTCTATCTGTTACAGTGGTTACTCACAACAGTAGAGGAAGCGTGCTGCATGGAGTTATGGGGTACCAAAACCAGGCTGCACTCAGTGGACAATTTGTGGACATTTCTGAGCATTCTGCAGACATGGGCCCCTCAGTTCAAGAAGGACAGGGACCTGCTGGAGAGAGTCCAGCGCAGGGCAACTAAGATGATTAAGGGAGTGGAGCATCTCCCTTATGAGGAAAGGCTGAGGGAGCTGGGTCTCTGTAGTTTGGAGAAGAGGAGACTGAGGGGGGACCTTATTAGTGTATATAAATATATAAAGGGGGAGTGTCACGAGGATGGAGCCAGGCTCTTCTCAGTGGCAAACAATGATAGGACAAGGGGTAATGGGTACAAACTGGAACACAAGAGGTTCCACTTAAACTTGAGAAGAAACTTCTTCTCAGTGAGGGTGATGGAACACTGGAACAGGCTGCCCAGGGGGGTTGTGGAGTCTCCTTCTCTGGAGACATTCAAAACCCGCCTGGACACATTCCTGTGTAACCTCATCTAGGTGTTCCTGCTCTGGCAGGGGGATTGGACTAGATGATCTTTTGAGGTCCCTTCCAATCTCTAGCATACTGTGATACTGTGATTTTATGGGAGTGGTCCATAGACTAAGGGAATGATATCTGTGTATTCTATCAAAAGATGGGAAGAAGTGTGGTGTTTAATTATGATGTATTAGTGTGGGACCTGAGCACAACATAAATGATATGGAATAAGGGGTGGAGAAAATGCTGATTTTGACTGAGATAAAGTTAACTTTCTTCATGGGAGCTATTATGGGTCTGTGTTTTGGATTTGTGCTGAAAACAATGTCAATAACACAGCGATGTTTAAATTCCTGCTGAGCAGTACTTACATAAAGCCAAGGCCTTTTCTGTTCCTCATACCACCCCACCAGCAAGTAGGCTGGGGGTGCACAAGGAATTGGGAGGGGACATAGACAGGACAACTGACCTCAGCTGGCTAGAGGGATATTCCATACCATTTGATTCCATGCTCAGCATACAAAGCTGGGGAAGAAGAAGGAAGAGAGGGACATAGGGAGTGATGGTTTTATCTTCCAAGTAACCATTATGTGTGTTGAAGCCCTGCTTTCCTGGAGATGGCTGAACACCTGCCTTCTGATGGGTAGGGGTGAATGAATTCCTTGTTTTGTTTTGCTTGTCTGCACAGCTTTTGCTTTACCTATTAAACTGTCTTTCTCTCAACCCATGAGTTTTCTCACTTTTACCTCTCCAATTCTCTCCCCCAACCCACTTTGAGGTGAATGAGCATGTAGCTGTGTGGTGCTTGGTTGCTGTCTTTCTTGCTAGTTTAAACTGCAACAGTTGCACAACCTTCACCTGAGAAAACACGAACACATCACATTTAAAAAGATGCATTACAAAAAAAAAAAAAAAAAAAAGTGCTTAACCTTAATAAAAGGAGACTTTGAAAGGAGATTTGGGGCAGGGGAAGGAAAATGTGCATTCTTTGGGGGGAAAAAAAAGTGTAGACCTATTGCTGGCAGATGTAGAAGCATCAAGTCAATATGGTAACAAGGATCAATATGCCCTCAGGCAAGATATGACTATGACAATGTTGAATGCATGTAAAAATTTACCACTCCAACTAGCTGCCTAGGAATAAAATAAATTCAAAGCAACTGTGCAAAGAGGAGTAAATCTTGAGCTCGATACCCAGCTCACAGAGGTATCCAGGACACCTTGAGACATTCAGAGGGACCAGTGGGAATACCTCCAGAGGAGCTGCCACATAGCTCTATCCTTCCTGCTGTCATCCATGCAGCCTCACCATAGCACAATAGTACCCATGGGCAATCCACAAGGTATGAGTTTCATGTGGGCTACCCAGCCCAAAACTGTCTTTTCCTTGTAATTTATATTTGCAAATTATTTCCATCCTTTACTCCCAGACAAGCCACCTGAGTGAAGAAGGGAGATGCTTCTGCATCATGGAGGCTGCAGAATGTTTCCTGAATGGCTCATTTTAGGTATTTCCTCTGGGGAGGGCAGCACTGATATGCAACTGAGAATTGGCAAAGTAAAATTTGGGGTGAAATGACCATGTTTTCCCACTTTTTCGGAGATATCAGCCACGCCTGTCCAAAACTCAAAAGGCTGCAGAAACACTAGATTTCTATAAACTCATCTATATGGGACTTTACAAGGAAACCGTGGGGAAAGAACATCCATTAATTACAGTCAGACACACAAACAAAACAATGTAGCACTAGAGGTCTTTTATATTTTCTTTTTTTCTGAAGAACATCTTTAAATGTGTTTATTTTATCTTGACAAAAAAGAGAGTGAGTTAGGCAGACATGAGAAATATCTAAGTAACAAGGAATATGAGCACAATAGATTTTAGGCCAGATTCCTCTTTGGATGCACAAGCTGGTCTCCCACAGATTTCTATGACAGCCACATTGACAGCAGTGGGAATCAGGCATACTCATCCAAGGGCATAATTTGGCCCATAATGTATGAGGTTTGTCCAACTTGGGAAAGCAGCAAGCAGTATACTACAAACACTGCGTCTGTAGCTTACTCGGGTTTGAATCCTTAGTGGCATTTTCTGCGGCTCTAAAATGCATTTGATAAAAATAGCAGAGGCTGCTTGAATCAATACCTGTTGAAAGAAAAGACCTGCTAAAAAAATTGGAAATTGTTGCAACAAGGTTATCCATTTAACAGGTTTCTACTTGAATAACCAAACAACCCTCATTTTATAGCCTTGCTAAAGCCACAGTTCATCCACTGGATAAAGGCTGATATTTTCCATCCTTGCTTCTTAAGCCTGTCTTTGCAAATGTTTTCTGTCCCTGCTTGCAGTGATTTCTTTTCACCCAGGCAATGGTAATGGCTTATGTAATTATGACTTTGTACATGAGCTGAACTCCCTATGGATATTTAGACTCTTATTATCTTTAACCTCATCCACCTCTGTCTGTGAACTCTCACCTTGGTGTCTTGGTGAGGGGATCAGCTGGCAGCCAAGAGAAGAGCAGGGTGCTTACAGGGGCCTGGCAGCTGGCAGGCAGTTCATTAACCCTTATGGGGTACAATCATCAAGAAAGGGAAGACAAGCAAAGGTCCTTTTCAGTTCTGCCCTGTTAAATGCCATCACTAAAAGCTGTTTACAGCCACTTCTGAGAAGTCAGGCTACTCAAATGTGCACTTAGATATAAGGCTCACTAGGCTGTGGGTTTACTTCCCTAACAGATCAGGAGATTTTGGCGAGCTTTACTATTAATTTTTTATTGTTATTATTTTGCAGCTCCTGCTAAATTATTTCCCACTCTTTTCCTTGCCTGCATGCACTGGACAAGAGATCCAAGGAGCTCTCACTAGTATAAACTGCTCATCCCAGGACACTATTTGCCTTCTGCTTCTCCACCTTCTTTTCCTCACATATCACTTCAGCCTGTACCTGTAGTGACACAAAAAGGAATTGTACTCATAGGACAGAGGTAAGGCTTCCTTCTGGCTAAAAACATAGTTTGGGGATCTGGTGAACTCGGCACAGACTGGTCTTTGTAACATTCAGTGAAAACAGTTGTCACCAGGAGGGACTGATCCTCCAGTGCAAACTGGCTGAACAAAAAAATCAATGAGAAAAGGTAGATTTGGGTCTAAGTAAAAACATTATTTAAAGCTATTAAATGAAAACCCATGGAAAATTTTTCAAGCCCTATCAAAGTTTTTTACTTGATGCAGTTACATGTTAAATTTAATTCTGAGTTTCTTTGGAGTCCTTTAAAAATCAGTTTGCCTTCTTATAGTTGTATCACCCATTAGATGAAAAAAATTCAAAGCAGAAATCTTACAGTAAAAATTTTCTGAATTCTTCTAATTCCCTGCTTCTTTTAAACGACAAAAAAATAGTCACCAAATTCCCCCCAGGACCACGAATCACTTCAGTCCACCTGAAATAACGTGGACTCATTCACACACAGAGAAGTCTCTGGTTCTGCTGTGAGCCCAGTGGAAGGTGGAGGGGACCTTGCCGGGGTGCTTCCCTGGACACCAGCAGCACATGGACTTTGCTGTTGGAGCTAGCTCTCCTGCTGCTCTCTCTCACAACCATGCCCCCAAACAGCTGACGAGTGTCTGTGCCTGCTTCCCAGGACGGGCAAGGTCTTGGTTGACAGTCTTTTTTTTCCTTCAAAATTCTTTTTGTCCCCGAGGGAAGTGACTCCTGTTCATGGTGGGTCACTCCTGCCTCGCCTCAGCATGTTCCTGGGGGTTCTGGAAACAGCCTGCAGTCTTGGCAGGACCTTGAGAAGAGAGTAAAGAAAAGGGCAAGGAAAAACAATGACAACAAGGGGTTCATTACAGAATATGAGTGCACTTACTATTACTTACTTCAGAAATTGAACAGCCACAGGAGGTGTGATAAACCATCTGTAAAATTTTTAACAATTAATTTGAGATCTCGGTCCAGTTTCTTCTGGCCATATTAAACGCTGAGCTAAGTGGAGATTTTCTTTCCCAGGAAAAACAACGAAGACTGAAACATGGGAACTTAACAGGGACCCAGACTGCTAAGATCCAGCGTGTGTGCTAAGACCATTTCTAGTCCCCTTGAGCTGCTGGCATTTTTCAGTCACAATTTATTTGCTGGTGGCTTTCAACCCTCATCAACAATTCTGTATTAGTGTGCTAGTTCTAACACTCATCCTTTTCCCTGGAATTTTGAAATCTACACTGAATGCTGATTTATAACGTTCAACATAAGTTACATGCATGGTATGTTGAGTAACCATTGAACCAAAACTCGCAGTGATTTAAGGGCCAGGATTTCACCAAGGTGTGTTCTCATCCATATGGGCAAACAAGATCTAAAGTCAATAAAGAACTTGCTGGTTTTTTTCCTTTGGACATTGCTGAGCTTTGGATTTTGTGTATGTTGCCAGAAAATGAAATCAACAAAAGCAGTACAGCCTGCATCATGTTTTCACACTGTTAAAAATATAAATGACCTCTCTGTATGAGAACCACATGTTAATAAATTTTTTGGTAGTCTAAATATCTCATTTTTTGTCCAAAGCAAAAACAATTTAACTACAGCAGCAGTAAGAATGAAGTAAATGAAATTAAACTGTAATGACAATATTGACCATTTGAGTATTATTAGAGAAAACCTCCTAGATCAATTAAAAAAAAACCCAAACAGGGTATCAGATTATATTTAGCTCCCTTCAACTAGCATCCATTTTATTAAAACTTTCTTATTATTAAATTTTCCACAATTTTTCTTCTCCGCCTACATTTATGCAATTTCTACCCTAAACTCCACTTTTTCTCTTATGCAGAAAAGAAGCATATATAACCAGTTTTACACATCAATATAGGGATGGCTCGACAAACCATTTTGGGATGAACGCAGATGCAGTGAGTATTATCATCGTTCTTTACAGTGGAATTAATAGTCATGTCTTTAAATTTGCTTTATGTATCCCATCCTTTGATGAGATTAAATGTCATTACTGGTGCAGCAAAGCTAGTTTGTTTTCCTATGACAGAACTTCTACTTCAAATGCCAGAAAAGTGTGTGGCTGCATTTCTCAGAGCTTCTCACCCCAGCAAGATCTTCCTTCTGAAGTACTCATCATTTCCACCTGCCTTTCGTCTTCAGAGTTAGCAGCTGTGTTTATTCTGTACTGAACACAAGTTGGGTAGAAGAGCACTGAGCAAGAGCAATAACTGCGAGAACTAGTGTAGATACATGGTGTCCATATGGACAATATAACTTAACATTAAGGCCTTTTTTTCTGAGTTTGATACTGGCCCCATGAGTCATACTCTAGCTGTCAGGGGACTTGTTGTAAGTAATGGTCATTTGTGTTTCATAATTATCTTGAATAAACACAATTAGTTCCACATTCTGCTGTTTTCTTCCTAAGGCATCTGTAAACATTCTGTACTATTCTAGCAAATGGCTTTTGGCAATCATTAAAAAAAACCCAAAGCAAAATGGTTCTCAGTGGATCCTCTTAATTTATTTTAAGGAGCATGCCCAGAGGAGTAACGAGACCTACTAGACAGTAATGGCAAAGGGATATTATCTTTCACTTAGTTAACCATCGTAACCCACTTTGAAGTACCTCCAATCACAGTCTTCATGTGACTAAATTAGAACATAAACTCAAGAGTTTTCACTTCAGGGTTTCTCCCATAAGCCAACCTAATGTATTTGGTAAAAAAGTAATGTGGGCATCCTACTTGCATTCTCCCGTTACAAAGGATATCCATCAAAGCTAGCCAAAAGTGTTACTAAAACAAAGGAAATTCTTGACAGCACCAGCCATGCAAAAATCTGTTCTTCTCTCAAGGCTGCTGATCCTTTGTAGCCTTTGGGTACTAGTCAATTTACTTGCCCTCTCTCTGCCCCACTTATTCTGCCTGTGACATAGAGGCAGCATTTGCCCACTTTTGTAACTCTCTTCAGCTTGAAAGCATTGCAAATTTGTAGTAATACTATCCCTATATAATACTGGCACCAGGTTTATATATATAGCTAAGACGGTAGAATAATACTTTCTGAAGATAATGGATTTTTAGATTGTACATTAGTAAAACAGAAAATCAGAAGCTCCAGCCCACTGAAAATAGTAAAACCTTGCAAAAAAATCTTATTGAATGAGGTTGAAGAAGCACTGTGCTCTCTGTTCTAGTAAACAGGCAGTTAAAACTGGGAGGAAAGTGTCAATTGGTAAAATTAGCTAAAAAAGTTACTCAGAGTTTTTTGCCCTACATTTGGACTATCAAAACTGAGGCAAACTTTTCAAAGCAAATTGCTGAGGATTGCCAAGTTAACAAGCTGTTCTGTGCTGCAAGGGACATATTTATGGACATACTTTCAACAAGACGTACCTAGTGCTACCAAGCTGTGCTGTACTAAAGAGCAGTAAGTATCAGATAAACTGATTTTTTTTAATAAAGGATTTCACACATGAGGATGATTAAACACAGCTCAAATATTCACAAGTGTACAAACTAGCCCTCCCCCCCAAACCCACTCCTCTTTTCTGCTACAATAGTGTCTAAACAAAGCAAGAAAAGCCAAAAAATTCAAATATAAGAAGGTTACTATACAACATTTTATAATCCATGCACTTGTGAAGAAGACACTGTGAAGTTAATTATGGATAAGTACTAGGTCTTCAGTAGTAATTCTTATTTTAGTGGGGTTGTATGTAGCATCTTTAACGACATTTTGGAGTATGCCTTTTGAATCTATCAGTTTCTTGTTCCTTAAGGGTTGTGTTTTTAAAATGTTTCACAGTCTTTTCTCAAGAAAAACACTCTAAAAACTACTTCTAGCCTAATGCTTTGCCTACAAGACAAACAAAGCTAATATAGCAGACAAGAATACCTAGGCAAAGGGCTTACTTCTGGCCACTGTCATAAGGCTCAGGGATCTTCATTATGATTCTCTTCAAAATCAACCTTAACCACTTGAATGCAATGGGCCAAATACACTGAATTTCTCTGTAACTTCCCTCCAACGCAGATGCTCTCTCTGGACACAAGATTCCTTTACACTCCCAGGTTCCTTTGCAGCTCCTAGCCCTCAGGAAGAGTGCAATGATAGGGTTTACTCTGATTCCTGCTCACAGAAGGGTAAAGTACTCATTTTCCGCTACTGGGAGATAAGAACGTGTCATGGACAGTACCCGTTGCTGGGAGGACACTTAGTATCCAGACATCATACATATAAGTCCTCAAGTGGTGTTACGGAACCTGCCAGAGAAAGTCTGTGTGGCCCATAAACAAAGCCAATTTTAACTCAACAGATCATTTACCTTCAACCTCATTTGTGTTCCCTCATTCAAATTAGAAATGGTGCTGTGAATAGGCAAGGATTCGTGTCTGTGAACTTGTTTCAAAGCTAGCTGGGCGTTTTCAGTGTACTTATACGTCTAGGAATGCTGTGAGCTTAAGTGATATGTCTCAGACCTTTTTCCTAGGGTATTTTTCTGTCTTAGAAGAGACCTATTTTCTAGTGTGGTGCTTTGCTGAGAGCCGTGCAGGAGCTCAAGATGAAGCTTATTCCAACCAGAACCAGAATGTCACTCACCAGGAGGTGATGCCAAGATTTTAAAAGTGTTATGAGTAATTTCATTTTTTCGTGTAACCCCTTTCTTTCATGTCACCTTAACCATGTTTCTGAGTAGCTGCTGTCTTTTATTTCATTTGTATATTGGAAGTGTCATATAGAATACATACGTGCATCTTCATTTAGCCTGTTTATCAAATGAAGTAATTCTATTCAGTACACCTTTTAATACTTCTGAAAGAAATATACCCATTAAAATTTTCTGGGTTTGAACAAATAGGAGGTTTAGTTTTCATTATTTTAAACCACAAAGCTCCTAACAGCTTGAATAGGTATAAAAAAAATAAAAAAAAGAGGGGAGACTTTGTTTTACAGGAGCACAAATAACAGAATTTGATCTAGGTAAGTACAGCACAAAAACCAGAACCCTGCAGAACGTTTTCTTATTTTCCTTCTGGACTCCTACTGTTCTCAAAAAAAATATTTAATATTTACCTTTAAGAATAACCTTAGCCTTAGAGGCTTTCAGGGAGTTCTATTTATCTACCTACACCAAACATAATAATATCCCTCACTGAAATATCTGAAAATACGTTTATTCCAGTGCCTGTACGTCAGATTTCTTCTTTTTAAGTGCAAACTTGAGTTTTGGAGGATTTTTTCCTCCTAGTTTTGGTAAAAGATATTTAAGCAGAAAGAGCAGCTTGTTTCCTTGACAGCAGAGAACCAACTGTTTTGGTTTTCTTTGTTCTATGTCTGTTCAACATACTGTATCCATAGAAATAGCTGCTGTCCCAGCAGTTCAAGCATTTTGTATTATATATACCCAAAGACTGGGGTAATGCTACCTTAACTTTGCAGAGTTTGGATTATAAAAATTTCAGAAATCGGAAAAAAAAAAAAAAAAGAAAGAAAAGGTTCCCAAGGCAACGCTGTACATTCTGTGTTATCTGATTTATATTTAACATGTCAAAAATATCAATATTAAGCTACACATTTAAGAAATAAAGACAGATGTAATGTGTTTCTTACAAACCATGTTACCGACTGACTGTTACAATAGAAGCTACTGCTTTTGATTTTGCCATTTTAGCGTGACATAATGTGATGAACTGCTTGCTTGTGCTGAGTACGTTAGTTTGCGTTAGACCTAGTACTTCACCAGATATTTCCTCTTATTTGAGAAGTGAAGTGATATAAAAACATGTAGTCTAGGTTTTATATTTGAGGTCGAGGGTCTCACTTCTAAGACAAAATATCAGCAGATGAGCAGTGCCTGCAAACAATCCCCTGTCTTGCCTCCCTCTGGCCTCCCTTCTTCTCAGCCTCATGCACCACTTAACTCTACCTCTGCATGAGAAACACCAAATAAACTGCAGCTTTTTGTGGTCTGTGAGATGAAAGGACAAATATTTTGAGGATGAAGATTGGAAAAGTTTCAGCAAGGAAAGCATGAGAGCATTGGCCTCCATACGTTCCCTCTAATATGGCATTTTACAAAGACACTTCCCACCACGGGAAAAGTTTTGGAGGGAAGGATCACTCCCAGAGACTATGAAACAGTGAGAAGAAATATGACAACAAGGTTAGAACTGAAACAGATTTGTAACTTTTGCTCCAATATCCTTTGCCTCTAGTTGTTTACAAAACACTGGGTGTGCATGGGTAAACCACAAAAGCGTTTCCTACCCTCCTAAAGAGCAGGTTTCAGGATTTAGACAATCTGCTGCCTCGAGCATCAAGGGTGCTCAGTGGTGTCTGGTATATAGAAAGGGGCTTAAATAAATTATAAGTCACACATTCCCAGGATAAGACCCAGTTGCGGTTTGAGTAAGGGTAGACTTGTTTTTCATGTTTCTCAGGAAAACAGACCATCTCCCAGCACCGTGCTACTCAGCTCAGAGTGGCTCTCTGGCGACCCTCAGGTGTCGAAGCAAGGAGGGGGATCTGTGGTGAGGCGGCTGTGCCGTGGGAAGTGTGAACCCCCGTGCATGCCTGGCCTTCCTGGGCCGTGGAATATTGATGAGCTGTGAAAAAAAAATAGCAGAGAGGTTTGTTCCTGTGATTTGCTGTGCCTGCTAGCTCTGTCTCTCTGTATATATGTATACATGTGTGCATGTGTGCTAGTGTGGGTGTAAGTACATATTCTCAAAATATAAATAAATATAAATAAGCATGCATGCACATTTCTGCACAAATATTTATACAGATTAAAAAAAAAAATACAGGAAGGGAAGCGATAATGAAGTAGCTGCATTTTTGCTCAAAGGCCTCACTGTGCATGGGGGAAAACGTGTTGGCAATGGGAATTTTTCCCCCAAATGTCAGCTCAGCAACTTCACAAAACCTGATTTCCAACATGGCCTTCATACAATTGCTTTTATCACTTTCTCTCATTGTGTCCTTATGTACAAGGGTAAAGACTATTCTACTGCATCCAAGTACAGTGTGCTAAAGGGAGGGTGAGCAGTGGGGAGCCGTGCCTGTGCCACTGTCCTTTGCCTGTTCCTGATTCCATGGCCCGAGGCAATGGTTTGCATTTTTAGGACAACAGCCGGCTATCTGCAAGCAGGAGACCACTCGTCAGGCTTCATTACTGCACACAAAATGACACTAGTGAGCCTGTGGTCACAACTGTGCTTATGGTGCGCTGAAAAGCCATTACATCTCATTGCAACAAAAAAACTGCACGAATGTACAGGCTGACCGGCCCCATAAATTGCTAAAAACCTGACAGGTCAGCTTATTTGTGCAATGTAGTACCTGCGGTACTATTTCTGGATGGAAGATATTGTAAGGGACTAGGAACTAAGGAATCTTTTCATCAAATGTGCTATATTTTAATAGGCAATGCTCTGGTTTTCTTTATTGAGTACTGAGAAAATAAAGAATTTAATTCTGCTGCATGTTTGCAGCATTAGGCATGGTCAGCTGAAGTGTCTTCCTCTTCTCCATATTAACAACCCTAAAAGCATAGTTAAAATCTAATGACTAGCATTAATGGATTTTCATGTTTGATAATGTTATTTTTCATTGTTTAAATTTTTGGTATCATACAGATCACATTGACATATCTGATATGTAACATTTTAACTTAACCATAAATGAACTGGCTTCTGCTATAATTACAGGCATTATTATTTAAGTCAGATAATGACTATATTTAATAATGTTGCATGTAAAAGGTAAAACTCAAAGAGACAAAGAAAATGCAGCCATTAGAATTCTGAAACATTCCCTTCTAAAGGAAATTCATATCATAATGTGGCTAACATTTATTTCTTTTACATATAATTGGCACTCATTGGCAAGTGCTGTAAACAAAAGAACTGTGGATCAGATTCTGACCCTGTGTGTATGCATTTGTGTTACACACAGACAGAGGAAATTATTTTACCTAGGAAAGTAAGATATGTAGAAAGAGGGATTGTGTTTTCTGGGCTCAGATGCTATACCTGGGGAAAGCAGAGAGGCTTACAGACCCACAGTGACTTTTTCAAGTAATCCTATTTCCCTACCACCATTTGACGGTTACGGTTACAACAGTGTTAAGTAACTTGAGGTCATTGATGGGGTTATGTCAGTGCATGCACATTGTAACTGAGATCAGCATCAGAATGTTTATGGATAAAAATGTTATTCTACCTGTCAAATGATAACACACCTTTTCATTTCCTCAAAAATTGTTAATTTTCATATTCTAGGCAACAAATGCTCATAAACATGCATTGGGTTATTGTGATGGGGAGAAACTCACTATTGTTGGCAAAAGTCCTGTTTCTTCCAAGTGTGTGGGGATTAACTATAGGTTTTGCACCCGACTTCTTAGTGGGCAGGAAAGAACCATGTATTTCTATTGCAATAATGCCTCGCCTTCCATCTTAACTCTTCCCTTTCTTCAAATGTGAAGGACATAGGGTTTGCTAAAAGGTGGGGGAAGAGAGTTCTCTGCAGAAAATACTTCAGGGGACTCAGCCATGTGGATTGAACTTTACCTGGAAGCTGCATTAAACTTTTCCAAGGCCTCTGGGGTTCAAAAAATGTAGGATGATGTCACATTGATTAAATAGCTGGGTCTTGACAGAAGGTCAATCAGCTGTAATTTTGAAGGCCAAAGATATGATGATGGAAGTATAAAAGCAGCCCACAGACCTGTGAATGGTAATGCGTTACCTTAAAAAGATTGATATATTGTCACAGTAACACCTACCAGTACGAGGAGCTAATCTGCCAGAGGTTTTTCAGCATTCAGTTATCATGTTGCTCCTAATACTGGCTCTTGCCACTGGTACTGAGTTATGTGGCTATAGGCATCCTGTAATGTGCTTCTTCCCAGCTCATACAAAGCTATGTATAAGTAATTGCTTTCAGCTGTTCAGACTAGTGTCAATAAATGGAAATTTTATTGAAAACTACAAGGGTTGGAATGGTTGTACCCAAAGTCAGGGATCAAGAGTCCAAGAACTGTATGGTAAGGAAGGTCTTATAATTAATTCCAATGTCAATTTTGTTTTGATTTCTTAATCATGACCTCTTATAAATAAATATTGCATTCTCTAGAAATAAAGCTGGGTGTAGCATAATCTAATAGGTAGAAAATCTGGTAATCATTTAAGAGTGAGCCTAGGCTCACCAACTGACCTTGGGGAGGTGGAGATTTTTGGGGTCTTTTTTCCCACTTACAAAAGGAAGCTAATTTTGTAGCCAACTTCATCCAGAAAAGTTGCTGGAAAATGAACTGTTTCATAAGAATGACACTAAGAATGATCTGGGCATGATCAGGTGGGCATGTGCACTCCTGGTTAAAAAGGTTTTCACCAGTGAGTGAAGATCCCTGTGCCCCTGTTGAGATGCAGTAACAGAACAGATACCTGTTGCTAATCAGCAGTGCTCTGAAGGAGCCAGTAAGTTATTCTGTGATTCTGCATAAGCCACTTCCATGTTACCTTGTTTTCAGCAGAGATCTGAGCTGACGCATTTCCCTTGCATTGTGCCCGATAAGCATGAGTATAATTAACACAACTATTCCAGTGCAGGAAACGGCTTTCAAACAGATGAGAAAAAGTAAATTAGATAGAAAGTAAAGTGCATGTGAACACAATAAAGGCAATATTTCCTGAGCCTGATGAATGTCTTTCCCAAGCATCTTCCAAAGAACCTAGTGCTGTAAAGCCAAGTCAACTGCTTGCAAGACCAGTAGTGATAGATGAGGCTCTGTGTGCAGCTTAGAACCATCACAGTTAGGCTACATTCTGGCATTTGTCCTATCTTCCTAATTTTTCTGTAGAATATATGTTGGGATATATTTTTATATTTTCATGGCAAGTTTGAGTTGATCTGTTCAATGCCCACATGTGCACAAAGAGACATCATAACTTGCCTTCTGTGTTTCTGAAGTTGCTGAGCTGCTGGGCCTCTGGAGCAACTATAGTAAGGCCAGAAGCTAAAACGCCTGTCTGTGAAATGAGGTGAGAGCATCAATATCCTAAGTAATGCAAGTGGGGTTAAAAAAAGCGGATTTGCAGAGGCTTTAGTATGGCTGTTATTGCAACACTAATCCAAACGGTAATTAGTACAAGTATCACACCCAGGGCTCAGCAGACCAGTCTCTCAGCACAGCTAAGAAATTATACCACCTCACTTCCAGCCCCAGTCCCTCAAAAGCAAGCTACCATGCCCTTGTGCAGCTAGTTTTACAGCAGAGGAAAAATGATCAGTCATTTCACTTCCCTTTTACTTTGTAAACAAAGCACATTGGTCATGCTCTGTGATGGGAAAGCCCTCTGGTCTCCAGTTGAATTCAGGGTGTTTTCTCCATCAGAAATGCTGAGTCACTAGAGCTGCCCTTCTCTCTAATTCCTTTTAATGTAGTTATTCCCCTTCTACAGCAGACACCCCTCAAGACACCACATTCTACTAGTCAGCCATAGATGGTTCATGATTCCATGGACTTATAGATATTTCCAAGAGCTGGCATGAGCAGAAAGAAGAAGGAAGAAGAGCAACCAGATCTCATCCCTGGTACATTCCTTCCTCTAGTACACTCCTGCATCAAACCTGAAACATTTTCTGAAGCCAAAAGGTCTTGCTGGATGTTTGGTTGTTGTCAGTTCGTCCATTCATCTATGTTCTCTAAATTTTTAATGCTGTAGGGGTAAGTGGTTGTTACACTACCTACAAAAAATGATGACATAATAGTGGCATTCTAGAAAACGCTCAAATATATGGATATTTCAATTTATTTTAAGTGTTCCATCTGGAGTATCATAATGCACTATTTACTGCTGTTCCTATATTTAAAGCTGATAGGCTACACTTAGAGCAGCTGTAAAGCTTATAACCAATGGGGGACAGATTGATATATAACTTAGTATGCCAGCCTTTCAAAAGCTCTTAAAATAGTTCAAACCCATTTCAGCTACAAGGTTTACATGTGCGCAGCCTTACAATTTCTAGGGAAAAATTCCTTCTGACTTACTGAGCCCTTAAAATCCAAGGTTATCACCTGAGACAATCTGACCAAGGAATACTGTGTTTGTCAAATAACCTGATGAGTTGCCTTTAACAAACTAACAAAACATGAGTTCCAGGTATGCTTTTTTCAACAGATCAAAATCATTCCTCCTCTACCTTTTCCCTTCTTCCCCTTTTAATTCTGAGCAGTTAGGCTTCATCACTGGGCTTGATTTTTCGCTCACGCTTACACAGAAAACCTACTGAAATAAAGTCATCACAGAAATGCACATTAAGACCCATAATTTCCATCTCAAAACATATAACTCTTCATTCTTCTCTTCTCTCATTAGTCTCCTCTCACAAACCAAACATGAGGCAAAACTGTCATGCTGTTATGGGTTAGATGAGCATCATATTGGCATGTAAAAGACACCTGAAATAGTTTTTACCTCTGCTCCACTCTGCTGCCAGGACCTCAACAAGTGTGCAGAGGAGCAGCACTAGAGAAACCTAACACAACCTTTTTCCATGACAGCAGATACTCCAGCAAGAAGCTTGAGGCTTTAGATGGTACAAATGGAAATAGATTTGATCTTAGGAAAAATCTGATTGGATCAACTTTATTGTATCAGAAGGTTTTAAAGAACAGATTAGCTAAACACTGAGTTGTCATCACTGCCACTGGTACACCATGGCTTTGGCAAAGGCAGTCCTGATTGGGGGCAGGGGTCTGACTACTTGGAGTTTTGAACGCCTTCTCTCTCTCATGTTTCCATGAGTATTAAAAAATACTTGTGATGGGGAATTTAACCCATTACTGCATGATAAGGTGAAATGTAAAACTGGAGATGATCAGATATTGGAAGGTAAGAGTTTATCTTCACTTTCCTAGCCCACAGCTCCCTCCTCTACTGTTGCTCATCACTTTCTCATCTACCCATTTCCTTCACCTGGTTTTCAGATGCTCTGGTTGCTGGCTTGCCCCTTGAGCTTAAAAGAGAGTAGCTAAGGCCTGACACTCAGAGTTTCTGATGAGATTGGCTGAAATGGAATTACTTCTGCGGTGAGGAAACTGAAAGCACATTTTCAACCCCTATTCTCTCACACCCTCTTTTTCTCACCACTCACTCCCCTCCTGCTTTAGGGTGCTTTAATGTGATAAGGTGCTATACACAGTTAGTCTAAGCTGCTGGTTTAGAACTGTTAGTGAGAGCTAGCTAACACATGTGCACTATGCATACATATTTCATTACCTTTCTAGCCCAGTCAAGTCTGTCAAAAGAAGTATGGCTTTATTTTACAGTTTTCCATTATATTTAATGTTTAACCCTCGGGAATGTTTTATACGGAGGGCATAAGTTGTAGGAACAATTGAATTCGAATCAGATACACAGTCTAATTCCAAGTCCCCCATTAACTTTTTAATCTCCCTGCGGAAGTTGTTTCTGTCCATATTTTTATTTCAGCTGGGCTGAGTGGGAGAAAGAACTCTAAGGGAGGTCTTAGCAGATGGTTGTCACAAACTGCATACGGCAATTGAGAATTAGTGTGCAAGCATATGCAACCTGGTACAGTATGAAACATTCCAGCATATGAACACTGAAGTAAATCAAACTTGGACAGGACTTTTTTTTTTTTTTTATTATTATGAAAATTATAATTTAGTTTCTCTTTTCATCTGCACATATGGGTCTCAGGGTTTCGCGACATATGGGGCCAAACTCTGAACTTCAGTGTGACTCCTTGCAAATATAGGCAGTTAAACTTAGTGCGAACTTGATTCACTAAGTTTAATGTAAAAATAAAGCATGCACAAATACAAACACAGCCATTGTGTATGTGTATGCATACATGCACATATATATGTATGTATATACATGTATATATGAAACATTTACTTTTATCTTCATCATTTCCCCTATTCCACACACTAATTATTCTGTGAAAGAAACCTAGTTAAGAAAACAGTGGAGAAGAAAGGTGGCTCCGAAAACGATAACTTGTTTATGTATGTTGGTGGTGTTTGGTTGTTTTTTTTTTTCCTTTAAAGCAGCAGTACATTTTTTGGAAAACTGACTGGAACAGGAAAAATATCAAATGAGGAAACAAACAGCCTGTTGTAAGTCAGGTCATGATTTAAACAAGCAGGAGGAAGATTTTTTGATACTCTGCCTTGAGATAGAGCAATGTTAGAGCAGGTCTCTGCGTAAGCAGAGGTTCAGGTAGCATCTGTTCCCCTGTGCCCTGTTTTCCAGTCTGCAGAAACGACCCTGATCCAGTTTGGTGCAACTCACCTCTCCCCCTTCCCTCTCTCCTGCCCTCTCCGTGCTCAGGATGTGGAGCCAATGAGCAAGGGATGGATTTTGGGAGTGGGCATTGCTGCAAGGAAGGCTCCTGGAAAATATGTCTCAACGCTTTCTTAACTTTCTGACTTGCCCTTCTCTCTAAGTTATGGAGGAAAAATAGAACTGAAACAGAGATGGGGAAAGAATGCAAATACTGGCACACAAGGAAATACTGAATTACATATTGGTCGACCAAAACACAAATCAACTCAAAACTACAGGAGTCCACCAACATGCACATAAATCATTTATAACGATAATCCAAGGCTAGGTCCAAATCTCATTAAAGTATATGAATCCTTAATCTATTTTGGCAAAAAAGAGCCAATACACATTTTTTCTTTTTATCATAAATTACAGTTCTGTGGCACTGTGCAAATATTACCAAGCTGTAAGACAGCTGTGCTCCATTAAAATGTGTAATGGTCGCTGATTTCTTACAGCACATGGTCATCAGGCTGAATCTACAGCCAGTAATTAGGAAGATGAAATGTTTAATTGTGCCTTAATTTTGATAAAATTTATCTGTCACACATCCCGTAGTCAAGCAGTATGCTCACAAATCAATGTCATCAGGCCCGAGCAAGAACTGAAGCACCATACTCTTGTTCCTGACAGATTCATTTGAATATCAAACTGCTCTGGATGAGCCACCAGACTAGCAAAACAAGTAAAAACTTTCCCAATGAGCACAGCTCCTGTGGCATATGTCTCTCCACCTAAGCTAAAAGATACAGAGGTCAAAGCAAAAGGCAGGTAGTTGCTTTTCATCTCTTGCTCTGCAAGTTCCCTGGGCACAGCAGCCCACCCAAAAATTTTTAAAAGCAAAAAAAAATTCTTATTGACTACTTAATCAAGCCACAAGGGTTGTGATGCAGTGGGGTCAGGCAGTGCTTTTCATTCCTTATTTCGCCCCCTCTTATTTGCTCTCCTGCTGAAAAACCATGTGAGGCAAACGCAGCGTCCATTGTGTAGGCAAGAGGCAATCATTCACTTCCCTGCTGGCAGTACAGCAGTGCACATTACAGCAACCAGTCATGTGCAGATTATTACCACACATATGCATTATTATTTTTTTCTTTCTTTTTTTTATACCAGAGTCCACATGGCATGTCAAAATGGGAGAGCACTCCCTGAATAGTGCCCACTTCCAGTTTTCAAAAATGCATGGTTTGCTTTTAATACATCCAAATACGGGAACCATACTTTTCATGAATGATTTTTTCCATCTTCACCCAAGATAGACCAACTACTTTACCATGATGGTGGACACACTGGACTCTGCTCAGAAATGCTTCTTAATTGTTTTCAAAGAGCTGTTGTTGATATTGCCCATCTGTCCTACTGGAAGATACAGTTGTGGTATAATGGCACCCCAGCTACAGAGACTGAACCCAGCAGTGCCAGATTAATGAACATAAGCTTTCCACTGCTTGTGCAAAAAAGACAGCACCCACAACTTCAGAAGCTGTAACTGACTCAGAAGCAGTGATATGTGGTCCAGACAGACCCAGGGAAGAAAGGATAACATCAGTCTTCCTATGGGCCACAATGCAACGGAAACTACATAGGCACCTTGGTGCTTTGAGTGAGAGCAGTTATTACCACCTCCCTGACTTAGAGCAAAGCCACACCAAACCTCAGGTATTATGTAGTTTTGGGGTTGGAAGAGCTTACCGTTGTGTGTTCACTTGACCAAACCTCCTGATGTTGGGAATCTGCTTTCACTTTTGCATCTGTTGAAGGATGAGTCTTTGTGTGTCCCAGGAGAGAGCAAGAGCCCTGGTTTTGTTCCCCTGTACGCACAGCCATGTATTTTGCAGATAGCTGTAAACTGAACACTATTGAAAAAGTATCAGAAAGGCAAATTTGGCAGCATCTGCCATTCTGGTAACCAATTCAGAGACACAAAAGCTTAGGACTATACTCAGTCTGTTATTAAGGCAGGAAATTGCTTATACTGGGTTGCTTACTAGTCTTATTTTCTCTACAGAACAGTCACGTGCCCATCTTTCTTTTAAATCTAAGAGCAGGTTTTGCTAACCCTGCCCATGAAGTCCTGTCGTTCTACCTGCTGATTATATTGCAGCTTTTCCACCATTCCTACTGTAGACCCAGAAGATTCTTGGAATGATTGATTAAAGGCCCTGTCTGGGGCTGTCCCATGAAACCCTCTTCTCCCTCTTCTTTGAAAATCAGTCAGCTGCTTTGAACAGGTCAGTTGAGGGTTTTTTTCCCCATTTAGAAACATATATTTACAGATAGATACTAACTGTATCTTTCAGAAACAATTGTCAGCTATCATCCATCCCTTTGCATGTTCCACATTACCTTATCATAGCACACTCTAAACAGAACTACACACTAGATCTACACTAGAACAATCACAGAAGCTGAACCAAGGGCAAAATTCTTGCTTGCTATCCACCATACCAGCCCTAGCACTGAGCCATGGCCAGCATACCCTGACTTCGCAACACTAAAAGACTTAAAGCCCACTTCTGGAGAGGTTTTTCCGTGTAATATCTTTTGCTGTAAACAGATCTTATTTATTTATCTTTAATTTATTCTTTAGTTTGAGTTTATTTTTGCACAGTGTTGACAAAGGAGGATCTGCTCACTTTCTCATCCTATCTTTTTGAAGATGCTGCTTGTAACATATGCAGACTGTTGTAAAGTAAAAATAATTGCTTTGCTTTATGCTGAATTGCCATATCTAGGCTTTCTCTTGAGTCTGTGCCTTGGGACTGCTTGCATCAGATAGAATGCTTCCCCCTTTTTTTTAATAAATATTGACTCTTCAAAATCCTGTGAAAATATCATGGGTGACAAAAAGGTTTAAACCCACCTAATTACATTATCTTCATCAAAAATCTTACAATTCTATCTGCAAAAAGAACAGTAACCAAAGTATACAATCTAGATAAGCTCACCAGTTCATTCTAACCTGAACAAAAACAGAAGCAGAAAAATGCTGATTTTGAGCTTCTAAATTCCTATGAAATTTTGACATAAACAACAAGCAGGCACTAAAACAGAAATTTGATACTAAAATCATTGAACAAATACACAGGGGTTTTAACAATGGAGAAAATTATGAGCTGTACCATTCTATCTTCTGTGATTTCATTACTACTGTTATGCATCATTTGGATACACCCACGGCCCCCATGACAGAACACTCTTAACAGACATTAGTTTGGAGTAAATGTAAAATCTTCAATTGTAAGTGCTGGAAAGAAGGGCAGGAGATATTTCATCACAGCTTTCATTTCGTCAGCCTCCTCTCAAATGTTCTAGCTCTCCTGTATTCCATCTTATATTTCATAGCAATACTGGAGGTTATAGTAAAAAGATTTCTTGTCTTTCTTGAATCATTTTTCAGTTGTGTTCAGTTTGGTTCTAGTTCTTTAATGTTAATGAGATTACAGATTTTAACAGTGATTATGACAGTGTTAACAGCCTGTAATCTCTCAAATCTCTCTGAAGTCGGTTTTACCTAAGGTTTCTTACATAATTGTCTGGTTTACTTATTTATTTAACTATATGAATTTAGTGCCTTCTTGTAACATCTCAAAAGATTAAGCTTACAATCAAAATATTTTTGATTACCAACCTAAATTTAAAGATCTTTGAGGTAGTCAAACATAAAGCTATAAATCCCTTCTGGGGTAGTCAAACATGCAGGTAACTATGCTGTTACCGTTAGTGTTACAAATGATGACAGTCCTCCTTCTTTTGGGGGGTTTTCGTTTGTTTGTGGTGGTTTCTTTTTTTCCTCCTAGACAACCCACAACAGCGAACTTGGCTGGGGATATTTTAACTTTTGCATGTATAAAGTCTGTAATAGTTTCTTCACAGGTTTCTACATTGAGGTAGCTGAAACCTCAATGTAACATGTCACTTCCTCCCAGTGGAATGGGAAGAGATTCAGAAGGGTAAAAGTGAGGAAAATTGTGGGTTGAGATATAGACAAGTAAAGCAAAAGCTGTGCATGTAAGCGGAGCAAAACAAGGAATCCAGTCACCACTTCCCATGGGCAGGCAGGTGTTCAGCCATCTCCAAGAAAGCAGGGCTCCATCACACACTAATTGTTACTTTGGCAGAAAGACGTCATTACGAATGTCCCCCCCTCCCTTTCCTTCTTCTTCCCACAGCTTTATATACTGAGCATGACACCATATGGTATGGAATATCCCTTTGGTCAGTTGGGGTCAGCTGTCCCCCTGTGTCCCTTCCCAACTCCTCGCACACTACTTGCTGTTGGGACCTCATGCACTACATCATGTAAGGAGCAGAAAAGGCCTTGACTCTGTATAAGCACTGCTCAGCAGTAATGAAAACATTCCTGTATTATCAACACTGTTTTCAGCACAAATCCAAAACATAGCCCCATACTAGCTACTATGAAGAAAATTATCTTTATCCCAGCCAACACCATCACACATGTTCACACTCAAGCATTAGTATCATCACTTATATTAAATGTTTTATTGTCTGAGGAGTGAAAAAGACTTTTTTGGTATTTATTTATATTAGAGTACCTGCACAAATAATGAAAAATGGGTGCCTGCCACAGACAGCTTACAGCCTGGCTTCCTGAAGAGACAAAACAGATGATGGAAAGAGACAAATACTGTGGGTAAGTGAGGAAATGAAAAAATAAAAATGTTTCTCTGTGTAAAAAATAGGCTCCTCTCCCTCTGCTTAGTCATTGTCAACTGGCATTCTTCTGCCGACACTGTGTTAAAACTAATTGTAAAGATTACAGGAACATAGCATGGCAGATTTCTGGATTTAGACTGAAGCTTTTCCCCAAGCATAATGAGTACTGATAAGAAAAGAGTAATGCTGTTCTTTGTCAAATCTCTAATATTTTTGAGACAATATCAGCACTTTCAACCCAGTACTCTGTGATTATCTTTCCAAAGCCGAAAATGTGAATTCCGTCAAATAGCTCCCAATTAAAAACAAGGTGCTCCTGTAACCATGGATATGATCATTCTATAATTCAGTGAAGGTCAAAGTGGATTCCTTTAACTAATCCTTCACATCATCCTACTCTAGTTTCAGTTTGAAAAGGGAAGAGTCAATGTCAAATGCATCAAATGTAGATTTGAATACGTCATATTGCACAGGGCTGGCTTGGGTTAATTTGTGTCCATCAATCTTTCTTGCACATTATGTCTCTTCCCTCTGTCTTTTTCTCCCAACTTTATAACTGGCAGAATATGAGAAGACTGCCATTCCCATAAGGATCTCTTTTAAGGTCAATGAAGTGCCAGTGGACACAGCAAGCTGCCTTAAATACCACCAATTGCAGAAGTGCTGCAGTACTATAAACTCTGTGATGTTAAAAATCAGTGCTTGCTTAGTTTTTGTGTTTGTAAAGGGGGTAGCACAATGGTACCCTCTCCTCATTGATCTGCAGATGTTACAAACATGCAAATTAATCATCAGTAATATAACAATGTTTTACACACCTACATTTCATTCGGCAGCAACTGAACCAATAAAAAGTGTCACTATAATTCACCAAACATGCTAAAAAGTCTGAAAAATTCTGTTAATGAACATGTGAGAGGTGATAACTAACACAGCTCATATCACGATCTTACTCCAGAAGAATGCATTGCCTGTTGAAACATCAATGGAAGGAAAAAAAACCTATGCATCTTTAAATCCTCACCTTAGGGGAATCTTTATAGCTAGTTTTTGTAAGACCTTAGGAAATCAGTATTAATAGATGAGTAGAATAAAAAATACTTCAAATATAATAAAAAATACTTCAAAGTGTAGAAAGTACACTTCAAAATTATTTAGAAGGAAAAGAATGTACTGCTTGCATTACACTCAATAATTTTACAGTAGATTTTTAGTATGTTTTTCCTATTCACATTCTTTGATCTGTTCTTTATATGTAATAATACTGGCAATAAGATAACACCTAAGGAAAACTAGTTGTAGTTAATGTCTTTTTTGGTTTTGAATTTTTCACTCATCTAATCAGAGAGAAGGAATAATGCAACGTAATTAGAAGACCATGGAGCCCCCAAAGAGGGGAAGACCATTTCAAATAATTTGCAATTAAGCAAACAACTTTTGTTGGTTTTAGTATCAGCATACAGTATTCCATGTGCTGAACAAATCCAGAAATCATCAACTGTTTTAAGAAAAACCCTTAGAAAAGAAGGCTAATGTCTGTTGAATGCATTTTCAACATAACCCATTCATCCATTTCTCTTTAGGATTTATTTCTTAGCACTCTAGTTTAGGAGGCTACAAGCCAATACTTGGTTGTAGTCCAACAACATCCTACATCCCCCATGCAGATGATTTTACATTATAATAAATTAATACATTTTAAAACAAAAGCCACACATGAACCTACAAAAACCTCTGCCAAACAAGGTGCCATTACTCCTAGGGCAGCATTTGGAGCTTTGGACAGAAAGTTATAGGGAACACTATTTTTAAGGAACATGCTTAAATTTAGGATTTTCTGGATTATCAGGGCCTGGCACAACCCCAAATATCTGAAAGCTGCTTCCTCAGAAAAATGGGCTCCACAGCACTGACAGCAGGAACAAAGCCTCATCTCCAGCCTGCATAACGCAGTGTCCATCTGGACTGCGGCCACGGCGGCGAGTAATGGGGTGAATGGGGGAGTGGGCCCAGACTACAGGTCCCCACTTCAATGAGCTAGTGGTAGCGCACCTCAGCAGAAGAGGCTCTGCTCAAGCCAGGCAATCTGCCTCTCTGCTGTTGTATGGGTTACATACCATAACGCCACAAGCTGCCGCACTGTCGCCTGCGCTGTTCTTCCATGGCAGTGCATGCCTGGGCCCTGCTATGCCTCTGCACTGCAGTTTTACCCTGAAAGTGGAGAATTGCAGCGGGTTTGTCCTAGAAAAGGAATAAAAAACAACCGTCAGACCTGTTGAACTGCTTGTAACCAGCTGTAAAGACTGAAAGTAAGGAGGTAAATGCAAACGTCATGAAAGCAGTTCTGTGGTTTCAATAAAAGGACATTCAATATACACTGTACCTTAAGACAGGCTGAGTGTCTAGATTCTTAACCTGCCAGGTGAACATGACGTTTTCTGATCCAACAGTGTGTTGAGGACCTGCAGGTAGCTGCCATACAATCACAGCGTTGCTCCCAGGGAGCACTGTTAGACTCACAGTATGCGCAGTAATTGGCTTTTGTTCGAGCTACTTGGACCAGAAAAAAAACCTTCTCCTGTGCTGACCCTGGGCGCCAGCCATATTGAAGAATGAAGGGTTGTTGGCCTGCGGTGCCAACATACTCCACCTTCACGGGGAGGCCATGCCCCTCACGCTCCAGCAATGCCAGACGGTGCTTGGATGAGGCGGGCTGGGTCTGGCAGGTGGCGGCACAGGAGGTAGTAAGTGAGAGCAGCACAGCATAACTAGCTGTAGCGTAGCAGTAGAATAATATCCTCATGTCCTCAAAACCGTAGGAGTGTTTTTGACTTTGACTGCTTCCAATACCCAAGAAATATGAGATCATGGCTTCTGGCATAAAGTGGGCAAATTCGTAGCCATGCCAGCAAGACTGCCAGTGGAGGGAGGAGGTGTCACCCACTCCGTCCCATCAGGTAGTCCATTGACTTCAGACCAGCATCAACTCCTCCTCTGTATGCTGCCCCAAACCACTTTATATTCACCCAGTCTATACCCATGCAAAGCAGCAGACTCCCACAAAAGGATCCTTTATGTAACAAATCCCGCTTTCTTTTGAACTGGAAAGAACAGCATGGTATGCTGCCTCCTAAACTGGTATGCTACATCCTAGGTTGTCTTTGTTTGCTGTTTTAACTCTTTGCTGTAAATAACAGTTTGGTCTCAAAATGTGCTCTTTCTAAGGATCACAGATCTGCAGAAGCAAACAAACGAAAATTGAAATGTGAGAGCAGAGGCACTGGGCCCAACCACAGCCAGGCAACTTTGATATGCAATAAAAGTCTATGAATAATTGATTTCACTAGCTGAAATGAAGACTGGTTTTTGAAAAGCTGGTTTTGGTACCAAAAATGGAAATACTCTGGACTGAAAAAGGTCATAGTGCAACATTTTACCAAAATCAACCTCCAAAATGTGTACAACCCCCCTATTTTCTAATTACGAGCTTTAAAGCACCTAACTTTTTTTGCTAGAAAATCCTTGTCTCTGCTAGCTAGTTTAAGGGAGAACAAGTTTGAAGCAGGGTTTTGCACTCTGGAGGATCTGTCTATCCCATCCGTTAACTGTGTCTGTGACTCACAGGTGAGAGTGCCAGAAGGTAGGATTAAGCAAACGGTTCTAAATTTCAGTGACACATATTGTTCTGTTGGAAGCATGCCCAAAAACAAAGGAAAGAGAAATTGTGAATGTGTGTATGTGTGACTACGAGTGTAAAAAATGTTACAAATTCATATCATGATGCTGATATTTGCATTCCTTCTGGGAGACTAATAGAAAACAGGGATTATTTAAATTCACTGCAGGTAGAGGGAAAACATAGTCATGAACTGTGTCTTATGAATCCTCCAGACCAAAATTTGGCCTTTCACTTGGCTAAGCATTTGGCCAAGACAGTTGTGAGATGCTGAGGTACAAGCAACGTGGTCAAAACCATAAAGGTGCAGTAATAGCACGATGAATGAGATATCATGTTTACATCAAGTAGCGGGAAAAGGCATCAGCTGATGAGGATTTGGGGGCACTTCTTTGCACACTAGCTGAAAAAAAAGAGAGATCTGAAAGGTCTTTCATTCTGTAATTTAGCCTTTAGAGCAAAAAGACAAAATGACATTGACTGAAAAAGCTATTTTCTGGTTGTTCTTGGTGCAGAGAATTCTCCCAGCAGCAGAGTCTGGTCCAGGTACAAGAGCCACAAGTGTGTCAATGGATGGTCAGCTGGGAGTTTGCCAAAAAAACAATATATAGCCCAGAGTAGCTCGATCCGTAGAAAATTCGGTTTGTCCTAATAAAATGTTTGCGAAACAGAGACTGGCTGCTGTTTTCATGGTTATGCTGCCAATTAGTTTTGTTTCCACTTGCAAGCTTCCATCCGTATTAGCTGTATTGATATTTGCCTCTGAGTTCAGGTTAGCAGCTGCATGATTCTCTCCTCTTGCAGTCAGCACTGAAACATTCCAGAGGAAACCTTGAGGAACTGTTCTGCACTTTGAGGAACCAATAAAGGGAAGAGAAGGGTAAAGTAAACAACAGATAAAACCAATGAACTTGTCCATTTTGGAGAATGTGAACAGAGCAGAATAAAGTTAAAGCCTGCAGAAGTTAGAAAACGTGTGCAGCTCTAGACACAGGTTTCTACGTTTCTTGCACTTTACACTTCTCCCTTCTGAATCCCGCTGGTAAGTGTCATACAATTTTATCAACTTCTGCGTTACCATGGAGAAACAGAGAAACAGGGAGAGAATGAATGCAAAAAACTCAGTGCTTTTAGAGACATCTACCTTTGAAGGAAGAATGGTATTACTCAAAAAAAAGGTCTTTACTTTTAACAGCAAGTTGTCACTGAAGAATATTTTTAAAGTAATACCATAGCAGAAAGGGACTTCAGGAGCAATTCCTTGCAGCTATAGAGGTATGTAATTGTGGTTTGGATCACACCACACTTCTAGAGAAAGACATACAATGGTTTTCTGAGGGGTTTGTCTTTCAGAATTCTCAACTGAATTTCTTCAGTTCCTAAGTAAGAAGACACTGGTCTTTTGTTGTTATTTTAAAATGTAATTTCTGCAAAAGTGAATTCAGATCTGAAAAAAAATCAAGTTTTATTCTTTCTAGCTTGAGTATCAACACACGCAGCAAAAGGCCTGAAAGAGTATTCTGTTCTTCATTTATCTCTGTGCACTGCCACAAAAAATAAAATAAATGAAATAACATAAAACACCCAAGCAAAACCATTAACAAAACAAACAAACAAACAAACAAAAAAAAAAAACCAACAAAAACCCCCAACAATTCACAATGAAAGATGCAAGCAAAAATCTAGTTTGCATGATATGTCTGCTAATACTTCAGTAAGCATGAAAAGGAAGAGGAATCAAAATGCACTCTTCGATAAAATTATTATGATTTTGGTTCAAAGTAGGCAAAGATTTGATGAACAAGAAGGTTCCTGATGTAGAATAAATCAACCTTTATGGTGCAGTGAGATTACAAGATCAGAAGTTTCTGTCCTTCCCATGGGAATCAGGTCTTCTCTTATCAGCGTATTTACAAATCATAGAATCATTGAATCTATGGTGAGATAGAACTTTTAGGTAGAAAAGACCCTTAAGATCAATTGAGCTCAACTATACACCTAACACTGCAAAGGCTATAAGCACCACATTTAAACATCATGCAAATACTACCTGGAATGGTGACTCAATGGCTTCCCTGGGAATCCTGTTTCAGTGATTGACAACCATTTCAGTGAAGAAATTTTTCCTCTCTAAACCTCTCTTGGCACATCTTGAGGCCATTTCCCCTTGTCCTATCAGTTGTTACTTGGGAGAAGAGGCCAACACCCACCTCGTTACACCCTCCTTTCAGGTAGTTGCAAAGAGCAATAAGGTCTCCCCGTGTCTCCTTTTCTGGAGAATGAGCAACTTCAGTTCCCTCAGCCTCTCCTCGTGACCCTTCTCCACCTTCATTGCCCCTCTTTGGACAGGCTCCAGCAACTCAGTGTCTTTCTTGTAGTGAGGTGCCCAAAACTGAACACTGTATTTGAGGTGAGGCCTCATCAGTGCTGAGTGCTGGGGCACAATCACTTCCCTAGTCCTACTGGCCACACTGTTTCTGATACGAATGTTGGCAAATACTTGTATTTGCCACAAATTCAGCACCAATAGTTTTTTATTTAAAATATTGCATTTGTTATAATAATTGCTGTATTGGGAAATAGAAGTACGTTTGACTGAAGTGTTTTATTAAGGTTGGATTCAATGAGTGTACATTGATTAGCATGCTACACTGGAGCTGATAGATCTGGTCTGGTATTTGTTGAAGCACTGTATTCATTGGGTAATGAAGCCCTGCAATAAAAAGAAACTAATGGAAGCAATTAGGAAAGAACACCTGTTGGTGGAAGACTGCAACCTCTACATTGACCATAGACAGAAATTTCTCCCAGTTGTCATGCACAGCAATGGAAGGTCTCTGGACTGTGAATGCAGGCAATGATGAACTGCTGTAAAATTTGCAAATGAGTTTTCACATTGTCTAGTAAAATTTTATGACTTTATCTATCTGTGTTGACACAGACCAATACATGGCTAAGCAATAAAATGGTGTCAGGAAGGTGCTAATCGCTATTGTTGGTGAAAAGTATCTTTGCACTTCTGAAGGACCTGGGTCCAAATTTCCCATTGGCCACAAATGGGCCTGAGTCGTTTGATTTTACCATAACCTTTGGTGGAAGATTAGTCTTATTGGGCAGGTTAGGTCAGCTATTGTTCTCCGTTCCACTTCCAGGACCATAATAACAAAGTTATATGTAAATTAGCAATGACAACAAAGTTGTAAGGATAATGTCCTTTTGCACTCTGTGATTTAACAAGCAGATGACACAGAACTGTGCATTTCACTAGCAATATATTTTACTTGTTACTTGAATTGTAGACATAAACTGTTCACAAAGAAGCAACTTTTGACTTTAAGAATTAGAGAGACCCTTAGAGAGTGTTATTCAGATTCACATGCTTCTCTTCCAGTTCTCAGCTGGACAATAAATATTTGACACACGATTTAATTCCTCAGCATGATTCTATGATTTCCTGTGAAAACAGGGAAGTGAAGGGGAGGAGGTGCAGTAACAGTATTACAGAGGGAGGAAGAGGTGTGGGACAGAAGAAAAAGAAGATAAATCTGTTTGCAGTGACAACCATAGGCTTGGCACACTAATGCAAATGAATCATGAAAGACCTCTAAACATCAGATCTTCATGTCCATCAAATGACAATGATTTCAGCAAGGGAGAGACTGGTAGGACTGGCACTGGATCTCCAGTAGAAACATGAGAAGCAAATCAAAAGTTGCTTTTGAAATTTTTATCACCAAAACCTCAAAAAAAAATTCATTTTAGTTCATAATTATGAGACTTTTAATTTTTTATTATATTAATCAGTAAAATACGTATATTGCAACTGTTGTGGAGAGAACAGGAAATTCCCTTAAATATACTTCCCCTCACTGCTGTAATGTAACTGAATGAAATTCATGCCTCCAAAAACACCCAATCTCAATAGGAAGGTTTAATCAATAGACTTAATTTAATTCCATAATGATGAGCTGACTCTCTTTAGGGTCTAATTTCTGTTCTGTACAGATGATAGTTGAATCTGACTTTCTGTTGGCACAACTGTTTACATACAATGAGACACAAAACTCTATACAGAAATTGATTAATTAGAAATCCATTAAAGGAATATAAATTGTAAAAGTAATTAAAATTAGATCAACATTATTTTTGGTTGAGTTGGATCTTGCACCCATAATTTCAATGTGTTTTTTACAAGGCAGATAATTACCGTTACATTTCATTCTTTTTTCTTTTCTCTGTCTATCTTTCCTTTTTTAATTACTTTTCAGGAACCAGTTACAGAAGTGATTTCTGTAGATATGTTCACAATCTGAGATAGTCCAGAGGACCTTCCAATTAAGTAGACTACTACGGAGAACAGTTTTTATTTATGATGTAAGAAGCATCAGAAAAAGTTATCAGGACAGCTGTCTCTTAATCATTTATGCAAAGCCTACAAGCGATTTGTAGCAGAAATATGCTTCTTACTCTCAGTTCTAACCTGTCCTAACTATGCATGAAATCTTATACCTATCCGATATTTGGACAGTTTTCACACATAGAAATACAACATTTTATTGAATCCATCTGAAGTTGTGTCTTAAATTGTGCCTTAAATTCCCAGTTTCATTGAACATGAAAATAAATGGTTCCTTGAAATAGAAGTTTTCAGCAATAAACAATTCCAACAGATTTACTGTAAGGTTTGTGGCATGAATAAAGAAATATATAAGGATTTTGTTAGTAACTGTGTTTTCTCTGGATTAGACTTTCCTTGCAGTGAACTATGAAAGTGAGAAATAGTAGAAGGGAAATGAACATGTTTGCCTTCTTCTCCAAATATGGAAATTCATCATATACTTTGCGAGATGAGACAAGTGCACAAACAGTTGAGGATGAGCTAGCACTGCATCTATCCAGCCACATACAGCCTGAAGAACAGATCCTAGCAGTGCACAGAGACAACAGCACATAGGCGACAGATACAGGTTGCAACAAGGGAAATTACAATGAGATACCGGGAAACAAAATCCACTGTACAGGAGATCAAACACTGGAACAAGTTACTCAGAGAAACTGTGGAACCTTAGTCATTTGAGGTACTCAGACTTGTCCAAACAAGGTACCTGGTGCAAATAAATAACCTTGTGTTTGAATAGGCGTTTGAACCACATAGATGGCCTTTTGAGTTAATTTCCTTCCTAGATTGCTCTGTGACTTTTTATAAGCCTACAGAGCTACTTTGCAAATTCCTGGAAAGAGGGAAGCTCTATCTTCACACTTTAAAGTTGCTTTAAAAAAATCAGTAAGATCACTTCTTCCTTGAGTCATTGTGAAACAGATGAAAATGGTGTTTGTAATGGAGCAATCTGCCTATAACCAGTAGTCATGTCCACAAAGTCTATCACAGTTAGGAGGAAGATGAAGCCAAATTGCTCACTGCTAATGCCTGAAATAAAAAGAGGACTGAATATAAAGTAAGAAAAAAAAAAGCAAACCCCCATCTTTTCCACAGAGGGAGATCTATCACACTTTGGACA
Organism: Psittacula echo; assembly: GCF_963264785.1. NCBI lineage: Eukaryota > Metazoa > Chordata > Aves > Psittaciformes > Psittacidae > Psittacula > Psittacula echo. Next base: position 124,442,642 of record NC_137737.1, read on the forward strand.
CACAGCCCTATAGTGAGACAATGATGAGAACACGAGTCATGATGAACACCTCTGGGATTCATTTTTTTATAAGAATGGCACCTGATCACGGATAACAGCATTCATGTTTAATGGTAATTTCACCAAATGGGTTAATTTTACTTTCTTTTTCCCTTTGTTTTCCTTTAAGGAAATTCTTCTTATCAGCAAACAAATGCACCAAATAAATGGACTGATACAAGACTGCATGAGTGCCCTCTTTTTCTTTTGTCAATAAACATTTAACAAAATTTAACACCTTAATATACCTTTAAAGTGCAAAATAGAAATTTTTATTATAAGCAGCTCTTTTACCTGAGCCAGATGATGACTAATTGTTCCTCCTGGGATTGTTCCTGGATAAACCTTATTCCGAAACATGCTTGCCTTATTTACAGTCTGGTTGGTTCTTTGTCTAATAATATGCTAGTGACCAGAATGTTGAATGTCATGTAAGAACTTTTTGGCCTTCTCTCTGTGTTTTGGACCTTCCTTGGCTTAAGCTAGGTTACAGCTGAACAAGAATGAATACTTTATTTTTAGCATCACAGTCTGACAGCCTTGTTCACGTTGAATAGTTTTTTGCTCTCAGAGTAATGTCCTAAAATGTAGAAACCCTAAGCTTGTTCTGCAGAGGTTGATCAGCACAGGACAAGGTGTGAGGCTAGAGCTTGAGGTGGGACATCTGGCAAGAAAGTGGACAGTACAGCATGCTAAGAAATCATTTGGAGTGAAATTATCTGAGATTTTCTATATGCACAGAGGTCTTCCTGCATAAAAATTTCCAGAATGGCCTCACCAGGTACTTAAGGCTATCACTTAAAGCACTGAAATTTGTTTTTCATCATGTTTGTTTTAGTATTTAGAAGCATATGTATTTAGCATACTAACTGGTACAGAAGTTATATTTAAACTCTTTAGTATTCAAGACAATAGTTATCAAGTTTTAATTTTCCACTAATGAAAGGGAGTGGATCACATACAAGAAGAAACAGAAAGATGGGAAGAGGGAATATGCAGAAAATCTTAGAAAAAAAATATTTCTTAAATAATGAAAGTTTAATTAAGCTACTAGCCCAAAAGAAAAAAGAAGTCTGGCAATGCCATAGCAAAGCAGCATCAGAGATGTATACTTGGAATCAAAATCAAAGACTGGATATTTAGTGTAAAATAAGGTATTCTTATGAGTAACAAAACTACAGTATGTGCCTGTAAGTATCTTGTGTTCAATATACAAATTCATACTGCAATACCATTTTCCATTTAAATGTCATTAGTTCCAGCACTGCATTTCTAAATTTATCTTCTATGCATAATAATCAGGAATTCTCTGAGAAGACCTCACAATTCTGATACATCACACTATGTTCCTGATCAGAAAGTATTTACCATTAGTTGCATTAATCTCATCTGAACATTATCCTCATCTAAGCAGTCACTCTAGTAATTGGAGAGAATCCAGCTTTTCCAGGGCATGTTTCAACTGGTCTCTAGGGCAAGTACTTCATAATGAGATGAACCCCACTAAAGTATGACTTATCCAATCTGCTTGCATTAGGATAGGAGGATTCCCCTCCTGGAGTCATCTAGCTCTCTTCAATGACTTCAGGCGAAGCCTGATAAAATGCCTGACTTTCAGGTGACTGAAGTACATGCATACGTTAGCAAATATCCACCAAATAGTACTGCAAGAAAATTGTTACCCTAGTAGCTGTAGCAAGTCTGAGTTCTGTTTCCAAAGCAAAACTCAGTATATCCTTAATATGGAGTTATTAATATAATAAATTACAACAGAGCAAAGTAGCATAAAGAAGGAAATAATTCCAATTTTGCCAGGAATCATATCCAGATTTTGCATTACTCTCTCAGTCTCCTAATGCATGGAGCTCTCTCCAATACGTCTCCTGTCCCAGTTGCCACCTACTGCAATGACTGGCAGGCAGCAATGGCTCCATATGGCCTTTTCTTTTCTTATTGTCGTTTCTGGCATGTGTCACACTAGTTTTTGGCCCACCAGAAAGGTGTGGTTGTGCTGGTGTATGGCAGTAGGGCAGGAAAAGCTCACTTCTGTGAATGTAGAAAAGGCCCCTCATTCTGGTCACAGTCACACTGGGCATCTGTGATTGAGCAGGCCTTGTTAAAAGCCTTGGATCCACTTGCTCCAGTGTACTATTCACTGCCTTAAAAAGATAAAAGCAAATTATTAGCAGTAGCAGTTATACTATATTCTATATTCATCCCCATAATAGCCAGATATTAAATTATCAGTCAGGTTTTGAAAATTGCTGAAAAGACTTAACTTCCTTTTATTGAATTTAGCTGATGTATTTAGGTTGACTAAGAATAACTTTTAGCATTTAGTAGAATAAAACTTCCTTTTGAGAACATGGGAAAAACTAATCCCAGGCATTGACAAACAAAAGAATGTATAGAGAACAACCACTCACAGAGAAAATTCTCAGTCTGCAGTTGGCCTAGTAATAGTGAACTACTGCTGAGAAGTCAAGGTCATTTCCAGTGTGTTAATCTCAAAGCATTAGGACAGGATCATGCCTTTAGTCTGATAAATATGGAAAATCCACATAGTTGTGTGGGTAATTAAAACATCGGGTTCCCCACTGGTCATTCCTAACTCAGTTATCAGCAAGGATCTCACTAACTGTAAGTCAGGGATGAGTCTGTGCACGTGCTGTACATGTGGCTTTCTGCATATGTCTGCACATCATTTCACAGGAAACTATTTCACACTACACCAGCTTGGTGAGTAGCTGTTGTTCACACCCACCAAGAAATAAGTACATGTGAGAATAATACCTTTACAACTTTGAAATGTCCTTAGACAGACTTTTAATCTCCAGGCCATCAACCTGCTGTGAACTCTCCTCCTGACTTTTCACACTTACAGAGAGCGGGAGTCAAGCAACACACCATAAGGCAATATGAAAAGACAGAAAAATTCTGAGAAGTGCAAAATTAAGTGTAAATAAAAATATGTCATCTTTTAAAAATACGTGGCTGTTTCATCATATATTTAAGCATAAGCACACATACACTGATATAAATTGGATTAGTAAATCAGATTGCAATGCTCAAAATGCAAGATAATGCCAATGCATTCTAACAATAGTCTTCCATTCCATCTCCTTAGCGTCTGCTCCATATGTCATGGCTGGCACAAAACCACCAGTAGTTAAAACACCTGTGTTTTCACAGATTTCTTTCTAACGTTAAGTTTAACCTCTGAAGGTCTTTTCATTCAGTTTTCTACTATTATTTGTATTTGAACGAAATATATATCTCACTTAGCAAAGAAATACAACAACAAAGCCCTTGACATCAGGATCTTTCAGCTGAAGTTCTCGATATGGTTCTACTATAAACCTTGATACCAACACCGATTGTTTTTAGACAAAAAGAAAAAGAGAAAAGCAAAGGCAATGCCGATTTACCTGCATCCTTTTAAAGAAGGAAGACACAAAAATGAAGGGCAGATCATGCTGAGTACCAGAGTTAGCATCTAATGAAAACAGACTGTAACTTTTGAAAATCTTGTGTCTTGATTTATCTTTTTCTGGTTTTGTTATTTGCTTAGTGAGGAAATAGTCTACTGGTCATGGAAAAATGGTCACTGACAGATGAAAAGCAACAATGTGATTTAATGATGGATTTGAAAGAAGAGGGGCTTGACGGCTGGCACAGAAGAGGCAAAAGGCTGTTTCAAGGAGATGGAAAAGCTGACATGAAGGATGATAGGGGAAGTGCATGGATGGAGAAATTAAGTAGAAAGCACAATAGTATCAGTAAAACAGTAATAGGAAGAGAGAGCAGAATCCAACAATTTCAACCTGAAGAATCCTAGTCTTGTAAAATACAAGAATATTAAATAAAATGAAAGAAACCTGAAGTCACCATCAGTGGTTTATGGCCTTCAGGAAATTGAGAGAAACAGAAAAGGAGATGGGGAGCAGAATATTATGTAAATTAAATAAATATGACCACAACATCAAGAGGAGGAAACACTGGAGTCAGTGGAAGTGTTTCAGTGAGAGTATTACTGAAAAATTGAAGAATTAAGTAGCTATGGAAAGCAAATTTAATATCAATAAAATAATTTGAGAGGTGGGTGAGCATACACAACCATGTCAGGCTAGCTTAAAACCTACATTTCTGTCTGTGAAGAGAGGGGTTTACAAGCCTTCCTTTCTTATTCTTCTTGGAGCGTGTGTTCGCTGTTCCTTAGTTTGCTAAAAAGGAGCTAAGCCTTCCTCCTAAACCCCTTGATCCTTAATATCATCAGGATTCACAAAACCTGAGGGTTAAATTCATTCCCTTTAAGATGTTAACATCAGGTTTTGAGCTGAATGTTTATTTTGTGTTTACTTACACAGCAGATAGTTGAAAATCTGATCACCGACCAAGGTCAGCCAGGTAGAATTTTGCTTTTCTGGGCACTACTAAATACCACAAATTCTTCAGATTCTTCATTGCCTTTTCTTTAACACTGCATCATAACACAAGCTTCAGCCTAAGGAAGCACGTCTCCCTAAATGCAGCAGATGCATATTGCTTTCTAAATGACTCAGTTTACCCAAACTTCTGTCTATAACAGATTTCTCCTCCCTTGTCACTGTTGTCAGTTGAATCCTTCTCATCTGGATACCAGAGGAAGTGCACAGAACAACTCTGCACATAGTACATAGAGGAGGCAGCCCATCCAATTTCATTTTAAGAAGTCAAAATGGCAGTTGTTCTCACTGGACTTTGGATATTTGCAAAGGATGCTGCTCGGTAGGACAGCTCTGGTTTACTTTAAACAATTCACAAAAATTTTGCTCTACAATTGCCTGCAACAAAATATTACCTCCCCGTAAAGAACGATTAAGACAGGCAATACTGAACTTCACAAACAGGCTGTCTGACAATCTTGCTCCGTCAATACATGCTAGAGAATCATCATCCAAACAAACCAGACAAGCTGTCTCTTTTGACATCTGCTCCTGTTTCAGTACATGAATTATCCTCTTGGGTTACCCCATTTTCAGCTTCTTCAGCATGGATGCCATCTCATAATTCACTTATTCCTACAATTTATCCATCTTTTCAACGGTACATGTAAGTAAAGATATAAATAGTATAGAAAGAATAGCCAGAGAAATATCACTGATATTTTCTGGGATGACAAATATGTAAAATGGGAGCAGAGAGAGATGTGGATTGCATTGGAATTTAAATGCTCTTAACCATAGATCTAAGCAATCAACACGAATAATTTGTGAATATGTGAAACTGTAAGATTATTCTCTTTATTGTCTATGCAGTAGTAATTAAAAGCCTCCCCCCTCCTTTTGATATCTTTCTTTAAATTAAATAGTAAGAATTCAGAGCAAGGAGACCATCTCTTTTTCCCTTTGAACAGTTCCAGTGAATGGGATTTCAATCTTGTGGTGGCTTTTAGGTTCTACCCTATTATGGATAATAATTGGATATGTATAATAATTACCTTCTGTCACATCCTTCTCCAATGCTAGTATTTCTGTCTGCTTGCTGAGCATTTTAAAGGGTCATTCAAGTATTTTGTATATCTGTGTACCATGTGTATCTGAGTACCATGGTACACTTATATTGCCTCTTAAGGAAAGTAAGGCATTTCTTCTTCATGACCACTATCATATAACAACTGGAGAAGCACTGTGATTCACACAAGCTATGAGATGAAGGAAAAGTTTTAAATGTCTTTAATAAAGTGATTGATAGACTTTCACAATGAAACCAAAACACAGAGCTGGATAAGCAGAGAATCTGATATTTGCTGACAGCTCAGCCAAATCAATCATAATAAGATTGAAAGGAACAGAAAGATTCCACATAAAATTACACAGGCAACACTTTTGCATAATAAGAAGTAACATTTCATGGAAGTAAAGTGATAGTTTTTCTTAGGGCGTGATTTGGCTCAGAAGGATAGAGAATCTGTGCATGATACAGATGAAAAAAGTTTAGACATTCCTTTAAATTATCATCCCCCAAAAAAAGCACGACAAACAAAGCAATGGCAGTTTCTCCCTTATCTCAAAAATGAACCAAGATCCAGAGATAGGTGGGTACTGCAGGGGTAATTAGCTCAATGGGCATTAGCTGCTCTCTACATTTACAAAGTACAAAACCTAAACTCATTGAAAAGCCAGATCAGGTCTGGAGGCTAAAGTGTATTTGTTAATGATGTGGCCCAAAATTAAAAGCTTTAACACAACACAACATGCCTCACAAAAGGCATTGACATGTCAAGTTACCTCTAGTAACTGGATGACACAGCAAGTAGGGCCATAAATAAAACAATACATTTTGACCAGTATCTAAAAGGTCCTTGACCGTTTTGCAAATATTTCTGAATATTAAACTAATAGATAAGCAAATGTAGTGGATTGGTGAGCTTCCATTTCAGCATATATTAACATTTTGCAGGAGAAAAATGTTACATATGTACAATTGCAAGCAGCAGTCCTCATCAGGAGCCTTGCCAGAAGAGTGACCCAGATGGAATGTCTCATCAAGAATGCTTTTCAATATGCAACAAAAATATTTCTCTTCATATTTAATGACACTCAGGATAGGGGCAAAGCAGCTGATGTCATCTACCTGGACTTGTGCAAAACATTCAACACTGTCCCACATGACATCCTTGTCTCTAAACTGGAGAGACATCAATTTGATGGATGGATCACACGGTGGATAAATATTTGGCTGGATGGCCACATGCAGAGTTGTGGTCAATGGCTCAATGTCCAGCTGAAGACAAGTAACAAGTGGTGTCCCTCAGGAGTCAGTGTTAGCCAGGTTGGACAGAGCCTTGGGCAATATGGTCTAGTGTGAGGTGTCCCTGACCATCTCAGGGGGTTGGAACTAAATGATCTCAAGGTCCTTTCCAACCTTAACTATTCTACAATTCTGTGATTCTATGTGGCACTTTCGTTTATTTTTATTTTTTTCGTTTATTAAACTTTTCGTTTATTACACACTTTACACCTCATAGTCATCAAAGACTTAGAGGTGAAAATGAAGTGGCCACAAATTTTTCTGCTTTAGTAGCTGTAAATTCCAGCAAATGTAATTAATTCGGCACAAAAATATGTGTACTACAAGGCACTATGGAGAAGTAAAACCAGAAAACATATCTGATGCAGTCACTGAACACTAAGTAACAGTGTTACTAAGTCCCAGTGATAAGACATTTTAATTTATAGCAATCTATTGTTTAGGATATTTTTCCTCTGATTGGAACAATCAAATAATTTCTATAATAAAAATTTCAAATAATTTCAATACTAAAAATCTAGTAATACTGTCTGATTCTAAATGTAGCCAACGACCAGTGGGATGATAGTCTTTGTTACCTGAGAACTAATACAAATTATATAAGGAAGATATGATTAGTTTGGTGACTGAAGTCAAATACTAAAGTTAAATAAATAACTATGTAAAATACTAATTCCCAGAAAACAAATGAATGTTTATAACCCTTATTTTTTTATTTCTAACCTTTTCCTCCATAACAACACATTTCAACTTTAAAAAGCAAGATCTACCACTGCATAAAGTTCATCTTCCAGCTACTGAGAAGAGGAAAAAGAGCAGTAAGCCTGGAAAGTGGAGCAGAGTTGGCAGACAATACAGTCTTACCTGGCTCCCCAAAACAGTATTCACAACAGCACATAAATGGACGACTCTGCAGGCTCCAACTGCAAAATGAATGAAAGAAAGGGCCCTGAAGAAGGTCCTCTAGTAGTGGCAAAATATTTCTAGAAAGAAGGATTATTTAAGAGTACAGTAGGAAATATTCTGCTCATTTGGAACATTCCTTACTATACTTGTAGGAAATTACAGAGATTCAAATTCCTAAAGATTCATGTACACACGAAACCACGTTTGCATGGAGGAACAGACCAGTCACAAGTGGACCTCAAGGATGTGAATTCAAGTCCATCTGTATGAGCTGGCTTTACCATAAGTTTGGCTGTAGCTCCCAAGATGCACAATCCCTGCAAAAGTCTCAACTGTGCTCTGAGGGGAGTGCCATGATATTTTTTATCAACAAAAAATGGTGACAGGGTTTTTGAGATGCAGTAGCAATATAGGTAATAATCTTAATTTTTATGTTATGGATCTTTAAAATTAAGTTGTGGAAATGTGAGGTGATGCATTGTTTTTTTTCCCAGAAGTTACTGTGTCTGATTTTTTTATTAGATTTTTTTTTCCCCCTTTGTAGTTGGGGAGATTGAGTCAAACAAAGCAATATAGCACAAATATCACCAGTATAGTATCAAATTTCCAAAGCAAGTCACTCATAGGCAGCAGAATACAAGTACTGTAGGAATGAGGACTGATACATCTAGTATACAGGACTTCTGCTTTCTTGACAGAGCATTTCCTACCCAAACACACAGGTATGAGCCATTATGTTCCTGACAACTTGTCTTACCATTCTGTAACTTTCAGTATTTATATAGATATGCCTTTCTTCATTCTCTTACTACTAAGAGATTTGTATTTCTGCAGTTGCAGAGCAAGAGCAATTAATGGAATTAACCTGAAAGAAACCCCACAAATAAAACTCTTTTTTCTCTTTCTCTACATGACTTCTCTCAGTTAATCAGCTGAGTATTCTTCACACTACTTTATTATTATTTTTCACCTGCAAGGACATAATTCCGTCCAACACTAAGCACGCTTTACAGAGTGAAATAGGATCACAACCAGAGCTACATGGGATTCAGAGTTACAATGGAAGTACTGAAGCCAAGCATCTGATTTTAGCCGCATGTGTTTTAAAAGGAGGGTGACTATGTCAGATGAGGATTTCACATTAGTGAGAGACAATTTCATTCATACAAGCAATGCATTATTACAGCACTGGGCCAAGGTGCAATGAGGACTCCATTCTGTCATTACAGGGAGGAGTACAAATAATATGTGGGCCAATGGAGTTGTAAAGGTGCTCAAAATGGTCTAAGATCAGAATGAAGCCAGACCAATATCTATGGTTTTAGCCTATTGGGTACAAATGTTTCTACTGGTTCACATTAGCACATAACCTGCAAATGTTCTAATATAGAGGAGTTCATTATTTCCTGGTGTTGCCTGCCTGGTGCCATCGCCAAAACTTCTGGACTATTTTCCTGGCACTCAGTATATCTTGAGATCTCTATTTAGCTTTTATTCAATCACATTCTTGAAAAGGTTATGAAAGTCAACAAGAGTTTTCTTTTTTTTCTTGTGAACCAGGGCATAGGTTTTTGGACTGCTATGTGGGTTGAGAGCTTTTACAATGCAGCTATAAATGATGCAGAGCAGTCAGTCTGCATCAAAACTAGCAAAGTAATTCTCTTCCACTGACCATTTTACAAATTACATCAGTCTCATTCCAGGAAGCACTATATATTTACTTATTTCCAGTTGATGGTCTCTTGAAGCCAGTGTATATGCAGTAGCTCTGGAGCATGTTCTTAACTGGGGGTTAGCCCATGAGCCCAATGGCAATCTCACATAAGACAGACGCTCCTTTAGACATTACAATGTGTTGCTGTTTTTATACTCTGTTTGATGACAATATTTAAAATTGAAAAACCACAGGGTCAGGCGTTGTTTAAGTTTTCATGTAACTCCAGAAAGCAAACAGGGAGTATGAACAGATAAATGCACAGAGATTTAAACAGGCACGTGCATTCTGCCTTTAATCTTGTTTGAACAATATATCCAAATACAATGCTGCTGTCCTTAGTATAACTCAAAATCCAGCCTACAACATATGATAAATTTTTATATATTCAATTGCTACTTCCCTTTTATATTGCTGAATACCTCTTTAATTTGTTCATCCTTCCCAAGAGAAAACCCTGTTTAGAGAACTTTATAGTCAGTCTTTACATGAAATGAAATTTTACTTATCTAAATCCAAAATTACTATTTTTAACACCTTTTAATATCATAGTATTTTTTCCCTATTAAACTACAAATTTGATATACTTACGATTTTCATTTTGATACTAAAAAAAAGAACATTATTAATACGAACCTAGGAATATGTTATTACAAGGGAAAAAGGTAAAGACCAATAAAACTTGCCATTCTTTTCAACAAAACTCTGCCTCAGGAAGGTTAATTATCATACTCTACTGCATGTGACATGTAGTTTTATAATGAAAGCGCCTTGGTAGTAGAGGATTAGAGTACTGTACACAGCTCTAGCAAACAGAATGAATAATTGAAATCCAGTGCTTTTATGCTTCACTGGTAAAAAACAATATTTCATGGCACATAAAGTTATTCAGCTTATTTGCATTAAGGTTGAATGATCACCACTGACCAAAACAGAAGCAGTTATGGTACCTTGATGTGATGAAGAACATTCATAAATAGTCTTAGGAAGCAAGATGTACCTGCATTTAATAAGTTCTTATTAAAATTTTATTCCCTATAGTTATTCAACAGGATCTGTGGTATAAAAACATAATTACAAAAATCAGATTTGAGCTCATTTGACAACAGAAGGGTTTTATGGTGACCTATCTCCAAATGTTCCTATTTGTAATTAAATGCAGCGATCAGCAGTAAGGATTTTGAAGCTGTTTTAGTAGTTCCGCTATTCTGCTTAACATGTGGCACCCGTAATAATTAAAATGATACTAACACATGCACAATTTTATGGCCCTTATGGTGCAACCCATTATGCCAAATAAGGGCCTCTGTTTTCACAGCATACTGCACATGGTCTCATTACACCCACTTTTCTTTTCCTGTCTTCACACTAACAACTGTTAAAGTGAATCAACACACGAAACGTACTATAACAGCTTAGTGTTTATGATATGTGTGCTGTTAGTCAGTGAACAGGAAAATCTAAACATTTACTGTTTATGTAAAGAATAGCGTTAGTGTTAGCGAATTGCTTGGGTCTGCTTACTTTATTATCTAGATCACAAATGTAATGACAGGTGTCAATGGTACCTCTATTTTCCCTTTGCTTTGCTCTCCTATGTAGATGTCTATAAGAATTAGCGGAACTTCATATTTGCAGTTCTTGAAATGGTTTCTGTGAAGCAGTTTTCCTTTCCTTCAATAAAGTGGGAGAAAAATATTTCAATCATAAACTCCCACTATAAAAAAATATTTCCATAGATTTTCTCTGCCTCTTCAACATATTTTCCTTGGACCAGTTTGGTTTATCCAAGGTGTTAGAAAGTGACACAATTTTCCTGCTGCACGTCAGGAAATTCTACAAAAAACTTGGAATTCTAGATTAGCGCTTTTTTATCATGAATAATTTTGCAATTATGCAGCTACTCAAAGACCTCCTACACTCATTTTACAGTCATCAGTTCAGAATGACTTTCACTCTCTTGGTCTGGGATCCATTCCAAAGGAAGTCCCATAGGTAGGACACCAATAGATTGGGCTAAATCTATCCTCTGCATTTCATATTATAGCTTTGTGTGAACATTAGTTGAAAGTTCATATAAAGAGTAACAACCTGTCCTTCCATTTTCCCCCTTGTTTCCTTGTGGACTTCCACTTAATCCTAACAGTCTCAGGCAATTGCTGTGTTATCAGTGGTAAGGGAAAATGAAAGCCCCTGAATGTGAATAGCAGAACAATTCAATTGATTTCAAAGACATAAACTGAAAATCATCACAAAATTACAGTGGTTGGTCTTCAGATATGATGAAAATAGAGAAATCAACCAGAAAACACTAAAGTGGGTAGTATATAGGGGCCACATGCACATTAAAATGTAGCTTTCAAAAAAGTACATCTGGAACCATGAGAATTTGAACAACAGCAGCAGTGCCATAATGTAAGAAAATGGAGTAAAAGCCAACAATGGACTACTTTCCCCGTTGTCTTCATGCTCACTGGTGAGTGATACCACACAGAAAAAGTGCAGGTTTGCTCTCTGAAGGTTGAGAAGGAGGACAGAGTAGATGCAAGAGATAGGACCAAGGCAAAGGGACAATATCTGTAATACAATAACATAACTTCTCCCTGGGTAAAAAAAAAAAAAAAAAATATAAAAATAAAGGCACCCAAATCACTGATATTAGACAAGAATAAGAAGAAAAAAGCACCTGATAATCGCCTTCTGTCCTTCTGTCTGAACTTCAGGAAAGTTGAGTTCCACGATCTCTTTTTCTTTGATTAAAATGAATGTTTGTGATCAGCATTACTATTTACTACCCCATGATCAAAAACAAATAACCCACTTTGTTTGTTTCTTACTGCAAATGAATTAAATTAGACGCCATTAGGAGCACTAGCTGTTTATATCCTTGTTTCAGCAGTGGTAGTATTTGAAGTTTCCTGCGGTAAGTTCATTACTCGTATTTTGTCCAGAATTAGTGAAGCGTGCTGAAAATTGCTAATGACAGATGTTTCTCCACTCTGTCACACTTCTTGTATCATTTGATTTGGAAAGCAACATACGGTGTTCTGCTCTATCAGTATGTCACAGACTGTCTGTAAACAGCTGGTCATAACTCAGTTCAGTGAAAACCATTACTTTCCAATGAAGTGCTGGACACCCTCCAAATTGCATTTTGGCATGGCCTGAGCTGCATAATGCACAAAGTTCTTCTGTTCTGAGGTTACCTAAGGAAGGATTTTTCTCCCCTTTCCACTTATTTATTGTGTTTCAGGAAACAAAATATCTTTCTACGGGGTTAGATAAGGGATGAACAGCACAGGAAATAAGAGAAGTTGTGGGTTTTTTTTCTCAGGAACCCATGAAAGCTGTGACTGGTGCTGTGCTAAAAATAAAAAAAAAAAAATGCAACCCCACCTCACCATTTCTGTTTGTGCCTCAGGTTGAATTGGTGTATTATCGGGGTCAGGGCACACAAGATGATGACAGATTGAAACATCTCCTATCAAATAGTTGTGGCATTCTAACATTGCTATGACTATGGGGCTATTCCACAGCTCCTAATCACAATGAATACCATTAAAAATATCTCCCTGCGGTTTCTGCGTTGGTCAGATGCAAAGAAATCCATTTCACTTATGCATGTGAGAAGCACAAAATACAAAGGGTGGATTTAATGCCATGCATATGGGGATATAAGGTACAATTTGCTGTTTCTTCCTAACAAAACCACTGCCTTGATTGTTTTAAGATGATATGATATGTTATTAGCATATATTTAACTGAATATGTATCACACATTTCAAGAATACCAGTATCCATTTCTGTGACAGAGTCTGGAATAGAAATGTTATTTATCATGTAAGTATGAAGCATTGAGACAGCATGTTTTAAATAACTATTTAATTGACAATGATTACCACTTTTATTATATTTAAATGAAACCTTCACGTAGCTGTTCTTGACTTAGGGCATAGCGATAGGAAAAGGCATCAAAGCCACCTATAATGCCTGGAGACTTCCGTAATGCCTGCATATTGCCAAGTGAAAAACATCTTTCCAAATACTACGAAAGTATGATCTTGACATTTAACTTTAAGACAACAAAACAAATACTTGCAATCAAGAATCATGAAACTCAAAGATCCCAGTGGAAAGAAGTAGAAATAGATGTCAAGATATCTAACTATTCCTGCAGCCTATACTAAGTTTAGCATCAGAAAAGATTGGGAAAACCCCAGCATTACCAGATAAAGTTGGATTTTCTAACATTTGATAAGGTGACATTCTGGCCTATCATCAGATGCTATCAAAAGTTGTCTTTAAAAAGGTACCCACTGATAAAAAAAGAGCTTTCATACGAAGAAAGACATTTTCCAGAGTACTAAGCCACTGAGAAAAAAAATTGCATCTCAGTGTCTTTTTTATTTCTTTGAAATGCATCTATAGGAATAACAAGCCCATTACAACGAGTAAATTTTGATTATTTTTTTATTTTTTCTGTTGAACAATGGTGGTCAGATGGGCTTTAGTGACTTATAGTCTTGCAGAAATTGTTCAGCTGAATTTTGCTGAAGAGAATGCAGCTTCTCGCTTGGTGTAGGACTTCTACTAAGCTTCAAGTATAAGCTCATTTAGAGAATCTGAAGGAATCTACAAAGATAAAGAAAGAAAGTCACAAAAGTCTTTAGCCCATTTTTGTACCTGTACTACATTACTTATGCAGAGAAACCATGAAGAATATTTCATATGCCACTACAAAAATAAGATCCCTACCCTTAATTTATTATCTCGACAAAATAGGCAGGATAGGAAGAAACAGGTCATATGCCAACAACACAAAAAACAGAGAAGTTGAGTTTTGCCATGTGTGAACACAGTGGCTTCTGCATAAGCTACTGGCACCTGTCAATTTAAAGAAAAAGTTTTCTACTTACTGTTTAATTGAACTCAGTAAATAGGGTAGTTGACATTGTCAGCATTTTAAATAAATAAACTCTTTTTCCCATGTCAATAAGTAGGTACCTGTTCATCATTACACATGCTGCCTATGACAGAATTGCTCACTCCTACAGTTTTCTCCTTATCAGAAAATGTCATAGGTTTTTCGTTTGGCTTGGTATCCCATCCCACACAAAAGGTCAGACATATCCTTTAGCTTATGTTATAAGTTAGTGATGACTTATGTTATATAATGAAATCTAATTAAGAAACTTTACTTTCTTTTACAGATATTTTCCTGTTAATTTTGTGACTGTGCCCTCTGGCCCAAGCAAACTGCTGTAACATTTGTAATCCAAAACTGTTGGAATTTGTGTTTATCTCTTCTATCAAAAATAATTGGTCATATAATTTTGTGAATTTTTTGCCAAACTTGAGCTTTGAACAAAATATTTAATTGTGGTTTTTGAACTGCAGTATGCTTGTTTCAGCATAGAAATTCAGTTGTATCAACAGAAAAAGGCTCCACGTTGGTAAAACATAAGACGAGAATATTCAACCTCTTTCCTTTCTTATGCTCAGCCCCCAATGCACGCCAGTCAGAAGCAAAAATTCGGTCAACAGGAAGAAGCAAAAGCTGATCATGGCAGACTTAGCTGGTTTTGCAAAATGAAATAAAACTCAAGCATGTACACCCAACTGAAAGTCTCCTGAAAGTACTCCTTTACCAAACCATCCCCTAGTCTATCCACACAACTCCTTGGATTTCTGGTGCTCTCCCACTTATTTAACCCTCCAGGAACAATCATGTTCTCTGAGGGTACTGAAGAGATACCATTCAATGGCAGCAAATGCAAAAGAACCTGATGACTGAGCTGTCAAACCATTGCCTCAGATCTCAGCAGCTCTCTTGTGTACACTACCTCCTAGCCTGACTAAAATAACCTCCAATGCTACAGTATCACTGAGTCTCCATAAGTTTTGATCTAACTAGGCTGAACACATTTAGGTAGCCAGTACTATACATTACTGGGCTGAGTTTCAAGTTCTTTGTTCACCATATGGAGGCAATCATAACAAGACACAAAAGCATGCAGAGTAAGGGGGGGCTGTCTCATATCTCCAATAAAATTTTGCCAAAGTGTGTCAATCTCAGCACAAGTTGCAAAGACACATAAAAAGGAAACATATTCATGAGTGCACCACAACAAGGCAAAGCTCGGATGATGTTGATACCAAAACAGAGGTCTTTGTTGGGTCTGTTGATCAAAGCAAGATTCTATAACAGATTGGCTTTGTGAAAATGGAAATAACCAGTCAAAGAAAATTTCAAAATAGATACCGGAGCTAAATACATTATCATCATTCTAAGCACTTGCAAAATTAAAATTGACCTCTCAGTACTAAACACAAAACCTAAGTTTGCCTCACAAAGCAATCACAAAAACTAGACAGGGTATAGAAACTACGAACTCACACTGGCACAAGATATCTGTTGAAAGATGTAAGATGAAGGGAAGTGGTTTAACTGTCTACAAAACAGTGTTCAAAAGCTATTCTTAAGGAATCTGAAGAGGCAGTTAGCAATCTGCGAGTCTCTAAGAATATAAAGTATCACAGTCGCAGAGATTTCAGTGTGCCATCAAAATGTTTGCTCTGTTAGTACTAGGAGATAAGAGTCTGAACTTGAGTGAATGATAAAGTGGGAAGTTACTGGGCACATTCACACATCAATTGGCTGGAGTAGTAGTTAAGTTGCCATAACAAAGCCAACAGTTAAAGATTGTCAAAATCTATAAGATTCCAACAGGATTATCAAATATTATCATTAGCCAATAATGACAGCTGATATGGAGTAGACCCTGACACTCAAAAATATTGCGATTTCCAAATGCAAGCCGTAAGTAGCACACAGTGAAGAAAAGTCACCAAACTGAGCCATTTCCCTTGTCTTCCTGGTACCTGCCTTCACAGATGACTCATTTTCAGACTTGTACCAGTCTTGAAGGTCACAGTCTTACAGGGTGGATTAAGTCCTAACATTTATTTTCTTAAGTCTTAATTTCTTGTTTTTCAGCTGTGTTGTAAGCAAGTATTCATAACCCATAATACTACATACATGTAATCTCCACAAAAATGTTCTTGCTCCAAAAAGGTACAGGCTTACATTTTTAACAGGTCAATAAGGGAATACCTGCAATGCTTTAATACAGAGAAGAGAACAATTTTGCATTTTTCTTGCCTGTGGAAGTTTTAATTGTCCAAGCCACTCACATATTTGATCCAATGTTGTGATTAAAATCAACTTTTTGAATGACAGACATTTGCCATTCAGTACTGTAATATATACCAAACTGAAAAAAAAACTCTTGAAGAGGAGACTGACACAAAACAAAAATCTAAGAACAAACCAAAAAATGACATATGTATATCAGCTCATATTTATGAAGCATGTCCAACTATGAAAGCTGAAGAAGATTTTGACCTAACCTTGCATTTATACTAGGACAACAAACCCTGTGTGACAGATTCTACTGGTATTATTAAATGCTCTAGGGGAAAACTCAGGTACTGTGACGCTGGGTGTGGTAAAGGACCTGAATAGACAGCAGCAGCTTTGAAAGACATTTGAATTGCTTCTTTCATAATCCATAACCATAGATTTTTATGCAGCAGCAGCTCCAGCATATCCTAATTACCTTGTGAATGTGGGCATTACCAAAATAAACAATGAACAGTACACAACAGTTATTTAATCGCTTTACTACAGTAGAAATGTATAAATCCTTCTTGCACTGTCCTACTGGGAATTTGATGTGGTCCATTATGAGGAGGTCAGGTGTATGAAGTTCTCAGTAGGATTTTCTCGTGTCATTGTGGCATTGTCTGAAATGTGCTACACTTTTCTTGTTATGGAATGATAGTGCATTTTCCCATATATTGTTTGTATGTTTTATTTTAAAAACATTAATTGTACTTGGCTCGAGAGAGAAACAGGAGTTACTTTGACAGCAACCCCTCCTCAGCACATCAGGTTTTATCCCTTTATAAAGAGTAATGGAAAAATTCAATATCACTTGTGAAGGAAAATATGATGAAAAAAACCTGGCAGCAAATTTTTATTTTTTCCCACAAACTGAATGACTTCTCTTATTCTTCCTTACATTAGAGAGTACTGTTTCAAGGGCAATTGAATTAGGCTGTTTCATTCCCTCTTTAATTACTGTTGCATATAGTTATATATAGCAGACAGAAGGTGAGGGGAAAATGACAAAACAAGTTTATTCCAAAGTCTAACATAAAACACTACAGGCTAAATATGCACAGGGAATTACACAAACAAGTGTTGAACTATATACACATGTTATAACAGAAGGAAAGACATTTCATACATGCAAGGAAAATCTTCCAAAAATAACTTCCACAAAAAGTGCCTATTTATCCTTAGCTAAACTAATGATCTAAGAGGTCTTCAGCAGTAGCTGTCTCTGGAGACTAGCATCTTCCATTTCGATGGCTCCCCAGGCTCTAGAGGCTTTCTAGCAAGCTCCTCTTCTACTCTGTCCTCTCAGGTCTTTTAACAGCCTTGCAGTACTCAGGTATTGGTACCCAGCTAAGGCTGTCTCATCTTTAGATGTGCAGGCTTTCCAAGCTGCACTGGATCCTCCCTCAGAGCAATTAGCTGTATACTGGGTGGTCTCTTCAGGCAGCTTTCAGGCCCATGTTTCAATTATTCTGTTGTCCCTTGTAGAAGATTATCATTTAGACTCAGTGAGTCACAGCAATCAGCCAACCTCCTAGGCTGAATTTCTCATACAGAATAAATGTCACAAGACTTGGACTATCAGATACAATGATGTATTGAATCTGCCATCCTCAGTTTCCATAGAGATGCCATATGGATGTCTCGTCAGGTTTGTCGGTCCCCAGCTAGAGCTGCATTCTCACTGCAGAAAAGAAAACTGTACTGAATCTGTGCCTTGTCTACACATACAAAGCAAAGTTGGTAGAAAAATTTAATATTTCCTTTCTTTTGTTCAGGAGTGGAAGACCTTCAAAGAGTTTTGACTATAGTCCAAAATACTTTAAAATAAAAATATCGTAAACTAGCAGTACTAGTACCACTCAAGTGTACCACTCAAAAACTGACCAGAAAAAAAAAAAAATTGTTTCATTTTACACAAATTATTAAGCTTGGGAAATGCCATCTCTAAGGCACAAAATAAAATTACAGAAGATTGGTTGGACAAGAATCAGACAGTGATTCTCTATGCTTAGACAGACTTTGAAATTATGTATCTGGACTCAGTTCCTACATCTGAATCCTCTTTCCGGTTTTGATTCAGTTAGATGATTGAAGTAGGACCCAGGTCTGGATTAAACACATCTGATACCTTACCTGACAAAGTTTTCAGAAAAACCAGTTTCAGAAAATGGAGCAGAGCATTTTCCAGTGAGCAAGTGAGAAATATATTACATTAAGGAAAGTTTATTTTTAAACTTCATCAGATTTGGAGCTAGACCTAGTGCATTCCTTAAAGCATGAAAGTGTTATCACTCAAAAAAAGTGATTACATACTTAATATGACTGCTCATATCTATAAACATGAATCAACCAAAATCCTAAATTCTTACACTTACTAATATCTTGCACTTTCATAATATCCTGGACACAGATCTGTTGTAAGTGATACAGAGAAGTCTCTTATGACACATTTAAATGCATCATTTTTCAGATTTTGTTAAATATGTCTTTAGCTGTTTGAAGAAAGAAAAATGTGAATGTCTGGTTCATCTTCTCTTAAACATTCATGACTTACAGATAGCTAACTTTTTTTTCCCGTTCACCTTCTCTGAACAAACCCATACATTCTCCTGTCAGATAGAAATTTGACATATATCTAATAATTTTCCTCATTTATGCCAAGACATTGCATTTGTTTCTTAGATCTTTTTGATAATAAATCTTTATTCACTACCATTGTGGTAAGGTGAACCAAGTGATACATATTTATATGTGGTTTTATATTTCTCCTTTTTTCCTCTTACAATTATTTATATGTGCTGCTGCTTTCTTTCACTATTATATCAATATATCAAAAAGAAATTTTCTTAAACCTGTTACAATTTGAGTCTTATTATTCTTTGCAGTATACATGACTTCACATTTATCAACACTTAATTCAGTATTTTAAAATCAGCATTTTTCGTAACTCTTCTCAGATTAATCTATACTGGTTTACTTGTCTATACTTGATTAATCCAGATACCGTCATACTACTTACAAACCACGTCACTTACTATCCAGATCTCACCACAAGACTGAAAGTAGACTTGACCTAGGCACGGGATGAAGCCTAAAGGATGAAAGCAATTCATATAAAAGGCAGCATATTAATATCTGCCCTTGAAGATGCCACAGCTTGCCAGGCAGCTTTAATTCTGACACTCAAAACTCTACTTTGCAATGTTAATAAAATTCTTTTAACCCAACGGTTTTTTCCTGCAAAACTTCCAAGCAACTCCACCAAAATATCTGAAACTAATGCCCTGATGTGCTTTTAGACTGGCTGCCAAATGGATCCTAAAAAGGATTGCAGTTCTGGCCAGTGCATAGACCTCCAGCTCAACAGCTAAGGCTGGACATGAAAACAACAAAATCTTCTCTCAAGTGCATGAACACACGGATGACACAGTAATGTGTGACCAGGTACTCCCCTCACTAGTGCCACAGATTTTTGCTTGTAGCACAACACGGTGATAATCAGGAACTTCACTCCAAACATGATAAGGAAACTGTAATGAGAGCTGCGTCTTTCAATTTCTTTTCTTGAAAACACTGATTCATGATTTGGCAACCATTAGTTGCAAATAAATATACTCTAAAGTAGCTTTTACAAAAAAATAAGGAATTTATTTTCAGAAGAATATACTATTCATGGTGAAAGCAACTATATTGTTTAATGTACATGTATTCTCCTTATTTTTATTTTCTTATGAAATGCTATGTTAAACCACCTTTCCTATTTACTAGATTGCCTCTTTATTCTCATTTGTGCCAGACTGCTTTTGGGTGAATATCAGAATTCAATTAACAATGCATAAAATTAACATTGCAGATTTATAGTAGTTAAATAAAATTATTTCATATATGCTGGACAAAAATGTCCATACTGACTTGCATTTCAAAATGAATGATTTATTATTAAAAAGCCTGATGATCTGTAGTTAGAAAGTCCTTCAAAATATGAGAACTGTTCTTTGACCTTCAAACCTGTTTTTAAAATCGTACAAAAAAGGGTTAAAACATAACATTTCCTAAAATCATTTTTATTGCATTTTCAGCTATTAAGGGAATTAAGGGGCTTTTTAGCTTCCATTCAATTATTTAAGAACTTCAAAAACACTGGACTACACTGAAGTCAAATTAGTAGTTTCCAAAAAAAATGTACAGCTCTTCAAAGCAGGCAATTTTTTCCACTTTCTTTTCAGACACTGAACTAATTATTTCTCCTGGTTTAGCAATCTGACTTACTTTAAAGATATGCTGTTTAAGTTTTACTCATCATAAGTTATTTAAATAGATTATTGGAAGTCATGTCTAAACATATGCTGTCATAGTTTCAAGTTTAAGTTTTAATATGTTTACATTTACAAGGAAAGATGTATGCAAAAGACAGTCAAATTGCAGTAAAACATATATCTTAAATAAATGATTAATTTATTTTGCCTCACAGCCAGCAGTTATGACACAGACTTGCAATCAGTAATGCATGCACAGTGGCGTATGGAAAGACCTGTACTAAGACACATTTTGTAGGATAACCACAGTCCTATATCACCTTCCCTAATGAAAATTTAGACACCAAAAATATTCTAGCTAACATGCTTAGCATAAGAGGATATCTAGTTTACAGGTCAGCTCAATTAGTGCTGCAAAAATCAGTTATTTGTCTAGGTTTCACTTTAAGATCAAAGAGAATGATTAAAAACAAAGTCATCTTGACAGCTTTCTAAGAGGTCATGGAAACTATTATCTGAGAAATAGTTACTAATGCTGCCTATTCCTAAATTTAATGATTTTAGAGTGTTTCTGTTCCAGGACAGAGTAGTTACTTTCTCCAAAACTTGAGCATAATACAAACTTCTTACTTAGAACCTTACCTAGATGTACAAAACCACTCAGAAAGCAAATACCAAGACTGGAAAAAAAACAAGGGCATAAACACTGAAAAATATATCATTCATTTTAACGGTAGGTTATTTGACCTCGTTTATTCTTTTCCAAGCCCGCAATATTAAGAAGAAACAGCAGAAATCAGATGTGGCCTAAGAAAGGCAATTCAAAGGACAAGTAGCAAGGTGTGGCTTCTGTTGGAATAAAAAAATATTTTATTATTTGCAATGAAGGATGGTCAGGTTTAAAAAGTGCTATATAGAGACCGCAGAACTAAATAGTCAGAGTTAGGAAAAAAAGTTTAACCTATGGAAGTTTGTTCCATGGTCGCTCAATACAAGGCATCCCACTGTAGAATATCGATGATTTAGTACATTAAACTCTGGCCAAAGGAGAGTTGCAAAGTTGAGACATGAATACCTTCTTTACTGCAATAGCAAGCACCATGTGCAGGTCACTTTTTGGGTCAAGCATACTAAAAGCAGATCACAATCGATGTCTCATGAGGCTTCTCATGAGAGGATGAGATGCAGAGGGCTGAGTGCCTGCTCCAGCAGACCAAAACTGGCCAGCCAAAAGCCAGCCCTGTCTAGATATTGCCTAGCTGTTTCTTTGGCAGGGATTAAGGAGCTGGGTACAGAACTGTACAGACATAACCAAGCTGTTCCCTCTGGTGCACATGGTGCCAGTGCAGGCACTTCTCTGCCTTCCTGGGCCAGGCATTCAGGTAGCTTAAACCAGCTACCTGCATGTTTGCAGAGGCAAAATAGATGTACTGTAATGTCCTAAGGTGCATTATCCAGAAAATGATGGTGCCACTTCAGGGGCAGGATTAACATGATTAGCTTTGTGGTCGCTGGAAGGAGAGACACTCAAGGGATGCTGAATAACATTAAGCAGGAGAGACAATGAAAGCTTAATTTTTGCTGCCCTGAAAGCAAATGAGCATCATTTCTAGTGCCCCATGGAATTGTTTTCTCATGCCTCGCATTTGACATATGTCCCAGAGAGACACTGTGCTCCCACAGTGCACATGAAGCCATGGAGAGCCCCGGATGCTCAGCGACACTTAGCATCCAGCTCATTGCAGGTCACATGTCAAGGTCCTGGCAAGCTGAGGAAAAGCTTGAGAGAAAGCTGTGATCCTAGAATAACTAGAGCAGCATCTTCTAGGATATCTCTACACCATGGGAAAGGGATGACACAGATATCCCTCATCCTTCAAAACCGCAACAAGTAAGCCGGTGTGACAGAGCAGAGCTAAGCAAATGTATCAGCCTATGTCCAAGAAAAATGTACTTATATTTATGCAGTTCTGTGCCCAAACCACGAAGTCCTGCCTCCCAGTATGGCCAGATGGCTGAGAGTCATCTGCAACTACCAAAGCCTTTACACACTTATTTTAATCATGCTGATGAGATAAGTTCTCCTCAGATTTTAAGGAGCTTCAAATTTGTCTGTTTCCTGTATTTCCTGCCACTTATCTTTTCACAAGACTATTCCCCCATGCCCTCGAAGGGCTAAATCCATTAAAATATGCAGATGGTTTGAACGGATTCTCTGTTATTTTATTTTTCAAGGAGACTGCAATCACAGGTCACCCTGTAGCCATGGATATTCTAGGTTACTGGTGGGTACAGTTTTATGTGATAATGAAGATACCGCTGT
Organism: Psittacula echo; assembly: GCF_963264785.1. Taxonomy (NCBI): domain Eukaryota; kingdom Metazoa; phylum Chordata; class Aves; order Psittaciformes; family Psittacidae; genus Psittacula; species Psittacula echo. The sequence goes on from NC_137737.1 coordinate 124,465,858, forward strand.
TTGTCCAGAGACACTCTCAAATAATGGAAATCAACACAGATCCTCATTCAATAAAATAGAAATTGTCACCATTTTGCTGTGCTTCCGCCAGAGCAACATATGGTAGCACAGCTGACAAATATAATCTTTTCCTTTTTTTTTCAATTTCACATGCACATTTCATTTTGCAGAATACTAAGACTTTACATAAATTGTCTGTTAACCCCTTGCAGTCATAGCATTTGCTGCTTGGACTGCTTTGAGCTCTTGAATACTTGAAAGCTGGAGTTAAAACACAGTCAACAGTCAGGGAATGGTTCATGCCTTCAGTATGTAGCCTACTTGCACCTTCACAAGGAAAATCTGCTCTTTTTTACCTTCTCCCCTGCCCAAACTTGCTTTTTATGCAGAAACGGCTTACTCGAGCTGTATGAAAGCTTACTGATATAGTAGAATGATACTCAATTAACTTGCTGCTTCTTTACATGTTGTTCAATGCCATAAGCTAAGTCATACATGCCCAAGCACTTTACATTGGTGTAACTCATTTCCTCTGGTTGTACCAATTTGATTGTTTAAAATGGAACCGTGTCCACTCTGCAATGCCAGTTTCAGATACTTTATTTGTTAATTTTGTGCGCACTCAGATCAGATTTCCCCCATTCTGGGCAGATCATTCCCAGTGCAATAACCTTGCTGGTGCTTGGTGGCCTTTTCTCCAGCGGAGTGACCACAAAGATTCTTGTGTCTAGAGGAAACTCATGAGTTTTCCTCACTCCTCACTGGAGTTGATTAATTCATGATACTCATGCCAGCTTTCAGCCCTTGTCCATTCATCCAGGTGATAAACTATGAAAGCTCCACTCATAATTTGCACAGATACAAACAGGATTTGCTTGAGTTTGAAAAGGGTAGGAGGATGTCTTTGCTTTTTCACAGGGCTTCTGGCATCCAGTAATAAGACTCAGGGCTGCAGAAGGCATACAGAGGAGGTATTCACACTGTCTCACTAGAAGTAGTAACTTGGTTGTGTAAATTAGTCTAAGCTAATTTACTCCCACCCTGAATCACCCTCTGGAGGATCCATTCTCTCTCTGCTGAATATATAGGGAACCCAGAGAAACTGGTTCTTAATTTCTGTATCATACAAGGAACCTAAAGCTGAGGAAAATTAGCGCCCTCTAACAAGGATGGCTCCATTCAGAAGCAGTAGTTTTGTATGGGGTACAACTCAGGGGACACAAAAATGAGTCAGCATGACTGTAAAGCAGAGAAGCTAGCGGTAAGGTAAAGTTGCTTGTTCCAAGGAGGATTACCTACAAAGAATAAAGCTGCTCATTTCTTTGGTTTAAAATCAGATGGCCTCAATTGCAATTGACTTTCTTGGTATGGCTTTACATACGTACCCAGCGTAATGTCTGACACAGTTAAGGCATAAATCATAGCTCTGACCACTTCCTAAACACATTTGCCTCCAATTTGTAAGCAGAAAAGAAAAACCTGCTTTTCACAAATGTCATTTGCTTCCTGACAGTTTGCAAATGTATACTCCAACAAACAGTTGCTTTTGAAGACTGAGAGCACCTGCACAAGCTAGAAGGGAAGAGTGGGGGTTGAATCACAAACTTCTGACACACAAGCTAAATATTCCACAATTAAATGTTGACACCACACACTTCAGGCTGCTAATCTGAAGTGCAACAAAAAAAATATGAAAGAAAGTCTATACAGGCTAAAACTAAGATTTAAATATGACTTAACCACTTGTACAGATTAAGTTGGTTTTACATGTTTTCCTCAAACATTCATTATTAGCTAGCAGCAGCACATCAAAACTGATAGGGACCTTTGGGATGACTCAATGTGTATGTTTTAATGAAGTATTGATACTTTGGGATACCTGAAAACCTGAGTTCTCTGTTCATTACTCAGATTCTCAGCTGACTGGAGGTAAGTTTTGCCTAGAGTAGAAAGGTCTCTGTCACAGTAAAACACAGCCTCACTAATGGCAACCAACATCAAAATATTTGGCACTGTCAGAAGAGGCTGATTTTAAGGGGAAAAAAAAAGAGTTGCTGAAGACTTTGATTTTCACTTAAATTAGTGTTTTGGAACTTGCTGTTTTGTTAGGAGACACATCTTGAGCATTGCTTACTTTTTATGCCGTTCATTTCACAGATTGATACTTTCATATCATATCTAAACAAACTATCAGATCCCATCTCCATGAAAAACTGTATCATACTTTATTACATACTGTAAACAAAACCTTTTTGGGGAAAGAGGCACATTATGTCTTTTACAAATCACTGCATTTTTCCGGATGTACGGTATGTTAGAAAACTGACACAAAAGATGTGAATTGAGTTAACGAGCCCTGCTATATTTCCACCAAAATGGGCTGTTGGTTCATTTGAATAACTTTGACCTTTTCTGTTTATTGCATTTCTAAAATAAACCAACAAACCACACGCCCAAAAAACCCACAAAAAATAATCCATAGCCAATCATTATGATGACCATAAGTCTACTCAAGCACCTTGACAGCTGAATCACCATCTCACATCAAGAGATTTAGCCTTGGGCATCTGGCTGCTCTGACACACATTAGTTGGTCCTTTTTACACATTAAATGTCTTTACAGTTTTCATATTTATTCTGTATTCACAAACTCCATCTCTGCTTTGTTGTAGAAGGGGAAGCTAAGATACATACTGGATAATGAACAACATTTACACCTTGAAATTCTTTGCTATATTTAAGATAAAATTAGACAAAAAGGGAATGCTTAAATTTTTGGCATACTACACGTACCATATATGTGGGAGAGAACAAAAGCCTGATAAAAGCCTAGAATTATAAAATTCACAGTTAAGTTTCCTTTTCAGTCACACTGCAGGAAGGAAAAGTGAAGGAAAGGTGAGAGAGAAAACCCAAAAGGACATTAAGTCCCCCATATTTTGCATTCCCAGGCTTTTGTCATCTTGTGCTTTAGAAGAACATTTTTTTCTAATAAGATGGGAAAAATACCTTTGCGAAACAGAAAAATTCACACACGGGCCTGGATTCAGAAACCTGACTCACTTCACATGGGAATAGTCCCAACTGGTTTCATCTTCTAGTTATGAGTTCAGTGATAGCCACTTTAGCTGACTTACTCATGCAAACAAACATTATTCCAAGTGAGCAGAGACTGTAGACTGGAAATGTCCCCCCACTGAGCTCTGGCCAAATGGAAGAGAAAATGGAGAGAGGCTGAAATGTGAGCACTGAAAGTCGCTTTTCAAGGCAAAGCTCAGGGGAATTTTTCAATATAGTCAAAAAATCTATTTAGCAGTCTTTTGCCTTTTAAAATCTCTGGAAGGAAAATATAATATGTCTTAGATTCTACCTCCTTGCCAAGATTTGTATACCAGGAATAAGAAAGAAGAAATCATAGCAGGAAGAAATGAATGAAAACCCTAATGTATTAGCTTGGTCAGACCGCACTTCCTGACTGCAATCAGTCAGGTTTTTCTGACTTTGAAAAGCTTTTCCACTAGAACCCACACAAAATCTTTACTTCTTCTTCGTCTCTACGGTATTCTTATCCATAGCTATGTTTTTTGCAGACAAAGCTGGAGACTACAAGCTGCAAAATGCATTGTTTTTCATCAACTGAATTAATTAACAAATCTAGATACCAGGAATAAGGCTGGTAAATCTTTTTACCTATGTTTATTAATTTAGACGGCAGGCAAACCACATTCTACTTCTTGAGAGTTAATATTTTGCCTTCAACTAATATGGCATGGTTGCATCTTGGACTCTTTCCAGTACTGGATATGCATGAGCAAGGCAAGATGCGCCATCCCTGGAGGCATTCAAGGCCAGGCTGGATGTGGTTCTGGGCACCCTGATCTAGTTGAAGATGTGCCTGCTCATTGCGAGGGGCTTGGACTAGATGACCTTTGAATGTCCCTTCCAACCCAAACAATTCTATGGTTCTACGATTATGTATGGATTTATTATTTCTACTCCCACATGTGGATGAGTCTCAGAGGAGCAGGGTGCAGAATGACAGTTAAGGTATTTTAGACCCTTAGTTCATGTGTCATGAACTTTTCAAGCCAGTGCTGAGGCTGCAGGACAGTTCCCTCAGGGTACATCTCACACAGATCGTGGGCTTTGTCTGAGAAATGGCTGGCTTTTCTGCTGTGTACAGTGTGGGTCTGAGGAGCAGAGCTTCTGTACGTTTCTGCAACTGCTTAGCCAACAGTGGTATCTTAAATTTTCCTTAAAATGAAGAGGAGGCAAATACATGGTGCTGATCTCTCTATTACCACAGGAGAACAGTGTTGCAGAACTGAAAATGGGAGAGAGCTGGCAAAGAGAATCCACATGATTCTATCCATATGAACGTTATCACTGCATGAACATGAACAGCTCAGAATAAGTGGATTTAGTCTTCATGCCCTCCTCATAAAATGTTGTTGATTTAGGATTGCAATTCATTAAGTTAGAAATATTCTTTATTCCAGAGGACAATGTGTGTTGATCACTCCCTTCCCACTGAAAAAAAACAGGGATGACGGACGAGAAAATTTTTAAGGCTGCACCACCTCACAGGGAAGTATTAGGTCTTGAATAAAAAGTACCAGCACATCTACGCTAGGGAAGGAGGGAGAGCAGTACTCCACCTACTCTCTCATAACCCTGCTGAGTCATTTTAGTTTGAAGCTTGCAAATTTCTCCAGTTTTCTGGGAAGGAAAAAGAAAGAATGAAAAGAAAGGAAAGGAAGGGAAGGGAAGGGAAGGGAAGGGAAGGGAAGGGAAGGGAAGGGAAGGGAAGGGAAGGGAAGGGAAGGGAAGGGAAGGGAAGGGAAGGGAAGGGAAGGGAAGGGAAGGGAGGGGAGGAAGGAAGGAAGGAAGGAAGGAAGGAAGGAAGGAAGGAAGGAAGGAAGGAAGGAAGGAAGGAAGGAAGGAAGGAAGGAAGGAAGGAAGGAAGGAAGGAAGGAAGGAAGGAAGGAAGGAAGGAAGGAAGGAAGGAAGGAAGGAAGGAAGGAAGGAAGGAAGGAAGGAAGGAAGGAAGGAAGGAAGAGAAAATTTGGTATAAGAAAGTTTTGGATCCACATATCTTCATTTTCAGAAGTATCTTCAAGTACCATTGCTGAAGGCTTCACAAACTCCTAACTCTCTGCATCAGGCACTGATTTCTGTGGTCCACAACCCTAACCATAACTGAATAAAAGAGTCCAGAGACTGTCTCCCATCAATCAGCATAAAGGACTTTGCGGATCACTGTTCAACACAATCCATCAGAAATTGAACAAATCCTTAAGCAGAGCTCCTCAAAATTTTCTGATTATAAGTGTTTCAGTCATACTTTTTAAATTGATGTTTTTATTTTCAATGAAAGACATGGATAACAAAAAAAAACAAACCTTCACAAATTTTCAGAACCAAAGGTCAGCCTGTACAAGTTTTAACTGTTCCTCTAGGTAAATGGCAAATGCTTCCCTAATACAGCATTTCTCAAAACCGATCATATATTTTGCTTGACAGCATGATCACTGTTCAGATCTGAAGATACTCAGTTCGGAGCATGGAGAAACTGTCTTATTTTTCTAGTAAGTACTACTGCAATTTTCCAACTTGGTATGATTGTCAGAGAGAGCTTAGGCAAAATAAAGATATATAGTGCAAAATATGCCATACAGACAGCAAGGGAGAATTTTTCAGACACCACTGAATCTTATTAAAATGTGAGAGGGCCCAAATTATCAGCCAAATCCAACTCCAGGAAATACGTGAGACTTCATTAACACCTGTGACGGTATGTTTGTAATAACTTTCACCTGGTTTATGCACATCCAGGTTGTTCTTTCCCCCATTTATTGCCTCTGCAATGTTAAAAAGTGAATCAATGTCCACAGGTGAAAGTTCTGCAGCAGAGCTGCTGCTTCTTTTCTGCTTCAGCCTCAGCAGGAGAAGCTTCCCCACCTGACACTGCAGGGACCACCACCAAGGGAAATTGAATTTCCATGCCTATTCAGTCCCAGGTCTGCATGCTGACAGTGCCAGCACCAGCTCCAGTTTGTCTCTGCAGAGCGCTCACCGCTGCAACATCAAGGGCTGCTACCAAGGGATGAGGAGGTAGGTCTCCTGTGGGTAATGTTTTGAGGAGTAAGTAGCTTACTCTAAGATAGTCAACACGTTGCAGAAAAGCTGCTTGCTAGACATCATGTGAACAATCATTGGCCACTATTGAATTAAGCTCTGTTTAAGCCTAAAAGATACATTTGAGGGACTATGCATATATTTTCGGTTTCTATCAACCATTTACTCCTTTCTGTGGCAGTTGTCCCTCTGCACATGCACACCCCATTAGATTTTTCTTTTTTTATTTTCATTAACCTGCCAAAAGATAATCTAGAAATCCAAAAGAGCACTGGCATCAGGACAGTCAAGTGATTCACACTTGACAGTGATGTTTAAAGTTTAGCTTGGCAAATACATACTGTAACTGCTAAGCAAAAGCATTCAGTGCAGATGAAAAGGGACGTCTTTCTTCTCCCTTATCATCGTGGCTAAATATCCCCTTTTTGTAAAACATAAAACAGTTAAGTTCTATGCTAAGGCACGTACACACTTTGGAAAGGTAATTTGAAAGCGAGTTGAGCCATGACAAATAGGGACAGCTGGCCTAATTGAATCATTTGATCTAAGACAGCTCAACTTGGTTATCCTCACTGCAGCCCACATTGATATTAGCAAGTGAATCATTAGCCATGAAATCATGTCGACTTTCCCGATGCAGCGTTCTTGACATGACAGGGAACGCAGTTTGCCTTTCATTACAGCACCAATGAGTTCTTCAGTCTGTCACGAACGGAGGAAAGAAAAAAAAAAAAAGAAAAAGGAAAAAAGGTGTCTTGAAAACTTTTAGCCTCAGCAACAGAAAGTAATTTGCTTTTATGTACATATAGAGCAGCTAAAGGAGGAAAGACCCTTTTGCTGGGTCTCAGGTTTTACCCAATAGCCTCAGTGGTAAGCCAGCACACCCCAGCCTCCTGTGGCAGGCACTGTTTGCTGGTGGTACAACAGGTCACCATTTAGTAACTATTTCCTTATTTCCTAGGGCTTATTTATTTTCCTTGTGCTTCTGTGGATGAGAGAGTCTGCCGTATCATATGCATTTGTACAGGCTGTTTCTAGCAGTCACTTCTTATGTCATAACTCTTTTGTATATTAATTAATATCAGGCTAGAGCCGAGTCTTTGGCATACGGACCACAATTTTTGGCTGATCTAAATGCTAACTGGACTGTTCCTAATCTAACTCACATATCGTGTATCTTAGCACAAAAATAATCACCAGAGTTATTTCCCAAATATCTCCAAGGTATTTATGAAGAGATATCACTCTTTAAGGTCCTTAATTTGCAAAATAATGGGCTTATCCAGCTGCCATTGAATGGAATGGAAATTTTCTGTGGGAACAGAGCCAAAGCCAGATCCCAGGCTTTTTAACAGGCATAGGTGGACAAAATTACCTCATGGTTTAGGTTAGGTTATTGGTGGCAGGACCAGACAAACATAATTTGGGCAAAACTGGGAGCCTGATGAAATTTGGATAATGTCCAATTAAGGAAAAGCAACAGAAGCAATTTTCTTTTTTTTCTATTTTGCAAGTCAGAGATGTGCCAACATTGGATGGGGACAAGATTCAAACCTTGGAAAAGAGAACTACCACATCTTATCTTGCCAATAGTGGTCTAAATAATATCTCTGTAATCTAGCAGGAAAAGTAGAAGAAAAAAAAATAAGCATAGGAGCAGGGGTATTTATAAACCAAAACCAGTCAATAAAGACAAAGTTAAAACTAGAAAATCTGATAATGACCGAAAAATCTTGTTTCCTTTGTAGCGGGCTGCTTTATAGGCGGCTTTCTTCCACCTAAAATACAAAAGATAGGTGCAAAGATTTTGTTTAAAAATCTGTTTTCCTGTAACAAGTAGCTATCAGTTTGGTTAGCAGGGCTCATTCCATCCCAAATGTGGAGTTACATTCTATGTCATGAAGGTTGAGAAGTGATCATTATTTACCAGAAGGGGAAAACCTTGCCAGCTTGCCTTCTGGAGAGATGGAAATATAACAGTAGCAAATGTGTAGGAGCTAATCAACATAGAAATTAGTTGTACGGAAGGGGCACAGAATTTTTTTCATGAAGAAAAAGAAATAAAACACTGAAAAATTTTTGAGTCATTGACACCAATGTTTTTCTCAATTTTTTCATTAAAAGGCCTTTGCCAGGATAGCTACTTAGGTTCAGGGCAGAATTTCTGTTCAGTACAAATCAGCCAGTGCTTAGAAAATTCATCTGACTGAGTTAGCGTCAAAACTGTTTGGTTATAATGGAGTAGTAATCCTTAATTGAGCTTTTTTGGTGTGAATAACTATATAAATCATAGAGAAGTCAGCTATTTGTCTATTCTGGTGATTAAACTAATCACCTGGGATGTGGGAAACCTGTGTTCAGGCCTCCCCTGTGCCTGATAAACCATGTTTACACTTCAAATACTGCTAGTATATCTCTGTGGTGTTTCAGAGTGTGCAGAGGGACGGGCACATCAGCCTGGGAAGCATTTCTCATGCTGGATCTGAATTCATAAATCCTGCACAGGTGCTGTGCTGCAGCCAGCAATCCTGGCCCATTCTTGGCAAATCTGAAGCCTATGTGATCCAAGCAGGGATGCCAGAGCTCAGGTATCTCTATGCCATGCGCCACTTCATGTGTAAAAGCAAGATCAGCTATATGGAAAACCACTTCCAAGAGATGTGTCTCTTAAAAGCCTCCAGAAATTGAGCCACCACATTTCCCATATGTAAACTGTCCCATGCTTATGCCTTCCTCTCATTAGAAAGATTTATTCACTCTTCAACATGAATCTCAGCTGCGTAACAGCTTGAAGACTGTTGTTATATTTCCCTCAGTCTTTCAAATCAAGATGAAGACATCCCTTATTTTCCTAGCTACTTGGCAAAGATAGGGCTGAGGTAAGTCTGTAGCACTAAGTTATGTATTTTTTAAGTAGTTTGTTGTTCTGAGGTAGAAAAAAAGTAGCATATATCAGCTAAGGTTTGGAAAGGGATTACATTCTCACCCTTTGCAAGTCAGGGCTCTAGTGAGATATACTTAAGAGTTTTCTGCCATTGCTCAAGATTTCTACCAACTGATGAGCTGATGTGTCATATTTGTTGAGATGTTAGTTTGTCTGCAAGAAAGGCACAACGATTATATGTAGGTCAGCCCAAATATGTGTCAATGAAACTTTCATAGCAGCATTGTTTTGCATTCAGTATATGTCAGCATGCCACAGAAAAGTTGGTTCTGAAAGATTTTATTAGTTCTGAAGTTTTTCATTAGCAGTGTATACGTGCATGTCTATAAAGTATATTAGATTCTCACATTTCCTAGGGAAAGGAAAATGTATATTTCAGAAATTTCCAGAATAGGCTCAGCTGCCTTCTTTAAAACATCAGGAAAGTGACAGTCGCTCTCCTGAGCTTTCCCAAAGCAACCTATGCACAAGCCTTCTGTTTTTTGAAAAGTACATTTCCTGCCTTTCTAAAACACAGAGCAACCCCATTTTATTCACTTTGGACTGTTCAGATGATAGTAGGCTTTAAACCCATCAAAAAAACCCATGACTATTTCCACCCTGAGCTGCAATATGGTTTCTCAATACACAATGCCAGCTGCAAGGAAAAACATTTCTCTGCCAACCCTTTCAGACTGGCTGCTTAAGTAACTGGAAACTGAGTTAGTAAATGGTGAATAAGATGTCTAGTCTGTATGGATCACATCACTAAAAAGCTTTTGTGGGTACATGAACACATATGAGCGCATTTGTAACACAGATTTATCTCCCATTGATGCCAACTCCAAGCATTCAATGAGTCTGCAGTCATAAGACCAGCTAAAAATTAATAAATGTTATTTATATCTAAATATATATTTGACTATATAAAGGAAAAATACTGAACCTTCAGATGAATGAAATGGGTTAATTGCCATTGACCTTTATGCGGATGTTGTATTTGGAGAGCAACTCCATCTATTCAGCTCAGCCAGCCAAGCTCCTCTTGATTTTTCACCAGTATAGAAGTGGGAAACACACAGGAGCAGAGTAGACTATTCCCTTACTGCACATGCTGCACAACGTTTCTAATGCTTGACAATATTAATTTTTTTCTTTTTATTTCATAAAAAAAAATCTTGAAAAATAACAAGCATTGGTTTTCTGCACCTTTCGACCCTCATTTTCTACTAAATTTCTGGGGGTCTTTTAAAGCCAATTTAGAATCATAGAATCATAGAATAGTTAAGGTTGGAAAGGACCTTAAGATCATCTAGTTCCAACCCCCCTGCCATGGGCAGGGACACCCACATTAAACCATGCCATCCAAGGCTCTGTCTAACCTGGCCTTGAACACCACCAGGGATGGAGCATTCACAACTTCCCTGGGCAACCCATTCCAGTGCCTCACCACCCTCACAGTAAAGAACTTCCTCCTTATATCCAATCTAAACTTCCTCTGTTTAAGTTTTAACCTGTTACCCCTTGTCCTATCACTACAGTCCCTAACGAAGACTTTCTCCCCAGCATCCTTATAAGCCCCGTTCAGATACTGGAAGGCTGCTAGGAGGTCTCCACGCAGCCTTCTCTTCTCCAGGCTGAACAGCCCCAACCTTCTCAGCCTGTCTTCATACGGGAGGTGCTCCAGTCCCCTGATCATCCTCGTGGCCCTCCTCTGGACTTGTTCCAACAGTTCCATGTCCTTTTTGTGTTGAGGACACCAGAACTGCACACAATACCCCAAGAGAGGTCTCATGACAGCAGAGTAAACAGGCAGGATCACCTCCTTTGACCTGCTGGTCACGCTCCTTTTGATGCAGCTCAGGATACGGTTGGCTTTCTGGGCTGCGAGCGCACACTGAAGCCGGCTCATGTTCATTCTCTCATCAACCAACACCCCCAAGTCCTTCTCTGCAGGGCTGCTCTGAATCTCTTCTCTGCCCAACCTGTAGCTGTGCCTGGGATTGCTCCGACCCAGGTGTAGAACCTTGCACTTGGCATGGTTAAACTTCATAAGGTTGGCATCAGCCCACCTCACAAGCATGTTGAGGTCCCTCTGGATGGCATTCCTTCCCTCCAGTGTATCAACCGAACCACACAGCTTGGTGTCATCAGCAAACTTGCTGAGGGCACGCTCAATCCCACTGTCCATGTAACCAACAAAGATGTTGAACAAGACCGGTCCCAACACCGATCCCTGAGGGACACCACTCATTACCGGTCTCCAGCTGAACATTGAGACATTGACCACAACTCTTTGCGTGCGGCCATCCAGCCAGTTCTTTATCCACCAAGTGGTCCACCCATCAAATTGATGTCTCTCCAATTTAGAGGCAAGGATGTCATGTGGGACAGTGTCAAAGGCTTTGCACAAGTCCAGGTAGATGACATCAACTGCTCTGCCCCTGTCCATCAGTTCCGTAGCCCCATCATAGAAAGCCACCAAATTGGTCAGGCAGGATTTCCCCTTAGTGAAGCCATGCTGGCTGTCACCAAGCACCTTCTTGTTTTTCCTGTGCCTTAGCATGCCTTCCAGGAGAATCTGCTCCAAGATTTTGCCAGGCACAGAGGTGAGACTGACTGGTCTGTAATTCTCCAGGTCATCCATTTTCCCCTTCTTGAAAATGGGGGTTATATTTCCCTTTTTCCAGTCATCAGGAACTTCACCTGACTGCCATGATTTTTCAAATATGATGGCCAGTGGCTTAGCAACTTCATTTGCCAGCTCCTTCAGGACCTGTGGATGGATTTCATCAGGTCTCATGGGCTTGTGTACGTTTAGGTTCTTAAGATGGTCTCAGACCAGATCCTTTCCTACAGTGAGCCTAAGGTCTTCATTCTCACAGTCCCTGCATCACTTTTAGGAATGTCCTCAACAAATATAATTATTTACAGTGTTTTCTCAAAAAATACATACAGCTTCACTTTTTTGATGCTAAAAATCAGCCAAAAAACTCAGTCAGCTTTAGGGATTTCCTTTAAAAACCTTTTAAAATTACAGAGACAACATTGGACCCGATTTCTTCATCTGTCCAATTTCCTCTAACCTAAAGATGCAAGATTTATTTAGTACTTAAGAAACGTGAATGTTTGCTATCTTGGAAGAGTCTGATTTAGTAGCTTGTTTCAGCTTGAACCACAGTAATGTAATGCTTTTATTCACTGATGAATTTGAGCAGTACAGCGTTAATCACTCTCACTACCGTATGTCACATGAATAATCAACAAATCCCAATGATACATGTTCCTAGATCCTGTAGAGTGCCATTCATCACCAACGTAGACCCTGTTTATTCTTGACATGTCTTATTTGTGCAGAATAAGCAGGGAATTTACTGCATAAATAATGCTAGATAGATATCATTTAAACCAAACTACAGGGAGTTTGAAGCTATTCAGAAACACATATGTCTGGAAGAGGTAGAAAAGGTGGGAAAGTGGAACTTGAGCAGCAATCATAAAAATACATTTCACTTATTTATAACTTTCAACAGTAGGCTGGTGAACTGTTTAAGATGGTTCCTACTACTTGTGTATGTCATTGGATTTCTTATGTTATTAGTTTCAACTGTAGTTCACTCACCCAGCCTCAGTTTTTAAGGGTTTTATTTTTTTATAACTTAATTTCTGTTTCATTACCTGAGTGTATAAAGACAGTTTTATTCTTTGCACAATGTTGTGATGGTGGCAGTAAAACAGGTGCCGAACAAAATGGTGGGAATTCAAGCGACAGCAGTGCCGCTCCCTACCTCTCATACTGCCTCATATTTCCTAATCTACTGGAGCTGGGTTCTGATCTGCAAGCTGGTAGAAGCAGTGCAAATCTAGCTCCAAGCTTCTGTCTCCTAAGGATTTCAAATGGGATTTCAAGAAGAAATAATCCAAGTAACAGTATCTGTCTTAATACTGAAAAACAGCAAGAGCGGATTATGAAGCCCTGGCAAAATGGCACATATCAGGTAAATGTAGCCAGTTTTACATGTGAGGCTGAAATCAACCTGTTTGCCAACAGGGAGGATTTATCTATACAAAGGTGACTTATGGCAAGAAAAGGGCAAAAACCAGATAAATATTGAAATGACACATTTGTGTCACCAAAACCTCTCAAAGAGATCTGACTCAGGCACTGCCATGTATGAGACATAAATTAGACATTTGGTAATCCCTCAGGAACAGCATGGAACTGTAACTAACTCTCATTTTTCTATATGTCGAGTCTTTTCTGAGGTGAAAGCTTGTCCCAAATTTCAATAGTAAACTAAATGGGGTTAGTTGCAGTTAATAAAAAGACAGAACTACAGGAACATGACCAGTCTATGAAAGGACAGCTTGGTACTTCATAGTTTCACTGGAAAAGTCCTTCAAATGGTCTTGAAGAAGTCTGCCTACAAGCTCTGCAGCCCAGCCTGGGACAAAGTAGCTCATCCTGCCACAGATAAACAACTTTATTTAGAAATTTGAGGGCTATTAAGCAAGGCAAATTTCCCTAGTGAATCAGCACAAATTTGTTAATCCAGGTGTTACTCTAATTGTGATTCATTGGGGATAGGAATTTTGTTCAATGGTCCTCAAACTTACACTTTCATTTAGGGCTGTGCTACAAACACAAGACTGGGAACTGCAAGCTGGCTTAAAAGCTTGTTTATTTCCTTATATTTTGCCATTATTTGTACTTACGTGTGTTAGTTATTCTGAGTTTAATTTTCTAGTTATAACGAGGTTGTTCACAGTCAGATTTGCCCCTCTAATCTCCTGTACCTGCAGTATTATACTTCTTATTTTCCAATCATAAAGCAATATTTAAAAAGAGGAAAATCAACATCTGATCACAAAACAGGACTGGGACATTACTCAGTCAGTGCAGATTTTACTATCACAGATAAACATGCAACTTAAGTCTTCCATAAACTATTCCCACTCCAAGTGAAAAATACGTTTTCTTCCTTTGCAGCAGAAGAATGTTTAAAACACCCACTCCTGCTCTAAGTACCTTGCCTAAGTTTCCTGTTGCATCTTTCTTACCACACTATTGACTCATCATAATCTTTATCTTCAACATAGAGTCATAGAATAGTTACGGTTGGAAAGGACCTTAAGATCATCTAGTTCCAACCCCCCTGCCATGGGCAGGGACACCTCACAGTAAACCATGCCACCCAAGGCCTCATCCAACCTGGCCTTAAACACCACCAGGGATGGAGCATTCACAACTTCCCTGGGCAACCCATTCCAGTGCCTCACCACCCTCACAGTAAAGAACTTCCTCCTTATATCCAATCTAAACTTCCTCTGTTTAAGTTTTAACCTGTTACCCCTTGTCCTATCACTACAGTCCCTAACGAAGACTTTCTCCCCAGCATCCTTATAAGCCCCGTTCAGATACTGGAAGGCTGCTAGGAGGTCTCCACGCAGCCTTCTCTTCTCCAGGCTGAACAGCCCCAACCTTCTCAGCCTGTCTTCATACGGGAGGTGCTCCAGTCCCCTGATCATCCTCGTGGCCCTCCTCTGGACTTGTTCCAACAGTTCCATGTCCTTTTTGTGTTGAGGACACCAGAACTGCACACAATACCCCAAGAGAGGTCTCACGACAGCAGAGTAAACAGGCAGGATCACCTCCTTTGACCTGCTGGTCACGCTCCTTTTGATGCAGCTCAGGATACGGTTGGCTTTCTGGGCTGCGAGCGCACACTGAAGCCAGCTCATGTTCATTTTTTCATCAACCAACACCCCCAAGTGCTTCTCTGCAGGGCTGCTCTGAATCTCTTCTCTGCCCAACCTGTAGCTGTGCCTGGGATTGCTCCGACCCAGGTGTAGAACCTTGCACTTGGCATGGTTAAACTTCATAAGGTTGGCATCATCCCCCCTCACAAGCGTGTCGAGGTTCCTCTGGATGGCATCCCTTCCCTCCGGCGTATCAACCGAACCACACAGCTTGGTGTCATCGGCAAACTTGCTGAGAGCGCGCTCAATCCCACTGTCCATGTCGCCGACAAAGATGTTGAACAAGACCGGTCCCAACACCGATCCCTGAGGGACACCACTCGTTACCGGTCTCCAGCTGAACATTGAGACATTGACCACAACTCTTTGCATGGGGCCATCCAGCCAGTTCTTTATCCACCAAGTGGTCCACCCATCAAATTGATGTCTCTAATTTAGAGACAAGGATGTCATGTGGGACAGTGTCAAAGGCTTTGCACAAGTCCAGGTAGATGACGTCAACTGCTCTGCCCCTGTCCATCAGTTTTGTAGCCCCATCACAGAAGGCCACCAAATTGGTCAGGCAGGATTTCCCCTTAGCGAAGCCATGCTGGCTGTCACCAACCACCTCCTTGTTTTTCGTGTGCCTTAGCATGCCTTCCAGGAGAATCTGCTCCAAGATTTTGCCAGGCACAGAGGTGAGACTGACTGGTCTGTAATTCCCTGGGTCATCCATTTTCCCTTCTTGAAAATGTAGGTTATATTTCCCTTTTAACATTTTAAGTCTTTTTTTCCCCTACACTTCTCTGCTACATTGGAGGACATGGACCAAGTTAAAACCTTCATAAAATGCCCACTCTGCAGCAATGAACCTGTACAAACACAGCCAACAGACACCATACAGGCGACCAGACATCACAGAACATGGTTGTTGAATGTGACATTGCTGTGTATGTGCAGTGCCAAAGTGATTCAGTGCCTTATTTTCCACATTCCTGTAATTCTGCATATATGAGTAGCAATGATCTTCAAGGAAAAAGTGGCTGGATCTATCCTTGCATATGCACAGAGACATTTAAACTGATTTAAAAACTGTGGAGCATGTGATGCATGTGACAATTCTGCTCCATTGGCATCACCCGTAAAATGCTGCACATAGCTACAGTAACATGTCAAGCTATCACTCAGCATGACGTAAGCATTTACCTCATGGGTTGCAGGTACCTGTCTACTGAATAAACAGATAGTCATGATAGCAACCTTTCTGTTGCACACAACAAGTGTGTCAAAGATAAGGGACTATCTCATCTTTTAATGCCACCTCTCACTCTATTCAAACCTGCTCAGCATAGCTGTAACTTGCTGCCGGATGTTGAAACTACGGTCTCGGATGTAGAGGGTTTGGTTTTCCAGTCCAATTTGCTCTGGTTCAGATGGAAAGTTATTTCAGTATTATTTGCTCAAATGAGCTGTGTAGGAAACGTATTCAGAGATATACCTACATAGGTTTAACTATACAAACAAGACAAGAAAAACTAGTCTTCTCTGGTGAAATAACCCCATGATACTACAAGGAAGAAATTCCCATACTAATGCACTGAACCCAGTATGCAGCAACAGACTTTCAGCTCTCTCCAGTTTCAAGCAGGTTAACACTTTAAAATGTTAGTTTACTTCATGTTTGCTTTAAAGTTGCTATCCCTTTAATACATCATAAATACAATATGAATATAGTGAACTCTGTACTTTTACTCCTGGAAACTTCCCTAAAGATATCACCCTTCACTTTATGCCTTCAGTTTGCTAAAAAAAAAAAAATGTTTGGTATGAATTATCAGACTGAAACTGACAGACTGTTAACATTTATTATAAACAGTTCTTAATGGAATTCATTTTAGTATCACCAATAACAGTAAAAATCATGCAATTGTTTCTTTCCTGTAACACCACCGAAGATCACAAATCATTAGTATTCACTTGAATACGGTGGGGCTTCACATCTTTTCAGAGGCCAAAAAGTAATAATTATATTTTGCTGTGGTGACTTTAGAGTGACTGGAAGTGACCAAAGTATCCAGGCTAGGATGGGAAACACGGAACATTCATGAAAACTGTCCACAGCTTCCTACAAACAAGTGCAGAGTAGAGCCAGGTACCCACCCCTAGCTCTGAACTTTGTCCAGCCCATCCATACCAGCCAAGTACGGATGAAACAAGAAAAGAGAAGGTAGGGTGAAAAAATGGGGAGGAAACTGCATGATATGACAAGAGACCAGCGTTTGAGCAGATGCTGGTAACCACTCACACAAAGCGCCTCTGTGGTGGTTGCTGCCCTCTCCACTCAGCTGTCTCCCCTTTGCCAGCAGATCAGTGTGGCCTCAGGCTCCAGCTGATCACCACTTTCTCTGCTTTGTCTCTGGTTAGCCAAAACCCAGGACAGGTCAGATGCCCTATCTTACTTCTTGGACAAGTTACAGGTTTTGGAAGGATTTAGTAGCTCTGTTCCATATTTGTAAAACAGGAAACACTGTACAGAGGTGTTGTTGCTGTTGTTGTTATTATAATTATTATTATTGTTGTTGTTGCTGCTGTTGCTATTATTAGTAGTATTTTATAGTAGTAGCTTGTGGTTTGATACATGCTTTCCCGCAGCCTGGCAAGAGGAAGTTTTCAGAGCAGCTTACAAATTCATATGTAAAATTAGGAAGCCAGAGGGCCTCAGCAGAGGAAGGGAGAAATGGGGAAATGGCTGTGACAACTGAAAGTAAAATGAGACATAGGGTTTATTTATAATGTTACTTACCTTTTAATGAATTTGCTTTCATGCAAATCCCTGAAACCCCTATTTAAAAAAAAAAAAATGACAATTTCTGCTGGTTTGTACCTGATAAGGAAATAAATAGGAGTTTGTTTCAGACTATTTTTTAGTTGTATCCTTTTTTATGAAGTACCAAAGAATTTTTCTGAGGCTGGAATGGCCCACAAAAAGAGTCAGTCACATGTTCATAACATTCTGCAAGTTTGTCTATAAGTGGAAGTCTAATTGAAGTTTCTTTATACAATATTAGCTAGTAAAGAAACTCTCCTTCAGCCACTTCCACTTTCCGTCATGAAAAAAATTTCCCCAAAACTTAGAAGCAAAAAATCTTACCCACTTATGCCATTCTTTTGAAGTGTATTTGAAATTAGGGGGAAACTCCCTGCTTTTCATTGTCACATTCCCTGTAATCTCCTGGATTGAAGACATTCACTTTCATTTCAAACACAAGCCAGAAGTTGCAGCTGGATTCTAATCACACATTCCTGCAAAAATTTTAGAAATCTTTACCTTCTCTCAGCAACCTAATTTGTTCCTTTATACTGGAAAAGCCTGCTTTCCCTTTGCCTTAAAGAAAACACTGTGGAAGAAATTGGTCCTGTTCTGAACATATTTCACTCAGGTAAGTTGAAAAGTTTGATGCCATTCTGATTGCTGTATCACTAATGATTCACCATAACACACAAATTTTTTGTAATGCTCCTTTATGCCAAAAACCTTTTCTGTCACTGCAGAACCTGAACATCAATAGCTCTATTCAAATCTCAACCAAATGAGGTTAACATCCTAAAATTTGAGAGCTTCATTAAAAGTTAATTTAATATTGTGGGGGGGTTCTAGATTAATTTCAGATTAATTTTCATATGGGTATTTGTGCAGCTCAAGCAGTATCGTTCCTTTCTGTCAGTTCCATCATATGATGGACGGTGGAAAGAAGAAAATGTATAGAGAAGTTGTACAGTGATAAAGTAAGTTGAGGAAGATTTAATTACAGACTATTATTACATATTTTGCCCTGGCAAGCATGAAAAGGTAACATAAATTTGTTAATGATTAGAGTGATAGAAGATACTGTAACATCTTAGATAAATAAAGTGGGCAGTTTGAAATGGCAAAGCAAGGTACATGACTATTATTAATGCTACTGCACTCGCTGTCGCTGCTGAAGTTTAAAAATGGTTTGACAATGTAATATGCTTTATGAACATCAAATGAATTGAATATTTCTACTAGCACAGTTAAAAATACATAAGAAATTTCAGAAAGTGGGTTTATGGGTGCCTGAGGGAAATCACCACAGATGGGTATGGGAATTCTGAACTGTTGTGAAAATTGCTAACACTTGCAAAACACTACCTGAAAGAAAACAGAAAAATATTCTTGCTGCTCCCAGCATAATCATTTATTTATTAGGGATGTGCCATGTATGTTTGGAACTTTTTCGTATGTTTCCAATAGAGTATGTCTATAGGGACAAGATAGAATGAAGCAAGTTAGGGCTTAATATATAATACATTGAGGTTCAGATCCAGAATCTTAGTAATTTTTTGTTTGGACACCTTGTAAATCTGACCTTCCATTGGTAGCAATAAAAACCTAAACTCAGTTATTGGGAGGTTATCTCTGCATAAATGCAACCTGTTATATTTCCACCAGGTACTTAATAGCTGGTCTTCTAGAACTCATTAAGCATCTCATATCCTCATAACAGGTAAATGCATCTGTTACTGACATACATCACAAATAATATCCTAACCAGCCAAGGACTTCAAAATTAGTTCTATACTGTGCCCATTGGAGATGGCAAGAATGGCCACCACTCTCCCCTGAGCTTCCAACACCGAGTCTGTGTGTGATGATGATATTCCATGCTTGCATGTCATCACTCAGTTCTTCTCCAGCATATTCCAGACCCAGGTATTAAGGAGAGCAGCAGTGGCAGCCCAGAGAGCTATGCCACCACTTTCATATCAGGACACTTGAAGTGCACTTCCTAGCGCACAGGAAGGAGTTCTATCAAGAGGAGAGAGACAATATGGTTTTCCCCTTAAGAAGAAGAGCCCACCACATGTGACAGAGACAATGGCTTAAAACACTGACTGCCAAAAAAACACATTGTTTTGATTTGGGGCACAAGAGAGAAGCATAAAGCAAAAATCATTAAATAGCTAGAGCAGGGCAGTAGCTACTACAAAACAATCTGCTAAAAATTGCTATTCACAATAAATCATTCTTATCATTGTACCCTAAGTGCTATCTCATCATAGCTCACGAAATAAAACATTGTCAATCTGAGTAATAATAAAACAAACACTGAAATCATACCACAATATTGACAAAATGTAAGATTATCAACAAACTATTAGAATAGGCCTGTTGACTCAAGCAAATGGAATATAGTAGAACAGCTGTTCACTTTATCCTGCCCATAAAGGAAAACCTCGGTGACTCACTGAGGGCTTTATGAATTACCGGCTTTTTTTTTTCACTCCCTGGTATGAATAGAATTCTTCAGCTCTGTCTCGTGTTCAGCTTGCACTTATCTTGACTCTGCTGCTACAGCAAGTACTATTAAACACTCACTACCTTCAACAAGGAAATGAGATAAGAAAATCACTAATCTATTTTCAAAATTGTTAAGAGCTAGTTAAGTGATTTAGCTTCCACCAACAGGCGGAAAAGAGCCTAAGAGCTTTTGGGAGTCTTTTCAGCTTCTGCATCAAAATGTAAAAAGGTCCAATGGGAGCAGAAATGAGATTTCATTGACTGATGCCAGAAAATATTCTTACTTGGGCTTTCAGGAAGATGGTATGGTAAGAAGCATGACTTAGGGGAAACCACAGCCCAAAGAGTCAATTCTAGATCATTGCAATGATATCAATCATAATTTTCTCCTGTTCAGGAACTTCTAATAATAGAGACATTCTAAAGCAAAGCAGATGCTTAGATCCCTAGGGACTATAGACTTTCTAGATGTTTTTAGCATTGAGTCATGGCATGGTGCAAAGACATTTATTTCCCCAATGACATGCACTTTCTATGAAAAAAAAAAATCTTGTTTTTATCAGTGGTTTCACTACTAAAATGGCATTTAGTATGCTGTGTGCAAAACCCCCCAAATAACCTCTAAAACATTGCATAGCAAAATAGAATATATCTAAATTGCTCCATCATTGCAATTATAAAAAACTACTCAAGGTCGGAAATTTAAACTAGAGGAGTACATTTACATAAGCATGACTGCATCCATTTTTGATGGCTGATACTGAGTAGCACAGTGAAGATCAAGCCCAGAAAAAAGCAAGAACCAACATAACCTGCCTTTCAACACTGCTGCTTTGAGATGCGGCCCAGCAGCTCTCATGAGGAGCTGTGAAGCTGGACATAACATTCTAAAAATTAAGGGGTTTGGGAGAAAGTAAGAGGCAAACAAACAAACAAACAAGAATAAAATTCATAAAGCATCAGTAACTGTACAGGGAGAAAATTCTACCAGTATAGATCAAAACATCTTGAAAACCAAAATCAAATAATTGATGATTAATCAAATGATCAACCAAAATTAAAAGCAAATACTTTTGTAGGTATTTTTATAACATATGTAACATTTTTAGAATTTCTTGTTCAATGTGCATAAATCATGTACTGACGTGTGTTAGCCCACATATGAAGCTGCTGTAAAGCCCAAGTGAGGCTCTTCATCAGGTGGGAGCAACCAGCTAGGTTATGAAATATATCATCCAGTGTTCTATACCTTTCCAGCCATGACTGGGGTGTGTCTGCTGCCATGAACAGCTCAGATTCACTAGTCTGAGCCAACAGAACCTATTTCCATGGAAAACAGAGGTTATCTCCAACAGGTAATTTCCAAGAGCTGGGGAGGCCAGGCAGAGCTCCACCACAACTGAAGCCGGGCGGCCGATCCTCACGTTGCTGCCGGCCGGCTGGGAGCATCCGGCTGGCAGTTGCTAAGAGACAGCACATGCCAACATGGCTTGAACGGAAGCCAGCCGAAACAGCGCGGCTGAGGGAGGCTCACACCCGGAATACCAACTCCTGGCGTCTTTTTCTTCTGCTTCCGTCGGCTCCTTGGCATGGTGGGAGACGGCTTTGATTGGGGAGGCCTTTGCGTGAGCAGCAGCAGCAGCTTTGCCAATTCTCTCTGGTCCCACTTGATAGCATTTATTGATAATAGCAATGTGTTAATTATAGGAGACTCGCTTGCGGACTGTGAATCCAGCAGGAAGGAACACATCGTGGTACAAAACGTTTCCCTCACTGATATGTGCCCACTTACCTATTTTCTTCCCATTTGAATTACTTTTCATTTTCTCTCAATATTGCCACTTCTCCTTTGTGTTTGCTGAGGAGCTAGAGCTAGTCAGATGGCAGAACAGGTCCTCCAGGTGAAAGCATCACTTTTGGCTCTCCACAAGCTCCCTGATGGGGCTGTCAGGCAGCTCTGAAAATCTTCATGAGACTCAAAAGCCTGTTGGAGTTCAGTCTCAAAGCTGATCCCCAAAGATAAACCAGAAACATTTTATTTCAAGTTTCAGATATGCCACTTGTCCATTCTGTTCAGCAGTTACATTCACATAAGCCATAATTAGTCATAGAGTAAGCATTAATGTCATTCTGTCACACAGATCTTTCCAACTGCTGCATAGAATTTTCAGCCAAGAATGTTTCTGACTTTAAATGCAGTGATGGCCTTCATGAACAAGGTTCATGAAAAGTAGGGTTAAGAAGTGGGATAAAACTGAATTACAAGTGTCATACAAAACTAATTTTCTTGAGCAATTGCTCTGTTTTCTGAGCACCACCTTTCTACACAGAGGTTACGAACAGTGCTGGCTCTGCAACAGTAGTTATGCATTCCCCACCATGCGGAGACCCATGTCTTAGCAGCTAGCAAACAGGGAGGAAAGAAAGGTCTCATCCTATCTTGGATTCAACAAAATTCCCTATTAGGAGGAGTCACCTGCATTGGTCACTGAGAAAACTAAAGGTTTCAACAGTCACAAGTCAAATGTGAATTGGCCTCTGAATGCTGGCCTAAAACCTCTGCGTACTGAATTTCTTGTTTTCATCTTTTTTTTCAGGTCTCATTTAAACTCTATCAGAGTTACCCCAGAAGAACAGAGGTAAGGCTCACTATAGGAGGGGTCATGTTCAATTACAACAGTCTGCCTCTCAAAAACCAGTAAACATTGAATTTTCTACCTAAATTTAAAAAACCAAACCAACATGTGCATAGTGCTTCCTGCAAAATATCTATTTGGAAGACAAATTATAACAGTGGAAAAAAGATAAATAAAGCAAGAAGTATTTTAAAATTGTTGTCCACTATTTAGTACATAGGTTACTGCTGATCAAAGTAACATCTTTGGGATATTTCCCCATCATTATTTAATTTTCTGCAACTACCGTTTTCTTCTAAGATGCTATGTGCCCTAATGCAGCACACAAAACAACATGCAGAGTCTTAAACCAGAAATAATAGACATACCATTAGCAAGCCTCTGTTAATATATCTATATAATCACACATCATTCATGAGACTCTCCAAAATAAGGCTTCCTAGGAAGCTAATCTTTCACTCACATACCTAATAATTTTGTCTAAAGCCTACAAGATAGATGTTGTAAGAGCTTTAATAGGCATTTTGTCAGTTCAATAAAATATCTTTTGGGGGTTGCATACTATCTCATAAAATCAAACCTTAAAAATATAAACTAAATGTCCAGGCCTGCAGTTCTTTATCATAGCAGCCCCACTGAGATAAATGAGATGTTACAGTGGCAATGAGATGACAGAATGGACTGTTCATATCCTATGAAGCCTTGCCCTGAAAACATATTTTCCAACTTTATACAGACATAATCTTTAATTCACCCTTGGTTTGGCAACTTCCCCCAGTGGGGAGAGTTACAGATGAAATGACAGTGCAATAAGGACACAGTGGCAGCCTTATTTCTGAATTCACTGGTTTTTGTCAGGTTTTGTTACAATATTAAAATTGCTTAAATCTGGGGGTAGTTTTTCTGTGAAGCAGACAGGCTATTGACACTGTGTGACATGGGTGACTGGGGGAGATTTTGCATGTCACAATATATTTGCACTTTGACTGTTCTACCTATGGATAAATCTGTTTTTAAAAGCTTCAGTTTACATTATGTTCCTGCAGGCCATTTCTTTGAGTTTATGAAGCAAATAATGTTTGGTTTGGCTTGAATTTTTTTGGTTTAACACAGCTTTTAAGGGGTTGGCAGAGAAGGGCTGATGAGGGGTTAAGAATCTCTTTTTGAAGTTGTACAGAATTACCAACTAATGAGTTGATTTCTTTGATGGGTCTTTTATAGTTGGCTGCAGCTGGACAAGAATCAACCACAAAGGGATCTTGATTTTGTTCATCGTTAATTCCAACTCAACAGATGAAGTCTGGCTATCATTGTCACCTTCACAGTTTGCCTTTGTATTATGTGAATCTCATGTACTCAATTAACAGTCTGATTAGCAAGTTCTTGTGCTCTTCAAGTAGCTTTCTTCATTACTGCCAACACATCAGGTCCTTCAAGCAGGATTATAAAAGTGTAATGCTTTTTTGGCAATGACATTATTTATAATGCTAGCATTTAAGATACTGAAGCACACAAGCCAGCAGGGGAACTTAGCAAGGAACTTCAGACAGATATGAAGAATCACAAAGATATGGAGAGACTTAGTTCATTAAAAGTTACCACTGAATTCTTATTTTTCCCTCCTTTGTATAGCAGCGGTGTGTAGCAAGGAGGCTTTGCAACTTCTGTTCAAATTATCAAATTCTTACAGAATTAGAACAAGAAAGATATAGCTTAGGAAAAGGCCCAGGTGTTCCGGACTGTAGTGCAAATTTAAATCCTTCTCTGGGCTGGAAACTGGTGTTGATGGCTACTTCACAACAAGTAAGTGCCACAACCTTCCCGGTCCCTCCTCTCCAATTTGAAGCCTGGAACCACTGTTTCAGGAAGTCAGATCAAACGGAGACAATGTAGCAATGGCTGAACTTGACACAGTTTAGAGCTTTGCTCCAGATTTGATTGTTTTTTTAAAATAACAGTAAATACCAAAATATTGAATAATATTTGGTCAGTGATTAAAAAATATATCAGACTTGTGCCTAAAAGAGGTACATTTGGTTTTAGTCATACTGGATACACATGAAGATACCGTCTCATTTTAAAACTGCATCTAGCCCCAGATGAAAGGAGAAGCAAATACAAAAAAAATTATGAAGACTTTTTAAACCAAGTTATCGTATTGCAAACACATGAGGAAAAAACGAAAGACAAAAGCAGGGGGTTGTCCTGGGTTCATCAGCAGCAGTTACTTTTTCTCCTTCTTAGTAGCTGGTGCAGCTCTGTGGTTTTGACTTTCGGCCTGGGAATAATACCGATAAAGCCGATGTTTTCAGTTGCTGGTCAGAATGTTTGCCCTGACCAAGGACTTTGTGAGTCTCATGCTCTGCCAGGGAGGAGAAGAAGCCGGGAGGAAGCAGGGACAGGACACCTGACCCAAACTAGCCAAAGAGGTATTCCATACCACAGCACGTCATGCCCGGGGATGGAGCTGAGAGTACCCAGAAGGGCTGGAACACTGCAGGGTGGGGGCGAGGTACCAGTCGGTGAGCGGTTGTATTCTCTGCCCTTGTTATTTCCTTTATCATTATTATTGTTGGTAGCAGTAGTGGTTTGTGTTATACCTTAGTTATTAAACTGTTCTTATCTCAACCCGTGGGAGTTGCATTCTTTTGATTCTCTTCCCCGTCCCTCCAGGAGCGGGGGGAAGAAAGGTGGTGGGGGGAGGTAGACTGCGTGGTTCTGATTTATGGCCTGGGCTTAAACCACGACAGGGGTGAAAATGATTGCATTTCCAACTTTATTGACAATGATTTCTTTACAAAATCTTTAATTTTTTCCATATCGTATCATATCTAGCAGGTAAAAGTTAAGCTATTCCTTTTTTTTTTTTTCCCTGATTATCTGAAAAGGAAAGTTACCTTTCCACCTAATTCTATAAGTATTCAGAAGCTCCTGTTTATAATATTACTTCTATAAAATAACACAGAAGTACGAATCTTTTCACTATTCCCTTTGTAACATCGTGTCATTTTCCCATAACACTTTATGAGAAACTCCTGTTACCTCAGTTTAAATTCACAAGAGTTTAAATTCAGCATAGTGGAAGCAGTCTTTTCCTTCACACTGTCCTATGGAATAGGCCACTGCCATATGACGCCAGACTGGACTCTGAATGCTTCAGAGGATGCTGTATTTCTTTGGGACACATGAAATGGCAAGTCTTTCTAGGAATATAAAGGTGAAAAGAAATCATAGTTTTTCAGGGAAATGCTAGCACTTTTATTACTGCTTCGAAAGGTTTATATAATGCTTTGCACTTGAATAGCTCTCTCTACTCAGTGATCCCAAACTCCTTTGTAGTAATGTATTTCACTTTGTGACAGCCCGATGAGATAGGCAAATAACACCAGCTCCCTTATATAAATTGGTCAGTGAGTCTGAGAAAGTTAAGCACCTAATTCAAAGCCCATTAAGGCAAATTAAAAGACTCCCAGCAGGCTTTTGGTCAGTTGCTAATGAGACATTTAGGGTCATACAAAAAATCTGTGACAGAGAGCAGAACCCAAGTGTCCTTATTCCAGTTCATGTGTCATAGGTAGACATCATCCAACTTCCACATAAAAAAGATTTTTCAAAGGGCACATTTGTGCCTGTCATCCTCATAGAGAAGTGTCAAACCTGTAAGGTGATATTACATGGATAAAAGAAATATTTACACAGCAGAAGGTCCCAGGTGGGAGCAGAGAGGTCTTGCAATGAACAGCTATCTGAATCACTGTTTCAGGAAATTAAGGTCATATTTCAGACCAAAGTGACCCAAGTGTGTGCTGACCATTTTTGTAAGTACAGGAAATCTTCAACAACTGAAGCATAGAGAAATAAGAGGAGGAATAGCAGGTGGAATAATAACCTGATGGGAGGGGGTAAAGAAGAAGTAGCCAGGCAATTCTTAAGAGATTTCCAGTGACAAGAGGAATGAACACAAAATGAAACTCAAAAAATGCTGTTTAATCACAAGAAAAACCTGTTTTGCTGTAGGGATAGTCAAACATTGTCACAAGTTTCCCAGAGAGGTTGTGTAGTTTCTATCCACAAAGATATTCAAAACCCAAGTGGATACAGTCAGGACAACCTGCTCTGGCTGACCATGCTTGTGCAGGGTGGTTGGACTAGATGGCCTTCAGAACTAACTTTGTGCTCAAAAATTCGATAGTACATAAGATAGAAGAACCCCTCCTGGGCTGCTCAGAATTTAAGCACACTGTGCAATAGTGGAAAGCTTTGCAGTCAGTTTACAACCACAAGAGGTAGTTGTAAAGAAGACGCTTCCTCCTCTGCTGAGCTCTAAGCTCCTCATCCACCATGTGCTGCTCCTCCAGGTCTCACACCATTATCCGTGACACTGCAGTGACTACTGGGGAGCAGGGGGCTTGTGGAGGTACTGGAGTGATGTAGTTTAGGTAATCACCATACCCAGAGTCGTGAATGCATTGATCATATCCAGCTACAATGGAATAACTCTCTAATCAACCACTTTTTATCACATTCAAAATTATCAGCTCTTTTTCAAATAACCATTTAAGACAGTATATCTCTCCAACTATTAGGTATATTCTTAAGCTAAGGAGAAATATATTTACTAAAAATATAAACAATTAGAATTCTTACACTTATTTAAAGCTAACTAAGCCCATACTACAAAAGCCAGCTTTTTGAAAGTCATGCCCCCACCCGTCATACACATTTCAGTCACCACAATCCCATACTGAGCGCAAAAGGTAGAGTTAAGCAACACATTTCCCTGAAATGGCAATGAAGTGCAGCCAAAATAGAGATAATTATTTTAATTAATGGTAATGATTTTAACGGTTGAACATTTTAACTAATTAATTATGATTGATTGCTTGTTACTAATCAGGAATGTGATTCAAAGTTCTAATTGAAAACCTGAGAGCAATGGGCACTAAACTATGATATACTTCTGCTGAGAGAACAGGCATTTATTTTTTGATATGAAACACTTCAAACTAAAATTCATTTTGACATTTAAGATGGCCAGAAAATAACACACATCTCCCTCACAGGGGGCTTTTCACTCACAGACACAGGAATTTGAAAATACCCAGATAACCATCTTGAAGAAAAACAGGATGCTCTTTCTGGTCTTGTTTAAAATCTGCTTAACCTTCTAGCACTACGTTCCCTGTCAACGTGGCATCATGCTGTCATACTTTAGTGCACAAGGGAGAAGCTAACTGCACAATATTTATTCAGGATATGAACTCACTGAAGTAGCTTTATAGATCTGAAGCTGTTGTGAGGATGTCAGTGAGACATTTATTGAATTAAATAGCCCCACAATCTTTTCCCACAAATACAAGCTCTTATCAACATGCTACTCCTGGCATCCACAATCCTGGGTTGAGCAGCACACTGGTGTACCAGCATCTTTCCTACCAGATAATCTCCCATTGCATCTGTACACCTGGAGGCACACTGCAAAGGGATGCTGTTCCCCAGAGCCATAAGGATGCACGCCAGGGACTAGGGCTATGGCTCACCACGCACCAGTGGCCAGGACTCTGCCCCACCACGCACCAGTGGCCAGGACTCTGCCCCATGACCACTAAGCAGAAGGCTGGGCTGCTCCCGAAGCAGCTGTAAAGAGCAGTGCGGTGTATCAAAGAAAACCAGCTGTGGTGCAGGCTTCCCCAAGATGCCATGAGTGGATCAGCAGGTGAGGCATGGCCAGGCCATCTGTCCCACAGGATGGCCACCACTGTGAGAACAGCTGTAGAAAGACTGAGAACCCTCCATCTAAATCCCTAAACTACAAGGAGAGGAAATCATGTGCCACAGCAGGCAGTTTGGCATTGCCCTTTCAATAGGGGTAAAGGCAGGTTACCTCTGAAAGCGGCAGCCCTGCTTATGCACTTATCCTGGCCTCGTTTTCTGTTCCATTCTTCCAGCTTTGCGTCAGATCTAGACACCCCATGGCAGCAGGGCAAGTTCATTCAGCAGGCTGATTGGTCAAATAACTTATTTTTGGTGAAAAAAGGGACAAAACCCCCCTATCAGTAGCATCTCATACTCAGTGGCTTGGGTGGAACAGACAAACACAGTGCACAAAAGGTAACATCCTTGGGAGTAAGCTACCTGGGGCCACTAGCAGAAAACTTTGTAGAACAGTAAGGTCTGAAGCAGCTCTCTTTCCAGGAGACAGACATCAAATGCCATCAAAAACCAGATCCTCTCTCAAAAATACATAGTCAGAAATCTTCTCCTGCTGCTGATGCCTCCCTGTAATGCAAGTCTTGATTACAAAACAGAAAAGAATCAGGCCGGCTTAGGAAGAAGAGAGTAAAGCAAGAGTTGTAGTGCCACCAAAATGTTTATAGAATAACCATGAAGCTGTTTCACAGTTTTGATAGAGAATTTGCTCCCTTGTTAGCTGATTTAAAAAAAGGAGAATCCCCCAAGTACCATTTGGCAATTACTATAAATAAATGTTGCAGACATAATATTGCTTTCTTCTTCCAAAAAAGTATTAATTTTCACAATAAATGTATGGGTTAGAGGCATGTAGAGATGGATTAAAAGAATGTGATATTTTAAACACAGCCTTGATACTGCTGGTACCAGTGAGATCACTCAAGGTAGGCAGTGCTCAATCTGAACTGGTGGTGGTTGTAGCAAGGTGAGATACAGCCCCACACCAAGCAAGCAGTGCCATGGGACTGTGTGGTGACTGCTTATGAGCATGGAAATGACTGAAGTAAACACCATGCAGAGAATAGAAATGTGAGGACTCTGGCCATCTCCATCATATAGCTCAGCCCCTGGGTTTTGGGGCTCTGATGCCTTTTTGTGTAGCTCAGGTCTGAGGATGCCTACCTCTAAGTTCAGACAAACCACTGCAGTGATTTACCCCAGGAGCGTGATCTTAAGATTGCTTTGTGAATTTGAATGTTGTTTTAATCTAAACGGATATTTTCATCATAGATCTTTAGTGTGTAATATGAGAATCAAGATGGAGAAACTTGTCCAGATGTCTAGATGTTTAAATTCATTAGGCAGATCCATGCACAGCTTGAGAATCTTGGGCACATAAATCTAATGCCATACACACAACCAAAAAAACCTGTATCACCAAATGCCTCACTATGATTCAGGTTTAAGCAGTCATCTCATCTGAGCTCTGCCTAAATCTTCCCAAAGCCAAAAGTAGCCAGACCTATGCTTAATTATAATAAATACCCCCAAGTTTAGCAGCACGATGTTCACACGTGCAGTGGTCTCCCTGTGCCCATAATGCTATGCTGCCTGTGGGACGCTACGTTTCCACCCCAAAGTCTGCCAGAAGCAGCTCAGGAACTGGGTCAGCGGACCAAACGTTCTAGATTTAGCCATGGCAATACCCATTGGAGGAATAGAGGCACAGATAAATTCATTCACTTTAATCTCCCATCACAGATGTATCAGAGCCCAAATTCAGTCCTTAAAGTAGAATGAGTGGATTCCATCCCTGTGGACAATACATTTCCTTCTGTGTTAAACAAGTTAATATGAGAACAAAAGGAAAAGAAAAAAAAGGCAGACAGCTTTGCTGATCTGAAGAAGGCTAACAGGGACTCGGTCTCAAAGCTGAAACTTCCACCTACCTGTATTTACATCATAAGCAGAGAGAATTTAGAAACTCCATCATGCAAATTGCTTCAAAGATTTTAATGCACTTCTTGCTTAATTGTTTGCACTGTGGCAAAGGTATGAATTCCCTTCCAAAGCACTTCTATTGCATCAGTTCATTGGTACAGCTGACTAGCAAACACTGATACATGATAAAGCACTTGCAATTTTACCTTCTGGAAGACACAACCCAGAAGAGATTCTTTCCTGGCATTATCCCCCTCTACTTCCAAACAGCAAGCAGGGAAAACCACAGCTTCAGGGAGTATGGCTGCTAGCCTAAGTGGGACAAACTGGGAGTGCAATGTGGAAAGGACCATGCCCTTCAGTTTATTATTTGCATGTTGAGCTATTTAGCTGGGGAGAAAAAAGAAATCATATTTGCTGATTGCATAAATAAGCCCCAAAGCTGCAGCCCTATGCATTCTGCTCCTTTGAAGGGCTGCCGTATCATATTAGCACTCATCAGAGGAAACCATGCCTAGAAACTTCTCTGAAAAGCTGCAGCACTTCAAGAAGGATCAGAAAGAAATGTCACCAGGCAATATTCCCCCTTGTCCCTTTAGCATAATGGCTCAGGAGAGGGAGATTACAACAGGTTTTCATCATGAATATCTTGTGTTTGAGCAAGGAGCAATTTCCTGACAGCTTTGATTCCAAATTTCAACATTATGTCACTTGCTGAAGTATCAGACACATCATTAACCAGCTCTAGCAGGTTTTGTTATGATATGATGAGTCAATATCTGCCTAGAAAATTTAACCCATTTTTCTCTCTCACACGTTATGAACAAGCTTTATCCTGGAAACGTCTGCCTTTCTGAACATTTCATCTGAATCATAAAATACCCTTTGACAGTCTTTACACAGCACTTGCACATGCTCATGCCTTATTCTCCAGCATTTCAATGAAGTAGCTCTACAAAAGATTCGAGGTACTTTCTAAATTTAGCTTTAATTGCATTCCTGTCTTAGGAAGCTAAGCATTACCCCCAACCCGCAACTTCAGAAAAAGGAAGAGAGCTGTGGTATCTCACTGACTTCTGCTGGACAGCTGAAGGGTCAGACCCTCTGAATAGCCAGCTGCCTGGATGCACACAGCAAGCTCAGACCACTCATGGTAAGCTTCTGTCCCTGGACTACCCTTCGTTTCTCATTACAGTTTCTGTGCACTATCCCAAGCAGAAGGAGGGTCACATGTTTTACAAAAAGTGCCATTTCACAACAGACGTGCAGGATGATTCAGAAGATCTAGCAAATTATGTGTATTGCTATGAGAGACTGGGATCTAGGAGAGGTGGGATTTTAAACTCAGATGTTTTAAGTATGAAAAGGACTATTTGAAGTTCAAGGACTACTCATGCCAGAAAAAGATACATAAATGTTGCATTAATTCTCTCTAACCTTTACATCCAGGGCAGGGCTGCACAGATGTCTAAAACATGGTGGAGGGAAAGGGCAAATTAGACAGTACCCAAGTTATTCTTCCACAGAGTAAAGACATTAAGTCTACTTCATTTTCCCTTTTAGTTAAAACACCATTGCAGAAGTACAAACTGAAGCATTTACTTAAATGGGAAGATGGAAGGGAAATTATTATGTGGGGTCTACTGATAGTAACTTCTTGGTGTTATAGAAAATCTGTTTAAATGAAGGACTAAACAGTAAATTTACCTCCTTTAAAAAGAGAAGAGGCAGGACAGACAACACCCTCATCTCCATGCAGCTGAGGGAAAAATGACTAAATTATAGCCATTCTTTGGAAGTTATGTTGCAATATTTGAGGAGTGCAAGCTCATTACAAAACTGCCTCTGAACTGCAGTGGCATGCCTGAAAAATGTAAAAGACTGACAAGAGAGACATTTTTTGTCTCTGTTTTTGACATTTTGTGTACATCACAAAACCAAAATAGAAGAGTTTCCCAATCGCATCTAACTCTGACCTTCAAAATAATAATGCAACTCACAACCTCACCTAGAGAAAGGAACTTCAATTCCCTTCAGCTGACCACAGTCTTCAAAATTCAGCTTCAGCTGGGCTTCTTATAAACCTCTGCTTGATTGGGGGTCTGAGAGGTTGTCCAAATCAAGTATGACCTGATATTTGCTAAGACATATTTGCCACACTATTTATCTGTGTTCATTCAGCCCATCTTCTTTTGTTTTTTTAAAGCTATTACATGAAACATTTTCAACAAAACATGTTTGTCTGTTTAAATGCTTTGGAATATGCTTAAAGCAATACATTTGGGTTTGTGAGGCTGTCAGCCCAAGTTTATTTTCAGCAGGTTATGACTATCTGGAGGACTGCTTCCCCTTTCAGAGAGGTTAATGGGGAAGGAAAGCCTGTTAGGATCTTCTCCTGGGAATCTTTTACACTCCATCTTCTATGCCACTGTAGCAGGGGTACGTGCTGAGGTAATGTCATGGGTTATGCTCTAAAAGCAGGGTCAGTTCTGGACCATTAGTCTTGAGCTTTAATGCTAAATAGTTTTGCATAAGAACATACATATTTTTAAATGAAACTGCCTGAAAGCTGAATTAGATGTGAATTCAGCTTCAGGCTCTCCCTCCCTGTGCTGTTTCTGAACAACTCAGACATAAAATCCACCCAAAAAAAAATATTTCTTAGCTGGTAGGCTGAAATGTCAGTGCAACAAGCCAGGACTTGGGCAAATATTTTTCAAGGTGTTCACACCTGTTTTCCTGGCTCCAGATAAAGCTGGTTTTCAGTAGCACTCTATCCTTTGTATCTATGAACTTGTTTGCCCTTTCTTCAGAAATGCCAATCAGAAAATTAGAGTCAGAGATAGTAAAGACACAAAGCTAGTTGCAAGTTCAAACACCGGCTTTACCAATAGCAGCAGCTGTTTCAACTGTCTCACCACTTACAGGAACAGTGAGTAGGAAGTTAGAGGTACGATGAAGGCTCTGGTCCAAAACTCACTCCTGCTAGGTTGCACCTACATCTGCCATGTCTGTTAATTGTTAATTAATATCTCTAGAAATAGTTACCTAATTAAAGTTAATCACAGAAATATAATTGCATAGATTTTTTTTAAAGTTGTCACTCAATGCATCAAGATGTTACAGAAGAATAAAAAAATAGATTAAGATTAAACTTGGTGCCCATTCTCTCTTGCAAGGCTGCTTTGAAATGCACTTGTTCAATACGGCAGCAGCTCAGACTTCAGTTTTCTTTCGAAAACTGCCTTGGAAGGGAGTCTCAGGCTGAAAACCTGACTGTCTCCTGAAACAGAAAACAACTGCTTATTGGTAGCCTCAACAGAAACACTGGGTATTCAGCAATACACAGCAGCCTTTCAGCCTTACTGGTAATTCATCAGTGGGAAAACTGTGGTAAAATGCAGGTTTTGCTGTCAGCACCCATGCCAGGAGAAAAAGTCTTTCCCCAGATGCTTCCCTGACTCCTTACAACATAACAGTAAATATTTCCATCCTTCTTTCAGCTCCCTGTCCCTCCAGGAGTGGAAATAGTTCCAGCTGGTACCCAAATTGTCACCAGTTAACTGAAATCAAATCCCAAAGGTGCAGTGGTACGAGTCTATAACTGTCAATACAAAGCCATTTCCATTCTGAGAAGCTTAAACTGTGAACTTACTCCAATTGCTTGTGGTTTTGTTTTGTTTTCATTGCAGAATAAAACAATACTGAGAGCCTTCTTAATTTCTGGATAATTTGGAAAATCATTTAGATCAGCCAATTCTGTGATAACTGTATTATTAACTTGGTAGGATGCCACCAGCTTAAATCATCTCCTCTGAAATATTCTAGTAAGAAAGAGAGGAAAGTAGTGCAAAAAGATGAGTTGAAAGGAGAGAGAACTTACTGTAAAGAATGCAGAAGTCTCTCTGACTGTTTAATAGATAAGAATGAATGCTGCTGTTTAAATAGATCCAGCCGCTGAAATATCTAATTAAAACTGATGTGCTTATTTAGTTTCCAATTCATCACAGGTGGGCCCACATTAATGTGAAAATGAAAGTAAATTACCAGCATTTGGCAATCTCACTGAATGTCATTCACATTATTAACTCAAATCTCAGAATGCATTTTCAAATATGGTTCATGGGTAATAATGTGCCTGAGAACAAGTCAAACCTTGAATTGCTGTCTTGTGGTATTTTACCCGCATGTGTGAATTCAAACTTTACTGGGGGAGCTGCCGATTAATGCGTGTGATGCTCTGTACATAAGTGCCTTCAGGCAGAATGTTCTGGGGGAGTTTCACCCACTTTCCTACTGCTAATATAATTTGAGAATGATTGTTTGTATTGGCCCCACTCCTACCTGTCCCCCTTCAGCTAGAAGCTCATAAGAACTTCAAGCCATTTAATTGTAACCAAATTTCAGGCTCACACTCAGATCAGAGACACTGTGTGCTTCAACTGCAGTGTATTCAGCTTCATAAATGCAAAACAGAAAGGGAAAAATAGATGTGAAATATCTTCCAAAAGCATTTGATTTTTTTTACTATTATTGTTAAATTTATAAATTTTATCTGTTATACATGTCTTGGGCTGGTTGGAAAAAGGAAATTAAAATACATTTGAGTTTGACTTACTTAGAAAATAAACACAAATCTTCACAAATATGTAAGGATTCATTTAAGCCACAGGTTTTTATAAACTGAATGTTTATCCAATGCTCAGAATGGGCCTGGGTATTATTGCCAGTAAATGTACATCCCTTCAAATCCAGTTTTCAGGATTCTACTAAACTGAAATAATTTTCCATCTCAGTGTTTGTTTGGCCAATGTAGCCAACATCTCATAAAATGAAGTACTGTACTCAGGGGCTTACCCCAGGTGCTTAGTGTGGTCAGTCAACAAAACATAGTGATGCCAGGCTTTGGATCAAATTCGTCAAGTTCAGACAATTATTTTCTTTTACACTTAATCACAGCATTGTCTTGAGTTTTATTGGTAATTTAGAACTGTAACACATGGTTATTATAGTGAAAAGGGGAATTTTTTTTTTTTTAAGGATTTCAAAATAACTTTTCCTCTCTTGTTTTGAAAACCAATGTTTTTAATTTTAAAAAATATTTTTACTGGAATTCAAAAATATTTTAAAATTCTTTTTCTGTTTTAATAGTCTTTCCCACTACCCCTTTGCCAGTAAAAAAGAAGATAAAATAGTGAGACATGAACACATTTTTAAAATCTGTTTCAACTGAAAAAAAAAAAAAGAAACCAAAACATGAAAAATAGCTGACTTTTTTAAATTCATATTCTGTTTCATAAAACACAATTTTGTTTCAAGAAAATCTTATTTTTTTTTAAAAAAAAGATACTTTTTCTCACAGAAATTACTTAAGGGAATTTATTAAAATCTGGAGTGGCATATATATTTTTGTGCATATATATATATATATATATATATATATCTCAAAATGTAGACAAATTTCTTCACTAATTATGAGTGAACTGCCACCTTTGTTTTTACCAAACTGGCCAAACAGCTATGTCAAGGAATTACAGTCTGATGCAAGCACCATTTTAAACTCAGCCTCCCATTATCAACCACAACAAAACATTCCCAAGAGCCATATTGAAAAGCTGAGCAGGCCACAAAATCTCATCTTTTTTAGAGACAGAAATTGAAGAAAGTGGAAGATGAACCGGAGCACCCAAAAGGAGAGAAAGGGGAGGGGAGAGAAGGAAAAGGGTTAAGGATAAAAATAGTGGGCAAAGATAAATCAAGTTAGGTAGAAATTTAGTTTAAGAAAGAAAAGAATACACAAACAAGGGTGCTAAATCACCTAAATAGTCTGGAAAACAAATAAACAAACAAACACTCTGTGGCATTAAAAGAAAAGGAGGAAAGACATAAGACAACTTGGTTGCTTGTCCAGAGGATGGGGTGGACCACCCTCCCTTGTTTAGACAACCTAAAATCCATCATGAGGTGAGAGGTTGCCAGCTGAGCCTTTTGGAGCGTGGGGGTAAGAACATCCTCCAGGGTGCCACCAGACCTCCAGCAAGGCAAGGAGAGAACACCCTCAGGAACACTGACAGGATACCATGTGGGATCACATTTTCTGCCTCTACCCCACCACAGAATTTCCTCTTGAAGACTCATTTTTAGTACATGTAAGGAGAGGAGGTGTAAGGCTGAGAAACTGGTAGGAAATAATAGGAAACAAGTACTGTAGTTTGATGACTAACCTTTCTAACTGGTGTCCTATCACATTATGTTCCCCATGAAATTATTTAAAACAGCAGGGAATCAGACATCCCCACATTATTAACCTCTAGCTTGTGCTTATTGAAGAAAATCACACAGATATTTTATGAGTCCTGCACAGCCGTGAATCTGGCTTCCCAGATGATGCCACACAGCGCGGTAGGACCATGGGACCAGGGTGTCCCGCTGATGAAGGACAGCCCTCCTGGTGTGCCCCAGCTTTGGAGGGCAGGGCATTGTCACTCAGCTGCCCAGCAGTGACTGCTGCACTTAATTCCCTCTCCTTTTCTGCCCTGCTGCACAGGCTTCAAGGCTTCCCCATCCGCTCTGAGAAGGCAAATATCCAAAAGTAGGAGAGGATGCTGCGTACACTTCAAATCACAGCACAATACCAGGCTAACACCAGAACCTGCTGTCAGTCCCTGGCACTAAGGTGACTGCTGCACTATGAATGCAGCCATTAATAAAATATTTGAATACAGCTTTTCACACGAAAGCTAGTCTAGATTTGATAAACATTGCAGAGGAAATATTTTTAAAAGCAAATGAAGACCTTTTTATGAAAAAAAACCCAACAAACCCCAAAACTAAAAGCTTCAAACCAGAAATCAACCAAGCTGGGAAACCAAAGCATTGCGTCATCTTTCTTACATCACTTGCACATTTTCTAATGTGTGTCAAAATACCACGCAGATGAAAATCAAGAAGCCACATTCAAAGGCAGTTATTAGATTATTCGATAAGTCTGTGAAGTTACACCATCTGAAGACAGAGCTGAATCATCTGAATGATCAGCTCTTTCTACCTATTCACAAATTATGTTGGGAAATAATTTAGCACATTTTTTTTAATTGTGATCATCCCTTGGAGTATTATGTTGCTTGGCTGGGGATTCACTGCTGATATTTGGGTTTAAACATTCTATTTGGCTTAAATTCTTTGTGGGGAATATGTTTTTTCTGTTACCAACAAATATCTTCTTTATTCCCAGCAAAACTCATATGCCTATTTTTCAAATGCTTATGCTTATTGAGTAAATCTGTACTTCTATAAAATACTAAGGAATTTGGGACAACAGAAAGTCATTTAAATGCTATTTTGAAATATTTAAACCTTTGGAGGGCAGGTTCAGAGTTTTAAGGATTTATTTTTGACATTTGTGAAGATATACTGACATGAATTATTGGTAACACTGAATTCCAGAGCTAGAAATGCAGCGAAGGACCTTGGCGGCACCACAACGAATAGCTGCTTGTGAAGAGCCTGCCTTCCCAAACACCCAGAGGAAGGCAGGGAGCTCTGAAGTGTTGGCTGAATATTCAAAAACACTGCAAAGAATAAACCACACAAAAGAAAAACAAAACGTGAGGAACACACTTCTGTCTCCAGCGCCCTGTGGTCAACGCTGCAGGAAGGACCTGGCTGCACATTTTACACCTCCACCATGTTTTTAAAAAACAAACCAAAAAGGCCATATTACTATTTCAGTGTCTCTGAATAACCTTGGTGTCCTGTAGAAAAGAAGTATTTCCCATGTACAGCACCACATTATCATCTAGCTGCACAGTGGGAGGTATTTGCCACCTTCTGAAGTATCAGTTATTAGCCCTGGCAGGACTGCACTAGCAGAACAATACGATCTAGTCCAATCAACCAGAGGGTTCGAAGGAGCTGGGGAGAGATGAGGAAGCACCAAGCAAATGCAGTTCAGCATTTGAATGAGAAGGGCAGGAGAGGAGTTTTGCGGTGTCATAGGGTCATTTCTGAGATGCATTATTGATAGACTACATCACCTCTGTGCAAAGGCATGCCTGGCAAGAATGGGAACCACTGTGCCTGTGCACGCACAATGTACTGACAGATTCCTCCACCAAGAGTTTACAAGCCAGGTTTATGACCAGACAACATACAGATGTAATACACAAACACAGAGGAAGAAAGGAAAGGAGATAACAGTAAAATGAGCATGCATTTTTCATAACAGGCAGTAATTTCATGGTTTAATTTAATCAATGGTTTAACTAAGTGCAGTACCTTGCTCTTCTTCTGTACTCATAAGTTTTAAGGCCTCATTAACATAGGATGTGTGTGGAATATTTTATGGGGACTTATTCCATTTTGAGTAGTGGTCTGAGTGAAAAGTAAATATTTACCAATCATCATTACAAAGGGTAGGTGAGGTGTTCTGCAATAATTTACATTTCTTTGTATTGAATGACTGCT
The DNA here is from genome assembly GCF_963264785.1 of Psittacula echo. Taxonomy (NCBI): domain Eukaryota; kingdom Metazoa; phylum Chordata; class Aves; order Psittaciformes; family Psittacidae; genus Psittacula; species Psittacula echo. Next base: position 124,504,715 of record NC_137737.1, read on the forward strand.
GAATTTTGGAGTTTGCTGTGTTGAAAGCGCAAGCCAAGGCTTTTAAGGGTTCACAGCACTGAATTGTCTGACTCTTACTACTCTGTTATGTTTGGAAGGGGCTCTGGGATCTGCTGGCAAAAGAAGAGGCTTCAGGACCATAAGTTATTAGGTATTGCTGTAATAAAACTTTTTCCATGGAGAAGAGGAAAGTGCTATACCAATTTAGATGGTGAAGGTAATCTGTGGTCCTGAGGACTGAGCTTGAGCTGATGGAAAGAGGAAGATGGCTCAGAGTGTTTCACTGGTTTCCCTAGAAAAACAAGTTGTGTGTGACCTGGCAATAAAGTATTAGCATGTATATATGTACAAGGTGAGAGGTAATGGCCTTTTACCTTTGTCTGCTGTCACTATTCCTAATTTTACTTTCCACATAAAGATGATGTCCCGTACAATGTAACCTCAGGAATACCTGCACAGGTTTGGCCAAGAAACTGACTATTGAGATATATATATATATAACTAAATACCTTTAACTTCAGATGTTCACATAATGCAAAAGGGAATTTTTAGTAGCTATCCTGATAGGCCCGTGTGGGTAGCCAGGGTCTGGCGGCCGGAAGATATCGTGCTGTACGGAAAGATAGAGCCCCTCTCCTGATAGCCAATAGCGTTTAGTTTATGATGTAAGCGGACGGAGGTGACGTCACGTATCTCGGGTATATAATGCCATGTCACGTGCCAATAAACGCCATTTGCCGTCCACCACATTGGTGTCTGCGAGCTGATGGCCCAGTCGGCCAGGGGTGGGCCGTTGCACCGTTCCTGAACCAGGTCGCCACGCCCTCTAGAGGCAACAAGTGGTGCCGAAACCTGGGAAATCGCCTGGACGGGTGAACGACGGCCGGAGCTGCAGGACCAGCCCGGCGGGGAGGACGCTCCCGGACCCGCAAGGAGGATGGAATCCATTGTGAAGGTCGTATCCGAAATACATAGGCAGTGGGGTATTGATTGTAAGCCCAAAGATTTTACTCTCGCAGTTGCGAGGCTTTTGGGGAAGGTTGTACAAGCCCTGCGGAAAGCCATACACGAGCAGGAAACCTGGAAGGCGGCGAAATCCTGCTTGCGAGACACCCCAAAACTGGGGGTCGGGGCGGCCACGCAGACTCTACACCCCCCCGAAAATCCTGGCTCTCCTGAGCCTGCAGTATCTCGGGAGGGCAACGCACCTCCCCATCTTCTGAACCCCGATCTGCTTCCGGATAAACGGAAACCACCAGAGTCCGTTTGGGGTGGGTTAGCTGGGGAGGCTGGAATTGCTGCGGGGAATGTGGAGCCCGGAGAAGGTTGGGTCGAGCCGCTGCCCTATGCGCCTCAAGATGGCGCTGAGCAGAAAGACGGAGGGCGGGGCGAGGACACCCTTGGCGGGAACAGGGAGGAAGCGCTGGCTCTAACGAGCAAGCACGAACGGGAGGGGGAGGAGAACGCGAAGGATAACGAAGGGCGGAAAGGCGCGAACGAAGGGCGGAAAGGCGTGAGCGAAGGGCAGGCAGCCAACCAGAGTGGCTATCTGCAAAAATGTCCTTGTAGGGCAAGTACCCCGCCGAAGAGAGGGCGGGACAAACCAAGGGGGAGGAGCGGACCAGGAAGGAGGGGAGGGCAAAGGGGGGGGGAACGGCCCGCCCATAAGGGGAAGGAAGAGCCCGCCCACAAGAGAAGCGGGCGGGGCCGGAGCTCGACAAAAAGATACCGGACACTGGATACAACCGGTCAGTCGAGTTCCGATTCTGAATCAGACACTGGCTGGGGATCAGACAATAGCTGGAATAAGTGCTCACAACTGGTCCAAATTTAGAGTGGCCAGAAACGGAGATAAACAGAATTAAGGGCCAAAATATCCCCATCCAAATTAAAAAGGAATCACGGGGGGAGGAGGTCCCTCTCATGGACTGGAGAAAAATAACGATTGAGTGTGCCAACTGGACCCCATCGACCGCATTAGGGTTTCCGGTCCGAGTGACAGATGGGGGACAGAGGGTCCACTCGCCAATAAACCCTAAGGATATACAAGCAATTGTTAAAGCAATTGCAGATAAAGGCCTTAATTCTGCCATGGTCTCTACCCTTATAGATGGTGTCTTTGGGGGAGACGATATGCTCCCATTCTATATAAAACAAACTTGTAGATTGATTTTTGATGGAGCGGGGATGATCGTTTTCAAACAGGAATGGGAGGATAACTGTGCAAGACAGTTAGCCCAAGCAGTCAGGGCAGATCATCCGCTACATGGCTCCAGTCTGCAGCGGCTGATGGGTACAGACCCAACAATGATTACCCCCCAGGCACAGGCCCAGGGCCTGCGGGCTCACGAGGTAATGACAACCACTCGTGCAGCTAGGGAAGCTATTCGCACAGCTTCTAGAGTTATTGCTAAGCCATCGCCATGGGCCACAATAAAGCAGAATGAAAGTGAAAGCTTTACGCAGTTTGTGGATCATCTCCAGGCTGCAGTCGACTCTTCGAACCTGCCTGTGGAAGCGAAGGGCCCAGTCGTGGCAGAATGTTTACGCCAACAGTGTAATTCGACAGCCAAAGAGATTCTGCGATCACTCCCGGTGGGGTCGAGTAACTCAGACATGATCAAGCATGTCACAAAGGAAGAGCATTTAGCCCCAATTCAGGTGGCTGTTCGCACCGCAGTGACTAATATGATGGCATGTTTTAAATGTGGCCAGGCAGGCCACGTTGTAGCTAATTGCCCTTTGCCCCCCCCCGCGCCAGAACAGACCCAGAGGACTGTGTTGGGTCTGTGGAAAGAAGGGACATTTTGCTAAGGACTGTAGATCCAAACAGGGAAACAGGAGGGGGAGAGGACACCCGGGCCGCACACAGCCCTCTCCCACTTGGAACGTGAGGCGGCCCAACTATGCCAAACCCGGATGGGGCGAAGCGCTCCCGAACCCGCTACCCCCTCGAGAAGCAACCAACTTCATGGTCCAACCGACGATCTAGCCGAATCAGTCCCTACCTCAGGGACAACAAGGACCACCCCCTGGGGGCGAGACCCCAGGGTGGCCCTGGCAGTAAAGTGTGATAACCCTCCAGTGGTGTCCGCTTAAGTCTATTAAACCGGACCTCCAGAATAAAGCTAATGAAAATTGTGAGTTTTTGTTTACAGGACCGATTCATTGGACACCCTCGTGACCGGTACTTCCTACTGCCAGAAGGGGACGATGAGCCAACAAACTCCCTACCCACACGTAAGAGCCCTACAGCAACTGAATACCCCGCATCGACAGAACACCAGCAACGTCAAAATGCCCCTCTCGGGGGGGGCCACAGTACTTTTGTGCGATCATGTTTTTGGGGTTTATCACCGTGGGGAGGGTAGAATCAGATTCTCATTATCCCCATCAGCCGTTCACATGGACATTGTATCAATTTGGCTCTGGCACAGTTATACAAACTATAACAACTTCAGGGGCTCCTAGCTTTAAGGTCATCTTGTGTCAACTAACACCTGTACGTCCATGTCAAGATATGATGGACTTTTATCTTTGCCCTGCTTCCAATCCGGGAAAAGGGTACTGTAACCTCCCCGGACACTATTACTGTGGGTATTGGGGCTGTGAGACGATTGCAAATGTGTGGGTTCCAGAACCCGGGAGAGATCCCTTCTTGAAGGTCTCCCAGACCCCTTAGGAGTGTAAACCAGTGAAAGACAATTCGTTGGGGAGACTAAGAAGGTCCCCCCATTGGGGACCAAGAGGGTGCCCCCAGTATGGAGGTCATGGTAAGGAATGGTGTACCCAGCATTTGTATTTGAATGTGACAAGTCCCCAAGATCCTGGCTGGCTAGTAGGAAAGATTTGGGGATTTCGATATTACAAGTCGGGAAAAGATAGAGGTGGCTCCATCCGCATGCAAAAAATACTGGTCCCGAATGATCTGCTGCCAGTAGGCCCCAGCCATGTACTCCCTGATAAAGTGGCTCTGACTACTCCGACTACTCCCAGTCAAAAATATGTAACTAAAGAGACTAACAACCAAGACATTTCAACAGAAATGTATGTTACCACACCTACAGTGACACGCACCACTAAAATCCCTTATGAAGATCCTCTCTGGGGAATGATGCAGGCCAGCTATCGAGTATTGAACAAAACCTACCCAAACTTTACAGAGCATTGCTGGCTATGCTATGGAGTAAAACCACCCTTTTATGAGGCCTTAGGAGTAAGTGACATACCTATTCAGGCAAATGGTACAAATCCACCCCAATGTATATGGGACATAGAAAAACAAGGTATAACGCTAGCACATGTGGTAGGAAGTGGTGTATGTCTGGGTGCTGTCCCAGACAACAAACAACGGTTGTGTGTTAGTAAGATACAGGATGGAACCTCGGCAAAGTGGTTAATACCAGTCAGAAATGCTAAATGGGTCTGTTCTATTATTGGGGTTACACCCTGCTTGTCTTTGGAAAACTTTAACAGATCTGCGGAATACTGTGTCCAAGTGTCTATAATCCCCAAGATATTTTACCATCCTGAAGAATTTGTTTACCGCTCACATATTACCCCAGAACATCATCTGTCGAAGCGAGAACCCTTTACAGCAATAACGGTAGCCACCCTGCTGATCGTGGGAGGTGCAGGACTAGGTACAGGCGTAGCGTCCTTAGTGCAACAGAGTAAAGAGTTTAATGCCTTAAGGGTAGCGGTAGATGAGGATTTAGCCAGAATTGAACAATCGATAACTGCATTGGAACAATTGGTTAGATCGTTATCTGAGGTAGTGCTGCAAAACCGTAAAGGTCTGGACCTGATGTTTTTACAACAGGGAGGAGTGTGTGCTGCGTTGAAAGAGGAGTGCTGTGTATATGTGGACCGTACCGGAGTGGTAAGAGACACCATGGCAAAGTTACGGGAGGGTTTAGAAAAACGAAGAAGGGAACGAGAGGCACACCAAGACTGGTTTACATCCTGGTTTACCCAATCACCATGGCTGACTTCCTTGGTATCTACCTTGATGGGACCGATTGTAATGATTGTACTGGCACTGGTCTTCGGACCCTGTATATTAAATAAGCTTGTGAAACGGTTAACATTATGTTAGTAGAACTCCAGCAATTGCTTTGATATCGTGTTTGTTTAATGTTACCTCAAGTTATTTTACTTGAATTTAACTATCTGGACAAATCCAAACCCCTGCGAGACCTTTTTGGACATTGTCACCTCCTTTTACCACGTAGACTGGCCCCCTGCGTGGTAACAGGCATGCATTTTTAAAGGTTGGAACGCCCAAACCTCATGCTGAGTGAAAGGAACAAAAACTCATCACAGTCAGGTCAACGTTGCCTGCGCGGGGACGCCCGCTAGGGTCGAGTCTGTCACCTCACACAGCAGTGATGCCTCTCGGAGATAGTTTATTGATGGTCTTCCCAGGGCCCATAAATTCGATCTGGAATACAATACCTCAGAGAGATCTTGTTTTCAGCTATACTTGTTCTCAACATTCCCTTTAGTTACCCCCAATCTTACCTCGTTGTTCCAATATACCTCTTGATTACCTTTTACTTAATGTGCCTTATGTTTTCTACTCGAGTTTGTGATATATAGGATAAAATTATTTTACGGTACAAAGTGAAAATAAGGTTCTTTTAGTATGTTTTCTATCCAATAGTATGACATATATTCTTTAAGCTTGTTACATTTTAGTTGATATAGTTATGCATAGGGAGGGGGGAAATGTGGGTAGCCAGGGTCTGGCGGCCGGAAGATATCGTGCTGTACGGAAAGATAGGGCCCCTCTCCTGATAGCCAATAGCGTTTAGTTTATGATGTAAGCGGACGGAGGTGACGTCACGTATCTCGGGTATATAATGCCATGTCACGTGCCAATAAACGCCATTTGCCGTCCACCACATTGGTGTCTGCGAGCTGATGGCCCAGTCGGCCAGGGGTGGGCCGTTGCACCGTTCCTGAACCAGGTCGCCACGCCCTCTAGAGGCAACAGCCCGCAAGGCCCTTAAATAACAGGAAGGAACAATCATCCTCCTACCTGTGCTGAGACTGAAAAACACGCTGGTGCTGACAGCTTGCAGGTTCAAGTTCTAAAGCAACTGGAGCAAACTCAAATCTGGTGTCAGCTGAACAAGGCCGCAGAGTTAAAGGAGAAACTAACTTGGCCAAATCATTTTAATATGAATTTACTGGTATTGAAAGACACTGTGTTAATGAAGGCCCTTTATTCACCCAACGGGGTACAGCATAAGTGACAGTAGTGTTCTCACCAACACAATTTAGCCTATTTCTGGAGAGAGGCTCTAGCAATGTGTGTGTCCCGTTTGTCAGATCCACTGGCATCTCTGGACTTGCCAGCAGAGCTAAGATTAATTGTATCAGCATTTCATACACAGTGGGGGGGCACACAGAAATGAAATGAGAGTGAGTGTTTCACAAGGGCTGCTGAAACGAGACTAGATGATAAAGACTTTAACTTGAAAGAGATCACAAAATCTCAGCTGAACTATATTGTGAGCACACTGGAGGCACATTTCTCCATAGGCTTACACCTTCAGCTGCATGCATGACTCTACCCACTTCATCTTGCCATTAGAGCTTAAAAGTAGTGACAAGTTTCTGAAGAATATCCTAAACTTCTATAAACTTCACTGTTTTGTTTATGGTCTCCCCTTCAATGAGACTGTACTGCCTAGTCCTTCAACAACACAAACAAGTTTTAATAGATATCACTTTATGGCAGAAATTTCATTTCTGATTACTTTCCATCAGTCCTCAGTGCAACCTTCGCTAGAAACCCACTGATCTCATTAAATGTAATTTTTCAGAGTATATCTCTTTAAGGGAATATGCAAGAGCAATTACCACATACTTTATCACAGACAAGTCTATATAGTTGACACTGCTTGTGCTTGATGTTTACACCCATGATACAGTGCAACAGAAAAATGTACATGTGTTTTGCTTAGTGCTAATGCAACCCAGGTCAGGCAGACACATCAAAAGCTACAAGCAGTAAATCAAACACCATGATGTGATGTTTGAGTATGAAATTTGGAAAGCTGCCATGTGCCAGGTGAGTTTTCCAGACACTTGACTTTTTACCATGGGAGCAATTCTCCTTCGCTCATGGCTCAAAACTTTTGTTTCCATGGGAAGTTCTGGTTTCTATAAGCCCTCTTACTCAGCATTCAACTCCAGTAACAATGAGACTCTTCCAGTGAACAGGTGAACAGTACAAACCATTTTTCTTTGTATTTTATGTTTTCAAATTCTCACAAATAGTAAGAAGACTAAAGAGACCCAGAAGTGTTAGTCTTTCTTACACTAACTTTCATGGTGCTTAGTCATACCTATCCAGAGGTTAAAGTCTATTATGTAAATTTTAAACTTCCCTACAAACTGAAAACATGAGATAGGCTAAAATCCTTCATGCTCATTATGAAAATAAAGTACCCAATCTGAGATTATTAAGATTTTGGCAGAAAATTGCAGACCCTAGATTTTCTAGAGAATCCTATATATCCCAAATCTGTTGCACTCTATGGTATTCATTCAAAGAGCATGTCTCCCGCAAGTATCTAAACTTTTTTGACCTTATGCAGCATCGATGACCTCCCTTGACTACTGAGCTGCAATTATTATTACACAGCTGGAATAGTACTCACTGACTAGTACAATAAGTTTTTAAGAGCACACCAATTAGCTGCAGAATTTTAACTAATATTCAATCAAACAGAAGGGTGTTATGTATTTTGATTATGTACTGGGTAGGATAGACGTAGCAGAATGACACACACAAAATGTTTGGCTTTCTTACTTCAGCCACACATTTCAGCCTCCTTTTAGCATTAAACATTCACCACTATAGACTTAAGACCAGCACAATGTATTTTCAATTAACACAAACAAAAATGCATAAGCAGTAGCATCATCATTAACAATCTGCAATTACCACCTAGTTACAGCACTTGTTCTAGCTTTGGGGTGGCGTGCATCCCCACACCGATGATGGTGGTGATTACAATAGCAAAGGTTAGGCTTGCAGTCTCTCTGAAGCCAGTCATCCAGATGATTACCATCATTGACAGTTTTTGCCAGAAGCACGCTTATTGAAAGCAATGTGAATGCCACAAGGACTGTGTATAAAAATAGAGGAAAATTGTCTGCAGTCTTCCCTCATCTCTTGGTTGCCAATTGTAATTAGATCTTCAGGCTGCTTTGTAATCAGCCATCAATTCCACAGTATAAAGACCTCTGCAGCAGAATATGCCATCTATGTCTTTATCAGCAGAGTTCTTCAATCATTCAAATGGTGTACATTATAAATATCTTTTCCATATAACTGAGGACATCCAGAAAAAAAAAGAAAATTCGTATACCTGAGCTTCTTCCAGTAGAAACTGGAAAAGAATCTCAGTTGAAATTACTGTGTAGCGTTTCTTGATGCAGCCCTATACTAGCAGAGGTACTGAAATATTGTCAAAAAGGATCTTCATTTATGCATATAAAGCCCCACCTCCTTTTACGTTTTTCAATGCATGGGATTCTCTCTCCTCATGCAATGTATTTAATCTTCTGAATATCACTGATTTAATATTCTGAATATCTGTGCTTTGAGGGGTCCAGGCTCAAGTTGGCTCCACTGATACAAGCAAAAATATACATTTTACCTCTAAGAATGTATGTACCTACATGTTACATGACGCTTCTGCATCCTTTCCTCTCAGACAATAAAGGTTTTTCATATGTTTTTCTGTTGATTAAATAATTTGCATTACAGTTATATTGATTTATAAATAGAGATGCTCAGAATCCTTTTTCACTGTGTTTAGTTCTTAGATGCCCATATAGAAGAGTGTTCACCTTATTGAGCTAAAATCTATCCTCTTTGAATCATTACTCTTAAAAGAATCCATATGTACAATGACTCTCATTTGCACCAGTTTCCTGGCTTTCATCATAAAGAATATTGACAAAAATACTTTTTTTTAAGTATTAAACATTTGCTCAGGTAAAATCCTCAGCCAATTGTCTTTGAAAATGTACTAATATGGCAGAACTCTTTCTTAGCTGTACAGCTTTTACTAAACAATGAAAGAAATTACAGTAAGCCATTATTTTTCTGTCTCTGAAAATGCTGTTACATACTTCTCTTTGGAGAAACTTCATGTGAGCAGTGCAAGAACAAGCACCATTGCAACTCATAAAGCCACTGACTACAAGCCTAGCCTTCCAATGTGAGTTTCAACCACTCTATAACTAAAGAGGATTTTCATCAGCAAAAGGGCTGCAGAGGAAAACTGCATGTGTCAGCTGGACCTGGTTGTCGAAGCTGGCAAGTCACATCTCTTGTCTCTTCCAATACCTATCCACATAGGTAAAATCAGAAGGTCTCCATAGCAAGGACAGTGCTGGTCTATCTAGACATAGGAGTCCACTGCAATTTTGAAAACTGTTTCTTCCTTAATGTTGTGGTTTAAGCCCAGGCCATAAATCAGAACCACGCAGTCTACTTCTCCCCCCACCTTTCTTCCCTCCACTCCTGGAGGGACGGGGAAGAGAATCGAAAGAATGCAACTCCCACGGGTTGAGATAAGAACAGTTTAATAACTAAGGTATAACACAAATCAGTACTGCTACCACCAATAATAATAATGATAAAGGAAATAACAAGGGAAGAGAATACAACCGCTCACCAACCGGTACCTCACCCCCACCCTGCAGTGCTCCCGCCCTTCCAGGAACTCTCAGTTCTACATCCTGGGCATGACATGCTGTGGTATGGAATACCTCTTTGGCTAGTTTGGGTCAGGTGTCCTGTCCCTGCTTCCTCCCAGCTTCTCCTCCTCCCTGGCAGAGCATGAGACTCACAAAGTCCTTGGTCAGAATAAACATTCTGACCAGCAACTGAAAACATCGGTTTTATCAGTATTATCCCCAGGCCGAAAGTCAAAAACACAGCATTGCACCAGCTACTAAGAAGTACAAAAAAAAAAATGACTGCTACTGTTAAACCAGGACACTTAAGTAGGAATAATACTGACTCCAAGGAATTATTTCCAGGATGGAAGTTCCTAAGTTCCTACAACCCTCATCTTTACTTTAAAAAGCATTGTCAAGAAAGGACCAGTACTATATTCCCTTGATTTCACGCTGTCTCTCTAGATGAAGAAAACCTCTCAAGTGAAGAGATGGGGGCAAAAGTTAAAAATAACACATTTAAATAATGTTTCATGAACCTTGGAAAATGTCATGCTGAGCTTCTCAGGTGGAAATTCAGTTTCTGTGCATTCCAATCTTCTTTCAATATGCCCATCTGATTCTCCAGACTCATTAACTGAGCAGCCACATTTTCTAGCAGGTTTTCTACAGTGATTGAAGTTTGCAACACGTCTATTTCTGCATATAGCAATTCCAACACTTCTCAAAATGATCCCTCAAAGTCCAGACTTGTGGCAGATTGTCTTTCCAGCAGGGCAGCACGAGATGGGCTCTGGTATGCATCTTGGGATATAGTGGTAATGCACGTTGAAATAAATTAACTATTTATACAGAGCATTCCATCTCAGAATGGTATGAGTTATCTACCTCACAAACCATGCATAAAAATATCAGCCTCCAGAATCAGCCAAGGCAGTTTATGCTGGTCAGCATCTTAGGTACTGACAACACACCATTCTCAGGAAACCTGATGGATTTGGGTGGTTTTGCTTGTAACAATGATGTTATTCAGGTGACTAAATGTTGTGTATAACAAGTTTCCAGGACCAGGGATTAATGATGCAATTTAGGCAAAGAAATGTAATTTTATACATCGGTGCAAAATGGCCTTTAGTCAAGACTGGGATGTTCCTCTTTTGTTTGTTAAGAACCAGCAGTTTTAAACAACATGTATTTCAACAGACTGAGAATTAATTGGAAAAAGAAAAGTTCTCAAAGTTCTCCTAACTCGTTTTATTCCATCTATCAGTCTTACCATCCACTATGACACAGTTATGACAAACAGCTAGTAGCTATTGTATGGAATCACATCAAGTGAAAATATTTAAATAGCTTTTTCATATTGTGACATCTGCAGGCCTCGGCAGCTAATGGACATAATTTTGTTTTGATTTTCAACCTACCTTTTCTCATACTTACCAGCTGCGATCAGGCTTGCTTCTTTTGAGACTCCATGTGTTGGGTCTGGCTGAGATGGAGTCAGTTTTCGCCATAGCAGTCCGCATAATGCTGTGCTTTGTATTGGTAGTTAGAAAGTGCTTTTGGATACAACTGAGCAGTGCTCCCACATTATCAAGGCTGCCTCTCCAATTATCCCCTTCACTAGTAGACTGGGGAGGGACAAGATATTTGGAAATGACAAAGCCAGGACAGCTGACCCAAGCTGACCAAAGGGATATTCCATACCATATAATGACAACTCAGCAAGAAAAGCTGGGGGAAAGGATGGGGAGAGGGGAGGGGAAGAGGTGGGTAGAGACTGCATTAGTTATTTATAGAATCATAGAATCATAGAATAGTTAGGGTTGGAAAGGACCTTAAGATCATCTAGTTCCAACCCCCCTGCCATGGGCAGGGACACCTCACACTAAACCATGCCACCCAAGGCTCTGTCCAGCCTGGCCTTGAACACCGCCAGGGGTGGACCACTCACAACTTCCTTCAGCAACCCATTCCAGTGCCTCACCACCCTCTCAGTAAAGAATTTCTTCCTTATATCCAATCTAAACTTCCCCTGTTTAAGTTTTAACCCGTTACCCCTTGAATTTATACCCCTTGAATTTATGGTCCTTGAATTTATATTTGTCTTCAAGAACAATTGCTATGTATACTGAAGCCCTGCTTCCTGGGAAGTGGCCGGATGTTGGCTGCTGATGGAAAGTAGAGAATAAAATCTTTTGTTTTCCTTTGCTTCCACACATGGCCTTAGCTTTTACTTTATCAAATTGCCCTTAATTTAATAAGAAAACCTCACAAATTTTTTTCTGTCTAATTTTCTCCCCTTTGTCCTGCTCGTGAGGGGAGTTATGGAGTGGCTTGGTGGGCACCTGGTGTCCAGCCTAGCACTCTAGCCAGCTGAACCCAAGTGGCCATGGACAAGTGAAAATCAGGATAATATCTTGTGCAATTCTTTTAACTTCTTGGGTTTCTGATACAAGGAAACAAAGCTAAACAGGCTCTGATACAGCTTTAGTGCTGAGCAGCACAGAAATGATGCCAGAATTTGTGCTTTCAGAGAACTTCCTACAAAGTGAACATGCAGTTCCACTTCTCCCTTGTCTTTTTTTGTTATGGTTAATCATAGAATCAGAATTGTTTACATTAGAAAAGACCCTTAAGGTCATTGAGCACAACAGTCCACCATTATATCATGCCCCACAAGCGCCACATCTACCCGTCTTTTACGTACCTCCAGGAATGGAGACTCAACCACTTCCCTGGTGTCGTGGTTTAAGCCCAGGCCGTAAATCAGAACCACGAAGTCCACTTCCCCCCCCCACCTTTCTTCCCTCCGCTCCTGGAGGGACGGGGAGGAGAATCAAAAGAATGCAGCTCCCACGGGTTGAGATAAGAACAGTTTAATAACTAAGGTATAACACAAACCACTACTGCTACCACTAATAGTAATAATGATAAAGGAAATAACAAGCAAGAGAATACAACCGCTCACCAACCGGTACCTCACCCCCACCCTGCCATGATCCAGCCCTTCCAGGGACTCTCAGTTCTACATCCTGGGCATGACGTGCTGTGGTATGGAATACCTCTTTGGCTAGTTTGGGTCAGGTGTCCTGTCCCTGCTTCCTCCCGGCCCCTCCTCCTCCCTGGCAGAGCATGAGACTCACAAAGTCCTTGCTCAGGGTAAACATTCTGACCAGCAACTGAAAACATCAGCTTTATCAGTATTATTCCCAGGTCGAAAGCCAAAACACAGCACTGCACCAGTAGAAAAAATGACTGCTACTGCTAAACCAGGACAGTATCCACCCCTTATTCCATACCATTCACGTCATGCTCAGATCCCACATTTTCAATATACCCTCACTCTCATCTCAGTGCACTCTTATCTTAGTGCACGGACCAATCCCTATAAAGCTGCTGAGTCCATTCGGTCCATGATGGTGGGCTCCATCTCTTGTAACAGTCTTTCAGAGCAGGAGAGGCTCATTGCAAAGTCCACCCCTCGATCATGAGTCCATCTCTATGTTGCATCTCCGCCCTGATGGATGGGCCCATCAGGCTTAAAAAAATTCACCCTCCCCTGCAGCAGTTTCTGCAACTTGTCGGGGACTCCACACAGCTGCCTTCCATCTCCGATGCTTCCAAAGCACTGGAGGGGCCCAGTGGATTAGATACTCGCCCATACTGTCCCACACACCCTGACACTCATGGCTGTCCAGCTTTAGGGAAAACCTCTCGGTCCCCCTGTATTGTCTAAACCCAGACAAGACCCAAACCTGACTCTGCTTAACTCTCGGGATCAGACAAAATGGCCGTGGGTAGAACACACTCTGTGTGTGTGCCAACATGGTGATCCCCATCACAATCAGCAGGCAGGTTCCAAGGGTACCCAGAGGCCATTCAAAACCTTCAGAACTCTCAAATGATGCTGCTGTGCTTGCAGGCTCTCTCACCACCAGCTTCTCTTTTTCTGAGTCCAGATCTTCCTCCTTTGCCTTGCTGGAAAGTGCTGCGGGGTCTCCTGCATCCTCCTGCGGCTCAGGCTCACAGGGCTCGGCAGACGGCTGCTGGGGGATGCTCTCGGCCGCCGCGGGGCTGGGCTCGGCCGTGGGGCTCGGCTCCTCCGCCGCCTCCTCCCGCTGCTCGGCAGCCGCCTCCTTCCCGGCCTCCGGCCCCGCTCCTGCCGCCGCTTGGTCCCCGGAGCCGCTCTCCCGGGCCGCTTCGGCCGCCGCCAGCTCCCGGGGCCGCTCCCCCTCGGCTCCCCGCAGCCTCACAAAGACGGAGGCGAGGACGAGGGCCAGGACAGTGAAGAGCAGCGGGACGGGCAGGTACAAGTCCACGGCCACGTCCATCCCGCCCTGCTGCCGGAGCCCGCCCGCATTACAAGCCATTACCATAAAGTACAATGAAACAAGAACCTTAGCCCAAGGCCCACACTTGATAAACACTAACACAGCAAATACCGGCTCTAAGTAAGCTACAGCATACTGAAACTGAGACATCAAGAGAAACAACTTTGAGAGCCAATAAATCAGCATTGTGCCTCAGTCAGATCTGTTGTTATCTCAACCCTTCCTGCCCCACGTTGGGCGCCAAAAAAGAACTGTCGTGGTTTAAGGCCAGGCCGTAAATCAGAACCACGCAGTCCACTTCCCCCCCCCCACCTTTCTTCCCTCCGCTCCTGGAGGGACGGGGAGGAGAATCAAAAGAATGCAGCTCCCACGGGTTGAGATAAGAACAGTTTAATAACTAAGGTATAACACAAACCACTACTGCTACCACTAATAGTAATAATGATAAAGGAAATAACAAGCAAGAGAATACAACCGCTCACCAACCGGTACCTCACCCCCACCCTGCCATGATCCAGCCCTTCCAGGGACTCTCAGTTCTACATCCTGGGCATGACGTGCTGTGGTATGGAATACCTCTTTGGCTAGTTTGGGTCAGGTGTCCTGTCCCTGCTTCCTCCCGGCCCCTCCTCCTCCCTGGCAGAGCATGAGACTCACAAAGTCCTTGCTCAGGGTAAACATTCTGACCAGCAACTGAAAACATCAGCTTTATCAGTATTATTCCCAGGTCGAAAGCCAAAACACAGCACTGCACCAGTAGAAAAAATGACTGCTACTGCTAAACCAGGACACCTGGGCAGCCTGTTCCAATGCTTGAAAATGCTTTCAGTAATTTTTCCTATCTCTCCAGGGACTCCTGGAGGCCATTTCTTATCTTATTTCTTGTTACTTGAGAAGAGAGTCAGACACTCATCTTGCTACAACCTCCTTTCAGGTAGTTCAGGAGAGCAAAAAAGTTTCCCTCAGTCAACTTTTCAACTAAACAACCCCAGTTCCCTCAGCTGTTCCTCATAAAACGTGTTCTAGACTCTTCACCAGCTTCGTTGCTCTTCTCTAAGTGCTCTTCTCTGTAAGTGCTCTCACTACAAGAGAGCACCTCAGCGTCTTCTGACACAGAAGGCTGCCATTGGCACTGTAGTCCATAGAACAATGTGCCAACTTTACCAACTCTTTTTATGGGAAATGACATTATAGCAGCAGCCTCTGTATCTCTGGTAAGCTCCACATATTGTACAGACAGCTCCAAAGTTGCCTTTAGATCTGTCATATGGTGCAAACAGCTGCTGATGAGCCATGTGAACTGCTTTGACCTCCTGTATGCCATTTTTCTCTGGCTTCCCTTTGGCTTTGAGCATCCAGCCTCTTTTACACAGCTCACAGTGTTGAAACACAGAGGTTCTTTTCCCATTTGAAGGGATCAGTGATTTTTCTTGGAGAATACAAATACAAATCAATAGTTTCTCATCTTGACATAAGGGACATGCTTTTTTTCAAATGAAACCTCTTTTCACCCCTGAGACTAGCACAAAGCAACCAGAAAAGGCTCCATTAGAGCTGCACAAGGGATTTTAAGTCTCTGCTTCACTTGTCCCCATTTCACAATGTCAAAACACATAAAAACAAAGGATTTTATTTCACTTGCAAAAGACATTTCAGTAAGTGTACAACTTCAGAAGGAGTTTAATTACATGGTGTATTCACAGGTGACAAGGTGCTAGCATTTGAATATAGAAAAACTACCTGAGCAAGCTTTCAGAAGAATTTTTCCTCCAACAGAGGGAAATTAGGACTACTATCTCTCACAATTCTTTAAGGTCAAGAATGCCACTCAGATGAGCACACAGGACTCTGTACTGACAGAACTGGCAGCAGAATAAATGCAGAATGTGTCCCTTGAACCGCACATTCTCTTTCTCCTCCTGGACAGCATGGAGTTGGTTTTTCAATGTATATATTCTTTTGATTCATGTTTTCTGTTTGATATTTGACTTCTTCAGCTAGGGACTAATGTCATCTTTATGTAATGTGCCTTAGAACCAAGTGGTATGTTAGGCAGAAATTTCACCAGATGCCTCTGCCCTTTAAAATCCTCTTGCAGAGAAAACGGCAGCATGTAACTATGGGAATATAGCAGAGAGCTGCTCTGGGGAGAGTTACCAAGCCGTGGCCCTGGGTACCATCAGAATCAGGAGCAATAGATCTCCCTGTGGGCACTTGGCATCAGCACAGGGCAAAAGCCACGTGTCCTAGCTCTGACCCACTCTCTGCTGTGAGGGAAGATGCTACAAGAGATTTCACTGCAGGAGTGCTGGAGTGACATATCCTAAGCTCAAGGCATTATTGAGCAGGATATCATAGCAGATGCAGCTCTGGAGCCTGAATTTTGCTCCAGCAACCTGCATGGCTTGCCGAAATCCTGCAAGTCTTACGCAGGGCTGAGTTGTGTAAGACCAAAGGCAAAATTTGTTTTCTTGTGTTTAGACTTAACGAAGTTACATTTCATTTCACGTTCCATATTTGTACAACAAAGAAGCAGATTGATATTTCAAAACCTTTTCCAAATGTTTATTTTAAGCATTGATACAGGAACTCTGTATTTTTACATATGGCTAGGGATGCTGTTTGCAAGTTACCAGTCATCAGCTCAACTTTTAATCAAAGATTTTAAAAGATTTATGTATCTTTGAAAGTTTCACACATATTTAACTGATGCTTGATAAGCAGCAAAGTCTTAATTGAATATTTTATTATCCAGAGTTGGAGGCACATTTCCCTGGGATACCTCAGGCTACCCCTGGGTAACAAACCATTGATCGAGAGTCCAGATAGTTGAGAGTATGTGTGCTGACAACACACTTTCCTTAGTGTAAAAAAATGAAAAGAAAAAAACCCAAGAAATAATGACAGGTTTTCCTGATTATAAAGGTTGCAAAGATAATTCTACAGTTACACGTTATGTAAATTTTATAAAGATTGTATCTCTAATATTACATAATTCTTTTGCATTCTATTATAGAAATATTTATACATACAAGTGCCCTGATCCTTTGTTTTGCTATTGCTAACTTCTGATGACTGGGTTTGATTGCATTACTTCATTTGAGATGACCATTTATTCTTTTGATGCTGGAAACAAGAGGATACAAACAATGCAAGGAAATAATCTAAGCATGGGTGTCTAAGAACCAGCATTCTTATTGTTAATTGTCTCCATTTTATGGTACATATACAATGTACACATAGCACATAGTCTTAGATACTTTATTCTTATTAATTAAAATGTTATAATTTACATGCATAGACATTATACAGGTACAGAGAGACAGGAACAGGTACTAAATATTCACAGATAGATATGAAGGTTAAATTATGTAAGCAGCTTTGAAGACTTGGAATCAATGTACACATATATGCACACACCCTCGTTTATACACACTCTTAAGTGCAAAGTTGTATTAATACTGTATATCATACAACCCCAAGTGGTGTTCACAAGGATTATTTTCTAAGTGACAGCTAAAGATATGCATATACATATTGCATATGTCTGTTGTATTCAAAAGACAGAATTCAGCTTCTTTAACCAGTTAAAATATAAATACACCAAAAATAAAGATGAGCAACAGATTTAACACAGAAAGAATTTAATAAAACTTAACTTCACAAAAATAAAACATATAAAAGTAGATATAATTAGCTAAAGTTTGTTAATGTATATGAAATTCTAAACTATTAATAAATACATCTGATAAATAATCATGATAGCCTCCATATTTCTTTGTTTAATTCTCAGTTTTCTTGCAAGATCTTCTTGAAGTTTGGTTGTAATGGATCATTACGTCCATAATGTGCTCAATGTTGGAGTGAATTTTGAACAGTTTTTAGGCTGCATACTGTTTTCTTCCAGATAATTTACTGGATTAAAATTAGCAGTGTGAAAAGCTGTAGAGAAATCTAAATGCCTGCCAAATCAAAGAAATAATCACATTTTTATGAATATTTAATATCATAGTCATGGCAAATAAGGCAAGTAATTAGTACTTATCATAAATTTGCAAAGTATTATTTTATGTAAATGTTACATTCTACTAGTTTGATATGAATTATTCATTGTATTACCAGACGCTGACACAAACCAGCAAACATTAAAATCTATGTGTTATTAGTTTACTTACCTTTAATGATATTGTTTAGAGAATATTTTTGTGAGATTACTATTTTTTCCCTAATGGGATGGAAACAAGAAGAAAGCCATTTAAAGAAGTCACCTACTGCACATTTCAATATTGGAGAAACTCAAGATGCAAATATACAAAATACAAGTTCTTTCATGTGTACAGATGAAGAGCTCTCAGCTATGCCTTCAACTGCAAAAACTGCACAGGCGATTACTATTAATGAAGTATGGTAAAAGCTGTTTATAAAAATAAAGGATGTGGGAGAAAAATGAAGAACATCTTTAAAGATAACCCCAGTAATCCCTGTAACCCCTAATAATCAAGAGGCAGAGCTGTTGGGCCAGGGAACAAAACGGTCAAATGAGAATCTAGACTTGACCATAACATGCAAAATCCAAATAGAACTTCAAGACAAAAAGGCCCCTGTAGCTTATCTATGAATGTTAGGATACCATCTGTCTTTCAAGGATAACCATTAACATTCCTGGATTTTTACAAAAATCAGTTGCTTTTCCTGATTTGTGTTTGGCATCTACTGATCCACTCTACCCTCATCATACTTCCAGTGATACAGTATATTAAATGACCAGAGCCACTTTCAACTCTTGCCCCACCTTAAACGCAACCTCATTCTCCTGTTGGTATTAGCAAAATCTTTCACTTTATTGCAACTGACAAATTTTCACATCTTACTGATATTCTCTTTCTGGAGCCACCAGTATAGAGAGTAACTCAACACTACTTTCTAGAATGCACCCCTTTGAAATTACCTTATGACATGAAAAATAACCGTTTACCATCCTCATCTATCTTTCACCTACCAAACTATTAGGTTTTCAAAAACCATGTAAATGAGGCCCTCAGTGATATGATTTAGTAGTGGTCTTGGCAGTCCTGGGGTAATGGTTGGACTTGATGATTTTAAAGGTCTTTCCCAACTTAGTTCATTCTATGATTCTATGATTCTATTTTTATTGAATCTTTCATGAGCAGAATCTGACTTTTTGATTATACAAAATGAATCTTCTCCAAACTGTAAATCTTTAAATTTTAATAAATTATATCCACTGCTTTATACTTGTCAACTTGCTCTGTGAGAAACTCAACAAAATTAAAATCTGTTCACGCTATACATCCTCTCTTTTGGAAAATCCATTTAAATTTTCTGCAGACAATTTCAATACATTCTAATATTCGTCTATCCTAGTACAAACCAATTTTTTTGTTCAGGAGACTTTCAGACTAGTTAGTTTGAGAGCCAAATCCTCACCAAAAAAAATAAGTTTTGGTATTTTTATATATTGAAAAACCATACTTTGGTCCTTTGGATCATAGTTCAACTTTGAGCCACCACAAACTATGCTTGGATTCTATCAAATGACTTTACAACTTTCAATGGCTGGCAGTGTCTCAGGGCAACAGGTTTTACAGAACACAGGCAAAATACCAATGTTCTGTTCCTATCTTTTTCAAAGAAGTAAAGAGTGTTTATGTCCCAACAGAACTCTCAATGGTAAAAATGTGGACTACCTATATTATCGTTAGTAAAAAGCAATATCACCATCTTTGGACAGAGCTCAGAGCAGCTGGAGTGGTTTTTTACTCATACTAAGTAAATCAGGCTTAGATTACAGGCTGGTGGGGATAGTTGTCTCTGAGGCTTTGGCATCTCTGAATCAGGAATTTGCAAGCATGAGCAACATTGGCCTACATTTAATTCATGTGATTTAAATGCAATTTTTTTCATGCAACCTTAGCTCTGTGTTTCTCATGCTTTTCACTGATTGTTTCCATAATATTGTACCTGAAGTTTTGTATAACAAAGGCAAGCTTTAGCCTTACATGCTATCATTACAATGTAGGTGTGATTTTGACTCATGTTATGCTAAGGCACACACCCACCAGAATGTCTCTGCAGCTTCTACTGCATTCTACAAAATGAAGAGCACCACATTTCCAGAGAACTGAAATACAGGATTTTAGTTAGGGTAGAAGCGCAGGGTTTAAAATTACTATCAGATGTTGTTTCATGAAATTAAATATTTTGAAGTACAGGGCAAAAGCAGCTTTGGGAGCAGTGCTATTAGAATAGCTTCTCACTGTGAGTTCCTGCTTTCATACTGTACTTGGGAAAGTGCATCAAAGAACTGGCAGCCAAGGATCAAGTATTAGAAGCAGTTTTACAAACTGCTCAGTTTCCCCCATTTAAAATAAAAGCTTGCCAGCTGGCAAGTGGGAGAGAAGGAAAGTTCTTGTCCTTGTGGGTGGTTTGGACTGTGCACCAGCAAACCTTCAATCTCTACCCTAACAAAACTCTCATCAGTCTTTGGGAGTTGCATGTTTTCCCGTAAAATCACCCTTGTATAACCTAGATTCAAATTTATTTCCATCTCCAAGTAAGCAAGTTAGCAAGGTCTGTAGAAAAGCAGAAAGGAACAAATGTAATTATCAAAAGATCATGCTGAAGAAATCTTTCAATCCCTCCTTCCTTCACCTTTTGGATGGGCTGTCCTTCCTTCCTGTACCCCATGCTGGCCTCCGCTCTCCAGATCAGTATAAGCTACATGTGCAAAACATCCAATTAGAAGCAAAATACTATTTGCACATTTAAAATGATTGTAGGGAAGATACAAGAATACAGCACAACGGACAGCAAAAATGTGGTTCACATAAATGTTTGGTTTTAGCTTTAATATTTTAAACAAACATTTCCTTCCACTTAGACTCATCCTAATCTGCAATCTCCACCTGGTGTTTTTCAAACCAGATGGAAATGTAAATTATTTAAAATCATGAAATTCCATTAGCAGTTAGGCTTAAGTGCTTAAAAAAAATAAAAAATAAAATATAAAAAAAAACAAAAAAACAAAGAAAAAAAAAAGAAAAAAAAAACAAACAAACAAACAAAAAAAAACACCACCAACAAGAAGAGAACTTTTCAGGGTTCCAAAAGGTGACTGCCCACCCCTTCGGTATGGCTGCAATCACAGAGCAGGGCATGGGAGCACTCTGCTCCATGTGGGCCCCGGCTGACCTCTGAGCACCAGTGAAGAAGCACTAGATCCAAGTACCGGGTCAGACTTGCACTGCAGCAACACCTGCAGCTGACTCATTTCCACAGCAGAAAGAGTGTGACCCCTGGAGAGCCTGGAAAGCAGAAATCTATTTCACCTCCCAAGCTGCTTTGAGCAATACTCCCTACTTCTGTTCAATGGGGAGAAAGGATTCTCCAAAACCTCTTTTTTCCCCCCACAGAGTGCAACCAATGCCCTTGATGATGTCCATTCCTTCCTGTTTGTAGTATAAAAGCCTGAGAGAAAAAGAAGATGATATCCGCATGAACAAATACAGCAGAATACTAAAAAGGACCATGAGGAATAAAATACGAACTAACTTCATCTTTCCATATACAAGGTATATATATATTTCTGGTAACAGAAATGATATTTTGGAGCACTGCACTCTTTTATTAAGGCTTTGTGAGAAAGGTGATAAGCAAGCAGCAAGTGGTGATGTATCAGGCTACTTACAGCTCTCAGGTGCATCACAAGACAAGAGCCTAAAACCACTAGCATCAACAGACTGATACAAGATGCTCCCATCTCCCTTTGTCCAAGTGGGCTGTGTTCTGCCAGTTCCCATCACCTTCTGCAGAGCTTCCTATTGCCTACGTAACAAGAAATCAAGCTGAGACAGTTTCACCACTGGCTGGAGGACTCTGTTGCATCTTCAATGTTCTTTTTGTGAGTTGGGCGCTCTCTGATTATAGTTTCATAGAATCATAGAATAGTTAGGGTTGGAAAGGACCTTAAGATCATCTAGTTCCAAGCCCTCTGCCATGGGCAGGAACACCTCACACTAAACCATGTCACCCAAGGACTCATCCAACCTGGCCTTGAACACCACCAAGGATGGAGCGTTCACAACCTCCCCGGGCAACCCATTCCAGTGCCTCACCATCCCAACAGTAAAGATCTTCTTCCTTATATCCAGTCTAAACTTCCCCTGTTTAAGTTTGAACCCATTACCCCTTGTCCTGTCACTACAGTCCCTGATGAAGAGTCCATCCCCAGCATTCTTTTATGACCCCTTCAGATACTGGAAGGCTGCTATGAGGTCTCCACACAGCCTTCTCTTCTCCAGGCTGAACAGCCACAACTTTCTCAGCCTGTCTCCACACGGGAGGTGCTCCAGTCCCCTGATCATCCTCATAGCCCTCCTCTGGACTTGTTCCAACAGCTCCATGTCCTTTTTATGTTGAGGACACCAGAACTGCACACAATACTCCAAGTGAGGTCTCACGAGAGCAGAGTAGAGGGGCAGGATCACCTCCTTCGACCTGCTGGTCACGCTTCTTATGTGCAGCCCAGGATACTTGGTTTTATCTACTATTTGGCCACATCATAATATAAAAATCTCTGTAAAGCTCAATTATATTACTTAAAGTACGAGAACTTTAAACTTAATAGTGGCATAGATAAAATCTATTTCCACTCAATAGTCATCCATATAGATGTGCCATTTACAAATCCACACCTGACATACCCATTCTGCCTCTATGGTTGATCCCCAGTTATTAACAAGCATAGTATTCTTACCCAATTATTAACCTTCCAGCTTTAGCTAGATGGTAGCCTCACCTCCATCTTCAATTACAATTTCACTGAGCAAAGCAGAGTGAATGGATTTAAGCTGCATGGACCAAATCCATCAAAGGAGATTTAGGCACTGTAACACTATCCTATCTCTCCTATTATGAATCCAGAACCTTATGAAAGATGTCTATGTCCCCCCTTATGCTTTGCAAGGGGGACATAGCCATCTTTGAATCCTTCTGAAGGGAATTTACATGTATCGGCACACTGAATGGACATGAGTGGCTCTCTTGGACCGTACATCCATTGGAGCACTGACCCAGTGCAAGTGTCTCCTTGAGCCGGCACAAGTCCCTCCACTGCTTGGTTTGCTCTATTCTAACAGAAAATGACTATATAAGGAATTTTGTATATCTTATGCCATATGATCAGAGGATACAGCAGATATTTAAGGGCACTGGATATATGGATGACGAGTGAGCAAGGAACTGGAGTCCCAAATTTGGTTTTAGGTTCTGTGGTGGAAGGTGCTGCAAGTCTCTATGAGTTTGGCCTTCTGTTTGCACATTGTCTAGTCCAGTATGAGTCCTATCTGCTGCAAGTTTGTATGCTCTGTGAAGCTCAAATAAACTGTAATTAACACTGATCATATTTACTATAGAAACAGAAACTAAGATACATTTAAATGGTTAGTTTTCACTATGCCTTATGATCACTTTGTATTTTTTCTTGCTTTGTTCCTTCACATCAACATTTCTGCAAATCTTTCCATGCTGTTGGTGCCTGGGCCAAGGTAAGAGAAAAACTACCCTAGGAAAACTCATACCTTCCCCTTATCTCTAAAATATTGGAATAATAACTAAGGAAAAACCACCTGTGCATGGCAGATGTGACCCTCTACAGGGCACTATCTACCTACAATTCCTGGTATTTCATACCATTGGAAAAGCAAATTCTGTACATGGGGAAAAAACTCATCAAATGCTGTAGCACTAAAAGCACCCAGAAGTGGAAATGTAAGCAACAATCCCTATTTCAGTCTCTCCAAGCGAATTTCAGAACAGAGCAGCTGCCTCATGGAAAGGAGGAAGCTGGTTTCTTCACATAGCTCTGCTCTGCTCCTGTTTCTCATTATATCCTATAAATGCTGGACATGTTCTTGTCATGGCTTTCTCTTTTTCTGATTCCAAAGAAAGAAACCAGGGCTTCTGATTAGGATGGAGAACCAAAGAGAAAAAAAAAAAACATTCTAATAGCAAAGGGAATCCTGTCAAATCAAGTTTTAAAGACACTGTATTTTAGGTTATACCTGTACTGCACTTGTTGCAGTTTGGGCAGAGAGAACTGTATTCACTGTATGGGTCCCGGGGGACATGATAGCTCTTGTGGCACAGAAATCAATGGCACCAAATATCCCAGCATTTGCCGAGTTTCTCAGAAGGGCTTTATAGCCTTCACGTGGAGCTGTCTCTTTTTATGCTACCAGGAGCATCCAGACAAGCCAGTCTAAATCTAGCTAGGGTGTATCTGTGTGTACTGCAGTCAGCTCAACTGCAGAGTAGCTGCAATGTAGTTTTCCTTCCCATGCAAAACAAGCGACTCTGTGTCGTTAATTTTTCGTAAGCTTGCAAAGCCCACAGGTAGTCCAAAATTATCCTGCCTCATGGAAAAAGGTCAACAGCCGTCTGCACCACAGTGAATAGCACACAGCATGGTACAGGTCCCGGCTGAGAGCAAGTTTTCCTCTCATTATTATCTGAGACATTCCCTCTTCCCTCAACAAAACCCAGAGATGTCATAAAAAAATATTCTGAAAGTTCCATGGCTTTACATCCAGACAAAGCTTCTTTTGTTCTCTCTGTGAAGAACAGCTTGCAGCATCTGGGGGTACATCCCTTTTGGGGGTAGGAGCCTCCAGGCCACAGCCTACAGGGACAAACTCTTCCTTAGGACATCATCTTGCAGCACCAGTATGTAGAGAGACTCTCCTGAGGGTAAAAGGAAAAAAGAAGTCCAGCTGGAGTTGTACCTTCTTTCCATGCCATCTCCACTGTTTTACAGAGATCAGAACAAGGAAGTATTCCCCTCTACTCAGTGTGGATAGGTCCTCCTTCTTAAAGAAGGCTCAGCTATGAGATCGGATGATGTTACTCAAAGCTTTATCCTGTCAGAACCTGTAAATATCCAAGCGAGAATGTAGCACACCCTCTCTGTGCATCATCTTTCACTGACTCTCTCTTATTATGGTGAAAGTTTTCCCTTGTATCCACTTGAACTTGACTTCCCTTGTTTCAGTTTGTGCATCATCTTTTGTCTTTGCACCACACACTGCTGTGAAAGCCTAGCTACATCTTCTTGATAACTTCCTCACTGCTTTTGGCATACTTTTGTTAGATCCCCTGGAGTCATCTCCTCTCAAGGCTGAAATAAGCCTGCTTCCCTCAGCCTTTCTTCACAGGACAAGTTCTCCAGCCCTAATCATCTCAATGGTCCATCCTGTGCTGAATTTACTCCAGTTTACTGATGTCTTACTTGTATTGGGGAATTCAAGACTGGATGCATCAATGAAGCCAGAAGGGATGCCAGAAGGAGCCAAAGCAGGGAGACATTACAAGAACTTTCTACAGTTTTGACTAGGCATTTTCCCATGGTTTTGTAGGTTTCCATATGAAATAATAAGTAATTGCACCCTCAGCATGTAGTAAGTTATCCCTTTCCAGCCGTCACGAGGATCAAGGTCATATAGACACCTAACACAGCATAAATGCAAAATGAAGCGTAGTGATTCAGCCCCCCCTTTCCTTCCCCCAGCTGTGGCTAGTGAGAAACCTGCACTCATCAGGTCCCAACAGTTAGCTGACGGGTAAAGCGCATTAACCTCCAAGCTGCTCAGTTTTGTTCACCTGACCAATAGATGCAAATTAATTTCAATTTTGCCTCCCTGTCTTCTTTTACCCTTTTCTCATTGTCTTTCCATTCTCTATTCCTCTCAGTTGGCCAAACCTTTTCTTCACCCTTCCTTCCCATCTTCCACCTTGAAACTCTGGAGTTTCTCTGGTAATTCTCATGGTAATTGTCGGTGTCGCCATATTCCAACACCCAGCTTGAATCTAATTCACTTCAGTGATAATCTTGGTGGATCTGGGACCACCAGCCACTTTAACTTTGATCAATAGCTAGTTAGGGGGCTCCATTCTTGATTTTCTGGTGGCCATCTCCCCAGAAAACAAAATTATTCATAATAATAACACGAGATATCACAAAATAAGCATATGTATTCCTAACATAGGTTTCATTTTTAAGAAATTAAATATCAGTACATGGACACTAAGGATGGACTCATATTGAGATTAAAGCTCCTGAATTTAGGTGTTTACAGGCATGCCACTGACCTAAATTCCCATTAGAAAAAACAAAGATGTAAAGACCATAAGTTGTGCCCACCTACAGTCAGTCTGCTCAACAACCCTGCAGGCTCCATTGAGTATAATGGCTTTTAAGACACAAAACTTATATATAGACACCTGCATTTACGCATTTTAACCCCAAATCCTACCTGACAGATTAAAAAATTGTTTTATGTAACTTACAAACTTCATTTCCTAATGCAGACAGAGAAAAGAAAGACCGATGTTAGGTGATTACACTAAGGTTTGTGTCAGCTCAGGGTCTCCCAGTGGATTGCTCTGAATACCAAGCCTTGCTGCTTTCAGATGCAGCAGCTCAAATCCCTTTAAAAGTACTTCTCACTGCTCTCGTTTGCTTTACATTCTCCATAGGGCAACTGAGGCACAGGTTTTCTGCACACCTGTGAATGGAGATCCTACCTGGAGATCCCTTCCACCAGCAGAACGCAAGGAGAAACTGGCCAACAACTGGAGGAAGAAGAGAGCTCCCAGGTGAAGGGGTTTGACTGATGCAGTTGGCTGGGGTGCTGTACCAAAAGAGGAAAGGATGGGTACCCTCCAGTAGTCACTGTGTCATCTTTTTTTGTTTTCTTTGTTTGGATTCAGGACAATTCAGGGCCAGATGAGATCAGGTTCAGAGCCAGTTTCCAATTAAACAGAAACCACTCAAAGTTAATAAACAAGTCTCTGCAAATGGGAAGAAAGAGATTCATGCATTAAAGCTGCATTAAGAGAGGAAAGAATAAACAAGTAATTCTCTCTGTCTGCCACAAGCTTCACTTTAACTGAAGCTTATTTGAAAAGAAATGCAGTGGGTCCCCAGTGCAGAAGTGGAAAGGGTGAGAAGGTTACATGGGGAGAAGAAGAAATCACTTTATTTCTATCACGATGCAGTAAGATATAAATGCAATCAAAAAGGGTTAATCTAATCCCTTTGTGAAGCACTGAGTCAGAGAACAAGACAAAAACAAATCTGTGATCTGGAACTTCCTGAGCACCCACTCAGGGTGGATTAATGAGGAGTACACGGCTGTGAAATTACGTGCCCTCTGAGTCAGGAAAATGGTCCTAGTGGTGCATGACCTTGAAATGAGGGGAAGCAAACTTCACCTGATCCACAATTATAAAGACCTAAAAGGAGGGGGACTCAGGAGGAGGGAGAACACATTAAGAGCCGGGAAAATGTTTCTGTATATGAAACCAACAAAATACTAAACAAACCCAAGGCTTGAAAGACGAATTAAATGTAGCATAAAAAAAATCCAGAGGCTTTAAGGAATACTGGCATTAATGTTTGAGTATTATAAGGAAAGCTTGTCCTCTTTATTTATATGATGTGGATATTTTGTTGCTGTTGTTATGGACTTAGTGATGTTTGTCTGCCTTCAATTTTCTCTTTGCAATGAAAAATTGTTGTGAGATGATTTCTAGTCTTAGCTGCTTTACATGACAGTATTACCAAGGATTCATCAAGAGGCCATCTGTCGAATTTATGACAAAAAATGCAAAAACAAAACAGATGAAAAGGAAAGAGCAAGACAGAGACTGGTCCAGGGGACGATAGATGTGGCAGCATGTGCCTCAGTGTGAAAATTACAACATTTAAATACTGTAGAATAAATTACTGTGCTGAAAAATTAGTGATGCTCTCCCACTTCAGATTCTCCCCTTATGATAAGAACATAATGAAATAGATCACAGACCAAAGAATTTTTCGTGGCTATTATTATATTCTAATGAAAAATTAAAATGGGGTAAAGACATAAAACCTGTAAGGGAATTAAATAAGCTAAGCTGCTGAGCTATTTCTTGGGTACCCCCAAAATGTACAGCTGATGTGGAAACAATAAATTCGTATCTGTTTATGTAATCAACTGATCTCCCCCTATTTTTCATATCTTCTTGAATCTTTATAGCTGATATGTGTAGACTCACATTGCATATCAAAGAAGAGTCAAATATAAACATCCATTCCCAACCAACATACATTGTATGTAACATTCACTGAGTATCTACTGTTTTCTAACTAGGCTGATGCCTATGTTCACATACTGCATATGAGAAATAAATTTGAATCAAGCGAGTATTTATTGAAATCAAGCAGCTTGAATTTAACTGGAACCTAGGAGGTGAAATACAGCTTGTACTGTATTTTAAATTGGAAATACTACAAAGTCCAAGCCCTTCCTAGCCTCTCCCTCCATCTGCCCTCCATCAGGAATGCACTTGAAATTCTGTGCGAATTTGAGCTAAGTTAACAGGGAAAATTTCCCATCAATTGTTGTGCAAATTTGAAGATCTTCAACGGCCCTTCCAGAAAAGGAATTTACCTTTCTCTTTTATTACTTATGTTTAAAGTAATGGAAAGCCAGCCACCAGGGTATCCCATGAAAGTCCAAAAAATCAGAGTATGAAATGACATATATATTTTTAAACAGAACTGTATTACGTAATGAAAAATTTGAGTTCTTTGTGTCCTGATTCTTAACAGGGAGAAACACTAAGAGAAAAAAAGGCTGGTATTGCTTTTATATCACAATTAGACATTCACAATAGTTAACTCTGACCATTTATTTCCACCAAACTCTCCCACAAAATTAAATTAAGTGGCCTACCAATGATGACCTATCCAACGACTTACAGCCCTGAAAGAGCACATAACCAAATTCTGTGCTAATTTCCACCAGTTCCAATTTTTAAACTAACAAGTGAAGAAAGGCTGCATCTGGCACTTCATTAAACAGCCTCGAGCACACGGTCTTTCAGTTTAGATGATAAGCATATTTGGTGCATGGAGAAGACATCCCAACATCTTCAGCTGACTCAAAAAAAACCCCAAAATAACCATTAATTTTAACTTAATTGAATTGGGATGATCATCTTGATGCATCAGTAATTAAATGACAGCAAACATCATAAAAGCAAACTGTGCATCTATCTTAATGGCATAGAGCAAAGCAAAACTACTTACAAGGTCTAAACTCTATGTCCTTCCAAAACTACAAAAGGATTTATGGCTAATGACCATTATAATGTACATATACACTGTAGTCTACAGAGACCGCATTGGGGAAAATCTATGGGTTTAGTACTTAAAATAAATTTTTACTTATTTAACTTTACTCATGAGAGTAAGCTCACAAATTTCTGTTGTACTTGACCAAACTGTAAGGACAAGAATATACAAATCCCTTAGAAAGATAGGCCATAAAATTTACACTCTGGAAACTTTTTTTAATACAATTATGCAAATATTACTATAACGATATTGTGCTTTAAGGATCAATTCTTTATATAAGCATCAGTATCCGTGTGACTACTGTGATGTAATTACAAGCAAAAGAAGTGGTAGTTATGCTTTGGAGGGGGGTTAAGTGAAAGCCTTCAGTGAAGTATTTTCTTTTGAATCTACTCCAATATCTGAATATTAAATGAAGTCAGGAGAATGATTCTCAGACAAAAATATTCTACAAGTCTGAAGGATCTGGCAACTGATTTGAAATAAGATTGATATGTGAATACCAGACCTGGTACCCTTTATGTAGAAGGAGCTACCTTGTAAATGCAGTAAATCCATTACTTCTCAGTGATCAGTAATCTTGCTTGTGAAATTTATCAGAGAATAAACCCACAGCAATCAATTACACTCTATTAATGTCTATGATATGACCAAGAATTTCAATAACAACTGTACCATCTTAAATGGGAAATAAAAAAACTTGACAGTGATTTTTTATCCTCAGTTCACTGAACCTCTATGAACTGTTCAGAAGGAAAAATGGCATCAACAAACCACCACTGTCCTTTGTGGCTGGTTTTTAAGAATCCAGCTGCCTTGTTCAGAGTTCTGGTCGTTTCTTCTGCTCTATATTTTCCCAAATGCCAGAAAAAAAATAAAGTCTCTGCCTGAATCTATGCAAGGACCAGCTCACACTGAAACAGCACAAGACTCCTTTGAGTTTCAAGGGAGTGGGATTTTTCACACAGGTGCAGAGCTCTGCACCAAACAGATGTCCAGCCTGATTCCTGCTATCACTGGGTCATTTAAGTGCTTTACCTATGCCAAACCATTATCACTGTACCGTTTAACAAAAAGCTACGGTCACAAACAGTGATAATCAGCAACAACAAAAATTACCATACAAGCATTGGAGGTCTGGTTTCATCAGGAGCAGTGAATTCTTTGCAACCCCATTAATTTACCAGCTTCAAGGCAGCTGGCAGCAGATTTACCATGAGAGCTGGCTCTGCCTGAGCCTCTGGCCCTGTCTTTGAGAAATCAAAAGCCCTTGTGCCACTCTTCACCTGTCCTGAATTGCTGGGGCTCTAAGAGGAGGATTATGCCTGGGCAGAGCTGTGTGGGAGAACATGAAAACACATTCCATTAAATTAGTTACTCAAGTGTGTAACACTGCCACACATGGGAGTCAATTACCTTGATAGCCCGGCTCTGCCCCACTCCCTATAACCATATGACTGAAGATCCATTGTATAATAATAGCCTGCAATAAGGTGTCAAGAAAGGACATTAGGGGTCTCTGAAGCAATGAGCATTAACTGGGTGCAATATTTTCCTAGGTCTATTTTATTGGGATAATCCTTGAATTATTCAAATACATGAACTCCCCTATGAAACGGATATGTCTCCATCTGCACAGGCTTGGGTACTGACGAATAGGCTGGAAATATATGGGAAGCTGCGTTATTTTAAATAACTGTTCCATAAAATAAATAGTAAGCACACAGCTCAGCATTTCAAGAGCCATAAAATAAATCGTCATCAAAAAAGCTTATTTTATGAACCCATAAATCTCCTGAAAATAAACGTTTTCTTCATCATCCTGTGTTTTAATAAAAAATTCCTTATTTTACTCACTCAATTACAATATCACTATCAGTTCAAATTACAGGTCAAAGATATGAGGCTTAATGTATGTACAGCCAGTTCTCTTCTCCTAATAACCTGTCATTCCCAGGATTTGAATGTCAGAACAGAGGCTGCTGCGGTAATGCTACCAGGCAGCACAATGATGAAAACTTTGGACAAATCATGAAGAACATTCCAGATCCAAATCATCAGAAGGTTACTGGGGAGAGCCTTTCATCCCATTCTGACCCCTTGATCTGACAAGTGACACCTACAAAATGAACAGCTCTCCAGCTTAAATTGTTTAACTGTAGCCTGATCAGTTTTATTATCTTGCTAATCCGGATATCAGCCGTTTCATCAGAATGGAAGATATGCATATCATGAATTATTTTGACACCAAGACCTTTTAATTTTTGCCAGCAATATTTCACTACACCAATCAGGGCCTGCAGTCAGTGATGCTGCTCGCCTCCTGGGATGTCAGAGGACAGTGCACTCCTGACAGCACCAAATCATCTGGGAGCTGTAACAAGCTATTGCTGCAATTATTATTATCTCTTGTAGTCATGCATTTCATTACAGTGCAGGCAGACAGAGGTTTCAGTTTCAGGCCAGTCTTATTTAGGAATCTCTGCCATTTTATGGGCTGTAGGGCTCTGTAGTGTAATTTCTTTTCTCCTCAGCAGACAAGGATAGGTGAATTTCTAATAAAAACAAAACACTAGCTAGGTACTGTAGAAAGAGGGAGCACAATACAGTACATTAACCAGGAGTGAAACAGCTTAAATGGCCCACTTGTAGTTTATGAAAGCAGTGGTTAATCAGCAATATGGTTTGCTGCAGAGAGAAATAAAGAACAGTTTATCTTTAAATACATATATATTATCCTTTTTCCTAACTACCCACTGCTAAACTTTTTTGTAGGCTAACACTAAATCCAGAAGGGACAGGTCTATGGTTTTTAGTGATATTTTTTTACTGCTGCTTCATGAAAATAAACTGAAGTAGTTAAGAAAAGATGAAGAAAAATGTCTGGTTTGTTTGTTTAAGCAGCTTAAGGGCCATTATTGCAAAGCAAGGTATGTGAACAAGCATGTTGGAGAGAAAGGGGAGAGGGGCACTTTCAATTAAAAACTGATAAAAATTATAAACATTCAAAGACAGATATTCACATGTAGAATACACAACAAGCCCTTCTCAGAGAAAACACCAACAATCACCACTTTACCTCTTTCCTACATCCAAGGTTAAATGGTAGACCAAAAAAGGTTGTCCTGCCAGACATGTGTTGAATGTCCTTTGGAGGGTATTGCCAGTTCTCACAAGCATTATAAAACAAAAGAAGAAAGCAAAATTCACATCAATAAAGATGTGCATTGATACAAATGCAAAGGTTTGCAAAATACCCAACATTCCCTCCCCCTGTTCTCCATCTCTCCTTGATATTCACTTTTACTATGACCAGTATCCATGTGCTTACACATAACATTACGCCACATTTCATCCTTAGCCTTCTTTTGCTATACTCAATTGATTTCAAGGCCTTTTCCACTCTCTTTCTTTTCAGGATTTCCTTTCTCCCTTGGCTGCTTTTTCATTTTCAAACCTCCTCCCCTTTTTTCTCAATACTTAAGCTACAAATAATTTATAATCAAAAAGAAGCACAAGGAAAACCAGGGACAGAATTCAGCAGTTTCAGTTCTCCCATGTTTTCAGTAATACTAGGTAATACAATGAGTAAAAAACAAACAGGAAAGTTTCTACTATGTGTGAAGGAAAAAGCCAAGCCTGATTCTCTGTGTACACATAATAAGATACAGCAAAGTCAACCACACATATAGAAAGTCTAAAATTAAGGTACTACTGATAAAACAACAAATTGCTGCTATATATGTATATATTAAAAAAATCCCTTGAGGAGACTAATTTAAATGTAAACAGTGAAAGAACCAATTTGCACCACCTTTCCCCAGGAAAACTACATGATGTCTTCTCCTGTGCTGAAGTATTTAATTATGTACTTTCTGTAGTCAGCAATTCCCTCCACACGTATAGCTTTCTCGCAGCAAGAGAGACAAAGTTCTGAATATTAAACTTAAAGTAACATATTCTGCTTCATCACTTGTGTAAAGACAGCTGATATTGCCTGAGAGTTTGGCACCAGAGGCCAAGCACCATATTTTCAGCCACCCACACACAAACCCTTTCAATACAATCACTAGCAACTTGCCTGTGAAATTTCCAGACATTGATGGCTAGCAAAGACTAATAGCAGTGCTCCTGTGATGGACTCTCATCATGAAAAAGCAGTTCTTCAGCTTTTTGATCCCATCTGTGTGATGCAAAGAGAGCAGGGAAGGCTTTGCCGCAGCAAAGATAGGATAGTGTGTCCAAAAAGGAACAGAGCAGCACACCAGGGTCTGTAGTGTTGTGCTTATTTACAGATGCCATTCAGTTTTACGTAACTCCCTTGCTAGTTAAGGGTTGCTGATCCTGCAGACTCTTACACATGTGAGCAGTTCCATCAAAGTCACTGTGACATGCATGAATTAAGATTCCTCATTTAAGTAAGGCTTAGCAGGATCAGGGCTGGTCCTCACGGCTGTTGAAATCTTCAAATGAGATTTACTTTAAGGAGAAGCTAAATCCATTCAGCACTAAACAAACTGGAAGATACTTTCTCATGTCTCATCAACCATTTAATTTTCTCTTTGGCTGGTAAGGGAGTCATTTGCACCTCTGAGGGACCAACTCTGCCAACCAGTACTTGTGGAATGCACCTATGGAGTAAGAAAGCTGGGTCACATTCCCAACCTGGCTAATGCTGTTTAACACAGAATAACATAAGCTTAAGGAACTGACATGGACACTGCAGATTGCCTTATTGGTTGATGATCATGGTACCCCTTGGCCTGAAAGGGCTGGCACATGAGTGACTTGGAGTTAAAGTCTCAAAGCTGTGGGTCAAGATCAGTAACCACTTTCAAGGAGCTTAAAATTGCAGGTATCATCCCACTCCTCCTCACTTCAGTTCCACTGTAGGCTTCAGAAAACAGGTTAATTAAAGTCAGTGAACTCTGCAGGTCTTTTAATACATGAGCTTTACGCTGACTGGGGCTACCACAAGGGACAGGTGAAAACATTCAGCATAAACCCAAAGCAAGATGGCTCAGCCAGATGGATCTAAAAGTATCCCAAAACAGAATTATAGTTATTTTTAATGGCAATACAACAGATTTGCACTAGAGTAAACATAGAGTACTTCATTAACATTAGCATGTGTACTTAGACTTTTCTTTTTTAAGAAATCAAGTGTGACAGATTCTTTACAGTACTTCTTAGGAGAAAGAAAATTATTTCCATCTGAATCCCGGTGATTAGCTGTAGTGTTAACATTGCAGGAACCAAATACGATGCATCAGCATTTACCTTCTCAGCTTATAAGTGCATTTAGTCATCTAACTGATAGAACAATGTTTAAGTGGGAAAACTGGAGGAATTTGCAAAATCCTGTCTCTCTGCAATCTGCCAAAAGCCTTTAATCCAGGATAGGAATTCAACAATTCATAGCTCTCATGTTTGAGCTTAAGCCATTAATTCACTCCTCATTGTAACTCATGTAAAATCTTTTTCCTTCCTCCTTTTACCCTTCTGTGAAGAACTGTATCTTTTATTCTTACCATGCTAAAAGGTTAAGGATGCTAAGTGTACAGCAGTAAGAACACTTTTTACTTGTAAACTGGTAAGCTCATGTCCATGTAGAGAATGTGATACAACCTGCTTCTACCTTTGGTGAATTTAATATAGAGACTGTAAAATATTCTACAGTTTATATCATACATAAAAGTAATAAAACAAATTTAGAGAAAGATTTCACAGCTCGTGTATCACACAGACATGAGCACTCATTTTAGAAGCAGAAGCTGAAATCTGCAGTTTCAGAATGACCTGATAAAGGCTGGAACAAAGTTTTCAAACACAGCACCTGGCAGCAGGCTCCCAAGTCCACAATAGTCTTACAGCTTTCATCCGAAGAGAAGGTTAAGATGTGTGGAGGAGCCTTACAGCATTTCAGTAGGCATCTGCTGTTACCATAGAGAAGGAGCCAAGTGTTGCCAAAAACAAGTCTTGCTGGATCCGTGTTGTGCCAAGGTATAGGCTGGGAATAGAGCATCTCCATTGGCTGTGCCAGCAAGGAGATTGCTCTCAGCATCCAGAGAAGAGCTGTAGGATTTGGGGAGTCATTAAACCCCAAAAGCTAGGTGCTTCAGAGTAATGTCCTCAGCAGGAATCCTCCAGGATATAATCTTGGACATTTAAAGCAAGACTCAGAAATAATGAAGTGAATGGACTCATATATGGGCCTGATATTTGTACAGAAATGGTTTAACTTAAAATTGCCAAGTGCCAGTATTTTCCATTAATGCCAAAAGGTATAGTGGCTTTTTTATGGAAGAGGCAAATCTGGATTGTAAAATTAGGCAGAATATTTGAAAACCTTGGCCTGTATACTTTGTGAGTTTTGCCAATCTAAACTCAGTTCCTAAATATTTAAAATCTTGTTTCTTTTTTATTGGACATAATTTTGTGATTAGGAAAAAGAAGAATGGATATAAAATCTCTTAATTTTTCTCATAGGATTCATACAGATGATTCCATGAGATCAAAGTTAGATACATAAATTAAATTAAACTACACAAATAAGTGTTCTTAGGCTTTGCAAGAAAGTTCAGGAATACCAAATGGCCATTTTTTTAACCCTGTTCTCTGAGTCACTCTTAATCATTCTTCTTTGTGTAGCCAGCACTACTGTTCACTCTAAAGTTTGAGTTACAAGAAAGGATGTATGGCACACTGCTGCACTTACAAAGACTTACTTAATGTAGTGGTTTAAGCCCAGCCAGTAACTCAGAACCACTCAGCTGCTCACTCACTCCCCCCACTTCTTCCTCCCCCCGCTCCCAGAGGGATGGGGAGGAGAATTGAAAGAATGTAACTCTCACAGGTTGAGATAACAACAGTCCAGTAACTAAGGTATAACACAAATCACTACTGCTACCACCAATAATAATAATGATAAGGGAAATAATAAGGGAAGAGAATACAACACCTCACCACCCGCCAGCTGATACCCAGCCCAACCCGAGCAGTGATCTGGGCCTTCCGGGTAACTGCCTCCAGTTTATATAGTGGGCATGATGTGCTGTGGTATGGAATACCTCTTTGGCTAGTTTGGGTCAGGTGTCCTGTCTCTGCTTCCTCCCGGCTTCCTCTCCTCCCTGGCTGAGCACGAGACTCAGAAAGTCCTTGGTCAGAGTAAACATTACTGAGCAACAGCTAAAAACATCAGTGTTATCAGCACTGTCCCCAGGCTGAAAGTCAAAAACACAGCACTGCACCAGCTACTAAGACTGAGAAAGATGACTGCTACTGCTGAACCCAGGACACTTAATTTTAAATACTCCATGTAAAATTTTACAAGACCATCTTGAAAACCTGATAGATACACTGGTTGGTGGAGTGACCCTACCATTTCCATTTTTCAATAGAGCTAAAGGAAGCATCCCAAACTGTAAGTCAGGTAGGGTAACGACATATGTGACTTTCCTCAGCAAACCCACACTTAGTTGGAAGTTTGATAAGTTTAAAATCAACCCTATATTGGTGTTTATGTGCTGCAGAAAGCTAGACATGTTCCAACAAAGCCTGTGAGCAACCTTCAGAATATTTGCTTCCAATACCGGGTGTGTTCACACTTTTGTTTTAAACCTAAGGCAATGGTACACCTACCTGTGCTGTCAGTACATTGTTAAGCCACCACATTAGAAAGAGAAGCCACTGGTTTTTCATAGACTCATAGAATGTTTGGGATTGGAAGAGACCTTAAAGGTCATCTAATTCCAGCCTCCTGCCACAGGGAGGGACACCTGCCACTAGACCAGGCTGCTCAGAGCCCGGTCCAGTCTGGCCTCGAACACTTGCAGGGATGGGGTAGACACAACTTCATTTAAAAATGGGCTTGTTTGGTCCAGCTGATGACTATTTTATTGAGAGCTTTAGGCTTGATTTTGCCTTCTTTGTTCACCCAAGATAGTTCTCATTTCCAAGTCAATCTGAATTAACACATACATTGCTATACAGATACATTAGTAATTTTGTTTTACTTTGAATAATATGTTTCTTGTTAATTATTAAAAGCCCTTTGGGTTGGTATAAATCAGTATTTCAGATTTGCTGTTGTCATTCTATAGTAAGTAACTCTCTGAATTACTTTTAAAAGGAACTGCCCAAAAAAGAGGAGAAAATCCCTTCAATCAAATCAAAACCATAACATATATCGCTATCTTGGGAAAAAAACATTTTACACTTTTTTAAAAACATGCAATCAAAGGTTGAAACAGCATTGAGAGGTAATGCAACTCGAATCTTAATTAAAACAGTTTTAATAATACATTTTGCTTTGTAAACAGGTAAGGAACTAGAGAACTCACATACGATCAATTACAATATGCAGAGGATGGGCCATTGCTTGCAGAGGTGTTGTAATCTGATGGCATGTTCAGAAGTGTGTTCATACCCAAGCATATATAACCAGCTTTGTTCAGCAAGAGACAGAGCTACTTTTAATCACAGCCCTCATATTGAAAGCTGAGCATGTCCTTGTCTTTGCAGAACTGTGGCCAAAATGACTTTACAAGGCAAAAGATGAAGCAGGTCACTCATTTCTCTGGTGAATATTTATGCGCTCCTGGGTTAGGTAGGCAAAAAAATGCTCAGCTGTCAAACTAAAATCAATCGTAGTTTGCTTTATTTGCAATCATCCTGCCATGGGAGGCTTGCAGTTTTGTCTTTGCTATTTGTGAGTTAGAAAGCAAAATTAAAATGCAAAACCCTATCAACATGTGAACTCGGCACCCTCTGACATATGGGGCATGCCCCTCATCCAACACAATCTTTGGTTAACAGCTGTGAGGAATTTTACCAGGCTAAACAGCTTTTAGCTAACCCAGGGGAACTAGCATGTGTTAGCACAGCTACAGAAGGTCTCTCCAGTCCCTAAATGCAAAAACATATTGAGGATTGAAAAGAAAAAGTTGCAAGGGGGACAGAGTTCAAATACAATTTGTTCTCCGGTTCATGGCAAGATCCATCTATGCTCACAAATGCATTCAAGTCAGGCTCATTTGCTACAGGTTTGCTTTTGCAAGTACTCAGCATGAAGAGCTCCCACTGAAGCCACTGTGAGCCCTGGCACACAGAAAAGCTGTTCCTCTGTGGAGTGGAGACAATTTGCACCAGCTGAGGATTCAATTCAAAGTACTTACAAGATGAGATTTGAGAGCTGTGCTCCGTTATAAGCAAAATGAGAGGCAGTATCACTCTTGTTTTGTTTTTCTTTGGGGATTCTTGACAGTGCAATACCCATAAAACTCATCCTGGTATATAACAATCCATTGGCATGGCCAGGGCTGAATATGGCTAAACAAAAAGGTCTACCTAGACAAAATTTTGTTGTGGCCACTGTTTGAAGGTAGTTCTAAGAGCAGCTTATGGTGAAATTTTTCACTCAGAGGAGCAATAGAAAAATAAAAGCATGTGAAGTGAGACTCATATCTAGGATTGCCATATTTTGCTTCTGATTCTTCTATAATGTAGGTACAAGAAAGATGATGCATATACCAATTATATCAAATCTGCTATGAAAATAAAGACATACTAGTATATCCTGGCATTTGAGGCTCACTGTACCATTAGAGTTAATCCGTGCATGCCCATCCGCCATCCAGGGCACGCAGAGGCTGGTCAGACCCAGCAGCCAACCCAAAACACTGGCAAAGAGCTATTTTCCTACCAGTCACGTGAAAAAAAGATGTTCAAGAAAAACTGTATATATAGTAGCAATGTCCATATAGTCAAGAATCCACTCTTTTCTCTTACTCTGACTTCAGGACAATATGTTCAAGCTGGTGTAGCCTGTAAAAAGCCCATCTACCACTTCAGACAATCACTGTGGTGCACAAGGAGGTGACATGAACACTCATGTGCCACAGCCCAGGAGATGGGGGGAGGGGAGGTGTTTTCTCCTTTGTCAATGCAAAGGGTCTGTTCATTATTCTGTCCTTGACTGAGTTCTTCTGCCTCTTGCCAAGTTAAACTTCCATTTTCACAACAATTCTAGGTGTTGCTAAAGGCATTTGGTGAAGCATGAGGAAAGCTAATTGACATGGAAAAGGAAAATTCGCACGCCATGTTTTCTGCTGTGGAAATTATGTAAGACTGTTGCTGCTGCATTACACAAATAATTTTGATTCATTAACTTGTCTTTTGCTTGTCTTTACCTCAGTCTTACCCAAATACTATGGTTTTTTTACATGCTGTTTTTGGTTCTTAGTTGACTGCTTTCCAGAGAACAGCAATTCACAATGGCATCCTAGAGAGAGATTTTCCTTCACATGCTCCAAATGCTGATGTGCAACAGCAGTTATTCAACAGCATAATAATTAATTTTTTAAAAGAGCAATACCTTTTTAATCCAACAAGCATTTCTCCAAAGGAATTGACAACACTGGCTCCAGCCAGGCTCTGCTGTGCATTGTGCCATGGCACAAGCAGCACAGCAGGTGTCATGCCAGGTGAAGAGAAGTCCTTCATAGTGGCTGTGCTGTGCCTTGCTGAGCTATTTTTGCCTATCATCACTCTCACATGCTGCCTAAGGTAGAACCCCTAGCTACTCGTCCTGCCTCAAAGTCATATGCATTACTCCTGAAGTGACAATTTCATGTGACAACAGGGTCACCGGCTTTCCCCATCATAGCTACAAAAAGCATTTCTGTCAGAAACCAGCAACATTTCTGAAGCATTTTGTTCTGCCTTATCTCTTCCTTTGTTTAGGGCTCACCCACACTGACTCTGTTATTAGTTTCTAAAAACTTAAGGCTTTTCAGTTTTCTCTGAAACAACATGTAAGCCTCTGACAGCCATTTCTCACTGATACTCTTCTGTGATTTAGAAAATCCAAATACAGATCAGAATCTGACTCCAAAACCTTGAATCACCAGACACTTCATAAACTTTACACTATTTCCACCTACCCATTGGGGTGACAATAGCAAGGACTGTTAGGTTTTCAAAGTGTATAAGCATGCAACATTTATAATTCATATATATTTTATAAATATATAAAAGCTTCAGCAATTTGCTTTACTGCAAAATGCTGAAATACATGCCCACTAACTTGTGGCCAAATCTGAAGATGGCTATGAATGAATCCCTCAAAAATAAAAAATTAAAAAAACAAAAACAAAAACAAAAGGCAAAAAAAACCACTGATGTTAAAATATTTTTAATTATTTACATCTCTGTTGTTTCATTGTATCTTAAGTATCATTTTTTAAATGAATCCATATTTTATCTTGATTACTTACAAATGTAGTATCATTATTTTGCTACAGACTTCACATCCCTATCTGTCTTGCTAATGGATATTTTCCTGTTTAGAGAAAATGAGAGCAATTCTATTTTATTTAGAGACCAACAATATTTCTGAGTGTTCATCCTCACTGTTCTGGAAGAACAATGAAACAGAACTTACATGAAGGATTTATTGGTGTGCATGCCAGGACAAAAGCAGATGGACAAAACAAGTTTAGACAAGTGAATCTGAAAAATTGGATGACCTTTATCTCACAAAGTTATAGAAATTCATAAGAAGCCAAAAGTTATTTTATTTCCTTTAATGGAGAAATTACAGTATTTGCACTTGAGCTAACCACTTTAATTTAAACCTGGTGATGTAAGTCAGTAAGTAGCCCTTATGGCCAATACATATCATTCCTGAAGCACAAATATCATAGAATCACAGAACGGTTTGGGTTGAAAGGGACCTAAAGATCATCTATTTCCAATGCCCCTTCAGGGACACCTTCCACTAGACCAAGTTGCTCCAACCTGGCTTTGAACACTGCCAGGGATGGGGCAGCCACAGCTTCTCTGGGCAACCTGTGCCAGTGTCTTACTACCCTCACAGTGAAGAATTTCTTCCTAATATCTAATCTAAATCTACCTTCCTTCATTTTAAAGCCATTACCCCTTGTCCTATCACCACATGCCCTTGTAAAAAGTCCTTCACCAGCTTTCTTGTAGACCTCCTTTAGGTATTGAAAATATCTTAAATGTCTGAAGAAAAACTCCATCCCACCTCAAAAAAGGCCTAATACAAGAGATGTGTGGTTTTGGAGGTGTTTTTTGTTTTTTATTTGGGAGCATGCGGGAACTGACAGCCAAGATCGAGTGATTGGCAGTCACAATATCAAGCTTAGGCACCAGATCCTGGCTCAGAGAGCTCAAGGATGAGGATAAGGCAGAAATACAAAGGTGGGGAAAAACCCAAGAGGTTTATAGGCTGCTAAAGAGTTAAGGAGAAAAGACTAAAACATACCCTTGTTAGTAGCAAACCACAAGGTTTGGATTATTAGTTTTTAGGCATACAAAAGGAAATTACACAAAAGAAGTCTTCCACTTTGTATTTTTAAGATATCAAAGTTTACTCTTTGCTGGAGACATAAGAACTGAAGCAGCCAAGGCAGAGAGGCAGGATATGGAAAGGCCACCACAAAAAGCACATACAGTTGAGATTTGGAAAAGATCCCTGTGAAATTCAAACTCTCTAAAATCTATTGAATATAAATACTGAATCCATGTATTTTCCAAGTGGATTTTCCCTAGCCATTTGAGAGCAATACTGCAAACTGACATTATTAAGAAAAGCAGATTAGTGTCCTTTCAGCTTTAAACAGAACATGCTCTAAGAAGCTAGAGATTTGAACTAAGCAAAAGAAAAATGAAAACCTACACAGGAAAATCACCCTACACAGCCTAACCATCAAGCAAATAGAAAAACTTCCAAAAAATGGAATGGCAAAGTTTGAGTCTCTCAGTCAACTCAACAATCAAGCCCCTCAAAAGGGGGTATTTGGTAGATTTGAAAGTAGATGTACATATCAATTTTCTTTTCACCTACCTATTGTTAAAGGAAACAGTATAACATTGACACAATACACTAGAAATCAACTACTATTGTAGAAAATAATCAAAGTCACTTCTCAGTTTCACATGGTCCACCTCAAAGGAGCACCATATTCCCTAAGATCTCCTGTGAAGCTTGCTGCCCTTTATTGCACTAAGCACCCTGGGAACTTCTGTTTAAACACAATGAGACATGAGGAGAGGCTAATGTGAATGGGTAGGTCCTTCCACCAGCATACAACTCTTATGCATATATAAACATAATACATGACAGAAGTGGTAGCCCTCATGAGAATATGTCATGCAATTTAGTAGAGGTACAGCCTTGCTCTGTCATTTTGAAACCAATGTTTACAATTGTACCATGGGAATATGGGGCTCTGATGTGGTTTTGCACAAATGGTGTATGTTTCTAGAAAGTTCATTCAGCACCAAGATTTTTCTAAACAACAAACTTCATGAGAGGATTGAGGATATTTACCTTTCACATTGTGGCCTGACCAATCACTCACTGTCTTCTCTACAGTTATGCTACACACAGAGCATGAACCTACATGCCTGCTTGTAATTGATGGTATTATAAAATGAACACTGCCGTGGCAGAATCTCATTTTTAAGAGACCCCTCTGTCTGGATTTCTGGTGGTTATGACTTTGTTCTTGACTTAACCCATGTCCTGATGCCCAAGTTAGGCTCCATTAACTTTAATGTGGCTCTGCCCCGGCTCAGGAGTTACCGGATCAGGCCCCAGGTACAATCATATCTCTACAGCTGCAACAGAACCAAGCACTTTTGCTTTCTAGTGGAATAGCTTCTTTGCAGTCATTTTCCTGACTGCTTGAGTTGTAAGCCAGGAGAGATGCTGAGGCAGACCACATAATACTGTGACCTTAAGAATAATTTTTGGCAGGGAATAAAATTCTGTCTGCTTCTCATCTCTCAGCAGTATCAGCCTTTGTTTCTCAGAGCTGTTCGAAGATCCAAAAAGACAGAATCATCCCATTCTGCCTTTTGCAAACCAAGGTGCTGTAATCAGAACGAAAATGCTCTGCAAAGATCTAGCTTTTATTCTCAGCAATTAATTTTTTTCTTTTTTCTTCTTCTCTTTCCTTTTCCTTTTTTTTTTTGTTGTTGTTGTTGTTGTTTGTAACACAGAATGGTTTAATACTGTCTAACAAGCAATTAATATGTTCTTCCAAACAAATCAGAACTGGAGAACCAAATTAACACCCTTCAAGAGTGATATATCAGCACCTGATTTCACAGAATGCTTTACGACCCTTCCACCTAATCTAATGGATGGATTTTAAACATGAGAAAGCCTTAACATGGCTTGAATTTGGACACTGACTCCTTATAAGTGTGTATCGCTAATTACAGTGAGCCTGTATTAAGCCAAGTAGTCACCTATGTATTTCAAAGATGAGAAAACCTTTTAAAAATAGCAACCATGAAACATTATATTAACTCTAATTTTTATTGAGCCTCACCCAGCAAAAGAGTATTTACCATTTCAGTTCTGCATATATCTCAAAATTATTTGTAAATCTAAAATCAACAAAATATTAAACATGTAGCAGTATCTAGTCAGAACTAGAGATATCAGCTGCTAATTTTTTCAAATCGTCTTTCACTTCCTTCATCTCATAAACAGATTTAACAGAAAAAGAACCATG
Organism: Psittacula echo; assembly: GCF_963264785.1. Classification (NCBI taxonomy): domain Eukaryota; kingdom Metazoa; phylum Chordata; class Aves; order Psittaciformes; family Psittacidae; genus Psittacula; species Psittacula echo. The sequence continues at coordinate 124,548,508 of NC_137737.1, forward strand.
GAATGAAAACAACATATTCATGGGGAGGTATGTTCATTTAAGCAACAGGCTGTTCCAACATAGCTTTTAATAAGATAGATTAAATTGAGTGTTAATTTAACCAATGACAAAAATGTTTTTTCATACATTGCAATAATGCCAAGCTTTGAATTCTAACGAATCCTCTGTTTTTCTCGTAATCTTCCAGATCTTATAGTCAGTTAATTAGGTAGTAATTTCACTTTTCATTTGGGAGAGTGTGCAAAAAGCTACAATTCTAGGTGCTGCTAGAAAAAGGCTGATATGAAGCAAATGCTTTAGAAAACAGACTGCAAAGTTAAAACTAACATGATGTGCAGGGTTCAAAATTATGCATGTTTTGTGTTTTATGTGGGCAAAACTTATGATTATACACATAGTCAAAGTATCCACACCAAGATGTTGCTGCTGAGAGCCCAGGTGGTGCCACTGCAGGAGCAACTGCAAAGAAGATGGGGCAGACAGGGAATATCACTTGTGCTATTGAGCCACTCATGGACTAATACTTAGAGTAATAACCAATGTCAGGGTATATCACAGAATCACAGAATCGTTAGGGTTGGAAGGGACCTCTGGAGATCATCTAGCCCAACTCCTGTAGCAGGCTACACAGGAATGTGTGCAGGCAGGTTTTGAAAGTCTCCAGAGAGGGAGACTCCAGCCTTCCTAGGCAGCCTGTTCCAGTGCTCTGTCATCCTCAACATAAAGTTCTTCCTCATGTTGAGGTGAAGCTTCTTGTGTTTTAGCTTATGGCCATTAACTCATAGTTCCCATGAGAGCGGTCAAGTGGTACAGAGAGTTAAATATCCTAAATAAACAGGCAATAGCAGGGCAACTTCCCAATGATGCCCCACGCACATAGGGTAACCTGTTCTGAAGAAGTACTCTGAAAACAAGACTAAATTAGCCTGCATGCCTGTACAGTTCCTGCACTGCCAAATCTGGCAGCAGAGGCTCCTGCCAATTATTTTTTGTTAAGGGAATTGGACTGCAGTCTATGATTCATTTTACATATAGTAGAGCAAGAGTTGGCCTACATATAAAAATTCACACTGGTATAACTGTGTCAGTTTGGGGTGTGATATTTTGCTGACAGTTTTACCTTTAAAAGACCTAAAGTAGATCTGGTTAAATCTGTACCCAGATACCTTATACTCAGTGAGGGTTGTTTTTTTCCGGTTTTCAGCTAGAATAAACAGGCTAAACTATATAACTATGGCACCTTACAGCAGGCTGCCTATTTATCTATTCATATCAAAATAATACAGATGACATGTAAGGCTAGGCACATACCAGAGGTTCCCAAAAAAAAAGAGAGGATTATTAATAGGCCCTTTGCATTAGCCATCTCTTTACAGAATCACAGAACAGATGAAGCTGGAAGTAATCCGTGGAGGAAACCTGGTCAAAGGCCCTGCTCAAACAGGGCCACCCAGATCCAGTTGCTCAGGACCATGTCCAGACTGCTTTTGGAGATCTCCAAGAATGGAGACTCCACAACCTCCCTGGGCAACCTGTGCGATTGCTTAGTCACCATCACATTGAGAAAGTGTTTCTTGATGTTGCGACTGAAACTTTACAAGCAGAATAATCTTGTAGGATACAGGTATTCTATAAAATGTACCAACATAATAAAATTTTTGACATGTTAACTGATAGGTGTATGTAACACCCTTTGATACCAGAAATAAGAATCTATATCTTTGTTCTGAAAATGGTATTAAGATAGTGGTCTCCATATTCACACTAGGGGAATTAACCATGTTTAACTGAAATGTAAGGAAGCCTGAAAGTAAACCATCTCCATAGATATCAGCAACCTCAGACTTGCCAGAAAGTCACAAACAAAAATGAGTTTCATTCTTAATGCAAGCTACCAGTTTATTACTCACATTAGTTGTAGTTGTAGAGATCATAATGCAATACAAACATTTTAAGAGTCAAGATTTACATGGGGAAAAAATTACTTTGTTAGCCAACTATGGCTTGCTTTATTAGCATCATTAAGTTCTAAGTAGACTAAGAAATGGAAAAAGAATTGGTTTTCATTTTTAACATTTCCCTCCCCATTAATACTCCTCATCAATTGCAGTAATCAATCTCAGTTGGACACACTGAGATTTCAAATTGTAGGGTCTAGAGGGGGAGGCTGGGTTTTGCACCTTCTCCATACACTACTTTCTCTGACAAAACTAGCTTGGCAACCACATGTCAGTCTTTTGGCAAAGGTTCTGACCTCATCATTTTAAGCACAGTTTTCTTAATATAATGTTGACATATGGCTATTGTGCTCTTAATCTAGTTATTTTGTGTCTGCTGTGTTGTTGCTATCTCATCTTCTGAATTTTCTTCAGGCAATTACTGTCAGAGGCATTTAATTTCTTCTGCTACATATTAACCATTGCCAAAATTCTTCTCTTTTCAGTGTGGAGAGGCTGGTTATGGGGCCAAAGCAATATCATTGCGAGAGGTCCTAGATATTCCTGTATACCTGCATACCTGCAAAGCCATCTAAAAATATTCTGATCACACTCCAAAGAATAGTAGAGAAGCTTTAGAGAGAATAAAGCTGTTCTTTTGGCCTTCACATGTCACAAAGCCAGAAAAAAAAAAACACACTACGTTGCTTTCATTTCTAATATGTTGAATAGTTGCCTGTGGTTAATTACACTGCATAGTGGAAAGTGCCACTATCAGGCAGCCGGATTAAACCAGTTGAAAGTGATGTGAGGAAACAGATGGAAAATAACTCAAGTAACCATATAAAGCAAGTACAAAAGCTCTAGCCATAAGTAGGCAAAACACCATGCTTAACCATTCTATGCTGTGCAAAAAAACTAACACCCCTGCAACAAACAACAGTACAAGCTAACACACATTGTTCACGACCATGTGTTGGAAATATTTTGACTTTGAGCAAGCAAGCCAGAGGTACATATAAGAAACTGAGAAATGCAATAGCTGGTAGGCACAAATTTAACACAAGGACAGGACAGGGGATGCTCTTCACATCAACTCTTCCTGGTTCATGGCACACTCCACATCCTGTAATGGGGAGCAGCTTCCCCCCTGAGATGTTGCCCAACATACACCAAGGCTGTATCCACCCTGACCAGCCTCTAGTACTTCCTGCAGCTTACAGCTTCTGTTAAGTTCTTGTTCATTGTTCCAATGTCTGTAAACCTAAACTATGAAAAAGCTGCCAATAAAGCATGATATCAGAAAGTAATTATTCTACCAGGCTTCACAGGGCTAACTCTGGATAGTCCTCTGAGGAGAGTCTCTCTCTTTTCATTAACTATAAATAATTCACATCACAGGCTTCTAGTCTGGGCAGTGTGAGCACCCGGTCATCAACTTTGTGTTACTGTGTTTTGTCTGCATTCCCAGTGCACAATGTAACTTCCTTTTTCTTTGTCTCTACTTATGAAATAGGGATGACAAGACCTACTTCACCAGCTACAAGTATTCCAGCACATTATCAGGTGATCTGCTTTCCCTTTACAGGCATGACTGCTGGTCATAATGTTTGCTTTCATGGAACAAATTGCAGATAGCCAGAAAATCAGCATCTAAATTTGTTCCAGTAGCTCATTTTGAATGCAAGCTAAATCCTGTGTTTTCAGATTGTACCCCACAAATACTAAAATAAGCACTTCTTGGGGGCTGGAAAATAAATCCTAAAAAAATATACCATTGATTTCTCAGGGAAGCAAAAGTAGGACTTTGAAGAGAAAGAACAAAAGATATGTGATCCATTCCTACACTTCACAGTTTGCCACATTTGGCACTGAAATTCAACCAAACATTAAGCTGTAGGATAGCATGTACTATTTACAAAAAAACTAAATATAACCGCTGGTTTTACTCACAAATGCCCATACTTTTCTTTAATGATTTCTAAAGGAATTTTATCATACAAGCATAGGTTGCATAACTGCTAGTTAGACAGACATGACATGGGTATTGATAATACCGTAAAAGCAGCAGTTACGCTTTACTTGAGCACTTAGATTAAATGGTATCTGTGGCAGCTAATCAGACAACTGGTAAGCAATTTAGAAACCAGTTTATTCATAAAATTCAATGTAGCATCAAAAACAATGTGGCAATATGACTAAGCAGCCATCATATAGGTTGAAGCATATTGGACAAGAGACCCATTTGCAAAGTCCATGAGGATTCGGCTGTACTGCAATATTCTGTCAGCCATCATCATTATCTTGTACAGGTACCTAGTGGACAAAATAACAATCTGAACTACAGAGAACCTGTTAAAATTCACAGTTCAGTGAGATGCTGATTACAGCAGCAACCCTCTTTTCTTCTCCCTGTCACTCCCACCCTTTTGTTCTTCTCCACTTCGTTTTTCTCCTTGGAACAGCAGACAGCGGTAAAATGGTGCAGGTAACATGTGGTATATTAGTCTTATTAGCACTCATTCACAACGAACTGCATAGTTGCACTCTTCCTGAACCCGTGTTGCTCGGCTTCCTTACTGCCAGGGCACACACTTTCCCTGTTCCATATAGGAACGCCTACATGAGGGATCAGGACCCTTTCCTCTGTCACTGGTTGCCTTCTCCTTTGCCTTTTCTTCTGCCTTCTCATCTGCCCCAGGAAAGAAGAGCTACTTTCTGCCTCCTCTTTGCATTTGAATGTTTCATTGTTTAAATCAAATTACAAGCTTACATTCCAGCCAATCTCTTTATCCCCTGAAACCAAGTTTGAATGTACAAGATAATACAATATTTACCATAAACATTAGTCTGTTCCATGACTGTAATTTTTATCTTTAATTGAAATAATTCCTATTTTCCTTGCCTCAGTGAGCTATTTTAAGGGATAGTTGAGTGAGATTATGATGGAGGAATTGCTCAGAACAGAGATTTTTTTTTTACAGAGGGCAAAATACAACACTTCCAAAATGAGTTTACAATTAATCGCCTGACAGGTGATTGTTAAAAATAGGCTTTTCCCCAGCTTCCAAAGCCAAGTGATTATGAAAGGAGAATTCATGAGAAGTCATATAAAAAACACCTATATGTCATGGCTGGATATAACCCTTCTGTGAGGCCTAACACAGGCTATAAAGATGTCCACCCACCTAAAGCATTCTTCTGAGCCCCATTGATGTCACTGTTGCTTGCAGAAGAGATCTCATTTTTGAGAGAAATTAGGATAGTCTTCCACTCTCAGCAAACTGCATTTTCCTCAATATTTTTACATCAAAATGTAAAGAATGCTTTTTTAAAAATAAATTTCTTGCTTACCTTAAAATAGGACGGGAGGGCATGGGGGTGGAAATCCAGACAACAGGTCAGTTACTGAATGGATTACTCAATGCCATTCCCAAAAGCTGGTTCACAAAATCTCTGGCTCATTGGTCAGGGAAATGGGAAGTCTCTACAGTACCTGATCTATTATTCTGAACTGCTAAATTTTTCTTCCTACCTCTCTAGCCCTGAATCCATGAAGCACAAAGATGGATTTTGGCTAGCACAATCAGTGTAATTAAGAAGATGCCCTGTGACAACAGAAGTCACCTGTGAGACAACAGAAACACAAAGACAAGGGTCAGGACAAGGAGCTGCATTGGGGCTTGGGTGGAGTTGCTCCTCCATCATGCAGCAGAGTGAAAAATTAGTAAACATTAAAAAAAAAAAAAGGTTAAAAAAAAAAAAAAAGAGAAAAAATGCGACTGATGTGTTTGATGGGCTTCCTTCTTTTGCTTTCTTGCCCCCTCATCCCCGACAGAGATAATAAATAGAAAGACTTGGTGTTGTCAGTGAATCAGGGCCCAGCCTCCATCAGCAGCTAGAAACCAATTTGAAATCATCATGCCATTTTCCAGGTAATAGATATAAAAGTTTCTGTAGGAGACAAAGCACCTAAAGTTGGATCACATCATCAGTTTTGTACTGATGAGACATTGAATGGGTTCTCTATTACATATCCAAAGAGTGAACATCTGTCTTACCAGAAAGGTTATTCAGGCTCAGCCAAAAGCTTTCATATTCAGGGATACATGTCATAATTCGAGACTAGTGAACTGGAGATATTCTGGGAGAAGAAACATGCCAGCAGGGAATATTTTAACACAGCTGAGATTGGTTGAACATGGAAAGGATACTCAGAGAAAAGCCCCAGAGTCTTAGGGTTTTCTATTCCTCTTTAATTCTGAATTGTTTGCTTAGTTTTTTTCCTGTAATTTGGTTCTGCTAAACACCCACTGGACACCTAACAGGAGATGAACCACTCTCAAAAACAAAGATTTATCTAAATTAAACTAAATAACTTTAAAGTTTAAAAGCATTGGCTCTAATATTCATTTAAAGCATATGGCTTTTTTTTAATGAGGTAGCAGGAAAATCCTACCAAGTTAAGGGAGACCTGCTTGAGACTTAGTAAGCCTCTAGAAAGCACCTGTTTGTGGCCATCAAAGAGATGAGTCTTCAGGGGAATCTCCCTGTAAAGTACATGGTGAAAAGCAGACTTCAAACATCCATGTTCTGTGTTGCCTCCTGAAGGCACCTTTCCAGAACACCTATAGTTGGCTGGAGTAAATATCGCCTAACATGACTATAAAATAGCACCTTCCTGAACTCACAGAACATTATAAATCAACCAGCTGAAAGTCAACCGGCTGTCAGAAAACTGAACTTCCTGAGAGGACTTTCAGAAGACAATCCATTTGAGACATTCAGGTATCCAGCTACAAAACATTAGGGTCCAACCTGGAAACTTCACATGAGCAACATCATCAATTTTAATGCACCTGTTTGCACGAATAAATCTTTTGCAGACTCATGATTTTATTTCCTAAGCATCGTTTGTACAAATGACATCCTAAAACCCTTTATAGAATTAAATAACACTGTCCACTGTCTTGTATCTGATATAAATTACAGTAAACAGCATCATAAAGATATTGCACGGTGAATAAATTAAACCATTCAATTGTAAGGTCAGTGACCGAGGGAAAGAAAAATTAAGAGACATAGGGGAAGGAGAAAAGATATGCTTTAAGATGAGGGTTGAAAAGAGATAAAGTTGATGAGGCAGAGAGGTACATTCATGCAATGGGACTGCATACAAAGAAAAACTTTCAGCTATTCCGATATCCAGATAAACCAACCATGGACAAGTTTTACTAGACACACAGTACATGGAGGCTGTCACACATCTTCCTACACAAACAGCAATTCTCACACCTTGCAAATGAATTACAGGGATAAGTCTAGTGCTTGACTGGTCTATAACTTGTTATGTATCTAGTTTTTCAGTTCACTGCCCTATAAAAGGCATTTGTGCTAGCACAAATCCAGCAAGACACTAACAGAATAGCTTCAACCCATAAACCAGAGACATAAGTGGTGTTTCCTGAGGGAAGCAGGAACATTTGTGAAGGACCTCCAAATCTTCTGCTGTTACATGCAGAACTTAAGTCACTCTATTTTGGATGCTGGCAATCCAATGTTCTAAAGAGATGGACAAGATTACTGCAGTCACAGTAGCATAGTCACGGCAGAAAATCCAGTCAGGTAGCATTGGGTTTGGTTTTAATTTCCACTAAAACTCATGGGCCACATTCATAGTAGGTATTCTCTGCCACAAAGTTCAATGGAACTCAAAAACCCAGATACCTCTGTAAACACAAGGTTTATGCTTGGACTTCAGCAATTAGTTTAAAGATTGTGTACCTCAAATGTTCCCCTATAAAACTGGGATGTTAGCACTTGGTAACAATAAATGAAGCTAGTGAAAGTTTCCTGTAACAATACACAGCACTAGAGCCATAACATCTGCCTAAAACTTTTTGTGTAACATCAATCAATAGACAAATAACCCAATGCCACCATTAGAAAGTGTTGTCAGAATTTTAGGACTTCGTGCAACTACAGGTAAAGAAATCTCTTTATGTCAGAGTCAGAAAGAGATTTTGGAAGTTCCTTTAAAGTTTACAGAAACCTCCCTGTACATCAGTCCCACCAGAGCTGATGGAGAAAAGAGGGAGGCAGCAAGCCCACAGAAGGGCCAGCAAATGTGATTCTTTCATCAGATGCAGAGATATCTGGTACATAGCTTCACATGTAGACCCTGTTCCTGTTGTCAGACTCGCCCTTTTCTCTTGAGGGGAGATTGATATGTATATGAAGAGAAAAAACTCATTGCACTACCTAAGTCTTTACTCCAGGTCTTCCTGCCCCCATTCCCATGTGCACCTTCTCCCAGTCATAGTGCTGATTACTGTCCCAGCCTTGCTACCCCTGCCACCTCTGCCAAGGAGTCTCCCAACCCTATAGGGATCATCTAAATAATTATTTTTTTTTCAATAAATCCTATCATCTGACGTTTTCCCTCATGATAAACAGCTTAGGTGTGACCGAGGTGTAATGCACGCTTCATGTGGATTCATGTCATCCGTTCAAATTAAATGTCCTTGAAGGCATAAGATAAAGGAAATTCACTCACAAAAACTTGGAGGGGGAGTGTATGTGACAATAACAGCTTTTATATTTTCCTTTGAAAGCAACAGTCCTTGAGGAGAAGACATTTATTTTAAAATCACTTATTATGTGTGGATGGTGCAGGTGTGTCACTGATAAGGGCAGTTAAATGAAATATTTCCCACTTTCGGCTCGTGCCCTTCATTACAGTTTTGCAGCTGAGTGGTCAGTCGGATCCCTCCTTTGACCTTCCAAGACAGTATCTTTTAAAAAATTCTTTTCTATAACTCCAACTTTTCGAATAAGCTGGCTTGGTTTGGGTTTTTTTTCTGCAAATGATACACACACTGAGTGCATCTGAAAAGCACTGATGAGAGAAGTACAAGACGCTCAGAGCCACAGACATCTCCCTCCCTTGTTGGGGGTAGAGAGAAAAAGAGAGTGTGGGGGGAGGAAATGGCATGCTTCAAATTTGCAGCCAGGAACTAAAAGCCATGTAGGTACATTTTTGGTCTGTATGAACACCTATCTGCTTCCCTCTCACCCTCACAACCTGGACCAGCTGCAGCGGCAGTTTCACCGTGAAAGTGAGCCCACACCCGAAGACCACTGCTCTCAACATTTCAGCTAATAAGCACCTCTGGAAGGAAGTAATATTTCAGTTCCACAAACCAGGAATTATTTCCTCTGCCTATATAAAGGATTTCCAATTTTCTCAATTCTCATGTATGGTAACACAGCAAATGACATTACATGACAACAAAACAAAGGTCTGGACAATAAGTAATTACTTTTTTTCTAGGGTTTCCATGTTCCTTAGTCAAATGTTCATTGAAGGTATATATTTTAACAATTAAACCAATCCCTCCAACATATCAATTGTCCTTTAGAACTGAAGTTGCTTTATTTTGGATTTACTTAGGAGAAATTGTTCCTGCCAAATCCTCTCCACTTCCTTTTCAAGGTACTGCACTGCAGTAAAATATTTAGCATTTGTTTAATTTAAACTGGAAAACCCTACAAGCAGCCACCTTGCTAAACTGCATCTAAAATATCATGCTGTCATTGCTCTACAGAGACAACTGCTGATAACTCATCAGTATTTCTGGTCTGGAAAATAATATGCTTTGTTCTGTTGAGAAGAAACGAGAAAAATTAGTCCTTGTTTGGGGGGTTCTAAAGAAGAAAGGAAAACACAACATAACAGGTCTATTCACAGAATAGGAACAAGGCATTTAGGTTCTCAGCTTTGGCAAAGACTTTTCATATTCCCAAGACCAGTCACACTGCCCTTTATTTTCCATGGTGATATCTTATTTTATATTCTCAGACACCATAAGCACTGTCTCCAGATGCACTGAGCATTCCAGATTCATGCTGTTTTAACTGGAGGCACAGCCAAATCACGCTTCCCTGAGAACTGGTTGTGAGGAGACTGAGGTAGATCAATGGTTAGAAGGGGCACGCATGAAAATCCACCACTGCTTTTGAAAACTTGGGTATTGATAATGCTTCCTCTGAATTTTCTCCTCTTGAGAAAAAATGCTGTACCTGCTCAACACACCAGGGTATTACAAAGCTGAAATCAAAGCTTAGGTATAATATCAGAATCTTGGAAGAAGCTGCCTCAGAGGAATGATTACTTAGCAAATTCGTCCTAGGAAATGGAAGGGGAACGTGTTATGTCTTACTGAGCCTGGCTGTCAAAGTGAGATCCCAAAGATTCTATGGCACATGGAAAGGTTACACATTTGCAAAACAGATACATTCTTAAACTGCTCTTTAAGTCACATAAACACTCACTAATTCTTCATTAGCCTGCTGATTCCTGTGCACAAAAAGACAAAGATGATGCATTTTCCCATGTAGCCTGGGAGCTGTGAGGTCAGCTTTACTGAATGAATTTGTCAATAGAGTTAGAATTTCAATTTACCTAATGCACTTTACCTAATAAGGCTGTTGCTGTCATAATTGCTGTTGTAGGGATAAGAGGCTAATCTTTTAAGTGACGGCACTGAACTCACCTGCTGAGAGATGATCTGGAGCTCTCCAGTAAAACATTCATGGCTTCATGTCTCCTCTCTTTCACTTAAATCTATGTTAACAGTTTCAAAAAGCTAAAAAGCCAGGTTTATACTCTGCAGTGACCAATAGCACCATAGTTAGGTAGTGTACTCAGCTCAGTGGGATTAATGTTCAGTTTTTGGTAAACTTAGTAGTGGGTAGAAATGACAGATGGAATTTAAGTCTTTTGTTCAAAGACTTTGTTCTCCTCCCACTTGTGCAAGAATTTCCCTGTGATATTTTGCTTTATTTCCAAGAGACCTGAAGCACCAATCTTTTTGCTTTGTTTCCCTTTGGGGTTAAAAAAAAAAAAAAAAAAAAAAAGCCAAAAATAGAGAAGGAAAACACTTATTTCATGAAGACAGGTCAGTAACAAAAACCTTAGGTCAACAGAAACAAGACCCAGCAAGTTTGGACAGCATCCTTTCAAATTTAAAAGTGTACCATTAAATCAAATACAGTTTGTAATAAATGATCATTTGAAAGTGTACAATTTGATCAAATAAAATTTGTGGAAAATTATCAGGGATAGGAAACCATTTTGACGTTAAACTATGATTTTCTTATAAGAACTTCAAATGCAGTCACATTTCTAATGATTGTTTTTTAGCTCTGGATTCAGTATAAGACTGACTTGCAAGCAAAAATTGGGAAAGAAATCCAATGACATTTCAACAAACCTAACTCTTAAGGGTTGTGAAGTATAAAAACTAGCAATTGAGGTGAAAGAAGGAAGTGAAGAGAGCAGGGTCTCCTGGTTTCCCTTCAACTGGACTTTTCCCCTTAGCCTGGAATTTTCTGCAGTTAAACTGTTTTGAAAATAGTATAGAGTGCAACTCAGAAGATAACGCTCTGGAATTGTTTCCTCTAATGAGAGTTTAAGCCTTCCCTGTGCCCGGCTTGTTCACATACAGTCCTCAATGAAGGCCATGTGTTTGTAACTCAGAGTAGAATTTGACCTCAAAACTTTGAAGAGCTTACAGTCATGTTAGTTATACTTCCTAATTATTTTTTATGAAATATGAGCAGCTAAATAAAGATATGTTGGACATGATTTTAAACCTGTGGTGCTATCAGGGATATAGATACAGGGCCAGGTCTGTTATATTTGAATGGCAAAAACAGAAGAACATAGAATTATAGAATCATAGAATAGTTAGGGTTGGAAAGGACCTCAAGATCATCTAGTTCCAACCCCCCTGCCATGGGCAGGGACACCTCACACTAAACCATGCCACCCAAGGCCTCATCCAACCCGGCCTTGAACACCGCCAAGGATGGAGCATTCACAACCTCCCTGGGAAACCCATTCCAGTGCCTCACCACCCTCTCAGTAAAGAATTTCTTCCTTAGATCCAATCTAAACTTCCTCTGTTTAAGTTTGAACCCGTTACCCCTTGTCCTGTCACTACAGTCCTTGAGGAAGAGTCCCTCCCCAGCACCCTTCAGATACTGGAAGGCTGCTATGAGGTCTCCACGCAGCCTTCTCTTCTCCAGACTGAACAGACCCAACTTTCTCAGCCTGTCTCCATACGGGAGGTGCTCCAGTCCCCTGATCATCCTCGTGGCCCTCCTCTGGACTTGTTCCAACAGTTCCATGTCCTTTTGTTGAGGACGCCAGAACTGTATACCATACTCCAAGTGAGGTCTCACGAGAGCAGAGTAGAGGGGCAGGATCACCTCCTTCGACCTGCTGGTCACGCTCCTTTTGACGCAGCCCAGGATACGGTTGGCTTTCTGGGCTGCGAGCGCACACTGAAGCCGGCTCATGTTCATTCTCTCATCAACCAACACCCCCAAGTCCTTCTCTGCAGGGCTGCTCTGAATCTCTTCTCTGCCCAACCTGTAGCTGTGCTACATATGCTAATTCAAAGATTTCTTAGGTCTTCCAATCAGACTGCTGTCAAGGATCTTATTTGATTACACTTTCGGAGTGGGAACACCACCACCACCGCCACCACCACTCATAGAACTGTGGGCAGCCCCCTGCTAAAGGCATAACAACCTTCTTCAGCACTGGGAGCGTTAAATCTTTTATTCACACATTAGAGTCTGGCTAGACCTGGTCTCAGTACAACTGTGCTTCCCAGACAATATTTACTTTGTTGTGAAAAGGATGTGTTTAATTCCCTGAATAATAGCAGAAAACTGTAATGTAATAATTTCTTAAATTTGGGCTTCTCTTGGTTTCACCTCTGAGAGAAAGGACCTCTGTTTCTACCACTTCCACAACCTGGGACCCTTGCTGTCAAAGTTAGAAAGAAATTCAAGTATTTGAAGACATGGAAGAGAGATCATCAGCGGTGAATTCTTGATTAGCGATTCATCATTCTTTTCAGAACTTTCATGTTATTTCTAGAGTGAAGTTCAGTTGTAATGTCCTTCACCACTTCTCCATGATGATGAAATTTCTTTACAACTGCTTATAATGTGGTTTGGGGTCTATTCTGCAGCTTAAGTCAGTCTTTGACCAATTAGTACCTGCAGTCTCAGCCTGTTAATGGGGAATCTACCACCAACCCACCAACAGGATTTTGATAAAGAAAACTCAGAAGAAGGAATGCAACGAATTTAATAGCTGAAGGTTAAAGTCCGGTTACTGGTGGTAAGGACAAATATAGTCCTGGGACTAATTTCCGCAGAAATTGGAATAAATATCTCTTACAGGGCCTTTTTTAAGCCACATTCAGAATTGTTTGTTTGGTGTGCTTCTTCCTGAAGTCAGATAGTCAGGTATAGTATCACAGTATCACAGTATGCTAGAGATTGGAAGGGACCTCAAAAGATCATCTAGTCCAATCCCCGTGCCGGAGCAGGAACACCTAGATAAGGTTACACAGGAATGTGTCCAGGCGGGTTTTGAATGTCTCCAGAGAAGGAGACTCCACAACCCCCTGGGCAGCCTGTTCCAGTGTTCTGTCACCCTCACTGAGAAGAAGTTTCTTCTCAAGTTTAAGTGGAACCTCTTGTGTTCCAGTTTGTACCCATTACCCCTTGTCCTATCATTGTTTGCCACTGAGAAGAGCCTGGCTCCATCCTCGTGACACTCCCCCTTTATATATTTATATACACTAATGAGGTCACCCCTCAGTCTCCTCTTCTCCAAACTATAGAGACCCAGCTCCCTCAGCCTTTCCTCATAAGGGAGATGCTCCACTCCCTTAATCATCTTAGTTAGGGGAAACAAGGTTTACCTAGATAACAAAGATTTCAGCAGTAATATATTTTGTCAACGATAGTGTAAGGAAGGCTGATTAAGATAAAAGTATCATTATTTCAATCCTTAAAAGCAAACCCTTTTGTCTCATCATCTTAAAGAAATTTCATTATGAACAAAATGGAACTTAAAATCCTTGAAAAATCGTACTAAAAAAAGGCACACAAGGGTTAGAATAATTTGGAAGCTGCAGCATAAGTAGAGCCATACTGAATACGAAGAGGAAACACATTTAGTTTAAACCTCAGAAAGGGATTTTCTCAAAGGGGGATGAAACATAATGTTTGCTATATGCAAAACATAAAGATTGCCTCACCATTCTCTTTTAGATACAGCATATGAACATATCTGCTAAAAGTCAAAAGTGAAAGACTCTAGGAAGCTGCCAGACCTAGGGAAAATGAATATTCTGCAAATATATTTATTTTACATGTAAAGCAAAGCAAAGAAAAATGTTGTTAAATATTTACTCATCACCCAGTAGCTTATTAATCTTTGTTGCAGCAAATACAGCTGACTATAGTGTGGGCTGAGATGGTCCTTACCAATAAAATACCATGACTGGGATTCATAGGTAACCAAAAACCATGACAGGAACAGTGACTCAGCTGCACAAAGAGCAGATGCACAGGCAAACCTGGCTGCAAGGAGCCATAATTGTTGTATTCTCTTACTTTTTCTCCATACTATGATTTTCTTAATCTGGCTACCAGAGTTATCTTGCACCAGCAGACGTCCTATAATTATTGCTCCAGAACCACTCTAGCACCATTGGAGTCCATGGAGCCATGCGTTGTATTCTGACCACCTACTATAGGCATTTAATATTAAGGGTTGCAAAACCTGCAAATCAAATGTCTAGTCCCAGCCTCATGATTCAGGCTGCCTATATAAGAGAAAAAGCTCCCCAGGTGGTCAGTAAGGAGTCTGGTTCAGCTTATCAAATGTCTTTTTCTCCCCTTGATCCTCTAGGTTTCCTGAATGCTGAACATGGAGCTGCCTACCTCCAGCGGGTAGGAAACAGTGGTTTCTAGCAGGTGTGCACTGGAGCTTGGTGCAGTTTTACAATACCACTTGCTCAGAGAGGACTCAGCAGATGAAGTATTCTTCTGACAGATATAGCAGCAGCATATATACTCATAGAGTCGAGTCATAGAATAGTTAGGGTTAGAAAGGACATTAAGATCATCTAGTTCCAATCCCCCTGCCATGGGCAGGGACACCTCACACTAAACCCTGCCACCCAAGGCACTGTCCAGCCTGGCCTCAAACACCACCAGGGATGGAGCATTCACAACTTCCCTGGGCAGCCCAGCATGCCTTCCAGGAGAATCTGCTCCAAGATTTTGCCAGGCACAGAGGTGAGACTGACTGGTCTGTAATTCCCTGCAATCATCCATTTTCCCCTTCTTAAAAATGGGGGTTATATTTCCCTTCTTCCAGTCGTCGGGAACTTCACCTGACTGCCATGATCTTTCAATTATGATGGCCAGTGGCTTAGCAACTTCATTCGCCAGCTCCTTCAGGACCCGCAGATGGATTTCATCAGGTCCCATGGACTTGTGTACGTTCAGGTTTTTAAGATGGTCTCGAACCAGATTCTCTCCTACAGTGGGCCTAGGGTCTTCATTCTTACAGTCCCTGCATCCACCTTCCAAGACTTGGGTGGTGCGGTCAGAGACTTTGCCAGTGAAGACGGAGGCAAAGAAGTCATTGAGAACCTCAGCCTTCTCCAAATCCTGGGTAGCCAGTTCTCCTGATAGCTTCCGGAGGGGGCCTACGTTGTCCCTAGTCTGTCTTTTATTCGCTACATACCTATAGAATCCCTTCCTGTTCTCCTTAACATCCCTAGCCAAGTTTAATTCTAACTGGGCTTTAGCTTTCCTAACCTGGTCCCTAGCTTCTCGGACAACATCCCTGTATTCTTCCCAGGCCGCCTGTCCCTGCTTCCACCTTTTATAAGCCTCTTTTTTCCTTTGAATTTTCCTGAGCAGCTCCTCATCCATCCAAGGAGGTCTCCTGGCCCTCCTGCTGCACTTCCTTCTTTGCTTTAGAGCAAAAAAATTGAAACAAAAATCCTGAGCAATTAACACAGCACCCATTGAAAACACTGCAAAATAGTTAACAGATAGCTCCATTGGAAAATATGTTAAAAGTTGTGGTAGGACCTGGCAATAAAATCAGGGCTGGCTGTTTTCCTTGGGGATACACTGGCCTTCAACTGTGAGTTATTTAGTGAACATCCAAAGGTTTATGGTATGCAAGAAAGAAGATTAGATGGTCATAGTAGTCCCTTCTGGTCTTAAGCAATTAATTTCTGATGTGATGTCAGAAGGCTGGTTCATCACAGCCAAAGAAAGTAATTTCCTTGATGATAAATGGAAAAGTAAATCAATTTTTACTCCAAGATAAGGATGGGATTCCACCAGTCCCTGGGGACTGTTTCCCTGTTCAGGCTCTGAGCAACTGAGCAAGGGTCTGCTGCACCAAACAGCATGTGATTTTGCCGGGACCCGGAATTATTCTCCCTGTTCCTAGCAGAATCACAGCCACAAAAGGTGAATTTTGGCCTCTGAAGATGCTGGTAAGCTTAGATGGGGTCTTGGCTTTCAAAGGAGTACAGAATGCTTGGTGATATGCAGCTAAACAAATGATGGAAATCAGGGGAGACAAAAATGGGTTGAGATTTACATTGGAAGACCAAGAGCTGGGACAACTGTACCTTTGATAAATAATGGTGGCACTATCTTACCAACTGATCTTGGCCATATATCTTTTGTCTACATTTTCTCCGTTAATTCAGTTCTTCAAGAGAAGATTGGACACTGAGATACAGTTTCCAGGGAATTTTACTACAAGAATTGTGCAGATATTGAGTAATCTATTGTCAAATGCCTGTGTGATATGGGGGCAATCCCTTACTCCACTCCACTGGGGGAAGTGAGAGGACATGTCCAAGGGCCAAAAACCAAGTAAGCAAAAGAGAAGGGCTTAAAAGTGGAATAACCCAGCTCCTAGACCCACATTCCTATCACCAGATTTCATGGGCCCTCAGAGATCAATACTCCCATTTCCAAAACTAATACGACTTCAATCACCACTTAAACTTAAATCTCCATTTAGATAGAGCTATTTTCTCTTCCCTGTACTGGGATCCTATGAAGATAGTGGGAAAATAACAGTGGTCAGAGCCTGCCCCCTTTTTGACTGAGGAATGGCTGTAATTCAAGATGGCAGAAGGAAACAAAACCACAAAATCAGATATGCAGTGTCATCCACAAGGAATGAAAGTAAGTGGATTACACTGCCTACCATTACAAACTTAACGATACCACTGTCAAGAGGATTTCTCTACAGCAAACACAGATTTAAATTTTTCACTAATGCAGTTGCAGAAATAATAATTCATTACATTTTTCAATTTCTTATTGGTTACACTTAAATATATAGCAAAGAAATTAATGTACATGCTTCTAAAGGAGGGATACAGAGGAGCTGCTCAGAAATAATTTGAAGTGTGGCCATAGTGTCTTTATTTGGTATTTGAGGCATCTTCCCAGTCACTGAACCTCTCTGTGAAAGATTAATGTCATTTGAACTCTTATTGTGGAATATCATTTGTGCACTGTCACACTTTGCACAAATGGTGCTTCAGTCACAGTTCAGTAACACTCCAGCATATCATTTCCAAGGCATTTGAGAGTTTAGAGAATTATTGAAGGGCAAACTGTACTCATTTGGTAATAAGGCAGACTGCAGTTGCAGTTTCCATATGATTTCAACGAATGGAATCAATGTTAATTTCATTGAACGTAGCAAAATAGTTGTGATAATAACCGCAGTGAAATATTCCATGAGACAAAAGAGGTAGAATGTAGTGTTACAGTGGTTTATATTATCTACACTAAGGATTGTAGAAGAAATGCAGAAATGGGTGAGGAAAAAAAATCCTAATAATTTCAGAAAAATAACCCATACTCATTTGCAAATAAAATTGCTATTTCTCGCAGTCCTTACACTGTGATATTAAGAATGTGCTGCAGAAAAAAGAATTAAAGAAATCAACTGAGATTCACATCCTATTTTCACCAATGATACCCAGCTCTTACAGCAATCTAGATGTTTCAGTTTGGCATTACTCTTTGTGCAAGTACATGTTACACTGATCCTGAATGTAAACACTTCCCAAAGCCATGATTTGTTAGCACTGCCTTCACATGTTATACCCAATTAGTAAATAATTAGTCAAATAATTAAAAATATAATCATGTAACAATGTTGCCTTTTTTAAATTAAGGACTCATTCACAAGCTGATTCTTCTTCCTGATTATGTTTCTTTGCTGATACAGTTTAAGCGCTTAAGCCTCGGTTGCTTTTTCTCTCTTTTTGAATTAAAACAGGATTCTGTTAATAAATGGATGAGTGCTTATTAATATGCTGTCACCAGCAAAGACACAAATATGCCACTAAATACTTATGCAGCTCCCACCAGATGCAAATATATCTGTAAGAACCATCACTGATGTGTTAGAGACCTCTAGAGCTGTAGCTCTTCTCATGAAACTACACTTGCTGATACTACCAGTAATTAGGGCTACAGTTCAGTTGTAAAATATCAAGCTTTAATTAAAAAAAAAAAAAAATCCCTTGCAGAATTATCAAAATATCTCTTATATACAATTGTAAAATGCATAACACCCCAGCAACCACCATGTTTTCGGTATCTGATGCCACACAAGGGACATTGGACCCCTGCTAGGGAAAGAGAGATGCCAATACTCTGTACTGGCACCCAGAAAAGTAGATTTTTCTACATAAGGTGAAACATCACAGCCATAAAACAACAAAAGCCAGGAATTCAAAGTGGTTTTAATCACCTGTCAGCTGGCTCCCATCTATCTACACCAAGGCTACGGGATTTCCAGCTTGTAAAGTCTGCATGGAGGGACTAAAATAGCTTGCAGTGAAGCAAGGCATATATTTCATTTCACCCCTCTGAGCTAAATCTATGTCATTAATGTAGAATCAGACATGCATTACATCAGTGCTTTCTAATGACTATGTTCACCCTCCTTTTGTAGTCATAATAATGAAACACTGATATTCTGAGTATTTCTTTCATCTAGGCACAAAGTTAGAGAAAGGAGAAGCAATTCATGGTGCTATCCCATGCTCCATTGCAGCTGTCTCCTTCATGTGCATACCTTAGGAGTGAGTTATTGGATGGCTGTACAGAGACCTTATATCCCAGCAATCTCATGAAGTTAGATTTGATCACAAAACCAAGCCAAATGCCAGCCTGTTCATTATTGCACAAATACAGAAGGAGAAAGGGACTTTCTAAAGTCTGTCAACTGTAGATGGAAATGCAAATTAAAAGCAGGAGAACATTTGCAATCTGAGCAAAACTCATGCCAATCATCTCATCTCTTTTAAAAAAATGCAAAATATTTCACCAGGTGTGAGCCATTCCTGCTAAAAACTCACAGAAGTTACCTTATGTATCTCTTTCAGGTTGCTCAAAATCACCCCTGTGGACCAAGCCAGCCTGAATTGAAGCTCTGTGACAAAAGGATCCTAATGTTGAAGGGTTCAGTACTGAAGACACTAGCATTTCAGATCAACTGAGTGAGTAGCGTTCTTGCCTGAACAAGAACTGATAAGGAGGTTAAGACTTTTAACTACAGTTATAATGACAAGCATGCAATTCCAGTCACACATAACTTGAAACTTCTAAACTAAATGCTTCCATTACTTTATCAGAAAGATACATTTTGTTACATGAATGTTTTTCCAAGAAAACTCTCAACCATAATTGGTACCAAGATGGGGGTTTGGCAGGTGTATAGAAAACTTCAATTTTTGTCTCTTAATACGTGGTTCTAGAGATGGGAAACATTTTTGCCTTCATACAGGACCCAGATGGCAAACTGTGAAAGCTTAATTTCAAGAGCATTCAGGCTGACAGCTCCACAAGCAGCAAGCTGAATTTAACTTATGTGATTATGACACATACAGAGGACTCTTTATCCAAGTGGTCCAACACTCTACCTATTAGAGGCATGCCTACAAGATTTGCATGTGCTGCATGAAAGCCTTTAATGTGCAGAGCAGGTCTGGATCACCACACTAGGAAACCACACATGCACATGCACACAGCATGCTTTCATGGGCTACCTTGTCAATCAGGACATTAATCCTATTTCTGCCTTTGCAAGGGCTAGCAAAGAGTTTGTACAGTCCTATAGGATCACTTTTACTCTGTACTTTACCTAAAGGCTTCGCTCCTGTGTGTTATGCTTTATTCAACCTCATGCTGGCACACCACCTACTGACAGCCCAGCGTCGCTTTCTGAATCAAGCGTGTTCCTTACAATCCTGTCCCTATGTGAGCCCATGAGCTCTTATGCTGAGATGCTCTTATGCACAGCCAGAGCAGCAGCACTTGTCAGGACTCTGAAAAGAGAACGAATTGAGAAAAAGGGTCTTCAGGCTCCTGGTAGTATATTGATATAAAACAGTAAGCTCACCTCTTCAGCATCTCTTCAAGCCAGGCAGTGAAAAACAAATTGTTTTCCAGTAGAATGAGAAGCAAGCAGTCAGGCAGCTTAATGGTAAATGGTTAATGAAACTGTGGTTCTCTGACAATTTATTTCATCCAGGGCCAAAGTTAGCAAAACGAGTAATAATTGCATTTCAGCCACCTTTTTGTTCCCCAGGTGCCAAGGTCAGTTCAAGTTTCTTTCAATTCTGCATTATTTTATGTGTTATTGTTTGTGTGTTTTAGTGGTTGCAGATTTGCAAGCAGATTGGGGGCACAGAATAGAAATTCATTAAAGCAACATCCTTTTTTCCTTTCTGACTTTTCTTTATATATCACTGCTGCACAGCTCAACAAGGTTGAGCTTCCTGTCCCTATTTTTAGCAATGTTTGATGTTCTTTCCCCTGTATTTACTTTGATGCTCCTTAGGTAGCACCTTTGAACTTCACAAGGTACTCTAAGAGGAAATCATGGCAAAATAGTTGCTAGTGCAATTAAGCCGTAGACACAGGTGCCTACGACTATGACCTCCATTTCTCCAAGTTACCACTGCCTGTATATTAAGTTATCAAAGCCTTCCTGAGCTTGATAACAGTGGGATTTGACAGATATGCCACTTTATCCCAGAATTTTTTGGAATTGTTTGAGGTATCCCAATCTACTAACTTTGCCACCTTCAACAAGCCAGTGGTACTACTTGTCCTCCTCTCTCCCTGCCCTCCCCTGACATCTTTGCTTGGTTAGACCTTTCCAGATCCCAGCCCATCTGTTCTACCTCATTTTGCAAAACTTCCTTAAAACCCTTATTTATGGAACTTCTAGTGCTAGGAAGAAACCAGTGGTAAAAAAGAAGGGAGAGGCTTTTACATGTCTGGCTGACCTGAAGAGCTATGTGATCATCCTCTTTTTCCTCTGCTCGTAACATGAATGGTACACAGTCACACCAGTGGAATTTGTGTTTCTCAGTGCAAAGAACACTTGCTGACCCTGTTAGACACTTTTCTGCCTGGAGAGAGAAGAAGCAGTAAGAGTTATTCCTAAAGTAGCACTACAAAGACCGTCAGCAAACAGGCCCAAGTTTCTATTGCCCAAAGATGTTGTTATCTGTAGAAAAAGCACTCTCTGCACTTCAGTTTTAAGTGTCGCTGATAAAATTTCATTAAGTTGAATCATAACACTTAAACTAATGAAGATCCAGCAGATGTTGAGTCTGTGATATTTTATAGTATTGTTCTATTTGGGGAAAGAATCCAGTTTTGCTAAAATATTAATAAAGAAATGCTCATTTTGCTTCAGGATTCACTGAATGCCTGTGTTTAATAGTCTGTTCCTGCTTTCACTTCCCACTGTTGTTTTTCCATCTTATTAGTAACACAGCAACAGGCATAAATGAAGAATTAAGTCTTTATGCATTGAACTGTTAGAGGTATGCTGTGAAGAGAACAACGTAAAAGCTGTTGTGAGATATTTAGAATCATAGAATAGTTAGGGTTGGAAAGGACCTCAAGATCATCTAGTTCCAAGCCCCCTGCCATGGGCAAGGACACCTCACACTAAACCATGCCACCCAAGAACTCATCCAACCCGGCCTTGAACACTGCCAAGGATGGAGCATTCACAACCTCCCTGGGAAACCCATTCCAGTGCCTCACCACCCTCTCAGTAAAGAATTTCTTCCTCATATCCAATCTAAACTTCCTCTGTTTAAGTTTGAACCCGTTACCCCTTGTCCTGTCACTACAGTCCCTGATGAAGAGTCCATCCCCAGCATTCTTGTAGCCCCCTTCAGATACTGGAAAGCTGCTATGAGGTCTCCACGCAGCCTTCTCTTCTCCAGGCTGAACAGCCCCAACTTTCCCAGCCTGTCTCCATACGGGAGGTGCTCCAGTCCCCTGATCATCCTCGTGGCCCTCCTCTGGACTTGTTCCAACAGTTCCATGTCCTTTTTATGTTGAGGACACCAGAACTGCACACAATACTCCAAGTGAGGTCTCCCGAGAGCAGAGCAGAGGGGCAGGATCACCTCCTTTGACCTGCTGGTCACGCTCCTCTTGATGCAGCCCAGGATACGGTTGGCTTTCTGGGCTGCGAGCACACACTGAAGCCAGCTCATGTTCATTTTCTCATCAACCAACACCCCCAAGTCCTTCTCTGCAGGGCTGCTCTGAATCTCTTCTCTGCCCAACCTGTAGCCATGCCTGGGATTGCCCCGACCCAGGTGCAGGACCTTGCACTTGGCATGGTTAAACTTCATCAGGTTGGCATCAGCCCACCTCACAAGCGTGTCGAGGTCCCTCTGGATGGCATCCCTTTCCTCCGGCGTATCAACTGAACCACACAGCTTGGTGTCATCGGCAAACTTGCTGAGGGTGCACTCAATCCCACTGTCCATGTCACCAACAAAGATGTTGAACAAGACCGGTCCCAACACCGATCCCTGAGGGACACCACTCATTACTGGTCTCCAGCTGGACATTGAGCCATTGACCACAACTCTTTGCATGGGGCCATCCAGCCAGTTCTTTATCCACCGAGTGGTCCACCCATCAAATTGATGTCTCTCCAATTTAGAGACAAGGATGTCGTGTGGGACGGTGTCGAACGCTTTGCACAAATCCAGGTAGATGACATCAACTGCTCTGCCCCTGTCCATCAGTTCCGTAGCCCCATCATAGAAGGCCACCAAATTGGTCAGGCAGGATTTCCCCTTAGTGAAGCCATGCTGGCTGTCACCAACCACCTCCTTGTTTTTCATGTGTCTTAGCATGCCTTCCAGGAGAATCTGCTCCAAGATTTTGCCAAGCACAGAGGTGAGACTGACTGGTCTGTAATTCTCCGGGTCATCCATTTTCCCCTTCTTGAAAATGGGGGTTATATTTCCCTTTTTCCAGTCGTCGGGAACTTCACCTGACTGCCATGATCTTTCAATTATGATGGCCAGTGGCTTAGCAACTTCATTCGCCAGCTCCTTCAGGACCCGCAGATGGATGTTGTCAGGTCCCATGGACCTGTGTACGTTTAGGTTTTTAAGATGGTCTCGAGCCAGATCCTCTCCTACAGTGGGCCTAGGGTCTTCATTCTCACAGTCCCTGCGTCCGCCTTCCAAGACTTGGGTGGTGCGGTCAGAGCCTTTGACAGTGAAGATGGAGGCAAAGAAGTCATTAAGAACCTCAGCCTTCTCCAAATCCTGGGTAGCCAGTTCTCCCGATATCTTCTGAAGGGGGCCTACATTTTCCCTAGTCTGTCTTTTATTTGCTATGTACCTATAGAATCCCTTTCTCTTATCCTTAACATCCCTAGCCAACTTTAATTCTAACTGGGCTTTAGCTTTCCTCGCCTGGTCCCTAGCTTCCCGGACAACATCCCTGTATTTTTCCCAGGCCGCCTGTCCCTACGTTCACCTTTTATAAGCCTCTTTTTTCCTTTGAATTTTCCTGAGCAGCTCCTCATCCATCCAAGGAGGTCTCCTGGCCCTCCTGCTGCACTTCCTTCTCGTAGGGACGCAGCACTCCTGAGCTTGTAGCAGGTGATCTTTGAATAACAACCAACAGATTTGGGCCCCCCTGCCCTCTAGGGCTATATTCCATGGAACCTTACTAAGCAGGTTCCTGAAGAGGCCAAAGTCTGGTCTCTTGAAGTCCAGGGCAGTGAGCTTGCTGCACGCTCTTCTCAGTGTTCTGAGGATCTTGAATTCGACCATCTCGTGATCGGTTCATCCGAGGCTGCCCTGGAGCGTCACATTTCCAACATCCCCTTCCCTGTTGGTCAAGCATGGCACCTCCCCTTGTCAGCTCCTCTATTACTTGCAGAAGGAAGTTGTCTTCCACACAGTCGAGGAACCTCCTGGATTGCTTGTGCCGGGCCGTACCGTCCCTCCAACAGATGTCAGGGTGGTTGAAGTCTCCCATGAGAACAAGGGCCTGTGAGCGTGAGGCTGTTCCTATCTGTCTGAAATTTTGTTTTGATGATGTCCATACAATATGAACATAAGACACAGGAGACTCTCCAAGACTGGAGCCCTCAAAGCAATCAGACTGCAAGTCTCATTTTGAACAAAATACCCAAGAGTGTATTTCTTTGGGTAAGACGTCTTAGAAGTTTTCACTAATGACTATGTTTGACTTACTATGAAAATAAAAATAAAACAAGCATTGCACTATGAAACTCAGCCTAAGTCACTGAATTGCAACCATCTAGACTTGCCGACAGTCCTTGCCACCTGGGACATTTCTAAAGGCTGAGATTTAATTCACTTTTCTGCCTGACTGCTGGGAGAAGATCTCTTTTCTGTCCCCATAGGAGAAACCTCAACTTCTGTCATCTCCATAAGATGTAATCCTGTGTGCCTGCTTTTTCTGAATCACTCTGCTATACATGCCTCTCTGCAGTTATACATCTGTTGTGGCACAAGCTCATATCCCCACTGTCGTTCTCTGAGTCAGTATTTGTACTTCTGTCTCATATTGTGATGAAAACATCTCTAGTGGCACTACACTTTAATTGGTATCAAAATATTTGGTAGCATAGTCAGTAACACCCACAACTTTCATTTATCACTTCTCTCTCTATGGAAAATTGCTATCGTCATCCACTTTTACATGGCATTATTCTATCCTTACTTTTTATTTCAGCGATGAGGTTCCTAATTTTGAGCAGTCCATTCTAGTAATACATGTCAGACCCTTCCCAGGAAAATGTCTAAAGACCTGAGAAGGGAATTTAATCCCGTTACAAGCATCAGCAGACTTTACACCAACTTCTCCAGTTGCTCCCACAGCCGGGGTCAGTGTGTCTGACTCAAGGCCAGACAGGACCATGAAACAAAGGAATTCCTAAGTTGGTCTTCTCGCTCTGCCCACACACCAAGCTGACGTTTGTTGAAAAAGTCCCATGAGGGAAATAACGCTAATCATTATCACGTGTCCTGTGTGCTACACGCTGCAAGAATGCTGTAGCATTTACTGCTGTAGCAGTTTGATGAAATTTAACTTTTATATATATTGCATAGGATATAGTTGTTGAGTATGCACTGACGTGGGTGGGGGGAAATCTATAAAAAGACTGTTAACTATTCAGAAAAGTCCAGTTAACAAGAGCTCTTTGAACTAATACCCACAGCATTTATCTCTCCTACACATGCATGCATCCACATCCACCAAGTCAACTGATCTTAAAGTCAACCTTTTCAAACAGGGCCTAGAACAGGAAAAAATATTTGTTTCCAAATATCCACTTGCTGTCCTATGGAATAAAATGCATACATGACACTGACAAAAATCAGTGTGTCTCTTCTGGCTTCTACATTACAATATGTTTTTTGACCTCTGCTACACCAATTGTCTCAATAACAATGGGCTTAGTTTCCTCCAATTTCACAACTAATGTCTCTGTTTTTCAGAGGCTAAGCCTAAGGGAGTAAAAGGGCAGCACCTTCTAAAGAAGCAACTTGGACCTTCTAAAGAAGCAACTTGAATCTCAAATTCTGGCTACCTTAACCTGGGGCCTAACTTTACTTATACCATCATGGCTAAAGTGTCAGACCCTTACCTAGACCTCTCCTTTGCCCCGCTCACCCTTCCACTCACCCCTGGACCAGCCCCACAGCAGCAGCAGGGAGGCATCTGTAGTATCTGCTCCATCCTGGCAGCGAAGCAGCTCTCCTTGGGAAGGGCCAGAAGCCAGGCTGCTCTCCCTGCTCCCAGCACTGGGTGAGTCACAATACAGTCCAAAATCAGAATGAACACATGCAGACTAAACCTTAGCCACCTAAAAAGGGGCACTTACTTGCAAAGAGCCTGGGCTAAATTTGGGGTTCAATTACACCAGGATCTTCTGCATTCAGGATAAAATGGATTGAGAGCAGCCCTGAGGTGAAGGATTTGAAGGTGCTGATTGGTAAGAAACTCAACACAAGCCAGCACTTAGAGCCCAGAAAGCCAACCATATCCTGGGCTGTATCAAAAGGAACATGTCCAGCAGGTCAAGGGAGGTGATTCTCGACCTCTATTCCACTCTAGTGAGACCCCATCTGGAGTACTGGATCCAGCTCTGGGTCCCCAGCACAAGAGGGATCTGAACATGCTTGAGCAAGTCCAGAGGAGGCCATGAAGATGCTCAGAGGGCTGGAGAACCTCTGCTATGAAGGCAGGAAGACAGAGTTGACCTTGTTTAGGCTGGAGAAGAGAAGGCTGCAGGGAGACATCACTGGACTTCCGGTACCTGAAAGGGGCCTACAAGAAATCTGGGGAGGGACTTTTTATGAGGAAAGGTAGTGGTAAAATAAGGGGGAATGGCTGTAAACTGACAGAGGGGAGATTGAGATAAGATATTAGGAAGAAGTTCTTTACTGTGAGGGTGGTGAGGCACTGGCACAGGTTGCTCAGAGAAGCTGTGGACGCCACATCCCTGGCAGTGTTCAAGGCCAGGTTGGACGGTTTGAGCAACCTGGTGTAGTGGAAGGTGTCTCTGCCCATGGCAGAGGGGTGGAACTCAGATGATCTTTAAGGTGCCTTCCAATCCAAACCATTCTATGATTCTACGCTAAAACTAACGTTAACTTAATCTGTGCTTACATTGCTGACCAAGATTTCTGTCACTCAAGCAGGTGCCACTCAGAGCATAGATATGCAGATATTTACACACAGACATACAATCCCTACTATGAATTCCATTTCAGGATCGCTAGGATTGTCCATAGCACTGTATATGCAGCTATGGATAAATCAGGTGTAAACAATAAGCTGTAACCTTTAGTTATGGACAAAACCTTGCATCCACAGGAAGCTTCTCTTTAAAAAAAAAGGATAAAAAGTTAGAGAAACCAAACAGTGGGGTCTGTGTGAGAACAAAGAAAATATAAGTGTTTTTCTTTTGGCAACACAAAAGTCAGTAGAAAAGTGAACGAATGCATTAAAATTAAATCATTAAGTAATTAAATAAATAAATTGGAAATCTAAATCTAGGCGCTGGATTCGGGGTTCATCACTGCGCTGATCCCCAGCCGGGAACACGTCCCAGGGCCGTGGCGGCGGGAGCCACCGCGGCGGGAGCCACCCGGCGGGTCCCGTGTCCCTTCCGCCTCCCGCCCTCCCAACGGCACGTCCATGCTGCCATCTAGCGCGACCGCCCCGCCGCGCACCCGCACCGCACCGCGCTCGCTGCCGCTGCGCGTCTGGTCCGGCTACGGGTGCTGCCAACCCGCACCTGGGCGGTAATGGCAATAGGAGCAAATCTGGTAGGAATTAGTTAGCGTCCCGTCGTGCTTTGTTTGCGAATGGGTTTTCAGCAAGGACAGTTCAACAAGGACAAGTGTAAGGTCTTGCGCCTGGGAAAACACAACCCAGGAGTGCAGCACAGGCTGGAATCTGCACAGCTGGTGATCATCCCTGTGGAAAGGGCCCTGAAGGTCCTGGTGGACCACAAGTTCAATATGAGTGAACAGTGGGCTGCTGAAGCAAAGAAAGTCAACAGGTTGCTGGGTTACATCAACAAGGGCATCACCAGCAGAGGCAAAGGTGGCATTATCCAACTCAACTCAGCACTTGTTGGGCTACACCTGGAATACTGTGTTCAGTTTTGGTCCCCGCTATACAAAAAAGATGTGGAAAGCCTGGAAAGGATCCAGAAAAGGGCCACAAGGATAATGAGAGAGGTCCGGGAAGCTTGCCGTGTAAGGAAAGGCTGAGAGAGCTGGGCTTGTTCAGCCTGCAGAAGGGAAGACTCCGAGGAGACCTTATCACCATGTTCCAGTGTTTAAAGCGTGGTTACAAAAAAAGACTGAGACTCGCTTTTTGCAAGGACTCACATCGAAAAGACAAGGGTGATGGGTACAAGTTAGTCCTGGGAAGAGTCTGACCAGGCACAAGAGGAAAATTTTTCTCAATAGGAACAGACACTGGCATCATCTCCCAAGGAAGTGATGAACTCCCAGCACTGGACACTTTCAGCATGTAAGATTTGGCTGGACAGGATGCTGGGACATCTAGTCTACGTCATGCTTACCTAGAAAGGTTGGACCAGTTGACCCTTGAGGTCTGTTCCAACCTGGTATGCTGTGGGAAACAAACACAAAAAAAAAAAGCAGAATGATGAAATATCTTCTTTAAGTGGACAGTATCAGCTGCTGGCTGGGAGGCAATAGCCATATAACCATGCTTAACAGCATTGCCAAAGGCTGGGCCTAAATGTTCTGTGTTTGATGCAGGACCAAATAAATAGTAACAGGAATGAGCATGGACCGCAGCAGCCAAAAGAAGTGCTAAGACCTGAGGTGCAGTAAAAGTGGAGTTTCTTCCCATGCAGCAGATCTGCATAGCCAGGCAGCCAATTAAAGGTCACACAGTATGTTAGAGATTGGAAGGGACCTCAAAAGATCATCTAGTCCAATCCCCCTGCCAGAGCAGGAACACCTAGATGAGGTTACACAGGAATGTGTCCAGGCGGGTTTTGAATGTCTCCAGAGAAGGAGACTCCACAACCCCCTGGGCAGCCTGTTCCAGTGTTCCGTCACCCTCACTGAGAAGAAGTTTCTTCTCAAGTTTAAGTGGAACCTCTTGTGTTCCAGTTTGTACCCATTACCCCTTGTCCTATCATTGTTTGCCATTGAGAAGAGCCTGGCTCCATCCTCGTGACACTCCCCCTTTATATATTTATATACACTAATGAGGTCACCTCTCAGTCTCCTCTTCTCCAAACTATAGAGACCCAGCTCCCTCAGCCTTTCCTCATAAGGGAGAGGTCCTTTTAAAATAAATGCAAAAAGACACATTAGGCCTCCAAAAGCTGAATGGGAAACTCGAAGTGAAAGCACACCAGGGGAAGGTGTTGCTGCAAGCATCTGCTTATGTGGGAAATCAATCAGTGCCACCTTCCTTTAGCTCCCTTGCCCAGGTGGTAGAAGTACCATCAGTGAAATGGAGGCTAAGCCTCAAGTCAAGGCAGAGTGCAGGGGGTCCCGAGGCCCAGTGGAAGACGAAAGCACCCTTTCTGCACCAGACAACCAGCGTGGGAGTTTCCTCCTTTTCATCAGAACTGCAAGATTAACCCATTAAAAAGTGCCTCTTTAGAAACTTCATAACATTCAAATAGTCATAAACGACTAAGCAGCAGCTTGAGGAATAAGGGCAGATCAGCAGCTACAAATATATCTGGGCTGGGAGTAGCACAAGGCAGGAGTCCTTTCTATTGGCACTGGTGGGCTGCATGAGCAGCCACCAGGTCCCTAGCAGGGCAAGATACCAATACTTCCAAACACTGAATAAAGAAGGTTCCTGATATCCCACATCTTAGTTTATACAAGAACCATGGTTATGGTCAGCAGAGCAGGCCAAAAAGACCCAACAAACCAAACAAAACCAAATCCCCAAAAATGTGGAAGTCACTGAATGTTTTACAAAACCATCAAGCCAGGGAAACAGGAAAAGGCAGCATGAAACAGCAGAATGATCACCATAATAAGACAGAGGCCACTGAGGAAAGAAGTGAATTAGCTAAGTAAGAAGAAAGGCAGAAAACTGGTTTAATCTTTTTACAGGGTTTGGGTTTTTTTGTTTTCTTTTTCTGATGCTTGCTTTCGCAAAGCATTCATTTGTAAGGGAAGCAATTCTAAAAAGCCTGAATTTTCATTAAAAAACAAACATCCCTAATCCTCACAGCTGCAGAGATGATGTGGAAAAGAGCTTGGAAGTGCACACTAGCATACCCAAATGCCCAAATGGCTGGAGAAAACTAGCAAGAAGCAAAATGATTGGGTTTAAATCCTCACAGAATCAAAGTCCAGCTCATGGTGGGACTTTGTTAACTACAGTTTCATGTTTAGTATTACCAGGGCTGAACAGATGGAAGAGCACAATGATGATGGCAACACAAGTATTGTAAATAAGAGCAAAAGAAAGGAGCAAAGTGTGCATCAGAAGAAGCAGGTTTGCACGAAAGAAAATGCTTACTTACTTGCTTAGTATCTCACCCTGGGCTGATAGATGCTAGAGCAAGATGAGAAGTGCAGACATACAGCGATAGGGACTGTTAATTTTAAGTGTCTGGTGTTAAGGCCCAAAGAATGAGCAGCTTAGGTCCAGAAAGCAAAACCAGTTTCTTTCCCTGTCTTAATGCTGATCAAGGCGATGTTTTAGAGGATGGCCCAGCAAGAAGCACTGTAAAATTTTTATGAGTGTTCAGTTTGCTGAAGGAGATTCTTTTATAATGGTCGTATTTAGAGAGTGGAGGCCCCCAGTTACGCTGTGATTAAATTATGTCGTAGGACAGTCCTAGCTGCACTATACTAAAAGAAAAAGAAGAGGGATAACTCCTGTACAGAGACCATAAGCAGTCATTCCTGACGAAAAGCTGGTGCAAGGAGTAGTCATTAATAAATGTTTTTTCAGAGTTGTGACTTTTTCCCATGCCAGATGTAAGGGCCAGCCCCAAAAGGTATATGGGAAATATGCTCTTGCCAAGATAACACACTAATATTAGAAAGGGCTACTCAGGAAACAGTGATTGCTTTGGGGTATTACTGTGGAACTGCAAACTGCCACTAACAATTAATATATAGCTTCTAAGAGCTGAGTCTTAGAAAAGCATATTACCCACGGACAAAATAAAACCATTTTTACAAGATTTATTTCTATCAGTTTCCCACTAAGGGCAGTGGAAGATGTAGATCAGCTCACAGACTTCTTTAAAATCAGCTTAAGGACAACATTGCAATCACAACAGCATTATGTGGGGGCATTTTTGTCAGCATTGACAATTTTTATCCTGTACAAATGGTGGTGTTTAACAAAGACATATGTTTACACAGATGGAGGAGGGAGGTTGTAGTAATGGTGTGATTGAAAGTAAATTGGATTGGTTGAGTAGCTGATGCCAGCTGCCGTTTCAGTCTAGGAGTAGGTGGGTACTGGAGATGGGCTATAGTCACTGGGAGCAGACATTGAAACTTTGCTGGGTACCCATTATCATCCATTTAGGTGATCCCAAAATCATCACTCAGCAGCTGGGAACTAGCCTGGGGCTCAGGATTCAACGAGGCACTCTGTGTTTGGGTGTTCCCATCCTGAAGGAAGGAAACAAAATGGTCACTAGTGGCATTTAAGCACACACCTCTTCAGAGGCAGTTTAACATTAAAGTACTGTAGAGCTAATGGGATGCCTGTGGTACCCACCTTTTTTCATTTAAAGCTACTCTTACATGAGAAAAAGGTCCACTCCCCCCACATCTCTGTTTACAGACCCTGCTGCAATCTGGTGGTGACGGTGTTGGGACAAGGGGCAGAAAAGGACCAGAGGGCTGGGATACCTTTGAGCTTTCACTTCATTTTGTGGCATTAGGGTTTTTTCTTCTTGTCTTCCTACTCCAATTAAACTATGCAGGGAACTTTTACACATTAAGGGTCTTCACAAGAAATAATTAGGTTTACCCCTTACTGGACTTTACCAAATGTCAATTCACTCTACAGAGAGGTCAGCAGAATGCCTCATTATGTATTATCTCGTATATTACGGTGTCTCAATAAAGCTTTTTTTTACATTTAGATACATTACAGCTTTTAAAAATTCTAAAGCTTGGTTTGATATTTTCCACTATTACCTACCGTTTCCTTTTCATGATCTATAGACCCTTGATTGAGTTGTACTGACTATTTAGCTATAGCACTAGTGACACTTGTGCCAAGGTTCATTGTACTGAGGGTGGTGTATATATATGTATACTTGTGCATGTACATGGAAGGCTGAAGAAAACAGAAAACAGAGCAAAATATGACATTCTCAACTTCTGTAGCCAGACGCACAGGTATAAACTGCAAATGTAATATTAAAGAGGTCATGACTTTTGAGACACCCGAGGTGAAGAACTAGCCATCACTAGCTTTCATTTACAGAGTCTGAGCTTTGGAATGGGTAACATGCACCTCTGATAATAAGCACTGCAAAGATATGTTTCAAGAAGCTGTTTTCATAGTGAAGGCTTACATAGAAAAGGACTGTTATTTTTTCTCTTAGAACAAAATTTTGCAGGGTGACACAGGGCATTTTCACTTTTAAAGCTACTACCATGGAAAAGATTTCAAAACCAGACGTTATTCACTTTATCTTTGCTTATTCTGTTGAAAGGTCCAGATATAACTCCATTTAAATAGCAAGGGTAGTGTTCGAGCGTATGTAATTTACTGTTACAAACAGCAACGCATTTGATACACCAGAACATCTACACATATGGAGAAACAAAACCAGCTACACTGACTATAATAATAAGATTGCTTCAGCAGCCTAAATGACAGAGTTAATGCTCAACTATGTTAAATGGCTGCTATTTCCCTATTATAGTGGGTGATATATCTTCATTGTTTCAGGAATGTAGCCAACAATTGAGAGCTAAGTAGTAGCCACTCTTTACCTTCAGTAAGCTTTACAAGTATTTTATATGCAAAGAAATAGACTCTTTAAAATATGCCATTTACTCTATCCCACTGAATTACAGTGTATAAACAATAATGGTTATTTGCTAAAACATTACAGCACATATTTGTTGTAGCAAAGGAGGTAAAGCCATGAAAAGCAAGGATAATATAAGCTTTTTTTTTTTTTGTTTTGTACCAAGATAATGACCATGAATGGCTTTGTCAATATTAGATGTGGGACTTCCACATTAGCAATATAGGGGTTTATAATCAAAAATCTATTACAGCAGTTTAAGTTTTCATTCAGGAAAAAATTAATCTTGCAATAATACAAATTAAACCATCACCTTTAGACAGCCTCGTGTAACCTTAAATTAGTGCTGTTCTTCTGGCCATGAGGAGCTGCCTTTTGCAAGTGGAATGCTTGTTTCTCTGGAACTGGCTTCCAGCTTCTCTCCTCTCTCCCACTCTTCCCAAAATAGGAGTTCCCATGCTGGATTGTTTACCTGTCCTTCAAAGTTTAATGCAAACTAAAGCACCATGGATTTTTCCCAATGAAAAAAGCATGGCCAAAAGATCACACAACAAATTGGACATCTGTGCTATCTCTTTCAACCCATGCTATACATAAGCTCTTGAAAAGTAGTGATGCTCCTATCAGCTATATGATGGTGTATACATGGGAATTCTATAAAGGAGATCACACCTTCTTAAAGAAATGCAAAGGATCAAATACCACAAACAACATTAACTGCTAGAAAGGCTGTAAACATCATCATCAGGGCGATGCTTTAATTTACGTGAAGACAGCAGATGCCTTGGGCACCTCGTGCAGGAAGAACTGCTGAAATAAATCATGTTGCACAAAGCTTTGGAAATATACCATAACACCATAACACATAACCATAACTATCAGGTAAAGATAGCTAAATAGTTGTTGGAAAACCAGCTAGAAAGGGTATTTATTACCAAAAGTTCACAGACTCATAGCGGGTTGGAAGGGACCTCAAGGATCCTCCTCAAGGTCCAACCTTTCTAGGTATTCTAGGTAAAGCATTTCCTAAGACGGGATGTCCCAGCAGGCTGTCCAGCTGATAATACATCAGTACAGAACTTCAACAAATCAATAAGGTCTATTTTGAGCGCAAAATTGGCTTCCAACCATGTTGGCTCGTGATGCAATCCTATATATAACTCAATAAGGAAAGCTACTTACGAGAGGTCTTGACTTTTCTAATTCAGGCCAGAGGAGCTCAGACAGTGTGAAGGCCTCTCTTAAAATGGAAGGCATTTCAGCTCATTTTTGTAATGAGGCATGAACTAAGAATCAGAGACAGTTCACCCAATTTTGCACTTCCCTGGATTCCCCAGCAATTTGGATAAACAAACTAAAACAAGGTTAACAGAAAAACACCTTTGTGAAGACCTCGTGTTACAGGTGTTTGCATTTCTGTGGGATGTTGGGCATGAACAGTGTCCCAGCTGCTCCCTGGTAGCCCACCATGAGCTCATGGTGACCCTCCCTTTCCACCAGCAAACATCCAGGGGAGCAGTTCCCATGGAGAAACTGACACGTCAAAGCCTGGCACCGGTGGGTTAGCACACTGATCTCAATGAGAAGAGGTATGAAACAGCAAGGCATTACTTCAAACCAGCCATACTCCCTTACTCTCAGTATTTACACTTAACTTGGTGCTCCAGTAGGAAATGAGAGCAACGATGCTTCCATATGGCGGTTTTGTGGCATTCAGTTTTTTATATCTGCTACTTAAAAGTGTCATTTCATGCCAATCAGACATGTTGCCATACACTGCTGGCATAGCAGTGCTTCCTGTGTTAAGAATTTGGTTCCAGTTGTGATTTTATTCAGCTCCTTAGAAATGCTGTTCAGATTAGGGCAAGCACTGCCAGATAACTGACCTGAACTGTAGGCACTGGGAAAGTATTAAACACTTCTGGAAATTATTTAGCTACCAAGTTCTGTGCAGTCTTCATAGCATGAAGAGACAGAGCTGCTGGGAACTTGCTCCAGGTAGCAGCCTTCAGATTCTAACATAATAGACAACTTTTACCATCGCAACTGGCACAAAAACATGGTAAGAGTGTGCATCTCTGAGATGGTTTTGTATCTCCACACAGCTGTAACTGCTTTAATTGATCTTAATTTATTCCACAGGGGAAGCTCTAACTCTCCCAGTTATTTAACAAGCCTAGTGCCATATGCACATCAATGAACAATGACATGAAGAAATCTTCAAATAATGTAAATTCTGATGTAGCACATGCAGCAGCTTACAGAAGTAGACCTTGCTCTCCATATTTCAACCAATATAAATGCAAAGTACTGCAAATGTAAATCAGGTTTTTTCAGCCCTATTCAAAACCTGCATGTAAAGCAGGCTGAACAAGTCAAGCAATGCTTGCTTTGTGCAAACTACAAGAAATAGGACAATTTCTTTTTGTAGCAGCTTTATATTACGCTTTAGAGTAATCTTAGCAGTCAGTCTCACCCCCGAGGCTAATTAGATACTGAACATCACTGAAGAAGTCTCCAGTGACCCCACCACCCACCCCCTTTCACCAAATAACACGCTCTCAACTTTTCCTGAAGAATTACGTTCAGAATCCAAGATGGGTTGAGAGGTTATTCTCATCTTAATTTTAACAAATAGATTTGTTCACATTTTAGGAACTCAGAATAATTAGGTACAGATGAAGAAAGAGGAAAGACTTTATCAACCAGCCTTCTGCAAAGTGAATACAGCAACAAATGCAGCTGCTCAGAATTCTACTAGGTATGTTTCTAAACTCCAGTAGCTGACAGCTGGAGTGTTCTTCACAGGCAAAAAGGAGCACCCATGGTTTATTTTCCATTGAGGCAGTTCCAGTACTACTTCACACCTGCCAGTTTGCATCTGCTGAGGTATTCAATGTTTTCTTCCGAATCAGCCCCACGCGCTGCTCTCCCCATCAGCTTACACGGCCTATGGCAAAACTCAGCCACACCAGCTATTTTTGTACAGAATAAGCCATAGATGATTGTGGAGTGGGAAAGCTGGAGTATATTGTATTTCATAACACTGCAGAATGCTTGCAGTGCTTTGACAGCTGTTCGCAGGGCACAGTTATAAGCTTCAGTTTTGCCTCTACCTATCCCATAAGCGTTTACTCTTATTATGAAGAAACATGGTAGTGATTAATCTATTATGCTGTACATGGCTGTAATAACACTACAATTCAGGAGCTTAAACCCATGATGCATGCAGTGGCGTCCTTGGCAGTCAAGTAGTTTGCAACTAGCGCAATGTGATACAAGTGCTCTGTCTTCCAGTTCAGCTCCTTTCTGGGAGCCTCTAATTTTGCAGTAATTTTATTTTGGCCGTCTCCTAGGTCAAAGAGCTTTCTTACCCTTCACTTGACCTCTGAGAAAACAAGCGTAAAATTAATAACTGTGTGCTGTGTCTGGGGTTTTTTTTTTTGCTTTTTGAAAGTGAAGAGGTTTCTCCAGGAATGTTGGTGCTTCTTAATTCGCCTGATGAGATACGCACCCACACAGCATCAGTTATTAAAAAAAAAAACCACCCTAATCTCCAGAAATCCCCCTAAGAATGAAATTGAGACAATATCCTTAAGTAGCTTCTACTTGTATACTTTGTACAAAAACTCAGTTTAAAATGCAAGCATGTTCTAAACATACACAAAAGCCCTACTGTGATATGCAGCAAAGGCCTCACTATGACCAGACATTTGCACTCCTGTTAAACTAAAGATGAAGAAGGTGTACTTCTAATACCACTAACAGCTTAAAAGAATGTCAGAACATTTAAAAAGGCACCAGCCTTTTAACCATTTAAAAAGGCACAAGTCAGATTTTGTTTAGTTATATTATCCTTTATTATATTACAATATATTTCAAAAACTTTTACAGATGCCTTATACTGTTCTACAAGAGCTGCAATACTGTCATAAAAGCACACCTACAGACTGAATGCACAAACAAACTGTAATACCTACTGGTATTGAACCATTAATATCCAAAGGGTGCAGTCTTTTAGTAGAGATGTGCAATAATGCAAATGCAAACAGATGTCAATGCAGAAAAATAAAACTCTGCATTCATGGCTATAGAACAGAGGACTTCTCAAACACATTTGGTACTGTAACATTCTAGACAGCCATATGAGTAGTATTACATATTTAAAGCAATACATGCCCTGGAAAGCCTGTATTTTCAATCTGTGCGTGTAAACCTGAATCAAAAATAAACTAGATATATTAAAAAACATGAGACATCTAGTCTGCCAACAAGCTTTTCTCTTTTTTTTAATCCTAGAATGACAACTAACTTGGGTGGGTGAACTCTGACCTGCATTATTACTTTACATTATCATTTCCTCAGCATTTCTGTAGTATTATGACAGTCTGTGATTTATTTTTTTTTATTCCTTGTGCATAGGCCCAAGGGAATAACTTTGATGTATTAAATTTTTTTTCTGAGTCTCCAAGTGGTAAATATAATTAACATTATAGCAAATACATTACCACAAAAAAGCGTTGTATAATGAGGTTATTTTATAACATTATTTAAAGTTCTCAGCTGTATTTCTCTGGTGTAACAAAGCAGTGGCACTGCAGTTCTCAAGCACTGTGTATTGAATCCTCACACAATGTTTACTAACAGCTCAGACAGATGTTATTCTCTGCCTACAGAAGTTCTGCTTTTATCACTTTCGGTGACAGAAGCTACCAAGACATCTTTAAACCTATACTGTCTGTAAGTAACAGGGCAAAGGCAATTATTTGCGTATGATTTTAAGCCTATCCAAGCTGATGGGAATCTCATGAAAGACATTAGGAGGGAAGAATAATTACATATCATATTTGTTAGATAAAAAAATAAAAAGGGTTAAAGTTCAAAATTTGTAAGTGTGGCACTGTGGCAAAAGAGGCATTCAGTCCTGCTTTATTCTTCAAGTTTAAAGTTTCAGTTACCATTAAATGTTTCCTAACAGTGAACACCACTTCTTAACCAAATACAGTCTACATCCCTCTATTCTCTTCAGACAGAGCTGCAGTGGGTCATCACTACATTAGACCACAGCTCTTTTTGCTACAGTCTTCCCAACTAGCCTAAACAGCAGTCAGTGGTATTTATTAGTTATATATATGTATATATCAGTCAGTCACAGCCATCATTACAAATATGTTCTAGTTTATTTACTGTACAATGTATGTATACAAATTTGTTTATTCAATCCCTTATTTCTTAATCTCAAGCACTCCAGTGGTTAAGGGCAGGCTGGAAAAAAATTCAGCGTACATAAAAGGGTTATAAGTTTCAAGTCTGTAGTGAGTCTAATTTAATAGCAAAAGGGGCACATTGTGCTCACACTGTGAATGGGGCTGGCAAAAATAAAGGCAAAAAAAGAGGCAGACTCTATTTTTCTCTGGAGTCAAAAGCGAGAAAATTTTACAAAACAACATTAGTCCAAAGGGAAGCAGAAATAAAAAGGGCATTTTATTTCATGCACAGCTAGAGCTATTAAGAATTTTTGTTCACAGAGGCCCTGAGACTCGAGTTAAACAGATTCTTCCTACCATGTGTTTCATGTGAAGTCAAACTTAAAGCTCTATATGGATAAACATTTGGTATATAACAGTGGACCCATATTTAAAAAGTGAAGCAATAAAATCTACAGGGGAAAAGAAAAAAAGAACAATTTCATTGGAGGCCTCTGTCCTTTGACCCCTGCCCTATCAGGCTAAACATCCAATAAGATGTAAAATGCAGCATACATTTGCTTAATCTAAAATTTTCGTAATGATTTATTGCAAATTGCACTTGGCAGTTCACCACACCAATGGAAAACTGGCCCCCCTGTTGGTTCATTCACACAGTCTTTTAACACCAAATACAAGTCACCAGTAGAAAGATCTTGATAGAAAGTTTGCTGCCGTGCTGAGCCAGCTTGCTGCACCTTCTGGGTGTGACCCAACACGAGACACTGCTTTGTCCTGTTCCTTAGTCGGGCTTTCGTCTTCTGGTAAATATTCAGGTAGATCTGTATTCTGCTCTACTTCCACTGGAGTATCTTGGAATGGAACTAGCATCTGATAAACCACAACAGATTAAAATTATGTCAAATGTTGTAACTTAAAAGAATGAATGGAAGTTACACAGATATTCAGGACAACAGGCATGTATTTTGTGAGACTCCTCCTCATCTTCTTATACAGAGAGAATACAAATGGAACCTACTAGGTATCTGGAAACTACTATGCTTAGAAGACACACAATAAAAGCTTTGGCTTAACATAGAAGAAAAAATATCAAATAAAGGCACAGCCCATTTAATGTAGATGTGAAATAAAAACACTTCAGAAACTCTGTTCACTGTGATCCTTTCCATATCATTAAGGAGAGAAGCAATTACAGTATTTTTGTCCTTCTCCTAAGCAGTAAGTTCTGTAAAACTGTTCTATGGATACATAGAACAGTCCTGACATAGGATACCCTTTATTCTCCTTGTACTGTATGTGTAGCACTCCCGCTTACAAAATGTTGCCTGGCATCAGCTGTTGCAGCACAAAGGTGCTGGCATTAAAGATACAGCCGAACTAAAATGATAGGTTAGTTTAGAAAGATATGTATCCTACCTCCTCACCACTTTCACTTTTCACAACTTGCTGTGCCTTCATAACTTTGGTTGATGCTATCGCCGTTGCCAATGCCTACAAGCACACAGAAAAAAGAGTTCAGTGTGACAGAACACAATACTGGAAGGATCTGGAGTGTTATTGAGCGCTCACCTCTGCTTTCAAGTCTGAGCGAATTCGGACCACGCACCTTTGAACCGCCATTTGAAAGGTAAAACTAATAACACCTTTAATTTTCAGCAAGGCTTCTTCACAAAGATTCCTTCGAGACTGAAAAACAAACAAAACCCCCACAACTAAAGTACTTTCATAATACACAATGGGAAAATGCTCACAACTGATTGTTAAGGAATTCCTGTATGTTTGAGGGCAGGTGACTAGTCAATCACATCTTTGGAAAATAAAACCTTAGACCTACATTTTAGTGCACAAATATTAGATCCTCTTGCTACAAAAGAAAAAAAAAAAAGAAAAAAAGAAAAAATTGCTTACTCTTTAGAAGTCAACGAAGGATGGAATCAACTGTAAATAATTAGAGGAAAGTGCTGAAAAGCAAAGAATGTTTTTCTCCGTATGATCAGCTAAACAGTCCCCTCTGGTTAAGTTCTGATTGACTGAAGTGCTCATTGATGAGTAGTTAGTGTTTAAGTTGCTATTTATCAGACACCTTGCCTCCATACTGACTGAATGCATCAAAGCAGCTGTTGTATCTTTCAGCTGCTTTATCTGTGGCAGCTCACAGACACCACTGCACAGCGTAAGCTTAATTCTTACTTCAGAAGGAAAATATATGGTTGATAACCCATAGAATGTTATGTTTAAAGCAAGTGACATCACCTACTGTGCTGTAACATTACATTGATCTGTACTAGTTGCATCTGCTCTATATTATCTTAGAATGTTCCGATTTTAATTCCCTTTCAATATTTGCACAAGATGGTTATAACAAAAAGGATTAAAATAAACTTGGAGAGACTAGTAAGACAGAAGGGGAAAACAAGAAAAGATGCACTATACCAGAAATAAATCGTATCTGTGATGGCCTTACACAAAGTTCAAAGTAATGATGTATTTAACTTTTACTGCAAATTTCTGCAAGGTTTTAAATAGCAAGTTATTTCAAAGCATATTTATATTAATTATCATATAATCATTGGTCAGTAGTTGGGACAGTTTCATGCATAAGTAAATTGAATTCTTTTAATCTAATAATTAACCAAAGCAGTTTTTAGCAGTTTAGCATATATATTGAAACAATTCATTTGTGTAAGTTTATGTATTACGATAATTAACATCTGAGAATTACAAAAGATAACTTTGATAGATAAGCTGCCTGTCCTATACACAAGAAATATTTGATAGCAAAAATGATAGGCTGTCTTTCACAAGTGAAAGTTGAAACTACTTTCAGACAAAAGCAGCACCACATTCATAGCTTATTAGCCTAAAATAATTTATGCTTATACGGGCACGTAGCAACTCTGTGACAAAATTTGGCTTTTTACCCTGAGATCTCACGTTAAATCACAGGCATCTCAGTTTAATTTGCAATGAGGCTTTCAGTTATCAGGTAACTGGTGAATGGCTTCTTAAAGACAAAACTTAGGAAGGTCCATACAGACTCCTTAAAAAGCTGGAAGCGTGGCAGCCACCAGCCTTGCTGCACAGATGTCTTTGGCAAAGTATGTCTAACTGTGGCAGTTAGGCACAAACCCCCGCAGTACACAGCTAGGCATCTTTCTGCATGGTACTCCTGCAGCATGGGCACAGGGCAGGGCCGGTACAGGGCAGGATAGGTGAAATGCAGGTTATTTTCTTGCACACCAAACCCTGGTTACCATACCCTAACAAATACTAGCAAAACGTACAGACTAGAAAACTTATTGAGGGGGATGCCACAGAATCCTGAAGTACTGCTTGATAAAGTTGAAGTTGATAATTTGATCTTGAACAACAAATGACCTTTCCCCTCCCTTCCTGAAATAATCAATATCTGCTATGTAAGGTTTCAAAATCCACACGCTTTTGTAGGATTTGCAATCATTCCTGACAGCAACTCCATTTCAAATCTAAATAACTAAACAAAGGTAAACGGAGAACACAATGTTTACAGCCCTGTGTTTACTTAATATGCCTTTTAACACTTGTATGTGCCACCTGATATTCATTGCTTGTTAGGCCGTAAATAAACTGTGGAATGAAACTAAACTGCTTTTATTGTTCCCATCCTTCATCACCTCCCCAGTTCCAACTTACCGTGACATTTAAAACAGCATTATAGGGTTGTTTAACTGCTGGGTGAGCACCTGGAGTATCACTAACATTTCTTTAATCATCTGATGAAATACAGAGCTACGTACACTAGCCATCTCCAGCCAGCGCACAGTCAGATTTTTCTTTTCTTCAACAATGAGATAAGAAAACATGCTGGTGTGGTCTAGGCAACTACAGAAGCCTGCAGTTTTGCTCTCTGGAGTTGAATATTTGATGCTTTTTCAGAATACCTTTGCCTCAGCATTTAAGAGAGAAACTCCATAAATCTCACCAAGTTCCATTTGTCGAGGAGTACAAAGAAACACTTTTAAGATAGCATCACACTATAGCCAGAATATCTAAACTCACAAAGTAGAAGTGAATGAAATTCCTTGCTTGGAGATACCTGTGAACAAACAAATCAACTACAAGCTTAAAAACAAATCAAACCAAACCAAACTTAACAGGAGACAACCTGCTGGAAAAAAAAACAAAAAAAAAACCAAAACAAGCCAAACCCCACTTCAGAGTACAAACGCCAATGGTGTTGACAAAGCACTGCCGTTCTAGACAGAGCAACTGCTGGAAGGACAAAACTGTGAAAAATATTTACTTTGTATAAAGTGAGCTAGAGCAGCATGTTATTTCTAAAGGAATTAACTATGGTCTTATGAAAACAGTACAATGCATACGCTGTTGAGGAACTGGGCCTGTGGACACGCTTACTTGGCAAAATGTAAAGCAACAAAGCAAAGGATCAGGTTTGATCATTTAAAATGGGTACAAAACTGAAGATACAGAGTCCGGAGGGCACTTGTGGATAACATGCTTAAACAGTCTACATGCTGTTTGGCAGCCGTAAAAAGGCAAACATGGCCCTGGGGTGTTATCTACAGGGGTATGGTAGATAAATCCGTAGAAGTTATTCTGACATTACATAAAGACTCAGCGAGACCTCATTAACTCAAATGCCATTCTGGTCACTACAGTAGAAAAGATCTCACAGATAATAAAAAGATGTAGCAAAACCAGCTCAAAGAAAATACAACACTTCTAAATTAACAGTAATAAAAAGTGTCTAAAATCTGTCATAACTAAAAGGAAACTTTCTTTTTTTAGTTTAACACAACTGATACAACAAGAAGCTATTTTTAAGTAAAACTGGAGAAGATACCTTGGTTATTCCAATCTTTCTTGAAAAAGGAAAGAAAACTCGGAGAGGTGGAAACAGAACATTGTTTTAGAGTAATTAAAAAAACATCAAGGAAACTGCCTTAAAACATAAAACATCTTTAGATATTCTAAGCTCAATTTATGCAAGATTTTATACGTATCTTGTGATTCAAAATATGATCCACAAAAATTGCTGATGATGATGCCACAGAAGTAGCCTGAATACATTATTTCTATGGGCAAATTACATCTCAGTACAGCATGCATTATTTACATAAACACTGAAGATTTCCTTACCGAATCATCAAGGCCATCTATATGCAAAACCACTGTCTTGGCACGCTTATTTGTGCTGCCGAGGAAAAACTGCGCTTTCCGTCGACGATAATTCATCTCATTCACATTGTCCATGTCTGACATGTTGGAAGACTGAAGGATATCATAGACTTCAGAAGCTAAAAGTTTAGTCTCTCCTGGTGTAGTGGTCCTTAAAGAAAAAAGGGATTAAAATTTCTAAATATTTGGGCTTACAATAGTACTTCAAACAGCTGCTGGTTATCTCCTTGCAACTGGAATACTCCACATGCTACAGAAATACAATTACACAGTCAACACATAGCAAAATCTTTAAAAGGGGAGAGGAGAAACAAGGTAAAACTATTTCTATTCCCATACTCCAATTTTTATGTCACTCTGTTAATTCTAATAT
Organism: Psittacula echo; assembly: GCF_963264785.1. Classification (NCBI taxonomy): domain Eukaryota; kingdom Metazoa; phylum Chordata; class Aves; order Psittaciformes; family Psittacidae; genus Psittacula; species Psittacula echo. The sequence continues at coordinate 124,591,993 of NC_137737.1, forward strand.
TACTATAAACATTTCTGTGTTCTCAAACAACATCAATGCAGTTTACATCAGTTTGACAGCTACAAACCAAACACTTTGCATGGAGCTTTATTTCTTTTTAAACAAAAGATCTCTGCCTGCCTTGTGTTATCTTTCATTTCCCACCTTCCTTGCTCCATAATAAAAATACTTTCTCTATAGAACTGTAATTTTTCCAAATGTTTTCTTCTCCAAAAGATACAAGGCATCAACAGCAAAGCAGAAACATAGATTTTCTTGAAGAATCCAAAACTTACTTCTGATTAGACTAAAATTTATGGTAGGAACCATATGGTAAGCATTTTTTTTAGCTAGGAAGAAAAGTAGATAATAGACCGAACATATATTAAGTTCTTATGATTGATTAAAAATAACTTTAATAAGGTACTAATATAAATCTGTTGTCCATATTCAGCCCTGTTTTAATTATGCCACTGATTTAAAGCTATGTGCAGAAGCAAAATTATTATGGCATGAAGTTGCAATTAATCTTAAAATGATGAATGACAGCTTTGCTGCTTTGTTTACCAAACACTAAGAAAGTAACAAGTACCTTTACTTTTTTTCCCCCCCCTCATTTTACTTGCTTAATTACCAGACATTAAACACGTTTTTCCATTCTACCATATGGACAAGAAAGAACACTGAAGCAAGCATGTTAGGAGTCCTCAACTTGTGGAGGTCCCAGCTAGCCTTTCTTTTTTATTTTCTTCTCTGCACCTTGTTTTGAACAGCACCCGCTTGGAGAAAAAAATGCGAGCTCTTGTGATCACGCAGTACATTGATAGCATTCAAAGAAAAAAAGGAAAAAAAGAAGTAATAAGCAAACAACCAAGACCTAAAATAGCAAAGCATTTCAGCATATGCTCCATTTTAAATACATGCTTATGTTCTGCTTTCCTATGGTGAAGAAAACGCTTATGCTAATTCACAGAAACAAGGGCTGGGAACTCACAAAGCCTGCGACTTCAACCTTCCATAATTTATTAGATAAAGTAATAGAATAGATGGTAAAGCCGTGCAAGCTGGTGTCCTGAGATAGTAATAAATTAGCTTGCGCAAAAGTGACATTTTATCAAGATACTAAGAAATTTACCCACCATTAGCCTTGGCAAATTCTTTCAACAACAAATATCCTGTCTGTATCAAGTGAGTTACAACAGAGGATTTTAAAGCTTTGGTAAGTTTAAATACAGTTAACTAAGAACACTGTTGAAAATATCACTATCCCACTTACAGCACCCACTTTGCTGTTGGTAAGAGCTTTTGTTTGAATACAATTGTACTATTGCATCCCAGAGTTAAAGAAGAAAAATCAGAAAGACAAATAAGAAATAGAATATACTTAATACTAGCCATAATATATATACATACACAAAAGAACAAGAATTTAAAGTTATCAAGACATCAACAAATGTAAAATATGCAAGTGTCTAAAAGTAAAAAACAAACAGTGATTTTCATATATGTTTTATGCTTCAAACATTGTAGCTGCTATAGTTCTTGGAAAACTAATGACCTAAAATTAACTGTACTATTGAAAAAAGCCATTGATTTGAAAACAGAAATTTAAATCTGCTCTCATTTGATCCAAGTATTATACAATATTCCTAAAACAAGTCTATACAGGCAAAAGTCATACATATGTACACACACACATGAACAAGCTATTCCCTGTATTTTCCCAAATAGAGGATTAATAGTATCTACCACTAAGTTAGAGGTGATAACTCTAGTTACTCCTGTTACATAATAAATTTTAAAAATACCAAACAGAAGATTACAAGATTTTAATCTTATATAAAGAGAATCTGTTGCAAAATAAGCAACCAATAATAAGCAGTGTGAAACTCAGACACTACACTACAAGGGCAAGAATAACAGATGTCACATATGAGTATCAGATTGCAAAACAATCCCCAATAAAGGTATAAGCCAGTTTTAGTCTGCAGAAATGCAATACTACCCTTTCAGCACTTCAGTTAAACCAAAGATGTGCAAAATCCCACACAAAGCCTTCTACAATTTTTAGTGTACTGGTAAAATGAGTGAACGTAAGTTTTGCATCAATCTGTTATTCTTTCATTAATTTATACAACAGCTACAAAAAGACTAGAAACCTTAATATCAGACTAGATACAAGAAGAAATTTTTTACAATAAGGGTGGTGAAACACGCACACAGGTTGTCCAGAGAGGTGGTAGATGTTCCATCCTTGGAAACATTCAAGGTCAGATTAGACAGGGCTCTGAGTAAATCTGACCTAGTTGAACATGTCCCTGCTCATTGCAGGGGTTTGGACCAGATGACCTTTAAAGGTCTCTTCCAATCCAAACTGTACCTTTAACAAAAAAGCACACCTACCTAGAAGTAAGTATAATAAACCCTCCCTATTCAACGCTGACTCAGCTTCTTTATACACTTCATTGGTAACAAAAAGATAAATATGGAACGGTTGCCCAACGAAGTTGTGAATGCTCCATCCCTGGCAGTGTTCAAGGCCAGGTTGGACAGAGCCTTGGGTGACATGGTTTAGTGTGAGGTGTCCCTGCCCATGGCAGGGGGGTTGGAGCTAGATGATCTTAAGGTCCTTTCCAACCCTAACTATTCTATGATTCTAAATACAATGAAATGACATGTAAAATTAAAATAGAATAGAGGCAAATTTTTGTTTAAGAAAAGTAACACATGGGCTATGGTTTTGTTGCCTGAAATGAGAAAAAAACTGCGACCTTAAGAGAAGAGGGTTCTGAGGGCACTGACACAGGCCTCCCCAGCACCTGCATGTCACCAGTTTCAGATACCACTACTCATAGCTGTCCACCGTCAGAGCAGCAGAAGGGAACTCTTGCTCATGTTTCTGCCACTCCCATCCACACTCTAGCACAGCACTTTATTCACCACTGAAGGTACAGGTACACTATGAAGTCACTACATAGTCAGAGACTGAGAAAAATCACTAGAACATTGCAGGGGCTCACTGGAACACTGCAGGGACATGGCAGAGTGCCCATCACTGAAAGTTTTCATGATGTGACTGGGCAGTCAGTCACCAGTCAAGTGTCATCTAGACTCCCTTTCATAGGAAAGGTTGGATTAGATGATTATTCAAGGTCCCTTTCAATCTGGGCTATACGATGATTCTACGACCAGTGTTCTGCTATCCTGCTAGGGAAATGGTAGTCTCTAGTTATAGCAAAGTAACAGTTGGTAAGAGTTGGTTACCATCTCTTTCAGAGGCTGCAACATACTACGTTACTTCAGCAAGATTCAGAAGATGCCTGTCAGAAACCTAAACCTTTAATTTTCACTGTCTTCTTGAATTCCTGTCATCCTAGATTGCTGCCTGTCCTTCCATTATGTTCACCCAAGACTGGCTGTATAAGTAATATGAACACAGAATCCAAGCGACATGTGCTGTATCTGTCAAAAGAAGATACAAGAAATAGTTCCCATTTCTTCACAATTAAAAATAACTTTGTAAACACGGTCCAAGTGCTGCAGAGGTTTTATTAGCAAAACAGGACGCTTTTCAAAGTTTGAGCTACACTTGAAGGACACAAAAATTACTGGCTACAACTCCAAAGGTGTATGTGATGTGCATTTATTTTTAGGCTTTTATGTAAGTAAAGCAAACATGTATTTAATTTTCCTGCCAACTCTTTTCCTTACATATTGTTTTCCAAAACAAACAAACAAAACAGGTTGGATGGGGCTTGGTAATCTGGTCTGGTGTCCCTCTCCATGGTGGAGAGGTGGAACTAGATGATCTCTAAGGTCCCTTCCAACCCAAACCATTCTATGATGGCTTACATAATTCTAATGCACCTAATAATTATAAAGACTGATATATAAGCAGCTGTGTGATTTTGATTTCATAAATTTACTGCTCCCATATCTAGACTTACTGTTCACTGCTCAGTCTGAAATTGTTTTATTTTAAGACATTATGAACTAAAGACAAAGCTGGATGGAAAAGGGGAGGCTTCATTCTCAAAACTCATTAAGGCATTTATCAATTGGTATTTCAAATGTTTTCACTTTTTCTTATGGCATGATATTATTAGCCACAGTCATCGAGGACAAGTTATTATACCTTATAATATCAATTCAGTAGCTTTACATACAAAGTTTAAAAATCCAGTAGTTTACTGGTTCAGATATGACACTGATTTTAGGAAAATGCTACTCCAAGTTTTGCCAATCTATAGCATTTTTTCCTAATTCTACCTAGCACAATAATTGTGTTCAGCAAATTTAGTATAGAACCAAAAGTAAGGGCACAGAGCAACACCAAAGAAATATTTTAACATCAAGTCATTTCACAACATGGATGAAAATGTCAATGTACCTAAACTCACTTGGGAGTTTACATTTGAACTACAAAGAGAGAGCATAAAAAGAGTACTCGTGATCTAGTGACCAATTTCAGCCTTGTACCAACAGACGTTTTTCCCCAGGGTTGCTCAGGAGTAAGGGATCTAAAGACAGATGGATCATTCTCAACTTCTAGCTTTAGAAGGAGGCATCGCTTACACCTCAGGATAGAAGAACTACAGCTCATTCCCTACGCAAGACTGAGAAACCTCTATGAGAAGAGGGCAATCAGAGGCAGACTCTATCACTGAACAGCCCCAAACTCTGGCAAGGTCCAAGCAAGGAAAGCGATATACAAGAACAGTATATTTACGATACATCACCTATTTACATGCAATAAACACTTTCACATATATGTATAGTCTGTACTACACATATTTTCAGTACACATGGCCCTACAAGGAGGGGGTATGGCATACAGTCTTACAACTCATGAAGAAATGCTTTTGTACAGCCAATTAGACAAGGTGGACATGCACTGTATGGCTCATCATTATACTCTTTTTCACAAGTACTTAGCAAACTAACACACAGAAAAATTAATACTAAGAGCAGGCCTGTAAAAGCAAAGAAAGCTAGCAGTGGTGAAGGAACGATTAACCCAACCCACAGCTAAGGAAATAGATCTTAACCTTGCAAAGTCAGTTCAGGCAAAATTTTCTGTATTGGCATCTCAAGAGGTTTACATTCTACTTGAAAAATAGTACCTTAAAGCATAGATCTTCAAATTCAAAATACCACTTTGAGAGACCCAATTTTTAGAATGACCCAAGCAGCATCCTTCCAAAAAGTCTGAGAAAACTTACGATCGCAAAGAAAGAGACATTTTCACTCAATTCCTTTTAATACATGCAAGTACTGTCCCTGTAAGAAAGAAATAATGTTTTCCCCATAAGATCCCAAGTAGTTCTATTCTCAATCATCACTTTATTTCAAAATTGAACCTCATTTGCTGCAACAAACGTAGTATCCTTCTATGATTCAAAAAGGGCAAGTAAGAGTTTAATGGATTGGCATGAATCCTAAGTACATTGTGGGGGAAATGTTCCTGTATTAGAAACCTTAAAGCATGTACTTTTGATTTAACTATCATTTGATATAATTATGGTTTAAAAATGGCTCACAAATTGATATTCCTATCAACTATGCCTTAAGACCATTGATGTATGCGTTTCCAGGTAACCAATTTCATTTAGAGCCCATTCTTCCTGTATTTAAAGACAGAAATTGTCTCTAGCAACAACTAAAAGGAGCAGTAAGCTGCAAAGAATTGCTACATTCTGCAAGAGAGGGCTGGAAATCACTAATCCTTGATTCTAGAAGTAAGACACAGTGATTGACATGGTTTTGATGAAAACTTTGAGCATGAATGACAAGCCTAAAGAAAGAGCATGGTATTAGAGAAAAGGCAATCTGTTTCAAGACAGTTATCTGATCTGGCTGTTTTACTGGCTGTTCTGCTCCAGTGCCAGGGCAAGATTCTTTCTCATCTCCAAGAATGCTGCTCTTTCTTGTGAGCTTTTAGTGCATCCCATGATACAGTGGGCTCACAAGCTACTCTCCTGACTCATTCCAGGCAACAGACAAGTAATCCGAAAACAACCTGGAAAAGAGCACTACTTCAGCACACTTTTTCTCACAGTCCCATTACAGTGCTATTACCATGCTACCCACTACAGTATAGCTCAGCTCCCCCAAGCCCCAAAACATCCAGTAAGGACCAAATAACATTATACAGCAGCTGACAGTTACCACCTGCTTTCTTAAAAGAAGGAAGTAAAAATCCTCAAGAATATAGACAGCAGGATCCTTATTTTAGCCAACAACAACAGATCAAGCGTAACAGTGGGGTAACAATAGGAAAGCTAATTTACAAGCATAGAAAAGGAAAACCAATAGAACCTGTAGGACTGGGCAAGCTCGAAGTGACGCAACAAGCTGTAGCACTACGAATTTCCAAATCCAAAGACCAAGCAGCTGGACTGTTTGATGAATCTATGTACTGCGTGAGTGCAGCTGCATTATGTGACTGTACTCTAATGGTATCAACCATGTGCTAGCTACATGTCACCTTTATTTACTCCAAGGCTGTTGCACCATGGAAACAAGGCAACATCAGACAGACTTCCCTGGAATGCCTTCCAGACCTGCAAGATTCCTGCCACTTGGCAAATATTCCAGACTCTATTCACACTATGACAATTTGACCTAGGAAACACTAAAGTAAAAGTTCAGGATGGAATGAGGAAACGATGTACTGAAGTTGATTTTGTACTAAACAAAAGATACCTTACTGAAATTAGGAGCGAGAATTGGATTTCCCAGCACCGCTTCCAGCTCAATTTAAGTCATGTGCCTACTGACCCTGAAAATTTAGATAAATCCCATGTAAATGCCGGGATGTTTTGAAGACTGCTGAAAAACTTCAATACAAATTTAAATCTGAGGAAAATCACAGTACAATCCCATTGACTGACGTAAGATAGGTGACTCTGACATTTAGCAAACTAATTACCCATGCTTAGAACATCTCCCTGATTCATTCTATTGTCCTCTGATCACAAGAAGAGAACAAACTTTCACAAATGGGATTAACAGATTCAAACATATGCCATATGTTTAACTTAGCTATTAATCCAATTTTAACTCTTGCTATTTATATGCTAAATGGAAGATCAACTTTTGATCTTCCACAGCTTGGTACCTACCATATGGACATATTCTCCATCTAGAAAAAAAATAAAAATCCAGGCCTGTTACTCAACTAAACTCAAAAGACTTTGGAGTAGCATTTGCTAGACAAGAGTCTGCATAACAGACACACAAACTCCATGTTGAATTTCACAGTAGCTAGTTCCAACATCTTGCCTGCTAATGAACAGTAATCATTCCATGGATTTATATGGCAGAAATCATGTTTATTATATAGCTTCAACAAATTGCACTGGGGTTAAAAACAAAATAAATCTTAAGGGTAACAACTGTCCCTGGTCCTTTTAGGTGGAAGTTATTGAGTAATAGCATTAAAAAGCCAATCCTTCTTGCTAACCCTGCTGTAGTGATCAGGTAGAAGTATTGGTAGTTCTGGAATGATGCTCACATTTTGGGAACATCTTGGAAGGAAGCCAAATACCACTTCCTGTATTATCAGCATGCTAACAGCATTAAGTACATCATATAGTAATACATGATGATGGTATGTAACTATCTAGAAAACATTTTTATGTCTTAACCTCACAGTTTATTTTAACTTTGAGAAGTAAGCTTCATCTGATCATTTCCCTGAAAACTACTGGAGAAAGTAAGAAGAAAGGTTTACAGACTTACAGATGAAGGCTTTCCTAAACAAACCCCATGTGAATAGTAAGAATTAAACTACAGCAACTTGTACCAGAGGAAAAAAATGCATAAGCATATCTGTGTGTAAACTTTCTATTTGACTAATTTGCTAATTTATTAATTTATTATTATTAATTATAAATTTATTCAGCAGAGATTTGAAGTAAGTAATGTTGAAATCAACAATTATTTAAACATCTTGTTTTCATACTCTTGTACTACTTATTTGCTGCCAATGGATTTTTTCTTTTGTTTAAAGCAAGGCAGTACGAGAAGCTTCACTGCTAGCCAAAGGGACAGCAGTCATACAGAATACAGGTTGAACCACGTACCAAGGTTTAGGATAAAATTCTGTGTGAACTCTACGATGTGCTGTGTAATTACAGAATGCACTAACAATTTTAACTTGTTCCAAGTTAGTGCACAGGATTTCCTAGCTGCAAAATTCAATGGAAATCTTGTAGAAAAAAATACTGCAGCATGTACTGCAAACCAACAAAGTATAAAAACACATTCCTGAATAGAAATACATCTAATTCAGAATAACATATCTACTTTGTATTAGTTGTTCCAGAGTAAGATTCACTTTCTTCTGAAACAACAGCTCCATTCAGAAACTGCTAATGCAGACTCTTCCCATCACTAACACTTTTTTGAGGCATTTCCCTTTGTGGCACTTACTGCCTGTAATATCCATGTGAAACTATTCAAGTTCTAATTACCAGCATTTTCCTATGTTTCTTGATTGAGCAGCATCCAGGAAAGAAAGAAAAAAAAAAAAAAAAAAAAAAGAAAAAAAGGGTTTGGGGGGTAATCCAGACAGTTATGGATTAACAGAAAAAAAATCCGCAATTCTTTTGGGACACTTAGCATGAAGGTCATACACCTGTGGACAAGCTCACTGTAACCCAAAAGCAGACATTTGATACTGACAAGGAAAGATGAGAAATCTTGCAAGTGCTATGTATCTATCAACTCCCTTTTCACAGATAAATGTAGGCTCCAGCCTACAACACTGTCAATTTGCACCTGCAGTATTAAATACTTTGCAACACAACTTGCTACTTGCATTTGAAAGCATCGTAAGCCTTCTTTGCTCTTTATTTTAGTAAGCTGTTAGGAAAAGTCAGCATATCAAAATGCTATCTTGGCATTTCTTCTTGTAAATTCAATAGTAACCAGTGAAGGTCACTGTGTTCTCAAAATGCTTTCGACACCAGCTGATGACAAGTTTTATTGAGTAGTAAAGGTACCCTGTGTTGCTATTACCATTCCTGACTCTTCTGCCAATCCACTTAAATCTCTTCCCTTCAACCTCAGTAATGAACCCTGCCACTGAAAGAGAAGACAGTTGCCTTTTGGCATACCATGTCAGGGGGGTCTTGAGGCACTCAGTTTAGCATGATGGTATTTTTTTCCTTACCATACACTCAGTAATAAGCTAAATGCCAATTCAGCTTCTATTTTTTTAACATATCAGAACATTGTCCCACACTCTGTGAACCATTTTATTTTTTATAATCAATGTTTCTCAAGAGTTCCATATTTGTTTTAATACAAGTCTGCAGGAACACAGGACAAAAACCACCTTAAGTTTACAATGCTTTCTAAAATACTTAACCCCCTGCTCCAGCTATTTCCTAAATAAAGAAGAAATTGACTAGGACACTGACCAAAGGCTTTCATATACATGTATTTTCAGAAAAGTTATTTTTATACTTCACACACCTTTTCTTCAGTGTTTCAAAGTTGTACATAAATCACCGCTGTAGAAATTAGGTACTTCAATGGTTAAGTAATAAGTTACATGTCCTGTATTAAACATTATCACATACTTAATGAAGTCATTGTAAACCAGCTGAAGGCCATGATTTTGAAGAACTTATAGGCAGTCTCTAAATCTGGCATTACATAAACGACCAACTAAAACCACTGCATTAATGATTACTTTGATACCTCATTATTTGTCAATTAGTTTAATTGGAATTCACTAAATATCAAGAAAATAAAATATTTATATCAAAAAAAGAGGATGAAGGTGTTGAAATGCAAGCACTATAGTGTCAGAGCCACACCAAGAAAGCTGTGCAGTAACTGCAAGCACTGCATGAAAACCAGTTACAGAAGCTGCTGGTTCGCTGCTTCACTCAGTGTGCAAATATATTGAACTAGTATACTAAAAGCTAGGCTATTGAATTAGTATTGTGTTGAACTGGTATATTAAAAAGTCTATGGATATATAAAAGTATATGATATATTAAAAAGTATATGGATATATATAGTACATGAATTGAGACAGATATCAAATGATTAAAAGCCACACAACCGGCAGTCATGATACAGACGCCAGGTATCTAGTGGGATATTGTAAGGTAAAAGTAGTAGCTTTGAAAGTAAGACATGAAACCAAAATGGATTCCGACTGCAGTCAGAAACATTATAATAAGAATTACAGACACATGACAGAATAAAACAAACAAACAGTAATACAAACACACAGAAGCCAAATCTAGAGGTTGACAACCACCTAAAGTTTTAAGTACAGAAACAGTACTGATTGTATAGAGCTCACTAAACAAAGAAGTGTGCAGGAAGAAACAATGCCTTTGTAATACCTCTTTGACTACAGAGAGGTCCCGAGATAAAAAAAAAATCAAAACTGAACATCAGAAGTACATTGAGAGAACATTTGAGCACATCCTGTAGGGCACAGCTCAGTCCCTTCCATTCGGTCACGCTTTCATATTTTTTTTTCAGTAACCAATTCTACACACACAGACAAAAAACCCCAATCAGCTCATCCTAAATCGCACTTCTCATAATAAACCTTTAGAACAGTTATTTATATGATTGCTACTTTCTATGAATCCCTGAAAAATACCAATCCACAGTAATACCCTACATGTAAATTACTAGCTATATTTGAATTGCTGGCAGTCAAGTCTTAGACTATTCCTACAAACAATGTCCACCTTTCCAAGCCTTTAAACCTTATTTTCTTATCTCACAAACCCCATAAAATTCTCCTAAAAAAGCCCATTATATCATGACTAAAAGCCAGATTAACACCAATACTGTAAAATTAGGATTTTACACCATTTTATAACGTGCCCATGGCATGGGGGTTGGAACTAGATTATCTTAAGGTCCTTTCCAACCCTAACCATTCTATGATCCTATTAATGCTTTTTGTGGTTTACTTCTTGTTACTCTTTGTTCCTGTGCCCGCATCAGCATTGAGATGACTTCATATATCCTCCATAATGCCAAATATATTACAGAAATAAAACAAAAGACCTTGAAATATTTTTAAAACAATTGCTGAACTGTGAGAAATTCTGAACTCTTTATTAGTTTATCATGACCCACAAGCAAAAAGAGCAAGAACTTTTACTGAGTACATGCCTTACTGACCTATGTAGCCCACAGCATTGCCCCCATCCTCTCCCCTACCCCTTCACTCCTTCCTATAGATAATCTCTTCCAAATCCCAGGAAGCCGTTTGACAGAGAAAAGGAGCATTCAGCTGTATATTTAACACTGTATATTTAACGAGGACATACTGATGTTTCCTACATTTCTTAATATTTCATTGGGGTTTGTTTGGTGGGGTTTTTTTGGAAGAGGATGCTTTTTCAAAAATAACTTCAAACACCAAACTATTTCTGAAACTTGTAAGATTACCAAAATATACAATAAAAACATTCCCTAAAGAAAGTAGGGGTGGGGGAGGAGGATATTAAGCCACTTTGCTTAACAATGCTGATTAAAACAGCCGGCAGATGTCCTCCTGCTGTGAGCATCTATTATTAACAAGCACATTGCTAGAGCACTGAATTGACTGGAGCCTCACAGCCCAAATAGATGCACCAGCAAGCAAAGTGTTAATTTTCTAGAAGCACTTTGCTTCTAATAGACAAAATGTAACAAAGCGAGTAAAATACAGAGGCTGGGGAAAATAACAGGAAAGGGAAGGCCAGGAAAGTGAACATGGAATAGACAGAAGTGTGTATTACTCTTTGTTTCAGTTGATACACTGCAATTTGTAAATAATTTCTAAAACCAAAGTTTTTGGAAGCTCCTGCTCACAGAAATATCTAAGACATAGGATAACCATGCTTTTCTCGAAAAACACAACTTCTCAGTACAGAATCACAAGTATGGTAGATTCCAGAAATAACCCTGCAACAGAATCCCATTACCCAATCTCAACTATTTCTCAATTTTGATGTGTAAAAAAGCCCCACATATCATGGATTACAAAAATAACTAAGTGATTCAGGTATAGAAAAAGAAAATCTCTGCAGTCTGTAAAAAGCTATTTCCTTCTCCTTTGCAGATCAGAATTTAAGTATTCCAATCAATGCCATAAATGTATAAATGCAGTAAATGTGAAAAGTCTACAAAATTTTAGCTATAATTTCTCATGAAGCATTATCTTGAAGCCAGTTCTGAAATGGCAACATCCCTTTCATCATCAGATACCCCTTTAAAGATGTAGTTCACTTTCTTACTAATTAATATATGGCCTTTGCCCTGTCTTTCTCCAACCAATCCTCTTTTCTCACAAAAAAAGTAGGGAAAAAAAAAAAAGGGAAAAAGTAGCATGTCACACAATAAAAATTAGAAAACTCTTGTGATGCCGCGTCCCTAACATGTTAATTTCAGCTAACACTTCCTGAAATATTGGGCTTTATTTTTCATTTTTTTGGTCCGACATAATAGATTTAAACTTTGCTGGTTTCAACAAATAATTAAATTTTCAAAAAAGTACAGGTAATTAAGGCTACCAAAAATTAAAATTGAGTAAGAAGTCAGCAGTTACAGACTGCATGTATTTTACTAGATCTGCAAGGGACTCTAATTAAACACATATTAATTGCCCTAATCTTCTTAGGCAAGTAATAAATTGGAAGAGCTGATTAATGCACTGGATTTAGTTCAGCTTGTTAAATCCGACACCCTGGCAAAGGAAGACTATCTTGAAAAGCTCTTTTAGCTAAGTAATTGGAATTTTGCTCTCAGTAATTTGCTGTTCCATAATAAGAGCTATTTAGTGTATTGACTCTTCATCAGTTTTTTTAAAATATGTTAGTTATATTTAAACAATACCATCATGCTGCTCACAGAGATTATGAAAAATTATGAACTTTGACCTTTACTGTCCATCAAAAGTCACTTTCACTCTGAACACAAATTAGTGTCTTTCCTTGTAGGCTATAAATCCTAATTAATTTTAATTCTAGAGCTGCTAATAACATTTTATAAAGTCCATACGGATACAATAAGTCCTCCATACAATTCATAAAGCCAGCAACTAAACCAGTTTTCAGTATTAAATAACTGTTGATGACTGATGGAATACAATGAAACATCATTCTCCAATGAGCCTCAATTTCTCCTCTTCTTTTTACCTATTTGCTCATACATTTCTATACATACATTTCCAAGTACTCAGTCACCTGGCAAGGGAGCGAAACATTTTTGTGACTATAATAAAGTAGTATGAGCCATAAAAAGCAAAACAAAATATTAAAAGTTTGGAAACCTGCAGATAAGGATTTTAAAGGTCTGATTTTCCTCCAACATTGCTACTACTCCTAGCTTGTACAGGAAGACTGACCAAGCTTCACTTAAAAATAAGCAGAAGCAGATGAAAAGAAAAATGTCCCGTTAAGAAAAAACCCAGTAAATATAGAATAGTGCAACAGAATTTTTTACATTTGAAAAATGTTTTAAAGTATTCCATGAAACTTGAACAGCTCCTCACATGTCCTAGAAAACGTGGAATTGTATAAAGCTTTTCCTATGATGTATCTCAGAAAGTCATATACATGTTCCAAATCAAGTTCAGCCTGGAAAGAAATCCTAAATATGTAAAAATCTCACTGCCTTCAGATTTTTATTCTGCATTCCTCAGAGCTGACATTTCATATTTCTGTTCTAGAGCCTATAGGCTTCAGTCTCTACATCTAAAATCTGTTACTCTTCTGTCAGCAAAACTTAGTGCTCATACATCTTGAGAATCACTGTCACAGTGAACCTCAAACTTATCCTTTGTTCCTTATGTGAAATGTAGTATCAACTAAGGAGTTAGCTGAACATTCCTTTTAAGCAGCAAAATGATTTTCACAAGTGAGCTATAATGCTTATTATAATCAAATACCAAAAAGCTGATCAGATAATTCTATGGAACTGATAAGTTATGAAATTAAACATGAAGGTACCTCAAAGAACTACAATTAAACTTGAAGGTCTCTCAAATATTTCCTACCCATTTTCCATGGTGTAGTACAGAATATAATTTACTGCTTATCATTAGATAAACTGCTGGCAATTTAAACTCTCAATTTAAACTCTCAACCTGAGTAGTCTCATGAAGGAAATAGTACCTTACCTTCAGGATAATGAGTTTAAACAAGCGCTATATTCTTCTTCCACTATTTGTGTATTACTTTCAACAAAAGGGTTTTGGCTTGTGCCTGAGGCTCCCATGTATATTACAAGAAGTCATAACTAGCAAACCAAGTCTAACTATTTTCCAGTTAATGGCACTGACCATTCGAAGATCTGTTAAGACTGGTTATCTGTAGGCAGGTTATGGCAAGAAATTCCATACCTGAACTTGAGGTATCTAATACAGAGACCTCCAAGGCTTATAAAAAGACACTCACATGACAAGAAAAGCCCTAAATTTCAGAATTTTCATAACTGAAACCAAAAAAGAACTGGAATTCTAAAACTCTTGACTTCCTAAGCACAGTGTCAGTTCAGCATTGCTGAACATCAACTTTAGTCTGAAATATGACAAATATTCTGTTTGCAACTTGCCTCTATGCACACAAGCTCCATTTCATTGCCTGAAAAGACATAAGACAGCTTTATCAGTGGCAGAATACAGTTTGTCACGATCCAGTACAGAACAGGGAAAGCCACTGAATATTATTCAGTTAAGTGAGAAGTGAAAGAAAGTGAACAGTGACAGTTACAAAATTCTTGATGAAAGGAAAAGATTCAGACCACAGGATGTGCTTAAGCTGTCAAGAGCAAAAAGCCAGTGACTACAACTTCTGATCCGGAACACAGTGGGTTCTGCCTCGCTTCAAAGAACCACAGGATAACTGGAAAAACAGAATACTGACAGAAGTTTGTATCTCTTCATATGGTTTGTTCACAATTTTATAAACACATTACAAAAAAACCCTAAACCCCAAATTAAATTGTGGAAATAATAAAAAGATTTTAGACAAGATACAGCGATGAGCTAGATCCACAAATTTTGGGAAGTAGACAATGACATCTACTACCAAACCATTTATTACTGTATTTATTAATGTTTAGTTTCATCACAAAGGACTACAACAACTTCTGGTAAACTGAAATCCCATTAAAAGCTAGTATCTGCATTTTGTGAAGCAGATCTCAAGAAGGTAAAGAACCTTGTTTTCTCCTCTACAGACCTTCTAACAAAAACCCACAGCCTCAAAACATTGGTTTCTTGTGACAAAAATAATTCTACATTTATCTTCTCAGGACTTTTCTAACATCTTTCTCCATATTTCTGCAGGCAACACAAAACTTAGCTTCAGCATTTCCTGTCAACATGAAAGCCTAAAATCCTGACAAGCACATGACAAAGTCTTGTGTTTGAAGATGCTATGTATTTAAATTTTCATGATATCACACTTTCCAAATGTTACAAGCATACAAATTAAATGTACATTCTTACTGTTGCCAACAAGACTTCTAGAAAAAAAAGAACACCTACAAGATTTCCAGTTTTTACTGACTTATCCCTCCTTTTCTGCACATTTCTGAACTGCACACTTTCAGTCCTTGAAATTGAAACATGGAAAAAAAATGTTGTCAAAGAAATTTCTATAAAATTCTTTAAACAAAAGTTTTAATTATGACTGTTTCCTAAGTAATATTTGTAAGCTGCAGAGATTGATAATGAACTAGCATTCCCCTTTCAGCAACTTAAGGATGTCTCTGTGCTCTAAAAAGACATGTAATCTATACTAAAAGAAAGTTCTTTCAAAATATATGCTTCTGTTGCTACTTAAATATTTCAGTGTTTATTGTTATTATAAAAGTAGCACAGACTTCTGTGCATTTTACCTTAACTATGCCTGTCTTTTAGAAAAGGTGAATACTGTAAGACTTAATTCTGTTTTCTCCCCATACATTCCATTAAAAACACCTACCATTTAAAAAAGTTTTATTATTGTATTATTCAAAAAAAGAACTTCTGAATTCTAGTCATTTAGTTCGTTGCCCCACTTAAGACATGTTTTAAATCCTTGTGTTTTGGGTAATTGGTGAATAACAAGATTATATTTAGGCACAATGCTGAATTTCATGCCAATGCATAATATTATTAGTTTCAGCAGAATTAATGAAGTATTCAAAGGTAAACAGCTTTAATCTCCTTTAGGTCACATATCACACAGGACTTGTGAACAGATCAGAAGTTCCCCTCCAATTCTTCAGGTTCACACCTTTAGATAAGCAATGTTAGAGAGACAGAGTAACAAAAAATACACCACCAAAAACAGAGGGACTATGGGATGAAGGAACTAGCAAAGTCTAGCCCAGTTTTTTTTCTAAAAGAAAGTTGTATCACTTGTGGTATAAGTTACATTACAGATTCAGCTAACGCATAAAAGATTCAAAAGCCTTCCACTTGAATCTTTAATACCCAATTTTACTTGTTACATCTTTTCTAAATAATAGTTTTAAACATTTATCTCAGCACAGCAATATGGCTTTTCTCCTCCCTCATGAAACAGTCCCTCATATCTGAAAATCCAGTTAACTAAAGTGCTATCAAGCTCCGTAGAAAATAAGCATCTTTTAGTAACTTGATGGCAAATTAATTCTTGCTATGACAGACTAACCTTTGAAGGAGGTTGGGGTTTTTTTTGTTAATAATGATTCATCTTAGTGCATCATATTAATTTCTATTGGTAAGTGCACATGTGCATCTTCTCCAGTGTGCACGTACCCACACATCTTCCAGTATTCAAGACTCAAGAGTTAACAATCTTAACAAAATCCAACAGTTGCAAATTTTGAGACGTAACCCAGTTGACCTAGTCTACCAAGAAATTAATAAACCACCACAAACCTCACTGACTTCTACTCCACCTGCAAGATGCTTCCTCAATACAGAAGTGCAAATACATACCTTCAAAAATACACTGAAACAAATATACTGCATATACAATTTCCCTTCCAAGAGTATAAATGTGGCAGAAGTCAACCTGTTTCATTAATGCACTAGTGCAAGGCACCCATATACAATGATGAGAAGGATTAAAAGAGAACCTAAAGAGAAGAGACAAAATTAGTTTTCTGTAACAAGGGCAAGGAATCTGTTTGGCAAATTACTTTCAAATGAATATTTTTTGTAGACTATGGTCTAATTACTTCACTATACTGAAAAATAAAAACTATTAATTGCTTGCAGTACATAAATTCAAACATGAAAGAATGCAGTATTAAAAATTTGCTACACAAATTAATAGTCAAAGTTTCACTTTGCATCAGAATGTTACATTCACACTGTCTTTGGATCCAATAACCCATCATAAACTTACTTTTGTATTACATTCTGTAAGCTGAGCATCATACCCAATTCACTTTTCATCTTTTCTCTGTTGGCTCGGCACTCTGCCAAATAGCGGAGGGCCTAAAAGAAAACCACAGCAAATCAGCAAGATGTTCAGTTCAGTACATTATCATTCATTTTTATTAGTGCACATCTGCAAACAGTCACAATGTGAGCTCTAGTAACAAAATAAAAGTAGTAACACCTACTGTGAACATTAAAAAAAGGGAGCTTTCTTATAAATACACAGAAAGCATAGAATATCTAATCTATGAGAAAAGGTTGAGAGACTGGGTTTATTTGTACTGGCTAAGAGAGTCTAAGGGACAATCTAACAGGTGTCTACAACTACTTAAAAAGCCTTTACAAAGATAATTAAGCCAAACTTTCCTCTACAGCAGCAGACAACGTCACAATGGGGAGCAGCTACAAATTGCAGCTTGGAAAGTTTAAATCAGATACTACAAGAAGATTTTTCACTGTGAAGGTTGCTCAACACTGAAACAGGTGACCTAGTGGCACTGCAGAATCAAGGAGACAAAGCTACAACTGACCTGATTGAGTGTCAGTGATAGTCCCAATTCAAGCAGGAAGCTGAAGTGAATGACTTCCAAAAGTCCCTTCCACCAAACACTTGTGTGATCTCAGATCTAAAGTAATTTTTATACATTATGCTTCTAGCATAATTTCCATCTATTCTATGGGCTTCCCCAGTACTAGAAAATCCATCACCAAGTTTCTACTGTCTACAGAAAGAGGTCTAACACATTTATAAGCTTCTGAAGACTAACTGCAATATTCATAACTCCATGCAGGAATAAGAATACAAGCAGCAGGAAGCTGCTTAGGTTATTGTTACTTAAACTGGGAATTTATACTAATACGTTGCACAAGTTTTGTTTCTTTGGCTTTCAAGGTAGACTCTCTGCACAGCTTCACATTGTTGACCCCAGTCACCAATTGTATATTTGCATGATCCTCCTAACAGCAATACTCTTCTAGTCAAAATGTCAGTCCTCCTTTTCATGAGCCATCTCTCTATTGTTAGCACTGACAGACAAAGCTTTCTTAGAAGGAACAGCCAAAGATGTACTGTGCATTGTTCTTTAGTCAGTATGTTATTGATGTAGGTATAAGAACTGCACTTGTAAAATCCTGCAATACACAAATACAATGGTTTATAAAATGGGCTTTGTTTAGCAAGTTTTAGAAGTGCACCAATTCTTTAAATACAGTCACATAACAGCTATGCTGCTCAACAGCTGATTTTAAAATAACATGATCCTTAATCCTTTCATAGACAGAGAACTAATTACCTGGGTTTTTTTCCAAATAATCTTCAGCACATGCTAGGTAAAATTCAAGACCATTTTATTGCATTTTGAGAAAGTCTGGCTGCTGTCTGGTATAATAGAAACTCTAAATGAGATTTTTGCTATTTCCTGACATGGATTAGTATCAGTAACTGCAGCTTATAGATGTTGTAAATATATGCATTTATTTTCTTACTTTCCAACTATAGGGAAATATCTGAATGATAGCTCTTAACCACTAACTTTCATGTCAAGCAATGTATCCCTACTGGTGGAAAAAGTCTCATTTTTATTATTCTCTGTTCAAGCAATTTAGTAAGGGTGCAATGTTGTCAGACAAAGAAAAAAACACATTCTCTTAACAGCTAAATATTTGAGTCAAAATTTAGGCAGTCTCTTTTCCATCTGTTAGAAACTCTTTACACACAATTGTAACTTCCACTAAAATGAGACCAAAGTTATCAGAACAACTTGAGTGACCTGACTTTTTAGCACTAGGATGTCCATTTTCCCCACCCCCAAAAGATTGTACAACATATCAAATAAGTTGAATAAGGAACTATCATGATTCATACAGATATGGGAATTGTGGAATAACAAAATAAGAAACTTGAAGTCAGTGCTGTACATCATTTTATTAGGTACAAACTGAATTGAAAGTCATTACATTTAATGATTCCCATTCAAATAGAAGCACTTTTTTGATCAATGGGATGGCTAGAAAAACAAAACCAAACCAAACAGACCTTTCAGAATGGAAAAATACAGAAAACGAAGACTAAAAAGTTATCAGCAAAAATATTAAATGCTACGGAACCTAAGAGGTTGGAGAACTAATCAATATAAGGAGTTGGAGTAGCAGAAAAAAAAACATGTTTTCACAGTAAACTGATGCATTTCTGACCCTGCAGCTAGGGTCCTGGGATTTAGCATGGTCTCTTCTAAATCCTAATTCTTAATCCACTCTAACTGCAGGTTACCACTATACAACACAGCTGTATCCCCACGCAACAAGATGTCCCTATAACACAACTTGAGTAATATCTGCGGCTCTGGAACTACACTGCAAACTGCATTAGCCCTCAGCAATCTGACAAAGTCAGTCCTTTTCATGTACAGCTTATTTTGTAACATGATCACAGACTGATTACTGAATCTCATGCAGGCAGTGAAAATGCAGCCTGAAGGAGCAAAGAAAAGGAGACTGAGCCATTCAAAAAAGATACTTTTAAGACCACAACCTAAGGAAACCACACTGGGAAAAAAAACAATGCAACATATTCCCAAGAACTGTAAACTCAACTCAAAGCTCTTTCAGTGAAGAATATTATAGTCTGGTAAATGCTATGGCAAGGCTAACCTAAAAGCAGTTAGTAAGGACACACGTCTCCTGGATTACAGGTCTTCATTTCGTGAACCCAGAAAGGTATCAGAGACACTAAATCATTCCAAGAAGTCCACTAATATCTACTATGAAAGCAAAACAAATGAAAAATACAGAATTATGGCACAGACAAGTCTTAATTATATAAATAAAGTATACTTGTATGTAAAGCCAGAGAGGTAATGGAATCTCCATCCTTCAAGGTGTTCAAAATAAAGATGAACATGACCCTGAGCCATGGTCTAAGTACCCGTAACTTCAGTACGGGACTGGACTACATCACCTCTGGAGGTCATTTCAAACCTAAATTATTCTGTGATTTATATCTTTTTACAATATGAATGTCAAATCTCTGTGTGTATTTACAAAGCTCCACAGCTTCATCTTAAGAAGGAGAATTAAGGGTGCTTACCTCCCTCCACAGAAAAAATGAAATAGCTGTATTAAGAAAAAATTCAAAGTAAATTAATCTCTTCTAAAAAAATACATAAATTCCCCTGGAATAATGCGTCACTGCTGAACAATTTCTTTAAATGCACCGTTTTTAAAATACACATATAAAGAACATCAATATAACACAATATGTTTTATTTTTTACCTTGTTACTTGTCTAAAAACATATTAATAAAATTAAAAGACATCTATAGACATACAAACTTATCCCCAGAATACTTACCAGCAAAGCTGAATGAACAACTGGCGGGCTGGGATGGTCCAGAAACAGAATAAGACCTGGCAGGCATCCTTGATCCTGAACAATAGCCCGTCTGTTCAATGGGTCAGCTGCTAGATCTCGGAGCTGGTTAACTACAGAGAGTGCATCAGGCTCTTCACTCATAGTAGAATTCATTTTTCCTGCACCATGCATACAAAATACCTGCTGGGGAGGGGTGAGCAGGGAAGAGGGGAAATTAATTACTAATACCACAACATTTATCATCAATTCAAACACATAAAACAAAAGCACAAAGGCACTGATTTGTTACAAGCATAAAAGTATAAAAAAAACCCAAGGACCAGAATTCATGGAACAGGGATGGGATTGATAAGAATGTGGATCTTGACATTTATAAAGTGGAAATCTAAACCTCCTATACAGAGAACAGCTAGGTTTGGTTAATAATATTCTGATTTGTTTCCAGTGTATCATTTCAGACCAATCAGCTTTTACAGCAGTATATTCGTGTGGATTCTTTTCCACTACTTACAAATATTTCCAGGAAATCCATAGTTTCCATACAAGGCACCCTGAAAGTCTATAAACACCCTTCTGTATAAGGATGTGTAAAATTATATATGTATGTTCAGAATATCTTTAGCAATAATCAAATTTTATACAAAAAATAAACCAGAAAACTCAGCGAAAGATGAACACTGTATAAGAACAGTAAGCTTTAATTTGTATCTATATATTAAATGCCACACTCATTCAAAAGCCAAAAGGGTTTCAGAGGCTGAGTTCAAGGTGGTTTTGTCTTTTCACCAGTACCCTCTCAATAACAAGAAAGCAAGCACGTCATGCCTTGCTCCAGTCGAAGTCCAAGTCACCAGATCAGTTTCAAAGGAGACACGTGTTAGCTTGAGAGTATCAGATTCCAGAGTTGTTTAATAAGGAATAACTACTTAAAAGGCAACAAAAGTATAAGTTTACTCAGAGAAAATGTTACATCGTGGTGCAAAAACCTAGATTCCTGCAAAAGAACGATTATGTACCTCTGAAGCTACTAAATGCTAACTGTGGTCCTTGTGTTGCCAGTACCAACTCATGCCATTAACTTTTCCTAAGGCACAAAAGTGTGAGTAAATATGTATTGTTAATTTGTGCTCTCCCATATTTCCCCTGCATAAAAACAAAATTAACTAAATATGTAAGTGGTTACATTCTTTTAGCACAATTTCCCAAACAAATACTATTGTACAAAGTTTTCTGACTGAAGGTGGGCCTTCGGGCAACACAAACTAATCACACTCGTCCAAAAGAACAAACCACAAATATGCATCTTGGTTATGATAATTTCTGACATTTTCACACAGAAAAAAAAATGCTGTTAATCTCCTTCCTTCAGGAAAGGGAGTGCTAATGTGGAGTACATACCAACCATTAGTCTCCAGGCCATTTTTCTTGACTATCACAAGTTCAAAAGAGATCAACTGTGAGATACAGCAGCTCCACCAATAATTTATATTTCCAAAGCAGACAACTCTCAATTAAAATGAAAACCAAACTTCTGTTAAATATTATTAATTACTTTTCATAGTTAGCAAAAGGAACCTATGCAAAACTTTAAAATCAAGGCAGTTGTGGAGCTGATGCTAAAGTGTCTGACTTCTAGTTCTGCGTCTTCAGCACCAGATCATTCCTACAACTCTCTTCACTCTGACCGTCTTCTGCCTTTTTCCTTCTAAACTCCTAAAAAAGCATGAAGCCAAATTTTAACCCCCTCGTATCTCATTAAGCCACATTCATGTTCTCCCCAGACCCTTTTCCCTCTCTCCTCGGCCACAACTGAGGAGAAAATGCCCTTTTCCTTCTCCATCACCTGCAACAACTAATCTTAGGAAAAACAGGACTCCCGGCATTTTTCATGAAAAACCAAACAGTCAAAAAAAACCACCCAAATTACACTCTTTTAAAAGTTTTAAGAAGTTATCTAGAATTTGGTGCCGAAAAGAGAAGTTAGCCAGGTACTGGCTCTTTTCTGCTCTTTCCTTGCAGCTTTAAGATCAAAGCTTAACAAAGCACTGGAGACCTCTCTGTTGGACCCCACCTCCGTTCCGCGTCCTCCAGCGGGAGGCCCGGGAGAGGAGCCGCCACAGCCCCACACCTCCACTGTCACGCTGAGCCGTCCCTAAGTGCCGGATCTGACAGTCCGGCTGCGACAAGGCCCCGAGGCTCAGCTCCCGCGCCTCTCGCCCGGCGAAGGCCCAGCTGGCTGAGGAGAGCTCCAGGACGCGGTTAGGGAGAGAAGGAAAGACCTCAGCCGGTCTCGCCGCCCTCCTCTCAGGGCCATCCCGCCCATCTTCTCCAGCGCTCCCCGCTCTCGCCCGCCGGTGCGGCCCGTTCCCCTCCCAGACCCCGTACCGTTGCAGAAGAGGTCCCCAGCCGAGCAGCTCAGCCCCGTGGCCTCATGGCCCGCGGGGAGACACGGCCTGTGAGGGGCGGCGGAAGGCAGCAAGGCCCGCCGCGCACACACCTTCACCGGGGCCCGCTCTGACCCCAGCACCACCCACCACCTCGCAACCCGATTGGTACAGACCCACCCACACCTCTCCGCCACTCCTGGCGCGCTTTGTTACTGACGACAGTGAGGGCACTGCCGTGCACGCCGGGACTTGTAGTTCAGACCGGGCTGCTGCGCTGCACTTGGGAGGAGGGACGGGTGAACCGCGGACCCTTAAGTCCCTTTAATTAGGGTAATTTGTTCTGTGTCACCACCGGAACTTGAATTTACTGCTCTAGTGTGAAGTAAAACAATAATAAATAAAGCGTAAGGTGAAGCGATACAGTGTAAAATAGACTCGATCCTGCGTGGCAACGCATCACCCAACCCTACTTTGACACCCGAAGCAGGCATCATCCGCATCACGGGGTCAGGGCAGTCCAGTTTATTTAATAGAATCACGTCTGGATTCCAACTGAAGGTTTGCCGTCCCCCCTCCCCAGCTGCAAAGGTTTTCCATTTTCACAGTTTTCCACCCCACTCATCGAGGCTCACTCTTGAGTTTCGGAATGTTGCGATGAAGTTCCCAGCAAAGCCATAGAAGCGGTAAACGCCTCCTCAACAACCCATAAACCAAACTTCAGCGCGGAGAAGCTTTCCCTGACTCCCAGCCACTCCGACGAGCAGCTCCCGCCTCGCACTTTGTAACCAGAGCCGCAGAGCCACCGGCTGTGCTGCAGCCGACACCCGAGCCCCAGAGCACCGTTAGTTAGCGCTGGGGCTCCGGAGTATCAGTAGGAAACGTCCTCCTCCCCGGCCAGGCCCTGAACGCTCCCAACGCCTGCAACTCCCGCGGTTCAGAAGAGCCTACTACAGGTAGGCACACCACTAAAGGGGCGAGGAGGGCCCGGACTGCTTCCCAGCGCCCCCGGACCCAAGCCCACCCGCGACCCTCCGCCGCAACGCGACCAACAGTAATTTCCCCCGGGCGCCATCTTATTGGGGGGGCCGGTCACGTGCCCGGAGGTCACGGCGGCAGCGGGCGGGACGAGCGGTCCCACCCGTCTCCTCCGGGCCCGGTGCTTGCCGGGTAGGTCGTCGCGCCGCAGCCTTGCGGAGGGCGCTCGAGGTCCCGCCCCACGCGACGGCGCCGATCATTGGTCGGGGTGGCTCCAAGGCGGCCGTGGATTGGCTGCCGGGGGCGGGAGGTGGGGGCTGCGGGCCGCTGTGGTAGAAGTGGGTGAGAGAGCGCGGCTGCATCTAGACGGCAGGTGAGGCGATAGCGGGGCGGTGGCCCGTGGGTTTCCCCTTACTCCCGGGCAGCTTCTTGGCGTCGCGCACGATCCCGAGTGTGGGGCGGTGCGTGAGGAGGAGCGCGACCCGGGCCCGGAGGCTGTAGTGTTTAGCAGCGCTCGCTGTGCTTCTCCGGCTCAGCCGGGCCTCCCCAGACCGGACGCCCTGGTGGAATGGAGAAGGGTGTTGATGGGGTGTCCTCCTGTGGGATCTGTCCTCAGGAGCACCTGCGTTGGTGTCGAGGGGAGGTAGGGGTGCTGCTCGGCGGAAAGTAGGTGCAGACTGCTTGGGGCGGCCCCGCTGCTGGCTACTGCCCTGGGGCAGGGCGGCGGAATGGAGCCGCCGCCTCACTGCGAGCGTGGCAGCGCTCAGGGCCCATCCCGGGCAGGTCAAGTGCCGAGCAGTCAGCGAATTTGCGAAGGTGCCGGGATAGAGCCGCCTTTCCAGAAGAGCAGAGCAGCGTGAAAACGGCGTGGGTGTTGGGGTCGAAGCTAACGTTTCTGTGGGCAAGCTGACTGAAACCAGAACCCCCCTTATGTTGCTTTGATAGGAGTGACAGGTCACGGGAAATCATGTAAATAAAAAATAATCCAGAGATATTTTGGAGAAGTTTGAGGAGTTTTTTTTAAGGAGTCTTTAAAACACAGGGTAGGATATAAAGGGGGAAAGAGCTAGTCTTAAGGGTTCTGGTGCTTATTTTCCTGTTCCGTAAACTTATGATGCTTACTTTGTATACCTTTAGTGATGCTGTTGCTGTGCTCAGGTTCTTCTGCAGTTGTCATAAATAAGTAACTTGCTAGATGTTAGGTTTTATTTTGTTTAAGAAGCTGCCCAATTCCAAACACTAAGTGTGGGTAGAGTTTGAATGCTGACATTGACCGTAGTACATTGGTCAGTAGCATCAGCAAGACCTTTACATGCTGTCCTCACACAGCCATGGTTCTCTGTAGCTCTTGTAAAGGCAAAACTCACAAAGACTAAATAATAAGTAATTCAGTCTTCTGATATTCACTGCTTTCTACATGGTAAAGGAAAAAAGAAAGAAGACAACTGAGTTTCCCACACATCAGCTCTAACAGTTCCAGTTAACTGTAGCTGAATCAAAATAATTTTCAGAGAGGTCACGATCATTGTGTGGAGAAACTCAATGTTGCTACAAAGAGAGATTTGGGTGGGTGGAGTCAAACATTTTAAATGCTTTTTCAGACAACTATACCATTTTGTTAATAAAATTTGCATGCTCTTGTTTCTCAAAGATGTAGCAGAAGGATTTGCATTCACAGCAATGACTAGGGAGATCTCTTATGTCTGGCAGGAAAGTGTAGGTGTATGATTATGCCTGTATAGTATAATACTGTATGGTTTAGAGATGTTGAAGGATTTCACTTAACCTCTCCATGGTATCATTGCACCATATAGGCATAATCTCTGCTGAGCAAAAGCTTTTGATTAAACTACTGTTGAAACGTGGGTTTTTTTGTTCTCTGTTATTAGTTGGCAAGATATGATACATGGGTAAGATGTAATATGGTTTTGCACTTTGAAGTGTATATGATTGGGCTACATATTAAAGAAAGCTTTAGCTACTCCTATTGCAAGTATGTATTATTTTCAATTCATAGATGTCACTAGATGCTTTAGATTTCATGCCGATAGCAGTTTAGATAAGCCCTTGATTGTCTCAGTAGTATTCACTGATTCTTTGTGTATCTTTCCAAACAGGTGGTTCTGAAAGTAGTACAACGCTTTGTTATTTGTATCTTCTAAGCAAGAAAATAGACCTCTGTATTTGTCTGTGTGACCTCTGCCAGAAACTCAGTTACTTATAAATGGTGTGTGTTGATCTGGGAGGGGGCCTAGTCCTTTATCAGAAGATTCTTCTTGTGTGTTTGGCTTGCTGTTGCTGTGATAACTTTTTGTTTGCTTTATCTTTCTTTATTCTTTAATATGTTTCGTTATGGATATAATTTCATGAGATGAGCTTGGGTCATGTGTGAGTACTAAAGACTGTGAAGATATGCATGCCCTAGTTTCCTGCTAAAATAAGGAGGAACCTGCTCTCTTTTTTTGTGTGTGATTTTTGATGTGGATGGTATTCCTTTGAAAACATGTTGCTTTGAAAGTTTTGTTCTTGTTATACTTACCCTTTCAATTTAGAGACCAGACCTTTCGCTTTTTTGGATTTCATGCATTTGGTTATGCTCTGCTGCATCAAGCCCATCAAGTAATTCTCTTTTATTTTTGTGTGGACCTTACATGAATGAGAGAAACTTCAGTAAGAAAAAATATGAATATAATTTCTTTTTAAGGGCAAGAACTCATACTTTGAAAGAGACAAATACAACATTGGAAAATACTCATACAAGACTTTTCATTTGAAGGCAGCTGCATCTGATTTTTCTTTCTTTTCATCTTTTATGTGTAGGACTCATTAGAAAGCCAAGCATAGGACTCCATTTCATATTAACTGAGTGATAAGCCTTGTGTATACAGTCTCCAGAGCCTTTATATTTATTTACTGAACATTTTGTAATTTATGAGTGATATTATCTCTCAGCTTTGTAGATATTTGTTATGACAGTATTGAATGAAAGCTGCAAAAGTGATCGGGAAAAGTAGGGGCATAAGAGAATTCAAGGAGGCTGAAGTGAGAATCCCGACACTCAGAAATGTAGACCTCATTACTGAACCAAGGAATTCCTACATGCGTCTGTATCAGAAAGTTCTTCAGCATTGCTAATTTCTATGTAAGCAGAGTTTTATAAATGAGGAATCGATGGAATTCTAACCCCCACAGGCCTTATGTAATAAAATGCAATTCTTTGAGTAATTACTCTTCTGACCTCTTTTGGTAATCTTGCCTGTGACTACTGCTTACTGTTACAACAGTTTTGCTTAAGGACAACAGAAGGACCATGTTTTATAGCAGTATTATCATCATTCAGGGCGTTCTACTGTAGTAATTGGGTTGTGGAAACATTATAGGAAATAAAGTACTACTGTTCTTTAGATAGCATAAAGAAGATAGGGTAAATAAAACAATCATTATTTTAAAAGAAGGATTATTCTAGTTTACTAAAAGCAATAAACAAGTAATTCCTGCTGCTGAGATTGGCATGTATACAGAGCACAAGAGAGAAAATTGCTAAGATTTTCTTCCTTGCCATCCAGCAGTTTCTTTTGGAATGAACCCTTTCTGTTCTTGACATGTAAAATAATTGTGAAAAAACTTGAGATTTATGAAGAAAGGTATAGTAAAATATAGGCTGGAAGAAATGGGTGTAAAGTTTGTCTAGGTATAATTCTGGAAAACTAACAGATTCATAAACATATTTATATACATGGAAGCATTATCTTCTTTGGTCTCCTTTTAGATAGCAAATTAGCTGGAGGTTGTTAAAATATGGTAGTTTTCATTACTGGCAAGAACTAAGGAGACTAATCCAGGAACTGGGTGGTACTCTGCCCTCTTACACACTGATTTCGGTCCCTTTCTTCTGCAAAAGCAGAGAGGAGGTCATTGGCAAGAGCCAAGGAGTTGATGACCCCAGTCTTAGGTACTGTAGGCTACAGAAGAAACAATGATTTATGATGCGAACTATAAACGATCATTTTACCAAATTAGTTGTTTTGTAGGATGAATGCTCTTCTGTGTTCAGTCTTCAAAGTCCTGGAATTATAAAAGGTCACCTGAATGCTTTAGGGCAGGATAAATATTTTGGACTATTGCCAGTGGTTTGTGTCGTCATGCTCCTTTTCTTCCTGGCTCTCTTGGATCTTGTTGAACAAGTTTCTAAAAGCAGTCAGTAATATTGCAGAAATTGTTTTGGCTAATTTCTGAGCTCTTCAAGGTGAATTTCATTAGACGCTGTTGTCCTAGATGCTTATAACTTTTCAGAGTTGTTTATAACCCATTCTAACATCTGTCTGTCTTTTCTACCATCTTCAAGTGAAAACACAGAATATACTGAATGTCTGTATCACTCATTGCTTTCTCTTCTGTTACACTGTGGTTGTATCTCTTGTCTCCTGCTTACTCCTAATACATTTGTAGGAGTCTTTCATTTATGCTTCTAAGTTGGAACCCATTTTGTACCATAGCCTTTTTTAACTTACACTTCATATTTATACTATTCTGTCAACCCAGTATTATGCCTTTTTTTTTTCCTGCATCTGCATTTGTGTCTTTAATTGGTTATCTTGTCAATTTTATGTGTCATTGCTTTACCTCTTGCCTCTCACAGTTTATAGACCTGCTCTGATTTCCTCAGAGGAAGTTGTAACAGTCTCTTTTCACTTCTGTCCAAATTGTCTCTGTTATTAAAGACTCAGTCTTCCCAGTTGATCAGAAACAAAATAATACCTTTTCTTAGCTTCCTGAAACAAAACCTGACTGACTGGGGATTTTTAAACTCACAACCTGGCAATTTGTTGGAAGAGTGCAATGTATCAGAATACAATCCTTGCTTTATAGTTCTATCACTCACCTTTACCAGCCAGTCCTGTCCTTGTGATTGCTCAGTAATACAGCTCTACCTTTATTCCTCTTTTGTTTGAATGTCTAAACATGGCTTTCATTTTTCTTCTGTTTGATTTCCACACTACATGTTCAACAAGTCTGGACTTTGAAATGAGGCGGAGTGCATCACATGCATCACACTTTTGTAACAATCTCCCTGTTTTAAAGGAGCATTCCTGTCTCTCTTAAATCACTGCATGTTTACAGTGCCAGATATGATGCCAAATCTAGTATGGGGCATGTAAAAAGACTTGTGTTCTTCCTGTTTTAAAAACACAGCAGGTGTAACGTGGTGTATACAGGTGTAACGTGTATACAGTAGTTTCGCTAAGAGAAGAACAACAGATGTGTAAAGAAAAAATAGATCAAGTAGATGGTAATGCTTCCCTAACAGACTTTTCCAGTTTTCCATGAAGTCCATTACTTATTTATTCTGTACAACTGTAGCTTACATTCATGCACTTGGTAGGTAGCCCATTACTCTTCCCTACTGTTGTTCTTATAACAATTGCAGTTTCTATTCTAGTCATGGTGGTTGGTTGATTTACTATTTCTTAAATTCTTCTTGTTGTTGTTATGATTATTGTTATTGTTATTCTCTTACATTTTCATTAGTCCTCATTTAGCTGATAGATTTAGTGATAGTTTCTTCCTAGTTTATTCATAAACAAAGGAAAGTCCTGTTAGGAAATGTCTTTTACTTTATGTGGTGATGAGAAACTAATATCAACTGTCCGGTTTTTTTTTTTGTTGTTTGTTTGTTTGTTTGTTTGTTTTTTTAAGCCTGTCTTAAAAAAAGATGACAGTAGGGTTGCTCTGTTCCTGCCAAGTTTCCACAAGAAGCAGGTTATTACTAAGGAACTGTCAACTGTTGAAAAAAACATTTGCAATGGAAACAGTGATGGTTTAACTGTAATGCTTGTGGGCACTTTCAAACAGCATAGCTTTTCCATCTCCTGACTTTCAAACTTCCTGAGTTCCAGTTCCTTGCTGCTACCTTGCTTTAGTCATCACTGTCCATGTATATATGTATATAGTAGCTTCAGCGACAGTGTTGTTCATACTACAAGTGTGTTGCTCAGAGTTGTTTACCAGAGTGTTGTTTCTAGCCTGATACAAAAAACAAATGTAAACCTAAATCTGTGGCTTCCTTTTTGGTTTTGGTGGCATACATTTCTCAGGGGCATCTAAGTTATGACTGGTGTAGAACACAGTTAAAGAAAACCTACACTATTTTCACTAGAGGAGCAATAAAACCATCTTGATTTAAGTGAATGGTAGCACATATAAATAGAATTTGAAATCTGTCCAACTTTATAAATTGCTTGAATATTTTCAGGTCCCACATCTATGCTATTTCCTGTCACTTTCTTGCATTAGTCATTTTTTCCATGTTTTCTTTCTCTCCTCACTAGTGGGAAAAGGGAGGGAACAACAAAGTTGTCACAGAATGTGATTGAAGAGAGGTGATCAGATTCTGTAGCTTGTTCCTGCATAGAAGTGGTTTAGATAGTAGTACAGCCCTTTAATCTTGGTGCTCATAGGGTTCAGTGCTCACTTAGAGTTGAACACGATCATCTGCCCAAGCTCAAGTGAGCAATCATTTTCCCAGCTTTTTAATCATTAACATTGCATCAGCTTTGATTTCTTAAAAATAACACTACTAAAAAAATCTGTCACCCGTATTAAGTGCCTTCTGAATGCCTTTGCTTTGCAGTACTAGGAATTGCTGTCACCTAACATGTCTTGTTATCAGTAACTGTTTCTAAAGCTTGCTTTTTTTAGGAACACATGTAGCAATTTACTTCTGTATGTGTTCCACAACATGCATCTAAAATTCTTACATTTCTCCTTTCAGAAGTACTATGGAACCTCTGCAGCCGTGTAGGTTTGGAAGGCTTAAATCCAAGTTTGGAAAGGCTTTTTCCATTCCAGATGATTTGCTGGCTTAAGCGCTTAATTAGGATGGCTTTTGAGCAAGTTGGATTAAACATGGACTCGGTAAGTGTTTCAAACTTGCTTCATGTTTTTAGAAAATCAAGTATAGAAAGCACTTCATGTGTTTTAGTTTTTGCCTATCTGTTCCAACAGAACACTTTAAGTATACTCAATACTTGTATGATTCTACATTGCTGAAAAAGTATGAAGTTTACTTCTTGGACACTGAAGTATTGAGTAAAATATGTGTTAAAAATACCACACAGTTCCTTCCAGCTCTAATAACAACCTGTTTATTTTGTAAACACTGCTTTTCATGCTGGACTTCTATGTGGGTTTTGAAGCCGAAGGAAAATCTTCAACTGATTTTTTTAAGTGATGTTAATTTTGAAATAATCTTCTGTCTTTGCTCGTACCTTGGAGATATGAAAATAGTGAAACAGAAGAATGTGCATGCATAGCTATCCTATTGGAGAAAGGTGTATATGGAGGTTTTTTTGAATGCTTAGCAGAGAGAGATAGGGAGAGAGATCTGCTACACATCAACTCTTTTGTCACTGGAACGTTTATTTTGAGTACAAGTATTGACTTAAGTGCAGTAATCCCCTATAAGTTGTTGAAATACTTTAATGTTTTAACAGTGGGGAAATCCTTAACAGCCATGTGCAGTACTTAGAAAGGCAATTCTTACTCTGGGTTACTGTGGTAGAACCTTTTATCAGTCTTGGGAATCTATGGAGAGCAAAATACGCTGTAAAATCAAATTACCAGCAAGTCTGTACTTTAGGATTTTATTCCAACTTTGGTCTGAGTTTTCATGCAGTGTAACTTTGAAAATTCAAAGTATGAGAATATGCTAGACTACCACGGGTGTTGCTGTGGTCATTGTCAGCACCATCTTTCAGCCTAAATGGGGTGCAGAGAGGCCAATTTTAGATATGTTTACCCCGCATTCCCTGTATCTATCAAGATTGTGATAATGCAGTTGCATTTCTAAATGTCAGCTGCTCTGGACAACAGCAGAACACTGATGCAATAAGAGTGTATGACTAAATAGTATTTTGCAGACTTGCTCTGCCAGTGCTTCAAGTCAACAAGAGCTTGTGTGAATTTGGGTAGAGCAGTGCTGGCAGTCATTAGCTCAGCTGAGCAGTGTGCTGACTTTGTGTACCTTGTGGCACAGCTTGCATGCAGTTTTCTGAAAGCATTGTCCCAGCATATCTTGAATTACCAAAATTGAGTCATTAGAAGTTTTGGTGCACCAAACCACTGTTGTTGAAAAACCTCAAGGGCATTTGTGCACCCAGTATTTTTGAGGACCTGTATGCTTGTAACATCTTGTCTGTCGTCTGAGGAATCTCTAAACAAGTTATGCCACTTCTTAAAATGCACTGCACTTATGTTGGTAATAAAGCATGTAATGTAGGCTCTTTTGCTGTTGTGGAAGTATGTCTGTAATTAATTAAGCCTTCCCTTGACTAGTAGTATTTTTTTCCAGTGCAACATCTCTTTGAGGCTATCACCAACAGTTCTGCTTGTAACATTAGAATCTGTTGTAAATAGTGAGGCTTCATTACTGCAGTACTGTTTGTGTGTGACTTTTTCTTGAAGGCTACTGATCTACCTGCTATTTGCTCAGACATAATGACAAACAGTAATGTGACAGTCACAAATGAGATCTGTCTTTGAGGCATCCGGAATAAAGAATCAGTAGAGTATTCTGCATTGAAATAAATTGTGTTCAAAGTTAGCAGCATATTAAGCAAGAGAATGTATGTTTCACAGGATGGAAAAAATGGGTCAAAGTTGCAGCTCTGATGTGTAGATCTAGCACAGCGTATTGTGCAGCGCACGTTTATTTTGTCAAAATTTATACATTCCAATTGTTTGAAAATAGGCAAAAAAATTGTGTGAAGTTTCTGAGTTAATATAATCTGTGGCTAAATACTATGGAATGTAGATTTTTCCTTTTTAATAGACCTTTCAAAAATTAAGAGTGATCTTTGGTTAGTACATCAAAATGCTATTCTGCTGTGTGTTGTGAAACTCCCACAGCTGCACTGCACTGCACGGGCAATACTGCCACGCCAGATGAGGGTTGTTTCTGCGTTAATAGCCTGGATTTTACTTTGTTGGGCAAGGAGATCTTGAATTTTCCTAAAGGTGTGAGCCTTTAAAATCTGAGGTCTGAGGAGTAAATTCATATCTACAGCCATAAGTAAGCACTGACCGAGTATTTTAATTGCCATACAGTGTTCCAGTTGTTTACTAACAACATCCTCTGTTAGAGTTTTCGTGCTATTCTTTTTCTTTGTATTGCTTATGTTGCCTTTCCCTGTGTTGAAATCTTTCCCACTTCTCTCCATTTTGTTTTGGTTTTGTTATTTCATTTTGGTTTATTGTTATGTTTGGTTAGTTCATTTTGTTGGTTGTGTGTTGTTTTTTTATTTTCCTTCTCTTCTGGCTCATTTTGTAGTATTCTCCTAGGATTAAAGTCTGTTTTTATTTCATACAACTATGACAAATAGTAGAGCAAACATTGCCATCATTCAGAACAACACATGAAAGCAAATTCAATCTCTATTGAAATAAAATAGAAGAAATCCGAATTGTAGTTAAAAGACTTCTGATGAAGCCAGGTGTGTTGGGGTGTTGTGGGCAATTTTATCTATTTTTTAGGACAAAGCTTCGTTCTTATAGAATTATTTTCCCCCTTTTACTTTCCTTTGTTCTTTAATTACAGAGTTACATTTTCAAGCTTAAGTTAGCTGTTAGTCATTTTTATTAAGTCTGGTAGATACTATTCCTGCGTTAGAAGAGCTCACAATTAAAAAAAAAGAAAGGTAGTTTGGGAAATGTAAACTTTATGATTTTTCATGATTGAGTGGATTTTCTTGAAACCTCTTAAAAAGAGGTGTGTCACCCCATGCAGATTCTTCATTGTCTTGAAGATGGACAAATGCTTTTGAAGATGCTTCCAGCTCTTGAATCCTTCTGTGTTACCTGATTTATTGCTTTGAATTTAAACTTAAAGCAAAGGCTGTCTTGAACTTAAACAGCCATAGCCATGTTGTGATGACAAAACAAAATTTTGTGCCAATTCAGGTATAGAATGTAAGGAGTTCACCGATACAAATTCCAGTGTATGTATATTATATAAGAAGGACATGGAGCTGTTGGAGCAAGTCCAGGGTAGGGCCACAAGGATGATCGGGGGCTGGAGCACCTCCCATATAAAAACAGGCTGAGGATGTTGAAACTGTTCAGCCTGGAGTAGAAGAGGCTGTGTGGAGACCTCATAGCAGCCTTGTAGTATCTGAAAGGGGCTTACAAGGATGCTGGGAAGGGACTCTTCGTCAGGGACTGTACTGATAAGACAAGGGGTAATGGGTTCAAACTTGAACAGAGGAAGTTTAGATTTAGAGGAAGTTTAGATGGTTTTAGGTAGTGAGGCACTGGAATGGGTTGCCCAAGGAAGTTGTGGCTACCCCATCCCTAGCAGTGTTCAAGGCCAGGTTGGATGGGGCTTTGAACAACCTGGTTTAGTGTGAGGTGTCCTTGCTGTGGCAGGGGGGTTGGAACGAGATGATCTTAACGTCCTTTTCAGCCCAAACCATTCTATGATTCTATGACTATATACTAGCATGAAAGGAATAACTTTAAATATGGTTAGCACAAACATACTGTGGAAGAATAAGGGAAAACTATTCCAATATGGTATAAAAATCAGTTCTCTAACAACTGGCTTATTTTTCCTTCCATTCAGGTGCTTTGGTCAAGCAAGCCTTATGGTTCGTCTCGAAGTATCGTAAGAAAAATTGGCACAAACCTCTCTCTTATACAATGTCCAAGAGTTCAGTTTCAGGTAAGTGTTCTCAGAAATTTAGAATACATGTTTCACTATACTGATAAAAGGATTTGCTCTTGTGTCAAACGCGGTTCATTTAAGTAAATTACTAGAGGGTTTGTAAAATCAGACTGTAATGAACCAGGTACAGAGATGAGTTGGCTTACTTCAGTTCACTTTTTAACTTCTGTACTGCCTAAAACCTGAATCCATGTTGCTGTAATACACATAATGAAACTTGAAACAATTTTTTTTTCTTAAGAAAATTGGAACTTCTAAAATGAGGCAGTACAGTATTGAAAAGTTATTATTGGAAAAATAGATTAATAAAAGAGAAAAATGTTTGAAACATTTGTATCAAAAGTACTCACAAGTACTTACAAGTTAAGCTTAAGAGGCATGTAAAGATGAACAGTGTTACTTAAATATTTTGGGAAAATAAACAACTTTATCAGAAAGCAAAACATTAGTAAGAGAGAACATGAGGACTGTGTTTGCTTTTGTTGTAGGTACAAGGCTAATTCTGTATAGGTGAAAGGGGAACATCAATTGTGTGCAGCTTTCTGACTTGTTTGCTTTCGACTTCAACTACATTTAGTGGGAGGCTAAAGAGTGAGGGTAAAAGCTTAAGGAGGAGAAAACCCTTGCTTTTTTTTAACAAGTCTTTCAGGAACAGATGGGAAAGTGGAAGCTGTTACACATAATCTCTTCTACTCTGTGTGTTAGGAATAGGAGATGGCTATAGAAATGGAGAAATTTAGTGTTTGAAACTCAAGCTGAGTTTGAGTTGGGTCAGACAAGGGAGGGCAACATGAAGACGGATGATGGGAATCATCACCTGCACTAAGACAAGGTGGTTTTCTTGCAGCCAGATTTTTCACTGTTTATTTTCTTTATCCTGTATGAAATATGTGAACAATATTTAGACTTGAAATTATAGTAGCGAATCAGATAGTTCACATTACCATAGAAGCCCTTTTGGTGTCACAGTAAGAGCCATGCTAATATTTTGCCTCTCTTAAATAATCACATTGAGAAATTAGGGGGATAACCACCTCCCACTACTAGTGACTTGGTGAAACTGAAAGCATAAACATACATTGTGGGAGTGAGCATTTCTGCAGGTGAGGACAACAAAATGACATGCTGGATTTAAACTTTTGGATATATGATTAATGGTAGTTATGCCAGCAATAAGGCGCCATGTGCCTAAGATTTGAAAAGAAGTGAAGTCCTCCTGTAATGTGTCTGATTTTCTGTATTGTAAAGGTAATACAAAGGAAGATGATGCTCATTTGCAGGTAGTTAGCCAAATACTGCCTTCTCTTAATATGGTACACAAATAAGACATTTCTGGTTAATTTTCTTGCAAAGATGTATCTGGGGAATCTGTTCCTCTGTATTTTTAGTATTGAAATAAAAATATGTTTTCATCTGAATTCTGTTAGAATAAATAAAATACTTGCTTTTCTTTCCTCTTGAAGAGACATTCAGTCAGTTTTGCATAGATTTTGTGCACACAAAGTATAAACATTAATCTTCTGTTAAATTAAAAGATCCCAAAAATAGAAGTACAGTTGTCAGGTTTGATTTGAATTAGAAATGTGAATTTCAAAACTTGAGCCTTGAAACACACTAGAATTCATATGGTTTATGCGGGCTTTCAACTGGTTTAATATATAAACTGCTGAACATGTGAAAGTGTGATGCTAACATCTGTTTCTTTTGTCTTTATCTCAGCGTTAAGATTCTATAGTCAAGTTCAATACTGCTCTCGATCGTTTTTATGCTGTTGCAACTGATGCTTTCCTATAGCTGTCTCTTCCTCTCTCTTTCTTGCCAGCTTTAGCTATATTATGAAAGGACCATGCACTGAACGTTGCTGTAAGTCACTTTATTTAAAAAACAAAGCAAAACTTACTTGCCTCATCTGAGGGTGCATGTCTATAAACAATGTTTCTAACTTTATCTAAGAGCCACTAACTTCTCACACATACTCATTTTCCTCATGATAAATCAATAAAAGATATTGAAAGAGTATCTCTGTTACCTTCATTCTTTCTCCTCCTCTGGCATGCTTTTCGTTCAGCTAGTCTGGAAGAAAAAAATAGTGGCCTAACATTTTGATTTTTGAGTTCTATTGACTGTTGTAGTATCCGTCTATGGCTTTTGCCAGTCAACATTTAAATTAACTACTAAATGCTGCTTATGTATCCAGTAAGCGTTGACAGAGCTTACCTTCTGTATTCTACATGGCATAAACCAATGAAAATGGCTCATACCATTCTTTTGTATGTCATATTTTTTAGGTTTATCTGTAGTCTGTACGAGAAAATAAACCTACTAATACAGCCTAGGTAAATTCAACCAAACATACAATAGTGTAACTCAAGATAGTATCCTTCAGCTATAGCATCTCCTGTCTAGTCCTGTGCTTCTCTGATTGAAACCTGTTAACTCAATAGAAGTCTCCCAAGGAATTGCTGGGCATGTAGCAAACATCAGAATTTACTGGGCTAGTTTTAAAAATCATTGCAAGTTTGTCTTGAAGAAGTATTTCCAAATGTTTAATATCAAACTGTATCAGTAATTTGAAATTAGAGCTTTTATTCTATCCTTAAATGTATAAAAATGTTTGTTCAACTTTCTACTTCTGATAGCAAACAAAAAGTAGGCACCCTACTTCGGCAGCCTCCTAAGTAGTGTTTCCGTAGTGTAGTGGTTATCACATTCACCGAACACACAAAAGGTCCCTAGATCAAAACCAGACAGAAACATTGGTGAGGCTGACTCTTTCTTTGGGAGTTGGGCTCAATGATTCTTTATGGGTCCCTTCCAGCTTGGGATGTTGCACAATATCAACTAAAACAGTACCGTATGTGTAGTCTTTTCTTCAGAAATTTGTAATAGTTCTGAAACCCACCTCTGTGTGTGCAGCACACTAAAATAGGCAAAAAAAGCCCATGAAGGAAAAATAAGGAGAAGCAACTATGCGGTTTCCAGAGAAAGAAAAGGAGACTAATTTCACTATTTCATTCAGTTCCTGCCATCCAGTAGACTTGGCCTCTGTTTTCAGTTCCCTTTCAGGTGCTGGCAAAGCAGTTCTCCAGGTTTTCCTCAGCTGAGGTTGGCTGGAGGAATAGGGTAGTCAGAGTTGTTTAAGCATCATTCTAAAGACAAGCAAATGTTTTAAGAGATGGGTGTTGGCTTTTTGATCTTTAAATCAAAGTAAAAATCTGGCATTAACTTGAAATTGAAACTCCACTGCTGTGGAAGGCCTTGTTGTCTTTAGGCATAGAGAAAAGAAACATCTGTATATGGGGTAACAAGCAGATTCTGTTTACATATAAATACAAATGAAAAAGGAAGAAGAACCTTGCATCACAATGTAACAGAAGGTTTGCTACTAAATGTTGGATTAGAAGTTATTTATCTCACAGTGCAGGAAACCTGGCAGTGAGAAATGCATTCCTTACTGTTGATTTATAAAATAATTTTTGATGCAAGTATGTGTAGTGCCTTTGTTTAAATGTGGCTTCAGCTTTTCCATGGTAATAGTTCCTCATGTGGCCATTGCCATCAGGAAAATCTCTATCACCTGCAAGAAGTGGTTAATGTCTTGCAGATATTTTCCATTGCCATTAACATGAATACAGATGCTGTGGTCATGACATTTATTTTTATTCTAAAAAGAAGAAAGCCAAGGAAACCTCAAACAATGACAACCCTAACATGCAATATAGTATTCTCTAGACTGTTTTAAAGAGAGGCAGACTGTGATAGTATTAGGCACAACTGTTAATGTGATAAACGTATTACCATCTGTGCTGATGCTACCTGGAAAAAACCCTGTTGTTTCCAAATGATCTGATGGTGCCAATATACACTCCTGGGAGCTGTGATAAAGGCTCACATACAAGTTGTGAGAGTGTGAGGTGAAGATGACTAATCTTAATTTCCAAAGCTGTTCGTAACAATTCCTGGGGAAAAAACAACCCCAAACCTACAACTTCTATGTTTCTGGTACTTGTGTATCAAAGGCTACAACCAAAATATCTGTGGATGTTCTTCAGAAATGGTTTCACCTCAGTCCAGGCTGCAGTCCTACTACAATAGCTCTGCTACAAATTCAGATTAATGCTAACATTTCATAGTTGCTTCTACGTAATAGTTTTTTCTTACAGAGGTGAGTTGCCTTGAAAATTGACCTAATTGCTAACAGGCTGGATCCAAACTGTCTTTACGGACCGTTTGGTACATACTACCACCATCTTTGTCAGTATTAGTAGCTTCTTAGCCACTACCAGCAGCAGGCAGCAGTTGAACAGCTGCAGTGACTCATGTGCAAGTTTGGCTTGTGGATTATATGTAATGCAAGCAAAAATGGTGGCACAGTTGCATCAGAGATAAGTAACTCCAGGTGACAGACTGAGCAGAAGAAATTACTGAAAGATGTTTCTTCTTCTTAGCAGTTACATCTGCCAAGATACTGAGTCCAGTGACTGGGTGCACATGCCCTTGTTTGATCCAGGGAAGCAGCTAGTATTTCAAAGTAGGTTTGAAACTATTTTGTGTAGCTGGAGCTATGGAGCATGTGTTGATGGTCCAAACGATTTTTCAGATCTCCATTCAGGCCACTTAACTGTAAATCCAAGAAAGGTTCCAGTCTCTGGAGCCTTGCTCACCTTTGGCTTCGCATGGCTCTAAAGCTAATGGCAGAATTATGCTGGAAAATGGTCACTTTGTTCAGCATGCTATAAATAAGATTGATAGCAAATAGTGTGTTCTGTTATGATTGCATTCTGCCTCTCACTCAAAGTCTTTGTGATTACTGAGCTAGTAGAAATGGCTTTTTTCTTCTTATTTCTTCTTTCTCCCTGTGTAATGTACACACTTTTGTTCTTGTACAGAAATTCTGGGAGTTGTAGGAAAAGGGAAACACACTTCAACAGCATTTCACTTTCAAAATAATACTGCATCAGAGCAAAAGACTTCAAAAGTACCAGTAGCCCTAGTATCTTTTTTAACTGGTGGACATGAATATAGTTGAAAATGTATTATTTGAGTTAATATAGCAACTTACTTGAGAACGTTGGTGTTTGTGTTTAAGATAACCATTTGCACTGGATTTTCAGTACTGTCATGTGATAGTGTAAGTAGTTAGCTTACACTAAGCTAACTAGTGTACACTTAGTGGGCCTCTGTAAAGTGTTCAGCAGACTAAATGAGTAGTTTTAAGTCAGTGGTTCCAGACCAAGCCCACGACAGAAATAAATGTGCTAAGTCTACATACATCTGTGTTTTGTGCATGTATGTGTTAGTAGTT
The DNA here is from genome assembly GCF_963264785.1 of Psittacula echo. Lineage (NCBI taxonomy): Eukaryota > Metazoa > Chordata > Aves > Psittaciformes > Psittacidae > Psittacula > Psittacula echo. Next base: position 124,632,121 of record NC_137737.1, read on the forward strand.
ACATGTAGCCCGACTAAAAGCATTGGGTAAAATAACTGACTTAGCTGGGAATAGTGACTCTAAAACCTTCAATCTTGTCTTTAAAATTTAGCTTACTCCTCATGTCGTAGAAGGAGACCATTCTCATCAGCCTAGAGAAGATGCAGTGGCTTCCTTTGCAGATGTGGGATGGGTTGCTCGAGAAGAAGGTGAACTCTCTACAAGGCTCAGGTATGCTCCTTAAATCTTCTCTTGGAACTTCTGAACTGAGAGGAGGAAATCTAGCTTCTCTCCAGTGAGTATCTACTGTGCATTGCAATTAATGGAGGGCAGTTGATTGCTGGGAGAGAGAGAAGAGTGATAGAAAAGGTAGGGTCTGGAGAAGAAGTAGAGGTTAGACTAATAGGATTATAAATGAAAGACTGGCTTGAGACCATAGAGGAGATTGGCTTTATACAAGGAAAACTGTGGTTTTTATTTACTTGTTTATTGTGAAGAATTGCATGTGACAGCTTCAAGCAGCCTTGTCCCCAGAAAAATATCTGCTGTGGTATGGCACAGTTGCTAACACTGCTGCTCCAATTCTCCTGAGGTTTACATTAATATGGGGTGATGTACTGTTCAGCTTCCTAATGAGCAGCAGTGGTCATTGTGACATCCAGTAACTGGCACGTTGTTTTTCGCCTTTCTGGTTAAGGCTCTGCAGTCTGCTAAAGACAATTATGAAATTACAGTTTATGTTTCATCTTTAATCTTCATAAGGAAAAGTGGCAGGGAAGCATTTGAGCACCTGTGTCCAGAATGATGGGATAGGTACTGTTGTATTGGACCAGGAGTACTACATAGCACTGTAACTGCATGAAACGGGTTGGCTGAAGTGATGAAGTTCTCTATTCCAGCCTACCCAAATTGCTGTTCTGACTAGCCAGAAGCAAAGGTACAGTTCTGCAGTGCAGAGCAAGTTTTCCTTCTAAACAAACTAACCTTCCAGAGAAAGTCACAGACTGTTGGCTTCAGAGATTACTGCAGGATACTCTTCTTAATTTAATAACACAAAATAGGTTAGTAATGACCTAGCTGCCCTCTAACATGACTTGCCATAATGAAGCTTTGAATAACATACATTCTGACATTGCCACATTAATTTCACAGACTCAGAGGGGAGTCACAGAAATCAATGCTTGTTTGGGAAATGCTGTTTGTAAAGTATTTGATGTGAAGGAAATTAACTGGCCAATACTACTTTTGTTTGCACAGAAACACTTTGTTTGCAGATTGAACTGTAAAGCTATTATGTTTAATGGAGACAACAGGGAGAATAGCTCTTTGGTGCTTCAAAGAACCTATTATGAAAGATGTAGGACTTGCATATTTGCTGAGACGTCTGCATGTGAAGGAGGGAAGGGGGACAGATGGATGTGGGATGGGACTAAAATAATCCTGCAGATATATAGCGACCTTAAGGCAAACAGCTTATAATGGAGCATGGTAAGTGAATTACTTAGCAAATATGAGTATTTCAATGTGCACTGTTTATTACATCTGTGCACACTATTATGTAGAGGAGCTCGTATGCATTAGGTGTTTTCCAGGAATCTGAAAGTCTCTGTTTCGTCAAGATCACACAGGTGTTACTGTTAAATATATATTCAGTGTATAATGCAGTAAACACTGTTGCAGACATAGGGTTTTTTTCTGCAAAGGCAGTTTTATAGAGGAAGCAACTAAATGACAAATCATGTTTCCCCTACCCCTACTCAGAGCAGTAGTGAAAATTCAGGCATAATGTTTTTCCATGGTGTTAGATTCCAATCAAGACACTTTCTTAAAACTCTATTATGCTGAGTGGAAGATAGCCTTTGTTGTTTAGCTATTCTGCTTGTTTACAGAGTTTCTAGAAGGCAGGTTTTCAAGAGTGAAGGGACCACTGGCTCCTTCCACCTTACTTATTTAAGCAGAGGAGGGAGATGGCTGCTGAAGTATTTCCTTCTCAGTTTTAGTCTCTATTCCTATCTAGATAACAACACCTAAATTTTAACATCGTTGATAATAATCTGTTCTGCTTGATCAAATTTCTGCAAGTTGTGCTGATGTTTTCTGTCAGTGTCGTGAAAGATTCAAATGTGTATTTCATCCCAGACTGAGGTGGTCAGAGCACAGGGCTTATTCTAGACATAAATCTTGGTTCTCGCTTGAAGACTAGCACAACTGCAGATCTAACATGATGCGCATCCGGAGAATATTAGCTCATGGATCCAGAGTGATGTGGCTCTTAAATTGTATTAATCTGGAGCCATTTGGCATATTCTGAAAAGTCCTGTCTCTAGCCACTAGTTTTACTCTCATGTTTGAATAAATAACAAAATCCTGATGTGCCTGAGTTTAGGGGCTGGAGTTAAAGAGGATCAAGGAGTTAAGTATGTGGTCATAGTTTGCAGTTTATGATAATCTGTTGTCATTAATCCTTATCAATCCTATTTACAGAATAGCAGAATAGTTTGGGTTGGAAGATACCTTCCATCTAGTCATCTCATCCAACCCCCCTGCAACGAGCAGGGACAGCTTCAACTAGATCAGGTTGCTCAGACACTTGAGAGAAAATGTTTAATAATGTTAGTGTCTTAGAGAATATAACCTTTTCTAAGTGCTTGCTTGACAACATATGCTCAGTAGCGCCTCAGTGTTTAACATAGCTTGAGCTTTGGTGGGTAATAAAGGAAGGAAACAGAGTTGAATCTGTTGGGGGGCATCGTTCCATCCCAACACACCCAGTCAGTTGCCAGCACCTATACTAAATGCTCAGACGATGCAGAGATATTCCAGCCACTCCAGCCAATGAGCTGGCTTCCTTTGGAGCTCGGCTCAGGTGCCTCTATAAAAACGCCCATAGCATGGGAAACAAACAAGAGGAATTAGAGATGTGTGCACGACTACGGGAGTATGATATAGTAGGCATCACAGAAACATGGTGGGATGGCTCCTACGACTGGAGTGTTGGAATGGAGGGTTACAGGCTCTTTAGAAAAGACAGGCTGGGCAGGCGGGGAGGGGGAGTTGCTATTTATGTTAGGGATAGGCTGGAGAGTATGGAACTCTGTCTGGGGACAGGTGAGCAGTCGACACAGAGTTTGTGGGTCAGGGTTAAAGGGAGAGCAGTGATGGGGGACATTACTGTGGGCATCTGTTACAGGCTGCCTGATCAAGAGGAATCTGTGGATGAAGTGCTCTATAGACAGATAGGAACAGCCTCATGCTCACAGGCCCTTGTTCTCATGGGAGACTTCAACCACCCTGACATCTGTTGGAGTGAAGGTACGGCCCGGCACAAGCAATCCAGGAGGTTCCTTGATTGTGTGGAAGACAACTTCCTTCTGCAAGTAATAGAGGAGCCAACAAGGAGAGGTGCCATGCTTGACCTCGTGCTCACCAACAGGGAAGGGCTGGTTGGAAATGTGATGCTCCAGGGAAGCCTTGGTTGCAGTGACCACGAGATGGTTGAATTCGAGATCCTCAGAACACTGAGAAGAGCGTGCAGCAAGCTCACTGCCCTGGACTTCAAGAGACCAGACTTTGGCCTCTTCAGGAACCTGCTTAATAAGGTTCCATGGGATAGAGCCCTAGAGGGCAGGGGGGCCCAAGACTGCTGGTTGTTATTCAAAGATCACCTGCTACAAGCTCAGGAGTGTTGCATCCCAACTAGAAGGAAGTGCAGCAGGAGGGCCAGGAGACCTCCTTGGATGGATAAGGAGCTGCTCAGGAAAATACAAAGGGAAAAAGAGGCTTATAGAAGGTGGAAGCAGGGACAGGCAGCCTGGGAAAAATACAGGGATCTTGTCTGGCAAGCTAGGGACCAGGTGAGGAAGGCTAAGGCCCAGTTAGAATTGAACTTAGCTAGGGATGTTAAGGATAAGAGAAAGGGATTCTATAGGTACATAGCAAATAAAAGACAGACTAGGGAAAATGTAGGCCCCCTCCGGAAGATATTGGGAGAACTGGCTACCCAGGATTTGGAGAAGGCTGAGGTTCTTAATGACTTCTTTGCCTCCATCTTCACTGGCAAAGGCTCTGACCGCACCACCCAAGTCTTGGAAGGCGAATGCAGGGACTGTGAGAATGAAGACCCTAGGCCCACTGTAGGAGAGGATCTGGTTCGAGACCATCTTAAAAACCTAAACGTACACAAGTCCATGGGACCTGATGAAATCCATCTGCGGGTCCTGAAGGAGCTGGCGAATGAAGTTGCTAAGCCACTGGCCATCATAATTGAAAGATCATGGCAGTCAGGTGAAGTTCCCAACGACTGGAAAAAGGGAAATATAACCCCCATTTTCAAGAAGGGGAAAATGGATGACCCGGGGAATTACAGACCAGTCAGTCTCACCTCTGTGCTTGGCAAAATCTTGGAGCAGATTCTCCTGGAAGGCATGCTAAGGCACATGAAAAACAAGGAGGTGGTTGGTGACAGCCAGCATGGCTTCACTAAGGGGAAATCCTGCCTGACCAATTTGGTGGCCTTCTATGATGGGGCTACGGAACTGATGGACAGGGACAGAGCAGTTGACGTCATCTACCTGGACTTGTGCAAAGCGTTCGACACCGTCCCACACGACATCCTTGTCTCTAAATTGGAGAGACATCAATTTGATGGGTGGACCACTCGGTGGATAAAGAACTGGCTGGATGGCCGCACACAAAGAGTTGTGGTCAATGGCTCAATGTCCAGCTGGAGACCAGTAACAAGTGGTGCCCCTCAGGGATAGGTGTCGAGACCGGTCTTGTTCAACATCTTTGTCGGTGCCATGGACAGTGGGATTGAGAGCACCCTCAGCAAGTTTGCCGATGACACCAAGCTGTGTGGTTTGGTTGATACACCGGAGGGAAGGGATGCCATCCAGAGGGACCTCGACACACTTGTGAGGTGGGCTGATGCCAACCTTATGAAGTTTAACCATGCCAAGTGCAAGGTCCTACACCTGGGTCGGAGCAATCCCAGGCACAGCTACAGGTTGGGCAGAGAAGAGATTCAGAGCAGCCCTGTGGAGGAGGACTTGGGGGTGTTGGTCGATGAAAAATTGAACATGAGCCGGCTTCAGTGTGCGCTCGCAGCCCAGAAAGCCAACCGTATCCTGGGCTGCATCAAGAGGAGTGTGACCAGCAGGTCAAAGGAGGTGATCCTGCCCCTCTGCTCTGCTCTCGGGAGACCTCACTTGGAGTATTGTGTGCAGTTCTGGTGTCCTCCACATAAAAAGGACATGGAACTGTTGGAACAAGTCCAGAGGAGGGCCACGAGGATGATCAGGGGACTGGAGCACCTCCCATATGGAGACAGGCTGAGAAAGTTGGGGCTGTTCAGCCTGGAGAAGAGAAGGCTGCGTGGAGACCTCATAGCAGCCTTCCAGTATCTGAAGGGGGCCTACAAGGATGCTGGGGATCAGGGACTGTAGTGACAGGACAAGGGGTAATGGGTTAAAACTTAAACAAGGGAAGTTTAGATTGGATATAAGGAAGAAATTCTTTACTGAGAGGGTGGTGAGGCACTGGAATGGGTTGCCCAGGGAGGTTGTGAATGCTCCATCCTTGGCAGTGTTCAAGGCCAGGTTGGATGAGGCCTTGGGTGGCATGGTTTAGTTTGAGGTGTCCCTGCCCATGGCAGGGGGGTTGGAACTAGATGATCTTAAGGTCCTTTCCAACCCTAACTATTCTAGGATTCTATGAATTTTCTTGCTTTTGTGAGAAAGGAGGGAAGCTTATGGGGCTCTTTAAACCTATTTGAGGTTTCTCCTCTGTTGTGTTTATTGTGTTAGAAAACTAGGTATAAGACCCTTTCCCGTTTACTGATAAGCAGCCTCTGCATCACTAACCTGTTTCACATAGTCCATAGTCCCAACACTGCTAAAATGGAGGACTGTCCCTTCATAAATCCAAAAACTACAAACTAAGAAATGTTTCCTTCTTCTTCAGATGAATCCACTATGAGTGGCTGTTTATAGCCCATGGAGGGGGGGAAATGGTAGCATTTGAAAAATAAAATGAAATATTAATTTCAACAAAAAATACAGTAGGTATGTGTCCTGGGTTCAGCAGTAGCAGTCATATTTTCTCCTTCTTAGTAGCTGGTGCAGTGCTGTGTTTTTGACTTTCAGCCTGGGACCAGCGCTGATAACACCGATGTTTTTAGTGGCTGCTCAGTAATGTTTAGTCTGACCAAGGACTTTGTGAGTCTCATGCTGTGCCAGGGAGGAGGGGAAGCCAAGAGGAAGCAGAGACAGGACACCTGACCCAAACTAACCAAAGACGTATTCCATACCACAGCACGTCATGCCCACTATATAAACTGGGTGCAGTTACCTGGAAGGGCTAGATCACTGCTGGGTTGGGCTGGGTATCGGTCGGTGGGTGGTGAGCGGTTGTATTCTCTTCCCTTGTTATTTCCCTAATCATTATTATTATTGGTGGCAGCAGTAGTGATTTGTGTTATACCTTAGTTACTGAACTGTTCTTATCTCAACTCATGGGAGTTACATTCTTTCGATTCTCCTCCCCATCCCTCTTGGAGCAGGAGGAGGAAGGGGGGGAGTGAGTGAACAGCTGTGTGGTTTCTGAGTGATAGGCTGGGCTTGAACCATGACAGTATGAGACAGAAAAATAGGTTGGGGGTGGTGGGGAATTTATTCCTTTTTCTCCTGAAATCAAGCATTCCACAAACAGTTAGGATGGGGAAGGCAAGAAATGCAGCTAGTGATGCAAACAAAGGATGTGAAGCTCTTACTTGCTAAAGTATTGGTGGAAGTGATTTGTGTAAAGGCAGTTATTAAATCAGACCTTCACAGCCTGTATTTCTGGTTTGTATGTAATCCTGCTTTAGTTTTTAGCTATTACAAAGGCTTTAAAAAAGGAATCTTGTGATATTTTTGTTACAGGTCAGAAGTTTGGTCTAAACCAACACAGCCTCTTCCAGGTGAACTACATCATTCTAGAAAGTCCCCATGCAGACAGATGTCCTTACAAAGCCCATTGGAAGAAGAACCAGTGTCCAGGAGCATAGTCACCGCAAATGAAGAAGCTCTGCAGAAGATCAGTGCTCTAGAAAATGAACTAGCCACTTTAAGAGCACAAATAGCCAAAATTGTAATCTTGCAAGAACAGCAGAACTTGACAGCAGGTATTAAATTTGCTGTACTCTTAGCAAAAAGTAGTTAATGAATTTGTCCCTTTAATAATGGGCTAATTAATTTTGGTGACGTACTGTAACATTGAACACTTCTCCATGTCTTTTTGTTTCTTTGGTAGACAGACCTAGCATACCAACCAAGGGACACAGTACAGGGCTTGAAGGCAAGAGACCTGACAGATTCCCTAATTTTTTCTACTGTTCCAAAAGTCTTCTTGTTTGTGTGAAGGTCTGCCAGAATTCTGAATCTGTGGATGACTAAAGAAGCATTAAACAGCTTTCAGAGCAAAGTTCATTATAAACATGATGGCTCAAACCAAACTAAAAGATTGTAACTTAATTACTAACACTTAAATCTTCCCATGCAGTAATGAAATAGGCTATCTGATACCAGGAAGTACAAGATACTACATATTCCAAAAGCCTAATTAGCAATATACACCTCAAGGTTATGGAATAAATAATACAAAAGGAGATAAATAGTTTACTGGAATCATCCCTGGGATCACGCACATTGTCCAGTTGGAACCAAAAGTAATGCACTTTTCTGCTAGTAAACATGGTAATTCTTCTTTCCCCAAGTTCCTTTCTCCTCTTTCCCTCACCTCTGACTGCATTCCAGTACTGAGTAAAAAAGATCCAAAATCCAAAGGTTAGTGGGAGATGGCCCTTGACTGCAGATGACATTTAGTTTTCACTGCTTCCTAGGGTCACTTAGCAAGTACAGTTTTGCCTGTTCTTATTGTATAAAATCATATTGTGATTCTTCAGATGCTTTGGTTTAGTTTTTGTCTGTGAACTGACAGCAGTTACTTTACTTTTCCTTAACTGTTCATGTTCAAAACCTATGAAATAGTTTTAAGGATCACATGGTTTCACTCTTTAATTGTAATTATTGTGGGGGGCGTGTGAAATAGCCAGTAACTTATTTTTCATTGTTCTCCCTTTATTTATTAGGAAAAGTAAATTTTTATTTTATCATCTTTACCTCCCTCTTCTGGTAGAACATGGTAATGACACTGCGTGTATGCCTACACACATACAGAATAAGACTTCTATTATATGTATACATCTCTTTACACACTAAATACTCCAAGCCTCAGAACTCTGATTTGAATTGGTTTTCCTGATTTCTTTAGAGGTGCATTTGAGCAGAGATTTCTTAATTTATTTGTAAAGTTATTTGTGCTGTGATATTTCTACCATTAATTTTTATCTAAAGAGTACAGGGAACTTGAAGTCGAGCTTATCATGAGAATGTCTTACCTTCAGACAGATGACTAGTTGGCCTAAAAATCCTTAACCTCAGAGAGCTGGAATAAGCTTCTCTTTAAGCACTATTTGAGCTCTGAAGTTTACATTTTAAAAAATCTTGTGTGTTAACTTCACATTTGTGATGACAAGTAGGAAGAAATGCTGCTCATATGGCAGATAGCGTGGGACACCCAGCTTCGTACCTGCCTCTCAGAAGAAGAAGGTGAAATACTAGTAATACTAGAAGCAGAACCTAACTAAAAAGATGTTGTGATGTCTGTCCCATTGCAGTAAATGCGTGAATGCACCTAGAACTTGAACTGGAAATCAAAGAATGCCTCTCACTTTGAGAAGGATTTTGATGTGGCTTTTCAGCTGATTGTACTGAGGTGGTTTAAGAATGAAGAAGTTTTGTGACAATCTAAAGAAAGCAAAGAGGAGGCCATTGACGCTATTATATTCTTAACTGAGCATTTGTGAGAAAGGGGATTTACAGGTAAACTGACATGTGTGTTTTATTTGTAGTTGGGTCAAGTCCAGTTGCTTCTGCTGCTGTCCCTGCTGCACCTCCACCACCACTAGCACCACCACCACCACCACCTCCTCCTCCTCCACCACCCCTCCCTCCCCCTGGTCTACCACAGAGTATGTCTGCAATTGAGCTCATTAAAGAAAGGAAAAACAAAAAAACAAACTCTGGACAGAACCTGACAGAAAACGGGCCAAAGAACTCTAAAGTACCAAACATGCTAGAAATCCTCAAAGACATGAACAGGGTGAAGCTACGTGCTGTGAAAAGGTAAAAAATACAAATAAATACCAATGTATTAACAGTTGCATCAATTGTTTTTATGACTTGGAGCTGTTTCAAGGTGAGACAGATGCTGATGTAACATCTGACAAACAGGATGCAAAAGCAGTTACAACTTCTAAAGCTTTGTTTTGGGCTATGTTAATGCTTCTCAATTTCTTACCTAGGTCTTCAGAGGATATAAGATGTAAAGCACCTGACCCCACAGATCCTGCAGCATTGATCGCAGAAGCCCTCAAAAAGAAATTTGCTTATCGATACCGAAGCGATAGCCAAAGTGAAGCAGAAAAAGTGATGCCAAAGACTGAGACAAAGACTGAGGGAGTACTGGTGAGTATTTGGATTCTAAACGCATCCTTGCTAAATCATAGTTGTCATGAAAGCCAACGTATGTCTCTGCAAACACCTGAGAGTTAGCATCCCTCTGCAAAAACCTTGTGAAGTACTGCTGCTACACCAGGATTTGTGGCAATCACATGGTTCAGTATCGAGTCTTAAGGTTGTGTGCTCTTTTGGCCCTAGGTTTAAAAAGCCCTGTTGTAGTTTTCTTATCTTTTTTAAACAGAAGTATTTTCTGTTGCCCCAAATACTCACTAGTCTGGAAACTCGATTCCTAAGGGCTCACACCAGAATCAAATCTAAACTGTGTTTGCCTGTTGCTACCAACCTTAACCATTCAGATGGTGCATGTGAAGTGTTGAAGCAAGAACCTGAAACATATCAGCCATTCCTAGGAATGCAGAAAGCAAATTGTTCAGAATGCCTGCTGGATGGCGATATAGGGAGTTTCTTCTACTAATTGAAAATGCTGAGTAAATAAAAGCAGTTTCTTTATAGTGTAAGCTGTTTAAAATGAAATTACATTTAAAATCCACATCGTATACAAGTTAATGGCTTCTAGTTTATTTCAGATTATTACAAGATGCAAGTTTCTAGCAATATATAATTAATATATTATATAAATATAATATATATAAATATATATATAAATAATATATTATATATATAAATATATAATTAAACAGGCTAGTATAGATCAGTTCTGTTAATAAGCAGTCCCTGAAGCCTTGTACTATAGAACCAGAGAGGAAGAGTAGTTTTTCCTTGTGAACGTTTGGAAAAACGCACATAAAACGCCAAAAGCTGGCTGCATTCTAAATTAAATTTTGAGGAAAATAAGATTCCCAAACCATAAATCTCAGGACTTCTGAGTACTTCAGTTTATTAATGCTGACTGACTTGCCTTCTGGGTTCGGCCTTTAAGGTATGTTTCCTGTAACAATCAGGCAGTTCTTTGTAACAGAAAGTCTGGATATTCCCCAAGAATCAATCACTTCCCCAGGATCTCTGGGGCTTTAAGGAAAAGGAGTTGGCAATGTTTTGTGACCTTCCAATTTTGAAATATACAGTTCATCTTTTGAGATAAAGGATCATCAAGTCCTCAAAGGCTAAGAAAATCAAAGGTTTTAACTTGTTAGATGAGAGAAAGTTGATCCATAATGAGCTAATGAACATCTGTCCTCAGTTGCTTACCAGTACGTAATTTCTTTGCTAGGTCAGTCTTCATATTATATCCTTGTACGATAGAGTTTTTAAAAGGACTTGCACAAAAGTACAGGGTAGAATAAGAACAGAAATACTGTTAAACTGCTGATAGAGCAAATGGGTGTCACCTCTTAAACATAACTGCATCTATCTTCACATTTCGCTATGACAGAGTGAACTGTCTCTAGCCAGAGCTGCTCCAGCAGCCCCATCTGAGCAATTTCAGCTCATTGCTGACACAAGTCTCCCTTTACTCTGTGGCTATGAATGGGTGAAATCCATATGCAGAGAAGCAGCTTGATAAAAGAAATTGTCCAACAGTTCAGCCAGGCTTCTGGTGAAAGCAATCTGAACATGTTTCTGGTTTCCTTCTCAGTTTGGACCGCACATGCTGAAGTCTACAGGAAAAATGAAGACTTTAATTGAAAAATCTTAATGTATTAAGATCACTACACAAAAGACTGTTAAGTGGTTTTGTCTGGAACCTTTCATGTCGCAAAAAGCATGAGTACGGAGTCGTCTCTCACAACACAGGAAAAACCAATGTGAAATGTAGAATGGAGGCACTAAACATGTTTGTATGTAATTTATCAAGGTGAATAAATTTGACTATTATACTCAGGTATTAATTTTGTATCCAAACCTGGCCTTCTACTCAGACTTATGCGGTGGTTTTAGGCTAACACTAAGTTATATATACAGCATTCTTTGTGTACTGACTGACCACCTTGAAAATTTGTGTACATGTTATAATGATAGTGATACTTCCTTAAGTTAATATCAGTTATTTGAGCTCTAGCTGTAACTTGCACTACAGGGTACAGTTTGATACTGAGTTTTCATATCAAAGTCTTTCTTTTAAACTTGCTTTTAGCAAATGTTTTCCCCCAAAGAAAACCTGAATGCCTTCTGCTGCCTACTGAAAGATAGCAAAAACTTGAACTTGCTGCAGAGGTCGCCTGGTACGAGGCATTTTAGGTAGTACCACATTTTTGTGCAGGCTTTCTCTTTTTGTTTCAAATGAGCTTGCAAGGGTGAGAGCAAAACCTTCTGTCACCCTGTGGCCAATGAAAAGAGTGCAGGACAAGCACAAGTAGCCCTCATTGTGGAAACCAAATGAATTTGAAATAACCAGTAGGAAGAAGCAGAGTAAATTAATGTCAGAGTATGTGTTAAGTGCAAGTTGCCAAAAATATACTGCTCATCTCAGCTGTGCCAAGAAATGCTCATTGGACACCTTTTTGTCCCCAGCTGTCTTAGGGCCCTAAATGGGTTTCTAGCACCTGGGGACTGCGAGCCATTGCCCAGAACCTGTTTTCCAGGGGAAGCCCTTTCAGAGACTTTCCACAAGAGGAATTTGCTGGCAGACCCATACAACACTAGTTCCTTAACCAAGCACCTGTGCTCATGGCTCCAGCCACAGATGTGGGAAGGGCTCAAGCTAAAAGTAGACGCTAGGCTGGAAAAAAACCTGTTCATGAACAGGAGAGCTACAACCAAGCTGTACACTTGAACAAAACCAAGGTATCTGACTGCAGGTGTGAGTAGAAGATGAGTCTGGGTATGTTGGTGTTCCACGCTGATCTGGAACAAGGACAGGTGCCTCATGGAGCATCTGGTTTCTGGGAAAAGGAAAAAGCAGCAACTTCTTAAAAGGCAGCTGAATGGCTTTGACAAGGTTGGTTACTGAAGACAACTGAAGCTTTGCTGCTTATAACTGGAAGGTAGATTGTGCCATTGAGGAGCACGTTTTATGGTATGAAACTTGAAATGGTTTTATTACATGCACAGTGTACTTCCCTTCCAAAACACTTCGCCATCAGCCTTACCACCAGGCCATTAAACCTTTGTGTTCTTTTAACTGCCTTTAAAACACCTTTTTAAAGTTAGTTTTGGTTTCAAGTTTTGTATTTAATGCTCGTATTGCCACTATATAAAATTAAAAGCAATTAAAATAAACATTGTGTATGAGAGTTTTGATACTCTGCAAATGATAGCAGCCAGAGAGCAGGTGCAATAAAGTATAGCTTGCCTTCTGTTATAGTGACTGTTAGTCAATATAGTGACAAATTCCATCTCCTTCAGGACTGGACTCCTTCCCTTGCCATGCAGCAGGTATGACAGCAGAGCTAGTTGTAGAATAGCACAGTGCTGTTAATTATGTTACATTCAAATTAAAGAGAGATCAGGAACACATGTGAAGCTCATGGCTCACCACAAACATGACAGGAAGACACTCATGTAACCATGTCCTCTCCCCTGGTACAACCATCCCCCTCCCAAAAGGCCACAGCTTCCAAGCTGTCTTCTGTCAGAGACAAAATCTCTGCTGAAAGTGTTTCAGCAAACATTACTGTAAATGCTGGAGCTCAAATGAAGGAACTCAGTCCAAGTACATCATCGACTTGTAAAATTCAAGATATTGCTTGACCTATTAGATGAGCCTAAAACACAAGAAACCCCATGTGCTTGAGAAGTGTCCTTCTCAAGCACTGATGCAAGGTGCAGGTAGCCAGCACCCTAGAAACATGAAACCCTGCAGTATGCCTTATCAGTGATGTAAAACTATGGTAAAAAGTGTCATCTACACAAGAAAATGAACTCACAATGCTGCCATCAAATAACTGATTTTAGATTTTGCTGTACCTTAATTTGCATCTTCATACCTGAAATCTTTCACACAATTCAGTCAAATGCCAGAAGCTTCCATGTACAGTGATGGATCAGATTAGAACCAGTCTTTCTAAATCCAGTCTGGTAGGAAAAGGCAGAAGCCCCTTTGCAGGAAAGGTGTCTTAAAACAAAACTGCTCATGTTTTACTCCAGCACCTTGACGGCTATACTGGTTCCTATCAGAGCAGGTGACAGCAATATTGCACAACACTGAAGGACCACAAGTTATTTATAAACATCATACTGACATATTGCTATATACCTACTTATAAACTAATGTGTCATTTTAATGAAAATTAAATAAGCTTGTAAGTAGCCTGTATCAAGTTGCAAAACTCAGATTGCTGTTGAGGCCCTGTTTTTAAACCAAGTCACAATGTGAGTCACAGCAGACCATCAGATACCTTTTTCAGTGTTAGTTTTCAAAGCAGCTGCCAGCTTAGCACATGTTTTATTCAAAAATATCGAAGAGGAATCAGTACTTTTCCACACTTAACCCTACAAATCCATGCAGGCTGTAAGGAAGCTGCAGTCTCTCCACAGTAAGTTACTCTGCATACAGAGCTGTTAGTTACCTGTTTGTTCTGACAGCTCCAACCACCACTGGAAGGTGTCTGCCTTTCAAAGAGAACCTGTTAAAAAACAGCTTTTCTGTTACTGCAGGTTATAACCAAAGCTCAATATATCCCACTTGATCCTTCTCTGCTAAAGTCAGACAACAGCAAGAACTTGCACTGGCAACAAAGGAAGGAAGTTCACCCAGGTTCACACAAATGGTTTCATTACAAATTTATTTCTTTAAACATGGCCACTTTCAGATTAATAATACTACTCCAGGGAACATGAAAGAATAATAAAACAACTTCGTTTTAGAAGGGAAACAATCAGGTAAGTCAGTATTTGCTTTTCAAACAGTAAAAGGCCAAGCTCCAAGAGGCAATCCATTTTGGCATACGAGGACTAGTATTTTCAGATCCAAAAGCTGGCTTAGTTTTACAGTGGAAGCTGACTGCAACCTTAGCTACCTCTCCATAACGCTGGACGGTTGTAACTCAAATGTACAGGAGCATGATGTGAAAAGAGGGTTTTTTTATTAATTAAAAGTTAACAGCAACAGGCACATATTAAAATGAATATGGCAAAGCCTTTACAAATGGCTTTACGCTGAAGCTCGCTCCCAAAAATGGCTGTTGCAACAAACTGTAAACAGAATTAATAAACAGTCTTTTACAATAATAACAGGGAAATACAAATGAACTAAAAGAAAGCACCAGTTTCTCAAACTAGATTACAGTTGTGCTTACGGTACTTAAACCAATGTAAAACAAATTACAAAAATGGAATGTTTTAAGTTTAAAATTAGTCCTTTAATTTTGCCCTAAAAAACATTTTCTGCTTTTCCCATCGAGACCCCATTGTCGTGGGTAATGTTTCGGTAGAGGGAGGAATACGTAAACAATGCACTTTTTTTCATTACCATTATTATTATGTTTCAGATCAAAAACAAATTTGGTCACTTAGCTTTGTGCATAGTTTAAGGCATCTGTAGCAATTTGTTACAGTTTCCTCCCCAGTGTGGCTGTTCATGAAATTGTCACATTCTAAAAGAATAAATTAAAAGAAAATAAAGAGAAAAATAAAGAAAAACTAAAGAACAAAACAAGAATGTTGCCGTTCAAACCCTTCCCGGTGCCCTCCCGCCCTCCCCCGTCCCAAACATACTCACACACACGCACACATACACACACGCTGCAGCGAAAGGGGCATTTGTACCCTTGTTCTGAAGGACACGCTTCCCATCCCACTTTTATTTCAGATTGGCAAATACCCTGAGCTGGTTATGGTGTTTTAGACATTCCACCTTTTTTTCTTGCATGTGCAGTTCAAGTGTACACGAGTGAAAACAACATGCGATGTTCCCACTGCAGAATCGCAATGCAGTTCGGACACTTCCCCTCCCACCCTCCACCCCCCTTTCCCATCCCATCCCTTCCCTTCCCAGATTCAGAAGTGTTTTCCACCGTTAAAAAAAACTTGCATTCCCATATAGCACTGGAGGAAAGCCTGGCTGTGCTCTATGATGAATGCTCAGTTCCCAGTGCACAAACAAAATCATGGCAAATGGGAGGCTTTTCTGGCATCCAAAGAAACACGAGCTGCAGTCTCCGCTTTGATCTTTTTCCTTTAAAAAAGCAAAAGAAAAACAAACCCCCAAGTCAAGTGGTTCCTTCACAGCCATGCGCAAAGGTTAAGTCTAGAACCGATAGTTTCAGAGTACATTTGTAAACATCAAGTCTTGCCAGAGGCAGCAGAGGATGGGCACTTCACATTTCGGTATTAAAATAGGGACTGAGTGGAAGGTATGCTTTGAACACATTTATCCAAGTCTTGCTAAATTCCAAGAAAGTGGAACAATCCATCTCAAGTCTTAGATTTGAAGACTGTATTCCAAGTATCACAAAAAAGAAACAAACAACCCCAAAGCCATGTGGCACAACAAAGTTTTCGTACTGTTCCTCCGAGGCTCAGTCACTGCTGTGCTTTGCATATTCACGGTTCCGAACGAAAACCAACTGAGGCGTATGCATATTGCTCTGTGTTCAGATCTTGCAGGTTAAAAAAATTCTAGTTCAAATGGTCTGTGTCAAAGGAAAACTTGGAAATAAATAATGCTGGCATCGGTTTATCATCTTACCAAAGCCTTGGGCTGGCAAGTATCTCCTTTAATCCAACCGCGCAGATACCAAGAAAGAGGCAGTTTTGTCATGAAGACTGAGGTCAGGACAGTCGAGGTTCCTGAGGTAATATATCTGAGTCCATTTCCTCAAAAGCGGGGTCAACATCATCACCACTGCCAGTCTGCTCCCTCTGCACCCCCTTCCAGCTGGCCTTGTTCAGTCCCAGGTGGCCAAGCATCGTCTGTGACAGCCTCGTGTTGGAAAACCGGGCCCATTCCCCAAACAGTGGTTCCACCAAGTAGGTCATAAACCCTTTGAAAACAAGCAAACAGAGCCAGGTGAAAACAAAACAAACAGAAAAAAGAAATTAAAACACTCAAACCTAATATTTTAAATAATATTTAGTAGCAAAAAATTCATTCTGCTCCACCATGCGTTTAAAAGTTATCTTTACAAGATAATCTCTCAAAATGTGTAAGATTTTACTAGTCATATTATCATAGAATAGTCTGGGTTGGAAGGGACCTTCAAAGGTCATTTAGTCCAATCCCCTACAGTTAGCAGAGATATCTTCAATCAGATTGGGTTGCCCAGAACCACAATGGATTACAAATCAGCCTCCTTTCTCTCACAACAATGACCAAACATAGGAAAATACTGGACAACACTGAAGTAGCAAATCTAAACATCAGCAACTAAATTACACTAATTTAGAAAACCTAGAAGATTTCTAGAAGATCTGGTATCAAACTGCCCCACAGACAGACTGAACTATGGGGGGGGGAATCACAATATTAAGCTGACTAAGAAATACGTTATAGAAATTTTTAAACCAAAAGGCCACAAAACATTTAACACACAAACATTTATAGACACATTTCTGTGTGTATTTATAGTGTCTATTTCCATGAACCAAAAATGCAATGGTAAACAACCAAAACTGAATCTGTCAACTACAGAAATGTATGATTTCCTAACACACTAAATGAAAACAATGCAGCTGACTGAACAGGTCAAGTTTTGTCACTAATTTAAAGCACTAATTTGCACTGTGTTTGTGGTTATATTCATTCTTCATACTTTTAAGTGAGTTCTATTCAATCTACATAAGCAACTTTATTAAAAGTAACCATAAGAAGTCATTTTACTCTTTTAAATCCAAATCAAGCTCAGCCTCCAGGCCTGCCAGTGCAGCCCCTTTCATAAACACTCCATTCAAGGGAGAAATGTTACATAGCAAACTAGGAAAAACCTGCTCCTTGTGACAAAGTGCTGCCGCGCACACAGAGCAGCTACAGCCTTTAGGGAGCGTATCTAAGGGGTACTTGATTCAAATTGCATTCTGAAAGAAATCTACTGAAACACATCAAACTGTGGTTACCAATCTGGATGTTGGCGACAGTTTCCGTCTGTCGGTCACAAAGTGGACTCACACCCAGGTGATACTTTTTTTCAATATCTCCTAAGGAAACAGAAGTATAATACAAACCCTTAAGTCATCACGTCCAGACACAAACAAGAGCCAAACACTACCAGAGATGAGTCCTGCAAGTTGGTTAACAAGGACGGTATCTTGCAGCTGGCTGAATGCATTTATTTCTCTCATCCATCTCCCCAAAAAGCAAGTAGGACTATCAGTCAGGCTAATAGTACTTTACATTTGTCATCAAACAAAAACCATCAAATCGGAGTTTTCCTGAAGGATTAACATACTTCCTTGCAAAACCTCATAGACTGCCACAGAATGACAAATTAAAATCCTCCTTAGCAATAGGGAAGAGCTTAGCCTTCAGAAATGTCTTACTAAAGGCAATTTGTTGTTCTGCTTCCCAATCACCTTTATCTAAGAATAAGCTTCATGTGATTAGCACAAAAAAAAAAATGCAGTCTGTTCCCCATTTGTTGCATCCACGCACAGATTAGCAGGTCTCAAGTCAGCTAAACCAGCCTCAAGAAAGGAGCAGCACACTGAATTAAAAAAATTAATAATCATAGAGAAAATTCACTCCATTTGTCAATTAAAAGCTTTATTAGCTGCTTACATAAGGAATTGGCCTGAACTGCACAGTAACTACACATCTCCTCTCTAGCTCTTACCTGCTTACCAACAGGCCTCACAGCTCAAGTTTAAATATTGAAGACACATGATGAATATAACTTTGTAATTTACTGAAACCACTGGGTAAATTTGAAGTGAGCATAATTATTCACCTGAAGCACCTTTCAGGCTGAGGGACCTACTGCACCACCCATTCCAGGTTCAGATTCTAAGCAGATTCTTTGTTGGGTTTAATAATGCTAACCTTTTGCAAGAAGTACAACCCATGGAAGTAAAAGAAAAATCCCACACTGTAAATCTCTACTAGTCCTAAATATAAATCCCTTTATTTGCAAGCAGCTATGACTCATGGCTGCTCTCTCCACAGTATAAATACATTATGTACCAACAGATACTTCTACTCTTACTTGCCTTGGTGGAAGAACTCCTCTGTCACTTTTTCACTCCATTGCTTACTCAGCTCCCACGTCCGACATGGATTACAAATATCAGCACACTTCAAAGCCATCTAGTATGTTAACATACAGCATTAGATCACCGTTCCCTCCAACAGAAGCATATGTAATTATTTATGTCCTGACAGCAGATTATTTTAAGTTTTGTGAATAACAAACCTACCTACCATTTGTGCTTCTCTGCAAAGTTATGTTCTGTAATCATGTCTAAAAAGTGCTCAGGGAACTATCAGATCTCATGATCATCTCTGAGTAATATGCAAATTCAGGCAAGTCAAAGTATTTTGGGGGCACTATATTTAGTATACTCACTAGTACAGGAGACAAGAAATTCAGAGAGACAAAGTAAGCAAACTGTATTTTCTATTTCTAGCTCCAAAGTTCACGTTTTTAGTAACGGTTTGCACAAGACAACTTCTCATCTGTTTGTCCACTTTCTTTTATAGCCCACAATATGAGCCTAGTAATAAACTTTTCTATAAACCTAAAGAGACTCATGAGGCTTTTGTTTTTAAGGTTTGCTAAACCTCTTCTGTAGCACAGCTGAAACTGATTCACAACAGTAGTGCTTTCATTTCCTGAAATATGTTCTGACAAAGCATTTCACAGTTCTGAGACTGCACTGGAGTCCTCAGAACAACTAAATCTTGTCTTGGCAACAGCTCTCCTTGCTTTTGCAGCTCAAAGTTACCAGACTTACCAACACACATCACTTGGGAGGAGCACTGAGAGAGGGAAAGATTGAAGGGGAGGGAACAACCTTTCTGTAATGCAACAAAATGACTAAAAGAGATCTCTACTTCATTTTGAGAGAAGGAGAGAGCCTGGCAGAAGCAACACTTAGCATTTTAATTGAATTACTTTTGACACTAAAACGCTGTTTTCAAATATATTACCAAAAAGATCACCTGTAAAATGAAGTGACGATGGTTCGGATTCTCTAAACATAGGTCTCCTCTATCCAGATGGGATCGGAACATGGACAGATACTCATTTTGCTGACTGATGTCTGTCGCAAGAATGAGATCACCTATCTGACTTTCCATCAGCTGCCTGCAATTAGTGATACCAAACATTTTAAAAGCATAACAATTAAAAACAGCCATCACTATTTTTACATGTCTTTTTATCATATTCTTTGTTACACAAATACACACATTTGCATTTGTACTATAATCAGCCTTTCCACTGAACTCTTTGTAGTTGTTTTCCCTCTCTGGAAAATTCCTACAACATCCATAGAAATAGCAGGATGTTTCATTAGCTGCATTCAGAAAGACTAAATCAGTTTTTAGCCACTCCCCCCCCTTTTTTCCCTTAAAAATGTACAAGCCAGTTGTTTAAAGCTTATTTCTTGTTCAAGTAGGTGAAGAGTCTATTTTAAACTAAAGTTGTGGTGGCAGAATGACAAAAGGCTGCCAAGTTTAATCCAAACAGGTGCTTGACTATATGAATACACATCTTCAGTGTGCTTACAGTAAATGTTATTTTCCACAGATCGCATTGCACCACAAACTGCTCTACTCCAACAGCATGGTATCCCATGGTACCCAACAGCATGGTATCCAGAAATTCTTAAAATAGATCATAATCTACATTTTGTATTCAGAACTGCAGTAACTTAGCTTGTTTTGCAAGGCTTACTTACTTAAGTGACAGCTTACTTACAACTTCAATTAATCTATGCTACTTTGTTTAAACATACCTGTTTTCTAATGACATGTGTGCAAATAAACCAGACTCTCTCAGCAACCCCACTGCTGATCTCCAGTGATGGTTCTCTAATACTGAGGTATTCTGCAAATGAAAAGGATATTACAGGTATTAATCAATGACTTTTTCTTAAACTGAAGAGCTACAGACTTAAGAGTGGTACCAGACAGTTTCACTGGATTTTGGGAGTGGTGTTTGGCTTTCTTACTGTCACCCCTTCCCCCCTTCCCTCCCCCCTCCTAGGGAGGTTAAAACACACAAATCATTAACAGATTAGGATAGGCTGATTAAGACAGATTGAGAAAGTTGGGGCTGTTTAGTCTGGAGAAGGCTGCATGGAGACCTCATAGCAGCCTTCCAGTATCTGAAGGGGGTCTATAGGGATGCTGGGGAGCGACTCTTCATTAGGGACTGTAGGGACTGTACTTGATAGGACAAGGGGTAACGGGTTAAAACTTAAACAAGAGAAGCTTAGAATGGATATAAGGAGGAAGTTCTTTACTGTTAGGGTGGTGAGGCACTGGAATGGGTTGCCCAGTGAAGTTGTGAATGCTCCATCCCTGGCGGTGTTCAAGGCCAGGTTGGATGAGGCCTTGGGTGACATGGTTTAGTGTGAGGTGTCCTTGCCCATGGCAGGGGGGTTGGGAACTACATGATCTCAAGGTCCTTTCGAACCCTAACCATTCTACAACTCTATGATTCTAACACTTTGCTAGCTTGCACATTTTTTTTTTTATCCCAATGACATGGAAATAATGTCTGGATTCAAACCTACCACTAGCTAAACTGTACTCCTCAGACATTCTCCAAACCTGGCTTTAACAAAGCAACCAATTTTGCCCTTACCTTATATAAAGTTGCTAAGTAATGGTTTGTTTTAATTAGGAAAGGTTGGTTAACGCCTGGGTGATCCAAATCATGGGTGGCAGCTGCTATTAAGCTGAGCAGGACATCCCATGGAGTTAAAGATTTGGAAAGCTGTAAGATAATAATGACAAATGTAATTCTGTTAAAAATGCAAGTGTGCCCATAGGAAAAAAATGCACAGATGTTGCATTTTTGTTTCCTTTTTCAGTAAGTAACAGCCAATAGAAACTCAGAAAATTTTAGTAACATAAAACTAATTCCACTGACTTTCACAGTTATTTCCCCTACAGAATTTCAACAATGGTTTAAGCATTTTTCTTTCTGAATAGGAAGGTTCAGTCTTTTAAAAATGCTGGCCCAGAAAATTCTGCTTTCTAGCTGCTAATGAAAGACTATTCCTAACCAGATCCTGTAAAAGCAGCAGGTTCTTAAAATTAGCTCTCCATCTCATTTACCAAGTCTGTCCATATGTGTCAATTCTGCTTTAAATACAGACTATATTTTAAAAACTATAAAAAACTTTCATCTTTAAAGACACTAATGCTCTGGAAGACTTCAGAACTGTTCAGAATGGATTTCTACTCTTACATAAAATTCTTTTTCAAAGTCTACCAGGCAAAGAACAGAAAGAGGAAAATCTACCAAAAATAAATATTTTTAAGAAGTATGTGCATGTCAATTAACTCAGCATGAAACTGCAAGGACTTATTTTCACTGCTCGTAGCTGTTACTACTTCTGGTTGGGAGGCTTACGAGTTTATTAAATAGAGTAATTAAACCAGAGTACAGTTTCACCTGCATTAAAGTGAAATGCAGCAAACACCCTGTGAAGACAGAAGTTCATATTCCCTGTTGCATTCATCATCTATCATGATTCATGTGCTTATAATACACTTTGGTGCAACAGAACCAGTAGTTGTATGCTACTAAAAATGCAAAGTCTATGCTTGCATCTGAAGAACTATGAAACTTCCATCACAAGTATTAAATAAATAACGCTCAGAGCTTCCAAACTGTGTGCCATAAAAAAAGCTCATCATGTATCAGCTGCACCAACAATTAAACTGAGAGCAGCACTGAGTAACTGAGTTGGAGGAGTGGGCAAAGAGCCTCTTAAAAACACCCATGGATCCAGAACTTTTACCTCAGAAACAGAATGAAGAGATAGGCTATTCAACAGAACCCCAGATTGGGGATCAGCTGCATGAAGGCAGAGAATTCCTCACCTGGCTAGAGAGTGCTACAGTTTTCAGTGTCATACACGAAAGGATTTAGCCCTGAAATTGTCTGACCTCACTTACAGCAGACTGCCAGCAGTCCATGTAGTTAAGAAACAAACACTCAACTCCTTAAGGTCTGTCACACTGCTGTTGTATTAGAAAGAAGGCCAAAAAGAATCCTTATGTCTTGCTATAAGGTGCCTCTAGCAGAAGCATACTATTCATGAACATCAAAGATGAGCAAAGCAAGGGTAACGGTAGTTTCTGGAGGAAAACAACCCAACCACCAACCAAAAAACCCCCACCCCAAATGACTAATACACAAGTCTATTATTGCCAACTGTGACTTGGACTGCAATTCTATGTAAATGTCTTGGGGCAGAGTTCTGCAATTTTAATTTCCTATTCTGGTTCAGCACAAAGTGACACAAAAGATGATGCCAGCTCAGGAGAGAAATAAAAAGAAAAGCATACTGCTAAGTGTAAACCCACAGCCCCAGCAACACAGAGAGTAATTCCCTGCCTTATCTGTGTTCAAAAGGTTGTTTTGTTGAGTTTTTATGTTTAGTTGCTTTTAATAAAAAGATGTGCATATGCACATACGTGTACATATAAAAAATGTGTGTATATGCACATATATATGCATATACATGTGCATATGTGCACACAATCAATTTATATGCACACACACATAAAGACACGTATTTCTGTACGTCCATGTGATGTCAAAGTGAGAATGCTCCCTTACCTTGGGCTCTTTTAAGTAACAGTGCATGGCCTGAGTCACATCAGCAGCATGAACTGCATTATGGTAAGGGTTTTGACTGTGATAATCTTCTTGAACCATAACTGCGGGAAAATAACAAATATCCAAATTTAAATAAAATAACAATTTTTTATGTACCATTTTACATGTCCTTGTTAGGCACAGAAATATGCAATATCACAGGTTACACACACATAAAAGTGTCTAAGTTAATAAATTGTCAGTTGAACCACAACACGGGTATAAAAGATTTTTATGTGAAAAAACAGTATTTCCTAAAAGAAATCAACTACATGTAAAGTCATTTCAGAGCAAAAATTAAACAACTTGAAATCAATATATAACCTGAGATGCTTTTACTTTGAGAACTTCCCAGGAAAAAGCTCCCTTTGATAATCTAGCCTGCCTGAATGTTGAGGCAACCTGAAATACAAAATGGAGATGACACTATATACCAGAAGTATCATGCCTTGAAAACAGACAGGACCAGAGAAATTAGACACTGCCTTCCTGTCATATGAAGTGATTTTCTTTCCCTTTCAGGAGAGTGGTCATGGTAAGCCACCTCTACAAAGTTCAGGCATCTTCTCGTACTCAGGCAAAATTAAGCCTATATACAATTTGGAAAAGAGTATCATTTACATGGTCTGACTAACCACTCCTAGATTCAATATTCCCTATTTAACTTCTTCTTGTCTTTCCTCCATCTTACTGTCTTTAAATATCATAGGTAGAATACTTCAAAGGACATCAACATTAACTTGAGTACAAAGAGTGACAGAAGCAGTGTTAAAAAGTACAGAGGGGGAGAAGATCTGAGGCACAGCAATCAAACTATATTCTAAAGTTTTGCCTGATATGACACATTAGCTCTTTTAAGCAAACCTCAAAAGAACATTTTCTCAGCTGACTACAAGCTCTCAGTCCCATTCAAACAAACATGCCCACAACCTCTTTTCCTACTCAGTTCACAAGCCAGTACCTTTAACGTAATCGTGACTGTAATGTTGGAATGTTACTGCCATGGTATTTGTGAAGAGCTGTGGTTCGTGAGAAGTCAAAATACTTGCAACCATTGTGTAATGTCAATAGTACTCAACATATAGCTGACATCTCATATGGAAAATAACAAAAACAAGCATCTTCAATCTCTATTAGCCTGCATTAGAACTCCCTTTCATCTATTCTAAGTTAAGACTATCATTATCTTTTGATAACCAGTTAACTGATGCAGTCACTCCTAACCTGTCTTTCAAGCACTGTCACTTGCTAAATCTCAACTAACCAGGAAAGAAGGAAGATGAGAAAGACAGAACACACAGAGTTACAACTTAAGTAGCCTCAGACCAGATTTCTATCACAATTTTCTTCACATCCACTGTATCAGCCCGCAGGTCAGCTGATCTACCTTTTTGAAACTGGAAGGAACTGAGTCAACTTTAAAATAACATGAAATGCAAGATAACCGAAATTTTTTTATGGCTGAAAGAACTAAATGATGAAAACAAAAACACTCCCTTCTTTGAAAGAGGAGAAAAGTATTCCAAATGTGATTTCTCTCTTGTTAAATGACAGCTTCACAACCACAAAATTGTTTTCTATGACATTGTGAAAGCCTGCTAAAAGGGACCAGAAACTTCCTTCTGCTGCTCAGTCAAAAAATTATAATAAAGGCATCCTACTTTACAGGAAAAAAGGCAATGTCACAAAAGAACTGAAGGAAGTCTCACACCAGCATCTGTGTCTATGGTACAGGGATGCAGTAAGACAGCTTCTTCAGCTGTGAAGTGACAGTACCATGTGGCTGAAATATTCTGTATCACACATACAATTCCTTCCAATTGAAGCACCCCAGTGCCACAGGCCCCAACATTCGAATAAAATTGTCTTGCGCTCTATGAAGAAAGTATGCCCACAGTACAGTACTTATTTGTAGGAGAGTTTGAGCAAACAAGAGGTAGCATCAAATTGGCACCATGAAATATGGCCAAGCTGGCATGTTCAATATAGTTTGGCATCTCTATAATGAACTTTGGAAATTAAGATTAAAACAGAACGGAAAATCAAAGCAAAGAAAGGAGCTTTCTAGCCTTCCCCAAAAAAAGTGTCACACAACGTCAAATATATTCCTGTGGTTTTTAGATTTAATACAATACAGTATCTGCTACAAAACTACTAAACTTGTTAATACTTGCTTGGATTTAACACGGAGATTTCTATAGTCACAGAAACTTTCAGAGATTGTCTCAATCAATATAATTTAAATCACTGCACAACCTGGACTGCATCAGTATTCTTCAAACTTTATTGCTAAACTGTAACCAGCAATTCAGTTAAGGTATAAAAATGCAGATAAATAGCAATATTCATCATAATAAAAAGCCATATTTACCCAAAAATCTACGAAGTTTCATTGTATCTAACTGGAAGTGTTCAATCAGTCCATGAAGATTAAACAGATGAAAGGTTAAGCTGACTAGACTGTTTCCTAAAAATAAGATGAAAATACTAATTCATTGGAAGCCATGAAACCAGTGACTCTTTCATAAGAAATTTACTATTTCAAACAAATTTGTCACAAAAATTATACAAGCAAATTTCTCTACACCAATTTATGATAAATATATAAATCTTGCTGCATAAGATTCCATTAGCTATCTCCTCTATAGTGATCACCAGTGTTTACACATAATCATAATGCATTCACCAATTTTCCACTGCAAACTGATAGGAGGAAAATGTTACAGAAGATTAAAAAAGCAACAGGCTTCAACATGCAAACTTGTTACAATGGTATTTAACTTTATAAATATCATGATGAATCACAAACAGACATAGAGCTTAAAACCGAATGCAAAAATAATCAGATAAAAAAAAGCTAACCAACACCATCAATCAGCGAACATTATACATATGCTCTCATTTTCATCACCATCTAAACAATTTCTTATTTCACCAAGAACTCAAAAAAAAGTTTTACGTTTCTGCAGGAAATGTATACTACTACAAGCTTTCAATATACTTTGTCTACTTATAGCTATAATATTCTAATCACTTGCAGTGGTAAAACAAGTAAAACTGCAAGAGTCAGAGCAACAGCCTGCAAATGTTTACTTGAAATAACTTGCCCATTTACTCTGCAAACAATATGTAGTGGTAGATAACTCAGTTCTGGTACACTGACTCTGACAACCGTCATTTAGCAGGAACTAAAGAACCTAGCACAGACAGAAACTGAAGTATACAAGGACAAAAAAAATCTGCTAAATCTCACTTACTACTAGGCTTGATATATTTGCATGTGCATGCACTTCCACAGAATAAGATCTGCAATTCTTCAGTCTTTATTAATTTGTTTCTTACAGGCTCATCCTGGGCAGCTCATCAAGCAGTATTACATGCAGTATTCTCTCCTTACAAACTTTCAAGAACAAGACCCCCTGTTCAAAATGCTCTCCGAAAATGACTGTGATAGGATGTAAAATGGATGGCATAGGAAGGCTTCCACTACAGAATCTGTACTAGTAGTGTCTAAAATGTATTTGAAAAAAGTGCATTTTAAAGGTAGATAAGGCCTCTTATAAGAAGGATGGTATCAGATTACTCCCATCTAATAAAATAACAAAATAAGCTATGCTTACAAAAAGTTAACTTGCACAAATAGCTTTTTCTCATTCAGTTATCTAAAGTTTACTATCTCTATAAACTTTCTATTAAAAAAAAAATTCTTCCTGTTTTCATTATTTGTATCAATTTTCTTATCCATTTAAATCAAACTGCAAAGATACTACTTTTACATTAGATTAAGCCAAGCACCCCTTCAACAAAACAGGAGAGAAAATGACCTTTTGGCACCACATTTTTCTTTCTGAACTTTGCCTCTTTCTGCTGACTTTAAGTACTCTAACTGCATCTCTGCTACCAGCTCCATTTGACTGATATAAAACCTCCATGAGCTGCCCTCCATTTGCATTCCACATTGGCACAAATGTCGCCATGATGTGGACTCACTCATCTCTTTCCATTCTATTAAAAATGCAGCTTCCATTGCTATGATTATAATACAAAAAAACTTCACCCTACCCACTGCATCAGCCCTCCCTACTCTTTTCCAACATATTTATGGATCTCTTTTCTAACTGTCTATAACATCATACTTCGATTTTTTTTAACAACTGCAGTAGTTCCTACCACTATTTGTAACAGGTGCACAAAACTAACCATGATAGTCTCTTCCTTTTTGTATTTTGTGCAAGCTATGAGTACAGCTACTTGTTTCCTCAATTCCTAATTCTTTAGGTATTCTATTCTAATTATGCATTCAAAACAACACACATTCTCATTGCACTAGAAAGTAATAAAACTATTCCAACATTTAATTTAACAGAATACTTGCTCAATACAAATGACCTTTTGAACACAACCATATAAATTACCAGCAATCCATAATTTTTTTTAAAAAAAAAACCACAACAGAAAGGACTAAGTTTATATCAATATATCAAATTACTATCAGAGAACAGCAACCTACAAAGTACAAGAAAGGCCCTCTTCTACAAATCAGTCATTATTACCAGTGCTGACAGTAGCAGTATTTTAACAAAGCACACTAGATTAAAGACTATTAAATCAAAAAGTACTGCCTGATGAAATATGTGCTTTTAAGTGAACAAGCAATCACATACTGCAATGCAACAGCAATATAGTTATGCTAAGAGATAAACCACAAATGAAACGGCAAAAATAAACTCACCATTTGTCAGTCTATCAAAAAGAAAAATATCAAAATTCCAATTTCCAACCTTCTCCAGCATACACTGAAAGAAAACACAAAAGCTGTCACTTTTTTCCTCAATATATGTCTATCTTCCTGTAACCCAGAGGAGTAGTTAAGATTTCAGAGACAGATGCAAGTCTTATGATTTCTATATACAAAAAATAGTACTGAAAGAATAAATTTGTCTGATAACTGAAAAACTTCAAAATACATGTTACAAGTTTAAAAGCTGAAGAAAGCCGAGAAGTGACTTGACAGAACTGGTTGGTGATTTTCCCTTCATCCTTCAGTCATTCTTACAAGAAATAAGACACAATTTAAAACCTGGTTAAAACCAGAGACAGTATGACAGAATGACTGTGCATTCAGACTTTTTTCACTTCAACTTTTGCAACGAGCTAGGGAATTATTCTCTGTGTAGTCATTCACCTAATTTTCTCTCTTTCCCTTGCTGTTTATAGAAGTTATATATATATGCTTTACCAAACATATGAGCTTTTAATTTTTTTCAACAAAATGGCTTTTGACATTCTACCGCACTGAGCTAGCACTTCTTCACAGCTGCTCCACATGAACTGCTCTTCCAGCAAGAAGGATGAAGAACAGCAAGGAGCCAACAGTACATGAGCCCTCACACCAGACTTCAGCAGTCACAATCTTTGTCTCCCCTACCGCTAACAGAAATACCTGTCTAGCACATTTCACAACAGCTACTTGCCCTCTCCTATTCTCATTAGATTGTTTTGTGATCCAATTATACATTCTAGCTTTTCTCCATCAGCCATTAAAATCCTGCTACCAGAAGAAACATTAGCATTAACAAGATCTTTCTACTATTAAATTACATGCACATTTTTTAAATCCATCCTCCAGCTTATCAGATTCTTTCTATACTGCAGCCTGGTCACGGTCAACATGGATACGTTCACAGTATTATAAGTATATAGCTTCTCTGTGTCAAGATGACACAAAAAGCATTACATGCATCAGTAAGATGACAGCCTTTGGGATCTTGAATAACCTGAAAAACCTTTGCTGCTCACTCCCATTCAGCACTATCCATCCTCTGACCCCAGTATACTAGACTTTAATCCAACTAGATGGTCTCTTAGTACCACCCATCTTCCCAGTACTTGCTTTTACTACAGCACAGCCGTATTATGGCTATCACACTTTTCTAAAATTGTCTACTAAAGAAGTCAGATTGGCATAATAATCTTCTGATAAATCCATTTACTGTGTTTTACTGAGTTTTCACTAGTAGGTAGTCACTCTTCCAGATGTTCACTAGGGAGGTTAGACTGAAAATGAAAATGGGGCAGAGACTGGGGGGGGGAGGAGTTGTACAAATTGACCCATTAGATTTCTTAAATACAGATACATTTTCCTTTCTTCAGTTTATCTTCAATTACTAAGGGGCATCCTACATCCACTATTTATATATAAACAAACAAATCAATAGCACACTAGCCACACAAGCTCTAAAATTATCCCAGTAAACTTGTGGGTGTTAAAGGAGTTTGTTAGAAAACATTAGAAAATTTTGGCTGGACTTTATTAAGATATATACAAATATATACACACACAAATAAAAACACACATATATAAAAATGTACATGCCTAAAGTGTTTATTTGCTTGCACTTTTAACATGAGATGTAGTTATATACTAGCAAACACTTTAAAAGACATACTTAAAAATCAAGCAACCAACCTTTGCTTGTCCATTATAATCATCATCTAAAATGTTTGAAGAATTTGGAACAGTGATACCACGGAAAAAACGGGAAGATCTCAGGTATCGCTGGAAACTAAGCAACCTTCTCACATTTCTCGCAGACACAGACACCTCGATTTCAGAATTTGCTACAAAAAACAAGAACATAAATACTCTCTCTAAAAAACCTTTACCAAAAAGACAACTGTTGAGGGAAGTTTGGTACAACAAAGGCAATGCAATTTTTGTGTGTGTGTCAAACATTTCAGCCACAAATACAGGTGTTTTTATTAACAATAAATGCAGAGAAAAGCTTTTCTGTGAAGAAAAAGAAGTATTTGTATCACAGCTGAAACTTATCTTTAAGTAACTCTGCTATTGAAAGGACAGCAATACTATGGAAACTGTGTTAAAACTCAGAGTACTACAAAGCTTCTTTTCAGAGAACTGCTCTAACGTATACACATCCAATCACTGTCCCTAGCGAATCGCATAAGATACGTACACCAGCAAAAGCACATCAGTAATTGTGTTGATACAGGAGTTATGAGCAGGTTTTGAGTACATACAAATAACTTTTAACACAGATTTTAAAGCTCAGAAATTCTAGCTTTAGTGGCAAAGTTTTAAATACATTCAAGAGACTTCGGTGCACTTGCAGACCATCATGTTCAGAATCTCTCTTCTGTCAGACAAGTACCAAATTTACCTTCACAGCATATGTAATTCCCTTTTCCAGGGCAGTGAAAACACTATAGAAAATTGGTTTAGCCTGTTTTCAAAGATTAATGTGAATATTTTGCTTTACTCTCATTACTGGTTTATTCAAATGACTGATGCCAGCTTATGTTCAATTCCATTTGATATACTTGAAGTGTTTTAGAAACCTGAAGATCAAACTACACATAGCCGGTTTCTCTGCAATAGGCCAGGTATTTTCATTCTGAAATCTGTAACACCAAGCTTAATCTTCACTTTCTTCTCAGCAGTACCCCAAACAACAGTTTTATATAACCAGCAGTCAATAATCTTGATATTCCCCCATTCTGCCCAACATTAGTCATATGAAAAAAAAGAAAGAAAAAAAGAAAATCTATTAAGTAAGAAAGTCAGTGCAAAGACGCTCACTTCCAAAAATGCAGATCCTCAATACCAAAATGAGCTCACCTTTATAGTACAGACCTCTTGGTCCTTCTAAGAACAAGCCATATTAGAAATTGTGAAAGTAAGCAGTTACAATTTTTGTTGTTTTAGTCAGTCGAAAATATTTTACTGGGAAAGATGTGGTCCTACTAACAACATCAGTTAAAAAACTCAGTGATTTCCAGTGAAAGCAGTTTAGTTCTACAGAAGATAAATCTTTATCCACATAAACTCTCTCCCTGCTGAAGTTTTAATGTACTTTCTGTTCAACATTAGTTCATTAATATATTTATTTCCAAATCTACACTAATAAAGCACCTCTGAACAGAACTTACAATTATACTAACACAGAATATCTAATAAAATGCAGGAGCATTTCACAGTCTCAGCTAACAGCGATTAAAATGACCAAACTGGAATACTCTTTCAGATGTGGCTGAAATACTTCATATAAAGATGGAAACTTCAGTATCTTGATCAGTTATCTAAGGTGTACTCCATATGATAAAGGTTGCTTATAAAGCAACACCCATGAGTAGAGCATGCAAATAGATTCTGCCACACTGCATTACTCTACTAATATTTCTAACCACATCCACTAACATGAGATTACAGTCTGAGCACTGCCACCCTGCAGAACAGAGAAGCAGGGAGCAATACAGCTGCTCTTGTTACATGCTTTGTAGGCTTCAAGTAAGAAGTTTTACCCCTTCAGTTTTGATCCAGTCCTTAAAACTGCATTTCAGAACAGAAGTCATTAGGTTGGAAATAAAATCATATTAAATGGGTATATTTAGGTCATAAAATGATCTAAAATGTCCAGTCACATAGAAAATCTCAGTAAAATAATCATTTAAGTAGGAGAAATCAGCACTCTTCTAGAAGTGCAAACAGTTTTCTTGATCATAAGTACTCTTACAGATCTATAGTTAACAAACACCTGCTTTTGTTGTCATGCTACAAATAAGTCTGTCACAGACGCCAC
Source organism: Psittacula echo (assembly GCF_963264785.1). Classification (NCBI taxonomy): domain Eukaryota; kingdom Metazoa; phylum Chordata; class Aves; order Psittaciformes; family Psittacidae; genus Psittacula; species Psittacula echo. The sequence continues at coordinate 124,663,933 of NC_137737.1, forward strand.
CTGTTAATCTTTGGCAGAACATGCCTGCACTCCACCTGTATTTGTGTTCATAAAAAAGAAAGAGCACTGCTCCAGCTGATGTAATTCAAACAAACTAAAAAGCCTGTTTTATTCCAGCTTTCCTGGTAGCAAAGCTGCTATTACAGAATCACAGAACAGCTGACATAGGAAAGGACCTCTGGAAATCATCTCTGCCACTTAGACCACACTGCCCAGGACCATGTCCAGGTGGCTTTTGAATATCTCCAAAGATGGAGACTCCACGTCTCTGGGCAAGTTGTGCCAGTGCGTGGTTACCCTCACGGTGAAAGAGTGTTTCCTCATGTTCAGAGGGAACCTCCCGTGTTTCAGTTTGTGCCCATTGCCTCTGGTCCTGGTACACTGAATTCTCTTTGCACCCTCCCTTCAGGTATTTATACAAATTTATGAGATCCCCCCTGAGCCTTCTCATCTCTAGGCTGAACAGTCTCAGTTCTTTCAGACCCTCCTAATCAACCCCTTAATCATCTTCCTGACCTTTCATCAGACTCTCTCCACTATGTCCACATCTCCTTTGTGTACTGTAGAGCCCAGACCTGGACAGAGCACTGCAGGTGTGACCTCACCAGTGCTGAATAAAGGGGCAGGATCACCTCCTTCTACAGCTGGCAGTACTCCTTTCATGTAGCCAGGACACCATTTGCTTTCTTTGCAGCAAGGACACATTGTTCAATTTGTTGCCTACCAGGACCCCCAGGTCCTTCTCTGCCGTGATGCTTTCAGGCTGGTCGGCCCCCAGCCTGTGCTGATGCTGGGGGATTGTTCCTCCCCAGGATCAGGGCTTTGCCCTTCCCTTTGCACTACTGTTCATTCCACATGTTGAACCCAAGTTAGGAAGGAACAGCTTGACCTTATCAAGCAACAATTAGAATAACTTCCAAATGAGAAAATACATTTTGAGCCTTGCCAGCCCTCTGCAGTTCCAGAACAGCTAATTCAGAGGGACTACGCCAACCCTGAAAGTAAATTGCTTTCTCTTTAACAGCTAAACATTTTCCACAGGACAATTAAGAATAGGCAAGTCAGATGTGGAGGTTTGACAGGTAATTAATGTAAAAGGGAGGCTGAAAAAGAAAATAGCTAGCTTTCAGGGAAGGGGGAGTGGGGGAGAGGGGAAAAAAAGCCCACATAGATTCTTCAGCTGCAGGAACAGCGATAACATCCATGCATGCGGTTTCCTTTTCCTCACAGATAAATTATTATGAAGGATACAAAAGTCAGCCCCTTTGTGGTTCTGGCAGACCAGCAAAGGCAAGTTTGCAGGAAGGACTGGTAAACTGAATGATACAGTTGTGTGATGGAAACTTGGCATTTCCCTCCTGGTACAAGCAGAAAATTCATTTATATGCATGATTAATATGAGAATGTCAACCTACCCTCTCTCTATCACGAGTCACGAAACGAGATGCTAATTTCAGAGGCCCTACCAAAGCAAGGTTCAGTAATGTATTTATAATGGCAAGAAGATGGTGAAGGATGAAGAATGCATTACATTTGTGCAAGAAAAACCATGCTGCAAAACCATCCCTCCTCCCAGCCCAAACGTCATTTCATTTGGAGCTTTCAGCATGCTAAATAGCTTTCTAAAATCCAATAGTGACCATTTACTCATAAGAAATAAGGACAGTTTAAGGACAAACTAGAATGAGAAAAATAAACATACATGACATTTACAGCCTCGAGAACTGAAACAGAATGAAAGGAAAGTCAGGATATGGGGCTTGTTAAAAAGCATTTACAAGTCCCTTCAATGCAAGAAACCAGATGACAAACTAGGCCTTTGTGCCTAGTCAACAGCAGCTCTCCTACAACATTCTTCTTCTGTTCTTCACTCTTCGTGACCCACTTTCAGTTACAATATCACCTATTTATTACTCCTGAGATTTCTTTTTTATTATTAAAACTATTATATTCTTGTTTCTAGATATTTTAAGTGAGATGCTGGTATTATGAAAAAAGTCTCTAAGAAAAAAATGAATAATTCTGTTTACTAGCGTCAGTTATTTTGCTACAGTTATGCAGATACAGCAATAAAATAAAATCATGCGAGTTGCCTTCATGCAACAGATTTCATCTGTATTCCAAGATACTTATTTTAATCTCTCTTCCCACTCCCAATCTTTTAAGTGTGCTATACTTTATGAAAACCTAAAAAAAAAAAAAAAAAAAATACAAAATAATTTTATCACATCTCACAGGGACATTAAATATTTATTTTTCTCATGCTGAAATAAAAATACAAAATAAGACAAGTGACAATCACTTACAAAATCATAATATACCGACATATTTATTCCCTGAATTTCTGCCTCTTTCATATTGCAAGGGCAGACAACAAAAGGAAGAATGATAACTTAACTACGGTTTAGTTTATCTTTTTATTAATAGAAACATTAAATTGGAGCAAAAAAGCTTCAACTTTCTTTTAATGTAAAGATAAAGACTCAGAGCCTCTGATGGGGTCCTGGTCAAAACAGGGCTATCCAGCATAAAAACTGAACACCCATTTCTTCCCTGCTACAGCCCAAAAGGTAAATAAGAAATTATTCATGATAAAAATAATTGAATTTTGTTATTACCACCAGAAGGAGCTTAACTGAGGATCTCAGAATCACTGCCACTAACAGAAAAAGGAATTACACATTTGCGAGAATCATAGAATCATAGAATAGTTGGGGTTTTCTTATGTTTGAACGTGAAACCAGAAATTTTAGGTGCACAGGTCCACCAGAGGAGTTTTTTCACAAAAATAAAAATCAAGGAAATCTCTTCTTCTCTCTCACAGAAGTAATCTCCCACAATTTTTCCATGTTCAGACCAACTACACATTCATCATTTTTACACAGCAAATACTATCTCCAAACCTGACATATCTGAGAGTTTCCGCTACAGGTGAATATTTTAAAGAAATATTCAATTTCACATGCCAATTATAACCGTATTTCTAAGGTCTTCCACGATACAAATCATTCTCTATTTATGCATCACCTGAAAGCATTACTCAGCATTTCACACCACTAGAGGGACCCAGCAGCATTGTAATTTCACATCCATTCCCATCAAACCGTGAAGAAATGCATTACAATAGATCTGTGCACATTTAAAAACAAAAATAAAATTAAGTCCTGTTATTCAGCTCCTTACATTTTCCACTCATGATTTGTATTTTAAAGTACTTTTAAGAAATTCAGTACTGAAGTCTTACATAAAACTATGATTTTGTTTGGAAGATATAATTTCAGCAAGGATTTTAAGTTATATATAAAGACTACTGGTGTCTTAATTACCTTCCTTAGAACCACTCTGAAGCCCTGCTTAGCTTCACTTTAAGGCACTATATCCCCTCTTCTGCTTAAAATAAAACATTAAGCCAGACTGTTTCATTTTTCATGTACCATATATATGTATTTATGCATTCATGCTTCTTTTTCTTGATCACCTGAAAATATGCTGTTGAGTTAAAGTTTAGTTAAATAAACATCGGTTTGCATGTGTCTTCTGACCCCACTGGAATCAGAAAAATGTGTTAAGTTTCAACAAACTCTAATAGCATCACAACTTAAAAAAAAAAAAAATCTACCATTTTTCAACAGATCCTCCCTAATGGAGGGCAACTGCTAGGCAGCACCAACACCAAAGATAACTCCTTTCCTGAAGGGTCTTGAAAAATTAAATATTGCATTAGCAAAGTACAAAGCAACCGAAGGGTAGAATAATTCAGGCTGGAAGGGACAGAAGAGAAAGTCTAAAAGTCCTTTGGTACAATTCTCTGCTCAAAGCAGAGCTAATTTGAAAGAAATTACTCAAAGTGCAGCAAATACATTACTTCAGTATGGATTAAATGCTAATTCTCCAGTGGCACTGTAAACCACTACACAGCAGCAGAAGGGTAAAGAAAACACTGTGAAAAGGTATCTAAAGGATTCTACTTATACAGCTCTCGAATTTTGGCTCCTTTTAATATTTCTGTAAACACCTCAGGAAGGATACAAAATCAAGTGAATTGAACAATGCCATTCCTGTACTGAACTGCATAACATTTTCCAATTATCTCAGGACTACGAATTAGTATATACAAGACATATTCTTTTCCTACCAATTTACTGAATCATAACCCCAGCAATCCTGCAGTTGTGTACTTTTTTAAACCTGAATCCACCCACCAAGCAAAGTAAATCTGTAGCTCACAACATAGTGTGAACTAACAAACCTCAGGGAAGCAAAATATTTAGTAGACTATCACCAAAATACGCATATATCCCTCATAAAAATGGGTTATGCTGTGTTAATCACGATACTGAAGCTTTTGAACAAGTACACAACATAATGGTTCAACTCTTTTCCCTGAAGAAGGATAATGTATTCCAGACCATCACCAAATCCTTCACTCAATGTCTTCTAAGAAAGCACTGTTCTTTGGTAGCCTAGAAATCTCTGATTCTACAGTCAGGGAATGACAGAACCATCAAATAATGCTTTCTGGCTACCTTTCCCCTGAAGAAATGAAAGAATTCAAAAGTAACACATCATGGTTGACAGAAAATTAATACCCCTTAAAAGTCTGTATGACTGTCAACACAAAAATCAAACCAAACGCAGAGATTAAAACAAATGAATTTTCACATGCTTTGTGCCAAATTGGCCAATTTTTAACAAACAAAAAAAAAGCCTTTAAAAATAAGGAACACATTGGAAAGGCTCAAAACAAGAAAAAAAATGGAACGTGACTGTGTCTTCTTCTAAGGTCAAATGTACCTCAGCAATAAAACACTGAGTAAGTTGTAGCAGAGCAAGATTCCAGAGCACACAAGCTTGAAAAGAAGTTATAGGTAAAATAACAGTATAGGATAGCAAAAGGAAAATAAATACAATTAAAATAAAATTAATCTGTCCTGTATTCTTAATTAGAAGCTTCTACCCTGAAATCTTCCTTAAACAAGCTCACTTTTTACTTTATCTTCACTGCTTTCTTTTGGTCACAGCTGTATTTAAGACATTTTCTGTGACTTCTCCTTGTGTGACTGGATTCTCCACACTAAACCAAAGTCAAAATTCCTCTCACATTGAGGAAAACCATCTATTTGAATAATCTGGATTGTGAATAGATGGCAATTTCAGAATCCATCCTTCACAGAAAGGCAGCTTTTAAACAAATCTCTTGAGTACAAGCTTTTCACTCCTCAGTGCTGGCATTTTCACAGAGAAACAAATACTTCATTCAACCTACGACCACACAGAAATCTTCTTGCATGACACGATTAATTCTGAAACTAACTCTTCACAGTAGACTGTTGAACAAGACAGACAATTATTCTTAACCAGATTCAGTTAGGTAATTCCTCTATTTTCTTGAATATAAAAAAGGGGCATTTAACTTCACCTGGACTATGCTCATTTTACCTTAACCTCTAGATAGTATTGTCAAAACCATGATCAGGTGCTGCTACACACAGATTTCCCAACTATTTAAGGCAATCAATTTGGATCTGAACTTGTCTCCTCTTTGACTTCTGTCCTCTCACCCAAGGAAAGTCTAAATTCATTGTCCAAGGTAAAGCTTTTCCAATGATTTGTAAGCAGAAAAAATGGAAAGTTTAAAGCAACACTTGCAAGATGTAGATGCTGACATCTTTTCAAGATCTCAGAGTAGCATGCAAGATGTTCTGTGAACTGTGATTTCCAAGTAAACAGTCTGAAAGTTGTATACCAAAGACAAACTTCGGAATTTCTTCATCTGTTTGCACTCTTCAAGAGATTTATCCATCATCTATTAAAGTCACCTAATCTCTTCCTTTCTCTGCTTAAAAAGCTCCACATACAACTAAGAACCACTTTTCAACGAAGTCTTAAGTTCCAGTCACATCATTCTGTCTCTTACGTGAAGGACTGTGCTGTAGGCAAGCAGCAATTTGATTCAAATTTGGGTCATTCCTAAACATTTACAGAAACATACCGATTAACTCTAACCCCTCTGTCTTCAAAGATATTTTAACTCACAAATATGACATCTGGTTATCTATAAAACACAAAAAAGCCACACGTTGGCAACATCACCATCTCCTCATAGAAGCTCAGACTAGAGTGACACAAGAGAATTCTACAAACCTTTTGACAAGATCTTATCTGTTCTGGTACAGACACAACAGGAAAAAGCAAGAAGAAAAAAATGTTTCCTCTCCACAAAACCAAAGTATTTGGTTTTTATCCGGTTCTCCCAGACTATATCCAACAACCCTTTCCTAAAAAGGAAGTCTGAAAGCATTAGATTTGTATCTTTTTAAGACACTTCTCAATATTTTTGCTGTTATCTAATGATTCACTTCAGCTTCACTTTATTAATTTTGGCTTCACTTCCTCACTAAAATACACTGTATAAAGCACTGAGCACGTTTGCTGGTTGTTTTGGTTTTTCAGATGAAACAGTGAGTTGACTGGGGCACATCACATATTCTTTTGTTTGTTCATGCCATGCAAACATAATCGAAGTTTCTAAAGGGTATGTGTGTGTATATATACACACAGACATGCATATAAGAAACAACAGACTTTACTGACAACCTTTCAACAGCAAGAAAACAAACCCTAGTTTGCTAGCGCTGAAAAAGGAAATATTTTATACTGTCATTTACCAGTTCCTCTACCAAAGATTTTGGTTTGTATTAGCTTTTACCAACATACTCTGTCTACGCTGCAGACTGAATTCCTATCTGCAATGTTAACGGTCATCTATTTGTAAAGCAGCAGAAGGCAAAAGTGGTTATAACCATTGCAATCACTTCTTCAGTAACTTCATCGAAAACCAAACAGCACATGCTGGGTGGTGAGACAGTAAACTGCCAAACTCCTTCCTTTTTACCGACAAGTGAAAAAGTAGATCCAGTGCCTTATATTCAAATCAACATTAATGTGTATGCAATTTACTGTGCAACTGTGAAATAGGTACATCCACTGAACAAAACCAGACCGTAATATTTAAGGTAAAAAATTACTTCTGAGGAAGAAAGTTATGTGGCTGCTCTTTCCTCTCCAGAAATGATGGCTTTGAGCTGCTAACACGAGTTTATGCCCATGGTCTCCCACACAGACATAAACAACAGACCACAGTAACAGGAAAAACTACTACTTGATGATGTCCTGATGTTAATCAATTAACAGACCAACACGAAGAATGCAATCCTGACTTTCCCCATGCATTCGGAAGCAGTCTTGTTGAAACAAAAATTTGTTTATTCCTCCTGGCTAGTTCCTGCAATCAGCTATAAAAATGTGATTTCTGGAGTAACAGATAATATAGTAGGAAAAACTATCACCCACAGTCTAATCATCTGTCCATTCTGCATTTAATAACCCTCAGATATGACTCCCATACCTTCTGTAGTAACAAAGACATTTTCCCAACAATAATTTTAAAAGTCTAAGAAAGATTTAAAGATTTTCAAAAGAAGTTACCCTTGGGAATACTTCTAGCCAATTTAGAAACTTGAATATTCATGTGCCAATTACATAACTCTGGGATGAAGTTGCAGACACTGAGCTTGCAATCCTTAAGAAGAAACAGAAGTGTCTTTAAGAACTAATTGCTAACAAACTTTACTTTGGTAACACTAGGTGAAGGGGGGAGTAAAAATAGTGCTATGAAACAGAAGTGATCACTGAAAAAAACAAAACATCAGTAGCTTCCTGAAAATAGAATAACGCAGTTAGAATTCAGTACTCTCCAAACCTACTAATAAGACATTGGGTTAACAGCCTATTAATGAAATACTAGAAAAAGAGAACAGGTCAGCAGATTATTATGCTGGACTTCCTGAAAGACATTTAACTTCTTCACAGAACACTACTGACGAAAAAGGAAAATAATGCTTAACGAGAAAAGTTAGCTAAGCAAAATACAAAATGGCAATAATGCTTCAACACTGTGAATGACAACCAGCATGTAAGTCATCTGCAAAACAGGTAACCTATGATCAGTGCAAATTACATAGAACCACAAGTAAAAGTCCCAGAAGAAAGTTACAGTGAAACTTTACAAACACCATGAAGGAAGCACATCCATACATTACTGATGTTCAGTATGCAGTTGTGGTGGAGGGGGAAAAAAAGAAAAAGCCAACATTCAGATGGTTTAGTCTGCTTCAGCTGCAGAAGAGACCCTCTTTAGTCCAGTTTTGCCCCAAGCAAAGAAGTGTGGGCTGGCTCAACTGGCTCCTCTCACATGCTGCCTATTACTCATATGGGTGAACATTTTTCAGTCGTGTAGCTCTATGTGGCAAAATACTTCTGGAGTTCCAGGGGGAGGGTAGGGAGAATATCCTAAAAATGAGGTCAAATCTGATTCCCACAACCTCTCTCTACCTGCAGTCTGATAGTACGATATGAAATGCTTTTTGCTTTAAACAAGTAAGGAAACAATCAGCCTGGCAGAGAAAAAGAGAACATTTTACTGATAAAAAAATAAATCTGTAAATGCATAGTCTATTGATATAGTGAGAGGTGGGGCTGAATTCCTCGCCAACTTTGAAAGAAACTCCACAATGCAGCAGGAGCCTGAAGTCAAAGAGGAAGACTGCAACAGGCCACAATCCTGAAGTGCAAAAAACTCCAACTATAACATGGCAACTCTGAAAATTGCCACAGCAGCTGACTCGAGAGGGAAGTTACAGCCAAAGAATTTTTTGGGCCTCCTAGCAACATTCTTCACTGTCATCAGACACCACAGTTGATGTTGCGAAAAGTTGGTGACTGCCTGAACAAGTAGGGGCACGAAGAAAGGGTGTGAAAATCCTTTTCCTGATTAGTCATGATCTGCCTGATATACAATCATCAGGATGGGAAGAAACAGTGTAATGAGTACTCATAGAAAATAGTTCACTTGACAACAGTAATAATACTATACATTGACTGCCTTTTAACAGGTAGCTCTTTTAATAATTCTGTTAGTATTTTACCGTATCAGCATGAAATGCCACATATATATATACAAAAGACAGTTATGCATTCATAAATTGTGTGCTATTTCTACAGAGAATTTTTATTATACTCAATAGAATTATCAGGACTTGAGAAGGAATTATTATCTTTATCGAAAAAATTAATACAGCATACTCTTCAAACTTTGTTTTCTCACCTATTTTATGAGCTAACTTTTGAATGAGACAGTTCAAGAACTTTAAATTTAACTGGTGATCTATTTTTAAGAGTAAGTTCATTTAAGATCAGAATATTAATTAGACCAGTTTCTGCCACTCATTTTTATAATAAAGTAATTACAACAACCACACTTGTTACCATGAAGTTTTTCTAATTCTCTCCATTCCATTCAGAATACTTGGAATTGTGCTGATACAATGTTGGTATAGATAATTTATGACACTTAATACATTAATATTATTGGCATAATTTAATTAAGACTTAAATCCCCTACATTTTTGCTGCGTGTATTGACTTGGCGGTTTCTGCAGCTTTTATATTACAACTCTGACATATTTAGTTATAACAATATAGATGTAGTGAAAAAAGTGAAATTATCTGAAAATATTCTTCTTGCACTACTTCTGAGAAAAATGTTTCCTAAAACACAATCAAAACAATTTAGCCTCCTGTTTTCTTACCACACTTGAATCTTTATTTAAGATTTGTCTATGTCAAAAAAAAAAATTAAGTCCTAGCTACACGTTTGAGTAAATGTAATGTTAATTGATTACAATAAGGTCAAAACTCACTGACATCTATGTTGTGTTTAAAAGTCATCCTGGACTAGGCCCTTCTGCTGCTTTATAAAAGCAGGAAAGTGTTATTCTTAACCGATTGTGCCTGCCAAGAACTCGGCACACACATCAGTGGCTGGATATAAGATAATCTTCATTTCCACAGGGACTGAATGAGTCTAAATTGAATGAGTTTAAATTATATTTTTAAACCCAAAAATTTAGCAGTGAAGATTTTCTTCTTCTTTTTTTTGTAATTAAGTTGCATGAAAGATTTTCCTATGTAGTATAAAGAATGGCCTTGCTATATGAGCTGCTAACTTCATTTTTAGAGGCTTAGTATTTGAAATTAATGGAAGCCTTTGTTTATTTGTCATTTATCTGCTTTTAAATACTTACAGTGAAAAATACGGAAATCAATGTATGGATGAGAACCTCTTCTCTCTGTTTCAAATCCTGCCCGACTTCTTACTCGCACATCTCCTAGAAACAGGGTCAAGAGTGAAATAAAAGTGTGGAAGAGTGGCAGAGATAAAATGCAAATGAACATAGCCTGGAGGGGTAAAGATTCATGTACTTAATGGAGGAGAGTTATTCAAACAATAGGCCTACTTCAATGCTTTTGTGTTTTAAAAGGTGAAATTCAAAACAAAGTTTGAAGACTTGTTAAACATGCAATTGCATGCTTTCTTGTCAAAAATCTCTCCTGCCTAAGCATATGTTGCCAGAAGCATGTGATAAGCATTCAGATGAAAGTAGGAACAGCTTGCTACACCAGTATGGTAAAAATGCACCTTAATATGACAGGAAACAAGAACATTAAAAGTTGATTTGTTCCTCAGTAACACACATAAAACGATAACATTTGGTATAATACAAAAAAGATTCAACTTCTACAATGGTAGCTTTCAGCAAATAAGCCAGTTACACTATGGGTTTATATTACAGAATAGAATATTTTCCCACTAGCATTTACTTACTTGTGCTCAGCTGTTTGAATATTACACAAGAGCCTATTAAAATACCAAAACTCAGTATTAAAATTTTATCAAACTATTTTGCACTGCAATTAGCTTACACCTGAATCTTTTAGCATGCTAGTTGATTTCTACTTATGCATATTACCAACTGAAAGCTGATCAGTATTCTTTCATTAGGCATTAATGCATACGAATACAAGTAGTTCACCTGGATTAAAAGCTTTCACTTAAAATCCTTTAACAGTTACAAATTTGGGCAAACCTTTTGAGGATCAAATGCAATAATGTTTCCCTCCTCAAATCCTAACAAAAAAAAAAAAGTAATTTAAAATGTGATAATGTTCTGGTTTGGAATTATGAAAATCCTTCAAAGGTAGTGTTCTCCTCTCGTCAAACACAGCTTTTTTCATATGACTCAAAACTAAGTACTTAACTCCAGGAACAAAGACTGATTTTGTAACAATAAAATATAGTGATTTAATTTACAGAAAATGGTAACAGCTTGAGAGTGTAAAAAACAATGCTCCAACGTGGTGATTTGCAACACCGAAGCAGGCAACTAGTCAGAAAACAGCTAAAGATACTAACTAAACATTCAGTATTATTATTTTAATACTTAACAGGTATCTGTCTAGAGATACATATCTATTAACACTGCTATATCTATAGTGACACACTTCACTTGAATGTTATCTTGTGAGACACGCTGGAAAGACCACAAAAAGATAAGTTGGCCCAGGGCTCCCCAGATGAGTCTGAGTTTATGTATCAGTAAAAACATACCAAATATGTGGTTTTCAGTTACTACCCTTTGTTTATTTGAAACTGAAAACCTTAACAGAGCTGCTAGGGAAAGTAACCCAATTGCTACCTGTAAATATTATTTCTCAGACACTTGACAGTGTATTACTTATAAAAGTTTCAAGCATTCATCTGAGCAGAGTGCAAGAGGCTTGTCTTGTTCCAGGCAATACAGAGGCAGCAAATTGTAGAACTCTTCTGCTAGGCACAAGCAACTGATGAATATTATTTACAAAGTAAATTAAGAAAAAGGAAAAAGTGAGAATACTTTGGAAAAGAACAGGCAAATGCATTAGTAGCTGTGTATGAAAATATCAGTATACATGGAGGAAAATGCAACTTTCATTACCTTTCACCAATATTTACCTGGGAAATCACTCATAGCTGCAGCTGTGTGAATGAATTCACCAGCTGACTTAAAAGAAAGAGTTTGAGCTAATTTTTTAGAGAAAAGGTGATGTTTAGTTTTCAGGAGAGTTTTAACATTCCAGATTTACTAACCATAAAGTGAACTAGCAAATAGTTTCAGTTAGTGTAAACTAGATTTTGGTGAACAATTTACTTGTCCAAAGTGTCAAGAATAGGAAGTTTGCAGAAGAATACCTTAAGAGTAACAAGGAATTCTTCAAATAGCAAAACAGGTTCATCTGAGAACTGATATCTTGAAAAATTCTGCTTTGCTCATTTACTACTAGTCTAACAGTGCAGACAGAATATCAGTATCCATGTTCCCTTGAAATGCCTGCAGTGTTGCAGACCTTGAGTAGGAAAACAAGAAAAACTGTCTACAAGTAAAATGCAGAAGTACAATTAACTACACTGCTTCAAACAGGAATAAGTAGAATATCTATTTACAGGAATAGTTGGCCAGAAGAAATTATATACTAAAAACAAAGGTAAAATGTGGTATTTAAAAAAATAAATAATATGGATTTATTCTGGAAAAAGATATCGCTTTCACAGGACTGGAATTTATCACAATAAACAAAGTAAAAATTCCTATTAGGCCAAATCAAAGGCATAAAAGCTGTCTCCATTATCACTGTACAGAACTACTGCATTTTTCAAGATTTCAGATAATAAATGTGCTTGGAAAAAATTGGTACGAGTAGAATTTGAAGATACTATCTGAAGTTTCTATGTATATCAAAACATAAAAAGTAATAGCAGCAAACTGGCTATACAAAAGCACATCATGAAATTATGTGCTATCAGCACAGTGAAACTAATCTCTACTACATATGTACAGTAAGTCCCGAAACATCCAGAAATTCTGGAACATCATTATGCATTCACTGTTCATTTAATCTAACCTGCAAAGATCAACAGACACCCAAATGCACCTACTTCACTGTGCTTGGACACAACATACTTGCATCGATTTGTTTAGGAAATCCTGTACAGGGTTTTTGTAACCCTATGACTCTGAAATGACAGAGACATGTTTACCACCATGGGTAACTTTAAAAAAAGGCTGAAGATATTTCAGATGTAAGATTACTTTTATCAGATAAAAGGATACTTGTTACATCATTCCTTCAAACAGCAACAGAATTCCAATCATTATTATAGTAGCTGAAAGATAATTAAAATTCAACAAGAGAATTCTAAAACAAAAGAACTTATGAATAGTTTTCATTCACCTAGGCTTAAAAAAAAAAAAAAAAAAAAATTCAAAGTCATAACAAAATCTTCTGAAATCATCAGGTCACACCATGTGCTTAACAGGTAAACTTCGGGGGGGGGGGTTCCTTAGGGGAACACATTCAAGTCCAGCATCTTAATGACAGTGGACTGGAATTCCAGGAACAATTCTCTTCCTCTGTAAGAGTTTCTGTGAACTCTAAGAGTCAAAAAAAGATTTAAAAACCATGAAGCCTTCATTTCAACAATCTTATTTTGTGCACAACATGACAAAATAGCTGCTGGCAGAGTACTTCACTAATCTATTTCTTTTTTCCAGAATAGTTCTAGGTGACCAGGATTGCTTGCATTTTTAAGACAATGGCCATACAGGCAGAAACTCAATTGAAGACTGAATAAATACTGGAAGAACAAATGCAAGAGGGAGGTCTGCAGCTACAACTGAAAACTGAAAAGGAATCAGGGTTGTAACAAAACTTACCTTGAGATAGATTGTTTGGTTCCTACCCCTCTCTCAAGATTCCTGCTCACACCGCAAGGACAGCTCCGATACTTACGAGGCAGCTGAAATGCCACAGCTGACATCCCTGTGCCTTAGGGTTACACAGCACATACTTTGTGCTACCCTAATACTCCAGTGTGGCACAGTAACAATGCAGCAGCTGCTTGTGGAGCCGAGGCCTTCTAGAGCAGGGGCAGAGATCTCAGAGATCACAGAAGACAGCTGGGAGCAGAAATTACTTCAAGGTAAACCACCCAAGTCAAGGCCATGAAGTTGTGAAGAGCAGGATTTCCAGACAGAATTACTAGCTTCAGAAATTAAAGTTCCTATTAAATTTGTTGGAGAAATAGATGACAGGTCAGCCGAGTATGCTGGAACTGAAGCAAAAGGAATATAACATAACTGCTATCAGAGAAGAGCGTGCACCTCCATTGCACAGTAGCTTGCCTCCACTGTTTCCCATTTGAAGTGATGAAGACCTCTAAAGGAGGGTAAAATGCTCCAGTTTAATTTCAGAGGTGCATGTTCCCCAATACATGTAGTCAAGTGCCCCACTCTTTCTAACCCACGAACAACAGCAAAATTTTCAGGCAATACATAACAGCAAGAAAAAGAAACCAGAAAAATAAGGAAGAGAAAAATCAAGATTACACAGAAGCACTTACAAGAAATTCTGAGAATTCCTCATAGTTGCTGAGAGAAGTAGCTGAGCGAGGTGATGCAGATATATTAGCCCTCCCAAGGTCTTATAAGAAAAATTCTACAATGCTGCATCTGTATCTATACTTTAAAATAGCAAAATAAGCCACTCAGGAATGGCTTAGTGTATATTTTGGGAATGGGGTATGACAGATGAGTCATTAGTCATCGCTGTTTGTTTATGTCGACACTGATGAAGACAGCTAAGAGTTAGTTGTTTATTTGTGTGCGCCTAAATTTTGATCTTTTAAATTGAACCTTGAAACACCACCATATCACAAGAATTTCTCTTTACTTTCTCTTTACTTGGTGCAAATGAATTTTCATTGTATTCTCACTAGAATAGCCTGAAAATGCTGAAGGAAGCAACTCTACAGCCAGCACAACTAAACAGAGGCAGAAGGAGGTGTCCTAGATATCCTTAGCTTTGTATTTTTGGTCTGCTAAAATAAACACCTTATGGAGGTACATCTTATTACTAAATAGAGTCTGTTTCGAATAATAGCCAAAACCTTTCAGGACCATGCCTAACTTCCCATTAAGTTACAGCTGAGGATTTCTTGGAGCTCACGCTGGTAAAATATACAAAGATAAATAAAAACCAAAACCAAATCCTTCCCAGTACTGTATGGGGAATGCAGTACTTCACATTTCTTAAAAAAAAACCCAAACTTTAACAATATATTCATTCTTGAATCTACTCCAATATGAATGTATCTACGTTCCGATGCATCCAACTGTTCAGCTTTCAGGCTGGTCTTTTTTTACAGTCCATTTACAAATACAACAGAAATAAACCTGCAAATAGCTGCTAACTTGTACAATATAGTGTAGGTAACATTTGGGAAAACAAATTGATCACCAACAAGTGAAAAAGTAATACAACTTTAGCATACTGATTCAAACATCCAATAAGCAATTTTTTGTTTGCTTGTTGGTACCCTCCTCCCCCAGGCCAAAGTTAGAAGAGGTCAAACCTTTAAATGTCTCTGAATAGCTAGCATCACTGAACAGCAATGGATGCCAGCAAGAGCTATACTATTCATACAAGCATCAATCACATAGTCTAAGAATTCATTCCAATGAGAGAACAAGTGAAAATTTAATTTACTTAACATCACATTCTGAATATGTTCTAGTTCTGCCTATAAGAATAGTCAGAGAAAGATTTCAAAATAAATTATTTTTCCCTCAGTTCAGGTGTATATACCAAGTACCACAGGAAGTCATGCTTTGCTTTCTTCTAGATTTACTTGAGCATTACCACAAACCCCTCTGCAGAAATAATAGGCCTAACTACTTCATGGTACAGTTAAACATCTAAAATAGCAAAGAAATCAATTCTTCTCCCAAGAAATTAAGAATTAATTTCCTACAAGCTGGGTTTCTATCATTAGCAGACTAATTTTATAAAGATAAAACCACAGACATGTACTTACAATACCTTTTATTCAAGCATATCAGCTCATTTTAAAAATAAAAACGTATTTCCCCTGCTGTGGAACTAACAGTACTCAATTTGTAGGATTTTGAAGTAGAAACACAGCATAAAATAAATTCAGTTTAAAAGCAAGTATCACAAAATCAAGGAAACAAAACTACCTCAGGCCTGAATTTACTTTCTTGATTTTATGACTAGAGCAGAAAAATAATGTTTTGAAAAAATCCAGTATTCATCCTGAAAAAAGGATGATTAAAAATAAAAAAGTTACTTTAATTTTTGAAATTAAAATTAAATAAACCAGCAGTCTGTTCAACAAACATCTAGAAGCCAGCATTTTCTGTCCTCCTCCTCAAAACCAATCTCCAAAGTAATTACATTCCCTTACCAAAAAATCCTTCAGTAGAGTCACTGCTAGAGTATTAACAACTTTGCAAGCTTAAAAACAAATAAAATCAAAATAACTGAAAAACAAAAATGTGAACATACTAAGTCAAAATTGGATTTATATACACATCTGCATGTGTATACCTACATATATAGGTTATGACTAAATTCATATACATAAACAAATGTGTACACACATATAACTTACAACTTCAAATTCATATAGAATGCAGCTAGGAATTTCTGGGGGCTTTTACACATACAACATACAACCAAACTGAAAAGTCTCAGGGCAACTAAATCTAGCTGATTTACTTGGAGCTGTTTAAGAATTTATAATCACTAGCTGTTGATGTTCATTGAGCTGTGCAAGACATCATGCAAGCATTCATAGTCCATTTCAACATCAAATCATAGCTCAAGATGGCTTAAGCTAAGCGGCATAATTTTGTAGTGAAACAGACTTAAAGTACATACACAGTCCCCATGTCTCTGCACCACCAGCAGCTTCTAGAAGAGGTGCCGGAAGTACTGAATCTGGCAGCCAGATCTGCAAGAGCTTAGAATTTTTCTCCTCCCAACCACTGACCTCATGCTCTTGCTATTGCAGAGGGTCTCCCCCAGGTGCTTCCCCTCCTAATTCTGTTCTTTCATTTTAATTTGGCTTTACCCTTTGTCTAGTGCTACTCTTGAAACATTCTTCAGTAAGTTGACTAAGCTACTGGCCCTGCCATGCATCCTTTCCATTCTCAAATCATCTTCTTGTATTAACAAAAGAAGTATTGTTTAAAATCATATCATTATTTTAAGAACACTTTGAGCATTTCATAGCCTCAGTGTTGCACTTTTAAAAGTGTATGGTAAATCTCACACAAATGTTCTTTAAGCTATGGTTTTACCCACAAAGTTACCACGCAGAGCTGAAAAATTCCATTACAGAAATAAAGCTCAATCATGAGTCACTTGGAAAACTTAAAATTCTACCAAACATGTTCAGTTGATTGTAAGATTTATATTTTTTTTCATATAGAAGTAAAACATCCAACAACGGTTAACTCAAAAAAAATAAAAAAGGCAAAGGCAAACAACCAAAATTCCAAAGTCACCACAAAAGAACCCAAACTCTTCTAAAGAATCTAACCAGAATATTATGGAGGAGAAAGGGAACAACAAGTTTAAAAATTCAAATATAAAAAAACCACTTTTAAGCAATCATAAACAATAGAACTTTGCAATATAGGAAGTACCACACTTACCTAGCATACGAATGTACAACGCAGTCTGATCAGAGCTGTCATAGGAAATAGCTCCACGTCTCTGAAACAAAAAAAGTGTGTTTTATGCAAGTTAGAACTGAATAATTTTTAAACTGAAACGAAAATAACGTCTTCAATTAAAGACATTCCAATTTAAATGTCAAAATTAATTTTTGACATTTGAACATGCATCTTTCATTTATGTAAATACTGATTTTGTTTTAGGAGGGGACAAAGGAAGGACAGGAACTGGTAGTGAAAACAGCATAAAGGCCAGGATCAGAGTGTGGAGAAAAATATTCCTCCCCACCTCCCCCACCCCAATTTCTTTCCAGATGCTCCTCAAACATCCTTACAGGGAAAAAAAGAAAGACATAGAATAAGATTAAGCAGAGTTAAAAAAAAAAAAATGCTCCTCGGAGCCTTTTAGAAAGTAATACTTAAAATGAATACTTGCAGTTCCTGGTTTGTTTGTTTATTTTTACCTACGTGGTACTTCCGTCTTTCAAAGCTAAAAGTAGTTCTAACAGAAGTAGGAGAACTCAAATGACACCATTACTGCAGCCCTTGGAATTCAACCTATATTCTACAAGGGCAGGACTTGGCTGCCACATGCTACTTGCATTCCACCGGGTACTTTCTGCAGGCAAATCAAGGTATCACTGAAGCAGGATGCAACACATAAGGGTAGTTTAAAGAAGTATGCAGAATTTCACATTTGATGACAGAAGTCTAGAAGAGTCCTACATGACATCAAGATACACACACGTAGGCTGTATTTTTTACCTACACAAAGTAGGTATGTTCCATACATATTTAAATGATGCGATAATAGCTATAATCCAGTAAGTCTCCCACAAGTGTGGTGAACCCTCCCTCTAATAGCTAAAAGCTGGATGAATGTTCTCATAGTTACACAACACTGGCATCAGGTAGTCTTGAAAGCTTGGCACGACCTAGCACCCAGCCTCACACCTTGCCTTTATTGTACTTTCACCATCAGCTGTTTCCTGGGGCATTCATTAATGCTCTTTCTTAACCCTAGGGATAAGAGGAACACCTTCACAATCAGAACTCAATTTTGCCAGTTCACAACATTCGTTCTTTAAAGAAGTAAGATTTTGTGAGTGTGTGTGTACGCTAAAAACTCCTATGACCTATTCCTGTCCACTATGCTTCTTATTTATACTGAGAACAGAGAAGTCTTCAGTGCCACAAAGGGTTACCATACCCCTTTGAGAACTTTAGATAAAAGCCAACCTGGAGGTGGATGCACTCACCTCTTTTTTCTGCTGTGTAGCAGAAACAACACTATACTAGGTACACACAATCACCTGAAAACATCCAACTTCAAAAGATGGGAAACCAATCATGTTAGGAAACAGGACAGAAAAACAGATGTTGGCTAATGAGATTAATTCTTAAAGAAAAAGAGATAATTAAACAAATTACTTGGAAGGGGGAAAAGGCAAAATTGCTTACATGCATCTATCTACAGAACAAACTGGATGCACACAAAGAAAGACTAGAGATTAACAAACTCTCTCAGCATGATTTGTACAACTGATGTGCTAAGACTCCAATCCCAGAAGCGCACTTAATTGTTTTAATATTTTTCATGTTAAAACAAAAAAAGAAAACATTACAGTTGAAGCCAGAGAAGTTTTTCCAAAGAGAAGCTTACTATTTAATTACAAAAATGACCAAAGACCTAGCTCCAAACAGGGTCCAATTATAGTAGCTGTTGTGAAGACTACAAGGAAGAAGTCCCTGTACAGCAGTTTTGCTGTCTTAGCTTTTGCTCTCTATTTCCTTGGAAAATCATAAATCATGCAAATAATCCTTCCCTCAAATGCGTTTGTACAGCATTTCTCACAGCAATATGCCTGTCCTGATGGCAAAGGCAGCAATACAACTCATCAGGCAGAAAATGACGCTGATTTCCCACTATGATTTACAAATTTCTTCATATAACCTATGTGCTGAAATTCAGCACATCTCAGCTGGGTATATTTGCAGTAGCCTGGAACATTTCATATCACTGACTAGGCACAATCAGTGATGTAATTTAGTGCTAACTTGCAATTTGCACCTGTCTATCACAGATTTCTGGACGTGTCCAGTACAGTTCTGTAATCTAATACAGGAGAAAGCCAAGCACACATGCAGCTAGAAGAACCATGCCCAACTGGAACATTAGTCTCTGAGAAAGAAAACAGTATGTAAGAATTTACTGAAAAATAAATCCCTTTGATTCTAAAATATTACTTGCTCTCTAAAATATTATTTGCTAAATAAAGCAGTACATCCATGATGTCAAACAGAAAGCACATTTTTTAAAAGATAAACCAGTTCCTTTACAAGCAAGTTATTTCATTCTGCAAGAACTCTGAAAGATCTCATAGGAATATTTTAACAATCAAATCCTTTAAAAATCACCTTTCAAAGCATGGTGTCCTAAAGAAAAAAGAGAAAATTTATTGCGAAAACCTTACTAATAACTCTTCAAAAGTAGTAGGACAATTTCAGCTGATTTTGCTAAAAGGGTAGAGGTCATAAAGTGACTTCATTCACGGAATGTATTAAGTAAAATACGTAAGAGGAAAATACTTATGGGCAAGTTTCATCAAGGGATAGATACAGGGTGGGTGACGAGCAGTGACACCTCGTACCTTCAGACCAGGCAAATTAAGTGAAGTAGAGGCAGCTAGGAGCACTGTGATGGACAGTCAGAGACAGAGGAGGGAGCTAATGGTACACAGGTTTTCAGCAACTTGTGATAAGTAGGTAAATTAAATAATACTATGCTCATGCAGACACGTATTGCTTTGGGTCAGCTTACGCTGCAAATAGGTTACGGACTACGTACCACAGACTAAGGTGTACTGCCTATTTTCCCACTTCAAATAATACTGTCAGTGTACTTGTTATACTACCCCTACATTACTCTAGAAAAATGCAAGGGAAAAGGCAAAAAAATATCATTTAATCTACCCTGCCTGTGGTTCTTTAAGATATTCTGTCCAGATTCCACTTTTTAAATCCAGCAAAGAGAAAGGTAAGATT
Source organism: Psittacula echo (assembly GCF_963264785.1). Taxonomy (NCBI): domain Eukaryota; kingdom Metazoa; phylum Chordata; class Aves; order Psittaciformes; family Psittacidae; genus Psittacula; species Psittacula echo. Next base: position 124,684,455 of record NC_137737.1, read on the forward strand.
TAACACATCAGCTTCTAATGAGATGTGAACTGCCATGCGCAGCAAATTCGTAAGCAAACTTGAAGAAATAAAGTTTCTGTAAAGTGCCCAGTGGTTCAAACAATTTAATCACCAGGATTATGCACTTGCTGACCACCAAAAATGCCTCCTCCCTCATTGCTAATCAAAGGCTCACTCTCTATGGCCTACACCAAGGCATCCAGATTATACTTACACTAAAAATTTACCCTAATTACACAGCTGAGATGACTGTAGCATACGCTCTGTCAGCCAACAGAAACCTTGACTAAAAAGTGCAAGAAGAGAGCTTGACTTCCGACATTTCAAAATACCACGTTATTGTTAATATTTTTAGCTCATTTGGTGTAAAAATTTATTTCTAGATCTCTGCCACCTCTTTGGTGTACCTGGGGCTTTGTACCTGTTAATAACCATAAACACACTGAACTCCTTGACCTTCTGTACAAATCTCAAACAAATAAGCATCATTCCAACAGGCAGACAGAATTACTAGTGCTTGAACTGAATACACTCCTCATGTTTAGGCAGGTTCCCTTTTCAAGGGCAACCTGGTCTGGTGGGAATGTCTGCTGGACTCCAAGCGATTCAACAAATTTCCCAAATGATTAGGTGAGGTTCTTAGCTGCTCCACTCCTTCCCAGACATGAGCACAGCCATCTGAACTGGGTGCACAATGCTTCAGCAGTGAAGAGGGATGTCAGAAAAGATGACTGGGAATGATTGTTTACACTGGACTTTCACTTTAATATGAAATTTAAGGTGAGGTTTTCAGAGTGTCATTTATTCTTCCAAAGGGCAATACAGTAAGAAAAGCTTTAATTTCTCCTCTTTTTTTCCAAGTCTTTGTTCCACAAAGTGAATGGAACAAGTTTAAACTAAAGTGAAAGATCCATTAATCCTTTAATAACAACCATACAAGTTCCCCACAAACACAGATGAAGGGAGTATCTACCAGAAGATAGATTCTAACTCAGATATTTCTGAAAAAATCTTTTCACAAGAGTACAGGATGTTATTAAAGGCCATGCAATGGAAATGACATGCCAAAATAGCACACATATATCTTCAAAGGGAAGCTACTTCAGTGATGCTAGTGAGCACAGGATATGCACATAACACTTGGAAACAGAACACCTGCTGGTGTTTGTGCCAAATAAACATTTCCATTGATGTATCAATTTTATCACAAGGACTTCCCAATCCAGTTCAGAGCAGAGCACTACTATTACTGTTGGCAAGCACAGCGAGGCAGCTTTTGAACTATCAAGCAAAACAACTGCTGGTCTCCTTCTGTAATAGCAGAAACTGGTAGAGCTGTTGGCCTTCAGAATACACTACCTCACACCAGAAAGAACCATCTATGTTTTCTGATGGGAGTACAAAATCCACATTCTGTGGTTCAGTTTTCAGTTCATAAAAGCAGGGAAAGAAAAGCCAGAGGACAGCAACACAACCAGTCATGTATTTTTACCTACTTGGCTTTTCTGTCCAACTTATTTGCCCAACAATCAGAGGATTGTTTTCAGAAAGAGCAATTAAGACCAAGTTTGGAGAAGCTGTTACATCATGGCAACAGCAACTTATTGGTTACATTGCCTCAAATAAACACCCTTGGAAACTATTTCAGATTCTAAGATGGTTTACTGACTGTAAGACCCTAGAATTAGAAACTTAGACTATTAGGATTTCTCCAACTATTATTGGATTTCAAAAGTGAGACCATCATGTATACTTAGCATTATTTCAAGTAATTTAAAGCTCCATGCTAACTTAAGTTTTCCACAATGCACCACCAAGTGTTTACTCACTAAAGCACTGGAAAAAATATTCTTTTAAAGTACTGAAACTGCATTTGAACTCAGGCAAGCCACTGCAAAACACTCCTACTACTGTTTTCTAAGTATTTCACTGGAGTTCAAAGCAGTATTTTGAAAGTTTATCAAAGCAGTGATAAGAAAGCATAGTTAATTTCAGGAAGGCAAAGCTAATCAGCTATAAGACACACACACACCCCCCTTTAAATATCGGAACGTAGTAATTTTAGTATTTTCTTCCATATAAAGCTATTTCACATGACCATTTCCCAAGACAGATGGCAATCATTTATAAACTTGTCTATTGTTTGAATGAAAGTTACCAACACTAGTGATACATACATCTAACATAAGTCTAACTAGCAGCTGCAAGGTATTTTCTCTTACACACTTTAGATCTATATCAAGTGGCATAGTATGATTTACCCAAAGTTTCATCAACATAAAAACCTCAAGGTTCAACAAAAATACACAAAACAAAAACCTGGAAATTGATCAGAATAGAAAGCATAGTCAAAGAAGTGTGATTGACTTAAGTGAGGACAGAAAGACTCCGAAGTATTACCCTTAGGAACTAAATTGGAGTGGCACAAAGACTCAAGCAACAGCGCAATAGGATAATTTGATGAACACAAAAAATAATTCTTTAAATGTGATAACAGTTGCTTCTTTTAAAAACACAGCCATAAACAGCAGAGGTTTTTATGCTTGACTGTATTATGTCAACTACCTGAAATTCCTGTTTCTCCCACCTCAAAGGAATCTTTTACCAAACTGAATTACAGACATAATTCTTAAACAGGCTTTTTATATCAAGTTTCAGAAAACAGTAATTTGACTGTATACCAGTGGATGAGGTATGTATTAAGCTAGCACACTGGCTGTAAAACTTCAACATTTAGAATCCACCATCATTCACAAGTGAACATCCACATTACAGTATCCTGGTCTTTCTCTTGATGTGACAAAAGTTATGACAAGTGTCAGCAACTAAGCCTGGCCGGTTTTGTTTTTAGTAAATGTCAAACTGTGTTATTGGCAAAAACCGAAATGTACAGGTACAGACACTTGGCAAAGCTTGGTTTCACAAGTTCAAATTCATATTTGTTCAGATTCTCCTGTTAATTGCACAGGAATGTTAGAATTGTGTATTAATAAAAAAATCCATATATATACAAATGCATAAACTCTGATTTTTCTCAGTCTCTCTCATTGTCTCTAATGATTCTAACACCCCTTCACAATCCTAAATTTAAATTTATTCCTCTCTTTATAATGTATTCCAGGTTAGGCAGTGAGTTATACTGAGAAGAGCATGGTCTCATCAGCAAGCACCAATCCTACCTCTATTTACTACCACAATATACATTATGGGGATTCTTACATTCTTTATGATAAGAGAGTAAGAACTCAGAATTTTGTCTAATGTGTCTAATTAGCACACATTTTTCAAAACACAGGCATCTAAAATGGAAAGACTACAAAGTAAGTGAAGTGGCCAGTATTTCCCATAAGCAAACAAAACTGGTATTTCCACTCCTGTAACCCTGAAATCAACAATAAAAAAAGGATATCCTGTCCAGGAAGCAAAATACACTAATTTGTATTATTCTCACTATGTTTAAAATTGTTTTTACTAATTTTCACAAAGCCTTAAAAGCACTATAAAGGCAAAGATCTGTTGGTAGGGGAGGCAAGCAAACCCCTGTCATTCAGAAGCCATTTCAGATCTGTTTTTCCCGTCTCCTAACTGGCATTGCTACAAACACACTCTTCCCACTTCAAGGCAGGCAACAGTCAAGAGCTACAAAATCATGTATGAACACTGAAGGAACACAATTTTAAATGACGAATGATGTGTTTCCAAAACAGATTAGATTTAAAAAAGAAAAATAAGTACTCGTGAAGTTCTTAATGACTTTTCTCTCAGGGCACTTATAAACCCAGTTAGTCAAAACAGAGTAATAAAATGGCCTACCTTAGAAGTTATCCATTTGATAAAGATCAGAGCTAAACACCAGATCAACGCAATTCCCATTGGATCACCTCAAAGACCTGAGGCATAATCGCCTCCCTGATCCCCGCCAGTGCGGAAGCTGTGTGAGGGTGTCTAAACTGGAGAAGCGTTGCGCAGAGGGAAGGCAGAAGAAGGCAGGCAGGGGCTGCCTGCACCGGCAACAGCTGCGCCAAGGCTGCTGTCACCTGACAGCCCCAGCAATGTGCTCTGCATGAGCGGCACTGCCCCAGACGACTCGCTGCCAATGCGACACTCAACAAGAAACTGCCACAACCGGAGGACATGGCACATAGAAAAGCCTTATAAACCCTACAGAAACGCTAAGGGAAACAAAACCCACGACTGTGTGCTTTGGTAACACGTTTTAATACAGCAAAGCAGGATAGACTACAGGATCAAATTCCAGTACTCAAACCACCTAAGCTAATTCAGGATACTGCCTTGTCTTTAAATGCTACGAAGAGCCTGCTTCCAGCTGATTTGACCATAGCCAATACTAACAAGTTCCTGTTATCTCTGCCACCTTGAGAACTGCTATATGAACTGGACTTCAAAACATATTTCAAGGTTCCTTTCATTGCATCTTACTATAAATAATGTTAAAGTTAATGCACTAAGTAAATGCAATCATTGAAACCAATCATTGTTCTCTAATCTCTTCTGTCCACTAAATACCAAGCCTGAACTGGCATGTTGCTTTGGTTTATTGCTCTGAGGGTTGAACTTGCCTACAACTCCTCTCACACATTTTCCAGAACTTCCCAGGGCTGGAAAGATAACCTCCTCCAAAAGAATGGATGGTGCAGCTACTTGGTGCAGCTTTGAGATTCATTTTAATTTTTGTCAGCTTAAGCTGACAAAAATGATTCATTTCAGAAATATAAAGAAATCTCATATGGTTTGGGAAAAAAAAAAGCAGCTACTGAGGGGAAAAAAAAAAGGAACAGTGTGGGATATTAATGAATTATAAAAGGATAAATTTGAATAATTGAAAGTCATATGAAGGTTCTGCTCTTCCTATAATTATTTTTCATTGTAAGATCATATTGGAAATTCCATATATGCACAATACAAAAGTTACCACAGATTACTAAAGCAGCAGCTTTAGCACAAAAAAATTGAAAAAAAAAAATGAAGAAGACCCAGTAACTGGGTTCCTACAGCAAGTTACATTCCAAAATGTATCTTCTATTCTCCCTCCTTCCCATACCCCTGAAAACTAGCCAGATGAAACCAGAGGCAAGAACGTTCAGAATGGACCTTTTGATAACCCCACTTAATGAATACAGTGCTTACCTAGAGGTCTGTCAAGTTCCACCCAAAATACAAACTATCACTGAGGTAGGTTTAACATCACCATCTCCGCACACTTGACAAGGTTAGGACACCCTGACAATTAGTCAGCAGCAGTGTGATGTTACTTTAAAAAAAAAAAAAAAAAAAAAAAAAAAGAAAACCACACACCACAATAAATGTCATTAGGCTATATCTGCATTAGCAGTTTGGCACAACTGGAGCAGATCAAAACAGCTGCTGTGGAGATCTTTACACCTATACTATTTGAAGCCCAGTTTTTTTTCTGCTTAATTGTCCTGGACCCGACCTATCACAGAAGGTTCAAAGCTACCAGAAATGACTGGTAAGTGGTCAAACCTCTATGATCCCTTCAAGGGCTAGAGTACATTTGGTGCACACACAGTGGAATGGTTTAGTTTCTTTTGAGAGGAGCCTAGTTGTCACATACTGAAACCCCTCTGGAAAACAAACAAATGGGCATAAATAACAGGGACAATGAGATGACTTGCGTAAGACTGAACTCTCCTCCAAATAAAAATAACACAAATAGCTTTACAGTCTTTGAAAGATCAAGCATCTCTCTCTATCACCACTATTTTCAACCCCTGATCAGTGTTCTCCATTTTCCTCTCTCAGAACAAATGAAGATATTTCTTGGAGTATGTGGATTGTCTTATCCCAGCTGCAGGGAGCAAGCCTTTCTTCCACTGATACCAAAAACACATTATCTTAGAACACACAACAATACAAGGTAATCACTGTTTCCCTTTTTGTCTTCCAACAGTAAGTGATTTAATTAATCAGCCTCCTATTACTAGATTTTTCTTAAAACTACTATCTCTAGGATAAGTTTAATACCAGAGCACAGAAATAAAAACATCTGCCCATGTGTTAAGCACCACTACAGCATTATTTGTTTCAACCATGGCTTGGAAATGGAAAGACTTTCATTTTCAGAAATAGGAATCAGAATTTGGAGACAGAGGAAGACCAAAAAGTGCACTGGTTTGTAAGAGAAGTATGAGAAATCCACAAAGAAGCTCAAGTGCTTCTTTTGGTGAAAGTACTGCTTTGAATAACCCCATTAGCAATTCTAGAGGTGAAGGTGAAATAAATGATGCCTTACAAGTATACAAAGGAAATTATTCAAGGTCGTTAGCAAGGTAAACCCTCAGGTACAAGACTATGTAAAAATAAGATAGCACTAAATTCTCCTCAGTGATAACATGCTATTACACTAGCAAAGTTGTGGAAGTGCAACTAGTGACCCTTGGGCTGTGGACATCACTATCAATCTCAGCTTTATCTTGACATGAAGGAGCACACCAGAAAGAACAGCAATCATATATTGCCTTTTTTTTTTTTTTGTCTTAAAAATTACATAAGTTTCTAAGGCTGTTTCATTTTCTTGTCTTCTCTTTTTCTTCCCTGCTTTTTAGCAGATTGTTTTTTGGTTTTTCTAAAATTCATTTTATCAGTACCTGCAGAGATGCCATGCTTGATAAAGCAAGATTTCCAGTACTTAACTCTCAAATACATCATGCAAGTTATTATCTAGCTCCTCTCTCCTTACCATCAGCTCAAATATACAAGCGTAATTGCTGTCTCTTACCATTTCCAAACAAAGGAACATAAATATCCCAATGACTTCAATGTGAAATACGTCACTGTAGATGCATCTAAGCAGTCAAAAGCATGCTTTGCTACCATTTTTGCATTTGATGAGTAAACCTTTGTGTAACTCCTAATAAGAAAAAGAAACTCATTATCAATACAGCAGAAAGCACCTGGGGTCTTGCAATAGTTGTTACAAAGATTCCACTAAGGAATTTGATAAAGATACTGGTTTGCTCTCACTGTGAAACTGGCAGCATAAAGGACCAGCTCCTACCTATTCAAAGTAGCTCCCCATTAACATGCCACGGTGACTTGCAGGGATACAATTATTTCCATATACGCTCCTAGAGATCTGCCAGGCTCCACATGGAAACCCATTATTCCCTACTAGTGTACTCTAGTATTTGAAGTACTAAGTACAGGATCCCAGTTTTACTTGCAATATTTCTAAATATCCATCTGTTCCAACCCTTTTTTTTTTTTTTTAATGAATTTCAGCAGTCCTGAAGAATGTAGGCAACTCAGAAGAAGAATAAGGCAACTCAGTGTTGCCTTACAAACCTCAGTAACAGAAGCATCAGAATGTACAGAAGTATCTTTAAATGTCCCCTCCTCGCCCCCACAACACATTTCAAGGAATCCAGGGTTGAAGCAACAGCACTGCATTTCAGACATTACTGGGTCTGATATGATGCTTCTGTTTCAATACAACAGGGCCTCACAGATTTCCATCACCACATGAGTTTTTATGCAGAGGTTTGAGACCTGCTGCTGATCATTCCAACTTACCAGAGTGACCTGATTTCACACACACACACTTACACACCTGGCCCAGAAATGAGCTCTCCATGGAGCCTCCTTTGCCCTTCAAAAACCCCCTTCCAGAACAAGCACAGAGCACTCATTTCTAGGCTATGCTCCAGACTGCATATTACTTGTTACAGACCAGTCAGGGAACGTAATGGCATTTATATTAACAGAATGTAAAGCCAGCAGAGGAACAAGCCCATCATTTATCAACACATGGGGGGGGGGGGGAAGAGAGAGAAAGGAAATCACAGCTCTCAGCTAATTTCCATCTTTGCCTTGCTTTTCTCCCTCCCTCATTATCTCTCATGCGTGATCTCTCTCCTCAGCAGACTTCACTAACAAAGAATAATTAAATGGTAATCTATGAGAAGTATTCTTGTAACAAATGTGGGTAGGTATTGCTGCAGCCAAACCCAACCACTCAGCACAGCACTTAAGGAAAAAATAAGGGGAAAATATGCCATTATTTTTACAGATACTTAGAGCAGACCTTTTAGAATTTCATAACGTATACACAACAACCAACTTTCACAAATGTTACTTATGTCTTAATTTAAAATGTTATCTAAGAATTTTACTTTCAATTCAGCTTCTTATTTAAAACATTTGCCTATGCTACAACTAGGTAAAAGATTCCAAATATTCTAGCTGCTTATTAATAAAATTATAGAATCATTAAATCATTTAGATAGGAAAGATCTTCAAGGTTATAAAGTCCAACTGTAAATTTTACATTGTCATGTCCACTGCTAAACCATGTCTCTAAGCACTACATCTACACGTCTTTTAATACCTCCAGGAATGGTGACTCAACTACATAAAGCTACAGATTGGCTAGCAAGCGATAAGCAAACATGAAAAATACAATAAAGTTAGAAAAATTCACTTCTGTTACTACATATAAATCATCACTGCTGCCTAATTCATTGCAACTAAACTCAGACGGCTGTCTGATCTTGAACCAAGGGCTCAGAACTCCAGAACATGAACTTCCAAAGCCAAGGATGGCTACAGATCCAGAAAGCAGAATTTAGCAATTTCCTTAAAAGTCACTTTTCAGTTTTAGAAAACTTCCACTTCAGTCTCCAATAAAATGGCAAAGAACCACTCCTTAGAAAAGAAACGATCCAAACCCAGTGAATGAAAGGAAGTCACAACCTACATTTCTATACCACCACTCATTCATTAGCTACTCTAACATAGCAATAGAGAACTATCAGGATCATCCTATGTGCACTGCATTTCCAAAAGGGGTATGAGGTATTCTGTATTTTATAAATAAATAACAAATATTTGCCAAAGCAAGCATGTTATTAAATATTGTAATTTTTTTGGATGGCTGTTTTTAACCTTTCATCTTATTTGCCCAACTTCATCCTTATGCAGGATAATAAAAATGGCTGTTTAACACTGGAAAAGTGATTTGGCAAAAAGGCACATATCTTAGCCGAGCAGTAGATAGGACCACATCTTTTATTTTTTGCATAGATTAAGCATCTAGAAACAAATCACTTCTTTCTAAAAAGCTTCTTTTGCAATACAAATTCATGAACTTTAGTTAATCTTCTGGTGATTTGTTATACCTAACATAGTAAATTTCAGAGTTTCTACCAAGAACATATCATTATACATCTAAACTGGATCAACTGTCACCATGCCAGTTTGTACCTTATGAAAGCCTTATTCTTATGAAAGTGTATCTAGCCAAGGAACTAAAGCTCTATACTATAATATTCTTATCTTTTTTCAGACACACATTTTCTGAGGCTGCTTGCTTACTATTAGTAGGGCTTTGTTTGAATCCACAGAACTTGGATTTCTGCTTTGCTCTAGTGAAGAGAAGTTGGCAAGTAGCTATACTCCACTTTTAGCAAATCCTCTTTAAAGAAATAACTTTTTAATGCTTTTTTTCGATTAAGATGACAGTTTACATACATGTAACTGTCATTTGTTACTTAGAAAATCTTTTTCAACTGTCTGTCAGACATACTGAGGCTTATTACTTTGGACAGAGAATCATTTTAACATGACCAGACAGATGTTCAACCAGGACTAGTCTACATCAGCTTGTACCTGCCCACACGTGTTTACAGATACTGTCATCTGCTCATTCACAAAAGGTCTGTGGCATGGCAAGAAACTTGAGCAGTGTTAGGAGTTCAATGCGAACGCCTTCATTAGTGATTTTAAAGAATTAAAAAATGGTACTGTTGTTATAAGACAAAGTACCACCAGGTCCTCAAACTGCAATCCATTTGGTAAACACAGACTGCTTTCAAGGTAAGTTGAGTTTTAGCTGCTCTGAGTTACCGTGTTTCACTACTAAACACACCTTCAACAAAGACTGAATGCTTACTAAAAGCAAATAAAGAGTAATTTTGATTCCCACATACTTCATATATTGCGGGTAACCTGGCCACCTAAGTGAAAACAGATGAACAGTAATATATGACAAGAAAAGCTACCAGCATTTTAGACTGCAATGCAACATTTCTGTTCCATTTCTAAAGCACATCCTTTGAACAGTGAAAGACTGTCTTACTGTCTGTTTTATATTTAACTGGAAACCTAAACAAAAAACAATGACACCACAATCTCACAGGAAGATGACACCACAAAATTGTCAACACATCACAACACCAGAAAAGGAAATTACAGAAATTTAAGTCACAGTAGTTGCATCTTATAATTCCTCATAAACTACCTACAGAAGACAAAAAGAACACAAGAAGTTCATCCTCTAAATTCAAGTCTTAAGCTTTTTTCCTTGGACAGAAGCTTCACCAATAGCATTTATTCTTATATGAATATTTGAATGAACACTATTAGCTCACTTCTGCAGCTTCACAGTTCCCAGAAGAGCATGTATGTAAAGTGGGAGTTAAGTCAGCAGTCAGGGCCTCCCCAGACAGCAGCATTGTGTGTATGAACTTCCACAGAAGTGTCTGTCTAGCTCAGGAACCCCAAGGAGAGAGAAACACAGTGCAATGAATGAAGGCTAAAAGGCACTGGAGCAGGGTATAATGTGTGCTGCTCCTTTTGACTTGGTCCCTGGTTTCTCTCATTCAGACAAGAAAAGGAATCAGAAATGAATAGACTAAATAAAAACCCATGAGCTTCTATTTGGCTCCTAAGGATAATCTCCCATAACTATAAGGGCTCACCTCCCTTCAAGCCTAAGCAGCACCTGCCTGCCTTGTTCTGGACTAGCAAGTTCTCCCTTTTCCAAACACTGCTAAAAGATAGCTTTAACCCTTTCATACACATTTCACTTTATAGGAAGTATTTAAAGAGCAGTTTACACAAAATTAAAATACTGACACTTACTGAGACTCCCCAGGCAACAGAGCTTCCATTTGTAATAAACAGGTATTTATGCAAGGATTTTAGATATAATTTTCAACTATTATTTTAAAGGGAAAAAAAATAAAAAAAGAAATTAAAAAAGGGAACTAAGAAAGTATTTCCACAGGAAAAAGCAACACAACCCACATTTCAGCATTTCCCTAGGCACACAGGCATACGCTGAAGCTCATAAAATAGGCTAAACATTAAAAAGGCAGTAATAAAATCATCTTTGTTTCTGGTTCCTTTCTAGCCATCACATGAAAATATTATGTTGTCAAAAAAAGATGAAATTTCAATGGGAAAGCTGGAAGTTTCACATCAATAAATTAAGCAGAGATGGCAACAGAACATCTGAAATAAATCAAGCCCAACTTATTTTCCCATTCTGTGATCATCTCCATTAAAATAACTGAAATACTGAAACTGGTTGTACCATCTGCTGTAAAATCCACAAATCAATACAGTATTTTATTTGTAGTATCATGGCATTACAAATGAAAATAGTAATTAACTGAAACAGTCATCATAGAGTTTATAAAGATTAAAAAGATTCAAAGAAAGATGTGCCCAAGCATGTGACAAAAAAAGCAAAGCACAAAACTAAGAAGCAACGCATACTATCTGAAATACAATAAAAAAGGTTAAGAGAAGTTACACTGGCCAACTACATTTAATTTTTCACCTCAAAACTCTAACATTTCAGCTTTTTTTCAGAAAAAGCCAACCAAAAAACAACCACCACCCCAAATCATGAGCAGCAGAACTACAGTTAATGCTACAACATTCTTCCCAAAGAAAAATCATCTGGAGGCTCACCTGCACTAAACACTTATTTCAGAACATGCTTATGCACCAAACCCAAAAATGCTTGTAGTCTTCCATGCATATTCTGAAGAAGTAATTAAATCTACACCCATTAAGGTTAAGCAGACCAATTTCAACTGAACTGGTTAAGCAGACCAATTTCAGCTGAACTACTTTAACTTGGAAAGGCTCTAATGAAAACCCCAGCCTTACAAATGTCATAGTTCAACAACTGCCATTGCAACAACTCCCCTCATTTCCCAGCCTGCAATATATTATTGCAAGCTTCCCATTTTCTATTGAGTTACTGATAAAACCCTGACCTACGTATTTCCAAATTCTCCTTCTCTGACCTGTAGCAGATGCATATTTCTTGCAGTGAATGCTTTAAACACTTGCCAATAAAGTCTAATAAAATATCAGTTTTGCATTAATACCTTTACAGACATTTACACATTTGTAAAACATGTAGTTATTACCTTCATTAATATTCTGTTAGTATGTGGATGCCAGCAATCCACACATCCAAAGGCTTTTCATCAAAAACCTGATGTATTTCAGCATCGCACCCACTATAGATAAAGCTGACCCAGTAACAGAGAGAGCTTTTCAGTAGTGTTGTGGCTTACGTCTGCAGGTGTTGAACTGAAAAAGATTACTGTGTTTGAGACTGAAATACACTGAAACAGTTCAGCCTTCTATTACACAGACATATCAGCGTAAGATAGTATTTCTTGGATGCAAAGAGATTTGGTTGGTTTTTATTTTTTTATATAATCAGTACTAAGAAAGAAGTAGCTGACAAAGGAAGAGATGAATTACAAGCTCAAAACTAATATAAAAAATTCCCAGCCACAAAATTCCATATGACTGCAATCCCTATTCACGGGAGGCACAGAAGGAATTATGGAAATGGACATACAAAGAAAGTGTTCTATTAATAGATTAATGAATTTTTTTATATACACTTCACAGCTGACATAGAAAAGAGGTAGAAAGCTAACAGAAAAATGTTTAGGGACTTCCTCAACTACAACTAACATTCTTCTACAGCTTTTTCAAAAATACATTATCCTTTAACAGACTTCTCATTATTCACCCTCAGTGTGCACTTTATCGCATTTACAACACTCCAAGACATCCTACAATTAAAAACCACTTTCAAGTAATTTTTCTTACAGGGATTTCACAGCAGCATACCTCTGAATTTAATATTCCATTTTTGAAGGCAACAAGATGTTACATTCATTGTCAAACTTTAACATTAGGCAGAAATTGAATTTAAGAACTTAGCATTAAAAAGTTATTCCAATAGGATTTAAAAGATTCTCATTTGTAGAATTAAGTTCCATTTCCATTTTACTTCTTTATCCTGCAGGGATGCTGAAAAAAGCCATACAATTATTATATTGTTTCTTAAAGAAGCAAGAATTGTAGCAGTACCAACAAGAATGTTTCTCTCTGAAGCTCCTTGCCACCCACTGGACACCTGTCAGTCTTGGCACTGGCCTTTATGTGCCCATGTAAAGAAGATTTTGCATGGCATAGCCCTCTCTTGACCAAATTAGGCTAACCTCATCTGCATTGACATCAGTGCCTACAATTTTGGAATCTCATCGACAGAAATAGCTTTATCACAGGGCCCAGCATACAAATTAAGCATCTGTATAGGGCATGCTGAACTTGTGGAAGTGATGAAAAGCTGTAGTGGAAAAATCAGCATATGCTTTGAAGCTATATCTAATTAAGGCAACAGTTAGCTACTTTGGGTGAATTTATTATTTGAAGTCTAAGGTTTAGTCCACTTGCAGTGTTGTTCGCACACAAGCTAGTGTTAAAACCTTTCATTTTAAATGAGAGCCCTGAACAGTAGTTCAGCTTAGTACATTTGAAAGCATTTAATACAGAGAAATCATGCAAGTTTTTATTACCAGATCCCACTTTTGTCTTTAAATTTGGCATTACTAATCATCCCATTGTTCCCTGAAAAGCCATTTCAGCTTGGTACAGGATTAACTCCAGTACTGAATTTGCGCTCTCTGTACCCAACAATCTAAGAATACCAAGACACAGTTTCATTAACATTATATGACTTAGGCAGTAAGGGGAGAGTCAGGTATATTGGATCATAATTTCCTCATGAACGTAGCTATCTAATTTTATAAAGGGACTTTTGAAAAGAAGCAGAATGGCAAAACAATTAAGCTCCACAAGCAACTTCTGAAACACATTTGGAAAATGAGGGAAGAGGGGAGTAACTTGCATGACTGCAGCGTAATTCCAGGCTCCTCATCACTCTGTCAGAGCTGGGAGCTCACAGATCAAAAGGCATACAGAACCACTCGTCTCCTTCTCCAGGGGAAAGGAGGATCTGCTGTCAGTTACTTCTCCAAATATGATGGAAGACAGACATGAGCCTCAATATAATTAAAGCCTTTCTCACCTTATGATGGAGTTTTAAGACTTACAGAAATATACATGAGCACACAGAACTGAAGATCAGAACAAAGGAATGATAGAAAAAAATAAAAAACATTCTTTGCTTTAAAATAAGTGACTGAATACGGATGCCATTGCTCCTGAAAGGAACAATACTGGAAGTGCTGAGCCTGCCCCCAAGGGCTTAGGTATAAAAAAAAAAAAGATTAGAAGAAATGCAACCCAGCCTGTAGATTAATATCCCTGTTCTTTTGAGGGGTGACATGGGAAGCTGACCTGTGATATATGCAGCAGAGCCTTGCTCCCCATACTATAAATCAGCCTACCTCCACCACAACTATTACCACAACTTTCTCTTTATTGCTTCCTACATAGTCAGCTATTTATAATCCAGACTTACCACAGAATCACAGAATGGTTTGGATTGGAAGGGACCTTCAAGGTCACCTAGTTCCAACCCCCTGCCATGGGCAGGGACACCTTCCACTAGACCAGCAAAAGCCCTTCAAAGCCTCACCCAGCCTGGCCTCGCACACAGCCAGGGGTGGGCAGCCACAGCTTCTTCTGGGCAACCTGTGCCAGTGCCTCACCACTGTCATAGTGAAGAATTTCTTCTAATATCTAATTTACATCTACTTTCATTCAGTTTAAAACTATACCCCCTTGTCCTTAGTTTTAACCTCACCCCCCAAAATACATATATTAAAAAAAAAAAAAAGTACTGGTACATCTGAACTGAATTCTCTTACTGCATATACTTTTTGGTTTTTGAACAGACAGATTCCATGCTGGTTTTGAACAGTAAGATTCCATGCTGGTCTTCCACAGCACTCCCAAGTCAATTTGTGCATACAGGGTGTTGCTGCCATAATTAAGTTATAATTCTTTACTTAAAAAGAAAAGTGAAAGGTTTGAAATGGCAACAGGCATCACATATTGCTAAGTGCTCCAACTCTGAAGGCAGAATTAATTCTCAGGGTCTTCTCTAAAGCATTCATCAAAAGCATCAGAGCACTTAATAAGTATCACACTTCAAAACCCCAGGCCAGTACAAAGAGATCAGAGCCCAAACACCAGTCCTTTTGGGCACCCAATATAAGACTGGTAAAATTATAGTCTTACAATTTTTTAATCACATACAGCCCTCATGTAAGCACAGCTCCGCAGCTGGAAGAGGGTGGAGGGGATGAAGAGGGCAGGAAAGGCAACTCCAACTGCAAGATCTCATATCAAGCACTTAACAAATGAGAAGCATATAATCATGATCTAGGAAAAGCCTGATTTACATGTCTGCACTAATAAGCAATTACAAGATGGAAGCATGAGAAATCTTTTCTCCAGAGTGGCATTTAACTGCCTTGTAAGTATACACAATCCTTCATTCTTTATAGACAAAAAACACAAGGAATCGTTATAATGCTTCTCACAACAAAAGTACATTTTGTGCAGTAAAAGAGGCAGAGATTTCCAGATTTCCTGTAAAATATTAACACAAATTAAAAATTCACAATGCATCAACATAAGGATGATAACATGGATTGTACAGGCAATCAAAATGTGCATTTCCTATATGCTGTGCTTGTCTTTAGAGTTACATCCACAAGGGAAAAACTTATAGTGGAAGGAGGGGGAAAGTTTGTTGGTTTTGGTTTTCTGGGGGGATTTGGGAGTGAGGTTTGGGGTTTTTTTTTGTTTGGTGGGGTTTTTGCTTGTTTTGTTTTGGGTTTTGGTGTTTTTTTAATTGAAAGGAAACAAAAAACACCCCACCAAAAACCTACACAAAAAGAAAAAAAAAAACACTACTCAACAACCAAACTACGAAATTCTATCAAGTCAGCATATACTTTACCCCCGTAACTTCCCAAAGAAAATACAAACTCTAGACTCATCTCAGAGGCCAATTCTGCTGTTTTAAAGGTATAAACTACAGACATAACACATCGCTTCTAACAATAGAAAACAAATTAGAAAACTAATTGAAAATGTATCTCAAGCAACAAATCTTTATGTAGAGACATTCAAATACACTCAGCATGTAAGTTGTCTTAGAAAGCAAATGCACGATCACTCTTAACCAGCGAGTAGCAACTTTTTACAATGCAAAAGAATTAAAGTAATTGTGTACACCAGTTCATTTTTATCCTTCTAGACCTGAGCTACGTACACTCTTCCCTGAACAACTGAACATTCTGCAATGGTGTGGCTGCTTTTTATCTCTCAACCCAAAAGTTCAATCAAAATCTTCAAAACTCCTAGGTTTAGAACTTGTCCGAAGTTGCTTCCTCTAGGCAGGTTTGTTCAACACACAACGCCTACTAGAGTTGTAAGTGGTACAGTAACCAGGGCTAGTTGTGGACAAGTCGCAAGCCATAAAACTCCCATCACTAAGGACAGACTGCAAGTCTTCAAGTGCACAGTTCATGCCGAAATGCCTTTGACCCTGAAAACTTAACATTGCACAAAGCTTTGAACAGGTTAGCCACAAGAGCACAGCAGAGTGCTTGAGAGCCTCCTAAGAACCTTTGCAGTAATTACAATGAGACCAAACATTGCTATAATTATATTTCCTTATTTAATAAAAATAATTGCCAAATGTTTTAAAATCCACAGGTATAGGGCAGTTTATTTCAAAAACTGATGCCTCTTGTCATCAGTTATGGCTTGTGTACACTGCTACAAGACTCCTATTAGTACTTCAAGATCACCTTGAACTGAGAGATTGCTATGCTGCCTGTTACAGTACGTATGTGTGGGGCACAACACCTAGGCCTGGCATTGACTTGCACCTCAGTGCACTGACATTATTAGATCTTCTGTTTATTCCCTCATTTTGCGAAACAGGTTTCAATATAACAAGACTTAACATTTAAGAAGCAGGAAGAAGTACGACTAATAAGATGAACTCTTTTCCTCGCTCCAGCTTCCCACATACCGCGGATGTGTGATACAGGAGGCTCACCGCCCTTCAGCTCCACACCTTTCAGCCTTCCACTGAAGCACAGCTTGCCCTAAGGCAACAGGTATTAATCCACTTCTACCTGATTCCAGACATGTTGTGAAGTAGCAGGATAAACTCATTCAAATGCACAACTCTTAAAGAGAGGTACTGGAGGAAAAAAAAAAAAAAAGCTTAGTTTTTTGCAAGTATCTATTATCACATGTTGGAGCAGACATGGAATTGAAACTGTAGCTTCAAGGCTTAGAACAGCAAGTCTTTTACTGTATTAGAGAAAAATACGGTTGTGTTTAAAAAATCCCCATACATCTTCGAGACACTAAGGATAAACTTCAGTTTTTCAAAACAGTACACTTTCATGTTAATACTACAGCATTTCCTTTTTTGATTGTTTTAAAGACATCTAGAGGCTAAAAAAATTCTTTGAATGCAAAGTTATGAAGGTCAAAAATATCTCCCACAAAACCAGGAGATGGGACAATAAGCTATTTTCCACTGGCAGATGAAATTATATGGAATGATTTCTTGAAAATATCGTGATAATATCCATCTAAAATGGAATTCCACATGCAAAATTAAACAAGTAGATCATCAGCACCCAATGCTTTCCTTCCTTATAAATTACATCACAAAGTACTCAAAAGAGAAATTTAACTTTTATTCTCAAACCAACTATCACAATATACTTATTTTACTTTAATTTTTCCAGTATATTTTGTACCATACAATATATCCTGACAAACTCACCTGATGGATTACTTCACTATTTTTTTTTTACTCTGATATGTGTGGTTAATTTCTTCCTTTAAAACTGAAAGGGTGTGGTTTCTGTAAGTGCCACTATTTTTCCTATTTCAAACATACAAAGGGGTTAAAAGTGAGAAACCCAACAAACAACTGAACTGAAAGCCCCTCTGCTGCGCTTTAGATAAGACTAAAAATGGATGAGAAAGCTCAGCATCAGAACTGCTTATTGTTTCTGTTTGCTTTTAAGACAGAAAAACACAGGGAGGACGGGAAGGTCTGAGCAAATTTCTGAGACCAGTAGATCAATGTAATTTTCAGCAAACTGTATTTAGGTTTTGGATTGTGTGTGTCGTCCCATCCTGTCCCCCCCCCCCCCCGGTTACATTATCTATTTGATAGAGGCTTGTTTACTCAGCTTCAATGGTTTCACTTCCTACCTTTTATCTTGCATTAGAAAAAGTACAACCAATCTGCGAATTTCTGAAGAATTTACAGGAATCCCCCTCAAGCCCAAAGAAGGCAAGACATCCAACAGTGCTACTTAGTTATTCTTACCTTTCAGCTTTCCTGCTGCAGCGAAACCTTTCTAACAAGGTCTGCAAGCTGCTCAGGAAACCTGACAGGACGACAGCTCATTAACCAACAGTTTAGAAAATAGGAGGCTGGGGAAACCCATCTCAGGCTTATAACTAGGCATAAGTTCTTCTCTTGAAATACGATGAGCAAACATCCTGAAAAGCCAGAAGAGCAACCCTACTCTTTGCGGAAGCTGGAAGAAAAGAGACTGAATTCACAGGTTTATAAATATACACAGCATATGTACCCTAAGAAAGGAGAAGACAACATCCATGGCCTTTTCTCTCAACTGCCATTCATGACACCTAACTAACTGCAGGTAGGAGCTCAGCCACAACACCACCACCAGGTTAACCCCAAAGAAACTTGGGCTCTGCTTCACAATTAACACAGACAGGGAACCAGAAGAGAAGCCAGTCATATTCTTGCCTTTCTCAAAAAGCAGCACGTAGACTATTCCCCACACACACACACCCCTGCCTGACAGTCTCCATTTTGGCATGCACAGGCAATGCCAAATAACACACCTATTACCTGCACCAGTTTGGACAAAGTTCTTATAAAGTAACCTGTCCAATTCCCCTACATTTATCAATCTGGACTGCCAGATAACTGGAAATCCTTCAGAGAGCAACTTGGTATCACACACAGCACATCAGCACATTCTGGGCACTGAGACCACTTGATACGATAGAACAGACTCAGTGAGCTAATGAATAAGGGAACAGCCTACATGTATGCACTAAACCTGTGCATGTTAAAGCCTGCTACACATGTGCAGAAGGCTCCCCGGATTCCTAAGCATTTTCTCCATCAGAGAATATGAGGTGACTCATTTCCTTGATGTGTACATGCATCGTTTCACTGTAGGTAAGAAACCTTTTTCTTTCTTTTTAAACTGCAGGTGTTGTCAAACTCCATCAAACCAAATCAAGATCATACCAGTGGCATCCCCCAAAATGAAAAGAGTCCTGCTCATAATCATTTGGCATATCCAATATCAATCCATGTTCCTGAAAGAATTATTGGGGAAGTTAGGGGAGAAAAGAGGAGACAATGGAGAGGGAGGTAAGCTAGCTTGCTAGAATAAAATATTTTTTTGTACCTGTGATCAAAACTGACAAGCAAGGTACCAGAACGTATCCAGTACGAAATACACTGAAGCATCACCAGATCAGGAGAGAAAAGAAATGAGTAACAAGAAACAATGCATGGTTTCTAGCATTACACACTCATATGTTTAACTTTCCAAATAGCAAAGAACTGTAATACACTTGAATGCCATATCAACTCTGTAATTACCATCAATGAAGTAACAAGCCCATTACATCTGTTGATATGAAAGGCTAATTCACTACCTGTAACAGCGGTTTAATCTTTAACAGAATTGATAACGCTATCTTCAGTATCTTGATAAAGCTCTCTTCAGTATCTTGATTTAGGTGCCTTCTAAATCTACAAAATCCTCCTCAGGTATGCCAGCAATTTTTTTTTCCCCCTTGCACCTCTGCAGAATACCAACAGCCCACAACTTAATTCGCAAGTCCCAACGAAGGTCTCAAAGATATGAAGGATGCTGGACTCAGGATCTGTGCAATGATTACATTAGGTTGTTTACTGTACTGGTAAAAAGAACAGTCAGTTTGTTAATGCAACCAAAATCACTGATCCACACAAAAAGCTTTCCATAACAGTACAGAAGAAATGTAGTCTGGCATTAACTGGTGAGACTCTTCTGACCCTCAGCCATCACCAAAAAAGCAGATCCTCAAATTCTCCAAGAACTCCCCTATCAAGAGACTACTTCCAGGAACAGCACCAACCCATGCCAAAATACTTTCAGAATAACATAACTTGTTATAATAGAATGGCTAAGGTAAAAATCTATTTTAGAAAGCATAGAACACCTGAAAACGTAATAATCACCCACCAATTTTATGACGCAGCATCTATTAATGTTTGTGATTTAAAGCCACCAAAATCAAAGCTTCACTTCCACTTTTTCCACTAACAGAAGAACACTAATCAAAGTTAATTGTTCAGAAATACTGAGAATTTGATCTGAAATCTTCAGAGTTACTGAAAACACAATCTTTAAATGAAAGCTGAGAAAAAGAAAGGCTGACTAAAAAAAAAAAAAAAATGCCCTCTGCTAATATGAATAGAAGCCTGGGAACAAAAAAACTTGTGTATTCCAATAGCTGTAATTATGATGCTTCACCTATTGTACTTGAATGAAAGCAACAGGATACAAAAATAAATTTATTTGCCATGACGCACAAAGTGGTTTTTTAAATCAAATTATTTAAATCAATACTATCTGCAAATTACAATGAATGTATCATACTTACATAACAGTTAACTTTTAAGGAAAAAAATTAACCAGCTTAGGTGAACTTGGAAACTCTTCAGATATAAAAAGTATCCAAGTTGCAATTGGAGATGCTTACATTTGTTAGTATGGATACAGCTTTCAATGCACAGCCATGTCTATATTCCAGGCAATGCTAAGGCAGCTGGTATTACCCATAAAATCAGTCATTTTGCTTTTCCAAACAAAAAACAGCCTAGAAGTTCACTTCAGAAGAAAAAAAATATATCTATTTTTCCACTTAATCTGTATACCCTGAAACCAGTTTGCAGAAAGAGACCCAGTACTGGAAACATTCTGTAGGTCTCAGCTCCTAGAAGGGAACTTAATCACCAGTTTCTTCAGCTTTCCTTCTTCCTGTCCTTTTTCTTACAACCATATTTTCCTTGCCAACACACGAGGTACCACAAATTCTTAAGTAACTGACATCATTTCCAAAGACAAATCACCTAGATGGCCGGACAAAGCTGATTAAGAAGATACAGTACAGCCATACCAGCTTCATTTGAATGCGTGGGAAGAGCCGACATTGGTGCCAATGCATTTATGTAATGTGGTCCCTGCAGATGTTCAAATGCTTTGAGTTGTCAGCTGGCTTTGGAGACACACATCACAAAGCAGACTGGCAATTTACAGAAGAATCCTCCAGGTAGTGTTGTGTGGATTTTAACATGGCAAGACATCCCGAGTAACATGCTGGGATATCAACCTTACAGAACAGTTTTTAAACCTCGGTGACACATTCCACCATTGGGCTAATCAGAATTAATTTGTGCCTGTGGCCTCAAGAGCTGCTCTTAGAATACTTAAAATTCCTTAATCATCTTCAAAAAGGCATCCTTTTGCCATAATTTGGTCTGTGATTGCAGGACAATTTAAAGTAGCAAACCTGAAACATCTTAATTCCAAAGCTTGTCTATCCATATATTACATTTTAAATCCCTTTATTTCTTGTTGAAGTATGTACCTTTGTATGTGTGCCTGATGAGAGAGAATGAATTACCTGGTTTGTCCCTTCACCACTAGCAACAGCACTTAGGCCGCCCTCTGTACCCTGACAAGGAATCAAAGGACAGGACCAAAGCATGCATAGTTCTTTAATACCACTATATTGGTACTTCCATCTCAAATACAAAAAATCTACACAAGAACATACTCCTCCAAATTTTTTCCCTTTTAAATTACAGGCTCCGCTATGCCTTTTACTTATCTTTCCTGCTAGCTTTACACATTCAAACAGCTTTTTTCTCCTTCACACTACTGTTGAAATATTTTACCTCTGTGTATTTCACATCAAAAAGGACACATTCCTGAATATTACATATTTGTTTGATAAATTATAGCTAAAGTTGTGAGGTAAAAAAAAGCATTCTTCTACACAAGACAGTAAGAGATACAAACATCTGTGCACTCCATTTCATGAGTATGAAGGCCCAATTATTAGAGTTTTCACATAGTATGATTAAGAGTCAGCATTACCAAGCACAGCCCTTATGCTTCTGTCCACTAGCTAGCTTCATTCAAATACTGCTTGAGAACTTTGAAAACAAACAGCCTGGAAGTCCTTCAGTCTTCCCTTTGCAGAATGCCTATTAAAAGCAGTCACTCGGAATAATTTGCTACTTGAACACTTGAAATGTAGTCACGAAGATGAACAGTCATGAAAGAGAAATGCACTTTCTTTAGCACACCAACAGCAGCATTTTAATGTCCACGGAATATTAAGACAACATTTTATTTTAAAGCCCACAAACCAAAATTCTTCCTCCAATCTAAAGAGGTAAAAGTTATCATGTTGCTTCCTGTAGCAAAAATCATGCCCAGTAATCAGAATAACCCATGGCTGCTTCTGGAGGCTTAAGTGTTGGAGATCTAGCATAACAAAGCTATTATGCAAGACGAGTCCTTATCTCACAGAGTAATTTTTCACAAGTAAGCATAGATGCATTCATTTTATTTAGTAAAAAAGCAATATACTACTACAAGAATATACTGCAGTTAAAAGTGGAAGCTACACCAGTCTAAGCACTAATGCCTACTAAAGTATCTTCACCAGTAATCCTGTATTATTGCCCCTTAGCACCAGCTTGCATCATCAGACCCTAAAATATTTATGTATGTCTTCATTCTCAACCCTTTTCTATCTCAAACAGCAGTGTAAAGGATTACAGACTGACCAGACCCTGTTCCCCTAAGCACAAGTCCCTCTTTCTCTCAGAAGTATAGGAGCAGAACTACCATAATCTATGGCAGAGAGAAGAGCCTATAGAAGAGCCTGTAAGACTTATAATTTATGAAGGAGGAAAGATTCTGAAACCAGCCAAGTGAAGGATAATACTTCTGTTTATCTGCATAGCTGAGATGGGAACAGAGATGCTGGAGGAGCTTCAGCAGCACCTTTCAACCAGATCACACAGGACATGAGAGGTCATCGCTGATAGGGCAGAGATGACGAAGGCCCTTATCTCACCTGCACTCCTTGCATAATTCTTCAGCCCTAGACCAGAGGTTTAACAGTATTTTGGTCCTTGTTTTATTCTAATACCAGGTTCCGCAACAGTACTGAGGAAGATTTCAAATGCAGACCACCCTTGCACATTTCAGCCAAGTAAGTATAACTCACTACCACACACAAATCCAGTTCAGAACTGCAAACTGAAAAAATATTTAAGTAAAAGTCACTTAATATTTAGACCTGCACACTGCAAAACTAAAGAACATAATCACTAAATATCCATTTTAACTACAAAAACATTTCATCTGCCTTCAGAACTGCAAATCTCCTATTCTTGCTAAACTCAAACATTACTGTGAATGCACCAAGGAATTTTCACTAATACATTTCTCTTTCCTGAACTAGAAAACTTTAAGACCATGGGCTAATAAAACAGTAAAAACCTACAGGATGCCTGAGATTGAATTTAAAGAGAAAGCTATTAAAAAAAAGTACAGCAATGATAGGATGCCAGTTCCTTTGGCTGTATATAAGGGGGTTTTGCCACGTAAGTTTGTTCATAGGATGAAAACTGACTTTGAATTATTTCAGTTTGTTATGAGTCTAATTAACCCACATCAGTAGCTTCGCTGTTAGTCCTCTGGATATCACTGCCCTGGTACTTTAGCCAAACCCTCTCCAATCACTAAAGTGTGGACTAAGGACAAAAGCACATTTCACAGTCCTCCTTTATAAACTATTTCAGGCCTATACTCTCTACTGGTTGACTCGGGTGTTCAGAGAACTCAAAGCCGTCAAAGGAAGAGTAAGGTTTCAGAAAAAACTACAGAAACTATAAACTGCAACCATACTCTCCATCTGAACACTCAGTGGAATCAGGCTCACTTTCAAAACCAGGATTCTCTCTCTCTTTCTCCATGCCCTTCCTTTTTCAAGTTAATATTAGTAGTGCATCC
Organism: Psittacula echo; assembly: GCF_963264785.1. Taxonomy (NCBI): domain Eukaryota; kingdom Metazoa; phylum Chordata; class Aves; order Psittaciformes; family Psittacidae; genus Psittacula; species Psittacula echo. The sequence goes on from NC_137737.1 coordinate 124,708,682, forward strand.
TATGCCCACCCAAAGCCAGCCTGCAATCCAGAGAGGGACACTGAAACTGATGGTGAATTATGTGCCAGGCACATCTCAAATGCAGCCCTTTATCCCAGTTGTGTGCAGGCAGCAGTACTGGATCTGCTGGAATTACGAGGCAAAGCAGCAACAGAGGGGGCCCAAACTGGGAACACAGTTAATTAGGTAATCTATGAGCCAATACAACTCACCAGATGGACACGAAGCAGTTCACATCCTTGTGAGGCCCCGAGAGGGGCTTAAAAGACCACTGCAACAAAAAAGTAGGAGCCTTCTCACTCCTCTGGCAGTGCTAGAGGCCGCTATATGGCTTCAACAAGGGTGAGAAAACTGATATACAGTCATTGAAGAAGCAATCGAGAAGCAAGCTCAATGTTAGAAACCGTAACTCAGCAACTATTGCCTCACTGGAGGCCTCTCTGTATTGTGTAGGCGCTGCCATACTCTCTGCAGCACAGTCTTTTTTTCATCCCCTGCAGAGAATTAGCAGTACAGCCCATCGCCAGCAATGAATATCACTTCAGGAGAAGCAGGGATCAAAGTATACATCACTACATAACAACACACACAAGTCTGGGTGCTCACAGAAGCCCTAGAAGTCAACAGCTTTCTCCTCCTGACCAGAGCTGCTTCCTTCTTTTTCCCAAAGCATCAAATCAATAGAATTCATAAAAAGCGAACTAACATCTGCCTAAGACTTTATTACATATTACTACAGTAAATAAACCATAAGTTGATTTTATTTACCAAGCCCATTTTCATTGGCACTTCTGGAGTAAAGTGGGCCCTATGAAGACACCTGAAACTTTCAGAGAGAGTTTGAGAGGCTGTATCTGGACCTGGGCCACCATGTAGGAACATGAAGAAAGCAATGCTACACACCAGGCAGTAGAGGTGAGAAAATACAGCAGATGGGGATCAATGTATGCATTCAACAAAACCATATTGCTTTCAAACCAATCTCTTAAAATGCAGAGGTAATATTCTGCCATCAAGGGCTTCACATAAGTTATCTGATCTTCACCTTCTCCCAAGGGACAAACCCCAGAAGGTACTGGTGGCATAACTGTCATGCACTGCCTTTAGCCAGTCTTTGTTCTTTGCTCTTACAAATATTTCAAAGGAAAATTCAGATAAGACCTTTACACAACATATTCTACAGCAAACATGACGAGCTTCTAAGAAAGCATGCACATGCTCCATCACTCCATCCTCAAGCTTTACTTCATCTGCAGAACAATCACCTGCTACTGATCAATCTCTTCTCACAAATGCCAGCACAAATGAAATGGAAGCCAATACATTTATTGCTGCAGCTTCTTCTATCATGATCCAGCAAATGTATCAGCAGTACAGGTTATCTTATCTCTTGTATGTTGATGGTTCTTGGGAATGTTCGCATGGTGCTGCATTGCAGACCAGCATATGGCATCCAAACTCCCTCAAGGCACTTCTAGGAACAGCGGTTGGGTTACCCATAGGCCCCTAAGGAACCCACCCACAAATACCTCCAACAAAACTGCATGCACTTTAGACTGAGATTCAAAATAATTCTGCCAATCAACATGATCGACATACTGTGTGCTCTACTAAATTCAGCAGAAAAGGATGGCTGAACAACTGTGCACACATGTACTCGGGTCAATCCAAATTTGCTTGACTTGGCAATTCAGTAACATAGAGAACAGCTATTATGGTACTACTGTCCTTGGCCTAAGACATGTTCCAGGGCAAGCTCTATAAAGTTTGAAGGAGATATTTAACAACTAGGAATACGGAGAAAGGAAGGGGAAAAAAAAAAAAATACTAAAAACTTACCTGACATCATCCTGAAGCACTTACAACAGTGTAAAACTAATGTGTCTTTATTATTCATTCTGACCAAGTGCTTCTAAGACCTTGCTGTAAATGATAAAGGCTAGCAATCTAGTAAGTACAATCTTCTTGCTTAGAAAGATCAAGCGAAAGCAACAAGTCTTCTAGAAATTGATATATTTAGGACATGATTTTATCCTGTGACTTGCCGGACACAAGACAACACAGTAGCAAATAATACAATGAATACTGGTTTTCCTCTTTTCTGAATCCCTTATGCAGTTAACACATTTTTATATATCTCTGTAGATTTATTTTCACATATATATATATACAGATACATATATATATATACACACACTCCCACATATACACACACACAAGCAAGCCTTTTAGCTATTCTCAGCAATGCTCCAAAGACAAAAGACAGGACTGATTCTCATGTTCTGACACATTTCATTTATAAACTGTAACAACCATGACTATTTTTCAGTAAAAAAATGCAGAAAGACACTTTTCGTTTCACATGAAAATAACCTTTCACTTGTACATTTTTTCCAAAAATACTTCCCATACATGAGAAAAACAAAACCAAAATCTCATATTTTGAAGAAGTATATTAACCCAAGTTTCCAAACTGGATGTTTTACAGTTAAAAAAAGAAAGAGAAATGTAGATTATTTGGACTTGCTGTACTTTATCAAGCATTTGTTCAAAGGTTAACAATGTGTTTTTTACTAAGTCAAATTTACCCCATATCTGAAAAATACAGAAGCATGGGCTCATCTAATAAAGATGAAATTACAGATTTTTAAGTTACATGAATACTAATGTATAAGAGGCATGTGGTGCATGACACTTTTTCCAAGAACATGAAATAGCAGAATACAGTGCATTACTTAATTTTAATAACACCAGGGAATTATTCATCCCACTCTTGTTTGGGGAGAAAGTGAAACAATTCCACAGAGTCATCAGCTATTCTGGACATTCCTCCAATTGCAATGGAAACAACTTGAGTCAGTGTTGCTACACACTGCAGGGCCCTGCTCCTTCCCTCACACCAATCCTCCTCAGATTCTGCAAGAAAGCCAGGGAGAGCCAATTCAGCAGAAAATTACTGCTACAAAAGGAAAAGGTTTTCTGCTGCTGTAGCTCAGTAAACTAGCATTCTGCAGGGTCAAAGTAGCACAAATGTCAGCACAAGAGGAGGGGTAAAAATATGCAGCTAAAAGCAATTTCTGTGCAAGCAGCACGCTTACATTTAACACAAAAAGCACCCTGGAACTACAACTGCAGACATTAAATAAAATTCTTACCTTAAAAAAAAAAAAATTGTTTAAAAAAATATCAGTAATAAAAACTGTGTCTCCAGTCGATGATAATCATCAACCACCATGTCTCTCCAAGCACTAAGCACAGCAGTGTGTCGAACAAGGTAGAATTACAGAAATTGCCCTCCTCTTTTGCATGGCACTTTAAATACAAAAACCATTGTACTTAACTTTACAATCTTCATTCGAGGAGTGTCAGGAAAAAAAAGCAAGCTTTCTGCAACATGTGTATTATTACATTAGGAAATGAGTTTAAAATGTATTCTTCAGCATATCAATCTTTGTGTCCTCCCACCCTAACCAGACTCTCCGCCACATTCAAGCATAAGAGAAAAATCAGACCTCCTGGCTCTCTAACTGGTTTCAATACAATCAGATATTTCAGTATACCGCTTCTTTCCTATGCTTTCACATGAATACAACAGTATTAAAAATAAAGAAGTCTTAAACTTCATTAGTCATAATGGTCTTTCACATTCAGCCAACCAATCATGCATAATAACTTGTCGCCTAATCCTCTCAAATCATCTTTCCTAAAAAGCTCGTGAAAATGGATTAGCCTTGTAGTGCACAGTCAATTATCTCATTTATGGTCTATTGTATCAAAAAGTGGTAGGTGAACAATTTTAACCAAGGGCCTTTTATTAAGACAGAAAACATAGCTTTGGCCCTCACCTTAACCTGGACGGCACTGACAAAAACAATGTCATAACACATGAAAAACAAAACTCCAAGGTAACCATAGCTTCAACTATTCAACACTTCTACAGAGACTAAGCATTTCTCCTCCTTATGAGAGCCTAAAACTTGATACAGATCATAGAGTACAAGTCCAACACATTCCCTGCAGCCAAAATTTAAGGTATTTAGTACCTGCAATTCACTATGTTTAACTTCTGGTATTCATTTATGGTAGGTTACAAAACTCTCACAATACTCTGAAGTGACAGATATAAGCAGGGTGACTATCTTCATAAGAGAACCAGTATCTTTTTTGAAAGGAGAAGGAAAAAAAAAAAAAATGGGTGGGAGCATGGCGCCAACAGTGTTTTGGAAGTATTAGGGACATTATAGGATCCTCAAGGCAAAAAACCCTCAAGTTTACCTCTTTTTTTCTTTTTTTAAATTCAGGCATTGGATAAAGTTCTACCATTTCCTCTGTCAATTTATGGGCTAAATACTAGATGTTTTATCTGGACAAAGATGCTTATTTTCTCCAAATGAAAACAATCTAGGAAAAGCTGATTAAATACATTGTTTAAATCCAATGAGAAGTGCATAAATTCCTACTATCACCATGCTGAAGGAAATGTAGCTGAGACTTTACAACAGAAGAAATGACAGAACAAAACCCCATCAAATTACTCTCTACATCCCTCATAATAAGCAAGAACATAAAAAGCTCACCTACTTCCACATGCTGACATTTTTTATTAAGCAGTTTCACACCACATCTGCAGCTGTAAAAGGAACTGCATGGATTCTCCCTTGCCCAATACAAGAGCTCAACTACTGCAATTGCTGAAATCTACTATCCAAAACTGCACAGATAATAATGAAGGAAATTTAAGTACTCCAGACTTTTTGAACACTGGTTACAGGCCTTTACCATTCCAAAAGGGTAGACAGGGCACTACTGACGCTCCACTGCCACCACGCATACATCTTTCAGGATATTTCTGTTGCATAGGAACTTTACCTAAAAGTTTAAAAAAAATGGAAGTGTGAGTTCATGCCTGACTACATGCGAAACCTCCTCAGTACGCCATCAACTGTAGCATCAATATATGAAGTGTCTTAGCTACAAAAGCAGGAAACAACACAGGCCAGCATCACTCCTGCCACAACAGCTATCTATGGTCCCTCTGCTACCAGTTTATACTAGTAAAACCAGCATTTTTTTGTAAGAGTGTTAACTTTTTCTGATCTGTGTAACTGAGTCCCTCTGGAAATCACTTGCTTCTAAGCATCCCAAGACCATATGTATCTCAATTTCTAAGACAACTAAGACTACCATATCAAACAGAGAATGCACACAAAGATGCTAAACCTTTCCAAGGCTGATTTGCCTACTGAAATCTCAACACTTCCCATTATAACCTTTTCCCTCACAGCTTTGGAATAGGTTCCTGTATCTTTTCCTTTGAGATATTTTTACTCCAGTTTACTAGTCAGAGAAGCCTACAGCCATGCCTGTTATTGGGGAAAAAGCTAAATAAAATAACTGGTAAAGGAAACAGGCTCTTTCTCTCTACATATCTCATTTAGCAGCAAGAACCAGGAGAGACAGTAAAATCTGCTAATACAGAACTACCTTGGTTATTTTCATTGCAGCATACTCTTTCTGATGCTCAAGGCATGCAGAGAAGGAGGGCCTGCTGCAAATTTTGGCTCCTTCACACTTTCATCTAGGAGCTGAGAAAAGAATTTGCCCTCTACCTTGTGATGAAAAGCAGGCTCCAGGAATCTCTCTAATTATAATTACTGTGGGAGTGTGGTCAGGAAGATAATAAATCAGATTGCCATATCACAGGTGTACAAAGCTGGGGGAAGTGGGAGGAAAACATGAGTTAAGACTGCTGTAAAAGAAGTAAAAAATTCTCAGGGTAGGGAAGGGAGGAGGGCAGGGAAGGTGAGATAACAGCCACAAATTTATTTTCAAACAGAAAGAAAACAAAATATTTGGCTACGAATTCCTTACAATACACCTAGGATGCAAACATACAAATAAACAATTCCCCAACTAACCCTTAACTCCAGTTTTCCAGAAATGCATTTTTATAATAAAATATCTTGCCTTTGGCAGGCTGCCTGGCTGGATTACACGGGGTGCTTATTTACACTGCAGTTACTTGCTAATGACATAATCAGAACAAACTGAGGAAAATGCCACATTTAATAAAACACAAACTGTACCAAGTTTTCCTATGAGGATTTCTGTGCATAACAGTGAACTGGAATTTGAGAGGTCTAGGTTCAGTCCCCGGTCCCAGACACATGCTTCCTACAAGACCCTATGTGCACATGCATGCACACACCAAGCACTTTTATTTGCTTATTCAGAAGAATTTTCAAGTAGAACTGAGTATTTCAGTCAGCTGTGAATGCACACAAAGAACTAACTGCACTAAATGCAGTATTTAGTATTATTTCCAAGGTTACAATTAAAAGTTTTTACGATGTTCATCCCCAGTCCTTTATTTACAAGGAAAGGATATTCTAAGTAACAGAACACACTACATTCCTTTAATAGTATCATGAGATGCACGGATTTGTATCTTAGGCACCCAACTGTATAAATTCACACGCTGAAAGTATTATGTGTGTTAACAAAGATTTCCACAGTAAAGGACAACCAAGTTACATTGGTTTCACACTTCTGGGAGGAAAGAAAAAAAAAAACAACACAAAACACAACCTAACTTGAGCTGCCAAATTACTCACTATTTCCATGCAGACTCAGTGAATTTGTAAGAAAGGCAAATACAACAGGTTGGGTCCAATCAAAAGGTGTTTTGTATGTGAGCCATAACCTGGCAGGACCTAGAAACAGAGTCACAAATCATAGATCCTCTGTGCTAGAAAATGAGTGAGTTTATTCAGAAACCTGCAATTTTAGCATAAAACCAGTGGGAACTTGTAGATAATGAGTGATGAGGGAAACACAAGACAACAATAAGCCAATGGTCATTGACATGACTGAGAACTGTTCTAACAAATCACTATTTCATTACCAAGGCTTCTTTTCCCCCATAGGCTTTGCAGAAAATAAAAGAACTGAAGAAATAAGGATTCAACTGCAGATGTTCTCAACATTATTTTCTACATGCCAAAACAGTAGAATAATAGAAATGTCAGAAAATTACATGCTTTTTATGATACTTTATTAATTCATAATTGAGCTCATATTGACTCAGAATTAACCAGGTTTTGATACTGTTGCTTTTCTCAACCTAAAAAAACCCCAAACAACAAAAAAGACTTGCTTAGCAAAGGGGGGGGGGAAATGTAAAAGAAAATCTGCTGAAACAGACATCCCACATGAAACACTACTAGTTCCAACAATATGTATTTGTATTACACATCTGCATTATTAGTTCATATAGAATATTGAATATTAATGCCAACTTCTTGTAAAATTGTTTTATGGTTTAAATTCAATATTTCATAACTTAAGGGGCACATAGCTATAATTTCTCTTTTCAAACCAATTTCTCTTTAAAGATAGCATCAGAAAATTGAGGTTCATACAAAGCACAAAACATACTATTACACAATCTGAACAAAGAAGAATTGACTTCTGGTGATTTAAGACAATCTAATTAATGGGGACTTTAAACTATTATTCTGCTTAGATCTTACATAGGCAATTATAGGCCATGAAATAAGCTGCTATGACCTTTTGCAGAATGCAAGTACCAAAGTTGCTTTACACTACAACATATGAAAAAGTTAATTGGTCATAAAAGTCAGAGAGCATTTTAAAAATTAACTATCACTTAAAATTACTGTATGCATGAAATCCCCCATCAGAACTTGCCCGTGCTGTGCGTAGTCAGAGTCAGTCTCTGCCTCTCATATGAATAGATGCAATCTCAGCAACCAGACACAATAAATATAAGATGAAGGGAATGGCAAACATAGCAGCAACACACAGAATTAATTCCAGAGGCTAGGAATCACAGCATGAAAACTATTTCATTATTTTAACTTGTTAATTATTCATGCAGCAGAGATATGGGAAATGGCAGGAGAAAGCTAATAAAAGAGCAAGCAACTGAGTAACACTGATGGAGAGAATTAGAAAGGTATAGAAGAAGAGTTACGAAAAACAGTGGATGAGGAAAGAAAAGGGTTTAGGGTAAGTTTCTACACTCAATAGCAGGGGCAATCTAAGGTATTTCTTGTTTCCCCACTGCTCGTTACTCCTAGTCTACCATTCTGGTGTACTGCTTCCTCCTTACTAACAGGCATAACCATTTGTGAAATTGTTCTGTAGTCAGCCAGGGCTGGAAAATAACCTGATCAAAAAGAGAGAAGAAAGAAGCTGTCACAACTAAGACGAAAATGCAGGAGCAGAAATGAGCAGCTGCAAGGAGAAAATAGGTCATGCCAACACTTCTCCCAGCAAAAAGGTGCAACCACGGGATTCACAATGGACCAATGCCTATATGACTATAAAAAATACACCTCTCAATTATGTCTTGTAACCTGCAATGCTACATGCAGACAGAAACATGTTTGGATTGCATTGGGTGAAAAACACTGAGGAGTTACATAGCGAAAGGTGGCCAAAGCACTTAGTTTATAGATTCATAGAATCAACTAGTTTGGAAAAGACCTTTAAGATCTGCCAACTAAGTCCACCACTAAACTGTATCACTAAGGACCTCATCTACATGGGTTTTACACACTTCCAGGGAAGGTGATTCCACCACTTCCCTGGGCAGCCTGTTCTAATGCCTGATCACCCTTTCTGTGGAGAAATTCTTCCTTATATCCAATTTAAACCTCCCCTGACTCAGCTTGAGGCCATTACCTCTTGTCCTATGTTGAGGTTCAGAGTTTCAGAGGAAGGGTGTACCTTTCACTGAAGAATCCACCAGTGCAGCTGTTGTTCGTGACTTTTTTTCCCCATACATCCTCTTTAAGTCAAATCTAGGATTACATGTACATGACACATGTACATGTGCATTACCCTAAACATACGATCCAAGGTACTACTTAACATCCACTTGATCATACAGTGAACTTAAATTCAATCTCATTAGTGTGAAATGTCCTAGTCATTTTGTTACCCATTCAAGTGCCCTTAAAAACAGCTTTTAGCATCAGCATTTAAAATTATTTCACATTCAAAGACAATTACTACCTCAAACAATTGTATAAACTCATACAATAGCATCTTTTCACTTGACTGGGCTTGAACAATAAATATCACAAATAACCTCCAGGTAACGTATGTCATTTTTACTATTTTTGTTGTTAATACTTTGAAATTAAAGAAGAGACTATGGGGAAATAACTCATACATAAAAGAAAACTGCACAGAGAAAAGGAAAACGCTTTTCTCTACATTTACTGGGGACAGTAAAAGGCATAAATTGCCACAAGGAATATCTAAATTCAGTATTAGGAAAGAACTCTTATGACAAGAACAGTTAAGCACTATTAAGAACAGTTAAGTCATCTAGTGAGATTGTGTAATTTCTATTATTTGAGGCTTTTATGGGTTTCAAAAGCCTAGTGGTACCAACCTTTCCTTTAAAACAGTTCTGACAAAACTTCAGTAAGTCTATTTTGTTCTAAGAAATAGCAGGCAGCTACTCAGTTTCCTGCTTGCATTACTTTTCTGCTGATTTAGAGTACTGAATTAGTAAACACCTGACAAGCATCAGAGATGGCATAAAGGAAGTAGTAATAACACATGCCCAGTGTCAGGACTTTTCACCTTCAGCAATAATGAGTTATGTCAGCTCACCACATCTCATAAGACTGTATCTTAAAAACAGATTAAGCAAACAGATTAGACAAACATCTGCTAATAATACTGCAAGTACAATTTATCCTTCCTGGGGCTGAGAGCAGCAGACCAGAATGCTTGAGGTCATTTCTAGCACCACTTCATTTAAGCTTCATAGAAAACCCAACACACAGCCCATTTTGAACCCATTTAGTAAAACTAATGAAATATTAAACTGAAATTCCACCTAATATATTAGAAGACATTAATATTTGTCTGCTATGCATTGTCATAATTAATGTCAATATTTGATGTAGCATGCATTTGTCTCACCTGTATTTCCCATGTAAAATACCTTCTTGCTGAAAGGATAAGCCTAAAATGTCTTCTGCCTCAGTCATTTCACTTTTAATCTCCAAGTGGGAATTCAATTTTCAAGACCTTACATTTTTTAAGAAAATCTTCCAAATATGTATTAACTGTAAAATGCTGTCTGCAAATACCAGCTTCTTGAGTTTGCTAATACACACCTCCAGTTTTACTCCTGTTGCTCAAAGCTAGCCCAAGCAGAAGACTGAAAATGACTAGTCAGGGTTCAGATGCCTTTGAACAGCAACGGTAGTGAAATACTAGGAGTCTTAGAGGAGACTTGCAAGGTGAAGTTCACAAGTTACATAGAATCATTAATCTCACTGGTCATGCTTCTTAGTCCATCATTTACACCAGCTTGTGATTGCAGGTCGAGCAGACATTCACAACCTCCTGTCTGCAGGAGACTTCAGGAGGAAAGTTAAAAAAAGGGTAAAAGCAGCAAAACATAGCTGTACTCTAATCAGCTGGCCAATATTAGCGCAGACTTCCTCACTTAAATATTCAAATTCCCTTTTATTGATGCATAAACTTGGTTCTCTAGTTACTCCAACGAAATACTATTGGTCAAGTACGCATATATACATTTTTCACTTTTTTACAAGTTATTCAAGCACTTATCCCTGTGACTCATTCTAATCTACCTGCAGCATACTGATCAGAAAACAAGGAATCCATTGAGAAGCTTGAAAGTTGGGAAAAAAAAACAACCTTAAATGTCAATACCATATTTAATTTGACAAACTTGTACACACTTCATGTGTCACCTGCCCCAGAGACCACGCAGAAAAGGAATAAATACAATCTATCACCTTGACCATTTTGCCTATTCCTTTTCCCAGAAGGCCACAAATGCTTCAAACAAGAGAGACTTTACTCTTATTTGCACAAGACAAAACATGCTACATTAGGCTGGACTTTCAAGAAGACATATGAAGCACACCAAGCACACCTCAAGATCAAGTGGTACAAATAGAAAATATTCCAACTCATTTGCTACGTGGAAAATAGTTTGTCATAAAACCAAAGTTTTGGTCAATCATTATATTCATACTCGAGGAAAGAAGGGTTGTCAACATACATTCATCTTCATTTGCTTACTAAGAATTACTTTCACATGCATTCAAATTTCTGGTCATTAACAGTATTTTGTTGATTCTTCCTTCCCAAACATACACATGCCTAATGCTCACACACACAGAGCTTCCCTGCTACCAAACGAGAAACAAAGACAAAAGAGACCAGTACTTTCTATATGTGCATATATGAAGTGAAGCAAGTCATGGAAAAGCAGAATAACTGTGTAAGATACCCCAAAAACTTAAACAATAAAAACGACCATTACACATGCAAAGAGCAAAGGCAACATCTTCTGTTAGGTCAACACACCAGAGAGCACTTTCAATCCTGACCTTACAGAAAAATCCTCGAAGCCCAAACCAGCTGACTTCCCACCAAAACACATGCTTTCCACCATAATTCCACATTTTCTCTAGGGACTTCCATCAGAATACAATTTCATCACTGTTTGCTGGGAAATCATACTAATGCATATTCAGAAATTTAGGGCAGCGTTCACAAGGAAAAGTGAAAAAAAAAACACATTCCCTTTTGTCCTAATAGTTATAATGACCCTTTTTGTAGTATTTCCAACACGATCAGATGAAACAAAATACAGGACAGTTCATCTTGTAACTGATGTAATACGGGCAGGGAACAATACCATGGAAGTGAAAAAGCCAAGGATCTTTGTCTCTTTCTAGACGGATTGGCAAGTCTTTATAGTTGGAGGGAGAAACAGCTTAGCATCCCAAATAAAACACTGCAGTGCATGTTCATTATTTCAGTAAAGTCACTGCAGCTTTTGGCAGCCCCATAGGAAACTTAGACCCTTCAAAGAAAGCTCAAGCTAAAAAGCTAGAAAACAGCCCTCGTTTAAAAATTACAGAAGAAACAAATAATTCACTGGCTCTGGAAATAAACCCCAAGGAGTTCACAGCTCGCTAAAAAGACAGCCCCGACAGTAACTAGCCATAAACGTACAAAACGTTGTATTTTCTCATCGTCGTCGTCGCTGCTGTGGGGAAGGCGCGACCGGCGGCGCGGCCGGGGCGACAAGCAGGCCGGCCGCTCGCCCCTGCCGCCGCCGCAGCAATGCGGGAGTCCCTGGGGGCAGCTCCACCGCTAGCCCACCCTCCCTCCCAGCATTTCAGCTCCTTGCCGACACCAAAGGCAGGCCCTGGCGCCCAGCAGGAGCCCGGGACGCCCTCCCGGGCAGGGAACCGGCGGGACGCCGAGTCGGCTCAGACCCCTGCCGCCGCGGCGAAGAGGCGGGAGCCTGCGGGCCCGGTGGCGGTGCCTACCTGCGAGAGCTGCCGGGGGTTGGGGCAGCCGAAGAGCGCGGAGCTGGAGCTGAAGCTGATGGCCCCTCTGCGGCTGAGGACGTGCTGCGGCACCGGTCTGTCCAGCGGCAGCACCGGCAGCTGGTAACATACTTCCATTGAAGAAGCCTCCGTGCGCCGACCCGCCGCAGGGCAGCGGCCTCGCCCGCCGCCGCACCTGCCCGCGCAGGGCTCGCCGCAGCGGGACGGCGGGGGGGAGCCCGCAGCAAAACCCCGCGGGGGCCCGGCGCCTCCTCACCAACCCCGCACCCCCCGGGGGGTCGGGCCGGGCCGCGCCGGGCCCCGGGCCTTTGTCCGCAGCAGCCAAAGCCTGGCGGGAACGGCCGCCGGGAGCAAGAGGGAGGCGGCGAAGCGGGACGCCTCTGGAAGCGCCGGAGGCTGCGAGTCCCGGCTCGGAGCCAGGGGCTGCTCCCTCGGGCCTCGCTGCCGCCGGCGGGAGCCGCTGTCAGCCCCGCTGCCCGGCGCCGCGCATGGAGTCGAGGCCGGCCTGGGGGGGCCGCTTTGGGTGAGACACACGCCGCGCTCGCCCCTATTGTCCGGCACGGCCGGGAGGAGGAGGAGGTGGAGGAGGCGCCGCCGCTGCACGGCCCAGCTCCGCCGAGGGGAAGGGGTCGGGCCCTCGGAGAGGGGACCCGGGGAGGAGGGGAAAGAAGGAGGGAGAAAGAGAAGGAGGAGGAAAAGGAGGGAAAAAGAGGAGGAGGAAGAAGAGGTAGAAGAGGGAGAATAAGAAGAAGGAGGAGGAGAAGGAGGAGGGAGAAAGCCTTCGCCCCGCCCGCCCCCACTCTGCACAGCCCCGAGCGCACTGGGCCAAGAGGAGGCACAAGCCCGACGGACTCTGCGTGGGTCGCGCGACTGGCGACACGCAGAGCGTCATCACGTAACTACCCACTCTCCCCTTCCTCCCGCCCGTGCGCAGCAGGGTGGCTCGGCGGCGCCAGTGGGCCCCGCGCGCCGCGGCAGGCGCATGCGCTCTCCTGTTCGCGCCTTCGGTGTCGGCCGGCGGCGATGCCGGTGGGGGGGGGGAGCTGGGGGGGCCGGTTGTGCCGCACCCCGCCCCGCCGTGCTGCCCGCCCAGGGGCCGGAGGCGGCACCTTCCTGCTTCCCTTCCGTGCTTCCCTCCTTCTGCTCAGTGGGCTGAGCACGTGCCGCGCTGGGTGCTGCGCGGGCGAGGCCTGACGGGGCCGCGAGCCGTGAGGGAAGGCGGCCGTGGAGGGGCTGACTCTGCCCGCGTTTTCCGTCAGCTCCCCTCTTCCCACGGCTGTGCCCCTTTGGCCGGGGGGCTACGGTTGCTGCGGGATGGGATCCAGCTTCTGTAGCCAGGCACCCATCGGCCTGTACGGCTTGGCCCTGAACGCATGGCTATTCAAAATCAAATGGGGGAAGATGGCTGTGCTTGAAACGCATTGTCTATCAAAAGCAATACAGGGCGGAATTTGTATTTGCATTTGAATCCTGGCTGTTCATGTTCTAAAACGTGGAGGGGTGGGATTTTCACAAGTTGAAGAGGTAATAACACCGTGTAATCTTTCTGAAGGTAGAAAATGAGATTCTTGGCAAACCATAATACTCCAGGCTGGAAGAAGCAGGAAAATTTCATGAGGTGATGAGGCCCATAGCTATGTACATCACGTTACCTGGGACACTTTAAACTTTGGTTTTTAGGACTAAGCCTCCCGTTGTCACTCGCTGCAGCTTTTTTACATCCTTTCGTCTCTTTTGTTTCTCCATCATTAAAAAACGTTCTAAATATAGCATGATAGGTAAAGGAACATTTCTGTTCTTTGAGTAATATTGTGAAGTGCCTGTACCCACTTAAAAATCAGATTTTGCAAAATGATTCATATGATTTAAGTTTGCATAATACATTGTTCTAAGTGCTTGCTTACTGGCAGAAGGGTTTAGATTTCACATGATAATGGTTATTTATAGGCAGTGACACAGCTTTGGAAGAGCCCATTTGGAAAGAATAGGTGGTTTGTAAGGAGGATTTTAATCTGTGTGAACTACTTACAGAAGCAAGAAGTTTTATGAATGTGGGCTGATGGCTGTTTGAGCAATGAAGGTCACAAATGCACCTAGTTCGTTTGCAGAACTGCAATCCCACATTGCCTTGCGGGTAGCCCCCAGGACAACACGAACACATGAGAGAGGACACTGGATCAACTGCTGCTTCTTAAAAGCTTTCTTCAGTTGTTTTTCTCCCGTTTCTTGAAATAAAAACATCACAAGTATTCACAGTATGACTTTATAATGTACATGTGCAATAATTCAAAATATAATAACCACACCATATTTCAAAGTAAAATAACATACCTTTTTTTCAGTAATTAAGGTATGTCGCGTTTTCTTCTGCATTCTTTGGTGGTTTACTCATATTTGGCCTGCTTACATGAAATTAACAGTGCATTTAAGTTACTGATAGAACTCCACAAGCTCCAAGTCAGGATTTCCCTCCCTCATTCATGTTTTCAAAATTACTTCTGGTTCTTTCCTGCTAAGTACAGATGAGTTTTCTGTGCTCAGGTAGGATGGATTTTTACTCTAGTCAACGTAAAATGCAATTTATGAACAATATATCATGGGGGGTTTTTTGGTAGGGAAAAAGTATATTCTTACTTTTAGTGAATATACACAGTGTATATTTCAAACCTATATGGTCAAACTATAAATAAAAATTATTGATAATGTGGTTTACAGTTCATATCAGCTCTGTGTACTTTCCAACTGACAAGTTGAAGCCAGTTCTTTAAGGTCATATTTGTGCTCAGTTTGAGCTTAAATAGCATAACCAATGTTTTCCTTTGTTAATAAACAAGTTATCTTTGATCTCTAATTAATGTTGCATAAACACCTGTAAGGAATCTGAAATACATTATTACAAAGTACGCATAGATTTTCCAGGCAGTGACTGATTCCATAAGTGTTCTGCTTTCAGGACAAATTACTATTTTTAATAAATACAGAAGTTAGTAATATTAGCCAGGTGATAATTGTTTTTATGAATTTATGAAGAATAATCCCACCTCAGGATGATAGACAAAGCCTTACAATTATGGTGTAAGTCACCAAAAAAGTGCATATATATGCTTGTTACAAAAATAATACATGCTTAGTATGTTATATCGTGCCTATTCTGTCTGCTGTCTTGTCTTGCTGTGAGTCCATAGAATCATTGAATCGCAGAATGGTTTGGGTTGGAGGGGACCTTCAAACTCACCTAGCTCCAGCCCCTGGCCTTGAACACTGCCAGGGATGGGGCAGCCATGGCTTCTCTGGGCAACCTGGGCCAGTGTCTCATCACCCTTACAGTGAAGAAGTTAAGAGCTTGTAGCACATGTCAGAGATTTTTAGTTAGTTTGTTACAGAGGTATAGCAACACCAAATTGTTTATTCACAACATTTTGTTTGAATGATGTTATTTTCCCTCTGAGCCATGGAATCGTTCCAGCACCATGGTGCTGCACTTCTTACATGCATCGTATGACATCATGAGGTGCCACAGTTTACCTATATAAGCTCTGTTTATTGTAGCTTCTTAATCATGGCATATACAGCCTTTAATAGAGGCTACACATCAGAATTTCGTCACATGGAGGGAGTGTTAATTAAGTTTCAATTATTCTTTTTACATTTACAGTTAATATCTTTACACATCATTACAATTTTCAGGGTGCTGTCTAGCAAGGAAGAAGCATTACTGATGGTTGGGTTTATCATGAAGAAGGGCATTTGTGAAACTGGAGAAATGGAAGATCACAGAATCAGTTTCTTAGTTCATATGAGAAGAGGATGAAATCACACAGGTACTCCAGCAGACATTCTGCTGGGCTAACCACACGGCACAGAGCGCCACTGAGGCACAGGCAACTAACACTGGCAGAGCTGAACAGTCTGAACAGAAAAGGATGCTTTTCCCATGTTCTTGTACAAAAGGAAAATACAGATCCCCAAGAGCGTAACATGCTTGTACTTTGAGCACATCCAAAGAACACAGAAAATACTTACTTTTACAGGTACATGATCAAAACAAGAATGTTTAGCTTTTTCTCTTGCCTGAAGAAGTTACATGGTATGAAAGGCACGGTAATTTCTATAGACAGGAAAAATGTCTTTTTATTTGTTATGCCCTCAGCAACTGCATTTTTACACATTGTTTTTGGCATGTGCTATTTCTCTAGCATATACCCAAATGCATTCTCTTTTCTGCTGATTTATTATCTGAGTGAATATTGTGTATTTCCACAGAACTTCCAGACATCTGGCAGCCCGGTTGAAGCGTACTCCTGTCCCTGTTTGCTGTGTCCCTTCCCTCTGACTTACCCTGGGTCTGCATAGGGCTTGTTTGGATTTTTGTGGCAATACAGCATTTTTAACTCCTGTTTGATTTGTCATTCCCTGCACCCACAGATCAATTTGTGCAGAACTTTTAGCTATCCTCTCAGTGTGTTCATCCTTCCTGAGTGGGATAATTTGCACTTGCCTTTACCCGAGTGCGTTGTGATTTCCTCAACCCATTTTCTTTTTCGGTTGGTAAACACTGATTACTAGTCCTGTCCTTCAATATACTTGCAGCCTTTCCTGGCTGTCTGTCATCTGCCAATTTAATAAGCATGCTTTCAAAATCAGCCAGATCAACAGTGAAAGTTTTATGACTGAGTGAGTCCAAGATCTGGAAGACACCTGAAGAATGATATTTCATATACTCTGTCAACCCTTGCTAATTCCTCTGGGAATGGTTTCTAATCATTTTTGCACCCATATTGGAGTAGCTTTATCTACTCTGTAGCCTAGGTTCATCTTTCCTAACTTAAGCTTAACCTAAAGAGTAGTTGCCTAAAGCTAATTTCATAGTCAATAATTAAGGGAAAGACAGCAGGCCAGTCAAGTTATTCTTTGAAGCTGCCTTTGTCTTCACTGAAGGGAAGGAACACAATGCAGATTTTCTCTTAATTTTAGACACTTCACATTGTGTCTGCGAAGTTGATCAGATATGAAGTAAGATAAGTGATTTTGTTTATGGTAGTGTCAGGGTGCACCATGTAGAAGGGCAGGCGTCAGCAAGGACGAGCTAAGTCATGTGTACTGTGTTCCCATTAGCTACAGGTTTTGTCACTGCTGGAGAAGCAGATTAAGTCGGTTGGACTTGCTTGGGCAGACTGCTTGTTTGCTTTTGCTTCAATTCCTGGTATTTTGAATACTATATTGAAATTATTCAGTAGATTTTTAATATTTGTAATAACTTCAGTTTCACTAAACTGACATTGGCTAAGAGAGACATACAAATTCTGCGCCAAAACCAGCAAGCTGGAGCAGAAAGTTAGAAAGAGTGATCCCAGAGGATTTTGGTTTTTCTTTGCTTTCATCTCTAAGAATTCCTCTCTATGCTTCATTTAAGATGGGAGTTTTACTGTCAGTTTATATTCTCCAGGAACAGGGACTGACCGTGGAAGCAGGCTACCAAAAGTCAGTTCTGAACACAGCTACAGGCTGTCAGAAGTTCAATATCGGTTCAAAGATAGCTTTTTGTAACTCCACTGAAGATATTATTGGGAATAACAGTGTGAAAAGGTGATTCTTTTCATGCTGTTATTCTTTCTTCTAGAAAACTTGCTGGAGTGTGCACAACTTAAGTGGTCTCAGCCATTGAAGTTCTGTTTTTCTCAGTTGTCTGGACAAAAAAACCTCATGCTACAGTAGTGTTAAAATGACTAAGGGCGTTGGTGTCACCATAAGCCTGTGGAGAAAGCTTCTCTTTGTGTCATTTTTACATGCATAATAACAGCTGATGCACAGAATATTTTTAATATCAGAGTGGGAGGATATGTGAACCCCAGGTGCAGTTTCAGAGGTGCAGCTTGCAAGTTTAATGGTGTTATTAGAAGCTGAAAATTCACAGCTTTTTGTGTTGTTAATGGGTTTGGACCCCTATGAACAGATATAACAAATGCATTGCACATTTGCCAGCTGAATCATTTGTCAACATACTGTTCAGTGTACAGTACCTGGTAGTGTCCATGATAAGCTGTAGAGCATCACCTGTTCTGTCTTTAGAAAATGTAGTTTATTTTCATTTAGTTTTGCAATTTTTTTAAGGTTTTATATGTTGCCCCAGTATCTCATGAAAATTGCACATTCTTTCAAGATTTCTTTACATGAAAGTGTAATTTTCAGCACATTCTTAACAAGGATTTTTTAAAGCAATTTTGTATTTTTAAAAGAATTAAGTAAGCAGTTAGTTACATAATTAAGGACTGAGAGTTAGTTTTGGATTTGGAAGTTGTATTCAGATTCAAAAGATTCCTGGTGTCCTCTCTGGTTCTTTACTGGCCTGTGTAGTGTATGGTAAAGGTGCTTTACAATATTAAAACTGAGAATATCTAATACTGCTAAAAGCAAAAGTATGAGCTAAAGTTCATGCTAGCCAACTAGGTTGAAGCAACAGTACTTTATTAATCTCACTGTGTTGTGTTGTCCAGAACTGAAGGAAAGGAGTTTGTTGTTTAAAGCTCAAAAATAAGACCTTTAACACTAGAATTGTTCAGAGAAAGAACGTTTTGATTTAGTTATATTAAACATGAGCACACTCCCTTGCTGTAGAAGCTCATTTGTATGAGAATGTAGAATAGTTGCTTTTTCTGTATGCTAAAATTATTGGAAAATTTCTAGCAGCAAAAAGGACACGTAAACAAGAGTTTCTCTTTGGTGGGGGAAGCAAATCAAAATGGGAACTCAAGTAACTCGCAACATCTGCACACGTGATAGTTAAATGACTACATGCCGGAACTGAGCAGTCTTTCTCTTACACCCACCTTCCTCTTCCACTTCAGCTTTTTTTACTATTCAGTTTTATTTTTATGGAAGTGCCATTTTGTGTAATTTTTCCCTCACAAAAAGCGTTAAGTTGAAATAAATAGTAACTACGATTAGCATTAACAATTATAGTCAGAGAATCACATTTGCAGTAAAAAATGTATACTAATTGTATTCAAATTAAATTACTCCATTATATTACAAGTAGTTATTTTTTCTGCCTTTTCAAAAGATGCTCAATTATACTCCTCAGTTTCTCCATTAAATTTGAGCTTGCATCAAACATTAATTGGGTGTTTCATCTTTCTATGCTTGCTTTTTAGCTAACTGGTGGGACTGCTCGTCTATCAAAACCTATAGCAGTAGAAGGTAATCGCATTCAGATGAATAGAAGTGAGAGGATTAAGTTATTTGCAGCAACTCATGTTTTTCCACCATGTAGCATCCTGACATTTCTTTGTGAAGGAAAGAATGTGTCAGGGTTAGCATTAGCATGACTTCTCCTTGAAAGTCTGGAAAAACATCTGTCAGTCTTGTCGGTCTTTCCATTAACTACCTGAGCAAATGCAGCAAGAAGATTTCATTACTTTCAAGAGACTACCTCTGGTTTTATTTAGGTTTATTCTTTGCTAGGCCTTTTGTTTTTAACAGTAGCAAAAAGGTAGCTGGAATCCTGTCTGATTTACAAGTCACTAAATTTCTATGTGCTTAATCCAATTAAAACTGTTTGGAATGTTGCCAATATGTCAACAAAAACGCAACAAAGCAATGGGAGGGTTAGTTTACAGAAATTCCTGAATTCCTTTGTCTTGACCAAATGAAAGAAAATTATTTTTTGTAAGACAAGTGCATACTAAAAGGATTAACGCTGATAAACTGACTTTTATGTTCAGATAAAAGCCAGTCTGAGTACTAGGAGAACATTTTTCGATCAATTTCTTAAAAGCAGCTTTGCATTTGATTAGAGACAAGTCTCTTGTTTAAAAGCTGAGGGGGAAGGGAGGAAGTCATGCACTAAAACACAGAGGCTGAGCCTCTTAGTGGTGTGGAGTGCACTGGAAATGTGGGTTTAAAATACATCTGTGCTAAGTTAAATGTTGCTGTAGAGAGGGGCCATGCCCTTCCATCTCACTCCTCCTGGCTGTTTGCTCCTACCAATACTGATGCTCAGCGCTAGGGTAAGCCAGGAGAGTTTGGGGCATTAAGCTGGAAGAAAATTAATCTTAACCCTCCAAAAAAGTGGGACCAGACAAGCTGTACAGCAGGTACAAGCAGTAGGTATATAACAAGCAACAGGAGCACCATGGTGAGTTTATGTAATAGATTAAAGGTTTATGTAATGGATTAATCAGATACTATATAATACAAAAAATAGCTCATTTTAGAAGATCTAGTTTCAAAATCTCTCATAAAGATATTCTTTCAAATATGTATGTAACATATATTGAAATATGTAGCAGATATAGGGAATATATAACATGAAATATATAACGTGGAATATATATATAATATGTATGATACAAGACAGGGAGAGCAGAATTAGCAGCAAAAATATGGGTTAATTGGCATAAAGTATTAATAGTACAAAGTATATACTTAATTTTATGCTTGTCCTTACATGATTTGCTGAGTTGGGATTAGAAGAACACCCTCTAGTCATGTGTCAGAACATCAGTTAAATCTACATAAATCAATACCATGTCAGCACTTTTCTGGGTTAAATTACATGACTAGAGGTTTGTAGACTACTTTTTACAAGTATAGGCCTAAGAAAATACTCAGCTTTTATAATGTTTAATCTCACCTTGGACTTTGAATATTTATTAATATAATTCTTTACTATGCAATTTCATTCTAAAATGTATAAAATTTGAATAAATACACTAGTTTGCTAATTGTTCAAAACTTGTAAGACAGCATGTTTTATGGAATAACTAAAACCGGGGAAAACCATGACATCTGCTGAGTTGTATGCAAGTTTTACTTGTACACTCAATTCATGATTACACAAAATAACTAGAAAAAACATATTCTACAGTACTTGTAATTTGTCTAAAAAGACAAAATGAGTGTGAAGCCTCTATTGAAAGATCCTTATACTTTACTGCAGAGCACGAAGACTTGAGAACCAATGGGCCCAAATAACTGAATTTGATGAAAGATGGTTTACATTACTGCTCATCTTGAACTGGATGACCTGTGGGCAAACTACACATCCTTGAATCTGTAGCTAAGGTAATCAGTTCCCAGACAATGGGAGAATTGACTTTTATTTTTGAGACGTCAAAACGAATACTAATACACTGCAAGTCAATACCATTTGCATTACAAGTGACTAGTTTATTGCAAGATACGGACAAAAATGTACACCATGAAGCTATGCTCCCAAACAGCATATGAGTTCAAAGAATAATTTCTATGTAATTCAATTTTCAGGTATACTTTTGTTTTCTTGTCACTTTATTATGTTTATATACCTCAATGTCCATTTGAGGAAACAACTGTTGAAATAGATCTTTCTGATCTTTCTAAGCACTACTTGGAAAAAAGAACAAATGTTCAGCATGCAAGCTTATTTGATAATTGCTACTTATCAAATGTAGGAACAAACACTGTTTTGTAAGTAATTTGTAACCATACATTAATTTAAATTGCATGTGACTTTTAAATAATATGCAAATAGGAAAAGGATGAATTGGTGAAATCCGTTATTGCAAATTGCCTATTATGAATTGTGACATCAAAAGCTGATGATGAAAGATTACAGAGTCAGGTGCGCAGCAACAGAAGAGGAGATTGGGATGTGAATGAATAGTAGCAGCATATACTGACTGTTACCAAGTAATATGTAATATGGATTCTGTTCTGCTCTGATACGACATGCATACTGCAGCAAATAATTTCTCCTTTCCATTGCATAGACTTCATGCACACGCTAGAAGTAAGTCTTTATAATCCTCTAACATTCCAGCCAGAGGGTGCTGGTGGCCAATTTCTACTTGCTGTAAGGAGGCAGCTTTTGCTCTGATTCCCAGGAAAAGACATCTCCAGGTTTGTGATTTTGGAATAAACATGTAACAGTGCAAATTTGGAGAGTTAGCTGTTATTCGATATTCCTGTTTCCATTTGTTAGAACTGCACAAAGCTTCATGCATGAGCTGACACAGGGTTAACCTTGGCTGATGCAGTGGTTCCCAAGGACTGCACATGCCTTCCTAAGTAGCTTAGGTAGCCTGGTGCTAAAATACCATGGTTTGGGAATCCCTGTCTAATACTTGTAAATTGTTTTGAAATATTATTTTGAAATGACATGTTAAAGTTTGAAGAGCTGGTTTTTAAGGAAGGCAAGAAAATAAAGTACATCTCTTTCCCTGAAGTGAATCATCCTCCCCAATACTTTTGGGGAAAAGGAAAACAAAACCAAACCACAAAACCCTGTAGAATTTAATGTGAGCAAAACCCATAAGGTTCTCCAGTCATGCAGAGTAATTTATGGAAAATTTTATAAATAAGAGCTGTGAATGATTGGGTGTTCATTTTCTGTCAATCTCAACGAGTTCTGTCACTGATTTATAGAGAGCTGGGATCTCACCTTCTGAATCAAAAGGACATGAAAAAATTATCTTGTAGGTTTTACAGCAGGCATAAAAATCTCTGTTGAATTCTGTATGATTTCCATAAAGTCGGTTAGGACTCTTTGATGAAACAAATGGCTTGTAATCGATTTACCTGAACTAAGACATAGGAGTTATGCTAAGGCCTGTGAATATTTACCCCTAAAGACTGTTTTCTGTTAAAGCATAATTCTTCATTTATGGAGAGCAATTACCACTGAATTTTGTGGCCTGAATGTTCCATTACAACCAATAGATAAATAGTAAAATTGAAAAGTGCATGATGTTCTTTAGCAGGGAATAAATGCCAGCACTCTGTGCCTTTATGATTAGATTGACTTTACTATGGATGAATCAGTCAACTTGGAAATAAGCAACTGCTAAGCAGTGGCGATAATTCTAATGCTGGTTTCTTGCTCGGAAGGACAGCTGTTGTCACAGCTGCCTAGTTGAAGTTTGATCATACAGCTGGATCCTGCTTCAGTGACCGCTCCGCGGCTTTGGCAGCTCATTGCTGTTACACTAACTTTTTGTTTCTCAATCATAAGCAAATTAAAGCAGGCAGCTGCAAAATCATCAATAGGTTAAATTCATTAGCTGTTCTCTGTCTGAAATAAACAGGAAAATGAAGCTCTCCTTGGTCTTAATTAGTTCTTATAAAAGTTGGCAGGGAAACAAAGACATTTGTACACTCCTTTATTTTTATAAGAGATTTGCCTGAAAGAAAAACCTCAGACATGTAATTTCCTCTTTTTTTTTCCCTCCCCTGCTTAATGCTCTCAGTCAGAGGCAACCCAGCACCCTCTCTCTGAGGGTAGAAAGAAAGGTGGTTTGGCAAGAGATTACACTCTGTGTCTTTTGTGCGGATCGGGGCATGTTCTGGGGAGCCTGCACAAGCCGTTTCCACAGTGATAGGCCACATTCTGTATTTACAGTCTCCCGTACGGATAATTCATCTGCAGGAGAAGCCTTAGCTGAGCGCTGTGGTTCCACAATGATTACTGCTGGCTCTGGGCCATGCCACATCACCCAGCAGTACAAATTTGATCTGGATCAGGTGTGGGCACATGATTACACTTTTGTCAAATTAGCAGAGTGCTTCGTGAGGATTTTATGCCACCTGTCTGCTTTTATCCTGCTTGCAGAGGAAGAACACACGGTGCCGGAACCGCAGAGGGTTAGGGCTGTGTGGGCAACCAATGCCTGTTGTAGCAGTCATCCCATCGGGGCAAAGTTAACCTGTCAAAGTTTTGTTTGAACAAATTGAATTGGCAAGGAGTCTTCCAGCAGGAGCAGCATGTTGTGTCATGCGCCCGTGGCATGCAAAGCTGGCAGTGGAAGCGTCAAAAACATTCAATATGCTGTCACACATTGTCCTGTCCTATAGTCACAGGCTAGTCTGGAGGAGTCTTAATTCTCCTAATTTTCCACAGAATTTACTTGTGCTTTACTTGTATGGTATTCTGGCCCTTATACCTTTTAAAGTGCATTTTTTCTGGTGAGCTGAAGACAGTGTAAGACTGCTGCTGCTGAAAAGGTGTGATGTCAGCACTTCCATTGCATCAGCTCCAGTGTTGATGCCAGTCACAGAGTGAGTCAGGCTAGCAAGCTGATTTAACTGAAAACTAAGAGAGAAAAAAAAAAAAAAGGAAAAAGAAGAAAAAAGATCAGTATAAGTTTGGACTGTGCCTTTGTTGGCAGCCCTCGGATTGGCTTGAGCCAACTGTAAGCCCATGGATTTAGACTTTGAGTTTCAGCTCTGAGTATTTTTCAGCTGAAAGGTCTTGTTATAATGGATGGGGGGAAACCCTAAGAACTTTTGTGATAAATGGTTAACAGTGAAGCTACTAATTTACTGAAATGTTAGTCTGCTGAATATTTCCAGTGGTTTTTCCTACACTTAGCATATAAAGAATAGTGTATGTGGTTTTGCTTCTTTACTGGTGAAATATTTATGCTAATTAAATACATTTTTAATAATTTTTACTTTCTCCCACTAAGTGACATTCAGAAAAGAAATATATCTGAGATTTCTGTATTCTCATCCATTAACCTGTAATTCCTCTCCCCCTGGGATTACATATCACTTTAATTCTTTGGGTTTTAACTCAACTACTGAATAGACATTCCGTTCTGGATCTAGATAAGATAGTTACTCATCAGCACTTTAGAAAGAGTTCAGCTTTCTCAGCCGTCAATTAAGTGAGCATTTCTAAGACAGTGTAATAAATCTTACATGAGGATTAATGAAGCTTTAAAATAAATGACTACTGACTGCCATCTCCCCTGCTGCATCCTCTCCCTCCTGGGAACTATGTAAGTTAGGGAGCCAGCTTGTAGGAATCTGGGAGAGAATAGTTTGGGGGTAGGCACAGGATGGATCTGAGAACTATGTTGGGGATTTTAGGGAAGAGCTTGCTTAGGCAAAGGCTGCAGATATCAAAGGGTGATTGTTTAAGAAAAATGTGTGAAGGAGGAACAAGTGGAGAGAACAGTTAGGTGCTGGAGAAAGGTTGGGGACCTGGTGAGGAAGACTGGAAGTAGCTGTTGATTCCCAAGGAGCAGGTACCAAGAAGATGTGGTACTGCTGTTTCCTAATCTGCTCCTGGTAAAATAACCTGAGGAATAGGTCAAAACACTTATTTGTACTATTCCAGCTAATCTTCCTGATTCTTAGCTGTAGCTGATTATGCTGTGCTAAAATTAATAACCCTGTAACCAGCACTGTGAGTTTGTTAACTTAGTATAAGCACAGGTAGAATTCTGCCTTAAGTGCTACAGCTGTTTGCAAAATAGATTACCACAGCACTGCCTAAGTAAGAATTCAGGGGACTCTTTTACGTGAAATCCTAGATAACTTACTTCTAAGTTGTCAAAGCTATGTAAACTAGGGACTTCATATCCTTTGACTTTCAGAAAGAAATTTAAATTAAAGCCAGAAAGATGATTATGATTTACGTCCTAGTTATTGTTACTTCCATGAGCCATTTTAAATTAGGGAGGATAGACAGAACTTTCTTGTAAATCACAGAGGAAAATAAATTTCCCAGTGTTTCAGTGAGTATCTTGTTGAAAAAGTTAAGTGTATTACTATTACTTAAAACATTTTTAAGTCTCTAATTTAAATGCTAGGGGAAGAGTGCTTATATCATGTCACCTAGGTAGTCCACCAAGCCTTTGAACTGGATTTACTGGGATTAAGTAGGAAGTCAGTTTTGGATTGCTTCTCTGGGTCAAACTGACCACATAACAGCATGAGCAATTTGGATATACAATTGACGATTGTTCATTTAAGGTTCATGCTTCTTGAGTTTGCTACTTTTTTCCAATATTGCAGTTGTTGAAAGATATTAAAAACCCCACGTATTTAAGTTGAGATATTCTATGTGAATAGTAACAGAAGGTCACAATATGTTCGAAGAATTCAAATATGTGAATGTTCTCTTATGGATACTTACTTCTATAGATGGAGTTACAGATGGGTTGCCAGATGGAATACCTTCCTTCCAATATAGTTATGTATATTTAAAAATGGATGCTATGCAATCGTATTATTTAAATCAATTCTTTTATTACTTTTGAGGCCATAATGACAGTAACTATTCTGTAACAGAGAAATGTGGCAAGAGGAATGTAATTTCTAGCTGTAGAATTGTCAGGCTTGTCTGAGATCTGAAAAGACTCACTCTGAAGAAAGGATCTTAAACCAATTCTCCCTTCTTTAAGAGACTGTTTGAGTATTGACAGGTAGCATGCAATACAGGTCAGACAGGACACTAAATGTCCAGGAGTGTGTGAAGCAGAACTGGCTAAAAAGAAATGACAAGAAGAACATTTTGGGACATGGCTGCCTCAGAAGTACTCTTCCCTGCTTAACAAAAACCAGTGCTTGTGCCTGAGCCAGAGGCCCAGCACATTTTGGCAGAAGCATCGTTTTCCAGTTGCTCAATCTTTTACTCTTTGAGTAGCTTGCTTATCTGGGTCTTACAATGTTGACATCACCATAGCACAATACTAAAAAAAAAAACGAAAAGATAAATCCTGCCTGAAAAATGGAAAACGAGCACATGCTACCCCTGTATACACCCTTTCTCAGTGTGCATATTAGAATCATAGAATCATAGAATAGTTAGGGTTGGAAAGGACCTTAAGATCATCTAGTTCCAACCCCCCTGCCATGGACAGGGACACCTCACACTAAACCATGCCACCCAAGGCTTCATCCAACCCGGCCTTGAACGCTGCCAGGGATGGAGCATTCACGACTTCCCTGGGCAACCCATTCCAGTGCCTCACCACCCTTACAGTAAAGAATTTCTTCCTTATATCCAATCTAAACTTCCCCTGTTTAAGTTTTAACCTGTTGCCCCTTAAATTCTTATATTTTGTCATCTCATCAGCCTACCATTCTTTACTCATAACCTCATGTTTTATTTGTGTGGGTCATCTTTTCCGGACAGCCAGTCATTCACCTGTGAAAAGTCATCAACTAGCAAGAGCTCTTGTTTTAGTCTCATCACCTGCCTTCCTTCTCCTGTCAGTTACTGATAAATTCCAACATCATTGTAAATGTTCTTACCACCTTTTTGGCAGAACAAGGCACAGAAATTAGTGATAATAGTAATCGCAATAGGGAAGTTTTGGGGAAAGGAAGCAGGGCCACCTAAAGCCAGTTGTCCAGGACCATGTCCAGGTGGCTTTTGAGTATCTCCAGGGATGGAGATGCCACAGCCTTCCTGGGCAACCTGTGCCAATGTTTGCTCACCCTCACAGTGAAGAAGTGTTTCCTGATGTTCAAAGAGAATCTCCCATGTTTCAGTTTAGAATTATAGAATAGTTAGGGTTGGAAAAGACCTTAAGATCATCTAGTTCCAACCCCCCGCCATGGTAAGGTAAAGAACTTCTTCCTTATATCCAGTCTAAACTTCCCAGTTAAGTTTTAACCCGTTACACCTTGTCCTATCACTACAGTCCCTAATGAAGAGTCCCTCCCCAGCATTCTTATAGGCCCCCTTCATACACTGGAAGACTGCTATGAGGTCTCCATGCAGCCTTCTTTTCTCCAGGCTGAACAGCATACAATGTTCGTGGCCATTGCCTCTTGTCCTGGCATTGGGCAGCCACTGAAAAAAGCCTGACTCCATCCTCTGTACACCTTCCCTTCGGGTATCTATATACTTTGATGAAATCACTCCTGAGCCTACTCTTCTTCAGTTTGGACAGTCCCAGCTCTCTCAGCCTTTCCTCATAGGGGAGATGCTTCAGTCCTTTCGTAATCCTTATGGTCCTTTACTAGAATGTCTCCAGTATGCCTGTCTGTCTCTTGTACTGAGGGCCCTGATCTGAACCCAGCACTCCAGGTGTGGCCTCACCAGTGCTGAGCAGAGGGAAAGGATCACCTCGCTTAACTGGCTGGCTTTACTAGATAAGCAAGATCATTTATTTCAGGCCCCAAATTCCTCTGAGTAAAAACAGAGATTTTATTTTCCAGTCACTACTGGAAGAAAGTCAGAAGCTATGGGTTCTCCATGAAGGTCAGGAGTGCTTTGTCTGACCACTTGTGTCTCCTACATGCTTTGATGATTTCAATAGTAACACCTGCAGGCTCATTGAACTAAGAAAACAATTCAACTTTTAAAAATTGTCTTTCTTTGCCTTGGAAGCTAAAAATTCACACCTCTGTTGAGCAATGATGCCAGTCCTTTCATGCATGTATGCCTTTCAGCTCCAGGCCCTTAGTTCCTGAACTTGCTGTGAGCCAGGAAAAGGAGGGAGTGGTAGGAGAGAGGACTAGAGTGACTCAGAGTTCTTCAACCCTTAGCTTTGGCTGTGTGTACCTGGAGGCTTCTGAAGCAACCCTGGACCTCCTGCTCTGTGTGGGCCATGTTTCAAATGTTTATAGGCTGATGTGCAACTTTGCATTTTCAGGCATGTTCTGATTTGTCTGTTTTGAAATGCATGCAACATATACATGAAATGTAAAGTGTAAGGCTTTTTACAAATAAGGTCTTTTGGGACTAGACCTTTCTTTTAGTTTTGCATTTCCTCCCACAGTGGTGGTGTGGTGCACTGTTAGGTGTTATGATGCAAAAAAACCCACCCGAAAATTAATGAGAACAGTGATCAGGTATTAAATTATATGTTTTATTCTTGTAAATTATATAGCTGATCTCATTGATGAAAGAGTTATGACAACTACTTAAGGTTTGAGTATTTTGAAGATTCATTAGAAACTGCTTAGGACATTGTCCTGGGTTCAGCTGTAACAGTTATTTTTCTCCTTCTTAGTAGCTGGTGCAGTGCTGTGTTTTGGCTTTAGTCTGAGAATGATGCTGATAACACACCAATGTTTTAGTTGTTGCTAAGTAATGCTTACTCCGATCAAGGACTTTTCAGTCTCTCATGCTCTGCCGGTGAGGAGGGGCACAAAAAGCTGGGAGGGAGCAGAGACAGGACACCTGACCCAAACTAGCCAAAGGGTATTCCATACCACAGCACATCATGCCCAATATATAAACTGGGGGGAGTTACATGAAATGCCCAGATCACTGCTCGGGTCAGGTTGGGTATCAGTTGGCGAGTGGTGAGCAATTGTATTGTGCACCACTTGTGTTTATTGCTTTCTTTTCCCCTTTTAGTTTCATATTCCCTCCCCTCATTATTTCCCTTATCATTCTTATTGTTATTGGTGTAGCAGCACTGGTTTGTGTTATACCTTAGTTACTGGACTGTTCTTATCTCTACCCATGGGAGTTACATTCTTTCGATTCTCCTCCCCATCCCTCCGGGAGGGGAAGAAAGGGGCAGAGTGAGCAAGCGGCTGCGTGGTTCTGAGTTGCCGGCTGGGCTTAAACCGCGACAGGCATAGAATCCCCAAAGGAAAATAAACAGTTTTGCAGAAACTGTGTTCGTTTCCTTCAAACAGAACAAGCAACACGTTACAGAGCACTGAGAGTTTCACACACCAGAGGGAGCTGTGCTCACACGGAACTGGGAGTCTAGGTCTGTGACAGGATTGCAGAACAGTGACGTTTTCTTGATAATAAGCTGTATATACATACAAAGGATTTGGGTAACCTAAAGCGATTTTATTTTCTTCCTTTTATATTTTTTCCCCTTAATTTCTTCTTCCAATTAAAAAGTGTACTTTTTGTTGTATTTTGCAAGAATGATAAAATCATGTCAGAGATTGGCATCAAGCAAGCAGATTGAATAGTCTGGTTTATTGTGCTCGTACAACTTAATTGAATTAGCTTTACCTGCTGTGTTGTGAATGTCCTGAAAAAGATATTTTGACTTTGATATTTTGACTTTTCATAACTATGAAAAACACTCCCACTTTAGGTTAAAATGTGCCTTGCCTTGTCTTCATCCAAAGCTGAAATTTGAGGGAATGTTTGAAATTGAAGAGAATACCTAAGAACAAGAGAAATGTTAAAATCACATGCTTCACATTAAAAAGCATCCACTTCACTTTCTTTTTTTTTTCATCAGCTGTCACACTGTTGCTTCCTTTTCCATTTATAGTGTCTTTATGTGATTGTAATTAATTACACTTGTTTGGTTTTGTTGTTTTGTTGTTAGGGTTTTTTTTCATATTGATTTATATTTCCAGTCTTGCAGTAGAATCCAAGCACAAACTCACTGACTCTACTGGATTATGGGGTTCCATGAATCCATTTGCAGGACTTCAGTCCATACAAAATGGCACTGGGGTTCCATGACAAGATTTCAGTAATGGAACACTGAAGGGTCAGGGACTGGATACAGCCGGCTCCATGACAGACCTATCACAGGACACAGACAAGCCCATCAGCCAAGCTGGTGGCAGCTCTGGGAAGACATACTTAAGAAAGAGCAGAACACTGTGTGGCAGTGAGAAGTGAGGGAAAGTGTGAGGAACAGCCCTATGAACACTTAAGGTCAAAGAGGAGGAGGAAGAGGAGGAGGTGCTGCTGGCACTGGAGCAGAGATTCCTCTGCAGCTTGTGGAGGGGAGCATGGTGGAACAGATATTTCCATTCAGCCTGTGGTGAGGGCCATTGTGGAGCAGGTATTTTGCTGCAGCCCATCCACCCCATGCCAAAAAGATGGATATTTCCTGAAGGAACCGTGATCCATGGACAGGAGCCCATGCGGGAGCAAATTCTGACAGAAAACATGACCTATGGAGGACTCCTACTGGAGCAGTTTATGAAGGACTTCAGCCTACGAAGAGGACCCATGCTGGAGCAGGAGAAAAGTGTGAGGAGGAAGGAGCAGCAGAGAGGAGCGGTTATGAACTCATCACAACCTACGATGCCCCGTCTGCCATTTGCTGCTCAAGGGTAAGAGGTAGGTGAGTTGGGAATGAAGGAGTGAACTCGAGCCTGGAAACAGGGTGGTGAGGGGAAGGTCTTGTTTTAATTTTTGTCTTTGTTTCTCACCAGATCTATTTTAACTGACAATAAATTAAATCAGTTTTCCCCAAGCTGAGTCTGTTTTGCCCATGACAGTAACTGGCAAGTGATCTTTATCTTCATCTATGAGCTTTTCATCTTATTTTCTCTTCCTGTTCTGTTAAGGAGGGGGAGTGAGAGAGTGTCTGGGTAAGGGTCTGGCAGCTATCCAAGGTCAACTCACTACACAAACATATCATTTGGAATTGGATAATCTGGGAAATGAACTCTTTGAGTTCAAAGGATGAACTATTTGGTTCCAAGGATGACATGCCAAGAGCGATTGGCTTTTTAAGTCTCTGGCATTTATAGTCTTCTCTATTCCAAATGGAAAGGAATGGCTCTCCAGATTTTTTCATGGTATAAATTAGAGGAGAAGCTCCATCAGAATAAAAGAAGGCACCCTACGTCTTCTGTTTTGATTTAAAAATCTACAAGAATTCAGGAGGAATCTTGAAGGGACTTCTTCAGTTGATCATGTTCTGGAAGAGACTACATAGTAAAACCTAAGCAGACCATAGGCGGTCTCAAAGAAGTAAACTTTAAAGCAAGACCATTGTATCTTTAAACAAATTTAATACATTTGCGTGGGGAAAAAAAACAACAAACTCAAGGCCCCATCAAGAGTAAAGCACAGAAGAACAGCTAACTAAATACACAGTTGTCCCATATTTTTTGGTGTCATTAACTCTTGGATATATCAGCCTTTAGGCTCA
The DNA here is from genome assembly GCF_963264785.1 of Psittacula echo. Taxonomy (NCBI): domain Eukaryota; kingdom Metazoa; phylum Chordata; class Aves; order Psittaciformes; family Psittacidae; genus Psittacula; species Psittacula echo. The sequence continues at coordinate 124,740,663 of NC_137737.1, forward strand.
TGAATGTTTTATTCATTCTTTCACAGATCTTCCTGAGAGATAACCAATTGGATACTGGACAAACAAACAAAAGGAGTAATCAGACTCCACTGACCTTTTTCACCTTGATTAGGATGAAGAATGAAAATCAACAGCCGCTTTCTGTGGAACAGGGTTTCTGGAGGAACTTGCTTCTTTCTTTTTGGATTATATTGGCATAAAGACATCAAGATATTGAATGGAAAATGTTGTGACTTTATACACGCCAGTCAGTGTTCCATCACTTTTTGAAGCAGGTATGTTATCTGAATCACCTTGCCTTATTTTTCAGCACAAATCCAAATGAATTATGGGTATTGTAGAAGAAAGGCATATTACTACAATCCCAGTATAAGATAGTTAATCATGGGTAGTATAAAATTTGTACAGAAACAGCTGAAGTTAACTGGGGTCCTATTCTCTCAGGAGATGTGGAATTGTTACCAGAATTTGGATTGTCTTTTAATATATTTTATTGTCATTCAAGAAAGAAAACAACATCTTCTTTACTCTCTTCTTCTGGAACAAAAATACACAGCTTGAAAATAGGATTCCAATGTCATTTCAGCCATCAGGAGTGTATTTAGTACTAAAATCGTAACTAAAACTATATTTTCCTCAATAAAGAGAGCTTAACTTTTTTTCTAGAGAAGTGTAATCTCATTGTACTTTCAATATTTTGTAGGACTGCTTTAAATAAGTAAGAAATCATTTTGAGTAGCTAGACCTTTGACATGATTAATCAGTAGAAGACTGAATAGGCAAGTGAGTTTAAATTTTCATAGCTGACTAGGTTATTAAAATTATTTAATGAGAAAGTACAAATTACACGACTTTCAGTTCTTCAGAATGAAATCTATCATAACTTTAATTTTGTTTTATGCTTCAGGGTTGCCATGTAGCTAATTTGAATTATGTAACAGAGTTTTTAAATAACGCTGTATATCTGTGACTTCACATGGTTGCCCAGTGTTATTTTGTGCATTAAAAGGCTTGAGGTGCCTTGCATAATTTCAGTGTGATCAGGACATACTCCAGGATTATGTTAAATATGTTCTGGACATACCATTATTAATAAGTAGCATTGTGACTACTGTAGGTGGTAAAATAATATTTAGATGCTTGTATATGTTTTCATTCTTAATTGTTGGGGCTTTTTATAAGAAAAACTTCAGTCCATTTAGTTAATGGCTTGTACAACACTTGAAAGTAGAAAGGATTATTGAGGGGGGGGGTTCAGCAGATCACAAGACCTTAAATTGTGCACTACCTTATTAAAAAAAAACCATCAAAGTAAATAGGAATAAATTTCGATCTTTTAGTAAATCAGGCAGTATGTGACAGAATTACTCTGTGGATTATATTTCTGTGTATACTTACATGATATTTGGTTTTCATTTTAGTATTGAACAAAATTAAAGAAGTGTGTTAAATGGCTGCTTCTGAACTAAAATGTGGCCTAATAAATAATATATGAATAATGGCAAGATAGTGTTTCTAGCTCAGCAATGAGAAGGGTGAAATAGCAGAATGAGTAGTCTTATCTAACAAAACAGCTTCTCAGAAATTTTTTTCTCATGGCTGGGATTACAGCTTTAACATCTGTGATCACTTCTCCATTTAGAGAAGAGTGCAGCACACAAAGAAACAAAGAGGTGGTGGTGAGAGTTTTGTTGTGGCAAGTCTACCATCAAAGAGCTGCAACTTTTTTCTTATCAATGACAGATATCTATATCTGATGTTTTAAATTATGGTTTATGTAAATTTCTTCATGTCACTGCCTAGCATTAGTTAGGTCTGGTTTAAAAACATTTGGTTCTTCAGATTGAGAAGGATGAAGTATGAACTATGAGGAGGTAGTAGAGCCACTCAGTAGAGAATCACTTATCTGCTTTGCTTCTGTAATGAAAGAAGGAATGAATGATAGATCTGAAGTGGACTAAATCCGTCAGCCTGTGCTTAGTCTTTATTTGCGCTCTATTGTAAGGGCATCTTGTTAAATTTATCACAAGCTCGTGAATTCAGCCCAAAGTCTTGTCTCTCAAATAAGGTAGGATCCTGATTGATGTCAGTATTTCCCAGTTTTTTAGGAACAGTATTTGCTGTTTATTGCAGCAGTTTGCTGCAATAATAATAATAATAATAGTGAGGTCAATTCTTGGTAACTAGTCTCATTGCCTAGATCCAGATTCATTCTACCTGTCCTCAGGCATATGAGCTGGGAATTCAATCATCCTGAGCAAGCTGTAAAGATAATAGGGAGAAAGTGCTTGATCAGTTGTGCTCTGAGTATGTCTTTCTATCTGTTGACAACATAAGGAGTCTAGTTTGACTAAGCTTCAAACTTAACCACTCAACTTAGGCACCTAAAATTGGTTAGGCTGAATCTGAGTCCTTGTGTTGAGAAAGCAAATATTCACCACTGTGTTGCATTAGGTTATACTCAGAGGTACAAAGGTCTTACCCCACTGAAGTGCAATAGTTTTAACAAATAGTAGAATTATTCTTCTAAGATGTAGAAAAGATAGAAGTAAACAAACACAAGTAAAACTAGGTGAAAATGGTATGTGCAGGCATTAATGCTGCAGGAAATTTAGCCATTGATTTCAGTGAGAATAGCATCAAACCTTTAATATGAACAATGATACTTAACATGAAAGCTTCTGTTCTTTGTTTCTTGCTTTTACATTTTCTCAAATAACTAAAATATCTCAAGGGACAGAGGATAACTTAGAGGAGATTTTATTCTAGTTTCATTTTCATTTATTTTTAACATTCTACTACATGATTAAAATCTATTAAAATGAAAAGTCAAAATACTATCCATACGTGTTTGCAGTCCCTGGTATTAAAAATTCTGCTCTACATTAGCAGCTTTGGTAATGCACTGCTCACATGGCTGAACAAAGGCAACGTACTTTGTCAACATCAGGGGAAGCATTATATGAAATCCTGGCCCTAGAGAAGGGAGCAACACATGATGAGATTAAGAAGTCCTACAGGTATGTAAAATCTGCTGTGCAACATGTCTAAAAATGCTTGTATGTCTGGCATGATTAGGATGGTGAAACCTTTTGAGTTGCCTGCACTGTAGACATTCATTGTTACAAGGTTTTTCTTCCCCATGAGCCTGAATAGAATCAGAGATGATGCAATGATTGATTTCATCCCACAAGCAATCCATGTGCTTCATCAAAAAAGTTTTAACCCTAACACAGACTATGCTTGCAAAGTGTGGGTTTTGAATACTGTACCCAGTTCTTGTGTTAACATCTTCTCCTGAAGTATGTTGAGAAGTAAAGCCAATGCAGAAAAATGCTGTAATAATTGAAGAACTAGAGTAAGAGACATAAGGAATTAGATCAGTTTATCTTGTCATAAAAAGTAGACTGATAGATTGTTTGATTGTAGCGTGTAGTATCTTTGAAGGGGAAAAATGTTAGGTGTGGGAGGGTTCGTCACTTTATGAAGGCACACATAGCCAAAACCAGTGATTGGAATCTGAAAGCAATATGAGCTGAAAAAGAAACATATGATTTTAACAGTGAGCAAAACTAAACACTGAAACATACTGGCACAGGAAATGGGAGGTTCTCTACAGAAAGAGAGGACTTGAAGTTTTACTCAAACACGAGTTACTACACTGGTGGAAAGTACTTACTGTTGAAATGTAGCAAGACCTAGAAGTAAGACTAGAAGATTTTATGGGTCATTTTGCTCTTAAATCTGTTAAATCTTTTGAAAGAACTTTAAATGTCATGAATGAAATAGATGTTCTTGCCATTGAAATATGCCAGATGCTTACTTGCAGGTTTAATAAATGTAGTAAAATTTTTATTACATTCTGGGTGGTGTTGGTTGAACTGTGTTACCAATCAAACTTTAACACAGCTTGCTTTTCCCATCAAATGTAAGAATATATTTGAACCAAAAAAAGGCTTGTGAAATGCATCTACTTGCATCATTGTTTAGCTTAAATTTTGCTGGGAGTCTGTCCTGTGTGGTTTTGAGCAAATTGCACCTCTCCTGCCTTCTGTTCTTAAGGGCGGGAGAGGAGGCGAATGAAGAAGTGATGTCCAAACTCTTCATACAATGGAAAGAAGACTGTTAACATCTCATGGTTCTCTTGTCTTGCATAACTGTACCACTGGGAGATAAACTTCCTACAGTATCAAATTCACTCATGACTTGCACCTTCTGTGTCCCTGTAGTATAATTCGGCTGCAGAAGCCATCTTCTATATCAAACCTCATGTCTTCCTGTTACTTTTACATTTAACTTTCTGGAAAGGAGACCTTCTTTGATATGCAAATGACAGAGTTGTCATGGAAGAATATAGTATGGAATTAACTTTATTTAATGGTGAAAATGAATACAGATGATTTACAAAGTGATCTATGGCAAAAACGACGGTGAGGCTTTATCCATCTTTATTCGTAATTATATAAAAAAGAAGAGACTGCTTCTAACTAAAGTGGAAATGTCAGAGGGATTCACTTTTAATGGAGTAGCTGTAAATATTTGCAAGATAAAATGATGAGTCAGTCTCATAGATTTGCTCTAATTATCTTTTAATTTATGCTAATCCAAAAATCTGCTGCTGAACTGGTATTATTTAGTATAGGGTATAAAACCAGCAACACCTGATTCTGAGTTTCCTGCCATTATTAATTAAGTCAGTATTAATCATACTACCACAGCCGAGGGCAAAATTCACTTTTTAATAAACATGACAGAGGTACCTCTCGGTACTTTTATTTAGAGTTTGGCACAACCTAATTTATCAAGGACTAAAGGTAACAACAGGCTTCTAATCATCAGAATGTCAAAGGAGATCTCTTTATCTTCAGTACTCTACACAAATAATCTTCAGAAACTTTTTTTGACATAACAAATTCTACTTCGACATCTGCTTTCAAGGCTGATGAAGTAACATGCAGAGAGATCACATATTTATGTTTTCTTCAGAAGTTTCAAAAGATCCACCTTGAGAGTGTATATTCAAAAGAACAAAAAAAAAAATACATCAAAAACTCTGTCACAGATTACACAGAGGTTTCAGAATGCCACAGAGCACTGAATACTCTTTAATGACTGAAAACAAAGAGGAATACTCTGTTAGCTGTGCCTATAACAATACCATGTGTTACAGCTGGTACATCCAAAAATATTTTTCTCCTTTCGGAACACACTAACCTCCCCAGAGCTCGCACAGACGCTGGATGCCAGGAAAAGGGCCCTGTGTCCAGGCAAGAGGAATGAAAAGCTCTGGAGAATGCGGGCATCGATCCCGCTGCCTCTCACATGCTAAGCGAGCGCTCTACCACTTGAGCTAATTCCCCAGCCCATGGCCTTGCTCTGAGGTCCTCTCCCCTCCCAGGCACACAGCCCTGACCCAGCCTCTCCAGCAACCAAAGCCTGGGTCTCTCATCCACCTGGCTCCCACTGTCCCAGGCACCAAATCCCTTTGCTGCTGGTGGTGACCCCGGACAACCCCTGATGGTGCTCAGGTGCCACCATGCCCTGCCCAGGGTTCACCACAACTGCCTTGCTTGCTTCATCTTCCTCAAGCAAGGGCAAGAGCTGAAGGCTGTGCGGGCCTTGAAGGTGAGGCAGGTGGGCAGGGCCAAAAGGCAGAGGTGCCGCAGGGTGCGTTCCAGAGCCAAAAGGGCACTCCTTCGAGCCGGAGTTGAACCAGTGACCTAAGGATGGCCGTGCAAGGAGCCTACAGTCCTCCGCTCTACCAGCTGAGCTATCGAAGGAATCATGGGGCACTGCCCAGGACTTCGCCCGTCACACGCTCAGCCAACACTGCCCAAGCTGCAGCGCAGCATGATGCCTCCATTCCAACAGCCTGATTCAGACTGCCTCGCCTCAAATCCCACCACACTTGCTCAACCCTTTAACCCGTCACATCGTCCGAATCCACAAACAGAATAGATACACAACCTCCTGGGATGTCATCTACACACGCACTCTCCTCATCTCCAAAATCACCTTCCTTAAGTTCTTCTTCTGCTTCCCTTGATTCACTGTCACTGCCTTTTGCCCTCCCATCAAGTTCTAGGCAAATGGACAGATATTCCTTGAGTCAATAACCTGCTCCTACAAGGTATGAGAACATGTGCAAGGCCTCTGAACCTCTCTATCTCCAAGTGCAAGATGCCCACTGTCCTTAAACCATCCACAAAGAGAAATGCCTCCATTCCCTGGTGGCATTTTTGGAGGCCCTGCAGCGAGGTTGCTCCCATTTCATGCATGTCTTTCCTCCATGGGGTAGCTCAAACCTAGACACGGTGCTGGAAATGACATTTGATGACTGTCAGGCGAAGTAGAAAATCCGTTCCTCTGTGAAGCTTCCCTTAGGACTTTTAATGCAGTCATTGATGTCATCCTCCTCTGTAGAGCCTGGGCACATCCCCATCTCCACAGAGCCCCAGAAAGCCCCCAGCCAAGGGCCTTGTGACCAGGCAAAGGAGTAAAAAGCTCTGGAGAATGCGGGCATCGATCCCGCTGCCTCTCACATGCTAAGCGAGCGCTCTACCACTTGAGCTAATTCCCCAGCCCATGGCCTTGCTCTGAGGTCCTCTCCCCTCCCAGGCACACAGCCTTGACCCAGCCTCTCCAGCAACCAAAGCCTGGGTCTCGCATCCACCTGGCTCCCACTGTCCCAGGCACCAAATCCCTTTGCTGCTGGTGGTGACCCCGGACAACCCCTGATGGTGCTCAGGTGCCACCATGCCCTGCCCAGGGTTCACCACAACTGCCTTGCTTGCTTCATCTTCCTCAAGCAAGGGCAAGAGCTGAAGGCTGTGCGGGCCTTGAAGGTGAGGCAGGTGGGCAGGGCCAAAAGGCAGAGGTGCCGCAGGGTGCATTCCAGAGCCAAAAGGGCACTCCTTCGAGCCGGAGTTGAACCAGCGACCTAAGGATGGCCGTGCAAGGAGCCTACAGTCCTCCGCTCTACCAGCTGAGCTATCGAAGGAATCATGGGGCACTGCCCAGGACCTCGCCCGTCACATGCTCAGCCAACACTGCCCAAGCTGCAGCGCAGCATGATGCCTCCATTCCAACAGCCTGATTCAGACTGCCTCGCCTCAAATCCCACCACACTTGCTCAACCCTTTAACCCGTCACATCGTCCGAATCCACAAACAGAATAGATACACAACCTCCTGGGATGTCATCTACACACGCACTCTCCTCATCTCCAAAATCACCTTCCTTAAGTTCTTCTTCTGCTTCCCTTGATTCACTGTCACTGCCTTTTGCCCTCCCATCAAGTTCTAGGCAAATGGACAGATATTCCTTGAGTCAATAACCTGCTCCTACAAGGTATGAGAACATGTGCAAGGCCTCTGAACCTCTCTATCTCCAAGTGCAAGATGCCCACTGTCCTTAAACCATCCACAAAGAGAAATGCCTCCATTCCCTGGTGGCATTTTTGGAGGCCCTGCAGCGAGGTTGCTCCCATTTCATGCATGTCTTTCCTCCATGGGGTAGCTCAAACCTAGACACGGTGCTGGAAATGACATTTGATGACTGTCAGGCGAAGTAGAAAATCCGTTCCTCTGTGAAGCTTCCTTAGGACTTTTAATGCAGTCATTGATGTCATCCTCCTCTGTAGAGCCTGGGCACATCCCCATCTCCACAGAGCCCCAGAAAGCCCCCAGCCAAGGGCCTTGTGACCAGGCAAAGGAGTAAAAAGCTCTGGAGAATGCGGGCATCGATCCCGCTGCCTCTCACATGCTAAGCGAGCGCTCTACCACTTGAGCTAATTCCCCAGCCCATGGCCTTGCTCTGAGGTCCTCTCCCCTCCCAGGCACACAGCCCTGACCCAGCCTCTCCAGCAACCAAAGCCTGGGTCTCGCATCCACCTGGCTCCCACTGTCCCAGCCACCAAATCCCTTTGCTGCTGGTGGTGACCCCGGACAACCCCTGATGGTGCTCAGGTGCCACCATGCCCTGCCCAGGGTTCACCACAACTGCCTGGCTTGCTTCATCTTCCTCAAGCAAGGGCAAGAGCTGAAGGCTGTGCGGGCCTTGAAGGTGAGGCAGGTGGGCAGGGCCAAAAGGCAGAGGTGCCGCAGGGTGCGTTCCAGAGCCAAAAGGGCACTCCTTCGAGCCGGAGTTGAACCAGCGACCTAAGGATGGCCGTGCAAGGAGCCTACAGTCCTCCGCTCTACCAGCTGAGCTATTGAAGGAATCATGGGGCACTGCCCAGGACCTCGCCCGTCACATGCTCAGCCAACACTGCCCAAGCTGCAGCGCAGCATGATGCCTCCATTCCAACAGCCTGATTCAGACTGCCTCGCCTCAAATCCCACCACACTTGCTCAACCCTTTAACCCGTCACATCGTCCGAATCCACAAACAGAATAGATGCACAACCTCCTGGGATGTCATCTACACACGCACTCTCCTCATCTCCAAAATCACCTTCCTTAAGTTCTTCTTCTGCTTCCCTTGATTCACTGTCACTGCCTTTTGCCCTCCCATCAAGTTCTAGGCAAATGGACAGATATTCCTTGAGTCAATAACCTGCTCCTACAAGGTATGAGAACATGTGCAAGGCCTCTGAACCTCTCTATCTCCAAGTGCAAAATGCCCACTGTCCTTAAACCATCCACAAAGAGAAATGCCTCCATTCCCTGGTGGCATTTTTGGAGGCCCTGCAGCGAGGTTGCTCCCATTTCATGCATGTCTTTCCTCCATGGGGTAGCTCAAACCTAGACACGGTGCTGGAAATGACATTTGATGACTGTCAGGCGAAGTAGAAAATCCGTTCCTCTGTGAAGCTTCCCTTAGGACTTTTAATGCAGTCATTGATGTCATCCTCCTCTGTAGAGCCTGGGCACATCCCCATCTCCACAGAGCCCCAGAAAGCCCCCAGCCAAGGGCCTTGTGACCAGGCAAAGGAGTAAAAAGCTCTGGAGAATGCGGGCATCGATCCCGCTGCCTCTCACATGCTAAGCGAGCGCTCTACCACTTGAGCTAATTCCCCAGCCCATGGCCTTGCTCTGAGGTCCTCTCCCCTCCCAGGCACACAGCCCTGACCCAGCCTCTCCAGCAACCAAAGCCTGGGTCTCTCATCCACCTGGCTCCCACTGTCCCAGCCACCAAATCCCTTTGCTGCTGGTGGTGACCCCGGACAACCCCTGATGGTGCTCAGGTGCCACCATGCCCTGCCCAGGGTTCACCGCAACTGCCTTGCTTGCTTCATCTTCCTCAAGCAAGGGCAAGAGCTGAAGGCTGTGCGGGCCTTGAAGGTGAGGCAGGTGGGCAGGGCCAAAAGGCAGAGGTGCGTTCCAGAGCCAAAAGGGCACTCCTTCGAGCCGGAGTTGAACCAGCGACCTAAGGATGGCCGTGCAAGGAGCCTACAGTCCTCCGCTCTACCAGCTGAGCTATCGAAGGAATCATGGGGCACTGCCCAGGACCTCGCCCGTCACATGCTCAGCCAACACTGCCCAAGCTGCAGCGCAGCATGATGCCTCCATTCCAACAGCCTGATTCAGACTGCCTCGCCTCAAATCCCACCACACTTGCTCAACCCTTTAACCCGTCACATCGTCCGAATCCACAAACAGAATAGATACACAACCTCCTGGGATGTCATCTACACACGCACTCTCCTCATCTCCAAAATCACCTTCCTTAAGTTCTTCTTCTGCTTCCCTTGATTCACTGTCACTGTCACTGCCTTTTGCCCTCCCATCAAGTTCCAGGCAAATGGACAGATATTCCTTGAGTCCGTAACCTGCTCCTACAAGATGACAAAAATCATACGTAAGCCTTCTGTACCTCTCTGTCTCCAAGCAGAAAATGCCCACTTTTCTGAGACCATCCACAAAGAGAATCTCTCAATTTCATGGTGGTTATTTAGGTGTCTCTGCTGTGTGGTTGCTCAATTTCATTCATGTCTGTCCTCCACGGGGGAGTGCAAACCTGGATAGAGTGCTAGAGATGACATTTGATGGCAGGCAATCAAAGGGGGAGGAAGATAAATTCCTATGTTAAGCTGCTGTTGTTACTTTTAATGCAGTGGTGCATGTCATCCTGCTCTGTAAAACCTGGGCGTATCATCATCATTACCCCAGAACCTACAGAGCAAAGAGAACCCCCAGTAAAGGGCCCATTCTCCAGGCAAGAGGAATGAAAAGCTCTGGAGAATGCGGGCATCGATCCCGCTGCCTCTCACATGCTAAGCGAGCGCTCTACCACTTGAGCTAATTCCCCAGCCCATGGCCTTGCTCTGAGGTCCTCTCCCCTCCCAGGCACACAGCCCTGACCCAGCCTCTCCAGCAACCAAAGCCTGGGTCTCGCATCCACCTGGCTCCCACTGTCCCAGCCACCAAATCCCTTTGCTGCTGGTGGTGACCCCGGACAACCCCTGATGGTGCTCAGGTGCCACCATGCCCTGCCCAGGGTTCACCACAACTGCCTTGCTTGCTTTATCTTCCTCAAGCAAGGGCAAGAGCTGAAGGCTGTGCGGGCCTTGAAGGTGAGGCAGGTGGGCAGGGCCAAAAGGCAGAGGTGCGTTCCAGAGCCAAAAGGGCACTCCTTCGAGCCGGAGTTGAACCAGCGACCTAAGGATGGCCGTGCAAGGAGCCTACAGTCCTCCGCTCTACCAGCTGAGCTATCGAAGGAATCATGGGGCACTGCCCAGGACCTCGCCCGTCACATGCTCAGCCAACACTGCCCAAGCTGCAGCGCAGCATGATGCCTCCATTCCAACAGCCTGATTCAGACTGCCTCGCCTCAAATCCCACCACACTTGCTCAACCCTTTAACCCGTCACATCGTCCGAATCCACAAACAGAATAGATACACAACCTCCTGGGATGTCATCTACACACGCACTCTCCTCATCTCCAAAATCACCTTCCTTAAGTTCTTCTTCTGCTTCCCTTGATTCACTGTCACTGCCTTTTGCCCTCCCATCAAGTTCTAGGCAAATGGACAGACATTCCTTGAGTCAATAACCTGCTCCTACAAGGTATGAGAACATGTGCAAGGCCTCTGAACCTCTCTATCTCCAAGTGCAAAATGCCCACTGTCCTTAAACCATCCACAAAGAGAAATGCCTCCATTCCCTGGTGGCATTTTTGGAGGCCCTGCAGCGAGGTTGCTCCCATTTCATGCATGTCTTTCCTCCATGGGGTAGCTCAAACCTAGACACGGTGCTGGAAATGACATTTGATGACTGTCAGGCGAAGTAGAAAATCCGTTCCTCTGTGAAGCTTCCCTTAGGACTTTTAATGCAGTCATTGATGTCATCCTCCTCTGTAGAGCCTGGGCACATCCCCATCTCCACAGAGCCCCAGAAAGCCCCCAGCCAAGGGCCTTGTGACCAGGCAAAGGAGTAAAAAGCTCTGGAGAATGCGGGCATCGATCCCGCTGCCTCTCACATGCTAAGCGAGCGCTCTACCACTTGAGCTAATTCCCCAGCCCATGGCCTTGCTCTGAGGTCCTCTCCCCTCCCAGGCACACAGCCCTGACCCAGCCTCTCCAGCAACCAAAGCCTGGGTCTCGCATCCACCTGGCTCCCACTGTCCCAGGCACCAAATCCCTTTGCTGCTGGTGGTGACCCCGGACAACCCCTGATGGTGCTCAGGTGCCACCATGCCCTGCCCAGGGTTCACCACAACTGCCTTGCTTGCTTCATCTTCCTCAAGCAAGGGCAAGAGCTGAAGGCTGTGCGGGCCTTGAAGGTGAGGCAGGTGGGCAGGGCCAAAAGGCAGAGGTGCGTTCCAGAGCCAAAAGGGCACTCCTTCGAGCCGGAGTTGAACCAGCGACCTAAGGATGGCCGTGCAAGGAGCCTACAGTCCTCCGCTCTACCAGCTGAGCTATCGAAGGAATCATGGGGCACTGCCCAGGACCTCGCCCGTCACATGCTCAGCCAACACTGCCCAAGCTGCAGCGCAGCATGATGCCTCCATTCCAACAGCCTGATTCAGACTGCCTCGCCTCAAATCCCACCACACTTGCTCAACCCTTTAACCCGTCACATCGTCCGAATCCACAAACAGAATAGATACACAACCTCCTGGGATGTCATCTACACACGCACTCTCCTCATCTCCAAAATCACCTTCCTTAAGTTCTTCTTCTGCTTCCCTTGATTCACTGTCACTGCCTTTTGCCCTCCCATCAAGTTCCAGGCAAATGGACAGATATTCCTTGAGTCCGTAACCTGCTCCTACAAGATGACAAAAATCATACGTAAGCCTTCTGTACCTCTCTGTCTCCAAGCAGAAAATGCCCACTTTTCTGAGACCATCCACAAAGAGAATCTCTCAATTTCATGGTGGTTATTTAGGTGTCTCTGCTGTGTGGTTGCTCAATTTCATTCACGTCTGTCCTCCACGGGGGAGTGCAAACCTGGATAGAGTGCTAGAGATGACATTTGATGGCAGGCAATCAAAGGGGGAGGAAGATAAATTCCTATGTTAAGCTGCTGTTGTTACTTTTAATGCAGTGGTGCATGTCATCCTGCTCTGTAAAACCTGGGCGTATCATCTTCATTACCCCAGAACCTACAGAGCAAAGAGAACCCCCAGTAAAGGGCCCATTCTCCAGGCAAGAGGAATGAAAAGCTCTGGAGAATGCGGGCATCGATCCCGCTGCCTCTCACATGCTAAGCGAGCGCTCTACCACTTGAGCTAATTCCCCAGCCCATGGCCTTGCTCTGAGGTCCTCTCCCCTCCCAGGCACACAGCCCTGACCCAGCCTCTCCAGCAACCAAAGCCTGGGTCTCTCATCCACCTGGCTCCCACTGTCCCAGGCACCAAATCCCTTTGCTGCTGGTGGTGACCCCGGACAACCCCTGATGGTGCTCAGGTGCCACCATGCCCTGCCCAGGGTTCACCACAACTGCCTTGCTTGCTTCATCTTCCTCAAGCAAGGGCAAGAGCTGAAGGCTGTGCGGGCCTTGAAGGTGAGGCAGGTGGGCAGGGCCAAAAGGCAGAGGTGCCGCAGGGTGCGTTCCAGAGCCAAAAGGGCACTCCTTCGAGCCGGAGTTGAACCAGCGACCTAAGGATGGCCGTGCAAGGAGCCTACAGTCCTCCGCTCTACCAGCTGAGCTATCGAAGGAATCATGGGGCACTGCCCAGGACCTCGCCCGTCACATGCTCAGCCAACACTGCCCAAGCTGCAGCGCAGCATGATGCCTCCATTCCAACAGCCTGATTCAGACTGCCTCGCCTCAAATCCCACCACACTTGCTCAACCCTTTAACCCGTCACATCGTCCGAATCCACAAACAGAATAGATACACAACCTCCTGGGATGTCATCTACACACGCACTCTCCTCATCTCCAAAATCACCTTCCTTAAGTTCTTCTTCTGCTTCCCTTGATTCACTGTCACTGCCTTTTCCCCTCCCATCAAGTTCCAGGCAAATGGACAGATATTCCTTGAGTCCGTAACCTGCTCCTACAAGATGACAAAAATCATACGTAAGCCTTCTGTACCTCTCTGTCTCCAAGCAGAAAATGCCCACTTTTCTGAGACCATCCACAAAGAGAATCTCTCAATTTCATGGTGGTTATTTAGGTGTCTCTGCTGTGTGGTTGCTCAATTTCATTCATGTCTGTCCTCCACGGGGGAGTGCAAACCTGGATAGAGTGCTAGAGATGACATTTGATGGCAGGCAATCAAAGGGGGAGGAAGATAAATTCCTATGTTAAGCTGCTGTTGTTACTTTTAATGCAGTGGTGCATGTCATCCTGCTCTGTAAAACCTGGGCGTATCATCATCATTACCCCAGAACCTACAGAGCAAAGAGAACCCCCAGTAAAGGGCCCATTCTCCAGGCAAGAGGAATGAAAAGCTCTGGAGAATGCGGGCATCGATCCCGCTGCCTCTCACATGCTAAGCGAGCGCTCTACCACTTGAGCTAATTCCCCAGCCCATGGCCTTGCTCTGAGGTCCTCTCCCCTCCCAGGCACACAGCCCTGACCCAGCCTCTCCAGCAACCAAAGCCTGGGTCTCTCATCCACCTGGCTCCCACTGTCCCAGCCACCAAATCCCTTTGCTGCTGGTGGTGACCCCGGACAACCCCTGATGGTGCTCAGGTGCCACCATGCCCTGCCCAGGGTTCACCGCAACTGCCTTGCTTGCTTCATCTTCCTCAAGCAAGGGCAAGAGCTGAAGGCTGTACGGGCCTTGAAGGTGAGGCAGGTGGGCAGGGCCAAAAGGCAGAGGTGCCGCAGGGTGCGTTCCAGAGCCAAAAGGGCACTCCTTCGAGCCGGAGTTGAACCAGCGACCTAAGGATGGCCGTGCAAGGAGCCTACAGTCCTCCGCTCTACCAGCTAAGCTATTGAAGGAATCATGGGGCACTGCCCAGGACCTCGCCCGTCACACGCTCAGCCAACACTGCCCAAGCTGCAGCGCAGCATGATGCCTCCATTCCAACAGCCTGATTCAGACTGCCTCGCCTCAAATCCCACCACACTTGCTCAACCCTTTAACCCGTCACATCGTCCGAATCCACAAACAGAATAGATACACAACCTCCTGGGATGTCATCTACACACGCACTCTCCTCATCTCCAAAATCACCTTCCTTAAGTTCTTCTTCTGCTTCCCTTGATTCACTGTCACTGCCTTTTGCCCTCCCATCAAGTTCTAGGCAAATGGACAGATATTCCTTGAGTCAATAACCTGCTCCTACAAGGTATGAGAACATGTGCAAGGCCTCTGAACCTCTCTATCTCCAAGTGCAAGATGCCCACTGTCCTTAAACCATCCACAAAGAGAAATGCCTCCATTCCCTGGTGGCATTTTTGGAGGCCCTGCAGCGAGGTTGCTCCCATTTCATGCATGTCTTTCCTCCATGGGGTAGCTCAAACCTAGACACGGTGCTGGAAATGACATTTGATGACTGTCAGGCGAAGTAGAAAATCCGTTCCTCTGTGAAGCTTCCCTTAGGACTTTTAATGCAGTCATTGATGTCATCCTCCTCTGTAGAGCCTGGGCACATCCCCATCTCCACAGAGCCCCAGAAAGCCCCCAGCCAAGGGCCTTGTGACCAGGCAAAGGAGTAAAAAGCTCTGGAGAATGCGGGCATCGATCCCGCTGCCTCTCACATGCTAAGCGAGCGCTCTACCACTTGAGCTAATTCCCCAGCCCATGGCCTTGCTCTGAGGTCCTCTCCCCTCCCAGGCACACAGCCCTAACCCAGCCTCTCCAGCAACCAAAGCCTGGGTCTCGCATCCACCTGGCTCCCACTGTCCCAGCCACCAAATCCCTTTGCTGCTGGTGGTGACCCCGGACAACCCCTGATGGTGCTCAGGTGCCACCATGCCCTGCCCAGGGTTCACCACAACTGCCTTGCTTGCTTCATCTTCCTCAAGCAAGGGCAAGAGCTGAAGGCTGTGCGGGCCTTGAAGGTGAGGCAGGTGGGCAGGGCCAAAAGGCAGAGGTGCGTTCCAGAGCCAAAAGGGCACTCCTTCGAGCCGGAGTTGAACCAGCGACCTAAGGATGGCCGTGCAAGGAGCCTACAGTCCTCCGCTCTACCAGCTGAGCTATCGAAGGAATCATGGGGCACTGCCCAGGACCTCACCCGTCACATGCTCAGCCAACACTGCCCAAGCTGCAGCGCAGCATGATGCCTCCATTCCAACAGCCTGATTCAGACTGCCTCGCCTCAAATCCCACCACACTTGCTCAACCCTTTAACCCGTCACATCGTCCGAATCCACAAACAGAATAGATACACAACCTCCTGGGATGTCATCTACACACGCACTCTCCTCATCTCCAAAATCACCTTCCTTAAGTTCTTCTTCTGCTTCCCTTGATTCACTGTCACTGCCTTTTGCCCTCCCATCAAGTTCCAGGCAAATGGACAGACATTCCTTGAGTCAATAACCTGCTCCTACAAGGTATGAGAACATGTGCAAGGCCTCTGAACCTCTCTATCTCCAAGTGCAAAATGCCCACTGTCCTTAAACCATCCACAAAGAGAAATGCCTCCATTCCCTGGTGGCATTTTTGGAGGCCCTGCAGCGAGGTTGCTCCCATTTCATGCATGTCTTTCCTCCATGGGGTAGCTCAAACCTAGACACGGTGCTGGAAATGACATTTGATGACTGTCAGGCGAAGTAGAAAATCCGTTCCTCTGTGAAGCTTCCCTTAGGACTTTTAATGCAGTCATTGATGTCATCCTCCTCTGTAGAGCCTGGGCACATCCCCATCTCCACAGAGCCCCAGAAAGCCCCCAGCCAAGGGCCTTGTGACCAGGCAAAGGAGTAAAAAGCTCTGGAGAATGCGGGCATCGATCCCGCTGCCTCTCACATGCTAAGCGAGCGCTCTACCACTTGAGCTAATTCCCCAGCCCATGGCCTTGCTCTGAGGTCCTCTCCCCTCCCAGGCACACAGCCTTGACCCAGCCTCTCCAGCAACCAAAGCCTGGGTCTCGCATCCACCTGGCTCCCACTGTCCCAGCCACCAAATCCCTTTGCTGCTGGTGGTGACCCCGGACAACCCCTGATGGTGCTCAGGTGCCACCATGCCCTGCCCAGGGTTCACCACAACTGCCTTGCCTGCTTCATCTTCCTCAAGCAAGGGCAAGAGCTGAAGGCTGTGCGGGCCTTGAAGGTGAGGCAGGTGGGCAGGGCCAAAAGGCAGAGGTGCCGCAGGGTGCGTTCCAGAGCCAAAAGGGCACTCCTTCGAGCCGGAGTTGAACCAGCGACCTAAGGATGGCCGTGCAAGGAGCCTACAGTCCTCCGCTCTACCAGCTGAGCTATCGAAGGAATCATGGGGCACTGCCCAGGACCTCGCCCGTCACACGCTCAGCCAACACTGCCCAAGCTGCAGCGCAGCATGATGCCTCCATTCCAACAGCCTGATTCAGACTGCCTCGCCTCAAATCCCACCACACTTGCTCAACCCTTTAACCCGTCACATCGTCCGAATCCACAAACAGAATAGATACACAACCTCCTGGGATGTCATCTACACACGCACTCTCCTCATCTCCAAAATCACCTTCCTTAAGTTCTTCTTCTGCTTCCCTTGATTCACTGTCACTGCCTTTTGCCCTCCCATCAAGTTCTAGGCAAATGGACAGATATTCCTTGAGTCAATAACCTGCTCCTACAAGGTATGAGAACATGTGCAAGGCCTCTGAACCTCTCTATCTCCAAGTGCAAGATGCCCACTGTCCTTAAACCATCCACAAAGAGAAATGCCTCCATTCCCTGGTGGCATTTTTGGAGGCCCTGCAGCGAGGTTGCTCCCATTTCATGCATGTCTTTCCTCCATGGGGTAGCTCAAACCTAGACACGGTGCTGGAAATGACATTTGATGACTGTCAGGCGAAGTAGAAAATCCGTTCCTCTGTGAAGCTTCCCTTAGGACTTTTAATGCAGTCATTGATGTCATCCTCCTCTGTAGAGCCTGGGCACATCCCCATCTCCACAGAGCCCCAGAAAGCCCCCAGCCAAGGGCCTTGTGACCAGGCAAAGGAGTAAAAAGCTCTGGAGAATGCGGGCATCGATCCCGCTGCCTCTCACATGCTAAGCGAGCGCTCTACCACTTGAGCTAATTCCCCAGCCCATGGCCTTGCTCTGAGGTCCTCTCCCCTCCCAGGCACACAGCCTTGACCCAGCCTCTCCAGCAACCAAAGCCTGGGTCTCGCATCCACCTGGCTCCCACTGTCCCAGGCACCAAATCCCTTTGCTGCTGGTGGTGACCCCGGACAACCCCTGATGGTGCTCAGGTGCCACCATGCCCTGCCCAGGGTTCACCACAACTGCCTTGCTTGCTTCATCTTCCTCAAGCAAGGGCAAGAGCTGAAGGCTGTGCGGGCCTTGAAGGTGAGGCAGGTGGGCAGGGCCAAAAGGCAGAGGTGCCGCAGGGTGCGTTCCAGAGCCAAAAGGGCACTCCTTCGAGCCGGAGTTGAACCAGCGACCTAAGGATGGCCGTGCAAGGAGCCTACAGTCCTCCGCTCTACCAGCTGAGCTATCGAAGGAATCATGGGGCACTGCCCAGGACCTCACCCGTCACATGCTCAGCCAACACTGCCCAAGCTGCAGCGCAGCATGATGCCTCCATTCCAACAGCCTGATTCAGACTGCCTCGCCTCAAATCCCACCACACTTGCTCAACCCTTTAACCCGTCACATCATCCGAATCCACAAACAGAATAGATACACAACCTCCTGGGATGTCATCTACACACGCACTCTCCTCATCTCCAAAATCACCTTCCTTAAGTTCTTCTTCTGCTTCCCTTGATTCACTGTCACTGCCTTTTGCCCTCCCATCAAGTTCTAGGCAAATGGACAGATATTCCTTGAGTCAATAACCTGCTCCTACAAGGTATGAGAACATGTGCAAGGCCTCTGAACCTCTCTATCTCCAAGTGCAAGATGCCCACTGTCCTTAAACCATCCACAAAGAGAAATGCCTCCATTCCCTGGTGGCATTTTTGGAGGCCCTGCAGCGAGGTTGCTCCCATTTCATGCATGTCTTTCCTCCATGGGGTAGCTCAAACCTAGACACGGTGCTGGAAATGACATTTGATGACTGTCAGGCGAAGTAGAAAATCCGTTCCTCTGTGAAGCTTCCCTTAGGACTTTTAATGCAGTCATTGATGTCATCCTCCTCTGTAGAGCCTGGGCACATCCCCATCTCCACAGAGCCCCAGAAAGCCCCCAGCCAAGGGCCTTGTGACCAGGCAAAGGAGTAAAAAGCTCTGGAGAATGCGGGCATCGATCCCGCTGCCTCTCACATGCTAAGCGAGCGCTCTACCACTTGAGCTAATTCCCCAGCCCATGGCCTTGCTCTGAGGTCCTCTCCCCTCCCAGGCACACAGCCTTGACCCAGCCTCTCCAGCAACCAAAGCCTGGGTCTCGCATCCACCTGGCTCCCACTGTCCCAGCCACCAAATCCCTTTGCTGCTGGTGGTGACCCCGGACAACCCCTGATGGTGCTCAGGTGCCACCATGCCCTGCCCAGGGTTCACCACAACTGCCTTGCTTGCTTCATCTTCCTCAAGCAAGGGCAAGAGCTGAAGGCTGTGCGGGCCTTGAAGGTGAGGCAGGTGGGCAGGGCCAAAAGGCAGAGGTGCCGCAGGGTGCGTTCCAGAGCCAAAAGGGCACTCCTTCGAGCCGGAGTTGAACCAGCGACCTAAGGATGGCCGTGCAAGGAGCCTACAGTCCTCCGCTCTACCAGCTGAGCTATCGAAGGAATCATGGGGCACTGCCCAGGACCTCACCCGTCACATGCTCAGCCAACACTGCCCAAGCTGCAGCGCAGCATGATGCCTCCATTCCAACAGCCTGATTCAGACTGCCTCGCCTCAAATCCCACCACACTTGCTCAACCCTTTAACCCGTCACATCGTCCGAATCCACAAACAGAATAGATACACAACCTCCTGGGATGTCATCTACACACGCACTCTCCTCATCTCCAAAATCACCTTCCTTAAGTTCTTCTTCTGCTTCCCTTGATTCACTGTCACTGTCACTGCCTTTTGCCCTCCCATCAAGTTCCAGGCAAATGGACAGATATTCCTTGAGTCCGTAACCTGCTCCTACAAGATGACAAAAATCATACGTAAGCCTTCTGTACCTCTCTGTCTCCAAGCAGAAAATGCCCACTTTTCTGAGACCATCCACAAAGAGAATCTCTCAATTTCATGGTGGTTATTTAGGTGTCTCTGCTGTGTGGTTGCTCAATTTCATTCATGTCTGTCCTCCACGGGGGAGTGCAAACCTGGATAGAGTGCTAGAGATGACATTTGATGGCAGGCAATCAAAGGGGGAGGAAGATAAATTCCTATGTTAAGCTGCTGTTGTTACTTTTAATGCAGTGGTGCATGTCATCCTGCTCTGTAAAACCTGGGCGTATCATCATCATTACCCCAGAACCTACAGAGCAAAGAGAACCCCCAGTAAAGGGCCCATTCTCCAGGCAAGAGGAATGAAAAGCTCTGGAGAATGCGGGCATCGATCCCGCTGCCTCTCACATGCTAAGCGAGCGCTCTACCACTTGAGCTAATTCCCCAGCCCATGGCCTTGCTCTGAGGTCCTCTCCCCTCCCAGGCACACAGCCCTGACCCAGCCTCTCCAGCAACCAAAGCCTGGGTCTCTCATCCACCTGGCTCCCACTGTCCCAGGCACCAAATCCCTTTGCTGCTGGTGGTGACCCCGGACAACCCCTGATGGTGCTCAGGTGCCACCATGCCCTGCCCAGGGTTCACCACAACTGCCTTGCTTGCTTCATCTTCCTCAAGCAAGGGCAAGAGCTGAAGGCTGTGCGGGCCTTGAAGGTGAGGCAGGTGGGCAGGGCCAAAAGGCAGAGGTGCCGCAGGGTGCGTTCCAGAGCCAAAAGGGCACTCCTTCGAGCCGGAGTTGAACCAGCGACCTAAGGATGGCCGTGCAAGGAGCCTACAGTCCTCCGCTCTACCAGCTGAGCTATCGAAGGAATCATGGGGCACTGCCCAGGACCTCGCCCGTCACATGCTCAGCCAACACTGCCCAAGCTGCAGCGCAGCATGATGCCTCCATTCCAACAGCCTGATTCAGACTGCCTCGCCTCAAATCCCACCACACTTGCTCAACCCTTTAACCCGTCACATCGTCCGAATCCACAAACAGAATAGATACACAACCTCCTGGGATGTCATCTACACACGCACTCTCCTCATCTCCAAAATCACCTTCCTTAAGTTCTTCTTCTGCTTCCCTTGATTCACTGTCACTGTCACTTCCTTTTGCCCTCCCATCAAGTTCCAGGCAAATGGACAGATATTCCTTGAGTCCGTAACCTGCTCCTACAAGATGACAAAAATCATACGTAAGCCTTCTGTACCTCTCTGTCTCCAAGCAGAAAATGCCCACTTTTCTGAGACCATCCACAAAGAGAATCTCTCAATTTCATGGTGGTTATTTAGGTGTCTCTGCTGTGTGGTTGCTCAATTTCATTCATGTCTGTCCTCCACGGGGGAGTGCAAACCTGGATAGAGTGCTAGAGATGACATTTGATGGCAGGCAATCAAAGGGGGAGGAAGATAAATTCCTATGTTAAGCTGCTGTTGTTACTTTTAATGCAGTGGTGCATGTCATCCTGCTCTGTAAAACCTGGGCGTATCATCATCATTACCCCAGAACCTACAGAGCAAAGAGAACCCCCAGTAAAGGGCCCATTCTCCAGGCAAGAGGAATGAAAAGCTCTGGAGAATGCGGGCATCGATCCCGCTGCCTCTCACATGCTAAGCGAGCGCTCTACCACTTGAGCTAATTCCCCAGCCCATGGCCTTGCTCTGAGGTCCTCTCCCCTCCCAGGCACACAGCCCTGACCCAGCCTCTCCAGCAACCAAAGCCTGGGTCTCGCATCCACCTGGCTCCCACTGTCCCAGCCACCAAATCCCTTTGCTGCTGGTGGTGACCCCGGACAACCCCTGATGGTGCTCAGGTGCCACCATGCCCTGCCCAGGGTTCACCACAACTGCCTTGCTTGCTTTATCTTCCTCAAGCAAGGGCAAGAGCTGAAGGCTGTGCGGGCCTTGAAGGTGAGGCAGGTGGGCAGGGCCAAAAGGCAGAGGTGCGTTCCAGAGCCAAAAGGGCACTCCTTCAAGCCGGAGTTGAACCAGCGACCTAAGGATGGCCGTGCAAGGAGCCTACAGTCCTCCGCTCTACCAGCTGAGCTATTGAAGGAATCATGGGGCACTGCCCAGGACCTCGCCCGTCACACGCTCAGCCAACACTGCCCAAGCTGCAGCGCAGCATGATGCCTCCATTCCAACAGCCTGATTCAGACTGCCTCGCCTCAAATCCCACCACACTTGCTCAACCCTTTAACCCGTCACATCGTCCGAATCCACAAACAGAATAGATACACAACCTCCTGGGATGTCATCTACACACGCACTCTCCTCATCTCCAAAATCACCTTCCTTAAGTTCTTCTTCTGCTTCCCTTGATTCACTGTCACTGCCTTTTGCCCTCCCATCAAGTTCTAGGCAAATGGACAGATATTCCTTGAGTCAATAACCTGCTCCTACAAGGTATGAGAACATGTGCAAGGCCTCTGAACCTCTCTATCTCCAAGCGCAAGATGCCCACTGTCCTTAAACCATCCACAAAGAGAAATGCCTCCATTCCCTGGTGGCATTTTTGGAGGCCCTGCAGCGAGGTTGCTCCCATTTCATGCATGTCTTTCCTCCATGGGGTAGCTCAAACCTAGACACGGTGCTGGAAATGACATTTGATGACTGTCAGGCGAAGTAGAAAATCCGTTCCTCTGTGAAGCTTCCCTTAGGACTTTTAATGCAGTCATTGATGTCATCCTCCTCTGTAGAGCCTGGGCACATCCCCATCTCCACAGAGCCCCAGAAAGCCCCCAGCCAAGGGCCTTGTGACCAGGCAAAGGAGTAAAAAGCTCTGGAGAATGCGGGCATCGATCCCGCTGCCTCTCACATGCTAAGCGAGCGCTCTACCACTTGAGCTAATTCCCCAGCCCATGGCCTTGCTCTGAGGTCCTCTCCCCTCCCAGGCACACAGCCCTGACCCAGCCTCTCCAGCAACCAAAGCCTGGGTCTCGCATCCACCTGGCTCCCACTGTCCCAGCCACCAAATCCCTTTGCTGCTGGTGGTGACCCCGGACAACCCCTGATGGTGCTCAGGTGCCACCATGCCCTGCCCAGGGTTCACCACAACTGCCTTGCTTGCTTCATCTTCCTCAAGCAAGGGCAAGAGCTGAAGGCTGTGCGGGCCTTGAAGGTGAGGCAGGTGGGCAGGGCCAAAAGGCAGAGGTGCCGCAGGGTGCGTTCCAGAGCCAAAAGGGCACTCCTTCGAGCCGGAGTTGAACCAGCGACCTAAGGATGGCCGTGCAAGGAGCCTACAGTCCTCCGCTCTACCAGCTGAGCTATTGAAGGAATCATGGGGCACTGCCCAGGACCTCGCCCGTCACACGCTCAGCCAACACTGCCCAAGCTGCAGCGCAGCATGATGCCTCCATTCCAACAGCCTGATTCAGACTGCCTCGCCTCAAATCCCACCACACTTGCTCAACCCTTTAACCCGTCACATCGTCCAAATGCACAAACAGAATAGATACACAACCTCCTGGGATGTCATCTACACACGCACTCTCCTCATCTCCAAAATCACCTTCCTTAAGTTCTTCTTCTGCTTCCCTTGATTCACTGTCACTGCACTGCCTTTTCCCCTCCCATCAAGTTCCAGGCAAATGGACAGATATTCCTTGAGTCCGTAACCTGCTCCTACAAGATGACAAAAATCATACGTAAGCCTTCTGTACCTCTCTGTCTCCAAGCAGAAAATGCCCACTTTTCTGAGACCATCCACAAAGAGAATCTCTCAATTTCATGGTGGTTATTTAGGTGTCTCTGCTGTGTGGCTGCTCAATTTCATTCACGTCTGTCCTCCACGGGGGAGTGCAAACCTGGATAGAGTGCTAGAGATGACATTTGATGGCAGGCAATCAAAGGGGGGGGGAAGATAAATTCCTATGTTAAGCTGCTGTTGTTACTTTTAATGCAGTGGTGCATGTCATCCTGCTCTGTAAAACCTGGGCGTATCATCTTCATTACCCCAGAACCTACAGAGCAAAGAGAACCCCCAGTAATGGGCCCATTCTCCAGGCAAGAGGAATGAAAAGCTCTGGAGAATGCGGGCATCGATCCCGCTGCCTCTCACATGCTAAGCGAGCGCTCTACCACTTGAGCTAATTCCCCAGCCCATGGCCTTGCTCTGAGGTCCTCTCCCCTCCCAGGCACACAGCCCTGACCCAGCCTCTCCAGCAACCAAAGCCTGGGTCTCTCATCCACCTGGCTCCCACTGTCCCAGCCACCAAATCCCTTTGCTGCTGGTGGTGACCCCGGACAACCCCTGATGGTGCTCAGGTGCCACCATGCCCTGCCCAGGGTTCACCACAACTGCCTTGCTTGCTTCATCTTCCTCAAGCAAGGGCAAGAGCTGAAGGCTGTGCGGGCCTTGAAGGTGAGGCAGGTGGGCAGGGCCAAAAGGCAGAGGTGCCGCAGGGTGCGTTCCAGAGCCAAAAGGGCACTCCTTCGAGCCGGAGTTGAACCAGCGACCTAAGGATGGCCGTGCAAGGAGCCTACAGTCCTCCACTCTACCAGCTGAGCTATCAAAGTAATTATGTGGACATTCATAGCTCATGCTTTCATCCAGACAGTTTCTGTGTTTGTTTGCTTCTGTCTTCTTTTGTTCTCAGGTCTACCCCGTGGTTTGTAGATGTGAGAAGCTGAAAAATCCTTTAGTTTTTGTAAATACTCTGTAGCAAGAAGTAAAACATCAATGTGTTATTTACATTATTGTCATCCTAAATCTAAGCCACAGCGGTATACCTGTTGCTACAAAAAAAATTCTCTGTTCCTTCTGAAACCAATATAATACCCACTTCTTCTACAATATCTATATTATGTCCATGTCCCACACTTTACATCCTTTCTTGTCTTCTGATATGTGCACACAAATACTCTCTTAGTCTATGATCCATCCTTCTGACATATCACTTGATCTCATGTAATTGATGAGTTTTGTCTCCATCTGTGATAGTAGTCTTTCTGGGCAGGAAAGTTCTGGTTTTATCACTGCACTTTGATCAGTTACATCAAACTTCTTTCTTCATTAATCTGGATATTTTTTATTGAAATACTGATGATATGGCTGATACCAACCATAGTAGTTGCATACAGTGTTGTATAGCAGTTAACATACAATTCAAATCATTGGCTATTCCCAGCCAGAATCTAATCCCCTCGAGGTACACACCAGACTTCGCTATCCCTCCACATTATCCACTAGTTGTGCCGAGGTCCTTGAATGAAAACAATCCCATGGATGTGGTTGCTTTTGCCTGAATCAGGAATAGCCAAGACTGTTTTATCCAGCACATTTTTTTATACGCACTACAAGGACTTTATTCTCTTCTGTAGTACATAAAGGTCTGATGTTTGATTGAACAATTGGAAAATCCCCTGGTATTGACTAACCAAGTGGCTTTTGCTAAGTGTGTATCCCAATGTTTGAATGTCCCACCACCCACTGCTCTCAGTGTAGTCTTCAACAGTCCACTATACCTTTTAATTTTCCCAGAGGCTGGTACTTTATAGGGGATGTGATATACTCACTCAATCCTGTGCTCTTTGGCCAAGTGACTATGTGGTTGTTCTGAAAACGTGTTCTGTTGTCTGACTCAGTTCTCTCTGGAGTGCCGTGTTGCCACAAGATTTGTTTCTCAAGGCTCAGTACACTGTTCCGGGCAGTGGTGTGGAGCACAGCGTATGTTTCCAGCCATCTGGTGGTTGCCTCCACCATGGTAAGCACATGGCACTTGTCTTGGCGGGTTGGTGGGAGTGTGATATAATCAATCTGCCAGGCCTCCCCATATTTGTACTTCAGCCATCGTCCTCAATATCAGAGAGGCTTTAACTGCTTGGCTTGCTTAATTGCAGCACATGTTTCACATTCATTGATAACCTGTGCAATAGTGTCCATGGTTAAGACTACCCCTCGATCACAAGCCTGTCTATATGTTGCATCTCCTCCTTGATGGCCTGATGTATCATGGGTCTATTGGGCTACGAGTAATTTACCCTTATGTTGCCAATCTAAATCCATTTGAGGCACTTCAATCTTAGCAGCCTGATCCACCTGCTGGTTGTTTTGGTGTTCTTCAGTGTCCCAGTTCTTGAGACATAAGCATCTACATGATGTACTTTTACAACAAAGTTGTCTACCTATGCAGCAAAATTGCTGTAATTCAGCATCCGAGATGCGTTTACTTCTGCATTGCCAGTTGCTTTGCTTCCATGGCTGCAATCACCCCCACAGGGCATTTACCACCATTCATGAGTCAGTATAAAGGACTGGCCATTTTTCTTGTTCGGTAACATCTAAAACCAGCTGGATATCTTTCACCTCTTAAATCTCACATGATTCACCTTGTCCTTCAGCAATTTCTGCAACTTGTCATGTGGGACTCCACACAGCAGCTTTCCACCTTTGGTGTTTTCCTACAGTACAACGGGACCTACCAATGGACAGGGCATATTGCTTTTTATTTGCTGGTAGTTCATTATACACTGGGGCTTTTTCAGCATGTTACCTCCTCCTCTGGTAACATTCCAAAATCTCTGGAATTGCCAGGGTGACAGCATACTTTTTCCAAATATTTTACTAGTTTTTCAGGATTCTGCACTTGTTCAGGGGTGAAATTCCAAAACATTGTAGGTGGCCTCTGTCTTAGGCACTTGCCGATACTGTCTCCGCACCCTGCCATTCAACTACCCAGCTTCAGGCCAGATCTCTGGGTGGTATTCTTAATAGTTGGTTTTAACCTTAAACAAGAGCTACAACACATTCAGGAGACTGCAATAGGATTATGTTGGTTTGAACATCCCAAGGATAGTCAAAGTTCTCAAGAGCTGTTGTAACTAGCCTAGATGTGAAAGGGAAGATGGAGGAAGGTATCACCCAATTAGATTGGCTCTGGAGGCAAAAAAGTAAAAGCTGTAATTATTAATAGTTTCCAATAGATGTCTCCCAAAGTACGGAGATGACAGTAATGCTGAGTACAAATACCAGATTACTCTCATGACCAGGAGTTTAGAATCATAGAATCACAGAATAGTTAGGGTTGGAAAGGACCTTAAGATCATCAAGTTCCAACCCCTCTGCCATGGGCAGAGACACCTCACACTAAATCATGTGTTTAATCCTATCATAAACTAGTGATACATAGTACAGCAGAATTATAAACTTCACTCAGCACCAGGAGGTGATAAACAACACTGGGGGAACATACACAGCAAGTAAGCTGATAAATAATGGAACTCTGTGAACATGAACAACAACTCTGAGAGCAAATAACTCAACATTGTCACCAGTGACTATTAAAGTAATAACATGAATGCTTATAAAAAACCATGTTTTAAGATGCTGTGGTCAAATCTGTTATCTCAGACCCTCAAGCCCCATATTGGGCACCAAAAAAGGACTGTTGTGGTTTAACCCAACAGGCAGTTAAACACCATACAGCCATTTGCTCACTCCTCCCACCAGTGAGATGGGGGAAGGAACGGACAAAAAAAAAAAAAAGGAAATTTTGTGGGTTGAGATAAAGTCAGTTAAATAGGACAGAAAAATAAAGGAATAATAAAAATAAAAATAACAACAACAACAACAATAGTATTGATAGAATTAGAATATACAAGTGATGCACAATGCAATTGCTCACCACCAGTTGACTGATGCCCAGCTAGTTCTCAAGCAGCAACTCCCAGCCAGTTTTCCCCTAGTATATATACTTAACATAGCAGCATATGATATGGAATACCCCTTTGGGCAGTTTGGCCCAGGTCTGGTGACAGTGTCTCCTACCAGTTTCTTCTACCCTTCAGCCTGTTCATGAGTGTAGTGGTGTGAGGAGCAGAAACATCCTTGACATGTTGTAAAACTGCTTAGCAACAACTAAAACATGAATCTGTTATCAATGTTATTCACCTCCTAAATCCAAAACACAGCACTATATGAACTATGACAAAGAAAATTAACTGTACCTGCTGAAGCCAGGACAGACACATTATTAAAGATGCCATCAATCACATGCTGAGCAAAGACAGAAAATGCTGCCCTTGGATCAAGAGCCCATGCCGCTCTTGGTGCAGCCGCAGATGCTACAATTTTCCATGAATACCTATCATAGGTACCTCTGACAAGGCAAGGAAATAAAAAGCTCTGGAGAATGCGGGCATCGATCCCGCTGCCTCTCACATGCTAAGCGAGCGCTCTACCACTTGAGCTAATTCCCCAGCCCATGGCCTTGCTCTGAGGTCCTCTCCCCTCCCAGGCACACAGCCCTGACCCAGCCTCTCCAGCAACCAAAGCCTGGGTCTCTCATCCACCTGGCTCCCACTGTCCCAGCCACCAAATCCCTTTGCTGCTGGTGGTGACCCCGGACAACCCCTGATGGTGCTCAGGTGCCACCATGCCCTGCCCAGGGTTCACCACAACTGCCTTGCTTGCTTCATCTTCCTCAAGCAAGGGCAAGAGCTGAAGGCAGTGTGGGCCTTGAAGGTGAGGCAGGTGGGCAGGGCCAAAAGGCAGAGGTGCCGCAGGATGCGTTCCAGAGCCAAAAGGGCACTCCTTCGAGCCGGAGTTGAACCAGCGACCTAAGGATGGCCGTGCAAGGAGCCTACAGTCCTCCGCTCTACCAGCTAAGCTATCGAAGGAATCATGGGGCACTGCCCAGGACCTCGCCCGTCACACGCTCAGCCAACACTGCCCAAGCTGCAGCGCAGCATGATGCCTCCATTCCAACAGCCTGATTCATACAGCCTCAGCTCCAATGTTATAATGCTTGCTTATCCATTTAGCCCATCAAGTCATTGAAAGCAACACATAGAAAGGCTCTATAGGCTCCCAGGATTTCATTTGCACAGAATTGCTAGGGTTGGAAGGTACCTCTGTAGACCATCTTGTCCAACTCTCCTGCCAAGCAGGGCTACCTGTAGTACGTTACACAGGAGTGCGTTCAGGTGGGTTTTGAATGTCTCCGCAGAGGGAGACTCCACAAACTCCCTGGGGAGCCTGTTCCAGTGCTCTGCCACCCTCAACAGAAAGAAATTCTTCCTCATGTTGAGGTGAAACTTCCTGTGTTAAAGTTGATGGCCATTGCTCCTCATCCTGTCACTGGGCACCCCTGGAAAAAGTCTGGCACCATCCCCCAGGCACCCACCTTTGAGATATTTATATGCATTAATGAGACAGCCTCTCAGTCTTCTCTTTTACAGCTGGACTGTCCTCAAGGCCAAAAAGACCATCCCCATATCCTACTGCTTCCTTCTCTTGCTTCAGTTTCACTGGGCTTTTGCCTACAGTTCCAGTACCACATGGAAGGACAGCCTTTCTATACTCTGTAACCTCCTACAAGCCCTGGAATGTGATGAGGAAGCCCTGTGAACCCCTCTTTCTCCATGTTGAACATGCCCAGTGTCCTCAGACAATCTGAAAGGAGAAATCACTCCATTCCATGATGGCCCTGCACTAAGGTTGCTCCATTTCACTCATGTCTTTGCTCTATGAAGAGCCCAAAGTTAGACATAGTGCTGGAGATCACATCTGAAGACATACAAGCAAAGAGGGAGAAAAACAATTCCTCTGTGAAGCTGCCCGTACTGCATTTAATGCAGCCATGCATGTCATCCTACTCTGTAATGCCTGGGCACATCCCCATCTCCACAGAGCCCCTAAAGGGCAGAGAGCCTTCAGCAATGGGACCTGTGTCCAGGCAAGTGAAATGAAAAGCTCTGGAGAATGCGGGCATCGATCCCGCTGCCTCTCACATGCTAAGCGAGCGCTCTACCACTTGAGCTAATTCCCCAGCCCATGGCCTTGCTCTGAGGTCCTCTCCCCTCCCAGGCACACAGCCCTGACCCAGCCTCTCCAGCAACCAAAGCCTGGGTCTCTCATCCACCTGGCTCCCACTGTCCCAGCCACCAAATCCCTTTGCTGCTGGTGGTGACCCCGGACAACCCCTGATGGTGCTCAGGTGCCACCATCCCCTGCCCAGGGTTCACCACAACTGCCTTGCTTGCTTCATCTTCCTCAAGCAAGGGCAAGAGCTGAAGGCTGTGCGGGCCTTGAAGGGCGGCCAGGGAAACAGGGCCAAAAGGCAGAGGTGCCGCAGGGTGCGTTCCAGAGCCAAAAGGGCACTCCTTCGAGCCGGAGTTGAACCAGCGACCTAAGGATGGCCGTGCAAGGAACCTACAGTCCTCCGCTCTACCAGCTGAGCTATCGAAGGAATTACAAGGCTGTTTGGCATCCTTTCATACTCCATACCACAACCATATCTCTCCCTGTGCAAGATATTTTCCTGATTCCAAATGTTGCTCCCTTCTCATACCACCCCTACAGCACAGTCTGTCCTGATCTTACCTCTGAGCTTAAGCCTCCTACTGACAGAGGTTATTCTTCTGAGTGTATTTATCTGACTTCATTTCCAGAAGTGCCCTATACATGTTGTGGCATGACTATTACCCTGCTTGTTGTCATTTTTCTCTTTGAAACATGTCACGTTGATTGCTGCTCTGGAGGTCTGAAGTGGTCAGTGGTCTTGAGGTAGTGAAGGAGACCATTTATCACAAAAAAAAAAATTTGAATGGACATAAATCCTTGTGGTTTGTATGGGAAGTAGCCGACAAACTCCTGTGTTCACTCTCCATTTTTTGGCTTCTTTCTCTTTCCCTACTCATACTGAACCATGATTATCACATAAGTTGGAATATCACTTTCCCAGGGACCCATAGGGAAGCGTCTATATAGCTCATGCTTCATGCTAAGTCACATAGTTCTTGTCCTTACTTTTACTGTTTCTTGGGTTGGACCTAGCAGAGTCTTTTTTTCTCACTCCTATGAATTCTTCTACCAGCATATAGATCTCCTTCCTATTACTAAATCATCTCCAATTAGTACATGTCATCTTGGTCTGCAGGGAGTTGTTTTGTTAATGTGTTTGTTTTAGTGAGGACAGTTTTCCCAAAATCAAAATAAGAACGTACCTTTTGTTAACTGTACTATGTTGAAAGTAATTCTGTTAGTATTCTAAAATAACACTAAGTAAGGTGAATGTGCAACTGTTGTTTTTCACCTTTTGGAAACTTCATTTTGTTCAAATTCTTATTTTTAAGGTTTGGGGGGATATGGAGAGGGCAGAAGATGTCTTTTTGTATATGGGAAAAGGAAGAATGGCTGGAGACTGATTGTCCCATGCCTGCTACCACACATAGGTTTTGAAAGTAATACCGCTCCCATTTTTTGCTTTTTAATTCTAATTGCTGGGGTTTGTTTTCAGCTAAGAAAAGGGATAGATTGCATAAGCTACTTAAATACTTGGATAGCATGCGATGTCATTAGTCATGCAAGACTTAGCTGGTTTTTCCAGTTCTCCATCTTTTACTATGTTTAAGGTACCACAGGTTAAATATGACTGAAAATGTATGTTTAAGGTATGACATGCACAGTATGGTAAATATGACCAAAATTGAAGCTCTTCACTTTATTGGAGACGTATTTAAGGAGTTCTGTATGATCTATGAGAAGATGACTGGAGTTCAGCATACAGAACTGAAGAGATTGTTTGCAGAGGTGGTTCCCAGGCTCATATCAGTCTTGATATTGGCAGAATATGTCCGAAGCAGGAATTGTCATCAGGAGCAAAGCAGTTATATTTCACTGGGAGAGTAACTTCTACTGGGACTCAGTGGAAAGTCAAACAGGACTCCACCCTGAGGATACATTTGTTAGGGGACGAATGGGAACACTGGTTTTGCACCACAAATAGTATTTTGGGGCATAATGGTCCTGGTTAGCTCCTGAAACATTCAGAACAAATATTTACGAAATGCAACACAGCTTGACTGGGGTGAGAATCACAGTTATTTAAAACACTACTGAACCACTTTTGATGCCACTAGAGGTCAGCACTAGTCATTAAATATGTGTCTTGGAAAAATCTCATTGCCAGTTCTCCAAAGGGAGTGGTGACTTCTGAAAAGATACACTTCTGTCTATGCTTGTTTTGCAAGTACATGTGAGCTCACACTGTCAATGCTTCAACATGGTTGGAAGCAAACCGTTTCTTCTGTAAGCTTTTCTTCCCCAGTGCTGTTTGTGAGCTAACAGTCCCACACTGTTCTTTTCAAGCTGTATCTGTCCTTGGATGCCATAGCACTGAGTACAGTCAGCGAGGAAAAGTGGTACTGAGCCCTGTCCTAACAAAGGCTTCCCACCAGCATAAACAGCCCAAAGCTATTGATGATTAGCTTCCACTGCTTTAAGGACTGTCTCAGAAGTGCACCAGTGGGGAGCTAGGCCCAGAGAAAAGCACCTAAAACTGGGGCTAACTCACTGTGCTTTCCCACTTGTGCTTCAGAAAGATAGTTCCTTTCTATTGCAGCTCATACCTGTGTTTCCAGACAGAGCCACTGTCTGGGCTTCTGCAAACACAGATACTGTTCACAAAATTTTAATAGAGCTACTTTTGATAGGCAATCAAATACAGAATTTGTTATAAAGAAGACAGTGTTGATGGCATAATCAGTGTGATCATCCTGGTTTTAAACAACCTTTAGAAAGTCTTTATCTTTGTTGAAACCTGCTAAATGATGTAAATCAGTTGACGATGTAAATGTAAACCTGCTAAATTATGGAAATCAGTCATAATGAAACAAATGCCTGTGATTTATTATCATGCTGCCATCTATGCTTTCAGAATTTTCACTGTCTCCTTTAACATGGTAGCTGACTAGGTATCCATACAAAAAGTTCATGCTTACTGTAATAGAACACTTTTTTACCAAAATTTTCATGTTCAGTCATTCTATGTCACTTTTCTTCCACCGAGTACATCAGAGCTGGAAAAAAGAATGCTGAACTCGCTGTTCAGAATGATTACATCTCTATTAAAATCTATTTTGTAATGTTTTCTAAGTGTCTGTATGCCTAAGTGTCTGCATGCAGACATACAGACGACTTATTTTCTTTTTGCTTTGTTTTGTTTTTCCTGTTTAAGAAAACTGGCTCTGAAATACCATCCCGACAAGAACCCGGACAATCCAGAGGCTGCAGAAAAATTTAAAGAGATCAACAATGCTCACGCAACATTGACTGATCTGTCCAAGCGAAACATATATGACAAGTATGGATCCTTAGGGCTCTACGTGGCAGAACAGTTTGGTGAGGAAAATGTTAACACCTACTTCATGCTCTCAAGCTGGTGGGCAAAGGTAAGCTATTATTTTCTGTTGAAAATCCAATGTTGCAATGCACACAATTCCATACACAAGGAAGCCCCTGAAAAATGATCTCTCTACAAGCTTAACAAGTAGTACGATATGATTCTAAACCACTACTAAAAGCTTAATTAAACAATGACATTATCTGAAAAATCAACAGTGGCAGAATGTAACATAACCTCAGAATAGAGCTAATATTGAATGTTTTCCTTTTTAACTTGGTAAATAGTTAAATAGGGTGCATGTTTTGTAACACTTTCAGACATCAATCAGATTTGAATCTAGTGCTCCAGGTTAATTTTGAGTTTCTTTTCAGTAATGACTAAATAAAAATGACTCATTGTTCAAAAACGGGAAGTCCCACTTATGTGACAACCAGTTAATAAGTTATTACAGCACAAATTTAGCTGTGTTCTTTGCTATATACAGCATATAGCGTAAGCAAGCAATAATAATACATAACACTGTGATTATGGTGTCATATGTGCCCTGATGAGGGGGTGAGAGAAAGGAAGTGGAAGAAAAGGTGGAGTGGAAGAAGAGAGTAGGAAAGGAAGAAAATGATACATCAAAACCTGGCATATTGCTCAAGGAAAAGCTCATCATGGGCTGTTCTCATCACAAAGGAGTTGTTAATGTGCTTTCTTATATCACTGGTGTCTTCTGGTGTTTGCGTATGTCAAAACTGAGTGTTTCTGAAAATACTCAAATGTTACAGAAATGTAACAAACCAGTCGAATTGCAAATGTGCAAAATCTGTGCTGTCCCCACCTCTTTCCACCAACAGAGCACAGGAAAGCAAGGCCCTGCTGGAGTGCATAGGAAAATTATCTGTACTGTGTGAAACAAGCACAGCTTTGATCTGAAACCATAGAACATGGGTTCCTGTACTCAGCAAAGACCAGTGCTTCATTGCCCTGCAGCCCCCTTTCAAACTGAAAAGTCACTTGGCCACTTTGTGAGAAGCCACAATTTGTCTGCTGGATCAGGATGAGACAGCAGCTGCTCAGATGCAGAACAGTGAACAAAACTGATGAGTGAGATACTGGTGTTTAAGTTGCAAAGTTAAACTGGTGTTTAACTTGCAAAGGCACAGTTGCACCCTCAGAACCAGGCTGGAGGCTGCCCACTTGCAGCTGCTGTAGCTGACTCCTGCTGCAGGCTGGACTCCCTGCTACAGACACTGTGCTCTCCTGCTGCATCATTCCCTCTTTTAATTGCTGCCCACCCTCTCCTTTGGTCTCCTTGTCACAGTTCAGGTGCCAGGAAGCATTGCCTTAGAGCTGACTACTATTAACAGTCTTGGTAAGCAAGGTTTTTCAAAATAATATAAATTACAGTTTGCTGCTCTTTTTAGCTTATATTTCCCCTTCTTCTTACTGATCTTTAATGGAAATTTTATGGCGTATAAAATCCTCTGTGATTAGAAAATCAGTAACAGAAATGACTGCTGTGGCTTTGACTCATAAGGAGAGCAGCGCACAGTGCAGAAAGCAGCTAATAAGTCTCTGATGGTTAAAAGAGGAATGTGTAGACTGTTTCAAGGTAGCTGTATTCCAGAGGCGAGACAAGATATCTTGAATATCCCAGCAGAAGTTATCACTGTGCCCTGGTTTTTAAGAATTCTGTGCAAAAAATCCAAAATCTTCATAGAGACTTATTTGAGGATTGTCACAGGTAGTCTCTGTCCCTCCCCCAGCCCAAAACCTTGCCACCTCCGAAGCATGAACAGGCCATCCAAGTGGGTGTTTTTGCAAGCTGAGCTCATTAATCCTCATCTCTTTTTAACTCATGCACAAATGCTGGGTCATTTTCAGATTTTTCTAGTGACTATCACAATACTATTTGAGTCTGATACATTACCTGAAGACGACCTCTGGACCTCTAATTTCCTCCATTCTGATAGAAGACAGTAGGGACTACAGCTTTCACACATTATCTTCCTCTTCAATTACGAACATTCCTAGTAAATCCTCTTCCCTAGCACACTCATACGCAGAAGATCTGACAATTGTGAGGAGGTGTATCATTAGAAGTAAGAAAACTCAAATGAAAGGAGAAATGCAAAGTGAAAATTACTCTTTTTTTTGAGTGCCAGACTCCTTAGCAGGCATATTAAACTGGGAACATACTGACATAAGTAATGGTAACTTTAACTCCTTCTCCACTGGCCAGCATAGGGTTTGGTTGGTTGTTTTAGCAAAAAGCAAAAAGCAATTCTCCCTCTAGCATGAAAACAATTTATTGATCACATCAATAAACATTTACTGTGATAACGTAAACACAAGAAATCTTGAAACATTTAAGGTATCATGAATAAATTTAAGGATTTTTTTCCTCTATACATTTTTATTCTTTTTTCATACTATCCATTGTGGCCACTTATTCTCCATTATGGCATAAATGATAAACAGTCAGGTAACTTATTTTAGGGCTTATAATATTTAGAATAGGTTTGGGCGTCCCTTGGAAGGAAAACATTTTAAAACAGAAAGTCAGAGTCCTTCATTTATAAGTACCTTGCTCACACTTGATACATGTCTATATTAATATTAGGCATGCAAATAGTCTTATTACATTCAGAGACGCTTCAGTCGGCCTGCCCTAACATTGTCAAACTGAATGTTACTTACACAGCTTCATTGTCAAAGTTTGACAATATGCTGACGTTTGTGTTTGCTTTCTTCCTCAGCAGCATGTTTTCTTATGAATATAATGAATAATTAGTAAAGTGCAGACTGTATAACTATAATGCTAAAGCCTGGCTATACCTCCAACATACTTATACCTGGTGGCCACAAAGCTGTGCTGGCTTTACATACACATTCCACATATCAGCTTTGATTTGCTTTTCAGAAATGTCACTGTCTTTCCTTGATCTTATGCCACTATGCCCAAGGAGAGATGTGTAGGTTTCTCCTTTGCCACAAACAACTTGAGTCAGGAGCATGGGGTGGCAGTGTCAGCATAAGTCTAATTTACGAGATTTCATCTGTGTGCTCTGGCACAGGCTAATGGGGAGAGCAAGACACCTCTGATGGGCAATTCAAATCCTCCTGAGGCTGAATCACCCTCTGGAAGGACTTTCAACCGCTTGTTGACTGTGGGGATCTCATGGGGGCTACAGTCCTAATTTGGATGCCTTATTCCAGTGCCTAAAGTTATGTGGGATGTATCTGGGTCTTCACTTCTTTTTCTCTCAGCTTTGTTATTGACAAGAACCTGGCAGTAAATAAGGGTTTGCAAAAACGATCTTGGGCAAATGAGTCATTTTTAAGATGGAAATGAGTCATTTTGAGGTGGGTGGGGTTTTGCATACCGCCTGGAAGCTTTTCCTGAGGAACAGCCTCTGAAGACATACTTCCAAAAGTTGAGCATGTGAGGGCCTATTGGCTGGTGTCTTCTTCGTGGATGTGGTCCTTAAGTGGCAAATAGGAGCTCATGGGTGAGAACAACTTTGGAATATCTGGCCCTTGTTCGGGCACTTGGCCAGCAGCTGGACTCTTCTGAGCGCCAGGCACTTGGGAACCCGAGTTCCTTTGACAATCTGCCTTCCGCAGGCTGCTGAGAGTTTGAGGAAGGTCATTGCTCACAGGGTTTTCCTCCCTCTGTGTTTAACCCAGGGCCTGTTTGCAGTCTGTGGCCTGCTGACGGGCTGCTACCTCTGCTGCTGCCTCTGCTGCTGCTTCAACTGCTGCTGTGGGAAGTGCAAACCCAAAGCACCCGAAGGGGAAGAGCAGGAGTTTTGCGTGTCTCCAGAAGATTTGGAAGAGCAAATTAAGAATGACATGGAAAGAGGTGTGTATTATGGGGGCATACTGTGTGGCAAAGCTGTTCACAACAATCTTTAAAGCCTATAAGCCAGATGTTCTGCTCACGATGCTGAGGCTGGTCCAGACATCAGTGGAGATGTGCCAGTTCACTCTAGCTAACACTGTGACCTCATGAACTTCCCAAGTTGTGTGTTAATGAAAACTTACGGCACTAACAAATATCTCCTGTATCATTAGAAGTCTCAAGGCTCATCTTAAGCAATGATGTTCACTCTCTAGCCCCCATACCCACGCTGCTTCATATCCTAGATCCTGTACTTATACATTAGATCTGACTGCACTGGTGCTTGCCACATCTGATCCACCTGAATAAGCTCTCATTCAGGTTTTATTCATGTATAATTTATGGCTGGCTGTGGTGGGCCAGCTGTATCCATCCAATAAAAGGCTTCAAGAGAAGATGCAAAGTCTTCAACAGTAAGGTTGTGCAGTAACCTAACAGAGTTTTCATGAGAGTTGCCGCAGCCCCCAAGCTGCTCACTTTCTTCTACACTGACAGTAGCGATTATGCTGCCTTACCAGGAGCCAGATCTTGGATACGATCCAGATGAAAACTAATCCTCTCAAAAATATGTGCAATTCCCTGCCCATTTAACACCTTGCCATGCCTCACAGTGGGGCCGGCTGAGTGATAAGGCTGGTTCAAAGTAGGGAGCAAGAGTGCCTGGCCAAGAACATGGGCTGGGGTAATGGGACACCCTTTACAGCAGGTGACTCTCATTTCGCACCTTTGCTGTGTCCCTGTCTGCACATTGAAGTTTTGCCTATACCAAAGGATGATGGTGGTAATTTCCTGATTTGGCATGAGTGTGAGTTACATATTTTAAACAAAGAGCCCTGTTCTTATCTGCTGAAGTGGGGCAGAAGTTTGCCTTCATCTTCGAGGGCAGCAGAAACATGTCAGACTGGACAGATTTCAGCACTTGCAGGTCAGGATGAGAGAGGCAATATCCTTTGCTTCAGCAGGGGAAGACTTAGGCCACTTTACAGTTGCAAATTCATATAAACTATGATTAGGAGTATGCTTTTTTATAAGGAAGGACCTGAGGAGTCAGATCATTCTTTTTCTTTTCCATTGTTGTGGAAGGTCTTACGCTGTTATATTCTTACGTTTACTATGCTTAAATTATCACTGCCAGATTGCGAAAAGTCGTGTTCCCTTAGCAGGGAGGATTTTTTTCCCCCAACTTTTCACACAAATTTACTCTTCCATAAATATGCAACAAAACACTTGTAGTAGTTGAAACAAATGCTATTTATACAACTGGTATGCCAACGTGTGGTGGTATTTTTAAACGTGTTTTGCCTAGAGGCATATCAAGGTAAATACAGTCAGCTTAAAAAGTGATCATACTTGATCAGTCTCTGCAAAGGCAACAAAAAGTACTAGTGAAGACTTTATAACTACAGTGCACTACCTGAAATAAATGTAATATGCTCTGTGACACTAGGCACCTGCAAAGTGCAAATCTAAAATGGGTCTTGATATTTATGGTCTGTGACACCAGAACCAAGTTTGAAATATGAAGATGGAAATTTGAAGGGTAAGAATTTTTAATTCTGCCTGGATTTTTTTTTATTTTTTTTTTTTTTTTAATTTGGCAGGTGTTTTTCTCTCCCTCAAAATCCAGCACAAAATTCTCCAGTGGCGTATACCACCTTCCTTCCAGCGCAGGGGATGTTTCTTGGTATTCAGTAATTTTAGGCCAACTTCCCATCCCTGTAGTCCCACCAAGTCTCACTGAGATATCAGGTTTTTAAATAATTTCAAATGTTTAGCAAAGTCCCAGTCTGACAAATTAACAGACTATGGAATTATATGTTTTAAGTATTTTGAAGGCAGTATTGAGTATATAGGTAGGGCCTGAAGAAAACTAGGTATTTGTACCTTTCTTACCCTTCTCTTCAGTCTTCCTACATCTTCCTACCAATCAAAACCAGCTTGCCTCAATAGAGTAGAATACTCTATATTTTAAAATTAAATTAAAAGAGAGCAACATATCAGGAAGACAAGTGAAGATGTCATGACAGAGGGTAACGTGAGCAGCTGAAAGGAAAATAGACACTGTATTTAGAAAAATCAATGACAATTGGCTCAAAATGCACTTTGCCACCCGCCCCACCTCCGAATTTTAGGCAATTCAGAAACAAACTTAATCACTCCTGCAGCAGCTTTCATTTTGGAAGAGGAAATCCTATTAGGATCCAAATTCTTTCCATGCCCTCTGCCCACAGACTGAGCATTCTAGATGGTAATTAATTTCTTTGCTTCCTGCAAAGAAATTAATTAAGATTCTCACTATCTATATTATTGCTAGCCAGAGCTTTTTGCTAAGGCCAAAGCACAGATTCTCAAGCTAAGGCCATACTATAATTTATCCAAATATTTTGTAGTCGGTCACTGATTTCCCAAGGAATGCAACACTGATACCACATCACCATTCCTGATGCTAAAAACCTCTGAGTGAGTCTCCAGCAGTTGTTACTGTGCTTAGTGGGAGCTGCTTGGAGCCGGCTGTACTGCTCAAAAGACGCTCTATGTGTGTTGTGGGAGTCGAGATTTAGACTTCATCTTTTGAATTGGCACAACAGTAATAATTTTCAGTCCCTCACATTTCTCCTTAATAAAATGAAGGTGTTACACAGTTGATTTCTTTCCTCAAGTTAACATACCATAAAACATAATGATTAGTGAAAAAGAAGAGACGTGAGGCCAAAAATTCAGCGATCCTTTTCCTAACATAGAAGCAAAGCGTGTTGTCACTGAAATCAACACAATCATGTCAAAGGCTTCAGTCCTGTTAAAATAGCATACTCCTCTAGAACAAAGTTTTATTCAAACATATTTGACTAGTTCTGGTGCTCAGCTAGTTAAGTATCTCCCATGAGAAATTCACTTTACAGCATATACTTCCGTGGGTATCATGACCATCAGAACTAAAGAAACTTGGGGATTTGCAAGCCCCAACCTGTACTTAGGTTACAGTGATTTCTTCTCATGACTACTGATTGTAGTTGATTGTACTAGAGAGGACTGTGGCCTAATGTACAATGGAAGACCAAAAAATAAATCTTATATTTGGATTATCACATTTTAAAAATGGCAATTTTTAGGGTTTCAGATCAAACATGACATTAAAAAAGTATAAAGTAGGGTAATCTGTGTTGTCATGCCATGATGTTATGGGTGACCTGCAAACATACCCTGGCAGAGGGAAGTACCACTCGCTCATCTGCAGAACAGAGGCGTACAAGGGTTCACTATTTTCACTTATACACATGGGGACAGGTTGCCAGATTTTGCTTCCACTGAAGTCAGTGGCAAACCTTTTGTTCATTTCTGTGGTCCCAGGGGAGGTGCTGTTGGAATTTGGATTGCCTTGGTAGTTCAGGGTAGGTACTTCAGGCTGTAATGATGCACATTTTGGTAGGTTTGTTCTCTCTCTGGTTATCATTGTAAGAACAAAGAAAGGCATTTCTAAACTGACTTTCATTTTATGGAAAATGAAATCTGGGAGAGAAAAGAAAAAAAGTAAAAAAAGGAACCTGAGTAAAAAAAAATACTTTCTCGACTCAGAAGCAAGAAGTTTTTAGCACTTCATTGTCTCCTCCACACTCCATATGATATCAATGTAGGCGAACAGCAAGCAAGAGCTATCTATAGAAAGCAGTTGTCGTGGTTTAAGCAGTTTAAACTGTGATTTCTGCCGCACCTCCATTCTGCAGCTCTCCAGTAGCAGACTATATTTGTACAGTTTATTATATGATGGGTCCTGTTCTGATAAAACCCATCATAAATCTTAGAAGGGTGGGGGCAGCAAAAAGCTTCTTGAAGGTGAACTGTCTGCAAATCAGCTGGAAGCAATGTGACATATTCACAGTGGATCCTGTCCCCTTGTTGCACATCTGGGTATCACAGCAAAATGAACTGCTAGTCTCTGCCCTCCATCAGTGATCTTCCAGAAAATGAACAACTCGGAGGCAGCAGAGGGTGGGAGGAAGTGCTGCTCAGAAATCTAGAAAACACTCAGCAGCTTAAAAATGGATTGAAGCTGCCAAACCAGTCTGAGCCCGATCTGAGCTCTAAGCTTTAATTACTTACATACTTGTAGAAGTTATGA
The DNA here is from genome assembly GCF_963264785.1 of Psittacula echo. NCBI lineage: Eukaryota > Metazoa > Chordata > Aves > Psittaciformes > Psittacidae > Psittacula > Psittacula echo. Next base: position 124,781,430 of record NC_137737.1, read on the forward strand.
AACATGTCTGCCTTTGACCTTGTGTCTAAATGCAGAATTGCCCATACAGAGAAGCTGCCTGGCATTTAATCATTCTTGCCTCTCACCTTGACACAGTCAAAGTTGTTCTACCCCCACTGAGGAGAAGCCGTATGGCATGCAATTAGATTCCTGCTCTGGGTTGAGTTACTCCTGTACATTGCATCTTTTGCCCATGATTCATCCCATCAACTGTCATGTAAACAGTAGGAAACATCAGATGAGGGTTTTTTCTGAACATTCGGTCATTTAGCAAGAAAGATCATCATTTGTATTCAATCACTGTGAAGGCTGAGATATAGAACCTAATAGAAAGCTCTATATCAAGATAGAATTAGTCCAAAATTTTTCATATGAAAACACTTCACTGAGACGGATGAGCCTTTAAAAGTCAGTCTCTGAGTCTTGAGTCTCATCCTTCCCCAAAAAAAATGGTGTGTTGGAAAGAGGCCCAGGAGAAGGGCAGCCAAACCTTCTTCATTATCAGAGGGAACACAACAGCCATCAGGAACTCCGTAAGGACTTCACTTTCCCCCACTCTACAACAAAGACACTTTTTATGCATTTATATTGAGAAACCAAACTGCGTAACTTCATGGAATGTGAAAGTACAAATCAGTAAGAGTCAACAGAGTGACAATACAGCATGATAATAGAGTGATAATAATCAGTAGAGGATAATATGAGGTTTTGGCAGTTCCAAACTCACTGCTTCACAAACAGTAATTCTCAAAATCCTATTGCATATATACTACATAAGACCTCAAAATGAAATTTAACATGTCTAATTAACTAGCTGGCTTTCAGGATCTATGTGATTTCTTCCTTCAAGTATATTACTTTCACACATTTTTATTTCCTTTTACCTCTCTTCTTTCTTTGCTGTTAACTTTGCCTTGTTCAAGAGTAATTTCTGGCCCATTCTCACAAATGCCATCAAGGTTTGTACTTGCTGACTCACAACAGCGCTCATTATACTCAGACATTTGCAGGAACAAGCACTTGCAATTGGAACAGGCAGGAACCCTTATCCTGCAATATCTGCAAAGCACCAGGTACAGCTAATACCCAGTTTACTAGCACCCAGAAATCTGGCATTACACATGGACAAGGAGTAAGGGCATTTGTAGACTCTGTGCGGGCATTGCCGCCTCTTGCCTATGCACACAGCTGTCTGTGAAGCCAAGCTTAAGCTATAGCCAGAACAGCAGATGAAATGTTGTGGTACTAACAAGAAGTCTGACTTCGGTAGCTGCTGAAGGATTCTTAAAAGTATTTTTTGTCATTCTCCTCAATTTAGATGGAGAAAGTCCCACCATGCTTCAGCCGACTAATGCGACCGAGAAGACACAGCTAATAGGGGACAGCCGTCGGAGCTATCGCACAGACTCCTAGAGCCAGCAAACACAACCTGTTGGTGATTCCCACTGAGAACAAACACACTGATAAGCTCTGCAGCCTGTATTTGTAGTTGTCTTTAAGCTAATCAAGAGTAACCTGAGAGAATTTCCTATCAAGGCAGAATCTCTCTCTAGGCCACTTCCAATAGGTTGATATTTGCACTCTGCAAGGAGATACCTAGGGCCACTACAGAGCTCTACACACCGGCATACTGGTCTCTCGTGGCTTCAAACTGCCAGGCTCAGCATGGCCTTTCCCTCTAACAATACTCCCTTTGGTATAGTTGCTCTCCTCCAGGCCCTTAGCCGTGGGTTCACCTCCCAGACACAATCCCAAGTCCCTTTCTGGACACACCAGCTCCATCTCTGCCTGCCCTGGGAACACTCCTCACATGCTGCAGTTTTGCTGGATGTGAAGCATTCCCATGAAAGGAACCCTGAAAATGCTCTTTAGCATAGCTCAGAGGCAAAGTTGGTGACGAAGCAGATGGGGCTGTCCTTCCAGAAGACTAAATGCTGTTTGGAAAGCAGTGAGCAGCTTGCCTGGGCCCAGCATTGGCAGTTATAAACTTGAGCCAGGAAAAAGTGCTTGGAGATTGTTCTGATGATGGTTACAACATGGGTCACTCCAGATCCTGTAGCCTCATCCAGCACCAGAAGCACACAAGGGCTTTGTGCCTTCCCCTGCAAACACAGGAGACAGTGAGCAAGCACCTTGTGGAGGGGGAGGCTGCCCTGGGCTGCTCCAGTGCTTCTCTCCTGTGCCCATAGCTGGTGACAGCCCCAAGGCAAAGCTTCTCTGATCCTGCCCAGTCAGGCCTGCTGCCCATGTCAGGTGGCCCCAGCTTCTCTGGCTGCAGCTGCAGTGTGCTGGAAATTGGTCCCTAGCCAGCACCTTTCAGCTGGAGTGCTTATTGTACCATGCCCCTGGCTGCCGGCCCCACTGCCCTGCTGGCACTGGGCTGGGAGCCATTGCACCAGCACTGGCAACCGGGGCTGTGGGACCAGCAAGGACTCAGCAATGCAGGCAAGCAGCAGAGAAGCAACTGTCCTCACAGCCCAGGTCCTCCCCTCTGCCCCAGGCACAGGGGGTTCAAGAGCACATGGCGTGATTTAAAATAAAGAGGTAGGGATGAGGTGTATTGCTGGTGGGTACTGCTAAAGCAAGCATGAAGAAAGTAAGCCCCTAATTTGTAAGAAAGAGCTGAAGAAACACCTCTTAGATCTTAAACTTAGCACTTCTGTGGTTGGGCATAATAGTTCAAGCCTTAGACAGCTGAATTTCTTAATCATCATGTTACACCAATCATTATCAGTCCTGTATGTCTGCTATTTTTAATCTTCTAATCAAAGTGCTGTGGTCCAAAGGGGGCGTAATGTTCCACTATATTATATAGACCAGTGAATACATAGCTAGTCAAAATCGTTAAAATTGGATCCTGCAGTTGTGAAACATTATTACCTTTCTTCTATTCTCACCTTTCACATCAAATGACATCCCACAGCAGCTAAATATATGGGAAAAGAGTGTGTTTCATAGACCCAGCTATAATTCCAGGGTCAAGAAATACTACTTTCAACATTTCTTTAAAGTTCCCATAACACATGGACATTTTAAAAGCCATTAATTCCAGTTCAGGTTATGTATCTGTTCTCCAGATGCAGGCACTGGGGCCAGCTGACACATTGCCCTCAGAAATAGCCCTATTTTTCTGCTCCAGAGAAGAGGGGAAGGCCTGCCATGGCTGGGGCTGTGCACAGGCACTCACTTCCCTCCTCCCCATGAGCTCCTCTTTGTCCTCAGCTGGATGTTGCAATTACTTTGGAGGCCACTCGTATGTACATAAATCCAGGCTGCCATCCTGCCTGCTAAGCAATGCTGTGGGAATGTGCCCATCCATCCCAGTTGTCCCAGGGGAGTGGCCTTGGTGGCACCATACTGCTGCTGAGGGGATGTGAGTGCAGAAGACACATTCATGTGCTGTGCACCTTCCCTCTGAGTGGCCAGATCCTCCTCCTGCTCCCATGGAAGTCAACAAGATTTACACCCTGGATTTCAACAGCAGCTACAGAGCAGGCCTAAAGCCAGGGAGGGAGAGGGAAATTCCAGATTAGCAAAAACAATGAGGGGATCGTTTCACATACAACACCTTTGATATCCCTCAGGGCCGCATTATGGGCTAGAGCCAAAACTTACTGAAATCAAGGAAGTGATCTCCATAGGCTTGAGATGTGACCACAAGTCATGTGGTTCTTATTTGCTCTTTCTAAATGAGACGTTTTTCTTGGGAAAGGTTTATGACTCGATCCCACAGTGTGATGCAAAGGTAGACAAGCTGCTGCGTGTCCGCAAAGCCCTTTTACAGACACAAGGACCTGTACTACTACAATGTGGTATCTTGGTTAGCCAAAACTCCTAGAACAAACCAGTGACCAAGCCTCTGAGCAGGTTCTCCAGGACTTGCAGCTTAAAATCAGAGTGTCTGAACCCATGGTTTAATTCCAAAGAGGAATCTCAGTTTTCAGGGTGCCAGGGCATTTGCTGTCAGGACCAGCTGTTCTGAGGACACGTGGAGAAAGGATGAAAAAGGATTTCAGGACTTAGCTCTTCAGTGGGATTTTACTCATTTGTTTCTCAGAAAAGTTCCTCATGTGAGCTTAGCTATGCTTCTGTTATCTGTTTCAGTGGAAAGTTCAGTTGCATACCCATTAATCTTCTCAAAATGTACAGATCCTCAAGTGTTTGTTCTGCTTCACTGCATTTATTTATATGTAATGTACTATATATTCAAAGCTACCCTTGTTGTCAACCACTCTGACTAATAAAGGTTGTATGTATGAATTGTAGCACTCCCTTTACCTTTCCACACTATCAGCAACTTTATTCCGGTAACAGAGAAGCTGTTGAGACAGCTGTCCAAAGTTAGGGCTTTGCACGCCGACAAGTGGCAAGCAGCAACTCAGGGTTTCCCCAAAGAGGAACTAGGTCTTGGATTGCAGCAGATGCACCTACCTATGCAAAGCAGCCGGAGCTATAGCTGCACATTGCAAATCCTTTACATAATGCAGAATGCTTGTCTACATTAAACCAAAACAAAACCGTGATGTGATGAATCATAGAACCATAGAATCATTTAGGTTGGGAAAGACCTTTAAGCTCATCATGTCCAACCATTACCCAGGGACTGCCAAGTCCACCACTAAACCATGTCACTGAGGACCTCGTCTACATGGTTTTCAAATACCTCCAAGGACAGTGATTCCACCTCTTCCTGGGCAGCCTCTTCCATCACTCAACAACCCTTTCAGTGATCAAATTTTTCATAATACCCAACCTAAACCTCCCCTGGCGCAGCTTGAGCCCGTTTCCTCTTGTCCTATCGCTTGTTGTTGGGAGCAGAGACCAGCCACCTCCTCGCTCCATCCTCCTTTCAGGTAGTTGTAGAGAGTGTAGAGAGTTTTACCGGTATCAGTTCCTTTATGGAACAATTTCCCCCAGCAAAGGGTGGAGAGTGACACCACAGTGCTGCTGAGGACAGCAGCAGGTGTCCTATGCACTCCCCTGGGACCAGCATCTCACTGCGTTTGTCCAACAGCCAGCACAGAGTGCCAGGTGATCTGGGCCTGCTACGAGGCAGGGATATTTCTCACTAGGGTGGTCTCCAGTCTCCGTGACTGCAGGAGCCCAGCCATTTGAGAAATGGACAAGGGGAAACTGTTTTGTTTGCATGCTCAAAGAGCTGTCCTTTTGTGTGTTTAGGTATTAACTCGTGCTCAGATTCATATAAAATACCAAATGGAAGAGGCATCATAGAAGAATTAGGCCCACCGTCAACATAACCAGTTATTTAGGCAGTTTGTGCACTTTTCTCCCCGCAACAAGTTTGCTTAATCCAGAAAATATCAAACATAATTGTATGTCATTTAATTTCATTCCTTACGTTCCCTCAGGGCAGATACCCAAGGTATGGGTATGAATTCAGTCAAAAAGGATTACATTTCTGCCTCTTTCCAGGATAAAATCATTCAAGAGGAAAGATGAAGCATGCCAAACTGATCACAGGTCAAATTACTGATTTGGTTTTCTCTGCTGTCGTTTTCTGTACAAAAGAAAACGTTCACTGTGCTGTTACAAAGCAGAGAGAAAGGCCACAGATGACAGGAATCCCCTTCCTCCCCTCCACAAACTAAAGTCAGCCAAACCGTCACATCCAGCATCTCCTCTCACTCTGAGAGAGGTGAATGGGTACAGAGGTTCATATAGGAGGACCTAGTCCTTTGTGTCATTGTCACCAATCCCAGAGTTGGGAACCCCTGCGAGGTAGCCAACATCTACAGATAATAGAAAGCTACCAGTGAAGATATGTAATCTCCTACTAGCAGAGAGAGTTAATATGTGTTAAGTATTACCTGACTGGGTTTTAAAATGCCCTCCTATGGTGGCAGTGTGCAGATGTACAGACACTTCCTTACTCTGGAAAAACAATGCCTAGATGAAAAAAGACCCTCAGGATTTCAACATCCTCATTAACTGAGATGAGACAGGTCTGCTCTGGCTTGCTCTGTGGGGGGTTGCGGTAAGTTGGACTAAGAACAACACGCATCTTGTTTTCCATTAAAAATGAACAAGGTGCTGGCAGTCATACGGCATGTGCTGCGTCCTCTGCTCCCGCAGCACTATCAGCGAGTCACAGCGGAGCGGCTCAGTTTGCAGCACAGATGGATCTCGTAAAGATAAAGCAACCGTATGTACAACTGGTTAAAAAGAGGCTGCTTAAAACCACACTGCTCGGGTTTGGAAAGGGGGAGGAAAAAAAAAAAAAAAAAAAAATCGCCGTCTCCTTCGAGCCGGAATCGAACCAGCGACCTAAGGATTTCCGCAAAGCCAATCCTCTACAGTCCTCCGCTCTACCAGCTGAGCTATCGAAGGGACCTATGAAGCAAGCCGCCGCCACACAACAGGAACCCAGCACGGCGCGCCTGGACGCATGCGCGGAGCACGCAGGTCGGGGACGGGCGCTAGCCCTGGTCGGGGTCCACTGCACGGAGGGGCAGGGACTGCCGAGAGCGCCTCCTGGCGGCGGGGCCGGGCGGCGCTGCGCTAGGGTGCGGGCGGGTATCACAGAGCGAGAGAAAACTTTTATGTGCGGGGCCAGTGGCGCAATGGATAACGCGTCTGACTACGGATCAGAAGATTGTAGGTTCGACTCCTGCCTGGCTCGCATGTTTTTCTGTCGCTCCGCAGTCAGCGGTGGTGTTATACGCGCACCGAGGGAATTGTTTTCCATCTGTATACAGCACTGAACTCCATTTATATGCCCGCCACATCACTGGGTTATTGTGTCACCAAAGCACACACCTAGGCCTAAGGTTTTCAGACGATCCACATGTGCATTTTCTCAAATGCATTAACTGCCCGTGGATTCGGTGCAAGTTTGCTACAAGTAGTTCATGTTGTTCTGAACAAATAACCGATTTGGAACCTCTGTCCTTTGTTTTGCTGTCTGTGAACAGTGCCAGTGCCGGTCACAACAGAAGGGTGAGCACAAAGAAAGGGCACCCCACTGTGTCACACACAGCCCTTGAGACCCTCATTTTTCTGCCTGTTGCTCCAACTCAAGTAACAGTCACAAGCAGTCGTCTGGAAACCTTCTTGGGAATAATAACTAGGGAGATGTCTACTTGAAGCAGAAAAAAGGGGCACCCGGCAGGTCTGGGTGTGTGTCATGCGGTTTCGAGGTGCACCTCAGGATGCCCGCTGAGTAGGGCGAGAAGCCGGGCGGGTTTGTTTCCCGCGGACTCCACTGCGACAGAAAACACGGCATAGTGAAAGCGAGTCCGAGGCACCAAAACACATGCGAGCCAGGCAGGAGTCGAACCTACAATCTTCTGATCCGTAGTCAGACGCGTTATCCATTGCGCCACTGGCCCCCTGCGCGCTAAACGCCCCGGCCACCGCCCACTCAGCGGAACCCTTTCCCGCGCCAAGCCCATTGCGTGCATGCGCCGATCACTCGTTCCGGTCGCTGCCGCCGCCAGGCGCATGCTCAGAGCCCCGCGCGGGGTGTGACGGGACGTTGGGCGGCCGCTGGGCGGCGGCGGTCAAGTCCCTTCGATAGCTCAGCTGGTAGAGCGGAGGACTGTAGAGGCTTGGCTTTGCGGAAATCCTTAGGTCGCTGGTTCGATTCCGGCTCGAAGGAGACGCCACGTTTTTATTCCATCCTGGAAGAATTTGGTTATTTTGGCCTCTCGGTAACGGACGGGGACGCGGCCGCTGCTCCCGCCCCTCCGCCTCGCTTTCTCCCTGGCCGAACGCAGGGGAGAGGCGGAAGGGCAGGAGCGCGCCGAGGCAGAGGCTCCCAAAGCCAGCTCAGGCACATGTATAAGAATTTACATCTGTCCGCTCTTCCCATTCCTTTTTTCTTTTTTTGAGGGGAAAAAGAAAATACTGCAAAGAGGTGGGAGCCCTGCAGTAAAACACTGAAATCCATTTTGCAGCAACGCTTCTGGAAGTGCTTTTTGGTTTCTGACATAATACTGATTATTATTATATGCAGTAGTACTATAATGAATAATAATAGTATGTAATTGGTAATAATATTATAATGTATTCTGGCATTCTTCTATGCGAAGCCAAATTTATTGTTATACACACAGATGTACATGGGATGATTTAGGTGAAAGAGCAGTAGGAGAGGGCATAGAGGACCTTCATACAGAAAGGGGTTAATGCAGATGGATATGGGCTTGCTTAAGATTTAGTAAATAACAGGGCTGGCACTCAAACTTCGCCTTTTTTTTTTTTTTTTTTTTTTTGTCCTGTTTTCCTAGACCCACAGAATGGTTTGGGTTGGAAGGGACCCTAAGGCTCATCCACTTCCAACGCCCTGCCATGGGCAGAGACACCTTCCACTAGAGCAGGTTGCTCAAAGCCCAGTCCAGCCTGGCCTTGAACACTGCCAGGGGTGGGGCAGCCACAGCTTCTCTGGGCAACCTGTGCCAGTGTCTCACCACCCTCATAGGGAAGAACTTCCTTGTATCTAACCTAAATCTCTGCTCTGTCAGCTTAAAACCTTTTCCCCTTGTCCTATCAATACATGCCATCCCCTCTCCTTTTTCCTTCAAGTCTTCTCCATTGCAGGTGCTATATGATTTGCAGAAAAATATGGTTGGCAACAACTGCTGGCTTGGAGAGGGTAAATGTGTCTGAAGGCAGCCAATCTGGCTGCGTAGTAGGAGAAGAATGGAAGTTTTCTCCTTCAGAAGAGCGCAGAATGAGACTTCTCTGGATAAGTGTTTCTGTGGTGTAGGTTTCAGATATGAGAGCAAGGAAGACACGCTATCTGTGGGGATGTAGTGCAATCAAGATTATCAACAGAGAAACAGATTGGTGAAACTCAGCAGGAGTTAGGCCTGCAAGCTTACACACCTTGCGCATTACATCCCTGGCCCCAGCTAACTCTCTATTTATTAGTAGGGGGTTATGTCTCTGTATGAACATGCACACCACCAAACTTTTCCCTTCCAGCATGGTGCAGGGCATACCTCACGGGAGCTGTGTCAGGACAAATCCAGGTGTGGAAAGCCTGCCCAGCAGGGAACGGAAACACCGCAGTGAGCAGAAATTGAAGAAAGACCCCGTTTCCTTAGGAGTGTATTGTCCATACATGTTTGCACTCTCTAGCAGTCTGATCTGAATCCAGAGTCCAAAAGCACATCCCTGCGCCACGCCCCGGGGTGAGACAGGGCACACTCTGTCCAGGGCCTCGAGATTGATTTTTTTCTTGGTTAAGCTTCCCCTCTTCCTTCACCAATGTCTCTGCTCCTCCTTTTTGCAGAACTTCATACAAAATCCATTACTCCTTTTCACTCACACAGTAGCACCCCTTTTCACTCTTCCTGTGGGATAGCTCACAAAATAAAAGCACAGAGTTTCTTCCAGAGAAGGGACCATCCCATTTCTTCCATCTTCATCTCTGTGACATTTTTTGTCTCCCACCTACCCAGAAAGTATTGATATGCATGGGTTTCTATGTAACTGTATGTGACCCATAGGGGAAGAGGAAGGCAGAGGAAAAGGAAAGGAAATGATAAGAAAATACAACAGAATGAAAGCCAGGAAAGAAAAATTGACTCAGAACTTACTATATGTTAAGCAACTATTCTGCCTTTTGAGCTGTTACATTAATGCTACTGCTTGGCTCAGCTTCCAGGACATGCTCGTGTATCTAAAGGTACTAAATGCATTTTACTATGGTAACAGCCTATTCAGTGCTTGGATGACAGTGTGGCTTGCTAAGAACTTCATCTAGGAGCAAATTACTAGTGACTGGTCGCCTTCAGGTGCTTCATTACTTCTGTACCTGGTCTCCAGCAAGGGCCAGTAACAAACTGTGTGTGTACCCTGTTCAATCAGTTGTAGCACTTAATAACCCAAATGCCATTAATAAGACATATCACGCTGATGCACTGGGTCACCAGAGTGAGATGGGCAGGCAAACAGATTAACTGGGTGCTGTTAAATAGCCTGATGGGTACCTGGGGGGCACTTGCTCCAACAAAAAGAGATTTTCAGCTCCAGTGTTGTAAGAAAAGGTTTGTTTGCATTTCCAGCAAAAGCTGCCCCTTCTCCTGGAGAAATGGGAAATAGAGTAAATCTCAGGGGAGACAAGGGTATGAGGATAACAATATTCAGACTGCCTGGAGGATTTCAGAGAAGAGATGGTGAAAATGTTCCCATATTAAGAGGTACTGGCTGAAGGATTCAGTGTAAGATACGTAGCATCCTTAGACAAGGTGTTCTGCTGCTCACATAGGTGGGAAACCACTGGAAATGAGAAACAGCTTTCCTGGTTTTCTTAGCATCTGAAATTATTTCTTGACTTAGGTCCTCTTCTCAGTGTCTCTCTTATGAATATGGCAAACACATTATTCTATTTCTACCGACTCTTCACCTGGCTTGAGATAAATGGGATTTCAGGGTCACCAGGTCTATGTGGTTATCGCTCGGCTAACAGCAGCTGTCTCAGCTGACACTGAGGCATGATTTTTAGCTCCCCAGCCATTCCCCAGAGCAGCTAAACTTGCCCTATTTCAGTAGCGGGAGCTGGATGAGTGAGGATCCTCTGGGGTCAGCCAAGCCAGAGTAAGACAGTGAAAAACTGGAAGATGCTGGTTATAGACTTGGGTGGCTGGAGGTTCACAGTGGGATTGAGAAAGAATCCATGTAATAAGCAAGATTTAAAAAAAAAACTAATCTCTTTGGAGATGGAGTTGGCAAAATTGAGGACTTCCAAGGGTGTTGAGCAGGATGTGCAGGTACCACGTTAACTGAAGGAATCCCCTAACAAGGAAGTCCATGTCTCCATCTTTCCAACCTGTTTCTCTTCTAACCTTCCCACTTTTCCCTCCACCCACTGTTGTGTAGGAGCCTCAGGAGAAGTGCAGGCCGGGAAGAAGAGGTGTAGGGGGGGGAAATGTGTAAAAGTAAGATTAGCGAGCCAGGCAGGAGTCGAACCTACAATCTTCTGATCCGTAGTCAGACGCGTTATCCATTGCGCCACTGGCCCCTGCTCTTATTGGGGGGCAAAGCCCAAACCGGGGCTGTGGTGGGGTGGGAGCAAAGTCCTGCACAGGCAGCTCCCAAAATGCTGGGTCCCCAGTGCTGCTCCTGACCCTGGTCTTGGCTGTGCTGTTTGTTTTTTGGGGAACACCCCAAAATCCGCAGTAGCGGTTGTGAAGGGTGTGCAGTGGAAATCCCATTTTCCCACCAGCATCCTTGTCCAAGCTCACTCTCTGATATTGCTCCAAAGAAGAGCTTTGCAACTGCAAGCTGGGAGCAAGTCACATTGTGTCACCTGCTGCAATATCTATGCTGAAAGGCAAATTAAAAAGACAAATGCCGTAATCCTATCCAGTTCCCAAATGCTGGGAGTTGTGTCATGCCCCTTCGCTCACAAACACTGTTCCCCACGCCCTAGGCAGCCAGTGGGGCCAGCAGAGCCTGCCTGCTCCTGTGGTGTCTGGAGGAGGAATCCTTGCCAGTGGGAGGAAGAGGTGCGATCTGCCTTTGATTCCACGATGCTGTAGCAGAAGAGCCTTGTAGCCTTCACCCCACACTCAGTCCTACCTCTGCAGAAGGACCCCAGAGCAGACAGAGAGGGCCTGCAGGGCTGGAACAGGCTGCGTGGTGCAGCGCTGAGCTGGTCTATTCAGGGCAGCTCTGAAGACACCATCAGCGCCTTGTCTTCCAGGAAACCCCCACTCCACTGTCACACCGACACCTCTGCCATTGCAACGTGCCTGACTCACCTCTGCATGTTGGTTCCTGCCCCAGTCTCTGAGTTACTCCTGGTCCATGCCCCGTATTTTCTTCCCGCAGCTCAGCTGTCAAGAGACAGCATTCTTTGGTCTGTCAAGAGAATCTTTGCCTCTGAATCCATACAAAGCACCATGCTGGTTCTTCAAGAGGGAGACCAGTGTCCCAGCAGCTGTTGTCTTGGTCACTTGGTATACACTGCAAAGGTCACAAGACCCCAGAACTTGTTTTCCAGTTTTTCCTTGTCAATCAAACCTTGCAAAGTAGGTTCTGCTTTTGCAGGAAGAGCCAAGGAATGCCTCACAGATTTATAACATTTTGGATTCAGTGTCAGGGCTTCTTGATGACATTTGCTGCCTGCTTCTCTGAGCCCTTTGCTGACCTTATGGCAGCCAAACATGGTGACCCATTGCTGCTGATAACCTGGGTGTCTGTGAACTCCTGGGTTCTTTCCAGTGGTAGCCTTTGATTGCTGTTTGATTTCTGGCCTGACCTTGTCCATTCAGGCAAATAAACAGAAATCAGTGCCAGAGAGAGCACAGCTACTGAAAATAAACTTAGCATATTTAGCCCTAGCTTTATTAGGCAAACAAAAAAACCAGTTTGCCAGTATTGGACATTAGGAAGCATGAAAATACATGAATGGCATGGCTCTTTTTTCCGTTCCTTAAGAGCAGGATGAGATTCATGTAACCTGCTGCCAGAGAAAATGCTGGGAGCGGCTGGAGACAGACATTCATCACTGCAACCCTATCTGAACACTCGTTGCTACTGTACCTCCCTCAGCAGCAGTTATTTTGCCAGACCACTGCGGTAAATGATCGCTTTTGGCTTGACTTGCTTGTGAGTGCTCCTCCAAGTCATGGACCATCTCATGGGGTGCTGAAGGTATTATTATGTTCTGGCTAACAATGAAGATGTTAAGGGTGAAGTTTGAAAGGAGAATGGGCCAGTTTAGCAGCTCTTGTTCCAAAGTAGAAAGGTTTCACTTCTCCTCCCCTCTTCTCCCCTGCACATCTGGCCTTGGCCTTGTCCTGTGGTCACTCCCAGCACCTGAGTCGATGTGCTAATCCAGCAAAGAAGTGGGTAAGGGGAATCAGCCCGGCTGGGAACAGGACCTTGCACTAGGGCCAGCACAAGGAAGGTGAGAGGCACAGGCTGCCCCATCCTGCTGGGCAGAGCAGCTCAGCTGCCTGCAGTTGCTGGTCAAACTGCAGCCCAAAGGAAGGATGTTGTGCTGAGACAGTGAAACTGAAGACATGGAGTGGGAACAAGGCGTAAGAGTTGGACAGGATATCCAGTAGGTGAGAGGTAGAGCCGCTGTCCGCCTCCACAAACACCTCGCTTTCTGTTATTTCCATCCTCTCTTCATTTTACTTCTTGTTCTCTTTACTTTTTGCAGGCGCTAGTAAGGCGGGTGGTGAAGGCAAGGCCAATGCCTCAAGCCAGTGCAGAGGGGTAAGCACCTCCCTCATAAGCAGAAACTTGCAAATAGCTCCTCTTTCGCACATGGGTTTTGTTTTTTTTTCCCCTCTGAATCAATCATGAAAAACCACAAAGTGAATGAAAGGGGGTGAGCATGTCCAAATGGCTGGTGGGCATATAAAAACAGGAAGAACCTAATTAGAAAGAGGAGTTTGTGGAGGTAGCACCTTCTTCTAGCTGGACGGCTTGAACTTGCACCTATTCTTCTAGTTGGCAGCCAGAGAGATGATACACCACATGCCTAGGCCAGGCAGGATAAAGGGCTCCCACGTATTTGCCCAGATATCCTAGGGATGTTATTACCCCACTGCAACAATGGGATGAAGAATGATGGTAGAAAAGGGTGATTGCCCAAATTTCCATGCACTTCAGACACAACTACTCTAAGCAAACAAGGCCTCTCGGTTCTGCCTAATGGTACACATGTACTGCATGCAAGAACAGCAGGAGGTTCCTGCTCGAGCTCAGGTGAGGGCTGCAACCAAGAACAACGATTTGAGGTGAAAACTTGGGCAAGCAGGGAACTATCTTCATGCCTGGAGGAAGCTGGAGCCAGGGCTGGGAAACCAGGCCAGTGTCCCAGGGAGAGAATCAATACAGGTGAGAGCTCGAGATGAGAAGGCGTGATACAACTGTGGAAGACACTTTTCCCCTCCTGGCTATTGCCTGCCTGGGGCAGGGCTGCAGCTGAAGGAAGGCACATTCAGTAATGCTTTGGTTATTATGGAGAAGAAGCTGGCAATCCAGAGTGCTTGTAAGGTGCCCCAAGCTCTAGGTGGAGATTTACCACATCCTTTGGCAAGGAACGAGTCATTAGTATCCAATTACACTGAAATCATACTTAATTCAAGACAGGTTAAGACAGAAAGCAAATAAAAACATTTACTCACAGCTGCCAAGATAGATAAACATATAAAAGATGTAGGTGGAGAAATGAGAGAAAACCAGGCTACAGTTACAGGCTTTGAAGATTAAATCAGCAAGGCCATTCCCTCATATCCAGGCATTTTGCCGCAGGCTCTCCTGACACAGTGAGGAGCAGCGAGCCTATCTTCTTCCCCAGCTTATACCTCAGGTTGTGTTGGCCAAGAAGTATTTCCTCATGGGGAAACAAAGTACCTCACATGTCTAATTTCCTCCTAAAAACCCAAATTCTTCCTTTCCAGGGAGGTCCACCACTTTTGTATGGAGCTCCTCCTATTTCTTTCTTATCCAGGAAACATGCTGGCCTTTCCTCTTGGCAAAAATGACTTCATTCTTTTAGCATTACCAGGCCAGCTAACAATGCTTTGGCTGAAGTGCTAAGCCAGAGTACTGTCATGGGAAATGCATTGTCTAGATTATCTGAATGCCACTGCTTTCTTTTCCTACCTCTCTTTTTATTATTGTTATTATTTTTTTCTGTAATAATGTAAATACCTCTTCTTTGCTGTGCTGCTATCACTATTTTAAAGGGCATGTGGGAAAGCATGGGGGGTTAGTCAGCCTTGGTTTGGAGGGAATGTCTTGCTTCAAGCTAGTGAAGGAGCCAGAGGAGTGGTTTTGCCTTGGATGAAAAGGATGAAAAGCAGGTTGATGTGGTGCTGCAAAGTAGAAGAGGAGGTAGGGAAGTTGTGCTGGACTTGGGGAATCACTTCAAAAGGCTTGTTCTGTGCAAGGGGCATCCTGAGACTTACCTCTGTGCATGCATACGTGGTCTCCTTTCTTATCTTTCGTTGTTACCGTGTCCTTTTTGCTTTGCATCTTCCTCTTGCCTCTGCAAACTTCCTCCTTCCAGTTTTACAAAGTGACCACACATAGGGACCACTCGGAGGTACCTGTGAGCCAGCTGGCAGCACAGTTTCCTCCCTAAACTGAAAAGGAAATGGCCAGCACCTTTCTATCCCCCTGCACAGCTCCTGCAAAGCTTCTTGCTCTATGCGTTGTCTCTTTCAGTTGCTTAATTTTTTGATGTCCAGCTCAGTGCAAACCGGGGCAACCCAGGAACACATCATGAAGTCACCAAGGAAAGGATGAGAGAGATGTCACTGTTCTCATACCTGACTGGGTAACACCCAGCTTGTTAACGAGACATACTTCCCTGGAACTGAACAATGGCTGGCTTCAGTTCCTGGGCATGAGCAGCCAATCTGGATGCATTTCAGATTACAGTCTGCCAGAAGCCTGGGGAATTGACTGTGAGACCTGACACATCAGGAGCACCCCAATGAATGCAGCCTGAGCTGTGATGTGCAGAAGAAACTTTCAAGGAAGCACTGTACCTTCTTAGGGCAATCACCCGCACACCATCTGGTGACAGGTGAGAGATCTTGCTGGTTTAGATGAATAAAGGTGGGGGTCTGTTTATCTTATCTATGTATTCCATAAATACAACCTATTTTGGGTGGATATTAATGGATTTTTTGTGGATAAATTGTTTGCAGTTTTGCTTAATCTCATCTGGATTAAGTGTGATTTCCGTGTTACTGGTTGTCCACTGGCATTGCTTGCTGAAGGTTATGGTGAACTGTTACCCTGTGGCCACTAAACTCAAGTCTGGCTCCTTGGCATGTTCTCCGGAGTATTAAAGGGCAGCAATAGCCATGCCTGCCCCATTTTGGCTGCAGGAGTGAGGTCTCTGAAAGCACCACAGCTCTCCACCTGGGAGCTGAGCTATTAAAGAATGAGAGATGTTGTCCTGAGAGAGACTCCCAGCAGGATCCTGCAGCAGGCCCAGGCGTGGCAGCATGTTGGCAAGTGGCAGATGCATCACTCTGGGATATGAGGAGCCAAGGCCTACAAGGCACCTTGGATACAAATTTCTGCACAAAGGGATGCTGCTTACAAAGCTGTCACCTCCCTGCTCATTTGTAGCAATGGTTAGGGATGGTAATAGCACCAAGGCCATACATACTATGTACTCATGCATAAATCTATTACAGCCTCTCTCATGTTTTCACTGCAGTCCTTGGGATTATCAGAAACAGCAGAAATGCACTGTGTACTGCTCCAACTTATCACCTCCCAAGTTTTCCCTGAACTTAGATTCCCTGCAACAGGATAGAGATGAGGGAGATACAATCCATGACATTAGAAAAACAGCAGCACAAGTGACATGAGGAGGTAAGACTTGCAATAAGCAGATCCATCAGAGGACTGATTTTGCACCACCTCTTCTTTCTTGTAGACTACGTGCAGTCACCCATGTGCTTCACTGGGAGCACAACTCTAAATGCTGTGGTAACAGAAATGCACAGTAGCTCTGGCACTGATCCTGTGCTCTACTTTGCCATCTTTTCCCAGCCCTCCCTGCACCCTGCACACACCTGTCCTCTCCCCAGCTGCATTCTTCTGATCCAAAGGGTGGCTGTGGCATGGAGACCTCGTAGCTGCCTTGCACTATCTGAAGGGGGCTACAAGGATGCTGGGGAGGGACTCTTCATCAGGGACTGTAGTGATAAGACAAGGGGTAATGGGTTAAAACTTGAACAGGGGAAATATAGATTAGATATAAGGAAGAAATTCTTTACTGTGAGAATGGTGAGGTACTGTAACAGGTCGCTCAAGAAAGCTGTGAATGCTCCAGTGTTCAAGGCCAGGTTGGATGGTGCTTTGAGCAACCTGGTCTAGTGGAAGGTGTCCCTGCCTGTGGCAGGGGGCTTGGAACTGGATGATCTTAAGGTCCTTTCCAACCCAAACCATTCTATGATTCTATGATTCTATAATATGGGGTTGGTGGTGCCCTGTTTTCCCAGCTTCTTGACCACAGTGGTAATACAGGGAAGGTCAAGCACATCCAGCTCGCAGCAGCACACCTTCCCTCAACACACAGTGCTGGAACAGCTTCCCTCACTGCCGATAGCTGGGGTCACAGGGAGTCACCCTTTAGGCTGGGGACAGGCTGTGCTTGGCTGGGTGAGGTGGAGGCAGGGGGAGAATTTGGGGTGGGGAGGGAGAAAGCCCCAAACTCTTTGTCTTCTCCCAGATTGCGGTATCAGATTAATATCATGCAGTTTGCTGCCATGAACTCTTCATTCATATTGCCCAAACTTGACCACAGGGGATAGGACTTCATGGAGAGATATGCATCCTCAGGCAGCCCAGAGGATTTTACTCAGGTACTACTACAAAACTGCCCCTTCCATGGCAAGGTCAAAAGCTTTGAAAAGGCACCTGAAATCTGATTCATTCTGTGGCCAGAGGACTTGCTGCCTGTCCTTTCTTCACTCACATTCTCTAAACACAGAATCAGAAAGGCTGAATCCTTGGGGAGAGCATGAGGGGAGAGAGGGACACAAGACCGTACATGCAGAGATCTGCCGCCATGCTTGGGATGCTTCTTGAAGTAATAGTTCAAAAAGACATTAATCTAATAGACTGCTGCTTGGTACAATGAACACAGTGTCACAGCGGATGGCATCCCTGATCATAGCTTAAAGTGCATTCATTCAACTCCTGCTCAGCTTGAAGGAATTTCCAGCTGTTGTCCTTGCAAACACCTGCATCTCTCACGCATCGTGCTCCCCTATGCTCACATGAATCTCACATGAAGGAGTGAGAGAAAGAACTTGGCTGGAAAATGGCCAAAAGGCAAACTTGTTCTTCTAATCTAACTTTCAAAAGAAGAAAGGCATTGGCACTCAGAAATGAATAGTCATGCTGGTTTTGCTGTACATCTAAAGAGCATTTGCAGGGGAAAGAAACACGTGAAAGGAAAACTGAGAAATTTGACAAAAGAGCTAAAGGACAGAGGTACCACCTCTGTTACCAGTCACATGCTAAGCAGGCACTTGACCAGTTCGGGTAATGCCTTGCTGTGTGAAAACCTTCCTGCCACCACAGAACAGCATTTTTGTTTAGCTGTAATACCGTGATGTCCGATCCTTTATCTTCCAGCACCAAATCCCTATTCTGTCCTGGAGGAATGACCCTCAAAGGGGATGGTCGTAAACATAATCTCGACTACCTAGGGAGCTGGGACAGAGTCTCAGCAGGTCTCTGACGTAGTGTAAAGTCATGTGCTGAGAATAACCTTAAAACCAGTCTCTTCTTTGAGCTACAGACCTCAGCATTGTCCTGGAGAAAAAAGATATCTGCATTCCTTTATTCTGCCAGCTGAGCTATGGAGGGGTTGTACTGAAATAGCATCAAGAGTGCCTTATGTTGAACAGACCAAGGCTGGGGAGAAACCTGACACTGGGACAGGGCTGTATCTCTGCGAAGTGATGAGCTGATGCCAGCTGGGAAGCCTGAGCTGGTTCTGTGCTGTGAAACACAAGTCACTTCTCTATTGAAACATCACTCTCCATTCCTAATGACAGAGCTGGGGTTGCAGCAGCAGAGTTTAAAGGGGAATACCATGGCCTGAGCAGTAATAGTATCTATTTCCCAGTCAAAATTCTTACTGTTAAAACTCTGCAATCACCTTTTCCTTGAATTTTGGTATGGTCAGAAGTCCCCTAGAACTGCCCCAGCTGTGCTATCTGTGTCCAGCCCTGTTGTCACAACACCACCACAGTTAACACAGCACTAAACAATCATGTTATTCCATAAAATGCAGGAACCTGGGGAGGAGCTGTCATTCCTTCCTCTCTGCTAGCAGGGAGACGTGTAGTGATGATTTACAAACAGGATCCCATGGGATGCTGTGATAGAGCAGAGGGGAAAGGGTCACGGCTGCATTTGAAGAGTGAGAGACTGTGTTGGAATAATAAAGCATTTAGTCACCTACTCTCCAACAAGAAGCAGAATTCTCCCACTTTTCTAACTGGTGTTTTCTGCTGGTTTTCTACCTGGTTTTGTTTTATTTATATCCTTTCTTCCTTCACATCTCATTCTCACTGCAGAGCATATTTTGGGGGGGTGGAAAAACAAGCCTGTGCCTGTTATCTGTGAAAATTGCCCCTAGCCCTGGAAAGGACCTATTTTTAGATAGGCAGTAGTGCAGTGCTATTTCTTCCCCACATGCACTGCTTCCTCCATGCAGTGCTTTGGACATATTTTTGTGCCTTGCCTGTGGAGTGTAGATATCTTTCCAGCAGTGATGTGTTGAGGGGATGAGGGTTTGGGAACCCCTGGGCTTGTAAAGTTGTGTATGGCTCAGGGAGATGCTGAAGCACTGATCTCGTGTTTGTTATTCCACAGCACTGGCAGCCTGTCTTTTCAGACTTACTGCTTTTGAGACTTAAGCGAATACAGATGACGGCAGGGAAGATGATTAACACCTTGTCTTCATCACCATTTGTGGTCACCCTGCTTCCCATGACCACCATTTCTCATCCCAATCTCAAGGACTATGAGAAAGCCAAAACTTTCTGGGATGTGTCTGTGTGTGTGTTCTGTTTCCCTGTGGCTTCTAAAGCTGGGTGACATGTAGGTCCACACTGGCCTGCTGGCATTACTGAAGGGCAGCAAGAAGCCACAGGACCCTCCTTCTCCCAGGCAGGGAGCCGGGAGCAGCAATCCCATGGATTGGTGACTCACCAGTGGCAGAGCCATGGCCCACAGGGCAGAATCCTCGATGGAGTTCATCCGTGGACTCTCCATGTTTCAAGGTCCTTTAATCTAAATCTCTGAGGTTTCTCTGCTATAGTTTATGTTGGTACTGCTGATGAATCTGGAACAGAAACTATAATCTATGTCATCTGCCCTTTGGTCCCAGGGGAATTACAGACCAGTCAGTCTCACCTCTGTGCCTGGCAAAATCTTGGAGCACATTCTCCTGGAAGGCATGCTAAGGCACATGAAAAACAAGGAGGTGGTTGGTGACAGCCAGCATGGCTTCACTAAGGGGAAATCCTGCCTGACCAATTTGGTGGCCTTCTATGATGGGGCTACGGAACTGATGGACAGGGGCAGAGCAGTTGATGACATCTACCTGGACTTGTGCAAAGCGTTCAGCACTGTCCCACATGACATCCTTGTCTCTAAATTGGAGAGACATCAATTTGATGGGTGGACCACTCGGTGGATAAAGAACTGGCTGAATGGCCCCATGCAAAGAGTTGTGGTCAATGGCTCGATGTCCGGCTGGAGACCGGTAACGAGTGGTGTCCCTCAGGGATCGGTGTTGGGACCGGTCTTGTTCAACATCTTTGTCGGTGACATGGACAGTGGGATTGAACGCGCCCTCAGCAAGTTTGCCGATGACACCAAGCTGTGTGGTTCAGTTGATACGCCGGAGGGAAGGGATGCCATCCAGAGGGACCTCGACACGCTTGTGAGGTGGGCTGATGCCACCTTATGAAGTTTAACCATGCCAAGTGCAAGGTCCTACAGCTGGGTCGGAGCAATCCCAGGCCCAGCTACAGGTTGGGCAGAGAAGAGATTCAGAGCAGCCCTGCGGAGAAGCACTTGGGGGTGTTGGTCGATGAAAAAATGAACATGAGCCGGCTTCAGTGTGCGCTCGCAGCCCAGAAAGCCAACCGTATCCTGGGCTGCATCAAGAGGAGTGTGACCAGCAGGTCGAAGGAGGTGATCCTGCCCCTCTGCTCTGCTCTCGTGAGACCTCACTTGGAGTATTGTGTGCAGTTCTGGTGTCCTCAACATAAAAAGGACATGGAACTGTTGGAACAAGTCCAGAGGAGGGCCACGAGGATGATCAGGGGACTGGAGCACCTCCCATATGGAGACAGGCTGAGAAAGTTGGGGCTGTTCAGCCTGGAGAAGAGAAGTCTGTGTGGAGACCTCATAGCAGCCTTCCAGTATCTGAAAGGGGCCTACAAGGATGCTGGGGATGGACTCTTCATCAGGGACTGTAGTGACAGGACAAGGGGTAACAGGTTCAAACTTAAACAGGGGAAGTTTAGATTGGATCTAAGGAAGAAATTCCTTACTGTGAGGGTGGTGAGGCACTGGAATGGGTTTCCCAGGGAGGTTGTGAATGCTCCATCCTTGGCGGTGTTCAAGGCCAGGTTGGATGAGGCCTTGGGTGGCACGGTTTAGTGTGAGGTGTCCTTGCCCATGGCAGGGGGGTTGGAACTAGATGATCTTAAGGTCCTTTCCAACCCTAACTATTCTATGATTCTATGTTTCTGTCTGTTTACTCCAATCTGTGGAAGCTTCCTGAGCGTGGATAAGCCCAGAGAAGGCTGTTTTCAAGCACAATTCAGCTCAAGTCAGTGTCCATCCCGTATTCAGAAGAATCATCCCTCTGACTGATCTTTGTAGCTTGTCCCTGAAGTCCTGTGCTCCTGGACATTTGATGTACTCTCAATGACTCACCATTAGAAATCCTTTGAGCTTGCCCCTGCTGTTATGATTTTGTATGTGCAAAAGGAAATTTTGAAAGATGTCCTTATCTCCTGTGCTGGTCCTTGTTTTCCTGGAGATCTGAAATCATCTCTCAGGTTGTTTTTAGAAGGTATCGAAACACTGACAGCATATGGCCTTTCGTCATGTATGAGGTACACAAAAATTTATATGTAGAGTGGAAAAATGTCATTCTCAAAAAGCAACTGCTTTTGAAAACACGTGTCCTTTGTAAAGGCTGTCTTTGACAACATAAATTGACATACAAGAGTAGTTTTGGTACTTATTGTGGGATGTTGAGTGACCACAATAAAGCAAAGAAATTATAGACTCATAGAATCAAGTAAGTTGGAGAAGACCTTTAAGATCATCAAGTCCAACCGCTACTCCCGGTCTGCCAAGTCCACTGCTAAACCATGTCACTGAGGGCCTTGTCTACATGTTTTTTGAACACTTCCAGGGATGGTGGTTCCACCACTTCCTAAGAAGCCTGTTCCAATGCCTGATCACCCTTTCAGTGAAGAAATTTTTCCTAATATCCAATCTAAACCTTCCCTTTTCTCCCATGTGTCAACTGCACCACAGAGGTTGGTGTCATTGACAGACTTGCTGGGCAAGTCGGCAGAAATGCTAGATACTGTTTGCAGTTTGCACTTGTGCAGGTAGGAGGGCTTCATCTTATAGCTGGCTCATTGGCTTAGCGAGTTGTTGCAAGTGTAAGTGAAATTTGAGTTCCTGCAACATGCCTGCTGTAGGTGAGAATGCTGGTGCTCACCAGCCACTGCTGAGGGGCTGCTCACCGCAGGGTAAATGGGCACAGAAAAAAGGTGAGATGGATAAAGAGCCTCCCCCCTACCTCCCCAAGGGAGGCTTAGCAGGATGGGAGGAGGGGAAGGCTGCCCTGTCATTTTATTCTAAATCTCATGTTTGGGTGGGCAGAAATGGATGCAGCAGCCTCCTTTTCATTAGATGCTGTAGTGTTCGGGCAGCCAGGGCTTTTTGCCAAGAGGTGAGTAAGGCAGGGCAAAGCTGAGGGGAGATGGGTTGCTGGTTCCAGGCACCAACCAGCCCTGTACTCTTCCAGCAGCAGAGCTGTCTTGCAAAGCCCTCTGCTGAGCCCCATGATCCTCGGAAATGCAGGTTGCTGCTGGAGGCAATGGAATGAAGGCAGGTATCCACTCTGTCCAGGGGAGAGTGGGCTGCTTTCCACCTGCTTTAGGGGTGGCAAGGGTGTTGGGATCCTTGCTCCTCCCCAGGCATAGGCAGGAGGTTGGGTGGCTGCAGGCCAGGGTACCATCCCATGGACTGGGATGTTCCATGCCACCCACCACGTCCATGCCTGGGCAAGGAGCCTCTGCTTGCAGATCAGGCTTTGTCTCTGCTGGGCTTAGTGGACGGGTAAGTCATATGGGACTTACCCTCTGGCAAAATACGCTTTTTGTCTTTGTTTTCCAGCCATGCAAGAGAGCCACAGAGCAGACTTTCTGTGACTGACACACAAGAGCTTCACAAGAGAAGAGGTTGCAGAGGGGAATTCTGTGAACACAAAATCCAGGGATGTCGTTATGGCATTGAAACCTGAACCTGGACATTGCTCAGCCTCTTCTTCCTCTTCCAAATCCCTTTCCTAAACCCACTGCTTTACAGCTAGCCTTCCAGGCTCTCCTGGCCAACAGTCCACAGCCCATAAGCTGTTACTTGGCTGCAAAACCAAAGGAGTTAGAAGTAATGTCCATAAAAGAAAGCATATCTCCAGGAATTAGTGCTCTGGTTGTGTCAGCAAAGCCAGGTAACATTCCCAGGCAAGCAGTACTGAAAAAAAAAAAGTCATTTAAAAATGGTATTTTCTTATTGGTGATGGCTGGAAGGCAGCCAGAGTTTCTATCCAAGAGTAGGGTTAAAGCAGGCCCTCTTGTCCTTTGTTAGTCACTTGAGAGATGGCTTGATGGACAGCTGTGCTTGCTGGTGGCCTTCCCTTGCAAGTGTGGAAGGGCAGGAAGAGGAGGATGACAAGGCTTCTAGGGAGAGATGGGAGGGTGCTGGGCTCTTTCTCAGTGCGAGTACTTCAAAGTCCAACCCAAGCACTTCCTGCTGAAGACTGCCTGCAGGACCATCCCCTGGATCCACTGCCTCTTGGGCTTTGCTCTTCTCTTCTTCCTTGTTGCAGCGCAGTATGCAACATTGCAGTTTGCAGTGCGTGGCTTTCCTGGCGTTTCTCATCCAGCATTCACAAGCATGACCAAGTCTCCGTATCTCTTTACCTAGCAATCACTGCTGGGGTTCATAATACTTTGACAGAAAAACCGAAACTTTTTTTTTTATGTGTCTGAACTACATATCCCTGCCAGAAAAATATTTCAGCTTAGGTGTGGCTGCAGGAGGTGGGTTTTTCTTTGTTTTGTCAACTCCTTTTCATGGTTGCGCTGTTTACCAGCTGGTTTGTAATAGCATGTTTCAGCACACAGAAAGGGGAAAACTGGCAGCAGCCTGTCCCTTATCTTGTTGCCACCGGTTCCTAAAATCACAGAATCATGGAATCATAGAATCACAGAATAGTTTGGGTTGAAAGGGGCCTTCAAAGCTCGTCTAGTCCAAATTCCCTGCAGTGACCCGGGACATCTTCAACTACATCAGGTTGCCCAGAACCACATCCAGCCTGGCCTTGAATGTCTCCAGGGTTGGAGCACCCACCACCTCTCTGAGCAACCTGTGCCAGGATTTTACTACCCTCACTGTAAAAAATTTCTTCCTCATGTCCAGTCTTAATCTCCCCTTTTTTAGTTTAAAACTGTTACCCCTCGTCCAGATGCATCAGGGATCACGCTCAGCCTGTTAACCTATGGCTTTTGTGGGCTACCACAGGTAAGTATAAATTCATTACATTTACATCCTAAAGGCCCATTACACCTTGAGAGGTGCATCAGTTCATAGTCCAAAGGGCTGGCACAGCAGCACAGTCCCCCAACTTCTTTTGATATCTACATCTCCCCTTCCTACATCACCATATGCGGGTGTTTCTGGGCATTGACATTTCTAACCTTCAGCTTTTCCTCCTAGATTTTATCTGTTTCTGCCTGTGTAGTGAGGTGGAAGTGCCTGCCTCACCAGGCAAGCACAGCTTTCCTCATCTAACTCAAAGTCCTTCATTAAAGCAGGTTTTGATGCATGAGAGGCAGCTGACTCAGAGTTAGGAGGGTAGGAATGAGGCATTCAAATTCCTGCAGACGTGAAAGTCACCTCTGACCCAGCCAAAGAGGGGAGGGAAGAAGAGGAATATCTTCTGAATGCTGCCAGGAACGGCTCCCTGCCAGCCCTGCAAAGCCCCAGCTGTCCATGGCTCAGCTGCCGGACCAGCTTCTCCTGCTCAGCTCCGGGCTCTCTTCTGCATCAGGCAGTCGAAGCAAAGGTGTGATTTCAAATGGGTTTAGCTGAGATATCATGAATGTCCCATGAACGCAAGACTTCAGAAAAATCTGTTTGTTTTCATGTGACTGCTGACAAATGTGTATGTTTAGGTAGGGGAAGTGCCAGCTCGGTGGGCTGAAAATGGGTACAGGAGTTCACCCAAACACTTAAAAAGTATGCAAGGCTTTGAAAATAAAATAGTCAATAATACATTTAACTTAATGTGATTCATTGCTGTTGCATGCAGAGAATAGTATTCATTTTCATGCAGAAAGCAATAAAAACCTTTACTTTTATATTCCTCCAAAGTGCACAGTTTCCAGACTGGTGTTGCATGCAGATGAAGGACCCTGGAGTCGGGGTCATTCCATAGAAGGGCTTTGGAGTTGGGGCCTGTCCCTGGACTTGTAGGGGACTTGCCCATCCGCTCTACAGCATTTTTCAGATGCAAGCCCTATGCATTCATGAAGGATTATAAATGAGAACTTTCTACAAGACACTTAACAGAGAAATCAATTGTAGGTTTTGATTAAAAGAGAAGACAACATTCTGATTTCATGTACAGTACAATGGCAGAGTGATTTTGTACAGTACATGCAAGGACTTCAGCTTAAATTTGAGGGTATTTATTGCTTGTACAGTTGTGTGATAAATTGACAAGTAGAAGCACAGATGGCTTTCCCTTAAGATCAGGCATCACATGCCACAAATTATCTGGGAAATTGTCATTTTAAAAATAACTCTGGAACAAGTGCCAAGCTGAGAGGGATATCAGTGTCTAATAAACAGATATAAACACAGCAGTGCCCAAAACTAAAATATATTTGAATTAAACTGTGTGGAGAGAGAGCATATACAATTAGCACCTATTCTCTAGCACCACAAATGAAAGCTTTTCAGACTGTATTTCTTCTGCCTCTTTCTCATCAGAAAATTCAAATAATGGGGTTTTTTTTGTGCATATTTAAATCACTGTGGAGTTCACAGCTTGAATAGTTGTGTTAGATTCTTGTGTTACAGCTCCTAGAAAAATATCAGACCAGGAGAACCTTAAGCACATTTATAGGCAGGCAATTTCTTTTTAACTGTTCTTCAGGGTGGTGACATGTTTACACCATGATGTGTCTGAGCTCCAGCGCAGCCATCGCTCCTGTTGTCTTCTCCAGCAACCACACGTGCTTCACACCTTGGGAAGGTGAGATCCCGGACCCTGCCAAAACATATGGGGAAAATAATATCCTGCATCTCACAGCCACGGCTGCTTGCTTGAAACAGAGCATTTGTTAGACTGGGGCAGCCCTACGCTCTCTGCTGCCGTGCAGAGATAAGAGGGGAGCGGACTTAGTTTGCTTATCACTTGATGTCTTCCTCAAGGGGTGAAGGCCGCCATGTGTGAGTGAGGAGAGCCAGGGCCCTGGGGGCCACCCCCCATCCCCCGCCAGCTGTCACCTGTCCCAGCCTGTCTTCCTCTCACGCGCTTATATGGGCACGGCAGGATGGCATCTCGTGACGCTGCGCTGCTAAAAACAGCCCCTGCTCCCTTCGGCCCCGCGTCTGAACAATATCCTCCAGCCACAGCAGCCCAGAGAGCCTCTGATCGCAGCACAGCCTTGGACTTATTTCAAGGGAAATTAACCTGGAAACCCCTCCGCGAGGCTGTAATCCTAAGCGTATGCCTCTGGAAAAGCTAGGGATGAGCACCGCCCTGAACTACAAGTCCTTCTCCAAAGAGCAGGAAACCATGGATAACCTGGAGAAACAGCTGATTTGCCCCATCTGCTTGGAGATGTTCACCAAGCCTGTGGTCATCCTGCCCTGCCAGCACAACCTCTGTCGGAAATGCGCCAGCGACATCTTCCAGGTAGGTTTCTTCCCGCGGAGAGCTCTACTTTCCAGGCAGCACTGGCTGAAATACATGGAAAAGCAGGGTTTTTACATGGTGTGGCTGATTGCTTTCAATGGTCAGCAAGGCGGGAAGGGTGGTGATTTAAAACACAAACTGTGTGTCCACGGAGGCCAGGGCTGAGCTCACAGCAGACTGAAGTGACACCTGTTAGCTGAAGGGACATGGCCACGTGTGTGAGCTGAGGAACTGGCCCCCCACAGCCACTGGGTGTTTTGCTGAGGGTGGGTTGTTGGAGCTACCCTCCCCTTGGGCTTATTGACAAATGGTTTCCTACAAGTGTGTTTTTGCCCCAGTGCTTTTGAAAGGGGTTTTTATGGCTTTGCATGGCCTTACCTCTCCTTGTGCTTCTTGGCAAGAGCAGGCCTCCAACCCCTACCTGCCGACCAGAGGAGGCACAACTGTGGCATCGGGAGGCCGCTTCCGCTGTCCCTCGTGCAGGCACGAGGTGGTCCTTGACCGGCATGGCGT
Organism: Psittacula echo; assembly: GCF_963264785.1. Lineage (NCBI taxonomy): Eukaryota > Metazoa > Chordata > Aves > Psittaciformes > Psittacidae > Psittacula > Psittacula echo. The sequence continues at coordinate 124,808,659 of NC_137737.1, forward strand.
CTACGGGCTGCAGAGGAACCTGCTGGTGGAGAACATCATCGACATCTACAAGCAGGAGTCCACAAGGTAACAAGTGAATGTGTGCCCTTTGGAGGAGGTTTGCTACAAAATCAGACAGGGCTCAGGAGGCTGGTGGCCTTTGGTGTCTTCGTTTGGTGCACATGAGGCTGATTGAGATGTTTTGTGTCTTGGAAATACAGAAAAGGATTGTGCTGCCATGCATGCCTGTCTGTTTGCTGTGCAATGAAGTCAGCTCTGACTGAGCACAGAAAACCTTATCCAAATAGATGCTGATTTTCCCTGCTTCCACTTACATCAGAGGACTGTGCCATGCTTATTCACATGAACACTTAACTCATGCAAGCAAAGCCCTTGAGGTCAGCATGGCTCCATGAATAAGGGAAAAGCAGCTAGGTTCACATCATTTATTTTAAAAACAGTTCAGATTACTTTCATTTGTCTTTAACCTGGGTGTTCTCATGCTAGAGAAGGGAAAGAAATTTCAAGTCTTGTTAGAAAATCGTGAGGGACAGACTGCAAACAAGAAGAAAACTGAATTTCACACAGAAGATACCCTGCATCACAATGTTGAATCAAAACTCAATAAAAAAAAATCTTCATTCTTATCAGCTTGCGATGTGAACTCATGAAATCAAGTCTTATTTAAGACTCCATAAAAGAGGAAGAATACCCAGAAATAATATGTATCAGTGCTGTGTGGCTGTGCACGAGAGTCAAGACCTCAGGGTAGACGAATGGGTTAGTCCTAAAAAGTAAGATTACTCCTGAATGTTAATTTCCTGCATTGGATGTGTAATGGATCCAGCAGTAGAAAAATGTTGCTTTCTCATCTTTATTTCCCTGGGATGGGTCAGACTCATGGTACTGACATGGGAAACTTAGTAGGGGGAATGCTAAGCCTGGCCCCAGGCCTCTAAGCAAGCAGATCTCACCCAGGGAAGCTGCCTTTTGTCACCAGCATGGATCCACAGGGCCAGTTTTATATGGCAAGGTGTTTTGTACACCTGAAAGAGGGTGTAATCCTGGCTGTGCTCCCTGACAGTCTTCCCATCCCACCCCAACAAGGAGCTGGGTTTTGCAGGAACAAGGTGGTATCACTGCAGCAGGTGGACACAGCCATTGGAGCCCAGAGCCTGAGGTGGCTTACGGCACTTCTCGCCTTCTCTGGCAGAGGAGGACAGTCAGCAGAGAACATTTCCAAAGGTGGCTTTGGCTTTTCTTGGCTGTTCAAATGCCTTTGGGGACTGTTGTAGCTAGGCATAGGTTGGAGCTCCAAAGTGTCAGAGAGCATGAAATTGGCTTAAAATTGTCCTTTTTGCTGCTCTTCACTCTCAGTGCCAAGGGAAGGTCAGCTACCCTTGTGTGTGTCATTGATAACCCAAATATTATTCTAGTCAGGAAAATCTCGGAGGAAATGAATCAGCAAAGCTATGGTGGTGGACTTTGCTTTTGACCTGACCAGCTGGACCTGTGTGGCTTCACGTCTTTCTTGGTTTTTTGGGTTTTATTTTTTCAGCTCACAGTTGTATTTAGCTTAAAATATAAATGCTGCTGCTTTTCCCATGTAGTTCGTGGGAATTGGAACAAAATTCAGTTAAATACTGAAGAGATTTGGTAGAATTTTTTTAAAAATTCCACAGAAGTAAACCACATGATCAATAGAAGAGGAGAATAGGGAAAAAAATGAAGCATGAACATATATTTGCTGAGATATTTGTCCAAAAGGCTAATTTATTCAGTCTGTTAAGGTGCTTATTTAACCTTCATATATGTCCTTAGAATGAGAGTTAGCATCAGGGTTACGTAGGAGCGGCAATGCATAGCAGCATTATCTAAACTATTTGGCACTTTGTAGGCGTCAGCTACTTATCTCCCTCTGCCTAATATTTCTCAAGCTTCTATGAGAATGTGAGCAAGATCTGCCATGCTGTTCCACTGAAACCAAAAAGCAAGTGAAATCAAGTCTTCTCCACTTCTTCCTTCCTCTTCCTAACTGAATGGCTGAGGCCTGGCAGAGGTAAGTAAGAGGAAGAGTGAGATGTGACCTTTGCCTCCTTGTTTCTTCCCAAGACAGCCCTTCAAACTGGCAGCAGCTGTGATTTGCACAGGAGCCTCTTTCCCTTCAGTCCTCCTCTGGGTATAATTCACCATAACTGTGTCTGCCAGAATGATGCCAGCTCCCAGCTGCATTTCACATGGACTTAGGAGAGTGAGGAATAATTCATCTAGGGAGCAAGCTTTATCTCCTGCTTAGGCAAAACCGATTTATTTTAAAAATACTTTTTGAAATTTGAGCTTCTATTTGAATTTCGGAATTAGGGCTTTTAGATAGAAGCTGGGGCAACAGCTGGGCTACAAGTTGGAAGGGTCTGCCCAAGCCCTCACAGGCAGCTTCTCCTATTACTGAAAATCACATCATCATGTGACCAAGAATGGTCTATCCCCATATACTCAAGTAACAGTGGCAGGATATCTGCATTGATTAACAGGGAGCTCCTGATAAAACACTAGAGAAGAAGCAAAAATAAGGTGGACAGATGACTCAGGGGAGACACTGTCCAAGCATGTACAGATGGACTCAGGAGGGACGTGGAAGCTAACAAGAGCTTCTACAGGTGCATCAGCAGCAAAAGGAAGATTAGAGAAAGTGTGGGCCCACTGCTAGAATGGAGCAGGGTCTTCTGTGGTAAAGGACATAGAAAAGGCTGAGGTACTCAATGCCTCCTTCATCTCTGTCTTTACTGGTAAAATCAGTCTTCAGTAATCCCAGGCTCCTGAGACCAGTGGGAAAGACCAGAGTAAGGAAGACTTACCCTCGGAGGAGTGGGGTCAGGTGAGGGAATATTAAAAAAAATGGACATCCTGGTGGGACGCACCCATGAGTGGTGAAGGAACTGGCTGATGTCATTGCAAGACCATTCTCAATAATCTTTGAAGGATCATGGTAATCGGGAGAGGTTCCTGAGGACTGGATTGGAAGAAGGCAAATGTTACTCGAATCTTCAAGGAAGAGAATCCAGGGAACCACAGACTGGTCATCCTCACATTGGTTCCTTGAAAGCTGTTGAAGCAAACCCTCCTGGAAACTATTTTCAAACATATAAAAGACAAAAAGGTGATTAGAAATAGCGAGCATGGATTTATGAAGCGAAAATCAGCCTGACTAATCTGATGGCCTTTTATAGTGAAACAACTAACCCAGTGAATGAGAGGAGAGCAGTAGAAGTTGTTTATCTAAACTTTCAATAATATCTCCTGTAACATCTTTTTTGACAAACTGCTGAAAAAAGGTCTATAGTGGACAGTGAAGTGGATTGAAAACTGGCTGAACTGCCAGACTCAAAGGGTCATGGTGAGCAACATGAAGTCAGGTGGAAGTCAGTCATTAGTGGTGTATGCCTGAGATTGATACTGAGGCTAATACAGTGTAATACCTTCACTAATGACCTCACTGTGCCTCATACAGCCATGCAGATTTTTTCTCCATTCCCTGACCAGGTGCAGGCACTAGGTGATGCAATGATACAGGAAGGGCTACAGCTATCTTAGGTCCTCAGCAAAAACACTATCAAAGTTGCATTCAAGATTTCAGTAGACACCTTCTTGGATATGTAAAAATCCTAAGGAAAACATGCTTTCTAACAAAACAGCAGTTTTCCTAAGGTCTTACTATGTCTTTAATTAAGGTGTGCTCTTTTAACTTGCACAGCGACTTTGTATTTCCTCACCAAATCACAGAATCACAGAATATCTGAGACTGGACAGGACCTCTGGACATTATGTGGTCCGCCCACCCTACTCAAAGTAGGGCCACCCAGACCCAGTTGCCCAGGACCATGTCCAGGTGGCTTTTAAAGACTTCCGTGGATGGAGAGTCCACCACCTCTGTGGGCAACCTGTGCCAGTGCTTGGTCACCCTCACAGTGAGAAAGTGTTTCCTGAAGTTCAGGGAGAACCTCCAGTTCTTCAGTTTATGCCCATTGCCTCTGGTCCTAGCATTGGGCACCACTGAGAAGACTCTGGCTCAATCCTCATTACACCCTCTGTTCAGGTATTTGGATACCTGAAGATATTGGTAAGATCAAGGTCATTGTTAAGATCCCCCCGAACATTCCCTTATCCAGATTGCAAGTCCCAAGCTGCAACCTTTACTCACAGGATAGATGCTCTAAACCTTTGATCATCTTCATGGTCCCTTGCTGAGCTCTCTCCAGTATGTCCATGTCTCCATGCACTGAGAAACCCAGAACTGGACTCAGTGTTCTAGGTGTGGCCTTACCAGTGCTGAGAATCCTTCTCTCCATAAAGCACACACAACACTCCACATGTTAGGATCCAAACCCAATGTTAATGGAAAAGAATAAACCTCTTAACAGTCAAACACAGGCTAAGCAATTCAAAGAGCAGAGTCAGAGGAGAGCACAAAGTTATTAGGCTATTTCAGCAACCTACCACTTCTTTGGTCACAAGCACATCTGTGATGAATCTTTTCTTTTACTACAGCCATGCTGTTTCTTTAATCAGCTACTCTTTAATCTCCTGTTTCAGGAGCAGCCACCATTTTAAACGTCGAGGTTGTGTTTTGGCTTTTGCTACACCAATATAGACCTAGAGGATTCCCTCTGAAGTTAGGGAATGCTGTGCTAAAAATCATTCCTTTTGTGCAGCCTGGGAAGGAGACTGTAGTTCTGTTTACTTCTACTCTTCTGTCAGTGTCTTTAGGGCCCCACTAGTTCAGGGAGTTCTGCCAGGTTTCTTCCAGCTCTTTGCTGCACCTTTGAAGGTTCATTACTTCTGGCTGAACTCGCTTGACATCTCCTTTTTGCCATGTGCGATTTGTCTTTCATGTTAGTGGCATCATTCCAGTGTCAAGTAACCTTCTAGTAGTTTCTGTTTCTGGTCTTTTAAATATTTGCAGGAAGAGCAGCTATTTCAGGCTTAATTAATCACTTTGAAATTCATTGTCTGTTAGTGCCGTCACATGCAGGCCCTGCTACTGGTGTGCTATAGCATGAATATATTAAGGGCTGTTTGCAGTCACCTGCAAACAGTGTAAAGTGTTTTTACAGTGGAAACACACGCCTTTTGAATAGCATTAAAATGATGCAGGATTTGACACACTGAGTGCCTTATGTAAATATATGCTAGAAATCTGACCCAAATAATACAGGCTTCCTTCAGAAGTTTCTGTTTTGTTTTATTATGGTATATCATGTTATTACTGCAGATTACAAACTTTCCATATAAATCCTTTAAATTCCAGTGCCTTCTTTAAATTAAATAATATGAATGCATGAGACATTGTCTTTGTTGCTTGATGGTTTTTTAAAGGCATCTAGTTGATCATATTCATTCCATTCCCTTAAGAAGAGAAAACCTGTACTTTGTCATTTAAAAATAAATGCCATGTCCATTCTACCAAACTGTATGGAAAAACTCCACTGTAATTTAATCTAAAATAGTGATTTTCCCATACGTGGTTTTTTTCAGTTGAACAGAATGACTGATTGCCTCGTTGCTACAGAGCTCTGTAAAATGGCTTAATTTTTTTTTTTTTCACATGGAATTCCATTAAATTCTATAGTTTTGGAAAATATTTTGTATCTGAAGATGAAAAGATGTATTTGTGTGATGCCATTGCTCCACTTGCTACAGGTAAATCATAGTTCTCCTTCCAAATGGCAGCAGAAGGGAATAATGGCTTATGTTGGAAATATTTAACATTGCTGCCATAGGAGTGGCAATCTTTGGGGGCTCAAACCCCCAGACACACTCCATCAAGCTACTGACCCTGTCCTCTGGTACCACATCTTCACACACTCATGTGTTGCTGCAGATGTGTTCAGGGTGTTAAGCTCAAAGCACGGGCTCAGAAAACCATCTGCCTGCCCATGCAGACTAGACCAGAGCTTTCACTTACACTGGGAACATCAGTTAAGTGGCTCATTTAAAGGAAGCTACAACTAAATTAGTTCCTAAAATAGCAGGAATTGACTTGTGTGTATATGGAGAAATCATTTTGCTGAAGAGAAGATCAGGACTGAACCCTAGTCTGGTGACAGTTCCTGGCTTAACACAGGAGAGGAATGCTCCTTGTGTAACCCATGTATTTTGAGATGAGTACAATCGAGTTACCTACTGTTAAAACGGTCAACATCGTACAAGCCAGACACATGCCACACAGAAAAAATTAATTTGTGTCAGACCTTATTTGGTTGCTGGCCTAGTGTAAAGGCCATAAGGACACAGTCCTGTTTGATAGAGTCCTGGCCTGAGCCTTGCAATGCTCATCAGCAGAGACGTAGAGTTAAAGGCATAAAGGTCCATCAATACCTAATTTGATTCAATTATTCCCTTGCAGAAGAGCTCTTCTATTTTAAAGCTAAGTGCCCAACATTTTGTATGATGAACCTGAGAGAAATTACATATGTTTCATATTTCAGATAGATGTTAGATAACATGCTAATTAAAGTATATGAGTAGTCTGAGATCACTCTTAGTGAGGTTGTTTACATTTTAAAATATGAGTGAGGGTTCAGTCACACTCCCAGCTGGCATTCCCATATGAACTCATGTTGCTATATTGTCATCACATCCTCTTGTGTCAGGACGTTAATCTGTCCCACTGTCTATTTAGTCATCCCATGTGGCAGGTTTAAGTCTACACTGCATATTCAGGTCAGCCTTAGATACTGCTATATATCATATTTCATGCTGATACCATAAGTGTTGTCATCAGAAACTCATGAGCACCAAGTTTGTTTTAATTTTGTATTCTTTTGCAGACCTGAAAGGAAGTGTGACCAGCCAATGTGCGAAGAACATGAAGATGAGAGAATTAATATCTATTGTTTGAACTGTGAAATACCCACCTGCTCCTTGTGCAAAGTCTTTGGTGTCCACAAAGACTGTCAAGTTGCTCCTCTCACAAATGTTTACCAGCAACAGAAGGTAAATATCTTTTTGTATGTCATAGTCAACAGACAGGAACATCAATAGGGATTCCTGTGAATTTCCAAAGGGGCTTTTGCCATTCCTGTGTGTGAGTGAAAGGCTCACACAAATCTGTTAGAACTGTTTAGAAACACAGGAAAATAAATCTATGAGAGATCACACAGAAATATATTAGAGTGTCCCAATTTTTATTAGTATAGTGAGTAAACATTTTAGACAGCAATTTGATGTGAAGCTGAGGATCTCTCACAAGGTTCCTATTGTCTTTTTTCAGTGCTTTTAGATCAGAAAAACAAGTGGGATTTACAACATATGAACTGGAAAGAGAACAGACCGTTACAAGCCAAATAGTTATCTCTCAGGCACTTTTGCCTTTAAGCATCCAATTTTTAAGAAAAGTTAAGTGAAAAACCTCCTTCTGCAAGTGAATGCAGGAATATTCAATAGTTGGCAGCACAGGATGTACCTAACATCCTCTGCCCTTGCTGTCACCAGTAGAAGACTTGTTTATTTTTAATACAGTATTAATTTAAAACCTGACTCACTGGGTTATCCTTCTGAGATAAACAGCTCATTTTTCTGGAGGGTCCCAGTGGGGCAAGCAATCAGACAGGCCAAGTTTGCAATCCCAGCCTCCAACTTTGTCACACAGATGCTTGTGTGTGGAAACTATAAATGAGAAGTTGCTTTAGGAAAGTAGCTACAAACATCCTTTTCAATCAAAAAAAAGAGGGAGAAGGGGGAGAAGTTTCTTGGACTGAATCCATGCATCCAGTCACTCCCTTTGCATGGAGATTTGCAAGGTGTGGTTTCCTTCCCAGAGTGCCTGTGGAAAGGGGCTGTCATGCCCAAGACTGGAGGTATAACCTGGAGGCTGCAGAATGCGTGCTTCAAAGGATCATTTACAAATCCGTGGAGACCATGGACATGGTTGCTTCTGTCACAGCAGACTGCCAAGAGTCCCTTACGCTCCCCAGCACCCTGAACAAGTTCCCTAAAGACCAGCTTTTCTGCTTCTCCTCTTCTAAGCATACCTCATAGTCATCCCCATCCACACATTCCGGCCATTTCTCTCTTCCACTGGTTTCCCTCATGCCAGTGGATCAGCAGCCTCCACTTTCACCTCCTCCTTTCCTCTCTTCCCCTCTCACAACAGCACCAGCCCTGCTGCCTTTGTGCCAGGGGCTCTGTAGCGCCCTGATCCTTCCAGGTCATTGGGCTACCTCTTCTACTCTCCAGTGCCAAGAGCTGCAGGCCTCAGGGAATAGCACAGTAGCATGGCTAGACACAAACACTAAAAAGAGCCAACCCATCAAGAGACAAAGTCTTTTCTCTCAACTAATCCAAATGGAATATTTTGGGGCTGTTGAAAAAGTGTTTCAGACAAAAACATCTAGAAGAGCTTCCTAGAACAAAGTGCTTCCTCCTTTCAAAACCATGTTTTTTTCTCCATGAAAAGTTTCAAAATGTCAATGTTTTCATAGTTTTTTGGGAGAGGAAACTAGGTAAAGCTAATATCCTGGTATGGTCTGTTCATCTCTTGCTCCTCACAATTAGATGTGCCACCTTGAAATGGGACAGTATATAACACCTCTTGCTTGCTCTCCCCTTACTTCCTAGTCTGAGCTGAGTGATGGCATTGCAGTCCTTGTGGGGAGCAATGACAGAATGCAAGGGATAGTCTCGCAGCTGGAGGAGACCTGCAAGACAGTTGAGGTAGGTACCACCTCTTTAAATGCAGTTATTTCAATAAGTCACATCTTTTAAACTGCTGGTAACAATTATTCTTTAACAGACCTCACTTTACGTAAGTGCACTCCCACAGCCTTTTACTAAACCATTACCTAAGACTTTGTACATTATCAGCTGTACTGCCTCAACCAAAGGATGCATCCTGCTGGGCACCCTGCCTCTGACATTGGCCATGTGATGAAGGACAAAGAATAAGAATAATCCATATCAGCACATCTTGCTCAGCATTCTTAGTGGCATAAGATATCACTGAAGTTAAAAGCAGATCCAACAGAATTCCATCAACTCCCAGCTCATTTAACATCTAAGATCAGGTTCTAGAGCTGTAGAAGTCTAAATCCTGACTGGTCCTGTGAACAGAGCCTTAGTCTAAGCCACAGAATAACCTGTGTAGCATGGCACCCAAGGAATGTCAGTGAGCTCTGTATTTGGTTGATGTGCCTTCTGCACAGAAGTACTTCTAAATACACTTAGGTTGGCATTTAAGAAGTCTTGTTTTGTTGCTTGTGGGAGTGAAGACTTTGGTTTCTTACTGGATTTTCTGGTAAAGGTCTTACTCTGACAGAGCTGGAATTAGTTTTGTGTCATTCAGTAGCAGAAGTGGCTTTCATTTTCTCCAAGAGGTTTGTACCAGCAAAGCAAATATGAATATCAGCTCTGACCAATTTGAGCATCACAGAGCAACATGCTGAAAGGAGCTCATATGGATTGATTTTGTGATAAGAGTTTGATGAAGCATCTAGTGAAGGAGTTCCATCCCCCTCAGCCCAATTAGAATTATATTGACCCTTTAGAGCTGGAGCAGAAAAGAGAAATGGCAGAGAAAAATAAGTTAATCCAAGATGTATAGACTCTAATTGGTAAGAAGAATTATTCCACAGTCTATGTACACAATTGGCCAAGGCTCCTATTTCCTTAGAGCAACGAAGAACAGAAGATGTTCAAGTTTGGTTCAAGGAACATAAAATCATTAGCCCAAGTAAATGAAAGTGGATGTTAGCAGCAGCCACAGCTTTGTAGTCAGGAAGGATGAAATGACAAGGATGGAAATGGCTGCTATCAGGACTTTGCAGACAGAAACAAGCTTTTCAAGTAGGTTAGCTGCAGAAATTGGAGTGATATAAAAGCAAAACCTTATATTCATTTAAGTTGAACTAGCTGAACCAGAAACAAAACTTCAAATATCTAGTCTGAAGTATGGAGAAAACTCTATGCTAAAGATACCTTAACAAATACATGAGTTTCTGAAACTAGCTTCCTCAGAGTCATCCACTCAATTTAAAGTCTAACCTTTAAACTCAAAACCTAAAGAAAGTACAGCCATTTTGCCTTCAGATGTTTTAACAGGCTCTTCACCTTTAAAGTCAAAGATTGCAGAAAATAGATCTTAGAGCTTACCTTGGACCTTCCTTGTTACATTTTAAGCAAATCACATTTCCTACCACACAAAAGCTTTATCTAAATTGACATCAGTTTGCCCTTGAAGATGAAAAGCTACAGCTGGAGCTAAGAAATGTGCACACATGGAAATAATGGTTATAATCCACGACTGTCTCTTCTCTCTGCTTAACACTTTGCAGAGAACAGTAAATATCTGCTTTAGCATAAAATTCATGATCACTTTCCTTTTAGCTGGAGTAGGTTCAGTAGCAGTAGTCTACAGTTCCATATTTAGTTATTGCTTCTATCCAATCCTAAAAACCACATATTACACTGAAAATAAAAAAGGAATATAAAATGCTAGGTAGTGGAAAACAATTCTAAATAATTAAGTACTGTTTAGCCCTGTAAACAATATGAGTCAAATAATGAAAAATTACTGTGTTTCAGTCAAATGCTAATAACATAGGCCAGTCAATACAGATAACTTCAGAATAAGCAGTGCAACTCATGCTCAGTGGCAAGGACTCTTTTATTTTTGCTGTAGCCGTGCTTTAAGAAACAAAAAGGCTGAGAACATTTCAGAATGGAAAGTCATGTATTTGTTAACCTTTTTCATTACACAGAATCTGATTAGGATACTTCCATGAGGCAGAGACTTCATATGGGAACATTTTGTGCAGAAAGAGAATATTTCAGAAATATTTCAGCATTTGCAGTTAGGAACCTGTTTTACACTCTTACTCTTGAGGTTCACAGCTCTGTAATATCTACTGGCAGGAAATAATATATACTAGAGTTAAGGAAGGATCTCTCGGGACACCCTGCTATCACTCTCTTGTTCTCCTCCTACCCTTTGTCCTGTGTCAGATGGCAAAGATAGCACATACATGTCTTGAAATTAAGGTTATTTTACAAGGGATCTGAATGACATTTCAAAGGAGGTCATTGTAGACTAAACCGAAGAGGAATCTGGAGAAAGCTAGGAGAGGCATGAAAGAAGAGAAGAAGATTATTTGAGGTCTGAAGAACAGAATGACACCCAGGAACTGTGACTCACTTGGTTTGAAAACTTCCTCATCCCCACCCCTTAATTCACTAATCAGGAATCTCTGGGAAGTGGCAAGGACCTCCAGAAGGTCAGGGCAAGCCTGCCCCCCTGCAGGGAGTTTTAAATTACAAGTGCCTGTTTAGCCTAGTCTTCCTCGTTAGAAAGCAGAGGTGGATACTTTGGTCAATGCAACAAGATCTGTATTCAATTCCCACCCCTCAGTGCAGACTATGATTTTTGGCCACACGTCCAGCTTCAAAAGGCTTTCTCCTCTGAATGATACAGAGCAGACTGTCACCACTTGTAGGAAAGAGCTCTGGCTGAAAGTCAAGAGAAAAAGTGGGATTCTCTCTGGCCAAGTGCTATGAATAATCAGTCTTACCACTTCCAAAAGTACTGTTGGACTGTTAATAATTCTGTGCTGCCAGGATCTCAGCATTATGCCTCAAGGGAAGAAGATGAGGAATTGATTCAACCTCAGTTCCTAGGAAGGATTTTTAAATAATCACCACCAACCAGAACCAGATATAACCACAATAAGGTTATGCCCCAGGGCACACAGATGACTCAAGTACTTCTGTTTGGTAGACCTCAGACATTATAGATAACCTGTCTCCTATTTCCTCCCCATAAATCCTCCCTTGCAAATGCAGTGTGTTCTTCTTAGAGAGCACTCAATGAAGCAGTCATCAAACCCATCCTCCTTACTCAGTGAAATATACTATGTTGTCTGATTGGAAGGACAATAAAAGTGTCTCAAAAAATGATGTGAAAACCAGTGCCTGAAGGCAGGATTGGAACCTGAAACCTCCTTCTTGTCTTTGTGCTTCTGTCACACGCTGTTTCCTTTGTGGTACCGCTACCTCATTCAGTGCACAGTAAATGGAATATAATGGACACCTATTGTCAAAATAGAGTCTGAGTGGGTGTATGTGAAAATCAAGGCCAGCCAGGATAGTTCTAGGTTCTCTGGTAGAAAAATAAAATTTTCCAGAGCTGCTATGAGACAATCGCCCCTCTAAAAACATTCTGTCCATGCAAATGAATCCAGCTGCTAATAAAATGGAGGTTTTTACTTTTTCTGCAGACTTTGATGTGTCACTGCAGATATCATAAAAACCTTTTACAGATTTTTTAGCAGACTGACAAGTTATACAATAACCTGTTTGGGGGCTTTCATTGTCTCGAAACTCAGAGTTTGAGAATGGTTTTAAAACTTTTGTTCCAATAGCTTGGGCTTTGAAAATTATGAAAGCCTCTGGGGTCATTCAGAATCCTTTGCACTACTCAGAAAGAGGAATCTCTTTGATGAAAATGCTTCCAAGTAACTGTAAAAATAGAAACTCTTTTAAGAACATAACATGTTTAACATAAACCAAATGATTTGCAGGAATGCTGCAGACGACAGAAAGAGCAGCTGTGTGAAAAATTTGATTATCTATATTCTGTACTGGAGGAAAGAAAAAATGAGATGACACAAATAATCACTAGAACCCAAGAGGAGAAACTGGAACATGTCCGCTCCCTGATGAAGAAGTATGCAGATCATTTGGAAGCTGTGTCAAAGCTGGTTGAATCAGGAATCCAGTTCATGGAAGAACCAGAAATGGCTGTGTTTTTACAGGTATAAAGTCAATAAATGCAGATAGAAGAAGAATGATGGGTTTATTGAAATACTATTTAAGCATTTCTCGATTTTAGGCACATTCAGAATTCGAGTAAACTTTTACTCAAACTCATTTTTTAAACACTTGCATCAGCACAGGCAAATGACTAGTCTTCTTGTGAATGGTGTCCAAACCAAGAACATGTGTATTTGATATGTGCACCAAAATATACTATTCTGGGTATGAATTTCTTATCCTCAAAGAGGAAACAGGAATTTTAACATTTTCCAACATATCTGTATTGTCCCACTGTTATAATATGCGTGTAGTTGAACTTCTGTGAGTTATAGGTTTTGTTTGTGTATTGACAGGGTGATTAACTTTCCAAGAATTAAATATTTATGTTTTAAGTCACATTTTTATGATTTTACTTATTTTTTTCCTACGATGTCTCTACATTAAAGGCAATATTCTTTCCAAAGAGGCTCCAGAAGTATGCCCTTATGAATGGCCAAAGACAGTTACTGTGACTGAAGATGTAACACAGCAATTGCTTTTCACCACAAACACACAAAAAAGAAGAGCAAAAATATTTCCAATTAATTTCTGTAGAAATTGTACATACTTCCAATCATATTTGGATTTTACTTTAAAAGTCTTCAATGGACTAAAAGGTTTACTCAGCTGTATACTAATTACCATGTAAATCTGATCTCATTCATAGGTCTGTCATGGTTGTCATTTATGAGATCCATATTAGCATGTTTAGAAGCAGCCACTGTAAGAATAGTATCTCAATGCATAAAATCTCTGAAAAAAAATGAACAATTTAAAAAGTCAGTTATTTCCTTTTTGTTTTCACAGAATGCCAAAACATTGCTACAAAAGTAAGTACCTAAACTTGAGGCTCTTGATCATTATAATGAATAACAAATTGCAAATTTATCTGCAAATCTAAATGCCAATAACTAATTTCTGTGGTTTAGAATTACTGAAGCATCTAAAGGATTTCAAATGGAAAAAATAGAGGATGGATATGAAAATATGAACCAATTCACAGTGAACCTCAGTAGAGAAGAAAAGATAATACGAGAAATTGATTTTGACAGAGGTATGTAATTTATTTCACCTAAATTGCTTTCTTAAATTGCAGCTTTGTGTGATTTACATTATGATACTGAGTAGCAAAACTTGAATCAGGTATTTCTATCCATCCTGAAGTATAACTAAACCATTTTGTATCAATTATAATCAATAACAAAAATCCATCACAGGTAAAAAAATCACATAAGATGTTGAAACCATGAATCTTACCTTTTACGTATCCTCAGTGCTTTCCTAAGCCTGAGATCTTTACTGATCCCTCATGTGAAGAGACCACAAAATTAAGGTTTTATCTCATTCTCTAAAGTCCTTTCTATTCCCCTAAAAGATGCCATTATTGTATGGCCTATCTGCTCTAGAAAGGCATTAAAGAAGTAGAATGTTTATTACTAAAGGAAGTACTTATGAAAGATACTTTGTTTTACTCTTTTTTGGTAATAATTGAGAAATATAACAGAAACAAAATTCAAGATCAGAAGTGTTACAGAGGGAAGCAAAAAATGTCATAATCTTTCATGCATTTAATGTCTTGTGTCATGTCATTTGTCATATCATGACTAAGCATGCTTAATATATCTATATGATGAGCACAAAGTTGTAATTTTATGTTTACCAAAGTAGCCTGAAATCTAGGCTCACCTGTGCTTTACCTTACAGAGTAACCAGAAGAAGTTAATGGAGACAAATGTTTCAAATAAGCAGATCTCTCATATTAAAAGGCAGCTGTAACAGTTCTCTTGATATCTCTAATTTTCTTGCTAGCACTGGATTCTGCTGGTACATTTACATTTACCTTTACCAGCCAATTAAGCCTCATGCAGATGCCACCCGTTGCTTACTCCTCTGCCAAGTCTTATACTAACTTCAGAGTGCACGGCTGCTCCCTGAAAGGGACCCTGCATGCCTGCTGTGCAGATCTTTGTATGTGGGTTGGAATCTGTTGACTAGCTATACTTGGCACTGGGATCCATGTAGCGGGACAGCAGCTGTGCACCAGTCAGCAGCAGAGAAGCAGGTGTCATTTCACAGGGCCATGAACCTCAAGGGATTTGTCCTGAGAGGGACAATTCCTAGTCACAGCCTCATGCCCAGTTCATCCCTGTGATCAGCCACAGCTGCCACTTCCCTGCCATGCATGAGCATCTGCCAAGATCGTGACCTTATGCTCTGGACAGACACACACCCCCACCATGTGATAAGGAATGTGACACCCACCTCCTGGAGACAAGCCATTAGCAAAGGCTTTGGCAATCAGAAGTTCGGTCCTGTATTTTGGGCTCCTACTGCAGCCAGGGGATGTGTAAACTGAGATTCAGCACTCTGCTCACAGAAGTGTATTTGCCTGCAGAAACATTTCTTCATTATGAGCGTGTTACTCAATTCACAAATTCTTTCTAAATATTCAGGCAGAACTATAACCTGTGCAAAATGTGCAATTAATTTGGAGCTTGCATTAGTGCATTCTCTGAAGTGCTAGGATGGCTCTGAACAACATCAAGTGTTTATAGGAATGAGTCATGTGATTATGCAAAAGAAAGTGCATTGTTAGAGGGCTTCCTCTGGAAACTAGCCAAGGCATGAATGCTGACAACAGGATGTGTCAGATGATGCAGAAATGATGGTTTGACCAAGTTTTACAGTCTGATTTTAGGAAGGTTGGTATCCCAAACTTCCAGTCAGGTATTGCAGAGCACTGATGTGGTAAAGATTTATTTTGATGGCTTCAATGGTGTTTAAAACAAACAGGCATCTACAATTTCAAGAGGGATTTTTTTTCCTGGCAGGTTGTGCCAGACTAGGTATCCTCTCCCCAAAAGGTGCAGGGCTCTGCTGCACATCCCTCGTGAGGATAACTGCATTGACTGGACATTTTGTCCTCCTTCCCATGGAAAGGATCAGCTCTAGATTTTAACAAGCGTGTGTGTTCAGTGACCTCCCTGTTGTGAAGTGCCTGATGGCAGATGTATGGCAGTGCCCAGTCCAGGCTGGCGGGACTAGGCTTCTCACCAATGTTCTCTCCCCAGCCTGCATCCCCTGCCAGGCAGAAGGTTATCAGTACATCTGCCATGCAATTGTAAATGGCATTTTAATTGCATAAAGATTGTAGCTATCTTCATGTGTTGCTCATCCCTGTCCTTTTACATGTGTCCTATCAGAGGAGGAGGAAGAAGAGGAAGAGGAGGAGACGGTGGATGGTGAAGAGTTGGATGAAGTACACACAGAGTCATCAGGAGGGGAGGAGGTGGAGGAAGAGGTGGAGGAGGAAGGGGTTGAGACAGCACCACAGCCACCTCAGCAGGACCCAGAACCACAGAGCACAGCAGGAGAACCCCCAGCCGAACCCGCTGCAGTGCCACTGCCTGCCACCCCAGCTGGTCAGGTAAGTGCTCTGGTGCCCCGCTGCTCCACCAGCTATGCTGAGTGTGCCCTGACAGAGCAAAAAAACACTTCCCTGTGCCTTGTGGGCACCATTCGTCAGGAGCACGGCTAAGGGAGTTAATGCGCTGGAGAGCAGAATTGTTTATTGCCCTTGCACACATATGAACAACTGTACCCTGTCTTCTCAACCTGTGTACATATCGCTTGATAGGCAAAAGATTACACTGCTAAATAAGTGAGATGTATATGGGATACATAAGATAGAAGAGATTCAGTTTGGGAGTCAGGCACATTACCAATGAGTGTTCTGCTTGCGGTGGTTTAACTCAGACTAACTATAATAAATGAAATGGTTGTTAAAATAGTTTTACTAAGAGAATATGGTATTCTCTCTGGATTTAGTGAGTTTTTCTCCACCAATTTTTACATAATACTTCCTATCTGTTTTCTGTGAATGGCGTTTGCCACCTTCTGCTTTTGTCATGCTAGGGATTTCATCTAGGAGGATATAGGAACTTCATAGACCAAACAGGAGAGGAAATGGCCTCTTACAACCTAGCAGCAAACAGATTCAGGGTGTGAATAATTTAGGCCAGCACTTATTCTTAAGGAATGCAATTAGAATGAGACCATAATTGCCACATATTCTAAAAGACCTACATAAAAAAATATTATTTCATGTGCTACTTTAGCTGGCCTTACATACAATTAACTTAGCAAATTCTCCTCTTATGCAATTTACCCAGTGAAGCTGCTGAGCAGGTAAAGTCTGCTGTGAAGATATTTGAGTAGCCCAGTGTGAAAACAATAGAGCATGTAAAGGATCTTTGTAGCAAGCTCCCCACATAAAATAAGGGAAAATAAATACTATAGATTCATTCTTGCTGTGATTTAAAAACATACCTGAGTTAACACCCATTGTGTGAAAATGCTCTTAAATCAGGCTTTATTGATTTAGCTAGTTTGTCCTTTGAGGATTTGCGCTGACTTAACTAAGCTTATGTAGCCTAACTGATGTAGGGCTTTATGCAAAGAAGAACTAGACATGAACAATTCTGCCCACTAACATGAAGTCCCTCAATTCTAAGGCTAAAATGGGAAAGGTACAGCATGCTTCTGTAGCAACTGTAAAATATCATTAGGAAATGGTCAGATGTGGAGTCAGAAATGGCATGTGAGTGTTGCGGTGTGCAGGATACCTGTATTTCAGCTTTTGCCTTCTGATGCAAGAAGGGCAAAGCGAAAATGCTGTGGTGATAGCACGAACGGTGTGGGCGAGCCCTGAGAGCTTGGTGCAGGTAGAGAGGTGCAGTTTATCTGGCTGCTCCTCTACCTGGCAGAAAAACTGTGCTTGGCTTACAGCACTGATAACAAGGTTGGTGGGCAAATATTTCTCTCCAGTGTCTTTGCATTACCCTTATTCCGACTGCTCATATCAACAGGCTTGTTGGGAAATGTGTTGTTTTTAACCCAAAACCTGACAAACCATTTGTAGGTACCTACACTTGTCCACAGCTGGTACTGGTTCATGAGGCTTTTATGCAGAATTTCTTTTATTTTTAAGATTGAATTGGGTGTTTATCTGAATTATCAAGGAACCACTTGCTCCTTCCTTTCTCAGGCAGCATCCCCTCCCCAGCTAATTCTACCCTCCAATTCTATTGTTTGGATAACTTATTTTCTTTCCCTTATCTGTGTTACTGATATGATAGTTGCTTTTGCTTTGCATTTTGATTATAATTCTTTCAGACCATATATAAAAACATGGCATGCAGAGCAATGTGGCAATGGCAGGAAGGTAACATGGTGCACTATGCTTGTTCTTCTCTTTATCTGTCCTGATTAAGGATGAGGTTGTGACACCAGGTGGTTCTCAACAGACTGCAGAGTCTGACACTCAAGTGCCGGCCACAGCAGAAGCCACAGATCCTTTGTTTTACCCTAGCTGGTATAAAGCTCAGTCACGGCAACCAAGCAGTCCGAGCTCAACCCCAGTGAGTGGGCTGGGGACAGTAGGGCCTCCTGTTTCTCTGGAAACAAGTGCAAAGAAGGCAGAAGCCTCAGCAACAGCAGCGGTCGAGGAGAGTGCACCGGGGAGTGGTAAGGAAAGTAATTCCACTGCAGCGACTTCCAAGGTCAGTGCTACTGAAGTCACCCCAGAGGGCTGTGATGCGCAGCAAGGCGGGAACGGCATCTGCTAAGGAAAATGTGACTTAACTTTCCTCTGCATGCTAAAGAATTATAATTTCAGAAATACAAAAACAGCACAAATTGTCATTTCAGCAAATCCCCTGGATTTACAGACGGTTTCAATATGTGGCATGCTGACTTTTCAGCATTAGAGCATGCCAATGGCTGCTTGTGCTTAACTGCCAGTGCATCTCACTTGTGTGAGCTGTTACCCGAGTTGCTCATGCGCATGCTCAGAAGCTGTTGGAGAGGCTGGGCAATGTCTCTGTGCATCAGATGCATGCATTAGCAGCAGACAAATCTTGTGCAAGATTACTCCCTTCACCTGTGTAAGCCTGTGTATACCACATGCCATCCTACTACTGCTGGTTGAGCATCTATGGCTTGGCTTTGCCTTGTGCAGCTCTGTGGGTGCACCTGGAGTGTATGGCTTTCGCACGTGAACACGAAGCTATGCAAATACCCAGAGCCTTCTTGTGTACTTGATTGCCTCTCGGTAAGCAGTGTGATTTCCTAGGTTCAGATCTGTTGCAGAGGGTTTCATCCAAGGATTCTTGGGACTTGATTAAAGAAGAGCAGGAAGATAATATATTCCAGTTCTGTGTTAGACTTCCAGCAGCATGATGGGATAACAGATACCAATGTATTAAGTACAGGAGGGTGTTTTCCTTAAAAGTACGATGTTAGAGTTGGTATAACTTGAATTTGAATATTCCTTCTTTTGTATATGTGTACGAACGCCGCATGGGTCAAAGATTCAAAGAACAGAACTGAGGGAGCTGTGTGTGAAGGATTTGCACAAAACACCAGCTCCAGCTCTAGTGACTGGTTACCAGCCCATGCGCAGCACTCTCTAAGTCAAACCATCCTGATTTACAGGCTTAAGCTGTATGTTGTAACAAAGCAATTACCTGTATGTGTGTGATGAGATTATGCGTGTGTGTGTGAAAAAGCGCAAGTGGGTAGTAGGTATTTAATGCTGTTTCCTTTAAAGTTGGAGTTGACCATTTAGCATACATAAAAGATCTTTTTGATTTTTGATTTGATGATAAACCATCACATGGTGAGCAAAAAGTTAGCAGGATTTCCTACAGATATGATAAAAGAGCACTTATCTTTTAGCAGTGACACTTGGATTTGCTGATGGAATGATTCTCACCAGCTCCAAACTTAACAAAAGCAACATTTGACCCCAAATTTCAGTAATTATTTTTCAAGTCATGCTTTGATTTGAGAATATTTGAGTGGAATAAAAAAAGTAAAATTAAATTATCAAGCCTGCTAGGACCTTGCCTTAAGTATTCCAAGTGAGCTGGCAAAAGCAGGTAAATTCACAGTGGAATTTATTGCTGCTGTTCCTTCCTATCTGTTCTACAGGCAGTCAAGCCTCACATTAGGCAGGTAAAATCTGTATGGGGTTAGTTTCCTGGGAGCTTGCCTACCTGTGGTCTGCTTCCCTGGATCCTAATTTACCAACAGCAAGTAAAGGAGCAAACCTGATGTTTGATGTCGATAATTGTCTGAAAAAAAGTGACAGTCTGGTACCCAGCTCCTTCATTGTCGGGTATGAGGAAAAAAAACAGGGAAAAAAGATGTCAGTTCCCATTGGCATGTGAGTTTTGGGGTGCTGGTTTTCAATATTTCCCAGGTCATGAGTGACACTGACATTCTAGGAGGAGGAGGATGTTGAAAAGGGTAGCACATGGTTCTGCGGATGCAGGGAAGGAGCAAGAAGTGCAGCTGAGGATGGGATTGCCCCTGGACTGGAGACAGAGGAAAGGATAGGAAAACTCAGGAAGCAGAAAGGTGCAGAGTGTGCTGAAGAACAGAAAAAACAGACTGACTAAGCTAGGAAGGGTGATGCCAGGAGATGAAGCCACAGTCAGATCTACAGATCTCAGCTGAAATGTCTCTATGTCACGAGCAGCATGGCTGCTGTCCTGTGGCAGTGATAATTTCTAAGTATGTGAACTTCAACTTTGTTTTTTTCCTGCATGTGATTTTACACAACCCACTCTGAAACACCATATTTGTGTATTTTTTTTTTAAAACCCTGGCTGATCAAACCCTGGTTCTTCGCACCACTGTTTTTATTCCCTTCTTCCAATTAAAGGATGTCATGGAAAAGTGCTGTGTAAACAGAGCTTTTTCACTAAATGCAGTGATAATGACTAGTTTGTGTCATGACAACACTGGTGAAGCACTTTTCTTATTTTCTCACAGGAGTTAGCATTCTGCATATCACTTTTGGCATTTCTTATCATACTACATCATCTTTGGAATCTGATTCAATACATGATTTGTACTTTCATGGGTAGGAAACATTTCCTTTTACCATTAACTAACAGTTCAAATAGTGTCTGTGGTGATGTTCCTACATGGTTTTAAGGGACTTTTCCCCTTTATTCCCATCCAAAACCATCATGCTAGTTCACAATACAAGCTGCCTAAAACATTTCTTCCTCCCGCCTTGGAAATGCCACCCTTCATCTTACTCCTGCATGGTTAAATATTGCATCCCTAGTTCAAAGTGAAAAGAGACATTTACTTCCTCAGATATATGGGCTTATATTTCAGTTGCTGTTCAGATGACCAGCAGGATAGAGAACCCGTGGGTTGACAGGAGATGTGAAAAGCCCCGAGCTTGTTCAGCCCAACAAATTGGGGAGGAAGATCTGGAAAGTTGTCATCAGAGGGGCAAACACCAGGAAGCAAAATCCATTGAATAGTCCTGCAGCTGTGATTCCCACCATGAGCAAATCACTGGTGTTCCCATGGGAGAATGACTCAAGCCCTGCTCCACGAGGTCCCCATGGACAGAATAGAGAGACTTCCTCCCAGCCCAGGCCACACATCACACCCCACATGTTGGGGACTCCTCTTCAGGTCCTTTTCCCACCAATGGCGTCCAAAGTTGTCTCTCCCACATTCACAATGAGCATTTAGTACCAAACGTGACCTCAAATGCACTCACATGCAGCTGGGAGGGAATAAGCCCCTTAGACACCCAAGGCTGTGTGTGTGTTTTTAACTATCTGTGCTTAAAAAATAGGGCATTTGTAGGCAAAAGCTTTTTTTTTTTTTTCCATTGGTCACACTGCTTAATTGCTGAAATACCTGTAAGACTAAGGACTGAGAACTTCACTACCCAGTGAAGTTGTCCCAGATGTAAATACTGTAGACTAAGCCTTAACTCCTTTTTGGTAGATTTGTCCAAGATTTAGTTCTTCCAGCTCCAAATTCATACCGCTGGTACGTAAGACATGTGTATATTCAATTTCCAAAGTGATATGGCTGATCTGCAGAGAATTCTGTGTTACTACTGGGGCATTTAATCTTATCTACTGAAGACTAAAGACCTCTGACACAAATAAATAGTAGTTACCTTTAGGTATATGCTCTAACAACCGAAGAATTGCATTTTGGTCTATTCTTCAACATAAAAATGCTGGGGTTTCCTTGCTTCTATACTGCACTGTAAACATTGTACATGTTAGAGTGTATCTATGAAAAATTATAAATTATTATTCAGCTTTTATGTGCAAAAATTCCAGCACTATGACTGAAGTATATATCTCCATAATAAAAGGGGGAGAGGGAAGAAGCTATCACCTATGTTTTGGACACATAAGTTATGCAAAATTATGCACTGTCTGGTGGTAATTTGAATTTGAAAAGCATCAGACGCTGTGAATCTCAATTAAATTTATGGATCATAGTTTATTTTCACTTATTTGTGTTTGGTTTTGAAAATTCATTGTATTATTACAAGAGGACATAAAGCCTGTTTGTAGTCCTGGGAAATCAGGCATGCGAATAGCATTATGCTCTTTTATTTAACTTCTCTTTCTTTTTGAATTCAAAATACCTTTTGAAATTAAAACCAGACAAATGCAGAAAGCTTTCATTTCTACCGTTTGAGACCTCTTTCTGTGCAGTCTCTGGTGACAGCTTTATGATTTATTTAATCATGAAATTGAAAGGAGGTGAGGGAGAAAGGCATTTTGGACTCTATTTGCATAAAAATTATTTTCTCCTCCAACTGTAGTAAGGTGGCTGTTTGGACAGTTTACGTGTCTTTATCTTTCATGTGAGATATCAGGTCACTGCCCTTTTCTCCTTTTCTGTGATAAGCCCTGAAAGCCACATAATAAAATTACTTGAAATTACTGTAATAATAATTTATAATAATAATATAAATCTGCATGATTCTTATCATAAAAGCAACATATATGTTATTTTCAGGCTATTTTAATAGAATGCACTGATAGGGATTTCCTTGCTTTTTAACAGCAAAAAGAACTTAGTTCCACATATTAATTCTCAAAATCTGTTTAAGGGCTGCTGCACTCTGAGAAATTATATTGATGCATCAAGAAATTTCCTCAGAGTGCAGGAGGGTGTATCAGCAGGGATATGGCAACAGGGGTGCAGCCCCCATGTGTACATGTTGCTTGGTCTAAGAAGGGATGAAAGGAGATGATTTAGCATGAGCAAAATAGGTAACTCACACTGGAGAGCCACATCCCACTTGAGGGAGTGCCTAAGACAGAAGTATAATCACCACAGGCTGCTTCTGTGTCTGATGGAGGATGAGAGGCAGCTCCAGTAAGAGAGACATTTCACCAACTGCTTCTGGTTCACACTTGGTGCCTCTTCACATCTTCCTGCTGAGCATAAGGTGACACTGCTCAGCATCTCAAGCTGGGGAGGTCTTTTGAAGTGAATCTGACCCTCTGCAGATGACAGCCAGGAGCCAGTGATTAAAACACTGGTAATAGGAATAACATCAGTGAGCTGCCTTGCCCCCATGGGGAGCAATGTACTAGTGAAGGGTGACATAGATGTTAACAAGCAGCCCTTTCCAGTGCATGGGAGAAAAAGATCTTGGAGTCCAAACCAAAAACTTAAGAGAGCTTAGAGACAATCTGTGTGAGGGGTTACAGGAGGTGAAGCAAGCCTTCACCAAGTCTTAAGTTGTCTTCTTGTGTTTGGTCTCAGAAGAGAGGCTAAGTGAGCCAAGAAGAATACATATTTTATGCATCAGACTTCAGAAACTCATTCACCCATTTGGCATTTCAGGGCTCAGGCATGCGTTTTTGTGCTTTGTGTAATGAAGATTACTGAAGGATGCTACCAGTGGCATACAGGTGTGGAGCTTAGGCATATGCAGTGTGTGTTTTGTAATTGCTTGTGGCATCTAACTGTTGGATCAGCACACCTGAAGGGGCATATGGCTCTTCACGTTCTCAGAAATCTGACTTTTAAGTATGCATTGAGTCATTTTTAGTAGTAAGATTAGTTTGTAGGAGTGTTGGACATCTATCACTTCTAACAGTGCAAACATCCAATACTCCCAGCTAACAAGCCAGGTATGTAAGCTCCTCTTGCTGCCCAGCTTTAAGCAACCAAATGTGAAAAGCCAGCCCTAAGCTCTGCCATTCTATTCCCTTGCGCAGACATCTGGCAGGTAGAGAAAGCCATGCACATCCAGAACAGTAAAAACACTTTCCAGGAATGTGTAGTCTTTTAAAATATCTTCACATGCACTCTATCCCTTGGTTTGTAATAGAGGAATCACAAAAACCAGCAGTGGCAGGTATTTGTCACTGGAAAGAGACAGATCCCAAATTACCTTAGATCTGCTTAAATTATTTCATTCTGGTTAAAATACAGAGGGGAATGGATTCGTGAGGAAAAGTTTATTCAATTTTTTCCCTAATCAGATTTTTGTAGGCAACATCTCTCATGCAGTGACACCATATAAATGTGGGAGAGTTTATGAAAGTCTTGTATTTGCCTTGGTGTCTGGTTATTCAGTTTATTTCACCTAAAATGAAGTACTGGACCTCATATTCTGTTGCTCAGCTCTCTGTGGCTCCAAAGGACTCACGCACACACATTTAGTCTGAAAGGAAATGCAGGTTAATCATCCACAAACAGTGTTCTGATCTAATTTCCCATCACTGCCAGTAAGTTCAGTGCTTTAATTCCGTGAGGACATAAAATATAATCAGGACTGAGCTCTTTGGGAGGAGAAATACTAATGGAGTGGCCTATGTTAATCTTGTTTCATTAGTTTTAAAATTTTCTATTACTTGCTTGCAACCTTATGCCATCTGCAAGAATTACCATAGGGACAGTCCTCTCTATATTCATGTATTGTAGTTCTCTTTGCCCTGCTGCTGAATACTTCCATTTCAGCTGGTGATCCTTCAAATATTTTTGCATGCACTTTAACTCACATATCAGAGAGGTCATTACTTAGCTAAGTTTTAGCCCCCTGGTTGTCATGTCAATACACAGACAACACAGACAAAATTAGATCCTTCAAAACCAAAATAAGCCCAAGATAGATCATGCTGTGCTCATTGCCCATGTGCCTCTGCTTTTCCACCACCTATAAAAGGTACCGTCCCACATTTTAGCATAGAGCTGCTCTGGAATGATTCTGTGAGTGTGGCAGTAGTACACAAATGATTTCCTTTCTCTTCTCTGAATTGGAAATTCAGTTTTACCAATCTGCTCAGATAAGGAAGCTCTTCAAGCCAGCTGCTCCAAGAGAGGGGACTGCTTGCTCGAGAGAAGGCAGTCTTGCAAGGCTGGATCTGGCAGGAATGATGCTAAGCAAGGGTCTCCCTCCCCTCTGGCCCACTCAACACAACGTTCACATAGCTTGCCCCCAGAGTGGGATGAGAAGTTTGTTAGCATCAGCAGCAGGCACAGCCCAGGCAGCTCTCTCAGGAAGTCAGCTACTCTTCCAAAACCTCTCTGCTCCCTGCCACAAGTGTATTTAATGCTAATGAAGGATCTAGGAACGTGGAGAGCAAAAGCCAACTTGATATTCACCATCTAGGTCTTGATATACTTGCACTGTATCTTTTTTTAGGTAGAAAACTGGATTTATTTCTGTACTGTTAAAAAATCTGCAAGGTTTGACTGAATGAAAAATGGGTCATCTATCCTTTGTGAAGTCAGGCCTTTTGCAGGGGTCCCATGAATCTGCTAGTGTAAAGGCCCAAATTAAACTCAGTTTGAAGCTTCTTCCTAAACTTTTCTTAAATTTCACTTGAAAAAAAATGTTGAGCCTGTAGCTGAAATGCAACACAAACACCAAAGTCAAGAAACTCAGTTAATGGTCAAAAAATTCTGCCTTTGCTTCTCTGTAATTTGACTTAGTAAGCTGGGACTCAGTTATAGTGGCTGGGTCTGAGGCCACTCATGCAGATGTTCAGTTGGTGGCAAATTCTGCCTCTAACTTTCCATTTTGTATCTTGACTTCATGCTTCAGGTGAGTGTTTTTTTCCTCAGTTTAGTAAATACATGCAGAGAAAATGAGGAAAGTCTTGATTGTTCCTTCTTTAACACCTCTCTCTCCCTTGCTTCTGAGAATTATTTGGGTGATTCAGAGACAGCAGTGATGAGTCGTGAGGGCAATGCATTAAGACCAGTTTTCAGACAACAGTTTCTCATAATTAATATGAGCAGCAAATACTTCACTTGAAGTTTTACCTCCAATAGTCTGTGGTTTGTCTGGTGAGTCATAGATACCATCTGATTTATGTATATTTAATTTTTTCAGTCCATTACTAGCAAAAGGACCTCCGCAATGACAGAGTGGACAAAATTATTTATCCTGTTCAAATTAATACAAAGCCAGGCTCACCTAGACATTGTCTTTCTCATTGTCTAGCTCATTTAAACACTGAATTCTACTTCCACTCGAGCTCCTCCTCCAAGCATCACTTGTTCTGCTCATTGTTAAAGCATTCAGAAAGGAGAGTGTAAACAAAAATATTTCTTAATCAAGGATGAACTGTTGCTGGTTTACATCAGAGTATGGTAGATATATGTCACAACAACACAAGCCACCTGTTTGTGAAATATTTGGTTAGTTATCCTACAGCTTTGAGACAGTTCAGACTTTCAGTGTAGTCACACACTTGTCTATGAAAAGCAGTATTTGTAGGCCTGTAACCATTAGAGGTGGATCAGTATTTAAATACCAGGCTACCTGACCGAAAATCCCACCAGCAGTAATTAATAAACTGGCCTGAGTCCTTCTGTTTGTATATTGTATCATGCCACTTCCAGACTTTCCTGACTTTTGAGCAGGCAAGGAGCCTGCAGTACCCTGCAGGATTCAGTTTCCACCTACCTTTGAAATGGACATAAAGATTAGAGGGCAGTATGTCCAGCCAAATTGAAATGTTAAAAAACGGACATTGCAAACAGTGTTGATTCCATCTGAGATCCCTTTCTCAGGTATTACTGACATCTTTACAATAATCTTCAGGTCATTAAGTAGTAGACCGGTGACTAATTCAGAAAACTTATTAGCCCAGGCTACTGGCCAACAGAAATAGATAGGTGCTGCAATGTGCAAACCACACTGCAGATGTCCAATATAGATGTCACGCCTTTGACTGAGCAGAGAATGAGGATCTCACAACCCCAAAGAATAAGTTATCAGAATTTCTCATTGCTCTTTTTAATTTAAAGAGCACCTTATAAAATCTGCCTCAGTCTATCTCAACCACCGAAGGTGGTGATTGAAATACAGACCCAGTCTGAGCACTCCTGGCTCAGCACTTCTGCCCACAAAAGTGACTTCTTTTTCATGATGAAACACATGCTGTATGACTTGCTCTATTACAAAATGCCTTACTGAGGAAAGGTAGCTGTCTTTTCCCCCATCAGTGCAGGTGAGAAGTTACAATGTCTGGCATCAGATTTTATTTTATTTTTTTATGAATTCATTTTTACATTTATGCACAATTTCATAATTTAGTTTTATAAAATAAATAGATCTCTTTAAAAAATAAAATGGAACCAGTGCCTGCCCAGATGCAGGTCAGTTCCAAGCTTGTTTCTTGTGACAGTTGCCTGTGATCTGTTCTCTACAATAATCAATAACTGTGACTGAATCTGAGGCTTTAAAAGCAGCATTTATCACAGCTTCCTCAGACTTCACCTGGGAACAGGGCAAGACGAGCAGGAGGAAGCTTGATTTAATATGTTGCGCATTGGTTGATTGAGCGCTGTGAAGCAAACCAGCATTGCTAATGTGCAAGCAAAGATTACAGTGTGAGATGTGATACAACAGACATTTGTCCAGGAAGTCACAGTGCTACTCACTGAGCAACGTGTTGTTCGAATAGAGTAATTTCTTGGCTACCAGCTTCACTTGCTGTGGTTGTAGCAAGGAGAAGGTTCAGGCAACAAAGGAAAAGGGGCAACAGCAACATGAGATGAGGGGAAAAGGGGGTTTTAACTGTGGCCAATAATTTCTTCCTCTGTTTTGTGCTAGCTTTAAAGAATAGCAACTGGTTTAGCTGAAGTTCCAGCTTTTCTTCCTGCATTTCCATCAGTGTCGTTTTGTCTCTCAAGAGAAAGTGTGCTGTGTCCACAGCTCATGTATACCCACCCCTCTTCCCCACCACGTACTTACAGCAACCCATTAGTCAGTCAGTCAGTCAGTCACAATGTGAGCAGTGCTCCAACCTGCAAGAGTGGTATGTGTCTACACAGCTCACAGCCATGCTGGCTCCATTACCGGATCCTGTGAATGGAGCTCTGGGTGAGTTACAGTCTGAACTGACACTCTGTTTCATTCACTGGATTTACAAAAATGCTCTTTGCAGAGGAAGAAAAGCTTTAAATTACAACAGTCCATGTTACTCAAAGGAAAGAGTACTGACAGAGGCATGATGTTAAACCATTACTAGGCTTGCTACTTCTCCTGAAAGCTAATAGCAGAGTTTCTCTGGCATGGATTAGATGGGTTACTGCCACAGAGGAGTTCTTGGAAAGTGTTTACTTCACATTTAACTTGCTGATCTGAAGTCATATCGACTTGTCTGATGAAGCAGCAGTAGGAAGAAGAGGAGGTAACTGGTAGCCTTGAGTAGCTTTCTGGTACTGGTGGCCAGTGCATATCACCCCTCCAGCCCTTCAAGATGACCCTTCTGTTGTTGAAAGGGAACAGAAATGACATGGTTGATTGATCAGGATGTCCTCAAAAGCTTGATTCTGAGAAGGATGAGAAATGATGTGTGGATAGATCTGGGAAAGACTCTTTCGATCAGGCAGCCTTAACATTCACATATTTGTAAGAGCCTTCTCTTGGGTTTCCTCCATTGTCCTGGACAGTAGCAGGACAAGGTTTTATGCAAATATACAGTTAATCACTCTCAACAAAAAGTAATGCCAATGAGGTGCAGCAGTGGGTGAAATACTACACAAGTATATTACTTCAGGCTTTTTTGTTTGAGTCATGAATAAGATATGTGAGATAAATAAGGGAATTCAATTTCCTTAGTCCAAAATAACAATTAGAAGAAAGCTGCTCTCTAACACCATTCTGTAAAACTGTTTCCACCACTGGTTCAAGTGTTTGGACCTCCATATCCTACAGGAGATGTGTGGATTCTGTGTCAAAAGAAGCTAGCAGGGCTGTTTTCCTCTGAAATATATTTGGCCGCTTCGAGGTCATTTTATAAGAGACATTGCATTAGACATTATGCACATAATGTTAATTGTAATCTAATGAAAATCTATTGAAGAAAGGCATTTCTTCCCAATGGACTTTTAAAATTCATTACTGACCACTATTGAGTGACATATTTAGTACTGTGACTGAGAGAGGTTGTCTGTGCATATTATTTTGCCTGCTAGTATATGCATTTCTGTGGCAGGCAATTGTAACAATTATTTTAGAGAATATTCTGTTGGCTCCCCCTAATAAAAAAAGATAAGATCTCTGCAAAATAAGCAGCCTCTTAGCTTGAAACAATATTGTTGTGATACATGTGACAGCTGCCAGGTGTTACACTGAAGGAGCTAGACTGCATAAAAATAAGAAAACACAATACTTGAACTAAAGTTTAAACTATTCAAAAATAACCTGTTGTGCTTCTTTTGTTTCCGCTGCCTGGAAGTGTTAAGTGCCAGAAGTGTAACACTTGACATTTGAGGCAGACGAACATAGCCTACAGATTCTGTGATTGCCTTGCCACCAGCTAGCATTTTTCAGTCATGCCTTTTCTTGTCAACACTGGGGGCTGTTTCTAAACAGCCCAGCGAAAATACGGGAATTAACTGTAATTTCTCACTCCTTTTCTGAGGCTGAAACCTTTTCTGAAACCATAGAAGCAGCTTGTATTTTTACTGCTTCTCTCTCCAAGACCCGCATTTTACAACCTATTCACACTCTTGCTGTCCGGCTGGATCAAGAGGAGGCAGTGAAGGCATTGGGTAGTTCACATGCCTCTAAGGGTGTAGATCCATTTTTTTCTCTGGCAGCTAAGGTGATTTAGGAGTTTCTTGCCAAATTGCCCTGCTTCTTATTCCTGTCCAGATGCCACCACTCACATGGCATTTGTGCTGAGGCAGCTGTTTGTTGGGCTGTGTTGGAATCAAGTCATTCAAATGGTCCAGGTTTAAAAATACCTTCCTTCACCTCAAAAAACAACACAAAATTGATGTCATTCCAGTGACATTCCCATTCTTAGTGCAGCCCTGCAAACAGCTGCAGCAATGCAAATGGACAATGAACCATAGAGGCAAAGTAAGAAGAGATGGATGAGGAGCCAAGGGGCAGGACCTGCTTTGGTTAGCTTTGTTGCTCCAGAAAACGTTCATATAGTGTGTAGCCAATAAATAACCGTCAATCTGCATAGCTGTAAGGATAACCCCATAACCTGGGGCATACTGACTCCTAATAAACCCCATGCATTCTTTTCTCACTTTTTTTCACTGTAAATCTAGACCTTTCTCATCAATTTGGTCAAAACTGAGACCATGACTCTACAAGATGGTTTGAAGAATTCAGCAATAGATCAGTGTTCAAGTAGTACAAATTCACTAGGTAAAACCATATTTGTTCAAAAAATGTGAGATAATTTTTTCTTTGCCAGCAAAGGCACAATCTATGCTCCTGTGGACAGCATAAAACCAGCAAACATTTTTGTTTTCTGATTAATTACAAAAATTATCATTTAATTATGCTTAATCCAGATAAAATATACTGCTCTACTGATCTACAGCCCTGGAGGAAATAACCATTTCAGCCCCCATTTCTCTTATTTCTGACATCTCCCTGCAAGCTGGTGTGATATAATCTCTGAGAAGGACATTATAACAATGGTTCCTCCAGATCCCACCTTATCAGAAGGCATTAAAAAATAACCAAAATTTCCAGAGCAAAAACCAAATTAAAGAAGACTAGGAAGACCCTTCACCTTTTCTCCTCATTTCCTAAATTTAAGAGTTACTGACCTTGTAAAAGTGATAATGCAGTCAAAGTTCTCAATTTCTAACAAGTAGTTTTCTGATATCCTGAAGTATTTGACTGAAATCTTTCTTGTGAAATCTTACTTAAAAGCCAGATCTAATCTAACCCAATCACGAAGAGTGTCTCTAGAGTCAGCAGAAAGAAAAGGGCACCTCCAGAGGGCAACCCACCCTATAGACACTTCTGAGTACGGGACAGATCACCCTCCGGTTGTGCCTTCCTCTCATCACTCCCATTATAGGGCATGAATACAGCTTGCTTGAGTGGATATCTCATTTCTGGATGACTCAAGTTTGGTAATATGGATGCCAGTCTTTGTACCTAAAGGCTATGGAGGTTAATGGAAGTAAAGCAGAAAATAATGTGTAGATTTCATTTTGTTTCAAGTCTCTGGAAGGTTTAGACTGCCTCTTTTTCCCCAGCATAAATGGGATAACTGCTAGACCCCAATAAATGAAAACATTATGACAAAGCCATCCTACTCACTCCTTTCCCCCCTCTACACCTTTATAAGAACTGTGTACAGATGTAAGTAGTGCTCTGCTTAAGGAAGCAAATGCTGAAAGATGCTGAATACCTGCAACTTTGATACAACTCATCAGGTTAAATTCTGAGATCCTTATTCATGCAAATTTTAGTGTGCCAGATGCTGAGGAGTGCTGAATGGCTGCTCAGTGGGAGTTGTGGTTGCTCAGCACTTCCAAAAATTTGGCTCGTGAACTTCAGCCTGGACTTTGCTTATGGGAAAAGCAAGCTCAACCATCAGTCATGCAGGGTGTGCTTTCCTCCCTGCTTCATGAGCTAGCCTGGTGAAAATTCCTGGTGCTTATTGAGAGCATAATCTGATGTCACTCTGCACCACAAGGGAAAATATAAATCAAAGTGTAAGTATTCATCACTCTCTCAGCATTGGCCTAATGTGATTAATGTAATCTGAGGTAAACACTTTAGTTATTCCTTATTACTGTTAGCGACACAAGTCAAGGGTTGGGACTTGTTATTCTAGGTAATGTGAAAAACAGCTCTACCCATGAGATCTCCAAGACTAAGATAAAGCTCGAGTAGAAGCTTGACAACAGTTACCTAATAGCAATGGATAGACACAACGAAGTGTTGAATCTGAACCATCTGAAAGGCATGTGGCAAGGGCTGTGCCGTGCTCAGCAGAAAGCTTTTCTCTGGCAGCAGAGCAGGGCTGCAGTAATAGGGAAAGCGAGATGATCTGAGATGAGATTGCAAGGACCTGCAGAGGGGCTGGATACCCTAATCCTATTGACACTGCTTCTCAATTGACAATTGCCCAATTGACACTGAGCCCGACTTCTGCTTTCTACCTTTCAGAATCACTTCCTAGTTCAAAGAGGTTGTTTTCTGTAGAAGTCTGCAGCTTTGTGTCACGCAATCTCAGAACAGTGTATAACTCTGAGTTGTGTGGGCTGCAGTTGGAAGGGAGGAACTGACTTAATGTGGACAGAGTTGCTCCTGGCACCTTTTGATGGTCTCTTGCCTCACATGAGGATAGGGTACCTTAGTCACTGTATGACTCAGAGCACAAATACTAAAGTGTCACAGGTGTGAAAATGCAAGTCTAAAAGGTGTCTGGGCATGATGGCAAATGATTGCTCTTGAGAAGACACATTGAAATATTGCAGACTGGCAGCCTGCTGAGTCCAGCAAGGTGCAGGGAGTAAATGCTTCATCCAGCCAAACCCAGTGGGAATATGTTGGAGCTCTGACATTGTTTTGCTGACACAGGAAGATGTCATCACAGCAGAATATGAAGGAGTTAACACCTTATGAAATGCAGATTTGGCAGTGATGCAGACAAAGATTGTTTTGTTTGAAATGCAGTACCAGCAGAGTTGGTTAACAAGGCAATGCAGTCATCTAGCCAGTCTAAGTCATTACGTTGTGATTTTTGTCTTCTTACACGTTAGGTCCAAATTCTATGAAACAAGCTACTTACTTAACCTTAAGTTCATACATTTGCTTCAGAGTTAACCTTAGTTTAATGTCTACTTCTGGATAGTAGCTGGTTGGAACAGCAAGTGGAAGTGCTAAAGGAATCCCATCTTGCACAGGCAGAGAAACTATGAGGTACCACTGTGGTTTTAAGTAAAAAAAATACAAGCAATTCTTTATTAAACCTCTAGCCAGTCCTATTCCTTTGAAGAGTGAGAAGTGAGGCAGGCTGTCCCATGCCTCCTTACATGCACTAGTGAAGGCTCATTGCACAAAACTGCACAACCAATTTCAAACCAATTCTTGGCTAGTTCAGGCAAAAGTCCTTCCAAAAAAAAAGAGGCAAATTTTCAACAGAGGTCTAATAGGACACCTACACTGCTGTACCCCAGTATCGATCAAGATATGTGATATATACCCCAGGATCGAGAGAGCACAGGATCTCTTATAACTCAAAGCCTAGCCATGTATTTAATGCTGATACCTGGATTTTGTAATCAGGTTGAAAGGTTTGCATTCATTCAGCGCTTTCCAGTGCTGAGGGGCAGATCTTCTATAATCAGGACTCAATTAACTACCTGCCTTTTCAGCTGAAGATCTATCGCCATGGGCCCAAAACTTTTGCATAAGCTTGGGAGACAGCCCTTCTCACTAACGTTGCTGAAAATGGACTTTGGTATTCAAATAGGCAGCTATTTCTCCCAGGTTTTTGATCATGCTTGTGCACTTATTAAAATGCATTATAAAGTTAGCAAGCAAAAGCTATATTCTTCTCCAAGATCCTTGTCCATAAAAATCCTTTCTGAGCCATGTATTTTGCAACAAATAGCAGTGAGTGCCTTGCTTTGAAAACATGAATCAAAGTAAAAGGTTAGTCTATATTTCATACATTTTCTCAGGTAGCATTTCATTGGAACAAGTAGGGTTATTCCAGTCTAAAGCAACTGAGGATCTGCATCTAAAAAAGGAGCTGTGAACTCTAATTGCATATAAAGAAATAGGGAGCTATGTTTTTCATACCTCCATGCAGTCTTTTTTGTTAGTGTCATGACACTTGAATAGGTAGTAACTGGAATGAAGCCCAGTAGCAAATTTATACTTAACATGCCATTAGTTCTTACTAATTCCTGTGGTACACTCTAACATTAAACACTTACAGAAATGCTTCAGAAAGTCATCCATCCCGTGCTTCAGTTCCTCACAAGCATCCTTGCTTCATTGTTTGTTCCTGGATATCTCTGTTAGCATCACTCCTTTGGTAACTTCCATTTAGGACAATATTATATAGATTGAGACATGTTAAAATTCAGAGGACACCACTCTCATTTTCCCTATATCAAGTAGTATCTTGACATCAAATAATTCTCCTAAGATCATGATAAAGTTCCCAAATGAAGGTGAAATGCTGCACAGAGAAGGCTAGCAGTATGGCAATTTTAATATTAACAATGTACAATAATTTATGTGGATACCTAGGAATATAAAGAAGGGGAAAAATTCCTGTATATTGCAAGTTAAATAGTGGTTTTAATAATGAAGACACAAGGTATCCCTTAGCTACCAAATCACCCATTTTTACATGTTTTATCTTTAATAGGATTTCAGATGCTGTCACAAATCAGTCTTCGTTCTCTGCCAAAGGGATCTGAAAACACTGGAATAGTAAAATATTTCTGCATATTATATTGGTCTGTTAAATATTCAGCTAATTTTCAAAATAGTAATAATTGCTGTGATTAGCAGTTACAGCATATTGTGTCTAGATTCCTTTTTTTACTGTAAGCATAGGATGCCTGTGCAAATAAAACCAGAATTTGCCCTGGAATATAAGCAGAAGCTTTTATTTCTGTATTATTTATTTCCTATTCTTGGGCTGAGTGAAATTGAAGTGAAATAAATACTAAAAGACTTTAAAGAAAAAAAGAAAAGATAAAAGCCACCACATCCAAGGCAGATTTCATGACAGCAGAACAAGGATCACTTTGAGTGGCAATGCACTGACAATAACTTTTGGCTTTGGTCCATATCAATCTGGAGGCCCAGCTATGCAAGCCAAGCTGGCTCTGGATCACTTCTAAGCAAGCAGTTATCACCGTCAGTGCAATAATATTCCAGAAGTCCAAATCAGGATTAAGCCCTTTACATAGCTGTGACACAGCTCACCTGGTGTAAGCCTCCCTCTTCCATTGTCTGTGGCAAAAGTCCTTCTGACTTCTCTGGCATTAGAAGTCTTTCTGGCCTCCCCAGATTTTCATGCTTCCCGCCTTTCCTCCTCTTTCCCACTTCATTCTGGTTTTCTGCATGTCGTGAAATCTTAAGGATTTTAATGCAATTCCTCTTTTCCTTTTCCGTTTGTCAACCTTTCCTTCCTTTACAGGCTGGTTCTGAACCATCCCCTCAAGGACAAGTGGAGGAAACTCCCGTGAGCAATGAGAGAGATGACGAGCCGGCTCGTCATATCTTCTCCTTCTCCTGGTTGAACTCATTGACTGAATGATGACTCACTCCGGCTGGCTTCTGGTGTGCTTCTCCTCGGAAGGACCACAAGCGCCCGCAGCCTGGCTGCAGTCAGCAAAGAAACTGCCCTGGAAAGGGGCATCCAAGAGGGTTTTGTTCCCAGGAACTCAGTTGGCCTCCATGTTGTACCCAGCCCTTGAGATGACAGTCCTGAGAGGGATGGGGA
The DNA here is from genome assembly GCF_963264785.1 of Psittacula echo. Taxonomy (NCBI): domain Eukaryota; kingdom Metazoa; phylum Chordata; class Aves; order Psittaciformes; family Psittacidae; genus Psittacula; species Psittacula echo. Next base: position 124,844,037 of record NC_137737.1, read on the forward strand.
CATGGGGACAAATTACTATGCTGTATTGTACTCAGAGTGTTTTTCAATAATTTCTTGTTTCCAAGGGGAAAACAGCATCACTTCAGCTGTAGGCTGAGCACTGCTAGTGTTTTGTTACTCACTTTTTGGCACGTCCCTGTGTAGGTGTAAATGCTTCACCACTGTTAGCTAAAATGCTGGTATGAGATTCACTACCAATTCCACTTACCAAAACAGTGTTTCTCCTCAGTACCCTCCTGCATCCCCACTCATCGGTGCTCTGGTGACTTCAGTAACACTATCACACCCTTGGCAGCCTCAAGCCAGGGTTGTGTCTGAGCTTATCCCTGCAGCCACTTGTATTCCCACAGCACTGGTGCCTCCCCACCTGCGGAGGTTGAAACAGGATGGGAGAGAGAAACTGCCATTTCTCCCTTCCCACTTGCTCTTCCTGCTGAGCCACCACAGACAACCCTCCCATAGAGGTAGGGAAGGTGCCCAGCAGCAGGGATGAGGAAGGTGCACATGCTGAAAACACTGGCCAAGCCTCTGCACATGACTGCAGAACACAGCTCTGAGCATGTGGGGCAGATGCTAGAGTGCTGCCCACATCTGTCCAGCCATAATGTGTCTGCATTTTCTCAGTCATCCGTGTGTGTCAGAAAACAGACATGTTCTTGCACGAAACCAGAATGGGATGAGGTGGTCACAGGTTTAATTTGAAGGCCCCATGATGAGCTGTAAAAAAGGCAAATGCCAAATGTCCTGTTCTGCGTGCATGGCAGGTGCTGAGCCGCCTAATGAAATCAAATTCATGTTTTAAAAACTCTACAAGTTGTACTGAAGGTGACACTCTGCAAGTATTGTCATTGGGGACAGGGTGTCAGCACTCAGTAGTGATTAAGAGAGACTGGCAAGTTGCTGGGAGTCCTTGGTGCCATAGGGGACCAGGTGTCAAGCTCTGCACTAGGGTTACGCATAGATCTTTCTGGGAGTCCAGAGCCTGGCTTTCAACACACCGTTTGGGCAGGGGATTGTGTGGGGCCATAGGCCTGTGCTGAGCTCCAGCAGGACTGGTAAGGTGGTGGTACAGACCCCAGGCAGGTTAGCAGGCTGTGAGGGGTCAGCCGCAGGCCTGGCCACTCCTCGCTGCCAGGCTGAGCCACCTCAGCCTTCACTGGTATCTGTGTTGCCTGGAAAATGCTCGTGTGTGGGTTTTGGAGAGCTGCACAGGCGAGCTCCCTGCAAAGCTTTGGAACTTGCACAGCCACCATCACCTCATTGCTCTGGCTGCTGGAGCGGCTTTTGCTGGGATTTGGTTTGTCGTGAGGGATTTTCTGGAAAATCTGGAGGACTTTCCCCAGTTCCTCCGGGGAAGCGTCTTCATAAGCACTGCCACCTCCCCAGTGCCCCTGGGAGGGACCCAGCTTGGATACCGCCGCCAGGACGGGAGGAGTTGAAGTGGGGAAGAACCTGCCTTTTTGGGGTGCGGGGAGGACGAGCAGAGCCAGACCGAGAACACAACAGAGAGGCCGGAGCTCACGTTTTCTCACCGCTACACTCTGGCGGGAGGAGAGTGCCCAACCCCGGCCGCAGCGGCAGGAGCCGGGAAGCCCCTAGGGGTGAATCGGCAGGGCTGGGTGCACCCATCGGCCTCCGAGCCCCCCGTTTCCCCCCGGTCCCCGGGAGCAGCCTGTGCCGAGGACTGCGGGGCCCGGGGCCGGCGGCACGTCGGGGCGCGCAGCTGGACAGCCCGCGGGGACGGGGGCTCCCGGGGCGGGGAGAGGAAATGCGTCCCCGGGGGGGATTTAGGGCTCCCAGCGGCTTCGGGTGACAGCGGCCGTGGGTGCCCCCCTTCCCCCGTTCTCCCCGCCCCGGTAAGCGCTGAGGGAGGCGGAGCAGCCCTCGGGCGTCCAGGCAAGAAAGTCTATCAAACCATCTTTACTTTGCAGCTTTTATTAAAAATATAAATATTAAACATTCTCTTACACAACCAAATCGACCGAGCGCTGAAAAGATGTTTTATTGTGAAAATGTTTACAGGAAAAAAAAGTGGATTTAAAGTAGCTTACAGAGATTCCCCCTCCCACCTCCCTGCCCCCAGCAGAAAAGTTATCTGTCTTCTTGGCACCATTTCTTCCAATGCTCACACATCCCTACGTAGCGATGGCACTAGAATAACTGGGAAATGGAGAAATAAATAAAGGTAGGGGAGGTTACGAGCGACACTCGTGTTTCTGCACTTGGTACACGGTTGTGCATGCTAGTCAAGGGACAGAGGCTGTTCGGAGTACACCCTTCTAGGTTTAAAGCTATATAAAAATAAAGAGATGACATCAGAGCAGCACTATGGTACATCGGACGGTGTAATTATTCTTGTGCTAACTGCGGAATCTCTTTGGCAAGGCGGGGAGGGGCCGCTTCATTTCCCGATTATCTCCATCAGTTTCCTGTTGCTGTGAGCCTGCTGCGCTAGCTGCTCGGCTCGGGCCATCTCCAAGACTTCTCGCAGGAGGTGGAAAGTCAGATCCAGAGAAATAGGGGGCTCCTCGGATCGCTTCTCCCTCTCCACGGCCTCGCTCTCTACTTCGCCCTCCTCGGGGCTGCCCAGCGAGCGCTCGGGCAGCTGCTGCAGCTGTTGCACCGCTGCCCGGAAAAAGTTGCTGGCGGCGGCTTCTGGCTGTAGGTGGCTGGCGCTGCTGGAGGAGGCGGAGAAAGAGCCAACGGGTCTCTTGTTGAGGTTGCCCAGCCGCAGGAAATACTCTTCTCCCATGCGGAGCAGGACGGGCAGAGTTTGCTGCTGCTGCTGTTGCTGCTGCTGCTGGAAGAAATCTGGCTGGTGCAGAGCCCCGTGGGCGGCTACCGGGTTCTTGCTGAGGGCTCTGCACTCCTGGCAGGGCAGGAGGGCTACCAGCAGGATTCCCGTGGACACCAGCAGCGGGATCTTCATGGTCGGGGCCCAAACCTGCGGGACACACGAGGGACCGGGGACGGCGTTACACAGCCGAGCACCGGCGGACGGGAGGGCAGCGCGGGGCCGGCCGCTGTCCCGGTGCTGAAACTCATCCCTCCGCGCCCCTCTGCGCCCCTCCGCGCGCAGCACACCGCTGCCCGGGAGTGCTCAGCCCGGGAGTGCTCTGCCCCCGCCGTCGATGCGGCCGCCCCTTCCCTCCCTTCCCGCCGAACAGCTCCGGGCTCCCGCGGACCAGGCAGTGCTGAGCCCCTGCAAGGAGAACCGAACCGACGACTCTTCACCCGTCCGGGGCGGGGTGCCTGCGGCGGGGTGGCTCTCCCCAGCAGCCGCGGGGTGCGAGCGCCCGGCTCCCCCTCGCCTACCAGCTCCCCGCCCGGCCGGGGGAGCTCCCGCCTCCCTCGGGACGCAGCGCTCAGCCCCACGCAGCGCAGTGCATCCAGCTCCGCGCCCAGGCGCAGCCCCGCACCTACCTGGGGCTGCGACGGCGGCAGGGCAGGTGGCGGGACTCGGAGGTGCCCGGTGTCCCTTCCTCTCACTCTTCCTCAGAGCCGGCTCCTGGCGAACTTGGGATCAGATTTGGTCCTAATCAGAGCCGGGGCGCGGGATTTTTATAGCTTAGACCCTCTCCTGGAATCACGCAGAACTTGCCTAATAAGCTGACGCTCTCCTGACAGCCCGATTGCGTGCCCCGATCCACTGCTGAATAAATCATGGGGGCCCGTCGGAGCGGCGATGGGCCGAGTTTCGCTATCGCAACCCCAAATCTCACGTCCAATTATATCAACAGATATTTATCGCCTCTGCAGTGACGTCAGCCGGGCCGGGGGCCGGGGAGAAGGGTGGCCCCCCCACACCCCATTGACAAAAATACTTGAATGAGATTGCCTAGCGGGCGCGTACTATGAGAGGTCACTCCGGGGAAACTTTCCACTAGCGGCCGGCCCGCGGCGGGAGACCCGCCCCGCCCAGGACAGGGCTGCTGCCCCGGGCCGTCTATTTCCCCCATCCGCGGTCCTCCTCGGCTGCGGCCGGCCGGCGCGGGAAGCTCCGCGGGGCTCGGGGTTTGCGTGCATCCCGTCTCTGCTCCGCGCCCGGGTTTGGGCAGTGCTTCCCCTGCAGGGCGGGCAGGACCGCGGCCGATCCCCGCGGGCAGGGCAGGTGCCGGCGCTGGTGCCGGTGCCGGGAAGGACTCGCCGCACCGAAGACACCGCCACGTTGCAGGGGCTGCCCGAGACCCCGCCAGCTGGAGGGGTGTGGAACGCCGCTGGGCACGGCAGGGAGGGCAGAGGGCGTCGACCCGAGAGCACCTGCCGGGGCAGGGACTGCAGCCCGAGCAGCGCTGCGCCCGCTCCTCCTCCCTTGCCACCTCCGACACCGCCGCCTGCTCCTCCCGGCCCTGCCTCCGCCGCCAGCTCCCGCTCCCTCGCTCTGGCCCTCGCTTCTCTCCATTGCATTCCCACTTCCTGCATGGAGGCAGCAGCTGCTGTTCTTCCCCCTCCTCGACTACACGAGCTGCTCTTCCTCACCTTTTCAACCCCACACCGGTGTGTTTCCCTGTTTGTCCCCCTCAACTAAGGCCCCACCCTCCATGGTGTCCTAATCTCAGGTTCAGCTCCCTTTGAAGTGTTCTCTCGTTTCCACTATGTCTGCAGGCTCCAGACCACAGCCCAGCGTATCTCCAGCTGGGCTGTTTATCCACTGATCTTCTCTTCCAGGAGGTAGCGCTGCCCATAGAAATAACTTCTGCCCAACACCCATTCAATGAGTAATGTGTGTTCTTCCATATTTTGCATCCCACTGCATCTCAGTCCTGCCTCTCCACTGCCTCGGTTGCAACATCAATCATGTCGTTCCCTTTAAATTCGAAAATTTACCATAAACCCAACTGTTTCATCCTGCATGGACTGTAAATGCTCAGGGTCATGCATTTGCTTGTCTCCCATCACAGTGGGGAGCTGCAAAAGGCCATAGAAAGTGGTCATATGCTATTGATGCTAAATTGGCAATGAATATGAAATCAATTTCCTTAATAAAATAACATATATTAAGTTCAAACAACTTAATAGATGAGGCTGGCCACAGCCCAAATCTGAGCATCTCCTTAGGGATGCTATACACTTTAATTTTTGTTGTACCTACCTCCAGCCTTGGATGCTGTTGGTGAAGTGCCAAAGAATCAGATCTTGTGCATCATAAAGAAACAGATGGTAAAACAAGTAGTAATACCAGAGATTTATCTCTGCATCACCTCTACTAGCTCAGGCATTCATGAACTGAAATGCGTATTACAACAAAAACAGAACAGAATATATTGTGTAGATAGTTGCACCAGAAGCTATTTGTATGCTTTTAAAGCATGTCAGCAGGGCTTTCAGTGAGAACAAGAGATTCAAAGAAACAGAAGCTAAGTTCAAACAGTTGATGGAAAATGTAAGAGGTACTTACTAAACTCAACCCCTCCAGATGTGCTCTGGGGTGGGTTTTATCACAGTGTCTCCATTTTTAGGTTTAATATACCTTTTAAAGACATGAAACCTCTTAAAATAATGTGATCATAAAGATAAAGAAGGAAGCATTTTGATCCAAATACACTTTTTTTAGTGTCGTGGGTGAGATCTGAATAAGGCATAGAGCTGCATCTCTCCAAAAGATTGATGCCAGTGAGAACTGGCTCAGATTATTTTATGTCTTCAATCATTTACAATATTATTTAGGTCCCTTTAGGCAGACAGTTTTGTCCCTTGAAGAAACCTGAGGAAAGCAAATACAGCATAGGAGCGAGCTAGGAGAACTCCTGCAGTTTTCACAGGAGCTGTACAACCTGCCAGGTTCTTCTCCCCTTTTTTCCTGACCCCCGGCTCTGAGCAGGGTCTGCAGTGTCTCACACATGCTGGTTTCTAATCCATCATGGTCATATTACCACACTTTGCCCATAGATCCTGAGTGATGTGTGATAGGGCTTGCAACAATTTAAATGCAGGGAAGACTGTGAGACATTTGGATGCCTTGATAATGGGGAATATAAAATATCAGAGATTCTCAACACGAAAAGTACTTCCCTTAGCATTTCAATACAGAATTGACTGTCTAGGAACATGGAAGTCGTTTCTCCAGAGTCATCACCAGTTTCTGATTGAAATCTCAGCTGTCACTCCTGATGGAGATTTCAACAGAAGAAACCTTGGGTTCCCACCAGGGGGGTGAGAGACAGGGCAGGTGCCAGGTATATCTGGATTAGAGTTTGATGCTTAGTGATAGCATATGAGACTAGCACCCCTTCATTAAGGAAGGTATTCCTGTTTGAGTCACTCTGCAAACATCAGGGGCAAACAGAATTTTCCCAGTGAATCAGAAAATAACATTGTCTAGGAAAAAAAGTGCCAGTGAGGCCCATCTCCTCTCTGCTGGCTCAGGTTGGGGGCACCTGCCCTTTAACCTTAGCGATCTCAAACTCAGGCGCCTAGTGAAAGGCAATTATAGCTACTCCGAGATAGCTAATGGAAAGCAAAGGCATGCCCAGGGCATGATACATCCCATCACAAAATAGTACCTTCAGGCTTCTGGAGAAGCTCACCTCATTCCCTTGTCTATAAAGGGAGTGCAGACAACTACCTACTAGATGCTCACTGAATTTTTAGATAGCTAATGTGAGGCAAGAAGAATCCCCTCCTCACTGACTGACCTTAGCAGAGAGATCACAGGGTTCTAAATATAGTAATGCAGAAGTGATGATGTTAAACTGAGGGCATGGCTCTTACCCCAGGTATTTTGAAGATGTCCAACTACAAACATGTAAGAACACATGATAGATGTAGATCAGCTTTCCACCACAGTACGATATTTCATTGCCCCACCAGCCTTTGTCAGAAGGTGGTAGGGATTTCTGGCATTGTGTTCATCAAATATTTCCACATCATCTCAGATGACCACTTCATGTGATCATCATCACTACCGGATCCCTGTGATCAGCTCTCTAGCATGCTATCTTACAGTCTGTGACTATTTCAGGTGAATTCATTGCGCTTCGCCCACTCTGAGGTGCCAGCAATCATGCACTGGCACATGTATACATTACATTTCCATTTCACTTTTTGGTACTCCTGACACTAAGATTATGATCATAAAATCATAGAATCATGGAATGGTTTGGGTTGGAAGGGAGCTTCAAAGCTCATGTAGTCCAACCCCTCTGCAATGAGCAGAGGCATCTTCAACTAGATCAGGGTGCCCAGAGCCACATCCAGCCTGGCCTTAAATGTCTCCAGGGATGGTGCATTCACCACCTCTGATGGTCCTAAATGTTATGGATTAAAGGGCAATATAGAGAAAAAGAAAAAAAAAGAAAATCAGGGTATCTTGCTATGCCTGAAGGTGACGATAAGTCATTTTAAGAACAAAATACGCTTGCCTATTATCCCTCAGCAGACTGAATTTGCTAGAATAATTGTAGAGAGCCTTAATTAAAGTGAGTTATAAAAAATCAGTAACAATAAATCAGTTACATTAAAAAGAGCACGTTCTAGGTTGGGACAAAGAACAAAACTGACAGGGAGATCAGATATCTGCCCTTTCCTATGAACCCAGAAATCTTCAAAACTCTCCCATTCAGTTTTAATTTCTCTTTCAATTTTTCAGTTACCTCCCTCCAGGAAGGAAGGGACATGCTCCTGTCACAGGAATTTTCTGTGGCACATCTCACCGTTACAGCAGAGCTCCACCTATAACTTGGAACACGTTTTCCTACAGTCCAGTGAGAGGGAGAGGAAAGCACCTTCATTTCCCAGACTTTCCAGTGGGGAAATACAATATGAGATGGTGAAGAGATTTACTCAGTATTCCTCAGGGATTTGTGTACAAGGCAGGAGTGAATCTTGCATTTTCCAAGATCAAGTTCATAAGCTCAGCTAGAGGACCATTTTAATTCATGACTTAACGTTCACACTCTTGACCCCAGATGTCTGACCTCAAGACACACTTTTATGGGCCGGGGGTACCAGCAAAAGGAAAAATTTCTCAGGAATATCCTCTGGGTTCCACTGTGTCTGGGAAGAACACAGCCGTTTGCAGTGGCTCATGCATGGGTGGATTTGCAGGGATGGTTTTCCTCCCAGAGCCCGATCCCCAGCTGAGCAGAGGCCAGGACACACTGCTCAGGAATCTCAAGCACGAATCTTCTGCCCCAGTAAAAGCCTTACCCATGCTCAAAGCTGTGCACATGCAGAGGGTTATTCCCACCAGCACGTGTAACACAGCGAGGAGCTGCACCTGTACCCTCCTGCACATCACCAAAAAGCGCTTCTGGAGGCCTCACAGCCTCAATCTCTTCCTTCTGAGCAGCAAAGGGAAGGCTGGAAGAAGCGTGCAGGCAGCAAGGGCTATGCCTCTCTCCTCCTGACAGCTCTCATCCAGGGAGGCAACAGCTGACCTTTATATTTACCTCACAAGACTTGTCAGTTGCTATTCTTGCTCTCAAATATGGGCTTGAGAAGGCTGAGCGGGTATGTGTGAGAGTCCTCTATGCCGTTAATGATAATGCTGGAGGAACTAACCTCACAGTTATTGGTAACAACAAGGAAATCCATCAAACAAGCACTGTCTGAGAGCTCCAAGCGATCAGTACTTCTGGCTGTCTTGGTGTCTGGGTACATTTGGAACCTCTAAAGTTGTAGCCATGTTACAAGCATGGGGAAACTGTGCTGCTGGGGTGCTGGATCTGAGCATCACTATGAAAACCAAGAGAAACACACAGCTCGGCTGGTGTGGCATTTTCCAGCATCCAGGCAGAAGCAATTTTAGCAAATTCCTGGGGCTATGTTTTTCCAGTGCCCAACCTACAACTGCCCTGGAGTAGAAGATATGTGAACAAGTGCTGGAGTTTGAATTTGCAGACAGTGAAACCCTCACTCAGTTGCAAAACATCCACAGCATGTGTTTGTTGTGAACCAGGATTTCCTTCGTAAGACACGTGATACATTTACATGTAAGAGCAACATGAGACCGAGAAATTAAAACTGAGTAGAGAGGGGAAACTATCAGCACAGTTTAAGGGAGGTTTGTGATACCAAGGGCAACTCCTGCTCCTGGAATCCTGTTACAACCTCAACTGTTGCTAGAAAAGTTTAGCCTTCAAGCTTAAAGACGTCAGCCAGCTACATCATCAGAGAATCCCCAAATAAACACCATAAGAGCTGAGCATGTAACCTTCTTCAAACATCTCATGATTCTGAAACCGATCTCCACATCTGGGGGAGAAGCAGATGGGGGCAGCACAATTTTGGAATACTTGAGGTTAGAGATGTTGCAACTGCCTTCTCATTCCTTTCAAGTGAAGAAGTATGGAAAGAAGTACAAACACACTATCTGTCTTGAATGGCTGGGCAACAGGCTATATATAGAATCTGCTCTGTCCTACTTAAGTTATGACTAATGCTAAACAATTAGAAATTCAGATGTCTGCATATTTGAAGGGGCAAACATCTCTAATGCACCATTTGTTGTTCATTAAAAAATGGAAGAATCAAAGTTTCTCTAAGCTCCAACTAGGCTGCACTTAACAGGTGCATGTTGCTGGAAGTGGAGCCCCATGAGACTAATTGCAAGGGATAATGAACAAGATGAGGCACTTCTTGGAAAAAAAGATTGTTATCTTTATGACCAGACTGATGCCAAAGCCTGCAAATTCTTTAGGGAGGAGGCTTTCTTTTTTGTTCCATGCCTGCCTGGTGTCTAGTACAGCAGAACCCTAGTCTGTGACTAGGAATCCTAAGTGCTACTGCAATTCAAGTGGTACATTATAGTAAATAGTACTATTAAATTAGCTGGGAACATGAAGGTGGTTTCTGTTACTGCAAAGCATTTACTTAATGAATTTACTCACTGGATGGTTTCTTTCAGCTCTCTTTTGTCATTACATCACGTAACACTGTAACGACAAGGGCTACAGAGGTGCTGCCACAATACACATCATCATATATTATTCTTTTTGAAAAAGAGGAAGATTTTAGTCTGGAAGAAAATATTGACTTTATTCTTCACTCCTGATGCTGGGAGAACAAAAGTGAATAGCAATGGAAGTATTGTAGCTGCTTCTCTATAACTTCAAGCATACAGTAAACTTAGAAACAGACACGTCTTTGGCTTGAGGATCTAATTAAAAACCCCTTTATTCCAGGTTAGTAGATACGAAAATCGACTAATACAGACTATGAATATTCCTATTTTTATTTCTCCTTTAAGAGGAAACAGCATTGCCAGTGGCCTGACAGCAGGCCACTTGATAAGAAAAAGATCTCAAAATGCTTTGCAAATATTACCATTGAAGTTAATGAATAGCCATATATAACTAATTTTGTTTAGCACTGAAATGCATTCTGTACTTAAGATAGCCCAACACCACACAGAATCAAGGCCCACAGACTGTGCTAAAACTAGCACCAGTACATGTGTATGAATACTGCATCCAAACAAGGCTGAAGGATGGGGGTGTTACAGGCAAGCCTACCTCATGTAATGAGCTCAAAGATGCTTGGACTACCCAAGCCTTCATCATGCTTTTCCAGCAATTCAATGGCCCAACTCATGTAAGAGTCTTGCTGAGAGATGGTGGCTCCTTGCTTTTCCTTTCAAGAGCACATGGATTTGGAGCAGCACTAGCTCAGTGTTCTCTTACTGTGCTTTGTTGTACATGACCTTGGATTGACAGTTAAACTGAAACTTCGCTAAAACCATCTGGGCCAAGAGCTCCTCAGCTCTTCATCTCTGGTGTAAGCTGTCTCATCCGGATGTAGTTTTTACTAAATGACAGACAAAGGATGAGATTTTAGGAGTGAATAACTAGAGCAGAGACCCATAGGGTGGCCCCAAAGACATTAGGAGGTACAAGTTCAGAGCTCCTCCTAGGATGTTTCAGATGGGAGAAGACAGCTGCTACCAGAGGGGCCAAAGCTTTTTTTAAACTTAAAAAATAACATCAGAACTGCAATCAGTAAATAAAGCCTAATTTTAGGCAGTAGTCGAGTTGATAGTGTCGCTTTTGAGGCAGCCACATATATGGGCATACAATGGTTGGGAGTGTCCCTATAAGGCTTTTTCAGTTCCCTTAGTGAAGGCTGTGTGAAATATAATTTTAGAGCAACCAAATTTAAGGTGTTAACAGTGAGTGCCATTGACCTTTGGATGATGCTGTAAGACAGCAACGTGAATAATAATAAAATCCCTAAGGTTGTCTCTCTTCAGTTTCCTACGAGTATGTTGTGCTCAGGGAAGATTTTAAAGATCCTTGGCTAAACCAGATAGCTCTTCTGAGGCTCCAAGGGATGCCACACCACAAAGTCTGCTCAGGAATGTTGCCAGGAATGTCGAGAAGCACATCTAGTAAAAGGGTTGACACAAAAGCACTTAGAGCTTAGTCAAAATTGCTCTTAGGCTTGAGAGACAGAAAGGTCTCTCTCTCTGCTAGTAGGAGAAGGAAGAGGGTCCCTGGGTGTAATGTGGGGAGTATATCTCAGTCCTCACTTGTCCTACCTGTATTAATGATCCTAAGGGGGGAAAGGTACTAGTTTCGACTCAGAGGGGATAAAGATGTGCATCCTGAGATCTAGGATTTTGACACTGACTGTAATTAAACTTGTCTTGGCCCCAAACTGAAAAGCACACACTTTCCTCCTATTTGTCTTGGCAGATCTTTTGGCAGAGCTGTGTGATGGAGGCTGGCTGACTGTTGCAGAACAGGAACGGAAAGGAGATGCCAATAACAGGAAACTGGTGAACTGGAAAGAAGGGCAGTGGTAAATGAACTGGCTTCTACATGGCAATAGGTGATTGAACTGCACAGTCATGTCTTTATCATGTCAGCAAGAACAAAGACAGTAGGTACACATGTGACTCAAGACACCCTCTAATTTTACTACTACAGTTCCTGTGCCTAAGAAGAGGAATTTCTGTCTGGATCCTTTTGCTTATTTCTATTAACAAACCAACCTCACATTGAAGAAACGAGCAAGAAGGAATATTGTGCATTTCACAGTCAACCAACATTCCGGCATAGGTCTATCTAGACCCAGGAAACACTCAAGTATGTCCTTCAGGGAGCAAGGAAAAGAGGTATTAATCCACTCTGAGAGTGAAGGAATTGTGGCATGTTTTTCTTGTTATAGTTAGGAACTCTGTCTCTTGGCATAGGCAGGGGACTATCCTCCCTCCTTCAGCTGCTGAGCAACATTTGAGGACACACTCCTAATAAACAACATGCCCTAGATACCCAGCTAAGGGGTAAATATCCCAGTTTTGGCCCCTCACTTCATTTCAAAAAATGAGGTACATGTTAATCCCTTACAAATCTGTTAGAGTCAGCAACAAACAGAGCAAAAGCCTGCTGGTGGAAAACAAGGCATTACTTCACTCTTCCTTTGTGGAGAATGAAAACAAAGTCCCAGTTTGGGATCAAGGCCAGGTTTGAAATCTTGCACCATCCTAAAGTGCAACCTTGTCTCTCTGCATGATTCTGCTTGAGGTACTACATGGAGCTTGAGGCAGAGCTGCCTCATGCTCTAAAGAGCAAACGCCATAGCTTAAGTATCTTCACACGCTATCTGTCATTATGACTGGAGCCACAAGGAATAAGTTTTCCATCTGTGTGTTTCCACCACAGCACCACAGAGTCCCTATTCAGCTTGACTTCTGTCTTCTAAGAATTGGACATGGGTGATGCCAACTGCAGAGGAGTCACAGACAATAATCTGGTGAATCTTCATATCTATTGACACCTACTGATAACCTGTCTCTGTTCATTCATTACCAAACCCAACTTATCTTTCAGCCTTCAGTTATGGCTAGGATGTAGCTTGATACAGACTAAGATGTTTTCAAGAATCTAAAGTGATATAAAACTTCCAGTGACTTCACTCTGAAGTCAACTGAGTTGTTGTGAACTCACAGCATGTATAACTCCTGCTGGCTTTGGAGAAATGAAGTAATATTTTGATAGCACAGTTTCAGATGGGGCACATACAGATTTTATACTTTAAATAACCTGGCCTTTTCCAGTTTGCCAAGCAGAACACCAGTATCACGTCGCTGCCCAGGATGCCAATCTCAGACTGTATCTCCCAACTGCACTCATCCTGACTTCCTTTTCACTTGGGAACTAACAGATGCCCCACTTACTAGCCATAAACTAGCTGTGTCTTCAACTGTACTAGCCTTCTGAGTGCTAAAGAAGTAACAGCTATTACAGTGCTTACCATACTTCACAAATACAGCACGGGTCTGCCATCCGTTTGTCTGAGCCTTCAGTCAAACAGCGTTCTCTGCCTCTTGCTCCATGTGCTAGGACCTGGTCACACAGCTCTGTGCACAGGGGCTCTGATGGGAAGAGGACTGGAGCTTAGGGACTTCATGATCCAGTGACAGGCTTTGTGTTTAATAGAATAGAAATTTAATAGAATAATATAGAATTTTCCTTCACAAATCTGCCTGAACAAAGACTGATCGAGAAGTGCTCTGTCTTATGAATATCTGCATTCAAAATAATCAAGCCCTATAACAAATCCTAATATGTAATGTGACTGCGATAAGAAAAAAGAGAACTTCAGTTATACAACCCAGCCATAAAACTGGTGATATCCTTCTTTTCCTAGGAAAGATAACTTTGCATGTGACATTGCTGCTCTTACACTGGAAAATCAAGGAATTGGTTTTATAATTGATTATGGAAGTCCTGATTCTTCCACAACATAGTCAATGCAAATGATCACCCAGAGCTCAGATTTCCAGTGGAAACAGAAGAAATTACAGCAGTGCTTTGTAAGGCTGATAGATTGCTTTTTGTCTCTAGGTCAGGAAATAACGCTTCTCTGAGAACAAGAGCAGAATGGAATGATCTTTATCCAAAAGTGCTCAGCTTCCTGATTCACCATTATTCATTTATTTAGCTTGAATCATTCCATACCTACAGGTGGGAACCAAGAGGTGGTGCTAGAACTCAGCTATCTTGTACCCAGCAAATGTCTATTCCACTTGGTTTTCAGGTGGAAAGGTGTAAAAGATGGCTGTCCTCACAATGCTTTATAGTATTTCCAAACCATGCTGTCTAGTCTCTCTCAGTTGTCTGTGCTGTTAGAAAGAGTATAACCTCTTTTATCGTTTCAGGAGATAACTGTTCTGGAAAGAAATCATCCATAGTTCTCCCTGCTTGCTTCCTAGAGTTCTTGAAACTGTTCACTCCTCCGCTACATCCAGAAGCACTCATTATCAATATAATGAGAACAACTACCTCAGATGCAAATATTCATGAGTTAATCTCATCTCATTGTTCCTAAATTGAGCACTAGAGCCACACACCACTATGCGTGAGTCAAATCATGCTTAAAACTAACGCCAGGCCTTTCACCAGTGACAAATCCCTACTTTGGGGATAAATTACTAGAAGCTTGCAGTGACAGTGAATGGCACTACATTTTGGGTTAAGGGCCTCAAGTGAAAAAACACCAGAGATACTTAACAGCACCATTGACAGGAGCATCTGCCATGGTTGAGGCTTTTCTTGCACTGTTCGTGTACGGCTGAACTTGGAAATCAGTCCCCTGGAGATTGCTCGCTTTATGCAGCCATCCTCAAAGGGAAATTTTGGTGCTGCCAGTGGATCTTTGAGCAAGAAGAGCAGGACATCTCTGCTGAGAGAACCACACATCAAGGTTTCAGTGGAAGTTTTACAACACAGATCTTGCCAAATCAAACTAAGCAGAGACCACCAGAGCTGTGAATAAATTTATATTACCAACTAACAGTACTTATCACTTGTTATCTTCACCACTCTTTAGCAACTGATTTTAAAAGGTCCCCAAAAAGAACCTTCCTTTTATAGATTACAGTGTGTTTCCTATATTTATGTCTATTAAAATCTGGGCAATTAAGCCTCCTTCATCAACTTTATTTATTCTACAAAAACAGCCCAGTAAAGACTGTTACTTCAGAATCAACAAGAGGTAGCTGATAAATTGTAGCATCATGATCAATGGTTATGGAATTTCTTGAAGAGCTCCTGAACAGTTAGATGACAGAGCACTTGAAGTGGAATATTTGTAAGCTGCTCATGAATAAACCTGGATTTATATCATCATAAAAAGAGCACACTGATATAACAAATTCAAATGCTAGGGTATTATGTAATTTGTCGTTATTATATTCTTATATAATTGGTATAACACCGCATTGTAATGCACTAGACCCATTTTCTTTGGAACAAATTAATGTAACAGCCACCTTCCATTTTGGGATAAACGTAAGCGTCGATTATAATACTCTAGGGAATCAGACAATAAACGATACTATTCTTTGTCCCAAAATGTGCACGCATCACCAATACAACCATACATCAGCACAAATAGCAGGGGAAGTTTATGGACATTGTTTTTGGGAGGCTCTCCATCTGAAAGAAGCTGAGAAGACTAAAGCTGCTGAGAAATAAAAGAAGAAAAGCTCATGACATGATCAGAGCAAGTTCTGGGCACACAGCTCCGAGTACTCAGTACTGCAAATCTGACCTGGCTCCTGCCAGTATTGGATCAAAAGTGCTGTAGCCACCTGGTGCAAAGTGCTGCTGGATCAGAATTCTTCAAAAGCAAGTTAATTTTGTACCAGCGGGGTTTGTGTTGCTCTGGGTATCATCTGTTCCCCCTAAAGCTGGCACAGAAGATGGAGGCAGTATAAATACCACAGCACGTGACGAGAGTAATTTGACAGAAATGGGAGCATATATTCATGCTCCAGCTGGATCGGTGGGTGATGTGGTGGTGAGCAGTTCTACCAGCAATGAATGTGGCATCACCACCAAAATGAGAGGGGACTTTCGGGCTAAGAACTGACTGAAAAACAAGTCCAAACAATTATCTTTTGTTGCTTGATTCTTTCACCAAGGTTTTGACAAACACCATTTTGTCAGCTTTTATCTTTCAGTGGCTATGGACTCATGTCCAAACGGGGAACAATAGTACATTTAGACAACTACAGAATATTTTGCTTAAAATAGCCCATTTGGCAACATATACCCAAGTTTCATAATAAAACAGCAATAGCATAGTTATTTAGCATTTTTAATGAACTGAGAAGACCAATGCATTTCAAACGAGACACAAACCAGCAGATAAAGTGTTTTGAGCTCTCATGGTCCCTCTCTGCCAAAGAACACAAATAAAACTATATCACAAGATTGAAGATTATTTCTTTCCTTTTCTTCCTCCCTAAATCAATTCTGTTACCAAGCTATGTCCTAAAGACCTTATCCAGATATTACTTACTTCAGTGGAACATGTTTCACCATTTAGGGCTTGCCCATGGCTCAGTGCAGACAGTTGGTAGATGTGTTTATCCTTTAGGAAATACCTGGAGCAAGCATTTCCAGGTGGGTTCTCTCATTAGCAATTGATGAACACTTGCTAATGCAGTATCACAGGAATTACCACCACCAGAAAGAGCACTTAGAGTGACCTACAGGCAGCTTTGTAGTCCTCAGTCTTTCCATAATTGTGTGCTCACTATTGTCTTTTTTGAGAAGTTTTATTTCCCACCTTTTTGTGGACAGGCACTTCCACCCCTGCATAAGGAATAAGAACCTAAGTTAGTCTAAAACTTGGAAGACTAATGCTCACTTCTTTTCTCTGGTACTGTCATCCTAGGTGACTTTGAGCAAGCCATGTACCATTTCAGTGCCTGAATTCCTTACCCCTGAAATATTCTTTCTGAAGATGCTTATAGTAAAGAATATAGGGTACATAGTCATTGCTATCCTATGACCCTAGACGAAGTACATATGGCCCAGTAGCTCCGTAAGTCATTTCAACTGTGCCAGTCCCTCTCCTCCCCTCCTATCAGTTTTATTTCAGAGCTCACAGATGGATGCCTCAGTAGAATGCTTCTAATCAGGCACAATATTTTGCATGTAGTTAATCATTCATATGGGACTCTACATTTCAAACAGTTCAGATTTTCCTAATTAATGTTTTGCATCATGATCGTATTTACAGTAATTGGGACTGATATTTGAAGTACAGTAAAAGCTGTCATCTCATTCCCTCCTAAAGAACCCAATTACCTTCATTTGTTAGCAAATTCATACTAACATTTGGGTTTATTACACTTGATAACATAAAGTCAGCTCTTTCCATGACACAGTTCAGCAGAGTACCATCAGCCCAGGCCTAAAAGAGGCTGCAGAACTAATCTTGAAGGGTAGAGCTGGGAGTGCTTTTCTGACATATCCTGACAGTGAAATCAATCAAAAGTGTACACAGGACAAGAATTTCCCTTGTGCCCATGCTAGACTTCAGTTCATCACTACCGAGGAAGATGACAGTTTTTGTAATCAGCCATTTCTCTGACGTTCATGTGCTACAGGAGACAGCTTGTGCCCAGGCTCACTCAGCCCGACTTCCACCTAATTCCTCGTGCCTAGTGTTTTCAATTAGCACCTCTGAAAACCTGTAGCCAGCCAAAAGGAAATATTAGGCACAGAAACTGGGGCAAAAGTCAGACCACATGAAACAAGGCTTTAGTCTTTTTGGGTTTTCACGTCTCTGGATTACAGTCCTAAAAGATGGCTCCAGAGTGGCATGTGCTACTCATGTAATTGAAAGCCATAGCTGCCATTGTATCCAAAAGTTAATTTCATGATCAGGTGTTAAAATACACCTGTGTATATGGCTATGTCATATATACATATACATGTACAAATACAGCCATATACATCTAAATGAGATGTTTGCAAGTATGCTGTACGGGGACATCAGAGGGAGTCAGCTGTTCCACAGGCGGGAAGGAGGATGGAAGAGTGCCATATTTGTTTCTCATTCTGGGAAGTCCTATTTCAGCTACTGATTATTACCTAATAACCTAATCAGCAGTAACAGCAATATTTGGCACTTAAAAACACTTTATATTCAAAAAGCTACACAAGCAGATTAGGTTGAAAATTAATCCCTAACTAATTAGCAAAGGAAGCAAGCAAAAACAATACTTTAGGATCAGAAAACAGAGCTACAGAAGCAAGGTCAGATCATTAGAGCGCAGTCATTCATTTGTTGTGCCTTTCTGCAGGAAAACAGGTGTTTTTCAACAGGGAAGTAAGGTAAACTATGATTTTAACAGATGTTTGTGGGTCAAGGTCAGGCCTAGTGGGATGCTTTGAGCTGCCTAATTAATAAATATTTAAACATTAAGAAAAAAAAGTTTAGATCATGCTCACCCCAGCTACAGCAGAGGTATAAAATGGCTTCTTACAGCATGTCAGTGAGCATCAGATGCCTCCCTGCCTAGGGTAAGCAAGGCGTGAATGACAAACAGAAATCAGGAGGTCCTACCCTTCCCACCTACCTACGGAGAAAAACAAATTTGTCTCTGCATGAAATTTCAGCACTAAGTTTTCCAGCTGAAATCAGTTCCATGATTCAACAGTTCAATAAGCAGAAACCTCTCTCTCTTCTTGATAATTTTCCCAAGAGTTTCCTCCAACTATTTTAGCTCTTAATTTTTCTCTTTTCTTTTCCTTTTTTCTTTTTTTTTTCTACAAGCAACTTCTTCCCCCAAGCACCTATCTACAATTGAATCCTCTAAATTCATGTCAAGATCAGCTTATGTATTCATTGCTGAATGAATTTCAAATATGTGCTCCTTGTGTTCCTTTCCCAACAGGATAGAGAAGCCTCTTGAGTTTCTTTAAATGTCTCATTACAAATGCTTCATTAGAAACTACGTCACAGATTGTGTCAATCTGGTCCACACTTTCATGCCAAAAAGTAAAGACTTTCAAGCTGTGCCTTTCTTACCATTAAGTTTCCAATCTGTTTTTAGAATCTCAATCAGTTCTTTAAGCAATGCAAATGTTACTTCTCCCTTTAGTGCTGAAACTAGCCATTGGGAAATGCACATGCATAATGCTTTCCTGTTCCTGCATGTATTGAAACAATAATCAATGCTGGAAGGGCAGGCTACTTTCTATATGTTTTCTGAAGGACACACAGACCTTCGACGCCCTTAGGAACACACCACCTCCTTCACACAGTGCGAACAGAAATAATTCAGTTGAAATCAATATTACATGTGACAAGAGTTTAATCAAAAGCAGTGTGAGAAGCTTAAGTCTATTGGGGCTGAAGCTGATCTTATGATAATGTAATATGAGTCAACTTTCTTTGAGCTTGTTTTTCCCCTCAGCCAGACCTGCCTTACACCACCATAAATATACTTACTTCAAGGGATTACTTTTAACTACTACTTTCCACTTAGTGCAACTTGGCTCCATTATCGTTTCCTACAGACTCAGGAGCCTTACCTGCTTCACAGACACTGCGAACCTCAGTTTTGTCAGTAATTCTTACTATGCTCTCTGTTTGAATGTTAGAGGCCTTCCGCTTTCTTGGTTTTTGAACCATGTAGTGAAATATAGACCTTTTTTTTTTTTTTTTTTTTTTTTGCTAATAATTCAGCCTCAGAACCTGAGTTAAAAGTTTCCATTTGGGGCGAAACCATAAATAGCTAGTACAGAAAAGTGTTCTCAAGAAGGTGCCCAGCAGTTAAAATAGAGGCAACCAGTGAAAATGTGAGATGGAGAACCCAGCCTGCTGGATACAGCAAGCTCAACCTAAGTGAAAATTGGAGGTAGAATATACTAAACACACTGCAAATTCTTCCTTACTCACTGTGACAGAGCGGAAGTTGAATAGGACACCTATGCTGCTGGCAGCTGTGCAGTCCAGACAGCCTCACCTGTCTGATGGTCCTGGCTGAGATACACTAGACCATCATCTTGCCTCAAGGTAGGATCACAGACACCCTACATCCTCTCATATCAATCTTTCCTTACCATTGCCAGGGTTTCCTAACACCTAACCACAATATCAACATGAGTTTTCATCCTATCAAAATATTATTTGGAGACTAAGACTGTTTCACTCAGTCTTCTTTGTATTAACCCTTCTTGGTTGCTTTTATATCCACATACACTTGGTTTCCTGGGACTGCATCACCCATACTACTCTCTCCTAGACTCTACATCTGTCTTGCATGATGATGGGCACAAGGCTGGACTTAAGACTAAGGTGAAGCCTTATCAGCAGTGAGGAAAGCACACCTTGTCGCACATCCTTCTGTGATATCTGCTGTTTTATCCAAACAATGTGAAATGGCTGATGTAAGTTCAGTTGTGATCTGCTGTAATTCCTAGACTCCCTTCAGTAGATCTGTATCTACTGAAGACTCTTATTTTAGGTTTGTTCATTTTTCTTCCTAATAATGGGATTTTGGTTATTGGGATGCAGCTTTTTAGCTCAGTGGGTTGTATTTTTTTTTTCCCAGTTTGTCAAGAACACTGAACTCCTTCACCATTCATACTGCCCCTCCCAGATGGGCATCATGTGCAGGTTTAACAGGTATATTCTCTATTCCATCATCCAAACCATTACTGAAATGCTGAATATCCAAGCCCAGGTTATAACTCCTTGAATGCATCTTCTCAGTTGGAAAGGTAACCATAAATACCCTCTGAACAATGTTTTTAAAACCAGATTTGCACTGGCTCTGTTGCATTTTCATCCAGAGCAATCTTCTTCAACCTTATCCAACAAGAACCACTCAACCCTTTTGAAAAATGAAATAAAAATCTATGGACCATCTTGTGCAATGTCACCACATGAGATTTAGGTGTGGTGAAAGCCTGTTCCTCTTCCCTCCTTGTTTGGCATTCTCATCGTGCACACATTTCTTTTTAAATGCTGTTAGTAACTGTTTTGCAACTCACCACTGACATCTTACAAAAGATTAAAGGTCAGTCCACAGACTGCCAGAAAGGGACTTGAACCAGACCAAGTTCCTCGATACTGATTAAGTCAAACACCTCTAACATATTGTCAAAAGTCTATTGGAATCAGGTTTCATCTGTTGCTTCTTGATTAACCTGCTCTCCAGGTTCTGAAAAAAAAAGAGAGTTTGTGCGTTTTGTGTCCCAACGTCACAGTACTGTGGTTAAGAGGCAGTAGGATCCTGACAACTATTTGCTTTAAGCTTATATGATTTCAGGAATTGTTAGGAAAAAACATAATAGCACAAACAATGGTGTTAGGCATTGCTAAGTGCTGGAAACTATTAGGAGGAGGTGTTGTTCCCAAAGATGAGCACACTGTCCTGCATCACTTTTAAGTGCAATATCCTAGAACGTCCAAAGCTGAAGGATGCTTCCCATTACTATGGCAATGGCTGTGCATGTCCATCTCACTTTCAGAAGTTAAGTTTATTGCAGACACTTAGAGCCTCAAGCCTACAGCAGACATGTTGCCTTCTTTGGCTGGAAAAGTTAACGCTAATCTTGGGGTTAGCTTAACAAATTGCATATTATGTTATGCACCATGCTGCCACAGATATTTTAACACTTTTGTATGCCTGACATGAGTAGGAGGATCCTCAAGGGAACCTGTAACAACAAATATATTGCATTTAATATTAGAGGGGAGGCCATGCAGTGTCTAATTAGATTTCCCTAATTTCTTCCTCACATTTGGCCAGTTGGGATGTTATGAAGTTTCATAACATCTTAACCGAAAGCAAGGACTGTTTTCTGTTGGTGGTGTTTTCTTCCTAGCTGACTAAATGTCAATTAGGTAGTGGAAGAAATTTAATTGGGTTGTGCTGACTTCTCCAATGACTAAGAAGTCTGCTCCTGAGCTCTGGAAGAAAATATTGTATCACCTGTGATGTGTGTCATCCCAAGGATGAGGTAGCAGAGCTGAAGGAGTGCTGGAATGTGTATAGCTCAATTTCTTCTTTTCCCGATGAAGCGCAGGCAGTATGGTCCATGTGTACACAGTCTTAAAGAGAACAGGGTAGCGAAGACCTCCAAATCGACACATCAGTATCTCATCACAGAAGCTACAGACTGCTAACATTTAGGAGTCCAAAAGGTTGAGCACAGGGTTTCAAACATACAGATTTAAATGCTTTGTGGAGGGCCACATAGAACTCTGGGGTGTTGCTGACTGAGCTCATTCGGGAGCCAGCAGCAGTCTGACTGCATTGGCTATGCACTATCCCTATGCCTGCTAACCTTGCTGAGAGGTGGGACTTTTTTGGCTCACATAGAGAGCACAAGCTAGTACTGCCTCACAGAGACTGCCCTTGTGGAGGTTCTAGTCAGGCCAGGGAACCTGACCCATGAACTTCTGAATGTTGCTCCTTTATATAGCTTAGACGTACTCTCCAAAAATGCCAGTTTGCATCTCAGTTATGGCCTCCTTTGCTGCTTTGACCATTCAAGTGAATGTAAAATAGTACAGTGCCTCTGCATTACTACAGCAGCACTGAAGAACCTTTATGCTACTGTAACGAGGCATTTTGACTGTACATTCTGAACTTAGACCCATTTTACAGTTGCTATTAAGTTGTGGCTGAACCCAGCTATAAGTCACAGAGCAGTGAGGGTAGAGGAGCGGTGTTCAGTCCATGGAAGAACACTGGCAGGGTACGGAGCACACTGCTCTCCCTGAGGTACCAGATACTAAAAGAATCACCTTCACACAATTTCAGTTTTACAATTGCAGAAGGTAATACAGCTTCCCAGGAGTAGGAGAGCAGCCCCAGCCCATGGCACAGTCGTCAGTGCTCCAGCAAACCTTGTCTCCTGGGTCATCCAGACAGCTGGCTTTGTAATTAAGACACCTGATCCACTGAAAAGTGGTGTCTTATGCTCTGATACACTGAGCTCTCTAATTTGGTGGGAAAATACATAAGAAGATATGGGTGTTGGAGGTAAACATGGGCCACAAAACTCTCAAGTCAGGGCAGAGACGTGCTATTTTTATCACATAACAGGGTCACTATTGACTCAGACTACCTAGTCAAGAGCTATGTTCTTCAGTTCTCAAGTGTTTTCAAAATAAGACTCAGTGCTGGGAGACCTTTCATCAAACATGCTACTGAATTCAACTTAGAGGTGACAATGACCTCCATATATGTGATGCAAAAAGGGTTTAAGGCTAGATGATCTAAAGATGCTTTTGGGCCCGAAATACAATCCGTCTTCATACCTGTTTTGCCCTTGATAGTCCAGAACCAGTGGCAGGAACCGGCCTGGAGAGATACACCTACTCTGTCTCTTCTGGTGTTAGTTTTTCTAGAAACTGCTTTATTGTTTTATTTTTTTTAAACTGACATCCTCTTCATGATGAATGTTTTCTACCAAAGGCTTGTAAGCACGTACATGCCCATTCACAGCCTTTTCTAACTGGCTGCATAGTTAATTCAGACTTTGTTTGTGTTTAAAAAATAATGTATTGGTGCACTGAATTTTTGAATGATTCATCTAATTCTTTGAGTAGGTGGATTGTATGTCTTCATGCAGTAAAAGTATACTTAAAATTTAATCTTCAAAGGCGGAACGACGCAATCAAGCAGTGCAGTTGACTGCTGTTTGAATTTATGAGGAAGATCTCTGGTCTTGCACCTATGTCATAAAACAGATCTTCAATTACACTATTGCTTAGCAGCATGGCTTTGCACTCTGGCTCTGGCCTCTGGCTCCAAGAAACCGATTTAGACCATGGCATATCTCAGGCTGGGGTTCATGTCCCTCTAGAGCTGCAAGAGCTGGTGAGGCCAATGACTGTAGTATTATCTATCCATGCTCCTCCTTTTTCTGGCTCAGACTCCCAGCTTCTCAGCATTGACTGATTTGAATCTGACTCCATTTAATGGCACCAACTCAAAACAAGAGCTTGAGGTGCATGTACACGTATAGCTGATACTGCCTTTGACTATAAAGTTTGAGGCTGACATGCAGCAGAAGTTTATAGATAGCCAAGCAATGTAGAAGAAACCAAATGCAAGGTTTCCTGCTTCCTAGATATGGCCTAGAAAGACCTACAGGTAAAGAAGGGCTCAATTACATCTCATCTGTCTTTTTTCAGAAGGATAAAATATGGAGATGGATGTTTCCTCCTCAGTCCCACTTTGTGCAGAATGATAGCCTCTGCTACATACTACTTTGAGCCTTTTACTACAATTGAACAAAATCCAGCCTCAGAAGGGGGACATGAAACTTAATTCCTGTATTTAAGTTTCATTTGAGCTGCCTTGTTCAGGTAACCCACCAGCTACTCTATCTGCCAATACACACATCCCATGAAAAAAAAACAAGTCTGCCATTAAATTTGCAGACAAAACAGAGTAGGTGGAATAGCTCCCCTTTCCCAGCCTAAGAGCCATAACATCCCTTTGGCTGAGTATCAGGCTGTCTAAGCACATATCTTAGAGCAAGAGTGAAGGTGTTGTCTGCATCAGATTTGCTGGAGAGAGTCTTTAATAACTGTCCTTAATCTTGGGTAAATTACATACAATCAGTAACCCCCAGTTCAGAAAATAAAACAGAAGGAGTAAGAAAGTGGTATTAAATCAGCCAGATCAACTCAGCACAGGTAAATACAAAGTCCTACATGCAGCTTTTGACTGATTTACAACTACTTAATTCCCTGAAATTAAAGTAAAATGAACCGCCTGATTGATCTTGTAATCCAGGGGCCACAAACTGCCCTTGTTAATAGAAGGCCTGCTGGTTTGGATAATAGAGAGAATTGCTAATTTACTTGCTATTCACTATGCTATAATTTTTCCTCTGAACTGAATTGTTAAAAATAAACAATTTCTTTTCCTTCCCAAATAGGAAAAAAGAGAGAATTTATTACCATGAATGTTTTGTGGCTTTAGGGGGAAAGTTAAATTTAGAACTTAGACTAGTTACACAAAATGCTTTATAAATATTTTAAGGAGCTAGATTCCACTTTCTTCTGAATACAGATAGGAGCAGAGAACAAACTGAAACAAGGGTTTGAGATGGAGTGTTATTCACAGAGCCTGATATACCTTTGAAGATGAGTGAATGTATTTCACTTGGGATTTAACCTTTCCTGACCCTGTGCCTTGTCTTTATAAAACTGGAAAGTCTGTGGTGGCCAGACTGGAAAGACAGGAACCCGTTGGTGACTCAGTCTTTAGCCCAAGAGCTCTCTGCCTCCTTCCCAGATGTGCCTGCACTGGTCCTTCCTCACCTGTAAATGGGGGTACTGCTTTGGCTGCTGCTCCCTGGGCATGGGCCCAGGTGCTTTCTCACCGAGACTGTGGTGTATGAACATGTCTACTTGCTAGCACCTTTTTAGTTTTAATTTAACATGCCATGCTTGCTTTGCAATGCCCAGTAAACAGAGGAGACCGGTCCCCACTGTCACCCACACTCTCGTTCTCAGCGTTGCCAGGCATCTGTGTCATGCTTTGCCCAGTCCCTGTGCCTCTGCAGGTCCCAGTTTTCCCTTTCGGCACCTTTTCTGATTTAGCTGGACCAAACCTGGGTGCTATTACAGCGAACTCCTCCTCCTTGTCTCAGCAAGCAGGAGGCAACTGGGAGATGAGTAAAACCAGTCACTTCCCATGGGAAAACGTGTGCCTGCCCAAGTTCAGCCTGGGGCACACTAGAGGGGCAGACAGGTTCTCCCATGAGCTAGTCCTTCAAGCAGCTCTTATTTATAGGGGTATTAAGGACTCTGGGACACATTCCTATAATTCCAAACTCTCTCCAAACTGACACACCAGAATAGAAGCAAAGACACGTGCGTGGATTGTATGCAATAGAAACCAAAAACTTGGCCAGACCAGAGGTTTGGATCCAAGCCTGGATCTGGGGTCTGGGCACACTTGCAGTGTATATACAGTATATGTCAAGAGCGACATTTTAGAAGAGCTTAGGAGAAGAAGAAATGATGACTTGCATCTATCTCCCAGAACCTAACTCCAATGGCAGTATTAGAAAAGAGCAATCAGCCCTTTTTAACCACATTTGTTCTCACAGAAGAGTCAGGAAATTAAAATATTTTTCTTTTACCAAAGAGATCAAATGAGTTTTGGTCCCACACTTCAAAAAACCTGGCACTTTTACCAAACAGTGAAGATTTTCAACAGGGAAAGGACAATTACTCCAAAGAGGTTGCAAAATGTTAATAAGCTCAGAACTTAGAGATGATTTTCATCTGACGACTATTCCCATTAATGGTTGCTGTGTTAACGAATATTTAGAAATCCTGGCTGATTGGTTTTTATATAAAGACAATAATGCAGCATAAATCCATTATTTGATAGATTCACAGCATGGACACAGTACATATTTTTTGTTGTCATAGTGCAGTAAAGAGGGAAAAGATATTGCACCAGTGCAACACAACTGAGACAACAAAGAGCTGCAATCGTTTATAGATGAGTAATTAGAAACAGTTAATTGCTGCGTACAGAAACTGATCTGTAGCATGCATCAGGGCAGGTCTGGACTCAAGCAAAGACAAATGCTGTGGAGACTTTCAAGCAGATCTGGCCACAGATTTATGGGAATGTGATATTGTAAAATGGATTCCTCTCTTTTGTGAGACTTTGGGATTAAATATTAAGCATAAACTCTCACTGACTTGATGACTGTTGCCACTTTCATAAAATGCATTAGGAAGAGCTACGGGTCTATGTTCAAAAAAATAAACACCACATTTTTATTAATTCATGAAATGCATGTATATACATGTGTTCATATCTTCAAATGGAGAATAATACTGTAATTGTCAGTCTATTTTAACCAAAACCTCTTCCTTGTCATTGGTGCTACTCTGTACATAATTAGCCTGAAAGCTGATTGCAAACACATTACTCAAAGCATTTGGGAAGCCACAGTAATAGGCATTTGACTGATCCAAGCATTGCATAGGACTGGTGGTCATCAAAAAGAGCCTAAACCTAAGGGAAAAAAAAGTGTCTAGTCATGGATTCAGGAGGTGCTTGTAGCTGTGCATCAATGTTCTACTGCTAGATCACAGGATCACAGAATGGTCAAGGTTGGAAGGGATGTCTGGAGGTCTCTGGTCCAAAATCCCTGCTCCGGGAGGGCCACCTGAAGATGGCTGCCCAGGAATATGTCCATCTAGCTTTTGAACATCTCCAAGGAGACACATTCATAACTGGTACCTTTCTTTTCATGTTATTACTGGAAGCAAAACTGTACAACAGTGTCACATCAAGTTAAATCAAAACAATAAACCCAAGGGTCTCAGTATCTCACAAATTTTTGTTTTAGCCTAGGTAGGTCACTAAAAGCAAGAGAGTAAATTTCAGTTATCATTTCTTGGGGGGAGGGGAAAATCCTGTTAAACTATACTTAAAATAGGAAATTACTTCTTTGTTCCAGACATGGCCACACTTTGGAATTAAAGGTGCTGTAGAAAAGCATAAAAGTTAATACTATTAACATCATGAGACAGCTTTATCTAGCACTTTGCTGTTTGTCCTTAGATTTTAAGTGAATTTGAGAACTGTTTGTGTCACATTTCAGGCATGACCTCTCATATGCTCTGACACATCACACTGGGCCATGCACGTGACACCATGTTTTCCTTAAAGAAAGAAGTCTGATGTGACCTATGCAACTCCACGCTGTGACTCACAGCATGATGTTATTGGGCATAGAATTTAAAAAGATGTTTTCCAAAACCCACTGTTAAAAGAAATGCTAAAAAATAAAAAATTCCGTCTAAAAATGCCAAATTCTTCTTCCCACATTTTTAGGTCTGGTTTGGTGTTTGTAATATACAATTCTCCTCTAAAGACTTAAATTAAGAGATAGATAGTGATAGAAATGTTCTCTTTAAGTTGCTTTTCTTCTTGCTAAAATACATCTTTGGTACATTTATATTCTCTAGGTAAGAGAAAGGTGAAATGAGCAAACTGTGCAACATGCAATGAGACAATGAATGCTTCTCCTTATCCTGAATTTCAAAGACAACAGCCCTGTGCTGTTTCTTTTGAACCACATTGTTATCACTTCCGTAACAATATCTGGTTGAATTTCAAACTCACGTCACTTATTCAGCTGTTACCTTCATAGCAGGATTTTATCTTCTGTCTGAACACTGTCAGGTACCCTGAGCTCACAGCAGACACTGAGCAGCAAGGAGTACACAGCTGTTTAATCCAGCAGCTGTGTGTTGTGGAGCACCTCAGCATCTCTGAATCACAAGGAGCTGGGTTTTAGTCCCAGTTCAATACACCCTGAAGCGAGACACATATAAAAGATATGTCATGTCATTTTTAAAATAAAGCCCAGGACCCTTCCAGCCTACCATGAAGTGTATTTAAAGACCTGCAGCCCTCCTCTGTAAAGAAGCACAGCACGTCTCTTTGTTGGGGCATGCTGGAGCCACAGACACACAGCTACTTAACTGCCTACTGCCATGGGTACAGCTACCTCCATGACCCCCCAGCTTACAGACCTGGCTTCTTTATCACTGCCCCTAAGCCACTTTTGTGAGCCAGATCAATTTAAGCAGACTAATTTAAACAGCAGATTCAGATTTATTTACTCATTTTCACTGAGGTGGGCTGGCAGAGCACTCCCACAGGTAGCTGAGAGAGCATATCAGAGTACCAAAGAGTGGATAGCACTGAAAAGCTTGGCAATACATCTTCTGCTGTCAGAGCCACATCCAGAAGAGATTGCCTATTTCCTGTTTTACTCTGAGTGCCATAATGCTGCACCTAGGCATTTGTGGGAGTAAAACTAACTCATTTGAAACTTCCTTAAGTCTCTCCAGGTTACATTGCACCCTGAGAAGAGCAAACAACTACATAAACAAAATCCTTCTCCACATCCAGGAAGGTCGTGGCTGTGTTAGCCTCTGGATTGCCTTTGTCTTTGCCTTCACAGCAGTGTGAGGTAGTATTACTCAAGGAAAGAAAAGTTAGCACCAGTCTGTGATGTTCATTCATTGTGAATAACCTGCCATTGCTGATGGAGCAAGGTAGCATGGCTGAGGGACAAAGATGCCAGTTGGAAAAAACCTGGTATAAATTCTGAATGTAGCAGATTCTGCCCATTGCCAGTGAGATTTCAGTCCAACAAAAATCTTTTGGGGGTGAGCCTGCATTGAAAAACAACCACTTAAGGTGGATATGTAAAATTAAGTGCTGTGAATACTCACACTAGCCTTTGTGTTTCAGCTTCCTGATTTTTGCTGGGATGATAGAATATTGTCCTGCATATCTGTTTCCCTTGCTTCCATCCTCCCCTGCTCAGGACAGTGATTGACAAGAAGAGCGTCTCTCCTCCGCAAAGCTCTCACCCTGCTCCACCTCCCTGAGAGCTTGGTGGCAGCTAAAGATTATCCTTCAGGTAGAACCTCTCTTCTGGCTCTGGGAATCAGCAAATTCACTTTTTCCTTAATGCTGCCTGCAGCAGACCGGTCAGAAGCCCGCTGATCAGCCTTGTCCAGAAGAAACTTGTTCAAGTGAACTGAGTATCAGCAGCAATCAAATCTGTGATGGTCTCTAGGCAAATATCCCCACTCAGTAATTTTGCTTTGTTTGTTTTGCTCAGGCAGCACCTCTAATCAACTGTCCATGAAGGTTTTTGACTTAACAGCGAGACAGAGCCATGACAATAATACATTCACTTAAGCACATTCAAACTCCAGTTCTAAAAATACAACTGCTGCTGGGTAGGCAGCTGGATTTAATGCATACATGTTTGTGAACAAAGAAATCTATTCATGTTCCGTAATGCTGCCTTAATCAGCTTCACACCTTATTTTTACACTGGCAGTGATTTTCTGAAAAGGAATAAATCAATCTGTCTGGTAATAAAACTTCAGTGTAAGAAAGCTTTTAGACATACTATCAGAATAAAATGAATTGGTCTGCCCACAGTTCTGTGAGTTTTGATCCAAGTTCAAAGTAAAAAATCATTTTCTGCTGTGCAATTACACATCTGCACATAGAGTAACATGCTCCTCATTCAACCACCTCCTTATATTATATCTTGTTATTCCATAAGGAATCCATAAATAAAGTAGTAATAGAATGGTATTCCTATTCATATTTACCTACTCTAGGTCTGCATTAAGCAAGTATTTCTTTGAATGCTAACTTAAAAGTGAATTTAATATTATGTTTGAAAATTTCATAGCATAATACAGCTAACTGTAGTCATAAACTTGTGCATAGCATTGATGTAAAATTTATTTGGAATCTTCTGCTTGATTGGAAAGTGAAATGCAGTTTCTTTTCAGCAATGATGGAAGATATTCTCAAGATGTTCATAGGAAGTGTATATAACTAGAATAAGGGAATTTGAGTTTCTCTAAAAGCAAGCAAATCCAATCCAAACCATTTTTTCTTCTGACATCACAGCGGACAAAAGAGCCATGTTCAAATCCAGTTTTATGTGCCCTCTGTAATGATGGCAGGGAAAGAAACATTCAGGTGACAGTTTAGTGATTTATACCTTGTGATTTCTAGAAATACTGAGACAAGCTTTGAAGATAAACGGAGTAACTCTCATCTTTACAGTGTGTAACTTACAGCAAATTTGCTTGTCAGTAGTAGAGGAAATAGAAGGCTTATAACTATGGCACAAAAGTCCTGTGTAAGGTAGACGATGCGAATTTTTTCAGTAGGTATAATGTAAGTACTTAGCAGAGTGTCTTTCTCTGGCCCCTTGACATTTAAACAGGAATCTATTAGTCAACTGATGTCATTAGCTAAAGTACGTTCTTTCTAAGGATGACACTGATGATCTAATCGATCATCATTATTAAGCTAGCATCAATCAACTGCAGGTAGACTACAGCAGCTGCCTGATAGATGAAGTTCCTCTACTAAAGTTGAGACAACAGATTTCTTTCAAATTCCTTGCTGCCTTGCTGGTTTTAAAACTCACAAAATGGTGAAAGGCCAAATTCTGCCACTGATTTCAATGGTGGTGTTATTTTAGATTTATGCTGGTGTAAGAAAATAAGAGGAAACTTATTTCAGTGGTGGGAAGACCACAAACGTGTTATAGTTGTGGTATAGCAGTTCAGAAGGATAAGCAAGATATTGCCTGTTAGGTACCAAAGGCAAATTTTATTAACAATTCTCAGCTTTAGACAGCACCAGTCTAATACAGTGAAATAAACTGTTAGAAATTCCTAGTCTTTTCACAGCAAGTTTTAGCAAAAATGAAGGGACATCCTAGAAATAAGACAAATGTTGATCTGGGCATTCATTCATCCACTGCTGACTGTACCCCTTAGGTTTGTAGAAGCTATTTTATGGACAGTTTAATACATATTTTGAGCAAAGTTAGGAGCTATTTGTCCTGGTTTTGGCTGGGATAGAGTTCATTTTTTTCCTAGTAGCAGGTACAGTGTTGTGTTTCAGCTTTAGTCTGACAATGATGCTGATAACACGCCGATGTTTTAAATGTTGCTCAGTAGCACTTATCAAGATCAAGCACTTTTCAGTTTCTCATGCTCTGACAGTTTGGGGCTGCACAAGGAGCTGGGAGGGACCACAGCCAGGGCACCTGACCCAAACTAGCCAAAAGGATATTCCATTCCACAGAACATTATGCTTAGTATTTAAATCACAGGAGAGCTGGGTGGAAGGCACTCAAGTCGGGCTGGCCATCAGTCAGCTGGGTGGTGAGCAATTGTATTGTACATCATTTATGTTTCTGGGGTTTTATTCCTCTTTCTGCTTCTTTATTTCCATCAGTAGTAGTAGCATATTTATCTTTATTCCAATTATTAAACTTTTATTATCTCCATCCATGGGGTTTTGCCTTTTTTCCGATTCTCCAGGGAGGGCAAGTGAACAAGTGGCTGCTTGGCTGCTAGGACAAAACCACGACACTATTATAATCATATTAGTTGTGTTCAGGGGATAAGATACCACCAGCTTCTGCGTGGATTCTTTTCTCCATTTGCTGATGGGAAGGGAGTGAATCACCATAGAGTGGGTGTGGATGGCCAATGACCTACACTAAGGTGATAGCTTCCAGCAGTAAACAAGTGTGAGGAAAGAGGTGAGCTTTGCCGGGAAACGGGCAGGCAGACATTATCCTCTTCAATGAATGAAAAAGAAGCAGAGATTAAAACACTTCTTTAGTCACTATTTGGTTATTCATCTTCTTCTCTGATAATGAAGGACTGACTTCTATAGGGCTAACCAGCTTACAGACTGCATGTTCCTCATGGCAGAGATCTGGCACCCGGCTTGGTCTAGAAAGATTCATCACACTCCAGAGCTGCTAAATTCACAGGACCACAGCAATCCATATTACCAAGCCCATATTCAGGGAGGATCTACCACTGCTGAGTTCTGAAAGAGTGCCCAGGCAGAGTAGTCCCTGACCACGAGGAAACGGAACGTGCACATGCCTTATCTGAAATGGGCTTCTGCTCTCTGAGAAATTATTTGCCCATTTCAAAGGCTCACACCCTGATGGCATCAGGACAGTAGCCATGTAGTGAAATTATCCCATAATGGCACTTTCCCTTCAGTGGCAGTGAGACCCAGGCAGGCAGAGCCTGTGCCACAGAGAGGAGATGTCATACCAGCCTTTGAAAGACAGGAATGAAAGCAAAAGGAGAAGCAAGCCAAGATAAAGGTGCCTGTCGGGTCTGCTTCATCCCTGTCAGATGTCAGCTGCCTCCACTGCTTCTAAGTATAAATGTGACAGATAGGTCCCTCTTGCCAATGACTGCTTATAATCATGCATGATAAAAGGATCTGAGATTATGGTGCTGTCAGAGGATTCTGTGTCAAACTGGAAATTTATATTTAGTATTTACCTCACTTGAAGTCACTTAAGTTGTTACCGCAGTTCTCAGCCAATTCTGCCCACTGAGTGCCAAGTAAATGGAAAGCGCTTTATCTTAAACCAATCCTTCAGCATAGCTTCAAGTGATGGCCAAAGATTTGGGCAGTTTGAAGAGATCAGCAGCGAATTGTGGGACATCCATTAACTGCTGTAAATTACCCGGATGCAGGTTGGCCTTCTCAAGATGGTCAGCTTCTGTTCTAGATTCATAACAAACTCTCCAGTTACTTGCACTTCTCCATCAGCCCAACTGTAACTATGCTAGAATAATCTCATCACTGTAACTCTAATGGAATGGCTCTAATGTTCCCTAAGATGGATGCTTTCTCACCAGAATGAATCTTGTACCAGAGCAACTGCCTTTGCATGCACTCTGATAGCAGCTCTGGGCATCATTCATTGCGAGAGTATTAATCTGAAGGAAAAAGAATGAAATGACAAAGAGGAAGTTCGACTTTAATGAAATCAGCTCCACTGAGACAAGAGGCACATCATCAAACAGCCAAATATGCCTGCATGGATTTCTGCAGGCAGAGATGAGCTTATTTTGCTCTTCTTCCAGTTAAAAGTCATAACCAGTCTAGTTCTTGATTGGTCTTGGCACACCCTGATCATCAGCAAACCATAGACCTCTATGGTTCGTATTGCCAGAAATGGTGTGTTTGAATCCAAAGCAAACAGAGTAGAGCTGGATTCTCTGTCTCAACAGTCCTGCCAGCAATAACATTTATTTTTATTAACATTTCTTTTTAATAACATTTCATTTTACTCCTTAATGGTGGACGATGACAGCAGACTACAGCACCAGCACCAAGGCTCCAGCTAACAGAAACGAAGTGAGAGACAACACAGTAAAATTTTGGTAATATACATCAATGACAATGTGTCCTTACTACTCTGATCTGTTAGCATTTTCTGTGTGTATATATATATTCTGTCTGATGTAAATATCTGCACAAGTGAGAGGGAGTTGGAACCTTTCACCCTATTCCTGAAATTATTCTTGGATTTGCCACAGACTCCACAGTTACCCAAGAAATGAAGTCTGATGTGCTCACAATCTGCTGGGGCATAGCTATAAATTATGTGCCTGACAGATTTTAAATTTGACCTTAAATACCGTATGCATTTACTAGTTAACAGCAACCAGCTCACAATGCTCAGTTCTGTGTGCTGCATGCAAGATTTCTTATGCTATACATGAAAAACCCCATATTACAGGTGTCCAGATACACTTCTCTTGAACTGATTTTTCCACCTCTGTGTCACAGTCTCATAAATTTTGCCTCTTCATATAGCAAATCATGGGCACATTTCCAGTTTACCATTTTAATACTGCTCATTATTTTTGATGTTACGAAATGGCAGTACTGGGTTATGACTTTAAATAATCAGAGTAACCACTGACATACCTGGAAGACTGAGAATTTTCCTGTAAGAAAAACTTTCTGTTTACATGTAAAAATAGTCTGCTCAAAGTCTAGGCCTAACATGGCAGAATGACTCTTAATAGAAACCCTTTTTGTGCCTTGGCTCCTTTCAAGAAGAGGAACTCTGATCTTTCCCAGAAGGATGCACTGTACGTATACCTGAAACACTTGAGCTGATTTTTGCAGTACCTACTTCTGGAAGAGAAGGTGCTCAGTACCCAACAGAAATAAATCAAATCAGTGACCTTTAATTTTAATACATTTTAATATCTTCCAGAGATCAAACTGTTTTGTTTTTCCCACCTAAGGTTGATGTCAAGGTGTGAAGAACTGACCTATCTGTTGGAGTTTGGGCAAGATCTTACTACTTTACTCCCAACCCAAACACAAAGTTTCTGAGATTCATTGTGCACCTTCAGCACTAATCTGCCTTTTAAGTATTAAGTGAGATTTTGTTTCCACTTATACCAGAAGAAATTGAGTAAATCAAGCAGGTGACTCTGCATGTCCTCAAGTTAACAAATCCCCCAGGACTCCCTCCCAAGTTGAGTCATTATTCAGACCCAGTTTCACATTTCTTACACATTATCATGATGTTCAGGAATGCTTCATGATATTCAAACAACAGTATTTTATTATAAACTCCCAACACATAGCACTCCATAAAAAATAAATCTGAAGCTTCTTCAGATTGCTTGTGTGCTCCCTGGTCAGTGTAAAAACATGCAATGGTCAGGAAAGGCCCCACTGACTTCTTCAAAGGGTATGTGGAGAAAAGCAAACTTTTCAAAGCCTTTTGCTCATTGAACATCAGACCCTCACTCCTTTGCTCACGGGGTCTAGTTTCTGCTGATGTGGGCATGCTGATATTGGAATGCTGAGTTAAAATTACTCCAAATACCGAGAGTTTTCAAAGCTTGCAAAAGAAATGACAGGAAATTGGGTTTTGCAAAGAAAGCCAATACAGAGACTTTGATTGTCATTTAGAAACTGCAAGTCAATGGAAGGCTCCTGAGATCATATTTCTTGACCCCTTGTCAGGAATTCTCATTTACCCTGCTGGCATTTCTGAGTCAGATCAAGCTGAAGTTTCCTACAATCCTATTGGCCCGGATCTTTCAGCGTGCCTATTAATTCTTCAATACTACCCCCCTTAAATTTGTCCTTACAGACTATTAGTCCAGTAATACCTTCAAGATTCAAACCAAGTGCCCCTAAGGCCAAGCATACAGACTTTTGCTGATGCTGCCTGTCAGTCCCAAGATGCTGAGTCTGAAAATGTCCACATCTTCTGGGGATCTTACTCTAAAACACTGTATTTGGGGACTGCCATGGAGAATACTAAATATGGAGATACTAAATCATGGAGGGAAAGCAAGGAGAAGGAAAACAAAGGCAGCAACAGCAAAATAAAGCAAAGTAAATTATTTAGGCCAGCAGCACCAAAACCATTGTACAAGTATTTCACTACTTTGCCCTTTAAAAAAAGAACTTCTACATTTGTGCTGAAGATACTGAAATATACTGATAAATATTTATAATTACTTTTTTATTTAAATAAATGTAAGTAAAACGTTAAGTTTTATGCCTTGTCTGTTCTGATGCTCCTGAATATATAGCAGAAATGTAAAACAGAAAGATAACCTGAAGAAGGTAACAAAAATATTGGACTAGTATATGATGAAAAAGGAAAACAAACTGGCTTATCTCTGAAATATGATGGCAATTTTATTAATTCTTTTTAATTACACTAGCATTATGTGTAGTAAAAGTTAATAGCCAGAAGAGTATCTATCATCAAATGTTTGTGCATCTAAGATGTAGAAATGATAATGGATTTACTAAAACAGTCATCTGGGGCTTCTTCTGATGAATGTTTGAATGCAAGTGATTTATTAATTGAAGACAAGTGGAACTTCTGTGCCACTGTTAAAGTAACGCACACCAGTTTTGTCCTCAGCTAATATAAATCAGTCCATAAGGCTCATTCAGCATTCTTTTGTCTCAGTGAGGTATGTGTATAGTACCAATGATATTACTAGGTTTATAACAAGCAAGAATTTATGGTAGCAGAGAAGAAAATCAGGCCCATTAAATTCAGTATACTTTTCACGCTGTATAACAACCAGGGTTTAAGCATATTTCTTTAAGGCATAAAGCAAGTGAAATGTTCATAAATGTGACAAATGATCATCACTTATCATGAAGCTTGATCCAAACTCCATCAAAACAGATGGAAAGAGTCTTGATCTCATCGTCTATTGGACTTCTCCCATTTCATACAATACTGTGGTGCTCCCTCCCAAGTTTTCTGGAAGAAGCCTATGAGACCTCTCAGAGAGCATGCAGTACAGTGAGGGTTGGATTTTCTGGGAAAGGAAAGGTCAACAATCCCAATATTTAAAAAACTTAAATTATTAACAGTGCCTGCACACCAGTCTTTAATTGCTTAGAACAGGATCTCTAGAGGAGATTCTTTTTTCTCTGTACATGGAAGACATGGCTGCAGTTAGTTATCTCCTTTGTCTGACAGGAGGTGAATCCAGAGAGCATCCTAAATATGAGGCTTCATGTAAAAAGAATAGTTGACAAGTCCTAATGACTTAATTGCCTACTATTACATTTTTTTGAGGGGGAAAAAAAGTCCTACACTTTCCGCCTTCCTAAGAGCTTAAACAAGAGGCACATTAGCCACTTCCCACATATGTTTGCTCTGTGTTCTATACAGTTCCCAGCTGGGACCATCCCACCTGAAAGTAGTCTGCTGGAGGTAGCTGGGGTGCCCACTGGGAAACAGTGGAGCTTTGCTTGAAATTCTCACCCTGAATAAAGCCAGTAGTGAAGAAGATGAATATCCTTCAACTGCACTGTTCTCAAATGTCTTAAAAAGTAGGCAAGGGGTATTCACATTATTTGTCCTTTTCAGGTTGGTCTGTTTTGCAGTGTTTAGAGAGACAGAGAGTGTGTAGCAGCCTGATTGCCAAGAAATTCCCATGGTGAGCAGTCAAGCAGAAGGTTGTCCCAACATGGTGACAGGTCATCTGGGTTTGTCTCCTGCATGCATGGGTGTTCATTATTTGTACACATCAGGATAACAGGAACAAGAGTGACTAAGAACCTTTTCTCTTCCTACCTTCTCCTGCCTGCCCCTCCACCTTGCAAAATCCATGGATCAAACCACTCTCTGAGACACTGAGAAATGTGGGCTTCAAAACCACTTTGAACAGGTTAAAGCTGACCCACCATCTCCCATACTGTGGTAGTGAGTGCTCCTGCCTCTGAATAACTGACCAAAGCAGGAGCTACTGCCATCAAGATATTTAGGGTTTACAGTTCAATGAAAAGAAAAGGAGGACAATTACACATGACTCAATCTGAACAGAATTTGTTCTCCATTTTGCCGGATATCAATTAGTCATGCAGCCCTAACTTTCAACGTTAACAAACGCCTCTATTTTTGGAGTCAACTTCTTAGTCAAGAACCCTGAGTCCACAGAAGATAGCAAAGACATTTAGAAGCAAAAACATAGGAACAAATATTTATCTGGTGTCACCTTTGATATTGCTTTATACAGTAGTCTAGAAGTGCTAACCGATAAAAAGGTTTGCTTGTTCAAAGTGCTGTGTTAATATTAACTTAGTAAAGCTAGTCATGATTTATAACTAACTAAACCGCAGCAGAATACTGGTATGGAAAAAAGCACATAAACTCACAAGTCAATGGATAATCTTACTACCTCTTTGGTGTCCCACACAGGCCAATGCTAAGAGGATAAACCCTACAGTCAGAACAGAAGGTAAAATTCATGCATTTGCTCTAACCTTTGACATCTCCCTACCACCAGCTGCTAAACTGCGTATGAGAAAATCAGCAAGGAGAAAAAGGCCATGGTGTCAACTTAAGAAGGGCTTTCAGTATAACTGAGGAAAAATGTAGTGGGCAGAATGATGCAAAGGCTGTCCTTTGCCACTGAGAAAAAAAAACAAAACAAGGACCCCAGGGGAAGTTCTACTCCAAAAGCCACGTAATCCCTCCCAGAGGTACTCTAAGGTCTGTCAAACATCTACCTGGATGGATGGTCTTGTTGAAAGCTGCTCCTGACCTTTTCTCTCAGCCAGTCAGAACTCCCCTTCCAGACCAAACCTATTTACTAGCAGCTATGTATACTTTGTTCCTGCAGTTTGGCAAAACAGCCCTGATGTGGCTTGACTTTACCTACTCCTGCACCTGAATTCACGGGTAGGGACTGGGTAGCTGGCAGGCATCTAATAGCAGAACTTAGGGATGCTGTAGGTAGAAAGTGCCTTTACTGAAGAGAGAATCATAGAATCATAGAATCACAGAATAATATCACAGAATGGTTTGGGTTGGAAGGGACCTTAAAGACCATCTAGTTCCAACCCCCTTCCACTAGACCAGGCTGCTGAAAGCCTCATCCAACCTGGCCTTGAACGCTGCCAAAGATACAAGTATCTCAGCCTGGATTTCCCCTGACTCCATATCACAACTATGCAGCACACTGGAGATCAGCTTTTTCCCTGCTAGTCCAAAGTTTGCCTTATGTATTTATTTATGTGACTTGATGTGCCAAAATGCCTCTAAGCACTCTGACAGTAATTAAATTTACAATCCCCATAGGATTATTCCGTGAATGATGCCAATGTAGGTATTGACAAGGTGCTTACAAATCCACACTGTTCCAGCACACAAAATGAACATGTGTCACGCTGAAGGAGTAGTACTGTTGTTGGTATATGCTCACCTCCCACATGAAATGCCATCATACCTGTTAAAACACTTGAAAACGTGTTAGCACTTAACCAAAAATATTTTCTAAATAACACTTGAACAGAAGAACCCTTCACTGCTGGAAACTTTTCCCTACTTTCCTGCTAACATTTACTTGCTGAAGAAGCTCACTCCCCAAAGCAAGAGAGAACTAGGAGACTCATTGGCTGAGCTGAATGCCCAGACTGTTAAATGCTTTTTAATATGATCTTGACATCTCTCATTCTGACCCTGCTTAACACAATTCTCTTCAAACCTGCTTCCTGAAAATATGTTTTATTGAAAAGAGAGAGAAACAAGAAGTGCAAAAACTTCTTGCAAGTACTTATAGGTCACCCACACGGCGTTGAAGACAAACTGCTGAGAACATTACTGTTGCACTGGCAAGCATTTCAGAAAATACTTGAATTGAAGTCACCTGTGGAAAAGGTGGCGTATGACTGTGGAACTGAAGACAGTCATAGAGCAAAAGAGGAGGGTGTCATAATCCCTGTATGGGGATTGTACAGGCAAAGTAATCGTGTTATTTTGTACCTTTCAGTGCTTGAAGCTTTCAACCACAATATTCTTCCTGATTGTTTTATGTGCAATTTCCTATTTCTGCCTTCTTTTTTTTTCTAAAGCAAATGGGAAAGCTCCGGTGTTGTTTCACAGTGACATTCACCATCAGCAGCACCACAGCTACTACAGAGTCACCAGACAAGGCAGCAGAAATAAATGTGTTTTCTGGAAACCTCATCTCCTGACCCACCTTAGCTACAGTCTCTGGTCAAGCTGTGATTCAGCCCTCCAACAGGAGAGCAGGAAAGCTGAAGGTGAACCAGAATCTCCAAGTCCAAGTGCTTCACAAGCAAGCATTGTTATGAAATTGTACTGGCTCTGACTGGGTTGAAGTTAACTGTGTTCATAGCAGCTCATATGGTTTGGATTTGTGATAAAAACAGTGTGGTAACACACAGATCTTTCAGCTATTGAGCAACAGTGCTTACACAGCATCAAGCACTGTTCCTCACTCTGCCCCCCAGGGAGCAGGCTGGGGGTGGGCAGCATGCTGGGAGGGGACAGAGCTGGGACAGATGACTCAAAGGAATGAATATTCCACATCACAGAACACCACACTCTGCAACAAAACCAGCAAAGATCAGCTTTCAAACCGCTGCTTTTCAAATTAGCCATTGCTCAGAGACTGGCTGAATATTGTGGGAATCATAGAATAGTTAGGGTTGGAAAGGACCTCAAGATCATCTAGTTCCAACCTCCCTGACATGGGCAGGGACACCTCATATTAAACCATGCCTTTATCACTTTCTTTTCCTCCTTTCTTCCTTTCACTTACTTAACTGTATTTACCTCTACCCAGCAATTTTTCTCACTTTTCATAGAATCATAGAACAGTTTGGGTTGGAAGGGACCTTAAAGACCATTCAGCTCCAACCCCCTTGCCATGGGCAGGGACACCTTCCACTAGACCAGGTTGCTCAAAGCCCTGTCCAACCTGGCCTTGAACACGGTCAGGGACGAGGCAGCCACAGCTTCTCTGGACAACCTGTGCCAGGGCCTCACCACCCTCACAGTAAAGAATTTCTTCCTCATATCTAAATCTACCCTCTTTCAGTTTAAAGCCCTTCCCCCTTGTCCTATAACTACATGCCCTTGTAGAAATCCCTCGTCCAGCTTTATTATAGTCCCCTCTAGGTACTGGAAGGCTGCTTTAAGGTCTTCCCAGAGCCTTTTCTTCTCCAGACTGAACAAGCCCAACTCTCCCAGCCTGTCTTTATAGGAGAGGTGCTGCAGATCTCTGATCATCTTCATGACCTCCTCTGGACTCGCTGTGACAGGTCCACATCCTTCTTTTGCTGGGGGCCCCAGAGCTGAATGCAGCACTGCAGGTGGGGTCTCATGAGAGCAGAACAGAGGGGCAGGATCATCTCCCTTTAACCTGCTGGTCACGCTGCTTTTGATGCAGCCCAAGATATTGGCTTCCTGGGCTGCGAGCTCATGTTGAGCTTCTCTTCAACGTGCACCCCCAAGTCCTTCTCCGCAGGGCTGCTCTCAATTCATTATCTCATTTTCAATCCTGATTCTCTCCCTGATCCCACTCTCCCTGGCAGAGTGAGTGGCTGGGTGGAGGCTTTGTTGCTAGCTAGGATCAGTCAGCCACAGAAGATCCTAAGCTTGATTTTCATGTTGTTGGCAGTGGTTAGTGTGCCAGTGCTGGTTACAAGGAGGTCACTCATCCTGTGCACCAAAACAGCACCATGAAAAATGACACTGTTGGTGCTGTAAAACCATCAAGGAGAATCCACCTTGCTGGCTGTTACTCAAGCAAGTTGCTGAATCTGATAAGGCCACTTCACTGGCCAGTACAGAAAAACCGATGGCCCTGTGTTACCTGAACATAGGAGTTTGAGTAACCAGCAAATATGTGGTCAAATATATGGTAGTCACCAGCTACAGAAAACCTTTCTCCTCTCTTCAAACCTGTAACTTTGAGTCAAGGTTTAAATGTCAGTGCTCGTCACATCTGCTTTTGTCCACTGTGGGCTAGTCCTATGATAGAAATGTCTTCATATTCTTCTGTTCATCAAAATGATTTTGAATGGACCTGACATTTTCCTGACCACAGACTGTGATGACTAATGACAGTATATATATATGTCATGTTTTAACTTGCAGTTTGACAACAGTAAGAAAATGCAAGAACTGTTGTGCTTCAAAATGCAAGAAATCCTGAGCCATGATACAAATTCTTAGTCACACCATTACCCTAGGATATGAGTTTCCACCAGGATTAGAAGGTGATTTGATTTGTTTGTTTCCAGTAATGTTATTAAACTTCTGATTTACTTGAAATGGCTCTTCATTTGGCCTGTAATTGTTGTGCAATTTGCTTTGAATTCCAGAACAGTTAACTGAAGGGTTCTGTGAAGAGCTCCCTTAGGCACGATCAGCAGCCTATGGTGACAATTCAGCAACAGAGTGTTTGTGACAGCTACACCACCACAAGCGTGTAGCAGGCACCACTCTCAGACTGTGTCCTATCTGATGACCTCACGAGACAGGCATTGCTACAAACTGTAACCAACATTGCCGATTACCAACATAGCAACAAAAATGGAGTAACTGAAGAAGTTTACTGAAGCTGTGGAGAATTCTGAATGATCTAAAAACATGCCGGTAGCGCTGCCTTTGTCTTCATACGAGTGTCAGAGTCTGTCATTTCCTGAAGCTGGGTGGATTTTTTTTTTAATAGTATTAATATGCTCCAAAATTAATCTCCCTTTAATATGCACAGAAGATATCCAAGAAGTAGACACCTTTGAAGGTCTGGGGCATTTTGAATACGATTTAATGGCAAGTGTGAAAAACAAATGAGTGTCATAAGTAGTCCCCAGAGATTTCCAAATGCCATAAGCAGACAGAGAGATATTGATTGTTGCTTAACATGTCCGTGGAAAATAATGGGGTAACAGCATCTGTGCTATAGCAAATAAAGTTGTTCCATCTGTTGTGCCACCACCAATATTTGGACATGTCCAGAGCTGAAGCCTCATTATGTGTAATGCCAGCTCCACTGTAACTAGAAACGATAGCAAGCAGGCTCCCAAACCCTTGTGCTTTTGTTGTCTCATACCAAAATTGTGAAGCAGTTTGATGAAGAAAAGGCAAATCAATAAGCAATTATTTTACAGCCCTCACCACTCTTTGCCCATGTCAACTAATTGAACTAATAAATAATTCATGGCTATCTTGCTACCTTGCTGGAGACAGTGGCAGTTTCCTCCAATGTGTCATCGCTGTTGATAAAGAGGTGACAGGGATGATCTGTCACAAGTGGCCTCATGAGTTTGACAGTAGTAGTTCAGGGTCTCTCTGCCAAGCTGAGCAGGTCTGGCAGGGAAAAAGGGAGGCCCAGAGTGCCCAGGCTGCCTAATTATAGGGTGTCAGTTGTATTCAGTTTCCTCCTAACGACGCAAGTGAGCCAGGAGGCTCATGTACGTGGTCCCACTCCTGCGTATCTCTGATGTAGTTCACATCAGTGACGCCAGCTGGGGAGTGCCAGGGCACTGGCAGGGGCTGGGGGCTCCCTGGGGAGCAGTGGCAACGCCCTAGGGCAGCACGACAGGCACTGGCAACCAACCTCATCCCACACCAGACAGGAGCAGTGCAGCCACGGACACTGGGCAGTCCCAGCTCTGGGCATCAGGCACCTCCCTGGGGATAGGCTGAGGCTGGGATGGGACGTCTGCTAATGGGTGATGGTTAGGATCAGGCCCAGTGAGGCTAAGCTGGGTCAGACATGCCCAGGATGGTTGGGCTCAGCTCTGGCCACATCAGCCCCATGACTGTGGGGCAAGGGGCAATCCTCAGTTGCATCAGCCCTGAGCTGCCCCTGGCCTGGCAGCCAGCACTGGAGCAAGCAATGTGCTCAAGGCCCTGACAGGCAGGAAACTAAAACTCTCATGAGATGAGCTCATGAGAACTGGAAAAGCAGGCAAGCTGTCAGGACACAGCCCCTTCCATGGGTCTCCATATACCACAAGACTACACGATTCATTAGGCAACGTACAGTTTAAAACAAGGTGGTGGGATTTCTACAGTCGTAGCCTATATTTATTAACATTCATTATTTCAAAGCTAACTACAAATACCACCATTTTTATGTTATTTCTGGGGTTTTTTTTAAATATAACACTGCAAGCTCCATGATTTCTTATCCTTTGCGTACCAGCAAAGAAGAGCCATTTTGGGTGACTGGTGAGTCTGATGCAGTCTGATTTGACCTCTTCTTTGGTTTCTTTGATGGGAGGATATTTCTCACCAAATTTCAGAAAACTGCATGCATTATCTTCCAAATCCAAGTCTTCATGCGTGAACTTTTGGACATACCAATATTACAAGCTTTAAAATACATATGAAGGAGGCAACAGGAAGTTCAGACTCCGGACAGAGACATTTTAATGGGGTGATTTCCAGAGGATGTTTCCCAGAAATCTCTTTTAAGACCTTATAAATGCTTACCTCTTCAGCAGACTTCAATTTTTGACTCACATTTTTCACAGGTACCTGTTTTACACTGAGTTTTTCCCTGAATTCAGTGGGTAGGTTTCGAGTGTTTATGAGAATAACCTTAGGGAAAAGTTATTGTTTTGAAATAGTATTTCAAATTGAAAGAAATCACACATCGAGAAACTCAAGAACACTGGCTTGGAGCAGAAATTTTGTCCTCATATCAGAGACAGTTCTCCGATGCATTTACAAAGTCTGAAGGATCTTTATTTACATGATCCGAATTGGATTTGTTGGTATTTGGTACCTAAATTCTCTAAAGATGTAGTGGCACCAGGTACCTCCAGCTCAGGCTGTAGAGGCTGAACACAGTTTTTTCTGTAGCTGGTTTTCTGGACTGTCAGGAACCAACATGTTGTCATTGTTGGAGACGTCTTCCTCCCCTGAATCACCACAAGTCCATCTATTAGTGTTTGGAGGAGCAGCGAATTCCCTGTCTGTCTACCACTTGCCATGCTTTGCTTAATTTTGTGGAGTGGTCTTGCAGTGCATGAGTTGCACTCCTGCAAAGTGAAATTATTAAAGGGATATATGGTTCTAATGTAAAGGAGGGCCCAGCCCATGAAAGGTTGTTCAAAGTGAAATGCCCTGAAAGGTTTATGGCGTGGATACTGGGTCCTGAGAGC
The DNA here is from genome assembly GCF_963264785.1 of Psittacula echo. Lineage (NCBI taxonomy): Eukaryota > Metazoa > Chordata > Aves > Psittaciformes > Psittacidae > Psittacula > Psittacula echo. The sequence continues at coordinate 124,888,606 of NC_137737.1, forward strand.
ATACCATTTCACTTCAAACGTCTGCTCCCATCAGGCCACAGGATTTGCCAGTGAAGACATAGCCTTTCTGTAGTCTAAAGAAGTAGCAATTTCCCTTATGAAATGCAGAGGACAAAGACCAGGCCAGGGAAAATGAAGGTATAAGGAACCTATCTGAATATAAAAATGGGTTGGTTTTTATCAGTACATGCTATGAAGTTCATTTAGATCTTCAGACGGTGAGTCTCAAACTAGTATGAGGAAGCTACGGCAAGATAAATGGGAGGCAACTGCGAGTGGAAGTGGGAATGGAACAAAGAGCTGGGAGGAGAGAAGCAGAACAATGGCTGGCAGCATCCAAACCATAATTCAGTGAATAGGTCATGGGTGAAACCTACAGAAGTTTTGCCACTGACTTCATCCTAGAACTCCACACTGCTTTACGTCCACCAGCTTGAGCAGGGTGTGATTTTAGGGCTGTTACAAACATATTTGAACTTTCAAACAAAAAATTGCCCCATCAACACCTCACTTCCTGCTCTCATGCTGTGATTGTGCCCGTAGCTCTAAACTAAGCACAGCCACTCAGCAGGAATAAGCTGTCGTTGATCTACTGGCTTAAATAGCAGTTTCTTAGATTTATACCTGCCTGATACCCTACTCTTGGAATTTGGCAGCTAGATGAAGAAAGAGCTTATTCTGAAAACTTTCATATTTTAAGATGAAAATGTCTGTGTCGTCTAAACCTAAGTATGTACTATAAAGCCTATTACCAGCTGTAGTTTACTGGCAAGGCAATAAGATACATGAAAAGAAAGAACAGGTTGCGACTCAGGTAAATCAGAAATCACTTCAGGCTTGATAATATTCATGACTCGTACCTCCTGCAGTAAGTTGGTTAGTTGGCAGAGGAAATGCACGGGATCACTATAAATTATTTAATTCAGAAGTGACAGGAAAAGATTATTAATGGGTGACGCTATGATATAATGCCCTCATGGTGAGACCACCTGTAGTTCAATGAATTAACATTGTTACAAGGATCTTTGCTTGAGACTCATACATTTAATTTGATTGTGTTAAACATGCCACTTATTTATCTTTATTAATGGGATTTCTATTTTTAGATATTGGTCTCAACATGAGCAATGGGACAATACAATCAAAAGCTGCTTCCATGATATATACTCTCTAGGGGAAGAGTGCAGTGTTTCTGTGTGCATTCCTTCCATTCTTTAATTTTTCTTCTGGTCTTGCTGCAACTACAAGCATAAGCCATGACAGAGTCAGCATCTAAGGAGCAGGAGATTATACAGACTAATTAGGTGATGCAGGAGGCTCACTCCTATCAAACAGCTTTAACTCCATATAATATTTTTTATTACAGCAAGAGAAATGTCATATTTAAATATGAACCCTGCTCTGTGCACAGTGCTCTTCTGCCTACTTACTTCCCTCACATGGCCATCATCCCAAAAGCTGAAGCTTCCCCTTCTTTTCCTTGACTCTAACACTTCATGCATTTCACCTACTGCTGTCTCACAAATCCTCTTTTGTAACCTGGTGCAAGACCTTATTGAAAATATGGAGCCAATCAAGCCTAAATGAAGCCTCAGACCCAAACTGGAGAAAATATCAACATGGAAAAGTCCCACTTAAACAAGCAGTTATGAAAAACAAACAAACGAACAATAGAATCAAAAGTGGTCTCTTCCACAACTCCCCGGCAGAAAACACTAACATAGATCACATTTGAAGCCCAGTTTTGGTGCAATTAGAGTCAAGTAAGTTCAAAAGATATTGCAATATCGTCAATATGGAAAATTCTGTAAAAACTACTAAAAAAACAGGAAAAATCCTAGTACAGTCATTTACTCAAAAATCCATTCATTGAGAAATGAAAAGTTAACAATGAAATTTTTTATCACTTTCTTTGCTGACCTAAAACCACAAAAATAAACTTGCCTTTCTTACAAAAAGTTGGCAGTTACCATAACTGCCCTAGTCTGAAGAAGAGCTGAAGCTCAGGTTACCTTTCAGAACCTACATCTTGAAGGAAATCTGAAAGACAGTCCACTACAAATACAGTTTAAGTTTTATACACCTACATAAAATACTGAAATGATCTCCTGTCCAAATACCCCAATATTTTGATTCATTTGTCTTATTTGTTTGATTATATTGAAGAATTCTTTCATTTCCTTTCCCAAGAAGAAGAAGGACAGCAGGATCCTGAGGCAGAGGAAATATTTCAATATAAAAGTAAAAGCAACATTTTGTTTTACAAACAAGAATGAGAAAATGACCCACTCATAGGTGAGAAAGTGCCTTTGGTGGGTGTCCTGGTAATTTCCTCAGTGCCATCATTTTGTTTACAACAGAAGACCATAACAAGAATTAAACATGGAAGCTGTATCTTAAACACATTTTAAAACAGTTACATTCTTGCAAATAATTAACAAAGCTCCCACTACACTAATTAGATATTCAAATTCACCTAGTGGTTTTGTTGACACCTCCTACACATCTCCTGATACAGCTATGGATAACATGCAGGAACCATACAGTTATTTTAGGAATGTCTTCATACAGAAAACTGTTGCAAAACCTCAGTAATGATGCAGAAACGTGCAACAAGAAGTTCTTCAGTCTGATGGTGGGTTTTACACTCCTTCTGCATATAAAACCAGAAATCATCATGTAGCAGAATTCAGATTTTTAGCACTGCTTTACAAACACAGAAGGTATAAAATAATTCCATGTACTTATAACTTACTGTCACTTATGTCAACAACAGCAAGTGTACCTGAAGCAAGTTTATCATTTCAGAAAGCACATTCTATGAATCTGCTCTGCTCTTTACTGAATTCAAAAGAACTAGCAGGTGCATTTTAGAGGCAGATATTTGCTTCTCAGATATTTCAAAGGGGGCAGCGGGCACACATTGATGTTTGCGGAAGGAGCTGTAGAGCTACAAGGAGCCACAGTGACAGTAGCAGGGCCCCACAAGCATCCCCTACTCCAGGAACTGGCCATCAGTCTCAGAGCAGGGCAGTGCTGGCACAGATGAGGGCATCCCCCATCCCTGTGCCTATAGGACGACATGGCTGGAACCAAACCTGGCCATCCTGGTCTGTGTGTGACCCCTGTTCTCCTCACCGGGCCTGATCCTGATCCCCTCCCATGGACTGACATCCCATCCCAGCCTCAACCTGTCCATGAGTTGAGGATCCTCCACTGGGGTGGTGGGCTCCTGGCTGGTACGCCACTGTCTGGCCCCACACAGCCGATCTGACTTTGAGCCACAGCAGGGCGTACAATGGCATTTTATGTTCAGTTTGTATAGAAAAACATACAGGTTCAAGGCAAAAGTTTCAGGCCCCTTGTGGGACATTCACCTCAACTGATTTTAAGAGTAGAATCCAGCTGCCAGAACATGAGCGCCTGGTGTCACACAAGGTCCCTTAGGCTCTGCCACCTGGCCTCCAGCACTGCTCCAGTAAGGCACAGATTTCCCACCACTCCTGCAGTACACCCGCAGCCTTTCCACGGGCTGGGCCGTGTCTGAATGCCTATTCCAGGGAAAGCGAACTGAGCCCTGACTGTCTATATCATAAAACTGAAATTCTTCTTCAGTTTAAGCATCTAAATTTAGCTATGACAGATGTTGCCATGGGAGACGTGTCTAAGCTCACATCATTGTCAGTGGAGCTCTAGTCAATACAGTCAGGGGAGGTAAAGAGCTGCCCAGACAGAAGCTGTTTACTTTCTAGTGGGCTAATTCACCATCTTGAGTGTCAGGGAGCAGCAGGAGTGGTTCTGCTTTGGAAGGGGAGCTGGAAGCTGAGGGTGGCAGCAGGGCAGGCAAAGTTGTGTCCTCACTGACACTGGACAGTCCTGGAGCATCTGTGTGAGCAGAGCTGAGCAGAATTAGCTGAAAGCCCTGCAAGTCTGTAGTGGCAAGGCAGACCTGAGGCCAGAAAGGCAAATCAAGGAGCCAAGGTCAGGCTCAGGGAGCTGCAAGGTGATGCAGGGGCACCCATGCACTACAGCTCTGTTAGAGACCAAGCAAAAGAGCTCCCAGGTGATGGAAGAGCTGCACCCCACTGAGTCAGAGAGACTTGCACAGGTCCTTGGCAGCAAACTTCATTATCTGCACTGAATAATTGACTTCTCTGTCCAAGGATAGGTATTTTGTGCTTTTGGGATGTCCTAGTGTACCCCTCCTGACATCTAGCTATTGCTTCAGAAGGGCTGGTGTCTCCTATGGAATTTAGACACCAGTCCACACCATGGAGAGTCCTACTTGTAGACACCTAGTTGTAATCTGCAGCTAAATCCCACTCCAAGGGTCCTGCCTGAGCCAACTGTCTGAACTCCCTTTGCTAGCAGTGCTGAGAGAGAAGCAGCTCCAGAGACAGTTCAGCTCATTTAGGTAAGTTGGAGAAATCTCTCTTTAAAGGTGCGTTCCTCCCTCTGTATAGAGGAACCTAGATGATTGATGAGAGAAGATAGCTATCCAATAACCAGCTAAAGTTTAATGAGATGTCCCTCACCTTTTGTGTTTAGATATGTGGCTGTGCAATGGACACTGATTAAAGTCTACAGCCTAGTACAAGTTCCTAGTGCAAGGACTCACTAACACTGAGGACAGCTACACTGCATGTACACCTACAGTGTAAAACTCTGCACCTGTGTCTTCTCAGCCCTGGCAACACTAGCTCCTAGCTCCTCAGCTTCTGTCTGTACCCTCTCAGGATCTTTGTAGAAGCTCTCTGTTTTATCTGCGGCACTTGAATGACTGAAGGAGCAAAGCTGCGTGTGCTCTAATACATAAGGGCCCACACAAAAGCAGCAAAAAGGACCAATTTTCTCATTTTAATTCAATAATTTAGTCAAAGCAACAGTCAACAGATTGGAGACCTGGGCTCAGTGACCTGCTCTAAGCCTTACATACCACTCCTCCAGAGCCCTCTCTGAAGGCAGAGAGAAGAAACCGTAGACAGAAAGAATACTTGAGAGCATCTAATCAGATGTGTAAAGCACTCATCTGAGAGAGGAGAAATCAGCACTTCAGTTTCTGCATCAGCTATTATTTATTTCATCAAATGGCTGCCTGATATAAACCACAAACATTAATTGGCACAGAGAGCTGTGGTATCAAAGTTCTTTGTTCTTGTTCTTATACCCCAAGTAACTACGGATTCCAGTGAAAAATGCGTAAAAATTACATAATTCATTTACTTCTTTATACATCAACTCATCAAAAGCCTATTGAAATATTTCTTCCTGCTCCCTGCATCACACAACCCCACTAATCAAGCCTGGAAGTTTGTTAAGGTGATTAATACAGCAACTCAGTCTTTTGGCATGGATTGATATAAAGGTGGAGGACAGAATGAGGACAGAGCCAGGCTCTTTTTAGTGGTGCCAATGCCAGGACCAGAGGTAACGGGCATAAACTGAAACAGAGGAGGTTCCCTCTGAACATCAGGAAACACTTTTTCACTGTGAGGATGACCAAGCACTGGCACAGGTTGCCCAAGGAGGTTGTGGAGTCTCCATCCTTGAAGATATTAAAAAGCCAGCTGGATATAGTCCTGGGCAATGTGGTCTAGGGTGGACCTTCTTGATCTGGGGGTCAGACTAGATGACTTGCAGAGGTCCCTTCCAACCTCAGCTGTTCTGTGAGGCTGTGCTTATTTCACTCACTGGGTCTGGAGGAGCGCCAGCTGCATTGTGTCAGTAGGGTATTCCAAGTGCTTCAGGGCTGCCTCCTGAGCACCAAAGAACTCAGGCACCAAAGTTTGGAGACTGCTGAAAACCTCTGCAGAAAAGAGAACCTTGTAAAAAGTAAATAGATTACTTGGGCACATGGCACATGGCACATTCTGCTTTGCCCCAGGGAAATCTACTGGAAAAGGTCAATGATTCCATTTATTTCTGACCCACTTTAAACTCTGCAAAGCACATGATTTGGTGAGCTCATTTACACTGGGTTGAACAGCACAGTGAATATGCCTTGGGTGTTAATCATTTCAATTAACAAAAACTAATAATTTTGACTGAAAAATGAAAGCAGACTCATACTCTCCCTCACAGCCGAATGCACAGAGTCTCCATTAATTTCTGTCAATCCATAAAGTGCAGCTAGGATTGTCTCCTCTCTTTGAGGCCAAATTCAGTATTTGGCTGCAATCTGCCCTCTTTCTAGTCTCACCTGTCACTCAGTGGGAAATCCACAATCTCAGTAGTTGTTTCAGGACATAGTTTGTCCTTCCAACAAAGGGCATCCTGTTTTTCTTTATTAGCTGGTCTTCCTTTCCTCAACAAAACCAAAAGCCTTACATAATTAAAGCTGTAGCTCTGTTTCAAGGTGTTTTTAAAGACAGTCTGAAGGAATGTATTAACAATAATGCACACAGCAATGTGAGTATAAAACGGTACACAGATTCTCCCTTAAACAGTGAGAAATGGTGGGAAACAAATTGTTGTGTTATGAAAACTGACTGTGCGTCAGAAGCAAATTAAAACAATCATTCAGAGGGCAAAATGTGATTTTTCTGGAAAACTAGAAATATAATCAATGGTGTAAGTGTTTGAAACAATAGCAGAACTCTATTTAAAAGGTTTGCAGCTTTATTTTTCAGTAGCTCCCTCTAGCTTAGCAGCTGGACCAAAATATTTCTAAGTTTAGACCCATGAAGATGCAGACTAAATATAGGATGTAAAACAACACTTTTTGAAAACAAAACTCCAAAATTTTCAGCGGTGGGTGTCTTTGGTAAGAGGTTCACTCTTAGGTGACTGGATGCAGGTCTTACTCATTTCAGTGGGATTTGTGGGACTAGGCAGTTCTGAGCTCATGGACATTTTTATCCAGCCATGTCTATGTACATGAAGGGGTTTTGAACCCGCTCTTCATTTTCCAAACAATTTCTTTTCAGCTACTTTTTTCACTCTGCTTCCCTATATAAACCTTTTTCTCCCCCACTCTTTTCAAACAAAGAAACACATCATTTGCTGAATCCCACACATCTCCAGTCTGGAGATCTCCTTGCTATACCGTCAAACTTCCTAATTTTGATGACACCAGGAGGAATGATATTCCCCTCTAGTAATAGTGGAAATACCACAAGATGTTGCTCGGCGGAGTATTGACTGGTTTCATTTCATGTCATCTTTCAGTAACATATGGAATGTAAATTCACAAGTTGTAATGACAAAACAGGAGGGAACAAGTACTGCAGTCACAGATTCCTTCATAAAGTTGAGGAAGTTATCATACTGTTCAGCCATCACAAGTCCCCCAGGAGGTGGAGGGCCAAGCCTAGCTATTACCAGGTGTGGTCTGCACATCTTTGAAGATATTCCCCTTCTCCAGCTCCAGCAGTTAATCTCATCTTGCAGAATTTAAATTGAATTGTTGGGAAGAGTCTGGTTAATGTTATAGAGCAAGAAGAAGACACTTCTCTTCAGTATATGCATAAAGAACCAAACTCCAATAAAATTAACTGTGATCATTTTGCTGTTGTGGCCTTAAGTCAATCTTAAGTACAGAAAGTAACAGTAATCACAGAATAAACATCAGGCAACAATATTGTTTCTGGCTCAAAACAAGAAAGTTAATTTCAAAGTTGGAGCAGTTACTCTTTTCCACATAAACTGTGACACTTCTTCAATGAAACTTGACCCAGTCAAGGCAGAATGAGAGCTATCCTCCTTTAACAAAACAACATATGACTACTCTTTTCTCTTATCTATGACTAACCCCAATTAGAATTTACTCTTTTTATAAATATTCAGGCATCATTTGACGTACTGTTGAAGGAAGATAAATCTGAAACCATTCTGGAAGAATCACAAAGATCATTCACAGGAGGCAAATGCACTCATCTGTGAGAAATGGGAAGTGAAAGCTCTACAAGGATGGAGCACTCTCAAACTATCTGAAGCACTTGATGGATCTTTTCCCACCCTCTGTGATTAATAGAATGCATAAGCTATTCAGTCGCCAAGCATTTTGCTTGAGGAAGCTTCGATTTGAAAAATGAGACAAGTGCTTCCAGTGCTGTCATTGATAGGAAATTAGGTGATAAAAGAGAGCGCATTTAAGCAGCTCTTAAATATTCATAATTAGAGCTGTCAAACTGCTATACTATCCCTCTCTCTTCTTGCATTTACCCAAACGTTCTGTCAGGAGTAATGAAAAAAGCAAAGCCAGGGGGATGTGACAGTACTGAAGTGCTTCAGAAGTAATCACAGGAGGACAAACACAGTGTGGTGGTGGTTTTTTTTGCCCAGACCACAGTACAGATACAATCATCAAGTCAGTTGTACCTAACAGTTAATTTGCTATGTTGTGAGGTTTTGAGTTACTTTTCTTTTAATGAATGGCACCATCAGAGGCTTCTCCTTCTGCTACTTCCTCTCTGTTGGGTACAGTAACAGAGCATTTGACTTACCAGCTTTTGATTGTTTTCCTAGAAATCCATCCCAGGATGATTCTTCTCATGACTATGAAAAAAAAAGAAAAAATTATCTAATGCAAAATTGTAATAATAATCTAAAAAATGGCTAATTTGTTTTAATGTTGTGAAAAAAATTATATGTGTATATAGATCTTTTGTTTTCTGACAGAAGAGGCTCTCAAGCCAGGATATCCCAAATATGAAAGTAGGTATACTCAAAAAACGAGGGATTCAATTGTTAGGAACTTCATTAACTTTTGTTTTAGCAAGTTATTAATTTAGAAGAACTACAACTCAGCTCTACTTTTTTGGTCATTTTTGTGCACAATGTGGCAAGAAACTGCAGAACTTTATCAGCAGCCTGAGATGTGCTTGAACAGGCAGTTGCACAAGCAAAGCAGCACTATACATTTCAGGTTGCTCCTAACTAGACCAAATCTCTGATAGGCATTTCCAGACAAGCAATATCTTCTTGGGTGCAAATTCTCACCATTTGGTTCATCACTACAAAAACATCTGCTCCTACAGAAGACGATCTTTGCTTCATTTATGTTTTTCCATACAGCTTCTAAAGGTCTGAGTTCTTTCTGTGTTGGGAGGAACACAAGCAAGCTATAGCTGCAGCAGTTCAGGTGCAGACAAGGCCTTAACCTGATGTAAAGCAAACTGCAGTGACTTCCAGTTGCCTTCAGTGTCCACTAGGTTGACCCTTAAGGAACAGCAAGGGTGGATTAGAATGTGTCACATAGCATCTATAACTACTGCTGGGACCATTTCTAAATTAGAACAGAGTTAAAATATTGACTTGAAACCCACCTGAGAGGCAGAGAGCAGTACAAGGCAGTAATCGGTACACAGTAACGTTGTTCTCTGCTTTTGGTACAGGAAATGAAGACAAAAAACAAGACTAACATGTAAAAATTAAAGGGATTGGCATTTCAGTTTCATGAAATGAAATGAGATACCTCTCTTTTCTGAGAGGTACCACATGGTTAGAGCTAGGAAAAATAACTGATTGACAAAATATATTGATCATATGGAAATTGATTTTATAATAGCAAGGAATGAAAAATCCCAAATACTCCAGAAAGCAAATTGAGTCCAGGACAGACTGTCTGGGTGGAGGATGCTGTATGCCCCTGCATGCCCAGCTCCAGCATCACCTGAATCACCAGCAGACTGGTTTACAGCTGTACATAAGCACAAGCACTTGCAAAACTGTAAAGGGCTGTAAGGAGGACTGGACTTTATGGCTTGTTAGGCTGCATCACTATGATAGTCTTTCTGGAACAAGCAAAATACTGTTCTTCATTCCTTTGTGACAGTGGTGGGTGGATACCGAAACATTTCAGCTGTCACTTTTCGATTTTATGTTATGTAGCTTCACGTTGAGCCTTAATTTGCTTCTTTTTATAGCTCAAGTGTAAGGAATACAGTTGAACAAATGTTACTACCCCCCCCAAGAAACAACAAACCTGCTGTGAATATTGATTTGCATTTCTGAACAAATTCACTGGGATTACACTCCTAACTCATCTCCAACAAGTAATCTGGTGAATTCTCTAATGAGAAGCAACTGCAACAGTGAGCTGGGAATGCTGTGCCTCAGCCGTCAGACAGGATTAGGTCTACCGAGGACAAGTGAAGGGGCTTTGGCCAAATACCTTAAACTAGTCACCCCTTCTCACCTAACAGGACCTGGCTACAGCTACAAGGACAGTGACACAATCTGGCTTCCCCTTCATGCAGGTCAGGACATTACTTGTTCTCACACCCCAAAGCCCTCAGGGAGGCCATATTGAATTTCTTCCTCAAAGGTTGCAGAAGTACAAAGCAAAAGATATTGGAGACTTCTACTCCCTCCCCATTCCTTTGATGGATGGATCCACAGAGCTGACCTACAGGTGTTTTGGGAATCACTCCTGAATTTTGGTAGCGTGCGCACGAGTGTAATAGCAATACATAAAGCATAGCTGTATAAGTGCTTTCTAGTGCAAGGAGCACCCTGGTTTTAATGTTATACTGAAATATTTACAGTATCTTTGTCTTTGACCATGCAGAATAAGCAGGAAAATATTGACAGCACTATAGAAACACAGCAGCAAGTAAACAGCTTTAAATCCTGAGCCACTGAAGCCAACAGGAAATTTCTGAGCAAGCTGAACTGGATCATTGTGTACTACCTCTCCACAGACGTTTTAAAGACCTATCTACTGCTTTTATACTGTACTCAGAGCACAGGCTGCTGTACCTGAAAGCCTGCAGTTTCAAGGAGAGCAAAGAACAGAAATTGCCACCTCTCTTCTTTCCCTCACAAGAAAACTTGCTCATTTCTAGTGCGATTTTCTGCCCGTCCGTCCCTAAACTGACTCACCTGAGGTCAGGCAAGTGCCAGTGGCACATGGGAGTGGCAAGGTTCCACAGCCAGGGAGACAAGGGAAGAAAATGGCACCACAACCCTCTTTTGGCAACACACAGCCCCTAAAGCAGTTATCTGTGTTATCACTGCACCCTGAATGTCCCAGCGCATGAGACTCCTGGCGCTGGATGAAATACATGAAGCTGCCATGAGAGGCTCCAAGTAGCACAGAGGATTGCCTGGAGTAGGCTCTGTGAGCATAGGATCCACTGGATAACACCAGCCTCTCTGCTGTGCACAACCACTTCTCCACATTACAGGTTGGATGACCAGCTGCATCTGGTATCTCAGGTCAAGGAACTGAAAGTAGGTGAGACATAGTTGGGGCAAGAAGAGAGCATTTAGCAAGGGCATTCAAATGAGTCTGGCCAGTTGACTGGCCTGCTTTCCACCTTTAGCCTTCAAGAAATGAGTAAAGATTTTCAAGGAATTCCTTAAGAATTTTGATTACCACACCCATTTATATAGCTTCATCATCATCTCAAAGCACCCAAGTGTAGAAGAAAACTAGACTATGAATAAAAATGTAAGCAAGAGAAGAAAAGAAACAGGAAAGGAGAGTGGAGGAGGAAAAAAAAAGAAGCTCTTCAGAGGACATAAAAAGAAGGAAAGAAGAAGGAAAAAAGATTCTGGACAAGGAATATATATGTACTACCTGGAATGTTCTCTACCTGCCAAGATCCCACACAAGAAAGATAGGATCCTCTCACCTACCTGTGACAGCTACATAACAAGGGCTATACTTGAGTAACTCAAATTGCCAGTAAGTTTACTTAAGAGAAACAGGCACTTCTAGGGGAAGCTTTGCCTTGTCTCAAAGGAGTTATCCAGAATATTTCAGTGTCTCTCCACTGACTCTAAAAGGAGCCTAAACAATCAGCTCTGTGTGGACACCTATAGTGTAGACACCTAGTCAGTTGAGGTTAATACCACAGTAATGTCCCCCAGACTCCTGCATGGTCTCTTCTGCTTCTTGGCATACTTCGAGCTCTGTGTTTCCCACTTCTCAAAGAGAGGTGCCCAACACAGACAAAAGCTGTCATACTGCCAAGCTGGAAATCAGCTGAATGCTTGGGAAACCAGGACCTGGCACACAATACACGAGACAGGTAGACTAAGATGTCCCAGGGTATCACTGACATGCACAGTCAGTTTCTAGCCATAAAGCCAATGCCTGGGCAAGTAGCAATCAGTGTATTCCTCCCACTGTGAAGACTTCGATAAATAACGTAGAAACAGCAACTATGTCTACTTCAAATTTGTCAAATACAACTGCCTGTGGTAATCTGCCCTCCAGAGGCTGGGTTCAGCTCCTGTGTAAATCTGCTGAAATCAGGGAGAAGCCTTAATAGAAACAGAGCACAAGTCCTAGTAGAATGACAATAGCAGGCACATTAAGTAGCATACTAATTCAGTTCACTAAATTGGGCACTTTCCCACTTTATTTAAATAATTATAGTGAAAGAGACATTTATAGAATGAAAAGTTTGGAACAAAGTTCAATTTAAACAAAACTGAATGAAATAAAAAGGTACATTTTCAGTTGGCAGAAAGAAATAGACTATATTTGGATTTCGGTCAGAAATTCAAGGACTGTTTTTATTGCCTCTAAATATGGCAGCAGAATTCTGAAGTCCCTGGTTCTGGAAGTGATTCTGGAGGCACATCCTCTTTGGAAGAAGATTAGGGTAATTTTCCACACATTTGTGTTTATTAATAGAGGAGGGAAGAAAGTTTCAGCTGTCTCAGAATTGATGGAACCTTGTATGAGCCTCAGTGCTGGGAAAAGCTTCTGTCCAGAGCTTGTACTTGCTGCATTTAACAGGCACCTTGCATCAAAGCATTGCTATTTTTAGTCACCCACTTCTTCCCAAGAGAAGTTGAAAAGTTACCAGGAATTCCCGATCCATTCAAGAATTTACTTTTGAATATGTTTTCAGGCAGATATTCAAGTAAAATGATGCTGATTTCAATTCACGCTGATGAGTTAGGCCACGAATGGTGATGATCCCAGTTTATGTCCATGGTGGCCTTTCAGAGGGTGTTAGCAGAATATGCAGACCCTTGCTGAACAATGGCATGGCTCAGCTACTTTCCTCTTTTCTGGGATGCCAGCCTGACTAATTGCTGGCTTTCAGTATTTTTGGATGTATTTGGGCCAACAGCCAAATGACCTTGAGCTTATTGTGTTCTGCCAGCTGTTCAGTGATGCTCCCTGCCTACTTCTCACCTCCCTCCCAATTCTCACCTGCAGAGCTCAGGGGTGCCGGCTCATCCCAACAGGACAACTTCCCTTGCCCCCTTCTACCCAGCAGAAAACATTCTTCAGACAGAAAAGGCCACATTTCTCAAACTTGTTGACTTCAGTGGAATAATTTCAGGTTTTACCTGCAAAACAGAGTGGGGATGTGCAGTGAGCACTGCTGACATACCAGTGGGGAGCTCTGGGGTGACACAGCTCTTCCAACATTTTTGTGCAACCTTGTGCCCTCCACGACACCTCTGACCTGAAGTTTAGGCAGGAGACACTTGCCAGGGCTGAAGAAGCACTGAAAATTGGAATATTTCCATGATCCAGAGCTCCTCCAGGCACACTTGAGTCACCTTCAGCTGCTAGCTCTGGCACTGACAGCAAGCATTTCTGCACAGACTGTGCAAATCTGCCCAGGACCCTGTGTGAACATTTGGCTGCGAATGTCCTCAATGTCCCGATTCCCTTGTTATCTGTACCCATGCCAGGAAAATTCAGGTGAGCTCAGGATGGAAAGGCGAGCCACAGTCTGCCCCTTGAACTGCAGAACAGCAAAGGTATAAACCAAAACACTGAGTACATGGGACCTCTTCGTACTTTGAAAATGCAAGTGCAGCTGTTGGCACACTGGATGGAAGAGATGTAAACAGACTACACATCCCTCCTGAAAACTTCCTGTGTACCTACATCTGCACCAATCTCCCTCTGAAACAGCATCAGATTAACTATGCATTCATAGAATCACAGAATCGTTCAGAGGCTTTTAAACCTTGTGATGGTACTGGAAGAGGAAAGAAGAAAGCAGGGCACTTATATATAATGAAGGCATTTACAGAAGCAAGACTCTTTATCTGTTTACTGTGTGGTACCAAATAGAGGATTCAGTGAGCATGTGCATCAGATAATTGTGAAAAATGTATCTGCATTATCTTTGTTAAATATCTCACTAATGTGAAACAAAGACTAAAGGTCATCTGTCAAATGTAGTTGTGAGGCAGGAAAAAAAATCTCTTATGTTGGATATCTTGAAACCTTTAGGCTCATGATACTTTTCTGGAACAGAGAAAATGTGATCAATGAATCATTAGGAGTCCTGTGCCTGACAATGGAGGTCAAGAGTGCCTTTTGATGATGAGTTTAAGATGCTTTTATTAACCTGTCTCAAGATGGTTGATTGCTTTCTAATAGGATGAGACCCTCTGCACCACTTGAATTTTAAATATTTAGAGATCTTCACTGTCAAACATTTCTCAATAATTCTTCACAATAAATGAATTATTGTGCAAATGAAACTCAAGGTAGTTTTTAATAAAATCAGAGAGATTTTAGTATTCTATAAAGACTAATCATGCTTTACAAAGTATTTTCTAAAATAAAGGTAACTAATAGGAAGAAACCTGGAAATGAATGAGGAACTAGGTGGACCTCATTTTCTGTTCACACTAAGTTTCTGAGTATGTAAATACATAATTTCTAATTCTAACTGCCTCCAGTTGAATTCTGGCTCATTATAACAGTGCATATGTGAGAAGAAATTAATTCATCTATGCTCAGGTCCTAAGGAACAAAGCCATTTTCAGCCTTGATGTTTTTTGATACAAAATCTATTTTGCACCTCATTGGCTATATAGATTACATTCACATTTGCTTCACAATTCTGTTACACAGTTAGAGAAGTGCAAAGGGATGTCTGACTAAATGAGAATCAGGCCATCACACATAAATTTTCACTCCTGTTTCAAGATCCCAGTTCCCATTTCATTTACACCAAAGTGAATCACAAGTAAATCCTTTTAAATCCACCAGAAATAATGAATAGGAAAACAGAGTAAGGAAGATCTTAATTAGAGGAGATGAGCAGCAATATTCCGTATAAAAATGGCTGCACATTTTGTAGAGTTAGAATATATAGGATTTTGTTCATGCACCTGTTTTAAAACTCTAACAGTTTAGGCTTTCTTCTTGAAAGGTAGCTTGAGTATCACTTCTGAATTTATAAGCAGCAGAGGACAGTTTTTCATTAGGTCCTGCCAACCCCAACTATTCTTAGTAGATGAGTTTCCCGTATCCTGTTTTCACCTTATGATACGTTAGAAGACAACTTATTAAGTCACTAACTAGGCTCGTAGCTGTTCAAATTCATATAACTTTACTTATTTATTGTGCAGCTATGTGGCATAATGCTCAATTGTCTCATCTGCCATCTGCTTTGGTGTCAAGATGTGCTTTTTCCAAGTGACATTCTGTTGTCAATTGAAGCATTCTTGACATTTCTAAATGTCTTTGTTAAGAAGTTTGTGGTCTACTTCATGTTTCCACAAGAAAGTGTTACTGATCAGTACCACCAATACCATGGGACTTACTGTTTCTGGCAGACTGAGGGACCGCTCACCCTGCCATTTCTAGGCAGCACTCTAGAAAATTTTGAGGCTTTGCAGTCATTTCTTCCAATTCCCTGACAGTTTCACTTCTCGGTGAAGGATTCAGATGGCTTCACTTGCTCCGTTTGCTATTTTGCTCTTTACTTTCTCTACACGTTCAATATTTTTCTGACACTACATGCAAGTATGAAATCAGAAAACTTAATGCTGGTTGTGAGGCCTTAGTCATCTCATACAGGTCAGGACTACAAAGAGTTAGTATGTTATTGAGATGCTCAGCTTGCTGTTCTCAATTTAATATGGACTGTGTACTGTACTATGTTATACTGTGTACTGTATTGCAGTCTATAAAGGGGAACCTCTCATTAGGCAGCACTTGTGCACAAAACATTGTTATACTGCCTCAAAAGCCAAATATGAATCAAGTGTGTGAGGATAAAATAAAATAATTAGCTGGTCTTATTCTTTGAGGTACTAAAAGAGAGGCCATTGGCAAGACCTGGGAAGCATGTTACTGACTCTCATTTAGGGTATCAATGCCTAAGAAAGATGTAGGCATATTTGAAAGCTTTCAGGGGGACAGCAACAAGAATAAAAAGACTGGAGAACCAGCAACAGACAAGGATGGCTTAGAAGCAAAACCATCATCACTGTAATTTCTGGAGGTCCTACCCATTTGCCATGCTGCAAGCATGTGATTTTTGAATCCCTGACTCAATTCTTCCAGCCCACAAACACCAACATGTCCTCTTGGGGATACTTTTAAAGATCCCAGGAAACTGTAGGGAACTGTGGGAGAGGCTGCCTTGCTGCAGGCTCATTCACAGTGCCCACGTGGATATGTAATTCAAGTTACAAGGATGTTAATAATTGTTTGAGCATCTGCAAGACTTTTTTTTCCCTTACATACTGTTTTCAACACCTTGGCCTGATTGTATCCTTTGAGGATACCTAAGTGTATCTTGCAAATATTCGCCTAACTAACTGTGTCCTAACTGTACCCTCAGAAACAAACACCACAGAGCAACTCTTCAGCCTGATTCTATAAAAATGTTTCCTTTCAATTAGTCCCACTGACAGTCTGTGCAGAAAACCGGGCTTGGATAGCTGGCAGAGCTGATGTAACTCAAGGCCAAGTCACACCTGTCAAGGATTAGGCTGTAGACCTGTACTGTAGCAATGAGAATATTTGGTTCACAAAAGCTTTCAGGAATAGGCCCTGCATAGATTTCATAATGCGTTTAAATAACTTATCTTAGACACTGCAAAAAATAAGTGGTTTGTGCCATACAGAAAAAAGTCACAACAACACATTTCAACAAGAGGTAATTAACGTATTATTTGGCCTTTCATTTGTCAGTTCTTATAACATGGTGCTCATGGCCAGCAGTTACACAAGGACTCTGTTAGCAGAGAAAAAGTTCATTAAGAAATTCTAACAGTTGCATGCAACAGTTATTAAGTATCATAGAAGGTATTTGCAGACTTCCACTTTTCCGCTTTAGGGTTTACACTGAGAATAAATACACAGTGTCTTTGTGAGGCGCTTCCCATAAAATATGTATGCTAAAACAAAATATATGCCCAACAATCCATGCTCTATCAGCACAAATGCTCCTTCATTTTGATACCACAGTAAGAATGAGGGGCTTCAATGTTTTGCTCAGTGAAATACACCACTGGGGGATTTTTCATCCAAAACTTGCAGTTAAATACATACCTCACTTCAAACCCCGAAATCAGCAGGACTCTTCATGTGCTTGAATACCTTCCTGAATCAGGCTGCAAACAACTGGAGTTTTACCACATAGCTTAGCTAATGAAGCTGAGAGATGAAGCAAGGTAGCAGCCAACATATTTTGGTTTGTCTCAACAGCTCTCACCCAGCATTAGTTCTCATTACCTTGGCAAGCCCCACTCACTGCCCACAACTCACGGAAAACCTGACTAGATTTCGCTCTTCTCTACCTAACAGTCATGTAATGACATGCTTTTGGTGCTGCTACAGAAAACGTTTGCTAAAAAAATACAGCTAAAGTGTGTCTTCTGGACTCTGAAGTTCTATCATCCCATTCATTTTCAGACAGAAGCATAATCTGAAAGCAACTTCTCCTTGAAAATTGCTGTCATGCTCCACCCTGAAAGATGGCAGAACAAAAAGTATTTCAAGTGATTTCGCGGACGTGTACATCTGGGCATTTTGCAAAGTTTGCAACAATTTGTTGAATTTTCCAATATTATAATGAAATCAACTCAGAATCATAGCCTGTGTCCTAATTGATCACATCTCAGCAAATCTGCACATAAAAAATGATAGGTTTCTAAAAGGAAGGGATCAAAGCTCCAGTTCATAAGGTCTTTAAATTCATGCTTAATTTTATCTGCCTGGGTTGAAACATCAAAATCTAAACAAAGGAAAACACAGGTGGTTAGCTTGCAAAACAATCATTCTTAGCTGAACGTAGGTAGGAAGACAGATTTACACGCATATTTTATTTCTATATGTATGTAACCTTAAACTAGTATAATTTACATGGAAAAGGACAGCAATCAATATTGCAGTAGAAGTGCATTTTTCCTATATACAGAACAAAGATTTCATGCCACCTTGAAGACTACTGCTGAATCCATTGAGATTGTGTACACAAATCTGGGAATTTCCAGTCCAAAAGCAGCCTTTTTAGCGAAGGAGATGTTTGATAGTATCCATCTAATTTTCTTTTAGTTCAAACTGTTTGAGTTTATAGGGTATATTTAGAAGACACAGGCTTAGGGTCAGATGTTTCCATCATAATAACTCATAGCCTGAACAAGAGCATCTCCCAAGACCTGTTTTTATCCTCAGTAAAGTCCTAAACCACCTAAAGGGGTTTCCTTCTTTCTCTAATCAGCAAAAAAACATAATGAGAATATGCTTTATCTAGAGCTGTTTTGCACAGCTTGAGTAAATTGGAGTGAAGGAAAAGCTGCAATCATTCAAACCACTCATTTAAAGAGATGTTGCTCTCCTTCTTCCCTACTGATCCTCTACAACTCATTGATGAAGTATTTTTCCACATAGCTTTCCTCTTCCTCCCTCTACTCTCTCCAATTGCAAATGTCTGTATTTTCATTGATGTAGGATACAAAGGCCAGCAAAGGTCTTACCAAGTGAGTGAAAAGCAACTGCTTTCCAATACATAGCACTGCCCTCACCAAATGTACAGATGGAATTTTCCATGATCCTCTAGTTGATAGATAACATCAATAACGGTTGAGTCATAAGCTTAATTCACAACTCAACTATTTCTCAAACTTACCACCACCTGTTTCTCACACTTATGACACCATTCAAACTTATCACACCATTTATATCAGTGCATTATAAGAAAGTTAAGCCTGGCTCACTCACGCAATTTAGTAGGTACTTCTTCAGGTCCCCAGGAGTGATCTGTAAACCTGCAGCAGAAACACACGTTCTCACACACCTTGGCAAAGCAGGTGGCTGTTTGGTCCACCAACAAACTAGTCCAGTGATATACTGTGGACTGGAGCAGAGTTGCTCCACAGATCAGGGGAATTCAGACTTGGTGCGTCACAGAAGTAAGTAGAAATACTGACATGATCATGGTATAGACTAAGAGTAGCTTCAAATACAAGAGCAAATAAGTAAACACAGCAGAAATAACAGGCCTTTGAGGTCTGTTCATTAATGCAGTGAAGAAGAAATGACAGAAGGGATGAGAGCAAAACAAGGATCCAGGTGACGGGTTACATGGAGCACCTCCAAGGCACTCCAGATGGGTCTGTACGAAGTCAGGAAAGCACTGAGAAACCCAGAGAGGAGGCAGGTGCAGGATCATCTTCAAGAGAAAAGGAAGATGTCTTTGTCAGAATCGGGGATATTTGGAGAGCTTGAGTGCAAATGCCTGGCCTTGTAAATACTATGAAGAAAGGAGCAACAAGGAGCAACAAGGAGCAACAAGGCAGCCCAGCACACACACTCCTATTTCCATACAGCACCTCATGCTAACAGGTAGTCCCAGCAGCAAAGATGGAACATGAGTTGTGTGAGACATCTTCAGGCTTTAAACCAAGAGTTAACAGTATTGCAGATTCATGTACCCTTGGCTAAAGAAGCAAAACTTTTCTCCCTTTCATTTATTATGTGAAAATACTTATTTATCTTCATTTTATTGCTTCTAACTACTGCTACACACAGAACTGCTCTCCCCTGCCTTAAAATTTCCTTAGTAACTGAGGAAAATTACAGACTGAGCAGCTCCCACAGTGCCTGTAGAAAGATTCTGGAAACTGAGATTCTACCCCACTTTGCCCTTTCCCTCTAGTGCAGAAGCTGCCGAACAGAGGCACACTGCAGAAAACTAGAAAAATAAGGATGCAATGTGCAGAACAGTTGATTTGGTTTTGTGGTGGCACGAGGGAGGCTCTGAACAGCTCAGAGAATCTCATCCTCCCCAAGGACTCAAGAGCTCTGACTGCAGATTAGGACGGGGATTTCCTGCCTCAGCTCTGAGGGCTCAGATTCAGCAGCAGCAGGGAGGTTATCTTGTGATGGCCAACATCATTCATGTTCCCAGTTATCCCCCCACCCCTCTGAGATGCTCCCAAACCCCTTGCAGGAATGCCTGAGCAACCTATTTAGCCTCTGGTTTAGTTTATAGTGTATTATAATAACACTGAATTGCTTCCAGTTTCCTTTAATGCACCAAGCTACAAGCTCTGGCTGCTACAGGAGAAGTCACGGGAGATCTCTGCTGCTACATGAGCAGTTATGCCATCTTTACAAGACAGACTTCTTCCAGAAGATGCTTGGTAGGCTGCTGTAGTCATGAACCATGGTTTCTCCTCCAAGGGAACTATCCCTGCTTGTGAGTCAAGCTGTGGCTGATTCTCACAGTGACAAAGCCAGTTTGAGAGACTGATATTCTCTCTCGAATGCCTAGGCACACTTTCACACTCCCACCCCACCCCAGAAGCTACCTCCCTCAACTGTGCTGATTCAGCTACCTTGTGAGCATAGTCTAAAACCTGTGAATTGATTGTGTTAATTTCTAGGACTTCTTTTTCAGTGCAAGAACTATTTTAACCAAATCTGATTTCACTGGGTAATGACACAGAGTCACAGCTTTAGGCTGTATGGCATTCAAAATTAAAAATATTTGTTTATCAGAAATTCACCTAATTTACACTGAACCACAACATATACCCTAGGTAGAAGCTCATAGAAGCTTACAGAAGATATTTGCCTTACATGAGTCACCTGTGGTTACATGTGGTTGAAAACCTTCCTAATATCTTGGATTGAACCTATAAAGTGCCATATTCCTGTGTACAGAAAGATCTAAACCAAGACATTTTGTCAGAGGAAAATGTATTAGCAAGACTTTGAAGTGACTACAAGCAATGTAACTGAAACATCAAATTTGAAGCGCAGCACTTAGTATCTTTTACTTGGACACCTACAGTGTACATTATCAAAGTAGCTCGTGGGAGGCAGAGTTGCACACACAAACAATTTTCCTGCTTCATGGAAGAACCTGCATGTACATTCCCCACTCCTCATCACACCACCTTCAACGTGTATTTCATCACTCTGTTGTGAAAGGTAGCTTTAAGAACACACCACTCTGAAAACACATTGAGGACAAAATTCCCTCCTGACTTATCAGCCTTGCTGATAAATGGAAATGTGGAGGATAAAAGGTTACAAACAGGGTCTGGCGACTCCTTTCCTTGCCAACTGTCATGTAGTGCTGAGGCTTTGAAAACACCTCTGGCAACCAGCACTTCAATCACTGTCACACAGGAAGGGCTGGGAGAAGATTCAGGCAGTTGTGGTGCATGAAATGGTTGTGGCATGTGTATGAAATGATGCTTTGATCTATGCCTAGCCTCAGGTTGAAAGTTTCCCTGATAAGTCACTGAAGAATCATGGCCCTAAATGCATTGCACTGTCTTGATTTGAGATCAAGTTTCATCCCCCTTCCTTTAGTAAAAATCAACATTCAGATCTCACATGCACACATGAATGTTGCTATCTGATAGGCTTAGCCACATGTATGCAGTATTTGCACATGTACATAAAACGCTGATTTTTCTATTGAAAACATGTCCCAAGAAGCTTTTTCCAAGGCCACGGTTGGAAAATTGACTAATGAAAGCATTAGAATATAGGAGCTGGCACGGTCATTGTCAGCAGACATACAGAGATTAATGTTACTCTCAATTTCACATTTGAATTTGATTTGTTTCCTTCTGCCAGTAAAACTGTATAGTGACTATGGCACATTCTTTGTGTCATGGATGAAGACTTGCATGTTCCATCTCACTCCCAGTGCCGGAGACATTTCCAACCATGAACCCAACCCAAGAACAGAGGAACAGGTTTTGTTCGTCTGGTTGCAAGTGTAGACTTAACCTAGGACAAATCTCTGTACATGACAGATTTCTTCTAAAGGAAATATGTTAATTGGTCTTTTTTTTTTTTAACCTGTAGAAGTAATCTTATGTCAAAAAGTAGGTCTACTGTAGACAGGTGATGAGAAGGACTGACCCTGGAAAAAGAACACATTACTACGCTGCAGTTCTTTCCATCACTGTCTGATGAAGTTCTCACTCTGTTCTTTAAATTGTCCTTAAAAACACCTAATAAAACCAAGCCACATCATTGTTGGTATTTCTAATATTAAGACCACACTACAAGAAAACTTTCCTTAAAAAAAGAAATTAGGTCACTGTAAAGCTCATAAAAAAGCAAACCACATCACAATCTGTTTTCAGCCTGATTCCCTAATGCATAGCAAGATAGGCATCAAGCACTTGGGAAGGCCACAAATTAGCCTAGCTTACTTTTGTTTACCCAAAATCAGCTCAATGAAACCACACAGGCACAGCCAGTCAACTGATCAAAATAGATTATGGTCTACCAATCACTTTCCATAATGCCTGCAGTTATCCAAATCTCCCTGCTATCTTGCCAGCTATCTATGTTCTGGCTTCTGAACTAAAAATTAGGTTCTGCTTAGTATCCACTCATAACTGCATTTCCAACTACCCAGTCTTAGTTTTGGAGCTGGAGTTACAGCCTTCTGAGTTTCATCTTCATGGGGTTTTTTAGCATTCTGCTAAAATCACATTAAATCCTCTGACAGGAAATCTAATTCTGCTCATTTACAACCCAGAAATGTTTTTAAGCATGAGCACAGGTAATATCATCAACATCAATAGATCTTGCTTAGAATTAAGCATGCCCCTTTGTGTATTTCTATTAAGGCCTTACAAGACGGAATGACCCATTATCTGTAATGGGCAATTTAACTCTTGTGATAGTAAAACCCATGACTACCTAGGCATATTTTTTCTATTTTAGTGCTGAAGTAAATCCTGGTATTTGATAGAAGATGGTGGCTCAGGTCTTTGAAATTTTCTTTTATTCCTTACAGACAGTTATTTCACATTATATGGACTAATGAATAGGAAAAAGTCTTTGTTTAGCCACATTTTCACTCCTGTGCTTTATTATTTGGACTGCAAAAGCACTTACAAGCCCCAGGAAATAAGATACACACTGAAATACATTAAATACACTTTACAGGGGTAAAAAATGTATCAGGAAGAAGAATTTGGTCCACAAAGTGTTGTACTAAATTTAGCTTCAGTGAGCAAACAACTTCTCTCTTACAGGAAGAAATTCTACAACACAGATTTTTACTTCAAAGTGTACTGAACAAAGTCAATGGAAAGGAACGAGCTGGTGACAGTATGGGTATTTTAAGGGCACTTTCTACTATTTGCCAAAATTACCAGCACTTTGGGTTTTCCTGATAAAAGTGTTCTTCATAATGATCCTCACAGCAGGCTTATGAATTGGTTGAATCATCTTGTAACTACATCTACTGCCATCCAGAGGTAATTGGCAAAAGTTTGAAAAGTAAATCTAAGTTAATGGTATCTAACAGTGAGACACGAATACTGTAGATTAGAACAGTTCTTATCAAACACAAATTTAAAAGCTGTAGCCCAGCAGAGCAGAAACTACAAAAAATAAAAGTCAAGTAGGATAACTCTTTATTCCTTTCCAGCAGAAAACCAAAACCAACAGTATGTCACATTGATGCTGCAGTTCTTTTGGTGCATCACATATATCCTGCATTATGCTTTCTATTAACCTCTCGGACAAGTGTTTCTGCAAATTACACTCTGCTATCTTTTGTTTTCCATGCAGACCCCCACTGTAGTTAAAAAAAGCAACCCAAAGCCCTACTGCCTTCACCTCAAAGAAAGCCTGCACTTTGCAACAGCATCCAATTTCTGTATGATCATATCACAGTAAGGAAAGTAAGCAAACACTAAGGGATTAAGCACATACAAATGTGCCATGACATGTGTCACTATTGTTCATACTGAATAGATGGAGAACCTCGTGGACAGAGAGAGTAATGATGAAATTGTTTAAGTATCTATGGACTGTGAGTGCTCACATTTAGGGATAACTGCTTTCAAGTCCTACAGCTGAGCACTTGCAAATGTATCCACAGGCATTTCCAGAAATGTGATATTTGGGATTCTAAAACTAGGAACCCAAAAGCAAAGATGATCAAAATGAATAAACATTTCTAAAACTTCATCCTTTAAAAAATGTTGGAAAAGTCTATTAAGAAAGCTGGAGGAAACATGAAATAATAAAAACATTTGTTTCCTAACAGCTAATTCTATAATTCAATATTGATGTCACCATTTCATCTTTTCAAAAGCTCAAATTTTCAGCAGTACAGACACACCTGTTCATTTATGAGAAGCTCTGTGCCTGCTTGTAATTCTCAGCTCTAAACCAGGCGTTCCAAGCTGGAAGAGTGGCTATGATTATGACAGTGAGCATCTCAGAAGCCACTTCTCACAATGAGATAATTTCCCAAAATATCCATGACTCTATTTACAAATCTTCTTTGGTTTACAAACCCATTCAAATATTCTTCCAACTGCCACCTTCCCAACCACATTGTGAAATCACAAGCTCAGAAATGTCCTGTCTGACTAATACACCATCACTAAGTACAGCAGTAATGATTTTGCAGTCAGGCTTCTCTATCAGGCACCACTGTGCTCAGGACACTTGAAGCACAGTTGAACAAGGTTCCTTCTTCAGTATGTCCTGTACTTAAAGATTAAAAGGTTTGTTATTGCCAGGAAACTAAGCAGATATTTTCTTCTACACATCAGGAGAGGGTAAACTAAGACTACCGAAGTTCTGCTTATAGTAAGTACAGCCTGACTCTGCCAAGGAATACAGTAAAACCATCCAAGATTTCAGTTCAGTCAGAGTTTCTCCCATGCTCTTTAGAAGACTGAATCCTTGAAAAGATGCAAGAAGCTTTTTCAGAATTATTCTCTAAACAGATATTTAGATTATTTCTTTGAAGGCATTTCTCAAAATAGTTTTAAGAATGTGTTGGAACTTGTGACAAGTTTGAGACATAGCTAATTTGCTGAAAGTGAGATTTTCATAAACTGGAAAAAAAAAAAAAAACCAACACCAACACGAAAATATTTACAGATTTCCTCTGTTGATTGTTACTGTTGAATCCTTTGTGCAGAGACTAAATACACTGAATCAATTCATCTCCTCCAGCAATGGAATACACAACAAAAACCAGTAAAAGGAAAAAAAGGCCATTAAAAAAAAATTCACCTTTTAGCTCCATCTGAGACAAAGTACAGAATTTCCTGATACTGATCCATAATCATAAGGGTGCCTCTATTACACTATTATCGAAAAATTACACTGAAGCAATTGAGTAAAAGAACAGTCCCATTTATGGCACTGGGACCACTTATGCAATGAATAACAATTTCTAGAATATACAAAAAGTCTGAAATTCAGTTCTACACAGTAGTTGCCAGAAAGTAATTCTTGCCTTTTAAAGTAATTCTTTTTTTACCTTCCTTAACAGGTTCATGCTATCAGGTAAAACAAGACCAGTTCCTGGCATGCACTCCTTATTCTGTTCCTGTGACACACAGTAAAATCACGAATGCTTAAAGCAACTTTGGAAGTGCAACAGATATTACCAATTACCTCCTCTCAGGTGCAGACATTACCGGAAGGCTTCTGTGCTTTGTAATAGTACAGCACAAAAGAACTCAAAGAGCTGCATAAGGATAAACCAGGAGGGTATAGGGATCAGTGAAAATATACTGATCAGGCTGCCAAAACAGTAGACCTTGCAGTTCAAAAGTATAAATTTATGCCTAAATCTAAACAGTCCATGTGCATATTTTCAAAGAACTACCTTAAAAAAATTTAATCTGTAATTCCAGGCGGAAGTATGAGCTGTCCAGGACAGGGAACAAACTATTATTCAATGCAATGCCATCTTGTGGTAAACGGGAAAGCTGTCTGTGCCAAAAATGCACAGGGACAGAGACTCTGCTGCTCCGCAGTATACAAACCATGTTCAGAACTGCTGACTTGAAAACAGAAAAAAATATATATATATATATTTTAGCATAGTTAGACTTACAAAATGTAAGTTGTGATATGCAAGGCATTAGAATTCGAGAATCAGCTCTGGAGTTCTCAGTACAGGAAAGACATGGACTTGTTGGAGGGGGTCCAGAGAAGGGCCACAAAAATGATCATAGAATCATAGAATAGTTAGGGTTGGAAAGGACCTTAAGATCATCTAGTTCCAACCCCTCTGCCATGGGCAGGGACACCTCACACTAAACCACACCACCCAAGGTTCTGTCCAACCTGGCCTTGACCACCACCAGAGATACATCATTCACAACTTCCTTGGGCAACCCATTCCAGTGCCTCACCACCCTCTCAGTAAAGAATTTCTTCCTTATATCCAATCTAAACTTCCCCTGATTCAGTTTTAACCCATTACCCCTTGTCCTGTCATTACAGTCCCTGATGAAGAGTCCATCCCCAGCATCCTTGTAGGCCCCCTTCAGATACTGGAAGGCTGCTACGAGGTCTCCACACAGCCTTCTCTTCTCCAGGCTGAACAGACCCAACTTTCTCAGCCTGTCTTCATATGGGAGGTGCTCCAGTCCCCTGATCATCCTCGTGGCCCTCCTCTGGACTTGTTCCAACAGTTCCATGCCTTTTTTATGTTGAGGACACCAGAACTCCACACAATACTCCAAGTGAGGTCTCACGAGAGCACAGTAGAGGGGCAGGATCACCTCCTTTGACCTGCTGGTCACACTCCTTATGATGCAGCCCAGGATACGGTTGGCTTTCTGGGCTGTGAGCAGAACACTGAAGCCAGCTCATGTTCAGTTTCTTATCAGCCAACACCCTCAAGTCCTTCTCTGCAGGACTGCTCTGAATCTCTTCTCTGCCCAACCTGTAGCTGTGCCTGGGATTGCCTTGACCCAGGTGTCGATCAGAGGGATGGAGCACCTCTCCTATGAGGAAAGGCTGAGAGAGTTGGGGTTTTTCAGCCTGGACAACAGAAGGCTCAGGAGAAGCCTTAGAGCAGCCTTTCAGTTCTTAACAGGGGCCTATAAAAAAGCTGGGGAAAGATGCTTCAGCAGGGCCTGTAGCTACAGGGTGAGGTGTGATAGCTTTAAACTTAAAGAGGGGAGATTCAGGCTGGACCTGAGGAAAAAATTCTTTACAATGAGGGTGGCAAAATCCTGGCACAGGTTGCTCACAGAGGTGGTGGATGCACCATCCCAGGGATAGCATTCAAGGCCAGGCTGCATGTGTTTCTGCCCAGAATCAGCTCAGGTGGTCATGGCGATATAAGCCAGATCACTGCGTAGGACTCTATAAATTCTCCCAGAGCCCGTCTGTTTATAAATAGCAGGGCGGTATCTCTGACCCGGTAATGCAGGCAGTGTCACCTCACTGGTCACTATCCCTGTCCACCCTCTCCCTCCGCTGCGGGCAGGCTCACCCA
Organism: Psittacula echo; assembly: GCF_963264785.1. Classification (NCBI taxonomy): domain Eukaryota; kingdom Metazoa; phylum Chordata; class Aves; order Psittaciformes; family Psittacidae; genus Psittacula; species Psittacula echo. Next base: position 124,916,025 of record NC_137737.1, read on the forward strand.
CACAGCCCGCCTCACTCTATGGGGAGCTGCCCTCCAGCACTGCAGTTTTGACCCTGACACCAGCGCTTGCAGGCATTGTCCTACACCAGTGACTGTCACACATAACAACACGCTACCAAAAAAGCCCCCAAACCCATGAAAAACCTCGGGAGAAGGCCCAGGGAAAGCCCGCTGGAAGTAACAGCTCCCACACACGCCCTCCCCAACCCCATAGCCCCCTACGCTGAGGGGACTACATTTCCCGGCAGGCATTGCACAGAGCCCGCCCTCCGGACACCGCCATTCCGGGCGCGGCGGCGCGCTTTCCGGCGCCGTAACCGGGAAGGGTTTCCCTGCAGTTCCGGGGTCTCCCGGTAGGAGCAGCGCGCACGTGTGGGAGTGGTGCGGCCCGGCTTGACCGCCGCTATGGCGGCCGTGCGGGTGGAGGAGGTGCTGGCGGCCGCCGAGGAGCAGGAAGCGGAGAAGCGGCGGAGTGTGGTAGTGGAGAAGGAGCTGGAACTGGAGTTCGACCTGGGCAACTTGCTGGCGCTGGACCGCAACCCGCCGCCGGCGGCAGGGCTGCGCGGGGCCGGCCCGCAGCGGGAGGCGCAGCTGCTGGCTCTGGCCCGCGACAACACGCAGCTGCTGGTGGCCCAGCTGTGGGAGCTGCCGGCTGAGCGCGCTGGCGGGGCGGGAGGGCCGCTGGTGGCGCGGCTGCCCGAGCCGACCTTCCGCCTGCCGCGGGAGAAGCCGCCGCCGCGACCGAAGCCGCCGACGCGGTGGGAGCAATTCGCGCGGCTGAAGGGCATCCGGCGGCGCAAGCGGACTTCGCTGGTGTGGGACGAGCAGGCCAAGGAGTGGCGACGGCGCTGGGGCTACCGGCGGGCCGGCGGCGACCCTGCCCGCGCCTGGCTGGCGGAGGTGCCGGCGGGCGCCGACCCAGAGGAGGACCAATTCGCCCGGCTGCGGCGGGAGAAGCGGGAGCGGGTGGCGCGTAACGAGCTGAATCGACTGCGCAACCTGGCCCGGGCCCACCGGGCCGGGGCCGCCGTCCCCGCCGCGCCCCTGCACCCCACCGGCCACCAAAGCAAAGAGGAGCTGAGCCACGTCGCCCGGGTCGCCCGCGTTTCCACCGCGTCGCTCGGCCGCTTCCAGCCACGGCTACCCAAGGAGCCGGCAGAGCCGCCATCCCGCAGCGGCGGCAGGAAGCGCCGCTTCGAGCCGCTGTTGGGCAACCTGGCGGCGGAGCGCAGCCGGCAGCTGGAGCTGCTGAAGGACATGGGCAGGAAGAAGCCTGTCCTCGACATCACCCGTGCTGTCAACAAGCAGCTGCGCCAGGAGGAAGCCGAGGCGGCCGCTGCCAAGGGCAAGAAGCAGTCGCAGCGGGGGAAGCGCGGCCGCCGGCAGCAGCGGACTGGGCGCAGCAGCAAGAAGAGTGCGGCCCGGCGACAGCAGCAGCGGCCTGCGGGCGGCAGCACTGGTGGCAGCAAGAGAAAGAAGGCATGAGAGACTACATGGAGCACGGGGCTGGGGGCGCCTGCTGAGGTGTGGAAAGGGACTGTCACTGCCAGCCTCCTGCCTCGTGCTCTATTCCCACACCTATTTGTCAATAAACATAGTCTGGCCTTTCTTAAAATGTCCTGCGTGTGGCTTTTAGCTGGCAACCGAGGAGGGCTGTGTTCCCCATCCAGGGGAAACTGGTGGTGCGTCGACGGTGTCAGGAGCCCCGGGTCCCTCCAGGCAGGGTGTTTCGTGGGGACAGTCAGGTAATGTTATCAGGTAATGCTTCACGGCTGGCTGTGGCTGGAGCATTCCCAGGCAAGACTGAAGCTGTGCTCTGCTCAGGGCAAGTGGCCTCATGGTGGAGCTCTTGCTTTGTAAATCAACTGTTGCTGCTCAGCTCTCTACCGGGCTGTTACAGAAGGAGCATGAAAACTTACTGCAAGGCTTATTGCAGGGCCTAAGAAATAGTACAGATTTCGTAGAGAGTTCTGTTGAGTAAAAGAAAAAAAAACAAAGTCAAAGTTGGTGACCAGCCATTGAATTAGAAATTTATATTGAACAGCAGTTAAAACATGAGTTTCTCCTTGTATTAGTAGTAATCTCTCATTTCATGGAAATCGTTTCACGGTGTTTTTCTTTACTAAGAAGTTTGAGACCAGAAGTTATCTCGGACTTCTGCTTGTTATTCTTTTTGACTTTGTAGTGTCTCCTGTACACGTGAAATAAAAGAATACACAGTCTGCTGGCCCAAAGAGGGGAAGTAAAACAAGTTCCAGCAATCTGAAGTAAATTAAGTTCTCAAACTTGCAAGTAGTAAACTCGTGAGTGGTTATTGTCATAATATTTTGCTGCAAAACAGTTTTTGAAAAAGGTGACTAGCAGTTTTGTTGTCTTACTCTTTCAGTTCAGTAGGGTGGCAGCATGTGCAGAAAGTAAAACCTCTTTGTAAGGCAGTTGCTGAGGGCAGAAGGGGTACGTGCCCCTTGGAACTGAAGGGATTTGGGTGTCTTTGATGGACTGACTATAGTGCTCAACCTATAAGCTTTGCTTAGGATGTGTTCTTTGCCACTTAAATGTTCCTCACAACTGTGCAGAGCAGACTGCACCACTGCAGGCTGCTTCAGACTTGCTGGTGGCACAAATGGTCTTGTGGGCACAAGCCACTGAATACCAAACCTTCATCGTAAGCAGATAGGCAGCGCAGGGGCAAAAAGTGTTTGGACAAGTGGGAAAAGTTGCTTTGAGATACATTCCAGACCCCTGATTCTTTCCATAGGGCACGTCTGGTGCGTCCTTAGAACAGGTGTGGGCTGCGTTTGCATTTGAAGGACCCTCGGTTACCTCAGGAGCGCTGGCTGCGGGAGCTGAGCGAGGACGGCGCTCGCTGCAGCCTTGGTTTGGTCCCGGTGTGACTGACACCGGGGTCGAGGAGCGGACGGGAGCCGGCGCTGCCCCGCCGCCAGCCCCGAGAGGAGGCGCTGCTGGTGGCTCGGCCCCGAGCCGCGGCCCCCAGAGCCGCGGCGATGGCAGCCGGGAGGCAGCAGGCAGTCCGCCTTCTGCGGCAGCTGCAGCGGGCCGCGTGAGTGTTGCCGGGCCGGGCCGGCCCATGGGAGCCGCCGGTTCGGCGGGGCTGGGGCCGGAGGCCGGCGGGGCCACCCGCTGGGTTCCTTCCCTTTATGGGCAGGTGCCGGCAGTGGGGCGGGGGCTGAAGTCTGGCGGCCGCCGCGGGGGTTTCCCAATGCCCCTGACTAGCGCTGACCTCCCGCCTCACATGGGTACTCCCATGGGCCAGCTACCAGGGCCTACGCGTGCTCTCCTGCCGGTGGGACCCCAGCCGCCGGGCTGCCGCTTCCCGCTGCGGCCCAGGCCTCCTCACAGCGTCGGGCTATGCTGGCAGGCCTCGCTGGGGCTGGGCATGGAGGGGGGGGTGCACACAGGACACTTGTGCAAGGACAGATTTGTGTTTCTGCTTTAGTTTTCCCGTTTAACCATGCCGTTCTCTTTTACGTAGATGTCGGTGCCCAAGCCATTCCCACACTTACTCCCAAGGTAAGACTTGATTTGCATCTCCAAATCTGTGAGAGACCATGGTCCTGTAGAGCCAAACATACCAGTGTAACCTGGGCAGATGGTGCAGGTAGCAGGTAGGAAAGAGAACAATTTACAGGATAAGGTAAGCACTTTGTTATTTTCCAGCTGTACAATTATAGTGGTTATTGTTGGAGAGATTTATTGTTTCCACATAAACCACAACCAATGCAGCCTGTCCCTCCCTGCCTTTACTATGAGGCAAGTTGGTCAGAAATCTGCTCTGACCAACTATTGCTGTCATCACCAGGGCCATCTCAAGATCTGCTTTTGAGGGGAGCAATGTGCATTTATTACATTGGGAAAGAAACAGGAGGTGGTATGGATAAGAAGGACCTGTTCACAAAGGTCTGCTTTGGCCTGGGGAGTGTAATCTCCTTAGGGGTTTCATACAACTAGCCCTGAAAATGCAGCTCACATAGGCCAGGGTTGTGGAGTAAGAGCAATATTGCTGTGCTGCGTCACCCTAGAAGGAATTTCTGTTTGCAATGACTGCAGGGAGGCTATGGGAATAGCTGTCCATGTGCTGGTCAGTATCCAGATCCAATAACAATCAGTGTTTCAGGCCGTAATTTCAGCAGTGTGTAATTCTGAGTGCCTTGGTTTCACCTGCTTTACTTAAGACACTCTTTAAAGAATTACCATTACCATTTTACAAATGGAAAAGCCATGTATGTGTTCAGGTATTTGTTTTGCCCAAGACCATCATACAGCAAAACAATAGCACATCTGAGAAATAGAATCTCATTCTTCTGCTTGTCTGCTTGATGACCTACTCAGTCAATTCAAACTAAGCCCATGCTAAATAGAAGTCTTCATTAAAAAACCCTCTCTGAAAGTTTTAGGCAGCAGTTGAGTCTATAATGTAGCAAGCTGGTATCAGTTCAGTAAGTCTCTAAATAGTGGGAACTGATTTAACAGTGACTGTAGCAGACAAAAAATGTTTGTTTTGTTTCTTGGCAGTGTTCAAGCAAATAGTGGAATTTTCAACTCAGTAAAATTCTTCCTGAAAGTTAAGTTTGGCTCAAGAATATAACAGCAGGGCATCTATTGTATTATTAGAAAGCAAGAGAGTAAATGGCTTTGACATATTCTGAGCCTGTCAAACTAATGACTTGAGAGTACAGCGGACTCAAACTCCAGGAGAGGTCAAACATGTACAGCCTGGCAAGAGACAGCAATGAAAGAGCTGATGGCAGCTGGCCTGAGCTTGAATAGAAAGTGCATAAAGGATTTTAATACATCTATCTGTTACTGTTGTGGGTCAGTGCTTCGGTGCACGCCATCGTGTCAGTCAGACTCATTATCATGGCTTCGCTCATTCTATCTGAATCCAAATCACATATTTTCAATTAATATAGCAGACAGAAGGCATGACTTCAGCAGGAAGAGCAGAATGCCTCTTCTGATCTTTTCTTGGAGAAGAATGGGCTGTTTCAGTTCATGTAGTTTGTTCCACTTTGGGGCAAAATCAGGATATGTAAGAAATTGAGAGTTTTGTGGTAATTCCTGCAAGAATGACATGGCAGAGAGGGGATGTGACTGAAATACTATCCTTATAAATATCTTCTCTCTTCTACTGAATGAAGTTGATAGTGACCCACTGCTCCTTATTAAAACTCTGTTTATTATGAGCAGTGCATGCAGTTTCTTAATTTTCAAGCAAGCAATTCAGTTTCAGCTGCAAGTTCACGACTAGGCAGAAGTAAAAAGAAGTGTAAAGACCTGTTAGTATCACTCTTACATGTATAAAAGATGTTCTCTATCCATATGGAGGATGTCTCATGGATTTGTCTTAAAAGTTGTTCTGAAAGTTATCATGTAGACCCTACACATTTGTAACTCCTCTCAACCTATATGTAGCAGCCTGTATGCTCTGAAGATAGTCAGTGCTACTTGGAATGTGCTGCTTTGGGCTTTGCAGACAGCAAACAAATTCTCGTGCAGACTTTGTGCTGAGTTACTCAGGTTTTACAGGAAAGAATTAATTCTTGAAAGAATGAAAAAAAACACACTTGATTTGACTTATATTAATCAAATCAAGTACTTGGATCATTTAATCTCACAAACAACAAGGGCTGAAACGGGCAACTGTTACCCAGACAAGCCAAGATGACCTGTGCAAATGTATTAGTGATTTTAAAAGCAAAGGAATCTGTCAACTCTAGTATTGAGATACAGATTAAAGTCACTTTTTGTTACCTAATTTTACTGTTTCATTTCCATTCTAGTCCCTGAACGGCCTACCCTGGGAAATACAGACTATGCATTTGAGGTAGATTGAATAATAAAATATATTTGATTTAAAAGTAGTATCTTTTATACTTACAAATATGTCATTTAACAAATGTTTAAGTTGGTAAATATTTGTATTTCGCTTTGACTGCTTGGCACTAGATGCATTTCTCAATTTTTCCAGAAAAAATAATTATTTTTTTTTTTTTTTTTTGGTAGATGGCCATTTCAAACATCCGATATGGAGAAGGAGTTACTAAAGAGATTGGCATGGTAAGCTCCCATAGCATAAGTCCATCACCGGTGAAGAGTTATTTTCTAAAGGGCTGCTTGTGCTATCAATCCATTTTATAAGGGAAAACTTATATATGGTGTGTCTGAATCTCTACTGCTTTGCAGGCGGTGTAGTCACATATGTAAGCGTAAAAAAGGTTGGAAAATACTCTTTACAGAACAGAAGCATGTTACATCGATGTTGCTGTGGTAAAAGTGAGCACATGAAATGCAGCTTAGTGGATAATGAGATCGTTGATGATTTACCAGGATTATACAAGAATATTTTTCTCTGACAGGGAATTTAATGCAAAAAGCTTTGAATCCTGGTGACTCACCAGGACTTTCTCAAGAACACTTCTGTCTCTTCTAGTGCTCATTAAAATGAATCAGAGAGTTTCCATTAAATTAGCTGGATATTCTAAGTTTGCACTGTGAAAATGTATAGTTTTTGTTTCAGCAGTGGGAGATGATTCACCTGAGTACATTGTTTCAGTTTGCCTTTGTCACCGGGATTCTTCATTTGTCACTTTTTCCTCTCTTCCTGGCATTTATGGCGTTAACAGTTCTCTTGTCTTTGCAAATTTTGTAAATTAATAGATAGTAAATGAAGTTAAACAGAACTTCTGTCTTTAAACAGCATTAGGATTATTTAGAATTGCATGTATTCAGTAGCTATTGTGACAATTAATTTAGCAATGGTTAGCATGTAGTAGTATTTTTCTTCTTTTTGCTACCTTATTTTGATTTTTCCTCAGTAAATTAATATTCAGTCTTAAATTTTGACGATTTTAATGCTGTGCTTTGGTAGGCAGTTAGGGGAGACCTAACCTGTGTCCAGAGCTTTTTATGTCACAAATTGTGTAGGAAAAAAATACTTCAAGAAAATATTTCACGTTCTACTGTAGTCTTAAGTGGCTCCTCATGGTTTTCACTTATTCAACATCTTTATCATTAGTTTTCTTCTGTCATAAGACTTCACCGATGTAAGCTGGGCACCCTTATTCTTTATGCTGTTTTCTGCATCCTCTATGTATGTGGTTAATCCTCTTTTTCTTTAGCTGATACTGTTTCAAAAATTTTACAACTATAACCAACTATTTTTAGGTTGGGTTTTGTATTATTTTTTAATTTTTCCAGTTGATTTGGATTAGTATTTAAATAGTTTAATTCATGATTTTATACCAGTTTTTTGTTTTTTTTAATTTCATTGTTATTGTAGGACCTGCAGAATCTTGGTGCTAAAAGAGTTTGTTTGATGACAGATAAAAACCTCTCCCAACTTCCTCCTGTAAATGCAGTATTGAATTCCTTGGCAAAATACGGTATAAACTTTCAGATGTATGATAATGTCCGGGTGGAGCCAACAGACCAAAGGTACTACTTCTGATAACATGCTTCTCCAAGTGCAGCTGCTTAAATGCTCCCTTGTGACCTGTATGCTGGTCTTAATAGTTAGTTTCTCTATATGCTGTTTTTCTCCCGACTAATTGGAAAGCTTTTCTTGTTTTCCAAGTTTCCTGGATGCCATCACGTTTGCTAAAAAGGGAGAGTTTGATGCTTATGTTGCTGTTGGAGGTGGGTCTGTAATGGACACCTGTAAAGCTGCCAACCTCTATTCGTCCAGCCCTATGTCAGACTTCTTGGATTATGTCAATGCTCCTATTGGGAAAGGGAAGCCAGTCACTGTGCCCCTCAAGCCACTTATTGCAGGTAAAGCAGGAGGAGAAGAGGACTCATTCTATACTCTGTATGATATTTTTGCTGAAATCAGGTTACCATGACTATTTCAGCTTTCTTTCAGCTTACTGCTCCTCAATTTGTATTCAGCAGCAATTTTGCTATTTACTTCAGTGGAAATAAATCACAGGTTTTGTCATTAGTTTGTCTAGTTCAGCCAAATTTGACTTCTTTTACTGAGAAAAGAGATCAAAGTTTCTCTTTGACTTGTTGGCTTCTGATCAGGGATACTGCCACGATTTCCTGGGTCCTGTATTTTTTGTGGCATTGCTATTGTGGGTTTATTTATTTATTTTTCAATATTATGTATTATTTATTATTTGTTGTTATCCCCGTTCTTCTTTTTAAGTTCCTACAACATCTGGAACTGGAAGTGAAACCACTGGTGTTGCCATTTTTGACTTCAAAGAACTAAAAGTAAAAACCGGTGAGGTTTGGTTTTTTGTCTGCAAGTCAAGACAATGACTTTTCCAATGTCTTCATTGTTTCTCTTCCTTAAAATAAAGGGATACTGCATGTCATTCCAGGTGTCATTCTGTTTGATTGAACTACCACAGGCAAATTTGAAGAGCTTAAAGGTTTCCTCTTTGAATTAAATTTATAGCATAGTGACATAATGAAATACCTATGTAATATAGTGGATTATAGTTTGAAGGCAAAACAGGAAACTAAGATCTTTCAAGTTCTTAAATGGCAGAAAATTTTAATTACAAAGGAAATTTCTACTTACATCCAGGGTCAACCAACTGTTCCTTATTTCCTCTGTATTTTTCTTTCTGCTTTTAAGACTTCTGTTTCTTTGTTGTATAATTGCAACCAAATGTTCCTTTTCCTGACTTTTAAAACCTCAGGCCTAAGATGATCTGCAAGTGCGGAGCACTGTCTTCCTTTGGCCTTTACATCCCTGGCAAATAAAAATTAAGGCTAAAATGTCATCTTAAGCTTCACAGCTGTTTCGAGGTTTTGCTCAAACACAACATGTGAATTTTATATGCCGCAGTCTGCAGTACATGGGACCCAAATGGGTGTGCTAAAGAGTTCTGCCCATAGCTCAGTTTCCTAGTCTGTGTGTAGTCAGTCTGTCTGTATGTCTCTCTCTCTAAGCTACATCTGTGCCCTCGTAACAAAAATATGAAGGCACAGTTATTACGAGTACTGAAGACAGCAATTAGCAATGGCAATTGATTGTAAACACAAACCAGTCTTGCCATCTGATTGTTCACAGAAGATACAAATCTAAGAATATTGTTGCAGATGCCATTCAGCACAGACATTTTGAAAGCACAGGGTACTCAGGAAGGGTTACAAATGGAGAGAGAACATTCTGGTGTAATTCACTTCAGGCAAAAGTCTCAAAGCATCTAACTCTCTCACAAGGACTTAATCATCGGTAAGACTTACATTCATAGGTACTCCTCAGTGTCCCTTCTTTCTCTTTTCTTTTATCTTCATAGTTTCAAATCATTTCCCCTCATTATTGTTAAGTTTTGAACATTAAGCTTGCCTTTCCTATTCTGTTGCAAAGAATCTGTAACTCCTTTTTCTTACTTACATATTGCAGGTATTGCTTCAAGAGCCATTAAGCCAACATTAGGCATCATTGATCCTTTACACACACTCTCTATGCCTGAGCGAATAGTGGCCAACAGTGGCTTTGATGTGCTTTGGTGAGTTCTCTGTAGAGGCTGCTACTTGAATTTCCAACAGTTTTGGTTTTTTACTGTGATTATTGCAGAAAAAATATAAGGCGCAGAAAAGGATGATATTTTTTCTTCCTTTCCTGTTCTTGTGAAAGTGGTCTCTGTTATACTTCTATTTAATTTCACGACCTCCCTCAGAATGTATGGGAAGAAATCACTCATTTGCAGAAATTTTAGTATGTTTGCAGTGCATTGGAGAAGCTATTTGCTTCCAGGATGGTTGTTGTCAGGAAAGAGAGTCCAGGCATCCCTTTTTAAGAGATCCTGTGTAGATGACTAATCACAATTGCGACAGCATTTAGCATGTCTCATAGACATAGCAGGGAGCAGAGAGCAAGGATTTTCTAATAAAAGCCACAGTGTGTCAACAAAAATTTTTGATGACTTGTGGGATGTTGGCACATCTTAGCCCATTTAAGACCATTTTCAAACCTGTCTCATAATTTGCTTTTCACTTGGCACAAAATTTTCTCCACCCTAAACCTACAGCTTTTAACAGCACAAAATGCATGGAAGTTTCTGTTCAGAGGGGCAGAGCTTAATGTGCTCTGGATGCTGTGTATATAGAAGTAAAAAATGTATAATGAAACTGATTTCTTGGGCTGGGTGAAGTATCCTGAACTGCAGTGTCTGTAAGGGAATTGAGGCATTTGTTTGTATGTGAAAATGGTTTGGCTGTAGTTCTGTACATCTGAATGTGGCTATGTAGGCAGTGCCCCTTTTTTATGTGGTCAGATTCATGAGTCTCTGGGAGATGAGACTGTTGGCAGTTCCATTTAGCTTAAATATCATACTTCTAATTTTTTAACAGTCCATACATCTGAAAGAAAGGTAGTTTACAATGCTTCCAGTGCTAAAGTCTCTTACGGTCCCTGTCCTACAGAGAAGAAGTGCAGCCATTGCAGATGCACAGCGCTCTTCGGTGAAAAGCATTACACACCAAGATGCCAGTTCCTGCAGCCTAAATTTAAGCATGGTGTGACCTGATAGATTGTGACGGTGTTTGGATTGTCTTCTGTGTGGAAAGTGAAGTGCTCTGGAGGTGCCCAGTATTCTCCTAGTGGTCTATGAGATTGTATTCCTATTTTTGGCAACTGTTAAAACACCAGAACACCAGAAATAAATTAGAAGAACCTGCATTCACAGGACAGCAGGGGAGTAATAAGGAGCTCTCCCAGTTATATAATTCATGTTTCAATCTTCCTTTTAGCCATGCTCTGGAATCATACACGGCTCTTCCTTACAACATGCGCAGTCCCTGCCCTTCAAATCCAATTAACCGGCCAGCTTACCAAGGCAGCAACCCCATCAGTGACGTCTGGGCTCTCCATGCTCTGCGCATTGTGGCTAAGTATTTGAAAAGGTAACACACTTAACAGCCACCTCCCTCACAGTATGTTCAGTGTCCAAAAAGGGGTGCTTAGAACTTTAGGCTAAAATAAGGTGAACTACAACATTAAACCTTCATTTTCTACCCTAGATTTCTCTTAAATAAAGCAAAAAGTTTTGAAAGTAGTATCAGGGTTACTAGGTTGTCTTGAAGAGGCAGCTTTTTAATGCTCTGTGGATCTGTTTTATAAATCCTTAGTTGAAGGTGTTTCAAGCTGCTCAGTTAAGTATGGGAGCAACATTCACATATTTTTGTCAAGAATCCGTTTTCAGTGACAGTATAAGGGGAATATATGACAAAGTGAATGAAATACTGTGATTTGTGTGACCTTCAGTGTAAATTAAGATACTTATACGTCCACCAAGAAGGTAAATATGTCCACTTATGAAAGTGCAGAATTATGCATTTACTGAAAACTAACTCATGCGTAGAAGATCTTCAGTTTACATTAAGTTTTTACTTAACTGGGATCAGTTTGGTAGGAACCAAACTTCAGTTTGATCCCTAAAAAAATATATTCAGCCTGTACACAGTTTTTATATCCCATGTGCACTTCTATTAAAGATCAGTGTGAGATTTCATATTTTTAAAGACTTTTTACAGTACCTGGCTAGTCAAAGTAGTTGTTTGTTGTCCTTGTGGAATCTATTCATGAGACTTTTTCTTCATCTTGTCAAACTACACAAGCAGTCTGATGCATAGGAAGGCAAGGAGCTCTTCCCACACAGATGGTGAGGTCCAGACCACCACCTAATGAGATGATGAGAAAGCTGGAGGGATCTTGGAGTGATACAGAGGATTGCCAAAGCTCCTAAGCAGAATTGTTAAACTGCTGAGGTGAATATGGCTAAATTCACTCTATTTACTCCGTTTTTGGAAAAAAATGAAAGGAAACTTGCCCTTCACTGAACCAGTTTGATCTAGGTATCGATCCAGAAGCAGTTCTCTGGCTGAACTGTGACCTGATACTATTTCCAGCATTTTTATCTCAGCTTATCTTTAAAGTTTTTGTATATCTGTCTGTAAAGAAGCCCTCTCTGGCTTTTCAATACTGAATTACCAATCTGTTTGTGAATTCACATTGTTTCCATGGTGCACAGAGCCGTCAGAAACCCTGAGGACCGTGAAGCAAGAGCCAACATGCACCTAGCAAGTGCTTTTGCTGGTATTGGCTTTGGCAATGCTGGTGTTCATCTCTGGTGAGTATGGAAAAATATTAACCCCATCCAAAGTCAGCTTCTAGCTAGTGTTTGCTTCAGATTGTCAATCACATTGCTGCTTTTGTTGCTGAATATACAGTAAGACATTGTAGCCTGGCCTGTGATGCAGGGCGAGTCCTGTGCTGTGAGAAACTGATGGGCCCTTGGCATTTATGTGTATAAAGATTGTGTATTATGGCTTCTGATACTCAAATCCAACCATGTGAAAGTTACAAAACATGGCCTTCTTTACCTTCCTTGTCAGTAAAACACATAGGGATAACTAAAATCAGTGGCATGTAAAATGTTGGATTTCGTGCCAGATTCTGCAGTGGGACAGCAGTGAGGTAATTCCTGAACTGATGCATTTGTCTGTAAGTTTGTCTATGGGGTAGGCAAACGGCAGGCTAAAATGAGCTGCAGTTAATATTGCAAGGCAATGTAGTTTCATACAGGTAAAAATCACAAAGGAACAAAGCCTAAGCCTGAATTGTGTGGAGAATTTATTAGCAGTCATTCTCTTTGGAGACCTCCTTTCATGCCTTTTGTTTGAAAATACCCACTCTTTAATTATACTTCAAAATTCATGTTTATTTTTCTTAGTCAATGTGATCATGTAAGGGTGCAAATTATGCTATTTTGGGCATATCTCCATTACTTTAGTAACTGAACTTCTTTCCAGTCCAGTCATTGGAGTAATATAACTTTGCACATGCAAAGTAAGGAGGTACTGCTTTTTACAACTAAGTCCATAAGGTGCAGGAGGTGAGTCATCTGTACTTAATATCCATACAGATTGAGTATTGGGACTGTTCATCAGGGACTGTAGTGATAGGACAAGGGGTGGTGGGTTTAAACTTGAACGGGGAAGTTCAGGTTAGATATAAGGAGGAAGTTCTTTACTGTAAGGGTGGTAAGGCACTGGGATGGGTTGCCCAAGGAAGCTGTGAATCCCTGGCAGTATTCAAGGTCGGACTGGACAGAGCCTTGGGTGACATGGTTTAGTGTGAGGTGTCCCTGCTTATGGCAGGGGGATTGGAACTAGATGATCTTAAGGTTCTTTCCAATCCAAATCATTCTATGATTCTGTGATTCTGTGATCTGTACTGAAGAGACTTGCATACCAAAGGCTGACCACACAAGGGACCGAACACAAATTTTCCAAATACCAGGAAAGCTGCCCTAACCACTTTCTCTCTGCTCTGTTCCAGCCATGGAATGTCTTATCCTATTTCTGGTTTGGTGAAAACTTACAAACCAAAGGATTATAATGTGGATCACTCTTTAGTGGTAAAACTTGGTTTATCTTTGGGTTTGTATTGTATACATAAATTATTGCATAATTTCAGTTCTTTTATCTCAAATTAATGGAGTGGGACTTTTTAAAAGGGCATGTGACAGGACAAGAGGGAACAGTTTTAAACTGAAAGAGGGTAGATTTAGCTTAGACATGTCAAAGAAATTCTTTACTATGAGGGTAGTGAGACACTGGAACAGGTTGCTTTGCATAGTTGTGGCTGCCCCATCCCTGGCAGTGTTCAAGGCCAGGTTGAATGGGGCTTTGAGCAACTTGATCTAGTTGAAGGTGTCCCTGCCCATAGCAGGGCGGTTGGAACTAGATGATCTTTAATGTCTTTTCCAACTCTAACCATTCTATGATTCTATGAACGAGCAGTAAAGCACATTGAAGTTGAAAATAAATGTCCTGTTGATGTGATTTTATTCTTTCTCTTTTTCCCCTCCCAGCCACATGGCCTTTCTGTGGTGCTGACATCCCCAGCAGTGTTTGCTTTCACGGCACAGATGCATCCTGAGCGGCACTTGGAAGCTGCAGAGATACTAGGTAGAATCTCTATAGGTACAACTGACTCATACAAATGGAATTCTTTCCAAAATGTCTTTTGGGGAGGAAAAAAGAAATGTGTACAAGCAATTGTAGTTGGGTATTGCAGGGGTTTTAAGTTTAAAAACGAGATTCTGGAGTCTGAGTTACACATAATGCAAACTTAGGTAGAATGATGCTAAACTTGGATGTTGGATGATGTACATAGAGAAGCAAGCTGGAGAAATATGCTTCTTTGCTAGAAAACAGAAAGGTTGAAATTAACTGTAGATCTGTTACTAATCAGGGGAGAGTAGCTGTGATTGGCATCTGTGTTGGTGCTTAATGGAAAGTAGTTACCTTAGAGACCATCAGACTAACAAGTATTTACCTGAATCTGTTAGCTAAAAGGAAGCACTTTGCCTAACAAATTCCCTGCTGTGGCAATGAATTGGGACAGTGATGCTTTGAATTGCTTCTGATCCTTTTCTGTAGCACACAGCTGTGTTTTTCCATCTTCCTAATGTAGGCCTTAGCTTGTTTGTAGGTGTTGGAATTTTTCAGTGGCCAATGTCAAGGCAAAGCATGGAGTAGGGGTTCTGCGATGGCTGAGAAGTGAGTTAATGAACAAAGTGGCCTTTTCTGCTTCTTAGCAGAGTAAAAGTAAATGCTGCAAGCTGACAGTTCATTTAAAGGTTACCTTTTCATACAGTGGTTTCTTATCTCTGCAACCCATCACCAGAAGGTGTTCTAGAGAAATGGTACCTCTTCATTGCACCTCCAGTGTGACTGTGTGTACTAAACAAGCTTTCAGTGAGGTAATCTTGGAGCTGTTAGCAGTCTAGCTGTGACAGCATAGATCTGCCATTGGCTAATTTGTTTGTATCTAAGGTCAGGTTTTTTGTCTGCACCAGATTCTGTGTTGTAGCTAAACTGCTGCTAACACCCAGGCTCACTAATGAGCCATCAGAGCCACATGTGCAGCAGTGAAAAAAGTAGAGGGAAAGTGGTTAGGGCAACTCCCCTTGTGTTTGGAAAACTTGTGTTCAGTCCCTTGTATGGTCAGCTTTCAGTATGCAAGTCACAGCCATTCAGTCACATGTAGGACTGACTGCTTGTGTAAGTAATCCGAAAGAATTCTGGATTTCAAGAAGGAGTGTGACTTTTATATAGACAATGAAAATATCACAATATTTTAAAGAGGATGTAAACCAACATGGTCAGAAAAACTAGAACAGGGGAAAACTGTTTATTTTGTAAATGTTTATTTTGTAATTTATTTTGTAAATTTTGGTGGTTCAGCCTTCCTCCAAAGTACACAGTCCTACCTATGGCCAAAACCAGAACACAAAAGTAGTCAGAATCATATACTAAGCTACAAAATGTCGGTGTTCTTACAGCAATAACACACAACTCAGAGTTGACTAAAAAGTGTTTCTGGATAACTGGGCAGCACAGTGTATCTGAGAATTTGAACTCTGGCTTCTTGATTTTAAAACAAGTGGTTGCAAAGGAGTTCCTGTAGGTTTTGTGGTATGAACTGCTGCCATAAATCCTGTCTCTGAAAGATGTGTTCATTTTCTCAATAGAAATTTTAACTATGTTACTGTCTGCCTTGCTGTGCTGAAACATGTCACATGGAAATAATTTGTTAATTCCCACCTAGGGTGTTTACTCCAACTGACTACAGTAGCCAGTTCAAATCTGTCATGTTGCCAAATGCAATGCCTAAGAAGATATTTTATGACAAGAAGCAAATCACTAAATAGTTATGTTGTGTGTATATACAGCTGTGAATTGGGTACAGCCAGAAAAAAGCTTAATACTTCCCTAGGTGGATTCTTGAAATATGTGTGCATGTGGCCAAAAATTTTCTAAGTGCAGCCAAAGACTGATGTATCCTTTAGGTTGAGCAAAAAGAAAGTGCTAAAACTACAGCAGTATTTTAAAACTGCCCTTCACATTTGCTGTCCTTTTTTTGCCCCTTCCTCCCTTTCCCTTTTACTTCAGTATCTGAAGATACTGGATTTATGTTCCAGTTACTTCTGTACAGCAAACCCCAGGATATACTCAGAATGTATGGCATAATCCCAGTAGCATAAAATTTTGTACAAGACTGTCATACCTTATTTATCAATTTGCCAGTCTTACTACCCGACTATCTGAGCTCCTCAAATGGGTTTGTTGATCTCCTGTTCATTCCCTTTGAACATTACACTGAACTGTGTGAGGATCAGGGAAAATATTTTTCCTGTAGCCATGTTGTGCTATTACTCATCTCTCAGTATTGCACTTGGGCCTAACATAGTTCTGGTGTAACATCATTGAGGTTACGCAGAGAACAAATTTAGCTCAGCTTATGTTGAAAAGAAATTGTAAGGAGGAACCTGTGTCTTCTATTTGAACATGTTTTTCTTATTACTCTTAAATCCTGACTGTTCATTGAAGAAGGGGAAGGAAGCTATTCTGCAAGAAATATTGGCAGTCCTTCACTTTATATTGATGCTTTCATAACTTGTTCAGTAGATATTTCAAAGATACCAGTTTTCCTCTATGTTCTATGTTCTCCTACGCAAGTCGGTACATATTCAAATAGCATTAAGTTTAGTATTTATTTAACCCCTTGAATACTGCTCTGCCCTCTCCTATCATTCTCGGCCTACATGGTCTTTGAATGCGTAATTAAACAGAATAGTCAGCAGTTTCCGTGTCCTCTAGATGTCAGCAAACTCAAGGCCTTAAAATAAAGTTAGCACTTGGCAGACTGTCCATAAAAATAAATGCCATTGACGTTCATGCTGTTAGTTTCTTTCCTCCCAGCAGTTAGTCAGACTGAAAAGTGCTTCTCCCTGTGAGCACAGAGGAAAAGGAAGTTAACCTCATGTGGCAGTTAGTCTTTCTGGCAGCAGATACCTGCTTCTCCTGATCTTGTTTTATTTCACCTTTCATAAACTATTCCAACTGTAAAATGAGGACTGATTCCTCGTTTTACTTAGTGTTGCTTTTAGGGCAGTGACTGTTAAGTGGGGATATGTTTTCAGCTGATAATATGATTAAATTAAGTCCAGAACAGGCTTTCTCCACTCTCTCCACCCTACAGTCAAGGCATTATTTCTTATTTTAGGAGCTGACATCCGCACTGCCAGAATCAAAGATGCAGGGCTTATTTTGGCAGACACGCTCCGGAAATTCCTATTTGATCTGAATGTTGATGATGGCTTAGCTGCAATTGGGTATTCTAAAGCAGACATCCCTGCATTAGTCAAAGGCACTCTGCCTCAGGTAAGACAGAAAGCAAAAGTTTTTCTTGTCAAATAAAATGGAGCAGATTTTTTAAACCAGAAGTGTTTCTTTTCAAGCAAATGTTATTTCTGCTGCTAAAGGAAAACAATTAGAAGGGAGAACATTATGGATAGTCAACTGTATTTTGTTTCTCTGCACAGTTCAGGTTTGTCTTTTCAATGAGATGGAGTGCATGCTGCAGTCTGTTCTTTGCATGGATTCAGGAAGAATGGTTAGGTGTTTGGCTTTGTGAAACATCACAGTTTTTAAAAAGAAGATGTTTTTCATAGACCTTTGATCTTTGTAGGAGATGCTGCTTTTTCCTAACTATCCCTGTTGATTATGTATGCAGAATGGGTTCTAGATAAAGCCTTCAGACTAAGTGCTGTCTGGTAAGAATGATGGAGCTCACTTGCATTACATTTTTCCATATCGAGAAGTTGCACTTTTCTTCCCAGATGGCTTTTTTGTTCCATTGACCCCCATCAGAATTTGAAATAAGGTCCCCTGGGATGATACAGATTAAACTTGTAATACCCTTTATTGTTTCAGTGCTCACAAAGACACTGCAAAAAGCAACACATTGCTCCAAAAGCAAAATCCAGTGTCTTCCTTGTAAAAAGGCAGTTTTATTTATATACTATGGACTCTTCTGTCTACTTAGGGTTTACTTCCATCAAGTAGCAAGGGAAATAAACACCATGAAGAAAGTGAAAATTTTGTAGGCTGAAAGATTATTAACTTTTAACAGCAGTACCTCTTACCATGTCTGGTTCTTCTCATTCATAAATCTGAGAGACTTATAACAAAGGGTAAGTATTAATATTCCCATTTAATATACCTATTAAAATGACACAAAAGTGCATTTAGGATCACACACAACAGAACAGTGGCAAGGCCAGGAAGAAACCTAAAGTCTCTGAGGGCCCATCAAATAGATAATGCATATAAATTGTTGTGGGACATTTTTGAGGTTTGTTCCTTTAAAAGTGTTGGGTTTGAGTCATCACAAATAGCACATCTTGTTACAGACAGGAGTGAGTGTGACAAAGAAGATGCTGTTCCAAGGTCTAGGGTGGCTGGCCTTGTGCTGATGTTTGAGGAGAGATGGGGAAGACTGAAGATGAGAGACTGTGGAAGGGCTCTTCTCTAGCCCACCCACCCCCTGCAGACATCCCAGAGGCAGCTGCAATGGGGCTGAGCTTCTGCTGAGCCTGGAGCTGCTCATTTTTGGCGCTAGGGCAGAACACTGAGTCAGACTGAGGGAGCTGGGGCCTTGCTGTCTGGGCACCAGTAAGTATCAGCAGGCTTGTGCAGAGGAACTGGTGGTGCCTCTGTGTCCAGGGCTGAAGGAGGGGCATCCTTTTGCAGCCTTCTGTCAACAGAACTGGGAAATGCTACAGTCTGTCAGGGTGATAGTCTCCTGTCACCCCATGTGACCATACAGGGCTGCAAAACTGTAATTTGGCCCAGAGTGCCGTAACAGAATAGAATAGAATCAACTAGGTTGGAAAAGAACTTTAAGATCATCAAGTCCAACCGTTACCCCAGGACTGCCAAGACCAATGCTAAAGCATATCACTGAGGGCCTCATCTACATGGTTTTGGAATATAAGCCTGGTTTTTGAATACAAGCCTGATTCATTGAGTACTTGAGCACGGAGTAGTTATATTTTGCATATTGTGAGGCTGAAAAAGACCATATTCTCTTGATCTGGTGCTGTTTGAATTTTATGTTTGGTCTCAAAACTGCATTGAAGAATCTTTGCCTTTTCTGTGGCTGCATCTATGTGCATAGCAGCGCTGGTCAGGGATGGGGAGAGAGGTGTCATTTGATTGCTACTGCTGTACGAGCAAAGCTGCTCATGTAGGTAGGTATGCACATAAAGCTCCACTTTTCAGACTCATCACAAGCCACACTAACCATGCTGATCATGATTATGAACCTTGAATATGTCACAGCTGGCTTCCTTACCATGCTATTTCAAGAGAAGTTTACAGAGTGGTGGCCTCTGGCTGTGTAACCACATCCAGCCTGTCCACAAATCACAGCCTTGTGGCTTGGGAGGGAAGTGGAGCAGCCACAGCATTGCACAGTGGCATTGTGGTGGGCATTGGTGTGTGCTCCACTCTGGAAGGCATCTGAGCTGAGCCTGCTGCTGAGGCAGGGGGCTGGAGGAGCCCCTTCTCCAGCACCCCACTTGGTGCACAAAGCAAGGTCCCTAGCAAATGACATCCTCTGTCTCACATGTAAAAAAGGGGGGAAACAGGATTGCCTCTTCCGTGAATATGTTGAAACAGGTTATAGCAGAAGAAACTCCCTCTTGCCAAAATAGGGTCATAGAATGGTTTGGGTTGGAAGGGACCTTAAAGATCATCTAGTTCCAACACCCCTGTCATGGGAAGGCACATCTTCAGCTAGACAGGTTGCTCAACACCCTGTCCACTCTGGCCTTGAACACTGCCAGGGATGGGGCACCACAACTTTTAGGGGCAACCTGTTCCACTGTCTCTGAAGATGCTTGTAACTCTCTCCAGTCTTTCAATAAATGTTGAAATAGTTGACTGTTGAAAGCATAGAGGTGCTGATAGTAGCCAGTATGAGTACATTAATGTTAGGCCTTTCAGCTGAGTATTCCTGCAGTGACTGCATACCTTCACGAATACAGCTCCTCATCCTCAGTAGCATGGCACTTTTCTGAATTGCCATCCTTGTCTTTGTGGTTATTTTGTCAAGCAGAGCAGTGAAGCATGTCCCTGAGTTTCATTTCAGTCAAGGGGACTTCAGCACCAGAAAATTTTGTTGAATCACCATCCAAATGAAGACCAATTACAGCTGTTTTGTAGTCTGATTCCAAGGTGCCGGGCTATTTCTGAAGCAGTTTCACCATTGTCCCTTGCTGTGTCTCTTTTTTGGAGTCTGAGTTGCAGGCACTGTTTGCTCTCCTCATCTACAGCAGTTCTTGGGCTTTGAGAGATGTTGTATTTTGAAAAGCTTGGTCCCTAAAAATTGAACTCCGTAGTTCCAGTTCTGGCAAATGATTCAAAATGGAGTGTATTCCCAGGATAATATCCTCCAGAATACTGACGTCTGTGACTGACAGGACCCTTGTTTGAAGTACATGACTTTGCAACTGAATTGCATTCTAATCTTGCTTCTGTGTATTTAATTACAGGCAATTTTAACTAATATATTCTTGAAAGTATTGTACAGTTGATGATGCTTCAACCTTAATTACTTGATTGCGTATTTGCAAAATCTTGTTATTCTCTGTGAAGGACATTAGTACAAAGCCACATAGTTCAGCTACTGTTTGATTCATTTTATTGGCAACCTTCTGTAATCCAGTGTTTCATTATTCTTGCAGGAGAGAGTGACTAAACTATCACCATGTCCCCAAACAGAAGAAGACTTATCTGCCCTCTTCGAGGCTTCCATGAGGCTTTACTAGCTTAAGCATTTTGTTCTAAAAAGTATGTCCTGTTCTAACACAAAGGTAATTTTTGACAGAAACAGGGCTGAATTTGTTTAGAGAATGGATGAACTTGGATACCTTTGACTTCTGTTGAATCCTACACTGCCAAAAGGTCAAGTAATTCATCTTCAGCTAAATGGTGCTTCCAAGCAAAGGCTCGATGGTGGTATTTTTCTTGCTTAGGAGTCAGTGGTATTAACTTGCATAAAAGTTGTAGCTTTACTGAAGGCTTTCTTGTGCTTTAGAGGTGGTCAGAGGTGGAAAACTATTTTAAAGGATCTTCCAAACCATTTCACAAATCATGTTTTTATTTAAATTGTCTTTAAGAAGTCATGCTATTTAAGAAATAATTGAGGTGATTTTTAATAAAGAAGGGTGAGTCCCCTGCAGAAAGTGTCAGCTTCCTATATTCTATCCCACTTCATCATCTTTTTACTGTCCGGCTTCACTAAGAAGGCTGTTGAACTGGGGTGCTCTTTTATTGTTAGATTAAGAAAAAACCTACACACTTCATGGATGTTTGGAAAAAGCTTCTTGAAAGTTTGCTTTGGGTTAAAATTGTGATGTGTCTTGTCAGATATTTATCTTTCCTTTTAAGATCTGTAGGAAGTGCTCATAGGAGAAGCAAAACCAGAGTAAAGTACAGCCACATGGTCATCAGGAGCCACGTAACGGCAAGACATCATCCATCATGGTCATTTTATCTCTGTGGAGGCAACAGCTCCCTTTTCCTGCTGTGTTCCGTGGAAAGAAGCTGACAACGCTACTTTGCTTCTCTGTATAGCAGTTGGTTTTGCTGAGCTCCTGCAGGTGCTGTCACTCAGAGTGCAGCCACCAGCTTAGGGAAGTGGTGGTGTGCTGTGGTTCAATATAAAAAAGTGGTGGTGTGGCAGTGGCTGCACAGTGCTCCGCTGGGAGCAATGGTTAAACATGGGAGTGATTGTGCACGTTCAGAGCAGTTAACCAGCTGGTTGACTGTCAACTGAGAAGAGGAAGTGGGAAAGGGGGAAATGAAACTTATATTTTAATACTGTTTTTCTTTTTTAAAAACTGCACATGGTTGTGTGTACAGTTCATTTAAATCGCATTCTGCTTCATGCTGGACCCTTGCAGCATCTGACTCATGCAGCTACCACGGCACAAGACAAACACAAGAAGAGCCGCATAGCCTCCAGTGTGGTTATTTCTGTCTGCTAGCAAGGGGGCATTTTTCAGTCACCCAGTTGCAGTAGAAAGCTCTGCACTTAATGCTCTTACAATAGGTGGATGGAAGCTGGACATACTGTTTTTAACCACAGAATGGGTTTAGTGTCCATAGGAACTGCACTGCCAGTATACCTCAGCCTGTCTTGTGGTACACATTTGATTTCCATTGTCCTTCTAAATCTTGTCCTCTGATGAAATTGCCCACAAGAACCTCTGCCACAAAGGCTGATGTTGTAAGAGCAAGGGGTAAGGGATTCACTCTATTGTGTGATGCAAAGCTGCCATGTTTGAAAAAACAAACAAACAAAACCACACAACTTTCTGTCAAACCTGTTTTTATATAATTTGTTTCGTCTTTCATTCCTGTTTCTCCAGGCTGAAGTAGTAGTACAGAGTCCTGAAAAGAGAATCTTTTCATTCCAGCAGCCGTATACATAGGACCTATGCTGTGTTTGGGGAGAATATACTTTCTGGGGAACTGAACAGCAGATAGATTTCATGTGCAGCAGAGCACTCTGATGGGCTACTTAGGAAGGCAGGGGATGTCTTCCAGCACACTTCTTATTTGCCATTTACACCAGTATGGCAGTTAATGGCAGGCTGCATTTTCAGCTGACAGAACCTCACATTTAGCTTCCTATACCAGGTAACCCACACCTCTTGCTAGTTTTTAAGTTTCACGCCCCCTTCTGGTATAGTAGGTTTTATCCCTATGTTATAGATGAGACAAAAGATTTGGTGTAATACCTAACCCAACATAGGCAGATGGTGCTGTAGAAGGGCCAGTTCAGTTCTGTTTTCCACGCCCCTTTGGCAGCATCAGGGTCTTTGGCTTAAAAAGGTTGTGAAATCTCACTCAGACATCAGCTACACAAGTGTTCTTTCACACCAGTTATTAACTACTAGTGGAAATTTTCTGGGGAAAAATCAAGGGAGCTCAAGTCATCCCACAGTGCTCTCCTTCAAGTAGCGATGGCCTGACAGGGAGTCATGCCCTGGCTCGTAGGCAATGGTCATTTTATTCACAACTGAAGAGTTGTGTGGTTTTTTTCATGTATTATCCTACTAACTTCCACTGTACTGAGACAACCTAGTTGGTCAAATACATCTGTATCTTTGAACAAGCCTGTTTTGTGCTCATAAGCCTGGCATTGCCATGGGAGCTGAAGTGACTCTCTAATTGTGAGTGCCTGGCAGTGGTTGGGCACTGGGTTGAAATCAGGGTTATGTGAAATCGGGGTGGGTTGTTCTTGTGGCTCTTGTTACTGCTCTGTTACTCAAGCCCTCCGTAACAGATCTGTTGCTACCTTTAGATAATACTGAAATGCAAATAACAGATAATATTGTCCTTGCTATAAACACAAGCTTCTTTGAAAGTGTTTGAGAGCAGTGTTTAACTCTGTCACGTTAACTTCAGTTCTATGAAGTAACTGAACCAAAGCCATTCAGAGAAAGTAGGCTTTCACTGGCTTCACAGACCATAGTGATTCCTCTTGCAAAGTCGTTTGCGTAGTGAGCTTGGCACTGTGGAGACAAAACCATTGCGTCTGGGTGGCAACCAAGAGCAATGGTAGAAGCATTCCAGAAATAAAAGCATCCAAACTGTTGCATAGTGTTTCTGTGGATGGTTAAGACTGGACTGTTTCTGCACACCTCAATCTTGTGTTATCAGTACATAGCTGTATGTATTATTGCATATTTCATGACAACGCCAACAATCTTTGTATGTCATACTTCTTAGCAGTAGGGCTTGAAGAGGAGGAGTCCCTCTTTGTGGAGTTAGAGACTTACTTTCTGCCTTAAACAACTGTAGCTATACAAAAGGATGTCAGTCTTTACATGGAAAACAAATGCCCGGTTTATCTAGACCATGTTTTTTGAATAAATTTTAAGTAAGCATAAGTGGCAGGATTTAGTAATGACAGAAGAATGGTCTGAAGAGGCTTTAGGGGCTCCTGTTAAAGTAGGAGTTACCACATTCATGACTCTTACTGTGGGCATTGACTTGCTACTCCTGTCCCCTAGTCCTGTATTCTCTTGAGTTCTGCGCAGGCAAACACAAGCCAAACCCTGGCCCTTCTGGTTACTCACTCAATTATCTACAGTGATATGGTTAGCTTTAGGGAGCAAGTATGAACAAGTGCATGTGTAATGCTGATGAAAATAGTTTACCAGTGGGTGTCCTTCTACCTGGAGTACTAAATGGAAAGCCACCTCCTTTCACAAGGTACTGGAAGCTTGCAAGGTTCCTGCTTGGCATCAATAGAAAGGAGGGCAGCTGGTACAAAAGGTTGTCCGGCCACTCTTTTCCTATGCCTCTTCCCTTTCCACTGCTGATTTTCCAAGCAGTTAAAGCAAAAAGGGAATGAAGTGAAAAATAGGTAACCAATGTGCCTGAATCTGCGAAAGTCTCACCATCATCCTATGTAAATCAACTTGGAAGAATCCACAAGATAGGTTAGGGTACATGCTCATTCCTCAATGTACCATCTTTAAGGCAATGTGCCAAGACTGTTGTCTTCTGTCTTGTGGCTTGCTTTCCATCCCCTTGAGGCCTGAAAAATGAATGACAAAGAGTGATGGTTGAGAGACACAGCCAAGCTATGTCTGGGCACAACCCTCAAGTAAACCTGCTTAAGCGCCACTGTGCTCCAGGACATGCAGAATGCCTTGGGTTCAACAGCTCCAACCTAATCAATTCATCACTGCATTAAACATGTCTGTGCAGAAGAGACAAAGACAACCTGATGCAATGCAGCAGGAGGCCTAAAGGTATGGTCTCCATTTTTCCTGAGACCATCCCTATGTGCTTCCTAAATAAAAAGGAGCTTAATTTAAATTCAAACACCAGCAAGAGCGTTTTCCTGATCTCTCTAGGAGCTGCAGCTTGTGCAGCAGTGCACAGACAGCTTGTCTGCTGCAGAGTCATCTCTGGGTGGTGAGGAGAGGGTCTCCCACACCTCCCACCCATGCTGATCCTGCCTGAAAGCCTGGTTCCATCTTTGAGTTGTCACCAGGCCAGATGCAGAAGGAGAGGTTCCTCTTTGAGCAATGCTGTGTGTGGCGGGACTGTCATGACTGAATTTGCAGAGGTCTCAGCTCTCTTTGCGCATGCAGTTACTTAGCTGAAGTGCACACGTGAGGAATCAAGCAGGCTCTGTTGCCAAATGTTTAGTACATAGTTCTTATGTAGCTGTTGTGTAGCTGTTCATGAGAACAAGCAGAAGCTTCTACTCGTGGTCTGAATTTCTCAGTGAAGCTGAGACAAAAGCCCCAAAGCTGGCCTATCATTAGGAAGGCTGCAGTTCCCTTTGATGCAGCATTTCTGAATGTGGTTTTGTATTTTGCCAGTTTTAGGCTCCTATTAAATAACCCAGTAAAATGTTACTAATTTTCTTCTCTCCCCATTGTACTGAAACAGCTGTCATGAGTGAGTTGGTAGAAAACATTGTACAGCCAAATAACAAACAATAAGAGGAAGAACCATTTGACACAGCTCAATGGAATGTTAATCAGGGTTTTAACTACTTTCCTAATAATGGGAGAGGGGATGAAAAAAGTACATTCAGTCTTTGGTTTGTTTTGAGAAATAACATGTACTTGGTTTTCAGAGAACTGCAAATACAACAAATAGTAGCAGATATTTTCCTTATTTCTCTGAACATGGGAATTAAAGGGGAAAAAGTTAATGCATATCCATGGGGTGGCACAGTTAAGTGGAAGCAGAGGAAATGTGGCACGCATCCTTTGGAGAGCCGTGTTAATCCACACGGCGCTGTAGAGCCACAGAGCTTGGTTCTGTGGCCATCTCTGGTGACAGCATGTACACCACCACAAAGTCAACTGAGCAGCAACAGAATGATGGCTGCACCTACCCGGTAGTCTGAGCTCCCTTTAAATGTTTAATGCTACTGTATCATTAAATATATATATACACACACACCATAGCACCAACACTGGTTTATTGATGTGGAACTTTTCCTCTGTGTTCCCTGACTTGCAGTGACTTTGACCTACTTTAACAATGCGCTTGTGCCGATCCTGTGCTGCACTGCTTGGATGTTTGACCATGCAGCCTTAAATTAGCAACTTGACATTGAAATGCTGATTTACACCTGCAGTCAAATGGATAACACATGTTAAAGACTGAATGTCAGCAGCTCCCATACGTTATAGCTTCATTCTGTGGCATTGTCGCTTGCCTTAATGGGATTTAAGGACACCATTGTGCTACATTGTTGGTACGGTTATGGACACAGCTGGGGGGGGCTGACACAGTGTATGGACCTTGTCATCTCTCTAAAAGCTGACATCACTTTCAAAAAACCACTGTGAAAGTTTGGATGTTTAAGCGTTGTTGTATATTTGAAGGCAGCAGTGGAAATAAAGAAGCTTTTTTGCTTGCATAAAAATGAGTTAACATTGAATAACTTGCTCTTCTGACCTTTTCACCTTAAGGAAGATTAATGGTCATTTAGATCAGAACTTTCCGCCTGATCAGAGGTCTGAATGCTTCAGGGATTCAGACAAAAAATGACAAAGAAAGTAATTTCACCTCTAGGTCACCAGCACAGACCTATGGTGTCTCTCTAGTGACCATTAGATGATTGCTTAGTAGATTATGTGTAAGAGTTGGTGGTCATAATCCATTTTTCAGTGGACCAGGTCCCTGCCTCGTGAAAGCTGTCACTACACGCTTATCTAAGCAGCAAAAAATGGGAATTAACATGAACAGAGCCTGAATTGTGTTTGTCTTGCATAAGTAAAACCTCAGAGCCTCTCTAACACTTATTTCAGTGGATCAGTCCTTCTCCAGGGTCATCTTTCCAAGCCAGGAAAGGTTGGTGCAATGTCAGTGCTGTCAGACACCGGTTGCACTTCGGTGTCTGGAGCACGAGGTTCCTGTTCAGACACACAGTGGCACAGCTTGCATTTCTGGCCATCCTAGAATAGCACATCCTGTAGCCTTTGTATTGCCCAAGTTTAGTTCTTGGTGTGATCAAGCTGGTGTACTTCATACCGACCGTATTGGTATTTTAAACGGAAGACCTAGAATGAGGACTACTCAGTTGGTAAAACTGAGCACAGAGCTAAGGGCCAGATTTCTATGGTAAAGTAACCGTCTGTGACTTCTCCTGTCAGCAATTATAATGTCACCAACTGTAAAGCACAAATCAGGGACCTGGCCATGAGAGCCAAGCTAAAAACGCCAACCCGCTGAACAAAGGGTTGGGTGATGGGTGCTAGACGTCTAAGCGTGTCCTTCAGTGGAGACATCTGCATGTGCATAGCAAACAAGGCATTGGTAAAAGAACTGACGTGTGCGCAGGCATATGCATGAAGTTGCTTACAGTTGAGACACTGAGCCTGAATATATAACAAGGTTACGTGCTAGAGAGTATAAAAAGTAAAAGAGCTAGGATTTAGGAGTCTACCTCTTTTTGGCTGACCAAGTTGAGAGACTATAGAAACATCAGGTTCCAGGGCAACATTGGAGATGAGAACATGCATTTTGCAAAGCATTGTAAAAACCTGAAGGATGTAGAATTTAAAACTATGTAGTTATCGAGGAGAATGTGCCATGGCTTTTGCAAAGCCCCTGAAATATCTTTCCTGTTCCGTTTTGGTTTTCTCTCTCCCAGGCTTACTTCTGTACAATGCTTTCTTTATAGCGGATAGAACAACTGAGCAATTACAACTAAAACTGCATTCATTAATAAAGGTAAGATTTTAAGTGTAAAGTCTAACAGGACAGAGAAAAAGGACAAGTAAAGATCATCAGTTCCACAAAAATCAAAGATCTCAGAAGCTACGTGACTTGAAAAGGACTGACCTCTATGTAGCTTATGTGATGGAAAATCCTCTCCTATGTATTTGCCGCATTAATTCCTCTTGTTATCTGAGGAGATCTGCTTTAATCAGATTCCTACAAACAAGTCAGGTACTTAGAGCAGAAGATCTTTGACACCGCTGCTGGCAGCGCCAGTAGAGAGGCTGAAGACCAGTGCAGTAATGAGACCAGATAACCCATTTCATCTCTCCAAAAACCTTTTGGCATCAGAGGGAGTCCCCCCGTTTCCGCCTCCAGTCTCATAGCTGTATGCTCTCTGGTCATTTGACATGCTTTTTTGCAAAAAGCTACCTCAAAAGTCTCACATTTCAAAGACACAGCAGTTCTGAACTGATGGTGCTGCTCTGTTCTAAAACCTCCTCTGTCACAGTGCCATCTCCTGTGCTATCTTGCTGCTTCATACAAGCACTGTACCTGAAATCTGGATCAAAAGGAAACTCGTAAATTTGATCCTGCTTCTCTGCCTTTAGTGCAGCTTCTCCTACCTCCTGTTTTCTAAGTTGCTGGCACTGGTGCCCTAATAATGCTGGCCCTTGTTTTACATTTAATCTCATTTTCACACAGAACTTAAGCCAGAGAAGGCAATGCCATCTGATACCTTCCAAAGACCTTCATCCCACAGAGCACGTGTGTTGTACGTGGCAAAAGGAGCTTGATGGCTGCATTGAGGACACTAGAGACAAGTAAGGTGACAGTTCAGGTTGCCTCATTCTTTAGACTTATCCGTGGAAGAAATCCTAAGTAGTTTGTGGCTGGTTACCCAAGTAGTGGATTTTCCTCCTGATGGTATGAGATATAGTATGCAGGTGTAGCACAAGAGCTACAACTGCACAAATCCAGGAACCACAGGACAAGCTTTAATTAATGTGCTTCTTTGTCCAAAAATGGCTCTGTTCATTATCAGGAGCTGGTAGTTAAAATAATCTTAAAATGTTTTAAAGGGACAAATGAGGAGTGAAAAAGCCTCATCCAAAAATCGCTGCACTTTATCAGAGGAATAAAGACCTCACTGATCAGTTAGCTTGAAAAATTATTAAATCAAGAACAAAGTTGAAGTTTAGCATCTTAATAAGCTATTGTTGTCACAGCCCAGTTTGAACATATTGCTCTTTTGTTGACATTTTTAATGCTTTCTGTGGATTGCCAGTACACAACCAGTATATGAAAGCTAGTTAAGCCTCCACGTGCTCAGCCTGTCCCTAGCTTTAATGCTGGCTTAGTGCAATCCCTGCTGCTGGCACAAGGTCCACGGGACTTAAACCTTGCAGTGGTGGGCATTGTGTTTCTCGCTCATCATTGTATGGGCTTACTCAAGTGTGTTTTACAAGCTTAGGGCAAATTTGTGTAGGTCCAATTATCTATATGTAACTTTTTTAAGAGGAGCCAACCAGGCGTCTTTTTTTTTCTCTGGATCCTGCAGTATCTTTCTGTAACTAGCGGGGGGATGCATTCAGCCTGGCTTCCAGCTCTGACTGGTGTTTCTTTTCCTGATTAGCAGAGAAGGCATTGCATTAGCCCTTTCAAACTGCACAACTCTCTCATCTCCTGATCCCCTATGGTGAATTTAAAGTTCAGAATGTTTTATAAATGCCTCGATCTTATGGCCATTTGGATAAAATCTGTGATGGCAGCTTCCAGCCAGGTGCAAATTAAAATGCTGTGTTTGATAATTCTGTACTTACTCACAGACCTTTCAGCCATGCAGTGCTAGTTTAATTTTTGAACTGGTGTTGCAGACTGCTGTAAGTTTGAGGCAAAGTTGTTGATCGCATATCTCTCTTCTTTCATTTAGAGAAAAATAACAGACTATGTATGAGACTCTAACTATATATTTAGCTTTTTTTGTTTGTTGGTTTTCCTTTTCAGTCATTGGCAATTGAAATTCTGTGGCCCTAAAATGAAGTGATTTTTCTTCCTCGAAAAATGCCACTTGCATTGCATTGCACAGACATGTTTTAGAGTCAACGCCTGCAGTGTGCATGTGCAGTTTTATCCCGTCTTATTTTTAAACTGTGCATATCTCTAGTTCACAATCCTATTGCAAAAATAGCTGGGGTTATCCTTATCATATTGCCCAGCTAACAGTAAGAAATAGGCTCAAGTGGCTCAGTACAGATTAGATTCACCTCTTATGCAATAGGGTACAAGATCCAGGGAGAAGCCAGAGACCTGCCTCATGAAGAGCTCTGCTCTCTGTGAGCCAGGGAATCCCTTGGCAATGTCTCTTGCATATGCCAAGATGCTTCCCACTGACTTCACTGGAAGAATGCTGCACTGGAAAGGCATTCGTTTGTTTCCAAAGGCCAGGATAAATAAGGTCTAGAGGTTTCTGATACTTACATTAAATCACTCAAAGTGTTAATTACAGTTTTTGTAACCATAATTAGTATTTTGTTACTTGTTTCATTTTAAGCTTACCAGCTCTGGCATACTTGGGAAATAGGACAAGTGTCTTCACTTGTTTCTACCAAATGCAGCTGAACAGATCCAGCCCATGGGAAAAGCATCCTTGCCATCTCTCCAGAAGGACGTTTTGCTAGTTTTCTGAGATTTTCTGCCCCATTGACAAGGTTCTCTGGGCCTTCTGCTGTTTCCACCAGTTGTTTTCCCCTCAGCCTCAGCCTACATCTCTTCCTCTTTTCTACCTTTCCCTCCTTTCTGCCCACATTCCCAAAAATCAAATAGCTTCCCCACCCTGCGCCTGCAGATCAGGTTAGGTGGATGTTTTTTCAGACACCATATGTCTGTTCTTGTGTGCTGAGTTGTCTTTCTCCTTAGTTGTCTCTGTTCACCTTTGCTTGCGAAGTTCTTGCACCAGATGTTTTGATCATTTGCTGGCAACACTGGGAGTTCAGGTATTTGGTAAACACAGCCCATAGTGAGGAATGGATTCTGCATGTTCACTCGGGAGCCTTCAGTCAAAGATATACCCCAGTGCAAAAATATTTTGGGGTCTTGCATGGCTGCAGTGGCACCACGTGAATTAAATTAATAGCTTATAAATTGTGCTTAGAAGTGAGGAAAACACTGAGCCTAGTTTCTGAGTATTTTATGTAATGATCTGTAGAATCAATAACTGTTTGGTTTCCTGCCCCCACCACAGGCTGGACTCTTGCTGGGTCAGTAAGGATTCGAAAGGAAATACCATGTGAAATTGTGTGATGCAGCTCTGCAAGCAGCCCCTTGGTTGGAGATGTGGAGAGCACCTTCCTCAGCTCTTCAGCAGGTTGCATGCCGTTGAGCTCTGTAGTACACTTCCTTGGCAGGTATTATCACACCTATTTTTTTAGCTAGATAAACCAAAACATTTGTCCCAAATAACTCTATGAATAAATAAAGCTAAAAAAATATAACCCAATGGTGTGCCTGCGCATGTCAGAGAGGTTGAAACCCAGTGATCTTTAAGGTCCCTTCCAACCCAAACTATTCTATGATTCAATATGGGCAGTCCTTCTCTTGCAGCAACATCAAGACTACCTGTAAAACCCAGGGCATTCATAGTGCTCAACTACCCTGTAAGCTTTGGACAATAGGAAGCCACAAACTCCTTTTCATCAACAGTGGAAAATTCATTCCCAGATGAGAATTCCACATGAGATATATCACAAAACAGGGCCCTTCTGAGCCATATTTTTCTGTATAGAAGTGATGCGAGAACCTTTTGTCAGCTCTCTGCACAGTGACTCAGACCCAGAGCATCATGGGCCCTGTAAAGATGGGTGTTCAAAGCCTATCTTCTTAAAACCTAACCTATAGCACAGTGAATGACAGCTGATAACCAGCTCTTGAGTCTCAGTTCAGTTTCCACATCCCCCCTGCCCCTCAACACGATGAAACACCAAGTGTTTGTTCTAACGTTAAACACCAGCTATGATTTTAAAATACCTTTAGGTCATACCTACAATTAGCAAAACAGTGACTCAGATCCAGAAGTGCCTCTTCTCATTGGACTCTGAGTATCCCAAGGTGAAATAAAGGGTGGGTTAGATTTGTTATAGCTTTTTTCTCTTTTTTTTGGTCAACTATTCAGTGTTGCTCTTCATTATTTTTTCTATCCTTTTGAAAGCTTTAAAGCCTCCCTGCGTAACTGCCTCTGCTCCATTCACTGCTGAGTGGATGGTGCGCTGATCTTTTTCTCGGTGGGTAATGGATTTGGTTTGATTGCTTGACACAGGAACAATAGGGGGATAAACAATTGCATTCACACCCGTGCAGCTCCCCATCTGTTGAGCGTGTGCGCCTTCAGAGGGAGCCGGGCAGGGACAGATGAACACGCCAGCCGAGCCTGATGTTAATGACATCAGTCATACAAGCGGAACATGTGGCGCAATAAATCAAAACCTAATTGAACTTTTGCTTGATTACATTGCCAACCCACTGCTCGTTTCAAACACGGCGCCGTTTCCTGGGACAATACCCCCAGCCCCGCAGTGGTTTTGCTGCCTATGGGAGGTGACAAGTGATATCAGCTTCTCTTCATTCATTTCTTTCTTGGAACAGTGATGCCTTCCACTCAAACAAAATGCTTCCATGCTCAGGATGTGTATTTGACCAATATTTATTATTTCAAATAAGAAACATTACATGGATAAGAGAGTGACGGCACATGTTCACTGGCACTTTCCATCTGGGACTGTTGGTGGCAGACGTCTATAGGAGAAGACAGCACTAGTTTTTGTGTTAATTACACACACGTGCTAGTAATGAAGGCTATTCATTAAACTGATATAATTTAATATCATTATTCACACTTGAAAGTGTTTCTGCTACATCAGCTGCTGGAGTCCACGAGCCAGTATTTTCTATCCTAGGTGTCCATGGCAGCAGTAAGTCACTAGAAGTTGGGGGTGCTGATTGTCATAAACGGGGAAAAGAATACTTTCTGATGGGAACGTTAAGGAATGGAAGGCTTTGGCAACAATACCCTTTATTGAAGTGTGTAAATATGGACTTAGGCCCCAGAACCTAAGTCATGTAGGAACCCATCTATGACTGAGCCACCTGCCCTCCCTCTGCAGCCACTGAAGCGGGGGGGGCATGTAGACCTACGCATGTCTGCCTGATGAGCCCTTCTTTAGTCATATGCATTTGAAATTGCAGATGACTAAAGAAGAGCAGGATTCAGGTGCAAGTTTATGAACTTAAAAGGTAAAACACAAAATGCTTTTCTTAATATGCTCAGAATCAGCTCCTCATTATATGGGAGGGGCAATTTTTACAACAAATGTGTTAAAGCACACACAGTATTAACCCAGTTTATTTTAAAAATCCTGGCAGAACTTCTGTCAATGTTTATTTGCCCATACATTGGCTGCACAGAACAGACTTTAATTATTAGCCATTTATTGCAGAGGATTCTCCAAATGGGTAAAAGGAGACGTAAAATAAAATGCTGTTATCTGAGTAGGGGCTTAAGTAACAGCTAAATTAAATCTTTGCATTAATAGTATTCATAGAAAGGCAGATGGGAGCAGAAAATGTTGTGATGAAGAATATGGAATGAGATGAGATCACAGCATCAGTCTGTCCTTTGTAGATCTGGACAATGATCACAGAGCCAGATTGGATTAGTGAAACCTATTTACCAGAAGTTCAGAGCGGTTGCATGAAGCTGAAAGGCAGTCAGTAGGGAGAGGTGGAAAATGCACCAGATTTACAGCTGCAGCGACGAGAATTTAGAAGTTTTCACCACTGTGATTTCATCCAAATGTGAGTACATCAAAACTGTAACAACCGCTGCGGGGTTGTCTTTAGATGGATGGGGTGTTTAGCATCAGGAAAATCTCTGAAGTGAGCAGCTTATCTGTTCTGCTGTGCTCTGCTTGCAGTCCAGTGCTTGCTGCTTGTTTCTGGAGCTAATCCGTGCAGGTGCTTCGACATTGTGGCTGTGTAAAATCTTTGCG
Source organism: Psittacula echo (assembly GCF_963264785.1). Classification (NCBI taxonomy): domain Eukaryota; kingdom Metazoa; phylum Chordata; class Aves; order Psittaciformes; family Psittacidae; genus Psittacula; species Psittacula echo. The sequence continues at coordinate 124,949,672 of NC_137737.1, forward strand.
CTGGCAAAACTGGGAGCTCTAGAGTCAGTGTTGATGTACCTATGAGGTAATTGCTAGGGTGACAGCTTGCAACTGTGTGGCTATTCTGTGTAATAGAAAAGAAAATGAAGTTCTGCTAGCAGTTAGCAGCTCAGATGAAGTGGGTGAACTGCATGAATGTTGAATTTAAGTCTGCTGGCTCAATAAGTGGAACATTTCCAAAGCCATGCCCTGGAAATGAATGCATGATTAACATTAATTGCTTGTAATGAAGAGTAAGAACCGGACAAATCCCAGTCTGCATTTGATTGAACAAATTAGTTTAAACTCAATGGCTGCATATTTCAGCAACAAGAAAGCAGGTAAAAACAGGGAAAACAAATTGTGGGGCCAGGTCAGATCTTTACTTGCAAGCTGCGAGCATAAGCTTTCAGCTGCTTAATTTCAGAATATAACTAAAAATGACAAAGTGAACCGTCACTGTAATTGTTTTTGCTGCCCGAAAGCTGGGCTGTACGTACAAACATCCTTTTGCAGGCAAACCCAGAAACATGGATTCATTCTTCCCTTCCTGCTCCCACTCCCTGCAGAAAATGATGTTTGCAGGGAGAGCACTGTTTACATTGCTGCCTTTGTATGCGTGCACAAGTGGGTCACTGCTGGCTACCTCCGTGATTCACTCTTCTTTCAATGGCTATTCAAGTAATTGCATATTTGCTGGTGCTGTGGCTTCCCTTTCATGCGTTGCCTTTCTTCAGCCCCTGTAAGCCATTCGCCACTCGCTCTGGTAGACAACAGGCAGTGAGTTGGGCTGTGGATCATATGTACTCTGAAAATACACAAATTTATCGCCGTTTGCCACATTTGTTGTAGTTCCTTGTGCACTGGCCTGGGTACCAGTAACAGCACAAAAGTACTTGCTCCTTTTAGATATCTACATAAACTGTGCTCCCTCACACTGCCCAGTAAAATACATAAAACACCAAAGAGACAACAAGATAATGCCTTGCATCGCTAAACTTCTCTGCACTTGAGTGTTTTGCTTGTGAGCAATTAGTTGAGTCCTCACACAGTGAAATTCCTGAAGTAAAGTTGATTGCAGCAGCTTGAAAACCAACTTGCAGCATATTCCTAGGAAAAAGCCAAGCTTCATGATGTTGGTCTGGTTTTCATCCCCCACTCACCAGGGTTTAAGATATAAAACGTGCCCTGCAGGAGAAGGCAGCAGGTTCCCTGAGGCTATCACACTATGCAAAACAGACCGTAAATTAACTGACAGCTTAGCATGCTCTCAAGGTCTATGCCAGGAGATAATTTACTTGTGATGAGTTCCATGTGGAAGTATCCTGTACTGCAGCGGGTTACTGGCAGGGACCCTGAACAAGATCCATCACCACTCCTGTCACTGTCCTCTTTCACTGAGGGAAGAGATTAGCCCACAACAGTGTTTCTGTCCAGTGGAGACCTAATACTCAGTACTTACAACCTCACTGGGGTGTCTAGGGGTGGCTTTTAGGGAAACAGAAGCTGTCTAGGAAGAGTGATCCCACTGCTTGTACCGAAGCCTGGAAAACCCAGTCCCTTACTCTTGCCATCAGAGGAGAGGCATTTGGCTGCAGTACAAGCAGCCTTGGATGACCTCCAGCTGCTTCCACAGCTTCAAAACTCATTGCAAAAATTCGTACATAGCAGCGATAAGCACTGAAACTCCTGGAGTTGAATGTATGCCAAAAATGTAATGGAAAGCTCACCTGGAGAGTAAGAGTCACCCCTCATCCCATAACAAACCTTCCTGGCTCTTCAAAGCCTTTGGATTATGCATGGAGCTTGAATAGGAAACCCCCATTCATGTGCCTTGCCCTCAGGGTCAGCCTTTAGAATTGCAGTTAATTCACCTCATTTGGCAGGTTTTTCCAGGCCTGTTTGTGTCACTGGCTGCTAAATCCTGTAGCCTGAACACAGGGGAAGGTAATAACTTTAAAGAGCAAAGGGTTAGATATGATGAGAGGGAGAGCTGGGACTGTCACAGAGTCTTTCAGGCCCGTTCCAAGTCAAACTGAAACAACAAGTGTTTAAACACTCTTTACTTTGTCCAAAAAAAAACCCCTCACTCCAACCTGTCACTTCAGTGCAGTCAGAAGGATAGGCCTCTCCAAAGTTAATGCACACAATAGTCATGTTTGAAGGTGTCTGGATGGAAAGAGAAGCTCATTTCCTTCTGAAACATTGGCAGGTGGGAGGCCAGATCAAAACTCAGGAAGAAGCATGGTTCTTCCTTGAAGCCTGTGGGAGAGCTCCAGAAACTTGGGGAACACTGTTGCTCTGTGCCCATGTTGCACAGTTTGCACAGCTAGAGCATGGTCTCTGAGATAACATTAGAGTACTTTCTTTTAGGTTGTCTCAGCTGGAATGCTCCTTAAACCCTTACTTCTTCCCCCCCCTCCCCACCATGCCCCCAAATATATTCTCATGGAGAACTTCTAGAGGGATGTGTAACCTCATCTTGTACATTTCCACTGCACCCTGACCGTGTTCCTGTTCTTCTTTCACAGCATGTAGTCCTGCCCGAAGACGAGCCAAAAGCACGCAGCACATCCTAACAAAGAGTGTAAGAAAAACCTCCCTTCCTCTCCCTCACAGTTTTTTTTTCCATTCTAGTTGACTACACTCACTCTTAAAAATGCCGTGGATAAATGGGATGCAGGGAGTGGGGTGGGAAACAGAAGGGGGAGTTTCTGTAAAGCTACAGCTTATTTACAGAAGTACTTTGAAACTTCAAAAAATATGGTCTTGCTATGCAGAGCCAGTCAAAATGAACACAGCAGCTTATCAACATGGGCTGTCTGAGGGAATCACAGACTTAATTCTTAGACATAAAACCTTAATGATAACACCAGGGGGACAGGCAGGGATGAAAAGCAAACAAATTGTATCACTACCTGTATGCATTAACCAAGGAGCCAGTATCCCATTCCCTGGGGAATGTGAGAGAAAAACACCAAGTGATGAACTGTAACCTCAACTCAAAAAGATGGCTCTGAGAGAGCCACAGGACGATGCTTGTCCCTTGATCCCGAGGTGCTTCCTGTCCTCGACTCACCTCCTGTGCACTGGCACAGAGTGCACAGCTGGAGCTTTACCTGCTCCCTGCAGGCTGTGCTTTCCAAGTCTGGGCACTTTGACACATGGGTCTGAGTTTTCTTGTCTTTAGAGCCAGTTTTCCCTCCTTAAATCCGCTTGAATCATTCACAACCCCTACCATGGTCCTCTCATCACAGTTCTGATTTACAGAAATGACTGCCTGTTTCTCTTGTGCATATCACAGCACTTTTAACAAGCTTTGAGACTCTTCTGCTGAAGCATTTCTTCTCAGTACAACCTTTCTCTTCACTAGCACTATCAAAATATTTTGCTCCATGGCCTTCTCTTTTTCCATGCCCTATCCTACTTTGAAGCCCCATCCTTATTTGTAAATAGCCTCTTCTTCGTATTCCTGATTCCCCAATTTTCTCAAAACACTGTGGGTACCCCCTTGTCATGGTTCAAGCCCAGCCGGTAACTCAGAACCACACAGCCGCTCGCTCACTTCCCCCCTCCTCTTCCCCTGCTCCCAGAGGGATGGGGAGGGGAATCAAAAGAATGTAACTTCCATGGGTTGTGATAAGAGCAGTCCAGTAACTAAGGTATAACACAAACCACTGCTGCTACCACCAATAATAATAATGATAAGGGAAATAACGAGGGAAGAGAATACAACCACTCACCACCCGCCGACCGATACCCAGCCCAACCTTAGCAGTGATCCAGTCCTTCCAGGCAACTGCCCCCTGTTTATATAGTGGGCATGATGTGCTGTGGTATGGAATACCTCTTTGGCTAGTTTGGGTCAGGTGTCCTGTCTCTGCTTCCTCCCGGCTTCCCCTCCTCCCTGGCAGAGCATGAGACTCACAAAGTCCTTGGTCAGGGTAAACATTACTGAGCAGCGACTACAAACATCGGTGTTATCAGCGCTGTTCCCAGGCCAAAAGTCAAAACCACAGCACTGCACCAGCTACTAAGAAGGAGAAAAATGGCTGCTACTGCTGAACCCAGGACACCCCTACTTACCACACTTACCTGTAGCTGGAAAAAACCTCACCACACTCAATCCCATCCCCTCACTTTGTTGTTATGGCAGACCACAGGATCCCAATACTTCACAGGATGCCTGAAGTGGTGCCCAGGAAAGGTCAATAACGTGTCTGTCATGTCTGGGTAGAAACTCTGTATGTGTGCATTTTCTCAAATTGTGAAAACCTCATTTTTGTCCCGTAACTCAGGCTGAGGTTTCAAAATGACCTTTCATTCCAAAGGAGGATGAAAGTCAGGGTGCCGGAGTCTTACTCAATAAAAGGCATTTTGGGATACCCCTTTTTTATTTGTTATGCCTTTGGTATATTTTGTTTTCTATGTAATACAAAAATACCATAAAAGTCCAATCTAAAAGTGAACTATTCTGACTTAATGGAACAGAATGCTCAGATAATTTATCTTTGTTTTTTTGACTAAATTTATACTTTCCAACAAAGTGCCCAGATTGCTAACCAAAATTTCTCATAAAAATATTCAGCTGGGAAATTTTCAGCTAGTTCTCATTGAAATCTATGGCAACTGCATGTCAAAGTTCCAAAACTCAGCAGACAGAGAGTTGTATTTGCTAAATGGGAACCTCTAATATTTAACTTGGATTGGATCAGCTGCTGTAGCAGCACGGTACTCATAAAGGTCTAAGAAAGTAAGATAAGAAAGTCCCTGGGTTTTGCTGTATTTTTGGAGGATTTTTTTTTCCCCTTTGGGACTTTCCTGACCCCAATTAAAGATGTCCTTTGATTGGCCTTTAGCCATGATACAGGCAGCAGCATTAGCAGTGGGAGCACCAAGCCTGAGGAATAGTCTGCAGCTCCAGCTGAGAAAACAAGCAAGGCTCTCAAACCGGAGCAATTGGCACAGTCAGCTCTTTGTGCATTCCCCTTCTTCAGTATATGATGCAGCTGCTTGCAGCTCCTGCACAAGCATTCAAATACATTGCCTGTACTGGAATATACATGCCTGTGAGGAAGTTGTGATTGCCAATTTCTAGACCCACTGAAAAGTAGCAGAATGATTGTTTGGCTTTCACTTTTACATCTGCACCTGCAGTCAGCGCTGTGGAAATGCTCTCAGCTAATGTGAAATCTCCTGGTCTGGTGATTGCAGTGGATGCACAACTTTAATCCTCAGCAAGGGCAAAAATAGCAAGCAAGGTGGACATCTGCCAGACCTTTTTTTTTTTTTGCTGCAGAAATACTCAAGCAGTGCAGCATTAAGTGATTTAACAGTCAAATGACTGACCTTTGGGGGTAACTTTCATCACATTCAAGAACCCATCCCAAAAGCACAGTCAGGACTATGGAAGGATGAGAGAGAGGGGAAACATCTTTTTTTTCCACTAGAGTGTTTCACCAATATGCTTATTTGCAGTTCCTAATGCCCTATTAGGAGTTATTTCTAGTGATAGTAGATCCTTTTCTTCCCTTGCTCTTCTAGCCCCAAAATTCTTCAGGTGGAGCTATCTGGACACCAGTACCTGGGCTACTTTGCATAAAAATGTCAAATCCCTCTGTGCATGCTAGTGCTGCCACATTAAAAATGAGATCAGCATTAGACCATAAAGAAGGCTTAAATCTGGAATTTCCTTTTCTCATAAAAAGGCAAATCTGGAATTTCCTCCACTAACAAGCACCTCGTCGTTCAGCCTTTCAGCTTCAAAGGTTTATTCAAAGCCAGATGTTTAATTGTCACCTGGTTGTTGGTTTGGCAGTGGGATTTTGGGTCTAGGAGCAGCGTTGTTGGAACAGCCTCTGCGCAGCTCTGCAACCCTCCTGTGTCCTCCATGCCCTCTGCTTAACACAGCTAATTCCGGCAGCAGGTATGCCAGGCCTGAATGCTCTCACGTGCATGTAAAGTCCACAAAAGAGACTTTGGTAAGCTCTGAATTCAGAGTTGGTGTCCTGCAAACAAACTGAGCAGGTCAAGGGACATACAGGTTCTTAAACCAGTAGTTCTCTAGAGAGCAGTATACTAATTCTGCATAGTTTGACTGGCTCTGCCATTCACACAGGTTTCAATTCCCTGGTATGTCTAGAAAAGAAAAGTGACTTCCAGCTGATCCTTCTGCCTTACCCTAGGTACCCTAGAGAAATGTCAGCTCCAGTTTAGATCAAAACTGTGCTACAGCAGGTTTAGTTTCCTGGCCTAGATAAGTCTTCACATATTACAGTGATGGGTGAGGTAGCCAAAGTCACAGTGAAAACTTGAATTAGGAGATAAGGAACTCTAAAAGTGTGCTGCAGCCAAACGCTGCAAACTAAGATGTTCATGCAAGATATGCTATAGAGATTGTGCTGTTGTCTCCAGCTGTGATGGAAAATTGCACTGTAGCTTATTTATGCAGATTCTGCTTTTTGGCATTTTGGTGTTACTGATACGACATGTTAAAAGGAATCTTGGAAACATAGAAAATGTGCCTAAGTAATTCCTGTTATTAATGCAGTTAAAAATGCTGCTACCTTTTCCCAAAGACTTTAATCTTCCTGAGAAAACTGTTTCTGGATCATCCTGGATAACAGTCCTGATGGATCCACTGGCTCTTGGAGCTTTTCCCTGTTTTTTTTTAACTCAGATTAGCCTTGGCGCCCAGAGTTGCCTGTGGCAGCACAGTGAGTGCCACAGCTTAGTCATGATCGAAGTAGAAAAGAACTTAATGTTGTTCACATTCATTTTCAGGGCTCTGTTTGAGATACTGGGGGGTAATGTTCAAAGATGCAGCTCTCAATGAGTTTTGTTTGTGCAAGCTGATATCTGTGAACATTAACCCCTGGGAGCACAATCGTTCATTGCCTTGTACCCTCTGTAATCATTACCAGGTATAAAATGTAAGTAAGTCCAAAAGATGGGAGATGCCATGAAAAAATAGCATTTGCAATTCACATTTAACTGATTGCCCAAGGCATGATGCAGTAAGAAATTCAATTTGAACTGTCTCAAAGGCATATTGATCTTGGAAAGAACCACATTTCTCCTGAGAAGAATACAGAAAGCTGCACCAAAGTAGTGGGTTCCAGAGACTCCCCGTGGTTTTCCCATACTTTTATACATCTCATGCACAAAGGCAGGAGCCAAACAAAACAAACACCACAAATCCTACCCAACAAAATCCCTTCAGATGACGGGAAAGCAGTGGGAAGAGCAAGCACTATGCTGCTCCCCACTGACCACCCTATCTCCAAGGCCGCGTATAACAGGATGGCTTTTCCTTTTGCTGTAGGTGGTAGCCATATCCAACCAGCGGCCTCACAGGACTGAGAAGCTGCATCCTCACCAGGGTGACCTCCTCCAGGTGCTGTACAATGGAGACGAGGCGAGGGGCTTGGACTGCCTGCAGAGCTTGCAGCGGGGACCCTGCCCTGCCAAGGGTGCTGCCCCGCATGGTGAGTCTGCACAATGGCTTTATTCCTCCGTGGCTTATGGAACATTGTTAGATACTGCAGTCTGCCAGTTTGCAGGCAATTTGTTATGGATCTGAAGGGTACTTTCATGCTTAAAATGTCCAGTGGAATTAATGAGATAACAGCCATGGCACTGCATAGCTCTTGCTTTATTCAGAGTCATAAACACACTTTATTCAGAGTCATGAGCACTCCCTTTCCAAAGGCTGACGATATTTTAGGCATGATATATTGTGAATTCCTGAGTTTGCCTGAGTCATCTTATTATATAAGATCCCTGTTCAGTTGCTTGGAACTTGCCAGAACACAATTGGGATGAAATTTTAGATTCTGGATGTCAGCCACAGACTTGATTTTGGTTTTTCAGCCAAAACTTGTTCAACATATTTGTGAGAACTAGTGAAGGGAAAAGACAGGTTGCCAAAGCAAAACCAAGGAAATGAGTAAACATAAACAGACCGGTCATTCAGCTCCTTCATCGCTGACGTTTGGAAGGTTGAACCTGGAGCAGGGCCATGCAGTTTGGCAAGGGGTGGCCTTTTAATCAAAAACTCATCTTTTGCTCTCCCTTGAAAAACAACCCAGATGCAGTCAAGTCATAAGCCTTTGAAAAAATCCAGTATGGGACGTGTTTGGTGGAGACATTAGACATTTAGCTGTGCAAAGGTGCTAAGTCCGTGAAGTAGATACTACCATGAAGGTGCATGTTCTTCACACCACCAGTCTGCAGCTGCACTGCACATTAGCCATGCCATTAGGAGTGCAGAGCAGACAAGAATGGGGCCTCAGAAAATGGGAAGGAAGAAACTGACCTTGGGATGATAGGGAAAGATCTCAAACTAGGACCAGAGCCAAGCTATGGCTGAACAAAGAACTGGGGCTTCAGGGCTGGAGCAGAGAGAGAAGGAGTCATCGCTGGAACCAGCTACAGGGCAAAGGATGGCAGACAGCCAGTGAGGAGAAAGAAGGTCTCTGCTGTTAGGAGAATCGAGGTAAAGGATGACAGAGAGGTGTGAGTGGGAGAAAAGATGGAGGAATCCAGAAAGAAGAGCAGAAAATGAAGAAACAGTTCTCGTAGGGGGTGAAAAGGGAGTGAGTGGGAAAAGAAACTGGGATACTGTATAGGAAAGAGTGAGAAACTGAGTTTAAATTAGAACAAAAGAGAGACAAAATGGACTGGCTGAGGAGTGGAAGGAGGGAGCAAGAACAGGACAAGGCAAATTCACCAAGATCATCTGGACAAGACACAAGAGCTTCTGCAGGGCTGCCTAAGCTTGTGCAGCATGGTGAGGCTGTTTGTCAGACCTCTGCTCTGCCAGTACTGGGGGTGCTCAGGGACCATGGCAAGGCACCTCCTGCAACATCCCCCTAAGTTCTGTCCATCACTGCCACCAGTCTCCTCAGTGATGCTCATCACCTCACACAGCCAATGCATTCCCTTTTTCTGGGTGCCTGCTTCACACCTCTGGCTGCAACACCTGGGAATGCTCAGTTGCTGCTGCACTAAAATCTGCTTTGGCTCTGAACTGTGCTGTGTCCTGCTCAAGCCTCTGAAAAACTGGATCCCAGGAACTTCTAATCTTGTCCTCAGCACCGACCTCTGCTTTCCTGATTTGACTCCTTGTCCCTCAGGAGGTGATGAAGCTGGTTTTTAAAAACATCTGTGCAGATGATGACCACAGTGATCAGCAACACAGAGGAGCCTGTGAAAATTTTAACAGTTCTTCCCTCAGAGGATTCAGTGGGGAGGAAAGTCGAGGACTCTGCACTGATCAGCTGCTTTCTGAGTGAACACTGTCTACGTCAGTGAAGCAGAAAGTCTGTGGAAAAACAGTTGCTGATCACAAATTAGAGACTGAATCTCAGTGTCTAGGTCCTTTGGGGGATAAAATCACTTTGATCCAATCCTGGTGCTACATAACTTTTGAGTGACAGATTTGGCATTTTAAGGGTAGGAAGGTAGAAGCGTTGGTGAATTATTTGTATGAAAACCAAATAGCTCTTTGTTATGATGTGCTGCAGTGTCCTGTTCCGTACTAACTGTACTAATAACACCTACGCAGAGAATAGGGTACCATGACAGAGCCCAGAAAGGTTTCTCCAGCTGGTTTCTCAACAGCTGGAGAGCCAGCATTATATGATACGAAGTGAGGTAAACATATGGATATGTATCATCTATTTTCACTAATCTCTTTACAAATGATACCTCCATGTAAATTTTACCCTTCAAAAATATCCTTCAACTTTCTTACTGGAAATAGTTGTGTCTACAGAGTTTTCCATGTTTGCTCCATAAATAAGTACTGCTCACTATTAAAGAGACTTGAGATTTGGTAAAGCACAAGCTGAAATCTGGGTAACAGACTAAACAGTTCAATTTCCAGATTAAGGCGAAAATGTCCAGACAAGAGCACAGGTAAGACCATCAGCACATGTATTGCCAGCATCAGAAACCCTACACAAATATTGAAGCATCATAGAATGGCTTGGGTTGGAAGGGACCTTAAAGATCATCTAGTTCCAACCCCTGCCATGGGCAGGGACATCTTCGACTAGACAAGGTTGCTCAAAGCCCCATCCGACCTGGCTGTGAAGGAAGCAAGTGTAGCGGGAGGCCACAAGAAGAAACTCCTGATTGCGCTGAAAGCTGTGCTTTGTTACACAGGATGGATAGCTCAAAACAAACCAAAACAAAGCAAAACAAAATTGCACTTCTCCAGGACAGAAGTACTCAGCTTTGTACCAAGTTTTTGTATAAGCATTCATCTTGGAGACATAGGGCAAGTCAGAACAATTGAGGAGAAGCAGCCCTTGTCCAGGCTTGGGCATCCATAGCACCTTCTGGAAGCAGAATTCACACCGCACTCAACCACAGCTGTCCTGAGGGGACCACTTATAAGACTGAAGCCACAAGGACCTACATTTGTTTAGATATTCTGCTAGAAGTTCGCTAGAACATGTTCAGTGTCTGACAAGCAGAGGGGCAGCTGAAGGGAAAATTCAGGCAATACAAGGGAAACAAAACAAAACCAAATAAAATAAGAAAGGGAGGAAAAGAATATGGACATCAGTGGCTGGACAGGCTCCAAGCACTGATGCCTGGAGCCACTTGCTGAATACTGTTAGTACCTAATATGCAAGATGACAGGAGGTAATAGAATTAAACTTCGACATGAGGGATACAGCTAAGTATCTAATGGAATTACTGGGGGGGCAGGGAGCAGGAAGAGAGAGGCTGGTGAAGATATTTATTTCAGTCAAATATTGCCCCCAGAAGGAGAAGACAGTTCTGATCACTATCTCATGCCAGAGACAGCACTATAAGCAGTGCCGTGGCTATTTCTGATGTTTGCTGTCATTATATATATTCCATTGGTTACAGTTGTAAATCATATTCTTGAAGACTTGATGAATCTTGGTGTTTCTGTAGATGCTTCTCTTGCTCTTCACTTACCTGAATGTCCTTTTAAGGAACAGCAGACACCAAAAGCAGACAGGAACAGAAATAAATAAATAAATATATGAATAAGAGATCTCCACGGTCCGACATCCAAACACGAGGATTTGGCTCCATGAAAAATCTGGCATCCGTCCCTCATTTATTTCCTCAGCACAACTAGCAGGAATGTCAGGAGATGATCATAATAAAGAAACTTCTGCACTTTTGGCTATAATCAAGTCTGGTTGGAGTCTAACCTGAATCTAGGCTCTGTTCATGGAAGGGGGCTTTTAATACAAGCTGTGCCAATGGGATAATTACCAATAATGCCACATTTCTTATCCTTTGCAGTGGGACTGAGAACTGAACGAGAATCATCCAAGTCTTGTGATCACCCATTGGATAGAAAATCTTTGGTAAGTAAATACAGCAAGACCAACTACCACTGTCTGATGCATCTTAAAACCTGTCAGCATGTCCCACATTAATTGTGTCAGCATGTCAGTCTCCCGTAGCATGTGCAGATTTTGCAGTCTTTGTTAAGGCCTTGAGACATGATTTATGCCAGAGGATCCTTAGCTAGGAGAAGAGACTGGCATAGGATAGCTGCCCTCAAGGAAGGGTGGTGGGATGGAAACAGGTAGGCTCAGCCACCCACAAGACCTGGGAGGAATTAGCCTCTTGTTTCTCAGGGAATTTCACAAATTGGGGAAAAGAAATCATTTCTAAAGTGGAACAAGCATCAAATAATTATATTCCTAGAATGCCAGCCTGACATGGCAATCAGGTCAATGGAAAATGCTGATAAAGAATTGATGGGAAAATCATCAAACAAAACCCAAAAATTTGTTCTGTATTGGAAAGACAAAATGCTTTGGGTAAAAATGACTCAGCTTTACTAAAACATTTTCTTTCCCTTCTTTTTCTTAAAAAAAAAGAACCCCAAAACCCTCTACATTTTATAAAAACTAGATTTTCAAACAGAAAGTAGTCCTTTGAAAAGTTTCTGGCAAACACCAGACCATGCTGTAGAAACCTGATGACTTCAAATGCTCTTCTGGGTGGCTGCAATGTACTTGCTAGCTGGTAGCTGGGATACACTCAATAAAAATTATATTGAAGGATGGTCACAATTAATGATATTCAGTGTAATGAAAGTAATTGCACTTACCAATAATTAACCCAGTTAAATTTCAAAGGATGCTTTCAAAAGTGATTTCAGAATTGCAACCCTGGACTTTAGCAGGGCAAACTTTGGCCTTTTCAAGCAATTGCTAGGGGAAATCCCATGGGCAAGGCTGCTTGAAGGTAAAGGGGCCCAAGATAGTTGGTTGGCATTCAAGAATTGCTTATTCCGAGCTCAAGAGCAGAGCATCCCGACACGTAGGAAGTCAAGGAAGAGGGCCAGGAGACCTGCGTGGCTAAATAAGGAACTGCTGGGTATGCTCAAGTGGAAGAGCAGAGTTTACAGGTCATGGAAGGAGGGGCTGGCCACTCGGGAGGAATATAAGGCTGCTGCTAGAGGATGTAGGAAGGCAGCTAGGATGGCTAAGGGCTCCTTAGAATTAAATCTGGCCAGAGGGGTCAAGGACAGCAGAAAGAGCTTTTTCAAATACATGGCAGATAAAACTAACACCAGAGGCAAGGTTGGCCCACTGGTGAATGGGATGGGTGCCCTGGTGACAGAAGATACAGAGGTGGCAGAGTTATTGAATGCCTTCTTTGTCTCTGTCTCCTCTGCCGGAGGCAGTCCTGAAGAGCCCTGTACCCCTGAGACCTCAGATGAAGTCAAGTCAGTGGAGCAGTTTGCCTTAGTCGATGAGGAATGGGTTAGAGTCCAGTTGATCAATCTGGACATCCATAAATCCATGGGTCCAGATGGGATGCACCCACGGGTGCTGAGGGAACTGCCGGAAGTCATTGCTAGACCACTCTCCATCATCTTTACCAAGTCTTAGGAAACGGGAGAGGTGCCTGAGGACTGGAGGAAAGCAAATGTCACTCCAGTCTTCAAAAAGGGCAAGAAGGAGGACACGGGTAACTATAGACCGGTCAGCCTCACCTCCATCCTTGGGAAAGTGATGGAACACCTTATCCTTGGTGCCATCTTAAGGCATGTCAAGGATAAGAGGGTTATGAGGGGCAGTCAACATGGCTTCACCAAGGGGAAGTCATGCTTGACCAACCTCATAGCCTTTTATGAGGAAATAACACGGTGGATGGATGATGGCAGAGCGGTGGATGTGGTCTACCTTGACTTCAGCAAAGCATTTGACACAGTCTCCCACAGCATCCTCATAGCTAAACTGAGGAAGTGTGGTCTGGATGATCAGGTAGTGAGGTGGACTGCAAACTGGCTGAAGGAGAGAAGCCAGAGAGTTGTAATCTATGGGGCGGAGTCCAGTTGGAGGCCTGTACCTAGTGGAGTGCCTCAAGGGTCAGTACTGGGACCAGTATTATTTAATATATTCATCAATGATTTAGATGAGGGAATTGAGTGTACTGTCAGCAAGTTTGCTGATGACACTAAGCTGGGAGGAGTGGCTGACACGCCAGAAGGCTGTGCTACCATCCAGCGGGACCTGGACAGGCTGGAGAGTTGGGCAGGGAGAAACTTGATGAAATATAACAAGGGAAAGTGTAGAGTCCTGCATCTGGGCAGGAACAACCCCAGGTTCCAATATAGGTTGGGGAACAACCTGTTAGAGAGCAGTGTAGGGGAGTGGGACCTGGGGGTCCTAGTGGACGGCAGGATGACCATGAGCCAACACTGTGCCCTTGTGGCCAAGAAGGCCAACGGCATCCTGGGGTGTATTAGAAGGGGGGTGGTCAGTAGGTCGAGAGAGGTCCTCCTTCCCCTCTACTCTGCCCTGGTGAGACCGCATCTGGAATATTGTGTCCAGTTCTGGGCCCCTCAGTTCAAGAAGGACAGGGACCTGCTGGAGAGAGTCCAGCGCAGGGCGACTAAGATGATTAAGGGAGTGGAGCATCTCCCTTATGAGGAAAGGCTGAGGGAGCTGGGTCTCTATAGTTTGGAGGAGAGGAGACTGAGGGGTGACCTTATTAGTGTATATAAATATATAAAGGGGGAGTGTCACGAGGATGGAGCCAGGCTCTTCTCAGTGGCAAACAATGATAGGACAAGGGGTAATGGGTACAAACTGGAACACAAGACGTTCCACTTAAACTTGAGAAGAAACTTCTTCTCAGTGAGGGTGACGGAACACTGGAACAGGCTGCCCAGGGGGGTTGTGGAGTCTCCTTCTCTGGAGACATTCAAAACCCGCCTGGACACATTCCTGTGTAACCTCATCTAGGTGTTCCTGCTCCAGCAGAGGAATTGGACTAGATGATCTTTTGAGGTCCCTTCCAATCTCTAGCATACTGTGATACTGTGATACTGTGATTTCAAACATTTCTGTAAGTCTAGAGATACTTGCAGAGCTCACCAAAACAAATCCAGTCTCAGATTAATCCCAGGGGAAATAGCCCTCGACAACGTAAGACCAATTATACTAGTGACAATAATATAAAGATGTTTTTCAGTATTGACAGTAAAATCAGTGTGGTTATTGCCTGAAATTATGACAGCACATCACAATTTCTGGCAACCCCCACTTTAGCTTGCCATCTTGGAGGCTATGCCAGTCTCATGGTCAAATGGTCAAATGAGACAAGAGGAAGGTGATGATCAGGCACTTGTGTGGCCATGACAGAACTGGGCAGGAACCAGGGACCCCCATGCCGCTGAGCAGCACACAGAAGAACAGGGAAACATTTCTAAAAGCCCAAGGGAACAGTGATGTCTGGGACAGCTGGTCCCCAGGCAGCGAGAGGTGGCCTGCGGAGAGCTGCAAGAGGTGGGCTGCCCAGTCTGCTCAAAGCCTTGACTCTTCAGGAAGCTAGACATGAAACCTAAGGACTAGAAAGTTCTGCAAGCCTCTCTTCTTCGATGGGAGGTGTAATTCTTGCTCATACAAGCCCTGCGTCAAGTTCAGCAAGACCATTCATGTGAGTCATCAGTACTTGTGTGGGTAAGAGTTGGGCAGTCAAATACTTAACCTGCTTTCTCTTGTAGGAGATTCACAGTACTTATTGATTTTCCTAAAACAGCCTCTTTCCTCAGACAAACCTGTGCTCCCTGCTTACCAGTAGCACTTCCTAATGACATGCTTTTTCCTCCTGCAGATTCCACCATCGCCAGTTGCCCACATCACTGTGAAAGCGGTGGCTGTCACAGATTCACCCACAGGCAACAGCACTTCCATGGAAGAGTAAGTCTTTTCCACTCTTTAGCCAAGCCTGGGGGGCTGCACAAGGTGTGATGCCGGGCAGGGAAGGGGATGGGGCACCTCTGCCACAGGTCACTTTGCTCACCAGAAACACAGAGAGGTGCTCATCTGCAGATCTCTGAATTAGAGTTGTAAAACCTCAGTGATTTACAGTAAAACCATGCTGCTTACTTCCCAAGAGTAGGGAGAGATTGGCTAAAGGACATGATTATTATATTGTCAGCCATGGTCATTTTTACAGCTTCCCCGGTGCCAGTTACAGCTCTGTTTTATTACTAGAAAAAAAGCATCTGAATTCAAAATTTAAGTATTTTCCCCCTAAGAAGTCCATAATATTTGCCCTAAAGCAGCTTAAAAAAATTAATCGTTTTTAAACGAAGTGCAATTAAGGAACATATTGACCATGGAACAAACGCAGTCATCACTAGGCAGTTAACCCAGACACACATCAGGGTGATACTTGAGATCCTGCCATTGCTGTCTGAGGGAGAGTAACAAGCTCATTGTCATAGTGTCCTCATACTCCACACACAGAGACATAAATCCCCCTCAGCCCCCTTGGGTTTTCCATGCTGTAAGCCGTAAGCCATAAGGTTGCCGTAAACCAGGAAGAAGGGCCATGCAGACGAATGCTTTACGTGTCTGTGCTTGATTTGCTAGTCACCGGCAGCACTGGAGGAAGGCAGCAGAGTACGACCTGACCCTGCCCCCAGGAGCAGAAGCTTCCCTACCACTGACAGGAGGCAACCTGTGTGGGACTCCCAGCCTCCTGAGGAAGATGTGGATGAAGCACAAGAAGAAGTCAGAGTACCTAGGGGCAACAAACAGTGCCTTTGAGGGAGACTGACAAGGATCAGCATCACTTGAAAGGATGGAAGGTCCTTTAGCCAAGGACAAGGTGCTCTAAGATCAATGAAGGAACAGTCACAGCACGGCTCATCCAGGAAAACTATATCCTTTTTATTACTTGATGCCATTGCCTCAGAACAGTGGGAGGAAGTCCAGCTAAGGTAAAAATGATGAACATGATGCAACTCACTGGCCTTTCTTTGTTGCAATATACTAAAATCACAAATATCCCACTAGATTTACATCTTGACTCAACGACGCTGAAACTTCTCGTGGCCCATTTACCATTTTACATGTCCCATCTGAATCAGCTTGGACTTGCAACAGGAAAAGCCTACCAACAGGTTTGCGTATTCCTGCAAGGCAACAGATCGATTACAGTGTGCTGTTGAATACCCCAGTCTGCTCACTGTGTAGCACTTCTTGTCCTCTTCCCCCTCTCATATCATGAGATAAACCCCACATCTTATGATATGCTTGGTTGAATGACATACACTAAACGTATTTCTTTTTTCTACAGTGTTGATGTCTCAAGACAGGAGTAAAAGATGCAAAAATTGTAAAAGAAAGGGTCAAAATGCAGCAAGTTTGCAAACACACATTTACCAAACTTTCCTATGTGACAAGTGATTGGTGTTTCAAAGTGTCCTGACAGATCAAACTATAAGCAGCTAGATAACCTCAAAGAGATACTTTCTTCCACAGAACCTGCTTACATGTCAAGTGGTAGTCAGAAACTTACTCTCTATCTATGTGGTGCAGGATTTTTCACCAAGTGCACAACATACTAGGAGGAAAGAAAATATGCAAATGGCGCAACTAGGTGACTGAAAGTGAGATATTTGCATATAGAAGAGCTGTGCTGATGGATAGATGAAATTCATGGAATTTGCTCTAAAAACTGTCTCAACTTCTTTTTTTCAATTTAGAAGTTGCTGGCCATGGCCCATTGGGACTTTCTCTCACAACAAAAAAAGTTTTACAGGAAAGATTTCACTGTCATTACGGGCAATATTTTATCAGTCATGAACAGTACTTGCCTCACCTGAGTACTCCTCTCATTATTAAAGAAGGCTGTGGCTTGCCTAAATACAGAACTTTAAATATAAAATTGAAGGAGGCATTTCTCCTGTTGCTCACAATAATGATGGTCTTCTGTAATCTAACTGCCAGTACACCAAAGCATTAGTGAAAAATGAAAAAGTCTTACTCTATGACAGAAGCACAGGAACGAAGCTCCCATCTGAAACTTTTTTGCCTGCAGCCAGCATAGTAAAATGGTTTGGAAGGGACCCTAAAGCTCATCCAGTTCCAACCCCCTGCCATGGGCAGGGACACCTTCCACTAGACCAGGTTGCTCCAAGCCCCGTCCAACCCGGCCTTGAACACTGCCAGGGATGCGGCAGACACAGCTTCTCTGGACAGCCTGTGCCAGTGCCTCACTACCCACACAGTTGCAGTCTTCTCCCTCAGAAGTGCTCAAACAGCTCACAGAGGACAGGCTTGCAGCTAGAATTCACAATCTCTCCCCTCCTTCTTACCAAAGGCAGAAATCCTTCTCTGGCGCAGCAGCCTGACAAAGGGATGATTTGCTCTCCTGCTTTTCTTTCATCCTTCTGGGAAAGAACACAGCTCCTCATTACCCACATGCTGAAAGCCCCCAGCTGCTGGCAAGGCAAGGAGAAGAGGCAATGGTGACCCTGCATTGGCCATGTCAGCGTGCAAGAGCAGTGCTGACTCCTGCTGAAGGCTGCACACCTGAACATCACCAGAGCAGTTTTCACCCAAGGGTATACCCCACCTTAGAATCAGAGCCTGATTTAAAGGTTGTACTATACCCAACCTGGGTAATAGTACAGACACTGTGGCCTTGCCACCGTCAGGTCCTCCATGACTGAACCAAGCTGGAGCCGTGGCCAAGACTTTCCAGAAATGTCTATTATAAATATCACCAACCACACAACACCCCCTCCCTGGCCCAAATAAATCCTGCCAGAAGCCTTGGCCTTTAGGCTTATGCCATTTTTACGCGTATCGATAAACCCAGTAAATTCAGTGGGACTACTTCCATGCACAGCAATGCATGCACACGGGGAGTAGGGAGAATAGTAATTTCCAGTTCGTTTTTTTGGTCTCATTCCCTAAACAAATGAAAAATAAACAAGACAGGCAGACACTGGGAAAAGTCTACTTGATGAATTGGGGTTAATTAAGAAAGTGAGCATTTGTGCTACGTGCCCTTACAGCTAATGTGACCTATAGAGCACCCAACACACAGTCCAGGGCAGCAAGAGTTTTGTCGGTTCAGAAAGCTGTATCGTAGTATTTCATTTGTTAATTACTAGTTTTAAGCAGTATGAGGATGAAGGCAAAGAGGAGATGATGCATGTTTCTACCTAATAATTGCTGTATCTTGAAATGTGTATTTATCGTTTTCTTATTTATTTAATTTATACTTTGGATCTACAAGAGGAGAGATTTACAAGAAGCATATTTAATTTCTCTGTATTCCAGGAACTGCTGTGGAGGTTTCTTGTACTGTAGTAGATACTTGTTTTATTGATTTGAATAAAATGTCCTATTCATAAAAAATAAATAAATAAATAAATAAAAGAAACAAGTAGCATGTGGTAACATATGGGTCTTGGCGATTTAAAAGCTTTTGGGAAGCATTTAGCGGAAATTAAAGGGCAGGTTTATGGTACTGAAGAATATAAACACCTTATGGCAAAGAAACCAAATTTTGCTCCCACAGAAAAGCCTGGAAATGTGTGTTTGTGTGTGGCTTCAATATTTTATGGGTGGTAGAATGATTGTTATCAGATACTCAGAGAAAAGGCCTGGTACTGCCAAGCAGTTAGACATCAGATACACATCTACACACAAGACTTCAAGTGGGCACAACATTTAGTCTCCCTCTGGCCCTGGGAGATAAGCAATGTCACCTCCCTCCCATCAAATAAGAGAACCAAGACAGAGGGGGTAGTCAAGGCCCTAGCAGAGAATAAAACAAAGCACTTCCCATCTTCAGACCCACTAGTTGGCAACAAAGTCACTTATCTCCAACACAACACCGTCTTTGGAGATCCTATGCTGAATGACAGCCCAAGCCGAGATGGGTGACGCAGGAGCCCAGACTAGGGGAACTGGCTCAGGAATGCACGGGTAAAGACTTTAAGACGCAAGTGAAGAAAACGTCTGGTGTTGGCATCCTTCACCAACCCGGCCCTTGGAATGCCTGTCTGCTAAGAATGACTTGTCCTCGCTGCACTGCCTGTACCCCGTGCAGCTCCTGTGGAATGGTGCTATGTTTCTGGTCCTGCCATTGCAGACAGTGTCTACGTTTAACATGAGCAAACAGGGAGTGCCGTCGCAGTGAGTGTCTCCACCACAGGGCTTGGCACAGATTTTTCCCAGGAGGTGGGGTAACCGCCTGGCCAATGCTGGGCACTCCTCTGCGAATACCCAGCATTTAGTCACGCGTTAAATATACCAGCATGAGTACGGAGGAGGATGTGGATGCTCAATATGTTTTCCAGGTGAAACTGTACAGAAAGCAATGTTGGATTGACTGCAATGCACCGTCAGAAAAATGTGAAATGGTGATTAACAAAATTAGTGAATGTACCATTTTCCATCAAAGACAGAAAAGTTGTTAACTGTACAGCTGAACGCATCGCCTCTGGCACTGCCTGGCACATGGGTGTTGTCATACTTGATAACATCTGTGAGAACATGCACTTTTCAGACTTATTTAATGCCATTTCATAACTTCGCGTTCTCCGGAACTGAAGACTAACTGGGGCACTGACCTGACTGCAAAGCGCTGTATGATGACAGCCCATCACACGTACAGTAATTTGTATATTTCATTTCCAAAAAAGGGGTTCCAATTTCTTCTCACCATTTCAAAAACATCTTTGCGATAGAGCTACTCACTAAAATATCCATCATTACTTTGCATACCACTTTATTTAAATAAACTGTAGTGATTTAAAGCTAGGCTACTATGTAAAGTAATTCCTACCGATGCATGAACAAAGAAATCTCAGATACGCTTTGCTCGCCTTTTTTCCCCTTTTGCACTCACTTTACAGATCCTGCAGCAAACAGGTTTGCCAGAATAGCTGATCAAGGACACGTCAATGTCTGGGGGAATACCATACACTTTTCGGAGTAAGTATTTTTAGCACAACCATTGGCATCTGCAGAATAATTTCACATCTTGAGTTTCCCTGCCCAAAAAGTTGCAATATCAGGACTTGCACACACAAACAAAACTGAAACAACTCAGACTTCTCAGATGAAGCCTCTTCTCAGAAAGTCCAGTGCACACTCTACAAACAATGCAGATGTCAAATGGACATAAATATCTTACGAGATTTTGAAAATCTCAGCATTAACACCATAGGTGAGCAGCTCAACCCTACATGGTATTGAAAACCTTGATTTTTTTAAGTGGCAGGACTATTATTTAAATGAACTGGCACAAAGATCAGTAAAATAAATCCTGAATTGTTTAGAAGGAAAAAAGAGAGTTGAATATTCAACGAAGGCTCAGAATATTCTGAATATTCTGAACATTCTGAGCGAAGGCTCAGAAAAACCGAGCAGCTGAACTCAAATGGGTAGAATTCAGGATGAAATGGAAGCACATGTGAATGTTGTCCCTCTCCTCAGCCACCAGGCTGGAGTCACGACAGAAACAGGCACTGTATTTAACAGCCTTATTCACAAGCCCGATGGAGCAGCCAGAGGCCACACAGCTGACGAAAGGCACATCAGCACTGACACTTGCCCACAGCCTCCAGTCCCAGTGGGGTGTTCCACCCCATCAGACCTCCCGCCCTGCAGGTTCACCTGCACAGCATCTTGCTCTCCTTTATTTTAGACCAACGTTCTCCTACTGCACCGTCACGTTTTGCATAGCAGTGAAATAGCCAGGGGCAGCACACGATCTGTTGCCCTGCCTTTCTTTGGGGGGGGGAGGTGTGCGCTGGACCATAGAGCAGAAGAGACATGCAAAGAGCCCCGCAGCATGCATGGTCCTTCTCCCCCAGAGTCTGACGAGGCACTTTTGGGTGAAGCAAGCCCACAGTGCAGCTGTGCCAAGAGCTGATGCTGAGAAATCAGCCCCTCTGCCAAGGCTTTGTCTGCTTCACATGGTGCCAGGAAAAGCAGCAAAGGTGGGGTTCAGGAAGCAACAGCTTGTCAAAGCTGTGGTTTGAGTAACAAGCTAAACCTTCAGAAGTTACAGGGTACTTTATCCCGGGAACGCAGTGACAAGCATAGCAAGACTGTATTTAACTGTCAGACTGCACAGAAAGTCCTGAAAGTGATCTTTTTTCCTCATA
This sequence comes from Psittacula echo, assembly GCF_963264785.1. Taxonomy (NCBI): domain Eukaryota; kingdom Metazoa; phylum Chordata; class Aves; order Psittaciformes; family Psittacidae; genus Psittacula; species Psittacula echo. The sequence goes on from NC_137737.1 coordinate 124,971,111, forward strand.
AAGACATTAATCTTTCCCATGAAAACTGCAGCCTTATAACTCCCTTATAGCTCTATCCCAGAACTCTCATAATCTGGTATCTGGGGTAATCTGGGTATCTGTCATTTATCCCTGTAAATTTGGATGCAAGCAGTTTTTTCAACCAGATTAAAGCAAGTTGGATAAAGATTTATCTATAATGAACACTTATATATGGGGTTCATCAATACTCAGAGTCTTGCAATGTCTGTTCTTCTAATCTTGAAGGTAACATATAAAACTCCAAACTTGGCTAATTTTTTTTTATATAATTTACATTATAAATAAAGATATCGAGCTACTTAGCGGGCAAGAACATGCTTGAGGTGGATTATTCCTTTAGCAGAAGAGAGAAATATTCTAGAGGAAAAAAAGAACAGGAAATAAGCCTCCAATAATTTTCCTTCATGGACACAGAAAAAAACGGCCGCCACCACACCAGACTCCTGTGCTGCAGTGCGCCAGCCACACAGAGCAAAGGCAAAGATCTATGCAAAGCCACAGTGAAATAGGCAAGGACGCGATGCCGATGACACCAAGCTGTGTGGTTCGGTTGATACACTGGAGGGAAGGGATGGCATCCAGAGGGACCTCGACACGCTTGTGAGGTGGGGCTGATGCCAACCTTATGAAGTTTAACCATGCCAAGTGCAAGGTCCTACACCTGGGTCGGAGCAATCCCAGGCACAGCTACAGGTTGGGCAGAGAAGAGATTCAGAGCAGCCCTGTGGAGAAGGACTTGGGGGTGTTGGTCGATGAGAAAATGAACATGAGCCGGCTTCAGTGTGCGCTTGCAGCCCAGAAAGCCAACCGTATCCTGGGCTGCATCAAAAGGAGCGTGACCAGCAGGTCAAAGGAGGTGATCCTGCCCCTCTGCTCTCGTGAGACCTCACTTGGAGTATTGTGTGCAGTTCTGGGGTCCTCAACACAGAAAGAACATGGAACTGTTGGAACAAGTCCAGAGGAGGGCCACGAGGATGATCAGGGGACTGGAGCACCTCCCGTATGAAGACAGGCTGAGAAAGTTGGGGCTGTTCAGCCTGGAGAAGAGAAGGCTGCGTGGAGACCTCATAGCAGCCTTCCAGTATCTGAAGGGGGGCTACAAGGATGCTGGGGAGGGACTCTTCATCAGGGACTGTAGTGACAGGACAAGGGATAACGGGTTCAAACTCAAACAGGGGAAGTTTAGATTGGATCTAAGGAAGAAATTCTTTACTGTGAGGGTGGTGAGGCACTGGAATGGGTTGCCCAGGGAGGTTGTGAATGCTCCATCCTTGGCGGTGTTCAAGACCAGGTTGGACAGAGCCTTGGGTGCCATGGTTTAGTGTGAGGTGTCCCTGCCCATGGCAGGGGGGTTGGAACTTGATGATCTTAAGGTCCTTTCCAACCCTAACTATTCTATGACTCTATGATACAGGATGCTATCCCCCGGCCTGGGAGGAAAACCTTTTTTATTTTGTGACCATTGCACCCATTTCAGTGTGCTTCCACCAGGCATCTACTAAAGTAGCTGTTCCTTTTGCAGCCAGGCACAGGGCCCTCACTGGACATCAGGTCTCCAAGTGGAAAGCAGATACGTGGTGCCTCAGGTGATGCCCTTTCTTCCGTCACCTTTGCCACTTAAAGAAATGAGACAAACTCCCTGGTGTGACAAAGCAGTCACCCCACATGTGCAAACAGCTACAGTCTGGTTGCCATCACTCCAGCATCTGTTTCATCCCGTGTCAGTCTTCCCTGTGAGCAAAGAATGGGAACCAGGCATGCAGTGCCTTGCCGGGGACGCTGAGGAACGTGAGGGCTCAGCTCCAGCTGCCTTCTTCAGCCTACAGCATTCCCTGCCGTACTGCAGCCAGCCCCATGTGCCTCCTCATGCCAGGGAGGACATGTACGTGCAGTGTTCATGCATTTGTTGGTGCAAGCATGCAGAACAGGATCTGGCCCAATTTGCATGGCAGCCACAGCAGCTGGACACACCAAGGGTCTCTCTGCAGACCATCACCTCAGCTTCAGCTCCCAGCAGTCAAGATAACCTCTTGCTGCATGTGATCACTGCTGGGCTGGAAGCACACATGCAATGAACTCAGCCAGGGTGAGCAGCAGAGATGGAAACTCAAAGCAGCTTGAATGATTCCTTCCTCCTGGATCTGACAAACACGAAAGAGCCAAACCTGCTGCCCTTCAATCTCCTTTTGATGCACCAGAATAAACTATTTAACAGACATGTGGAGTGAAGTTGGAGATAAATGGGGTTATGGAGCCAGTTCGATGCAAGAGTCAGGTCAGTCAGTTACAGCAGTCACTTTTGTCCCTAGAAATCATCACGTCCACAGCAAAACCCACTCAACCCACAACAGAAGGAGAGCTCACAAGTCATCTCCATTGCATCCAGTTATGCTCCCAGCTGGAAGGCTGTAAGTTTAAGCAGAATATTACAAAGAGAAAGTAGCATGTGCATGAACCCTGCAAGAGCCCTCTGCAACACAGGACAACACAACTGCCTTATAGACAGACACAGGCAGCACTGATGAGAAGCACTTCACACGGTCAAGGAAACCTCCTTGTCTCACACTTGCCATGTAGAGGGTATGTGTTGTACAAAACCAGCCACTGACAAACACTTTTTCCCCTGCAGCTTGACACCAGCTCCCAAAAGCCAGGACCAACAGGCCAGCAGGGTCTCCCTGGAGCACCAAGTTTGGTGGTCTCCCTAGCACCAAATCACCATCACCTGCTGCAAAAGAAACAGCTTTCTTTCCTTTTATGTATCACAGGGAAACAGCATAAAGTCCATCTTATCAGGGCAAATGCACTGAGCTGTTATGCAATTCTACTGCTTCTTGATAACCAGCGCTGACACGGGGACCTAGGAGATGCCACACATCAGGAAACAAAAGCACTTCTCTTGTACGTTGGAAATGGAGTTATGTGGAGATAGGCTATGGTTTCATAAGCATCCCAACAGGATAGCTGTGCCACCTCACTCTGCACCCAGCTGAGGGTGCCCCTCACCACCACCACCGACTGTGCACGGTGACCCGTGGCAAGTGCAACACTGGGGTCACTCCTGTACCACTGCATGGGAGGGAAAGCACACAAAAAAAGCCCCTGTGCCTGCACCCATGCAAACAGCCGGCTCTGAGGCTCCGGCTGCGTTATATTTAGGTGACACAAACCACAGCTGGCTCTTGGTGCATGGCCAGATATGCAAACTCCCCACAGGAAACGCTGTTTCACATGGCGAGGCATGATGAGGAAAACATTCTCCTTCCCCCCAAATGCTTTTACACCTTCCAGTGGTGTTAAGGCGTCCGCTGTGGATTTAAACCACTCAAAAAGTGAAAACTAAACATTTTCCAGTTTCCTCCTGCAGAGACTCAGGGCAACGTCTGCCAGTGCCCCTACACAGACTCATAGAACAGTTTGGGTTGGAAGGGACCTTCAACTGGTCCAACCCGCTGCAGTGAGCAGGGACATCTTCCACTAGACCAGGTTGCCCAGAACCACATCCAGCCTGACCCTGAATGCCTCCAGGGATGGCACATCCACCACCTCTCTGGGAAGCCTGTGCCAGGATTTTACGACCCGCATTGTAAAAACTTTCTTTGTCACGTCCAGCCTGAATCTCCCCTCTTTCAGTTTAAAACCATCACCTTTCGTCCTACTGCAACAGGCCCTGCTAAAAAGTCTCTCCCCATCTTTCTTACAGCCCTCTTTAGGCACTGGAAGGCTGCTATAAGGTCTCCCCAGACCCTTCTCTTCTCCAGGCTGAACAAGCCCAACTCTCTCAGCCTTTCCTTGTAAAAGAGATGCTCCAGCCATCTGACTGTGTCTGTGTCCCTCCTCTGGACCCTCTCCAACAGGTCCATGTCTTTCCTGTACTGAGGACCCCACAGCTGGACGCAGCACTGCAGGTGGGGTCTCACCAGAGCAGAGCAGAGAGGCAGGGCTCACCTCTCTTGACCTGCTGGTCACGCTCCTTTGGATGCAGCCCAAGTTATGATTGGCCTTCTGGTCTGCAAGCAGACACTGCCGGCTCATGTCCCTGAGCACCATTGGGCCGGGCCAGGCAGTGCAGACCTGGGACCGTGCCCATGCCCCTCAGTTCCTCAGTTCATTTCAAACCCTCACTGGCCTTTCTGAGCTGAAACCCTCCTTTCTCACTTGTGTCAAACCCAAGCAGAGCTTTTAGCATCACTGCCTCACTACTACTGGGTATGAGAGCATAGCAAGGCATCCTGAGCAGGGAAGAAGCCTGGCAACTAACCTGCCAAATGAAAATCAGTGCTGTAGAGTAGAGCTTTTGAGGTGGCTGAAGGTCATTTTCCCCCAAGATCTATGTTCAATCTGCTTTACAGCTGTCATATTGATTAAGTAAATCAATAGATGACAGCTTTATTCAGGTTCAGTAAAGACTCAGAAAGATTTTTTGTTCTAGGATTATTCACAGAAGGAAAACCGTGGTCCATAATCCACATGCTGCAACGTGATCCCTTCTACCCTGCCATCACACACTGCAGAACAAAAACTTGCAGCAAGCACTGACCGAAAATATTCCATCCGTAGTCATTAGGCAAAACCCCCATATCTCCCACATGATCCCTCCGAGCTCCCAACCTGGGAAAGCAAAAAAGTCTAAGTGAAAGAAGAGGGTACAATGTCAAGTGCATTGGTTCAGTCACCACCTGTACTTTAGGGGTCTGCGTATGTGTTTTCAGCTTCAAACCTCATGACATCTCTCCTGAACTGGGAGTCCTGCTGGTATCGGGGCTTGGTGCCACACAGAGATGCTAGCACTTGGGTGTGCCACTGGTCCTGCTCACTCAGCTCCAGAGATTTTAACTGAAGCATCTTCTTCTCCTTCCTGCCACAGTCAGACCTTGCACACTCACGGTGAATTTTCCCAACATGTTTATCTGCACTTTGGACTGTTTAAGCAGGGCGGGCTCCAAGCACCTTTGCAGACCATGCCTTTGCTGTGAATGCGAGCAGTCTCTAGCAATAGTTCTCAGGAGGTAGAATCACAGAGTGGTTTGGGTTGGAAGGAACCAGGACTGCTGACAGCAACCTGCTGCTGCCTTTCCCTCCACAGAGCTGAGCTGCCATGGGGTAACAACATGGGCTGGAAGGGGGGTGCTTTTGCCACCCTTGTGGCAGAGCCAGGCACCCAACTGTGGGAAGTGGGAAGCTGAACAGGATCAGAGGCTGAGGTGCCCCTCCCCTGAAATTGCTCTTGCAACTAATTCCCTTCAAGGCAGCATTTTTCTCTTCTTACCTTGCTGTTACCTGCTCATTTAAAGCTGGAAATGAGAAAAACACAACAAGGGCAAGGAATGTGATGCTAATCCATGCAGGGCCAGACCAGGCTATAAACACAGATCCCGATGAATTCTGGACAAACCTTTACCAGCAGGAAAGATTAGGCGCAAAACTACTGACAGTGCCTGTTGTGAGCTGAACACCTGGACCTAAAAACTCTTTTGAACATGATTTCCGGAGGTGGATTCAAATTCTGCAGCTATTGACAGACAGACATGTTTCTGAGGGCCATTCACTACATGCATGAACTGGGAATACCTCAGATATGGAGAAATTCTCCCTGCCGTGTATTTATATCCATGTTTGATACGGAGCCCCTGCTGCGGGATGGAATGAGGTGCCACAGAGGGAGAAGGATCAGCTGCCATCCAGCCCTGCACCACAGCCAGCCCTGGCTCCCCTCTCCAGTGTCAGTGCCGGTGGAGCGCCGGTGCCTCTTGGACTTTTGCTGTGCCCCAAAAGTGTGACCTCAGGTGACCCAGGCCACATTTGCCACTTTTCCCCCGGCGGGCTGGACAAAAGCAATGGAAGATGTAATACATTTTAAACATTTGCCCAGTGCAATTAGCAACAGGCTCTGTTGAGGGGCTGCATTGTCACACTCAGCTGGAGCCAGCTAAGCTGATTTGTCCAGGCTCGCAAAACTCCCCTTTCACAGGCCAGTGACTTTGGTCAAAGGACAAACTGACAAGATCCCATCTTGGCCCCAGCTGCCAAAAGGTCCACCCCTCCACCTGGCCCTACACAGATACGAGAAGTCTTTCTCCCTTGGGATCCCTATTGGATAACCAGGTCTGTGCTGGAGGAGTTTCCATGCTCTCTCTTTCTCCTCTTCAGAGCTGCAGTCGTCCCTCCCCAGCCTGGCTTTGCCAAGTCGTCACAGCATCCATGGTGTCAGCACTGCGGGCCAGTATTTGCCAACTACATGAAGTACAAACACAAGTGTAACCATTGCTTACTGCTGGCCAAGGAAAAAACACTTGCACTCTGGTAAGCACCAGCAAGGGCACAAAGGGTGTATAAACTCGGCAAACACAGGATGCTCCATACCCAGTCACTGCAAGTTCACTAAAAGAGGGGAAAAAAAGGGGGGGGAGGAGGAGAGGAGAAGAAAAAGCTCTCCTCTTCCCGCCAAAAATTATGCAGCAGCAGGTCCACAGAGTGTCTGCCAGATGACCCGCTTGTCACACTCATAATTGCTTCCCATCTGGTGTCTGGAGCACACAAAGCCTGGCCGTTTGCCAGCGAAGGACAACGCACAAACTGGCCTACTTCTGGTGACACAGGCCCTCCAGACACCGCCGGATCCGCTGGATTCCGTATGGCTGAGGAGAACGTGGCATTCATTTGTAAATTGCCAGCGGCTGATTTATCCGCTCAGCCCAGCTAATGTGCTTCTCCTTTGCTGCAGGGTGCAGACTGAGCTTCGATGCTGGGGCAAGTGCTCTCTGGCACCAAGTTGCCACAGACAAACGTTTGCCAGCAAAGAGAGATGCTGTTCTCTCATATGTCACATCACGCCAACTCATCCCTGCACTTACATGCAAACACATCCTCACCTCAACTGCTCTGATTTACAAAGCTGACTTTTCCAAACTTTGGCTTTCCATCTAATGTATATAAACAAAATGACCTATGCATATAGTTCCTGCAAAGACTTTTGAGGCACTTTGCATCGCTGCTTATGAGCATGGGCATTCAATGAGCAGCTTTCTCTGGGTTTACTTTGTTTTATGGGTTTGTTTTATTGTTTTTTTAGGGTTTAGGTTTGTTTGGGCTTTTTTATTTAGTGCTTACTGGTGTAAGAAGTGGTGTAAGAACCCTCAGAAAACTGAGCAAGTATTTCTTAACCTATGGAATAGACCAATTTAAAGCATAGCGCACAACACACTGAAGAATGCTCTAAAGCTCCATTGGTTTTGCAACCACCAAACATCAGTTTTACAAGGAGTAACTAAGATCAAGCAACTGGTCAATAGTCAGCAAGGAAGCAAATGCTAAGCAAGCAGAACTCTCCCTCCCCAAAAGACAAAAGCACTCTTTCCCCTTGGTCTAAGACACAAGACAGTCGCAGACGTACATCACTGCCAGCAAGTACACCCCCCATTCCCATCTTGCTCGTGCTAAGGCCATTAACATCCATCTTCTCTGTAATCAGAGGCTGTGGCAACACAGGAAAACATAAGTCAGGTAAATAATCCAAAGGAGTCTTTAAAAACAAACCCAAAGAAACACAAATTTCTCTGAAAGACAGTAAGCAGGCAGACAGACTTCTCTTTGCAGTAACAACTGTACCACTGGGGTGACCCAGTCCAACAGCAGGCACCGTCAGAGGACTCCTTTCCATTCTGTTCCTCACAAAACACACACACAGTAGTGAAGCAGAAGAGAAAATGAAATTAAAAAGAGGAAAACCAATACACCAACACAGGCTGATACTGGTACTAAAATGCCATATTACACATCTCTTACTCCAGATGCAAACAGAAGCTGCTCTACTGAGGTTTCTTCATAATCGTTAAGGTAGAATACAGTGAGTATGAGCAACTGGATTTTTACCATATACAAAAATGTAAGATTATATATAGAATCAACATAGAATCATAGAATGGTTTAGGTTGGAAGGGACCTTAAAGATCATCTAGTTCCAAGCCCTCTTACCATGGGCAGAGACACCTTCCACTAGAAGTCCCATTCAACCTGCTCTTCACATCAGTTTTAGTTTGGTACAACTCCAGTAGTTATTTTCATGTAAAGCCAGAATAATGATGGTAGGAACTGGGCTTGCTCTCACCAGTCAATTCCTTAAAGACCATTTCTTCCAAGTAAAAGCCAGGCCTACAAGTAAAGCTTCCAGAGTCTTCATATAATCAAACTTAGGGTTGTAGTTCCTCTCAAGCTTGCCTTACTGGCTGTCCATCTGCTCTGCCTGCTTTCACTGAGCAAAGTTGACATGGAAAAAACTAACTAGACACATCATTAGACTTCACTTTCATCTGCCTGCACTTTGCCTCGATTTTAGATGTCAGCAGCCAGCCATGACCAGGGTAAATGCTCTACAGCTGGCCCACCTTGCTTGTGCAAGCAATGGAAAACTTCACACATGCAAACATGAGCAGGTCTGCAGGATACTCATACAGTGACCTGGCTGTGACAGCCCCAACCCCAGTAAAGACCCAGTAACACTCAGTTTGCTTGTACAGCTTGAAACTAGATAAAAACAAATTACCAGGACATATTTGTGAGGAACTGGCTTGTGTTAGTCTCTCTTGTGCTATTCCTTCAACAAATTATATTATTATAATTGTTTGCCATTTATATTTTGTCACAAAACTGGGAGAGGCAAGAGATACTATCTACTGAATGCCCATGTTTCTAGCAAAATAAGAGAGTCACAGTGGAACACTAATTCAGAGTAATACATGTTTGTTAGTACTAGTTAGGGGAGGAGGGGAATCATCCTGTACAGCTTACACCTGCAGTTTGACATGCACGTATACATACATGTTACTTTAACAAGCACTGAGTGTTTCAGTTCTCAAATAAAAGGCACTTAAAGTAACCTGGTACATAGATGCTTTATTTCTGACGTTAATGTGTTCTGTATTGTATGTGAGATTCTCTTACATAAAAGAAAAGTTTGTAGTACAACAAAAACTAGGATAAAAAAGGCATTTGTTGCACATTATGTCAAACCTTAAAACAAAAATATGGAGTAATATGTGTTTAGGTTTCATGCAAGTTTGGCTGCTGCACGTACAATCTACTTATAAACTGAAAGAAATGCAAATGCACACAACATTCAAAAAGTAATAAAAGATGCCTGACATATGAAAGATTAAAACCTTCTTGCTAAAGCAACAAAGTAGGAGTTAACTGAATGATCCAACCAATACCAACACAAATTAATACTACTTACCATAAATCTATGCTTCAACTTGGTATAGGCAGTTTTGGTGATACCATTTCTACTGAAATATATAATCCAGATTCTAGATATTCACTCTCTTTTAATTAATTATTTCATTTTTTGTGAATTAAGTGCTGTCTCGAGTTTTAAATGTTGCTGTTAAATCCATTCTGGTAATGCACACCGAAATTTAAGACTGCCAAGAATTCCAATTGCCTCCTCTCAGTCTTCTTAGGTGAGGAGTAATCCTGGCATGATGGGTAATTTCTGATCTCTTTCTTACACAGAATTCCTCCCCCCCTTAAAATTTAAATGTAAATTTAAAACTGCTAAAAATGTTTATGCTTACTACTGTCATAGCCAGGAAAATATTTAATATCAAAAAGCTCCTAAAAATGAGGATTGTATAACCTTTGAGATGTTTAAAAAAGTTTAATAACCCATTACCTTCCTTGTGCCACTCATCCCATATTAAAATTCTCCCATATTAAATTATTCTCTGCCATCTTCGATATTAGAGTGACAGGAATACTTTCCACACCCTGCATAGTACTGGTTGGTCTCATAAAGTTAACTAGAGAACCTGACATCATTTTTGTAATTTTACATACAGTGCATATGATGCTCGCTCTTTCCATCTCTCATAGCAGCAAGCCGATTCTGCCACTATCTGTAGCAGCACACCCGGGAGTGGAGAGGAAGAGTGTTTGAATTATAAATAACTAAAACTACAGTGTACAAGTCTATTTACCTGTCAGTATTTGTTGATAGCACACCATTACAACTTGCTCAAAATAAACTACATATAAATCTCTACAACAAAAGCAAACCAAAACATTCCTTCAAAAACAAAAGAAGACATAAAATAAGTGCAAATACCTAAAATAGGCAACTAAAGCAACTGTTGTGACCTGTATACCTTTAAATAAGGACAAAGATTTTCTATAAATAAAAGAATGTTCTCTTTGCTCTTCAAACATACAGTAAGTATATAACGGTCAAACTTAAGTGCAGATACAATTGTTCTGAGATCCAAGGTGCCAAGTTCTTTTTTTTTTTTTTCTTTTTTTTTTTTCATATATATTTAAAATGCATTAGGTTTTAGTTCCTATGCAGGATGAAGTACCCCTGGGTCACCATTCCTTTCTAAGTATATTTAAACAAGGTACAGGAATAGTTGCTGTATAATACAAGTATACCTTGTAATTATTTTGTAGACCAACATGATTTAAGGGTTATAGTGCAATCTTTATGTAGATGTAACATACAGTATAGATTTGTACACTTCACCACTGTAATTCTTCTGCTATGCTGTACTTTAAACTTGTCCTTTTTTTGAATTTTAGCTGTTTTAACAGGAAACAACATTGGCTTCTAGACAACCTGCATACATATAAATATCTACATTTAAGCTTTAAAATGAAAATAAATTATAAAAACAGACTCCTTTCCAATTTACAAAATTTTCCCTGCTCCTACATACTGTACAATACATTCAACAATCATCTCATTTTGAGATTTATGAAGAAAATACTGATGCTTTACACTAAAACCTAATCCACCCCCCTCTGCCTACTTCTAGTACCATTTGCAAATAAATATATTTAACACTGTAGTTAATTTCATTGTTTTGCAGCATACCAAAAAAATTAGTAGTGCAACTTTCTATCCTTCCTTTATACTCCTTTTCATTGTGTTTCTTTATATACTATGAAAATGCTACATAAGCAAAAGCACATTCAGTCATGTATGTTGCTCATTTGGAAACCAGTAACAACCTATAAACCTACTCTATATTGAAAATGCACTAACAGAAAAAAGCAATGCAAGTCAGAATAAATATGAAAATTGACCTAAAAACTGTGTGTAGTCAGTACTGCAATGTATTTTACCATTCTTTATCATACTTTATCATGTTACTTTTTTAATATTCAAGAAATTCATTGCAGAACCGGTTGTACTATGCCTTTGCAGAGAATGAGAACTTCATGTCTGTTCTTTGCCAGTCAAAAGAAGAAAGGAAGCTTTAAGGTAGCTTAAAGGTTTCCCTTGGCAAGACTGTCTCAAAGGAAAGTCTTAATTCACAAGTACTGTGCTAGAATCACCTTCACCATTGTGTCAGTTTCAATGGAAAGAGACAGCTGGCAGTTGCAGTGACCATCACAGTATCAGAGCCCTTGAAGTGCTGTTGGTAGCTGTGTAAGTGCTCAGGTATCTTCTTGCTTGCTCAGTCACGATAAGCTGGTCTTCTGTTTTTCCATAAACAACTGCTTCCCATTCACAATTTGACTGCATAAAACAAAATTCAGTTTAAAAGATTCTTTCCACTAAAATACTTGAGCAATTCTCGTACAACCTTTCAGAGTAATAATAAATTGTCATGGCCTAGCAATATTTTATTTTACTGAGGAGGATTCAGTTCTGCAATATAAGACCTAAAACCTGTGACAGAGCTTCCCCTCCACCCCTTAATCCAACTCCCCAGCATGGCATCTGTGTTACACTTTAAGTTCTAACACACAAAATGAAAAACACTCTTGAAATGAGACTAGTTCAACAATTGATACATAAAAGGGAAGTTAGTTAATTAAGTCATTTTCTCTTTGGATATCTTCCCCTTTAAATGTGCTCAGCTCAACAGGCAGAAAAATATGTTATTGACAGCTGTCTGGAGACACCAAGGAAGGCAAAATGGTTTGGCAGCCAGAAAAGAATACTGTGAAGGACCTCACTGAATCAAAACGGCAGCTGTGGCAGAATGGTTGGATGTTTTGGGAATATATTAGAAATGGCAAAGGAACTAGGAATAAAAATAATGAACAAAAGAATAACCGAGCCACTAGTCCTGCCTCTTCCACGAGGCAAACTCTCATGCACAGTTGCACGACTCATTAAATCTCAAGCTGATTTGTAGCAGCTCTAAACTGGACATGACACCAGCAGATCGTAGCATAATGAAGAATGCAATATTCTCTCCCTTCCTCATTGAACTAGAAATTGATCCAAAGGATGAGTTCCATGTATAGATGCACAGAGAAAATTGGCCATTTGAGTTTCTCTAGAAATTTAGCAGGAATCGATTCATGGAAAGGACTCATGGTTAGAGAGGCCATTAGATTGAGAGGAAATTTCTCAAGAGAAAGAGCAAAACCAGAAAGATGGTTCAATGTGAATATAGTATGACTAAGCTACCCTTTTAAGTACTGGAAGAGCATAGGTCTGGACAGATAGATGCATTCATCTTTGCTGTAATTCCCAGCAGTTAATTCCTTCTCTGAAATTTCACGATTAAATGGAGGTTTGTTCTTTCTTCTCATAAGAAAGGATCAGAAAGTAATATTGTTGCCCTCGTACTTAAAAACACATCGTCATTAAAGCAATTAAGTGAGACATGGAAGACAAGGCTCCAGGTGCCCTGCCTTTTGTTTTGCTGTTGTTGTTTGAGTTTTTTAAGCAATACAGAGCCGTAGATATTCTGAGGAGACATAAAAATTGTATGTGTTAACTTCCTATGGGGAAAACCAGAACAGGTACCAAGTCAGCTCAAAGAGAATCTCTCCCTAAACCTGGTGGTCAAGACACACACAGGTGAAAGATAGGTTCCACAGTTTTAACAGTACGGAAAATAGACAGAAGTACAAGAACAGGCACAGTACAATAATACCAAACAGAACCTGTGGATGAACTCCACTTAATGAATCCCACAGAGTTTATTATGAAGTAAGCACCAGCCACATTTGAGGAACTTAGATGCTATAGAGGATTGGTTTGCACTCTAGTCAAGTTTTCCTACTGCTATACTTGGGTACTGAAACTTGTTTTGTAGGTCTATCCTACCCTCATTGGTTTCCCCCACATTTAAATCTGAGAAGGTTGTATTTAAAGACCTTAGCTATGAATAAACACTTTGTGGACAAATTACAAACTTACAAGAAATAAGGATCATGGAAACACTGATCAAAACTAGATCACTGAATTGAACAATTCTAGACATTAGTACAAGACAGAAACAAAAGTCTTTGTTAAGCTGAGAACAAAACTATCAGAATTCTTTGCATCCAGACCTGAAAAGCTTTTTCCATTTTGACATTTTTTGAAGAACATGCATTCATTTTCTTCTTAATTACTGCATTTGCTTTGTTTGCTGGATTTGTATCCTGGTTTTCTGGTGTCAGCTTACATTTGTTGTCATGTATTTCCAACAATGGTACTGTTAATAAAGATGTGGCATATGCATTTTCTGACTATTGACAAAAAAGAGGGTAGGAAACAGGAACAATAATCAGTACTTAATAATAAAACAGAACAAAAAACAAACAAACAAAAAAAGTCTTCATCTTCACATGCTGTGATCAGAGAAGCCAAAAGGTAAGCAAAGCAAATACTATCAGAAAGACTCTAGGAAGGAATCTGAAAAGAAAAAATACATTATGTGAAGAACTAGTCTGGTATATACTGAGTCAATACTGAGCACAGTAAAACAAGCAGCTGCTAGCAAGATTTAGGCAGTACTGAGTAGACAGCTTCTTGCATGTAAAGCCAGACTACAGCCAATTACACTTTGTTACGAACAAGACTTGATAAAGTGGTAATTAAAGAACAGTTTTAAAGAAAGAAGCTTGAGATTCATTTCTAGTATTACCCTTGTGAAAGTGAGCACAAGGAGACTGGAGTAAAAAAAAAAAAAAATTAAGATCACATATCAGGAGGAGGAGTATCAAGAGAAGGAACTGCTTTAAGTACTGAAATAAGCACTAGAATGATCATGCCAGAAGAGCTTTATATGCTGGTAATATTTAAGTAAATAAAAAGAAATTAATTCAGCTTCATTATATCAAAGCAGAAGAAAGGTATAGGCAATGTTAAGAGACCAAAAGTAGATGAGAATAACAGTGGCATATGTATTTGTTCACTCACAAAAACACCCTCAAACTGCACCTTTACATATTTATTCTACCTCAGACCTCACTCCTAACTTATTATCACATGGACACACAATTTCTACTTAAGGATTGGTCCGGTTTTCATTTTTAAAATCAGATACTATCTTTCTTGCTAAGATAGAATGTTTCTGTAGCACCTGCATGCCTCATTAATGTGGAAGAAAAGTATTTTTTTCCCAGTCCACTGCCTTTAGTATACCACATTACAGTGTACTTTGGTTCTACCTCAATAACCTGAGCATCAGTGATGCACAGTATACCAGGTCATAAAAAGACATTACTAAGAGAACACCAGGAGTTACATCTCTCCTCTGAATGCCTGCAGCAACGCTGCTCCTCCCAGTGCAGGGAAGCTCTTGGGAAAGCGGGGAATTTCCACTAGGTGGCAGGGCACCTAACACCTAGCACGCGGACACCTAGGTTTGGCAGTTTATGAAGCATTTAAGATGAGAATTTAGAAAACCAGCTACAATAATCAGAAAGATGTATGACTTAAGCATCTCTTCTTTTTAAGGACTTTGGCTCCTACCCCTTGCATATAGCATTATAACTCATCAAGAGTCACAGACTTTTACTCTTTCAGAATTAAATACATACATCTATTAAGAACTAGTAGAATAAAGCTTTCCTATAAACCACAAGACTAAAGATTCATCTATTTAATCAGTCAACTGGGAAAATATTGGGCTGCTTTTTAAAGGAATAAGGGACTAAACCAGCCCCAGTTCTGAACTCATGATGTCTTGGTTATTGAGGCAGAATTATTCAAATTCCTTTCAGGCAGAGGAAGCCCACAAACATCATCTTCTACGTGCTTGGTATTTCTTAAAGTATTCCGCTAACTATGTGAAGCAGGAAAACGAAAAACATGCTGCCTGCTGTGCAAGTAGGTATCTTCAGAAAATGTCTGCCAGACTATCAAGCATGCTAAACGCAGGGGTAAACGCCATTTTCCTGGTGTATTACAGAGCTTCAGAGTGCTATATATGCCAAAGCTTATAGGTAACCAGCATGGAAGCAGCTCTGCTGTAACAGCAAATCTGAAAAGCATCCACATTACTTTACCAGTCCTGCTGTGGAGGCCTGAAAGGAAGAATTTATGCACGAATTCAAACCCAGTGTTTAAGTATTGCTTAAGTACTTCAAGTAGCACTTGAAACTGAAGGTGATTTTCTAGCCTCAATCCAAACACTTTATTTTAGTTGACAGAATGAAAGACGCTTAGTTCTATATTAATATTGCTGCCAGTGATGCTCTTCAGTAGCTTAATACTTACCTGTACACCTAGGCTATTATCTTCTATGAGGAGCTGGGCCCCAACCTCTTCTTTTTCCCATGGATCTAGGACCAGTGATTTTCTGACTTTTTTAGAAGAGTTGTGCTGCAATAAACATTTTGCAGAGAAAAATTGTAAAATATTATTTAAAAGCAGTTATTTCCCATGTGAAATTATTATTGTAATGTTACCTCCTGTTTGCAGCTTTTATACACAGTGTCATCTTCCTCCTTGAGAAATATGTCTGTTCCAGTTTCTTCTTTCAAAACTTCCCTAATGTCTTCCTCCAAGAAGGCAAGTGGTTGTGACTAAATTAATTAAAATTGGAAGAGAAAACACAGCAAGTCTGTTAGCTGCAAGTTTTTACCACATTCTACTTTCAGCTCATGTAGCCCATTAAAAGATATCTTGCAAAACACAGCAACAGACAAAAGGATTTAAACTATTGTAGTTAACAACTACAGATCAACATTTCAAGGCTCTGAGGAGTTTTTACTTCATTTTATGCCACATTATTTCTAGCCAGATAAAACACATACACAGTGCCTCAAAAAATGCAAGGCAGCATTGAAGAAGACATGCAAACTACTTGTTTGCATTTATTAGCAATGGTTACCAACTGACAAAAGGGATAAAAACACTTGATATATACTAAACATATATATGTACATATACATGCATACCAACATACTAAAAAACTGTACTACAAAAGTATAGTGTTGTAGAGAAAGGAATTTATACCAAATCTCAACACAAATCTTTGAATAAGACATTGATAGTCCTAAGTATAGTACAGAATCTCACAGAAGCCATACAGATGGCCCCTTTGTGTACCAACAGGAGAAGAATTCCCTTAAGCCCTCAAAATTTGATTTTGAACAGGAGGTTAATAGCGGACAGAAACAGGAATGCCAAACCACTCCATTTGCATAGTGAGAATCTATAGGGTAACACAGATGGTGCCAAGCCCTGTGGCAAAGTCTGAGCTACCTTCTGTGTTTGCAAAAAAAGAAGTAGTCAATATACATTGGCTGGAATTTTTTCAGAATTTGAAAAGCATATGTCTACTGAATTCCAAAAGTTATTATGCATTAACCTACCTTAGCTAGGCTGGGAACAGAGCGAAAACTGAATTCATTTGGAACAAACAAACAAAGTAACATTATCTATAGTCAACAAAAAAAACCACACAACCTTCTGTGACAGCCAGAAGAATCAAAGAAATCATGAATTGCTATATTAAGATTTTGAGGGTTAGGATGAAGAAAATTGTAGATGTTATTCAAATAAGCCCCTAGGAAGGATAAAACACTTCCAAACTTCTTTTCATCAAAAAAGTTCTCAGAATACTAGCATGCTGTGATAAACACCTCATTTCAGTCCTACCACTGTAGAAGAACCTAAACCATAAAACAACTCAGCTCTTATGTAGTCCAGACGACTCAAAGACAGTGCAGTTTTTCAAGGCAAATGTGAAAGTTGCTTAAAATAGCAAGGTCAGTCACATTCATCTGCACCAATTTGCTCTTATTAAATTATCCAGTTGGAGGACTTGCACCCATTCACTCTCTCACAATTCTAATTTGGAAAAAAATAAAAAATAAACCCCAAACAAAACCAGAACAGAATGGTAAAGTATTAAAATTAAAATCTCAGCCATAATGTTTCCACCTTGTAAGAGGTAGGGTTAGCAAGGCTACAAAAATTTAAAACAACTCACAAATGCAGAACCAGTGTGCTCAAGATTACTATGGGTCAAATTATTGTATGTACCGAATACCATTCAAAAAGACAATGCTCCATACTAGGCTGAAGGATATAGTCTAACACAAAATCTGAAACATCTTTTAATCACATTCTAGCTGTTCTCTAGGATAATCAGAATGTCACTGGAACAACAGCATTGTTGGAAAATGCTTTCTAAGATCATGCTGAGGCTTACAATAATTCAAAAACAAGAGGGCATTTGGACTTCAACAAAGAAGAAAATAAACATCGCATACCATAAGTTTGAGTGGACCATACTTTTTTTCCTGAGCAGCCAAAGCATTTTTAAAAGGAGTTGGCGTCCTTGGTGTTGAACCCAGAAGAGATCTTCTAATTGTGGGAGTTCTAAAACTATTCAAACATAGAAGTGTTCATACATAACCTTTAATATTTTACTTTACCAGTAGTAATGTAGAATCCAAGAAACAGTTTAAAATGACTGAATTTACAGAACAGACATCAGCATTGTGAATCTGAAAGTATTAACATCACCATAGCATTACCCCAGGTATAATTAACTTTAATTGGATTTTGTTCAGTGTCTTAAAAAAGGAGACATTTTAACTAAGTAGAAATAGCTTCCTGTTTTAAGCTAAAAACAGGAAGCCAGTTTGTTTGTACACAAGTATTGAAGTGTTAGGGGGTTTAAAACTCATTCACAGTATAGGTAGAATAATTTTTCAATGTTTAGAAAGATGTGGTTTTATTTGAGCAACACCACTGGATGTTTAATGCAGTAATCTTACCCCACATTTTCTTTTTGATCTTTTGGTGTCATTTCTTTGTGTAGAGGAGTCGTAATAAGAACTTTCTGCCCGCAGATTGGAGTCGATGTAAATGCAGGATTTTCAAGGTTAAACTGTTCATTTCCAGAGCAAGTGTTGAAAAACTAACCACAAGAAAGAAAAAAGCCCCTAAGCAACCATAAAGGACAAAACTTCACCACTGTAATGAGCAGTAAAAAAACCCAACCAAACGAAAAAATCTGAAAGGCTTCTATTGAAAAATCCCAGTAAATTCTTCTTGATTTATACTCCAAGACACTTCCAATGTTCATTGCCAAAACCTTGATTTTCTCCTTAAAATCCTTACTACTTAATTAGGTCACAGAGACAATAGGTCTCTAGCAACAATAATTTGCATGAGAAAGTGTGAACTGAGACATAAGTCGTCACAACTCCTTTCTCCCCCACCCAGTTAGTCTTCAAAACAGAGGAAATGGGTAATTTAACAATTTTTTTCTTAATGTATCTACCCTTATGCAGATTTTTAAGAAGTTTTTTGACATATTGCTTCAGGATACAGTATATAACTAGGGAAGAAAGTACTTGTGATTTATAATCTACCCACTACAGCCTTCATGTTTAGCCATATTAAACATAAACTCACCTGTGACGGAGAAAATGGTAGTGTTTTCACTGGTGTATGCTTTAGTGCAACACTGATGACATCATTACACAAGCCATCATTCAGTTCATCAACCGGTGACTGCCCAACACGCAATCTCTTTTTCTTTCTTAGGATGGTAGGCGGGGTGCTGAATTTAGGCATGTTTGGAGTTGTTGGAAAAACTGCTTCTTCCTCGCTACTGATGCTACTTTGTTTTTTGCCATCGAGCACAACACTGACATTATACTGGCACTCGGCAGCCCCTTCATTGTGTTGAGTCTGCATTAGTTTTAGTGGAGCTTGCTTGACAGGAGACACAACAGCCTCTGAAAGCTCAAAACTGGCGACATCGCTCCACACCACAGGATCCTAGGAAGCAAGGTGCGAAACACCAAAACACTAGCGTGCTTATCCAAGATTAATGCACAATGTCCAAGCCAACCTAACAGCTCTCTACCTCCAGAAGCCATATATTGAATTATTCTCCCTTTATTTTTCACACAATCCTAAAACATTGAATATTTTAAAATAAAATTCTTTTAAAACAAGTCACTCAGTATGGGCAAAACTACAGACCAGTGCAAAATAAGGTAATTTAAAGAGTATTTATACTTTTTACACATGTTGTTAAAGCTTATGTTCCTAAATTTTTTAATTTCTTTTGTTTTAATAAATACAGACTCACAGATTCAATGAGCTCTAGCGTCTCTTCAAATTCTGGAATGGCCTGTAGAGATGGTAACATTGTATTTGTTTCCACAGCCGAATACTGTGGTGGTGAATTCTGCTGAACAGATGTGCCCTGGGTCTCATCTATGCTGTAGATATCACTTGTTTGCTCCCCAAGGCTATTTAGTGTATTAGACACGCAATCTTCCATGATGAAACTTCCAGACCAACACGGTAAGTTTCCAGCTTGCTAAAAAGTATGAAGAAACATGTTAATTTTATTCAACTTGAGAAGTTGGAAAGAGTCAATTATGTGACTGCAGGGAGGGGAAAAAAGGCAGCATGTAGGAAGACTAAATGTAACCGTTAATTTTTGCTTTTTCCAATACTAATTATCTGCTTGCATTAATGCATGTAGTATTCTCCTTACATTAACATACTCAACATCCTCAAATTGTGTAAGATTTAAAGATTTTTTCCTTACCTCTCATTCTTATCATATACATGCTTATGCCTTAGGTAATTATGAGTTGTATTGGAAGCCACCTCTGATGCAAGCTTCCTGTGTTCCTGAACATCAGTATATTACAAAGTCGTCTTCACTACAGAACACAGGTGCATTTTAAGATTAGAAAGTGTCTCTAGAATGTGAAATACTTCTTGCTTGAGCTGGTATTTTTTTAACTCAGATTCTGCATTGATAGATTACTTCTAAATGGTTATCCCATTTTAGTAGACTGTTTAGTACTCAAGAAACTGATTTTAATTTTCACTGAAAATTTAGAAGCAGATTCCTCTAGATAAGCAGAATGCTGAACTGTTTCAAGGGAATGCCAGGAATAGCTCCACCACATAAAACTAGAAGTTCACCTGTAATCTAAATTAGTGATCAATACTGTCAGGTTGATTAGGTGTCTGATGTTGTTCACAGCCCTCTGTTCCTGAAGAAGTAAGTGCCTGTCATCTGCAAGTTCCCTAACTCTACTAAAGTACATGTAAGTTTTGTACAGCTCAAATTCATATGTGTCATATCCAAATGTGGATATTCAGTACTGCAAGCACTCACACGTAAGTTTGATAAAAATATAATCTACAGCATGTTTTGAAATGAAATAGAACAAAACTTACATATTTTTCACCTTTCCCTGTTGAGTAGATGATCAATATTGCTGACCCATAAAACCAAACAGTGGTGATATCAACAAACATGACTCTCTTGAAGAGGATTAAAATCTTGGGTCTTAGGAACAACTGCCAAACTGTAGGTCGTATTTCTCCTGTTTTCAGTTTATAAACTGCACTAAAAATAATCAGCCTCCACTCTAATATGTAGATTTTGTTTTACAACCCAACAGCCATAGGTTTGATTTTAGAAGGTCAGGTGAAAAAACACTACATAAAACCAAACATCCATTACTAAATTGATGAGAATTAACCTCAGTAAAGCATACTCAAATATTTATAGAAATTTACAGTCCTTACAGAAGATGCTCGTTTTCTTCTGATTTCACTCTCTACTGACATAAGTAGCAATTCAAGTTCCTTTATTTTCTTTTCTTTATCAGGATCATCATCAATAAATGACTGCTGAAAAAAATTAAGAAAGAAGCCATTACTATTTTCCCCCAACTGTCCACTGTAAACATTTGACATTATAACACAGCTCAGTTTTAACAGAAATCCACACATCGTGCGAACAGAACTGTTCAAGCAGTATCATATTTTGTAGTACAGTAGTTACTTGCAAGTGGAACAACTCCAGCAATTACCAGGGGATGGATCTAATGATCAAGTGGTATACAAGCTAATAATTTAATAGGTTGCTAATATGATCTGTAAATGCTCAGTGTGCTATAATGCTTTTTAACCAAAAGTCACTCAGTTCTGTCTTTAACAGAAGGAACAACATCAGCACCTTGGTAGATGTGTTATGTTTTCATGTGCTTTTTAGAATTTTGAGTTATCTCTCCTCTCTAACTGTGCAAAAAAGTGTTTCAAATCAGCATTTGCTGACAGAATGTCTACACAAGCAATCTTACCACTACTATCAGAAAATTAACTAATTTGGTTTGGTTGATTGGTTTGGTTTTAAACTCCTTAAAACTTTCTACTATTGCTGTAAATACAGGTAAGTGAAGATATATGCCATGAGTTTCAAAATTAGTTATACTCTTCAGTTTAGAGAGGACTTCAAGGAGTATATTCTCTTAATTTTACAACATGTGTTAACACATTACCTCAACTATGTTGGAAGAAGCTGAAGTATGCTCTAGACAGCTGCCTTCTGGTGAGGCATACTGGTATGCTGGAATCTAAAAAGACATAAATCATTTCACAATCCCTGAAAAAGGATATAAAATTATCTCTACTGTACATGAACTATTTATTATAGTTTACAAATCCTAAGTTACTATAGCACAACAATGCTCAACAGTCTCTATTCTTTCAGATTTGTTTCTTGTTCCAAACCCAATAAATCATTTGAAACTGGAAAATAGTAATTATTCTGCACTTTGAACTTACATGTGTCTGAACAGGTATGTAAAATTGATTCTGAGTGTGCAAGTGCTCCATAGTCAGACAATTTTGGGGCTGAAGTTTGGATGAGCTATCTCTTTCAGACTTTATACCTTCTTGTAAATATCCTTCCTGTTCCACCTTTCTTCGCATTGTTGAATTCCAGTGATTTTTAATTGAATTATCAGTCCTAAAATGAAAGTGTACAACAGTGACTGGTTTCCATATCTTGAAGTTTAAAATATGGCATGATTCATAGGGTTTGCACAGTAGGTTAATCTGAAGCCACAAATACAGAAAGCTCCAGCAGCTTGGACTGAAAGTTTCATTATCTGTGGAGTTTTGGCATGATTACTAGAAAGCTGCTCACACTTCCTTCTACTGAACTTCAAGTCTGCAGAAAATTGACGTAGCAAAAGAGAAAGCCTTCGTTCTGGCTATTATCATGGGCAAGAACCTTTTTTCTTGGATGCTTGGACTAACCATGTGTTCTCTGTCACTACATTATTTACCCTCTGCTACAAATCTGCAGAACATGAAGCTAAGACAGTCACCCTACTGTCCCACAGTATAATAAGGGCACTGTAGTTAACATGGTCCACTGGAAGACCTCTCTTCTAAAAAAAAAATAAAAAATAAAAAAATTACAGCCTGCCTTATGTTTAACATGCAGCTTCATACAAGAACATCTCACTACCTCTTGGTGCCCTTGAGCTTGTACAGAGAACAGCAAGTATGGCAGACCAGTGCCCACTGTCACTCCCCTCAGCAAGAAAATATCTGCAGTCTGAAACGCAGGCTGAAATCACCTTTAACACTAAACAAGCATTAAGGCAAGAGTAGAGTATGAATGCATTACAGTCTTAAATACTAGCCTTGGAGAGAAGTACACAGAAATAAAAATTGCTTTAAGACCCATTCTTCATTCAAGCTCAACTCCAAGTAGAATTCCCCTTTTTCACCCTGATCTTAGACTCTTTACTAATCTTCTGGGTCTAGGATCCAATCTGTAGCTGATATTCTCATCTTGGATTTATTTTCAACAAATAAGTTAGTGATTTAGGAATGCCTCTGTCCTTAGAAACTCATCCTTCCTCTCCGAAATTCTGTTAAGATGCAATCAATTCCCTTCCTATTCCTCCAAAGGATTTCCTGTGATTCATGTATGCGTGTTTAATGAAAATGTCTCATTTTTAAACATGCATCTCTAAATACTCATTCTCCCACCATGGCAAGTTCAGACATTCCTTAGGCACCCCTACAGTCACCTCCTGAACATACAGACTGAATTCAGAGAGGGACAGCTGAACATTGAGTTTTAATTAACAGTACAAGGTAAAAAATTTATTCCTTTGAAACACTAAAAGTTTGTTTTCCACAAGCATGTAAGTTGGCAGTCACACTTGAAACAAAGATAAAGAGAACCATGCATATAATTAAAAGCCTAGATGGTAACCAGCTAGCTTTGCAATGCATGACTCCTAAGCCTAGACTTTTGAAGGTTACAAAGATTTTCTTTTTCAAGTGTCCTGTTTAACAAGAAATATTCCACAAAAAATAATTTCTGATCTTAAATCTAAAAGCAAGTCACCTCCAAATGCATATCAGTGAAGGCCCTTTGACATTATGTCATAGGATGTTAAGGCATTCTTCCACTATTACTTGCAGTTACTCTCTTCAGCTCCACTACAGTTTTTTCTGTGATCAGGAGGATTTCTGAAGGAACGTGTTAGAGGCCTTTTTATTGGTTTTGTGGCTTATTAAGGATACAGAATCAAATGCAAAAGATTTTTTAAAAAATCAGTATCTATCAAGATAAAGATGTTGTGACGTAAATTTCAGCACATGCTCTCTAACTAATAAATGACATTGCAAAGAGTAGTGTGATGACAGTTCTCCATATTCCAATATTTAACACAAACAGAGTTGAAAAGCACCTTCCAGGAAGAAGTTTTGCTATTTCAGCCCATCGGTTTCCCAAACGCTTGTGAGCTTCATAGATTATTCTGTCCTCTTCTTCTGTCCATGATGACTTTTTTACCTCCGGATTGAGATGGTTATGCCATCTCTCTCTGCACTGCTTGCCTATTCTTCCTTTCAGGTGCTTTGCAATTAGAGACCAGCGCTTCGGACCATACTTCTGAACTAATTCAATAACCTGGAACACATAAAAGCACATTACAATTTCAAAACCTATT
The DNA here is from genome assembly GCF_963264785.1 of Psittacula echo. Lineage (NCBI taxonomy): Eukaryota > Metazoa > Chordata > Aves > Psittaciformes > Psittacidae > Psittacula > Psittacula echo. The sequence continues at coordinate 124,995,114 of NC_137737.1, forward strand.
TTTTCCAATTAAAGACTGAGAATACTGATAAACTCATATTTTGGAGTACGATTTATAATAGCCAACTTGATAAGATACTAGGCCTAAGGAGGCAGACAGCGACTTAGGATTTTAAAAATAATTTTTTAAGATATAAAAAATTCTTTAACTCCAAATTCACTGTGTTTAGAATCTAAGTAGATACTGATGAAAACATCAATTTGGAATTTTCCTTTCTGTCACCCATTGCATAAGCTGACATTACAAAAGACCAAAAAAGAAGCTGGTAAAGATGCCTGGTTTGACTTTTTTCAACACACATATATATAAGGAAAAACCCCACACCTCTACTCCGAACCTCCTTCCTATTTCTACGTTTTTTACACATTAGAAGCTTTTTCTTAAAAGGCTAACAAGAACTGTAAAAATAGATTAAGAAGACTATATTAATAAGTTGACAAATACTATTTTTGGACATCTTAAGAGAGTTTTAAACTGTAGGAATTAAGCAGCCAATTTGAAATACTGTACGAGAAAGTTGTATGTGCTCCTCCCTAAAGGACAGTCCAGATTTTGCAGGCAGAAAGTGTGGATTAACAGAGGGAGGGAAAAGGAGTCTAAACCACCATTTCTAGCTTCTTTAAGAGTACAGTATGAAATAATTGCCTTATTCCCAACCTCTTTAAGTCTGGTAGATCTAAGGAACAAAAGATGTGAGACCTTTGATCTTCAGTGCTATAAAGGTATCTTCTCCATTTGGTAAGCTAGCAATCTGCACAAAGGGAAATTAAATGCTTGAGCAGACCAGACATTCCATCTACTTAAAAGCAGCAGCATTATTTTTCCCTCCTCACACAGCATTACATAATTAATTGTATTCTGTATTATATAATGTAATTATCTATGTCACAAGCTGCATCACACATCATCTTTGTTGGGATGAAACCTAAGAAAAAGTACGCATTCTTAGCAGTCATATGCCAATTTCATTACAGCAAAGGAGTACAGTAACAATTAGTTTTTATTACCCTCTGATCTTCTTCTTTAGTCCATGGACCTTTAATCAATTCTGGGTTTAGTACCCTCTGCCATCGATGCTGGCACTGAAAATCTGAACGGTTCTGAAATAGTTTTGGAAGACCAGTGCAGTTGTTAAACACTTGCATATATAAAACTGTAAATATCAGCTATCCAGAATTATTACCTTATTTCAAATTGAGAGACTTATTCAGACCTTTATTCTAATAGATAAATTCTCCCCTATTATTTCTTCTTCCATTTGCTTATAAAAGGTCTTCTCCAGAAAAAATAGCCTTGCACAAAGCTCTAATCTAATTACTTTGGTGTTCTTACTTGATAAGCAAATTGAGAACTTACTCTTCTTTAAAGAAAAACTTAGAAATTTTTATCCTCATTACTCCACATCCCCACTGAACTTCATGCGACTGGCATGCTTTTGACATTATCTACAACTTATATAAGAATTTTTTAAAGGAAGTTCTTTCAAATAGAAGAATAGACTTTTTTTAAGTCTCAAATGTATATATTTTCAGTTTTTTCCTAGAGTGTTAAGGAAACAGATATACATTAAGTTTAGCTACCACATACTAACTAAAAAAACATTGCTTTTCCTGCTCAGGACAGATGGTGCTTTTCTGTAGCTTCTCTCAGGATCTTTTGAAATATTGTTCCCAGTAATGAAAGAGAAGTAAGGTTTCACTTAGCCTTCTCAAAACTGTTTGTAGAAAAGCTTAAGACTCTGGATTGGTCCAATTCTTAGAAATATGCAGGTAAGAGCCTGCCATAGCACAGCATACTATTACACCTTTTATAACACTGGGACATGATGATTTACTCTCTTCAGTGCAAGCTGCTGGATAGCAAGTACGAATTTCAAGGTTTTGCTGGGTTTGTCTACCAAGTAAAAGCCTTACCAGGCTAAGCTGAAGTTAAATAAGAAGCAATCTGTGAGATGAGAAAAACACACCCAAAACACTGTTACATCTAAAATGACATTGATCACAGTACCTTCATGTGAATCACAAGTAGACACTGCATGATTAAAAGCATACTAGAGTTTATTATAAAACATCATCATTTCCTGGTGGAGACAAGCTGTAAAAGACAAACCCAGTATAGGATAGCTGTTCCTATTTTTGATTAAAGGTTAGGGTTAGTTTCGAAATTGTGGCCTTTTAGCATTTATACCTTCCAGACACTTCTGAAATCATGACATATTTGGGGGAGAAAAGCAAAACAAATGATGGGATGAAATAATAAAATCATTTCAGGTCTGCCTTAGCCCCAGTAAACTGAAAGAGAATGCACGCTGCATTCCCTCTCGAGAGTCACATTTAAGCCATCTTCACTTTTGGAGGCAGAACAGAAGGAAGGTTTACTTGTGCCCAGCCCAACAGTGAAATAGGGTTCAGTAGTGAAATAGCCTTTACATAGGAGTAACTCAAGACTGGGTTTCCTAGCAAAACACCACCAGAAACAAAGTAAGTGCTAATTATGCTATCTTCTATTATTTAGCTTTGTAATGTGAACACTGCAACAGGTTGCCAAAGAGGCTGTGGAGTCTCCATCCATGGAGATACCCAAAACCCAGCTGAACACCGTCCTGATCAGCCAGTTCTAGCTGACCTTGCTTGAGCAGGGGGCTCAGACTCTATGATCTTGGGAGGTTCCTTCCAACATCAATGATTCTGCAGTGGGCAACCTGATCCTCCATGCATGTTTCCCATGATAGCCAGAGAGCCTTTTTTCAGCCTTACTTGGGCCCAGCTGAACAATAGCTTTCTGTCTCCAAAAGCATTTGTTTTGAGCTGGAGAACTTTTACTAAACTGTTAAATCTGCTAACTACAACTGCATAATACACCTGCAGATCAGTATCGCCAAACATTATACTTTTCATCAGTTTAATATAAAGGCTTTTTAATATTATCTCTTTCTCCTCTGCCATTCACTTATCTCACTGCTTTCTGGAAGTAGATAACGTAAGGAACAGTGATGTGCACATGCACTCCTGAAATTTAGAGGCTTTGAGTTCATTCCCTGATATCTATGCTTTGCCACCTGGGGAAAAAAAAATAAACATCAGAAGTACCACAGCTGCACAAAAACAATGAGAACAATGTAAAGTTACAGTTGTTCAGCAGTTAGAATCCTACTTTTACCTACTTACACAGGAATTTCATACAACCATATCATTCTGGTCAGTATTATAAGAACCACAAAGGTGGGGGTGTAATTTTTTTTCTCTAATATTTGAATATATTCGATGCCACTTCTAGTTAGTGATTTCAGACTTAGATTCTAGCCATGTTTTTAGAGTAGGCACTTTATAGCATTTAATCAGAGAAACAAACGTCATCTATTCCAGTTGTGTTTTCTATCAGAACAGCTCATACAGCTGTGGAGTCATTTCATGTTTGAACCAACAGCTCTTTTACTCATTCCACCTGACCACTGGAACAGAACAAGAAATTTTAAGTGTCAGTAGGAAATTTCCAAGGAACACACTAAGGTTCCATTCACAGGAACTGAAGTTATCATCAGGTGGAAAGATTTCCATATTTTAGAGAAGACATCACTGTAAAAAAAGGCAAAACAAAAACTATTAAAAAAAAAACCCAAACAAACCCACAAAAAAAACCAACCAACCAACCCAAAACAAAACAACCCACCCTTTTCTTAAGGTGTTTAAGAAATTGATTTCGCTCCTTGCAAGTCATCTGTCAGATGCAACCCACACTCCTAACTGTCTCAGAAGCAACCTGTGAACTGTGGATGTAACCACAAGTGATGCAATCAATAGGAAAGAGGAATATACTGCAAAAGGAAAGCAAATCGCAAGTGTGGATGAAAGGCACCAATTATTTTTAATCGTTTCAGATCATCACTTGAGCTCCAACCTGAGCTGATAAAATTCTCCAAAGCCCGAGCTAGATCTCAAGTCCAATTTACATGGATCTCTTAAAATATTTTTTACTATTATGCATTTCTGATTTCTATTTCACGTCATTTTCAAACTGAACATATGACCAAAGTAAACATTAAGAGAACTTAACAGAAACAGAGATTCAACTTACTTGTAGATGACTAGCAATGAAAGCCCAATCATCTGTGCCATTTTGTTCCACCAGCTTCTTTAGCTTTTCATCCTGTTAAGACATAACCTCAGCCAATAAATGTTACATGCTGTCCCAACATGGTTCTAAATAATAACATATTTTGTGCACTACCAATATCATGTAGAAATAAAACTAAAGGGGAAAAAAAAAAAAAAAAAGTATTACCTCATCACGTGTCCATTTCACCCTGTTACATATCTTCTTCAAACTTTTTTGCTGTGGTACTTCATAGTCATGATCCAAATATTGAAGGTCATCATCTTCCTCACTGCAGAGTACAACAGAATGATGTAGATAAGAGTTTAAAACACTTCTGAATAACTTATTTTTTCTAACTACTTATAGCTTTTTTCCAATCTGTACATATTGTTCTAAAACATATGGACTTTGCATGAAAGTAAGATCTGCCTTCAGCAGTGGCCTATATTGATCATGTCCAAGGATCACAATTTTAATTTCCAGGCCACATACCAGGATATGGACAGATAATTCATTCCAAGTCAAGACTCAAATTTGAAGCAAAAGCTCTCATTTAATATCATGTTTTTATGACACATTTACGAATCTTTTTCACAAATGAGCTTATAAGATCAAGTGGTTTGCTAGTCTGCAAATGCATTCATGTTCCACCTCCATAACTCAAACAACAAAGGTGCCAAATAATCTTGAGTCAACCTAAGATTTTAAGCGGGCTGCTGCCTTGAATAAAAGCGTTGCCTTAGTGTTACAGAAATTAGGTACAGATCTTTGAAGTCAGAAATATTCCGGCAAGAAATAAGCACCGTATGTATCAGTGCTGAGCCTTTTTAAGAGCCACAGGGGCAAGAAGCCAGGTAACCAACCTCTGCGGCTCCACGTAGATCACACTCCATCTACTGGAGAAATGCATACTTCACAGCCTTGATAACAAAACCAGCACGGGGAAATATTTCACGGAAATATCACTTAAACTCACGTTAGACAGAAGGGACTCCCATCCAGATCTATAAATTTACTTAAAAGCAGTTTCATACTGCGATCTTATTTTTTCTCTATTTTATTATCAATATAGAGCACCACACAAATATCGTAAATTCATGTTCAAAACTAAATTTACTAGTTCTGCTTAGCCTTAAAATTACTTCAATTTTTCAACCAAAGGTAAAAAAAAATCCTCCCCCGTAACCTGTGTTGGTGTCCTAAGAACCGATTAGGTGGCAGATTTCTGCATTATTTTCCAGAACATACAGTTCACCCACAACCTTCTATGTACATTTGTTATTTCCCATGAAGGGAATATGTTCCCTGAGGCTAACACAAACATATGGTCATTCAAGAAGACCACTACTTAGCTGAAAATATTACTACAGCACAGTATGTACCCAGCTCTTTCAGACCCAGTGTATTTAACATTGCTTCTACATCCTACACCCCATCTGGATTTGCGCTACTTAGCTTCATGATGCAATAGAAGTTAGTAACATGTAAACATATCAAAACTTTGTGGAGCCAGCAGAACACAAGGCAGTCAGTTTGTTGAACGGTCAACAGCAAGTTCTCCACAATACTTACAAAAAACAACCTGCAAACAAAATGATTGTAAGAGTTTTGCATTAAGTGGCTTAGGACTTTAGAAAACAGGATTTAAACTCACAGGTTACTAAGAGTTTTCTCTTCCTCTTCCCACCTCCTTTTTATTGATCTCTTATCCACAGGTTCTCAACAAACTGTCAGGAGTGTATCTTGGTATTATAAAGAGCATAACTTGGTATTATAATACTATTTCACACCATGCATGCCATATCGTTTATTTATAACTAAAATTTGGCCTTGTGGTTAAGCCCTTTGTCAACATGATCTCCTCACCCACTGCACAAACTAGTTCAAGAACAGTCTTCAGTTACATGAAGTCATGAGGATTTGAAAAAGGGCAAGGGCCCATTGTACACAGCAGCAACGCTGATGAGACCACCAGTACTAGACAACATACTAGCTGCAGCAGCAGCAGGTAAAACCCCTGCACCTGGAATTCTCCAGTGGCATGCATGTCCCACAGCCAAACTGACACAGGTATCATTGCCTCCATGCACTTCCTGGGCAAGGGCCAGCTGAGTGGGCAGTAACCTCATCAACCTTCATTCCACATGAACAACCCTTTAGCCTTCAGTCTTGTTTATAATTAAATAAACATGAACGGTTGTGACTATTAACTTCAGGGGTTTTTTTTAAATAAAAGGTTTGCAAACACATAGGGTTCTAATACTTGATCTGACAATTCTTTGCAGTTATGAATACTGCATGCAAGTGGATGACAGCCACCAAATTTCATCAAATAAGAAATCTGCAACAATAAAATGAGTATTTCATGAGTTTTGTGCTAGCTATCTTTGTAATTTTGAGTTGAGAACCATTAAAGGAAAAAAAAATTAGGCTTCTAAATGCAAAACCAATAGCAGTTTAACAAAATCAGACTTCATTCCATTTGGTGCACTCCACCATACTCCGCACCTAGGTTAACAACCTTGAAACCATTTTTATATAAACTTGTAACTACCATGAATTACTTCTGGGGATACTATCATCACACACTGATAGTGAATTCATCTAGGACTACTGATCTCTAACCCTGTGTTCCTCTCCTATCCACAACCAGCTGTATTTTCAACTATGACTTCTAAGCACTCACAGCCATCAGAGATAACACTAGCTAAAGTTTTGCAAAAATGAAATTATTGTTTGCAATACCACAGATTAAACTAAAAAAAGGCAGATTAGGAGTAACAAGAAACATTCTCTCTCCGAAATGATTCTTGCAGATAACTACGTATAGACAGCTCCAGCAGTCTGCCTCTGCAACCAAAGCCCCTTGATGAATCTTTGCTCCTTGCACAACCACACCCCCCAAGCATTGCTTTCTTCATTTAGTTGCAGTTTTGCAGAAGAAGATTCACTTGTGAACTCTTTTCACGTCAGAAGAAAATGCAGAAGCAGTTTTAATACCTGTAACTTTGAAACCACTAATTCCATGAGAAGTATGTAGTTACAGTAAACCCCAGACACCACAGGTAACTCACACACTGTTAATACTTATCGAGCATCCTTTTCTTTCTCAAACCTAACCCTTCCTTTGCATTTCTTTATCACCTTTCAGATACAGATTTTCCATTTAGGACAAGAATAACTACAGCAACAAAACAGTTCTCCAAGACCCACCTTCTGAATACAAAGTAAAGACATACCCATTTTCATATCAGTAAAACAAAAGTATTAAAACCATCTGGGGCTGCTGCTGAAGCTCTTGTGGAAAGCATTATCTCTCAGGGAAATTTCAAGCCATGATAACATCTTCAGCCAAAGAATATTCCAAATCAGAGAAAGTGGGTGCATTTAAGATATTGGAAGAATCAGCAGGCCTGAACGTTAACTTAATACCCTAAACCTCATGCCAGGGATGCGCCAAAGCCACTCGGCAGGAGGAAAACAAGTATTACTCCAGTAGAAGGAAAGAAACCAGCAGGAAAAGCTATTGCAGAGACGACGTAGCCGTTAATGACAGGCTCACTGACCGCCGAAAAGCAAACCCAAGGAGTTGTCTAGGCAAGCTACACAAAGATGGTCTGAGCGAAAGAACAGCGGCAAGAGGCGAGGGCTATACCCGGGAGCTGGCGCTCGCAAGGCAGAGGGAAGACCTGTGCGGACTCCGGGCAAAATAGGGACAGGAGGGCGGAGGGAAGGAGGTGGGCAGTGACAGCTGAGCCCAGGGAGGTGGAAGGAGGGCGAGAGCAGCGCCAGCACAGCTCGGCGGGGGGGGTGAGGGGCGGCAGGGGCGGGGCGGGACGGCGGCGGCACCTGGCAGGGATCCCGGGCGCGGGGGGGTACCTGGGCACGGGGCGGCGGCGTGGAAGGCAGCGGCTGCCCAGGGGGGTTGGGGGGGAGCAGGGCGCGCAAAGGTACCTGGGCCAGGCCCGCAGCCACACTCACCTGCGCGATCTTTTCGCCATCCTCAGGGCGCACCATAGGAGGGGCCGCCACGGCAGCGGGGCGCGGCGCGGAGCCCCAGCCCCGGCTCCTTCTCTCACAGCAGGCGGGGCGGAGAGGGGCAGTGGCTGCTCAGGAAGGCTCAAAGCGGGCAGGGCTCCTTCAACGGTCCCCTACTCCCCGGGGAGCTTCGCGGTACCCCCAGCGCCGCGACGGCCGCCCTCAGCCGCGACCCGGCCAGGCCCCCGGCGCGTCAGGCATGGCTCCGCAGGACGGAGCGCGCAGCAGCCCTCTTTCTCGCCCGGCTGTGCCTTCCCACTCCTGTCAGAAACTCCCAGGGCTCGTGCGGCGCCTTCACACCCCGGGGCTGCTACTCTGCGGCCCAGCGCCGCCCCACACGCCCGCTACTGGCCGGCGCCCGCCGCCCTGGGCTGCCCCGCTCGCGGCGGGCTCAGTCGGCGCCGCCGAATCTCGCGCCCAGCCTCCTTCCAGAGCCACCGTTTGAATCTGCGCAGGCGGACTGCCGCCCCATTGGCCGCCGCCGCCGCACGCGACACGGGCGGTGGGGCGGGGCCTCGCGCCCAGCAGCGGGCGGGCAGAGGGAGGGGCGGCGGCGGCGGCGGGGGCGAGGCTTGACGAGGGAGCTCGTGCGGCCCGTGGCGGCCCGGCGCGAGAGCCCCCGCGCGCCCACTGCAGCGGCGGCCGCGCGGGAGGGGCGGGGACAAAAACAGCGGCCGCAAAAACTGAGCCGCTCCTTCGAGCCGGAATCGAACCAGCGACCTAAGGATTGCCGTCGGTTGCGCTTCTACAGTCCTCCGCTCTACCAGCTGAGCTATCGAAGGGAGCTGGCGAAGGGTGCCGCTCCGCGCCACACAGCCTGGTCGCTGCTCACCGCGGGGCCCGACCCCCCACCCTGGCAATGGCTGAAGTGGAAAACCCGCTTTAGACCGAGGCCTGAAGCCGCAGGAGGATGAGTCCCTGAAGGCGAGCGCCCAGCGGAGGGATCCTGCATCTAGGGAACGCCCCCAGCTACCGGCGGGCCGGTAATGCAGGGGGCAAGGACGGCGCCCTCAGCCCGCCGTGGGGTGCGAAGGTAGCACTTCCCGCTTCCCTCCCTTCTCCAAGCTTTGGTGCCCGGAGGTCACACTCCTGCTTGAGAGGCGAGAAGCGTGTTGCTCATCGCACCCAGCCATCCCACTTACAGGGCATCAACTGTAGCCACTGTGTTCAAGGCACACCACATCCTCCTGTGACTGCACTACACATGAACTCTGCCTGCTCTTCAGAGAAAAGTGTTGGAGCAGCTGCTGTGAAGATGTGGGTTGGAAGCTACAGAAAGCGCAGGGCCAGCTTCCTGCCACCCCAAGAAATGCTCTCCTGTGGTCAGCCCTCATGGGTGTTCATTACAGCCTTGGCTTAGCCCTTGGGTGCACAGGTCTGCAACAAGGCCCACCCATCAGCTCTTTACTGATTTTAATGTGATTTTTACTTTAATGGTCAAAACAAATCATCAAAGCAGCAAGTGGTTTCTTATTCCAAACACATTTTTCCAACGGTTTACTTACAGAAAGTTGTTAACCACCACCAGAGAGGACATAACCTCCTGAAGAGATCACCACCATGAAGTACAAGCTACACCTGGGCACAACCTACATATCTTCTAGGTATTCCCCTACACAAAAAGCTTAAGCTAGAAGTTATTTTTATAAACGAAGCCTTGTAGGTACATTCCTACGTACAGATGTATGTTTATGTGGCAGGAAAGACGGGCTTGCAGCGCCCTCTGCTCAGGCACATGGGAAACTCAGGCTCTGGCGCAGCCAGCGAGGCCCAGAAATGGAAAAAAACCCACAAACCCCTCCGTTTGACCTGCATTACAGACCAATATTACAAGGGCGAACTCGTATCGTTGCATCTTGCAGGGCAAAAATATTCTTTGGGGCATTTATTTGCTTATTTACAAATAGCCTTTGCCCCCTGCTTACTAATTGGTGTTCAGCACCGATCTCTGTTCACTGTGATTCACTTTTGGTATCCAGATACGACAACACAGCAGGTTTCCACACATCAAAGTTCTGACAGGAGTCTTTGAACTACAAAAGCTGTAATCAGGAAGAATGTGGAATAAAAGCCGCCCTGAGCCAGGATTTGTGTTGTCAGCCTTGTATGGTATGAAATGTCATCTTTTAGCATTCATTTATATTTAATACAAAGTGAAAAGAGCCTGCAATGAAAATATTGTTGTTTAAATACATACCTTCTTGTATATTCACATGATTCCTAATTTGTAGAAAATAGAACCTGAAAGCATTTGCTGAGTCAAACTACTATATTAATAAGTACTGATGGTCCTGTTAAAAATACGTAATAACTTAAAGACATAATTTGTTAAGACATCCAATAAACATTCTCCTTGAGGTACATAAGCAAGCACATACACACCTCACCTTTTTTTTCTTTTTTAATCCTGTTTGTATTACTCGCCTGTGTGTGACAAGGTCTAATGTTTCAAGTTTCCTGTGCTCCTACATGACAAAAAAAGGATGGAGATGCTCTCCACCTCTTCTCAACTTCTAGTAGCTTCACAAAAGCAGGCCAGAGGTCTAGGTACTTTTCAGAGACCCTACAACAGGTTATTTTTTCCAACTGTTCATTTAAAAGCATCTCTAAGAAAGAAGGTGCAAACTGCCAGTCTGCCTCTCTAGCAGCATACAGAACATCCCCCCAAATGCCACTATTTTCAGGGACTGTCCTGTACCATCTCATCCCACCCTAGCAGGGCTATCATGACTCAGCCTCAACAGACTTTAGGTGGACCGTCACCGGCCCACAGTATCCAAGTCCCATTCTGCAAGAACTGCTTTCTGCCTTTGCTTGCCCTTCCCAGGGCTCCCTTGTAACAAAGGAGAGCCCAATTCCAGCCTTGACCTGGAGAACACGACCAGGTGCAAGGACACTGCTGCAGGTTCAGGATAAGGCAAATGTCCATACCAAAGCTCACAGACCCTAAGTCACAACGGGCATACTTCAGGTGGCACTTTGCCTCTTCCTCAAGGCTTAGGTGAGTCTCCCCCCCACCTCAAAACCAAACATGACTAGAACCACCTGTTGGCATTTGGAACCTGCTTGGGTTTTGTAGTGTTCCCCAAGTGCTAACAGCAGTGGGCATCCCGATTCCAAAGACAGGACACTCACACTCTTACCCAGACGATTTAACAGGTGAAGTACCCTGTAAGAGACAGTGACAGTCCTGTATTTGCCCCGTTATTTATTCCTTCTCTCTAAGCTTCCTGCTGATCTGCAGGGGAAAAAAAAAAAAAAAATCTATTGGTCATTCTTTATAACCACAGCCAACGGCAGATCTGTGACTCCTGCTGGTGCCACACTGATGCTTCAAGCAACTTCATCCAGGTGCAGCAGTGTGAAGGTACCACACTATTGGGCCATACGTTAAGTCCATACGTGTATTACCAGGCTCATTTGTTACTGCTCTCATTCTGTGAGAGTTCCATCTACTCCATAGCACAACCTTTAACAAATAAAAAAATACCAGTCATGATCCCATTTCATATTGTCACAAGGCTGAAAAAGTGGTCATGTGCAGAAGTTCGTAATCTCATTGTGAATTCAGGCAGCCAGTTCAACGTTTATGTGGGCAATTAAGCAGTACAAGGATATTCTTTACAAGGCAAAGGGCTTAACAACACTGACATGAAGTTAAGACTCATCAGTTTATCATAAATGATCTCCCCATAGGTTGTTCAGAAAGCTAGAAGAACCCATAGTCTGAGGAGATGATTCTCAGCACAGGCAAATCAGTAAGACAACTGACTTCTTGCTATGAGGGCTTCAGCCTTTGAGTCTAGCAAAACACTTACAAGGTAAACTCAGGAGTTAGTTTCTTGACTTGCGGAAAACAGGTGGCTTACTTAATCATCAGTTTCACAACTCAAAAGCAGTTGCCTCCAGTTTCATAGAACTAAGGTTAATAAAGTAAAAGAAACACCTAATGATTGCTAAAATAAAGACCAAGCTAGAGTAGGTGAGTGTACAGGGGTTTTTACCAGGTATCTTCCTTTTAGTAGTCTTCAGTGCCTTATCACCAGTTCTCTATAGACTATAATCTTCAGAGCTCTATGCTGGCAGAAACACCAGGTATGTCAATCAAAACCATATGCATCCATCAAATTTTCATCCCAGCTACTTCACTTGGTCTAGACTGAATGTCATGGCACCAATCATTCAGCTCCCAAGGTGATCTTGCTTGCATCAGCTGTGTGGAGGTTGCTCCCTGTCTTTGGAGAAAATCTTGATGAAGAGCACAAAGATACTCATATTATTTTGAATTAAAATAGTTGTCCGTATGGACAGCACATTATTAAGTGCACCTGCTCCATGTCTCAGCAGTGAAGACTGCAGGTTGCTGTTCATGCTTGAGTCATGTCACGATTCAGAGCAATTTCAATTTGCTGTGTACCTTAAGGGTCATACTTAGTCTTTCTCTTTTGTTTACTTGTTTAAACTTCTTAGTATCAAAGTTTCTGAAGAGCAATATTTTACTCATGGCTGCTGAAAATCATCTGCCTTTGCTAGAATTCTCTCTAAATGCTTTTTACCACACTTCCCTGAGATGTGAAGTCTTACAGAATCAACCAATTCACCCTGAAGAGTTAGTAAGGTGTGTTCACTCTGACTCAATTTATTTATACAGCCTTTCAGAGAGGAAAAAAGTGCTAATACCTCTGCCTAACTCCATTAGCCTGTGTTCTGTTAACCATGACACAGAAGAATTGTATATACTTTGTGAAGTCATGAATTTTGTTTTCCTATATTGACAGACCTGCATTATTCATACCAGTGTGGGAAGGGTAGAAATGTAAGGTTTAAAGGCTGCTGTAGCACAAAAATATCAAAATAATTGAGTATATCTAGACAGGCTTAAAATTTATACTCATGCATTAAGCTCTGTGACAACTGCACACGAAAGACATCCTCTTGCATATTCCCAAAGCAGCCAATATCAGCTTCTCAAGGAGGTTGTATGACTACTCAGAGAATTCTGAAGTGGCATTTGGATCAAGACTTGGACTGAAAAAAACCAACAGTTCCCCAGTTCAGGAGATTAATAAAGCAGCTCCAAGGATAAGGTCCTGCCAGGGATAATGCCCTGCACTGGGATCTGCTCAAGCACATACACAAAGAACAAGTTACTTACTGTAGAACAACTGTAGTTCTTAGGGAGAGGATTATATTTCAGATCTCATGAGCTGCTCTGTATCCCTGCTTCTGGCAATCCTCAGCTGTCACTGGCTTGAGAAGAAACTGAGGTCATGCTGAGCTCACACTCTCTCTCATACAGAGCATGAGGAAATGGTGTCCGCGCACAGCTCTAACAGACACTGTAACTTAGAAATCAAGTCCTAAGCTTCACCTCATTTGCTTACGCAAGTACAGGGGCAGCTACATGTGTAGTACTCCTTTGAAGAGACAAATTTCTGGTTGGCAACCAACTTCACTGATGCTTTTAATGGCATAAATATAATTTATATGAGGCAGTATATAGAAAAACAGATTACTTTGTAGGGGTTAGAAACGGAACAGCCTTGGATCAAAGGGGAGAAAAAACATTCTAAAATTTACCCTCAAACATTACCTGTGATCTCACTATCAACTCCTCCAATAAATAATAATGATACTGCTGTAAGATTAGATTATAATATTAATCTCAATTAACAAGCTTTACTAATTTCTGAAATGGATCTTGTTTATTTTGCAAATCACAGAGGAATAATTTTACCAGTTCTGGTCAGGCAAGCAAAGGTTTTTTTAAAAAGGATTTACTCCTGTCACAACCATACACACAACTTTGGAGACTGAAGGGATTATTTAGAAGGCACCTGTTAATCAGGTATTAGCAGTGTGTGTTGTCCCATGCTGTTTTGGAATTATGCGTTAGGAAGTTGTCCTGGATCCAGCTGTTAACAGTTATTTTAGTCCTTCCTAGTAGCTGGTGCACAGTGCTGTGTTTTGGCTTTAGTCTGAGAACAATGCTGATAACACACCGATGCTTTAGTTGCTGCTGAGCAGCACTTACCCTGATCAAGGACTTTTCAGTCTCATGCTCTGCCAGTGAGAAGGGGCACAAGAAGCCAGGAAGTAGCAGAGGCAGGACACCTGACCTGAACTAGCCAAAAGAGTATTCCATACCACAGCACATCATTCCCAGTATATAAACTGAGGGAGTCACCCAGAAAGCCCAGATTGCTGCTCATGTCGGCCTGAATATTAGTCGGCGGGTGGCGAGCAATTGTATTATGCATCAATTGTATTCATTTTTGGTTTTTTCCCTTCCGTTTTTAGTTCTATATTCTCCTTGTTATTTACCCTATCATTATTATTAATAGTAGTAGTAGTTTTGTATTGTACTTTAGCTACTGGACTGTTCTTATCTCAACCCATGGGGTTTACATTCTTCAGTTCTCCTCCCTATCCCGCCTGGAGCATGGGAGGGTGAAGGTGGGGGGGTGAGTGAACGGCTGCATGGTTCTGAGTTACTGGCTGGGCTTAAACCAGAACAGAAGTCATCACTCATAAATGCAAGAGAAGTCAATTTAATCCTTAGATATTGTAAACCCCAGGAGTAAACATTAGTCCTAGTGCAAGGTCTCTGTAAATCAGTTGCAGCCAGCGGGAGCCAGCCAGTCAGGTGGACTAACAGTAGTCAGGCAGCAGTAATGGTGTCACAGCAGCAGCCTGAGTTACGAGTCAAGCAAACAGCTTAAGATCACTAGTATCCAGGTGTCCAGGTGATTAAGGGAAAGCACTGGCTTGACTTTCCATCCCCCAAAATATAAACTACTATGTAGAAAGAATAGTTTTCTGAGGAGCTACAAGACTCTCTCCTTCCCACTCCCAAACACTGATGACAATAAGAGGAGTCACAGTGACAAATCCTCCAGTATCACAACCATCAGTCTCAGAGATGCTGGCCTCTGCTGCTTGCACAACTGTAGTTTACATCTTTTTCCAAGGCAGCATTGCTACCATGCCCTGCAGAATTCCAACAGGAAGAGAGGAGAGAGTGCAGAGAGTGCTCATAGGTGTGAAAGACTGCATGCCTCTATCCTGGCTCCACTTCTGTAGTCAGCAATGAGTGTCCATTAAAGGTCCTTAATTGTTACAAATGTATTTTCTGAGTTTGTGCAAGAAAGTGAGTTTATGAGAGTTTCAAATACAGAACCTCAGGGTCAGGGTTGGAAAGATCCAAAATGTTAAATAAAAACAAGATTATTTTCAGAGTACACAATAGATAATTGGAGATTTTGGGGCTGCTGGCTTACTAGAGACCTGAGATAGTTCAAAGCTTCCAAACTAAGAAAGGAATGGGCTAACTCAAATGACTTCAAATGCAGGGAAAAAAAAAATAATATGTGAGTGAATATGACATGGTAAAGAAGTTAAGGTTAGAAGAAACAGAGGGAGCAAAGAAAGACATACTGTTACTTAGTTTCTTCCATTGTACCATGCCTTGAATTACTTTGAAAGCAAAAGGAAGCAGATACTCTTGACCACTATTTCTTGGATCCCTTCTGCTGTCTGCAAAAATAATTGCCACTTCCAGCATCTACAGGAAAAAACAAGAATCTTATTTTAAGAAAGACATGGGGGGGTGTAGGGGGTGTGTGTGTGAAAATTAGTATTCTTGTGTGTGCAATATTCAGATGTAGGACTAAGGTACCTACTTAGCAACACTTGAGCAGACGTGACCATACAAATACTTAGAAATAGGAGTTACTTAATTCCCCATAATTTTAAGTTAGGCCCTTGCCTTTGCAGCATTTTGGCTTTTTTCTTGCTGCCACAAGCCCTACGCCATCACATGGCAGCAACTGGTGAGATCTCACACTTTCTCTCCCACTGGGTGGAAACACATGTATTTGGCAACTTCTGCTCTTAGGAGAAAAGAAAGGTGGATCTTAGGCAAATCCCAGATTTAGAGGGAGCCACTGCAGCTTCTAAAGCTCATCAACATGGAAGTGGAACAGTGTGAAACATGGTTGCCCTGTAGAACTAATAGAATCATAGAATAGTTAGGGTTGGAAAGGACCTCAAGATCATCTAGTTCCAACCCCTCTGCCATGGGCAGGGACACCTCACACTAAACCATATCACCCAAGGCCTCATCCAACCTGGCCTTGAACACCGCCAAGGACGGAGCATTCACAACCTCCCTGGGCAACCCATTCCAGTGCCTCACCACCCTCTCAGTAAAGAATTTCTTCCTTAGATCCAATCTAAACTTCCCCTGTTTAAGTTTTAACCCATTACCCCTTGTCTTGTCACTACAGTCCCTGATGAATAGTCCCTCCCCAGCATCCTTATAGGCCCCCTTCAGATACTGGAAGGCTGCTATGAGGTCTCCACGCAGCCTTCTCTTCTCCAGGCTGAACAGATCCAACATTCTCAGCCTCTCTCCATACGGGAGGTGCTCCAGTCCCCTGATCATCCTCGTGGCCCTCCTCTGGACTTGTTCCAACAGCTCCATGTCCTTTTTATGTTGAGGACACCAGAACTGCACACAATACTCCAAGTGAGGTCTCACGAGAGCAGAGTAGAGGGGCAGGATCACCTCCTTTGACCTGCTGGTCATGCTCCTTTTGATGCAGCCCAGGATACGGTTGGCTTTCTGGGCTGCGAGTGCACACTGAAGCCGGCTCATGTTCATTTTCTCATCGACCAACACCCCCAAATCCTTCTCCACAGCGCTGCTCTGAATCTCTTCTCTGCCCAACCTGTAGCTGTGCCTGGGATTGCTCCAACCCAGGTGTAGGACCTTGCACTTGGCATGGTTAAACTTCATGAGGTTGGCATCAGCCCACCTCACAAGTGTGTCGAGGTCCCTCTGGATGGCATCCCTTCCCTCCGGCGTATCAACCGAACCACACAGCTTGGTGTCATCGGCAAACTTGCTGAGAGCGCACTCAATCCCCCTGTCCATGTCACTGACAAAGATGTTGAACAAGACCGGTCCCAACACCGATCCCTGAGGGACACCACTCGTTACCGGTCTCCAGCCGGACATCGAGCCATTGACCACAACTCTTTGCGTGCGGCCATCCAGCCAGTTCTTTATCCACCGAGTGGTCCACCCATCAAATTGATGTCTCTCCAATTTAGAGACAAGGATATCATGTGGGACAGTGTCGAACGCTTTGCACAAGTCCAGGTAGATGACGTCAACTGCTCTGCCCCTGTCCATCAGTTTCGTAGCCCCATCATAGAAGGCCACCAAAAATAATAGGTTATTTTCAGAATCGTTGATAAACCCTTATGTATCTTCTTCCCTTTCCCGTGTCCTCTGTTCTCTTAGGAATCTCCCTTCATTCCTTTCTGTCCCATACATACCAATCTTTGAGGAAGTCAAACAAGGTTTTAATTTCACATCAGTCTAATTTATGTGAAATTGGATCATGTATCTATTGCCTCTTACTGTCTCTAGGAGCAACAATATACACAGAGGACAATAAGCATACAAAAATGTCTGTGGTAAAAATGATTCAGTAAGTAAGTCCAAATGGCAGATGAAAAGCAAAGAGGAAAGCTAGCCCAAAATCAGAAGAGACCTCTTTAGGGTTTGCAGAGTCTGCACAGATGCATGCGGGAAAGAAGAGAAGGGTTAAGATTAAAAGGTAGCATCTGGCATCTATCTCTACATTTATACAACATGACAATCTGAAAGCAGCTTCAAAATAAAGAAAAACTTGTATACTGAGTTGACAAAATAGCCTATAAAATCAACTTCTCCTATTCTGAAAGAAGTTGCTTGAAACACGCCTTAAAAGTTTATCAGAAATGACTGTGCATTTCACACAGCCAGGCGCCACAGACTACAGGCTTAGTAAGAACCATAGCACCTTCTAAACCTTCTTCTAATTTCTGGGAAGTTCCTTCCACTTGTCATCTTTCTTTTAATTTTTTACTTACTGAATACAAGCTTCTAAACAGCACAGACGCAGTCCAGATCCTCAGGATCACTTCAGATATGAAATTAGATTTGCTACCAGCAAGACAAGCCACTAGAAGTATTATTTCCAGCAGAAAACAAAATTAGGTAGTCATTTAAAAAAAAAAGTGGGTGAAGTCCAAATGCAAGTCCGTGCAGCTACCTCATAATCATCGAATCAATGCCTTTCATTAACAGAGAACAATAGGTGGGGTTTTTTTAAGCTTCTTAAAGTATCTGCAAGTTACTGCAACAGAGGTAATGCTTACACTGAAGCCTAATGGTTTTGATGATATTAATAAATGTTCAGAATTACTCAGCATACATCAATTTAAGTAATTCCGATCAGATTCACATTTAAATTCAGTTGTGACACTGGGTTTCTTTAGTGTCAGCTACAAGTTTACTATAGATCTAAACGCTACTACTTTATTGATGCTTAAATATGTAATATAAATATATAAATATAAATACTGCAAGTCAGTAGAATCCAACACATATCAAAGCCTCAATAAAGTCTACATCTAGCAAAGAAACAAAGTTCCTATTAACTTTTGCAGTAAATATACATGTTCAAATTGACGCTCTGTAATAGCAAAAGCACCTTCCACAACTCACTACAGATGCTGATGAGCATCCAAGGTTTACTCTCACCCTGATCCTAAGGACAAAATCACATTGTGAGGGGTCCTGTTCTGGCAGGAAGCTGCACTTTGCAGGGATGTCAGAACAGATTTGCTATGGATATACATAAAGGGAAGAAAAACCCCAACCCAAAATAACAAAGATGGGTATTAAGGCTATACAATTAATAAAAGAAGAAAAATTAAAACAGTTTGGAAACATTAACGTGCTTGCTTCATGTGTTTAGCACTGGGTTTGGCTCAGATTATAAATACTGCATTATTAAATAATAATAATAAAGATGAGTAAATTTCTAGCTTAGCATTAAGCATTTAAGCCTTTGAAATACAAATCTTCCAAAGGAAAATACTCAATTCTTCATGGTATGACATGCAATCAAAATTGACTCTCTGTATTTATGTCTATCATCTTAAGTAATGCTTTAATGCTAGCACACTTTGTATTAAAGCCTTTCAATAAATACAAGAAGTAACAACACAGTTTTGCAGATGGGTTTTATGACTTCTTTTCAGACTCAGTATGACTACAGCCAATTTTTGAAACACATTGCCACGTGTAGCTGGTGGAAAAGCACAGAGGTAATTTAAGTACTTGCCAGTATGTTCATCTTTGAGTACTGCCAAATTTCAAAAGCCTAGTGCTTCCCAATTATACTATCCATACTTGCATATTACATGGACGCATTAAAACTTTGCTTTGAAATACATTTTGACCAACGTTTCAAACCACAGTTTGCAACATACCTTAAACATCATGTACTACTTAGTCAGCATTTTTCTACACCTTCTACTTGGTGACAACTTTGAAGAAAGATTCAGATCTCAGATTTTGGCCTCAATTATACAAAACCCTAATTTAAAAACCTCTCAAATTCAAAGGTCCTGTGTGTTTAATGAAGCATTCGGAACAGGGATGAGGTCAGAAAAAAAACCAACCCTGAACTTTTCCATAAAGAGTTTTTCTTTTAAAAAAGTTCCTCTTAAACAGAAACATAACTAAAGCAAAATGAATGACGTCTAAGTTTACTTTTTTTAAGATTCATACCAATTATTTCAACTTCTGTACTAGTATTCATGTATGCAAGTATAATGCAATTTATATGAAGAATGCAGAAGTCAATATAATTATAACTCATTCATTCCGTAGCCAAATCAGTGTTACTTAAGCAGGCTAATGTGTGAAAGGCTAGATGAAAGTTGCACATTATAAAACCAAAGCAGATGTTTTAACTTATAGTTTTAATATAGCAATCAAAGAAAATTCCAAATACTGTACAGTGAAGTGTAGTATAGTACACTATATACTGTTATAATACACTATTGTTACATTACAGATAAAAAAAAAATCAAATATAATTAGTACAGCAATCACAAATAAAACAAACCAAACTGTGCTGGGTAGCAGCCAGGTCTGTGAAGATGGTATAGTTTATATGCTAATTTATTTTTAATTCAACATGTAAAGCACTGTTTAAAAAGATTTGTTTTCTATATATATATACACACTATTTTAATTCTTATTTATACACTTTAAATAGCATTCCCTCCTAAAAGTGCACTCTCATTTCTTGGCAATAATCCTCATGAAACCTAAAATAATTCTGAACATACCACTCGTTTCAACCTTTTATTGCTCAACCGCAGGCATAAGGGCTCAGAGGGAATCCTGCATTCTAAAGATCTTAAGCAACTTCTTCAATTTTAAGAAGCTAAACTGATATCCACAAGCAAAACAAAGAAAACACTGATGTAAGCTTTTCTTTTTTAACAGAAGGATTAACTTCCTATCATTATTTTACAAAAGCATGTAGATTCTGATATCTGAAAATAGGAGCCAAACAAATGTAGAGATAACAGTGGCATCTTCTTCTATCAGTCATTTTTCATACATTTCAAATGAAGCATTGCTCTCCCAATTGTAAGCATACTATGAATTTTATTACCTGGCATTTTCAGCGCATTGAAAAAGTAGCAAGCAACTCTGCTAACCTTGTGACAGTGACAACAGATTCTACTTTTTGAAAGATTGCAAATGAAGCATTTTGGTCTTGAAAGTGTGCCTGTTGCACAGGGTTGTTAGCACACAGAGCTGCAGCTGCGCTGCTGCTAGAGCATTCTGTCGGAGGCAGCGCCTACCTCACATTCTGTGTCTCTCAGAAGACTAGTAAACTATATAGGTTTCACAAAACCAACAATATACATTGCTGCTATGTGACTATAATATTGAAGGCATCCCAAATATATTTATACAACTTCATTTCAAAAGCTGCTATTTATTATCCCCTCACTGAAACACAAACAATTCACAGTGAAACAGCAGTATCAAAGTCAACTTTGCTAAGCAGCCAGCCATAGAACTAGTAAAAATCTTGCCTCTGCCTGGAAAACCAATCTGTTCTCCTGAGGTTTCCCATATGCTCATCAGCAATCTAGTCCTTTCTCTTTTTTATGTTTTTTCCTCTTCTCTACTGAGCCTGTATTTTCACTAATCATCTTTCATTTAGGTTATAAATAATAAGCCAGAGTAAAGTTTAGGATTTTCAAATAATGTAAGTCTTCTTTGCCATGAGACACTGTGTAGAAGGAGATGGCCCCTAGCCACAGAAGTACTCAAGGTAAGTATTCAAAAAGAATTTAGAACCACAACCTTGTCCACAGGCAATTCAGTAGCAAGAACTTAGCGTTAGGGTTTTTTTTTTTTGAGGAAGGGGACGCTCCACACTATTTGAGAAGTCCTGCTGACATGGCTTCACATCCACAATGAGTCCACATCTTCCCTGCCCTTGTACCCCACCACCATTTTCCTGGCTCTAACAAGAAAATGTAACAAGCACATGCGTGCTCCTGACACAGGGACACAGATTTGCCTCAACTCAAATTTGCACTCACTGCTAGCAATCAAATGAAACATCTGTTCAAACTTACACTTCAGTGTTCTTTATTTCACTTCTCCCGTACAGTTACACATCTCACCAGCATGTAGATGAAGTTTAGCTCCACTTGAGAGTATCAAAAGCTATCTTTCTCAAAAACACTGATACTTAAATGCATGAGAAAGCCACGTGAAATAAGAACACTGCAAAGAAATACGCACAATCCTGCTTTACACCAGAGGAATTCACATCAGCCCATCTCGTGATTTTGACACCATTTTACCATTCCTTTTTGAGACCATTTTGTTTTATGAACTGGAGATTTCTAATCTACATGACTTGAATGGACCTGAGAAGACCCTAACGGTGAGTCAAACAGAGCTATAATCTGTGTCTGTTTCTATTTAGATAAGAAGGAAAATGTCAAATTACTGCTGAAATGGGAAGTGTGTCAAAATTAAACTAAGCCTTCCTCTTAATACAGTAAAAGGCACACAAAAGTCTGTAGTCTTACCAGAAAGGCATGAAAGAAGTAAGCATCTTCTCTTTAAGTAAGGATGATACGCAATAAAGATTCCAATTTATTTCAAACTTGGAATTGTTTCCTATACACTGCCCGTATTTTTTTCAGCCAAGGAAGACTTCTTTTTCTAAAGAAAAGGTTAAAACTAAGTGGTAGTTAGCTTGTCTAAATGCATGAGATCTAGGAGATTCCTCCCCCTTAGCCTCTCCTGACTTAACTCCTTCCCAGGAACATGTCACTGTTACACTTTTCTACAGCTCACACCATGGCAAAGCACAAGCCTCTACTCACATTTTCTATATAGAAGTAGCCTTCAGACAGCTCAACTGATTCATGGAAGACTAAATGTTTTCAGATTCATGGCAGGCTTCCAGCTGCTGCATGTGCATCCTGTTTCTCACTGAAAAAGCCCTGCCAGTTAATCAGTGCATCAGCAAGGTCAGTTCTGGTGAGCCAAATTACTTCATACATTCCAAGCTTCCAAATAGCTAACTTACAGGTTAGCAATTTAAGATCTTCAAATTTTTCATTTATTTCTGAAAAAGTGATTCTTATTTTTTACCTATAGTGTACTAAATCATAAAATATTCATTCTCTCTACATAAAAAGTTAACCAACAGAGGCATTTTAATTTACTTTGACAAAAAAGGGCTGTTCTTCAAGTGACTTGCTTCTGTTAATTTTTATATACGAAAATAAATCCTCCCTTCTAATGCTTAGAACTGTTTAAGGGATTAGCAATGTAAGAAGTGAGGTGACCTTTCTGAATACAAGCATATACAACACAAACATTTGTGAACTGGTAAAAACCCACATGTGCACAAACACAGACTTCAATATTTAAATGCTCTTAATTCCTTTGAAGCTGTATTAACATCTTTCATCCATTCAGTGTTATTTTACCATTAGAGGAAGCAACAATAGTGCATTTAATATGACTATGAAGATTAAAAGTGAAGTGCAGTATCAGATACACATTCCAACCTTAGGGAGCAAGCACAATGGCTGCTTCTTGAAAACTAGCATTGCAGGTCTGATGAACACACTACTTAAGTGGATACCAGCTGTATTATCACTGATGCAGGGAATGCTGCATCACAAACTGAAGTGAGGCTAATCGAGGTGGGTAGTCTTTACTGACACTGAAATGGCATGTATTTCCTTTGTTTCCATGGAGTAAACAGTGAGCTTCCACAAGCTCCATTGTCACTGAACACTTCAGGATAATATATTTTAGGAGTCATTTCCTTCCAATAAATTGTTAATTTGCTTTGAAAAGGCCAGCTATTTATTTTTTGCCATTACTAACCAATGCTAATTATCAAAGTATTTTAAAAGAAAAAATGGATTTGCCATTGAACATTTGCTGTTTCCTGCAATTGCCACCTTCTCTTCTGTAGCTGTGTTAAAAGCTGCACAGGATCTGACCAGCTTAGTATTTGGGAGGAAATAAAAACATGCTATCACTTACTAACAGAGCACCAAAATGGTTGTGTTGGCTCAGACAGCCATGCATAACCACACCACTTTCACTTTATCTTCATCATACACTAAGTACCCTTTTTTCTAACTTGCTTAAACTGATAATATGGAGAAATTAGAGAGTTTAGTAAAGTTACACTTATTTCAAGATTTCTGACAAGCATATATATCTGTATGAATGAACATTTTTAAGTTGGAGGAGGTGCCAGCACAATGTAATTAAAGTACTGTATAGGCTACATTATCAAATTTAGCAGAAGTTTAGTTTTAGTTGCTTTTTGAAATTTATGTATGATTCATGTTTATAGTGTGTTTTCGAGCAGAATTAAGTGCCTGGGACAGGATTAACTTAGTCACGTTTCTAGTTCTTCCTGTTCTAGCCTTTCCAGTGACCTTAAACTAGCATGGTAAGAATGGGCTTAAATTTTAAGACTTTTAAGGAATTAAAAATTACAGAGAATTTTCAAGAACCCACATTTACAGCAGATATTCATCTCAGTGCATTTCCTAATAACTAATTTACAGGTAACAGAGCCAGCCTGGGCAGCAGTATGGTAATATTGAAAGCTATTGCCAATCACACGCTTATCATGCACTGAATAAGATGATATAATCTTTGACATACATACAAGACTTAATAACTAATCACTTTGTGTGGCCCAGCCAATAAACATTACATTTGAACAGTAATTTTTTCTACCCTTATTAGATTTTAACCTATCAAGAGTGATCCATTGGCTCAGTTGCATTAGTGATTCCTGCATCTTGACTATCCATCTCCTCAAGCTCCTCAACAGAATTTCCCTTTTGTGCTTTAGGCCTTGCAGGGAATGTTGTTCCCACAGAATTCACCACGTTACCATCAGCTGATTCAGTATTCAAGTGTTCAGTACCACCTGGTGCAGACAGTGATTCAGGTAAGGCAGCCTGAAAGCTCCCAGTTTTAGCAGTTGAACTCACTGCCTCTACTTTTCCTTGAGATAGATCAACTGATGCTGACTGCTCTGTATTCTGATCCCGCAAATGTCTATCCATTGAAGCCTGAATAGAAGAGACCATTTCCTGCAACTTTTTTCTCTGTGCCTCAATCAAAGTGGGGTCAAGCTGCCTGCTGTCTCTCATTGTCACAACTCCCGGAGCAATTCGGATAAGCTCACTGTTACCAGAAGCAGCTGTGAATACAGAAGGCTCAATTTTAGTAGAAGGACTGAAGTCTGTTTCTGTGCTATGCTTTCTTAAAAGTGGTGCTTCCCTGGCTTTTTGATCATGTTGTTGACTACTAGATGCAGTTCCCAGGGAATGGCCCTTTCCTTGAAATGCAGTTATGTTATGTAGTTGTTCAGATTTCTTTTTCACCACTCCACCACTACCCAGCTTCAGCATTCCATGTGAAGGACTTGCTTCCCTGCTTCTTGAAGTAGCTTCTGCTCGCACTTGACTTAAGGCCTCTTTAACCAACTCCTCAACGTCAGGACCAATAGGAAAGTGCCCAGCAGCATCCACGCACAGCTCTAATCTGTCTTCTGCTGCGTTGTATACGAAGTTTTTACCAGGCAGATGTGGGAAAGTACAGTGCTTGCCATCAGCCAAACCTATAAAGATAGAAGAAGTTATTCATGGTACTAAAATATTTTAAAGCATGCTTTGAATACACAGATTGATTACTGTATTTAAGCTTATTGCATCAAATATGTGGAAACACACTGAAACTTCATACTGTGGGAGGAAATATAGGCTTATATGCCATATGCCAGCTATCACAGTATAGCCTTAAGATGCTGCTGCCTTCTATGGTGATTCTAATGAAAAGACAGGAACGTAGTATATTACTAGATAAAATAGCAACCTTGCTGGGACGTGCAGCTCTGATACAACAGAAGCTGAAGAAATAGTGTATGCTTGCAGTAACACAAAGCAAGCCACCCCCACCCCCCAAACCACACAAAACCAAAACAGAAACAAAAACCAACCCCAAACAAACTGAAACATACCCCTGGCCCCCCCAAACAACCACCAAAAAACCCCACACCCCAATGGCCAAAGAGCACGTTTCAAAACACTACTGCTATCTATCTAGAGAAGTATTGTTTAGGACCACTTCCATATGTAGCAGGACTTCAGGGTGTGCAACTGCTGCTAAGCCTGAAGGATTTCAAATTTGCTATTTGTCTTCTCAGAGAGGAAGTGTTGGCAGATAAACAAAAGTGTTTCAAGTTTACAATGTTTAATAGTCCTGGAGATTATAACTATTACAAACATTTACAACATTGATAACTATTACATTTACAAAACACACATGATACATAATATTTTTTATCTGCTGTTTGTCTCACTGTCCTACTTAAAATTTGATTGATCTTCTAAAATTGAGAGTTCACTAGACAAATTTAAGTTCTGAAGCTCCTCTGTGTCAAAAACGGGTAACATTGTTTTCCAGTTTATCATCATAAAACTTCCAACACACAGCTCTTTACATATCCACAGGAACCAAACAGCCAAAACACAGAACAAAACTGAAACCCAAACACCTATCCCTCTAAGAACCTGAAGAACATACTGTAACTACAGAATTTACCAGCTCAACCTTCATTTGCAGGAAAGAGCTGTAACAGCTTCTTCTAGGCTAAAACTGCCTTTGAAATTGCAATTCTGAAATCTCAAAGATGTTAAACAAGATCCACTAAATCAGACTTCAATTGATAAACAGTACCTGCAATTGATAGAAAGCTTTGTTCTAAATGTCCAGTATCATAGTTGCATTATTACATTAACTAAAATATTACAGATGGGTAAGGAGCTTCTTTAAGTGAGGAAAAAAAAAAAAAAAAAAAGACTGCTGCACATTGCAATTGTTTAGTGGAAATGTAGTAAAAATCATAGAAGTATGTTAATGCTGAAACAGTAATTCTACCTACCAAGGTAGTGCAAAACACCTACAACACAGAGAAATGATGTAATAATGCTGCAATAATGTTCAAATACAGAATATCATCTCCTACTGTCATAGTTCTTCAGTAATTTTTGCCAACTGACAATGAAAATCGGGCATTTTCTGTGAGTTAATGACCAGCTGGGTTAAAATCCCTTGGATTCATTTCAGGTTCTCAACTCTGGCTAGTTGTTAATTGGTCCAAAAGGTCCTTTCTATCAGCCGTTGTTTAAGCTAATTCACTTGCCACAAACAATACACCAGTCTTTACTGTACTAGCATAATAGAAGAAAGAAAACTAAAAGGAAACATATCTGCTATAAGACACTTGGCATGCTAATTCTGTTACTCAGGCTAATTCAGTGGGAGGTAGTGGGCAGTAAGTATACCACACATTTCAATTACTGCAAACAGCATAGAAATTATGTGATAAAATACCTCTTTCCACATATAATCAAAATTAAGTTACGGTTGATAAAACTGCCTAAGAAATCTAACAGTAAGAAAGCAGCAAAAAATATCATTATAACAGATGAAACCACAAGAGCTAAACTACAAATGTAAAGACTTGAATATGAAACTTGAAATACGATAAAATAACTGGTACCTTTTTCTCTAAAGAAACATGTTATTCTTTGTAGGCAGCATGTGTAAAGCTGTCTAAAAATCAAACATACTCTTAACTACTTGCTTGGTTATTCTGCACATCGCTCAAGATGCAACATTTATCAATTCAAAAAGAGGATACATAGCTTTGCTTTTGAACAACCATCTTCAGAATATGAAAGACCATTTAAATTTAAAACATGCAATAGCCCTGTATAAAATAGCTACTAAGAAACACACTAGAAAGATCAACTGTTTATCCAATAAGTGTTTTAAAGTATAACAGGAATATGTCCTATGATCTTCTCTTTGTCTGATCTCTCTGGGGAAAAAAATAATAAACAAAATCATTTGACTTACTGAAGCTGTTTATACAATTCAGTAAGTTTAAATTGAAACATATGGTTGTAGAGAAAATTGCAGAAAAGAAGAGGTTTAAGTTGAATGAACTAGTCTTAGTAAAATTCCATAGCCTGAGGCTCTTGAGGAAGCATGAGAAGTTCTACAGTATCATGAAAATTAAAATATACCACGGTAATAAAATAAAAATATATTTATGCTCACAAGTGACACAATACCAATTCACAATTTTAGAGATTTGGAAAGAGAGGAAGGAAGGGATAAAAACAAAACCAAAAAATACCTGTGGTTTTCTTCATCATGCTGTAGAATACTCCACCTGGCTGAAACAACTGAGGAAGCCCCTTTGCGTAGGACCAAACATCTTCCCCTGTAATAATCAAACACAATTAAACAATTGTATTTTAACATTACAGACAATGCTCAAAAATGCAACTCCTTGAATTAAAAGCTGAATCCTCACTCTCTTCTATGCAATTATTTATTGCAAATTTACATAACAGAAGCACAGGACACCAAGAAACTTTCAGGAAAACATGCCACTGTCTGCAGTCAAATATCCTACATATTCTAGTACAAGGTTCCCAAATTTTATTTGACCCAAGCTGCAGCTCGTGGTTCTTTGCCAGGCCCTATACACAAGTCTCCATTCCCCTCCCACCCATGCTTTCAACATAAAACTAGCAAATGACTAACACACTTCTAAAATTCAAGCACCTACCTGTGGATGATTTTCTGGCAAAGAAAGGCCATGTGCCCAGATCAGCAAGTGCCTACGTGGAGTTCGACACGAACCAAGGAACAACAAAAGGTGAAGGAGGATGGGAGCAAGGCACTGGGAGTGAGAATCCCAGCAAGATAAGAAGGAGCTGGAATTTACTGAGTTGATAAATTGAGAACTGTTGGAAAACTTTGAAGGTCAGGTTCTCACACCTGTACTTAACCAATTATATGTTAGTTGTTAAGGGCCTCACAGATATGTATCCAATCACAATGTGCCAAGTTAGTGAAAACAACTTTAAGAAATAGTATATAAAGAGTTAGTTTTCTAGAATAAATGGCTTTGTCTGATCACATTGATCTCCGACTGAGTCCATTCCGCGACACCTACCCTTGCATGTTAAAAATGTCGATTCTATATCCCTACACCTTCTCAAAAATCAGATCTCAATTTCACAGATGCCATACAGCAGACTTTATACTGTCATTGAGATACAAAAGTCTACACAGGCAGCTGTGCAGAAGCTGTGTCTGTACCTTGCTTTTCTTGAAAGTTAGAAGCAAAATACAAAACCTGTGAGGCCCCAGCTGTCCCATGTAACTGGCATTTCCTAAAGATGCCAAAAATGGCATTGAAATGTGACAACTTCAAATGCCACTGAGAGGGGAAAAAAAACAAACCCTAACTTGACTATGTAAGAAAAGGAATATAAGGAACAGAAAATTGGGTTACAGTGACAGAATATCAGTGGCCTAACAGTACCTGCTAAATCGGTTCAGATCTGCATTTCTACCTGTACTCTTCCAATTTTGCTAACCACTTCCCTGCTTGAGAGAAGTGACTTGTGATGTAGCTGTCAAACAGTGCAAATAAAAGGTACTGATAAATTCCATTCTCCTCATGCAGAAGCAACTACTGCCTGTATACATTTTCAGAAAAAATTGCTTTTCCCATTTTACATCAATGAACATACTGAGATACCCTAAATAAAAACTCCACCCTTCTTTAGGTATTAAAATCTCAATAACCACATCTCTCAATTTTCTATTAAAACTGGAGAATGTAAATAATAAAATAAAATTAACTAGATGCACTTATTACTTGTATTAGAGATAGCTGGGATGCGTGACGCTAAAAATATTATCATTATTTCTTTGCTTGCTGTTAAGAGGAAAATAAAAGTTACAAGTTATTTTTAATAGCTTCCTACATACTGAACTACAGAGCACATCTAAATCCCTCCTTGTCCTTCTTTATGCATATCCCACAAGGTAACTGGGGCTAGTCTCCACACACCTCAAGCAAGAAAACAGTTCCCCCTCATGACAGTGACATTATGCGCTATGTTATGCCTTGCAACCCTTCAAGCCACTTGCCGACTTTCCCACTTCCCTTCCCCAGCAGCCACGTGACTCCGTACACTCCCCTGCTTGTCTGTCCCCCCACAAGAAGGGTTCCTTTGCTCATCTCTCCACATGTTATGCCAGTCCCCATTCTCTCTAAGAAGGGCACAGTGCATCTTCATCATGTTTGGACTTTAGACATTTTAAAGATGAGACCTACATAATCTGATTAATTTTAAAAACATTCCCTTGAACCATATATGCTCTGGTTCACTGTTCTCATTTGCACATCAAGCTCACAGATTTGGCCTTCACTTCCTAGCAAGAACATCCAGGTAACAAACCAACTACTCTTCTTTATTATTTTCCACGATCTACAGAAGAAGGTCTTGTCTTTTGACTTTATCCCGGTAACTGCTGTCTACTGAGTTGCTAATATATTTGAAGCTTCTCTCCAGCTCTGACTCCACTAAGAAAAAAAAAAGGAAATTAAAAAATGTAAAAGGAGCATTCTCTTTTCCTCCCCACTATTGCCATTGCTTTCCCTCTTCTTCAAACAGGTGCATAGAGGGAGGGCGATCACTACTGATAACACTCTCTAATGTTTTTGATATTTCAAAAGGGGCTCACTGCTACCCTGCATCTTTATTCTCAGTTACATTTTGCAATCCACATCCCTACACACAATGGTTCCAGAGCATCACTGCTGTGGCTCTTCATTTCCCCCCAAGTCTTCCTGATGGTTTAAATACTGCCCACAGCAATTAAAACAACCACTACACTGATAAGCAACAGAATACAGACTGTCTGCCAAAACCAGCAGCCACACAGTGGCTGACTTCATACTACAGACTCCTATGCTGCTGCATCTAGCAATCCATTCTTATTTGAGAATAGAGGCTACTTTCCACAAGACAACCACCTAGCTTTGCTAAGAAACCCAGGTTTACACGTTAGTAGCATTCTCCAAGAAAAGATTCCCTATTTGCTCTGAGCATTTTTCAAGCCTTGCACAAGAGAAGCATCACTGTTTAGATAACCTTTTATGCAACACTAACTGCCTTTTATGCAGAAAAGTATGGCGAGCAGGGCTCACAAAACAAAAGCATCAGCCACTGAAAGAAACACAAAGCCATGATATTGTTTTGATAAAGAGATCTCCCCCACAAAATCAAACCCACAATCACAA
The DNA here is from genome assembly GCF_963264785.1 of Psittacula echo. NCBI lineage: Eukaryota > Metazoa > Chordata > Aves > Psittaciformes > Psittacidae > Psittacula > Psittacula echo. The sequence goes on from NC_137737.1 coordinate 125,025,860, forward strand.
CTGGACTTTCCCAGATCAAAGGAACTAGCTTGTGTGATTCAACTAAACTGCATTTGAGGTTTGCACATTTTTGTTGCTAGTTGAGTTTTATTATTTGTTTTGAGTTTGATTACCATGGCAGTAAGACACAGGTCACAAATTAATCTGTGTGATCATTTAGTTAGATTAAAAATTCCCTCAAGTTACTACATTTATCAAAGAGATGTTAACACTGTTCCCATTCCCTCAGACCAAACCTCAGCCCCACAAAGGTATGGCAACAAATGGAGACTACCTTACACACCTTATACACTGCACAAAAAGAGCAATTGCAGATTAACCTCTGCCAGTGGAAGCTCAAGACCAGCACTTCATACAGCAGACAGGACACACAGCAGCAGAGAACAAATCAAAAACTAAACTGATAAATACAGGTTACAGGGAACTACAGGTGGCTTAAAAACAAGCTGCTTAATTCCAAGCAAATGCTTGTGTTAATATATTTAATTTAAACCAGGCAATTCTGATTTCTTGTGCACCGATGAATTCATCAATGCAAAATAAATTGTTCACAATAGATTCATACTTGGCTTGCACGTATCCAGAGTGCTTCTGCATGAGTGTAATTAAATCTGTTTCAAAACATAATGCTTTAGCTGTGTTAATGTAAAATTACAATTCCTTTAGCTGTTTCCTGATAGACTTCTGTATTTTGAGATAAACAAAAAAAGAGGAGAAAGCTTCACCAAAAAATCACGCATAATATGTTACGTGGTCCAGAAACTACAGTACCTAATTTCCCAGAGCTTATATTTAAATTAGATACAGAAAAATAAAAGAACATGGTCTAAAATTGTAATCAGCTAACCAGCTGAGGCCAGAAATGAAGAATTCTACAAACTGAAATGAGAGAAGCATCAAGTCAGCCTACAAGAGACCCTGTTTGAAAGAAAAGCTTTTAAACATCCACAGTGAATAGTTACAGAAGTTTGGGCACTGGGGAAGAAAAAAAAGAAAACAGCAAGCTACTTCAACAGCATCTTCCCTTTGGACCTTCCAATGTGACTGTATCATTAGATGCATGTTTTTAGCAGAACACAGTTACAACAAGAGCATGCAGGATAAGCTGACTCTCAGAACTTCACAGCACGGGTTTTTAGCAATACAGAAATGACACTGAGAAACACTGAGGCTTCTCACCCCAGCAAGGCTGAATATACCACCCTGAGAACTGCCACCCCAACACTCTTAAAGTGCAAGGACTAAGGAAGTTTCTAAGAGTTTGTCTCCCCATTGAAAAATCCCAACTGTAAGCAGTGACCTGCCCAGATTTTCTTTCTACAAGTATCTTTAATGGAAAATGAAGCCCTCGTGAGAAAAGTGATTATCTAAAAATTGCACCTTATTCAGTAGCTGCATTAATTGTTATAAATGGTTTGTTTATCATTTGCTGCACCTTTTACTCAGAGACAAAAAATGATTCTTGAATACAAGTTCCCATTTTATGAATAAGTACCTGTAAATAAAATGACACACCTTAATGCTGAAGTAACCAAGATACTTTTAAAGCATGTCAGAGGTTTTTGTAAGCCAGTAACTACACTTCCAGCAGTCCTACCTGGAAACAGAAAGCACTCTTTTAAGCTTCATCTCCAAATTGAGACAGCTTTTAAACCTGAGCTTTTCCTGCACTTTGGAACATAGGTGCAGGTGTCAGTGTGTCGAGGTGACTAGTGATTCAGCACGCTATCTTGCAGTAAAGAGGCAAGCTTTGAAAAGAATCAAAGTTCTGCTTGATGGACTTCTGACATACCAGTCTGTGATTATGCAATTGTTTCGTTTCTAAAGTATCACATGCTTTAGCCACACCAAATCGCTTCAGCGCAAGAGAAGGCTCCCACAAAAAAAAACCCAAAAAAACAAAACACCCTGTAACCATTGCTATTCAACTGGTTCATAGAGCTAAATGTATGGTAATTACTGCCCTACTTCCTGCCAGTAAGCAGCAGGAGCTGTGGAACCTGATGAAGAAAGTACACAAAATGAATGTCCAAGTCTCCCGAATCCAAGTACGAATATAAAAAACACAGGCACCTGGGAAAAGTCCTTCTGTCTTGAATTATTAACAGTTAGTCAGATTTACATGACTGACAATTGATAAGCATGGCTTTGCAACCCTGTGTCCACCTCCAGGACTCAAATCTGTGGTTAGATTCTTCCAGTTTCTCATCTGCTTACATTCTGAGATAATGCTTTTCACAGCTCTCTAAAAAGACTAGCTCTTCACTTAAAATTAGCAGATTAGCTAAGGAGACAATACTGTGCTCATTTGCTTAAACCTACACAACTCCCCTATGGCAAGAAATAGGAAGATTTCATCCTACTACAGAGGTGAGAATTTGGTCCTCAAACTTCCAATGACAAGACAGAGTCCCCTTCTCACCTTGGCTCTGACTTTATTTCCTGAAACCTGAGGGAGATTAGGAAAAATAGGGAACAAGTAACCCACACACATACACATCAGATGTGTGCCTAATGAATGACAGGAAAAACAGAGAAGCCAACAGAGGAAATGCAACAACTTCTAATCAGCAAATCTGCTAAATACATAGCAAAGAAAGAACAAGTATCTCGCATACACATTTTAGAAAGTCACAACACCCAGCAAATCACTGACAGCATGTTAACCGTTCTTCTAATAGAGGAATAAAGGAACTAACCTTCTCCATAGTTACAGAAAAGAAAGGGAAAAAAAGATACGTATGTAACTACAGGTTATGCTACCCTCTACTTAAAACCACAATTTTAAAATACAACTGGAAGCCAGGCTTACCCATTAGTGTTGCTAGAAGACAGAGAGAATACATCTCCTTATCCACTTGCTCTTGCAGTTCTTTCGAAGAGATTTTACTAGTCAGAGCAACATCTTCATGTTTCACAGCATGCGCCGCGTGTGCTGAAGCAGACTGCCTGCCTTCCTCCTTACCTTTCAGGATTTCTATGGCAATCCTGTCACCGTGCTGCAAAGGAACAGGCTCATTTTCCATGCCTTCTTTGGGAGGCAGCAGCTCTTTAGGAGGAAAGCCATAGCGAATACATTGCAAATAGGGAGGAATATTAAATTCTCTCGCTATGCTCTCCTGCAGTTCCAGGAAGGTGGTAGTGCACTTCAGCGTCAGCATCGACTGCCTCCCATCATTTGTGGTTATTCGAATTTTCTTTTCTTTTGTAGATGTTGGAGAATAGGGGGCTTTTGTTGGTGTAGCAGGTGCAGATGATGGCCCCTCACGAGCAGCCCCAGGAGAAACAGTCCTAGGTTGCCCTTTATGCTCTTGTTTCAGTTTTTCACTCTTCCGTTTCTGCGTTACGGAAGCCTGATCTGCAATGTTCTGCTGAATAGTTCTTTCAGCTTTGCTCATGTTCAACTCCTCCTTGTGCAAAGTTTTTGTCTTCTGTCCAGTCAAAATAATTTTGGTTGGAAGTTGCGACTCTAACTCTTGTCCTTGCTTTACATCATCAGCTCTTTGGGCATGAGCACCATCGATATTTACAGGGGTATAATCATCAGGGTTCTTTTTGGCAGTTTGATGCAATATTGTGTTGACAACTTTCTGAATAAGAATCTCACTACCAAATTCCCCAGGGAAGTGCTTGGTAACAAGTTTCATAGCGACGTCATACACATTGCTGTTCAGAGAAGTGTCACTTTCATATTGGAACCAGTAGACTGTCTCTCTCACTACTCTTCCACCCCACTCTAGAGTAATAGGAAAAGCTTCAGGGAGGTTGTCGTATTCTTTACCTTCCCAATAGTGCTTGAATCCACAGCCACATTTGCCACCTGTGGACCGAGTATTAGTTCTGTCTCCATCCAAATACGAAACAGATCCATCTTCTCTGACGCGACGCACTAAGTTACCATGACACCAGTTACAAGCAGTCAAACTACTCAGGCTATAGTCTGGTACCAGCACATCCTTCACGGGGTTGTAGGAACACACCAAACTGTTCAGGGGAAAGCTGTAATTTTTGTCAGGCCTCAGTTGTCCGTGAGTGCTTTTTGCCAGGTTATATAGCTTCCCCCCGGGAGCCAGCCACTCTGGAGGAACATGATGCTCTGAAAGGGCCCCACAGATGAGGCACCTGTGAAGGCGGTTGTCCATCACTGCTTTTTTGGCAGCTGCAGTGACTTCTTCAGGCTGGATTCCTATTACACCAGTCCTTCTGTAGAAATACTGATGTACATCAGCGACAAGACTGGGATGGATCCCGTGTTTACTCATGAAAACCTCCTCCATTGCAGCAACGAGCCTCATCAAGTACTTATCTTGCAAACTTCTGTCTCCTCCAATGACACAGCCACCATCCTCCTCTAACTTGATGTACTTTTTGATAAGGTCTTGAGGGACTCCCCAGGCTTTAGGAAGTAGCTTCCTAGGCAGTTTAGGTAAAGCAGCACCTTTTATTCCAACTAGAGGAATGTAATGGTTTCGTCCTGAGCTACTCCAGGCTATGCAGATTGGCTTGTTCAACATGCCATCTTTTCCCATGCATTTTTCTAAGGGTATCAGGCCGGGGAGGAACGTCGCCGAATAATCTCCAGAGCTCCGCATTCCACTCAAGGAGTCTAACAGGATGATAGGCCGGTGAAGCACGTTGGCCAGGCCAAAGATGTGAATATTCCTAAGGCCCATTGGCACACCTTCTGGAGGAACAAACAAAGGGTCACATTCATTGATAATGTCCTCCCACTCCGCTGCATCAATAAAGTCATGGAAAAGCGCCTTGTAGTGACTCAGGTTCTCCTCAAAGTGCTTCTTTAGATTCTCCCGCAGAGCATGCCAGAACAGTTCCCTGCCAACAAGTGCCCGCGAGACTGCATGGACGAGGCAGTGGCCATCTCCATCCACATGGACTGGAATGAGGCACTCCTGGCTCTTGTTGGCCTTCTTGATGTCTTCCAGGGTGTCATGTAGGTAGATGAGGCTGCCAGAGCGGTCCTTTCCATATCCGATGGTTTCAACATGCTCCGGCTCAATGAGGAAGGCGCGGTCACCCAGGAGGGAACAGTCAAAGATATCTCCCTGGTTCATCTCCGTGAGGAGCTTGGCTTTGCCAGTCTGCTTGTCCATCCCGTAGCGGGCCAGGATGGGGGCCAGGAGCTTGCAGTGGTAGTTGGAGAGGCCCATGACTTTGACGAGCTCGGTGTTCCTACGGGGCGGGCCGGCACCGCTGACGCCCAGCAGTGCGTTTCGCAGCAGGTTGTGCAGCACCAGGTCGGGGTCCGTCACCTCCTCCACGGCCAGCAGCTGCCGCTGCTCGTGCCGCTGCCCGCAATCCGTGCACTCGATGCTGCCGCTGCTCTGCGGCCCGTGGGCCGGGAAGAAGAGCCGCGCCTGGCATTTGGGGTCTGGGCAGGTACCCGAGAAGATGCGCCGGTCCCGCTTCTTGGAGGCGGCCGAAGGCGGCGGCTGCGGCTGCTGCTGAGGAGACGGCGGCGGTGGCGGCGGCGGCTGTTGCTGCTGCTGAGGCTGGGACATCGCTCTGCTCTGGCCGAGTTTCACCCCCCACTCCGTGCTCCTCCGCCCTCACAGGCTCATACCCTGCACCCCAGCTAAAGACCGCCGCCTGACTGGTACTGGTACTCCTGTCGCCGCCACCGCCGCCGGCCGCCACCTGCCCATCCACTGAGCGCCCTCCTCCTGCCGCCGCCGCTCCTCGCCCCCCCTTCCCGGCAAACACGGAAGCTGCCGGCACCGCCGGTTTACTGCCTCTTCGCTGCCTTAGCCGTTGCCCGCAACGCAACGGCCTTTCACTTCCACGCGCAGGCGCGAAGCCGCGAGGCCTCTCGGGAGTGGTAGTCTTCTCCGCCAGCGAAGTCCGGAGTCGGGCAGGGAGCGGCAGCGCTCCAAGACTACAATGGACCGTGATGCCAGGCGGCAGGGGGAGGGCGGGGCCGGCCCGGCCTGGCCCGGCCCTGCGGCGCCGCCGCTCCGCGGGTTCCTGGGAAGTGTAGTCATGTGACGGGTGGGCCGCGGAGGAGAGGAGCCGGGAGGGACGTATTTGGGGAGTGCTTTGGGAGCTGGTTGCGCTTCCTGTGGTGAGCATGCGGGGAGCGCAGGGTGCTGTGTTTAAGGCGACACCCCCACGTATCTGTAGGCTTGGGGGAAGAGGATCCTGGGGTGTTGATTGACGGCTGCTGAACATGAGCCAGCTTGTGCCCAGGCAGCCAGGAAGTCCACCAGCATCCTGGGCTGTATCAGTAGTAGTGTGGCCAGCAGGGCCAGGGCAGCGATCGTCCTGCTGTACTTGGCACTGGTGAGGCTGAACCTTGATACTGTGTTCTGTTCTGGGCTTCTCACTACTAGAGAGATATTGAGGTGTTGGAGGGGGTTCAGAGAAGGGGCAGTGAAGCTGATAAAGGGTCTAGAGGGCAAGTCTCAGGAGCAGCTGAGGGAACTGGGGTTGTTTAGTGTGTAGAAGAGAAGGCTCAGGTGGAACCTTACTACTCTGAAAAGCAATACCTGAAAGGAGGACAGAGAGAGGAGGTGGCTGGTCTCTTCCCAAGTAATAAGTGATAGGACAAGAGGTAGCAGCCTCAAGCTGCAGCAGGGGAGGTTTAGACTGGTATTAGGAAAAATTTCTTCACCGAGAGGGTTATCAGGTATTGGAACAATATGCCCAGGGAAGGGGTGGAATCAGGCCCCTAATAACATGGTTTAGTGGTGGTCTTGGCAGTCGGGGGGTAAAGGTTGAACTTGATGATCTTAAATGTCTTTTCCAACCTGCCTGATTCTATGATTCTCTATATACCCCTCTAATGTCACCCCACCCACTCACCCCCCGCATGAACACTGAAGCAGGGCTCTCTCCCGTGCGCCCTGTTCCTCAGCAGGCACCAGGGGAAGGAGGCAGCTCAGGCCACCTGAAGCCTTGTCTCTCAGGTGCCGTGCTGCCGCAAGGCCTTGTCTCTGGCTTTGGCCCCATCTCCTCACAGTGCGGCCTGGCCAAGCTCCAGCAGGTTGCTGCTGACAAGGGGCTGGCAGAAACGGGCACAGTGGGTGGCTGGGTTCCAGCCTGCACCTCACCACTGCCGGGCAGGGGGGTCTGAGTGCCTGGGGCTGTCTGGGCATGGAGGCTTTCGACCACCACCTCCTCCTGGCTAGCAATCCCCTGCAGATGTGGGCAGCACAGACTCTGGCTCCAAGTATCTGCCCATGTGAATCACCACAGGGACAACATGGGCTGCCGTCAGCGCCAGCATGGAGCATGCTCTTGGAACTGCCCAGGCCTTCTGGAGCAAGATGTCCCCTCGGCAAGGTTTGGCTTCTCAAGCAGCTATGCCACGCTGCTTCTCCAGGAGGTGATCTATCTAAATGGAGGTGTTCCCCAGCTGCTGGCTGCTGATTGTGCTGGAACGAGACACAAGGAGCACAAGAGCAAGTTGTTAACACAAGTGCTTCCTCCTGCTGGTGCTACATGAGGAGATAATGAGGGAATGGAGCTGGTGCTTACGTTATCTCCAGTGGCCATCTGAAATGATACTTCATAAAAATGAAAGGGAATAATGTTCACAACTTCCAACCTAATTACAGTCAGCTGCCGGCATATTCATGCAGAGAGCTTAAGGAGGGTTACTGTCAGTGCGCAGGTGAAGTTTTCTGGAGGCTATTCCAGGTAGAGAGTTATCTTTCAGTAAAGGAAAACAAAACCTGAACTTCTGAAGGACAAAGTAGCACCTCATTGGGTATTACCAGAGTGACCCAGCTCTACAAATACAAGGGCAGAAATTACCTCTGTCATCTTAGTTCTACCAAACAAACACCAGGCATTTACATCCCAAGACCGTACCTATTCTGTAGTCACCCAAATTATCTAAAATTAGAGTAAAAATCATACAGAATGTACTGTGCTTGTACTTTGCAATACAAAGAGCATGTTTGATTTTCATTAACCCATGAAAAGTAATCTGTGCAGCTAACAAATCATAAAGGTTCGAATGAGTAATATATACAGAAAAACTCTGGTTTGTGCTTTAAGGAAAAAAACTACTCCAGGCCTGTGACAGACTGAGCACTGCCACCTTCCAGTGACGGCAGCAGAGCTGTGCATGCTCATTCCCTCTTGATTACAGTAGTCTGTCAAGCATAGCCAATATATGTGTGTATGTGTAAACGTATGCATTCCACATCATAGTCTTTGATCTTTCAAAATCGGGTTTGAAGAGGAAAAGGTGAAAATGATGAGACAGATTTTCATTCTTGCCTGATACTAGTTCTTTTTTGTGCATATGACAGTAAAGTAGCAGCATCACCAGCTCCATAATCCTGCCAATGCGCCTTGTACTTGGGGATAAATCAGCAGTCTGTGCCCATTCATTCCTTAGTCTTCCCTTCATAAGTAGTGCGAACGCAGTGAAAATGCAAATAGGGAAGCCTGTGTCCTCTGTGAAACTGAGTGGCTGCTATTGAGCGTGGGCACCATTCAGGGCATCGGACGGTGAGAATCCTATGCTAACCCAGCTTGCTTTTGTAAAGAACATCAAAGAATTTGTCTGTAACATCACTGGCCTCTGGAACAATCCATTTCTTAGCATATGGGAAATAAACACTTCTGTCATTGCTTAATAGCACTTTTTAGTAAACAATAGTCAGCACACTGGTGAAGTAAGTAGCTTTTGCTGTCAAGGCTGACAGAAACTTTGATGTTTTGTTTATTTCTCTAGACAGATGTTTTTATGAAAGCACTTGATAAACTATGGCTGTAAAGTCAAAAGCATTTCTCTTTCCTGTTCCCTGTATTAATTTCACTGGTAAGTTATATTCAATAGAGGAATTTATCTTTTATGGTGACTTGACCCTAATTAACACGAATGTTTTCGATGAATGACATTTGTAAGTATTCCAGCTATATGCAGGCTTATCACCGTGATTGATTGTCCAAGCAATTTCTGCAACGGTAAAATTTCATTACAGAATCTTTGATAAAAATCACAATTCTCTGGCAAGTTAATTTATGCAAATCAAATGCATTATTTACAAGCTTTATACACTGTATCTGGTAAACAGGATAAGGAAGTTTTGTGTTATATCACTGAATATAGGTCATGCAAGTACAAAACCTTGAATCAGTCTTAAAGGAAAATTCAGAAAATCCAGTGTCTGCCTTGTTAGTAGATACCCTGCGGAAGTGCAGCAAGGAGTCCTACCAGAGATCATAGCAATAACCACACTTATGTTCACAGGCAATGAGAACAGCAACATCACAGTCAGGATTACTTTCAAATCTGCCACATACTTGAAGATCACACTGATTACAAAGCTAAATCTATTTATAATGGGTCAGAAGAAAGATTAATTGTCAGCAACAGGATGTATCTGAACCTCTGCTACTTTGTTGATGAGAACTAAGTACTGACAGGCAAAATACCAGACATTCATTCCAGGCCCAGGATGCAAGATCTAAAATTTAAAGTTTGACCTTCACCCAGTGCTATTCCCTCTCTTCTTTTCCACTCACCCTCAGGAAATGGGTCATTCCCAGGTAAAAGCAATTATTTCTCTAAGGGACTTGTTTCTTTGGAGGAGCAATGATAGAAGTTTCCAGCTAAACAGAAACATAAGGCTTGTGCAGTGTGCCAAAGACCAGAACATTATAAACTAGAAGATGCTCTATTTTGTCAACCACAAAAAGTGGAAGTTATTACCAGCCTTCAGCTACAACTTGGCATGCTCCCTATACTATCCATATCCTTTCTCCATTATGGATAGCTAAAAGGCTGCTGTTATCTTCATTGAATCCCTGGCAGAGCTGATCCTGCCTGACCTGCAAGACCAGCAGCTTGGCCTGGCCTGGCCCTAAAAGCACTCTACTTTTCAGCCTTACGCTATAGAAAGGAGAGAGAGAAAACACAAGTGTGAGCTTGAAAGACGCTGGCAATATCATCACAACCCAAAATGAGTGCAACTTTTTCTATTTAGATATGACACTCTCGTGTCTAAAAAGCATGGGTAGGCCCCCAACTGGATAGTACTTATGATATCATAAGTACTATTAGTAGTACCAGCTATCTACAAGGAGTCAACAACAGTATGTGCTTCACTGCAGAGCAGCTTCGAGTCCCATGCAGCGTGGACTCTTGTGTTTATCGCTGTTGTTGAACCAGTTCTGCACTCACTTCCAAACTGCTGCTGAACTGCATGTGTTGTGCTGCCCTGCACTTTTGTGGGCATTGTTAAAGCCTGAGCACTAACACCACACTTACCGTGGTATGCCACAGGGTGTTGGTCACGGGCCTCCTGTGTCCTTGTCCTCAGAGGCAATGTGCAGCCCAGGACAGTATTCTGGAAAGACAGGAACCACCACTAAGCAACTTCAGTTCAGCTTTTATAAACCTTTATGTTAATTAATAGTTAGTCAGTGGTGGTTAGAAAACAGCATCTGGCTTATTTTGAGGACCTGGACTGGTAACTCTTGTCCTGGATACATCCAACTGAGTAATTTCCATGTGCTTCTTCCACTGCCTCCCAATGAACTCCAGAATGAAAAACTCTTTTCCTTCAGTTCTTTCACACAGTTAGAGCTTGAACTGCTGCCATTGCAACAGGTTCTGCATTTCACAACACTAACAGATGCACTTGGTTAACACTGATGTCATTCCTACACACAAGACCAAATTTGGGCTGCTCAGAATGTGGTACATGTGTAAGTGAACCATGAGCATGTTAGGAAAACATCATGAAAAGGGAAATAGTGGGCAGAGATTCTAATACTAATTATAGCTATCTGAATAGTGTGCTCAAAGGCTTTACAGCTGCAAAGTTGATCTTCCCAATGTTTGTTCAGGTACAGCGTTCTTCAGTAAGCTCTACAGCTGACTCCCACGCAGGGACAATCTCGGCATCCAAGACAAGCTGCTCAGTGGGTACACTGTTGGGTTTTTTTACCTGTGCATTCCTTTTATTTCTTTACTCAAAATCTGGTTCTGAGGCTGTATCCTGCAAGCAAATTAAATTGATTTCACATGCAAACTCTGCAAAATTAGGGTCCCCCATTTTTTATCCTGGATATCTCTGAGAGTTGTACCAGCAGAGCTGGTGAACAAAATAGATCCATCAGGACTGTCTGTGTCCAGCAACTGTCAATAGAAAATCAATCTTTAGGGCAGCAGACCATTAAAAAAGAGGAGAATGTAACTGTTATTAGCTTAGATGTGTAACCTGATTACATGGAAGTCTCAATGGCAATTACTGTGAATATTTATCTGCTTTCTGTAGTGCTCTGTCAAATACAAATTGAAAGAATGGTACAATCCCATTACACTAAAAGATAAATGTCTCAAAATAAAATAGGTTGAGCAACTAACACGCACACTGCCACGTTGATTTGTATGCTCACAGCATACGCACAGTCCCTGATCTCAGCAGCTGTTAAAGGTTCACTTAAATCTGTATGACATTCACGTGTATTTAATTGTCCCGAATTACTGTCTTGTCCTGAGTGAAGTTCTCTCTGCAAATGCCCAGTTTAGTAGAGAAGAATGAACAGCCATTTCCAGTACAGAAGAACTCCCAAGTCGAGGATGTAAATGGGTGACAAAGACAAGGAATGCTTCTTACAGAGAGCACACAGCAGTGATACCTTTTTTGTGCTTATGCTTAAAGTTGGAAGTATTTGACAGGTGGAGAGCCTGTATTTTTCAGAGTTGAAGACATAGGAGACAATCTGGTACACAAATATGGAATGGTGGAAGTGCATCCATGGGCCGAAAACAACAACAAACAAAGCCACTCTTATCCTCAGATTTTCTCCTGAGGGTTTTAACCTAGGTGTTATTACAGTTCAAACATAAACTAGATGAACCCTTCAGACTGGTATGTTGGCCTGTCCTTTGGCAACTAAGCAAAATATCCCAGCTTCCAATATGCACAAATGCCCTTACCACCAGTAGCCAGATGTTATATTAGTTTCTGATAGCTTAGAAGGTTCTTAGTCCCTTAAACACGTGTAAAGGTGTAAGCTACACCTCCTGTGTGCATGAACTCATTGCAGTTCTAAACCTAACAGCCTTCTAGTAAGTGAGGTCTTCTACCACTATTATTGAAGTAAGTGAAAAGGATGTTTGATCTCAAAAACAAAGAAATAGATTGCTGCTACTGGCCAGGAATTACTTTGAGAGGAAGCTTTTTCCTGAACCTGATGTAAAATCATTCACAGGAACAATGAAGATGTATCATCTACTAAAAATATATATATATATATATCTTTTTGCCTTTAAGAAGTATTTGCTTCTAGCCATAAACTCATTAGCTTCTATCATGGAAAATGCATAAAGTGACTTGCAATTAACTTTTGTCCTTCACTGATTTTACAAGAAAAATAACAACAAAACCCCCCAAATTGCTCCTGGAGACTGACATTTCTGATCTGTATTCCTCTTATTTCCATAAAGCTATGTCTGGTGTTATCTCTTTACGTACAATACCGGCAGCCCGAATCCAAAGCTGCATACCGTGAATCGTGTTGGGACAATGCCAAAACCTTCTCCTGTATAACTTTGCTGCATCCAGCTCTGGCAGTAGGTGTCAGCAGAAGCTAACCGAGTGAACCCAGGAACTGCCCTGCTACACGGATGCGACATTAGTGCTACAAGGCACAACTACTTTGTCGCTCTGCTGCCTTTTCTCTGACTAATCAAGAAAATCACAGGGTCCAGCTGCTGAACATCCCAGATGATTGTATACGCCTGAGCAAATAAAATAAGCAGGACAAGTTTTGCATACGTGCTGTTTTATTAGCATAGCATGGTAGGGTAGTTCACAAGGCACATATTGATAGAGAAGAACGCTGCGTGCTGAAGAATGATGGGGAACCATGATGTGCACATTGGGAACATGAGTGTCTGCTCTGAGGTCCCTAACTCATAAGGAGAACTGCTCAAATAACCACAAAAAAATGGGGGTGAAGAGAAAGCAGAGGGAAGATCCCACTATGGAGTGACTTTGCTATAGAGCTCTGCATAAGGTGGGTTCAGGGGATATAATTTTAAGAGGAGGATTTCAAATTAAATCATACCAAGGTCCCTCATTACCATGAAGTTCACTACTCAAATTAACAGATACGCCCTGGTAAATGGGTACAGCGGGAGAAAGATGGCTAACAGGTAGAAAGTTTAAGAGAGATTCTGCTGATATAGATGTAAGACATCCTATGGGGAAAGCTTTCTAGATTTGAATCTGAGCAAATCTAGCTGAGTGAACAGAAGTGGCTAACAAGTTGCACAACTGCTCATGATTAATAAGATAGATAAAGAAAGACAATGGACTTTAATAAAGCTCTTCACATTGCTAGGTAAGATTTCACGGGAACAAAGCAAAAATCAAAAATAATTCTGAAAAAATCAGAGGTTACGTGTGCCCAAACTATCCTGATCCAAGGCGTAGTGAACTGCAGAAAAATCAACTTGATTAAAAGATGACATTGACCCCAAAACTCAAAAAGAACGATACGAAAAATGAAAAACTAAATCAAATTACCAAACAGAAAAAAATGTGGTAAAAAAAAATCCAATGTTATCAAAGCAGAAAGTAAGACACATTTAAGGGGATATAAGGACATTCTTCAAATGCATTATTACTATAGGGAATGGTTGACAATGCCAAAAAGTTACCTCTTTTCTCTCTGTGAGAGCAGGGCACATGCATGAGAAGTGATAACTGTCTTATCTTGGCATTTGTGAGGTTTGGTATTCTCTCATTACACCTTACAGTCAAGCTAGCAGAAAATGCACCGATCAGATGCTGCTGTGCTAGACGGAAAAGCCATGGCTGTAACTATGGCATATGCAGAGCAGCTGGTCACCACCAAACTGTAAAAGAATATCAAATGAAGTTATGCAGGCATCTGTCCTTCATCTGTTCATTAATTACATGCAAGATTATACTTACTAAACTTGTGGGAAACACTAAGCTGGAAGAGTTGCAAGCATGTTGAGGGGGAAATATATAGTCCAAAATTATCTTGACAAGCCAGTGAAATCAATAGGATTAGAAATCAGCATATATAATATTTCATTCCCACTTACAATCACAAGATAAGGGAGTAAATTTATTGGAAGCACGCTTCAGAAAAGCTCAGTGAATCACAAACCGATTGTGAGTCAGCCGTGTCACGCTGCTATGAAAAAGAAAGCCTTTTAAAAGATTTGGAGCATGAGTGTTGCAGGTAAGACAAAAGGATCGACAGACAACTTGCAGCAAGTGCAGTGTGTTGGTACCTTACTTCAAGAAATATGTGAACCAGCAGGGAAAAATCTAAGCTAGATGAACAAAAAATAACCATGGTCTAGAAAACAAAAAGACATGAGAGAAAGAATGGATGTCCTCATGTAAGCATGCAAGAGCTAGGTAACTATGGCTGGAAGCACGCATAGACTGGAAGGAAGAGTCAAGATTTCAGTGAAGAAAGATGACACAAAATTAGAGGATATGAGAAAAAATATGACAGGGCTTATATTGTTTCATGATAAATAATCTGCTCTATTTCCAACCCCTTCCTATCTTTGTGTCTATCACTGATAAACCCACACCTCTGACAGTTAAGTTTTGTTTACCTCCTGTTTACACTAGGAGTAGCCAGCCCAGTGCTCAAGGTGAACTGTGAAATTTAGGGGAATGTTCCTGATGAAGACAAAAGCATGCTTGACTGTGTTGAAAAGTAGCAAAAAAATCAAAATGAGAATTTGAGAAAAAGAGACTGAGAGCTTACCTTCTTGTATGTGAGTTAGCAGAGCTGAGAGTATCAGCTAGTTTTATAATAACCTACAGCTCAAAGAATGTTTGACTAAAGCCATTACTCCTCCCAAGAGCATTAGTCCCAATTCATCTTCCAAACCACTCCACTGGCTCTACGAGCTTCTTTCCGTGAAGGAAAAATGAATTAAAGTATGGGGTGGACTAAACAAATTCAGTGAATCAATGAGGTACTGGAGGAGGAAGGAGGTGCATGTGGGACCTCTGGTATGAGGAGATAACATAAGCAGTCTCTGGCAGGGTGGAAAACCCCAGCTCTGCAGAAAGGGAGTTTCAGCAACCCCTCTTCCTTGTCACACTATATCAGACCTCTGGAAGAAGGCCTCAAGCAGGTATTTTTCCTACAGTTGTCTGAATAAGATGGAGAACAAACTAGAGGATACATAACTGCACCCAAACCTTTACTTTTCAAACCCAGGTATAGGAGAGGCAGTGGATAGTTTCCCCAGATAACTCTTTAGAAGCAGGCAGGATCTGAAAATATTCTGAAGCTAAGAACACGGCATTCTTAACATTGGCTTAGGTTTATCTTATCCCTACTTTAAATATTATGCCTCAGTCACTTCCTAGGACTCCAGACACTTCCCAACTAGACCTATTGTGAGCAGCTATCTCCTACCACGTGTGCAAAAGGATTTCGCATAAACTTCCAGCAGTTCTGACTAGGAAAGAAGCTACCTCTGCTGCAGATAGCTACTGATATTTGAAACATGCTCTGCTAAGAGCAGATTCATGTACCAATTGGTTAGCACATCTGGGACATTCACTGCTGGAGCTCTGCAGGGGTTGATTACAAAATGGATGCTTTTAGAATGGAGTTACAGCACATTACAGACCCCAGGGCTTACTGACATAGGTATCTCTCCTTAATTTGCCCTGTTCAAGTATCCCTTTGTTGCACACCCACTGTATTTCACTATGCTTATTTCTGTGTGCAAGTTTATAAAAACAATGGGTAACTTCAGGTCTTTCCCAGTTTACCCTACAGAGGAGATTTCATCAGTCTCCTTAATCTGGTTTCATCTGTACTGCATTACAGTGCAGAAAAATTCACAGAATGGAAGTCAGTAAAAGATGAGAAAGCAGAACAACAAAACTGAAGGAAAAAAACCCCTTATTTTAAAGGTGTACTCTCACTATCAGCTGGGCTGAAAAGAGTGCCTGTGTTAATAAAGAGCGAGCACTGAGCAACAATGTTTCTCATTTATACATATATAAAAAAGACTTCTCATCTGTAAACTGTATTAACCCATCCACTTCACTTAGGAATTGGTAACTTAGTTTACTTAAAGCTGCCTACTCTTGCACACTCAAAAGGCTTATTCTCTTCTTTTAAAGACTTTAAACCCCAACTCTTATATTAAGACAATTAAGAACACCTCCATTAATTTGTGGTAGGTTTTGAGATTTTATTTCTGGGAAAGCTGTTGCCTCATCTTTGGTACTTCCTAATAGCTCATGGGAAACATCTGAGGTTGGGATCTTCTTGTTCCCCAAAATGACAACCACAGCTGGAATGAAAATGAAAACAGAGAAGAAACAAAAAATCCCACTTCATTAAATAAATCTATTTTCTAAGTGGGATGTTTTCATACACTGAAACTTTGGTAAGTTAATTCAATTTTAACTTCTTGGAGACTTTCATTGTTACATCCCATGATGTATTTTTTCCTGTATCACTAAAATTAATCAAAATTCCCTTTTATAAAACTATCTTTAGAAGCAAAAGTAGACTTAGGGTTTTACTTGAGGCCTCTAAATTAATATTTGCTTAATTATTACATGTGGCAGTGAGTAAGATGACTATATGTCCTCTCATGTTGTCTCTGCTGTATCCTTTGGTTTTCTGTTTGGAAGGATCTAGATATAATAATTATATAGCAGTCTTGTATTACATGCCATACTGCTTTTTTTCCTTGTGCCTCTTTATAGAGAAGTAGCTTCTAATTCTTATCTGAGTATCTGAGAATTGTCATTTAATATATTAAATAGTTTTATTATTTTTAAAGATATTTACTGCAGATTTAAGTAATAGACCGTTTTCCATTACTTCAGTTAATTCTGCTTGCAGAGGCTCTGTTAGATGCTGTAGTCAACATGACTGGTGTTTTATATGGCCAATAGTTCATAGCAGCAGGGATCCTGAATGCAAAAAATGAGCTCTGCTTTGTATGCAGAAATTAAACAGGCTTGTGCTATGAATGGATGAATCGTACAGTGTATCCAGTAACAAAAGCTGAAGGGCAGTGAACCTTCTGGTCTAATTAACCTTCAACTTCACACAGAACACACTTAAAACATTTGTAGCATAATGTGCAGTTGATTAAGAGGATACGATAAAATAATAACAAATTTTATTTTTGGAAGGAGGAAGAGAAAATGTGTTTAGTAGCTAGAGAGAAGATCCCATGCTTAACTGCTTACCTCTCACCATTTCAGGAAAAGAACTGGACTTGCTGAGTTGAAAGCTGCTTCTAGTAAGGACCAAAGTAACAGTGGTTTTATGTCCTGAGATACCACCCACAAACTTGGTAATATCTTCTTCCTACTCAATTTACCAGTATTCACTTTGTTTCAGGATTAGACTGCTAATCACCATTGTTTAATAACAACTAAGACTTCAAAATACATTTCTGTTTTCACTCTGGAGGTGGGCACCTCACCTGAATATCTGTCCATGGTGGACTTCAGTTCTGCAAAATCTGATCTAGATTTACTCATGACGCTGACAAGTACAAACTACTCTTTTGTACGAGTACAAAACTCAAAGCATCCAACGGTGTAGGAAATACAACCAAGTAAAACCAACTTAAAATAGGTGGCTAATGAGAAGGGTGACCTCTACCTGTTCTGATTCGGGTGTTGATATGAAAGCCTCATGGCAGTGCTTTGGAGAAGATGATTTTTCCTTGGAGGCACAATGGGAGTTAGATAGGGATCCCCAGATGTGATTTGGCAATGCAGTTTCAGGAGTTCAATAAAACATTTAAGTTGCTTTTTATTTAACATTTACATTAAACTTTCATCTTAATTGCTGTAGTCCATGTTTCAAATGTTCAATAAAACATGTAAGTGTTATATGACCTTACTGGGGAAAAGTAAATTCAATACCTATACTTTGTAAAGCTCTACACTTACTAGAAATATGAATGGTTAGCTAACCCCCTGAAGACAAACTTCATCATCCCTTCAGGAATTTGCTCTGAAAAATGGGGATTTCTGTGCCTGAAGATAGGACCTCTTCATGAACATGGATTCAGTGGCAGATGAATGGCATGTCAAAACAAGCCTTTCTCATGGTACGTAATCATTGATTTATTTCCTTGCTAGTATGTAGTTGTGGGGATCTAACTAGCCCGAGCGTGTACTGTCAGGTCTGCTGAACAGACAATCCTAGGTGAAAGATTGCCTTATATAACTTTCTGCTCTCTACTTTAGAACTTTCTTAACTCTTTTTTTCCACTTCTCCTTAGCCTAGCTCTATTTCTTCTCTCCCTACTTTGGCTCATAGCCTGTAGTGCTAGAAAGCTCACTATCAGTCTACATCAGCTAACGACCATTTGTCTTTGCAATCTTCCCTCCTGAAGTTCAGCCCGCACTATTATGCAGCTTCTTCATGTGGGCGGTGGCGGAAGTAGGATGTATGGAGGCAGAGTTGCTATGGGGAAAGAAGTGCAAAGGGAAGAAGGTGGAGACATGCAAATAGGTGAAAGCAACAAAGACAATGAAAGAAGGTAATAGGAAGGCAGAAGTAATGGTGACCTCGCAAAAGATGTTCCCCACTTTGGTCTCTCACAATAAGGAGCAGAATACATCATCTCCAGTTACCACAAAAAGTGTTTACCCTGACCTCAGTCTGTGCACCAGACTGCTGATGTTGACAGGAGTTGTTATGCTTTAAAAGCAGTATGTTATCATCATAGTCTGTTTTTTCCCCATTTTCTCTTTCTGTGTTGCTGGTGCTCCTAGGTGAGCTGTTCAGACATTGACCCCTGTGTAGTTAAACAAATCAACCTGTCTGCAAGGATATGTGTAAGAAAAGAAAACAAACAATGGAGTAAACAGATGACAGAACAAATGAGGCACATCTATTAGCTCTGTTTGTTCAGGAGCAGGACCGAGACTGACCCTTTAAAGATTTGCTAGGTTTAGTGCTTCATATTATGGATGAGGTAGCATTAGGGACTTTGAGTGTGTACTTATGTCCCCGCAGTAGAATACCAGAGTAAGAGGAAAACATGCTGCTCCTGTTTGTGCCTTTCCTTTTGGTTTTCTTCCAGCTCCGTGTCCTTTTTAAGTGGCGGGAAAGAGTTACATATTATTGTTAGATAACTAAGGTGGGTTTCACTTTAAGTGGATGCTTTTTATGATTTTTAATTTTAGACAAGGAATAAACAATGCAAAAATACCTTCTTAGAGCTTTGGAAGTAGAAATCCTTGTGGCATTATGGAATGAGCAGCAACAAAACTGGGTACTTTACCCACTGTTTAAGAAGTACAAGAATGTTGTGATCAGGTTATAGCCTGCTCTGGAGAAGGGAAAACAACATTTTTTGTTCTGTTTTTGGTTTTGTCCTAATAAAGGAGAAAACCTTCCAAGACTTTTTCCTCATTCAGGTTCTGTCAGAGAAAAGGGAGAGAGTTTAATCCAATGTGGAAACAGTGTTCTAATACTGAAAGATTAATTCCTGAAAATCTAGGCCTTAAAGGAAAGGTTTAGTTGTGTTAATCACTTTATCCCAAGTATATCATATGGCAATAATCTCTCTTGTCACTTCTTAGCATTACTTCTGTGTAACATGGGTGGATCTCTTGGATGGGTCAAATTGCATAACCTTTTTGTCTGGAGATTCGCCTTTTGGAAGCTGTCATAGAACCATAGAATAGTTAGGGTTGGAAAGGACCTTAAGATCATCTAGTTCCAACCCCTCTGCCATGGGCAGGGACACCTCACACTAAACCATGGCACCCAAGGCCTCATCCAACCTGGCCTTGAACACCGCCAAGGATGGAGCATTCACAACCTCCCTGGGCAACCCATTCCAGTGCCTCACCACCCTCTCAGTAAGGAATTTCTTCCTTATATCCAATCTAAACTTCCCCTGTTTAAGTTTGAACCCGTTACCCCTTGTCCTGTCACTACAGTCCCTGATGAAGAGTCCATCCCCAGCATCCTTGTAGGCCCCCTTCAGATACTGGAAGGCTGCTATGAGGTCTCCATGCAGCCTTCTCTTCTCCAGGCTGAACAGCCTCAACTTTCTCAGCCTGTCTTCATATGGTAGGTGCTCCAGTCCCCTGATCATCCTCGTGGCCCTCCTCTGGACTTGTTCCAACAGTTCCATGTCCTTTTTATGTTGAGGACACCAGAACTGCACACAATACTCCAAGTGAGGTCTCACGAGAGCAGAGTAGAGGGGCAGGATCACCTCCTTTGACCTGCTGGTCACTCTCCTTTTGATGCAGCCCAGGATACGGTTGGCTTTCTGGGCTGCGAGTGCACACTGAAGCCGGCTCACGTTCATTTTCTCATTGACCAACACCCCCAAGTCCTTCTCTGCAGGGCTGCTCTGAATCTCTTCTCTGCCCAACCTGTAGCCGTGCCTGGGATTGCTCCGACCCAGGTGTAGGACCTTGCACTTGGCATGGTTTGACAGTGGGATTGAGTGCCCCCTCAGCAAGTTTGCTGATGGCACCAAGCTGTGTGGTTTGGTTGATACACCAGAGGGAAGGGATGCCATCCAGAGGGACCTCGACACGCTTGTGAGGTGGGCTGATGCCAACCTTATGAAGTTTAACCATGCCATGGCAGAGGGGTTGGAACTAGATGATCTTAAGGTCCTTTCCAACCCTAACTATTCTATGATTCTATGATTCTATGGTTAAACTTCATAAAGTTGGCATCAGCCCACCTCACAAGTATGTCGAGGTCCCTCTGGATGGCATCCCTTCCCTCCAGTGTATCAACCGAACCACACAGCTTGGTGTCATCGGCAAACTTGCTGAGGGTGCACTCAATCCCACTGTCCATGCCACCAACAAAGATGTTGAACAAGACGGGTCCCAACACCGATCCCTGAGGGACACCACTCGTTACTGGTCTCCAGCCGGACATCGAGCCATTGACCACAACTCTTTGTGGGCAGCCACCCAGCCAGTTCTTTATCCACTGAGCGGTCCATCTCTCAAATTGATGTCTCTCCAATTTAGAGACAAGGATGTCATGTAGGACAGTGTCGAATGCTGTGCACAAGTCCAGGTAGATGACATCAACTGCTCTGCCCCTGTCCATCAGTTCCGTAGCCCCATCATAGAAGGCCACCAAATTGGTCAGGCAGGATTTCCCCTTAGTGAAGCCATGCTGGCTGTCACCAACCACCTCCTTGTTTTTCATGTGCCTTAGCATGCCTTCCAGGAGAATCTGCTCCAAGATTTTGCCAGGCACAGAGGTGAGACTGACTGGTCTGTAATTCCCCGGGTCATCCATTTTCCCCTTCTTGAAAATGGGGGTTATATTTCCTTTTTTCCAGTCATCGGGAACTTCACCTGACTGCCATGATCTTTCAAATATGATGGCCAGTGGCTTAGCAACTTCATTCGCCAGCTCCTTCAGGACCCGCGGATGGATTTCGTCAGGTCCCGTGGACTTGTGTATGTTTAGGTTTTTAAGATGGTCTCGAACCAGATCCACTCCTACAGTGGGCCTAGGGTCTTCATTCTCACAGTCTCTGCATTCATCTTCCAAGACTTGGGTGGTGCGGTCAGAGCCTTTGCCAGCGAAGACTGAGACAAAGAAGTCATTAAGAACCTCAGCCTTCTCCAAATCCAGGGTAGCCAGTTCTCCCGATAGCTTCCGGAGGGGGCCTACATTGTCCCTAGTCTGTCTTTTATTCGCTACGTACCTATAGAATCCCTTCCTGCTATCCTTAACATCCCTAGCCAAGTTTAATTCTAACTGGGCCTTAGTCAATTCTAACTGGGCCTTAGAACATAGTTTGTCCTGAACATAGTTTTCTGTGTGACTGTATTCTAAACAATTACACATGGAAGATGGATCAAGGACACCCACATGGACATAATGTTAAACGTATGCAAGACTTAAGAGAAACAGAAGGTTTTGATTATCATAGAATCACAGAACAGTCTGGGTTGGAAGGGACCTTTAATGGTTCAAACCTCCTGCAATGAGCAGGGACATCTACAACTAGATCAACTTGCCCCCATCCAACCCAACCTTCAATGTTTCCAGGGATGGGGCATTTACCACCTCCCTAGTGTTTCACCACCCTCATTGTAAAAACTTTCTTCCTTATTATCTATTCTGAGCCTACCCTCTTTTAGTTTCAGACCATGACCCCTTGTCCTGCTGCAGCAGGCCCTGCTAAAAAGTTTGTCCCAATCTTTCTTATAAGCCTCCTTTAAGTACTGAAAGGCCTCAATGAAGTCTTCATGGAGCCTTTTTGTTTCCAGGCTGAACAACCCCAGCTTTCAGCCTTTCCTCACAGGAGAGGTGCTCCAGCCCTATGAGCATTTTTGTGGCCCTTCTCTGGACCCTCTCCAACAGGTCCATGTCTTTCCTGTGCTGGGGCTCTAGAGATGGATGCAGTAATCCAGGTGGGGTCTCACCAGAGCAGAGCAGAGGGGCAGAATCACCTCCCTGAGTCTGCTGGCCATGCTTCTTGTGATGCAGCTCAGGATATAGTTGGCTTTCTGGGCTGTGAGTGAACACTGCCGGATCATATCCAGGCTTTCATCCACCAGGATTCCCAAATGTTTTTTGTCAGGGCTGCTCTCAATCGATTTATCCCCCAGCCTGTATTGAAACTGGGGTTTGCCCTGATCCTTGCACTTGGCTTTATTGAACCTCATGAGTTCACATCAGCCCACTCCTTGAGCTTGTCCAGGTCCCTCTGGAAGGCATCCCATCCCTCAGGCATGTCACTGCACCACTCAGGTTGGTGTTGTCTGCAGATTTGCTGAGGGTGCTCTCAATCCCACTGACAGTGTCACTGAGGAAGATATTAAAGACTACTGCTCCCAGTGCAGACCCCTGAGGGATGCCACTTATCACCGGCTTATCACTCCATCTTATCACTTATCACCACTTATCACTCCATCTGGACATTGCGCAGTTGACCACCCTCTGAATGTGACCATCCAGCCAATTCCTCATCCACCAAACAGTCCACCCATCAAATCTGTATCTCTCCAATTTAGAGAGAAGGATGTTGTGGGGGAGCATGCCAGAGGCCTTACAGAAGTTCAGATGCATGACATCTGTAGCTCTTTCCTTATTGACTGGTATAATTACTCCATCATAGAAGGCCATTGGGATGATCTAGAAGGACTCGCCCTTGGTGAAGCCATGCTCGAATCACCTCTCTGTCCTCCATGTGCCTTAGCATAGCTTCTAAGGTGACCTGTTCCATGACCTTCTGAGGCATTTTAAGATATACTAGGACATCAGACTAACTGTGCCAGACCATCAGACTGAGCTCTTTGTCTAGGATTCACTTTTGCCCGTACTTAAGTCTGGGGGTTTTTTGCATCTCAGGATGCAAGGGCTGTTGCCTTTCTCAGTAGCCCCTTACCTTCCTCTTCTTGCCACTCAAAAATTTCACCTGCACCCAGTCTGTGCTCGGAACAACCTCCCTCATCTCACATCCCGACTTGAGGCCTTCCTGATATTTTCCTTGGTCTGGGAAGCCTCCAGGCTGGTGCCACCTTCTCAGGAGTGCCATGTGGGGGAACATCACCTGGCCATACCCGAAACCATGGCTCTGATACTCAGAAGAATTTTGAGGCAGGACTGCACAAATTCAGGGCAGGGTGTGTTTTTTTGTGCTTCACGCCGTGGCAGTTTGTGGAGAAGAAAGCATGGCAGGAAGCGGGGGAAAAGGAGCCAGAAAACAGACAATAAACGTTGCTTGAAACAAACTGATAACTCTATTTTTACCACATCCTGCTGCGAGAAACGAGCGCTGAAAGTGATTATTGAAGAAAAAA
This sequence comes from Psittacula echo, assembly GCF_963264785.1. Lineage (NCBI taxonomy): Eukaryota > Metazoa > Chordata > Aves > Psittaciformes > Psittacidae > Psittacula > Psittacula echo. Next base: position 125,049,652 of record NC_137737.1, read on the forward strand.
GGCGAAATAACGCCTAGAAGACAGAAGGGGGACGGTGTTTCTGCACCCAAGCTAACGGCTCCGGCGTCTCTTTCCTCCACCCAGCCCGATTAATTAGTTTTCGCTGGCCAGACGAATGAAATGCTGGCATCGAAAATCCATTCTGTCTCTGTGCCAGGGTGCGACAGCTTTGCAGTTGGCGGGGTGGTCCGGGATTGCGAATGTAGCTGAGAACAGCGCTGCTGCCAGGCACTGTCACCCCCGACACCCGCTCCCGAGGCGCCGGCCGTGCTGCCCGGTATGCGCAACCCGTGGGGAGCCCTGGAAGACCAACGGGCGGTCGGAGGACCCCGGTGATCCGGCCCTGAATCCCGTACCGCAGCGTGCGCCGGCAGCCGCGGGCCGCGCAGCAGCAGGCGCGGCTCTGTCCCTGCCTCGCCCCGGGGCTCTCCCGGGAGCGGGGCCGGAGAGCCGCGGGCCAGGGCCAGGGCCGGCGCCGGCTGCGAGTCCCCGCCTGACCCCGCTGCAGGCGCCACTCGCCGCTGACCGGGGGGGCGCTGATCGGCGGGGCCCGGCTGCGACACCCACAGCGACACCGACTCCCTCACACACCGGCAGCGGCCCCGCCTGCGCGGCGGGTGGGGTGGGGGGAGTCTCGGAGAGCGAGAGCCGCCAGCCGCGGGGCTGCGGCAGGAGGAGAGCGGCTGACGCGGCAGAGCGAGGGCAGAGGAGGCAGGAGGAAGAGGCCGGACGGGCGGACGGGCGGCGGGACACACGGACAGGCACCCCTCGGCCCGGCCCGGCCCGGCCCGGCCGGCGGGAGGGAGGTGGGCAGGTACGCGGGGCCCGGCGATGAAGGTGCCGTCGGCCGCTCGCAGACGGTGGGCGGTAAAGGGGGCGCCCGGGGCCAGAGAGATTCTCCCATCCCGGCGGCCGGGCGGGACGGGACGGGACGCGGGACACGGGGCAGTTCGGCCCCCTTGTGTCCCCGTTTTTTTCTGTGAAGTGCGGTCAGCGTGGTCCCCCCTAGCCCTCTGCTGAGGGGGGACAGACACAGGGGCAGGGACGGACACACGGGCGGGAACCAGGACTGTTCACGCAGAGCACTGATCCATGTGAGAGAACGGCTCCAGTTGCAGGGATCCGGTCACGGACTGGGGGCAGAATGCTCGCAGATGGATAAACAAACACAGAGAAACTTGTGCTTTTCTCCTCAGCTGGTATAGACTTAGATACTGGTGTTTTTTTAAGCAAAGAAGTTGCAAAGTCATTCGGCATTTTGTATTCTCTTTTTTTTCCCCTCTCTCCCTTCTCCAGCTGTGTTCCTAGCTCCTGCTAGTACTCTCTCGCCTTGATGTTTTTCTGCATTACTCTGTGTGTGTGTAGTTATACATGTTACGCTTTATTTTGCACGTCTGGCTGGGTGTGGGAGGGTTTGATTTCTGGGTCACAGCTACAGACACCACCAAACTCCAGTTAACACTACTTAATTCCGTATGGACAGTAGTGCTCAGGTGGAAGCAGGCGGTTAAGAGATAAGGGATGGCGTGGCATTGAACTCAGAGCAGCTGACGGAGCCCTTTTGCAGAGAGCCCCTTCCCCATGCCCTAGAAGGATGGGGAGACTCTGGTTCCCTTTGCTTTGTACTTCGCAGAGGAAAAGCAGTTAAGACAGTTCAGTCTCTCTAGTTGTCTCTGTGCCAGGGAGGCAAGAGCTGGAGCTGCCTCTTTACCTCTTTAAACGTCTTCAATATGAGAGAAGGTTGGAGGCAGGGAGAAAATTAGAATAACATTTTCTCCTCCCATGCAGAAGGAGCTGCAAAGTATCGGTGCTTTGTGCACAGAGCTCCTGCAGGGAGTTAGACTTCAGGCAGAAATTCTTTTCCGTGAGGGTGCTGAGGCACTGCCACAGGTTGCCCAGAGAAGCTGTGGCTGCCCCATCCCTGGCAGTGTTCAAGACCAGGCTGGATGGGACTTAGAGCAGCCTGCTGTAGTGGAAGGTGTCCCTGCCCATGGCAGGGGGTTGGAACTAGGTGAACTTTAGGGTCTCTTCCAACACAAACCATTCTATGATCCTGTGATTCTGTGAAGGTAAAATCCTATCACAGACTTGAAGGATTTGCGTTAGGGGAGAACTAGCAGAGCTTGACAGAGTATCCCACAACACTCACCTGCCTGACTTTGTATTTGCAGGATGTCTTTGGCTCAGTTCTTTCATGAGCGTTGGTCATTGCTCCTTGGCTTCCCCTCACTGAGACTTATGTGCTCCTGTAGAGCTGGATTTGGCTTTGGGCTGGTTTGGATTTTTTTTTTTGGCTGAATAGTGCCGGGCTCTTCCCCTTAATTTTGGGGAGTGTATGAAGAGCAGGAATATGCATGAGTTGGCAGCAAAAACCAGCTTGTGTTCTCTGTATTTCTCTGTAGTAAATGCTACTGCTTCTTTGTTACATGCTCTGAGTGTTGAAATAGCATTGACATTTATAATGGACACTCAAAACAGGTGCTGACATCCCTTGCATTTAATTTCTTTCATGCTAATCTAATAAATTCAGTATGTATTGTTATCTTAAAAGAGGATTAAACATTTCCTGAGGGGAGGGCGAGTTACGCAAACTGGTGTATACACGGGCTGCATCTGGAGTGCTGCGAGACCTGGAATTCATGGGTTATGTTGTTCCAAGGGGATCTTCATTTGATAATCAGAAACTGATACGACTTGTTGCTTTTTATACTATTGCTGCCCGCATTTTCATCCTCTAAGGAGAGGTATCTCTCTAAGAAGCCTGACAAAGCTGCATGTCCAAGACTCATTGAGCAGAGGTCTTCAGAGGACCTATGGGGGACATAAGTTGGGTGCGTCCTGGCCTACTCTGCTTATAAAATAATGTATTGCAAAGGAGCAAGTAGTTCAAGTTTTAAGATGTGGGCACTTTAAAATTACTACTCTGTTCATTTTTTTTACTTGTTTAAAGTGAATCCACAAGTAGGTGGATAATTTGACTGTAATGGCATGTGTTTAAAATAGTGATTGCTGGGTTTTAATATGCAGAATTGTTTCAGCCTAGCTAGCTGGAGTAGCTGCAAGCCTCCGAAGCTGGCTTGACCCAGCAACAAGATATTTAAATAGGGTATGCTGAGAGACAAAAATAAAGTATATCAAATAAAATGCACAGGTATTAGCAAATAAAAACAGATGCAAAGCAACTCTTGTCTCCTCTGAGATCTAGGATTTATGGTGGAAATAATCTGTCATTTTATAATGCTATGCATGCTAATTGCAGGTTCATGTTAATCATCACTGTGTAAGAGGGTATGTCAAATCCTAATTTCCAGCCCATCCATACAAGATAAGCTGCTAATAAGCTGTGATCCTTCAGCCACATCCACACATGAGCTCTCTCCTGGGTTATCCTGCCTATATCCCACATAATTTTCCAGATGGTTTCAGTTTTACGATTTGCATGCAAGGACTAGGGCAGTTTTGTCCCACTGCCGCAGGCCATTTTATACAAAAATGCCCTGCATTTCTGTGTGTAAACTGAGATAGCCTATACATATTTGTACTTGTAAATGAATACCTGATTTTGGCTGTCTAATTTCTCACTTGGAAAAATGTTATTTTTAAGGAGTGGGTACTTTCCAAAAGGAAAGTCACTATTGATTGGTTTTGTGACTTCCTTTCTGGTCATTCCTAAGTCATCGAACACTTATATTGCTATGAATTTTTTTTACTGTAGACTGAAGGAATAGAAACTAGCGAAAGTAATCGATGTATTTATATAAACTGAGCCGTAGTAAAGCAATATGTTGTTTTTACTTCAAGTTAGCACTTGGAGTGTTTATATTGAAGGATTTATTTTGTTCCAGTTTGAGTAGTATCCATATGCTAAAATAACCTGCAAAGCAAACACACTTTCCAAAGTAGAACTGAAGGCCTTCAGCATACTGTGAGAACATTCTAATATGTGTTAATCAGGTTCTTGCTTGCATTCCTGACTCTAAAGCAGAATTTATTACCTCCCCCCAGATCTTCCAAACCACCTAACACAGTTTCTGCCTGGCTCTGGAAGTGTCTTAAACACACTGGATCTCCCTCTTTAAGCAGAAAGTTCTTAAGCGCCTTATCTAGAGCTGCTGCAGTCGAGGATCAAAGCCCTTAGGAGATGGAGAAACTAGGGCACCTGGCAAGCATGCTGTAAACACACACGGCTGTGTCTCCAAATGCAGCTGTATAGGATTTGATTCTGAAACACTGCCAGGACAGGAGCCAGTGCTCACTTCCCTGGAGAGCTGGTGGTGGTGGGGCTTGTCTATGGAGTAGACACTGTTCTGGTAGTTGAAACTTGAGCTGCTGGTCCCTGTGCCCAAGGGGTTAAAGCCCAAATCTGCCCCCGCCTCTGCAGCTATTGCATAGGCTGAAGTAAGTGACTGGGACAGCATGCTTTTCCCCTTGCGTTTACCCTGGGCCATCTCATGGAGGATGCAGCAGGTTGCCTGAAGCTGACATGAAGCACCAGAACCTGACTGTTGCACGAGTTTGTGTGTTCCCCTGGGAGGAGGGCTGGGATCTAGTGCTTGGTGCTGCTGCTGAGACTGCTACCAAAGGTGAGAATTTTCATGTTTCAAGAGAGGAGCAACATTTGGCTAGCTGCTCCAGGAGAAAACTGGGCCCAAGAGAAGAATGGGCTCTGAAATCTGGAGTAGGTGTTGACAGCTGTTGGTAGTCCTGGCTTAGGAGTTCAAGCTCTGAAGGTGAAGTGGGGCAGAATATCCAGTGTTTCCTACCAGAAAGCTCCGTTTCCAGTGCAGGAATCTCCATCCTTAGCACCTCTCATGATGTATCTGTGTGGCAGCAGGTGCCAGCCTGGCAGTTTTGTGTCATGCAGGTTTTTAGGTGGTGGTGTAACCGATCCTTACCCCACATCTGGATGTTAGTGACCTGGCCTGTAACTCCATTCCCTCACCCACATCTATGTTGAGAGTCTGCCTCCCTAGCCTTTAGCGAAGGAAGAAGTAAGGTTGTATCTTCACATGATCTTTGCACTTGATCTCTCAGACATCCTGCAGGCATCATCTGACTAGAAGGAACTTCCTTATTCCCTCATATTTGAAATGCTTTGCAACTACAGTGTTTCTTTGTTTTAGGGCAGGAAAGCACCTGGTTGGAGGGTGGAATGTGGACAGGCAAGATTGGAGTCTAAATTTATTTCAAAACTCCTTTATTCAAAGAGATATCACATCTTACTTCTTGGCAGTCTTGTTTAAACTCTGGGGGTGACTGGCAAGCTGCTCGTGCTGAGTGCCTTGCCAAGTACTATTGCAAAACACTGCCACTGCAGAAGTTGTGTAACTTTACAGACCGTTATGTTTCTCTTGGAGTAAACCAAGTTCTGCTCCTTTGCCCCTGCTGAAAAGCAAGACTGACATGTTTCCATCTGCTTATGTGAGGCACCAGCATGCTGCTTTCCTGCTGCCACCTCTTCCAGTTGCTGCAGTCAGTTTTCCTTCAATGATACTTCATCTCTTGTTCACTGCTGTGAAATAACTGAGGAAGCAAAGCTATTTAAAAAGCTTTCATTGTATTGTTAACTGCAAAATACTTTGGAACAGACATCACACCAAGGAAGGCTTTTCCTCTCATTCTGGACTCAATGTTGCTAATGTGGCAGGTGCATCAGAATATATTTGCAGTGTCTCATGGAGTTATACTTCGTATTTGAGTCCTTATTGAACATTTCTGGAATTGAAATCACTCCCAAGCATTTCTATTTGTCAGTATAATACAGGATGCTAAATCTGATACCTAAATATATGCCAACTGTGTGCCAATTTTTGAGATCTTGTAACTTTCCTGTTTGCTGTTAAAATAAGGCACTGGTTGGAAACAGTTCTTATTTTTCAGAAGCTATCTTGATAGCTATTTCAGGGCTTTGCATCATTAATCTTTGCTCAAATCAGTATTTTGAAATTTGAGGAATTGTAAGTATTCAGAAGACTTGTGAGGATTATTGTACTGTGATGTTGCACATTAACATTGCATTACAGTGACGTTTCTGGATTCAGCTATGGTGAGATATGTAAGCGCCCCTTAGGGCTAAACATCTTAAATCATGCGGTTATTCTGGTTAGAAGGAACCTTGAGAGGTGTCAAGTGTGACCTCCTGTTTGAAACAGGGTTAACCCCGAGTTCAGACAGGGTTTGCTCAGGGCTTTGTCTAGCTGGGTTTCGAACACCAACAAAGGCTGAGGCTCTGCAGCCCCTTTGGGCAACCTGCCTTGGTGGTCAGTTATCCTATAGTGATTTCTCTTCTTGGGCAGTGTCTCAAAGGCACTGGGAGGTTCGTGCTAGGTGCTCCTGGAGTCTTCTTGCGGCTAAGTGAGTCCAGTTGCCTCTGACTTACCTGCTAGAGCATGTGCTGCAGCCCTTGACTGTCTGTTCCCTGGCCTCTGCTGTGCCCTGTTTAGTTCCTGCTCAGTGCAGGGATGTCGGACATCTGTATTTACTGGGAATGTACTCAGTCTGCAGGACTCTGACAGAATGACTGTGTATTTAGATTATGATAGTTGAGGTTTAGACTTCTTGGCATCTTAGTGTTAGGTATTTATGAACTGGGATTACTATCAAGCCCTAAAATATGTTTCATCCTAAATTTAGTAAATAAGTAAGCACTAAGCCTGCAGAAAATGAATAGTTTTACTTAAATGCTGTGGAATTTCCAGTTTATGGTATGTGTTTTGGTTTAATGTTGGGAAGAGCATGGAAGAGGAATAGGAGGTAATTAAAGAAAAAAATAACTTTTTGTACTGCCTTTGGATGGGATTTAACCATACCTTGCAAAAGCAAGATGCATTAAGTCTACGAGTGTAGAATGCTACCAAAAACCACAAAACAGAGAAAGTTTAGAACAGTCAGAAATAAAAGCTACCTGGCAAAAGTACCCAGCCTGTCAAATGCCTGAAGACAAGTGCATCAAAGAACTTCTGCTTCCTTGCTGCAGTAGTAATGGTGCATCTTGACTATATTACAGAAAATGAGTAATATAAAAAGGCTGTGTTTTCATAAAAGGTAAGTAAAAAGAGCACATAGTGTTAAAAAGTATAGAGATGTTTCATGAGCGGTAAGAAGTGAGACAGAAGGGGGTTATCTAGAGTCAAGGTAGATGCTGACAGTCTAGAATCCAATACAGTAAATATCTTGTAAATAACTAATTTGGGTTGATCAGTTGTTCTTACAAGGAGTTCTGGATTTTCAGACTAGCGTGGAAATAGTCAAGCAGCATTTTAATACTAAAACATCTGAATTTCACCCTCCCAAATGAGCCCTTGGTAAAAGAATAGCAGAGTATGGCCACTGTACTCCAAAATTGTCAACTGCCTTAGTGTGAAGTGTTTGTTTCAAGGACAAACTGTGCTGTTTCAAATGAGGTTTTACATCTTGTGTATGTGTCTGCACACATTATATGTAACTCTGATGGCATATGCTGGATAGATTGGTTTAACTTCACTTTTCTTCAGAATTTTTTGGAGGTTGGCTGGCTTTTCGGTCTCTTTTCATGTTAACAAATACGTTATGTGGTGGATGAATAGGATTCTTTATAGAATTATCTAAAACCAGGCACTGATTTATATGAAAACAAAGGGTTTCTTTAGAGCTAAGTTCAAGCTGGAATTGCCATGAATCCTAGAATTATTCTACATTTAAAAGAGAGAACAGTGATGCACTTGTACTTGGGCTTTGAACAGCACAGAACTGTTGACCAGAGGCTTGGTAACCGCTGAGCAAATCTGTTTAGGTTCATTTGCCAAAGTTTTCAATCCTACTTTTCTCTCCTTATGACAAGCAAAGCTAAAACAATGCTGTAAGTTGCCCTGATCAGTTTGTGTGGAGATTTTCAAGTTGTTCTGCAGTGTGTGATCAAAAGATGTATAAAACCCTGAGTGCTCTGTAAGCAATCTGAACACTTACTTCTCTGGTTTGGTTTGGGGTGCGTGGGGTATAGCGCATAGCAGCTAAACAATACCTCACTTGTTTATAAAAAGCGTTGGGAAGAAAGGGTGAGAAAGAAGAAAATATTTACAGTAGTTTTCTACCCAATTAAAATCAGAAGGCAGACTGACAAGGAAAGAGTTCATCTACCATCCAAGCCGATTAAAAGTGAGTTCTGCTGCTTGGATGTTAATTGACACATCCAAGGCAATGTAAATTTAGCCTAGAAGCTTGACTTGACCTCACTAATTCAGACAAACTTCAAATTCATGATTCATTTGCTTTTGGTCATAACATCTGGGTGTTTAAGCACACTTTATGTGGATTGGCAGAGGCTATTAGAAATTTATAAACTGCCATAAAATGTTAGACTTGTGGAATACTTCACCAGAACGTGTAAATAAAGCCTGTCTTGAGAGCATAGCTCTGTAACGCAAGCTGGCTAGGCTCCTCAGATAAAATACTCTTACGTTTGATGCCCTTAGCTGTTAGCCCATTGATTAATTGCCTGGGAACAGAACCAGAACTCTGTAGCTTCTCTCATGTGTTAAGAGGTATCCAGAATTTCTATGCAAACATTTTAATTGTATTTATTGGTATTAGTTGAGATTGTTTATGGGTTTCTTTTTCTCATGTTTCATGTGTATTCATTTATAAAGAATTAAAATAGAGCTGGAAAGAGGAATCTGACAACGCTGACAGAAATGAACCTGTAAACTTGTCAATATGTGCAAAAATCAGTTTGCTGTTTTACATAGGTGCATCACTTGAAGTGACCTGAAAGAAATTTTACCATCAACCACCCAGTCAGAACCCAGATAACTATTCAGGGAACCATGCCGGATGCATGGTGTGCACAGAGTAAGAAACAAAACAGTCCTTGCCGAGGAATCCAGAGGTGCCAAATACTTAAGAAGCTACAGAGCAGTGTCTCATAAGGAACACATGATGGCCTTGCAGCTCAGAATCTAAACAGACATGCAAACACAGATGTGCACAATCTGACCCTTCTTTAGGAAAAGAAAGTGGCATCGTGAAATTAAAATATGTTGTTAAGAAATTAGGAACAGGCAGTGAGAAACTGGGATGGTTTTTTGTCTTGGTTGTTGCTCCAAGACTCAGCAGCTGGGAAAGATTGAGGGCTTGGGTGCTTGGTCCTTTGTTTTGGTTCCGCTACTTTAATTTATATGAGTCAGGAAGTCCCTAGGCAGGTCCTCATTTCAAGAAAAGGAAGAAAAGACAGATTACTATCAATTTATTTTAAAGCAAATGCAGTTGTTAAATGAAAACATTGTGATGGGTTGTTTCAGTTTATTCATACACCTACCAATGACATCCATATGTCACATCAGATGTCAGTTAAAATGGTCAATATACTGTCTCAAAAGAGTCAGTGCCTGGTATCTAGACACTTACTACTGTCACTCCAGTCATGCTCACTGCTGCAAAGTATTTACATCTATCTTAAGAGTTGAGACAAGCAGTGTTCTGGTCTGCTGTAGCTGTGACCCATCCTGCTTGCTCTGCTGTATGGATGCCACCGTCAGTCCCAGGATTACTCAGGTTTGGCTTAAGGTGAGCCTGTGTGACTGAATAGTTCAGTTGAGGAGCCTGCTTTTGAAGGACATCCCTCACCACATTTGAGTTCACTTTGCCTGGTCATATTGGGGAACATGAGCTAGATTCCTTTCAGATTAAGTCAGAGTGGAAGACATTCTGCAGGAGTGCTTTTAACACCTACCAACCAGGAATGGGTGTCTGGCGCACAGGACCAGGTTAGAGCTGTTTGAAGCAAAAGATACAAATTGGGCTGCACCAACATGTGCAGTAGTATGGATGCTGCATCCTCAACATCACCTGCTTTCCTCTCTGTGCTCATTTTAAGCTCATTAGGATTGGTCTATCCATAACTGACTAAAGAGGCAATTCCCTTTTTGTAGTAGTCTTCCAGTGTAACAGCTACCCTTTAAGAGTTACCCCCATACTACAGCTAGCTTGTCCATCCCACCTCCCCATAAGTCACATCTTCTGTACTACTTTGCATTCTTATTACTGTTGCTGAATCCGTCTCTAGTGGGACCGCATCTTTCATAGGTGTTCATATAAGACAGAGTAAAGAAAAAAGTAAAGTAGAAGAAGTCTTTGTTAGTTAAATAGATTATACTCCAGCTTTGCACACCACCACTTTTCTTTCTTTTAAATCTTATATCTCATAGCAGTGTTTTTCTTTCTTACAACAGCATGGTATTTGTCTCTTACAACCCACTGTAGTCTGCTGCTTTCTTGTCTGCTGCTTTCTTGTTTCCACCCTGTACTTCTGTATTTGATGTTTCCTGTCTGCGGGCAGTATCTTGTATGTAACCTGCTACATTTCACTCCATCCTTCCAGATCACTACTCTGTCCTGGCAATAATTCATTTAACCTTTATTTCTCACATCTTGAACTAGTATTTATTCTTCCTGCATCTGTAGTCTGATTGTTAAAATATCTCAAGGCGGTTTCAGAGCCTTACTAAAGGAAAGATGTGACATTTGTGACTTCTCTCCTACCTATCTGAAAGGCCTGTCAAAGGAAGTTAGTGATGAGATTTAACAAATCTCTTTTGGCTGCTAGTTAGGTTATGTTCCAGGTGCTAATTACTTTGTTCAGGATTGCTTTCCCCAGGAGTCTGAAGTTAAACTGACTCATTGGGTCGCTTTGTTTTGTTTACTTGCTTGGGTTTTCTCATCATGCACATGTGCACACGCTTTCGTTCACATTCTCCCTCTCTCCCTCTCTTCCCCCTGAATTCTTACCTGTCATGGCTATTATTTATGCTACTCACTGCTTTAATCTGACACTTAGTGAAGGCTGATGTCCCAAACATGATAGCCTTCTGGATGTCATCTCTTATCAGTTTCTCTCTATTGTCTAGGGCAGCAAGGTTTTCCTTGCTCTTAAGCTATAAACTTATCAATAATAAGGATTTTTTTGTTGTTGTTGCTGCTAGTAATTTTTTTAATTTGCATTATAATTCTATCTTAACCATGCTGGTTCTTATACCTATGTATTTATGCAGGTTTTATACTTATTGCCAGCAGTTTGACCATGTTCTCACATTCTGTGTCTGTCCTGACAAATAAATCTTGTGCTACAACTTCTGCTGTTTGTTTTCACAAGGCACAAGCGCAGATTATCCTGCTGTGTTGTTTCCTGGAGAAACTCATGTTGCTTTCCTATCTCTCGGTAGTGTCTCTTGTGAGGTTTCCTTTCTACCTGAGTGCATTCACATTTGTCTTCATTACATTTATGAATTCCCTCTCCTCTCATTTCATGAGGTTTAATCAACTTGTCTTTTGAACTGGTTGCTTTCCGTTTGTCTAGAAACAAATCTAAGAGGTCTGCTGCCTTCTGTTACTTAAAATTAAATTAATTTACTAATTTCAAAACACAATTATTTCTGTTAAATTATTTATAATTTTCAAATTAGTTAAAATTTTGCTGATTTTGAAATAAGTGAGAGTCTAAACAACAACAGAGCTTCATGTCAGTTCATGAGCCTTTTTTCTTTATACCATGTGGCTATCGAGATACCGCGCGGTGTTAGATTCCCATTTCAGGCTTTCTGGTGTATTTCCAAGTTGTTAGCTGTTTGATATGTAGATTTGAGATACCAACCAAACAACCCTGTTGCTGCTAGATATTTTTTAATGCCTTTGTCATTTAAACTGATTATCCCTGTTAGTGCAATGGCTTGTTCTTGCAATGCTCCAGGCTCTGCTGACTGCCTACGGCACGTTGTCTGTCACGATGCACATGCCATAGTGGGAAACATCAGTTTGGAAAATAAAGGCCTTCAGATTTACAGAGCTGTAGAATAGTTTGGGTTGGAAGGGACCTTAAAGATCATCTAGTCTGACACTGGCTCCATCTCTGGTCTGCAACCTGAGCCTATCCATGGTGGGTCTGGACTTTGTTCCACAGGTTGCCAAGACTTGTACAAAGGTCAGATGCTGAATCCAGACTCTTCCAACCATGGATTTATTTCTGCAGTTGTTACAGAGGCAAAAGTTTTTCCTGACCAGGGTCTTTAAGAGCTAGGAATAGAAGGATTTTGAAACTTTAAAGGACTACTGTGTAGTCAATTGAGCACAATAAGAGAGGTATGTGCAATAATACTTACCTCTCTATATATTTATATTAACATTGTTATCTTGGTCATTAGCAGCCACTAGGCACTTGAAGCTGCATGAAGTCCACATTACACTAGTTGTCTTGCACAAAATTAATAAAGATAATCTCTTTCCCAAAGAACACTACACTGGGGTTTATTCCTGTCTGGTGAGGTATGACAAGCCACAGTTACAGCATGAAAAGGATCCAGAACAGAGTGAGTGACAGTGGCATTTGAGTGTGGGGAGAGCAGGAAGAGAGCTTGTGAGCAAAGAGCTGCACCTCTTGGTGACTGAAACCCTGTGGGTTTCCTCCCATGAGGCCAGGTTACAGAGAACAGGAAGTGGAGGGACAGGATGTAACATGGTAGACACACATTATCCTCCCAGTGAAGGTAAATAAAAATGATGATGCAATAAAAAAATAGGAAGATATTTTTTCCTTGTTGCCTGCTGTCTGTTATTACTCTTTCCAGTGTGTTTAATTGCCTCCAAGTTTCTGTCTGTGCTGATGGAGGAGGTGCCCAAAATAAAATGCTATTTAGGGTTTAATATAATAATTACGCAAGGCTTTGCCAGTTTGTCCTGATCACAAAATGCTTTTTAAGGCTTCTGTCTCCTTTTCTCCCATTTGCACTAACATCTCCATCCCAGTAAGACTTCCTACGATTCTAATAATTTATTTGCAGCCCTACCTGTCTTGTACCTAATTGGAGATTGGCTCTAGCAAACTGATTCACTGAGCATCTTGACACATGCACCCAGATACTCCTTGGGAGCTCTGATCTCACTGGGCTTGGCGAGTGGTCTTCCAAACATTTGCATGTAATGTGAGGGTTCTGCTGTTGCTCTGTGCAGATCAGCATTCAATGTATTTTCTGACTTGATAGGTGCTTCTGAATCAGTCAATGGAGGCAGATGGGTGAAGAATGAAAATATCCGTAATTATCCTAACTTTATTTTAATGGAGGTACATGGTGAGGGTCCCTTGGCTGGACATTTGTTGGAGGGGATCCAGAGACGGACCACAAAAATAGTCAGAGGGATGGAGCACCTGTCTTATGAGGAAAGGCTGAGAGAGTTTGTGTTGTTCAGCCTGGAGAAGAGAAGGCTCTGGGGAGACCTTAGAGCAGCTTCCAGTGCCTAAAGGAGGCTGTAATAAAGATAGACTTTTCAGCAGGGCCTGTTGTGACAGGATGAGGGGCAATGGTTTTAAACTGAAAGAGGGGAGATTCAGGATGGACGTGAGGAAAAAATTCTTTACAATGAGAGTGGTAAAACGCTGGCACAGGTTGCCCGGAGAGGTGGTGGATGCGCCATCCCTGGAGACATTCAAGGCCAGGCTGGATGTGGTTCTGGGCAACCTGGTCTAGTTGATGATGTCCTTGCTCATTGCAGGGGAGTTGGACTAGATGACCTTTGAAGGTCCCTTCCAACCCAAACTGTTCTATGATTCTATGGTTCTATGATCTGCCTGCCATCCCAGGCTCCCAGGGGAGGTGACTGCACCAGCAGCGCAGGCGTTCCCTGTAGTTCCCAGTCATGCTAATGGCTGCGTGCAGGTAGGCATAAATGGGTGGCAAACAAAGGGAAAAAAGAGCAGCGTAGGCCTGGGAGAACCACAGTTACATAAAGGTGAACAATGAGGCATTATTTCTGAAGCGGGTATTTTGAAGGGCTGTTACTGCAACCCGTGTTATATAAATGAACAGCACATTTGAATCGGAAGCAGTTTGGTGTAGAAACCTGTGAGTGATTCATCCCAAACCTGAGGAGAAACAGAGCCTGTGTGGCACGGGGGGATTTTTGAGCTCTTGCACGGTCTAAAGTCTTCAGACTAAATTAAAATTCTCATCAGTTATTCCAAGGGTGGAAGATACTAGCACCCTCTGCCAACACCACTCCTATTAGCATCCGTTAGTGTGGTGCATATTCCAGTCTGGGTGTCCTCACCACCGCTGGAATTGCATCCAAACAGAGGTTGATTATTAATAATTTCCTGACCAGTGTACAGATCCTGCACAGCTCCTGTATGCAGTAAATGCAGTAACAGCGTATTTATTGAGTGCTTCAGTTCATGAGATGTGCAACATCTTGAGTTCTCGTGGCTTTACAAAATCTTTTATCTTCTTTCTACAGCAAAGTTTTTTCTTAATACAAAGATTTATAAAAACATTTACTGAATTGGGTTGACACAAAGATTGCCATGTGATGAGGAAACTTTGGCATTTTGGCCTTTTGTGTTCTGATGCAAGCTTAAGATTGTGCTGTCATCTACAAAAATTACTTTAATTTGTACAGCATTGTTGGAGAAAACTGTAGTTGGAATAAGATTTATTCTTGTTCTCATGCCTTAGAGAAGGAAACAGTAGCTTGGATTTTCATATGAAGCATTTGACTAATTTGAACAAAGACTGCGATAAAATACCATGTGTTTTAAATAATCTGGTTCTTATTGTCCCTTTAAATGGCAGTATGTACATCAAAGCTAAATGTCAATAGATACAATTTTGTGATAATTTCTCCTACTTAGTATTCATGTTCCATGCTGTAACATACAATATCTTTCCTTGTTCCTTGTAGGTCCTTAACCCCCAACAGCATAATAGCTAACATCAAAAAACTGCTGACCTGAAAGATTAAATACTTCCATGTTCGTTCTTAAGACTGCATAATGGCACACTGGTCTTGAGTTAATATAGAGATTAGATGGATTTATTTAATTGTTTATGCTTCTTATTCAGGTTTACTGAATTTTTATGAACTGGCTTCTGCTAGATTGCCATATTATAAAAAATTACATATTGCTGATGTATCTCTATATAAATCTATTGTTGAAACCCACTTAATAGCTCAAACCCACATAAACACTTAAAGCACTGATCCACAGCTCCCAGGACCGAAAATGAAAGTATTTGTGCTTGGAGAACAAAAAGAAAACAGGCTCTGTAGCTGGTAGATGGAAATACGTCTTCTCTATGGAACAGGAGTAGGTTGGGCATCTGGCAAACATGAGGAAACAGCTAGATAAGTAAACAAAGTAAGGACAGCAAATAATAAGACTCTTACAACATTTTGCTTAAATCTCTGTCATTTTTTGATCATGAGATACAGCTTCTTGCTTTCGTAGAGTGTTTTTTCAATTGTTGCTACCTATCTTCTTCTCCGAGTTGGTGTGTAACAGTGCTCTGGTGGGATGCATGCGTCTTTTGACGTAAACAGTTTGTAACAAATATTAAGATGACCAAACACTAGTCTATTCTGTATATTTTAGGCAGCCTTTAAAATGCTGATGTTTTGGAAGAAGGCTGTGAGCCCTTTGTGAGGGGACATACACTCACCCCAAACTCACACCATTGTTTAGTTTCATTTAAATGGAATACCAGTATATAGCTTGAAAAGGCAAGTACAGTGCTTGTGTTCTTGCTCGTCTCTACAATTTCAGGAAGAACTCTCAGTGTTCTGGGTAGACCCCACCTACATAACACTGTGCCAGAGCACTTGTTTACCAAAGCATGTTTGTTCACCCCAGCCCGTATTTGCAATTCTAGTAGAACGTGCTGTAGCTGGGATTCAGGGGGCTGAATTAAGAAACATCCATACAGAATTACTACTTGGAGAACTTTTTTCTTTTCTACTTAGCTTAGCTTTGGTATAGCTTCCTGCACAAACTGCTCAGGTCTCCTGCAAACTCAGATACTTGACCTGTTTTATAGAACTGTATTTATAAACTGAATTCCAAGGAGTTTTTGTGAAGAGCAAAATGCAGGCCTTACAGTACTGTCAGTACTTACACTTTACGAGCTGTACTGGATAACTTCAGCTTCACAGTGTTTAACAGTGCAGTAATTTGTAACTGTGTTGTATGCATGTCTGCTGAAACTAGTCCCAGAATGTGTTAGCATATACCAATAAACTGTGTATTTGATAGCACATATGTTGCTGTAAATCTATAAGACAGCCAGCTATCTTTGTCCTTTCATTATATGTGTATTCACCCTTAAAGAACCTGGTGGTGAAGCCAAGTCCAATGAACTTATTTTTCCTTATGTTCTTGGAACCCATGTAAATCTTCCATGCTTCCATGGAAGCAGGTGGAGGTGGCTTGAGGCGTTATGTACACTGTTCATCTCTAAGATAACTTTAAACTGTGGTAAACTAGGCTATCGGGAGCTTAGCATTAGTGCTATTATTCTGCTCCTGGTAGTTGAACTAGTTTGTAGAGAACTAGTTTATGGAGATTTTGCCTGGGTTCTTGCTCCAGACTGCATGCTTGCAGTGAGTGAGGGTAGGTGTAAGGCACAAAAAAAGAGATCTGGGCAATGAGTACTGGCGTATGTCCATGTGCCCCCAGTTAGTGGTTCTTATCCCACCAACATGGCTTGTAGCTGGATGTCATCTCCAGGTGGAACCCTGCCAGCTACTGCTTGGATAAGTGAACAGGATGCAAACATCAGGGATTGGGTCAGAAGTGAGCTTTGTTGGACAGTTCATGTGCACTTCACCGTTAACTTCAAATGCCTTGCAAAAGTAATTTTTAGAAACTAATCTTACATTGTTTGCTTTGTAACAAAAGGCATTGTTCAATTTGCTCTAACTGAAAAAAAACCCTACTCCAAAATGATTGATACAGCAATAATAATACATTTTGATGTATGCATGAGGGAAATAAAGAACTTGAGGAGGATGAAGTGAGAGAAATAGAGATGCATGTATTGAAAATGCAGATGTGATAATTCACTGTCTGATACTGCTTTTTTATCTTGAAATTCTACCGTGCATTTATGCAGTTTCTTCCAAAAATTGCTTGCCTATTTCAAATGACCCAGGAGGGCAGTTAGTTACAACACAGTATTGTACAAAAGGAATTCGTTTTCCTAAATATGTTTATGAAAACATACAGAGGCCTCAACAAATCAAAAAATGTAAACAAACAGAACTCTTAAAGGAAAAAAGGATAACTCATGGCCTTACATGTCTTCATGTTTTCAATTTGTTTTCCAACTTCTTTTAAAAGCCCATATAATGCTTGTGGCAGTAAATTGGTTTGTGTGTGTGTGTTCTCTAATATTTGTTTATTTAGTTAAAATGCGAAACTGGTTATGGTATGGTATCAAGCTGATGAGGAATGTCTGTGCTATGTCTAAGGTAGTACATACAGCTTTGCTACTGGAATGAATAATTGGGGTTTCCTTCCCACCACCACTCAGCCCATTATGCCCCATTTGCTACCTCCAGATCTTCATGCACATCAAGTACTTGCCTGTAATGAGGTGATGGCCAGGTCCACAGTTTGTCCATAGATGTTGCTTGAAACAGGTTCTTTCTCATTGCAAAACACTGTATGTGATATAACCAAATATGAAGTGTATGAAGTACAGCCAGAAATCCCTGGCTTCGAAGACAGGAGCTCAGATATAGCAATCCCTACATCTCGGGAAAGAAAACCCTTTGAAGAAGAGTAAAATGAAGCTGTGGCTGCCCAGTCCCTGGCAGTGTTCAAGGCCAGGATGGACAGGGTTTTGAGCAACCTGGTCTAGTGGAAGGAGTCCCTGTCCATGACAGGGGGCTGGAACTGAATGATCTTTAAGGTCCCTTCCAACCCAAACCATGCTATGATTCTATGAAAATCAGGGATGTGAAAGTGGCCTTTGTGAGAGGAAAGGGAAGCATTCCTGGGCAAAGTCTTTGATACTGTGTGAAGAATGAGGGCTGTGCTTGGACCAAGATGGGATCTGTAAAACCTGCCATAAATCTAATGTTCCCAGATGTGTCTCTTCTCTTCTGCCTGGAGGTGGTACCAGGACAGAACCCAAACTGTTTGCATTTGTTTTGGAGCTCTGGATACTCAGTAGACAAGTAAGAGTCACTGTTCAGGCCAGACTGTAGACATTAAGAAGTTCCATATAGGTCTGCTGAACATTCAGACTGCAGATACTGCTTCTGGGAAGGACCAGGTATATGTGCTGTAAGCACTGACCAATGCAAATGTCAACATACTTAAGACAAAGGTGCCATCGAACTCAGTGGGACTTTCCCATGTAATTGAGAGTATTTTATTTGCTACTTACTACAGTTGCTCTTGCCCAGAGAAACAGTCAGCTGTTGACTTCATCATCCCAGCGTGTAAATACACCGCTGAATAGACTGAAAGCTGAATGTATTTTTAACAAAAAACATAATTGCTCTGAAGAACACTGGCAGGGAATCTTCACTCCAAGCTACACAGCAACATACTTGTCATACATGTTACTCTAGGTAGGGATAAACTCACCTTTTTCATCATTTACCTTTATCTCTTTTTCCTTAATTCCTTGTAACACTGATGCTTTTGGCACAGTGCTTGCTTGTGTGCTAGCGTTCATCTTTAGTATATGCTTCAATTGATTTAAACCAGTTTTCTTCTTAGCTTCTGTGAAGAATTTCTTTGATGTGGTGCTGCTGTCATTCTTTTGGTTCATGTTATGCATACTCTGTGATGTTTGTGAAATTATGCCATTTATTACAGTTTTTCTATAGTTTTTCATTATTTTGGCCTGTGGTGTTTGCTGTGCTAAATATGAGTCCATGTAGTGTTGCAGATCCTGGTTTTGATCTTCCCCAGCCTTTGTGCTCCAAGACATTCTTCTTGTAATACATGGATTGTCTTCTTTGTGTCTGGAGTGCTGGAAAACTGTCAGTTCACTGTGAATGTTGTTAAGGGTTGGGAAGCCTCATTTTACTTGCTAAGTTCTTATGATTTGTCAAGAGATTATACTGAATCTTTCAGTCATACTTGTTTAGGTGGCTTGTAGTAGTTTTGGGTGGGTTGGTTGGTTTGTTTAGGAGAAGGGGTTTAAGTATATGTTTGCAATGAATTGGTCTTTCAAGTATTCATTTAATTCCTTCAAATTGAAAGACTGTCTCTGTAATCTGGAGACATTTTGTAGTTGATGTAGCATACAAAAAGAAGTACAGAAAAAAAAAAACCCAAAACATTTCCCCTGTGCAGCTCATATAAAACTGAACCATTATTCAGACTTCTCTAATAAGCACAGGCACACAACTATGAAAATGAGTTAAATGAAAGCTATTAATATGCATATGTGCATGAAGTGTTACAAAACCAGTTTTGGTAGAGAACGGTTACCTGGTGACGCTTGCACGTGCACTGTGAGGTGTTAATCTTGTCCAGCTGGCATTTCTTCCACAGTTTTAACCCTCAGGCTTCCAGCTAGATCACTTTCCCACTGAGTGTTTTCTCTTATTTGATTTTGTCCTAGGTAGCCCATGCTTTAAGGTAACCTCATGCATCTGCGGAGTTTACCAGAAGACTGTTTTCTCCAGTACATGATTCTTGGGTGGTGTCATGCTTTGCAGCGCTGAACGCCTGGTCCCAGCTGGCCCATTCTCAAGCCTCTTCAAAGTCCTGTTCATAAGCAGGCAGTGGGATATTAACATAGATTAATTACCCTCCAAGCAAGAGGCTGGGAAGCAGTGTGAAAGTAATTGATAGAAAAGGGTGAGTGAATATCTGTCTTCATACGTTTTATGGGGTCTTTGTGACTGCTAGAATCCCAGATATTAGACAGTATTTGCCCTGAGTTGTGGTGGCCGCATCATTGTGAGGCCCATCCATTGCAGCCTGAGGCTTTCCAGAGGGTGATGTCTTCAGACTGCTCAGTTATGTGTAGGTGGATACAACCTGCCTGGAGCTGGGTTCTTTGATTAAAACAATTGGCACATGCAAAGTTAACTACAATGACCATCAGTTGTTTCCTGAGTGAAGTCTTAAGTTTAGGGGTTTATAGGCTAAATTCTAACAATAATTACTTTAAAAGATCACTTCCGGTCTATTGCAGTGTCACGTTAATGCCTTTTGGAGGACTTTAAACCGACATGCGTGTGGTTTAACTGAAGTTTCTGGTATGTGAGATACTGTCACAGAAGAGTTAGTTGCTGATTCCAAACACCATCTCATCCTAGTGTCCAAACCTGATGACTCCATTGATGGTCTCTTATGGGGTGAGGAGGTTGTGTTGTCCCTAATTGTGAGGAGTAGGATAGAAAAAGCTTGGTAGGCCAAGATAGTCTTTGAAGATGCAGGAACTGAAACGGAAAGCTGTGGTGTTGTGGTATTTGAAGCTGGTAGTGAGGTAATGATTTCAAGGTCTTACTCAATTGACCCACAGTGTTTTAGCAGTAACTAAAAATATTGGACTACACTTGTCAAGTGGTTTGGGCTGTGCTTGTTGTGTGAATACTTTTATATATATTATGAAATATCACATAACATACATACGGAACTGTGTTCACCAGCAAAGCCCCTGGCTATGTTTAAACAAAGTCATTTGCATTCCTGCTTGTCCTTGTCTTGCAATGTATTTTATCCTGTGTTTTTGTCTGTATAGTTCTCTTGCTATTGTAAAATTAGACTTATTATCTTTGATCAGGGACAAGGTTTTCATAGTAATTTAAGGACATTTCCAGTAAAACCAGAATCTAATTGTTCAGATTGTTGCTACCTGCTCATACTGAAATTGGAGAAACATGTTAAAGGTACCATGCATTTCTGTGACATCTTGCATTTGCAGTGGGTTGAGATGGGTCCTTCATTTCTCTTTCTTCTTTTGCACCCCCACCATGCAGTCACTGGTATTCTTCAGCAAACACTTTAAATATTTGGGATGACAGCACAGTACATGGATTTGTAACATTCTTTAGAAGCGAAGTACTGCAAAGCAGTGGAAGAGAGAGTCTTTGTGTGTATTACTTGCCCGGGAAACATAAATGGGGAATGCAAGGGAGTTTCTGGATACAAAAATGTCAGAGCAAATGCTGACCTTTAACTTCTGTTAAAAGGCAAGTTGAGTTCCATGTGTTTCTGTGTGTGCTGTGCAGTTAAACCACCAGGTATCCACCTCCACATTAGAACATTATCCTTTAAAAGCTCATCAAACAGATCTGTAAATTAGGATTTATTTTTTTAGAACCTTAACAGTGTTTTGCACAGTAGGATGCGCTAGGCAAATTAACATGCTGGGGAATTCAGTCAGGCAAGTATCAATTTAAGGATAGGTACCATGCTGCTGCCCTCTGATTACTTAAGATTGCGCACAGCTCCAGAACAGCAAGAGGAACTGCATAAAATTAACCATTTGACAGCCCAGTCTTTGAGGAGTTTTTAACTGTGAGAAAGGACAAATAGCCACTCTTTGGTAGGAAGTTTAGGATTTAGACTGTGTGGCCAGGTAGACAAGAGTTAAATCATTCTTAGGCCAAGGTCATCACCTCGGGTTTTCTAGGTTGAGGTCCTTCTACTAACTGTAAATGAGCCCAGTGGCTCCATTGAGCTCATCTACTGACAAGTGAATGATTAACTGAAAACTATCAGCTAGACAGAACATGAACACTGCAAAACAACTGTAAAGTAAACAGCTCTTGAATACAGATTACCTGATTAAATTATTTGCCAGTAAGTTCTTCTGACTGAAGTTCAAAAGCGTTCTGCTCTGGGCTTCACAAGAAGTGCTAACGAGGTTTCCTTAAAACCTCTCTGTGAATGTAAGGCAAATACCTTGCCCAATCTGAACAAGCAAGAGAAGGCTGTTGCTACCGTGCAGTGTCTGGATCTAGCAGTGCCTACCCAAAAATACAAAACTCCAAAATCATGAGAGGGCAGGTTAGGGTGGGAAAATTCTTCATGTCTTCCTGTGTGGGCTGTACTGAAATGGAAGCTTATGATGCAGTTGGTTTGTAGCCTGTGTGTTTTCAGTTACAACATGCTAATTCAAACACTGACATATTCTCCGGTTTGTTCTGGGAGAGTGTTTCGATGAGTGTAGGTGCCTGACTCGAGTGAGGAACACTTACGCAGCAGGAGCGTTCAGAAACAGGATCTCCTGAATTACTGCTCGCCAGATACTTGCCAATACCTGTGACTGTTGAAATAAGCATCATCATGTCTCGTCAGGCCCTAATGCAAGTCTTGTGAAGACATGCTTGTAGAACATGGGGCTTCTCCATAATCAGTATTTCCTGTTGAAAACCTGTGGGGTTTTGCAGGCACTTGGGTGTTACATCAGTTGAGACAGTGGAATGGTACAGCATCTTTACCCAGCAGTGGAAAACCTGAGAATCATTTCAGGTATTTATATGGAGGAAGATAAAATGGCATAGACTTTTACCTCATCCTGAGCATTACCGTTTGTATTAGATACTGTTTAAAGACCATAGCAGACCCTCAATAAACACAAGGTTTTAACTCACTGGGTGCTGTGGCCTGCTCTGTTAAACTGCATCCATGCTCCCTCCTGGCTGCCCTGCACTTCTAGATCTAGTTGGAAGTGGAAGTGATACTGCTGTTGAAAGACCTTTTTCTTCTGGAACTTGTGTAACTGTTTTATGGCGTCAGTCTGCTCAGGAAAAACTTACCAAGTTACACTTTGTTTTAAGAGGGCTGGTTGCATTTTAACTGGGGTATTGAAACTTACCTTCCCATTTCAGAGCATGCAGAAACACTGCCCTAAAGAGTGGTAGGCATTATACAAACCCCTCTAATTTTTCTGCTAATGCTAATTCCTTACACACATACAGAAAAAGGGGAGAGCTTTCATTACAGCAGCTGGTTGGTTTAGTGGCAGCCTTGCCGGTGGGTTGCAGGCACCCCTGAACGCACCAAGGAGTTAAAACTGAAGGCCCGTTTGTGGGCAGGGTTTTGTTTTGGGTGTTTTTCAGACTATTTTTACCGGAGTGGCAGCTTGGCCGCGGCTGCGCTGCTGATTTTTCCAGCGTTTCTGTGGGGAGCCGCCCAGCAGCAGCGGGAGCATCTCCCAGGGGCCGCGGGGCGGAATTGAAAACTCATGTTAAAGGAAACTTAAAACTTTTCATTACAAGGGAGGTGTGTGTAGGGGGGATAACCTCGCCTTCCGGCCTCGGCCAACAGCCCTGGGCAGCAGGGTGCCCGTGCCCCGCTGTGAGCCCTGGGGCGGTGGGCGGAGGGCCGGGCCACAGCCTGGCGCCGCGGGGGCGGCCGCGGCCGGGCGCTGGCCCCGCGGGCGCGTCCGTGAGTGGGCCGGGCCGCGTTTGTTCGCTTCCACCGGCCACTGTGGGGCTTGGACCCGCGCCCGCTGCCCACCCTCCCCACCGGAGGAGTTAACCGGGGGTTAAAGGTTGGCTCCTCTTGCCCGCCCTCCGGAGCTACGGCCGCACGTGCGGGGTGCGTGAGCGGGCAGGCGGAGGGAGGGAGCGGGCAGGCAGCCGTTGGGGAGGCGCGGGGGCCCACCGGGCGCGCTCCCCGCGGTGGCGGCCCCGCTCCCGGCACTCTCTCGGCCTCCTCGGTGGAGCCGCCTCTCGCTTTTCCGCCAGTGGGGCCGCGTGTGCGTTCGTCGGCGGGGTTCCGGACGCAGGGCAGATGGCTGTGCCTCGGAGCGGGAGGCGGCGGCGGTGGTAGCTGCAGCAGCGCGGCGCCGCCGGACCGGGAATGTGAGAGACTGGTAACTTCCTAGAGCTGAGGGAGCCGAGGCGCGGTTCTTGGGGTGGCGGTGAGCAGCGTAGGGCCGCTCCCCAGCCGCGCCCAGGGCAGCGGAGTCGGTGGCCTCGCTTGCGAGGAGGTAGGTGTGAGTGCCGTGTGGTGTGGTGGCCGCGCTGTTCTGGTAGTCGCTGGGCGAAGGGCATGCCCCGGGTGTTACCTGCACGGCGTTTACTCCTCTCTCTGCGGGTGGTTCGCAGGCAGTATGTAGCCGGTGTTTTGGAAGAGTGCAGCGAACCTAAGGGAGAATACTGCTTAGGTCGTGTCCTGAGAAAGTAAAACTTTTTAGGCAGTGCTGTCTTGCAGGGATTCAGGTACCATTGAGGAATATAACTGTGTAGAGGTTAATCAAAAAGCAGTTGTAACACGTTAAGGATGAAGCAGTTCTGGCAGCTCGTCTTTCTTAATATTTGCGTGAATTTTCGTCCTCTAGCAGCTCTTAAAGCTGTAACTGCCCTGCTTCTGCATGTGCAGTAGTTGTGCATATGGAACGTTAATTTCTTAATCCCCTTTAAACTTAAGATAACGTTTTTGTGCTGGCAGTGCATTTCGTTTCAAGACAGTAAGGTCACTTGAATGCCGTTATGGTTCTTCCAGTTACTTGGCATTGAAGGTTCCTGTGAAAATCACTTGCTGCAGCACTCTTGTAGCGAAGTTGGGTTTGTTATATGTTATATATAACTCTTTTCAAACATAGTCCTAAATTCTGTTTATAGACTCATGTAGAATGATTCTGTACTCTTAAAGACTGTTGTGACTCTATTTTGTGTTCTTTAAGTGTTGGTGGTGTTTCAGTGTGGATGTCTAAACACGGTTCTGATTTTTTTGTTTGTATTTTGTTTGAATCTTCATGTGTGCGTCAGTCTTTAACGATAAAAAAGGAGGGTGTGTATGGAGGAGTGTTTTTTCTGAAGGTATTAAGATTCTTTAGATTTCAGGGAAAAGTGGTGTTAGCTTTTTGAAAGCATTTTGGAAAGTTCACTGTTAATGTTGTAAAGGCAGTCTCCGTCTATGGTATTTCTAATAAAGCTAGAAAACTGACCTATTTCTTAAAAGGTATTTTGACATACTAGTTTAGGTCAGAAATACAGCGTTCTCAACTTGCACATGTCAGTGAGAATTGCTGGTTGTTTTAATCCCCTTGACAACTTGAAAGCTGGAAAAGTAGGTACTAGTGGTTATGTGATGATGATGAATTGTGGTACAGTTGCTTTCCAACCGTGATTCCCACCTTTGATTGTAAGTTACAGCCTTGCCAAATCTGGCCTTATTGCACCAAATTCTGTTCTACATGCATAAACAACTGTGCCCTGAATCCTTACAGAATTGAAACACCTTCTTACTCTCTCTGCAGCACTGAAGTAGGTGAGAGGTCAGTGTATGCTCTTACCTGCAGGAGTTTGT
Source organism: Psittacula echo (assembly GCF_963264785.1). Lineage (NCBI taxonomy): Eukaryota > Metazoa > Chordata > Aves > Psittaciformes > Psittacidae > Psittacula > Psittacula echo. The sequence continues at coordinate 125,074,682 of NC_137737.1, forward strand.
AAACTGTCCTTGAAGAATGAACATGAAATACTAGCTGTGGTTGCACTGAGGTAATGTGAGGAATCGAGTGGCAGTGAACTGGGCATGCAATTTGGATATTGCTAAGGGCTCTCTTACTTGCCTTTTATATTCCAACATTTAAGTTGTTGCCTTTTCATTATCCAGCAGCTTTGTGGTTCTAGGCAGTGTGAATTCTGTAAAGCACAGACTTCAGAAGTGTGTTTTCTGGATTGTGAGCTATAGCTTGGACTTACATACTTCTTTATTTTAAAATCCAAAAATACCCTCTTGTACAGATTTTACCCTTTTGCCAGTTATAGTACACAAAATCCAGTAGCTTAGTCCATGTTTGATGCATTAGAGTAACATCAGTCTTAAATATATCAGAACACTCCTTTGTTTATGTAGCGAGACAGAGGGAGGATAGTTGGTAACTTCCGTTGAAGGTCATGTAAGAAAATGGGCAGTATATGTGTAAATGAAATCTGGTGTTCTCTCGTTTAGTTTTCACCAAAGGGCAAAACGAGGCTGGGATTATTTGCTTTGTGTTTACTGAAGCCTGACTGCCCTCTTATGTAGGGCTGACCATGCTGCAAGTGGCTGGTATCAGCTGTTTGTAAGACCTCTCGAAAGTCATTTCACAGTGCTTTTCATCTCTGCATCCTTACGCATCAAAATTTGAATGTAATTGGACCTGGTGTGTAGGAAGGCTGAGGAAGCATGCCAGGAAATGTGCAGGTAGCAAGTTTAATGCAAACTTAATTTTTTTTTCTCCATGTGCTCTGCTGTTTGTGTAAGTCATACTGTCTGAGGCACACAGTAACCTTTCCAGATAAGTATGGACAAAGGCTAAAGATGAAATTATGATGGGCCTGTGTTCAGGATTGAAAGACAGCTGCTTCCTATTGGCAGTGTTTGTTCTTTAGACCCATTTTATTACTTGGGGGTTTGCTTACCACAGCAAAGAACCTGTGTTCTGTCATGTAATACACATGAATGCAAATAGAGCCGGTCCAAGCCACAAATCCTGTTATGTGCCAGTTAGAGTAATTTACTGAAGCTTATTCTGGGAGGTGGGGCAGAAGGGATGCTCTTGGGTGCAGTTGAATCGTGGGAAGGAAATGTTTGCATGACTTGTCCAAAGTAAGTTTGATAGAGACCAAAAAAAAAAGGAATTACTCATTTCTTTCTGTTCCTAGAGTTTTCACTTTACCTGCTGTCATTTTCTACAAGTAGAAAGAATCAGTTGACTGGGACTTTGCCCACACTGCTGCACAGTAGTGGTTTGCTTTCCAGAGTGGTGCTACTAGAGATTTTTAAAAATGCAAGGTAGTGGGTGGGTGTGTAAACAGGGAGCCAGTGGCTGAAATCTCAATTCTCCTCAGACTGTAGTTAGAAGGGAGTGTGGAGATGAGCCAAAGATTGGCCAGAGCATTTTGGTTTTTCTTAAAATGGACTATTTCTAGAGGTCTATGCTGGTGTTCAGTGTTCTTGTATTAAGTGTCGTAAGTACATGGCCTGTGTGAAACCTCTGTTCTTCAGAACCTAGTTATTCAACAGCTTCTGGCCATCCATCTCTTTTACAGATTAGTCCCTGGCTCTCCTAATTAAGTATTTCTGTTGTGTTGGATTCTGAATATCTTGTCTCCTATTTTCTGTGTATCAGATGCTTGTTTGGTAACAAGAGAGTGGGATACTCTATTTCACCATACAGAGGTTGAGAAAAAGTTGCTTTTCTGGGCTTTCTCAAAGATTGTGTAATGTCCAGTCGTAGTGGAGTCATTATCAGGATATTTGTGGAGAAGACTGAGGAAATGATGAAAAGTATGCCAAAGATGATACTTTCTCTAAAGTAAGAGGAAATAAAGTTTTGAGAGAACAATAGGATGGTCTCCTGTATTTTGCTTTCTGTTTCTTTATATGCAGGTCTTCCATAATTGGAATAATGTTCAGGTGGGATTTTTAGCAGCTGTTTATACTGGTGACTCAGTCCTAGAGTAAGTCTTTCAACGCAGATGATTAGTGTATAGGGAAATGCCTGTTCTGTTGCACTGGGGTGCGTATGGGTCCTGGTGATTCTTCCAGGCATGTTTGCAGGGAGACTCTTTTTGAGTTTTTGACTGTTCTTGTCTCTCCTTCCCTTGTGTTACTCAGAGTCAGAATGAGTATGATAGCTGATTTGCACTGGCCTCAGAGGTATTTAAGGCAATTTGGCTACAGCTGGAGAGGCAGCTGGTGAGAACACAGCTTCCTGATCTAGTTTTGAACATTCTTGGCAGAGATTGACACGTAAGCACCCAGAGCAAGGGTCTTCGTTATACAATTGTATAATCTTCAGGCCATTACAATTTAAAAAAGAAAAGAAAATTTCAGTACAGAATAAAACAATCTGATTAAACTTCAGAAACCTTTTCAAGGTTTTAGCCTAGTTTATGTAGAAAGGACTGAAAGGAGGTTGCCACATATCCCTAAACTACACAATGTCTGCCTGTTGCATGTAGCTATTGCAGAGTTGCACAGAATATTTTGCCTTCGGGCATTCAGAAAATTATTCATTTGTGGGTATAGTAGATCTGTGTAAGGTCTTACAGTGTCAGGGTCCTGTTATTGCTGTGCTCTTATGGCAGAGGCAAGGGTCAGCGTGAAATTTGACATTGCTGTGGCTTCCTGCAGGAAACAGTGAAAATACTGGTCGCTTTTTGACAGCCGCCATGGAGAGAATGGACAATGTAGCAGTTGACAGGCTTGAAACTGTTCCAGAAGGATGCGTAACTTTTGTTCTCCTCTAAAGCAGTTGTTTGTGCTTTCCCCTTTTCCAGGCCTAGATACTGCAGTAACTTAAAAGTTACAGCTGTTTCTGAGCAGCACTGATCTCTGTGTTACCCTGTCTTCATGCTCTCTCAGTAGTGCCCAAGTATGATTTGAGGGGATTTATTTTGCTACCTGTTTTCTAAAGTTCCTTCTCCTATCCGAGTGTTACCAAAGTTGAAGCCAAGGGCTATTTGTTTTTAGTTAGAGGAAAAGCTTATAACCAGAGGCAGAGATTTCTCAGCTGACAAGTGTCAGTTTAATTCGCTCCTGTCTGGCAACCCTCAAGACACTGCAGTTTGTGCTTTTGATGCTGTGGCTGAAAATATGTCTCTACGGTTTGCTGTCTGTTATTACTTCACACAGTAAACCATTGCTCCTAAACTACAGCACAATAAAGACTTAGGCAAATCTATCCCCATTTCTACAGTCAGACCTACAGTTCAGAAGATATAAGAAGCTCTCAAGAGCTGATATGCTTGTGGCAAATAGAAATTGAAAGAAAGGTCTGGTGCTCTGGAGTTTAGTGGCAAACTGGAGGTGTATTTCTTCCAAGTTTGTTGGGTTAGCGTAGTGTTGGTGATGCAAGCACAGCTCAAAGGAGATGCCTTGGGGAAAGAAAATACCACAGACAGTGGCCTTCGAGGCAGCTTAAAGAAAGAAATGTGAATGTTGCAGTTTCAGCTTCTTGGCTGATTTATTGTACTTCTTCTCCCCTGTAAGATGAATAAACTCTTCCTGAATTAATCTGGGTGACACTTCCTCCTTTTGTTTTCTGTAGATCTTCAGATCTGGATTAAAGCTTAGTCTTCCAAGGGATATTCTTTGGACTGCATCATTTAATCCATACTATTCCTGTACTGGTTTTTAAAATTATGACCCTAAGAATAAAAAATGAAGTACAGCCTATATTGTGAGAATGAGTGCAAGCGTATTAGGAACCTTTGTAGTGAATGTCACTTTACAAGAGGAGAAAGACAGTTAGTGATACTACTCAGGGAACACCTAATCTGTTTTGAAGCTTTACTTGTTTTTCTGTGATGAGCAGGAAGACAGATAAAACACAGGGATTTGTGCTCAGTTGCTGGTGCTGGACCCGAAATGAGTAAAGGTTGACATAAGTGCTTAGTAAAGTCTAAGCTTAGTGAAACACTTACAGAAGTAGTGCCTATTTACTGTCTTAGTGGACCTTTTATGATGGAGAAGATCACAGTTAACCTTTAGATCTTAATTTGAGTGTCTGGCAGTGGGTCTTAATCCCATGCCAGTATAAAAATGTGGAAAATTGGAAGTGTGCCTTGTTGTGATAAAGCTTTAAACATTGTTTGCCAAAGGAAAAGAGAAACCAATTTGAAACTTAAGGTTTGGAACTTAACTGGCTTTGAGCTGTATTATAGTCAAATAAAGGTGTGGGAGTGGAGAGTTTAACTCTGTTCAACCTTATAGTTACCTAATCAGTGAAGTAGGGAACAATCAAATTGAAGTAAATGCAGATGTAACTAAAAGTAATTCTCTGAACATGGTGCAGTATGGATGATCTAGTATTTAGCTGTGATTACAGTGAGTTCAAACACTCTGTTTTATTTAAAGTCACCAGATTTTTGAAAATTAATTATTTTTAATGGCCACAGGAGGAATAACAACATGAAGTTTGAGCCAGAGACACAATCTGACAGGAAAAATAGTCAGTTGACTGACCAAGACTAGTTGGGTATCAAGAACAAATCTTTTCACTGTATTCCAGGGGCTTTGGCCTTCGTGCCAATGTAAATATGGGTGTCTCTCTAACAGCAGAATTACATTGGATTAGCCTGTGCTTTTTGGAAATTTATGATATGAAATATACAGTTCAGTTTTATACTTCCCTGTTTTAAGAAAACAGGGAGTTAAATGTTGATCTGGGCACTCCTTTCCTCTGGGTGTTTTGAAGAGAACTGAGGTCTTCTCTTTCTAAAAACTTTTCTCATGTTTGTAACTTAGTCAGACACAGAAGTGTTCCAAAAACTGGGCTGCACTCACTGAAACATTTCAGATGGCCGTGCATGTCTGAACAGAGGGTTGCAGCTATGTAGTATTAGCTTTGGCTGCTCTTAGGCAGTGCTGAAGTTCCTGTTGTTTGCACTGGCGTCCAGTAAACAATTTGCTAGTGCTCAAGGCAGGTGTGTAGCTCAGTGGGTGAAGGGGCATCTAGTCAGTACTGAGCTCTCTGCCTTTTAGATGACTTTGTCTTCTCACTTGTGCCTTTTTCAAGTTCTGCAAGGAAGATGACCTTACTGTTCTGCCAAACCTGGAGTATGGCAAGTATGGGGGAAGAGAGGGCAGAGCAGGTAAATACTCAGGCAGACACATGGTGCTACTGTGTCCCTCTCTAAAATTCACGTGAAAAAAAGATATTTTCTCATGTTGTCTTTCATCTCTGATGTGATAATTAAATATACCCGGCGTGTTCTGACAAATCTGAAATTCCCCCTGGTACAGGCTTCTGCAGTTGAAAACCTTTGTTTTTGAAGTAAAATGTTCTGAATGTATGTGTTCGTGACTCTTCTCAGAGGTCTGATACCAGGTTGTCATCTTTAATTGGTTTTGTGTTGGATCTTTGTTCCTTCAGAGTATTGTCTGTAGTAGGCCCAAATCGGTTTCTAGTATGTCTGCACAACTCAGTGATTTTTTTTTTTTCTTTTTTTTGGGGGGAGAGGAAGGATTCACTTCTCTCTGCAGAGAATGTGAATTATTTCAGTGAAACAACAAAGGACCACAAGCATGAAACTGTTTGCAAACTAATCATGATTATGACCGTATATGTGCATATTAGAGTGCATTTCCTGCCAGGAAAAGTTCTTGTCATGCAGGTTTTAGCACTGTGAGTTGAGTGTTCCTGTACTTAACTTTCCTTTTATTTTCTCTTTAAGATTACATGATGGAATTCACATTTTCTCAAGAAAAGCTGTGTATCTTGGATCAATACCGTTGAAGATACCTTCTGATTACAACACCTGAAGCAAGGTCCTGTAACATTCATCAGAAAAACATATACAATGGATCACAAAGAAAGCTGCCCAAGTGTTAGTATTCCGAGCTCTGATGAACACAGGGAGAAGAAAAAAAGATTTACTGTAAGTATGGAAGTGTGGAAGCGCTGTAGGTGAATGCAGTTTGTGGAAATCTGTTCACTTGCTCTTATGAGTACTGGTCATAGTCCAGAGTGAGAAGTTGTGAATGTTTTACAGTGTTGCCTTCTGCAAAAAGAATATGGCTTTATAAATTTCTGGTGGTTTTATCCCCAAGGGGCAGCATTTTCTCATATATAAGTGTCCAGCTGCAGGGATAACATTTTGGTACCAAATCAGATTAAAATTTGGTGTCCTATGTGATTTTTCATGTGCTTTGGGTTGGTTTCTGTTTGTTGGTGGTGTTTGGTTTGTTGTTGTTTTAATGGCCATTTTTTTCACAGATACCCTATTATACTTTTGTGTGTGTGTAAAAAAAAAAACAAAAACAAAAAAACCCCAAACAAACCAAAAAACCAACCAAACAAAAAAACCCAACAAATTTTTGAAAGGCCTTTTTTCTGCCTTCCTTCCTGTTTTCTGATTGTAAGTTTTTTCCTGTCCTATTCTCATTTCCACTCCTTGTCATTCCCCTCCCTCTTCCTTTTTTTTTGCCTCCCAAAATGACTTGCTTTCTGGAAGTAAAGTCTTCCCATTCTGTGGGGAAACTCTTTGCATTGCATGCTGAAAAATAAGGTACTGTGGCATGGATTTTTCTTTTGCTTATGTTTATGTTGGGATATAAATACAGCATCAGTACTTCTTTTAAAAAGCTCAAACTGTTTCATTGCTGTTGTGCAACTTCCTCTAAGCTTTCTTTTTTTCCTTCTTTTTTGAGTGAATTAGTCACTCTTCAGATGTGGAATGCAAACACCCTTACACTGAGCTGCTGTCTGAAGAATGCAACACACCAAAGATTTAGTTTGAGATGTATATCTGCCCTTCCTCTTCACCTCCATTCCTCATTGAAGAATAATGCTGTTTGCTTTTACAAGATGTAATTTGGGGAAGGAGTGTGCTGGTAAAGGGAACAAGCAAAAGAGCTTTGGAGCTCTTTTTTGCATACAGGTGAAACTCAAATGAGGAGGAAAAATGCCATGGAAGTCTAAACTTGAGCTAAACAGGTTTGCTGTATTGCCTGCCTCGCTGCTGGCAGTTCTGTTAAAAATGTGCCAGTGCCGTACATTTTTGGTACATACTAGTGTTGTCATTTCCAGGTCGTTTTACTTAGAGATCTGTGTGACAACCTTGAAAGCTTAAAGGCACATTCTTTGAGTGTACTTTCTTGCTACAAGCAAGAGTAGGAAACATGATGAATTGGGAGTTGAGGGTTGGAAAACGGAATTGAACCCAGCTTGCACTGTGTGGTGAGGTATGCTTTGTCTTGATACCTTCTGCTTTTTACATTAGGGTATAATTAGCAGCTTGACTAGAGCCGCTTTTCACAACCATGCTTTTGAGTAGTATCACATATATTCTAGGATTTGATAACAGAAGTGAGGGTCATACTAAACTTCATGGTAGGAACTGTGAATTCCAGCATGTGCCTGTCACTGATTTTACTGTGTTTCCCCTGTTGTAGGTGGAGCCCGTCAGTACCGCTTTTGGCAAGGGAGGGATGTAGAAAATAAGTCAAGCTTCTCAATTTTGTCTTTGGAAGTGAACTCTTCATTGCTCCTGAGCCTTTTCATAACCTTTTATTGAATATTTTATTTGTTTTTCTTAAATAATGCACACTTTCGATACATTTACTACCAGTGTTTTTTTTTTCTTGACAAATCATTTCATGTTTGAAGGTTTTGGGTGTTCTGGCTCCTTTTTGCTTCCACTTGATTTGTAGTAACTAGCCCCTGTGTGTATCCACTCTAGTTCACTGTCCTGCCTTTTTCTGAAGATTCAGTATTCACTTTCCTCATAAAAAGACCAAAATCCTTGCTTGATTTGGGCCATATCCAGGCATATTAATTGTTGTGCTGCCCTTGCTGCATAGTGGGTCATTCTTTTGTCTGTCTTGTCAAATAGCATTGTTTTGGATTTCTTGCTTTTATCACTGTGCTGTTTGATGTCTGAGGCTTAATTTTCTCTTCTGCCCTGTTCTCATTTCCCCTCACTCCCATCATACGCAGGCTTATTAACAAATCTCTTTCAAGGGTGCTGTTGTCTGATTAAATCTGGAAACTGTCTCAGACCTGTAATGTATAACACTAATCCCCAGCCTCATGGAAATTGTGGAGTTGGGGGGTTTTTTTGGTGGTGTATTTTTGTGTTTTCATCTTTTTGGCTGTTGTTGACACTTTAATAGTTCCCTTACTTTTTCATGCTTGCCCTCTTGAAATTGGAAAACAGCCTGCCTTTTTTCTTATGTTTGTTCTATACAAGCTGAATGTTTAATCCAGAAACATGAGCTACCTAAACAGAATTGAAGCCTTTTGATTTCAGTGACTTCTTTTGTGAAGAGATCAATCAGATCCAGAAATAGCTGGACCCTCTCCTGTCTATACCTGGGAAGGTAGTTTAATGGAGATGATTGTGGTGGTGATGTTTTCAGAAATTCTGTCTGGTTTTCTTCCTTTTCCCTTTCTCAAAGCTTTGTGTTATTTATCCGCATGTTATAATGTATGGATGCATCTTATCTATGTTTTAAGAGTTTTCTCATACTAGTTTTGATTTAGGAGTAATCAGATGTAAAAACATTGTTATCTAAGTAAGGCTAGATCCTTCCTGGCTGCCTTTCTGGAAACCAACATTGCACGTCTCTCTCAGTCATTACATAGGTGGAGCTGAGAGTAGTAATACAGCCCAGAGATGTTACATTTTTGGGTTTTACCAAATTCTTTGTAGGTATCATGTATGTTCTTACCATTTAGTGCTTCCCTAACTGTTGAACTTGGAGATTCTCCTTTGTTGGGTATGCAAGAGCTTTGGTGATGCTGTGAACTCGATGACATTGTGTTTCTTTTATGCTCTGCCGTACAAAAAAACGTTGACACTGTTGTTGTCCTACAGCTGTTCTACAGCTAGCTGCACTGAGAACAAAACTGTTTTGAGGTTGCCAAGGAGGTGGATTATCATCTTGTATCTCAAGTTAAAGTTATGCTTGCCTGTGCACTTTGAAGTCTATGCATTTTGCCCTGCTAATTTAAGAAGTCCATGAACTGCTTCTTAAACTTGTTGGCATTGGTCTGCCATGAAGTCATGGGGAGTGAATATGTTGGTGTTTGAACATTATTTGCAGGACTTGATTGCTGTCTAGATAGCTGAACTAGGCATCTAGTTCAGAAGGACAGTACTTAAGTCTTTGCAGTGGAAGCTTTTATTCTTTCCAGTATAGCGAGGCTCTAGAAGGTGCGTAGCTATGTTTTCTGCTAATGCTTGTTGAGCAGTGGAAGAGGAAGCTAGTTTTCAAAGAAAAGTCTCATCACTATCGTACTGAATGCTTCTGTTTAGCCCCCTCTGTTCTCCAGGGGAGATTGAGGGCAACTTATTTGAGCAGTTAACACAACATGAATGCAAATCTCAGGCTAAGGAACCGACAGTGGTGGTTTCCACTTCCACTGGGAGTTAAAAAGAGAGAGATAAGCTGCTGTTGCAGGACGGAAGGGAGACCGGGATATTGGTCATGTTATCTGCATCAGGAATTAGCAGCCTTCTGCAATTACTTTCTTGCTGTGTCCATCCTCTTCCCAGGAGGAATAGCCAGGTTCCTTCTGTAAGTACAGGAATGTGGAGAAGGGAGGTCAGCTTGCATAAGACACAGGAGCAGCCTGCTGGACACTAAGCTATCAACCAGATTTATGAAGCTAGGGACTGACAACCTGGAGTCAACTGACAAACTGGAGTCCTCTGCTGTGATAAGATTTGATTGGCCAAGCTGTGCAGCAGATTCCAGAAATTCCTCCTTTGATCCCAGTGCTTTGTGTGGTGTGATCTGACCTGTGCTATGTTTCAGCCACAGCACTGTTTTCCCCTCGAACAATTGTGTCATCTGCCAGGATCCTGACTATTAATACATATTCAAGATGTTGCAAGGAACAGTTACCTTTATAACTGCCTTCCATATGTGCTTTCTCTTTGTTTTGGTGAAGGCAATCGTCAGTGTTTAAATGCTTTACTTCCTTTAATATTAGTCTTTGTTATGAATTATCAGATTGTTAACAAATTTCCTAGCAAATCTTTATAGACTGCTATGGCCAGGTGTTCTTGCTGGGTATGAGCTAATTTATGAAACTCTATTACATCAGCTTTAGTGTTAGTTTTTGCTTACCTGGTGTTATAAAAATAAATCTGTAAAATCCCAGACTCTTCCAGTTGTTCTAATCATTTGTGTTGATGTCTGTGTGACTTAGCTATAAGAAATGTATGGCTCAACAAGTATGCTTACACGTTACATTTAACGACCTTCCCTGATTTCCACCACAGGACTAAACCTGGTGGGTTTTGTTCAACTTTGTTGTTGCCAATAACTTTATCTTTGTTACTACAGGTTTACAAAGTGTTGGTGTCAGTTGGCAGAAATGAGTGGTTTGTCCTCAGACGGTATGCAGAGTTTGATAAACTGTACAATACGGTAAGCAAAAGGCAAGCTATGAAATCATGCCAGAATAGCACAGAGTAACATTTGTTTGCAGTGTTATGGTTTGAGTTAATTCCCTTTTGAAGAATTTGAGTCAACATTTGATAACCATAGGAGCCTGTTGAAAGAAAATGACAGGGTGGGTTTTTTAAACTTTGGTTTGTTTGAATTTCAAACTCAAAATCCACTTATTTGTTGCTTTTTTTAAAAATTGTTGCTTGGGATCATAGTGTAATGAAAGAAACCTCCAAATTTAGTTTGTCGAAACATCTGAAATGTGCATTTGTTCGTGATGGTAAAAAGCACTGCAAAACTTAAACCATCAAGATAAATGAATCTATTAAATAAGTGGTTTACTTTGAAGTACTGAAAGCAGTGAACAAATCCTTGTTTTTTAATATAAACTGTTCCTGTCTGCAGTAGGAATAGTTACAATAGCCAAGTTTTGTGGCAGTGGTCTCAATGAAATAGGGACTGTCCATCAAATAAGTATGGGTTTATTGAGTTCATTGCTACAAGGGGATTTTGCTCCTTTTACATAGTGGGCAAGTGGGGCAATGACTTGCTCAAATGTGTAGTCCATGATGTGTCCTGTATCCCTAGTTGTCTCCAGTTTTTCATGTTTAGAGGCCACACCTTTTGCCTCTTGCAAAAAAGAGAAATGATTCCTTTGTGATCCCCACAAGAAAAGATTACCAACTGCTTATCTGTGCCTCCTTTTCCCTTCTGTTGCTCCTACGGGAAGTAGTCAGGCTTTTCTCTCTTCTGCTTCACTGTACATGGATTTATACGTGACATTGGTATACAAATACAGGCAGTGAGCTTGGAGTTGTCTTACCAGCTCTGAGCTGAAGTCAGCCTTAATGCACCATGGTATGCTTTGCCTGCATCTTTTGCAAGTGATGTGAAAACAAAGTATCCCTTTTTCTGTACCTGTAGGGTAAATGTTGGTGATCCTGTTCCTTTGCCACATTCTCTTGCCATTCAGATCACTGTTGCTCTGGGGAAGCTTGTTCAGCACTGGGCTTTCTAATGTGTGTGGGGACGGAGGTCCTGGAGAAGCATAACCAGAAGGACGCTGAGTCCAGTTTCTGTTCTGTATAATTCATATAGTACACCAAGAAGAACTTGTGCTGCTAACTGGAGGAGATACTTATGTTTCTAAGGAGAGGAGAATTGCTAGCTACTCTATTAAAAAACTACTTTCTTAAAGAGAATGAGGGTAAGATTGCTCCTCTGAGCTCTTGAAGATGAAGCAAATGTAATCAAGGCTTGGCAAATGTCGGGGTTTTTTTGCATAAATTCAGTGCTGTTGTATACAATCTTCTGGTCAGTTTACCAAGTGTAGATTATAATCAAATTATCAAATGCATCGTTGTAAAACAGACTGTTCATCTATTTACAGTTTTAGCTTAGGGGTAGACAACTTGTGTTTTCTAGAGCTTTAAGAATGTTATTTGAGCAAAACCCAGAGGCCTGTACCCCCAGCCCATCTTAAACCTCATGTATACACTTCTATGCAAGAAAAAAAAAACAAAAAACAAACCTGAGAGAGAGAGACTCGAGGAAGGAAGTAAAGAGGAGAATAAAACCAACATTGAAATTCTAACCTGTGTGTTTTAATCTGGGGCAAGTGGAAAATCTTTTCAGCGATGTTGCAGGAGATAGCTGCAATAATCCGTAGCCTTCTAAAGTGTGATGGCCTTTGAATTTAAAAGGGTATGAGTGGTGCAAGCAAGCTAAGTGCAGATTGGGTTTGTTTGTTTATGCTCTTTTTACAAGTGTATGAGTAGAGAAGATGACAGAGAGGAGCAGAATTACTAATAATCAGATGTTCACAAACTGTTCATCAGAAAACAAAGAAAAATGCAATTGTTTCTATCGATATTTAAGCACACTCCAATTGTATGTGTTTTGTTTTCAGCTAAAGAAGCAATTTCCCACCATGAACCTGAAGATTCCAGCTAAAAGAATATTTGGAGACAATTTTGATCCTGGTAAGTTATCATCAGGTTACTCATTTTGTCTTTTTTCTTTTTAAGATGAAAATTGATCTATTCCAGCCTACAAGAAGCTATCTTAGATGAGCTTTACACCAGTCTTCAAAACAGTGACTAAACCAGAGTTAGTCATGCCCCAGTCAAGAACAGGAACCAGTGTAGGAAGGTATTCTGCTTGTGATTGTGAGCAAAGCATTGCTTAGTGACCCCAGACCGCTCTTGCGCTGAGGGCTATAGCTCCTCCCAGCCCTCCTGTATTCACTGTTCTGAACTTTCAAGGTGTAATCTTTGTTCTGTAAAAGCAAAAGCCAAACTCCAGACTCTTCTAAACATAAGCCTAGCAAATTTTAACTTCCTTTGTGTGACTTTCCCTGCCCTCTCTGAAAAGTGAAATAACTGAAGGATTTATCTTTGAATGCTTTTGAACTCTCTATATCTAAATGTGCTTCCTTGTACAGTTTAGATGAAAATGAACCTCTTCCTGTTGTTGTTCCACTTAGAGAATCCTGTTTGATGTTCACACGATGTGATCCAGTTAACAGTGATAGGTCCCAAGTAAACTTGCTCTGTCCACATCAAAATACTCATTTGAAATCACTTCTAAAATGCACTGAATTAACCTAGGTGGCACCACTGATGAATAAATAAAAAGGCAAATGGGAAAGCCAAGGCTTTGCTCTGTGTTTATACTCTTCATTCAGGGTATTTTTCCTTAAGAGTGTTCTTGACAGTGATTGGGAATCTCCCACCCTCTCCTGGCTTGCTAATGTGGTCAGACCAAGTTTGTAGTTTCACATCCTCCTGCACCTATTTCAGGCATTTAATTTTCTCCTTTGCTGAAGAACAAATAGATCCAAAGGTGTTGAACTCTTGCAGTGTGTTCTTTTGGGGTTTTTAGAGTTCTTTCAAACAAACAAATTTTTGGCAGTTACTGTTAATCATCTAGATCCTGACACAAAACTCCTTTTTATTTTTTATTAAAATAATCAAATGCAAGTATCCAAGCTCTGATGGCCTCTTTTGATGAACATGTGACTGGTTGCCAAAACTTCTACATGGATTTTGTCTAAAGGGATTTCTTGCTTTGATTTCTGTCCTTTTCTCTGACCTTGAGGCTTTCAGAACCGGCTGAAGACCTAGTAGCGTGGTGCAGTCTGGGCTGCTGTACAGCCAAATGTACAGGTGGATTTACTGGAATCACATTTAGGAAACTGCAGTTTAAATGGCGGGGAAAGAACCGAAAACTTTATTAAAACTATATATGTAAAACAAAGTCCTCAGACTTGTTTTAAATTTCTGTGAACTATGCTGAAATCCTTGAAGCATGAGAAACTGAATAATTCTTAAGATGTTTCTTGCTGGGGGGCAGGGTGGAGATGGAGCCATGATGCTCTGTTAAATAATTATCTTAACACTAATTTAGTGAAGCTTTGATGTAGTGTTTCTGCTGGCTTCTGAAATGGCACTTATTTTACAAATGTTGAAAAGGTATTTTACCTCTGTCAGTCCATGCTTGTACTGTTGTCAGTCCATGGATTGCACTATTGCCTTGGAGCGCAGTAGAGAGAAATTTCCATATCCCTCTTCCCAAAGTTTACCAAAAATGCTGTTATAACATAGGTTGTCATCTAAATGCTTCATTTTTATTGTCACTAAGGTTATTTCAAAATTAATCTGGGTTTAATGTCAGAAGTAGGGCAGAGGGAACCCATTGAAACCAGTCAGAATACAGAACTAGAAAATGACAATACATTTGAGCTGACTTGATGCAGGTGTTTTATTTTCAACAATGTGGGTAGCTCTGTAGCCTTAAAGTGACTGATGGTACCATACATCCACCATACTGAAACTGCTGATGTTGGTGACTCCCATAACATCTTTATGCAGGTTTACCTTCCTGCTTGATGTCAGTAATTTGGGATTAGTAAATGCCTGAACAAGGACTGAGGGATTATATCCCTGGAACAATATAAACATTTTTTTGGTAGTATTTGAAATACAGCTTTTAATTAAAATTGAATTTTCATTTAAAATTTTAACAGTGGTCAGCAATTTATATATGACAGAGTTACCTCAGCAGTTAACACATGAATAAAATAGGCTTTTTCCATACAACTTGTTGTTGACATGAATAATGAAAGACAAGATTATCCTGTTTTGCACTTTATTTCATGTTAAAGAGTTTTAAATCCCTTGTGTATATTTCCATATCGCTAAAAGAAAGTTATGTATCTTAAGCTTTAGATGAGGGTGGAGATGCTGAGGATTGCTTTTTTAATATCAGAGATTATGTCCAAGACAGAAAATAAAGCATTTTATTTAGTTACTTTTAATGGTTCCATCTGAGTTCCCACTGGCAGGATGAGCTGTGCAACTTTCCCACTGCCATATATATATTATGGAAATGTGCTGCTTGGTGGGACTGTTCTTGTAAAAACTTGATTTGTGCAGCTGATGCCAGGTTTTGCCTGTGGTTTGTGGGTTTTGAATAGAATCGGGTCCTGAAGGGCTCACCAACACAACGAAGGCTGCACAGGTTAGCCTACTGTGCTTACAAGCTGTTCTCGAAGCACTTCAGTACAGTTCTAATCCAACTGGCTGTCTGCATTTTCTAGTAGTGTTGCAGAGAAACTGAAATTTGTTCTTTCGCCTCAGTTGAATGTGTTAAGCTTGTGATTTTTCACATGTAGAACCAATCCTTTTCTGAACCAGTCATGAAGCAGACTCTTTTTTTAACTGCTGTTTAAGTCCTAAAAACCCCCTACGTTTGAAAATGAAGTCTTTTTCATAAGCTGACCGATCATTCTAATAAATCTGTCTTACTTTTTTTTTTTTCCTCCAGATTTTATTAAACAGAGAAGAGCAGGACTGAACGAATTCATTCAGAATTTAGTTAGACAGCCAGAGCTATGCAACCAGTAAGTAGTTTCATTTCTGTTTTATAAGGACTGTATAAAATATGTGAGGTGTCAATACCAAGTTGTAAAATAAGTTATCTGGTTAAAAGTATGTAATTTTCATGTTCGGTGCTCTTAAATAAAATAAACAAACTTTACTATGGCTTGAGGAACAGTATAAAAATGTTTTTGTTTTCTGAAAACTGATCTACAAATAACCTGGGAGACAGTTAATGGATCTTAATTCAAGGGGAGCAGATTCCACTGTAAACCTTGTTGCTGTAGGGCAGGTGTTTGTTTTGCTCCTGGCTGTCCTGTTTAACAACTCTTCCTGTCACTTGCTATTAAGTTGCTGTAAGTCACTGCCTGAACTTTTTTGTTAGAGGAGTGTTTATGTGTGTGCTCCAGAACTTGTAAGCATTTTAACAAAGTAGCTTAATCAGCTTGCTTAGGCAGTTGGCAGTAACCAAGCTGCCTGTCTAAAGCAAATGAATAAGCTTGCACATAAATTGTTCCTTGAGAAGAATTGCAGGTGTGTTAAACTTCATCAGTGTCCTGCTGATGAGTAAGATGGTAGAGTTGGTTCCAGTTAAATCTGAAGGATAGCACCTCCGTGTGCAAGTTTATCTGGGGGCTAAACTGCACTTTCTTTTTCATTTAAATCTATACCTAATAAATTTAAACTAAATCTGTGCAGCTTTCTGTGTTGCTTGAACTGGTAAAATAATAAAGCCCTATGTTTGGCTTTAGTGTTGAATAAATGTCTGTAACACTTTGTTTAATCAGCCTATGTGTACAACCTGTTAAACTGCCTGTTTCCCACAGGAAAGAAAAGAACCCTTGAACAGTATTGCTGCAGTGTGCAGTCAGAGTATTTTTTTTTTTCCAATAAATGAACTATTTAAATGTCCTATTAACACAAAATATGTATTTTCTTTCTTTTTTGGAAGAAAGGAACATTTTATATCTTTCCCTGTGATAAGTGGAAAAAATTTTGAAGCCAAGTCGTTATGGTGGAATAGTTTTCCACTAGAACAAATACTGTGAGGTTTGTGGTCACCGTGATGTTCTTGGAGAAGATGAGAAAGCACTTTAAAATAATTGATTATTGAAAGCTAATCTGTTTTGTTACATTAGGAAAGGACACTGGTTTTATTTATCACAATCCCCTTCCCTGTTTGGTTGTCAGTATGTCCAAATAGTTTGTTTCAAAACCTGGTGTATTTGTTCTCCATAGGTAAAATGGTACAATGTTTCTGTGCACATCACAAAATTGTATACTTAAAAAAAGAAGCCAAACCTCAAATTCACTTTGCTGTTTTAAATTTTGTGAGCTTTCAAAATTGTTTTACATTCAAATGTATCTGTAGCTCAGTCGATATTCTTTAACTTTGCACTTTGCCTGTTTGATCCGTTAAAACTAACTTAAACCAGTATTAAGGAGTGGGTCTTATAAAGTGTTTTGGTGTTGTTGAAAGTGTTTTCAATAAAAAGCTTATTAGACATAGTTATACAATAAAAACAAAATAGAGACTGAATTTGTCTTTTTTTAAATGTGCTAGAAGCTGCTCAAGGAATATGTGGTGACTGAGTCTTCACATATAGTCAGCATCCTTACTTTCTTAGACTGTTTTGCTTTAATGTGCTAATTAAATTTGATATTAGCAGAAATTACTTACGTAAAGTTAATAATGTCCAAGGAAGGCATAGGGGGATATGCATTTTCACACAACTTCAAGGAAGCCCACCTTCCATTAGGTCTTTTAAGCGTTAAAACCAGTATCAGGATGTCATTTTTAACTCTTGCCTAGGAAAACTTTCACTAAAAGCCAGAAGATGATTGGTGGTGATGTCCTCATTTCTGGATGCGAAGGCACCTGAACATCTGACTTGAAAAGCACAAATGTCAGATTCAGTGTGTCCAAGATTGTAATGTTTATATTATTCTCTGAACCTTACAGCACTGTTTCAGGGAGAGGGGTGGGGTTGTTTGTTGTGGGTTTTTTTCTCTCCTTCAGTGGACTTGGTTCTTGGGTCCAGCATGTTTGTGAGATATTGTATTGAAGCCAAACCTTTCTGCCCAGTAATAAAACCAACAAAAACCTAAAAAAGTGTTAGAGATATTAGAGAGACCCTGTGGCAGTTGATGAGGATTTTCCTGCAATCACTGTCAGGTGGAATACGGGGCAGGATGGATCAGAGCACTGGAACAGGTTGCCCAGGGGGGTTGTGGAGTCTCCTATGTTGGAGATATTCAAGGCCCGGCTGGAAAAGTTCCTGTGTGATGTACTGTAGGTTACCCTGCTCTTGCAAGGGTGTTGGACTAGATGATCTTTTGAGGTCTCTTCCAACCCTTGGGATTCTGTGATTGGCTTAGACCTAATTGGGAATTTAGAGGACTAGCTTCAAGTGGCATTTACCCAGCTAATTGTATTTGACAGAGAACTTGCTCTTGTGGATAGAAAGCAGATGCAGAAGGGATAGAGATCTGATAATGTGCTCCTCTTGCTGAGTGATGTCTTGACTAGGAGCTGGGAGTTCATTACTTGTGAGCATTGTGAGGCTTCTTAAATCACTGAGCAACTATTTAAATTGGGCTGCTAGCCCCCTCAAAGGTAGGTCTTCACTGGAAAATTAATGAATATAATTGTGAGAACACTTCCAAGGAAAATCTGTTTGAATCCAAATGTATAATAGAGGATGCATTATAGATGTAACATAGTTATTTTTAAACAGTCCAAAGCAGTGTCTTAATGAAAATGAGAACATTTGCATAACACTTGAAGAACTCAAGGATGACAATACCCTGCCATCTCTGTGAGGAAATGAGTTATCAGCTCTTTAAGTGAGAAGCGGGGGTCTGTGTTTGTTCCCTAGAAGAAAATCAGTGGCTGGATTTTTCTGGTTTCTGAATCTGAACCCCTGGATTGTATGATCTTGCAGTCCGCGGTGGGGAAAGCAAGCCTTGCATTTACATTGGTTGTGCTCTTTTAAAATGTTAACTGTACGTTATGGCTTTTTGAGTCTTTGCTTTCTGTAAAAAAGATAGCAGTGTTTTGCTGGGCACCAGTAGTTAAAAAAAAAAAAGTGTGTCTTAAATGTTCTGTCACTGGCAGTTAACTTTACCATTTTGCTGAAAAATCTGTGTGACTTCTGGGGCTTGTTCATACTTCTGTGTGTCCAAAATTTTTTGTGTGGCTTCGTATGTTTCTTCAGGAAAGCCAATGGAGAACTACTGTTGCAGAAGGAACTGCATTTAGGTGGAGCTTGACATTCATTCATGATCTCAAAGAAAATCCATAAACTAAATTTATCCAGTCATAAAAATCCAAACAAAATTGACTTTTGCTGGTAGTATATGTACAATGTATATTGAGCATCCCTTTTAAACTGTTTTCTTGATCCTTTTAATTTCCTGTGAGGTTATTTTAGAAATAGTTCCAGTGTATTTTAAAATGCATTGAGTTAATATATGTGAGCGATTACAGCATACAAGTCCTATGAGTCTATATAGCATGTATTAGCATGCTGCAATCTGGGCTAGGAAATTAAACTTTTTCTTTTAATCACCACTTTTTTTGCAGTGCTTTTAAAACTGCGAATGTGAATGATGTAACATTGATCAGTTATACTCCTGGCTGCCATGCACTGTGGAGATTGAATAGTCTGCAACTGTACAGCAGCCTTTTACTGTCAATGTATTTTTCTACTTTTATTTTTTTTTTTCCTGCTGTGAATTCAGTCCTGGACAAAGTTACTATAGTAACTATTTGAGCTGTATTACAACATGCTCTATTAAATCAGCCATTTGTCCAGAATAATTAATGCTGAAAGGTAATTAAGATCTGGTTCTGTTGTTCTGTCTAGTGAAAAGTGCTAACCATAACTCTTTATTCTTGATTTTATGATATCCAAGGACTCTGAAACTTAAATTGCTGCGTTGTGAGCCAGTATTGCTACAATATTCAAACCACAGCAATTTTTGTCTTCCGTGACTCAGAATATAGGAGAGGCCCTGAAATAGATCAGAATTTGGAGTTCATATAAGATGGGAAGAATTAAGCTGAAATGATAGTGGAAAATTATGCGTACAGCCTTGTTCTTGAAACCTGAAAGGCTGAAGATAACAAACAGCTTTCAAGTGGGGTTTAAGAATATAGAATGTGGGCAATGGAGACTGGGAACCTCAGATAGTATAGGACATTAGTTGGGTTCAGTAACAAGTAGTGCTAATATGATACACAGGAGCTGGGGATATGTCAGAAATGGTTTGTCTGTTACTGCTGATCATCACTTTACAGAAGTGTGGAGGGTGAAATGGATTGAAAATAGCAAAGCAAGTATATCTGTTTCTTACATGTAAAATAGAGTAGTTTTATATACTAGGGATAAGATAAAAGAGCAGCTGTATAGTAAGCTAGTGCTTTTCTTTTACTGAATGTCTCATGCAGAGTTTCCTATGAGTGACTGCCCCAAGACATTCTCAAAGAACTTAATCTCTGAAATTTAGGTAAGATTTCCTCCTTGATAAGCAGGCTACATTTTAGTGAACTGATGGAACTTGATAGATTCAGTAATCTCTTCAGGGGGTATATAGCCTATATGTGATATCCATTTGTTTAGGCATTAATTTTGCCTCACTTGTAGTACATTATGTTTTACTCACTGTGTAGTGGTTAAGAAAGACATTACATTCCTTTGAATTACTGTTGAGTAAGCTTTGCTTACTGGAAGCGGGTTCTCATAATTCTTTCACTTTCCCTACCTTCTCCCAGTCCTCCTCCCCTGGCCCCCACCAAGGCAGCAGCTAGAAACCAATGCTGAAGTTTGAAAGGCATCTCCTTAAGTACTGTGAGAAGCCTGTAGTCTCTCTTGCTGGTTCCGGAAGGATAGTGTTTGTATGCTGCAGCTGACGGGAAGGATTTCCTGATGTCATCTTGTCAGTGCCCAGCCAGAATGCATTCTGAATACAGGGTCAGCATCTTCCACTTGAAAGTGAATGGGGACAGGAATGTAACGACCATGTATCTCTGTCTGGGATGCAAACTATGCATTTCATTCTATATGATGTTGGACTATTTCATTGACTTTGGAAAACTACAAATGGTTTTAAACTCCTCAGTTTCTTGAAAGACAGCTGGTTTCCTGGTGGTTGCTTGCCAGTTAGAAGTCATGCTTTCTTCTAACAATTACCTTTTAGTGCTGTTCTGCATAGTATTTCCTTATGAAGTCTTCACATACGTATACTTTAATGTGTCTGGGTTTTGCAAGGGAAAAATTTTATGTGCTGTATGCAACACATTCAGCAGTTGAATTATGTTGCTATAAAAGCATTTATTATACACAGTCCTTAATTGCCAGAACTTAATTGCAAAACTTTGTGATGAGTAACTCCTCTGTATGCTGCTGTTTAATCCAATGCTTCCTATGGTTATGGCTGAAAGTCATGCAGATTAGCACTGTGTTAATGAAGTTAACTATGTTTCTAGCCCAGATGTCAGAGCATTTCTTCAGATGGATAACCCAAAACACCAGTCAGATCCATCTGAAGATGAAGACGAAAGGAGCAGTCGGAAGGTAACAACAGAACAGTCTTCTAAATTTTAGCTATTTGAGAGCAATTTTAGGTGTATTATATACTGAAAATTACTAGTTGGTTTCACAGTAGGTCTCCTCCGTGCTCTTTTAAACAAATGTGTTCTACTTTGGGGTGTAAGATATTCTTCTGTCATACGTGGACCACAGAGAAGGGGTATAAGATATTGTGAGTTTTGTCGTGCTTCTTCGCTACTTGTTGTATGGGTTGAAGAAACACAGCTTTAGTCATAGCTTAGCTGTCACAGCTTTTGCAATCTCTTCAAAGATTCTTGCTAAGAATAATATCTGGCAAGGAGCAGGGGAGATTAAATGTTTTGTCTTTTTGTTTGCTTGGGTGTGTTGGGTTTTTTTTAAGAGGGGGAGAAAAATAATTCAGGGGAAAGAATACAGTCTTCCTAAAAGTCACTCGGGAGCAAGGATGGGTTGGATTTCATTTCACATATAACACTGTGGGATGTCTGACACCTCTCTTGTCACAAAAGCCACTATGTGGCTAGGTGGACTCCTTGGAAGTTAGTCTACAGTCTCTAGAAACAGTGCTGTTTGAGAGAAGGAGTACTTTTAGGAATATTTTAGGCCGTATTTAAGCTTGTTTTCTCCATGGCTTCTTGACATACAGATGTAATCTTAGTACTTTTCTTATTCAGCCTTCTTTAAAGGTGTAAAAGTTGTCATTTTGGTTTGTGATCAGATATTTCCTGAAAGTTCCACTTCCAAAGATGCCAGTCTTTGCTGCTTTTTTTGTTTTTTTCTGTAAGTGCTTGACAGCACTGTGAGCACACAGCAAAAATCTAATTTAAAGTACCAGTTTCCTCATCCTTTGAAAGGTATTTTAAGTAACATGGAATGATCAAAACCTGCAGTCAGAAATTAATGATGTGTCGTGCCACACCAGATTCCAAAATAGGAAGAGGGCTAATGCAGAGTGTCCTAGACCATACGTTTGATAGAAAAATTCACCTTCCCATAGTTAATGTAAATGACAAAGCTGAAAAATAAGGAACAAAACCAAGCCCTCAGAACAAACAAACAAGTCTTTCATATAGTAGCTTTTTAAAAACTGACCAGTATCATTGTGTGATTGGCTCTTACTGGTGAATAGTAGCACCCAGCACTGTGGTCAGAGAATTCTCTGCTTCTGGAGGAGTACTGGTTTTATGATGCCTATGAGCCAAGCCTGTCTCGAGGTAACTTGTATTTGAATGCAGTATTGTATTTGTAATGTATTTGAATATCCTTTTCTGATAAAGTCCAAAACCACAATGAGAGTACAAATACTCCTTTTTTAAATAAAAATAAAATTGAGAAAAATTACCTAAATGACAGTGGCTTCCTCCTCTGCCTGTAACTTACACATTGTGTCTGGGCGTGTACTGGGTAGGATTCATGTCATCTCTGGAACTGAGTTAACCTTTAATGTCAGGATAGAACAGGTGGGTAATGCTTTTCCTGGGGTGGGGAGAATGCTCACTTTTTGTTCTTTTAAAAACACGGTGTCTTTCATTATTTACTTCTGCATAAACAATGTATGGGGGTTTGAAATCATTTTATTGCTAAGATCTTGGAAAATCTAGAATAAAAGGTAGAAAATACATTCCTGGAGAAAATACAGAAAGGGTTCAGTTCTGGATGAGGAACAAATTGTTTGTTGAAATGATTGTAAGTTTTAATTCCCAATCTTGTTCTCTGTGTCGGATACAGTTATTGTGTGACCTTCATCCTTGAATGTGATGTGCATAGAAATAGTTTGTGACAAGGTGATGATGGCCAGATATTTCAATTTACAAGGTTCTTAGTGTGAATATTACATCTCCTTAACAAGTGTAAAGTATGGATTGAGCAAATTAGTGGAGTGTTTTGAAATTAATATTGGTTTCTAAGATAACTTGGACAAAAATATATTAAAAATCAATCTCTTTGTCTCTCCCACAGAATATCAACTCTACCTCACAGAATATCAACTTGGGACCATCTGGAAATCCTCAGTAGGTTTCAATTCAATTGAATTAAAACATAATTTGATTTAATGGACAATTTTTGTTTCAGTGACATTTATTGAATTTAATTTTAAACCCAGCAAAGTTAGACTAGGTGCAATTGTTAATAGTAATTAAAGGTCTTTGGGCATATGCCTTTATTTGTTAATTTGCTCTGCTCAGGAGGAAGCAAAACACTAACTCCTGTGCTAAATAAGCAACCATTTTTACAATTTTTTTTCTTTTTCACCTTCAGATTTTGTTTGTCTGCTATCCTCCTACTTCAAGATGCTATAGCAAAGATGACCTCTCTGTCTTGAGAGTGGTCCAACAACTGTTAAGAATGTGAACAGTTGCTGAAACAAGTTTGGTTTAATATATGGGAAACCTGGTTACTGCAGTCATAACTTGCTTCTGTGGTGTCTTCTGCAGAGTTTCTGTTCTCAGTTCTGTTTAAATCTGTGCTCAGTTCTGTGCTTTTCTCATCTAGGAGATGACTGCTATTTTGGTTTTGCTTTCGTCACAGATTTGTTCTGGACTAATAGGAGGAAATGCTTAATAGATTGCAGTAAGAAATTAAATCTAAGAGTACTTCTCTTCAGGGGAAATAAATAGAGAGGTGTATGGTGATGTAACTTGTTTTGGAGTTTGAAAACATGGATAATTGTTTTGCTGACAAAAATATATCTGAATTGTACTTAGGAAAAAGGGAATCCTGGGAAAAATGAAAGGAGTGGTGGTGTGGGAAGTGGAAAAACTGGGAGTGAATTATTCCTCAAGACCTCCCTCCTCTTGCTGCAGTTTAAAATGAGGAAGTAATGGATGGAGGGAAGGAAGGGATAAACAAAGAGCATACATAACTAACCTGGTCCCTCCTTCCTTCCCTTTGTAAGCTTGAGCTCTTAGGAAATGAGAAATAAGCTCTAGGAAAAGTCATGGGGAAATGCAGACTTAAAAGTTACAAAGAACTAGACTGTGGAGAATAAAAGAACAGTCTTGCTTCTCCTTCGTAGCTTAACCTTAAACTTAACAAAAGAAACTCAAAGGATGCAACTTGAGCACTTTCCCTGTAAGAAAATGGAATTGCAAAATGAAGAGGAGTCATTGTCTCCCAGTGATGGTCTGCTGAAGTGTGGGTGTTAGGTGGAATGAAGAATAAATGAGGATGCTAACAGAGTGTTGTTCTTGCATTACCACTCAAGTACTACCCTAGATTGCTGGACAGCTATAAAGCTTGTAATTTCCTCTCAGATCACCTGTCTTTGTTCCTAAATATATTTCAGTGCTAAGCCAACAGACTTTGATTTCCTGAAAGTTATTGGGAAAGGCAGCTTTGGCAAGGTGAGTTTTTCTTATTAGTGTCTTATCCTGGTGCAAGGATGCTAGCTGGAATCTTGTGCATAATGACTGTTGGCTAGAGACTTGGCTAGAGGTTTTGGAAGTGGTATCAGTCTAGGGTTGCATATAAACTGTATTATTTGATCCCTCTTGCTGCTTTTTTAAAGCCCTGACATTTCGTAGCTGGTGTGGCAGTTGGCTGCCTCAGTCACTTGTCTGGAGTAGCAAATGGGAGTATTTCCCTTTCTCATTAAGAGAAACAGGGATCCTCTCCCCCAGAGAGGAGGGGAGGTACCACTGTGCTTATGCAGCAGCATGCATTTCCCTTTGTTGGCATGGGCTGTTTTGTCAGACCCCTAATGCAGTGGACCCATGTGAGCAACAGCCCATTGAAAAGTGAATTAATTACTGATACTCTATCAAGATGCAACAGGGAATCTCTTTTGAAGTCTTTGTTTCCAATTTCAAGTTGTTTCTCATTAAATTATTCTTAAAACTCATAAAAACAGCTGAAATTGATAGAGATTCAGCAAGTTATAGAAAATAAATGTTATTCAGTCTTTCATGATACCATTATCAAGGCAGTTTTTTACTGAACTCTGAGCTCACTTTGTTGGTGATTATGTTGGTGGTTGACTGTATTAGAGGCAAAGAAAGTGTATTGTAAAAAACTAGCATGAATACTTCCCAGTTATGCTGAACTTGTGAAATTACTACTAATAGAATGTGAACTGCAGCAGTCACATTTCTTCATTTGGTCTGAATTTCACAGGTTCTTCTTGCAAAACGAAAACTGGATGGGAAATACTATGCTGTCAAAGTGCTGCAGAAAAAAATTGTTCTTAATAGGAAAGAGGTGAAATGTTCTCTCCCCACCTACCTCCCTTTTTCCTTTAGTTACAAAATTATTCCTGTTTACTTACTGATCTTTTACTTCCTTACAGCAAAAACACATTATGGCTGAACGTAATGTGCTTTTGAAAAATGTGAAACACCCATTTTTGGTTGGATTACATTACTCATTCCAAACAACGGAAAAGCTTTACTTTGTCCTGGATTTTGTTAATGGAGGAGAGGTATGTGGTAGTTGTGTTTGGGTTTGAGTCTCTCTTCTAATTCTCTGTGGGAGGGATGGAGTGATCCTTTACAATGGGTGCTCTCTCTCCAAATCCTAATATTATCTGCTATCACTACAGACTTCTGTAGCTATATGGACCCTGTTCCTCTTCTTGTCCAACTCTGTTCCCAAATTTATTTATGATTGTCAAATACAAATACTGTATTTTATATATACTGAAGTTTACCTTTATGAATTAATCTTAATGTTGTTACATTTTTCACCATGTAAATCTGTCTTTTCCTCTTGCGTCTGCATTAGCTGAGATGCCAGTATTTTGAAAGTAGAAGGAAGGAAACTGGCAACTGAATTTACTACATTGGTATTATTGGACCTTTGAGATTATTCTGTAGCTTTGTATTGTCTAATTACTTACTGCCAAATAGCCTTAACCTCAAGATTCTTTTCCTTGAAGCAGCGCCATTAAGTAACTTGAGGAAAACCTTGTGAAAGAAATGGAGGAAGTATATATATGTTTAAATAAGATGTTCTGGAGCAGCTTGTCTTCAGCTAGGGATCTGTTGCTTTCCAAAGTAGCCACTACTTCTAGGAGTGCTCAAGAAACTGATGTATAAACTGGTCGAATAGCCAGTACACATGAGAGGGTATGAAATGTTCATTCCATTCCTTCAAAAGGTTTGAGGGTCTCGTAGACTATTAATACCTGGGCCTATCTAGGAAATTAGTTGTAACTGAAGAAAACATCATAGTGAAAAATGATTGTATGAACAGAACAGAGCTGTGTGTCTTGTCACTTGCTGTGTTTTCAGTTTTGCTAATTTACTGGTGTAAAATGTATATACTTCAGAAGGTCTTACAGGTGCTTAAAGCAGAACAGGAAGGGATAAGACAAGATACTGTTATAGATGATGAAACTCCGGTAGCTGGAAGAGCACAGGGGAAGGGGTAGAATTTATATAGTTTGTTTTGGCATATCTCAAGGCTTCCTATTGTGTTGGTGTGGCTGGATATACACAGAAAAAATGTTAAGTATGCTGAATAAACCAGGATGAGATATGAACTGCATTAGTTCATATTGATGATGGCCTGCCATCAGTACTTATGGTGTTCCTAGAGCTGCTGTTCTGACCCCTTTAAGTGTCAGAGTTGGGACAAGATGGGCCTTTCTCTTGCCTCATGGACTGTCATCTTATTTAAACTGTATTAGCAAGCTCCTGGTGTGCTCTACTCTGAGTTCCTGCCTACAATTTAGTTTGGCATTCTTCCAGGCAAACTAAAATACAGTGCAGAACAGCTTTCAAATTTGAATGAAGTGTTCAGAAAGCTCTGAGGGCTTTTTTCTATTTTTTTCCCAAACTTTGTAGGCGGAAAACAGAAAACTTCTGTTTTCTCAAAATCTTGAGAAGTTGAATGGGTTGTATAGTTTAATCTGTATGATTATGATTAATCTTTGGCTAGACTCCCGTATCTGCTCAAACTGTTGGAAGCCAGACAGCTCTGTGTAGTTTGTGGATTAGCTGTCAGCTTGGAGTATACATCTCCCAAACTGGTGTACATCTAGGTGATTACAAAATACAATTCTCCAAATACTTACATACAAAAATTTGAATGCAAGCATATGCAGAAATGGAAGATTGCTGATCTGACACACCGGGTTATGTCCTGTTAGGAGGCTATCTTGCATCATTGAATCTTGCAACTTTTATTCACAGCCTAGTGGTTTACTGTAGTTCCTTTTAACTAGTCTTGGGTTTAGGGGAATGTCCTTACATGTTTGACTTATCTGTTCATTTCTGAGAAGAAAGGAAGGGAGTAAAGGTATGACAGAGTCATGCAGCAAACCTTATTTCATTTTACTTAAAAAAGTGGACAGCTAAATAATATTATGTTTTATTGTTAAAATTACATGTTATTAACCTGATTTTTTTATAATGTTTTTATTTACTATATGCGTATTTACAGCTGTTCTTTCACTTGCAAAGAGAACGTTCCTTTCCTGAGCACAGAGCCAGATTTTATGCTGCTGAAATAGCCAGTGCACTGGGCTACTTACACTCCATAAATATAGTGTACAGGTAGGTTTCTGAACTGTATCCTTGTCCTGCAGAAGTTCAAAATAGCACAAATTACTGAGTGAAAACCACTGTATGCAGTTATCTTATGGGAAGCTCGAACACAACAGTTTCACCAAAACCTGAAGCTTTCAGCTGAAGAAAGAAACTACTTGCCTCTGACGCTCTTGTGTTAGTGACTGCTGCTTTGAATTAATACGTTTGTTTTGTTTTGTTTTGTTGTAACAGGGATTTAAAACCAGAAAACATTCTCCTAGATTCACTAGTAAGTATACAATATTATTTTGTTTTTCTGTGTTCTCTCACAAAACTGACAGTGTGTATCTACACGTTGAGCAGGTTCTGGTTTTGAAATACCACTCTTTTCTTAAACAGGGTCATGTTGTGTTGACAGACTTTGGACTTTGTAAAGAAGGGATTGCAAGTTCTGATACCACTGCAACTTTCTGTGGGACACCAGAAGTATGTTGACGACTTCCGTGGGTTTTTCGGCTCGTAATTAATGACTGTTAACTATTACTAGTATTTGTGTAACTGGAAGACCAAATACTCTGTACTGTTGGAGGTTTGCATTCTTCTAACAAGCTCTTTCATGAAACCAAACCAAGGACAAGCTTCCTGCAGATGTGTTCTTTGTCCTTTTTACTCCTACTTACTACCCACATCCCCATAACTCATCTCTTCCTTCCTCCCTTTTTTCAACCCCCTTCAAACACTGTTTCCTCCTGTGTCTCCTAACCACTGGCTAGACACAGGACAGTTAGTTTGTGTAACAGCTGGAACAGATTTTCCAGTATGAATCTACCTACTGTATTCTGCCACCGACTTTGTTTATAGGGACTTAATATCTAATATTTAAGTTTATAGGGACTTAATATCTGTCTTGAGCAAATTTTGCATATGCATGGAATTTTTTACTTGCTGGCCAAGTTTATTGAACTCTGTCTTTTTACTGAGAAAACTACACTGGAAAATTTAGAATCTGAAGGTCTTCAACACGCATGAGGGATTCACTGAAATGTCAGTGTTAGTGGCTTTGATAATTTGATAACCATACTTGAAATTACAGCAAAGGCCTTTGAAGGCAGTGGAAGATAAGTGAGGAGTAGTATTTAGCTGAAACATTTGAACTAAAAGGAAATAAGCAGTTGGTAACATATGACAACTAATCCTAGTTATGGTCAGAATAGGAATACGTAAAGCTTGAGTGGTAAATGCGAGCTGAAGCAATATTTGAATATTTTAGAAATCTCAAAGGAGAGTGCACAGAACACAGGTAACTGGATCTGTTTCAGAAAATCTGAGGGGTTTTCCTCATGTTCAGAGGCTTAGTCTTCACACTTACCTTGGACTTACATGAATTGCAACATAAGAGGGTGATAATGCTGTTGCTTTCTATGCATTCTTAAAAATAGCAAGACTAAACATAGCAATTTTGTATTAGTCTTTATAATCCAAGATTTAGATTTGATTCTTTCATAATCCTGCTATAAAAGCATAATTATCTTCTCAGTGTTTCTAAACAGTTGAATGACATGGTCTAAACAGTTGAATGACATGGTGAGTTCCAACACCTAAAAATCCCAAAGGAGGTTGTGAAAGGTTAGCAAAAGCTGAAGTGGTTGATTACAAAATGCTTCAGCTGATTTTTATATTTTTGCGGAGTCATCTATAGACAAATGAGTTACAGGGCACTCACACATGCAGAAAGTTGGAGAAATACTGATCTAATTAAACTGTGAGTTTCAGTCTGTGCCTTGTCTGACAATGCTGTTATCTATTTGTAAATTAAATTTCAGAATGTGGATGCTAGAATGATAGAAGTGAGTATCCTCTTGCTTTGCGAGGTTAGAAATTGTGTGTGCTGTAGATGAGGACTGAGATCATAGAATTACGGAATAGTTAGGGTTGGAAAGGACTTTAAGATCATCAAGTTCCAACCCCCCTGCCATGGGCAGGGACACCTCACACTAAACCATGGCACCCAAGGCCTCATCCAACCTGGCCTTGAACACCGCCAAGGATGGAGCATTCACAGCTTCCCTGGGCAACCCATTCCAGTGCCTCACCACCCTCTCAGTAAAGAATTTCTTCCTTATATCCAATCTAAACTTCCCCGGTTTGTTTTAACCCATTACGCCTTGTCCTATCACTACAGTCCTTGATGAAGAGTCCCTCCCCAGCATCCTTGTGGGCCCCTTTCAGATACTGCAAGGCTGCTATGAGGTCTCCATGCAGCTTCTCTTCTCCAGGCTGAACAGCCCCAACTTCCTCAGCCTATCTTCATACGGAAGGTGCTCCAGTCCCCTGATCATCCTCGTGGCCCTGCTCTGGATTTGCTCCAACAGTTCCATGTTCTTTCTGTGTTGAGGACACCAGAACTGCACACAGTACTCCAAGTGAGGTCTCACAACAGCAGAGTAGAGGGGCAGGATCACCTCCTTCGACCTGCTGGTCACGCTCCTTTTGATGCAGCCCAGGATACAGTTGGCTTTCTGGGCTGCGAGTGCACACTGAAGCCGGCTCACGTTCATTTTCTCATCGACCAACACCCCCAAGTCCTTCTCTGCAGGGCTGCTCTGAGTCTCTTCTCTGCCCAACCTGTAGCTGTGCCTGGGATTGCTCCAACCCAGGTGTAGGACCTTGCACTTGGCATGGTTCAACTTCATAAGGTTGGCATCAGCCCACCTCACCAAGCGTGTCAAGGTCCCTCTGGATGGCATTCCTTCCCTCCACTGTTATCAACCATGTAACTTACTGTTAGCAAACTGGCTGAGGGCGCACTCAATCCCACTGTCCATGTCACCAACAAAGATGTTTAACAGGATCAGTCCCAACACCTATCCCTGAGGGACACCACTCATTACTGGTCTCCAGTCAGACACTGAGCCATTGATCACAACTCTTTGTATGCGGCCATCCAGCCAATTCTTTATCCACCAAGTGGTCCATCTGTCAGATTGATGTCTCTCCAGTTTAGAGACAAGAATGTTGTGTAGCACCTCACAATTCATGCCCTCATTGAGATGGACACTGAAACTTAATATAGGTCATACAATTTTTCAGAAGTGATAGATTTGAGGCAGAATTAGTATCTTCTCCTTTCATGTTTATGTATTGGATGGGGAGCATACAGGAAGCCGCTAGTAGCTAGTGTGCTGAGAGATGTTGCCTCTGCAGCAGTGCAACAACCTGTCAGAAATGTAGAACAAGTTTCATAATAGAGGTGGCAAAGTAGTTTGGCAAAACAATAGTGTGTGGGAAGTATTGTTTCAGTTGGGAAAACAGCTCTCCTGCTTGGTAAATACCCAAATGGTGACAAAGTATTTGCCAGGCTTGTTGAAGGACAAGATAAATACTTAGCAGTCATGCAATTGCTATGAAGCAACTTTTCCTGAATGTGTTTAATGTGATGTGATTAAAACCTAGGTTTTATTCGTGCTACTCTAATGCTCTAAAAGACTTTTTGATTTATTTTTTATTTTAGTATCTTGCACCAGAAGTCATTAAAAAGCAGCCCTATGACAACACAGTAGACTGGTGGTGCCTTGGTGCAGTTCTTTATGAAATGCTTTATGGGCTGGTATGTACTTAATTGGGGGGTTGTGGGGGTGTGGGTGCAGGGGATGCTTCCCTCTCCTCTCCCTTTATGTGAAGTAACCCTGGCATGTTGTTAAAGATGCTAACTTTAAAAATACTGATATAATCCACTTAAATGGATGAATAGGTACTTTTATACTTAGCATGGCACATTTTTCTCTTTTGGATTCTGCATTGCCTCTTGATGTCTAAAATTTTACTTCCCAGTGACCTGCTTGACATGAGCTCAGATGAAGACAAGTGATCAGAGGGACTACTTGAGGGAATGTGAGAGTAAACTGAATCAGCAGTGATAATACCCAATAAAACCCTCCAAAATTATAACTAAACTTTTGCCAAATATTGGAATAAATAAAATTAAAATACTTTTTTTTTTCTTTTCCCACTTGGATCTCCCAGGTTTTCTCGCAGCTTTTCCACTTCTTGCTGCAGCATTAGAATTAAAAAATCTTACTGTGCTGCTTCTACTCACTGATATGTAATTATTCCAGTAACAATCTGTTCTGTTAGTTTTCTGTGTTTCATCTCCCCCTGCTCCAGGACCTTAAATAGGGAGATAAATTTGGGTTCCACTCTCAGGTTCTTTTCAGAGAAGTTCAATGGGAGCTTTGAAACTGGATGGCATCTGTGGCTTCTTACAAGTATGAGAACATGTTAAGAGAAGAGGAGGTGGGTGGAGAAGCTATCAAGCATAAAGGTCTGGCAGTGGTGGTGACTGAATTAGAAGTTAGTGTGTAAGAAGAGGTAGATTTCTTCTTGACTGCTAGCAGTTTTTATTTCTTACAGAATAATTTACTGCATTTGGCTTCAAATTTGTATATGATTTTTATTTTTTAGCCTCCTTTTTACTGCCGTGACGTTGCTGAGATGTACGAGAATATTCTTCATAAACCCCTAGTTTTGCGCCCAGGAATCAGTCTTACAGCCTGGTCTATCTTGGAAGAGCTTTTGGAGAAAGATCGGCAAAGCAGACTTGGAGCAAGAGAAGATTTTGTATGTAATGTCCTAATTTATCAAGCCTTGCTTTGTTTAAAGAGTCATCACCAAATCTATGTGCACAGCACAGGTTTAACAGATAGAGATTGCTCTGTTATGTCTGCCTCTGTTTTCCTACTCTATTTCTTCATTAAAGATGCCAGTGTGGTCAAGCCCTAAAAGCTGTTGGCAATAAGAGAGAAATGGTTGTAATGGGATAGAAATATTTAGAGCTTGGTTGCTGCTGTACCTGCCAGCAAAGGAAACACAATTCCATGTGTAGTAGTCACTAAGGTGTACTAAGGTAGGTTTTACTGCAGTGAAACTGGGAAATAAAAGAAAAGGCTGTTCTCTGATAATGTCAGTTTAACTGTCTACATGAAACACAATCTTCAGATAAAGAGGAACACTAGTAATGTGCAGACAGAAGCTTGGTTTTAGCCTTAAAATCATATCAAACGTTTTCCCAGTGTAACACAAAGACTTTGTTTGCCAAGAAGGTGATGTGAAAAAGTTCAGTGTCTCCAGAACTGCGCAATGAGGAAACATCTAGAAGCAGTTTATCCAGTAATTATGAGATCCTCACAGTCTTCTGTTTGCAGTTTTAACATTAGGTAGCCTGCTGACCTTGTAACAGAGCATTTGGACTATTGTGCTTTCTCACAGCATGGACCAAGCTACAGTTACTGTAGCTGTTTGCCACTTCTTAACTAGTAAGCATACTGCAGAGATGCTGAAGCAACTGCTTCTCAGCCAATGATCTGCTTAACAAGAACTAACAAAACTTTAAGGCAAGAGCAGAGGTACTAACAGAAAATGTGCTTGCTCTGAGGTAGACTTCAGGGTGGTTGATTTTAAGACTTAAAAGCAGAAAATACAGTCTTAAAAAGAAATCAGTTTGCAGAGACAGGCTAACAAATTTTAATGGCTGTTTTACCAACTACAGCCTTTATTGCAAAGTAAACTGTGAATAAACAAACTGATGAAGGACTTCCTTGTGTGCATGCAGTCTGAAGTAGTGTTTACTATGATGCTTGGGATGGATTTCTGAAATATCTAAAATCTTGATTCCTTACTGCAGCTTGAAATTCAAAAGCACCCATTCTTTGAATCTCTCAGCTGGACTGATCTTCTTCAGAAGAAGATTCCACCGCCATTTAATCCTAATGTGGTAAGTACCTGCTTTTAGTTCATAGCTGCCAAAATTCTGCCTTTGAGGTCTCATTTATTTGCAAAGAATGCTTGTTTCAAAATGGTGAAGAATGGAGAACCCCCCCAGTGCCTTTTGAGCAGTCACACTTTTGAGCATTGATACCATCCTTTTTTTACTTAAAACTCAGTTTGATATATCACTGTTTCTTCAGCTCCTTCCTGTCAAAGGACTGTCATTTTTTGTGGGGTCTGAAGACCAAATAAGAAGATAGAATCTTTACTTTTAAGTCTTTCTGAAAGACTGATTTCCTGCTTTTTTGTAGTTATGCAGCCTTGGTTGCAGCTTTTCTTTATCTTCCTATCAGTTTTAAACTGTTGTCAACCTGTGACTGCTTGTCCAAAAGCTGGGGGAGGGAGGGGGGGTACAGTGCTAGGAGGGTGGTACAGTGGAAAGGAAGTCCTTAAAGTCACATCAGAGCATCGCCTTTAGTTGAGTCTACATCTGTTTTGTGAAGAAGCCTCAGATGTCTTCTCTCTTTTTTGTGTGACCCAGTATTACTATGCTTTTGCTCTGAGGTGTGTCACTGATCTATTGTAATAACAGTACCATTGCTGAAATTTTAACATTTAAAGTATTATTGATGGAAAGGAGAGAAATACAATTTGGTGTGGTTTGGGGTTGGTTTTTGGCTTCCTTTTCAGGGGGATGGGGTTAGCTTTTATATCTTCCTAAGTCAGTTAAGACAGACATATTTCTTTGTATTTCCCTGGTTCATCAGATCATAAGGGTGTGTAAGCTTTGGCCTAAACTCCAGTCTAAAAGAAACAATCAGGCTTTTAATAGCTGTTTCCAGGGATGCTGTGGTGTGCTTCCTTAAACTTCCTGTGCATAAACAGGCAAGAACAACATAGCCTCAAGAGTTAAATTTGAAAGCACAAGTTTAAAGCACAGCATTAACGTAACAGCTGATAGATCTCTGTTTTTTAGGTTGGACCAGATGACATTGGGAATTTTGATGCAGTGTTTACAGAAGAAATGGTCCCATACTCTGTCTGTGTTTCTTCAGATTACAACATTGTTAATGCCAGTGTCCTTGAGGCAGATGATGCATTTGTTGGATTTTCTTACGCACCACCCTCTGAAGATATGTTTTCTTAGGAAGCTAGAAGCCATGGTGGTTTGGAAGTCTTGGGGTTGAACTGAAGTGTTATGGACACATTCCAAAATAGCGTAACTAGTGCCTCGTTTTGTATGTAGGTTTGAAACCTATGAACAAACTTTCTCTGCTGTATAGGAGGAATTTGGGCATTTTGGATGGCTTTTTGGGAGGGTTGAATGGTTTGTTCCTGCTGCAGAAAATATTTTTTAAAACCTTTAAAAAGCATTCTCTACATATATTTTAAGCAAAAAACACTGACTGTTCTCCTCAGTCCCTTCCAAGTTTACATTTGAACCTAATCTAAGATTTGGCTGCACAAACAGCAGCAAATTTAGTAAATTTATAAATGCTTTTGTACCTATTTGTGCTTGAATTGTAACTATGCAAATTGTCTTTTGTATATCCTGGTTTAAGAAAGGTAAATGTTTTCCCTGTTATATCAGTTCAAAATATATGTTAGTTTACATGTCAGCACTTAAATTAGGGGTTAATAGAAGTTAAGACCTAGATTCTTAAAGGACTTCTAGAGAATGAAAACTTGGTCATGTAAAACTGGATTGTTGCTCTTGCACCTGCTGAAGTGCTGTTCACTCCACTGGATTATCTAAGGTATTGGGGACAAGTCAAAGCAAGGATGGAACAAATTAACTGGATTGATTTGGTAACATTACTGGTCATGTGTTCTTCTTTCCTCCCTGAGATAAATACGTCTATATTTCAACTACATTAAAAATATTTTTGGTTAAAACTCTGCTTTTCCAAAGATCTAATATGCAATAATCACTATTACTTTGAAAGGCTGTTTTGCTTTGACCTTTCGGGGGTGGGTGGTGGGGAGACCACACCAAATATTAGGGACTTTTCTCACGGATTTACAGTTTGAAACACTAATATGTTCCAAATTGATTGTATTTCAACAGTCATAGCTACTTGTCTTTGTGTTCCAGTTTGCACCATTTTTAAATCTTCACTTGATATTAGGAGGGAAAAATGTAAATTATGCTGATAGTTTTAAAAATGTGAAACGCTGTTGTACTTCTCATAACATACACGTGTATGGACAAACGGCTAACTCTGAACAATTTCTGTTTAAGGAAATTTTTTTAAACAATGCAAATATTGACTGCAGTTACAGTGTATAAATGCCTATCACAGTAGTAGTTTTATTATATATACTACTTGTAAATAACAACTTATTTTTGTCTGTTACTCAATGTTCTGTGTTTTTTGTTCATAAATATATTCTGTTAAATGCCTTGATTTGAGAGAGGTTTGCTAAGACACTGATGAGTAAAAGATAAGTTTCAGTATCTGACTCATCTCATTTTTCACAAAGAACTAGCTAAAAGAAATGCTATCCATATTGTATGAAGGTCAGTTTAAATTTGAGAATGTTGGGGAAAAGAGTGTATCAAATCTTAATTCTTTTGAAATTAATGTTATAACAACAGTGAAACATTAGACAAGTGGAAACTGAAACAGGATTCTGTGCTTATCTGGAGGAGCATCTCCTATAGAACTGCGGTCTCCATAGTGCTTAAGTGATGCTGAGCTGCTGCTTCATCAGGTGTTGGAAGGAGTGATTGGGTAAAAGAAGTAAGAATTGACATTGGTATGGAAGGAAGGACCTGCATTGTTTGTGGAAGTGAAGTAGTGGGTTGGCTCTCATTTACTGTGGTGCTGCTCTGGAATTTTGAGAGGTTTGGAAATAGCTGTGCAGATGTTCAGAACAACCAGCAACTACATGAATCCTGTTATTGCCATTATAATAATGAGGAAGCAGCAGCATTGCCCTTTTTGGGAAAAAGAAAACAAAAAAAAAAAACCAAGCCAAATGCCAAACCCCATGTCTTTCTGATGGACTTGAAAGCAGAGGTTGCTTGTAAGAATGGAAGTGTCCACCATTCTCATAGCAAATTTTCACTCTGTATACTGCTGAAATTACTGTGGGCTACTGTAACTGCCTTAATGGCAAGGAAGTACAGCTTTGTAGAGAGATGAGAAGAAGAGGGGATACTTAAGAAGTTGTTGCTGGGGAAGGTAGCACCGCTTTCACTTTGTCTTGCACCTAGTTGCCTGACTGCGTGAAGGGTTTTGGTGGGACAGTTATGACAAATTTAGGGTTTCTTGCCCTTCTTAAGATGGTGGTGGTAGTTAAAGTTATTTCTAGAACAGCAGCTCAGTAACTGCTTATAAAGCTTTTTCTGTCAGCAGGCTCTGCCTTTTTGGTGAAGTGTGAATTTGTTAAACATACCACTTGCAATAGTTCAGTTCACTTTGTTTCTTCTGGTGTAAGTTCATGTTGTGAAATGCCTCGGTCAGCTCAGGCCTTGTAAAGATAACAGACTGTGTACAGCTCTTGTTCCACATGTCCCTGCATCCCATGACAATGGGTTTCAAATAAGATAGGTTCAGAGTGTCACAGCTCCTTCACCCAGTGCTGAGCTGGCAAGTGAGCTCTGAGGCACTCGTTGTGGTAAAGCCTGGACAGTAGATAGTCAGAGAGCCTACACAGGAACCATCTCTGGTGCTCCCTTTCTGTTTCGGCAGATAGGTAATAAAGGGAGGTAAAATTTGACTTTGTGACTAATGCAGGGGTTATGCCTGTCCTTAGTGAAGGGAAGTTGTTCCTCCCTTCCACAGAGGCACATCCCAACCCTGTGAGGAGCAGACCTCTCCTGGTGCCACGGAAGCAAAGGAATGTTGCACCAGCTCTGTTGTTTTGGTGTGGGATGAGAGTGGGAGAGGCAGCAAGATGGACTGGCTGACATGTATGGCAGAATGAAATGCAACAGAAGTAGATACGCTGTTCCGTAAGATAAGTTTGCAGATGGCTGGCATGATGGGCAGCAGTTAAATATGCAGTATTTATTAATGAGAGAAAATGCGGTTTACATTGGTATTTAGTACTTGCTACACTGAGTGCATGACGCTTCCTGGTGCCCTGCCTCATACGCTGGCCAAAGTAAAGCAATGGCCGTGCGCCCACAGTAGCCGTGTTTAATAGAGGGGCTGGCGGCTGTCCTTGTGCAGCCGCTGGATTTCGGAGGCCGTTCTCAACCCCGGCGCTGCCCTTCAGGGCCCCGGTAGCGGCGCCTCAGGAGGCCGGGGTGGGGAGAGCTCGGGCGCCTTTCCTGCCTGGGCCGCGCGGGGCCGTTGCCTCGCGGCTACCCCCGTCTGAGGGCGTGAGGGAGCCGCACCAGCCGGAGGCTGTGGAGCCCCTCGGTACCACCTCATAAGCGGCGCAGCCGGCCTATGCCGCGGGTACAGCGGCGCCACGGTCCTCCCCCGCTGCGGTGTGAACAGCCCGGTCGCTCTCTGACACAGTAGTGCTGAAGAGGGCGGCGTAGGAACCTGTAGAGCGTTTGGGAGGCAGCGGCCGTGAGGTTTATGGGGGGAGGGAGAGGGGTGGCAGGAGCTTGAAGCCAGGAGGCGGTGCTGGGTGTCGCTGGCTGTGGGGGGCACCGATGAACACCATCACCCCCGTAGTGGGACTGTTCAGACTTTCTGAAGCTTAGGTGATGACAGTATTTAGTGCACGATGACCTGGGCCATAGTTTTAGTCCTTCCTAGTCGTGTTTGGTGTCCCTTCTAGCCTGGGGAACACAAGGAGGGGAGGTATGGTGGATCTGTGTGTGTGTGTTTCTATAACCCCTTCTTGATAAACATTTTGAGGGATGAATTGCTAATCATGTAGGAGTAATCCTAAAGAAACTTGGGGGGGGGAATCTCTACTATAAACTATCATCTTCCAATTTGTGTTCAAAATGTGATCCTTAGGGCACTAAACACATCTACCAGGCCACAGCATAAAACTGTCAGTCAATAGATTTTGCACTGCTGCTGCACTGGTGTTGCACTAGTATTCAGTTACTCATCTCTGATGTTGATCTGTTTGTCCTCCCAAAGCCAGTTCTGTGAACTACAGGGGATCTTTCATATGCTACGAGCTTTGATTCCTCATCAGCCCAATAATTGTGTGTCTTACCCTCTCCTAGGAAGCTAAATCTATTTTTGAAGATTGAAGCAGCATTTCATACTGGTCATCAACAGAGAGGACAAAGGACGCTTTGTGGAAGAAAGTCTGTAAGACAGTAAAACAAATACGTATATACAAAATGCAGTATTTTGGCCTTAGTAATCCTCCCTCTAAATTCAGCAAAGTAGTGCTTCGTGGCGTGAGATTCTGCTTTAAAAAGGAAATAAATATGCAGAGGTACACAATGAAAGCAGCACTGAAGAGCACAGCCTCCAGTCCAAAACTGTAGTTGTTAAAGCTTTGTCTGTGGGAGTTGGGACTGATCTGTGTACATGGTTGGAAGTACGTGTGTGGAAGATCAGCACCTTAAGTTGGTAGTACAGGAGGTAACAGCAGAGTAGGAAAGTCAGATTTAAAAACGGGGGAAGATGTCCAGTTTTGCACTTCTAGCAGCTAAGACAGACTTCTTAGGTAAGGGAAGTGTTTAAGTCCTACTTTTGATCGGCTGATTATACGTATAAAATATAGAGGGGAGGTTAAGTTAAATGCAAGCTTTCATTTCATGGGTTAGGGAATGGAGCAGTGAAGTAAATCACTGAGAAAAGAAAACACCAGAGCATTCTTCAGGAATTTATTTTGGGAATGCAGTATGCTTCAGACACTGGAAAGAACTTTCCACTGAATTTTAAAAATCCTTAGAGAACTGCATAGTTTGAAAAAGAGACTTATTTGTATGGCTTTGTTAATATTTCCCTTTATTATTATCATAGCATGGCCAGCTCTAACATCATTTCTCCACAGTTTATTCCAACATTTTGGTGAATAGCGCAAACGTCTTTCTTGGAAGATGCATCCTGAAATACAGAAGATGAGGGAAGTTGCCCTTGTTTACCTGGACAGAAGTGGTGGCCTTCAGAAATTCATGCAGGATTGCAAAAAATACAGTGGTATTACTCAACAGATAGTCTGTTAAATTAATATGTAATGTTACATAAGTCTCTTGTTATTTTTTGAGATACTTTTTGCTCCTACAGACTCAAAACAAAGTTATGCTGTTTATCGTTTCATTATTTCAATAAACCCTTCTGATATTGCTGAATTAGATGCAACTCTTGGAAACTACATTCTTCATAATCCCATACAAGCTGCACAGATTTTTCAGTCAGTAAGTACAGACTGATAGACAAGAGTAGATAAAAGTACATCTTCTACATTTTAACTAGATTTTCCTTTCTAAAACGAAATGATCTGTCAATCACAGGTGTGCTTCATAGCTATTAAGACATTATCATTAATTGAACAACTGCAGACAGAGGCCCAGGTGAGTCTGCAGTTTTCCTCCATTTAGATCTTAAATCTTTCAAGTATGGTGAAGTATTAACTAGTATTATTTTTATATTAACTTTTCATTTAGCGTTTTTCCCTTGGGTTGTAGTATTAGTTGTAATTAAAAATAGCTGGAAATCTCACCCAACCCTATTGCAAGAATTTAGAGATAATTAATATAAAAACTCATTACTCTTCATGCATTTCTGATTTTTCTAATAGCCATATATCACATTGTGTGCTTGTCCATGTAAGTAAAGTGGGTTTAAAACAAACAAACAAATATTTTGATGGTATTAATGTGATTGTGTCTCTTGTTAGATCAGTATATTGCTGAAACCAACCCATTTGCCACCTTTACCAAGTTATGTTCTGAGCCTTGCTGCATTTCCTTTTAATTACACATCTCAAAGATTTTACATGTCTGAAGGAATAGCGATTGCGATGGGAACTATAACAAAGTATACACAAGGAGCAAGATTTCTTTGTACTGAGGAAACCTGCCAATTTTCTAAAGGTAATAAAAAAAAAAGATTGGTACTATTTCAGAAGCTTTATAATAATTTTGGTAATTTAAGAGCTAAACCCCAGCATGACAAAAGCATTTTTCTATGCAGTCTTACTATGCATATATTTTTTGTAATGAGCACAGTATGATTTCTGTTAATTGAAAGCAGTGGACCCTGCCAGTGGTTGCTCAGCATTATTAATGTTTTGGAAGCACAGCACTGCCAGCAATCCATTTTCCTAATGATGAAGATAAATCATTAAATTATATTGGTGTACATAATGTGTCATATAAACTATCTGAAAGAAAAAAGCTAAGCTAGCAGAATACTTTTTTCCCTTGGAAACTGTGTTTCTGTGTGCATTAGTATACTGTAGAACAGTATCCTTAAGTGACTAGCAAAAACTCCTAGTGTAGAACAAGTTTGGTTTAATAAGTAGCTCACTTCAGTGAAACAACTTCTTTCAGTAATATTACTGAACTGCTTGCATCATTGCAGGATTAGGCCTTAAGGACTTTTAAGGCTGTTTTGTTTGCTTCTTCCTGTAACAGAGACCATCAATAATAAAAGAAAAGCCAAATCCCAAAGTTAGGAGACTGCAGAATAAATCACAGTGATGTCTTTATGAGGGCACGTACCTTCCTAATGCATATACATTTTTCCACGGTATTTCCAGGCCAGGCAGAGGCGGCAGCAGCTTCCGCCCGGCCGCTCAGAAAGCCGCCCCAACCTGTTCTGCTTGCGAATGTGCCGTAGGAACTACTGCCATCTTGTGGTCAGCCTGCAATAAATGTTAGAGATCATTTTAGTGGAGACATAGTACATGAACGTCTGCTCATCCAAAGAAACACATGATACATTTGGCATTTCAGTGTCCAGTATTTTAACCATAGAATCATCGCATGGTTTGGGTTGGAATGGACCTTAAAGATCGTCTGGTTCCAAACCCCCTGCCATGGGCAAGGACATGTCCCACTATACCACACAAAGCCCCATTCACACTGACCTTGAACACTTCCAGAGATGGGGTATCATGTCTCTACAGAATAGGAAATTTAAAATGAAAGCCATGTCCTCATTTTAAACGTTCCATACGTCATTTCTTTTTAGGGTTTAGGTACATAAGAGTGCATCTGCCTGGAGCTACAGAATCTGCCACAGTGAGAAATGATTTTGTGTGTGGTTTGTGTTCTTCGCCACTGCAGGAAGACATGAAATTTAGAGTACTTGGTGGTAGGACCTATGTAGTTTTATCTGTATTACTTTCCTACTTCTGTTAAACAGTAAGTAAGCAAAATGGTGAAACGGAAAAAGCTTCAAAATCATAGAACCATTAAAAAAAAAGTCATTTAATAAAAATAATAATAATAAAAGCCATACTGTTTTCTAGATAACTAACCTTTCTTTTGCCTTTGTTTTGAAAGATAAGCAAATAGTTGAAATGATTGATGCAAAAGTTTTGAATGCTTTGAAAGGATATTCCAATGATAAATCACATTTCAGGATTCAGACCTTCACAGTTTTCTTGAGAGGTAAGCTGAATTTTGGAGTCTTGTCAAAAATGATTTAGAATTGAATGGTAACAGTCTGTTTCATTTGCCTTATAGGCCCATTTCTCTGGACAAAATGGTGATAATCATAACTTATATTGCAGTTATTTAATAAGATTAGGAGGGAAAAATGCATGAATGTAGATGACTAAACAGTGTACACAGGCGATTGAAGAGTGCACATTGCAAAACTGTTGTGTTCACTTCTATCTAAATAAAATCCCCCAGCCAGCTTTGCAGTATCACATCCTAACTAAAGCTTGGTTTTTCCTCCTTGTTACTTCCTTTGGTCACACTGATTTGTAGTAACTTTATGCATTTTTAACATCCCCATCTAGCTGTGTTTCACATTCCATCAGGATTTTTGGCTTCTACTAGCACTACCTTGCACTGCAAACATTAAATGGTTCTCAGTGTGAATATCCAACTAAAATCACAACTCCTCAACATAATTCCATCAATTTTCTTAAAAAAGCAGAACACTCACCATTCAAAAAGTCTATGGAATTATATAGTCAATTTATTGAAAGCTAAGTAGAAAAAAACTAATAATAAAATTAGGAAAATAATAAAAACACCAGTGGATGAGATACCGCGAGTTCTGCATACATTACATTTCCACTGGCTTCAATGATCAGTGAGGTCAGACCAGGTCTCACAGCTGAGATTCAGACATGGTGGGATGTAGCTTTCCTTTCCCAGAAATAAATGTGATTTTTTTTTTCTTTTGAGAAACACAGAAATACAAATCTTCCCAAAGGCATTTGTGTGTTATTCTGAAATTCTCCTTTTTATTGGTCTTTTTCTCTGACATCATACAGGACAGTAACTCATACCAGAGTGACCACAAGTTTCAGAGTAGGAATGCATACTTGCAAACAACTATGCATTTTCTTTTCAATGCAAAGCTATATGCATCATCCATTTTCTTTATCAGGAGTCTGCTTTTCCTCACCCCTTGTGCCTTTCTTACCTTTTACACTAATCAATTATAATTGTATGCTTCATTTTATTCTAGTTCATTATGGTGAACCTGGCAGCCAACTGTTATTTTCTGCAGTTAAAGCATAAAATAGAACCATTCAGAATGTCGGTTTCTGACCATGTCTTTTTAACTAACTGGTTTATACCTCACACATGTGCAGGTTTCTCCCCTCCCCCTCCATTTTTTTATTTCTAGATGAACTGGCCAATAAAATGAAAATAGGAAACCACTACAAGATTATAGGAATTCCAGCTTGTGTACAAAATGGCTTACAAGCTACAGCATGTATAGAAATCAATAGCATACAGCTCTGTAAACCAAGTGGTAAGAAAGTTCCATTAAAAATCTTCTAGAACAAAATCTTGAGAATTGGTAGTTTTCCGTTATCTGGAGGTCCAGGTTATGAAACCGCTCTGGGACTTTTCTTCTTACTGTCTGCAATGCAAGCTTTCTGTTCCTTGAGAACATTTTCCTTTACCCACTTTCCATACATCTGAAAACTACATCATTATTTACTGCAGCCCTTCCAACTTCTCCTTCCACCTTTTCCTGTCCATTGAAAACTATTTTGAAATCATACATTAGATAAACCTGATATTTCAGTTTGTTATTCATTTCTCAGTCTGTCAGTTTTAGCAGATTATGTCTGCTACCTTTTAGTAGTAAAATTAATGGTGTCAGATGTTTACATTCTAAATCTGTGCTTAATACATAAACATAATAATTATTTTTAAGTTTTGCATCAAGACTAAACTGGTGATTTGTTCTGATGTATCTGCACAGCTGTCTTATTAAGCATTTGTTAACCTGTACTTTGTTTTCATTAGGTCCTTCTTTTGTCAGTGACAATTTTAAGTATCTGCTGTCACTGACAGCAAGTTCATGCTGGAGGTTTACTGCCATCCTTGCCAATATCTTTGCTTCTCAAGTTGTTCCACCAGGCACTTACAATACTCTCAAACTGGCAATATTGCTGAGTCTAGTACAGACATGTGAAAAAGAAAATGCAGATTACCTGGATCTGTTGATTGTGACAACTGACACGTTAGTAATTGATAGGTAAAGAGATTGCTTATTTTTCACATAGGTTAGAATGAAAAACCAAGTATTTTTAAAAATAATAGTAAGCACTTGCAGAGCTTGCAAGTTCCCACCCAGCCTTTTCCTTTATTCCAGATGGCCAGGACTACTAATCCCTTATCCTTCCAGATTGCTGGAAAGGTTTCTTTAGAAGAGGAACAGGAATTAACATAGGGTTAAATTATGAGACTTCTTAGGAATGACTGCTATTGCAAGCCACGATTTGCCTCATGTTAAATCCATAAGGAGTACAGCCCTGCTGGGAGCTGTTGCAGAGGTGGCTTGGCCTTCTACCTTTGTGTATTTTCGACACAGAGTTACTTTAAACATTTTAGACACTGGTTTTATGTTTAGGTTTTATGTTGGGTTTGTTGTTGCTTCTAAGTGAGTCTTAATATATGTAAATACCATTATAAAGTGTTAGATTTTGAAAACTGAACAATAATTTTACAATTTGTGACTGACAGTTGTTTAATCTTCTAGGCTTCTGAATTACAGCCTCTGTCTTCTGCCTCGTGGCATACGACACCCACCTTACAGTGACATTTTCCCCTCTGTGTCTAAAGACAAATACGGAACTGGAAGT
Source organism: Psittacula echo (assembly GCF_963264785.1). Classification (NCBI taxonomy): domain Eukaryota; kingdom Metazoa; phylum Chordata; class Aves; order Psittaciformes; family Psittacidae; genus Psittacula; species Psittacula echo. Next base: position 125,118,971 of record NC_137737.1, read on the forward strand.
GCTAGTATTCAAGCTTGCAGTGCTGTGCTGGCCAAGGGTGGTATCTGCTACATAGGAGACTTGGCTTCATATAAAAAGGATAAACTTGAACTTCTACAGTCAGGTAATCTCACACCTAATGAGGGGACAGAACAAAACAAACATGCAAATTTATGGCTAGGTTTGTTTCCCTGTTTATGGCCCTCAAATGCTGTGAAAAGCTTTAAGCTGGTTTTAGTAAGTCTGTGTAAAAAAAAAAAAAAACCACAACAAAAAAACCCAGGTCCTCTAATCTTACATTTGCTACACAGACAGAGATCACTCCATTGATTGTGACAATTCAGTAAATATATAATCGTGACTGGTCTCAGAGAGTGTGTGTGGGGGGGATTAAGATTTAAAGTTAAACCGATGTATTTTTTCTTTTCCTAGTGCTAGAGAGCAGAACGACAACAGTCTTCATTCCTGGGAAGAAGTATGGAGAAGAGGCTGACCAGCAAGTTACTATTTTGCTTCAGACCAACTTTTGGTCTTATGTGGATTCTTCCTCAAAGAAACATATACAAAAGGACAACTTTTTAATTGGACAGATGGTAAAGCACATGCCCTGTTAAGACTAACTGTACTACAGCAGCCATGTGTTTATTTTTATTGTTTCATGAGTTGAAATAACCATAATCAAATCTGTATTTCTCAAAAAGTCACATCTTCAGGGACTTGAGCTCATCATGCTGAAGTGAAGTAGCTGTTTTCTTTCTCTGGGTCTTCCCTCTAGGACATGAGTTTGATTCCACCTAACCTTGTAGATGGATTTGGACTTCTGATACACAATGAGTTTCCTTCATGTCAACAATCTTCACCTCTGGTACACCATATCTTGAAAAAAGCCATTCATCCTGAAGCCATGCTGTACAAAGTCTCCCAGCAGTTCAGAATGCAGGATTATGAGGAGGTAACAAATACTACCCAGTAATTTAAACGTGCATTATACTTGGGAATATCATACTGTTTCTGAGATTTGAAGGTTCTCTCTACACATTCAGACTGCTAACACTCACTTTCTACCCTTCCCCACCCCACCCAACATTCCCACCAGCACTAACAGGATCACTGATAACATTAGCTTCAGTTCCTTAAAAGGACCAGCATAATAAATTCTATTTGATCTTGTTTCTGAAAAACATCCTGGGTTAACACTGACATAAGAACTGATCTCCAGTACCTACTTTTGACTGGAATAGTTTACAATTAGTAGTAAAAGTTAGTATTTGATTCTAAGTAAACTGTCAATGCCTCTAGAATAATTAACAGATGATTCTGTTTAGCATCTGAGATCCATTCCTTACACACAGCTGAATGGTGACAGCTGTATTCAAAAAATTATTTGTAGAATACATTGCCTAAACTACATTACTATGCCACTGGCACATTAAAAGGTATAAAAAAGGTAAATTCTTCATTTTCCAGTTAAATATTAAAATGTGTACCCCTTCTCCAGTTTATTTTGTTTGCTAAGAATCTTCATGCTGAACTGAGTCCAGAAGCAGAAAGCCTCATTCAGGGCTACTATCTTGCAAGTCGCAGAGTGAGAAGAGATTCTATTCATGGATCAACATTATCAGCATCTGCACTAAAAAATCTGTATGTCCTACTTTTCATAGTAAAGGAAACACACCTGCATTTCAAACAGAAATTGTGCTGAGCTACTCAGGAGCTTGTTAAAATACAAATCTAGACAGGACTCAAAGTTTTGAAAAGTTCAAGCATAAAGAATCTCACCCTTTATAAATGCCATTTATTTTATATATTGATGTTGAGGGAAAAAAAAAAGAAGTCTAAAGAACTTTGCCAAGCAAAACCCATGATTTAAGAAACAATTTTCAATATTAAAGCTATCGAGAAAAACAAAAATGGGATTTTAGTTATTACAGCTTGGTGTTATGCAAACAAAGGTATTAACAGTATATAATACACCAACTTCCACTGCTTTCAGAGCATAAGAAAATCACGCCTAGTAACACACCTTGTCAGTGACAAGTAACTGCACAGTATCTGGGGGGAGTTACACAGCCAAAATACAAGAAAAACCCACTTGCGTTAACTTTTGAGGTATGGAAGTGCTTGAAGCAGGACAATACATACTGCATTCATGTCCACAATATTTATTTCTGACATCCTTGTATTAATCTCTCAGGATTTCACTGTCTAAGGCTCATGCTAAACTAAGTTTAAGAAAGAAAGTACTTGAGGAAGACGCATTGATTGCCATCCTGTTCCTTGAATCATCTCTGACCCTAAAACACGGTAACTAATGCAACTCAAGTCTTTAGTCTTGGGTACAGTTTTCAGATTTTGTCAGTTTGAAAAAAGTTCGTATCATCAATTGATTGTAGTAATAGCTCATTTCAAATCGAAGTCCAGAACCTGCACTGAAGACTTTGCCACACAGTCAGTGCTGTCCTTTATGCTGGCAGATTTCCCTCCCTGGGGAAACAGAAAACAAGGGTTGGGGGGTTTTGTTGTTTATCTAGCATTAGTCACATTGGTTCCCACACAAATTTGACAATGAGAAAAGGATTACCATGTAACACTCCATAACATGATCTTCTATGTTACCATTTAAGTAATCTGTGTCACAGCTTTTCTCCCCCTTCAAATGGAAAGTCTGGCAAAAGTTTATCACATCTTTTAGCACAAGTCTTTCTTCTTTGCTTAGGCAAGTCTGCATTATGCATAGCACCAAATCCTGTGTTTCCATTTGACCTCAGTGATGAAAACTCCCTGCAACAGAGAGACAGTTACCTCATGCAGTGTCACCATCAACTGCTGAAGTTCATTGGTGCATATGGCCCAGGAATTCACATTAACACTAATGAAGAGTGAAAAGTCCATTGTGCAAGTAAAGCCTGAATCTTTAGGCTTCTGAGACTGCAGCTAGAAATACACAACTAATAAAGTTTTTACTGTTTTTGTCAGGCAGTTCAGTGCTGGTTTGCTAAGGAATAAAACACAGTTGACAAGATTTAATTACAAGCTTTGTGACAGTGTTGTTTGAGAGACAGGAGTGACATTTTCATCCTGGGAGGCCGCAGCTACAGAACAAAGCCAGAACCTGAACTTTACTTCCTGGTTACCACTGTTAATCCACAGATAAGTGAGGAGTAAAGCAGGACTTCCAATAAGACTACAACTAAGAATTAAACCACGAGTTTAGAATCTGTTTCCAAAGAGTTTCTCTTGTTGCTTCTTTTTAAATATACCACCCAATGAGTGGTGGTAGGTTCCCAGCATAAGCCAACTTTCTTAAATTACTCATGCTCTGTAAAATGTAAAATGTATAAAAGCATCACCATGCTGCTTGATGTTCTGTGTCTTAGTTTACATTACAGCGCCGTATTAGCACAGGATGCCCAGTGTGCTCCTGCAGTCTAAAAAACCTCAGTATTTCCACATTACTGCGTATAGACTGCAGGGGAGCTTAGAACCCTACAGGAAAGTGAAACAAAAAAGCTATTAGACAACCTGGTGGGTAAGGCAGCTCAGTGAGATCAACTCTATCTCACTGCAAAAACAAGCGTAAAGAATGGTGTGGTAGAAGCTGAGGTGTCCAAGACACCACACAGTTTTACAACTGTGGACCTTCCTGAATTCCATCTTCCTAACAAGGATATGGCAACAGACAGAACACTGACCAAGTTTTACGTCCAAGACAGCTCTGGTTAAAAAAAGGCAGCAGAAAAATTGTACAGGCTTTCTGTCAGCTCTTGACAAGCTGAACACCAAAGGTTTGCTTGGTGTGACTCCCACCCAGAGTATCCAGCAGGATGTACCGCTCACCTCGCCTCAACAAAAAACTAGTAATTGAAAATAGAAACTCAAGATTTTACTCATACACACACTGCCAAAGCCACTCTGATTTAGACAATTTTTCCTACAAGGTTTTAACACTTGATTTATTCAATTTTGTTCTATTTGGTACATTCAAATACTCAGTATGAGTTCTTCAAGTGCCCACAGGGTCATTTCCCTTTCTAGGGTTTCACCAGAACATCATTTGAGGATTGTTCACAGAACAGCTGCTCACCTGCTTTGCTGTTCCATCAAGCCATATTTCCAAGGAACAGGAAGGGCCAGGAAAGCATTTCCAGGCACATTAGAACTCCACATTTCAGGCTGCTGTGTTCAAGCTAAGGACAGCAACAACAGAAAAAAATGAATTTCAAAATTAGTGTTTTGTGCCCTTAATGGATCTTACACAAAGATGCTGCTAACTGCACTGGCATGTCAGAGTCAAAGATACACATCAGAAAAAAATTCAGATGGGTAAACGGCAAAGATTTCATCATTATGCCAGCAAAAGTTCTCCTAAAATAAACTTAATACAACACCTTTATAAATCACTGTTTTTGCAAAGCTGTTATTAAGGAAGGTACATCCTCAGAAAAGGGTTTTCTCTAACAGGAGCACAGCTTTTTATTATAGAATCATTAAATGGTTTGTGACTTAAAGATCATCCAGTTCCAACCCCCTGCCACAGGCAGGGACATCTTCCACTAGACAAGGTTGCTCAGTATGCTATCCAATCTGGCCTTATCCTCACCTCTCCCCAGTTTCTTCTGGGATGTTTCAAGCAATAAATTAGAAGACAAGCAGCAGTACCACAACTGAAGGACAACAAAGTCAGTCAGTAGTCCGGAAGTGTGCCTAACAGGCAACACTTCCTGCTGATGGAAGCCCACACAGCTCCATGCAGCAGCAAGCGTGGTCACTAAGGATCCTCATCAGTACCACTTACCAGTTACTTAACTAGCTTTGTAAAAAAAATCAACTTACCCCATTAAATACCCATTCTTCTAGAGGTGGATGGAGTCTACTGTTGGCTGTATGTGCATATGCACGTTTTGGAGACAGTGGAGAAGGTCATCTGATGTCACAGCACCTTTAAAATGATGAATAAAATCAGAACTGATGGTAGCCAAATCAAACTGGGAAAACCCTCCTAATTAACCGGCACCTCAGATACAACACTGCTCATCACACATTTCAGCTGGGTAAACGGCAAAGAGTTATCATCATTGTGCCAGCAAACAGGTTCCTGCCTGTTGTAAGGCTGTTGTAATGCTCCCAAGGTATCAAACACAAGGGGATTTGTTTGTCTCAAGAGACTCACTTCTATAAACTGAAGGAGAGCCTTGTTTGCAACTGTTAAGCACAGAATGGTTTCAGTAGAGCTAGGAGCAAGAGAAAAAAAGCTCTTTCAGCACAGAAACACAGGTCCCTCCCTGTTAATTCAAGCCCCAGGTGCCAAGTATCTTTCCAGAGGTGAAGTTCAGTGCTGCAGCCACCTTTACCTTCAGGATATATTCCAACAGGCTGACACAGCTAAGTGCCAGCAAAGGTAGTGACATGAACATACTGTTCTTCAATCTCTCACTTAGTTCTCCACAGCAGAAGCCTTGTTTCCCACCCCAGTTAAAAACCAGATTCTCTGATACTATTATAAACCTCTCCCTTACAATTCCTTCAGGGTTCTTGGGTTACACCTGATTTGGAGCACATGTGGGAGGCTTTACAGCTGGCATAACAGCTTCTGTTATTGAGTTTCAACCTCTTAACACTACATGCAAGCATATTCCTCCCTGTTCCACCTGTAAGAGAATTTACAAGCCAAAAAACATCTTCAGAACTCTAGATTTTGGAAGGCTTTCCTCAGCATTTTTAGGTACAGGAAGAAATAATTACTTCTGTAGCTTCAGAATTCACGTGACATCTTTCTGCTTGCAAGACAACAGCATAGCAGGGTCCAGACTGAGGATTCCCAAAGCCAGTAACAAACTCACCTCATAACCTCACTTGCTGCCTGAAATAGTGAAAAGAAATCAAAGACATTTCATTTAGAGAATTCCACTGCTGAGCCAGTAACCAAAAGCATTGACATTTCCTTGGGGAAAGTAAGCCAGTCAAACAAATAGCAACCTCACTGCTGCCTTTGTTGTTACCTGGGGAAAACAACTACTGACAGCACCAGCTGAGCTGGTGGTTAGACAAGATTCACCTAGAGAGCTCCCACATCAAGAATGAATGACTGCAGGAATGCTACACTGATCCAGAGACAACAGCCATCCCTGGGGAGAAGAGTACCCCAGCAGGGTACAGCCTTTAACCCCAGCTCACCCACCACTACTGACCCATTTCCCTATTGGCTGAGTTAGGGTCAGCACTCACATGATGGTCCTGGCAGGAAAGCATGGCTAGAGAGACCACGGAGCCCCTGGGGTCATGCTCCCCCCATTCTGGATCTGTGCCAGCAGCCCAAAGGGCAGCTCAGGGTCACCATACAGCACTTGCCAAATCCCCAAAAGGAGGAAAGAGACCATTTTTCTTCAGAATTAGGACACGCATCTGCCGATGAAAATGATTTATCAGCAAAACCGAGTCTCTCTGGATGCCTGATCTGTCATTCCTTTGAAGACTTGATGAATCAAGAGGTAACTCTAAGCAACGACCGCAGCTCGCTGGCAGCAGATCAGCACACACTAACAAGGCCCGTTACTCTCACAACACACACACACACGTGCCTTTGTGGCCACCGAGTGTCAGCCTGTACTCCACAACTCCAGCATCCAGACTCAGCCCGTTGTTAGTACACAGCCATTACCGCTTGGCAGCCGAAAGTTACAACAGGGTGGTAATTGCTCACCTTTTAAGTGATGCCTTACGCCGTTAAGGGAACGGTGCCAGCAACCCGCCCCTTCAGTTCTTGAGGTTATACTGTTTTGCGCTGCCAGAACTGGATTTATAACCACAGACCAGTTTGGGTTGGAAGGGACCTTAAAGATCATCCAGTTCCAACCCCGCTGAAGCTTAACAGCAGAGAATAGTTTTAATCCCTCTGAAAAAAGCGGGAAATGGCTCTGCTACTCGGACGGGCACATGCTCTGCCGGAGGAGCTGCCCCGGGGAGGCAGCGGCAGCAACTCTGCGGCCGGGTCCATCACTCCCCGGGCCGCTGCCGGAGGGGCCGCACGGCAGCCCAAGCTATGGCTCCGGTGCTGGCGGCTGCGGCACGGACGGAGCCGCGCACAACTCACAGAGCTACCGTACATGGCCCCTGCCGCCGGACGCATCGGCACCCGCCGAGAGCTGCTCCTGCAGCACGGGTCCCGCAAACGCGGGCGCACCGGCCTGAGCCGCCGCCCGGAGCCCGCCGCAGAGCGCCTGACACCCAGCGAACCCTCACCCGCGGCCCCGAAGCGCGTAAAAGGAGTAACGCTTTTCCGGGACCCCCTTAAATAGGCCGCGCGCCAGGGGCGGGGAAGGCGCGCGGCACCGCGGCGCTTTGCGGCGGGGCGTGGCTGCTCGCGCATGCGCACGGCAGGGTCTCTGTGGCGGTACCTGGGTAGCAGCGCGGCGTTCGGCGTGTCCCGGCTATGTCCTGGCAGCCCCCAGCGCCAGGCCCGCGGGTGGCACCCGCGTCCCCGTCGCCTTGGCCTCCCGCCCTGAGGCCGCCGCCGGCACAGCTCGTCCTCGGCACTGTGGGGAGGCGCGGTCGGTTGGTGCCGCAGCCACCGTAACGGCGCTCCCAATTGGAGGAGGAGAGCCGGCGTGTCGTGCAGGCAGCGGGAGCCCGCGGGCGCTGAGGGAGCTGCGCGGCCGCCGTACCGGGCCCGTTGTGGAGGAGCTGCCGGCTGCCCCCGGGCTGTGTATGCGGGACGGCTCCTGGGGTGGCGGTTTCGCTGAGAGAACCGAGGTGGATTGTGCCAAGGGGGTTACAGACAGGACTGCTAGGGGTGGGAGCACCTTCGCTTGCTTTTTCGTGTGTCTCATCTACAACCCGGCGTTTAAAACGCCTCCGTTCCCACTGAACAATCAGCCTTTGAGAAGTCAGAGCCATGGAAAATTCGTCTTTCTGGTGTTGTCATTCTTTAGTTTACACAAGCACAATGGATGCTTTGTTCCAAAGGTCTCTCAGGGAGAGAGGAGGGATTGGCAGGGTGTGTGCTAAAGGAAAGTGCTCTGTGGCTGGAGGGCACGGTACTGCAGTTACAGCCGCAATAGGGTGTGTGAGGAAAGATCGATGTGCAGCAGGCTTTGCATAGGTAGGCCATTTAGATATGGCCATTAAGGTTTACCAGCCCCATCCTTCTGAAGGAAAAGCTGGGATTTCAGTAACTGAGGTTTGCTAAGACCTTTATGTTACTTCTGATAGCAATGTGTGAATATCAGAGTTTTATTCCTAAGCACCTATTTCCAGTGCCAATGACAAACTCTTACGTTTCAGTATACAAGGGTATGAACTGTTCCTAAGAAACCTGGCATTGGATCCAGGCATCAGAGTTGAAACAGGTTCAGAGGATCTGTTTTGATCCTGATGTAGATTCCTGGAAAATGAGCTCTTGCACTGGTGGAAGGAAGTGGGTTTGCCAACCTGGTGTCTTGGTGCTGGGGTAAAAGGCATACACATTTGCAATTGATGCTGAGTAATGTCTTGAAATAAAAAATCCCAGCTCATAGCGATGTGAAGTTCTTCTCAAGTAACTCTATTGAGTTCTGTTGTAACTCTGCAGATTCTCACTGGCCTTAAATGCATCTGTAGAATGCTGCTGAGGTCTTTGTGCTGTCACCTCTGTAGCCACAACTTCTGCCGACAGGGTGCACAGCAGCCACGGCGTTTGCTGCTCGGCTCCTCTGCCTTCCAAGTGTTGTTGAATACTGCACGTTTACTGTAGTCAAAGTTTGAGTAGACATGTCTTCTCCATACCATCCATGCATAACTTCCTACGATTTTAACCCTTATCCCTATCCATTTTTCATGCTTACTTCGTGGATAAGCACTCCGAATTGTTCATTTACATTTAGAGAAAAGAGGCCTTTAAAAACAGCAGGGGAGCTATCATTTTTATTACCTTTTTTTTTTTTTCCCTCCTGTCTGGAATTCTGTCCCTTCCAGGTGTATTATTTAAGAGCCCATGAAGTAACCAGCACCTCTGTGCTAGGTGAGAGCACACAGCTGATGCAGACCATCACCACAGTTTGTGTTTTCCTCACACTATTCTGTGTGCTTGGTTCACACATGGTCTATTTTTACTATCACACTGCTGCTCCACAGCGGCAGCTCAACGTTTGATGCTGACTTCTGGCTGAGATTTCACTTGCCCTTTCCCCCCGATGCCACCTGTTCAGATCTCAGTTGCACACAAAACTAGTTTGAATTCTCTGTGCTTCTGTGTCACCATTTACATTTGTCTGAAGCATGGTCTGTCTCACACCCTCATCTTTTCTAGCTGAGTCCTCCTGGGAATCCCCACTGCTCTGTCACTCTCTTCCTACTTCACTGTCGTCACCTCTACAACGCCTTCACATTGCCTCATTAAGAACTCCACACACAAATAACCATCGCCATGATAAGAGGTTGTGCTAACCCACTTTTTAGTAATATGGAAAGCACATATACTTTAAAAAGTCAGGCTCCTATCTATGAGTAGATATTTCTGTATGCAAAACTACTCTTTTGTATGTATTTTTTTACAAAATGGAGTAGCTCATGTGTTGAGTGGTGCCCTGGCAGTGTAACCGTTATATCTTAATAAACCACTTACAGTTGGAAATATAAAGTAGATGCCTAAAATATATATTAAATGTATTTCTAATATTTAAAGTATGCTTACTATTTAAAAGAATAATCTTGCTGAAGTTCAGAGTGCTGCAGGGGTGGGAGCAGCTCAAACCTTCACCATATTGCCATCTTACATGGTTTGTCCAGCTCTTTCTAATGATTCTCTCTTTTGCCAGAGGCTTGGGGTTCTGTGAACCTGGGCACTTAGCTCAGTACCTCTGAAAGACATCACAGGTTTGACTCAAGACCAAGAGCAATAGATTATATATATAGTATATACAAAGGTTGTTCTTCTTAGTATTTTTGTTTCGCTTTTTCTTAAATGTAGTTTTAGAACTGGAACCATGAAGTCTTCAGAAAGAAGTTACTCTAAATGCAGAATATTACTATTAGAAACTAGCGGTCCTGTACAATGAAAAACAGGCACAGTTTTTACAACTCTAAGTACATAATGTTCACTCAATAATGTTTAATAAAAGGTTTACCTCAGCAATAACAAGTAGTACAGTGTTTTACAGAACAGACACATCAGATGGCACTTATGCACTTAGTTTCAACTTTTCCTGCCTAAATACAGATGATGCTTAAGTGGAAAATGTGCTGTGAACAAACCAACTCCTCAGGCTTCAACATGAAGTTCATCTGCTTCGATGCATGAGCCCACTAAAAGACTAGAGAAATGCCCCTCAGTGTCTTGAGCAGATAAGTGATTGGAGAAACACCTAAACACATTTTAAACATGCACCACAATCATATGGATTGACACAAGTGATACTTGATGTGCAGAGCAGCTCGTGGCTGTTGGACATGGTGCTGCAGGACAGACCTCAGCACATTTTTACTGGAGGTGAACATGCATCCACCCTTCTGGGAATAGCTCTGGACATCTAAGATTCCCCAAAGGATGAAGCCCTTGCCTGACAGCCATGGTCAGTGGGATTTCCAGCATTTTTATGCAGTGAAGAAAGTGCAGACAGGATTCTGATTGCTATTTTGAGGCTTGCCCTTTGTTTTCCACCTGAGCCCACAGTGCTCTGCTCTCAGCCAGTACTGCACCCTGCCTTTTACCTCCTTCTGTGTAGCACGCCCCTCCATTACTTGTCCCAGCGGAGGTGCAGAGTCCCACTCTACCAGCAGCCACTTCTGCTGGTGCTAGCTGCAGTCACCTTCTCTAATACCTCTGTTCAGACCCCAGCAGTGCCCTCTGTGATAGAACCAACCACACATCACATTCACTTAATGAGGTATTAATTACATTTAAGAATCAATTCCTTCTCTATAAACAGTATTTCAGGAATTGCAGCTTGTCTATAGATACTATTTTTAACTTAAATATGTAATGTGTAATAAATAATTATTTTTAAAAGCCAGAAGGGAGATTAGATTTGTGAAGCTGTTGATGTTTCTCCTTGGTTTGCACCATCTCCTTGTGCTGAGTGAGTCAGAAACTGCCCTGTGGCTCCAATGTATAACCTGGAACGCATCGGCCACTTCTGCAAGAGAGGAGAGACAAGCAGAGTGCTGACACACCCGGGATCTTTGCAGTCTGAATGCCACTCTCTGCAAAGCTGTAAGTGTTGACAGATCACAGATTGAGGAAATAGGAAACTTGCTATCACCTGGAAGTTCCCATTTTGTCGCTTGTTGGAAAATGTCGTTAGAAGCTGGGTAAGAGAAAGGGAACTTCTGCCTGGATGTTTTTTATCTTTGGTATTTAGCCATGAAGCTCTGGTCCCAAACCCCACTGTGACCCTGCAGGCAGGAGTGGGCCATGCTGGTCAGTCCTCCTGCCACCATATGTATAACCAATGCACCATTGGTCAAATAAAGCAAAGCATTTCTCTTTACAGTGCCAGTAGTACTACACGGATACACCAACACCTGCAGAGACTGCAATCCTGTGCATGTACCTTCCATGCTGGCAGCCCTACGATGCAGGGGCTGCAAAAAAACTGTCTGTTAAAGGGAATTTAATCTAATTGCTGCAGCACTGACATCTCCTTGTCATTGTCAGCTCTGGCAATGAACACTGAGACACCCCATCTTTCTGTTCAGTGATTGCTGGAGTCATCAGTTACATTTGTATTAGACACTTGCAGCTCAGGTTTCTTTACCCAAGGAAGTTCCTTACTGCAGACAGCAGCTGGACACCCATCTCTAAAGAGGAAGCGTTCAGCTCCACTTTGATAAGCCAAGTTCATTATCAGAGAGGTAGATGTTTGAAAGACAACTTGTCATACACATTGGATGCAAAAATACCTGACACACAGGTCTCTGATGGTACTTATCAGCTGCCAGTTATCACTAGCAGAAAACCACTCTTGTTCCAAAAGAACACAATTTATTTTGGACACTCTGGGGAGTAGGCTGGCACCTTTCCTGGGGTAAAAAAAAAAAAAAAAAGAAGACTGCTGTAAAAACTAGACAGGCTTAATACTGCAGCTTAATCTCAGCTTTTCCCTTTAAAGACAGGAAGCAGCAGCATTTTCTCACTTGGAAAGACCATACAACCTCATTCAGTATTTAAATCTCACGTATGATGTAATGAATTTATCACCAGTGAGACATCTGAATTTAAAGCCATTAACTGTATCTTTTGTTCAGTTACACACAACTATACCTGGATACTTTCCTCTCTGTATTTACTGTGCTTGATACACAAATGTTAAGGTCCTCATTGTCCTGGTTCTCTCATATCCTGCACTTGGGGGGTGTTTTTGAAGCACATAACATGATTTGCCTGTGACACATTTTAGTGCCAACTAAAACAATTAAATTAGCACATAAGCTTGGTTGGACTGATAGAATTTCAAGACTAAATGCAGGTAAATGGCACATCTGTAAGATTAAAAAAAATATAATAATTGCTTAAACGAATCCAGTATCGCTGTATTCCAGCAGCCTGGGAAATGCGCATCTGGTTCATTTAGCTGCTGTAAAAGCTATTTACAAGTGGTTTTCTGCAAGTAATAGTTGGCAGCTGATAAAAAGCACTGTAAGAGACCTGTGTCCTTTCACTCTGACCAAGGGACTAACAGAAGTGGCTTCAAGCTTACTTGAAAATACATCACACTATTTTTGTTTCTTAAATTAGAGCCATCTTCCAATTTCTGTACAGGTTTTGCTTTCTGGAGGAGCTGTTGATCAATCATCTGGCCTCAGCAGCATACATTCATATTGCACTTTTTACAGTGACCAATGCCATGAATAAGAAACTCTGAATTAAGTTCACTTTATAGGAATTAAAGATTACTTCACAGATTAATCTTAATTAAATCATTCTGAATTCCTCAGACTGTTTAAAACAAACAAAAAACCCACCCCAGTGCTCTTAACTTGCTCCCTGAGACCAGAGCCAAAGAAAACACCCCGTGGTATTTGAGTCCCATCAGTCAGTGAGCAATGCATGTGAACACAGTTTCCAGCCGCAGGCCCTCCCCAGGAGCAGTTCCCTGTTCTTGTCCCCTCCACATTGCTCTGACATTATATTTTTGGATGAAGGGAACATCTACACTAACCACATGAAATGAACACATGAGGAAAGCACTTTCACAGAAGGGATTAACATGTGGCCAGTGATTAACACCACCCTCCACACCACGGCTGCCTGGTGAGAGAACCAAAGTGGGCTCGGCCCCGGGGCTCCCATCACAGCACCGTGCATCACAGTCAGACACATCCCCTCCAGTGGGGTCTGATGGGTTTGCTGGGGGATCACTGAGGTTCCCACATGGGGACTGAGGATGTGCTGGTACTTCCAAAGGGACTGAGCCCCACTAGTCTGGACCTATACTGTATTTGGTATTTTTGTGCAAAGTCCCTGAAGCTGGAGGGAGACAGCTCCCAGACATTTCCAACAGGCCCCAAGCACCTAGACAATGGCTAGTCTAGGCAGTCTTCTCATGTACTCATAGAATAGAATCATAGAATGGTTTGGGTTGGAAGGGACCTTAAAGATCATCTAAGTTCCACCTCCCTGCCATGGGCAGGACACCTCCCACTTAGACCAGGTTGCTCCAAGCCCCATCCAACCTGGCTTTGAACATTTCCAGAGATGGGGCAGCCACAGCTTCTCTGGGGAGCTTGTACCAGCACCTCACCACCCTCACAGGGAAGGACTGCTTCCTAATAGCTAATCTAAATCTACCCTCTGTCAGCTTAAAACCATTCCCCCTTGTCCTATCATTACACACCCTTGTAAAAAGTTCCCTCTCCAGCTTTATTATAGGCTCCCTTTAGGCACTATTAGCACTAGGAAGACTGCTATAAGGTTTCCCTGGAGTCTTCCCCAGGATGAGCAAGCCCAACTATCTCAACCTGTGTTAACATTAGCAAGGTAAGTATAAATTGAAATTTTAGTCTCATCTAAGACCACTCTACTTCTCCACTGAGAGGAGATAGTGGCTGATCCTCAGCCCTCCTACCTTGACAGGGTGGAGGTATCCATCCCCTCTGAGGGTACCCAAGCCCTCTCCTGGTGACTCTTCCTCATCCTGAAGGCTGCGGGTGAGGTGTGCGATGTAAGTGGTGGCCAGGAGGAGCACGTCCAGCTTGGAGAGCTTGGTGTCGGGCGGCACAGACGGCAGAGTCTTCTGCAGCTCGAGGAAGGCATGGCGCAGGGTCTGAACCCGGCTGCGCTCCCGGGCGGCGTTAGCAGCAGCGGGTCTGCCCGGAGGGGCTCCGGCCTGCCGCCCAGCCACGGGGGAGGTGCAGGAGTTGCTGCCGGCAGCAGGAGGCAACACGGAATCGGGCTCTGGGGTCGGGCTGGAGGTCTCCTCGCCTCTCTCACGCAAGTGTCCGCAGTCCATCGGTGACTTTCCCGGCAGGGAGGGACCTGCAACCAACAAGAGCATCTCTGGAGCCAGCCCCTGCTGCAAACGCTCTCCAAAAACAAAGACTATTGGAGATACAAGTGCTGCCCATGGCAGGAAAAGCTGGGATGCAGCAGTGCAAGCTGCTCTTTCACTCACTGCTGGCAAATTTGATACCACACACATGTACAGAAGCAGAACTCCTCAAAGATTGTATTTAATACTTTTTGGACAGAATTGCGTAGAGCAAGTTTTAATCCCTCAGAGTCCAGAGATTGCTTCTGAGAAAACCCTTTCTGAAAACAGGCTCTGCTGAGCAGCACTACCTTGGTGGCTCCCATTCACAACCAACTGAAAATTAGGCTAAATGTGATATTCTTAAAAAACATTATCTGTATAATTTGGCAAGTAGGACTGTCTCTATAAATATGTATTCCATTTAGCTGCAATTATTTCATCAACAGTCTTTATAGGTGATCAGTTTGGATTACAGAAAGAAAAAATCACTGTTTTCAGGCAGAGCAGGGTGTGGAGCCACAGAGTTCGGCGCTGAGGTTCTGAAGGGCAAAACTTGGTCCACGGTTTTAGAAAATCAGGAGCAGACTTCTCCTGTCCTCCCTTAACATTATTCAGATTTCCTTGCTAATCCCCCATCTTCTACACTTTCAAGCTTTAAAAGAATCCTGTAAGCTGTACTTTGGCCATCGGGGGGCAAGAGAACCTTTGGAAAACAACAGCAAAAAACTTGAGCAAAGCTGAATGTAACGCCCTGGGGGTCTTTCCCCAGCTTTCAGAAGCGTCAGCCAGCTCTGCCCGGAGTAACACTCACAGTCCTTTAGTTCATTGAATTCTGCAGTAAAACGTAATTCAATCAAAGCTCTCAAAGCGCAGCACTCCTTAGCCAAAACTGTACCTGTTCCTGTCGCCCTTAGCCAAGCAGCCCTCCCAGGCCTCTCAGATCCTGGCTTCCACGTGCTGGGAACAACTGTTTCTGTGACAGCCCAGCTTGAAGAGAAGAACAAGAACAAGCCATCAAAACTTTTAGTTTCATGCAACTACTATGCAATTAAAAAAAATATGCAAAAATGATATACATAAATGACCCAATATCTAAATTTGCAAAAATTAACCTTGATTTTGCAACCATTTCAACCTCACACCAAAGTCTCACAGATGCCCCTCTGCAGCTGCAGCCGGTAACAGCAAAACCCAGGACAACGAACCAAATCACAGGTTTCTAGCAGAAAGGAAGAGAGGTTTCTCAATAACCCATTTTGCAATGCTCTGGTTTGACGGCATTTAGAAGGCATTATAACTTCGGGTGTTCTATTGTGATTTGCTGTTAATGAGGCTCACAGATTTATCAGGTCACATTCTCTTAAACAGAGGTACAGTTCAGGCTGAGATTATTTGTGAAATACTGCGTGTGCATTGTAACTGTAAACCAAAGGGAAAAACCCTCTTTTTTTTTTTCCTATGGTAATACCTATGACCAATATAAGACTCACATTAAGCCTACATGAGCTTGTTTTGAGGGAGGGCTGAAAAATGGTCCTTAAATTGGCTGTTTCCTTTAACTTAAAGGAAGAAAAGGTGCCATGTGCTTTTTTCTTGGTGTTTTCTCGTGCGCTCAGGCACAGTCTGGATGCATTTTAACATTAAACAAAAATCATCATTATTGCAGAGTCAAGACGATCATGAGAACTAGCAGAAGAGCACAGGCTCATGTCTATCAGCAGTGTTTCTCATTTGCCACCCAAGTGAAATCCCACCAAAATGAGGAATTATTCCCCTATTAGTGGAAAAATCTGAACTGCCCAAGAACACAGACCAGCTTCATATAAATCTCTGCTTGCCTACTGCAACACAGGACTAGGGCTGGTGTACACACTGTTCTCATGGTGCTGTGTTGGTACGTAGCCAGAGTTAGAACTGGGATGATTTTTGCACGAAGTACAGGGCATTAAAATGCATGTACCTAAACCCCTCATCTCCTTGGGCACTCCTTGAAGTAGGAATTTCTGGTTTACAAGCTTCACATCTACGTTGGATGAAATCCTGGGCCTACAGAAAACAAGAAAGGGCAAAATTTCAGCTGTGAAAATGAGAGATTTCACTCTGAATTAATCGGTTCTCGGTCAGATTTTCTATCATATACATACAGCAAATGGCTCAGGAAAACCCGCTACGTAGAAACACAGGATCTGCTGTAGGTGTGTATGTACATGCAGCCAGAACACGGCGGTTCCTGTGCACACGCTGGGGTGAGCACTGTCACCCTCCCAGTGGGGAGGTCGCGATCATCCAAACCTCACGGTCCGAAAACCTGTTGCTGAGCGCTAAAGTAAACGAAATGCCCCTGAGCAACAGCCGGTTTCCATGTAACCTCCTTTAAAAGAGAGAGGTTTGCATTTTAAGGTCATTGCAACGATTTTTGCCAACACCTGCTTGCTGCAGACCTGGAAACGCAGGGGTGAAAGTTTATCTTTCTAAGTATTCTTATTTAAGTATTTCTATTCTTTCTAAAGCAGCCCTATTGCAGTATTTCTAAAGCGGGCAGATGCATTCGTGGTTTTACATGACAGTACAAAGGCAGAATCACTTTGAAACGTAATCAGTTTACCGAGGAAAACAACACAATGCTTATTTTTGTTCTATATTCTGTGTGAGCAAAACAGCAACAGGAAAAGAACGAAAACACCAAAGCAGAGCACACAAACTAGAAAGAAATAGGTGGAAACCTCAGATAAGGTGAAAGCCTCCGATAACCTTGTTGGCAGCTTTTGCTGTTGTTCCTAGGGGGGGAATACAGTGAACCTGCATTACTTTGCATCGGGTTTAAGAAAACGCCGTCCTTCGCGTAACTCAGCAATAGTTAACGAAAACACTGTCTCCGAAGCAGTTAAAGCGTATCTCGCCCGTCCCCGTGCGAAGCTAGCACAGTCGCTAACCCGACCAGTACCGTCGAGCCCCTGTCGGCTGCGGTACCGCGGCCGCCCCATCCCGCACCCTGCAGGGATCCAACGCCGCGGCCGGTGTAAGAGATACCCCGCGGTCCCCATCCTAGGGATGAACTTACCGTTCCCACCCGAAGCAGAGCCACCCGGCGCAGCCCCAGCACCACCCGTCCCGCGGCGCCCGTCTTAAGGCGTCGCGGCCGGTGGGCGCGGCGGGGCTGGTCGCACCTGGCCGCTGGGCTCCCCCCGCCCGCCCGGGAAGCAGCGACCGCCCCTTCCCCGGCGGGTCCGTCATTAATCACGCAGCTGTCGGGGGGCGGCATCGCCTCACGGCCCCGGTCTTCTTCCCTGGTCGGTGCAGATCGTGCGCCTGCCCCGTGCACGCTGTGTTTCTTAGGATGAAGTAACGTTTTTGCTGGAGGACAGGAAAACAACCGATGGGCTAGCAGCGCCGGCGGGACCGCGGGGGTCCCGGGCGAGGCTCCGTCCCGCGGCCACGGCAAGGGAGTTGGTCGTGGCTGCCTCCGGGGCCCCGACACTCGTGCGTGGGTCCAAACGTGGATGGAAACGCGAACGGGACTAGGGGCGGCCGGGCGATTGCAAAGTGAACGGGGAGCGATTAACGGTCGGTAACGTTAATAAGAAGGGGCAGTCAAAATAAATACTGGCGGTATAGAATCGGCCTGGAGAAACATTTTGAACGAAGCCCGATTGTGCGATAACAGGGACCCAATAAATCATGCCTCGGGAGCAGTAGAAAAACAAAGTCTGAGCTGTTCGCTGCCGCTTTGGCAGCCAAGAAAATCAGGAATTTAATCTCTAGCAGTAACAGGGAGTCCCGGGTAGGGACGATTTAAGAGAGGGATGGAAGAGCCCGGCGAGCAACCGGCGGGGCGCAGCCGCTCACGGGGAGCCGCGCACCTGACCCCGGCCACGGCTCCGGTCCCGGCAGCGGCCGCCGCGGCCGCCGCAGCCGCGGGCCCCTGGCACGTCTCGGAGCTGGCGGAACGCTCCCGCCCGAGTATGTCACACCGAGGGGAACGAGCAGGAGCTGCCCGCGGACGAGACCCCCGGCCGTGCCCCGCCGAGGCCCAGCAGCTCCTTAAAGGAGGTGCATTTAAATGCTAAAGCTGAAGCTGTGCCTCAGCATCGACCTTTGCCTGGCGCTGGCAGCCTCGGTAGGGAGTTTCCCATCTTCCATTAGGCCTTACTGTAGCCAAAGCTATTTTGTCAGTGTTTACAAGGTCGTGATTTTGGGCTTCACCCACAGCACGGACCATCCTTCAGCCTCCTGGTGCCTGGAAGAATGATGGCTGCAGCCGCATGGAGGATGGTGGAGGATGAGCCAGCCTTGCATCTAAGCCCATGTCTTAGCTACAAGGTTTTGTACAAAACCTTTCCAGGTTTGCCTCCACTGCACGCAAACATTCCCAGAACCTTTTTGCAGCTAAAAACTCTTAGAAGTTCACTTGCTGGACGCCTCTCTGCTTAGCCAGTCCCTGGGGCTCTAACAAGCAGTTCTTGAACAAAGCCTCAACTGGCTGATACCAGTTCTGTAGGGAGCAGGGCCTTGTCTTCCAGACCCAGTTTCCCTGGGGCTCCTCTTTCAGTCTGTAGCTGTCAAACAAGCGCTGACTGGGTCCAGTGCCCAGATCTGACTGGGTGGTGGCTGTCCCACACCTCACAGAGGTGTCCTGGCTCTGCCTGCTCAAGGAATGCCTGCTCAAAAGGACATCTAAGAAGACTGGGGGACACTTGGCTGTGTTAATATGAAGGGGTCAGTGACAGGCAGGTGTCCAAACTGCCTGAGAATTTCCAGCACCCTAAATCAGCAGATCCTGAGTGCTGTGCTTACCTTCACTGCTCTAATGGATTTAATGACACAAAGTTACGTGCTGTTTTGACTTTAAGCAACCTGGTCTAGTGGAAGGTGTCCCTGCCCATGACAGGGGGCTAGAACTAGATGGTCTCTAAGGTCCCTTCCAACCCAAACCATTCTATGATTCTATGACTTGCCCATTGTACATGCACGGAGTTCAGTCTCAGAGCAGGAAACCCAGCAGAAGGGCCTGGAAGAGAGGTGATGCAACCCCTATCACCAGCTTTTGGCAGCTCCAAATCCCACTTTCTCCAGGGTGCAGTTAGGGAGATTAGTGAGCAGGGTTTGGAGACACCACCCTGTCTGCTAAGGCCATTACCACAGAAGATGTGCTTTAGATACATTAAAAACCCCAAGAGGTACAAAGGTCAAGATAATTGCTCTTTGCCTCATCAAGACTTTCTCTCACCAGAAGACAACTTCTCTGTTGTAACCACAAGGAGATCCAGTGATTATTTTCTTGTATCAATCCACTACTGAAGTCTAAAGCTGTGACAAGCTACTGCAGCTGTTTCTTCTCTCCCAGTTAACTGCCTGAGAATTCCTTTCGTGCCTCACCTTTTGCAGTACATTTCAATGAGAAACACCAGAGCCACAGAAGAGCCAGATTTCCAGTGATTTAGGTAAGACAGAGTTCTGCAAGAGACAGAGCGATGTTCTTCCAGGTGCACTTTGCTCCCTTCATGTCAAATTATTTGCCGGCTTTACAGCTACAACTCAGCAAAAACACTGCCTTTAAAAGTTCTCCTTTCTCTAGATTTTTCCATCCAGTCATAAATACAAATATTTTAATATAAATGGTTTGGGGTTTTAAAAAAGACAGAATTTTCAGAGGCAAGTTGCAAAAATGAAGCTTGAGTGACTTTAGTATTTCACACTCCCAGCTACCACCAGGAAGTAATAATTTAAAAATGTATCTAAAATACGTATCAGAAAGACTTCATTTTAGGGGGTATGTGTACTAAGGGTTAGAGCGTAATGGTAAGTATTTTTTCTTAAAGCCTTAGAGATACTGAGATCCCACCACAATTTCATTTCATACCCAAACCTATTTAAGGAAATACTTTCTGACCTGCAGATGAGAAGACAGGTGTCCAGTTCAGAAGGGATTCCCTGACCTTGGCTGTTCTCACTGTAGAAGACGAAGGAGAACCAGGGTAGAGGCGGCACGTCCCAGGGTCTCTGGCTCATAGGAGCCCTGGCTCACAGCTCTCCCCTTGCTAGCAGCCCTGCGAGAAGCACAGCACTGCAGCCAACGTGAGTGTCGTGGGAGCCAAGCAGGGTCAGGGCTGGCTTTGCTGGAGCTGGAGAAGTGGGAATATTTAAGCATCAATGACAGAGTGAAAGACTGCACTGGAGAGGGACTGCAGACTTAAAATGCTGCAAGGCTTTGGAGCAGGTCAGAAAGTGAGACTGAACATACATGTGTGCAGTGGGGATGTGGCCATAGTAATACAGAATGTAAAAAGTGGGAGGAAGATTAGATCCAGTGAGAGTGAGACCCACTCACCACACTGGTGCCACTTCACCAGCAGAAGCTTTTGACAGGGGTTTGCTTTAGCTAGCTGTGAGTTGCTTGGCTGCAGGATTCTCTGTGGGAAACTCCATGGCCTGCATTGTAGGGGCTTATTTACTACCTGAGATTTGGAAATCTTTATAATAAAGATCATGTTATTCAAGGGGAGAATGCCTGCAGGAGTTAAGTTTATTTGAATAACATTTATCAAAGAGCAGTAAAATATTACCAATAAAAAAATACACAAAATTTTGAAGGTGAAAAGACAGAACTGGATCTCCTTATTCCGAAATATTTCTTATTTCAGAGAGGGTCTCAAGCATAAAGTAATAAGGTAGATTCAGACAAGAAATTAGGAAGAAATTCTTCACTGTGAGGTGGTGAGATGCTGGCACAGATTGCCGAGAGAAGCTGTAGCAACCTGTGCCCTGGCAGTGTTCAAGGACAGGTTGGATGGGGCTTGGAGCAACCTCGTCTAGTGGAAGGTGTTCCTGCCCCTGGAAGGGGGGTTGGAACAAGATGATCTTTAAGGTCCCTTCCGACCCAAACCATTCTATGATTCTATGAATCTATGCTGAGCTGAAATTCATACAGAGAAACTCCATTAGGAAAGGTTTTATTCCAGGGACAATTTACAATCTGGGCTTTCCTTTCCTTATCTGTATGTTTGGAATTTTCCTGTATCAGGAGTCTTGAACATTCATTTAATCACTCAAACCAGTGCAAAGCAGCCAAACTCAAGTCCCAGTTACTTAAACAGAATTTGAGTTAAAATGAATGTGTAATACTCCGAATACAAAAATTAATCAGCACAGGCATCATTAATCTTCTTTCACCTTCCTCTCTTAGTTATTCCACATTATTCACCAGAACTTGGAAAAATCCAAATGGTGGAAATTACTTGTTAGGACTACAGATCTTCTCAAAAACCATGTGCTAATAGCTACTTTGTCTTGAAGAGACTATAAACATGCCTCTGCGTAATTGCTAGGAGTATAGAAAGAAGCAGCTCTTCAGGTATTCAGATCACAAACTAGGTAAGACGCTGGTTAAGAACAACTTTCTTGAAGAACTGTAGGAACTAGGTTTAGCCTACCACATGCAGGTATTTTTACATGCCTTCAGTACCAAAGCACTGCTCCTACATAAATAGGCAGCCCCCTTATTTTTCTGAATGCTCTTAAAAGGCAGTGTTAAGTTCAGCATACTTCACTGTGGAGATTCCTACAGGACACAAGAGGAAAATTTTTCACAACAAGAACAATCAGGCATTGGAATAATCTCCCCAGAGAAGTGGTGGATTCCATGGAGTTGGATACTTTTAAGATTTGGCTGGACAGGGTGCTGGGACATCTAGTCTAAGTCATGCTTCTCTAGAAAGGTTGGAGCAGATGATCCTCAAGGTCCCTTTCAACCCGGTATTCTGTGATTCTACGATTCATTTTGTCAGGTTTTGAGATTACAAAGACACAGATAACACATCCGTAGAGACACCAGTACCTTTCTTTCTAAGCTTTGAGGGAAAAAATAAATAAAAAATCCAAGTCTTCACATCTTGTAACTTATAGGTGTTAGCATTCAACTTCTGCTGTTACTTCAGATTCCTCTTCAATCTACACTGGAGAGATCAGAGAAGACAGATGAGACTTTCACATCAGAACCACAGCAAAGCCCCTACTGCTCGCATCTTGGTTAATGCTTCTCAGGACTACACAACATTTCTACAACATTTCTAAGCAGTGTTATCAAAAGCTGCAGATGAAAACCAAAAAAGGATATAGAGATGCAGTAAAAGACATTTTTTTTTCCCCAGTGCCAAACCTGGGGCCAGACTAATCTGACTTAACATAATCTAATCATTGGGGTATTACACATTCCTTTATTAAAAAATTGATTGATTTTTTCCACACATAAAAATGGTGATAATCAACACATAAATTTGTATCAAAGAATGACAATTTTCAAGTTCCATAAGAAACAAAATCTTAGCAATAATCAAAGCAATTTCTCATATAAATGAAATCAGATAAGCCTCAGTCTTTTATTCCAAAACACTTTTCTACAAACTATGTGTAAGGGATTATACCCAACTTTCCTGGGCATGTAATTAGTGATTATTATGACAGCCTAATATATTAACTCTCCAAGAAAGGAAGAGCTTATTGCTCCAAATCTCATTTTGAATGAAAGTATTAGTCTATTACATGGATCATTTCACAGCTGGCTCGGATTTATGTAGAGTTTGATGCAGCAATTAATTCTGCTCAGAATTAAGGGAACAGAAAGATGTAGTCAGTTATTTCTGTAGTCTCTGGTTACAGTGTTATTTGATTGAAGAGGTAACGTTGAAATACATCTTTTTTTAGCAATGAACTCCTAGAATCCTTCAAGGCCATAAAACCTCAGTAGTTTGTTTTTTAACCTAGCAAAGCAAAATGTATTATTTAGAGTTACAATATATAACATTTATGATTTAGTGACTGTGAATAAGCAGGTTCATATATTACCTGATTCTCCTCAGAGCTTTCAGGATAGCTACTTTGTACAATACACCAAGATGAAAAATCACGAGAAAACCAAGGACGAACCTTTCAGATCCCCCTATTTTTATCAGTTACACTCTGAATTACAGTTACGTACTTTCCCATATTAATAGATCACGTGTCTGAATCCTCATCCTGAAAAATCAGTGGGAACACATTAACTAAATTATTTGCCTTTTTTTTCCCTTTCTGCCCCAGTCTCAGAACTTTTGGACTGTATAGCTTTTATAGCTGTAGCACAGGCAGTTCTATGCACTGCTTTGTACCTGCATATAGAAAGAAATAATATGGCATTAAATTAACTTACACCTTGCACTAGTTTTAATGTGTCATTCAAGAAAAATAGCAATTTTTCATTGGTTACTGAACTAAAGTTCAAGTGTCAACTTTAGGTCAGTAACTAAAACACTGTGTGTGTGCACAGTGGTTACAATGCTTACGTATCACAGAATCAGAATAGTTTGGGTTGGAAGGGAGCTTAAGATCATCTAGTATGTCTGGTATCTATAAATGTATTCTGATTATGGTCAGAGCAGTACCAAGGAGAGGTGTTCAGGCACCAAGGCCTTATTTCTTTCCCTTTTGGTACTTCTAACACACCAAAAAGCTACAACAGTACTGGAGGTGCTCTGGAGGCATCAGAACCTTTACTGGCAAGGCCTGATCTCACACCTCCTAAGTCCTAGGCACAGTTTTTGGTGGGGGGAAATACTACCAACAATAGATGATGACTAATTCAGGAGCCACTAAGACCAATCTGACATCTCCAAGTCTTTGCAACTGGATGGGCTGCATCCTAGCGTGCCAGAAGTGTTACTAAGGAATTAGTGGTTGTAATGCTGTCCTCCAAAAAATGTTGCACACACACAATTATTGTGGTTTCACCTCAGGTTTGTTAGGCAGCTGCATATGGGAGTATGCCTTCACAATGTGTGATAGGATACAGGAAGGCAAATACTGAAACAGTGTTTATATCATTACAGTAAATTAGTTTATTAGAACTGACTTCAAGTGAATTGCTTCCAGGGTTATACTGAAGTGATTAAAGAATTTATTTATGTATCCCCATTTAAGTAGCATTCTTTATTTTAACCTCAAATTACTTTTAAAGTCTCCATGCAGTCTGCTTTAAAAACCTGAAGACACAGCCATTATTTTTTTTTACTTGGTAAATTTGATTCATGCTTTGTGTATATAGAAGTGACTTTTGTAATTATGTATATTAGATACACAATAAAGCATGTGCAATGCTAACACAGCAGCCTAAAAATGTTGTGAAGTTTCGAGTTTGTATCTCAACAGTAGCCTGTAAAAGCAGGATAGGAAAAGAGCCTACTGGGTGTCTGTTTCATTTATCCAACAACAGTTACAGTGAACACAGAACACCTGAAAAATAAATATGCAAAGATTTGAGTTTGCTTTTTGTTTATTTTACCATTCTACAGTAGTACTTTGTTCCTGATACGCTTTTGATGGAGCCATTTACAAGATGCAGCTCACTCTAAAGTCACTACTAGTTTGCTCTGTATATGAATTCTGTTTAAAATATTATTGACCTATGGCTGGACTTGATGATCTTTAGGGTCTTTTCCAACCTAAATGATTCTAAATATTAATGTATTTTATGTAAAATGTTTCAGACAGTCTGAGTTTCAACATTCTTGAAAGTGCATTACAGCCTGCAGACTCAGATGTACGCTGGTAGTTTTTAGACCCACTGCTGGCTGACAAGCTGCACGTGCCATTTGAATTTCTAAAGCTCTCAGAAATAACCTGTATCTCCTGGAAAAGGTAGTAGATTGAAAAGAATGTGGAATGTGTCTGCGTGGTATCTGGTCATTCAGACATGTAGGAGTGCATGTGGTCTAGCTGGCAATCTAATCATCAAGAGGTGCACACTCCCTCTCAACAATTTGGAAAAGCATTTATTCTTTTCAAGGGCAAAGGGTTCTGTTGGTGCATGTGTTCTGTTTGTGCATTTTAGTTCATTTCTCTTTCCCAGTTTTGTGCCAGCTGCAATAGGAAATCTATTATCCTGTGTTTTGAAGAAAGAAATATCTCCAGACCGCTGGAGAGGGGAGGCATGGGCATGGCCAAAAAGCCTTTTAATATTGTTTTTAGGATGCTGAATGATGTGGCAGTGTTAAGTACTACAGATTTGGCATATATTAAAATTACTTTTCTGGTTTTGTTTTTAAATTACCACTACTGAAATCTAGGTTTACACAGAAGATAATGCCATTTCTATGTCATCTTGCATGTTTGTAATGACAGAGTTAAATTTTTCCTTGTAAACACATTATGAATCATCATGGGCAGAATCATCAAACACCACATTCAGCAAGGCTGTAAACATGGATACAGAAAATACTATGAAGATACACATTACTGTAATGTTAATTGTGGTCCTACAAAACCACTTAATTCACCTTTGCAGGTAGTACATATCCTCCAGAAAAAAGAGAATCAACCACTAAATTGGGTGAATTGCCCTCTGAAACCTTACAAGGGCCACAGTAACCAGAAACTGTTAGTACCTGACCTCCATTCAAACAGCTCTGCTTCAGCAACCATTTTCATTTCAGAACTTCACTTCATCTCTTTATCCTTGCACTTTATCTTGCATTACAGTGACTCCTTTCATATCCTGTGTCATGGCTGAATAACTCAATGAGAAGTAAATTCCTTACATTTCTCTTCCACAGCTTCACCACTAATTGCTGATAGATATTTTCTAGACCTCACTGAGGTGGTGTTTACATTTTTCCTTCAACACCTTCACCAAGGAAAGGCAGTGAGTCAGGCTATAGATGCTGGACAAGGCACTCCAGGTCTGTTCAAAACATGCTTTCAGCTCTGCCACACTACTACAGCTGGTATCCAAATATCTAGTGCACTTAATTCTGAATTCAGTTTTAGTGCTTGTAGGTTATTCAGTGGATAAAACCTGCTGTAGGATGCACAGCTGAAACTACACTGGTTTGTATCATAGTTCTGTATTTCTTCCTGTCATGAAGCCAAGGCTGAAAGTATTTTTTATTTTTGAATTTTCAGAAGTTTGCTGGAATTGATATTAGTAAGAGAACAAGATTTAGGTTACCTGGAGGTAACATATTCCCCCATGGTTCTCTCAAATAAGAGAATTATATTCTGTAATAAGAAATAAACATAGGATTGTAAAAGTTATGGTTTGGGTATGCAATCTTTATAAGCTTGTATCAGACTCCCCCCAAACTGTCATATAACACGCCTTAATAATTCTAGTTATTGTAATGCCAGTTAGATTCATATAAACAAAAGCCTAATATACATGCAGAACACGTACATTCTTACCTGTTATCAAATATACATTACGCTATCTAGATTTCAGACCACACAAATCACCTCTGCTCAAGGCATTCCTAAATATTTCATAAATAAATACCTACAATGCTGGTACAGTCACCTGCCAAAGAGCTAAGAAGAGGAAGAAGTAACATTGCTCACTGCAAGTTTCTTCCCTTTGAACTAAAACTTGAGCTACACAGGATGTATATGGTGGCTCAGAGAGTGGCTTATGATTAGTTGCACAATCCAGTGTGCTTACTATATGCTGACTGCATTATTTAAAGATATAAACATATTGCTAATCACATCACATATACTGGAGAGACAAAAGGTGACTTTCCGACCAAATTCTGAATTGCTACAGTATTGCTATGAGTACCTACTATGATACTTAATTCTATGAGTAAGGAAATGTGGGCAGAAACTGCTGGTTACAGGTTAAGTTTACAACATCAAAATTTCAACAACTTCTCTATTTAGGGAAAATTCATATTCGTGCATCCCATTGGAAGGTATTAGGTATCTTTAAAATAGTTAAGAGATTTGTTTTCTTTTAATTACTTCCTGCCAATATCCATAATTCTCTCTAAATGTTCAAAACTAACTTAAAATCCAATATAAATTTGCTATTGTTTTTATATCACCCAGAAAGAAAGATTAATGACGTATTTCAGTAATATAGTAATAACTGGCTTTGTTTCATTGTTCAAGCTGTATGTAATCCTCAGTGGATCTTAGATGTAGGTTAAAAAGGCATTAAATGCCTGTTTTTCAGTTGCCAAGGTCAAACATCACCTAGCATGTATAGGGAAAGAGGAAACATCTGTTGGAATAATTTATTTGACTAACACAAAGGTTAGGATTCAAATTCACTAATTTCTTTGGTCCAATACTGAATTTCATTAAACAATACAAGTATTTGTTCAGTTCCTCACTTTACATGTGGGCACATTTATGCATATCCCTAATTAGTGGGTCTGGCAAGGGAATACTGTGATTTGTCATTATTTCATATTTGCACATACTCTGAGAATGAATATTTATGTATTTTGAGGTGGGGTTTTTTTACCCCCAAAAAAGAACATTTTAAAGAATTCACCAACCTTTAGGTAATTCCCAAGACTCTTTGGTTTCCATGGAGTTCCACTAATAACAAGATTAGAATAGGTCTTAAGATCAGTGATTACACATGAAATTGTAATTAATGAACAGCAATCTTCAGCATCCAAGATAAAAGTCCCACTTCCAAGCTTTTTGAAAATATTAAATGCATGTCATCTGACTTTAGTTTATTCTAACCTTTATGTGATTCAGAGTCAAACTTTCTAGACTAATAGTGAAAAAAAAAAATTAAATAAAATCACTCAAATAGTTTAATTTGCAAATGTGCGTTTATACAAATATAGACATTAAGATCAGATCAAGTATGGGAGATGCAATCTTTGCCTTTCTAGGATCAAAAGGGATTTACAAAGGGCCAGGATTGTAGTCCAGCTTCTTAATACTGGGAAAATTTTTGTCAAGCAAAGAAGCTGAACAATTGGTCAGCTTTTAAATATAGTATTGTAGAATCAGAATTCATTATCTCAAAGAAGATAGCAGAAGTTCTCACACTGAAGAAAACATCTTTCTGGGAGGTGCTGTACACGCATGTTCCACCCTTTATTGTCACTACTTATAATTGTAAAGAAAAAGTGCAGTTTTATTCTGCCTGGCACAAAAGACAGAATGCTAATAAAGACACAATACAAGCTGACAGAACCCTGCACATGTGGACAAACTCATTTGGCAATGGAATTAAAATAAATGCATGTTTGCATGGCACAAACACTAGCCTGCACTCCTCTACATTTCACAAGCCTGGGCTATTCACTGGAAAATAATTGTGTAGTAGCACTATTTTGTGATAACTAGTGCATTATTCCTTCAGTTCTTGTTTTCAAACTTCTCCACTGCTGTGTGCCTTCTGCAGCAGCAAAAAGATAAAAAAAAAGAATGGGCAAATATATGATGAGTTTAGTTTCTTCTTAGGCCAGAATACGTCCGTTGTCTTATGAAGGACAAAAATGATACTTTGGAGGAGAGCAGCTGTGTGATTTGCAATTCTTCTTCCCTTTTTAAAGAGAAAAGCAGCTATTTTTAATCGAAACAGGAATCAGTAAGAACAAAACTGATGGAATTGAAAGTGGTAAGTTGTCAAGAAAAAATTGTATTAAATGCTGCTCAGTTACTAATAGATTTTGATTTGAATGTAAAACTACTACCTTTAGTAATTTTGTTACCAAAGAATTCCTGTGTCAGTTGAATTTATTTACCTGCAGCATTGCATAAATGATGAATTTTTTGTGAGCCAGCACAGCTGATAAATAATAAAACAGTGAGGTTAAAAGTAGCATTAAAAATCTGGAGGGAGTGATATTAGGTCCCCAATACTGAACTAAACTATTACTGCAGGTAAAACTGAAAAACTGTAGGTCTCAAACTGCAAATCTCTGTGAGCAGATTTTATTTCCACAAACAGTTGCACTAGAGTTCACAAAGCTGCTTAAGTGAGTAAGAAATACATATGCTAAACTCAAAACTATTTAATTTAATCTAATGTCTAAATGTCTTTAAGGGACACACAGATTTTCTTTCTAGATTATCTTGATGGTCTTGAGCTGATGCTACAGGAAAATGCTAATCAAGTATATACTACACTGGAACATCCCTATTAGAAGTAAGCTAGAATGATGAAAAGTGATTATTTCTCCTTCTGCATATTACTATGTGCATGGGATCAGCCTTTGCCAATGTTGACAGTAACTATACTTCCAAGAATTAACTTGGATATTATTTTATCTTTGTGGAAAATTACAATCAAATGCATATGAGAGAAACTAGTAACACAGAAGTTATTGCTGTTAGCTAGACTATTGATTTATAACCAGAAACTGAAATCTATTATCCTGTGTTTTGAAGAAAGAAATATAGAAAATATAACATGGTTAAAAAAAAAAGAAGAAACCCAGAAAACTTCTTCCATATTAAATTCTACCTTCACTTCCTCATTTTCCAACAGACTCAGTAAGAGCTGTACAAGCAATAACCAACGGAACTAAGAGAAAGATATTTGAGGAACATACCTAAGTTTTTGTCTGACTTATTTTTTTCCCCAGGATTCTTGGCAGAGGTTTTCTTATAGCTTTCTGCATCTCAGACAAAACTAAAAAATCTGCTTTTCCTTTCACAGAGTGACTGTAGTGAAAGGGAAGAACAGGATGAAGTGTTCCCGAGTCAGCTGCAGAAAACAAACAAAAAAGGATTAATTCAATATCCCAAGTCAAACCATATCTATTTTAATATTCAGTATGATTGATCACAGGTTCCAATATATCTTATTAAAGAAAACAGTATAATAAGCGTTAGGGTTATGTCTCAAATTTGATAATTGAGAATAGAAAACTTTGTATGAAATTATGGAAAGTGCTGCCAACACTGATGAAAGGAAATAATTAAAGCAGGTATTTCCATTCAGGTAGAGTTATTTGAAAGGGAGGAAATTCAATTACATAGCACCTCCTTATATCAGCAGTTATTCAGAAGACAGAATATTACTTTCAGAACTGTTGCCATTCACATATGGCTTCCAAACACTGAATAAATTGCAACTTTTTTGGGCCTGAGGCTGACAGGCTGAGTGCTTTTTTACTTCATGTCTTCAGAAACAACTGGTCTTCATGAGATTTCATGAATTAATAATTAGTGTGTATTAGCAATTAATAAATAGTGGTTATAAAGAACATGTTCTCTCCCTTAAGCTACCTATCACAGTTAATCCTTTGAAAGCAATAGTGTAACTTCCACCAGTTTTATTTGATAAATACGGTCGCTCAAACCATTTTAAGTAATTTGAAGTCTAATGTCTACTTCCAAACCCTGCAAGATGGCAAGACATGCTGGTAAGGTTTTAATCTGTAGTCAGCTCTGTAACAACAACAACCCTGACATTTTGATTAAAAAAAAGAAATAAAAATTGAAGTTTATTTCAGGTTTTGCTTGAGTTTCAAAACTAATTTGTTTCCCACTTCAAGAACATGTTGCCTTTTCTTATAGGTTTAAGGCTTTTTTTCCTTCAGAAGGGTTTTCTAGTTTTTTTAATCTTTCCGAGTTTCAAACTTTTACTTCTGCTAGACACGTATCTTGGGAAAGCCTTTAAAAGGACTGTAAATCTACATAGATCAAATAATTACCAACAAATACATTTTAAAAGTCTGATGTATTTCATGCACATTTATTCTAGAATGCCCAACAATTTTGCTTTTATTTATTATTTATTTTAATATGGAAAGTAATCAGAAGTAATTACAAACATTCAAAATGTAGCTACTCTTTTCCATAATTCTGGGAGATAGGGATAGAAGGAAAAAAAACCACCATATAAATTACTGCTAAAATTAAAGTTTATAATGGGAAAGTTCAGTTTCTTTTCCTGTGTTTGGTCTTACCACCA
The DNA here is from genome assembly GCF_963264785.1 of Psittacula echo. NCBI lineage: Eukaryota > Metazoa > Chordata > Aves > Psittaciformes > Psittacidae > Psittacula > Psittacula echo. The sequence continues at coordinate 125,150,090 of NC_137737.1, forward strand.
GTACAAGTCTTATTCTTAGTATCTTTACTGTTAGTTGCTATTTTATTTTTTGCTCTAATATTACAAATAAGCATGAAGTAATTGATTAGTTTGCTTACATAAATGGGCTGCATGCTCATTTGTCATTCTTTCTTCGTTTGTTTCCCTGGCAGCTTTGGAGGCTTTCCAATTCATTAGGAACTGTCTTTCCATTTCTTTAATTTCTTTCCCATCAAGGGATTCTGTCAAAGAGAAGAGAACATTTTCTGTGATATCCAGAGTTAACAAAACTGTATGCAATGTGTACGCCTTCTGTATTTGCTCTCTTCAAATCTTTTTTGCTGCTTTTAGTCTTTTGGTAAAAAGAAATACCCAGTAAAGCTTGATACTTATATTCAACCTGCAAGAGTAAGTTGACATGTCTGAATAACAAAAGAGAACATCTATTATTTTTATAACTTTCAAGGGAAATATATACATTTCACATTCTGTTAGCATGCACCACTTTTTATGCTATGCTTTCACACAAGATATATATAGATGCAGAAATCCAGGTTAAGAGAGAGAAACTGCATGTCTTGGCAATCAAGGGGTCGTCCTGATCATGCAGACAGATTTGGCTCTTTGAGGTTAACTTTACTCACTTAGGTGAGTGTTTATGCTCTATGTTTCCTTGGTTGCAACTGCATTTTTGCGTCAGACCAAATGAAATACCTCATTTGGCCACAAATTTATGTTGCGTTAGAACTGTCCTAAGGCACTGTTAGTTACACTGTGCAGATAAGCTTTTGCTTTTCCTTAAGGGCCAATATTTTGTACTTTCAGAAAAAAAGAAAAACAAGGTCTGTAATTACAACTTCTAAGATAATTGCCACCTTTATCCCCAAAAGGAAAAAATGAGCAGATAGGTTTTACTTTTTTCTGCAGCATGAATGCTTCTGCAGCACGAAGAGTAAATTACTTCCTTTATGCTAAAATTATCTCAAAATAATATAACTGCATCACAGTAAGGTTAATAAATACATTCATCACAAGTGTAGATTGCTTTTAAGGACAAATGTTATATAACAAACTCAAACATGGTAAGGTACGACCTGTACAACAGTAACTGTACAAATAAAACATGTAAGCAACTGCTACAGGCTGATAAGGAAGACGACTAGACTTGTCTTTGAGAATCATTTTCACAATGACTGGAATATGAACACAAAAAAGTCTTATTGTTATAGCACAATAGAATCTTATGATGATAGAATATTATTATAATAGCATAATAGAATAGAAAGTTTAGGTTGGAAAAGACACTTAAGATCACCAAATCCAACTGTTAACCTAGCACTGCCAAGTCCACCACTAAACCATGTGGCAAGTACCACATTTACACTTTTTTTAAACACCTCCAGGGATGGTGACACAACCACTTCCCTGAGCAGCCTGTTTCTGTAGTTGACAACCCTTTCAGAGAAGAAATGTTTTTCAATGTCCAATCTAAACCTGCCCTAGCACAACTTGAGGAACAATCTCGCCAATCATCTATTATAAAACAAATTATTACTTATAATAGCAAAAGCTAAGCATCATGGTTTGTGCAGTTGATTACAGAAGCAGGTTTAGCTACATTATCTGTACATAAATAAAACTATTATAATTTGACCTCAATATCTATGGCAATAATTGTGTTTACATATATAGTGCAATTCAAGAATGATTAATATATCAGTTATGTTCTAAAACAGGGAGGGTTATGGATGGGTTTTTGGGATGGCTATTGTTTTACCTAAAGTTTGTGACTGTACTACAATCCTGTCCCTGTACTTAGGCTTGTTGCAGATGGGGTTTCCTGCAAGTTCCATTCTGCGCAGCTTTGTCCATTTGTTTAATACAACCTCCAAATCCTGCAATTGGTAAAAGAAGGGAACATTGTCATTATTTTTCCCTCTCCAGAGTAAACTTGAATAGTAATGCTATTTGTTCTGTCAGGCCCAAATTCTGCACATAGGAATAACTTCAGTGAGACTATTAATGTATTAATATGCATGTTAAGAATGTGCATTTTCAAGTACAGTGGTGTATAGCATTCCCTGAATATGTCATAATTGCACAGAAAAATGGTGAAGCAGTTGGAAAACTCTGCACAATTATGGACACAGTAATACCAGCTGTGGAAAATTACCACTACAATCCCACTCATGAGCACCTAATGCTAAGGAATTACCAGCCAAAAAAAAGGTATGATATGTAATGTCTGTTAATGTATCCCCATGGTTCCACAAAGCACTCAAGAGTATCAGTGTCTGATTATATTCTGAAAAATCTGTGGAAGAATAAATATTTTACAGAGAAAGAATAGACTAAAAAAAGCTAAAATTGTGCAAACCACAGTAGACTGCCTTGCTCTTTATTTATGTGTAAACCTGTATTTTACAGAAGAAAGAGTAATGCCCCACATAACCGAGTGTGGTCAGTTACAGTATTGGCCCAAATAGTGAAATTTTTGAAATATACCTTTCTCCATCTGGGTTCTGTCTGGTTACTCAAGGGCAGTGTGACCTAGATAAAATTTGTTCTGTCTTTTAAATACAATAAATTCAAGTTAAAAGGATGCAAAGCTTAGCAGCTTGGTCCTTTCTACTCTACTAATTTCTGAAATACTTTTGTCTCAAAATTGCACTTAACTGTCATCCTTAATGGGCTTCCTTCTGTGTATGAAAAGCTCAAGGAGGGATTCAGAACAATCCATATGATTGAAGGAGGAGAGAGAATTTATATTCTACAGTTGTAATAATCTGGAAAAAAATCTACTAATCATGATGTGACAGATTCTAAACTGCACAGTCTATAGAATTTTGTAGCTTGATGCCAATAATGAAGTATGAAACAACACAGGTATCACTTAAATCCTTCAAATTTAGAAAAATCACGTGGGTAACACAAACAAGGAGAATTCTGTTTTTGCAGGCCCTACTCCCTTGGTAGAAAATCCTCCTGGGAATATTCTATGGGTTATATAACAAGTGTTTAAAAAAATCATATGGAAGAGGAGGTGGCAGCACAGCCTCACACCTCCAAACCATGTAATTTTTTGTCTATTGATATCATCTATCATCTATTGTTATCCAGTGATGATAAAGTCTTTTCTGAAAAACAAAGAGCAAAATCAGTTCTGTGAGGAGCAAGACTGATAAAACAATGCAAGAAACTCAGGACCAGTCCACTGGAAGAAGTGTTGATAAATCTCATAGTATTACACAGCAAAGCTTTGTCAGCATGTATCAGAACAGCAACATGTATCAGATCAGCATGTATCAGAACAGTTTAGGTGCTAACAATCACAAACACAACAATTAGGGGAAAAATATTTTAGGCTAGGGCTATTAAAAAAGAAATAGCATTTAACAAGTGTATTTATTAATTCTTACCTGAGCATTCAGGCATTGTCACTGAACTCTGTAATGTGTTCTAGATTTCACTAGGAAGAATTTTTTCAAGTAATAGTTTTGCAACACAAAGTTGTCTATTACTGAAATATAATGTATGTATACAGATTATCTTTGATGAATCTGTACAAAGAGTCCCGTAGATCTTTTTTTAAGCTGTTACTTACTTGATAAATGACCCAGAACATGCTTACTCCAGTGTATGTTTATCTAAGAGCACACTAATCCTGTGCTGAAATATGATTACCCTTTCGATACGCTCTAGTTGTTCATTGCCTTCCTGTCTCTAATAAAGTGCTTTCACTTCCCAGCCTTTCAATAAGCTGTACTAAAGGGACCAGACACTCTTCTGGGCAGTCTCCGTTTGATAAATGATCATGTCATGCTATCACTTTGAGGTCTGCTACAAAATACTGACGAGCAAATTATATTCCATTGGGGATAGAGAAGAGGGGGAAGGGCAAGTGCCTTAGTAGACAGCTGTAGTGCTGGCATTAATGCTCTTACCAATTAATGACGGTCATTTAAGAATTGGTATTTGACCAGTATGCTCCAGTTTTTATCAGAAATGTCTAGTCCAACTGCCTGACTACATCTACAAACAGCAATTTGTCACCATTTTGATTACCTGTCATAATCTATTTGAGAAAATCTATAATTTTTCTCTTGTTCCTGACTCAATTCTGAAGAGAATGAATTCATCTTTTGTGATATCCTCTTGTCATAATCAATACTGGGCAGAGGTTGAATAAATTAAAGACTTAAGAAATACAGATTTTTGTAACTATTTCTAGCTGTATTTTCTCTATTTATCCAAATACTCACACAAGTCATACTCTTCCCAACACTAACATAATAAATAAATAAATACTATACTGGCTTTTTGTAAACAGGAAGAGTTGTGGGGGTTTTCAATAGGAACAGTTGTTTTTTTTAAAATTTCCTTAATATTCCAACCCCAAAACACTGGAGCTTAGAAGTCCTTGTGAATGTGTCTATAGTAAACCAGAAGCTTGATAGGATAAATAAATAAAGTAGCAGGCAATAAAAACCAAAGAAAAGCCAATTCTATTAAAATCAATTATATTCTTGATAAGTGAGCCAAGACATGCTTTCTACACATGGTAGCTAGTCCTATTAAGTTAGTCTGCACGAACTGAGAAAAATGACTTAATTTTGTTCTGTCTACATATAAATTCAGTCATGTGAAACAAGGTCATATGCCTTGATGTCTGTTAATTTTGCTAACAGTGCCCTGAATTAGCTAGAACTTAAAGTGCTTGAATTTCCTAGCCCAGATTTTCAACTACATTGAGATCAACATGGCCTTGTTGATAAGTGAAGGAGTATAGGTTTTCCTAGTAATGTGAAAAAATTCATCTAAATGTTTAGATATATGATAATTCACCAATTCTATAAAAGTGAGAAAAGTCTACACGAGAAGATTGTATTTCATACATTTCTTATGCCTTTCATATTTCCCTCTTTTGCAAAGATTCTGTATTATTCCTGTTGCCATCCACCTCTGCTACACAGCTCACTGCTGTTGATCAGCCCTGCTCGGCCATGAATGGCTCCTCTACTTCTCTACAGCTTTTCTTCCCATGGGGTGAAGCAGAGCTGGGTACATAGCTCTCTGACACTTCTGTCATACTGCGCTGCTATTGTCTCTGATCAATGCCAGGCATTCCCGAGGATGTTCTTGATGGCAGTGATGGGGAAGTGGGAATGGGAAGACAGGGGACATAGAGCTTTTGGCGTGAAAAAGAGGAATACATAAGAGTTTTTAATACAGAGGGGCAAGAAGGAGAATGGAGGCAGCTTGTGTGGGAATGAAAAAGCCTTTGCTGCTTGTAACAATTCCAGCCAGCAGAAGTGATTAACTATATGTAGTACCATGTATACTAAAATCCTTTCAGCTATCACAATTTAGAATAATGTGAGCCATGGAATCATGAAATTTAGGGTTGCAAAAAATTTGGAACATACTTAATGCTTCCCCCAGCTATGTTTATTTTTAAACAGTTAGTGGATATATAAGATTGTTCTGCTAGATGGTCACTCTGAGTTAAAGCCTTTTAAATAGAGCTTAAACTGCCTTTTTTAAAATATTTTTCTTTTTCAGTAGTGTGGGGTTGGTGTTTTTAATTTAAGTAAGAATTTATATCAGTGATAAGTAGAGCCTACTAAAATGTAATCTCTAAACCTCAGTAACTGTAGCTGTAAAGTTGAATATCCAGCTGCACTGCTGTTAGACTGTAGCTGCATTAATGTTAGTCACATTGAATATGGTCATTCATTTTACAGGTCTGCAAAGATATGAAGAGAAATACCCGATCTGCTCCATATTTGCAAAACTTGGAGATTGTTTAGAAAACATTTTCTAAATTCACCAGAGCTTAATCCAAGCGTAACTGGCAGCAGCAGCAGCAGCAGCAGCAGCAAACTCAAATGCTAACCACGTAATTTTTCAAAAGCTGTGACTGTGTAACATTGAAATGTAAATGTCTGATTGATTTGGATAAATATAAACTCTGGTCTTCCTGATGATTAAGTAATGAAATTTAATAATGATTAAATAATACATACACAGCTTCTGAATAATGCAGTCTTTTTGTTCTCTACTTGTTCTATGTCAGAAGATACTGTTTTTCCCTCTGAGACACTGAAAACACTCTCTGAACTGGCATCCTTATTCTTAAAAATAGTTGGCTCTTTGGCTAAGACAATCTTCTAAGATCATCATAATTGGAGTCTTTTGCATTTATAAGACAGAAAAAATACAGTAAAAAGATCTGTAAAAAACATGATAATGTGTTTTATTTAGAAAAGAAATCCTTTTCAAAAGGAAAGCTTCGCAGACGTGACCTATTTAAAAAAGCTTACTGTTATTTTGTATGTAACTAACACATTCAATATGGCTTTAATTACCCATCAAAAGCCTACATGAATTCTATTTCGATATGAATTCAATCACAACTGCCAGCCAGAAACACAGCTTGAAATGCAATACATTAATAATCCACTTGTAAAAAAGAAACGCATTGTTCAACATTTTAAAATAATAAAATGCAACAAATTAAGAGTCCAAATAAAGTACATTGACCTAGAGAGCTGATAGACTATGCAATAAAATACTGAAATCTCCTCATCAATAAACAGAACTGGCAAATTTATTAGGTGTTGTAAGAAGTAATAAGAATAGTTATTTTAATAATTACTAACCATTAAAAGTTAACTTTTCTAAGGAAATAGAATGCATATGCAAACCAGTAATGAAAGTGTTTATTTTAATCACGGCTGTTTCTTGGTGGTTTGAGTTATTATTTAAGCCAAATCATTTTAGTATTTATTAATAAAAATATAAATTTAATAAAAAGCAGAACACTCATGTTTATGGTTTATATCAAGTGAAAACTGTATTTATTAAGTTATTTATAAAGTTTGTTTCATGCTTCTACCATGCAATGATGGTGATAGATAATGTTCAACAGAAATCTGATATTCAGTTACTGGCATGTCACTAAAATTATTTTTTAAGTGTTCTTCATGTCAAGAAGTAGAAGACATATTAACTTATAAAGATAATGAGAAGTGACAAGACCAATTCTCCTGTTCCTTTTTGAGAAGATTAGCTGGAAATTTTAAGTGTGTGTAGAATATTCTGTTCGAATCACATGTACTACTGCAAAAGAAAGAGTGAAAATACTTTTATTTCACTTGTTTTAGCTGTGACTGTGGCAGTTTGCTTTTCTGCTTAGCAGAAATTTATATCACCCATAAACAGAACAAATATTTAATACCTTGATATGTTGAAGCTGATTGTCAACTGCTCTAAGATAAGAAAGATTTTCCAAAACTGCCAGTTCGTCTAATTCATCAATGTTGTTATTGCTGATATTCAACACAGACAAAGATTTCTGGAGGAGGAAAAGCAGAAAAAGAAAATACTTCTTTTTTCACGCCCCGCATAAGTGAAGTTGTAAATTCATACAGGAAATTCTCTTAGAGCAAGGACAAGCATATGAAGCAGAAATGTGCAAATACAACAACCACATACCTCACACATTGTTTTATGTAGGCTTTCCATATTGTCCTAAAACACTGTTTATTTTGGAGTCAAACCAAGACAAGATTATTTCTCAATTACTTCAGGAATTCTTAGTGAATACAGAATTTTTATTTTTCTCTAAACATGTTCAAATGCTTTACAGTTCTGTGAATGCTACTAACTCTATATTTGAAGTATGAAACAGACACAGATATTGATTGCTTTTACCAAGGTTACATCTGAACCACATAAAGCTGAAATCCATGTCTGATGCCTACCTCATCTTGTTTAATGGCTTGCCTACTCTGTTTTCCTTTCAGGCTTGATATTATGAACCTCTGGGTATACATACATCTGTTCCTTGTTCCTTCTTTGGAACACTAGTGAGTCACGTAATGCACTTTGTAACAGATAATAGCTAGAGAGATCTTTACATTCTAGATAAAATGTAAATGGGTTTCAGGTAGTACTTAATGTAGTTTCACTTTAAAAGAACAAGAGGCTTCTACCTCTAGAAGATTAAAACCAACATCTCTTCAAGTGAGTTTAAAATTATACCAGATATGCGATTTGCTATTAGTTACAAAATGTCCTTTTCAGCAATGCATATAGGAAATGGAACCCATTCAAAAATCTTACCAAGGTCTACATTGCAGGAAGAAATTACCAGAATCATCCCGATACGCACAGTGCATAAACTTAAACTCCTCAGTCAAAACATTCATTATATTGTCATCATCCAAACATTTGCTTCTAGTACACAGAGAACTACATGGCCCCATATTTTTGGCTCCTTCCTCTCTGATAGCATTAAGAGCCAAAACCAGAAGAAGATGAAGTAAGAAGTGATGTCTTAAAGATGGACCAAACACTTAGCACTTGAAGAATAAAAATAGAATGTTTTTATATGTAGCCTTCACAAAGATGTTACATGGTCAAGAATGCAAAGTGTTTCTTTCAAAACAAAAAACAAACCCACACCAAAAGACCTTAAACAAAAGCCATGAAGAACTAAACGCTAGTGATTCTAGGCCAAGATGCTGAAAAACACTGAAGTATCAGATTTATCGTCCTGGGAAAATATTAGCTCTATAACCTCCCTCTACTTTCATAATAGAGAAGGAACGAAATAAAAGTGCTCTAACAGGAATGACTTGTTTCTATTAAAGGAAAATGGCAATACACGTCTTGGATTACTTAACCTCAAAACAGAAAGAATTAGAGCCAGATCAAATGTTTATGACAGACACTTGAACTCATTTTTCAGTGAGTGCTTCATCTTCACAAAACGAAAAAGCTCACCAAGCCCTGACTACACTTCAGGAGATACAGCAAGATGAATATTTTTAGTATAGAACAACATCCATTCATAAGTCTACTTTTTTAACCACTTCAAGAATATATTTGATGTTTACTTTGTTGAAAGAACTTCAGAAGTTGGCTTTCCACAACATAGAAAAATTGCACAACTAAAACTGAATATTTTTGATTGTGTTGCTGTTAATATCCAGAAAAAAAGCTGTTTACACCTCTTTTTTTGCCATTGTATTCTCTAGAGAAATACAAAAGGAAGTAAATAAACTAATATAACAAAAATTGACTACAAATTAAGTAGACTGAGATAACTAGCAGTGATAAATTCTTACCCCTTTTTATTCACATTCTGTTATATAGGTATATGGCATTCGCACATTTCCTTACTTCCTCTCTCTCTTTATTCTCATCTCCATCCTTGATAGAAAAGTAAATGAAGTAGAATCTGTTGGGCTCCTTGCTTATTTAAAAATTGGAATGGGAATCCCTTGAAAGAATGCCACCAATTGGGAGAAAAGGAAACCACACAGTGATCAAGCCTTAATCACTTTCTTTTAAAATATTGAACCACTGATTAATGGCTCACTGAAATTCTCAGAATGTACTTACTGCCAGGGACCTAAGAGATCTTGGATCAAACAGAAGCTTTCCATTATGGGGGAGATGTTGACTTTCAATATGTAGCTCCCTTATTTCTTCTATTTTATCCAGACCCTCTACTACAGTGATGTAGTTGCCCCCCAAATACCTGCAGAATAGAACACAAAATAGATCTAATAGCCTTTGACAGTAAAAGCAAACACAAGGCTTCAATATGTTAAAAAGATACTTAAGTATTATTGAATAATACCTTGGAATTATAATAGAAAAAGTAAATCACCTAGCATGTGAGTAGAGCATACAGCTAACAAACAGATCCAAGGGGTTTTAGCTACTTTATCTATTGCTATTATTATTTTTATAAAAATAATAATTATTATTATTAAATGGCTGAAAAAGGAAAATAATTTAAATGCAAATAACTATGTTATGTTATTACTTACATCATAGAATGCTTCATTAAAAAAAAAAGCAATAACTTTCATTTGAAAAGCAAAATTTAAGAGCTCAAAGGACCTTAATGGCTACATAGTATTTAATTTCTTAGTGCAATAATTATTATTTTACTAGTGAAATAAATACATTATTTTCAACTTACAGCTTTTCAAGTTTTTTCAGTGATGAGAGATTTTCCATACAGGAAATACAATTGTTCTGAAGGTAAAGGTGCGTTATATTTGAAGCAAAGTCCAAGTTCTGGATTTGATTGATTTGGTTATCATATAAATATAGAACTTTAAGATTTTTGCATGAAGAGAGGTCACCCTGAAATAAAGAGTAACAAACTATGTAAGAGTTCATTCACTGCCTGCTTCTGGAAGCTGTTTATTGGTTTTATATTTATGTTCTGCTTCATGTTTTATACATTTTCACCTTTAACAAACACTTTTAGCAACTGTTTTTCCTAGAAAGGCTAAGTCAGTAATCATCAGATTTAAGACTGACATCCATCATTACTATTCTGTTGTACAGAAGCTGAGGACTACAGACACCATCACAGTTACGTATATGTTTGCCTTCATGAGGTGGATTTTCAGAAAAGTTAGTGTAGTTGGCTGTGCACATTCCTAGGAGTGGGCTGAATAAACCCATTTACTTGCATGGCTCTGTTCACATAGAACAAGCTATTTTATCTTGACTAAAATCACACTTTTAAAGCAAAAACCCACAATACACAACAATTCAATTGTTCAGGGTTCATCAATTTCAAAATGTGCTCAGTATCTTCAAGGGATTTGAATTAACTTGGGACTTACTCAAACCCATCTAAATTTCCTATTATTAAACTCAAAGGAAGAAGGACTGGGTTAGGCTTGCAGGTTTAGTCTTTGAAAATGGAAAGGTCTTGGATTATTTTTAAATGAATAAGCCCCAGGGAGCAATTTATAAAAAAAAAGTAGATTTTAACCTGACTAATTTGAAAAAGCCACCACACCAGTCCAAATCTGTTAACATCACTTGGCTTATATCCTGTTCTTGAACTCCCCTTTCCTTTCTCAGACTTCCTCTGAAATCTAAGGAATAAATCACAGATAGATTGAAAAGATTGTGCTGTGAGTTAACAACTCTTTGTACGAAGTCCCAAGACTAAAAAAAAAAGTAGCATTAATGAGACTAAAGTAAGTGTTACACTTAATTGTATGTTCAGCAATATTACTTCCTCAAAAAAAATTCAATCTGATCTGCAAAATTTCTCATTAATTACATCTTCTTCTATTCCAGAGTTTGCATTTTTATAAAGGTAACCATCAAGAAATACAAATATTTAAATTAAAAAAACAAAACAAATAACAAACCTGCTGCAAATATGAACTTTGGTTTTAACCTCGACCTGAAGTCTTCAAGAACACTGGAGCTAGATTTCAACAGGGCTAAAGCACTGCTGTCAAAGCCCTACACCTACTGATTCAATGGCAACAGCCTGAGTATATTGTATAGGAAAAGTGTCAGGTCTAAATGATTAATTTGAAATACTCTTTTTCTGAAGTGGCTAAAGAGGTAAGCAAGTGGAGTTATTTCCATTCTGGTGACTTCCTGAAAGGCCTTTTACAACGTAGCAACTGTACGAAATAAAATAGCAAATTGTTTTGGTATTTTATTTTTAAGAGCTGCAAATTTCTGTTATAGAACTGTGAAATACTGAAAAAATAAAATATTTAATCTCCCTTGTGTAACTACTTATATGGATTTTCTCTTTAACTAAAGCAAAAATAGGGTACTGATAATACCCTTCTTGTCTGCTATACAGATGATATATATTTCCACAGTTTGAGATAAGTAAAATAATTCAACAAGATTTTTGCCACATAAACAAAAAGTGTCAGGTCAATAATAACAAATGCTGCAGACTGTTGGAGCTACAGTCACCTGCTTTGATGTTCTATATGAAAAGTTACAGCTGAAAGATTATTTTCACATTTCAAATGCCACATATTTAAAATCTATTTAAACACTGGTATGTACAAGCAGTGTTCCACACAATAACAGCAGTGAACACTAAAGCATGTTTCCAAACAGATGCATGATTATGGCTTAGTTACAAGACAATATAAATGTTTAAACACAATATAGCTGTTATAAAATAGAAACTTGTTTTACTTGTCTCCCGAACTATAGACAATTCATTGTAATAGTAACTACAAAACATTTGAATAGGTAGGTTAAAAGGAACAAAGAAAAATAAATCTTACAATTGTATCTATATTTTTAGCTGATAAATTCAGATGAGTTATTTTTCGCAGGTACTGCCCAAAGTCCTCTTCACTGCGATTCTTGTAATTGATGCTTCTAGCAATGAGGTCCACTGTCAGTCGAACCATGATTTCTTAGTAGGCCAAACTGCTCTAGCACTGCTTTTAATAGTGTATTCCATGCGCTCTTGTAGGTAGCTTTATAAAATGCCTTAAAAATGAAAAAGGAAAATGTTATACTTGTACCCCAGATCTTCAGCAAAGCTTACGTATATAGTTCAAATCTGATATTTCCTCACCAATTCCCTTTTTGCTTAGTAACACATTTATATATAGTCTTCGCTGCTTATAAGACCCTATCCAGTTTTTGCTGCCATTTTTTCCAAGCTTATTGTTATATTTCACCTGCTGTTTCAGTGTGTTTAAGTAGGTTGTACCCTAGTCGTCACCTTTTAGATACAGAAATCTGAGCAAAATGGTCCACAGCTGAAGTAATTCTCACACATAAATAACTAATTAACGGCAGCTCATAACCTAATTATTGGTTAGAAAGCACATCACTCTGTATAGCAGGTTTTACAGGCTTTGAGAAGTGGTATAAAGCTAAAATACTCTTTATAAAGCTACACAACCCTTTTGTCATGCACAAAATTGCTCATGCATTTGTTATGCACAGTGAAAAAATGTGATTTTTTTTTTTTTGCACTGAACCAATACTGTAGAGGTTCTCACAATACCATTTTTTTAGGTTTTTTTTTTCCCCTTTTTAAACTCTGGCCACTGTTCCAAGTGAGCTTCCCCCGATGCATGTTATTCGAACTGGACGGGGATAAAACCAGTCTGGGGATAAAACTAGTCTAGGGATTAAAATATACAATACAAATACAATCTAACAACTCAGAATAAAAAAGTCACCTTTTTATCCAGTGTGTAATACAATGTACATGTTATATTATAGCCAAAACATAATACCCCTCCTCCCTGCCCCATCAGTGTATAAAATCAACCAAGGAAGCAGCAAAAAACATCCCAACACTAAACCTCATGCAGCCACATAAACCAAGGCATGGAGAATCCTCCTTGCCAGTACTATGTTTATGAGAATCTGATTGAAACTATGAAGACAGAAGAAACTTCCTTACGTACTACGTAAGATGGAAGCTCAGTAGTCCCCCTCTTATCCATGCTATTTTTTTTAAGGTGAGAGAAGAGGGAAAGCTGAAAAGCTTGTTTGTTTTGTTTTGGGTGTGATCTTTTTCTTGACTAAGTGTGGGGTTTTTTTCTTGCTTTTTAAATAAAAATATCTCTCAGTGCCCTTTCTCATTCCTTTTTCCAACCCAAGCAATAGCAGCAGAGAGAAAGCCTGCCTGCAGGCCGGGGTCTTTGCGTGAGGCCCATCTCCCTCGATCCCCCCCAGCTCCCACAGTCGGAGGGGGTGTCGCCCTGTCATCCCTGCCCCCCCACTCCACCGCACCCAGCAGAAGACCCAACGACGACAGGGACCAACTGCCACCCAGCACAACCCGCGGGAAGACTGCTCTGACCTCCCCACCAGTAAGCCAAGAGGGAGGAGAGGCAGGAGCCAGGACCAGCTCCCGAGGTCCGTTCCAGAGGGAATCACCCCACAGCCTCCGCGGTCCCGCTCTTCCCCTCACCTCCCAGCCTCAGCGGCGGGACTGGCGCGCGCCTCCACCGCCCCTGGCTGCCACGGCAACCGCACACCAATAGCCGAGCAGGCAGAACGCTCCCGCCGCCGGCTGCGGCGCGCGCCCCGAGCACCCAATCAGCGTTGAAGAGAGACCAGAGGCGGGGAGGGCGGGGAGAGAAACACGCGCACGGCACGGTACGGACCCGCGGGGTCGTCGATGTCTCCGGGGGTGGTGGGGGCGGTCTAAGGGGTCCAGTGCGGAGGGGGCTGCTGAGGCTCCGGCCGTGTGTGGCCGTGCCTCCCCTGGCAAGACATCGTGGTGCTGGAGTGGGTCCAAAAAAGGGCAGCAAAGCTGGTGAAGGGCCTGGAGCACAAGTCTGATGAAGAACGGCTGAGGGAACTGGGATGTTTAGTGTGGAGAAGAGAAGGCTCAGGAGGGACCTTATTGCTCTCTACAACTACCTGAAAGGAGGTTGTAGTGAGGTGTAGGTTGGGCTCTTCTCCCAAGTAACAAGCAGTAAGACAAGAGGTAATGGCCTCAAGCTGTGACATGGGAGGTTTAGACTGGATATTAGGAAAAAATTCTTCACAGAGAGGGTGATCAGGCATTGGAACAGTCTTCCCAGGGCAGTGGTGGAATCACCATCCCTGGAAGTGTTCAAAACCTGTGTAGATGAGGCCCTCAGTGACATGGTTTGGTGGCAGTCTTGGCAGTCGTGGGGTAATGGTTGGACTTGATGAGCTTAAAGGTCTTTTCCAACCTAGCTGATTCTATGATTCTATAAGGCTCCTTATGTGCCCACAGGAGCGAGCCAGGATGGGGGTTGCTTTTCAGCCTGCTATGGGCCTGGCTACACCTCTGAGGAATAATCCTCTGGGGTTGCTCCTCCCCAAGTACTAGTACAGGCTGGGGGCTGACCTGAGCAGTTCAGCTAAGAAGGACCTGGCAGTACTGGTGAATAAATTGACTATGAGCTGTCAGTGTGCCCTTGCAAACAGGAGGGCCTATAGTATCCTGGGGTGCCTTAGGAGGAGTGTGGACAGCAAGTCAAAGGAGGTAATCCTCCCCCTCTACTCGACCCTGGTGAGGCCACATCTGGAGTGCTGTGTCCAGTTCTGGGCTTCTCTGTACAAGAGAAACAAGGAACTGCAGAAGGTCCAGCGGAGGGCCACAAGGATGATCAGGGGGCTGGAGAGATTGTGGGAACTGAGCCTGTTTAGTCTAGAGAGGAGAAGACTGAGAGGGGAACTCATGTTCCACTTTCATCTTTGTATAAAGATATAAAGCATCCATCCTTCCAACCTCAAATTTCCTATATCCTCTCTGAGGATACATAAGATCATAAGATGTCCTTATTTCTGTGGTGGAATCCAAACTGAGCATGCCCTGGAGCTGCTTGTTCTGGGAAAGGTTTCTGTAAAAAAATTATGTTAATGTTTTAAAAGTTAATTTTGGACTCTCTTCTCCCTCATGGCTGTAGATTTTGCAGGTGTCTGGGACTGTCTGCGAGTAATTTGATTTAAAGGCAGAAAAAGCTATGAGAAGTTTCTGAGAGAGTATTTATTCATTAAGATTTGAAATAGGATTCTCATCTGGTGGCACAGAATATTAAACAATCATCTGTGTACTCTCCAGGATGGCAGTAATTTGGCTCAGTACAAGAAGTCCTTGTCTTCAAGAAAGTTTTGGAAATACCTGGGTAAAATAATTGATGGCTATAATTCTTACGATTCCAGACTGGAACATGGGACTGAGTTTAACTTTTAAGGACATAAAACACCTTTAGAGAGCCTCCCTTGCATAAACATTGCCACACATTTTGCATAAAGCTATTTCTGTGTATAAGGATTCTATATGTGGGATGTGTCATATAACGGGTGAGACAAATATCCTTAGAAGATACTTACACTTCGTTGTAAAACATTAAGTTCAAGCCTAACAATTTCTGACAATCTTTTTCAGTCAGATTTCAATCTTTTTATTCAACCTTTTGCCTGAGTACCTCGTCTTCATCTTTTGTGGCTAGACAACTATATAAAAAGGAATCAACACAGTTTCTTCAGCATAGTTGTTCTAGAATGTAAAATGTCTGAAATTACTTTTTCCACTGAATTATGTTTTGTTTTTATGTATTTAAAGGTAGCAAATACAAGGTTCTCAAAAACAGAGCAAACAGTGCTTTAATTTCAATAAACTTGCAGAGAACTGTACTGAAATATCTTTGTCTGAAAAATAAAGCTATGATCCATTAAGTCTGGTGTCATTGGCCTGGTTTCTTCAGGACATGGTGCTTATTTGTTCTTCATTCAGCCACAGCCCAGTAGACATAAGGGAGAGCTGGAGCAGTGTGGAGAGCCTGTTACAGACCTGGGGGTGGGAACTCCAGATATGACCCATGAACCTTCTAGTTACAGTCAACAGCAAGTAAAATGCTGCAGGAGGGAGGGCATCATTATTTTTGCTGCTCATGAATAATAATTCTAGTAAATATGTAGTTTCCTCAGTTTTGTCCATGTCAGACTTATTCTGAAGTAGGTGCATGGAGCCATAACTCTGCATATATGTATTTTTATCTTTGAAGTGGTTTAGGTGAGACAGGTACATGGATAATTACTTATGTAAAGCCCTAGCCTTGCAGGCAGTGCTTTAAGTTCTCAAACTTGTTCTGTTGCATGACAACTATGTGATAATACCTTTTGATTTTATTTGAGCAGGAAACTACAAAAGTTACTAACATTATGTCTGCAAATATAATTAAAATCAAGCTAAAATAGGTCCACTACCAGACAAGGCCTAAAACCCAATATGGTTAATTATTATCATAAAACTTTCAGGTCTGTTATTAGTACAAAACTGTTACCATCGTTAGTATTATTGGCAGGTGCCAAAAAGTGAAATAGCCTTTCTACATTTCTCAGCATTAAAATCTGGTAAAGCCTGGATATAAAAGTGAAGTTATTAGAAAACTGCTTGTTAGGACAAACATTTAATCTTCATAGTGCTTTATGATGGTGGTTTTTTTTTTTAATGAACATTGTATCTTACCTCCAGCAGAGACTACAGGGTTGATTTGGGAAATGCAATATTCTGTTTCCAAAGATAAGTGATGAGAAATAATTCAAAACACACTTTAAAAATTTTCACCATAGAGAAAATAACATCTTTCCAAATATTTTAATGAGGTTTGACAGATGAACCAA
Source organism: Psittacula echo (assembly GCF_963264785.1). Lineage (NCBI taxonomy): Eukaryota > Metazoa > Chordata > Aves > Psittaciformes > Psittacidae > Psittacula > Psittacula echo. Next base: position 125,167,010 of record NC_137737.1, read on the forward strand.
GAAGAGAAAATAAAAATTATATGCTGCTATTACTCAGAAACAGGCAAAAGAGGTACTGGTATCTCAGCATTATGTTGTCCAACTCTGTATAGAGAGAAAATCTGAGTATTCACACAGTCCTTCTTTGTTCTTAAATAGATGTAAGATGCTATTTACATGCTATTTGTCCCTGGCTGATATTTTATGTAAATATTAAACCATTTTTGCCACTTTCAGAATTTTACCTAGTTGTCATTAGAATTTTTGAAGTGGAAAAGGAAGATGTTCCACAAACACATGGTATAATGAGAAGCTAGTTTGGGGGTTGTATCACCACATTGAATACATACATCTCATTTAAGATGGGTGAATATCTGCTGTTTTAGTGCCTCTGAATTACTCCAGTTATATCTCCAGCTTTGTGGAGACTAAAAATGCCTCCATTAGATTGAAAATAAAAGCCTAATTCTAACCTAAAATGCTATAGTAAGTGAATGCAACTTGTTTTCAGATGAAGAAAGTTCAGATGGTTGTAATTACTAAATTATATGCCATTAGATGCAGGCACATAAATTAATTTCCTTTTATAATAAAGTAATGCCACTGCAGTTACACACAAGCCCTAAGGTAATTGGGTCTAAACCAAACAGAAATTCACACAGGAAATGATGGACAAATTACACAGGAGTCGAAGACATGTTTCAGTTGAAAATGAAGAGTTGCTGATCCAATATATTTACAATCCCCTCAAAGGGATTAGGCATTTCCTATCTGTGATGATCTAAACAGACAAACTATGCAAAACAGGGTAACAGTTCTTTGCTAACAGCAAGAATTGTTGTTTGTATTTATGGTAATGTCTGACAAACTGGAGGTGTAGTGATGACCTTTAGTGCATAGAAATGGTAGTACTTATATATCCTTTTTCATCCGTATTTTAAGAAGGCTAATGATCAATCTTACTATTTTATAAAGGAAAACAGACACTAGCTCTGGCAAAAATGCCTTGCTAAAGCTTATGCACTCCTAGTTTGTGAAAAGTCAGGAAGAAAATGCAGTTCTCCTGAGATGCAGTCCTATGACCTCTCCACTGGACCATGCTACTTCCCAGAATACTGTAGTTTTCAGAAAGCCCTGTATGAAGCAGTTTTTCATAATTAAAAACAAACCAAATGTCAGAGCAAATCTTTCATATGTTAGAAGTTTCATCTGAGGGTCAAAATTAGCTTTCCTAAATTACATATTTCCTCATGGATATTATTCCTAGGCTCTGGAAAGTAAAACTACAGCTCATAAAAAATACACCCTGAGGAACAAGATACTTCATTAATTTCTTAAAGGTTTAGTGTAATTGTTTTGAACTCCAGAAAAATCCTTCAACTAAATGGACTCTCTGATGTCAGCTCTTCAAGACAAGAAAAAAATTCTATGTGCATGCAATTAATCTTATGTATTACCACCTCATATTTTAATCATTTTCACCTCTTAGGGACTTGCGCCCTTAAAATGGTGCTAGCTCAACTCAGTCGTATTTAAATTTTGTCTGGTTTTGTACTTTTGAAAGTATTTGTTTTTATCATTTTACCTTAATGCAGTTTATGGTGTGATATACAAAATCTTTCATATTGGGATTTCAATAAATATTTTAAATACTGTAGATAAACATGTTAATTATATGCTAGTAGCATAAAATCCAATTCTGATTTGGGCTTTCTGGGGCACAGCAATTAAAATAGATTAAATAGTATGTTCATCAAAAGAAAGTAACATACCAAGCTTATTTTAAAGCACTAACCTAAAATTTAAAAGATCTCTAAAATAAGTAATTGTTTAATTATGTTTAGCGTATTTTTAACCTTATAAACAAAATAGTATTATGTTAGCTATTAGCTTTTCATTTTGGATTCTTGTGTGTTTAATAATCAACAGCAAATAATTAACTGGCATTAACCTTCATAATAAACACAGAAGTACTATAGAAGCACTCTATGCCTTGGGGCTACATACTACACTGTACAGGAGCGATCCAGTACCCAAGTTCATGGCAATCTTACACCTTCTAAAGCTATTGCGTCTAAAGCTACTGTGAAGTTTCATGAAACACTAGACAGGTTAAGGTAAAAACAAAATATCCAAAACCAGATTCAGTTGAAGCTTTATAAAGGCTCAAGTGATAGAAATGCAAGAAAATTACACTTGATTTACTAAATAGCAAGTTTAAGAGCTCATTCTATTTAATCTGAGCTTATGTGCACAAACTGTCACCAAAGGCAAGGAAAAAAGAGAGTCCTTTGTATAACAGGGTCTGAACAGACACATTGTGGGGTAAGGAGAGTTTTCCAAGGAGTATCAGCTAGATGGTGAACAGATCTGTTGTAGCCAGCTCACAGCTGCTTGTTATTCCAGCACTAGAATCAAAGATAATTTATGAAAAGCTCAAGGAATATTTCTTCTGGCCTGGTGTGAATGTGAGACAATGGATGACTGAAAAACTTGTGACGCTGCTCAAAGTAAAAGATTAAGGTTAGCCTTTTTATTAGCTTTCTCTACAGCAAAAACATTTCCAGTCAGTGAAGTTGTTCATGCAAATACTGTTTGTCTTTGTTCAAAGGAGAAGGAGGTCTGACAGGCCAGTGAGGCACCTTTCACTGTTTCAGTAATCAGGGAATAAATCTGCAAGGCTCTTATTAAAGCCTGTGTATGATTAAAGGCAAACTAGTTCCTTATCAGGAAAGACACCTTAGTCCTTAAGATCTGATTGCTACAAGTAAGCATGTATTTCTTTGGATTTTGTTGAGATTAGAATGTATAAATTGTTTAAAAATGCAATTTGCATAAATGAGCAAGCTGAGGACAACTTGAAAACCAGAAGAATAGGAGATAAGTTCAAACACGATTCAGCATTTTCAGCATTCCATAATTTTAGTATCTGCTGGCATATAGTGTTAGATGAAATTAGTTGTGGTCACTGAATTATTTATTAAAATGTCAAAGGCACTCTGAATTTTTGTAAGCATGCTTGTCTTAAAAATCTAAATAGGGAATCTATTTGCATGTGCTCTACTCTGTACTGAATTACTTTAGCTGTCACAGTAATTACCTGGTATGTGGCACTCATTTACATGAACTAATTTCTAAATAAAAAGCGGGTACAAATGTGGAAGAATGAACTCACATTCGTTGCTATACAACATGGATTGTTCTTAAAAATATCTTTATTCCCAGTATTTTTTAAAGTCTCAAAACTACTTGGTAGAACAAAGATGCACCTTCTATCCCTTAATGATTCTCCATCATTTAGAATACACATGTGTGCATGTACTGAATGACTCCTTTGTGGTAATCATCTGCCGTGCATGAATTCTGATCTTAGTTAAGGCAGAATTTGCAATAACGCTAGCATTAAAAATGGTTGATCAAAGGGAAGGGCATCACAGGGCACAGGTACAGCCACAGTGCATGTATGATTTTAAACTGAGTTATAACACTAGTGTGTGTTGTTACTTGTTGGGCACAAACACAATGGACAACCATTTACATCAGCATTCAAGCACTGGCATTTATACTGCTATTGTTAAAACAACTTGGTATTTAAAAGCCAACTGTGACTAACAAATGAGAGATTAAATTATTATTTTGTATTGCAGGTAGATACAAGATGTCAAAAACTTTTGGATCATGCTATGCAAAGAGAATTCTATAAAGCGGCAACGCAAAGGCCTATTAGGAAATATAACCTATCTCACAAAAGCAGCGTGCTACTTTATGTAAACACATAGTGGCTGTGTGCTGAAATTGAAAGTCTCACCAACACCTGTGGAAGAAAGTAAGTAGGAAAAGTTACTGGCCAGGGAAACTTGCTATGTTGAACTTAAAAGATATTTCTGTGGGCCGACACACTGTGCTTGCTTGTACAGAATTCTGTTGCTGCCATTTCCAAGAAAATCAATAGCTTTGAATATTAAAATCCCACAGCTTTCTTCTCCTGCATCCCCACCTCTGCCATGCTGGAAGAAGCATAAAATTGTTCTATCAGACTGCACATCAGATAATTATCTCAATTTTACTAGCTCTGATTAAATATCTTTTTTCTATACTACTGGATACTGCTGCTTTAAAACTTGATGAATTTCTGCTTCAGGGTTTTTGCATTTCCCTGATGAATGATATTTTTCCACTGTATAAAACTTGCATCTTAGCTTCCAATATGAATGATGAAAAAGCCCCAAATGAGTAATAGCTATTAAAATTTCCAGACCAAAACAAAAACAAAACCCACATCAAGGCGGAGTTAAGGTTGAAAAGTAGTATCAGTTAAGGTATAAAGCTTAATAATATATTGTATAAAGCATAAATTATCCCAAAAGTAAACATTCTAAAAATCCCAGGAAACTTGGGATTAAGGATAAAAAACTTAAAAGAAACCCAAACATCTTGAATTATTGAAATGCAGTATGGAAGCCTCCAAAACAAACTTACATCAGCCCTGCAGCGGCACCATGTTGTAAGCCAGGAATTACGATAAATGCATTTTAGTATTTGTGGCCCTAAATTACCCTAATGTGTATTTCAGAGATAATTTTTCATTTTGTTCCTTTGCATGCAACAAGTGACCATGACAAGCAATAGGAGGCGAGCAGAAGAAAAATAATGGCATATAACCGTATTATTAGTTTCACTGCAGAACTGGTCGCTACCTGACTACTTAGAAATCCACAGTACATAAAACCACAGACTGGTTTAGGTTGCAAGGGACCTTAAAGATCACCTAATTCCAACCCCCTGCCACAGGGAGCGACACCTTCCACTAGACCAGGTTGCTCAAAGCCCCATCCAGCCTGGCCTTGAACACTGCCATGGATGGAGCAGTCACAACTTCTCTGGGCAGCTTGTACCAGTGCCTCAGCACCCTCACAGTAAAGAATTTTTTCGTAATATCTAATCTAAATCTCCCCTCTGTCAGTTTAAAGCCATTCCCCCTTGTCCTGTCACTACATGCTCTTGTAAAAAGTCCCTTTCCATCAGAAGTGTGAAGCAAAATACATGAATGCTTCCTCACTGTGAGAAGAATGCATTTCTGACTGGACCAGTAGAACTATTAGATCTAAAGGATCTATTAGATTTAATAACTTGTTAAAACATAAGCAAATGGGAATTAAATTCTTAAATACAAAAATCAGAATCTGAGAAACAAATTTCTTACACTGCATAGGTTACCCATCTGATCTAAAGGAGCAGACAGAACATTTCTATGGACCAGTAAGAAAAAGAGTAAGAGGAGATGAATGTTTGCCAAAAAATTCAAGCCCCAAACCACTCATTTTCAAAATTGTTTTATTGCAGGTGGATATAGAGATAAATACCTAACAGCAAAATCCAGTAAGTCACATTTATTTTCATTTTGGAACAATTCTCTAAACTGGTTGTGTTTTATCATAAAGAGAACAACAAGTTGCGCTACATTTCAGAACATTTTGTTCTTTAAAAGTGGTCAGACAGGTGGGAAATATTAAATGTACTACAAATTAAATGGATAATTTTCCACTCCAGCTTCATTTCTCAAATTGAGCAAGTCCAAGCAAAAGAAACTATGACTTTCTCTGCTCTGGAGATGCATATCAGTTGGTGACGCACTTCAAGCTATATTAATTTGATTAAAAAGTTTATCCTTAATAACCTGAGACATCAATCCATGTATAGCTTCTATGGTGGTCTTGCAGCTGAAAAACAAGCATAAATTCAACATTGGCCAAACACTGAACTGTCATGTTAATTGAAGATATTCAGCTGTTTTGGAAGTTCAGGGTGCCCATAACCCCATGAATCTTAACAACTGTCCAGAAAGGAAAAGCCATACACAGTTATTTAGCCATTGTTGCCAATAGCTGTTTGTTACTTGAAAAGCAAACTGATGAGCACTATGCACACAAAAAATGATTCCAGAAAACTTCTTTGGCAATTTAGGACATCTTACATTAATGAGAGCAAGTGAGCTCTGTGGTCACCTGAACCAAAAAATAAAATAAAATTAAAAACCATCCCTGGAAATGGAATGGAGCTGCCAGCTGTTACCAATACCCAAAGGCTCTCACACTGTTCTCTCTACCTTATCTCCTTTGTAAAGCCCAGGCCAGTAGTGCACAGTAACCACAGCTCCTCTGAGAAATTTTACAGAGAACATTACAAGAAGAGTTCATAGAGCTAATCAGTTATTAGTCAAAATATGAAATGTGCAAAACCCCCAAACAGCTGAGAGGATTCCTACCGATTTGAGTTTCATCCAGGGTGTCTGACTTAGGCGGATGTATCAAAGGAACAAATGAAAATGTCTCAAAAACAATATGCAAATGCAAAAGACAACTCAGTCTTGAAGTCATGGAGAACAGGAACGAATTACTACTAGACAGATAAAGGAATCCCAGCAAAGGAAGTCAGCTTGGAGCCGAGTTTGGCTAAAACATACGTACTCTTAGGAAACAACTCTTAAGAGATGTGCATGTACTGTAACAGAAGACACCATACAGCCAAGCATAAGTACCTTTATGCTAATGTCTGGCACCACTGGCACACCCAATAATCCTTTAGCTGACTTTGCAACCTTATTTTTTGAAAATAATTTAGGTGCCACTGTAAGTTTTCTTAGGAAAGATTATTGAAAATAAACATGCATCAGTGACAGTGTTACAATCCATTTTGGGAACTACAGGAGACTGTTACACAGGAAAGCAGAACTGATGACACCACCAAGCCCTTCCAGTCTTACAATTTATAAACTAACTACTGATGATGACTAAATAAAACCAGAAGAATTTCTAGAAATGCTGCAAGAAATAATACAGTTTGATGATCAGAGGAGTTATCTCTGAGTAACTGTAAGCATATAAGAGTAATGTGAAAATAAAATGTGGTCAGTATTACGGGACACCAAACAGAGATCAAAATCTACAGCAAACTTGTCAGCTACTCCATCCTTCTCATATCTTTAAAACGTTGCTACTGTAACTGTTTCATTACAGCAACTTGGAAGTATCGCCTAACCTGGCTGTTGTGAGTTAGCAATAGCCTTAACTCTATTGTGAAAGTCTTCTGCAACTGAAATAGTCTAAATGGGTATTAACTTCTTAAAGTTAATCTCCCTTCAACTTGATAATGTTTGTTAGAAAATAAAATGCTAACATGTCTGTTAACCTTCCGTAACTCCTGTCTTTATGAAGGCAAAGCCTGTGTTCACCTGAGTCATACTGAGCAAGATGTAAATAAAATTATTTATTTGTAAACCACTCTTCACAAAAAGCCTTTTTTTTTCTTTTGTGTTTTCTACGTATCAGGATTAAATGAGGAGGAAGAGGGCCAGAAAGCCTCCAACACTGAAAAGCACAACATCACAGATTTTGTTACTTTTTTTCAGTCCATTCCAAGGGATTCTACAGAATTGTTCCTTACTAAATGGAATTGTATCTTGCTCAGAACACTCCTAAGATGCATGTAGGTGAGTTCTGACTTCTCCACAGATGTGCCTGAGATTGTACCAGTGTGTACAGCACAGTACTTCTTGGTTTTCAAAGTCTGAAATTTGCCAAATACAACATTCTTGAACAGCCCAAGACACTGTATAACTTGCTGGATACCATGACCTTTTGTTAAAGGTTTTACTTGGAAAAATTGTGACTATAACGTTATGCAGATAGTCTAAGCAATATGTATTCTTAAGACTATTGTGAGAAAGATGTGTTAGCGAGAAGTAACACGTTACTTCTGTAACATGTAACATTGTTCTTCAAAGCTCAAAAAAGAAACGAGCTGATTACCAACAAACACATAAGGAACACTGAAGGGAAACACTGCACCTTCTCTGAAATAATGCTGTACACCCAGTTCATTAATTGATAATAGCAAGTATTTGTATCAGGCCGGGGAGGTAAATGTGAAGGCTAGAATGTCTGTAATGTACTTCTTAGAAACAAAACACAAACCAGCATAAAACCTTCCTTATTTGTGGAAAAATGATGTATTAAGAAATATGAAAAAAGTGTAGTTCATGAGTGAACTTACTGGACTGTTAGTACTAGTTCTTACAATCATGTTCTACATAATAATGTTATTTACTGCGAGTTTAAACCTGATTAACCATATAAAACATGCAATTTTTTAGCAACGTTACCATTCTGCACTGGACAGAATAAATCTTTTTTGGCTTGTCACAAATGATGGAATTTAACAGGGATTTTTTTGTTTAATTAACTTTAAACTAGAGTTGAATTTTATCCCAGAAACAAAGATTGAAAAGCCACTGTACACTTAATAAAGGCAAGATTTTCTTAAACTAACATTTGGAGTCTCATCCCTATCTCTAATAAGACCACTCTTACCTATATTCTCGGTAGGTTACAATTTAATGCATGATTAAAAGATTGAAACAAAGTAATACTTTTTACAGGGAAGAACACAAGTATACGTTATCTTACCTGTCTCTTGTTGCTTTTGCAAGTTTGTCTTCTGATTTCTTATCATGAGTCTCCAAACCCAGCATAAAACTACCCCTTCCGAGCTGAGCTTCTGACTGCTCTAATTTTTCAGACAAATCAAAGACTTGGCCAGTGGTGTAGTCAGCATTCTTAGGAGAAAAAAGGCAATAAACATATTGAATTCTAAGGTATAAATTCAAGCATTTGTATACAAACTGAATCTGAAAAGAGCCTTTAAGCCCGTAGTACTGCATATTTGAACCTGCATCTGCAACTGAAGTGATACAGAACATGAGTGGCACGAGTGGTGGTTAAGAGAACAGAAGCAGAACATCTGACAAATGCTCAACACCTAAAGCCTGAAATGGGCACTCTTTACTACTTTGAACCCATGCCCTAAGTTATGAAAAAGTAAAATTCAGTTGCTTTGGACCAAGGGAAAAGGTATAAAATAGGCTTTTGCAGAAGGAAGGTGTTGATGCTGTGCTGTTACACTGAAGGTCTACCTGCAGTATTTCTGTTGAAACCTCATGTGACCAGTTCCACTGGTTTTGCTGCTGTTTTTTATTTGTTTTTAAAAAGTGTTTACTTATCCAATACCATTATTTTGAAGCATACCATTTATTAAACTTGCATCTTTTTACAGCACTGTAAAGTGTTTAAGACAAAATCTAAGTGTATCAAGAACTCAGTAAAATTAAATGTTATTCCCACCTTCTACTTTTGAAGAGCAGATATAAGCAATGTTTCAGTATTTATGATTAGGAAAACCCTCTCTTGTTTAATCCGACAAACAGATTCTTAATGTTGAATCTAAATCTGTCAGTATCCCATTTACCATTTCACAGTAGAGGGTCTGGCTTTCAGCACTAAGGAATTAATACATGCACATGACAACATACTATGGTACTTACAGTAAGCAAACTAGAAGAACTGAGAGTATTCACCCAGTATTTGTTCCACAAAAGCTCAAGCAATTTACGATCCAAAGATGATTTAAAGTATGAGACTTCTAAAGCATAATACCTTTAAAGACAAATATGCAAAGTAAGCTTTGTTCCACAAAAGCTCGAGCAATTTACGATCCAAAGATGATTTAAAGTATGAGACTTCTAAAGCATAATACCTTTAAAGACAAATATGCAAAGTAAGCTTTCATCTAAGTATGTCTTCTTTAGCTGTGACACCTAAAGCACATGCATCTCAAAAAATCCTTATCAATGGCAAATACCTTACAAAACTCAAAGCACTGAACAATAAAAAAAGTTACTCCAGCTACAATTCTAACTCTAAACAAATATCCATGGACCAAAAATGTGAAAACACTGTGCAGCAGCCTACAAGACACAGGACCTTGCTGTCAATGAGATCCTAAAGTTCTCTGCACACAGATGTTAAGCTATAGTGCTTGTCAGCAACTGAAGGCAGAACTGAAGCCAGGCCTGAAACCACCGAAAGAAGTGGTTCCATCTTTCCTTAGCTGGTCTTTGCAAACACTGTGACTCCATCATCTGCCTTTACTTTCCACCCCACTGTAGCTTAACCAGCAAGAACTGGTGCTCCACGCTAGATCAGCTCAGGCGACTGACCTAGCAAAACAAATGCCTTGCCAAACAAGTAATACCTCACAAAATAAGTATGAAGTGAGGAACACATGGCTGGGGATAGACCAGTTAAAGACAGAATGGTTAAAACTAAACTCTCTCAATTAATGGAAAGTAAACTAGCAGGAGAGAAAAAGTATCAATTCTTCCTGTTGCTGACGTTATCCCTCCAGGATCTGCATTTCCCAATCCTTCCAAAGACAGAAGCAATCTTAACACGCCCAGTGATGCAGAACAGAGAGATGCATAGCACTTGCCTCTACTCAGAAGAGCAGACATCACAGTCTCCCTAACCCTGCTACTGGGGAAACATGTACATCTAAGCCTTTCCTCCCTGCTGTAAGAAAACACAACACAAAGGTGTTCAAGAATCAACTGCTAAAGCTTTTAACAAGGTTCATCTTTGTGACAGTTCTCCCATAAAGTATCTTCTGATAAATGACAATAATACTTTTCCACAAAGCTAACAGTGCTAAAGCAACAAAAAATTTGAAGGTTTGAAACACTCCCAAGAAATGTAGTTTTCCATACTGAATCACTAACTTAAACACAAAGATTGAGAACTTGTGGTACAGGGAGTAGTTAATTTGGTACTTACTGTTTACAATGTACACCAAAGTCTTCTATTTTATTAAGTGGAATAGTCTGGTATTCAGAGGGACCTTCATCTGGAGGTTTATAGCCCTAAAAATGCAACAAAGTGCAAAGATTACACAGTATCTCCAATATTTCTGTGATTTTCTAGTTTTTAGCCTAACCCTTCCACATTGTTTTCTAGTTTTCAGCCTAACCCTTCAACATTGTTGGGGTTTTGTACATTATTTTGTGGAAAGTCACAATACCTATTTGATAAAATTAAGTAGATAGTTTTGAACCTTCCTTTTCTAAAATGAAAAGCACAATACCACATATTAAACGTGCCATTATTGTTTAGTTTTAGGTCTAAAAAATGACAGTGAAGAATTAACATAAATGTACTTTGATGAATGCTACCTACAACTATAACCATTAAAAATTACCATATGGAGCTATGTAATTTTAGGGCAGCTCTGCTATCTAGACAGTCTATTTAACACTGCCATAAATCTATGAAATACAAACTAGAAGTCAACCTTTGCAAATCTAATCAATATCCAAAAATATGCAATAACCAGTATATCAGCATATCTTCCTTTTAGAATGAACAATGACATACAGTACAGCACAGCAGATCAAACTGCAGTAATCTTTAGAACCAACCTATTACTTATTTAAAGGCAGTTTAGCAATCATGCACTAGATAATTTTCACTATTTACCTTAGGATATGTTCTAAATGCTCCAAGATTTACTTTTCCTGCAGATATTGTTCTTGTTGGATCAATCTGTAGAAATAACGGCAATGTTCGTTATATACATTTTATAAATTATTACAGGCATACATTAACTTTACAATAATTGTATTTCAGAAATGCAGTTAGTGCAAATTGTATTCATTTTGTCATAAATGGTACTTTTTCAGTCAGCAGCTACTGGTATGAGACTCTACAAAGATAGGAATATCAATAGCCTTATATGGACCATTTTTTCAAACTTATTTTCCTTATTTCCAAAATACAGTAAAATCAATAAACCATAACAAAAGTCTGCATTTTAATCTTATAACCATTAGAAGTAAGAAAAAGCATAGTGTGATCTGCTGCATTTTAGTGGAAAATACAGGAAACTAATGAAAGAATCTCCTTACTAATACCCTGTTTAATTTTAAAAGTAACTAAAATCCCCACCAAACAACAAAAAAAAAAAACAAAGAAAAAAGCAGTCCCAAGGAAAGTGCTCTGAATCTGTGAAATTATGTCATAACATAGGAGACTTCACATGGTGGAAATACTTCTTAAGGGTAATTTATACTTTTCTAATGTAATTCTTCCATCGGCGTTATAGTCCTTTCTGACTAATTCCAGCCTTTTTCCCCCTCATTTCTTTCAGTAGGAAATACAAGTACTATCTAAAATAAGGTTTACTTCTGATTTCAAATATGATCTGAAGCCTGGAAAACCCTGGATGGTTCAAAGAGTTTCTTAAGATTATTTTTTTCTCAAATAGTTTTCGTAGTTTCTTCTACCTTGCACTATGCTGTTCATTTAATTTAACAGGCATTTTAGACACAAAGTAACATCTAGTTATTTAGTTGCTCTATTTTGACAGAAGAAGCAATGAAGAGAACAAAAGAAACGATTTTTGTTATATAGCAGGAGGTTGAATATGGATTGCTCAATATATTGATTTTCTTAAGTACCAAGTAAAAATTGAAGAGTAATGCATGGATTTGTACAGAGCTACCATACCTGAAATAATACAGTGAAAATGGCCGTGGTAAGCAACACTACTGGTTTGACCAGCATGTGACCAGCAAAGCAAAAGGAGCAATACCAATTTAAAATCTGGATCCAACACTTCCATCATGCAAAATGCATTCTACTGGAATGTTAGCAGACTGAAAACTAAAAATTATTATCCCCTCAACATAATTTGATACTCAGTTTTACCAACTATCAGATAGTACTTACAACCACTGCTACAAAGGGTTCTTGAAATTGCTGATTTAGCATTTGGGTACTGACATCGATCCCAGAGAGCCAGCAGCCATAGCCAGGGTGACTGTGATACCAACCAATTGCATTTTCTAGACGGCCAACCTAACAGCAGTGAAAGAAAACAAAACTCTTGTTATCTCCATCCCGAAAGTATCAGCTGCCCTCCATTGGGCCTTCTAGCATACTACAACAGAGAAGATAATTGCACACACAGCCTGTGATGCTCAACTTACTAATACTGAACGTGTGCCTTATTTTGCTAAACTGTTTTCTAGAAACTATACAACCTGAAGTACTAGCATTTTCTGTTACAGCTACTACCACAGAACAAAGAACTACAAGGAGCTAGGAGCTCCTTCTTCAATGACACCTGAAGTGCAGAAGATTCCACGTGGTGATATTGTAAGCTGGGACTCCTCAGCGTGGATAAGAAGTTTCTTAGGGTAGCTATGACGTAAGCATGTATCATTTCATACAATATCTGGTAGGTCCGTACAGAGTGAATGTTCATTATTTAGTACAGTAACCCATCTCAGAAACATATAGAAAGATTAGTGGTAGGTTTAGAATATAACTTCAGAGGCATGTTTTCAAACATGGCAACAGAAATTATTGCCAGAGCATGCTCTGAAAGCCAAAGATGAATTTTTGAGATTTTTTAGGCTCAGAAAAACTCAAAGTAGGAGTTTTCAAATAATACCTCTGGCTGTCTCTACAAACACTGGAAGAAAACCAAACCAAAAATAAACCACAACAAAAAACAGAACAAACACCCACTGCACCTAATTTTGTAACCCTCTTGCAGGAATTGCTTACTGGCTGTTTCACAAAAAGTTGAATAATTCTGGCATGACCACATCTGCTAGTTCTTAACTGAGTTGTGTGTTTGGATGTATCATCTGCTTGGTTTTGCCAAATACTGAATATATCAGGAAGGTTAAACCACAAAAATTTTAAGATGAGACAGAACATGCAAACTGCCTACTGAAGGGAACATTTAGTTTATTTTTGAATTGGTGAATATTATTTATGTTTTCTTTATAACTCCCACAGAGAGACCAACAAACCACTGAAGAACGTGTTATTCTTCAAAGTCAAATAACACATTTTGACTGTATTAGCAACAGATCGTGCTCACACAGAAGTAAGTAACCGGAACGCTGGTGTCTCTGAAGTGCTTATGCAGGGGAATACATCAACTTGCAATCTAATATTAACGAGTTATTCCAGGAACAACTACTTGCCAAAATCAAATGTGCAACTGCCAGCATGCAAACTCTGACAGAGCAGCAGTAAAGCTGAGTTGGTGTATTTGCACACAAGTTCAATTTCCCAGTTGTACTCCTACATAAATCTGGACTGTTTTAAACATCAGATGAACTAACTATATGAAAAAATACTACTATTATGCATTAGATTTACCATTTTGAAACCCATTATTTCTACCTAAGAACTCGGTAGTATGAATACATGTTTAGGTACATATATCTTTTCAAGTTATCTACTTTTCTGCAACAACAGTATTATTATGTCATTAATACTTTCCAGGTAAAAGGAACTAGATTATTTCTAAATTTGCTCATAAGTGGACACGAACTATTAAAAAAATCTCAGAACATATCTACTTTTGGATTATGTTTACTCTTTTCTGATGTTATGATCTAGCCCAATTCACATCTATTTAAGTAACTCTTAACTGCATATAAGGCTGTGAATAAAAGTACAACTCTCCAAAATAACCCAAATACTGCTCTGTTATTTCCAGTGAGTAAGTAAGGGGCTTCTGATTTCAGTTGGTTTAAAATATTTTGAGAATTAAGGAAGAATTAGAGGGTAAACTCTGCCTCAAAACATTTGAGCTTGGAGAGCTAGTTATTCCAATGCTTATTTGTAGCATGGGATTGCCCTGTATTGGAAGGAGCACACCAGTAGGTGATCTGATGTGTCATGCTGGTTTCTGTATCAGCCACAATGCAGCTTCGTATTTCTACTACCCTTCTGCATGCGAGAATTTTACTACACAGTCAGCCTTAGTATGACATGGATTTCCAAATGCATGATGCTGAAGACGGCATTTTCTTCACAAATGTGTTTATTTTTATGGAAAACAGCAGCATGGCTATGCAGTAAGACTTCAAAAAGCAAGAAGTTACAAATAAATATCATATTCCTGGTCTACAAATAGTAAACATCTCTGACACCTATTTTATATTTAATTTTGCACAGTGTTTTTAGAAACATGTATCGGTTATTCTAGAAACACACGTCCTTTTTCCATCTACAAGCCACCAACTACAGCTACAAAAACACTTCCTCAGCAACGAAAATAATTTATAAAGGAATTCAATCAGAATCCAGTACTTGATGACCTACTGTAAGACATGGAAATATGTGAAAATGTTTAGAGGCCCCTGTGGTTGCTTGCTGCCAACACAGCTCTTCTAGTCATGTTTGAGTTAAAAAAAACAGGGCACTGGGCAGCCACTTTTATCACTGTGAAAGGGGGGAGGCCTGCAAACCCCAGAGCATGTTCCTGCGCGATTAGCTTACAAGATCTGCAGCTATATCATGGAGGGTGAGAAACACGCTCTGCCACTTCTTACCTGCTTCGCGTTTTCGATGTAGGCAGCCATATACTCATAGGCGGCCGCCTGAGCGTTGACGCGAGTCTCAGTGCCCTCCACCGGCAGGGCGAAGCTGTCCATGATGATCATGGTCTCCCCGTCCACCTTGCCCAGCATAAGCCCCATCACCTCCAGGTTGCCCCCCGACCTAGCGTGCATTACCATCTTCAGGAGAGCCAGCGCCGAGATCTTGCAGTACTTGAAATAATGGTGGCTGCAAGAGAGACCGCGAAAGCCATCAGCCCCGCCGCCCCGGCCGTGACTCAGGCCCCGGCCGCCCCTCCGGGCGCCGCCGCCCACCCCATTCCCTCTTACTCTTTGGTCCAGGGCTTGGCCGCTAGAATCTCCTGCTGCTGCTTGCGGTCGTACTTGTAGATCTCGTCGATGCTCTGAGCCTCCTGCATGTTGTTGGCCAGCTCCCACGTCTTCTGCGCCATGCCACTCCCGGAGGCGCCGCTGCCCGCCGCCGCCATAGCCGCCCGCCGCTCCGGGCCCGGGCCAGGCCCTGGCCCGCCTCACCGCCGCACCGGGCCGCAGGCAAAACCAAGCGAGGCCGACGGGGTTCGTCGGGAAATGGTACGATCCACGCAGGCGCGAGGTGGGCGGCGCTGCGCCCCCCAGCGGCTCCGCACGGCAGCTGTCGGGCGGTGCGGCCCGGCTACAGCGATGTACGGCCTAGCGGAGGCGTTCGGGGGCTGCAGTGCGTTTTCCATACTAGCCGCCGCCCGGCCAAGCAGTGTGTCACAGGAGGCGACCCCTCCGTAGAGAGGAGATTGCCATTGCCGCCACCACCTTGCTTCCCGCTCCTGTTCACCTGTTAAAGCCGCACTGGGACTGCCCCGCTCTCGCCCTGTGAGGCGGCGAGATAGAAGAGGCCCCCACCAGGGGGCGCTGCTCGGCGCTCCCGTCGGTTTCCGGGGAAGCGGTAACGCGCGGGACGCGGAGTGCTGCGACCGCCGGTGTGCGGTTAGTAGAGGCCGGGACAGCACTCGGGAGCGCACCCCACGCAGCCTGGCTTGCTGGCCCCGCCACACAGAGACCGGGGTCGAGGGGCTGCCTTGTTCACAGGCCGGGGCGGGCGGCGGCCGGGGCGAGGGCGGCTCGCCGGGGAGCGGGACGGGCCAGGAGGGGTTGTGAGGGGAGGCGCAGTGGAGGGAGCGGAACGGGGCGGGGGTGCCGCGGCCCGGGCCACGATGTCGGGTCTGGGCCTCCCTGTGGGGCAGCGATGTTTGCAGGGCCTTCCGGCGGGAGCAATTTGTTTGTGCGGCCGTTGCCTAACAACGGCGCCGCACTTCTTAAAGGGTCTGAGCCTGGGGTGCAGTCTGCCCGCCCCGCCGCGCCTCACACCGGGGCCGAGGGGCACAGGTGCTTCCGGGAGTGCCCGAGAAATGCTGCCGAGGAGGGAAGGAGGGAGGCGGTACGTGTGCCGGCCGGCGCTGCAGGCCGGGTGGGGGAGAGGCGCTGGCCCGAGCTGTCAGGCTCGAGAAGGAGAAACTGTCTGTCCCGACTCTGAAGGGTTCTTCCGAAAATGATGCCCTTTTGTATCACAAGGGGTGTTCTGGGAAAGTAGGTAAGCCCCTAATAGTGAGGGGAAGTAACTCGAGAAACTTGTTTGGTTGTTTCAAGGGTTAATTGCCTTCAATGTTATGAAGAAGTCATGTTCATTTAGTCAGTTTATAAATTATGAGCGTCCAGACCCTGGATTTTCTTTTTTTTTTTTTTTTTTGTGCCTTTTCCAGGTAAGAATTTGAAACGAAACGAAGATGGAAGGTAGAGCAAGCATATCTGTGACAGCTAGAGCTTATTGTAAATGCTGTTCCCGGGGGCGCCCAGTGATGGCTGTTACGAGACTTGAGGGAGTTTGCTTGAGACTTTAAAAAGTACTTTTCAATGACATGATTATGTGACCATATAATCTGTAAGCACAATTATTAAACGTAGCATATAATTGCTTTTTAAAAGCACTTTCCTCCTCACCACCCTTGTTGCAGTTCATACAGGTGGAAATTGCCATCTTGTCAGTTTTCTTGGTGGTGATTTAGTATTATGGTAGCACAGGAGAGGTGAAATCTGTTTACTTTTATATGCTGGTTTTAAATTTTGCTCCCCATTTTTGTAAGAAAAGTAGGAGGGGAAGAGAAAGAATAAAAAGGAATGCAGTAAACACTGCTTTAGATGATGAAGTTGGTACACAATACACAGCTAGGTATAGTACATATGATACAATACATATGCACATAGATGTTTTGTATATCTTGAATACAGAGATGTGCACTATTAACTCTGGCCATAGATCCAGTAAAAATCTCACGTTCAAGCTTGACTTATTTTCTTGAATATCTGTATGCTTTCTATTGCCTGGTATACTTGCTTAAGTTGAAGTCTACATGGCTGACTAATTATTCAGAGTGAAAACTTCCAGTTGAAGAGGAAAAAAAGATTTTATGAAAACCAGAAATCTTGGAAGTAAACATATAGAAAATACTATTTTTATGGGACATTTTCAGACAGTAGTTAAGTGTATAGTGGAAGTATGTTTAATGGAATTTCACTCTCAATAATACAGTGTTTTGGGATTAAAGATACAGGATTTAAAGATGCAAGAGTGAAAGGAAGAGCTGATAGGTTTGTCAGGCTTTTTTTTTTTTTTTTCCCAATAGTTTTTTCAGAATATTCTGTTTTCCTAAAAACTTGAAAAGTACAATGTCTGCACCTCATAATTTTTGCGGACCTATGGTTTATCCTTGAGTTTTCAGATGTTTACAGCCTGTTCTAACTTTCCCTTTTTCTCTATGCACATGCTTGTGGAGCTGCATTTTTGCTTACTTTTGAAGCTGCTACTTTTACTAGTAGTTACAAGAGTCTAGAAATACACCAAATGCATTCAGACATACTGCTAAACTGAAAATGGATGCTTTTGTTTTGAATTGGAGTGGGTTTATAGTGGCAGGCTGTGCTTTGGTATGTTTGTGCGGTCATGTGAAGCCAGTTTGATGGTTTGCTGTGAGTTTAGTGCTGTCACCTCTGAGATAGTTCGCTGCGTAACTGGGAACTGTGTTAGCACTCTTTTCAGATAGAAACATAATGTTTCTTTGTTGTGATTAGTCATGATCTTGTCACTTGATACAGTAGTTGATAAAATTGATTAATATTCAGTAAGTTATTTGCTTACATACTGGTTTGTTTTTTGAACTTTGCAGTGTATGTATCACATTCAAATTGCCAGTCTTTTGCTTAGAATATGTAATCATTTTTAATTTTTCATTTCTTTCAGTATAATACAATCTTTTTGCATATCTCATAAGGTTTGTGCATATTTTAAGATCAACTCCAGCAGAAGGATATAAGAAACAAATGTCTAGCTATTTTCTATATTTTCTAAGAGTTCTAGGAGGCATTTGGCCACTTTTCCTGGTTATTCAGCTGTATTAAAGGTATGCTGAATCATTAGTGCTGTAGCATTATTTGTCTCAGTGTTCTCCAGAGTCTAGAGTTGTAAGATTTCTTCACACCAGTTGAATTGCCTATGTAGTTCAACTTTAACTGTTTTGTCTTTGTTTTTCTAATTTATTAGATTGCTCTCTGAGCAATATGATTGGAGTGCAGAATGATAGAATATTCATTGTGTTACTTGTGCTAGATACAGAAAACACTCCAAATATACCTCTCCTTGTACCATCTCTCAGAATAGGTTTGGTACCATTCCAGTACGGTGATTTGGAAACAGTTCTAGAGTTTATAAATGTTATTTTTAATAGAAGTAATACAGATATTAAAGTCCGTGAACTTTTGGAAAGACTTCTCACAATGCTTCCTTCTTCTACGTGAAGTAATTTTCCTCTTGGTGGTTATGCAACACTGGATAGATGATGAGACCAACTTTTAAATTCTTTAGTATGACAAGTTGTTTCACCCATTCAGAAAAGATTTTTTCTTTATTCTTATGTAATCTAGTAGGCTAAATAAAATTTATCAATGCCTGAAAACTTACCCTCTTTTAGATTTCTTTTATCCTTTATCAGTGTGCAGAACTAATGAGATTAAAGATTTAGGACAAATCAGATGGGAGAATTTATATTTGGAATTAACCGTCCTGTATTATCGCTAGGGGTTGTGAATAGGTTGTCCTAGTTCTGCCTTCTTTAACAATATTATAATTTCATATTATGAATAAAAAATGGCATTAATATAAGAGAAAAAGTTGAATATGTTTTAAGGAATATATCAAGCAGATTTATTCCTTAAGTTAGCATGCAATTACTTGAATTTATCTGGTGGAATTTTGACATTTTTTCTCTTCATCTTACTTTTAGTCAGCATTTATCTCAGTCTCTTCGGATACTTTCTTCTATGTTTACCTATGAAGTGTCTTATTCCCCTGTTTTTGAGGTTGATTTTGTTATTTTATTTTTTCTAAATTCTTTGATCCTCTCCCTGAAAGTGTTTTCTAATGTACTTTTGTTATTGGCCTGTTGTTTATTTCATACAATCTGTAGGCTTTAGAGGGATACTGAATTAGCCTTACTAAAACTGCTGTGCAGAATGAGTTCAGATGCTGTATGGGATTGCTGAGGAATCTGCATAAGCAATCCTTTTGCTTAAGTTGTTTAGGTAGTATTAGAGGAATTGAGGGTCATAATTCTCTGCTCAGCTTCAACTTTCCTTTAAGTGTAGAATATATGTATGGATTTTTATCTGTAGGCTTGGTTTTGCAAAGCTTATCCAGTGGATTTGGAGGAAGTGCTGAGTGGGGATTGGGATGAAGTAGGCTTTATTTTTGTTTTGGTCTGTCTTCTTTTCATGGTTACTTAGTATGCAGATCTGCAGTATTTTTAGTCCTGGCAAGACTATCCTAACAAAGAATATTCGAAGTCTGAGTGTGAGCCTTAACTTCTCTACAGTTCCATTGTCATGAATTTGATTGACTTTAGTTTTTATTGTGAGGCTGTCCAGGAGCAGCAATATACACTAAATTGCACAAATAAGATGCTTTCAGTTAAACAGGCAAGATGCACAACTAATGAAAGCAAGGTAATGAGCTGCTCCTCAGTACGTGTTTTCTTACAGAAGGGTGTCTTGTCTGATTGGAAGTCAGTGCTGCCTCGTATCCATGCTTATTGCGGGGTTGAAGCTGTTCTTACTGCCTCTGCTATTTTGTTGGTACGGGAGGTAATGATACATTGTTGGCTCCAACTCCAGAAACACTATGCATGTGTTTTATGCTTGGTTGTGGTGGTTTTTATTTTTTCTTTTCTTGGTTATTTTTTTAAATGGTGTTTTTTTTTTGGTTTTGAGTAAGCTTGATGATTTTTAAGACTTCTTGTGATAGTAAGTTAAGCACAGAATTAATTGCATGATTTGTTCCTTATTTTAGAGTATATGTGTATTTTGTACTTTTTTTGTATTTTTATTTTTCCTTAACAATTCCTTTATCCTGTTTATTTTTGTCTGATTTGATTTTATCATTCACTAGCAATAAGCTTGTGCTAGTGTGAAGAGCCACTGGTAGACTTGCAGTCAACGAAAAACAACCACAAAGCACTTAGGAAAAAAAAAAAAAAAATTAGAGAAATACCTTCAGTCTTATAATCTGAAATGTTTGAACTTTCTCTCTGTAAAAGTAATCAAGTGAATTACATCAAGAAACGTCCATGGATGGGTTTCCTGGTTCAGGTGTTCCACTGACCTAGCAAACATCTTATGGCTTGTAGTTCTAAGGGAGAAACTTGAACATTACTTAACTACTGTCTTAAGCAACTGTAATGGATCTTTACATTTTGGAGGTTCCATGTTCTATGTCTTTTCCATAACCTTAGAAATGATGGCGGATGATTTAGACAAATTTATTGAAGATCAGAAGGCCAAGTTGGCGCAAGATAAGGCAGAACTTGAAAATGACCCACCGTACATGGAAATGAGGGTAAGAGTATTAACTAGTTTTCACAAATTTAAACACGTCTATTGCTTGGATCTTGATGTAAGCTTACTTTTGCTGTGCTTTCAAACTGTACTTTTAGTTCAAGTATATATTATTTATCTATTTAAAGTAATTTCTAACTTAAATACTTTATTTTTATGTAGATGTTTCAAAACCTGTTTGCCACTAGGCATATACAGTAACATTTGTGTATTACAAGTGGAAAAACTCTTGTAAATGGTTATTATTGTTCCTTCCTTCGTCCCTAGGGAAGGTGACTAAGCAGGGATCTGCTCTCAGCCCACTCCAGAGCATGGGTATTGTGTTGGTGATGGATGGTATAAATATCCTCAAAATTACTTTTGCAGAAACTAGGAAATATAAAAGGCAAATTACTTAATCCAATCAATTAAACAAAATCTGTTCTTATCACAAATTTCCTATTAGAAATTTTAGTACCTAATTCTAAAGTTATAAAAATTTTATAATTTGCAAAACACCACTAAGTTGTGTAATAGTGCCAGTACCTGGCAAAAAGCTACATCTAAATAATTCAAGCTAGCTAACTGTTACAGTAACTAAGTCAAGTCCTTGGTAAAAAAAAGAGTTTTGATTTATCTGTTGTTTGACCTACAAAGCCCCAAACAGCTTGAGCTTTTATCAGCAATTTTAATATCCTGCTTTCACTCCCTTTTTTGTTTTATCAGAATGTTATGAGAATTCATCTTTCCTCTTCTGTGGGAAAAGGATGTATAAAAGTATTTTTACCTAGTTATCATAATTCTTTCTAGAAAGGTTTATTAATTCACTCCAGAAAGTTAGTTCTTAGGGGGCTGTGGAGAGCTGGGCTTCCTTTAGTTTTGCTTCCTCTGCTCAGAGCAAGTTTAAAGGGGAGAATGTTTCCAGCCTATAGTTTGATAAAGTCCTGAGCTGCATGATGAAAGTACAGTTACAGGGAACAGGTGTGTTAAACTTGACCATAATACCATGTAATTCTTTCATAATTTCAAACAGGGTGCAGTATGTCTCATCAGCCCCCATAAAAAAAAAAAAAAAAAAAAACAAACAGAAAAGGTACATGTAAACTATGAAACAATTGTAGATTATGACATACAGTTTATGAAATAAATCGCAATATATATTGTCAACATATTTCATGACATGAAATACTTTGAACATACGGAACTGATAATTCCTGTGTTATAAAGGAGAGCTACTTTTTTTGGTGGTATTAGTGAAATGTATAACTTGCTTACTGTGTTAATCCAGCATCTTTTTCAATTTTTCTATTCCTCTGTTCTACAGTGCTAATAATTATGTTAATAATGTTGTTCCTGTATGTGATATTTCTTTTACCTTGTGATGCAGCAAAGTGTTTTGTTTTGTTTTCAGAATAAGGAATCAGAGAAGCTTTCCGAGACTAGCAAAATGTTAATATCCATGGCTAAAGAAAATATACCTCCAAATAGTCAACAGAACTATTCTTTAGGTACAGTATATATATATTTTTTTATATGTCTTCTAGATTTAACTAGTATTCAGCTACCTTTGAAAATTTTCGGAAGGGAATTACTGCTTTGGATTTTTAATTATAAGATAACCATTATAATTCAAGTGAGTACCAATTCTTCAGTCTTCCAAATGTCTTTGGGTTGTGTGGAATTTGTTTTGTAGTTATGCTACTGCTTGTGCACCCCCAGTCTACTCGCTGGTGAGATGGAACCAGAAAAAGCCTTGGCTCTGTGTAAGCACTGCTCAGCAGTAACTAAAATATCCCTGGTTTATCCACACTGTTTTCAGCACAAATCCAAAACATAGCCCCATACAACCTACTATGAAGAAACGTAACTCTATCCCAACCAAAACTAGTGTGTTTTGTAATAATAATCTGGGCACTGAACACCTTTGATTATCAGTGGATGGTTGTTGATATTATTGGCTGGTTCTGCTTTAAAGCAGTGTAATTTCATTTGATTAAATTAAACAGAGACTTGTTCCTTGGAGAATGGTGAAAGTGGTTACAGAGGTGGGCCTCTGAGGCAGAGGATATTTCTTACAAAGTACTTTAAGATGCCAACTTGCATGGCATTATGTTTTGGGAGTGCAGCTTTTATGAGACCTGAGAGTAATCTTGGAAAAGTACTAACTGTGTATTTTGGGTCTACTACAATTAAAAACACTGAGGTGGAAAGAAAAAATGATTTTCAGCATATGGCCAGCTTCCTTCTAGTTGTGTGGAAGCCACATATTTTTCACATGCTTCATGCTAAATGAATAGATTCTTTCTACTTGCAAAGTGTGTTTTCTTAGGTGATTCGCATGGCTTAAAATATCAGAGTAATTTAGAAACTAACATGTCAAAGGAGATTTCCTTTGAAGCATACATTGGCAAAAGAATATGTACAATATTTAGGTTATTTTATACTATTTGTCAAACTATCCAAATACTGTTTATGTTGTTTTGCTCCTTTTTTTTTTTCTTTTTTTTTTTTTTTTTTCCCCTCGTGGGAAGAAAAAGCACAAGGACTAGAGGAAAATTAACATTCAAAACCCAATCCATTTTTCTGTTTTCCACTCAACTGCTCATAGAGAGAGGACGTTTTGTGTTTCAGCTGTTTTGTAATTACTGGTTGCGCAGTTCATTTTTTTTAATTGCTGATATCTAATAAAATTCCAGATGCAGGATGTGTTTTGTATTGATACAAAATAGTATACTAATAATATTTAATGGTGCTAACCTTTCAGGTGACTATGGCTTGAGTTTACCTCTTGGAGAAGAATATGAACGAAAAAAACATAAACTGAAAGAGGAACTCCGACAAGATTATAGGCGATACCTTTCTCAGGTAAAGCTTCCTGTCTGGTTGCCTGTGTTTAGCGAGTCTTTTAAAAGAATTTGCTCATTTTAATTGAATGAAAATGAGTAAAATCTGTGGAAAATCTTTATCGGAAGGCATTCATTATGAGCCATGGCTGATTTTGCAGACTTTAGTAACAGTAGTTTCAAAACGTCACTGCTCAGAACAGTTGTATATTCCAGGCTTCCATAGATCTTGCTGCCGCAAGGCTACATATTAGTATCTTTTATCCTGAATAGTTTAATTTATTTGTATCTACTACTTTTTTAGTATCTTCTTAAGAATTTAAAATATCATGTTGCTTCCTTAAATACTTATGTATTGTGTGGTCTGTAATTCAGTGAGAATATTCCTATAATTAGTGTGACTGCATTTGACAGCTTCTTTTCAGTGGTAGAAATAAAATTGTTCTGCTTAGCATGATTTATTAAACGTCACAGTAAATTTAAAATTGAAATGGTACGTGTGAAATGTTGTAGTCTTGGGAATATTCTGTATCCCTTCTTAGCAAAACAGAAACAAATCAGGAACCAGATAATATCTGTTGTCTGAAAATGCTAATTATCTTAGTTCTTAAAATGGATTGGTTTTAAGAGAAGTCGTCTTTTGTTAAGTCAAATATTTTTGAATGAAAGACTCTTTTTGAATAGTATCTTTTCCCTGACTTTTAGGGTATTTCACAGGCAAAAAGAAAGGTAGGGTGCCTGCAATATCTTTTATTTTTGTTCTTTTTTCTTTCCAAATTAGTCACTTTTTGCTTTGAAAGCTTTGTGCAATTTGAATTAATAAAAAATCATTACTTTATTGTGCTTTATGTGATTGTGCATGCCATAGTGATTAGTTGTGATTAACAGCATTGTTGGCTTTGTGCAAATGATTACTTAAGTTCATTATTTCCATTGGTAAGATTTTAAAACACTTGCTGCTTTCTTTTTTTTCCTTTGCAATTGTTATTGTTGCTGTCTAATGCTGACTTCATAAAACTTTTTTGTTTAGTAGACATTTGCTTCAGGACTTAAGTTCCATAGATGTTACCAGTTCAGATATATTTAATTATTTTTTTTTTTATACACATACTTTACAAAGCTGGAATAAAATCATAAACCCTGAAATGTCCTTGGAATCAGAGCTGGGGTGCTCTTCTTCCTTGTCACTGACACTGGTGGTTAGGGAAGCAGTAGGAGCAGTTATTCAACACCTAGTGGCCAGAATGTGAGAATACAAGTACTGTGAAGAAAAAATAATACAAGAGACACATCTTTGCAAGCTTTGTTCAATTACAGTAATTTTTTATTATTTATATCATTATACTGTCAAGTATATATAATTTTAAAATTTAACACTGTCCATCCAGGTGGTTCAGATTAAGCAACTTGAGTAAAAGAACTGGGAGATAATGTGGTAGAAACACAGCCTTCTGGTTTTTCTGAGGCTTTGAACAACATGCATGTGATACAAGTTAGCTATATTAGCATGCAGTAGAATTCCTGAGTAGTAATAGCAACAGCAAAACAGGCTTCTTAACCTCTTATCAAAATAATGCTTATATAATTGTTGCTTCTTGTTTAATCTTAAACTTCAGATTAATTTCAAAGTTAGAATATTGTGTAAAAATTTATTTTGTAATTCTCACCAAAGTACCCGAATAATATAGTTTAATATAAATTTCTAGTGTTTTATTCCCAATTGAACTTCAGTTGTACAAATTTTGTACAGTTTATGTTTTTAATGTACAGTTTAATGTAGCTTACAGGTTATTTTATTAATGTAGTACATGTTAGCTATATTAAGCTTGTAATTCTGCTGAAGAGGTAGGATAACAATCGCTTAAAGAGATAGCGCAACTCTTAGCAGCTCTTATTGTGATATTTTGGTTAATAACTTGCTTAGTCTTGCTTATGTAGAAAATGCAGTTTCCATCTTAGCTTCTGATTTTTGGCAAATACCTTTTTAAGATAAAAAGTAATCTCTATAGATCTGTTCAAGAAGAATTAATAATTAGGATTACAATTTATTTACTTTTTCTAGTAAAAATAATTTAGTTCCTATATTAATCTAGTTGGCTTAGGGCTTGGATGTTTGCATGGTAATTAAATCCCTTAAGTCTTTCAATGTTTAGTTGTGAAATGTAATTCATAATGATGTAGTTTTGCACTGGAACAGGTAGAGTGCTTACGTGTTGACATGCCTCTAAGCTTTTAAGCTACATAAAGGATGGAAGGAAACAATGCTAATGAAATACCGTATCTAACCCATTCCTGTCATCAGCCCATGCCACACAAATAGATGATCTTTTTATTAAAGATAATCAGATTTATAAAACATAGGTGATTGAGAATGGCCTGGGGATGCTTTTAGTAAATGAGTGATGTAGGAAGAAGCCACTAGACCTGGAAGCTGAGGACCTGTTCCATCACTGGTGTTTGATTTGAAAGGCCGATACTTTGGTGTATTGCACAGCCTAGTTCCCAAGCCACGGCCCAGGGAGCTGTATGGAGCAACCACATAGTGTTTTCAATGAAAAATTCTGTTCTGAAAGTGACTGATGGTCCGTAAGGAATTACAAGATTTGGTGACAGGTCATTACCCTGAAGTTTGGGAACTGCTGTTGCAGAAAACATAGTGTTGAGATGCAGAGTGGTGGCTGTGCTAGTGTTAGTATGGATTCCATCTGTTAAAATAAGAGGTAGACATATGGTGGGGTTTTTTTTGTTTGTTTTTTTTTTTTTTTTAGGGAAAGTAGTGTCTTGGAAGGTTCTCATGCTTGTACGTGTGTTTGTGCTTACTCTGCTTCATAGGAGAACTGATTACTGGTGTGGTTTCTTTGAATAAAAATATATATTTTTAATATAGGAAGACTGTCTTATGTGATCATGGAAGTAGTGTAACAGGGATGAAGTGACAAACTTTGAAACTCAAGCTTAAAGTGTGACAAAACCCTTTACTTTCTGCTTTCCTTGACTTCATTCATGTGCTCCAAGATCATCCTACATTTTCAAAATGCGAAGGTTGTCTTCAGTTTTTATTTAATTGATCAGATTTATTTCAGAAAATATTACTTCCTAGCAAGTATTTAGCAAGTAAGATTTGGTATTTTAGAATATATGGAATATATATTTAAAATATATATATATATTTTTTTTTTTTAACCTAGAAAAATTATCAGACTACTGGTGAAGTAGATCCGTATACTCAGGGATTATCTCTTCCTATTGATGAGAGAAAATCTGCAAAGGTAAATATGTGGAGGAAATTAAGTGGTATATAACTTGAAAAAGAACCCGAATATTTAAACTGTTGTCCACTTTTTTGTTTGTTTTTCCCCAACGTTTACAAATAAATGTTTTTGGGAGGTGGTCATTAGAATAATCCTGGGTTACCTGTACTCTAAATTTCTAGATAATTAGATGTGTAAATTTGCACTGATACTATTTGGAGGTTTGCTATTTCCAATTCATGGCTGCAGGGCACCTGATGTTTTCAAAAGCTCTCATTGTGCTTGGGTTTTGTTCAGCAATAAATATTGATCTAATAAAGAACATTGTTTTTCTTATGAATCCTCTTCTAATGTATTACTCTCTACTGCACCCTGGGATAAATCTTAAAATATTTGCTTGTAGCTGTTTCTACAGTGATAGTCTTATCAGTTCTTATCAGAACTAGATCTGGTATTTCACATGTTGCCTGCTGTTCATATAGGAAACTTAGCAATTTCCAATCTTTCTTTCAAAATACAGATACTAATGTGCTTTGTCGAAGGAGTACGCATTCTCTCCCTATGTTTGGTTTCTGTGAGATTTCTTACCAGTTTATGGTCTTGCTTTCATATGTTGGAGAAGGATATTAACCATAACTGTCTCTCTGCTATTGGAGGTTCATGGAGGTTAGACTATGAAGATTCAACATGCATATGTGGATTTTCTTAAGCTCTGATCTATTCCTCTGATGCATAGTATGATTCTGTGAACACCTAAATCAATCTTACAGGGGTCACCTCTCCTCTGCCCTTCTACTGTTCACTTGTATTCACAGTTCCTTTCTTGTGTTTGCTTGTAAATTGATCCAGGATGTTGAAACAGCAGAAACACTGTAATTTAGCAAATATTTTTGCTGTCTCAACAAACACCACTGGTTGTTTGTTAGGTTTTTGTCAAACCCCAGCAGAGATGCAAGGCAGAAAGAGAAACTATCTTATTGGAGGAGAACTGGACTGTTGCACCTTTGGGGATTTTGTTTCACTTATTTATTTTTAATTAATTTTTTTAAACCTATGTTTCCTTGGAGTTGCATGTTGCTCTGTGTTTGAGGCTATGCTGTTGTAATCTGACACAAGACTTCTGGTATGGAATGTGTTGGTCTTGCCCTTGCTGTGCTTACTTACACTTGCTGCCTTTCTTGTGCTGGCAATAATGTTTGGCCATATGAGGAGCCTGGTGAGAACTCAAGTGAAAACTGCTGTTCTGAAAAAGTCTCAAACTCCAAATTATACTAGTGTGAAAAAAGAAAAAGGAGGCAGCAAGAATGAAATGCCTAGGAAGGAGAAAGGACTCTTCAGTGGCAACGTACACTTGTGTTGGGTTTACGTTAGCTTTAAGTTCTTGTGAAGTTAAAGAGCCCTAACACATACTTGTGTTAACCCTTGCAAGTATGTGTGCTGAAACAGTGAAAGATAAAGTATCTTTGATTAATTCTGTGAAAATTAAAGACGTATCTGAACTGGGAATATGTCTGATCATTGATGGTTTTATATCATAGCAGCTCAATATTTGCTGAGATTTTCTGCCCAAGTGAGTTGTATCCTTTTTACCCACTTATTTATTGGAATTGCAGAACCTAAAAGCTGCCAGAAGGTGTCACAGTGTGCTCTGCTAAACGGTTAGCCCCTGGGCAGATGATGATTAGAGGTTAACGTTTGCATTTTGGCTTCCTCTGTTAGGTAAAATGTGCAGCCACACAGCATATTGAATTTTGTGCTGAGTGTTTTGCCACCTGTTACAGACCATGCTAGTTTCTCAGCTTTGGAAAATACCCCTCAGGCAGCTTTCATAGCTGTCTGCAGATATGAAACTTCTAGGCAGAAATTTTTGGGAAAAAACCCCAAAGTTTTTGGGAACATTGGTCTCATTTGCAAAACAGTTACTAAGCTGGTATTTCTATGGTGATAGATATAAATTATTTTTGTTTGGAATTTGTTTGTGGGAGGTAAATTTATATGTAATGCTAAGGTTTTAAAATACTCTTTTCTTTTTTATATTGGAAAATACTGCAGTGGAGAAGAGCATAATTCTTAATATTGTAATATAATTCTCTTTTGTGCATATATATGATGGTTGGAATGAGTTAGTGTAAGACATGCCCCATGCTCTAAACGTAAGGTACTATATCAGGAAATAATGTAAATTAGAGCTTGCTTTACCTGTAGACTTTTGTATTTCATTTTACATTATTAGGCTATTGATGTACAATTCCTGCAGGGATTTTTATCGTGTTTGATTACTGCAGGTTTATTTTTAGATCTGAGCAAGCTGGATATAAATGTTGTCACCTTGAAAAAGCAGCTAGGACAAAATGGAAGAATCATGTTTTTCTTAGTTTTCCTTGTATTCTTTGTGCTTTTGACTCTTTTTGCAGTCAGCTTAACTGCTTGTTTGAATTTGACAGTTCAAGTTATATCCTAAGCTCTAATTGACACATCTTGTCTACGCATGCATTTGTTGTCCTGTTTTAATTATGAGTGGGGCAAGTCACAACTAATCCTAACACACACACACACACACACACACACACACACACAAAAGTAAGTTTAAAAATCGTATGTAAATACATTTAGATTCTCAATTAGAATGTGATCTATGATTGTCCAAGTAGTGAGGCTTTGGAACAATTTTGTAATAGATTTAGCAAGAGGAAAACTAACTGGTTTAAGATTGAACTTATTACAGTAGTGTTACTGGGGGCTAGACTTCATGCCCAAGAAGCTGACTTTTACTTACAGATTTCAGATTAAGAGAAAGTAATACATTCAAGAATCAAGAAAGACCTTGAAGCAATTCAAGCACTATTTGTACATCATGGGGGGGTGGGAGGTGGAGAGAGAAGGGAAAAAACCACAGCTTGCATGTGTTCATTTAATACTGCAGTTCTATGAAGCTAAAAGCTACTCAAAAATGCAAAATTATCATGCCCTTTTCAATGCCTGTTTTAGGAGAAACTGCGGCTTGAAAGAAACAAGGAGTACAATCAATACCTCAGGGATAAAGAATTGTGGAACGAAAGGCTAAGGAAATTAGGGAAGAAAAACACAGAGGTAATACAGGTTTATAGTTTTATCATTGACTTATTTGTATTGATCCGAGAAAGCCTTTCTATTGCTTGTTCATCGTAAAATTTTGTGTGGAATGGGTAAGTTTTCTTTTTTAAATATTCTTGCCTTAGTTTTAGTGATGGGCTGCAATAATTTGTAACTTTCATCTCCTGCAGGTTTGATTTAAGAAGGCCTTCCACTTTTTTTAATACGGAAATTCTTAAGTGTAGAGTAGTGTGAGAGCTAGGCTGTTTCATGAAGGGACTTGTATTTGTACTCACAACAGCTGAAAACTTACCGTCTTTCTTGCAGCAGACAGCAAGTGCAAATATCCATGTATCTGTAAGCTCCATCTAGAAAAATGTTTCTTGTCTGTCTCCAGAAAGATTGTTTTCTTAGGAGAAAGATGTTTTCCTCCAAGTGTATTGAAGTGTCACGTAGTTGAAAACTGTTTTAATCCATGAGGACAGCTATGAGGCAGTATTCAGTCATCCTTTATGTTTTTAAATTCAGTGTCTGATTCTTATTGGGTTCTTAAAATTCTGGAGAGCTACACAACAGTAAACCCTAGGAAAAGCAAAAATGCAGCTCGTGTTTTGTAACTGAGGCTGTAAATCTCTATAAAGATTTTTATGCATGTTTGGGCATTTATGTTTACTCAGCTGACTTATCTAATTAGATTTAGGGAATCGAGGTTTTTCTTTCTGCTTTGTTTGTCATCCCGTTGGACCTTTATGTTATATTTTTGTTATTCTCGTGTAGAAATAGTTTTATCAAAATCTTTTTGATAAAAGAACAGTTTGCTCAATGTGATTTGTTTAGACTCAGATCTTTTAATATTTTTTTTCTATTAAGCAGAATGAGATGGACAGGAATAAAAAACCTGTTGCTGTTACAAGGCTTCAGCCAGAACTACATACAGAAGTACAGCCCTTTAATACAAGTGCAGAACCTCCCAAGAAGGATGCCTTTACTTCTACAGAAGGTTATGAAGAGCTGCTAAATAAGAGACGGCTGGAGGAAGACAGGTATCATAGGTTAGATGGTGACATTGAATTAAGAAGTAGATCATTAAATAAAAGACTTGATGAAGATTTGGATGTTCCCAGTCGAAGGCATCATGGATTTGCTACCCAATCTGTAATTCCTATTAGGAAGCATCACAGACTTGATGAAGATCACAATTTTGGTAGAAGATACTACAGAATGGACTATGATCCTGAGATAAGTGAAGGGATGGACCCTAGATTTAGATCTGAAAGCGCTTATGACAGAAAAACTCCTTGTTTTTTTCATGCTGAAAGGTATTCTTAATTCTGTTTTCTCCTTTATTTCTGTAGTGTTGTTGGCAGCCATGTTTACTTCTTGTTGAAAAATAGTCAGGATTCTCATGTGAATGCAGGATTTTTGTACTTCCTTTAAAACAGACCTTTGAATAATTTTTAGAAGAAATACTTTAAAATTGGACCAGTCCACAATTCATTTTTAGGAAGAGTAGTTTGCCAGAAAATGTTCATTATTAAACAGCCTTTACTGTGTTAACTGGTAAGTCAGTTTGGTTGCTTTGACATAAAAGGTTGATCTTTCTTCTAGGTCACTCATTGAAAAGGGAAAAAAATAAGTATAACCTTCCCAATCATGCAGGGTTTGACAGTCTGGCCACTTTTGGTTATTCCGTTGCAAGAACCAGTTGCTTTCAAAAACAGATGGGTTATGGTGTGAAATAGTAACAAACTTGAAATAGATGTGTTTTATACAGCTAAATTCAAATGAACTAAAGCAGTTAAGTTTCCTTGTAAATAAATTTTAAAAAGATGCTTAAAGAGTGTACATTTTTTCACTTTACAGATCTTAGGAACAGGCCTCTTGCCAAAATTATTCTCCTGCAGCTCCTTCATTGAAGGAAAAGCCCATTTCTTTCCCTGGTTAGGCAAGATAACCATTTCTTCCCCCTCCTCCCCTAGAATTAACACTTCCAGAAAAAACAGAAGGCAAATTGTACCACTTTCAGCAGTCTTAAATACTGTGATCATGCTTCATTGTTAATTA
Source organism: Psittacula echo (assembly GCF_963264785.1). Taxonomy (NCBI): domain Eukaryota; kingdom Metazoa; phylum Chordata; class Aves; order Psittaciformes; family Psittacidae; genus Psittacula; species Psittacula echo. The sequence continues at coordinate 125,199,385 of NC_137737.1, forward strand.
CTGGTGGATTGGTTAAATGATCTTTTGAGCTGTTGTTTACAGGGATAATTTCCTGGATAATACTGCAGATTAATAACTGGGAAGAACAAACCCTGAAATGATCTACTACTGCAAAAGTGTTTTCTAAAATGGATGAAGTCACACCTCTTTTCCAGTTTCAAATGCCAATAGAGTTAAAATAACTTCTCTACAAAAATAGCTTTTCATACTCTTTCCCAGCTTTTTTAAAAAAGAAGAAAAAAAGTAAATTAACTACTGTAGTGCAATATTGTAGAAATGAGCAAAAGATGTTTTAGGGTAGGGATGTCTTGTCCTGCAACTTTTCAGAAAGAAAAAAGCTAGAAGCTTGACTTGGTGTCTGACAAAGATAACCAAAATATTTGTAGTTTTGAGACTAACAGCAATATTAATCCTCTTGTGTAGATTAACACCCAGAAGGATGAATGTCCTCTTTTTTACTAGATATCTGTTTGCCACTGTCTAATTCAATTGGACACGGAGCCTAATATTTAAATAAAAATGACCATTTGATAAAGTTTGAGAGCTTATTTTGTTTCTCAAAGAACATACTCAGAATTATAAATGTAAAATATCAGCAAGGATGGTGTTTAGACTAACAGTAGGCAGTATCATGTTGAATAATAGTATACACATTCTTAGTTACTCAAAAACCACTGATGATGCTTGTATAAATATGAAACTCATATATCACTAGGCAATTCACTGCTTAATTGGAGAGGACTCTGAAATAGTTTTAGTTCAATTTTCTTATTTTTGTTATTGGCAAACTTGGTGCCATCTTCTTAAAAGCAGTTGCTGGACTATCACCTGAATTGCCTGGCCTTAAATTTCTACATGGAATTAAAGTTTGGGGTGTTTTTTTGGTGTATTTTCTACTTTGCTGCATTTTTATTGAAAATCCCCTTTTTTTAATTATATGTGCTTTGTAATCTAGTGCTTTCTTTCCTCTTCACAAGGAACTCCACTTGAACTTCTGTTAACTATTTTCAGTCTCCATTCAAGAAGAAACACTTCTATTATTTACTGATAGCTCAGCTTCTGTAGAGTTAGCGTATTTTTTCTATATTTTCATTTTGGGCAATGTCAACTTTTCCAGAACACATCTGATTCAAGATAGAAACTAAATTCATAAGGAAGAATATTTTTATTTGCTATATTAAAGTGCTTATGTTTTTAAATGGGCTTTATTAGTTTGGAGAGGCAGGTGTTTGCAACAGGGCTTTTTGGAAAGATTTCTGTTTGATGGAGGCACAAGGCCTGTGGCATATTTCAACAAATAGAAGTGGTGACAGGAAAGTGAGAGGAATGCTTTAACCCGTCCCCAGCAGCCAGCTCTGCCATATAAACAGGATACAGCAGCTTCTTGACTGAATTGGGCCAACATGTCTAGGCCTGCCATTTGCTGCTTTTTACAAAAAAAGATTGCCTCTTGAATCTCAAAGTTTGTTTCCTTGTTTTCTCCCTGTGTCCTTTCATCACTGACTGTGTTTCAATCTTGTGTGACCAGCATTGTAAATAGCAGATTGAACATGAAAGGTCATGTTATGCTGAGAGGATGGATGTTGTTCTTTCTTGTTGTTGTGGGTTGTTAAGATGCCAAATTGATGTTTAATAATCTGCTTGCATCCTTTCGCCTTTGATTACTGGCTTTTATTTAAATTACAGAGATGGGCAGAGCTGTGGGTCTTTTTACATAAAAGAATAACATGAGGTTTTTCCTATGTTTGCCTAGAATTTTTTTGTTTGCTTAATATGAAGTCCATGGCTCTGTCCAGCTCAGGAAAATATATAACTTTGTTAGCAGGTGTTGGGTTCATTTTTTATTGAATACCTATTTCTGCCTTTTATCAAGGTAACTTGAAGTCCTCCTTAGAGAGGAGGACTTGCTTACGGGCAAGAAAAGCCCGTAAATTCAACTACCCCAGATTTTTTTTTCAGGAAAAACTCCGTTGTGTTCATACATTCTTTGGCATCTTCAGAAGTATTTGAAATTTCAATTATATTACTTCACATGTGGATGATTCAGATTTTAGCTCCTGAATTTTTGTTCACCATGTTACCTTTATCTTTTTATCAAAAGTTACCTTTCTCTTTTAAATTGTATCAGGGGCATAGTGAAGGGGAGATTGTCAATAAAGAAGCTTTTCATATCTGAATTAACTGTTTCATCAGACTTGCCCAATAGCTGTGTGCTGAAATGAGTTGTAGACTTTGTTGGCTCCTGGGGATTAAGAGCAGCAAAATGTATTTCAAGTAATGCAGTATAAATGCTCTTCAGCTCTCATAATTCTTAATCAGGGTCAATTCATAAAGGCTGCATGAAAGCAGGCTTGGGAATTCAAACTCCAGACAGAGAGCTGCCTTAACAAGGCTAGCAAAGTGGAGTATTTCTAGAAAATTTGTGTGATATTGTCAGAACTGGTTTTGCCATCCTGTATGCAACTGCGCAGAGAATCCATTTGCATGAAACTGCTGGACCTTCCATTTAAGGTTGTACATTGTTAGGCAAGCATAGCTGATTATTTTCTATTTCTTTAAGGCCCTCTCTGGATGGAATAGTAAGAGACCCACCTGCAGATTATGAAGATGAGTTAAAGGAGAGAGCACGTGTGCAGCAGACCTCAAGAACTGGAAATTCTGGGTGTGGCATACAGTGTATTTTCCTGATAATTGCCCTATAAAATCATGGCGAAGAGAAAATGTTTATTTAAAATCTCTGATATGTTGTCTGAAATGACTGATAGCTTTTCCTACAGCTAGGATGTAAGAAAAGCATGTTTCCTTTGAGAACAGCTGTTAAAGTTTTTTTTTTTTGAACAATAGATGACCTATTCTCCTATTGAAGACTTTTAATTGGAGTGTCATGGAATCATTTTTTTGCTAGTAGTTTTAAAATTTCTCTTTGCCTCTTTTCTTGGTTTTTCAAGTCCTGAAGTGGTTTAAGTGGATGAGGCAGAAACAGAGCACTTGTAAAGCCCTTACATAAACTCTTGACTGGCACCACTCAGTCTATCAACATTGTTTAAGTGCGCAACTGAGTCAGTGTTTCAAATGGCTTCAGAAACTGCAGGCAAATGAGAACTGTGAGAAGTGCTTTTTTGCCATGTGGTTTCTTCTTTTGCTTGTGATATTTCTTTGGATTTTAGGAAAGCTGTCATAAACGTATCACATAATGATGTAAGTGCATCTATCGTGTTTCAGACAGACTGCAAGTACCTTCTTGAGTACATTCCATTTTCTTTTTTGTCTTTGCCCAGGAATCAGGTACAGATTAGTTCTTCAGCTATTGAACAGGCCAAGCCTGCACCTGAAATGCCATATACAACAGGCCTTGTTCTTGGTATGTATAAAAGCCTAACAAATGATACTGAGCTAGACTTGCTTTGCATATTTTATTTTTCTTTGGGAATAATTAAAACTTAGGAAAATTAGTTTTTTATTTGTACTAGTTGTCACCAAGACTGGTAAATAAAAAGCATGTTCCTTTTCCGTGTTAATGTAATGGGGCTTTCTAATTAATTTTGAAGAGCCCAATTTTTTGATTTGATTTCATTAACAGTTTAAGGCCTAGATACATTCTTAAGTTCTTTTACGAAATGAAGCATAGGAGAAATACTAACTTGCGTATTGTTAAAAACACAACCTTGGGCAAGAACAAATTATTCTGATCATTTCTTACTGTTTAAATGTAGCCATAAAATTTAGCAGGAAGCATTGAGTGTAGTAGAGAGAAATACTGTTGAAATCATAGCATTCCTAGTTAAATTCAGAAAATCATAAGACAAGGATAAAAGAACTGTAGTAGTTCTTTAGATGGGAGCCTTAGAAGGCAGGCTAGGTTTGAATTGTGGAAAAGCTGACGTAACAGTTATCAGAATAATTGCTATTTATTTTTGCATTTGAACTTCCCTGATCTTCAGTGCTATTTTTTTTGAACTCTTTAAAGGCAACATTAAACCAGTGGTGTTGTAATGGTCAGTCATCTCACTTGTAGTAACTTGAGTACACAAAGTTGTGAATTTATATTCTAGCAGTCCTGGTTAGGAGAAGAATATTGTTAAAGATGTTTCATAAAGATTAAGTAAATTAAAACTTGAAGGTTTTGGAAATGAGAAGTGATTTCAGACTCCCCAGAAATCACAAAATCTGAAGTTATCTTGCACATTTTGGTTACTTTACAGTCCCAGCACAATAATTGAATAAAAAATTAAATCAGTTGTGCATCATGTTTTTTTGTTCTTGTGTTTTGGTTTTGTATCTGTTAGTTTGTTGGGATATTTTTGTTCATTTTTATTTAGTTTCCTTTTAGGTTACTTCACTTTATTGTTCAGGTCTACTTTACTGGATATCCGCAGTGACTTTGTGTATGGAAATATGTTAGGAGTCCTTGTGTTTGATAGTCATAATATATAGAAAGTGTTGATGGGTTTTTGTTGTTTTTAAAACAATAGAAGACTCCATGCTTATTGTGGGGGTACTACCATAAGTTGGAAGTTTTTTGTTTTCCTTTAAAATCCATGGTAGATGCTATCGCCATTTCCTTTTACATATGCATATCTGCCAATACTTTGCTAAATCCTAGTAGTCACGAGAACCATCCTAAAAGTGGAACAACCCGCTTTCCTCCCTGTGGGTTTGACTCTCTTCAGTTTTAACTGTCATTTTTATCCTGAGCAGTGCCTCATAATTTTGGAGTGCTGTAATGTATCTTCCTTAGTTGAGCACTAGGGAAAAAAATATGCAAAATAAGTAACTTGGTTTTAAATTGCTGTTCAAGCACATAGCTTTGGAATTTGTAGCTTCCTGACTATACAAAACTAGGCAAATTAAAAAAAAATAGTAATCAAAATTTTAGTGGTTTGGATCACTGTACTTCAAACAAACTGCATATTAAAACTAGATATATTGTTTTAAGTCAACAAAGGTCCAGTGTTCTTCTGCACATTCTCAAGTCATACACGCTGTTGTGTATCGTGTTTTAAATTGACTGAAATGTGATGTTTTTGTCCAGTACCTTTTGTGTATTTTGTGGAGCATTTACACAAATGTGTGGTTATTTCCATTAGGTGGTCAGGACAGAGAACTTCTCCAAAGGAAAAAAGAGAAATACAGGCAAGAACTAATCGAACAGATAGCTGAGCAACAGCGAAATAAGAGACGGTAATGGAAAGTTACTATATTTTTTTAAAGATAATGGCTGAAATTTAAAGGCATTTCATGAATTCAGTATTGTAAGAAAAATTTTCATAACAAAGGAATTCCAGCTAGCTAGGTAATATGGCATTCAGTCAAACTCATCCATGTTAATGCTTTAGTTTTAAATAAACACATTCACCAGCTTTCAATGGAACAAAGGAAAAACCAGTTATTTTTCATTTAAAAAAATAATTTTTAGTTTCCTAAGAAGCTGAAGTTATCTTTTTTTATTCCCCCCCCCCCCCCCCAGTACAGGAGTGTCTAAGTACTTTGCAAAGTTGAAAATAGACCTTAGTTTGCCCTCTCATGTAGGAAAGTAACCTTTCACTTTCAAAGCACTTGATCGAATTATATAAAATACGAATTGTCTTGCTTATGTGTTAGTAGCTGCCTGCTGAATGATAGATGGTGATATTAGTGAAGGTTTAAGGAATTAAAAATAATTTACTATTGATGGTTTCACTGTGATGGAAAAATTGTACATGCCGAGCAAGCCTGAGTCCTGAAATTACAATATGCTACTTACTGCTGTACTTCTGAATCATTTGTTTCAGTATGTTTTTTATAAACTTCTTGCTGTAATGCGAATGAAAATCAATTTAACAAGTGTTCTGAAAGGTTGTAGTGAAAAACCAATGTGGTGATTTGTCCTTTTGTAGGAATTGGATTTTTATTAGGCAGAATAGATGAGAGTGCTGTTTATTTACAGATAATACGCAGTATCTATCCTCCTTTCTTAACTCCAGAAGAAATGAAGTGGAATCATGTCTTTTGTTATCCTGTATTTTCAAAGCTATTTTAACTAGAGAGTTGTGGGGTCTGTACTTTGAAAGGTTGAGTATAGTTGTTACTGTTTTTTCTGATTTGATCTGTTGCTTTTGTTTTTAAAATATAAACAGTGAGAAGGAACTTGAGCTCTCAGTTGCTGCTTCTGGAGCTCAAGATCCAGAAAAGAAGGTAAGGAACTTGGATTTTTCTTTCACCTATAGATATATACACACATATATATAGGCATGTATATATAAATGTATATATATATTTTTTTATTATTAGACATACACTGTGCTTGCTCAGACACAAACTTTGTAGAGTTTTTCTAGAATGGTAAATGTGAGGGTTTTTTCCTACAGGGCATTAGCATAGAGTAAAATTGAAGCCAGGGATGCTAAGGCTGTAAATCAATACACGTTTTCAGCTTAAGAGCAAAATATTTTTGCAGAAGTTATCAACCATTTTCTTTTGCTGTGACCAAGTGGAAATTTTGTTCCAGCAGTGAGTATCATGAAAAAAATACTTAGTGTCCAGTGTTAGCTTGCACATGCAGACATTAGTAACCTGTCCTTGGTAATGTAAAGGATGTTGCAGAAAGCTTTTGCTCTTTTTCAATTAAAAAAAAAATCAGTTGTTTTCCATCCCAGTTGATGTAATTGTAGCAGGTTTTGATTTCAAATTTGAATTTCTTTTTTTGAAATCGAATGTAGTGTTCAGGATTGCAAGCATTTGTATAGGATTTTGTAAAAAGCAAGATGTTTAATACTGTGTTGCTTGTTTTAATAGTTACTGCTGTTCCACTTCCTTAGTAAGGTGATTATTGTGCTAGAATTTTGATTAGCATATATGAAGGAGTAGATTGTCAGCACTAGTAACATAGTAGCAGACTGATTGTCACAGAAATAGCACTACTTGCATGTGTTTGCTAATTGCCGAAGCCATTGTATCTGGAGTGCAGTAGAGATCTGCTGTTGGAGGTGTAGGAAGGGTACCTTTCTCAAGCAAAAATAATCTGGTTGTTAATTTAACTGGTTTAAATTCTCAGTTGTGCTGGTTTTGGGGGGAGGCTACAACACACTTGTGCTATTTCTGAAGGGTGCAGCGAGGTGATAGAAACCCTTATTTTCTAGAAAATGAAGATGTGTGAATGAATAGCTGTAAGATGCTATTAGGCAGCACATGGGGCAGGAGACTGAGGATGCATGTAGAGAAGCAATGAAGCTGAATCAAAATTCCTACTCCTTAATGGGTAGGGAGAGCACTGGCAAGTGGTCTGGCTGCGTGTTCCTGCCCCTCTCTGCTTAAGTATCCGTAGTGCATGTTTTATCCCTTTTGCAAACTGGCACAGCTTAGTTATCTGGCAAAAATCTTCATTGTTTTGCTACTTTAGTTGGCTTAGATTGGTCGGTTGGCTGATCAGGGATTCAGATGGTGAAAGGGAGAGGAATGGTGTGTACAGCTGGGAGCCAGGCAGGAAAAAAAGGAAAAACTGAGCAGAGAATGTTGGCTCTTTTGGCACAGCAGGCTGTAAGGTCAGTGTAAACAGTTTCGTCTAATCAAAGCTTCCTAGGCAGGAGCATGCTGTGCTGCAGAACTCTGCACCATATGCATCTCAGTCAGAGACTGAAAAATGCATGTTGTAGGAACAAAATTATATCTGGAGCAAGTCCAGGGTATGTATAATGTTTTAAAACCATTAATTTAGCTGAAAGCCTTCAATTAAGTAAAATTGCTATATTCATTAAGCATCAGTCACCCTTAGCTTTAAATTGCCTCTTGGGGAGAGATTCTAATTAGGTGGATTTCTTGATTAATTACTAGTTGTTAAACAGCAATGACTGATTACGAATGTATAAATGTAGACTGTTGTATATACTGCTTGCTTAAAATAAAACAATTTCCAGGATAAGCTAAGTACCATAGTCACATCTGAAATCAGGTGCAGAGCTGCAATCATGGTCACTTTAGGAACAGTTTACATTAAACTTGTTGGAGAGAAAAGCTGTTTTAATTGTTCTCCTGCTCAGGACACTGGATTTGAAAAGACAAGTTAAAAAAAAAGTCTTAACACTTTATAGTTTTCAGTTGTTGTAGCTCATATTTATTATCTGATTTTGTATTTAATTCTAGAAATTTGAAGCTAAGTGTTATAAACAAATATTCATGTCTAGCAGATTTTGAGAGTTCTAATCTCAATGCTGTAGTTCATGATTGGAGAGTACTAACTACTTTCTATATACTGTCTTGCAGCTAAGTGATGAGGAGGTAAAGATTTAATATTTTGCTGACATACTTCCATATTATAGGGTATATGTTTGGCTGTTAGATATTTAATATTTAGCTGCTATTACTTTCTCTGCATGTTAACTGAAGCACCATAATGTTAGAACCAATAAATTCAAAAACAAAATCTGTTTTACCTGATGTGTGAATTTTCTCTGTTTTCGCTTATATGGACTAGTTTAAACATTATTTATGCATAGCAGCTGCTGTAAGGGCTTTCTGGGTGTCATAGGATAGTTCTGAAACTAACTGACTTGCATGCCTTTGCGTTATTTGCATGTTGCCTTTGATTTTCTTCTGAGGCTGCCAGTTATCAATAAACATTTGATACTTGTATTTTAAAAAGAAGACTCCACCCTCACCCTACCCCCCCCCCAATCTCTTCTCATTGTGGATGAAAAACTTCATAAAATCAAAGGAACTTAAAAAATAAAATAAGGGTTTTGCAAGGAAATGTTTAATGGAAGACATATGGTTCTGATTGTTAGCTTTTACTGATTATGAACTATTTTAATATTGGGGCAGGGATTTCAGGAACTTTTCCTTTGCAGAAGATGAAAATACTCTCTTGTGTAAGAAACTGGTAGCTGTATATAACCTGTAATACAGACAACTGTAAAAAAGTTTCTCTTTTTCTGGACATAACTAGAACCATGTGCTTCCTGAAACCTGCCATAAGAGGTTGGCTTTTTTGTAAATCTGTGATAAACATGCTGAATTTCCTTGTAGTATTAGATTTCCTGTAATTTCTTGGGAGAAAAAAATGCAATTACTAAAATTTGGACAGCTACTTGGGACCCAGTAAAGTGTTTAATGCAACCTAAATGGAGGTTCAGAGTATTTCCTAGTTAATAGCAAGGTAATTTTTTTTTTTTTTATTTTATTTTTTTTTATTTTTTTTGTTTGCTTATTTGTTTTCCCCGCTTCAGCCAAATAGATTGAAGCAGCTTGGCTTGATAGCAAGAGCTTCTGAAGACAAAGTACCTCCTGAAAAGCCTAGGGTGGCTTTCCAAACACCGGTGCCTTCAGTCTCTCCATTGAATGAAGACTTTCACAGGGGACTAGCCAGCACTCTTGGTGACATAGCAGCTCCCAGGTTTTTTGCTGTCATGTTCATTTTGCACATTAAATAAGATCATTGTTAAGCATGTTATCCCTGTAACGTAGACCTCACTGGTGCTATTGATCCTTCTCCAGGGAACTAATGAAGGAAGAAATAATACTTTGACAATTAATAGTAAAGTAAACTACTTTGCTCTGAAACAAACTTTTAATGTCTGTTTCTTCACTTTTGTAAAAAATCTGGGGAGGCTGGATTGTCTGTGACGACAGCTCTTTCTTAGTGTATGTTTGTGTAGAATAAGGGTTGTGTTGTAGCAATGATGTTCATGGCTATAATTTTAAACCATATTGCAAGAATTCTTGGGCACATGCCCAGCAGTGTCTGTATCGTTAGGAGGCTGATATGGCAGGAGTTCAGACTCTGTCAATTAAACGGTCCCCCAGGGCTAAGCCCAGGAATGCAGTGTGGGCAACAGCTTCCACTAGGTGCTGTGACTTCAAACTAAACTGTTTAGGGAGGTAAAAGGAGTTTTAGGCATGTGGCTGAAGTTGTGCTGTGCCACTTGCCCTTTGATCAGAAGACTAATCCTTAGCTTGTTTTATTTACTGATACTGATATAGCCTGTAGGTATCATTAACAGAATCAGTTAAAGAGGGCGTACTTGGTGTATGTTCTTTAGATTTCTGGAATAGTGATGGTTGACGTACTTCCCTACCCAGACTTATGAATGGCACTAATGAGATGCCTTGGGCTAAGCTAAATCTAGAATTTTCCCCTAGTGAATTCTCTCTCTCTCCCCTCCCTCTCTCCCTTCCCCCCCCTCGCCTTCTTTCTTCTTTTAATGATCTCTTTTCAGTGGTACAACAAAACAAGAAATTATGTTCCTCTTTCTTTAAGGCTTGCACCGATGCCACCACCTCCACCACCAGTGTTGACAGACAACTATAGAACGCCTTATGATGATGCATATTACTTTTATGGGGTTAGGAATCCTTTGGATCCCTATCTTGCATATTGTAAGTTGATGATTTTAGGTGAATTGGTTGTTAGAGTGACTCAGAGGACTGCTTTTCACCTAGTTAAATGATGAATAATGTAGAACTAATAATAGCAATTTAAACTCATTTCTTAGATGTGTATTGAATGAAAAGTAGGCTTTTTGCCAGTATTGGTTTTCAAAGAAGTAGTTTTCTCCAACTGCAAAAGAGGATATGGAATCCAGAAGTTTTGTTAATTGCTTGAACAAGGTCTAGTCTCAGCTACTTAGCCACTACTCCTCCCACATAATTTTCTTCACAGTTTTGGTAATGAAAGCATCATTTTCTAGAGTTGCTTAAATCATGTTATAATTGATTACATGTTTAGGTTTTATTACAATCCAGATATGATTTTAAATATTTTTAAAGGAGCTGTAAGAAGTAATCAACCATTTTATCTTAAGAATTCCTTTTTTTTTTTTTTTTTTTATTTTTTTATTTTTTATTTACCATTTGCTTCATGATGATTTCATGAGTGAAACAACTGTGATGTGTTGGGGAGGGGCTGGATTTATATGGTGTTTGGTTTCTTTTTTCCTTGTTTTTCCTTTTTTCTAATTTTATTTCTATTTTTTTGCTTTTTCTTGTTTTCCTTTCTTAGAAAAGTTTGTTATAGAAGTTGAGAGTCCTGTTTGTAATTCTGCAGTTTGTCTCTGTTCTTTTAAGTAATGGCAAATGTTTATGTCTGAGCATTCAAAATTTCAAATACTAGTTATTTTTTGTTTTACTCTTTAGATGGCCCAGGTATGGGCCATCTGCAGATGGGAATGCAACCCACACCTAATCTGGATCCTTCTTTAGGTCAACCCCCAGCGGAGCAATCTGTGTAAGTATTATTTTATTCATATTCTTTGTATTTTATCTGTATTGACACACTTTTCATGATGGAAGTATTTTGCTGACAAATGGATATGCCTTGAAAATAAAATACATTAAAGACAATTCTTCAAACTTTTAATGAAGAAATTCTATCTAAACATTATTCAGTGAAATCTTAAAAGTGACCATCAGTGACCATCTTAAAAACCTAAACGTACACAACTCCATGGGACCTGACAACATCCATCTGTGGGTCCTGAAGGAGCTGGTGAATGAAGTTGCTAAGCCACTGCCCATCATATTTGAAAAATCATGGCAGTCAGGTGAAGTTCCCAATGGCTGGAAAAAGGGAAATATAACCCCCATTTTCAAGAAGGGGAAAATGGATGACCCAGGGAACTACAGACCAGTCAGTCTCACCTCTGTGCCTGGCAAAATCTTGGAGCAGATTCTCCTGGAAGGCATGCTAAGGCACATGAAAAACAAGGAGGTGGTTGGTGACAGCCAGCATGGCTTCACTAAGGGGAAATCCTGCCTGACCAATTTGGTGGCCTTCTATGATGGGGCTACGAAACTGATGGACAGGGGCAGAGCAGTTGATGTCTTCTATCTGGACTTGTGCAAAGCGTTCGACACTGTCCCACGCGACATCCTTGTCTCTAAATTGGAGAGACATCAATTTGATGAGTGGACCACTCAGTGGATAAAGAACTGGCTGGATGGCCGCATGCAAAGAGTTGTGGTCAATGGCTCAATGTCCGGCTGGAGACCGGTAACGAGTGGTGTCCCTCAGGGATGGGTGTTGGGACCGGTCTTGTTCAACGTCTTTGTCGATGACATGGACAGTGGGATTGAGTGCGCCCTCAGCAAGTTTGCCAATGACACCAAGCTGTGTGGTTCAGTTGATACACCAGAGGGAAGGGATGCCATCCAGAGGGACCTCGACACACTTGTGAGGTGGGCTGATGCCAACCTTATGAAGTTTAACCATGCCAAGTGCAAGGTCCTACACCTGGGTGGGAGCAATCCCAGGCCCAGCTACAGATTGGGCAGAGAAGAGATTCAGAGCAGCCCTGCAGAGAAGGACTTGGGGGTGTTGCCTGATAAGAAACTGAACATCAGCCAGCTTCAGTGTTCTGCTCATAGCCCAGAAAGCCAACCGTATCCTGGGCTGCATCAAAAGGAGTGTGACCAGCAGGTCGAAGGAGGTGATCCTGCCCCTCTACTCTGCTCTCGTGAGACCTCACTTGGAGTATTGTGTGCAGTTCTGATGTCCTCAACATAAAAAGGACATGGAACTGTTGGAACAAGTCCAGAGGAGGGCCATGAGGATGATCAGGGGACTGGAGCACCTCCCATATGGAGGCAGGCTGAGAAAGTTGGGGCTGTTCAGCCTGGAGAAGAGAAGTCTGTGTGGAGACCTCATAGCAGCCTTCCAGTATCTGAAGGGGGCCTACCAGGATGCTGGGGACGGACTCTTCATCAGGGACTGTAGTGACAGGACAAGGGGTAATGGGTTCAAACTTAAACAGGGGAAGTTTAGATTGGATCTAAGGAAGAAATTCTTTACTGAGAGGGTGGTGAGGCACTGGAATGGGTTGCCCAGGGAGGTTGTGAATGCTCCATCCTTGGTGGTGTTCAAGGCCAGGTTGAATGAGGCCTTGGGTGGCATGGTTTAGTGTGGGGTGTCCCTGCCCATGGCAGGGGGGTTGGAACTAGATGATCTTAAGGTCCTTTCCAACCCTAACTATTCTATGATTCTATGAAATCATGTTTTTCTATGGATTTATGAAAATGTTTGAGACGCTGAAGTGCAAGGTTGTGGAAAACAGCAGCTCTTAAATATTTCAGGCAGGTTTTTTTTTAATTTTTTTATTTTTTTAAACTTAAATTTTTTAACAACTGTCTACCTCACCTCCCTTCCACCTCCCCCCTTCTGGACCCTCTGATGTTTTCCTTTTATACGTGTGGTTTTTCTAATTCAGAAGTAGCATTGGACAGAGGAATTCAGGAGATGGACAATTAAGCACAGGAGTATTTTCTGAAGAAAAAACAAAGCCTTCCAAAGAGGCAACATTATCTTATCAACAAGAATTACAACAGCAGGTACTGAGTGATAAAGTTTCTGATGCTTTCTTCTTTTACCATTTAACATCCAATAGTTGTAACTCTAGTACTCTTTCAAACATATTTTATTTTGCAAGTAAAAAGCTTTTTTAACTCCTCTCCCTTCATCACTTCCCCCCATTCCATTTTAGCTCTTCATTTTTTTTTTGGAGGCAGAGAAGAATGTTAAGACTGACAGCAGACTAGTTCCGGACATGGATTTTTATATAATTATTATCATAAACATCTAGCAGCATCTTAAAAGCAATGAGATGTATTGCTCTGATACTTCTATTATACTTTTGAGCATAATAATTATTAGAAACGCTCTAATTTCACGAAGTTCTTCATGATCATTTGGATACTAATTCAAAAGCTTTCCTAATGTTTACTTCCAGTGTATTTGTAGGTGCAGTCTTACCTCTTTTCAGCTTCTTTTGATAGGCTAGACAAATTTCTTGAGTCTCCTGTCTTCCTGGTCCCCTCTGATCCTAGTGGTTTTTAGCAGCTGCACCTAATGGGAGTTTTTATTCATAAAATGTATTCAACCATGATAATATATGTTATTTCAGAAGAGGATTTGCTAGAACCTAGTTCAGCCTCACTGACATTTTCTTACTCTTCTTTCTGTGTTTGTTCAGTGAAGGTTAATAATTACTATAAAAATATTCTAGGTCTGATAGGGATAAAGAAGAGGCTTCCAATTAAACTAAAATTAAGAATAGATATGTAAGAATCGTGTCTGATATTGTACTTATGTTCTCTGAAGGCGTTTTTTTTCACCATAGTCTTCACTTGTACTTCTATAGAAGTAAATTTTATCTTGCCATATCAGAGGCTGCACAATTTGACATAAAGGTCTAAAAGATGTTGCACAATACAGTCTTTCAAAGTTACTGTGCTGCTTATGGTTGAAAGCAAACAGAAGGTATTCTGTTTTTTTTCCTGTAGACAAACCTGACTGACCGTTTTTGTTAACAGTCAAAGGGGCTAGATGGGTCTTTGTATTGACTTATTTCATCTCTTAGGAGATAAGACTACTTAAGAAGGAGAAGTGTTTATCTAATGCACAGAAAAAACAAACTTAAGGAAAACACAGCTACCTGCATACTAGCTAATGTTTTAAAAGCTTTGAATGGAAGATGAATTTTTTTTTTTTTGACAGCTGCTGTTTTTATAAATGCTACATGAAGTTATTAAGAGACTGTAACTGAAATTTAACCTGATTTTGAAGAAAAGGAGAAACAAACCATATGAACAGTTCTGTGTTACTTGCATACATCATCATCTATTACTGCAGAAAACTATTTTATGAATGGTTATAGAGTTATGTAGCATTCTATTAAATCATTAATTGTTAGGAGTCTTTATCTCATGTCATTTCTAGTCTAAGTTTTGGTTAAACGAAACATCCCAAGTTGAGAGAAGCAAGTGCTGTAGTATTGTAGGATTTTGCCTGTTTAATTTTCAGGCAATCTCTGTGTCAAAGATCCAAAGTTATGGGAGTTTTGATCTGCTGCACGTGTCAGTTGTGACTTTTTCTGAAACCTGGAAGTCTTATAATGTGTATCTATATGTTTTTCTGTGATTATGCACGACTGGAAGTGCATGTTTCAACAACAGTGCTCAGTGTACTGTCTGCAGTATAGGCAGTGAAATGTTTGCAGTTTGCTTGGTATAGATGGGGGAATGAATAATTATAGCTCTCAGTTTGCTCTTTTAACTTTCAATTAAAATTTATTGACTAATCAATAATATTGATTACTCAACATATCAATATATTGATATTTTTATGTAACTGACTTTGGCTTGTTTTTAGATAAGAGAGAGGGAGGAACGACGCAGACAAGAGAAGGAGGAGAAGGAACGCTATGAAGCCAAGTTAGAAGCAGAAATGAGGAATTACAGCCCCTGGGGAAAATGTGGTGGTGGTGCTCCTCTCAGAGATCCAAAAGGAAATCTGATAAGTAAGTTTGCCAAAACTATGGGTTGTATTTTCAAGATTGATGTTTTCTTGCTCTTGTAAAGGCTCTATTCAGATATGTTATTCCTTGTTTTGCAACACTGGTAGCCCTTTATTGACAAATAGATGTACTTGTTTGAAGCAGATGCACTCTAGGAATACTTCAGTGAGTAATTATTTTGATTTCTGTAGAATCATTCAAGGAGTACATTTTGAACAAAATGAGAAGCACGGGATATGTCAGCTAGAGTTAAGGACACGATGCAATAGTAAAGGAGGAAAACAAGCTGTTAGAATCATCGGCAATACAAATGTGCTCAAGTCTGTTGTGAAGATTTTTTTTTTTTTTTTTTAAATTCTTTTTTTTTTTTAAAGTATCTCCTAGACTTAGAAATCTCTACTTGTGACATGGAAAATGGAAGCATGCCTGAATAAATATAGAAAGTTAAGTGGAATATTTAAATTTACCCAAGTAACACTGCCGGCGAACAGCTATATAAATAGCAGTCAGCAGTAATGTTTTTTAAAGTTTGTTTTTTCCCACATGTTGTTTCATAGAAGATGGAAGCAGTGAGCTGGGAGATAGCTATGATCAGGCAAGTTGTTCATCCACCCCTCTAGTACATCAGAGATAGATGTAAGATTAAAACTCAAATTCCTGATCCTGGTTCTTAGTGAGCCCTTCAGGAATATTTTATCTAAAATTAACATAGTAGATAAGCACAATTAGATTTTTATGTTTCAAAATCTTGGCCTGTGCCAGCTCTCTTAATTCTTGCCTTTAGCATCTGAGTGAGTGAGTCTTACAGTTTTATAAGTATTGATTTTTAACATGAAATAAATTGGTTTTCTTGTTATTGGAATATAATGTTGAATTCTAATTAGATTTAAAAAATGTCTCCTGGTAATACGGGAATCTTTAAAGCATGGAGCACTTACTGGATAAGAGTTTATATATCAATAATTATAGTTTCAGTGTTATGACACCTGAGTGACATATGGATGAATTCATAGTGTAGTTTAAGGGAAGGAAATAGAGTTTAAATGTTTTTTAAAGATTGTGTGCCCAAATTAGAAGTTTAGAATCTTTTGTTGAGAATCCAAGCTTGTGTGTATCCCCAGAGCAAATAGAGGTATTCGCACTGCCTAACTTTAGGCACTGCATTTAAGTGTCTGGCTTCTCTAGATTTTACAGTGGTGTGAGTAGAGTGGGTCAGAGGAAAATGTAGGAATCTCATGTTAGCCTGAGCTCTTCATATTCCTGCATATTCTGAGAAGCTTATCTTCATCCGTAAATGGGGAACCAAAAGAAAGAAGTTTATTAGCCTGTTTTCCTGAATTACATGTGTAAAATTATTCTTTTTTCACCATAGTTTAGCAGCATAATGGTTAAGCTATGAGTCAAGTGTCATGAAACATAACATGCTTTCTGTCCTGTCTCTCTCTTTATATCTCTTCTTTTGTCTTTTTATCTTGAAAATGTCCGTAAATAGCTTTTGCGACTCAGATGTATGCAAAGGCTGCCCTATAGAGGGGGATGTTATTTAAAGTTCTTGAAATTTGTGTGCTTAAATGACTACAGTAATTCATGATTATCAGAAACACTTTTAACATCTCTGATTGGGGATTTTTGTGATATCTGGGAGGCACTGTGTAAATTGTGGTGTAACTGTTGGGTGGCATTGTTTTGCTTGTGTACAGAAATGTGCACCTGGATTACTACTGAAGACATGAAGATGAAAATACACTTCAATGTTCATTTATGCTTATTGCCCTTATAATAATCAAATAGAGATTCAGTATTTAAATTACCAGTACTGACCTCAAAATTATTTTACAGTTTTAAAGAAGGGGTGGTTTCTGAATACATGCTAGCCAACACAGACATGTCAGTCGTTCTTGTCTTTGAGCTCTTTATCTTTCCATTTCATGGCATTTTTGGTCAGGGGAGAGGGGGTTTTGCTCTGAAGAATCATTCCTGGCAAAAGAAACCCAACAAAATAAATCTTTTAATCAGTGAGTTCCTAATGATTAATCTTTTACTTACAGTTTCTGTATTCTTGTCTTTCCTTAAATATTTTGTTTCCATAGTTGGTGTGCCCATAAAAATTTGAGTCTGCTCAAAAATCTCTTTTTTGGAGAATCTGTGGTGAACGTGCGTTTTATGAGAATAAATTATTATAAACAGTTATTTCCCCTTTCCTTTAGCGGACTTGAATATGATGCACAAGCAAAATGAAGATGCGTATCATAATCCAGAGGCAAGACTATATGAAGATAAAAGGGCTAATGTATCTGTTGACCTAAGTTTGGCCTCCCCAAGACCTGAGAACACAGAAGCATCTACAAATAAAATAGCAGGTTTTTAAGAATACTGTATTATAGCTCTATTTATAGGTCTTAGTGATCAAAATTCTCTAGTTTCTTTACTCCTTTCTAGTAGTCCTATGATAGCGTTAGTGTTCTCTACCTGCAAAGTCACTATCGTGTTTCTTTCCCACACTTCTTCATTGCTGTCACTGTGTGCACTGAAGATGCGTTTTCTTATCTCAGTGATAACCAGTAACTTTGAGCACTGAACAGTCAGGATCAGTATATTAGTTTTTGGGTTCAGTGTTATCTAATCAAATCTTCATAGATATTTCTTTTAATTGACACAGTAAAATACAGCTGTATAGTAGGAATAAAAGGAGAAGGATCTGCAGATGTATGGTGTTACAGGTTAAAGTGAAATTGGTACAGTAACTAGGTTAACAAATTCCAAAAAGTTACAGGTAAATTAGGTACATATGCAGCCCTGTGCACTGCCTCCATGTTTCAGGGATTTTATTTTCCTGTTTAAAAACTAACGCATCTTTATCTTTTTACCTTCTGCAAGGCATCTAAATGAGAGCACTGTGGTACTCCAGACCTGACCCTAGTCTAAGCAGTTAAAACCTGACAGTATTCTAGGCAGACGATGTAAGAACTTTTATTTCCAGATATTCTTTTCAGCTGTTGCCTTGAATTACGGCTGTCATGAACTACCTTTTGAAACAAGTGTCTCAGATTCCTGCTTCTTCACTCTGGCTTGTTGTCTTAAATTTGCTTTGATTTTTACTTGTAACTTCCTTCCCCTGTTAGGTTTTGAATTTGTACAGACCTCTCCTTTTGCTCGAGGTAATGTGTTCGGTGAACCACCATCTCCCCAGCATCTTAAGCGACAGGAGTCGTATAAGAACTTTCTTCGTCTACAGGTGAATCCTCACACTAGTTTTCATCTGGTTAAACAAATTTTAACAAGAGGGGTTAATGTCAAAGTAAATAATCACTGCTGACAAAAGATTTTACCTGGTCATATCCAACTCTGTACACAAGAGGTATATTAAGAACTATGTACTATTGAGTCTCTCAGATTTTGCCTTACGTAAGAGATGCTCATAAAAGTGAGGCTGTTAATAGTGGCTTCATTAATATGGGTTCTCTCTATTTTTTTTTTTTTCCAAGTACAGTTCTCTAAATACAATATTGAGTTCTGAACTGTGCATACAGTACAAGTTTGCATACATAAATATGTAAAGAAACAAATATGTTTGCCGTTGGAAGTCTGTATGATACAAATGCATGTTTATCAGAAGGAATGATGATCAGTAAGACAATAATAGTGTAGTTACCTATTGATGGGCATATAAAATATGATTGTTCTTCTACTGGCTTCTATCTTCTGTCTGTAATACTTTGCATATAATCTTGTGCTGTGAGAATTAAATATCAAATTAATTAAATATCAATATCAGGGAAATCCTAGATAATTTTAGAGAATTTGAATGTCATACAGTAGTTTGATGGGGATTTCTTAAAAAGAAAAGAACAAGGTTTACTTCTATGTATAGTGCTGCAGAAAAGAATAAAGAATGGGCATACCTTTGCCTTTAGTAAGCCAGCACTGTGTCTAAAAAAAATTATAATTGTAGAAAGGAAAAAAGATAATTATGTCTTTTTTGTTTGGTTTAGTATATTCTGTTATTTAACCAGTAAAGAAAAGTGTTATTCTAGCACATGTGAAGTAGAGTTGATGTTAGGAAAAATCCAGGTTTTATCAGTAGCATTTATAATTTGTGTTCTTATGGGAAGTTGGTTCTGTAAATAGTGGCCCAAAAGAAATCATCTAATTCTAAAGGAATTTTGAAGCTGAAATGTATGACTGACCCTATAATTCTTTCAGTTGCTTCATACAATCTTTGTGCAAGTAGGTATTGCAGAAGTCATAGAAGATCATGATGGTAAATACTGAAGTTGAATACTACTTTGCTTTATTTTCTAGATTGAAGAAAAGAGACGTAGGGAAGAAGCAGAGCGACAAAAACTGAGACTGGAAGAGGAAAAAGAAGAAAAACAACTAGCAGAACAGAGGATGAGAATTCGAAAGGCATATGAAGAGGAACAAGAGAAGGAAAGAAGGAAAGAGGAGGAGGTATAGTATTTTGATACCTTGACTTTTTTCCATCTCAAATTGACCCTTCGTAATATTTGTCTTCTGGATTGAGGTGAACTGGGAAGTGTCCTGTGAATTGTTCTTTGTTTTAAAATGGGTCTAAATTAGCCACAGGAGAGGTTGAAAATTGCTGGTATTAACTAGCACATTTTTCTGACTTTTTATGGTATGCTACCAATTTGACGTACATTTTAATTCCTCTAAGAAAAGCTGTATAGTTTTATGATTGACAGTGGTGCTCTCCTTGCTAAAGGAAAGAAGACCAATAAAAAGCTTTGTCAAACTGGTGAATTTAAAAAAAAAAAATATCCCAAAACCAACCAACCAAAAACCCCCCAAACAAGCAAAAACAAGTGAACAAAACAAACAAACCCAAAACCCAAACCACCAGTTTTTTGTTAGCCTCTTAAGCCTAGCTGTCATGGAATTATTTGTATTCTGAACCTAGCTGTACGGGAAGATTTTGTAAAGCCTTTTTTTTGAATTGGCCAGGATATATCTTTGAGATAAGAATACTGCTTGTTTTGGAAGAATGGCAAGGAAATCTAATGAATACTTTTCATGGAGATAAACTTGTGATTTAATTCAAACCCAGAAGTTTTATTTATCAGGTTTGGAAAATGGAATGAATTTGCATAATTCAGAATCTCATAAATAATTGTAGGAAAAGGACACAAGGCTATTGGTGATGGAAAAATCTCTCAGTATCTTGTGGGATTATGGAGGATCAGTTCAGGATGTAGGACTTCAAGATTTCCAAGACAGAACACTTAGCTTAGATTGTCTTTTCCTAGTTCGTGCAAGTTAGTTGGATGAGTGTTGTCTTCTGGATAATAGAGCTTGTGTAGTATAGAGTAGGAGGCTAACTGGTGTCATGGATTTTCACAGACACAAGACTAAGATAAGACTGGATGATGATTTTCCCTGTGGGCTTGTGATAGCATGGTGCATGTTTGCAGTAAGTTTTGTTTGAATCCAGATGTTTGGAAATGACTCCTACAGTTTAAACTTAACTGGTAGCAGATCTGGGGACACAAACTGGTGTTCATTGAAGTTACTAGGAATTCTGTTACATGATGTTAGCACAGCCAGGACTGCAGATGTTTAATATTTGCCTGGCATATTTTTTAATTTGAATGTTTGAAGTCAGCCTAATGAAATACACTTTTCATTTCATACTAATCACTTTGATTTGTAATTTAAATTTCTCAAAGACAAATAAAGCAAAACTTCAATAATGTTGAGTCTTTTTTATGTACTAATAATGTTTGTGTTACAGCGAAAATTGAAAAATAAAGAAATAATTCGATTAGATGAAGAGAGGCAAAAAGAGGCAGAAAAAAGAAGAAAAGAAAAAGAACGAAAGCAAAATGAACAACTTAGACAATATATTGAGAAAGAAAAGATGGAAGAAGAAAAGAAGATGGTATGCTTCAGTGACTTTCTAAGATAAAAATCCTACTTTCTAACTTTTAAAAATAACTGAATTTTAAAGGAATTGCATGATTTCTTAGACTTCTACCCTCAGTGTTCGCCTTTTAGTTTCTTGAGCTGTCATACACTTAGCGCACACACAGAGAACAGCTAATCATAAAATCAGACAGACAGCGGCAGTTTAGCTTGCTGATCAAATCTTCATTTAAAAAAAAAGTAAAGGCAATATAAATAAGAGCAAGCTGCATTTTATGGTTAAGTTTTATATCTGCTGTTAAGTACCCTGGCCTGCTGTTTCTAACCCCAAATACAAATAAGAATAAGGTTACATAGTTTAGAGGACTGTAGGACTGTTCATCTTTAACAGTGTTATTCTTTGTATCTTAATTATTTTTTTCCTTGACCTGGATGATGTAGAAGTCCATCACATAGAATTCTGATGGACAAAATCTAAGTAAATTATAAAACTATTTCCCTTCTAGAAATGTCTACATGTCATTTCTCTAAAGTAAACAGAAATGATGAAAGTGTTTAGAGGAAAAAAGATACGTAACTTAACCATAAATTAAAACCCTACATCCAAGGAAAAAAGGGTTAAAATTACTGTAGGTAGAAAATATAATCACAGGAAATAATTTTTGCGATAACTTTATGCAGTTAAGAGTTGAAAGCAAATTAAATAAATAAATAATTAAAGTAAGCAAAAGCGTTTTTCTGTCAAATGAAAAATATTAGCAAAGCTCTTTCTGTTGATGATAATACTTTATTCAGAATCTATAGGAATGTAATTTCTTGCTTTCCTCCTTTCAGATTTCAAGGCAACCTTCTCCTGTTGTTCCTGCTCTTCAGAGCAAATTAATAAGAAAAGAAGAAAGGATTCCCTCTGCTGAGAGCCGTACATCTTACTATGCACAAGTACGATTTTTATAGTAAACTTTTACTGATTTACTTAATGTTTTTTATTTTATATTTTAATGTTTGCCAGTTATTCCCGGAATACCATAAATAACTGGAGACAGTCTTTATAGTAGCCGGTCTTGTAGCTCGGAAATTTAATGTTCAATTTTATTCAAAATACTGAAGAAAATCTGGAGCAGTGTTATTTTTTTTTCTCTGCATGTGCATTTTCTGTAGAGATGAGCACCTGATTTTTGAGTGTACATACACTGTCCAGACTCTTACTAAGAGTCTAATGATCCTAAGTTTTAGGATAAAAAAGTTTGTGTCTAATCTGGCAACTCACTGTGTTCACTCAGAGAACTTAGCTCAGGCATGAAGTTGATTCCTAGCTGTTATAATGTAATCATCTATGATACTTGAATTTCAGGCTGCAACTTCTTTGCAGGCTTTGTTGTTGTTTTTTTTTTTGTTTGTTTTGTTTTTTTTTGCTTTGTTTTTTTTTTTTGGTTTTTTTTTTGGTTTTTTTTTTTGGGGTTTTTTTTTTTTTTGTTTGTTTTTTTTTTTTTTACCAACCGTATGAACTGGGTAAAAACTTAGAAAAATGAGTTTGCCATGAAAAGGATTATTTGGCAAATACTTTTTAGTGAAGCTTCAGAAAATGTTTTAAGTAAGACTTTAGACCTTACTCAAAACTTGTTTTTCCTAAATGTTCTGAATGCTCTGGAGGAAGGTCAGCTTATTTCTGTCTTTGCAGTACGTGGTATACCTTTGCCTAGATCTCTGAATAGTCTATTATGATCTCAAGGTCCTTTCCAACCCTAACTATTCTATGATTCTATGATTCTATTATAGGTATTATCATAATAATTTAGATTACACAGTTAAAGATGAGATTTTAAAAAACCTTAGGCATTAACAACCTCTAAAGTTACTAGTCTGTCTTCCAGAAGTAGAGGTAGTTAATTTAAATTAGACATATAACAAGGAAATAAAATGTACTTATATCTGCTATATTTTCTTCCTTTGGCATATCAACATTTCATATTCATTATGATCACTAGGATCCTCCACAACCAAGGGCTCCTTCTCCACCTGTCCCCGCTAGAAGAAATCAGTTGCGTGCATTTGGTAGGTATCATTTTTATTGCAAGCTCACTTCCTATTACAACAAAATTGCTCTCAGTTACAGTTCTCTTTCTTACCTGCAAAGGAACTGTCTTACAAAGTCTGTATTTCTATGTGTTCCCTCTGTCTTAATATTATCAGTTTATTATTACAGTGTGTCTGCTGTATTAATGTAGAATAAAAATGCATTTATTATGTGTCTTCATCAGGAAATATTTTTTTGGTAAAAATTCTGATAATGAAATAATCTGCATGGGAAGCGCTGGTCTTTCAGTCAAGACAGTGATGAAGGCTGTTTGCAAAATGCGAGAGTTGGATTGGCTGTGTTAAGTATTAGACCAACAATGTGTAGAGCATTGCACTCCTAACTCTTAAATTCTACTTTTAGTGGTGGTTTTAAAATTCAGATGGGCTGGGAGGATCTCCTTTGCTCTTTATATGTTAGTTATCTTGACAATATGTAGGTGGAAAGCAGTAATTTTCCTTCTGATTCTTTTTTACAAGTATAAAAGAAGCATCACATGGAATGTAACAATAAATGATGTCCTAAAATGCTACCCACCTGCAGTCAATACCAGGGTCCATCCTGGGGAATTACATCTCTTCCACTCGATGGAGGGCAGAGTGGTTCTTAATGCAGCTCTAGGAAATCAATTGACTCAGACCACCTATCATGACAGAAATAAAGATACACTAGTTAAATTTTATATTTGAGGATTGAAGTTAGAAAAATGTGCTTGCCTTCTAAGTGCTGGACTTAGAAAAGGTTAATAAAATATCAGATTGTTAAGCATGTTATTTGGAAAATAAGGAATTGATGAAACTTTTAACTTGTGGAGGAAGGCTGTTCTGACCATAAAAAAACAGCTTAGTCCCAAAGTAAATCTAAAAAGTCAACATAAACATATACTAAGAATAAGTGTTGAAATTAGAACTCTCAAACACTTAAGAGAGTCTGCACTTTAGCTGACAAATATCGCAGTTTTGAGTCAGGAAACAGAAATGAGGTTGTGTGCTTGCTGATACCACCTCTAATCCTGTCACCTGCCTCTGGAACTCTGAGGACTGTAGATTTGCTGATTTCAAAATAAGGCTATTTACTGGCAGCACCCAGTTGCTGGTATTTCATTTTCCTTTTTTAAATACAGTGAAACATTTCCATTGAAGTTTGGATGCTTTCTGCTGTTCAGGGGATCTGGTCCTTGTGCAGTGTCAAAATACAAGCTGTGACCTAACTTCTAGTGTATCAAATGCTGTGATTCTTGTGCTTGTGTAATCCTTTTTTAAATTAACAGTTTGTTATCTTGCCTTTTTTTTTTGTTGTTGTTTTTTTAGTTTTGTTTTCACCTTCCGTTTATGAGATGGGATGAAAAATCTCTCTGACACTTTATTTTTAAATTGTTTGTGTTAAATTCCAGAGGAAAGAAAGAATATGATAAATGAGTTATCAGAGATGAGAAAACAGCTTCGTAGCGAAGAGAGGCGGCTGCAGGAACAGTTGCTAAATGTAGCCAGTGAAGATGTACCGATTAAACGGTGAGAATTTCATCTTCAGTTTTAAAAGTTAGATTTTGCATAGCAACTCAAGGCTACTGTGTATTAATAGTTATTATTAGCTGGCTAATGTACTTGAGTGAAATGGAATATAAAGATAGAACTTGTGTATGAGCTTTTCTTCATTTTTTCTAATGTATATTTTTTTTTTGTGGAGAATTTTGGTAAAGCTTCATGTAAGAATGGTTGTACTGGTAAGATAGAAAATTGCAATACCCTGTCTTGGAGAGTGGTCCAGAATAGATGTCTGTGGCAGAATCTTATCTCATTACCTTTTTTCCTAGGGTGTAATTTGTATCTGTAAACTGCAGTACTAGTGCTGATGAATATGCTCATGAATAGCATATTGCTGTTGGAAGTACTTTCTTTTTTATTGAAAATCATGCACTTTTCAATAAAAAAAATTGGCTTACTTACTTCCAAAATATATTAGTTAATCATGCCAATTAGTTGGTGAAGATTAATCAGATCATCAGTCTTGGTTCCACTCTGTAAATGATTAGTGTTTTTTTAAGTTATCCCTTTTTCTAACGCAATATGCAGTGTCATTACTTTCAAATTTATTTTCTGGTTTTGATAGCTTTACTTAGATAAAAGATAATTTAGATAAATTTTAGATAAAAATAAGATAAAAGATAGGAGCTTTATAAATATTATATTTCCATCGAACTTACTAGTATTACAGAGTTTAATTTTATTCTGCTTGGTTTAGAAACTTT
Source organism: Psittacula echo (assembly GCF_963264785.1). Classification (NCBI taxonomy): domain Eukaryota; kingdom Metazoa; phylum Chordata; class Aves; order Psittaciformes; family Psittacidae; genus Psittacula; species Psittacula echo. Next base: position 125,224,850 of record NC_137737.1, read on the forward strand.
TCAAGTGGGAGAAGAGAGCAGAATCAAAAGGACATATTTGAGATGGCCAGGCTTCGTCTGCAGGCTCCAGTAAGGCGACTTTCCTCAAAAGAGGCACGGGATCCTGTCAATATACAAAATATCCTGGAATTTAATGAACTTAAACACAAAGGCAGGTAGATCTTCTTGTTATTGATGAAGAAAAGTAGTGAAGCATCCATCCTCTTGCATGCCACCCAGGATTTAAGGACAGAAATAAAAGTCAGGCTTTTCACAGTTACTGCCCATATTCAACATACTTTGTAGACAGCATTTTGTATATGTATATATCTCTCCGTGTGGCTGTTTCTACAATTGCACACAATACACATTGTGATGCCGAGTTATCACTCAGAATACTCACCTAGCTTCTAGTCCTTGCTGCTTAAATTTCTTAAGCTTCTTACGCATTTCTTAAGGCTCTTATGCATTTGATACTACAATGTTACTGAAAGTGGACTGAATTAGATTTATGGGTTTTTTTACCCACCAACAAATTACAATTCTGTGTAACTTTCTGTTCCTCTTTTACCAGAAAATCATTGCAAAAGTGGCTTATCCTCTTGGGCAATGTCACCATTATTTTTAATGTTTTTTATTACCTTGTATCTGTCGCTAGCTCTTTAAAGATGTTTTTCAGAAATGTTGGCTTAGGGAAGAATTTAAATTTCATGTCTTTGCTCTAGATTCTGAAACGCGTATGGCCTTGAGGCACATGTATCCTGATCCTCCAAAAGATGACCAGACTCTAGAGATTCAACAGCAGGCACTGTTGAGGGAGCAGCAGAAGAAACTTGACAGAATGAGAACAAGGAGAGAAACAGAATGTAAGGAATGGATGATCTCAGATAATGATTTTTGTTTATTTGTTTTGTATTTTATAAGAATTAAAAACCACCAGCTCTACTTCTTTCAAGTTTAGTGTCAGCACTGCGGTACAAAACAGTAAAACACTGGATGCTGAAATGCTGTCACAATGTAAAGCATAGAAAAATTGAATGCTGTTTTTTGTTTTTGTCTTTTCTTGGTTTTTTTAATTACTGTGGCTGTTTCTCTTTGGTTCCCTGAAAGTAATTTAACTAATACTTGAAAATAAAAAAATGTTTCTTCAATCTTTCCAAAAGTTACAGTTGCACCTGTACTAATGAACTCAGTTTTGCAAGATACAAATTCCTCAGAGAAGTGTTTTTCTCTCTAATTCAGACTGTCCTAACTAAGTTTCTGGAGAGAAAGTAACTTCATTTCTGTGGTGATTTAGCTAAACCAAACTCCCTTGTACTCCTTGGCGATATAGTAGGGGAAAGAGGGAGAATAAAGTTTGTTGGCCAAGGCACAGACAGGGAGGTTGCTTACTATTTGCTGTTGCAGGCAAAATGGTCTCGACTTGGGGGAAAATTAACCTAATTATCATAAAATTAAATAAATATTTAACTAATGATTTTGAGTAGCACAAAACAAAAAGACAAAAGTCAAACCCACACCTTTTCTGCCCCCTTCCTCATGCCCAACTTCACTCTTTCACTCCTAATGGCCCTGCTCTCCTTCCTTGGTACCACACTGGGTTATGCTCAGTCCCTTGATGCAGCGGGTGGTGTCAGGCCATTGGGAATGGATAGCTGCAGTCAGTACATAGCAGTTTCTCTCTGTTACTATCTTCTTGCTCCTTTCTGCCTGCTCCACCATGGTCTCCTCCAGGGGCTCACTGGGAGTCTATGCTCCCAGGTGCTTGGAGCACCTCTTCCCCCTCCTTCTGCACTGATCATGTTGTCTGTTGGACTGCTTCTCACACACTTTTGTCTTTACTCCTCACTGCCATGCTTTGTTTTTTCCTTTTCTTAAATATGTTTTCACAGAGGCACAACAAGCTTGACTGATGGGCTCAGCCATATCCTGCAGTGGGTCTGTTGTGGTACCAGCTGTGCCCAGCAAGGGGCAGCCCCTGGTATTTTCCTGCAGTCCTCCCCTTGCCACAGACACCCAGTACAATTTCAGGTTGCTCTAGATGTTTTTTTATCCTTAGAGATGAGATGAAAGTTTGGCATAAAAATGCCCAAACACATCTGAAAGGAAAAATAGTTACACCTTTCCATAAGGCTTTAGAAAAACCGCATGCCTCTTCTTAACCCTGGTTGTGCTTTGAGGCTTGTTTGTGTTACCTGTTAGTAGATCCATATGTGAGTAAGATCAACAAAATTGGTACCAACATGTGAAGGGTGGTAAGTTGCTTGCAGGATGTTTGGTTTAGTACCCTGTTAAGTGTCACCCTATTTCATCTTGGACAAACGTGTTGGTGTTCAGACTGTATGCAATATTTCTTATGGATAACAGCATCTCAGTTTCAAGTAAGTGTATCTGTACAATTTCCTGTGTTAATTGCAAGCTCTGGAATATCCTTTGATGTCTAAATGAATGTGTAGGGGTGTGTTCAGTCTTCCCCTTTGTGAGATTAACTGAAATGATGAAAACAATTCACTAGCTTCAGCTGAGTTCTGAGGATTGGTTTCGATTTTCCACCATTAGAATATTTTTCAACAGGCCAATTTGAGAAGGGTTTTATTTATGTTGTCTGGATTGGAACTTCCACCATCTAGAAAGCAAATTTACCTTTTCATTAATTTTAAGGGTAAGAAATCATTTTAGACGTCTGCTAAATGAATAATGCAGGCTTATATGGTGACAGCCTGAAGAGGCATTGCCTAGAACAGTTTAGATTAGTTGATAGACAAGCAGCTGATTTTGAAAAAGATTTTCCACTGACACTTGTAGAGGATCCTTGAGCAGTTTTTCCTCTCTTTCTCTTACTGCTTTATAACATCATTTAACTTTATGGTCTGTCACTGTGTACTGAGCAAGAGAATTAATTAGTTGCTATGTATGACTCTATTTCAAGTTTATTTTCCTTGGAGACAAGTTCACCATCTTCCTCCCACTGGAAATAGATGAGTAGTTTTATTGTCTGATTTAAGGCAGAAAGGATGAGTTAAAGCAATATGTATTCTTGTATTGTAGGTGAAATATAGTATTATAGGCTGTAATGGCAAAGGCTTACCTTTTCCTCCAAACTAAAGTGTTCTGTGCTTTATATGCTTTGTATACTGTTCCCTCTGTTATGTTTTCTCTTTCTTTTTTTTTTTTTCTCTTTATGTAAAGAAATATGTGCACTCTTAGTGGAGAAACAACCTGAGGAACTAATGATTTTTTTAAATGTCCAAAGTTTTTTAAATGCATGCTGTGTCCTTATAAATAAGGCAGTTATTTTGTAGACTTCTGGATTATTATTATTATTTTGGGGAATAGGAGAGAAAGGCACAGGAGCAGGTCTGATATTGTTGCACTGCAGTGCTGGGCTATGCTTGACTCTGCTTGAGTAGCCTATCAGGAATGGGCCGGTTAGTTGGTTCAGGAGGAGTGACAGCCTGTGTGCTATGGTGTTTGATGTTAAGACAGAGGGTCAGCTACAGACTTTTGCTAGGCAGAGATGGAAGAAATAAAAACTATCTTACTAACTATTTTATTTGAACACTTAAACCAAATAAGAAGAGTAACTTCAGTTTTGGTTCCTTGTATATCCAGCATGCATGGGGTCATTGTTAGACTAACTTTCAGGATAGTTCTCTCTGCTCTCCAGAGGTGAGGTTTTTATCCTTAGAAAGTACTTTCCCCTGTGAAATGCTTGCCTGCTAGTTGAAGCTGTCTTTGAAAGCTGCAAACATGGTGTGCTCAGCATGTTGAGCATAAAATCACTCCTGGGGCTTTCTGCAGTCTCCTGCTCTGATTATTTGAGATTATTTCACTGCCAGAAATCAAGGGAACTGATTTCACCTAACAGTTTATTGTGACACAGCATCCTTCTTGCTAGTCAAATTGCTTGCTGAGATGGCCCACCTAGGGGAAAGCATCATTAGTCTTGAGTTCTGTTGATGTAAATGCAACTGTTTATCTATACAAACATGTCTATTCCTGGCAAGCAGATATCTAGACAATAGAACAAATGTTTTTTGAGTATCCATGAGTTTTAACTACAAAACTGTTGTAATATTTAGCTTCATGTAATGAGACTCCTGACTCACTCAGTCTAGCTTTTGATAGACCAGTAAAAATAACAAAACCCAAAGTGGAGTCAGGAAATGCATGGCTCAGGTGTTCCCTAATTATGGAAAAAAAATTCATTTTTGGCTCTCTAATTTTTGAAATTTGATACAGTATTGGTTTGGTTTTCTACCAATAAGTAAGAGCAGTTTCTCTCCATTATTGTTTTTCTTTTTTGTGTGTCCTAGCTGTGAAGTTAGATGAGTTCAAAGTGTAACAGTTTAGCACTAGCAACTACAGGGATGTTGAATACCATTAACTTCCACCTTTTTTTAAAACATTCAATTCATAAATGTTTTTAATGTATTTTAATTTAATATGTGAAGATGATGGCAAGAAAACCAAAACACTTATGCTAGGGAAGAAAGGATGATCTTTATTATAGTAAGAAGGCCATCCATTTTGAGTTCTTTGGTATACTTTGGAAAACGGATTTCTGTTTAAATGCTTTTTCATCTGAAATTACTTAACGTGGTGTGTTTTCTCAGTACCACGTTCCGGTTGCATTAGGATTCAGCGGTACGCAGAACATGATGAAAAAACACTTTTTGTTAGCTGTAGGACTGGGTATTGTTTAAGATGCAGCAATTCAAATAATAAATATCTTAAGGTGTTAACAAACAAAACATTAGAGGGTAAAAGAGAAAAATGGAGCATTTGCGCAGCAACCTTTTGTGCCCTGATGTGTTGCTTTGATGTCTTAAACCATGCTGCCTTCCAGAAGTTGATGTTTTTTACATTACTCAGTCAACTCCTGGACATGACCTTTCCATAGCAAGTGTTGACTGTGTTGTTGTAAACACAGCACAGAATTAGTTCTGACTGTTGCAGTGTAGACAGCTTTTTCAGAATTCAGCACAACTTAGTGTGATTTTAGCATTTAGTGAAGTGTGATTATATCTTCTTAAGAATACTGGTTTTTGGTAGCCACAAAACCAGTTATGCTTCCTTTTTCTGGATGGCAAGTCAGTTTTTGAACAAGTTGGGAAGCACTGATTTTTGTTAGTGGTAAACTGTATAGTTCTAGTGTGAAAAGTATGTTTGCTTTTGGGGAGAGACTGATGAATCCAGCCTTAAGAAGGGCTTGCACATGCTCAGAGTTCTTAGAAATAGCGTACTACTGAGTTCTGTTTGATTTCTGTGATTCTACATAAATTAACAAGGAAACTGGAATAAACGTTGCATTCAAAATGTTTTAAAAATGCTTATTGCAATGTGTGTAATTTTAAAGTAGTAATGATCTTCATTTTTTGTAATATGTTGATGAAACTTCTAATATGCTTTTAATACTTTTATCGTTTTGTCCCTTGTCTCTGTGTCTTTTGTTGATCAAGATGATTCTGCTTCTGGTGGCAACCCACAAACCATGAGACTGGTAAGAATTAAACAGCTTTTTATTATATTGCTTTGTCTTTTTCAAGTGCAAGAGATGCTATGCCTTTCCACAGATTTGGTGAAAGGAACTGCACTTAAAAAGACAGCAAGCATATTTACTTCTCTTGCTTATCAATACAATGAGTAACAGCTTCTTTAAACTTGACATACACATTGTTTATCTTTGTATATAGAGACAGTCTGATTCTTTAACTCCCTTCTTTTTATTGACTGGTACTTACTTTATATTCATATGATGTTAGATTGCTGCTGGGCGTGGGAATTAATAGAAAAAGCCAACCCAGAAGCTGTTGCTCTGAATTCAGGTGGCTTAAATAATGCACATAGCCAATAATTGTTATCTCAAATGGGATTTTTATTTTCTGACTTGGTGAGAAGAGTGAAAGAAAGTGCTGTCAAATTGGATTTCTACACTAACCTGAACTGCAAAATAACAAGAGTTCAGTTGTGTTTTAGGGGAATGTGGAAGCATACAAAATGGAAGACTGTGCAAGAGGAAAGCCATTAGCCTCAAGGATAATACTAACTCCACACAGGAATTAAATATTTTCTTATTAAAGTAAAAAAAAAAATCACCTTAATGTATTTTAAGGTTGTAATTTATGGCCTGAAGTTCTTCTTCAGAGCAGTGCTTTTCAGTAAAGAATTTGTTTTCTCTTCTGTTTCCTCTGATAGTTTCTACTGCTTTGATTTCAGAGTGGTTTGCAACATAAATTATTCCATAGTAGAATTTCTGTAACAAATGGTTGCAACTATGCAGTGAACTAGAAGTATTACTCTTAGTGCTTGTTATTACTGAGAAGAAATTTGTTGTTTTAATGCTTTGATATCAAAGATTGCATGTGGTAGGCTAAGTGAAACATGGAATCATTCTTCATTTGTTTGATACATCATACAAACCTTAGGTGCAAAGCTCACTTCTAGCTGACTGTTCTGAAACTCAAGCTGAGTTACAAGGATGTGTTTCTTGATGGAAATGACTGTGTTACACTGATCACCACTACAGTTGCCATGTGTAAGCACATTCAGCAAATGGGATTACTACAGAAAAATAAAAAATCCCTAATGCTTAAAGAGAACATGAGTTATTTAAAAATGTATAGGTATCTTATAGCCATAAAATAAGGAATAGTACAGAAGACTGTAGCTGGTGTTGACTTTGCAGAAGCTTGGCAATTAATTTCTATTAATTATAATTTGGCCTCAGAAATATATTGAAGCATCTGAATTTGCATGTCTCCTGTCTCACTTCTGTAGTTCAGGAATGAATCTGATGGATTCTTCAAAAATTCACTGTTGGAGTCGGATAGTGCTTTTATCGGTGAGTTTATATCTCCTCTTAACCATGTTCTGAGTGTACAGACATGCCCTTTAACCTAATGACCTGTCTTTAAAATTATCATTACTGTTTTAAAAGTTGCAAGGGGTGTAGCTATGATGATTGTTTTGAAGTACTAGAAAATTATGCCTCTAAATTAAAATGCAGATCTTGATGGAAGTGTACTGCAGTAAATTTGTGTAGGTCACACCTAAAATTAATGATGCTGCTCACTTGCTTTATACTGCTTCACATCTTTTAATGAGAAAGCATCTTTACATGCTCATTGGGCTCTGACTGGGATGTTAGTCTTCTCAAGGAGCTTTTTTAACACCTTTCCAGTTTTGCATGAGGAAAAGCTAATATTTGTTCAGCAAATGTGTAGCAGTGGTTACAATGATAGAATATGCAATGCTGTCCTATTATTCTGCGGCAAAGAAAATAATTTATTAGCAATCACAATTTACAATTATGAGCTGTCTATAGTGAAATATAAAAGTGCTGGGCAACCAGTGATTCTTTTCATCTTTATTCTTCTGTTTTACAAGCATGCTCAATTTTAAGTCTGATTATGTGGGCATAAGTGACTCATTCTAATTACCTGAAGTAGGTGATTTTTAGTTTTCTTAAGATTTTTGCATAGAGGAATGTGTCTCACATTGTCTTATGTCTCTTTATTCAACCTTTATATGCATGTATGTGGAAGTGCTGTTTCAGATATGATTGTTTCCAGTCACTAGAAATAATAAAGCTAGAATTTATCTTCCCTTAAAAAAAAAGCCTCAACCAGCTCAAGCCTCCATGAGTTATTTTCCATTAGTAGGCATTGAAATTCTCGTCAATCATCTATGGGAAATCATCTTACAAGGTTTTATTATTTGCTGTAGGGGAGATGCAGTAGATTTCTTCAAGTGCTTTTTAATGAAACTAGATACGTTTCTATGTACCAATGATTGTTATCTCTGGATTTGGTTTAAAAGCAGAATGTTTCATTTTAAATGTATTCCATCTTACTCTGTTAGAATGCAGGTCCTTGAGTACAGCATTGGGAAGGGCACAGGATGGGGCTTTAAGGTTTGTTCAGTGCATTTGATACTCTGTAGTCTGCAATGCATTCTCCTTGAGGTTAGGCAATACTGTGCATTAGTTACAGCCCAAATGATGAAAGGCTACTTTAGGAAAGTCCGTCAGTCTAGAATCTGGCCAAATATCCTATATCTAACAAGATGAAATAGGCACAATTGCCAGAATAAGCACATGGGGAGAATATAAGGTGGCGGGCAGACATGCAGCAACACTAGAGAGTACTCTCCCAGCCTTCAGTGACTTGTAACTCAGAGGCTTGCTTGGTCAAATGCTGTGTGTTTGCATTTAGTAAAACTTGCTAAGATGAGTGTTTAATAGGTTGCCTTTCAAGAATTGGAATTGGTGTTTCTGAATCCCTCTGATTGTTTACCATCAGTGATTTGCGTAGATAAGTTTCCTCATTATGCCTTCTGTGAACTATCTCTCTTCATCTGCTCTGAATACGCCACCTGTGTAACGGGGCGCTCCTTGGTTTTAGTCACCCCTTTCACAAGGTTCATATGTTTATAACCCTCTCTCCTATTTCCTTGTTCTGCCCATCCAGCTGATTCTTGCAGCTTAGTTAACTTACAGTACTATTCATCCCCTCAATTTTTTCCTTTTTCTTTTTTTCCCAGATCATTTATGACTGTGGTGAAAAGCATATTCCCCAGTACTGAGCTGTAGGCACTAAAACATTGTCACTCTTTGCATTGTTCAAGCTTTATAAATAGTTATTAAAATTCTGAATATGAATCTGGTGATTTCCATCCCTGAAATGAAAAGGGAAAACTGTCATTTATCTGTGGGCTGCCTTCTCTGTGAATTGTGCTGCTCACACTGTCTGTGGTCTCTTGTGAAGTGTTTGTGGTGTATTTTAATAATGTTTTCATTTCATAAGAAGAGCAAAACACTGCCCTCTGTGGTTGTTTTCCTTTGAGTTTTTTTGGGGTTTTTTTGGACATGGGTTTAAAATCTAACTCTATTTTGTAATAGATGTTAGCATTACAAATTAATTTGTCTTCATGTCCTAGGGGTCAGAAATTTGAGGCAGTTCTGAGTAAAGAGATTTATCAATTTCTTTTCCTCTTTATTTGCCTCACTTGAAACCCTAGAATTTATTAGTGTTAATGCAGTGATTTGAAGGCACGTCTGTGTAGCAGCATCTGAATGATAAATATGGAACAGGTAGCATCTCACACTAATGAAACACTAAAGGTACAAATAAGTTCTTCTTTAGCTTGTACTTTGTTTCTGTTGGGATAAATTCACATGATTTAACAACTTTTTGTATTCTGAATAACAGCAATATTTGGAATATAGTGAAGCTCAACTGATCTTGTAACTAAAATTCTGATAAGTGGGTTGTTAGCCATATACCATTTCAAAATTATGCTTTGATTTGTTTTTACTTGAGCCATTTGTGATGAGAGCATCAATACCTTTGGTGAAACTGGGGGAGGGAAAAGAGGAGAGGGGAATAAAATTTTCATTTCTAGGGAAAACCCAACTGGTAACATGAAAGGATTTTTTTTTTTTTTTTTTTTTTTAAATGTCTGTCTGTGTCTCTGAGCTTCTCAATTTTCAACAGAAATAATGGTTACTTAAAAAAGTTAGTTTTAAGGTCTTTGAAACTTGTGAATGATATAAAATATTTCATGAAAATGTATTTCAACTTGCTAGAGAGTGGAAAATCCCATTCTTTCCAGAGTTGTGGTTTATTTTTAATGTCACAACACGTCTTTTCAGGCGAACGCTGCAGTATTGTTCAGTGCTCTCTGTGTGTATATTTACACACATTTATCTTTTTTAAACTTAATGTGTCATACTCGACTAAGAGCCTTTCCAAAACATGACTGTTGTCTAAGAGTAATTGGTGGTAATGGATTCTGTACTGGTTTTGTTAGGCAGAGACCTTTCTTTCTCTGGGAGGCTCTGTTCTGAGAGCTTGAACTGAAGAGACTGAACTAGAAAATAGAGCCTGCTGTCTGCACCAAGCAATGGCAAAGCCATAAACCAGCCCCAAGCAGTGGATACTGGTCCTGGAATGAAAAAAAGTATCTGTTTGAAAGAGTTTCTGTTTGAAGTTATTGTCAGAATTGGTGAAGGAAGGGGGAATAGACAAAAGAAGCGTGAAGCAGAGACGTCACCTTAGGGTTCATTTATATTATTAAAAATACATGAAACTCCCCCACTGTAATGTGGTACAGGTATGATAAAAAATTTCTTTACTTATTTTTATATGAACAGATTCTAACACTTACTACATGAAAAGACTAAGATACTAGTAAGGATATATGATTAAGGCACCAATTATGTTATCATAGTACATCCATATATTTACATACATGATTTATTTCATGACTACTATGCCTCCCATTTACCCAGTGTTCTCTCACTATATTTGAGTACTCACCTGCTTTAAAGGTCTAGGTATAAAGAAGGTATGGTGATAGGCGGTGGATCTGCAGGATGTGAAATGCTTTATCCTCTACATGAGAGAGAGGTATCAATATATGTCTCAAGATATTCCTAGAAGTTCATCCCTTGCTGCTGTTGTGGTACCTTGTTCTTTTGTCTGCACCTGGATTATCACTGGCTTTATGCAAGATGTCCTAATGAATAAATTCCTTTGATTCCTGTGATTAAATCAAGTATTGGCTCATTTCAGAACATAAACAGGTTTGAACACTGCTGAGTATTTTGATAGCTTTGAAAATGATTTCACCTGTTTTTCCAGGTGCTAACGGGGAAACATTTCCGGCCTTAGAAGAAGTTAATTCATCACCACAGCTTCGACCTTCTGCAAGGGAGAGGAGACGAATGAAGCAGAAAGCTTTGGAGTGTGCTGTATGTATGGTAACTGGATTAATCTAAATGTGAAGGTGGACCACAAATCTAATGTCAGACAGTTTCTGTGGTTCCTTAGTGGCTAGATGATATGGATGCATCGATGGATATAGATGATAAAAGTGTACATGTGTAGCTATTTGCCCTTTTTAAAAGGATACCATTTAACTGATGGATTTGTGTGTTTTGGGATTTTCTGCAGGAGGATGTTCCACGGGGTCAGACACCATTGCTGCAGCCTGACAGCTCTTCTTTGCACTCAAGCTTCAGCCTTGATATTGATCAGTTGAAAGGCAAGAATGAAGAACGATTGCACAGACTGACTGAGCTCCAGCAGAAATCTGCTTGCTTAGGTATGCCCTTTGTGGTAGAGGTGATGCAGTGAATACTAAGTAATGACAATAATTAAAGGAACAAATCTTAATAAACTGCGTGTAGTTCAAGCAACTGGCTCAAACAGGAGTTATTTACAGAGCTCTGTAGCTGGTGCACAAGGTTCCCCAGCAAACTTCAAAACAGCTTTTAGAATAAGTTTAGAGGAGGGTAGTAGGAAAAGATGCTCTAATTACTGTCTGATCAACCACTCATACTTGTCCTGTCTGTACCACTTTTAATACTGTGATGTGTCACTGCTAGCAGTAAGATGTAGCTCTCCAGCTGTGTAACTGAAATGTTAGTAGAAAGAAATGAAACTCCAAATTGATGAATGTTGATGGGGTGCCTGAGTGAGTTTATTGGCATTCCTAAGAATCAGATGTCTGTGGTCCAACCAGCATGAAGATATGCCATAAAATTGTGTATAAAAAGTACTTAAATTTCTAGTTAATTTGGATTTTCTATAGGTTTGTTAACATAAATGATCATTCAGTATTTGAGGTTGATATTGATGCCTCTTTCACTATACCTGCACTTGAATTTATTGTGTAAGTCTTGTAACCATATAAACATCAAACTTGAGGAATTATTGGAGAGCTTCTTCATCGGCTGACTGCCTGACGTAGATCCACTTCGGGTATGAGGTACCAATTATGGCATCCATTAATGGCCTTCAGTTTCTCACATGGATCATGACTGCATTGATAAGCGTTGTGCTAATGAGTTTTTCATGTGAGTCTGAAATCTCCCTTTTTTTTTTAGGAGGCGGTTGCTATGCTGTCTAGGCAATTACAGTATCAGTATCCTTTTTATAAACTTAATGAGAGTACAGATGCTGACAGTGTTTCTGATTCTGTTGCCATGGGTACTTCTACAAGGACTTCATCCTCTTCTGGATAGTTTGTTTTAACCATCTCACTGTGATTTTTAAGTCACTGAAAAACCCCATTCATATTAATTTCTTTTATAACCTAAACAAATGCTTCTGTTTGTTGTGGTCCCCAGAGCTTCAGCCTTTAGATATATATATATATAGTTTTTATATATATATATAGTTTTTGTGTGTGTATGTGTATATATGGATATTTATAAGTCTCTATGTAGCTTGTTCTTTGGATCACATGGGGACCATCATTCATCCTTAGCATATGTTCCTCTTGGAAATGTAACAGGAGATTCTTTTGCTCAGCTGTGGTTGCCAGGGCTGCACTGCTGCCTGCCTCCTGCTCCCTCCTTGTACTCAGTGACATTACAGAAAAAATGAATGAAGCAAAGTGGGTTTATTCCTTTTCCCTTGCAGTTTGACAGAACCTTTGTGGCATCCTCTTGCTTTCCTAACAGCTAGGACTGTTATTTCTCCTCTGCCATCAGAGACGCTGCCGGGGGAAAACAACTCTGTCAGATATATAGCTAAGGAGCTCTGGTTACGTTCCTTTTAAAGGAGTGGGAGAAGGCATTGACAGGCTTTCATAAATTTGAAGAGGCGATCCTGTCGGCACGGCAGGAACGCTTTGTTCACAGCAGTTCACTTTCCTTTATGTGACTGATGTAGGAATCCTAAAGCCACCCAGAACTGTTTTCTTACTTGGAAAAGTAGTGCATATTGGAGCCAGGCTTCCTTCTCTATTTTCACCCATCCAAAAAACATTCCTATCAATGTAGACTTGGTGAGTGTTTGCGTAATGATGTCTCTGCAAGCCAGCAGCTACTTTTTCTAGTGGGCAATGTATGCATGTTCCTAAGTGCGTAAACAAGAGCAGGCTCAGCTGCAGAAGAGAGACTTCTCACAGCTTGGAGCACGTTGGGTGTGTATGTGGCTGAGACCCATATGTGTATGAAGTTGCCTAAATTCCTTGAGACATAGGAATTCCTCTGTGCCTCTAAGTAAAAGAATGCTGGAGCGCAGATGATCTACAGCAGGGCAGCAGTACTGATTCCTGGTAAGAGCAGGCTGACAGAAGACAAACACCAGTATCCACTCCAGGGCACTGAAGGAGTTTGTTCTCATTTATGGGTAGGGTGTGCTACTGTCCACGGTTAGTGGGAATCCAAACATCACTCAATTTCCAAATCAGTATTTCATGTGAAGGAAAGAGGGCTACTTATTCCCAGCCTCCAGGTACAAACTGTGAATTCCCAAGTGGCAACTCCAAAAGAAAATTCTTTATATGTAGCCCAATTAGGAACAGGGTTTTTTTTAATGGAGTGTACAAAGTGTTGAAATTGTGATGAAGCAAGTTCTGTACTGCAGGTGATCTGTTGTGCTGTCTGAGAGCAGTACCAAGTGAGTTGTGCTATAGTGTTGGGCACGATGACCTGTGATGATCTTACCTCTGACAAAACAGTTGTTCTTCCCTCTGATTGCTGGAAGAGCTAATGGCTTTGTTTCTGAAGGCAGTAATAGTTAAATGCAGGGAAATGCAGCCTTCTGGCCTCAAAGTCTGCAGTTTGTCTCAAAACAAATGCCTTATTTTTACTGTTTGTAATCCCTTAAAGAAGTAGCAAAGAGAAAATTAATTTTCCTTAGGTACTGTTTTTCCTGCTGTGTGCCGTTGTTACATACGTAAGTTATGGGGGGGTTAACACCTGCAGGTTCCAACTGACAGCAGAGTTGGTCTGACCTAGGATTTAGGAGGCAGGGAGGTTCACTGCCAGCTTTACACCGAGCTCAAGCACTGGGGATGACAGGCTCTAGAGAGAGGGAGCTAGAGTTACACTTTCAATGCTACAGTGAAGTTTGGTTTTAACTGAGAAGGCTTGGAGGAGGAGGATCAGATCACTGTATGAAGTGCAGGACTCGGGTGTTCACTGCCAAGTTCTTTTAGAACAGAAAGGATGTGGTACTTTGGTTTAGAACCTGCATCCCTTGGGCACTATGAGGAAAGCTGAGTCTTCACTCTCAGCGCATGTGGAATTGTGCAATTTCTGTCCTTCCCTTGTCTACACACCTGGTTGCTGCTGCTTCTGCAGGACTTGAGCTCTCCCACCCATGCTTACACCATCAACTTTCATGTTTTAATGAGAAGCTTCAGAGAAACTTTGGTTTAAAATCAGATTTTAAGAAGTCTTAATTTTGTTTTCCAAATAAAAAACGGATACGAATTGCTGAAGTGAAATATTTGAGCACTAAAGAACACCCAATTTGGTTACATTTTGCTGAAATTAGGATGTTTCTACAAAATTTTGGTGTTTTTCCTAATCTAGAGACTTCAAACACTTTCTGCCTAGCTTAAAAAAATCCCCAACAAACCAGAACATCCTCATTTACATGGCTCATCTTTAAAGAGGAAAACTGCAGTTTTCAGTTAGTATAGGTGTGGAGGTTTTCCATTGTGTCTTGGTTTATATATGTAAAATTGTGTCATGCATCCAAAGAATGAAGAGCACAGAGAAATGATACATTTATATCATTCTGTATTTGTGCGTATAATATCTAGTCATGTTGTTTGATAATCCACACTACAAGCTGTCTGTTTGAGGTATTAGGTGTGTGTGATTGCTGTCAGATTTGAAACAAGTAGTAGTAATATTCAGAGTGACAGTGACCCCAAGTTCAAAGGCAAGGCTGTTGTGGTGTTTTGGGGTTTTTTTGGTTTGCTTTGTTTTGTAGCTGGAAGATGATGACTTACTTATCCCATGTACATTTCAGAATGACATTGCATTAAGGTCATTAGCCATGTTGAACCATTGTGCACAGACTTGCTTGTATTTGCACTGTTTACCAGTGGTAAAATATTTCTTCCCAAGTTACCTCCTGCATAAGAGACTGCCTATACCAGGGTGTTTAGCCATAGCACTGCAATTAATGACCTTGTTTTTATATGCATTTTCTATGCATGTATGCACTCATACATTTGACTTCTCCATACAATAGGAGGCTTTGGGAAAGTAAGAACCTTTTGCCAAATCTCCCTGCCCATGGCAGGGGGTTGGAACTAGGTGACCTTGAAAGGTCCCTTCCAACCCAAGCCATTCTATGGTTCTATGAAATCCATCCAGGTTTGTTCTCAGGTTGATGTGGCAGGAGGAGAAGCTGTTGACATTAACAATGTGGAGTCTGGTGTTGACTCTAGATGGGCCCAGTTCCCCAGAACACCAGCAATGTGTTTCAAATAGAAATGAATGTGATTTAAAAGCATTATTTATGCATTCATAGCAGACAGATAAGCCTGTTTAGTATTACAGAATGTTGTGGCAAGCTGCGGCAAGCTTTTGTCCCCTTTAACATGTGTATGTTGCTTTCCTCTCTCAGGTGATAACCTTTCCCTGGGGGAAGCAGAAGACCTGTTGAAGCCTGCTCCATCCAGCGCTGGCAGGCGGCCTAGTTCTGTTGACACGGTTGCAACAGAGCCCTGGCTGCGACCAGGAACTTCAGAGACGCTCCAGAGGCTCATGGCAGACGATTCGAGCCCAGCAAAGCTTTCACCTGAGGCCGCGCTACCGCTGAGCTGGCAGGGGCTGTCCACTGCGCACGGCTGACCCAGCCCCCCGCGAACCGCTGTGCCTTGTGGAGGCAGGGGCCACGCCGCACTACTGCACTTTCCAGGGCTGCCGAGCCCTCCTCCAGGGATGTAGCGTGGAGCTGTAGGTAGGATTTTAAATAGCAATAATAAGGTAACAGAAGTTGCAGTGCAGTGGAGATGGAGGGCAGGGATGTTTTGTATTGTATGATGTGTGGAGGAATAGTTTAGTGGTTTTGCACTTTTTACATGAGTTTCAGCCTCAGAGCTGGACTTACCACAAGAAACTGTGTGTTTGTGTGTGTGAACTTAATATTAAATCGAAGTAAATTTTTAGCTTTGTTTATAGTCGAACTCTAAACCAGTTTGGAAATAGAGTATCCCAGCAGCTGAGGTGTATTTTAAGCTTTCACCAAAACTGTAAGTAACTCAGAGAAAGGCACTTGCTTTTCATACAGTCAGGAGTGCTGACCTGCATGAAAGCGCAACCTTTTCATGGACTATTAGCAATGTATCTTATTCCCTAACCTGTTACGTGCTGGAAATACAGATAGTGTTACATATATTTAATTTATGGTTCTGATTTAAGAGTTAATAAATTATTTTGTTACTAAAAGTGTGAAAGCAGATTTGAGTTTTCTTACTTGCTTATATTTACTCATGAACAAACTAGAACATTAAGGCTGCCTTCAAAGAAGCAGGAAAAATACATATGGGAAAATCACTGAATAAAAGCACGGAGCCTTAGCAAGAAGGACTTGTAGCTACAAGGAAGATTTTAGATGTTCAGTGAACCGTAACACCAAGGTAAAGGGTAAGGCTGTGACTTTCCTCTGGGTTAGGAATTCCCATGCAGAAGCCAGAACTTGACCAACAGGGAAAACAAATAATGAAACCAAAACAATTTGTAAAAATGTCTGTATTTTTACTAAAATGCTGCCTTCAAGGCAGTCTGCCTGCAAGGCAAGGGCCTGTCTGTGATGACAGCAGGCTGGGGATGCTTCCTGAGAGCTGCAGTACTGCAACATTGTGTTGTGCTTCGCTTCTTGGTGGGTTTAGCATGTTCCTTCTCAGACAGCAAGTGCCACATCATGCTCAGTCTTACCCTTAGTTTCTGGCTTATCAGTTGGGGTATGTCAGAAATGGCCAGTAAGTAATGGAGGGATTGTGGTGTAATCCAAGGCCTAAACTAGATCATGTAACATAGGGCTCATGTTGGCTTGATTCTGAATTTCCCAGAGGCAGGAATCCCCAACTAATTTTAAGCAGCTGAGGTGAAAAGGTTTTACGTACAGTTACCACCCTATCAGCACCTCTCCTGATGAAGGCCACCTCACATATTTCACACTTCAGTTTGTCACATGCCATCCCTCCCCTTGGTTTTGATGCGCAAAGACCCTCTTCAGTTGCTTCATGCGTTGAACTTTGTGATGTGTTCACTGCACTATGTGCTAGATACAGAATTTGTCTGCTCTTCCTCATGGAGTGGCCTAGTTTACATTTTCTTTATCCCCCAAACTATGACTGACCCATAAAGTTAGCATTAGCCTAAACCACCAGCCTCATTTAACTGCAAGGATTTTGGTAAATGTCACTGACCATCCCATCCAAGCATTGGACACTGCACAGCCCCACTTTGATTTGCTTCCTTCACTGCTGCAGTGACATGAAACCACTGAACCTACTTTAACCTCACTGCGTAACAGCATTTAGCATTGTGATTTACACTTTTCATTACAGCTGTCCTTCCCTTGACATTGAGGCTGATACCTGATACCCAGGATACTCTTGCTCCTTCACATATTTCCCAGTCTTCCCTTCAGCTCAGCTGCCAGCACAGCCTTTCTGCCCACCTCCCTATATGGTTTTATTTTTATCATGACAGTCTCATCTGCAAAATAAAGCAGCTGCACTGTGAAGGCCTGAGCTCAGAGCTGAGCTGACTGATGTAGAACTCATTTCCTGCCTCTGACCCTGCTTTTCTGATAACGATGTGTAGATACAAGTTGAAAATGATACCCAGAGTACAGCAAGTCCAGTTCTGGCACTGCAACAGCTAAAGAGAGGTGCAGGAGAGAGTCACGATGTGCCGGGAGTTCAGTTTCCAATGATCCAAGGCTGAACAGTGTAATAGGCCTTCTCCAAGTAAGCAATTAATAAGGGAAGGCCTGAGAAGGTCATGCTGTAAGGTAAGTCCTTACTAAATAGGAGCACACAACAAAGCAGTAAGGCTTAAAAAAATCTCAACCCCACAAATCACAACCCAAACTACCAGATGCTTTAGGTAATCTGTTATAGGAAAGCAAATGTCACTCCAGTCTTCAAAAAGGGCAAGAAGGAGGACCCGGGTAACTATAGACCGGTCAGCCTCACCTCCATCCCTGGGAAAGTGATGGAGCACCTTATCCTTGATGCTATCTTAAGGCATGTCAAGGATAAGAGGGTTATGAGGGGCAGTCAACATGGCTTCACCAAGGGGAAGTCATGCTTGACCAACCTCATAGCCTTTTATGAGGAAATAACACGGTGGATGGATGATGGCAGAGCGGTGGATGTGGTCTACCTTGACTTCAGCAAAGCATTTGACACAGTCTCCCACAGCATCCTCATAGCTAAATTGAGGAAGTGTGGCCTGGATGATCAGGTAGTGAGGTGGACTGCAAACTGGCTGAAGGAGAGAAGCCAGAGAGTTGTAGTCTATGGGGCGGAGTCCAGTTGGAGGCCTGTATCTAGTGGAGTGCCTCAAGGGTCAGTACTGGGACCAGTATTATTTAATATATTCATCAATGATTTAGATGAGGGAATTGAGTGTACTGTCAGCAAGTTTGCTGATGACACTAAGCTGGGAGGAGTGGCTGACACGCCAGAAGGCTGTGCTACCATCCAGCAGGACCTGGACAGGCTGGAGAGTTGGGCAGGGAGAAACTTGATGAAATATAACAAGGGAAAGTGTAGAGTCCTGCATCTGGGCAGGAACAACCCCAGGTTCCAGTATAGGTTGGGGAACAACCTGTTAGAGAGCAGTGTAGGGAAGAGGGACCTGCAGGTCCTGGTGGATGGCAGGATGACCATGAGCCAGCACTGTGCCCTTGTGGCCAAGAAGGCCAATGGCATCCTGGGGTGTATTAGAAGGGGGGTGGTCAGTAGGTCGAGAGAGGTCCTCCTTCCCCTCTACTCTGCCCTGGTGAGACCGCATCTGGAATATTGTGTCCAGTTCTGGGCCCCTCAGTTCAAGAAGGACGGGGACCTGCTGGAGAGAGTCCAGCGCAGGGCAACTAAGATGATTTAGGGAGTGGAGCATCTCCCTTATGAGGAAAGGCTGAGGGAGCTGGGTCTCTATAGTTTGGAGAAGAGGAGACTGAGGGGTGACCTTATTAGTGTATATAAATATATAAAGGGGGAATGTCACGAGGATGGAGCCAGGCTCTTCTCAGTGGCAAACAATGATAGGACAAGGGGTAATGGGTACAAACTGGAACACAAGAGGTTCCACTTAAACTTGAGAAGAAACTTCTTCTCAGTGAGGGTGACGGAACACTGGAACAGGCTGCCCAGGGAGGTTGTGGAGTCTCCTTCTCTGGAGACATTCAAAACCCACCTGGACACATTCCTGTGTAACCTTATCTAGGTGTTCCTGCTCTGGCAGGGGGATTGGACTAGATGATCTTTTGAGGTCCCTTCCAATCTCTAACATACTGTGATACTTGGTGGTGTTGAATCTTTAACACAGGCATTTAAAAAGGAATTGGGCAGACATGGGTAAGGGATATGTGATTGGCTATTACAGCAGTGCTCTGGGTCACAGATGGTACCAGTAACACCACTTGCCACTGGTGTAAGGGAGAGTGTGACATCAAGAGGGATGGGAAGACATTATAGGTACTCCAAGCATTATTACTGATCACTGTCAGACACAACAGACCTTGGATCTGACCCAGGACAGTGGTTTAAGCTTTAAACATTACACAATAAACTGAAAAAAACCAAAAATACAACTCAAGAAGAAAGGCTGTACAACTGCAGTTAATTAAAATAACCTCACTTCTCCCCCTTCTGACTTTGTTAAATGCAATTTGATTTTGCTGTACCCCAGTTAACATGAGAAAACTCCTAGTCACAGGTCATGCTGTTTAATTCCCTTCACTGCACTGAACTGCTTACTTTTGTGAGCAGCCACAGAGAGATAAATATATTTCTCTGTCAGGTCAGATTCCCTTGTCCACTTCTCAGTTGTCACACTCTTATCCTTTGCCAGCCCCAAGTTCTATCACAGAATGGTCTGGGGTGGAAGGGACATTAAAGATCATCTAGTTCACTAGAACCAGAACAGTGCCAGGGATGGGGCAGCCACCGCTTCTCTGGCGAACCTGTGCCAGTGCCTCCTTACCTTCACAGTGAAGAATTTCTTCCAAACATCTAATCTAAATCTCATCTGTGTCACCTTAAAACCATTCCACTACCTGGCCCTGGAAAAACTCCCTCTCAGATTTCTTGTAGGCCTCCCTTTAAGCACTGGAAGCTGCTCTAATGTCTCTCTGGAACCTTCTCTTCTCTAGGCTGAACAAGCCCAATTCTCTGGGCCTGCCTTCATAGCAGAGGTGCTCCAGCTGGCTGACTTATTCCCAGGCAGCAGTCAGACAAAATGTAATAATCTGTTTCCTATTAATATGTTAATTTCCAGAAAGCAAACTGCAGTGTTTGAGTTTCTATCTGTGCAGCACTGCAGGGTTCATTTGACCAGTCCACCTACAAGCACCTCTATTCTTTCCACAACCATCAACCAAGGGCACCCACCTATCTGCCCCTAGAGATAGGGATTTGTTCCTTTGGAATGAGAGCACGAGAGGCAAAGGAAGCTGTAGGACAAGTAGCTGTGGGTTAGACTGGTTTTGATTGCACTGATGAAAGAGTTCAAAAACTTTATTGACCTATAACCTGATTAGAATATGCCAGATGAGAACCAAATATTGTACAGAAAGTTGTACAGAATTTTTTTACATAGAAAACTTTACATATCTGTACCATATACATTTTGTCCATCTGAAAAAAATTTCTACATCCATTGTAATACAGAATGCTTGACAATCTTGTCTTTCAACCATCAGAGCACAATTCACAGTATGAATACATTTCCAATAAATTTAACCATCCCCAAACCATGCCAGATTTGTTACTTTAATATATTCAACATTAAATTCTGTACATAAGAGTGAAATCTACATCAAACAAAAAACATCTGACAGCAGACACAACCTAGACTTGTTTGCAGTGATTCAAGTTCCAGTCCTTGAAGGATCATCATTTCAATGGCTCGTTATAGTTAAAAGCCCTAAAACATGTATATTACAGGTAGTTATGTCAGTCGTGATATTTCTACCTCTGTTCTTGACAAAAGTCAGCAACACCAACTTCTGGGCTACAACGAAACCAAAAAAGAAGGAAGAAAAAAGAACAAAAGAAAGAAAGAACAGAAAAAGATCACAATCCAAAAAAATAAACCCAAACTTCTAGTGCATCTGGTAAACAGTGAAGTGTTACGGGTTTTCAGCAAATCAAGAATACAGAAATAAAACAATCCAGGAAGAACTGTATAGTGTTAAAGAGTTTATATTACAGACCTGCATCTCTGTACATTTTTCACAGAAGGATGATTCCCAATGTCTCAGACAGCCTGAGTGTGCAAAAATCTTAGAATAAGAATAACAGACATAGTTGCTAAATATCTTTTCCCATGAACAATAATCTTCATTTTCTTTTCACTATAAACATTTTATCGTTCAAAATACAGCTCTCCTGAGTTGTACTTCTTGCAGAAGCTCAAACCTTTACATATATAGTTCTTTGGGTACATTTTACTTTCACACCCACCATAAACATCTGTTGCTAAACTGCTGTCTAGGACAGTAAAGGATACTGCAGCCCATGCTGACAGGAGGACTGTGCTAAAACTGGCTCTGTGCTCAACATGAGCCAGGTAAGAGAAACCAATAGAGATAATCCGTCAGGAAATAAAGGGACTGGAGTATTGCAAGCCTTAATTACAGTTGTAAGCATCTGTACCGTTAACCCTTGGATACACATTGCCAGACAAAGAAATCATTTTTATGGATATCCAGACAGAATGGCTCAGCTACCTGGTCCTTTTACTTAGCTGAGGAATAGAAACTTTTCAAGTGAGCAATACTCAGTCACTATCTGCTACTGCTTGCTTAGTCCAGACTCCTGTTCTGGTGGCTGCGATATCTGGAAAACCACACCAATCCTCAGAAAAAACCTCCGCAGAACAGCTCGAAGTTCAGGAATAAGGTCAAACTGCATAATTTCACACAACAAAGGGTAGTAGAATGAGGCATGAGCCTTGAACTGAGGAGAAAACAAACAGAAGAAATTATTCTATTATGCATCAAAACACATCAGAGGGCTTGCTGCCAGTGAAGGGTTTTAAAAGCTCTCCCAAGTCAAGGTGAGAAACCCACAAAGGGACAAGCAGGAACACTTTGTAACTGAAGCCAGCACTGCTAGAATAAGGCTAAGGCAGCAGTGAGGTACCTTGACAGATGCTCAATGGCTACACACAGCTCCTTGCTAATGCTTGTTTTTTAAGAGAAAGCTTTTGTATCACCAACTTTTCGTTACAGGTGACCCTTTTCACCTGGTATTTCAGCCAAGTTTTGTTAGAAATAAAGGGAGATCCAAATATGGATTCATTTTCTGCAGAATTGCATTGAAGAAGGTCAAGGTGATGTACATGTAGCACTGCAAGCAGAAACAGGAGTTACTTGTTTGAATAAAGTATCAGCCACTAATCCTCTTCCTCAGCAGGAAAGGGGTAAAAGCAACTTCACGCACACTTCTAAAGGATTTTAGCATCTTTTGAATTCTCTCAGACACATTTTATTTCATCACTTCCTGCACCCTCACTCTGCATTACTCTCAGTATGTCAAGTGTATGCATTTCAATGTACGTTCCCTCAATGAAGAGGGTCTACAGAGCAGCAGGAACTTTTAAAGTCAAGTATTTAACTGTGTGTGAAGAACGGGCCTCAAACTACTTCTTACCCGTAAGTGGTGTCTTAAATATCATTCCAAACAGTTACTTACCCTTTCATCACTTATCTTCAGGACTTTAGTCAAGAATAAGAGCAACAGATTAGTCCAGGCTTCCCGATGACTTTCTGAAGTAAGAGTAAGGAAATAACTCAGAGCCTCGCTGCAGACACTAGAGAGAAAAGACACAAAACCTAGTAACTAGTATCTGACTTTGAGCTCTACTGCAGAGAGGACTTTACAACTATACCGGTGGAAAGGCCTGGTGCAGAACAGCATCATTTTATGAAAGCTAATGTAAGCCCGAGTCGTAACAGAAAGCAGTGATTTTTGTTCAACTCAAAAGAAAAGTCCCAGGACTTCAGGAATAAATACACTAACAAAACATGACTGCACAGTTTGTGTGTGTATTTAAAGCGTACCAAGTGCTCTTTGAGAGTTATTATAATGCATGTGACAAAACAGTATGTAGACTTTAAGAATTAATCTCATCCTGATGTAACCAGCTCTGCTCGCTGGTCTGTAAACCTTAAAATACTTTCACTGTGTTACTGCCATGTTTTAAGCCCTCTGTTATATCAACACTTGCTTGAACAGCTTTGTAAACTAAGAACATTCAGGTGAAACTCAGTATTCACAGTAATAATAAACAAAAAGCCAAAAGCTTCTGTATGCCCACAGGCTCCTCCAGCTCAGTGCTCCTTGCCGCAGACAAGGACAAACTGCATCAGTTCCCTAAACCATCTGAGGACAGTGAAAGAAAAAAGCAGGGTGTAGGTGACAGCTGCTGCTCTTTTTAAAGAGGAACTATTAACGATCTCTCACCTACCCACATCCTACAAAACCAAAAGGTGACAAAACCCTTGTTCTCTCATAAAAACTAATGAGAACAAAAAGCTGAGGCAGCACTAGTAGTTGGAGGCACAGCACCCTCCACACAACATAGAAAATATTAGCTGTGTTCATCACGTTACTGTGTTAGCTCTAGGAAGTTTACTGCAAACAGAGGAGGCCTACCCTTTTAAATAAACATTCTTTAACATCAGAAGTAACATCAACAGGTTCAGCTATGTGCAGCTTACTTGAGTAGCCTTTGCTGGACTTCCTCCCATGCACTGGTACGGCTTTCATCCATGTACATACGGAACAGGATGCGCAGCCCACAGGCAAGACTGCTAGTCTCCTGCTTCAGAAGATTAGGCTTTGATTTGCCTTTAAAACCTAGAGAAATTCCAAGCATCTGTTCAGATTCCTGTTTCATCTGACATTTTCCCTTACAGTCCTCCACCTTCTAAAGCATCTTCTGTATATAGACAAAAGAACCACCTTATGGAATTTTTTTCTCATTACATTTAGTACAATGGAGTCCTGCTAAAAATTAATCTACGTATATGTACCAGAATTGTGTTTGGCACCCATTTTTGTATAGGCTTCCAAATACATTTGAAATGTGGGTGTATGTTAAAAGTGAACTCTAACCACCAGAACAATGGACCAATTTGTCTCAATCATATATACATCTATATAGCGTGTACTGGTTTATTGCTGGTTTTGGATTAAAATATTAGTGTAGCTAACTCTGGTGCAAAGAACAGATCAGACGCAATGCTACAGAGAGTCCATTTTCCAGCTAGTTCAGAAAATGACACTTATACAACACTGGTAGGTAAAGCAAACACTCTTCATAGTTTTGGGGTTTTCTGCTGACAGCTTCCAAGTATGAGGCTCATACTGACAACCAGGGATCAGCTTGGCAGCTGTAACCCAGTGAATCCTTAAGTCTTAGGAAATCCAAAGGGTATTTGCTCAGATGAGGTGATCTCCCCTTAGGGATTTTAGGGTTACAAAGTTAAAACCTTATATTCAATTTAACTTTCAGCATCCAAGTACTTTTGACCTATTTTTGGGTCAATTCAAAGCACAGTAACATATTCTCACAAAACGACTCTCCAAGGTGACTGACTCACCTGCTTTCCAGAGAGCAGTTCTTTGCTCATTGTTGGAGTTAAATGCTTTAGCAAATCTGTGAGATTCCAGCAGACAATCGAGGAGTTTGAAAAGCTGCTGTGACGTTAGAAAACGATACATCCCTTGATCTTGTGTATCCACATGGACATCGAAGTCTACTGCATCTCTCTATTAAAAAACAAGAGATCTCAAGTAAAAATTTGCAACTGACTTCAGCAAGCTCCAGTGATAACTCAAATCCTACCCTGTTTCCATCCGTAATTGTGTTTAAACTTAAAACTGCATTTGGAAGTTGTATCTACATCCCAGTTATAGAAATCCCTTTGAACAATACATGTTTTAACCTCCACAGTTCGCTGTCCCAGCACAGCAAGCGCAATTTAATACAAGATGTAAAAGACCTTAACAGTCTGCTGGAAATTCTCTAGCACTTCTAAAAACTGTAAATTAGAATATGTTATGAGAATTTCTGAACTTGCATTCACTAGAGAAAAACCCGTTAAAAAGAAAGACACCAATCAGTTCTACTTACTTGTGCTGCTGCTAGATTCTCCGCATCCTCTTTTTTGCTAGTTGCTGGGAAGAACACAATGTTGTCGATAGTCTGAATGAGTTCCAGTTGTACAACACATTTGATTAAAAGAGCAGCAAATAACTTCTGTTCTGGAAATTCTTTAAAGGAAAGAAAATTGCGCATTAACTGAAGAACTACAATACTCGTTTCTTTTTTGAGTTATTTTGGGGGTAAGTTGAGGAACAGTTTAACTTCAAGCACATTCATAAACGAAACCTGGAATCCACCCATCTGAATTACTCTTACAAAACCAGGACTGACAACCACTGTTAACAATTGGCAGGTTCTTAAGAACTACTTCCTAACCTTAAAGCTGCCTGACTTACATTGAACAAATATTCAGTGTTACCTAAAAATCACCAGAATTAGTGATCTTGTTAACATCAATGCAATGGCAAGAATGACACGCTAAGACTGCACAAAGGCAGAGGAAGCTTAGGACGGCACTGATAAAATTGGTGCTTGTTTGTACTTGTGGCAAGTACTATAATACCACCAGATATGAGCATTTTAAACACCAACACATTAACTCTGCACAAATATCTTAAGTATATCCTGATATATGCTCTTCAAATCAGTCTATACACACTTTCCTCCCCACTCCCCCCTCCCCCAGCTATAGATTTTGTTGCTCTCTGCACAGAAAGAACTCTGCTCTTAAGAAAAACCAATATACTATTTTGGGTTAAAAGCCTACAAGTTAGCAGCTGAACTCTAGATTTGTAAGGCACAGGTCAAAAATGTGGACCCACAGGAGCCCAACAGTATTCTGTCATGCTACGTGGAGACAAATGTAATTTTCTTCACATCATGTTTCTCAAGTTACAGCTGGGGCTGTAATTGAAGATACTAAACCTCTGCTAAAGAGACTTCTGCTAAATACTACTATTTAATGGATATAAAATGCCAAATCACTACAAAACACGCACTTGCTGTTGGCCTGGTTTTACTCATTTCTTCACCTACTGTGGACCCTGTGCTGGGTTGGTATGGTCGTCCATCTGAAGATCTAGGCTGAATAGAATCATGAATATCTACTGACTTCTGTGAGATGGTATCCTGAGAAAAACAAAACGATTAAAAATTAACTTACAGAAACCTCCTGTGATCTGATCCTCAATAGTGTTGTGCTCTTTATAGCTTCAGATATTTGCTGTTTCAACACAGACTGAATGCGTGAGGTTTGCTGCAAGGTTTCGATACTGGTAAATACAGTTATCTACCCTGATCTACAATAAGCTCTAACAGCTTCTGTGAGTATTCCTTTTGTAACAGGTGAAAATATGAACACGCAGATCTTAAATGACAAGTCCAATTAATAAGGTACCATCAAACTATCATCTTTACCTGGCCTTTACTCCCTTGAATGTTCTGAATTACAAGCTCCTAACATGTTT
This sequence comes from Psittacula echo, assembly GCF_963264785.1. Lineage (NCBI taxonomy): Eukaryota > Metazoa > Chordata > Aves > Psittaciformes > Psittacidae > Psittacula > Psittacula echo. Next base: position 125,251,406 of record NC_137737.1, read on the forward strand.
GTAGGTGCTATGGGAATTTACCACAGTAAAATGATGAAGGAGAATATATGTGTGTCAAGAAAATGCTTTAATTTAAAATGCTCTTGCCAGACAGCTGTTTCAGCAGACTTCTTCAGTGTATTCTTATTCTCCATCTTGTAATACGTTATATTGTGAGCTAAATCACAATAACTTTGGAAGATGAATTGCTGGGGTTTTGATTTATTTTTTTAATAAATATCTTCCTTGTTGAGCAGTTGAATGTGAAGTATTAAGACCAGTGGTAATAGCTATTGTTTGCGTTTCAGAAAGCAGCCACCGAAATAGGGAAATGTTATTAATGTAATTAATGGCAAAATATGTTATCATTAACTGCAAAGCAGTTATATATAGCAATTGCTGCCCCTTTCAACAACCCAGCATTTCTACTGGCATTTATTCCCTAAGTGCCACTGGAGACTACACATTAATTCCCTATGTTGTTAGCAAGATTTAAATCTACACATACAGTTCCTATGAAGAATATATCAGCTTCTCTTGCCAGTGAATTACAAAGGTTTTCATCTCTATTAAGTATAAATATACTTTCAATAGTAGATAATAGAACACTTCATTAGATTTGAACTACCTGAAGAAAAATCAGATGAAAATATCTAAAGCCTGCAAAAATTCTACCCTGCCAAAAGAAAGCATCCAAAATGTATCTCCTTTAACACTATTTATTATACAAGTTCTGTTAATTCTGTAGTAGTAAAGTGTTTTATTTTACACTGAAGACAAACTTTTTGAAAACATTCAAGTTAAACTATTTCAGAGAGAAAAGATCTTTCAATTTATTCATGACTAAGACAGTGAATGTATTTGCCATTTTGCATGCTGTGATATTTGACATAAAACGCAGCCAAGATAAAACTTTTCATACATCAAACCACTAGAAATGATTGAAGGTATAACAAACACATTCAGTCATGGATGTAAAATACCTGTATGATGAGAACTGGCTATCACTGGCTATTTACGCTCTGTGGAAAGTAAATGATGTTAGCACTCCATGAAGTTAAATGGAGGGAGTCAAGTCTCTTTTAGTAGAACTCATTTGGGACCATATCCTTGAATAATTTTTATCAAATGCTTCATTAATCTATAAAGAACTTCTCACAGCAATCTAGTGAGAATGTCCAAAAGCAAAACTAATTCTCATGAGTAGTGAAGTAGCTACAGAGCTGCCACTTGTAGGCAAATCTAAATTTTACATCAATTTATTCAATCAGTGCTAAGGAATCTGATGGTTATACACATTCTATTTTAAACACTGATGTTTAAGTTCTTATTACCAGAGAAAATTTGAAAGAAAAAGCCAGTCTAATTGGCAGCCTTTCCACCTCCAGCATTTTTTCCTCATACCAATACATCAAAGAGAATACTGAGCAAAATGAAACAAAAATGATGGCCCAAATCAGAAAACAACTTAAACCCTAAATACACTATTACAGAGACCTACCAGACACATGACATTACTTAAACCATACACAGATAATGACCAACAGCCAACTTCTGCAAGCCAACTTTGCTGCAAACAAATACATACTTCTCTCTCTCAACTGAGCATTAAATAGCAATTTGGAAAAAAACTTTTCAAGGAAATCAAAACTGAAAAATGGGTTTAAGCCAAGTGTACTTTTCAGTTGTTCTACATCACAACATGTTTGTACCAAACTCTCAAAGTATTTTTCATTTCAGCAGCTTACCAGTTTTTCCTTTGCATCAGAGGGAGATACAGAGCCAAACTCCCCACTGACTGGTCGCCAAGTCAGCAGCCTTGAAAACACACAACCAGCATCAAATTAGTAAGTTTGAAATACAAATCAGAACCGATATTCTAAAACGTGCTCTTCAATATGGTGGGGTTTTTGTTTGGTGTTATTTAAATCAGTTGAACATAGGGTCAGATACAGATAATTCCATAAAGCAATAAACTAATTGATGTTTTAAGTATACATTTTATTCTTCCACACATACTGAAAAATTTAAGTATTGGGTTTTTTGAACTTCACCGTTTCTGCCAATGGCCCTGGACAGACAACTGGCTTATGTGGAGGCTGATTCACGTTTCTCAGAAATACTGAATTTGGCTTTGGACAGTGCTCTAGTGCCATTAGTGGGCCTTGTTACCTCACAGTGCCTTAAGCTTCACATGGAATAAGGAATGAATCTACCCCAGGACAAATCAGCACGAACGTCTGGAGATGTTCTGCATTCTCTGTCTGGGATATGTTACACCACTGTAGTTCTATTTCCACTTAGGATTCAACACTTTCACTTAGGATTCACTTGATACGAGGTATCAAGTCACTGACAATACTCCTGATCTCTTCCCTAGCACTTTTTTCTCTTGAGGATCTTTGCCTTTAAGCACTAAAAAATTTCTGCATTAACTGACCTTATTGAGGCTGGCTCTTCCTGCCAGGAATTGAGGGAAATTCAATTAAATAACCTAAGTGGCCCCACCATCTCTTGTTCTTTCAAATTTACTGCTACACGGTAAGATTAAAGCTATCTGTCACTGTTAAGATCTCTAACTATTTAGCCTCAATCTGTGTGAGGAAACACATGATGGACATTTGTGTCTGCTATCCTAAATGAGATCTTCACCACTGTGTTAAGGATCCCGAATTAATATATCACTGATGTCCACAACTACAAACCATATAACTAAAAAGACAAGAACTGGAGATAAGAAAAGATAAAATCTTGAGGCATGTAATGAGACAAGAAATAAAGCAGAGCAGAGATCTGAACTGATTCTTGAAAGCCACCAGGACACAAATTGCAGATTATTCTGGACTAGAGGTAACATTTTTATTTTGGGCTGTAAAGTTTTACACTCCCATCTGCCAAAGGAGGTAATGTAATAATGAGCCATTATAAGCCAGTAAAGGCTAGATCATCATAATTTGTGCAAGGAACCAGTTTAATGTCTTGAATTTCCTGAAGACAAGAGGGCATTCATCCTGCCTTTCTCAGCACCAGCGAGCCAAGAGTTGTTCTCATGAAGCTTCAAAAAATTTCAATTAAAAACTTACAAACAGAATAGAAATGAAATAAAAAGAAGACTCAAGGAAGCTATTAAAATGAGCTAATGAAGTGTGGGCTGGATGAGCACACAGTGAGGTAGACTGAAAACTGGCTGAATCGCCAAGCCAAGAGGATGGTTATCAGGGGCATGAAGCCTAGTTGGAGACCAGTAACTAGTGGTGTACTCCAGAGGTTAATACTTGGTCCAATTCTGTTCAACATCTTCCTTAGTGATCTGCATGATAGGGCAGAATAGACCCTCAGCAAGTCTGCTGATGACACAAAACTGATAGGAGTGCTGCCACCCAAAGGGCCCTTGATAAGCTAGAGAAACAGGCGGAACATCATACAGTTTAACAAGGGGAAGTGCAAAGTTCTTCTGGGGAGGAACATCCCCCGGCACTAGTACATCCTGGGGGCCACCCAGATGGAAAGAAGCTTGGCAGAGAAGGGCCTGGGGTTCCAGGTCAAGGGAGGTGACCTTGTCCTTCTACTCAGCGCTGTGTGCAATCCTGGGCTCCCCAGTAAAAGAGGGACATGGATATACTGGAGAGTCCAGCAAAAGGCCACAAAGATGATGAAGGGACTGGAGCATCTCTCCTATGAGGAAAGGCTGAGAGAGCTCAGACTGTTCAGCCTGGAGAAGAAAAGGCTCAGGGGGAACTCATCAAAGTATATAAACACCTGAAGGGAGGATACAAAGATAACCGAGCCACGCTCTTCCCAGTGGTGCCCAGTGACAGCACTAGAGGTAATGGGCACAAATTGAAACTCCTCTAAACATTTGGAGACACTTTTTCACTGAGTGTGAAGGAGCACTGGCACAGGTTACCCAGAAGCTGTGGAGCTTCCCTCCTTGGAGATAATTCAAAAGCCAGGACATGCTCCTGGGGAAACTGCTCTGGGTGGCCATGCCTGAGCAAGGGGCTTGGACCAGTCAACCTCCAGAGAGCCTTTCAAACTCAGCCCTCCTGTGTGATTCTGTGTTAGTATCTTCAACTATCCAGACCTCAATGATCCTGTGGAATCCTGACAGGAGTAGTTTGGGCTTTTCCAGTAAGTGATCCTCGCTGAAACTGGTAGCTGAGTAAACAGTCTAGTGCTATGTTTTCCAAACAAGGAAATAAAATGATCATCTTTCTTGCAAAAAGGGAATTTGCCAAGAATCAGCAGAGGCTAGTACTGCAACCAGGAACTCCTGCAGCCAGTGCTGCACTCTTAATTTGAAGATACGGAAGATGCTTTATATGAATACTAAAAAAGAGCAAATTAATCCCACCTGATCAGATTAATAAAAACCTCTGGCAAGACACTTTACACTTTATAGAGATCCGTAGCATCTGACTGCTTCAGAACAATTAGCAATAAAGCACTTGCCCATAAAACCTGCATATAAACACTGTGTGATTTGTCTGTGTCTTCATTTCAATGTTAACTACTATGTTACTTCCACATATGGTAAAACAAAACTAAAAGGAGAATCGGATGCCTTCTTTAAGTATTGGGACTAACAGAGAGGCTACAAAATACAAATATGAAATGCCAAACCACGAGCCACAGGAAAAGAACCAGATCACATAAAAAGAGAGGAAAAAAAGAGAAGGAGCTGTACATGAAGTAGCATCCTCCTAGGCTCGGAAAGAGAAGGCAAAAAAAGGGAGTACAATGACACCATTAAAAATGTGAATGGATACCTATATGTTGCTATCATAATGCTTATCTTACCCACCTAAAAAGCTTCAGCTTTCATCAAAACAAAAAGACTGTTTTCAGCACTTTTGTGTCACCCAACAATTATTTGGAAAAGAGCAGGCATGCTTTCCTCATAGGAAAGGAGACTGATTATGTATGTTCAAGAGATTACTTGTGTAAAATCCAAGTAAGATTTACTTTACCCTGCAAAAGTTGGGAACTCCCCTCCTGCCCAGAAATATAAAAAGGAATAATATAAAGAAGTTCTCAAAGAAGGCACAGAAAGATTGAAAAAGGAGAAGTAAAGAATGGAAATCCATGGAAGGAGCTAGATACCCTCCTTGGAAAAATAACCCATTTGAAAAGCAGACGTGCCATAAGCAAAGGGAATAATGCTTTTAGCTGTATATGCTTTGACACAAATGCAACAAGAGTATTTTGAACGTGTCTAAAAGGTAAGATGTCCAAAATGGTGCTCTAGAAGGATTTCTAATATTCACCTGTAAGAATACCCAGAAACCTAATTTTGATCATATGTGGAAATCAAAACACATGTTCTGCTAGTGAGTATTTACTTCAAAATCTTTCCAGGTATAGGACGTAGTAAGTTACGGCTAATTCAATTGGACTTTTACATCTGGAAACTCGGTTTCAAATTCTATTTTTGGCTGTTACCAAAACGCAAAAAAATTATCCTGCTAATTCCTAGATGTTTCAGTTTTATCTTAGTACTATTTTTTGGATGTAAGTAATTCACACCTGCTCACACAGAAAAGTAGGTGAGGTAGTGACAGATGATTTAACTCATCTTTTAAGCACGAATGAAGCTCTCTTAGAGTGCTATCTGATACATAACTCTAAATTAAGGAAAGACTGATGTGCAAAAGGTTCCCTTTTGTTTCAGTTTTTCTTTAGGCCTGAACTAGGTAATACCCAGTAGCAAATTTTATAAACTAGTTGATAAACAGAGAAAAAGTAATAATACAACAGTTCAACATTAAGACGATCAGATTTGACAACTAGTGGTGTTCCACCTCAGTATTGCTAGGATAGGGGGAAAAAAACCCCTCATCTTTGTTAAAATGCTGAGTGTGATCTCTTGCTATTCTGTTCCAAGATGTATGTGTATAACGTAATACCTAGAACAGTACATGCCTTGTTCCAAGAAATTTCACGTAGAGTTAAACATGAAAGGAAAATGTTACCAAATACGCCAGACAATTTTCATTAAAAAATTAGGATTCATAGAAACCTATGATGGAAGTTAACTATCATCCACAGAGGCTCAAATCTGTTGGACTGTTGCAGTATTTTAGTATGTTGCGGAAAAAGCCTCCTATCAAGTCTACCTATCAGTAGCATGCTTCTTTTATGGGAAGAAAATGACATAAAAATTAGGTAGTATTTCTCAAAAAATCCACCTTTTAAAAACTGAATTAGGTTACAGTTTCAAGGTTTGGGGTTTTTTCCCCTTACTCCAAATGGCAATTCTAGTTTTTAACAGTTCCATCATTTACAACACAAAAGTAGTATATCTAGCACATAATTTATCACTACATTCCAAGAATGCTTCTCTTACATAACAGCTTTTTGTTCACCCCAGCTATTAGATATCTAACAGTTTGAAATCAGTAAGTCATCTAGCTAAACTATTTGACAAAGTATAAATATTAACAATCATCTTACGCATGAGGGATTGTAGTTTTGAAAATATCCAGCATGCAAGTACAAGTTTTATCCCAGATTTCTAAGGTAAACTTTTCACCATTCAGGATGACAACATTCTCCAAACAGTTTGTACCAGACCGTGCCAGTTGCTCATTGTCTGAAAGACAAACAGTGCATTTGTTTATTCACATCCAACACAGTAAAACATTAACATTGTTTAGCATAATTTGGTTCAGTCCTACCTTGCTGCACACACCAGTACAGCTGTGCAAATATATCATCCAAAAGAACATCACTAAGTACTTCCAAATACTGTGTGAATACATCACATATTGCATAAAGTGCGTGGTTGCAAGTAGTTGTCATCCATTCAGCTTTCTAGGAGGAAAAAGAAAAAAAGTTACAACTTCTTTTAACATGAAACTTTTAGGACACACATTCTTGCAGGCAGACAGATATTTGTATTTACTCAATCTGAATTGCTTCATAGTGACATGCAATTCCTTTCTATTATTTCAAAACACCTAAAACTTGGATCCCCAACTTTTGCTTTGCTAACTAGCACGTTTAAAGAACTACAGAAACAGACAAAGCAAGATAAGTTTTCAATGTTTCTCCTAAATATTTGCCAGGGAATAGTCAGAGACTCCCAAACAGCTGACAATTTTGATCAGACTTCTAATGTTAATAATTTATGCATAATCCACACTAAAGACATTTCTGTTTCACTTCCTTGTCAGGACAGTACCTGGTCCTGGTTTGGCAGGTCAAAACCTGTTTGGCTGATCAAAAAGATGTAGTGAAACATAGTGCTGTTTTGGGTAGGCTTTTTTGTCTGTTTGTTTGGTTGTGATTTTTTATTTCTCTAGTCATCAAAAGTTTTGAACTAGCAGATCTTACTTCTTCTGATCATGAAATGATTTGTACCCTGATTCCAGACGTCATTTGTAAAAGCTGCAGTTCTTACAAACCCTGGATCTGCTGCATTTTGTGATAGTCTGCTATTGTTTGTAAACTACTAGGGCTTCTACACACATGGTTTAAAAAAATGAGAAAAGTGACAACACCTCTGACAGAATGCTAACAAAACAAAATAAATTCACTAAAACCACAGGTCAACTATGCAAGTTTTGAGGTTTGCTTTATATTACTTGATAAGCTATATTACTAATCAGGTGTTCTACAATAAATATAGACCTCATCTATATAAATATAGATCCCACTTTTTTTTTCACCTCAGTCTGCTGTTCTGGCAGTTTCATGTTGTCAAATATCCTGAAGACAATCCGAAACAAATCTTGCCACCAGTGTTTCTCATAAGTATGGCCATATGTCTTCATTATTTCAAACATTACTGTTAAGCCCCTGAAATGAAGAAAGAACAACACGTACTAAGAGTTACAAAAGACATGCATTAGATCAAGTATGTCCAAATGTAACAATTTAACATATACGGACTATAAACTGCATTTAGAGTTGACCTTCAACATTAAAATAATGCTGTTCGTTACATGTTAGGAAAGTTAAAAGTTGTCCTTCACATTTCACTGTGTTCAATGCATAAACTGATTGCAAATTCAGCTGAGCTGTTTTAAATAGTTTATAGATTCTATAATAAACTCAAAACAGTCACTGTATTTTAATTTACTTAAGTGCTAATTTAATTTCAAATGAACTATTTAAATAGTTCATGGCTATTCATCCTAAACAGGCGCTATTTGAATATTTAAGGAAGTGAAACAATTATCTATTTAACTTAATGCCATCACAACCACGTAACTTCATAGAATCATAGAATAGTTAGGGTTGGAAAGGACCTTAAGTTCCAACCCCCCTGCCATGGGCAGGGACACCTCACACTAAACCATGCCACCCAAGGCTCTGTCCAACCTGGCCTTGAACACCGCCAGGGATCGAGAATTCACAACCTCCCTGGGCAACCCATTCCAGTGCCTCACCACCCTCTCAGTAAAGAATTTCTTCCTTATATCCAATCTAAACTTCCCTTGTTTAAGTTTTAACCCTTTACCCCTTGTCCTGTCACTACAGTCCCTGATGAATAGTCCCTCCCCAGCATCCCTATAGCCCCCCTTCAGATACTGGCAGGCTGCTATTAGGTCTCCACACAGCCTTCTCTTCTCCAGGCTGAACAGCCCCAACTTTCTTCATTATTCAGTATAACGGAAGAGAATGATTTTATATGTAAAGAACACAGATTTTCTACATTGCAGCATCTATTTAAAAGGTGTTTTTAAAAAGTCTGTTTATAAAGATTTTGGTGTTCCCACAGTGGTATCACCTAAATTAAAATATCTAAGTCATTCTACGATAGCTGTGTTTACAAGAGAGTTGTTCCAATTTTAAAAGTACGAAGTAAGACTTTTAAAATTTGAATTACAAACACTGATTGTTACCTGGTTCTTACATCTAATTTGCATCTATTGATGATACATGACAACTCAAACAGGATTGGGAACCATCCTCGCACCCACACTCTGTCTTCGGGAGCTACATTCATATCATCACTTGTGTATTCCTTGAATGCCTTTAGAAGAAAAGATAGGGTTACACAGAGTCATAAGAGTTAGATTTTTTCAAAACAGAACACTATTTGGACTGTAAATAAAAATCCTGGCTATATTAGTACACACCCTGATACCTCAGGTGAGCTGGCAATCAAAATAATAATACTAAGAAGGCCAAGTGTTTTCAAAGTAATGCTTAGTATATGATGAAAAATAAACTGAAAAAAAAAAAACAAACCCAAACAAGATGAGACATTCAAGCATCAATTTTTGCCTGCACTTCAGTGTGAGTCTCTTACTCTCTCTTTATAGAGATAGCACTGAAAGTGAGGATCTATCATAACGTTTTGAGGATATAATGTGTTTTTGCTTACGCCATTATCCATTCTTTCCATTTCTCCGCAGAGAGCACATCCTGAGATACTCTGAGTTCCAGCAGCTCTCAGGAAAGCTAGCCACTGCTGAACTTTGTGGATGGAGATGGGGGGAAGAGATTAAAAAAAAACAAAACTAAAAAGCCTGATACTTTCAAGCCCTGTGGCATTTTATACTCCTATTGCTTCTGAATAAAGCACATTTCTCATTGATCTCTGAAACTTGAAGGGAAGCCAGTAAGATTCGCATGAGTATTTTTTTCTCTGCAAAAGCACTACTGATTAAAGCACTTTTAATTTAGTTAGATGATACCTGAGGTCTGTCAGATACGTATTTTGCACAGTGGCGAATGAGGCGGATCGCTTCCATACTAGTATCTGGAAATGCTGCATTGCAGGCAAATTCAGACAAGCACTTTACTGCATCCTGGAAAGAATCTATGGTTGCTGGGAAGTGTTTCTCAAACACAATTGCTAGGAGAAAAGCGTGAACAGAAGAAAAAATGTGTCATGCTTTAAAATCTATTAACTCTAATACGAACTGACTGTAACAGAAGTCATGAGAGACTGGTTCATTGATTGGTGGTGTCAAATGCATGAGTAGTAATAAAAACTAAAAAATGAACACTCAACCATAAAATCACCAAGAGGGCATTCTGTTTTGACAGTAAGTATCTAAAAGAAAACAAGGTAGCATTTAATCTAAATGAGGGAAATTTTAACAGTTAAGCAAGAACACAGCAATAGGTTTACTGCTTAATAGTCTGTATGATCAGAGCCTAAGAGGAATACCTAGAGCACAGAGTGACATCTACAAAAGGAATATGGTCCTGTTGCCTTTATTTTACGTCACTTTTGAGGAAAAAAAAAAATCAAACCCATTCTTCATCAATGCTGAAAAAGTTTTAGGAAGTTGAAGAGGTTGAGACGGAAAAAAAGAGATCCCTTATGGCACTTAAAGCCTGAGATCTGAATTAGAATGGGAATTAAAAAATCATCATAGTGCCACCTTGCTCAGCCCTTTTTCCTTAATAGGGACATAGACAAGCACAATTCAGGAACAAGGAAAAAGATAAGCAAACAACATAATAGTAAAATGACTATAGTGACTATTAAGTAAAATTATCTACAGTTTGACTTGTTTTACTCCAGAATGCTATACACAGGTAAGCTTGTTTTTTTTTTTTTTTCTGAAAGGCATAAAGGAAGACAGATAACTATAATCTTATTGAATTAATTTCCTAAGTATTTTCCCAGAGGACTGGTCAAAAGTGTAAAACATTGGTTCTACAGCACGAAGTGGGCTTAACTCTGCAGGCTGTAGAGCCAAAGATAAACAAAGCTTCTCAGTCGCTGGAGTCACATGGACCTTTATGATATCTGAATATGGCCAATACTCACTGACAATGTGTCCTGTAGTTTGGAATGCAAGTTCCACTATACTTTCATCCTGATCTGAGGCTGCCAGATGAAATACTGAAAAAATGTTTTTCCAGCCAGAACGAATGTTAGCAGCCTGGGAATTTACCATCTGTGCAATACAGCGTACAACCATGTCTCGAATAGTAGGAGACCTAAATTAAGATAATGAACAATAATTGTTTAAACTAAATTACACCATCAATTAGAATAGTATAATCACCCAGCAACTGATTTTACAAAAGCAATTTGAAACATTAATTTCAGAAGTTGGTGCTTATGATCCCAAGCGATTTAGTTAATTGTATGTTATTACCTGTTTCTCTTCATGATATGTTCAAACGGTCTTAGAAAGTCCTTCTGGAATCGGAAATTAGCAAGTTCTCCTTTTTCTAAGAACTTCATTGATAACTGCCTTAATGAGTCCACTGCAAAAATAGCTACATCTTCATTGGGATTGCAGCCAACCTGATAACGTGAAGCAGAAACACGTAGTAAGCTTGCATCAGAAATGCATTCTGCCTAAGCTGCCTTCACATTTGATAATGGAGAAATAAGCAGTACTGGAAAATTAACAAAATTAAACAGTAACCAGTTCCACAAACTGCACTGCTAATGCAATTCAATAATCCCTAACCAATTCAAGCTATTTTCTACATTATCTATCGTAGCATTTAAAACTTCCTAAAAATAAGCAAGCTGCCCAGAAAGACTTCAACAGGCCATATTAAAAACGCATGTCAAATATTCACCTGATAAACAGTCAATTTAAACTTGAACAGAAAACAGCCTTGTATCCCAAACCTCATATGACATCTCTAAAAATCAGAACATACAAATAAAGGCAGACAGTTCTAGATCTAGGTCACAATAAAAAGTGTTAAGCTACTTATACAGAAGGAAGGAAAAACCAGTGTAATTCAGATGAGCACATGCTTTTCCAACAAAACTCTAACTAAAATTTATTTCTATCAATAATTCAAGGAGCATGCAGTATAATTATTAACAGGAATACCTTATTAAAATGATCTCCAATAACTTCCCAGATTCTAGACCACTGTAGCCTTATCCGGCCCATGTTGTAGTAAGAAATTTCTACTATCTTCTGCAGACTAAACATTCGAGGGTGGGTAGCAGAGAGCAGTTCATCCATGGAAACAGCACAAAGCCAGCGAACGAAATCCACTGTTAAATGACCACAGATTCAGATGCAGTATTTTCACAGGGTTTAAGACAAAGCTGCTTTGTAGTTTATGGGGAAGGGGGGAAAGATAAAACCTACCAATAGCATTTCCATCCAACCTTGTAGATCCCGTAAATATTCTGTAAAGGGCAGTTTAAGACACTGTTACAATTTCTTAAAAAAGAATCTATTAAACATGTACTCAAGATTTTTGGAAACTATATACAGACACCATGAAATACTTGTATTTGTTAAAAATAATTACTAATTGTGGAAAAATACTGAGCTTTGAAACTAGAATCAGAAATATTTAAATTACTTTTAATATTTAAAAATAACTCCCATAAGCAGGTGGGGAGACTGGGAGGAGAGCACTGATTCTAATACTATCCCCTCTCTGACAGTGACTGATGAATAATGTCAGTAGTTTATAGACTATTCATCCTTGCTCCAAATACAGAAGTCAAACTTCCCCAGTGATCAATTCCTGTTTATCATGACAAATACTTGAAACACTTCACATTATGAAGAGGGGAGAAATACTGCAAATCTAAAGAGCTATTATGTGTTTGACATTAAGCATCCAGTTCACTTGATGTGAGATTACTGCAAGGCAACTTTCATTGAACTGACATTGATTCTTGCCTATATACAATCTAATAATTTTAGATCAGTGAAAAGGCCTGTTGCCTAATCTTTGTTCTGTTCTTTCCTGCAAAAATACTTCTGGCTCCACAAAATAGGGAAAAACCCACAAAACCAAAATGCACTTTAATGTTGTAATATTTATATATTTTTTTCCATCTAAGGGTAAACTAATAAGGCCTTATTATTAGTACAGGGTACTGAAATATTGCTTAAAAAGCTTGAGGTGGCAACAGCAAATTTAATGCAATACCTGTCTACAGCAACGACAACACTTTGGGAGCTAGTTTCACCAATGGATTCCTGAATACTTGCTATCTGCTTCCAATCCACGTTTCCACCAACTACAATGAACAAAATTGGAAAAATAAGTAAGAGATAACAGAGAAAGGGCTGGGAAGAAAGAGGAAGAGAAATCATGCCACTACCAGTGTAATTAAATATATTTCTAATTCACAAAAAAGAGAAACACATGAGCATGAGTTTGGCATCTCATTGAACAGTTGCATGTCAGTCTAATTCTCTAAATTCTTTACCCATTTATAAACTGTATTACTCCCAGAAAATTGTCCACATTGGAACAACTGTGTGAATAGATACAAATGAAAAAAAAAACAAACCACAAGCACAGGAACCACCTTTTTCTCTGTATCTTTCAATGGCTATTTCAATGGTAATTCTGATACTGAAAGTACAGAACACATGATGGAAAATATTGCACAGAGGAGGAATTTCCACACTTTGTTAGCAGCAAGTGAGTAAATCTATCCTGGTAGGGTTTTTTAATCATTCACAGAGAAGAGCTCCCACTAAAACTCCATGTTACAGCTACCTCTCAAGTACGACAAAATTATCTCCTAACAATAGTGAGAAAAACCTGTAAATAAAAATAGCAGCATTGAGTTTCGAGGCTAGAAACTGTCACCCACACCTTGGAAAGCTCATGTTAAGAAAATGCTAAATCACAGTGAGCAAATTTCTGGCTATCTGGCTATGCAAGCCTTCCTCCATGCCCTGTAAGAAAATAAAATAAAAAAAAAAAAAAAGGAATCTTGCAGGAATCTTGAGGAATCTCGCAACCATTGTGGGTACCCTGTATTTTCTTGTTATTTTTTTCCTTGGGCTGCCTATCAGAAAGATAGGGGAGAACACAAGACTTGTAAGGAGGCCAGCAGTTCTGTTCTCAGAGCTTCGCAAAGACAAGAAGCTCTCACGTTTCAGACTGCCTTCTGAAAGTTTGTCTCTGAGCCTTGCTGTGCTCCACACCTGGAATTGGCTGGAGATGACTGGCTATTCATTCTATATAAACTACCTATCTGAAGTATTTTTCCAGAGCACAGTAACCTTTTTGTACATACAAGCACACATACGTAACCTTACACTAGTACTTCAGCAACTTCTGTTGCTGTTGGGTTTGACTGAGACTCTCATATCTCTATTCTTTTACTGGCACAAAAGCTGCCAGTATCAATTAGCTTCTATCTTGGTAATGCTTTAACTAAGAAACATATCAAATGAGCAGCTGTGTGAAGTGAACTTCATGTGCTATTTCTAAGAAGTTAGGTAACCCTAACCAACTCTGCCAGTTTGCATGAAAATTCCTTACATCACTGGACTTCTAAACAATGCTGGGAAACAGATTTACAGCAGCTTTATGTTCCAGATCTTTTACAATGAAACGTTGAGTCACCTATATAATTCTGCTTTATGAAAAACTGATTCATCACATTCCTTTGTCCAAAGAGGATTTCTGCTTATCTGGGAAGTACTATTTGGCTATGACCTACTCAGAGCAGCAGGATTTGTCTTCCAATTTTGTGAACGGAAACTAGAAAGGAAAGCTGAACTTCACAGTTACAAGTCAGACAATATTCCTACCAAAGAAACAAAGGAATAAGATGCTTAATCATCTACTTTTACAACCCACATGATTGTGATGCTTTGTATTTTCAAGCTGGTTTGAAAGATGAAGCTTTCGTGTCAGTAGACTGCAACTTCACTTACGCTAATTGTACATCTACTTTCTTTACTGTAAAATATGTGTCAGTATACATGGACATAGGCTATATGGGTTCTCACAAGAATTTAGATTTATAGGAAGGTTGCCTGAAAGCCATAGTTTCAAAGGATCATAGAAAGAAAATTTAAGTATCTGCAACACGGAATTTGTGGAGAAGAATGAACAAACTAAACAGTTGAGAAAAATGATTATATTCTAACAGTGCCTAAATGCATGAAACCCAAACTGAGCTGGCATTTTCCTGTAATATTGAAGTGGTATTATTAAAAACTAATATATATAAAAAAGTAAAAAAAAATTAAGTTTCCATATTCCAAATATGCACTGTAACAAGCATTCAAGAAAGTCAATTCAGAGAAACATTTTATGCATTTGGGCACAGACTGTCTTCCTTAGTAATGTAGTTGAAAGAGGGGAAAAAAGTCTTCATGAGCTGGATCTACACCAACAACTAGCAAATATGATTTACAGACACCTGACTACAGTTTACATTCTTGAGCTATTAGGGCTTAAAATCTTAAAAGGCCAGTCACTTCAGCGTACAGAAACTGCCAGCATTTGGAAACAGCAAAGTTGGATGGGTCATTGGGGAACAATAAACTGGAAGATGCATATTAGAACGGCAGGGAGAAGCTCATTATATGAGACACTGGCAGACACATTAATTTCAGGTACAAGGTTTCCCTTCAGCAGCTCTTGGCATGGTGAGGGGAGTACAGAGGCAGGCCAAAGGAGAGCCTGAAGGAAAGAAAAAGACTGTAGAGTAAGAAAAACTGTCTGAGGAGAACGCAAAACCAGACATCTAGGACTAGCTGAAGGCTACAATCAGGAAAGTTAGTAAAATTATAATTTCTCCTAGAAAAAGAAAAGAATAGTTACATGAAAATTTGAGGGAGCACAAAGCTCTTGCTCAGCTGTGGGTTAAGCTATTCAAAAGGCAGGAGGATACTGAGTATCATACTGAAATGGAAACTTGCTAAAGTCAAATGGAGCTATACATACTTCCTTAATGCTTTCATAGTTTCCTAATACCCTACACCTGTGTGCCTTTAGCTGTCTCCCTATTACAAAAAAAAATTAAAAAAATCAACCTTTTAAAGAGAGCTGAAGCTAAGGCTGGTATAGGTTTCTGGGATAGGAAACAACATCTTATTTACCGAATATATTTTGGCTCTATAGCCAACCTACAAAAGGCACTTCTTCAGTGCCACAGTAACTAAAAGAGGAGGAAACAGAATTTCAGCATTTGAGCTAAAATAATCTCCTACTTGGTTTGAGTACTGTGGATTTCTTGCAGTTTCATAACAGGATGCTTAACCTACACATACTAACTTGCCTGATTGGTAAAATACTTGGTGAACTAACATTGCAACATCCTCAAATCTGGTCATACCATCACCAATCCATTCTTACTTGGTCAGATATATTGTAATAGAAATTAACAATTCATCATTTTCTAACATTTCTTGCTCACCCATCCTAGCAATACTTATCAGAGAAAACAAATACTCCAGAAATAGGAGTAAGTCTATTCAAAGTCTAAGAAAGTTTTACAACAACTTCTTCATGGTCTCGTCTCCAAATCTCACAGTCAACAATAACAGAAACAAAGAACAAACTTCAATATCTGTCTGAACAAAGCCAGTTAAATGAAATACTTTGTATATCCGTTACTTACCCAGTCCCAGCCCCACAAATTCATCAGGTGCCTGATCTTTTGTTCCAGTAAAAGAACCTTCCCTGCCACGCACTGTCCCTGAGATGTAGCGGGGTTTTACTCCAGTTCCTATTAACTGTGCCAGTTCAAGTTGACTAATGCATTTCAGAATCTATCCCAGGAAATAAAGAAGTTGTTTATCAACAGAAAGCAGTCTGAAATAGTACAAAATAAGTAAATAAAAGTCTTTAGGCAGATCTTTAGAAATACAAAATTCTAAGCACTCAAGGTCAGAAAAGTATTTCCGTTCTTCTCCCCAAAATGAGTGCTAATTTAAATACTATTGGATTAGTCTTTCATAATTTAATTTCTCACTTGGACATGTTTTGCTACTTTAATTGGCTGCATAATGTGCAATTCTACATTATGTATGTACAGAAGTACATACTTGGCACTTACCTAAAACCCACTATCTTCATGCACAAACAAGCACACTACTATGTTCAAAATCAATACACGTGCTTTCTTACAGTTTAAGTACAAATGACTTTTGTACCTCATGCCAGGAATTTCCTAAATAGTTTCCATCTGTATGAGCCACTGTGATGAGAGTTTTAATTGTGTCAATATTCTTCTGCTTCATTTCAGTAATACCAGAACTCACTGTCAGTAATGTAAATCTTGCTAATGCTTGGACATAGGCATCTCTTTCAAGCTACAAATGGGAGGGAAAACAGAAAAGTTGTCTGGTAAGTATTTTCTCAGTTTCTTGGTTCTTAGTGCAATCTGTGTGATTTCAGCAGCTATATTGTTTACTTTTTCTTCCTAGAACTGAATTTCTAAAGCATTCTACATAGTGAAAATGTCTCATCTTCTTCTGTAGTAAGCTGTGGGATGAAACCAGGCTCTCTCTATTCAGGACAATGATGTGTAATGTCTGAAAGAATACAACACTTTCTCTGTTTTTTTAGGGTTTTTTTTTTTTTTAGGAAACAGGATGCTGTTTCAGAAGAAACATGGCTTAATTTTTTTAACGCTCTTGTGCTATACCTGGACCTACTCTGAAAATTCTGCCTTAGCAGACTCTCTCAAGTTGTAGGATCATTTTGGCAACAGAATCTAAGTAATATAACTAAAAGGCAGGTTTTGCCAGTTCCACAAAACTGCTCTTTAGTTGTTTCAATCCACACAATTTGGAGTTCTCCAGAAGCTTGTGAGGCAAGACTGCCATGGGTGGGTGAACAGCAAGTGACCTATAATCTAAGCAGGTGAAATCACTCCTACAAAAAAGGGAAGTTCACATGTGGTGCCTGATTTTTATGTATAGGGTACCTATGAATACCAAAAGAAACTTCTAAGATCCCATATGAACCAACTACAATGATAAAAGGGATTACAGTTGAGCTCAGACATGAATTTTACTCTCCCATTTATGTATGACCCGAAGGCCATAAAGTGAAATCAGAGTTGTTGGTCATCAGAGAAACAAACGACAACTATGAAATATATTTAGCTGTTTGGATGTTTAAGACTATTTTGAAATAAATAAATCATTAAGCACATAATAAAACCAAATATAAAATACATAAAGTCCTAGGAAGAATATCTGTTTCACAAAGAAAAGACAAACACCACAACAGGTGGCAGTAATAGAAAGGGTGGAGTCTCACTGAGCCACATAGCATGGCTGCCACATTCAAACCCAATTACTACTACAGGGTATGTGCTGTCAAAGGAATAGCAAATGATGTATAAGCACAGAAAAATGGAAGTTTCATGGAAAGAGTACTATGCAAAGAAGCTTTAGAGTCTTCAAACTGTGTATCTTCTGTAAAAAAAAATATTTTCAGTTCTACCTTCTCTTTCTGTTCCATACAGGTATTCCCCTCTCTGTCCCTTCTCTAAGCCATCAAAGTACAAGAAATGTACAATGTGCTCATCAACCAGAAAGTAAAACCATATGATATAAGCAAATTAAGTACATCCTTTTGATGTGTATCTTGTCCCAGATGCTTAAAGACAAAAGCCAGACTCTGTGACAGTCTAAGATTAAAAGCATAAATAATTAAAAACACTCTTTAACTGATGTTTTAGAGGTGAACATGCAGAGTTTAAACTGTATTGTGTACTTCCAGAATTTTCTTAAAACTAAAAGTCTACAGCTCCCTCTATTATCTCTCAAGATGTGTAAACTAATGTTAACTGTTCTTAGACATCAATCTTAACTTCTACATATTTATTCAATGAAATAGAAAAGCTGCCAGCACCAGTTAAGCACCAGAGGAAAATTCTGCTTCCAATAGAAAAGATCCCTAAAAGTCAGCTCAAGTGCAGATCTGCCAGTCTACTTCAAACCACTAGACCTATCTGGCATCTGAAGTCAGACTACACTGCCATCTAATCAGGACCTTGTGCAATGGAATAATCCTGGATCATACGTAACATACTGAAAGCATCAACAAACCAATATTGTTTTTAATGATATCAACCAAACAGAATTCCCATAGGAAAACAAGTAGTAATACCACTTATATTGAAAAAACAAACCAAAAGTTTTTAAATTTCAGCAAATAAGAAGTGTGGGTTTTGAAATGCCTCCAGTTCAATCAAGTCTGTCCCAAGCCAATGCAAGGGAACAACTGATTTTGGTAGGTTCTTGGAGCATGGCTATCTCACCACATGTGTCCTCGCCATCCCCATCCAAGGCAGACCACTGCAGGGTCTGGGAGCCAATCTCTGCAGCTGCTGAAACTGATACTTGTACCAGTTCCACTTTTACAACTTAGAAACAAAATAACAGGAATGTGAATTTCATTGTACTACTGAAGGCTCCAGGGAAGGCTCTATTAATCAGATTTTTAACTCTGTTCAGCTTGGGGGGTGGGAGGGTGAAATGAAGTGGAAAGACAGAGGAAGGAAACCTTACATGATCTCAAATGGGCTTTTTTAAGCAGCTATATCAGAATTCCCAGTGTGATTTTCCACGTTAGTGATGGTAAGTTATCTGAACTGCTAAATACAAGTGCAAGGGGAGAAGGAAGCAAAGCATTCACTACCATATCACAGTTCAACAGTTTTTACTGAAAGTTAGTCTTATGAGGCTGGTTTTTGTTTTTGTTGTTTTGTTTTTTAAATGTTTTCAATGCACACATGAAATAATGCAATGTCAAACATGAATTTTGCATGCCCCCTCTCTTCAGCTATCCTTACAATGGATTTATTGCAGACCAGTACTCCATTTATTAACTAATAGTCTACAATAACATAATTATATATTCACTACCAATGATTTTAAAATGCGGTGAAAAAAGTGTGCTCCCCCCCCAAGCTTAAACAGAATTACACTCTGGAGCCAGAGGGTCTGGAATTCTTGGCCTTGTGCTTAATGCAAGATACATTCATGCATTACATCAGGAATGACATTTCCAGTGCCACAACTGTTAAAATGGTATCCAATAATAGAAGTCTCAGATTAGTATAATCTCTCTGAAGTTGGGATCAGTATTTCAAACACAGTTCACAGAGATACTATTTTACTTATGGAACAGGTTAGAAAGACTCATTTTATGAATCACAACAAAGGTAAACAGCTTTGTAATAAAGCTAGAAAGAAAATACTTTGACATGAAGTATTCAACTTGTGGGGATACAAAAATTCAGTACATAGGCATGGCAGCCACCTACTAGTTACAAAACACCAGGAAAAATTAAAGGCACTTTAAAGCACTTCCAGTCAAACATCAGATGAAGTAGTAATTGCAGAAGCAGGCAGTCTCTAGGTATTGCAGTGCATACAAGGACTCCTAGAAGCTCAGTAACATTTTACTAGTACATAAATCAAAGTATTGTCTCAATCTCAAATTTTTTACCTGAATGTTGAAAATGCAAGCAATGCGGATTGCGCATCGTATACCCTCCAAACAAAGAGAGGCAACTTCTGTGTCATCACAGTCCTGTAGACCCACACTGAATGCAGCCAGAAAGGGTGTCCATGCCAACTGCAACATATGCAAAATAAAAGCTCCATTAGCAACTGTTGGCATTTGAAGGGAATGATACACTTTCAACAGCTTGATAAAGTGTAAATCCTGTCCTTAACTCACATCATTAACCTTGAAGGTACGTTTTGCCAAAAGAGAAATGGAATAGAATAGACATGAAGCATAGAACAGAAGTAATGTAGCTTGATGCTCCCCTCAAAAACACTCTCCCTTACGAACCAACACACACACCCATTTTCAGATACCTTGAAAAAAAAAACCAATCCCCCCCCCCAAAGCCCCCAAAACTCTATGTCATTTAGATGTCTACGGGAGGTTTGGTACACTCAGGATTATTTTTATTTCTCATTGTAAAAAGATTGAGTCATTTCTCATTGTAAAAAGGTTGAGTCAATAGTCACTGCAAGAACCAACAGTGTGCAATGGATTGTTTTAATTTTCTTGCCCTTGGCCCTCAATCTTTTTGCATCTAAGGAACTGTAGATGTTTGCCATTCCTCTTTAGTTGGTACTAAGACTGTAATAGACCCAAGTAAATATTAATGCAGGAGAGTCCACGTGGTCCTGTCCTTGTGATCAAGGCTCCCTCTCCCACACGCAGAAAAATCAACCAGAAGATGCAGAGGATCCTGCCATAACTGCACGTGGTCATGGATTGAAACCCCAGGATATCTGGATGATTTTAGAAATAATTTCACCTGAAGAGAGCCCAGATGAAATAGTCAATGGGCACAGCAGGGAGCAATATATTTCACACTTCATTTCATAATAAAATGATGCACCACAGAGCTTTGGTTTCATTTAAGCCAGCAATTCCAAAACCAAAAACCCAGAGAAATATTTAACACTTGCACTCACCAAGCCATAACTCTGGAACAATATTAAAGGCATCAGATGCATTCTTAGATCCAGGACTTGATTTCCTATTGCATGACCGTTAAAGGTTCCTTCCAACCCAAATTATTCTACGATTTTATGTTCCAGAAATATATGTTTCTCCTCCCTCCTTTTCTAATTTTTCATTCCTATTGAAACCTACGCTGATTTTAAAAATCGTAAAATTGAAATACTTTAAGAACTATCTAGAGATTGGTATAAGTATGCTTTATAATTAGATTTATGCTGTTATTTGTAATAGACTGCTTTGTCCTTAAAGGTGAAAATTAAGTCTCTAAACCAGACAATTTTTGGCTACTTACGTGGGTGCATAAAGTGAATTTTTCTTCTGTTTTAGTAAGTTACCAAATCTATCTGTAAATATAGTTATAATGATAAGTTTTAAGTTTGCATCAATGGGTGAAAGAGATACCCAGAAATTTATAAAGCTTTGCTGAAATGAAATTTAAAACGTCTAAATAAAAAATATGAAATATTTAAATTCTGCAGTTCTCACTTTTTTGAGAAGACAGCTCTCTGTTCAACATACATTGTCCTCAGTACATTGATTATTTTATGAACTAATAAAAATCTGTAAGTAAGAAGGCTTTTTATTCATAGCACCTTCACAAAATATGTTTAGGGTGTTAATTTACCCCGATGCTTTGTATTTTGCTCCTTTGAAAATGAATTTGCAAACATACTTTTCAGATACTAAAGGCTAGGAACATTATAGAGTAATAGGTCTGGTATCTTAAGGAATGATAGTCTATGAATTTTACAATTGCCTGCATGCAAATTATTTCATGTCAGCCTTAAAAAAAGTCAACTGAGAGAAATTACCTACAGTACACCTCTGCTAAGTGACACCCTAAACAAGGGCTTTAGGCTTCATTTAATGTTATTCTGTACAAAGAGAATACTATTCTACTTTTATTAATATGGTGATAAAGAACTCAAAGGTTTCCCTCATGGACAGCAATCTTACAGCTAGATCCTCAGTGTGCCCAGGTGGCCAAGGTGGTCAATAGCATCCTTGCTTGTATTAGAAATAGAGTGGCCAGCAGGACTAGGGAAGTGATTATCTCCCTGTTCTCAGCACTGGTGAGGCCATGCCTTGAACACTACATGCAGTTTTGGGCACCTGACTACGAGAAAGATATTGAGGTGCTGGAGCATGTCCAGAAAGGGCAATAAAGCTGGTGAAGGGTCTAGAGAGCAAGTCTTATGAGGAGCATCTGAGAGATCTGTGGTTGTTTAGTCTGGAGAAGAGAAGTCTCAGGGGAGACCTTACCACTCTCTACAACTACCCAAATGGAGGTTGTAGTGAGGGTGGGTTTTGGTCTCTTTTCCCAAGTAGTAAGCAACAGAATAAGAGGAAATGGCCTCAAGTTGTGCCAGGAAAAGTTAAGACTGGCTATTAGAAAAACAGTTGTCAAACACTGGAACAAGCTGTCCAGGTAAGTGGTTGAGTCACCATCCCTGGAAGTATTTAAAAGACATGTAGATGTGGCACTTACAGACATGGTTTAGTGGTGGACTTGGTAGTGTTACGTTGACAGCTGGAGGGTCTTTTCCAACCTAAATGATTCTATGAGCCTGGGCCTGGCACAAAAGCTGACCTCACAGAACGTAACTCCAGGGAATCATTTATTCATTGTAATAGTAGTGGCCTGAGACTTTCTCTCCTTGAAGCAGTTCACAAAGGGGTCATATGAGGACTGCTCCTTGTGCAAGGGCAGCAAATGAGAGCACATATTAAGGGTGCAACAATTTATTCCAGTGGTAGTTAACCATGATGAGTTACTTATGCCAAAGACCATATCCAATTGCATACTGAGGCATAATACACTACTGAACATACTCTCGCCTACAAATCTGAACCACTGGTAAGGAAAAGGCATTTGGGATGCAGACAGCTTTGCATAAACACAACAGAAAGGCAGGTGTTTAGAATAATGTTTCATACAGGTCCAGCAACCTCCCCTCAAACTAAATGGCAGTCCTAGGCTTTCTGAAATACCAATTTGCAACAGACATTGGCCAGAATTTTGTTCTGATAATCCCAGGGTTAATGAAACTGCAGTAGAAGGCTCAAAATCCCTTCTTTCCTGAAGCAAGTTAAACAACTTACAAAATGATTATAACATAACAAATGCAAATCTTTTCAACAAGTATTTTCAACAAACCCTGACAGTCAGTATTTTGTGTTAAGAAACTGTGATATTCTCAGTGAGTATCAAAACATGCATCTCACCTTAAACATGGGTCTCACATGCTCGAGGTGTGTTGCACTAGTAAAAGGTGCCTGAACGTGGCTCACTGCCTCCATAAGTGCTTTAGCTGTTTTAGCCATTTGTTCCATTTCCAAGTTATATAGAAGTCTTCTCTGTTTTTCACTAGCAACACCTGTAAACACATTTTTTCTCTCATTTGCACACGTTTAACAATGGTGTCTTCAGAAATATAATTCAAAATTTGTCATTAAGCCATACTCTGATGCATTTTTTATATTAGTTGTACTTCCCAAAATTAACACACCAGCAAAATATTTCTTTTACAATATAGATAAAATTTAAGTCAAAATAATGTATAAAATGGTTATTGCAGGAAAAAACAATGGCCACCTTAGAAATAAAAGGCACAACTACTGCGTGTTTTATGCCCTATGCCTATCAGCAACATCGTTACATCATAAAGCCCTCAAAGGCGTTTTCTTATGTTGCTGTTCAGCAGCAAAATCTGTCTTCTCCATGGTCAATGCACTGAATACAAGGAATTCAGCTACAAGGGGAAGTGAAAATAACACTTGCATTTAACACAGGTTTGAACATCATGCATTTACATTAAAAGGAAAAAGGTTATGAAACTAGGAGTTAGGACTCATTTTGAATTAAGTAAGTGGCGCTTGCTTCATTTCTCATTTTAAAAAGGAGATTGTTTCATTGAACTGTAAAGACAACACTTTGAAGAAAGCTAACACTGCAGCAACTTACTTTGTTTACTGGATTTTGTGGGTATTGTTAATTCTTTTGTTTCTTTCATTGAAATCTTCTTTCCAGCTATTTCATTATAGATAGCAGACAAATATTCTTCAGGGAGATCTTTACTGTCATTGATACCTCTATTCATTTTAATATACTGTTCTTTTGTCATTTTATTCTTAACCTGAAACCCAGAAAGCAGCTATTAATATCAACAAATGAGGCAAGTTCATAGCAGCTACAATGCTGCTCATAAAGCACCCAAACAGATGAAAAGTTGCCATCAAGGACAAGCCTGCTGATTCAGAAGACATTTTTGAGTATCTAACATATGTGAGACTACACTGTCAGTCTACAAAATAACACAAGGCCATGTGAACATTACAACATACACAAACATTCAGTATGATCTGCAGATCAATAAGACATACATTACTAAAAAGAAGTGTTTTTATCTTGTTATACAGACCAAGCTAGCTATTACCTCAACTTCAAATATTAGGCTTTGACTGCAGGTTAGATTGCTACTGTGAGTGCCATAATATGAAAGCAAATCATACAAATACAACCATACAATTCCTGTTCAGAGAGCAGGGAAATGATACCTTACAGAAAGGTCTAATCAAAAGAACTTAAAAATCTCAACACCCATGAAACACATATTGTTACTCAAAAGATGGATAAAACCTCATTTCTTACACATGTTGGTGTCAAATGTTGGTGTTGGACACGAAGCTTTTACAACTACATTGTCACAAAGCCTGAAAGTTGGATGTCTGTGAGTACACAAATATTTTTCTAGCAACATACCTGTGGACTGTGAAGATCCGTTGTCAACATGATAATTGAATAAGCTAAAACATACGCAGTATCTGCGCTAGCAAAAAGAGTTTGCCTGAAGGCAGAAAGGAGAAAAAGAACAGCAGATTTAACATATTAGGAATTTTTACTTATTATTCATCTTTCCAAAGTTATGAAGACAAAGTACGGCTTACCCTTGGTTACATTCTAAATATCTAGCAGCAAATTTCTCCATCAGGCGATCAATTTTTTGAGCCTCTCCTGGAAGACGGAATCCCTCTAGAAACATACGCAGAGCTGAAACAAAATCCTTTCCTGAGAAGTCATGTTGGTCCACATATGCATACATGACTTCTTTGTTAAATTTATCATTGTCTCCCAGGAACTCCCCAACCTGAGTCTAAAATAAGAACAGGAAAGACAAACTAGTGCATTTACAATGAAAAAAAAATGTAAATGTGAACAACAAAGTCATGCCCACACGTTCCACAAAAGACGAGGCAGTTAAATATGATGTATTTTTGTTTCTCCTCTACTCTCCAAGCAAAGTATTTTGGCCATATATTACTTCATAATACTCTTACATGCTCATACGTATCTGCCTATGTTCCTTTTTCTCTCAGTTTACTCATGTACCATTTTTTCTAATAGGTGAATTCCATGAGTGCAAAAGACAAAGTGAGTATTACCAATGATTATTTCTTCTTTGCTGTAATGATTTTTGTAGTTAGGGAACACTACACGAACGAAAAGTTTACTAAACTTTGTCTCCACTAGAGTACAGATCTCAAATAGATTTAAGTAATGCTCAAACAGCTGGCACATGAATGCATCCAAGTTGATCACTGTCAACACAACAGAGTACAGTGAAAAATACTGTGCATTCATATAAAGATGTCTGTATATATAAACTGAGCTTAAAGATCTGTTTTGATGCCTGATTCTAAGTTCTAATACTGAAATTTGTGACTTCAGTCACAGTTGCAAGCATGGGCACATATGCAAGCCTTTCCTTACAGAACAATGGGAGTGGCTACTAAGCACAGTGGTGCAGACTGCCATTTCACAAAGCAAAGTTTTTCATGACAATATCCACGACATATTCCTACCCCCCTCAGCCAGTATTGCAGGCCTCTTCCAAGTCCAGCAACAGCTGCTAGTTGTAAATAAAATTAAAGAACTAATCTAGATTAAGTAACTTTCTTTTGGGAGGCAGCAAAAAAATGCTTTTCATGCTGTTGCATGACGTTATTTTTTAGCTGTCTCTGAAGGACAGTTACTTCTGGCAGTCCCTTACTGGACTAAAGTATACACTGTTTAGTAAGTTGCTTCTAGCTGTATTACCAACTAAGTACAAGTTTTGAGTCAGCTTAAATAGGTCAGCCTCCCTTTACCCTTCGACGAACTGCAGGACGTTATAGTACAGTGTATAGCTCTAATGCATACTCCAAATTCCTTGAGCTTACAATTTTAGAATTTGTAGAGGGAAGTCTCCTTTTCTTCACTGTACAATAAAATTGGGCTCTTCAAAACACTATAATGTGATTTGCAATAAGTATAAAACCATCATCATGAGCAAGAACAACCATCAGGAGAAGAGTTTTCTTACTGAATCTAATCTTTCCTCTTGATGCAAGAACTGAGCAATATCTTCAGGGGTAGTGCCAAGCATTCCTTGCTCTTGCAGGTACTGAATCCCCCTCTTTGGTTTCTTATTGAATCTGTACAAGGAAGATCAGGATGGAATGAGAGTTAACACACTTAGCCATACACAAAGCCGCACCAGCTTAAGTAAAAAGATTCAATGATTTTGGATGAGGTAATGAAAAATCTATGTATTAAATATTTTTCCTTCATCAAACTGTGCATTAGATAGGAATATGCTATTCCCTTCTACGATTATTATTCCCTTTATCATTGGATGATTTTATATTTTTTCCCCTGTAAACAGCCTCCTCTTCCTCTCTGCTACATAACTGCCAGCATGGCATCTACGCAACTCCCACTAAAGTGTCCTAAACAGTATGATTTACTCTAGCACTCGTGAAGAAAAAAGTATTTCACAGAAATAGCAAAGTCTTGGCTTGGAATGGAACAATTATGCTCTGTTGCTTTTGGTTCAATCTGTATGAAACAATCAGGAAATCCATGAGTCGCCTGCAAGAATGCAAATGTACACAGACATGGAACCACGTAACTGACAGAAGCTGAAACCCTGGAGGACTAACAGATGTTGTTCAGGTTTGAGAACTATACTGCAGAAACTTTTATTTTTGCATAAAGTGCCCTCACTAAGCAGGCAAGGTGACAAAGCTAAAATCACACAGAAGATTCATGTCAGGCTGCACAGAAAAATGTTATCTCCCAGTTCTAATTATGACAAATTAATTAATCAGAAGAAGCATGAAATTAAGCATACAGATACTTTCATCAGTAATGTGTATACTAGAACAGGTTGTATTCAATTGATCACGAGTTCAATGTTCTTTTTATCCAAATATAAAAATCTTATTTTAGACAAGCAGGTCTGGAGAAAAAAGAACAAACATTCAGAGTACTCATCTTCTAGCTG
The DNA here is from genome assembly GCF_963264785.1 of Psittacula echo. Lineage (NCBI taxonomy): Eukaryota > Metazoa > Chordata > Aves > Psittaciformes > Psittacidae > Psittacula > Psittacula echo. The sequence continues at coordinate 125,278,876 of NC_137737.1, forward strand.
TGAGGAATTAGGTTAACACAAAACACTGTTGACAGGCTCCAAAGGGGACACCATTCAGCACTCTTTCACCAGAGGAAGTGCTGTTACATCCAGTTTTTTTCCTAACACAAGATGAGTATCTATGAGGAGAAGGAAGAAAAACCCAGGAATCTTCATAGCTCCAAAAGAATCCACCCTCCCATGGGTGATAAAAGGGCACTCACAAGTCAATTCCTTGTTCTATTATTTCCTTTTGTTGCTTTAGGACCTCAAACTGCTCTGGGTTGTCAGTGCCAGACATCTGTGTGCTATAACTGCCAATTCCAGATGAAGCAGTAGAATCCAAGGAGTTTAAGCTTCCATATCTATTAATTGTCTCAGGGTGTTTGGTTTCGTTGCTGTCCTGCTCCGTCGGTTTTTCTTGGCCTGTAAATTGAAAAGGGTTACATACATACAAAATACATACAATGAAAAGAAATTAAAATCACAGGTTATTCTTCAGATCGTCTCTGAAGGCTTCTAAAACTCACGAGGGTTATCTTCAATTATCCATTTGTTTTTACATAATTATTCTGCTTTTGTTTTGATTGGGAAAATAACAAAAAAAATCACTACAACGTATCAAGGAGGATTCTTCCAGTCCTTCACATACCTGAAATTTAAGCCTTAAATTACAACTATAATTTGTAAACACTTAGAAAAAAAACAACGAAACAACCATGGCACCATCAAACTCAATTACAGATCTTTCCTTTTATTTTCAAGTCTGATGTTACTTTTGACCTGAAGCAAATCACGCTGTTTTTGAAACGGAGTGTCTAAAAGTGTTTATGATCACACATGCCAAAGAGCTGGTGCTCTCAGTTCACAGCAGCAGCTGTGATAATCACCTCTAAAAAGGTTATTACTTCACCTACCAATATTACCTGCTCAATCTGAAAATTCTACCATAACCTCAGTATTTTTTCTCTCAGGTCAGATGGAAACCAGATTAAAACACGTAATGATTTTGTTACTTCACTGCTTACAACATTGAAAATCCTACAACTATATATTAATGAAAAAATTCTCTCCATTCAGCTTGCTTCAGTAGTAATTTGATCAATATGATGTTAGATGAAATTAAGGGAGCTTCAAAGTAAGTTTTGTGAGCCTTTTAAAATTACAAATATAGAAAATAACAGGATTTAGTCATTTTCAGTGTAGTAGCTTTCTAGGACTTCACATGATTAAGAAAAGACAATTTATGACATCTTGTTCAAATTACATTAATCCAACTTACCAATATTTCTACCAAAGAAAAAAAAAAGTTTATTCTCTTTTTTAATGCAAGAGGTTTTACCTATCTGGAAACCAGCAGTATCAAAATACTGGAAAAATGCACTAAATTCCTTGAGCTTTAAGCATCTCTGGATTAAAGGCAGAAGAATCACATCTTGCGTCTTACCAAGTGTTGTCTGAGAGTTGGGATTTACATATTGATCCTTACTCCACTCCACCATGCACTTCAAGATCGAAACTAAGCATTCCAATCCTTTTTTTCTCAAACTTAATTCCTAGAAAAGATTTTAAAAGCAATACATGAGTGGAACGGAGAGCTTAGTCTTAAACTATCATGGCAAAACCCAAGAAGCTTCCTAAAGTTTGGGTGAAATTTTTACCTGAACATTGGACATGCCAAGTTCTTGGCTACCCCTTCCTTGAGCAATCTTTGATAGGTCATTAACCAGCCTTTCAAATATATTTGCTGCATTTAAATCACAATCATAGTTCACATAGATGTCAACAACACTCTGGGCATCTATAAAACAAAGGGACATTGTCAAACTTAGAAAAAAAAAAATAGATCATTCAATGAAAGAAGTACAGTTTCGTTCTTTAGCATAAAACCATAAAAAATATAACCAAATGGCCCTTAATACCTGCGCATATCCTTGTCAGCGTCTGTATAACCATCCATTTATGATCAAATGAGCTAGTAGAAGTTTCCAAGATATACAGGAATATTTCTTTGAAGAAAACCTAACAAATATTCCAAGAAGAGGGAGAAAAAAATCCATCTATTAAAAAAGGTCACTTAACTTTGGTGGCCAACATTCTGACAGAATTCTGAAAGCAGCACTTTAGAGGTACAAGGTAAAAAAAGAAAAAAGAAGAAAGGAGGAAATACAACTTACACTTGATACATTCAAATTAGGAATTTGAATTGTTACTGATGTACTTCTGGAGTTCTGTCCAGCTGAAAAATTTGTGTTATATTCTGATCACTCAAAAATGGAAGAACCTGGAATAATGTGAAATCTTGAAGCCTTTTTGAACACTTCAGCCTAATGAGAAGTCTAAGCTGCTGTTAGAGTTCATTGGGGATCTCGAAAGAAGACATATTACCTCACCACAGAATATTCTTCTCTACAAGATTATGATATTATGCCACAAACATAACAAACAGCCACTTACACCAATTTAAAGTATTGGACCTTCATTAGAAGGGAAACTTCTTGACACCAAAGGATCACTGTGGTCTTAGGTTATTGGAAGAAGGGTACTAGTCACGCACAGCATAAAAAATGCAGCAGATCCAGTAACAGGGAAGTTTCTCTTCCTTAAAAGAGATTTAGTTTTCCCTAACACTGCTTTAGTACAGATGCTTTTGTTTGGAACAGAGCCTATTATATCCCCTCTCAATTAGATCCTCGCCAGATCGATTAGTGTTACAAGCTATTTCAGCTGAGCATGCTTAGCAGCTTGGGCAGGCTTTTTCTCACTTCTCCCCTAAATGGCAGCAACTGCTGAAACAGCACATGAGCTCAAAATGTGAACTACTACATGGCATTACATCACTATGCCACACTGTATTACACCACTGTTCTGTACTTCTGAGAGCTGACCTCTTCACAGCCCGTTGTGGCTACCAAATCCACCAACACAGGCTTTTTCTAGAATACTGACAACAGCCTCAAGCCATCAAGCTTCTTCAACAGCAGCATACAATTAGCCAAATAATTAACTACCCTTGGTTTTAATATCAGATATTCCTTTATACCACAGAATTTCTACAAAGATTTTAGCCAGGCAGAGACAAGCGTAAAGCTAATTTTGCTTTAATTCAAAATGTTTGGGGAAAACCAGCAATACTGATTTTTAAACAACTTTGATGGCAAGCCATTTCCTCAAGCAAACTGCGCTGCTAATACTTCCATTTTATTGGCCTCTTTAGAGAAAAAGGGGCACACAGCACAGTACCAGTTATGAATCTTAAAAAGGAAAGCATCCCTATGAAACCTAAGGAGTTCAATATGTAACAGATCAAAAACTTTCAAGTGCTTAAATACACTCAAGAGGACTATGCTGGTTTCAGTCACAACTTTGTGTAATCCAAACAGAAGAAGACATAAAATTTTAATAAAGGTCATGCTATGAGCAATTCTTAGTTACAGGTTTGCTGTTTTCTGATCTTTTACTGAAAGACAGTAATGCTATAAACCCTCTGAATTGGGAAAATGATTTTTTTTTTTTTTTTTTTGTGGTACAGAATTTTAAAAAAGAAGTCACTGTGAAGCAGAGAAAAAAGTTTTAGGTATGAAATTTAACTGCAAATCTAAGCTAGAAGAGATACTACCTGGAAGGTCTGCACATTATAAAGACACTTTGTATCTCTATGCTTCCAAGACAGAATTGACTTCTTGCTTCTGGTGTCAACTTTGGACAAGCATAATCTTGGAATGAACAGCTTCTCAAAATTGTACTGATTTTTTTACATTTCAGATATTTTAAAATGCTACCTATCACTATGTTACTTATTGCAATTCATGTCACAGAGACTTGACTTTACTCCTAGAGTATTGGAAAAGTAAACCAGAAAGGATGCTGGGGAGGGACTCTTCATCAGGGGCTGTAGTGACAGGACAAGGGGTAAAGGGTTAAAACTTAAACAGGGGAAGTTTGGATTGGATATGAGGAAGAAATTCTTTACTGAGAGGGTGGTGAGGCACTGGAATGGGTTGCCCAGGGAGGTTGTGAATGCTCCATCCCTGGCGGTGTTCAAGGCCAGGTTCGATGAGGCCTTGGGTGGCATGGTTTAGTGTGGGGTGTCCCTGCCCATGGCAGGGGGGTTGGAACTAGATGATCTTAAGGTCCTTTCCAACCCTAACTATTCTATGATTCTATGATTCTAAATGACCTAATTGTTTCATCTGGTCAACTGATTGCTCCTGGGTCGGAGCATCGCCAGGCATAGCTACAGGTTGGGCAGAGAAGAGATTCAGAGCAGCCCTGCGGAGAAGGACTTGGGGGTGTTGCCTGATAAGAAACTGAACATGAGCCAGCTTCAGTGTTCTGCTCGCAGCCCAGAAAGCCAACTGTATCCTGGGCTGCATCAAAAGGAGTGTGACCAGCAGGTCAAAGGAGGTGATCCTGCCCCTCTACTCTGCTCTCGTGAGACCTCACTTGGAGTACTGTGTGCAGTTCTGGTGTTATAACTGGTGTTATAACTGTTTATTATAACAGTTAAGTTATAAAAAGGACATAGAACTGTTGGAACAAGTCCAGAGGAGGGCTACAAGGATGATCAGGGGACTGGAGCACCTCCCGTATGAAAACAGGCTGAGAAAGTTGGGGCTGTTCAGCCTGGAGAAGAGAAAGCTGCGTGGAGACCTCATAGCAGTCTTCCAGTGTCTGAAGGGGGCCTGTAAGGATGCTGGGGAGGGACTCTTCATTAGGGACTGTAGTGACAGGACAAGGGGTAACGGGTTAAAGCGTAAACAGGGGAAGTTTAGATTGGAAATAAGGAGGAAATTCTTTACTGAGAGGGTGGTGAGGCACTGGAATGGGTTGCCCAGGGAAGTTGGGTATATTCCATCCCTGGCGGTGTTCAAGGCCAGGTTGGACAGAGACTTGGGTGTCATGGTTTAGTGTGAGGTGTCCCTGCCCATGGCAGAGGGGTTGGAACTAGATGATCTTAAGGTCCTTTCCAACCCTAACTATTCTATGATTCTATGAAAACGAGAGTTGTAAGATGGCTTGTTCAGTTACGGAAGGGTGGTAATGGTAAGTATAGGTAAATGACACCCCGGTATCTGGGACCTGACTTGCTGCAAACAAGTCATTTGACCCATTTATGAATCCAGTTGCAATACAATTAAGGTATGACTATACCTTACTTGAGGGCAGTGATACCTGAACATTTAAGTCAAAGGACCAAGGCAGGCTCAGTTTCAACAGAATCTGAAACTATTATTTTAAAATATGCAAAAAATGTCTTACACAGATGAAGAGTGTAGCCTCAATCCCGAAATACATAGATTTTGCATATTATAAATCAGAGCATATGGCTCTCCTTACAGCTCCAAGACACTGAATGTGAAGTTTTCTACTTGTCTACCCACATCTTCTGAATAACCTTTAGGATCAGTAGCTGAAAGAAGAGGAGTTCTTAGTTCACAACCAGGAAAAAGGGTAAGTTTCTAGAAACTGCTGTCCCCTGTACTTTGTAATAGATGGATACTTCGGCAGCATGAGGGTTTTGGCTTTCCTATTTGTGAGGAGGAAATGCTATGTGCTGATGGTCCTAATTTAGCATATTCTAAAAGCTGCTACAATAGCATAGGGTACCCTGTATCCAGTTTTCCTCAGATATGTCCCCATCCCCTACCCAGTTTTCCTCAGATGCGTCTTCATTTTCCATTGGGAATTTGGGGAAAGAGTAGCAGTGATGGAAGCTGATCAAATTTCTGCCAGGGAAGCTGGATTGCAATGCATTTACCACCTACACACTGACTTGAAACTCTGCAAAAACACAGCAAATCCAACACTTGCTGGGAAGCAGGCTGTGTGACTGAAAAGCAGCTCAGCCCAGTCTGTCTGATGTGCTGAACATCACACATGGACTATAGTCTTGTTGAGCACACACAGTTTGTCTTCAAAGTCTTCAGAATGCATCATACATTCAAGGCAATCACTCATCAAACCTGTATTTCTATCCAAGCTATACGCAAGGAAATACTGGAAATCCTAATTGCTTTTTCCCCAGAAGGCATCAAAGTAACCTGGTGAGTGATCAGAACACAAGACCCTTCTGACATAATACTGGCAAAATTAGGTTCTTTCTCCAAAGCTGCCACAACATACCAACTTACACAGTGACATCCATAAGTGAAGAAATCCCTGAATTCAAGGTCCTTATAATAGCAACGTTATCAGCATTTCTTAGCACCTTTTCATGTACTTAATCCCTACACTCAGAGGGCAATATATAGGCTTCAGTATTCACACTGACTCCCAAAACGAAAAGTAGGAGCACATTGTGCACACTACTATATTCACTGTGGAGATAAGTTCTTTATCACACAGGATACACAAGATATCCATGTGGTTCAAATAGACAGAATCATTCCAAGAAGCTGCCTGTACCCTATAGCACAAGAATCAGAAGTCAAGAACAAAACCTCTATATATGTCTTGCTTTCCTCTAAGACTTAGAATATATTGATCCAGTGAGAAAATCTGCAATGTTTGTCAGGACTTGGATAACTCATTGCTAAGAATATGGACTTATTTCTACTTATGGCCCAGGGAGTTAGATTGCGCATTCAGTTTTTGAGACCAGAGGAATGAGATTATCTTATACAGGATATATATTGATGTACGCCCTGATACACAAAGAGAAGTGGTTACACTAATCAAATAGTTGGGATTTCCCTAGAGAAAGAAACCTGTTCAGTGACCTCAAAGAGAAACACAATGCATTTCAAGGCATTAATTTTTATTCTGAAATTCCTTTGCAAAACCATGTATTACGTTTTCCCTTCATAAGTTTACTCTTTTTTAATTTGTTCTACATAGTGCAGAGCTAAAACTTCTTAATTGCATTGCTGAACATTAGTTGACCAAGCGTATCCACAAACCTATTCATTGCTGAGTTTCAGCATCATACCATGATAGTACCATGCCACAGCCAACAGAAAACTCTACTTCGAAATAGAGGAAACTAACTCATACAGCAATAGCAGTGAGTCTGGACATGATAAGTTGACTGTAAAAATTCACCTCAAACACAGCACAAATCAAGGCATGGTTTGCACTGTAAAAATTCTTAGTTTATGTTAACATCTATTATTAAGGGATGAAACAGCCTTACTTATTATTTTCCCATCACTTTCTATTTCACCAAACAACACTACCAGACATGTCACGTTACTTCTGATCTTACAGAGTAAATGTTATTTAATCTGTAAGTATTTCAATGGAAATGTTGCTGGTTTATCTCAAGGGGGTTTCAAGGTATTCTTGCAAGCAAGTCCATTGCCACTGGGTAAAAAATAGCATAGGAAGATCTGGCAAGTATTATACAAAAGCAGAGATTCCAAAAAGAGAATAAATTTATCTAAGAAAAGAGCAAACTACACAAAAATGTGAACAAATGTTCACTTAACACCCCACCCCTTAAATTAGAAATTCACGTAACATACCTCGATCTGCATCTTTAGATGAGTCTTAAAGTTTGAGAGGAGGGTAAGAAATATGGAAAGTGAAAGCTCAAAAACTTCCGGAACTGAAGAGACTCCATTTTTTGACAGTGCAACACAAAGGTACTGCTTAATAGCATTAATAAACATCTCATTTGTCCTGAAGACAGGTCCTGCATTTTGCAGAATGGACAGAAGCAACTGCAACGAAAGAATCTTTGATCGCAGTTCATGAGATCTAGAATAAAACAATGCAGCATATCAGCCCAGTGTAAGTCACAAAAAAATACAACATTCTCTCGAAAGGTCAGTACACACCACGATGACTTTGTATGTGGAATGTTAATAAAATAAAGCTTGCACAACCTGGTGCTGAAAGAGTCATAAAAAGATGTTGATCTTTTTTGTTGAAGTGGTCACTCCAGTCAAGAAGCTGGACAAGAATAACCTTTTGCAGTTACTGTTTCTCTCTGTTATTACTGAACCACTCTTCTGCAAGACATCACTGCAGAACACCAGTAACAGTAGGCAATGCTGCCCATCTTAACCAGAGGATGAAGGGAGCATTTTTTCCTTTGAATGTGTTTTTTTTTTTTTTTTCTGGAAGAACCCACCTATAATAGCCAGTCCATCTACAGAACTTTGAGTACCAAAAGGTGGAAATTCCTCCTCCTCCTCTATTTCCACCAGTATGGAGAGCTGAAAGATCATAAAGACAGCAGTACTGCCTGACCTACTTGCTTCCAACACTGAAATATCTTTTCTCAAATACTGTATTTCACATTATTTATCAACCACTGTCCCCATCACACTCCACAAGCAGCTAAGATATACAACACGCCTCACTTAAGTGTGGAAATAGCAAAGTCAGGCAACTGTAGCGTTGTCAAGGGCTCCACAGTAACATCATGCTTTTTACAGTGAGATAAGCTAGAATTCATGTCAGAAGAGTGCTACTATTTATGCTTTAAAAAAAACAAAACAAACCAAAAAACAAACCAGCCCCCAAAAACCCCAAATCTCACGCACACGAAAGTGTAAAGGAAATCTGTATCTATAAAAATATAATTAATTTAAATAGTACTCTGGGTGAATGCATTCTCTCCTCCGACTCCTGATGCTCCTTCCCACTTGTGATAATCTGAGAAAAGACTACAGCTCTTCTGAAGAGCAGGTACAGACACAAACGGTTTTCCTAACAAGACAGCCCAAAGTTTTCACAGAACAACCACCCACTGACAGGAGGACAGTTATGAAACAGAAGGAACAATGACAGGAAATTTTTCAGAGTACAGCCCAAACATGGTAAGGAGCACTTCGAGTCAACATGCAACACACACAATAGTTGGCTATTTGCTGTATGTTGCAAAAATACAAGCTTAACAACAACAGTAATTCCAGTAGCAAATCTGTTACAAATAAATTCAATGCTTTCTAGGTGCTGGCAAAAAAAGAGGGTATTGAGGGGGGTGGGGGGAAAAATCAATTTGCAAACACTTCAAACTCACAGAACATAATCCCAAATTTACACTTTGTCTGAAGACACTTTTGAGAAGTAAAACATTGGCAGTTAAATTGAGTAAGGAATTTGTTCCTCACATTACTCTTAATGGAATGTAGCTCAAAGTAAACACCCCAAAATAGCTCTTCTTAGGAGTTCTTCAAGAAAATGCCTGGCTCTGGACACTGAACAGCTGTATGGAACCTAGCATAACCTTTTGATTCAAAAGGCCAGATTTTTTCATCTCATTGTCCGAAGTATGCAGGCAGCATGTGATCAGACCATACTTTGCTATGAAATATAAGAATTTAAATATGAATTTCAATGATAAACACAGTATTAGATATTGCCTACTTCCAGCAACAGTCAGCTCATAACTGAAGTCCTAACTTGCTGGCCTTACTAATTCTGTACGATGTGTAAAGCCCACTTAATTTAAAACAAGTTTAAGGACTAAAATCTCGTAAGTGAACCTTCAAGACATTTCTCCCCCATTTTACTTCATTCCACGGAAAAAGAAGATAAAGACATTAAGACATTAACCAGGTTCCCATGAACATAACCTTGATTTCAACTCCCAGCCTTGTGAGTTTAAGCTAAAGGTCCATGTCCTGTTAGCTAAATTTAAAATATTTCAATTACAGATTTCACAGCTACTTTCACTGGAAAGATGTTTTTCAAAGAGGCAAATAAGACTTTTTTTAAATGCTGTAGATATCGTACGCCCCCTCTTCCAATTACAGCATGTTTGTTACTAGTTCAAAAAGCCATCAACGCCTCAGAACCACCAATAAATTCCAGGCACTCCTCCAAACATAGGACGTCTTCGAATGCTTCTGCAGCTAATTCTTGTTGCCCTAAATGCCATTTCCTCCAATTTATTCTACATGAAGAGCTTAATCAGTTCCAATGCAAACGTCAAGGACTCCATGGATTCAGGTGAGATTCTCCAAGTGCATCAATAGCTATTGCTGCTCTTTCCAAAGGGAGTTAACCTGTTAAAGCCTTTAATAAATGGACAGTGTTAGGCTCAGAGAACTGACTAAAATCACAGGATTTTCATGGCATTTCCTCTTCTCAAAAAGTGGGGAAAAACCCCATGCCTTAGTCTTCATTCTTTAATGTCCTGACTTTCTGTAGTATATCACTAGACAATTTGAAAATGGCTCTAGACTAACCCTTCAAAACCCTTTCTACTACGTCATACTTTTTTTTAGCTTATTAAATTCACAACACATATCAGCAGTTAAATTAAAGCGTCTTAAAGTTACCTGCTGCAGAAGTTAGACCATGAAACAGTAAAGCTGATTCTATTTTGAAAAATACTGAGCCTCCATCAGAAGTCATACCATAGTTTTAATATCTTATGAACAAAAAAGCAATCTTCTTAAATTGCTTCTAATGTGCAAAAACCATGCATATAAATTGTATTCAAGATCACAAAAACAAACTTCTTTGCCAACACTCACAACTAACATTGGCACCCATCTATAAAGGAGAGTATTTTTTTGTTTACCGTAAAGCTGAATTGAAAACATGGTCTCTTCAATCAGAAGACAAGATTTTCAAAATAGCCATATAAAGGGTGTGTTTCAAAACTTTTTTTTTTTTTTTTAATTAAGGATGTTGCCAAAATTATCCTACCTGAGCAAAAGAATGGAACATTGTATCATGAATTTATCATAAACACTATCAGGTCAAAATATTAAGATGAAGTACAGTTGGGTGTGTGCACTGGATACCGAGTATGCAAGAGATGTAAGAAACCATGGGGCATAAACAGAACCTAGGTACTACTTAAAAGCAGAGCAACATTAGCTGAGACCAAAAATACCTGAAGACTTTCTGTACAGATCCTTCTGAAAAGCATTAGGAAGAGCATCCAGGAAGAACATGAGATACACTTACAGGAAGCAAAGACTTTGTTACGAAACTTCAAAACAGGCAGATAGGTAGCAGCAACTGCTTTCATTTGACATACAAAAGATGCATTAGAACATAAAAGCACCTTTTCAAAGTTTCGAAGTTCATTTTACCATATCATTATTTTCTCAGTGACTGAGGACTCTCAAAAATATTTAAAGAACTTTATTTTTTTTTCAAATAGAAAGATTGGTTATGAGAACTCTCAATTCTACTTACTTTGGATCTGGTGGTCCATCTGACAGGGGCTTCATGGAGAGTTTACAGAGTGACCTGAATACAAGGAAGGCATCCTTTTGTAAAATGTGGGAAAACTTAGCACCAGGGGTAGGTCCTGAAGAATTTCCAGATTCCTAAAGAAGTTAACATATTTCAGTATTCTATTTTGCATTAGCAGGGTGTGTAGGGAAATCCCCACCTCTTAGCAACAAGAAGTTAACATATACAAATATAACCAATTCACTGTAGCTTTACGGTCTCAAGACTAAACTAAACCAAAAGAAAATACTCTGTTGGCCAGTTAAAATAAACTCACTAATAAATATTGCTATCTAAATTAAAAGTCAGAATTAAAGACCGTCATGAAAATATGCAGGTCAAGTCTAAGTAAGGTAACTTGCAGTGAATTCTCTTCATGCATTTTCAGTATATGACTAGTGTTATAAAAGCCAAACATAACATTTTAATAGAATGCAAATATTTACGTATCTGTGGCAAGATACAATTGGTAAAATTTCTATAGTACAATAATTACCCCTATTACTAAGTTCTTGCAACTCTGTACTTTTGCTCCTTATATAAGCAACATGTTTAATGCTTATCTATCTGCATGGCATGTGTGACTATAGCTTTTTAAGCTTAAGATCTAATATTCCCAAACCTAATTACTCAGTACACTTCAGCACCAGATACCCTGTCAGTCAATATTGCACACATGCTGGTATCTTATACAAAGAGTGCATTTTCACATCTCTTTTGTTAATGAAAATCAAATCCTCTCAGACATGAAACTTTTTATCTCAAATAGCTGCATTAAGGTCATGCTATAGGCTTGAAATATCTATTTATCAGTTGAGAAGAGCACACTGAAATTACACAATTATTTCTATAATTGGCTACATTCTTCACTATGTATATTGAATGTTAGTTTTATAGTTTCTCAGAAGCACTTCAAAAAACAGGGAACTGAGCTGTCTAATTTTGGAACTGTATACTCTACAGGGCAACATATAACACATACTACTTTTTTCATATTTCCTAATTTACAACTGTCTGTACCTGAGTGTCGTTGGAAGAGACAGATAATCTGTCATCAGGTAAAGATGGTGTATAAGCAACAGAAATTGGAGTCCCTGGAATTCCATTTGCCTGAATGTTTTCACTGTCACTGCCATCCTCTAATGTTACAATTGTGCCATCACCACCTGCACTTTCAGCAGTCCCTTCCACATCTATTAAAAAAGATGTAAAAATTATACACAAATGTTACATAAGATTGCAAATTAAAACCAGTTTTTAAATCTAATATTTAAATACTATATCAATCATAACTATCATAGGAGGAGCTTAACGCAGACTTCACATGTCATTGTATAGCTAAAAATATTCCCAATGCTCTTTAATTCCCACTAATGGAAATTATAATTAAAAAACTGACAAAATTTGACATTGCTAGGTTCACCATTCTACCAACTTCCAAAGAAGTACTGAGGGAGGTGGTGGAAGGCATTCACTGATTTGATATATACTTTCCAACAAGCTGAAGAATGTAGTGCAACCCTGCTACTGCAGACAGGCCATTTCTGAAGAGTTTATGTGGAAAAAAAAACAGGAAAAAAAAATAAAGGAACAAGAACTTGTATTTTTGAAAAGAACACTAGTCTCCAATTCGGGGAGTGTACATTAACGCATGAAACCTTGTCCATTTTACTGTTACATAATGCACAGCTAGATCTGCAAAACACCCAAATAAAGACAACTGAAACTCTTTTTTTTCAGCATGTGTTAGTTCAATAATGACATATTTTAGTTAATACTCAGAAGTGTTAAGATAATTCTTAATGTCAAGATTCAGACTGCAGTTGCTATTGACTAGACAGATATTAATATACCTCCAACTACTATGTTCACCATTTCCTGCACAATACTTTCTACAATTTCTTGCGCCTTCTCTTCACACTCATTGCTTTCACCATCGTAAGTTCCTCCATCAGATTTAGAAAGATCTTTAAAAAGAAAAACAAACCCAAACAAAAATTAATGAGAAACTGAGGAATTGAGATATTTTACTTGCATTTTGCATTTAAAAATTAAATTACAAATATAATAATAGGAGAGTGTACATTTAAAAAAAAAAAAAGTGTTAGGATACTTTCAAAACAGTATTTGCATAAGGTACGCACTCCAGTGTTTAACTTGTAAATGGTAATTAATCCACAGGCCTATGCCAACAAAAGACATCAATTTTGTATCTTTATGTACATTAAACACTGAAAACCTGGTGGTTTTGAGATGCTATTCTCAAAAACTTTCACAGTATTACATAGGTACAAACAGTGTACCTACTATAGTGACTACAACAGGGTGTAAGACTAAAGGGTACTCATGATGAAGTTTAACAGTGGTAACAAGGACAACAGGCATTTTACATTACTCAACTATCTCAAAATATAGGCCTGTCTCCAAATCTGGGAAAAAAAAAAAAAAAAAAAGACAATCCTCAAGCCTTTCTTCTCACAGACCTTTTCCCTCCCCTCCATGAAAGAGAAGTACACACTGATTACTTTCTGCTGCTGTGGCTTGGTCGGCTTCTGTCTGTTCATTTTCAGCACTAGAAATATCAGATCCATTTTCAGCCTCTATATCTTCTTGAAGGCTCTTGTCCACATCATTTGTGCTGTGGTCAAGCTCTCTCTCATGTTCTTTGGACAGCTGTGTTGGAATATGTCTCAAATGAGGTGACTCAGGCTCATGATGGCTTACTGGAGACTGCTGTAGATGGTGTTGCTGTCTGTGTCTTTCCTTTTCCATCTGTTTTGCTTCCTGAAGCTACAAAAACATTGCAATCACACAAGAACTTCACCACTGAAACAAAACAGGGAGCTGTATACATACTGTATGCATTACTTTATAAATATGAAATCTTTATTTTTTCTGCTTACACAGTGCATTCACAAAGCTCTAACAGTTTAAGAAAATGCATCCTTTGTATTAGAAATAACTTTAATATCTAAATTCTAAACATCCAGGGGAAAAACACAATAAAAACAGGAGTTTAAACTGAAAAGATCCACAGTTCCAAAACACTACAGAACACAGATCCTCAGACAGAAATCATCATACTTAAAACTATACGACAAAGACTATTTTAGTTTTGTTGGGTTTTTTGTGGCACTATAGATCTTCAGGTGGATGCTACCTTCCAAACTACAGCTCAAATAATTCCTTCTAGCATTTGTTAGTGATTATATGAAAATAACAGCCCTGAGTGTGCAAAACAAGCAGAACAGCTTATCAGCTTGCACAAAGACTAGACACAGTCTGGCAAAAATGAAGAATTCCTAACAATTACAACAACAACAGTAGCAATAATACTCTTCTGTATTAAGTTGCTTAAAGGGACAGTAACTGCACAGATTTCTGAAAGCATTCAGGTACTGCATGGCTTTTGTCATGACTTATAAATATAGCATCTCATAAATCTTCAACTGTGATGGCACCATGCATCAACATGCAGTTGCTTCTGAGAGAGAAGTTAAGTGATACATACTCTTAGAGAAAATGTAGAATTTGCAATAGTATAGCAGAATTACTTCTAAAGATAGCTAGGAATTCAACCAGTTCTCAAATAAACGCTTCCACTTATTCATTTGTTTAGTATTTTGGGTTGTGGGGTTTTTTGTTTGGTTTTGTTTTGTTTTTTAATAGGCGTTACAATGACTTCACTTTATTGATCTTTATTATCAGCAGTAGAAGGCACAGGGCATATACTGGGATCCCTGCTGACAATTCGCAACAGCAGTTTCAGTGAAGGCAGTATCTGTTAGTGACTACTATACACTAAAATGTTGAAAAATCCTATATATCACCCCTATGCCCCAAAAATACATACCAGATTCTTTCCTCTCCCCAAAGTACAGAAGTTATTAAAGCCAAAAATTTTAATAATCATGACAAACAAATCTCTCAAGCTGGTTTGCTTTTAAGAGCTAGTTTCTATATAAAGATACTGGGATACTCACTGCTTGATTTTCCATACGTGCAAAAATGACATTCAGCATTTGTGTTAGAGTGGCCTTGGCTGTGGTTTGATTTATAAGATTTTTGCTTGCTAGATAGATATTGTAACATGTTCTTACAGCCTGTAGCACTGTTCCTTCGTGGATTTCTATGTGTTGAGATGTTACTGCAGTGAGCAAAGCCTAAATAAACAAACAAATATTTTCCAGTGAAAACTTTTCTTATAAATCAGTTTATAAATTAATATAAAAATTGAATTACATTTAAAATATAACTAAGCATATATCTCGAACTCCAGTTCAATTACATTTCCCCATGTATTCTTACAGCCACATGAGATCATACATACCAGTTATATTAAATTGAAAGTGCTTTTAATGAACATATCTAGGAAATACGTGTTTCACAGAATGTAACAGCAAGAAATAAACAATGGAGTTATCAGACAGGTAGTTAATGAAAAGTCATCCTAGAATTTTCTAGACACAAAACATGAACAACAGACTACTTGTTAAGTCTGGAGGGCAATCCAAAGGGTCCAAAAGCTATTTTACAAATAAACACAATTGTGCAGAACAAAGACTGAGCATGTGACTAGGCAGTTCTAACTACCCTTTCTAAACACCCTTTCTGGGCAGATGTCAGAATACTGGTGTTGCTGTCTATAGACATTTGTCTGGAAAGACATTTGAGGTAGTTATCTGCTTCTCCCTTCTCAAAAAAAATACGCAAACAATCGTCTAAAAGATCAGGTAACACGTAAGTATTATGTGGCATAGACACATGGTCGATTAAAGAGCAGAAACAGAGGCAGATGAAAGATGAGGACAGGCTGTGGAGATATTGTCAGAGGTATGAGTTGGAGAGTGGAAGGGGTAAAGCTTGGTGCCCAGGAGACCAGGCTTTATACTGATCACCGTACTCCAGTAGAAAAAATCTGGGAATTTTATGAATTAAAGACACTGTTCAGAGTTAACAATTTAAGTGGTTGTTTAGGATAAGAAAGATCTGGAAGCACTGGAAAGCTCATACTCCTGTAAGTTTACCAGTTAAAACCAGAAGTTACTGCCAAGTGTTGTGTAATCTACTCATCAAACCAAGCCGTGTTTCACTAACTGACATTGTCAGCACCTCTGTCCACACCTGGCACCAGCAAGTGGACAAAGAGTATCCACTGCTCACTCAAATTCTTTAAAAAGCACTGTACAGCTTAATAGGAAAAGAAACCAAACATCCTCAAAGACGCACTTAACTGAGCTACTGCTTAAGAGATCTGAATTCTACTTCTAGATAAGCAGTCTGCTTAAGGTTCCTTCTTTTACCCGTGGTGCCTCAGTTCTCCCATCAGTGGATGTTGGGAGGTACATATATTTCTTACTGGAGAATATGACCACTAAACAGCATCTCATGCTACAATTTACAAAGTAGTATTGCCTAAATGCCCACTAGAAGTCTTTTTAAGTCAAAAATAAACAGAAAAAAATATTAAGAAAACCTCCAACCAATTGGAAAGAAATCACAAAGGTAGGTAAACTGTAGACGATGGCTTTGTTAAAGGAATTTAAGTCTCTGAGCACTGATACTGTTCTTTTCTGTCCTCACAAAATTCAGTTTATGTGTCGTTAGCCTTCTAAAAATGAAGTGCTAAGTTGAAATTTATACCACCATCCTTAATTCTTACCTTCTCTGTGCAATGCTTCAACACCACCACAGAACTTATTAAAATACACTGCTTCTGCTAGTAGAAACATCATTCAGGGAAGAGGCGATACAAAAGCCATAATAAAATTGTGGTACCTTATCTGGACAGAGATCAGTGACAAATGGTGGCCCTCAGGGGTCTGTACTGGGACTAGAACTGTTTAGTATCTTTATCAGTGACACTGTCAGTGGGACTGAGTGCAACCTTGGCAAATCTGCAGACAACACCAACCTGAGTGGTGCAGTGACATGCCTACGGGACGGGATGCTATTCACAGGGACCTGAACAAGCTCAAGGAGTGGGGCCATGTGAACCTCATGAGGTTCAACAAGGCCAAGTGCAAAGTCCTTCGCTAGGGTCAAGGCAACCCCCAGCATCAACACAGGCAGCCCTGCCAACAAGGACTTGGGAATCCTGGTAGATGAAAAACTTAACATGAGCCAGCAAAAAAAAAGAAAAAGAAAACCTTGCAGCCCAGAAAGCCAACCATATCCTGGCTACATTAAGAGTGACCAGCAGGTTGACAGAGGTGATTCTGTCCCTCTACTCTGTTTTTAAAAGTTACTTCGGTTGATTCAGATTATTAAATGCATGCCAGGACAAAGGATGGACTAGGATACCTAGGAGCAAAGCCTGGATAGAAAAACACCTCCCTGCAGAGGTCAGAAACAGCAAGCTACTGCAGTGGCTTTACTGCCTACAGAGCCAGAGCATTAGGTTGCTCTTTTCTACCACAGTAAATTTGCTGCTCAAGGCTTTTTGCAGCCAAGTTCCCACTTCTGGTCACACTCAGCTAATCTGTTTTCATCCAGTATCTTCAGTGTGAGCTAAGGAGAGAGGATTAAAAAAACCCAAACAAAAACAAAAACTCCCTACTTTATTGTACTCCTCCCCTTTGCTGTTCTTTAGGCACTGAAGGAAATCTTTGTGAAAACAATGTTAGCACTATCTCATTATATTTCAGGTCCTACCACAAGAGCTGCCTTAGCCACAAAGCCTGCAAAAATACCATCAGCCATCAAGCTTTCTTTGTTCTGAAACTATTGGCTATCATGCCGACTTTGAGATTGTTTCCTTATGCTTTCCTTCCAGTCCTTCACACCTATTGTTCTATATTTGAAAAAGACCTATTGTTCTGTGCCTCTACCTAGTTACTATAAATAAAGCTTATTCATTTTTATAAACAACCATTAGATGGATTTGGGAAAGGAGAAAAACATTCAGGATCATTTCTTGAGTTACAGACTGCATATTTGTGCAACACCCATAGTATTTTTACTTTTAGCCTGAAGCATATTTGCCTCTTTAGTGAATTTCCTATTATGTAAAATGAGTGTGTTAGAACAGCACACGAGATATCATGATTTGTGAGGCAAAATGGATGTTGATTAAAAAGGTAAATTAAGTTTACATTAATTCTCTGCTAAAAACATCTATCTGTACGTGTACTTTTCATTCCTCTCACACTGAATATTCTACAAGAACAGATTGGTTATGGTGAAAGAAAGGAACTACAACAAGGAAAACAATTTAAGAGTGCACAAGAGGCAGATGCAGCTACATACAGACTTGCTAGTAAGCCTAGTTTTCAACTCAGGGACATTGTTCTCTTCCTCTCAGGAAATCCATTAATCTTTGGAAGACTTATGACACAGTACAGCTGTCATCTGATCAGCAACCACATTTACTTTGTGTGAAATACTCATAATTCGGTTGCCTGAGAATTCTCAAGTTCTTAAGAGAGCGCATGAAACACAGTGTCCCTAACCCCTCTCTCTACTGTATTTGCTATTGGAACCATGTAATTCCATTTACTTTGAGAAGGGCCATAGGGTTATTTTTAATAACACTTTTTTAAGTCAACTTGAAGTCCAAACATTCACGTACCACACAACAGTGTGTCACTACAGACTGACTTTTAGAAAAATGCAGGAGACTGAAGTCCTTTAGCCATAAAGCAAAATATATCAAATAATCTTCCAGAGATATCATTTTTCAGTACGAATGACTCTAAAACTCCCCATAATCATACAGAACGCAGCAACACAGTTCTCCAAGCAACATTTTCTTTGTGAGCAAGTGGTGATATTATCTCCTACTTTTTACCATTTCCAATTTGTTGTCACTTATACATTATGTTATACAAATGTTATACATTTACCATAGCTTTAAAAGACTTATGTTTATCTTAGTTTACTAGCTTTGAAAACCTATGGAAATACACTGTTAGGGTATGAAAAATAGAAAAATACAGTGTTTGCTTTCAGCATGCTTCCACAGTCTAGACACTGATTTCAAGTCAACAGTGTCATATCATAGATTCTACACCAGATTTCACTGACAATGGAGTATTTATTAATACTCAGTATTTGATTATTTTTTTCCTACTTAACATCAATTTTTAGGGGAAAAAAAAAAAAAAAATCCATATTCACAAGCATGTGGTCAGTTACTAGTCCTGAAACACACTGAAGGATTATGGCTGTGGACAGTGCAGAAAACAGAACTATGTTCTAGCTTCTCCTATGGAAGATAATATAAAGAATATAAATGATGTAAGAGCATAAAGTTTTATCTTTTTCACTGAAAAGTTATGTGTTCAAAACGAACAAGAATATAATATGGAATTAAATTGATACATATCTTGCAAAACAGAAGTGTTTCATGTCCAACTCTGAAAACACAATCCTTCTCTAAAAAAATAAAACTGCAAACTGACAGGACAGCATTTTCAGGTTAAGTTAACTAATTTTCTAAGAGTCTTCTCAATTTGGAATCTGTTTTCACACAAGTTTGTTTCAAACTTATCATCATTCTTACTCCTCAGAATTAGTTAGCTTTTACAGTCTTCCCATTCTGTAATCCAATGAGTTGCCCTCTATTTTTAGTTAGTTTCAACAGGTGACTTGTGCAAGCAACATTCAATTCAACTTTCCTTCTTCCAGGGACGCTGGTCATACTGACAGCATGACTAGTTGCAAGAAGACACATATAGGAGTTGACCTTATGAACAGTCTGCTGCACAGGGTAGACTCAGAAAGTGATCACTAAAGTAACATTCAACTTTTCAGACTACAGCTATCAAGCACAGACAGAAATTTTTCTTGGCCAAACATGAGCATGTAAAGCTCTAAAAATATCTAGATGATAACAAACATTTATTATACAGCAGACCAAGGACAGCAGATCTCGATCTCATGTTCCATCCTTCTTCCTCATCCCTATTCTTGCTTTACAGACTTATAAAAAAAAAAAAATATAATTTTATCATAATTGTAGGTCTTCAGAACAAAAAGGCCAGACAGAAAGTTCAACTAGAACCTCTGCATATGTCAACAGAAGTTTGCACACACCCCCACACCTACGTCACAAATGCCATAGTAGCCCTAGCAGAGGAAGCCAAGGCAAAAAGGTTCCATCAGGGGAGACCATTTCAAAAATAAACAATTTTAGTGGCAGCAGTAGCCTAATTACTTGGGGTTTTTTTCTACCCCAGCAACCACCACCATAACAACTGAACAAGAATTTGCATGGCTTCCCATCAAAATAACACCAAATCAAACTAAACTACAAGAGGAAGGAAGGAAAAGGCCAAAGTCTGGTTTGCTGTGGAGTCTGCAGATAGAAAAATGAGGGGGTAACAGAGATAGGAACACACAAGTAGAAATAGGGGCAGAAAAGTTAAACTGGCTATTAACTATCAGAATCACCGCCAAATACACCTCTAAGCTTAGATACCTGAAAAGAGACAACTTACACTCCTCAGTCTCATTAAGATCATTCCCTTGGTAGTCAGTAGAGAGGTAGTTTCAGAACACTAAAGTGGCTCTGCTCGTTGGGAACCTGCTTAAGATGACCTTGCCACTGGAAAGTCACCTAGTAATGAGCACACAGCATACTGTTCGAACTCTGATCCAACGCTGGCTGCCAGATGTTAGACTGAGGGCAGCACGCTATGAAAGGCAGTACATTCAGCATGCAGAAGTGAGACATTCCTCCAGGACAGAAGTGTCTGAGTCATCAAGGTTCTCAGATTTTACCTTGGTGTTAGTGATACAGCTGCCCTGCAGAAGCACTGTTCATGTTGTGAGTAACAGCCTGGGAGTGCAAGCACAGAAACTGGGAGATCCAAGACCCTGCCTTCTATCTCCCTGATGGCATTAAAATTCTTCAGAGAACATACTAATCACCAGGACTACAGAGGAGACTGACAAGACACGTAATTCATCCTTCAAATCATACCGGAGAACTGGGGTCCACCCTCAGCCCAGAACTGAAGAGTTATGACACCTAAGAGAATATGACTGACTTAGAAGTTTCATTATTCTCCCAAAGGAAGTCAAAAGTTCTGGGTTTTGCTAAAGTCATTTCTAATTTTCATGTTTTTTATAGTGTCCAGTGTACTGGACAAACATGGGATCAAAGCCAAAACAGTACTCTTCACTGTCTCAGGCAATCAGCATGGCAATTAGGTAAATCTGAAGAAGCAAAAAGTTAAGGCACTAAAGGAACTTACACACTTAACGCGTTTTACAATTGTTGAAGAATTTACTTTCTCAACTATTTTCTTGGACAGAAAGAATACCAGTTCACAGGTAATTCTCTTCAGGTGGGGAGGATCAGAATAAGAATGCATTCAGAAAGAAGGTATTACAGTGAGAAGGAGATATAATGGTTTCAGCCACTGGAAGTTTAAACTAAACGAGGAGTTCCTTTTGAAATATGAAAAATGTCTTAAATGCTTAGGCAGAACAACACAACAGATCTAGACAACAGCAGCATAAACCAACGTAACAACTATCTGCTGGAGAAGTGGAGTGCGAAGAAAAAGAAGATTTGAGCTACGAGAAGGAGTACAAACTACATTCTGCAGTCAGACTAGTAAACACAATCTGTGAGAAATGTCAACACCTCAGGATACATATACACAAGAATATGAGGTAACAAACACTCCATTCCTCATAACTAACTTTAAATATATTCCTCACTACTGTTCATCATCACGACCATTCAAAGACTACTGTTACAGGAGTACAGTATTTCCATTAGATGCCTAACTTCTATTAGTTGGCATCATAATTTCCTGTAATGAATACTCATAATTAATGGGTGCAATAAGAAAATAGCTAAAGTTGCCCAGAAACAGTTATCTGTACAAACTCCACATGTGACATTTATATAAGCTGTAGAAAGAAACCTTAGACCTCCTTCAAACAAAAGTCTATGCCACAGCAGCACAAAGCTACTATGGTAACGCCTGACTGCCAGGTCTAATCACATTTCATAAAACAATTCCAAAACGGATTTCAAAATCTGCTGCTTAATTACCATCTTCCCCACTGGGAGTGCAGGATTATTTCATAGCAATTCCTCACAATTAGAAAGCGCCACAGGTCTGCCGTGAACAAGATTTCACCCAGTTGTCTGTGCACAAGACTTCAGGTCACAACCATAAATACACCCAAAATGCAATGGGAGAGACCAGGGAAAGGAGCATAAGATAACAAGTTTTCATCTCAAACAGGATCCAGAAAATATTTTAAAATTACCATTACATTTACAAATTAAACAATTCCGCTTCTGAACTCTGAGATCATGAACATCTTCCTGCTGTCACCACTACAAATACTGGAAGTATTAATCATTACCTTTATTATTTGTAGCTGAACCCCTTCGTCTGTTTGCGGGCCTTGGAAGCAGCCACATATTGTCTCAATAATTCTATCAATTAATTTTTTGCCTGGAGTTGTACTGTCTGGAGCATTCCCTGTCAAGTGCCCATATGCTATAAGTTTCTGGAGGGAAGAAAAAAACCCCACATAAATAAGAGCTTAAAAAATAAGTCATTTTTTTGTTATAATAAAGAAATTCCCTAGATCGCTCTAACTTGCACAGATTGAAACAGTACATTTTACCCGTCTCATAAAACATCAAGGATTTTTTTAAATGTCCTCCAGATTTATTCAATTTTCACTCGGCAACTGCAATATGAAGTCTGTCAGCAAGCTTAACCTTAAAGCTTTTGTTCTTCAGTCAGCAATGTTTTAAAACAAACAGAATTCCAAAAAATAAGTCACATCACTCAAGTCTTCATATGTAGTTAGCACACAACTGTTTTTAACACCTGATAACCCAGCTGCAAATGCTTTCCATTTAAGTTAATTGCTAGTCTTCTGGTTTTGAATATTCTATTATATCTTTCTCTAAGTCTTCAATACTTTGAAATGGAATTTATTACAAAATTAACAAAATCCTCTTCCAAACACTTTAGGCATGAGAGCATTTGTAAATCTCCATGAACCTCCTACTTAAAAATACAGAGTAGCAATGGATCATAGCGCAATACCATGCCAGCCCTTCATGTGCCTGTGAATGTAGATTTATTGAGTTCACTGTTGGGCTACTCAGGAGAAGCAAATGGCCAAATTCCCTGCTGCAGAATTTGTTCTGAAAACATTACAAGAGCCTCTGACATTTGAGAGGCTTGACATCTCAAACTGCAAATATTTTACAGCAATTGTAAACAACATAACATTAATTTGATAATGCTATGCTTGCTGTTAGTTTAACACATAAGCACAAGAAAATAGGTAGCTTTACACTAATACAATAAAACTGATTCAAGCATGTAACTGTGGTAACACATATATACACAAATAAACATATGAATGACTACATAATAAGACATGCATTGACCCTTTGTGAGAAACATATTCAAATTGGCTGTGTGTTTAATAAAGTAAAATAATAGAAAACCAATGACATTACGCTACATAAAACTGTACTTCCCCTCCAAACCAACAGAATTTTATAGTTGACAGTTAAAGCTGATCTTCATACAGACCTGTAAACAATCTAGAGATGTACTGACAATCCTGGGGCACTTCGACTGGCATGCCAATTCAAATGGTAGAAAGTACTTGTCTGCTTCAATGAAGCTTGTCTTTGATTTCACAGGTGGAAGAGTGCTTGAACCAGGCTTTGCTTCTCCATGAGGGGGGCTAAACAGAATGACTGTATTAGAATGCTGTAAGCAATCACACAAATAGTTACCACCACAATGTTTATGAATGAGATAAAATACCAAGAAAATTAACATTAGGAAAGAGTAACTTCTATGAAGTTAACACAACAGTAGTATGGTTGTATAAACATTCTTAAATATTCCTTATAGCTTTTATATTTCATCTGCTCCTTTGTGGATCTGGCAAATTGTCCCATTTGGCACACTAAGTGGATATTCAGTGTCCCTCCTGTTTGAAAGGCATAAAAGACTTGTTTCCTTTGAAAACAGGAAGACTCTCCTTACTTGGTTGATGAAGGCAAGAAGGGAATAAGGGAAATCTATTCAGTATAATTTCCACATTAAATAATAACTCTGACAGAAGTCTCATCTGTTACTACTAGAACAGGTAAAAATTCAAGCTGCCAAAAATTTTAACTACTCTGAAAGGTAAGAACTACCCAACTACTGTATTATGATACGAGTTGGTTCAGTACTTAGAAAAAGTACATCTATTTTGGAGATTAAATCATATCTGAACTTCAATCTTATGCATACTCAGGAAAAAGCAAACCAACCAACCCACCAAGGAAGAAAAAATTGCAAACTCTGCTCTAATCTGTGCTTCATATGACACCAATGAATTGAAGAGTTCAGTGCTTATCAATGCATCTCACTTGGGCAATATATCTGAAATGACTAACTACAAAATCTGAGAAAATTGTAAGCTGTTGAAGTCTTTTTGCTTACAGCACCTTTAGAAACAGCATGCTCATCAGTACTCAGCTAAAAGGAACAATTAAGAATAGGCAATTTTTCACTAACTTGTGTGCATCAATACAGTCCGCCTTTGACTCAAAGCAAAAAGTTCAGATTTGTCATTCCACAGAATAGCTCATCACCTTTATATAAAGCATTCCTGACCTTTTTTTGTGCACGCATATGAATCTTTACAAAAAAAGTAAACTACACTGTCTTATGCAGACTTGATAAGTGGTATTAAAAAAGACCCAAACCCCTAAAACTCCTCCCAAAGGAGGAGAGTAGCTTCATATTCTGTAGACAAAGACTATAAAATTCTTGCAGTAATTCAAATACATTTTTACAGAACAAGTAATTTCAAATCCAGGCCTTATGCATTTGCTGCAAATTAAATCAGATGCTTCAAGGAATGCAGAGGATAGCAAATACACATTTTTCATGTTGCTGAAGAATGAATGCAGTCCCACGCATCAAGGAAAGAGCCTTAAACTAACCAGTATGATAAATTATTAATTTCAGCTTTTCAAGGAGCAAGCTGGATTGTCCTTGAGAAGATGTCTGGAACCACATTCAAACAGCACTCCTTGTTTAGGCTGCTTAAAGAGGGCAGCTAAATTCTAAGTCTTAACAGTAAATAATTATTACTAAAATTCTACTTTCTACTAAATAACTTCTCTTTTGAAGGTTTAAGGGCTTATTCCTATGTAATTTTTTTCCCTGAAGCAGGGCAGAGGTTTGTTTTCCTGTTGGATGCACAAATTTATTTATTGCACAATACTGTTTTGCTGGAAACAGAGCTCTTTTGGACAAAACCCAAATCAGATAAGTTGCAGAGGAAGTACATGACTCTTCTACGCTCTTAAATCCTACAAAAGCTTTTCTCTGAGGAATCTATCTCTTGCCCATGTCTTATGACAAGACTGTTGTCATCTAGTGATTATGTGTACTGACACCATTAAAATTAGGTTAAAAGAGCACTCTGGAAATACAACCAGGATTTTTCAGAAACAACAACCATGCCATGAAGAGATTCCAAAAATGAAGAAACTGTATCTACTGCAGAAGCCTGAAGCTTCTCTTAACTGAAAGCTATTTAAAAATGCACAAAATAATAAATACAGAAGATAATGCTCTATTTGTCTCTGGAAAGGTAACTTGGGAAGATCATCACCTTGCTGATGATGGATGCGAAGGGGATAGCAGGGACAGGGGAGAGAGAAAGCCAAAAGGTCTTTCCTTCTTAATGTCAGTGAAGAAATTACTTCAGCTAGTTTTTTTCCAGCAGACTGTGCAACCAGAAACTGTCCCCAGCAAAACGTCTTCCGCCAAAGGATCTGCCAACCATAAGAATTATGAAATATGCTGATGTTTACCTATCAGCCATAGAAACAGACTAAGGTATGTATTAAGCAATTAATTTTAAAAATTGTTTTGGCAGCATTTCCTGTGTGACTGTTATATAAATCAGCCTGTTCTTTTCTATTCCATTCCCCTCCATCCCATTACTAGAAACCAGTTCTGTTTAAAAAACAAACAACAAAACAAAAGAAGGAGTTTTCCATGTAAATGTTCTGACAGGTGGAAACGATGTATTTTTCACTGCATTCCAGACTAAACATGAGATCACTTTCCTTGAACCAGAAAAACCTCAAAGAATTATCTTTAGAAGTCCTTTGTTAGGATATTCAAATCTCAATTACAGAAACATAGCTGAAAATAATTCGATAAACTAAAAGGTTTCTCTTTTCTCAGGCCTAGAAAAACAGTATTTTCTACTGCATCTAAAAATTTGACTCTACAATAAGAATAGAGCAAATCCATTTACAGTTTCCAAGTCCAGCAGTGCCTTCATAGCAGCAAAAGGCCACAGTCAAAATAAAGATAGCACTTAAGAAATCAAAATGTTTTGAAAAAGGACATACGTAAGGCACACACATTATACCCCAAAAAACCACAACTTTAGATATTAATAAGTCAGAATTTAAGCACCAAAATTTCATAAATGAATGAACCATACTTGTAGAAATCATTATACATCAGTGCTGTCATTATATGCTATTTAACCATAGGATCAGGTATTACTTTCCCTTATGCAATGTGCAGAACAAATATCCCTCACTAAATATTTAACATTAAGCATTTTTTTTTCTTCTCATGCTTCATAATGTGGACTTCTGCTTTATTTATAATACTCAAAGTAAAACCTATTATAAAAGCACATTACTTTCTGCCTGAGACTGTTTTGTGGTGCTTAGTGCAACACTTTCTGAACACTACACAAATATTACATTTAATTTTACAACCTTACTATGAGCTGACAATATTGACTTTATTTTGATTGGCGAAACTGAAGCACAGTGATTCAGTCTGATGCATCCACAAATCTGATAAGCTGCAAGACTAAATTTTTAAGCACATTTGATTATTAAATTGCCCTTTATACCTTTCAAAACAAAATGCCCACTGGCTTCCTTTCTAGCTACAAGTGCTCATATTTTCCAAACCAAAACTTGTAGATTTCAGCTCAAAATACCCAGGATATGAGCAGAAACCATTAGTGGCCTATTTTGATAGCTGTGGTTTAAATGATTTGGCTAAACCAGAAACTCAGTTACAGGTCCCCAGGCAGCACTCATCTGCCTAAGCTGCAAGAACACTTTCATCATCAGTTTCACCCACTGATCCAATTCTTTCAGTAAGTGGTACAAGCAATCTTTACCACACAGCCTTGACTCATGGTTAGTAACATAAACTGAATGAAGATGATCCTGTGGAACATGTAATTAAACACTAATAATGGGTTCCACAGTTTACCAATACCTAAAAAAACCCCAGTACTCGATGACAGCAGCAGAGTGTTGAATAGCAATTTTGGCTTCTTCGTTTTTACAGCATTTGCCTCCAGAAATCTACATCTATTCCCTAACAAGGTCTTTTCCAGACACTGTATTTTCAAATTCCACTTGGTTCTCTACCCATTCCCACTTCCTCACCCCAGCCTCCTCCCCTCACTCACTCACAGTTCAAGTTTTTTATTTCCAGTCCAGGTTCTTCCCTCTCCTCTGAATCTACTTCAACAGCTCAGGCCCCTCCACTAATACTTTCCTCTTGTGCCACCTACAAAGACCTTTTCTAACCCTGATCCCCATCCTTACCCTCTCTGGTCAGACAGTATCAGCCCGCTCTAAGTTACCTTCGGCCTCTAGTCTCAGACCCTGTGCCTTGCACCATAACAGACAGTCACAGAAGCAGTATTCTTATTTCCAGATACCACCAACTTTACAGAACATACTGAAAATGCTTTTCAGAGAGAGCCCATACTCCCAATGCAGAATAAGTATGGTACACATTTTAGGAAGTTAAAAGCACTATCACTCAATAAGATGAACTATCACATACCTTTGCTTTTCTGTTTCAGCCTTTATTTCCTCTGTAAAATGAAACAAAGGCATAGTTATGGAAATGGTATCATAACCACAAATATAAAAATAAGTAACTAAAAATGATTGGGAAACAAAACTATTTAGGCAAACATTTGAAACCAGGATTAGTTTAAAACACAAAATACATGTTTATAAGCAATTTCATAAGAGCTTCTACTCTTCATCTGCACTGGTTACAAGCCATTATCAAAATTTCTTTACAAACCTTAATATTCAAAACTTAATACTTAATTCGAATCCAGCCATGTCAGCTAAATACCACATCCCTAGAATGCTTTTGCCAAGACACTGACAAGCTTATGTATGCAGAAATAATGAGGAAAATGCAAATATTATTAAAGCTACTCATCTACCCATAAAGGATATACTGCAGGTTAAATGCGGGTTACACAGAGAAACAATAAAGACACCACCTTTGCCAATTCTTACATGAAACCTTGATGACTAATTATCATTTCTGGCTTTCAACAGAGACAGATACCAAAAGGCAATGACTAGAGCAAAGGAAAAAGAAGTCTGCAGCACCTCTCTTTCCTAGTTTAATGCTATTAACAATACAATAAGTAATTTTTAATAATACATTTTAAAAGTAATTTTCAATTACAGAAGCTAATTTTAGGAAATTTCAGGAGTATTTTTTGTCTGTATTTTCCAGTTATTTCACACACTTAAATCATAGGAGATCCCATAAAGACTAGGACTTCCAATATTGTAGGAATACATTCTTGAAGTCAAATATACAAATCAAGTATGAGTATATGTGTATATATATGTTTAAAGAAATCTCAGAAAACCTATTCTATCATGAAGTCCTGCTCAAACATGCAAACCCACCATCAACTAAAAGCAACGCTTCAAACGTTTTTTGTGCATAAGCTTTAAACTAGTGGCATGAACTAATCCAAGAAACAGCTAGTCCAGAAGTGGTTCAAACCGGTGTTATGCAGGACTACACAAAACATAAAAATAATTCAGTATTTCACATATTCAGTATTTCTCAGTGAGTAACAATAACAACAAGTCTTGTAGTCAGTAATGTTTTGGGAAAGTATGCTTAAATCCTGTCAGGTTATGGTCTTTGATCCATTTAGTTGCTAGAAGACAAATTCCCGACGACAAAGAAGGGAGAAAAAAATCTCTCTTCCTCCCTTCCGGCATCTTCTTACTTTTCATTATTTTACCTCCCACCTTAGCATTCACACCCAGGAACTGCTCTTAAGCCTGTCCAACAAACAATATTACCAACCAGTTGAACTACCAAATGGCTTCCGAGTTCCAAATTTCCAACTACAACAACAAAACCGAACAGATTTTTTCCTAATACCCAACTATTTTGAACACAGAATGAAAACACAGTAGACTACAGCAGCTAAGGGAATCCTAATGCTCTGCTTAGATAGCAATACCATTAATAACATCAACGAAATATTTATAAATTTTGCTTGTAAAATGACACAAGGTATTAGAGTAGTGTCATTAAAAAGGTGGGGGGGCAGAACTAAGCACGAAAGTAGAAATCATGTCTTACAGAACTTGAATTAATTTGAGTGACAAACTCCTTTAAATCCTTTCTTTATAGTTCTTTAAAACGATTAATACACGAATTTAGAAAACACTTATGCAATCTGAACTTAAGTAATGCTAAAAAACATTTGTACTGTTTTATATTTAAATTATTCAAGATTATAACCCATTTTATGGTATTTAAAAGGAAGAAAGATAATTTAATTCAAGAAAAAGCAATGAGTATCAACATAAATTTCATTTTATGATTTTATCGTATTTTAATAACCTGAAACAAACACAACAGTTTACCAGTTTTACTTAGGATCACTTAGATACAGGAGTAAACTACTCTACTGACAACAAAGATTTGTGCATTTACAAGTTATTTTATACTTTGGCTAGGAAAGAAAATCACCATAACAAACAATCTAGGAAAACAATAACTTCAGACTATTGCTGTAAGTAAAACAACACAATGCAAAGCTCACTTCATGTCCAATTCTGGCTGCACTTCTCAGGCTGCACCATGCCACTGGAACGCTATCCTCCTGAGACTCACCACTCCCCCCCTAGGGAAGGTACAAATTATAGTGGAACTTGTTCATTTTTCAGAATAGAAAGAGCTTTGAATATTGAATTAATATGAAAATTGCTCAAGGAAGTACAAGTAAGCCAGTTCTCAGCTCCTCACCCTCTCCATTTCCCCATGAACAGTATTTTTCCAGTAAGACAGCACATGTCCGAAGCACAAATACTCTTCCGGCACTACTTAAAGCAGATGGGACAGCAGGTGAGTGTTCAGACAACTCATGCAAGTCAGCTTTACAGGTTCCAAAACAGTGGTTACACTGTATGCTTAAGCGCATTTATTGAGCTGAAAACACTGCATGAACAAAGACAAGTCCCTGGCAAACAGACAAACACAAAATAACATTCAGGGAAAGAAAGATCAAAACCAGCAGTTCCACTTCATGCTAACTCTTTTTATTCCTGAACTAAAAGAATGTATCAAACGCAGCCAGCTGTCATCTTGATGCTACTTCAGATTATCTCTGAACTTATTCTCTGTTTTGTAAACTACACTAGTACCTGCAAAGACTACCAAAATAAAAGTAAAAAAAAAAAAATAACTCCAAATCAGAGCTGCTTAAAGCAGTGATACTTATGCTACTGATATTCTAACAAATTACGACTATTCTTTCTTAAAATACTGTTAATAGTGTCTTCAGAATAGAGCACAACAATTCATATCAGAAAATGGAAATTTCTGTAATTGAAAGAAGTATACTACGATTACAAGGAAAAAGCTTATGCAGGTGTCGATCTAATTAAATGTTACTACCATTTCAAGCAGCACTGCATCAGCTTATAAACGCTAAAGCACAGATTTTACAACCTTTGTTAAATAAAAAGACGTTCTTAGAGTGGCCAAAATCAGTTATTTTAGAAGACTAAAACATTTTAAATGGCAGATAAGCACATGATACAATACAATTGCTATGAATGAGGTAGACAGCAGGCTTAAAGTTTACTTTTACCCCTGAGAATAGAGAAAATCTAATTTTCTTCACCGTCTGATTGCTCCCCCTGTTCTCCATGCCGGAACACAACTCAATCACAGTACAATTTCATGGTTGTGCAACAACCACGTTCAGTAGGAAGCATACAAAAAAATTCAAGCAGTGTTACCAGCAGAAAACCAGATTATAATAAAGGTAACCAACAATTCTCACAGCAGATAAATAATCTGTTAAAGACAGATGAACCAGAACACTGATTGATACATTCCTTCACATGTGAAAAAGTAATCCCTGCAAAACTGAAGATTAGCTGGAAAAGAGAGATGAAGCCAGGCTTAAAAACATAGGCTGCTTCACTGTTTTGCTCTCTCTCTCCCTCCGAAACACACAACCAAAATCCCAAAGGAGAGGATCCCAGAGCTGGAAAAGCATCATCTCACAATCTCTATTCATTCTGGGAAGGGGGAGTAAGAAGATGTATGATGCTGGAACAGGGGAAGACGACTGTAGAAAACTAAAGCTCCCAGTCTCCCTCTGTATTATTTGCCATGTCTATGTATTATCTGTCATTACTATGCCAAATACCTCAGATTATTCTATGGCACTGAAAGCATATGTCCTAAAATGGAACTAACTGGGGTATGTTTAGTACTCTAGAATAAAATTCACACGCAGCTCCAGCAGAAGACCTCTTCATAGAGCTCTATCACAGAATTAGTGGAAACATGTGGCTTTTGCACACAGAAGATGGAGCTGATCAAGGAGATACATTATTTTGCAGTTTTACAACGGTACGCATCAACTGTTTCACAGAGCAGGCAAAATAAGTCATGTACATAAGTTTCAACATAATTTTCCATTTCATCTACACTTGCACAGACCATCATAATTTCAAAGAAATTTCTGAAAATGTCTATGATCGCTGATATACAGGTGTGCTGCTTTTGGCTGTGACAGAGTTAATTTCTTTATGGCAGCTTGTAAAGTGCTGCGTTTTAGATTTGAGCCAAAACCAGTGTTGATCGCATAGAGACGCTTTAGTTACTCCTGAGTAGTGCTTACACACAGCCAAGGCCTTTTCTGCTTCTCACAGCACTGCACCAGAGTAGGCTTGGGATGCACAAGGAGCTGGGAGGGGACACAGCCGGGACAACTGACCCCACCTGACCACAGGTATATTCTAGACCATGTGGTGTCACGCTCAGCAATAAAAACTTGTGAGGGAGTCTGCCTGCCACTGCTTGGGGACTGCTTGGGCATCAGCCACCTGGTGGTAAGCTATTACTGCTTTTTTGCATCACTCATGTTTCTGGGTTTTATTTTTCTTTGTTGTGTCAGGCCTCCCGCTCCCCCTCCCTTTTTTTTTTTCCTTACTAACCTTTCTTTACCTCAACCCAAACTTTTTGAACTTTTACCCTCCAATTCTCTCCTAGATACCAGCTGTGAGCAGCTGCATGGGGCTTAGGTGCCGGCTGAAGGTATGGAGTTAAACCACCACAACAGGTTTCAGTAATGTCATTCTCACCTCTCCAACTTTAATTCCCTGCTTCAGCACATCCTTTGAACATTTTTTCTTACCCTCTTCAGAGTCCTTACAGTTTCTAGTATGAAAAAACCAAACTAGTTTCCAGTTTTCTTTCTGTCCCTTTAACATCTTACAAGCAGCTAATCTCATTTGTACCTATAAAATTAACAAATCTCTCTGTAATGGCAGTGATTTACACCTAATAAGCAAGGTCAAAATGGGCCAAGTAGGTCAAGCAGGTGCTGTGGGCAATACTGTCTTAACTGGCCCATAATGCTGATCAAACTCTAATTTATAATCAGTTCACTGTTTAACCCCACTAATCTGATTCTAAGGATGATTTAAACCTTAACTACACTGAAGGTTATCTCTAATTCCCATTTGAAATTTGTTTATGACTGGCTTATTCCCTTGGTTCCTAACCCAGCATTCCCCTACATCTGAAACAGATCCTCTTCTCCAGGAGAGTATTATCTTTAGATAATACTTCCTTCTGCTTACCTACAGTTACACTTTGGCAGAAGTCAAGGATAACTTTCTCATCAAGTAAGGGTGTAACGAAACGGTTACCTTCAGAAATGGTTTACAGAGCTAAGTTCTATGGTACCAGCTCAGCATCAAGTTGTGCAATTACAACGAAAAGAGTTCTTCTGGAACTTGCCTTGAGAAAAGGGCAAAATACTTACCATAAAATGGAAAAATACTTCAGAGGTTCATCACAAAGTATGGTGCTAGGAAAACCCTACACATTTAAAAGCATTTAATACATATCTCACATTGTACTTTTTCCATTCTTGTATCAGGACTGTAGTAAAAAACAAGAGCATATTACATTCCCAAATACTGTATTCCAAACATTGCCTGCCAAAAAAGCACATGAGTAACTCTCAGTTGTCCAAGGCTCTGCACACCTAAAGACTATTATAAACATCAGAACTAAAGTTTATTTACCTAACTGAAAGTAAATCTATCAGAACAGAAAACATACTGAATTTTCACTGGGGGTAAAAAAATCCAAAAAAAAAAAAAAAAAAAAAAAGAAGAATTACATCCAAAATAGAAAGCCTGTTCCTCTGCTCACTGGGGGAGAGGCAGAAGCAGCTACTCTTTCACTGAGTACTGCAAAACAGTTTGTATTTTCCAGCTCTTCTTAACGCCAAAAATGAATGCAGATGACTAAAAATCATACTGGTATTACAACTTTAAAAAATAAAAAAGGAGGGAATTATTAACTCAAGAGAGTAAGCAGTGGCATTTTAAAGAATTGTAACCATCCTGGTTCGAACCAGCCAAAGCAGCACAGGCTGCAATACTCCAGGGAAACAAATCAATGTTCAGAGCTCACATTATTTATACCATAGAAGACTACTGTGAGAAGGAAGCAATTTGGATTCAATTATTTCAAGTCAAAGCAGGTGGATGAGATCCAAGGAACACACAGTGAAGAGGAATTTAAGCTGTATTAGGGACTGTAGTGATAGAACAAGGGGTAATGGGCTGAAACTTAAACAGGGGAAATTTAGGTTAGATATAAGGAAGAAGTTCTTTACTGTAAGGGTGGTGAGGCACTGGAATGGGTCGCCCAGGGAAGTTGTGAATGTTCCATCCCTGGTGGTGTTCAAGGCCAGGTTGGACAGAGCCTTGGGTGACATGGTTTAGTGTGAGGTGTCCTTGCCCACGGCAGTGGGGTTGGAACTAGATGATCTTAAAGTCCTTTACAACCCTAACTGTTCTATGATTCTATACTAAATAAAGTGAAATCCTATTAGAACACTAAAGGCTTTGCTTGAATTGACTTGGCTTGCTTCCTTCCATCCAGGCATTCCAGTGACTGTCTCTAATATCATACAAAAAAATTAATTTAATTTGGAATTAAAATAACACCAAAATTTTCATCATCTACAATACTGAAACTGTCCTCCTCCATGTCAAGGTATGTGAACCTAGCAGTCCAAAGGTACTTGTCAATTTAAACCTGTAAGATAAAGTTAGTGGTACTTTAAATAATATAAAACTAAAACCTCAGTATTTATTTGAAAAGAACTTTAAGTATATTCCCAACTATGTAATCAGATCATTATATATATGGTGATAATTAAAAAAAAATTACCAAGTTTGAACTCACAGTAGTAAAACCATATAAACATGATGGGAATAAAACCAAGTCCCCAGAACAATCTCTCCTTCAGAGAGATAAAATTACAAGCAGATCATACTAAGTCTCCAGCCAAAAGGTGTTATGAGTATATATTTCTAAATAGATACCCCAAACTTTTCTTTTCTTGGTATCTGATACCCGCTAGCTTCAAGCTGTGTCAAAACCAAAAGAAGTCTCTTGCGTATTCAACTAAAATAAGGAAGTACTAAAACCCGAGAGCCAGTAACAGACTTCAGAAAAAAGCTAAAATAATTAGGTCTAAGGAATCTAAATACTAGAACTGGAGAAACATGCAGCCATCTTCAACTCAAGCTCCACTGCATTCAGACAATGATGATCCAGAGATTGTTCTTGTGGGCAACTTCTGCCAAGTTGATACATCTAAGAAAAAACAGCAAGTTTGTGGAAAAATACATGCTGCAAATTTGGCACTTGCTCGTACCTAAACACTATTCCTAACATCTAAACACCTTACAGGTCTTCTGCAAAGCTAAGGATTTGCTAAGAGACAAGTTATGTCAAGCGCACAACACTGCATAGACAGTTTCTCCATGCTTCCAGCTGACCACTCTTCTCAATCTCACAGAGCCTGTACCTCACCACTTCTAAACTCTAAACTACTCCAGTTTCATTATGTTTTCTTGTGCTGAAAATGTATGAGGAAGAGTAACCACCAAACTCAGATTATGGTATTTTCCTCTCCCATTTTAACTGTAGCACTGTAATTAACTTTCAGTAACTTTTAATACACCTATCTTCAACATTAATCTATATCAGTGTATGTAAATGGCAAACAGACATAAACCAAAAGCTTCATCAGAAGTCTCAGTGGGATCTCAAATTATCATAGAATAATTAAACAGATTAGTGCAATGCTGTTTGTTATTCCCCTGAACTACCAAATCAGGCTGACTTGCCTAAAACTGGTAATAAGCGTATGTGAATTCATTAATAGGAAGCTACTACTGAAATTATAATTACTTTAGGTGGCCTGCAGAAGAAACCACTCACTATGAAAGCTGAAACTGTCCCTTAAATGGAGTTCTCAAGATGCATATCGCAGCACTGTGTCTTCTTGTAAATCCTATGAACAGCTCTCTCCATCATGCCTTCTAGGATGCAAAGAGATCTCTCTTCCCTCAAATCCTCCTGAACACAGAGATATAAAAGATGGACAAAAAAAAAAAGTCCTATTTGTGGGCAGCCAAGAAGAGGCCAATAGCAGCACTGGGCTTTCAGGTTTTGTTCTGTTTTAATTGAGGAAGCTGACCTAAAGAGAGATGGGATCGCAAGAAATAAAGACCCAAGTGCAAGCATATACAGCAAAGCATGAATTTTACCTGTGTACATTCTCTCCATTGTAGGATACCATGAGTATTTCTTTCCTCTCGAAATTTTTAAGCCCAGACTTTACCATAAAACCCTCACTTACAGTTTATTTTACACACCTGTTTATATGACTGCTGTTATTCTCTGGGGTCAATTAACCTTTTATTCTACTCAGTTTCCTCTATCTGCAAGATTACAGTTCATGCAGCTATGATACATGAATGGAAAAGAGCAAGGCTCTGAGCAGATTTAAGAAAGTCACTGCTGTGGTCTTTGTGTAACATTTACATAATTGTAAATAATTCTTGTACAGACAAACAAAACAACCTTAAGAGTATTTTTGAACACTCCCACTTGCTTTCCATTCCAATGTATTAAGCTGCTGCAACTTCATGTTTACAGGTATTGAAGGAGTAACTGAGGAAGCACAGATTAATTACACTATTTAAGAAGCAGTGTTCCAAACAAACAGCAGTTATATTTTGAGTCTGACAACTCTTGATGAAATCGTGTAGATCCTCCTTGTTGTGCTCTACAAAATTCCGAAACCCTCTAACCAACTGAAATATCAACTCATATCTCACTATCTTAGAAAAACAGAGAAATAAGCTTTGACGCATGTACAGGATTATTTATGTGTACATACACACAAAGTAAAAAAAAAACCAAACAAAACCAAAAGCCACAAACCAAACTTTGCTCAGATGAGGTGCTCTAACTGTAGATGACACTAATCTTCTGAAGAGAATGGTAATATAAGAAAGAAACACTCTAAGTTGTTACTTCCTATACCATATTTTCTGATATCTTACAGGTTTGCAACAAATCCTATTGGAGTATTTCTCTATTTTTATATCTGCGATTCAAAAGCCAGTATGTCTGACAGTCCTTATTAGGCTTTTTATCTGTGACGCAATCTTCTAATTTAATTTTCTTTTTAGACAGTCAAGCACGCAGAGCTACAGCCTCTCCCCACCCCTGCTTATGATGCAATATCATTTGGGAATATGCAACTCTGGAATAAATTCAAAAACTTGAATGCACAACCTGTCTCCACTGAGCCAGCCTTGCTACCTGCTCCTTCTGCTCATTAGGTATGACATTTTCAAACACAGAATCCCTGGCAAATCTACTAAAAAGAAGAGCACAGTGGCCTCATTCTGCTTAAGCTTAATTCAGAATCATTCAATCCAATGGGATTTTATGACAAGATTTTCTGCAATAATCTACTTGCTAGACCAAGTTGAGACTACTGTCAAGTTGCTTCACTGAGTACTTGGGGAAAAAGAGGAGGCGTGACACACATACAGGTCACATATTGCCAAAGATAACTTAATTGTAGTCATTATTAGTAGCATTTATATTCAAACGTGTCTGTAAAGCTCATTTTCTGCAGCAGTAAATCCTTCTACCTCCCATCAATATTAAATGAGTCTCCATCCTTTACTAAATCTACTGCAAAATCCCAGCAGTATCCAAATCTGTGGCTTCACCCCTTTAAATAATTTTTTTATACTCAAAGAACAGAAATAAACTTTTTGTTTACCTCTTTAAACACAGAGGTTAAACACAAGAGGTTAAGCTTCTTAAACAAGAAGAGAATAGCCATTCACATTTATTTTAATCTAGCAGGGTTGTTCCAGGCTTTTTTATACCTCATCCCACTATCCCCAAATATTAGTTTCACACTTAAGGGCTCATGGCACAAGTTGCTGAAAAGGTCTATTAACATACAAGCAATTTGGTTGCTTACCAAGTATATAGTCATCTAATCAGTTACAGGAAGGATCTTGCATGGAGCTACAGTTTTCCAACATGCTTTAATCCAATCCAACTGAGGGCGATCATCAAAAAAGGTGGTTCATCCTATTCCACATCACGTTGTGCTTATTTGCACACTCCTTACACAATCACTGCCAAGGCACAAAGTTTAAATAGCTTGATAATTTAAGTTTTCATTGGGTCAGTGAGCTATTTCAACTCAATGTAGAGCTGGATGATCACGAGTTGCCACACCTCATGTATCACATGTTTCACAAAGAAAGAGCTACAACAGAACAGCCCATTGCAGTGGATGCCCACAGCTGCAATGAACTAAATACACTGCAAAACCATATGAAGTTTGCCCGCTATTTTTCATCAGCATTAGTATTTTTTTGTAATGAAGACAGTTTTGCAAGGACAGTAATGTTTATTTATTACGTAAGAGGGGGGAAGCCTGCAGCTGTATATTCCTCTTCATACTCACAATGTGTATAGTGTTTTCTGACCCTTCTTTCTCACATCCTATGTGAAAATTCCTTTAAGTTGTATAAATCCTGGCTCTAGAGGCTACAATCCCAGCATATAAACACAGCAACAGCTATCCAAATAGAGAAGCAGGTAGCAAAAAACATCATAAACAGCATAAACTAAGTTCAGTTGGATATTTTTATTAGGGTTTTTTTGTAATTTTTTTGCTGCTTAAAAGCAGCATATATACCCTAGACAGATAAGCCAACTACTACTAGAACAAAGAAAGATTATTCAGGAAGAAAAATCTTAGAATGTAGTTCAATGTGTAAAACGGTGCAAACGTTTTTGCTACTTAACATCCCTTTCCTCCTGACTGCATCATCATTTCTCCGTATTAACGTCACTACAACTGTCTGTGCATGCCTGCTATAAAATTACAGAGGGACCTTACAAGCTGATGTGTAACACTGCATTAAGAAACTAAATGTTCACTTTTGTTACAAAATATGGATCAGTTCCTTAACTTGCTTTTACCATGTGGCTAAGGGTATGATGGGTAACAAAACAATGATTTAGCCGGTATTATTGCTACTGCTGGGGATATATGGGGCTTTAACTATAACAGACTCGGATCACAGGAAGAATAGAAAGATAAATTCAATACGGAAACATCGGAATGTGTGTCAAGTGAGGCAATTTCTTTCTCTACTAAATATGAGAGGACAAAACACTGCAGAGAAACAACCAAATCAAGACAGACCCCCCAGAAGAGTTTGATCAAAGGATATACTACAATTATTCAGGTCAGAATAACTGTAATTTACAGAAAAAGCAATTTTAGGAACTGAGTGCAATGGTATACAGTATACGAAAAGGTTCTTACCAGCTGTCTCTCAAAAAAATACCAACATGCTGGACTAAGAAAAGCATTCTGCAAGTCTTTGGAGACTAAAAAAAAAAAAAAAAAAGGCAGCTTCTCTGCCTCCGTAATTGATTTTTCTAATATTCTTGCCAAGAATCATATCTGTCATCTAAGTAACCCATAGCAAGGTAAAAGAAACTAGTCACCAATTTAAATTCCATAAAATAGGGATTACAATCAGTGTAATTCTTTACAGAAGTGAGACTTCTTCATCATTACAAAGTGTGTGTGTGAAGTTCCTGGAAGAACCTGTAACTCCACTAGAAAAGTTAGGAATCTACTCACTAACTTAAGTTTAAGGAAGGAGGGGGGAAGGTAAGCCTTGCAGGACAACAGAATTTAATGGTCTGAAATAATATGCAACTCCTCTTGTTTCACTAAAATAGCTTGTACAAGACAACGGGACTTCCCAGCACCACCACCTCTCGCTTACCTGATTCAACTGATGATATGTATTAGTGTCTCAGCATATTCAAAGAGAAACTAGAGTGAAAAATCAGACAGAAATTTCCAACAGCGTTCCTCTTTTATCAATTTTCTCAACTATTCACTAGTTCATTTGAATGAGTATTTGCTAGAGTCAGCAGAACCATAGCTTGTACTGTGTGTAAGAACAGGACTGCAGAGGCTCTGTGAGCATGGTGGGTTTATGCTTCCTCAAAGCCACAAGGAAGCCAGTAGCTCTGTTGTTTAAGATTGTGAAATATGTTTGCCTAGTTCTACAGATGATGAGTCAGCGGTAACTCTTAATTTGCCACAGCAGATTGATATATATCTGAAATTTAGAGATGTCAAAATGTTGCAGCCTCAGTTCTTCTGCTGCAACCTTTAAGAAATTAATTTGGATCTAAGTCTTCGTATTTTTCCCTTTGAGTACTGAATATAGTTATTTTG
This sequence comes from Psittacula echo, assembly GCF_963264785.1. NCBI lineage: Eukaryota > Metazoa > Chordata > Aves > Psittaciformes > Psittacidae > Psittacula > Psittacula echo. The sequence goes on from NC_137737.1 coordinate 125,318,980, forward strand.
CATTCATAGTAGAAACTAGAAATTTGAGACTCAATTTTAGGTATACGTGCACTCATATATATAAACACAAACACGTGTACACACAGAATCTCCATATATAATGTGATTTTTACTCCCTAGATCTAACCTGTAACTTGAAGAGGAAGTTCTAACTAAGCAGGAAACACCACAAGTATTTAACCAATAGTCTGAACCAGTACATAGGTCATGACTGAAACTACAGTTGGAATATTAATACATTTCCAGTCTCTACCGTTGTTTCAGATGTCTTGATAAACTTCTTTTGAAAAGCTACTCCCTATCCACTCAAACACAACATAGACTCTTTTATTTTGAAAAGTTAAAATTTAAACTCATGAATACAGGCAAATAAAATAATTATGTAAGCTATTTCTGGCAATAGCTATCAGATATGAAAGAAGCGCAGCATCATTTCTTACACAGATGTGGTAATGCACATTGTACCGTATCATGTCAAGTACCCTCCCCCTCTGTCCTTACCAGAGTAGTTTAGTTTCTCTCACTTTTAAGATCAGAAACTCCAGCACACCCCTCATACTGTGTTTGGAAAAGTGTGAGTTTCTGCCAAAACACCAAGATTACAGAAGCAGAAACAAATTCTGCAGACACAAAACTACATTTGATATAGGGAAAGCATTTTCAATCAATCCATTTCCATCTGTCTGAAAAAGCATCTCTGAAATGAGAAATATCCAGAACAAAATCCCATGGTTTGTAATTCATCTGAAAGGACACGAGCTTCTCTCTGAAGATCATCTTTAAATCTGACCTTTAAGTTCAAAGCAGGCAAACACGAGCAGCCCAACTTAAAAAAAACCCAAAGACCTGATAGTAAGAAATTATCTCACTCCTCTGCAATATAATTGCTGGGTTCTTCTACCATATCCATCCCTGTAGGAGAGAAACTTCTGCACATTCACTTGCAGCCAAACAATGTGATAAATAAAGGCTTAACAGAAACACATCTCAAGTATCTGAGTTAACATTTTTGTTTACACAGACAACTGAAAAGGCATCCCGAATATTCAATGAAATATTCTAGAAACAGAAAATGTCACATTCAGGTTAGGAATCAGTCTGATGTATGTGATGTTTCAATCTGCATTATTTCATGCATACTCTGTGTCTGACCATTTCTAAGTGCAAGCTGTCAATGTAATCAACAGCTGATGAAGCGGTGCAGCAGACCAACTGGGAGGTGTCAGAAGGTGTGCTTCAGGACTTGCCTCAGCATTCTTCAAAGCCAGCAGTGAGCTGATCAATATAATCGGTGGAATACAAGAGATATGATAAATATGAAGGCCTCTAACCTTAGGTATCTTACTGTTTACCCATAGAAGACAGATAACATGAACTGAAGTCACAAAGCCAGTTTCTGGCTGTGTTTACATAAACTACGACAGAAACTCAAACAAAGGAAAAGACTATTTTCCCTTAAGCACATGGGTTACTTATGAATCAAATTTTTAGGGCTAACCAAATATAAACTGGAAAATCAAGCTGCAGCATATTTTGCAGCAGTTGAGCTCTCCTGTTATACAAGCATTCTGTTCTCCCTACTTCAGCTACAACACAGCTTTTTACACCTACATGCAAAGTTTAATTCCAGAATTAGTGTATCTTCAGTTCATGACGCCATTCCCAGAACACCAGCATTTTCATCATCATTTCATGTCATAACACAGGGATTTGCATGCAGCAGCTCCAGTCCATTTAGCTAAGAAAACAATTTTCTTTTTCCCTTGTAGTTAAACATTCATTTTAATATATAAAATATTAAAAAAGAAAATGTGACATAAACACTTTTGAACTTTTACACTACCCAGTTTAAAAGCTGTTTCACCACAGACTGCAGACATACTGAAACTAAATGAGAACATATTTCAAACAAGAGGAACGAAGGCAACTAATCACGCCTGACAGAAATGAACGTTTCATGAAATACATAAACAGGTTAGTGTCCAAAGAAGCAAACCAGAATATAGCACCCCTATCCCAGATTTTTAAATAAAGTCCATGTAAAGTTTAAGAACTAGGGAACAAACCCAGAAATCAAACCTGAAAACACCAGACTGCATTGGACAAGGATAAAAGGAATGGCAAATTTTTCTTAAACGAAATGCAGATTGTAAAAGCCAGGGCAAGAATACTGCAATAGTCCTCTCCTACCAGCATCTATCTAGCCATCCGTGGCTTATACTCCTCCTGCACAAAGACTGCTCCTGCAGGTTCGACAACCCTTGCTAAATTTTCATTTAATCACTTCTTAAACCATTTAAACTTTTGGGATCAATGTAACTAACAAGCTGCAGGAAAGGGTTGGGTTTTTTGGGTTTGTTTCCTGTTTTTTTTTTTTTTTTGCTCTACTTTAAATAAGCTGGTTTCTTTACAGGATCTCTGGATCTGTATTATGATAAATTACAATCAATTATTATCTCTGCATGTCTATGCCACTTACAATCTTACAAGCTTCCTTTATGTTCATCCTCCTCAATTATTTCCCCTCCATGGAGCAAGAGCCATGTAGTCTGCTTGATCTCTTCTGGAAGGCATTTCATACGTTCAACCGCCACTGCTGACTTCCACTGCACCATTTCTATTTCTTTGGGAGGCAACAGAGAGCAGAACTACACAAGGAATCCCGGTACCTTTACTACATGGTATCTTTATCAAGTGCTGTAACAGCTTCATTTTTTTCCTCTGTTGTCTTCATACTTGTCTTTTTGGTAAAAGAATTAGTATTTTGATGGAATCGTTCACAGTAACTTAAATTCTTCCTTCCTGACAGATAAGTCTTACTTAAAGCCGGTGTTTATGCATGCACAATTTAGACCTGTTTTTTCTTCCACCCATTTGGATTAGTTTGCATTTATTAACACTTAACTGCTGCCATTTTATCAACAAACGGGTCAGTGTACCACAGCTTCTGGCTTTAACAGGTTGCTTTTACTCTTTTAAATGTTTTCTTTTGCCAGCCTTTGTCACTTCACCCCAAACCACCATGAAACTCTTAAGAATTAAGATACCTCTCAACTGGGAAAGTAGAATACGTACTCCTTGTCTGCTCAGTACTTTCAGGAACCTTGGGTGAGCAACCTGGTTGAGGTAAATGTTGTTAATGTAAAAGATGTTAATGTAAAGCTGGATTACCTTACACTTATTTACACACTCATCAACTCTGCCTTACAGATTTGTGATGGTAAATTTCCCCTCTGCACAGTCTGTGCCAATTCTTCCTCACTACAGCACATGCATCCGTTCTGTTCTCTACAAGCTTTATTCTGTGTTACAGTTCAGACTTGCCATGCTGAAGTTCTCAAGGCTTTCTCAAATCCCTTATACACTTGGCACTTCGTAGACTGAAACTGCTCACATTTCGTACCTCTCATCCCTTTGTTAGCAATCCATGTAATACTAAACTTTCATTTTCTATTCAACATTCTGTAATTTCAGATTAGAGGTCCTTCAAAAACTCCTAATCCCAATGAGTTAATAAGAACTCTGGTTTAAACTCCAAATTGGCATTCTTTTTCCTGACTCATTCCTTGCAATTCCACTACAGGAAACTTCCTCTGTTTCCATATACAAACCAAATAATGTATTTTGGTCTCCTTCAATATCTTTATATTCCCCAAATGCTTCTGTGATACCATTATAATTTACAAGCCATACAGATATGGGTCTGTTTTCTCCTTCACTATTTGTCCATACCAGCTTCATCACAGGCTTTTGTGGATAGCTGGTATGTACTTCCTCTATTAAGAAAACACGTGACAAAGAATCACCATGTTAGCTCTGAGCACTTTGCTCCCCTCAAAGTGTCCTCAATCCTATATTACTCTTTAAAATAAAAATAATACATGCTTTAGTGAGTCTTTTGCACAACTACTATGAAACTGAATTTGAGCATATTGTTTGAGCATGTAACAATGAGAATGCTTATTATTACAAACCAGCTTCAGTTGCTACATCTTAAGCTAGCTCCTGGGCAGTGCTTGCGAAGGACTCAAGAGCTGCTCAATACATCTTAATTAAATGTTACCTGTCAATGCAGTTGATTTATTTACCTAACATGACTAAGCTTTCTGTACAGTACGGCAAATTAAACATCCATACCAATGTAATTAGTGCTATGGACTAGAACTTTTCCACAGACTCATTATTCCTGGCCTGTTAAGACAGCATCTTTGTTTTAAAATCGCTGGTATTTCAGCTGACCAGTTTTGAAGACCTCCATCATGCATATATAAGCAAGCATACATTTGTTTTTGACATCGTTACCTACTGATGAAACCATTTCTTCAGATGTCTCTTATTTTCTATGTTCTACTTGCTCACCTGCTTGGCTAGTGACAACTAAGACTAAAATAAATGTTCTACTAATGCTTTGTATTTATTCTGTTAAAGACGGGCTGCTGCTGCTGCAGAACAAGACCATCATTATGTTTCTCAGTCTTGTGTCTGGATCATTTGGCAGTATGAACAAAAGCTACATGTCCACTTTTCACACAGCCCACCTTTTCAGTAACATTTTGTCTTGTAACACAATCCTTCAAATGCTCTTACTTTTCCTTAAAAGTTTTTTGGGTTTTTTTTTTTTTTTTTCAGGACTAAGCACACATGCATAGCAATGGCAATGCATCCTTATTCCATACTTTTTAGAGTATAACTAGCGACAGAATATAAAAGAATATACTGTGACATACAGTGAAGTCTCTCAAGTTTCACAGTTTATTCAAGGTAAGAAAGGCTATTATTACACACCTGTTGTCCCCTTCATGAACAGAAACATACAGTTTATTAGAATAGGTAATGTACATGGAAAACAGACTCCTGCAATAAAATAAATGCTGGCATATAATGATGATTATTCTAAGCCAGGCATGTGAGCATATTTATCTGGATGTAGGTGTTTATTTTGACTGCTAGATTTCTTTTTTTTTTTTAAATAAAGAAAATCTAGAGTTAAAACTCATCAAACTATGTATGTAGCAACCCTTCCCACACACTGCAAAAGGGAACCTTCATGCTCTGATTATCATCCTCATGACAGGCGCAATCATTTCCCATAAAATTTTCAATGTCTCTGAGAAGGTTTCATATACTTTTCTGTCAAGCAGTCAGTATTGTGAATTGTCAAAGACTAGATACAACTAGGACAATAAGATCTTGTGCTCTAAGAACAGCTAGAATCAAATTAAAGGATCCTTTTGTAATATGGGAAAATCTACATTTTACTTTTAACCTCCATCTTTGCAGTAGATATCTAACTGCAATGTTTTTTTGCCTTTTTGAAAATGTGTAGTTTAAAATTGTAGTTGGAAATTACTAAGCTGTATTTCAGACATAAATATAAGATCCTCATTAGCTCATGAGAAATGGCAAAAAGCCCCACTCAAACATGCTCCCATTAAGTAGTCTGCTTACCCCAGTAACTTCAAAAGCAATCTCCAAGTAGGGATGAAAAATAAAGACGCAAAACACATGACACTGCAAGATTCTTACCCATTTCAAGAACTAAAACTTTAAAGGTCACATGTAAGTTTATACATGAATTATTCTACTGGTAACCTTCTAATAAAAAAGGCATTATAGAATCATAGAATAGTTAGGGTTGGAAAGGACCTTAAGATCATCCAGTTCCAACCCCCTGCCATGGGCAGGGACACCCCACACTAAACCATGCCACCCAAGGCCTCATTCAACCTGGCCTTGAACACCGCCAGGGATGGAGCATTCACAACCTCCCTGGGCAACCTGTTCCAGTGCCTCACCACCCTCTCAGTAAAGAACTTGTTCCTTATATCCAATCCAAACTTCCCCTGTTTAAGTTTTAACCCGTTACCCCTTGTCCTGTCACTACAGTCCCTGATGAAGAGTCCCTCCCCAGCATCCTTGTAGGCCCCCTTCAAATACTGGAAGGCTGCTATGAGGTCTCCACGCAGCCTTCTCTTCTCCAGGCTGAACAGCCCCAACTTTCTCAGCCCGTCTTCATACGGGAGGTGCTCCAGTCCCTTGATCATCCTTGTGGCCCTCCTCTGGACTTGTTCCAACAGTTCCATGTCCTTTTTATGTTGAGGACACCAGAACTGCACAAAATACTCCAAGTGAGGTCTCCCGAGAGCAGAGGAGAGGGGCAGGATCACCTCCTTTGACCTGCTGGTCACGCCTCTTTTGATGCAGCCCAGGATACGGTTGGCTTTCTGGGCTGCGAGCGCACACTGAAGCCGGCTCATGTTCATTTTCTCATCAACCAACACCCTCAAGTCCTTCTCCGCAGGGCTGCTCTGAATCTTTTCTCTGCCTAACCTGTAGCTGTGCATGGGATTGCTCCAATCCAGGTGTAGGACCTTGCACTTGGCATGGTTAAACTTCATAAGGTTGGCATCAGCCCACCTCACAAGCGTGTCGAGGTCCCTCTGGATGGCATCCCTTCCCTCCAGCGTATCAACTGAACCACACAGCTTGGTGTTACCGGCAAACTGGCTGAGGGCGCACTCAATCCCACTGTCCATGTCACCAACAAAGATGTTGAACAAGACTGGTCCCAACACCGATTCCTGAGGGACACCACTCGCTACTGGTCTCCAGCTGGACATTGAGCCATTGACCACAACTCTTTGTGTGGGGTCATCCAGCCAGTTCTTTATCCACCGAGTGGTCCACCCATCAAATTGATGTCTTTCCAATTTAGAGACAAGGATGTCGTGTGGGACAGTGCCGAAGGCTCTGCACAAGCCCAGGTAGATGACGTCAACTGCTCTGCCCCTGTCCATCATTATGCCACTACCCTTTTGCTGTAGCTCTGAATCATAAGAAAATCATCACGTTTTCCAGATACAATAAGATAGCCAGAAGACTACAATGTAATGATTTATCTATAAAATTTATCAAGCTACATTTGAGAGAGGAAAAAAACCCTGCCTAACAAAGTAGTATAGACTTCATTTTTTTTTTATGCCTATGCTACACCCCCCGAAAGGCTACAAGAATATCTATTTTGCAGTTTTCAAACAAAAATTTGTATGTGCAATAGAAAGCTTAAACTTTAAATCAAAAGTCCTGATATGAGATCTTCCAAACTAAGCTTTCAGAGGGATCACACTGCTCCTGATCAGTTACTGAAAGTCCTGTTTTCTTCATTAGATTCTGATATAGGAAGCAGCTCAGACCAGACATTTGAATGAACACAAGATGTAAGAATGTGAGTATTACAGTACTTTAAAAGCTCCAGTGGGACCAACTTCAGTACAACACATGTCGCAGAATGGACTTAGTCGGAGATCAATGTGATCAGACAAAGCCATTTATTATAGAAAACTAACTCTTTATATATTATTTCTTAAAGTTGTTTTCACTAACTTGGCACATTGTGATTGGATACATATCTGTGAGTCCCTTAACAACTAACATATAATTGGTTAAGCACAGGTGTGAGAACCTGACCTTCAAAGTTTTCCAACAGTTCTCAATTTATCAACTCAGTAAATTCCAGCTCCTTCTTATTTTGCTGGGATTCTCACTCCCAGTGTCTTGCTCCCATCCTTCTTCACCTTTTGTTGTTCCTTGGTTCATGTCGAACTCCACGCAGGCACTTGCTGATCTGGGTATGTGGCTGTTCTTTGCCAGAAAATCATCCACAAATACATATGTATTAGATTATTAATAAGACTTATTTTCCATTTCCTATCTTTTATTTCCATAGAAATAACAAATTTAAAAGTTCAGTTGTCAGTTAAGACAACTACTCATATGACAACTAATCTTTCTTTTCTAAGATGCTGATCAGAAGGTTCCCCACTTGGAACACTACTTAAAATAAGTCACCACAACACAGTATTGTTAACTCCACCCATGTTGAACACTGTTGTAACAAGTGCTTCTATCATTGCTTACCAAAGCTGTGAAGAACAAGACAATTAAGGTATTTAGTTAGGTATCTACTGAACCCACAGTTCCTAACAAACTATTGAGAACAAAGGTACTTGCACCAACTACAAAAATGGTTTACATATATATTTATATATATTTTTATTTAACAGTAATTATTTACACTTTCTACTGCACTGAGATTGTATCCCTCCTACCTGTTCTTCAAGAGCATTTTTGGACATGTGATGAAATAAATGCTGTTATGAACTACACCAGTCAGTCACAAGAACTTTCAAAATCATCTTCTCTGTTAAAAAAAGACATTTGGTCTTTTTAACTACTTGTTACCAAAATAATGGATGTTTCTTCATATTTCAGAAGCCAGCACATAACTCTGTGGCTATTTCTAGGCAATCAACTTCTAACCAAATGCAAACCCCACCAGCTAGGGCTCATCAGGCATCTACTGGACTACATCTAACCTGTGCTATTCAAGGCTTTGTAGAAATTCAGTCACTCATATATAAAACTAATTTGGCCATTTCTAGCTCTGTGGAGGTAGAAGTCTTTTACAGAAGTTAGAGTTATGAATCACTAGTGCATGTAATGCCACAGGTACAAGCTATGTAGTACTGCACCTGCCACTGGTACAGTATACGTACATTTTACAGATACTGGCAATAAATAATAAAAGAATCTTTAACCCTGTCTGTAAAAGTCCTCAAAATTACACTTTATTGTTCTTTAAAAAAAGAAATTAAAAATCTTTGTCTTAGAAAAATTTTACCTGGATTAAATTTAAATCAAAAATTAATCTGGAAATAAAAGGACTGGATTTCTAGATATGCCTTTCATGCAGAGCAGGACAAGGCTGCAGCATCAGTGTTCAGAAAACAAGAGATGGTGGTGGAAACACGGGCCTTCTCTGACCACAGAGGACAGGGAGCCAGCACATGGGAAGCATGTTATCCCCAGCTAACTTTTCCTGTCTGTCTCCATTTCTCTGTTGAGAGAATTTCACCCTGACACTCTGGTCCAGTCTCAGAGAGCAGCTTTGGGCAGAGAGAAGGGAGAATTCTTGTTTGGGTGGGGATGTTATTTAAGTGAACTCCTACACAGAAGCATAAAACAAAATCATCCAAAGGGTAGATGTAAGAAATGTCTGGGTGCAATGTCACCTGCCTCAAGCTCATCACTGAAAGGCCTGGGGAGCAACCAAGATGACAGACAGCAGCTTCTGCTTTTATGTGAAAAGGAGCCCATAAAGGAAAGAATGGTCCAAGTGCTGCTTTTCCTTCAATATAAAAGACAGTGTTAGTAATTTGAACACAGAATTTTATTTCAAGCTTTAAAATACAACGTAAGACTCAGGGATGGAGATCAAACTTTACTCCTCCCCCCTTCTGCATCTAAGACAAACCTAAACTCTCCCAAACATCACTAGCCATCAGTCTGTTTCCCTCAGTGTTTGACATAGTTTTATTCTCTAAAATTGTTTCTCTGTACAGCAAAGATTCTAAGCATTCAAGATCTATTTATATGCGTAATTATGCACACGTAATAACACAAAATAAAGTGTCATGTCTTAAATCACAAGTGGAAAGCATGTAAGTGTCTCGTTTCATTGCAGGTGAAGAAAATTTTAATCATACTTCTCAGGCACTTAGGCAGCAGTTTTACAGCTTTCAAACTTTCATGTAAATGCAGCTGTCCTATTCTAGCAATTTTACTTACAGCAGTTATAAACCCCTGTTTCCATTTCAGGATAATGAAAACAGAGGTTAATTTATTCCTATCCACTTTCCCATACACTGCACAAGATCCAGTACAGCATTCTTGCAGATGTCACAGTCCATTAGCCAAATAAAGCATGCTGAATTAAGACTGCATTTTCCAGCTTTCCTGAGTTGCAGAAAAAAAACCAGTGAATTTATACCAGCTGCTGCACACTTGGTCCATTCAGTAGTACCACCCAGACATTTATACACACTGAAATAACCTGCAAGGTTGTTTGCCAGGCATGCACAGGTAAGTTAGTTTTACACACAACAGAACCATGCCTTTGCAAAAAATACCTTCATTTTAAAAGGCATTCTCATCAGTTTATGCTTATTGCCTGCATTAGAAGCACAGTTTTGTGCAAGTACATCTTTGTTAATTTGTAGCATATTTTTAAAATTACAATATGATGGGAAGCTACCAAAGAAATCAAACCACTGCCACACTACTTATATTTAATTTATACATTTGAAACTTTGTAAGTATACCTCATACTATTCAAATGGGCAGCTGAGTCTTGTAGCAGAAGTTACTATTTAACATTTTTATCTCAATTTGAAAGTCCAGGAATATCCCATCCCCAGTTTCTCTCAAACTGCAAAGATGCACACTGCAGTGCTGAAGCATGTGGTCATTCAAACGTTCCTGACAACTGCGAAGTAAACTGATGCTCAAGAGTCCCACACTTATGACAAGTAAAACCACCAAGTGTTAAAACACCCCTCTATCCTGAATTGACTAAAATATCTTGACATTAAATATTTGCAAACCTAATTATACTTTTATTTCTAAATGTAAAGAAGGTATAACATTACAAAACCTGTTATTATTAGAACAGCAAGTGCTAAAGAGAGTGAGTGCAGAATTTGTATTATTCAATGGATCACCTTTTTTAAACCTATCTTCATCTCTGTTTAAGAGCAGACAGAAAAGAAGGCTTGAATAAACCCATTTATCTCAAGAGTAGCTACTTTCAATTATCTTAAAAATACCTTTTTTTCTGATAGAAGAAACACATGAAATGAAAAAAGATTGAAGAGCACTGGACAGCAGATATTACCCACTTGAACAAAACCAAGTATAAAATAGCATAACATCAATAACTGTGTAATGTTGTACCACATTAGCACACATGATACACAGAGTACCAGAAATGCTGGGGGGAGGGAGGGGCAATTATACCCTACATGTCTTAATAAAAGACTCTCTTGGTTTTGGCAAAATTTACTTTAGCTGTTAAGAGTGTATATACAACTCTGTAAAGCTGGGACAAAAGACAAAGAAACGCACCCAAACATGACAAAACAGCTAGGTAGATAATACAATTAGAATGAAACCTGTTTAGCAGAATAATTAAATGATACTAGAACAGAGCTAGAACAGCACACCTGCAAAAAAACAGAATATGAGCCAGTGAAAGAGGCAGCCAAGTGAGTTTATCAAAGTATACAGGGGCTACAGTCCATTGCAGTGTCAAGTGTAAATGTGCTTTACACGGTTGGGTTTGTCTTTTTATTTTAAAATCTACACAAGATGCTACTGAAAAATTGTTCTTTGTTGAAGCCCAAAAAATATCATGGGAGGAAAAAAAAAATCAAAACTGAGCAGAAAGGTATTTTGTTAATCTAATCAAATGTTGCAATCAAATACATTACTGCTTTGAGATCCTTCACTAGCATGAGCACATTCCATCACAGCTTAGAGAAAAACGATAAATAGCCCCTTCAGAGAACAAACACCACCAGAATGCAGCAATTACTCAGTTCAGGACGTTTTGGTGATTTACCTTTCCTGAAGAGGTGAAAAAAAAAAAATAAAAAAAAAAATCAATGAGCAGGTGACCAAGGTGTAGAAGGTGGAATTACCTCTCAAATTGAAAGCTCTAGTTCTCATTTTTGGGTTTCACACTCACAAACAGCACTTCCATAGCACACCAAATGCACAGGCTTTGGTATCAATAAACATAGTTGCACTTACAATTCCCATAAAACCAAGTATGACTTTTTTATTAAAGAAAAAGAATTTCCAACAGAATAATCTTTTTTGCAGTTTAAGAGGAAGCATCCAGTGTGACTGCCTTTTACAAACTCCTGAAAAGCACAGCCAGATGCAAGATATCTCTGAAACAATTGTTCCCCAAATTAAAACATATTTTTTGAATAGAATGAGTGATACAAAGACTTGCAGAATCAGAGAATAAAACCAGCCCACTCTTTCCTACCTGTGTCTAAATAGAAGCAACACTTCATCTTGATTCTTGCACTGTTTTTTTTATCCTCTAATTTGTATGGCTCTTTAAGCATGTCTGGCTGGTAATAAAATCCACACACTGCTGAAACCAGGTGCAACCGTTACTCTAGAATTTGTATCAGGTAGTATAACTTCCACATTCCCTACCCAAGCTTCAAAGCTCCTCTTGACTAAAGCATCATACTAAGAGCCCAGTTTCCTCCAGACTTTAAGATCTTTTAAAAGCTCCTGCTTCCCAGCTAAAGCCACATCATCAACTAATACATCCACATTGAAAACCTAAATGTAGAACTTTAAAGAAAACAATTAAACAAAATCAAACCAAGAACCTCCAAAAGAAACCAAAAAAAAATCTCCAACCTAAAAGCTAAGACAATGGTTATAGTGGAAAGAAGCAAATGGATGGAAAAATAATAATAAAAAAGTAAATATTTATCAATTCAAATAGAATTTTATCAAGCCTTTTCCTACCAGTTTGGCAGGTTTTACTTCTAATCGTGAAATTAAGAACTGAAGAACACAGGAGTTACAGAAAACTAAAATATGGAGATAATGTCTTATAATCCATCCCAAACACTTAAACTGGTGGAGGGTGCTTTTCTGTCTGGCATTTTTATTCTCACATAACGTATGAAGCTACTCCACTACCTTGCTTGGGATCAACATTACGCCAATACTCTAGTAATCACCTAGGTCATCCTACTCATCCTTGCAACAATGTTGGCACAGCAGCTGATCTTCTTCAGTCCTTCAGAACTTTCTCAGTGTCCTAAGATTGATTAGAAATCAATAAGGGAATTCTGCCAGGTATTTCAAACTTTTAGGACTTGAGAGGCCTATTTTTAGCAGCTCTTCTACCTTTGTACTCGAAATGGGAAGTATCCCTCAGAATAGGTACTTGTATTTAACACTCCCCTGCACTCCATTAAGATTTCTAGAAAACACATAGGCTGTTTTTTTGTTTGTTTGGTTGGGTTTTTTTTTAGGGGGGTGTTGTTTTTGTTTAGGATTTTTTTTCCTTAATTTTACATTCTGGTACTAGGTGGCTTTCCTATAAACAAAACACAACAGCTACCATTTGCTCAATCTTTTTTGCACAATATTCTCTTTCTATAAAATTCCACAGAAGCATTTTATGTTTTCCCTGGTTGTTTGGAGACTTTTTGTATTTATGTGATATCTTTTAAGGGTTTGGTTTGCCTAACAGTAACCTATAGTTTCCTTCTACTATTTACTCAAGGACATGAAAATAACTGCCAGCTATACACTAAGTACTTCTTGGTCTGCATCCACCTGACTAGCACAGCTAGATCACATACTCTTGGCTTTCAGACACACACAATAGAACTCTGCCTCCTCATAAAAATTTGCAAGCTTCTTACTCAATTCTATTTCTTTGACACCTCCCTCCTTCCTCCAAATCTGAGGAGCTGTGTTTCCCAAGTCACTTCAGCCTTTGAGGCTCCACTGACAGTAGCTGTCTTTCCCAGACAAAAATACTTTCTTCTGGCAAACCACCAATTTACACATCACACATGAAAGCCCTCTGACTTGCAAAAGACATGAAACTGCCTTCCCTGGCCTATCAGAGTCACTGAGTGACTCCTGAAGAATTGAATGAGAGTCATGTACAAGTTTGCTGGTCTGGCTTCCCAGGCCCCTGGCAGCATTTGTTTACTTTAAAGTACTAACTAATCAGGACCTTGATAAAAGTATCAACACCAATGGAAAACCCAAATCTGACAGGTAGGTGCCCCAGAAGAAGACAAGGCTTCCTCATCTAGTTCTTTTGAGAGTCCATGATTTCAGCTAGGAGTTTCACCCAGAACAAGGAAGAGAGACCGACTAGACCACCACTGGCTGATGCTTCCTTCCATGAATACCCACGTGACAATCCTTCCTAACAGCTAAACAAGTCAGTGCATTTAACAACACATTAGCTCAATGCCAATTTTTCTCTGAGGGACTCCAGAAAAGGTCTGGAATGGACATCTAACATCCACAGCCATGCTAAGTTTTTTTTCAACTGTAATCTAAGACAACACACAACAATGGATACTGTTGTCATCCTGAAAATATGAAACAGCAATTAACTGGGGACACAGACCAACAGAATAGAGGAAAAGATGACACCTGCAGGGATAATATACTGGAAGAGGGTACAGAAGAAGATCCAACTCGAACAAAACCCCACAAAACAGTAAAAATATTTCATCATAAGAAATAGATGCAGCCTTCTCCACAAGGCAACAACTTTCATTTTATGCTTCAACATTCCAATTAGTGCTCCAAAGTACACAGCGGAACAGAGCTATTTAAAAGCTGCCCTGTGTCACAAAGATGTGCTGAAGCCTTTCAAGATTAGATTTTAAAAGATACTGAAAATCAATGTTAAAACTATCAAAATATCAAAGGCTTTAACTAAGGATGTATTTCAGGACAAAGTTGCACCATTTTTTTTTTCCTTCCATGACAAAAAGCAAATATTTGATACTCATTCTCTATTAACTCCATTGACATTTTTCTAACCCAAATACCATCTACCTTGTCTTCTACATAAGTGTTTTTACATGTACCCTGCCAATCAACCCCTTTCTCAAGACAGATAAAAGCTTGCCAGCATTACCATTCTTTACAGCCAAGAACTGATTATATTTAAAACAATAAAAATTCCCACTATGCACTCCTGTTGAATTAGCCCCATAAATTTGACATAAATGGCAATTTACACCTCAAATGCAGGAGGCAATCTGGAAAGCAGTTTATGGGGCCAACGAAATATTACTGTTACCAAACAAGATTTAAATCTTTGCAAGAGTAGGTAAGACCTTAACCACACAGAAATCCTGCTAGTTAAAACCCAAACTTAGCAAAGCAAGCAAGAGGAGGGAAGGGCAGAGGCACTTTTGTAGGAATATATATATTTTTTTCTTAAATATACATCTTGGTTTGTACTAGCAAAGAAATCTCCATTTATCTTGCTTGCTTACTTCAAAATAAGTGTTTCAGAAGAACAATTACAACCAGAAAATTCATTCTCTATGGACAACAGTGACTTGTATATCGCGAAAATAAATGCCTATAGCACATGCAGACAACAGTACAACACCAATTCCTTTGTAGTCACCTCCAAAAATCCTGGGGGCTTTGGCTTCTAAAAAAGGATGACTAATTTTGATGAAAGACAGAAGGTTGCTTACTGAGAACAGCATTATCAAAAATACAGACAGAAATCTAGCTCATCCAACACTTATCCAGTAAAATTAATTCCAGAGGAGTAACAAGATCATGGTCTTCAAAATGCATTTTTAACTGTGCTAGCTCAGGGGTTTTTCCAAGACACCCAGCATTTGCAACATGTACATGCATTTCTGCATTAACGATTAACCTAACCTACTCTGATAATAGAGCATTATTATCTACACATGCAAAGGACATGAGACCAGGAAGGGTAAAAAGAGAGACAGAAAAATTTATGCAGGTGAGATTTTCCCAGGCCATTTACAAAACTGCGTAGGTATAGATGATCTTCCCACCTCTAGATGAGTTCTACTCCAAACGTTACCCATTTTCAGTAAAAATAAGATTCAGTGCTTAATTATATCCTGCTGCTTCATCATCCTACACATGCATTTAACACATGCATTTAATGGCAGCACAAACTGAACCGAGCTATTACTTTCACATTGCATGAGACCTACATCACCCAGCAGGATCTTTGCATGACAGACTAAACAACCCAAAGAGCACTGAAGAACCTTTTAAAAGTAAGTTTCAGCCCTCTCCAGACAGTACTTCCAGAATTCCAAGCAGCACATGCATGCTTTTCTTTAAAGTACACACTAGGTACCTATCTGTATCATTTTACATTAGTCATGGTTTGGAGTTTTACAGGACAGTTGCTTGACTCCTGATTTGCAGTTGAACTTTAATACATGCAGGGAATTCTGGTTTGCTCAGCTTGGTCCTTTCCACAGACAAATCCACACCCCAGATTCTGACACAAAGCACTAACCATTTTTGATCAGTCTATTAAAACATTACATTCAGCTGAGGAATTCCCTCCCCCCCCAGTAACTTTTCTGGTCTCTGCATAATGCAGTGTACTTACTGTAAAGCTTCCTAGACTGTAATATGGCTGAAAACCAATACAGAAACAGCAGTGCAGAGAACTTACTAAGAAGGGAACCTCTAAACCTAATCCTGCTGTCAGCCAGCTTCCTGCCTGATGCCCTCTGCCAGTGGCCAGTTTTCAAGATAAACTCATGTCTTACATAGATTAACAGTAGCTGCTATGCAAATATACAATATGAAGTTCTAAATTAGCTGTATTTCATTAGGTGACTAGAGAAAATAAATGTTACATTTCTTACCCAGAGAGAATGTCTTTCAGAAAGGACAATGCTACGTGAAAAAATACATTAAACTTGGGAGTCAACTGTTCTGTATTAATCCAGACACAACCTGGTGCATCATTACATACGGATGCAAATATCGGGCTTAATTTCATGCCTGTTAAAACTCCCAAATATCTATAATTCAAGCTGCAATATTTAACTAAGATTTTGGTTTCTTATCTTCTAATAGCCCAGAAAAATGGTTATACTAGAAGGACCTTGTCTTAACCCCTGTTCAGAGGTCAGACTACCACAGCAACATATACCAGGAATGTTGCGGGGTTTTTCTATCTCAGAACTCACAAATCAAAAATAGCTGAAGTATAATCTTAATGGAATGCAACAGCACAGGTTTATAAGAAAATACATAGGGATTTAAAATGACAAAGGAATATTCTTAAAGATTCTTAAAATACAGCTTGTCAATCTCAATCTAAAAAGGAGAGTTTTAAATTGCCTCTTATACAGGAATACCTGTATTCCTGGTCATTGCTTGCTTGTTTCTGAAATACTTGAACAGCAGTTCATCTTATGCAAACAACGTAAAACAATGTAATAATGGATTTAGAAAAAAAAAATAATTTGAAAACATTTCAAAAACTGAAACAAACAAAAAATCTGGTAGTCACAACTACTAGTTATAACATTTGATATAGTAATAGTAAGCAACATTTTACTACAGTCATGCAGTTGGAAAAAAAGATCTTAATGGCACAGTTTGGTATTACATCAGATTATTTCAGTGAAGACTACTAAGTTAAATATTCAGACTGAAAAAAAACATGACCTTGATTTGAGGATTTGCAATTATTGCTATGATTTTTAGAAGCTACTTTTTATTTACCATTTTTAAAAACCCAATAAAACCTCAACATTAGGTTTTGCAGGATTAACTCCAAATTGAACTTAACTCTACTATTTTTCTAATGTTTTATCAATAATGTTGTTGCTTTCTAAAATTAAGTAATTTCTCAGGAATAAGAAGTCTGCACTCCTTACTTCAGGTGGTAAAGAAGTGTTCAGTTGAAGAGTACTTTCCAACAGATGAAGAGCTACAAGAAGAGAGCACAACACATGCATCCCATTTCCAATTCTGCTACAAAAACCACAGCTCAGCTTTAACACCCAGTTGCCTCACATGTTAAATATGGAGGATACTTACTTTATTCTGAAAAGCTTTTTATAGTTACACATAAGCACGACTCTATTCAAGAATAGAGTATCTGAATTAGGAGTCTATGACACACAAAACCAGATAATGGACCATACTACATTTACAATCACCAACTATATCTCATTGTGCCACAAGCTAAAAAGTATTTCAGTAAAAGTCTATGGTAATTAACTTAACGTCTGATATTTTTCAAGTTCATGAAGCCCTTCTATATACATTAGCTACTACACACAATCTTGTATTTCTTTTTTTCTGTCTCACTGGCTTTTATACCCAGACACCATATCATTTTCCTGGTTAAGCTCCAATCACACAATCAGATCCACAGGAGAAGGTTTCAATAAAGCTGTAGCATTGAAATCACTGGGATGTGTGCTTGGTGGTCCCCTTGCACAAATCAGTTTACAAGATAAAAGATGCAGACTCTACAGTCTAGATGGTTTGCTTTATAATCTGTGTAATACAACAGAGCCATGCTTGGAGGCATCTGCGTGATATTTAGGACAGATCAAACTACTGAAGTAAAAGTACAACAGAAACACAAGATTAATACCAGTGTCTAATTCTATGGATAACATACAGGCTGGATAAAAACTCAGTTTAATAATAAGAAAACATTTCTCCATTTTATTTCTAGCTTGAATACACAGTCTAAAGTCAACAGAAAGGACAAAGAGTTATCAGTCTAATCCCATCTGCCTAAATCACAAGATTATTATTAACAGTTCTACTGGTGATAAATGTAAAAAAACCACCAACCAAAACCCAACAAAACCAAATAACATAAACCCTCTCCAATCTGCTTAAATTATTAATAAATAGTTGAACTACTGTGATATGTCCCCTTCCATTTGCCAGTGTTTCGCAAAGAAAATAAGAAAATGTTCTTTTAACACACACGCACTAATTAATGTATTGTAAAAGACAAATGAATAGAATGACAAAAAGAACAGCTTGAAATTACTTATATTCATTTTTAAAACAAGGAAGTTTCAGTTAATAGTATCCCTTCAAACAGTTCATTTAAACAGACATTATTATCACATAAAATCAAGATCATTATCTCCAAACCCAGAAACAATTACAAAAGAATGGGAGGGGCACAACGCATTTATGTATTATTTAAATAAAGGCCTTTCTCCAGAAATCTTTCAGGAAATACATCAATATTTTGCCACATAAGTTCAAACCCTGCCTCTACTCATCACACCAGAATTTTAAAGCCCAAGTTTTTTCATGCTGCCTGTTACTGAATGTGTACATATGC
The DNA here is from genome assembly GCF_963264785.1 of Psittacula echo. Classification (NCBI taxonomy): domain Eukaryota; kingdom Metazoa; phylum Chordata; class Aves; order Psittaciformes; family Psittacidae; genus Psittacula; species Psittacula echo. The sequence continues at coordinate 125,337,740 of NC_137737.1, forward strand.
TTTGTACTATCCAGCCCCGGCACTTCCCTGGCGCTTCTCGACGAGGTGGTGTTGATACAGCTGTACTACAAACCTAACGCCCCTTTTCAGCCCGAGGCACACAAATACTCCCTCGTTTTCCGTGCCTGCACCAGCTCTGGCTGAGGGAAGACCCCTTCCCCATCAGCTGTTTCTCCACCAGTAATCACACGGCTAAGGCTCTCCCTTGAACATCTCCGGGACCACCCTCTCCCTCTCTAGGCCTTCTCTCCAGGGGCCAGTGTCCCAGCCCCAAAGGGCCAGCAGCCCCAGACATGGCCTGGTGTCATTGTTTCTCGCTGTCCACCAATCGCGTCCGTCCTCCCTTACCGCTGCCTGTCACCTGCTCCCTCCCCGCCGGCCGTCTGCTTCCAGGTCAGCTTAGCTCGCCGCTTCGTCTCTGCCTATTCATCCTGCGAGCAGGCAGAAGAGCCCGCCGCGCGCCGCAGCGCCCTCGCCACCGCTGTCAGCAAGGGGCAGTGCGCGAAAGGTCCGCGCTCGGCGACGAGCGACGCTCTCCCCTCGGCCCAGGGGCACGGGTACTGCCATAGGGCTCCGCAGCAAGACAAGAGGCCTCAGCCTCTCCGCGTATACGCCCCGAGTCTCACACAACTAAGCAGATGCCCCGCTCGATCCCCAAACCTATGCCACGGCTCAGCCTGCAGCCCCACCTCCCTCAGCCCCCTCTGCCTCATCTCCCCAAAGAGGCTTCAAAGCGCCTCTATCCCCTCCCTGCCTTCCCCCCCGCAACACAAACACACATCAGGCAATAGGGGAGGGGGGGACCCGAAGCGCACCCCGACAGCCGGCCGCCCCCTCCCGCCGCGGGCTGCGCCTCACCTAGGGCCACCTCGCAGGCTTTGCGCAGCTGGGAGTGATGCGCCTTCTTCACCTCCTTGTCGGCCAGGATCTTCTCCAGGGCCCGGGTCAGGAACATGTTTTTCGTCTTCTTCCCTTCATACATGGGCGCGATCGAGCCGGGAGAGGAGGAGGGGTGGGGTGGGGAATGAAGAGCGGGGCACCGGCCGCTCCCGCCGGGGGAGGGCTGCGAGGGGCCGGGGCGGCCGAGCCAGGCGCGGGGGAAGGGCTCCCTCAGAGGGAGGGCCGCGGCTCCCCCCGGGGGGCGGCTGGGATGGGCCCGGGCGGCGGCGATAGGCAACCCCCGCGGCTGAGGGAGGACGAAGCCTTCTCCTTCCTTCTCCTTCCCCCCACTGCGTGTGATCGCGGACGGCGCCCGCGAAGCGCTCAGTCCCTGAGCCGCCCCAGGCCCGCACCCGTCTCCATTAGCACTGGCAGCAGCGGCGGCGGCGGCAGTGGCGGTGGCAGCAGCAACAACCTGCCCTCGCCATGTTGGAAGGAAACGACGTCAGGGCCGCAGCCGCGCGGCTGCGGAGAGGGAGGAAGCGGCTGCTGTGCCCCAGCCGGGCGGGCGGGCTGAGGGAAGCGGGCAGGCGGGGGAGCGCTCGCCTTCTGCCCGCCCCGCGGGCGCGCTACAGGTGGAGTAGACCCGCGGGAGGCGGTGGAGAGGGAGGTACGGATATGGCTGCTGCCACCTGGAAACGGGTTGGAGGAGGAGAGGAAGGGCTTCCCTTCCGGGCCACTAGGGCTAGGAGAAAGAGGAGGAGGAGGAAGAAGGCTCCCCTGGGAAGTGTCACCTGCCCCTGAGGGAGGGCTCTGCCAGGGGTAGGGCAAGAGGCTTTCTCGCAGAGGATCTGTTGTCCCTCCCCCGGCTGCAGTCTCCCCTAAAGAGAAGCCCCCGGGGCTCCGCCTGACGGAAGGCGTGAGGGGCGAGCAGCTCTCGTAATGAGAGTGCCGAGGGAGGAAGGAGCCCGTTAAGAGTGCAGGACGTAACCAGACTCCCTGCGCCCCTTCTCAGGGGCGCTCCTTCAGCCCCTCACCGCGCATTCCCGTGGGGCCCGGCCTTCGCCATGTGGGAACAACGCGACCAGTGCTTCTGGAGCCGTGTGTCCTCATCATTGCTGCCCGCCGCTTTCGGGCGCTGGAGGGAAGCTTCACCCGTGAGTTCTCGTGGCTCCGTCTTCCGATCGCTGCCATCCTCTGCCTTTGGGATACAGTCATCATACACTTCTCCATTGTATATGCATTAGGAGTCCAAAACATAAAAAAAAAACCCAAACAAACAAAACAAAAAACACTCTCACCTTCATTTACAACTAAACGGTGACTTCTGTGTTATTAAATTAAGATTTTATTATTTTCTTTTGTAAAATTGATACTTTTTTTCTTCACTTTCTTTCTTTGGTCTTTTTCCTTCACAGAGTGCTAAGGGGTAATTTCCTTATGCTTTGGTCAGGTCCAAGAAAAGCAGTGAGGTGGGACCTGCCCAACTGGTCAGCATCAAAATCATAATAGGGCAAGTTTTGCTGTCAGTGGTGACGATATAACAGTATTTTAAAGTAGTATATGGCACTAACTGAAGCCAGGTCCCTTACAGAGAAAAATCACCTGATAGAATAAAAAATTAAAAATAATCTGGAAATAGACTGAATTTCAGGCAGAGCGGGACAAGGCTGTAGCATCAGTGTGCAGAAGGCAGAGATGATTGTGGAAACCAGGGGCCTTCTCTGAGCTCAGAGAGTGGAGAGAGAATGCATGGGAAGGAGGTTATCCCCAGTTAACTTTTCCTGTCTGTTCTCTGTTCCTCTGGTCCTTCTGCATCAGTCGGGACAACAACCTGCTGAAGTTAAGCTTGATCCCTTCCTCATGGAGAATTTGAGAGAGCTGTGCCAGGTTGTCATGGCACCATGCTAAGGCCTTGCAAGCAGCCTTGTGTTCTTGACTGAATAGTTTATTTGAGCACCTCTGTTTGTCTGCAATGCTATGGTGTAGCTGAATTCATAAAGGTAAAGGGGTCCCAGGCAAAGAGGCAGCTGATGCTGCTCAGTATTGTTTTAACCAGTTTCCCAGATGAAAAATGATCTGTGCCAAAATGATTTGTTGCTTTACAGGTAACTATATCTCGACTTTTTAAGGAATAAAGTGGCATGGTGAATTCTGGTAAAGCTATAGGTGAATGCCAGGCCTGACAGATAGATAGAGCAAGTGAAGATGCAGAACTTTTTCCTAATACCCATTCTAAACCTCCCCTGGAGGAACTTGAGGCCATTGCTCTCATCCAGTCACTTGTTATTTTGGAGGAGAGACCAACCCCCACCTTTCAGGTAGGTGCAGAGAGCAAAAAGGTCTCCCCTCTGCCTCCTTTTCTACAAGCTAACCAACCCCAGTTGCCTCAGCCGCTTGTTACAGGACTTACTCTCCAGACCCTTCACCAGCTTCATTGCCCTTCTCTGGATACACTCCAGCAACTTAGAATCTTTCTTGTAGTGAGAGGTCCAGAACTGAACACAGTGTTCGACATGTGGCCTCACCGGTACTGAGTACAGGGGGACAATCACTTCCCTAGTCCTGCTGGCCACACTATTTCTGATACAAGCAAGGATGCTATTGGCCGCCTTGGCTGCCTGGAAACACTGATGCCTCATGTTCAGCATGCCCAGGTCCTTTTCTGCTAAGCATCTTTCCAACCACTCTTCCCCAAGCCTGTAGTGTTGCATGGGGTTGTTGTGGCTCTCACCTCATTTCTTGTGTTGATGCGGTTGTGCAACTGGCAGTCAGTCAGTTCAGCCCAGTAGTCCAGCCGAAGATCAGCCTCATAAGAAAGTTTTCAGCGTGACCAGTGAATTGATCAGACTTGCCTGCGTATTCAGTAACTCTTACCCAAGAGAGGATATGGGGAAATATGGTCAGGGTGATGAGAAGAGCTGGTCTACTGCTCATGGTGGCACTATCTTCATAAATCATCTTGATGAGCTTTGAAATAGCACAGTAGTAGATTGTGATCACTTTAAGCTAGAATAAGATAGAACTGCCACTAAAAGAAGCAGTCCTTCTTCCTGCTCCTGCTTACATGTTTCTTGCTTCCTTGGTCAGTATAAGCATTTACATTGTCATGTGATGAATTATGTCTGAATTATATTCAGAATTTAATTAGGTTGAAATTAATCTGACAAGAAACAGAGGATTTTTAATGTGGGTATATTCCATATCCTGATTCATCAGGCAACCTCACAAATACTTGTGTAGCTCAAGGGAGGGGATAACACCTGGACAGGAACAAGAAAATGGGCAAGAGGGCAGACTTGCGCTTTTTGGCAACAATACCAGTTTGTGCCAACTTAAAGTATTGTTTAAACTACTACTATTAATTCAAATTTTGTTCAGTATTTCAGTGTGCAAAAAACCACTCAACCCTGTCTTTCCATGTGACCCCATATATAGATGGATGGATGGGTCAATAGACAGGACCAGTGTGTTAGTGCTAGTGTATATGATCCTTTAACTGTAGTGGCTCACTTGTCACTTTCTTTAGCTGCAGTTTAGTAGTTCACATTTGTTCCAATTCTGTTCTTGTGTACCAGATGCAGATAATCAGTGCGTGATGGATCAGGGTCCAGATGGATCTGACAGATAGGAACCTGGAACAGGAGAGAAACTGTTTCTGTTCTGCACCTGCAGGCACCTTGGTGAAGAAGTTTCTAAGTCTCTTACTGCATGCATAATGTTTAACTGGTCTGATGGTGGTTCTTGCTCTTGTAATACTAAGGTACAAAGAAGGCATCCCTTTGTGGAGTCACAGGACTGCCACCCTTGTAAAAAAAAGTGAAGCATAATTCAAAATATCCACTGTATCCATTATGCAAAGGATCACAATCTGTCAACTGAAATCTAAGATACTCACAATACGTACTTGAATATTTTAAGAGGTTTGGTGTTTGGTTTGTGTAGGGTTGGGGTTTTTTAAATAAATTCAGGAGCTGAAATTAAGAGTTCATAATTTGTAGAGTGAAAGTTATGAGAAGTTAAAACAGGCTGCAGTATATCTACTGCTGCACTGAAAGAACAAAAAGCATATATTTATTAGCTCAGGGAATACTGATCATTAGGTAATGCCTAGGTTGGTTTCAAACATTTGTACAAAAGCATATGACACCGTGGAGTGACCAGTAACAAAATAAACATCCATCACTGTGAGGAAGCTCTTGCAAGGTGACAAATTTATTCCTTAAAGCTAAAATATACAGGTGCTTGCTGTTTTGAAATACATTCTCAATAGTACAGTTAAGTGAAGATGCATCGGCCTAGTAAAGCATTATATTTTTCAGTTGGTGACAGCTGCAGGAAAAATGTCAGATAACAGTGAAGAAAAAAAAACCCACCTCTTGTAGTCAATGGAATAAAGTTTTGAATTGTGGCTGGAAACTGTGGAGGACATCAAACGTTCCCAGCTGTAGCTTGCACTTCTGTGCTGGAAGTTATACTGGTACATGTGCTGGAATGTGATCCTTTTTTGCTAGGAATTTTTTCTGTGGGAATACATTTTATTCTAGCTTACCTACAGGAACTGTCAGCTTCTTTCTTCAGCATTTTGCTCTTGCTTATAGATGAATAATTCAGTTCCCAGATTCCATGGCATCTCAGCATGCCATTCCCTAATACTGTGAATGAAGAAGGAATACAAGTGTCCATCTTAAACACAGAAGGAAAAATATTTTTTAAAAAAATTGTTATATACGGCTTTTTAAAAGGTTTCTTTAGTAATTTTTTTTATTTGAGGACTGATTATAGATGTATCAGCCATTAACTATCTGAGAAGGTGATTTTCTGAGATACCCTGTTGGAGAAAATATCTTTTCTTTTGGGGAATATAGAAATGAATAGCACATCTTCACCCTGAACCGGGAACCTACTATATGGTTATTGTTGTATGTGAGGCTATGCAAATGTAAAGGTAAACCGAAGCCAGTGTAGTGACTCCTTCATAATGGCAAACGTTTCTGTCTCTGAATACCAAAAGTACAAAGTTCTGGTAATTTCCTGAGAGCCTTTCACTGCAAAAGAAGATGTATGGAGGATGTATGGCAAAGACAGCAATAAGATCCACTGATTTATTGCTTCTCCTAGCCAGCTGCAGTGGATAAAATTCCTAAGGAACTGTTATTGGAATTTCAGGAGAAACTATTGAAAGGGGGGAGCCACAACCTGCCTTCCCTGTTTCTTGGAAGGTGCTGTCCCTACCATTACACTTTCCTAGATTACTCTGTGGGTGTGAGTCTGGTTAATTAGTTATCTCCCCAAACACCTGTAATAGGAAGGACTTCCATAGTATATAGTTATCCCAAATTCTTAATCTCCAGTTTCAGTTTACAAAATGGGATTATTCTGACTTGTTGCAAATTAGAAAATTAATAAGTTTATTGAAAATGATGACTGTCCTATCTTTATAGCTTCAGACTCCTTCAGGTCTTTGTAACCGATACAGCATGACCAATGTAATGCATGTTGACTTGTTTTACAGATTAGGCATTAAACATCCCAGCCCAGCTCCCAGCAAATTGGGAGCATAAAGCATTAGTTTTAACCTAATTTTTATATGCTGAATGACACTCTTCCCCTTGATCTGAGGTGAATTCAGCATATCACTTTAGAACTTGTGCATTTTCAAAGGTTGATGCAGATCTCGCTCAATAAACTGATAATAACAAAGGATGGGTTGAAAACGAAAAGGGACTGAGGAAAGCTGAATGGAATTCAGCTAAAGAAAAATATCCCTTTAATCTCTGGGCAGGGTAAGTCAAATGAATAACAAGGATGGTTTCCAAGTATTTTAATATCTGTGATGAAAAGCTTAGACAGAAAGGTCATAAAAGTCATGTGAATTAAGGTGAGAAGCAGTAAGACTGGAGCAATAACTACTTTTTACTGCCATGAAATGATCTTTGAATCTGCCTGATTGTTTCCTTCAGCAACTGCAGTGGGTATTTTCCTGTCAAAAATGCAATAACAGATATTTCAGCATATACATTATAAGCTGGGCTTTGTGACAGGAATGAAAGATTTTGAATATGAATAACTAGAAAGATACAATTGAATGGGAGTTAGGGGTATTCTTGCCTAGAAGAAAGACATTAAAGAAGCACTGTAGTGATTCATTCCAGTATCCCAGTTAACTCATTAAGTATTTACTAGATGTGTATTCACTCAGGTATCTTTACAAGACATTTTGAAATACCTACAACAGTTTTGGTTAGACTTCCAAGATGTTTCTAATTTCAAGACAGATGTCAGAGCTGATGTGCAATTTGAATCATTAAAAACTGGACTGACTGGTTCACAGCATATGCAATAGATGGTTTCTTGTGACAGTCAAAGCTGCAGTTGTCTGGGTTTGAGCCAGGCAGACCTGGAGTGTTTAATTTTGCTACCTCAAAGTGTGTATTATGTGCTGTTTCTTGATAGAAGCTTCGTAATTGTAGATCTTCTCATAGAGGAGTAGGGACAGTAGCTATCAGAAAGTATTGCTGTGCCACTGGTGAAACTGTTGAGGTGCAATTTATAACTGTAGTTGAGAAGGCCAAACAAACAAATGTTGTTTGACTGATAAAATCTTATTTATCACAGTTTGTGAGACATGCAGCAGATAATTCTACATGGCCAAGTTCCTGCAAATCCATAGAGCCATTATGGATTTTTGGGACTGCTTCTCTTCTCAGTTCCTGACAAATGTGATTTGACGTAAGTTGTGCTTATCAGTACCACAACCGTTGCTTAAACACGGAGTCTGTAAGGAGAAGGCTTTGCGCAGGGACCTTATGATAGATACATAACAATACAAGTCAACACTGGCAATGATTTTTATGGTGTTTTATATGTGCTTGGACCAAACTTGCTTCCTTGGCTCACATTAGGACTAGATAAATTCTGCAATAAAAGCTTACTTATCTGAATTCAGTAGCAGGGTATGGCAGTGGAGCTTCAATTGGTCTACTTGAGTATGCATGAGATGGGGTTCACACCTCTGGATAGCTCCAGGTGTCATCCTTAAACTGCTCACTTGACAAACCACGTCTGTTCATTAGTTTGTTCTTCCTTAACTTTTCCTGAACTAAACTCTTGCCAGCACATTCCTTCTCCTTTGCTCACCATTTTAGAACAGAAATAATTTGTGGGATATTATTGTGCAAATGGCATGAACACATATATTGTCCAAATGTCAGAAGAAAACAATATGGTATGTTTTTTCAAAATGAGGTGTGCTGGCAGTAACCTCTCTCACATGGATGAAGTCAACCCATAGCTGGATACTTAGAAACCATAACATTCAATACAGGCAACATGAATTTCTGCAGTATGTATGACACCTGCAAGCTTGCTTCCTTAATCTTAAGGCACAATAGTCCATGAAGAAACATGTAAAGGAGGGCAGAGGATTGCCAAGTATTCGACACTGTCCGGCACGACATCCTTGTCTCCAAATTGGAGAGACATCAATTTGATAGATGGACCACTCGGTGGATAAAGAACTGGCTGGATGGCCGCACGCAAAGAGTTGTGGTCAATGGCTCAATGTCCAGCTGGAGACCGGTAACGAGTGGTGTCCCTCAGGGATCGGTGTTGGGACCAGTCTTGTTCAACATCTTTGTTGGTGACATGGACAGTGGGATTGAGTGCGCCCTCAGCCAGTTTGCCGGTAACACCAAGCTGTGTGGTTCAGTTGATACGCCGGAGGGAAGGGATGCCATCCAGAGGGACCTTGACACGCTTGTGAGGTGGGCTGATGCCAACCTTATGAAGTTTAACCATGCCAAGTGCAAGGTCCTGCACCTGGGTTGGAGCAATCCCATGCACAGCTACAGGTTAGGCAGAGAAAAGATTCAGAGCAGCCCTGTGGAGAAGGACTTGGGGGTGTTGGTTGATGAGAAAATGAACATGAGCCGGCTTCAGTGTGTGCTCGCAGCCCAGAAAGCCAACCGTATCCTGGGCTGCATCAAAAGAGGCGTGACCAGCAGGTCAAAGGAGGTGATCCTGCCCCTCTACTCTGCTCTCGGGAGACCTCACTTGGAGTATTGTGTGCAGTTCTGGTGTCCTCAACATAAAAAGGACATGGAACTGTTGGAACAAGTCCAGAGGAGGGCCACGAGGATGATCAAGGGAGTGGAGCACCTACCATATGAAGACGGGCTGAGAAAGTTGGGGCTGTTCAGCCTGGAGAAGAGAAGGCTGCGTGGAGACCTCATAGCAGCCTTCCAGTATTTGAAGGGGGCCTACAAGGATGCTGGGGAGGGACTCTTCATCAGGGACTGTAGTGACAGGACAAGGGGTAACGGGTTCAAACTTAAACAGGAGAGATTTAGGTTAGATATAAGGAAGAAATTCTTTACTGTAAGGGTGGTGAGGCACTGGAATGGGTTGCCCAAGAAAGTTGTGAATGTTCCATCCCTGGCGGTGTTCAAGGCTGGGCGGGACAGAGCCTTGGGTGACATGGTTTAGTGCGAGATGTCCCTGCCAATGGCAGGGGAGTTGGAGCTAGATGATCTCGGGGTCCTTTCCAACCCTAACTATTCTATGATTCTATGATTCTGTCATTTAAAAACAGCAGTTTCAGGCATTCATGTCACAAAATGTGAGACCTCACCAGAATTTTCCCCAAGCTTGTGAAGGCTTAAGTTCATGGTTTCACTTCTTTTCACTGTAGTGCTGGATCAAAGGTAGAAGATTAAAATCCAAGTTGACTTTAAATTCACAGTGTGCCATATAAGAATGAGGTTGTGTCCTTTGAAATGGGTGTGAGCCCTCTACGAAGCTGAGTGTGTTCTTTTAAAAATGAGTGATAACAGCAATGTGTTATAAGCAGGCTTTGCGTATTTGTGCACATTTGGTAAATGTGGTCACCATGTGAAATATAATACTAAAACATTCTGGTGTATTTGCAAACCTAAATCTGGTGGCAATAATTGCAAACATTAATTTATTGAAAAAATAAAATCACAAAGCACAGAAATCTGTAGTCACTAATTCTATGCATAAATTCTGAGGTTATTTTTATTGTCACTTACTAGAAAGCATTTAGTTCACTCAGACAATTCTAATAAATGTTTTACCATAAAGCTATGACTGCATTTTGATTTTCTTGCTCATGAAAAGCTCAGAGCAGATTTTCTTTTTAATGAAGGTTTTGGCTTTTATAAGAACAAGATTGGTTTCTGCAGTGGGAAGTTGAAAAGGCTATAGCTTAGTTTGTATATTTGTTTACTAGTCTCAATTGATAATTTTCATCAAACACGAAGTTCTTATAGATTCTTATAAAAAGAAGATAACAGTTTCGCTTTAAATTCAGGGAGCACTTTAAACTCAATAACCTTTAAATATCATATAATGGCTGCTAAAAACAGGAAAAGGAGATAATTTACAGAAGAAACTGACTGCTAAAAGGGGTATCTTGTATGGATTCAGCAGGCAGCTGGCAGGCAGTCAGCTGCTGCTGGGGTGAAATCCACAGGGTCTCACCAACCCTGGAATTTGCTGGTTTTGGTGACAGATTTGGAACTAGCCTATGATGGATTTTGAATACTCTACATTGCTTGATTATTCATGTATTGGTATGTTGTGTATCTTTGGTATTTTCTGTATGCTGTATAGTAGCATTTGTTTAACTTGTAAGAAATCTGTTCAGGAAGAAAGAAGAGAAAGAATGCATCAAGCAGCTGACTCAAAGCCGTGCACCTAATTGTTATTTATGGGGCTCTTACATTTTTGGCTCTCTCTCCAGCAAACTACAAGGACAAGAAATGAAATGTGAATGTAGAGTAACAAAAATAACTAGCAGGATTAAAAGAGACGTGAGAGAGAGGGACTGAAGTGGAGAAGCATTCATGGTCCACAGCACCTGAAAGACACCAGGCTTCACTTGTGGTGGCTGAAGAAATTAGGTCTGCCTGAATTTCAGTTAAAGTTACATGACAGAAATATATGTAGACAGTTTGCTGATTATGTGCACATTACTTTCTATTAGGCAAATATTTACAGCTAAAATAAATAACATTTATTTTTAAGAAGGCTGTTTGTTCCTTGAACGTCCTATGGGTAACCCTGAGAGTAAGAACTTCAGGCATCAGAATTCAGCCAGAGCGCATGTAAACGTGCTTGATGTACTGGAAATTAAAGGATAAGTCTCATCCTAGGGTGGAATTTGTCTTAATTAATTTTAACAGTTGTAAAAACTAGGCACCTAGTCTAAACTGTCATCTGGACTCCTGCTATGCAAAAAGATTAGCATCTAATGAGTAATTCATGCAGTACCAATGGTACTAAGTCTAAGATAGACGTGACCTGTCACCCTCTATATCCTTTATTTTTCTCTACTGAAAAATATTATTACTTGGTACCCTGACTACAGAGGGTACCAAGTCAATTTAGTTTAGGTGAACAGCTTTCACAGAGTTGAAGTCAGATGAGGTGAAAGTTGAGGCTTGCTACCCCAGGGGATGAATACAGAAAAAACAGAAGGTGAATGGTGACATTGGTAAGCCTGTAACTTAACACTTTGGGCTGTAGGATTATTGACAGTTGTTGTCAATATGCTGAAAAATAGTGACTGTTGTTAAGATTTGGATCTTCTCTTGTGGTGGCATACGTATTTGTCAGGTAAACGCAGAGAGATTTGTAATTGAAGTGTGGGAGCTTTGATAAATAATACTCATAAAAATAAATGTGCAGTTTAAAAATTATTATTTATTTATTTTTTATTATTTTTAAAGATATATACTAGGCAAATAGACCAACTCTGGCTGTGTTAAAATTATTTCCCACACTGAATGGCAAGTAAAACGATACATATCCAATAGTTTTCCCTTTCAGTGCAGCCTTGAGTTCTGTACTGCAGTGAATTTAAGCAAAAAAAATGTGGTTAAAAATAGATACACATTGTCAGGATTTAGGGAAGCCTAAGAGAGCTTTCCTTGGAAACATTCCCATGTAAGTCTCATTTCCTGGGTTCCAGTGCTGCTTTCCACTTGGAATTTATTGCATGTCTTCAATTTCATACTGTGTACTGGTGGTGCAATAACTTTATCCTTTTCAGGTATGATATCAGTCTATACTTGAGAAGTTGTGTACTTACACAAGTGCACTGCAGTGCAGAAGAATAGAGAAAAATCAGCATTGCGTAGCATGATGAAAAGTGGAAGAAGAAATGTGCTTCTACCATGCAGGGGGATCAATATTTTGATGAATTTTATGACAATTGAGGCTTTCTATAAAAGAAGCTAATTTTAACCCTCTTTACCTTTTGGTCTCCAGCAAATATATGGTGCTTTTAACACTTGCATGTGTTCTGTTGTGGAAATATGGCCCAAATATAATGCAAACAACTTCTGCTACCTCTGTATGGACTCCACTGCTCTGCTTATTTGCACAGCAGATACCAATCTAGTTTTGCTCTGTTAGGCTTTATCCACATCTACAGCTGGAAGGGTGGAAATAAAGTGCCAGCTTGTATGGAGTAGGAAACACTGGAATTGCCAGTGAAGGCAGTAAGCATTGCTAGACATACACACACACTAAAAACTAATTATGTCACAGTGTTCCAGAATATTAGTTAACATTGTCCCCATGGGGTTATTTAAAGGGCAGGTAATTTTTTTAGATAAGAGAAGCTTGATTGTGGGCTCTGACACTGAGATGAACAGGGAAGTGATTCTCTCAATTTCAGTGTCCGTTTGGTCTTCTCCACTTGTTTACTTTTAGAAATAATCTGAGCAGTATCTGCTTACTTTGCTTACTCAGGATGAAGATATTTTTACACTTCTCAGAGTGTCATTCAATCCAAAATGATTAGTCTCTGCTTGTTTGCCAATTTTTTTCTAAGTTTTGTTATTCCAGCTGTTTGTTTAGTCACAGATAGCCAAGCAGTCTCCCAATAGGCTATCTGACCCAGCAGTCCTCTAATTATTCAACACATTAACATTACTTAACATTATTTCCTTTCATCTTTCTGAGGTATTGGTGCTTCACTGATTTTATTCCTGATTAAAAATAAAAATGCCTTTTCATACGAGTCCAAGTAATCGCTGCTGCTCTTGGGGCCTAGAGTCTTGCTTTTTGATTTGGACTTTTTCTGCTATACCATGTTAGACTTCTGCCGTTTACCTTTATTTTTAGTCCTGATACTGAGTGAAAGACATACTCCAAATGTTCCACCTTTGGTCTGTGCATTCAGAATTACAGTATGAAGATGATACATATTGTACTTAGTATGGTTTTGGATAAAACTTTTCATAAATCATTTGCCTTCTGGGATTATTCCCCCCCCCCTTTACATAGGGGCTGTTTGTTTTCAACAGAGGAGAAATCTTCAAAAAGGAATTTTTAAGAAACCAGCTTTTTGTGTGTCCTTCAATAGACACTTAAATGGGGGAGAGTTATTCTTGTGCATATTCAGGCTTTAGCGCTGACAGATTGTTTAGGATTCTCACAAAGGCACAAGGAAAACAAGATAGTGACTCTAGCAATTGGAAATAACACTGTTTCTGATGGGCTGGGTGCCAGCAGATCTGCAGCCAGGCACACCAGTGAAGGAGCCCTTCCTTTGGTGCCATGCAGAGGAGCAGGAAATGAATGGGGACCTTCCTTTCTCTGTTAAAACACTGATGCAAATTTCAACTTTTTATTTTATTTTATATTTTTCTCTTTTTTAAAGTGCAGTCCTGACAGCAGTGTAAACATGGATGCTTACTTTCAGCTCAAGAGGAGAGAGTTGTAGACAAGCTTTCCAACATTCATTAGCCAGTCTGCATCCAAACTGCTGTCTGAAGAGTAGCTCCGTCTCCAGACATGTTTGCAGGGAGGTCTCTGCTGAGACATCTCCTGCAGGTTGCACTTATTATCTGCAGTGTTGGTAGGTGAGTGTTTGACAGGTAGTGGACTGCATTCACTGACTCCCTAAACGGCTTTCAGCATGACAGCAGCTTCAGGTTATTTCTACCTCAGCTTCTCAGAAAAGACACTTAATTTGTTGGAAAATACCTGAAAACAATCACAACAGCTTCAACAGAAAAATCTTTAAAATTTATAAGAAAGGTGAGGATTTTTGTTGTTGTTGTTATTTTTGTTGTTTGTGTGGGTTTTGTTTGTTTGTTTTTTGTCTAAAATTGTTTTAAACATGTATTCCTGCAAATGGCTAACATACAGAAGAATTGTTCATGGTTTGAAGCAGTCCAAAAATCCTGGTAGCAGCTGGTATGGTCTTGTAGCCTCTCCAGAGCTACCGCTATGCACCATGACATTATGCTACCAGACTTTCCAGGAGCAGGCTCAAGACACCTTTGATCACTCTCGGCAATGGTATAGGACCCTTATAACCCATGAGGTAACAAAAGCTTTCTGAGATGCAGTCGACATTGGGACTTGATGGCATAACACCTTCTTACAGCCTCTACCCTAAGTGTTCACAATAGCAAAACCCAACCTCTTGGCTCTATTATAGGGTGCAGTACATGAAGGGCTTGTCTCATGTTCTGAGCTTGTATTTGCTATGTTAACAGTAGTAGGGGATAACCCACACAAGTACACTGGGAGAAACTCCAGGAAGAGAGCTTCTTGTGTTGCACCAGTGAAATAGTGTCCAAGGCTTTTAGGGAACTGGCCAAATAAGTTGAATTTGCATGTGCTTCCAACAGGCAGAGGAGAGATGCTGAACACATGCTGCCTGCTATCAGCAGCCCTGTGGTTGCCAAGAATTGCAGCTACACCATTATGTAAACCATCACACAGTACACATTGTGCAGACAGACATCTTGTTTGTGTGTGAATGGATCTGCGTAGGTATGTGGAGAAGTTAACACATTTTAACAGGTTCATGATTTAAATTTAGTACCAAAAGTTAGGCTCTTTTATAGCTGAAGTTGTCACTGACAGATAGTATTCAATTCCGTTTTGAAATGAAGGAAGAGAAGTGGAAACGCCATGCAGCATGAAATAGCAAATTCATCCTGTTAAGAGGAGGCTCAAGTACATCTCGTATTTTTGACATACTCTGCGCTACCAAGGCCAAAGAGCAGCTCTGGTTCTTGTACCACACTAGCAGGCATTTCACTCATTTAACCCTTAAAACACTGCCTGGCTCACAGGAAAATTATCTTTCCAAGCCATAATAAGCTCTGCAAATGTGATAATTGAATTTAAACAGAATAAAGCAATTATTCTGTATAAAGAACTTAAAATACACCAAGTTGCCTTTTTTTTTTTAAGCAGCTATTTCTAGCTCATTAAGCAGAAGAACCTTGTACACTCAGCTTCTTGACTGTACTCCTTCAATTCAGCCCAATCAACCCAGATTTTCTCAATCTAGAAACAAAGTGAAATAAAACAAGGGAAATGAAACAGTAAGCAAATTGGTTGTTTCTACTCAGTTTTTATATGTGTATGTGGAGGCATGGTTAGCAAGCAAAGGTCATGTTCCCGTGTCTGAGCTTAATTAAGCACAGATTCTGTGAAAGTGAGAAAAAACACCAGTTGTGTACAGTTGCCAGCAGTGGAAAAACCCTGGAAGTTAACCAATAGAGATAGAAGACCAGCTGGCCTACCTTGTAGCTAAAAATTGTCTGTGAACTAGGAACAGAGACCTTGAGGGGAGGATGTGTATATGAGCAGGGGAAAATCACCGAAATGCATCTGGAATGTACCCAATGCTGTATATGCCAACCAATCACTATGGGAAGCTGTGTGTACGTGGCAGTTTGACACTATATATACCCATTATTTGAGCACAATAAACGGATCACTTTTATCAATCATATTGATTGTGCATGTGTTCCCTCCGTGCGCGACGACGTGTATATATATATATATATGTATATATCTCTATACTATTTTTTTTCAGTTATAACATGCTATGAAAGAATAAGCCACCTGCAAACTCTGACTGTGATTTTAACAGATTAGTTATTTTCAAGAAAATTGAAAATTCTGTTATAAAATAAAGCTTTCTCAGGCTCTTTGGTGTGTGTATGTATCTTCAGACCTAACATAATATTCTGCTAATAATTGCTAAAAAAAAAGAAAAAGGTTTCTCATTATTTGGTTAAAAAAAGAGGCAGCCCTTCCAGCACTGAGCCATCCTGGTATTCAGAGGAATAGCTTGGCACATTGTAGTCAGCACAAAAGACTAAAACACCTGCTCACAGTCATTCCACAGTGTTTATGTCATTATTATTTGAGAGAAAGTATATGCTCCTACCGACCCGGGGGTACATTAAAATATTTCATTGTCATGGCTATTTCTCCACATCTATTTTTCAATAGCGCTGAGCAGTGCTAAGGTGGCTGGACTCTAACAGCAGGCAGGATGGATGAAATATATTACCCCCCATATGCCTTTATCACAAATAGATGGATTTCCTTTGTATGGGCAAAGTGCACTTTCTGCATGGCTGGGGACAGTGGCAGGTTTTTTTAATTAACATTTGAATCTATTATTTATGAGTGCATTCCCTGATGTCTAAATCCAAGGGCAAGCCCTGCCATGCTTGAGTCGGTCTCTCAGGAAAGAGCTTGAACTACTCCACTGAAAGCAGGGAGAGCCAAGACTCTCTGCTTGATCGCTCCTGCCTGTCAGGCGAGGGCAAGCATTTGTGGTCTAAAGAATTGCCAATCCTAAATGTCCTTGCTCTAAACATCATTTTCTAAGGAGAGAACCATGTGTTCTGTTGTGAGTCTTGTTATCCAAAATCTGCAGATATTAACAGAAGACCTTGTTAAGGCAGGCCTTTTTGACACCACGTACAGCCTAAAGCAATGAATTTCCAACAAGCTAGCTGCATTGTGCTTGTGGTGACAGGCACGTTGAGCTGAGGACTGTGAAAACCATCCTGGACTTGTTCACCTTCCTTCAAGACAGGCCTGTCACCAGCAGCAGTATTCCTGACTTTGTGGTGCTGATAGGGCTTGAAAGCCTAGTGATCCAGTCAGACAGTAGGCAGCTCTCTCCACACCCTGCTTTCCTCCTACACAATGAAGGAGGAAGCAATTATACCTGTTTGGACCTTAATTTTATCCTGAGTGGGTATGAGAATTCAGGCATACATTAAGCATGCCAAATGGCCTATGTTTTCTGTGGACAGAAGACTTTGAAATTTACAACTCTAGAAAAGGTGTTTTGTGTGCTGAGTGTTTAAAAATGTTTTAAAGGAGTGCAGCTAATGTTATAGGGTTTGTATTTTTGAAGTATCTCTGTAACTTATTTGGAATTCTGTTCTCTTGTCCTGTTTTCTACACCAGAGGGGTAGCTGTGTCTTTGCACATTTAAGATATTATTATGGTGTTTTGCCATCATTTAAGAACTGTATAAAAATGGTAACATCTGGCTTTTAGGGACAGAAGTCAAAAACGAAGTCATCAAGTGTGAGACTGACGTCTTTTATCAATGAATGTGACCACTGTACAACAGTGAGCTATTGAAATGGTATAATAGTTTCACACAGCCAAAGGAAAAATCAAAAGGGCTTACAAAAATACTTGTACTCTATTGCATGTATTATTCTTCAAGTGATACTATTAAATTGAATGTAAACATAAAAATGGAAGGGATTGTTTAATATTAATAAACTAGAACAGTTGATTAGTAACTTACTTTTGGTAGGAAATAGAACGCTTTCTTCCCAACTTTAAGAATTAGATGCAGTCTTTTCAATAAGCAGTTATTTTGCACAGTCCTCAAGTAGGCAGTGCAATCTGCACTCTGCAGTTTCTTACAGACAAGTGGATTGGCACTGGATGTTTCAAAGTAGATGCATATTGGCACTCAAGGTCATTTGAACTCTTTCTATTAAATCCTCAGAAATTTATAAAAAGAGCTGCGGTTTCCCATAGGCTTTACATGTTACATGAGGGACCAAATACATTTGCCTTTTCAAAGCGACTTCTGAAAAACACATGGGGAGCTTCACCCATCACTTGTGCTATTTTTCAAGGTTTGCAGCCAAACTCAATACCCTTTGTCACCTTTGAAGGCCAGTTTTTTATCAATTTATGAGTAATGATTCAAGGTAATTTCAGGGTAATTGTTTTGTTAAGAAGGGTGACTTGAAGAGGCATAGGCCTGTTTACTTCATGTTAATCTCAGTTTTGTTTTTTTTTCTTAATAAAAAATAAAAGCTATCAAATACCCCCAAATGTTCACAAAAGATTGTGTGAGCACTTTTTCAAAATTTACAGAAGTGGTTATAATTATTCTATCAATAATCAGTGGAAGTGTAACTCCTGGATTTCACATAATCATTGTATATGTGATTTTAACTGCTGGGTTAATAACCAGTGTTTTGCTGTTTGTGTACCTTTTATTGTGTTGAATGATAAAATATACCTACGATCATAAAATAAATTCGCTTTTTTCAAAACCAGTTATTGATTCTCTTGTCCTGTAGGCAATAAAGACTGCTGAAGAGAAGTACAAAGGGAAGAGAAGTAATTACGGAGATGAAAAAAGAACTGTTCAGAGAAGTAACATTTGTAAGTCACAAAGGCTGTTGTTCCATATCCAAATAGCTGATTTCCAGTAGTTCTTTCCGTAGGGTAAACTGCTCTATTTGAATAACTCTTGCTGATAAATTGTCTTACATATTCTTAATTCAGCAAATAGCATTTGTTCTTTTCTAGTGACTGTCTTTCTGATCAGCTTTAATGACCCTGCAATTAAAAAAACCCAGGAACTGTTTAGAGTTGTGTTCAGCTATGGGGCACTAGATGACCCTGCACAGATCCTCATACTCAGGTCAGAGTTTTCATTTGCATATAATACGTAGTATTCAGGCTGAGTCCATCCAGATACCAGGATGTGGCTTTATTCATGGACTGGTTTTGATATCAAGTACTTCTAAATGTTAAAGCTTCTTAGATACATGTAAGAATACTTGCAATTGTTCCTGTCCAAGAAGATCAGCTAAATCTACAATGTTAGGTCCTTTTGGTACCTAAAAGAGTTTCTGTTTTTGTTCTTTGTGTTTGTGCTAGTGGAGATGTGATGGTATGAAGATAACGCTGGAATGTTTCATTTGATGAACTGTTGGACTACGAGCAGGCGGAATGAGACCTTCACATCTGAATCTGGTTTCTTCTGGCCCATACTTGGAAAGGTTTGTACTGTAACAATCAAGAGGTAAATTTTTGCTTTATGCTTATTAGGCATCTCTTACACCTTTTGTTCTTCACTTTAGTCTCTTATGTCCTTGTAGTAGTTCAGTCATGTCACCTAAATCCAGAATAACTCACAACAATTGGTGCTAAAATTTATTTTACATCACTATTAAGGCCATTGGTCAAGAATCTGTGCATAGTAAGAGACAGTTACTGCTGTCTTCAAACTACTCAATGATCATGGTCATAAGCATCGGAAATTACTAGTGGGTAGATAAAATATCTTCTGCTTCTCTGCCCTAGATTTTTGTTAAACCAGAGTAGAAACTTGCATTCCTCAAAACAAGTCTGAACTAATCAAAGCTGAAAAAGCTTTCAGAAAGCTTGTTTAAAATAAATACCTTTTATTAACAGAATATAAACTAACAGAATGCAATTCTGCCCATGTTTGCTCACCGATTGCCTTTTGCAGTCCTGAAAACGGTGGTATTCTTAAATATGGTGCTTCCTAGTCTTATAAAGGTTGCCCATTTGCTAAGTTCAAGTACGTACTTAGAGAGGATGTAGTTTTTGTACAAGATTGAATCATTGGTGTCAGTCACATAAAATGATCACATCCTTGAATTAAAACTTTAACAATTTGTCGTGGTTTAAGCCCAGGCCGTAAATCAGAATCACGCAGTCCACTTCCCCCCCCACCTTTCTTCCCTCCGCTTCTGGAGGAACGGGGAGGAGAATCAAAAGAATGCAACTCCCACGGGTTGAGATAAGAACAGTTTAGTAACTAAGGTATAACACAAACCACTACTGCTACCACCATAATAATAATGATAAAGGAAATAACAAGGAAGAGAATACAACCGCTCACCAACCGGTACCTCACCCCCACCCTGCAGTGCTCCAGCCCTTCTGGGAACTCTCAGTTCTACATCCTGGGCATGACGTGCTGTGGTATGGAATACCTCTTTGGCTAGTTTGGGTCAGGTGTCCTGTCCCTGCTTCCTCCCGGCTTCTCCTCCTCCCTGGCAGAGCATGAGACTCACAAAGTCCTTGGTCAGGGTAAACATTCTGACCAGCAACTGAAAACATCGGCTTTATCAATATTTTTCCCAGGCTGAAAGTCAAAACCACAGTGCTGCACCAGCAGAAAAAATGACTGCTACTGCTAAACCAGGACACAATTAAATGAAATGTGAAGAATACTTGGATGATTTTATTAACAAATATGTTTTATTTAACATGTTATGCCATAAGATTAAACTCAAAATTAATAAAGTAAAATATATGCTTTTGCAGATATAATAAGATCAAAAAAAATAGTATTTTAAAAGTACCAAAAGACCCTTAGCAAGTTGTTATATTCTCTGTGCTTTCATTATTATTCTTTCAAACATGGTGTTTATTCACTATATTTCATCTGTAATGCTTCTGCTTTCACCTCTGGCTCACTTAAGAATCTATTCTTAATTCCTTTAAAACATGCAAAAAATATGACTTCCAAGAAGAACTGCCACATAGCCATAGAGCTACAGAACTCACTGCAAAAATACTGATAAATAAGGTATCAGTTAACATCAGTCACTTTAAAGCTAGATCCTTGGCTGATGGAAATGAGCAGACACTGATTGCAGCAGAACCCAGATGTACCAGTCAGCTGCCAGCTTCCAAGTTCCAAGTCATGGCAAGTTGCTTTGTCTCTCCATAAAGCAGAGTACTGCGTATCCATAATGTTTCTTTATAATTCTTACACATCTCTAGAACAGTTAAATTTTCAAAAGCAACATGTTGATTTTGAGTCCACCCCAATACATACATTTGAAAATAGGTTTCTCTGAACAGTTAGTGAAACCTTGGGTCTAATTCTTTCATTACATTAAAAAAAAAAAAATCACAAAAGTGCATATACATATGTATGTATACATGCAGAAGGAAGCCACATAGCCACCTGCAGCATGGCCAGCTGCAGCTATATGCCATTTGCTGCTATAGACACGGGCCTGTGTCACAGAGTACATATATTTGAATGTAAATGTTTATCCCTTCGTTCAAAAGACCCTACTAAGGGAAGTCTTTCTGTTAGGGAAAGGACTAAGTCCAGGGACTGTCTGGAAGTGGAGTTTTACTTCAAGCATCTCTGTGTGGACCTGCTCCACTGAAGTTGCAGCATCAAACCTTTATTGCAAAAAGAACAGACTATTTTACACCAAACTGTAACTAAGATAGTATATCAACTTTATGGACTTTTGTAGAGCAGATATTAAATGATTTTTCCATTTCCCACCAAGCAGATCTGGTAGAAACACCATACTTCCCATTAGCTTCTATAAATTTGAAGTGGTCAAGCTTAGAATGGCAACTGAATACACTAGAAGGCATCAGCACTGGGAGTAATATACTGACTCTTAGCTCCTGGAAATAGCTCTCAATGACATTTCTTCAGCAGATGAAGAGTAATATTTTTAACTGCAAGCATGGTCTCTGTGCAGGTTGGTTTGATCAGCGTCTCAGGAAGTAAGAATCCAAAATGGCCAGTGTCACGCAGCTCAAATGCAAACGCGTAGGGGATGCCGTTTTTGTAGGCCCAGTCCATAGAGCTGCCTGAACTCACATCTGAGAGAGAGAATCAAAAGATTAAAAACCCCCAGGTTAAATGCAGGTCATGTTGAAAGCACCAGAGGGTTCATGTGGTGTTTTGTCTCCAGAACGCGGTGAGTATACTTGCAACTCCAGCTTTTTCCTTGCCCTGATCTTAAACACCCTTCAGAGAAGGGCATGGGTACCCAGCACCAGTGAAAGGTGCTCAGCGCAGTATGGATTAGACAATATGAAAAAAAAAAAAATAACTGACTTTTTTGTGTATAAAGCAAAACTTTAATTAAAGAGAACATATAGAATAAAGCCTCAATTTGTTCTTGTTCCCAGGCAAATAAAACTTTCCTTCCACAGAGATCTTCTGGCTGGATGAGAGCTCTGCATACTCCTAAGTTTAACTTAGGGACTTTAGGCAATTCCTTTGCAGGGAGAAAGGAGAAACCTGATAATCTACATTCTCCTTTTCAAAGTGCTTTTAAAATTATTTTCTCTTAATTTCTGTCTTCTCACCGTTTCCTTACAGCATAAGAGCATTTGCATAGGTGGTGTCTAATATTAACAAACCTTCCCAAGGAAGTGTGCTTCATATGCTTTCCTTATCTCCATATGTTGATTACCCAAGACACTTATATTTATATAAAGATCCATCTCTCATGTGGCCTGCTGTCTTCTGTGCAGTTCTGGCATTAATTCACACTGCTCTTCCTTTGACATAGTGACTGACTGCACCGTAATGAGCACAAGATGACAACTGTGCTGTGAGATGGAGGCCCACAATAAAATGCAACTCACATCTGAGACACAAAACACAGCAACAGCAGAGGAGATGCAAGAGGTTGCTTATGAAAAATCTTGCTATTTACTTAAGCCTCTGACTTTATGAATATCTGTTGTCGTCACTGAGTGCACTCAGGCCTCATAAATTCAGTAGAAAAAAAGAAAGTGTCTTGCCGCAACCTGTTGGACTTCTGTTTCTCCTACCTGTCTATATGGAAAGCTTGACTGACAAATGTTGTTACATATTTAAAATGAGTATTTTAAAGATATTCTGTTATAGGAAAAAATGCGCTTGAAATCACTATCTGAAAAATAGAAGATATCCAAATACAGATACTGTTGCTATCATTTATCATCATCTAGACAGAGAGGCGTATGAAACTTAGCTTTTAAAAGATATCACCCTAAATTTTAGAATTAGCTTTATGAATTAGCTCTATGAATATCACAATTGTATAGAAGAAAGGTGAAGTAATAGTGAAAAATGAAACCTACTTTCAATTATTTCCTCCTGTCGTGGTTTAACCCCAGCTGGCAAATAAACACCACACAGCTGCTTGCTCACTTCCCCCACCCCCCAGTGGCATGGGGGAAAGAATTGGAAGAGTAAAAGTGAGAAAACTTGATATGAAGATATAAAGGGTCGATATAAAGACAGTTTAATGGGACAGAAAAGGAAGAAAATACTGGTAATAATAATATAATAATGATAAAAGAATTAGAATATACAAAACAAGTGATGCACAATTGCTCACAACTCACTGACTGATGCCCAGCAGTTCCTGAGCAGCAGCCCTCGGCCAGCTTCCCCCCTAGTTTATAATACTGAGTATTATGTCATACGGTGTAGAATATCCCTGTGGTCAGTTTGGATCAGCTGTCCTGCCTGTGTCTCCTTCCAGCTCCTTGTGCCCCTCAACCCTTCTCACTGAATGAATCCATGAATTCAGCACAAGAAGCTGAAAAGTCCTTGCCTTAGTATAAACACTACTTAGCCACAACTAAAACATCTGTGTACTATCAACATTATTCCCATTCTAAATCCAAAACACAGCACTGCACCAGCTAGGAAGAAAAATTAACTCTATCCCAGCCGAAACCAGGACACCTCCCAGATATTTTATAACTTAGTGCATTTACAGTATCTGATAAAGATATGCTTTTTAACATCTTGTTTTGTCTATTTTTTTTTTTATATCGGGTTTTCTACGAACGTGTTATTTGCTGGCTTTCACCTTTCAAATGCATTGCTTTTAGATCTCTTTTATTGCATCAATTTAATCTTACTGCAATCAACTGACTGAATCAGTTACAAAACTTCATCTTCTGCCTTCCTCACCACCCACAACTGGAACAAAGTTCACTTTAAACAGTGTTTGCTTTCTTTGTTATTATAAGGGTAATTTCCTTCTTACCATAGGTAGGTCAAAGTCACAAACCTGTGCTAGAGGAAAACTTACACAAAGTGCTAGATGCAGGACCATATCTGTATCTTATGCCATAGGCCGACTGAAGAGCATTTACAGCGTTATAGGCTGCTGATTCCTGTGGGGGGGGGGGAGAAAAGCAAATACATAAATTAGACTTTGAATTAAATACTGTAATAGGATTGGAACCTGATAATTGACTTCCAGCTCAATGCTGTGTTCCATGGCAGCTAATGTAAAATTATTTTAAAGGAAAAATGCATTATTTATTTTTATTGACAGCAATTTCCTAATTCCCTGAGAAACTTGGTTCAGTGTTTTCACGGCATGAAGAAGCTTACTGCACTGTGAATGGTCAGTCATTAAGTATTTGTGATTGTATGTATAGATACCAAATCAGTGACACAACAAATTTAGGACACATGTGAGATCATGAGATGAAATAATCTCTTTTTTTATGCAGTTTTAAAGCCATGCATGCATTTTCTGCCAGTACATATGAATGCATTTCCAAGTCCACTAAATCTCATCTCTGCTGGGCTTGTGAAGAAGGAATGATCTCTTGGTGATACTCCACAGAGGTTCAGTGAACAAGAGCAGGAAAAAGGAAGGAGGCAAATTTCACTCCTGAATCTGTGATGGACAGGTGAATGATCACTGCTGGTCTGACTTTCTCTGGGGAAAGATGATGTAGGCTTGGAGAAGTCTTTCCACTATTGCAGATACGTGATTTCAGTACTGTATGGGGAAAATTGGCATCTACAGTTCAACATCCATATGCATGCAGTCTGTTTAGGAACTCATGGTATCCTGTGAAATGGGATGAGAAAGGCTTGGCCCATGGCAAATTCTGAGGCTCACATGTGGATAGTGCATTCAAACAGAGAAAGGAGGCATATATTCAAAAGAAAAAGGAATATTATGATCCCAAAGAAAAGGTCTGTGGAGAGTGAAGGAGCATCTAGAAAAACAGAGACATCTCCCTATAAAGAGCAGGAAATGCATATCTTAGGAGCTGGAAACTTACAGACTTTGGGCCACTGGGTAAGGCTGCAATGGTTGTTTTAGATGTTTCAATTCTGTGAACTGAAGAGCTGTAGGTTTCATTTTATGCAAGTGTTCATGAGCTTGGTGCTTACCTTGTTATCATGAGACACTAGATGAATGCACTGGGGAAGGATTACTCTGTACTTGCCTTCCCATTTATACATTTTCACTCATCTTCCACTTGTTTGCCACTGTCAGGAATCATGATCCTGGTTTAATCCTCGATCTGACCCCATTTCTGCTGTGGGTCTTTGCCCGAGTAGAGAAGCCAGAGAAAACTGCTTTAAAATGTCATTCCAGGGAAAAAAATCCCATTATTTTCACTTACGGAAAGTAGGGCTTTGTAGAGTTTATTTTACACTGAGATCTGCTCTAGCAAACGGAAAAGCACTTTTTAACTCCATTATAGAAATCCGTTCAGCACAACTAGATTTTTTGTTACTCAGCACAAGGATGACAGTGCTGGAGACTGACATTTTCAGCTTTCCCCTTCTCTTCCTCTTGCCATCTCCATGAGGGAGGGCATGGAGCCAGGGACCACTGAAGTCAGTGCTGCTGGGAACTTCTGCTGGGTTGGGATGTGGTCACCAGATGGTGTGAGAGGTAACCTCTGAATTACCTAACACCAAAGATGAGGAGGTTGGGAGGAGGCCCGAGGACAGGGGAAGTGCTGTCACCTGGGACTGTTTCTCCTATA
Organism: Psittacula echo; assembly: GCF_963264785.1. Taxonomy (NCBI): domain Eukaryota; kingdom Metazoa; phylum Chordata; class Aves; order Psittaciformes; family Psittacidae; genus Psittacula; species Psittacula echo. Next base: position 125,363,285 of record NC_137737.1, read on the forward strand.
ACAGATGCCTCAACTTCTATGAGTCCAAGACACACAAGACCCATGATGGGGTCAGAGGTGTTGTGTGGTGGGGTGGTCACCGCTGTGATCAAGGGAGCAAGGAGACAGGGCTCAGCTGAAGGAGCTGAAATGGGTGGAGAGCAATGTCCTGGTAGCCACAAAGGAGAAAACTCCTTTTGCATGAGTTATGTATTGTACAGCAATGAGACAACAGAAGCAAGCTCTGTTGAAATCTTACTGATGAAATAGTTTGATAATGCCCATTTAAAACCAGCACAACAGTTCTGTGCAGAGGCAGCAAACATCTGGTGGTCAGACTGAGAGTGTCCCAAGTCCATATCCACCATGGAGGAAAATGTCCCTGGGCACTGTGAACTTGATGCTCTTAGCCTTGATGAAGGTGCTTGCTTCCATTGTTGGACTTATGTGCTCAAAGAAAACGACAGTTCTCAACTGCATTATACTGTGCAGGCTGGATCCTGAATAAGTCCAGGCAACCAGTCTTTGAACACCCTTAAGGAGACAGCTTCACATAAAATTACCAGATTTTTACAAAGACATACACAAACTCAGTCGTGCCATGTAAGTTCACTGCAAACACTAAGACAAACGAGTGTACAGGCAGAAAAGGGATAAAAGGAGGTGAAATTTAAAAGTCTGGAGATGGATGAAGGTTTTTGCTGTTTGGTGGGTTTTTTTAATTTAAAAGTGCACTTTCATTCTGATTATCTTAAAAGAACAGATTTCAGGACAGTGTTAATAAGACAGTTGTGCCTAAATTAGAACGGAATATGCATGTTGTGATCAGTACACAGCTCTCCAGTTTCAAAGCAGCTCTGAATAATTGAACACTTTAATCGAAATTGTAAATGACAGCTCACTAGAAAGATACGACCCAGACAGAGACATCCTTTCGTCTGCTCAGGATTAATTGTGGCCCCCTGTTAGCACCAAATGTTATTTATCTGCTATGCAAGTGGAGTCCTACAGTTGTCCACTGTACACAGTCTGCGTAGACCAACAAAGCTTGTTCCATCAGCAGGAGGAAACAGAGATCTGCTGTTTTCCAGCGCACTGTAATTTCTAAGAGAAATGGAGAATCTGAAACCTCAGCCTAAGTCACCATTTTGGACACTTCAAATATTAACGACTATTCATTTAGGAGCCACCAGATGATGGAGCCTTTGGCTGTAGGCAAATATTAAAGCACACAAATAAACAACCACAAATACTCCATTCATTTTCAAAATGATCCTCATAATGAGCTTTCTAAACAACAGGAAATTACTTCAGTTTTTTATTCCAACCTCCCTGTTCTTTTTGACCCACTGCAATAAAAAGTAGTGTAGAGTCCAAATATTGGCAAAATATTAGAATTGGGATTTGGCTTCTATTTGTCCAGGGCTGTTGTCTAAAACAGTGCCTTTCTTTGTCCCTTTAGGTCTGTGCTCCACTCTGATGAGAAGCCTAATCCAAGGTCTCCCAAACCTAGGAAACACCTACTACACCTCAAAAACTTGATTCCTTTGGTCTAAAAGCTGTGCATGGAAAGATAGAGCGTTTGTACTGAGGGCCAGCTACTCCCTTTTGCAGGATGGAAATAACCCTTGAGCAACAAGAACAACATGTACTGAAGATTTACTGGCATGTGTGAAAACTCTCAGAGACTCCTTTTCCTTACAATGACAGTGTCTGCTGTTGCCTTACGTTACTCTGGATATTTTCATCATCTACTTGCAGGGAAGATGCTGATTCTTCCTAATACCATGTCTTTACCTTCTGCTGTGTTGTCCGTTCTTAAAACAATATTCTTGCACTTCCTGGTGCAAGGAATGAGATCCTGTGGTTTTAAATTCCCAGTCTATGTTTACTGTTAAGTGATAGTTACCAGTTAACTTCAGGACCTCCTTTTTCTCTGCCATTCCCCAAAAAAGGGTTAAGAAAGAATAAAAAGAAGATTCATGGATTTGTTCACAGTCAGTGCAGGGCTGGTTAGTCAGTCCCCACAAGCCTTGTATTTTTAGCTCCTTTGCCTGCTTAGTTAACTTCTAATTTGCTGTGTCGCAGGAATGACATCACACAGGAGCATTTTTAGTAGCTGTTGAAATTAAGTGTCTTAACAGAAATAAACCCACAAAGAGAGTTTAGTTTGTGGTGCGCTGGCTGCTTAGCCTCCTGGGAGGGCAGCTGAGTGAAACTTCAGTGAAGCTTCAGGGACTGACAACATCATTCATCCTGCACAGGATAAATCTAAGGTGCAGCTAAGCTCCCTTGGAGTAAACTAGCAAGTTAAAAGTCACTGCAACTTTCAAGGCCTAAATGGGAGATACATGAACAATGTCAGTTTACTGGGATCTGAGAGAAAGAGGCTCACAACTGGTCAGTGCAATGTATGTCTGCGAGCAGGAGCAAACAGCAAGTACAGCTTAGCCATGCTTCCTTAAGAGAATAAACCATAGGGACAGTTTTATGCACAGGAGAGTCGCTAAAAACAGATGTCAGACTGTGAACAGAGGGAATAGTTCCGCATTTGGATGAGCATGGAATACATGAAATGTACAATAAATAGGCTTGCATAACACCCCTGTATTCTCATTAATTTATTTTTCTAATAGACAAAATCCCCTGATGTTAAGTAACTGGTTGTCTTAAAGGGTTAAAAATACTATGTCTGATGAGGGTCATACATAAAGCAATCCAAGCTTTGCTTTTGGTAAAATCTATGAGATTTCTTCTCTAATTGATAAACATAAACCATTTCAATTTTATTTTGGTCATAACATTGAAGATGATCTTTGTGCTCACAGTGCTTAAGTTCTGAGTATGGAGGGACAGAAATTTCAGCTAGATGCCCAAGGACTTAATGACATAATTCTCATTACAGTTAATTAAATAAAATGATAATAACTATAATTAAAACCCAGGGATTTAGCCTATAAAGAAATTTAAAGGGACTCATGGGTGGAAGGCACTATACCATTCTAATCAAATTACCGCTGTCTCACTATGAGTGAAGGTTATATAACCAGAAACGTGATTGCAAGCAGATGCAAAATAAATACCGCTCAGTATTAAATATGTGCAAAGTACTGAAGAAACAAATCTCCTCTCAAAGCAAAAGAATATTATATAAGGAAGCATATTCTCCAAAGTTTTAATGTACTTACCACACAGCTGAAGTTTGGAATAGTTGCGTATTTGTAAGAGTAAGGGTACAGCAGCATCTGTGCATAAGCGTGGAAGGACAAATAGGCTTTTATTTGTTTCCGATGTTTGCGGAGAAAATGAGCAACAGCCTTTACTTCAGGCTCAGATTCAGGAAAAGGACCACAGTAGGTGTCATCGCATGGGTGAAATGAAGCACCTTCATCTAGAGATTGGAAGAGAAAGTTGATCGTAAATGGTTACAGAGAATTTCCCAAGGATCAGCTTCTGGCTCACCCTGTACGGGCCCCTGTGCACAAGTGGGAAAAGCAATAAACAAATTCCTTTCTTGTGACTGATAGGCATGAGCCAGTGGGACCTCAGTACAGCAAATCTGCTTGTTCATCCAGTATACATACCAAGTTGCCAATTGGCCAGCTACACACAGTTCTTCCCAGAGGACATATTTTTAACCCAACAGAAAAAAAGAGAGCCTGACTTCATTGTATTTTCTTCTCTGGCTTTCCATATAAATGGCATATTTTATGGTAGCATTCCAGCATTAAAACTATTGAAGGGTCTCAGTAGGTCTATTTGAAATCAGAGAGGTATACCTCTTTCACTAGTCACTGCCAAGACAAATCTAGTCTTTAAGAGCATTTTAATGTACTAGGTATTACAGTGGTGGTTACAGTGGTAGGTAGATAACCACAAAAGGCATAAACTTGGAGACCGGTTTAAAACATATTAATAGTTCCTGACTGCTGCCTAGTTTTACTTTTGCAAATCTCATGGGAAAAAAATGACAAGAGAATGGATTGATTGCTCAGTTAGCTAAAATAGGAATAATTTCAGTTTGTACAGGGCTTAATTTTCCTTCAAGTTTGGGGCCAGGGTTCAGTTGTGAGGCTGTCTTTCACTACGTCAACCTGCTCACATGGCAGTAAGCTACAGAAGTGTAGCCTGCCTGTAATATCCCATGAGGTACTGAAAGATGAAACTCAGAAAAGGAGATGTGGCAGTGACTGCTTTATCGTTCAGCAATTCTGGATGTAAGCCACCACCTCATTTACAGCTTAGGGCCTGAGCCTAAAAGAACAATATTTATGCAAATCTACTCCACTCTTTTATCCACTGTGATTTTGAAATGCCACATGTTTTACACTGACCAGCAGAATAATAATAGTTCGTTTGTGACATTCCCTGGTGTCATCAGGGACTTACAAAAGCAGTGTTTTATTAGCTTTCATTTGTATAGTAAGTACTGCCATCTTCAAATAATAAGAGCAGTGTGTGAGAAGGCATAATAATATGAACTAAAACAGGTTTATGGAATCAGTGTAATGCAAAAAAATTCAAACCTGGAAGATTTTAATGCTGCAGCTTCATTTGTAATAAGAAAACTGAGGCTACCATTCAATGGCCACAGGTGGGGATTTCAAAAGGTATTAGTGCTTAGATTGCAGTGGATATGGAAGGGTTATGTAGAGGGCAGATGGTCTTTTCCCTATGGAACAGCTGGCCACCAAGGCATCCAGATCCCAAGAGCACTCTGCCTTGATGTCTTATCAGATATTATAGCTAAAGAAGAGATATTTAACAGACCCTCCGGAGCCTTTGCATTTTTTAATGGATACTTCATCTCCTGTAGCAGTGTTGTACACTGATTCATGAAAATGGACATCATTGTTAATAAACAGCAGGATCCTACAAGCTAATGGTAAAATGACCCAATAGTAAAATGACCCAATGGTAAAATGACCCAATGGTAAAATATGACTCAGTTTAGTGACTTTCAGTGAAGAAAAAAACTCTCTGAACTGTCCAGCCTACTACTGTGAGCCATTTGTAATCCTAGCTGCAGTTGATGCATTTCCTTAAGTGAAAATGGCTGGTAGTAAAAAGAGAGGTCTTCTATGGTGGCCTTGGATAATGTAAGGATATCCTCAATTTGCATACTCAAGCTCTTTTAAAGTAACACAAGAAGGAAAAAAACCAATACAATAATGCCAAATTGTGTGAAATTTCTGAGTTATGGTCATGAGAAGAAAATAAAATGGCATAAAATGCTACCGTGCTGCTTTACTTTTGTACCTGACAGCATATCAAAGGAGAACAAGTATCCTCCAACATCCGTCATGAGATCAAATGTACAAAGGAAGTGTGTGCAGAGACTGATAAAACCAATGCTTTGGTACAGAAGGAAGAGAGGGAGGGTAGATGAGTGGGAGCATGATTCTCAAACTTCCTTGCAGCCCCTTCTTGTGCCGATAGGGGGGAACTGTCCTCAGTGAGCAATGGGGTACGCTGCAAATTGGGATGAACTGGAAATTTTAACTCTCACTGCTGCTTTCTTGGGGGCTTTGGATGCAACCCCTTTAACTCGATTTGCCCCATGACATGATTTAGTTCTAAGTACCTCGTTACTGGCTGTAAGGTTGCTATTTATTTCATGAACATTAAGCCATTGTGCTAGTTATTGCACATATATATGTATATATATATTGCAAAGAGCATTTCTTCCCAGAAATCTTGCTGTCAGTATTCACCTGGGTCTGTGTACAATTTCTGTGCACTATTTCGGGTGCAAGGCACTGCAAGGTGAAATCTACCACAGTCAGTGATACGGCCTTTTCTTAGTCCGTAGAAAATACAGAAGCAACATCATAAAGCTTTCATTAAAGTCCTACACTGGAAGGGAAGAGGAAAGCAGAAAGGATGCTGTGTCTACCAACTGCTGCACTGCTGCTAGCATTCAGTGGCTTTGCTGGGGCTGGACTCTGCCAAAACACACCAGCTTGGAAGCCCCACAGTGAAGTTCAAGCCTGTCTGCAAACTGCAAGTGTGACTGAGCTGAATTAAAAGGTTTTTACAAGCATGTGCAGTATTAAATGTTAAACATACCATGATTATACAAGCCTCAAAGTGTGATATGATCCAGATTCTTCTCTGCCTTATTTAGTGTCAGACTAATGAGAACATGGAGCGCTGGGTGAGGATCTTCTAAGCACCAGTCAGCCCAGTTAATGAAAGAGCTCTTTATTCTCTGGCAAACTAGAGAATCAGACAGACTTTGGAGTCAGGTGAGGGAAGCAGAGCATGTACTTGGTGGGATGATGAGCAACCTTGGAGGAATTTTTTTAAACTTGGGGTGGGGACTTGTCTTTCATGTTCCATGCAGGGGAGAAATGCAGCAAGTGGTGGATTGCGACACACAACGTGTGTGCGTGTGGTTACACTTTCACTCAGCCTAGAAAAAATGTTTTTTTGCATTACTGAAAACTAAGCATTTTCAGGACTAAGTAAAAAGTGTGCTTTAGTACAGTGGCTAGTGAGCAGAAGGAGCAGGGAGCAGAGTGATTTGAACCCAGGAAAGATTAATTAGGACTAGAAAGTGCACTGTGACCGTATTATTTTTGCACTGATAAGGTACCTGCAAAATGGCTCTGAAGACTTTGTAAGAGAACTGTGCATTCCAGCTATGCTGGTGACTGTCTTCTGAACAGTAAATGTATGTCCCCCAAATACCTGCAGCAGTGACTTTACACACGTAAGTAAAAGATGGTAATGGCAACGCAGACTTTGGTTCATTTTTACATTACTATTGCAGCATAAAATTGCCTTAAAGATCATGTTAGCATCCCTGGGACCGTCTTCTGTAGTGGAGGGGTTCTCAGCTAACATAGGCTTTCTGGAATTGCTTCTGTGTCACTCCTCTCCTAACTGCAAGTAGAGCTGAAAAAAACCTGGAAGCGTATTTCACAGGTCTATACTATATTGAATGTATGCTTTTGTTCACTCTCACCTCATTCGTAATCTCCCCTGACAGACTGTTCACACTCACTTTTATCCTTACAGTCCTGCTTGAAGAATCCAGTTGATGCAAGCCAGACTGTACAGTTCTTACTCCTAGTGCAAGTAATCAGAGTATTGCGGAAACATCTAGAGACTTCCAGTGAAAGAGGGATGGGCTGAAGGGAGTGCTAGCTCTATGCAAACATTATTTCTGTCTTTACAAGTTTATAATATAAATAAGGAAGGTGGATGAATGCTGGAGGAGGAAACAGCTGCACAGAGAGTTGAAGGAAGTTGCTCAAGATGGGAGAGCAGGTCCGCAGAAGAGTATGTATATATATATATATATATATATATATATATAAGGTATGTATATCACCATAGTTCACAAGAAAGTGCTATTACTCTCTGCTGCACCAGAACTTGTATGTCTGCTTACTCCTGTGTAAGTTGTACTGTCTTGCTGTCATCATCATCATCATCATCATGGCTTGACTTCGCAAACGAAGATTTGGGAAGGGCTTTACCCATGCTTACTACAAGCGCGCTGATGACTAAAAAGACCAATGTGTCTTGCTGTAAGATAGAATAAAAACCCCTTTCCTCTTCAGTGGACCCATTCTAAGTCTTCTGCTGGTATCTCATTACTGCTGAATTCTCTATGCACAATTAAGGTCAATTTTTATGAAAGTATTTACAGAAGTGCTGGGAGTTTTATATTGGACCTTCATGCATGTAGAAGCACCTTTTTCTTTAATAAAATCACTAATAATAATGGCCTTAAAATATTCTCAGACATTTCTCTGTGAGGCCAACAAAGCAAGTCTGACATTTCCAAAGCTAAACCCATTTCAGAGACATTACTAAGTAAAATAAAATGGACTTTGAAATGTTTCCTAAAACTGTAAGTCAGGTAAATCCTGGAATGTGATCGGTCAGGCTCAATAACTGTGCTTCAAGTTATTAACTGATTGCAGGAATACAGGATAGCTGTATGTGTGGTTTTATACATCTGCCATTCTCACCATGAAAACGTTTTATTTGTGAAGAGAGGTGTTTTTCCAAAGTTCAGGACATTTATTTTTTCAGAAGCTGGGAGGAATATTTGAGTCTTGGCTTGTGGTTTTATAGGAAACTACCTCCAACTTTAACTACGGAAAACAGAACACTTCACAATGGATGTGACCTAACCTACTTACTCTGTTGGATAATTAAATACAGGGTAACCTGAACTGGTGGACCAAAATGTCTCCAGACTTACCACACCATTTCACTTTCCAGTTGCGATTAGCATCAACACCATGACACCGAAACCTTGTGTTCTTTGATCTTGTTTTTCTCCAAAATCGATCCTAGCAGAAGGTTATAAAATAGTTAAATAGCGATATTACTATCTTTTGGCAAAAGTCTATTTGTATACATAACAAACCAACCCCACTATAAACATATTCAGTACTGTATTTTAACTGGGGTAATTTACTTCAATTTTGCATGCCACAAGGTGACAGACCAGATTATACAGAAAGTCCCCTTTGAATGGTGCACCAACCATTCCATCTTTCCAGAACAACTTTTTGGGAAATCCTACTGATACTACTCACATTTGTCCAGCTAAAATGATATCCATCCACATTAAATACAGGCATGATATAGAAATACAGCTGAGTAAGCATCTTTTTCATGGCAGGATCAGTCTGGTATGTCTGAAGAGCCTAAATCAGAAAAGCCAAAGAAAGTAGTTTCTATAATAAAAACAATTTCCCGATTAAATGTTGTGACAGGCTAAGACAGTCCTGTGGCCTTTGGCAGTACAGAGACCTGAACTCTGTATGGCACCACTGACATCCTTAGAGCTGTACCTAAAGGCTGATACCTTCCTGCAAATGTGATTAAAGGCAGAATATGAACACATGAAAAAAGTGTTCGAAACACCCTATTCTCTCTGCTTCTCTGTTTGTTTCAATAGCCAAGAAAATACAAGTCACATTACAGAGAAGCAAATACATACAACATGTTTCTTGACATAGGAGCTGAAAGTCAGTGGACAGATTTTTAGTTGAGGAAATGAGGTTAGCTCCTCCTCTAAGACAATGGAGTGCTGTTATTTCCGCCAGGTGGTGATTTGGTGAGGTCAGAGCAAGTCTTAAAAGTGTTTAAGGCTCACATCACATAAGCTTTTGTTGTATTCAAAGTAATTTACTGTATGCATAATCATCAATACAGGCAGCTTATTCCTTCATAGTTTAGAATACCCTCTACTTTTGGAGAATCTCAAGTATAGAGATTAGTAGAGGAAGTCTAAGTAGGGAAAGTGTTTTCTTTTCCATTCTGTATCTTAGAAAAACATAGCAAACCAGAGGCTCCTCAGCAGTTCCGTTTGCTAGTATCAGAGATGCTCCTTTACCAGTTTCAGGAAGCTTGGACACCACATGCTGTAGAAAAAAACTGTCCTTTGTCATAGCTGGGCATCAAATCTGCAACCTTCAAAGTTTAAGTCTTGATTCTGTCAGAGGAGGAATCAAGTGCTTCCCCTGGCAGGGAGAGAATATATCACACTGACACAGGGTTCAGAGGGATGCCTGAGACTGGCTCCCCTCCTTGTGCTGTGATTACAGCTTCTGCTCTGCAGTGTTTCTGGCACTTCAGATCCAAGAAGTAACGTGTCTGAGAGGACAAAGGGAAATGTTTGTTCTGAAATAAACTAAGCTAAAAGCTTTTCAATTGAGAAATGCTGGGGATCAGAGTGAAGTACAGGAATTCGATGCTTCTGGGCTCTCTAGCATGCAGCTGTTTGAAGCTGCCACAGGGGCTGACGAATCCTTTTTATGGACTACCTGTAAGAAACACCCATACAATTGGACGTGTCTGGGGCTGAAATTCACTCATGGAGGAGTCTGAACATTTGTTTTCTTTACTGAGGGCCTAATAAGACTTCTAAATACTTTTTCTAAGCTGTTCATTAACTACCTCTATCGTGCAGTGCTTTCCCCTCGTTTATCCTCAGCTTTCCTCCCAGCAGTGCTCTGCACGTGCAGGTCCTTCAGCAGATTCAAAGCATCGTGTCATCCCTGTGCAAAGCCACCAACTTGCCCAGTGCTGCTACTCCACACCAAGCTCCTCTTCTCTTTCAGCCAGGCAAGAGGAGAGGAAGGTGAGCAACAGGGGGCAAAGGGGGAACAGCACAGAATGAAATAAGATTGGGGCAGAAGCTGGGACAGCATGGCGTGGAGCACCAAGGGGTGAGATGAGATGTTTAAAGAAGGCAGGATTATCACAGGGGAGAAGAGGATGACAGCTGGCTTTTGAGGAGAAGCTTGGTGGAGCCATGGGCTGCCTGGAAGAAAGTCACTGGCCAATGTAGAGGTTCCAGGTCTCCTGGCCCACATGCCAGAAATTCCCCAAGGATTCTTAGCTGTATTGCATTAGGATTGCATTCAAATTTGATTTACTTGCATTAGGAGGCCACATTAAGGCTACAAATATATTTGGATAAAAGTATTGGTATTCAGGGAACTGCAGCTATAGTAAAAAGTAATTATGTCAAAACAGAAAGGAATGGTTACTCAAAAATTATGACTGTGACAACCGGGGCTCTGTTTCATTTTGTTCCATGTACAGAAAACACATACTTGAAGTAACCAGGGCTACTCTGTGCATTAAGATAGCCCTGCACTTAAATCTGTACAGGTTTAAGAGCCTGTATGGTAAGTATGGATGTTAAATCTGTAAAACTGTTCTTACAGTGGAAACAAAGTCACCCTCCAAAATATGAGTCAAGGAAAAATAACATTTTTATTATGCTTATTTCAGAGAGAAGTAATTTGGCTGGGGAAGAAATAATGCACCACACACCACTTTATTGACTTTTTAATGCTTTTCTCTTTTTAGACAATTTTAACAAATTAAGCCCAGGCTGTGTCTCCCTAGTGGGTATTTCCATATCAGTGATAATGACATTGGCCTATTTGCTTCTATCTGTATTTACGTATGCCATTCTTTTGCTGTCAGTTACATCTGTAATTACGCGTTTTGTTACCCTGTAGTGTTATATACTGCATTGTATACTGCAATGCTGTAAGATTAAATTCTTTAAAACACTTTGAAAATTATTTCCTTAAAATAACTCCAGATAAGTAATTAATTTAAAGTAATATCCTTCTGAAAAATTGCATGGATGAGCTTTGCAAATTTTTCAGAACCTTTCGGAATTTGCAAAAAGTGACATAATGAAAATATTTGAATGAAGATTTTTTAATGTTCAATATGTTTTAAATCCTATGAAGAACATATTTTTCTTTCTAGGTAAAAGCACCACCATTTGAAAACCAAAACAAAACATATGCTGCAACACACCAAGCACCCTTTCATTTTTTAAAGCTACTCTATGTTATTTTAATGTCTGCTCTCATTGGCAAAATAGGAGAGACTTTAGAAACCATTGTAGTCCCCAGTAAAACTCTTCAAAATTTTAAGTTGATTTAGAGCCAAATATAGAATCATGGAATCATAGAAGGGTTTGGGTTGGAAGGTACCTTAAAGGTCATGCAGTTCCAACCCCTCTGCCGTGGGCAGGGACACCTTCCGCTAGACCAGGTTGCTCTATCATTCAGTTCTGTTCTTTGAAGCATCTATGCTTTTTCTTAATAATTTGGTTACCCTTTTAGAGTAGCATTTCATTAAAATGTAATGGACCTGGTGTGACCTTCTTCTTGATGGAAAGCCAGAGTGTAGGTGGTATAACCTGGTGTTAGTGAGATCATGTTCACTGTTTCTGCTGAAAATATTCTGTCCTTTCTACTGCTTTTATCTGGTGCTTTTATTTGATATATGTAATCAGGAAACACAGACTGCGTAATCTTACTTCCCTTAACAGGGAGGTCTTTGGCAATGTGCTTTACAGTTACTAAGTTGTGTCCTTGCTGGAGCAAAGCCCACAACTGGCCTTGTATGGCGTGACTCTCAAATCCTCCAAAAAATGATTATGTGAACCACCCACCCTGGCAGTGCTGAAACATTTTCTCTCCACTATGATACAAACAAGATGAATATAAACTATTAGTGAACTAACTGCTGTGTCATTTGCACAGAGCTCTCAGAATACAAAGTAATGTGACTTCATATGGCTTGATTCTGCTTCCCCATCACACAATCAGTAGCAGCTTCACTGCTGAATTTGCAGAGAGCCAGACTGGCCCAGTAAATGCTGAATAGTGTTATTAGTCAATGAACAGATGATACAGGAACCCTGCCAAAACCGTGCAAGCAATCTGCCTGGGGGATGAGGAAAAGAACCAATTATTAATAGGAGGGGGCTCGATCATCTGGATCAGCAGACCGGTGGTTGGTTGGTAGCGCTACACCAGCTTAGGCTGGCTGAGGATCTGGTCCATAGGAAATTTAATTTGGGTGATGAAGCGAACTAAAGAGCTATATTGTACATTGACAAGGCAATAAAAGGCAAGAGTTTAAAATGGATTTAGGATGCAGTTGGGCTTTTCATAAAATAAGGGGTTTGACTGAGAAGGACAAAGCAAGGAGACAGAGTTGAGAGAAACTGGAATAGAAGCTGAGCTTAATAACGATTTGCTGTCCCTCAATTAATTATTATTAAGTTAAAGGTAACAATCAGCTTTTGCTGTTTCTGGTTTAGAATTAAGCAGTCGCACTGAATTGAACAGTTACCATTATAGCACAGGGAATTGACTACATTGCTGTTCTATCAGAAATCACATAAAGCTGCTTCCAGCAAAACAGGATTAACTCTTCCATGCCATTATTGAGATATCAGTTAAATCATACTTTCTGACAGTAACATACAATATTTTACTATTGTCTGTACATCTTACACTTTAGCAGGGTGACACTGTGATCTGCCATTCAGGCCTTCATTGCTACTTTATCAGTTTGGCAAGCTAGTAGTTAGCTTTGTTGCTGTGCTTGGAAGAGGTACATCTTTTTATCACCATTTTCCCTTTTACTGCTGGTGTCCTGCTTTGGCATTCAAATCATGACCTGAATGGTAAGCCCGTTATTAAGGCTAAGACACGACTGTGTGTTTAGAAACAAATGGCTTAAAATAAAGGGTCAAATTTTCAAGGCTGAATCTTGAACTGTATATGATTTATTTATTAGTATTTTTCAACACCAAGCGAAATCTTTCTTCCGCTTTGGGAGCATTTCCCACAGGAGGCATCTAGAAACAGCAACTGAGAAAAATGAGTGTGTTGCAACTACTCTGCAGCATTCAGAAGAGAGCTCATAAAAAGATTCCAAAAAGAAGGACCTGTAGGATTCCAAAGGCTTGCTTATGCTGCCTCTAAAGGATGCAGAATGAGAAGATGCTGAAGCAGAGAAGAGGCAGGGGGACAATGGCATGACTGATGTGCTAGAGAAGCAAACAGCAGTTCCAGCAAGTTTGGGCAAGGCCTGGACCACCCAAGCAAATGCAGGATCTTGTGGGGAAGAAACTGCATGGTTACACAAATGTTAATGGAAATAAGACACAGAACTTCTTGGTTCTACTCTGAGAGGTAGTACATAAAAAACCCCTCATGGTTCCCAAATAAATCAAGGACTGCCTAGCAGGGAAAGGGAAGGTCTGAGTTATTCTGAAGCACTGTGAGTGCTCTGAATGGGGCAACACAAAATTCTCTACTAGTAATTACATCAAACTAATGACCACCAGCTTTGTGGAGACTTACCAACAGTATACCTCTGAAAAATGTAATTCTTTAATTTTACGCCCTAGTTCTGTTGGTTCAGGGTAGTACCTATTGACAGCAACCCACCAGAACTCTCTTGAATACACTGTTTAATTTAGTTGTTGAGACACAGTTAAATAATTAAAATGAAAATTATTGCTTGGAATTCAGTTTCTGGAACAGCTATATTTTCCAACACACAGAATTTTTTTCGTAGTCCTTTCTCATGCTCCATAGTATTTCTGAAGATCAGGAGTTTTACTGAGGCCTTAACTACTGAGCATCATCACACAGGAGTTGAGCGCTAAAATATAAAGCTGAATTTCTTCCCTAGGCCACGTAATACATTGGAACAACAATGTGAATTCTCTTCTTGCCTTGAAGAAGAACATACTCAGCAGCTTAAAAGCCTTCACAGGGTAGAATTTCAATGTCCTAGTGATTAATACTTAACATAGGAGATTGCATTAGCAAGTGTCATTGAAGAATTCCTGCTACAGGCACAACACAGCTGCAGGGTTACCTTTATTTTATCAAGATGTATTCACATTGTGAAAAATGAATAGCTACAAACAAAATGAAAGTAATTTTTATCTTCTTAAGATCATGGGTAGGTAGGAGGATGCATCTGAGTAGTTGTAAGTGCACAAGAGAAATAATACAGTACTTCTTTTTGGAAAACTGGAAACCATTTTAATTGTTGGGTTGGTTTTTTTCGGGGGTTTTTTTGCCATTGCAAAGACGTGACAGCAAACGAAAGCACCCTCTCTAAAATGTTTTACTATTGAATAGATCCTGGGGAAATCCACCTTGTAGCAAAGGAGAAAGAAACACTGCAGAGTATAAAAATAGTTTGCCACAGCTGCTTTTAAAACAATGCATCACATGCCTCGTTGTGGTAATACCATGGTACTGCACTCCGGTTTTTTTTGGCATTGGCTTAGATTATCCATTAAAAGAAAAAAAGAATCGCAACTGAGGGCCCAGTCTGGGAAACTATTGTTGGAAGTGTTCACTGCTGCTGTATCTTCCTCTCAAAAGTGGTGCACATTAGTAACCTCTGCTTTCAGTAGCAAGGATGTGTCGGAGAGATGCAGATACTCAGAGAGAAGTGGGGTATAAAATGGCTGCAGGAATAGCTGAACTCATTCAGAACTGAACCAGATGTGGAGTGGCAGGGGGAAAGTTGAGTTGAAGCAGAAGCAACATACAGAACATAGACATAGGTGTAATTATTATGCAGAAACTTCAAATGGCTGGAACAGCATTTGGAGCATTAAAAAAATCATGACGATGAAAACAGATTCCGCATTTATACCAGTGCCTCTTGCTGTTGAAAGGCTGATGAATGAAGTACTGAGTGAGGAGGCTGGAGGAGGTGATCTCTCAAATGGAGAAAAAACAAATAGTGTTTCAGGCAGAAGCTCCTGACAGAGAAGAATGTGTTAGCTAAAGATAAGTAAGGGTGATGTTTCAAATATAGATGAAACAGATGGATTTTTCCTCCAGATAAAGGATATATAGGGAGCACTCAGAGGAGTCAATTTTTTTCTGAGGTTAGAGAGCTAAAAAGACAGCTGGGGAGAGTAGAGCTTGGCAAACAATAAAAATTAAGCTCCAATGATTGTTCTGCATTTATGACAGAGCTGCAGAGCATTTGAGGAGAGATCCATCACCAGGTGACTGGTCCTTCAAGGTGAAAAAAGCCCAGTCTTCACAGTGCCATCATCACTGGCAGCTGTGTAAAAGGCTGCAGGGAGGCAAGATACAGCCCTTATAAGCTTCTGGCCTTCCTAAAATAAGGGTAAAATAAAATATGATGAACAGGAGAAAAGCTTGGATAGGAAGATTTCATAGAGAAAGAAGATGCGATGGCTTAAAAAGCAACAAAAAATTTCAAGTCAAATCAAGATCAGCTGAAGAGCTTTAGCTGAAGGGAATGGACCTTAGAAACAAGAAATGTATCCAACTGAGCAGTGAAAGAGAAAACCACAGGTACAAAGTGATCGTTTTGGCCGACTGATTCACTTCGGAATTTCAAAATATTTCAGAAGCTCTTCAGGTTTCTGAGAGCCAGCACTCAAAGGTATGGTAAGAACAGTGGTGTATCTGTCATCAGGAGAGGAGTGCCATAGATGTATGGCTTACAGGGAGAGGCAGTCATGTCCTTGTTTTCTTTCCTTTTTGGTTCAAAACTTCTGCTTGGAAAATTCCCAAAAATGGAGACAGAAAGCCTATCACAGGGTGAACTAGCTATATTGCCTTGAAGAATAACTAAATATAGCTGTAATGAGCATCCTTTAATATTAGTCTGAAATCCTGGATTGTGGGAACATGACATTTCAGCTGTACCTGTTCAAAAGACTTAAATCTGTTGACAAGTGATAGGTCAAGCATATAATCTTTAACAAACATTACTGTGTTGCTTCACATAACTATCATACACACCCCCAAAATCAGACTACTTCTGAAGTGGGTGAAAAACTGGTGTTGAATTTCATAATCAGCCAGTATTTTGAGGCTCTGGTAGTTAAGATAGCAAAGGGAAATAAATTTTCTGACTCCTAGAAGATTACCAGTTTTGATGGACCTCAGCAAGACCCAGAAATGATGCAGAATGTGAAGCTGTTTTCCTAACAGTGTGGACTTCAGCACTGGAATGAATGAGTGAGTGCTGCTCTGACTGTTGTTGCAGCATACTGCAGATGTTTTGTCCATCAGGACATGGTCTGTGGTATTTTGCAGAATGAGTATAAGTGCTACACTGGCTTTCAGCAGATCTTAAAGTAGGAATACTTATAGCTTTATGGCCCTCTGACCACATGGCTTGCATGGTGCAGAAGAAGAGCCAACCCTTGTTAACAGTGACACTGTCTGGGTCTCCTACTCGGACCTGTGTCTGGTCACACTGTTGTCTTTATTCAGTTCTGTAGATGTTTATGTATGTGCTGTTATTTTAGGTATCCTGCCTTTGCAGTCAAGGACTTCATAAACATTTCTGAGGAAGAATTTCAGGTCTTGAACCCTGCAAAATTCCTGGTAAAGACTAGTCTCTGGGGCCTGGTCCATGAGCCTGATGGCTGGCTAATTGGCATTATGCATCCCTTACGCATCCCATAAGGTGACTCATAAATCAGTCTCAAGCTGAGAATAGTGGGGGCAGGTGTTGATATTTTGCATCTTGGACAGCCTGTGTCCAAGCTAACAGACAGTTAGCTCATTATTATGGAGTGATAATATGGGATTCAAGCTTGGTTTTGTCAGCAATCAATACCAATGTCAGCATTCAAAATAAAAATATTTAAAATCTGCCCTCAACCTTTACCTTCTTTGTCTAGGGTTACCTGTCTGCTCCCTGGGTGTGTGATAAAGCACAAATGCATCATCTTGAATAATTTGGGAACTTATGTACCTGCAATCATTGAACACCTGCATTTCAGGATTTGGACTTTAGGCCACGTATCTCACAGTTTCAAGTACACAGAGCATAGAATCAGAGAATAGTTAGGGTTGTAACTGACATTCATTTCCTATTTGGGATTTTTCAGAGATGAAAGATCTATTATGGCCCATCTTTTAGAGATGATACAGTGCTGCAGGATGAGCAGGGCTTCAGAGGTGTGGATTTGGATTCCTCTACTGTACAGCTCCTTTTCAGTGGGTCTGTGGATAGGGGTGAAGGAACAATCATGGGTAGTCTCGCAAGATCAATGCCATAACCAAACCTATCAAGTCACCTTGATCAAATCCAGAAAGCTCAGAAGTAGTTTTGAACATTGTTCCAGCAAAGTTCTTAGGTACTGTTAGGTTCTGTCCCAGAAGAAGCAGAAGGTAGCACTGCTTATCCAGGAGAAAAACCTGCAACAGTCTCACATCAAAGAAAAGTGGCTGTGTGCAATGTAACTCACATTCAAAGGATTATAATACTATTTTGAGGAAAGTCTTCAAGATTTGAACATTTGAAAAATATAAAAGCGTAGGTAGTCTGTGGAAGTGCATGCCACAATTTACACTTGAAATGCAAGATATACTGACGCCGGTCAAGATATGATTGTTTTTCTTTTTTCCTAAAAAGGCCCACTTTTGAGGATGGGAGAATAAGGTGATGGTGGAGGTTACTGCATTTCCAAAGTGTGAAGTTATTTGCACCTTAATTTGAGGTCCTGATGAGGCTATTCCCTTAGGGGAATGTGCATGATCTTAGTGGATGTTTCCCTTAAAGTTGCCATTGGATTCCTAGAACATTACGTCAAGAAGAATTACAATCAGTGCTTGCTTGTTGAAGATTTTTAATGGCATTTCTTGAATTTTCTAATCTTGAAATACAAATTCCTGCATCAGAAACAAAGAATAGTGCATCTTTAAGTCACATCCCTTGTATGTTGTTTTCTGAAAATGTGTGAATGACATTTCAAGGTTATACATCATTGACATGGATCAAATGGCAACATTTATTAGAGGGAAGAAAGTCAAACCAGATGTAATGGGAATCCTCATCTGCTTCCACTAAAACTGAAACACAATCTAGTTGTGATGTTAATTTGAATAGCTGCCTGTGAACCATATTTCTGATTTTTAAAACAATGGTAAGTCCTGGATAATTTAGTATCTGGATTCTGCTTCTCCTCTCACAACCGTAAACCCAGTGGAGTTAATGTCCTTATTTAACACATATACACATATAATTGTACTTTTACAAAAAGTCTATAGGGTTTGCTTCTTTGTTTCTATGAGGGCTATTGAATTTGGGATAAAAACATGTTTGATACACAAATTTTGTTTCTAAAGTTTCCTGCTTTCTACATAGTAATAACACATAAAGCAGTCCCATTCTTTCCAAGTTTGTAATATTTACTAAGACATTTAATGTATGGTTTTAATTTTTTTTGCTTTCCCCCTCCCCAAAATCTTCGATGTGCACACAAATTCTGGGTTACATTTGATCCATTTATCTTTGCAGGCTGCCTTCAAAGTAATCCAAATATAATCTGTTCCATTGCTTTTTACAGTTCTTCTTGCTTCCCTACCCCACCTACTCCAGGTCTGTTAATATTTCCACTGTCAGGGCCTTTTTTGCACCCTTTTCAAGCTGAGTAAGGATTGAAGTTGAAGGGGACTCTACTGTAACATAACTGGTATTCTACTACAATAACACATGGATACTTCTTTCTGGCTCATTAGCTGGTACCTAAAGGTCTGATACCGTGCATGCAGGGTGTCCCCTTTCTTGACTTGAAATTCAGTGACCATAAGGTAGGGTTTGTCAGAGGCCACCAGTATTGCTAACCCTGGTAGAACATCTGATTAGCTTTAGCTGAGAGGCTACAGACATTTGGGGCGCCTTCTACAGAAACAAACAGTGATGTTATTAACACCAGACCTATGGAATACAGAGCCAAATCTGGAGCTTATGCTGGGGTAGATTAGAATAAAAAAACACCCAAAAAAGCAAACAAAAATCCCAACCCCCCAAACCAAACAGTCTTCACTTTCCTTTTGTTTGTTTCAAAATGCAAGTAGGCTGGGTTTTTACTTTCAATTATATTATTACATAATGCAAAACTCTTTCCTGTGCATTCTCTTTCTCTTTTCAATCTTTAACTTTTATATCTTTCTCCTTTTTTCTCTAGTTCATCTGTTCTTTTTCTCTAACTATCTTATTTGCCTGCATACAGAACAAGCCTGCATAGCAGGAAACCTCTTGCCTTCCTGCCTTTCCACACTCTAACCTCACATCCTCACTTCCCAAGTCTGCTCTACCCTAGTCTGCTTTGCATTTCTAGATAGATTTGCGTCCTGTCCAGCTGAACAACTCCAGATGCTTTGTAGAAAGTGAGGAGCTGCTGCCCATACCCTGGTAAGCCATACTAGCAGCCAGCTGCTCAGTGGCACCTCCAGCCTACTGGAGATGCTGTCCTCCATTGCTTGCAGCAAATTCATTGGCACTCAGAAGATGCCACTTCCAGAGGTGCAAGCAAGACACTGAAGTTTCCCAAGCTCAATGGGAATAGCTGGTCAAGCTTGCAGCACACAGTCTTGAGCCTGAATATTAAGTGACATTCATACATAGAGGTTGTTTTCTAAGCTAAATAACTTGAAAAGCCTCGTTGTACACAGGGGTATGGATACTTCAATGAAAACAAGTGACAGAGATCACAGGGTGAAGTGAAAGCTCAATAAAATATTTCAGGCTGCCTGCATGGTGAAGGGATGCATGTACGCTGTTTCTGCTAGAAAATAATCTAACATCACATAAATCCAACATTTCCTTTTGCTTGCCTTAAATCAATAGGCTTGTGGTGCTATTCCTTAGAGTCAACAAACATGCCAGGAAAAATCTGTTTCCAAGATGACTGCTCTTTCTCAGAACTGCCCGTAAGAGCGGGGGGGATGGAAAGTGGGCTGCTGGGCTGCAGAGGTGCTTAAGGGAGGAGTTCGCCAGCCAAAGAGAATTGCAGAGTTGGAAGCATGGAGAGGCCTTCAGCTTCCAGTTTTTCCAGAGCTCTTGCTGAAAATGTCTAATTCATTTAATGAGAAAAGCAATATCCTAAACCAAATAATCTAATATTCTTGTCTCTCCTCCTCTCCCAGCCCTTTTTAATACCATGATGGAGACTGTGAGCATGATGTATTCTTATCCTAATGCTTTTTGCTTTAATGCTGGATTGATGTATTGCTCTAAGGAAAGAAGAAAATGTATGTCATTTGTGAATAAAGGCAATGCACAACCAACATGGGCAGACGAAGGTGGGACATTCTTGTAGTATCAAGGTACTTGCAGAAACTTTCTTTCATCTAGAAAAATGCTTTTACATAGTTAGCAAAACAGTCTTACTAGCAAGCTACTCTTCAAGGATCTCAAATAACATCCAGAAGGTTTCTATATACACATAGACAGGCTATATTCTGCCATAAGGTCTACAGAGAAATCTTGTGATTTTTACCTTCCTGGCACATTGTAGTGCTTTATGGGAAAACCTCAGTAAGGAATACGTATTTGAGCCGTAAGGCTTTCCCACCACTGCCTGTCTGTGCCAAACATAGAATCATAGAATAGTTAGGGTTGGAACATCTTCCTTCCTTAACTGCAGCCTGTTCTCCTGGGTAGGATAGCTGCTCAGAAGCTGCTCTTCTTCCCCAGGCTGGGAAGAAGATCACCCGGTTGAACAGAGACTTTGACTGGAATTCAGGAAAAAAGAGTTTATGACCTTCAAAAGAAGGGGCAGGCAACTCACTAGGACTACAAGGATGTCATGAGGTTATGAAGGGACAAAATTAGAGTGGGCAAAGCTCAACTAGAAATTAATCTGGCTATTGCTATTAGAGACAACAAAAAATTGTTTCTATAAATACATTAGCAACAAAAGGAGGACTAAGGAGACTTTCCATCCTTTACTGAATGCAGCGGGGAAAGTAGTGACAAAGGGTGAAGAAAAGGCTAAGGTACTTAAGGCCTTCTTTGTCTCTGTCTTTAATAGTAAGACCAGTTTTCTCAGGGTACTCAGCTCCCTGAGCTGGAAGACAGGGACGAGGAGCTGCTTGAGGACCCCATAGTCCAAGGGGAATTGGCCAGTGACCCACTACATCAGTTAGACACATGTAAGTCTATGGGGCTGGATGGAATCCACCCAAGGGTACTGAGGGAGCTGTCAGAAGTGCTCACTGAGTTCCTTTCAATCATTTATCAGCAGTCCTGGCTAACTGGGGAGGTCCCAGTTGACTAGAGGATAGCAGGATCTGGGGCACTAAAGGCTTGTCAGTCTGACCTTGGTGCTGGGGAAGGTTATGAAGCTGATCACCTTGAGTGCCATAATGTGGCACATAAAACACCTGTTTATCGGGCCCAGTCAGTATGCATTTATGAAAGGCATGTACTGCTTGACTAACCTGATCTCCTTGTATGACTAGGTGACCTGCTCAGTGGATGAGGGAAAGGCTGTCGATGTTGTCTACCTAGACTTTAATGAAGCCTTTGACACCATTTCCCACAGCATTATCCTGGAGAAACTGGCTGCTCATGGCTTGGATGGGTGCACTCTTCTCTGGGTAAAAAAAGCTGGCTGGATGGCCAAGCCCAAAGAATGGTGGTGAATAGAATTAAATCCAGTTGGCAGCCAGTCACAAGCGGTGTTCCCCAGGGCTCAGTACTGGGGCCAGTTCTGTTTAATATCTTTACTGATGATCTGGCTGGGGGGATCAAGTGCACCCTCAGCAAGTTTGCAACTCGCAAGTTGGCTGGGGGTGTTGATCTGCTGGAGGAAGGCTCTGCAGAGGGATCTGGACAGGCTGGATCAATGGGCTCAGGCCAATTGTATGAAGTTCAACAACGCTCAGTGCCAGGTCCTGCACTTGGGCCAAAGCATCCCCATACAATGCTACAAGCCAGGGGAGGAGTGGCTGAAAGCTGCCCAGAGGAAAAGGACCTGAGGGTGTTGATTGACGGCTGCTGAACATGAGCCAGCTTGTGCCCAGGTAGCCAAGAAGTCCAACAGCATCCTGGATGTCCAACAGCATCACTGTATCAGCAATAGTGTGGGCATCAGGGCCAGGGAAGTGATTGTTCCTATGTACTCAGTATTTGTGAGGCTGCACCTCAAATACTGTGTTCAGTTCTGGTCCCCTTACTACAGGATTAGTATTGAGGTGTTGGAGCAGGTCCAGAGAAGGACAGTGAAGCTGGAGAAGGGCCTAGAGAGCAAGTCTTATGAGGAGTAGCTGAGGGATCTGTGGTTGTTTATCCTGGAGAAAAGGAGGATCAGGGAAGACCTTATCACTCTCTACAACCCACATGAAAGGAGGTTGTTGCAAGGAGGGTATTGGTCTCTTTTCCCACGCCACAAATGGTAGGGTAAAAGAAACCTGCCTGAAGCTGTGCCAGGGAAAGTTTAGATTGGATATTAGGAAAAAATTTTTCACCAAAATGGTTGTCAAGCACAGGAACAGGCTGCCCAGGAAAGTGGTTGAGTCACCATCTCTGGAGGTATTTGAAAGACGTGTAGATGTGGCTTTAGGAACATGGTTTAGAGGTGGACTTGGCAGTGCCAGGTTAACAGTTGGACTCAATGATCTTAAAGGTCTTTTCCAGCCTTAATGATTTTATGATTCTTTTGTATGATTCTGTGATTTTACCTTCCTATTCCAATGGAATTACAGAAAAGAGAAGTGTCTTGACCTAAATCCTTAAATCAAGGATATTGCTGAACTGATCTGAAGCAGTACACAGTGGCACTGATTTACCTGGATCATTACCAGAATCACAGTCTTCATATTTTTAGGTCTTGGAATAAAATCCTACTTCATATGTCTGCCAGTATGTGTCTGGCATATTTCTGTCCTGTGCCTAGCTGTGTCTGGCAGTTGCTATCAGCTTCATTTATCAAGCACTTAAGTGTTCTACAAATAAAAAAAAAAAAAAAGAAAGAAAAAAAGGTGATATAATAGCTATTTATTTTTCTTATCAATAATACGTTAGATCAGTTACAGCAAAAACACAAGTTTATTGAACTAAAGAAATGGCATGACTGTAAATCTTTAAACACTTACTTCTTTCACAAACCACTGGCAAAAGGCAGGGCCAATCCATTCTCTTGCATGAATCCCACAGTCTATCCAGACAGCTTTCTTGTAGGGCCGTGACCTTTTACCTAACTTCAAGTGTGAATATTCATAGAAATACCAATAGATCTCATGTCATTAGTGAGACACACTAACAAGAAATTCACAGAATATTAGAAACACTAAACCATTTTGACTTTCCTCATATAAAGGAACACAAATATATTGTTTTCAAAGGTACGGCCGTGATCATGACAGGCACGTATGCCAATATCATGAAGATGCTCTGTGGCAAAAAAAAAATTACACTAAAAGTGAGATCTGTCATTTCCTCTTTTATGAGAAATGATATCCTCAAATATCACATAGAGCAGGGTGAGGAAAAACGATGCTACAGAAATAGCCTGATACAGAATCAAATTTTCACAACTCTGCAACAACAGATGAAAAAAAGTACATTGAAAGTTGTTATGTTTGTTTGTTTGTTTGTTTGTTTTGTAACTCGCTGACATGCTCTAATTTATGCTCCTAATAATGTAAGTTGAGAGCACACAGCCTTGTCAGTAGCTAAAGAGGAAGCCTATGTAGCACATGCTGAGAAGGGCTCCAGAGTCCTCTGAGGTCTGTCTCCAGCATAACGCTTTCCAAATTGTCTATAAACACAAAACTTTCCAATTCCCTTAAATCCAAATCCTGCTAATTGAACTTGTCCTGTAATCTGTCTCCATGCATATCCAATACAAGTAAATAGGATTTGGCTTTTAGTTTTCCAGCTTTTTGTTCTTTAAAGATGGCGTTCACAGAGATACCTGGATCTTAGCAACCCATTCTTAGGAAAAACAGTGAACCTGGGTCTCCAATGTACATGCTATAACATAAGTAACAAAGTGTCTGTCCCTGATTACAGGTTTTAGTCTCGTTAATAACTGTTCTATCTTTACCTTGAGTACAAACAGTGGTCTCCCTTCATAGGATTTTCCAACAGAGAACATGTGAACAAGATCTGAATGAGTTTTATTCAGGTGATACATCCAGCCCTGGATCTGCAAATATAGAAGTGAAAGCATTGCTTCAATCTTTGCATTTCATGGGAAGCAACTGTAACACATTTATTAATCTCAGCTCTCAGTCCTCTGTACGTTTTTGGGTTCTCCTGTCATTTTTCTTTTTGTCTTTGTTTGGTTTTGTTTTCAGACTTGAAGTGTTACTCGATTTTTCATAGCTCTATTGCCAGAGGTTGGATGCAGCCCCCAGTCACAGGGTATTTTTTTTTCCCATTTTTTTGTTGGACGTATTTTATTGTTGAAATGCAACAGCTGTCCATAAAAAATCTGGGGATGGGGCTGATCTGCCATCCACAATCAATATTAATGGAATGAAAGAAGAAGGTCCCTGAGTTTGCCTGCCAGGAAATACAATGGCAAAGAGATTGACCTGAAGAATTTAATACTACCTGCAATATTTGATTCACAGGCACCAGATCTCATTGAGATGCAGCATCCTCCATGCGGTGCCTAGTGACTTTGTTTTTGTGCAGACTGAAACTGTGTATGTGAGCACTCTGAAATCAACAGAAATTATTTACGCAGCTATCGTACAGGATGGTATCCCTTGTACATGAGCCTGTATTGAAGTGGTTTTAAGTCTTTGGGCCTCTTGTGCAAATACTTTAGCACTTGCTCATATGTCTTACTTAAACGACTCGGTGAGACTAATCCCTCAATGAAATCTCTTATTCCATCAGAGTAAAAGATTCAATTTAAAAAGAAAACTCAGAAGCTGTCAAAGATAGTTACATGTAAATATAAGCCTTGAATACAAATATAAAATATATATCTATGTTCATGAAGGTGCTTATTTTTGAAGAATAAACATTTAGAACACTTCTGAAGATGAACAGGTAACCAGAATTTGAAGAGAGTGAAATGTAGTGGATAAGAGGAACAATATGAATTTTTACGTACTTCTTCCAGGGAGTGATACACTTCATAATTATACTCAGAGACGGACCTTCGATTCCTGTGTGACCTCAGTCCAGTTTGGTTTTCTACTGCTTCTTGTAAGTCTGATATGAGAATCCTAGGTAAAAAAGACAATGGCATTACTGAAAAGCTAGTAGAACACACAGGCTAAAGCAGAACAACAATCACACTTAGAAGAAATATAGGAGTAGTTAAACCATTCTGACATTACTTCATCTATTATATTTTGACAACAGAGTGCTTCAGGCTTATTTTAATGTATGCTGCTACATAAATACTCCAGCTGCTTTGAAATGTAACAAAGACTTCAAAAACCACAATGAGCTTGTTAAGTGAATAAAACAGAAAGATGTAAATAACATAGCCAATGCAAAGGAGAAGCTGCTTTCATTTGTTTATGGAGCAGCATTTGATCTCTTCTTTTATAATCCAGTTATACCAAGTAATCATGGATCTTCAAAAATTGATTTCAAAACCATTAAAAAAGTCTTTCAGGCTTAGAAAAACATGCACATACTTTCTTTTGGGAGTTATTGTACTGGCATGGAACTTTACATATACCTACATGTTGTAGACGCACAACAAAAAAAATAAGAACTTGACAGCAGCATTATTCTGTCTGAAACACAACAAACAACAACAAAAAAAATCTTTTTTTGTGTGTTTTTTTTGTGGTTTCTTATCTGCTCTGCAATAGTTGCTTGCCAGTTATTTTAAAATAACTCAGGAAAAACATGAATCAATACTAATGAAAATTAAATCTGCCTGCAATAAAAAGTGAGAGATTCTTTGCATTAAGAGCAAAATGCAGAAGCAGTGCTGTAAGCTGAAAACTTTCCATTTTTATGATAAAAATACAATAATATAGAAAACATAAAAAAAGAATAATATTGAAGAAGTTGGAGCATCTATCTTTTCCATTATATATTGGCAGAAGCTGGTAATATTGTCAATGACATCAGTAACAACATCACGGTAAAACAACATCTCTGTAAAACTGAGAGTCATCCTTGTATACCACCTTCTCCTAAAGCATGGCAATGTGCAATCACCATACCATCATTCCTGTAAAACGATGGTCACATCCAACCTTTTAAAATTCTATAGGCATTAGCTGCAATGACTGAAAAATGATGGAAAGCAACTGTGTTAACTTTAATCCTAACTTGGCTGTGCAGCAGATGGCTCAAATAGGTCTATCTACATACAATATCGAAGTGAAGGTTATACCCATCTTCAAACGTGTTAGCGAAGCAATTGCATAATTAGGAATTACATTGTTCTACATCTACCAGTTTCATTAATCAGACTAAGGGCTTATAGTCTTGACTTGCTATACACTCTAAGACAGTAAAGCATTTAAGCCTGTAGTTAGGTTAAAGCAGTGGTTTTATTCAAGTCATTAGGGTGTTTAATATGTTAAAAAAATACTTGCCTGCTTTGCTGAGTTCTGATTAACATAAGTACCTACCAGGATCAAGCTCTGTTTGTTCACTTTTACAGTAACAGATTTAATTTTACAACTCCTGATTGTTTATGTGCCTGTACTCCAAATGAGATTTGATAATCTTTCTTTACTCTTAAATGACTGTGTACTGTTTGTGCTTGTAACACAAAGGTTCTTAAGTCACTCAGGTCCTAATACAACCTAAGTGGCTTCATTGCCAGAGAACTTACTACTGAGGCAACTTGGTGGAGTAAGAGCTTATCTGATGCCTGGCTTGTTTTCATGACCATTTTCTTGTCATGAAGTCAAACACTGGGACAGATAAGCCTGTCTTATAGGCAAGAGCTGGTCACCTTGTTCAGTATTAGGGCTGCTTAATGCTCCCTTGTCTTTGAAAATTCGACATAATTTAGGTGTCAGCCTGAAGTTTTACATGGTGTGTGCCTCACCTTTTCCAGCTCCCAAAGGGATGTAGCAATTTAACTCTTTTTCAAATATTGTGTGAAAAATAAAATACATTTTTTAAACATGTGAAAAAAAGCCATGAGAAATAGAGCTGTCTGAAGCCTTGCCCAGCGCCTCAGTCCCTTGGCTGTGGAGCTGCACTCCAGCTCAGGGCTGTGGCCCTCATCCTGGCTGCGCAGGAGACATGGCTGTGCACAGCCATCCCAGCAGCCCTTCTCCTGCCATTCCCTGACTATAGCTATTGCTGCTCTCACAGTAAATCCTCTCTGCTCTTGTGGAGTTACAGATCCCACAGGGCTTATCAGGACAAGTACATGCTCATCGGAGGCTTTGCAGGGTTTTGCTACTGCTGGCTGGGACGCAGTGTACAAGGAGTCTGAAATGGGCAGTGAGGAAATGAAGTTGACCAAAGAAACAGTCTGGAGTCGACAAAATGCTGCCCAGCTTCCTTCTAAGCACAAACATCTTGTGCAGCAAATGTCAGAGAGGAAACCTTCCCTGTGGAAAATAAATATAATGTTCTAGTATTTGTAGCACTCTGTTTCAGGTAAACTGCGCGGAGGCCCTTTGCTCTCATAGCTCTTGCCCTTGCACAAGCTGCTCTGCGACTTAAGTAAAGGTCTTCAAGTACAGGGGGTGTTTGTAACACATATAAAATCACCTTCTGTCATTTCATTAAAGGTGATTACTGTGAGCAGGAACAGCAGCAGATGTGACCACAGCTGCTGGGGCACAGCAATTAAGGGACACTTTTTGCATAAGCACAGGAAAACAATTACAGAAATTCCCATCTTATTTTTAAACACAAATAAAACTGAAGCAGTGTTGCACCCACATGAAATTCCCTCTGAACTTCAGCTACTGGGCATGCATAATTAATTTTCTTACGTCTGTTTTTGTGTTTTTAGAATGAAGAAATAATGAGACCAATGTCATAATAAAAATGGAATTCTGATAATACGTATAACATACAATATGATTCGTGCTATCCTTTCCTCACTGAGAAATAAGTATAAATAGCCTCAC
Source organism: Psittacula echo (assembly GCF_963264785.1). Taxonomy (NCBI): domain Eukaryota; kingdom Metazoa; phylum Chordata; class Aves; order Psittaciformes; family Psittacidae; genus Psittacula; species Psittacula echo. Next base: position 125,391,400 of record NC_137737.1, read on the forward strand.
GTAGGGCTTTATTCAGCAAATGTCTGAGAATTCAAATAACTCATCAGTTGATTGTTCAGATGCTTAGGCATTTCACTGAAAAGGCTTTAATGACAAGATCATTACTCTTGTCTAGTATATCACTTTGATAAATGTGAGATCATAAGTATGCTCTAAAACTGTCATGAAAGCTTTTAAGAAATGGTATAAATTATATGTGATCCTTAGAGTGTATTTGTTCTGTATGACTTGTGTTGGGTTATGAGGAATGGAGATTTTTAAGGGAACTAGTACATTCCTTTATAATTCATGAAAAAGGCTTGCCTCTGCGTTAGCAGCAGCACACTTGTAAACAAATCTTGTTCCTGTTAAATACAGAGAGAGACAAAGCAGGTTGTAGAGTTAGTAATTACCATCCCTCTCCTAACATATGTGATTTCATATACATTGAAAACACTTCAGCTTGACTCAGAAGGAGGACATTTATTTAAAACTGCCTGCCTGTGGGAGATTTTCTGCTCTCCCATTAAAATAATTGTTTGCTTGGCAATGTCCAGCAGTCTGCCAGTCTAATTGCTATGATGTGGAAAGTATTGTCAGGCACGCTTGGCACGGTAGTTGCAGACCTGCCTTGGAGGCCAGATCCCCAGAGCAAGGCACAGAAAACAAAGCACAGGCTTACGTGTACTGGATGTTTGCTTGCTGGAGGTAGGGCAGCAGTCCTCGGGATGTGTTCTGTGATACTCGCACGTCGGTGACAGTACCTTCAACGATGTGGAAGGGGCTGCTGGGCTGCCACAAGTCCACCTGTAGTGCAGGAACCAACCTGTAATTCATATGCATTCAGTGTAGGTGGGGAAATCCAGGAGATGGCACGCTTGAAGCTTTGTAGGCAAACACTCTGAGCATAGTACAGACAATAGAACTGTATTGGCTGGTCCAGCTCAACATCTATGCTAATGGAGCAGATTTTGAGAAATGACTGTGTCTAGCTTACCACAACTCTCGTAGGAGATTTGCCAATGGCAAGAGAGAACATTCTCAGGAATGTGCCTCCTCAAACAGCTTGAAACAAAAGCTTCCTCCAGCTTCATGCCTCTCCTCAAACTACTATACATTTCCTACGTATTAGCTCGTATGGATTCCATGAGTCTTTTTATTTCACAAGGTATTTTCTATGTTCACCAGGGCAGTAAAAGACAAGAACGCTAAAGGGAGGTAGAAAGTGTAGCATACATCAGTGCTGTTTGCAAAGCCTACCTAAATTTTATTCTTGATAATAAAGAGATCTGAGGTAAGTAATAGAAGGGCACCAGTACTATGAAGGGAGCGGTGATCTACACAATAATTTTACATGAAATGTCAAAATAACAGGATTAACATAATAAAATTATTACAATCTTGTAAAAAAACAAGAACTACTAAATGATACCACAATTATTAATGTGCTATCTATATCTGTGCATGCCTAAGGGATGCTTCTTGTCCATTTTTACCTTCTTTTGTTGTCAAATTTGAAATACACTTGGAGTTTTTAGCCCAAAATATGAATTTTCAAGAAATCAAGAAAGTTTGCAAACAGAGACTTGAAATTCTGTGTTCTGCACCCTGTAGCAAGATACTGTTGTACTGCTCAGCTGTACCAACAACAGATGCATGTAGTGATCAACACAGGTGAGAACAGTTCATCCTTAGTCAGTGTGAGGAGAGTAGGGAGAATACAAGTTAACAAACCTCTTCCCAGACCTTCTGTATAGTCTCAGGGGACAATGGAAATGAGTCTCAGCAACAACCCCTGTGTCAATGTGACAAATACACATGTCAAGATCCACAGACCTTAAAAATATGTAAGTTTGTGAGCTGAATACAAAGAGGGGAATTGAGAGGGACTACCATGTCCACATAGCTCTTATAGAGAATTTAAAAAAGAATTAATACTTGGTAAACATCTTTCGAAGTTTATTGCTATCAGCTGTGCTAGGCTGCATTGATGAAAGTCATGGATACAGCTCATGAATGTCCCTTCCTTCCTCGCTTTCCAGATTTCTAAAGAGGTTTTTATCATCTATATTTTAACAGCTTCTGGCTGCTTCTGTGCCCTACAAGCTATTTCAAAAATATCTAATGTATTTTGCCTGGTCTTGCTATGAACCTCATTTGAAGAGAGTACAATCTTGTAGCAGCGGTTTAATTCCCACTATTCCTCAAATCGCCCTGAGTAATAATATTCTGATTGCCAAGAAAACATATGAGGCTGAACTTGATGCTACCTCTTCAAGCAGTAATCACTTCAGTCCAGTTAATCCAATAAAATGCCTGCTACTTTGGAAGGCCAAAAGCCCTGAAATGCAGGAGCAGCCTCTACCTGCCAAAAGCCCTCTTTGTTTCAAGCTGCCACAATATGGTCTATGGATCCATGTGATAGTGGTGGGTGGGAGCAGCGTCTTTTGAAGTCTAACACCAGGACTGGCAAAGTTCACAAGGCTTGTGAAGCTGACACCAGATATGACAGATGGTCAGTAGAAACTGAACTCATGATATAATGGTGCTAAATGCTGCATATAAATAAAGATTCTCTCACTGTGCTAACACCTTGTATGTTAGCTTATCTATCTTCTGTATTTTGAATAGAGTCATCCAGTAACATTCCCCTCTAATTCAACATGGTTGATTTCACACATGGTGAGTTAGAAATGTGTATTTGACTTCCAAAATTTATTCCTAAAATACACATCACAGAGGGTATATTTGTTGCTCTTGGAGTAACAGCGTATCAATCAGCTGAGCCTGAGCCACCTTTATAAAAATAACAACAAATTGTTATACACAAGCTAAGAGCAACTGAAGTGTTTCCTGGCCAATGGCAATATCTAATCACACAAAACTGGAAATAGAAGTTACAAAAATGAAAAAAAAAACATAATCGTGGTTGAGATACACCTGAAACTTGTCTTTGTTCTTGAGAGCTATTCAGGATTAATGTTGGGAAATTGGTAAACCAACCAATAATAATAAACCAACCACTCTATTGGTCACAAGATCACAAGCTCTTTCATTTCTGCAGTATTATAACTGCCCCTCACATTACTATCTGCAAGGGAACACCAAAAGCAGAATAAATCTTCTTTTAACTTGTAATGAAGTCAACAGTCTATTGCACACTGCTATTGTGTGTTGGTGAAAATGCAATATTTCACTCCTGGCATTGTCCTGGAAGTGAGACCCCCCCAAAAAAAAAGAAAAATCCCATTTTTAGAATGCAAATTGCTCCTCTTCAGCTCAGTTTCCTATTTGGGTAATTTGGCTTTATTTGACTCTCACTTCTTATGCTCTACAATGTAAACGAAGCATTCAGTGCTCATCTGGCAGATGTTACCTGTGCTATCCAGAGCACCACTTCAGTGGCTGACTTAATTTTGCTTTAAAAGCATATAACAAGAAACACATTTTTCCAGCAGACATGTTATTTATATTGCAGCTTTTAGCTTCTCCTTGGCATGATATAGAGACAGCGCATGAAAACCGAAAAATGGAAGATGGATTTCAGAGCAGGCATGTTGGGACTGAGCAAGTCCAACTATCCTTTACTCACTGTCAGCTTTAGGAGACTTCATCACTCCATATCCCATAGGTACTGAGGCTTCCACTGGGGTCATCACTCTTCTTTCAGCTGTATTCCTCTGGCAAGCATGCCTTGCATTTCTATCTTGTGCTCCACTGGCTAGCGACTGGTAGTGATATGAATTGTTCTGCTATCCTCTTTACGACGGGGTGTTGTTATCGCCACACATTACACATTAGTTGTTATATAGCAGTATGGATGGTGTACCAGTCAGAGCCAAACAACATTATGTGCTTGTGTGGATGGTGGGATTTTCTAGGTGGGGGGAAGATTCTCCAGCTACAAAAGGAACAGATGCAGAAATCCTACAGAACCCCGTGAACACACAGACAAATATTTCAACCTCAAAATTTCACCTGGTATCTTGTCACTAGAGGAGAAGCTATGCTTTAGAATATGTCTGCAAACTTAAGTATATTTATCTCCCTTTCAGAACTCTCTCCTTTGCATGTCTTTTCTTATCTGTTAGGCAGAAGGTTGCTGTTTTAAGCCTCTGGACAATAAGCAAAGGTCCAGGCAGTATTTTTCAGCAGGCTCACACTTGGGATCTGGTGACCAATTACTTGGTGCCAGCTGCTGCACTCTGGTGTGACTCCAGGTACCGGTTCTCAGGGACAGTGCTGGATATGCAGATGCCCAGCAAATGCTCTTTCCCAGAATCTCACTGGAGGCGTGAGAATCCTGACTTGCTTTCTATAAGAAGAAATTGTATGTAAAAGCATATAGACAGATCCCTTTTCCTAGAGGATTTAAGCACATTATTGCTTTATTTAACAAAAAGGTATAATTAATAATTGTGACTACGTAGTAAGCATTCTTTTTTAACTGTGCATTCTTTTTTAACTGTACATTCTTTTTTCAACCTCACTCAGCCCATAAAAGTCCCTGGGTTTCAACCTGTGCTTAGGAAAGCAAACCCAAAGGACTGTTTTCCTTGTAGGCAGTTTCTTTGTAAACTGAGGTGTTAAAGGCAGCTCAAGAATATAAATGTATCAGCTCTTGACTGGACACCTTCCAAGCTACAGAAACCCTGAGCTCATTAGTCATGTCTCAAGATTTTGGTCAGTATGGTGATGAAATGTCAGCACAGGGCAAAGGGACAAATATTTTAAAAGATTCTGGTGCTCAGCTAAGAGAATTCAGAATTTCTTCCTAAATTTAAAGTGATTCAGATAATTTTGCAAGAATACAAACATTTCATTGCTATAAGCCTACATATCACAAACGATGTACACAAAGCTCTGTTGCCTTGCCAAGACAGAAACCAGACCAGGGAGTTATTTTGTTCACTAGTTCCAGGTTTTTCTCCAGTTTGTTCTGTGCCTCTGGAAAGGGGGCCTGGGAAGAAAGTGGTCTCCTTGTTTTTTCCCACGGAATACATCCATGGCTGCATAAATCCCATAGTCCCTTTTTTTTCATTTAAATCACTGAAAGAAATCCCTGGTTTTTTTAGACCACTGGGCTTAGCCTGGCTCGTACTTTGTAATTAAAGCCATTTTCTTGGGCAGTAGCCTCCAGTTGTTCCTCACTCCTCTTTTGTAAACAGATGTTTAATTTCTTCTTCCGTTTAGCCTGAAAGGAAGATGCTTAGCCCTCTCATCAGGTCTGTGATCATGTATCAATCAAAAGAGATGACTGATGCCTGTCACTGAAAATAACTAGAATAACTCTGCCATGATTTACATTCAGTATCTGAACAAAATCGTTCATATGATTTATCTGTGTTATAGCCCATGAAGACAGCAATTTTGTTATGCTTTACTACCTGGCAATTCCAGTTTTTGTACTTACCGAGCTGTATACAGCATTACATGCGCCAAAGCTGGCCTTGTCCTTAACATCACTGTGAACAGATTTCTTTGAGAAATTCTGTCAGCTATAAAGTTCAGAATATAATTATTGTTATGATGCTATGAGTTGAAATGGCTTGGCATTTCTGAGGGTCTTGTAAAAGGGAATGCACAGTCAGTAATGTAAGCAGTGGTCCTCTTTGCTCATGCGCTCTATCAGCATGTCATAGGCTCTCTCAGGATGTCACAGGCTCTCGCAGGATATATGGGTTTTCCATTTACCTTCGTATGTTTGTGTATAAACACATAAACACCCTAAGCATATCATTAGATATGTTTTCAGTTAGAAATCTGATAATACAAGGTAGAGAACAGAAGCAGAAACTGCTGTATTCTCACTGATGCCAGAGGTCTGACTATAGGAGTCTTCATCACATTCTATACAAGAAACATCCCTCATATGCACGTGTATAGTGTGCAACAGAATTTTAGACTTCTGTTGGTACATTTGCAAAGAAAAGAATGAAGGAGGAATGATTCCTGTTGACTCTGACACTGGTGGATAGTTATAGCTGTGATGATGTAGTTCACCTGGAAAGTGTAGAATGGCTCCCCTCTAATGTTTTCGCTCTTGCAAATGTTTTCAGGATCAGGACTGATTTCATCCTCACTTGCTCCTGCCCATTAAGTTCCTTAATTGGCAGTCCTCACTGCAAATCTCCTTCAGCTGCCCTTTATGTGCAGCAACATGGTCCAGTGGCAATTAAGTGTGGGATTCCCTGTGCTTTCTAGAAGGACTTACAAGGTAGCCCTAGTTGCTGGTGCAAAGTAATTTAAGTTTCTGATTGAGCACACTAGACATTTAATTGGCTCTAACTTTCAGTATTTATTTGCTTTTCAGTGGGCTGGTAAGAATAATTGTTCCAATAAATCAAGATTGATTCATAGGATTTCAGCAGCCATAACACTGGCAGGAACAGAATGCAAACAATGCACAGCTTGAAGTTTTGAGTTTTGCAGATCTTTGTGGAACTATAACACAGTAATGGTCTTGCCACTCTGCTTACACTGGTATAATTTTACACAGGGCTCTATACTGCAGAAAAGAAGTCATAGGCTATCCTCAAGGGGGTTGCTGAGGAAAAACGCATACACTATAATGTGGTAATTGAACATCCGTTCTTACAAATACAGATGCCACTGGGCTAAGTATATTTGACAGACATGAAACAGTCTTTAACAGACTCATTAAGAAGACCCAACCAAACCCCTATTTTGTTTCTTATTAAACTATTTATGGCTTGGTTCATTTTGTAGTTGTTGCTGCACTGCACAAGAAATGGAATAGTAATCCCTGGGTCTAATCCTGCTCCCGTTCGGGCTGTGCTAATGACTTTGTTGAACTCAGGCTTCCTCACCAGTAAAAGAGGAAACAGATTCCTCCCATTCCAGAAAGTTCAGGCTTTCTGTGTCTTGTGAGAACAATACACTCACTACATGGGCTCTCCTATCTTGCATCTTCCTACTCAAGTTTTCCTGGAACGTTTTCCTTCTGAGACTCGGAAGTGGTTTACAGATGCGTATTTTGATATACTGATGAATAACTTCTGTTGTCACCTATGTTCCCTGTGTACCTGAAATATTATAAGCATGTCTGACTGGAACCCTAACTATGAATTAGGGTAAAATCTGGACTGGTGACTAAAGCAACTGACTATACAGATACATTTGCTGTATGTGCAAAGTACAATACATGTAGTCCTGGCTACTGAGCTAATTCTTTCCTTCCATAAAGTAAGAATAGCTCCATTTGGGCAGAGAGGCTTTCTTACTGCATTTTCAGACAGGCTTTTGTTCTCTGAAGCCTTTTTTCAGCATTTGCCTATGGAGCTGTAAACTGTCAGATTTATAGCCAAGTGATTCTTTTCCCCTATGAGATATTTTTCTGATTCTCTGAACTGCAATGACAGGATCAATTCAGGGATTACAATGGATAAGCAGCTGCTGTAAGGGCTAGAAAACAAACAAAAGGGAATGGAGTTGTGGCTTCAAGGCTTGCTAGGCTGGCTCCTCACAAAGTTAAAGAAGTGCCTGGCTGTGCCCAGGAATTTCTTTTGTAAAAGCTACTGAAGAATGAGTGGTGTAACTCTATTATGCCAAGAATGTTCACAGAGCAGTAGCTTCTTTGCTACCTATACAAACAGCCTTGATTTCAGTCAGGCATATGTGATAAAAAGTGCTTGTAGATCACCGGTGAAGTAGAAGTTATCAGTCAAGGCTCAAATGAAGTAGTGCTTCAAAAATAATGCTTACGAAGGAGAATTCCAGAGCAGATAAACAGAATCTGCCAGGTCTGAGAACCTGAGCAAATCCTGGTTTCATTGCAAAGCACTTGGGAATGTGACATTTTTTTCTGTCAGTCAGGTCCAACAGAATTAAAACCATTAAAGAGCTCATAAATCAGCAACTGGCTCCTCAAACTGTCTTCTAAACAAGAATGAGTAGCAGGCAATAGCCAGTCATTGGAGAGGTGTATGAAGCACAGGGACAATGGATGCACAAGAGGAGCCCGAGGGACAGAGAACGGGCAGTACTGTAATACTCAGTGCATTGTGCTACTATCATGCTAAATATTTCTTTTGCTTGTTGATTAGGGTAATCATTTGCTGCAAAAATGTATTTCTGGTCTTCAACATGGTCAGGAACAAAGATTTGTAATGTATCTACAAAAAGAGATAGTATTATAAGAGCAAAGGACTGCAGCCGAACATCCAAAATTTAAGATCGGTGGCTGTAATTATGTTAAAGCAGCAGCCAGTCCAAAAACTTTGACAGTGATCTATAGCTAGGAAAATAAATAACTCCATGAGTTTGTACTTGAATTGCTAAAGAATTTGCTGCATTTTAGTCTATCACAACCACATGAAAATGTTCCTTAACACTGCTATGCAAAATACTTGTGTTCTTACATGAAAGTTGGAGGAGGAGCTCCACCATCATTCACCCATGTCATACTTACTTGTATCTGCTCTCGTGGTCTTTGGCACAGGGACTGTGGAAAAGGTGTTCAAGGTTCTGAGGTGGTTTGCTGAGCATAGTTACCAGGCTTTTGTTTTTCTTCCCCACAGAAACAGAAAGAAACTTGATGTAGGAACTGACAACATCTCCAGCTACTACTACCTTTGTCACTTTGTGAAAACCAGAAACTGGTGTGTCCTGCCTCAAAAAGAGCATGGTGCTTTCTTCCACGTCTGCCTCATTTCTTACTACCTCAGACACCCCTACTGCCCTAAGAAGTAGTTCCATACATGGCAGTGCACAATGCATAGGAGCTTTCGAGCCCCTGCTCTTCCTGACCTGCATTGCAGGCCCGGATAGTGGTCTGTCAGACTCAGCACATTTAGGCTTTTTGCTTCATTACTGTGGATGAGTTTATTGGTTGAATACATGCAAGTTTAAGCAACTTTTCAGAACTCATAGCAGACAGATTTTAATCTGTGGGGCTGCCTATTTTCACTGCCACTGCAAGTCTACATGCTGCGTCCACCCCAACAGGGAAAAAAGCAATATTTTGTCACCTACAAGTTAACAGAACCACCCGATGAAGGAATCAATTTATAATAATGATTAATAACAAAGCACTATGGGCAATGGAGCTACAGACCAGAACTAATTTGTGAAAATTACTCAGCAAGTGATTATGACTAATGTGATTTGCCTTTGGGCAATTCAAGAACCAAAAGTTAAATGTGTGGAATGAAACATTCATTATCCATTATGCACTCAGTATAGGCACTGGCATTTGTACTGTAGCAGAGCCTATACACTTCAGGCAGGTTTCAGGGGTTTACTGCACTGAACATTACGTGAAAAAAGGTGGGGCAAAAATCCCTCCTAAGTAGCTCCAGATGCTAAATTTAAAAAGTCTAAAGGGTAATCCCTTTAAAAAGTGTAAAAGTGTATGAGTTAACATTAGAGCTCAGGTATTGGTAGACGAGCAGTCCTGTGTGAGATCAAAAGGTTTCCACGTGGATTAAAGCCTCTGAGTAGTCATCCAGCTTCTTCTGTGAGTTTTGTTGCTTACGCTGTGGCTAGACTGCCACTGCTGCCCAAGTTAATTACTGGAGGCGTATTCTAAGATACTTCAAACACATCAGGACATGCAGCCACTTCCAAGATGATCCTTCAAGGATGTCTCAAGTGTAGGTTTCTGTAAATGCTTTTTCAAGAAAGGACTCATTTTGTGTCTGACTCTCTTCCCAAAAGGGATGGACCATGCAACATGTTAACTTCTACGGCATTGGCATTATAGTGGAAGAAGTCAGAACTCTCCCCACTTCTTTGCCGACTGCCCTTGTGTTTCTTTCAGAAGGAAATCAAGTAGAGCAGACTGTAAATGACAAAGTCTACTCAGGAAAAAAACCAGTGTTTACCACAGTCATTCAGAAAGAGGCAGATAAAATGAGTGAAAGATACACTGCTACTCTTTTCAGTGCCCATTTATTTTCTTCCTCATCATTTTCCTTTTGTCCAGATTAGTGGGTGATAAGAAGGGGTATCTTTGCGTTTGCTTTGTTCTCTGCCAGACACCAAAATACACTGCTTTGTAATAAGACCATCAGGATAATTTTTTCAACCTTCTTTGTGACAAAGCCTTTCAGAAGGATACACTCATTTGAACATCAGAGATGAGTTTGCCTTTTAACTCTTTGGATTGTGAAAGGCCAGAAACCAAAGCTATGTGACTCTGCCTTATAAATGTAGATTTTAAAGGCAGAAGGAAATAGCTGGAATAAACACAGACCACTATGGATCTATACTAAAGCTTCCTCCACTAGGCACAGTGAGGAGGGAGCATAGGACAGGAGGCATTGTCTTCTCTTTCTTTACCAGCATAGATGGTCCATTGTATGCAAAGAAAATCCTGCAACAAGAATACAATCCATTTGTGCAGAATCTACTTTGTGTTTGCATTGTCCTGGGAATTTATTCAAAACATTTAAGTTGTGCGTGGATCACACTAGGGCAAACCCACGCTTGGCTTTTGCACTGCAATACCTGTGTTTCTATGGGTTAACTAATGGAGACTAATCCTGACATTGCTAGACAGTGTAACTTTTGGTACTTTTGAAAGATACCTTATCTCAGATACACCAGCTTGTCGGCATAGAGAAATGTATGGCTGAATTTAAACCCAAGGGCAGGTATCCTTCTCACTTTGAGAACGAAAGTGACGCAACTTTTATTTTTACTGGCTTTTCTTGTTCTTCTAGTACTGACAATGGTGGAGAATACTGTCAGGCCATATAATAACTCAGGTTGAAGTCTTCAAATTGCTTTAAATAAAACATTAACATTCTACAATAGACCAACTACTCGCAGTTAATCCCAAAATACTTTCTCTGGGAAAAAAGTGAAATTGGTGCTGTTTGATGGTTATTAAGGTACGAAACTGCTGTGTCTTGGAAGGATCCTAGTTCCAGCTCTATTTTTCCCTCTAGGAACAGAACATGTGAGTAATATGACAGGTTGGTATTAATTTACTGCTCAAACCAAAATGGATTCAAAAGAGATGTGTCTTAAACCAGTTCTGGTTTTCTGATTCTAATACATAAAAATCTGAAGCTTAGTCCTTGTAATTATAGTAATCTCTGCATCTCTGTTGACCCCTCTGTTCATATCTCTGTTATTTGTCAGGCATACTGTGTTACGACAGCATCAGGACTATATCTGGGCTTTGTCTGTAGCTTATTTTGCACTTTGAGGTTTTGGTTTTTTTTTTTGGTTCACTGTCTTCTATTTTTTCCTGAGCACGTTATCCTCATTGCACTTAAAGACTCATGTTTAAAAAGCTGAATGTAAGTCCTCTGTCAGTTCAGTTTCCAACTCTGGAAGCCTGGGAATGGGGGAAAGACTGGGGAGACTGACCAGAAGACTTGAAAAATTGAAGTACTCTAACTACATGGCTCTTCATGCGAGCTGATGACTTGCAGCTGCTACTGATTGTTGCTGGTATTGTGAGTACTTGGCACTTCTAATAAGTGTCATTGTTGATCCAATCCTTCATAAGTGAATAATTTTAGGTTTTTTTGAGGAGGGGTAAGATAATGATAAATTAACGTTAAACATTTGCATTCCATGTTAGCCCTTCAGATGCCTCTTTCTCTCTGACCCAATGTAGATGGAAGAGCTCCAAGACCCAAAATGCCGCTAAATCCGTTCTGTTTTCATGCAACTGGGTGTCAGTACCCTCTCTCTTTTTTGAATCTTCCTTTTAACTTCCTCAGCTTACTACCTCATCAGAATCAATCACTTTCTAATGAGCTAGTCAGATTCCAATGCAGTTCGCCAAAACTTTATTATCCTGCTCTCAGTTATAACATGCAATTATTTATTCAAGTTTCTACTGCTCCCACTTTGATGGAATTGGGTGAAGGAATCTTTCTGGGAGCCTAAGGGAGCTCTGTAATGAGAAACAGTTGCAGGAAGGTGAGTAACCCTTTTGCTTTGCAGAGTTTGCAATATGAGGAGAAAGGAAAAAGCACATGTGGTCCCTCTTTATGTTCCAGCATCAGGGAGACGAAATTAATGCAAATACCAGCTTCCACATGTATTTCTTGGGTTTATGGGTAGGTTTTATTTTTTTCCTAATTGGGAGTAAAACAATTATCCTTTTTGGGGTATTACAGTAACATTCACAGTTGAGGGCCAGGCCCTTAGTAAGCACTGCGGAAACAAATATAAGACAATATTCTCTAAGAGAGTTGGGTATTACAGTAGAAAGTGCTGTAATACATAGCACTGCAACACCGCCTTTGTTGAACATTAAAATTCCTCATGCAATGTGCACTGATTGGATGTCTTGAGAATGGGATTTACAAAAGACAGCATCTTGAGTGGGGAACTCACTGAACATGTTCTTAAGAAGCACAGAGGTGGTGAAGATAGCCTTAGCCGTCCTACTTAAAGCTAGTAAGGCATCCATGTTTTGACTGCATTAAGCCTTCTCCTGAGCTGAAGTACCTCAGGTAGCTCTGTCCACTTCCTTAAAAAATGGCAGCAAGAAGGCTTTGTCATAACTGAAAGATGGAATGCTTTTCATGCGGTGTGAGAGCTCTTCCGAGATCTTCATTTTGTTTGATTTGATATGTGGACTGAGATTAGATTTACTTGTATCCCAGATGTTAACTATTAGACTAGAAAATTATACGCACCTTCATTCTTTGCCTCAGTGAGAACACAGTCATCTACATGAGGTTTCAACAATGAAGACAGAGATACATCACAGGCTGCCTAATATTTTGCTGGCCTTGAAGACAGTGAGAAGTCCAGATGTTTTTTGCACATGCTCCCAGCACTTTGGTACCACTGGTGTTCTTCTGTGACCCAAAAATGCATGTCACAGGACTGTCAAAGTTACCATGTTCCTTTGTCTATGTCCATAGAACTCTTTCAGCCAGCCAAACGAAGGCTTGAGTTTACTGTGCCAAATGACTTTAGCTTGTGCCCATGCTGCCTGTAAGGCTGCCCATCAAACTCATTTACCTTCATAGGTGCAGGGAAAAGTCAACTGTTGCCCGTTGGGCTCAAGAAGACTATGAACTAACACAGGCGAAGAGGCAGAGCCTGGGACTTGTGTTCAGCTCCTGGAACAAACTCGACAGTCATCAAGCTGTTACTTCCCTGGATCTGCTCTGGCTGGGCTGTATTTTGGAGATTATTAGTGAGGCTTGTACCTCCCACAGTGCCTGAGGGCACTGCATGTGCATGGTGTGGTCCTTCCCATGCTGTTGCAGGAGCCAGAGACATGTATTACGGGTACTCCCCATCCTTCTCTGACATAATGGGCCACATGCTGTGGAAAGGCTGCCTATGCCTTCATTAGCTTTGCCAGCAAAGCACCACACTGCAGAGTCCTTTTATGCTTGCTGCTACAGTGGCACCATTGCTTTTCATTTATATCTGCAGGAAAAGGCCAGGGAAGAAAGTTTCTGGCTTGCTAGTGAGACTTGTAGACACTCTTAACTGCCCCTAGAAAATTATTCTACCAGAGAGATTTTAAAACTGAAGCCACTTCCTTTTTCCTACTCCCATGTGTGTTCACATCTTGCATTAACTCAGTGTTTTAAATAAAACCATCAGACAGATAATAAAGCATGCAACTATGTATGCTAGCAAGAAGTGGAAGAGCAAAAAAAGCAAATTTGTATGTATGGCACCTATATTATTTTAAAGCAATAAGTGTTTCTTGTTTAAGCTGTTAGGCATGATGAATCCAATTCCTATGCTATTTTATTGGGAAATTAGGAATTTAATGGGCAAAGGCTGCTTTTCAGTACATAAAATAGCTTGAAGTAAAGTGCAAAATGAAAGGCATGTCAGTCAATACACTACAGTCTTCAACAAAGATCAGAAAACGAAGATGAAAATAATGATACTCACCTTAAGCCTGTTAAATGCAGCCCTCAGGATCTGTGTTTCCCTCTTGCTCTCAGGAACAACTCGTATGACTTTATCACTGCCAATAACAGAACATTGAGTTGACACCTTAATGCTCTTTGCAGCAGCACAATGCAACAGTAAATAGGTTCAGATAGATACTGTACTTTTACTCTTTTTCAATATCTGCAAAATGTTGGGTGAACTGGAGCTCTGCTTCTAAAATTGCTCCCTGGTTATGCACTTACATGGAGATGATTTGCTCTTTACAGATTAGGGTGTCAGCTTGACCCTCTATTTCTGTGTAAATGCTTTTGTTCATTCCTTCTAATACAAAACATTCAGGCTGACATCTTCCATACTGAATGTCTGTCTCAGATCAAAACAATTTTGTTCTTTTCCAAAACAATCTTTTTCTGAGAACAAGATTAGGTAAGGTACATTGCTTTTGTATGTTTAAACATTTAATGGGCTTTGAAGAGCCCACTGTTCTCATGAATTAGAGGGGACTTGACTTCAGAAGAGAGGTGACCTTCATATCAGGGACATGCCTTTTGCTTTATCCATTAAAGCTTGCACAAATTTTGTGAAGAAAATAGCTGTTCATACACACTCTGAAGGTTCTAGATAATAGCAGCTCATTTTATGCACTTTCTTCAGCAGATCTCAATGAACATAACTTTGCAAAGATGACACAAGAAACCAAATAGCTGTCCTTTCAATGACCACCATCCATTTCATGAACAATGGGAAGCTGGAAACTATAGAAAATATAGGTAGTAATCATGCACCTAAGACATCATCCTCATATTCCATACACAAGAGGAATTAAATAAATGTTTGTGGCCAGTGCTAATTTCAGCATTTTCCTACATTCTGAGGTTTTGAATTTGTACTGTTGATAATCACTGCTTCTCCTCTTCCAAGAGATCCCACAGGTTGTTCATTTCTTTATTTCTACAGTTCCATCCACTAGCCAGAACCCCCCTTAAAATAATTTCTCTATCTCCAGCTTCCTCATTATCTGGTAACTTTGTGCAGTAGAATTTCCTTTGTCACTAGGAGAAGTTTGTCCCTTAAATGTATTGTGAACTCTCCTACCTTCCTGAAGCTTCTGAGTCTGATCAGAAGATATATGATCAATTAGAAGCAAAACTGGTGAGTGTGCATGTGTCAGCCTCACTTAGGAAGGCTCCCAAGCTGCTGCTGTCCTCAGCAAGCAGGCACTTGGTCTTGCCTTTGGTGTACTGCAGCTACAGCTCTGGTAGGACACACTTTTGTTGCAAGAACCCTTAATAGGTACGTAGGTAACCACTGAATATTGTCAGTAAGCGGTTCAGAAGAATACACTGGTTGTTGGTTTTAGTACTACTAATAAATACTGAATTCTGAAGTGGCTTACACACCTTTTTTTGGCACTCCTTTTCCCTACCCCCATTCTTCTTTAGTCTTTTCTCTCCAGTCAGCATCTGCTCCACTTGGTTAGCCTTTGGTCCTTCTTTCTGTCTGAGCTCTTCAGTTTTGGTTTTCACCCTTCTTGAGTTTTTCCTGCAGACAGGTCCCAAGCCTTAAAACTCCTAAGCCTTCCAACAGCTTCATAGCCTTAAAGTTTTCGGTCCAGTTAGACTCCAGATTATGGCTGAAATAACACTGATGTACCCAGAGATGTGGACCTCAGTCCATTCTGCTTGGCCGCTGTTGACTTTACTTGACAAAGGTCTATGCCTAAGCAGGTAGATTTCTGAAAGCACTCTTGTTAAAATCTGGCAGCTCTAAAATGTTAGGGGAAATTACTATGCTTCCAAGCCAAGTTTAACTTCCAGTATAGAAACTTGGAGAGAAAGGAATAAGCCTGTTGGAGTACTACAACTGCTGCATCTTTATGAGAAAAATAGATGCTTTTAATTTATCATGCATGCAGCAGAAATATTTTTTCCAATTACCCATTTCTTTCAGAGTATTAAATTGCTGTTAGAAGGAAATGGGTATAAAGAAGTAGTGATTGCCCAGGACATGTGAAGGTGAAGTAACTAATAAAGATTCATTGGACATTTCTGGAAGGACTGGGACAATTGACATATGAAAACCAGATTTTAATGAAATAAGTAGTTAAGCATGTGTTATGCAGCTGTAATGGAATTTTGAAGGAACAGATATCACTTAGGTACAATCTTGAATTAACACACATCAGTTCAAACTGTCTTGGATTAGCTCAGCAACTCTGTCATTTCCCATATGATGAAAGACCTGTCTTAAAGAGGAAAATATTGGTGCTGTGACAGATTGATCATTTGACACATTGTTGGGAAATGCCTCAAGCTGTGGCTGGGTCTGCTGCTGGAGATCTCATAGGAAGCAGTTCAGCGAACTGGCACTGTTAGTATTTTATGAAATGATGGTTAAGCCATTATAACAAGGCAGTTTATTTATTTTTTTTAGTTTTTATTTTTTTTGTGCATAGGAAATGCAGGAATACAACAAATTCCTGAAAACTATCTGCTAACACACTTCTATAGCTAGCCAGCCAGTGGATAATAATTATATGTTCAGAAAAGCAGATATCAAATCTGGATTTACTCCTGATATCTACCAGTCAAAGAACATAGTCCTAAGGTTATTTTTTAGCTTTACAGTGTTCCCATTTAAGTTTCAAACTAAAGAAATTAACCTACTACCTTAAACACTATGTAAACTGATAGGACAAGCGGTAACTGGTTCAAATTTAAACATGGGAAGTTTAGGTTAGATATGAGGAAGAAGTTCTTTACTGTGAGGGTGGTGAGGCACTGGAATGGGTTGCCCAAGGAAGTTGTGAATGCTCCATCCATGGTCGTGTTTAAGGCCAGGTTGGATGGAGCTTTGGGTGACATGGTTTAGTGTGGGGTGTCCCTGTCTATAGCGGGGGGGGTTGGAACTAGATGATCCTAAGGTCCTTTCCAACCCTAACTATTCTATGACTCTATGATTCTAATACTCATTGAATTTAGTGTAGAAATCCAACAGCCTTTCCAGTATTTAAGAGCCAACAACAAAACCTTCCAGTTTATGGCCTAATGTGGCTGACAAATGGCAGCTGCATTTCAAACACTCAGAACCACCCCCTGGTGAAGGCCTCTGCTATCCCTCATGTCTAACTGCTGAGGAGAAAGAAGCAAGTGATCAATTATACATCTAGGGAAATGTACGTGTACATGCAGATGCCCTCTCCTGATTTTTGCAGATAAGGTTATTTTTATAACCATAATGTCTCTAAATGTTTTTTTTAAGGTCTATGTTTTAAATTTTCTAAACAAACAGTAAGATGGGATATATTTTGTAGAAATTAATATGGAACTTTGTATCTATCAGGACAAACATTCAATTTACCCCTAGCAACTAGGCTAATCAGATTTAAAGCTAGGACTTAATGAGATCATTTGAATTTTGTGTAAACACAGTTGAAAGCCTTTGCAAAGGGCAATACACAAGCTTTATGAAATGAACTGGGCAGATAAGAGTGGTGAGCAAAGAGCAGAAGCCAAACTGTTGGTGTTCGCAGGGACAGCCTTGTGTCTGAGCAAAATGGGTGACCCGCTGCTGGCTAGCACTGACATGCAATGTCTTTTTTTTTTTTCTCTTCATTACGTGGCTGCTTTTGAAACACAAAATGTGCTACATAGGCCTGGGAAGGGTGATCTTCCTTGCCACCAACAGGGTCTAAAATCTAGTGGTTTATTTCTTTGGCTCTTTTCATTTACTTTCTTTTTTCCATTTACTTCATAGTTTTGTCTATGAACAGACCAGATGGATTCAATGAGACCATTCTGCAGCGTGTATACAACTTCTTTACTGATGGAATTAGTAGTTCTCTCTCATGCAGTTTTCCTGCTGAAGTCACACAAAATGGACTGCATTTATGTAAATTCCTCATTTCCTTCAGGAAAATCTTTCTTATTGTTTTATTTTCCTGGCTAATGTGAACCTTAATCAGCTCTCTCCTCTCCCATGAAATTCAATACAAGTATGTTTACGAAGGCTTTGCAAGTATTTTAAACTCAATTTGAGGAATGATATGCTATAAATCAAATATCTATAGAAAAAAAGTAAAGAAAATAAATCCTCGTTTACAAGCAACCATTCTTAGTGGTAGAGAAGGGATTATAGAGCTCAAGAACAAGCTGCCATAGCTGCTGCAGTTCAGTGGTTCATTAAGGCTTGGGAAATAGTTACACACTGAAAGACACATGTGCAAAAGGCTACAGAATGAAAGCGTCTCATCAGCTCTCAATATGCCATCAGATGTCATTTGTGATGAAAGATCAATTGCTTCATTCCCTTTTCTCTGCTAAACACTTCTGCTAGTCAGAATGTTAAGAAATATTCAAACGTTTATTTTTTTAACTCTCTCTGTTACTGGGATGAAGGGTTCCAAGTGGGGACACAATACTGCTACAAAAACTACTCCCTCAATTCAGGTTGGGCTTCCTCCTGAGACCTGATGGAGTGATCTGGAAAGGGAACTTTACAAAACTTCCTGAGCCCTTCTTTAGGGTTTTCTGTATTACAGCAGATGCTGATCCAAACAGAAGAGAGCACCATTTGTATTTTCTAGATAGCATTATCTGTTTTTTCTGCCTTTTAGTCATTAAGGCAGGAAAACTGATTTTATTTGTGGTATAAGGAAGAGCTAGCTAATCTACAATTTCGAATGAAACAGATTTGCTTGCGTAATGGAGTCAGAAATGCTGAGGAGGCAAAATACTTTATTGCATGATATTTATCAGTATATCACAGATGACTTCTCTGAAACCTGAATTTATGTGCAAGTTGCCCACTAATTCCCAGGCATGAGAACATCTGAGTTTCACAGACATCTTTCAGATGAAAAAGTTTCCTACTTTACACAAGCAGGAAACTTTAGCGACTAAACCAGTTCTGTATTACCAGCACCCTTCTTTCAAACAGCTTCATTCCAGAGACAGATGGTCTGGAAAGGTGAATGTCTGCAGCAATTCTGGGTTTTGTTCCAACTAAGGAGCAATGCCTTTCCAAGCAAAGCTGGCCTTCAATGACTTGGGAACATTGCAATATATGGCTACCTAGCTTAAACAGAAAGTAGGAATCAGTTACTTCAGTGCATGTCTCTGTCTCGGACAAAAAAAAGTGTACGGTAATGAATATCATCTTGCTTCCCCAAGTGTCATTTAGTCATATTTAAATAGAAAAGAGAAAGAAATAAGCTACTAAGGACAGAAAATAAAATAAGAAGTAACAAGACAAACATATAGTTAAGAGAAACAAACAGACCAAGTAAGAAAGTAAACAACAAGGAGATAAGATAGGACAAGAGGAAGCAGCCTCAAGTTGTGCCAGGGGAGGTTTAGACTGGACAAGTTTCTACACTGAAAGGGTGATCAAGCATTGGAACAGCCTGTGCAGGGAAGTGGTGGAATCACCATCCCTGGAAGTGTTCACAAACAGTCTAGATGCCCTCAGTAGCATGGTTTAGTGGTGGTCTTGGCTGTGCTGGGGTAAGGGTTGGACTCGATGATCTTGAAAGTCATTTCCAACCTAGATGAGTCTATGATTCAATGAATCTATGAATTGTGCAGGATTCAGGTATGCAAAACATTGGGAGATGATAATTTTGTCCCAAGGGGAAGGCTGCAGTAGTCTGCTTAAATGAAACAGCATGTATACTCACTTGAATTCACTTCCTAAGAAACATATTATGATAATATGTTTGCATGGAAGAGCTAATGATTGTTTAGCTTGGATATAATCCTTCCAGTGACACATTATATCAAGCACAGCTACTTTTAGAAAAAGGACCACCATCATTCCAGTAAAAAATTACTGAAAGGAACTTCTGCTTATTTATTATTTATTTATTTATTATATATAATATATATATTATGTATAATATATATATATTATATATAATCCGCTTATTTATTCCCAAATCTCATATATCTCTCTAGTGTGTTGCTCTGCACTTTGTAAGGAAGTGATGAGTAGATGGTGATGTTGTTAGGCCTGGCATGGTCCTGACGGTACCACAATGCGTATGTGTCTGTCTGAGTGCTCCCCTGCCCAAACAAGAAAGCTTCTTCCCATCCTCCCTCTTCATCCTGACTGCAGAGGCATGTTGGACTTGTGTGGTGTGGCCACACAATCTTGGTTTACTGTCCTGATTAGGTTGTGGCAATCAAGACAGTGACTGTGAACAGACCTGATTACATCAGTTGCATATATCTTGATGCCCTTTCCTGTTCTTGACCCTCCCTTTCACCATGCTTGGACCTTGCTTTCTCTGTCCATCTCCTCTCCCATAAACAACTCAGCCCGAATTACTTTTCCCCAATTGGTCTCAGCTTTGCTACTTCTATACCCAAATATGGTATTTCTAAGGAATCTTGGCCTTATATGGTACTACTAATAGGGTTATCTAGGTATGTTTGCCTGCAAAATGTCCCCAGTAACCTCCTTCACTTACCTGTGAAATTCAACCATTTCTCACATAACTCCTCCTTTACCTACTGCAAGATCCAGCTGTCCTTTACAGCGCTATCTGAAATTTTGTCAGCTTCTCATGTTGTCATACCCAGAAATTTCTCATGTTATGTCCCAGACTGTATCCACATCCTAATCGGTTATCATAACCCCAGACCAGCGTCTGGTCCACAGCCACAGCCCCTAAACTCCTCTATGCTAAAAGTCCACACAGAAGCTGATATACTTTTCTGAGCTTCAAAACTACTTCAGTTCATTCTAAGCCCCATGCACGTCTTCAGACAATTACAGCAGCTATTTACAAATTAAACATCTTGGGACTCTGCATCACGGATTTGCTCTTGACCTCAGTGAAATCAAAGAAAGAACACCAGGTCTGAATGAGGGCTGTTACAGAATTTAGGTATTAAGAGCAGAAGGCGGAAGGGGTAAATAGTTCAGTATTAGAGGTCTACCTTAGCCTTCTTGCACAGCAATTTCCTTTATGATCTTGAGCAAACCATCACAGGTAATCTACAAGTGAGGTTAGGTGCTGGCTTGCCTGAAGGTTTCTTATACTGAGCTCCATATGCTTAATATTCACATCCCTGGCTGCCTTTCAGTTGTAAAAACCACACACTGTGTGGTTAGAGATATTTGCTGGTAGACAGGTTTGTTCGGTCCCTCTCTGCCCCATATGTTCCATTGGCCTGAGCAAGAGTCTGGGCTCTGTCCTGGTGGATGTGCTTGAAGCACGGGTACCTGCAAAAGCATGGCAAACAGTCTGACTCTGCAGCTGAGGGCACAGTTGTCTGTAAAGAATGATGAACAAGCTTAGACTTAAAGCTGTGTTTAGCTGACTGTGTAAACATGTCTAAGCTCCCCCTCCCTAAATGGGGATGACAGCATCTTTTAAACTTGTGGGGGTATTGGGACAATAAATAAATTCATGACTTTAAGCTTCCAGAAGGCTATGGTAATTGAGCAATGGAGGGACCACAGATGGAAAGCAGTAAATACACATTTTACAGAAGCTAAAGAACAAAATTCTGCAACTCTTTTAAGTCTTGAAGCATTGTTCATTTACACCATAAACTTCAGTGGTGTCACAAGCACTGTAAGAGATCATCTCTAGGCCTAGAAAGATATCAAACCTCCAATAGCCCACAAGTTTGACTTGTTACATGGCTCTCAGTTTCCTCTGCTTGCCTTTGATCTTAGTAGACAGAAACAGATACACTCAGACATGTACAATGCTGAGAAATGGGCCAGCATTCTTCAAAACCTGTTTTCTATTACAGGCAAACACACACACAAGGTAAAAAAGCAATTTATTTGTTCTGATGGTTATATTTTCCCCACAAGTTATCAAAGACTGTATTGCATGAAACTGGACGAAGGCATCAGCTGCCCAGCAGGTCCTGAAAAGCCTCAGAAAGACTGTAAATACCACTGCTCATGATGCACTCACTCATGGGGAAATCAAAATCATCATTTCTGCCTGGTCACCTGAAAACTACATCCTTTCTCAGAAATTTAAACCCCACCATTCCTTGACAACTTCTATTAAAGCCAAAACACCATCATATACCACGTGGACATGGCTTTGGCTTTTCTAATAAATCTCGAGACCTAAAAAATCAAGACAAATATGCACTTAGAAGGTAAGCGATGTTAAGCTACAATTTACGTCTTTTAAAAAATGTAATAAGGGTGCTTTATTATTTGGTGCTACTCCTTTGCATCTTCTTTTCAACTTCATACAATGCCTAGGACCTTCCCTGAATAAATAATTTGAGAAAAAAAAAAAATGGAGATAAAGAAAAAACTCTTTGTATTTTTTGTAAAGCATATAGAATGAGGGATAAAAGCATGAACCAATTTCTGCTGCTGAATGGGACAAAGTCTAGATGTATTCGGTTATTCCTGATAGGCAATCTCTTGAGCTCAATTTAAGACCTTGATCCTCAAGCTTTCATGAATGTATAAAGGATTTCAGCATTAGCAGGAGGAAGTCTGTACTCATTACTGTACTTGGCACAGAAACACAAATAACTGGCGAGTGTATGAGTTTGTAAGTGTATAAAATGAGATCAGAGGAATTGCCTCATACATATTTTAAAAAGTAAATGTCAAGATGGTGAGCTTAGTTTTAATTTAGGGCTTATCATTAGTGGTTTCTATGCATTTATTCATTTATGCAGTTACAGCAAGAAAGATGAAAATGCATACGGAATAAAAATGTTATGGCATGAAATACTGTTGCATTGAGATGTCGGTAGCATGTTAAGTTTCCCCAAACTATTCAGTCATGACATACTACCTAGTTTGCTTCCACAGAGTGATTTAGTATTTTAATTCATGGAAAGAACACCTTTAATATCACCACACAAATAAAGAACAAACAGGACATGGCTCTCCATAGTTTTGCATGGGGACAGGATCCATAGACTTCAAAGTTGTGGAAGGATGCAAGGTTCAAGACACCAACGGGAGTATGCACTGGAAGCAATCTACATCGTTGGGGGACCAGTATACACAAATCCCACCAAATGGGCTTTTCATTTAGCATTGTCAGGTTTTGTACAATAAAATGTTTTGGAAAATTTGGAAATGTTGAAATTTTGGATGTGTAATTATACAATGGGTTTTCTTTAAATCAACTTTCAAAAATACTTATTGAAATAAATACAAAAAAAAAGAGAAATTTTAATGACATTTTCAGTGAACATGGAAAACAAACGTGTGAGGCAGGGTGAGAGGGAAGTAATTTTCATGAAAAAATTTGGTCCCTAATCAGTCGTATCACAGAAATCTAGATTTTTTAAGAATTATACACTTAAAAGTGCAGCTCCAATTTTGTACCACCTATACTTCAAATTACACGGTATTTACTGAACCATCATGACTTACTGAGATCAGTCCAATTACCTGTGATGGCAAATTAGGCATGCATGTGCCTGCAGCATGAAGTGTTATTTCATTAGCTGTAACAGATTTTTAATGTCCACATTTTTATAGTTTTTAGATAAGTTCAGATTTTTTTTTTAACATGAGAGCTCAAAACAACATTTTGGAACTAGATTTAGTACTACAAAGAGAAGCTTCATGACTCACAGCATGTCCTCTCTTAAGGACCACTTTTCCATGGTGATGAATTTATAGACAAGGTTCAGAAACCCTTCACAGTGGGACATTTTTAACACACAAACAAGAAAACACTTATGCAGCTGCTTCACACAGCTTGATGGATGCATATAGTCTTTTTGCTTATACATACAATTAGGCTAGTTTCACGCTCCTTAATTTATTTTCTGAGCCTTTCTTAGTCAGAAATATGGGTTTTAAATCCTGTTAAACCTTATCTCATTCGTTTCTCATATTACAGGAATTATGTGATTACCTGCCCAAAGGGAAGAAGTGGCCACTCTGGAGAGCCAGCGCTTGCCACCCTGGTACATGCAGGCAGCCCTCCCAGCCACACTCACTGCTCACAGGCAAGCAGCTATTAGAATCATAGAATCATAGAATAGTTAGGGTTGGAAAGGACCTTGAGATCATCTAGTTCCAACCCCCCTGCCATGGGCAGGGACACCCCACACTAAACCATGCCACCCAAGGCCTCATCCAACCTGGCCTTGAACACCACCAAGGATGGAGCATTCACAACCTCCCTGGGCAACCCATTCCAGTGCCTCACCACCCTATCAGTAAAGAACTTCTTCCTTATATCCAATCTGAACTTCCCCTGTTTAAGTTTTAACCCATTACCCCTTGTCCTGTCATTACAGTCCCTGATGAAGAGTCCCTCCTCAGCATCCTTGTAGGCCCCCTTCAGATACTGGAAGGCTGCTATGAGGTCTCCACGCAGCCTTCTCTTCTCCAGGCTGAACAGCCCCAACTTTCTCAGCCTGTCTCCATACGGGAGGTGCTCCAGTCCCCTGATCATCCTCGTGGCCCTCCTCTGGACTTGTTCCAACAGTTCCATGTCCTTCTTATGTTGAGGACACCAGAACTGCACACAATACTCCAAGTGAGGTCTCCCGAGAGCAGAGGAGAGGGGCAGGATCACCTCCTTCGACCTGCTGGTCACGCTCCTTTTGATGCAGCCCAGGATACAGTTGGCTTTCTGGGCTGCGAGCGCACACTGAAGCCGGCTCATGTCCATTTTCTCATCGACCAACACCCCCAAGTCCTTCTCTGCAGGGCTGCTCTGAATCTCTTCTCTGCCCAACCTGTAGCTGTGCCTGGGATTGCTCCCACCCAGGTGTAGGACCTTGCACTTGGCATGGTTAAACTTCATAAGGTTGGCATCAGCCCACCTCACAAGTGTGTCGAGGTCCCTCTGGATGGCATCCCTTCCCTCTGGTGTATCAACTGAACCACACAGTTTGGTGTCATCGGCAAACTTGCTGAGGGTGCACTCAATCCCACTGTCCATGTCACCAACAAAGATGTTGAACAAGACCGGTCCCAACACCCATCCCTGAGGGACACCACTCGTTACCGGTCTCCAGCCGGACATTGAGCCATTGACCACAACTCTTTGCGTGCAGCCATCCAGCCAGTTCTTTACCCACCGAGTGGTCCACCCATCAAATTGATGTCTCTCCAATTTAGAGACAAGGATGTTGTGTGGGACAGTGTCAAACGCTTTGCACAAGTCCAGGTGGATGACGTCAACTGCTCTGCCCCTGTCCATCAGTTCCGTAGCCCCATAGAAGGCCACCAAATTGGTCAGGCAGGATTTCTCCTCAGTGAAGCCATGCTGGCTGTCACCCAGCACCTTGTTGTTTTTCATGTGCCTTAGCATGCCTTCTAGGAGAATTTGCTCCAAGAGTTTGCCAGGCACAGAGGTGAGACTGACTGGTCTGTAATTCCCTGGGTCATCCATTTTCCCCTTCTTGAAAATGGGGGTTATATTTCCCTTTTTCCAGTTGTCAAATTACTCAAATTATTCAAATTACTCAGATTATACAAATTATTCAGATTACTGCTTGCAGCACTTCTATCAATATTTTGTCAAAGGCATAAATAAGATAAGAAAAAAGACAGACATTATATGTTGATATTTCAGTGGAATCAATTCTAGGTCCTGCATGTAAATACGCATGTCACCTGAGGCAGCCGTACAACTAATAGTACACCTAATTTCTTGCTGGATCTGAACATTAGGTGGTATTTGTATATATCAACAAAACAACAAGCAAAAACTGTGTTTAGTGTGATCATCATAAATATCTCCTTCTTCCTTACTTGTTTTCTAGGCTGTGAAAATCAGGACAATAGCCATGTAGAAGTGCTGTTGCTTTGATAACCTCTATTCTGAACACACTGGATTTTGCTGGGTTATTTTTAAGGAAGGTGGAAAGCATTTTTATTGTTGTAGTTGTTGGGTTTTATTTTTCATTTTTTGTTTTCTTTTAAAAGTAAAGTGATTTTAAGTATCAGTAGGAGCGATTCAGATGCCCCCATGGAAAGCCTGACATCAGCTGTATTTAGTAGTTGGGGGGTGGAAGCCAACCAGACTCATTTTGCTGGACATGGGTTTCCCTTCAGAAAGACTGTGCAAGACTCCCAATGCCTTTGCATTTGTCTAACCCATCAAAATACTACACTTATCCATGCATTTTTATAGCTATAAATTTAGGTTCCAACCTGGCACAAGGTTTCCCAGGGGCAGACTACCCATGCAACATTGTGATGAGTAGGACTGACATTCATGCTGGCCAATTACTTGTTAAAGTGGGCTGCCACATATTTTATTGTTCATTCAGCTGGATCTAGCCTGTTTTGGTTTTTAGCATCAAAAGTGAAAGCTTAAACAATCAAACAAAACTGGTAAGTAATGTAGAGTAAGTGGTGGGAAGGATTAGAGAGGAGGGCTTCCTGTCCAGGCTCCCCAAAGAATGAAAGGTGGTCCAAGAGAGCTCTGCTCATGATGTGACTGCAGCTGCTTCTTAGGGCAGTGCATTTCTTCAAGTGGTATTTAGTATTTTCTTGTGAGAGGCCCTTTGCAGGCACTTAAGACAGTCTTAAGCCCCAGTGATGCTGTAATACATATATCAAGGTTCTTGCACACACTTAACTGTGTGTCTTGATAAAAAAAGACTCAGGATGCTAAATTTAAACATGTTTATAGTAGTTTGCAAGTTTGCAGTCTCACTTAACAGTGGGCGACGGATGGGAAAGAAGTGTGTAACACAGTCACACATATAAACAAGATAGCTATGCATAAGTTGATGGGTCTGACTCTTTGAACTTAGTCTTGATATGCGTATATGCAATCTGACTCTGCTTTGATCTGGATTTTCTAAAACTAATTCTTTCCTTCTTTTTCCTCATGAAACAAATGAGTCCTGAGTATCTCACACAAAACTGACCTGCTACCCTACCTCTGAAAAATGGAACCTATAGTGCTGAAGAAAACCAAAGCATGCTAAATGCAGAATACTATTTAAAAAACAAAATCAAACTGAAGGCTTGGGGAGGGAAATAAATATTTAAGTGGCAATGAAATTATTTATTCTCTGAAGGCAGTTCCTGTAAGGCAGCTGCACCAGCCATTAAGGCAATTATATTTTGCCATTTTCATAAGCTGCTTGAGAAATAATTTTTCTCCACTAGATTAATGCTGTGTCAGTTCTCTACAAAATCACTTCTGACTTAAGGGAATACTGGAAATATGTGTTGCAAAAGTATGGAGGCAAAATCTTGGGATTTACTTTTTTCTTGTATTAATAGTTGTTTGGGTGGGGTGACTTGGAATCCTCCAGAAACTTCTGTGTCTCTTAGTTTGCTAACCTTAGTTTCCTGACTTTAGAGGATGCCATAGTAACATTTCCCTAAGCAAAAAAGTGGCATGTCTGCTTCTGGCTAAGGTAATAATATTTCGCTTAATTGTGCATTCTATCTAGATAGTTGCAATTTCAAACACAATCGAAAATGACACCAACCTCACAGGTTTTTCTTCAGCACTATTGTAACACTCCTGCAACTTCTAGCAGAGTGCTGTCAATTGACAGAGTAATTTTGTTATGTCATAACAGTCTGAAGATAGATAGGAGATGGTGTTTGTAGGTATCTAATAAAATGCTGCCCCTTCCTGCCAAAACAAGTTCATGAATAGATCAGCCACAAACCCAAATTCTGAATTTGACAGAAGCGCTCATCTGTCGGCCTCACCCAGTCTCAAGGGAGGTGTGTTGCCTACCTGGGGCACGGATCAGGGATGTTGCAGAGAGGCTGCCTGCTGTAGTGAGTCCCATGGACTATTACCCACTTCTGGTGATCCATGTGGGTGCTAGTGATGTTGATAGAAGCAGGCTGGAGAACATAAAGAAGGACTACAGAGCCCTGGGAGAGGTGGTTAGGGGCTCTGGAGCTCAGGTTGTCTTTTCATCAATTCTCCAGGATACAGGGGAGGACCTTAAAAAAGCTAGGAGGATTGGCCAAGTTAATAAATGGTTAAAAGGATGGTGCCATAGTCAGGGGTTTGGGTGTTTTGAATACAGGACCCAACTTAGTAGGCCAGGTCTACTGGGGGCTGGTGGAGCTGCTCTGACAAAGAAGAGGAAGAGTGGTTTTGGTAGGAGGCTTGCCAGGCTGGTCAAGGTTTCTTTAAACTAGATGTGTTGAGGGAGGGGGGCATCGTTCCATCCCAACACACCCAGTCAGTTGCCAGCATCTATAATAAATGCTCACAGCGATGCAGAGATATTCCAGCCGCTCCAGCCAATGAGCTGGCTTCATTTGGAGCTCAGCTCAGGTGCCTCTATACAAACACCCATAGCATGGGAAACAAACAAGAGGAATTAGAGATGTGTGCACGACTACGGGAGTATGATATAGTAGGCATCACAGAAACATGGTGGGATGGCTCCTACGGCTGGAGTGTTGGAATGGAGGGTTACAGGCTCTTTAGAAAAGACAGGCCTGGCAGGCAGGAAGGGCGAGTTGCCATTTATGTTAGGGATATGCTGGAGAGTATGGAACTCTGTCTGGGGACGGGTGAGCAGTTGACAGAGAGTTTGTGGGTGAGGGTTAAAGGGAGAACAGCGATGGGGGACATTACTGTGGGGATCTGTTACAGACCGCCTGATCAAGAGGAATCTGTGGATGAAGTGCTCTATAGGGAGATAGGAACAGCCTCACGCTCACAGGCCCTTGTTCTCATGGGAGACTTCAACCACCCTGACATCTGTTGGAGTGAAGGTACGGCCCGGCACAAGCAATCCAGGAGGTTCCTCGATTGTGTGGAAGACAACTTCATTCTGCAAGTAATAGAGGAGCCGACAAGGAGAGGTGCCATGCTTGACCTCGTGCTCAGCAACAGGGAAGGGCTGGTTGGAAATGTGACGCTCCAGGGTAGCCTTGGTTGCAGTGACCATGAGATGGTCGAATTCGAGATCCTCAGAACAGTGAGAAGAGCGTGCAGCAAGCTCACTGCCCTGGACTTCAAGACTTGGGCCTCTTCAGAAGCCTGCTTAGTAAGGTTCCATGGGATACAGCCCTAGAGGGCAGGGGGGCCCAAGACTCTTGGTTGTTATTCAAGGATCACCTGCTCCAAGCTCAGGAGTGTTGCATCCCAACTAGAAGGAAGTGCAGCAGGAGGGCCAGGAGACCTCCTTGGATGGATAGGGAGCTGCTCAGGAAAATTCAAAGGAAAAAAGAGGCTTATAGAAGGTGGAAGCAGGGACAGGTGGCCTGGGAAGAATACAGGGATGTTGTCCGGGAAGCTAGGGAACAGGTGAGGAAGGCTAAGGCCCAGTTAGAATTGAACTTGGCTAGGGATGTTAAGGATAACAGGAAGGGATTCTACAGGTATGTAGCAAATAAAAGACAGACTAGGGACAATGTAGGCCCCCTTCGGAAGATATTGGGAGAACTGGCTACCCAGGATTTGGAGAAGGCTGAGGTTCTTAATGACTTCTTTGACTCAGTCTTCACTGGCAAAGTCTCTGACCGCACCACCCAAGTCTTGGAAGGCGGACGCAGGGACTGTAAGAATGAAGACCCTAGGCCCACTGTAGGAGAGGATCTGGTTCGAGACCATCTTAAAAACCTAAAGGTGCACAAGTCCATGGGACCTGACGACATCCATTCGGGGGTCCTGAAGGAGCTGGCGAATGAAGTTGCTAAGCCACTGCCATCATATTTGAAAAATCATGGCAGTCAGGTGAAGTTCCCGACAACTGGAAGAAGGGAAATATAACCTCCATTTTCAAGAAGGGGAAAATGGATGACCCGGGGAATTACAGACCAGTCAGTCTCACCTCTGTGCCTGGCAAAATCTTGGAGCAGATTCTCCTGGAAGGCATGCTAAGGCACATGAAAAACAAGGAGGTGGTTGGTGACAGCCAGCATGGCTTCACTAAGGGGAAATCCTGCCTGACCAATTTGGTGGCCTTCTATGATGCGGTTACGAAACTGATGGACAGGGGCAGAGCAGTTGACGTCATCTACCTGGATTTGTGCAAAGCGTTCAACACTGTCCCGCATGACATCCTTGTCTCTAAATTGGAGAGACATCAATTTGATGGGTGGACCACTCGGTGGATAAAGAACTGGCTGGATGGCCGCACGCAAAGAGTTGTGGTCAATGGCTCAATGTCCGGCTGGAGACCGGTAACGAGTGGTGTCCCTCAGGGATGGGTGTTGGGACCGGTCTTGTTCAACATCTTTGTTGGTGGCATGGACAGTGGGATTGAGTGCACCCTCAGCAAGTTTGCCGATGACACCAAGCTGTGTGGTTCAGTTGATACACCGGAGGGAAGGGATGCCATCCAGAGGGACCTCGACACACTTGTGAGGTGGGCTGATGCCAACCTTATGAAGTTGAACCATGCCAAGTGCAAGGTCCTACACCAGGTTTGGAGCAATCCCAGGCACAGCTACAGGTTGGGCAGAGAAGAGATTCAGAGCAGCCCTGCAGAGAAGGACTTGGGGTTGTTGGTCGATGAGAAAATGAACATGAGCCAGCTTCAGTGTGCGCTCACAGCCCAGAAAGCCAACTGTATCCTGGGCTGCATCAAAAGGAGCGTGACCAGCAGGTCAGAGGTGGTGATCCTGCCTCTCCTCTGCTCTCGGGAGACCTCACTTGGAGTATTGTGTGCAGTTCTGGTGTCCTCAACAGAAAAAGGACATGGAACTGTTGGAACAAGTCCAGAGGAGGGCCACGAGGATGATCAGGGGACTGGAGCACCTCCTGTATGAAGACAGGCTGAGAAAGTTGGGGCTGTTCGGCCTGGAGAAGAGAAGGCTGCGTGGAGACCTCATAGCAGCCTTCCAGTATCTGAAGGGGGCCTACAAGGATGCTGGGAATGGACTCTTCATCAGGGACTGTAGTGACAGGACAAGGGGTAATGGGTTAAAACTTAAACAGGGGAAGTTTAGATTGGATATAAGGAAGAAATTCTTTACTGAGAGGGTGGTGAGGCACTGGAATGGGTTGCCCAGGGAGGTTGTGAATGCTCCATCCTTGGCAGTGTTCAAGGCCAGGTTGGATGAGGCCTTGGGTGACATGGTTTAGTGTGGGGTGTCCCTGCCCATGGCAGGGGGGTTGGAACTAGATGATCTCAAGGTCCTTTCCAACCCTAACTATTCTATGATTCTATGAATTGCTGAGAGGAAGTACTTTGTAAACAGAATGGCCTTGGGCAGGTACCTTGGCAAAGCACCTCTCCAACAGCTGTCTTCTAGCATGCGCTCATAGCACAGCGGTGTTAAAGGCCCATTTCACATCATGCTAGGGCACCCAGCCCTCCATCTCCTAATGAGAGACGGGCATCTCAAGACTATTCAGACTGCTAAAGATATGAATCAGCCCCTGGAAATCATCTGTCCATCATCAACACAGCAAAATATTTGCAGAAGAACCAATAGAGCACAATGTATTTAAGCTATTTTATATTCTCTTTCACTAGTGGCCTTTTCCCTCCCTTTAAGGAACCCAAACCTGCTGTTCTCTCGTTCCAGGGATATGACTGCTTTGAGCATTTTATTCTGAGCTTTGCACACTAATCTAACCACCCTGCACATCCTGACAAACTTCCTTGAATCAGCTCAGAATGGCTTTTATTCTTGTTTCTCACTAGCACAAGAAAAATATTTATTTTTAAAATAAGAGTGACAAATAAGGATTAACAGGCAATGAATCAATGAACAATTAATAACCTTGGTAAGGTTATTCACCTAACCAAAGTGGGCTAAAATAGTTCGCCAACGAATAAATGCAGTCTGTGTATTATAGCTGTGTTATGAGGCTGATCTTTAACTTCCTGGCAACCTGTGTTTATGACTGTTAGGAGAAAGATTTATGTTGCATATTTAAATAATAAACCAATCCTTAACATATCTTCCAAAAGAACTTGGTGTTCTTTTGTTTTTTGTTGGTGTTAATATACATCGTTTCATTCAAGCAAATGGAGTTATGCCTGTTGCATAAACTGAGAATCTGGTCTTGGGTTTTTATGTCTGCTGACATCTGGGATGTGCAGATGTTAGGGCAAAATGTTTATTGCAGGATATTTATTGCCCTGTAATTCCTAGGTTCATTATTGGTGCTCATTTAAAAGACACCTACCTTGCATGGGCAAATAAATCTCTCTGCAGTACCACCTCATAGCAACATTTTCATTCCTGATGTCTTTTTTTTCTCTTTTTTTTTTTTTTCCTGTTTAAAAACATCCTGATGGTAGAATGAGTTAGATATAATAGACCAAAAAGCTGCTAACACTGAGGTTCTCTCCATGATACCAGAAGGCTTCCTGAGCTGAAGCACATTGGAATAGTTCTCTATACCTGAAACGCCATTTGACTATGATGACAGTTTTGGGCAAGCAGGAAATGATGGGAGATTCCAGAAACTTCCCCATTCTGCGTGGAGAGAAAATGAAAACTTTTCTATTTTAAATCCAACAGAAAGACTCAGTAGCCCAGAATAGCATGGATATAAACCAGGCAGCATGTGAAAACTCCTGTTTAGGTGTCTGGTCTTGACATACTGAAGGAAGCTTACTATATCAGAGGAATATCCTAAATACAGTGCATCTTAAGGTTTTTTTTGGGTTTTGTTTTCACTGTTCAGTTTTAATTTTAAACTGTTGTTTAGAACACAGAGAACACAGGCTGTTCTCTTCATCTGCGGGAGAAAGGGGCTCTAGAATGGGGAATCATACATACTAATCAGTCTGTGTGAAATAAGGAGTATCAGTCTTTGGATTTCTCATAAAAGAGGCTATAGCAAGATTAGTGATGACTTTGTAGCCTGTTCCTAACAGATCCAGATAGCTGTGCTTAACATGGCAATTAGTATTTTATATGGTCTGTTACTAAAGGCATAAACTGTTTTTAGTGAGTGCTGCAATAAAGCTGTTCAGATTTTCCCATTTGCTGGAGAATAAAAGTCTCCTTTCAGACCTCATTGTTCACATTTAGCTCATCTATCACACTGAGCATTTTGTGAAAATGGTGAAAAGTCAAGCCAGACTTTTCTAAATCCTTTTCTGGTAAGGACAAACCTTTGCAAGCTGTACAGGAAAATAAATTACAGAAAGATGTTAGGTCACCTGCTTTTTATCATCTTTTTACAGGAACAGCAAAGATTATGTTATTAAATCTTATTAATATTGTAAATAGAGGCAACATACATATTAAACTTAATAATTATTAATATGGGGTGTTACTAGTATATTTCCAAACTTTTTAATACCACTCAACTGAGAAATAATGCACAGTAAAAGTGAGCAGTACAAGGAAATACCACATTAAAATGTTCACACCAAAACAATATCAAGTAGGGTAAGGCAGGGTAAGGCAGTTTCAGCACAACAATAAGGAATGGCTGAAAAATGTGAAAGAAAAAGAAGAAAGGCAGTGAATTCTTTTGTTTGCTTTTGTGAACTGGAAACTCTGCGGTAGCATTTTACTTCAAGGAGTACAGTCTTGAGCATCAAGAAACACATATTTAATGTCTGAACGTACAAATAAGTGTTAAACGGAAGACTACCACAGCATAGATCTAGAGAGGTTCCCAGTGTTGCTGCATGAAGGACCATACTCCAGGAGCCTCAGATAAGCACAGTAATCCCACTTCTCCTGACCAGAGCCATTTTTCTGCCTCCAGGAACTGTTCCTGCCACAGTGCCTACAGCAGGACACTTTCCTTTTCCTTTCCTTAATGCCTCAAGTACTTTAATTACCTTAAATACCTCTTGATGTGATTTTTTTGTTACCATGGGTCAAAAGGTGGTTATCTTTATCAAATCATCTCAAGGAGAGCTCTCTACTTTGGACCAGTCTTCTAGCTCAGTCAGCAGAATGTACCTGTGGCAGGTGACAGCCAATTTACAATTGCTCAATTGTAGTGTCACCTCAAAGTGTCACCTCATGACGAACAGCGTTGTGATGCTGAGGCACTTCGAACTGTCCTCGCAGAATCTCCTTCCTTTTTTTCAGTAAACCATAAAACTGAAGTATTGTGGAGAATAACACTATGTGGTGTATAAGGGGAGGTTTTCCCCTTCTGCCCTCAAGCAAGAAGCTGTGAACAGTTGTGCTCAGTTTACTACAAGTGAAAATGCCAACGCCAGACAAATTTCTGTTGTTTAAATCTTCAGCCCAGCCTGTCTCTTTCCAGGGCTGTTGGGACTTGCCCTGCATTTCTGAAGCCCACTCATGGTAATATGACTCCATTTGTAGTAACTTCAAAAGTGAAAGCCTGGTGTTAACCACTTTTGTTATCGGAGAATTTGTATTTCCTGTTACTGCTACCTTGGTTTCCATAAAGGAGCGGTTCAAGAGACACCTTTGCAAACAAACTCAAGGCAAAAAATTACAGCATGAGAGTTCATGCTTTGTTGGTTTTGTGTTGGGTGTGGTGTATAGCTAACATATGTGGGACTTGTTATGGTGATGCACATCTCTCTCATGGGAGTAGCTGAGAAGACAGAAAGCACCAGTGAGACAATGCCAGCTCTTCATAGCCACACAGGACCCGCCACCCAGGCCAAGGCGATGGGATGTTTCTCCAAGTCCACTCAGATGGGTGGCTCAGTACACACAGGTGAACTGAAGGACAAATACTGTTTACTAAATATGACTAAATTCAGTGCTTAGCAAACAAAAGAAATGGTACGAATGAATGATCCTGAACTGCTTCAGTAGTCAGATAGATGATTTTTAATCTCTCAGGACAGTGATTTGAGGTGATCCAGATAATTACACAACATCCTTCAGCATACAGGTCCCAACAGATGATATCTGTCAATGGTTTATGTTAACCTCATTTCCTTCTACAGTTATCTATTTGCTAATTTAAATACATTCCTGGTACAGAGCAGGTAACGATTTCATTTTTAGGCAATACAAATCTGATTACAATGGAAAAGTATTCTTCAGAAAAAGGAGCCAGTGGATGACTAAAGCTTTTAGAAAGTACGTAAGTAAAGGAATTGTGGATTGCTCTGGACAGAAGCTACTTCCTATTATACCCACAAATTGCAAAAAACAACTAATCAAAAATACAACAATTTTGTGTCCTTCTCAAAGACACCTCAGAGATTTCAGTCTCTCTATCAATGATAAATGATGGACATTAGGAAGAAACCTTTGTTGCAGGCAGACTATTTAACAGCTGCAGTGTTTTAGACATCTTATTCTTTAGGTGTTAGTGCTGGGAGAGGGACAGAAGCTACATAAACATTTTAATTCAGAACAGGAGTGCACTTCCAATGTGAACCTCAGCGTCCCTCCCTACCAACATAAGGTTCACACTACCAGTCTCATCAGTGTGTCTACATAGCACTACTTGCTTACACAGACATAACCTGAAAGAATGGTTATTTTGACTCAATATGCCAAGACTTATAAGTAGATCTAAGTTTAAACTTAACCAGAAGTCATACTTCAAATTTACCAAAGAGAGTATAACAACTGTAGGGCATTTTTTCTTACAGAAGACCACTGTGTTTGAGAGTGTGGATGTATATCCTACACTACTGCTTGGGGAAAACTTCTTCCGCCACTCAAATCCATGCCACTAACACGTGGTACAAGTCATTCTGCCTTCTGGTGAGAGAAGTTTCACCCTTAGACTTTTGTCAGATTTGAGGTACATCCCAATTTACCAGTAACTACTCAGGAAGCTTATTTATTTCCAGAGAAATAATAAGAAGGAAGTTAATCTATTTAGCTTCCAGAAAATTTTTATTAAAATATATGTTAAGTACCTCTGCTGCCTCTTTCTGAGGGCCAGTGAAAGCACTGAAAATCTGTCATAGAAGTTTCTATTCTGTTGAAGGCCAATTTCATCCAAACACACCCAGAGTAACTTTTGTTTTTACCTGCTCTACTTGACAGATGTTTTCTGCCTGCAGGGGCACTACATTACACAAGTGTTGATTTCTGAATGCTAACAAAGTTGGTACATACTTAAATTGTAAAATAAGCTTTCTCAGTTCCACATTGGACTCTTGCTTAAAATATTACAGTTTTAAGCAAGTGCCAATGAAACCAAAGCACTCTTCTTCAAAACTTCTCCATAAAATACTTTAATGATCCAGCTATGCATGAATATAGCTTTCTAAAGGTCTTTTGCAACACCATAAATTCTCTGTTCTTACAGATTTTAGAATCTCTTGCCATTACCCTAACTTTTAAAATTAAGTGCTGTAAAAGTTTAACTACTAATTCTGATGCTTCTAGCTTCTTTCCTCTTTTCGGTATTCATGTTTAGCTATTTTTGAGTAACACATAAATGTCAGCCTTAAATTAGGAAGTACTTTGAGCCAAAAGTGATGAATTTTACTAAGTGATCTGGTAGATTTTAGGGGCTCTTTATATGCTCCTAGGTTTGCATTTCACATTTATTCTGAAGGTCAATTGCTGAGAGAATGAACTATGTAACGAAGGCGTTATCAGTTTGGTAGATAAAATGAACAGATTCCTAATTCCCTGAGTAGATGAGTATTTGGGTGCTATTTGTCCACAGGAAGCCTGTTAATCTGCCAGAGCTTGATACAGTTTGCCACAGCAGTAAGTGGCATCCTGGTGCTATGTTATTACTATTGTAAATCACCATGCTATCAGGCATGACCAGATAAATGCGGTATAATACAGAAATGCACCAGATCCATGGCTGTTTTAGGGAGTAGAGCAGGGTGGCTGCTAGCTTGACATGTGTTGTGATTCTGGGTGTGAAAGTGAAGAGATTCCTGATGTTGTAAGTCTACTTAATGCTCACACTTAATGAGCAGCACTTAGAACTTGCCTTTGGGCATTCTTTGATAAGCAGAGTAGCTGCTGACTTCTCTTGTCCCACTGTTGTTCACAGTGAAAACAAAGGAAGAAACAGAAGCCCTTTTATTTATGCTCCCTCTGATACCAGTATTATAATTGAAACTATTTTAATGGTTTTCAGATCAGTTTAATAGCATGCTTAGTAATACCACACTACAATTTTGTTTTATATCAGATTATGAAAGATTCATAATCCATTGCGTGGCCATCACTGGTCTAAGGTTTGGCTGCAGCACCAATTTCTAAATGAGCACTAAATTGGAAGAGAAGTGGGAGAATCATTATCACAAAAACAAGGAGGGCACTGAAGAATATAGAGGCAGTGAGGGGAAAGGCTGGGGGCATGGCTCAGCAGGAACAGACATCAAGAAGTAGAAAATAGGAATCTGGAGATTAAGAGGTGGGCAGTTAGAGGGACTGGCATAAAGACAAAAGGTTTTACATCTTTATAGCAAATACAATTGGGCAGAAGGTCAGTCTATGGAGGTTAGAAAGCATTTATATGGAAAAGCTTGACTGTCACTCAGCATAACACACTGGCATTAAATAATTTTCTGGGGTGCAGAAGTCAGTGATGCCTGTGATAAATAGTGCACAGAGGTAAAGAGAAGTGCCTGCAGCAATCCTCTGTCTTGAAGCTCTTCTGCTTCCCCAGTCACTGGTGACTTCGAGTATTGAAATACTTTGTGCAGAATATGAGAAGTTTGAAAAATTATAAGTATAGGAAACAAGCATTAGGGTATTTATCTGCTGGTTATAGGTTCACAGTGGAGACTAATTTTCCATGACTTTTCAGATTACTAGGTATTCTTGACTGCATCATCCATGCAGAAGAGAAAAATAAAGGTAATTCTTAAGATCAGTACAAAATACAACTGCCTCCATGGCTCTACAAGGTCTGACAATACAATGGCCCTAGACCATTCAGCAGAGCAGGTATGTTGCATACAGTTTGGAGTGTCAGATGTAGGGGCAAGAGCACTAGGATGCTGTAATCAAAACACAAATTGAATAGACTGAGAATGAACTATCTAAATTCCTCTATTTCTTAGCTCACTTCATTTGGAAATTATTGAAGCTTCTTTTAAGCAATTTCATGTTTTTATTAGGGTTTAATACCTAAGAGATAACAATCAGAGTTCTTTTTCTCCCTAACGGCAGCCTCTATCTAATTCTAACAGCAGTAAACAGCTTCTTTGCAGAACACCTTAAATCAAGCTATACATAAATGGGACCACTTACAGTATGTATTTCAGATGACATGCTCTGTTTGATCCTAGACTAATTTTCATAACTGACAAACACAATTCCTCCAGCTGACTTTCTTTAGCAATAGATTTCTGATAACAGAGCCCCAAACCAAGCTAGAAGCTATTACATAAACTTCAGACTCAACTAAGTAAAGTAAGCCCTTGAGAAGTTTCTGACTAGTCAATGGACGCATTAATGGCCTCGTAAAGATGGGAAATCTTCTAATTGCTTCTTTCGAATGTCTGCAACTATAGAACTTTGGGTAATGCACAGGAATATTCAGGATCATAATTCCTGCAGTACAATAAATTTGCCCCAGCCCTCAGAAAAATATTTAGAAATGCATATTTAGAGGCTTAGAAGAGCAAGATTCTAAGCCCTAAATACTAGGGCTGAGTGCAACATTTTACCTGTGTGGAGATCCTCTCAAGAAAGAGAAGGGAAGGGAATAAGCCTAAACATTAAATGTTAAAGCAACCACAACCAGGAACACATGGCAGTCCAGACAGCCCATTGTCAGTTAAAGCATGTGGCAAACTCAAAGGCCCAATTTAAAGCTGGCAATATAAAGTCTGCGCAGACTGCCAAAGAACCAGATGTTTCATGCCTGGAAGACTCTCTCTTTCCTTCACTAACTCTTTACTTATGGGTCCTGTGATTGATATCCCAAAAGGCCAGCATAAAACATTCACAATCTCATGTGAGGTATTGTGATCACTGGCATACCTAAGGGCTTTTAATTTTTTCTTTCTTTTTTTCTTTTTTTTTTTTTTAAAGAAAAGTTGAAAATCTTTCTTACCAATTTAAAACAAGAAAAATGACCCTTTAAATAGTTGATCTTACTACTTCAAGTGCTTTGGACTTACTTGGGCTCAAAATCTGCTACCAATATGACTTAATTTATGGAGAAGTATTTGTAAAATGGAGCATAGTATCTTATTTGATTTAATGAAGTCAGTTTATGGCTGATAATACAAATATTTGTGTAAAAATGTGGGGTGAGGTTGAGAAATTTTGGTCACAACATGAATTAGAATGCATTACAGTTTCATTTACTTTGAGAAGTTTGTATCTTTTGGGGCTTGTTTACTTCCAACTGCCCAACACGCAAACTTCTGAAGCCAATATTCCTCAGAATTATTCAGGTTCCTCAATCAATGTCTGCATTTTCCCCTCGCAATTCAACACGTAAATAAAAAATAAGGTGGCAGTGTTAGTCATTTCATCGAAAGGAACAACAAAGCCATGAACTTGAAGCAAAAGTGTGACTTGAAAAACATTCCTTGAGTAGAGAACTAATGCATTAAGGTTTGGGAGTCCCTTGTGTTACCAAGAGAAACCTAATCTACTTTTTGAGAGTGCTGCTAAACAAAGAAGTCAGAGGTCTCTTTAGATGGTACTTGTGAAAATCTCACCTATGTGC
This sequence comes from Psittacula echo, assembly GCF_963264785.1. NCBI lineage: Eukaryota > Metazoa > Chordata > Aves > Psittaciformes > Psittacidae > Psittacula > Psittacula echo. The sequence goes on from NC_137737.1 coordinate 125,430,674, forward strand.
CTGGTAATCACTTTTTCCCCAAATTAAGGAGTGTTGATTTTTGGCTGGATTCTGATTTCATTCCATCAAAACCACCCTGCAGTACCTTGGCTGCCCTCCCAAAACTCTAACTGGCAAAGCAGCAACTCTGTGTGTGTTTTCAAAGTTCAACATGTGGTTACAACTGAGCTATGGCTTGGACTATTCATGCTGAATGTGATGTGTTGAGTTTGGCTGTTCCGCTGGGAGAAGGTATGGAAGGTGGGGAAGGGGCTACTATGAAAGACTCAGCTCACTGACAAAGCAGAGCAAATCCCACTAGTACCAATTCTCCATTCTGGAGCTGTGTACCATCTGGGATAGTAAGCAGCCATCATACACTCTTCTAACAACCTACAACTCCTTTGCTGAGACATGCCTTTAGATTTGTTTATTACTTGATTGTTAAAAAGCATTTACTGCACTGATTATTTGTTACACATCAACCTGAAATACAGTTTGCTAAACCAAGGAAAACCACAAATGCAGAGATCTTTAAGTATTATGTCTTCGTCACTGAAATACCAAACCCTCCATTTGAGATTTTATGTCATTCATTTTGTTTAGACAACTCACTGCTGTGCTCTTAGAAGAAAATACTCCACGCTGCAGAAGCTGGATTTATGAAACATGGTGCAAACATGTTCTGCCTAGCAGCAGGCAGACAGAAAATGCCTAGGGTGTTCTGTAATTGTCCTGGGAATATGGTTTCTAAAACATCTCAGATTGATTACTGTAACTTTCATCAGATACCTAAAACAGTAAATGTTTCTAAAGTTTTTCTCTAAAAAAGATGGGTTGTTTAGTCTACCTTACTGGCTGACATCATGCTATTCATACTTTCTGTATGAAAGACTGTTATCTCTGTGTGTTGTTTTGACTTAACAGGTTTGGAGATATAATGGACACCTTTCCCATTTCAGAAATGTTGATACAGGTATTTGTGTGAATGTATAAAAACATACATGAAATTTTTGGTGACAAAGACATGGCTATCAACTTCACCCAGGATGAGAGTTAGCTTGGACAGAAATGAACAGAGTAGATAAACAATTGCTCTAAGAGACATTATGACCTCCTGCTTACTCATCTCTTCGTTGATAACAATTTCCAACTCTCACATCTGAAAAAATACTAAAGTCAAGCAAATAAACCAAGAAAATCCAAAGGGTTAAAAAGAACAAGTTACCAAGTTCAGAGGGTATCAGAAGGATTTTGCACTCGGGCCTCAACTCTTTCCCAGCCTTACTCACATCAACTCAGTGTTGAGAAATGGAGCTTTTTCTGTTGATACCTAATGGAAACTATCAGTTTACAGAACCTTAGAATCATTTAGGTTCAAAAAGGCCACTAAGATCATCATGTCCAACTGTTAACCTAGCACTGCCAAGTCCACCACTAAACCATGTCCCCAAGCACATCTTTTAAATACCTCCTTGGATGGCAACTCTACCACTTCCATGGGCAGCCTGCTCCTGTGCTTGACAACCCTTTTGGTGAGAATTTTTTCCTAATATCCAATCTAAACCTCCCCTGGCACAGTCTGAGGCCGTTACCTCTTGTCCTATCACTGGTTACTTGGGAAAACAGACTAAACCCCACCTTGCTACAACCTGTCAGGTAGTGGTAGAGAGTGATAAGATTTCCCCTCAGCCTCCTATTCATTTCCTAGACTCAGTTCATAAATGCAATTTAGCTTTTTCCTGCTACAATAATTCGCAGAAAGATAATGAAATGCTGAAGAGAACAGCTAGCTCCTTAAACAAATCATCTTATCAGCATTTACTGCCTTCTTTCCAACTGAAAACAAATCCCTAAATTGAAAGCATTCAAGTTAATAAAAACCAGTTAAGCTTATTTTCACCTGTGTAAGACTGCTATTCATCATACTGCCTGGATTTGCTGTCCAAAATACCTGTGTTATTGCTGAAACTACTATTACTTGATTATACTGCAGATACAAGACAACAAAGACCTGGAGTTATCTGCTGATCCAGCAGGTGGTAAAATGCCAGTCCCTATCCAGAACAGTTCTGCAGGCTGTTTACGATGAGACATGAGGACAGTGAAGTAGAAGGGGGGTGAGAAATGAGAGGCAGGTACAAGGAAAAGGAGCAGGTTTTTACATAGCAAGCTGTAATCTCGGCTCAGCACCTGCACAGCCAGCAAAAGGAAAGGTCCTTTGAAAACAACTAAGAAACTATGTATGTAGGCCTTCTGCAAAAGAACTTTAGATGACAAATGCTATTTCCATCAGGAAGCTGTTGCTTGCCAAGATATGTCCCCCAAGCAGCATTTTCAATACAAATCTGCTTCTGCTGCTGTAGCACCCAATGATTTTATCAGAGAGCCTCTAATATACTTGCTTCTCATCAAAGGTGAAATGCTGGAGCGAGGGAAGGAACAATTTGGTTGGTCTATTTAATTTTGCTGAGGTTTCTGGTAGATAAATAAGATGTAGCTCAATGTGACTGAAATAGACTAGAAGAATAAGATCACATTTCATGTGAATAAATATATGATGTTTGCATTGTCTTATGCTACCTTGATTGCACAGATTTTGAAACCTGTGATCATATTGAGCCTCACCCTTGTTCTGTATTTTTTCTTAGAGGAGTAGAGCTGCTTTGATATGGCTGATTGAGCAAAATCATAAACTGAAGATCTGGGGTTTTTTTGGAACTGGCAGCATGGTACATGTCCGCTAAACACTAAAATCACAACCCAAATACACAACTGTGTTTATTTTTGTCATTAGATAGTTTTAAAAGTTCCAGATAGACCCACATTCTCTGCTTTTATACAAATATAAAGCTTAAATTGTGTTTTTTATATTGTACACTGACATAAAGTGAATTAATTTTCATCTGCAATTATTTCAGTCTATAAAGCTGTGATGTGCAAAATATGTGCGCACTGAGCCACCCTTGATGTATTAAGTGAATTACTACCACAAATGTAGGGCTGTACAAAACTATTAAATTGTCAGCTCCATACTTCTGAAGCTTCTTTCATGTTATATTCATCTTGTGCCCAGTTATCCTTACATGAAGTTTCACGGAAAATGGAGCTGGCATACTACGTGGCTAGGAATAAGCTGCCAAAAACTTACATTATGCAAAAAGCAGCAAAATATATGAGGTGATACTTTGCTTTTATATCAGAATGTTGGTTTTCCCATCTCAAATGAAAAATATCTTTTTGCTGTATTTCCATTTTTCTTTTGTAAAATTCAGAGTAGAATGGCCTAAGCCATACATCAAGACAATACATGGCAAAACCACCAAAGATCTCTCAGGTTTGGCTACCTTGCTCATCCAAGAGACAATGTTTCCTTTGCTTAATCCCCATCGTAACATAGGACGACTCTTACTTCCACCATAAACTCTAATTTTACATTCCCCTTGCCCTGTTTCACGTTGGCAATAATTAAGCTTAAAACAACAAACCCCGCAGGCAATGTGGAAACAAGTCTTGAATACAGCAAAGAGCGCTTGGTGTCTTTGCACTGAAAGCAAACTTTCTTATGAGCATGATGTCGCTGCTAAAAGCGAGCATCTGCCTGTTCCTCATAGACAATGGATTCCAGTCTTCTTCTGACATTACTTCATTGTACAACATCTGGTGTTTTACAGCCATGCAATTTAAAAATAAACACTCTGCATGCAATTTTATCAAATCACATTAAAAATATTACCTTGAATTTGCCCATGTATAGCAGCAAAGTTCTTTACACAACAATTAATTTTAAAATTCCTTCTTTGTTTGCTTTAAGTTTGTGTTATTTTTGTGCCATGTTTTTCAGTGGGGCAAAGAGACTATCAGTTGCTAAATACACCCTAACAATTATGTTTTCCATTGGCTGCTGTGAAACTGGTCCTTCACAGTGAGATCCCCGCATTTTCCTCCTGCATAAAGTCCTTTTTTTTTGTTCTGTTTATTTTACATGTTTAAAAGAATGAATATTTTGCATTTTTATTGACCAGCTATTAGCTACTCCATCATTAAGGCTGTATTTCATTAGCTCTAACAAGATAACTGAAATCTTGTAGATCCAATACCTGTAGAATAAACCTTTAAATATTGTATATCACTTCCGTTGGTTAATGTCACTACACAGTAAACACACCTGTATATTAGAAATCTCTTTCCTCAGATCTTATGGCTTTCACAGGCCTGTCCTCTTTAACTATACAGGAGGATGCTTTTGTTTCCTGTTTGCTTCTTTTTTTCCAGTATAACTGTGCAGCTTGCAGCCGGAGTGACTTGCTACAGGCTCTGTGAGCAAATGCCTTCTAATTCAAAGACCACCTCCAGTGCAGTTGCTGTACATAAAAGCTCACGTGTACTTTTTTCAGCAGAGATAATGGATGCTGGATTAAAGAAAAACAATGCAGAATGATCAGATTTCACAGAGCACAGTGTGGATCCCTTGTTCTCTGTAATTCTGTACCCTGAACTGTTTCATGGCACTGTCTCGCTGTCTGCAGATCAGTAGGACCAATCCAGTCTGATAAGGTAAAATCTGCAGGTTTTCTCCTCACTTTTACAGTTTCATTCAGCAGAAGCAAAAGATCAGGTTTTCCGGGTCCCTGGACTCATTCACCCACCATTTTTCAGTGGAGCTTTTATAGCATTTGGAGACCTTGCCCCTCATAAGAAGGAGACATAAGGCTTAACTCATCCAGAGCACTAGTCTATACTGCCTCCTTACCATGTAGAAGACTGACCCTACTTCACTTCTCCATCACCTCCTAGAGGCTTAAGTAGATAATCTTTCTATGGTTTTGTACTGTTTTCCCATCTTTTTGTGGGTGATAGGTGCTAATAATTACAAATCCCTCTCCAATTTGGTCAGGCAAAGCATCCTGTGCTAACTATTTTTCACTCATCATACAGCCAAAAAATGCCAATTACCTTATGGAAAAGAGATGATAGGTCCAAGGAAAGAGGGAAGGACATAGGAAAAATAATGCCCTGGTGGGTTGCATGCTGCTCACTAGCTAAGGACTAAGCATACATGGAGGGCCTGGATGCTAGGGTGGGACATTGCTGGTCCTCAAGCCTCCAGGTCTGTGACACCTACTAACCTGTTTCCGAACTTTAAAAATACTTGAACTCACTGGACACTTATTTCCTAATTTGATACACATTTTTGGCAGGTGAAGCTAGGTGCAAAGCTTTGAAAGACATAATTACCCCGTGTGATGAGCAGCACACATTGTAGAAGGGAGGAAAGGCTGAAGCCTCTGAATCCTCTTTTATCAAGTTTGAGCCTGAAATACCCACATTTCTATCTCCATGTTGACACAGAACTGTTCGGCAAGAGTAGATCAGTGTCTTCATCATGTGCTGGTTTGACAGAGGTTGATGATGTTGACCAGCTGATGTTTCTTTGCCTGAGGCCTCTGAGAGATAACACCAGATGTGCTCAGACACTGAAAAGCCCATGCCAAGCAGACAGGGTTTCCCACAATTTGTGGTCACCCTTCTGCTGAGCAGAGAAGCCCTGGGCTCCTGTGCTTCACACTCCTTGCAGCTACTTTGGAGGGAGAATCACCAGCCTCAGGACAACTTAGTGCTGAACAGAAACAACTCTTGCAGTAAGGATCAAAACCTGCATAATTATGTATTTCACTGCAGTTACAATTCAAAGAAAGCAAATTTTTTAGACTGTATGTTCTATTAAAAATCTCCATATGCATTTTTTTGCATTGTCACTACCATAGGCAGATGGATCAGGGATCCAGTCTGTTAATAACAGAGTAGGATAAAGACATGACGTGCTGTCTTTGTGCCACAGGGTATGTTTACGCTATGTACTGCCGTCAGTGACACAAGCTCATTCTGCTGAGACACTTGGCTTACTAGCCCAGACTTGGCAGTGTGCTTACATGGTGACTCTTGTTATTTGGTACAGATTTTAGGCAGAGTATGTTCTTGGCTGCTTGTCCTATACAGTTCAAGGTTTATTTCCCTGTTGAAACTGCACCGTGACAAAAAAAGGCAGATGCCATAGTAAAATGTGCTTATTTAAATGTCTTCCCTGTTTTCTTGACAAACACAGCTTGTTTGCTTAACAACAACCTATTCGATAAATAGAGAGATTATTTTTCTGTAAACACTACCATGTTGGTCTTGATTGTTTCGTAAAGAAGTACTTACATCTTCTTCAGACATTAGCCTCATCTAGTTGATGATGTCCTTGCTCATTGCAGTGGGGTTGGACTAGATGACCTTTGAAAGTCCCTTCCAACCCAAACTACTGTATGTTTAGGAATGATGTGTCTTTGCTTCAAAACCCCAAGTGTGATAATGGTTACTACCAAGGTTAACATTTTCTTTGGTTTTGCACTTTTAGGAAGGCATTTATTTGAAAATAGGCATCCCACTATTCTCCCTGTGAGCCTGAAACACTCATCTGGAATTGTTCCATTGACATGGGTCCTGAGGAGCCTGGCAGTTGGGACTGAACAAGAAGCCAGATTCTGCCAAGGTAAAGCCGTGGTGTGCTCCTCAGAGTTCATACCTTGAATTTAGCTGGTTTCAGACATCTGTCTCCAGTGCATATGTGCATAGGGAGACTGAGAGGCTTGAGGTATGCAGGCAAGTCCCAAAAAAGCAGCCACTCCCACCCCTTCCCTGTGCCAACACGAATACCCCAGAGGCTCTGCAGCAGCCAGATCCCAGCTTGACAAGCTGACAGTTAGTCCAGGAAAAAAAAAAAGGAAAATTGCTTTTTTGCTCTCTTTGCTCCTGGAATTGGCTCACTGTATGAAGGGGAGTGCCAGTCCTTGAGCAGGGGCTGCCCATCTGGAACTGCAGGAGCACAACTGTCTGCCCTGGCCACTAGTAGGGGTTCACGGGGTTTGGCAGTATCACTGCACTGCAGCCTTAGAGTAGCATCTGGTGGTAATCTTGGTGGGAGTACAGTGGAGTAAATCAAAGACTGCACCAGGTTTTCATCAGGCCTGCTAAAGTAATTTCTCATGTCTGTCCTTGAGGCTTGACTTTCTTTCAGGGTCCTATCCCATACTTACATAAACCAATGTCTGACTGCTATGGATGAATCTGTTCATTTATTTCAACTAAGTTAGCACCTTCAGTGCTTTGCGAGAAAAAAGCCTGGCTAACACATTCACATTTAAAAATCCATCCACAGACCACAGTTTTATCACGTATGCTACCTGCCCCTAGAAAACCAAACTGTTTTCTAGTCTTCTGATGTAACAATCTGTTGTCTTGTAATTGTACCTTTTATGCTGCTTACCTGAGACTTTCAAACCTGTAAGATAGTGTAATCATGTGTTATCATCCAAATGCAACACAAAAGTCATAGAATCGTAGGATAGAATCATAGTTTGGATTGGAAGGAATCTTGAAAGGTCATTTAGTCCAGACCCCTGCAATTAGAATTACATCTTCAACCAGATCAGGTTGCTCAGAGCCCTATACAAGTTGACCTTGAATGCTTCCTGGGATAGGGCGTCTACTGCCTTTCTGGGCAGCCTGTTCCAGTGTCTCACCACCCTCATTGTAAAAAAATCTCTTCCTTGTATCTAGTCTAAATCTCCCCTCTTTTAGTTCAAAACCATTATCCCTGTCTTATCGCAACAAGCCCTGCTGAAAAGTTTGTCCCCATCTTTCCTGTAGCCCCCCAGTAGGTACTGGAAGGCTGCTATAACATTTCCCCCAAACCTTCTCTTCTCCAGGATGAACCTTTCCAGCTCTCTCAACCTGTCTGCGTCAGAGAGGTGCTCCAGCCCTCTGAATGTTTTTGTGGCCCTCTTCTGGACCCTCTCCAACAGGTCCATGTCTTTCCTGTGCTGAAGGCTTCAGAGCTGAATGCAGTACTCCAGCAGGGGTGTCACCTGAGAGGAGTAGAGGGGCAGAATCACCTCCCTTGACCTGCTGGTCACACTTCTATTGATGCACGGGTTGCATCACAGAAAGCCATCACGTGAAGGACATGGTTGGCTTTCTGAGCTGTGAGCACCCACAATTAAAATAAAAAGAACCTCTTTTTCTCTCTCTGAGTCAACCATGAAGTGCTGCAAACTGTATCATTAGTCTCATGAAGGAATTTGAAATATGGTAAGATATATGAAACAGTAAGTTTTTTGTAGAATAACCTTACTGTAATAAACCTCTTACAAATTCATTTTCAAGGTCATGCTTTGGTAGTCTCCCCTGCATAGAAGCCTTAACTGAGCTGTAGATCATAAAGAAAAGAAAAAAAATGGTTTGATTTGATAAGATAATTCTGTTTGTTTCATGGGTGTGTTTAAGCAGTCTAAAACATCTCCCTAGCAAGTGCTGTTTTGTGTATTGCTTTGCCTTGTAACTTTATGGTGTGGCTTCTCTTTAAAAAAGCACACTTGCAAGCCTCATCATTCCCCAGTGGAGGAGGGGCTTTGTAGAACCTTGTTCTCCCTAGCATCCAGCTTGCAGAGAGCAAACACAGGCAGAAGGAATGGGTTTGTGCTCCCTGCCTGCTGCTGTATGCCAGCCTGTGTCAGCACCCACCCCAAACCAGGCATCCTTGCTCCTCCTGGGTGATGCACAATGCCTGGTTTTTAGTTTCATAAGAAAGCAGTGAGGTCCTTGGCCTTCCTCCTCATTTGGCCAGCTCAAAAGGTACAAAGTATTAGAGAAAAAATGGAATGATTTATCCCCATCCATTTGCTGATCTGAATATCTTTTCAATTCAGAGTACTTTGGCTGACCCATGCTCAGGTGTCTTGCACAAAGAGCAGTTTTAGAGTTTTGCTTGCAGATGCTTTCCTTAAATTCAGCATCTGTTTAAGGTCCAGTTCTGATCTGATATGCTGAGGTGTAGACTTGTAGCACCCTTAAAATCCACGCGTGCTTTGCTGTAACAGCAGTATCAAATCAGAACCACATCTTTGTACTCAACCATGTGAACAAAGCCTTTAAATCAGAACCAGAATTTACAGAAAAAAGCCCATAAATTGAGATTGGGCCCAATTGTCTCAGAAGTTTGCTTACTGGAGGTCTGCAAATCTGAGACCAGCAAAAGTCCTGTAAAGTTCTGCAAGGAGTTTTGCCTGCAGCAGGGTTTTCAGAGACGGGTTTAATGTATAATTGTAATTATTGGTTCTCATTTTTCAACCAAACCTGCTTATCATTGTAAGTAGAACAGAGGGTACAGGATCCACTGAAAGGTGTTTTCTGCAAGAAAAATATTACTGATAGCATAAATATGTAAGCTAGGTGGGCAGGGGACAGTAGCAATGCTGTTTATTTTAATATTTTTTGGTGTAGAGGGTCAAACTGCAGGAATATTCTCCTTATCTCCTGCCCAGGAGCAAAACAAATCATACTGCTTGAACAGTAAATACACAGAACGGTGAACTACACTGCCTGATTTCAGTTTTTACTGCTATGTGCATACCCACAGCAGGTTTTTCTTACAAGAGTACTGAAGAGACACCCAATATATGATCAACATGTCTGTTTCTTTCTTGACTTTTGCCTGAATATTACACACACGGAAGACTGTTAAATAGCATGTTCTACAATAGAAGAGGGAGTACAGTTTCTGTTATATATTCAGAGGTAAAGTTGATGAGAAAAAGTGAAGAACAGTTCAGCAAAACAGAGATGACAGAGTTTACCTCCTGGAGACAGGGAGAAATGATTAATGGTGGCCATTCACCTTCAACTAGATGGAGGAATAAATGTTTCCTATGACATTTTGACCAAGTGAGGCTGTTTCAGACATATGGATGACATTTTTACAGATACTAAAATTTCAGGAGACCTTGGGATCCTGTTTATTGTGCAGTGCCTGAAACTAGTGCAGCTCTATGCAGTGCCTGAAACTAGAGTTCCCCACAAATTATTAGCAATGTATTCAAGGAAAGCAGATTTTTGGCCTCCCTTTTTCAAATTTGCTCCTTCCAGAGCCATGATTTTCCTTCTGGATTACAAGTAAGTTCCACTGTCTTTCATGTGAATTGCTCACATATTTTAGATTCCAATTTTCTTAATAAAAAAAAAAAAAGAAAAATCAGTATGTGCGTGATTTATATAGTATCTGTGCCCTGTTAAATGCTTATTAAAGTCCTGTGCACGGCATTCAGAGTTGAGAACTTCATTTTAAGAAGCCCATGAGAGACTCTGGGAGAGTTAATTCGCAGCAGCAGCAGCTGAGGTGGGTATAATGTAGAAGTGAGAGCTTTGGTGTCCACCGCAACTAGTACCAGAAGCTCTAGGAAAAGCTTTATCTCTTTGCTGGCTTATTTCCATGAGACAGAGAAAGTGGTGGATTCAAAGTGGATACTTTAGTCTGAGGGTCCAGATTGATTTGATATGTGAGTTCTCTTTTTTTTATAAGTATTTTTGTGTAAGTTCACCTTCAAGGTATCCTGTTTTTTGCAGAACATAATTGTATGGACCAAGCCTGGACATGAATTTTCTTTAATACTACAGTACACTCCCATTTGTAATAGATATACTTTCAAAACTGAGGGAAGTATAAATGTCTACAGGAACTGATTTTACACTTCCCAAAGAATTATTCTTACTGGAAGACCATAGGTTGCATCTAATGCAGAAAACCCAGGAAAAGTTCAGAGCTTCCAATCATGGGTGCAAGCTTTGTCCAGGTCCTGATTTTTTATGTCTTCCCTTACTCCTCATGTTTTCTGCTCTCTTCCACCTGTAGATGACAGACAGGAACCCACAACACCACGCAATGGGATCCCAGTTTGGACAAGTGTGGGACCACGCTCATATGGTGACATGAACCTGGAGATCGATTTGGACACAGCCGTAACGAACCGGGACCCTCCTTGCCTGGCATTCACTTCACCTGGGTAATGTGGATGTACATTGTGGTTTCAATTATTAAAAAAAAAAAAAAAAAAAAAAGGTAAAAAAAGTAAAAAAAAAAAAAGAAGGGAAAGAGCAACTGGAACACTTCATATTTCTCATTTATAATGAGGAGGGCAGAGAGCCTTTAAAAGGTAAATTTATTGTGCCTGGACTTAGATGAGAAAAAGAATGAGAACTTGGCAGTATTTTTTTTTTCCTCTAAGAGAACATAAAGGATATTGTACAGGGAGAATATCAGGTGATGAGAAAGTTCAAAATTAGAGCTGTGGTGTTAGGACAAGAATGGGTAATAGAGGTCCCAGAGTTCTTGTGGATTCCACTGATGTGTGCTCTTTTTTGGAATCAGTGGTGCTTTGATTAGAGAATTATTGGTTATTCTAAAAGAGAATACTTATAATTGTGCTAGAGAGCTCACAGCTTTTCACCTTTTAGAAGCTCCCCAACACCATCTAGAGAAGCACTAAGTGTTGTTCTCATCTGAATTAATAGGATTAACTTCTATCTAAGGCTGGTGGTGTGCTTTCCAAGTACTTTTTTTTGCCAGTTGTATGATATTTCACTTTGACTTGGGTGTGGGGAAGGAGAGCTGAGCAGCAGAGAGAAAGAACCATTTTTACACAGCAAAGCAGATCTTTTAGTCCCCGATTAAAACATTTGGAAAAAATCTGCAGAGGGGAATAGCACAGGAGCTCCTTTCCACTTCTCAATTCCCTCAGCAACTCGCTTTCATCACACTCCCATGTGTTATTTCCATGAGACAGAACAAGTGCCAGCTATTGTATGTAAGGTATTGTGAGGATCAGAGGCACTTAGCTATGGTATGTAGGGGTATTAGTAGGCATTAAAATACTTCAAATTTGCCAAATGCTCTCAGATTTGGTATCTGTGCTTATCTATGTGAACAGTTGGTTTATGCAGTTTTCAGGATGTGATGTTCCAGTAGCTGCAGCATATTGTATCTTGGTTTGCAGAACATTTCTTTACTGATTTCAATTTCCTTGTTATCCATATCACTCCCAGCTTATTTTACGCTGTTGTACTATAGCTTTTACCTGGCCAAGAGAAATGACAATTACCTGCAGCACTGCAACCCACAGAAGGATAACCTGGGGTTAACAGTTGGACTTGATGATCTTAAAGGTCTTTTCCAACCTAGTTGGTTGCATAATTTTGGAGGAGGTAAAATCTTGATCCAATATTTAAAAAAGACTCCAAAGAGTCCAGCAAAAACCTTAAAGAAGGTCTGGTCAAGTTTTTTGCCTGCCTTTGGTTATTTGAGGTGAGATGAGGCACACTTCTGAAAAGGCTTTGGAAGAACACGAAGTGGGGTAGAAAATGGAGGGAACATGCCCAGCTGCCATGTAAGGTGGAGGTAGGTGAGCTGGAGTAAAAAGATCTTAGTAGCATTTTTTTAAAGAATAAATGACAGAGATGCTTCTTGTCCTCAGAAACCTTGACTTGCTAATGGGTAGCCATCTCTTTCATAGCATTCCTAAGAGAGGAAGATTGCTGCATTTGGTCAAAAACAACCACTGAAAGTCCACCCGTTTTTCCACCTGGAAAACTGCCAACACAACTACCCAAGGAAGAGTATTACCACCAAGTACTGTCCCAGCCTACAGTTAGTTTCAATGCAGTGATCTCCTGGGCTGGATGTCCTTTCAGTTGCGTATCTGGCAACTCTCCCTTCCACAGACCAAGCCTGGACATGAATTCTCTTTGATACTACACTACACTCACATTTGTAACATATATACTTTTAAAACTGAGGGAAGTATAAATGTCTACAGGACGACCATAGGTTGCATCTAATGTAGAAAACCTAGGAAAGGTTCAGAGCTCCCAAGCATGGGTGCAAGCTTTGCCCAGGTCCTGATTTTTTATGTCTTCCCTTACTCCTCATATTTTCTGTCCTCTTCCACCTGCAGAGGCCAGACAGGAACCCACAACACTATTTCACATCCTTCAGCAAGGATTTCCACGGGACTCACACCTGTGGGGTGAAGAAGTTTCTTTTCAACCTGGTTCCTACTAGATTAGTTTTATATCTCCTGCTTGTAACTTGAAGAAACAGGGCACAACTTATTTCTATCCACTACCTCCATGTCACTCAAAGGTTGTAGACATCTCTTAAGCACTAAGTTATTTCTATTAGAGACCAGAGTCCTAGCACTTAAGCCATTCCATACATTTGGTTATCCTTTTTGCCCCTGTCTGAACCTCTGGTAATGACCTCCTGCAAAATCCACTTCAATATATCACATATAATCTGCCCAAACCCTGATGTGTCCCCTCCCCTTGCCTATCTCCCCTGGAACCTTTGGACAGAGCACGCAAGTGAGAGAAGGAAAAATGTGTGAGTATAGTTTCGAATTTGCTGCAGGGTAGCTGGTTAGCAGGGTCTTCTAGAGGTGAAGGCAGTAGCTCCCAGCTCCTCTTGAGGTCCTGGAAGCACAAGACCACAGAGGCTGATTGAACTCCTGCATGCTCTGTGAGGCAGCCAAAGGCAAATACACCTGCTCTGCATTGAAATCAGTGCGCATGAGAGCTCCTGCCTCCTTGCTGAAATGTCCCAACTATTTGTTGACTTCCTGAAGGTATCTGGAATGCATTTGCATAAAGATGTGTCCATATGGCACACCTGGCCTGCTCTGAACACAGTTTGGAGAGGTTGGTTTGGAGAAACATGTGCAATACCAATTAATTGTCTTGGGTTGGAGTCCTCAGCTAAAGAGCTGCAATTGCTCTGTGCCTCCTAGTGCTGGCCTCAGTTTGTGAGAAATATTTTCCACTGTGTTTTTTTTCCTTTTTTATTTTAAGTTTCTCTCACCCTTTTTGCCCTAATTCTATTTATGTCTTTCCCCTATATGTTACAGCCTCATAGAAGTGACTAGGATTGACACACATTTCTTAGCACAAAATCAAGTCAGGTGGCTGGGACACCCCTTTTATTGCCTTTCTCAAAAAAAAAAAACAAAAAAAACCCACACAAAACCTACCAAAATATTTTTCCCTTTAGGTGATGATGAGGTTCAGGAGTGATGGCAATACCCGCTCAACTCTTTCTACTCAATTGCACACACAGAGGGTATTAAATGATTCCGCCCAAGACATTGGGCTGATGACAAATGCCTCAGAAGGACAAGATGTAGTCATAATTCTGAAGGAACCTTCATCCCGGTGCAAACAATTTTTTTCATCATCTCTTATTGACACAAATAATGCCAGGATAGTAGGAATGGAAAAGATTAGTTGAGTGGGAAAAAGATCAGGTTATTTTTCCAGTTTGTGTTACACATGTGGTACACATTCTGGTTTCTGCTACAAATGTGACCACATTTTCAGCAAGGCTTGTAAATATATCTTGGTCCCCTACCACAATTGCCTATTGACCAAGAGTTTTTTTAATGAACTCTAGCCTTTTATTTTTTATTAGGATTTTCTTTTTTAGTAGCGATTTTTGTTGTGCTTGCCTAAATTCTGGAAGCTGATGAGACACCTTGTTTTTCTGGACTAGACTCTACGCAAAATCTTCTAGGACGGGGATCAACAGGGAGAGTTTGGATGCGTCCTTCACATGTCACTTGGGGCACATAAAATGATTCAACAAGAAAATTATTTTTAAAACTTGTAACAGAGTTGGTGAATCACACACTTAGCAGAGGTCAAATACAGGAATCTGCATGCATTGTTCTTCTGTTTTAACCAACTGGATTATAGATGGACAATCTCACTAAATGTAGAGGATATTAAAATGAATATTTTGACATCTTGTACCTTGATCAATAGATAGCTCATGTAACTAATATTCAGAAAAAGTTACATACCAGAACTGGGAATGTGTTACTCATCTCAATGTCATCTCCAAATAAACTCAATACAATCTTGACTTTAAAACAAGTGGGTCTTATCAAGGCCATGACTGTGCAATGGGCTTCAGAGAGAGCAAACAGTGCTGCTGCACAAACCTTATGCCATGGCTTTGAAGAACAGTTTAGTGTTCTGCCCCATTCCTTTCTGCACTGCCAGGCGAACTCCTGAGTGTGGTGGTCAGTTTGGTTTCACACAGCAAGGATAGACACGGAGTCAGACAAACTAACTGGACATGGTGAAACAGCTGTCAAATGTTTAGCTACTTTCTGTCACTAGTTGTGACCCAGGGGTGAATGGCTTCATATCACATTACCATGCACTTGAAGCTCAAGGCATGTTTCGGGGTTTTTTAAGCTTAATTTTAGTAGTGGAATTTCAATGCCTGGCTTGGCTACTTTAATATAATAAAAAGGATAATATAGCTCAGACTTCCACAGGGAGGTGTGCTTCTCCGGAGGAATTTGCTGGTCAGTTTCAATGAATTTTATAGTGTCTGTGAAAAGATGGCTTCTACTGCCCCTGTGTATTATTGTCTTTTCATTTGCATCACAAAGCTCTCTATTTTGTTAAATACTTGCTAAAACCAAAGTCTTTAAGCCAGGCAAAAAGAACATAATAACACTTTGGAGGCAAAGCCTAGCACTGATACCACAGTTTGCCTTTTATTACTGCTTAGTTCCGTCTTTCTAACACACATTTGAACTTCAAATGAAAACAAAAGGAAAGTTAAAAAAAGGCTAGTTTGAAACACATGTAAAAGTCTTCACTTGCTTACAGTAAAGTTAATCAGGTTCCCTAATTGGTTGCACTGTTTATGTGTTCAGTAAGACCGCTCATAGTTCAACTTAAAAAAAAAAAACCCACACGAAAATTGTCCCCTCAAGGAAAATACAAACCTTCATTTCAGAGCCCGGTGAAGCCTCTGTGCTGTACAACCACGATGTCTCTTTCTACAAGGACACTAAAACTTTCCTCCCCCAGTATGGCATCCTTCCGACTGCTACAAGAGACAGCACCTTTTGCAAGAAAGCGCCGGAGCATGCCATAGCTGCATGGAAACAAGCAAACCAACCGCTCAGCAGAACCCGTCTGTACAAGCCAGTTCTTGGGACAGGTCAGCGGAAGGAGCGCGGCCGCGGAGCTATTGCCGCTCCGCCGGGGCGGTAAGGGACGGCGGGCGGGCGGACAGACGAACAGACTTACCCGGCGTAGCGGCCGCCGTGGCCGCGGAGCGGCAGCGCAGCCTGGAGGCAGAGCAGACAAAGGGGCAGGAGCGCGGCGGGGCGCCCGCGGAGCGGCATCGTGCGGGGACGCGCTGCCACCGAGACCGACACCGCCACCACCCGTGCCGCCGCGCCCGGCCCAGGTGGCGGGTGCCGCGCACACAAAGCCGGCTCGGAGGCGGGGGCCGGGAGGAGCGGGGAGGTTGGAGGTGTCGCTGGTGCCAGCGGCGAGGGGAAAGAGTCGGGGGGGGACGGGGACGGGGACGGCGGCGGGACGGGGCGGGGAGGGAGGGCGGACTGGAGGTGCGGGGGGTGCGCGGCTCCGCAGCCGCCGCCTGTCCCGGGGGGGCCGGGGGCTGGCAAGGGGCGGGCTGCAGCCAGCAGCCCCCCGTGGGCACGGCGGCTGCGGAAAGAGGGGTGCGAGGGGTGGGCTGCACCCGCAGGTGCTGCGCCCAGTGAGCGCAGCGGTGAGCGGCGTCGGGGGGTTACCGCCGTGATTTTCCCTGTTGGGGGAATGAGTTGAGTCCGGTGAGATGCCTACATAAAACACAAGCGGTGGAGAGTTCCATTAGGAACCACGAGGGGAGGAGAAAGTGGGATTTCAAGTTACCAGTGTTGCAAAAAGTCTTGGGCCTGAGTAGTGGGATAGGGGAAGAGAGACTGATACAATAAAATAAAAACTCAGCTGCTTTTTTTTTTTTTTTTTTTAACTAGGCGTTTGCTCCCTCTTTTCTACACTGGTGGGGGTGGGGGTGAAAGAGCCACATAAAGACAAGTCACTGGAGCACGGGCGATAGCAAGGAAAATGGGGAGAGTTTTGTTGCAAATAATTGTATTTTATAGAAAGCGCCCAGAGTACTTATTAAAGTAGATAAAATATGCCAATATGGCATAAACTGATAGCCCCTTTGATACTGTTAGGTTGACTTTCATTACAAGAAGCAAAAAGTGATTAAACCTCTCTCAGCCTCTCAGAGTAAAAATAATGGGTGGCTGTAGACAAATAAAACTGCTGACATTTGAATGTGTGTGAGAACTACTGTAAATCCCTGTTAATGCTTCAGAGACACAGGGAGCTTTTCAAAAAGGACTGTATTAAACCTTGCACACTACATATTCTATGGCTGAAAGGCAAATGAACATTTTCCTTTGTCTCTGTTTCCATACCGACACTAAATCTGACACTAGTTTTGTGATAAGAGTCTGGAGATGGAAAAGACTCGGTCCAGGGCAGGATTATTCTGTTAAGTTACTGGTGCTCTCACCTTTGAGCTGCTTGTCCCCCTGTAACATTCTGTGCTTAAAATCTTGATTTCTGGTGAGGCTCTGCAGAGGTGAATTTGTGTGTGTGCTTATACATAGACGTGCATTCAGCATGAGATGTTGCTCATCTCTTCTTGAAAACACTTCCCATTTACTGCAAGCAACACCCAAAGCCTTTTCTGCAAATCTTCAGTCTTGTAACAAATGCAACTTTAACTTTACAGGCACCTATTTAATAGAGGCTCTACTGTTCGTTCAGAGGTGATTTCAAAGGTAAAACCAGCTGTTCTGAAAAGAAGTAAGTGACTTTTGAAGGGCATGATTGTGGTACTGAACAGAAAACAGTGCTTTATTTCACATACTGTTCCTGGTTAATTTTCTTACTACGTGTCCTTGCTACACCTGAAGTGCATCGGGTAATACATCAATTATTAAAAAGTTTGCAAAATGTAGCTTGGCTATTATTCTAAAATATTTGCTTTGAGGATAAAAACCTGACTTTATTGGAGTTAGGAAGAATTTTACTGTTGGCTTCTGTTCACAAAATGGTTTGGCTACTGTTCTAGAATTATTGCTTTCAAGAGGACAAAAAAGAGTTTTCCTCTTAGAGTTAGGGAGAATTTTATTATGGGCTTCTGTGGCTCTAGATTCCAGTCTTAAATCCTGCCTTTCTGCAACATTCACTGAAAGTAAAATGCAAGAAGATATGAGAAAGAAATGGGAGTTCAACACCAAAACTAAATAGTGAAGATAAGTAACAGAGTGTGGAATAAGCACTCAAAGAAATATCTTGCTGTCTTTGCTAGTATGTCCTATTTCTGCATGTTTAAAAGTGATTTTTAAATAATTAAAAATCATGCCTTTAGAGCTGTGGAGAATCTGGAGAGAGAAATAGCTCAAAAATGTCAAAAAGGGCTTTAACAGGGGTAGCGGTAGTGAGGGGGGTACAGATGTCTCATTCTCTCTGTGATCCATTAGTAGGTGATGGGGCAGACTGGGTGGAGGGCTGTAACTCTGACATGCTGGCAGCTAGGAAGGGATTAAGATGCTGTAGTTCAACTTGAAGTTACGCATGTGATAAGTCTACTTTCCTAACAAGATGTGGCTATAAAACTTGAACCCAGCTGAGCAAAGGATTTGTGAGGAAGAAAGTAGGAGTTTCTTTTCCTTCACTTCTTGCAGCTGAAAAGAGGAATTGCCAACATCAAGGATTTTAATGTGCAGCTTTGACTTGGAGGTGATGGGAGACTGTGAAGGGACACGAAAAAAACTGAGATATGGTTTCTCCCTTAATAAAACAAGATGTGGGGTTTATCACAGCATCCCACACTTTACAAGGAACACAGGCTGCTGAAACAGAGGCAATTCTACATGGCATGGAAACAAGAAAGGCTTCATGTAAAGTGAGTGGGCAGGCAGCCTACATTCGCCACATGAACTTGAGAACATGCCATTTATTGAGAAGTCTGTAATTACACAGAAGAACAGAAAAAAGGGAATAATTTCTTTTAAGTGTATTTTATACCTTTGAGCTGTCCCAACTCTCACCTTATCATAGAGTCATAGAATAGTTTGGGTTGGAAGGGACCTTCAAAGGTCATCTAATCCACTCTCCCCGCAATGAGCAGGGACATCTTCAACTAGATCAGGTTGCTCAGAACCACATCCAGCCTGTCCTTGAATGTCTCCAGGGATGGCGCATCCACCACCTCTCTGGGCTACCTGTTCTGCCCTTCATGAGAAGGATGCATCAGCTTGAATAAACAATCCTTGCTGTACGTTTGTTAGAGCCATAATGGTTCAGAAACAGGAGTTAAAACAGCGTTCATCTTGTTCTAGTTTAAATCATACTGGTCAAAAATAAATTGGAGTGTGTTCATGTTGGGATTTGCACTGCTATATCTAGTTTAAAAAGACTGAAGCTGATTGAGTGCAATGTCCTTTTCAAGATCTGCTCTCCATTTCTTTTAACTCACACAGAGACCTTCGCAGGTGAAGGAAAATAAAAGTGGCCCTGCAGATTCTGTGTTAACTTAGGTTGAGGGTCTAAAAGAACATGAAAGCAATATAATTCATGCATGAGTGCCAAAGCCTCATATATAACTTTAACCACTCTGTGTAGTGAGAGAAGTGTTCCTGTAGCAACAGAGCAATACTCATAGGTTGTGCTGAGCTTTGTACTGTCAGTGACAAGCTGCTGTTGGTACCTGAGCTAGCCTAAACTTAGTTGGGGTATCACGCTGCTACAGCCATGTCTGTGCTTCTCTATGTAGGTCTGCTGCCTTTCCTTGCATCCTTACCTGTCCCTGCTCCCACCTCCTTTAAGTTTCTTCAACCTCCCAGACAGCCTGCTAACACAGCTATGTGGTTGTAGAATCATTGAGTGGTTTGGAAGGAACCTTAACGACCATATAGTTCCAAACCCCTGCCATGGGCAGGGACACCTTCCATTAGACCAGGCTGCTCAAAGCCCTATCCAACCTGGCCTTGAACACTGCCAGGGATGGGGCAGTCACAGCTTCTCTGGGCAGCCTGTGCCAGTCTCACCACCCTCATAGTGAAGAATTTCTTCCTTATATCTAATCTAAATCTAACCATTTTCAGTTTAAAGCCATTATCCCTTGTCCTATCACTACTTGCTCTTATAAAAAGTCCACCTCCAGCTTTCAGAAGGTACTTCTTTTTGGGTCTCCTGATAATTGGTACTTGGGAAGGTGTCACCATCACCCTGCCCTCACTGAGGCTAACACATGGCAGCACAGGAAAGAATAAATGATAGCTGGTTTTGTAACAGTGTTCAGAACCAGTTCTGAACATTGCCTTGCAAGGTATTCAGATGTAATTAGCTTTCTCAAGAGAATGACACATGTCTTCAAAAGGGATGAGTTTTGCAATTAAGAACTTTGAGATTCTGTCATCAGCTTACTTGGGGGTGCTGCATTACTACAACTGAGTCATTTTATTTGGACTTATGTCAGTGGCACTGAACTGTTATAAAATGTTTCAATTAAGTGAAAGAATGGAACTCTTGAAGTATTTGTCTTCTGCTATTATCCTGTTATTCTGCAGGAGGATAGTAACACAGGTTAAATATTCTTTCCTATTTTGTAGAAATGAGAGACATTTAAATATGTGTATGCTTTAAAAGGAGCTAAAGGAAACTAGATATATAACAGACAAATCACCAACAGATAACCCCCCCCCAGGAGTCCTTAGAAACCATATTGATAGATAACCTCAGATGATAGCATTACAAACCTGATGAGTTCTGTTCCTTAGCATGGTTTTAATCTTGGAAAGACTGTTACACTTGGGTTCATGCCTTTCTTTATACATACGGAATTTCTTATTAAAGCTAACCATGGGAGGAAAAAAAAATTTTTTGAAGGATCTCTGGCAGGCAACATTGTGAGGGAAAGCTTGTTCTGTCTTGAGAGTCTGCTTTAAGATATGCATGGCCACTTGGTTTTAAGCTTTTGGCCAAGAGCTGTGAAATAAAGCATTGCTCATGACAATTCCCTAAGCCTTTTTTTTCTTTTTCTAAGTGTATAGAAGTGGACAAACAAATTGCAGTGTAACTATATGTAGACTTTGTCTCAGATGTTTCTTTACCCCTGTTAAACTTAAAGAGTTAAAAAACATAAAACCAGGTTTCCTATAGCTGAACCTACAGGATTTTTATTTGAGTGAAAATACAGTCTTTCATTAGGCAAGAGATTTCTCTAGCTTTTCTGTTGTGGTGAAAATTGCAGACTGGGAACTATGAGGATGGCAATTTAGAAACTTCTTGCACCTCCTACACAAATCATGTGTGTTTACTTTCTGTACAAATTATTTGTGTCTAGCAACACATTCAACTTTTATTGCACATTCCTCCAGCCCTCTCTCAATTTCTGTACTTTGCAGTAAACAAAGATCTCGGCCTTCCTCTAACTTTGTGTAACCAGTAACCAGTATTTTGGAGTTGTTTCACAGGTGGAGATACTAAGATACTGGGAGGCTGAACATTTGTGCCAGGAAGAAGAGCAAGTCCTTGGCAACAGTAAGTATAGCATTTGGGTCTCCTGACAATAACCACTGGAACATATGCAATTAGTGAATTTGTATTAGGTTGTATTTTTAATCTAAAAAGCAAATACATTTATTCCTGGAGTCAAACTTGTCTGAGCATACTCAAGCTTAGATACAGTTTCACTTCTTTTGCTACAAGGGGAGTGGCACATTGACCTGGTTTAAGCCCAGCCGGCAACCCAGAAACTACGCAGCCGTTCGCTCACTCCTCCCCGCTTCCTCCTCCTGCTCCCGAAGGGATGGGAAGGAGAATCAAAAGAATTTTAACTTCCATGGGCTGAGATAAGAGCAGTCCAGTAACTAAGGTATAACACAAATCATGACTGCTACCACCAATAATAATAATGATAAGGGAAATAACAAGGGAAGAGAATACAACCGCTCACCACCTGCCGACCGATACCCAGCCCGACCCAAGCAGTGATCTAACCCTTCTGGGTAACTGCCCCCAGTTCTACATCCTGGGCATGACGTGCTGTGGTATGGAATACCTCTTTGGCTAGTTTGGGTCAGGTGTCCTGTCTCTGCTTCCTCCCGGCTTCCCCTCCTCCCTGGCAGAGCATGAGACTCACAAAGTCCGTGGTCAGAGTAAACATTACTGAGCAGCGACTACAAACATCGGTGTTATCAGTGCTGTTCCCAGGCTGAAAGTCAAAACCGCAGCACTGCAGCAGCTACTAAGAAGGAGAAAAATGACTGCTACTGCTGAATCCAGGACACATATTCACAATGAAAGATTATGTTCAGTATCTAGTTTTAATATACATATTATTTGCAGTCATTGGATACCCAGTAATGACTTTTTATAATGTTGAGAAGAAAGAACAAATAATAATAATATTTATTTTGAAACATGGTGAGAAATCTAAGTGACTTCTGAACCATTGAACTGAGTTTGTAACTGCTCTATAGCAGCTACTGCACACAAAACATGACATGTGCTGAGTTTTTATTTATACCAACTACCATTTACCATATGTGCACATACGAAAATGTTTAGGAGGAAAGGTACCTTTGAAAGAATAAGTTCAGTACAGTAGTGTGCTGTGCAACTCCCCACACAACTCTTAGTTGCAGACATTCTGCAGTGGACTATCGTTACATCATCTGGGAGGAAAGGGAACATCATATAGAATATCATTCTGGAGGAAACGACTGAGTTGTTAATTTATCTGTCAGCTGCACTGGCATGAAAAGTGTCTTTCCTCCTCCTCCCTTTCTTACCCTTAACATTGCCTGATAATTATCAGGTCATTTTACCATCTGTGCCTGGAATGATATTTTGATTGTCCTCCTTCAAATTTGGATGCCTTAATAGCCTAAAACTGTATATAATTAGGTAGCATATACTTCAGAGATTTATGCAACTTGAATACTGAAAAATGCTGAAAAGACTGAAAAATGGGAATGGTAAAAATAATGGTATTGCAAGACTGAAACGTCAAAAAGCCAGGGAACAAAGTCTAGATCTGGTGAAATACGTCAGAGAAGAGAACAGAACAGAGGAGGAAAATAATATTTAATGCAAACATCCTTGTGTCTTACAAGCAGACAGCATTACAGTGAGACAATACCACCTGTCTGTCGTCAGCTTTTCCAACAAGCTGGATGCATGTGAGCTTGGCCATAGGAAATATTTTCAGTTGGGAGATGATAGAGAACTGCAGTATCCTGAGGGTCCTGAGGGCATTGCCAACCCTGCCTGCCCCTGCCCGTGGCCTAGGGCTTCCCTCACCCTGTCCACAGTCCAGGGCCCCATGGCAGCCCCAGTGGCACTGCAGTAGGGCTGGTTTCTGGCTCCCCACAGCCCTGCCCTGCCCAGTCATGGGCCCCACCAAGCTCAGCCCACCCGTGGGACCACATCCCAGCCTGGCTCCGAGTTGTCCCTGTCCTTGTGGAGGTGCCCAATGCCTGGGGCTGGGGCTGCTCCCAGTGTCTCTGATTGCTCCATGGTGGTACCCTAGGGAACCCCTAATGCTCCTGGCCCTCAGGGAGCTGCCAGTTTTTGATTCTCCCTAACATTAACTTGATGTTTATCTATCATCTTCTCCATCTTGGTAGTGCAGTTCAAACCAGAGGCAAGTGGTTACAAAACCAGAAAAGGCAGGGAGGCAGAAGCTTGCAAGTACCAGAAGTTGCAGCATAATCATAAATATGAAAATATGATGCCAAAACCAAAAACCTGAACTCAACCCTCCATGTTTCTGATTAACACTCCTGTTGAGTTTCCAGCCATTGAGTCAGTTTGACAAATATTCTCCTGAATTAACAAGAGCTGACTTTACATAATTTTTGGGTCAGGAAGGAACGTCATCATGAGAATTTCATAATTTCATCATGAACAAGATGGAAGTTGTGGGATTCAGAAATTTGCACTGAAAGACTGGAATATGCATAAGAAGTTATCTGTAGTGATCTCCTGTTGGGGGCCCTGTCCTTTAAAAGTGAACTATTAGTTACTCCTTTATTAAAAAAAAAATTAATTAAAGGACAATGTGTAAAACTTTTTCTAACTCTTTCCTAAGAGAAAGTACTAAAAAAAGTTTGCAGAAAGAAAGAAAAATGTGCTAAAGATGCTCATTAATATTTTCCTCCAGTGCAGATCAAGAGTTATTTTCACCTGACATCCATGTTGGTAATGCTGTTTCACACAGACTTACAGTACAGGAAGGACACATGGTATAGTTGAAGAACATTTTAGATGACATTTTAGCTTTTTCTCCTTGCTGTTGATAGGGAGAGTTATCTGAGGGCAACATCTAAGCTAGTCCTGCTAGTCTTTATAGTACGTGATCTGAATGCAGTATCTGTTTTTCTTCATTAGATGAAGTACCTAGTGTTTGATAACTTGGATAGCATGTAGTCTTTATCACTCATTGCTCTCAGAAAGTGGCTGAGATATAGGAGTGTAAATTTTTTTCACTTCATTTTCACTTGGACTGATGAAACTTCCCTGTATAAGCAAAAACACCCCCCTTCACCGCCCCACAAATGTAAATATATACTTTTCTCTTGGTAGGCTGTTTCACTGTAGGAGGAACAAGAAAAAAAACCCTGAAAGCAATACATTAAATAAAAATAAAACAGAAGTATTTTCAGCTGCTTTGTTACTGTCCACAGATCTAAACACATGAAGACACTGGGCAGTAACAGCCAAGCAGAGTGAAGATACCTTTATCCCTTAGGAGCCTGTTAAACTGTGTTTCACTTCTCTGCATAGTCAGTCAGTGGACAGCAACTTGTTACTTATAGTGATGCCTTTCTCTGCTATTTGTCAATGCTTTTAAAAGTGTTTCACATGTCATCTTTCAATCTCTGTGTAACTCTAGAAGTGGGGTAATTCTTTATAGTAACATTTAACCCAGGTTAAGTTTAATTAAGTATAGTAGATAAATTCAATTCAGATTCAATTATCAGCTCAATTATTCAATTTTCAATTCAACTACCTTGCTAAAGTTTAAAAGTTGTGTTTGCCTCTCTTATCTTCCAGCCCAGCTGGTGTCCTGCTTTCCTGCCTACAACATGCACCTGACATACCAGACAATAAATGAATATTTTAGGAGCTGGGCTCCACAGAGTGAAAACTTCCTTTGTTCTAAGACACTAGGTAAGAAGAGCTGTGGGACCTTTTCCCTAGGAATGAATTACAGTTTGCTGCCCTCTATTAGTGCAAAGCTCAGTTGTGAAGATCCTTATGAATGGTCAAGGATAGTCTATCCAAGTAATGTCTTCATTAATATGGAAGTATTTTGGCAGAATCCTATTTTGCTTTCAGTGACGCAGCTATCACTGGGGATAAACAAATGACTGCAGCTGAGATTACTGGTGTTTCCAAGAAAATGGCAAGTAAGTCTGTATGTACTTTGGTCAAATTTTGCCAAATTGGTTGATACATCTGATAGAATTAGACTATCCATGTACCATGGAAACTGTTTCCATAGCAAAAATCTCTTAGCTCAAAGACAGTTCTCTCTGGATTAAATCCAAGGGTTCAGAATGATAATCTAGAGCTTTCTGTAAAGCTGGGAAGGACAATACTTAAGAGGAAATTACTACACAACTAACTGAAGGTTGTACCATCCCATTGGTGGAATATATTCTTACTTTCCAGAGCAAGAGAAGTGCCATGATGTTTCCTTCCATTCCACCCATCTTTGGTGTTCAAAATGGCATTGGGTGGTTTAGAGGCAGTTGCACATTCTGTCAGTATTCTCAGCTACCTACCAGAAATACAGATAATTGATGGCACTCCTTTGTAGAACAGCTGTAATACAGTTGTTCTTCTGTAACACCTCAAGAAGACCAGTTACTCTAATGTAGAGAAACTGCTTTTAACTCATGTAGGGGGAGGATGGAGAGAGTAAAAAGCACGTAATGGGAAGGTTTTTCACATTAAATACACCATTGAAATCTGTTTGAAATCTGATTAAGAAAGAATTGTGGGATCTTGATACTTGTGAATCTACATATTAACAAAGCCCAGGAAAGGTACTGGTTGGGATTTATTAAGGGTTAAATGAAAAAGATGTGTTATTTTCTAAACAGTGCTCTAATATACAGAAATAAAAACAGTACTGAATTGAAATGTTCTTTCAGAAGAAATTATTTGATGGCCTGAAGATAGATACAATTGAATGATTTCTGTCTCCCAGGAAATAGGACAGCAGTGGCTAAAAGCCCATCCTGATTCAGGATTGAAATAGGAGCAGCAAATAAATAAAAAAAAAACCCGAAAACAATACGTAACAAGAAAAAAGGAGAAATATATAGCAGTGGATGCACATATTCTACCCTTATAAATTCTGAATTATAAGAGAATCTAAAGCCATCAGGAAGAAATTAATGACTGGCAAGCCTAAGAACAAAAGAGTTTTAATACATTTGGTACAGTGTAAATCCTAGCAGTGGCAAAGAGCCACTGCTTGATAGGTAAATTGCTAATAATAATGCAGAAATAGCAACAGGATAATCTGTTCTGTATTTTGGGAGAAGCAAGAAACAACATTATATCCTTATACCACAAGAGAATCGGGAAGTTGTTTCAGCAGTAATCAAGGAGGAACAAGAACAATGTCTAACAAAGGATATATAAAAAAAATTAATTAGAATAGCCAGAGAAGCTGTATCCTGGCTCCTCATGATTTTAAATACAGGATTTCTGAAAAGCTTATGGAAAAGTCAAATACTGCTCCATATTGTCCTGGGTTCAGCAGTAGCAGACATTTTTCTCCTTCTTAGTAGCTGGTGCAGTGCTGTGTTTTTTACTTTCAGCCTGGGAACAGCGCTGATAACACCGATGTTTGTAGTCGCTGCTCAGTAATGTTTACTCTGACCACGGACTTTGTGAGTCTCATGCTCTGCCAGGGAGGAGGGGAAGCCAGGAGGAAGCAGAGACAGGACACCTGACCCAAACTAGCCAAAGAGGTATTCCATACCACAGCACGTCATGCCCGGGATGTAGAACTGGGGGCAGTTACCCAGAAGGGTTAGATCACTGCTTGGGTCGGGCTGGGTATCGGTCGGCAGGTGGTGAGCGGTTGTATTCTCTTCCCTTGTTATTTCCCTTATCATTATTATTATTGGTGGTAGCAGTAGTGATTTGTGTTATACCTTAGTTACTGGATTGTTCTTATCTCAACCCGTGGGAGTTACATTCTTTTGATTCTCCTCCCCATTCCTCCGGGAGCAGGGGGAGAAAGGGGAGGGAGTGAGTGAACAGCTGTGTGGCTTCTGAGTGACAGGCTGGGCTTAAACCACAACACATATTATATATTACAAAGGCACAGTGTCCGATCCAGGTAAGCATAAGCTTATTCTGACACAAATCCTAAGGAAGAGAGAGGAGTGGTTCATACATGGTGCAATTAGAAAAAAGTCTGAGGGTTGGAGTAGAAGTAATGCTAGTAAGTACAGTTTGTGGAAAAAAATTAAATCAAATATGCTTTACACTTGTTTGAAAAGTGTAAGTTACCCCTCTGGAAGTTGGTTTGATTGCTGTATAAGTGCAACATTTTCAGACTTTGGGGAAGTACAATACATGATTTCATATTGTCTGATGTCCTGATTAGCACAAATTAAGAATAGCTCTATGCAACATCAGTGAAGAGCAAATTCACAGTTTAAGAACTGACAGATAAACCACAGAAAGTGGTGGTTATTAGAAAATTGTAATTAATGGGAACCATCTAAGTAAGGCTCTATAGGTACAAGTATTAAGTCTGATATAGGACTTCCAGTTGTGATTTGGAAGTAAATGTAAATGCATTACTGGAAGGTATTTACTTGCAAATCACATTCAACTAGTGCAATCAGCAGAGGAGCAATGACATACAGAGGATCACCTGAGTGGCTTAAGTTCTGTTTGATGTGCTTTTCCTATTTGCAAAGGGATAATTTATAATATCTGAGACAATTATCCTGTGTTTGACAGGATCCACAATAAATGTGGAAGTGACCATCAGCTGAAGTTGTTTAGTAGGAGACTGGGACTAGCCCAGTTTTGACTACTAGGGGTAGTTGATCTCCTAATTACCCAGTACGTATGAAACTTCAATATGAAAGCAAAATTAGAGATGGCAAAAGAAAATAAAAACTATTTATGGGTATTTACCATGCTGTTGGGAGACAGTGGTTAAAATCTGGGGCCAGGAGTCTGAGGGACTTAAATTTTTGACTAGGCCTTGCTGCTAGCCTGCTGCACAAATTACATCATCTTTCTCATCTCAAGTTTCCCTGTCTAGAAAAGAGGTATAATGATACTCAGGATTTTCAAAGAGCACTTAATGAAAAGTTAAAAGTGACAGCTGGTCTTACTGGCCCTGTATTATCTTAACTACAGCCTTGTGTGATGGATGTAGCTAATAACTGCTGTAAAAAAAAACTTGTGATAAAGAAACAGACTGATAAAACTGTTAAGGAATGTAGAAGTGAGGATGTCTTTCGGAGTCTCATATACTTCCAAGCATCTAGTGATATTCAAAGTTCAAAGAATCAGAATGACAGCTCACTGTGCTGTTCTGCAGAGTAGCCCCATGTAAGCTGTAGAGACATACTCGATTTTTCTAGCTAGTGCAGGCCATTTGTGGCATGAGACAGGTAACTGCAAACAAAGCTTTGGGGTCTTCTTTTGGCAGCTGAGCTAGAACTACTTACTTTGACAGCTGAAACTTCTCAGTAAAAATGCCTTCTTTACAATCTCTTTCATACTAATGCATGGATATGCACCTCTCCTGCTTGTCCTGACATTTGCTTGAAAGTGACAGCAAAAATTCTAGAAAATCATGAACATTGACAGAACTAATCCTATCAAGAATTACTATATTTTAAAAATAAACCCATAAAAAAGATCTGCCACCCGTATGGCATACCTGATATTTCTCATTCCACAGCTTTCTTGCAGCACATCAGCATCATGGCCTTGAAGAGCTGGAGGCACTGCCTATTTGCAAGTCCAGTGCTAAAGCAAGAGCTGCTGTAAGGGGTGAGTGGCTCCCTACAGCCCAAAGAACTTATCAGCTCTGTAGGAAGGCAGCTGTAGTACCTTTATCCCTCTCAGACAACATGACAATGTGTGACAAATTACTGGGATTACTAGTAAAGAATTGCATTAAGAAGCACCTTTGCACTGATAATACAAAAAATTTCTGTCCAAAACTAATGAAGGTTTAAGCCAGAGACTATGAAGAATAAACTAGATGGGAGTGAAGGGTGAGTATGAACCTATCTAAAGTGCTTATCAAACCTCAGTCTCTCTAATCTGGCTTCTTTCCTTTAGCTGAGCCAAGGAGCACGTTAGTAGAAGATACAAAAAGCCTTTACTTAGTGTGGAATAGTCTGTCTCTCTGATTAGGTTTCATACTGATCTCTCTTTCTAACAAACATGTACCCCGAAGTTTGATATTTCACAACTTTCTTATATGTAGTTCAGTTTCTAAATATAGCGCTAGCTTCTAATCACACCTGGCAAAACTTCACTGGGGTTTGACATTTGTAGAATCAGTGCCATCGTTTTTTTAACCCATGATGAACTCCATCTAGTCACAGTGATTATATGTGTGTATTTGAACACAGTCATTCTCTAAGAAACATATTAGCTTTTAAAGCATAAAAATTTGTTCTGCTTTATTTCAGAACCCTCTCTGTATCTTTCAATTTGATTTTATTACTCAATTTATAAAATGTCCGGCATTTGTTTTTTAAACTGACCTATTAAGAAGGCTATGACCCACTACGAATAATTTACGTCAGTTTCCTGCCATCTAGTGTCAGAAATAACACATTTCCACTTCCTACAGCTGGCACATGCTCTTGCAACTTTAAACCGCATGACAAAAACTATAAAGTACCGTGGAGTTACTTTTTTGTAAGTATTTAGCACTTTAGCACGTTGTTAAATGCAGATGTTTTTGCAGGTATGCACACACCTTGGTTTCCATTATAAATAGAGTTGGCGAGAATATGTGAGATTAAAAAAAACAGTTGTTGGTGTACCCAAGAAATAGGTATTCTGGAAAGTATGGTTACTCAAATTACCCTTTGATCTTAACAAATAAAGGTTAGGGCTTACTGGTTTTAAAATGTCATATCTTAGTGTTCCATGTCTCAGTAATTACTGGCAATTCAACAGCCTCAATCCTTTCTTACTGGGGAGGAAGGGTTTGATGTTCCATTGAAGGCTCCATCTAAATCTGTAAATGTGCAAGGAGTTATTAAATGGGGGGTCGCAGGGCTGTGTTTCAACAGAATACTTCATAATGAGAAACAATATGAAGAAAACAATATATATGAATGATACTGTTTTCCACTCTTCCTGCTTCAAACTATTTTAATATTTCTTGATACAGTTGCTAGTGCAAATCACGTCTAGGATGTGCAAATAATACTGCAAGTACAGTGAAGAGGGTAAAATGGAATAAGGATTTACAGGTTAAATTAAGAAACTTTTTGGGGAAAATATTAGAATTATAGAACAGTTAGGGTTGGAAAGGACCTTAAGATCATCAAGTTCCAACCCTCCTGCCATGGGCAGGAACACCTAAACCATGTCACCCAAGGCTCCGTTCAACTCAGCTTTGAACACTGCCGGGGATGGAACATTCACAAGTTTCTTGTGCAACCTATTCCAGTGCCTCACCTCCTTCACAGTAAAGAACTTCTTCCCTATATCTAACCTGAACTTCCCCTGTTTAAATTTGAACCCATTACCCCTTGGACAACAGTCCCTAATGAAGAGTCCCTCCCAGCATCCTTATAGGCCCCCTTCAGATACTGGAGGGCTGCTGATTGTCTGTGGAGCCACCTGAACTATTCCCACTATAACTGCATGCAAAGTTACTGTCTTGTTACTATTCTGCTTTCAAACCTTATGCTTTTCAAAACTCCCCCTTCTCACTGTCATCGCTAGGAGCTACATACGTGAGCCAGAATGACCTGAAGCAGTTGATATAAGAGAGTGGTGGTAAGCCTATGCAACACTAAAATCTCTGGTATGATCATTGCAGTTGGACCTGTCATAACAGGTTCATACCCCTCATTAATGAAAATTATAAATAACATTGAGTTTAGCAGCAAAAAATGAAAAAAATAATGTCCTGAGTAAGTATACACAGAGGACACTCAACTAGATTAATCACCCTTCTCTTGAGAGTATTGCATAGGATCATAGGAAAATTAGGTTGGAAAGGATTTCAGGTTTCTAACCCAACCTTCTGCTCAAAAGAGACACATATATAAGATCAGACCTGGGCTTTTCCCAGTTGGATTTTGAAAACCTCCAAGAACAGAGACTCTGCTTCCTCTCTGGGCAAACTCTGTCACTGTCACTGTCCTCACAGTGAAAAAGTATTTCTTAATATATCTTAATTTATCTCAATATATTAATAAATATTCTCTTGCTTCAATGTGCCTGGTGTTTCTTGTGTTCACACCATGCCATGCACTGCTGTCTTAGCCTGGCTCTCTGCTTTCAATGATCTCCTCATAGGTGCTGGCAGGGGATTATTTAGTCTAAATAATCTTGTTCAGGATGAAGGTCCAGATTTCTCAGCCTCTTCTCATAGAAGTGAGTGTGGCACTTCACTGGATGTGCACTGGTTTAACTGATGTCTCTCCTATACTGAGGTCCCAAAACTGGACGCAGTATTTTAGCTGCCATCTAGATGGCAAGCAGAGGGGAATAATCACTGCCATCAGTATACTGGCTACGTGGCTATAAACATAGCCCAGAATCCTCCTTCCTTGTTTACTTGCTAGTCTTTGGATTGACAGTCCTTTCAAGTGTACTGCCACTATTTCAGTTCTTACTTAAGCTCAAAGGGTCCAAGGTCAAAACATGATATAATGATGAAGAATATATTTTGATTTTGGTGCAAAGTGACCGGGCATAGTGGTGAGACAGACTCCCACAAAGTTTTGACAGACTCCCATAAACACAGTATTACTGCAAGGATGAGATCTTCTAGCCCTGTGTCATAGTTTAGACCACTAGGAAGAAAAATACCTGTTACAGCTGAAAACAGGCTACCCTGGATATGTGGTAAATACAATATCATTTACTTTTTTTCACAATTTATATCCCTTGGAACTTTTCAGGTTTATACATACAAACTGATCTATACATACAAATCTAGATTAAGACTACTAAATTTTAGCACTTAAGCCAATCAGTAAGACTCTTGTGATGAGTAGGCAGGTGTCAGTGTGCTTTTGTGTCAAGGAAGTTGTGTGGGAAGGAAATTAGAGAATTAATAGAGTCACAAATCTTCCCAACACTTGAAGTGGTTTGCTAAGCTGTTCAATCAGCTCAAAGGATCTGGCAAAGAGAACAAGCTAAAAACCAGTTAGATGTTATCACATGCTGAATGCTTGCCAGAAACAAAATTCATACAATCGGTATATAAGAGATCCTAGGTATCCATTCATGGAATCCATTCATTCCATGAATAGTGTAAGCAGG
The DNA here is from genome assembly GCF_963264785.1 of Psittacula echo. Lineage (NCBI taxonomy): Eukaryota > Metazoa > Chordata > Aves > Psittaciformes > Psittacidae > Psittacula > Psittacula echo. Next base: position 125,462,936 of record NC_137737.1, read on the forward strand.
AATCCAAATGGGGAGAAGTTGTCAAAGGTGTGCCATTTGCTTTACATTCTGGTACAGCTGTAGATTACACTGCAATGGCATTACAAATTTCCATTCCCCTGTAGCTAGCCAGTTGTCTAGACAGTTTAGATGAAATGTGTGCGATATTACCAGACAGAATTATTAATTTGATCTGAAAGAAGGCTTTTTCTGAATAAACTTGTGGTGATTAAAAACCCAGAAAAATCCCCTTTAGGCTGCTTCCAGTGAGTTATAACCTAAATTATATATGGAGGCCAAGATCGCTTCTTTATCAGAAGCCAAGTAATTTTTTTTTTCTTACTCTGTAATGTATAATGGGCTGTCATTCCAGCTGCTCAACAATTGCAGGATATCTTAGCTCTGATATACATGAGAAGAATTCTAAGCAACATGGAAATATTCTAAGAAAATCCCCCCAATGTAACCATTATTGTAAATACCTCTGCCATTATCATAAAATCACTCAAACCACATCTAAAAATTCTTACATTTCATGGATGAGTAATATATGATACATACATACATATTTTGCACTGCTTATCTCACAGTAAGAGCTATTTTGATTTTATGCAATGTCAAGTCTCCATGGGAAGCATGTAATGTGCCTCTGGATATGTATGCATGGTTTGGAGCATCAGGAGGTGCTAGCACACCACCCAGGCTTCTCAGGGTCATCTCCGGTAGATAATACATGTGAGATCAGGATCTGGTCTACTATTTTTTAACCATTAATTAACCAGATTATTATAAATATTTCCATCTAGTATTGTCACTTATGTATCAGAAGTACTTGTTTCAAAATCAGTATATTAGTTCTGTTTTCTATAAGCCACTTAATTTCTTTACCTATAAAGACTTGCACAAGAAAAATACAGTTTTATAATATTAAAAGAACATACTGGAATGCTGGGGAATGTATCTCAGGCATTTACTACAACCACAACCCTAGGAGTAATATATGTATGCCTAATTATGGACCAGCCATTGAGAGGCTTAATTAACACATTTCACTTTAGCAGTAAAGCATTTTATTAATAATATTTTTATAGATTGTACAATTTCTTTACATACATCTCAAACTCATAATTTCTGAATTATTTTTTCCCCTAAAAATATTTGGGAATGTCCATGCTATAATTATGAATAAGTCTAAGAGTATTATTTCTATTGGCAGTATTTTGTTATACTATTTGAGTCAAAATATTGTAATGACTAAGCTATTGCAGCTTAATAGGAGGTTTATTGTGACTGAGTGAGAGAGTGGAATTGTGTAAACCAGTAAACTGCTACAGAGCAAAGGCAGCTTAGTGTGGGTCTTTGCAATAGGGGATCCCAACAGTGCCTGCAGTATGACTGTGGAATTAGTGAGTGCAGGCAGGCAGGCAGGCAGTGCTTTCCTTCCTCCTTCACTTTGTTCCCCACCGAAGACTTAAGTTTTCCTAGTTCCTAGTTATATATCTCTTAATGCCCATAACCAGACATCAGATCTTTCTACATTTTTTTATATGGTAATCATGTCAGAATAGGTGTTACCTTGCTCGCTAACTCTTGTTGTGGTGTTTCCCTGCAGATGTGTTGGTCTGTCAGACAGAAATGGCAGATGTTGTCAGGTAGGCCTGGGGAAATAACAAAATCACAGAGAAAGTCATAGGGACATCATCCCTGGGGTATGCTAAATAAAAAGTAACATCTTGCCTTACACATGTATCCTGTAAGGAATTTGAGTGCTATTCATTGAGAATTGAAATTTTATGGATATGCAGAATTACAGAATGTTTTTGAGCAGTCAAAAATAATGTAAAAAAAACCCCCAACAACCTACCAAAACACCACCAAAAGCCCCTATTGTTGTTCTTACTGTACAAAGTGTTCTTAAAGGTTCTTTCACATCCTGTTATCTTAAGCCTTACGTAATTAGTAACACTAGGCTTCCACCAGGACACTTCTAGAAGGAGACACAGTGTGACTGAAGTTGGTCTTCTGTTGAACTGTTCTCAGAAAAACTTCTGTTCCACTATTGAACAATGAGGGAGCTTGGATGCAAGTCTTTGCAGGATTAGTTTAGGGTTTAGGCAATGCTTCTGTATTTCTCCCTGCTGTTTGAAGAACTTTAATTGCTTTATGGTATAATTCATCTCCTAATATCAAGGCCTGAACATCTTGCTAGGAATAGCTCTCTGAGCTGTCTTTAAAAGGATGCTAATATAGATGCAAACAATAGTCATTATGGACATAAAAATCAGTTAATATCACGTTCCAGGTTGGATAGATGATGACCAGCAATTATCACCTATCTACTTTTTGGAGAACTATGTGAAATGTGCTGGCAATCTAAATTCAGTTGGCCACATCAACAGAGCTGTCAGCATTGAAAGCCTTGGTCACCACAGAAACCACTGCCTAAATTGGGTTTAAATGAAGAAGAGGTCACTGGAGGCTGGGGCTGATGGATGTGGGTAAGTGTTGGGAGGTTGGTACCAGTTCTGCTCAAGCTGAATGTTTTTGTGAATTTACAGAGAAATACAGTCACCAGGGCTGTCTGTCATTCACACACTTTTCTGTAGCTCTAACTTGACTAAACATTATGAGAGAGAAAAACACCCAACAGATTTCTGACAGAGCGTCGATGCTCTTGTTTCATAACCATCTGGGAACAAGGTGACTTGTCACAAGGGAGATTTCTGGCAGTGTAGCTGAATCATTGACCTTGTAGACTTAAGTGCCTGGAGTATACAATATAAGCTGGGGTATGTACTAAACTGCGGTGCTCCTTGTGAGAAAAAGTCGTTTGTACATTTTGGGCAAAGTTCTCTTTTTAGTTCACACTGTGTGCCAAATCATTGATCTCTCTGGTTGCATAGGATCTAAATCCCCACAGAATATGTGCAAATGTACATCGTGCTGTTTTTTAATTTGAATTTCTCTATTTCTCTAGGTTCTTCTTGAGTACCCTGCTCCAAATTTTAAAAGAACATAAATATCAGATAATACATATTTTTCTCTCAACTGAAGCTGAACAACAAAGTTATAATTTCACAATGTTCTTTTGCTGTTTCTCACTCAATATTCCCATGATTTATATATGAAATATGAACACTAGGACAAAAATACACAGTATTGTTGCACTGAGCAACCTCAACCATTCCGTGATTCTGTGATACACATATAGGTAGCTGCAACTCCCTCTAGTCCCTGTAGAGTGCAGACCAGAATGGTTGAGTTATGTTTAGAGGAATAACATGTAACGTGTCTGGGCAAAGCTGGAGATGAAGGCTGCTTCACAGCAAAGCTGTAGCAGCAGTCAGGGAGATATGGGGCTCTCTTGGGCCAAGAGACAATGGAGGTGTTGACCTGGGACTGGCACCAGGTCTCACTGCCCCCACACTCTGCTCTTGTCCTGGGCCCTGGGAGTGGGAAAAGACAGAAGGGCAATGAGTCCAGTACATCTCCCTGTGTCCTGAGGGTGCACAGCAGTGCCCTGCCCCAAGCATCAGCAAGGGGAGTGAGCCAGGACCCTGACTTACTGCTTTTGTGGTTCCCTCTTTCTTGGGAACCTCTGCCCAAAGTTAAACCTGTGACTTTGACATGGTACTTTTGAGTGGGATTCATGTCAGACGCACAGAAAAAAGAACAGAAAAGTGTGCAAAATTAAGTGTGTGTGGTTACACAACAGTCTTTAAATAATGTAGCACCCGACTTTACTGCTATGATCACTACCAAGCATCCCTATTCCATCTTCAGCTGCTGAATGGTGACTTAGGTCATGTTTAAATTTTTTCTACTGTATTTTAATGTATAAAACTTAAACTTCAGGTTATCCAAACTCATTTTAATAGTCTATTCTTTCAAAAAAAATGGTGCCTCCTCAGACAACCTATGGTTATTTTCCTGTCTTCTGTCTGAGGATCTTGTGGAATCCCAGAAGCCTATCAGGAACAGAAGGGAAGGACTCTTGAGGTGCTGGTGGATGCCAAGCTAACCACTAACAAGCAAAGCGCTCCTGTGGCAGAGAAGGCTAATGGTGTCCTAGGCTGTACTAGAGGAATGTTGCCGGGAGATGGGGGGAGCTGACCCTGCTCGTCTCCTCAGAACTGGTGAGGCCACACCTGGAGTGCTGGTTCCAGATCTGGGCTCCAGAGAAATAGAGAGACGTGGGCATACTGGAGAGAGTCCAGTGAAGGACCACAAGTGACTAGACCATCTTTCCTACAAGGAAAGGCAGGGAGCCAGGCCTATTCGGCCTGGACGAGAGAAGACTCACGGGGAACCTCATCAGTATATATGAAAACCTGACTGGAGGGTGTGAAGAGGATGGAGCCATGCTCTTTTTGCGACCAGAGGCAATGGGCACAAACTGAAACACAGGAAGTTCCCTCTGAACATCAGGAAACACTCTTTCACTGTGAGGGTGACCAAGCACTGGCACAGGTTGCCCAGGGAGGTGGTGGAGTCTCCATCCTCGGAAATATTCAAAAGCCACCTGGACATGGTCCTGGGTAACTGGCTCTGGGTGGCCCTGCTTGGACCTAATGACCTCCACAGGTCGCTTCCAACCTCAACCATTCTGTGATTCTGTAAACCTGTCAGCAGTTTGTTTATATGGTTTACCTGACTTTCAAAGGCAACAGTATGAACCTTTGTCTTTGCTGATGTAACAACGCTGCTAAATAACTTTCCAGTTAGCATGTCAGAGCACAGACACGAAATAGAGGATCATCAACGCAGAGTCTCAGTAAATCTGAAGACCTCATTTCTCTGGTGTACTTGCTTGTTTCTCTTCATAGAAAATAGCTTAGTCACTGTTTTCCATATTTTGGCTGTCGCTTTCCAAATTGCTTAGAGCTCTCATCTGTGCAAAGCACTCAAGATTTTTGTCACAGCTTGCTTTTCTCAAAACTTCTGGGAACATCACACGCAATTCTGATCAGCATTCGGTTGCTTTTCTGAAATATCCCCTCTGAATACATTTCACTTCTCAGATTATCATTTATAAATGCTGATTTACTCGCCTTTGTGCAGTTATTTTTACCCTGCCATATTTTGACCTCAGTGGGACTTAGTATTTCCTTGCAAGGCTGCAGGTCTCATTGCTCTGAGCAGTATTGCCACATAGGTAAGGCTTGCTTAGGATTAAAACAGGATTAACAGCTCTTTAAAAAGAGGAGCTCCATTATTTTTGTTTTGCCAGCAGGACATAATATGATATAAATTTTTTTAAATGAAATACAGAATGTGTTAGATTTGCACACTTTTTAATATAACCTACCCTGAAGATGTTCCTTGTCAAAAATGAAATATTACTAGTTTACTAGTACTAATGACTATAGTATTTGGAAAGTAGAACTTAAAATTGGAGTGAGCAGTATTGGTAAGTAGCATGCACTTGGAAAGAGGGGTTGAAGTTTTTAGCTGTGTGATTGAAATGAAGAGCTACTGCTTCCAAACATGGCACCTTGCCCTGGTGCCATGTTAAACTTAATGGAAGCTACTAAGCAGCTTTCACACATCTCAAATAGTAGAGCAGTTGCTAGTTTTCCTGCAAGCTTTAGGTGGGTGCACCTTGCCAACCCCTGCTTTTCCTTCAGAGGAAAGTTTCCTGACTGTGAAGAGGGTGTTATATAGTCAGTAAGAGGATAGATACTACTGGAGAAAGGATGAAGATGACATTGTCCATGTACCAAAACAGAGTTAAAAGGCTTTTACTTGTTCAGTGCTCTACTAAAGCAGCAAGCATTTTGATGAATAAATGGTCTTTTCTCTCTCTTTAATGCTGAGTGACAGCTGTCTGAATATCCTGAGATTTGCTTCCCTCCTTGCCCACCTGAAATTCAAGTCCCTAGTCCAAAGAATAAATTTTTAGAACTTTTAACAAAGCACTTTTTTGTTTAACAAACACAGGCAAACCCCGCCTCAGCCAATTCTGCCTACCCAGCTGAATTATTTTTATTGAAATCTGTTCCTTTCCTTCCCTTGCCTCTCCTCCTCAGATCTCAAGCTGACATGATACTTCGCCTGGAAACAAAATCTAAGTGCAAACTACTGGTACTTGGCAAAGCTATAAACAACTAAATAAAAAATTTTAGGTGGAAAGTGGTAAACTTGATAATAGGTGCTGCTAGTGCCATCTACCATAGGAAGGAAGCAATGCACTGAGGACAGAAACTGCATAAGGCTGATTTTGTTTTCTGCTACTGCCATGGAAATCAGTGGAATCCACAAGTCTCTAAAGCTCTTTTTGGGCCTTTTCTTCTGCTGAATCCTGCTTTTGCTCTGATTTTACTACTATGAGAGAGATCAAACAAAACCACCAGTATTCTTGAGCCTGGGACCTCTTGTGCTAATAGAAGAGTACAGAATAGGCGCAAACCAGAATATCACATCAATGCATGAGTGTAAGTCTCAAAGGGAAACAGAAGAACACTCATTTCTAAAGCTGACCTACTCAATTTGATTGGATGATAGGGGAGGGAAAACTTTCTTGTGCTCATTCTGTAGTGTTCCTAGTTGGCTTTAAAAGATGCATGGATAAAAGAACCAAAAGCTCAAATAGACTTCTTTTGAATTTGAAATTCCCTGAAGTGCATTCCTCTTCTACCCATTTCTAAAATCTATAGCTATTTACTTCTAGCTGCTTCTGAAATTTAGCTTCAGTGTCTGAAGCTGATAAAAGGTATAAAAGCATTCTTGTAAATTAAAAATACAAAACTAAGAAAGTTGCTCCATAAAGAATTATATTGCACAGACATGCAAAATTGTCACCCTGTACATCTGTTCCCTGATGTGTATTTAAAAATGGGCAATGCCACAAAAGCTAAATGCTGAATGAAGCAATCAAAAAGCACTCAATCTTCTGGTTCTTGGGAATCAGAAGAAATGAGCACAGACTCACCTGGGTAGCAAAAGGGCTCTGGTGGAGTCTTTTCCAGCACTTTACGAAGCATATACTGCTGGCATGGGACAATCTATACCCTTGATTTGCCCCTAGATGTTGGCAATGAATTCAGACTGTGGGCTGAATCTTCAGCTTCACTACAGCATTGAACTCTGAACTGTGACTATCTCTCATCATGTCTGGAGATAGTCATGCAATGTAACTGTTCATCTCCAATCCAAGCTTGATTTTATTTCCCATTGAAGTTGTTGGCCAAGATGCCTTGATCTGAGTGATAACAGAGTTAAGTACATGGATTAAAATCAGAGACTATCAGGATTTGACTTCCCTGTCAAATGTCCATCTGCTTGTTGTGACAACATTACGGAGTGCAGACTTTTTGAATAGGGAGAAATAGAGAACAATTTACCCTGTTGTGAAGTCTTGATTTAAAATACAGTGGAAACAATATATCAATACATGTATTATATTCCTTGATCAGTGGCAGGGCTTGGTTTGTCATAGTATAGTAAAACATGATAATTAAGAGCTTCTGATATTTTTCCTTATGACTCTCATGATCAATTAATTGGGGGAGGAGGTAGAAAGGAATGTGGGGGTTTTGGACTGAATGCAGCTATTGACCCAGACTTTCAGTCATAGACTTTACAGACTGAAGAACCCCTCCTGTGGCATTCCTTTGAGTACATTCAATTTTGCCTTTAAAAAATGCAAGCCAACTACGAAACCCCAAATTCAGACCTAGATTAGTTACCTGGTTTGAATGAGTAAAAAACCAAGCCAAAACAACAGCAATTTGTGAATCTCAGCACACTGAATTGTGGAGAAACTCATACTTTCATATGGAGTGAGCAACCCCACGTGTGAGCATCAAGTGTTGATGCTCAAAGGATTTTTTTTTTTTTGAGCATATTCACAGATCTGTCTTGCTCAATGTGTCAGCTGTATTGAAGTGACTCTCTTTTCTGCAGCTTGTTTAAAATGTTCCTTCTTGTAGTCAAAATTTGGATGTTTTACCAGTCTTGGCCTAAAAAGATGTGTATCATAAATTTACGCAAGTTCTGAATTATTTACATTACTTATAAATGCTTATTAAAACCTCTCTAGACTTTGTTTTCTTTTTAAAATACATGGCTTTGTTCTGAAGCAGCTTAAGGCCTTAATGAATTAAAGTGTTTTTCAATTATAATGGATTCAAAGAGAAAGTTTTGTAGCAGAAATGATCAAGTTCTAATGTCTGAGATGTTTTGATGTAAAAACCATGAACAGGTATTCCCTGAAGACATGAAGAGCTATAGGTTGAATTTAAAATATACACAATACAAAGTGCATATATATTTATCCCTGCTTAATTAAAGATCAGTTCTGTAAATGCTATATATGTCTAAATGTGAATTCCTGTGGACCCGCTTCTGTGACTGTATCCAAGCATATACAAAGTCTGTACAGGGCCTGGGGAAACAATCTGGTGGGTGTATATTCTTACTCCGTTGGGTTTATTTTGGTGTTTTCTGTCTGACAAAAAACCCACGAGAGGGCAGTACACAGCTAGAGTAACGACGGAGCATTTTACTGCAGGTATCTTCAAACACCACCAGAAGAATCAGAAAAAACAAGGAACCTGGTCCTCAGCATCCCTCACGGTATTAACAAAAATAAATAAAATTAGCCCAGTCTGCAAAAATTATTATATTTAGTATAATTTTTGGAAAATTTTGTCTTCTGCCATTGGAATCTGTTGTTATACTTGGCTCCTGTTTTCACAGATGCAAGTTCTGTGTATTTTTTTGGAAAGAGGAAGCAAGGTGGATTACAAAAACAAAATCATGATACTAAAGGTGCAGTGGCCATAATGGAAAAAGCCCCCAAATATAGTGAAATAAAAACTGTGAAAACTAGTGATAATAAATTATCACAACAAACATTGGGTTTACAAAGCTGCTTCAAGACTCTAAAAAGAATTAGGCAACTGAGAAGTGCCTACAGTATGTGTAGTTTTGTACTCAGGCAATGGCATTTTTGACACAGATTGTCTCATCCTATTAAAAACCTACATGAATTCAAAGATTGTTGCAATAACTGGAATAACTGAACAATTTAAACTGAACTATTTAAATCTGATTAGACTTTCTCCTTTAGTCTCAAAGGCTTGGTATGCTATGTTTCTGATTGCAGCATTTCATTAATTAGTGATTAAATCACCTGTGCTTGTGACAGCAGTACACTGGCTTCGCAATGTGGTGGTGATGAAAAGGTTGCACCTGATGTACGATAAAAATTCAGTATTCCTTTGTGATTGAATTATTTTAATTCTGAATATTAATGAAGTGAAATTTGTCTTCCCTAATAGAAGTTGACTTTCTGAATATTACTTAGCTAATGAGCTAATGAAACTAAGCAAATATTTAAACCCAAATGGCAAGTTGTCCAAATGGCAAGCATTTTGCAGATGTAACAGGTATTTTTTTGTGCCCCGCTCACTTTTCTTTCCCATTGTAGAAGACGCCACACCTCATTTGTCACACATGAGGCTTGAAGTTAACCTTCAGAAAAGGTATGGCAACATTTCTATAGCTAACCTACCAGAGGTTCCTAACCTTTCTAACGACTTCTGTCCACTCACTGACCAAGACATGGCTGCCTTGCACAATGGTCAGTTTAACCTGAGTGCTGGTCTGCCTGCAAATGCCACAATAGGCACAACTGAACTAAGTGTCCACTGCAGAGCAAGCTGCAATGTGACCCCAGTTGTTCATATGTGCTCTGTATAGAGGTAGGCAGTGTTTATTCTCTATGGCTACGTCTGGTGCACCACAGTTTGAGTATTAGTAGAGAAAACAGTGACTTGTACAGGCAGGATGTGAAATTCATCCTTCCTGCGTACATGGAGTTCTGGATGCAGACTTCAGCCTTCCTCATTTTCAGACTTCAATGATGCTGTTAGAAGGTTTCATTTACCCTTGGATTTAAGCTCTGCTCAGCCCTGACAGCATCAGTGATAAAGATCCTACATATCTCAGCTTGCAGGTGGAGACACAACTCTCTATCTTTCACTTCCTGCAGGGATCTGGTTTTGTGTCCCACTGAGCTTTGCCTGTTTGCATCCTCTCCTGCTCCAGCACCTAGCCAAGTACATGCACAATTGTGTGTGTGCTTCTGGCTAAATGCACAACAAAGCACACACAGATACATATATACACACGCATTCATACAACGTCGTATTTCCTCTCTGCGTTTTGTCTTGGATATAGAAGTGAAGAAGGATAGGTGTTCAGACAGAGGGCTGTGGGCACATAAAGTGTGCATGCATGCAAACCCATGTTTCTGCATAGCTGGGATGAACAGAGCTGAATACAGCTAGAACTGACTGGTGGAAATAAGGACTGTGTTCTGTTTGAGAAAGGAGTGTACGGAAAGGCTAAAAATAGTAAAAAGCCACAGGAACGTGTGACGAGTGCAACTGAACAAGCAGGTGGGAAAAAAATAGCTGTGTGTTTGTGCAATTAATTTGACTTCATACCATTTTCTGCAAGATGTATTTAATGGTACACAGTTACATGAAAGGAGAGCAGATGGAGGTAGCAAAATTTTTGGTAGTTGTATGTGAGCTCCATGGGGTGACCTCTGCTCTCCCTGTAGTAGGACAGCAGCTGTAAGGCAGGAAGCCTTCAGAATGGGTATGTCAAACTTTTGGGGAGAAATATAAGTGCCTTTCGGAATCATACTGTCCCTCCCTAAAAAATACAGCATCAGCCACACAAATGTTCTAGGGCAAAGAGACTGAAGGATAAGGATGTATGTAGTGATACCACACGACCATTGTACATTGAGGAGTTAGTGATTCACAAAACAGTCAACCCAAGCAGGCTGGGCTGAGCTGTGCTGCACATGCAGCTGTTGCACATCTCTTGGCTTTGGGATACGATACCTAGCCAGCGTACTGTGAAAGAGCCTGCAGACAGCTCCCACTGGATGCCAGCAATTTTGTCACCTGCGTGGCCTTGCCTTCGTCTAAAAGGGCAGCAAGAAGTTCTCATGTGAACATCCTTTAAGTCTGACAGTAGAAATGAATAGATTTGTTTTCTTGTTTTTTCTCTTAAATGATACCTTATGGAGTCTGAGTGCCTTTCTCACTAGGACCTTAACAGACCGCAACTCTTGGTGCAAAACAATGTGTCAGGTAAGAGACTGACTGTACATCATCTTGATTTTCTGAATGATACCCTCAGCCTTACCGAAATGACTTCCAAAACTTGCTGAGAAAGGTGGACTGGACTCTTTGACAACTCTCTGGAGCTCTCATCACAGAATGATGTTGCTGCACAAAGCTGGGTTCATTTTTTTTCCCCCCAGTTAATGACAGAACTGAAGATATAAATGTTACAGCTCCTAGACATCATGAGCAGAGAACACAGTGTGTAGCTCCAGATTGCCTTGTTTAGTCATGAGGGGACTTTGAGGACAGCATAAACTGAATTGATTCTGTCAAGTACTTCTGCAATTTTTCCCTTTAAATGGTCTCTTTTAAAAAGAACAAGATTCTCAGAAATCTTTGGCAGAATTAACTGAAATTGTGAAAGAATAAAAGACCATGTTAAAAAATAAAATAATAATTTTCTTTTGATTTTTTGGACCAGAAAGATAACAGTGGGCTTGTAGCTGAGAATTTGACTTTTATAACTTCTTTGAAGTTTTTTATATGAATAATTCTTGGTAATTTTATATTTTCCTGATGTTCCAAGATTACAGTTTTAATTTACTCTAGACTGTGTATGAATAATTGATCAGTAGCTTTAATATAGTGTCAGTCCAGTAGAACTATTCAACGTTCCCGAGCTTTTTACAGGAAAGATGAGCAGTTCTGCCAACAGAAGATGATTAATCAAAAGAATTTGTAAATTATGTATGGCACTCACTTATTTTTCCTTTTCCTCAGTAACCATGCAAGAGGCATTAAATTAGTAATATTTTTTATCATTAAAAGAAAAATAACAAGTCCTGATGAAAACAGATGTGAAAGTAGGATATTGCATTGTTTGATACATCAAAAGAAGCGTGACCAGCAGGTCGAAGGAGGTGATCCTGCCCCTCTATTCTGCTCTTGTGAGACCTCACTTGGAGTATTGTGTGCAGTTCTGGTGTCCTCAACATAAAAAGGACATGGAACTGTTGGAACAAGTCCAGAGGAGGGCCACGAGGATGATCAGGGGACTGGAGCACCTCCCGTATGGAGACAGGCTGAGAAAGTTGGGGCTGTTCAGCCTGGAGAAGAGAAGGCTGCGTGGAGACCTCATAGCAGCCTTCCAGTATCTGAAGGGGGCCTACAAGGATGCTGGGAATGGACTCTTCATCAGGGACTGTAGTGATAGGACAAGGGGTAATGGGTTAAAACTTAAACAGAGGAAGTTTAGATTGGATATAAGGAAGAAATTCTTTACTGAGAGGGTGGTGAGGCACTGGAATGGGTTGCCCAGGGAGGTTGTGAATGCTCCATCCTTGGCGGTGTTCAAGGCCAGGTTGGATGAGGCCTTGGGTGACATGGTTTAGTGTGGGGTGTCCCTGCCCATGGCAGGGGGTTGGAACTAGATGATCTTAAGGTCCTTTCCAACCCTAACTATTCTATGATTCTATGATATTGTTTAAGCTACTGACTGTTGTAGAAGTCATTCTCCTAATCATTACTGGCAGCAGAATTAGAATGGATGGAACAAGGTCCAGAAGAAAAACATTTTTTTCTGAGTCATTCTTTGAAGTAAATAAAACCAATTAGTGTCTGGGGGTGAATGTGTTGAGGTATCAGTGTTGTTTTTATCATGGTTTCTGTATGTGGAAGAGATACACTGAGCAAGACAAAAGAACAGAAAATTAACCAGGGTAAACCAAGGTAGGTCCTGTTTTTGTAGCCAGGAACAATGATAGGAGAGGAGTGAGACCATAGCCTCATGATGCCATGTTCTTAATAACTGTTGCATCTATGACTATCAAGGCTATCATGAAACAATGATTGAAGAGGCAAGGGGGAATGGCTTTCAACTGAAAGAGGATAGATTTAGGTTAGAAGGAAGAAATTCTTCACTATGAGGGTGGTGAGGCACTGGAAAAGGTTGCCCAAAGAAGCTGTGGCTGCCCCATCTCTGGCAGTGTTCAAGGCCAGGTTAGATGGGGCTTGGAGCAACCTGGTCTAGTGGAAGGGTTAGAACTAGATGATAGAATCATAGAAGAATCATAAAATAGCTAGGGTTGGAAAAGACCTCAAGATGATCTAGTTCCAACCCCCCTGCCATGGACACCTCACACTAAACCATGCCACCCAAGGCTCTGTCCAACCTGGCCTTGAACACTGCCAGGGATGGAGCATTCACAACTTCCCTGGGCAACCCATTCCAGTGCCTCACTACCCTTGCAGTAAAAAACTTCATTCTTATATCCAATCTAAACTTCCCCTGTTTAAGTTTGAACCCGTTACCCCTTGTCCTATCTCTACAGTCCCTAGCGAAGAGTCCTCCAGCATTCTTGTAGGCCCCCTTCAGATACTGGAAGGCTGCTATGAGGTCTCCACGCAGCCTTCTCTTCTCCAGGCTGAACAGCCCCAACTTTCTCAGCCTGTCTTCATACGGGAGGTGCTCCAGTCCCCTGATCATCCTCGTGGCCCTCCTCTGGACTTGTTCCAACAGTTCCATGTCCTTTTTATGTTGAGGACACCAGAACTGCACACAATACTCCAAGTGAGGTCTCACAAGAGCAGAGTAGAGGGGCAGGATCACCTCCTTCGACCTGCTGGTCAAGCACCTTTTGATGCAGCCCAGGATACGGTTGGCTTTCTGGGCTGCGAGCGCACACTGAAGCCGGCTCATGTTCATTGTCTCATATCTCATGATCTTTAAGGTCTCTTCCAGACCAAACTATTCTATGATTCTTTGATGAAAACAAGTGATGCAAAAAATTCACTCAGCACACAGACCAATGCCCAGACAGTCCCTGAGCAACGGGACAAATGGCTACTTTGGACACCTCCCCCTCTACAGCCTTATTGCTGAGCATGACATCATGTGGTAAGGAATATCTCTTTACTCAGGTGGGTCAGCAGTTCTAGCTGTGTCTCCTCCCTGCCTCTTGCACACCCCCAGCCTGCTGGCTGGTGGGCAAAGTGTGAAACAGAGAAAGCCTTGATGCTGTCCAAGCACTGCTCAGCTATCGCTAAATCATCCATTTGTAATCAACACTTTTGGTCACCAATCTAAAACACTGCCATGATGAAAATTAACTCCATCCCAGCCAGAGCCAGTACACCTGCAAAAGCTGACAGAGCAGTCAACACTGCAACTCCCTGCATTTCCATCCTTAATAAGGACTCTTTGGCCTACCTATTTAAAATGAAAATAAATGAAAGAAGAACATGTGAGCTCATGCTTTTGTTTTGCATTTATGTCAAAAACTTGACTGTTATCTATAATGAAGAATGTAGACTTGGAGACTTCAATTTCACAGATGAAAATCCATACTTTCTAGGGAATATGGAAGAATATGGCAATATGGCATATGAATATGGCAAATAATATCTTGGCAGTTTTAATTTCTTATCTGAATGTCTGTTCTTACTTGCTCCTCAGCTGTTGGTGCTATCAATTTGTGTTCATACACAACTCAAAGAGGTTGTTTTTTGTGAGAAAATGTCAAAAAAATGCTTATTTGTTATTTAGGCTTTTAAAGTGTTTTAGTCATCAGTTTGGAAATATAACCAAAACAAATACATTTTAAAAATAGATGGTTCATTTCTCAGACTAGACAGAGCTGGAAGATCTATAAATATACTAGATGTGTCTGTTCCTCTACAGGGAAATCAAATAATCCTGAAGAGCTGTGATGATTGATATCTAAAATGTTGTGGGTTAAGTTTCTACACAGTGTAGATCAGTCTGGGGCTGTGAAAAATGTGATCAAGCAGCATCTGATACATAGCTAATGACCAGACAGAGGCACCATCACCACTTCACTTGGTTTTAGTTCTTAAGATGCTCTTAAATGTTATTCTGTCCTAATTACAGTTGCTACGACAGTATTACAATATTGGCAGAGGATCGACTGCATTTAAGACATATTTTCCAGTGGCATATCAATGAGCTCTTGTTCTTTCAGCTGTGTTCCACAAAATGACTCAACTTGTTCTGTGATTTACTCAAATGTTCCTCATGAACATTCTTCATAGTTCTCATATATTTTTAGTTTTGTGAACTGTGCTGGTGATCATGACAACTGTTTCTGCTTCAGAGCTACTCTTCTGTCACTCTCTGGTGTTACATTAGAATCTCTGAGCTTCAGCTTTTTTCCAGACATTTTTTGCACAAAAGGGCGTCATATTTGCATCTTGCAGTAAGCATAAAAATAATAGAATTATCACAAGCGATGTTTGGCAATTAGCTGATAAATTACTAG
Source organism: Psittacula echo (assembly GCF_963264785.1). NCBI lineage: Eukaryota > Metazoa > Chordata > Aves > Psittaciformes > Psittacidae > Psittacula > Psittacula echo. Next base: position 125,478,282 of record NC_137737.1, read on the forward strand.
GAAAATAAAAGGCTGTATAGTGCTGGAACAGTACTCAGAGAGAATAATTCTGCTACCCACCATATGAAAACTTTTTTACTGTGAGGGTGACCAAGCACTGACACAGGTTGCCCAGGGAGGATGTGGAATCTCCACCCTTGGAGGTATTCAAAAGCCATCTGGACACCTTGGAGGTATTCAAAAGCCATCTGGTCCTGAGTAAACAGCTGCAGGCAGCCCTACTTTAGTGGAGAAGGGTAGACGTGATCACAAGTGGTGTTCTCCAGGGGTCTGTTTTACGGCCAGTTCTGTTTCACATCTTTAGTATCAAGAACCTGGAGAAGAGTGCACCCTCAGTAAGTTTGCAGATGAGAAGCTGGGCAGGAGTGTTGATCTTCTGGAGGGTAGCAAGGCTCTGCAGAGGAATTTCTACAGACTGGATCGATGGGCTTGTGCACAATGGTATGAAGTTCAATGAGGCAAAGTGCTGGGTCCTGCACTTGGGCCACAACAACCCCATGCAATGCTACAGGCTTGGGGAAAAGTGGCTGGAAAGCTGCTGAGTGGAAAAGACCTCGGTATGTTGGTCAACAGCTTACTGAACATGAGCCATTAGTGTACCCAGGCAGCCAAGGCCAACAGCATCCTGGCTTGTATGAGAAATAGTGTGGCCAGCAGCACCAGGGAAGTGATCGTCCCCCTGTACTTGGCACTGGTGAGGCTGCACCTCGAATCCTGTGTTCAGTTCTGGGCCCCTCACTACAAGGAAGACAGTATGAGGTGCTGAAATGGGTCCAAAGAAGGGCAGGTGAAGGAAGCCAGCGAAGGGTGTGGAGCACAAGTCTAACGAGGAATGGCTTAGGGAACTAGAGTTGTTTAGTCTGGAGAAAAGGAAGCCAAGAGGAGACCTTCTCGCTCTCTACACCCACCTGAAAGGAGGTTGTTGAGGTGGGTTTTGATCTCTTCTTCAATTTAACAAATGACAAGCAGAGAGGAAATGGCCTTGAGTTGTGCTGGGGGACTTAGATTGGCTATTAGGAAAAGTTTTTTCACAGAAAGGGTTTTCAAGCATTCAAACAGGCTGCCCAGGGAAGTGGCTGAGTGATCATCCCTGGAGGTATTTAGTCTAAACATGGTGCATAGGAACATGGTTTAGTGGTGCACTTGGCAATGCTAGGTTAATGGTTGATTGATGGTTTGATGATCTTAAAGGTCTGTTCCAACCTAAATGATTCTATGATTCTAAGGGTTGGGTGACTGGGTCCCTATTAACTTCAAATCATCATGATTGGGTAGATTACACAAGTATTGATTTAAAAGTTTTAAGTTTCTTTCTCTACTATGATTTATTTTTATCTTTCTTTTATTAACTATTTTAAATAAGAATTGAGGTCTGGAGGATGAACTCTGTCTGCATCATAAAATCAGCTAGGTTGGGAAAGACCTTTAAGATCATCAAGTCCAACTGTATGAAATGATACTCCTGTTTTATCCCATTTTCTGTGCATGAGAACAACAGTAGTATGCCGGATAGCTGTACTGCAGTGCATAAGGGAAAAAATCTTAATTCGACAAATAACACATTCACCTTTGTTTATAAACACAAGGTCCAATTAAATTTTTAGAGTGGGAAATTGTTGCCATTTTTAGCAGATGTTTGAGTAGCAGAGAAGCAACAGTTGTGTAAAAGAAAGTATTTTCTAGAATATGAAGTAAGGTTAACAGTGAAGTAGTGTCTTCATGTAAAAAGGCTGGGAGAAAGGTGATAAATTCTCACTCCAAAGCAAAAAAGCTCTGGGAGATGAGCAGTCATATAATGAACCTTTCAACTCAAGCAGTCTTTCCCATGTTGTTCATTACTTTAAGCTTCTTAAATGGTTTCCATGTTAATTGCTGTGATTTGAACTCATGCTGTTAAGCGTGGATAGATTATGTAGGGCAGAATAAAAAGACAGAAGTGACTGCTTTTCAAGGAAAGGTAGACCTACCACACATAAAAAATACATTGCAGTGGCAGTGCAGTGGCATCACTAATGTTTTAATAGTACAGGAACAGAAAAACAGAAGATGATGGAGGCAGTCTTAAGTTGGGCCCAGTGGCCATCAGGCAGGGCCATGGTGACGGAGCAAGGCTGGGGTCAGGCAGGGACGCTGGCCTGCAGCTAGGAGTCAGGATCAGGCCTGGTGAGGAGAACAAGGGTCAGACATGGCTGGGCAGTGCCATGGTAATGGGGCTGGGCAGAGGCTGGGCTGGGACTTCAGGGCATGGGTGAGCCTAGCTCAGTGGACCCATGGCTGGGTAGGGCAGGGCTGTGGGGGGCTGGAGACAAGCCCTGCTGCGGCATCGCTGGTGCAAGGGCTGATGGCTCCAGTGGGCGAGACATGGGGTCCTGGGCTGTGAGCAGGGTGAAGGGAGCCTTGGGGAGCTGACATGGGGTCCTGGGCTGTGGGTAGGTTCAGGGGAGCTGTGGGGAACTGAAATGTCCTCCTGGGCCACGGGCAGCATAGAGGGGAGCCATAGGGAGGCAAGGCAAGAGTGTTAAGGCTCATCAGTGCTCTCAGATCCCTGAAAAAATATGTATGTCTCTAGTCCCACTTGACAGAAAATGTATCTGTTTTAATACTCCTAACCTGAAGTTGCTGTCTGTGAATATTTGACGATTTAAATGGCAAAGTGGGGTCATCATTACAGTTTGTACAAATGCAGTCACACAGAATCACAGAACGGCTGAGGTGGCAAACGATCCATGGGGTCCATGTTCTCTTGCCTGGATAGGGCCACCCAGAGCCTGCTGCCCAAGATTGTGTCCAAACATGCAATAACTGCAGTAGATTCTACACCCCTTAACTCCAAATGAGAAAGAAAATTGGATGGTTTTTTGTATTGCTTCAGGTATCCTGATCCCACTGGAGTAACTAACTGGGCTGTTTTCAAGCAGTGAGACAGCCCTCTGACTGCATTTCAGACATTACCTTATTTCAGTCACTGTCTCCCATATAGTCTCTAATTGCTATAGATCAGATTATTGATTTCCTGCTGCATACATAATATTGGGTTTGGTTTTCTTTTTCTGTGGATTAGGTTATATCCTACATGTATTTTTGTTCTTTAAGTCCTCAACACGGCTGTTCTTATAATGCATGTGCAATTTTAGGGCAAGACACCAGACATTGTACTTTATTCTAACAGCTGATGATTGCTTTCATAGTAAAGTTGCTTCAGAAAATGTTTTTTTCTGTGGTTGCTTTAGATTGGGGAATTGATCAGTTAGGTGACATACTAGTAAATCATACAGCAGCTGTGTTGTATTCAGGTTTTGAGATAGTGCAGCAAAACCTGAGCAGAAGATGTAGGGTTTGGGTTGCAGAAGTGCTGCTTTTAACAAGGTTAAATTCCAGGTGAGAACCAGAGCAAGTGTATTTAGGTTTTTGTGTTTTGCTGATTTTGTTTTATTAATTCTGCTTTCTCTTGTGAACGATTGAGAAAAGAGGACCAGAACAACGAAGCAATTATAATCTGGAACAATAGCCCTGCTCTAGCTCTACAGAGCTAAACGCAGGATGTGCCACACTAGCTGAAATGGCAGCACAAGGATGAAACAAGATTGAGATAAGAAAGCAACTTTTACAGACTTGAATGACAACCTGACATTAAATTCTACATGTGGTGATTTAACATGCAGAAAAGGTTTTTGGACTAGAGACTGGTGTACCTGGTTAGTGTCTGGTATCAGGGGCACTGCTGGTGGAATAGACTTATGGTGGGTTTGTTAGTTGGGATGCTGGTGTGATTTGGGTTCAGGTCAAGGAAAGTTTTGAGGGTCTGTTGGGAACTGCAAGGTGAGACTCCTAAGACTCTGGGAGTAGGTGCTGCCTGTGTGCATATGGGGAGGAGTGTCAAGGGGGAGCTTAAGGGGCGGTAGGGTATGGCTGTGCAGGAATCAAAGGGCATTCATGGGCAAGACAGACTTCAGTTGGAGAATCTATTGCCAATTGACATAAACCTTAAATTCTTGATTCAGGTATTGAGAAAGAAGACAAAGATTGAAAGACTCTGGGAAAACATCTTTCCTACCCTTTTCCAAGGCTTAAATTCAATCTAGATACCTCTCCTTCCATCTTCCCTGTCTTCACACCCCTTCTTATCACTGCAGGTTACGCGCTCCCTTTTGTGAGGTGATGGGTGGCACAGGCAGCTGGGATCAGTGTGCAGCAGTTTCCTTCTGCTGCTCCTTACTTCATTCCTTTTACTGTCCCTATCTTCTTACATTTTTCCACTGCTCTGTGCTAGTCTTATCCACAGGACTGCAGCACATCATTGGCTCATGTTAATCTTGTCCATCAGAACCCCCAGGTCCTCCTCTGCAAAGCTGCTTTCTAGCTGGTTGGCTGCCAGGGCAGGCTGATGCAGTTATTCTTCCCTGATGCAGGATTTCATGTTCTCTTTTGTTTAGCTTCATGGGCTCTTCTGTGCCTTTTTCTCCAGCCTGTTGATGTCCCTCTGAATGGCAAAACAATGATTCTGTGTATCAGCTACTGCTCTTGGTTTTATGTCACATGATCTTGCTGAGGACGCACTGTACCCCATCATCTAGATCATTAATGAGGTGTTTGAACAGTATTAGATCCAGTATCAGCCCCTGGGTATACCCAGACTTTATGCCAGTGATCAAAACCCTCCGAGCCTGGTAGTTCACAGAATCACAGAATGGCTGAGGTGGGAAGGGATCTCTGAAGGTGATTTGGTTCAAGTCCCCTGCTAAAGCAGAGCTACCTACAGCCAGTTGCCCAGGACCATGTCCAGACGACTCTTGAACATCTCCAAGGATGGAAATATCTACAACCCCTCTGGGGAACCTGTGCCAGTGCTTAGTCACTCTCACAGTGAAAAGGTGTGTTCAGATAGAACCTCCTAGCCCAAGCCTTTCCTTCTCCGGGCTACGGAGTCCCAGTCTAGCCTAAACAGTTGCAGATGTACATAGTAAGGATACCAGATAAAGTTCCTGTATTACCAAATGTATCATATGGTGTCATTCTTTGATAAACTAAAAACGATATTTTCTACCAAAAGGACTGGAAGCCTTGGATTTTGAAGCTGTACGTTGGAAATGGCTCAACTCCATCCCAAGCAACATGACCACCCTGTCATGACTGAATCTTGTGAAGGTTTTTCAATATAATGATACCGCTCAGCTTCTCAAATCAAACTCTGTGATTACTCTTGTCATTTGCTGGACAAGCCTTGGTTCACCAGTCCTTGCTGGTAGTCTAAATCCTGCATCCAGTGTTACTAAGCACTCATGAAGTCAAGTACAAGAGCAGTATGCCACTGACTCACAGTGAAGCCAACTGCACTATCAAGTGGTATGCAAAACTGTGTTAATTTGCTGGGATAGCTGATCTTACAGCTGTGCTACTGTTTTACATTAACTTCTTTGTAGAGTAAAAATAAAATCTCATGTATTGTAGGAATTTGAAAAATACTGTACATAATAAATATTGAGGCAACATCATTACTTTAACAGAATGAATTCTGTTGTCTGAGAAGGAAAACCAATCATATATTACAATTTACACTGATTTGCACAGCGTTACCGTTTAGACTCCTATGGTGAAATTCCTGCTATTGTAAGAGTGCTGCCCTTCACTGGTATTTCCAGCAAATTTGAGTCTTCTGTGGGAGGTTCTCTATGGAAATACCACCAGGGTTTTTTTTGACATTATGTGAGCAAGGAAGTGTGATTTATGAAGGCCTATTTTCATAGTTGCATTCAGCATCTGAAGGGGGGCTACAAGGATGCTGGGGATGGACTATTTATTAGGGACTGTAGTGATAGGACAAGGGGTAACGGGTTCAAACTTAAACAGGGGAAGTTTAGATTGGATATAAGGAAGAAATTCTTTACTGTGAGGGTGGTGAGGCACTGGAATGGGTTGCCCAGGGAGGCTGTGAATGTTCCATCCTTGGCGGTGTTCAAGGCCAGGTTGGACAGAGCCTTGGGTGGCATGGTTTAGTGTGAGGCGCCCCTGCCCATGGCAGGGGGTTGGAACTAGATGATCTTAAGGTCCTTCCAACCCTAACTATTCTATGATTCTATGATTCTATAACAGCTACCAAAAAAAAAAAAAAAAGCCTATATTGATTTGAGGGTTAGTAGTAGTCAAGTGTGGAAATGAAGCTAATAGCTGGTATGAACCCAGGGATGCATATAGTGGAACGACTTAACACTGCTTACACAACAAACTAGCGGTAAACTCCAGAATCAGTTTTTAGTTTACTGCTTCCTGGCCAGTGAGCCATGTGACTTCATCAGTATATTGAAAGATATTTTAAATTGATTTCATGTTGTTGACAGAACATGTTTGTGTGCTGTTTAGCTGCACAGGCATTTCTGCAGTTCCTTTCAGCATTCATGGAGCACCTGTACAGGAAACATTCTAGATTCCAAACAATGTCATAGTGGCTGAGTGGGAGTTCTTTACCCTGGAAAATAAAAATGCTACTTCCACAGGAAATTCCCAATCATCCATTCCCATGGTTGCCTTACTGCACTTACTGCTATACAGCCTTTATGGATGGTCATAAATGGTTGCTGTTCCAAACGTAACTTTTATTCAGATTACTGATTTTTCAGCACTCATAAATCAGTGTGCTGTCACTGGCAGGCACATTTATATCCTGCAGCTAGTAAGCTTTTGTCTCAGAGTGGCATAATACTGCTGCTGATGTTCAACACTTCTGTTAGCCATAGAATAATTCTAAACTTATCTAATAATCAAGATTAATATTGAGACAGCACTTGGCTCTGTTTCAGGTTGCACTGCTTCTTGGAAGAACAAAAGTGCTTTAAAATCAGCATAGTCAGAAAGTTCTGCATTTACTTCATAAGAAGTTATTCATGTCATACCAGGCTGACTATAAGAACAACAGTGTAGCCAGCAGGTTGAAGGAAGTGATTCTTCCATGTGTCTGTCACTTCAGAGACTGCTGCTAGAGCACTGCACTCAGTTTTGAGCTCCCCAGTACCAGAGAGACATTGACAAATTGGAATGAGTCCAGCAGAGAGCCAAGAGGAAGCTCAGAGGGCTGGATAACACGGTATATGAGGAGGGGCTGAGAGAAACAACTGGCTTTGTTCAACCTTTAGAAGAGCAGGTGGTGGTGGTGTTGCTCTCTGTAACTCCCTAAACGGCGAGGTGTAGAGAGATGGAGCAAGGACCTCCTTGTACAATGGGAGGATGAAGGACAACAGACACAAGTTACAACATGGAAAATACTGACACTACAAGGGGAAATAAACTCCATAGGAGCAGTGAAACACTGGAGCAGGTGTCCCGAAGTAGGAGACACTAAAATCTCACCTGTGTAGCTTTGCCGTATGTGCTTTGAGCAGGATTTTTGATCTAGCAGTGCTCCAGAGGTCCCTTCCACCTATACAATTATTTTTGGTTATATGTTACTGTAAGAGTTCTTGTACTTCCTTCCAGACCTCTGGCATATGGACCAGGCAAAAGGGATTTTAAAGCTACAGATAAAAACATGCATATTAGAGGAATCCTGATTGATTTACTTGGCTGGATACACAATTGGTTATTATCTGGTCCCACGATGCACAGAAAAGAGACATGGCCTCGAAGTCTAGATTTACACAGCCAAAGCATTTCTAAAGCACTTGTATTATTAGTTGTACATGTAGGGGAAAACAAAAAGAAAAGAAAAGAAAAAGAAAGAAACTTTCTTTCTCATAGTCTCAAAGGGCTGCAATTAACTTACCCCAAAATTGGGGACTGTTATTGTGTTAACCAGTTTCTGCCTGAAGTGTAAGGAGTATTGCCTTGGCTGTCCTTCATCCATTAAAAATAGCAATATTTGTGTGTTGGAATGCAATTTTTTTTGGTTTTTAATCCAAACCTTTACACTTAACAGCATAGGCCTTTTCCCTTAACGGAAGGGTACGAGAATCAATACGTAAGAGATCCCTGTCATGTTACTTCATGCCTGAGTGGTAGTCTCTTGGATCATACCACAAAGATCAGGTGAAAATCTATATACTTCTGAAAAATAAACACAGCAGTCTCATAAGTGTGCAGTCAGTGCAGAAAACTAGAAAAGTAGAAAAGCTTAAGGTCAAAAGATACTAGTTTTGTGCACCAGAGGCTTATGGAGGAACATCAGCCAAGAGGAAAACTGTGATTATCAATAGGCTTAGATCCTTCTACCCCCAGTGTAATCTAGTTTTGTAGCGTCACATATGAACATACTGAGAAAAAAATCTGAATAAACTGTGGAGTTTAGTTGGTATAATTTGGCTGTAAGATTTAGGTGTTTAGGTTAAACTCATGTAGAAGTAAGCATAATATTGAATCTTTCAACTTTCTATTGTATAAAATTAGATCAGTATTTACAGCTAAAATCTTCATTTTTGGAAAAAAATTGAGAAGTTTAAAAATTATATATCAGGATGGTTGAGTTATGGAAACAAAATCCTGGAAGACAGAGGAGCTAAATGAAAAAGTTTGTATTTTAAAAAGAAGTTATACATCCTTGTTCCATCAGTCTTGACTGAAAGAAATCTGTCCTGCTACAGTTGTCATTTCATAGCTCACTCAGGGCAGATGGCATGAATATACCGATAAAGTCACATATGTTATTATGATAGGTAGAAGTAAAAGGGAAGTTTAAAAACAAAGTGACTCGGAGCAGATTTTCATGTTTTATTTAAAGTAGAATCATAGAATTGTTAGGGTTGGAAAGGACTTTGAGATCATCTAGTTCCAACCCCCCTGCCATGGGCAGTGACACCTCACACTAAACCATGCCACCCAAGGCCTCATCCAACCTGGCCTTGAACACCGCCAAGGATGGAGAATTCACAACCTCCCTGGGCAACCCATTCCAGTGCCTCACCACCCTCTCAGTAAAGAATTTCTCCCTTATATCCAATCTAAACTTCCCCTGTTTCAGTTTGAACTCGTTACCCCTTGTCTTGTCACTACAGTCCCTGATGAATAGTCCCTCCCCAGCATCCTTGTAGGCCCCCTTCAGATACTAGAAGGCTGCTATGAGGTCTCCATGCAGCCTTCTCTTCTCTAGGCTGAACAGCCCCAACTTTCTCAGCCTGTCTCCATACGGGAGGTGCTCCAGTCCCCTGATCATCCTCGTGGCCCTCCTCTGGACTTGTTCCAACAGTCCCATGTCCTTTTTATGTTGAGGACACCAGAACTGCACACAATACTCCAAGTGAGGTCTCCCGAGAGCAGAGTAGAGGGGCAGGATCACCTCCTTCGACCTGCTGGTCACACTCCTCTTGATGCAGCCCAGGATACGGTTGGCTTTCTGGGCTGCGAGCGCACACTGAAGCCGGCTCATGTTCATTTTCTCATCGACCAACAACCCCAAGTCCTTCTCTGCAGGGCTGCTCTGAATCTCTTCTCTGCCCAACCTATAGCTGTGCCTGGGATTGCTCCGACCCAGGTGTAGGACCTTGCACTTGGCATGGTTAAACTTCATAAGGTTGGCATCAGCCCCACAAGCGTGTCAAGGTCCCTCTGGATGGCATCCCTTCCCTCTGGTGTATCAACTGAACCACACAGCTTGGTGTCATCGGCAAACTTGCTGAGGGCGCACTCAATCCCACTGTGCATGTCACCAACAAAGATGTTGAACAAGACTGGTCCCAACACCGATCCCTGAGGGACACCACTCGTTACCGGTCTCCAGCCGGACATCGAGCCATTGACCACAACTCTTTGCGTGCAGCCATCCAGCCAGTTCTTTATCCACCGAGTGGTCCACCCATCAAATTGATGTCTCTCCAATTTAGAGACAAGGATGTCATGTGGGACAGTGTCAAAGGCTTTGCACAAGTCCAGGTAGATGACGTCAACTACTCTGCCCCTGTCCATCAGTTCCGTAGCCCCATCATAGAAGGCCACCAAATTCGTCAGGCAGGATTTCCCCTTAGTGAATCTATGCTGGCTGTCACAAACCACCTCCTTGTTTTTCATGTGCCTTAGCATGTCTTCCAGAAGAATCTGCTCCAAGATTTTGCCAGGCACAGAGGTGAGACTGACTGGTCTGTAATTCCCTGGGTCATCCATTTTCCCCTTCTTGAAAATGGGGGTTATATTTCCCATTTTCCAGTTGTCGGGAACTTCACCTGACTGCCATGATCTTTCAAATATGATGGGCAGTGGCTTAGCAACTTCATTCGCCAGCTCCTTCAGGACCCGCGGATGGATGTTGTCAGGTCCCATGGACTTGTGTACGTTTAGGTTTTTAAGATGGTCTCGAACCAGATCCATTTTCCCAGCCTGCCTTTGGAGAGGCCGGAAGGAGGAGACTTGGCGGGGCTTTTAAACGGGGGACTTGGCTCTAGTATTTAAGGCTAAGAGCTTCCAGGGAGCACGGCGACCCGGAGCACGGCGAACAGGGTCGATTATAGAAGAGGCAGTTTGCGCGGCAGTTCGCGCAGGCAGGGCAAGCAGGGCTTTGGAAGTAATGGTTCTTATGCGATCAAAACCTGTAGTGAGCAAGAGTGTAAGTAACTTAATGGAACCCTCCAAAAAGGATGTGTCTGTACAGACCCCTTCCTGTGCAGAGTGTTTGAGCTTATCAGTAGTACCAGGGGCAGAGGACATTTGCCTAAGGTGCGAACAGGTTAGTAATCTTTTATTATTGGTGACTGAGCTGAAGGAAGAAGTTGAAAGACTAAGGAGTATTAGGGAAAGTGAAAAGGAAATAGATTGGTGGAGTTCTACCCTTGAACCTTTGAGGGAGGCCCACCAGGAGTCAGAAGACTCCCATGCCTCCAACTGCCAAGAAGTAGAAGGGCACCTGGTTGACGAAGGGGATTGGAAATGGGTCTCTGTTCGGAGGGGTAATAATAACATTTTCTCCCGACCCCCATTACCAACTCAGATACCATTTCAGAACAGATATGAGACCCTGGATCAGGAGGATCTAGAGAGCCAACTAGATGATTAAGGAAACAATAATTTACCCAGTGAGCATCTCAATCATGCTTTACCTGTAGGACGAATTACCACTTCTAACATCAAAAAGAAAAGAAGGGTAGTTGTAGTGGGGGACTCACTTCTAAGGGGAACAGAGGGACCCGTATGCCGACAGGACCCACTCTACAGGGAGGTCTGCTGCCTCCCTGGGACCTGGATACGGGAGATCACCGAGAGACTTTCTGGGTTGATTAGGCCCTCTGATTATTATCCACTGCTGATACTCCAGGCTGGCAGTGACGAGATTGAAAGGAGGAGTGTTAAAGCAATTAAAAGGGACTTTAGGGTACTGAGTCAGGTGGTTGATAGGACAGGAGCCCAAGTGATCTTTTCCTCGATCCCTTTGGTGGCAGAAAAATTTAATGAAAGGAACAGGAGAGCCCACATTATTAACAAGTGGCTCAAGGGTTGGTGTCGTCGGCAGAACATTGGGTTCTTTGACCATGGGACAACCTTTACAGCACCTGGCCTACTGGACACGGATGGGTTGCATCTCTCTGTTAAGGGTAGAAGAATCTTTGCTCATGAATTGGCAGAACTCATTGAAAGGGCTTTAAACTAGGTTTGAAGGGGGAAGGGGATGCAGCTGGGCTGACTGGAAGCAAGTCCAAGGGTAATCAGCCTGGGTTGGTGGTGAAATCGGTGGATCAGCTGAGGTGCATGTATACTAATGCATGTAGTATGAGGAATAAACAAGAAGAGCTGGAAGCCATGGTGCAACAATATAGCTATGATGTAGTCGCCATCGCAGAAACGTGTTGGGACGAGTCAAATAGCTGGAACATCGTATTGGATGGCTACAAGCTCTTCAGAAGAGACAGAAAAGGGAGAAGGGGTGGAGGGGTGGCCCTTTATATTAGGGAGGTCTTAGATGTTATAGGTATTGAAATTAATGATGATGAAGTTGAATGTTTATGGGTAAGAATCAAGGGGAAGGCCGGTAAGGCTGATATCCTATTGGGGGTCTGTTATCCTCCACCCAACCAGAAAGAAGAAGTGGACAACTTGTTTTATAAGTGTCGTGGTTTAAGCCCAAGCTGTAAATCAGAACCACGCAGTCTACTGCCCCCCCCCCCCCCCCCACCTTTCTTCCCTCCGCTTCTGGAGGGACGGGGAGGAGAATCAAAAGAATGCAGCTCCCACGGGTTGAGATAAGAACAGTTTAATAACTAAGGTATAACACAAATCACCACTGCCGCCACCAACAATAACAACGCCAAGAGAAATAACAAGGGAAGAGAATACGATACCGCCCGCCGGAAAAGACAGCCCGCCCGACCAGGGGACGTGCCCTTCCGGGTAGCTCCCAGTTCCATCCCCTGGCATGACGTGCTGTGGTATGGAACACCTCCTTGGCCAGTCTGGATCAGGTGTCCTGTCCCCGCTTCCTCCCGGCCCCTCCTCCTCCCTGGCAGAGCATGAGACTCACAAAATCCTTGGTCAGTCTAAACATCGGTGTTATCAGTTTTTTTTGTTCCCAAGCCAAAAGTCAAAAACACAGTACTGCAACAGCTACTAAGAAGGAGAAAAAAAACAAAAAACTGACTGCCACTGCTGAACCCAGGACAGTATCCACCCCTTGTTCCATACCATTCACGTCATGCTCAGATCCCACATTTTCCATATACCCTCACTCTCATCTCGGTGCACTGTTATCTTAGTGCACGGACCAATTCCTATAAAGCTACTGAGTCCATTCGGTTCATGATGTTGGGCTCCATCTCTTGGAACAGTCTTTCAGGGCAGAAGAAGCTGTATGCAGTGTTGGATCGTTGCCTGCTGATGCTGATCATTCCTTTACTGTAGAACTCATCCGGTTCTATCAAAGTTCATTCTCTGTTGGGATGATGGTCGGAGGGAAGTCAGAGCCAGTCGCTGGTGCCCTGCAGACTTCTAGTTGATGGACTATAGCAGGCAACAGCGTACAATTGAGTTCATTGTCTGTTTTCCCCTAAAATCAAATCCCCTTGAGGTACGCATCGGACTTCCCCATCTTCCCGCATTACCCACCAAGTATATCCAGGTCCCTGAGCAAAAGCAATCCCACGAGTGGGTTTGCCTTTACCTGAAGCAGGAATAACCCAGACTGTCTTCCCCAGCAAATTCTTCATGTGCACCACAGGAACTTTGTCCCCCTCTACAATATGTAAAAGTTCTGACTGTGCTGGGCCAGCCCTGTTGGCAGATCCTCTGGTGTTGACCAACCAGGTGGCCTTTGGTAAGTGTGTATCCCAATGCTTGAAAGTTCCCCCACCCATTGCTCTCAGTGTAGTTTTTAACAGCCCATTATACCGTTCGATTTTCCCAGAGGCTGGTGCATGGTAGGGGATGTGATATACCCACTCAATGCCATGCTCTTTGGCCCAAGTGTCTATAAGGTTATTCCGGAAATGAGTCCCATTGTCTGATTCAATTCTTTCTGGGGTGCCATGTCGCCACAAAATCTGGTTCTCAAGGCCCAGGATAGTGTTCCGGGCAGTGGCGTGGGGCACAGCGTATGTTTCCAGCCATCCGGTGGTTGCTTCCACCATGGTAAGCACATGGCGCTTGCCTTGGCGGGTTGGTGGGAGTGTGATATAATCAATTTGCCAGGCCTCCCCATATTTATACTTCAGCCATCGTCCTCCATACCAAAGAGGCTTTAACCGTTTGGCTTGTTTAATTGCAGCACATGTTTCACACTCGTGAATAACCCGGGCAATAGTGTCCATTGTTAAGTCCACCCCTCGATCACGGGCCCATCTGTATGTTGCATCTCTGCCCTGATGACCTGAAGTGTCATGGGCCCACCGGGCCAAAAATAATTCACCTTTATGTTGCCAATCTAAGTCCATCTGAGCCACTTCAATCTTAGCAGCTTTGTCCACTTGTTGGTTGTTCTGGTGTTCCTCAGTGGCCCGACTCTTGGGTACATGGGCGTCTACATGACGTACCTTCACCACCAGGTTCTGCACCCGGGCAGCGATATCTTGCCACAGTGCAGCAGCCCAGATGGGTTTACCTCTGCGTTGCCAGTTGCTCTGCTTCCATTGCTGCAACCACCCCCACAGGGCATTTGCCACCATCCATGAGTCAGTATAGAGATAAAGTACTGGCCACTTTTCTCGTTCAGCAATGTCCAGGGCCAGCTGGATGGCTTTCACCTCGGCAAACTGACTCGATTCACCCTCTCCTTCAGCAGTTTCTGCAACTTGTCGTTGAGGATTCCATACAGCTGCCTTCCATCTCCGATGTTTTCCCACAATACGGCAGGACCCATCAGTAAACAAGGCATACTGCCTTTCACTTTCTGATAGTTTATTATATGGTGGGGCCTCTTCAGCACGCATCACCTCCTCCTCTGGTGACATTCCAAAATCTTTGCCCTCTGGCCAGTCCATGATGACTTCTAGAATGCCTGGACGACTGGGATTTCCTATTCGAGCTCGTTGTGTAATTAGTGCAGCCCATTTACTCCATGTCGCATCGGTTGCATGATGTGTAGAGGAGACCCTGCCTTTGAACATCCAGCCCAGAACGGGCAACCTGGGTGCCAGGAGGAGCTGTGCTTCAGTGCCAATCACCTCCGAAGCAGCTCGAACCCCTTCATAGGCTGCCAGTATCTCTTTCTCAGTTGGGGTATAGCTGGCCTCAGATCCTTTGTATCCCCGACTCCAAAAGCCGAGGGGTCGACCTCGAGTCTCCCCTGGAGCTTTCTGCCAGAGGCTCCAGGTAGGACCATTCTCCCCAGCTGCGGTGTACAGTACATTTTTTACATCTGGCCCATTCCGGACTGGTCCAAGGGCTACTGCATGAACTATCTCACGTTTAATTTGCTCAAAGGCTTGTTGTTGCTCAGGGCCCCATTTAAAATCGTTCTTCTTCCGGGTTACATGATAGAGAGGGCTTACAATCGAACTGTAATTCGGGATGTGCATTCTCCAGAACCCCACAGCACCCAAGAAAGCTTGTGTTTCTTTCTTATTAGTTGGTGGAGACATTGCTATTATTTTGTTGATCACATCTGTAGGGATCTGGCGACGTCCATCTTGCCATTTTATTCCCAAAAATTGAATCTCCTGTGCAGGTCCCTTGACCTTACTCCGTTTTATGGCAAAACCAGCTTTCAGCAGGATTTGGATTATTTTCCTCCCTTTCTCAAAGACTTCTTCCGCTGTATCACCCCACACAATAATGTCATCAATGTACTGCAGGTGTTCTGGAGCTTGCCCCTGTTCCAGTGCATTCTGGATCAGTCCATGGCAGATGGTAGGGCTGTGTTTCCACCCCTGGGGCAGTCGGTTCCAAGTGTACTGGACGCCCCTCCAAGTAAAAGCAAACTGTGGCCTGCATTCTGCTGCCAAAGGAATTGAGAAGAATGCATTGGCAATATCAATCGTGGCATACCACTTGGCTGCCTTTGACTCCAGTTCATACTGAAGTTCTAGCATGTCCGGTACAGCAGCACTCAATGGTGGTGTGACTTCATTCAGGCCACGATAGTCTACTGTTAGTCTCCACTCTCCATTAGACTTTCGCACTGGCCATATGGGGCTATTAAAGGGTGAGCGGGTCCTGCTGATCACTCCCTGACTCTCCAGACTACGGATCAGTTTATGGATGGGAATCAGGGAGTCTCGGTTGGTGCGATACTGCCGCCGGTGCACTGTTGTGGTTGCGATTGGCACTTGTTGTTCTTCGACCTTCAGCAACCCCACAACAGAGGGATCCTCTGAGAGACCAGGCAAGGTGGACAGCTGTTCATTTTCCTCAGTCTCCAAAGCAGCAATACCAAAAGCCCATCGGTACCCTTTTGGGTCTTTGAAGTACCCTCTCCTGAGGTAATCTATGCCGAGGATGCATGGAGCCTCTGGACCGGTCACAATGGGGTGCTTTTGCCATTTCCTTCCAGTCAGGCTGATCTCAGCCTCCAGTACAGTCAACTCTTGGGATCCTCCTGTCACTCCAGAGATATAGATGGGTTCCACCCCTTGACAGCTTGACGGCATCAGGGTACACTGTGCACCGGTATCTACGAGAGCTTTATACTTCTGCGGGACTGATGTGCCAGGCCATCTGACCCACACAGTCCAGTAAATCCGATTATCCCCTACCTCCACCTGGCTGGAGGCAGGGTCCCTCTAACAGTCATCACAACGTTGGACACCTAAGTCATGTTGAAAGGGATTATTCTTCGTTATCACAGGAGCTGGAGTAAAATCAGCTCTTCCGCTCCATCTGGGAACCTGCTCACCAGAGACTGAAGCCGCAGCTCTCATGGGATGATTAGTCTTGACCCTTGTTCCTATTTTCAATTCATGCACCCGTTCCTCCAAAGCTGAAGTAGGTTTTCCATCCCACTTCGTCATGTCTTCTCCATGATCCCGCAGGTAAAACCATAGGGTGGCCCGTGGTGTTTGCCTTCTATATCTTCTGTCTTGAACAATAGGACGTCTTTTGTTAACAACTGAGACGTATGTTGGTACACGTGAGGAGCTGGATAAATCAGATAGATCGTCCCTCAATTGTTTGACATCCTGGGACAGTTTTTCCACAGCTGAGATGATGGAAGGGGTGAGATTGTCTTCGAACTCTCGGAGTTTGTGAATCATTTCATCCACTGTTGGTGTTACTATGTCACCCCAGGTTACCGTTGCCAATGAATGGGCATATGATGACGGTGCATTCCGTGTAAGTTTTCGCCACATGGGTCGTGTACATTCGACTTCATCTGGGTCTATGGGTATATCTCCGTTATTCGGTTTGGTGTGATAGATCATCTCTACGATGGCTGATTCCCTCAGAGACTGGATGCCTTTGTCTAAAGTAGTCCACTTGGCCGAACGACTCGTAACATCATCCTTGTATGGAAACCTTTCTTTCACAGCTGCCAAGAGCCGCCTCCAAAGACTGAGGGACTTTTTCTCTCTTGCAATTGCTTTGTCAATTCCCCCTTCTCTAGCAAGTGATCCCAGCTGCTTGGCTTCCGTACCTCCTAGTTTGTGACCATCGGCCCCATTGTCCCAGCATCGGAGCAACCAGGTGATGATGTGGTCCCCTGGTTGACGGGTAAAATCTTTTCGCATATTCCGTAGCTCGGTTGAGGTCCGAGGTCGAGAAGTCACCTCTTCTTCTTCTTCTTCATCATGGGATGATGACTCCTGATCAGGTGGTGGCCTGGGTGGTGAATACATTGTTTCTTCATCTTGCTTCACCCTTCTTGCCTCTTTTCTGCTTTTTCTCTTGCTTATGGGGGCAATCGATATTGGTACGAATTGGTCCTCTGGTTTAGCTGCAGTCATTATCACTGTGCTTTGAGTAGCAACAGTACTTGTCGCGGGGGGTGGTGTAGCTGCTGTGGTTGGGGCTGGGGTAGCTTCGCTATCTGTTGCAGTTGAAGTTTGAGTAGTGGCTGTACTTGTCGCTGGGAGTGGTGTAGCTGCTGTGGTTGGAGCTGGGGTAGCTTCGCTGTCTGTTGCAGTTGAAGTTTGAGTAGTGGCTGTACTTGTCGCTGGGGTAGCTGCACTGTCTGTTGCAGTCGAAGTTTGAGTAGTGGCTGTACTTGTCGCTAGGGGTGGTGTAGCTGCTGTGCTCGGAGCTGGAGTAGCTGCGCTGTCTGTTGCTTCGCCCTCAGATCCAAGGACATTTCCTTCCTTTTGAAGGTGCTGGATAGTGTTGAACAAGGCCCGGTAAGCATAGGCCAAGCCCCAGCACGTTGACATGATTTGTCCCTCTCTGGTATGACCAGGATGACAGCACACCTCATTTAAGTGTTTTACTAATTCTTCTGGATTTTGCACTTGTTCGGTGGTGAAGTTCCAAAACACTGGAGGGGCCCACTGACCTAGATACTTGCCCATACTATCCCACACACCCTGCCACTCATGGCTGTCCAGCCTCGGGGAAAATCTCTCGGTCCCCCTATTTTGTCGTCTAACCCCAGACAAGGCCCAAACCCGACTCTGCTTAACTCTTGAGATCAGACGTAATGGTTGTGGACAAAACACACTCTGTATGCGTGCCAACATGGTGACCCCCATCACAATCAGCAAACAGGTCTCAACAATATTAAAAGGCCACTCAAAAACTTCAAAACTCTCAAACGATGCTGTAAACGGTCTGGAAGGGGCACTGGGAGGGTAAAAGAATGTCTCCTTCATAGGTTGACCACCCAGGAAGGAGAAAAAAGATGTATAGTTGCTAAGCATTTGTATTATATACCTCCCAAAGTATAAAGGTGGTGACCACACTGGGAACATAAGCCAGATCAGTTTCATGATCAATTTTTCTATTGTATTACAAGTCATTACCATAAAATATAATGAGACAATAACCTTAGCCCAAGCCCCACACTTGAAAAACACTAACACAGCAAATACCGGCTCTAAGTAACCTACGGCATATTGAGACTGTGAGATCAAAAACAACAACTTTGAGAGCCAATAAATCAGCATTGTGACAAGTGACTATCAATCCAAAACACTGAATGCTTATCACAAATACGATTAGACACACTCCGGTCAGATCTGTCGTTATCTCAACCCTTCGTGCCCCACGTTGGGCGCCAAAAGAACTGTCGTGGTTTAAGCCCAAGCTGTAAATCAGAACCACGCAGTCTACTGCCCTCCCCCCCCCCCCACCTTTCTTCCCTCCGCTTCTGGAGGGACGGGGAGGAGAATCAAAAGAATGCAGCTCCCACGGGTTGAGATAAGAACAGTTTAATAACTAAGGTATAACACAAATCACCACTGCCGCCACCAACAATAACAACGCCAAGAGAAATAACAAGGGAAGAGAATACGATACCGCCCGCCGGAAAAGACAGCCCGCCCGACCAGGGGACGTGCCCTTCCGGGTAGCTCCCAGTTCCATCCCCTGGCATGACGTGCTGTGGTATGGAACACCTCCTTGGCCAGTCTGGATCAGGTGTCCTGTCCCCGCTTCCTCCCGGCCCCTCCTCCTCCCTGGCAGAGCATGAGACTCACAAAATCCTTGGTCAGTCTAAACATCGGTGTTATCAGTTTTTTTTTGTTCCCAAGCCAAAAGTCAAAAACACAGTACTACAACAGCTACTAAGAAGGAAAAAAAAAACAAAAAACTGACTGCCACTGCTGAACCCAGGACAATAAGCAACTGAAGAATGTTTCTGGATCTTCAGCCCTTGTTCTTGTAGGCGACTTCAACCTACCAGATATATGTTGGGAATTTCATACAGCTCAAAAAAGGCAGTCCAGAAAGTTTTTAGAGTGTGTAAAGGATAACTTTTTGTCACAGCTGGTGAGCGAGATTACCAGGGGAGGGTCTATGTTAGACCTGTTGTTCACTAATAGAGATGGATTGGTGGGTGAGGTGAAGGTTGGAGGTTGCCTGGGGCACAGTGATCATGAAATTGTAGAATTCTCAATACTCAGGGAAATCAGGAGGAACATCAATAAGACCTATACCTTGGACTTCCGGAGGGCAGATTTTGGCCTGTTTAAGAGACTCATTCGGAGAGTTCCTTGGGAAACTGCCCTTGAAAATAAAGGAGTTCAGGAAAGATGGGTGTGCCTCAAAACAGAGATCTTGAGGGCACAGGAAAAGTCTGTTCCTGTGTGCCGAAAGATGAGCCGACGAGGCAAGCATCCAGCCTGGATGGGTACTGAGGTTATGAAGGAACTTAGAAATAAAAAGAAGGTGTATCATCTTTGGAAGGAGGGTAGGGTTTCTCAGGGAGTGTTTAAGGAGGCTGCTGGGGCATGTAGAAAGAAAATTAGGGAGGCCAAAGCTCAGTTTGAACTTAAATTGGCAACTTCCGTAAAGAATAATAAAAAAAGTTTTTATAAATATATCAATGGTAAAAGGAAGGGTAAGACTGATCTTTGCTACTTATTGGATGAGGCAGGAAACTTAGTAACTAAAGATGAGGAGAAAGCAGAAGTGTTTAATGCCTTTTTTGCCTCAGTTTTCAGTAGGAAGACACCTTGCCCTCACGATAACTGTACTTTGGGGTTGGTAGGTGGTGTTAGGGAGCAGAATGGTCCTCTTGTTATTCAAGAAGAGGAAGTTAAAGAATTGTTGAGGCACCTGAACATTTATAAATCAATGGGACCAGATGGGATCCATCCCAGGGTGATGAGGGAGATGGCGGATGAGCTTGCAAAGCCGCTCTCCATCATTTACCAACAGTCGTGGCTCACTGGTGAGGTTCCAGATGATTGGAAGTTGGCCAATGTGATGCCCATTTATAAAAAGGGTAGGAGGGAGGATCCTGGTAATTACAGGCCAGTTAGTCTGACCTCAGTGCCGGGAAAGTTAATGGAAAAGTTCATACTGAGTGCTATTAAGCAGCACTTAAGAAATCGCCAGGGTATTAGACCCAGCCAGCATGGGTTTATGAAGGGCAGGTCATGCTTGACCAACCTGATTTCCTTTTATGATCAGGTGACCCGCCTGGTGGATGTGGGGAGGGCTGTGGATGTTGTCTATTTGGATTTCAGCAAGGCTTTTGATACTGTCCCCCATAACATACTCCTGGGAAAGCTAGCAGCTCACGGCTTGGACAGGAGCACTCTTTGCTGGGTCAGTAACCGGCTGGATGGCCGGACCCAGAGGGTGATGGTGAATGGTGTTGCATCCAGCTGGCAACCAGTCACCAGTGGTGTCCCTCAGGGGTCTGTGCTGGGACCGGTGTTGTTCAATATTTTTATTGATGACATGGATGAGGGTATTGAGTCTTTCATCAGTAAGTTTGCAGATGACACTAAGTTGGGAGCTTGTGTCGATCTTCTGGAAGGAAGGAAGGCTCTGCAGAGAGACCTGGATAGGTTGGATAGATGGGCAGAATCCAATGAGATGAAATTTAATAAGTCTAAGTGCCGAGTCCTACATTTTGGTCATAAAAACCCCTTGCAATGTTATAAGTTGGGGACAGTGTGGCTGGATAGTGTCCAGGTAGAAAGGGATCTGGGGGTATTGGTGGATGGCCAGCTGAATATGAGCCAGCAGTGTGCCCTGGTGGCCAAGAAGGCCAATGGCATCCTAGCCTGCATTAGGAATGGTGTGGCCAGCAGAAACAGGGAGGTTATTCTTCCCCTGTACTCAGTACTGGTGAGGCCGCACCTTGAGTACTGTGTCCAGTTCTGGGCTCCTCAGTTTAAGAAGGACGTGGAAATGATTGAGCGTGTCCAAAGGAGGGCAACGAGGCTGGTGAGGGGCTTGGACCACAAGCCCTACGAGGAGCGATTGAGAGAGTTGGAGTTGTTTAGCCTGGAGAAAAGGAGACTCAGAGGTGACCTTATCACTCTCTACAACTTCCTGAAAGGAGGTTGTAGACAGGTGGGGGTTGGTCTCTTTCACCAGGCAGCAACTGACAGAACGAGAGGACACAGTCTCAAACTGCGCCAAGGAAGGTACAGGTTGGATATTAGGAAGAAATTTTTCACAGAAAGAATAATAAAATATTGGAACGGTCTGCCCAGGGTGGTGGTGGAGTCACCATCCCTGGATGTGTTTAAAAAGAGATTGGATGTGGCACTTGGTGACATGGTTTAGTCGAGGTGTAGGGCATGGGTTGGACTCAATGATCTTGAAGGTCCCTTCCAACCTGGTAATTCTGATTCTGATTCTGATTCTCTCCTACAGTGGTTCAAGGGTCCTCATTCTCACAGTCCCTGCGTTCGCCTTCCAAGACTTGGGTGGTGCGGTCAGAGCCTTTGCCAGTGAAGACCGAGGCAAAGAAGTCATTAAGAACCTCAGCCTTCTCCAAATCCTGGGTAGCCAATTCTCCCAATAGCTTCTTGCAACGTTTGATATTATTGTGGTTGAAGAACTAACTACATCTATGAAGGAATATGTGTGGTGGTGTTTAGTTGATAGATTTTTTGGTAGTGATTTTCTGTTTTGTTTTTTATGTTTTCTTTCCTTCTCCTACCTTCCCAGACAAGTGTATTAGGAAGATGCTGTAAAATAGCAACATTTCTGGCTTCGAATAAGTACTGCAACTCCACGATAGTATGTTTGTTCTTTGCCATGTATGTAGCTAAAATAAATGGGTGATAGTTCAAGTAGGGCTAGACTGCTAGTCCGTATTTCATTTGAGTCTTTAATGATCAGTGAAACTGATGGAATTACGGTGATTTATGTCAGCTGATGATCTAACCTTGTGTCATGTTGTTTCATGGTTAAAGCACATGGCTTGGACTGCAGAGCCTTGGCTTGTTCCCTGTTTGGACAAATGAACAGAGAACATACAAATCATAGTTTGTATATTAAATACCTTGCTATAAAATAGTAACTTGCCACTGTGGTAAATTTAGCATTCAGATTTGTTTTTTTAAATCCTGCTCTTACGAATGGAACAGTTTCAGCTCTTTATATAAAAACCTTCTAGCAAATGAGTACTGTACCCCTCTGCTGTGCTTGGTCATGCTTTCTGGTCATGTCCAGTCTTACTCTGCTTTTCAGGCAAAAATCCCTAATAGAAAAAGATTTTTAAAGGATTCATTTTGGCAGAAGCTTCATCTTCTGACTGTAACAATCCTACCTATGGAAGAACATATTTACATTTGTCTGTAGTAGTTATCATTCTTTCAGCTCCTTAATAAAGAAAATGCATCAACCATAATAAAACCCAAGTTATTTTTTCAGTTTAGTTTAAAGTTTATCTTTTTTTGACAGGTCTTGCTAGAAACCCTAATTCAGAGCTGTTTCAAAATATTACTCTCTCTGTTCTTGTACTTTCTGAAGGGTTAGAAATACAAAATATCTGCTTTGGGTATCATCAACATTAAATCTCTGGAGTATAATGGAAGTTTGTTCTGTACTTTCAACTTTAACCATTGAACTCAGTATCTCAGCTGTTTTTTATTATCTATGCAAGTTGTTGCATGGTAAAAGAAACTAAGAGAAAAAGGAAACTTAGCTGTCATGTACCTTATATCACATCATAACTTGAACAGTCTGCATTTACTCTTGCTTTGACAAAGAGCTACAGTGCAAGTATTGGTTACTTAAACTGAAAACCTTAAGACCAGTCAAATGCTGTTTGTTTTGTGCTGGTATTACCAGTGTGGCTTGTGTTCTGCTTATATCTGTATAGTTTGCTTCTGGACATCTGCTTTATGTTACCTCTCCTTGCCTGCTCCTCACCCTCTCGCTCAAACACACATTTACAAGCATAAAAAATAATTTCTGACAAAGTACAAATTTAGGGTGGACTTTTTTTTTGTCTTGGGCTTTCAACTGATGGATGTTTGAGGCTCCTCTATCACTTCATCCAGCGATTAAAGCAAGATAGAAAATTTCTGAACCTCATCGGTAGCCTTGCTTTATTTAAGACTAATTTAAGATTTTCCGCAAATACTGACAGTACATTACACTACATGTGCAGTTACTAGAGGGATTACTATCAGTTTTACACTTCGAAAAAAAAGATGAAAAAGATGAAAGTAAGAGTAAGAATATTAAGTAAGAATATTAAAATACTTAAGAAAACTTCAGCTTTTTGAACAGCAAACCAAAGATTTAGTTAAATGAAATATGGAATGAATTAGCCTCTGAATAACAGTAGTAAGTTTCTGTACTTCAAGGGACAAAATTTCCTTATTTGGATGTGGTAAGATTACCTCTTGTATCAAAGGTATTTCAAGCTGAGCGAAAGAGTGTTTTCAAGCGAGTCTATATGTCACACACTCACCAAGATATAAAAGGTAACTGTGAAAGCAAGGTACAGATGCATGTCTTACACGTTGTACCAGCTGATGAATCTGATTCTCTTTCCACCTTCTAAATACTGAAGAATGGTTGGGCATGTTTATATAATTGTTCAACCACTAGTGCTAGAAACTTATTGATGAGTTACTGTCCTCTGATTGACTATAAACAAACATGCTACTGACTTTGGGGAGCTCAGTGTACATTAGCTAACATTTCTCCTCAAAGCTGATAGGTGGGTTCTTATATTAGAAGATTGTTTGCTTGTTTTTTTACCATAAAGTAAAAAGAATGGAAAGTCTTTACACTTTCCTTCATAACAAGGTTTGGTTTACTATCTGTTATTCAAAAGCCGAAGTGGTTGAATTTTTCTTCTGCCACTGTTTCCAAATAAAGCTCTACTCTTCAATCTCTAGTTGCTCTGCTGAGCTCCCATGAGCAGATCAAAAAAGGTATTTTAATTTATCAGTTATGGTTTCTTTCCCATGGAGAATCCAGAGTGACATAAATCTGGCTAGCAACATGAGAGACCTTTCATACTCTGAAGTTAATTTGTTTTATTTCTCACTAAGATTTGGGAAGTATTTTTTTTTCAGATTATTTGACTAGATTGTATTCATCTTATTTCAGTTTGCATGGTTTATAATCAATTTTGTTTCAGCTTCCTATCAGCTTTTAAAAAGGTTGCTAAATATCCAGTGTGAAAAAGCTGCAATCAGATGTTCTCCTGAACTTGAGGTGGAGTAATTGTCCACAGCTGTCTATTCTGTCCTTCTGCTTAGGTCCTACATAAGATGAAGTTTTAGTTTAAATAGCTCCCTCAAGGTACACTAAGCTGGTGTTGAACTGCATGGAGACCATTTTTATTTTATCATGCTGGTTCCATGTAAGGACAGTTTCTTCCTGAGCTAATTAGGGTTTCCTGAGGAGATCTTGCAATGCATTTGGATCAATTCATGTTCTTTTAGTACTGATTTAAATTCAAAAGGTATGTGCTGGCTCATGCTAGATAGCCTTCTGAAGAAAAAACATTTGGAGTGGTCACTTGCCTTTACAAGATTTAGGTGGCTTCTTGCTGCAGGATTTCTTAAAGGTACAATTGATTATTATATGGAAAGTCAAATATACTCCTTTAAGTGAATTACAGATTACCCCTTAAGAGTTATAATCTATACGTATCCTTTTAGATTTATTTTTAGATACGTAAGATTTGGATTACACATTAGTTCTTTACATAGTAAAGTAAAACTGAATGTTAAGAATTTGTTTGCTGTGTCCCTTATGCAGGTGGGAATGAAATGGTTGAAAGCCTAGTAGATAGATATGCACCATTATTAGAGGCTTGTGGAAAAACTGTGTGGTGAAGTTCATTGTCTCCATAGTTGGAAAGTAATATTGTAGCAGTCTGGGGTAAGTAAGTCTGCAGCAATCTTTTGATTATATGAGCTCACTGAAAGCATCGTGTTGATGATCATATTACATTGCCTTCACAGACTTACAGGGCTTGGGGAAAATATCTCTGTGGTTAAAGTACCTATATCTTCCTTCAAAAATGCCATAAAGAAAGATCACAGAACCAATTATTGTCGTCCATTCTGTAGAAATAATGACTTCTTTTTAAAATTTCTCAGTGCAAAGCTGGTTTAGTGTAGAGCCGACAGCAGCGTGTGAAAAGTAAACTCCTTGATTTACTTATCCTCCAACACTTACTTTGTAAGAGTTTACATCTAGTCCTGCACATATTAACCTTAGCAATTGTTTAGTACAGTATTAGACACCTGTAAACAAACTGGTTTTATTCAGGTGAACTTTTTTAGTGTTGTTTGTTAATCGTGTTTCTTGCATGGGTCTCTTAAGAATACTTACGTGTTTGGTTTTGTTTTGTTTTTTAATTCTGGTAAATTCTGGTAGTGAAGATTGCTACAGGAAAATGGTTTTAGCTTTGACAGCCACTTCTGCATTCATGGACTGTTCAGGCAGGTTAGAGTGGGAGAAATTGCTGTGTTATCAGTATTACTTGGAGAAAAGGGACCCCCAGTACTGTTATCTACAAGGGGGCAGAAGTGGCTAGGTTGTGTCTGTTCCTGGTTTCCTTACTTCAGGACAACTAACCTTGGAGAAAGAAAAGTCTTCCATGTTGGTGAGCAGCCTGCAAAGTAAGCTATCCCATCTATGAATAACATATTGATATGTTCAGAAACGTATTTCAGCTTTCTCTGAAAAGATGATTTTAAATTACCAGCTGAACTGAAGAGTCCTTTACAGTTGCGTGATATAAGATAATATGCCCTTCAGAAAGTTTGATTTAATTCTTGTGTGATAACTGCAGCTGTCTTGCACAGATAGCCATCATTGAGTCACAACACAGAAGCACGTTCATGTGATTTTCCCATAGAGTACACAAGAATCATGGCAGTTTGTTGAAATTTAATTACTACCATCTGTCATGCATGAGTATTTTAATATCTGGAAACTTGTTGCAGGTCACCAGATAGTACCATGAACATATTAAGGGAATGGAGGATCTTGCATATGAGAAGAGGCTGAGAAAGCTGGGACTGTTCAGCCTGGAAGGGAGAAGGTTCATGGACAGTCTTACTGATGTTTCTAAATGCTTGATGGGAGGGAATGAAAAAGAGGAAGCCAGACTTTTCACAGTAGTGCCTGCTGCCAGGACAAGAGGCAATGTGCATACATTAAAAACCATGAAATTCTGTTTGAACACAAGAGAAGGCTTGTACCACACTGGTCAAACAACTGGCACAGGTTTCCCAGAGATAATATGGAGTCTCCATCTGTGGAGATACTAAAAACCTGTTGGACAACCTGCCCTGCTGCCCTTGGCAGCCTGCTGTAAGTGACCCTGTTTGAGCAGGGGTTTTGGATTAGATGATCTTCAGAGGTCCCATCTATCCTCAATTATGTATTCCTATGAATAGTACAAAATTTGCATGGTGCCATAGTTTTCCAACAGGACTCTTTTATATAGAGTTCAAACTTGGGCCTTAAGTACCTTTGGACTGAAATAGTTCTTGTTGCATTTAAAGTTCTTTCATTCCGTGTGAACAATCTGATTTTTGCAGTTTCTCCAAACATGTGGCTTTCCCCAAGGGGAGCAAGAATTGCTGTATCTCACATGTCAGCATAATCAGTATACTGTTTTTCATAACTTTTTTCTGTATTTAAGACAGGTAGTGCAATCTACTAGTCATGTTCCCTCATACACCCCAGTGTAAAATCTGCCCTTTTGTTGCTTAAAACATTTTGTTCAGTCTGAATGTCTTCATCTAGTGTGTATGCTCTACCCTTATTTTATTCTTTCCCCCTTCTCCCCTCAATTTTGGTGTAGTGAAAGCTACAACTGGAGCAATTCAGCTCTTTCCTTAAACAAGGGGAAAAGAGTAGTTTGCCCTTGTCTTTGGTACTTCAAGCAGATTGTCAGGAAAATTGGCTAAGCTTGTATGCACGTGTGTTTTCCATAGATCGCGTACTTAGAATTACTTCTCCTATCACTGCACATCTGCTGTGGGCTTTGCTGGATCCAGTGGCCTTAAGTGAGCTGCAAAAACCTCTCTTGTGCTGCCAGTTAATGCTTTTGCTGGCCCAAATAGCTATAGCTGCCAGCCTGAATTAAGGAGCAAGAAACAGCTGTGTGAGGGCAGCAGGAGTGTAAACTGGGACAAGGACCACTTCAGCTTTAAGTTCTCCTGGCAATGAGATGACAACTGTGAAGGGAAGGGATTCTTACTGTTAAAGGTGATGAGGAAGAAAAAGACAGTAAGCTGGTGCTCCTTGCTCTTTTATCCTTTATCTTGGTCTGTGAGTGTAGGTTGTAACAACTAATTGCACATGGCTGGAGAGAAGAGCAAAGGGGAATGTCCAAAATCAGAAACTGCAGAGGTCCTTTATTTCTACTCTCCTAAAAGAATGAGGGGGTGCTCACTTTAAATAGTTTGAGGTATCTGGCTATGACTGCCTGAGAAACGGCACCTTCAAGTGCTTAGGAGTCGGAAAGCAATAGCATGGTGTTCTACTCCAGTGGGTTTGGATCCTTTTGCTGGTTATCTCTGGAGAAAACTTCATGTTGGGGTTCAGTGTACCAACCATAGCACCAGCTTTTTTGGTGCCAGTGCAAGCAAGCAAGAAACACTTAACCTTCTCCATAGCAGGGCAGAAGCCACAGTGCTTTGGGACTTTGGTTCTGTGCCTCACTAGTGAAGCCTGCCCAAGAGGGTGGCTAATCATCAGACATGTTGTATATTTTAGACAGGTTTCTGAAGAAAACAAGCTTCAGTGATTAAACTGTGTTGGCTTTTCTGCCCTAGCCTGTTTTCAACCCATCAGACCATTTCAACCAGATCTGACAGGGGAGTAAGGTCCCTGAAAACACGAAATTCTGATTTTAGTGTGTCGTGGTTTAAGCCCAGGCCGTAAATCAGAACCACGAAGTCCACTTCCCCCCCCACCTTTCTTCCCTCCGCTTCTGGAGGGATGGGGAGGAGAATCGAAAGAATGCAACTCCCACAGGTTGAGATAAGAACAGTTTAATAACTAAGGTATAACACAAATCACTACTGCTACCACCAATAATAATAATGATAAAGGAAATAACAAGGAAGAGAATACAACTGCTCACCAACCGGTACCTCACCCCCACTCTGCCATGATCCAGCCCTTCCGGGGGCTCTCCATTCTACCTCCTGGGCATGACGTGCTGTGGTATGGAATACCTCTTTGGCTAGTTTGGGTCAGGTGTTCTGTCCCTGCTTCCTCCCAGCTTCTCCTCCTCCCTGGCAGAGCATGAGACTCACAAAGTCCTTGGTCAGTCTAAACATCAGTGTTATCAGCTCCATTCCCAGGCCGGAAGTCAAAAACACAGTGCTGCAAAAGCTACTAAGAAGGAGAAAAACTGACTGCTACTGAACCCAGGACAGTATCCACCCCTTATTCCATACCATTCACGTCATGCTCAGATCCCACATTTTCAATATACCATCACTTTCATCTCAGTGCACTCTTATCCTAGTGCACGGACCAATCCCTATAAAGCTGCTGAGTTCATTCGGTCCATGATGGTGGGCTCCATCTCTTGTAACAGTCTTTCAGAGCAGGAGAGGCTGTGTGCAGTGTGCACACTCGTGAATAACCTGGGCAATAGTGTCTATTGCTAAGTCCACCCCTCGATCATGAGTCCATCTCTGTGTTGCATCTCTGCCCTGATGGCCTGAAGTGTCACGGGCCTATCAGGCTCAAAATAATTCACCCTCCCCTCCAGCAGTTTCTGCAACTTGTTGTTGGGGACTCCATACAGCTGCCTTCCATCTCCGACGCTTCCAAAGCACTGGAGGTGCCCAGTGAACTAGATACTCGCCCATACTGTCCCACACACCATGACACTCGTGGCTGTCCATCCTTGGGGAAAACCTCTTGGTCCCCATATATCGTCGTCTAAACCCAGACAAGACCCAAACCTGACTCTGCTTAACTCTCGGGATCAGACAAAATGGTTGTGGGTAGAACACACTCTGTGTGTGTGCCAACATGGTGATCCCCATCACAATCAGCAGGCAGGTCCCAAGGGTACCCAAAGGCCATTCAAAACCTTCAGAACTCTCAAATGATGCTGCTGTACTTGAAGGCTCTCTCACCACCAGCTTCTCTTTTTCTGAGCCCAGATCTTCCTCCTCTGCCTTGCTGGGAAGTGCTGCGTGGTGTCTTGTGTCCTCCTGGGGCTCGGGCTCACGGGGCTCGGCGGGCTGCTGCTGGGGAATGCTCTCGGCCGCCGCGGGGCTCGGCTCAGCACACTGAAACTGTGATATCAAGAGAAACAACTTTGAGAGCCAATAAATCAGCATTGTGCCTCCGTCAGTTCTGTCGTTATCTCAACCCTTCGTGCCCCACGTTGGGCGCCAAAAAGAACTGTCGTGGTTTAAGCCCAGGCCGTAAATCAGAACCACGCAGTCCACTTCCCCCCCCACCTTTCTTCCCTCTGCTTCTGGAGGGACAGGGAGGAGAATCAAAAGAATGCAACTCCCACAGGTTGAGATAAGAACAGTTTAATAACTAAGGTATAACACAAATCACTACTGCTACCACCAATAATAATAATGATAAAGGAAATAACAAGGAAGAGAATACAACCGCTCACCAACCGGTACCTCACCCCCACCCTGCCATGATCCAGCCCTTCCGGGTAGCTCTCCATTCTACCTCCTGGGCATGACGTGCTGTGGTATGGAATACCTCTTTGGCTAGTTTGGGTCAGGTGTCCTGTCCCTGCTTCCTCCCAGCTTCTCCTCCTCCCTGGCAGAGAATGAGACTCACAAAGTCCTTGGTCAGTCTAAACATCAGTGTTATCAGCTCCATTCCCAGGCCGAAAGTCAAAAACACAGTGCTGCAAAAGCTACTAAGAAGGAGAAAAACTGACTACTGCTACTGAACCCAGGACATAGTGAAAAATCCATGAAAAGTGATTTTTCATGAAAATTCATATCTGTTTTTTGAATGGATTAGTGTCCCGTTGAGGATAGAGCTTCACTGAGCTCAGTAGGCAAGTTTGCAGGCTAGTCTGCACATGCATAAATGGCTGAGCAGGCTACACTGAGCAGAATTAGCCCCAGCAACTGCTGCTTCCTGCCTAGGTTTTATGTGAGAGAGCTGTGTTTGGGAAGGGGAGGTCACAGGGAAGTAGGACACATTCAAAGAAACAGCCTTTATATTTCTGTTCTTTGAGAAACGTCTTGTGGGAACTGTATTCTCTTTTTCCCAAAAGATGTCTGAGGCAGATGGCTAAGATGATGTCTAGTCTTTGCTGCTTCTCTCCCAATAAGGACCCTTCTCACAGCCTTAGCTTGTACTGCGGCTTTTCATTTTATTCTTTCCTTTCAGGATGTTGCAGATTTAGAATGATACTTTGAAATGGCATCTGATGCGAAGGGTCATCTGATGCGTATCATCTCTACACTGAAGACCTGTATTTTCTTTCCAGACGCAAATTAAAGAGCTGGCCAAAGAAACCTTCAGCTTCCATCAGCAGTCCCAAAATTCAGGTGGTAGTGTCCTGACAGTTTTCAAGAACTCAGTTCCCCTTGTATGAAGTACCTATGTACTTTTGCTAACTGTTTGAAAACCTTGCTGAACTCTTTTTTACTCTTCTAATGTATCATGCAAATCTGTACTTCCAATGCTGATGGGAAAACCGTATAATCTAGGGATTTTATAGCACCTTGCTTCAATAAACAAAAAACTTCCACGCCTACAACCCCCAGATCTCGGAAGAACTAATCTGTAGCTATTGTAGGATGTATTGCTTGTACCTGGTTAGCATATGTACATGCTTAGCTGTGTGAGCTTGTTACAAGAGTTATTAAAGCTCGTATTTGTAATACACATCAGTGATACACGTCTCGCGGGAAGGTGTGGAGCGGGGAGCTGAAATGGCTCTTTTGCAGATGATTAAGCTAAACCAAAACAACTGCTGATTCCCTGGCCAGCCAGCTTGCTGGGACAGTTTTAAAATTCTTGTGCTCTATTGCTGGAGATCTCCAATTAGCCTCAAACTGGAGCTCTCTCAGCTTGTGTGTGAACCAGGCAGCTGCTGGCACGCAATCTTCCCTGAAGTTGTTTCCTTTCCTTTTTCCTGAGATTTAGCGCAGGGGGGGAAGGGGCTGGAGTCACATGGATACAAAGCTTTTGATTAATGTCCAAGTCTGTGCTGCTGCTGCGGAGGCTTTCCAACCTCTCAGCTAGCAGGGCGAGCTGGGAACCAGTGACCGCTTGTTTCCTCCGGGCTGTGTCCCCTTCCTGACGGGAAAGGAGCACGCACCGGTCTGGCTCCTCGCCTCCGGACCTCGGGCCGCTGCCGGAGCTGGGTGAGAAAGGACCTGAGACTGCTGCTGCGCAGCTGGGCATCGGCCGGAGCCCAGCCCCTCTATGTAACTGAGCGGGGTCTTTTGTTGTCCTTGTCCGCAGTGTAGTGCTGGGCGTTGAGGTAGCGCTGCCCGCAGCCGGGAGAGCCTCCGGGCTGGGAGGGAGCTCCGCTCCTCCTCGCTGCACCATGACAGAGGAAAGCAAAGGGGAAGGCAGAGGGGAAAGCGGGAAGGACTTGGAGAAGCAGCTTCGCCTGCGCGTTTGCGTCCTCAACGAGCTGCTCAAGACGGAGCGGGACTACGTGGGCACGCTGGAGTTCCTGGTGTCGGTGAGCGGAGAGGCGCGGTGCGGAGAGGGTCGGGGCGGAGGGGGGAACCTGGCCTCGCCTCGCCCGCCGGTCCCGCTGCGGCCGCCCGGGGAAGACGGCGCCCTCGGCGGTGCACGCTGCTGGGACAGCGGGACTCGCACCCGGGAGAGGGTTTTCTGCCCCGAGCTGTGCTTTGGCTTAAAAGGGAGGGAGGAAGAGTAACAACTTCTGAAATGGACAGGGAGGGTCTTGTGTCCCCCTTCTGCCCTCCAACCCGGCCGTCCTCCGAGAGCCTCCACTGGTGATACCACTTTGAAAGGGGTGATCTCGCTTTCTCCGGGCACGGACGCTCAAGGGGGTTAGTGTGTTTGTGTTCAGGTCTGCCTTGGGTGCGGGGGCTTGTGTTCATTACAGTTCCATTACTTGGTATAGTCCCTGAAGCAGAGCGGTGCGGGGGGTAAGGGGAGAGTAGGGGTGTGCTGGTGCGGCGCAGCTGCTCGGCATTAGAGCCACATGTGGCATTCCGCCCTGTCTGGTGACGGGGTCAGCTGGGAAAGTAGCACGTTATGGTGCGAGCACTGTTACAGCAGTTTTAGCTTTTCCACGTCTGATTATCACTAATACTCTAATCGGAAAGGCAGGAGTTTTCACTCTTTCAAAAAGCCAAAGTGACAAATTCTCACAGAACAGATGCAGGCAGTGTTCCAGTTGCACATGGTCTCTATAGCATCTCTTTAGGACCCTGTTGAGATCAGTGTCTCCAAATCAGCTGCTTAAGTTTGCAGAAGATTTCACAGAAGCCCCCTCATGCTTTTCTCTCCTCCTCTGTCCCATTGGAGAGGGGAAATCTTCGAACTGCAAACTTCCTGCTTTGCTGCCTTGAGATCCTGAGCTTTCTGCTTATTATCATGAAAGAGGAAATTCTCAACTTGGCTGTGACAGGGAGAATAAAAGCACAGGCGCTGGAGTGAAAGAAGATCTACAGAGTAGTTTATTTTCTCCATATGTTTATCCTCAGCAGAACCATGAAAAATGGTAAATGGTCCAATGTGCTTTCTGTTAAAAACAAAAACAACAACAACAACAAAAAAAAACAACAAAAGTTCTTCAGTATTTTATGTGAAGCCCTGAATTTGGTGTATGTCGGAGTCTTAGATGATTTTAGCAAATTCAAAGAATCTGTATTGTCTTTAATTTTGGACTCTACAGTTTAAGACATAATGGATATTGGTATTCAAGCAGTAAGTATTCAGCTCCTTCTAAAAAGCAGACCCCATGTATTCCAAGTTGCATCCAAATTTTGAATTCATTAATAAGTATTTTTGCATTTTGGAACAAGATGGTCTAAATAAATCATATGGAGAAAGGGAGGAGGGCTGGAGTTTAATACCTGGTTCTGTGTCAGGTTTGTCACATTCGTTAATGGTTGTGAACAGGGTTCAAGTGACAGTTCGGAGATGTAAATGCTTCAGAGGGAAATGTCATGTGTATTAATCTGAACCTCAGCCTGAGTTTCAGAAAGCAACTTCGGAGCTTTCCTTTTGCCTACCTACTAGATCTGCTAGGTGGTGGTGGATTTATGAGGGCCACTGGAGACTACCACATTTATTTTACACAAGCCATCAAAACCATTTGTTGTACTTGTTTTTATGTTAGCATCTTGATCTGGAGGTTAGATCCACTCATTTAGGTGTCCTAGGCTTATGGTTCTTTTTATTCTTCTTAAAAACATTGCCCGTTATAGTTCCAGCTCTTCTGAAATACAAACACTACCCCAGATTGCCTTTTTCACATCATGAGGTGGTCTTGGGGCACACAGCCTGGGTTTCTTATGGATGGAAGTGAACTGGAAGGTTTTCTGTAGGCGTGCATCTGGCTGATAATGAGTGTACAGTTCCTGGGACTAGACTAGAGCTAGTCTGAAGTGACACCCCTGTCTCCCAAATGGTGTGGGGTCCCAGTGCTATATCTCTGTCCAA
Source organism: Psittacula echo (assembly GCF_963264785.1). Taxonomy (NCBI): domain Eukaryota; kingdom Metazoa; phylum Chordata; class Aves; order Psittaciformes; family Psittacidae; genus Psittacula; species Psittacula echo. The sequence continues at coordinate 125,512,104 of NC_137737.1, forward strand.
ACCTTACCATATTTTACAGGATGTTTTGTTAAAATAGAGGCAGCGTGATAGGTTGAAGTTCCAGTAGAAGTTAAGAGTTAGGCTTCCAGGTCACCTCAACACCATCAATGGAGCTCACTGAGGTATAAACTATGTTTCTTGTATGATGGAGAAGCTGAAGCCATTTAAAGTCTTCCTAATAGTTTGCATGGAGTACCTGCAGTTTTCACCATAGTTAATAGGAACTGAGTATTCAGCTGGATGAAGAAATCCCTGAGGTTTTGGGGTGAGAGCCAAATTCTTCTGTGGGGTTATAGAATGTAATCTTTTATGATGTGTATGGTTCATATGGAAAAGTACATTTCGCACTTGTGTAGTAGTGGTGGGCAGGAGACCTAACTGGTCACCCATTTGGACTGCAATTTCCAGTTTGTGTATTTATGTTGTTGAGGGGGCAGTTAAGGAACAGGAGAATTTGTTTTCCTTCAGTCGATAGTTTTTGCTTAGGAAAGGGACACTATGTAAGCAGGATTTGTGTGGAAGCACAACATATCACACCTAACTCATCTTCCTGAGTATTTCATGACATCTTGTGGAGTCAATTGATAACATGCACGACCCCTTAAGTTGAGGCAAAACTACACTGTTGCAATGGGCAGTATGTAATATAGACAGGAGTGGATGATGAAGAGTAAGCCTGATTTATCCGAGTGGTGAGAGGAGGAGACCCCTCTAGCTGATGAAGTCATGATGGGGAATGGGACTTTACCTGGTACAGCTTGTGACTAACTGAAGAATAAAGAGGTTTTATGAAGGAAGTGACTTTGCTGGTGTGTGTCAACATGGGAAATGCTTTGCTGGTTTCCTGGCACGGGAAACATGCCTGTTATGTGTTAGACTTACTTAGGTTCTTCAGTTTATAATGGAATTAGAGTGTCTCATGGAGGATAAATTTCTGATTGATTATTGAAAGTATTGTTATTCCCCTACTCCTTTGTGATTCTTCATCTTCCAGTTATCATCAGTTTAGTGAGAAGCAGCATGGTTTGTGTATTCAGTCAAAAGTCTGTAAGGCAAAAGTGTATAAAAAGTCTATAAGTGCAAGGTGGAAGATTTAATTACATTCATTATTTTATTAGGCACATGTAGTTGGGCAGTTATTCCCATGTGAGTTTGTTCACCTCTTCTTTTTGGCTTTATGCTGTATAAATACAGTGTATTGTTTTTAATCTGCACTCATCACAGATCAAACCTGAGTGGAAAGGTTTGGTTCTATTAATATTATACTTTCAGATCTCCTGAATCTTCCAGTAATAAACAGTAGTAGCAAAGTATGTTGAGACATCAGGAATACTGGGCAATAACAATTTTGGGCCTACTTGAGTGAGGTATGTAAACATACATGAGGGGGATAAACTTAAGTCCACTGGTAGTTGCAGCAATGTTGGAGGGAGGAGGCATGCACAGAAAATGATGAAGAAAGGCTTACAGTTTTCCTTCAGACATTTCATTATCACACTTGAAGTGTCATTGCAGTACCAGAGGTTTTTTTCTTGTTCTCATTTAGCATTTCTTAAAAGAAATAGATCGACTGGTGGAAGAATTTACCTAATGCACTCAAATGTCTTTGAAGACTGTGTCTACAGGTGGATTTTTTTTTTATGAGCTACAGGATGAGATTTCTGTTACAAACTGTTGATACTTTGCTGCCTAAATTAGCATTTGGGACTTTTCTGCTGCTGGGTGGTATCTCTGGTGATCACATAAAAAATTTTGAGACTTTATCAATATGTACTTATCTGTTTTGTCCTTTACAGCAGATTAACATGTGTGTATATTTACTGTGCTTTGTGTAAACATAATAAATATTTCATAGTTTGCTCTAAAAGCACAATTAGTTAAGTAGATGGAAACTACATAAATTGGCCTCTCATTGACTCTCATTGGCCCACAGTTTTATTCTGGGGAATATAATTGATGTTTTAATAAATGTTTTATAAAATAAAATATTTAAAAAAATAACTTTATAAAATAAGTTGTTGTTTTCCTGTTTTTGTGTGTTTTTTTTTTTTTTATTCTCGTAATGTTGTCATGTACAGTTTCATTTACTGTATAAATCAGGGTACTCACCTGAACTGTCAGTGTAGCAGTAATAAAGAGACCAGTAAAGCTGTGAGTAGTGCTTGCTGAGAAATTAAAAAGTATTTAATAATAAAGACTTGCCAAAAAGTGGTGAGCTTAATTTGTCACTTTGTGACTTGGTGTAGGGCTAAGTTTTTATGATAGTGCTTTACACTGTTTGGCTAGTAAAGGCAAACCAGGCCATGAAGAGCTTTAGTTTGCAGGTACACTGCAGGGAAGTAGGCTAGGCACAATAGTACATAAATACACATATGTATATGTATATATATAAATGTGTATATGTATTTGGGGGAAAGAAATTTTATTTTGGAATAGAAATTAGAAATGTAACAGACCTGCTGCAGTTGGTACTTCAGGGGATATCCATTAAGTAGAGTTTATTTTTCTATGACAGGGATTGTTTTTCTGGTGCAGTTTTGTGTTTTGACAAATTTGACATTGATGGGAATAGAAGCAGATGTTGGCACTTGCATAAGCTTTCCAAAACCCCACGGCCTCAGCTGGGGTGACTAGTTAGATGTTGAAGCAGCTGGGGGGAAAAGAAAACAAAGCTAGTTCATTATGTAGAGTATAATACGATTTACAGAGTCTCCTCTGTGAATATATATACATTTCTGCCAGTTAACTCTCAAATCTCAGTTTAATTCCATTAGATACTACTGTACTATCTTTCCCCCTATCTTCTGCTTGCATTAAAGTGAAAAAAGGGTTCGTTTCCTTTAAATATGAGGGAAGCCAGGTCCTTGGCTTTTAACAGGCATAAAGAGATTTTGTTTATAAGGTTTATTGCCCAGCCTTCTCAGTGGCTGTGTCACTCCCCAGGATCTGTATTTCCCTGCCATGTGGAGCCTTGCCTTTCTCTTGGCTCAATAGGAATTTCTCTGATTGTTGAGCAGACTAATTAGTTGGACAAATGATTAATAGTAATTGAGATTCAAGGTAAACCGGTCAAATCTAGTGTTACTAACCCTGACCAGCAATAGAGGAGTTGTGTCTTGGGTTGAAACTCCTGAAATGATTATGCTAGATGATGAAATGAGGCATTCGGCCTTTCACAAAAGAGCTGTTTTTAAGTGATCTTTTATGTCTGTAGTTTGATACAGTAACAACATATGTGTGTTGTTTTGTGCGTATATATCATGGATCATAGAATATCTCAAGTTGGAGAGGACTCATAAGGGTCAGAGAGTCCAGCTCCCTAAATATGTTATATCTGAGTTACAGTAATGATTAGTGGCTTCATGATGGTTTGCATAGTTGCATTAATATTTTATAAAAGGGATTAAAATGAATGGAAGGGAAGGGTTTTAGCTGGCTGTCTTTTTTGATAAGGTTATGTGATTTCCTTTCTCTTCAGGAGAAGAAAAACAACATTCTATGGCTACTTCATCATAAAAAGTCAAAAGGAAGTGCAAACACAATTACCATAGAAAGTCAATATCTTTTCCATTCACTTCCAATTTCTGCTGGTTTTGACTTGCTTAAGTGTTACAAAAAATGTGGTATTCTATTCTTATTTGACTTTGCTTGGCTGTATCAATAGCAGCGCCTGTGGTCTTTATCAGAGTAGGGGTAACTGCTTAAAGGCTGTTTATTTCTTTGTAACCCCTGCCCCCTAAGTTGAATGCTTGCTTTATGGCGTGGATTAGCAAGAAAGATTATTCACATCTCTGCTAGCTGAACACAAACTTCATGCAAGGTATGGCAGTGGCAAAAAGCAGAGTTTTTTCAGAAGAATTTTCAAGCATATACCTGTGTTTGGAAGTGTAGGAAATTATATTTCACTATAGACAGATGTTTCGTACTTTTCAGTGGGTTTTCTCTTACTGCTCTCAGAAGTATTTAGCCTATTTTGTGAAAAGCTGCTCTTTAAGAAGAAAGGTTGTTTGTTTAGCTGTTCAGTGAAAAGTCTAAAATATTGAAAGGAAAATCTTTGTTTCATAGCATTTAAGCTTTTCTATTCTGAAGACTCATTGTAGACTAAGATGTATCATGCTGAAGATCATGATATCCTTAGGGGTGTTGTAAAACTGAATTGATTTATATATATTTATATAGTCTAGGTTACTCCATGCTTTTTCTCCTGGAGCTTTCTCCAGTAAGGGTTTCGCTTAGACCTCTAATAGCTTACTTGCAGATTTTGTGAGAATGTGTCGTTGCCTACCACAGAAGTTTGCACAGTTACAAAGTACTTGGATACATAGAAGGCTGATATCAGGTGAGATGTGTCTGAAGAAGCTGGCTGATATCAGTGTGAGGTCTGTCTGTCATCTTTGAATAGTCATGGTGATTGTGGGAATTTCCTGATGACTGGGAAAACACAAATATCAAACCTAGCTTCCGGAAGGTCAAGAAAGGTGATCTGGGGAAGTGTGAGCTCATCAGCCTCACCTCAGTCCTTGGGGAGGTGATGCAGTGAATTATCTTCTAAACCATTTCCATGCAGCTGATAGAAAAAAAAAATGATTGGAAGCAGCTTCTCAAGATTTATCAAGGGTGAATTGTTAGGTTAATCAAGGTGAATCAGGTTAACCTGATTGCCTTCAGGAGGAGATGACTGGCTCAGTGAACTTGCTCAGTGCTGTGGATAATATTTACCTTGATTTAACCAACGTCTTTGGCATGGTCTCACGTAGTATCCTTACATTCAGATCTCATCAATTTGGACTGGATAAGTAGACATTAAGGTGGGTGAGAAACTGGTGGATCTGTTGACTCAAGGGACATTTGTCAACAGCATGAAGTAAAAGTGGTGGCAAGTTATGAATGGTGTCCCTCAAGAACCTGTAGTGTATCATGTCTTCAGTAATGCTCTGAGAGTTGTGGACAAGAACTGGAACATGAATCAGCACTGCACCCTTGCAGTGCAGAAAACAATCAGCATCCTGGACTGTTTTAGCAAGGGTCTCACCAGTAGATCAAAGGAAATGATTCTTTACCCTCTACAGTTGAGAGACCTTTGTGGCTCAAAGTTTTGGCTCCCTAGTTCAAGAAATAAATTTAGCTATTGGAGTAAGTCTAGTGGAGGCCGTGGAGAATATTACTGCAAAGAGAGGCTGGGAGAGCAAGCTTTCTTCAAGCTGAAGAAAACCCTCAGTGGAGTTTTTATTGTCAACAACTCACTGGTGGGTAGATACGGAACAGATAGAGCCACAGTCCTCTGAGGTGCACAGTGGAAGAAGGAGAGACAATGAAAAACAGGAAATTCCAACTCCGTGTGAGAAGAAAAATTCTTTATCATAAGGATGGTCAAAAGCTGCACTAGGTTGCCCAGAGGCTGTGGAATACCTTTTTATTAATTTATATATTTAATTAATTTTATTTATTTATTTCTTTTCAAAGCTTAACTGGGCATGACTGGGTAGCCTGTTCTAGTTGACATTGCTTTGGTGAAGCAGTTGGGCTAGGTGATCTCTGGAGGTCCCTTCCAACCTATGTGACTCATCAATTTTGAAATTTATTGGTATGGTTGGGGAAAAAAAGACTGACTGCCATGAAGTTTCAGCTTTTCAGGCTGAAATTGCAGTGCAGATGGCCAGATTATACTGTTCAGCAAACAAATATTCAAAATCTAAGAGGAAACTCAGCTGCACAGATACTTTTTTCAACTGTATTCTGTTTGCTCAGGAAAGAGATAACCTGACACTGCTGTAATATTTTGTATACAGAGAGATCTTGGTGCATTGCTGTCATTAGTAAATCAAATCTGAGTAGTTCTACAAATGGAGAATTTAGAGGCATGTATTGATTTTTGGCTCCCACTGGAAGTTTGTGGCAGAGACAGAAATATAATCTGATGTCTTGATTCCCAGTTCAGTAGTCTGACGGCAAAGCAGCCCTTTCCCTTTTATATATATTAATGCTAGAATGGTTGTCTACTTAAAATGTCTGAGAAACTGCAAGGGTAATTCTTCAAAGCCAGCTTCATTTTGTGCAAGCTTTACTACTGTTGTGATTCTCTCATAGACTGTTCACAGCTGAATTTATCCTGTTATAATATCACAGGACTGAGATATTAGGGGTTGACTCTTACTTTAGGTCCCATGAGACCTCCTGATTCTTTTTCATGCTTTTGGCAGCCTGGCTGCCAAGTCACCTGCCATACCTCAGGAGTCTTCAAGGCTGAAGAGCATGAGTTTAGTCTAGAGGAAACAGGTAAAACTGAGCGATAGTGAAAAGGACAGTGACGCGATGTATTAAGGTAGCTTGCTTTATTTCAGTATCATTTGTGTGATGCAGAACTCCTGACAAATAGATAAAATCTCACCAAATGGAGCAGAATAAATCATCTACTCTGTGACCTTTCTATGGAAGTTTTAAATGCAGTCTCACTTCAAAATGAAATTTGGCTGTAGCTGCTGATACTTGCTGCTGAAGTTTAAATACACTCTATGTATTGATATGTTTGCTTTCTAAATATACTTTTGCCTGTTGCAACAGCTGTAGCAAGTGGTCAGTATCAGCTGACAGATGAATTTACATTAAATAACTTTTTTTATAATTTGCCCTGTGAAATACACTTGTAACTTCTCCAGTTGTTTAAATTGAGTCATTCCTAGAGTAAGGATGAATGTGTTCCTGCATGTTGATTTTAACAATCACAGCCTCCTTATGCCTACATCTGACATGATGTGATAGAGGAGCACCAGTGGAGACAGAGCATTCTGAAGACAAGTCTCAGAAAATACCTGGTATATACCTAGGTTGACCTACATATAAAAGTTTACCTATATAACCTAGTAATGTGTTGCAGGCGATCTCAACAGGAATGCCATGATGTATGGTAGAGCTGAGTTGCTTGAGGTGTATACATGTAATTTTCTGTGATATTTAAATATGAGGTGTTAAGGGCTCCATCAGGGATGTAAATCAATTTGAATACCAAAACAATCAACTGGCAGGCTAATAGAAAAGGAGAAATAGCCTGCAAACATGGAGAATATTTAGGCCAGGAAAAGTTACCCATGGGATTTATGCAGTTAATCCTCATTGCAGCTGGTTAAGTATGAGCTGGGCTATGGGAAATTCTCTGTACTTGGGACTTCAGCCTCTTCGTAGGTAATAAAGATGTTTTTATTTGTGTCACAAAAAGCAGTTAAGAAAATGTAACTGAATAGTGGCTGGTCAGTGCTTAAAGGCTGGCCAGGTCTGTCTGGCTGAGGGACAGTGACTAGTGTCATGTACTCAGCAGTCTGAGGAACAAATCTGAAGGTGACAATTGGAATATATGTGTGTCTGTGACTTCTGAGTACTCGGACTAGAATTATGTTTATACTTGTTGCATTTCTAAATGTCCAGTTTTTGAAGAGTTTCATCTCTTTGCCTTACTAACTTCATGAAGTTGTGCTTACAGAAAGCCTTAGTGACCTGTAACTTGGGGCTTGCTTAGGAATGGTTTGTTGGTAAGCAGTGAAGGGAGAGTTTGGTAGTCAACTATCTGTATTGCGAAGACTACTTTCTAATAGACACAAACTGATGATGAGACACTCTGAGACATGTCCAGTGGCGAACCCTAGCGAATCATCTATATTTCTGTCCTCACTGTTCCCCACTCCCTAGAGCATGACAGATGAAAACATGATGAATGCATACCTAAAACAAAGCTGGTTTTACGTTATCACTCAGCTAAAAACTCTAGATTGGGGATTAACTTACAGACTGATTAATAGGCAATGGCATGAAAGTGGAGCAACCCCTGAAATAATTCATTAGTCTGTATTTTCTTGAACTAAAGATACTGTAAGAATAATCAACTTCCCATTTTATGTTGCTGAAATAAGCTAGAAAGTACCAGATACAAAATGGAAGAATGATAAGCAAGATTTCTCTCCTCTGGCCCTTAATACACTTTCTGGATGTTCTTGGGTTCTTCTATAAACTTAATTGGCCACGATTTTACTTCTTAATCCCTACTGTGGCATTTTGGAAAAAATTTGGCATTATAAGCACAAAGCTATAAAGTTGAAATGATGAACTATATAACCAAGTGATTGATGTCTGGGATGCTATGAATTTGTGTAACAAGGCTGGAAAATCACTTCATTTTATTGCTTAGTGTGTGCTATTACCTTACGCAAGGGACTTAAGCATATGATGTATCCAGATGCCTAGAAGAAATAGTGTGCGACAGGATGCTTTGAGACAATGTCCTCGGATTCTGTAGTGTGAGTGCAGTAAAGGGATTTTCCTTTAAGAGTCACAGAGGCATTTGAGACTTAAACAGATGTGGAAACAAGTGAAGCTCTGCAGTGCATAGGCAATGCTTTCATAAAAAAGACACCAAAGCCTTACAAGGTAGAGGGAAGCAGTGGCACATACCTGTAGAGTTAGTGTTTTGTCACTTGTAAAATGTTCATCAGTGAATAGTTCTGATTTATTCTTTTATTGTCCATGGGGGAGAGTTACTTTGCTGAAGCTGTGTAAAGCAGGAGACAGTAAATACATGAATCCTAATTCATAGAACCCCTTTGTAAAAATGGCCACCCTAAATTTATAATTATAGCTGCTTCCTTCCTTCCAGTGCCTGCTGGTTTTTTGTTCCTGAAAGCTTATAAAATGCCCCTTAAAAATGAACTTGCAGTAAAAGATCAAGATCTAAAATGAGAGGTGTTGGAAGAAACTTGTTAATTGCTGTGATAGATTTATTAGCAGGTCTATCACAGTAATTTTTTAATAATGGTGGTTAGTAACATTACTTGAGGGTGTACTTCAGGCACCAGTAGGTTGGGGGTTATCTGTACTAGAGATTGTGGATGTATGGCCTGGATGCAAACTAATCTCTGAGTTTGCTGACTTAATTTTTGTACCTTTTGTATTTTTTTGGCACCCGTGACTTCTGAATGTGTTTCCCACAAGATAATTCCTTTTGCTCATTTTAAATGTTCTGCCTGAAAAATTCACTAAGTACTTGTGTCACTATTTTTCTTGTCAGAAGTCCACGTCTAATTTCTCATGTTACGAAACCCCTGTCATAATTTTGATCGTCTTTCACACTGTTTTGGGATGAATTCTTCTGGTGTCAGTATCTTTGATCTTCACCCTGGTTTGCTCCTTGGTCTTCTGTACTATAGTTTTCAGAGGATAAAAATTAAAATACAGATGTTTGAGGTACTGCATTATTATTTTTCTTACAACAAAAGATGTTATTCTGCTTATATTCATTTCACAAAGTGTAGTTAGTACCTTCCTTAGGCCTTGCTTTCCTCTCTTCATTTACCTGTGAATATCGAAAGTGGCATTTTTAGAGACTGGGGAAGATGCTTAAGTAAGAGTTGTAGCTGCCATTTGCTCCTTCTCCCCATTCTGTTTTGCACTGTAAAACTGTGTATGGGGAAAAGGTGTGGAAAGAGGTCTCAGGGGAGGATAAAAATAGTCAACACGGGTTGTCCAAGGAAGTTGTGAATGCTCCATCACTGGCACTGTTCAAGGCCAGGTTGGACAGGGCCTAGAGTAATCTGGTCTAGTGAAAGGTGTCCCTGCCATTGGCAGAGGGTTGGATTTAGATCATCTTAAGGTCTTTTCCAACCCAAACCGTTCTGTGATTCTAACAGGAATAAATATGAAGAATGAGAGGCGCGAGATTACAGCAGAAACTCTGTGCTCTGGAAATAGGAGGGAGAGAATACTGGAAATGAAGGATAAAATGCATGAACAAGATGGAAAATGAAGAAGGAATGGTTACTGGTTCTTCTAAAAATGGAAACTCCCCTTTGAAACATGTCAAGTATGTGATGAGATTTCCTCGTATTGTGGTATTTGTGTTAATAGGACAGGCATCACTGGCTTTTGGCAGCATTAAATTAGATGCCACTCATGGTCCTGGAAGTTGACTGTGTTGTTGGATGATTGAAGTGAATGTGGCTAACAATAAAGTAGAAATGCAGTTGCTTAGACATCTTCAAATATAGTCAGCTTAAGGTGTGAAAATATCATTATGTTTTCATTTGGTACTTGTGTCCTTATTTTCATTTATTTTATGATAAAACTTGAAGTTTCAGTAATTACCAAGAGATAACTGAGAATTTTGTAATTAAAGAGAGCAAAATGTGCACGTCTTTAGCTGATCTCATGCTTCCCAGTGAAAGAGACCCCCAGGTTTTCAAGATGATATGACTGATTTAACATTTTGAAGTGACAAATTGTAGATTGCTTCATAATTTTGGAAATATTTTTAGCGGAGTTAAGATCTTTCTGTGGTTAAGAATTGCAGAGACCTGTTAAATAGAAGGATTGTATCTGCTGTTTTCACTAAGTGGAAAGGTTTGTTTTGTGATAAGATGTTGATGATATAGTTCAGTTACACAAAGCAATATGTAACTACCATTAATAATATTGGAATTAACAAATGAAAATTGAAAATTAATTGGATGTGGTCACTACATTTAAATACATTGTAATACAGCTGGCAGCATTCTTTGTGTTGGCAGGGGCAGGAGAGTGAAGACCTGATAGCAATAATTTTTATTTTTGTTTACATTAAGGTTACTCCTCATTCATGTATCTCTTCAACACTGTGTGAGATCCTGTTTATTAAGAATAATGCCTGGAAGTTGGCAGTTATATTCTGTATGAGTGTGTTAATTTCTTCCCATATGCTACAAGGTTGTCCTCACAGGAAATAAAGGGACTTTTTCCCATGTTTAGTTATACTGAACTGTTACAATAGTCAGTCTGGACAGAAACAATGGGAAGGAAAGTTTCCTGTTTTGTGCAGATATCGAAGAGGTCTTTGGCTCCAAAGAAGGTAAAGCTTTCTTTAGTCTGAGTGTTCTTTATTCCTTTAAATGCTTTACAGGCAATTTACTGTCTGTTCCACCTATCGTTATTACATTTCAGGATTTGCATTTAGCAGTAGTAAATTACAGCAGAGAAAGCTTAAAGTTCCCTCTTTATAAACACTCAAATATAATGTCCTGTTGTTAAAATACTTTAGGGTAGGTGATGAAATAACAATATAGTAAATAATCCTCACATTTGTGTACCTGCTATTGGCCTGACTCTGACATCCTCAAAAGGGAAGCAGAGAAGAATATTAATAGTAGACTTGGAAGCTTTTAAGAATATTAAGGGTTTGAACTGCAAAAATGAAGCGTGCTTTGTTTTTGTGTTTTCAGTTTACTGTGCCAGGACAAAATTGGGGGAGGCTAGTAAATCCGTGTCTCGGCAAATAGAGTGATGAAATTTTAATGTGAAGCTGAGGATAAGTTACACTGATACTGCTATAATATAAGCTGTGGTTTTCCGTATGTAGGGAAAGACAAAGCAGCTGACCCTCCCCCAGAAAACCTAAGTCAGGATTCAGCCTGATGTGGTGTTTGTCTTTGTATTTCATATACATATATTGCAGAACATTCCCATGAGATGATGGAGATGATCTTCAGCTGTGATTAAAGGTTTTTCTAGTTGGAATACATAAAAACCAAAATTTTACAAGAGCTGTAGCACTGGTACCATTCCTCATTCGAGACACCAAGTGAAGGAACTTTTGGGTAGTTAAGAACTGTTTGGTTTTTTTTTTTAAAAAGTAGAATTGTATTTTATAGTTATAGTAATTTAACATTTGTATTATAATTTTTTAAGTCATTAAGCTGACTAGTTGCTACTCAGTCTCAGTTAAGTTCTTAGCTTAGATTTTGTAATGCAGGATTCAACATACATGATCCAGTAAAACATAGGTTTTCCAAACTCGTTTGCAGGACACTTCTTCACTGAGAAGTGCTTTCAGTAATTGGATCCTTTCAGACACGTTCTTGGGTCTGAATGAAAATTTTCAGGTGAATTGGAAAGAAGGAATTGCTTCTTCTGAAGCTTTTCCTCTGTCTGTGTCAAACCCATTTTGTATACGAATGCCCATTTACAACAGTTCTCAATGGCAGTATTACATAAAATACTGGGTTCTCCTGACATTTAAACTGATTTTGTATAGGTTACTGTATGAAATGTTCAAGCATGTGTTGCTTGCTGCTGACAATTGCTGTATCATGAAAAATGAAGTTAATTTGGGCATCTTATGAGAAATATGTGCTGGAAATACACTGGATTAATTAGTTTTCATCTGTATTACAGCAACTTCCAGCAAAGAAAATAACAATGAATTTCTGCACTTATTTTACTAATAAGTAGTAAAAAAGGGCTAGACCTGAACCGTATAGTATTAGAATATTAAAAAAAACCCCAGACAACCCAAACTTAAATTATGATCACCACAGCTACTATCATGTATTTGCATATTACACATCTTTGTACTGGAGAATGCCCCATATTTACTTGCCAAGAACTGTTAGGTGTAAGACAGGATTATGGCAAAATGTTATTTTGTGTCTAAGCTGTTTGTTCTTTGTATGCTGTTGTCTGTCTTAATGTGCCATGGCAATGAAGGCTGTAATGGCTATTCCATTCCTTTTCCTGTTGTTTTGAAGCCACCAAACAGCTCTGGGCTAAAACAGTGCTCTGACTTTCCCATTTATTTCTAAACCTTTCAGTTTCACAGAGTAAACATTTCTCGTGTTTACACACTGGCTAGTAGTAATGGAATGAAGAATTCACTATGCTTTTATTCTCACATTTATTCCAATTTTCTTGTTTTTGTCTTGCAGGAAATAATGTTGTTCTTGATAACTGGACTTAAGGGATAGATACAACATTCAGTGGCAGTAAGGCAGCTTTACTGTGCACTATGGATGGGAAGCAAATATTTGCATATTGAATATTCCCATTGTTTTATTAAGTCTTGTACAGTAAAAAATTTGATTTTTTTTTCTTTTTTTTTTTCCTGATTAATGAAAAATGTAAATGAACGGCAGACTTGCCATATGCAACTAAATTTCTAACTCAGTTCCCTTCTAAGGTTTTGGGAGAAAATAAAGCATTAACTGGTGCAGAGAGGATCTTAGAATAAGATTTTTGGCCTATAAAAAGCCTTACTAATACAGTGAACCCCCAGATTTTGGGGAGTTACTGTCTTCCTGAATTTAAGTTTGGAAAAGTGGCTTCCATGGGTGCTATCGAATCCTGACCTTCTACGTGAAGACATTTCATATCACTGTATACCTAGCCCACCATCTCTAGTATGTCTCTAATTCTGATTTACACACATGCCAAACTGTTATATGGATTGTACAGCTGTGATGAGTCATAACAAGGCCTCACATATTTGTTTAGACCTCACATATTTGTTTATCACATTTTAATTGTTACACAAACATATTGCTAAACCAGATTTTAAACCTTTAGTTTTCTCCCTTTATGTCTGTTGTGTGTTATATAGGTATTTTCTTCTTTGGAGCTTGTGGTTTTTTTTTTTTTTTTTTTTTTTTTTTTTTTTTTTTTTGTGTGTGTGTGTGTGTGTTGTTTTTTTTTTTTTTTTTTGTTTTGCTTAGTTCTAAATCTTGGTCTGTGGAGTTTAATAACATCTCATTAATATTTAAATTCAGGTGCTATATTTTCTATCTATTCAAAAAGTACTACACATGGATGCCAACTAATCTGTTTGAGCCTGAGAGCTAAAGACAGTGCTTCAAAATATTAAAGGGCTATAGCCAATCTTGGAATAATATTGTCTGATACCTGGCATAAAGAGATTTCAGAATCCATGTGGAATCACTAAGTGATAGCTCCCTGTAAATGAGCACGTTCACAGCAAGCATCAACCTGTGTGTGGGGCACAGAGAAGAAAAAGTCAGCTGTCTGTGTGAATCTGCTATTTCTGGGAAATGAATAATATCCTGGTAAAAATGGATAATTAACGTAAACTATGGAGTCTTATGCCCAGGCTAAGATGAACCAAGGAACCAGGCTGCTGCTTGAATTTCAGATTCTCCTCAGATCTCCAGTGTTCTGAAGCAGAAGGAAAGCAGTTTGTCTGCCAGTGCTCATGCTATTCCCATCTATTCACACGGGGAAAGGGGTTTAGGCAAGGCACTTCATCTCAACCTCTGTGCGTACTTACACTTGCTAATTTAATCTTTTTTTTTAATGGTTTTTTAATGAGTACTGTTCAGGACTTTGCCACTTGGCCTTGGGGAATTAGATACTGTTGCTCTTGCCCCACAGAGGCTCAGATTTTTTTAATTAAAAAGTTTACGTCCAGTTTTTCCCTTAATGAGGAAGAATGGCTTAGGGATAAGTACTTTGATAATGCAAGAATGAAAATAGTTTAGATTGCCCCTAATTTTCTGTAAACAAACTTTTGCACAGTAAACTTCTAAATTTGTATGCTCATACTTATGATGTCCTGTTACTTGGAAATGACAGGTAAACAAACTCAACCTTACATTCTGGGGTGAGGTTGGGAACAGGCTGCTGATCCTAATCTAATACGGGTTTTATTTTCAGGTTCTTTCTAGATAGAAGCAGACAAAGCAATGCTAAATCAGAATAATAAAAGAATTATGGTTGTGTAAATTGTATATATGCAGTTATGGATGGGCATCTGTCCTACCCTGAGGCGTCTACTAGAGATGGCTATTTCAGGAGTTTGTCTATGAAGTTAAAGGCAGAAGAGAAATTGCCTCAAGGACTAATTCAGAGCACCTTGGTTAGGAGGCTTTCTGTCTCTCTTTTTTCACTTGCTCACCATATTAAGTTAAATACCTTTCCTGAATGCTGACCAATAAATTTTTCCTTTGTGTGATTAATTTTTCTTTATTGGTGTTATTTCAGCAGCCAATATTTCCATCAGATTTGTCTATAAATTTTCAGCTTTAGATCTCCCTTTAAAGCTGTTCTTATGCATATGAATTCCTTTATTCATATTCTGTTTCTTTAGTTTCAGTCTTTTCTCTCTGTCCCTAGTATGGATAAAAGATGACAGTTTGTCACCTCTCTTTGGTAACCACAAAAATGAATTCGTTAAGTGACCATGAAGAGATATTTAAGTTTCCAGAAGTGTACTTAGTGTCTGTGTTTCTGAAGGCTTTTACAGGAGCTACTGTACGTACTTGTAGTTCAAAAAAGCACTAAGAAGTCGACATTATCCTGGAACTCTAGTGTCATTATGGAAGTGCTTTGTCTTAGTTTAAATAAATATATACTTTGAAAGTCCAAATTTACATTGGGCAAAAGCACTGTTAATGTGTATTGTAGATGGTGTATTGTGATAATAGTGCTGGATAGCACATAATGGAGAAGCATTCTCAAAATACACAAGTTATTCTGAGATTTGCATGTTAGTTATGCTACATTGAGGCTTTCATTATTTGGAACTCAAACCATGCTGTTCTGTCAGTGATGCCACTTCTTGCTGTGGGTGGGTATTCTGGTCTGGCATCTGGATTAGTTGCTGAATGAAATACAGGGAGGAACAGAGACAGAGACTGATGAATGCCACAGCAACTGCTAGCCCTGCCAATAACAAATTGCAAAAGAAGAGACTTGAGTGTCTGGAATTTTATTGTGTTAGATTAAGGATTTCAATCATTATGGGCACCTTAAAGTTTGAATGTGAAGCTTTCTATGGATCTCCTGTATTTGGTTAGAGAAATAACATGAAGTGTAATTTATCTGTCTCCTAGTGATGTGTTTGAAATACTGAACTACTAGGTACCTCTGTCAAGGCAGATTGGTCTGCCACAGTGCGAGGAAACATGATGTGAAAAGCTAACCTGCCATCCTGTTGAACAGGATCACTGGTATGAGAATAGCCATCGATACTGCTGGGGAAGGAGCAGCAGGCTTTGGGAACCTGGCTGAAACCTGTTTTGGAAATAGTTAAAGGAGAGGGCTGGTTAATTTGAAGTTACTGCAGGGAAAACACAGCAATAGGATAGGAGAAAACACAGTGCTTCAGGTATTAACAATTATTTAAAGTGGTGCCTTTCAGTGATATGTACGTGCTCTATGTTAGCAAAAGGTAGTTAGCGCTTCATTCATTTTGATTTAAAAAACCCCCACTCATTTGATCTCATGATTTAAAGTTGTTAGGGTGGAAAGAGGTATTTAAAATTTTATATTTTAATTATAGTATAGAAAAAATACAATGATGCTGACTTTGTACGGCACAGAATGGTAACTTAATTCTGCATGTATTTAAGCACTCAGCACAAATGAAAAGCTTATCTTTATTGTTTCATGACCAAGTCAGTAAAGTACACTACATTTGCTGTTAATAAACAGATAAGGTGCAAGAATAGAGTTCTGTGTGTTTGATCAGCAAACTGGCACCTTTGTATTTTGTAGAACTTTATTAAATATGAGACAAGTAAGGCAAAGTGAAGAGTATGGTGAGGTTGTTTTCCTAATGTCAGAGAATCCAGTCAGTTCAACCAAGTGAAAAGCTCGGAAGCACTTGGTGGAGGCTAATTAGAAGCATCTACCATTGCTGCCCACAGAATCTGTTTGCACTCAGTGTTCTTGGCACCCTGCACACTGCTGCACTGATTTCACTCTTCGTCTGTCATCTCTCTACAGCTGCTGAGCCCATGCCAGTCCACAGCCACTGGCCTGAGTGGGATTTTCCAAGCAGTTACATTTCTGATAGCCAGGATCCTTTCAGTACCAAAC
Source organism: Psittacula echo (assembly GCF_963264785.1). Lineage (NCBI taxonomy): Eukaryota > Metazoa > Chordata > Aves > Psittaciformes > Psittacidae > Psittacula > Psittacula echo. Next base: position 125,528,724 of record NC_137737.1, read on the forward strand.
CTTAAAGCTGGATTGGGAAAGGCTTTGTGCCTCCTCCCCCACTTGAATGTGTCAATAAATGCAAAATAAGGGAAAAGGATCATGAAAGAAGAAGTCAACAGAATTATGAGCTGGGAGTGGAGATGGCAAGCAAGCTAGAACAGTCAAGAAAAGCCAATAAATTGTAATCAGAAATCAATACATAAGAGAACCAAAGTGCACTCTGCATAAAAAACAAAGCAAAACTTGTTCAGAAATTCTAGGTTCCTAGGTGTTCCTGTTTGTTCCTGGGCTAGTTAGAAATAGTTGTGAAGCACTAGGAAAGTGTTACTTCTTGCTCTGGTAAACTCTGAGGATTACTTAGTCTATTACTATTTCCATTTAATCTACTGAAGCAGTAAAGATTTCTGCTCTCAGTGTAAAGGCTAATGACTTATGCAGAGGTGAGTATCAATTTACATGACAGAATGTATGTTTTTCAGCTCAAAAAAAACCCACCTAAAGTGATTACTGGAGTAGTACTTCACTGCTCATGTTAAGTGAATTGGACCGAGAGGCTTAGGGCAAGATGAGTCTTCATTGCAGTGCTGGTGTCTGGTGTCTGTTGAAGTTCTGCTAACTCTTTTACTCCTCCCCTTGTTTGTTTTCACCGTTATCATAAGTACAACTTTTTTTCCATACTGGATCTGTGTGGTGGTGTAGATAAAGGTGTAATTTGTGCACCAGTGTTACGACACTGGGGAGAACTAGGCCAGTCTCTGCTGTTTCATTTAGGCAAGATGTAAATCCTGACTCAGCTTCCTGCCATAATCATGTCTTTGCTGGGCCAACCCCATTTTTTTGCAACAGCCAGGGAATATGTTTTATTGAGGATCTGTCATGTGACATGACATGGGAGTGATCGCAGTAGAAGTCCATTGCTTTTGTAGTGTATCCTCTGGTATGAAGTCTTCCTTGGAAGACAGCTTCAAGTCCTGTTTCTCAACTTTTGACAAAGCACCTCACACTTCATATGCAGTTTTGCTGTCTGATGTTTCCTTGACTATGAGACAAAGAGATGCCATGTGTGTTGGATGGAGAGAGGTGATGAGGGGAAGCTGCCTCTCAAGTCATACTGATCCTGTGCTTGGGAAAGGTTTCTTGCCTGTAGTGGAGATCAGTAACCTTCCTTGCACTCGAAGCCAAAAGCTTCCTTGATGGTTTGGAATCGATCTGTTGTGGTCTTTGTGTATTATTGTAGGTTATTTGAGATGCACCAGAGTATACTTTTGTTTAGTAAAATTGGATGCTTTTTAAAGTAGTTTAGCGTAATAGAAGTGTTCATTAATGAAAAATGCAAAAGCCCAAGGGTTTAGTAGTGTTTACTATTGGAGGGAAACATATCTGCATAAGTTCTTTGGGTAGATATATTAAAAAAAAGCCACTTTATCCTGGAACAGGAAAATTTGAATATTATATCTGAAGAAGTTTCTGAAAACTTAAGTGATAAACTTGAATTATATGCTAGAAAGTTTAGTAAATTAATGTTTTAAATGAGAGAAAATAATAAACTATTCTGTGGAAAATGGTGTTAGTTCTGCTATACGTGTTTAAAATTGTTTTCAAAGGTGCATTATTGAAATTCTAAGTAATATTTGAACATAGTGAAGGACTATAGAAGAGAACTAGGGAAATGTACATCCGAAACAGTCATTGTGTTTGTCGACATTTTTAATAGTCTGTTTTCCAAGTCTGACTGGGCTCCTAATTAGATGAATTGCTCAACAGCAGCTGGTTCTTTATCCAGATTCAGCAATATTTTACATTTAAAATTTAGCTTGTTTTGAACTTCTTTGGTTAAATGGGACATCTATCACTAATTTTGAAGCAAATGTGAAATTTCATTGGCCAGAATGGATCTCATATTATTTAGTATCTCCTGAAAACTCACAGGCTGTGGTACTTTGATCAAAAATCATATGGTGGTTCTTATGAGTGAATAGAGGAATAGGGACTTTGCTGTTAGAGTAATTGTATGGTAATAAAGGTTTTTTTGTTTGTTTTTTCTTTTTGATCAGTATGTCCCCATATAAAAACAAAGGCAAACCTGTATGGGCAGCGGGGTGCAGACTCTCTGGAATCAGCAGTAACCTAGGAAAAGTATGTAGAGAGGTCAGAGAGCAGTTTAGGGGCCTATTTGTCAAGGGAATGAGTCAGGAGGGCTGCCTTGCCATTAGTTCACAAGTTGATTTAGAAACCAGGAGTGAAAGCTGCAGGATGGAGAGCGCAGCTGAGATCTCTCAAGCGAATGCATTGATGGCACTGAATGCCTTTCTGGGTCATGGTTGTTTCACTAGCAAAGGGTTGGTTCCCCAGTACTCCCCAGGAAAGGGAAGGGCGAAGGCGAAGGAGGAGGAGGAGGGCATGTGGCTCATGCCGTTTCATTCACAAGTACAAGGATGGCAGTGGGCCCAGGCTCTTCACAGAAGTCCTGCACAGCAGCTTTCAGTCTAAATTCATGCCACTGATTAGATGCAAAGTTTCTTTTCATTCATAGCAGCCAATTTGTTCCAGTGAGCAGAAAAACATAACATAAAGTATAGAAAACACAGCCAGTGGTTGCCAATTTCTAGGCAGATTAAAACCTTTTTTTCAGTAGCTGAAGTATGCTTATCATGTAGATTTCCCTCATCATGACTTGTTTGCAAAGTTAAACACAATAGCTGAGTGAGCTCTAGTAAGCATTTGGTATGCTTTGAAACTTTGCTGCTAGCTAATTAATGTGATTTCAGTTTGGAGGATGGGCGGTGATGCTGTTGTTTTGTAAAGAAAAAAAAACTATGGAGAGCTTAGAATAAAGCTGTAATGGTCAGTGTGACTGTAACCAGCTTTTTGTCAAGGGGTTCTTTTTAACCTTGAAAACTATCCATACCTGTTTTCACATGTAACCTTTTTGTGTACACCTCTAATTAGAACTGTGTAATTTTTAATTTGTCGGTTGGATGTTTTTTTTTGTCCTCTCCAAGCTGTGTTAATGACTGAAAACTGTTAATTGGAAGACAAAACTGCTTCAAGTAAGGACAAAGAATTCTGTGGGTAGCTGAAAAAAATTGCAAAAATCATTGCCACCTATTAGCTAGTAATGCGCTAAAGATGAAAGCAGTCTGTATGACTTAGAAAACAAATTTGCTTACGAGCTTTTGAAATATGTGGAGCAAATCGTCTTCTTGTACTGTCATACATTTGCTGTGTTTGAATAGGTCTGCAGAGCTGGAAATGTACACAGATTTTTTGCCCAACCCCCTATTGTTGCTTGGATGCCCAAATAACATTTTTTAAATAGTGCCTTTTTCTAGTTTTGCATGACCAGTGTGATGTATGCAATCAGGTTTTGCGTTAGGTTAGGTCTCAGTTGTTTTGTAAAATGAAATTAAAGCCACAATAGATTCATTTTTTGTGTATGGAATGACCCTGGGCCATCCTACTGGCTGGTAGGTAAAGGGTCCTAAAACTTCTCGATGGGACAGTTAGAAACATTCAGGTAGTGATACAGGTATGGGCTTGGTGCATGAGAAAAGTTAGGCATTTCAAGGAATTAAAGATGCTGATGAATCAGAATAAAAGATCTTGGTGATCTAAATTCATAGGGTGAGCTAAGTACTGTCATGCCCAATCATTACTAGGTCTGACCAGAATAAAAGGTTGTTTGTTTATTATTGCCATCTGAGGACATTCTTCTTCCTCTCTGCTGCACTGAGCTGTCTGCAGTTTCTTATGATGCTTAAAAATGGGAATGAGTCCTCATAATTGAAATACTTTTGTAGCTGTTTTATGTAGTCCTTAAACATACTCCACTGTACTGAAGCACAGTTGAGAGGTGGTATTTAAAATATTTGCACCCAATAGAAAAGATATTCAGGAAAAAGGACCACCAAAAGTGTATGAAAAGAAAAAAGTGGTTACGACAGTGCCCTCGATGATGATTAGACTAATATTTCTGCCTTACTTTTTGAGTGGTAAGAAGTGTTCCCATTGTTAGTGGGACCCAATTAAAAATAATTATGCTCTGGTATTTTGCTTTCTGATACAGTTTGAGCTGCAGTGCTTCTCCATTCTCTCCGTAGGAGTTTAGGATATGAACTGAATAGGAGGAATTCTTGTTGGTGCCCTGCCCCCCCCCCCCCCGATGTGATGCATTAAACTGTCTCTGACATGTTAATATACTTGAAATCCTATGCTTTTTATTGCACATTCCATGAGTCTTGAATGGAAAATTAGAGATTTCAGCAACCATATTAATTGAGTTGTGAGGCTCAGTGTGTTAGTAAAGTTACTTGAATTCCTTATCCCTATGAAATCCAACAGGCAGTTGCAGAATTTAATTTGTTGGTTTTTTTTTTTTTTCATTTTCAGAAAATTAGCTTCCATAAACTCAGAATTCTTAGAGGATTTTTTCTGTTGCTTCATTACACTCAAAGAATTACTTTCTTTCATTTCTGTATGGTTTGACAGGTATAAGTGTAAAGTAAAAGAACAGATTCTGATGTGACTTTCTTCCTACTGATGCTTCAAAAAGATGTAACTTACTCTTCCAGTGCTGCACAGATTACCTGGCTACTTGCCTATAGACTGGGGAACGAAATTGTCTGTTTTCAATACTGACGCTGTACTTCTTATTTTATGAAAGGAATACTGTAATTCTCTAAACTTAGTTTCATTGCTTATAAATGAAGCCTTGCGTTTTATGAAGATGGTCAAGAGAGTGTGAAGACTGTATGCCACTGAAATTCAGTGTGATTTAGAGATAACATCCATTAAGGAAGGTCTCATTTCTAAGAGGAAGACTTTCAGACATATGTGTATTATCTAAACAAAGTTGTTAACAAATGACTTCAGCACAGAGGTCCTGTGCTCTTCAGTTGGTGTAATTAGGAACCCAGTCTGTACCTCATCTTCATGCTCTTGGCAAACACCAAACCTCAGTGGTCTGAGACAACCCAAAACACCAAAACTCAGAACTGTGGAGTAATATGAAAAAGAAACAACTCTGTAAATAACCGTGGAAACAGGGGAATGGCTAAGAACATGATAATGCTTCAATGTACTGATTTTTATTTTACTTCTTCAAGGATTTGTTAAAAAAAAAAAAGTCAAATGGGAAGTTATATTTCAAAAATTATACTTAGGTTATACTAGACATTAATTAGTTTGTTGTAATCTGTGGTAAGATGTGGTGATGAAATGCAGATGCCCTTAAGTTTATCCTGTACTGTCCAAGACAAGGATAGAATGATCACAACTAAGTATGGCAGTGCTTTAAGTTGATTTTGAACAGCAAAAAACTCTGATGCTCGTCATAACATCGTTACCAAAGTTTGGCAGTAGTAGGAGTATGTTCATTGAGTTTATGTTGTTCTGTACCATGGTTCTTTGCATCAGAGTCAGAGAGGCAAAAACTGGGAAAAGCTTTGAATCTTCAGATTCTAAGTATTAAAAGCAGTGCACACAGACAAAAGTATTTCTGTAATGCAATAATCTAATCAATTGAATTAATTGAAAAAGAACTCAAAGAAAGGAATTTATATTCTTATTTCAAGGAACAGTTCATGCCATGGTAAATGGAGGAAGTCCCAATTTACGTTTAAACTTAATGATCTTTGGAATTTGGTCCGTAGGCAGGATATTAACATTCTAAGTATTTATTTCCTGTCCTAGTCTTTTTGTAACTTTTTACAGCCTTTTTGACTAAAACTGCTCTTGAATATGTTGCTTGGTGGGTAAATTCCTCCACATAGTTCCTTAAAGTAAGTTATATGCTTATTGTTGTAGCCTGTTCCAGGCATGTATGGGGCATTTCTAACTCTGAAATTTTGAGCTTATATGTGCTTACTGATTAACAATTAACTGTAGATGCTGCAGATGACAGTGATTTTGGAAACAAGATGTTTATGTAGTAGACATTGATAAAAGCGCTGTTTAAAAAAATACGCTGTTATAAATTTCTTCATTCTGAGTAGTAATTTATAATTTTTTTTTCTTCAGCTTGTAAAGCAGTATAAAAATGAAAGTTTAGTAAGAAGTAATTAAAACCTTTCTTACTGTAATTGTAAGTAAGCAATGGTAATATACCTTCAGCTACTTCTTTTATTATACCAGCCTCCCCATTAAAAGGTGGCAGGCAGCAGTTGTAGCCCCTTCACAAAGATGTCTTGGCAGCACTGTCTTCCCGTGTCAGCCAGTGGGCCCTCCTGTAGAGGAGTATATCTGAGATAATACCATTTAGCAAAATGTCATGTTGTTATTAGAAAGAAGTAAGAACTATTAGTACTAGTAAATGGTACAAAAAGCTAAAGATGAGTGCTGTTGATGCTGCTCTTGAGAAAACCAGTATCAGCTGCTGTTAGCCTCAGACCTTAAAGGTCATTGGCAGTAAACTGTCCACCATTTCAGCCAGTTCCTTAATCGTTGTTGAAGGGATCAGTTTATGCAGGTCAGAAATCTTACTTTTGTGAAGCTGGATGACAGAATTCTCAAATACTGACTAAAACTTATAAGGCAGATGGTGATACAAGTGATCATTTGACACTGCATTTAAAAGTACAGCTTTGCACAGGTTAAGGAAGCCATGGAAAGCATGTCCTTACCTTTAAAGAAATACCATTTCTATCTGGTATATCCATGCATCAAACATAATCCACAGTGGTCTGGTATCTATAGGAATATGATCTGTAAATTCAGGAAGAGCCCACTATTCTGCCCAGTGATGCCACGTAAACCATGGAAGCAGTTAACTGTAGTGTGGTTAAGGTTCATGATTCTCTGACCTTTTATTTTGACTGTGGCATTTTATTGTAACTTCTTAGTAATGATAAAAAAAGAAGGGGGGAGTTGAAAGACAATGATCTCTCCAAGCTAATGATGTAAGAATTGCCATTGCTCAAAATTTTGCTTGAAAATATCTTAATTTCTGAAGGTAAAAAATAAAATCATATAAAAAATTGTTTTAAAACCTCACATTCATTTCTTTGTCTGTTACACAGATTAAAGGAAAAAGCAGGTGGTAAGAAGTGGACTGGCAAGTTTTGCATTTCAGACTTGATGCAAATTTTGTAAAAACACGTACATACAGAACAGATACAAGCAGCTTAATTCTGATGCAAGAATTGAGGGATTTCCGAAATGGGCCTTTTCAAGCACTTAATGTGTGCGCACTTAAACACAAGTTTTAAAAGAAGGTTTCAAAGCTGTATGCTTCTGAAAAACCAATGAAATGTGTGCATTGGTTGTAAAACTATTTGCTAAAAAAATACCCATCTAGGATAGAAAGAGTGCTCTCTAGCTTTTAGCCCTACGTAAATTCTTGTACCGTGGACATTATGATGAGTGTCTTCCATTTATATTGATTGATTGATGGCTTGGCTTCGTGAATGAAGATTTGGGAAGGGCATTACCCACACTCACTACAAGCACGATGACTAAGGGCAAGTGGAACAGGCAAAACTGATTGAAGAAAAGCTGCAAAAGCAATCAGGAAGATTCCGCACGAGACTGTCATCTCCTGGATCAGGCTTGAGCGACCAAAGGCCTGAATGGCCCGCATGCAGGGTTGGACCTGCAGCTTCCAGTGCACCTTGTCACCTGCCTTTTCGACCCTCGCCTGTCGCTACAGGGCTTTGCAAGTGTGAGCAAACCCTTCCAGCCTGCGCAGTGGATTTTTTAGGTGAGGCGCAGCGTGCGCAGAACTGGCCCCACCCTTTACACCTGAGGTTTGTCTGCCACAGCCTAGACAGCTAGGACAGTGACAGCAAAGTCCTCAGGTCATAGGTTTTGTAAGAGTGTCCTTCTCTTAGATGGAAGACCTTACAAGGCTAGACGAGCTCCATCAGCCCCGGTCTGAAGATAGAGTTTTCCTTCTCCTATGAGGATGGCATGTTTTCGCTAACAAAGATTTGGAAAGGGTTTTACCCTTGCATTCTGAACAAGACTGTCATCTCCTGGGTCAATCTCAAGTCACCAATGACGCAACAGCACAACATCAAGCGTCTAGGCGGGATTCTGACTTAGAGGCGTTCAGTCATAAGCCCGCAGATGGTAGCCTCGCGCCAGTGGCTCCTCAGCCAAGCGCACGCACCAGGGGACTGAACCTGCAGTTCTTCTCGTACTGAACAGGATTACTATTGCAACAACACATCATCAGTAGGGTAAAACTTCAGGTTTTAAGCAGGAGGTGTCAGAAAAGTTACCACAGGGATAACTGGCTTTTGGCGGCCAAGCGTTCATAGCAACGTCGCTTTTTGATCCTTCGATGTCGGCTCTTCCTATCATTGTGAAGCAGAATTCACCAAGCATTGGATTGTTCACCCACTAATAGAGAACATGAGCTGGGTTTAGACCGTCGTCCATTTATATCCTAAATGATGTAACTAACATTTGTCATATCGTCTTTGCTTTCTCGTCCTTTCTGCTTGGAGGGGAAAGCATGTACAGTGAAGTGTTTTGTTTCAGGAGGGTTATGTTTTGGATTATTTTGTTTAAATACTCTTGTTGCTATGTTTTTGTTAAAGGGGAGACAAAATCAAAGGAATGTGTTCCGCACTTGAAGCGGAAGGTGACTGGGACAGTGATGGGCCTTATTCCCTGTAAGAACATCCGAAAATGTTTCTTGTACAACCACTGACTATGCTCTAAGTTTCTTCTTTTTATATGAATTAATTACACCATTACTTTCAGAGAGCTGCGTGGAGCCTAGGGAGTGGAAATGTTCATCATAACTGTTATGCTGCAGTTTGACAATCAAGGCTCTTTCTGTGCATTTCCTTGAAGCCATATTAAAACTCTGTTGAGAAGGTGAATACGTGTGATGTTTCCAATTTATCTCGCTGCAGAGTTGTGCCTGTGTTCTGCACTAGTTGGAGTTATTAGGCACCGAAGGCTTCTTGCTGGGGTACATTTACATTTACGTAGATCTGTTATGGGAATATGGGCCTTAATAAATATTCCAGCTGAACATAAGTGGATTTAATGAATTACGTGGCTTTAGTCCTCTCAGTTTTGATTGTCCTTCATGGAAATTAAGCCTTTTAATTGCATCTTTTCAGAAGTCACTTTTCTTTGCAAAGAATGCTAGTTGATTGTATATACAGGAGTTGTGCTTTGTTGCAAACATGTGATAGCATCCCTGTTTCACTTTTGGCTTCTACAGCTATGATGTGCAGAAGATACTTAAAGCTGCAAGTATGTTTGGAAGCTCCGTGTGTTGTTTGTGAAGTGCTTCCATACCCCTGGATGACTGTGCCTCAGTAGAGAGGCATAATTTTTGTTCTCCAAATGTTTAGAAGCTGATGTTTTTTGCACTTATGTTGCCAGTAATCTTAAAAAAGAAAAAAAGTGGGGTAAAAAGCCTGCAGTAAACACTGAGTAAGTGCGCTGTGTGATTGATCCATTGATATATCTGTGTAGCTAGCTATCTGTCTAGCTAGCTATCTGGGGCCCATTCTGAATGGAAACCACAGACCTTTTCTGCCTCTGTGGACACCTTAGAAGAGCTCCCTGAGACTGCCATGCCTCATTCACGCTTCCTGGACAGCAGTGCTGGGCTGGCTGGTATAGCAGAACTCAGGAAAAGCATAACCTCAGGTTGAGTCCTCTGGGTCTGCGGGCATGCTTCTGAAAGCATGGCTTTTAAGTCTTAAATGATTTAAGGATTCTTTTTTCCCACAGGAGTTGGGGTTTTTCTTTTAAGATGTAACCTGGATACTTTATAAGACTTAATCCAGAATGCTACATTTCTGCAAACATAACCGGCTAATGAATGCATGAAAGGAGATAGAAGTACTAATTCTTTGATGCTGTATCACTAGCATTGGTTGTGATCTCGTGTAGCACAATGAGGAGAGTCCTTGACATTGCTTAAGCCTGGAGTTAGCTACGAGCCTCCTACCTTTGAGGTCTCTGACTCCTTGAGAGGGATGTTCTTCAAACATGAAAAAAAAGTTTGAGTTCCTGCTTGCATCAGCACATCCTTATTGTTCTGACTGCTTTCTCCAGCTTTTTTTTGACTGCGAGTGAGGTTGAGTGAAATGATCTTTGGGAATTTGTTTTCTTAGAACTTATTGGAAAATGTTGGACCTTGAAAGTTTCTACGGTCTGAATGTTGTGGTGGGGGAAAAAGAGGCAAGAACATACCAGCAGTTGCAAGTTATATTTATAACACTCTATCAAGGATTACACTTCTATGAACTTTTGAGACTTGAATCTGGTATGTTTAGCATGCAGTCCTAAGGATAAGCAAAAATATTGAATGAAATGTTGATGTGGGATTTTGACTTGCATAAGCTTTGATTGAAAGGTAATGCTTGAAGAATATATTTCACTGAGAGTGTCTATCCTTTCCAAAAAATGAATGACAGCATACCCAATTAACAAAACACCTTGATCCTGAAGTTCTAACCCAGTGTAAACCTAGCCAAATACTTGGAGTCATGTAAGAGGACTTTAAAACATATTGTAAGTTACTGTAGCCATATAACCAAATTCTAAAAAAGGTGTTACTATTTTGTCTATGTGTGATGGAGCGCTGCAAGTGACAATATCCTGACAAAACCTAGCAGACAATTTACTTTTTGTTTAGAATAGCCTAATTTAACATCATACATAGCCTAGTTTAAATGGGTAACATGACATTTATCAAAAATATGTGGTCAAATTCAGTTATATTCCCCTGAGGTTCATCTAACAGCATGAGAACTATCAAGCAGGACTAGACCATGCAGGTAAAGTATATGATTCATTAGGAGGGCAAAACAAGGGAACAGATCTGCTGTATACAAGAGCAACAGTACCACAAAACAAAACAAAACCCCCAAGAACCCAGAAAAGAATATCCTCTCAATTACACATCATTTTAATAATATGCTGATTTTTTTCCACCTGTAGGGCCTCATGTGAGACAGTGCATATGTAAGTCTGTATAATTTATGTTGTAGGGCAGTCAAGCCGCCATGTAGGGTGGCTATAGCCTGTGAGAAGTCACTCCACTTTGTAACAAATCTGGCATTTCAAGCTACGTAACAGAGGCTGTTATACTAAGATCCTCATGTTCCATCTGTCAGCTTTTGCTCTGTCCTCTCTGTACTATTAACATCTTTGGAAAACTCATTCAGACTGATAGATCAGGAAGTCCTTATATGTTATACGGATATAAAGGAATTCTAAAGAAAGCACTTAATGATTATCACTTATTGGATTTAAGTAACTAACTAGGCAGGAAATCTGCTGTTGAGTTCTGAAGCCCTAGTGATTGTTACGCAGATACTTGTCTTTCTGACATGTCCCAGGTCATTCTTAAATTGTTAGAAAACCTGTTGATTTTATATACCATGATAGTGGATCTGATAACAGTCAATATATTTGACTTCGTATCAGCTTCTGTGAGTGTGAAGGCTACTAGCAAAGCACTTCAGAGTGATAGTCCTCTATGCATACTCTGAAGTGTAGTGAAAAGTCAGCTTTTAGTAAAATCTGATTGCAGTTATTCATAAAGCGGTCAATAAACAAAAACTTCTCAGTTCAGGATTAGCGTTGAAAACTGATGATAAAATGTTAATCTTTTCAAAGTAATTTTTTTCACTGAAATCAGTGACTAGGCATATAGTAATTTTCTGATAGCAAGACTTGGTTCAGGGAAGCAGATGAGTATAGATCCTCCTTCCTATCAAGGATGTTGCAATTTTGCGCTCGCTCCAACCAAAGGCAAACAGTAAGGCCGGGGAAGTTTTCCTGTGGTTGAAAATTAATCCATTGGCATGCATGGGGATTGCAAAGTACATACATAGTCTAAACACAGGAGCTAGGAGGATTGTGTCTACTTGTCTTGTCTATAGCACCCCGGAATCTCAGGAACTAGACACATCAGACCTTCGTGCAGATTTTCACAGCACTGGAAACTATGAGACTGAAGAGCTTGAAGGAACTGCTGATAGTTTTCTCTGGTGATCACGGAAGCTTTTGCATGAACATTGCATCTACTGGCCCAGTACTGTGGGCCAAACTCGCCCAGACTTTGTTACTTTATCTGAATTGCACAAATTATGCTACATAATCTAAAAAGAAAAATAAAAAAATAAATTAAATAGCCATAGCTCAGCAGCCTGACTGTGTGTGAATTACCAGGAACTCCTTTCTGACAAACTGCACTATGTACCGACTTCTAGCGGATGCAGAGAAGGTTTTGGAATTTAAGAAGCCTCCGTTTGCCTGTCTTATGCTATATTGTGTGATCCAATAGAAAAAACAATGGTCTAGTTGGTTGTTAAGAAGGAGGCTTTGGGACACAAGATGTGAAATCTGAGTTTGACCTACATGATAGAATTAATGGGAAAACTTGAAAAAGTGCTCTTTCAGAAGGAAGACCAGAACTTTGCCACAGTTCCTCCGTTATCTAGGACATGAACAAAACAGGGCAAATACAATAAGCAAGCAGGTCCTTTTTTCTCTCTTGTGGCAAGGGGAGGGGAAACATGTATTCAGTTCCAGTGAATGCAAAACAGTTCAGAAGAGAGATGTGTTTTGTTTTGTGGTGTTTTCTCAGAGGATTCCCTTATATGGTTGTCTGGGAGTCCCATATAAGAATCTGATATGAAGGAGCGGGAGGGAAGCTCACATCCATTGACAACTTTGCTTGTTCTTTGGGACATTTCAAGACCTTTGCTGCTCAAATGAAGAATGTTGATTAGCTGTTGACAGCATTGCACAGAGACTTGTGCAAGGTGCATTCAAAAACCCTTCTGGTTTCACAGTGTGTTGTAATCCACAGTTTTGCTGCTGGAATTTTTCATATGCAGAAATTTGACAAAAATGGGTACTGTGGGAGAATCTGGCTGTGCAATTACAATGTTCTTGCCCATTTGATGAATAGGAGCATGTTGCAAAATCTTTTCAAATCAATGTCCAGTTTTGGAAGAGAAAATAAAAATAGAGTGCTGTGGCATGTTTACAGAATGACTTGGTGTCCTGCTTTCTTGAACACAGTTGTGTAGGCACATACTTGTATAAAGCCATGCTAGCCACTACTACCTGTTTACATACCAGCTGTGTGACAAACAGGGTATCTGTACTTCTGGTTGACTTCTCAGTCTGATACAGCTGCTAATCTGTTCCTTTTTCTGCCTTAGCCCTTGAAAAAAGGCCCACAGCCAAGGCTCCTTTGTGTCTGAAAATGCACAGTCCAATGCCAGGTAATATCACAGGATCAGGAAAACTACATTGGCCATTACATTCTCTGTGTATTTGCATTGCAAAGTGTGCTGATGTATTGAGCTGCTCAGAGCTGCTCTTGGCTGAGCTATCCCCCTCTTCACTGGGGATTTGGCTTCATGTTGGCCACCTTTTCTGCACATGGAGACTTCTTTTTGTATTTGTTTTATTTTTATTTGTCTGTCAGCCTTATTTATTTGCGCCTGGTCTGGTTGCTCTAAGTTGGTGTGCTATAAGTGTTGCCTGTTTCTGAGCACTTACTCTGATCCAGAAGGACTTGGTAGTGTTGGGGCCTCCACCCTCCTTTGTTCCTTAGGTGAACTCTGATTTTTTCAAAATAGGCAGGAAATTGCCCTCTTTTCTTTTGGTCCATTTCTTTGGAAGGCAATAAAAAAGAAGTGTCCTTGCTGTCTAAATGGATAACTGAAAAACAATATCTGGATGTCACCCATCCCTTTGGAAAATGAGACGAGACTTCTGGTGCTTACAGAAGGGATCCTGGGTCTATGAGCTCCTTGAAGCTCTTTGGATCTGGAAGTTTTCATCTTCATGTATGTCAGCTCTGTGCACTAAATCCTTACTATTTGTCCGTAACACTACATGGAGGCATCTGCAGGAGGCTTTTCTGCAGTGATGATGCTGTATTTCTCTATTATATGCAATCAGGATGCCTGTTCACTCTGTTTGGAAGCAAAGTGTGCAGTATTTGCCGTATTACAAAACTTCCTTGAAATTTTATTTCTGTTCAGTTGTCTTAGTCCTGGATGCTGAGTTTCTTTACACTGAGTACAATATGATGCATGCTTATTGTGCTTTGAAGACAATGGCAGAGACTATAAAAGAGAGGAGAAAATGTTCCTTAATGCCAAATTAGTTTTTCTCTCATGCTAATGTTTGAACTCATGTTGTTCAGATGATTTATCTTATAAAGGGAGCTCAGTTTTCTGTGATGACTATGGTATTTCAAAAGTTGCTGCTTTTGAGAGAGGCTTATAGAATCACTGATAAGGGTTTAAATTTTGCCTTAGCTCTGGTGTGATAGAGTTAATCCCATTATCCCAGACTTAGAACAGAATTTGCAGAAAGCCATTTAAAGGATAGGAAAATCTAAGTTGTGTAGTGAGCAGTATCACATGTTGGTCATCAGAGTTATCCCTGTGGCAGAAATGATAGTGGTGATATTAAGGCTGAGACTATATTGTAGATTTGTGCTTTTCTTCTGACATTTGTTAATGGTAATTCTGGTGGAGTAGTTAGAAAGTAGAAGGAAGAAGAAGAAAAGTCTATTAAAATTATGTTAAAGATAGGATTAAAATGTAATATCCAACAAATAGAGACCTAATTATAAACTTTAAATATTTTTTGTTTGTTGGACTTGCAGTGGTTTTCTCTTTAAAAGACAATGTATCAGATTACCATCTTGTTACCTAAATGGTTGCACTGTGTTTGGTCAGTAAATATGCAGCAAATTTAGGATGGTTTTCACATAGGTGCATTTTTTTACCCTCTCTAGCCAAATGAGACACACTTCTGCTCTTTCCCTCAATCTGAGAGAAGATGTGAAGGTGTTTCTGTCCTACAACACTCTTTATAGCATCTTTGGGATGAGAAAGCATATAGGCTGGGGAAGTGCTTTGAGTAAAGTCAGTGAGAGTCTGATGTTTGCTTGGTGTGGAGGACGTGAGTTGAAGGAACAGGAACATGGTATCAAAGCAAAACAAGCCAAATTATAGTCAGCAAACAGGATGATAAACTTCCTGGAATCTTGTAGTTTACTGCTGAAATTGATGTAACGATGATAAGTTGTTTTTTTGGCTCCTCTTTTTAACAAGAACAACAAATTCAGCAGTACATAGTACCGCATCACCATTTAGTTGCTGGAATGTATTTTCTGCCAAACATAACTGTTTGTTTTAGTTGTATATTTTATTCTTTTAGTTAATTGCAGTCTGTAGCAAACTTTAGAAGTCAAGAACAGCGCTTAATTCCCTAATTCAGTCAAACATATTTTAAGGATGTGGGCTGCTGCTGCTATGTAATTGGCCATACTATTTTAGGATGGAAGGTGAAGGTCAAATCTCTTGGGAATGATGGTTTTGTTTATCTATAGAGATAGCATCCATTCTGAAAATCATTGCACTGCAGACTTCACAGTAGAAGAGGCTAGAAAAATATTTTGAAATGAAGCTCCGTCTCCTCTTAAAAAAAAGAAAAAAGCGTGTGGAAAGTTTCTAACTCTGTGGATTTGGCAACTTTCCTCTGTACTTACCCCAGTTTCTTTCACATGCCACTGGAAAAAAATCAAAGACGAGCAATTAGTAACTTTTTAACAGGCAGTTTGGGGAAAGTAAGATTAAGCCTGAAAGAGCAGGCAATCTGCTTTTCTTTTTGCTTCCTTCTGACAGGATTTCAGCCTGTTTGTGTAGTGTCCGCTTCCTTTGTGTATGTGAAGTATTCATTTTCTGGGCTTGGGCTTACTAATTTAAAATTAATCTGTCTTCCCACAAGTTTTTCTTTCTTTATCCCTCACTTTTGCTATATTTTAGTGTGAGATGACCCTGCCCATGGCAGGGGGGTTGGAACTAGATGATCTTAAGGTCCTTTCCAACCCTAACTATTCTATGACTCTATAATTGTGAATAATGTACATCTGGGATGATGTTAGTAGAGAACATTTTGCCCTGGACACACTGCCTCACTTGCCTCCCTGCTGCTGGTCCTTCCTATGGGCAGAATGTAATAGAGGAAGGAAGATGAAGAGGTTTTTACCGAGGTCAGGTATAGACCTGAAGTCTTTCAGAGTTGATCTTGGTGTCAGCTCTCCTTCTAAAGCTGCTCCCTAGCCATGATATTGCTCCTGGAGCGATTCCACCCACATTTTCAAGCTGTCACTACTGGTATGTTGATGCAGATGAATTGGTCATCTTTGAGACAGCTGTACACTGTGTTCCTTAAAAGGGAGAAATTAAGCTTTGTAAGTGAAGGAGCAGCACCCTGTAGTCAAGAAATGAATCTGTGGTCACAGATTTTATTGCCCAGCAGATGGGCCTGTGTGCATGGCTCCCCATCTGCAAGTTCAGTGCTGATGGCTTGCTTAGGTATGGCAAACTATAGTGATCTATTGTGGGCATGAGGGAAACTTGCAGACGTGTCATTTCCTCATGCAGAGGATGGACTGCAGGATCCAAAACTATTGAAGTTGCTGGCAAACAGTACTTGATATTTATTTATGGTTTCTTGTTTTCCTGGTCCCACTAACACCATTGTTCCCTTGTGTTGTTCTTAGAAGTCTGGTATCTGGGGTTTTGAATGGTTTAGACATTTTTTTTTTCCTTTGGAGAATAAGAACAGAAAGTATGTTCCTCACAGCAAATTCATGAATGAAATAAAAATAGTAATAAAAAAATGCCCCATATCCTTGAGTAACCTTATGTGGAAAGACTCGGTGACACTTCAGTTTGTGTAATCGATGTGGGTGTCTTGATAATCAGCAGTATGTCCTAGTATGAGCAGTATTCAGTGCTGTCAAACTCTGGTTGTGTATTAACAGATGGCAGTTGTCACCAGCGTGCTCTGCTTGTACTTTTCTACAGTTAATGTGCAAGTACTTTGATGAGAAGGGTGATTTGTGTGATGCTGCTACAGCTGATTATTCTCCTTTTTTAATTCAAGTACTAGTCTTGCAAACTGTCCCTGTGGACTGATTGGAAGGGGCAGTTTTTATTGTAATTTTTTTTACAATTTAATATTAAAAACAAAGAAATATTTCCAATTCTATGTGCTTTGACTGGAGGATGGTTTAAAGCTTTTGAGTGTAACCTAAAAGATTGAGGCTCTTATTTCAGGGTAAGGTAATAAAAAGCTCTCTCACCGTAAGGTCCCAGCATTCAAACAAAGAATTTCATTAAGAGGGCAACAAAAATTGTACTGTAATCAGGTTTTGTCTTCTGTTCCCTTATAAAAATTAATCTTTGTATTCCTGAAGAGCAACACATGCTTCACAGACGGTTTGGTGAAATTGTGCAATTATGCTGGGAACTCATCAAAGCCAAAGACAGACCATAGACCTACATAAGAACTAAAAAAAAAAGAGTCTGTGCTTGAACAGGAAAAGGAGAAAAGAACCAGTGAGAGATGGAAACCCTGTGGGTGTGTGGGGTTGATTCTCCCCAGCATGTGCGTAGAATCCAGGTCTATATTTCTTGAAATTACAAATTTATTTGACACTAAAACACCCCAGCTGATGTGGATA
The DNA here is from genome assembly GCF_963264785.1 of Psittacula echo. Taxonomy (NCBI): domain Eukaryota; kingdom Metazoa; phylum Chordata; class Aves; order Psittaciformes; family Psittacidae; genus Psittacula; species Psittacula echo. Next base: position 125,546,188 of record NC_137737.1, read on the forward strand.
AATTCAAATGATGTGGCTTTATTCCTGCAGCTCTATTCTGGATGTGAATATGCTCCATTTATTTTTCTAAAATAATGTTCTATAGGTACATAGCGAATAAAAGACAGACTAGGGACAATGTAGGCCCCCTCAGGAAGCTATCGTGAGAACTGGCTACCCTGGATTTGGAGAAGGCTGAAGTTCTTAATAACTTCTTTGCCTTAGACTTCACTGGCAAAGGCTCTGACCGCACCACCCAAGTCTTGGAAGGCAGATGCTGGGACTGTGAGAATGAAGACCCTATGCCCACTGTAGGAGTGGATCTGGTTCGAGACCATCTTAAGAACCTGAACGTACACAAGTCCATGGGACCCAATGAAATCCATCCGCGGGTCCTGAAGGAGCTGGCGAATGAAGTTGCTAAGCCACTGGCCATCGTATGTGAAAAATCATGGCAGTCAGGTGAAGTTCCCAATGACTGGAAGAAGGGAAATATAACCCCCATTTTCAAGAAGGGGAAAATGGATGACCTGGGGAATTACAGACCAGTCAGTCTCACCTCTGTGCCTGGCAAATTCTTGGAGCAGATTCTCCTGGAAGGCATGCTAAGGCACAGGAAAAACAAGGAAGTGGTTGGTGACAGCCAGCATGGCTTCACTAAGGGGAAATCCTGCCTGACCAGTTTGGTGGCCTTCTGTGATGGGGCTACGGAACTGATGGACAGGGGCAGACCGGTTGACGTCATCTACCAGAACTTGTGCAAAGCGTTCGACGCTGTCCCACATGACATCCTTGTCTCTAAATTGGAGACATCAATTTGATGGGTGGACCACTCGGTGGATAAAGAACTGGCTGGATGGCCACATGCAAAGAATTGTGGTCAATGGCTCAATGTCCAGCTGGCGACCAGTAATGAGTGGTGTCCCTGTGGTGTTCCTCAGGGATCAGTGTTGGGACCAGTTGATGGATGTGAATTGAGGTTAGCATGTAAATATTCTGAGATATAATTAATGTTCAGCAGATGTTTAGATAGCAGCATAAAGGAAAAAAGAGTTTATTTCCAAGAAACAATATATGACAAAAAAATTTAAGTATATGAAATATATACTTTAAAGGCCAATAAAGAAATAAAAGATGAACTATTTCCATTTACACAGTTGAAGCATCTCATGAATCAAATATAAGCCAGAAAAATATTAATGGTTGTATTTACATGGAAATGGGCTGAAAACCATACAGGCAGATGAAAATTCACGAGACCAGTTCATGGCAGGCAATAGGGGCATGTAACAATCTTGTTTGTATGAAGCTGTCTGTAAAATAAAAGCATTTTTGTTTCGGTATGTTTGTATTCTTTTTGGAATGGAGTTAAGACAACTAACATTGGCATCTAATCTTCAGAAGACAGTAGTTTTCTCATTTACTGATTTTATTAAGTTCTGCTTAGAAGTAAACAATAAGTTTTTCAAGCCAGGTTGCAACACTTGCATAAATACAGTCATACTATTTTACATGCTTTTTTTCCCCACCACTTGAAAATGTTTGTTTGGAAATGAGAGTTTAAAGTCACAAATCATGTAACTATACATGTGCCAATGCAGCATTTATTAAATACTTAACAACAACAGGTATTTTAATTAAAATACTTTCAGCTTTTCAACTGATTTGAAGCTCATTTCTTGTAATCAGAATGTCTTTGACAGATAGTCAGTCCTGGTTGTAGTTTAATCCTTTAGCGCTGCAACATGATCCAGTTGAATGGGGTGCTGTTCTTTCATTGAATGTCACTGATTCCTGTGAGATCCTGAATCGGGAGTACTGGGGCTCTGGCCGTGCAGATCTGAGAGCTGGGTCTGTGCCAGTATATGAAATTGCAAGCCTCAGTTTACTGCTGCAGCCAGTTTTGTTTCTCAGAGTAGGCAAGTTTAGTTTGTTCAAGCTTGGTTAATGTACCTGAATTCATCAGATATGCCCTTCAACACTTGCATCAAAATTTTACTGGTCTACATATCTACGTAGAAGGAGAGCTGCTGTTAAGACAGTCTGTTGTCAGAATGGCTCTCCTCATCTGAAGTGTAGGGTGTATAATCTTGGATTTCAAATTAAGGTTCAAATTCAACTGCCTTGTTCATGGCGGCTATCATTAAAGCCCTCCTTAATGACCATTCTGTCTGTTTCAGCTGTTCTGTTACATCATTTCCTCTAATTGGAATCAAATTGATTTATAGTTAATGCTGCACATCCAAGGCCACTGAAAAGGTTGCAGGTTAGTATTCTCCTGGAGCTTGAATAAACTCTGGTTTATTGTACATTAAATTGGTAGGGGTCTTTTTGCCATGATTTACAGAACATGAATGTATCCATGAAAACTGTTCTCCTGAAATTATTTCACATGAATCTGGAAATGCAAGTGTTAGTATTCTTAAATAGTGGTATCGTATGCATATGTTGCAATTACTCAGCAGATATCTATGAAAGTGTGGATTCACTTTAATTTTCGTTGTATTTCTTGGGAGCTTGCTCTCCATGATACTTTTATTGTTTGTTGTTTACGTTAGCTTTTGTTGACAATAGTAAAGCTATTGGTTTTGGGATTATTTGCTATATTTTTCTTGCTTTTGGTCTGGGATTATTTGCTATATTTTCAATGCCCTTCTATGATTTACTGTTTCTATTTAATAATTCTGTGGTACTGTCTATGTTGCTAAACTAGTGGCTGAAATGAGTTCAGAAGCCAAGAGCATCTGAACTGGCTGTGAAATAAGTAATTTAAAGTAATACGGTTTTCTTAAAGCCTTATTTTGCCTTGAAGATAAAACTTGTTTCACTATGCATTGAAATAGCAACATCATCATGTATAAATGTGATTGTTGCATGAAATGAGGCATCACTGTATATGAGCCTGTTAACTTTGTACTATTTGACCATCCCAAGACCTGTCTAAATGACAAGTGATAGGAATTAGGGATATGTATCCACATTTTTTTTTTTTTTTTTTTGTGATAAGAAGGGCACTTTTTAGAAGTACTACACTCACTACAGCTTCTCTGTAGGCTTTGTGAAGAACTGAAATTGGGATAGAAAACTGCTGTTTCATATTCCTCCCTGATGTGTGTTTTTCTTGGCGTAAGTGTGCAAATACAAATGGCAGCCAGAATTGGCACTGAATAGTGTTTGAGAAGTACACTTTATTTATACAGCTCTGGCAATAAAAATTGTAGAACTCTCAAACACACTAATTCCTAATTAATATCTAACTATATTAAACATTAAACAAACTCACAATTAAGGACTGTGCTATCCAATATTAGGAAAAAAGACATTTTATATGTTGAAAACTGAGCATACAAAAAAGGGTTTGGTGGGCTTCCATTATGATTGCCTGTCAGTAGTTTCAAGTTGTCTCAATTTGTAAGTAAAACAGTTAGGGTTTTTTAATTAGCTGCCTTAGTCATTAAGGACTTAATTAATTTTCATTGATGCTGAGTCATCTTTTCTCCCTTATTCAGATGCAGTAGGAATTAAGCTCTAAATTTTAATTTGTAAGGTGGAGTTGTGATGTCTTATTTCATGTTCCTTTCTCATAATTGGTGATAAAGATAATGGCTGTCTTAAATCTGGTGGATATTTTTGAGTCTGAAAAGGCTCAAACTTGTTTTCGAATATGTTAATGAATTTTGGAAAGATGAAAAAGGGAGATTAGCAGAGGGTGGCTTTTTTGCAATATGTTCAAGATTAACTCTTATTTCTTAAAGTGAATAAATCAGTTTTTTCAAAGGGGTCATTTACAGTAAGTGTTTTTCTCATGTTGACCATTTTACACTTTATGAAATTCATGAGTTGCTAAAAGAAATAAAATCTGATGTGTTGAATTAAAATGTGTCAAAAATATTGGCACGGATTGGAATGGAATAATCTGAAATAAGTTTGAAATATTGAATTCTTCCAAATCGGTGTTCTCTTACTAAGAAAAAAAAAAGTTTAGAAAAATCATGATTTTGGGAGTAAAAATTGAAGGAAATTAAAGATTTTCTTTAAATTTTTAGAATAAACAGGTGTGTCTGCATAAAAGCAGCAGAAACTATAGTGTGTATAGTTATATATGTATGTATAGTTATATATGTATGTATAGTTATATATACTTATATGTATATACTGTATACATATATATGTCTATAGTATGTATAGTTACAGTATAAAGGTTTCAAATGTCTGAATTGTTTTATGATTATGACTGCAGTTTAATGGGGACATACTGTTGTTTCCAGATGTGCAGTTGCTCTGAGGTTTCTTAGTTTCTTGTTTTGATTTGCTGGTAGTGGACACAGCTGAATTCACTGAAATTTCCCAGTCAGAACCTAGTGTTCTGTAAATTCAGGAAACTGCTGACTTTTATGAGAGGTAGACTTTATTTGTAGACGTCATTTCTTTTCCATTCCCACTTGAGTAATGCAAGATCAGTTGTATGATTAGCAATATATTATTCACTTTGTAACATGCATCAAGAGGACTATACGATACATTACTGGGGGAATTCCACACACATGTGAACGTATTTCAACCCAGAGTATCTTTTTCTTCATCAGGAAATGGTCAAAATACAATCAAGATTAATCTTGTATTTCTTCACAGGCATGCTGGAAACATTTTATTAACGTGGATGCCTCTTGTTTGGTTGGTTTATCTGTTGCAATCCAGCAGTCTGTTCAGAAATGTCACATAGGACAGGCAAATCCTTCTTTTCTCCTTATCCTTCCATAGAACTCTCTGTTGGTGATGCTGAGATTGGAGTCTAACTTGTTCTTATTTTTTAATGGGATAAAGGCCTGGTTAGCAGCAGCCCATGTTGTGTAAAATATTTACCAACAATATTAGACAAACTCTGCCTTCTGCTCGGCTTGCAGATGAGTGTTCGTCCCTTATGCCAGTGTATGGCCTTTCTCTAAAGCTGTAGAAAAAAACCCCAGGATGACCTTTTAGCAGCTTTCTGCATGTGGCTTCAGACTGCAGCAGTGTATGTGAGCCACCCTGACACCCAGCCTCTGATTTGGTAGTTAACTGGGGCAGCATCTTAACAGTGAGTATGCAAGTAACTCCATTGTTACTCATCAACCAGACTTGTATTGACCAGTAAGGGTGTAGATGACCAATTTCCCAAAATGAAGATTTTAGATATGGGTGACAGGATTCTTGATATCTGGGAAGAAACAGGAACAGATATCTTCTGATTTGGGCCAGGAAAAGGTTGTACTAAATCTTTTTGAGAATGGCTTCAGTACAGGGAAGAGGGTGGAGACATCTGACTTCCTGCCTGGCTGAGTGGAACTGGACTTTGACTATAAATCTCTTGCTTTCATCTGCTATGGAGCTGAAAGGAAGGAAGGGATAAAAAGTGAAAGCACAGTCATGGCTCAGGTGTTTTGAGAAATGGGGGAGATCAGTTTAGGGGACACTTCGTCATTAAAGGAGGAAGCTGAGCTAGGAGTCTCATTCGGCATGAAAGGATGAACAAGATGTGGAGTAAAATGTTGAAAAATAGTGTCAGTGACTAGGGAAATGCAGAAAAGGTGATCAAAATACAGACAGGGTGAGGGGAGGTTTACTTTCTCTTCTCTTGGAAGAATGGAAGAAGTTTTCTGATAGAGGAAAAACTCTAGCAGAAAAATCTAAAAAAAATAATTATACATGATGGAGAAAAGGTTAAGTTTTTCCCAAAGTGTGGCAGATATTCATCATATATGAGAAGGTTATGAAGATCCATGTTTCTTTAATGCAGTCATTTTTGTGTGAAGTGGGTGTTTAATTCTGAGTTCATGTTTACTGTAAGGAAAGAAGCCAGGGATGTTCTTTCAGGCAGACTGATGACCTTTTGGGTCAGGTGAATGGAGAAGGGAATGGTTTGATCAGTTGAGAAAGGAAATTAGCACTAGAATGGAAAGTATTACAGATGTGGTCCATCTATTCTTTGTCCTTACAGGCTGCAGAATCTGAAGCAAACTTTGAAAGTGGCTCTAGGTACAGTAGGGAGAAAGAATATATCTGACCTTGGCTGATGCTCTCTCTGCTGGTTGTGATTCATCCAGTCCTGCAGGCAAGATGGGAGAAACAGGTGGTGTCTCAGCTGGTGCATTACTGGAGAGAGCAGAAGAGTCTTTTGTTCAGTAGCAGAAGCCAGCCTGAGCAGCTACTGCCACTGCTTCTGGCACAGGTCAATGGGAAGAGCTGGGTAAACGCACAGTGCTTACCACAGCTGCTATTGCTGCTGGACTCTTCTCTATTGAAATAGGGTTTTGTGATTTATTTTGTGTGAAAATCAAGCAAAACTGCTTCAATAAAACTGGCACGGTGTTCTTTTGGGACCCAGAATCTGCCATGAATTAATTAGAGTGAGCAAAACCTGCACTACTGTGCAAAATCCTACCATGATGTCTGCGACCTGAATTAGCCATGATAAGAAAATACATTTGGCTAGTCACCTATAATTTTGATTAGTTTTCTTCCTAGCTATAGGTCTCCATGTTCTCTTTAGGATCTTTTAGAATATTGTGAAAAGAGCAAGATATTTTCCAGTATCCAGGTATGTATACAAGAATGTAAAGGGAAAACACAAATCTTTCAGCTTTGTTTCTAAATTTGTGATCATGAGCATAATGTCATTGATGCTTATAAATATTATCATATATGAACATTTTCCTTATTGTGGGTTTCTTTTAGGATTTTGTCTTTTGGCAGTATACAAAATAAAATTTTATTCAGTTTTAATGTACAAAACATCTTGCTAGCTTTATTCAGCAGGCTTTAATATGATAGATTGTATGCTTCAGTTGTACTGATTCTCTTAAGGTGAAAATACACAGGAAATTACCTTACTAAAAGTACATATGTTTTGCAGTTCACCTTGTTTTTGTTTAGGATGGAATAGATTTACAGGTAGAAACAATGTTAAAAGAAATCCAAGGGGGTAAAAATAAGTAACTTTTTGTTTAATTCTTTTTTCTAAACAAAAAAGCCTATTTCTTTCTAGGCTCACAAAAGTAGGATGATTGCTTTCAGAAAAAAGAGTTACGTATATTTTGGGAACTAGGTGCCCTGACGTAATTTCAGGACACAATTTCTTAGCTGTCAAGAAGTTGAAAACCCTTCATGCTCTCGGAATCTTCCGCAGGCAGACTTCTTTGTCTTCCCTGATTTCATTCCAGATGTCAGAAAAGTAATTTGTGCTGTTGGCAGCTTCTTGTGCTGTCTGTACTGGTGTGGGTTTTTTTTTTTGTTTGTTCCGTTTTGTTTTTCTTCCCAGCAACACACAGAGCAACTATGGAAGAAAAAAAAACCACCCACCAGACAACTGAACAACCCCACTCTTGTTTTGATAAAACCAGAAGTAAAATCCTCGTAACAGGAACTTGTTGTGCGTTCCCTGTGAAATATCCTGCCGTGCAAAATAGCAGCAGATCAACAGACCAGCAAACACGTTAGTGTTCACTTGGCATAACGAACAGATTAATTTATAATTGTTTGAATTCGGATTTTCAGTCTTTATGTTTGTATTTTCGGTCTTGGTGTTTCCTATAGCATGTCACAGCTGTGTCAGGCAAATGGTGAAAGAACAGGGACTAATACAGAAAGTACTTAAAAATATTTTGCAGGTAATAAATACACAATCATGAAAAAAAACGATGTAGTTATCTTCATTAATATTATTAGAATGGAATCTTCTTCAAATGTTCTGTGTAATTCTTTGCCACGTTTCTGAAAGGTAGAGGTGAATTACCCTTCTCCTTACCAGTTTGGTACGAAGACCCTGAGTCATAGCCAGAAGCAGTTTTTATGTCCCCATTAGGACCTGAGTGGAGTTAGGGAATCTTAGCCCTAAACTGGTATCTTACATATTTTATGTGTAGCTGCTCCTCTATTCCAAAGGCTCAGTTGGTGCATTATGTTTTGGTCTGCAAGTTCGTCAGACTTCTAAAGATCTTCAAACTTCTAAAGATGTACCTCTTCATGTTCAGAATTTTCTCAGCTTTTTTGCCATTTCTTCTCTTCCAAAGCAGCTGTACACTGATCATTTAGATGCCATTTTCCGTTAACAAAGTTTCCAGAAGGATGCTTGGGGTTTGTAATTTGAATTTCAGACTTTGCGGAGGCAGGGATTGTAGCAATCAGAGTGACTCAAGGATATGCCTAGAGTCACAAACTTTTCCATAGACAGTTCTAAAAATTGTCAAGTGAAACGGGATTATTTAGTTTTTTAAATGTAAATAAAAACATCCTTGCTTTTATCTTTCCTTCTCATCTAATCTTTTAAATTTAGCCTGCTCTTTGTAGTACCCAGCCAACTTGCTCCTCTGAAATGTTTTATAGAGATCTCTTGAAAGAGAAATCAGCAAGAGTCTAGCTGGCAGAGAGTGCCAGGGGCCGCAGATCTCCATTTGCAGTGCTGCAAGGGTGAATCCCTGTATTATACAAATGTAAGTAGAATGCTGCTAGCACAAGATGAAAAGTTGGAAAATTATGTTTAAACCATATGGCTTTGCTATTACTTGAGAAAACTAAGATAGAAGTTAAGGGAAACTGCAGAATCTACCTGAAAAGTTTTGAGAAAGTTGAGGATCACTGTCTAGGTGACAAAGACCTGTAATCGTGGAATGCACAGGAGTTCGTGTTATTCTCTATGCTTGATGTTGTGCTAAAAAACATCTACACTAATGTAGATGAATCTGGAAGTAACCTCAGCAAGACATGCAGTATACTCTGGGAGTCAAATATGAATCACAATTTACTGATGTGTGCATGGTTAATAAAATGGCACTAAGTTTGAGCATAGGAATCATGGACCCAATTGATTGCTACAGTTGTTTTCTCAGTCCAGCAGCAGGGGTTATTCAGCTGTGCCCTTGTAATTTGTAATGCTTTGCTCCTTCATGTAATGCCATGCTCAGTAATGAGTCTGTACTTCAACTGAAAGTCATGGTAGAATTTTTAGAAACCACTCAGTGCTGTTTCAGAGGAGTTTCTGACTTGTTTTTGTGTGTCCAGGTCTTTACTGAATTGTAAATCGGCTGAGATGTCCATTTAGCTTCTTTCATTTTTTTACAGGTTTGGTTTTTTCTATGGTTAGTAATAGTTTCTGTAGTGTATCTTCAAAAGGGTCCGTAAACTTCTTTTCTGTTGGCTCGGCAGCTGTCAGCTCCTGAGTAGTTCCTGGGCATCCGTATATATTTTCCTTTTAAAGTCTGTGATTTCTTTGTTGGGGTCCTCCTTAAAGCTGTGTCTACAAATGACTTGCTTTTGGTTGATCAGTTTTTGAAGAACTATTTTTAGTTGTTCTCAGTTGTTCTTCAAATAATTCTGGAGTCTTTTGAGTAGTCATCTCTCTGTCAGACCTACTGTGTGTTCATACAAGTTCAGAGACTTTACTTTTCCATAGGCACAGTGCTGGATTAAAGTTATTTAACACTGTGACAAAAGCAGTTACTTCTCCATTCTCCTGCCTGATGACAGCAATCTGTTCTCAATAGCGAAGTCCCAGAGTAGAGTTGGGGTGTGTGTGTGTGTGTGTTGAGTTAGTGGTGTCTCTGCATTCCAGGAAGGGAGTTGGTAATGACATTTTCATTGTGGAAACCTGGGCTTCATTATTGCTTTGCATTACTCATTCCGCAGCAGGTGAAGTCCACCAAGGAGGGTCTTGGTGGGAGGTGGATGGAAGTAGACAGCTCCATGCCTACCTGCACTCCCCTGAATTCTCTTACATCATTCCTCTTGAAAATGTGAGATTATTCCAGTTAATTCGAGATATGTGTGGCTTTGTAATGCTCATGTAAGTGCTCTGAAAGATTCAGATGATTGCATCCATTGATTTGTGGGGCATAATGTTATGATTTTTTCAGGAAGCAAATCTGCATTGATAGGGATGACAGGTGACAAATCTTTAGGAATGACTGGCATCATGACTGCACTACTTCAGCAGCATGGGTACAGAAACCATATGTGGACTTGCGCAAAGTTGCTGGAAGGGGCTGAAGTCATCCTAGGTCTCTCTACCTTAATTAGTGACTTGTATCTGGGTTCTGCAAGAGTTTGGATTTTCCTGGATTCAGTTTCTGATCTCTGCAGATGTGGGATCTGGGACAGTGCTGCTTGGATAACTCTGTTTATTGGAGCTGATATATACTCTTTTTGACCTCATGACTCTTGGCTAGTGTATTGAATCACTTGAGAATAACTAATGCGTCAGCTCCCAGATTGTTCTCAAGTTTTGCCTTCAGCCAACTGAATGTTCACCTTCCTTCACAGTTACAGGAAATGAAGATCTTCTGGGATAACATGAGTGCGGATGAGCAGTATGTTTGGTCTATGGGGAAATAATGTGAACAAAGAGAGATTACAGATAGTAAAAACAGACACGAGTTTCAGAGGTAGTTCTTGTGATATTCCCCGCCCCCCCATGTCAATTTTGAAGTGTATTGAATATTGTTGGCTGGTTTAGTGTAAACTGTCAAAAATTAGTGAAGAGTCAAGCAGTAAATCAGGCTGTCACTGTATGTGGGATTGGCTGTACACTGTGCAGGCAATGTGCACAGCGAATTTGCTATAACCCCTGTGAATATTCATAGCAAGGAAGGATATAAAGGGCTGTCATCCATCAACAATGAAGTGCTGCAAATGAGTTAATGCAATGTTTTGCCATTAATAAAACATTAGAAAGAAAGTACGAATAGTCAGGGCAAAAGAGGAGTTTAAAGAAGTAGAAAATCCACATCACTGTAGAGAGTGATATGAAACATACAATATGCTGGCAGTGATCCAAACTTAATTCTGTTTATGGCCTGGATAACTAGATTTGTCTCTTCAGTAATAAAAATGTGTAATGCCAGTTACATAGTTCTGTTCACAAGAGAAAGGATCACTGCTTGGGAATGAAAATGTTGTAACTCCCAGCAGAGAAGATAAAAAGGGGCACCGTGACTGCTATCCTTCTGCATACAGGTTATTTATTGCCTTTCTTATAGAATTTGCAACATGCGAGAATTTAGATGAGTTTGTGTATGACGTACAATGCCCAGTGACTTGAAGCAAAATGGTTATGAATGACATGACATTTGTGCACTTATGGTGCCAGTTCTTAATGACTGAAGAATATGCATGTCTGTGTGAAGAATTATCAATGTAAGATTTTAGTCTCCAGTGTGTAGATACTTTCAGAATGTACCAAGTCCTTGTAATGAAATAAATTCATAAAAATGAATTCTATCCTTTGTACCTGAAATGTGATTTATTTCTTTTGGAATGACTTACTGTACGTCTTTTCTTCTTATTGTTTCCAGTTCTTGAATGTGAAATATAAAAAGAATTTACTCTTTTGCCATTTCGTTAGTGGTGTTACTAAATTCTCATTTGATCTCCAAGAATAAGGCTCTTGGGGAGGAAAGACCGAACATTTTCATTAAGCAAAACCAGGTGCAGCTGACTGTTGTTTAAGCCAATTTAATTTACAGTAGGTTTGATTATTAGTACATCAGAAATCTTACATGTGGTTACTGTGGTAGAAGTTACATTTCATAATAGTATCTCCTGAGTAGTTTTAATTTAGAAATTAGTGGCTTATTTTAGCTTGTCTTGTAGTCAATTTGTAAAGTGCTAGAGCAAGAATTTGAAAATGGCTTATTCTGCTCTTGCTTGATTGCATTATTAGTCCACGGTAGAATGTTCAGTTTCTCAGGCTCTTTAATGTTTCAGTATTTAATTCTTTCTAACGCTATATAGATAGAGTTTTATAGCATCTTAGGATAACAGGACTACTAAATATTTTATAAATAAAATACTTGGTTTAGATTCTGAATAATATACTGACGTGGCTTTATATCCAAAGCATAAGAAATTTGGGAAGCAAATTATAAGCGTAAAATGCCAAAAGGTGAAGTCTTCCTGAAATAACTTTCCTTATTTCTCTTGTTTCATGCAGGCTTTCCTTCACCGAATGATCCAATGTGCTGCAGCCAAAGTAGATAAAAATGTCACAGAAGAGACAGTTAAGGTTAGTCTCATAATTGGATATTTCTTCTATTTTTTAATCTGATGTTTTATTTACGTATGTTTTATTCTTTTGCAGACGTTGTTTTCAAATATTGAAGATATTCTTGCAGTTCACAAAAACTTCCTTTCCTTGGTGGAGGAGTGCTTACAGCCAGAACCTAATGCACAGCATGAAGTTGGAACCTGCTTTCTTCATTATGTAGGCTATCTTCTATTACAGGCTTGTTTCCCTTTTTTCCTTAATTGTTGTCTTTATTAATTACGTCATGATGAGTGTACATAGTCATGATGACAAAATATGACTTGATTGCATAGTTTCAAAAAAACGGAGGGGGAAGGAGAATGAAGAAAGAAAGTATAAAATGGGCAGAATTTTCTTGTATCATCATCTGTATATTCACCAAATCAGCCCAGGCTGCCAAGCAGCCCTGCAGCATGGGCAAGGCTGGTGCCTGTGCATGGGTTGGAGGTACAAGGGCCAGGGTTGCATGAAACAGCAAAAGTAATAATACGTTTTTTTTCTTATTCCCCTTTGGTGCTAGGCAAAAATGTGAATACTTAACAAAGAACTGCATATGCTGGGTAAAATATCTCCATGGTTCTGGACTGTGAAGTTATTTTACTTCTGACAACTGCAGTACCTCCATAAGTATGTTTGTATGTCCTGTAGAAATTGTTTTCTCTCAGTATTATTTTTCCTGTTGAAGCAAACCAGGATGTCTGTTAAAGAGCTCTGCAAAATCAGGACAATTTAGTTTGCTTTCAGTTATAGGCCTAGCAAAAAGTCTAGGTTTCATTGTTACTTCTGGTTAGAGTCCTATTTGTTTGCTAAGTCTTTGTTTATTCATTGTGGAAGGAGAAAATGATTAATGGTTTGTGGAAACACATTACAGAAATTGAGTAACATCAGTTTTTGACTGGAAATTGCTTTTGCAAACAAGTGTTTGCAGACAAAATAGGTAATGATACCAGCAAATAAGCCACTCTGTATATTTTTCTCCTTGGGTTTCTCCTTTTCACAAGGAGTCACATGGAAAACGTTAGCGGTGATGACACAAGGTAATCCTGGAAAGATTACGGTTTGACACAAGAGGAAGATTTTTCACAATGACAACAATCAACCATTGGAATAACCTCCCCAGGGAAGCAGCGGATTCCCCAGCATTGGACACTTTATGATTTGGCTGTGCAGGGTGCTGGGCCATTTTGTCTAGACAGTGCTTTTGCCAAGAAAGGTTGGACCAGATGGTCCCTTGAGGTCCCTTTCAACCTGGTGTTCTATGACTGAAATTCCCAAGTGACGCTTCCAGACTGTTCATAATTCTAGTTTGAGACTGGATGTCAAATAATAAACGTAGGAGAAAGAGCTGACCTTACAAAATGAAGACTATATTAGCTATTCATCTTTGAAAAGTGTTCGTTTCATGTTTTATTTATTAAAAAAAGCCTCAAAATGGCAAGTGAAGAACAATGTATTTCTTTGTTTCTGCAGAAAGAAAAATTCCGTATTTATGATGAATATTGCAGTAATCACGAGAAGGCACAGAAAGTTCTCCTTGACCTTAACAAAATAAGAACAGTGCGGACGTTTCTTTTGGTAAATAAACTTCCAACTGTTGATCTAACTTAGTACTTTGTGACTGGGCAGTGGATTGTTACTAGTGTCACCTCCACCATGTAACAAGCACACCTGCAAGTGGTTAGCAGGCAGTTTCAGTTGGGGGTGGTGGTTCCAGAGGAAGGGGTTGTGTACATCCTATTTTCACTGCTGCATTGGATCCGTGCATAACAAAGCATTAGGCAGTGTGCCTTGAACTTGCTGGCCAAGAGACAAGGGTGTAAATCCAGCTGTGTCTGTAGAAAGCAAAAAGACTAAGATAAGATAGATGAAGAGGGATAGGGAAGGAAATTATGGAAAGGAAGCTGAAGGACTCATCAGAACTTCTGAAGAGAAGGTCCATGTTCTGGTACTGTAACACCATTGCCAGGCAGAAAAATGTTTTGTTATGGATCATAGAGTAAACATCCTGAGTGTAGATGCTGACTTAATCTGAGGTCAATATAGACAGCAACACAATTAGTTTTCACTTTATAAAACAAATAGGGAGGGGTTTTTAGTTGTGAGTATGGTAGTCCTCATGATTTTCTCACAGCAAAACCAGTTTCCATGTAAATACTGAGTTTCCTAATAGTTAACATTGGTTGTTAAAAGAAGGATTCCGTGTGGAATGATTTTTGTGTTTTTTCTTCCTGATGTCCTGCGATAACAAGGTCAGCTTTGTGATGTGGGGCCTGCTATATTGGAACTTATATACCTGAGATGGTGCCCGTGAATAAGATAACAGATTTCATAGTAATCAGATCCAGTTCTTGCATTTTGGAACTGAAGAGCAAATGACACTATGAGCAAAGCATCACAGATATGGTGAAAAAAAGGATGATGGCCAATGGTGGCAGTATCACAAGTTTTACTTAATCTTATAAATTATTTTTAGCATGCAGTAGGCTTTCACTGCTGCTGGCAGAGTTCTTGGTGAAGTCAACCTGTTGCAGGTCACTGCATTTTTTGAAAGATACTGGATCTGACTCCTTAGCTGCTTTTACTTACAGCCAAATTAATGAGCAGCGTGTGAATTTCCTTATTGTAAGAGACTATGAAGTGACATGAAACACCATCTGCCTGTTTGCTAAGAGTCTCTTATCACTGTTCCATTCATAGCTGAAAACAAAGTTGTCCTATTTTTCCTTAGTGGTTGACATGGTATCCTTCACCTTGTCCCAAATTGAGGAGTTTCACACACATGGTTCTTGTATTGGAAACAGCACGGCCAGACTCAAGAAGGAGTGAATGCTGACTACAGAGACATTTGCTACAGAGCAAAATACTCTGGAGAAAGATTGCTAAAAGCGTGTTTTGTGAGAAAGGAAGTGAAGTATGCAGTTGTGGGCAGTTCATGATGTGTCACTGTTATGTACTCCCAGGCACATGCACAGGGCTTTCACATCTGCTTTGAGTTTCTCATAGGTTCAAGATGTGGCTGTAGAATAAGTGGCATCAGTCTAACCTGGAAAACAGGAGGTCTGACTGTGCAATAACTGTCTGATACAGCTGAAGCTTTCTAGCTAGACAGAACAGTTCAGGTCATTAGAGATTGTCATTATCTATAAATAATGGGAAGCTGAAACTAGACTTGTGAGCCTTCAAGTATAGAGACAGTGATTATATAAACCTGTAGTCTGCATTGTCATTATCTTGCTCAGTCCTTTATCAGTAAAGCTTTTTGGTTTGCAGTTTAAGTGAGATCCTTTGGGATAAAGGATGCTTTAGTATCAGACAGAAGCTGGTTAACTGTGAGTACAAGGCAGAGACTTAAGGGTGGGTGTAGAGATCCCCATAGCAGCACTGGTTATGTGGTATGTACATTGTGAGTTGTACGTTGAGAGCAGCCACCCAGTTTTGTAGCCCCTGTTCTATCAACAATATGTCTGCATCAACATTTGTGGCCTGTGTCAACACGCCATCTGGCTATGTTAAATTACTTCTGTTTAGCAGTTGCTGTCTCAGTTTAGACATCTTGCACTTTGAAGCTGTAGATTATCTCATACCATTGCATCACAATTCCTTCTTATCTCTCAGTAAAATAGCTTTCATCATTTCTGTAGGTCTTTATGTACTTACACTTTAATTACAGCAATTCCTAATATTTGCTGTGATGTCCCTTGCATGCTTTGTTATCCCAGATAGCCCTTATTCTTTTCCCTCTTTCTCTCTGCTGCTTTCTCATGGGTGCTTCCACCCAATATTTCATATATTCTCTGCTTCCATAGTTGGGTGTCTTGTGAAAATTTATGTATTTTTTAGCCCATGACTAAGGGTATTTTGTTCATTGCCCATCACATTTAACTATAGAAGTATGTAAACAGAACACTTTTTTGGTGGGTGTGTATAGGATGGCCAGGTTCAAGCCTTCCAAACCATCTTTGATGCTACTTAATATTACAAACACATCTTTTAGAAGCAGCAGCACCTAGAGCAGTCACCCTAAATGATTTTTATTTTTGTTTGTTGAAGTGTGAAAGCATATTTTTGGCATTTTATTCACCGTCTTTCATTTTAAACTTAAAAAATGTCCTCTCTTTATCAGACTGGATGAAGAATGTACCTAGGGGAGATGTCTGCCTAAGTCCATTGTGGCTTCCTTGTCATGTATGATAGTCAGTGTACGTGCCTGCGCACATGTTCAAGCCTGTTCTTTTGTCAGTCTTGCGTACCTCCCTCATTACATACAGCTTAGCCAATATTGCTGTGTACATATGCCCTTGTCTTTATTTCTTGTAATTTTCTTGTATTTTTTAGTAATTTATGAAACTGTTCTCACTCTAGAATTGCATGCTTCTTGGAGGACGCAAAAACACAGATGTACCGTTGGAGGGATATCTGGTAACACCAATACAGAGAATATGCAAGTATCCCCTTCTTTTGAAGGTATTTCAAATTTTTTTTATCTAGGACTTTAAACTTTCTGTATAAAACTGGTTGCTAAGCATATTTCTGAACAGCAGGAACAATCTCTCTACACAGTGAATAATCTCTTTATTAGATATTGGACCCAGACATGCTCTCATTAAAGCTAGTGGCAGGTCTTCTGACATCAGTATTAAAAGAACTGAGGAGTTTGGCTGGGTCAAGATGATTAGCTTCCTTCTGCATCTAGTTGTTAAGTTGCCTCTCCATTATTGCAACAGAAGTGAGCCATTTAAAGGGAGATTAATGAGACTGATTTCAGTGGGTTTGACCATGGCCTTACTTAAAATGCTTGGGCTAGCAGAGTTGTTAGTGACGTGCTTTGATGAGTCTAATTTACCATCAGAAAACTGTAAATGAAAAATATTTATGAAAATGATTTGTAAGAAAGCTCTAGAGTAATGGTAAGATGCTGTAGGTGGTTCTATGCACATTTCTATGTTTATTCTTTTATTATTGTTACAATTTAAAACTTAAAAATGTTAAATGTGCTGATAATAATTAGATATTAAAAACTGAGTGACTGATTTTTTTCCATGTTAGGAAACAAAGTAATACAATTGTCATGACAGTAAATATTTAAAACATTTTTTTGCTTAACAAATGGAGGCCTAATATTGTTTATTGTTTCAAACAGTGAAAGAAAAGCCGGAGCAGATTTTGCTCTAGAACCTGCTTGAAACCTGATTATTGGACAGTGTTTTTCACAATGCAGGTGTGAGTTTAGATCTGAAACAATGCCAGCTATGAGCCATATGCATTTCATTGCACTGACATAAAAACCTAAAAGTAAACATGTTCAAATAAAGGTTTTTAAAACAAGTTAAAGAATATGATAATTGCATTGAGGTTTGATTCATTCTGGATATCTGTGGTTTTTACAGTTCCCTTGGCCTATTCTAAAACTATTTTTATATTCTATTTTTTCAATGAAGGATCTACAGACTAACAGGGGAAAATGACTAATGAATTACTCTAGAGGATAATGAACTGAATATATTTATGTTAAATAAATTTAAATACAGGGTGTGGTGGCAGCAGCCTTAGGGCTTCGGGGAAGTGTACCCATGTCTCAGTCAGGGTGTGTGCTGAAGGCTGTCCATAGTTGGTCCAGCTGTAAACAGGCAGTTGGCAGTTTGAGATGGGAAATCTCAAATGAATACTGGCAAATCCACTTCTGTGTTTTAGTGTGGCTGCCATTACCAGTGCTTACTTGAAATCAGTGAGTCACCTAAGCTATTTTTCAGTGCTCTGGCGTATTGCACTAGATTAAACAATAGTGTGGAGCTAAAGGAAGATGGGTTTTACCCAGAGTTGCAGGAGAGGCAGGTGCTAACTTTGACATGAATAAACCAGCATTTTTAAGCAGAATTGTTATTGTTGAACAGTTCCATCCTGTGGCATATAAAAAAACCCCCAAAAAACCAACAACCAAAAAAATCAAAGCCCAGACCAAAGCTCAACATGAAGAAACATTGCTGGGGTGAGAAAGTAGCTGAAAGGCAAACTAAGTACTAATTCCAAAGTACTGATTATTTTTACTGTTAGTAATTTATTTCTTTGGGTTTTAGTGTCCTACTAGGACACAATGCTGGAGGGTTTATTATTTTTCCACTTCGTAACATAGAGGTCTGGCTACTTCTTGATTTTGTATGCTATTCAATTTAAGCGTCCTGTAATGTACATGTAGAGATGAAAGACAGGTTTCCTTTTTTCTTTTCTTTTTTTTTTTAAATGTCTAAATAGGAGTTACTGAAGCGGACTCCAAGGAAGCACAGTGACTATGCGGCACTAATGGAAGCCCTCCAGGCCATGAAAGCTGTCTGTTCCAACATAAATGAAGCCAAGAGACAAATGGAAAAATTAGAGTTTTTGGAAGAATGGCAGTCTCATGTGGAAGGATGGGAGGTACTGTTGTAGATTTGTTGTTTTGTATATTGATGAGGGAATAACAGTTTTCAACAAACATATATTACACTGTTTCTGTGAACCTGAGGTACTCTCAGCTCCTCAGTCCTGTGAAACACAGCTTTCATCTGGGTTCTATTCTGTAAATTCAGTGTTGTCCATGACTGAGCACCACTGTATAAAATAGCAGACTTCCAGGAGAGAGGGCAGTGTTTGGTGTTTGGCTTGGAATATTGACTATTTACATTAACATGTTTGTGTGCAAACATGCACATCTATAAATCCTAATTTAACTGTTGCCTTGATTTCACTGCTGTCAGTGCCTGCCTAACAGCATTTTATGGTTGAAAAAAAAAATATTTATTTTGATTAAGCACTAAGTCTAAGAGTTTGTCAGCTTGTAGATAGTTTTTTACTGTTGGCTGAGCTAAACTAACGTGTTCAAGAGAATCTGTGTAAGACTTGGTTTTGGTTTTATTTATTTAGTTCAGTTTTCAAATGGAAGAGCTTTAATGCTTTAGTTCTGTGAAGAAACCATAGGTCTATTTCTGAGCTACTGTTTTCAATAGTATCCAGAAGAGCCATCATTTCCCTTAGGCAACTGCAAATCAAGTAGTTGTAGCACCAGAATCTTCCTGTTGTATTATTTTGAACACTATAATTAGTTTATACAGAAAGATAAATGTGGATCATATAATCATGGAATCATAGAATAGTTAGGATTGGGAAGGACTTTAAAATCATCTAGTTCCAACTCCCCTGCCGTGGGCAGGGACACCTCACACACACAAGGCTCTGTCCAGCTCGGCCTTGAATGCCTCCAGGGATGGAGCCTTCACAGCTTCCTTGGGCAACCCATTCCAGTGCCTCACCACCCGTACAGTAAAAAACTTCTTTCTTATATCCAATCAAATCTCCCCTGTTTAAGTTTTAACCTGTTGCCCCTTGTCCTGTCACTACAGTCCCTGATGAAGAGTCCCTCCCCAGCATCCTTGTAGGCCCCTTTCAGATACTGGAAGGCTGCTATGAGGTCTCCACGCAGCCTTCTGTTCTCCAGGCTGAACAGCCCCAACTTTCTCAGCCTGACTTCATATGGGAGGTGCTCCAGTCCCCTGATCGTCCTTGTGGCCCTCCTCTGGACTTGTTCCAACAGTTCCATGTCCTTCTTATGTTGAGGACACCAGAACTGCACACAATACTCCAAGTGAGGTCTCATGAGAGCAGAGTAGAGGGGCAGGATCACCTCCTTTGACCTGCTGGTCGCGCTCCTTTTGATGCAGCCCAGGATATGGTTGGCTTTCTGGGTTGTGAGTGCACACTGAAGCCAGCTCATGCTCATTTTCTTATCAACCAACACCCCCAAGTCCTATTCGTATATATTTGATTTGCCTTAGGTGTTCTGTATTGAAACATCTGAGCTGCCCACACTGAGGTGGGAGTAAAGTTCATGTATAAGAAATGCAAAGCAAGCAATGTAAGTAATTTTTTAATAAGTCAGTTTTGAACATAATACACAGGACTAGTTAAATAAAGTAAAACTCTAAACACTGTAATTGAGAAGAGGTCTTGTTGACCTAACGCTTTCCAAAAGAAGCAAATACCTTAACAGCTGCTTATTTAGACTAGGTGAAAGTAAGTTTCTTTTTGTTATTTGCTTGGACTTGCTGTCATCAGCAGTAACTTGGAAAGATTAGTGTATATGAACTTTAAAATTTGTTACACGTGCTTGTACAATAGCTTCATGGTAGAAGCAATAGCAAGCATTTACATTACGAAATTTTATATGGCAAGGGCATTTTAAAATAATACTTATTGTCTATAACTGACTCTACTATTATTTTCAACTTCCAAGTAAGTTTTCTATTATGCTGTAGTGATTAAGATTCTTCTACTTGCTTTCAGTGCCTGAGTCTTACAGATATTTGTCAAATCCATATTAATGAACACACTCAAATAGAAAGTTACAGCATTAGTATCTCAGTGTGTTATTAGTCATATAAGTTGGTTAAGAACGTATCGTTCTCACATGTCTGAAAAGGGAATCCACTTTTCTGCATTCAGGTTTTTTCTGAATTCTTAGTAAAAAATGAAGTAATAAATATGTTTGCTGTTGGAAATATATTAAAGAGAAAAAGTAACAATAAGGAAGGGTAACAATATAGACAGAAGTGTGTGAAACATACATTTATGCTCTCTGTATTCAGACCGTATTCTGTGAACCGTAATACAGTAATTTCCTTCCAGCCTTGTTTGTTTTTTCTTATTTTCTTCCCCAAATTTAATCTTGGGATTTCACTTGTGCTTGATCTCTGGAAAAGTGCCATTGTCTTAAAATAGAATTTTTTCAGTACAGTTATGTTGCGTTTAATGTGGTTTAGCTGATCAGGTTAGATGTTACCACCTGACAGGGTGCCCAATCTGGCAAAATTGCCCTGATCTTAATACGTGCATCCTTTTTCAAACATACTATATGGTTAGTCCTTGAAATGGTAAAAATCATGTATAAGAGCATGTTTTAGAGCTTTTCTGAATGATTCCCAGCAACTACAAGAAAATCTCTGAATGCAATGTATGAGAGCGGATTTAATTAAATAAACATCTGGTTTTCTGCATTGCCTAAAAATAAAGAGGCAAACTTGTTGGAGATTTCCTTCCAGAAGGAAATGCTTAGCACATTGCTTGGCCCCAACTAGAAGGAAAGGGGAAAAAAAAAAAAAAGACTATTTTTAGAATCTGATCAAAGCATGACTTGAATTCCTATACATGAGTGTCATAAAATGAAGCTTGTGTTTATTATGAAAAAGATACAGATTCATGGAAAAAATGGAACATCTGTTTCAAGGAAGAAAATTTTGTGTATAATGACTTTCTCACTTAATTTCCTAAGTGGTTAAATTTATTGGCCTGAATTCAGAACTTGTGTAGGTGGCTGTCTCAGCTGGAGGATGGCTCAACAGCTGAAGGAGTCTGTCAGGAAAATCTGCATGGATGTTTCAGTGAGGGAATTAAAAAATAAAATTGTTGCATTTGTTGTAAGCTGGAAACTGAACAACCCAGTGTGAGTCACAGGCCAACTTAGTGACAATAGCATGGGGTGTTCTGTTCCTTTCCATTGTGACGTATCATAAAGTAGTATTTTAATGGAGATTTCTGTTTTAAGTTCTAGATATTTTAGACCTTTTCTTTATTATATTTCTCTTTCCTGTGCCCATGTGCAAGTACTGAAGAGTACATTAATATGTGTAATTCTGACTTCTATCACTGATTTGGCCAGAATATGTAGCTAAGTAGCTTTTGTTACAAAATGAAACCAACAAATGCTGCTTTTCATCTCAAGGTAATAAAGGTCATTTTTTGATGTCAAAGACGGGTATTTCATGACTAAAGGATGGGTGGGGATATTGTTGCGGATTTCTTGCATATAGTCTGTCTCCTTCCAGTGTATTTTAAATGCATTTATTTTGTGATGTAGTCATGGTAGCCCACATTTCAGACCTCTTGCCTGAGCTATTGCCTTGGTGGAATGATAGGTGACTGAATGGCAGCTGAAGCCAGTTTTACCTAAGTAGCCTGAAGGCTCTGAGATCTTATGGGCTTTTAATTTCCACACCAGCTAGCCTGAAAAACCAGAGCCCTTGGTCCCAATGCTGTCCACAGTAGAGGACTGCTCTACAGCTAGGTATTTGGAGTCTTGGAGTCTTCAGTGACTTGTTAGGATGGGGGGGGAATATCTAATCTGGGTTCACAGTATAAGCCTGGTTTGCAGGTTAGCTTTTTCCAACTGAGTCTTTTATATGTTGGGTTTTTTGTTTTGTTTTGGGTTTTTGTTGTTGGTTTCGTTTTTTGTTTTGTTTTTTTTTTTTTTGAGATGATCAAAACAGGTTTGTTTCTACAATACAAGGCATTTTCAAATTGACATACTACACAAAGGCTGGTTTCACTCATAATACTCCATCAGCTCTAACTGCAGGTACTTTAAATGCATAGAAACATGAATTGTAACATAGTAGTAGTGATTTTACATTTAGGTTGAGCAACTATATGATCTTCCCTTGCAAGCAGTGAGTAAAAAATGTACATACTTGTGAAAACTTTGAAATAGCAAATTACTTTTGTGGTTCAAATTGCTTATATTTGACATTTCCCTGGTAGTTTCAATACAAATGTTTAATGAAAACATGGTTGTGTTAGATGTTTTTGGTAATACTTTTTTCTAAAAGTATTGCTTGTAGATAGCGTAGTTCAATTTTAGCCTCATGTTTCTAGGACAAGGTGAATTCTCCTCTGTTAGTGTAGCCTTGAACTTTCTACCATGAGAGGGATAGCTCAGAGTTAGATAAATGAATTATCCTACTGGGCTGGACATCAGCTGTAGCTTGGTGTTCCTGCTGTAAACCCATGTGGTGGTTCAAGGTGTAGCAATATCCTTCATGAAAACATTAATAGTCGTTAATCCTCCTTGGAACTGCATGATGGATATGGCAGCGCTTGTGTGCCCTCTACCCTATTCTTCTTTGGGCGTGTTTTTCATCCCTCAGGAGTTGGTAGAGAGGAGATGTACAGACAGCAGTGCTTTCACATGATGTGCCCTTCCTATTTTCTCCTTGTCAGCTCCATGCCCGCCGCACCCATGCCTAGGGACAGGCCGAGTCTAACAGTTTTCCATAGGCAAGAGGGTGGCAGGGGACTTTTCTGTGCTAGCAGTGTTATGTAGGACTGCCAGATGTGACTTATGATAGTCTTACCTTATACCCTTGGACTTCAGCAAATAAAACAGCAGTAACAAAATTCACTGACCTGTGGCCACACCAGCATGGGTTGTGATCTTGTCAAAAGGTATTGAATAAGTGAAGTTAACACTGTTCAGTATTTGGACAGGAGGTCTCTAAGGGGGGAAAAAGTATCTCTAGAATGTTATTTTCATCATCTGGCAGAAGGAAAATAAAGAGGAAAACAGTAGCAAAGTGTAGCAATGTGATACAGATAATGCACACTGCTGTTTTGTAATGTTGAACTTGAATCATCATTGAGGCGAATCTTGATAATTCAAGTAGCCTGAATTATAGATGTTTGAAATATGTGTAAAATATGGTATTTTATGGCATGGTGCTGGCACAGTAGCAAATCTTGCAAGGACTGTGGGGAAAAGGTATTTTTCTACAGTGAAAATGAACACTTCTAATAAAAAGAGTCAAAATTCTTTCATTTCACCCTCTCTGTGAAAAAATACACCCTTTCGTAGAAAGGTGAAACTGCTGATGCAATTTTGAAGCCTTAAGCTGAAGTTTTTTGTCTTCCCTACAAAAGATTACAATTTTCCAGCAAAGCTGAAGTTTTCTGTAAAAAGAAACTGAAAATCTTTAAAAAAAATACCCTTTTAAAATGCAAATTATTAGCATTATTCCAGCTAATTTTAAAAGCAGTGTGTGGTACTGTTTATTCTACTTAATGCACAAAAGCAATGAAATGGATGGAATGAAAAAACCCTGCTTTTCTGTAGTTATGGTCAGCAAGCATTAAGTGCAGCTGAAATTTATGCTGAATTTGTATTACTGAGTATGCTTTTAAGGTGTTTCAGTGATCGGTCTCAAATAAAACTGTAAAATTAGTATGTCAGCTTTTCTGGTGCTGATGCTGTCCTGGGAAGGGAAGTATGATGTACTGGCTATAGATGATGTTCATGTTTGGCTCATTTGATCCTAAATGGAAACAAGAGTGGTTAGTTAATACTGATACTGAAGCTGCTCTATTTAGAGGCCTGAATTATGTTCCAGTGTGATGGTTCTGCAGTTTTTCTTATCATTTCTGTAAACAGACTGTGTTCTCCTTAGAGCAGTCTGAGCTATTGCTCAATATTCAGGGCTGTGACACAAAAACGATGAATAATAAGATGAAGAGCTGAGAGCAGAATCTGTGATTCCTTCTTGGCTCTTAATTGAGCCTATTTTTCTTTGGGCTACTGTGGTTAGATAAAGAAGAGGAAGTAGCTACAGCTATTGCAGGCATAAGTCTGTCAGAACATGTGTAGATGACAGTCCTGGCTTTTGCAGGTTTTCCAAGCTGACTATTAACTGCCCCAAGTTAGGAAACTCTTTGAACCATGGGTGTATGCTCAATGCAGCCAGCAAGCATAATTATCAATAGGATTGCATGGCTGGATTCATGCAACGCATGGACAGGAACTTTGTCCCACAGGAGCATGGATTTTCAGAATAGCAAAATACACCTCTAAGTTCAAGGAAGGCTTCCTTGAGAGGTAAATTTTTCTTTATAAGGCATAGAAATACCATGACTTTTTCAGAGAAATATTTTTGGAAAATGTTATCCTTTGTTAAAGTTGCTTCTTTTTCATTAACCTATATGAAAATGCCTGCCTTCTTTAAACATGAATGAATGATCTGCCTTGAATCAAAAATGAAGCATGGGAAGTTTCATCCCAAACATGTAAAGCTTAGCGAAATTCCAATGTCTTCAGTATGTGTTAGGAAGAACTACACTAGGCAGTCTTAGTTGTATGTGCCACTGTTAGCTTTGTCTGAGTTTTAAATCTTGGTGTATTTGATTTAGTAGTTAGCTTAGCTTAGTGTAGAAGTATATGTCTTAATGATATTCAAGTTCCATGTGACTTCAGCTTCCAAGCTCATCTTGGCATAGGTCATGTCTTGTAAAGCCCCATTTTCAGATGTTTCTGACTAAGTAGTGAAGTTACTGAGGATAAGAATTATTGTATGAAGTTGGCCTGTTTTATAAGGAGGAGTCTCACACGCAGATGTAATTTGCAAACCTTAGTGATTAAACTTAATCCATTCAAAAAAACCACAAACCTTCTAGTTTGCAGCATTCCTAAATGAATACAAAACTGGTGTTAAGCATCATTGGAAATCACTATTTAATTATAATGTAATAAATTGCCATGAGTTTTATTCTTGGTGTTTCCAGAGAACCATTATGGCTGTGAGTTTATGTAGGAAACTTTCCCTTAATCAATGTGGAGTTCTTCAGTTCTCACAGAATAAAAAATAATCTTTTCCCAATTGATTTTAGGGGTCCAACATCACAGATACGTGCACAGAAATGCTACGAAGTGGACTACTATTGAAAATTTCAGCAGGAAATATCCAAGAGAGGATATTTTTTCTTTTTGACAACCTTTTGGTTTACTGCAAAAAAAAGCACAGGTGAGTGATTAATTTATGTTTTCAGAAATAATACATTTTTTTCACGTTAGAGCTAATCTTCTGTATGCTTTTTCATAAGAATATTTTATTACCACCAAAGTGTTTACTGCAGTTAATTGCAATATAAAAGTCAGCATTTTTAGAGATTTACCATCCAAAGAAAAGTGTGTTTAATTCAAACATTGGAAAAAAAATTATACAAATGCAGAATCCAAATGGTGAAGTGTGGGGAGAAAGAATCAGTTTTGCCAGTCTTCTGCAACAGGTTATATGTGATGGACTCACTCTCTTCTGGGAATGGTAAATAAAATGAATTTTTAGTTCAAACAAATTAGCAGTGTAACTTATGTTATAAAACAAGTCTCTACAGATTCAAGAGTTTCAAGCCTTGTATTTATAATCAGGGAAAGCAGCCAGAAAGCTGCTGCTTCCTGCGTTGCAAGAAACAATTCCATAGTGTAGCAACAAGCTTCTGCGGTTACTGTTCAGTGCTCTTATGCTTCTGAGGAATAAGGTTTTTCTTGAATACAGGCATCCCTCTTGAAAACGTTTAAGGTTGTCTGTCTGATCCAGAAGCTGGTTTTGAGTAACCAGGAATACTTATAACTAGATAGATCCTTGATAGATTCCCAGTACGTGATAGACCTTGAGTATTCTTTCTAATAGCACTGCTGAGTACCATTATCTTTGCCTCTGCTTCTGCACAATTGTGGATGGTGTCAGAGGAAGCTCCACCTTTGACCTCAGTGTCCAGTTTAGGAAACTGTCTCCAATTGCTGAAACTGTTGCTTCATAAATCCAGGTTCTACTGTCATCACTACAGCATGTCCATTGGATTAGTGTGAGTGCTTAAGATTTTCCAGGGTAGTTCCAGATTTGATAGCCAACTTTCATTCCGTTTTTCCAGCTGTGTTTTAGCAGTGCCCTGGATTATCTGTAGCATCCAGGTAACAGATGTATTTCTCTGCACCTATAATATCCATTTGTTTTGATCAGTGCTGTGGCTTGGCTGTTTTCATGTGCCTGTTAAAGCATAGATCTTGATGGCAGACAGGTACCAAAGTGTTGGAACAGAGCTTGTGTAGAGTGAGACTTTCCTGATAAACTCTCATGTCAGCCAGCAATTTGCTGATTACTCTTACCAGAGGCAGGATCTTTGCATTAGAATCAGCAGTGTGTCGTTCAGCAATGGTTTCCACGGTTCAACAGCACATGTATAAATGTATTGTGATTTTCACTGTAGTCTTTAAATGCTGCATGTACGGGTCATAATGCGGAAACATAGAAAGAAAGTGGTGAGTGACATGCTTATTTGCACTTTCTTTCATCAGGCGATTGAAGAACAGCAAAGCATCTACGGATGGCCACCGTTACCTTTTTCGGGGCAGAATAAACACGGAAGTGATGGAGGTAGAGAATGTAGATGATGGAACAGGTGAGTATATTTGTGTTGCTCATTTACAGATCAGTCTTTCGAGGTGCTGAAATCAAATGCAGCTTCACAATTTCTTTGAGAATGGAGGGTGCTCCTTGTACTTAGAGTAAGGTGCCACATTAAAAGAATTATGTACTCATATCAAAACTCTACTTCTGTGACACATCATTGCTTTCATGCATTATTAGTTGAGTGGTCATAGATGACTGTTTTACGCTAACATGAACAGAGTACTAAAATAAGGTGACATTTATTGCTCAACTGAAATAGTATATTTAACTTCACTTAACGGCATTCCAGCACTTAAAGAAGTTACCCCTAGGTATGTGATATATTTGTAAAAGTGAATGGAAAAGTTAGTTCTGTTGGAATGAAGCCTCAAGCACTATAAATGCTGAAATTGTAACATAAGAGTTTAAGAAAACGGAAGTAATTTTTAATACCATTAGGAATATAATATATGATTGATTTTTTTTCCGACATACATTAGAAATGTAAAAGCCCAAAGTATTCCTACAAATGTAACTTTTTTTTTTTTAGAAACTTGAGTTTAACCTTTGAGCTTAACAATTATTATTTCCTTATAATGAATAAATAAAACCTTGGCCTTTTTAATGTAAAACTGAAATTAAAAAAAAAAAGGGAAACTTTAAAATTTGCGTTGCGAGTGTGTCAGTCTGAAGGAAATTTCTATGAGTTAGATATTATTTCTTCTGATTTCAGAAAGCATTAGCTTTGCCCTACATCTACTGTGGATGCCAAGCATTTCTAAATGTAATTTTCTAAAATGGAGCATTAATGACAAGGATGGTACAGCTTAACTAAGCTTAATAGAAGTCGAATATTTCTTGAAAATCAAGATTTCATTTTTAACTAATCTTGACTTTTTTTCAAAATATTTCCTCACTTCTTGTTTTAGTGAATAGACTTGGAGAGTAGTTTGGCTGTTGTTCTTACTGCAATAAACTAGTTTATTGGAAGACTATTGTGTTTTTCCATCATCTCTTCTTTTCAAGTCTTTCAGTCTTTCGTCATGGGTTGTGTTTTCTAAGTTTCTATTACTTCTTGTGTCCTTTGGAGTTTCAGGTTGTTTTTCGAATTTTTTGTTGGGGTTTTTTTCTTCTCCTTTTTCTTTTTATTCAGTTTGTTTGCATCTTTTATATTTTGAGGTGTCCAGAGCTGAAACTTCACTGGGGCAAAGCAGATCAGAATAATTACTGTAGTGATGCATGAGGGATATCTATTATTAGTCTCAGGATTATTTGGCTTTTCTGAGAGCATTATTTTGTAATTTTCAGTTCGTGTTCCAAAATGCCACACCAGATCCTTTTATGCAGTGCTGTTGCTTATCCCAATGCATCTTACACTGTGTTAATGTCTGAGAGTAGGTCCTACTAAAATCATAGAATATCTCAAGTTGGAAAGGACCAATAAGGACCATCAAGTCCAACTCCCTGCTCCTCACAGGACTAAACTATTCCTCACAAAAAATTACTTTATTTTCTGTACTGAATTTTATCTTCCTATTTCCACAAATTATTAAGCATTCAGAATTCACATCTTGTTCCCCAAATCTCTTGCAATGCTTCTTATCTTGATTCTGTGAATGATGTTACTACTGAAATATTTCAGCTCTTGATAAAACTAGTGGAAAATGCTGAATGGTAGAGCACTATGGCATCACACTTCATTCATTCTTCTTGTTTGATAGACATATTTTGTAGGAACTCCTTGACATCTGTTTTGGGGTATGTCCTTCACCAGGCCCACCAATTTATTTTGTGGTTTAGACATATCTATATGTATACCATAATGAACTTCATCAAGCCTTGCTGACTTGAATACTGTTGATCTAATATTCTATATCCTGCTATTTCCTTTTCTGCCAAATTGTTAGCTTTATTTATATGAAATCTCAGTTAGCACTTTGTTTATGCAGAACAGAGCTGAGTGTTTTATGTATTATAAATGTATTATTTGGCTACCTTTAATTTATTTTGCTTCATCTTCCTTATATATGTTTTAGAAATAAAAGACAGCTTTTCCATTTAATTTTTTTCACTTTCTAAGACAGCATCTCTTTACTTGTAACTCTTGATGTTAGTGTGACCACAGTGGTGTATACCCACTATCTTCTTTATGATGAATATTCCAAAAAGGCTGTAGCTTTTTTCATTCACTGGCTCTGATCCTACATATTGCCGTGCTTTCAGTGTTGGCTATAGCAGATATTTCTTACTTCTTCCTTCCATGACTATCTTGTATTTCTCAAATCTGTCGTCTTTCTTCATTGCTATCCAGTTCTTGTTCAGTTTCACACTGTCCGTTTTCCTTTCTGTCCATTTGTTTACTTCGTCAGTGAATCTTCAAGTATAATTTGCTATAAACCAATTGTCTTCCTCTCCACTCCAGACATTTCCTTCAGCCACAGGAAATTTTGCAACTGTCTAAATTTCCTATAGCCTTGCAAACAGTACTGGAGGCTATCGTACTTCCCTCCTGCTTGCTTTCTTGAGCCACATTGGATCTTGTCACTTTTATAAATGCAACATTTCTAAAATCTGTCCTCCTTTCCACACTTCTGACACATCAATTAATGGTTTGCTAATTTTGATTTCTACATTATTAGAGGTGGTAGATGTCCTATCCCTGGAAACATTCAAGGTCAGGTTGGACGGGACTCTGATCAACCTGACGTATTTGAGGATGTCCCTGCTTATTGCAGAGGAGTTGGACTAGAATCATAGAATAGATAGGGTTGGAAGGGACCTTAAGATCATCTGGCTCCAACCCCCCTGCCGTGGGCAGGAATGCTTCACACTAGACTATGTTGCCTAAGGCTCTGTCCTGCCTGGTCTTGAACACTGCCAGGGATGGAGCATTTACCACTTCTTTGGGCAACCTGTTCCAGTGCCTCACCACTCTCACAGTAAAGAACTTCTTCCTTGTATCTAACCTGAACTTCTCCTGTTTAAATGATCTTTAAAGATCCATTCCAACTCAAACTATTCTATGATTATTCTTACCTGCATTTTTTCATTTTTTTTTTCCATAGCCCTTCATTTTCCATCTTCTCCGTTTCAGTTTGTCCAATATCCTACGTTTATTTTTTTTTTATTATTGTAGTTACTGCTATTTCATCCCTCCTTTCTATAGTTCTCTTCGAAATATGGAAGTGTCTGTGTTATTTCCATGGCCTTTCCTTGCCATCCTCTCTCCCTTTAAAAAAACAAACCTGCAAAAACCTTTTTACCTTCCTTATAGTCAAGAAGTGTATTCCTTCTCCTCACACTGATACTTTTTCTTTCACTGAGATCATGATGCCCTTCTTTAACCTTCCTCTGTCTTTACTGTTCTCATTTGTTGCACCCAGACATCTTGTTTCTCATCCCCTGTAGTCATCTGCATTTGAGCTGTAACCCAGTACTGTTCTTCTTTGTTCTTTTGTCTCGTCCCATTCCCAAGTGTAGTAATCTGATCGCCCGAGCCTGATTCACATTAGCTTTGCATGTGCCTTTTTTGGTATTGTATTATTTTATTCTCCTTAATCATCTATTCCTATCACTTTCTATAATTCTTAATCTAGAGTGGAAGCTCCAAGTGGAGAGTGCTTATATTTTCATACCTACACATGACTTTTTCTTGTGTATTATTCATGGGTTTCTTTATAGACATTAAAGACTTCTCACTTTAGATGATAGTTCCACAGTTCTTTACTGTAGATTTTGGGATCCTCTGCTCACTTGTTATAATGAACCATAGGGCTCCAGGGAACAGGGTTACTGACAGCGTTTGCATTCAGTGTTGATAGATGTAGGAATGTAGTCTTCCTTGTTTGTAAGTAGAAGCATAGAAATAGGAAAACAGATTCCCAGTGTGGTTTATTGTCATGCTAATGACATGCCTACAGAAATTATCAAAGTTTTTTCTGAAAAGCAATTTTTCTTTGGTGAAATTAAGCCTTGGCTGAGCATCACAGTTGGTGTGAGCTTTCTTTTTTGTTTGAGCATCATGAAGCAGTCTGCCTTTTTTTAATTGCATTGATTAAAGTGGAATGCACTTTA
Source organism: Psittacula echo (assembly GCF_963264785.1). Lineage (NCBI taxonomy): Eukaryota > Metazoa > Chordata > Aves > Psittaciformes > Psittacidae > Psittacula > Psittacula echo. The sequence goes on from NC_137737.1 coordinate 125,577,310, forward strand.
CTTATCATGGCAGACTATTTGTCTTCTTAAAACAATGTGGCTGCACAACCACTTGCAAGTATTAGAAAGGTGGATATACTGGGATGCTATTTTTTTTTCTGTATTCAGTTTTTTAAACTAAATTTTGAGAGAAAAATGTATTTCTAAATGCATTCAGCAGCCATTAAATGAATGTTACTTAGTTTACAAAGACAGGCAGTTGGGTCTTAGGAAATACCAGATTTATGGTTGCTTATACTAAGTTCTGTCCCCTGTTGTCTTGAAATGAGGCATGCATGATACAGAAAAAACCACTACATGATGTTAGTAAACAGAGATTGCATCAAAAAGTATGCAAAGGAAGGAAGGGAATTGATATTATGCAGTAGTTATTTCCTTGGTATTTCTGAGCACTGCGGCTCTAAGAACCTAAAGTCTGAGAAACTTGTAAGTATTGCAGTACAGATATTTCTGATTGGCTTTTTAAGGGAAGAAAAAAGACCTGTTGTATATGGCTGTGACAAATTACTTTTTAGGCATTTCAAAGGTTTGAGTCTTGAATTTATATTCTATATATATTACAGCTCAAATTACAAGCTTTAATGTATTACCAAGTATCATTAGAAGATGATGTCATCTTTCATCACCTTTTGTTGGGAAGCTGGAAGCTTAATGATTTGTTAAGCATGCTTGTTCAGACTTTGCATGGAGTAACTTGAAGTCTCATGCTCTCCTTCCTTCTGTAACCACTCTGTCAGGCTTGCAAATCATTTGTTTAGCCTGACTGGCAGCTGTGATTGCCTTGATGTAAAGAACGTGCATATATCCTGTGCAGCTGGCCATCTCCTGGCTGGCTGACCAGCACATCTGCAGTTCATGACCAGATTTTGTCCAATAGCCAGTCCAGAGAAGGTATGAGGTTATATGAGATGATAGCATAAGGCTGAAATGGTCTTCAGGAGATGATGGGCATGGGTGTATTAAGGTAAAAAAAATTGCCCATGGGAATCTTGGAGGATTGTAGTCACAGGGAACACAGGGAGCAAAAGAGAAATTAGGAGTATTGCAGTTAAAGGCAGAGGTTGGAGTTGAGCTGGGCATTACAGGAGAGAGTTACAATTGCAAAACTGCGTGATAGCTACCCATTTCCCTCCACCTGAACCCATTGCCATCTGTAAACATTAGGCAGTCTTAGTACTTGGCTAAGTGGTTGGGCTTTTTCACAGAATGTGACTTTGTAGTGGCATGAGGTAAATGTGGTCAAACTACCAGTTACAGAACTTCATATGCCAAGGAAGCTGCATGTTTAAAATGTCGTCTCTGCATCAGGATATTCAAGTGTGTGGGTGAGCCATTTTTTTATGATTTAAACTATTAAGCTGGCAACAAATTTCTGTCCAGAGTAAATTGTGAGAATCTAAGTCCGAATGTGAGCCTGAGCCATCATTTTTTATTTTTCATTCTTTTGGCCATAATTCTGTTACAGTTCACTGCATTACGGATCATAATATTTCCTAACATGGGTGTTGCGATGACACGTATGTGGTGACAAACACCACAAGAAAAATATCACCCTGTAGTTTTATATGTATTAACCTTTACTTTAATGAAAAAAAACTCACAAAGGCGCAGCTAGCACCATATTGCAAAGTTTATAAGTATATGCTTAAATAATGCAAAGGCATTAACCTTCCTTCCTCCAGTGCTCTTGCCTCTGATCTCCGAAGGTCTGCAGTCTGTCAGCTGAGAGCTTCTGTCTGAGGCTTCTTCCTTTTCCCTGACTTTTGACTCTGATTTTCTAACAGTGCATGAATGATGGCTAGTTTTCAAGAAAGTGTTTTTAAAGAGGCAAAGTATATTATGCATAGGTTACGTGAATTGAAATACGATAAATAGGTAAGTGGTATAAACATGATGTTGCAAAAATAACTTACTTTTCCCCATCATAGACTTACTTGCACTTTCTTACACACTTTGAGTACTAGAAAGTTTTGTTGGTTTAGAAATTAGCCATCAGTCTCATGATTTTTAGTAGTTCCTGACGTTTCCCAGCCCAGTATACAAAGCTTGGCTGTTTTCCATCTAATTAAAATGCAGAGTTATTGAAAGGATACTAGCATGTCTGCTGAGATTTATGATAAATCTTAGCAAGCATTTCAGCAAGGGCTTCATTTTTGGAAAATCCCATCTCATTGTACAAAACAGGGCTGAATTATGAAAAAGTATTTATAAGGTAAAAACCTCTGTTGTTATTACAGGCATTCAGGGCCTGGCCCTAGGACTTTCTTGCCTCTTAATGAGTTTTTGGTGAGAAAATGTTGACCTTTGATTTCCTAATATTTGGTATGGAAGTTGCTACTTCTAGTTTTAATCTGTACTTTATGCAAACAAACAAACAAAAAGTATTAGTTATCATGAGGCATTTATGCCACACAAATTTTCCTCCAGAAAATGCATGTAATCCTAGCGAAGGATATTCAAGGGTGTTAGTTTTGGAAAGGAAGTCTCTGTAGCTAATTTCTGAGTAAGATTTATGGAACAGCATTTTAAACTCAAATGTTACAGAAGTAAAGGAAAAATATCTGCTTGCTTGTCAAAAGGAAATTGTATTTTTTCCCTGCATATTTAATATTTTTTAAAAATTTTAATAGTAAATCATTCAATCAGTATGGCAGCTCTGAGTGATTTAAGGGCAAAACCACAATGCTGCTTTTAAAGGAATTATTTATTACAGTTTAACATGAACAAAAGTACTCCAAGTACTGTGATCTGTTCTTTTAATAGGACTCTGCCTGTTTTAGTGTCACGTTTATACCTTCTTCCATATGCTAGGCAATTCTGTCACATTTTAAGGAGGACATTATTTACTAGAAGTTAAAAGTACAACTTAAGTTATAATGTAGTTCAGAAGCAGCAGATAACTTTAAAGTAATTTTTATTCTTTTGTATTTCCTGAGTTTTATGTGTAATAACAGAAGTTCTTAGTAATTGCAACAACTATTGCTTTTTAAGTGATTGGTGCTCTTTAAGCCATTTTATCTATTCCCAGCCGACTATCACAGCAGTGGCCACACTGTCATAAATGGCTGGAAGATCCACAACACAGCAAAGAACAAATGGTTTGTATGCATGGCAAAAACCCCTGAAGAGAAGCAAGAATGGCTGGAAGCTATTTTGAAAGAGCGAGAGAGAAGAAAAGGTAGGTTAATAAACTTCCCTGTGTTGCTTTGCCAGAAAGCCATGCTGTATTTTTATGTTGAAATATAAAACAAAACCAGCTGCCACACAAACTTGTGGTGTCAAGTTCAGCTGAAGGTTTATGGATACCAGCTTGGAAAACATAAATCAAACTTTGAACTGGGAAGGGCATAATGGCTTTAATCATATATGCTGGTAGTGAACATTGTTTTGTAAATGGGGAGATGATTTAAGCTATGATTTTATAGTTTATCCTGAAGCAGTATAAATAATCATAATTTCATTGTGGCCTGCGTACTGTTGTGGTTTGTGGTATATGACTGTCTATCCTAAATACCTCATGGGATTTGTATGCATTGATTGCCTTTTGTGTTGGCCATTTGAATCACTGGCCATTTGAATCACTGAAATGAGAAGGTTTTCTGTGTTGGATCTCCATGCAGATGATCCAGCATGAAGGTACAAAATATACTCACAATCCCATCTTTGAGGTATTCTCCCTTACAAAAGAAAGTAAGAAACTACAATTGGAAAACCACTATAATTTTGAATAACTGGATTAAGGCGGAAGAATACGTGGATAAAATACAATCCTGATCTCAAATGTGACCATGAGTATCGTAATGTGTTGAAGGTGAACCCAGCACAAAGTAGAACCAGGGAAAGATGATGCATCATCATCTTCTGGAGCTAATTTCATTTGCAAGCTTAAATATTCTAATCAGTAACAACTTTTGTAGCCTTGGTATTGAAGGAAAATATGCCCTTGTAGTTAGGTCTGGGTTTCTTTTCCTGGTCTGCATAGATTTTTTTGTAGCCTGTTGCGATAGCCATTGCTTTATGCCTCTCTTCTAAATGGAGACTAACAATGCTTTCTTTGGCATTTTAAATTTGAATACTGAATGTTTGTAGAACATTTGCCATAGGACCAGAGTTTCAACTAGGGTGTCTGAGCACTGGCTAGTTAGTAATGCCACTAGGAATTCATAGAAAAGCTAAAAATGTGCCTCAGATGTCAAAAAAAACCCCATAATTTTTAAAATAAAAATGAAAAAGCAGTGTGGTAGAGATAGTGTCAAATACAACAAAAAAGAGGTTGTCTGCTTCTGTATAGGCCCTTGTCTTACTTGGCAGAATGGCTTTTAACAAATCCCACTTCGCTGCTGAGTTTCTTGACTCCCTTACACTCTTGGTACCTTTATGTAAGAAATCGAAAGAGTAGGATTATTTTATGTTGACGTATTCTTTCTATTTCACTCTGTACTATCAAGCAGCTGGTAATAGAGATAGGTTGAGGTAAACCTTGCCAAGTGCGAGGAAGCCATCCCAAAGTCAAGCCATGTCTTAGGACTTTAGCATTTTATAATTTGGGGAAATTTTCAGCTCCTGGTGTTCTCAGTGGGTTTGCCACCAAGGAGACAACCATGAAAGAAAGAGGAGAGGATTTGGTACATACTTAGACTCAGCTTGCAACACAGAATCTTAAAAAATATTTCTTGACTGTCTCTGTTACTCTGTCGACTTAGAAATTTATCCGCTTCCTCCAACACAGTGATTTGTGTTTTTTCAAAATATCAGAAAAAAACACCTCTTGCAAAGCAGGATGTATCAACTTAATTGCAGTCAAGTTGCCAAATGACTTGGGAACCAAACAGCTGTCTTTTTAGAATTCAAATTCTGTATCTAAATGCAGCTCTAACACTTTCTCATTCACTGTGAACATAAAGATGCTTTAATTGTATGTTTACTTAGTAAGACATGGAGCCTGTTCATGTGTATGTATATAGGCAATTACACTGAAACCCAGGTGACTGCACATGTGAAAACAGTGTTTCATCTCCTTTGCAAGACTGATACAAACTAAATCAAATCTATATTTTCAGAATTAAACAAGTGACAGACTATTTCTCAGATTAAATATCGACAGTTACAGTTTTAAAAATGCGAAAATCTGAACAGAAACTGAGAACATGTACATAAGTTGTTCTAGAAATGTATAGTTTTGTCCAGAACTAAAAATTATTTATTGAGAAAGCACGTGGGATATGAAGGTCTGTGGTGCTTCTTGGAAGCACAAACTTCTGTGAGTGGCTGGTGGGATGCACAATTCAACAAAAACTGGTTTTGATCATCTGTTACTCAGAAAACATAATTTCCTCTAGAAGCAGGGATAAAAAACCAACCCAATAAGAAATACTGAAATAAAACCTTTAGTAGTCTTCATGTTGTTGAAAAAAATCTGAAGGAAATAGAAATGAAGTTTTGTATATGCTTTTGTGGAAAAGGGTTTAGTTTATCTTACATGAAAGTAATAAGTGTATAACAGATAATTAGCTACTACTAACTGGAAATTTGAAAAAGTTTTGTGTAAGTGAAAACATTTTTATTATCGTATAGTGTTTGTTATCATATGGTATGGCCCTTTTTTATTTAAATTTGTGAGGACATGACTATTCCTTGCAAATATTCATATACTGAAGTCTGAAAATCGCAGCATTAGTATTTATTACTACAAAATCAATGGTTATGTCAATATAATAACATTTTAACTTTGCTATGAGGAAATAAGATATAAGATGATTTTGCTTTATGAAGATCAGATGTTCATGGTTAAACTTGATTGTCAGAAAAATAGTAGAAAGCAGTTCCTTTACCTTTTTTTTGTATGTAAAATATTGGTATTGCTTCTCCATTTTAGGGAAAGTACTGAAATATAATGGCAATATCACTTCATAAAACTTGAATGCATTTTTGGCAGGTTTAAAATTGGGTATGGAACAGGACACTTGGGTGATGATCTCTGAGCAAGGAGAACGACTGTACAAAATGATGTGCAAACAAGGGAATCTCATCAAAGACAGGAAGAGGAAATTAACCACTTTTCCCAAATGCTTTCTTGGAAGGTATTATATGCATTTTATAGCATGATTTTTTACCAGCTAAGCCCACATTTTACATCTTCTTTGGGATTCTGTGGAAACCACACTTTATTTGTAGCGTCTGTTAGGCCTATTTGCCTCCCAAAATTTAGCCAAAATGTAAATTGGTCTGAAATTTATGGATGTGCACTCATGTTCCAAAATAGCTTTATTAAAGGGACAAGGCTGTAAAGGCGTGTTGAAAATATGAGAATGCATCAAATAAAATAGTTTATTTAAAGAAATAATTCCCAACTTGTTTAATGATTTTTTTGTCTGAAATACTTAGAATATCAGATTTTATTTATTCCACTTAAAAAAAATCTTCTCTCAAAACTTTCTGTCCTCCTCTTGCCTAACTAAAATTTACATGTTTAAAAATGTACCCATATTATCAGGATGATCTTTCTAATGACATATTATACCTATGGCTTAAGAAGACTGAATGCAAGAGAAAGACGAAGCAATAGGTACCCTAAAAATGTGCATGTGACAACAAAATTAGTCGGGTAGGTGGAGGGGTTATCAGTTGTTTTATCTGACTGTAAGATAGTTAAGCCTGGAAAGTATTTCTATAACATACAGTGACTGATTTACACAAACACATTCTAGTGAAGAAACTCACCACTGACTTCAAAAGTGGAAATGAAACTTGAGCAATTTTCATGTGCCATCAGAAGCCACATAGCTGATGAGAATTGAAACCAGGATTAAGATTAATGATTGAGTTAGGGTTGAATCATGTTCCCTCACTCAAGTTGTTGGAAGCAGGTAAAGAGAAGTCATGTATGAAATATTTAAACCTACCATCAAATGACTTCTTTTCTGTGCTATATTTGAAGTAGACCCTTTGGAAGTATGCCTGTGCTGGTCCTCGGGTAACCAGTTAAAATCCATGACTGTGCATGTTGCACTACCTCACTACACTGCTCTTTAGATTTGGAACACACATGTAAATAACTTATGTGCTATAAATTCGATACAAGCCAGGCATTTCCTGCAATGAAGTGTATACTTCGTATGTGTGCTCAGGATGTGTTTTACAGACCCTGGAAATAATAATTCCGTTGTACTGTGATAATGTTCTGACTTCATGGCATATCTGTACTGGGCAAGAGCAGTAGCTATGCCTGGGACTGGCTTATATTTGACCATCTGGTTAAATGTGGGTGGCTATGATAGTTTAGGAAATCCCAGAAAACATGAAAGTCTTTACCACGTGCAAGGTGAACCAGGCAGGTAAAACTTCTGAATGGAAAAGACATCTCAAGGGAAACCGTATGTATTTATGTCAAAATAATAATAATAAGTTGAAATGAGAGGGTTTGTAAACATGGTATGACATTCTGAAGATTATTAGGCTTAAGAGTCACTTCCTAGTATAGTAAGAAACACTAGTAATTGAGTGGGAAATGTAGTAGGTCTGGTAGTATGACTTTTAAAGTTGGGGTTTTTTTTGTATCTATTTTCATTTCAGTGAATTTGTGTCCTGGTTGTTGGAAATCGGAGAGATACACAAATCTGAAGAAGGCGTTCATCTTGGCCAAGCTTTGTTAGAGAATGGCATTATCCATCATGGTAAATATAATTAGTTTTAACTTACTTGGTTTCAATTTAATTGTTGTAATGAGAGTGGACTTAATTTTGTTTGACAAAAAGATGGTCTTGTTAAGGCAAGACAGGTTGTTGAATCTGCATTATATCCTTGCAGAGACCTCATGGGACCATTGTCCATGCCTAGCAGATTTACTGTGAGAGGCTCCATTAATTTAATCAGATTACATTTAAGGTTTTGGGAGCACAACATCACAAACAGAGACTTAGAGAAACATTGCTCTTCTCTTGTAAGCAAAAATAGATTCTGGGGGAACAGAGAACTGCTTGTAAGGATTTAAACCTTTTATTAAGGTTTTTGAGGATACATGTTGAACTAAGAATTGTAGAAGAGAGTGAGTCACAGTTGGCTATTGATAAATATGCCTGCTTAGGTGTTAGGTATTACAAGTGGAGCTGGTGGAATCCAACCTGGACCCAACAGTTTAGTCTTTTGAATGTTAAGGCCTTATTTTCACTACATTGTACAGTTACTAGAATTGATATTTTTATGCTGAATTGCATTTTAATTCTTCTATACTTCAGCTAGCAATTAATATTCAAGTTCTTTGCCACAATATTTTCAGTGACCTTGACTGAAAAGAAAGCAGGAGTAAAAGAGTGCCACTTAGCTGTATGCATTTTAAACATTTGCAGAGTAGGAGGAAAAACATGAAGGTTATACATCAGTAGTCATGTAGTCTTTAATTCTTTAATGTCAGTCTACATGATCTTCCTCCGCTGTCATTCAAATGTCAGATGCTATTATGTTTACTGTACACAGAGAATAATTTTCAATTGAATGATTCTGTTGCCAAAGATTCTTTTCCTGATCTTATAATTTATATCCCAAATACACCCATAGACTTTCACAATAGAGAGTTAAATGAATATTGTGTGATTTCATGAGATAAAAGGGTAATTATATTAGAACATAGAAATGTGAGCCAGACGGGCCACTCTGAATAGTGGATCCAGCTGTGGTTCAGTGAAAACAGAATTCCTAAAATAAAGTTGAATGAACCATCTGTTTTCACAGAGGGAGCAAGGGAGAAAGAAAGTTTGGCTGTTATTTACATTGCAAATGTTACAGAGGGCTTTGTTAAACTTCGCGTATTCACTCTGCTGGTCATTTTCACTGTGTTGGGCTTCATTCTAGCAAGGACAGAACCATGCAGTATGGGCATTGTTTTATTTCCTGGTGTGTGAACTCTTGCAAGTACAAAATTCAGTTTTTTATGTTCATTTTTGTTTTGTATTTGCCTTCTCCTCCAGTTTTGCAAATGGGAAAAATCCGTTTATCTGTTGCTATTTTAAATCCACCTGGTGGCATTCTCTAATATCTGAAATGACTTATATCAGCCAGTAGGCTGAGATATTTTGTCCAGTCACTTGCCACTGATTATTAGATGGAAGCTTCCTCTCAAGGCAGTAAAGAGCTTAGTAGTTACAAAGGTAATCTGAATATCAAATAGTTTTAAAATGAATAGATATTTATGTAGCTATGCAGGTTCTTGGACTGGTGTACTCATCTGAGTCAAAACTACCCTGGCCCCAAAAAGTTAGAAAAAACCCAACCCATTTTATACCTGGATTAGTTCCCTTTTCTTAGTCTGTGACATATAAATATCTATCCCAACACAAAATACAGGTACATTGTTGGGAATGACATGCAGAACAACCTGGGGTTCCTTATTTTAATGGTAATGCAGCCTTTTATCAGCTTTAAGTGTTTGAAACTCACGATGTGTCAGCTCTGTGGACATGTTCCCTTAGTTTCTGGTGCATGCTACGTAAGTAGGCGCTGCAAAGACAGTGATGCTTGTGTTCCTCAGAGGACATGGCCTGCTCTGTTTGTCATTGGCATGCAAAAAAGGAAGGGTGCTTTGTAGTCCTGGTACCCTCCCAGCACATCTCTGTAATGGTGACGAGCAATTTGGCCTTACGCAATACCATCCTGGTGGTGGTTTTTCTATTTTATGTAGTTGCTGGTTGAAAAAACTCATACTGTGTGTTGATATAGTAGAATATGGTTTTTATTTTTTTTTTTTTTTAATTACAGGACTGGAAGATGCCTTCTCCCCTCTCCCAGTCAAAATGGTCGAAATCCATTAAAAATTCAGTTAGATACTCATGCTAGGCATTACATGTGAAAATTCTGTAGTCCACATCTGATTTACTGAGAATCAATGATATGTAGAAGAGCTTAGGGGTTATTTTGAATAACCACATTAGTGTGAACCATCAGTTCAAGGCAATTGGAATAGTGTCATGGGCTTTACTATTAGTAGATGTATCAAATATTGGTAGAGAATTTACATTGCTCTGGCACATGACACTGACACAAGTCCAGTTTTTATGTCTGTGCATCAGATGATGTGTGGAGATACCGAAGAGGTTGAAGGGGCATGAAAAACAGTGCAGACAGAAGGCACCTTACTATACGAAGTTTATGATGCCTAACTACATTTTCTGAAGAAAATAATGTATGATGGTTTAATCATTTGGTGTAGGAAGGCATGCACAGAAGAATTGCCTAACACTGTCAGGCCTGTTACTCTCATTAACGGAGACATTACAGTACCCTCATTTAGTTTCAAAATTTAAAACTTATTTCTGCAAGCAAAACAGCAATTAATACAAGATAATTATGCTAGGATAGTGCTAGTCCTAGTGCTGTCCTCAGCCATCAAATAAATCAGCTGGTTTTCAGAAAGACTTAGTGTTTCCAGCAGTTTTGTATCATGTCGTATGACTGTTTTGACAAAACACTTGAAATTGTGGGGTTTATTTCTGGAATGTTGTGAATTTCTGGAAATTCATCTGTTAAGATCCTTTTTCAGAAGTCTTTGGGGAAATTGATTATCAACACCTTCAAAATGATTGCTGGTCTCTTGCACTTAAGACCTTCAGCTGGCTATATATAGACAAAGATATTCCCTCTCCCTTTCCTCCCCAGTGCAGGACTGGTCAGATGTGTATCTTTACTCATCTGAGATTGGCCTCCACAAGAATTAAAACAGAGAATCATGTGGAAAAATAATACAAATAGCTGCAAAAGAAGCTTTATTTGGTTATTTTGTTGATAAAGCTTTGCAAAAGTGATGAAAGCTAGAAAGATTTGAGTACCTAGTTTTTCAGGTTGTTCCCTGTCTCTTTGTCTTTCTGAATTCTTTGCCCTGTGAGTTGAAATTGGTTTGTTCTGAACTACTTTAACATTGTGAGAAATATCGTCACCAGTGACATAAAGGAACTTAAGAAAAATGATCTAACTGGGCTTCCTGACCTCCCTGTGTGAAATCAACCTGTTGCTGTGTAATTGGCTGTTATTAGATTAAATGATGCTGGCCCACTTATTTCTTCTTTATTTCTTCAGAAAATCATCTAACAATAAATAATTATTTTTTTTTTTTTTTTTTTAATTTAGTTACAGATAAACACCAGTTCAAACCCGAACACATGCTGTACAGATTCCGATATGATGATGGAACATACTACCCCAGAAATGAGATGCAGGATGTGATTTCTAAGGTACAGGTTAGAATACTTGCTATTATTAGGAAGAACACATCAGAAATGGAGGTTCTGCTTGAAAAATAATGTAAAATACTATGCTAGCATAAAAAACATCCCTTCACACTTGCCTATCTCTATTTTTTATGTGAATCCAATTCAGTTTACTGTTTGTAAGGGAAGATTTTGGCTTGCTGTTATGCATTTTAAATGCAAAATTAAAGTTTGTTGTGTTTGTTGGTTTTATTATTTAATGTTTTCATATGCCATATTTATGGGTGGAGCTGACGTTTCAGTCTATTGTATTTTTCAGTCCATTTTAATAGGTATGAAGCTACATGTGGAAAATTGGTTTTGATTTTTCTCTTAAATCTGAGTGTCATTTCTTAGTGCCTTAACGAGGTGGTAAATCTGCAGTCATATAGATGTTCGAACACAGATAGGTAGTGCTGTCCATCTGCACTACTGGGCATAAGCATAGAATCCTAAAATGATTGAAGAAAGTTGCCTTTAAACTCATTAATATTCAAACTTTCATGATTTTGAGGTGGTAGAAAATGTCAGCTTTTGGGCATTACATTATAGTGTTATTTACTTTTCTGCTGGTATTTCTTAATGCAAGGTATATCTAAAAGAATCTTCAATACTGAGCTGCAAGGCATGGGAAAGTAGGATGGAATCTAATTTGATGCAACGTTTCATTGTTATACATGATTCTTGCATGTTTTAAATTGTTTTTTGATAGTCTGCTAAGTAATACTAAGTCAATTTCTTTTTAAAAAACAGTTTTCTGATAGTAGGTATTAGAATCATAGAATCATAGAATAGTTAGGGTTGGAAAGGACCTTAAGATCATCTAGTTCCAACCCCCCTGCCATGGGCAGGAACACCCCACACTAAACCATGTCACCCAAGGCCTCATCCAACCTGGCCTTGAACACCGCCAGGGATGGAGCATTCACAACCTCCCTGGGCAACCCGTTCCAGTGCCTCACCACCCTCTCAGTAAAGAATTTCTTCCTTATATCCAATCTAAACTTCCTCTGTTTAAGTTTGAACCCGTTACCCCTTGTCCTGTCACTACAGTCCCTGATGAATAGTCCCTCCCCAGCATCCTTGTAGGCCCCCTTCAGATACTGGAAGACTGCTATGAGGTCTCCATGCAGCCTTCTTTTCTCCAGGCTGAACAGCCCCAACTTTCTCAGCCTGTCTTCGTATGGGAGGTATGGGGCTCCAGTCCCCTGATCGTCCTCATGGCCCTCCTCTGGACTTGTTCCAACAGTTCCATGTCCTTTTTATGTTGAGGACACCAGAACTGCACACAATACTCCCAAGTGAGGTCTCATGAGAGCAGAGGGGCAGGATCACCTCCTTTGACCTGCTGGTCACAGTCCTTTTGATGCAGCCCAGGATACGGTTGGCTTTCTGGGCTGCGAGCGCACACTGAAGCCGGTTCATATTCATTTTCTCATCAACCAACACCCCCAAGTCCTTCTCTGCAGGGCTGCTCTGAATCTCTTCTCTGCCCAACCTGTAGCTGTGCCTGGGATTGCTCCGACCCAGGTGTAGGACCTTGCACTTGGCATGGTTAAACTTCATAAGGTTGGCATCAGCCCACCTCACAAGTGTGTCGAGGTCCCTCTGGATGGCATCCCTTCCCTCCAGCGTATCAACCGAACCACACAGCTTGGTGTCATCGGCAAACTTGCTGAGGGCGCACTCGATCCCACTGTCCATGTCACCAACAAAGATGTTGAAGAAGACCGGTCCCAACACTGATCCCTGAGGGCCACCACTCATTACTGGTCTCCAGCCGGACATCGAGCCATTGACCACAACTCTTTGCGTGCAGCCATCCAGCCAGTTCTTTATCCACCGAGTGGTCCATCTATCAAATTGATGTCTCTCCAATTTAGAGACAAGGATGTCGTGTGGGACAGTGTCGAACGCTTTGCACAAACCCAGGTAGATGACGTCAACTGCTCTGCCCCTGTCCATCAGTTCCGTAGCCCCATCATAGAAGGCCACCAAATTGGTCAGGCAGGATTTCCCCTTAGTGAAGCCATACTGGCTGTCACCAACCACCTCCTTGTTTTTCATGTGCCTTAGCATGCCTTCCAGGAGAATCTGCTCCAAGATTTTGCCAGGCACAGAGGTGAGACTGACTGGTCTGTAATTCTCCGGGTCATCCATTTTCCCCTTCTTGAAAATGGGGGTTATATTTCCCTTCTTCCAGTTGTCGGGAACTTCACCTGACTGCCATGATTTTTCAAATTTGGTGGCCAGTGGCTTAGCAACTTCATTCACCAGCTCCTTCAGGACCCACGGATGGATGTCGTCAGGTCCCATGGACTTGTGTACGTTTAGGTTTTTAAGATGGTCTCGAACCAGATCCTCTCCTACAGTGGGCCTAGGGTCTTCATTCTCAGAGTCCCTGCGTTTGCCTTCCAAGACTTGGGTGGTGCGGTCAGAGCCTTTGCCAGTGAAGACCGAGGCAAAGAAGTCATTAAGAACCTCAGCCTTCTCCAAATCCTGGGTAGCCAGTTCTCCCGATAGCTTCCGAAGGGGGCCTACGTTGTCCCTAGTCTATCTTTTTCTTGCTACGTACCTATGGAATATAGAGTTTCTTAACTCCTACAAATATTTTATGTTTTTAATTGAAAAAAAAAATCAAATCTTTGGACCTTTCTGCATTTTTTTAAGTTTATTGGTTATTTATAATTTAAATTTGTAAGTAAATTATTGATGCATATAATCAAAGGCAGTTGTTTTTACCTTTATCAGTTACTTTGTGTGTAGAATAGCAACCACTGATTACAAAAATGTTAATGCATGGAAACATTGCTTTATCTTTCAGGTTTTGTGTATGTTTCTTTCAAAGTACTATACCTTCAGAATTTTTTAATGCTACCTTAAAGCTAAGTCTTTTTGTATGTGTCTCGATAAAGCTTCGATTAGGTTGGAAATGTTTTCTTTTTCGTAATTTATTCATCAGTATTTTTGTCTGGAAATACTACTTGTTGGCACATGAAAATATATAGAGATTTGAACAGAGTGTTTTAATATATAAATATAGGCTTCCTTACTGCATCCCTTCCTTTTATATTCTCTGTTGTGTGAACAGGTGGCTAACTAATCTCACCTTTCTCTTTAACAGGGTGTACGACTGTACTGTCGCCTTCACAGTCTGTTTACCCCAGTAATTAGGTGAGTCAAATTGGGAAATCTTTAAAGAGTCAAATGGAAGAAGTGTGTAATCTGAAGATACTGTGTTTGAATGCAGGAACCTAACCCATCCTTTGAAGATTGGTGTCTTGGGAATAATCAAACAAGACTGAAGGGCTATAAAGACAAAAAGCATAACTGAATCATTAAATGACTACAGACTCCATTCAATATGACCTTTTTTTAGAGTTTTAGAACCTTCTAGGTTGTGATGGACATGCTTATATACTTACTGTATATTTACTAACACTCCATTACCTCCTTTGGAGAGTCCCACGTGCCTTTATACTCCAGTGACATTATCGCCCAAGTAAGATAAGTAAGCCTCTTCCTTTCATAGAATCATAGAATAGTTAGGGTTGGAAAGGAACTTAAGATCATCTAGTTCCAACCCCCCTGCCATGGGCAGGGACACCCCACACTAAACCATGTCACCCAAGGCCTCATCCAACCAGGCCTTGAACACCGCCAAGGATGGAGCATTCACAACCTCCCTGGGCAACCCGTTCCAGTGCCTCACCACCCTCTCAGTAAAGAATTTCTTCCTTATAGCCAATCTAAACTTCCTCTGTTTAAGTTTGAACCCGTTACCCCTTGTCCTGTCACTACAGTCCCTGATGAAGAGTCCCTTCCCAGCATCTTTGTAGGCCCCCTTCAGATACTGGAAGGCTGCTATGAGGTCTCCACGCAGCCTTCTCTTCTCCAGGCTGGACAGCCCCAACTTTCTCAGCCTGTCTTCATACGGGAGGTGCTCCAGTCCCCTGATCATCCTCGTGGCCCTCCTCTGGACTTGTTCCAACAGTTCCATGTCCTTTTTATGATGAGGACACCAGAACTGCACACAATACTCCAAGTGAGGTCTCCCGAGAGCAGAGTAGAGGGGCAGGATCACCTCCTTCGACCTGCTGGTCACGCTCCTTTTGATGCAGCCCAGGATACGGTTGGCTTTCTGGGCTGCGAGCGCACACTGAAGCCGGCTCATGTTCATTTTTTCATCGACCAACACCCCCAAGTCCTCCTCCACAGGGCTGCTCTGAATCTCTTCTCTGCCCAACCTGTAGCTGTGCTCTGACCCAGGTGCAGGACCTTGTACTTGGCATGGTTAAACTCTTTCTATACTAAAAGGTTTGACTTGCTCTTTTGCTCCAGAGGCAACTTTTGAACTGTTACAAAGTTCTCAGTTCATGCTTGCACTAACTTTTTGATAAAATACAAGCATTTTAGGCTCTTTCGAGTTTTCGTTTGATTTTTTTTTTTTTTTTTCATTTTGAACAGAGATAAAGATTATCACTTGAGAACCTACAAATCTGTGGTCATGGCTAACAAACTCATAGACTGGTTGATTGCACAGGCAAGTATACACCTTTGGATTTGTTTACGTTTTTCATTTAAATCCTAAGTTGAAAGGAACGATGTATTAAGCAGAATAACATGCAGGCACTTTGTGTAAGAGTTGTTAGACCAGCACATGCAAACATAATCCTCTTAAGCTAGTAAGGTAACTGAAATCAGCTGTAAGCAGACATGCTATTTATTCCTTTTGTGCTTATCTTTCTTACGTGCAATTTAAATGTTTTAATGAGACTTAGTTTTGTAAGTGTTGATGGCTTAAAATGAAATGGATAGCCTCTGATAACTCTAAATTACTAACTGGATGGATGAAAGTCAGTACCAATTTGCAGTCATTAGTTCTGTTTTATTTTAAGCAAACTAGGAACAAGAACCGGGTATCCTGTTCACTCAGTCAACATGCACCAGTTTTATAAGATAAAAGTTAAAAACTTTGACACTTTTGCATTCTATTATATTAAATTTTTATGGGGAATGCAGTGTTACTAAAATGTTTACATCTTTATTTGTAATTATAAAGATATATACCATGTAAAGGTCTCTTCCAACCCAAACTATTCTATGGTTTTATGATAAGCATGTATATACTGTTTAATATGCGTGCTATAAATGTGTATATAAGGGGGGGGTAAATAACATCTACAACCATTGCCAACCCTGTGAGTTTATGCTGTTGTGTGTTTTGCTGCTATATTAAAGTAAATTAAAAAAATATGCTATGGTTTAACAGGGGGATTGCCGGACGAGGGAGGAAGCTATGATATTCGGTGTAGCTCTTTGTGATAATGGGTTTATGCACCATGGTAAGTAAATACATTCTGTGCGAGCTATGCTTACCTTTCATTTAATGCTGTCTACATAGTTGAAAGGAAATGCAAGGGCTGGTAAAGATATTACAGAAGGGATTGGAAGTTCTTTCATTGTATTGCTGAAGAGATCTATGCTACAATCTTCAAAGAAAAAAAAAGCTATTGTATACTCTGAAAATTATTTTCAGTCAATTTTATAGCACGCACTGAGGAATTCATCCTCTGAAGAATATGGGGGGGTGTGTGTCAGTTTTATTAGCCACTCTGAAAGAAGTTTCTTAAGCAGGTAGTACATGTTTGCACAGATAAGATGATAAAAACATTAGGAAACACATAGGAAAGAAAGGAGATGTTTTTTTGGGAATGAATGGAGGAGCATGACCTTAAAAAAAATTGAAGTGGTGACAATAGGAGAAAGTGGAGTGTAGAAAAATGAGAAAATCATAAGGGCATCAGCGAAAACAAGGGAGAGGAGAGCAGAGATATGTGCAGAACAAAAAATGAGGTGAACAAGGTCAAATTTAATACCATCAGAGGGAAGATTTCAGTGAAAGGATTGAAGCAATAGGTCATTTAGTGAAATGAAAAGAGGAAGAAATTATTTTCTTATCAGCTTGTTTAGAGAAGGAGGTAGAATTAACTTCCTCTCTGGCACTGTTCATTTTTTTTCCTTGCACTTTTAAACATACAGACTGCATCCGCCTGCTGTTCTAGTTGCTTCCACATCCCCACCAAACCCATTTTGGCATCCTTCACCACCTGGAGAGTGCTAGAACTTGGTGCTGAGCATCTCCAGCAGCTGTCCATCAGAACTTTTCAAACCCACTTTTTTAAATCCTCTTTAGGACGAAACCTTGTGCTTGGCATTTTCACTAAAACAATTTCAAGCTAAAATGTCTTCCTCAGGTTGGTGAAATCCAGATGTTGGGGTTGAAAATGAACTTATTGATATCTGTCTGTAATGGATCCAAGTAAAAGTCCTTGTTTATGTTAAAAATTAGTATTTCCCTGGATTCACATACAGAAATAGTTTGCTGAAATTCAATAGGTGTATGCATGTTCAATATTTTGTGGTTTATGAAAGGCATTAATACGTGTGGTCTTGCATCATACAGTGTTAGAGAAAAGCGAATTTAAAGATGAACCACTGCTGTTTCGTTTTTATGCGGACGAAGAAATGGAAGGCTCAAATATGAAGCACAGACTCATGAAACACGATCTGAAAGTAGTGGAAAATGTCATAGCCAAGTCATTACTGGTGAGTGAAACCCAAGGTTTTTATGCTTTGATGAGTGAAGAAATTGGTTGTAGTGACAATAAATTAGCACTGTGTGTATTTATTTAATGGGGATGTCCTTTAGCTGTTCTTCATGCCTTTCTGAACAATATTTTGAACAATTTTATTTTTCAGATTAAATCTAATGAAGGCACCTATGGTTTTGGTTTAGAAGATAAAAATAAGGTGCCAATTATTAAAGTGGTGGAGAAAGGATCAAATGCTGAGGTATCAAGTATTATAAATTATCATCCCTATTTTATTCACTTGATCACAGGTGTATGTTTTGTAGATCAGTGGGGAAAATCTGTGGTAGTAGAAGGTAGCAGTGATAACTTTCCAAGAAAACTGTGGTTATGAATCTTTTTTTTTCCCTGTTTAAAATTTGGTTTTGTTTAAAATGCTGCTCTGACCATTATCAACACTTATTTTCTGCTCAGGTAAATTGTCATATTGAGTGGTGATATAAAAGTGGTAATTATATTTTTATACATTTTATAATATTCCAGTGATGACATTGATCAGGAGTGGAATAAACATTTTTGGTAGAGTGTAAACTCAGTATAGAGCTAGTCTGTGAGTTGCACCAGATGTATTTCATAATAAAGGATGTATCAAGCTTTGGATGAAGTCTAGAATTTGAGTAGCTGAATGAAACAATTACAGCCTTTCTGTTTGTTAGTATTGCTTTAGATGCTCTTTGAGTAATTTCATATTCTGTTGAACTGCATGGGAGTCTCTGTACGTGTGAAGATAAAGAACGAGTCTCTTCCATGAGATAAAAAATTTGGACCCAGATTTCAAGCCCTTCTAAATCTCATGGTTGCATAGAAATTCAAGGTAAAAAAAGATATAGCAAATCAGTAATATAATACAGTCACAGTGCTGTATAGGATGATTTCTAGCAGTCAGATTCTGCCATGATCTCAGATGGTGCTATGGTTTAGTCTGTGCCCTGAGCTACAGTGTGTACTCCTGCCATCCAACAGTTCCTTTTTTGTTAGACTGGAGTTTAAAACCTGTAACAATTTGGCTTATGATACCATGAAATATTTAAGGATTTTTGTTTTTGCTTTGGAACTTAATACATATTCACTTACTGGAATATTAATCAGGTCTTCATGAAAAGAAGCTTTAGGTCCTTTGGGGAATGATGGATGGACAAATTAGGTAGCATCATAAAAAGGTAAATTGGCTCAAGGAAAGCTGCTGTATTAGTTATTCCAAATATTAACTGATATTTTAATACTGTCATAAAATCTTGATTAAGACCAAGTCTTGTATTTAGGTCTCTTCAGAATGAGTGTTTAATGTACCTTTCAAGTCAATTTAACCAGTTCTAGAAGTGTTTTACGGTTTAAGTCGTTTGTGAGTGGTATATGAAGGAAGCATAAAAATGTAAAAGCAGCATGCATGTCATTATTCCTATTGGGGTTGCATGCCAGCAGCAGAAAACATAATGGTTATAAAAAGAAAATGTATACACAACTGTCATTGTTTTCTAGATGGCAGGCTTGGAAGTTGGGAAAAAAATCTTTGCCATTAACGGTGACCTGGTTTTTCTGCGACCCTTCAGTGAAGTGGATTGCTTCCTGAAAGCATGTTTAAACAGTAGAAAACCCCTGCGGGTTCTTGTGAGCACTAAACCACGGGAGTAAGTTATCTTTCCTTTGGGGGAATTTTTATGAACTACAATTGAAGTGAATTTTAAAAGACCAGTGGAGCTTCAGAGAGTACTACTGTAAAATTATTTTAAATGCTGTACCTAATCTGACTTTGCAAAGTCAAGCAATTTGATCTGCTTTGATTTTGTTTTATTACATTAGTCAGGAGAAGAAAAACACAAGTGCTTTAGATCATCGTCTCTGCTACTTTAAATACATGCAGGAACCACAAGTGTAAATGAAGTTTCCTTGACTATAATGGACAGTTTTGATCACTTATCTCTCACTGTGTTTATTAAACAAGTTCCTCTGCCTGGAGATTAGTTGCTGGTTTGGCAGAAGTCAGACTCTCTGATCTAATGGGCCCCTTCAGCATGTGTGCTGGTTGTGTAAACAGCAGGAGCAAGTAAACAGCTCCCCATCTTTATGTAACAGATGTATTTCTGTACACAATTGTGACTATTCCTACTGAATGCAATTTTTGTTACTTAAAAGAAATACAAAGTGAGGACTGATGGCTGGGCTCAGTAGATATGTAAATGAGCATAGGTCTATTAATGAAGTTAATGCAGTTATTACTAGTTTATATGTACCAAATAAAGAGGAAAGTAAGAAACAGTGGTCAGAAGTAATTTTGATCAAATTTTGCTGGATAAGGAGGAACCATTCTCTCTTACCAGGTAGCACACAGAGAGTGCCTTGGAAATGGCTCTGGTTCAGCAGTAAAATGGAGACGTGTTTCTTGTATTAATAAGTAAGGGTGTCTTGAGAAATGCAGTGGCACCCCAAACAAAAAAAACAAAAACAGCAATAAGAAAAATTCCCCAAATGAGTAGATGAGAGTGTTGGAGCAAGTATGAAAGTCATATCTTGGCCTTTCTTTAATGTAGATCTTTGTCTAATTTCTGATGCAACTTGAAAATGTGGGTGAATTTCAAGGTTGACAGAGGTAATCTAGTGAATGAGGAGTTCAGAGGAGTTGAAGAATTTGTTTCTCAGTGCTGCCTGCTTTTTGTCAAGAGCTGCCACTCGCACAACTATGTTGGCAGAAGAGACAGTTCTCTCCTAAATTCTTAGGTTAAAACTGCCAGTGATGGTCTTTCATAGCTCATCAGAATATTCCAAAAGCATTTTCAGAATGAAACTGTACAGATTGTATCCACCTTCATTAGTATATAATATATGCTACATGATTCTATACTTATGAAAATATTTCAGATGAAAATTCGTTAATCTCAAGAATATTCTAATTTTTTTTAAGCTTCATAGACTTTAGTGGGTTTTGGATCTCACCTGTGCTGACGATTGTCTCCAAATGCCAAGCATTATGTATACCAGAAAAAAAATGAAAGTACAAGAAATGATGCAATGATATCTGCAAATCAGGTTTATTAAAGTCCAAATGTATTTTAAATCACTTTTCATCATCAATTTGAATTGCAGTGGAAGATAGAGCTTGGGGCAGAGATCCTTGAAATAATAACAGAACTGGCTCTGGAAGTAAAGGCTGCAAAGCTAAATCAGTGGACTGTTATGCATGACCTGACTAGCTCTGATAAGGGGTAATGCAGCTGTGTTGCTTTTTCTGGAACCCGAGCTGATATCATGTGGATATGCTGGCTTACTTTGGGTGAGCTCAGGGCTTCATTTTAAGGAGTAGATGTGAATTTTGATTCTAAGAACTGTTTTTGTTGGTCATGTTTCAGTAGGTTTATTACTATTGCACTTCGGAGAGCAGGAGTGTAGTACAATGTGCTTATGAGTTACTAGGACAGTGGTAGGCGATTCTTGCTTGACAAACCTCAGATTTTACATAGCTGCCTGGAAAAATTGCACCAAATACTTTCCCAGTAAAACTCATCAAGTAGTCACTTTTAGATGTTAACAAATTGTGCTATAGATCTAGTCTTTGCAATCTTCTGCAGCTTATCTGACAAGGCCTTGCATGAACTGTGGTCCGCAGGCTTTGTCCTCTTGACTGAGAGACTCCCTGTCTTCCCAGGGCTTTCAGTGTTGCTGTGTTGTGGCAGTTTGCCCAAATCACATGCTTTGGTCATAATTGGCATATTGAATTTACCTGTGAAATAGTATTGCGTTCCTTTGATTGGTTTCAGTATCTCAGCTTGCTCTTATTTCTGATGTCAGTGGTGCGGAGCATCTGTAAGTGGATCCTGCTGAATCTGAAACTGTGAATTGAATGAATATGTCCTGCACTCTTGTAACCTGCTTATTGCTTTATATTGATATATTTACATATATCAATATATAATACATATATTTATACATCTACCTTTATATTAAATAACAAAATGTTACCTTTTCTACATTCCTTTTGAATCTTTGCTTGTATCAGGACAGTGAAGATTCCTGATTCTGCAGATGGACTTGGATTCCAAATCCGGGGCTTTGGTCCATCAGTTGTCCATGCTGTTGGGAGAGGTAAGAGCTGTCAACTGTGGTGGTAAATATGCATTTACTATCTAAATGTCATGGCTGAGATACATCAAAATTAGGTCCAGTGATTCAGCTTAGGTTTCTCCCCCAAAGTAACAAACAATATTAAATAAAACCAGGTAAGATTGTTTAGTGTTCTTATACTTTGTAAACTTTGGATAGATTTTCTGGCTTTTTATTTTCTTTATTAGGAACCACTCACTTCCTGAGCATTATATTTGTTAGGTGGCCATGTAGTCCTGCAGTGTTTTGAAAACGATTTACAGAAAATGCACTTCTCACAAGTCTTTTCAAGGGTGCTAGTGGCCTCGTCTGTCTTAGTAATTGCAGGTGTCTCCTGTAAATACTGTTTTGTTCATTTTGTGGTGTGATTGTCAAATGCTTGCCATCTCTAACTCAGTATGTTCTTGACCGCGACACTGGTGATGAAAGAAGGTGAAGCATTCTTTGTTGCTGTTTATGTTGTTAATGGTAGAGCCAACTAAAGTTATTTTCAGCTGTTGTGGGGCCGTCATGTACTTTTTTACCCCCTCCTCCCTTTACTATTGAGGAATTTTAAGTGAACTGATCTGCAGAGCAGCCAGATTTGAACAGAGCTTGATGACTTTTATTTTTCTTCCTAGGCTCTGGTGCCAGAAATTAGATTTTCAAGAGAAAGTCTAATAGACTACAGACTTTTGAGCTGATGTGATAATTATTTCTGCATCTGGATCTCAATTCAACTGCCTATCCTTATTCATTAAGCAAACACTTTATTCCAATTAGCCTCAACAGTATGTAAGCATGTGCATGAGTGGTTTACTACACCTGAAAGATTTTAAGCATATGCTTAAATACTTTGCTGAATTGGGATCCTGTTGTTCTTTTTTTTTTTTTTTAAAGATTTGTGTTGGGTTTTTTGAGAGATCTTTAAAAAGGCCTATTTAAATGTGTATTTTTAAATCTTTTTTGGCGGGGTGCATGTGTTGCAATAGCTGTTAGTGGTGTCACTTCCAAAACCTTTAGTATTAGATTTAAAATATAGCTGTTGTCTAACCTGATAGTAGCTAAAATCAGGGAAATCCAGGAATATTGTTTATTTCCTTGTCAGATACGTTCAGCTGACAGGTCATGATGAGCTTTTCTATTTGTCAGCCTTGAAAATTCAGTCTAGCCTTTTCTTTCATAGCAGCTAGCTTCTGTACCTCAGCTTTGTAGTCTCTAGGCAATAGATTTTGACTTCCCTGTCTCCTTTGTGCCAGTATCAAGAGAGACATAAGGAGGGAAATGTTCAGGTAGCCAGAACTAAGGTTATATGCAAGCAAGCTGTCTTTCAGGAGTGGGCTTGAGTCGTACTGAAAGACCTGGAGATAGCTGCTATTTTTGTAGTACCTATTCATTCATTGGGTGGAAGATATTTCCAAGGTGGTATATATTTTGCTGGGCAAAGAAAATGTTTTGTTCTCCCTCCCCTCCTACTTGATTGGAAATCAGTCAATCCTTGGAAACAACCTTGAATTTTGGTATTTTGCTTAATGTTTAACAAGAAAATCTAGTATGCTCTGATATTTATGAATTGTCAGAAAGCTTCTGTTTTGTATGTAGAATAGAGAAACTTGAAGTAGTCAACAAGCTCGTAAGCTTGGGCGCATTAAATAATTTAGAATAAAACTGGTCTAAGTTATAATTAGTAGGTTTCAAGCTAAGGCCTTTTATCCTTTTAAAATCCTTTAAGACAATTTTTCCACATTTTCATATTACTTATTATAATTTGATTTGTAAAACAGCATTTAGAAAATAGTTGGTCTCTTATGAAATCATCTGTTGAGGAACCCCATTTTCTTGGAGTCCAGCTGACTGCAGAAGCACTCTGTGGTCAGAGGAAGTATGTAATAATTGGTGAGGGCAGATTCTGATTAAAAAAGAGGCTTTTGGACTGTAAGCTTTAAAGGATATGTTTATGAAATTAAGTCTTACTTATGTGGGTTTATTTTGAATAGGAACGGTAGCAGCTGCAGCAGGTCTCCACCCTGGCCAGTGCATAATCAAAGTGAATGGGATTAATGTCAGCAAAGAGACTCATGCAAGTGTTATTGCTCATGTCACAGCATGCAGGAAGTACAGGCGGCCAATGCAGGTATGTCTCATTTAGCACCCTTGCAGACTTTCTTCTAAGACTTTTCTTTTTTGGTCAAACAGTGTGGTGTGTATTTCTATTGACACATCTGTTGTGTTTGAGTGGGATGAGGAGAAAGGATGGGTGAAAACTGAAAGGAAGCCAGTTGAATTATAAAAGCTTCAGATTGCCTATATTGCTGATGATCAAGGTCTATTTAATTTTTGAATCAAAATAAATCTTAAGTTGATAGCTAATTTTTTTTTAATTTGGTATTTTTAAAGGATTATTTCAAGTGTTTCTGCATTTCTGTGTAGAAAGCATTAGGAGGTATATTGTCATCATAATGGAGAGGGATTTAAGCTTGCTGTATGCTCAGCAATGGGAGAATTCAGTGCAAAAAAATGGATCTTCTTCCAGAATTTTGTAACACTTCAGCACAGAGAGAAGAGAGTGCACATGTTAGATCTATAAAAGTCTTTGTGTTCTGACTGCATTCCAGTATTGGGAATAAACATACATTCAAGGACTCAAAATTCCCCTTTTTTTAATATAAGCATGCAATCTTTGTTATCTTTTTCGTGTAGGTTTCAGAGAAAATCTTAGCCTTCCAAGACACAAATTTAAGGAACAAAGGCAAAACCAGCTGGATTCTATAATGCAGTTTTTCCAAGTCCTTGCAAATTTTTCATGAACTGTGAACCTGTATCATTAATTAACTTCCCAAACTCTTCCAGCACATGTTAATTGAGAAGAAAAATCCAATTAAAATAAAGAGTGAAATCCTTCTCCCACACCTACTGCATAGATATGAGATAAGAATTATAAATTAGAATTAGAACTGTGTCCTGCAAATTACAGTCTCTATGAAAATGGTTGTCAGATGTTTGTGTTTAAACTGTTAATGCAGTATTGAAGTCGTTACATAGCATATCAAGATCAAGCTCACCTGTCTTTTAAAAGAAGATGCTCCCTAGTAAAGAGATGGTGCTCTGTTCGCTAGTAACAAAACTGGCTAGAATAAAAGATAAGTTATTTATAGCAGGTGTATTCGCTCTGTGTGTAACTGTAGAATTCCTGTGGAGGTTAGTGACATTCAGAGGGGATTGATTAATGTTGGCTGACACACGAATGCCTTGACATGCGAAATTACTCTGTTTTTTTAATCCTCTTGTGTAATATGTTGGTGTATGTAACTGTTTTTCCTATATGTATTATTTATTTCAATCTTAAAATGTAGCTGATCATAGTGCAGCAAATCACAAATAACTAAAATCCCCAGACTGATCAGAAAAGCTTCATTTAGGATGTAGTGCTATTAAATGCTATGAGAGAACTGTCTAGACTGAAACAAAAGGCAGTATTCCCACTAGTGTCAAGATAGCTAAAATTTAATTTCCTATTCAGAAATTTTGGGGTTTAATTATTTGGACCATGACTATGGATTTTTCCTATTTTGTAAGTACAATGCATTATCCTATAATTTAATTAATTCAAATATTGCAGTCTTTCCTGTGGTTGACAGTTGCATAATTGAAAGGGGATCTCTTTCTCTTTCGTGTATATTCCACTTCTTGGGGTGAGGAGTCTTCCTGCTTGCCTTGATAGTGAAGTTTCATTTCAGATTCTTGCATTGTGAATAACTGTGTAACACTGCTCCAAATCATACTGCATTATATCTTGTATTAACTTTTGAAAGAGGGACCTCCAGTTTAAGTAGTTGGTCCTTCCATAAGCCGTACTAAGTTCAAATAATGAAGGAACCCTTTGGCATAATGCAAATCTTCTATTAGAGGTTGGCATGACAATCTTAATGCTGCCAAACAAACCTGTAAGAGTCCATAAATAAGCAGTAAGTTTTCAGGTGTACCTGCAAAGAAGCCTGGGTTTCAGAAGTGTTTCTGTCAATCAGCTGATGCATAGGTGTCTTCCAACAATCAACAGAGAGCTCTTAAAGTTAAGCTTCCTTACTAAAATGTTTCAGTGCCATTGAGTCAAAAGTAAGGCATGGATGAATTTAGGAAACCTAGAGAGAAATAGTACCTTAATCATACGAAAATATAGTTATCTATTTAATGGGATGAAGATAGCAGCTGCATAATGCATGTTAGCAAAGCATAATTGGAAATTGTGTGAAAATTGTAACATTCAGCTTAAAATGTTGCTGTCCTTGCTTGACTTTGAATTCTTCTACAAACTTCAAGGTCTATGAATTCAGATTAGTCATAATCGTGTCATTTATTCTGCTGTAGCTGTTGTAGAGGGAGTGATTAGATGACTGTCAATCTTCTTTTGAAGTATAAGTGGAAGAGTAGTCTGGAGATGCCATATTTGATAGGCCCTTCTGCAAGGATGTGACTTCTGGCATGTGGCTGAGTAAGTGAAAGGGGGAGAGCAAGGTACAAGTTGTGTACATGGCTTCTTCATAGGTTGTATGACAAAGCCACCATTCATGTGCTCACATGTCACTCAGTCACATTGGATTCTGGACTTTTTGGGTGATTCTGTTTTTGTTTTGGCAGCTTTGCTGATCTGGGGGAAAAAATAAAGAACATCCACTAAGATAACTGTACTAAAGTCAAATACAAGTAACTGTACAAAAGGCAAATACAAGTAATGGAAGCTCTAGTGTCTTTTCTTCTTGCCAGTGGCATATGGGTGATAGATTAACTGGACAATCTGTATCTTTGGTATTCAGTAATATTTGCCAGCAGATTTGTGGCTGCACAGCAGATTTAGCAAGGCAAAAATAATTTGACTTAATTTTTTCGTGATTTCTTGTCTCAAATATATTTCAGTCTGTAGTTTGTATTTGAAATGGCTTAAATTATTTTTGTCAGAGACATGAAACTGATGGATGTCATGCTGTCACAGATTTCATACTGTCTCATGACAGTATACTCTGAAATAAAAAGTTGACAAAATGCTTCAGATGGTTTTAGGTAATGCCAAAATTCTTACAGAATTTTCACAATATTATTTTTAACTTGGAGCTCGGAAAGCAATAAGGCTGATAATCATCAGGGAATTAATGCAAATATTTCATGTTGGAGAGCAGTGAAATAAGTTGCTATCAATTGCACTTGCAAAGCTTTTCCTATCTGTCTATTTTTGTTGTTTTTTTAGCAAGATTCTATACAGTGGGTTTACAACAGCATTGAAAGTGCACAGGAGGATCTTCAGAAAACAAACAGTAAGCCCTCTGGAGATGATGGAGGAGATGCCTTTGACTGCAAAGTGGAAGGTATGTGATTCTTACTTTGTTTTTTTGTTGTTGCTCAGAATGCTGGTGTAGTAACAGGAAAAATATAGGTGGCTTTGTTTTCAGAGAGGAAATTGCAAGCAGACCATATAATGAGTTATATATAAGGATTTGTTTTATAAGATGTGAATTCAGCATGCTGTTACTTGAAAATTATTTTATTTACTGTTTCAAGAAAAAGTTTCTGTGAACACTTTAGGGAAAGTATGTTCAATTTTCATTCATAGGATACATAATCTAGTAATTACCTGATTTACTTTTGCCACTGGTAGTAATTTAAGGCTAAATTAGATGCATTAGTCACTACTGCATGAGAAATAACGAATCAGCTATCCTTCAGATTATTTTCAGGCAGTTAACATTTAGATAAAGCTGTATTCATATGCATCATGGTAATTAAAGATGCAGTTAACATGAATTGTATTTATGTTCTCCATGTAAATGTGGTTATTGTGGTTTCATTTCTGAATGCTGACACTTTTCGTGGTCATTTTCTCTTAGGTTATTTAGAAGTTCTCAGTTTTCACCTCTTTTTTTGGTTGCTTTTGTATGTCTCTGATTATATGAAAGTGAATTAGTCACCTTCAATAGCTGTTTGTAGAGAGAGACTACTATGACTTGTCTGTTCATGCCTCTTAAGCGATCTAGTATTTTAGCATCCTGGTGTTCTGATTCTAAGTCATTCAGCTGGTAGCTGAGCTTTTTGATGAACATCTTTAAATAGGCCTACATCCGTTTTAGTTTGTTTAGTGGCCAGCCCTCCTAAACTGATTTGTATAATTTCCTTTATTCTAGAGGTAATTGACAAATTTAACACTATGGCAATAATTGATGGGAAGAAAGATCATGTGAGTCTGACTGTTGACAATGTCCATCTGGAGTATGGAGTGGTTTATGAGTATGACAGCACAGCTGGAATAAAGTGCCATGTGTTAGAAAAAATGATTGAACCAAAGGGATTTTTCAGCTTGACTGCAAAGGTATGAAGCTCTTTTTTTTGTGTGTTAATTCTTATGATGAACTTACATAGAATTGCGTGTGCAACTTTTAAAATGTCTTTCAGTAAAAGGAGTAGCACAAGATCAATATTTTCTGTCTCTGAAAGTAAAATAAAGTTGTGTGTATATAGGTGCACACATTGGCAAAATCAAGGAGGAAGAAAAAGAACAAGTGCAACTTTTGAGTTTACTCTGGAATTTTTATTTTGTGAATATTTCCAGATGGTAAAGTCTGTGATTGCTATGAACAGGATGTGATTTTTTTTTTTTTTATATGTATCTGGTACTGTCTGCATCAGATTGACAAATAATGTAGTAATACAGCTCTTTTAATAAGTTTTTGTTTATCTTTTCACACATGTATGCAAGCTAACAAAGATTGCTTAATAGAGGTACTGAAGCCCAAGTTTTGGGGAGTGTATTAATATCTGCCTATTTCTTTTTCTGTTGATCTTTCCACCAAAAGTGTAAACTGAAGTACTGATCTTTTACTGAAATAACTGAGGCATGGGCATGTGTTTCTTTTTCCCAGCTTCACTTTGGAGCAAGTCGGGTTGACAGACAGGGAGTAACTTCTTGCAGCAACATTGTGAGATTTGCTAGAGCTGGTCTAATCAATGCTTTAGGTCATTGTTTATTTAGGTGCCTTTATCTGTATTTTGGGTGCCATAGTTAGAAATCTATTTTGGGTGTGTTTTTCAAACATGCCTTCAGAGGTGGCCCCAACCAGCAGTAGGCATCTCCCAAGTTCCATGACACAGTGAATTTCAATGCCTGAAATTGTAAAAAAAAAAAAAAAAAAAAAAATTGCTGTATAATACCCTTATATATCTTC
Organism: Psittacula echo; assembly: GCF_963264785.1. NCBI lineage: Eukaryota > Metazoa > Chordata > Aves > Psittaciformes > Psittacidae > Psittacula > Psittacula echo. The sequence continues at coordinate 125,606,479 of NC_137737.1, forward strand.
AACAAGCCTTTTTTATTCTCTGTTTTCTATCACCATCATTTGCTGGTGCTATTTCCATCATTGCAGAACTTCAGTCTTTGCTGGGCAGTATAGCTTATACTATTCCCTGTTAGCTGTTTATATATGTAGAGTATACAGTGGATAGCGCACAGTTTTCTTGTATCCTTTTTAAAATGTGTCAACATTACTTATACTCCCAGACTAGATTTTTGCTACAAGACTTGAACTAATTCATCAGCTTTGTGTAATGTGCACTGTTCAAGTAAATACAACAGATAATGTATTTCAGAGGAGCCGTAGTGGTTACATTAGTGGGAAATAAGTAGTTATCAGACAATGTCATGAGAAGCAAAATAAAAAAGTACTTATTATGGGTATAACTTATGCAGGGGATAGATTTCAAGAAACCTCTTTGCTTTCAAAGTTTTATAAATTGTTGTTATACAGCATTGCCTGTAATGTTAAAAGGCAACTGATACCAGGCTTTTTATCTTTAATTATAAGGGATGATAAGTAAAGGGGTATCTTAGTCATCTTAATTCATAACATACTGCTCTTGTTTTTGTTACTTTAGATTCTTGAAGCACTGGCAAAAAGCGATGAACATTTTGTGCAGAATTGTAACAGCCTCAATTCTTTAAATGAAGTGATCCCCACCGAGCTTCAAAGTAAATTCAGCGTCATTTGCAGTGAGAAAATTGAGCATATCTACCGAAGAATCTCTAGTTATAAAAAGGTATGTCCTAAGCTTGGAGATACTTATCTTTTAAGGGAAAACCAGGAGAATGTGGTACATTTTGAATAACTCTTCAAAATCTCTATTGCAATGGTGAAAATATGGCTGAAAGTTTAGCTAATTTGAGGCATGAATGCCTAAACTGAATAACTGCATAAATTATTTTCAAACCATGTTCTTTATTATCCCTTTTTTCAGACACTGGATAGATCATATCCTTTCTTGTTTGCTGTGTTCAGTTGTAGATACAATCAAGTGTGTATTTCCCACAAAAGGGCTTGCATTCTTGTAAATGCCTTAAACCAATACTCCAGTGAATTTACAGATGTTAACCAAAAATAAAGCAATAAGAGCAGAATTGTTTTTTTCCTTCTAATGTTTTTTAATTTTAAATACTAAATCATTACCCTTTTATTCATCTTTTATGCCCTTCAAATTGCTATAACTTTTTCTAGCATGACTGCTAATAGATCTATAAACTGTTAGATTAATTTGGCTTAATAAAACATAAGAACAAGGAAAAAAGAAGGTCCTGACTTTCACTTGAGATCTAAATTAATGAGATGTGAATGCATAAATGACCTGGACTATGACCTTTGGGTGCTGTCAATGTTTAGCTAATCAGGGCATAAATTAATTAACCATTTGTGAATATATTAATGCAAACTTATTTTCTCATCCTGGTTTCTGGTGCCTCTCCCATACAACTTAATTGTTGGGAGTTTGGAACTAGTTTGAAGTAGACATAAGATGTTTACATAGATGTGGCTCTGCCCTGTCTTACTGAGTTGTGACATTTACAGACTGGTCTGTTCTGACTTAATATGCAAAAAACTGAAAAGAAAAGAAAAAGAAAAGAAAAAAGAGGTTCACTGTAGAAGCCTTACACAATTCAAAAAGCTGCATGGAAAAGAACAGATAATGTTTGTTGTTTTTCAAATGAAGAGGAGAGAAGACTGTATGGAAAACCTGTAGCTTCAGTAGGATGAAGGCCAAAAAGCAGCTTTCTAAAAACTCTTCAGGGTGGTCCCTGACAAGAAATGAAATAAACTGAGAAGCTGAGTCACAGAAGGAAACATCGAAAGGCTTCTGATACTGCATTACCAAATATCCAGTCTCTCCATTTGCCTGAATTATAAACCTCTGTGTTTTCAAATTGATTAAAAATAGCTTAAAAAAACCCCCACAAAACAAATTCAATGCTTTGAACACTAATGATATTGTATATAGAGTTTGAGTAATGTGTAGGTGGTTTACGCCTTTCTTGTAGCCAAAAAACTTAAGCATGATCTACAGCCTCCTTACAGGAGGCCAAGACAATAAATGAAATTGCATTGTGTTATGCTGGGTATAACACAAACAGCCTCAGGGAAGTTTTCATAGTACTTATACTGTCTAGAAGCAGATATTACTGATAAAAACTGCACTTCCAAGCTCATCTGCTAAAAAATCAGTAATTTCAGTTATAGCTTTTAATGACAATTAGTAACGCAGTAAATTTCAGGGATAGATGTGTCATTTTCTTGGCAAGGTAAAGGTAACCATAGTTACAGGAGACTTTTGGAGTGCCTGAGCCCAGCTTGGCTCCTGGTTTCACTGTGGAAGTTTGAGTTCTATAATTAGAAACCCTGTAGATTTCTGCAGTTCCTACTATTATTATTATCAGAACATTTTGCTCATAATAGATGCTGAGTCCAGTGCCATGAGTCCCAGATGTTTCTCAACACATATATGAAAAGAATTTTGGGCCTGACTTATGACCTGATTAAATCATAGCCAGGCGTTTGGTCTCTCTGGAGCAGGATGTGTGGGAGATTGAGATGTGAAATATGTACTGCTTGCAGGAACATTTGCATCGTTGAATGTCCTTAGTGCCCTTCTTAACTATTTGTACATTCTTTACCCTTCGAACAATTCCATAATTGGATTTCTTGTAACCTTCCAGATCTTGTACTGATATAGAGATTTAAATATAACTAATCAGTCAAATGTTCATCCAGTTGAAGTAATACGACACCAAAATAAAGAGAAATTTAAATCCCAGCACAAAAACCTGTTATTATTCAAAAGGGACATACCTTAATTCAACTGAAGTGTTAGTCAAAACATGACTGATTCAATTTGTACTGACATTTATTAGGGAAGGAACTTTGCAAGTTAACTTTGAAAATACTCTTATGCATGAGCTATGCGACGTAGCTGATGTAGGTCTGTGCAATATTTTGACTGTAGAGATACCGTGATTAAAATATCAGGGACTTGGAAGTGATTACGTCTTTTCCAGAAAAAAAATCTTCCCTAACAACAAACTGCACTGGAAAGGACATGTTTTGACAGAAATCCTACTTGTGACCGACAAGTCTCTTTTCAAATGAGAGAGCTTTATCTCATGACTTTTATGATTCTGAAGTAGGTCTATTTTCTGAGTGTCCGAATTTAGTGCAGTTCAGTCTCAGCCATTTTAGGTCAAAATGTCATCTTAAAAACAAATAACTAAGCCTGTTTAAGAGTGTGCACAGATTTCAGGTGTTACAGTAAAGGAGGTATGGCTAAGCACTACATTAGAATTGGACCACAGAATGGGGGACTGAGAAGAACTGTTCATCATTACTGAGCTGACATATAGGGAAGAGAAGAGTTGATGGACTAGAGAAGTCTGAAAATATGGTGTTTGCATTTTTTTATGCTCTAGTGTTTATCAGCTTCACAGATTTACTCAAAATCACAGAGTGGTTGAGGTTAGAAATGACCCTGCTTAAGCAAGGCCATCTAGAGATGGTTACCCAGGACAATGTCCAGACACTTTGTGAGCATCTGCAAGGAGGGAGATCCAGCAATCTCTCTGGGCAGATTGTGCAAGTGCTTAGTTAACTCCCATAGTGAAAAAATGTTTCCTGATGTTCAGAGTTAACATCCCATGTTTCAGTTTGTGGCCACCACCTCCTGGTACTGGGCGTCACTGAAAAGAGCCTCGTTCTGTCCTCTGTGCACCCTCATGTCAGAATACATTGATGAGATCCCCCTGAGCCTTCACTTCTCCAGGCTGAAGAGTCCCAGCTCTCTCAGCCTTTCCTCATAGGAGAGATGCTCAATCCTTTCATCATCTTAGTGGCTCTTACCTGGACTATCACCAATATGTCCATGTCTGTCTATTTCTGGGGAGCTCAGAAATGGACACAGCACTCCAGGTGTGGCCTCACTAGTGCTGAGTGGAGGGGCACCTCCCTTAACCTGTGGGCAATGCCTTTCCTAATGCAAGCCAAGAAACCATTAGGGAGGACTTCATCCTGTCTGAATATGAAATTCATAATTCATTGCTTCCAATGCTGTCTTTATTTGCTTCAGGCAAAAAATTCAGAAATTTTTGCAAGACACTGACTTAAAATCACTTATGTCAGCAGGTCTTTATAAATGGCATGTGTAGTACAGCAGTGGATCATAGAGCATTGTAAACTTTCTCCCCAGGAAGATACTTAATATTTTATTATGTTGCAAGGAAAATAAATTTTATCTCCTTGTTACAAGGCTATTTACATTTGTAAATATAATTTATTTCAAAAAACAACCCCTCAAAAATATAAAATGAGAAATACTTTTTTCTTTCCCTTGTAGAGAAAGATGGAAATCATGAAATCAAGGCATCTGAAACCAAGAATGCCTGAAGTATTTTGAACTTTTTGGTTTTTAGTCAGGTACAAAGGTTTTGTCAGCCAAATGCTGAAACTTCAAAAGTTGTTAATAAAAATTCTGCTTTCTTTTTAATTTCTAGTTTTCAAGAGTATTAAAAAACAGAGCTTGGCCTACCTTCAAACAAGCTAAGTCAAAGATTTCACCACTTCACAGCAGTGATTTCTGTCCTACCAATTGCCATATCAATGTGATGGAAGTGTCTTACCCTAAAACCTCCACTTCCCTTGGTAGTGCCTTTGGTGTACAGTTAGACAGCAGAAAACATTCTTCCCATGAAAAGGAGAATAAAAACACTGATCAAGGTAAGTCAGTTGACCTTGAAAGAGCTACTGCTTAGAGTGCTTCTGATATAGAGTCCTAAAAGGTAACTGGTTTAGGTTTATATCCCAAATACTAGAATTAAGGACAAGCCTTTATGAAATCTCCCTATTTTCAATATTTAGGGTTATTTTCATAGAATCATAGAATCACCTAGATTGTAAAAGACCTTTAAGATAATCAGTTCCAACCTGTACCTCAGGACTGCCAAGACCACTGCTAAGCCGTGTCACTAAGGGGCTCATCTACATGGTATTTGAACACTTCCAGGGATGGTGATTCCACCACTTCCCTGGGCAGACCGTTCCAATACCTGGTCACCCTCTCTGTGAAGAAATTTTTCCTAATATCCAATCTAAACCCCTCCTGGCAACTTTAGGCCGTTACGTCTTGTCCTACCCCTTGTTACTCGGGAGAAGCATTTTAAAGCATAATAAAGGCTAGTCATAATTTTACAATAACTTTTTCCTTAAATAGCTGACTTTGATATGCAAAATAAAATGCAAAATTAAATAATTACATGAAGTTTTAAGCAGGAAAATGTTTCAATGTCAGTTAGATATTCTACTGACTTCAAAATGTGTGTTGAAAAAAAAGATAATGATGTACCTTTGGACTTTTCCCAGGTAAACTGAATCCCATGATTTATGTCCAACATACCATTACTACTATGGCTGCCCCTTCAGGACAGTCTCTTGGCCAGCAAGAGGGCCACGGTCTAAGGTACCTCTTAAAGGAAGAAGATCTAGAAACACAAGATGTCTATCAAAAATTGCTGTTCAAATTACAAGCTGCACTGAAAGAGGTGGAAACATGTGTCTGTCAAATAGATGAGTAAGTAAATGTTACCATCTGAGCTTGCCTTTAATTTTCCTGTTGAAGACACCAAGAAACCTGGGTATCCTTTTTGTGTAGTGTAGGATCAATGTTGGATCAATAGATAGAATTGAAACAAGGCAAAGAATTCAAGTGTGGGTAATATCCTATTTTTGTTTTTCTTGGTGTCCCTGATTTTTTTCCCACTGTAGTTTGTAGCTTTTCTCTAGAATGTAGGAATGATAATTATTTTGAGGTGAGAGGAATATGAGGACCCTGTAATCTAAAATTTCACTAGGAATGGTAACGAAGGGCAGAGGTATAAAAGTAGGTTTTAGTAAATTCTTTGGCTGTTGCTGAATAGTCCTAAATATGAATTTGTAGGTATAGCATTTTTCACCTACAGGAAGATTATTAATTTGTTGGACATTTTTCAAAACTAAATTGGCCTTGATGAAGAAGTGTGGGTTTAGAGAGAGCCGTTGTTGAGTGATTAGGACACTTGACTTGAATGTGAGAGACCCAGAGTCTCATCACAGTTTGTCCTAATTCAGTACAAGGATTTAAAATTTGCTTTTGCATTTGTGTGATAAGTGGGTTGCGTGCTAGGCTATTTTCTGTCTGGGAATGATGGATGAAGAAGGATGAAGAAGGACAATGGGTCTTTCATTTTTCAGAGATCCCATATGTAATATAAGTATCAGAAATTACTCCTTTTGAAAATATGAATAATACCTTTTTTGAGTTTAAAAGCAAATCTTTCATTATCCTCAGCTTGGAAAAGTGGTTTATTATTGCTTCTCCTGTTACTTTGAAGACCATACAATGATTTATCCTTTCACAGTTACTTCAGAGTGGGAAATTTTTTGTACTGTTCTAACAGTAACGTAATGTAATAGTTACATAGTAATAAGTGATTGTAATGTATTACATAGTGCAATAAAATAAGAGTGGCCTAAAAATTTTAAAGAAAGCATTGTTTTCTGTGCCTTTACGTAATTCTGCTTATTACCAGGCTGAAGATAATACTGGTTAATTAGTTATTAAATTGAAGATAATTTCAGTGCTTGAGTGCACTTAAAAATGACTGTAAAGCCTGTGTTGCCACTCTTCCTCAAGGAAGTCAGAAAATTATATATGGAAGTTCAGTGAATATTTCAGGAAGCTCCAGTTACCAGTCTACTACGCCTTTCCTTTTCACTCCCTTGAGCTCATGATGCAAAAGCAGAGCCTTTCATACGCATGTATATATAAATACACACACACATATATATTGTGTGTACAGCTATACATATATTGATATATTAATTTGGAGAGTCACGCAGTTATGACACTAAACACAACGGTTCACTTTTTTATTTCATAATTTTCCTGTACACTGACCTGCTAGTAGATCTTTTATAAGGTGCATAGTTTTATTTAGGAAATTTTACCTTTTGCTATTTGTAAGACTGACACTTTTCATGCTTTATTCCTCATGGGCTTTGAGTGGACTGCCAGTGTGTAATTACTGTGGAGGAAAGTGGTTCTATACAGGAAGCAGGGTAGCAAAGGGACCTACTTGAAAGTGCGGAAGAGGCGTGAGCAGTTCAGCAGTACATGGTGTATTGTATTAGAACATAGTTACAGCTGCTAATTAACTCCTGAGAGAAAAGTTAGGACTACTAGGAAACAAAAGATAGAGTAATAAAATAGAATAATCAAACAGCTGTGCCATAATTAGAAATATTCATATTTCAGCAGTTAGGAGGAAATGTTAGAACAGACTGATGCTTAAACTTTGTAAAGACTGTAGAACTTCTGTTTTCTATTATGACATAGCAACAATAAAGTAGATGTCTTTATGTACTGAATTTCTTATTATTATAAGCAATCTTTTTTATAATTTTCTGAGTACAGAAAATATGAACATGATATCACAATTCTAAATGTATATGATATTGAGTGACAGAAAAATTGGGCTACTAGATGACTCTTTGGTACCCTCTATAACAGTATTGTTGAAAAAATTGTTGCATTTTCATGTTACTAGATGTCTTTATGTTGTGTTGAGGTCAGCAAAGGTCTTTCTCTCAATTCCCAAAATCTTGGGGCCGTGTAATCTTCCCAATGTCTCTGATCTGTTGAATGAATCAAAGTGAACTGAAAAACAAGAGTTTCACCTGAAGAGCAGGTCTGTGAGAGTTTGTGGATTATGGGAAGGAAAAAATGTTGTGTGCTCCTGTCATTACCTTCATAATAACTTTCGTCACGGTTCATTGATAAGATTGGGTTGCATAGGAAATACAGAAATAAGATGGAAAGAGAGAGACGCACACACACAAGAAAAGACATATATACCCTTTCCACAGCCTCTCAAAGTTCCACTGAGTCCTCATTCAAATACTTTAATAGTATGCCAGTACTTCTTTAGTACCATTGCTGAATACACACCATTGATGCTAGGTGTGTTGCAGAGAAAGCAGTCTTTCCTCAAGTTGTTTTCTATATGGTGATTCTGCTGTGTTCCTGGTTCACGTGCACTCAGTGTGCTCCCAGGATCCCACCTGTTTGTTTTTGTGGGTTTTTTTTTTATCTTTTTGAAGCGTGTCTGTTGGTGGTATACAAGAGGCTTGAACATTTTCTGAGCCTTCATGGAGTGAGGAAAAGGCAAAGCAGCTCACAAGTTGTGTAGGTTTTCTGTTGCTGCCTCTGGGTCTCATTTTTTAATGCTTTGACTGACCACAGCAGGTTTTGTTTGTTTCTGACATACTTTTAAGATTGTGTTGATTTGGGTTGGATATAGGATTAATTCCACATGTGAGGTTTTTTTTGGTCAAGAGTTAAATTTCTCTGTTTAAGGGAAATTTTCTTCATAGTTACAGAGCTACTTTCTAGCTGTTAGTTGCTCTTCATTCACGTATTTCTCCTATGAGAGATAGATATCTAAGATAATTCTGCTAAGGGTAGATCCATCTTCAAAGAAAATACTATGTGCATGTGCTGTGTTCAGGAAGAAAAAAAACAACCACTTAAAAAAAAAAAAAGTCTATTTAAGCATGATCACTGAGGGATATTTTTGCATCCAGCTTTGGATTTGTGTGTTTTAGACCCTGCATTGGGTTTTTAGAGCATTTCAGTGGCCTCAGGAGCTACCAGCTCCAGAACTTTGTTATCCAGAGTTCCAGCTTTCGTTCATGGTAGTTCACCAAAAATATTTTCCTTAGAAAAAGAGCCTGCCTGCTGAGAAAATGTGAAAAGCTCCCTTAGGAAAAGCTCCAGCTACCTTAATCAGTCTTTTACTGAGATCTTGGCAGCAGTGACTAAACAGTCACATAAAAGAAGAGGATATAATAGTCTGTCTGTGTCTTGACAAACAGTTACTCAGGGGAAGATATTTTCAGAAGCTGAAATTGCAGTTCATTATGCTTGTTTCTTACTCTTTATTATTTTTTTGCAACAACAAAATACACAAGAAGTTACCAGAATGGATCTGCCCAAAGCCCGTTTTTGTTTTTGTTTTTGTTTTCGTTGAACTGGGAAGGCAAGAAAAAGCAAAAGTATAGATTAAACCTTGTCTTTAACTCACCTTCCAGGAGGCAGTGTTACAAGGTTTTCTTGGAACGGACTTTTTGTTTTAGGAATAGTTTGAATGATCTGCCATGAATTTGTCTAACCCCTTTTTGAACTCCTTTTGTATTTTTGTGTTCAGAAAATAAGTTTTACAAGTATGAAGCACTGATTTTCTAAGGTTTACATTTTCATAACATGTTTATTTTAGTATATGTTCAAGAACATGTATCGTTTAGTAGGTTGACTGAAACTGAACTGTGCTGCAAAATAGGGGCCCCATCTTTCTTCCTGCCCTCACGGGATCCTGCTACCTAGTGACTTAAGTGGTAGGGAAGAACTGCATTGAGATTTCACACAGATAGGAAGTATTAAGGCATCATGTAGCCCAAAAGATGTCTGTCTGGTGGATGGGTGGGTTTAAAGTCCAGTAAAATTATACCTTCTGTGATGTTTTTCTATACCGCAGTTACAGTTCAGATGAGTAACTTTTCCTGTATATACGATAAATACCTATCTATCTCTTGTTAGCTCTTAGCTAGAGAAAGTTATGCAGAAATGATGAAAGGATTTGCTAAAAAGCTTTACTTGTCATACTTGTTTCCCTAAAGTTAACGCCAAACCCTGTGTTAACATCTATCAGGTCATAATTTCAATGAAACCAAGGTTGATATACCATTTGAGGTATGTATTCATTGCTATACAGTCAACAGACAGCATTATAGGGAGAATTTATCCTATTTTGCGTTGCCGAAGTGTGGGGTTTCTTAATTTCTTTCTCAAAACTGTCCATTCCTGAGAGTCAGAAAATTATTTGTTTGTACTCGAACTTGTTATAGTTGAACATGGTGTTGAACACATTGTCTGTGTTTTGTATGCAAAAGGTCACTGCTCTCAGTCCAGAAACTTCAATGTTCAAGAGCAGCTTAGGATCAGGTTGTTTTCTGGTAGAATATCTTCGTCAAAGGAATAGAGAAGTGTATAGCTCAGTACTGAACTGTAGCTGAACAAACTTTAGTTTGTTAGGATTAAGAATGAATTACTTCAACTGGCAGAGCCCCACAAAATGAAGATGGAGCTTTAAACTACTTAAAATAAGAATTCCTCTTTTGTGTAATGTAACAATGCTAGTATGTGTGGTAAGAAATAAGACTAAAGGGAAGAATTCTGAATGCTACCCTTTAGTAACAATTAGGGCAGCATTTTTGTTTGCAAAATATGTGCATCTCCCATAGCTTCCATTCAAAAGTAAAAATTATGGGAAACAAAAAGTTCTAACATATGTTGGAATCCTGCCATGTATTTGGTAAAAAGTTTGCCAGTTGACTGTTCTGATAGCTCCTACAATAAAACTCTGCTACTGTGTCTAAGTACTTTACAGAAAAAAAACCAACTTAATCAGTGTCTTCTGATTTCAGGTAGTTAGATGGTAATTTTTGCAAGAAAAAAATGTTGCCTTTCATATCTAAATACTAATTTTAAAATGTCATTCTATGTAATAGAAATTAAAGGATGATTTCCCATTATAGCTATTCTGGTCTTTAAAATAAAGCAGAACATTTCAGTATGAGTTAATCACCCAAAAATATGAATCTTTTGCTTCCAGTACTTCTGCATTTTCTAAATGTAGCGGTCTGCCATGTTCTCTCTTCTTGACTGGGTGTCACTTTAATGCTCATCACAGAAGCTTGTAGATTAATAATCAGTTTTACTAGTGATAGTGACTTAGACTTTTTGTCAGGAAATACACAGGTAACGTTAATAAAGATTCTTAGAACACCTTTATTGAATAGCTTGCGATGCAGGCTGGCAAGCCTGGTACAGCAGTACTTGTAAGTATATATGCTTTTCATACAGATAGCTTCTTTGGTCTGTTTTCTTGATTTGTGCTGAGAAGCGCATGGTGCAAGTTTAAAAACAGTCATGTTAATATAAAATTTGACCCCAAGTGTTCAAAAATGTGCTGTATTTCTGCCCCAGCTGGAATCATTATCTTCATACCAGATTGAGTATTTGGTAATGCTAATGGATTTCACTGTTACACTTTTTAACAGCAGAATGCGTCACATTCTTCCACTTTTTCAAATAGATACGGACTGAATTAAGATCTCTTCACATATTATAGAATAGTAGTTGGAAGACATTGAGGAGAAATGTTATTCTGTGTTTAGCTCACGTTTGAAAGACATGAATTTATCTTTTTCTGTTTATTTTTTTTTCTCAGCCTTCTTTCTTCAATAACATATTCTCCCAAATCAGAACGTAAAACACCTGAGCCTTTAATGCCAGCAGACAGTGACAATGAAAAGGGAGAAAGGAATGGGAAGAAAGTCTGTTTCAGCATGACAGGTGATGAACAAGAAGATTCTGGTCATGATACTATCAGCAACAGGGATTCTTACAGGTAACTTTACTAATAATATTTTTATTTCTCAACTAAATCAAACCTGTGGGTTTTTACACTGTCAAGTGATTATGAAGACTGTCAGAATAGAATGATTCTGAGATTTCTAACGAAGGAATAACTAGCATCAAGAAACTTATTTAAGCTTTTTTAAAAATATTACTGACTAGATATTAAATCTCAGTATCCCTAATCTCTATAGGGTATCACAGCCAGAGCTGTAAAGCTTTATTTTGGATTACCTGTCTCATAAAACCCAGAAATAATTTCTATTATTATATTCCAACAACAAGCCAAATTATCTGCTATGGAAAGTAAGATGCCAGGGCCTCTATTCTTGCTGATCTAAAGAAAGAAAATACCTGTTTCTCAACATATATTGCTCACCTTCTTCCACTCTAAGTATCCATCATCTCATTTCAAATACAAAGAATTTACAAAGAAAACACGGAACATTTTGAAAAGGAAGGAGTAATTATAGGACACATAAGTCTTTTTAAAGATTATCTTCTGTTGCTTACAGGAATTGGTAAACTACACAATATAAAATCTAAATTAAAGTTTTAGCTGCAAGTAAAATAAGCGTTCATTATTTGTTCATTATCATGGTTCATTATTATGCTCAGAAAGTAGAATCTCAGTAGTGCCATCATGTTTCTACAGAACTGTGTGTTGCTGAGATCTCTTTCATAAGCTAATATTTAATTACTTCAGCATGGTAGGTAGGAATTCCGTCTCAAAGTAGAAATAGAAATATGCATGTAAATTTGAACAGAAACAAATGTAAAGATAATTTGCACAGATTAAATCCATCTTGTTCTAAGCATGATGAACACACAAGAAAAATGACTGAAGAGCATTTAGGGATTTCTGAAGGTTCACGATGTGCCAAACTGACTGTGCAGGAACAGCTTCAGTGGCCTGTGCTTGCACCAGATGGGGAGTTCCCCACTTGGCACAAGATTTGTATGTGTAGAAAGAAGGTGTGACTTAGTACACAAGCATCAATTTGTTCAAAATATTTTCTTTATTATGATTCTGGTCATTTATAGTCGATTCTGAATGATAAATCTAGGGTTCCATACACAGAATAGTAATAAAATCTGTGAATTTAGAACAATTGTTGGAGTGAGATTTATTTTGTTTCTTTGCTTAAATAATTACATTAGTCAGTACTTAATATCTTCAGATACCATTATAATGCCACTGTGATTATTAGAACTAGTAGGCTAATTTCAGCCATTAGAATGCTTTCATTTTGTGTTGTAGGTCTTATTCTAAACCTTACAATACTACACAATGAGATATCTAATACATCTATTGTGTTTCTTATTTTCCTGTGTTGTTTTTTTTTCTCATGCGTTGCACAGTCCAGTTTTAAATAACCTTCATCTCCCTTTGGAGACTTTAATAAGCGAGTAGAGTTAGTTAGAAAACAATTCTTAATAGCCAGACAGAAATTCTTAATGCTCCTTGGGACTGTTCACCCTCGGTTAGGAACATTTTGTTACTTATGTCTTTTCATCTACTTAATGGATATGATTGTAATTATATTGTATTGTTTTATTGAAAAGTTTTCCCTATTGACTTTACCTGGTTTTCTACAGGTCCAAAACTTACACCTAACCCAGGAAATGGAAGGCAGTATGCCAAAACTAGTTAAAGACTACTTCTGTAATTACAAAAATGAAAAAAACAAGGAGGGAGCACATTGGTACATGTATAACTGTAGCATTATATGTAAAACAGATATGTATGCCTCAATGAATGAATACATCCAATTCATAAAACCCAAATTGAGGTCATTATGTATAAATATCCTTTGGGTACACTTGCACGTTATCTTATATTTACTTAGGTTTTTAAGACTCCCTCTGCTGGATAATTACTTAAGCATTTCCTGCATTGAAACTAAATGATCTTCATGCAGCTTGATAACTGAAGGTTTTGAATTCAAGTTTATCTTCTTAGGATTTTTACATTATCTTCTTCAAATTGATCTTCTTAGGATTTAGTACAAAAGGCTAAGTTTTACTCTACTTATGCTGCAGAAGTAGGTATGTTTTCCATGATTTTCTGTACAGAACAATTCATTTTTGAGGGGAAAGAGCAGAAAAAATTACACATTTTAATCCTCAGATCTCCTTACTATACCAGTGTGGGTGATACTTTCTATGCATAGAAGTTTTCACTGAAGTAACAGATGTAAATTCTATTTAACAAAATGAAAAGCTGGAAAAGATGGGATCATAAACCCTATTTTGGCTGGCAGGGAAAAATAGTTTGTAATTTGAGCTTTGGTGCTCCTTGGATGGTCAAATCTCTTCTAAACGTGTTATGGACTCTAGTTTGCAAGTCATAAACCAGAGTATTTTGTCATTTGCATTAGCCACGTACTAGAAGTAAATAATTCAAATGTAGAGTTACAAAAATTTTTGAGGCCACAGTTACAAATACTATCACTCATATAAGAAAAGTTGTGGGGTTTTGCACTGAAAGTTCTATATTATCATTTGGAAGTACTTGTTCACATGCAAGGTGAAGGGAGACAGTTGAATCATCAGTTTTGGTAATCTGGTATGCTGAGTCCTAGCAGGGTTGCAAACTAGATGATAGCCTAAGTATGGGGATATTTACTGTTGATAAAGAACTGTACAGACCATCTCATCATTCCATTTAAAAGGGGAAAAGAAAAAGAACTTTCATAACTTTGATACAGAACCTGCGTTAAAGGACATGACTTTATTTCCTTTTTTTTTCCAAGCGATTGCAACAGCAACAGGAACTCCATTGCCTCGTTCACCAGCATTTGTAGCAGTCAGTGCAGTTCGTATTTTCACAGTGATGAAATGGATTCAGGTATGTTTAGAAAAGTCAGCTATGAATGTGTCATTGTCATCCGTTCCTTTTATTCAGGTTTTGGTTTTTTTTTTTTTTTTTTTTTTTTTTTTTTTTATGTGTCTGGCAGTTTTGTTGGTTTTGTTTTAAAAAATGCATCCTCCTTGGTAATAGAAATGTGTCATTTTGCTTCTGCCTAGCTAGTGCTGCACTGAATCCTTCTGTGAAAGAACGTCAACATTCCAGCATTTCTCTGAAGAGACTGAATTAGTTAGAGCTCTTAGAGTCATTGCTTTTAATCACTTTAATGCTTTGACCTTGACAGTGCTTTTTATTGCACAGAGTAAGGATCATTTTAGGTGAGCGTGGAACACTCTCCCAGCTTGTGTCAGCCCCCAGACGGCAGGATATGGCTGTGTATGTTTGTAGGAAGGAATGTGAGACCAGATAGAAGCACATTCTTGTTTATGCCATGACAAATTGAATTTAAATAAATGCAGCTGCTGATAGGAATGAGATGGAATTTAACAGCATGAAGCACAAGGTCATATACTTAGGGACTAATAGTAAAAAATGTTTGCTCTAAGTTGAGAATTTATAATTTGGGAATGATTTAGGAAAAGAAAGAACTGGGCATATTAGTTGCGTATGAGCCACCAGTGAGACCTGGCCTTAAAGAAGGCAAGTTTTACTACTGGTTGTACCAGGAGAAGTATTTTCAGTTGGGACGTGCAAGTATTAATGACATTATGCATGGTATCTGACATACCTTGTGAATAATGCAGTTCTAGGCAGCTACATTCCGGAAATGATACGTGCTTATAGAGCTGAGCAGTTAGAGAGGAAAGGATGAAGGACATAAAGAACTGTTAATAAAAAAGGAGACCAACTCTTTTGGTCTGTACGTCCAACTTATATGCACTTGTGCAGTATCAAGCTAAAGTACTGAGCTATCCAAAAGAATATGTTTATGCTAGCCAAGTGCAGATACAGTGTTCAAGTTGATAAATACTGCTGCTCAGTGAAACTCCCACTCTTCTGATTCAATTTTCTCCTAGTTCCCAAGCTAACCTGGTTAACTCCAGATCAGGGCCTTTTGACACCGTGCTCCATCTGTTGCAATTAAGATCCTGTGAAGGTTTATAAGGCTTATAACTACTGCCTGTAAGGACATCTAAAGGAGATAAAAAAAAAAAAAACCACAAACCCAAGGAAAGAAAAGTGCTATTTAAGTGCTTCACTGACATGAGAAAAATGAGTCTAGATTGACCATGAATAAATTTGGATTATAAATTATCAAGTGGCTACTTCTTATCTGTCACTGCAACAGCAAGGAGAAAAACCAGTTCTAAGCTCAATTTTTCACAGCATTTGAAGAAGTTCAGGTTGCATCACCCATTGTCTGAGAGAGCAAGTGAGTGACAGCAGTGACCTAGGAGAGTCTTTCTCCTTTGTATTCTCTTAAGAAATGATGTTGTATATACTACTAAAAGCTTCATATCGAATACAGGATTTGCATGCTGTATTTTTTTTTTTTAATTACTAAAATCTCAGAACCATTTAATTACTAAGAAGATAAAGATTGTGAATTGTCTGTAGAAATTTATTTAAATTTTTATCCCTATAAAAGTTTTATGGTGACTGCATTTCAGTGACTTTGTGGTCTGCTGTATTAGGTTCACAGTACTTAGCCATTTAGTCTGGTGTTTAGGATGTTTTCCAGCATAGAAGTATTGTGTGCTGTGGTCACAGAATGGTGGAGATCTGAAGTAACCTCTTGAAATTATCTAGTCCAATAGCCCTCTCAAGGAGGGTCATATAGAGCACGCTGTCCAGTACCATGTCCAGTTGGGTTTTGAATATGGTCCATTCTCTAAGAGCTATTTCTGTAATATCAAGTGACTACTAAATGCTAAATGCATGGGGAGAACAGTAACTATAATCCTGAAAGCTTAAGCGTCAGTCTGTGTGCAAAGCAGATTATCTAAACCACAAAGATTTTGGAAAATATGCTGAAACTTCTAAACAATTTTCCATTTTAAAATATTTTTCAGGCGACGAACTTCCCATAAGTGTTCGAATCTCCCATGATAAACAGGACAAGCTCCATAGCTGTTTGGAGCATCTTTTTGGTCAAGTATGAAATTATTTTTCTTGGCTTAAATACTAATGTCCATATTTGAACTAAGATGTCTTTAGCAAGTACTTCTTTTTCTTTTTACTCTTGCTTTCCACTGTTTACTAGGATGGTATGTATTTACTCATTCTCCTTCAGTTTTCTGTAAATAGTTCAAAACTGCAGATTAAACAGATCCTTAGGTTTAGTCTAACATTCCCTAGCTTGTTACTTTAACTGGAGCTATTAGGTAGGAAAGAATCCAAAGCTGCTCTTCCATAGTCTGCATTTCTTAAAAAAAGAATTTCTAATTGTTGCTGTAAAAACCATCTTTCTCACAGAACATTGATCCCAACAGGTTGATTCAATTGTCAATCTTCTGAAAGGACCAGCTGTGATGAGGGCCTTTGAGCAGACAAAATACTTTACACCAGGTCGAGGCCTCCAAGGTAATATTTAATTCTGTCTATGAGAATCAAAAGGCAGCTTGAAGGGTACATGGATATGGCTATCTACTCATTGAGCTGAGTGTTAAGGAAGTGGTTTTTCTTAATCTTGGCCTATTCTGCAGTAATTGATTGTTGACATTCTTGTTAAATAGGTCTTAGTTGGAAACTGGCTTCTTATACTTTTGTTGCACAACATATGAAAGAACTACAGGTTTGTTGGAACATGAACTTTAAATTAGTTAGATTCTGAGCTGACTATAGAATTACACAGGTTTTTGAAGCAAGAAACAGGTTTTATATATTGCAGGTGTTTTCATTAAATTTTTGTCTCAACTACTGAAGCCATTTCTGACCTATTTCATTACTAGTGTCAGGTTTTTATTATTCTTTGTAGGTATATTACTTGTGAAGTTGACTTATAAGTAATTTGCAAATGTAAATTTTTAGTTATAGTAATATTTATGCCAAATATGTTTGTGTATTATTTATTGCTTAAAAAAAAAATCCTGTAATTTCAGGTACCCCTCTCACACTCATGTAATTGCTAAATTCTAAATGTATAAATAGTTATCTGGTGGTAGTCATAAGATTGTGATGAAAAATGCAAAAGACTTTTCAGTGACCCGAGTTTGGTTTGGTTTTGGTTGGGTTTTGTTGTTGGGTGTTTCGGTGGGGTTTTTTTGTTTGTTTGTTTGTTTGTTTGTTTGTTTTTTAATATGTATAATAGGTTTGATCATTATTTTATTGATCCTTCATGTGTGTTTTTGGCAAAGAAAACTAATTTTAGATGGCCAGAGAGTGCATCTTTGGCTTTTATAAACCACTAAAGTTCCACTGAAGTCAACAGAGCAGAATTACTTTACCTCAATTATCTGGTTTTACAAAGCCTGAAAAACGTCCTCCTCACTGAAATTGCATGGAAGACCACATACCCTCCTCTTTTTCTTGTTTCTCTCTTTATTTTTTTCTCTTTCTCTTTTTATTGATTCTCTGATTAAACTAATTTTGCCTCTGAAAGGCTCTTTCTATCTTACTTATGTACCTGGTTCAGAAGTATCATGTTTGGGAATGCTCCTTTTGATTAAGTAGGGAGCTTAGATAGCTGTAGACCTATCACAGTAGTTTTAACTAGAGTTAAGTAAGTTGGCAACTACTTGAGCTGTGAAAATATTTAAGAAAAAATAATGTCTTACTGTGGCTTTCTCTGGAGGGTTCAGCAGAAAAATATTATTTTTGTCCTTGCTTAGAGTTTCAGCAGGAAATAGAACCAAAGCTTAACTGTCCAAAGAGGCTACGACTCCACATCAAGCAAGACCCTTGGAACCTGCCCAGCAGCGTCCGGAGTCTTGCCCAGAATATCAGAAAATTTGTTGAAGGTTAGTAAGAACAACATGACCATAAATAAACACTTCATTAACGATACAGAGCCTGGGGAAGGGAAAAGATACAACTGCTTCATGTTGCTGCTAGGCAAGCTTTGCTGGACACAGTATAGTTTATGGGGAATGTCTGAATTTCAGGACTTTCTTGTGTTCTTAATAGCAAGGTTAGTGAAGTATGTATCAGCTGTCTCATGATCACCCTGTTGGCTTTGGATACCAAAGAGAAAATCGTCTCTTCTGACAAGTGAAAACCAATGTAGCATGTGCTGTGTTATTTCAGTTGCTGCTAAAGTGTGGTGGGCTTGACTAGTTTGTCATAAAACTTCATGAGGCTGATTTACCAAAATGGGCTTTCCTTGAAATTAAACTCTCTTCTGCTGTCTTGACTGAAGAAGAAGACTCTACAGGACAGCTTTTGTCAGATGTTATTCTTATCTGTCACTGATATGGAATCATTATCCTTCTAAGATTGTGCTCCTTATTCTGTCATGAAGCCAAACCTCTTGCACTGGTTTTCACTTGCTCCATCACAACTGCTCCTATCACTCCACCTCCCTCCCTAAAAATTACCTAGTAGTCTGCTCCTCTTCACCACCAAATGACAATGTGAGCTGGGTTTTTCTGTTCTCTCTCCTGGCTTGATAATAAAGTAACTGGGGTTTCATCTCCAGAAAATTCTGCCTATAGCTTCTGCTTTATCTCCTGTGCTGTTTGAAACAGAAATAATGAGCAAAATTATTTTTATAAAACTTTTCACCAGGAATCTACATGGGAAGAAAAACTTGTGTCATGTCTAGCTTTAAATGATTTGTGTGTATGTTTAGTTGCTTTTGTTTTGTTCGCTAGTTTTCATGGTGTCCCATGGAGAAACTGCTGAATTTCAGATCACTGGAAAAGAACTTTGTGATAGTTTCAATAAGATAAACCTCCACAAACCAAATGGCCAAAGCAAACAAACTTCTGCTCCTCTGACTTTTGGTGTTTCTCATTTCAGATACAATCGTATTTTAAGAGCCTGGGTTAGAAAATTATAAAAACAACCACAAAAATATCTCCTGTTTTTTGAGTCAGTCACAGTGGGTTGACACTCAAATACTAAGAATTCTTCTTTTAGTTTCATGGTGGCTGTCACTAAGTGAAAAATGAATAAATATTTTTGGGTCCGTTTTAATACAGGTGTATCTTCAGCGTAAATGAAATTATATTCAAGCATTAATCATGGTTTCTTTCACAGTTCAGGAGGAATAGAAATGTGTCTTTAGCAGTCAGTCCTTCATTGCCCTTCTTGCAAAGCCAAGCCTAGCAGGCTGGTTTCACATAACTTCTTTGCCTGTAAATAGAATAAACTTAACCCATTTCAATATTGGTCATATACCCTTAATATTGAGCTGAGGTTACTCGGATAAATTTGGGTTGAAATCTATAACAGAATATTGTGGGAGAGTTCAAGAAGGTCCAAATGGCTTGCTGCCTCTGTAAAATACAAAACCTCCTATTTTTACAATATGTCTCTAACATAATGGTGATACTTATCGGAAGGAATCTTGGTGTTCACAGAACAGTAATAGTATAGGCATTATCTAGTATTTTTGAAATTAGGATTAAAAAGGTTTTCTCTGTTAATAAATGACAGTAATTAAGTTTATTGCAACTGTCATGCTTGTCAATGGTGCATGATTCAGAAAGCTGAATAGTAAAAGGCATTAGTCTTGTGCTGTTCAAGGACAGCACAAGCTTTGTCTTACTGTCTCTCATCACTGTGTCTCAGAAGTTGTCTGCTAGTTTTACATATTCTTGGCTCTCCCATTCCATTTGAGCTACTGTCAGAGATTTCTAACAACTGTCTTCTGTGCCATTTCCTTAACCAAACACATGGGTTTACATGTAAAATTATCATCTTAGGTTGTTTATTGTCCATTAGTCTTTACAGCTCTCTATTCTCTTGTTTTGTAGATTTTTTTTTTTTTATTTGATTCCTATTCCACACCACCACCCCAAACTGATATCAGTAATTCTTGGTTCTGAGAGGTACTCTGGAGAATCTTGATTCACATCTTCATTGCAATTTATATTTTAATATATAAATTTGTATATTAAATTTGTACCCTGGATAAATTAAACTTGAGATACAACTACCAGCTGGATCTAACTGAAATCAGATGAGGAAGAAGTAAGGTTTGGTGCAGGAGAGAGCAGTAGTTAGGGCAGGAATTCAGTGGTCACCGAACAGAGAGAGAATGTAAGTACAGGATTCTGGATGTACATGAGATATGTAACATGAGAATCAGAAAGCACTAGAGGAAAAGCTGAAGAATGACTTGAGTAGCAACCTGGAAAACAAGAAAGATGTTTGGAAAGAAAAGGACCCTTCAGAAGGAAAGTGTTACCAAAACCGGCCATAACAGCAGAAGGGTGTAAGTGAACAAAAAGGAGGAGAAATTTCTGTAGTTGCTTCTTCCCAAAGAATAAAAGGTAAGATTTGGTTTCAAAAGAGACAAGTCAGATTTCTAGTCAGCTAATCACATAACTGCATGAGGAAGTGCAGTATTTTGCTTGCACAGTAATTTTAAATTTAAACAAGAAATACTGTGCAATTGAG
Organism: Psittacula echo; assembly: GCF_963264785.1. Taxonomy (NCBI): domain Eukaryota; kingdom Metazoa; phylum Chordata; class Aves; order Psittaciformes; family Psittacidae; genus Psittacula; species Psittacula echo. The sequence goes on from NC_137737.1 coordinate 125,627,376, forward strand.
AAAGTTCACATCTATTTTAATTTAAGTTAAAAGTGAGAAGTGAAGCACCCTTTCAGGCATTACAAGTATAAAAAATATATTTCAACTTAAATCATAAAACATGCAGTGCAAATCTCAGTCTTATTTTGGAAATATTTTCAGATGTGTGAAACAAAATAAAATTAAATCTAGCCTTTACTGGCAAAAGATTAGAATAGCAGAATAAGATTATTAAACAAACAAACAAAAAAACCACAGAAGAATGTTCAAGACTAAAAGAAATTGAAGGCATCTTGCATTACAAATCATATAACCTAAAATTAAATTGTTAGGTAGCTATTCCTTTCCTGTGTAGCAAGAAGGGGTGAAAACTTCCATTGTATTTGGAATTTGTTGAAAAGCAAATAGTTGACATCCAACCCCAGATAAGTCTCTACTTATACAAAAAAACCTAAAAATACTGTTTTGCCTGTCGGTATGTTTTGAAATGGAGAAGACTTACTGCAATGATAAGGGAGAGCTGCAGTGTCCTGTAATTTTCCCATAAGCAGGAAATCATTGTATATAATACCTCAAATGCCTTTGAATTCAGAGATCCACCAAATCTGATATAAATCAAGCTGCAGGTTATAGCCTCAGTGTATCTAAATTCTTCAGAGAAAAGCTCTATTTCTCTATAGAAATCAGTATTTTCAGTTACTAAGCTATGTTCAGACTCCAAGATGCCATGTTATAAATGTCTGTAAGTGGGGTTTTGTATTTGTTTGGTTTTGCGTTTTCCCCAAAAGACAGAAGGCTAAGGAAAGACCCATCTCCCAGCAATTTTTGAGCATAACCAGTAATTTAAGGTGTTCTGATGCTTGTATTCGAGATACCGAGGGCATGCGTTTCAGAAGCATAGGCACTGCCAGTTCTTTTCACAGTGTGTGTGTAGCATGGATGAAGATTAGGCTTGAAAGGTTTTCTTCTGTTTTTAAGCATAGTCACCTTTGGGAAAGATTCTGTCTTTTCATAGATATGCTCAAGTACACACAGAATCCAGATTGTGATGTTGATACAGTCAGCTCCAACGTCAGTTCCATCATCTGATTTGTATTCAAATTTCAAACAATTCAGATTTCAAGCTTATTGTAAGGTTGGTTTTAGTATTGTCCTATGTTCATATACCCTGTAGCAGCTCTACTGGCCCACTGGCCAGGGCTTGAAATAGGGCTGCACGGAAAATTGGGTTTGTGAAATAAAGTTTGGAAAGATGCAAAAGTATGTGAAGTAGCAGTGTATTCCTTCAGGCAGTTACTGTAGGACAGCTGATGTGCTGGAAGTTTGACCTTCTCTAAGGTTATGGGAGGTTTTTAATCTGCCAGTTCCTTGCCGTGGTGGTTTTAACTCATTTAGATTTGTGCTCTGTCTCATATGTGGTAGAGGGGAAAAATCATTTCCTTCAGCCTTCATTACTTTAAGAAACCCCAGTCCCTAAAAACAAAAGAAAGAAAAAACCAAAAATAATTTAAAAAAAGTAAAGAGGTATAAAACCAAATTTTGGTCAGTGTAAATTAAGACTTTTTTTTAATCTGTACTTCTTACTTCTTAGATTAAGTGAAAAGTAATGAACCAAAATAAAATCCTGAAGGCTGAGAATAAAGTGAAATGGTGTTTGATTTTTCCTGGATGCTTTGGTATATATTGAAATAAGGATAATGGAACAGGAGAGGCAAAATAAAAAAAGAAAGAATTGGGGTAGTGTGGGAATCAATTTTAAGAGTGGAATTCTTCATATATGGACTTCCACTGGCTAGCTGTATGGGTTCTGAGATAATAGCTGCTTCTTCATGTGTCTTTCCCAGCCTGGTGCATTTGATTATTGTCAATTTTATCAAATCATGTAAAATTACTGTTTTGTAGGTATAAATCAGGGTTGCCTGCACAGGAAGGTGGAGTTAAGGCTGGTATTAAATTATTATTGTGAAAACACTTTTAACCATGACCTGAATCCTCAATGTTACTTTTTTTTTTCTTTAAGAGGTGAAGGCACGAATCCTCTTGGCGCTTCTTGAATATACAGGTAATTTTGCTTTTTTGGGAGTGGGGAAAGTGGGGAATGGTTTGTGGTTTGGGGTTTTCTGCTTTTGGACAGAATACTGTGTTTAGTGAAAGAGAAAAAATCTTAGATGTGATAACCTGATAATCGACAACTTTACCCTTGTGTTTACAGTGAGGATTCCTGAAGAACACAGCAATTCCAAAGATACTTCTGCCAAACATTGCACGTTCTTTTAGCTTTTTAATGCAAAAATACCTTCTCTGGTCATTTACTGTGGATCTTGGCAGATGAAGTAACTACTATCACTGAGCTTGTTCACAGTGCTTCTGCTGTCTTTCTTCTGTTGTGCTTTTTCCTATTTGCTATCTTTTTTCTTTTCTATCTCCATCTCTCTATCTCCATGCTTACCTTACTATTGTAACTCAAACCTTTCCTTTTATTTATTTATTTTATTTTTTTTAGAGAATATATACATTTAAGTCTCTCCTTTTTGGAAGGTGTCTGATTATTCTGTATGTTATTCTGCCATCACCCCAAAAAGCATACAGGTTCAAATACACAAAATTGGCATGTTTGTCTGTAAAATAAATACCGGTAAATCAGTATTTAGAGAAAAATACTTAGGGCAGCAGATTCTCTACTGTTTAGGTGCATACGTGTTCAAGTAAGTGGTCACATTTGACTGTAAAAGGCTGTCAGATTTCTTCCTAATATCATAAAAGTTCTTAGTAATTTCTCAGATGTTCTAAAATAAGAAATGACCTAAGAAAATACCTCAGACCTTATTTTTTCTTTTAAAGCAGTTTTCCCTTTCATAAGACTGTAAATTCTATTATTTATTTTCTATAAAAATCCTTTTGTAAAAAGAGCCCAAAGTGATCTTGTATGCAGTATCTGATGTTCAAGCAGTATTAAATGAGGTGCTGGAGACACAAGAGGGCTGCTTCAGAAGCAGGAAGAATGGGAAGGCACTGAAAGTCAGCTGCTGTTAGACAAATAGGGATAAAATTGAGCAAAGTGGGGAGAGAGAACGTATGTTGGGCTCAAATCCCTGAGCACTGCTGTGACATTGGAAGGTTTTTGACATGGAGAAGCCAGTGGGATTTTTGAAGCTGGAGATGGGTGGAGGTTTTAAAGATGCAGATTCTGTCATTAGTGGATTCTGCACAACTCGAGAGGTTGAAGAGAGGGGTTAATTTTCAATAATCAAAACAGAAAGCAGTGAGTCATAGTGCAGAAGCAGGTAGTGGTTAGAGTGTTTATGACAAATATTCCTCAATTCCTGAGAGGCTGGCAAATGAAATCAAAATGATGATAAAAGAGTGGTCACTGTTACAAGTAGTAGAGGAGAAGATTGAAGAAGATCTCAGAAGGAAAACAGGCAGAATGGATTTGCTTTGAGGAATAGTTGAGTCCAAGAAAAGCATATTTTTAAAGTCAGTATTAGTTTTGTGAGTACAGAATTATTTCTGCTGACTTATTCAGTCATATAAAGTCTTGCCAGCTCCTTGGGGAAGGTAGAAAAGGAGCCAAGCTTCCTAGAGGCAGAGGAATCACGAAGTGAGGGCAAAGATTTTAGGTTTTGGAAAGACCTCAGTATCACCTAATCTTCTCTTGCTCTGAGAAAGATTAAGTCTACCTATGCCATTTGTGATTGATGCTTGCCTAACAGCTCATAATGATAAAAATACTTGAAGACCTTCAGGAAAGAGGGGAAGAAGGAAGTACTGAATATTTATCACCACAATTCTGTGCTTTATTGAGAACATGTTTTCCTTTCTAACTCTTTTGACCTTTAGCTAACCTCATGCCTGTGCCCTCCAGAATAAATTGGTAGGTTAGCTAGTCTGTATTTTAAATCAGCTGCTAATGATTCCATAGACTTTCTACCTAGGGACGTGTCCTGGACTTTCCTGACACCATAAATCTCTGCTGCTTCCTTTGTATGTGAAGCTGCTCTGTGCTTATTTTATAGGTTTCACATTCATATATACATTATATTTGGATTGATTGTGATTCTGGTAGCAACACTACTATATGCCCTGTTTCCAGTTTAGCGCAGGCAGTCTTCATCTGCCCTACTCAGCTGGTAGCTGTGGAGTTGACCAGGTGATTCAGTCGTATTAAGAGCTTCTGGCTATCCTTGCTTTCCTCTGAAAAGTAAATGGTTTTGTGCCCAGCTGGTTTTCACATTGCAGCAAAGAGATCTGACTCGCATCTGTCACCTTGTAACATCCAAAGTACATAGAATCTATGGCATATACATTAACAACTATAAAATAAACACCCATTGTTTATGGAGAACTATTTTAAATTCCAGATTTTAAATGGATTTCTATATAAAATATTTTCTATATAAAATAATATAAAATAATCCTTTAATGTGGAAAATGGCAGTTTTGGTCGTGGAGTGCTATTTACCAGGAATAGCATTAGGCTGTAATCTTGTAATTTGCATTAAAAAGACTTTTTTTTCAACAAAGAAAAGAATTCCAGCCCAGTTCCTATGCTGTTAATTAATCTTATGCTCAGTTTTTGCTTTTCCTCTTTTGGCTTTTACCCATCACAGATAGTGAGATACAACTGAGACGAGACATGGTCTTCTGCCAGAGCCTAGTAGCCACAGTCTGTGCTTTTTCAGAGCAGCTAATGGTGGCCTTAAATCAGATGTTTGATAACAACAAAGAATATGAAATGGAGACGCTGGAGGCCAGCAGAAGGTGGTTGGAACAAATAGCAAGTGCAGGTCTTCTGCTTCATTTCCAGTCCCTGCTTTCACCTAACCTGGTAAGAGCCCTCGTGTGACACACTTGGTCACAGCCCGTGTTTGTTCCCTGAACCAGGGGCATGGTTAAACAGTCTTAGTTATAAATGGGGTTTTCAGTGTCCTTAGTGCTTAGCTTGTTGCTTAATTAGCTGCCATTTGGAAAAAAAAAGTGATTTAGATAATTACAGATATAGGAAGTGTTTTGTTTGTGATATGGGAAATACGTTTTCCACTAAGACATTATTGTGTTTGTTTTGTTAGCAGATAGTGAGTTTACCCTTGACTTCCCACTGCTATTGTAGCTGTTCCCTAGGAGGCAGTGTAGTATTGGGTGATAACCAGAACATCAGTTTCCAATCAGCAGAAATGCAAGATAAATAAAATACCTGGTTTGGATAATTTCATCACCCCCTCACCCAAAACCCAACAGGTCTGTAGTAGTTGAAGGACTAGACATGCTTGTCTGTTTTGCCTCTCTCATGGGGCAAATTCTCATAGCCTGCCAGGGGGATTGGAAATCTGCTATTTCTTTACAAGGCTTGGTGAAGAGCCATGGCTTAAGAAACAGTTAAAACAGGGACATGGCTTTGTAGCCCTCTAATCCCCAGTTATCCAAAGTGCTTCTTCACCTATTTAAGCTGCTTCTCACACTAGACTAGTTCCTGCTAACCTGAAGAACTGTGAAGCAGTCTGTGCAGACTGCTCTGTGGCAGTCTTCTCAACCTCTAGAGTTGCTCACTGCAAACAACTGATTTCATACATCATGATGTATAGAAATCCATGCAGATAACAGATGATGTTCCTTAGTGCCAGAGGTCTTCCTTCCTTGTCTTGTTATCTTGTCAGCAAATTGCTGACCTGATAAACTTTAAAATCAGAAGAGAATAAAAATAAAGGTATTTCCAAAATAAAGTTATTTCTAAATCATAAAGTTTTTTAGTCTGTGGTATTGGTGGAGAACATTGACTTGAGCTAGTGTGAGAACTCACAGGTAGTTGAGGTATATACGTGGGTTTGTGTGGGACAGGGTATGTTTTATGTGTTATTTTAAACAAGGGTATTTGAAGGAAATTGTACTCATTATGGCCATAGTTCAGTAAAGAATGAGCAGTTGTGTAAAGATTTCTCATGTCATTGAATGGTTTTCAGACTATTCTGCTGATAAAACTGCTCTCTCCATAGAGACTTCGTAAATTGAACCAGGAGACAAATATTTCTAGAAGATTTGCATTTTCATAAATACAAGGAGGAATGCTATTTCAGTATGTTGATCAGGAAAAATCATGTGGGATTTTTTTTTGCCTCTCTATAATTCAGTAAACTATAGTTTATTCTCATTTTATATGCAGCTAGTTTGTTAGTCTTTGCCTTCCTACTTTTCCAGTTCTTAGAGGAGGAAAACTGCATGCCTCAGATTTCCATTTGGCTTCTGCAAACCTCAGGTGCTAGGGGAGAGTTGCATGAAGAATAGTATTACTTCAAGTGATTATTGACTTCTGCTATAATTGCTCTGCATATTTGACTCAAGATAACTGTACTTGCAGATTAGTATTTTCCTTTTCAAAAGTCCAGTGAAATGTCCTGAGAAGTTAGTAATTTACTTCCGGAAGGTTTTTTTGTTAAATTAGTCTGGATCTCTCTATTTAGCTCAGGAATGCACAGTGAACCACATGTGCAAATCGGTGTATTGATGTATCTACATACTTGGTTTGCATCTAAAGTGTTGTAGGTAAAGGTGCAAGTGACCCTGAGCTGTAGTCATTCTGAGCTACTGGTTCGGTTACTGGTGCTTAGAGTGGACACAATGAACTCTCAGCTGTTGTTCATAAATGAAATGCTAAAGGTATAGATTTTTTTTAAAGAAAATTGTGAAAAGGAAGAATTTTGTTTTTGCATTTCCCCTCTTAATTTACAAGCTAGACCTGGTGTCAAGACGAGGGGTTGAAGTCTGGTGTCTTACATAAAGAATAATTTCAGGATCATTTGATTAAAAGCCATGAGAAGTAATGGTAGATATATATTACCTATTAATTTACTATGTGAAATGATAACATTCATTTTAATGATCTTGGATTAGTAATACCTGAATACCAGTGGAAACAAAGATAATTACAATTTCTAAGAGTGTATTAGTGAAATGTTGTGCAACATTTTGTAATTACTTTTATGTCCTGCTCTCATATTGTTTCTGATAGGGAAAACATCTGGCTGAAATGACCGTTTCACTTTTGCCTTTTTTAGGCTGATGAGCAAGCCATGCTAGAAGATACACTGGTTGCACTGTTTGACTTGGAAAAAGTTACTTTTTACTTCAGACAATCAGAGCCAGAACCCCAAGTTGCAAGTGAGTAATTATAATTAATATCTGTTCTTTACAGTTCAGAAACATTTTCTGTATTTGTAACATTTTACTCTTAGAACATTACCTTCCCACAGGGAATATTATATGATTTGGGATTATGGAGAATTAGTAAATCTGTAGTGCTCCTAATACTCCTAGATACCCTGAAATACAACTAACATCAGTGACAATGCAGAATCATTATCTGGTAATGTCAGTAACCTTGGGGGTCAAAACTGTTTGCTTAACTGAATTTTCCACTGGGAGTATGTGACTGCATCAGGAAAGTCCCTGGAAGTTCTACTTGTTATTGAAGAGTTATGTGCAAAATAAGCTTGAAGATCTTAATAGAGAAGTGCCATTAAGATGATATGGAGAAGCGTAAAAAACATTTTGTTTTCTCATCTGAAAGACAAAGTAGATCTTGGAAGAGTTCCTTGAAAGGAGATGGCAAACAGTATTAGGATAGCTTTGAATTATGCAAGAAACTTCCTCTTGGAAAACATGGTGGTGCAGACGATCAGAGTCCTGAACCCTGCCTCACAACGTTTGTGCAGCTCACAGGAAGTGACTGTCTTTGCAGTCTTCTGTTTATACCCTTCACTTGTTTTCTGCCACTCCTTTATTAATATGTTTTCAGCCAGTAGAGATTTTCCTGCAGTGAACTTTGTTTAGTGAGCAAAAAGCCCTCATTTTTCCCTGGGTCTTGTAACTCCCCTGGGAAGGGAGGAAAGCATGTCTGCTTCACATCAAGCTTTTCCAAAACAATTCCCTTGCCGCACTGAGACCACACATGAGAGAACTTCTGCAGTAACCAAAACCAGAACACAGAAAGCTCCTCCACAATGCTGCCTGTGCTCTAAGGAATTCAGTAGTGCAGAGCTGGTAGTCAGGTTAGAATTAGCCTATACAGGACCATATGTATTTCTGTATAATTCAAGTAAGGGCCGTGTTCAGAGTGTTTGTCTTCAAAAGAAACCCTGCCAAGCCAGGTAACAAAATGGAACCAGAGTTACAGGGCCTCTTGATGGGGATTTAACCCTATGCCTATGTTATGAACTGTTCTTATTGCTAAATCTTCCAACTGAGGTGTCTGTGCTAAAACAGAGATAAATGAAAGTCTGTGTATTCTAGGGTTATAATAAATCCTGTATTTCCTTTTTGTTTCCTTATTTGGTTTATTAATCCTGACTGTGGTTACATAAGACTAGAAACTGGTAAATTTCTTTTTTTTTTTTTTTTTTTTATTTATGATTCTGCATAATCAATAGAAATAGAAATCAATAATCATAATCAATAGAAATCAAAAGAAAATAAAGTTGTCTTAAAAAAAATTGTGAGAAATTGGGGTTTGTTGTTTGGTTTTGTTTTGTTTTTTTTTTTTTTTAATCTTTTCCATTTAGGTATAAAATAATTTATGCACACAGTGTAAAAACTTCATAACAATTTTATTAATGCAAATCACTAAATTTTATTGTTACTGCTTTCAGCTTGGAGACCTATGAATGGAAACTTAAACAGGAAATATATACAAAGCTTAAATTGAAATAAACTGACTTCCTCTGAGAGATTCAGTTAAATAGAAAATTTTCATCAGCTTATGCTAAAGCTCATTACATGTTAGTCATCTGGCATAACACACTAAATGTATGCTGGGGAATCACTGTAACAGCAAAATGATTCCTTTAGTTGCCCTGAACTCTACACCAATTGATGTTTTATGACATTTAGCTTGTCAAAGTGTAGTGAAATATGCTCTTCCAGTTTTATCTATTCTACCATAACACATTGGTTTTCTTAGTTGAGTCTTGATTTTTGATAATAATATAATAAAATACAATTTTAATATATAAAATATAGTTTTTAATAATAATATGCTGTTAGCTACTGTATATTTACTTGTGTTCTATCCCACACAAGTCTGAGGAAAATCTGACTGTATATCAAACTGTCATGCACCAGAGGAAGACTTGTGAAATATGGATAAAGGTACCCTTGCAGTGATTTTAAGCTATGTGCATAGATGTTTCTTCAGAATTACAGGGAATACAAGTAGCATGTTGCCAACAACATTACTTTCTTAGTATTTTTGCTGTGATTGACAGGCTGGCAAAGATGACAGTCACTGCTTTTCTGTTTATCTGCTTTCTGATAATGGGTAGGCCAGAAGTGACCACAGCAACACCAAGTATAGTGTAAAATACTTCACATACTAGTTTTGCGTCTGCAGAGATTTTTATCTAACAGTTTCTGGAAAAGGATGTGTCATTGCTTTTAATGATAGTAACACCGATTGTATTCTAGATGTACCGATCACATACCAAGCAGAAGGAAGCCGGCAGACCCTGAAGGTCTACTTCTACCTTGATAGTTATAATTTTGAACAGCTTCCTCAAAGGCTGAAGAATGGAGGGGGATTTAAAATCCACCCAGTACTTTTTTCACAAGGTAATTTGAGTTTTAATCCCCCCAATTCTTTCACATAATATTTAACGCTCTTTAAAACTCTACTTAATCACTCTGATTTAAATTCTTTGTAGCTATAAGGGTACAATGTTTATATTTAAATATGTTGTTTAATGTGGGCATTTATTGAGAACATTGAATTAAAATATGAATTTGCTGAGATCTGTGATTAAAAAATAAAGGTATGGGTATACATTTCTCAGTTTATGCCTGTTACATGATTCCAACACCAGAGTATGAATCTTCTTTCATCAATATTGTTTTTTCTTTGTAGACATTATTGGGCAATATTTAGACCATGAAACTTGCTTTTAAAACTGTTTTGCATTCCAAATGCTATCATAAACTTTTCCTGTTACTTCAAGTTTAAGGACTAAATTGTTATCCTGTGAGATTTCTGTCTCTAGCATGTTATGAAGACTTAAATAACATCTCAGGTTTTTGTAGTTATGACACTGCAAACGTTACTGAAGTGATAAATGGTGGTGTGGATGCTCAGAGTTCATAAATTGCAGGCAGCTTGCATTAGCTGCAGTGTCATTATAGTCATAAGGAGCATGGAGTTTGATTCACTGAAATCGTGAATGCAAAGTGCTGACTGCCTTGACCTGCTTTTGATTTTGGAAGGAGCTGAAAGTACTTCATACCTTACTTCCTGGGTCTGTGAGGAACAGGCAGAAGTCAGCATACAAATTAAGGTTTCGAGGAGGGTTTAGTCTCTGATAGACAAGGAGGGTGTAAAAGGAAATAGGAAACAGTAAAATACATGAAGAAGAAACAGCCAAACTTACTGTACACTTAAAGCATACGATTCATTAAAAATAAGACTCATGAAGTCTGTTTTAACACACTAATGTAAAGTCCAATTTCAGCTGATTTCTTTTGAGCAGATTGTTTTCAGTCATAGTGGGAAATGAGAATACAGAGCAGGAGACTCGTTTCAGTAAAGCAAACACAAAAGGCTCATGAAAGAAACAGAAAATACCTTGGTTCAGATGAAATCCTGGAAACTCTTTTTTTTTTTTTTTTAATTTGGAAGGGAATGCATCGTGCTACAGAATTGATTTTGCAGATTTTTTTCCTTTTCTGTTTCCAGAGCCCCAAATATTTGAGTCTTAGGATAAGCATCTTTGTAGTTAGCTAAAGGAAAAGAGCAAAGATTATTTCAGGTGTTTTATCTGCTTAATAATTTTTAGTGATACAGAATAGTTTTTCTTTCTTCCTCATACAAAATGTTTTTGAGTTTCAAGGATCCTCCTCCAAAATGTCTATTATTCTCCAAGAATAAGAAATCCTGGATAAGAAGTTAAATCCTAGTGTTTAATCAGGATTCTATTTTTTACTTCTTTTCTGTGAGGTTTGGCTGAGCTGCCATTGAACTAACTTAGTAGATCCCCATCTTTGACTGAAATTTATTAGCAACAAATGTAGAAGTCTCTAAGTTCCTCTGTGAAGTGAATTCTTGCTTCCTAGGCTTAACAGAGCTAGCTGTTTCCTGCCTAAAAACCAATGATTAGTGATGTTTTCAAATGGAGCGTTTTGAAAATCATGGTTTTGGAATGCATTATCCAAGAGACACGTCAGTGAACATCAGTCCGTTTCTCTCTGTGTTACTTTGTGTTGCATAGCTCCATGTCTAAAATTACAACTCTTTATGTTTGCAGGATTGACAGTGCAGACATTTTAAGTTTTAAAATGTTTACCCAGGCTACATTATGTATCCATCTACTTGTAAAAAACATCTTGCACAACTTTATGCTTAAGTGTATGCATTCAAAAGGGTCTTGATCTGTAGGACTGGGATCCGAGTATGTTGAAATACTGCTCTTGGTGCTCAGATTTCTCTATTTCCTGCATTAGCATTGAGATCTCATCAATAAATAAGCTTAATTAAAAGACATTAAAAATAAAATTTAATTTAAATTGCTACTTAGTCTCTTAATAATGTTGTGGTTTTAATTTTTTAAATTTTTCATAATATACTAGAATCATACAGACTGGAAGGGACCTCTAGAGGTCTCTACTCCAAGCTCAGATCCCTCAGCCTCTCCTCACAGAGTGTGTGCTCCAGCCCATGACCATCTTGATGACCTCTGCTCAACAAGTTGCTCAACAAGTTGATCAACACCTTTTGTGTACTATGGAACCCAATATGAGACACAGTATTTAAGATGCCATCTGATGAGTTTACTTAAGTAAAGTGAGGACAAGCACTTCTTCCAGTCTACTGGCTGTGCTTACATTAATACAATTTAGGATGCTCTGGGCCGCCTTGTTGCCAGCTTGCTTGCAACACTGCAGGCTGCATCAAAAGGAGCGTGACCAGCAGGTCGAAGGAGGTGATCCTGCCCCTCTACTCTGCTCTCGTGAGACCTCACTTGGAGTATTGTGTGCAGTTCTGGTGTCCTCAACATAAAAAGGACATGGGACTGTTGGAACAAGTCCAGAGGAGGGCCACAAGGACGATCAGGGGACTGGAGCACCTCCTGTATGAAGATAGGCTGAGAAAGTTGGGGCTGTTCAGCCTGGAGAAGAGAAGGCTGCATGGAGACCTCCTAGCAGCCTTCCAGTATCTGAAGGGGGCCTACAGGGATGCTGGGGAGGGACTCTTCATCAGGGACTGTAGTGACAGGACAAGGGGTAACGGGTTCAAACTGAAACAGGGGAAGTTTAGATTGGCTATAAGGAAGAAATTCTTTACTGAGAGGGTGGTGAGGCACTGGAATGGGTTGCCCAGGGAGGTTGTGAATGCTCCATCCTTGGCGGTGTTCAAGGCCTGATTGGATGAGGCCTTGGGTGGCACGGTTTAGTGTGGGGTGTCCCTGCCCATGGCAGGGGGGTTGAAACTAGATGATCTTAAGATCCTTTCCAACCCTAACTATTCTATGATTCTATGATTCTCTATGATTCTCTATGATGTTCAGTTTGCTGTCTAACTACTCTTTGAGGCTACTCATCCTTACAGGTTTTTTTTCCCATTCAGTTGCCTGTGCATTCAGACCATAATATCCTAACTCGGATTCAAGAATACCACAAAAGACAAGTTTGTCTAATATATTAGGTAGAAAAACGTTAAACCCTTCAAAAGAGGAGAGCGAAAGCTCTCACTGCAGGCTTCCCTGCCAACGCCCGTGAGCATGACCCCTGCAGTGCCTGCAGAGGCATAACTGTGTGCTCCAGCCAGTCCCGACAGATGGCTGAGTTTCCTGGTTGGGTAATCTAACTGGATGAAACCAACTTTATGCCAGTAAAATAAGCAGTATGGTTTATCAGGTTTGTTTGCACTAACATGCTATTAGAAATGGAGTTCATTGGATGTTTTTGTATGGGCTTTCTGGTGTGACTTAGCCCCAAGGAAGTTAAGAAGGAAATCTCACTGTTGAAATTGAATATTTTTTGCACAAAAGTAGAATTACAAACTCCAAAAATACATAAGGGGAGTGCAACTCAATTTGCATGTTCTTTCCCAATGAATGAATTATTTATTAACTAGTCATATTAAGCAGTACAAGCAGAATTAATGTTCTTTGTGTAGCTGAAGCTGTAAGACAGCAGCATGTTTCCATCAGAGCTCTGATTATTGCTTGCATTTTCTGATAGGGTGATGACTTCTTAGAATGTGTATGGATTATTAAAGTAGCAATATTCCTAATTGTAAAATCTTTAATGCTTCTCCCCAGAAAACGATTTTACCAGGAGCCTGTGTTTTATGTTATAATAACCCCTTAATGTGAAGATGTTGATTTTTCCAGTACAGAGTTCTTGAAAACATTTCAAATGCCTGATTTGACTTAGCTAAAGAAAAGGTTAAATTTCCCTGAGTATCTAAAGTAAAGTGGCTGGGGGAATGTTTGGTTGTTTTTTTTGTTGTTGTTTTTTTTTTTTTTTCAACTGTTGCTGGGAAGAGTATCCCAAAATGGAATTTCTTCCATAGTGCATTTATTTCTTCCTTCTTTTAATTTCTGTGCAGTGATTGTATGAGAAAGACATACAATTCTTCCTTTAATGGAAGTCTTTGTTTAGTTCCTGAATTCTTGTAGCAATATTCATCCTTGCTTTGATGAAGTGAATACAACTAAGGTGGACATAGTTTAGTATTTGACTTTAGAAACTTACCTGATTCCTGAGAAATGAGCTTGTAGGGCATTTTCAGAGATCCAGAGAAGTTTTATTTGACAGAGAAGGCATTCACATTATCAGTGGAATAACTAGAGGTTCAGGTGCTCCACATCTCCCCAAATCAGGGTGCATAAGAAGTTGTTAAATGAAAGGTTACTCTGAAGAAGTTGTTAGGTGAAAGGTTAGGTTACTCTATGAAATTAGTTGGTATATTGATCTTTAATTTCCTTTACCCCAGCTCATTCTGCTATTTTCTCACAGGATGTATTAGAACTACAGCTCACATTCATATTCACAGGGCAGGAGTACTTTCATTAGAGCAATGGAACCCAAGCTAGTGCTCTCCTTTATGTTTTCCACAGGGCAAGAAATACAATTTTTCTTGCAGTGGAATCTTAAAGAGAGTGCTGTATTTATCTGATGATGTATGTAACTCAACTCAGCAACCCATGGTGGGGTCACAGCCTCAAGGTTAAAAAGTAATTCACTAGTGTGTGAACAAAGATACACAGAAGGTGAATGCTAAATATTTAATACTTCTTTTTCTCTTCTCCATTCCCCTCTTCCCTTTTCCCAGCACTGGAGAGCATGGAAGGATATTATTACAGAGACAGTGTCTCAGTAGAAGAATTTCAAGCTCAGATTAATGCAGCCTCACTAGAAAAAGTCAAGCAGTACAACCAGAAACTACGGTGGGTAATAAACCATCATTCCTGAGATTAGTTTACCATGATCTGCTTTTCATCTCAGTTTCTATGAAGCATCTTTAAACTGAAGTGCATTGCATGGTGGTTGTTTTTTGGTGCATGATTGAATAAGATCCAAGATTCATGGTTCCAACTTTTTTGATTTCTCCACTGTTAAGTTACTTTTAAAGAATAGCTTTACCATGAAAGTTGTAGATGTAATTGCTTCCAGGTTGTTGTATATCACAAATGGGGTATTAAAATTGCTAAACCTTACTATCTAGTTTTGAATACCATATTTACCTAACATCTACAGAATGGGATTTAGAAAATAGTCTTTTTTTCTCAAAGCTGAGCATCTTCCTCCCCACTTGCCACCAGACTAATGGGAACATAAACATATTTGGATACTTGCATCAGCTGTGGATATGGGTTACAGAGTGCATTCTTGCGAGTATATATAAAGATTATGAAGCTCTGTATTTCAGTAAATGTTTCGTTAAGAAGTTGCACATAAAGACAGAATTTATGTATATATAAAGTAGTCAATTACTTACGAAGTGAAATAATGAAGTACATAGACTGCTCTTGCATCTCACTGTATTTGTGAAAAACATCTGAGTACACTTATTTGCACATGAGTTGAAGAAAAAGAGTGTAAAGGACTGCAGTAAAATCAGTTTTAAAATTCTTGAATTAGATGGAAACACTATGATTTAACTAGAACGGTTAGGTCGCTTTCAAAAGCAGCAGAGGACAGGAGTTAAAAAAAAAAAAGGGGCTAAGTACAGTAGAGAAAGAGGAGGAGAATGACTGTCTCTTTTTCCAGTTCCTTAACCTGTTGGCCCACTCCTGTTTTTGGAAGATTTTCTTCATGGATCTTGCAAAAGTATTTGTCTAATATGTTATCAACGCAGGGGACTCCTGGATTCTGTATTAATCTAAGCAGTACTATAGCAAAAGTGATTCTAAAGCCATTTGTATTCAGTGAGTAAAATGTATTTCATTTTTTGTGACATCTGTGTCAGCGCACTTCTATGTTAATGACAAATGTAGTATTTAGTCTGTTTCCCATCTTGTTTTAGTACTTCCTATTTGGGGAAAAAAAGTTCATCCTGAGTATTAATTTAGAAGGCTTATGCTGTATATCAGTTTTACAGAAAGCTTTGGTCATGTCAGTATTTGGCTTAGATGAAGTCAGCTAGTGTTGGAAAGAAATTTCTATCAGTTGAACAAGGAAAATCTTTCGTGCTGGTTTTTCTAAGAATAGGCCCAGTTTAGTCACCATGAAAATCCTTAAAAGAAATTCTTCTTGACTTTATGCTCTAGTGTTCCCTGACCTTGCTTACCTCGTGCGTTAGGATCTCCATTCATGCTGTGGCTCTAATGAGGTACATTCCTCATATGGTGGTGTGACTCACAGCTCTGATCAGCTGGTAACCTCCAAGGCCTAGTTTTGCGAGAAGCTACTATGAAAAAGTTAGCAGTCAACAAAAATTACCGTGGATAACTCTGTCCAGTCACAAGAACAGGAAAACTTTGGAATTTTTTTTTCCAAAAAATCTAATGTCTGGTGAGAACATTCAGTAATTAATTTCTTAATTGTTTTTGTTTGCTTTGTGGTGAACTCTACCCATTTCTTAAGCAAGGCACAAACAGCTTCAGAAATTCAGTGACAAAATGTGAAGAGAAAAAACAGAAAAGCAGATGCTTCATTCTTGTTCTGCCATTTAGTCTGTGTAGGTGTTTGACCAGGAGAATCTAATAAAGTAACTACAGCAGCAAAAGATATTAACATTTAGATAATTGCTCTAAAGAAGAACAAAAAGGGAAATTGAATATTCCCTGGAAACATACTCAAGTGCAATAATGCTATCTTAAACTCTTCACCTGGAAGAAATCCTCCTCAGAACCACCTAATCAGTAATAAAGTAAGTCATTCAAGACACAACTCATGAACTATTCTTTCTCAATAGAAAAGGAATGCATTGCTTGCCTCTGAAATGACAACCTAATGACCATTTAACAATCTTTCCATTGCTACAGCAGCAGAAAGCAAATGGGAGCAGCAGCAAAGGAAAAAGTAGTGAGAAAAGAGGATGGGGACTAGTGGGAATGAAATGATTGGTTGGCAGTGACACTGCAGCCAAGCCATCTGTTGCTAAGAACTCTTGGTACAAGTTCATCTTCTCTTATTCCTAATGCATTTAGATAATAATGCTCTACTAAATACAATATGAAACAGATTAGACCACTTTGTGCACAGTCCCACTTAACAGAGATGTTGGCCTAAATTGGGATGTACCTGAGCAAAATAGTAAAATTAAAAATGAGTAGTATGCTACGTCTTAACTTCTTGTGGGAAAGTCTTGTTAAATTCTGAGTATATAGATTATTTTTTGAGGTATGTAGTCTTTTGGGTGACAGATGTGTGCCTTAAAAGAATCCATTTACAAATAATTTATTTGAATGAATCAAAAAAATATATTAGTAAGTTTTTAGCACATTTCAGGAAGGATAACTTTTATCCGTCATATAAAGTCAAGAAGACAAATCCTTGCTTTTATTGCAAAATTCATTCATAACTGTGGAACTGTGACCAGATTTTCCACAGTATCAGAAATTATACAATAAATCCAGGTGCAAAATTGTCCTCCTTGACATTGATTTGAGCATCATAAGAGCTTCTGTCTTTCATGATTCTCGCTTTGGGGCTTTTGAAGTACTACCTCAACTATGAAATAATAATGATAAGATCATCATTTTTATAAGAATGCATGCAAGACAGTTGAAAATCAGTTACGGAATTTCATGCTTATGTGGAATGGAAAATGTCCATCTTCTGTAATAAACTTAACCCTAACTATTTCAAACTATTTTATAATGTAGGGGAACTTTTATTCTAAGGCCAGCCAAAGTTTTCTCTACAATTTTTTTTTTTCTTTTTTGTTTTGCTACGGGTTTTTTTTTTTGCTACAATTCCTGAGTCAACATCCCCTACCTCAGCAACACATAGGAAGTCCTTTATCAGGATGAAGATGCTATTTAAAAAACAAAAAGCAAAACCTACAAAAAACCAAACCAAAAAACCAGTATATAGCTTGTAGAAGTTCTGAAACTGCTGGGAAATCTGGCCCACAATTATTCTTAATCATGCTGGATTTCCTTCTCACAGTCCTCCAGGTTTCACTTATTTTTGTAATTCACCAATTCTTTTTCCCTGACACTGACAGGGAAAAGAAAGTTATGCTCAAATTCTATTCACAAGTTGACCTGGTGCCAGTAGTTGCCAGCAGTGTGAATTTAACCTCATCAAATTGTTTGCTAATGAGAAACATGCAGTACAACCAAGTGAAAGTAATTAGGTCGGCAAAGATTTTGGAGATCTTTATTACTGTGTGTTTGATAGCTCTGCAGTTGTCTTCTAATTTAGAAGAGGACCAGAAGGAACTTGTGTATCTGACTTGCACAGAGGCTGATGTTAATTGAGGCCATTTTGTATTTTCTGGCTTCCTCACACTTTTCTCCGTCTTCCTCCTTTGGTACTCTTTGCCATTCAAACAGGCTTTTGAATCAGACCTTTTGCTTTTACAGATACCAGAGGCCATTTTGCTTCAACAATGCAGAGCAAAATGTTTTTTAGATCTGTAACTACTACAAATGCTGATATGAATAATAAAGACTCACAAATGCACTATATTTACTTGAACTGCTTGAGTGGTTTAAGTATTCTCTTGCAAATCTTGAGTCATCTATGTAATTGTAAAAACATCAGAATGAACTTGAATTGTAATTTTTAAAGCATCACTTCTTTAAGAATGACTTAGTTAAAATACATTCTGTCTTTTGGATATGATTTTTATATTTGGTAAAGATTTCTTCCCTGCAGAGTGAGATTCAGTATGGTGGTTGTTACATTTCATAGATATAAATCTTTCCGACATCAGTGCAACCAAAGGTTTGGTTCCGATGTAGCCAGATGGAAGCTTGGACAGGCCCTGACAGGCAGGTTAGCTGAATGGCCATAACTCAGCTAATCCTTGGACTGAATAGTGACTTTAAGATAAAACAGTTGGATATGAGGACAGTTTTCATCCTCAGATAAATCAGGTTTTGGATTAGCTTCCTGCAAGAAGTAAGCTGTTTTATAAATAAACCTTGATGGGTGTGGGAATGAAAACTTCTGTAACGTTTGCCCAAGTTATCAGAGGTTTGGACTTTCAGCCTACAGTAGTAGGGAAGCTTGCTCTTCTAGTCTTCCTTTCTCTGTGTGTATTTGAAATTTTATCAGATTAGTCTTTTTTTCTCCTTTTGTCTGTGAATTCTCTTTCTGGGAAAATAGTGGGTACCTCCTATACATTCTATTAAAATGCAGTTTTCTACAGGTGCTTTTGGTTAGCTTCTTAATAAGAAAAGTTCAGGCAGCTCTACTCTTTAAGAGTTTTTTCCTGGACAACATGTCTGTGCACAAAAAGGATGTCTTTCAAAGGCAGAGAGGACTGTCAGGGCACAGGTCATTCAGTGGGGTGCAGGGATGTGGCTGTATGTTTCAAGCTTCTGGGCTCTGCAGTATGCTTTGATGCACATCAGTATACCTGATTGGATTCCAAAATTGTCTATGCAGATTATTTTTAGCTGATGAGAAATTAGTGAAATCACTGGCTTTTAGATTCATAAGCATTTTTAATGCCTCTTCAGCACCTGTGCTTGCATTTAGACATCCAAACACCTTTAAAATTTGGTTTCCAATGTTGTGGTGGCTTGGTTTGGGAATATTCAGAGGGAAATAAGCACAATAATAGATGAAGTTGAGGTTAGGAGAGCTCTGCTTTCTTTCGACCTTTTTTCTACCTTTTCTTTCAACCGCAGCATGGTGTTTTCTTGTAAAACCTCTGACTGTATGATGACCCAGTTCTTCACTCCAAAGATAAGCTCACACTGTGGGAAAGACAGCTGAGGATTGCTGTCCATCCTTGCCACTGGTGTGGGTGCTAATTACCGCTGTGTAGTAATTAACTTGTCTGTGCATCAGTAGACAAAGAATGTCTGGAAAAAATGTTCCTTCCTTCCTGCCTCTCATTCTGTGTGATTTGGAACTATTCTTTGAAGTCAGCTGTGTCCAGGGTTTTGGCAGCTACTTCTGTAGCCTGTTGTACAGCCATAATAGAAGAAAAACTAAAGCAAGCAGTAAAGGGAAAAGGTCATTTTTTTTTCATTTTTTGTGGTTGCGTTTTTGGGGTTTTTTGATTTATTTTTTTTTTCCCTATGTTGCTGCTTCCTTGGATATCATTTTAGGAGGTAAATGCAAGCCTGTTACTCTAAGGAAGCAATTATAATCAGTGAATCTAATGAGAAATGATTTAGCTAACTACCCTCATTACATTGAACATCTGATTACACCGAATGTAATATTTGTCATTTTAAAGTGTTTCATTTACTATGTAACTTCAAATAGTTTCTCTGTCTTAAGCCTCCTGTATTTATTTTATGGCATAAGTAGTTCTCCACAGAATGATGGCAAATTCAGTTTAATTCTTTATTCAAGGATGTTATAATCCATGAGGCTTTCATGTTATTGGGTTTTCTTGTTTCTTTTTATTTTTAAAAAGACAAGAAAATGAAACTATTTCTGCCCCTAGAATTTATGTAAGCATGGAATAAAATCTGTCTAAGGAATGTATCATCTTTTTTATTTATACACATATGTATACACACACAGCAGCCTCTCAAGCTGCAGGCTTCTTGGCAGGCTGATGTTTTCTGTGTCCTGTATGATTTAGTCAAAGCAGAAAATAGATGTGATGGCACTTATGGCTTCAGGCTAAACTAAAATTCTGTAATGGTTACTTTGGTATAAATGAGGTACAGTGACATAAGGGATATATCCACTCTAGAGATATTTAATTACTATGAAAGAAAGAGCTTGTCTGTCTCTAGAACAGATCGATGGGTCCTCACAAGGCAATACCTGCATTATCACAAAGACCAAATCATATATAAATTCCTCTAATAAATGTATTAAGATCCACCTTAAAACTGGCAGATTCCTTCCCCCACTGTTTCCACTGGAAAGCTTTTCCAAACCAAATTGCTCATGTGGTTAAGGATCTTATGCTGTTTGTCCTTGAGCTGCTGTTGTCCTGTGATTTTAGTCTTGCTCTTCTTTCTCTCATGTCTACCCACCTCAGTGAGTGACATGTTAATTAGCAACATTAACAGTATTTATTGTTGCAGTCAAATTCAGAGAGGAGTTTAACCTGAGGAGAGCTGCAGGTTCCAGAGAGTAAGTCTGCGAAAATAGTTCCTTTTCTGTATAGTGGGATATTTATAAAGCAGGTGAAAACCTGTTTTCCTATTTTCAATAGTAGATATTTGATGTGTTGCTTTGTGTTTAAGAAAGCAACCATAAAACTGGACTGCAATGCTTCATACACAAATTTATCATGTAGCTTAAAAGACTATAAAACCTGTAAATCTAATGCCTTTTAGTTTCTTATGATGTGGTTACAAATGAACTGGATACTCATGGCTGAACACTTTTCTAAATGCAAAATCTTTATGAAAGAGAGATTGAAAATTAAGCATTCACTCTGAAGGACATAGCAAGGAAATAATAGCTAAATTTGTCTCCTGATGAACATAATGAGAAGCATTTTAGTTAGACCAGAAATTAAGATTCATTTCATCTAAGTGAAGGAAGAAGAGAGAGCGAATAGAGAAATCCTGGACAAGTAAATTAAATTCGTCTAGCTGGTCTAACAGATACTGCCAGCTGGCTTGAATTTAGTTTTTTTTTTTCTTTTCCGGTGCTGTGCTCTTTCTGTGAAGGTAAATTCATTGTTTCTTTTGACTTTTCACAAAGTATAATCAGTATTTATTATAGGTAATGTTCTGAAATTGAAAATTATGTGTCTTGATAGACTATGTGTACTGAGTGTTTGCTCACTGAGCTGGACATATGGTTCGTTCTGCTCTCTTCATCCTCTGCAAATGCAGAGAACGTGTATCTGCAGTGATCGGAGGTGGAGCCTTTTCTTTCACTCCTCATCATTGATAGGCATCCAGCCCAAGACTACAACTTGTACAGCTTGTAGCTGGAATATAAGCCCTGACCACCCAATGACTATTTGGCATATTGTCTTTTTTAACAGTGTATTCCATGTCTGGAATATGAGGAGTTTACTGTCTGAAAGGCAAATGTGGAAGCAATTAGTTAGTACTAATGGATTCAGTGTGGATTTGGCTCTTTGGATAATGATGGGAGAAACAAGAAGGCAGCTATAACTGGTCTGTGGCCCAAAAGCTTCCCTTTCACATCACAAATAGGTTGGTTCCAAGTGATCTTGGAAGTAGATAGAGATTCCTAGAAGAAAAGTGGTTAAAATGTAGTGTGTGAAAAGTGGACAGCATTATATAGAGCAAATGGTTTGGTTTTTTTTTTTTTTGGTCTTATTTATTTTTGTCATCCATGATTTTCTGTCTTCACATTTCTATGATCCTCTGCTTGTGTGTTCATAAAGGTTTGTGAGTAGAGCTGTGATATACCTGCTGGGATAGCAGGGCTCTTCCTTTTCAAGCATCCTCTTTAGTTTGCACCTCAGATACTTGTACTCATCCAAACACAAATTTTCTCAAAATGCCTTCTTTACAATTGGTGGGAGACCAGTAGTTTAGCCAAGTGCTGAAGGTTTGCACTCTGAAGCACCATCCCCTCTGTTTAAGAGTCCAGTTTCTTAGGAATTTGGTTTTCCAGGGTTGAAAGTCTGTGTCCGAGTTGAGCTCCCAGACTACTCCAGTAAAGCAAACAGTTGCTAAGAAAGCTCTTATATTTCATTTCTTGAAATTTTCTTAACATAACTCCCCACTTGTAGGTATTTCTGTGTATAACAAAATCTAATTATACTGTGTATTTTGCTTGTCTCACTTTATAGTCACATTCTCCTCTCCATAGATTGCACTGTTTCTCACAGTTCTGTTTGCTTACACTTACAGGAGAAGCTGACAAAAGCTGGCTTGTCACTTTGTACCTGGAATAAGCCAGGAATCATAGAATCATTTAGGTTGGAAAAGACCCTTAAGATCTTCAGCTGTTAACCTAACACTGCCAGTAAAACGTGTCCCTAGGCACTGCATCTACATGTCTTTTAAACACCTCCAGAGATGGTGACACAATCACTTCCCAGGGTAGCCTGTTCCATGCTTGATAACTTTTTTGGTGAAGAAATTTTTTCTAATATCCAACCTAAACCTCTCCTGGCACAACTTGAGGCTATTTGCTCTTGTCCTATTGCTTGTTACTTGAGAGAAGAGACCAGCACCCTCCATGCTACAACCTCCTTTCAGGTAGTTGTAGAGAGTGACAAGGTCTACCCTGAGCCTCCTTTTCTCCAGGCTAAACAACCCTCATCTGTTCCTCATCAGACTTGTGCTCCAGACCCTTCACCAGCTTTGTTGCCCTTCTCTGGACCCGCTCCATCACTGCAATGTCTTCCCTGTAGCGAGGAGCCCAAAACTTAACATAGTCTTTGAGGTGCAGCCTCACCAGTGCCGAGTACAAAGGAAGGGTTTACTGAGTTGCTTACACATGTAATATGAATTACCCATTGTAAACTCAGAGCCCCATGGTGTTAAAATTTTCTGCTCTGCACTTTGGTTTGCACAACAGTTGTGGAAGGTGTGAATATTATCAGGTATGCTGAGAATTTAAAACCATGATACTGTCATGAAGGTTTTCTCTTGTTATGATTAAAACTTTCTCTAACTACTAATGACACTGTAGTGATTTTATCACTAATGGATGTTAGGACACATTATTTAAAATTAGTAGGTCTTAATATGAGCTGAGACGTTAATTGTACTTGGTAATTTATCATTGATTGAGACTTACCATTTAGTGAAAGAAACATGTGAAGCACTTACTCTTTTTTTTTGTGTGTCATCAAATAATTTTCTGCCATTGATACTTTGTACTATAGAAACAGTTGAATTTATATGTATTATATAGTTTTATTTTTTTTATACATACATAAAAATGTATTTCCAAATGTGCATATTGTATATATGATAAACACACTATACACATGCTCACCTATATAGTTAACAACCAGATGGCACAGCACAGAATTGTTTTTAAAGAAATATCAAAGTATGTGTGCATATATATGTAAATACATGAAGATATTGTTTATCTATGTCATAAATAGTTGCTCTGTAGTTTGAGCTGAAGCAAAGAATTAGCGACACTAGCTATAGTGCTTCCTGACCCTGAATCTCTGTACTGATGTATCATTTGCCATGTTGTTGAGCAATCACAGAATAGTTTGGGTTGGAAGGGTCCTTCAAAGCTCATCTGGTCCAACCCCCCTGCAGTGAGCAGGGACATCTTCAGCTATATGAGGTTGCTCAGAACCACATCCAGCCTGGCCTTAAATGTCTCCAGGGATGATGCATCCATCACCTCTCTGGGCAACCTGTGCCAGTGTTTTACCACCCTCATTGTAAAGAATTTCTTCCTCATGTCCAGCCTGAATCTCCCCTCTTTTAATTTTAAACCACCACCCCTCATCCTGTCACAACATGATCTTGAACATCTTGTGATTGACGCAGATCGAGTAGAATTAAATTATATTTCTATCCTCTGTTAAAGACAGTACAAATTTATCTATATGCATGCCACAGTGATGAAGAAAATATAAAATACTAATTTTTTCTCTTCTATAACATCAAAGCAAATCCTTTCTAGAGCAAAATCCCCCACTTGCCTTTATTTAACACCATAACCCAATTACCTGCCTTATTTCTTTCTCCCCTTCCAATCACTTATTTACTCTTTTTGTATTTTGAAGATGATCAACACTTAGGTTTACCCTATGGGTTTCCTGCAACAACAAACCAAGCAAGACTAGAAACTTGGCTTTGTTTTTAGTATTTGCATGTATAAAGTTACTCAGGAATTTGTGTCTCTACAGGTTTGGAGCCTCCTTTAAATTCAATTTTCAATATTTCATATTTTCAGGATTTTACATCTTGGGAATGCATTCACCTTATGATACATTTTTCTTGTTGAACCCTAAGATGTTTGTTACCTCATTCCAGTGAAAGTTTTCCCTGAGACTGACATTATCTGGTATTGTTGCATAGGGGGTATCTTACAAAAGTGGAACGCAGCAATAATCCCCTGCAGTTTTAATGCCTTTTAGATTTTCTACCTGTTTTTTTTTTTTAAGCAAGGCTTTCCTGCTTCAGCTTAGAGGAATGGTAAGGCAAAACTGGCATCGCATTTGCAGACAAAGAACTATGATTTCATTCTTGTTCATTTCAAATGGATTAGAAAATACTGTCCAAATTGGGCACCATGCCAAGATTGCCATTAACTTTTCCCGTAAAATATGATTGAGGACCTTAACAAGCATTTAGTAATTAAATGAAGTGCTTTGGAAATTTATATGCTGTCCACAGTTTGTCATGTTCTGTAAAATAGTGAAGAAATTTTGATGAAAAGCAATGAAAATAAAGCACTTGAGAGACATCTGGGAGAGTTATCTGATTGGGGGGGGGGGTGAAGATAGTTTCATTTGTAACGGGATATTTTGATATTTAAAATTAATGTTGTGTATAGTTGATTTTTGTTTGTTCTTTAGGTTAATGAATAATTGACTGAATTAATGGAGTAATTCCTATAATTGTATATCCCATTCTTGTGTCCATGTTGCTTCATTTTGTACCCTGAGTTGGTTATTTTCCATGTACTCCATTAATGTGTGTACTGTTCTATATTTGGTTTCTGGTTTCGTTTAGTGCAGCTGAATATGCTTAAATAACAGTCCAAAGAGAATGGGAATGCTGAACAGATTCTCAGTGAAGCAGATTTTCCTGTGCCATGGTAGAAAACAGTATAGGCTTTCAGTCTGATAATGGTTCAGTGGATGGCAGGGTGGTGCTTTGTTTTTTAGCTTTGCTAACAAAGAAAAAGGTTGGACTGCCGTTGCTGAGGTAGCTTTTATGTGCTGTGGCCATTCAGAGTGATTTATGAGTAATTTTCTCTGCAAACCTCTTTTCCTTCCAATAGTCTCCAGCTTCCTCTGACACAGAGTACATTCTGGATCATGCAAGAGGCTTAATGGAATAATAGAACTAGATTAGCTTTGCTGTGCTTTCTCAGGGGATAAATTCAAACCTTAATTTGGGAGAAGATGCTTTTCAAAACTGCAAAGCTATAGGAAAGAAAATCTACTGGGATTAAAGGTTCTTGATTTCTTTTTATCAGCTCATTTATTCCAGATTATTGAAGAATAAAAGGCTATTCAGATCTGCAGTGTGCACCCTTGCCCTTCAAGTATTAATAACATGAATAACTTCTCTCACAGATAAAACCATAAAAAAAGGTGGGAGGGCAGTTTTTATCTGTGCATGTTATATGAATCAATGTTCTGATGACTGGAGGGTCCAGGTGATTCTGTCATTTGAGAGTTAAGATGCAAGGATGCATTCTTTCCAGTGTTCAGTGCATTTCTCTTCCTGTTTTATTGCAACTGAAATTTGGTTACCCCACTCCATAGCTCCTGCCTAGGTCAGCTGTGATCTTTAGTCAGGTCTCCTCCTTGTGCACAGGCAATGCAGCTGGATCAGTGGAACCTTGAGGTTTCCACTGGGGAATCTGTGTTGTTTTTTCTTTTCTTTCTTGCATGTTCTTTAGGTCAGTGGGGTTTCCTTGTTTAGTTTTATTTTAACCTTGTCCACAACTGCTGCAGTGGTAGCTGTTTGCCTGGTTCTCACTGAATGCCTCATCTAAGCAGGGAAGCCTTTTCAGTTGCCCCAGCAAGTTTTAGGAGCTTTTCAACAAGCAGAATGAATTTTGTGATCAGAGAATCACAGAATGGTTTAGTTTGGAAAGGAACTTTAAAGATCATCTGGTCCAACCCTGATGCCGTAGGTAGGGACAATTTCTGTTTTAATTATGTGATTCTGCAGAGGCAGAGAAACTGGTCTTATCAGAGAGAGATGTAAGATAACTTCCTCTGTCTATGAGATGTTTAATGATAGCTCATCTGTGGTGAGCAGTTAATTTGTTTATAAGGTAGAAAGAAGGAAATAAAGCCTCTAGGGTTTCTGAGTTGAAGGAGACAGAAAAGCTCTGTGCTGCCTGTGTGCTCTTTGCTAAAGCTCTTCCTTTCTGGTGTTAAGTAAGAGCTTTCCTGTTCTAGGGGAGGATAGCATGGAAGCCCTCTGTTCAGAATGTTAGCCTCCTTTGTGCCACACAGAAATTAGCCAACCTTTGTTTTTTAAAACAGCACATCGCATCTGCTCATTTTATAGAAACTTTTTTCTGGTACTGTTCAGTGATAAGTGAAAGGTTATAGAAGGAACTGGGAGAATGTGTGTTGATGAGCTTTAGTACACAGTAGATAAACCCGATACAGTAAGCATGGTTTCTCTATTGCATTTGCGTTCTGCAGGTATATAACAGTTTTTCTTCAGCTTTTCCTTTCATGCACTAATTCATTTTCAAAGAAATTGTAAAGAAAGGCAGTTGTTTTGTACTTGCACATGCATGCATGAGTGAAGGAATTGCAAATGCCAGTTTGCTTGTATGATGAATATTTTCCCCTTGTAGGGTTTTTGCTTTTTTATTTCTTTTTATATTGTGAGCTTGTGCATATTTTCTCTCTCTGTGCTGTGGTTCATGTTTGGGATTCTGGTTTTATATTGTTACTGTTAAATACAGCTAATATAAAAAAAGTTTGTAATGCATTTAGTTGAGGTGTTGTTTACATAAGGGCAAGTTTCCCAAAGTCACTATTAAATCTAGACAGTTGCCACAAACCTTTTCTTGGTGAAAATCTCTTTCAGATCTGTTTTTTCTACTAACTAGACATTAATTTTTTTGCACTGTACTGTCAGAGGGACAGTTTTTTGTCTCCAGAGCAAAAAAATATTTATTACTTTAAAAGAAAGATGGATAATGCCTATTCACCCATGTCTTATTGCTTGACCCTCTCTTAGCATGAAATAAAAAAAAATAATCAAATGTGAGGATGGTGTCTGATAGCCACATACATTTTGTTCAGGAGTTTAAGCAACTAACAGCTTTTGCCTTATTATGTTTGTTCTTTCAGGGCATTCTACCTGGATAAGTCAAACTTGCCTCCAAATTCAACATCTAAAGCAGCTTATATAGATAAGGTAAATAACAACGTTAAGTGCCTAACTAAACTTTGCATGTTACACACTGTGTAATCCTTCTCTGAGGCTTTCTTAATTCCATTGAAAAATTGTATTATTTAAATTGGGGAGGGGGCATGGAAAGGAGGAGCTCTCTTGCAGTAATTTGTCCCACCTGTGTTTTTAAGGGTGTATTGTGCCATGTGGTTCTGTATCAAAAAGGCTGGAGGGTATCAGTCTATTTGAGAAGAGGAACCATAGCTTTCGTTTTCCACTGTGCTTTCAGGGTGATGCAATTGCTCTAGGAGCATGCAGGGGGTGGAAGGGTAGGGTGGTGGGAGAGCAGGTGCAAGTGGAAATTCTTTGTTCTGAAACCTGGAAGTGCTGTTCCAAATGAAATACTCCTTCAGCATCCTGCTCAGATGGCTTTGTTCTGAACCTCCTCATTTAGGTTTTCTTCAAATGCCTTCATCTTTCTCTAAACCTCTGTGACTGACAGATCCCAGGGGCTCTGAAAATTCATTTAATGCTCTCTCCTATTGTTGGAGAGTTAATGACCATATTGCAGCCCCGTAGCAGAGGGGAAAGAAGTTCCTCAGGTCTTGCCTATACTGACTTGAAGCGATTGAGCTAGTGTGCTTGAGAAATACAGTGATAATCATCTGAACCCCATGACAGGCTAAAATTTTATGTTGGTATCATCCAGCATGGGTGTTAAAAGGCTGATAATTCCCTTTTCTTGGATCCATGCTGGGCTGCATGGGGGGGAAGGAGGACATCCATGGGGGATGCCCCATCCGTGAAAGTGTCCGAGGACTTCTTTATTAGGTGGATCATTTATTTTCTGTACAGTAAAGCTGAGTTTATTTTAAGTCCAGCTACAAAGTTAACTGTTCTTGGTTTGTAGTATGTTTTTGTCCCTTCTGTTAATTTATTTTTTCCGTGTTGTTAGTCAGGATTAGGAACAAGATATTTGCATAAATAAAGGACAGTGTATCTTAATTACAAGCTGATTTTTCAGTGAGTTAATTAACTAGTCTTGGTATCCCTCCTGTATATGCTTATGGGTGTAGGTTTCCACTTCA
The DNA here is from genome assembly GCF_963264785.1 of Psittacula echo. Taxonomy (NCBI): domain Eukaryota; kingdom Metazoa; phylum Chordata; class Aves; order Psittaciformes; family Psittacidae; genus Psittacula; species Psittacula echo. The sequence goes on from NC_137737.1 coordinate 125,656,021, forward strand.
TGGCTTCCCTTTTTTGCCAGTACCTTTAATGGAAATGGCAATCTATTGAGATGCGGACACCTCTGTAGGCAGGACTGGGAATGAAACAGGGATGGCAAGAATTGAAAAGTTTGAAAAAGGTGTCATAGGTTATGTTACAGAAGTCTGCTCTGTATCTACGTGATGGAATTTGGCTTTTGCTCTCTCAGCCAGCCCTGCTGTCCCATCTGCATGTGTTGATGTACTCTAAAGCAGCATTTCATGTGCTTTCAGAAGCAAGTATTTAAATTTCTTTTTCTCTTCCTCTCTTGCAGCTGATGAGGCCTCTCAATTGCTTGGATGAACTTTACCGACTCATAGGGTCCTTTATCCGATCCAAGCGCACCGCTGCCTGTGCATACACTGCATGCAGTGCTTCTGGAGTTGGACTGCTTTCAGTGTCGTCCGAACTCTGTAGCAGGCTTGGAGCTTGTCACATCATTATGTGCAACAGTGGAGTTCACCGGTATGACAATTTCTTTTCCTCCCTTTGTTTCAGTCAGTTATTCAGTCATTGCAGGTTGGAGACTGCTGCTTTTTATTTATAGAATGGTCTTACACTAAATATCTAATATCTTAGACTGAATAGCTAACACACTTGAAAGATCTGTGGTGTATTTGTAGTGATTAACAGAAATGACCAATATGATTTTGCCTTGTGGAGTTGTAATGGATTGTTCCTGTTCAAGTCAGTAAAAGACAGAAACCTTAATTGCTAAAGCACAAAAAGGAAGGTTTCCTAGGTGAATAATACCTACTATATTAAACTCTTAATACAGGCAAGAAATTATGAAATTTGTATTTACATGTATGCTAGGGGAAGTTGTAATAGAGCTTGTTTCAAGAAAAAAATGAAACAGAAGAGAGATGCATTTTTGCAGTTGTACCTTATGGTAACTAGAAGTTCAGTCTATAGACTGAGCAACTGGTTCTATAGGCTGAATTATCAAATTCTCAGAAAGTGAACTGAGCTATAATCAACTGATCTTTGTCATCAATGCTAAGAGATTTTAAAAGACAAATAGAGATACAACCATAGCGTCATACAGCTCTCTAGTACTTAATGATATTTATCAAAGGCAGCCATATGTTTATGTTCCAGCTGGGTAGATAACAATTCTTTTTGGTACATTATACCAAAAAATTGTAAAGATTACAATTAGAAAGGGGGAAAACACGACAACAGATAAAACCCCAACATAACCAGGAAACTGATGCTAAATATCTGATCTTTTTATAACAATTCCAAACTGTAGATTATAGGTAGCTTTATGTTAAAAATAGGCTCGGTAGTTCCTGATTTATACAAATCCTTATTTTAGCAGGTTTGGTTACCAGTACATTGTGTTAGAACAAACATTGCTTTCGTCTCATTTTAAGTAATGTCCTTTCTTTAAAAGAGCTTTGGGATGAAATGTAAAAAAGAAAAAAAAAAAAAAAAACAAAAAGCAAGCAACATAGCTGCAACGCAGATTATCAGGCATGAAAAGCAGGAACTCCAGATATAGCCAACACAATTAAGTTGTGTAAAAATACTGTTTGCCATTTCTTTTAACACAGTTTGCAACAGACTATTTGTATTACTCCTCATCAGTGATATCAGTGTATATAATATGCTGTATACTGTACTTAATTTTAGGCAATAACAGAAAAAGGCTGTATTATTTAACACTAGTCACTATATAAGATGAAGATGGGGATACTGTGTAGCATGGACTATCATGAACTTGTCGTTTCAGAAGACCGCGAAACTATACAGCTCTTTATTTGGGTTTCAGTTGCATGTCTTCTGTGTTTAGAAAAGACTTTGGGCTTAATTCTGCCTTTTTTTTTGTAAAGCTGAAAAAGATTACCTCCGGGTTTCATCATGATTTTGTGCGTTAAGTTCTGAATTGGCCAGTGAATTTGTGCCAAACGTTCTTACAGTTTAGGAATAAAGGCAGAGGAATTTTAATAGCCCCAATGAACTACCACCCACAGTGTGTGGGTCACAGATTATTCAGAATAATTTGGTGACTGAATAAATGGTGGTGTGCTTGATTCTGAATGTGAGCTGATCTTACCTGAGAATAAATTATTCGTCAAATTTCTGCTCAAAACTAGGGCTAATTCGAAGGTATAAACTATTAAATGTCTAAGTATATTTAAAAACCTCAAAATACTGGAAAACCAGCATATTGGATTTCAAGACATTTCATTATGACCACTGGGAATGGTATTTAAATATTATGTGTGGGATTCCATCTAGATGTTAAAGGATTCAAGATCACCTATTTATATAAAGCAAAGGTGCAAAACACTTTTCTCCAAAGCATGACTAGTTCTGCTTTAAAGTGAGTCCATTTAAGCTTTTGTGAAAGATACTGTTAATTCAGTTGTACGTTAATACTGCCTTTGTGGCTACCATCTCTTCAGAGAGAGAAACATCACCTCTTGGCATTATCAGAGAAATTTTAAGATAGGCCCTCCAGGAGAAAGGAATGCATTACTTGAGATTTTATAGGTACTCAAAGAGGTTTTGCCCTTAATTTCTAAAAGTTCAGAAGAAAACTCATGTATTTAGAGACTAGAAAGGGATTCGTGTGCTATTATTTTTTGGAGTGGTAAAAGTTGGAGAAATTTTTTTAACAGTTTCCTGAACTTACTGTTGTGCGTACAACTGGATGAAGAAGTTCTTTCCTCTGAATTTGAAGTCATATAAAATGACTTTGTGTGCTGGTTTTTTCTTGCTGGCCTCCCAAGGCCACACTTCTTTTCATAGAATCATAGAATAGTTAGGGTTGGAAAGGACCTTAAGATCATCGAGTTCCAACCCCCCTGTCATGGGCAGAGACACCTCACACTAAACCATGCCACCCAAGGCCTCATCCAACCTGGCCTTGAACACCGCCAGGGATGGAGCATTCACAACCTCCCTGGGCAACCCATTCCAGTGCCTCACCACCCTCTCAGTAAAGAATTTCTTCCTTATATCCAATCCAAACTTCCCCTGTTTAAGTTTTAACCCATTACCCCTTGTCCTGTCACTGCAGTCCCTGATGAAGAGTCCGTCCCCAGCATCCTGGTAGGCCCCCTTCAGATACTGGAAGGCTGCTATGAGGTCTCCACGCAGCCTTCTCTTCTCCAGGCTGAACAGCCCCAACTTTCTCAGCCTCTCTTCATACGGGAGGTGCTCCAGTCCCCTGATCATCCTCGTGGCCCTCCTCTGGACTTGTTCCAACAGTTCCATGTCCTTTTTATGATGAGGACACCAGAACTGCACACGATACTCCAAGTTGAGGTCTCATGAGAGCAGAGTAGAGGGGCAGGATCACCTCCTTTGCCCTGCTGGTCACACTCCTTTTGATGCAGCCCAGGATATGGTTGGCTTTCTGGGCTGCGAGCGCACACTGAAGCCGGCTCATGTTCGTTTTCTCATCGACCAACAACCTCAAGTCCTTCTCAGCAGGGCTGCTCTGAATCTTTTCTCTGCCCAACCTGTAGCTGTGCCTGGGATTGCTCCGACCCAGGTGTAGGACCTTGCACTTGGCATGGTTAAACTTCATAAGGTTGGCATCAGCCCACCTCACAAGCATGTTGAGGTCCCTCTGGATGGAATCCCTTCCTTCTGGCGTACCAACCGAACCACACAGCTTGGTGTCATCGGCAAACTTGCTGAGGGCGCACTCAATCCCACTGTGCATGTCACCAACAAAGATGTTGAACAAGACCAGTCCCAACACCGATCCCTGAGGGACACCACTCGTTACCGGTCTCCAGCCGGACATCGAGCTGTTGACCACAACTCTTCGTTTGCAGCAAAGTTTGTCCCAGCACTGAGTACATTCCACTTTCTGGCATTCTGAAATTGCTTTTGCGTAGCTAGAAAGCTTGTTTTGACTCCAGCCACTAGGCTTGCTGGGTGAATTTTGTTCCCAACATTTCTACTGCTAACTTCTGAAGTATTTTTGTGAACCTACACCCCTTGCTCCTCTGCAGACTGAAACTGTCTTGCAGCACCATGAAATCCTGGGATGAGGACAGAAGAAGGAGTGTAAGATGCTGGATGTGATCGAGTCCCATAGACAAACATGATTTTGCTTGTTCCCTGCAATCTTGAAGGCTTCTTTCTTCTGTTTTTTAAATACTATTTAATCAGGGCAGATCTTGTGAAATAGTGCTCTTTAAGTTGTAAGTTAGTTCCTTAGAGTTGAAGCTACTGATTTTCAGTAAAAGAGGGTATTTATCTCTGGCTGTATATTTGTCCTCCTGTGTTCTTAGGGACTAACTGCTGTGAAGTGCTTGATTTCGATCAGCTGCAGAAATCCACATTTTGGAGGCCTAGACCAATTACTCATGACTGTTTTTTAACACTATGCTATGGATATTAAATGAGTTGAAAACTGGTATTATCTACAGATGCTACTAGGCAAGCTGATGGGGGAAAGATGTAAATTGTCCTTGCAGGTTAATCTTTAAAGTATATTCTTCACTTATCACCCTTGCCAGCTTGAAAATGAAGAATAACCAACTCAGAGCAAGGTTTCTGTACACTTCCTTTAAAAAAAGCCATCATTTTACCCTAATTTCTGTGATTGGTCTGTAATGGGGGAAGAGTACTGAGTGCTCTGCTGGTCAGCATCTTCCTTTTGTTCCTGGGAAGTGGGGACTGAGCAAACCATCTAATCTGTCAGAATTTAGATATATTTAATAGACTTTAACCAAAAATATACATATGAACCTTCCCTCACTCAATTTATCTCTTAGAGAACTGACTGCAGAGCCCTTTCTATGTTTTCTCAACTTAGGTATTTTATATATTTATTTATTTACTAATATAAAATAGAAAAAATATATATACTATATGTATATATAATATTTATAATGGATTTATTGGGGGTGGTCTGCCACCCCTCCTTCTAAGCAGAACCAAATCCCAGATAGCCTGGGAGGAAGGTGCTGGGTGGCAGTCCAATTGGGAAGGGGCCAAGAACTATGAAACAGCAGCTTTGTCTGCATTGACAGTGATTGCTGCTCTCTAGATCAGCAGTGTCTTGGTTTCTGACTTCACTGTGATCCATATTAAATTGTTTTTTACACTGCACTAGGCTAAAACAGCTTGACAGAGTTCATATTTCCATCCCAGTATCCAAGATAATGCTGGGGATTTTGTATTGCTGGTGATTGCTTTGCTTTGATTTTTATTATGACTATATGTTTACCAATTTACATTAGAGCCTGAAACCCTATATGTATTTCAGACAGCAGTTCTTTTCAAATGTATTTCAATCACTAGAAAAACAAGGTTAGGGGAAAAGTCCTTCAAGGTTAAGTCCCTTTAACCTTCACTGTCCTAAGTGATGTGCAAGTACTACAGACTCTCCTTGGATTATCATAAATGAATATGCCTTGTTGATCAACATCAGGAAGAGAGCACTAAATTAGTCTAAGAAATCAATAGTTTGCATTTCTGTTTTCCCTTTTTTATCATCCATAATTATGTTTCTGCCTGCCAGTCAGCTTTCACCCTGTAAACAATGCTCTGCTTTTTTTTACTTGTATTTGTTCTGTTTGAAGTTGCAGTCACCCTGTACAGATGTAGGTGATGAAAGGCACTTTTAAATTTTATTGAATCATGATGTTAGCTTCTGCTTGAGGGAAACTGTACTGCACAGACATGTCCTAGTCTCTTTCCATGCCAAAATGAAATTAGGTGCAGCAGCTGCAGAAATCTATTCAGGGACCACAGGCCTTACAGGCTCAAAGGAATCATATAAAGCATCCAAATGAAACAAATCCCAAGTTTATTTAAAATTTTGCATTTCCTGGAGGATCAAGAGAAAAGAAGTATCCTGTGAATAAAAAAATCACTGTCTTATTTTCTTTTCTGAATTTTAATTTCCCCTCTAAAAAGTCTCTCCTTAGTGTTACCATCCTTCAAGCAGTGGGGTTCTGGCTGGCAGAGACTGAGCTGAATGATGAGGCAGGTTTTGCCAAGGGTTGATTATGCTGTCTCCTGTAGCTGGCACAGCTCCTGCAATCCAGCTAAACCTGCTTCATCTTCCACATAGCAGAGCAGAGTAATTCCATAAGCTGTCTGTCATGGCCAGCTGCCTTTCTGTGAATCAAATTAAACAAGGTGAAGAATAAGTACTCTGAATTTACATTTTAGACATTCTATCATGGGAATTTTTCCTTTTAGATTAGTTTAGAAAATTTTCTGTAGGAATTTTGTCCTGAACTCAATGACTGTATGTTACAAACCAAAAGTCTCCTTGAAGTTTTGCAGCTACATTTATGCTGACATATTAGCTTCACAGTAAGAAGGCTTCCTGGAATCGATGGGACTACTTTCAGGAGACAGGTCAGCACAGGATGAAAGACTGATCCTTGCTCCTTTCCAGCCATCTGATCTAAACTGTGCTTTTAGTCCTTCTATCTTCCCATTTAGTCAAGATTCCCTTCTGGTTTTTTAAATGGCAGTTTCATGTCTGTCTATAATTAGTGTATTTTTCTGATACTTTACCTACTAAGGCACAAACTTTTCTTTTTGTAAAATAATTTAGGATAGTAGAGTATTTCGTTCAGTGCTGGTTACGATTTGGAAACAGTTATGTAACTGTCAGATACATGAGAATTTGTCTTAAGACAAACAAGACATTTAGCACTAATAGATTGTTCCTACAGTGATGATCATTTTTATTTTGATCTATATTTGCCTTTCATAGTTAATCTGGTACATTTTTGCTTTGTTATCTGTGTGTGTATGTGAAGGACTATAGTCTTAAAGTTCTTTTGCATGTTTCAATTTCTGAAACACTTTCATGTAAAATGCAGTCTGAAAATGGAGAAAAGTGCATAAAATGCACTGAAACGGGTAAGATGGATCTAAGTTGCTACTAATACGGATTTCAATATGTTCTTTTTTTTCGTATTTGAACTCCTTTTAACGTTATGGACATTTAGTAGCAGGGTTGACAAACAACTTGATCACTGTCCTCTGCAGAATCATTCTGTCATGCTTCAGTTCCTACACTATTGCCATATCTGCAGTCCAGGACTTTGGAGAATCTGATGCTTCCTTACAAAAACTGCTACATTACAACAAAACTTTAATAGATCCTCTTGAACTATACAAAAGCAAAAACTTGTCCAGATTTTCTTTAATTTTTGAGGTGTAAACAGTGAATAACCTGAACTATTATCCTATGAATAACCTGAACAGGACAGGAAGTACACTGCAATTTTTCCATCAGATTTACTTGCCCGCTTACATGGAAAGAAGCCTTTAACGTGAAAGACTTTCCACACACAAGAAGAGATAATGGCCAAACCTGGGCTTTCAGTTGACTTTAGATTTTTTTGTTTGTTTTTGCAAGTATGACTGAAATGAGCAAACAAAAGACATGGGATACTTTGAATCTTTTGGATCCATTTCTGTGTGGTACAGTAATTACTTTCTGAATCATGGTTTATGATTACTGAACCATCATAATGGAATAAATACAGTTCATGTGGAGAGAGTAGTGGCTTTCTGTATGTTGGCAAAAATAACAAAGGTTTTGGATTAACTGTCAGTGGATGGGTTCAGTCCAAGGCTGATTTAAAGCAGTGGTCTTGCCACACTGGGAGCATCTCAGCTTCACAAAGGGACTCAACCTAAGGCCCATCTCTCCCTGTGAGATGAAATTCTATTTAGCAGTTTCAGTATACAGGCACAGAGAATGCAAGCTTGAACTTTACTTGCATGGAGACATATTCCCACAATAAGAACAGCTTAGAAATTGTGGGAGGGTCTTGAGTTAGGCCTGCCTGTACTTATTATGCTGGGGTTTTTTATAGTCCTGAAAAACATTTCCCCTCATTTTTAGGTTTATCATGGCTTATTTTCTTTTCTGGGTTAGTCTTCAGAATTGGTGCATATTACCCAGCCATCACTAGTAATTATAGAGAAATACCCCCAAAAAATGTTTACCCCAAAGTGATTTACTTTAAAACTGAAGTTTTTAATTGTTGCATACACTGGTGTAAATAATAGCTGCTGTATAAGCATTAATTTAAATGACGGCAGAAACAAATGAATACTTCATAGTATAACTGGTTAAAAAGGTGGTCAAATGTAGGTTAGCTTATGATGTATGGAAAAAAGTAATTAGTAACAATGGCATTAAATTGCATGTTGATTAGAAGCTTTAAGTTTTCATTAGATTAAGCGTAGATGCATCCTTTTTATGTTGGTTTTTTTCCTTCCTTTTCACATAGTTAGAACATAATTCATTTTGGCATCTCTGATGGTGGCAACTACTAAGGCAATTTGTTTCAACTCATCATTTCTATTCAGGGCATTTTTCCACAGGATGTTTTGATGCATCTTTGGATGTAGGATGGCTGGAATCCTAACTGAAACCTGAAAATGAATTGAATGATTTAGATTCATTTTACTCTGGTAACACAGATATACAGTTTGCCAAATGGCAGCTCTGTAGGTAGTGTACATGAACTCAAATTATTTTTCTTTTCAGGGGATATCAAACAAGCTGTCATGAAATAATTTATTTCTTAGGAAATTTCAATCTGTTTTCCCCTTTTACAACTCCATTTTTCATTGTACATGTGTGTCTATCCAGTCAATTTGCAGCCCTTTAGTAAAAATCACACTCAATCAGAAACAAATGGGCTGTTGGTGATAGAAGATGGTTTAACCTATTTTGTTCAGGATGGTCTGATCCAGAAGATGTTTGAAAGTTTGTATTTAGTTTTCACATCAATACTGTCATGACTGATGGGAGACTGGGAATATCAGGCAGGGGCTGGGAGCAGCTGCAGCCCCTTCTGTTTCTTGGAAACCAAATGGGTGAAATGAAGAATTCTCAGCCCAGTTGTGCTGGGAAAGCCAAACGTCTGTGCTGCCTTGCTGCTGTAATCTGTCAAGGCAGGGAATTTGTGATTATAGCTGGTATAAATTCTGAGATTATGAATTTGGATCTTTTGTTTTTCTGGCATAAAAGAAGGGATGAGAGGAAAAGAGGGGAAATGAAAATTGATCTTGGTTTGTTTGCACTGTAAAATACACAGATTTGGGATTTATGCTTCCTGTAACAGAATGTTAAGAACATTAAAGGAGTTTTTTTCCCTAATATTTTCCGGTTTGGTTTTCTGGGCTGATTGCATCCAAGTGACCAGAAGCTTTCAGCGGTCAGAACTGCTTCCAAATCGCTTTGCAAACGTTAATGCCACCTGCTTATCAGCTCTCAAAATGCAGGAGAAGGGTGGATTATTACATATTGTGCATATTTGCTGACAGTCTTTTATATTGAACCTTGCTCAAACCACCAGAACAGTCTTACTATATGAGGAATTTCCAGCTTTCATATTGTTTCGTAAAATTGTAGAAGTTGTGTTGGTTTAAACCTGCATTTGCTTGATCTCCCTGTGCTTGGCAGCCCTGTTGCTGAGGTACTTCCAGTTACGATATTGTTGTCATCTGATGTTTTATGTGTGCATTTGTTTCTTTCACAGCTGATTTGCAGGGTAGCTTGCTTTGTGGTAACAGATATGTAGATTCAGATTCAAAAACATATTTGAAGAACTAGGAGAAAGCACCTGCATGTAAATGCATGTTTACTAGTGAGCCAGTTCAGCGTAGCACCATGAAAGGTTTCTATAATCAGTTTTATTAGAAGATAACATTTCACTGACTCAGTATTCAACAAAAATAAAGCTATTTGAGTGTTGTTGGTTTCAGTATTTAGAAAGTAGTAACTTTATTTCATAGTCACATGACAAAAGCCATAACCAGTAATTTACATTTAATTCTGACATTCATCAGACCTTTATGTGCCTTAAAAGAAACACAAAATCTAGTGATATGAAATTACATCTCTAAGAAAATAGGATATTGAAATGCGATCAAGTCACTGATGCTATTTTTTTTTTTATATACGCTAACAAGTAACCATGTTTTTAAAAGAAACAGTGGGTGTATCTAACCAGCATCCCCTCTAATATAAAAGGTTCCATTAAAGAGGTGTGATAATACTTAACATCATCAATGCTGTCATCGTAAGTGTTAAAACTACTGTCCTTAGAATTACTATTCTTTTTTGCCTTAAGGTGAGATTTTCAGTTTTAGCCTCAGTGTTTTGGGATTGTACTGTAGGTTTTGCCTACCTCTCCAGTAGCCCATTCAAGAAATCTTAATTAGGCTTTTTACTGTTTGTCTTCACTTTTCCCACTGTGGTCCTGTCTTCATCTACAAACCTGGCAACTTTATTTCTGAATTGTGGTTGGCATTGTCAAAATGTAGATGGTTTGTACCATGATCAACAGCCATTTCATCAGGTTTTGGATGGGGAACAGTTTGGCAGTCATTTCTAATTCAAGATTAGTGTTTGCACCTAATTCTTCAAGCTGACCTTCATTTAAGAAGTTCTTTTGTTAGTCTTGATTATCACAGGCAGAATATGATTTTTTTCTGTTCTTTCTGGGTTCCAGGAAGATGGGATTTATGGGAAAGTTGGCTCTCTAACTGGTTGGTTTGAAAGCTGTACTTTGAGCCCATTAGCCTCTATTATACCCACGGGGAGACATTTTCCCCCTTTTTCTCTGGTTTAGATTACACCTGTCAGATTTCATATACTTTTGCTTTTTCTCATTGTCAATGGATCAAAGTTTCCTTTACAGTCTGGTCCTGAAGGTCAGGTGTTTAGATTTTGGTGCTGGCAAATATGATGAGCATGTACTTTATTAATGCAATCTTACACCTTTCAAAGACAAGATGAAAACACAGTGTTTAGAATTTCTAGCCTAATATTTAACTATTATGCACCTTAATCCTTAAATATAAAACCTTAAAGATTAAATATAACACAAAAGATCAATAGATTTTTTGCTTCAAGGTAACTCTGAGGTCAGTGTACACAAGAAACAGAGGAATAAAAATTATTTCATTACCAAGGAAAATGACTGAGCTTATAAATTTTTAATGAAAGACCATTAATAAAGCTACAGATCAAATTTAGTATCTTCTACACTCACTACTGTGAAACTTTTTACAGTCCATAAATTTACTTAAGTGGTATTTAAAACATGTCAGGGTGGTTTTTTTTTCAGTAAGAAAATAAGTGCAGACACATTTTTCCTCCTACAGATCTTCTGCTCAGCAAGATGAGTGTTTGATTGAAACATACTGTCTGTTCTGTGTGCATAATATAAACTGTGCAAAATCTTTTGGTCAGGATTTTGCCAAAAGGCTACTCAAAAGTATATTTTAACCATGTGTCTCAGTTCTATTATTTGAGCTTGAAATCTGCAGCTTTTTTCAGGGTCTGCTAAGGTAGGGTTGTTTGCTGTAAAACTCATCTTTCTGATTGAAGATATTTGATTATTGCAGTACTTTGGTTGTGAAAAGAAAAATCACCAAGCAGCTTACTGGTGCAGAATGGAGCCGCTGTCACCTTTTGGATGATAGCAGCCCTCAAACATGTTGTGCTTTAAAAAAAATCCCGGTTTCAACTCAGTTTTGTTGCCTTTACCTGTGAGTCTTGTACAGCTTTGGTCTTGATTGCATGAGAAGCCAGCTATCTGTCCTTGTCCTCGCCATGACAACTGAAATCAGATGGCATGTCCAAAATGACTTTTCTACTGCTGCTTGTCTAGTGTCGTGACAGGTTGTCCTACAGCAAGATCTTTCGCTCTGAAACTTTCCCGGTTGCTGTGACAAAAGCAATTACAACCTTTTCATTAGGCTGTGGTACCATGATGAGTTTATGTCCTCAAGTGTTTACTTGAAGAATATTGGCAAAGTAGCAGAAGATGGTTTGTTTGAAGGAATGCCCTATTTAGTTGCTTTTTTGAAAGGGGTAAATATCTCTTAATTTTGGGCTGAACTGCACTAACGTGCCATGAGATTAATAACTAAGCTAAATCAATGGCAAGATGCCAGGATCCTGGTAGCAAGGCTAGGGTCTGCATTAACAGTGGAGGGTGAGAGATAACATGGGCAGAAACCACCTGGAAAAGGATTTATACAATTACAAAAAGTTCTCCTTGGATTGTCACTCTTTCGTGCTTTTGCCAAGCCACAGTTGGGTTGTCTTTTACAAGGCAAATGCCTTTGGTTGTTAATCAGCTGGAACACTTGCCACACTCAAAATCTTTCTACTTAAGACACATTTTAGCATTCAAGCTAATGCCTACATGGGTGGGAGAGGATTAAGGGTCAGGTCTACTATGTAATCGTTTCATTGATAACCTTTTATAAAAAGCGAATTGATCTAAAAGCAATTATTTTAAGGAGATCACTGCTAGCAGATAGCTGACTTCTGTCTTTCATTGTAGCTGCACTCTGAGTGTTACCTTGGAACAGGCGATCATTCTGGCTCGGAGCCATGGGCTACCTCCGCGCTATATCATGCAAGCTACAGACGTCATGCGCAAACAGGTAAGATGCTTACTGTGGGTAAGAACTGATGCTTCCAAACAAGACATGGTATCATGAAACAAGAATGACTTGAATTGAATGACGAGAATTTTTTAACCTCCATTTTAGTGTTGTGAATTTTCATAATTTGGGTATTTTGTTGGATTTGTTAATTCTCTTTCTTTGTTGTTGACTGAAAGGTGTGTTTTTAAATAGTGGAACAGGCTGTTTTTAACCAACTTGCTTTCTCTGTATGTGTAAATGGATCATAACTTTCACAGGGTTATGATTTTATTTAATGGTATTTGTATAGGAACTGCTGTGGCATCACCTTACATCAAAATAGTCAGTTGAGTAAGACAGTCTTAATTATAATACATATCTATAAAAGTAACTTAAGATTATTGACTATTGTTAATAAAAAATGACTCATGTACTGAATGAAGGGGAAGTGTAGGAGGGAAGGGGAGAAATACATACTGTGGTTCTCAGTTTTCCAGGCAAGATTTCTGAGAACAGTGTGCTTATTTCAAAATAGTGTTTTTTCACTCTTTGGTCATAATAAAATACTAGGATTTAGAGGCTGTTGTGGACAGATAACCGCCTCAACATGGACTCCTAGTGCTAAGATATAACAAAAAATTCTGGATTAAAAGGCAGTATCTACTGAAAGCAGGGGATACACTCTACTGTATCTGCACTATGTTTCCTAGAATATTTTGTTATCGGATAAATACTTCCAAAAGGATGTTTGGAATCTTGGAAGGAGTTCAGAGGAGGAGTACCAATGATCCATAGGTGGTTAGACAAGGCTTATGAAGTGAAGATTAAAGAGCTCAACCTATGCAGTTGATCAAAGAGCAGTTGAGTGGGGATTTAATCACTCTTGTGTGAATATGGAACATATATCTCAGCCTGTGGTAGCTTTCAACCTTATGACAAAAGCATAAACAAGATACAGGATGCACTCAATTTTGAAGTGGAAAAAAAAGATAATTAAATATCAGAACAATTAATCACAGATAAGACAAGATTTATAAATTCTGGTGTTTAATTTGAATCTAATTTTATTATTTTCATTAATTTTGCTCCATATTCTGTGCAGCAGTCACAGTTGAGTTATGAAAATGATTAACCAGCTGCACTTTAATTCTAAATTGCTGTAAACAAAAATACACATGTACTAGATCAAACCCTTAGTCTGTTAAAGCAATTGTGGAGATACCCTCAAGCTATAGATTCTGATTATATGTAAGTGCTACTGCCTAACATGGGTACATCAAAGTGATTATGCTCATTCCTTTTCATATTGGACTTCCACTTTATTTGGTGCATAAAATAAGTTTCTGTGGTTAATAAATACCCTCAAGGTTCTCGATTCAGAACTTGTAGGTCTGCTCAGGAATTACAGCTTTAACTTGACTTGAAAGCTACCGCTGTATAAGGATAAACTTGCATGTATAGGTTGATATGTCTCCTCCTGAAGTTCTAGACAAAAGTCATATCTGGGTATTTTGCAATCAAAAGCCGTGAACATAGAATTTTACATATGTCTGCCTGCAGGATGTATTCTGTCCAAGGGTGCATTTTCAATACACAGTTAAAAAAATGCTGATTCATTTGTGGTTGTGCAGTTTATTAAATGAAAATGAAAGACAAAATAAAAGTAACTTGCATGGTTTTGAGTGGCTGCACTTGCTCAAATAGAGATGTAGAAAGAAGCCTCCAGTGAGGCTACATTCTTTGAAGTAAAACAGCAGGTGATCAATAGCTGTTAGAGATACCAATATCTCAATACCACCCACAGACACTGCAAGAAAGTCTGCTAGTATATCAAGCCAGACTTTTCACACATTCTTTCTCTTGCAGGAAATCACTGCTGCAATTAATAGAGTAATAATCTTTTGTTGTAAATTTAAATCAGTCTTGGAGTTCTCAAGTAGAAATACAACCCTCCATTAAATTCTAAATGTTTTTGAGTAATTTTAACAATGCACTATGGTATTTTTTAGAAAACAGTTCCAGATTTAATGTTGAAATTATCTGTAGGATTTAACTGTCAGGAGCATAATGCAGGCCATAAAACTTGCAGGAGGCACGGAGAAAGCTTCTTGGGGTTTGTTGCAGAACACTTAGTTAAGGGCAAAAGCCAGGCTTTTTTCCTGGCTTAATATAAAAGAAAACCCCAAACAAACAAAAACTTTGTTAGCCTATTTTACCCTGAATCTTTTGTGGTATAAAGAGATTAGACACAGGCAAGTGCAAATGAAAGAACATCTATTCCATCTGTTATTCTGGAGAAGGCTGCAACATTAGCTCCTAGTAGCATCAGCTTTCCAGAAGGAGAAATTATTTCTGCTCAAAGCAGGTACCTCTTCCAGCTTGGGGCATCAGTACTGAATAACTTAAGACACCTGATTGAATGGATGACCTCAGAAACTGGTTTTTTTTTTTTTTCCCTTGTAAATTGAATGAGGTTGTGATCATGTTTATGACAACTCATAATAGCCCCCATGATAGCGTTGGATAGATTTTCAAAGTAATTGCCCTGTCAGTTTTAATGAGGTATTGACAAGCACCTGCTCCATGAGAACTACAGAAAAGAGACCAACTTGTGA
The DNA here is from genome assembly GCF_963264785.1 of Psittacula echo. Classification (NCBI taxonomy): domain Eukaryota; kingdom Metazoa; phylum Chordata; class Aves; order Psittaciformes; family Psittacidae; genus Psittacula; species Psittacula echo. The sequence continues at coordinate 125,671,057 of NC_137737.1, forward strand.
GAGTTGATATGAACTTGGGTCTGTGGCATGGTTTTTGTTAACTGGTTTCAGCTTTTTATCTGCTTATCCAGTCTAGCTGGATTTATAAAATAATTTTTTTGACAAAAAGGCCCAGCTATCTTCTGGTAATTTTATTTACTCATATATGTTTATTCATGTAAACATCTGTACCCACAAAATACTATGTAAAGCATCATGACAGGATGTGTCTTCAGGATGCAGCAAAGCATGGAAAGGACAGAGATGTAGGAAAGGAGCTGCAGGAGGGTGCAGGGCTCTGAGGAAGAAAGGTAACTAAAAATCTGATACACAGAAAAGATTAGGAGAGAATTTATCTTGTCTTTTAAGTAAGTAATAATTTTTCCATGCCTTTTCATGAGTATAATAACAGCACTACATTTTAAATAATTCTCATGAGAATTGTACGGATTTAGAGCTCTCTGCATACGGCATAAAGAAAATCTGTTTTCTTTATGTGACTGTTTCTTGCTAACTTCAAATTAGTGTGTAGCTTGAAAATAAACCTATCACTTTTTCTCATGGCAGTGTAAATACTAGTTTGTATGTAAGACTCTAGATTGATGGCGGTGTCTCCTCAGTGTTGCCAGCACCATTCGCCAGTGCTCTGGCTAAACTGGTATGCAGAGGGAAGTGTTCTGGAGCTTGCATAGCACAACTGTCCCTTACACCTATGTGAGACAGTGTCAATATTTACACTGCTATAGCTTTAAGAATGATATTGGAGAAGCATAAATTAACAGTGTATTGGAATATAAATAAAAAAAACAATGATGCTCAGTGGAGACAAAGATGTCAAGTAGCAAGTTGCTAGTAATTCTTGGGGGCTTTTCCTCAAAAGAAATAAGAATCTGGTGGTTGTTAGTAAGGTCTAATTTGTTCCCCTGCTAAACAATAAATTACATGGCTGTATAAAGCTAGACTCCTTTTTAAATCAATGCATTTGATTTATTACATGAGCAGGATACTAAAATTAATACGTCTAGTGAATGAGGCAAATAAAAATAGGGTGATTTTGTTTCAGAGGTAGTCACAGCACTGACATTCAGGATCTACATGTGATTAATTTAGATAATTTTGTCATGTATATGTATATTCTGTCTCACAGTTATGTTGATCATATGCCAGTCTCAGCAGTCTGTCATCTTGGGGTTTCTTTCTTTATTTTTTTTAACCCCTGCGATTCAACTGTCCTGTTTTCCATCCAGCATACTGTAGTCTGAGAGACCAGATTTTACTCCCTTTTTTAGCAGCAGACTTGCAGTATTGTGGATGTTTCCAGACACAGGACTTCAGTCATGTCTTTGGGCAACCTGTCCAGTGTTTCACCATCCTCATTGTAAAAAATTTCTTCCTAATATCCAGTCTGAATCTGCTTTCTTTTAGTTCAAAACCATTACCCCTTGTCCTGTTGCTACAGGCCCCTTTAGAGGAGCCTGTCTGTCCTGAATTTGATGATCGTTTCCCTGATAAACCACCACTTGTGTTGATAGAAGAACGTCAGTTAATGTGATCTTTCTTTTTTTCAGTTGTGTTTTCTTACCTAATCATTCTACCTATTCTTCTCTGAACTCTTTTCAAGTTTTTATTAAAGAAGAGAAGTAACTGTGAAGAAATACAAAAGGGTCTTTTTAGACATTTCATGACTAAAATGGCAGATGAAAATCAGTGTAGATAACTGTTAAGTGATGCACGCTTAAAACAAGGGAAAAAAAACCCCTAAGTTCACATTCAAAATAATTGACTGTGAGCTTTCCATTACATCTTATGTTCAAGACCTCAGGGATATGATAGAAGACATCAGCTCAATTCTCAGTAGCTATCAAGAAAGCAAATAAGAATTTACGATGGTTTAGTTAAGGACAGATGACAAAATAGAAATCATGCTGTCATGACCCTTCATTTTGAACTGATGTTCTGATCCTTTCCATAAGGATATAGCTGAATGGAAAAAGTTCAGAGAAGGTTTAAAAAAATAAAAATATCAACAGTTGGGTATGGTTTATAGACAGGATAGGACAAACCAACAAAATAATCTAGGATTGTTCAGCTTCATGAGTGAAGGAGAATATGATAGAGGTGTAAAGAACATGTAGTGTGGATAGGGACTGACCATAGTCCTTATCAGAGCAAAACTAAAGGCATCTGGCAGACTCAAACTAAGTGAAAACAGTGGTTCTTGACACAACAAGATAAGATTGTACCCAAGATGTGAATCTCCTCCCAGAAGGAGGTTAGTGATGTGAAATTATTTGTGGGTTCAAGATGAGATGGGAAAGAAGAGAATCACTGAAATCAATTAAATACTCACTGCTGAACAGAGAAGTATTGAGTGACTGATGATTGAGTTCTGGAGGAGTTCCTGGGGAAAGATGTATGTTTTTTGTTGTCTGTAATCACGTGTCTTTTGCACCTGGTGGAGATAAGGTTACTGAACTAGATGTAAAGCTAGTAAAATCACTTATATTCTGCCTTTAGTTCTGCAGGTACTCTCGTTATTTCCTCTGTCTTTACCACTTTCTCCCTCATCCCTTCCCCCAAGCCCCCCCCCAAAAAGTAAGGACACAGTATTTTTGTCACATGTTGATTTACATAAATGATGAGAACCTACCTGTGTGTAACCAGCCAGCCTTTTTCATCTTTCATTTGAGCCCATAACAGTGAAATAATACCTTCTAAATTACCTGGGTACCACATTTCAGTCAAATTCAAGGTCTAGTCTTACTCTACATAGTGAATCAATGATTCTACCTAATTATTACACCATGTGCATCTGCCATTGCAGCTCTGGAATGTAAATTATCTTTGAAATTTCACACCAATCTAAGATCTCACTGGAAGAATTCTGAGGTTATGTATTTATGTTCCCTGTTATTTTGTCCTGAATTTAGGTAGTACAAAAGGTGAAAAAAAGGGAGAGTCAATGTATGTATTACAGACAGAAGAAGTAGTTGCCATCTTCTTTAAAATGTTGGAAAACATAAAAAACCTAAATCTAACAGATGTTTCTTTATGATGACTACTTTACATTAATAAAACTGCACTTTAAAAGCTGGACCTCATAATTTAAAATCAATTTTTTACTAAGTTCTTTCATAAGTCTAAATTAGTTTGTTTGCAGAAGAGTGCTTTTTTCACTATCATGGTATATGAACATTCTTCATGTTTCAACTTCCTCCTTCCTAGATGAGTCAGTAAGACAAAAATACTTCCAATATTGTTTTTCAAAGGATCAGTTGAGGTATAGAGAGACCAGCTTCTCTAGCTGACCCTGCTTTTAAGCATGGCTATTTGGGCTGAACAATCTTGGGAGATGCCTTCCAACCTAATTTTTTTTTTTTTTTTATTCTGTGATTATAAAGGAAGAGCAGGGCCTGCATTTTTCTAAGCTGAATTTAGTGCCTTAATTTAGGCCATTTTTCCTAGTTCTAACTGGAAAGTTATTTGTAGGAAGTAAGGTATAATATTTGTTTGTTCATAAGTTCATAGGAAATAAGTGACATTTCAGAAAAAGACTTTGTTATCCATGCCTTCTACAAAGAATGGTGACAAAAATCAAGCAAGATGTGTTTGGATTGTTTTAAGCCTTGAATGTTAGGTTTTTATGAAGTCTTTCATGTTGATATTTATTTAATGACAAGCGGAAAGATTTTGCCTCTTTTCTGCGTATTTCTCTAAGTTGAGAATTAAAGTACTGCTCTAACTTGTTCTCCACCTTAGAAGAGGAGAGTTGTTTCGGGACATGGAGCATACGTATTAATTATAGTCAATAGTTACATTCATGTAGAAAGTTCAGGAAACTTTCTAACTTGTGTTGGAATAAATGAAGCAGAGTTGTTATTTTTCTTTCACAGGGTGCAAGAGTACAAAACACAGCCAAGAATTTGGGAGTGAGGGATCGAACACCACAGTCTGTGCCAAGGTAACTGATTGTTTGTGTCCTAGACCATGATTTTGTCTAGTTTGTGCCAAATTCTGGTCTAGCTGCTCAAAAGCTCAAAAGCTCTCAAAACTCTGCATTATGCACTAAACTGGTAAGATTTGGCTTTAATGTATATAAAATCAATTACATTCTTAGCCACACAGTTTTACGTAATTAGTTGCAGAAGTTCAGGCTATGTAGCACTACAAAACACAGCCATTTTTGAAAACTGAAGCCTAGTTCATGTTAATTATGAAAACACTGGAGTAAGTCTTTCATCACTTGTGATGTTTAGTGGTTTGAGGGAAATATTCGTAACTAAATCCATAACCCCATTTTAATGAAATACTGTACTGCATTATCTCAGCAAAATCATGTCCTAGTTGCTTTTAGAGATGATGTAATCTTTCTTTGTCTCTTTCTGAAACATTCATTAGTATGAAAAATGTGACTGCTCTATATTTATCCATCTTTTTTAATGCTGTGATGGACTGCAGGTACCTGAAATGTTTCTTAATAAGCACAGCACTTATAAATGGAAATAACCAAACAACAGTGTTCTTAATTTTATCTTAATATATGGATTTATTAATCCAACTCTAATTCAGACTTTTTTTTTTTTAACCAGTTTAAAACATAATGGGTTTTGTTGACTAACGATGCTGTCCATAGACTTGTGGAAGGACTGTCTTCTGGATTCTGACCACTAATACTCAGGAACTTTTTCTTACACAATTTGCTCCCCTTTTCTTTGATGTCCCAGGTTCTCCCAGTAGTGAATAGGGATGCTGCTCATAATTCACTTGTACCTAATCACTGCACGTGGTTCCATTCTCCCAGTAGTGAATCAGGATACTGCTCATAATTCGCTTGTACCTAACCACTGCACGTGGTTCCATTCTCCCAGTAGTGAATCAAGATACTGCTCATAATTTGCTTGTACCTAACCACTGCACGTGGTTCCTGTGCTTGATCTGACTCTAAAAAAGATGTGTACCTTAAGTGTCCAGGGAGTGAGTAAATCGGAGTAGCAGCTACTGTTCTGTTGATGAGTAGCAACATTTGTTGGAGCATGTACACATCTTGCATGCCTCATAAAAGACATTAGGTAAGATCAAACAGAAGTACTAGATTCTAGAGTAAATCTATCAGCAACAGAGCCATTGCCTTTACCAAGCAGATGAGGGCATCCCTTCTCTCACAGTAACGATTAGCTTAGAGGCAATCCAGGACCAAAATTGCCTGACCAATTGTCTTGCATTGTGAGACGCTAAGGCAGTACAAAAACATTTTATTACAGTAAAAGCTGTGAGAAGCTTTTTGTATTTTGGATGGTATGGTTTTGAACTTAAATGGACTCCTTCTTCATGACATAATCCTGAAAACAGCCAAGTAATTTTTGCAAACCAGACTTTTCCTACCTCTAAATGACAGAGCGTGCATCTAGATTCAGCTTTTGTGATAAAGGAAAAATCTAAGTTCTTACAAAGAAAAACTAAGCTATGAGACATCTTTTGACTTTGCATCAGTTGAGAAAAGATCACTTCTTTCCAGCTAACACTCCCACAACATAGCAATGAAATGCTGAAGAAAAAGTATGAGAGCTCCTAGAACATAGACAGATGCATCCAGCATGCTTGCCAGTCAGCAGCAACAGCAATATCACAGGAACTGATCTCAGTGTTTGAGGCGTTTGGTGTACCATTAGCGACATGTCACATAAGTCGGAATAGCCAGCAGGGGTGTAATTTTGATGATACTGTGGGTTCTCAGTTCTTTACCTTGAAAAGAATTTTACCATTACATAGGGTTCCATTTAGCATCACTTGACAGTGTTTTCAGTTCTCTGCAGTTGCCACTGCTTTCTGTCTTTTCTCAGCTGACCTGTTTGTACTGTCTCAGATAGTAGTTCCATACATACTGACCCAGAACAGGCTGTTTCTACTCTGTCATTCCTCATCAACTATACCTCCTTAGGAATTTATGCAGCCTTGTTGTTTGTTTGCTTCATAATTCCCATATATCACTTGTTCTGAAGACAAGTAATCTTAATGATTACCATCTCAATCTGAAGAATACACAGAACTTGGAGCTCAGCTTTTCTGCACGTGGTTCCAGAGAAATTAGGTTTTGCTAAAACATCACAAAGAAGAAACATCACAAAGAACTAACCTTGCTCCAGTTACTTTGAGGAGATTCTGACAGTAATTTTATCTGTCTTTTGCCAGCTTTGAATATTATTGCTTTATCACATTAGCAGAATCAAATAACTCAAGCTCTGTTTATTTTACTGGGCATACTTGTCTGTATAAAATCAGGCCATCTTATTCTCTCATTGGTAATGGGAGATGGGGAAATACATGTATACTGCCTTATCTATGGCTCCAAACAAAAACATTGGTGCCTGCACAATGTGACCTTAAATGATCACGTTTCTGAATCTGCCAGGTGACAATGTGGAAGAGCCCAGTGATCTTAAGAACACATCATGGTGGAGGTTTGAGAGCAGGTTTGCAATTGCTGTGTGACTGACAGAATTGATGCTCCCCATTCTTACCATCCGTGCTTGACAATCACTTCCAGTGAGATTTGGAGAACAGTTATTGAGCACATGGCCATTGTGTGTTGTCAGTATCCTAGGTTAACTCCTAGAGAAACTGAAATCAGAGAACAGCAGCTATCCTGCCCTGCTCTTGCATAGCCACAGGATGCTTTTTCTGACAGGATATGACTAGAAGTTGAAGAGCATTTTCATACTCATGGGGGCAGCCATACATATTGTGCCTCACATAATTTCTGTAGCTGCTAAGAAGGCAGCAGCCCATTAATCTTGAATTGTTTGTGGAGCCCAGCCACATGTATGGACTTTTGTTTTCTGTGTTGATTTGTAGTATGATTTTGAAACTTATGATGAGTTAAAATGGAGTCATATAAATGTGATGTTTAGCAGGCAAATTTTCAAAATATATGTGGAAAACTCAGATATCCTGAGCATCTTGGGGAGAGACTTTTCATCAGGGCCTATTATGACAGGATGAGGGGTGATGGTTTTAAACTAAAAGAGGAGAGATTCAGGCTGGACGTGAGGAAAAAATTCTTTACAATGTGGGTGCTAAAATACTGAAACAGGTTGCCCGGAGAGGTGGTGGATGCAACATCCCTAGAGACATTCAAGGCCAGGCTGGATGGGGCTCTGGGCAATCTGATTTAGTTGAAGATGTCCCTGCTCATTGCAGGGAGGTTGGACCAGTTGATATTTGAAGGTCCCTTCCAACCCAAACTATTCTATGATACTGTGATTTTAAATAGCTTTCAAGCTACTGGACAGTTCACAACCCTGCCTGTAGCCAGATCTACCAAACCTGCTATTTCTATTGTTTCGGTACTTCAATATCTGAGATTCTTCATAATTAATGCACATGCTGTGTCATTGTCTTTTCATTTCTTCTGATGCTTTTTTCTCCTTCCCATGCTATCCTTGGTCTCTTCTCTTTACTGTTCCTTCAATGAGACACTTTCCCTGAGGAAAATATGTAATCTCCAGATGAGATCATGTCTATCGCTGCTTCTAATTGCTGTGCTTGCAGCAGAGATACTGTATGCTGGACATACTTACAGGACAGAGAGCTTGAGGTCAGAATGATTGCCATTTATTTTCAGTATTCCTGACATTACGTTAAAGTTTTAAACACTTGCTAATAACCAAGTCCATACTGAAGGGCTTACTAGAAGTTCAAAAAACATTATAAATGAAGGAGTGGCTATTCCAATATGTACTGCGATATTAATATGTACCACATCTTAACTGCTCTTGACTTCATACATGTAGAAATAGGGTGTGTGGGGGGGGAGTTTAAAATCTTAGTGCTGGCCTGTCAGGTATCTGACATTTGTCTTAGGTCCTTCAAACAGCGTCAGTTTTATAGGGAACTGTTTTAGAGTGAGGTGTGACTGTGCCAAACCAAACCAAAATTGGAGGCAGCTGTGTCCACCAAGCAGCTTTTCAGATTTAGACATTCAGAGCAACGACTGGTAATTGGATTAGTGGAGACTTAGGTTTTTCCAGACCGGTGTCGTCAGTGCAGAAATATGAAAACTTGACTAAATCGGAATGTCTTTAGTTATAAGATTGCTTATAGATGTGTGTTTTAATGATACCACTTTCATTGTGAACATTCATGCTCATTAATAAAAATCTACTGGCATTATATCAGTGTTATTAAACTGAATTCAGTCTCTTGTTTTGCAGTGCAGGAAGACTTAGATTTAGTTTGTGTTCCTTAAATTTACCCATTTTAATAATGACCAAGTTCTCAGAATAACAATTGCTTTGTTTTTTGTCATTGTCAGGTTATACAAGCTATGCCAGCCACCACCACCTGTTGGAGAAGAATGAGGAGAACTGCTCCAGAAAATTCCAATAATGACCTTAAGGATACTGGGACTATATGACAAAAATCTAACTGCACTATAGCAGTGTGTGCCTAGGGCTTTGATAAATAGAAAAACCCTTTACTCAGGATAAAGAAAGAAATACTCTAAATATTCTCTGTTGGCAGTGAAAAAAAAAAATCAAAACCAACTTCTAAAAAGTATTTCTGGAATCTGTGCACTCCAGTCATATGCTACTAGAACAGGAATCTTCCTTGGGAATTTTACACTGGAATCCAGTTCATTTGATGTGTCTTGTTCAGCCACATGATAGGTATAGCCAGCAGTTGGAATACAGATGTCTTGTTCGGAGAGAATGACTTCACTTGTACACTGTACAGAATGTCTTCTTCTGGAAGGAATAAAAGCCTAGATAAACTAAGATTGATAATGAGCATGCACTTCATACAGGGCCCTTTGCACTGATAACCCCTTTTTTCCCATCACTATCATAATTTTTCAGAATGGTGATGTTACTGTTACAAGTGTATAATGTAAGTGAGGTTTAAAGGTGGAAAATCTTAGAATTGTGTTTAATGGCTACAGGCAGACTACTGCTAGGAGCATGTGCTTGTAATCAGTAAACTGAGTCATGTCTTAAGGTGTCCTTTGTCATACTCCGTTGGAAAGAGTACCTATATGGCATATGAGGTGAAGTTTTGCCCCTTGTTCAGTTGCCATTTTAATGAAGGAGAAGAAATGCAAGATCTTCATCCATGGTTAGACTGAATTTCGGACTGTATCTAGTAGATGTTTTACATTATTGAGTCTCTGCATTTCAGAGTTTTCCAGAGTTGTGTATATTCTTGTATTATAGTGTTATACTAGCAAATCTACAGAAGGCGAGGATGAGGCAGTATTGTTATGTTTAACTGGAAATGTCTGTGGTATAAGTTGAAGCATAGTTTGGGGGGTTGATGTATTGTTGCATTTCCTGTATTCTGTCAGAATAGGTTTTTTTTACAGCATGTCAGTTCTTTTGGAGTGGTAATTGCTATAGATTTAGAGGGACCAGGGAAAATGTATCTGCATTTGGCTGTTCTTTTGGCCGAAGAATTTTCAGAGAAGGTGTCCCCAGATGAGGTTTCATATGTGAACACATTGAAACAAAAACTGTATTCTGAAATAGTTCTACTTGTAGCAGCTACGCAGTCTGTTACAGCAGGACATACACTGTCTGAGTAAATGTTATTTTCTGTACAACAGCGGCCTATAGTTATGCTGTAGCAATCAAACCTCACAACATAATTGTTGAATATTATCTAATTATTTATGAAATCTTCAACAAATATATTAGTCCACAATTAGATAAGTGAGAATTCAAAATGAGATGTACTCTTGCAGAGAGTGTTTTTATATAGGATATCCAGGGGACTTACTACTTTTCTCCAAAGGAGGAATTAGAGTTCCTACCTTTTTCACTATTCTTAATGTTTTTACACAGACTTTAACTTTGCTAAGAAAATAAATATTTTTATATATCCACAGATATAAATGTCTGCAAATATACGTGAGTTTCAATATGTATATATTTATGTAGTCATATCAGTTACTAGTACAATCTTAAATATGTTTGCCTTAAACTGTGACAAAGATATGCAGTAATGAACACTTCACTAACAACTTCACCTTTGTGCTTTGAAGTTTACACTTTCAGAGTTACTGGAAGCTGTGGGACTATAATCTTTTTGATTAAAACAAACAAAAATAGAAAACAAAGTTTTACTCTTTAGAAATTACACATTTTGTCTAGGATGATCTAATGCATGTATGTAAAAAAGAGTCACAATTTGTGTAGTTGCTATTCTAGTCAGGATCTCAAACTTCTGGATGTGTTTCATTTGGAGAGGCAGTGTTGGCTCTAGTAATTCCCGCTTCAGGCAAAAGCACAAAAAAATGGTTCAGTTTCTGCTTGTTCAGACATCAGGAGTTTAGAGAAGCCATAATCACCTCATGCCAAGAATGGTGTCAGTGTGAGCCCAGCTGTGAGCTCACATCTTCCTGTGAGATTTGCCCACATGAGTTTTGTTTTTCACTACAAGGCAAATCAGCTGTCAGGTGCATGTTGCTGCTAATCCTGTATAATACAAAATAACCTAGAGGAGAGAATCTGTTGCATGCACATGCATTATTGTAACAAGTCTTTATTGCATTGAAAATGGTAGGAGAGCAAATGTACCAAAACAGTCTCCCTGTATAATACAGTGCCAAATTCTTTTCGTTATGAAAACATGGGCTAATAGACATTTGTAAACACCGAGGGACAAATACTTATGAGCCAGTCACTGGACAGATATTTTAGCTATTGTTTCATTTGTGTGCATCAGAAATCCTGACCTTTTGGGTTTGTATCTCATTTTTTGTTCTTTTTGGTTTTTGTTCTTTTTTTACCCCTAGAGGCAGTTTTCAAAAACTTGATCAGCACTATGAGCTTCATTGGCGACCCGTACTGCAAAATAAAGTGTCTATTTAGCCTGGTATCAAAGGGGCTGAGAAACATCTTGATTTTCTGAGATTATAGGTAGCATGTGTAAGTACAGGATTTCCAGAGGAAAATGAGCATAAATGTCCCACTGCCTGTCTGTGGAAAGCAGGTGACTAAGTTCTCAGAATTTCCTTTAAAAGCCAGTGTTCTCTTGAAATATTGTGAAGAATTTCAAACTGCTTTTCTCTTCCCTCTGTTTTCATAACACATTCTAATACATCTGGCTTCTAATAACATTAGATGAAACTATAAGAAGCCCATTCATGAAGTATACATTTACATATGTTCATTATTATTTGTTTGGTATATGTAGCAGATGTATTTGTTCCCTATGCAAGGTGCACTTGCAGAGCTAAAAGAAAGAAATCCATTCTCATCATAGTATGTTTATCCTCTCATAAATTTTTAGACTTAGAGGTAACCGAGAGTGATGATTTACAAGAACTGTAACACCCGTAGCTTGTTAAATCTTTGCTTCTGCAGCAACAGATTGTGCAGCCTGTTTTTGAAAGGATGTGTTGTACTGGTTTAGGGAAAGCATTCTCTGTGTCATTCTTACTTTTTCATCCAAGACAAATCTTCTGGGAATAAATTCAGTTCTGGGAATAAATTCAAGGATCTGGAGGTATACACTACCAAATATTGACTGCCGGTGATAGTCTGTGGGGTTTGTATAGGAGATGTAACAGCTGGGAAGGGAGGCTTAAGGGCCAAGGAACAGTGAAGTTGCCATAGGAAGTAGAGCTGATCGGGTTTGGCCTATCTTTGTAACCATCATCTATGAATAATGGGATGCTAAACAGTATTTATGAGATGAGCATTGATTCAGTATAGTTCCCCAAATGAGGTGTTTCATAACACTTTTCCTTGTAGATTGTAAATGTAAATGAATACAAAAATGTATCTATTCCAGTTTCTGAATGTCCAACATGTTTGTGTTTAGAGATCCGTTTTAAAGTAAATATTCCTGCTATCGGCTGTACCAAACAACCAATTTTATGTCCACTGAGAGAGCTACAGTCTTTATTGGCCTTTTAGGTAGTTTTCACTGGGGTTTAGGAAACACATCAGGTTTTCAGTTTGTTTTTTATTTGTTTGTTTTAATGCAGTCAGTAGTGGTCAGTACTGCTCTTCTACTGGTTTAGAGCGAAAACAATTAAATGTAAGTTGATGAGGATTTATAATAATCATATTTAGTTCATTTATCATCTAATGGAAAAAAAAAGAACCAGTTTTATTGACCTCTTTACCCATAGAAATTCACAAGCAAACAGCAGTGATTTTTTTTTTTTTTTTTTTTTGTTAATTCATTGTCAGATGTAGTGTGTGTATGTGTATATATATATTTGAGACAACTGCCTGAATGTGAGTATACACATCACGGTTAAGCATGATGCTCAAAAAAGCAAAGTAGCTTTCATTTATTTTCATTTAAATTGTGAAATCAGTAACTATAGTATATATACATATTGTTCCATACCCTTTATGTTGCAGCTACTTCTGCCAGCATTTTATGCATATTTTGCACCATTTTTGTTTAATATTATGAAAAGAACTAATGCATTGCCTTATGTACTATATCTCCGTACTTGCTGATAAATGCAGGTAGTGCTTTTCTAAATGTACTCTAGTAGTACACTAGCATTGGTAAATTTAGATGCACAGTACATACCTGTCTCAGGATACATGGGTTTTTCATAATTAGGTTTGGAAGTATAAAAAGATACTGAACTCATATTTTTGTATGCTGACAATTGTGTAGTTTTGTTGTTGGGTTTTTTGGTTTTGTTTTTTAATATATTCTGTATATATCAATCAAGTTTTCCTAAAGAAATGTTACTACGAATGTTTCCCGTTTCCTGCTAGAAGATGTTTATGTTTTCTTGTCGTGTGTGTATAAATGAATATAGAGCATGCCTAGTCATGCAGATGTTAGCACCAGTGAGAAATTTTAGATTGTCTAGAGGCCAGTCAAGTAGGCATTTCTTATGTTCTACTCCAGAAGTAACATATCCATCCAAGAAATCCAATATGGCTATAGTGGAACTACCCTACAAATAACTTCTGCTTCAGTTACAAAGTCCAATAGTATTCAGAGTAGCTGGGACATTTCTGAAAGTACTTAGATTTAGACTTTCATGGGAATTTCCACAACATCTTTTCTGTACTACGTGCCAGATTTAAAAGATTAAGTGGCCTTACTAACTTCTTAACACCCTGTATATAGTGTATGTACTTGGTTATACTTGTGTTACACTTTAAAAATGAACTTAATTTCTGCATTGAATATTGCACACATTTTTCAAATGAAGAATATATTGTTTGTAACATCTCATTAAACACAAGAGAGCATTACTGCTTTGAAATACTATGTGTAAGTACACAGAATCTCTCAGTGAGCTTTTGTTTGGAAACAGTCACACTAGCAGCTCTGTGGGTAGTTGAGTTTGTCAGAAGTAACCTTTGGAATTTAATGTTAAATATCCTTGAAACGTGGATTTAAATTACTTTTGCCTTTTTTGTAAAGTGCCTTTGTAGCATACCTTGAATCAGTTGCTATATTGGCTATGTGTTAAACTAATACTGTGTACTTTTAGATCTGTGGTTTATTTTTTTAGTCTACATATTAAAGACTGGAATGGTAACAATGTATTACAGACTGTCAGACAGCAATAAAACCATTCATAATATGGCCACTGCAAATCTCTTTATTTTTAAGAAGAAGTAAGTTGGGGGTAGGAGGGTTGGGGGACGGTGTTGGGGGGTCTTTAACCCTTTCAGTATGGCTGCCTAGGAATTCCGCTGCAGAAGAAAAACTTCTAGAAATAAATGTTTATAATACAAATCTCTTCTGAGAACCCAGGCCCAATCTCGGTTCATTGCTGACAATTAAAGTATATCTTTATAACCTGTGGAAAGTTGAACCCTGCATGAACAGTAGTCCCTGGCTTTGGCAGCTGCATTTTGTGAAGGCCAGAGGAGACAGGCATGAAAATCCCTTTCTGGCCCCATGGTGCCATTACTGCCCCACGAAGGTCCAAAGCACTCACTGTTTCTGGCATTCCCTCATCTCAAGACTGAAGTGTGAAGCTGTTGTCATCTGTCTACTGCTGTGCACAAGGATCATCTGACGAGCACAGAAGTGGAGTGTTGCACTCCTTGTGCTAAAACCCCACTGCCCTATAAATGATTGATCCTTTAGAGGAATTGGTTCCCAGCTGTTGTTGGGATACCAGGGGTTTGAGAAGTTGCACTGAATGTTTCTTTTGTAGGACTGAAAGGTGATGAAATATTAGACCTTGCTGAGCAGTTGTCTCTATGTGAAGTTCTGATTTCTACATGGTGGTTGTGCTCAAGACCAAGAGGAACAGTGGAGGTAGGACAAAAAGCAGCTGCAATGGTCTGTCAAATCCCTTTTGTTTTCCATCTTCTGCTAGCAGGATGGAGGGTGAGCATGAAAGTATTTCTGGATAACTAGACTTAAAATGATAGATTACTCTTCCTCCCCTCCCCCCATTTTCCCTTCCCCTGCTTGCTCTCCTAAGTATTCCTATCTCCTTAATTTTGTCAAGGAAGGCAGCATGGAAATTAATGGAAGTATTGAGAAGCAGAAGTGACCAGATGATTTCAAATATGGCCTGCTTTTTTTCCATCATAATTGAGGTTTCTTTTTTCCAGTGCTGCTCATTTCTGTGGTCTTGCCACCATGCAAGTCCAAAGAATTATTTGATCAGTGTACATGATGGGAATAAGTAGTGCTTTGAAATGACTTCTGAGAAAGATAACAGTCACACCATGGTAGTACTTGGGTATCCAGTAATTTCTCATATGTCCTGAGAAAGTATTGCTGCTATCATGATTTGAAAGACAAAATTTCTGCAGAGGGACTTCCCATGGTCATATGAGGTTATATGAAGCACACTGTCAATGCGATTCAAAAAAGATAATGTATCTTTGCACCACATCAAAATATGTGTCAGCTGATCTTTAAAAGTAAAGACACTTCCCACTTCCTTTTAAATGCTATTCGTAAACTTACTTTTACTGTGTATTTAATTGCTTTTTTAATGGCTCATTATGTCATGGAGAAACAGGACAGATGATGCTCATACTTTGCTTATACTAATGAAGTGGAATTGCTAACAATAATTACTTCATTCTTCATAGAATCATAGAATAGTTAGGGTTGGAAAGGACCTTAAGATCATCTAGTTCCAACATCCCTGCCATGGGCAGGGACACCTCACACTAAACCATGCCACCCAAGGCCTCATCCAACCTGGCCTTGAACACCGCCAAGGATGGAGCATTCACAACCTCCCTGGGCAACCCATTCCAGTGCCTCACCACCCTAACAGTAAAGAATTTCTTCCTTATAGCCAATCTAAACTTCCCCTGTTCAAGTTTGAACCCATTACCCCTTGTCCTATCACTACAGTCCCTGATGAAGAGTCCCTCCCCAGCATCCTTGTAGGCCCCTTTCAGATACTGGAAGGCTGCTATGAGGTCTCCACGCAGCCTTCTCTTCTCCAGGCTGAACAGCCCCAACTTTCTCAGCCTGTCTCCATACGGGAGGTGCTCCAGTTCCCTGATCATCCTCATGGCCCTCCTCTGGACTTGTTCCAACAGTTCCATGTCCTTTTTATGTTGAGGACACCAGAACTGCACACAATACTCCAAGTGAGGTCTCACAAGAGCAGAATAGAGGGGCAGGATCACCTCCTTCGACCTGCTGGTCATGCTCCTTTTGATGCAGCCCAGGGTACAGCTGGCTTTCTGGGCTGCGAGCGCACACTGCCGGCTTGTTCATTTTCTCATCGACCAGATTGCTTGTAGAAATCTTAATTCTCGGAAACTGCTTTCCCAGAGAGTACTAAATTCTACTTCCCCCACCCCTTCCTCACCCCATTTCTGTATACTTTTTCCTCCGTCCAGCTGCCAAGCTCCTGAGGGCAATATAAAACCCTAACTGCTCCAACGAGCCTCCTCTCTGCATCTGCTGGCCCATGGCTCTGGAGCAGCATTTCTGCTCAGGTATGGGCAGCCCCTGCCTCCAGCCTCATCTCCTGAGTACGCCTTGAAACCTGTGTTACTGTAGTTTTGTCTCTTCTCCTGTCTTCTGACTGGACTTTCTGGATGGGCCCTGCACCTGATCATCCTTGGATTATCAGTGGAGCCCGTTACTGTCCTGGTCCTGCCAGGGGGAAGCCACCATGCTGTGTTCACCTACAGGTCCTGCTTGTCCCACTTCAGGGAGTGTACCTGCTCTCCTGTTCCACAAGAGGCACATCAGTGCTGCTACGGGTTTTGCTGTGGTCTAACTACTACTGGCTTGTATTGCATTAAAGCAGATTAATGGATTAGAGTGCTGCTTGGGGAGGAAATGCCCATTTCCAGTCAAAAGTTGATGGGATGACTCTTCCATTGGTAAAATGGAATGATAAATAAACCTTGGGATGAAAGCTAGCATCCAAAAATATAGCCCTAATTTGCTGAAAAGATTTGAAAATGCATCTCCAGAACATGACAAGGTGGAGAAAAAATGAATATTGGTTACTGAGGAGGACTGCAATGTAAGGCAAGTACAGATCAACACAGTAATGAAATGTCCCAAAGATCTGACTTCAGTTTTTCCAAGTATTTAATACAGTTGATGTGTTACTAAACAACTGCATCTTTAATAGAAGACTCAATGTAAATTCTTAGTATTTTGCCTTGCATCCAGAACCTAGGGCAGGAGGGATTTTAACATCTGGAATAAATAATTGCTATCTTTCCTTGTGAAGCATAACAGCCTCTGAAAGTAGGAGGAAATTGTACTGGATATATTCTGGGAGCATAATCAAATAAAAAGAACACCAATCAGTTTTGATTCTGCTTTCATTTAAATGAATAACCAAATTTTCATCAACTACAGAAAATGAATCCATAATACTGGGACTATTATGCCAGAACCAGACTAGCTTGAATGCTTGTCAATGTGTTTAGTTCACCTAATTAATGAAACTATTCATGTCTCAAGACAGAAAACTTGACTGGAAATGAGAAGCAGACCACATGTAATCAATGGGATTTTGTCATCAACCAGCCATACAGTAGGTCTAATCAAGCCAGTGTAGGGCATGATTGCAAGCAAATGAACATCAGTACTACATTAACTAAAGTCAGTAGTACATCACTGAAAAAGTTGATGACAAAGTATCACCCAGATTAAGACAAAAATGATGTCTGATCCTGATTAGTGCTACTCACTGACATTGTAATACATTTCAAAATGCATGGAGTGACAGTGGAATTCAAATTGAAGACAAAGTGAAAGCTTGATTGAATGTTTAGCAATCTATTAGATGCTGTTCCTAAACAGGAAAATACATAAAGCTTTTATATATTAAGAAGTAAGGTAGGTGTTTGGAATTTTGACAGCACACCATGGAAAACTGTGAGCTTGGGCAAAACAGGGAAATAATTCTAATAATGTGTCATTTTTAAAGGACATTTGTGAACTTGGTACAGACAGAATGGACAGTAGGCTTTCATTTCTGGACTAGTTCCCATTACTTTGAAAGAAAGCATTAATGTTTGAAACTAGTGTGAGACTAAACCACATTATCTGGATACTCATCACACAACATTCATGAAGAGAAAGGGAATCTCTTTTAGTCTGAATCCTTTAAAGAAACAAAAATTCCCTCCCTAATCATAGCTTCTTTTTTATTCCTGATGTGAGAAATAATCTCTATTATTTCCCTCTTGTTCTCAGTAACAAAACAATGTGTTAAATGGAATTTTAAGTGTTTTTTTCCCCGTATGTATTTTTTCTCTTATTTACTTTATTAATTTACTAATTTATTCTCTTATTTAATTTAATTAATTTATTCATGCCAGGTGAGATGCCTTTCAGAGGAACAGCAGAAGTTAAGATTCAAGTCACATTGATGTTATGGACCTGTTGTGCTCTCAACATTTCTCTTGAAGAACACAGTCTGTTTGAAGCTTCCTACAGGAGCACTGGTCCCGGTGGTAAGCAGTCAGGCAGAGATGACTGAAGATGATGAAGTGCTTTCTGTTAGGATTGTGGTAAACATGTACCCTGTTTCCCTTGGAGTTTAGCTATCATCTAAATGAGCTTATAAGAAAAAATACAATTCAGTGTAGTAAAAGTAGAATATTTTAATTTTTAATATAATTACTGATGGTATTTCATATATCTGATTGATAGTAGAACAGGAAACAGGTATTTTGTACAAATTAGAATTAAAGTGGAACAACTACTTACATCATATTTTAAAATGGTAATAAAGTCTGAGTGAGGAGGGCAGAAAAAACAGTGGAAATTCCTACTTTGTCCCTAGGTATCCTTAATATTTGAATTTGCTTTAAGCCACAGCAGATCAAAAGAATGAGGCTGTACCCCTCATTAAAATCAGGATTTCCGTAACATTCAAAGCAGTTAAAAATTTTCTCCAAAGAAGTAAAAAAATTGTTATAAACTGAGGAACTCATTCTACTCTTTTTCCACTCTCTGAGTCCTATTTGTGTGTTTCCAAACATTAATAATCCCTGTGAACCTTCCTTAGAGCAAACTCAGTGAGCAGGCTAAAGAATAAACCAGCATGGAAAATGGACTCTGCCCATGTTCAAAGGAAGGAAAATCACAGGTGCCGAAGGCTTTTCAAATGTGCTGAGCTACAACCATTTTCCATTTCATTCAGTGTTGGTCTGATGTGTGTCCACGACGGTTGCTGAGCAGGGCTGTTGGTGCAGTGCAGAACTACAAGGTCTGCTGGATTCTTTCAAAGTTGTGGTATGTGGAAGTAGGTCTGCTTAGACCAAGGTGGAGTGAAATGGAGGAAATGTGATTCCCCTTCTTGTGAAATTTGCTGTTCGGATCACACACAGGACTGTGAAATATGCTGACTTTCTGTCAACCTGGATGTTAACAGTCAGTCTACTGAAAATTAATCTGCTATCTATCTGCATCATGAAGTGACAGCTGTGTAGTGTTGGCACATTCAACTGTTTTCAGGCAGAGGAGAGTATGATGTTTGATTTGGACAAGAAACTTCAGATTGCCAGGCCAAAACCTCTGAGAATGTTTTTATAGCCTTCCAGCACATGGACTAGTTTTGTGTGCATTTTGTCTTCCATATGCATGTGCTTCAGATCAGGCCTGCTTTGTTTCCAAATCCTGGACGCACTTAGGTGAGAGTTAGGTTCCAAACTATTTGCCTATTAGCCCTAGGCATACCCAGGCCGGAGCTGCAATCGCTCAAGGGATGTTTCAGCTGGACAGGAGCCATCCAGAATGTTTAGGCAGGCTCACAGGCCATTTTGAGTAACATCTTTGGACTTAATGATTGACATCCTGGTATAGGTAATGAAGCCGTAGTTACCTGAAAGTAAAAGCAGAAATTGCGTCCTATTTTTCAAAAGTGATTCAGGGCTGGGTTATCAGAATATAATAATACATATTCAACTGATGTTAAGATCTGGATCAAAGGAATTAATTCAGCTTTGGACTTGAACTCTGACATGCAACCTGGCTTCTATTCATTAATTGCTGGTGTCAACAAATGCTAAGTTTCCAGGTATATCATTCACTTCCGAGAACAGAACTAATGCTCCTGTTCCATTAGCCAGCTCTGATTTTACAGCAAACAACAAAGTTCTTCTGATTTACAGCAAGAAAAGTCTTAAATTCCTTTTATGAGACATTGTATTTGGATACCTAATCATGAAGACAACCCCTTGTTAAGATTTCTAAAACCTAGTCCAAATTATTTCCATGGTAGTGTCATAGTTTAAACCCAGTCAGCCAGAAATCAGCCATGCAGTCTCTCTCTCACTCCCCCCCCCTTCTTTCCCTCACTCCTGGAGGGATGGGGAGGAGAATCGAAAGAATGTAACTCCCACGGGTTGAGATAAAAACAGTCCAGTAACTAAGGTATAACACAAATCACTACTGCTACCACCAATAATAATAATGATAAAGGAAATAACAAGGGAAGAGAATACAACACCTCACAACCTGTCGACCGATACCTCACCCCCACCCCACAGTGAACCAGCCCTTCCGGGTAACTCCCAGTTACATCCTGGGCATGACGTGCTGTGTTATAATACCTCTTTGGCTAGTTTGGGTCAGGTGTCCTGTCTCTGCTTCCTCCTGGCTTCTCCTCCTCCCTGGCAGAGCATGAGACTGACAAAGTCCTTGGTCAGGGTAAACATTTGAGCAGCCACTAAAAACATCAGTGTTATCAGCGCTGTTCCCAGGCCGAAAGTCAAAACCACAGCACTGCACCAGCTACTAAGAAGCAGAAAAAATGACTGCTACTGCTGAACCCAGGACAGGTAGTTAGGCATTGAAACACTTTTGAAAATCCTACCAGGATACCTGCACCATTTGTAAAAAGGTAGCTTTAAGTCTAGACTAGATGCACATAAAATGTAAGATGAAGGAGGTAATATTCATGGTGTCATAAACTTCCTTGAGAACAGAAGTGAAATAGCAATTCTTATAAAAAACCTTGATCTTTCATTTATGATTTTCCAGTCAGAAGAGCAGTGCATATTTTTTCATACTCACATGAAGTTCCAGTATTTAATATCACCAAAATGACAGCCTTTCACTTGTAGCTTAATTCACTATGTGTTTGTCTAATTTGGCTTGAGTCACTGCTGTAGAGACTTTACCCCCTAACTGCCAATCCCAGTGTATAAGAAGTTATATTTAAATTCTTTCTGTCAAAATGATCAGTTATTCAGAGATTGTTTTATATTCAGAGCTTCCTCTTCTCCAATCTCCTTCCCAAATGTCCTCGAATAATATAAATGTCTCTCCTAACCACCTAATGGCAGGTTCTCTCTCTGGCTCCCACCCACTGCAAACCTTATTACTCATGTTACATTTGTACCACCACAGCTTCCCAGGTATCTCAACCATTTAAAGATTTGTAAAAATTGTACATAATCTGGAATATCAGAACCCAAGTAAGGCAGTGATTCTGTTGAAGCAGCAGGGATAGAACTGATCCCCAAGAAGTATTCCCTGAGAAAAACAAAAGGCACCATAATATTCTCTAAAGATTGTTATACAGTCATCGTATTCATGATGTTCACGCCTCTTGGTATCACATTATTCCTAGACACATGTGAAAATGTTACATATAGTCTCCCTGTCCTATTGCAGGATTGTAACTAAGCTATGAAAGGAGTATAGTTTATAGCCATGGCAAGGAATGAAGAAGTCTTGGGTCAGTTTCCAATCACTAATGTGAACTAAAGATTTTACTAAAGGTAAACATATAATGCATGGAATCTTTTTTTGCTTCAATATCTGTAAAACATGAATAATAATACTCCTTCAGCCTTAAAGGTCTATTTCTGTTCTCTGTTTCTCTATATGAAAGCATGCAAGCTCTGCTTACGAGCATCTGTATCCAACAAGTTAATGCCAAACAACCTTTAAAGTCCTAGTATTTCCACCAGAAAAAAAATATGGTTTTTTTTAAATTTTTTTATATTTATATTTATATAAATATATATAATATATATAATATATATTATATATATTATATATATAATATATATAATATATATAATTTATATATTTATACTTTTTTTATATTTTTTTATTCCATAGTCAACTGCCTGCCTGCCTGCCTGCCTGTTTTGGGGCACTCACCAAACTACGCAAGTCTCTATCATTATCTAGTAAATCATTTAACCTCTTTACCTCTTTGGAAACACAGAGTAGATATTCTCCTGCATATTTTGCTAGTAGGCATTTTCTTAGAATGCAATGTCAGATCAGAGCTCACACACAGCCTTAAGAGTGAGGTGATATAGCCAGGTCATCCTCCAGCAGATAGGGAGTCCACCCACCTGCGCTTATTGATTTTACTAGCAGTAAAGCACTATATACAGTTCCGTGAAAGTGGGAGGGAGAGATCCATATCTTCTGGACTTTCTAAAGAATTGGTAACTTTTCAGGTTCTCTAACTGAGAGAGGGAGTGCATTGCTGAGTCATTCAGTTCTGGCAGAGGCTTCCAGGAACAGCCGAACCCTAATTGTTTCACTAGATAACTATAGGTTATTCCTCTAATAAGGATTTACGTGCACCAGACATGCCAAGTCAGGCCCTTGTCAATACTCTTCATGCTAACTATTAGGATGTTATTTGTTCTAAAGCTATCAAAAGAGAAGCTCTGCAGTTTGCTGAGTCTATAATTCTGCTGGTGATAATTAGCTCTGCTTTGTCCTAAGTGTTCTAACAAATGGGTCATTTGCAACAAAATCTATTCAGCAATATTCTGTATTCTGTCTACATAGTGAGCAAGACAAGTAAAGCCTTACATCAGTGTATTAATGTTTAGCATGGTTCTCATTCTCTTGAGCATATAGAATTTATTTTTTTTTTTCCTCAAGTACCTCCAAATTACCTAACTCAGTGAGGAAAAAGAGAGCATCTGAGGAGGAGGAGGACATCAGTAAGCTGGTAAGACGAGTAAGTTAAGTTCTTTAGATGGAAGCCGTACTCAAAACTCAGTAACATTAATGGCAAAATCTCTTTTGGCTTCAGGTGGCTTTCAAGGCACCTTGATTTGACTGAGAAGATGAAAGAAAGCTCTCTCACTCCAACAGATGAAACACATCTCTAGGACATGTACCTGAAAGAAAACATGCTTTCTGCTTTTTATTTATTTAGAGTTCTTTAGATGCATACACTGTATGTGTGTATAAAAGTTGTGAAATAGGAAAAGAAAGTTTCATATTGCATCCCACACAAAGATTATTCAGGATAGGAATCAGTGAAAGGACTATATTGTCAATACAGATTTGATTTTGTGTCACTGCAGGATACCAGAAAAGTAATGCATTAATGTATTAGTTAGCTCTTAATTTCCAAAATGAATAAAAAAAAACCTCTAGAGGCTGTAAATGTGATGTTCTTAGGACTGTTTAACTTCACTCTTTCTGAAATTTCCTTGATATGCCTGTTTGGTATCCAAAGAAAGAACAATTTGCCAATTAATTTTCAACAATTCTTCAGAACTTGCAAAGATAAAAGTGAGGTAAAAGTGTAAGTGCCAAAACATAAACAAAAACACTCTAAACCTTGGCCCCCCAACTCTTGGGTAGAAAATTCGGTATGGTTGGACTACAGTAAGTAAAAGCAAATGAAGGACCAAACAAATGTTTAGAGTGTGTACTGAATGAAACTTTTTAATTCCAGGAATGGAGGGGTCTGCTTTGCTGATACATTTTCTTTTTCCCACTGGAATTTATGCATCAGAACAAGCTCCATCTTCTGAGGAAAAAAAAAAGAAACAACCCCTATTTAGTTTTATTTTGATAAAGACATTAAGAATCTCCTTCAGAGAGAACTACTGATTACTGAAAAACCTGAATGACTTAGTACCTTGGATTGAAATCACCAAAACTGTTTGTAAGACTGTTATTGACCATTTGAAGTCAACTTAAACTATCAGGGGTCACTCGTCCTAGGGAAAAAAATAAAGATGCTTTTTTATTGTTGCATAGTATTTTCAAAATTTTCAGACATGTCTTCTCCTACAGGTTCTACTCTCTGAAGGATGTTTCAGGGCTCAAACCTCAAGCTTAAAAGAAACTCAGGGTTAAAGGTCTACTTCTTCCCAGTTTTAATTTCAGTATTTGCAAAAGGAAGTCATTCCAACAGAAGCAGCTGAGCTGTCACATCTTCTTAACTATAGAGGAGTTTGGAATGAACCATGTTCAAGTGGCACTAGCTTAAGTTTCTTGATACCTATCTCAGAAACAGCCCAAGGCTGGCACTCTGTGAAAGGTTGAAAAATCATTGTGACTTTTCAGTTGACAAGATCTGCTAATTACATAAAGCTTTAAGATGGAAACTGCATCCACTGCTCCATTTTTTAGACTCTGGGAGTACCTTCTAAAGCTGAACATTAGTTAATGAAAACTAGACCTTTGTTCATTGCAGTAGAGACAGCTATGTACATCTGAATTAGATTGGTGTTAATGCCATTGGAAAGGAAAATGAAAAGAGTACATTTGGAGCCTCAGTAGAAATTTGCTGGTCCAGTGGCTCCAGAGGCATAAACACCATTCTTACATGGATCTGCCTCTTTTGCTGTTTGCAGTATACACGTTAGCAAAAATATTTCTTCTTGGCTGTATTGAAACAGTGGAGAAAGAGGTAAAGACAAGGTGTGCTTGGCTCTGACTGACTCACTAACGTCTTAAGTAACTGCAATTTTATCCCACCCTTTTGAAAAACCTGCGATGGTACTTACCCAGAATGTCAAGATGTTTCTTTTGGGCTGAAGTTATGATACAGAACTGAATCTAGATTTCAGCACAGTGCATGGCTGCTTACTAGATGCAGAAGTACTACGCATGGTTTTGCATGTCTAAATCAAGCACTGGATCAAAAGCTACTTAAGCCTTGAATGAAGAATAGTAAGGTTTAGGCCCCGAATGAGTAAGTTATTCTTGAAAACACGGTGTATCAGCTGAGTTGGTGAGGCTTTGAAAGGCTATGTTTTAAGGAGTCCAGAGTATTCAACTATAAGCCTTCATGTCTAGGCCTGTAGCAAAAAAGCTTCTGAGGAAAGGCTTTGTGTAGCATGAATGTTTCAAATATAAAACCAAACTACAAGTATTTCTGTAAGATTTTTCTGGTAAAATGAGGCACTGTAAATACCACATCTTGCATCTGTGTTCTGCTAAGTATAATGTATCAACCATTTTGAATGCTCTTGCTGTAAAGGCGTTTTTGCCAGACAGGAGGTAGTATTTTCTTTGATACTCCAATTTCTTGTTAGATTTGTGATATTGAGAAGTCAGAGATGATTTATATTTTGTACTTAAGTGGAACCTGCTCTCATTTGTAAGTTTCCTTTTCTAAATACATATATATAATAGTAGAAAAAAAAATAATGCTTATGCAGGTGATACAGTCCTTCCTGGAGCAACTTCATAGACTCTAGAAGTCTTACATAACAGCAGTGCATGCTTATTATGACCAGATTTTCTGTAGCATGTAAAAACAGAATTTCCACTGATTTCACCAACATCCCCGTGTGTTCAATAAAGCAGACAGTTCCATCACTGAACTGTCTGCTTTATTGAACACATGAACATGAAAAAAATAAGGTTCATTGAGAGACTTCAAAATTCAATTGCTACAGGTAGATTTTTTTTAAGTAATGGAATTAAAGCATTTAAAGAATAGATAACTGGAACAGAAAAATACGTCCAAATTACAAAACCTGCTATCAAGCAATCACAGAAACTCATTCTCCCCTCCAAAGTAAGTTTTTTCTAGAACAAGCCTCAACAAGCAGTTATTGCATTGATTACTATGAAGAACAGCTCTATAAAGAACAGCATATTAGTTTCAAGTTCTCTACAAACCTTTCATGAAGCAAACTGCTGCCTTGCAAGCTTGAGTTCAACAAAGGGATAGAATGAGACCAGGAAGAAAGCTGGCTCTGTCAAACTTAAAACAATGATAACACTTTTGTAAAGTGTTTTGCTTTGATTTGGATTTGGCTTTTAAATACCTTGGCATTTTCAAACGTTGCCTGACCTCACATCATAGATAAGTGATGGGAGCCTTCAGAGAAGACTTTGAAAACATACACTTCCATGCCTCAAGACTTTGATGCAAGTTGTATATTCCATGGAATGAGCCCACTCCAGCCCCATAACAGCTGCAAAACTAGAATACTGGTTTATTAAGCACCTGGTACATGCAGCAGTATAGAATATTGTGCATTTCCTGAAATAAGAAAGCATGTGCATTCTTCACATCTTTATTTTTCCAGGAACAAGTGGAGAAAAGGAGAAGAGAGCTCCAGACACACCAGTTGTCAGGCCCAGAATGTGCAATTCAGGTTGTCCAAGCAGTGGGTATTTGAGACCATCCTGGAGCAAATCCACGGTCAGAATCACTGAAGGTATGGGCCTGCCTTAGCACAGTGGCTGGCCATGGAGCCAATGACTACCAGAGGAGCTCTGTAAGGAACACAAGGGCAGGAGGTGGGGGACATTAGACTAATAATGCTTCTGGGAGTTTATTAGATTTCTTTTCATATCTGATACCTAATCATCATGCTATCATGGTGGCCTTCCCTTTGGAGGAACCAGCACCCTCACGCCTTCACCTTGCTTACTTAGGCTTGACACTGGGGCCAGTGCTGTTTGACACCATCATCAATAGGCTCACCGATGGTATGGCATATACCTTCACAGCACAGCTGTAGATGGCACCAACATGTGGAGAGTAGTAGATACACTGGAGGATGGTGTGCCATTGTAAGATGCCACAATGAGCTGGAGAAATGGTTCCACAGCAACCTCACAGAGTTTCATGATGGCAAATGCGAAGTCCTTTATGTGGAACAGCAGTGCAAGGTGGGATAACTAATTGTCTAGCTGACAGCTCTGGAGCCAAGGGCCTGGGGTCTGTAGTCATGAAGCTGGTCCTGAATTGGCAGTTACCGTAAAAACAAACCACATACTGGGCTCTGTTAAGAGTGTAAACAGCAGACCAAGTCAGCAATCCAACCTACTTGGCACTCAAGAGGTACTTTTTCTAGTACTCTTTCAAGTTTACCACCATCCCCGCACCAGATATGCCTACAAACTGTAGAGAGCATAGCAAAGGGATGACAGGGCTGGAGCACATGGCACACAAAGTGAGGTTGAAGGATTTGAACTTGCTCAGCCCAGAGAGAAGGGGGTTGCAGAAACAAAGATAGATTCTTCTGAGAAGTGCAGAGCTGAAGCGCAAGATGTGATGGTTGCAAGATAAAACATGGGAAATGGAGCATGACCAGTGCTAAGGGAAAGAATGTTCATCACCCTAAGCACTAGCACAGTTTGCCCCAGACAGGCTGTGAAATCCATCCTTATCCTAGGAGATTTTCATTCCTCAGCTGGAAAATGCCCTAAGCAATCTGATCTAACTTTGAAGTTAGCGTGGCTTTCATGTCTCCTCTGACCTAAATTACTCTGGTTGCTGAATCAATTGCCACTAGATGAAGGCCTCAGGCATGAACGTATTCCTTCCAGACATGTTTACTCCAAACTGGTTACCAGCTGATCGGTACAAGCTAAGGCCTGTAGGATACTGTAGGCTTCTTGAAGGTGCTAGATACAATGAGCCACATTCTCAAATATGGCTATCTGCCTCTGAAAATTCTGGACAGGCTTCCTAGTCACACCAGGAGTATCTTCAACAAGTGGCATTGATCTTCTGGACTCAAACTTCCTCTTAGTGATGGGGAGCCTGGCTAGAATGGTATCAAACAGTCCAGTGGTCAGAGATCTGAACTGCTGATGGAAACGTCTCCTCTATGCACTGCCAGTTTTCAAACAACAGTTCTTGCAGACAGTTGACTATCTACATAGCAATAGCCCATGTTATGCAATGCTGGAAGTTAGGGAAAGCCAGATGCACTTAAGATGACACCGACTTTTTAGCAGGAGGCGCAAGAGGGGTAACAGCAGGCAGCAGTTACTGCTGCACTGAAGCTGGTAGCTGTTGATAGCTATGGCTGTGTCTACTGTTTTACCAGTGTCACATTGGAGGCGTCTGTACAAGTGAGAAGAGATGCAAGGTAAGCAGTACGCCAAGCTGCATTGCAGCTACTCAGCAGTGTGGATGAAGTCAGTATGCTCTGGCTTCTTTGGTCTTTTATGGATATCAGAGATAATGAAGACACACATTTACAGTTTTTTACATGTGAAGACCATAATTACATACTACTTACCCAATTATTACTACTGACTTCAAATGTGTGGTGGATGTATCAACATTGGTGTCCTGGCTCCCTTGTTAGATACTGGAAATACACAGTACTTTTTTTCAGTCTGTAGATCTTCACTAAATTGTGGTAAGCAATTTCTATCTATGTGCCTTACTGGTTTGTCTTGTCCCTCTTTGTCTAGGAAATTCTAACCATGCTGAATTCTGCAGTGAATCTTTTTCTGACCAAGAAAACTTGTTTCTTTTGTTATCACATTTTAATTACTGAGTTTTCCCTCTCATTTGCATATATGATTAGAATTTCAACATATTTGATGATGTCAGCGTTTGGTTTTTTTTTCCCTAAGTATTGCTTGCTTTCCAGATATAGCACTTGTTTGGCTTTGCTATATAACAGACCCACCAAATGAAGATATAACTGCCACTAAGAGCATTATTTCTGTTGAAATACGTTATATATGTACATTTATATTTCTTTTGAGAATATAAACTTTTTCTTGCAACAAGATCTTAAAGGTTTTTAATTAATCTGTATACACACTAAAAGAAATGCATAAATGCCCGATGCAGTTGAAGAATATAAGTAGTTATGACTTTTGTCCATATTATCTGTTGAAATAATTTCACAAATGAGACACTGAAATTATTTAGTAGATACTGGCCCAGTAGTATAGATCCCATTTGATTTTTATTTTGTCTTACAATTTACCTTCCCAGTTCAGATAACTTATGAACACTCTTCCACCAAATTTCATAAGCTAGTCATTGTTTTCCTTCTAAATTTATACTGTAACCTCTACCATACTCCTCAAATTCCTACCACAATAACAATCACATTTTTTAACCGTTCCTCAACAATGTTTACTCAAGCTGTAGAGCTGCACGTCTTATAGATGGACTGTAATTCCATTATAAATGTACTGGCTCCTTGTTGTTATGTTCAATGTATCAATTACAATTTTGTAGTACTCCTGCAGTTGGGTAGCAGATTTTACATTTGTGGACCTGCTTCCTAAAAAAATTGTAATATTTTCTCTAGAAACTGAACAAATAAAACAACTCTCACCCAGAAAAAAACCAACAATCTCTGTTCTTTAAGACCTGTTTTGAACAGTTGATAAAAAAATTGCAAGGTGACACAAGGGCTGGAAACAGCAAATGTAAAAGGTCCAGCGATTAATTCTTTGCCCCCCATAGCCACTATTCATTTATGTGAATAAAATGGAGATCCCAATAAGTCTTTGCAACATGTTTATTCATCTCAGATAGCATCTTTGTCCACAAGCATTCTCAATATATGTGTGAGTAGAAAGTTTAATTATATATGGTAATGGTAATAATGCTATTTAGATAAAACCCATCTGAAGAAGGAAGTTAAATTTAGTCAGGAGCTGGAACCCACTCTTCACCTCACAAATAAGTTCTGCAGCAATCCAGTGCCTCCTAGCTCATTTGGCATCAGATCACACCCGATTAATTCCAAGTTGCAAATCACTAATTCAATCTACTGAAATCCTTTTTATGTATTCTGGAAAGGCATCAAACTTGTAGTCCAGCCTGGCCTACATTAGTTTGTTTGAGCTGATGAGATCACAGAACAACGAGAACTACTGTTCATTTCTGCAACCATTATAAAAGAAAAAAAAAATAAAGCAATGAAGGGGTGAGTACAAGGACCATTATACAAAATAGAGCAATAAGGAATTGCTAATTACATTAAATAATTAAATATTAACATGCATAATAGCATCTAAATAGCTAACAGTTGCAAAGTAAAGTATTCATTTGGAGTAGAAAACTATGACAAATTGTTGGTATAGCTGTTCATTGTGAGGCTGAAAGTTCATGCTGCTTGCCAGCTGGAGGAAAGAGAAGAGGGAGATGCCAGTGATAATTACACCTGTGACAGCCAAACACTTTTCTACCTACTGGTACTTTCTGCCACACTCTGTGGAATGAGCATATAAATGTCCTCACGCATCGACAAAAAGGGTTATGGTTCAAGGTATTGACTTGAAAACTCTTGGATTTTTTAGGCTTTCTTTAATTGAAACTACAAGGGGGTTTGAATATTTCTATTGCAAGTATTAATGTATGTCTCCACCGCAGAACTGGGTAAGTTTGCTAAGCCAAGCAAACTGAACATCTATGTCTTTTCCATGTCTACATAGCTGTATGTTCACTCTATATTAATTTATAAGATGGGCTAAAACTTTGGGTGTGTGGAAGAATCACAAACCTCTTTGGAAAAGTATTAAGCTGTACTACTCTGCATTTTCTTTTGTATAAGGAGAAATGTGTATACCAAAGACCTTTACTATCCTCCAAGCACATTATAGTTTATTGGAAGATTTCTATTTTGCCCACCTGCTAGAAATCCTGAACTGGAAAAGTCAATGACTTTTTCAACTGCTGGTAGAAAGTAGCACATATATATGGAAAAGCTCTTCTTTCACCTGATAACTTAAAGACTCGATGCACAGCAGTCTTGTAGCCTAGTCTGACACAGAACAGAACACTTGTTATTTCTAGATCTCTGACCTAAGAAATTTGAAATTTCTTAGAACTAAAAAGCTCCCCTACATTATCCAGGAGTAAAGTTCAGGTAGACAAAAGAGCTGATAGAAAATACAGCACTGCAGAAATTTCTTTGTAACAAGCAGTGTTTTTTTCACCTGGATTGCACTTTTGAAAGGTTCTGAAAATGTCTTAAATGTGTTTCTGCTGTGGCTGTCACCTTGCAATGTGCTGGGTAGAATTTTAAGAAACTTTTGGGTGGTATATTAATATCAGACAGCAAATTATAATCATAGTCCAGTTGCTTTTCGGAAAACTTAACAGAACATAATGTATATGAAACATACTTGATTCCTACTCTGCCACTGGAGAATTTTGTATCTGTATGTCCCAATTTCTCATTCTTATCTTATCCAAAGTGTCATTACTTTTGTCATTAGATCATCCACTGTAATTTATATCTTCCCAAACCCCAGTTCCAGTTCACTTCTTAAAAGCATACTACCTCTTCTTGCAGCATGTATTCTGCACACATCTTTTATCTGATTTTACTGTAATCACTCATTTCCTAATGTTCCTTCAGCTCATATATTTTTTGCTCTGCTTGGCATGCTCCTTGGACCATCTCCAAAATAGTCCCTGATCTTATTGTTCGGTAGGCCATATGAGAAAAAGCATATGATCTTATCCCACAGCTTATCACCACCATTCTATTCCACACAAATTTTCTTAGTCATGCTAGAATTTTTATTTCACTTACTCTACAAATCTAATGGAAATTCTGTAGGGCTTATGAATGAATCCTTTCACAGCTCACTTTCATGTCCAAGCAAATCTACAAGTATCGCTTTCCTTGCTCTCAGGGATCAGTAATAGTTTTCTGTTAAAAACATAGTGACAAATCTTATTCTCTGCAGTTGCTGAACACTAAGAAAACAACCTTATTTTTGTGTCTCCAAATCAGCCAGGAGATCATCTTGCCCATTGGTAACTTCACTCCTCAGTCCACACTGGACAGTGAAGGTTAGATGTGTCCTTATACTCTTTGCTTTTATTCTGTGGGGGTACGGGCAGGCTCATTTGAAATCCGTAAAAAAAAAAAAAAAAAAAGCTATTTTTTGGGGCCCAGGCAGTTCCTTCATCCCATGTTCTTGTGTTGCTTCATTTTGAAATGATACTCTGATTTCTTCCTTGCAACCCCTCTGAACTTTGCTGGTGGCAGGATTTTCTCTAATGCTCCGTGGGGCTCTTAACTCCATTACAACACTCTGCCATTTTATCCTTTGCCTCAGTCTGAGGGCAGAATTTCATATGAAGAACATAATGTCTTAATACAGTAATTTTGATGCATATAAGCTTCTCTCTCAACAGTGTTGTAATTATATTACATTCTCATGAAATAAACTACAATTACACTCAATTTCCTGATTTAGCTGCTACCCAGACCAATTGCATTACATTTCTCGTTAAATATTGTATACATTTGCATTTCTGATACGTTGTTTTTCAAGCTTCTTGAATGTGATCTGAAACTAAATTGAATTCTATTCTGTACTCATAAGGAAAATGTCTTCCATTTCCTTCCTTTGTCCATGCCATAATTTCTGTGAACATTTAGAACTTCTTTAAAACACTTTAAGATCCAATAAAATGTTTTTAAAATAATCCTCAGGTGGCAGTTTCTCTCCTGCTCTCTTTAGATAATATCCTCATGGGAGGTAGGAGTGATTTCAACCTCAGTCAGAAATAAAAATCTGGTAATTTTGAAATAATATGTATTTTTTAATTTACTGAACGGAAATTTGAAGAGGATTTGAAGCGGATATCCATATGCTCCCCAGCTTTTGTCAGGAATGTACCGGTTCAAGGTGTGGGTTATAGTGGAATGGGGATTCATATTTGAAACAGGAATCAGTTAAGAGAGGACGCAAACAGGGCATACGGGTGGTGACTGAGACTGAAAAACTCTTGTCAAGAATGGGGAGGGAAAAGGGCATTGATGAATTCTGAAAATCAGCAGATCTTCAATTTCAGTGCAGAGGTGAATAGAGCTTTGTGATGGAGGAGGACATCTGCAGTAGATCAATTCTTTTATAGAGCTGGTGTTGGATAACTACAATTATTTTTCCATCCTAAGGGCCCTGAGTCGAAAGGCTAAAATTTGTTGAAGCAAGACTTTACCAGTGGTGGAGACAGAAGAATAACTAATTCCTGAGGTACTATTTCGTAATTTAACTGAAACAAAGTTGCACTGAACCTGGTTACTTTCTTTATAATTGAACTGAAATACCAGATTTGCAGCCTTAAGCAGAAGTATCCTTACTACAAATGTTTCAGCATAGATGAAAAGGGCAAACCAAAACTGAAGTAATAAAACCTGAGATTCCTATCCTTGGAAAACATGTTTGCATCTGAGATCGTAGATTCATAGAATAGTTTGGGTTGGAAGGGATCATCTGGTTCCAAACCCCGTGGCACAGGCAGGGACACCTTCCAACTAGATCAGGTTGCTCAAAGTCCCATCCAACCTGGCCTTGAACACTGCCAGGGATGGGGCATCCACAGCTTCTCTGGGCAACCTGTTTCATTGTCTCACCGCCTTTACAGTAAAGAACTTCTTCCTCGTATCTAATCTAAATCTAACCTCTTTCGGTTTAACGCCATTCCCCCTTGTCCTATCACTACATGTCCTTGTAAAGTTCCTCTCTATCATTCTTGTAGGACCCCTTTAGGTACTGAAAGGCTGATATAAGGTCTCCTCTGAGCCATTCCTTCTCCAGGCTGAACAACCTCCAACTGTCTCAGCCTTTCCTTACAGGAGAGGTGCTCCAGCCCTCTGATCATCTTCATTGCCCTCCTCCAGACTCAGTCCAAGTGGTCCATATTTTTCTTGGTTTTGGGACCCCAGAGCTGAACACAGGTAAGAGTAGTAAGGGTAGATCCTTGTATCAAGAATTTTTTCAGTGCCAGGAATGCTTCAAATATGCCAAAGAAATGAGTAGAAGGAAAACTGAGGTGTGTAAGAGGCCTTTACAGACTAGACAAACAGTGCAAAGTAGGAAAAGAGAGATCATAATTTTACAGTAGGAAAATGCATTGTCAGTCAACACCTGGATTGTTCTGTGTGATGTATTTTGGCACCAAAGACCAAAATACAGTCCTCTGTTTCTTTTTCCCCACACTCATATTGAATTTGCAGAGCATCCTTATTAATAAACAAGTATATAATGTGCTTATCTACTTTGATACAAAATGTACTCATTCATTCTGAATACCTCTTCATAGCAATCATAAATGATAAACAGGAAGTGAATAGGGGGAAAAGAAATGGGAAAATCATGAGTAAAAGTGCTACAGCATTCCTGAATGGGCTTGTGGATTAACTGTTTAGCAGAATCTTCACTACCAACCTAATCTCTTATAACTATCTGAACTGATTCTCCAAACCTTTCAAAATGTTCCAAATTCCAGTGTACTTTATCTAAAGCTCAGTAACAGCAACCTGTGTACATACTCACAATCTGCTGGTGATGATGCCGACAATGCTGTTATCTTTCTTGTATTTTCTCTGTTTTGAACAGACTGTTCATTCATGTGTTATTTTTTCCCAAGTGCAGCATGTTGATACATTAAGAAACAGGCTGCACCAACAAATCTGGCAGATCAATGTATTTCTGTTTTCTGAAGTAAAGCTTTCCAAAATTCTTTTCAAAGCTTCAGGCTTTCTGTCCTTTTTACTCTTTATCCTCACTGTAGACCCAATACTGATCCCACTAAATTTAAAGGCATCTTGCAATTGTGATTCTAAACCTCTTTGAACTTTTTCCTCTCCTCTCAGGTACAAGTAGACAAATGTGTTGTTTACCTTCTCATTTTGACAATCATAGCATTGTATAGTGAGAGAGAGAATTAATGTTGTATGCAGTATGATTCTAGTACTTTGCTCACTCATACTATTTATGTTAGTCATATAGATACTCATTTTCCTCCCTTAACAGTTTTCCATTCACTTAGTCTTCATGTTCCCTTCATGCTTTTTCAGACATCATCAGAAAGTCTGGATGTAAATTCACAATTGTGAGTATCCCCATTTATTTTTTAAAATCCCTTCCCTACAGCATTTGCCAGAAAGCCTTAAAAGACAAATAGTGGTGGAAAAAAGAACAAAAAAAAAAACAACAACAAGTTATGCTTATTTTTGATATGTACTGAAGTCCATAAATAAGAGTCTTTTAAGTCATGTATTACTGCTTACGTAACAATTAGAAAATAGTTCTTGATGTAAAGAAAGCCACTATGCTGGATTTCTATAGTGCATTATGAAAAATACACTGTAATTGCACACTGGTCAATGGCACAAATATTTCCCACAAATAGTCAAGAGTAAAATGGTCAAGACTCAGATCACAAATCCAAACAGAACAGAACTGTACTCCAATTCATGTGAACACACTAGTAAGATTCAAAGCTGATCAGCCAATGATTAGAATTTTGACTTGGAGAATATTTAATACAATTAACAGTTATTTGCAGTGTTGTTTATAAGCACTGAATTAGTATCTCTATAATACATGTGGCCTATATTTGATGCTTTAGTCTTTTGAGGGGAAGTCAGTAAGTGCCAACCCACATATTATTTTTTACGTGTAGAGTTCTGAATTCAAATTTCCTGATGAGAATATGACTGAACCTAAAATACTTCTCTACAATAGACAAAACATTCCTCTATTTGCATGAAAAAAGTTTCCAAAAAAATAACCGTCTACATCTTTTCCTGAAAAAGCTCAGGCACTTAGGTAACTCAGTCTCCAAATGAGCCTTTCAATTTTGCTGCAGAAGATAATCCTCTATTTCAAATTTTTTTTAGGACAATGAGGCTTATGAAATGTAAATTGCTTTATCAAGTGCTTGAAAATTAATCCTAGATTAAAAATACGTTTTAAAATGTTATTAGGGATGTCATGTTACTAATAACAAACCAAGCTTTTCCGTGCATTTTGGGACAGGAGACAAATTCAATTACCTTTTTGCTAATTGTCTATTTTATGTTCTTATTGTAATGCATATTATTTTAAATGCTTAAAGTTCATGCTAGTGGGAGACAGCTGTATGGCTAAGATTTGGTGTATTGAGTGGAAAATGCAACTCATTATCAAGACAGCAGCCTATGAAGACCTGTGCACATGCTGCTTCAGGAAAGTCAGCTGAAACTTTATAAATGCAGGTAGATGCAGCAATATTAAACTCCAGTTCCTTTCATAGCAGAATTATCAATCTCCTTCTAATTAAGTAAATCAGCCATGATGAAGTAACCATGTGTACAGCATTTTCCATGTGAAACAAACCCAAGGGGATGAATCCCAAGCCAAGAATTTTTCCCCTTTAGGAAGAATCAGATGCATGTGTCATGGCTGAAATGCTGCCAAAGGCAAGCATTCAATGGCAAATTCAGTCCAAGGTCCTTGTCCTCCTTCTCAAGGACTGTAATGGGCACTGGCATTAATATTTCAAGGACTCCCTCTAATTTCACATCCCTCCAAGTAAAAGCAGTAATCACCTAAGGAGGTATTATTACCAAATAGTCCCTAAGCTTCCTGCTACAGGAAATTAAATGGAATCATTGCTAGCCTCCTTCTCACTAAAAAGCAACACATGCCTCTTTGCCTGGGTTTTTGTTTGAAGATAGGAATCTTCAGGTTAGTAGATTTCCCATTTTTAAGCTCTTGTCCCTAGGTACTGTTTTCAAATCCAGCTCCACTAGGCTTGGAAAAGAAGATACAGTGGTGTTGCAAACTCAGATATTTTTTACCATTACTCCTTTTATGTTTAGTGTTTAATTTTTTTCCACCTGTAGTTCCTGCAATCAAATGGCTGCAAAAGAATCTTTGCTTTCACTGTAGAAAAAGAGTTACTTGATATCTCGAGTTTGTGTCAGGGCAGGAGAGGGTCCCAGAAGCTTTGAAACTGTGAAATTCGAAGGTTTAAAATCTATTTTAAGGTCTCTCTTGATGATTTTGGCTTAGAACCATATTTATTATTTTTTCTTTTTTAAATGTTGGAAGTTGGCATCACTGGCATGCTTATTGAGCATAATCCTGGTCATTCTTAGGTATGTTCTGGTAATAAAAAGCAACCTGGAAAACAGCTTCCTGGGCATTTGGGGGATTCCTGATGAGTAAGGAGAATGCTTGACTAATGTTAACTTGTGTTATTAGGAGCAGAGGAGTCCAAGCTGTATACACAAAAGCTAACTCGATCATCTGAAAACCAGTTGTCCTAAACTTCCTCTGCCTGGAGTCTTCTGCACTGGTTCATTCTTTAGCAGCTTCAGTAATGTTACCTGACCTCAACAGCTTCATGGCGGCAGCGAGTCTTACAGGCAGCTAAGGCTTAACAGCCTTCCTAGGCTAGAGTTAGCTGTAACACTTCTCTGCTGGCTGCTTCCCATCCTCAAAAGTGATACACTTCAAATGTGTTTGTCTTTAACGACCTGAAAACCTAACTTACATGTATGTTTTCAGCTAAAAAACATGCTGAAATGCTTGGTGGTTCAGAGCCTACATGACTATACCACTGCAAGTAATCAGCATACAGTTAGCAGTACAAATATTTATAATAATTATGTGGTGGATAGACAGACATATTCCAGGTTTATAGACCCTTAAGTAAACCTTGCTGTGCAAATGCAATACGCACGTATTACAATTATGCACTGACTACAGCATGAATCAGTGCTGGCAGCTGAGTCAGGTATAGCACTTGTTTATGGCCATGTCCGAGATCTTCCTGCAAAGCAGTTTTACAACCCGTTATCAGAGTGTGACTCTTTATTCCCCTCTAGTGGCTGGTCTGCATATTAGAGTTACTAGTCACGGGCTGGAAGAACTAGACCAGACTCGGAACAGTAGTACATGCCAAAAGGTCTTGGGTCAGTCTTTGCTGCCATCCATGCCACCGGAATGCCAACAGTGAATAGACAAATGCTCTGTGGTCTGGCAGTGCTACAGAGGGAGGAGAAATGAACAGTTTTTGAAGGCCTGCATTATTATGCTCTTAGCCACTACCCAATAATTCAATTAGTATTTGTATCTCTCAGAAAAGAAAAATAATGTACCTCTCAGAAAAGAAAAATAACCTAACTGTCAGTTGGTGTTGTAAGCCTTTAATTATTTGAGTACCTTGGTGTTATTGCAGCTGCATATGAATCTTGCCCATCCATCTTCAGGAGGGTACTAAAAGCTCTGCTTACCAGGCTGCATCATAGTCTTAGCTGGCTTCCTAATAATGCCTGTCTGAAGTTTTCTGTATTGCACTTAAACTATGAAATCTCAAAGCAGATTTGTCCTTTAAATTTATTTAATATATACAGTCAGATCCTGCTCTATTATTATTGGGCTCATAAGTACTGCTACTTTTCCTTTTACTTACGCAGTGTATGTGTATCCAAACAGAAAGAAAACAACTATTAATGTGCTAAAAATGGATATAAGCTGCAATAAAGTCTTGAAAGAGTAGTGGTTTCTATTAATGGTTGGATTGGTAATATGGCATTATAGAATTTTTTCAAGTTTGGATGGATTTTTTCTGAATAGGATGAGAAGAGCATTCCTGAATAAACTATTGGAAGAAGGAAAGCAAACATGATGAACGAAAACAAATTACACAATACATCCAAGAATAAGAGTCCAGGAGGTAGTCACTCATCCTCCTTAAGCACAGTGTGGGTTTATGAATCTTGGATTTTCCAATGATTTGTTCTTGTCCCTATTGAGAGCCTGAGGATAATGCAAGCTTTTAAGCTTCCAAGGGCTCACACCCGGCAAGGAATAGCGAATGTTTTACCACAGAGGCTGAGTGTTTGTGGCTCAGATCACAATGCATAAAGGAAAAGATATCCACAATGTGGGCTGAATTCTCTAGAATGATGATGCAAAGGAAACCTTGCTGTTTTCAAGTCTGAGTCTAGCCCAGATTTTGGAGTTGTACTGCTCTTACCTCAGTGCAAACAGAAAACCATAGAAAGGGTACTCAAGGCTGTCTAAACTCAAGCTGATGCTTGCGGAGATATTATACTTTAGTGAGGAGGTTTAAAAAACCCCACCAAACAAAATTAAGTATACCAAATCATTAGCATGAGCCCTTTGGTGATATTATTGCCAGTTCTGTCTGGTAACTTCATATGGCCTAAAATGTAAATTGGGTATTTCAGCACAGTGTATTAACACGCTTCAATTTCTTTTGGGAAGACACTATCTGAGCAGATCCATTTTTAGGGGAATGCTAAATGGCAGCTTTCTAGGTCAGGAACTGCTAGACTTCCATTATTTTAAACAGTTTTAAGCACTGCAATATTCATCGAGTGTGTGTGTATGTATGTACATGTGTGTGTGCTGTTTTAGAAAATTTTACAACAGGGATTTAAAATGTTCCAGGGCTATGCTTTAGCAGTAAAAAATAATGCCTCATGTATAAAGTGCAGGAACTCAGGGGTTTTATTTTCTTAGAGGTAACTTCAGTTGCATTTTTTTAAGTACAAGCATACTTTTAAGAACTGCATTTAGCTGTTGACTAATGGCTCTTTTAGTTCATCATGAACTAGATAATGACTTTGCATAGAATATCAAACTCAATAGAAACAACCACAGTAATGGAAGAATTCTTTGCTTTAAAGTTATATTAAAGGAAACTGACAAAATTTAAAGCTCTATAAAGAAAACATCACCGGGTTTTGATGAATACTACCTCTTTTAATGTGTCTGCTAGGTGTTCTTTTTTCCCTAATTTTTTCCTAATTGTTTTGTGGAAGGTTCATTAAGGAATTTCTGATTATTTTTGACAGCTGAAACATAAAGCACATAGTGGGAACTAGAAAGCCATGTAAAGGTCTGTAATAAATTCATATTTTGCCACTACAGATTTCTCTTACATCTTAATGTCTCTTTTGCACTCCAGATGCCATCTCAGAAAATAAACTTCCTACAGAGCATATGGATCAAATTTTAGCCAGCAGGGAGAAAAACTGTTGACTTGGCACTGTGTATTTGTGACCCACAGAGTACCTTCACAGACAGCCAAGTCATCAGTTTCATTTTCTGCTAGGCAGTGGTAGCTCTGACTTCCGAAGAACACCTTCTTTGCATGTGAAGTCTGGATAACTTAACTCTCGGAATGATGAATGGGTACTGCAAGTGCCCATAACTTTGAAAATTCAGAGCTCAGCACTAGAACTGCAGCAATCTTATTCCTGAAAAATGGATGATGGGACTGAAATTATGTAGAACACCACAGAATCACTTAATGGGCCCCTACTCTAGTGAAGTCCTTGAACTAAGACAGTCAAACCAGAAGCAGCATACCAAAACATACACAATTCTCTAGGTGAGAAGAGCGAAGGATGGGGAAACCACCAACACACAATGGTAAGAAGCATGGAGCTCAGATATCACAGGTGTGGACACAGAGTAAAAACAGAGTAGAGTTTGGTCACAACCATCTTAAAATTAGCTCTGTTCTTTCGTCCATCTTCCTGTTGTTTTAGAATCCTGAAGTTTTTTACCTTACGTGCTTCATACAATTCAAAATTGGGACACCTGTCATTTTTGATGCCTCTGTGCAAATTCTTGCAGTCATATCTGATCTTGAGGTTCTGTCCTGAGTGTTATGTAGATGTGCATGCTGTATACTGCTCCTTAAAGAAAAATATCTACCAAATGAAATGAGGATCATAGCAAAGCACAATACAGAGAATATATTTTATTACTTGGGTTGTAAAGTAATTTAGTGTTCAGTTGCTCATACAAAAAAGATTGCTAGGAGTAATATAAATTTATGCATGGCCAAATCAGTAGTTTTAATCCAAGAGATTTTTTTTTTTTTTTTCAATCTGTTATCCTTTGGTATAGAAATGAAAGTTAATTTTAAAAGACCTGTATTAATACCAATTTTAAAAACCAACTTAAGGTATCTTAATTAAATTTGATTTTTTTTCCCCTGAATAACTGAGAGCACAGAAAGGCCATACCCAGCTCTCTGTCCTAATTTGCAAATCACAGGTATTTATTGATAGCTCATCTTAGTGTGGCTTGTCTTAAATCTAGCACAAGTTTTTTGTGCTGAGAAAAAAATGTG
This sequence comes from Psittacula echo, assembly GCF_963264785.1. Taxonomy (NCBI): domain Eukaryota; kingdom Metazoa; phylum Chordata; class Aves; order Psittaciformes; family Psittacidae; genus Psittacula; species Psittacula echo. Next base: position 125,711,336 of record NC_137737.1, read on the forward strand.
CTAACAAGGAAATTCCTTTTCCTATGCTATCATGTCACTGAGCCTATGCTTTATGCAGGAAACACCTGCACTATCACACTTCAGCACTCGGAGAGCTTTCTGTCAGGGAGCTTCTGGAGACCTTCAACTAGGAAACAGTAACATGAAGCTCTGGGTAAGGAACTGTGTTCATGTCTCCCTAAAGTGCCTAATCCGTATTAAAGGAAAACCTGCCAGTTAAGTGTTATGGGAGCTGTGGGATTAAAAGATGTGTCGGTTTAGAAAGCTAATTCTGCATTTGGCCTTGGAAGATTTCCCAGCCACAGTAGTATTGCTAGCGTGTCTTCGAAGCCAACTGGAAAGTCTAGGTTGTTATGTCTGGGTGAGAATTAAGAGAGGGAAAAGAAGGCCTGGGAAACAGGAAGCAAAAATGACAACAGATACCAGAAAGAGATGCTCAAAAGCCATCTGGAAGTAGGGCTGGGGCAAGCAGCTCTAACTGACCCTTCTATAGTGCGGGGCAAGACAAGTCCTTTCCAACCTCAATCACTCTGTGATTGGAGGTGGGATGGGAGGGGGAGAGAAAAAAAGAAAGAAAGAAAAACAAACCACAAGCAACCCCCAAAATTCTGAGATTTTAACTGTGAGATCTTGGGATCTAGCTAACTGCACAAACACTGGTCAAACAGTTTGCAGGTCCTGGAGTGGTCAGGTCTGGAAGTACTGCTGCTTCGAAAAGTCAGGCTGTGTAAGGCTATACAAACGTTATGTTCTCATTTTTGGATCATGGGAGGGAGAGAAGCATCATTTTGCAAAGTGAGACTTCTATCTATTGGAGCAGTCTGGGTTCTGGTGAAGATTTGTGAAATCTTACAGACATCCTCATCTGATGGGAATCATCAGAGCCACTATAGAGAACCTGCATTACCAGCAATTACCCTTATGATTGTATGATCCTCCTTAGGCTGATTAAACTAGCTTAGCACCATACCAGTTAAGTGGCACCAGGCAAAGCAGCTGTACTTTGCTGGAGACGATATGCTGAAACTCTGAGCTGATATGAATTTTAGAAGACTACCTAAAAATCCAAATTTAAAAAGGCCATTTTTAGTGGCTACTATGGAAAATAAACACTGCCTCACTAAGATTATTGGTTATTATTACTACTGCTTATGTTACAGGGTGTAGTGCAAGCTCCCTTTTATAATACACCTGACATCCTTCTAGGTAGAGGTGTGAGTTTTAGGTCAGTAAAGAGGACTCTGAAGTCAAACAACAGTCGGCGGCTGTGGGAGCATAACTCATGATCTTTTGACTCCTGACAAAATTAACAGTTTCCAAATCAGGAAAGGCTTGTACTCCTGCATTTGCAGCATACTGCTTGATTGGGAGCGGGCAGGCTGATTCAGTGAACATGCTGAATGTTCCCAATATTCTTCAAAGATGTTTTGTGCTTTTAAAAAATTCCCATGAAAAATAAAATATGTCTTTTTCTTTGTGGCTTTTTTTGTGGGAATTTTTTTTGTGTGTGTTTTTTCTTTTTTTTTTCCTTTTTTTTTTTTTTTTTTTTTTAAACAGGTGAATACCGGTACAGGAGAATCAGTTACTGCAGAAGAACAGAAGTGTCAAACCCCAAGAAGCATGTTTTTGTTTGTTCTTCTCTAAAGAGAGAGAGATAAAAGCTGGTTATGACCCTGCCTTCAGAAAAGGTAGGCACCTAATTACTTAAGTGCAGAAAGAATAAATACTGCTTCTTTGATGTAGCTATTAACTCACTGCTCCCGGAAGCCAGATGGAAATTTCTCATTTACTCCACCGGGTTTTTGGACAACAGCCCTTGGCTACTTGAGGGAACTCAACACAACCTGAGACCACAGTGCAGCTACGCATACCTCCTGGAGTTGTTGTATCAAGATGCTCAGTGTCGCTAATTGGGAATTTTATTTAATAAGAAACAGAACGTTTCAAGATTTAAAAAGCATTTATGCAAACAGGGAAGGAAGGCGCTGACTGCAGTCCTTGCACGCCCATTCCCCGCTCGTTGAGCGACTCCTTTCACTCCTTCCTGACCCTCCGCCTGCTGAAGTTTTCAAGTCCTCCCTACCCCGTGCGGCCCGCGGCGCCCACCCGGGGGCTCTCTGCGCCGAGAAGCGGAGCCAGGTGGGGGCCCTGGAAAACGGCAGCGCGTAGGCAGCGCCCGCGGAGAGCGAGTACTTGGCCACACCAGGGGAGCAGCCCGTCTGCGGAACGAAGGAGGCAGAGCAGCCCCCGCCTCCCGCCCGCTCTCCTCCCCCTTCCCTCGCTCCCGCCTTTTGTGCGCCGAAGCCCGGGCGCCAGCGGCCGCGGCGCTGACAGAAGCCCCCAGCCACTGGGTTGGGTAGCGGCGCTGTGGTGAGGGCGGCAGCTCGAGCCGCGGCTGTTCCTGTAACCAAGGAGCTGCCTGGCGCACACGGACAGGCACAGGGCGCGGAGTGGCTCGCGCTCGGCGCTGCCTTTGCAGCTTTTCTCCTCCCTGCACCATGCTCCGCTCCAGACAGCGCCCGCCTGCTGCTCCCTGAGAAGGAGATATCCCGCCGCCGCCCCGCGCCCAGTTAAGCGGCCGACTGACACCCGGCTACCCGTTCCCGCCCCCCGGTTACCTGAGTTAGCTCCGTGCCGGATACTTCGGGCTGCCGCCCCTCTGCAGCGCCTCCCCCAGCTCCCGCTGTGGCAGCCTTTGGGCTGCGGAGAGTGAACTGCGAGCAGCCGGAGGGACTGCAGGCGCCGCCGGGGAAGAGGAGCTCCAGCCCCCACCTCCGGAGCTCTTCATGGCGTCTCATCAGCAGACCAGGATCCAAGCCTACCTGGAGAAGAATAAGATCGGTCCCCTCTTCGAGGTAAGCTGCACACTTGCCGGCTGGCTCCTCCGCGGCGGGCAGCGGTGGGGGTGCCCCCGCGATGGCCGCGGCTCCCCGTGCAGCACAGGTGAGCGCAGGGGCTAGGAGTTCGAGGCGCCGCTTCGGCGCCTGCCCGGCCGGGGAGGGGAGGACAGAGCACCTTCTGTCCTGCCCCCCCACGCGTGTGCCCTCGTGTCCCTTCTCCATGCCCCTCTGGGTGTCGGAGCTCCGCGCAGACTTCCCGGCCATCCCGCGGCGAGCGGGACCCATTGCCCCGCCACGGACGCGCCGCCCTGCGGTTCACGCGCACCCGCTCTGGTCGTGAAGCAGGTGCCCCTTCGCCCTCCCACCAGCGGCCCCAGGCTCCGGAGGTGCCCTCTCACTTCGCCTCGGCGGCCGCGGAGCCCCGCGGTGTGGGACAGCGGCCCGGTCCCAGCTGACCGTCCGGGCACTGCTTGGGAAGGTGGCGCTCCCAAGGCTTCGCTGTCTCCAGGGCGGCAGCGCTGAGCAGCGACCCGCGAGCGGGAGCCGAGGCGCTGTCCCTCCGAGACCGGCTGAGCGAGGAGGGAGAGGTGGATGCCTCTCCATCAGGAAAGCCGGCGGGAAAGCTGTTCCGCGAACAGCCCGGGCCGATGGTGTTTTCTGAGATTTTCATCTGCAGTCAGACACTTGGGAGCCGTATTTTTGCGATACAGTTTTCGTGGTCTCACAGAGGTGCACTTGCTCGATTTGTAGATGCACAGATGTGCATATTTTACTATTTCTGTGCATAAGCTATGAATACTAAAGCAATCATGATTATTACCGTTTTATCATCCTGTTTCTTATACAGTTTTTACATCTAAATGCACATATATTATACTCTGGCATTATTATCCCAAGACACAAGTCTGCCTTTTTCAGTATTTAGCTTGTTCTCAATCAAGCTTACTATGTACAAAATCTCTTTTATTCAGGTGTGATGGATTCTATGTCTTCAGTGAATGTTTTGGGTAGCCAACCCTCATAGGAAAGGTTCAAATTTTCTTAGCTGCTCGCCAAGGGTCAGTTTTTGTATTTTGCGTGGGCTGAGGCTGTTGTGACAGGTTATGTTGGCTCAGTGTCAGAAGCGTTAGATATTTTCATTTTACAATGAATAAAAGCCCATTTGGTGGAACGGTAACAGGGTACTAGGGAACAGCAGGTGATTTTTCTGGTTCTAGAATTCACAGAAACTGAAACATTTGTGCAGTTCAATTTCTGAATAAAAGGCTGTTCAATCAACACAGTTGCTAGGGCTCTACACATAACTGACTCCCTTGTATTTCAATGGGAATTAAGTGCCTTGGGGTTGCTGAGGAGTTAGGCTCCTGACAGCTGTCATTTTCTTCTAAATTTTCTTAACCCGTTGTTTCACACATTAAAATTCAAACAAGCTACTTGACATCACTGTTCTGAGTCACTGTCTTTTAACTAAGTTTCTCAGTAGTGTAAGAGCTCTATGTTTAAATAGTAGGATGCTTTAGTTATTAATAGTGGAGGAAAGAAAAGTTATGTTTGTTACAAGGTTTCATGTATCACTATATATTTCACTTATCACTGTAATGTAGGAATTTAATTGATAGAAAGAATTTATGGAAGACTCTTCATATAACTGCAGGCTGTCCACAGGTTGTTAGTGCACTCCTGTGTACCAGGAAGAAAATTTTTTGATCAAATGAACTTAGACCTGAATACTAGAGGGTGGATTTGGGAGATAAGGCCATAGCATTCATGTAGCTGTTTAAAGTTATTCTAATCGTTAACACTGGAAAGAAGAGGCTCATAAATCTTATCACCTCCAATTCCTGATTAGTCATTTAAAATATATATTTCATTTTGGTGTTTTTTTTTGTTCTCAATGCTTTTTTGAAAATGTACAACCTGTGCCTGATCTTGTAGCCCTCATTAATGGCAAGACACGTGTTTGAAGTTGACAGAAATTGATTGAAAACTATGCATAGGGTGAAGCTTATGCTCTATACTAGTATTCCTATTATATATGCATTGTGGTGTATCAAGAATACCATTTGTTGTTCAGAGTCAGAATGTATTGTATTTGCCTGGCAAGGTTCTTGTAGGGGGGCTACAGCCGTGGCTTCTGTGAGAAGCTGCTAGAAGCTTCCCCAGTGTCCAGTGGAGCCAATGCCAGCTGGCTCCAAGACGGACCTGCTGCTGGCCAAGGCTGAGCCCATGAGAGACAGTGATGGTAATGCCTCTGGATTAACATAGTTAGGAAGGGTGGAAAAGTTACTCTGTAACAGCAATTGCAGCTGGAGAGAGGAGTTGAGAATATGTGAGAAACAGCTCTGCAGGCGCCATGGCCAGTGAAGGAGGGGAGGAGGTGCTCCAGGCACTAGAGCAGAGGTTCTCTTGCAGCCTGTGGTGCAGCCCATGGTGAGGCAGGCTGTGTTCCTGCAGCTCATGGAGGTCCTTGGTGGAGCAGATTCCACCTGCAGCCTGGGAAGGACCCCATGCTGAAGCAGGCTGTTGCCTCATGGAGGCTGTGACCCTGTGGGAAGCCCTTGCTGGAGCAGGCTTCTGTCAGAACCTGTGGCCCCCTGGAGAGAAGAGCCCTCGCAGAGCAGGTTTGCTTCAGGACTTGTGACCCTGGAGGGGACCCAGGCTAGTGCAGTCTGTTCCTGAGGGGCTGCGCCTTGTGGAAGGGGCCAACACTGGAGCAGTTTGTGAAGAACCTCAGCCCATGGAAAGGACACATTTTGAATTTCATCGGGGACTGTCTTCTGTGGCATTGATCCTATGCTGGAGCAGGGGAAGAGTGTGAGGAATCTTTCCCTGAGGAGGAAAGAGTAGCAGAAACAATGTATGATGAACTGACCACAGTCCCCATTCCCCATCCCTTCATGTCAGGAGGGAAGGAGGTAGAGAAACAGGGAGTAAAATTAAGCTGGGGAAGAAGTGGAGAGGTGGGGGGAAGGTGTTTTTAGGATTTGATTTTATTTCTCATTATCTTACTCAGATTTGACTGGTAATAAATTAAGTTCCCCAAGTCAAATCTGTTTTGCTTGTGACAGTAACTGATGAGTGATGTCTTCCCATCCTTATCCTGATCCATGTTTTGTTAGGTTTTTCTGTCACCTGTCCAGCTGGTGAGGGGAGTGATAGACCGGCTTTGGTGGGTACCTGCTGTCCAGCCACGGTCAACCCACCACAGGTATATTCACTAATGCGTCAGATTTTTGTGTCTCTAAAAGTTCTGAAACATTGAGAAGAGACTTGCGCTTTGTTTTTCATTCAGGAACAGCTAGCATTTTCTTCCACCATTTCTGGTTTTGATGCTAATTAATCACCACTCATCATGTAGTGAGTACTAATTTTCCAGTACCTTGTCAGAACAGAGTGGACTTGTATTCAGTTTTCTGCAGTGTTATTTGCTGAGCAGGTTGTGACTATAATTGCTCGATATATGCTTCAAGCCAACATTTTAGGGGATGCATAGAATAATACAGGGTAATTGAGGGCAGTCACAGGAAAGAAGAAAGTGGAGAGAGGACATGCAGGCTTTATGAGGCGAAGGCAGGGATGGTGATGCATAAACAGATCATATTGCATACTTGCATAGTGAATGATCAAGTAATCAGGAGGATTTTACTCCATAGGTCTTAGACAATTATGCAGGCACAGTTAGCTGGATTGTTTCCTGGTGATGTACAATTCCCTTGCATTACAGGCAAGAGCAGTAGATACTCTTAGTTGCTATTGATCATTATGTTCAAGTTGCTAGCGGTTTTCTTGGCAGTGTCTCTTTTTCTCTGTTCTGTCCTGTATTTGTGGCCTTCTGTTGTTCTGTTACTGTGGTTAGGGCCTTTTGTATTTCATTAACCAGAGTATCCACTTAAGAACTTTCTGTTCTTTTGGATTTCATCTTTTGGACTTCATCTCTTTTTTTGTATTTTTTTACCTTCAGTGTATGCTGCATATGAGGATGAGTTCAGTTTTATTTCTTTGCTGAAGTTTTTCATAGTTTGACACTTGAACACTTCTCTTTTACACAAATTAGAAAGATAATCCCTTCATGCACGATGCAGGAAGACTGTAGGCCCTCCGTTGGTTAAAAAGGTGTTTCCATCTAGATAAGAAAGGTAGGACTAACCTTCTGGAGAAAGAATTAATGAATTTAGGCTGACTCAGCAGACATCAGTCTTCTACTCACTAGTGGTACCTGTTAACAGATAGTAGGAAGTCCTATCTACTAAGCTATGAATGGTAACAGACAGACTCACTTGATTCCAAACATTTTTACTAGTTAAATTCTTATTTATGGCTTAGAGGTGGGAAGGAAGGTGGGTGGGAATTACATCTGAGACTGTCAATTTTCAGATTTAAGACAGATTGCAAAACAACTTCGACACTTCAGCCTCATTTCCCCCTGTTGAATGTAGGTCCTCAAATCATGCTTTTTTTCAAAACTGTTACTTCTCTGCCATTTCATCTTACAGGTTTTTGCAGGTAAAATTCCTCTGAACCTATAGGTGAACTTCTAAATGCTCTAGGGCATGCAGTTGTAAGTGCTGGCAGTAAGGTCTTAGGTTAACCCCTTAAATTCTGCCAGGTTTCATGTGGTGGCTTATCCTATGTAGGTTTTGTGTGTTGTAGGTTGTTTTTTTGCTGTTGGTTTGGTTTTTTTTCTTTCACTTTTTTTTTTCTGTAAGAGATTATTGGCATCTGAGAATACTGTGGTTAGACACCTAGTTTAGATTTGAGGAATGCCCTTTAGAAACGCCTCTTCTGGGATTCTGGTAACATGTTGCATAGCACTACCTGATTTTTTTTTAGATTTTCTTTTCTTACATTTAACTTAGAATGTAACAAGAATTCTAAATATGAATTATTTCAGCAATGAAGCTTCACTGTTGGGTTGTTTTTTTTTTTTCATCTTTCTAAAATGTGAACAGAAGGTGTATGCCTAAAATTGGCTGGGACAGAGTATTCAGAATCAGCACCCACTCATTTCTGTCTGAGTGAAGTATTGACCCACTTTGCATGTCAAGCATCTAAGCCAACAAAATTTTTCTGTGTGCTGATAATCTCAATGAATAATCCTGGTGCCTGTGAGTATCCATACATCTAGACTTCTGCATGGCTGTATCCCTTTGGCATCCAGTTGTGTTGTCATTTTGGCAACCTAGCAGTTTCTGTGAATTTGAAAGCTGGATCAGCACTCTTAAGAACAGATTGCAATAAATCTACAAAGAGCTCTGAGATAAATTTAGTGTTTTGGAATTCTCTTATTTATAGAACTGCAGCCAAAAAGCATCCCACAGGTACATGTTGTTATGCAAACCAAAAAAACCCTCCAAAAATCTCTTCTCAAAATAAACATACCAACCCCCTGGTTACCTAAGAATTTTTCTCAAAGTAATGTGGGTTTAGAACTATAATTTTTATTTTTAAACAACAGCAAGGCTGTGTTCATATTACTACACTTACCTGCCTTTTAATAGACAAAATTTCTGAAGTAAAATAATATGAATTTTTTTTTTTTTATCTATTTATGGTGTGTTTCTTCCTAAATGAGATTGCATTATATTATGCCATGGCTTCCATTATTTAATTCATATAAAATAATTATGCTTCTGACTTAAACCTTAACACGTCCTGATGCACCTGTTTGGTGGCTGACAGTAATTACAGTGCACTTGTGACTTAGTTAAAATTCAAGAGTGAATTTTGGAGTTTAAACCACCTTTTGAAGCAATATTTGCCCTCAATTCTTAAAAACACAAATGTAGACATGCTCAGCTTTAGTATCTCATTTGCAAGTTTGATTCCTCACAGTATCAAATTATGTTTTCAGCTGCAGTATCTGCAACGTGAATGATAGGGGTGCTCTCAAAGAATTGCTTTCTTTTGAGCTTGCTCAAATAATCTGTTTTATTTTGGTATTATACTTAATTGGTTAGACTCTATTGCTAGCATGAAAAGGTCTGTTCTGGATGATGTGAATTTGCTCAGAGAAGTATTTAATTTCAGGTAGCTAGATGGAGCTTTTGCAGACCAATTTTTTGGTACTTTGACATCACGAGTATCATTTTAGGTACTAGCTGATTACCCAGTGACATCGTTTCAACTTGGCAGTCTCTCTTTCTGTTTTCCAAAGAATGTGTGGAGACCAGCAGTGATCTAGGAATGCCGCAGTGTTACACAGTGGGGGGCATGGAATCATATATAAGTTCTAATTTTGTTTTGTTGACAACTACAGTAGGACTTTGTGATAACCTTGATGTGCACTGAAGTAAAAGACATACTGAAGGGGAATCAAAGTCAAATGGAAAAAAATGGGGTAGAAATGTCCTTTGTTTTTCAGAGAATTCACTTGCATTCTGATAGTTGATTTGATAAAGTTGTCTTTAAGGGAAATGAAAAAGTCTAATTAAAACTATAGACAGACTCTTTTCTACAAACAGTGCCATGGACAATGGCTTTATCCTTTTTGCTTGGATTTTATGGTGACCAACAAGATGCAAAAGTTGACAAGAGATTTCCTTATGCATGAGGCGTTCACAATTCTCTCCTGTGGAATCTGGGTTTAAGAAAAGAGGTTGCTCCTTAATAAGAAAAATCACATGTTTTGGTCTTGCTACCCGACCAGTTAATGTGCCAACATTTGAAAGAACTTGTGTTTTTGTGATGTCTGCTCCTCTGTGAATTTGTCTCAAATTGTTAAAGGTTTAAAAAAATACTGGTAAGAGACAGAGAAAGAGATCAGAGATAGAGGCATGCATTTGTGTGGTCACAAGCATAGATGATACTCACACAAACCTTGTTTCCACAGTGGCAAAACATAACTTTCAGGAAAGCGAAACATGAACTTTCTTAATTGCTCTTTAAAAAAAAAAAAAATTCCTTCTGGGTACAAGACTCACAAAGAAATAAAAATCAACGTTAAATTCTTTGTCACATGGTAAAATCATTGAAGTATTGTGTCTAAAGTACAGAATGATAAAATGAAAGAATCATAATAACTTCCTTTTGTTACATTAACTTTCAGTGTTTTTTAAACTCTCAAAATGACAATTACTTTACTTTCTGAAAGGAGAGCAGAAAGCATACGTGGCTGCCATAAAAATTAGCTGGGAAAATGAGAGGTAGTTCTCAATTGAGTTGCTCTCACCATCATGTAGCAGCAGATCCTGACTGCTCAATGCTAGAGCTAGCCGATATTTAAAAATAAAATGAATCTAATGTCTTTGCTCTAGGATATGCACTAAGACAATGATGACTTTGAATTCCTGTCTGGCAACCCCTATAGTAATGAATCAGTATGGATCAAATAAGCCATGTTCCTGTTGCTCTCTTTCCTTTGTTTATCTTTTATCACATTATCACTCTTCCAAGTTTTGGATGATATTTAATGGCTGGTGTTAATTAAACCTGAAAGAAGCTCTTCGACTGTTTAGTTTCTTTTGATTAATCCAGTCTTTTGGTACAAAGGACAAATGTAAATGTCAAATATTAAATAGAAAACTTTAATGGCTTTAACTCATTCTTTATTTTTTTCCTAATGGATTCTTTCCTGTTACTGAGTTATACTTTTGCAAGTGGGCTACATTCTGTCATCTCCTGAGTCAGCACAGGCTCAACTTTCTGGTTGTTTTGAAGCTTCTGAGAGGGAAAGGGTGCAGCTGGTACCTTAACCAGCATTTTTTCTGTGCGTGATGCACTGCTTTACTGTTCTGGAGCAAGTGGTTTTCTTAGCTGCTTTATCTTGGAATTGGCTAGAAAGACACCTCTGATTGCTTGCTTTTAAAAGTCTTACTTTGTACATTGAAGCATCAAAAAATTGAGTTAAAAACATAATATTTAAGAGCATGGGTTTTTACAGTTTGCCTCTAATTTTGAAGGTTTAATTAATACTCTTTCCTTTTTCTCGATGTCTTTTCTTCCCACTTGGTACTTTCCTTTTTCTTTCTTGTTTATAGAAATGAAGAGAGGGACACCAATAATTTCTCATTTGAATTTGTCTAGGGATTATTTTTTTGTAATTGTGATTTTTATTTTTTTTTTTGTCTTGTAATTATTTTTTTTTTTGGGGGGGGAAACATATGCTTTTGTGTGAGTGAAGGGTAGTGGAGATACATTGTCATCTTTGGACTTGACAGGTGGCCTCAGGCATTTTTCTGTTCACCAGCTTTTGGAACTACCCAAATGTCGTGGTTTAAGCCCTCTCAGCAAGTCAGCCACACAGTTTCTACTCTCCACTCCCGGAGGGATGGGGAGGAGAATCGAAAGAATGTAACTCCCACGGGTTGAGATAAGAACAGTTCAGTAACTAAGGTATAACACAAATCACTACTGCTACCACCAATAATAATGATAAGAGAAATAACAAGGGAAGAGAATACGATACCACCCGCCAAAATGAGCCCGACCGAGCAGAGAGTGCCCTTCCGGGTAACTCCCAGTTACCTCTTGGGCATGATGTGCTGTGATATGGAATACCTCTTTGGCTAGTTTGGGTCAGGTGCCCTGTCTCTACTTCCTCCCGGCTTCCCCTCCTCCCTGGCAGAGCATGAGACTCATGAAGTCCTTGGTCAGGCTAAACGTTTGAGCAGTAACTAAAACCATCAGTGTTATCAGCACTGTTCCCAGACCGAAAGTCAACACCACAGCACTGCATCAGCTGCTAAGAAAGAGAAAAAAATGACTGCTACTGCTGAACCCAGGACACCAAATGCCTTAGTGTGTGTAATAACTAGATAAACATGAGGTATTATTAGCTGTATTCTGTATTATCCCCCTTGCATGGATGCACACTTTCTTATTCGCCTAGTTGTTAAGTGTGAAAGAGGTATATTCTGCGTTAAGAGAAGATGCTTCTCTGCCTGAAACTTGGAGAAACAGTTAAAACCCGGTTGAAAGCAAAATATTTTTTAAATAGAATTGTTAGGATACTGGCTAAGGCAGTGTGCTGTTTTAGACATTCCTGAATGTGATGAAAAGCAACACTTATTTGATAGGAAGAACGATTTGGAAGTTTAATTCTAGGTTATAGGAAAAGATCACTTGAAATACGCACTTATACCTTTGCCAGGACAACCCAGCATCCATATCTACACTCAGTAAAGAGAGTAATAACCTTTTAAAAAGCTAGCAACAGACATTTTTGGAACTTCACCACTGAACAAGTGCAAAATCCGGAAAAACTAGTAAAACACTTAGATGAGGTGTGTTGTCATACCAGAGAGGGACAAATCATGGCAACATGCTGGTACTTGTCCTATACTTACAGAGCTTTGTTCAACATTCTCCAGCACCTTCAAAGGGGAAAAGATGTCTCTGGATCTGATGGCAAAGCAACAGACAACACAACTACTCCAACTCCAAATACAGCAACTACACCAGCCCCAGCGACGAGTACAGCAGATACTCAAACCCTGACAGCAACAGCCAGCGCAGCTGCTGGTGCTACTCAAGTCCCAAGCACAGCGGCTGCACCAACCTCAACAACAGATACTGCAGCTAAACTAAAGGACCAATTTGTGCCAATGTCGGTTGTCCCTGTACGCAAGGGGAAGAGCAAACGAGGCACAAAAAGCAACCCTTACAGTGAAGAAAGATGAAGAACAAATGCACTTACTACATGGGACAACATCTGATCAAGAGTTATTATTACGTAGATCAGAGGAAGACGAAGAAGAAGAGGGGGCTTCTCAACCCCAGACCTCAACTGAGCTACGGAATACGTGAAAAGATTTTACCCGAAAGATTTTGGTGGCCTAAAATTTTATGTCAGGTTCTGTATGCCATGCTGTTTTAATTTCTCTGTTGGCTATGCAGTTTCACTGAATACGTATTTTTAGTTCCATCCAAAAGCGTTCAGAAAGAGTCATTAGAATGAAGTTATGATGCCCCTCTGGTTTTGCTCTTGGCTTAGGCAGTTTTCTTTTCATAGTCGTGTAAAATTCAAGCATTATTTTTGCATTAAACGTAGGGTTTTCAGTGAAATACCTCAGTTATGAACATAATTTCATATAACTCTGTGAGGAAATATGTTACAATTCTGGGAAATGCCCATACAAAATGAAGAATACATGGGAACTCGCTTACCCATTGTAAGTAGAAAGCTATTTTACATTAGCTACCTCTTATAAAATTTCTGTTCATGTGGAGAATGGAAATTGTTGCCTTCTTTTGTATTTATATGAAGCATTCTTTCTCCCTCCTCATTTTGCCAGCTCCTTGCATTATTCAATGAGTAAAATCACTCTATTCATGCACCAGATTTCTCTATAGCAGCTGGAACAATATGGTTATCAAGCTCTTTTGTTGGCTTCTGGAGGAGCTGTTTATGGGGCAGAAATAAGAGTTTGAGTCTTTCAGTTCTGTTGGAAGGTGTTTTAACTGGATCATTCCCCCTCTCATAGCTGGTTTTACCCCAGACACTCTGGTGATTTAGTGCTACTCCGAACTGCAGGTTGCGTAACTGATCTAATAGACAGTTGCTGCAGGTTCTTTTAATCTTCATTGCTGACTGCCCATTCCAGCTGTCCTTTCTCCAGAACTGTCAATTGCCTCATACTACAGTTACTCAGTTTAGGAAGATGAAATAGAAGAAAAGGAAGTCTACAAAGTGAAAGTGTTCAGTTGGTTTAGCTCAGTGGGTTGCCAGGTGGTCTGATGAGGAGCTTGGTATTGACTCAGGAGAGAAAATGTGGGTGGCCAGAGGGTGAGGAGAAGGAGAGGAGCATGGCTGCCTTTTTCTTCAGTAGCAAGTTGCTATATGGGTGTAAGTAATCTCCAGATTACTCCATGAATTCTGACTAATCAGCCCTAATTGCTGATTGCTCAACCCCAGAAGCTTGTGTGCTTAAGTTAGCTTCTTGTGGATCTTGCCTTTTTAAAGTGCAGCTCTCCATAGGTGGGAGAATGCATGGACCTTCCCAGTCCCTTCTGTGAAGGAGCAGAAGAGGGAATTGAATAATTAGGGAGGATGGTCTAATGAGTTAGGAGGAAATGGACCATATGAATGCACTGAGCGTGAAAGTGAGAATGGATCGGAAATGGAAGGGAATGGCATGACAAAGATTAATACTACATTGCCAACACATTATTTTTCTTTTCTATTTTTTTCCCTATAATCTCAGTCCCTATAATCAAATGGTTACCTGAGATCTATACTTTCTTTTTTTAAAAAAACGTTCTAGTGCTTGTGTTTGCTGAGAGTTTCTCACCCTTCAGTCTTATTCTCAGCATATAAGAGTATGTTCACATAAAAAGAAAGAAAATATAAGAACATATAACTTTTTTAAAAAACATATATATAGAAAATATAACTTGTTATCATCTAAAGAAATGTGCATGTTTTGCAGTGTCTGATTCCTAGTACTTGATCTTGCAATACTGCTTGAGTATAGATTTGCCAGGGAGTTAAAGTTGGCCTTAGCACTACTATTAATACTGGTTGCTGTGCCACAAACTCCATCAAGGTTGCATTACACTCCAAGTTGATAGCCATTGTGTCTCTGCTGACATTTGTGTGGGTAGAGAGGTTAACTGATGATTGTGAAGAGTTCCTCTGGTCAGGTATCTATACCAAAGAAAGAAATTCTGAATGATGAGTTCTGTGTTTCTTTTGGTGTATTAATTCAGGAAAGCTACTCTGTATTGTTGATAGCAGAATATGTACTAGAAGCCTAAAGAAGTGGAAGCTGGCTGTTCTGGAGACTTGGGGTATGGTTCGTAGAACTGAAGGAAGGTTAGTTTCATCTGTAAATCACCTTAGGAGAGAACTTGTGGCAGCAATTATGGATAGGGCAGTTAGAAAATAATCTTGTGAGGCAGATTCTGTGATAGTTTTATAGAGATGGAATTGGGGGCACAGGTGTGAGTAAGGCTACAGTTTTATTCAAAGGAAAAGAAATGAAAGAGGATAAGGTTACTGAATTTCTGTGACTGGGTTTACTGGGATTTCTCAGACTAAAAAGTGTGCGTGTCCATGTGTGCGTGTCCATGCGCATGTACCATGCAATGTGTATAGATGCTCTGAAGCCTTGGGACACACCTGAGAATCCCATGTGCACAGGACAAAGATCCTGCATTGAAGAGGTAGGTGCTGTGTGTTCCTGTTGAGACATATTGTATTAGCTGCACATGTCCAAGCCAGTTGGGCATGACATGCTCAATACACCCATTGTTACTTGGGTATTCATCTTCATAAGCATTCTGAAGAATCTTGTCCTTCCTGCCTAGTCAGGACTAAGTAGAGATGTCCAGGAGAACACAAGCTGAGGACAAAACCAAGGTTTGCAGATGCTGAATTTCCTCTGGGTATGCCATCATGAAACACCATTAATTGTGCTGAGGATGAAATCTGCACAGGACAACCTTGGAAAAATGGCAGGTTGCAACTTACTCACCTAGTATCTTTTTCAACTGCATCCTTTTGCATGGTGTAATGCTCCCAGGAAAGTAGGGATACACGAGAAGAGAAGACTAAATTTCTAGAGCAACAGAGTTAATCTCTATTTCTTATCCTGTGAAGGAGAAATACCAGAAAGAAGATAGGAGGGGAGAAAAAAGAACAAAGGTAAATAACAGACTCAAGAGAATTTATTTTATTCTGTGTTTTCCTATGTTAATAGGAAAAGGATTAGAAAAGTGAAGTTTGCCAAAATGAAGATCCACTTAACATTTATTTAACAACTGAAGAAGTTAAGAATTTAGGAGAGGAAATAACCCATACAGTAGTTAGGGTACTGAAATGGTGGCCAGTTATCTGGCTTCTGTGCCTATTTCTGCTACTGCACTGCCACTGCATTGTCATGTATTATTCTGTGCTTGTGTTTCCCCTTCTTTTGTCTGTCTTGTTTATCTGCACAGAGACTGCAAACCTTTCTGGTTCTTACAGTCTTCACACAGTTTGGAAGTTTTCACAGCAAGGCACTGAGCTCATTATGACCCCTCGGCTTCCTCTTCTTTCTTTGTGCTGCCTCAGTGCCCGTCGGTGCCATTAATCCCATTAATTTGTGTTATACAAAAGATTTTCTCTCCTTCCTCCCTCACTTAGTGTGGTGGTTCAGAGCATTTGACAAGTCTCAAGGCTGCAGAGCAGTGCGTGTGAGCACGTTAGGTTCCTACAAGGAGTCCTGCTGCCCTTGGTGAGGCCCTGACTCACAAGAGGAAGGCCTTCACTTGTAACCAGGTGCCGTGGGTTCAGCAGTAGCAGTCAGTTTTTCTCCTTCTTAGTAGCTGTTGCAGCACTGTGGTTTTGACTTTCGGCCTGGGAACAGAGCTGATAACACCGATGTTTAGACTGACCAAGGACTTTGTGAGTCTCATGCTCTGCCAGGGAGGAGGAGAAGCTGGGAGGAAGCAGGGACAGGACACCTGACCCAAACTAGCCAAAGAGGTATTCCATACTACAGCACGTCATGCCGGGGGATGTAACTGGGAGCTACCCAGAGGGGCACTTCCTCTTTTCTGTCGGGCTCTTTTCCGGCGGGCAGTATCGTATTCTCTTCCCTTGTTATTTCTCTTATCATTATTATTATTGGTGGTAGCAGTAGTGATTTGTGTTATACCTTAGTTACTGGACTGTTCTTATCTCAACCCGTGGGAGTTCCATCGTTTCGAGTCTCCTCCCCGTCCCTCCAGGAGTGGGGGGAAGAAAGGTTGAGGGAGGAAGTAGACTGCATGGTTCTAATTTACGGCCTGGGCTTAAACCACGACAGTTCTTTTTGGCGCCCAGCATGGGGCACGAAGGGTTGAGATAATGACGGACGTGGCCGTGGACTTGTACCTGACCGTCCCGCTGCTCTTCCCTGTCCTGGCCCTTGTCCTTGCCTCCGTCTTCGTGAGGCTGTGGGGAGCCGAGGGGGAGCGGCCCCGGGAGCCGGCGGCGGCCGAAGTGGCCTGGGAGAGCGGCCCTGGGGACCAAGCAGCAGCGGGAGCAGGGCCGGAGGGCGGGAAGGAGGCGGCTGCTGAGCAGTGGGAGGAGGTGGCGGAGGAGCCGAGCCCCGCGGCCAAGCACATTCCTCAGCAGCAGCCCACTGAGCCCTGCGAGCCCGAGCCCCAGGAGGGTGCAGGAGACCCCGCAGCATTTCCCAGCAAGGCAGAGGAGGAAGATCTGGACTCAGAAAAAGGGAAGGTGGTGGTGAGAGAGCCAGCAAGTACAGCAGCATCATTTGAGAGTTCTGAAGGTTTTGAATGGCCTTTGGGTACTCTTGGGACTTGCCTGCTGATTGTGATGGGGATCACCATGTTGGCACACATACACAGTGTATTTTACCCACGGCCATTTTGTCTGATCCCGAGAGTTAAGCAGAGTCAGGTTTGGGCCTTGTCTGGGTTTAGACAACGATATAGGGGGACCAAGAGGTTTTCCCCAAGGCTGAACAGTCATGAGTGTCATGATGTGTGGGACAGTATGGGCAAGTATCTAGTCCACTGGGCCCCTCCAGTGCTTTGGAAGCGTCGGAGATGGAAGGCAACTGTATGGAGTCCCCAACGACAAGTTGCAGAAACTGCTGAAGGGGAGGGTGAATTATTTTGAGCCTGGTGGGCCCGTGACACTTCAGGCTATCAGGGCAGAGATGCAACACAGAGATGGACTCATGATCGAGGGGTGGACTTAGCAATAGACACTATTGCCCAGGTTATTCACAAGTGTGAACACTGCACACAGCCTCTCCTGCCCTGAAAGACTGTTACAAGAGATGGAGCCCAACATCATGGACCGAATGGACTCAGTAGCTTTATAGGAATTGGTCCGTGCACTAAGATAACAGTGCACTGAGATGAAAGTGATGGTATATTGAAAATGTGGGATCTGAGCATGACGTGAATGGTATGGAATAAGGGGTGGATACTGTCCTGGTTCAGCAGTAGCAGTCAGTTTTTCTCCTTCTTAGTAGCTTTTGCAGCACTGTGTTTTTGACTTTCGGCCTGGGAACAGAGCTGATAACACCGATGTTTAGACTGACCAAGGACTTTGTGAGTCTCATGCTCTGCCAGGGAGGAGGAGAAGCCGGGAGGAAGCAGGGACAGGACACCTGACCCAAACTAGCCAAAGAGGTATTCCATACTACAGCACGTCATGCCGGGGGATGCAACTGGGAGCTACCCGGAGGGGCACGTCCTCTTTTCTGTCGGGCTCTTTTCCGGCGGGCAGTATCGTATTCTCTTCCCTTGTTATTTCTCTTATCATTATTATTATTGGTGGTAGCAGTAGTGATTTGTGTTATGCCTTAGTTACTGGACTGTTCTTATCTCAACCCGTGGGAGTTCCATCGTTTCGAGTCTCCTCCCCGTCCCTCCAGGAGTGGGGGGAAGAAAGGTTGAGGGGGGAAGTAGACTGCGTGGTTCTAATTTATGGCCTGGGCTTAAACCACTTCACCAGGCAGATTTAGTCTAACATTAAATTAATAGCAAACAAATCATCAGGAAGCTTTAATTAGGCAATCACTGTCAAGCTTGGGAAGTTACTTTGCTGTGTCAGAAAAAAACAAAAACATACACCAGTGATTTGCAGGCATTGTTTTCTAAATGAAAAGCAGTGGAAAATAAGAATAATAATGCTTTAGCTCTTATTAAAAATAGATCTAAAACCCTCAAACCTATCACATCTTCTAAAATTACCCAGATTTCTAGAAATGAAGTGATTTTTAGTTGCTTAAGTTATTGCAGCCTTGATAGTAGAAGTGCCTGATGAGAAATGATGGACCTAACTACAGTTCTAGGTAAAATTCAGTGATCTGTCCTTAAAAATTACCATTACTATCCATTTAAAGTTCTTCAGTCATTAGCACAGTAATATTTATTTATATATCCCCTTAAGGCTCTTGCTTTCTTGTGAAATATACTCCTTTATTCCTTAGTTTTGAAAACCTAAGTCAGAAGACAGCTCGAGGATGTTGCAGACCATGTAGGTTAGCAAGGGCATGCTGACTAAATCCACAGTGACAGTTTATGTGGAGGACATAGTCAAAGTGCAAATGACATATTTTTTAGAAATATACCAGTGCTGCGTATGTGTTGAACTTACCTTATTTGGGCTGGAATTCATTTTAATTAATTGTTCCATATGATGTAATTACTAGAACTTGTGTTTCTTGGTGACTTTGTTTAAAGCCATTTTTCATGCTTTATTTTGCTCTTGGAAAAAAATGTTTATTCATTAGCTTATGGTTTTATTACAGAGACCAGTATTGTAGTTATTTCATACTTATGCTTTGCATAATGGAAATTGGCTTTAATATTGAAATCATGTATGTAACTTAGCCAATCTATAACTTCTAGAACAGAAAGAGTATGCTGCTTATGTAAGCTGATACTTATTTGGCTGTCCTCATTGTCTCAGACCTACTTTGTTTGCGGGCATGATATGATAAGTGTCAGCCTTAAGCCTATGCAACCAATGTACTTAGCTTGCCAGAGGCCAAACAGAAGTGTCCACTTACTTCAGAGGCTTTTTTTTTTAGCTTGGTATTGACATAATTCTCAGTTTTCAACTGTTCTTTAAAGGTAGTGTGAGAGAGGTTTTTCACATTACTTAGGTGAGGATTCTGTAAGGACTTGGGCATGCAATTAACTTTTTTATAGAACAAATAATGAGTAATCCATGCAACAAATCATGAAGGTAAACTATATACATGCTTATGCTTTTTTTGTGTAGCATTGCGTATGAATCTGCATTTGAATGAATCTCACTTTCAGCCATAATTACCAGTATTATACTGAGAGGTACAAAAGAAAGAGATCAAAAATATGATTAATATTAGTTAGGTCACGTATTCTTTAGCTTATGTCTTCATATATCCTACTTTGTGTTTGTCCTCTGGATACAAGCTATGCTACCTTAAATTCCTTCATAATGACACATAGATAAGCAGATGTGAGTAGGTCTGAGAATGTAAAATTTATAGGCCTAATTTTTGGAAGATAGGGATTGACAGCGATATACAACTTAGGGCTGGGTAAAAATATTGCATGCCTTTTTTTATTCTTGTTGAAAAACACAGCTTCTTTAAACTTTTAAGCTTGATAAGGGAAAATGTTTTGTTAAAGCAAACTGTAGTGTTTTTATGATTTAACTTTCAGCTGAGCTTCCTAATTTGGCTGAATTGCTTGATGGAAATTATAGTTTGGATGTCTCTTAAGCTCCTACAAGTTCTTTCCATGGCTTGACTATGCTAAAAACAAACAGATAAATCCAGTCTGGAAAACAAAGGCCTTAAATATCAATGACATTAATTCTGTCTTCCCTTCAGATCAGGAGTCTGGAGCATCTCTCTTATGAGGAGACATTGTGGGAGCTGGACCTGTTTAGTGTAGAGAAAAGACTGAGAGGGGATCTTATTAATGCATATAAATATCTCAAGGCGGGTGCCAGGAGGATGATGCAGACTTTCTTCAGTGGTGCCCTGTGGCAGGACGAGGAGCCTAGACTAAAATACAAGAAGTTTCACCTTAACATGAAGAAGATCTTTATGTTGATGGTGGCAGAGCACTGGAACAGGCTTCCGGGCGAAGCTGTGGAGTCTCCCTCTCTGGAGATATTCACACCTGCATGGGCACATTCCTGTATAACCTGCTCTAGGTGGCCCTGCCTTTGCAAGGGGGTTGGACTAGATAATCTCCAGAGATAACCCTAATGATTCTGTGATTCTGTGATTCATGACTTTCACATTGACCAGCAGTGATCACAAATATAGGGCGTCCGTATAAAATTAAACCACTACACAGGAATGCAAAACTAGGATATGTAGTTTGGGCTGGGTTTTTTTGTTTTGTTATTCAGAAGTAATGACAAAAAGTCCATTGCTGATGAATTAAAAAAAAGAAAAAAGAGCATTAATATTTGGGTAGATTATTGCTTAGATTTGAAAAAGAAGCCCATGAGAATAGACTATTATGCCTGTGATGGTGCTTCTTTCTGGAGATGGGCTATTAAGTAAAATGGCTATTCTCAGAACCTTCAGAAGAATGTTTGGCCAAATTTTTGGACTGGGAATAGGTGGACATTTGTTCACTGGACAAATATTGATGTATCTTATTTATGTCAGATTACCATTTGTGTTCAGCTGTAATAAAAACCTAGATATTTTGAAGCTTTTTCCAATCTAAAAAAATTAAATAATTGGAAGCATCTCAATGTAGGATATTGCAAATAACTGTAAACGCTGCAAAAATGCTTGAATGGGTTTTTCCATGGCTACTTTTACACTGTTTTTTTTGTCTAATATTTGAGCATATGAAAATTTACCACAGAGTTGCACAAAATGGGAATTCACCATTCTTTTAAGTTATTATGGTAATAGGTACCATTATAATAATTAAGAAGCCTTTCTTGTAACATCTTTTTGCCCTACATGCAGTGGAACATTAAGTTTATTTCTTCTACTTTTCTATGATATCAAAAGATTTTGTAAGCCTGATGTATACCAATAATATAATATATACGTGTCTTTATGTATTTGTGGGAAAAGGGAATGCTTTTTGTGCCTCCCAGAAACTGGATGATTTTTGCACTTGATCTGGTACTTGAGCATTATTTTTATGTTTTGTACAAAACCTGTTCAAATAATGACATTGAAGTTGAAAGTCAAGCTGAATAAGTGTTACAAAATGTCTTTTTAAAGGTCTCTGTAATTACTGCAATATATATATGTAAAAGTGAACCACAGTAAGTTTGTATGAGCAAATATAAACCTAACTTTCCGGTGTTTGTGGAGTTGTTTGTTTTGTTACTTTGGAGCATACTTTTGTTTTAACATATGAATTGAGATTTGAAAAAAAAACCAGCATGGAATTTATCCGAATCAAAAATAAAGAGTCAAAAAAACATTTATGGGCTGTTAAAGTCCAGGGACAGCTACTGCCTCATACTGAAATGGAGTCTGCAGTGTTGGTGCAGCTATATAGTGCTGAGTGTTTAGAAATATGCATTTCTGTCTTACCATTACTTTTAGGGAGTATAGTGGTGTCTCTTTCTGATATATTTCAAGATGTGCAAAAGAAATGTTATCCCTCCTATATGTAGTTAAATCAATTATCTGCTGAAAAATTCCACTGTCTTTCTATTGTGTTTTCATCAGCTGGCCGCAAGAAGGAAAAGGCACCCCATTGTGATAGAAAGCAAAGGATTTGCAAGCATAGGTTTTGCTTTGTTGGAGCAGTCAGGCAGCTTGCTGTTCATCTTAAAGGGGGCCTTATAAGCAAGATGGGGAAAGACTTTAGCAGGGCCTGTTGTGATAGGATAGGGGGCAGTGGTTTTAATCGAAAAGAGGGGAGATTCAGCCTGAATGTGAGGAAAAAATACTTTACAATGAGGGTGGTAAATACTGAAACAGGTAGCCCAGAGAGGTGGTGGATGCAACATCGCTGAAGACATTCAAGGCCAGGCTGGATGGGGCTCTAGGCAATCTGATGTAGTTGAAGATGTCCCTGCTCATTGCAGAGGGGTTGGACTAGATGACCTTTGAAGGACCCTTCCAACTCTATTCTGATTTTGTGATCTTCAGCAGGCTCTGCATTCTCCTGGGTTCAGACCTCAGCCTTGTCCAGTATGTGTGTATTCAAACCTTGACACTGAAGGGCCTGGTTTTCAGGAGAACCCCAGATGGCAGCCTGGGGGTTGTTCCACAAGCCTGGTACACTTTTAGGTGGAGACAGAAGCAGTGATGATAACTTCTCAGGGCTCAGGGAGAACAATGAACTTGGTAGTTCCAATGGGAAACAGGGAACATTGGAAGTTGGCTGGAGATATGTAGACTGTGGGTAGCTCTGTGCCCAGTGTAACATTTCCTTCTCCTAGAAATTTTGCTACTGCCTCTTATACCTGTTTTTCATGGTTCATGTTGCACTCTAAACATGAAAACTTTAAGCCTGTACCATTTAGGTCAAAATGGATACCTGCATGTCTTTTTCCCTATGTGTGCCAAATCTTCACTTTGTTTTCTAGTTTGACTGTGATGGGGTAGTCATTGTCAGAAGTTTCTCTGCTTTGAACATCAGAATGCCTATTTTAATTTGACTTGAAGTGAAGAGGTTATCCATGAGGACAGAGCATGTTAGAAATCTGTCGGAAATTGGAAAATAGTATTAAGAAAAAAATATTTTTAGAACTGTTTCTCTGTTATCTTGCTTGGTGATGGGGAAAACCACACTGATGGATGACATAAATGCATATGGAACCAATCACAAGTGGATTTTACTTCCAGGTGAACTGGAATTATTAATGTGTCTTCTCAGTTGGGGCTGAAGATGGATTGAGGTACAGTGATATCCAAAAGAAATAAAATAGTTGCCAGTATGCTGTGGTGGCATGTAATAGATGGTATTACACAAAATACTGGAAGATCTAGAGTATATGAAAGCATTGGTCAGTATTGTTTGGGTTTTTTTCTTTTTTTTTTTAATAGTTAACAGTTATTTAGCTACTTATTACATTATTAATTCATGCATTTATAATCAAATTTCATTGTTATATCCATGGGATATGTCTTCTGCATGGCAAAAGATTCCTGTATTTTTTCATTTTAGAAGATCTATTCTTTTCATTTTGATTTCATCATGGGGTTTTGCCATTTGTTTTTTAAAGTTCAAGTGTATATATACTTAAGCAAAAACTACCCCTAAATGATCACAGGTTAAAGCAGATGGTAGTATAAAAGTGTTACTTGCAGTAGTAAATGAGATCTTTGTAATTTCCACTTGCATTTAGAAAAGCACAGAGTGTGAGCTGTGCTGAACCACACTGAATGTGACTGTGTGTTCTCAAAGGCATTTGAAAGCTATCATGTATCTGCTTGCAGATAGTCTCCTGTGGCTTTGGTGATTATTCTGACAAGATACTGTGCATCTTGTGTTACCTGTGAAAGGCAAATCACTGTGACCTTTCCTGTGGAGGGAAAAAAAGGATACAAGTAGCTTTAAGTCAATAAAGCAACTGCTTGTATGGAAAATAACCTTTTCTTAAAATGCTATATAAAAAAACACTCGTTAGTCTTACTTAATGAGTTCCAGCCGCATTTGCAGTATATAAATTTTGCAGGTATAAAAGAACCCAATTTGACCAATTTTTTGCTCTTCTATGATGGGGCTACAGAACTGATGGACAAGGGCAGAGCAGTTCACGTCATCTACCTGGACTTGTGCAAAGCGTTTGACACTGTCCCACACGACATCCTTGTCTCTAAATTGGAGAGACATCAATTTGAGAGATGGACCGCTCAGTGGATAAAGAACTGGCTGGGTGGCTGCCCACAAAGAGTTGTGGTCAATGGCTTGATGTCTGGCTGGAGACCGGTAACGAGTGGTGTCCCTCAGGGATCGCTGTTGGGACCAGTCTTGTTCAACATCTTTGCCGGTGACATGGACAGTGGGATTGAGTGCGCCCTCAGCAAGTTTGCCGATGACACCAAGCTGTGTGGTTCGGTTGATACGCTAGAGGGAAGGGATGCCATCCAGAGGGACCTTGACACGCTTGTGAGGTGCGCTGATGCCAACCTTATGAAGTTTAACCATGCCAAGTGCAAGGTCCTACATCTGGGTCGGAGCAATCCCAGGAATGGCTACAGGTTGGGCAGAGAAGAGATTCAGAGCAGCCCTGCAGAGAAGGACTTGGGGGTGTTGGTCAATGAAAAAATGAACATGAGCCGGCTTCAGTGTGCGCTCGCAGCCCAGAAAGCCAACCGTATCCTGGGCTGCATCAAAAGGAGCATGACCAGCAAGGCAAAGGAGGTGATCCTGCCCCTCTACTCTGCTCTCGTGAGACCTCACTTGGAGTATTGTGTGCAGTTCTGGTGTCCTCAACATAAAAAACCCCATGGAACTGTTGGAACAAGTCCAGAGGAGGGCCACGAGGATGATCAGGGGACTGGAGCACCTCCCGTATGAAGACAGGCTGAGAAAGTTGGGGCGTGTTCAGCCTGGAGAAGAGAAGGCTGCGTGGAGACCTCATAGCAGCCTTCCAGTATCTGAAGGGGGGCTACAAGTATGCTGGGGAGGGACTGTTCATCAGGGACTGTAGTGACAGGGCAAGGGGTAACGGGTTAAAATTTAAACAGGGGAAGTTTAGATTGGCTATAAGGGAGAAATTCTTTCCTGTGAGGGTGGTGAGGCACTGGAATGGGTTGCCCAGGGAGGTTGTGAATGCTCCATCCTTGGCGGTGTTCAAAGCCAGGTTGGATGAGGCCTTGGGTGACATGGTTTAGTGTGAGGTGTCTCTGCCCATGGCAGGGGGGTTGGAACTAGATGATCTCTAGGTCCTTTCCAACCCTAACTATTCTAGTCTATG
The DNA here is from genome assembly GCF_963264785.1 of Psittacula echo. Classification (NCBI taxonomy): domain Eukaryota; kingdom Metazoa; phylum Chordata; class Aves; order Psittaciformes; family Psittacidae; genus Psittacula; species Psittacula echo. The sequence goes on from NC_137737.1 coordinate 125,736,470, forward strand.
AACCCTTTGTATTTTGCTGTGATGAAAATGAATTTCCAGATTTTTCTATGGCAACAAGTTCTGACCTTTCCAGTTCAGAAATCTCTGTTGTGTTGGTGCATATTAAACATCTAGTTCTATTTAAAAAGCTGATTACAACATTTGCATGAAGTCTTATGAGACCAAGTCAATCTCTCGCAGGTAAATAAAAGGAAATTAAGATGCATATCTGAATAGATATTCATCTATTCAAAGTGTATGAATAAAACTTATAATTAGACTATTACTGATGATTGTTTAGCTGCTGTACTGAAGGAACATCTCCAAATGACACGATTCAAGTAAATTCTAACAATCAGGGAGCATCTGTTAACTTCAGTGGACTTTGCTTAGTGATCATTACTTGAGCAAATTTAGATTTAATTTATGTAGGCAGCTAAAATCAGGATAATTAAATCTGTGTTAGAATTTCCCTGCCCTAAACTCTGGTAACTCACATTTTTCATTTTGTGTAGTTGTTGATTGTTATTTGAACTTCCATGTGAATAGTTTAAAAATTTTTGGTCATGAAAACAATTTCTATAACTATTTTAATGCATAGAACTTATACAGAATATTTAATAATGTTGGCTACACACAATAGACAGCAGAACTTTTTTAAAAATATCATCTCATATTTATCTTTCTCGACGACTTTAGTAAATGTAGTAATGTTATATCCTTTTTCCACAGGGGAATATTGATTTACCTTTTACTGATTATGCAAGAGCTATGGTGCCTTGTTCTGAAAGTTGACAGGGTGAAGTGCCTGATAATGGACACGTGTTAGCTCTGAGTTTTAGTTTTTCTGCTAACATGGGCTTGACTGGCTGCACTTTCATCATGTCTTGTTATCCTTTGGGTTGTATGTTATGCGTTAGTTGCGTGTGCTGGTGCAACCCTGAAAGACATCCAAGTGATGGTTTCCAGAAACAAACTTCAAACTGTGGAATGAGCATCAGGCCAAGGCTCCACTGAAAATAAGGCTTTGATAGCCTTAATTCTTTTTGTGTTGTTAAATATTTAGTTTTAAATGTGAAATTTAAACATGGTAAATGTGTTTTGTAAATATTTATAATCTTTTATGCTGAACAGATCTCTCCCTAATCTATATGAATCCAATCCTATTCAGAAGCCTGAAATCCAGTTATCAGTTCCCTCTTTCTATAACCGAGGCTACTTGCCACAACTTTGTATGCAACAAAAATATGGACTTTGTGTTAACCTAATGTTTATAGGTTAACTTCCATTTGCAGACTCATGCAGTCCAACATTTTCTATTCACAGTTATTACTTTCATTATACTTCATAGCATTTTGCCCCATGTATCACATTATATTTGCATGTAAAAGCACCAACGAAACTCTTAATTAAGACGGCAAAATCCTACTTGTTTGTTGTTTTTTTGTTTGTTTGCTTGTGTGATTGATTTTGGGTGTTTTTTTTTCTTTTGAGCACTCAGTCCACTCTAGAAGATGGAGGTTTGCGGTTTTTCTAAAAAGCACTGATCAAGGCTTGCATCTTGAATTTAAAGTATGGCCAGAATATGCTCGTAGCATCCCTCTTCTATTCACTTGCTCAGGGACTGTGATGTGAAATCCTGTTTTCAGTATCCTGTTTAGCCTGCAGACTCACATCATCTACTTCTTGCAGGCAAGTGTCAGCAGGCTGTAGCATAGCTATTCAGGCAGCCACCTTGGGGAAGTAATCTTGGATTGCAGTCACTTGAATCTGGCCAGTAGTCTCTCATAGGTCCATGTATATCTGTGTGTATACACACACACACACACACACACACATATATATATGTACACACATATGCATATATATGTAGTGTCTCTCATAGGTGTGTATATATATATATATACTGACCAGATCCAATGTTTTAAAGCCGGAAGTCACTGTTCAGAAGGGCTGTGCTCTTTGCTGGTGTTCTGCTTGAGTGCCATAGTTTTGCATGCAGTCAGTAGCTTTTAAAATATAAATGTAAAAAAACCTTAAAATTTAACATTAACTGTTGACATGTAAATGTCATATTGTCATTTTTTCTTCAATACTTCTATCCACAGAGGAAGTTGTTTGAGTACAGTATCAGGCCTTTTAATGTGTCTGCTCACCACCAGTTTTTGTTACACAGCTAGAAAAGTTTTGACAGGCTTTTAAAAGTATAAAATATAAAGTGGAGAAAATACAGGTATTTTCAATTTGAATGTCAATATTTTATACATATGAAGAACCACTTGTGTTATGTAGAAGCGATTGTCCTGGCTTTGGCTGGGGTAGACTTAATTTTCTACATAGCAGCTAGTATGGGGCTAGGTTTTGGATTTGTACTAGAAATAATGTTGATAACACAGGGGTATTTTAGTTACTGCTGAGCACTGCTTGCACAGAGCCAAGGCCTTTCCTGCTCCTCATGCCAGCCCTCCAGGGAGGAGGCTGGAGGTGCGCAAGATATTGGGAGGGGATGCAGCCAGGACAGCTGACCCCAACTGACCACAGGGATATTCCGTATCAGATGGTGTCATGCTGAGCATGGAAAGCTGGAAGAAGGAGGGAGAGGGTGTTTGGAGTGATGGTGTTTTGTCCTCCCAAGCAGCCTTTACATGTGATGAACCTGCCTGTGGGAAGTGGTGAACGAACTCCTTGTTTTTCTTTGCTTGTGTGTGCGACTTTTGCTTTACCTATTGAACTGTCTTTATCTCAACCCACAGATTTTCTCACTTTTACTCTTACAATTCTCTCCCCCATTCCACCAAAGGATGGAGTGAGCAAGTGGCTGCATGGTGCTTTATGGCCAGTACATGTCGTACCTTCACCACCAGGTTCTGCACCTGGGCAGCGATATCTTGCCACAGTGCAGCAGCCCAGATGGGTTTACCTCTGCGTTGCCAGTTGCTCTGCTTCCATTGCTACAACCACCCCCACAGAGATTTGCCACCATCCATGAGTCAGTATAGAAATAAAGTACTGGCCACTTTCTCCTTCAGCAATGTCCAAGGCCAGCTGGATGGCTTTCACCTCATCAAATGGACTCGATTCACCTTCTCCTTCAGCAGTTTCTTTCTTATTAGTTGGTGGAGACATTGCTGTTACTTTGTTCATCACATCTATGGGGATCTGGCCATGTCCATCTTGCCATGATGGGAATTTGACTGGCTGACATGGACAACTTGCGGACTGTGTGCGTTTCTAACTTCTAAGATGCATCACAGCCATATCAGATTTATGTTAATGTAATTTTGCAGCAAATAGATGTTTTTTACAAACAGAAGGAATGAATGCTTTTGTATTTTAGGTAGAGTTTGCGTTACACATTATGAATAGATTAATGAATATATGAATTACAGTTTACCTCAGTCCAGTCATTACAATGGTAATGAGTGTATTTTCTTCTATATATCCAGAACAGTGGAAAATCTTTTTCACTCCTTTTTTGCATGTGTACCCATAATAATAAAAGATTTTGGCTATATTCAGTATTTCCAGCTATGCATATTTTTTTCCCATGTGTATGTATTTTTTCTACATGAGACCAGAAATCCTATTTCAGGGATTTCAGTTATTTTATATAAACTTTATTTTTAAGTTCTCTATTTCAGATTGCTTTGAAATGTTTCACTGACCATTTTTGAAGTTAGTCTGATAATTTCATCAGTGCTGAAACTCTTGGTGTTAGAAAATAGTCTTTACATACACTATGAATTTATTTGGGATGTGCCTGAGCCCTAAGCTTTTTTGAAGCTGACTTTTTCTCTTCCTATTTCTTGTGCTCTTGACAGTGTTTTTACAGCTAACTTAAACTAGAAGTTCTTGTGAGCAAAGGCAGTGACTCTGTAGTGCATATTAATTGGATTCATGCTGGCACTAGATACTTTGTGGTGATTTACAAAAATAGTCTTGTTAATCACTTGTATATGCTTTATGTGTACAATAGAAGAATAGTAGTGAGCCATATGAAATGGAGGAGAAAGGAGCACAGCATCAGGCTATAAAATGTATGTCTCTGAAGAGTTTGCTGTCAAAATGGTTCTGGCAGTGCTTTCTTTGAGGCCGTGCCAGTGTTGGTGAAACGTACCCCAGCATACTCCTTCTAGCTACCAGCTCACTGAAGCAAGCAGAACGAGGGTATGTTGCTTCTGCACTATAGCCAGGACTGTTCTTTGCTGGTTTTAACATGGTTTCAGGCAGTCGTGTGATTCTTATGCATAAAAAATACCTAAGCTTAAGTGCTTTGCTGACTCAATCCCTTAATATACCAATTGTGTTTTTTCATGTACAGCCTTCTCCTCCTGATCATCCCTCATAAGCCCTCAATAACCATTACTATAGTAATGCTGTACTGGGTCTGGCTGGGATGAAATTGATTTTCTTCATAGCAGCCCATAAGTTGCTGTGTTTCAGATTTTTGACAAAACGGTGTTGATACACTAGTTACAGCTATAGCTGAGCAGTGCTTGCACCAGGGTCAAGGCGTTTTCTGTGTCTCGCTCTGCCCACCAGCCAGCAGGATGGGGGTGGGCAAGAGTCTGGGAAGGGACACAGCTGACCCAACCTGAGCAAAGAGGTACTTCTTGCCATACAATGTCATGCTCAGGAATAAAACTGGAGGCTAAATGTTCTGAAGTAGCCATTGCTTGGGGCCTGGCTGAGCAGTGAGAGGTGGTGAGGGATTGCCTTGCCATCACTTGTTTGGTTTTTTTTGTTTTCTCTTCTGTTTGGTTATTAAACTGTCTTTATGTTGAGCATGAGTTTTTCTTGGTTTTGCTCTCTTCCCATTCTTTCCCCCAGATGGTGGGTATTTAGCTGCTGGCAACTCACCAGAGGTAGCCACAAAAATACCGACTGCTTTAGTTCATAATGCCACCCTCCCTTGGGGCTAAAAAAATAAAAAAGTAAAAAGAGTGCTGGGTAGGTAGAGGCAAAGTCAGTGAAGTTTAAACTGGAAATATGATGTGATTTTTTTTTTTTTAATAGTTGCGGTAATGAAACATTGAACACAGAAGAACAAGTGGCTCCACCTTAGACCTTGAAATTGGAATAATTACTTCAGCTAGTCAGAGAAAGATCAGCTCTACCCTCTTAAGTTAGCTTTTAGGAAAGGCAGTGATGTGCAGTCAGTGTTGGTTTATGGCTGTAATTTAATGAAATCAATCCAGGTTTTAATAGTCTTTCCTAGACTTTATCTCTGAGTATTCCTTTTGATGGAAATCCTACAGACCTTTCAGAAAACCGGTAGTTTTCATTTTCTCTTTGCTGAACTGTGAACTGCCCTGCCTTCAGGGTAGAATTTCCACTGGTTGATAGAGTGGGTGGAAGCTGAGGGAGATTTCTGAATTACGTTTAAGGGAAATCTTACACTGATTCTGCTATAACACAAACTGCCCTTGTTTGATAAATCTTTGTCAAGTTCAGATAATGATATGGAAGGCATAATTCCACACGTGTGAGATTGTTGTGCAGAGACACAGGACTGCTGAAGAAGTGTAAGCTATCACAGAAAATCTTCGTGATTTAGAAACCATGGAAGAAAGTGTGATAACTGTTGACATGCTTGGCATATCTGACAGCATGTCTTTAACCTTTTGTTCTTGTACTGAGAAGTAATTAATGTTTTAGAGTAACCTAGTACCAGCAGTCTCTCTTTTGACAGCTTTCTTGTGTGAAGAGATTGAATGGGAGAAAGGAAATCTTTCAATAACAAAGCCAAAGAGCAGAGGTGTTTGCAGCTACTTTATGAACTCAGAAATCATATAATACATTTGGGAAAATGATATTTGAAATATCAAAAATAAGACAAGAGAAGGAAACCCCTCAAAGAATATATAAGTGAAAAAATACAGTAAGAGGTTCAGGTAGATATTGCACAATATGATGCGCGTGATGGAGTTTAGTAAAATATCATGAGCTTACTTGGTGAAACTTAGTAATTCTCCACCAGACCTCATCTATGCAAAAGGTTTTTGTTTCCAGACCACTAAGTAAGATCAGTGATGCATATTTTATGCACTATTGCATATATGAGTTAGATTTATATCAGATAGCACTGGTTCATCCAAGTCACGGAACTGATTATATGGTTTGCAAAAGGTTTGTAGTGGAAAGAATGTGTTGTTCCATACTGCTTTCCAGAATCTCCCAAAGTATGTGGTTAATAACATAGCTCCCAAATTGGTCTTCTGTTATTGAATTGGTACAGATATTTAATAGATGGACATTTAAGGAGAACTGTTAGCTATTCAGTGTTTGTTTTCAGACTCCTTCTTACTATTGTTATTGTATAAACCAAAAGTTTGCCACTTTTGCATATCAGAGTTATCATCTTGATTTGGGACATGAAAAAAAAAGCAGTTTGGGGTTTTTTAATTATAGTAGTCAGAGTATGTGTCCTGGTTTAGCAGTAGCAGTCATTTTTTCTACTGGTGCAGTGCTGTGTTTTGACTTTCGACCTGAGAATATGTCCTGGGTTCAGCAGTGGCAGTCAGTTTTTTGTGTTTTTTTTCCTTCTTAGTAGCTGTTGCAGTACTGTGTTTTTGACTTTTGGCTTGGGAACAAAAAAAACTGATAACACCGATGTTTAGACTGACCAAGGATTTTGTGAGTCTCATGCTCTGCCAGGGAGGAGGAGGGGCCGGGAGGAAGCGGGGACAGGACACCTGACCCAGACTGGCCAAGGAGGTGTTCCATACCACAGCACGTCATGCCAGGGGATGGAACTGGGAGCTACCCGGAAGGGCACGTCCTCTGGTCGGGCGGGCTGTCTTTTCCGGCGGGCGGTATCGTATTCTCTTCCCTTGTTATTTCTCTTGTCGTTGTTATTGTTGGTGGCGGCAGTGGTGATTTGTGTTATACCTTAGTTATTAAACTGTTCTTATCTCAACCCGTGGGAGCTGCATTCTTTTGATTCTCCTCCCCGTCCCTCCAGAAGCGGAGGGAAGAAAGGTGGGGGGGGCAGTAGACTGCGTGGTTCTGATTTACAGCTTGGGCTTAAACCACGACAGTTCTTTTGGCGCCCAACGTGGGGCACGAAGGGTTGAGATAACGACAGATCTGACCGGAGTGTGTCTAATCGTATTTGTGATAAGCATTCAGTGTTTTGGATTGATAGTCACTTGTCACAATGCTGATTTATTGGCTCTCAAAGTTGTTGTTTTTGATCTCACAGTCTCAATATGCCGTAGGTTACTTAGAGCCGGTATTTGCTGTGTTAGTGTTTTTCAAGTGTGGGGCTTGGGCTAAGGTTATTGTCTCATTATATTTTATGGTAATGACTTGTAATACAATAGAAAAATTGATCATGAAACTGATCTGGCTTATGTTCCCAGTGTGGTCACCACCTTTATACTTTGGGAGGTATATAATACAAATGCTTAGCAACTATACATCTTTTTTCTCCTTCCTGGGTGGTCAACCTATGAAGGAGACATTCTTTTACCCTCCCAGTGCCCCTTCCAGACCGTTTACAGCATCGTTTGAGAGTTTTGAAGTTTTTGAGTGGCCTTTTAATATTGTTGAGACCTGTTTGCTGATTGTGATGGGGGTCACCATGTTGGCACGCATACAGAGTGTGTTTTGTCCACAACCATTACGTCTGATCTCAAGAGTTAAGCAGAGTCGGGTTTGGGCCTTGTCTGGGGTTAGACGACAAAATAGGGGGACCGAGAGATTTTCCCCGAGGCTGGACAGCCATGAGTGGCAGGGTGTGTGGGATAGTATGGGCAAGTATCTAGGTCAGTGGGCCCCTCCAGTGTTTTGGAACTTCACCACCGAACAAGTGCAAAATCCAGAAGAATTAGTAAAACACTTAAATGAGGTGTGCTGTCATCCTGGTCATACCAGAGAGGGACAAATCATGTCAACGTGCTGGGGCTTGGCCTATGCTTACCGGGCCTTGTTCAACACTATCCAGCACCTTCAAAAGGAAGGAAATGTCCTTGGATCTGAGGGCGAAGCAACAGACAGCGCAGCTACTCCAGCTCCGAGCACAGCAGCTACACCACCCCTAGCGACAAGTACAGCCACTACTCAAACTTCGACTGCAACAGACAGTGCAGCTACCCCAGCGACAAGTACAGCCACTACTCAAACTTCAACTGCAACAGACAGCGAAGCTACCCCAGCCCCAACCACAGCAGCTACACCACCCCCCGCGGCAAGTACTGTTGCTACTCAAAGCACAGTGATAATGACTGCAGCTAAACCAGAGGACCAATTCGTACCAATATCGATTGCCCCCATAAGCAAGAGAAAAAGCAGAAAAGAGGCAAGAAGGGTGAAGCAAGATGAAGAAACAATGTATTCACCACCCAGGCCACCACCTGATCAGGAGTCATCATCCCATGATGAAGAAGAAGAAGAAGAGGTGACTTCTCGACCTCGGACCTCAACCGAGCTACGGAATATGCGAAAAGATTTTACCCGTCAACCAGGGGAGCACATCATCACCTGGTTGCTCCGATGCTGGGACAATGGGGCCGATGGTCACAAACTAGGAGGTACGGAAGCCAAGCAGCTGGGATCACTTGCTAGAGAAGGGGGAATTGACAAAGCAATTGCAAGAGAGAAAAAGTCCCTCAGTCTTTGGAGGCGGCTCTTGGCAGCTGTGAAAGAAAGGTTTCCATACAAGGATGATGTTACGAGTCGTTCGGCCAAGTGGACTACTTTAGACAAAGGCATCCAGTCTCTGAGGGAATCAGCCATCGTAGAGATGATCTATCACACCAAACCGAATAACGGAGATATACCCATAGACCCAGATGAAGTCGAATGTACACGACCCATGTGGCGAAAACTTACACGGAATGCACCGTCATCATATGCCCATTCATTGGCAACGGTAACCTGGGGTGACATAGTAACACCAACAGTGGATGAAATGATTCACAAACTCCGAGAGTTCGAAGACAATCTCACCCTTTCCATCATCTCAGCTGTGGAAAAACTGTCCCAGGATGTCAAACAATTGAGGGACGATCTATCTGATTTATCCAGCTCCTCACGTGTACCAACATACGTCTCAGTTGTTAACAAAAGACGTCCTATTGTTCAAGACAGAAGATATAGAAGGCAAACACCACGGGCCACCCTATGGTTTTACCTGCGGGATCATGGAGAAGACATGACGAAGTGGGATGGAAAACCTACTTCAGCTTTGGAGGAACGGGTGCATGAATTGAAAATAGGAACAAGGGTCAAGACTAATCATCCCATGAGAGCTGCGGCTTCAGTCTCTGGTGAGCAGGTTCCCAGATGGAGCGGAAGAGCTGATTTTACTCCAGCTCCTGTGATAACGAAGAATAATCCTTTTCAACACGACTTAGGTGTCCAACGTTGTGATGACTGTTAGAGGGACCCTGCCTCCAGCCAGGTGGAGGTAGGGGATAATCGGATTTACTGGACTGTGTGGGTCAGATGGCCTGGCACATCAGTCCCGCAGAAGTATAAAGCTCTCGTAGATACCGGTGCACAGTGTACCCTGATGCCGTCAAGCTGTCAAGGGGTGGAACCCATCTATATCTCTGGAGTGACAGGAGGATCCCAAGAGTTGACTGTACTGGAGGCTGAGATCAGCCTGACTGGAAGGAAATGGCAAAAGCACCCCATTGTGACTGGTCCAGAGGCTCCATGCATCCTCGGCATAGATTACCTCAGGAGAGGGTACTTCAAAGACCCAAAAGGGTACCGATGGGCTTTTGGTATTGCTGCTTTGGAGACTGAGGAAAATGAACAGCTGTCCACCTTGCCTGGTCTCTCAGAGGATCCCTCTGTTGTGGGGTTGCTGAAGGTCGAAGAACAACAAGTGCCAATCGCAACCACAACAGTGCACCGGCGGCAGTATCGCACCAACCGAGACTCCCTGATTCCCATCCATAAACTGATCCGTAGTCTGGAGAGTCAGGGAGTGATCAGCAGGACCTGCTCACCCTTTAATAGCCCCATATGGCCAGTGCGAAAGTCTAATGGAGAGTGGAGACTAACAGTAGACTATCGTGGCCTGAATGAAGTCACACCACCATTGAGTGCTGCTGTACCGGACATGCTAGAACTTCAGTATGAACTGGAGTCAAAGGCAGCCAAGTGGTATGCCACGATTGATATTGCCAATGCATTCTTCTCAATTCCTTTGGCAGCAGAATGCAGGCCACAGTTTGCTTTTACTTGGAGGGGCGTCCAGTACACTTGGAACCGACTGCCCCAGGGGTGGAAACACAGCCCTACCATCTGCCATGGACTGATCCAGAATGCACTGGAACAGGGGCAAGCTCCAGAACACCTGCAGTACATTGATGACATTATTGTGTGGGGTGATACAGCGGAAGAAGTCTTTGAGAAAGGGAGGAAAATAATCCAAATCCTGCTGAAAGCTGGTTTTGCCATAAAACGGAGTAAGGTCAAGGGACCTGCACAGGAGATTCAATTTTTGGGAATAAAATGGCAAGATGGACGTCGCCAGATCCCTACAGATGTGATCAACAAAATAATAGCAATGTCTCCACCAACTAATAAGAAAGAAACACAAGCTTTCTTGGGTGCTGTGGGGTTCTGGAGAATGCACATCCCGAATTACAGTTCGATTGTAAGCCCTCTCTATCATGTAACCCGGAAGAAGAACGATTTTAAATGGGGCCCTGAGCAACAACAAGCCTTTGAGCAAATTAAACGTGAGATAGTTCATGCAGTAGCCCTTGGACCAGTCCGGAATGGGCCAGATGTAAAAAATGTACTGTACACCGCAGCTGGGGAGAATGGTCCTACCTGGAGCCTCTGGCAGAAAGCTCCAGGGGAGACTCGAGGTCGACCCCTCGGCTTTTGGAGTCGGGGATACAAAGGATCTGAGGCCAGCTATACCCCAACTGAGAAAGAGATACTGGCAGCCTATGAAGGGGTTCGAGCTGCTTCGGAGGTGATTGGCACTGAAGCACAGCTCCTCCTGGCACCCAGGTTGCCCGTTCTGGGCTGGATGTTCAAAGGCAGGGTCTCCTCTACACATCATGCAACCGATGCGACATGGAGTAAATGGGCTGCACTAATTACACAACGAGCTCGAATAGGAAATCCCAGTCGTCCAGGCATTCTAGAAGTCATCATGGACTGGCCAGAGGGCAAAGATTTTGGAATGTCACCAGAGGAGGAGGTGATGCGTGCTGAAGAGGCCCCACCATATAATAAACTATCAGAAAGTGAAAAGCAGTATGCCTTGTTTACTGATGGGTCCTGCCGTATTGTGGGAAAACATCGGAGATGGAAGGCAGCTGTATGGAATCCTCAACGACAAGTTGCAGAAACTGCTGAAGGAGAGGGTGAATCGAGTCAGTTTGCCGAGGTGAAAGCCATCCAGCTGGCCCTGGACATTGCTGAACGAGAAAAGTGGCCAGTACTTTATCTCTATACTGACTCATGGATGGTGGCAAATGCCCTGTGGGGGTGGTTGCAGCAATGGAAGCAGAGCAACTGGCAACGCAGAGGTAAACCCATCTGGGCTGCTGCACTGTGGCAAGATATCGCTGCCCGGGTGCAGAACCTGGTGGTGAAGGTACGTCATGTAGACGCCCATGTACCCAAGAGTCGGGCCACTGAGGAACACCAGAACAACCAACAAGTGGACAAAGCTGCTAAGATTGAAGTGGCTCAGATGGACTTAGATTGGCAACATAAAGGTGAATTATTTTTGGCCCGGTGGGCCCATGACACTTCAGGTCATCAGGGCAGAGATGCAACATACAGATGGGCCCGTGATCGAGGGGTGGACTTAACAATGGACACTATTGCCCGGGTTATTCACGAGTGTGAAACATGTGCTGCAATTAAACAAGCCAAACGGTTAAAGCCTCTTTGGTATGGAGGACGATGACTGAAGTATAAATATGGGGAGGCCTGGCAAATTGATTATATCACACTCCCACCAACCCGCCAAGGCAAGCGCCATGTGCTTACCATGGTGGAAGCAACCACCGGATGGCTGGAAACATACGCTGTGCCCCACGCCACTGCCCGGAACACTATCCTGGGCCTTGAGAACCAGATTTTGTGGCGACATGGCACCCCAGAAAGAATTGAATCAGACAATGGGACTCATTTCCGGAATAACCTTATAGACACTTGGGCCAAAGAGCATGGCATTGAGTGGGTATATCACATCCCCTACCATGCACCAGCCTCTGGGAAAATCGAACGGTATAATGGGCTGTTAAAAACTACACTGAGAGCAATGGGTGGGGGAACTTTCAAGCATTGGGATACACACTTACCAAAGGCCACCTGGTTGGTCAACACCAGAGGATCTGCCAACAGGGCTGGCCCAGCCCAGTCAGAACTTTTACATATTGTAGAGGGGGACAAAGTTCCTGTGGTGCACATGAAGAATTTGCTGGGGAAGACAGTCTGGGTTATTCCTGCTTCAGGTAAAGGCAAACCCACTCGTGGGATTGCTTTTGCTCAGGGACCTGGATATACTTGGTGGGTAATGCGGGAAGATGGGGAAGTCCGATGCGTACCTCAAGGGGATTTGATTTTAGGGGAAAACAGACAATGAACTCAATTGTACGCTGTTGCCTGCTATAGTCCATCAACTAGAAGTCTGCAGGGCACCAGCGACTGGCTCTGACTTCCCTCCGACCATCATCCCAACAGAGAATGAACTTTGATAGAACCGGATGAGTTCTACAGTAAAGGAATGATCAGCATCAGCAGGCAACGATCCAACACTGCATACAGCTTCTTCTGCCCTGAAAGACTGTTCCAAGAGATGGAGCCCAACATCATGAACCGAATGGACTCAGTAGCTTTGTAGGAATTGGTCCGTGCACTAAGATAACAGTGCACCGAGATGAGAGTGAGGGTATATGGAAAATGTGGGATCTGAGCATGACGTGAATGGTATGGAACAAGGGGTGGATACTGTCCTGGGTTCAGCAGTGGCAGTCAGTTTTTTGTTTTTTTTTCCTTCTTAGTAGCTGTTGTAGTACTGTGTTTTTGACTTTTGGCTTGGGAACAAAAAAAACTGATAACACCGATGTTTAGACTGACCAAGGATTTTGTGAGTCTCATGCTCTGCCAGGGAGGAGGAGGGGCCGGGAGGAAGCGGGGACAGGACACCTGACCCAGACTGGCCAAGGAGGTGTTCCATACCACAGCACGTCATGCCAGGGGATGGAACTGGGAGCTACCCGGAAGGGCACGTCCTCTGGTCGGGCGGGCTGTCTTTTCCGGCGGGCGGTATCGTATTCTCTTCCCTTGTTATTTCTCTTGTCGTTGTTATTGTTGGTGGCGGCAGTGGTGATTTGTGTTATACCTTAGTTATTAAACTGTTCTTATCTCAACCCGTGGGAGCTGCATTCTTTTGATTCTCCTCCCCGTCCCTCCAGAAGCGGAGGGAAGAAAGGTGGGGGGGGCAGTAGACTGCGTGGTTCTGATTTACAGCTTGGGCTTAAACCACGACAGAATAATATGATAAAGCTGATGTTTTCAGTTGCGGGTCAGAATGTTTACCCTGACCAAGGACTTTGTGAGTCTCATGCTCTGCCAGGGAGGAGGAGAAGCCGGGAGGAAGCAGGGACAGGACACCTGACCCAAACTAGCCAAAGAGGTATTCCATACCACAGCACGTCATGCCCAGGAGGTAGAACTGAGAGTGGCCCGGAAGGGCTGGAACACGGCGGGGTGGGGGCGAGGTACCAGTTGGTGAGCGGTTGTATTCTCTTCCTTGTTATTTCCTTTATCATTATTACTATTAGTGGTAGCAGTAGTGATTTGTGTTATACCTTAGTTATTAAACTGTTCTTATCTCAACCCGTGGGAGTTGCATTCTTTCGATTCTCCTCCCCGTCCCTCCAGAAGCAGGGGGAAGAAAGGTGGGGGGGGGAAGTGGACTTCGTGGTTCTGATTTACGGCCTGGGCTTAAACCACGACAGTATGAAAATGTTACCTGTGCCTGTAGTCCATTTTGCAGTTCTCCCTACCAGTGCCACCTTTAGGGGAAATCTGCACCATAATGTAAGGGTCACCATGTCAGCTTTGTATTTTCTCTTTAGTTGTTCATCTAAAGGAATTTCTTTGTGGGCTGTGTTCCATGCTGTGTACTGAAGTTTTTGATTTTAAATTTAGCTGCCCAGCTAGCTGAAGTGGCAGGAGTTCATAGTGTTGACACTTTGATCAAAGAAAGAGTTGGTTGAAAATTTGTTAGTCAGTTCCAGGTAAAAGTCTGAGTATTTTCATAAACAAGATAAGTAGGACTACTAATCCCATAGAGGTTTGCTCTTAACTGTTTTTTCTATCTTGGTTAGTTTGAAACAAGTAGTATGGTGCAGGCATGCTGTCCTGGGTTCAGCAGTAGCAGTCAGTTTTTCTCCTTCTTAGTAGCTGTTGCAGCACTGTGTTTTTGACTTTCAGCCTGGGAACAAAGCTGATAACACAGATGTTTAGACTGACCAAGGACTTTGTGAGTCTCATGCTCTGCCAGGAAGGGGGAGAAGCCGGGAGGAAGCAGGGACAGGACACCTGACCCAAACTAGCCAAAGAGGTATTCCATACCACAGCACGTCATGCCCAGGAGGGAGAACTGGGGGCCCGGAAGGGCTGGATCATGGCAGGGTGGGGGTGAGGTACCGGTTGGTGAGCGGTTGTATTCTTTTCCTTGTTATTTCCTGTATCATTATTACTATTAGTGGTAGCAGTAGTGATTTGTGTTATACCTTAGTTATTAAACTGTTCTTATCTCAACCCATGGGAGTTGCATTCTTTTGATTCTCCTCCCCATCCCTCCAGGAGTGGGGGGAAGAAAGGTGGGGGGGGAAGTAGACTGCGTGGTTCTAATTTACGGCCTGGGCTTAAACCATGACACATGCAAATTGCATTTATGTGGAAATCTGCTTTGTGTTCAGTAATTTATTTCATAGGGAACATGGTGATAATTTCATGAACACTTAACATATTTGGAGATCCAGTCTGATTGTTGTCTATAATGTGATTTTCTTCTTTTAATTTTGATTTTTTTCAAGATGTAGAGCCTAGCTGTTCTCTGGAAGAAGGTTGTTAGTATTTTTCCTTTATTTCCATATAAAATTAGCTTTGGTGGTAGAAGCAGTGACCTTTACCTTTCTGCTCTCATTTGAGAATTGCAGACTTTTATTTTAGCCAGTAAGATTTTTTTTTTTTTTTTAATTTCATTACCTTATAACTGGAAAAATCAGGAAGGCATTCTAAAGAAAAAAGTGTCAGTCAAAATCAAAAGTTTATGAAACTTACTTTTTCCTTCCACAGGTTTTCACTTGACTTTATATCTTCTTTGTTAACCTACAGCCTGTATGAAGTTATTAGCAAAACTAAATGTAGATGTCTTCCTGTCTTCTAAGTGTCCAAACTCCACTGCAGTCAGTGGATATATACCCAATACAGTCAGTGACCTAAGTGGATATCCTTAGATATCCCAAGTGGACATATGCTGGCTAGTCAACTGGGAGCTCTCTAGGCTCCCTTGACTTCTTCGTTGACGAGAGCACCATTGACATTGATATGAAGACTGATGCATTTAATTGTCTTAATTTGGAGCTGTATCCCATCAAAATGTTGTAGTTTAAGCTAAGCTGCCTAGTCTCTTTGTTTGGTCAGGTGTAAGAGATGAACATCTTCTCAGGGCCATTCATTCTGCCTGCTTTAAACATCTAATTTAAACCATGAAATCAGGGCATAATACTGCCAAAATCTGTGCATGCTCTGCCATTGTCTGTAGAAGTCTATATAGTTGAAAACAAAGCCTGTAACTGTTGTGTAGTTACTGTTATCAATTACAGGGCAAGATAGAATGTCTCTTAATTAACTTAATAACCTGGTAGGTACGTTTAGACATAGCTAATTAGAGCTTTCTTGTAATTGGGCCTAGAATTAATAGATTGTGAAGACTGTTTCATTTGTATTAAATGCATGGACAGTCACAAGGAAATTGAAATTTGAGCCTGCATTGAATAACTAATAGAGGACCTCAGGATAGCACAATAGTGAAAGATTATTATCTTTATAAAGAATTAATATATTAAGTCACTAGACCTGCTTTGATTTTTGTTTTCGGTTTTGGGGGGGGGGGTGTTTGGTGTTTGGTTTTTTTGTGGGATTTTTTTTTTTTTTCTTCCCTCTTTTTTCCCTTCCCCAAGGTCTTTTGCAAGAGCTTTATCAATATGTGCGTTAATCTCTGTCTTGGAAACATCCACAGATCAACCTTTCACATTTTCTTGTACTAGTCTATCTTGCGTAGTTTAATAAAACTAGGGAATGTTAAAGCATATGAAGATACCATTACAGAAGAAAGTAGAAATAACTGGTTTCATTTTTGATTTGCACATTGCAAGGTAAAATCCTTGGAGGAGATAACTGCCAGTGTTTCTGGAGCTTATATCACCTTTCTGCCTATTCTTTCTCATTTGGTCAGGGCAGAACCTAATTTGGGGCAATACAGTGGGGGAAACAGCTGAAATGAATGTATTCACACTTGTGCTCCAGTCCATAGTAATCATAGAAGTTCTGTTTCACCCCTTTTCTGTGCAGCAGTGCGTCTTGTGTGTGCAGAGGGAATTAATAGCTACTGACATCTGAACAGGCTTCTTCCCTTCTTACACAGATGGAAAGCAGGGCAGTTCCACTGAGAAAAGACAAAAGGACATAGAGTAAAAGGAATTCATACACAGCAGTGGAAAAGAAGAAAGGAGGAGAGAGATTATGGGTAGTAAACAATTCATCTGGCAGCATGGAGACTCAATCTGCCATGATTTTTTATTTGTTCTTATAATGCATACTGTGCAGAACATGTTATAAAGGTAGGCAAAACTTTTAATTTTTCTTATTTGGATTAGGTGAAATTGTGAACAAGTAGAAAACTTAGAAACTTGACCTGGAAAGACAAAAAGTATAATTGATATTTTTGAGACATGTAAGTGTCTTGCATTTCTATTTTCATGCATAGTTGAAACTTATCTGTTGAATTTTTCATCAAGAAATGAATCTCATTTTTGATGATCTTGTGCCATTTTTATTCTACTGTTAATGCAGAGGCGGCTTCATTTAGACTAGTTGGTCTTTTCCTTCTCTTTTTCTTGTGAAACCTTGCCTACTTAGCACATAGTGAGTCAGATCAGAATGTTGCTAACCAAAAAGGAATTTTATTTTTGTAAGTTGTTGTACATTTAAGTTTTTCTTATTTAATACCTTCACTTTTGTAATTTTTTTTTAAACATTTCAAAGTTGTGGAAGTATATTTAGAGTACCATGTAGTATGGTATTGCTGCTGTCTATTAAGATGTCATCTGAGTAACAGATGAGAGCATTAAATAAACTTTGGATAATTTCATCAGAAGTTTACGATAGTTTTACTAGGTGCTACAATAAGAATACCCTGTGGAGACATGGTTAGCAAGCAAAGGTCATGTTCCCATGTCTGAGCTTAATTAAGCACAGATTCTGTGAAAGTGAGAAAAAACACCAGTTGTGTACAGTTACCAGCAGTGGAAAAACCCTGGAAGTTAACCAATAGAGATAGAAGACCAGCTGGCCTACCTTGTAGCTAAAAATTGTCTGTGAACTAGGAGCAGAGACCTTGAGGGGAGGATGTGTATATGAGCAGGGGAAAATCACCGAAATGCACCTGGAATGCACCCAATGCTGTATATGCCAACCAATCACTACGGGAAGCTGTGTGTACGTGGCAGTTTGACACTATATATACCCATTATTTGAGCACAATAAACGGATCACTTTTATCAATCATATTGATTGTGCATGTGTTCCCTCCGTGCGCGACGACAATACCCCAACAGGTTTTCCTAATGATGAGAGTACCCCCCTAACAAGCATTCCTAATCTGTAATATCTGTTCAGTGAAGTTTCTGTTTCTACCTAAAAAAAATGAGCTGAGAGCTCACTAAGTAGAGTTACTACCTACGTGAAGTTTTTTTGCCTTTTTTGTTTTATAGTTTGTTGGGGTTTTTTTGCTTCTCTTGCCTCTCCCACCCCTCCACCCCATGGCATAGCCAAGCAACCAAACACAGGCAGCAAACCTGTTTCCTTGTAGTTGCCAATTTGCTGGGATGACAAGAGTCTCAAAGGAAGCATGAGCTTGAAGAGCATGTGTTAAGGGCTGAGTAGATGGAGTTAGGACCTTTGGGTGGCAGAATTTGGTAGGAGGGCAGAAGCAGTGAGGATCATGGAGTTGTGATCCTGCTTCTGACTGTGTGTGTAGCAGAAGGATGTGGAAGCAGGTAACACCTCCTGCTTGTGAATGTGGATTTACAGAGTGTACATCTGAAATTGTTATCACTGCTGTTGTTATCGCTGCTTGGGGTGGAGGTGTTCTTTGCACATCCTGCAGAGTGGTAAGTTGGAGACCACTTTCACACCTTGCTTGGAGCGGCTTGAGAAGCAAATCCATAAGAGCTTCTTCACTCCCCTTTTGCAACAGAATACTCTTAGGAAAGAGCTATATCTTTCTTAAATGGCAGGCTTTACAATCTGTGTCATCTTCGTGTCGACTTAAAGCTGTATTTACTTTTAATGCCATCTCTGAAAGTGCTTGAGGCAAGTCAGTTTGAGACTTATTAAACAAATAAGTAGTATTTTTATTTTTTTAACTGCATACTATTTTCAGTTCGTGATTATTTGAACAATGTTATTTCTTTTTTTGCTTTAGGTGCACAGGATCAGTACAACTGATTTGTTACTCCAGAGAGGAAAAAGTAGCCTGTATCTATAGTTCTTTCATCTTTTCTAATTGCTATCACAGAATAGAAGCGATCATGCTCTGAGACAGCACAGGTCACTCAGGCCTTATTGTCAATATATTAACAGTAGATAAAAAGTGGTCCTTTTGAATAGGAACTAATTTCACATCACCTTGGAATAGCACTTTTTTTTTTTTTTTTTTGTATTTTGTGCAGTTATGTTCTTTAGTTTTATTGCTATGTCTCAGAATAAAGTAACGAATCATATAATCAGTTTTATATTATTAGGTCTGTTTCTGTTAATTAAAGACTTTTTCTTCTTGTGACAAGCAAGTCAGTGATGGCAACAATCAAGTATCATTTGTCTTACACTGATACAAGCATTCTGAAATCTTTCATTTCTGTACTACCTTTTTTATTGCTGTATTAATTTTGTAATGTATTATTAATAGATAGTCACCTGTGCATGTCTTTAATAAAAACAAGATGATGAGAACTGAGATACACGCATTGATGCTATTAATTTTTTAATCAAAGAGAGAAAAATGATTTTCAAACCACAATTCAGAGAAATTATTTCAATTACAAGTCAGCTGTTACAGATTGACACTTTTTCTTTGGTAAGAGAATTCTCTGCAGTGGAATTCCTACAGCTATTCTGGTCTATCAGAAGCACAAGATTACATCTTTCCACTTGTCACTAATTCTGCATTTTGGCAGAGGAAAAAAGAAAGGTTTGCTGTTAGAGTGTTGCCAAGCAACTAAAATATGAGTTTCTCCAATTTCTGGATTTTTCTTGTATGATGTATATCAGAGGATTTCTCCTACCTTGGTGAGAGACAGTCTCAATGAAGTTAGACTCCATAGCTTTGTCATTTCTAAGATTAGTAACTAGATTAATTTCTTCCTGTGGAGTTCCGTTTCCAAACCAAAGACTTTTTTTTTGTTTTTTGGTTCCCTGTAGATAGTTATCAAAAATCACATCAGGGATGATAACGGCCTCACAAGACATGAGATTGGGCATGTTTTCTTCTTTTTATTCTCAGAAGTTACATTTCTCTTTCTGAAATGGAAAGCTTATTTCTGTCTCATTTTCACTTATACCTAATTGTTTATTATTTATTAACTACTTGAATAAAAAGAATGGAAAAGCTTGGAGTGGACAAAGATAACTTGTCTTATTATGATAATAAACCTACATGCAGTTACTCACGTTTACTGTTAGTGGGTATACTGTCTCTTAAGTATTCAAATAATTTGGGGTAAATTTGAGCAGGTAGTTGAAATTGTGTTGCTTAATATAAATTCCAGTGGATACATGACTCTGTGGGCTAAGAGCACTTCAGACATGAACACTTCATAGTGCAAAGCTGGTAGGTGAGGAGATAGATGTTTCTGGCTGTCAAAGTTGAAAAGAGGCTTCTCCTTTATAAATGCTCCTTTGCTTTTGGTAAATACTAGATTAGTTTGGGTGCAGTATCCCACTAATTTTTTGTTTTGTTTTAATTTTCTAAAGGAATTGATGACCAAGCTGATAACAGAGACACCTGACCAGCCAATCCCATTTCTAATTGATCATCTTCAGTCGAAACAGGGGAACCGCAATCAGCTTCAGAGGACCTTGTCTGGCTCTGCTGCCCTTTGGGCAGAGAGTGAAACATCAGGTATGTTCTGTATGCTGGAAAGGGCTAGTCTCCAGTATAATTTTCCCACTCTTTTGTCCATGTTTTTCTGGATACATGTTTACCTACTGAACAGGTGCTACTCTGTGGTTTTGAGCATGCACAGTAAATCCTGTCTGCCCAGTAGATACTGAATTGGATATATATTGTTGCCTCTCAGCCTATGTACATACGTGATCATGAGTTGGAGTTACAGAGTGGAAACAATCACAGTCTCAATAAAAGGAAGGTACATATAAAGGTCCCTTGATTTCTGTGCTGTCCTCTTTGGTTTCCCTTCTCTTTGGCTTGTTTTCCTTTACCTTCCTGTGGTGCACTTGTGCTTGAGATTAGCCTCTATTGAGATATTTTCTTTAATAATACACATTTTTAACAACCCATCTTTCCAACACTTAATGAGAGATGCTATTACTACTTTATGAACTCCAGTGTGAATAATTTATGATTGTAGATCTTCAGAATCATTAAAAACATTTCTGAAATAATATCTGCTCTGATTCTAAAGTAGAAATTTTAGCTTTGATATTCTGTGTCAAGCTACTCTTAGAATTCGGTTTATATTTAAAAAGTGACTTATTATAGATCTCAAATACTTGCTGATAGTCAAAATGTTAGTTACCTGCAAATTTACTTTTTACTTAAAATGTAAAGTTTTAAACACAGGAAATCAAACATGTAAGAGAATAAGTGGAGTTTAAGGACATTTTCATAACAAAAAATAAGATGTTTTTAATTAAAACCATATTAATGAATTTCTAAATTTTGATACTTAGGAAATTTAAGAAATATATGAAATTTCATCTAAATCAGAAATAGGAGAGAAAAAGAAGAGCAGACTTTAGTTTGGACTGTTAGGTCTTGTTTTTTTTCTGGATTAATTGTTTATCAAGTCTTTGAAAAATGACCCTACAAATGTTATAATTGCCTGATTTGATTCTTTTGACAGAAAATAAAGGAACAAGGAGAGATTTTAGAAGCTATGATAAACCTTGGCAGGTAAATGCAAAAAAACCTAAAAAGTCAAAGAGTGACCTTGCCGTGTCCAACATTTCTCCACCATCACCGGAGTCCAAGTCATGTAAGAAAGCTTCAGTACATTATTAATTCCTTCATATTTCCAAACCCATAGTATGTTTCTCTGATGAATTAGGATTAAAATGGAAAGCAAAGTATGAGCAGTTGAAATGGCTAGATATATATGTTAGAAGAGTTTGATTCTTGCTTTACTTTCACTTCAGTTATGAATATTTAATACCCTATGTTGTCATCTATAGATAAAATAGAATTTTAGACAGATAGATAACAGAAGCATATCTGGGTGTCATGCACAATTTTATATTCAGATACCAATTATGATTTGATGCTCTATTTTCATTGCCATTTTGCATATGTAAAATCTGTTCTGTTGATATTGGTCCTAAAAGAAAAGCTTTTTCAGCAGGTCAGGCAATGCAAAACTATGAATTATGACACATACTGTTCAAGATAAGGGGGCAGAGTCAGCAGAACAGGTATACAGCTCTGAGGGTTGCTGAAGGAATCTAAATGTAACTGAAAGAAAAGGCAGGATAGAAATAGGGTGACTGAAGAGAATATTGTCAATGACCTGTAAAATAAAAGTAATAAAAATAGAGGCAGCAAGCCTTAATGAAATACAGTGCTTCATGTGTACTTGCTATAGAAGAAATCTAGTTTTTAAGCTTGATTTTTAATGGAATTTTTACACAAATATTTCTCCAATCTATATACTTATACATGTATAGGTACACACCCAAGTGTGTATACAAGGTATCTTCTCCAAAATAAACTGCAAAATTATATTTTCTTCAGTTGGCTATTGTAGCTTTTTGAAATTTTTAGAATAGCCAAATCTTTTTAATAACTCAGTGTGTGATTAGGTCAACCAGATGAGAACAGAGATTTATAGGATGCTGCAATAGAAGGCTTGCTGTCTTTCCTCTGAAAGCAAGATGGGGAAGTCTAGACTTGAGTGGAGTCAAAAAAAGATCTCCCAGTGGCCTCAGGAGGTCAAAATATAGTTCAGCAATGGTTAAAGTAAATCATGATAGATCTATGCAACAGAGACACTGTGCTCTTGGGTTATTGATAGTCTTGTATGATACATTTTTGTTATAATAAGTAACTATAACAAATAAAAAATAGCTGTATAGGTAGATGTGTCCAATAGCACAAATTTATGGATTAATTATTCTGGAAATGGAGCATGTGTCTCTGTTTCTTCTTCATGAAGCACATTCCCTGCTTCAAAAACACTCAAATCCCTGGCAGTGTTCAAGGCCAGGCTGGACAGGGTTTGGCAACGTAGTCTAGTGGGAGGTGTCCCTGGCCATGGCAGGGACTTTGGAACTTTTGATGATCTTTTAAGGTCCCTTCCAATCCTAACCATTCTATGATTCTATACCTCTCTATGGGCACATGAATTTTTTTATTAGTCCAAAACAAGCATGTAGATTTTGGTTCACTTTCAAGAGTAAATAGGGATATTGAGAGAAGTGGTCGTAGTCACTCATAATCTGAGTTTAAGCTAATAGTCTTTGCTGGATAACAGCAATTTATGGAGATAAACTGTTAGAAACTGTGGCCAAAGGTGTTGTGAGCTGTTCCTGTCATCATACTGTGTTCTTGTCCTCCCTTCCTGTGCTTGCACTTCAAACTCTGTGTTAGGCATAAAGTAACTTCTGTGCCAGGCGTGAAGTAACTTCTGTGCCATCTCCTATAGATCTCAAGTTCTCAGTCTGTATCCTATAGTGGTGTGACATCATGTCACTCCTTTCATTTGTGTGCCTACTACCGCTTTCTTGCTTGTTGGTCCTTAGGTTGTCTCAGGAGAAGGCCAAGAGGCTGGGCACTCTACCATGTCACATGTCAAGCAAGGAAATAATTTGTACACTCAGAATATATTTGGTGTATAAATATGGACTCGAGGATCTGTCCTTGTGGTCTGAAGGGCATTTAATAATGCTTTTCAGTTGTTAAGGCTTGTTCTTAAGCTACCCAAGTCCCTAAGTCTAGCAGCAGAGTTTGTGGGAATGCAGCTTTACCCACAACAGAGAAAGGTAGAATTAGGGTGTGCTTAAGGCAATTGGACATACATAAATACATGGCACTATATGTGATTTATTCTGAGCATGCTGAGAGAGGAGACTAATGTCATTGTAAGGCCGTTCTATTATCACTGAAACATCATGATAATTGTAGGAGTTCCTCATGACTAAACATCACGTTGATTTTGAGCAAGGGCAAGAAGGAGTCTTTGGGGACTACAGGCTGATCAGCCTAACCTTACTCTCTGGGAGGGTTGCTGAGCAAATTTTCCTGGAAGGTGTTCCCAGCTACAGCAAGAAGAGAAATATGATTGAGAACAGCAAGCATGGATTTATGAGATCATACACATTTTGATTAGATCAACCTGATTGCCCCCTTAGATGAAATGGTCCTGTAGTCAGAGTAGTGGATGTTTAATACCTTGACTTAAGCAAAACCTTGGTGAATCTCTCATAGTATTCTTATCACTCAATTGGTAAGATATGGCCTGGGTAAGTGGACACAAGATGTGTGGAAAGTTGACTTAACTGTTGAATTCAAGGGATTGTGACTGGCAATGCAAAGTTCAGTTAAAAAGGCCTATCGCTGATGGCATGCTTAAGGGACTGATACTGAAACCAATGTCATTTAAAAGTCTTTATGTCCTGGATGATGAGGTAGAATGTTCTCTGATGTTTGCAGGTAAGACCAATCTCAGTCACACCTGAAATAACACACGAACAAGAAATCCTGGTATCCAAGGAATCTGACTACTTGTTTGGTGTATGCAAAAACAGAGTTAAACAGAAGCTGCTGCTGTTATATGGCAAAGAAGAGGCTTGAAGCTAGGGCTCCTAGTGTGTGTATGTGTGTCTGTGTATATATATATATATATATAAAATGAAACATTTAGATGATCACATTCTGTATTTGAAGAACAAATCTGAAAGTTTCTGAATAGTTTGTGGAAAAGACTTAACTGCTTTACAGGTAGCTACTTTCAGGCAAAGTAGTTAATCTGCTCATCACCTCCATATTAAATCAGATCACAGATCATTCTTTCACTCTGCTTCAGTTCATCATTCTGACCATATCTCATTTACAATTGCAATGTTGTGCATTTCTAAGTGTCGTTGGTCAGTCTAGGACTTTAGACCATTGTTCTCTTAGCCTTTTAATATCCTGGTACTGTGTAGACCAGTTTGGCTATGTTATCAAAGAACTCTGAATGTTATTGTAGGATTTAAATGCGTGAGTAATTTTATGCTTAGTAACAACACACCTGTTTTTGTTTTTTGAGATGTAAAATGGTCATACAAATGTATTAATGAAATGTA
The DNA here is from genome assembly GCF_963264785.1 of Psittacula echo. Classification (NCBI taxonomy): domain Eukaryota; kingdom Metazoa; phylum Chordata; class Aves; order Psittaciformes; family Psittacidae; genus Psittacula; species Psittacula echo. The sequence continues at coordinate 125,761,253 of NC_137737.1, forward strand.
GGATTTAATGAGCAACTGGTCTGATTCTGTCTGCAAAACATCTTAAAAATAAAGATGAAAACAGTACTAATCTTGTACTGTCATCCAGTAGAAATTAAAGGTCTGTTGATTTGTGGCAGAATTCATAACACGTGTGAATGTATCTGATGTGCATTTGGGGGGTGATGCACCACTGGGACATCAAAAATACTGGAAAGCATTCTTTACAGTCTTCTAACATGAGGTGGGGAAGTCTCATATACAAATGCTATGATGTAGAGATAATAAATCTTCTTAATTGTAGGCAAATAATTTCAAAAGAGAATGTTTTATAAATCAAATAACAGAGATGAGGTTGAGGCAGGTAATGTGATGGGGGATTTAAAATTACTGATACGATGGTTCTGAGGAGTTGAATGAGCATAATAAAGGAAAGTTAGAAAATTATGAGAAGATTTTACTAAATCTGTAGTGACATGTGTATTGGAAATTATGTATGTTGGACTTCATACATAGAGAAGATAATCACGTATTTCAAAATATCTCAAGGAAGGGTCATACAGTCTTTACCCAGTTCTGCGTGTGTCACACAAAACCACACACTTGAAAATGACCAGTGCTTATTGGTCCTATAGCTGGGAAGATACAAGTTTATGCTGTGAAAGGACAGACACATGCCACATGATGTAATGAAGTAGACTTTAGTTTTAGTATCCATTCATTAGTTGGAAAAATAGTTAAGTAAGAAGAACTATGTCTTCTCTAGCAGTAATAAAAATTTCAGTTCTAATTCTGTTTAACTTCCCACTCAGTTTTGGTTCAATAGAATGAGCCATAATCATTGTTTAAACAAATTTTGTTGAAACTTAGAAATGTTCCATGACAGCACATCTCTTTCGATATATTTTCACTGACGTACAAAATGGTTTGCTGAAACACAGACTATATTATCAGCATGCAGAGCAAATTTCCACCATGTTTTTGACTGGTTTCCCACCATCCTACTAGTGAAATGCAGTCCAGGCTTCCTGTGTTTGTGTGACATTTCTCTGAAACTAGGGATCAGACCATTGTCTCTTGAGCACACTTCCTTACTTTCCAAGGTTAGAGTCTTGATACTTTCATTTTGCTGATGCAGATTGGTTCATATACATGACAGTTGCTTACTCTGGAAGCTTTGCAGCTGTTGAGTAGAACTTTGTTTCATTCAGCTTCTGTCCCATGACAAATTTCAAAATCGTATTGTTTCTCAAAAATTCTGTCCTTTGGAATTTTGAAAAATGTGGTTTGTTTCAAATTGTCATGTTCTCAAGTTCCAGCTTGTTCAAGGTTTCTGAAACTGGAAGGTTTCTGGAAAGTTTCAGAACTTCTAAGGTATTGTCATCTTTCCACATGGTTTTACTGTATTAAATTACTGCCTGTATTTTGTTGGTACTGCAAAAATTCTGTGGTGTGGTGAGTTCAATATAAATATGGAAAGAAAAGTCTGTCGAACTGCTAGTAGCCTAGAGTGAGAGATGCTGTAGAACATACAGTGTTGGTACACTGAAGGGAGAAGATGAGGTGGCTGGAAAAGAAGGCAGTAAAGGAGCATGTGATCTCAATATAAAACAAAGGTGATCAAAACCAGAGAGATTTCATTATAGAATTTCTTTTCTACTTTACCAAATATTTATATTTACAGTTAGTAAAAGTTTACAAAAAAGTAATAGGTAGAACATTTTGTTTTCTTTAAATAAGAAAAAGGATGAGAAAAACTGAAGTTGTGCTAATTAAGTTAATTGTGCTAGAGTCTATGAATTGAGGCAATTTTTGGTCACACCAAAATTTAGATAACTATTAATGAACAGGGAGTTATAAATTCCAGGGAATTACAAATACCAGGGAATTATAAATGAAATTCTTGGCATTTAAATGTATCAACCAAAGTTGCAAGCTGTCCATCTGAATAGAGGCTAGTCATACACTAAAGGCCTGTGTCTGTTCCCTAGGAACCACCGTAGCTCATTATTTCCATTGTCCTCAGAAAGAAATACATGACTTGTCTTTTTTGAACACAAAGCAGAATCAGCCTCTGACACTTCAACTTGGCCCCCTTTTCTCCTCTCCTTATTGAGGCTTCTTGTGTCTCTTTCTTCCTACTCTTATCTCTGTAGGGCCTTTTCAATGTTTCCTTTGTCTTCTGTCTTCCGAGAATGTCTGTACTTACAGTCTAATGTAGTAACTTCCTTAATACTAACTTAGGTTCCTGACTGGGTGTTGCGGATTGAAATATACTCTGAATTGTTGAACTCTCTGTACATGTCTGGTTTGAAGATGGCTTGGTTTATGTCCATAGCAAATGCAATTGCATTCTTTGTGACAGAAAGACTTAAACATACCACTGTCCCATTTCTTTGCGTGGAAAAGGTGGCTGTTGACTTAGCTTCAACCTTCCCTGTGGAGCTGATCCAAAGTGAAGCAGATTCTATATTCAGGCAGAGGGCAGTCAGCAATAAGACAAATTTCAATAGGGATAGTTTTTTAACACATTTTACAATAGCTATCAGAACTTCAGAAGTCTGAGCATAATTTCTGCATACCATCATAAATAGGCATTCTGAAATTCCAAATGATCCTAAGATACCATTTCTTTTTGCATGATCTATAGGAGTCTGCATTTCCTTCTTAGCTTTAATGAAACTGAATTTTGTAAGCATAAATTCGTTGGTAGCTGTCAACATGGTAAATAAATATTTCAGAACTTGCCAGAACATATTAGACACTATAGGCTTTGTTTTTGAACTTATTTTTAAGTGAGTAGTTAGCAACCATTGATAAGTGCAACTGATCCCTTCTGTTGGAAATGTGGACTAGGCATCATCATCTTCTCACTAGAATGTACCATTCTCAGAATGGTAATGCTGTGTTTGGAGACAACCCAGCAATTAATCGCACTTGGTGGTGGAGGCAGCAGATCGCTTTGTTCAGAATGCTGGCAAAAAGAACTTGCTAAATATCAGTTCCAGAGACAGCATCACTTTTGTTTTCATTTCTACAAATTGTTCGAAATGTTCATGTTGGTCAGTGCAGCTATGTTCATTGTGGGTCCTATGTATCTCAGAAATGCCTGTTCTTCCCTGCCATTGTAAGTAAAGTTAGCTCAGTAGTTGAGAAACTGTCATTTTAAAATTAAATCAAAGGTTTTGGTAATAGATAATGAATTGGAGTCTGTAGGCTCAGGATTGCACTTCCGAAAGGTTGAGTTTGTTTAATTATCGAAATAAAGCTGTACAGTGTGAACAATGGGGACATGTTTTGTTTCACTGTTTTTATCAAATGTTACCTGCACTTTATGATTTTTTTTTTAAAATATGTATAAATGTTGTTTTAAAAGCTTTATTTTTTTTTTTCGATAAAATGACTAGCAAAGCCAAAAGTACCCATAGCTCATTTTCATTTTGACATTTTTTCCTTATTGGCCTCTAGGACACACAGTTCTATTTTGATGTAAATGAAGTACCTTCATATGCAATATTTGTATTACATTTTTCTGTTATGGCATTATTTTTATTTTAATTGCTAATATTAATTGTTCCTCTTTACCAATGAATTCAGTCACAAGAATCATCCCAAGTATACATTTATTTACAGGTGTTTTCATTTTTACTTCACATTGACCAAAGAAAATATTTCCAGCTGTTAAAATAGGATAGTTAAGTAATTATCACTCAAGGTGCTTGAGCTTATAAACTCATTGTGCAGCTTTTTTTCTACTGTAGGAGTCTGAACTACCAAATCTAAACTTCATCTATATATCTGTGTATATTTAGTGCCAAGGTCAATAGATCATCCTAAATGGGATTGGAGGACAAAACCGGAGAACCATGATTTTGATGAACTAAATCATATTCTTCAAGAGAGCAAAAAACTTGGAAAAGCCCTTGAGAATCTGTCTCACAGTAAGTTGATTTTAGTTTCTTAATGTAACCATGCAGCCTGAATTGTAATTTGGAAGTATGTGTCAAGAAGGTGGTCTTTTTTTCAATGAAGATGAAGTTCATTTCAATGAAGATGAAGTTCATTGACATCATTAGTTACATTCTTCTGCTAACTGAAACTACTTCCCCTGCACATCCTTTCTTGTTACATTAGTTTTCTGCTAGTTTAGTGATATGAATTAGCTCATAAAGAGATTAACACAAGAGGCTGGCTTACGAAAAAGCTAGAACATGCAGCGGTGAGACTGCTTCTTGGGTGGTAGCAGTTAGATTGGATTAACCTTTGTGAAACCTTAACCTCATTGTTGGAGATCAGACCTGTCATTGAAAAACAATTAGGTATTTTGTATCCTTGACCCCAGTTAATTTCTTTCAATGTTCAAAAGCAATTCAAATATTTTAAAGCATCTCAAATAAATACTCAAAAACATAGTAGCCAGCTAATTCCTAACAAAACCCAAGTATTATCCTTTAAAAGACATGGTCAAACATGAGCAGTGTTTAAAAATAGTATACTGATGTAAGAAGTAGCCCTGAGAATTACTGGATATGATGAGGAATAACTTGATAGCTTTTTTTTTTTTTGCCCTTTTTTTTTTTTTTTTTTCCTTCTTGTAGAAGAGAATTCTGAAGTACATTGGTGGGAGCAAAGACTACTAACAATTATCAAAATATGAAAAGTATTCTCTGTCATGGTACATGAAAACTAGGTGGTGTGGGAAACACTTGAAAGAGAAATATTTTCTTTCTCCTCTCATTAAATTCTATCCGTGTCACTTCTTGATTCACTGGAGAAATTGCAGATGATGAGGTCAGAAACAGAGCTGAATAAAGAATGTTCTGTGGAAGATTTTGAGTTTCATCATTTTTCCAAATTGTGTCAAATATACCAAACTAGTTTGTCCAGATTCCCTCTCTCACAAATGTTTTAGGTTGATCACAACAATTATATTCTGAGCAATTTTCATATTTATATTAATTATTGTATTATACATTACAGGACTCTTTTCAAATGTATTTCTAGTAAATTGGTCTATGGCTTTTAGGAAGCTAAACCCCCTCCAATTAGGGTCTCTGATTTGCAGCTCCATTGTTGCCTGACCGTGTTACTGTGATGGGTGCAAGTGTCATTTTCAAGCCTTTCTCCCTTAGAGACTTGTTAGCAAGCTTAACACAGATATAGAAACAACTTTTTTCAGTTTCAGAAAGGGTTATTTATTCACTGTCTGGAGATACAAACCAATCAGATGTGCAAGTTCATTAATAAAGAACTAAATCCACTCTTCGATCCTACATCTTTGTCCTTCCTCATGATTATTATGTAGGTTCCTCTGAGCTCTGTCTTCTTTATACCTAAAATATAGTTTGCAGCGTCCTATACCTCTGTTTGCCCCAGAGCTTTCTAACTGGAGTACAAAACACTGCAGCTCTTCTGGGTCTTACATTGGACCAGAGGTGAATGTACCTGGTCGGTGTTGTTAAGAGTCAGATTTTCATAGAGTTATTTCAGAAATGAAACATTCTTCACAATTCCTTGTTAGTACTTGATGTTTTCTGATGATTTAGCTGCGTAATATAGAATTTTAATCCTATCCCCCAGAGTGCTTTAAATCACTTGCAGCCTGATAGTAAGTTCACTTTCATGAATATGCTTTCTATTTCTTCATCCAGATCATTAACGGAAATATTGTCAGACCTCTTCATGATTCCATTTCAGATCTGACAGCCAGCCCTTGAAAGCTACTCAGTAAGTGCATTTTTTTACCCACCAGATGTTTATCTAGCTTGCAGTGATTTCAACTAGAATAGTATCTAATTTGTTTACTGGAGAATCATCTAGGACAGTAAACAAAGTCTTACTATAGCTGAAGTATTTTACATCTACTTCCTCCTCTTATCCACTAAGCAAGTTTCCCAGTTGAGAAAGCAGTAAGTCTTATTATTTGATACGATTCTTTCATGATAAATTCCTGTCAGCTGATTCTTATCACCTTTCCTATCCATTAAAGGTTGATAAATTGTTTATTTAATAATTTTGTCAAATATTCTTGCTGCTGTCAGATTTAGGCTTGCTGGTTAGTAGTTCCCACATCTTCCCTTTTTCTTTCTGCAGAAAGATATTCACCCTTTTCTGTCCTCTCCATTCCTGAATGACGATTGCTAATGGATTAGAGGTTTCTTCTTAAAGAGCGCTGAAGTGCTCTAGAGTGAATTTCACAAGATTCCGCCAACTTAAATATATTTAAGTCATCAGAATATCTTTCAGTTTTCTGTCATCTTGCTTGCAGTTTTTCCTCTTAAAATCACTAGCATTAAGCATCTAGCCACAATTAATTCTGTTTCAAATATTGAAGCAGTGAAAGTATTGAATACTGGGATTTCTTTGTTATTTACTTTCCTTCTCTTTGATATAGTAGTTCTGTATTTTACTTTCTCCCCCTTTCCTGGTGTATTTATAGTATCTCTTATTGTGTGGGTTCTGTTTGGGTTTTTTTTGGTTTTTTGCTTTTCTTTTCTTTGACAGCAGTTGCTCATTTTGGACTTTAGCGTTTTTGGTTGTGTCATTTAAATACTTGCATCAGTTTAATTCCAAACTGTATGTCCTTGTTTTCAGTTTTTGTTCTCTTGGTTTTCTGATCAATTCAGGAAATAAACCTCTTCTGTGCTGAGATTTCTTACATATTAGAATGATGCAAAAATTAAAATAAAAAATGTGACAAGTTTGAAAAAAAAAAAAGATCATTTTGAAAATAAATGTGGATTTATTGTTTTCCCAAAGCTAGAATATGGATTGCACTTAGAGGGTTTCAATGAATAGACACATCTGGAACCTTAAAAGTGTAAGACACATGAAACACATCTGTGCTGTATCCAAACATCCCATGTGGTAAATTTTATAAAGCTATGGCAAGGTCCCATAGCTAGTTTTCCTGTGTTAATGCCTATTTTGTGCAGGCTAGTCAGTGCTTTTGGTTCTACAAGCACTTCTGTGAAATCTGTGGGTTTAATAGTGCATTTGATACTAATGTTGTTTCAAAACGGCATGGCATTTTTAAAGATAAGATTTGGATCTCATTGTGAGTTTGCAGGATTTCATTGCTGCTATGCAGCTGACACAGCCTGTGAATTAAATTCTAGTTTCTATTGCTTCATTCATTGTACAGTCTAGATACCTGCTTTGAGACAAACCTGTGTACTTCACACAAAATTAGAACTTCTAGATAGGTTTGGAAGATGAGGCTGAAGTACTTGCATGTCTGGTCTCTCCTGTGTTCAGTCCTCCTAGTGCTCAAAACTGACCTTCCTTATATTTGAAGCCCTCCTCCGAAGCCTCATCAAGACAACATGTAATTCTGTGCTGCAGTAGATCTGAGAAACCAAAAGTGACTTCACACTCAATGTTAAGAGTATCTTTGGAGTTTCGAGAGACTGAAGAACGTTATTGCCGTAATTGTGGTCTAAACGCATTGGAGATTGGTGATTTAAGTATACCATTTTCCAGAGGCCTACCCATGTGGGAAAACTGGGTTTTGCTTGCTTCTCCAATCAGCTGTGCATCATGGAAGTGGATTTTGAGCTATCAAGGCAATGTTTTAGGGGAGATTTTGATTTATGAAGCAACATTCTGGGTATATACTGCATTTCTTTGTGCATGTTTTGTTTTCTTCAGTTGCAAGGCCTCTCATCTTTATTGCTATCATCCCTCTTCCTCAGCTAATCGTAAGTAAGAAGAGTTCCATGCTGTTTCAGATGTATGCTTTTGTATTTCCCCTTTTGGTCTGGTTGTCTTTTAAACGAGTTAAAATATCCTGTATAGCAAAGGATCTTGCTCTTGAATATACCTGTCTTCACCTCCCATCTTCTAAGGATAGCAGAATAGATAAGAGGTGGAAAACAGTGAATTCTAAGTGTTTTGAGTAGGAAAAATGAGTACTAAACCAGCAAGAGCATACTGCAGAGTAGGTGTGAAGCCTGCCTGCTTTGTCAACAGCTTTACGTCTTCTATATAAACAGTTAAGGATTAGAGTGCATATTAAAAAAGTATGTGTATTGGATGTTTCAATTTATACATGGTGACAGCATTTGAAGACACGTAATGTGTTCTGCTGTGGGAGAGGTACTTTTTCATAGTTGCATCTAGCCTTTCAGCAGAGATAACCAACATTTTGTTAGTCATGTTTGAATCCTTGTTAAGGCCAGGTATCTACTACAGATCAGAGGGGGAGAAACAAATTTATCATGTTTTGAATCCAATTGAACCTTGTAAGGTCAGAAATGCTAATAAATTAACATTAACCAAAGCTATTAGGTAACCAATCCAAGTCAATTACTTTGAGGGAATCCCAGAAATAATGGTATCTATCTATAACCAGTAAGAAAAAAGTAGTCGTTTGTTTCTTCATATGGAAGGGGAGTAATCAATCAATAAATAATCAGTAAAGAAGAAAGCCATCTGCAGTCTAGTAGGAAATATTGCTGAGAACCATAAAGAATCATAGAATCACAGAATAGTTGAAGTTGGCAGGGACTTGTAGAGGTCATCTCATCCAAACCAACTGCTTAAGCAGGGCCACCTAGAGCTGGTTGTCCAGGCCTATATCCATGGCTCGTGATCAAGAAGAACAAAAAGATCTCTGAGTCCTTCTGGAGTATCTCAAAGTTATTTCTCATAACGTTAGAAACAGTTATGTTTATGCATAGATTAAGAAAGACAACCATGATCTTACCCCTTTAAGAGAAAGCTAAAATAGTGAAACATAAAAGATAAACAATACATAGGATTTATGGGGAAAAAGATAACAAGAGTAAAAGTCTCGTAACAATAAGGGTAGAACTAGTTCTGAAAAAGATCAGAATCTGTTAATAAACCACTAAAATCATGTTTCGTGGATGAACCTGTGAACATGTGTGATGTGAGAAGTTTAATATATATCATGAACTATTTCTATACATTTGGCAGTCTGAAACACATTAGAATAGGGTTTCATTTAGAACCTCCTGCACTATAGGAAACTATTAATGATTTACATTGTGGTTATGGAAAATGCACTTCAATGGAATGCCATAACATTCATCAGACACCTCTGAATTTTCCCTTTGAAACCTGACATTTCTATGATGATGATGTGACTGCAAATGCACACCTGCATGACATGTTACTAGACTTTTATTTATCACCTCAGGAGTGGCATTGTTTTAAGACATAATAATTTAGAATTTTTTGTTGGTTTTTTTTTTTTTTTCAGTTATACACAGTTGATGTGAAATAGGCTTTAGTCTGAAAAAAGGACTTCCTTAGTCTGTAAAAATTACTTCATAGAATCATAGAATCATAGAATAGTTAGGGTTGGAAAGGACCTTAAGATCATCTAGTTCCAACCCCCCTGCCATGGGGAGGGACACCCCACGCTAAACCATGACACCCAAGGCTTCGGCCAACCTTATCCATGATCAGTTGACCATCTAGCCCTAAATGTATTCTACTAATTGAACCGTGAAGCTAGTCATCAGTATTCTGTAGAGGATTTTTCATTTCTTCTGTTCAGGCTGAACTTTAAAATCATGTTATTCTTGTGTGAGATCAATGTTTGTGATTTATTTTGAGATCGACATTTTTAGATAAGCTCAATCAAACCTTTAAGGAAGATAATTTTATCTCAGTACTGCAGCTGTTATCAGATACTGCCTTTGCTCATAAAATCCGTTTGGTTTTAGTGTGATGTGTGAGTAATAATACAAAATAATGATGTTTTCGAAGATTGAAACAGGAAGAACATAAACATAATTTTTGCTATTCAATTATAAAGTGGGGCTTATATGGCTTGGAGATGGCTGTTACTTCAGTTATAAGTATCTTTTTCCTACAGATGTTAAATTTTTAATTACCTTTGTGGCAGTATTTGCCATTCTTATCTAGCCTACTTGAAGTTGCAGGACTAGAGTCTCTTTCGGAGTTACAGTAACCTTTTGCTGGGACAGTATTTGCCTTACCGAAAGTTTAGGTGGGGTTTGTTTGATGTCCATCTCAGATATGGTACTTCCTAGTTCTTAGAAGAAGTGGATTGCATTCTGGGGGTTGTAGTAGGGAGGGATATGATTGTCCTTGGCTACTGGCTGTTGTGGGCTACCGTCCTCAACCAACCTGCTGCAGTGTACATCTTTTCCTAAAATAAAGTGTTTTTAAAGATTATTCTCTTCTGAAATGACCTTGGCCTAAGAGAATTTGTGGGACGTTTGGTGTGTACTTTGCATTTTATTTCTCTCTGGTTGACTAATTCATTACTCACCAAAGCTAATCCTGAAACCTGTGTTCTCCATTGGAGCCGCTCAGAAATCTGGATATAGAAATGCTGCAAGTCTAAAACACTGATTATTTTGCTGGGGTTTAAATTTTTATTATTTTTTTTTTAAAAAAAGAAATCGTGGGGAGGAGAGGTTAAATATGTGTTTCCTGGATAGTGACTATGCTGACGTATAGTGTGGTAAGTGGTGCCTTGTAGATGACACTGTTTCCCTTATTCTTATCTGGCTACATGTTAGGAGGAACATTGTCCTAATTCAAAATGGATACCACTACAGAAACTTGATACATAGCTGTTTAATAATAGAAGGATATATGCTGCTCATTGGCAAGAACTCTGAGGTTTCAATTCAGTATGCCTTCACAGAAAATATCTGAATTACTACTGGAGGAAAAATGTCTAATTTTGAAAGTTGTAAATGACTCCATGTAAGTAAAGAAAATAATACAAAAATGTGTGTTATAACAGTCAATGACAAATCTATTAGAAAGTTTCTATACAGAAATGACTGAGCTAGTTTGGTTCTTGTGTACGTATTTTCGGGGGGAAATGCTTTGTTTGGTGCAGCCAAAGCAACCATTTCATGTCCTTTATATTCCACGACTGTATAAGAGAAATAGAATCATAGAATCATAGAATAGTTAGGGTTGGAAAGGACCTTAGGATCATCTAGTTCCAACCCCCCTGTCATCGGCAGGGACACCCCAAGCTCACCCAAGGCTCTGTCCAACCTGGCCTTGAACACTGCCAAGGATGGAGCATTCACAACCTCCCTGGGCAACCCATTCCAGTGCCTCACCACCCTCTCAGCAAAAAATTTCTTCCTTATATCCAATCTAAACTTCCCCTGTTTGTTTTAACCGATTACCCCTTGTCCTATCACTACAGTCCCTGATGAAGAGTCCCTCCCCAGCATCCTTATAGGCCCCCTTCAGATACTGGAAGGCTGCTATGAGGTCTCCACGCAGCCTTCTCTTCTCCAGGCTGAACAGCCCCAACTTTCTCAGCCTCTCTTCATACGGGAGGTGCTCCAGTCCCCTGATCATCCTCGTGGCCCTCCTCTGGACTTGTTCCAACAGTTCCATGTCCTTTTTATGTTGAGGACACCAGAACTGCACACAATACTCCAAATAATTTCAATTTACCTTGTGTTTACGTGGTACAAACAGGAACAGCGGCTAGAAATTATTATGCTGCCAGCTACAGTATGGCATGAGGTTTTACCGTGGGAAATGCAAGTACATCTGAGATGGCCTGTCCCACCCGTGAGGAAACAAAGGCTTCCCCTAATTTACAGTGGATAGGAGAATGCAGTGGGACAGTTAACTGCTAGGTAGTTGATATATGATACAGTATTCTTGTATTCATGCTCAAAGCTGCAGTATAATACTGCATAGAATAATATATATATTTATATATATATTTATATATACATTTATATATATATATATATAAAATAATAATAATGCTGTGTCTTTCCTGGAGTTTGTTACAGAACCTCTGTGTTCTGTAACAGCCACTATGAGGTTGACAGTCCAGCCATCCACAAGTTCTCCAGCCTAGACCAATCACGCAAATGAATTTTGTCAAGTTAGTCAGAGTTGCATTGAGGTTGTCTTCGTATGTCCAAACTATGTGACAAAACCTGCCTGTCAAATCCGGAAGGTTTTGTTTGGCAAGTAGGAAAACTGGCTGTCGGGAACTCTGTGGCCATCTTCTGGATATTTAGGAAAATGCATAAGCTATTTGCTGCCGTTGAGCTGAATAATAATAGTCTGGCATATGTTAAAGTCGTAGCATTTTATTTTCTTATGACTGGGTGCATATTACAGTTGTCAGGTGTATGTTGTGCATTTAGAAAAATGTAAGCCTTACAAAAAATCTCAACTAATTTTTGTTGTGTGTTACCTCTTCCTATAATTATTTAAGGACCACAAATAAAAGCATAACTTTCACTCTTACCAGAACACCTGTTCTGAAGTTTCAGGCATGTATAACATAGGAAAATATCACAAGCTTTTAAGGTACTGTAAAGCTGATCACGAATAATACATTATCTTTGTTTCTCCATTCTTAACTTTGTGCTGCAGCAGATTGCCATAGGGATAGAAGATTGGGAACAGAAATCCAAGATAACCATGTAAGGAATGTTTTTAATAATCCATGCTAATGTAAAAAAAAAAAAAAAAAAGGCATGATAAACAACTAGTTTAATATTTTAGGTAAAAAAAAAAACATAATATGTCGTGGTTTAAGCCAGTCGGCAAGTCTGCCACGCAGTTTCTGCCCCCCCCCCCCGAGGGATGGGCAGGAGAATCGAAATAATGTAACTCCCACGGGTTGAGATAAAAACAGTCCAGTAACTAAGGTATAACACAAATCACTACTGCTGCCACCAATAATCATAATGATAAGGGAAATAACAAGGGAAGAGAATACGATACCACCCGCCAGAAATGAGCCTGACAGACAAGAGGACGTGCCCTTCCTTGGAACTCCCAGTTACATCCCTGGGCATGACGTGCTGTGGTATGGAATACCTCTTTGGCTAGTTTGGGTCAGGTGTCCTGTCCCTGCTTCCTCCCGGCTTCTGCTCCTCCCTGGCAGAGCATGAGACTGACAAAGTCCTTGGTCAGGGTAAACATTCTGACCAGCAACTGAAAACATCGGCTTTATCAGTATTATTCCCAGGCCAAAAGTCAAAACCACAGCGCTGCACCAGCTACTAAGAAGGACAAAAACTGACTGCTGCTGCTGAACCCAGGACAGGCTAATACAGGGAGATCTGCTTTTGGGGAATTTGCCTAATGGAGGCATGAAAATAGTAATTATAATAAGTATTAATAAGTTGCATTGTTATTAAATTCTCTGGTAGTCATGTTTCACTTAATCTTAGTAGGCGAGACCTTTCTTGCAGAGGGTAGCTTGTTCTTCCAGCTCCTTTCAAAAACCCAGCTATTGACAGGATAAGTTCCAGTTGAGAAAGGCTGTGCTAGCACGAACAGCCCCACTCCAGATTTGTTGCTGATCAGAGATGGCAGTAGTTGTGGCTGTGGAGCACTTGTGAAGGACTGTAAAAGCATGTTCAGAACAATTACTTCATTGTTCCAGCACAGAGGGTCATTACACTTAAAACTAGAAACAAGTGCCCTGAGTCTGTCTGTGTAATTCACCAGACAGCTGAGTGGGCTGGGTATTTGTGACGCCTGATCAAAATTCAGCACCCTTAATTACTTGTAAAAGGAAGGACTTTTAAAGCCATAAAATTGGCAGTTAGGTATCTTAATTCCCACTGTAAACCTTGTCTGTGAACTTTAGCTGATTGAGGGTGTCAGGCAAACCTCTCACCCCATTAGTGGGAACACTGCACTTTCCCATTTCAAAAAGTAAGAATGTAGGACTATTGTAGAGTTGTCAATCATGATATGATATAAAATTATAGCAAATGTTGTCTATGAGAAACAGCTGCTATGAGAGGAAGGCTAAAGCCTATTCCTTTATTTCTGAAGGATTTGCCTTTGGTATCAGAAGACCTTCCCCTGCAAAGGCAGAAGACCTTCTTCGAGAGTCCCCTTCTTATCCACTGCTCAGTGACTTGAGGCAAAGCAATGATAGAACAGCCCTAAAAATTCCATTCTCTGTGTTCACCATCATGCAGAGTCAGGCTTTGAATGCTTTAAGCTGAGGGAAGTCAGAAGCAGTTGTTCCTAAAAACATGAATTCTGACAAAGCCATTGGTTTCAAGGTTGAACAAACTAGATTTTTCAGTTTTTCTGGTGTTACTGATTTTTGGTGATTTGAATTAAGTTGTGAGGAAAAAAGGCTACGGTTTGAGGAAGTGGCTAACTTGTTAGGTAAAAAGATGTTAGTGTGTGGACATTCTGGCTACACCTATGGATGTTTTGCCTAAACCTGAAATGTAGCTATTTCCATTTAGAATAGTTTCATGAAATGGGCTGTCCCCTTTGTCTCTAGTGTTCTGTGATTTTACAATGACATTTTCCTATTTAGAATATGTAAGAACTAAAACATATTTCCTCTTTGACGTTGTGTGAAAGCCACAGGAAAAAAAAAAAGAGCAAAAAAGGTGAAAATAACTATACAAGCTACAGAGAGCACAACCAATTATTTGCTGTCAAATACACAAAATAAGTGAAAAGTGGGTTTTCTTTTTGAATAATACTGATCTCAGGATAGTAGCAATTACATGACCCAGAGGTGGCAACCACTGTTATCATTACTTTGTAGAAATTCAAGTGTTTATGTTGTCAAGGTAGTATTTGAAAATAAAGTAACTGACCTATTTGACTACTGAAAAGTCAGGTGCGTGCAAAGTTTAAGAGAATAACAGAAATTGTAAATACTCCTGTGTGATAATTATTATTATCTCTAGTTGCATTCTCAGGATTCTGGATTAAGGTGTTTTGGATTTTTTAATGGTATGGTAAATATGCAGCGGGTTTACTTTGTGAAAATTGAAGTCCATATAATTCCACCTGAGATCCATACTCAGAAAATCATTACAGTGACGTAAATTTTTATCTACTGCACACGGTGCAAGTCCCCCCTCCTCTCAAGTTCAGCCATGATATTTTGTCAGTTTGGCAACTGCAAAAGAAAATTGGTGAGACTGGGCACACATTAAGTGTGCGGTACAGTAGTGCCCTGGAAGAAAATTAGAAGCTTTTTTACAACCACCTTTTTATGAATTAATTTATCCCAATCTCTGCTAATGGACTTGTATTATCAGTAACTAGTCGAGTTTTGTTAATATTAATGGGGCTCAAGCCATACCATAAAAATCTGTATCACAGACAAGATGGTAGACCCTGCCACTGGAAGAATCAACATGCCAAGATTATGGTAATCAGGAGAATCTTTTTTCTTTTCTTATGATACGACATCAGAAGGAGAGATAAAAAGATTTTGCAGGTTTAATTCTTGCAAAGGGATTGCAAAGATAAAAGTTTAGTAAACTTTTAAAATTTATTTTGGCAAGATGTCCTCAGAAACTGCTATTTTTATATGTGGTTATCTAAGAAATACAGTTTTGGTGTCTTACTACTGTTTGCGATTTAGTAAAGAAGAAATTTGAGACATTGGGGTCAATTCAGTTACTCAGCTTAGTCTTCTCTAAATTCTGAATGAATTCTGGGGAACTGATGGGACTTACACAAAAAAGCATTTTGCTGAAAGCACTCCTTTTGATTACAAGTGTTTTTAAATTTTATGTGCTTACATGTAACTTAATCAGAGAAGTTAGTAGAGCTTTTTTTGTGAGCCATATATTTTTATATACAGTTTTTCTTGTATGTGCTATTTGGTACTTTCATTATTGCTCTTTGATTAGCAACATAGTCAGTTGAATAGTAAAATCACTTGATGTTTTTTGCAATAGAGTCTTGGAAATAGTAGGGTTACCTTTTGTAGTTTCTTTTGCCATAATTGACAATAAATAGTTTTAATGAGTATGTCAGCACAGAGAAAAATGGCTCTTGCATCTGCTCCCAGGTTTCAAAGACCCATTCAAAGAGCATGTGTGAAAGAAGAAAAGTCAACCAACTTCCAATCTGAGGAAATAAGCCTGTACAAAACAAAATGAACTGTCTTAACATTATGGGAAATAGCTGAAAAAAGTCAATTTTTTTTTAGAGAGAGTATTTGTGGTTCTAATATGTGGTTATACAAATACATTCAATGTGAGAGCTGGTTGATGGAAATCAGGTTTTCGAAATTGAGATAAATAGAATCTTGAATTAGGGTTTTACTACCTCTAAGAGTGCAGTTACCTTCCCTCTAGTAAATGCCTATTGAGTATTGAAGAAACTCATAATACATTAAAGCCCCGTTGAATGGTTCAGGTTGGTGCAACCTCCTGATTATACTTTATACACATTAGTGTAGTATGTGTCTGGGCTAAATAACAGTCTGAAGTTATTAGAACAGGTTAATTGTTGTGAGGTTTAGAAGGGTTAAGCAAAATGCATATTTTTCAATGTAATCTACTTTAGAACTATTGAATGACTGAAATACTCTGTTTACTCCTGACGTATTTCTTATGTGTTGATGAGGTCTTAAAATTGTAATTTCAGTTCTGCTAGCACTTTAGTATTTAAAAAAAAAAAAAAATCTGTATAAGGAAGTCATCTAAACTGAGAATTAGCTATATAGAGTTAATGATTCAAAGTACAGTAAAAAACCAAAGAATTCTTGTAGTTACAGTATACCAAATAGTAAGAAATAAAAATGTCATGGAAATAAGCTTATACTGTGGCAATCTTTATAGTGTGATTTTACAAAGAATAAGTCTCCACTTGGCTGATACTAATTATTTTGTAATATCATCTCTTGCATTCCTTGGACAAAGTTGTCTCGATAATGTGATGTGAATTAGACAGTTACTTTCAAGTGTGTATTCTTACTGTGCATGGATACTTCTCCACTTTATTTTCACCGCAATGGTTTTTTAATTGAAGCTCTAAACTGACAATGTTTCTTATGAAACCTCATAGGAACCTGGGAAATGCTTTACTTTCAATATATAAGAATTTTCAACATGATGGCATGAAATGTATGATTACTTGTTCTCTCCATGTGGTATGGCTGAGGTGTATAGGTACGTTGATTCCAACACCAGCTATGCATATATATGAGAGTTAGGTGACGTGATGGAAGCAAGTGTAGGACAGCCACAGGCAGGCATCAGGAGAAAGGACAAGAGCAAACAAGCAAATTCTTTTTAAAAGGATTTAGAAAAACTGGTTTGCATTTTATAGTGAAATTTATAGTGAGCTTGTCCACTCTTTAAATTCCATGTGTTTTTATAGAATCTTTTCTATACTGAACCATAGAGAAAGAAACAAGTCATGTCCACGTTGCCCTGTAATTGCAGCATGATGTTATGCATGCTGGTTAGGGTGAGATTTGCATAACAGTGTGTCCATATGTAAATTTTATGTTGCTGCTTTAATTTTAGAAAGCAGGTAGAAGTATACTTAAGCTCCTTGTTGCTTACTGGCAAATCTGCCATTTTCATTTCCATGTTTTTTTAAAAACTCCTTTTGGTAATATTGCAGCTGAGGAAAGTTAAGAGTATATTGTTTCCAGGCAATTTCACTAATGGAAAAGAATATGATACATTGTATGGTACAGCAGTGTGCAGAGAACAATAGGTAAACTTTCCAGATTAAACCTTAGTTTTACTTACTGTAGTTAAAGACATTTATAGAAAGAATGTTTCTAAATTATTTTTTTGATCTGTTTTGTTTTCAGGCATTGCTATTTCTGATGAACTTGATAAGGTAAGATTTACTTTATGCCTAATGAACAGTAAAAAAAGACAGATGATTGTCATAATTTTAGTCAATGAGAGCTGCATCTCCCCGTCCTGGTACACACACTTCAGTTCTTTTGAGTTCAGAGGAAGTTTGGGTATGGAAAGCTATATGGGTAAGTACAGTATATGCTGATAAAATAGGAGCTGGATCCAGAGCGAGCTGTTAGCTATGGAAAAGAAACCTCATTGAGTTGAAGAAGCTCTCAGTGAGGCCATGGAAAATGTTTTTTGATCTTAATACCATCTTTGCTTAATATAGTCTGCTGGGTTACTTTGTGTAATTTTGAAAACTTTGACTTTAAAATTTAAATTAATTTTAAATTTTAAATAAAATTTATATAATATATAAATTTAAATATATATAATATAGAAATTAAAATAAAATTTAAAATTTTTAAATTTTGGAAGCTTTGAATACCTTATATTCCTGAGGTCATGAATTCTGCATTCCCAGTTATGATTTGTTAGAATATTTAGGAATAATTTTTGCTCCCAAATTCAATCAAGAATGCACTGGACATAAAGATCAGTCGTTACTTCCTTGCTCAATGCAACGAGCAAGGATCTCTTCTGTTTTGGCCTTTTTGATACATTACATATTTAACATTAATTTTAGTTTTAGCTGGTATGAACTCTGTGTTGAGAGAGTAATCAAGCTAATTTTTCAAAGTTCCAAATGAAATGGAACACCTTTTATCTTCCTTCTTTTCACCAATGAACAGCAGCATGCCTGTGGTGCCAGGAATCTTGGGGTTTATTCGTGGTGTCATAAACCAGTACTCTTAGGGAAATAAATTCAAAATGTATATAAAACAAAGGAATAGTGCCTGATGGGGAGATAGATACTTTTTAAGCATCTTTCCTTTCTCCTGGTAAAATGAGGGCATGAACCATTGTGTCGCCAAGTGTACCTCCACTGGGTTCTCCAGGAGAGACCGGTTAGACAAGTTTGATCACTGTTACCATGCAGTCATGTGCATATGGGGCTGCCGTTTAGAAACCATGGCCTTTACTTATTATTTTCCCCTTGTCATGATTTAACCTCAGCCGGTAACTCAGCACCACGCAACCACTTGCTCACATCTCCCCTTTCTCTGCCCTGGGCAAGATGGGGAGGAGAATCAAAGGAATGTAAAACATGTGGGTTGAGATAATAAGTTTTAATAACTAAAATACAGGAAAATATAGTGGTAATAGAATACCAGCAGTAACAATAATGATAATAACAGAAAACAACAACAAAAAGAAATGATAGCTCAGAAGACGCAAGTAATGCATGATACAGTTGTTCACCACTTACTGGCCGATACCCAGCCTGATCTGAGCAGCGATCAGTTCCTTCTGGGTAACTCACCTCAGTTTATATACTGGGCATGACATGCTGTAGTATGGAAAACCCCTTTGGCTAGTTGGGATCAGGTGTCCTGTCTCTGCTTCCTGCTGGCTTCTCATGCCCCTCCTCACTGGCAAAGCATGAGGGCTTGAAAACTCCTTGATCAGAGTATGTGCTACTCTAGCAACAACTAAAACATAGGTGTGTATCCTAGTATCAGCTGTAACAGTTGTTTTTCTCCTTCCAAGTAGCTGGTGCAGTGCTGTGTTTTGGCTTTAGTCTGAGAACAGTGCTGATAACACCGATGTTTTGTTTATTTGGCTTGGGCCAAAAGCAGCCAAAGACTTCCTGATAATGGTTTAACGTTAGACAGAATTTGGTTCTATTTCACCTGAGTGGGTACCCAGGTGATGTTTATTTGTCAGGTATAAATGTAGTCAAGTTGATTGTAATTCTTTTACCAGTAATGCATGCTAATACTACAGATTCCTTATCTATGCTGTGGCAGCACTAGATCATTTTCAAACCACATTCATCTGTGGTTTGGATTAACCATTTAACCCTTCAGGTGCATGTAACGGGTCTGGAACATCATGCCCAAACTTGGCATTAGATTCTGTTAGATTACGTATATGTCATGAGAGGCACAAAACTAAACACAATAATAAATTCTATACCTTTTTCCTTGCTTTATTTTCCTGATCAGGAACATTCTTGGGGATTAGGACAGAGCCCATAATCCTGCTGTTCATGTGTGGTTTAGATTATGAACCCAGAGAAAACAGAGAATGTGTTCTTTATTTTTGTTTCTTATTATGTAAGTGTCTTTTAAAAACTTACTTCTTTCTGGCTGCAGTAATCTCTAGCTGCCTTTGTCAGGGGAGTACTTGATCAGTATTGTTGTTTGATGTAACTCCTCCCTAGTAATCCAGTTAATTAGTTAGTTGCTTAGTTACTGGAGGATTTGGGTTTGGAATACCAATTTGCTCTGAATTACAATCAATTTTGTGGAAGGGTTCATTTAAACAGATTCTTGTCAAATATCAGCTATTATTAGCTTTGTGCCAGTACTTAGAGCTTCAGTCCAAGACAGAAGTAGAGAAAATACAGGCAAACAAGGTCAGTCTTTCTGTCAAAATGTAAGCTTTTAGTTTGCTAAAATCTAATAAAATTTCTGAGTTCAGTAGTATCATTGCAAAAGGAATTCCTAACATTACTGCAATTAAACTAGATTTATTATATAGACCCCCTCCTTTTTAATCTCATTTACTTGAGACTGGCAGAGTTTGGTGTTCTGTCTCTCTTGTTAATTCAGCCCACATCTCTAGGCCATGAAAGCTATGTAAAATCAACAACTGACTGGATTGTGTGTGAGAAAAGAAAATGAGAAGGGATGATTTGTGACTCTCAGATTTTAAGGCTAAAGTGCAGACTTAATGGAATACAAATTTCTGAATTAACTCACTCTCCTTTCCACTGGGCAGAAACTATGCATGGAAGTGTGAAGTTTCTTAAAGCTCCTCAATAACATGAAGAATTTCATGTAAACAAAGAAGTTGAGCTAGAATGTTAGCTTTTCTGGCAAATGCATGGTATTCTAGGCTGATTAAAATAATTATAGAGAATTCATTGTGAATTTCAAGGTTCTTTCCTAAGTCCGTCTGGGCACTTCCCTGGGAAGTGGAAGTTCAAATACATGCAGAAGTATAGAATAGCCATACTACGGAAACTCTGGTGTCTTAGGTGAATGCTCTGACAATGGGACTATTCATGATGTGCGTCCTCTGGAGGACTGTTACTGGAAGACCCTACTTGTCTGTGGGTCACAAAATAACCTGCAATATGTGTTGCACTGTAGAACTGTAGAATGTATGCATGGTAAGATACATTGAAGCAAAATGTAGCGGGGATGCTACAGTACAAAAAAGTATGTTTAAAATGGGTTGTACCCATTTCAGCAATGTTTCTGAACCAGACCTTGCAAAAAAAAGGAGTCATACCTTGTATCTCTAGCTGTAGTTGGAGATGGACTAAAATACTGTCATTTTAAAGCAATTTAGGAGGAGGTAGGGGAAGATTTATTCATCTTCTGGCTTTTGATTTGCTGAAGAACACTTAGTGAATGTTTTCCAGGCTTTTGTTTTGTTTTGTTTTGTTTTGGTTTTGGTTTTATCTGCAAATACAGAGACCTAGAAATATTTTCTTTTTTAGGTAGATGAGAATTTCACATTATGAGATTTGTCCAGAATTCCCAACCATGTCTTTTAGTCGCTTTAGTTATTAATAATGGGAGAAATCTAAGTGTTAGAGATCCAAAATCAGGCTCAAGTGAAGATGATATAATTATTCATAGCAGATTTTGACCCTCAATGTTAATATTAAAACATTTTTTCTGAGCTTTGTCTAGGGTATACTTTCTTCTTGTGGGTAGTATTACTCAATGAACACAGATTATAATTAATAAAACGGAAGAAAGAACTACTCTAAGTCGTTAAAATAAACAAATTTATTCTCACGCCAAAGTATTTCTTGCAATGGAGGTTCCCTCAAAATCCAAATCTCAGCCCAATTTGAAGATGAGGTTCAGCTGTCCTCTAGTCTTTTCCTTCCTCTCCTGGTCTCCACATTAGAGAAGCTTTAGTGTGTCAAGTTGGTAGCCATTGATGTGGGTGATGCATGGATGATACCTGGACTGCTCCATAAAATAATCCTGTAGGTTCATTTAGTGCGGATTTAAATACTTTCCTGTCCTGAAAATATTTCTGTGTACACTAATGTCAGGGTCAATCTCTTATGTTATTTATGGGGGAATATAAATTGGAAATCAGTTAAGATCTAAGATTGATATTAAACAAAAAAACAAATCACAGAATCATAGAATAGTTAGGGTTGGAAAGGACCTTGAGATCATCTAGTTCCAACCCCCCTGCCATGGGCAGGGACACCCCACACTAAACCATGTCACCCAAGGCCTCATCCAACCTGGCCTTGAACACCGCCAAGGATGGAGCATTCACAACCTCCCTGGGCAACCCATTCCAGTGCCTCACCACCCTCACAGGAAAGAATTTCTTCCTTATATCCAATCTAAACTTCCCCTGTTTAAGTTTTAACCCATTACCCCTTGTCCTGTCACTACAGTCCCTGATGAAGAGTCCATCCCCAGCATCCCTGTAGACCCCCTTCAGATACTGGAAGGCTGCCATGAGGTCTCCACGCGGCCTTCTCTTCTCCAGGCTGAACAGACCCAACTTTCTCAGCCTGTCTCCATAAGGGAGGTGCTCCAGTCCCCTGATCATCCTCGTGGCCCTCCTCTGGACTTGTTCCAACAGTTCCATGTCCTTTTTATGTTGAGGACACCAGAACTGCACACAATACTCCAAGTGAGGTCTCACGAGAGCAGAGTAGAGGGGCAGGATCACCTCCTTCGACCTGCTGGTCACGCTCCTTTTGATGCAGCCCAGGATATGGTTGGCTTTCTGGGCTGCGAGCGCACACTGAAGCCGGCTCATGTTCATTTTCTCATCGACCAACACCCCTAAGTCCTTCTCTGCAGGGCTGCTCTGAATCTCTTCTCTGCCCACAGAAATAAACAAAAATAAACAAAACCCCCTTGTTTGAGGACAGAATACTTCATCTGAATTTATAGCAGCTTTTTAAATAAGGTGCCACATAAATGTCCTGGTGTTCTGAATAGAGCCATCTCTGATTCTCCATTTACTGTTTTCACTGTGGCTGCTTATATAGTTGAAAGGAAGGAAATAAATTAGGTCACCGAAACTATGGTGTACTAATCTAACGAGGTTCAAAAAGGAAAGCAAGGTGATGAAGTGAGCAAAGCATGACTATGTAATGTAAATTACATTTCTATTTAAAGTATGAAGTGCTACTTTAATCCCTAAAGTGTCTAGAAGAGAAATCAGCATAACAAAGATAGACACAACATTAATGGTTTACTTATTCATATGCTGATGGTGCAGTATACAGTGTCAGGAAAAATTTATGGTATTGCGAAAAGGGTGATTTTTTAGGTACTTTCATTTTCACTTACAGGACAGAAAGCTTTTAGCAAGATTGACAGTGCAAGTTGTTGCAAGTTTAACTAGCTCCAGGAGCCATTTTTATTAATTACTATAAAATAAATAAAAGGCAAGGGAGAAAATGGCCAAAGTAGCAGGAATAAGCCTTAAAAGAGGACAGACGGTTCTTGCTTAAAGAAACTAATGTAAGGACGTTGTGTAATGAAAGCATTGTGGGCAGTAGAATAATCATTTTTCCTAGCTCATAGGAATATGATGTTAGTCACACCTGTAACAGGTTATGTCTGTCAAGTGACCAGAGGCCACTGTCTTCTAGTCTACCAGCACCAGACAGATGCACAAAATGTGTAAGTACAGAAAAGAAAGACACTGGTGGTTAGGTATTATAAAACCTGTGAAGCTGTGGTGTTTACCTCAAATTTCTCTCTTCTTTATCAGCTGCATTCCATTTTCAGTGGTTCTACTGTGTCACATCAACATTGCAGAAAATGGAAAATTGTGTAAAAACTAAACTAGTCAAGAGATGGAGCACTCTGGATAGACAAACAGAGACTGGAGTGTGAGAATGCGCTCACAGGCACACTGCAGAAAACAAAACAAAATAACAAGGGTGTATTAATATAATTCAGGGCCTGGGTCACATTTGGCTCTGTCAAAATGAAGCTTGTGGGAGTGGTAACAGGTTGCCCAGGAAGTTGTGGCTGCCCCACTGCCCCTGACAGTGTTCAAGGCCAGGTTAGATGCAGCTTTGAGCAAACTGGTCTAATGAAAGGTGTAATATGAAATCCCCCATAATGAAATCCCCTCCATGGCAGGGGGGTTGGAACTGGATGAGCTTTAAGGTCGCTTACAACCTAAACCATTCCATGATTCTGTCATTCTGCTGTGCAAAATTCCAACATCTAGCAAGAGTGGGATAAATACATGCATCTGAAAGCAGTTTGCAACCTTTTTTTTTTTTTTTTTGTCTCATATCGGTAGACCTCTACTTCAAACTGTGCTTTTGCGGTGTCTGTGTCAATTAGGAAGAGACTTTAAAAATGGTTTGTTTTTAGGAAGATGAGAAAATATGGTTCTAGGCTAAGCAATCACTGTGCTGTGCTGTACTTTTTTTCAGATACTTTTTGTTTTCAAAACATTGTTTTATGGCAGGAATATTTATTGAGACAGTGAGCTAGGTAACAGCCAAGGATTTGTTTTCCTGAAATTT
Organism: Psittacula echo; assembly: GCF_963264785.1. Lineage (NCBI taxonomy): Eukaryota > Metazoa > Chordata > Aves > Psittaciformes > Psittacidae > Psittacula > Psittacula echo. Next base: position 125,785,433 of record NC_137737.1, read on the forward strand.
TCTCTCATTAAAGGATAGGAATAGGTATATCTCTTCTAATGAGGGCCACACTGTATTTGAAGTGTGAAAATAGTTTAATTAAAGCAAAATAAATATTCTTATCCCATTATTTCAATTTATTTTTGCATACATGCATGTTTTTTAGTTTGACTGCAGTTGTACATTTAGTTTGACTGCAGTTGTACAACCTTTACAACCATTCCAGTAACATTGAGAACAGAGATACTTGTCACTTCAGAACAGGTTTTTCATACAATTTTAAGGACAATTTGTTTCCTTAATCTAAATTCCTGATATAATGATACAACTATTGTATTGAATATTCCAGTTAACATTTTGCTTGCTTCTTGTAATCCTCTCCAGCTACCTTCTTCCAGTCAGTGGTTAAAAATATGAGTACTAGTTTTAGAAATGCATTTTATTAAAATGTTAATACCATTTTCAGAACTGAAAGATACATTATGTAAATCCCAGCAGGGTTATTTTTAAATGCCAAATGCAGATGTTATTAGTTTTGCATTAATTCATAATGCAAATAAGAGTAATGCTATTAATCTACAACAGTCTTTTGGCTGGGGTGTTCATTATACAAGTGACCTCATGTAGTTTCTTAGCAGAACTGACACAGTGGTGATTACAAGAGTTGTGTGTTTATAAAAAAAATATATATATAATTTTTCAAGCCAATATTGCAGATTTCTACAGTTGCTATGAAAAGTTAAGAAATAAGAGAGATTTTAGGCGTCAGGGTGGGCAAATCTCTCTTGAAATTTTGTTAATGGGAATCTTTTCTTTAGTTCATGATTGTTACAGAGCATTTTGTAGCCCTCTGAAATGAAAATGTACTTTACTGGTTTTGTACTTTTGAAACTAATAGTTTTATTTTCTATTTCTTTTTTTATTCCGTATTTGCATGTGTTGAGAACACGCAGTTCAGTGTTTATGGGGTTTTTTATTATTATTTATTTCTCTTCAGGACACAACGGGTTTTAACACCCCCCTTCTCAGACCTCGTGTGATTGGAGAATGGATTGGTCGTGAAGAGAATGATGCAGACCCCCTGGCTGCTGAGATGCTGCAGCCACCAATACCAAGAAATAAAAATGAGCAGTGGGACAGTGAGGATAGCAGCAGTCCTGGAGGAAGGTGGGATTTTGGTTTGGCCTAGAAATTTTATAATTTGTGAAATAAAGCTGTCTTTGTAACACCCAGTTTCTGAGAGCAGAGTGCAAGGCTTTTAAATTCCCATGCTGTAGTGTGGCAGCATGCAAAACTAGTATGTGACTGATTTCTTGTCATGCTTCTTCTATATATTAACTTTATACTTACTTGCAATCATACGGTTTTATTCCTATATATAAAGCTAAGTGTATGTTGACATGATTTGTCAAGCTGGCATGATTTTGTTATGTATTGCTTCATTCAGATACTTCTAACCCTTCTGTCTTTAAGTGGTTGGCAGTACCTATTCATTAATCTTCTTGACATGTTAGTGGTAAATCTGATTTTCTCATTTAAAGGAAAGATAAACAAGGAAAACAGTACCTATGTTATTTTTAACAGGAGTTCCTAAATTCATCTTCAATTCTTATACTTAACATCTTGGTGTTAATAACAAGTCTTTCTCAAAGTGACAGTTGTAATCTCTGCAGTAAACAACTTCTAATGATTTATTGGGCTTTACTGAGAGTAGAGGAGTATGTTTCTTTGTTAATGTGCTTCAGCTACCTGGAAGTGTAATCATTTTTACAATTGGTCCATTTTCCATGATTTAAAGATACCTGTTTGTCACAGAAAGTGAAGTAGTTTTTGTTTTGTTTTGTTTTTCAAGTGTAAAGCACTGCCTTTGTTAATTGGCTTAAACACCTATGGTTCTCCCTCAGCCCTGTAGCCTTTCTCCTTGGTTATAACTAGTACTCTTGACTGCAATAGACGCCTTTCTCTTCCTCTTTTACAAAGGCAGAAAGTCTCTGCTTCCCTTTGAAAAGGCCTAAGGTATTCCTTCATTATGCTCTCCATGTGCCTTTCACATTGGAATTCACCTCCATGTCAGAAGGAAACTAAGTCTGTCACTTATAGGCTCTTACAGGCTGCGTTCTTCACATGTTGCGAATGTTTGTTATCCATGAGTACTTCTTTCTTCTTTTAATTAGATTATTGGGTGGGGGAGGGATGCAGCTGTAAGTACTACTATTTCAAAGAAGTAGCAGCCTGCAGTAATGATCCCTCAGCCAGACTTTGGACTGGCACCAGCAGAACTCAGACGCTAGGTCTCTCCAGTGCAGTTCCTGGGAAAGTAATGGAGTCAGCGACTGGCACTTCAGCTTCATTGTGAGGACCTGGGTTTCTTTTTCCTTATTCAGCAGTCTAATAAAGACAGTGAATAATGATCTGTTCCATGTTGCAAAGCAAATTGAGGATATTGTATCCTTTTACTCAATAGGAAGGAGCAGAAATAAGCATCTTGTGTCTAATCTCTAGAAGGAAGCAAAAAGGTTTAGTTTTGACTAACAAAGATGATTCAAAGCAGTGAATTTTTTCTTTTGTAGAGGTTGGTTCAGGCTGTGGGAAACCTCACAACTAATTCTATAATTAAAAAATGTGATTAATGGGATTAATGGCTTTGAGAATTGTATTTGAGATGTCTTGTTGAGTATCATGACAAAATCACATTGCCTGGTGTATGAAATTAGGAGAATATGGGATTCTTGATGCCAGGAAAGTCTCATGGGACACATATCTCTAGTTCTGAGGTGCAGTTAGGTGCTGAAGACCTGCTGAAGAATATGTATCGTTAAGTGGGAATACTGATTTGCAGGGGAAGTGAATAACTACTAAATTACATGCAGCATATGGATTTACATTTGGATGACTGCTTTTGTATCTGGGATAATTCTGTGGTTCATTAGCATTTCATCAGCTTTTGTAAGGCATTTATAAAAAGCATGTTTGCAGTCTTGCAAAATAATCATTAAATTGGAGAAGTTCATGATAGCGATGATACTAAAATTGGTGTAATCTATGTATGGAAGTTTAAAAGACCTGTATTGATCAAGGTTAAGCTGAAAGGTTAATAATAGTTTGCTAATAACAGGTAGTTTCTTCCAGATATGATTCAGTGTTACAGTAAAGTGCTACTAGCAAAATTTGGAACTGACTATACACCAAATGCATGAGACAAATAATAGGTAATAATAATTTAGTTTAAATGTAGCATATACCTAGTATATCCAAAAGTAGTATGAATAGTATAGATTTTACAAGTTTAAATGAAACTCTTAAAAGAATGAAGTTATCAGTTGTAAAGAATTTTTGTTTGCCTCATCTTATTTCATTCGTTTACATTATATTTAATGTAGCCTAAAGTAATTCAGTTACATTTTTATCTGGCAACTGAAAGAGGGAACAATTTGAAATTCACATTAAATGTTACCAATTATATCTTGCTAAATTTAATTTAGTGACACTTTTACTAAAAAGTGATCGTTTACTGATCACTAATCATCAGGATTTATGTCATAAGCCAGCAAACTCAAAACTAATCCAAATCTTCAATTACAGCATAAGAACAGGAAAATAAAAACGAATTGTCCCATTATTTCCAGGTAATATGTCTTCTTTTATCTATCACTAAACATAAGGAAGTGCAACATGAATAAAATACTACATAAATATCCAGACAGTTAAGCATTGTCAGATCACTAGTAGAGTAATTGCCATCAGTGTCATGTGACTCTCTCTTTCTGTGTTGTTTTCACAGACCATAGCACACAAATTTCTTTTTGTTTGGTGGAAGGGAAAGCCTTGGGTCCTTACACATTCATATAATTCTGTAAGGGACTGAACAGGCTGCAGAGAAAGGTGTATTCCTGTGGACCACTGGTCTGTTGATAACATGCCCATTTTCAATATTGATCTTTTCAGCATATAGCAGATAATACTAAGTATACATAGTATGTGATATTTAGGAATCTGTAAGTTGTCTGCTTTTCTGTCTTCGCAACTACAAACCTCACTTCTTGCTCAATTCAGTAGTGAACAGTGAGAGAGAAGCACTATCTCTTACCATATATTCCTGTGATGATGAGCAACAGAAGCAGGCATGTTTTATATCTGAAAGCCAGAACCATTTACTTAAAAAAAGAAGGGGAATTAATTTTGAGCAACTGAAAGGACAGATTTTACCATTACTATGACTGGGAAGGATAACATAGCCAGTCTGTGGCAGTTGTATTAGTTATGTCTTGTCAGACTGATGAAGAGTCACCTTTTTGCCCTTAATGTTCTGGGCTGCTATAGAGGAAAAACTGTTTGTCACTGATTTTGTACTGCTCTGTTGCTGCTGTAAGGGAGCAAAGCAAAGTATTAATATGTGATAAGGGACCATATAAAAGTGCTGACGGCAATCCTGCTAGTACCGGGCTCATGTTTCAGAAATTCAGAGTGAAAATAGGATTGAACTCATTTCCAAGTCATTGTTAGTAGTTTTCTACATTAAAAAATTCCTGGAGGAGTTCTGAGAAGCAGCAAGGCTCTTGGGAAAGTTTCTCAAGTGGTTATGTATGTACACAGTGGCGAATTTAGTGATTTTTAATATGATGCTCTTGTTTCTTAGAGCCCAAAATGAACTGGAGCTTGCAGAGGCCTCATCCATAACCTGATGTTCTAAACTCAAAGTCTGTTCTTCATCCCCAAAGTCCACTTTGTCTTACTAGTGTTTATTTTTGCGGTGGGAAATTAACTGTTATTGATTATACTAAATTTCATATATTTGCAATAGATCTGCCTTCCTACAACAGACTGTACAACAGTCTGAGGTGTGTTGATATCCTTATGTGAGGCACCAAACTTCTGTCCCATTGTCTTGATATTGCAAGGAATTGGAAACTGCTAACTATAGCAAATCCTCCTTAGGCCCTTCTGCTAACTTCTGTGCAGTTCCAGTTGTCTGTTACTTAGGTTAGGGACACAAGTCAGCAAATCATGACAATTGTTGTTAAAAGTATAGTCATTAATCCTGTTGGCTTATGATAACATAACCACTCAAGGGAACAGTTCTTCATTTTCAGCTTTGTTGCTGTATGATAAGTGCCTTAGCAATACTGATTAGTAATTGCCATCCTGTTCTGTACATGTAGCTTATTTAGACTTGATTAATGCCCATGAAGTCAATGGGAAATTTTGTGTCATCATTCAGTCAAAATTTAGGTGGGAACTGAAAACACAAACTGATTTATAACTGTTGTGGTTGAAGCTCAGCTGGTAACTCAGAACCATGCAGCCATTGGCTCACCCCTCCACCCTTACCCCTCCAGGTGGAATGGGGAGAGGAATCTAAAGAATGTAAACCCCACAGGTTGAGATAAAAACAGTCCAATAATGAAAGTATAATATAAAATTACTGCTACTAATAATGATGAAGATGATGAGGGAAATAACAAGGGGCGAGAATATAAAACTAAAAGGGGAAAGTTAAAAAAACCCAGTAAACACAAGTGATGCACAATGCAAATTGCTCATCACCCTCTGACTGACACCCAGACTGACCTGAGCAGTGATCTGCGCTTTCTGGCTAACTCCCCCCAGTTTATATACTGGGCATGACATGCTGTGGTATGGAATACTCCTTTGGTGAGTCTGGGTCAGGTGTCCTGTCTTTGCTTCCTCCTGGCTTCACATACGCTTCCTCACTGGCAGAACTAAGACATTGGTGTGTTATTAGCATTGTTCTCAAACTAAAGCCAAAACACAGCACTGCACCAGCTACGAGGAAGGAGAAAAACATAACTGGTACAGCTGAAACCAGGACAACAACATCCAATGGTTAGAGAATGAATGATAACCAGCTGGTTTATGTGCGATCTGATGGCGTTAACCTTTAGATCTGAAGACATCATGGGCTACAGTAATTTGACAAATGTGTAACATACTTCGTAGAGAGCACCAGTAAAAGAAAGTTGTGCTTTCCTCCTTCACAGCTTAAAAATGGAGCCAAAGACCAAAGGATTAAAACAACAACAGCAGCAACATAAGAAACTGCTGGCTGCCATGCTTTCTCAGGACTCCTTTGATTCTGCTCAAAGCACAGCTCCATCTGTAACTGAAGAAGATATTGACAATGAAGATGATGCAATGGAACTGCTGGGTAACTGCAAAAAATTATGTATATTTTCTGACACTTTTTTATTATAGATTAATCTAAAATGTGTAATAGCTCATTAAACATAGATTAGTGTGAAACTGCTCCCTATGTCTGAAGCTAAAATATGCAGCAGCTGTGTGAAGGTTTAACTTGGAACTTTCAGGAGTGAATGTAATGAAGACCATATATGTGTGTGAGTAAACTGCCAGATGCATCAAAATACCATGAAATATCAAACGCTTCAGGTGCTAAAAGTAATTAATTTGATTTTCTACATAAATTATTCACAGGTTCTACTTGGAGAATGTATTTATGCACAAGGAACAGAGTCAACTTCACTGGCTTTCATCCGGTTCTTCTTTTTCTTAGCTATATCACAGTTCTAACTTCAATGGATTTTATTTGACACTTACTAGCTACAAATAGCTTATGCAATGTGAATTTGTAATCTCCTGAGAGGATTTGATTGTAATTTTCCAGTAGACTGTATTGTATGTTAAATTGCATTCTGGAAGGCTGTACGTTCACTGCTTCCTCCCTTTCCTAGAATTAGTAGTTGTGAGAAGAGGGAAATTGTTGAAGAAAGTTAATTAATAGTCTCTTTTCTGCTATTTTTAAAAGCTTCAATGTAAGATGCTTAAAAGGTAGTAATGGATTTCAATTTTTTTTTTTCCAATTTTTGCTATATAGAACTTTTATGTGGGATCAAAGCATGGAAAATATGCAGTCTGAAGATAGCTCAGCATTCGTACACTTACGAATTCAATCACAAACTCTTTCCTTCAGGTTGAACCTTAATCTAAAAATCAGAAAAACAAATGGTGCTCTATTTCATTATATTTATGTTGCTTCTTTAGCAGCCTTCATAGAATCACAAAATAGCTGAGGTGGAGATACCTAGTCCAACCCTGTCCTCAATACAATCAGCAGGAGCAGGCTGGTCTGAACGTTTTTCAGTTGGGTTTTGACTTTCTCCGAAAGCAGAGACTGCAACGTCTCTGGGCAGCCTGTGCCAGTGCTTGACCATGCTCATGGTAAAAGAGTTTTTTCTTATGCTTAAATAAGCATAATAATATAATACATATTTTTTTTTCAGTAGTTTTAAATGATGCTTGCATTTGTTTCTACAAGAAAGAAGAGATAATGGGCTGGGTAACTCAGGTGTCACAGTGAGTCAGGTAGTCTTTGTATTAGAAGGAAAGTCACAGTGTTTGTGACTGTGGGCTTGCAGTCTTCATAGAATCAACTGATGTTTCCAGAACTAATCTGCACATTCCAGTAGAGGCCATAATTAGTCTGTAACTGCGTTACGTCCTTATTTCCTCCTGCAATTTACAGACCTTTCCAACTTTATCAATGTAACATAAAAAGAAAGATGAATGGGTGTCTTGTGCTGGCATAAATCACAGAACTCCTATAGGATTCTGTGGCATCTGGAAGACACAGTAGATAAGTGTGTGTGTAATGTTATTGTCCTCATTATGTGTCACATACAGTATAAAATCTTGTTAAATTCTGTGGCGATAGTGAAGAAAAGGTGTGCAGTAGATTTGTAGGTCTTTTCTTCCAGATACTTGCATCCCTGGAGGTATCTGGTACCCAAAAGGCAGTATAAAAGAAATTTTATATTCTAATGTCTTGATGTTTGGGCTGAATGTTATCTTTGTACAAACAAGTGAAGTTCTTGGGTGTTTTTGGGGTTTGGTTTATTTTTTAGTTAAGATTTGATTGTAGATATCCATTCCAAATTTGTGCCATGCAAAACCTGTAACGTTTTTCTGTCGTGCATTTCATGAGAACTGGCAAGGCTTATACAAAGTCAACTTAAAACTAAGAGATGTTACAAACAGGGCTTCTGGCTCAGGTGTTATATAAGTGATTCTGAAGCACAAAATCATGGTGTATTTGGTGAATGGCCATGCTTACAGTGATTATGATGCAGCCATGTTGGAGTAATAACCTCAGATAGGAAGTTCAATATGCACATCTTGGTGTTGAAAGTGCTGTGCTTCTGAAAGACTGGCTGTTAATTTTAATTCTCATGTTGCAATTTACTGACAGTATGTGTTGTATATTTGATATAATAGTTAAATTATGTAGTGAGGAATTGCTCAAAACTTGAGGATATGACAAAGTGTTACACAGGAAGGGTGTTCGATTTTCTTTTGAAGGTAACATAGAGAACTCAAGTTTCTATCAGCAAACATAGGTATTTTTCATTTCTGTATTTTCCAGATCAGTAACTGTATGATACGGGGATTGAATTTTTTTATTACTTACTGCATTAATCCATTAACTGCTTTGATGGTTTTTACGCTGCTTATATGCAGTGTACCTAATTTCAGATCATGGCTTTCTGCCATCACTGAATTGCAGGGCACAGTTGTATATAGGTACTTCATTGTTCTCTTTAGAATTCAGTATTCGTTGCTTATTCGGCCTTTTCTTAAAAAAAATTACCTCACACTCCTAAGCCTGGATTTTGGGAAAACAAGTTCTACTATTTGTAGCAGATAACTTTAATGCATGCCCTACTTACAATGCAGGTTTTTACAGAACACAAATTTCCATCTTTGTGTGTGTTCATGAGAATCTTTTTTAAAGTTTGGTTGATTGATTTAGATATTAAAAGCATGAAACTTACTGTTGCTATATTTTCTTAAAAAAAAACCCAAGCAACTCTTAGTACTCACATGAGAATTGTCAATAAAAGTTTAGCTAGAATGTAACATTCCAAATAGGTGAAACAATTAAGCTGTTATACTTCTGAAGAATCTATTTTAAAAGAAATATATCTGCAAAGATGGAAAAGAATATTAATGGGCCTACATTCTCATGTCAGTTATCACTCTTTGTGTATAATGTAAGATGGCTGTTAACACACTGGTAACTTTTTAAGTAAGTCAGTTATGCAGGTGGCTGAAATAGATTACTGGCAGGTAATGTCATAGTGGGAAGGATCTTCCTGACTTTAAAAAGCTGAGAACTGTAGCTGTAAAATTGCATGTATTTATAAATGTAAAAGGATAATGCATTTGAGGTCTGTTATTGAAAATTATATCAAGAGGCTTGTTTTGTATATATCAGAATGTATTGTGTTTCGTAAATGTAATCGGGAACTAAAATAGTTCTTTGTGAACTGAGAGTTTGAAATCATGTTACTCCGTCTGTAGCTTTCCACTGGAGTGGGCTGAACTGTATTTTCCCTGAAATTGATGAGAATATTGATTGATCGGTCACCAAAGCATAACTTGTCTGGTTTTAAAAAAATCAATTGTTTGATTAAGTGTAAGAATATAATTTTTCAAATGCACTGCTATGCATAAACATACACATAGTAAAAGCATATTTTTTTGTAGCACACTTGGACTTACATATACATTCTTGAACTTGTTCCAAGAAGATGAAAAAGAAATTCTGTATTGTTTTACACAGTATTGATACAGAGAACAAGTCCTGTAAAGAGCAGCTAAGGGAACTGGAGTTGTTTAGCCTGGGGAAAAGGAAGCACAGGGGAGACCTTGTTCTCTAGCTGAAAAGACATTGTGGTGAGGTTGGTTTTGGTCTCTTCTCCCAGGTAACAAGTGATAGGATGAGAGGAAATGGCCTCAAATTGCACTGGGGGAGATTTAAATTGGATATTACGAAAAAATTCTTCACTGAAAGAGTTTTCAAACATTGGAAATGCTTGAGTCACTATCCCTGGAGATATTTAGAAGGTGTGTAGATATGGCACTTAGAAACCTGGTTTAGCAGTGGACTCAGCGGTGCTAGGTTAATGGTTGGACTTGATCTTAAATATCTTTTGTGACCTAAACAATTCTGTAATTCTATGATATTTATTCATAATGCTCAAACACCTCTTTCTTGTTGTTGCCCAATCTTTATGCATGCTCACAAAATTAGAAAGCTTGTCATATGTTAATTATGCGATAGTTATCTATTTAGCACCACTCCAAAGATAAGTGTAGCCAGGAAGCTCACACAGGTGTGAAGTGAAAGGTGGTGATAATTGAACCCTATTTCCTGCAATTGATGCGTATGCCAGTCTGTATGACTCTGAAAAGCCTCCATGATTTCAATGGAAATAATCATGTATCTGAGAGAAATTTAAGTATTTGCAGCACCAAGACTTGTAAAACCATCTCTTCTTTTCTTTAGAGCTGGTTTCACAGTAACAGTGGGGTTTTTTGCTTGATGTAGAAATCTTAAGTGAAAGTTCAGTGATTGTCTGCTTCATGTTTATTATGTGTAATATGCAGTAACAAACCATAATCTTTAAAGACAGAAATGCACATCAAGAAGTAATAAGTTTTTTGATTACTGCTTTGAGAAATACCTAATGTCATCTGTTTGCTTCAGTAATTCTTCTAATCTTTAGAATTTCTTTTTTCCTCAAGATCTTTCCAAAAGTTAATTACTTAATCATTGTAACACCCCTGACAGATTGGCTGATTATATATTTACATTTTATAACAAGAGGAGGTAAATAGAATTTAGTAAAGATTGCCTTTGCCTGTAGGATGAGACAATAAGTCTCTGCTAGTCTACCCCTTATAGAGGTAAATGCTGTAATGAAAGGGTGTCCAACCTGCAGTGCATTCAGTACATTTCCTCTGGTTCAGCAGACATTCTTGATATTCCCATTTCCTAGAGGTCTTTGGCAGCATGCAGGAAACAGAGTCTAGACCTGACAAATTATTCCAGTACTAGCAGCAGGTTGTTCCTCTTTATTGTGTCTTCCAGCTGGACAAAAACTTCTCCATTATGTGACTAGAATACATCATTTGCCAGAAGAGAGGCCACAAGGCCCTGGGGAAGATGGTATGTGAGTTATACTACATCTTCAGAACAGTTTCCTGGGGTTTAAGTAGAGTGGTTGTGTGGGAGAAAGCTGTGTGAATTGCCCATCATGACTGCTTTCTGCTGACTTTTCTTTTGTGGAAGGTATTGGGAAATTGGCAACAATACCAGGGAGCACCTGCTGTGTAGTGCATGCATAGAAGCTGACACCACTGGGAAACAGTAGGCCTCTTCTGCATGCAGAGACTGGCTATACTATACATTGCAAAATTTTTAGTAGCAGATGTAATGCTCTGATGCAAGTGTGTGTTACAGATCTCCATTAGGAGGACTCCATCAGATGTGGGTATAAATACCTTTTGGAGGTGGAAAAATGGGATAGCATAGATAATCTTACATTCCTTCAGATGCTGGGAACCCTAAATTACACAACATTGGACAGACCTCCAGTCATGGCATGTTATGCTGCACAGACCCTGCCATGCTAAGGCTGACCAGCATTAAAGACCTTATTGCTCTTAGAAGTAAATTATTTAGTTTTTCTTATAAGTAAAGAATTTCAGTCAGCATTTGTACTGTCAAGCAAAAAGATGCTAACATGACAACATGGTGGTTCACTTTGAAGGCAGAGACCATGCAACTGGTGTAATTGCCAAATGCCAGGTGGGAATTGCCTACCCTTATGATTACACAGCATAACACAACACAGACCTGTTCCTGGTCAGCTCTATTATTATGTGAATCACAAACTCCTCATTGTCTGATAGACATCAGGTTCAAATCACCAGCAAGAAGGGAAGTCAGTGTAGCAGAGTATTTTTATGCCACTGGAAAGATAATTTCTCTGTCTAGTCAGAGGTAGGGACCACTGCTTTAGCCCAAGTCATGCAAAAATGATAATGGCAGTGTTGTCTCATGTTCTTACTGCTGAATGCTGCTTCTTCAAAAGTTCCAGAAGATGTTTTTTCTCGTTTGTTGTTGACCCCAGCAAGCAGCTAAGGACTACAGAGCCCCTCAGTCATTCACTGTCCCACAATGTTAGGGGAGAGAGAATAGGAAAAGCGAAAGCAAGAACTCTAATGGGTTGAGATAAAGATAGTGTAATAATTGAAAGGAAGAGGAAGAAGAGAGAAAAATAAAAAAAGCCAAAACCTAAAGCAAGTGATTCTAAAACAATTACTCATCACCTCCCTCATATGGAACAATGCCTAGCCAGTCCTCAAGCAACTTTGATAAAAAACACACACCAATGTTTATTGCTGAGCATTAAATGGCCTAGGATATCCCTTTGGTCAATTCAGGTCAGCAGCCCTAGCTGTCTCACTTCAGAGCCTCTTCTCCATGCTGTGGGGCAGAGTGGGAAACAGAGAAAGCCTTGACTCTATGCAAGCACTGTTCAGCAATAGCTAAAACATTGGTGTATTATCAACAGTGTTTTAGTCACAAGTCTAAAACATGGCACCATGTGGGCTACTATGAAGAAAATTACCTCCATTCCAGCAAGACCCAGGATATCCCTTAAAGATATTTTTCCCAAGTCACTATTGTCTTTTTAGAGACTGAGAGCTTGTACTGAGATGATGGAAGGTTTATTCTGCTCTGTCTGGCATGTCAGGGACATAGTTCTTGCTTGTTGTAGATGGAGGCTTCTCTCCTCTTCCTGAGATGGGTTGATCAGTGTGTGGTTAGATCTCTTGCAACTGTTCTCCAATTTTTATCCCCTTTCACTCACAGCTGATTCTGTTCTCCCATGTGTGTTTTAGACCATTAACTGTGGACTCCAGAATGTCTCTGACATTTGCCTTGTGTCTCTTTGCTTCTTAATTAGTCTTTTTGTGTACAAAGGCCTTAGCATACCACTGAGAAGTGACCATAGTTGTCACAGAGGATACAGTTTGGAAGTGATAGTATCTGACTGGGATTCTTATGCTATTGTGTAAGGGTACTGTAAGTGTTGAAGACTGTAAATCCTCAATAAAGGTCAATAGAGAGCATTATGGTTATTATTCAGATAACTTCTATGGACTTAGATAAAGACACATTCATTCAGGAGATTGTATTTGCAGTAATTTCTCCTTTCTCTCACTATTCTCTTTTAACATAGATATATTCTGTTATTTCTTTTAAGGTAGGTAGTTATGTGAAGTTTACCTGGAGGGATCCATGTACAGGATGTAATCTGGAGAATGTGTAATAAATATTGAAGTCTAGTGGAAATGGTAGGGGGGAAAAGGTCAGCAAAGAAACCACCAAGGTTGTGAAAAGGTATTTCTCTTTTCAAAGTGAGCAGTTATGGATCACTTGTATTTTAATGTTCAGGTTACAGTGATTAGCATGCTCAAACCCCAGTAAGTGTCATTAAATCTTTATATTTTTTGGTTTTAGTGTAATAAATAATAATTTTTAAATAATATATATAATATCATTATATATAGTATATATAATATATATATTATATATAAATTTTTATTCATGCTTCAATAAAGTAAATGCTGATCATTTTTATGCAAATGTAGTATACCAATATTGCCAGGATTGGTAAATCACTCGGAGTAATTATTTTTGCAAAACAACTAAGGTGAGAAGTAACCTTAAAAAGTGGGAATTTATTCTTTTTCTATGACATTTCACTGAAATTTTAGCTACAACATTATTGCAGATACTGTCAGTAGTACTTTTTTTTTCCAGATTCCTTGATCTGCAGGACTACTGTGTAGAGAGAAGCCATAAATTTGAAATCTACTACTAATTTTAAAGCTGTATATTCATGCATTTTACTTGTTACTGAACACCTGTGTAGAATTTTAAGGAATTGCATACTTAGTATTTATTTCAATCTGCCAGTATATAAAGTCCCTGAAGCAAGAGAGATGCTCAGGTCTGTTCAATGTCATTCATGGAGTTCACTGATTTCAGTTCATCTTGTGGTCCTGTGATAAAAGACAGCAACATCAGTGAGAATCTTTTAGCTGATCTGAGTTTAAGCAAAGCTCTAACTGGTTATTCAAGGAACAGTGATTTGGTTTTTAAAGTCTTAAAATAATGGAATCCTGCTCTTGAATTTTGCTATTAGTAGTACTACATGTGTTTGAGGTTTGCATAGAATTTTTAGAACGACAATAACTTCTAGTAAGCTTAGTAAGTTATATAGTTTTGTTAGGAGGGTGTTTGTAAGGTTACAATAAATTGCTAACTCAATTAGTCACGTCCTATTGCAACGCATGTAGTTATTTCTGGCTTGCTAAGCATAAAATGGTTGAAGCTGAAGTTGATTGTGCTTCATATTGGTAAAGGGAAAACAGAGAGAAAACCAGTTAGAGGTACTAGTTTCTCTTGAATTGAAATGAGTTATGTGAACTAATAAAAAGCTTTGAAAGAATTGTTAATTTTCAAAAAATAGATGTATACTGAGTATTGTGATATGCACTATCCTGAAACGTCATTTATTTACAGTTTACACTAGGAACCAAAGCTTATTTTAAATCCATACCTAAAGAACAGAGTGGGGACTCTGTGTCCCTATTAGTCCCTATCCTAGTCTCCTGACTGTGCAGATGGGAGATCTAAGTGTCTATTACAGGCCTTCTTACAGCCTGGGATTTCTTCTAACGGAAGGCAAGGGGACACAGCAACATGGTATAGATCGCTCATTATGATGTGATACTGACCCTAATATCATTGGATTAGACGGATAATTTTTCTAGACTGTCGTGTTTAATGGCTGTGGAGACACAGAGGTCCCTTTAAAGAAACTATAGAAAAATGCTTTCTCCCACCTCAACACCATTTACCAGACAGGAAGGTGATACTCACAGCTAGGCCTATTTCCCTTTTCTTTTTCTCTGCCCACCTCCAGATATGCCAAGAAAATCAAGTGTCGGGCAAATAGCAAAGAGCTGTAGTTGAGTCAAGTGGCATATTTTGGATAACATTCTGAGCTATGAAGTTTAAGGAAGTAGCTTTTCACGAGCTGAACATAGTTGTTTTGTGGAATGAATTGCCACAGAAGATTGTGGAGACTACAAGTGTAAATATATGAAACTAGATAAATTCATAGAAGACAGATCAATTCTACTTTACTAAATATGTTGGTTCTGGTACAGTCCCAAATTTGGAAATTGCACATAACAGAGGATCTTTATTTACTGTCTATATGCTGCTGGCTACTTTGAGTCAGGGCACTATGCTAGGTCACAACTCAGGTCTGAGCTGGCTCATGTTCAGCAGCCATCAGTCAGCACCCCCAGGTCCTTTTACCCTGAGCAGCTTTCAGCCGCTCTTCCCCAAGCCTGTAGCGTTGCATGCAGTTGTTGTTCAGGACCTGGCACTGAGCCTTGTTGAATTTCATATAATTGGTCTTGGCCCATCGATCCACACTGTCCAGGTCCCTCTACAGGACCTTTCTACCTTGCAGCAGATCAACACTTCCACCCAACTTGGTGTCACCTGCAAACTCACTGAGTGTGCACTCAATCCCCTCCTCCAGATCATCAGTAAAGGTATTAAATAGAACTGGCCACAGTGCTGGGCCTCAGGAAACACCACTTGTGACCAGCTGCCAACTGGATTTAGCTCCATCCATCACAACTCGTTGGTCCCAGCCATCCAGCCAGGTATACCCGTGAGCTGGACTATGGGTGATGGGATTTTATGCATGCCATCACAGTCATGAGAAACCATTTATCTAATACATCACTGTCCTCTCATTCTCCTTCACACAGCCAACTGTCTTTTGATGTGGAATGTACTAGGTACAGTGCAGTAGGCACTAAGTACTAGGAACAATTTGAGGACTTCATATGGAATAGTCACATACAGTTTGCTTTGAAGTTGTAAGTATTTTTCTTACTGCTTGAAGTTAGGCAGTGCCTTTTCTGTATTTACTGTTTAGGTGATACTCTTAAGATATTTCTTTGCCCTAAATCACTCCTGAGTTCATTCTGGTGTTAATTATTCCTGCTCTGCTAATAGTATGGGAAAATGACAGTTAAATAAATATTTATTCTGTGAGGGCTGATTCGCTGTCTCTTTTCCATGAGAAAATGGAAAAATTTGGCTTTTCTCTCTGCAGAAAATGGATTGCTTCTTGCTCATTCCATCAGTCTGTACATTTTGATTCCAGGATTTCCCACCTCATCTATGCCAACTGCTTTTAGTTAGACGTAAGGTGATGTAAAAGGTGTGTGGGTACTACTCCATTACTATTCCATTATCCTTCTGGCAAGCCCAAACAGATTAAAGCCAACTCTTAATTATGGCTTGCAAGAAGATTAGCATGTCCTAAGACTTGCCGTCTGGTTTAGCAATTGTTATAATGTAAGCAAAAATTGTCACTACAGTTTATTCATGCAGAACTGATGGAAGGAACATTCAAACCGTATAGATAAATTCTGGCAAGTTTCTGAAAGGCAGAAAATGAGTAATGCTGAATGTCAGTTTGTTACTTTGGAAATCAGGTTGAAATCTATATGTCATAGAATCACAGAATGGTTTGGGTTGGAAAGGACCTTAAGATCATAAAGTTCCAAACCCCCTGCCATGGGCAGGGACATCTTGCACTAAACCATGTCACCCAAGACTCCGTCCAGCCCAGCCTTGAACACCACCAGGGATGGAGCATTCACAGCTTCCTTGGGCAACCCATTCCAGTGCCTCACCACCCTCACAGTAAAGAGCTTCCTCCTTATGTCTAACCTGAGCTTCCCCTGTGTAAGTTTGATCCTGTTATCCCTTTTTCTATCACTACAGTCCCTGATGAAGAGTCCCTCTCTGGCATCCTTGTGGGCCCCCTTCAGATACCGTAAGGCTGCTACTAGTTCTCCACACAGCCTTCTCTTCTCCAGGCTGAACAGCCCCAACTTTCTGACGCTGAACACTAATGATGTTATAAACTCCAGAAGACTGATCATTTAGTTGTTAATATGTAGCTAATTAGTTCATCTTAGATTCACTGATTTTCAGTGTGGGTTTGTAAGTGTGAGAAAAAAGACAAATTATTATGTGGATAACTTTATTGAGCAGAAGTAACTGGATCGTAAGGTCTTTGTTCAAACTGTAAAACTCTGCCATTTTTTAGTATGGGTCCTAGCACAATGAAACTGGAGTTGACAAGTACTGCAACAGCATGAGGAAGTAATCTTAGAGCTTCAGTTACACGTTTTTCTGCAGAAGTGTGGGTATTTCAGAATAACTAGTATTCCCAGTAGAAAATAAAATGAATTAGTACTTAAGACATTTGGTATCTCATGTAAGTGTAATATTGCCTACTAAAGCTCGAATAATGAAATTAGAGGAAATATTCATGATTCAGAGAAGTGATAGTAAAGTTAGGAGAATGAATGGAAAAATACTGCAAAACCTCATGAACAGAAATGTGAGTCGAATGGGAAGCTCAGCTTTCCTGAAGATCCAGCTGCTGCAGCAGATCTGTCTATTTTGATGTGATTGGATATAGAAGCTTTTAGATGATAGTAAAGAAGCAGAGATGTTGCCTTATTCGAGGGGAGGTTCAGCCCATTCTGAGAGCCTGTGTTTGCTTGCAGCTGTGTGAAAGAAAAAGAAAAAAGAAAAAAAAGAGTTAAATGCATGGAGTACAGTACAGGATACAAGTTGTGGTAGTAAAGAGATTGCAGAAGTTATGCTGCAGGAACTCTGGCAGCTAAGAGCAGATGACATTCCTTTAAAGACTATCCATTGTTCATAATATAGGGGTCCTATCTATGGGGTAGTTTGTTGTTCAGTTTGTTTAGCACAGAAAAGAGAAGGCTTAAAGGGGACCCAAGAGCACCTCCCAGTCCCTAAGTGGAGGCTCCTGAGAAAGAGGATACATATTCTTTACTGAGGTACACAGCAGGAGGGTGAGTGATACTAGGTATAAATTGAAACAGGCAAGGTTCTGATTAGATATAAAGGGGGAAAAAAATCGATATGTGGATATTAAACTGCTGAAATGGGTTGCCCAGGGTGGTTGTGGAGTCACTGACCATGGATGTTTTCAAGACTCAGTTGGATAAAATACAAAGCAACATAGCTGACCCTACTTTGAACAGGAAGGTGAGCCAGATACCTCCTGAGGTCCCTCTGCGCCTTAATGATTTTATGAACTGCTAGCATAGGGAGGGCCACAGGCCCATGAACTGTAATTTTGTTTTACTCTACTTGTAAAATGCTGAAAATTAAACCATTAGAAACTTGATGTTGCTCTATGTTTGGGTAAACGACTGTGCAAGTAAGTATTTTACCAAACAGAACAGACTGAGGCAAAGAGATTAGATCTGGATTTCAGAAGGAAAGTGAAATAGGTGATGAAATAGAATACTTTCGGTGTGGTTAGAAAGCATGCAGAGGGGTTTAAAATATTAGATGGTTTGGATAACCTGTATAAGAAGCATATCTGTCATGCAAACATGCATGAATGATTGCTCTATTCCCTTATTCCTCTCGTGACATAACTATATTACTTAACATAAAATGCCAGTTTAAAATCTGGTAACAAGTATTACAGGTGCAAGCTGAGGTTTTAACTAACCAGTAGCTGATTACAAGTTCAGTCATGCAGAAGGGAGGTTTGTTTACTGATGAGAATTGTATTAGCCCTTAGTAGTGCCAAAATTCTGTCAAACCTCATGGTTGCCTCCAGAATGTAATGAAAATAAAGCTGCAAGCTGAATCAAAACCAAAGTGTTGATTTGTGCTTAGAAAGAAAAACAGATGAAAGAAGGAGAGAAGAAGAAAGTTGAAGAGTAGTGTCAAGATAAGGACTCAGGAGAAAATGTATTTTTATGTCGTAATTTAGATATTGATACACTAAAGTAATTATTAATACAGATATTAAGTTATACGGTAATTATACAGACATAAAGTTAATATAGAAGCACCTAGACAAGTAATTACAGCCCGTTACAGTTCTTTCCCTCATCTGACCCTTTAATGTGGACTGAAATACCTCAGATGATCCAAATAGGAGAATGACAAGATAGCTTGAAAAGTCAGTCCTCTAAGCACAAAGTTGAAGGCATCCCAGACTGTGTCATAGAAAAATGTAATTAGCTAGAAGAAAAAAACACTTCTTACAGGTTAGATGAGTGTAGTTTTAACACCATGGATCCAGAGAGAACAGTCCTAATGGAGAACTAAAAAAAAATAAAATGATCAGTGAATATCCAATAAAAAGCATTTGGATTTATTTAGGAAAAATTGGAAACTTTCTCTGGGAGAATATAAAGTGAATATGGAAAATGAAGATGTAATATGGGTGTATTTGGTACAAAGAAACATCACCAAGTTATACATGCAGGCAGATATCTCTACAATCAGCAACAACCCGTGTCTCCACAATCCCTGAAGTAAGACTATGGGTAGTGTATTTACCCATGATACAGGTGACAAAGCAATGCTATTTAAAATGCAATGAATATAATAATTTTAAAAAGAGATGTTTTTGTGACCCATACAAAGCGGTCCTGGTTACTGAACAAATGAAAGATAATGTCGTACAGTAGTATCTTACAGACAGATGCCCATTCGCGCTGTTCACTGCTGCGTCTACAGAGTATGTACAGCATTGACTCTTGGAAAGTGAGGAGAGAAAGCTACAGAACTAGAAAAGACTAGTGCTAGGAAAGGAAAGGCATGTGAGAGCCTGGGAGCCAGAAACACCTTGACCCTTTCAACTGCTTCACAGCCTAGTCAGGAAACTTTGGAGTCTCTGCCTCATATTAAATTTTCTGTTTCACATTCTTCAAAATTCATTAACATGATTGTAATATTGCTGGGGCTTATAATTTTTTTTTTATTATTATTAAAAAGAAATGGAAGCAGGAGTTTGCAAACATTTACGTTTTTGTTTGAATTTGATGAGGTTAATATTGTTTAAGAAAAGAAATAATCCAAATGCAAAAGAAACTTCTGATGGATATGTAATGTTTTCATTTAATGATGGACAAGCTACATGAACAGGGGACAATAATGAAATCTTTTGTTTCTGTGTTGACCTAACATAAAGACTTTTGCTTGTTTTGTACCGATCTCTTACCAAAACGGTACATTGAATTCAGTAGAAGCTTGTTTAAAGGTTTGTCTTTGGATGCAGAGTTATCTCATAATGAGTATCATCTTAGCACAAGTGTTTGGACCTATGCAAAAATAATTGCTCAAAAAGTCATGGTTTTCTCTGAAAATGATTGATACAGGCTTAATCTTCTGCAGTACCTTTCAGTACTGACTCAGGCTAATACCATTAGCCTGTGACACCCTGGAAGAGTTTATTTCCAGTTCCAGAAAGGAGTTTCCTGTAATACACTGGAGATAATAGGTAGAATGATGTGGATTATGCTCACCAGGAGCCCTGGGCTGTGACCTCAGGTGCTTTCTGCATAGAGAGATGAACACGATTCTAGAGTGGACTGAGAGGCTTCTGAGGTAGGGGTAACTGCTTTGGTCATATTGGTTCTGGGTGTTGCTCTACATTTGCAGCTCACTCTGTATCTCGGTGCTGCAATGATATCTTTATCCTGCTGCAAGCATGTTATACTCTGGAGACATTCTAATTGGGATACGGTGATTGCTATTTATCCTAGAATTCAAATGTAGGGGATTATGTTTCAGGTGAGACTTCTGCTGACAGCTGTACATTTTATATGAATCTACAATGTTAAAAGCCATGCAAAACTACTGTGAATAGTGCTGTGAACAAACTTAGGCTTTGACCCTGCAAACAGCCTTACTAAAACAAAGAAGCTTTTTCTTAGTGCTTTAAGGCTGCTATATACTGTGTAGATTTTATGTCCATTTGCTATAAAATTGAACCCTATGAGTTACAGCCTGAAATTCTTATGCTATTTCATTTTGAGTTTGCAGTAGTTTTTAGGTTATTTTAGAATAACCAGCCAACATAATCAATGTGATTCACTGGTTATAATTAATTTATGAAGAGATTGTCTTTTAAGCATGCAGCTAGAGCTAAATTAGTTACAGATTATTCTTTATAAACCTGTCCCATAGTAAAAATGGACACAATGTGCATGCTTCTCCAGTTTAAAGATCTAGCTCCACAGTCTGTTGCATGATTAGGAAATACAAATGTCTATATGGGGAATTAAACATGATTATTGATGAACTGAATTGGTTTTTATGGCTAGATGAAAAAGCCGTTGATAGTGACGCCTGGATTGTCAGAAAGAAGCTCTGCCCACCGGGGGGCGCTGGCGCTTTTCTTTATGGTATGATTAATCTAAATGTAGATTAGATGTAATCTATTTAAAAGGCGAACACAGTGCTTAACATTGCAAGAAAAAGGTACCATATGTACAAGAAAACGGGGAAAAAAAATCAGTATACTATAAGCCTTTTATTTTCAAAAGTTGTAAAAATAAAATAGGTGCTTTATTCTTGTAAGAGATGTATGCAAATTTACACTGAAGACTGCATGTGACTGCAAAAACCAATAATCAGTTTTTAAGTGATGTTCTGTAGCTCACTGTTATAAGCTCTGATGATATTTTTTGTTACTTTTTGCAAAGCACATGATTTTTAAACCTGTGATATATGTACAGCCTTTAAAAGGAATATGCAGAACTGGGAAACAGATTTTTTTTACTTCTTGAAATTGAAAAATAACATTTTCACATGAGGAAGCAAATAACTTATTGTTCTGTATATATAATCAAGACATGCTGGCAATATATTAGGCTTTACAAATCTCCATTATAACCTCTGTTATAGTGACTATCTTTGAAACTACTCTGATTTGTCCATTATAACAAAATGTGTTTCTTTTTGCCAAATTTTCCAAGTCTAGGTCAGTGATTCTGTAAGCATGTTGCATGACTCACATAATCATACAAATTGCGAATATCTGGCTTATGTCATCTTGATTAATGTAGAAGCAAGTGAACTCAGAGAGCAACAGTTGTCAAAATGTGGCAGGATCATATCAACAATTCTTGCCCATAAAGACTGATGCTGCTACCCATATATATTCATAATTTATCCCAAATTTTGTAAGTCTGCTGGCAAAACAGTTACTTAAGTATAGGGAAGGGAATAAATATGAGGGAAGAGAAGTGCTAGGGATGATAAGTTTCAATTTTTGCAAGAATGAACTGCTGTTGTGATGCATTTGAACTTAATTTAATTCTATAGCATTCATAATTAACTTAGCATGTAGTTAATGCTAGACTTACAAATTGTGACAGATAGTGCTGGAAAATGATTTACAGACCAAAATCTTGACATAGTATATGATGCAACATGTGCTTAATAGAATATACATTAATGTGTAGTACAAAACCACAATTATTTGGGTCAGAATAAATCAACTAATTTGTGTGGGACAAAGGAGATGTGAAACACAAAGTGGTCATCAAAATGGTCATCTTTGATTCATGCTTCTACTGCAGAATTTCAGCTACAATAATTATGCAAAAAATCTGCTACAGTGATTATGGTATCCTTTTCCCAGATATACAATTGATGTTATTTGTAGAAAATGTTTATCACATAGTAAGAGTGAAAAATAGTTTGTGTGGAGACCAGTGAAATAAACTCTTTGAGAGAAAATGTAAATGTATAAAAATAAAAAATTGGTTCGGTATATGCAACTGTTTTGAAATTAACCTTTTTACTACTTTCTTATGAAAATAAAATGGTTTTTGTTGTTAACAGAATTTCTGCTCAGCTGGTGTGTTCAAAAGACACACTGCATTGGAGTAGTAGGGACAGTTTGATTTTTTTTTTGTTTTAAATTTTGATTAAAAGGAATGACATAAATGTAGTTTTTGCAATTAATTTATGAACTGTATGTTTATCACTGTAAAAACTAAGAAGTCAGTGATAAAACTGCTGTCAAACCTCTGCTACTGGAGTGCTTATGTAATTTGTTTTATTCTAAGATGTTGCAGGTCAAATGAGTTTAAAAATCTTCCTTCTCTTTGGCATTTTTCGTTGTATATGTATTACTTTTCTCTTTTCAGACTTCATACTTTTAGTTTGTAGCACACCTGGTCCTTTGTTAGAATCATGTGGAAAATTGTATTTAAAATTATTCTAATCCTGCCACTCTTCTTCTGCTGAGTTGTTTAAGGTGTGACTGTTTTAGCTTCTGATTTTTTTTGTTGTTTGATTTGTTTATACAAAAGTCTATTTTATATAGCTGGCTGAGTTGAAGTCTGTTGAAAGAAGGTAATGTTCAGAGAACTCATGTTTTGAATGAAAAAAAGAACTAATGCTTCCCTTTATTTTTTAAAGGAAAAAGTAGTTTGTTTTGCAGATTGTTTTGTAAAAGGAAATGTGGTATTGAGATATAATAGAAGCTTTTGACCTATGAATATGAAGGGCTCAACAGTCTATAACATAAAACCCACTGCTGATTGATAGATTATTTTTTGTGTATGTGAATGATCACTTCCCCACAGAAGATTAGGGGAAAAAACAAGCTAACGCTATTTAAAAGATGCTTTTAAATGATATCAGTTTCCAAAGCACAGGCATTGCCCATCTTCCCTTCAATGAGATCATATGTTACAGGCTGTGATGGTCACTATAAATTGATGCAAGCTTGCATAGAAAATGCTGCTGAAAACCATGAGTACCTTGACTTGAGCTTTACTTTAGAAAACAAAGCATTTCCCTGAATCTGTAATGCAATTCAACTATTAATTCCTTAGAGATAAAAAGGGTAGAATGGAGGATAGTGAATTATTTTGTTAGGGCATGCCATATATTGACTGAATTGAGTTGGAATGGGCAGGGAAATTAAGCAGGAGAAAAGAAAGATGTAAGTATACCTTAACAGGAAAAAATAAAGTGCATTTATATCGAATTTCATTTGTGACAAAATTACACAGCAGAAGTACCTCAAGGAGGTACTTTGTGGGCTCTATCATTAGTAAGTGGGTTATCAAATATATAACAAACAAAAAAAAAGTTATGTATATATGTAAAACAGCAGGACATTTAATCAGAAATTCAGCAATACTAGGCTTAGGGTTCTGTTGCATATGTCATTTGAGCTCCTTGTGCGTATGTGTTAAAGGATATTTTTTTATATATGACTGCATTTTTTTCCTATTCTCTGTCTTTTCCCCCACCAAACCCATCGCTCACTTTTCTCTCCCTTTGCACTGCGTTCCACCTTTTCTTTTTAATGTGCTAACTGGCAGGCATGGTCTCAGGTTTGGTCCTTGGTAGAACAATGTTGGCAACAATCCAACAGAAAATAATTTTTAATTGTCCAATACTGGTGGCTTTGAGAAGAATCTATTATATAGAGGTGGAATATTCACCAGGTAGGATACACCTGTCCATATTCCCATATTGTAGACAGAGTAAGATGCTAACCTAAAGAGCATTTGCTAACTGTGGATGAATCTGAAGTTTTGAGACACTATAAGGAGGTCACATTGACGGGGTTTTCCATAAAAGTGCCATTAAGATGTCTGATAAAAATTAAGTTCTCATGACTTGCCACAAAAGTTTGGATTCCTGTTTCAGTGTCTGCAGTTGAAGAACTCCTTAGTGAAATACTTAATTTTCTTAACATAAGCAAACATACTTTTCTGTTCCTAACTCTTAACAATTAATGAAACAATTGAACTCATTAAAAGTAAAAAAAAATGAAAAGATCTTTTCAGAAGAGGTACAAGTAATAAGGAAAAATATGCTGAAATTGCAAATATTAATATTATAAGAAACTAAAGAGAAGTCTTACTCTGGAGATTGTTCAGCAACTGAAGTTCTATTTCTCATAGATGTCTCCATCTTAACATTTTTCGGGGAGATGACTGAAGTAAATCTGCAGAATCAGATTAAGTAATCTGCAGAATCATGGTCCCTATTGGTGAGAAAAGAATCACTTTTTCCACCTGAAGTTCCATATATTTATATGAATTCATTCAAGTAATCTCCAGCAGAATAGTCTGTAATGCACATACATATATCTATATATACAGTATATTTTTATATATATATATATAAATATGTGGATATATCATCTTTTCTGTGACTACAGGATTTAGCTGTTCTTTATTACAAACACCAGGGTATTATTCCCGAGTCATTGCTATGAAGAGGAGGATTGCATCAAGAACTAGAGTTTGAGTGAATTTTGCAGTATTCTCGTAGTTTGTTGCCAGTAAAAGGCTAGGCCGTTTCCTGTGACAAGTAGTTACATCTTCTGTGTTTCCCTGTATGTCACTGAAAATGAGAGATTATTTTTTCAATGCAGTTTTAGTTTTGCAATCGAAACATTTCCAGTTCACATGGCTGTTTAAACATACCTCAAAGAAAAAGTGTGAATATTAAAGTGGGCTGAATAGCAGAAATTTTTATTGTTTTCTTTTAGCATTTGGTTCCAGATAGGATTGAAGCAGGAATCTTTAAATTTGTTCTTTGGCTGAAGTTGCCCAATTCCCCTGCTGCTGCAGGGGTGAAATTGACATTCTTGTCAGTTTCCCTGTTAATGGGAGCTGTGAAATTGACAAGAATGGCAATTTCATGGGGGAGCCCCTGGGACCTCCCAGACCTGCGTGGCTCACGGGCAGCCCCTGTGTGGATTGTGCAGATCTGGACCAGCGATCTCAGAATTTACAAGCGTGGTGTATGTCCAAACTCTGCAATTAGGAGACAGGGTTATAACTGTATTTTAACTTAAATGTGCAGCAGGTAAACCTGATCTTTGGTTAGAGATAAAGCTGCTTTAAACTATAGCCTTCCAGGTCCTTGGCAGCTCCAAGGCTCTGTGCTCTTAGAGGCAGATGCTGAGTGGTGCCAAATAGGCTTTCTCAGGCTTATGTGATAGCAACAGGCAGGTTCAGCATTACTAAGATAGGCCTTCCAAAATGATTGCTGATGGGTAGGAAAGCAGGAGTAAGCCTATTCTGGATTGGCTGGAAGTATAGAAAACCTGGTATTTTTTGAATTAAATATGTTTAAACTTAATGATACAATACCTTTGAATATAGTGAAAGGATTAGCATAGACATCTGAATATCAGTCATCACTGAAATACGATTGGTAGCATTCAACTAGAAAAGATACTAGCGTGAAACAGGTTTGAAATACAGAACAGGTAACACCAAAGCTATCTTTTCATTTTCAGCTCAGAACTGCTTTTTCTAAAGGGAGGGCTGAGCATCTGGAATACTGTTGTTTATCATAAAGTACATTTCTATTTTCAGTGGTCCAGAACAGGTGCTCAGTTCTGAAAAGCTTGTTCTCTTTCCACCTCTAGAGGCATTTCTTAACTAACAGTAGAGTAAATACTTCTGTCTGTGGTTTTGCATGTTTTAACAAGGTGGCCTTTGAGCTATTGTCCTATGCATGGTCAGTTAACAAAATGAGCTGAAATTTAGATACAGGATAAATAGTGCATGCACCCCTTAGGCATTGAATCATTCCTTAAAGGCAGTCTGCCTAATAACAGATAGATGGTTCTTGGGTGTGAAATAGATGATGTTTTCCTGGTGTAATCAGGCTGCATGGAAGTGTAAGCTGCCAGGGTTTGAAAACCCATTTAATACAAGCAAGAGTTCTGCTGACACAATTGTGAATGCAAGGCAAAACCACATTTCTTTACTATTATCTTTGCCACAGCATGAAATTTCTGAGAGTTTGTTAATTTGACTTTTAGTGGTGTAACATCACGTTTGTGCAGTATTTCAAGGTCATCTATATATGAAGATTAGTTATGAGCATGGTTAGCAATATTCAAGAGCTTGTAAGTGTGTTCAGTGTCTCATTGGGAATAGTCAGTTAAGTTCTGTTTTATTTTTTTGTTAACGTGTCCTGAACCACACATTTTATCAGCATATAATATATATGGGTTCAAACTTAAATGGGAAGTTTAGATTGGATATAAGGAAGAAGCTCTTTACTGTGAGGGTGGTGAGGCACTGGAATGGGTTACCCAAGGAAGCTGTGAATGCTGTATACCTGGCGGCGTTCAAGGTCAGGCTGGACAGAGCCTAGGGTGACATGGTTTAGTGTGAGTTGTCCCTGCCCATGGCAGGGCGGTTCACAGTATCACAGTATGCTAGAGATTGGAAGGGATCTCAAAAGATCATCTAGTCCAATCCCCCTGCCGGAGCAGGGACACCTAGATGAGGTGACACAGGAATGTGTCCAGGCAGGTTTTGAATGTCTCCAGAGAAGGAGATTCCACAACCCCCCTGGGCAGCCTGTTCCAGTGTTCCATCACCCTCACTGAGAAGAAGTTTCTTCTCAAGTTTAAGTGGAACCTCTTGTGTTCCAGTTTGTACCCATTACCCCTTGTCCTATCATTGTTTGCCACTGAGAAGAGCCTGGCTCCATCCTCGTGACACTCCCCCTTTATATATTTATATACACTAATAAGGTCCCCCCTCAGTCTCCTCTTCTCCAAACTATAGAGACCCAGCTCCCTCAGCCTTTCCTCATAAGGGAGATGCTCCATTCCCTAAATCATCTTAGTTGCCCTGCGCTGGACTCTCTCCAGCAGGTCCCTGTCCTTCTTGAACTGAGGGGCCCAGAACTGGACACAATATTCCAGATGCGGTCTCACCAGGGCAGAGTAGAGGGGAAGGAGGACCTCTCTCGACCTACTGACCACCCCCCTTCTAATACACCCCGGGATGCCATTGGCCTTCTTGGCCACAAGGGCACAGTGTTGGCTCATGGTCATCCTGCCGTTCACTAGGACCCCCAGGTCCCTCTCCCCTTCACTGCTCTCTAACAGGTCGTTCCCCAACCTATACTGGAACCTGGGGTTGTTCCTGCCCAGATGCAGGACTCTACACTTTCCCTTGTTATATTTCATCAAGTTATTCCCTGCCCAACTCTCCAGCCTGTTCAGGTCTCGCTGGATGGCAGCACAGCCTTCTGGCGTGTCAGCCACTCCTCCCAGCTTAGAACTCCTCCCAGCTAGGCTGGAACTAGATGATCTTAAGGTCCTTTCCAGACCTAACTATTCTATGATTCTATGATTCTATTCTATGATTCTATATATTAGAGCACTTCTGTTGCACCCTGCCATTCCAAGAATTGTCAAGAATTATAAATATTTAAGTATTTTCTTGTATGTTTCTGACATCAGTTTTGTAACATGTAAAATTACAGCTGGTATGTAATGCCCCAGTGTCATTAACTCCCACCAAATATCTTTCTACAAATATCTTTACTTGAAATATTACAGAGCCCAGCACTTACTTCTTAAGCAGCATCTTGTGTAATAAAAATAGCAGGGGGTGGTGTCCCCCTTTTTTAAAGGTAGATGTTGATAGCAGTGTCAAGTTTATTTTTCTCTCTAGAAAGCTATAAAAAGGGGGCTGTTCTAGAGTCTAGCCTTCAGTGCAGCTTTTTCTTTTCTTGTGTGTATGTAATTGTGATTCTGTGAAGGTGTTGGCAAAATACAATTAAAAGACCTTAGTCAAAGCCTCTCAAAGGGATACTAAGGAAGTAAAGTAGTCTTAAATTGAAAAATATAGTGCTGTCATGGATGAGAAGCTGCCCATGTGACAGTATAATAGCAATGAATAAATACGTGATGCTTTTGAATATTTATTATTTTAGCAATCCAGTAGCAGTGGAGTACCTCTGTTAGAATGTTATCATTTCATTTTCTATTATTCTCCATTGGAAGGTAGGTGATAAAGTGAAATGATATTTATGTTACACAAAAACGTCCAGGTTGGTCAAGACTGAAAACAAGTGAAGAATTGTCTAAAAATGAGAAGCATGACAGTAGATTCATTTTGTGGTTGAGAAATGACAGGGAACATATGAGAGAGCACGATTTGAACTACTGCTACAATTTTCAGACTACTAAATTGCCATGAACAGTTGTCATAAGATGTTCACAGGCCTGTAACAGCTGTGACCATAAGAGGAGCCAGTACCTTTGACCCATGCTATTAAGTCAACGTGTAACCTTGTTTGTGCTGCATATTTTGCTCGACTTCTTTCAAGTCTCTTTCAGTTGTCCCTGTGTGTATCCAGTGAGCTATCCCAGTTTGGTGTAAAGGCTTTGTATTCTTGGCACCCTCATCTCGGAGTGGATACAGCAGAAGGGAAGGAGTTTGGAAAATGTAGGAGGGAAATACCTGGAGACAGACAGAAGTTAAAGACTTCTATACATATCAGTTTAGAGAAGGAATGAAAAAGGGCATGCAAAATCATTAGTGAGTATAAATGAATTCTTGTTTGGCTTCTGACAGACTTGCAGCAGGAGATTGTTGGCTGAAGGTGTTGCCCACCCTTGGCCATCTGCCTCACCCTGCACCTTTAATAGATACGGAAGCCCTCAGGGCAGAGGCATCTGATCTGCTCTTAAATCAGCTTGTGAATCGCTGCTGTTTTCAGCCCAGTGCATTAGAAAAGCCTGTTTCTGCCTAGAAGAGCAGCAATGTGTGTCAGAGGAGGGGAAGATCATTTCAGCTGATAGTAACATCACACAGGGTGAGACTGCCAGAGACATCATACGTTTGATACTTCAAGGAGAAAGCTTGTAAAACTGCAACTACTGGTACCTGTTTTATCCAGTGTGTATTTAAGTGGTGTAAATGTTCACAGTATCATAGTTGCAAAGCCATGAGCTTAGTGTTATGTAACCCAGTAGCGACCTCCCTATATACAGTTTTGCACCTGAAGTTTTCAGCCCCTGCTTTCCCATGAAGCTGATTTTCTGTACACTTAGATGATTTCTAAGGTGTGCCTGTCTGTCTTTGGGTTCTACTACTAGTAATTTTACTGACAAATTTCAGCAGAATTCGACAGGCATTTAATACATAAAATTTCTTCCTATTTCCTGAAACATAGTGTCTCGATAGAAGACAATCTCATTAGTACCACCCTGAAGCTTCAGTACAAACTAAAGACATACTATTGCAGATGGATCAGTATTATGGCTCTGCATCAAACAGAGCATCTGCTGACTTGCTCAAGCAATTTGAGACAAGCAGTTTGAGTTAATGAAGGAAAGGAAAAGAAGGAAGATGGGCAGAGTTACTCGGGAGAGGATACTGTAAGAAATATGGAGGGAAACAAGTGAAATTATTGTGAAGGATTTATTGGGATGTAACACAAATACTTAGAAATCAAGATTGGTTACACATGCTGCTTACAGATTACGTGCTGCTTACAGATTTTTTATACTTTTTTTTTTTTTTCGGTTGTGTTTCTTTTCATGACCAGTCAGCATTTTAGTTTTATTGCAAGGTGCGTGCTCTTACCACTGAACATGATATCAAGTGCAACACTAAACGTAAAAATCACAGGAGAAGTGTTCTTTCAAATGCTGCAAGCAGTAAGTAATATGACAAACAGTAAATAATGTGGCAAAATCCAGACTTTGTTACCTGGTCTTACTTGAAAACAGTTGATCCAACATATATTAAAAGGCTGTTGCTTGGCCAGCCATTCTTTCTGATAGTGTTTTGAATGTGAAGAGATTCTGAGAGTGTTCTGTTTTGTAAAATTAAATTGAAATGGAGTTGTTTTTTATCTAATGGTTGTAATTGTTGAAAGCAAAATAGAGGATAAAGGATACACATGGAGAAGAAAGAATAGAGTGAAGTAAAAAATGCTTTATAGTAAATTAAAAAGCTTTTTCAGAAAGGTAACTCTTGCGATACTTGCAGAACTCAAAATTAGGTTTGGTAAGCCTTGATAAAAATGAGAGGAGAGAGATTGAAAATAAAAAAGTAAATAAAAGCATCTCTAACTAGCTCTTCGGTCCACCAACAATTTCCAGCATCTCATTTGTCTTCTTTGATTGCTGTCTTAACGAATTACATGAGAGAACTTTCATCGGGTAAAATTACAAATACAGCAGTAAATGCTGTGACTGCCCTGCAAAGGATAATTTCAAACAGTCCAAGTCAGACACCGCTGGCAGTGCCAGCTTTTGTAGTGTGTTATCTAGCAATTTTGAGCAGACCAAGGAGCTGATTAGACATTGCTATGATTCACAGGATTACTGTGGCACACAATACCTTCAGTTTGCAAGTTCAGTGCTAGCTTAGACACACTGCTGTAGTGTCTGCAGTGCACCTGCTGACATCAAAACTAGTGCTACCAGCTTCTGTTTTTGCATTTTCTTTAGTGACCCAGCATTCATGAAGACGCAGTTCTTTGTATGTGAATATACTGGCAGAAAGTATTATTATATGTAGGACATTCTGACTACTAATGTAGCAAAGATGAAAAAGAGGCAAAATGTAGCAAAGGCTATACTGCAGAGGGTGGTAGAGTGAGGGTCTGTTGAGACTGAAAAGAATTTAGGATATGAGAAATTAAAAATTGGAAGAATTAACAAGAAATGAGGAGTAATCATCAGTTTGTAACATCAAACAATAAGAATGCTGGAAAATATATTAATAAATAAAAAGAACCTAAAGGAGCATTTCAGCTGAAGGATGTCTGTTCGTTGTCATAAATAGCTGCTAGATTGTTTGCTTAATTAGTAAGAACTAAGGAGGGGTGAGAGAGGTGCAAGTAGAATCATAGAATCAACTAGGTTGGAAAAGACCTTAAGGATCATCAAATCCAGTCATCAGTACAGTAAGCATACACCCGAATACCAAATCTAAAAAGAAAAAGTGTTTCCATGGACAAAGATGGGGCAAGGAAGAAGAAAAATGCTAGTTTTAAATATAAGGACCTGAGTTAACTTTGGTATTAAATTATTTGAAGTCTACAGAGTTACAATAAGTATGATTTGACATTGGAATCCATTGTCTGTAAGTCTGTATTCCGAATCCTTTCTCTATTACTGTTTTTGTGTTTGTTTTCCCTGTAGTCAGAAAGAATGTTGGTTTAAGTTTGATACCTATTTTTGGAGCAAATTTATCTTTCAACCATTTTCTTTGGAGTTATGAAAGTTTTGGCAATTTCTGTATGTTGTCTCTGTACTTACCTATTACTGCAGTGACCTCAAGATAATTCATGCAATATTTTTTGCATAAACAAAATCCAAAACAAGAGGTTTTTAACTCTAAAACTAATTTCTAATAACTCCTGAATGTTTCCTCAAATAGCAACCTACAGGATTTCAGCATCACATTCCAAGGAAAATAAAAATATTTCAAGGTGATGTTGTATTATTTTCTATGAAGATGCTTCCTTGTGTTTTCCTCTATTTTAACTTCAGTAATCAGCCACGACCCCGATTTATTTTTCTTTATATGAAGACAAGCTGAGAGAGTTGAGGATATTCAGACTGCAGAAGAGAAGGCTCTAGGGAGTTCTAGCAACCTTCCAGTACCTAATGGAGGCCTACAAAAAAGCTGGAGAAGGACTTTTTACAAGGGCATGTAGTGATTGGACAAGGGGGAATGGCTTTAAACTGAAAGAGTGTAGTTTTAGATTAGATATAAGGAAAAATTTCTTTACTGTGAGGGTGGTGAGACACCGGAATGGTTGCCTGGATTAGTTATGGATGACCCATCCCTGGAGGTGTTAAAGGCCAGTTTATATGAAGTTTTGAGCAACCTGGAAGGTGTTCCTGCTGTGGCAGGAGTGTGGAACTATATAATTTTTAAGGTCCTTTCCCACCCAAACTGTTCTATGATTATCACCAGACACTGATTTGAAAAAATACTGAGCTGTATTTCAAAATTGTCTCTTATGATTGCCTATTTAAAACAGTCCATGTCTGAGCAAGAAGCCTCAAAGAAAATATGAAAAAGTGAGTCTGAGCTGGGCTAAAAATCAACAAAACAAAAGAGAACCTTCAGGCAGATGAGCTCCTTGACCCAGCTCTTGGTGGGCCACACAAGCACCTCTGGTGTCAGGACAGAAAGTGTTAGTCAGCTGACATGGGAGGCAGGCAGTTCTGACTCTTTCAGTGACAGCACAGACTTAGTTCAGCTTAAAGTGATTATGAAACTGCTCCTTAAATCATCACTATCTTGGAACAGTAAGCTGCACAGGAAGCATGCTTAAAAGAGTTAAGTCCTGGCTTCAGTACAGTGAAATACGAGTTAGGCCACTGATGCATATAAAGCCAAGGTTTTGCTGGGGGGGAGTATGGTCATGGGAAGCGAGATGATGAGTCACCTTTGAAAGAATATATAAAAATGAGAATAAAAATAGTGAAATGTTGAAATATTGAGCAGCTGAAAAAGAAATTAAAATTTAATAGGATATGTATGGATGGATGTGATGTTAAATGCATAAAGTTTATACTTTCCTGGACCAAGCAGATGAGATTATAATGTGCCTTTGTGACAGAAGGAGGAGTTTTGAACACCAAAAGGCTACATGTATTGGCTTACTGTTTTCTGGGTAACATTGATGTAGCCCAAGTTTCTCCTCTGTAAAGAAACGGTGTATCTTTGAAGTACCAAATAATGAAGGAATAAAATGGAAATGAAAAGAGTTATAGTAATTACATTGTTTTTAATTCTCTACAGAGAAAGTTTACAGTCCTGGGAATAATTAAATATAAATAAATATGTAAATAATAGGATTTTTCAGTTTTGATTTTTAGCCAGATGCAAAGAGAGACAAATCCAATTGTGGCTTCAAAAAGGTTTCTCCCCTTATTTTATTAAAACCAGAAGTTATAAAGGGATTGTTTGCTTTTCAATATGATGAGAATAAAGACTTGAAAGATGTTGTAAATGAAACAATAAGAATACAAAATTGTTCTTAAAGGCATAGTTCATAATAAGAAAGTGATAGTCACATATTTGTCCTTTCCAGTAAAGGTAAAGAACATACTTTCTTCTTTCTCCCAAACATTCCTGCATTATTGCAGAAATTTTTAATGTTATTGACTATTAAATTTTCCTTTTTTTGAAACTATAAATGGTGACATTGAAGTATCAAAGTAATGTTGCATGTAATCCTTTCTTAGTCTTCCTTCAGGTTGCTTTTGATGTGAAATTTCAGCTTCCAGATTGTTCAGAGAATTATTGTCCAGTAGGCTGAAAAAAGTAATATTTGTATTATATAAGAAGCACATTTATTACTATTTATAATCAATATATAAATAAATATTATAAATCATGATTTATTATTTATGTAAAATGCAAATGAAGGATAACTGATTTTGTTCTTATGCATGATCTTTTGCCGAACTAAACTCTACTGAGAACATAAAGCTTCAAGACTGAGAAGATAAGCCATACTTGTCATGTGCACATTTTAGGTTTCATGTGGAAAAATTCCTCCTGTTTCTTGTAGATTCCTGAGCACCTGAAGGCAGATCAGCTGTTTTCATCCTGAGTATATAGATGGGTGCATGTTCTGCATGTACCTTATAGAGAAGTTACCATTCATTGTGGTAGTTCCCTGTTACATTATAAGAAAGTACCTTCAACTGAACATGTAACTGAACTTTTTCAGACACTGAACTTTGGACAAGAGTCCTCATTTCTCTCCTACACACAGAGAGTGCAGTAATTTCCTAATTAATGCTTACTTGTGGAATTTTTATCTCTTGCTCACCTGCCACATCTCTAAAAGATTACTCCAGTACATCAAAGTCAAATGTTTTTTTCTTGATATATGAATTGGTCTATATTGTATTTACAGCACTCAGAAGCTGACTGAATGGTTGTCATTTTTACACATACAAAAGAACTGTGTCATTTCATTTCTATTTCTGACTCTCAGTCAGGGTATATATAGCCATAGGCAAATGTGAAGTAGCGACTGTGGAGAAATGATTCCTCAGAATGTCACAGATTTATTTATTCAATCACTATCACCTAGCTGCAAAAGTACTCTAAGTAATGTTTGGCATAGAGGACTCTTGGCAAGGTGTCTGACAAATAGTTTGCAGACCTATTTCTCTATTTGTCTGCATGGGGAAATGTATCTTTGCAGAGAATTTTATCAATTGTTCTTCACACTTACTTGGGTAATTGGCTTTTGACATATCTGAGTATTTCTAAGAGCAACTAATTTTCCTGTTTTTTTTTGTTTGGTTTGGTTTTTTTTTTGCAGGAAATGGATACCAGCTGGGTCATATCAGTCACAAACAATTAAGCTTTGTCACTGCATTTTTTTATGAATACTGGCATCAGTTCCTGATAAAAATGGTACTTTTGTGAAATTTACTCTAAACGTAAGTCTAGTTACTAGAGAAAAAATATTAAGATGCTGAGCAGTAGTTATTTTTTCATCTTTGAATATTGTTTGTCTACTGATGTGTTCAAAAGCATTGTTGAAAATACTTGAGTAATGTATTTGCTTAAGGAATCAAAGCTCCTCTGTTAAAACTTCCACAGTCTATAAACATCGTAATTATACCACCAGTGCCTTGGCAATTGTGTTTCTGATAGCCTGTTCTTTAGAATTTGTTTTGATTATACTGGTTTGGTTTGTTTATATTGAACATAATTTCTAACTTGTAAGTGAAAAATAATTTGACAATATTTCACATTATATTGAATCTTCACATAGATAAATTTTTCACAAGTAGGTGATATCTGAAACAGAACATTAAACAGATGGGAGACTTTCAGTGGTGTGAAAGTTAGCTGCTATGGGTATTTACTCAGGGTGCTTAACGAAAATGTCTACAAACTAAGCTGCTCAAGTGATAGGGAAGAGTAAGTTTGTGACAGCTGGGAGAGTTTCTTGCTCAGGACTTTTTTTGGGTGCTCATGTGAAAGGGAACTTTGAGTGTACAGAGATTATTTAAAATGTCATTTGGGAGCTAAAAAAAGGTATTTTTGTGGATCTGCTGAAGCGTTATCAGATGCTACAAACTGTATTTTAGGAAACTGAAGGGGTCTTGCATTTGGAGGAATGCAGTTGAATGAAGATGATGTCATTTTATGGACAAGCAAATGTATCTGTACATTAGTTTCAGAATAATATTTATATCCATGATACATGAGCACATCAATGACCTCTCTCACTTGGATAATTTTCAAAGTAGCTGCAACTGAAGTTTTTCTTTCATCTGTTGCTACAGCAAGAAACATCCATTAAATCTTCATTCACTTTAAAAAAATCTTTGTACAACCACATCATGATATCAGAATTCATTTAATTCATGTACATTACCATATTTCAGGAATTCTAAAACAGATGAAGAAAAGGTGTAAGAAGTTAAGACATTGTGTTGATAGCAAGACGTCTTAACCTGCTTCTTGAGTTCAAGCATATTTACAAGTTCAGTCATACTAGATTATATCAGCTTGGCATTACTCAGTTAAAAAAACCTGAAAGGCAGAGATTACTGCCAAATGTAATAAATTCAAAAACAAAATCCAAAATAGTATCTTTAATGCTCTAACGCATACTACTAAGAATCATATTTTGATATTGTATTAGGGATGCTTTTCTGAATACATACTTGAATACTCTGATGTAGTACCAGTTTTGAAAAACTTTGATTCTTGTTTCTTAACAGAAGCAAAATTACACTAAGTTTGTGGTCCTTAGAAGCAGTAGGGGTGCAGATGGGGTATCCTTCCATCAATGTAAAAATTATGTCTTGCTTTCTTTTATTTCTGATATTTTGATGAACATCTTTATTTTTTCTTCTGGCTCTTTAGTCCTGTAGAAACACGTTCATATGGTGAGTTCTTAGTGTTGCTTAAATACCTAATGATTTTACCCCTTTAGGGTATGGCTATGGGAGATGAGCGGAGCCTAACTGAATATAACAGATTTCTTTTATTAAATAAACTAGTCCTGCTTCCTCCTCTGTTCCTTCAAGAGGGGCTATATGCTCCTGTTGTTTCCTTTAAACTGATTTTAATGCTTGTATGACTCCTTAGTGTGCCAATGCAGTAAGCCAGGTCAAGAAGATTCCAGCAATTAACATATTTTTTCTCCTGAATGAGCTCACATCAGAGTCAGATAAGAATCAAGCACTGATATCACTGGGAACAGTAGAAAGGGGTAAGAGGATGAAAAGAAGTGGGACCTTATCACTGGGAACAAGCTACTGTCTTACAGAAGTGCACCCTTAGCAGTTGCTGGTTAGCACTTTGGCGTATGACCTCATTCATCCACCACCTGAGCTAATAATGTTTTAGGGCCAGTGAGCTTTGCTAGTGTGCCCGAAAACTGAAAATCATGAACAATTGGCCTTTTTGTGTTGACCTAACTTTCCCCTTAGTGCCATGTTACCTGTTTTCTTTTTGCTTGAAATAGTCCTCTGCTGTGTATTGTTGAAGATGCTTTCAGTTTAGAGTTCTTAATTTTTCTTATTTTCTTTTTTCCTTCTGTTGATATGGCTTGTACTGCAAGTTTGACCTCATTTCGTTTTTTAGGTTGTCTGTCAAACTGCCTGCACTCTAGAAATTTAGTACAGATGGTTCTTTCTGAGAAGGAAAACATCCCAAATTAGTAATTTATCTTTTGTGATAAGATGTACTCTTTCTTGCTGCCTCCTTCCAGCATATGATAGTTGTGCTTCCTAAGGTTTTGAGTTTCCTTCATCCTTGGTTTTTTATGATTCTTTAAGGAACATTTGCTATTTGATGTAAAACTGGCTTTACAGTCTAGGACTTCTACCTCCCTCTCAATTGATAGAATTGCGTTGAATGGTTCATCTGCAGTTCTTGTACTCCAGAGGATGGCGTACAGTGGCCACCAGGGAGCATTCAGTTCCACTGCCGTGGACTCCAGTTAAACCATACCGTTACCATTGGTAAGAGGAGTTATCTCATCTTTCCATATGGGGAATTGAGTCACTGGCTCAAGTTAAGCACCTCTCAAGATCTACGGGAGTTTCACAACTCTCATATTAGGGAGCTAAAACCCCAAAGAGAGAAACTTGACATATTTTACATAAATTTTCATCTGTGAAGTCAATGGCAAATTCCGCTTGAGTTCAGTGGAGTCATGATTAACCTTAGTATGTCTTGTGAAGCAGAACTATCAGGTAACATTCTCTGATTTGTTTATAAGATGGGTTTGTAGTTCTGAAATGAGATCTTCTGGAGAAATATGTGGTACTGATTCATACCCAGAAGATAAAGTAGTGCTAAGTAAAAGCAAATGTACCTTTATGATATATAAGATAGTAGGCGTGAGCTAACATTACATGAACTAGCATGCTTCAATGCTTGATTTATTATATAGGCAATAAACTAGTCCTGCAATACTCAGTGAAAGTGTAGCAACCACATGTATTACATGTACCACTACATTATTTTCCAATTCAGCCAGCTTTCTGTCTTGAATTGCAGTATGGTTGAGCAAGCAATGTGGCAAAACAAACCTAATTTTTTCCTACCCAAACCAAAAGCATGAGCAAACATAACTTGATAGTGCACAGGACTGATAGGTTACACAAAACAATCTTAAGACAATAAGCGGCACCTATACAACACCCCAACTACTCAGTTTTTTCAGTAACCAAAAGTTTATTTAAAAAGCGTAATTTCTCTTCAGTAAAAGCATTACTGGAAAACTGAGTTGTTTGTTTAGAAATTTATTGCCTAGCTAATCTTTTGGGTGTGTGAGATGTTTTTGACACACCTGCTAGTTTATCTGCTTAACCCGGCTGGAGATTAAAATTATATTTTAAAAATCTGTTCTACCATCTCTCAAAAGACGTCAATGGTATGAACTTAATGAATAAGTGAGGAAGAGCATGTACTGTCAGTGATGATGCCATTGGTATGTTGATGGTATCCAGCTCAGTGTCTGCTGCTCTAAGTGTAGACAGTGCAGTCTTCCAGATGTCCTAGTGTCTGGCCAAAATAGTGACAGTGATACGAAACAGATGGTCTTGTCTCAGGACAAAGAAAAGTAGGTGAAGCTGGTAGTGGGATGGAACTGGGTGAAACGGCAGAGCTTCAGTTGTTGGATGCCATCTTATACTCATCTTTGATTCACAGTTAGCAGAGGTGACAAGGGGAGCAGTTGTCCCTTTGCAACTAGGCACAAGTTTGAAAAGCAATAACAAAGATCCGAAGTTTGTTTCTACCAGCTGTATTATCGGAGGTTTTGCAATTATCATAGATTTACTGATACGTTTCTGTCTCAGTCTAGTCGCACCTAGAGCTTACGATGAACACTCGCATACAACACACTAAGTATCCTTTGCTAAATGTGGCTGTGCACACAGAGTTTAGCGATTGTCCAGTCTGACATCATTCATATATGAGTCCCTAAATTAACTAGAACTTTGCTAACACAACAGCTTGGGCTGCAGCCGGGTGCATTTGAGTATAGTGCTTGACTGAAAAGCATTTTTTTAAATGAAAGATACACTAGTTTCTTAGTAGAAAATTTCAGCTGTGCAAGCATCTTGCTTCTAACTTAGTGTGTTTTTCTTTTCATGAAGATGATTCTCTGAAGGACAGTAAGGTGTTTGACTACTTCTGGAATTTGATAATTACAAAAAAAAAAAAAAAGTTGGGGAAAAGAGATATTTCCACTGTAGGAATCCTTGATCTAGGCAAGTTTACAGAATAGGGCATACAGATGCTCTAGTAACTGGCATTCCAGAAATGCTTGTAATAATAATATTTCAGAAGAAAGCTATTGGAAAGTTCAGTGTTACTTGAAATGTTCAGCGTAAGATTATTTGTAGTTTTTATGCTTTGCCTCAACTTTCATTTCAATAAAAAGTGTATGAATTTCCATTGGCCTCTTGCTAAGGGGCTGGTAGAGTAAATTAGGTGGATGCAAAGAAATATGAATGTGGCCCCCAATGCAAATTCATACAAAGCTGAACAATTTAATATCTTCTCTGAAGTTCACTATAGTTGCTTTATGTTTAGTGAGGTGTACCGCTGAATTTATGAATTATTATTCATCTTAGCTTATTCTTATAAAGCTTCATAAAACCAGCATGCAAATTATCATTTTAATTCAAACTAGATTTAGTAAAGAAAAACATAAACAACAGTAATGTTGAATTCAGTATTTTGGACATACATTGTAAGGAACATCTGTACTACATTAACCAAATACACTTGAAAAATATTATGGCTGGCTTCTTTTTGATAGAAAATAAAAATCCAACCTGAAATTAAAACCAAAATGAAACCTTTTAAATACACATTCCTTTCTAATGCTTTGATATTTTTGATATGATTGAAAAAAAAGCTGACTGACTTAAACAAGGCTTTTTCTATTATTATGACAAATCTCTTTTTGGTTGTTTTCTTTAAGAATTCAGAGTTGGACCGACGTCTGAATTGCATATGCCATTAAATGTAGTGGTTGCATAAGTAAACAACATCAGACTTAGCGCTGATTAGAAATATTGATCCAAATTTGCTTTTAATTTTAGAAGTTATTTTACTTAATGCTGACGTGCAAAAAAGAAAAAGCTTGCCAAGGAAAAACATTAAAAGACATTCCTTTTGCCTCATGAAGTCCAGAATTTGTGATTGGTTTGTGGATTTTCTCATTTTGGCCTTTTTGTGGTTCTGTATTATTATAGTGCAAGTACTTTTGTACAATTGTGGCAGTTGCAGTAATGCATTATAGAATGTGATGTAACAAGTGAAATACTCTAAATGATATTTTATTGGAAATGTAGAGGTAATTGATGTGCTCCAGTCAATAGTAGATTCGTGTTACTGTAAAAATAAAGTGAAATAATTCTTTAGTGCTGAATGAAACTGCCTAGTTGAAAGTGCAGACCAATGTGTTTGAAATCACTCTTGGTGTGGAGCAACAGTGGTTATGTAGTCAGAGGGTGTAGTTAAGTAGTAACGGTGTATAGTAATGGCTGTAAACTGAAAGAGTGTAGTTTTAGATTAGATATAAGGAAGAAGTTCTTTTCTGTGAGGGTGGTGAGACACTGGCACAGGTTGCCCAGAGAAGCTGTGGCTGCCTCATCCCTGTCAGTGTTCAAGGCCAGGTTGGACGGGGCTTTAAGTAACCTGGTCTAGTGGAAGGTGTCCCTACCCATGGCAGGCAGTTGGAACTATCTGGTCTTTAAGCTCACTTCCAACAAAAGCCATTCTATGATGATAGGATTCTATTTGGTGATATATCATTTGGCCTAGGATTACCAGTAGGGAATGATAAGAGGGCATGATGCCAGCTCTTTTCAACTGTGGTAATGGATTTTCTCATTTAAATAAAATAAGGCTGCAATATTGCATTCAGTCAGTGCTTTGGGCAGTTAGGATATCCAAGACTTGCTTTATAAACTTCAACTGTCTGTTTTGGAATAAGGCTCTAAACTCCAGACACTGCATCTTAAGCAAGACTCTTAATCCCCTATGTCTGCTACATCAGTCTTGCCTGTAAGTAATTTATGTGATAAACAAATATAAACAAGTGGAAAAAAGGGAGAATAAGCAGGAGCCTTGTGGGCCAGTGCTTAGTGCAGTTGTCCAAGATTCTGAAGTGTGTTCAAATGAAACTAGAACAACTTCATTACAAAAGGATACTTTGTGTGTTAATTCCAGTCCTAGCTTAAAATAAAAATATGGAGCAACTGAAGACATATTACTCTCTCTCTTGCTGATTAAAAGCGAAAACTCCAATCAATGTGTCATGATATATTTCAGTGCCTTCAAACAAGCCTGCTTTCTGTAATCTCAGGTTGGTTTGTGGTTTTGGCTGTGGGATGGGATTCTGCTAGATTGGCTCTAACAAATAACACAGGTAGAAGTGGACTTGCAAACTTTGCAGCATCATGTTTCAATTGGTTTTGCATACATCCGTCACTGGAAGCACAAATATTTAGGGAATTTACTGTCAACTTGAGGTGCTTATAAAGTAAGATGTCTTCAGAGCATTGGGTCCAAATATATAAAATTGCGCTAAGGAATGAAAGTCTCTTGATGGATTTACTTAGGATGATATTTGCATCAATAGTCTATGGTATGGGTGTGAACTGGTCCAGATGCCAGTAGTTGAAGATGTTGATAGGAAGGCATATGAGAAAATACGTACCAGACTAACAGCATTGCCTACTCCATGATGTTGAAGTCATAGATGAATAAAAAGAAACAAAGTGAGATGTCCCGTAGCTAGTGTATTGCAGAAGATAACTCTGGTTTTGTTTCTGTTGAAGTAAATGATTAAACATAATTTTGAGGAGTGGAGCATTAGGTGTTTTAGATAAATTGTTCTTTGTCCGGAAGTTTAATTCCTGCTTTTTCCAACGGTTCTTTTGGAATTAAGGTGGGGGTTTTATTGGGCTCTCTTGATATTGGTAAGAAAATTTGCCTGAAACGGAAAGGATTTATTAACATAATAAGAAACATAGAAGTATGACATATAAAACAGCGTAAATTCCTGGAATTCAAACAGAACTGCTATGGGCAATAGAGGGTTTCTGTTGGGGTTTTTTAGGGGGTGTGTGATTTTTTTTGTCTGTTTGGGGTTTTGGGGTTTATCTTGTTTTCTTTTTAATGAGAGCAGTTGAATGTATTTGGAATCTGTGCTTCAGTCAACAATCCCTGACAAATCAATGCTATGTATATGGAATACATCAATGTCTGTATCAATGTCTATCATGATGCAAAAGCACTGCATTAAGAAATTGATGGCTTCAAAGAAAGAGGCATTATTTTACTGGTGCGTCAGAATTGACTGGTTTCCTGCAAGAACATAGATCAGAATTCATTGTCTGATTTTTTTCTCTCATGTGAAAGCATGTAATGCTTTTCTTAGCATTAGACTGAACAAACTCTGAGCTGTCATACCCTCTGTGAAGATGAACCAGGACTTCTTCCAGCTTTGCACCTTATACTTCTTAAATTACTCCTGGGAAATTACCTCATGTTTTATAATGGACGAAGGAGGCAAAAGTGACTGGATCATAACAAGCAATGTAACACATAATCTGATTACTTCAGCCTTCTGTGCAACTGCATTTTCACTGCATTTAATATGAGTTTTGCATAAGAAGACCTCTGTCCTTAAAGTGAATGGTGTGTGTGAGTTATGTAGGAGATGTTTATATGTTTATTCCACAGGCTGTCAACCCAAGACATTAAACAATCTTGCACAGTTTCTAGAACTCTTGGCATTAGTGCCCCTTTTCCTTTCCCCAATCCTTCTACCCCTAAAAGAAAGGAAGTAAATAATTACTAACATCCTATTTATAAACATTATCTTGTTACTGGGCTATGTTTTTGTTTAGCTGAAGTAGATACCCTTTTTCCCCTTTTTGATGAAAATTGTCTGTTAAAAAAAATCACAAAGAATTTAGCTTAGTGCAGCATTATCATTAATACAGAAAACATCTGGTTCTGTGCTATAGTATGCTACACTTGTGATCTTTATCTCACTTTTAAGTATTTTTGTGTATTGTTCTTATGGCAATGCATGATGATTGCAGCTGTGTGAATTTATTTTGGTGAATTGCTGATTTGAGAAAAATTAAAGCTTCAGGGTTTTTTGTAAGTAGGTAGGTTTCTTCATTACACAAAACATACATAATGGAAATTACATTAGGACCAAGGTAGAGTCTTCACACACCTTATTCATGTAGGGAAGAGCAGAGAATTAAGCTTAAATCAAAGGAATACAGTGCCCAGTGATACATTAAAATAATGTCCTGGGTTCAGCAGTAGCAGTCATTTTTCTCCTTCTTAGTAGCTGGTGCAGTGCTGTGTTTTAGACTTTCAGCCTGGGAGAAGCGCTGATAACACCAATGTTTTTAGTTGCTGCTCAGTAATGTTTAGTCTGACCAAGGACTTTGTGAGTCTCATGCTCTGCTAGGGAGTTGGGGAAGCTGGGAGGAAGCAGAGACAGGACACCTGATCCGAACTAGCCAAAGAGGTATTCCATACCACAGCATGTCATGCCCACTATATAAACTGAGGGCAGTTACCCGGAAGGGCTAGATCACTGCTTGGGTCGGGCTGGGTATCGGTCGGCAGGTGGTGAGCGGTTGTATTCTCTTCTCTTGTTATTTCCCTTATCATTATTATTG
The DNA here is from genome assembly GCF_963264785.1 of Psittacula echo. Classification (NCBI taxonomy): domain Eukaryota; kingdom Metazoa; phylum Chordata; class Aves; order Psittaciformes; family Psittacidae; genus Psittacula; species Psittacula echo. Next base: position 125,829,178 of record NC_137737.1, read on the forward strand.
GTGGTAGCAGTAGTGGTTTGTGTTATACCTTAGTTACTGGACTGTTCTTATCTCAACCCGTGGGAGTTACATTCTTTCAATTCTCCTCCCCATCCCTCTGGGAGGAAAAGGGAGGGTGAGCGAGTGAGCTGCGTGGCTGACTGTGTTTAAACCATGACAAATAACAAACTTTTATTCGCACAAGTGAGATTGTTTCATTTACGCGAACTTCCAGCCTGTCACTCTACAAAGAGAGGTAACGATTTTCTAAGGATTTGAGAAGTTTCACAGTATTCTTGTCATCCATCACATAAGCAGACCTCAGCTTGGCTTTTCTTTCTCTCTGTTTTCAGTGAATTACCTCATTGCTGCTCAATAAAATCAGTGAACTGTTCAGCTGTATCATCACTAGTTGGTCTAGCAAATAATTCAAAGGAAAAGATCCAGTGTTTCAGACCCTGTAACTGAATTGACTTCTCATGAAATCCTTTTTTGCTAAAACTGATTTTTTCTGATTTTACATAGAACCATCTGAACCTTTGGAAACCTTTATTTTATGAGTTTGATTGTTAAAATGCATTATGTCACTCATTCTTTGTATTTATTTTAATAACGTCCTTATTTATGAACAAATATTCTTCTGCAAATCATGCATCAATTGTTGAACAATATGTACATAGACATGAGTTTAGTTCTAAAATTGCTTTATGATTTATTGGTGGGTTTTTTTAATTAAGGCCTTCAATAGCGAATGTGGTCAATCAGGAATATTGCCAGATGACATGTAAACTTGATCACAACTCAAAAACTCCCATCCACAGTTAGAGGCATTGGGAACAAGGCAGATTCTCAAAGCCCAGCTGCTTTAGTGAGAAGAAAGTGCAGTACCTGCACTGTAAATTTCAGGCATCCAGAACAGACTGAAATCATTCGATACTGAGGCAGAAGTGCAGTAATCAAAATTAAATCAAATGCTGCAGTTATTCTTCAGATTTGGTTATAGGGTTATACTTCTCTGTCTAGCTGCAATATTAACAGCTTTTTGTAGCTTGCCATGGACAAATTACATCCAATGCTGAATGTGACCATTGAAAATTCCTTGGAAAAAAAATAATAATTTTATATGATGTAGTTTGGGGAGGTTTAAATCTGCATTTTTGCATGAACATTAATGTTTCTGGTCTAACAGTATGTGAGAATAAATCAATACTGCATAATATTCTGTCTACTTGTCTGTTAGCTGCGACCTCTGACATGCAAGCTTCTTGCTCAAAGTTTCTCTTTGTTTTCTCTTGAGAGAAAAATGTTAACTAAAAATTTTAGGCCATGTTTTTGATATACAGATTCAAATATAAAAGCTATGATAGAAGGCAGCCTATGTCATTGCTCTACTAAAACAGTCATAGTCATCAGATAGCCAAAAGTTAATCAAGCAGAGAACTGTTGAAAACCTCATTTAAAGAAATCACATCTGTTTAGGGAAAAAAAAAAACAAACCCTGAGGCATATGCTTCAATTTCATTTAAGCTGTAATCCATCCAGTGGTTTGCATCTGTTAAGAAATATGGAACTTTTCACACCTCTTTAAAGCACAATTAAACTGTATTTATTTTAATACATAATGTGCTCTGAATATGTAATACCTTTTCTGAAATGACTCATAGATGATTAATTTCATATTCTTTATTATACAATCTTCAAAGTCCTTTGAATTATTTTGTATATTAACCATAGATTAAATATAAAGAGAAAGGTGTGGAAATAGTGTAGATCGATGCCAGAAACTTCAGAAGAACTGTCAATTTAATATCACCGAGACAACAAATTTTAGGAGGAGAGAGAGTTTCTTTAAGCGCTAAAATAAAACATAAGTGATAAGAAAATCTAGTTCAAGGACTTTAGTCACAAAAAATTCATTTGAATTTAAGTGTAACCTTGCTGTTCTTGTATGTTGCTTACTGAAACGGTAAACATTCCCAGAAAGTGTTGTTAACATGGCATAGTGCTGACCATCTGACCACACTATCTGGAGTTTGAAACACAGCAGTAAAAGTAGTGCCTATGAACTATAGAGGACAACCAGAAATATTTCAGGTAATTATTCAGGGACTTGTATCTCACTCTTTTGTGTATGAAATAAACCTGGTACTCCATTATGTATCTGTAATGACTACTTGTGCATTTTAAGTTGTAATTGATCATTGCCTCTTCTAATCTGTAAATTCTCTGTGACTTCTCCCCATCTGGTGCTGGGATTTAAAGTCTGCCATTACGTACTTTCTGCTCCACTCAGACCCTTTACCATCAGGTTTCTTTTGTAAACATAAACATATAAAAATGCATGTGTATCTATTATCTGGATAACAGTCTTAACTGAGCTACACTATTCCAGTGTCATCTTGGACAGAAAATCTGAGAGCCTGAGCTGTCTTCCTGCAAAATGAGAATAATTTCAAAGTAGCAGAAAATCCAGTTAGTATTGAGTTGCCCAATAGGGTGGGTATAAGTATGCATTTTATGGTTTCTTTCAGTGTGATGTGTGTATCCATTTTACATTCTCTGGGTGTGAGAGCACTTTTATTTTACCAATATTTTTTCATTGCCAAGTGAATGGATAATGGCAAAAATCAGAGGAGGAGCATACACTCAAAAAAGGTGATTTTTCTCTTTGATATGCCTTTGATATGCCTTACGTCAAATGGAGCTATTGAAAGCATCTCTTGTTGACAAGTTTTTTATAAATGGATCAGAGAAATAACGATTGACAAAAATACACAGCACTGTTTGAAGTGGAAATGACAGTGAATATTTCACAAGGAACCCATTGTAAGACAGTAAAAATATATATAAATAAAAATCCTCTTAAATGTCTTTTCCTGTTATTATGCAAGTAACTGTGTGTTTTATTCCTGATTTTTGAGTTGTTCAATTCTTCAGTGATTCTACAGGTGAAGCACCTTTATTGCTACAAAATGTAGTGGTGTGTTCATCCAGTCTTTCTGTCTTGTTGCAGAGGATCTTGATGATCTAAGAATGGAAGGAGTAACAAGTGTGATGTCTTCTGGGAGCAAATTCAATCAAACTCGAAGTGCTTATACAGCTGAGCCTCAAGCAAAGGTCACATTGAATATCTGCGCAAGATGTGCCAGGTAAAAAGCAAAGCAACCAGATCATGCTAACCAGTGCATTCTTTTCCCCAGGTTTTCAGCTATGTATTGGGTGTATGGGCCAGGTGATGACCTCTCCTGGGCTAAAGAAAAAATAATTACTTAGCTACTGGCTACCCTATGACCTCTAGCATTTGGGTTGTGCAACTTAGGTTTATGCTTGATATGTCACATCAACAATGAATCAAAGGACATAGTCTTAGGCCTTACTTCACAGCTTGAAACTATTTTTAAGCCTTTCTGTCTCTGAATTTCATTAGTTATTTGAGCTTCTGTGGTTTTGCAGGGGATGAATCGGGGAATTTAATGGTTCAAATCCAATTTGAAAAGCACCTGTATAAATGGAGATTTAGTTGCACAGGTGCAGTTCAGGATTTCAAATAGTTGCTTCTTAGCACTTTATAATCTCATCCTGTTTCACTTCTGAGAAATAATTAAACCAGGTCGAACCCCTCTTTGGTTTTGACAGCTGGAAATAATTCTTGCATTTACAGTATGAGGGACAAATAAACAGGTTGGTATTCCGGTAGCCAAGTCAACTTGAGAATGCAACACTAACAGAAACCCCTTAAATTTCCTAGATGCATTCTTCTATGTAGACAAAAGCTCATTTGGGGAAAGGATTTAAGCCTGTTTAAATGACAAAACTAGCCTTCTCACCCTTCTGTTAATGGTTCAGATTAGCAAGAACAATACAGAGGCATGCCAATTTTATCTGCCTGCCTTTGCCAATGGCTGCTCTATTGTGTAGTTTGAGAGGGGATTAGCGGCTTGTAAATAAAAAGCAACCTGTGGTGAAATTAAGTCAAAAGTTTGGCCATATGCCACCCTACGTTTCTACTTCTTTCCCATTTTGCTTCTGAATTACTGCTTTTAAAAAGGCACTTATATAGGAAGAGGGGCTTCAAAACTTTTTTGGATGCTCTGGGAGCATAACTACAAGCATACTGAGTCACCCATGCAATAGCATCTCTTTTTCAGGGTTGTGGAGCCTCAAGGAACTTCAGCTCATAGTGCTGTCAGAGCAGCAGTGCCTGATGGCCATGTAATTCTAGAGAGTTTTGCTGTCCACAATGTGGCCTTATACTTTAAAAAAAGAGCAAACATGCTAGTCGTGGGATTCTTCCCAATTCTCTGGAAACAAATTGCTTGTAAAATGTTGTAAAAATGTTGTAAAATGTTTCCAAACAACTAGCTACATTAAAGCGTGGCACCTTTTTTTTTCTTCAACTCTTATCAGTTGTCCATGGATTAACAAGTAGAAAGGTAAGGAAAATAGAAACGTTTTCTACATGGTCTTTTTAAATTTACATAAAATCCTGTATGGATTACTATGAAGCTTAATTAAATTTTAAATTCCCTAAAGTAGCCGCTAACAGCAGGTGCCAAGACACTGTATATTCTCTCAGTCCTGCACAGCAGGGAACAAACAGCTCAGATCTTGAGCCAAACCTAGCAACCTTGGTTATTGTTATTGTCCTATACTGTTTGACTCTGAAGTCTAAAATATGAGTTGTGAGAGAAAGATCTCATTAAATCCCCTTTTGTCACTGATCAGAGAATACAAAGCAATGGTTTATTTCACCTGTATGCCTTCATTCCCCACCCTGTGTAATAAAGTTGGTGAGGAATTGGATGATACTTGCTTGACTGTGGTTTGCAGTTTAACAGTTTCTTTAAACTTTGGAGGAATTAAAAAAATATACCATCTCGTTGGTGGCAAGGGAAGTCAAAGGAGAGAAATGGGTATCGCTGTTGTATTCAGTAGTGAGGAAACTAGCATTTATTCTTCAAGATGATGAAGGTTTACCTACTTTTTTAGAGCATTACTTCCTTCTTAATGAGTCTGAGGACACCTTTCCACAGAGTTATTAGTGCAGTTAGCTGTCTCTTTTGATAGATGCCTCCTCAGTGGGTTTGCCAGGTGCCTTCCTGCAACAGCTGAAGTAACGGGTAGGGAGAGCTGCATGAAGTAAGCGGCTTCAAGGATGCAAAGATAGTTTTTTTTCCTGTTTGGATCCAATAGCAATTCAATTTTCTGTTACTCAGTGATACCGCCTTTGAAATTACTGTGCTATAAGATCACAGCTTGAGTATTTGGGTCATCTCTGTGAAAATTCCTAAGTGTTGGCATTTATCTGTGTTCCTATGGCAAAGCCTAATATTTATTATAAAGTCATAACACAGAAACTATTAGTATATTTACTTGTTTTAGAAGTGATACTTTTATGATTTTATATTTTCTAAGTAGTATTGTGCACTGTATATTTTATGTATCAATACCAGGGGATTTGATTGGAGGCACATTTGAATACAACTGAAAAAGAAACTAGTATAAGTATCCTGCCTGACCAATTTGGTGGCCTTCTATGATGGTGCTATGGAACTGATGGACAGGGGTAGAGCAGTTGACATCATCTACCTGGACTTGTGCAAAGCGTTCGGCACTGTCCCACATGACATCCTTGTCTCTAAATTGGAGAGACATCAATTTGATGGGTGGACCACTCGGTGGATAAAGAACTGGCTGGATGGCTGCACGCAAAGAGTTGTGGTCAATGGCTCAATGTCCGGCTGGAGACCAGTAACGAGTGGTGTCCCTCAGGGATCAGTGTTGGGACTGGTCTTCTTCAACATCTTTGTCAGTGACATGGACAGTGGGATTGAGTGCGCCCTCAGCAAGTTTGCCGATGACACCAAGCTGTGTGGTTCGGTTGATACGCCGGAGGGAAGGGATGCCATCCAGAGGGACCTCGACACACTTGTGAGGTGGGCTGATGCCAACCTGATGAAGTTTAACCATGCCAAGTGCAAGGTCCTACACCTGGGTCAGAGCAATCCCAGGCGCAGCTACAGGTTGGGCAGAGAAGAGATTCAGAGCAGCCCTGCGGAGAAGGACTTGGGGGCATTGGTTGATGAGAAAATGGACATGAGCCGGCAGTGTGTGCTTACAGCCCAGAAAGCCAACCGTATCCTGGGCTGCATCAAGAGGAGTGTGACCAACAGGTCGAAGGGGGTGATCCTGCGCCTCTATTCTGATCTCATGAGACCCCACTTGGAGTATTGTGTGCAGTTCTGGTGTCCTCAACATAAGAATGACATGGAACTGTTGGAACAAGTCCGGAAGAGGGCCACGAGGATGATCAGGGGACTGGAGCACCTCCCAAATGAAGATAGGCTGAGAAAGTTGGGGCTGTTTGTCCTGGAGAAGAGAAGGCTGCATGGAGACCTCATAGCAGCCTTCCAGTGTCTGAAAGGGGCCTGTAAGGATGCTGGGGAGGAACTCTTCATTAGGGACTGTAGTGATAGGATAAGGGGTAATGGGTTGAAACTGAAAAAAGGGAAGTTTAGATTGGATATAAGAAAGAAGTTCTTTACTGAGAGGGTGGTGAGGCACTGGAATGGGTTATCCAAGGAAGTTGTGAATGCTCCATCCCTGGCAGTGTTCAAGGCCAGGTTGGACAGAGTCTTGGGTGGCATGGCTTAGTGTAAGGAAGTTGGAACTTGATGATCTCAAGGTCCTTTCCAACCCTAACTATTCTATGATTCTATGATTCTATGATTCTATGTTGTTATTAGACTGGATATTAGGAAGAATTTCTTCACAGAGAGGGTAATCAGGTATCAGAACAGTCTTCCTAGGGAAGTGGTGGAATCACCATCCCTGGAAATGTTCAAAAACCATGTAGATGAGGCCCTCAGTGATATGATTTAGTGGTGGTCTTGGCAGTCCTGGGGAAATGGTTAGATTTGATGATCTTAAAAATCTTTTCCAACCTAGTTGATGCTATGATTCTATGATTATGCATACTTTTGTTAATAATTAAACAGGTGTCTTTCCTCTTAATTTTATCCAATTTTTTGTTCTGTAAAAGGGATTTGAAATGAATGGGGCTATTAATGGCAGTGGGTGTTCTGTAGATAATAGTGCTTGTCAAATCAGATTACCAAATCAGGTTTGCTGAAGGTATTTTGACTGTCTGTAGGAAGATGACTTTCACTTGAAATTTGATTGGCGGAATTCCAAATGTTAGGAAACACTCTTCTTGGTTCAGACAAAAGGTTTAATTTTATTCTTCCATAATCTAGTTCTTTCACCTGGCTGTTTTTTTGTTTTAAATGTTCTGCTCTGATTACTCTCCAGTTAATTTACCTTCTATGATATCTCATCCAGAAGGTTTCTTACTTCCTTGGCTATGTTGGGGCTCTTCTGAGAGGGATTTATTTAAACAATTGAATTAGTTCCTCTGTACTAGCCTTAATTTAATTTTGGCTTAATTTTTTGGGGTCTCACTTGGAAAGGACCAATATTCTTACTGAAGTTCTAACCTACTTCTTCGTTAAAATTGTGTGTAAGTTTTAGAACCTCCTGCTACTGGGATTACATTTTCTTGCCCTACATCTTTTGGGCTCACTTAGTTGAGAATTAGAAAGAACAGGTCTGTGGCTGTGTGTAGGTTGCTTAAGCTTTAGAGGAGTGCCAGTTTAATTCTGTATGCCCACTGAGAGCACCTGCAGTAGGGTACAGTGCAGCATTATATCTCTTCAATGGCTTTGATAGCTTCCTGCAAATGGGCTAAATATGGAAGTACAGTGACTTGTGAAAAGAATGGACTAAACCAACTGTTTTCCCCATGCTGAGATATTTGTCATTGGACTTAGTTTAGCTCCAGTTTACTCCTTCCCTTTGTAGTTCCCTTTCCTGTATGAGAAAATCAGGACCCAAATTCTAGAATGTAATAATAGGAGGATACTACTAGCAGCTTCTGGTTCCTTCTTTCTCTGTCAGTATGGCCTTATTCTTTTACTAGTAACTGGCACTTAGTTCAAGCTAGTGTTAAATGTCCTGTTTAGGTGGTTTTCTCCTACTGTCACTAGGCTGTTACTCTGCACAGAAATAGTTCTTCTCTTTGAACTCCCCTATTCTATTTCTGACACAGTGTTTTAACACATCGTCAGAAGATCTTAAAAGAGAACGCCAAATGGGAGTGACTGTAGTTCAAGATAAAAATCTATTTTGTTACAAGGCAAATTAAATACAGTTTATGTTGTGAGGGAAACCTGCCATGCTGTTGAGGCACTGCATTTATCAAAATGTTCTCCCTTGCCTTCGGTCTCTCAAACAAAGCTAAGAGCTTTTTTATGAATCATGAGAAATGAGCGTGAGAATGGACATAATTTGAACTGGAATAAAACCCTAAAACTTGTAATGTATTTCTTTCCTTAGAAAGTGTTATCTTCAATGCTGGTAATTTTACCAATCTTGAAGTAACAGAGTTATCACAATCCAGGTCAGTAATTTTAATAAAAGGTAGAGTTCTCCACCGAGACATTTAGGAGGTAGAGATGGGGAGCTCTTTCAAGCTATGACACCAAGTTGGTCTTTACAGCTTATGATTAAAAAAAAAATAATTAAAAAAATTATAAAATCCCCCCCCAAAAAAACCTTTAAAAAACAGAGAAAGGGAAATAAAAGGAGGGGTTAATTCTCCTTGAGTATAAATTGGGTTGTAGACTGGAATATAGCTGTAGGAAACAGAGAGCTTACTGTTTTCTGTGTAGATGTTTCACACACGATGAGCGAAATGCAGATGGATAACAGCTTTAAGAGGTTTTTGAAATGGGAAAGTAGCTACAGAACAATGTTATTCCCATAGCTGCTCTTGGACTACAGTGCAAGTTTAGCAGCATATCAAGTCATCTAAATAAAGGGGTGACATCATTCACAAGGTGGAACAAAACAAGGTTTATAGATACAGAAAAAAAGGCTACAAAACCCCCTTTTTTTTAGTCTGGAAAATTAGCAAAAAAACACTTTTAGTATAACTGATCTGGATTTAGATCCTTTGAGCAAAATTATTATAATAAAAATTCCTTCTTCATCTATAGTCTGACTGACTTAAATTATAGAGTGATTCATTCTATAACACGATTCTGTGAATCCTTCTTCACATACGGGCAATACAAATGAACTTCAGGTTTGGCCGATGAATCACAAGGCACCCTCACACATAAACAAATTCATATGGATTAAATAAAGATCTAAATGAATATTTGTTAAAGCCAAACAATACTTCCATATTTTCTTATGTACTGTGACTTGAACATCAAGAATTTTGCAAGAATATAATCGGACATAAGGTTTAAGATAATATTAATGTACTATTGAATGAATTTTAGGGGGGTTTCTTTTTCCTTTTTTTTTTTGGAAGGGGGGTAAGGACCACCCATTAGCCTTGTATGCCCACTGCCATGCTCAAAAGTTAAATCTTGTTCTTGTGGAGTCTTGCCAATGCATTCCTGGAAGTAAGAAGGTTTTTGTTTTTAATAGCGCAAGGGCTGCATTCATTCTTCTTAACATCAATAGAATACAAAAAAGGGGTTGCATGTGATTAAAAAAGAAATGGGATTATAGAAAACATACTGTGCCACAAGCTTGAAGGCTTCTGAACAAGAATGTTGGGAAGGGGCACTAGTCGCATACAAATGCAGGTTTGACATGCAATATTGGAGTTAATATTTTAAGGTAAGCCAGAGCAAAAACACGAAGTCCTAAAGACTCTGAACATATTAGAGAAGTCAAATATATATGTATATACAAAGCACATTTGTACATTAAAAAAGTAAATGTGGCTTTTCTATCTGTCACCATTGGGGCTCGGAGTACAGTTAAAGTGTATTAACTTGTGTGCTTGAGCTGATAATGTACGGTAAATGAGATGCTCTGTGCATGCTACCATATACAGATGCTCTCTGAAAACTTAATTTGGAAACAACACTCAAAAATTCTCATGTCATTTTGTGTTGCCTGTGAAATCTTCATCATTGCCCTGCTCATCATCTGTATGACTCTTTTAAGATGTCTTGTCTCCTTGTCCTCCAAACAGTCAAGTTTGCTTGCTTATTTACCAAGGCCAGTTAACTTTTCTTTAACCATCTGAAGTTTTGTCAATATTTTAGTAAATCTGATTTTCTACACCCCTGCCTACACCATTTTGATGTGAACCTGGAACACAGTCATATAAACTGCATGATACTAAGTGAAATTTAAGAATCACATGTAGATTCTCTGAAATATACTGCTGGACTTCAAGCAGATTTTAATGTCATAGAGCCACAAGGACCATGCAAATGTGGGAGAGGAGATGAGAGAATTGAATGAAACAGCTATAATTTGTCATAAATTGCAGAATTATGGAGGAAAGAACAGAACTGTTGTCTGAACTGGCCATGATACATATTTCTAAAAAAGAACAGGAATTAAATGTTTGGTCAGGGAATTCTCTGGTGTTAATCTATCTTCAACCATTTTAAATTCTTACAGAGTAAGAGTTTGTATGGAAATACTTTATCTGAGTATCACAAAGCTATAACAGTACTAATGAGACTTGAGGTCATTAAAAAGCATTTGGTGGAAAATTTGATAATGAGCTATGCAGAAAATAGTGTCTGAAGCTTGGCAAGTGGATCTCATTTAACTATCTAAAGCAGAAAAGCTGATGACTGTAAACAGAGAAAAACCCTGCTCTTGAAGAAGCCACGTTACTGTGTGTACTGTCCACAGACAACATTAAAGAAACTTTGGACAACAAAGAGAGATATTAATTAAATTAATTACCCCTGTGAGGAAATTCATAAGTACAGATGAAAAGACTACATTTTAAAAGGAATTAAAGATGATGGGCTCCTGGAAGATTTCCTAAAGGGGAGGAAGGAAGCCTACTGAGCTTCCTTGGCTTCAGCTGTGCTCTACATCCCTTCCTTATTCTTTATGGCTAGTCTGCTCCCATTGTCATTGTGTTCCCTGCACAGAAACTGTTGGGAAAACTGACTTGTCTTTTGACATGGAGTGGGTTCTCCAATCTTTTCCAGACATGTAATCCCAGACTAACTCCATGACCAGCGAGCAGAAGGTGTTAGGGATTTGGTGCTGCAACATGCAACATTGGGATAGTCTGATCAGGCAGGGTGAAGAAGAAAGGCAACCTCTGACATCCCAGTGAAGATGCCATAGATCCTGGAAGATGGGAGGATGTAGAGTTTGCTCCTTTGTGTGGTTTTTAATGAGTGGTCTAGGTTTATATTCTGCTAAATTAGACCAAGTCATCACTGTAGAACCTTCTGCTCCCTTTTCAGTGGCTTGCGATTTTTTTCCTATTCTTTTTCCTAGGCTGAGCTGTTTTGGTGAGAGTCACTCTAAAGGGAGTAGTACCTTGAAAATGCGTGCAGGACTAAAAGACATCAAGACTCCATGGACTATTTTCCCCTTATCGCGTACGCAACAGTATATGGTGTCTGGGTGAGATGATGAAAGGCTGTGCGTACACTGAAATCTGGCAGGGAGATTTCTGCTTGTGCAGTATTACCTTAGCTGCTACATGAGTTATCAAAACTATTCAGTGATAGCATCTACAGATGCTAATGTAAAGACGGTTCAGGTATGTTTACATGAACTCTAATCAGCCCTTTAACTGCAGTGGTAATATAAAACAAGAGGTAATGGAAATAGGTAGAAGAGAACCTGATCACTGGGAGTATAAAATTATCTATTCCTAACAGAGTTAAGAGTAGAGCACTAGAGTGTATGTGACTTCAAAGGATGTCTTTGAATCCTGTTTTTTCTTTATAGACTTTAACTTCCTTCCTAATTTAATATTTTGTGGAGAGTAACCTACAAATGGTGGAACTTGGAATGCCTATGACTAGAAATTGGGATTTGGGGAGAATAAATTGTAATTTCTGATATCAAAATCATGATGTAACATGATATATCTATTTGGAAAACCTAACATCACATTTCCTCTTTAGACTCAGCCCATAGTTTTGTTTCCTCTTTTTCCTTTCTTGTTACTCCCCAAAAGTGTGTAAATAAATGCATAGTCAGTATATTGTCAGAGTAGAAGCTGCAGAGCACCCAGATGACTTGCATCTGAATCTTTTATTATGCTCCCCACTAAGTTCCATTTTTTTCTTTTATTGACTGTTTGATTTTGTGACCCCTTTTTCCTTCCTAGCCCTATTCTCCATGGTAAATTTTACATAAATTTGTCCTTTTGTACATTTAAGTGGGTTTTGATTTGCCTTGAGTGCAGCGTTTTGCACAGAAGTGTAGCAAAGAACCCCGTAAGATTTGTATTTTGCTGTTTGTGGGGTTTATAAGAGTTTTTAGTCTTTTTTCATGTGGAGCATGTCGTCTTTAAAAGGAAGCAGCTAATTTCTGTCTGATCATGCAGCAGAAACGTAGGAAACATAGGATGATATCATGTCATGCGATTTATATTTCTAATTAATCAACGATATACACATGTCAGAAAGAATAACCTGTCAAATACTACATATAATCCCTTGTTTGGCTCTGTACACTGTGGTGTAATACTGGGGAAATGATACAGGTATACGTGTGGTTTGGTACATGCATTTGCATGAATAATGGTTTTTGTATGTCTGCCCAGTAGTGGTAAGACCAGCTTAATGAGTCACTTTCTGGCAGAAACTTCTGGTTTGTTAATTTTCCTGAAATTTGGGAACAAATGACTTCAAAGTACCAAGGGACAAAAATGTTTCCAAACTGAAGTGATTGGTACAGAAATAATTTTTGGGGAAAAATTCTCTGATTTGAGTTCATACACAGAATGTTAGGACATTTATGTTCAAATGTTAACAAACCTTTCTTTTTTTTTTTTCCTTTCCCATCTTGCATATCATGTTAGCTTTCTGTCTGTGTATTATTTCTAAGTGCTACTTAGAAAGCCATTCTTATAGCAATCTTTTATCTGCTGCTGGCTTCAAACCATTATCTCACAGGAGAAAAATTACTGTCTGTCAGTCTACTAAGTGCTACTTAGAAATAGTCTAAGAACAGTCTAATATTCCAGGTGACTCATGTCGCTTTTTTGTTGGTTTTTTTTTTCCTTTATTTTCTTTTTTGTAACCTTAATTTTACTGGATTACTTGTTTCAAAGAACTGAATTTTCTTCATGTTTTTTTGTGCTAGCTTCACAGACTTTGTCCTAAACAAAGTGTTTTATTTGCATCTTTTTCCCTTTAAGAGTGGCAAGCAAACAAATGGAACTCTGTGTAGTAGTGCATCATAACTTTAAAAAAATCACCTTTCACTTTGGAAAATTATGGAGGAAACCTCTATTTTTCCTTTTGCTGCTTAGAACTTCTTAAAAGGTAGAAAAATAAAAAGAATTACAAGACAAGAAAAAGTTGTGGCAAAAAAAAGAAATTAGTAAAAAACCAAAATTGTTTAGTTTTTTGGCTGGACAGTGATTAATTTATCCAGCTTTGATGCATAAATAACCTCAGAAGTGTCTTTACTGTCCTCTTGGCTTTTTAGTGTTAAATACAGCTAAAATAAACCACTTTATATTTCCTTTCTGTAGTGATTTACCACTTTGGTATCTTACTTATTATTTCAAAAAATTAGGAGAACACTAAAGAAAAAAAATCAGAAAAAGTTTTTACTGATCCTAATCTTATCAGAGAAAGAGAAGATAAAGAGTTAATAGGTGGATTCACTAAGTCCTCAGAGTAACACATTGGCTTGCCTTTTCTTTCACTGACTTGTGTTTCTTTTGAACATCTTACTGTATGCAAAGTAGGGAATATCTGTGTGATTTCAAATGATTGTTTTGAGTTCATGGATTGAAATTTGACCTCTGAAATGCACAGTATATTGTCATATTTAATCCCAAACCCTAGTTTTATAGCAAGCTCTCAATACATTGTTTTAAAAAGACTGTCCCAGGTCTCTCTGTTTTCAAAAACTTTACTGTGTCTTGAGAAAGGAACAATATAAGATAGGAGAATTTATATCAAGTGCTCAGGCAGGAGGATCAAGGTCAGACATCCCAGGAGGTTCAGACTTCTTTTCTTCCTCTTTTTTTTTAACCAGGATTTCCCACTGGATAAATCCACCAAGCAATAATTTCAGACCTATCAGAAGTTCCACAAATATCACAGTTCCACTGTGATAATCATTGTTTGTTATGAAAAATAATGTAAGCTACAAAGAAACCAGTATTTTCAGATGAAGCATATCTCTTTAAAAGGCACAGTTTATGTCTGTGTCCTTGCATTATGCAGTATTTTCAGAGAGAAAGCTTTTTCTTCTAAGTTTGATTTAACAGCTATATAATTGCCTTAAAGGCTGCACATGTAACTTATTTTTTACATAAGTAATTGTCAATCAGCATAAGAGAAATGGAAGGCTATTTGTTTGAGGAAAGATAAGTGTTTACATGTTAATAGACTTACACTTAAAACATGTGCACTAGGTACACAAAATTTGCATGTGAATCGCATCTTATACATACACCCTAACGTATTGTTTTCATGATAGGACTGGTTTTAGAAATGTGGCACTTATTGCACTGAGTTCATCTGAAGATAGCTCTACTGTAAATTCACTGATAGGGAATTAGTGTCTGGATTTGGTTATAAAGGAATGATGCAGAATAAGATGCTATGAATTAATGATGTGTCACCAGAACATCTTTTCTAAGAGCTGTTGTTCAACAGTAGTGGGTTTGTACACTTGTGAATGTTTAAAAATGCTGTTGAGAAATTCTAAGAAGAGTAGACTTAAAGGGGTTTTCAGTTCTTTTGAATGTACTGGTCTTGATTTGTAATAAGGAAAGCAGTAGGAGCATATTTGAAAATGAAATTAATATTACTTTGTAGAGTCCTGAAAAATACTGTACTGTCTCTCAATTTAATAGAGGCTAACATCCGTGTCATCCTGTCCTTCGTTTGTAGATTTTGTCAAGACATCTCTTTGTCTTTTCCCCTCCAAAACACATTTATCCCTCTCAATAATTTAAAAGATCAAGTGCTTTCCCAAAACTTTCCCCATTCTTTTTCCTTGTTCTCTTTGATGTGTGCTTTGCAAGTTGATTCTTTACTGCAGTGTTTAGAGATTTTTTCTTTTTGGTCCTACACTGTGATGTATATCAGCAATAGCAGTTGCTTTTGGATGCAAACCGATATAGGGAGGAAGCCAGGAGATCATTAGCCTGGGGAAGCCTGTTGGTCATAATTTGCAGCTCTGAATAACAGTTTAATATAGCTCTTAAAGACACACATGCACACGCACACACAAAACTCTTTCACAAGTCCTAGGAAAAAATTGTTCACAGGGGAAGAAAGAGTGTTAAGTCTGAAAAGACTGACAAAGACTGTAATTTTTCTCCTGTGAGATAATGGTTTGAAGCCAGCAGCAGATAAAAGATTGCTATAAGAATGGCTTAATTCCCCATCTTGAAAAAGGATTAGATAATTCAGTCTCTTTATGGATTCCTTACTCTGGGAAATATATTTCCACTTTTGGTTCTACTCAGAAATAGCTGAAGAGTGTACTAATTTAAATGCACAAAGACCTGCATTCAGACATTTTGAAAAGGCAAACAGCGCACAGAGAAGATTATTTTGCAGGCTGTGTCAATGTGTAAGTTTTGCTCAGCAAGTGGATATTGTAGTTTTACCAGCTGAAAACATCATGGCTGTGAATTAATATATTGGTAACATGGACACTTTCCAGAAAAATCTTTGTGACTGGAAACTAATCCCTTTAATTTGCAGAAAGAGAACGAACTTCAATCAAAATCCATTTTTTAGTATGCTTTTAATGAATTCTCAACTAATTTGCTGTGGCTTAGCGTGCAAGTATTTAGTAATGGTGTCCTTAGAAAGTGAGTGCAAAAGTAAGAAGCAGACTGTGATCTTAATTGTATCGGTGAAGATGGAATTTGTTTAGTTCAACTGTTCCTTAGATGAGGGTGAAAATCAAAGAATACAAGTGCTGCATATATCACATAAATAGCATTGGTGGTAGTAACAGCATACTCCTGCCTGAGAGCCTTGCACTACTTCTTTAAAATGGATTTAAAGGAATTATAAATCTCTGTTGGGGAGCATGCTGAATATGTCACTAAGTTTATAGTCCTACATTTTATTCAGAAATTTTGCTAAATATCTATATTTATCCATGTAGTTTAATTTTGGAAATGTCTGCCTTTCTGAATAACGTTCTGCAGGATGATCCAATAGTCATTATGCTTCATTTCTCTTCGATGCAGACACTTCCTGCATTTTAGTCTATGGTGAAAAAAGAAGCTATGACACTGATTTTTTTAATATAATAAGGGGACATGCTGCAGAGCTTTTCCGTTATTACTTCAGATTTGAGAGGTGCCAGCCACTCTCATTACTCACTGAATTCACAATCCTCTGTTCTTTGCCTCGTAGATCTGAGACATTTTTCTTCTGTGATTTATTGATTTGAAATTTATATAAACTTCTTTTAAAATCTAATCTTTATTAGGAAGCTAGAGTGTGTAGCTAAAGCAGATGGAGAGTTTTACCAGCAAAAGAGGACTCTTGCCTGTATATTGTTTAATAATATCTATTTAGTATAATTTTATTATACTAAATGAAATGTATTTATAATAAATATTTAGTATAATTTCATTATACTAAATACTGGGACCTGATGAAATCCATCTGTGGATCCTGAAGGAGCTGGCAAATGAAGTTGTTAAGCTGCTGTCCATCGTATTTGAAAAATCATGGCAGTCAGGTGACGTTCCCAATGACAGGAAAAAGGGAAATATAACCCCCATTTTCAAGAAGGGGAAAATGGAAGACCCAGGGAATTACAGACCGGTCAGTCTCACCTCTGTGCTGGGCAGGATCTTGGAGCAGATTCTCCTGGAAGGCATGCTAAGGCACATGAAAAACAAGGAGGTGGTTGGTGACAGCCAGCATGGCTTCACTAAGGGGAAATCCTGCCTGACCAATTTGGTGGCCTTCTATGATGGGGCTACAGAACTGATGGGGCAAAGCAGTTGACGTCATCTACCTAGGCTTATACAAAGTGTTCTACCCTGTCCTGCACAGCATCTTTGTCTGTAAAGTGGAGAGACATAAATTTGAGGGAGCTGGCGGAGGTCATTGCTAGGCCTCTCTCCATCGTCTTTAGTAAGTTGTGGGAAACAGGAGAGGTGCCTGAGGATTGGAGGATGGCAAATGTCACGCCACTCTATAAGAAGGGCAAGAAGGAGGACCCGGGTAATTATAGACTGGTCAACCTTACCTCCATCCCTGGAAAGGTGATGGAACAACTTATTCTTGACACCATCTCTAGACATATCAAGGATGAGGGGGTCATTAAGAGTAGCCAACAAGGTTTTACCAAGGGGAAGTCATGTTTGACCAACCTTATAGCCTTCTATGAGGAAGTAACTAGGTGGATGGATGATGGTAGAGCGGTAGATGTGGTTTTTCTTGATTTCAGTAAGGTATTTGATACTGTCTTCCACAGCATCCTCATAGATAAGCTAAGGAAGTGTGGGCTTGATGATCAGGTAATGAGGTGGATCAAGAACTGGCTGAAAGGAAGAAGGCAGAGAGTTGTGGTCAATGGGGCAGAATCTAGCTGGAGGTCTGTGACTAATGGAGTCCCTCAGGGGTCAGTGCTGGGACCAGTGCTGTTTTATATTTTCATCAACGACCTGGATGAGGGAACTGAATGTACCCTCAGCAAGTTTGTTGATGACACTAAACTGGGAGGAGTGGCTGACACACCAGAAAGCTGTGTTGCCATCCAGCGAGACCTGGACAGGCTGGAGAGTTGGGCGGGGAGAAACTTGATGAAATTCAACAAAGGCAAATGTAGAGTCTTGCATCTGGGAAGGAACAACCCCATGTACCAGTACAGGTTGGAGGTTGACCTGCTGGAAAGTAGTGAAGGGGAAAGGGACCCGGGGGTCCTGGTGGATGGGAGGATGACCATGAGCCAGCAATGTGCCCTTGTGGCCAGGAAGGCCAATGGCATCCTAGGGTGCATTAGAAAGGGTGTGGTTAGTAGGTCAAGAGAGGTTCTCCTCCCCCTCTACTCTGCCTTGGTGAGGCCGCATCTGGAATATTGTGTCCAGTTCTGGGCCCCTCAGTTCAAGAAGGACAGGGAATTGCTTGAAAGAGTCCAGCGCAGAGCCACAAAGATGATTAGGGGAGTGGAACATCTCCCTTATGAGGAGAGGCTGAGGGAGCTGGGTCTCTTTAGCTTGGAGAAGAGGAGACTGAGGGGTGACCTCATCAATGTTTACAAATATGTAAAGGGTGAGTGTCAGGATGATGGAGCTAGGTTTTTCTCAGTGATGTCCAGTGATAGGACAAGGGGTAATGGGTGTAAACTGGAGCATAAGAGGTTCCATGTGAACATCAGGAAAAACTTCTTTACCGTGAGAGTGACAGAGCACTGGAACAGGTTGCCCAGGGGGGTTGTGGAGTCTCCTACGTTGGAGATATTCAAGGCCCGCTGGACAAGTTCCTGTGTGATGTACTCTAGGTTACCCTGCTGTTGCAGGGGGGTTGGACTAGATGATCTTTTGAGGTCCCTTCCAACCCTTGGGATTCTGTGATTCTGTGACCATGCAGAGGATAAAGAATTGGCTGGATGTCCACATACATAGGATTGCAGTCAATGGCTCAATGTCCAACTGGAGGAGACCGATAGCAAGTGGTGTCCCTCAGGGGTTGGTGTTGGGACTAATTTTGTTCAACATCTTTGTCAGTAACATGGACAGTGGGATTGAGTGTGCCCTCAGCAAGTTTGCTGATGATACTAACTTGTGTGATTCGGTTGATACGCTGGAGGGAAGGAATGCCATCCAGAGGGACCTTGACATGCTTGTGAGGTGGCCAATGCCAACCTCAACCTCATAAAGTTCAACCAAGCCAAGTGCAAGGTCCTACAGCTGGGTTGGGGCAATCCCAGGCACAGCTACAGGTTGGGCAGAGAAAAGATTGAAAGCAGCCCTGTGGAGAAGGACTTGGTGGTGTTGGTCGATGAAAAAATGAACATGAGCCGGCAGTGTGCACTTGCAGCCCAGAAAGCCAACCATATCCTGGGCTACATCAAAAGGAGCGTGACCAGCAGGTCGAAGGAGTTGATCTTGCCCCTCTACTCTGCTCTTGTGAGACGCCACGTGGAGTACTGTGTACAGTTCTGGTGTCCTCAACATAAAAAGGACATGGAACTGTTGGAACAAGTCCAGAGAAGGGCCACAAAGATAAAGGACTTGAGCACTCCTTGTACAAAGACAGGCTGAGAAAGTTGGGGCTGTTCAGCCTGGAGAAGAAAAGGCTCTGTGGAGACCTCATAATAGCCTTCCAGTATCTGAAGGGGGCCTACAAGGATGCCAGAGAGGGATACTTCATAAGGGACTGTAGTGACAGGACAAGGGATAATAGGTTTAAACGTGGGAAGTTCAGGTTAGATATAAGGAAGAATCTCTTTACTGTGAGGCTGGTGAGGCACTGGAATGGGTTGTCCAAGGAAGTTGTGAATGCTCCATTCCTGACAGTGTTCAAGGCCAGGTTGGACAGAGCCTTTGTTGACACAGTCTACTATGAGGTGTCCCTTCCCATGGCAGGGGGGTTGGAACTAGATGATAAGGCCCTTTCCAACCTTAAGCATTCTATGATTCTATGATTATATTAACTGGCATAGTTGATACTGGAAAACTGACATATTTTTTTTGTTTCTGTACCTGTGAATACACTAAGAATTTTGCTGGCACAGTTTTGACATTTTTATTTTTGTAAAAGAGATTAGGTAGAACAAATGAAATGGGTCAGAAAATCCTGGCTTTGGGTTTAGATGCTGGAGAAGCTTTGGATTTTACACCAGTATGAAGGAGTGCAGAATTTGTGGAGACAGTAAGTCAAGGTACATGAGATCAGAATTTGGATCGGTATGTTTGAGAACAAAGAATGAAATAAATTCACCATATTACAGACAAGTTATGACAAATGTTTGTAAAGCTTGGAGTACTGCTACTGATGTGGTGTTGAGGTTGCTAGGGAAAGGTACAAGAAAACATTCAGTGTAACCTAAAAGCGTTTGGGAGCTTTCAGGACTTCTGTTGTCTCTGTTGCTATAACTTTCCTGGAGTTATGTATTTGTTCTAGGGAAATTATAATTCAGTATTACAGTGATATCAGGGAGAGATGTTAGATGTGCATCTCACGTTTTTAAGCTGCAGAAAGGAAGCAGGTGATTTGAAAGGAAGAAAAGAAAAAAAGAAAATCAAACAAAACCTACCTGTCGTCCACCCCCCCCCCCAAAAAAAAAATAATACAGTAAGTCCAATTTATTCTCATTTCTGGCTGAAATTCCCTTTGGTTGCCAAAGAAACATCATCATGTTCTATTTTTAATAAGTTTCTTTTGTGAGTAAGTTCATGATATTCATTAATCTTACAAAATGTGCATTACAGGTTTTGGTACAAATTAACTGCTTCATAAAGAAATTAACTATAAATCATTGAAGTATTTGTTAATATCCTTTCAAGAGCATAGTTAGCCTACTTTGAAATAATTTAAGCAAAATCAGTGATTCAGCAAGCCAAAGTCTCCTTAATTAAGATTCTAATGCAAACATGACACTACCTCTGTTTTACAGAGTTAGGAACTCTTTTTTGTGGTTGTAGCCTTAAAAGCATATACTGATCTTGGATGAACATTGAAACAGCTTTATTGCTCTTTTTGGTTAAAAGTTACAGGATTCTTTGCTGAACTTTTGCTTACTTCTTACCGTGTTTATCTAAAAGAAGTCAGCTGAGTCTTCAGCAAAGTAGATCAGGAATTTTCCAATGAAATGTACGTCTTTCAGGAAATAATGATTCACAGAAACCAAGACATTTTGCAGAAATTATTCAGATTCAACAAAATTTAGCTGACACAGCGCAGAGCAGAGAGAATGGCTGAAGCTGCAATTCTCAGACATGTAATTTCCCACTTCCTCCTCTTCCTATTGTCTTGGAGCCCCTGAAGGAATTTTTCTTCATTAGTAAGAAGCCGGCAGGAGCATTTGTATTGTCTTGAAATAACAGGTTTTCAGGATTTCTTTTCAAGTGGAATTTCAAAGTTTCTGTTGTTCATTTCTGGGGAACATCAAAATTTGAGCAAATTTATCCAGCTATAGATTGCTATGTTTAAAAAGGAGTCCCATCCATAGTCATGTACCAGAATTTGAAGGCCAGCCATGTACGCAGTAATTCTGTCACTCTTGCCTGTCGTTGTATATTTGGGGATTAAAGGAGAGTTTATCCAAAAATTATAACCCCTACCCTGACTGGATTTTTTTTTGTTCATTTTTAGGAGGAATAGAATGGGAATTTTGTTATTTAAGTGACATATTTCTGGAAGAGCCTGTCAGAATAGTATCAATCTAAATACAATCCAAATTTTTCTGTGAGTGAACAATTACCATTCTCTGCAGGTAGATCTCCTCTTCTATTTAATATTTCATTGTACACAAAAAATTCCTAAAGCACTCTGCTATATACTAGTACATGGCCATTTGTAATGCACATACACTGAATTAGTAGTCTACACAAAGAACAAGTATTAAAGAACATACATTTCAGTATTGGGTATCAGAAACATCTCCATGTCTTTGTTTTCAGGAACTTTATTCCTTCTCATTAGGCCCTGATGTTAGAAAGTACCTATGCTTGTGGTTAACTGTTTTTTAATTATTTTTATAAATCTGATGTGGTCCTTGGAAGTAAGCCTTTTTTTTTCTCTTCTTATCCATTAATGTTGTGAGAATGATGTTCACCAGTGAACTTTATTATTACTATTGTTACTATTATTATTATAGTATTCTGCTATAACACGGAGTTTGCTTTAATTTTATTTACCGCTAATTTTAAGAACATGGTAAGACAAGTGTTGACATAGAGGGCATTCATAGTGTATATCTACATTTAGTGCACTAGAGTTCTTCAACAGAAATTTGTCCTGCCTCTGTACTTGCAGTCATGTATACACTCAAGTACAGACATACCCATACTTGTCCTCAAAGCAGGAGTTTGTTTTACCTCTTAAAAGTCCGTTTTGCTCAAACTAAATGTGTCCACAAATTTTAAATACTGCACCAGCACTAATAGAATAATTAACATAGCAGATAAAGGCAACTTACATGGATATAATATAAAATCATTGATAAGGTGATAAATATTAAAATTCTGTAGAAAACACTGCTTTGTCAGATGTTAAATCAATAGGAAATGTTGTCCTAATCTGAATCCTAAAGGAATCAACATGTTTTCGTTTTGCTGACTTTAGTCACTGCCATTTCTTAGAGAATACTGTGTGTGCTTATAGATTTTTCAAGAGTGTGAAAAGACCTTTTCAAAGTAATGGATGAAAACAAAAAAAAATTCCGTAATTTCAATCTTGACTATTTTTCCCATTTTCTGTTTCCTTTCTTTGATGAAGCAATATAGGATTTTATTATACTGTGACTCATTCAAGGAATGTAGATGAACTTGTTTTGTCCTCTTTTTGCGTATTCATAGTTATCATATTTGCTGAGTCATACTGGCAGTATTAGTGTCTTTCACACACAAATAAGCCTGTTTGTAGTGATAGACCTGGTATAATGCTGCTGCAACCATCCTATAGAACTTATTCAGAATGTCTTTGGTCCTGAAGTTCTTAGCAGTTTTGTTGGATCAATTCCTACAGAATGCATTTTTCAGTCAAAGGAAATTGAAGTATTTGCCTGGAGGCTGTTTGTAGCTCTTGAAGCTCCAGCATGTGGCTGGTTGAATGTAACTGAAACAATGGCCTCTAATCAAGAGATCACACTATAAACAGAATCTATGTAGAAAAAAAGGTTGGCTATCAGCTATCAGATTTTCCAGTTTGGAAAAGCTTGACTTTTTAGACTGATTTGCAAATAAGGATGTGATCTCATATACATTTCTCTTTATATAATCACCTTTTCCAAAGCAGTGGATGAAAAGTTCCAACACAACATTTTGCTCATCATCTTATCTTTTTTTGCTAAAAGGATTTCTATTTGATATCTGGTAACAAAGAATGAGGTCTACCTTGTAGTTTACAGTTCTATGTAGAACTAGTCTGCAAAAAAGAAGTGTTGGAGATGAAAATGCTTTTGTAGTGTCAGGGTCCAGGTAAGTGAATCTCATAGCATAAGCCATCCAACATTAATGATGCTTGGACCGTGGTGCAACACACTTTTTTTGGAAGAAATTCATATTAGAAAATACATCTTTGTATAAAGAGCTTCTGAAGCATTCAGCAGCTGTTCTAGATGTATGCTTCTTTCAAACTGGTTGCTTGAGAATTTTTTACATGTTTTTGTTTTACTTTGAGTTGTCTTATGATTATGGTTACTATTGAAGAGGAAGTGAGAACAGTCCGAGTAACAGAATTCTTTTAGCAAGCAATAGTGTTTGTGACTTTTTTGTTGCTTGAGTCACATAGGATTCTATTCCAATATGAATCCACACGTAAGAAATACATAAATAAGTTGAAAACTGGATGTGAAAATGAGGTCTGAATATGTCAAATATCTTATTCACCCATCCACCCACCCAGTTCACCCAGCCATTTCCTTCTACAAAAGGAAATCGTATGAAATAGCTTTTCTGACTATTGAAGATTCTTTATTTTCCATGTTTTTCATGAGACAATGAGCCACTTAAATATATGCAATTTCTAGAATAAGATGAGAGTAATTTCAGTTGTTCATGTCTGGTATGGATTTATGAAAGCTCAGAATGAGAATGTATTATAAAACCTTGAAAAATCTAATGGGATAAAAGAAACAGCTGCTACATCTAGAGATGATTTTTTTAATTACTGCAATATAAACAGAGATTTTTTTTTTCCTTTTAATTAAACACAAATAAACTGTCAGCATGGCTGCAGAGAAGAGTACATCACTGCTGGTTCATGCATAACCTTATAAACTTGAATTCATGCTTGCAGGAAACATGTATGTATGCAATGAAGGAGGACAGGTCAATTTTAATGCAAAGGCAGATGATGTGATTTTTCACATGATTATTGCATTTGCAGTTTGTTTCCTCCCTATTTGAATATCTTTATGATAATGGTACAAAGTTATTTGCTTCTGTTTCATTGACATCTTCAGAAGAGCCTGTTTGACAAGCAGGCTGTTAAAGAATTGGTAACTAGAGCATTACAAACCAGGTATAGAGCTATAAAGGACTCACATAAATGATTTTCAAAATTAGGTTTACAGCTTCTAAGTTTTACGTACATTGCCTTGAGGACTGTGGAAATGCCTGCTCAGGTAAGAGTCGTTACAAATATACATTGAGCTTTCCATCCTAAATAAGCTGTCCCGAGGCAATAAAAGGAGGTAAAGTAATTAGGAGGGCTTGGTTTGAGAAAGTAAAAACAAATAGATGACTTAAGATCCAAATATATTAGATAAGTGTGAGAGTCATAAAATGTGAAATATAGATAGGGCAGATATGAAGTTTCTGCTTGGTTTCAAAGGTTAATTCAAAATTTAGTGTAAAGCAGCTGCAGAAAGTGAGAATACAAAGTGAAAGGAACTTTTTTGTAAAAGATGGGTTATTTCTTTCCCCAAGGTTTTACTTCAGTGCATTTTTACGATTCGTGGGCTTTGCAAAATTGAATTGCATTTTTCTTTTCATATCTGAATAAATTCAAGGTAAGATAACCTTGATGTAACTGGCAGTTATATTGTATTAAGAGCTACAAACCATTTCTTCAGAGCAGGGTCTGTACTAAGGATTCATAAGAGCCTGAAGAAGGATGGTGGGACTCTTGGGATGCTCATTTAAAAGAACAAATACAAGGAGTGTTATTGTACATTGCTGTCAAAGGCATTGCAGTCAGCTGATGCAGGGGGAAAGCCTGAAGATAAAGCCTTCCATAATTATTGTGTTTGTCTTTTAAAATATAACAAAGGAGGAGTAAATATTCTTGCATGTATTTCCCTGTGGTGGGTTAACCTTGGCTAAGGCCCAACTCCCCACCCCGCCGCTAGCTCACTTACCGCCCTCAGCAGGATGAAGGGAAAAAAATAGGATGAAAAAATCTGTGGGTTGAGATAAAAGACATGGTAGTTACTTACCAGTTCATGCTGTGGGCAAAAGAGACTAGACTTGGGGAAAATTAGTTTAATTTGTTGCCAAATAAAATAGATTTAAGTAATGAGAAACAGAAAGACAATCATTAAAATGACACCTTTCCTCTTGCCTTTCCTAAGCCCAACTTCACTCCAGGTCCTTCTCCCCACTCGCTGAGCAGCATAGGAGGATGGGAAGCAGCAGGTTGTGGTCATTTCGTAACAGCTTCTCTCTGCCCTTCCTTCTTCCTCACACTTTTTACTAGCTCCAGTGTGGGCTCTCCTCTTGAGCTGCAGTCCTACAGGAAAAAAATCTGCTCCACTGTGGACTCTCCATGGACCACAGTCCTTCCAGGACATATCCACCTACTCTGGTGTGGATCCTCCACAGGCTGCAGTGGATATCAGCTCTAAGATGCACCTCGCCGTGGTCTGCAGGGGATTATCTGCTTTGGAGAGCGGAGCATCTCCTCCTCTGACCTTGGTGCTCCCTCTGCCATTTCCCACTCTTTCTGTTCCCTGTTCTTCTGCTTGTGTGGCTTTGGATGCTCTTCCTTAACTATGTTTTCTCCATAAGGCACCACGGTTGTGGCTAAGGGGCTCAGCTGTGTCCTGCCGTGGGTCTTTTAGAGCTGGATGAAACCACCTGCATCCATCATAGGGCAGGCCCTCTCCTCACCAAGGCCACCTCTCTAGCCCTCCCCACTGACAACACCTTGACACGGACATTCAGTGCTATTTAGTTAAAATGTTTTCTTTTTAACTGTTCGGTTAAAATATTTTTGAATGTAGTGAAGGAAGCTTTCAGTTTCATCTGCACATGATGCCACCAAAACTCCACCACTGCTGACGTAAGTCCTACAAAAATATATAAGCTAGAATCCAGTTGACTGGTTTTTAAAGGCTAGTTTTGGTTACTAGACAATTTGGGATGATATGATTGAACCATGGATATTGGCTTTTCAGCAAAGCCACCATTTTAATTAGGACACTGTTGTGAGTAGGGTTTGTAGACAAAGATGACACTCTTCTGTGTCTTATCTATAGAATATGATTGCAAATGTTTTCATTCAGTTTCTCCACAATTTAGATTGCAAGGAGAGAATTTGGCAGAAAGGCCAGAAGATGTCTTCGTGGTATCTCAAACATCTGAACCAGTAGTCACAGACTCTGATGGTAAGTTACATAAATATTTGCTGCTCATAAAAAAACTCCCAAATGCCAACATCTTGAATTGGAGTATAGAGGTTAAGTCTGTAAAAGAAGATTAAGCACTTCCAGAGAATGTTCCTTGCCGTTTGAACTCAATCATTTACAATCAAATCTGTTAGAGGAGCCCCTAACATGGCTTTTGTCATGGCCAGTTAGCACTCCAGAATAATTCCTAGACATGTTGTGGGAGCTGCCTTAGGCCAGGAATCATTCTTAGTAGACAGTTTGTATGTTAGCACACTATTTTGGATGTAAAATAACTTAATAGTGTAGACATGGGCTGTTCATTGCCGGTTGGCCTCTCTGTCAAGGAATGGTCTTTGAAATATTTAATCTGACACTAGGAATGCATCCACAGAATTCAAATAATATACACTAAAAATAACAAGAGCTAGAGAATTTCTTCCCTGTTTTTAAACTAGGTATCAGAAATGTTTCTCTAATCAATCCAAGCCCCACTGACTAGAATTAAGATACAATAAAAAGGAGTTCATAGAGTACCTCTGAAGACTATTTTTGCTCCGCATACATATTCGTACGTGGCGCTATTCTGCAGTCAGGACACTCAGCCTTATTTCAATTTCTGCTCAGGTTTTTGAGCAGAATAAAACCTGCTTTCCTACAAACGATTAAGTTGATGAAGGTTAACTTTATCTTAGCTGTCATTGGGACAGGGACAGAGACAGAGAGGAATAGGGCTTTGGACAGAGAGGAACAGAGGTTTGGACAGAGAATGTGCAAAGATTAATGGCTCAGTCTGTTGCCTTATTGGTAGGCAGAATCAATTAATTCCAGTCAATTAATTGGAGGATTTAATTTGTAGTTTCATCTTCAGCAGCCACAGACAAGTTAGCTTTGTTGATTAATTAATGCAAAACAAATAGGAACTAGCTTTTTTTTTTTTTTTTAATTAGCCTACTGTCTGCTATTTAGTGCTATTAGGTGTGCTATTGGGTATGACAGCAACCTGAGCTTTCACTCCTTTCTCTTGCCTCATTTGTAAACCAGCGTATGTCAGCATTAGTATGTCTTTAAAGATAATATTTTCAAACTGGTTTTGTGAGAATGCATAGCTTCGTGCAGCCATGCCGTTTGTTTTTACTTTCATCTCCCATTGATCACTTTATAAAAAAATTAGTAGGAGATTCACAATCTCAAACTACGATGTTCTTACTGCTTCATGAAGATTGTCAGCAAGAGTGTCCCAGACTGGTGACTGCTCACAGGCCCTGTGAAAGGAAAGCAAAATTCTTCTGTTATGGGAGTAAATCCCAGGAAAAGAGGTGATGGTGGCTTGTTTGGGATAGGTAAGGGGGCATGCAAGCATAAGATTATTGAAGCAGAAACAAATAGAGGGGTAAAATGTTCCATAGTTCCAGAAACAATTTGTCTTTAACAGATCATTGCCTTCCTTCCCTCTTCCTATGTACCCTTGCTCTTGAAATGGAAATATACCGACTTTGCCATGCTATCTTCTGAAACTGTAGGCTTCAATAAAATAGTAAGCTCTCACTAAGAGGCAGAGGCACCAGAATTAAAGAAGATGAAACAAGCTGCTGGATTCTGTGTAATAATGAAGCTGGATCTTTCATGGTCACAGAGTATAGAGCACAGTATTGCTCCAGTTTATGGTTCAAGATACTTTGCAGTCAGCATGGATATAGAGAAGATAGAGAACACTTTCCCTGAAGAATTACCTCCAATAAAATATAGGTACTAAAAGTTAGGTGGGGCAGTGACATTCATGTTGTTATAAATACATCTATCTCATGTCTGTAAATATACATGAACCTCTTAGTCATATAGCTAGAATATAGTAAAACCCCTAGGGCAAAAGGACTGAGGTCAGCAGTGAGGTACTGCCAATTTTCTGTCAAGAGGCACTCTTAGGAATATTCAGTCTTTCAAAATATCTTTTTTTTTTACCCCTAAAATTTGGCTAGTAATACATTTTGATTTGAAAAAAATCACAGCTGGACTTTACAAATAGGTATAGGCTAGAAACAAACACAGAACTCGGGCAACTGCCCAGTCTATCAATCTTTCCTATAAATGCATCATATTACTTGTTTTCTGTGCATCTGATATTTATTTATAATAAATATTATGTACAAGAAGATGATAAAGGAGACTCCTAAACATACTATTAGAAAACACTAAGTAAATCAATGCGTCATACTGCACTGAATTTTTTGTTTTGTCCTCTTAAGAATGTAGTGACTAACAGGCTTCGCTTACCAGGTTTGTTTGAATTTATTTTCTGCTCATACTTATTGGTACCAATGGCCTTACTGAAAGAAAACTATGCTTTCAGAAGTGCTGATCTAAACCATTTGTTCAAGATTATGCAAGCAAGGTGCTGATGCACAGCAAAGTGAAGGGTAGGTTTCTTTAGATAATGATCTGTTTCTGGGTTTGTGGGAAATTGTTAAGTTGTTAGATCTGGAGCATCTCTCTTGTGGATTTCAAATGAACTAGGTTCAGAAGTAATTGGCAACACATCTGATCTAACAGCCCTTATAAATAAACCTTACTAAAGCAATTCCAGCTAATAAAGTCAATGTAATAGCTTATGTAAAAAGTTCATCTGCAGCATCAGGCACTATAGTGACTCCACTGTCAATCTGGACCTGGTTCCAATTAACCACTATACTGATTTCCCTCTAGTATAATCCTGCAGAATTGGACAGAGTTGTGTTGATCTAAGCAGTAAAAATGAGAGATGGGAATCAGGTCTCAAGATTAGAGAACACAGGATATTTTCAAGCTGCAGTTTCTTTTTACTGCCCTAAACTATACCTCTCAAAACTTTTTCTTTCCCATTGGACCACTTCACAGGAAGGAACTAGGGGAAGAATTTAATAGCTAGGTTCTTGATTTTGGTTAGAAGAAACAGCTCAAATTACCACACAACAAACTTTCCCTGTAGATTCCAAGCCTGTCAGGTTTGTCTCCTGGATCAGTCCTCCATTAAGCCTTGCTCTTGTTCTGTACAGACAGATGGGGAGAATGGCTGAGGCCTGAAAAGATAGGCACTGCAACAGGATCAATCCAGTAACAATCTGCATCTGTCAACCTGCAGTCAGTTTTTCAGCTTGGAGGGATTGAAAAGACCAAGTTGTGAGGCTTCTACATACTTTTTTTGTTTGGTTGGTTTTTTCTCCTGTTAAAGTGCCAGTATAGTGGAAGGATTGGATGTAAATGAACTGTTTGAAGTTGGGGATGTTCAATAGAAATAGGAATGTATGAAACACAAATAGTGCTATTCCAGATGGAACTGCATGACCAGGGCAAAAAATTAAGAAGGATACAAATATGTGGGAATTAGAGTTGAGAACTAGATGTGGCAGTGGCAAAAATGTGGCATCATCTCCCACAGTTCTCTGACCACAACTTTGCATCATCGTTATTTTTTCTTCCTCTGCTTTCATTTGTTTTTTGCAATGAATATGGTAGCCATAGTTACTGTACTTCAGTATAATTCTGTCCTTATAGTGAGTATAGTCTGAGATGTTTAACAAATCAGGGCACTCTGGAAATGTAAGGATCTCCCTGCTAAGTGTCTGAATAACAGAATAAACTAGGGAAGATCAGGCTATCTTCTTTTCTTAAGCTGCTTATGAACAGCATCCAAGTGCCTGGCAGACTGTCAGGCAAAGAATGAAACTGTGTAGCGTGTTACTTGGAAATTGCTTTCTCTGACATAGGTACATAAATTCTGCTTTAAACGTATGTGTCAAAGAGGCATTCTAGGCTTCTCACCAAGTCATGTTGTTTTACAAATGTGACAGTATGGGCTTTTAGACATTTCCTGAAGTGACCAGAACTTCTTACTTCAAGGTTTTTAACAATATTCTAATTAGTTTAACAAAATTAATTAAAAGTAATTGTATTGATCTTATGAAAGCTGAAGATCCACTACTCACTTGTGTAGAGAGCAAACACTATCAAGTTTTAATAGTAAAAATAATAAATAACATATGAAACACCCCAATGTATGAGACAGCTGAAGGAAGCTTGCTTGTTATTCTAATCATGTTTGTCAGAGACACTGTGCCATATTGAATTAAGCTTATAAATTAAAATCAGGCATAAAATCAGACATAAATTAAAATCAGACATAAATGAAAACCCATTGAAGTGTAACTGAAAAGCCGTGCATTTACTGTAGCCACATTTACCTTCCCAGCAGTTAATTTATAGGCATTTTATTTTCAAAGTCACTATGCTTACTTAATTAGAATGATTTACTTCTACCTCTTTGGAACAGCTCAAGCACCCGGGGTTGAAACACTTACAGAAGATATTGATGAATTTCAGAGTGCCTCTCAAGTGGCAGGATCTGTGAGTATCTTCCCTTATGGATAATTCTGTAATTTTTCCATTTAGTTTGATAAAAAAAGAAAATAGATTTTTGCATAAAGACAAAAAGTTGTGTGTGGCAGCACTATCATCCTGGAGAAAACTTGATTTACCTGACCCTTCTGAATCTTCAGTTCTCCGGGTTTTTTCATTCTAGGTAGGGTGATATTTTGAAAGAAATTATTATACTCTCATAAAAAAGCATACGTTGTGTGACTTACATGTATAGTTCCGTTGAAAGTGCAGTCATTTGATACTATGTCTGATTGTTCTTAAATGTTAGTCAAGTATCTGTTTTACCAGATAGTATTCGATTTTACAAAATAAGAGAAAAAAAATTTCAGGCTCTACATTTCATTATGAAATACGATTATAGCATCTGAGTTTAGCTTTTTGGTAACATTTGCTTGGAAATTAATAAATGACAGGTATCTATTTAAAACATGGTAATTCATGTATCTTTTGAAAGAGTGCAATATTCTGCTTGGTAAAGTTTTCATCAGTTCTTTTATTTTGAAATTTAAGAAAATATTTGCAGGTTTGCAGATTTCACAAAAATATAACCAGCAATAAAATAATCTTTGAAAAATGATATAATCAGAATTTTGGCACTAGTTGTATTGCACCATAATTTGAATATAGGTTAAAGAATGGATTGCTTTTTTTCTAAGGCAAATAAGCTGACAATAATTGTTTGGTTTTGCAGAATTTTAGACAGCTGTAAAAGGACACATTAATTCCTGTTCAACCTTAGCAAGACTGGCTTATAGCACACTTCAGTGTTGATAAAGTCAGTCAGAAGAAGGGCTCAGCATTTGTTAGCTAAGGGAGAAGGGCAGTGTTAAAGAAAAAAGCAATAATGCAGACTGATCCTGCAGTCTTTCAGGCAGCTGATTAACTACTACTAATAATACTGATCATACAGTATTTCTAACCAGAGTTATCAAAGCAGTTGGCAGATTATTGAGTTCCAGATCAATTCCTAAAGCTTTCTGAGATCTTGGAGTGCAAGAACCTGACAGAGCATTTACAGGTATTAGGCAAAAGGAGTAAGGAGCAGAACTTCAGTTGCCATTGCTGTGAGCTTCTTTCTATACCTTTCTGCTTCACACTGGCAAACAGAGAGGTATAATAAATTTTGCAGCAGTTTCTGAACCCACGTGTTTCTTATTGATTTGTACCTGCGGCTGCCAGCTTTGATTTATCAGTTCTGCAGACATGTAGCATAGGGAATTAGCAACAAATAAATTGAATTGCACAGAAAAAATAAAAGATGCAAGGAAAACAAAAGATCATTACGCTATTAGCAAAATCTTGCTACAGAAATGTGCAGCCTTCAACTAACTATTTTTAGATATATGTTCTGTGTGTGCGTGCTTTGGAATACGCTCTGCTAGTCTTACACATTGGTAAGGTTGCCTGGAGCAGTAGGCTGCCAGAGGCAGCAAAGTTGCCTGGCCTGACTCCCTGAAAGCCACACTGGCTACTGTTATTGCCAGGGCTGTAAAGAGATGGCAAGAAAAGCAGTTACAGCTATTGCTCTGCCCACACAACCTCTCCCTAGGTCAAAGGCAGCTAGCTTGTTTCCTGAGCTCTTGGAAAATTCCTTTGCCTAAGTTTCTAAGGAGCCATAAGCCAGTAACTGTTAGTTCAGCAGCTTTGGGTTGTTTTCTTTCCTGCATTTTGTATCTTAAAACTCTTGCTTAAATGATGCGTAGCTGATTGTGTACTTTTATATCTTTAAAGTGACTTGTTATCCAGAATAAGATTCAGCTATCCAACACTGTATTTGTCTGCAACTCTCTCTCTTCAAAAAGAAAAAATGATTCAACCATTGTTAGTTTCCTTTTAGGGCTCTGAAGGAACAGAGATATGTTCCATTGTCCCCTAATAACTTCCAGTGAGACTCATTCTTTGACAATCTTGACATATAAAATACAGAGGTGAAACTGAGGTTTCCCATAGGAAGGCTGTGAAGATCCTTTGAAACAGAAATGCGCCTGTAAAATTACTTCAGAAATTGGTACCAAAATACATTTTTGTGACTTGAAGTGATTTTCAGATATTATGTGAGATACTATATGAGACAGAAGATGAGGGGAAACCAGAATAGCTATGATGTTGATCAGACCTTTCTCATAAACTGGACAAATTGGTTCATGGCATTCATTCAAATGCACATATCACATGTAAAAATTCCTGATCTCGTTCAGGGTGTGCTATCTTAAATATTGATACTGCATTCCAATAGGGTAATTTGAGTCTGTTGCTAGTTAAATGTATCATTGTCATAAATTCCCCTGTACTCATGTATTTGACACATTTTCCTTAAAAGTGCTTCAGCGTTCAAAGAAGTGTTTTGAGAAAAATAGTGGGATACACCAGCAAGAATTATGCATGAGGATGTTTAGAAAAGAGCCATGTGGGTTCTTTTTTCATGTCTTGTGTATGTCCCCATATAAAATCTTTGATGTGGAGACTAAAGCAATCTAGACACTGGTACCTAGAAGAGATAGGCCGTATCTATGTCTCTAACATGGTTCATGTAATTTATACTATGGATACATTATGATTTTCTTGTAACATTGTATATGTTTACTATTCTGTTTCTGAAGAATCTAGAAGGTTTTGTAATTAGACCTTTTTCTTTAACCCTTTTTTTAATAGATTATTTTGATATGCTTTATTTTTCACAGAGAGTTGATATTTGAAAAATAGAGAAGTTACATTTTCAGTGCTGCACAATCCCAAACACTCTGTACTGAATTAATAAAGGAGTAAAGCTAGCAAAACCCAGTTTGAAATATTTACAGGGATCAGCACTCTTCCCAAGTGTTTTGCAAGGATTGAAAGTGGAAGCAAGCATTCAAAATATCCTTAGAGATCCCAGTTTACTGCAGGGCTCCTTTTGTGACAAATATTTAACGTAACAAAAAGTGGTAAGAAAATACAAATTTTTTTCTTGAGATTTTTGCAGTGTGATGAACACGGAGTCGTATTTTACTTTGTGTTTCTGTAAATGAATTTTATAAATATTTGGCTAGCAAGCTTTAAGATAATATTGATGTGATATTAGGAACAAATTAAGTTGGCTGGGATTCTGACAGAAATAGTACATGGGGAAATTACTAAATTTACAGTCTAACAGAAAGAAAGAGGGTACCTGCACTGGGCAATTCATATTGAGTAGACTGTGCTTTCCCTCCGAGCTGCTTCTTTTACCACCTGGATCTAGCAGGACTCATGGTTACTGTTTTTTTTAATGTGAATATTTGCATTCGCTCATCTTGCCTTGCCTGTGCACATAAAAAGGTATATTTTTCCTTGCAAATTATCCATGTAAGTCAAACCAATCCAAGTGCAACAGAAACTGTGGAAAAAAAAAAATTGCCCAACTGCAAAAAGCATTTCTGCATGAATTTGCCTTGCGTTTTTGTGCTTTATTACAGTGGGAAAAATACTGTAATGAATTGTTTTATGAAGGTGTTCTGTTTTAAATAAATTTTCTCCTGTTTTCCCTGCTGCTTTGGAATTTTTCAATTGCTTTCCTAGAAGGAATGCCTAAATGGATTTTCTCTGATAAACACAAACATTCCTTAATGGTAATTCAATTTATTAAATGACTTGAGAGTCAGTGCATGATATAAAAATAATCTTTTAATTCTTGCTATCAATAAATGTTGAATAGAGTGCTTCCAAGGAGACCTCTCATCAGGCAGACAGGAGGGGAGATGTTTTTGAAGTAAAAACACTCTTATTTGAAAATATTTCGAATTTAAAAAATTTAAAATTCATATGTAATTTTAAATCAAAATAATTTTCTGAATTTTTAAATATTAGATGGAAAAAAACCCTAAAAACCAACAACATAAAAAATCAATGAGTGCCTTGTTTTTACCTGTTTAAAATTGTAGTTGTTGGTATGACATTTTCAAAAATATTTGTCCAAATAACAGTAAACAAAACAAGAGCGAAGCTTAGAAAAAAATTATATTAGTTACACTTCAGAAATTAAGACAAATGTAATACCCAGTTGTCCACATATTTTCTCCTTCCTTCTTGCCTATAAACAGAAAAACTGTGTGTAAGTTAATTCAAACTACCATTTTTTAGTGTAAGGTTCAGCATAAAATGTGCTGGCTGACTGCCATGGGAAGCAAAAGGCTTGTAATTTCAATTACATGGCATTTCAAGTAGAACAGGCCCTAATGTGGTAGGTGGGGATTAGAGGTGGCTGCCAATATTGCCTCAGAGTTCTGAGGTTTATTATTCTTACAGTACTAAAACCCCATGCTGACTCCCTCACCGTATGTCCTTGAACAGACTATGGAAGCTGAAAGATTAAGTATGTGATGAATTCTTATAGCAAATGCATGTTGTATGGAGAATCTTCAAACAAAATATTGCACAAAAAGTTCCATTGCATGAATAACAACTGTCTTTGCCAGCTGTTTTGTCAGAACAGAAGGTACACTTGCAAACAAATTGTTCAATAAAGGGAATGGGGTTTTTTGCATTTGGAGGGATCTCTGTCAAATGTGTCTATTTAAGGTATCTGAGTTATTCTGCAGAGGATTTGTAGGTTATACATAGAAAGCCAGGCATGGTTGTCTTTCTTACAGTATTATCTCCTGAAGTTACCAATAAAATTTGCAGTTGATTAGCAAAACTATGTAGAAGAAAAAGTTCAATCAAAATGCATTGCTTATGTTTACAGCTTGCCAAGAACAACTAATTAATTGGGTTTCATCTCCTTTTCCTGATTTCATTGTGATCATACAATTCAGTTTTTAAGCACTTCTCTTGTGAAGTGGGAACTGTTCCCATACCTGAAAAGAGATTTTGTGTATGTATATATATATACACATATATACATATATATATATATAAAAATATATATATATATACATATACATATATATATACATAATATACTCACACGTATGTGAGTACCTGGGTGGTTTTACTCTGAAGTAGGCCAAAATGACACAGAAAAATGATCTGTGCTGTTTGTTAACACTTTTTATGGTCAGCAAATAAGAGTAATTTATTTTCTAACAAGCAGTTGATTTCCAGGTCATGCTGTAGGTAATTTGGAGGCCTTCCTCTTACGTATTCTGAAGTGTTGCACCTCTGTAGAACTCCTCAGGTCTCAGTGAGTATTACATAGCCCACGTCAAGTCAGCTCGATAGAGAGATCAAGACATTCACATCTGCACTGGGCTTTTTTAGGGGTACAAGCTATACTAATGTATACTGTCGAACACTGTGCTGCAGATTGAATGGTCTTGGAAATATTCTTATTAATGACCTCCTTAGTTGTAGTTCTGTTCCACTGTGGCACTACCAATAAGTGGTGGTATTTTCCAGAAGTTCAGAGAACCAGTGATGAGAGTTTTCCTTTAGTTTTATTGTTTGTAACTTTTTATTTTAGCAGTAATTTGGCTAATTGCTCTAAGTAAAAATAGCATTCGTGAATGTATTGTATGTGAAGAAATTATGATGATATGTAAAGAAAACCCCTTATGAAAAAGTTGACCTTAAAAGTTGACAAATATACCCTAAGGGCTTTGTTTGAATATATTTCTGGTATGAAGAGACATTGCCTCACCTTCCAAGGTTGAAGGTGATGCACAGGTCCCAGAGCTGTTTCTACAAGTTTGAAAGACACGGATGTCTTTCAGGAACATCCTCATATTTAGATCTGGTTAATCTTGTTAATGCCATCCATAAATTTTGTGCTAAAATTTAGAAATCTTAATGAACGATCCAGGGCAACTGTAGTTTGGACATACTCCATACATATATTTTTCAGTCTACTGTCATCACTGAAGTCCGAGTTAACTGACATGATTGTTTTATCTCCGCAATTCCTAGCCAGTAGACAAAGGATAGGTTTTGGTGAAGTGGAATAAGAAGGTTTAAATACATGACTTGCAAGCCTGAATCTCTTAAGTGACATATCTGAACTGCTGCCGTGCATCCAGTGGAGAGAAGGAGAACCAGTGAATCCTGCTAGAGCTGTACAAAATAATTTATCCTCACATTTGAACTGGCATGTTTCCAAAGCCTGCTTGATAACATCCCCTACTTTCAGCTTGTATTTGTCTGTTAGGAATAAGGCTGCTGCATAAATTGAATTCTAAACACACTGAGGACATCTGTCTGTGTTTGTGTATTATTCATTTAGATGAACTCATAGTCTCAAAATGTTAATAAATATTTTTATGTACAGAATTATTTAGATATAGAGAAAAAAAAAAACATTACCTGAGCCTACCTCCAAAAATGTTGTTGGTTATAGCCCTGAAATATCTAGCTTCAGAGAAGGAATGAAGAATGGTTACACTATGGTTTTAATATCTTAATAAATTCTTGTACTTTTTTTTTTCCCTGAGCATTATTATTTTCTATAAAGTGAGTGTTTAATTGGAAGGCACAATTATAAGCACATAACATCACAAAATTAAATTGCTAATATTAAATATTCAATTTTCCATAACTAGTATTGCACTACTGTTCTGGTTTTTCGTGAAGCTATTGCCTGACAAAATGCCATAATTGTTTGAAAAATAGAAAATAAAACAGAAGAGTTACAAAATTTGAGGAAAAAAGTAATCCAAAGTTACCTCATTAATTTCACAGGATGTTGGAACTGTACATGTGAAAGGGAATTCGAATATATGATAATAGGTAATGAATATATGTAAATGTATTTTTTTTTAAACATATACAAGGTTAATATTTATTCCTAGAAAGAATCTCTGCCCTAGATACAGAACTGAACACAAACTCTGTATGTCTTTGTAGCTGTGGGTTAACACAATGAAGGCAGACACAATTATTTATTAGATGCATATACGTTCCTGCCTTTGTGTGCCTGTATGTACTTATGCACAGGCATATCTGTGTGTCCTACATGCACTTATATAAGATTTTAAAACCTGTATTGAAACATACAAAGGTACTGCTGATGTTTGATGATCTTTGTGATTTGGAGTGTCCTAACTGGAAGTGATTAAATTTAAACATTACTTAGGTTTTTATAAACATCTGGAGCACTATAATGATGACTACAGTTAACTAATTTTTCTCCATTTATCTTTGAATCTACTACAGGCAGTAGACAGCTTAGACAGTTATCTTACAGTCATACTTAGACAGTCGTCTTAGTTGTATGTGTCTTACACGATTACTGTGCGTAAAGAAGTGCATTAGAGGGAAAAGCAGAATGGTAGAAACAGTAGAGGTTTGTAGAAGAGAAAATTAACTCTATTTCATTTCCAGAAAATAAAACATGGGGAGTGTAACCCTTTCACTAGGCTAACATTTTGAGCCCTGTTTTAGGAGGTTAGGGAGTTAATGAAAATCCATAGTAATTTCCTTATGGTAAACTTGAACAGTTCAACTGAAGAATATTAGATCACTTTAGTCTTCAATTATTGCCATAGACCACTGACTAGTTTTTATTCCATATTTCATCAGAACTGTGCTTGTGCATGAAATTGTATGTTCAAAAAGATTAATCCTTTTAAAGTACCACCTTGTGCAGAAGCTATCAGCAGCAGCCCACGTCTGCAGGTGATACAATTCCAGCCTGGCACACTGTGGAGCAGCAGAGCCCTGTATGCCTTCTGTGATCGGGATCCCCAGTTTGGGTCTCCCTCCTCTGCTCAATCATTCTTCTCCCTGAAATTATGTCAGCTTAATGTCTTTGAATCCATGCCCCCTCTCTAAATTTGTTTGATATTTACTGAAAGATTATAAAATCAGAAAGAGACGAATGACAGTGAGACCATTGCATAAGCCTTGCTTCTTCAGGAAATCACCAAAATCGATTAGACTATTGATGAAATGTTTTGGTGAGGTAATATTGTATAATTTATTTCAGATAGGCTGTTAAAAATGCTTTAGTTAATGTTTTTGCTTGTTTTTATGACCCAGTCTTGCGTACTCAGTCATATATTTTTTTGTGTATCTATCTCAAGCATTAAAAAAAATTATTAAGTTTATGTCATGGTATATTTAAAAATCATTTCCTGAAACTCTATTGAGTGGATTCCAGAAAATGCAGATGATTTTGAATACCACAGCATCCAATAGTGAAGTGTCTGGGGAGGTGGTCTGTTTGCTGGCATCCCTTCCAAACTGCTGTGTCACCTGAATGATTTAGTTGCTGTTCCTGAAAGGGATACTTCTTGCAGTGGTAAAAAAGCACAGGCAATTTTGATTAGGAAATTCTGTGATATTCCCAGAAGTGCTGCTTTGCAGAGATATGGTGCCAAATGTTATGGTAATTTAAAGTAAATGCAACCCCCACTAAGTAACTGGAACTACACAGAATGTAAATCATTGAAGAGTTTGTCCTGTTATGATGTCTCAGCATGGAACAAGAGCTTGCGTGAAGGTATATATTTGAATTACTTTAGAACTGTTGATTTTAAGTAATGCCTCTGATTTATATTATTTAAGGTAAGACGTGATATTTTGTTATATTTTGCATAAGATGTTATGTATTCTACATAAAAAGCACCAGATTCACTCTTCCAAAAAAAAAAGACAAAACTTTTTTTTTTTTTTAATTGCTTCACATGTAAATGAGAAACTAGATTAAAAGTATTCCCTTTTCCTTTTCTCTGTTTAAGTCTCATACAGTTTGGACCCTGGATGCCATGGGTGTCAGACCAGGGGGTTCCCCAAGGCAGAAACTCTTAAAGGACTCCTTAGCAGCAAAAGAACTTCAGACCATGGAAAAACACCTAGCTGGTATGTATAGTAGCAACGGATTGTAAAGCACGTAGCAGTACTCAGCCAGCGAGCTTTGCCAATATTATAGATGAAGAAAAAGATCTTCCTCTCATGTTGATGAAAACAGATAAAAACTTTAAACTTTTTTATTGAGGAGAAAGAGCACAGTTATTGTTATGTTTGTAGATATAATGATCTTTGCTGTAATTACAGTAAATACAGTAATTAACCAGTAATTAAGCTGTGTTACATATACTGCAGTCTGACAGCTCAGTACTGCACCTATTTATTTGTTTTCACATTTCACCAAGACTTATGTAATAAGGAAGATGCTTTACCTACAGTTAAGTAATCTTTAGAAAAGGCTGCAATGAACCTTCAGCTTGAAAACAGTGTGCTTTGCCTTGAAAGCTTACCTTGTTCATGAGACTTCTGGCTAAGTGAAGTCTGTTAACTTGAGTTCAGTGGAACATCTGCAACATCTTTGATGGGGCAACCATTTCTAAAAAGTCAAACAAACCCCCCTTTTGTTTTGGTGAAAATATGTTTCAGAGCTCTGTAAAAATTAATGAGGGATGTCCTAGGATATATTGCATTTCTTGTTATTTGTAATCAATATTCGCTATCTTCAGCTTTAGTTTTAATGTCCTATATTATGCATGCTGTTTGTCATTGTTCTGGTTTCAGCTGCAACAGTTATTTTTCTCTTTCCTAGTAGCTGGTGCAGTGCTGTGTCTTGGCTTTAGTCTGACAATGATGCTGATAACACACTGATGTTTTAGTTGTTGCTGAGCAGCACTTATCCCCATCAAGGACTTTTCAGTCTCTCATGCTCTGCCAGTGAGGAAGGGCACAAGAAGCTGAGAGGAAGCAAAGACGGAACACCTGACCCTAACTAGCCAAAGGGGTACTCCATACCACAGCACATCATGCCCAGTATAGAGACTGGGGGAGAGTTACCTGGAAGGCCCAGGTCACTGCTTGGGTCGGGCTGGGTATCGGTTAGCAGGTGGTGAGCAATTGCATTGTGTGTCACTTGTGTTTATTGTTTTTTCCCCTTTCCCATTTTAGTTTTATATTCTCTTCCCTTGTTATTTCTCTTACCATCATCATTAGTAGTAGTAGTAGTATTTTTATATTATACTTCAGTTATTGGACTGTTCTTATCTCAACACATGGGGTTTACATTCTTTCAGTTCTCCTACTCATCCCACCCACTCTGGTGGGGGCGGGAAGGGAGAGGTGAGCAAACAGCTGTATGGTTCTGAGTTACCAGCTGGGCTTAAAACACTACAGTCACATGGTGAAATCTGGGTTTTGTAGGCCAAGTCTATGAAAAGTAATGCAGAACTGGAACATGAAGACAGTACATGTAAGGTGGAGGGAGAATTGAAATTTATCTGACCTGAATCTAAATTCGGGTCACTTAGAGAGTGAGGCAGAGAACTTACCACTTTCAGTGTGATTTTCTAAAAGACTTTGGACATTAATCCCACCAATAGTACTGGAGTCAAAGGCTTGGGAGTTGTATCCTCTTTAGGGAGAGGTACAGCTGTTGTACTTCTGCCTAGGGGCTGCTGGAGCTGAAGTCAAAGCAGAAGACAAATCTGTGAACACAATTAAGGAAGATCTTTAGAAAAAAATTTTCCATGTAGTGGAACAACAACTAAAATTTATTCTGTCTGCAAATGCAGATTTTTTTAGATGTTTTTTGTTTCTGACAACAGAAACAGGGGGGTTTTGACAGGTTCAAGTCACTGTAACTATTAAAAACTTAGTCACTACCAAACTAGATTGAAATTCCATGGTCCCTGTCCCCAAGGTAAAACTTCCAGGAAGCTTTAGTGAGAACCAGGAAACCAGCAGGCCAAGCTGTGGTCATCAGGTTTCTGCAGTATAGCAGGGACCTAAGTACCACAGGGGGCCTCTGCCACTGATGTAGCACTTGCCTTCCTTTGTGTTGCTGCGATTGTCAGTCAGGAGAGGTCTGGTGAAGAACTCCCTACTTTGATTTATATCCTAACTGGTCACATTTCCATTGTTGTTCTTGTATACAGTGTGTTCTGAAAGATGCAGGTCCTTTAGATCTCCCTTGACATAGCTGACAGTAATAACTACCATATTCAACAGAATATGGAATTTTAAATACTTAATTGACCATAAGCTAACTAGCTACATTCACTTAGTCTCTGCAGTTCAGCCTGTTGTTTTGTGACCTACAAGCTCTTCTCTCACACATCAATGCTGCTGTTGTCGTTTGACTTCAGGCACATTATTTCAGTAATGCTGTAGCATGGGGTTCAGTCATTGTACCATTCAGTAGTTTTTGTCTGCCTGAGAAATTTATAAGAAAACAGCCCAGCTATTAGACATTGGACTCTTTTATTCCTAATAATTCATGTCCTATTATAGCACCAGTGCTGCTTGAGACAATTATTCTCCTCACAGACAAGCATAACATAATTTTCATGAAAAATTAGCTTAGAAGACCTCAGATAATAATGTCGTGGTTTTGCTTAACCTTATTTGTCTCATACATTTGCAAAAGTTCAAGTGTCTCTGATATCAGCAAGTCTGCTGTTTAAGTTTTCTTACCAAGTGCACTGGAGCCTATTAATTCTACCCAAATGACTGCCTATCCAGGCATTTAGGTGCCTGAATTGTGATTTGGATTACCTGTGTAGTGATGAAATGTAATCTCCTGTCTCAGATACATCTTCTTAAGGAGCCTGGCTTTCTCTTAAGGTCTACACGCTGGATAAAATTCATTCCTAACATAAGTAACAATTTGGTGCCTGTGCCTAAATTGGGTACTAGCACCAATTGCCAGCAACAGCCTCCGTACCTCAATATTTGAAAGCAGCATTTTTACAAAATCAGGTATTGAAGCAATTAGTTTTCTTTTCCTTCTCTACATATGGCTTTTAATACTTTTGTCTAAGATCCAGTCTCCTATGTAACTGTGGCTGCTTTATATCACACACAAGATGTGGATATATTTTTTTTGGTAGTTAATTCCAGTATCTTGCAATTTGGTTTGTTGCACTGATTCTGTGGTCATTGGATAATTCTGGAGTATATTTTATCACAAGAAGAACTGTTAAATGCATAAACAGTTTATAAGTAGGTTATGAATCACATCCTTATACTGGTATTCCTGATATGAAAGTAAAATGCCTTTGTGTTGCTCTGTTGTCTGTATTCTGTTTTTCTTTAAATCACGTTAACAAGGGATTTAAGAAATTCTAAGTTGTAATTCAATTCTGGTGTTTACTGTGGATCAGGTAATACGGTAAAGGTATTCTTTCTGGTTGAAAAGCTGATACTGAAGCAAAATCAAAGAGAGGATATGTGCTAAATAAAATTGAATAATTATGCTATGGAGACGTGTTAATTACATGTGGAGAAATTATTAGGATACTTGGTTTATCTTCAGGCTTGATTACTATATGGAATTAAGAAAACATGAGCCAAAATAAAATGTTTATTTAACTCTTATGAAATCTTTCAATATTCAGATAATTTCTTAGCATACTGAATCATCATGAGAAAGTTAAAGGTCTGTAATTTTGGGAAGAGATAGGCTAAGCTGAATATTTAAAAGAACATATTCCTCATTTGGTTTAAATCAGTAACTAATATTGTAAATTATTGGCCCTTGAATATTTGCCAGACGTCTTACAAGTTCCAAAGTGATATGTATTGATTTTTTTTAAAAGCATAATGGAGGAGTACTTCCAGACATAATTATTTCAAAATGGAAATAATTTTAAGAGATCAGCAAGGTAACAAGTAGAAATGTTCTTAACTCTGTGCTAGAAACAATGACTATGTTCTGAAATTTGCTAGCAGCAAAGCACTTACTCTTTAAAGAGTTGAGAGACACTTTTATCTGAGGCTTTCGCAACTATTTCAGTTTTACCAGCTTTTCTAGTGATAGCAATTGAAATGTGCAGATTATCTTGTATTATACTGGTAACATAAAATTGACATAGCTTATTTGCCTGTTTTAAAGATGTTATTGTATTAACTATTATATTTATAATTTTTATAATAAATTATTATATCATTCATTATACAATGATATATAATGTTATATAATGATATAATGATTAATAATAATATAGTAAATAATGTGATTGTTATTTATTATAACAA
Organism: Psittacula echo; assembly: GCF_963264785.1. NCBI lineage: Eukaryota > Metazoa > Chordata > Aves > Psittaciformes > Psittacidae > Psittacula > Psittacula echo. The sequence goes on from NC_137737.1 coordinate 125,872,753, forward strand.
ATACATTATAATTTTTATAATAAAATTATAAAAAATAAGTTAATTTTGCATACAGCATTCTTTTTATACCTACTGGTAAACACAAGTGAAAGAAAATCTGATTTTCCAACATGCAATTTAAATCTGCTTCTTTTAGGACTTTTAGAACCTGAAATTATTGTTATCAAAATAAAAAGGAAATGCTTATTTTATATAAATTCACATACCAGGTATTTCAATCAGCAGAGGGTGGCTGATTTACAGCTTCTGTGACTGTGACTTTACAGTTTAATGGGAAATGGCATTGCTTTTCTTACAATAACCAACTGTCCCTATCAAAAACAAGTTACAGTAAAGTACATGTCAGTGAGAGTGAAAATTGATAGCAATTGTGTAAGATAAAATGATCTTGAGTAAACCGTTCCTTAATTTTGACATTTTTACTTGTGAGGACTTTCAGTATGTTAGCAATGGTAACCTAAATTCCAGCTTCCCTCACCTTCCACAGCTGTTGAATGTATCTGATTTAATTCATTAGAAACATTATTATGATTTAAATGAATTTAAAAGACACTTTTCATCACTAAGCCTGATCTGTTCTGTTTTTAAATAGGATTTTATTCCTTATGGCTGTGTGAGGGGTAAGGACTGGACCTCCAAATGGTCTATAACTTTTCTCCTTGGATTCTAAATGTTCCACCTGCTGTGGCACTGACTGCAAGCCTGAGCACAAAACTCAGTTTCAAATGGGATCACAGATCCAGACTTGGAAGAGTTCCTGAGGTTATTTCCCCCAGAGTCGTGGTTGGGCAATAGACAGCAAGGGCAGAATCAAAAGTCTTGCCTGGAACCAGTTTTGGTTTGCTCTTCACTGCAGCTGAGGATGGCAGATTTAGCTCACTGCTTCGTCTTGGTTTGTTACTAATGAGAAACAGCAAACGCCACAGAGAGAAACTGCAAAAGCCACAGAGGGAGAACTTTGAAGAAATGAGAAGGATTTTTATAGGTTGTATTGATGTTCAATTGAGTGGTAATATTTTGTTTCTGTGGGATAGCTGTGTTTGCAATAAATGAAATATAAATAAACTTCGAGCAAATGCTTGTCAAACATTTGAACTATTAATTCTAATGCCTTATGTTTTAAGGATGAATAGAATTTCTATGCACAACTTCAGATTGTCACTTACACTGGAGAAAATCAATAGATTCTAAATCAGAGAGAAACAAAAAGTTTCTTTTTTGTTTTTGTGTGTGTCCACAGATATTGAGAAGGACCTAGCACTGTGGGAAGAAGCAAGGCTCTCAAGAAGCCCTAGTGTCCAGCATCATAGTTTAGTTACATCTGACCATCAAGGCAATCTTCAAGCTACACAGGGCCAAAATCCAAGGCCTCAGGTGCCAACTCAGATGGGGAAGAACATTCAGCTCCAAGGAAACAAATCACCACCACTGCCCACTAACAGCAGAACACAGGTCTCCAGTGTTGCAAACAGCAGGCCTCCAACGCCTGGTGCACAAACCAACAGGCCATCAACTCCAGGGAGCAGACCTGTGACCCCAAATAGCTTGCTGTCACGGCCTCTTACCCCTAGCAACCAAGGAAGTAGGGAAGGCATCATTAGTATGCAAAGAAGCAGGTCTTTGACATCTAAGAGCCAAATGGGGAGGACCCTCAGCGCTGCTTCAGGGCTTTCAGTGCAAATGAGTGGAGACATTGTTGGAACTGTCACTACTCAGAGAAGCAGTTTATCAGAAGTAAGATTTTCAATTTAATGTTTTTGCTATGTTTAGAAGCTGTTACAACATGAAGACTAGGTTGTGTTTTCTGTTGAAGTAACATCAGTATACCTAATGAAACTTACTACTCTGAAAAGAACTTGAAATATAAAGAGAAAATTAGCAAGGAAATGCTGCTCATCTTTGAGAGGTACAGATTAGAGAATGTCAGGGTTATTACAGGAATCATACTGAAACACACCCCTCAAATCTTCAATAAGTTCTGTAGGGTTTTGCCTGTACAATGTATAGCAGTCTTATTAGCCTTACAGTTTCTAAGAGGTGTTTACCTCTGGAATATTAAACAACTTTATCTCAACTTTATAATTCCAGGGTATTTTTTCCTGCAGCACTGGCAGTGCAGAATATTTCCTTGGTCTGCTTTTTTTCTGTCACTTTTTGGACACATTGGAATGATTAGTTAGGCGTTGCTGAGTGAACAAATTTTCTGAAACACAAAACTGAAGTGCAATGAGAAAATGTCCAATATCATGAAATCATGGTCTAGTACTATCTGCATGTTAACTAGGCTGATTCAGAGCATGTAAACTTCCTGCCCCACATTAATCACTTTTACAGGATTAGTCTTTAAAAGAAGACAAAATTTCAAAGTACCTTGTCAATTTTGAGTGGGATTCTCCTCTGCTAACTTTAGCTGCCTTAAAGATAACTTTACCATGTAGGCAGTGGAAAGAAAAGCGCCTGTGAATGAATAACCCTTCTGTCTGTCTTAGCTATATGCCTTACAAAGGTGAGTTTCTTCTCAGGAAATGCCAGTCCTTCTGTACTGACTTGAGAAGGACATATATGTGTAGATTGCTAATTTTTTCATGGTGGATTAAGTCAGTTCCCACCATTTATTACCAATGCCTTTGTAGTCCATTTGTCAAAGCTTGGAGAGTTTTTTCCAAGACTGAAAAAAATATCATACTTTTAGATAATTGTTTCTAAGAGATATAATTTGTTCTAAAATTCTGTAGGGTATAACACTTGAACCAATGTATTATCAGTCTAATGACTTCTTACAAAATTTAAAAGATGTTGTTTCTAGTAATATTGCTTAGAGATGCTTATAGGAAAATTAGAGATTTGATACTTGGTATAATCTTGAAATTAAGTATGTGGCCACCATTACTTAGTATGGAAGGAAGAAAATGAGGCACAGATAACTAAAACTGAAGAATATGTGGAGGAAATCTGACTTAAATTCGATTGGGAAAAAAAAATCCTCATTTTGCTGTTTGAATGGCAGTGCATTAATCCCATCACTCAAGCTGCTTCTTCACCTAGAACTGAATATCCAACTTAAAGACATGAGGACTGAAGGTGACTACAGTTCTGTTGAAACTATCTTCACTGACAGTTGATACATTTTCAAACCTGAAGTTTTCCATGGAAAAAATATGTAATTGTAACAAATTTCTTTTTTGGCAAACTGAACCCCTTTGTCTCCTGTTCTGAGTGTGTGTTTGTGTGTTGGAATTTTTCTCATGTACCAGAAAATGAGAATTGAAATTCATTTTAAACTAAAAATGTTCTAAAGAAATGAACAGTTTCATTGTTTCCCACAAAATACTTCACTCCTATTTTTCTTTCTTTCTTTTTAAGCAGTCCTGCTCTTAACTGGTCCATAGTCATATGATGCCAACTAAAATTATTGTATAGACTCCTGCAAGTGCCATGTAATGAGCACTGCATCTACACCAAGGGGCATCCAGTCTGTCCATCACTTCTGATCTTTCCTGTAACAAGGCAGGCAATTAGAAATGCTTTCTTCCACAGCCTTTCTGTAGTTATAGTAACGTTAACAATGAATCCTATTTAATTTGCTGTGATTTGTTACTTCTGTTTGCCAAATCCCAAGCTTTGCTAATAGCTCTTATTAGTATCTTAATAGCTCTTATTAGTATAACAGTGTCCTGTTATACTTTTATATGTGTGTACTTATGTTTCAAGAACTTTAAGGAAAGAGCAATATTATTACCTTGGTTTACAATTAGAATAGCATGTCCAATTTCATCCAACAAGCCCACTGTAAAGCTGGTGTTAAATCTCATCATTTCTATGCAGGGTCTTATCCTCTGTGACAAATTCTTTTCTTTCCTTTTGCTCACTGGGTACAATAGTATGGTGGCTGCTAGTGACCCAGCTCAAACCCTATTTATCCTTTCCTGACACGCACACGTGACCTTTGACTTAATGGAAACTCAATGGAAACTCATCTTCGAACTAGCTCTGCTTCCAAGGGAAAACTGCTAATATGACACATTCATGCAGAAGACCTTCCTCTCCCAAGTTGTAGAGGCCCTCAGATGTCAGAAAGTAGCTGATGGAGGTCTGGCCAATCTGCTGCTTCCAGCCTCATCTTTGGAGTGTTATACTAGAAGCTCTGCGAGCTGTTTCAAGCTATCCTTGCCCACTGAAGTTTCTGGTCACTTAGAAAAGTGGGTTTGGACAGAACATACCCAAAAAATATCTCTGTCCAGTGACATTTTTTTCTATGTTAGAAGTGTCCCCTATTTGTGGCCATGTGATTTCATTTTCTTGTGTCATAGTTTCTCTCTGACAGTGGAGACAAATTTTAAAAAGTCAGAGGTGGCCCGGGATAGGAGAAGGACAAGAAAGTTCTTACTTTGTACTTTGCCAGGTCACAAACACATAAAACTCAAGGCTGATACTGTAAATGATTTTGCAACTTTCATTGTAGGTTTTGTATCCTTTTCCCATTTAAAACAAGTAAAAATAAAAAAGGGAAATTGCCTTTGTTCTTCTTAGCCTTATGATGTGGACTGGGAATTTCCACTAGATGTGAAAGCACTGTGGTTGTCTCACCAATCCTAGAGAAGATTCTATGATAAGATTTTGCAAATAATTCTGCTTCCTTACTCTTAGGTAGTGGCAACGGAATTGACCAGTACAAACTTGATACATATTTGATGAGAATAAGTCAGTTGAAAAGGATGTCATTGCTGTCTATGAGAAGCATGTTTTACCATAAGGAGCTTGAATTAAAGAATTCAGAACCTGCATGGGTTTACACAGTGTGCTGTCACTTTTTTATTTACCAGGAATTTTAAAGTATCTCTCAATGCCTTATGTATGTTTCCTAATTTGTAATGTGTTTCACACTAACATAATAAGTCTAAAACACACAAATATTACTGATAAATACAATTCAGAGTTGTCCTTAAGTTTTGTGAAGTTCATGCTGTAACTCAGGGTGATTTAATCTTGTTTTAGTACAAATCTTAAATAATTTCGCAAGTACTTAACATATCAGCTGTTAAGAATGTTTAGGGGTTTTTTAATGCTCAAGTCTTAAAATGATTGTGATTTTGTGGACAAGTTTCTGCCTCTTGGCACACATAATGTTGCAGAGTTCTAACAGATGTGTTTTATTATCTGCTCTGTTCAAGACTGAATGGAATTATAGCAAAGAAACGCTACCTAGAGAAATAGTTTTATTATCTCTATAAAACTAATAAATCAAGTTTCCAAATCCTTTGGCAGAAATACTTCTATGCATTACCTTATCCTTTGGTGTTTTGCATAAATTGACAAAGGGATGTTGAATCCTGCTTATTTCTTTAGGATGGATTCCATTAAAGTGATACAATTGTGTGATAGTTATCTATAGCTGTTGAGATGAAAATACTTCTGACTCCCTTGTTTGCCATATCATTTCCTGAACACATGGAATTTTACAATCACTTTATTTATCCAGATAGTTTAAAGTGGTATTTAGTAATCTTTATTGGTCTGTCATTGTTAACAGCAGGAAATTTCAGGTTATTTTAATATAGCACTGATTAGCACAAGTTTTTTATCCTGCTTACTGGGGTACAGAACATAACTTGATGTGATGAGGACTCTCTTTTTGGTCAGATACTTTCATTCCATTCTGCTGCCTGACTCAGTTCTTTGCTCTGTGTTTTTGTAAGATTAAAAAGTATGCTGATCAGTGTTGAGAGCCACTCTCTCCTACTGCAAGAATCCTGTTCTATGAAGCAAAACACTTCACCCAGTTCAATGCTCTGGTCAGCAACCTTCTCGAACACCGAGCACATGTGAAATGGCAATTCAGGCATTAAGGCCTGGAGCTCTATGGCAGCAGTCTTTGTGGATTTTTTTCACAGATTACTAATAGAATCAATAATTTACTCCCAGTGAGTTAGATCTTGACTGAACAGCCTTTGGTCTCCAATAACTGTTTTAAACAAGCCTGATTTCTGATTTTAAACCAGATGATAGCCTGACAATGAAAATTATGCTATAGTACTGTGCAATACAATTTAAGTTAGAACATGTAGATTCTGGTTTTTAGCTGTGTAAAAGAAGACAGGGCTATTACCCTTCTTTGTTTTCAGATACTTACAAGAATCTGGCCAGTAATTTTACGATATCTGGTCAATGTTTAAGTTCTCTTTTAGAGACTAGACTTGCATGTTTGAACTGCTTTTGAAAATAAAATGCATTCCAGTCTCGTCTCTCACCTTGAATATTGCAAAGGAACCTGTGAAAGTACTTTATAAGTCTGTGTGTGTGTGTGCTCACATACATATGTGTGTGTATGGAAAAATGTTTTTATACATGTAGGTATATACATTCTGTAAAAAAGAGGCAATTGTAAAAATTTTTTTGAAGAATATATTCAACTGCATTCTTAACTCTGTAAAACATTTATATTTTGATACTTAGAGTTTTATGGTATCTTGGAGACAAAAGTTTCCATACATTTTGCCTTCCTAGTCTTTCTCCTTCTCCAATAAAACCATAGGTTCTAAATCAAGTGTCAGGTCCTTGTTCTTGATAGATTGGAGACAGTGGAAGTTCCACAAATCAAAGCCTTGCTTAAGCAAATTGTGCAGGACATGCCTAGGCATAGTCCAAAAACTGCAGGGACAGATGGAATATCTGCATTAAGATTTTGCTCTGTCACTGCATTTCTTGAGATGAATATGTATATATCTGTGGGTATAGCAGATAAAGAGCTAAAGAGACCTTTGTTTCTTTTTTCAGAATAGATAAATACATAAGAAATCAGAAAAAAAAAATAAATCTAGGGAGCCTGCATATCCTCTACATTCTGCTTTTATTTTATGGCAAGATATTTCTTATGAAAGGCTTTATTAGATCTATTTAATTGAGGCTAGAGTGTTTGCTTACAATCTGCATTTATGTAGAACCATTCTCTGTCATTTTATCTAAAATAGATCTGTTTGTGGCAGGATGAATTCTTACAACAGCTTCAGCTTGCTCATCAACCCTGGATATTACCGAGTGACACAGAAAGCGAAGGAGTGGAAGCTGACCAAGACAAATGTAAGTATATTTGGTAGGACCAGATAATATGTCAAAAACCCTTAAAATTTTAGATTCTCTTTTTCATATCTTCAGATCCTGTGAAGGTGTCGTGCCTGCTCACAGGAGCTTTTATTCTAAGTACCATCACTCATTTGTTTGAGGACTGAACTTTAGGGGATTGATTTACATAAGCTTTCCTACAGTCACTGAACAATGACAAAATGATAACAGACCACAGTTTACTTCGCTAAGTGAAACAATTTGTCCTGATATGTTAAAGTAGCTGTTCAAGAGAAGTAGCATAAAATTGAAATAGATGCTCTGTTTAGTAGATCTGTATTGACCAGCAAAAATAAATGCATCAAAAAAGCCTCAGTAGCTCTGAAAAGTAGAGCCTTCCTCCTCAGGCCTGTGGCTCCATTACCCCTATTTTGCCTGCATTCCTTTGAATTCTTCTGTATGGAAAAAAAATTTCTTAATCACACAAGTAATCCTTAATATCCTACATTCTTTGAAGCAGTTGTCTAATCATGAAAGCAAAGGTCAGAAGGATCATAACCTAAATGACAGAATAAGTAACAACGAGTAACGTGCTCTAAATTGCAATGCATGCAAACTGTAACAAGTTCTGTCTGCCTACGAGGTACTTGTAAATGATCTTGCTGAAAACACTACATGTTTTGCATTTTCTTTTTTAATTCATAGCAGTTTTGGGATCTGCAAAGGTGAATATGCAAACCATATCCTAACACATTTTAGGTAATGTACTTGAAAAGAACAGATGATTCAGTCAACATGTTTACTAAACTTAATGCTTTCTTCTAAAACTGCTTTAAACAAGCAGAGATAAGGAAAAGCCAATTTCTTCACAGAATGGAACAGTTGTGTAAAGGATTAAAGATTCATAATAAAGAGAATACATTTTTAAATTATGCCACATAAAAAAAGTAAGAGTTTTCTATTCATACACCAGTTCCACAAGTCCGTACATAGCCTGGGGTTTGAATATGAAATTTCAGTTTGCACAGTGAGATATTGAAGAGCATGTGCCAGTTTTTTAAACACTAGTTCAGTGTTAAAATGAAGTTCTGTGTGTCCAGCTGATTTTAATCCAAAGCCAGTAAAGTCCAATTTGACTTGTGCCTGAACCTTTCAGTTATCTTTGAGGGGAATCTCACCTTGAGTGGTCCAAGGGAGAGCCTGGTACCTGCCTTTTCTGCACATGTGAATTTTCCTCTATATTTTCTGTAATGAATTTATAATCACCCAAGTGTTGATAAGGCTGCGACCCATAGACTGATGCTAACTACGTGATCAGGGAGACTGATGCTTCAGAACACATCAGATGTACACCATGGTTCTTTTATAGCTGCTGTACCTGAATTGCATGGGTGTGGGGACTTCTGAACATCCAAGATCCTGTGTATAGGATTCCAAGAATCCTGGTCAATCATTGTCACTGCCCAGTGTGACAGAGTAGTAAATTATAGATAAAGTTTCAGTTCTACCACCAGATTAGTAGGGACAACCATTGCCTAAATGATAACAATTGTTTTTCCTGAATCCGATGACACCAAGAACAAATGAAAAGGTAGCTATAAGCTACTGTTACTGACCAAAAGTTAAAGCGTGTTATAAAGGGCATTATCCAACTGTGTCTTTAAACACTGATGGGTTTGGGGTGTTGACCACCTCCTTAGGAAGCCTGTTCAGTATTTGACCACCCTCTTGGAAAGAAAATGCTTCCTAACGTCCAGTCTAAACCTCCCATGGCTCAGCTTTGAACTATTCTTACGCATGCTATCACTGCATCTCAGGGAGAAGAGCTAAGCGCCTCCCTCTCCACTTCCCCTCCTCAGCTGTAGAGAACACTGAGGTCATCCCTCAGCCTCCTTCTCTCCAAATTAGGCAAACCCAAAGTCCTTAGCCATTCCTCATAGGGCATTCCTTCCAGCCCTTTCACCAGCTTTGTTGCCCTCTGGACACATTCAAGGACTTTCTCACTCTTCTTAAACTGTGGGGCCCAGAACTTCACACAGTATTCAAAGTGAAGCTGCACCAATGCTGAATATGGCAGGATGATCACCTCTTTCGCCCAGCTGGTGATGCTGTGTTTGATGCACCACAGGATGTGGTTTGCCCTTTTGGCTGCCAAGACACACTGCAGACTCATATTGAGCCTGCTGCTGACCAGCACCCCTAGATCCCTTTCTGCAGGGCTGGTTTGCAGCCACTCCTCTCCCAGTTTATATTTGTTCCTGGCATTACTCCATGTCAGGTGCAGGATCCAGCATTTGGACTTGTTAAATTTCATACCATTAATCATTGTCCAGTCTTCCAATCTCTCTGCAGTGCCTCTTGTCCCTTAAGATAGTCAACAGCACCTCCCAGTTCAGTATCATTGGCAAACTTGCTAACAGTGCATTCAACTCCTGCATCCAGGTTGCTGCTTAAATATATTGAACAGAATTGGACCTAGGATTGAGCCCTTTAGAACACTGCTGGTGACCAGTCGCCAGCCATATGTAGCTGCCCTCACTATAATCTGTTGAGTTCTGCCCTTCAGCCAGTTCTTCACCCAGAGCACCATGAACCTGCTCATCCCACAGTTAGACAACTTGTTCAGAAGGATGCTGTGCAGGACAGCATCAAATGTCTTAATGAAAGTTCAGAAAAAACTACATCCCTTGCCTTCCCTTCATCTACTAGGCATGTGACCTTATAGTAGGAGGATATCAAATTAGTTAAATAGGACTTTCCTTTTGCGAACCCACATTGACTGTGCAGTTAACTGTAGTGTAGTTAACTGCTACACTCTTTATAGTAGGTCATTGTTTCTTCTAATATAACTAAAGGAGTAGAACAAGAGCAGAAATTACAGAACTCCCACTGATGACAGAGAGAAGCTGCCAATTCCTAGTTGTAAAGTGGAGAGACAGTAAGGGTCCTGGCATACTTGCTGGTGCCAGTGCTTATAGGCAGAGCAGCTGGCAAGTTTGCACATCATTTTTCACCCTAAAGTTAATAAATCTGTGTGGATGTTGTATGTGTGATTTAGTGTTGAGGGGGCCCAAGAGTTCATAATTTACGAGTTTGAACAGAAGAGCTGCAGAATTAATCTTTACAATAGCAACACCTGTTCTTTGACTCAGCTTTTAATAAATTATATGTGGATAATATTTGCCACATTCTTTGACTACTTTGAGATAATAGCAGCCAGGTGTAAAGCTAGTTTTTGGTGGTGGGAAAACTAACAATTGAAAAAGAGAAGCTGTATGAGTCACCTTGAGTTCTTTTAAATGAATACCTGCTGGTTAGTGTTCTATAAGAAAAAAAAGTTGGGGATAACAGTTTCAACTGTGGTCAGATGTAAAAGTTTAAAGAGGCTATTTTCAAAGCTAGTGGTAGCTGAAAAGAATTGAGTTCCTCTGGCATCCCAGCATCTTCCAATAAACATCATTTGCAAAACAGATTAGACAGCACACATTTTCTTATAGAGGTGAGATCTAAGTTCTCAGTTCCTATAAATCAGACCTTATTTTCTAAATACTTCAGGCTCTCTGACAGCATTTTTAAAATTTATCCTTATCAGTAAGATCCAAAGATAACTAGAAGTCAGTATTTTTAAAATATTCGTACAAGTTGTGTCAAAATTTGAAATCAAATCAGCACTCATATAACAGAGTATAAATGATTACAGCTTAAAAGATTTGTTATGTTACAGCAGGAAAGCAAAAATTTTAAGAAGCATTGCTGATTTTTTCAGCATACCCTTTACTTCCTCCTTATGTGCCTAATTAAGTTTGTGGCCACAAAAAAAGGAAGATACATGTATAATTTTCGTCTGAGAACAGGTCCCACAAAGACAGCTGGTTGGAAATTTCTAATGCACTGCTAGCTTCCAAGAACCTTGAAAAGACAAAGACAGTCTTTTGGTATAATTTAGCCTACTATCTGTAGTCCCAACGTGCCCAAAAGCCTGCTTTCTTGGGTGCCTAACTCAAGAAGTAAACCACACAACAGGTTCCCCAGGTATCACAGTCTTGCAGACAAAGGATCCCTACCTGCAGTCAGTCCATGTGTCAGATGTACATGATAGGTGAATAATGTAGACTCTTAGTGAACTTGCTACTTGGTTAATACATATTAAGTATATATCTCTGTGTATATACATTCCTTTGCCTTAATCTGCTTCAGGCATGTCAGTTGGCACACTGAGTGGTGTGGCTACTATCACATTCTAACTTCAGCTTGCCAGTGGGAGCACTAGATGCTCGCTTCTAGCTTGGCTGATCTGGGACAAGGCTTGAACTCTCACCTGTTGACCTGTGGCAAGAACCTGAAATGTTTTGCCACTGTACATCTGTAAAGACTTTTCTAAAGTTTGCAGTGGAAGGTCTACTGCTGATATATCAAAACTGATTGTGGGAAAAAGTGGGATTTCTACTCCATACATTTTTGCACTGGTCTTGCATATGTTAAAGAAGATACGTTGTCTCTCATTCTCCCTACCAATGGTTTAGCTAGGTATTTAGCTTGAGACAGTTCTATATATATTTCAGAAATGGGATACCAGTAAGGATTGTGTTCCTGTAAACAGAAATTCTACAAGCCTATTGGATGGTCTTTGCTGGATGTCTTGTAACATCCATAGCTAAACTACACCATTTCATATAACTGCTTTTTGAGACTGAAAATGAGAGAGAACAATTTTCAAGCATGGAAACTTGCCCACTTGGGTTTAATTATTTCTAGATAGTGAAAGAAAAGTGGAAATTTGTATTATTTCTACCAGAAGTTAGATGACTGATGGATAGTGTGGGGAGAGTTCAAATAAAGCTAAGGAAAGCTGGAACAAGACTCAAGATCCCTATTTTTTGAATGGATGTACTTAAATCCAAAGCTGCCATTATCTCATACTATTGTTAAGGCTTTGCTCATGTAATTTTTTTTCTATTGACTAATATTTGGTTTCTTGGAAAAGTTCACATTGAACTAAAGATTTGGGAAGAGGAGGGACTTTTTCATTGCAATGAGGAAAAGAATTCTCAAAATTTTTTAAAGTGCAGAAAGCTGTTTTCATTATAACTTCCAAACCTAAGGATGTCTTTTTCTGCAACTTGCATTATTATGGTAAAATTGGATTCCCAAAGACATTTAACAATAAAAAATGACACTGTAATTTAAAAAATGGCGTAGAGAATTATCAGGGCACACATTAGGTAAATTAAAGGCTGGCTCACTGAATAATCAAAAACTAGTTTTTCTAGTGGGAACATGTAGATGAATGGGGCTCATTAGGGTCTGATAGGTTTGGATAATTGGTGGGAAGGACAAGTTGAAGTTATTAAATGATATGAATCCCCTGGTATAATGGCTACATTCCAGTAAAATGCATTTTATTATAACCAGATGAAATATATTTGAAACAAATGAAATATATCTGGCACCAGAGAAACATATCTGTCTCTGCTGCAGAAAAATGAGGCTTTGTCCTGGAAAGCAGTGACCTAATGGATTTAGAGTGATCATAGAAGATCATCTCAGTGTGAGCTCTCAGCATAATGCTGTCACAAAGAAGGGTAGACCATTCCTTGAATGCCTAAAAAGTTAAGCAGCAAAGTAATTATTCCACATAATATCAGTGAAATACTGTGGTTTTGATGTCTTGCCATTAAGAAAGATTGGAATTACTTGAGAGATTTCAGAAGATGGTTAAAAATGACCCAGGATTTGGGAAATGCTGTTAGGAGTTTGCCTCATCTAAAGGCATTCAACTAGGAACTTCAGAGATGACCTGGTATCTGTAGGTAGACATTTAAATAAAAAATATTCAACTCATCCAACTGTGACAAAGAAAAGTTCTCTGTCCTAGCAACCAGGAGCCTTAAGCATTGAAAGCAAAAGTTAAGGGCAACAATGAACATTGAATGTCTGGTATTAAATGGCAGTTTACATTCTAGCAGTGATATAAATATTTTGCTTTTAAAAGATTTAATTTTTTAAAATTCAAAACATATTTGCAAGTGGAGTTATGAGCTTCCAGGCAAAAAAAAAAATTGGCTGTCCATAATTCTTTAATTCCATAGAGTTCTGTGCCTTGTATAAACCACTGTGGATAGGTACCCACATAAATACAACAGATAATCATCTATGCTCATCACTGAAAAATTGTACTAAGCTTTATTAGAATTGTATTCAAAAATAAGAATATAAACATATATTGATTTACCCACGTCACAATACAAATACTCCACTAACTGTATATTGATTTAGCAGGAGATAGAGGTTGATACAAGATCTTCAATTTGAATCACAAAGCATAGTGTATTGTTGAAACACAGGTTTTTTAGTACTGTGCTGTTAAAAACTCAGTCTAAAAGGACATAATAAAGAATAATAAATATCTAGGAAAGTAAAGCTCTTCTCTAATATTAAAGAATTTTGGAGAATAAAATAAAGCTTTTACTGCCTAACAACTGGCAAGCACTTAAAAAGTCTAACCATTATAGCAAAGAAATGGGAATGCAGCCTAATTTGGTGCATGTTGATGAAGGAACTTTAATTAAATCACTTGATTTGGTTTTGTTTATATCAAATTGATCCACCCCCTTTTAGCCTTTGCTTTTCCAAAACACTTGTTGAGTGAAGGTAACTTGAATGTAGCTCTTTGTGAAGACATGCAGTGAACTGATCTCACTGGAAAATCTCTGAGTAAAAAGAATATTTTTGCTCAGATAATTCAGTCCTATGTTGCTGCTCAGCCCTGTGGCTGCCCGACATTTGTGCTGTGTGAATCAGGAGCAGCAATATCTGAATCTGATAGTGGTGAGCTGAGATTGCTTCAACTGGCCTTGCAACCAAAACATGCTTATTAAGCAATACTCCTTGAATTTTAGTAAGGACAAGTGACTGTAACCCTGTGAAAATTGTGAGGCTGTAATCCTGTGAAAATTGTGTGTGGCTGTAGAGGGGCAAAATGATGACCTCTTTGACTGAGGGACTGCTGTCCAGACTTTCCAGTTAGATGGAACTGGCCATTTCAAGTATCTTTCATAGTGCAGAGCATTGGAAAGAGCTAGGGACCAAATAATTTTGATAGGCTGATGGGCTCATTTTTCTGTGCCTTTCTTGGTTCCTTCATTTGCCACGCTTGTTGAGTGCTTTCACTGCAGACCAAGTAGATCTTGCCACAAACTCTTGTGCTTTTTGTTACATTTTGTTGTCCCAGCTTTTTTCAAGAGCTGTCAAACCCAGTCATCTTTCACCAGTGCCTTGGGTAGTCATTTACAGCACTGAAGAAAGAGCACAAAGTCCTGAAGTACTACCAAAGCACACTGGTCATGTTCTACACCTACTTTGCACTTAATTCTTTTGAATGCAAATGACCCCATGAAGTGCAAGACCCAGGGAGCAACAAGCTAAGGGAGTACATCCTTTTGCATTAAATTAGGCCTGGAATGTTTTTTGGCTCTACAACTGCCTGACTGATTCAACAGAGGGGCCAGATTGCTGCAGAAACCAGAAAAAATGTAGAATGCCTGACTAATCCCAGGCTGCAAAAATTACCAGGAGGTGAAGGATCTATGAAATAAATCTGTTTCCTTCTTTGGTTTGGTATTCTCCAAGCTCTAAACCAAATAAATTAACACTCCTTATTATCCTATTGCTGTAAATGTGTTTTACAAGGCCAAGATTTATTCTAAGCCAAAACCATAGAAATTCCTCTTTCATCATGAACAGGAAGGATTTCAAATTTAAGTATGAAAAGCTCCATAATGGAAAAGGTTAAGATTTTTTGACATAATTATGGTGACTGTTCTTGATCCTGTCAGGGAGAAAATCCATGAATGTGGAGACTGGGGAAGAGGGAGAAGAGAGGAGGGTTGATATAGGTGACTTCTGGTCATTTTGGTTAGGTCTTGCTCGGCAATGTGTACTGCCAGTGTGAGTGTTACAGCAGGATCTGGGCAATGCTCATTTCTGTGTCTTATTTCCCTGACCTGCGAAGGAATGATAAAATGTGATAACTGACATCAAGCTATGAGAAATCACCAGTTAATGTGTCGTGAGTCTGGGCCCAAATTCTGATGTCTATCTGTGTTTCTGGAATGATTTCACTAAATTTGAAATGGCTATATTTTTTCAGTTATTCTCCTCAAGTAAGTCAGTGGTGGCTTCCTGCTTGTAGTAACTACTTTTAAATTGTTGTAATTTCCTTTTATATTGGAGAAATCAGCTTGTCAGGGTATGACTTGTCTCACCTGCCTTCAGCTAGATAGAAGGGAGGGAGTCTAGTCCAAACAATTGGATCTCTGAAGTAAGGAGAGACACAGAGGAACCTCAGAGGACAGCTAGAGATCTGTCTTACAGGGGGACTGAGACAGGTACACTGAATCCCATCACCCTTCCAGGGTGTCCTTCATCTCTTGCATCTTGACCTTGGCATGTCTGTATCTCATGTCAACTGCAAGTTGATTTGTTCTTGCTAATATCATTTCTCATCAGTCAAGAATTCCATAATGTATATTGGGTAGCATGGAATATATTTTCTGGCTGGCATCCCATTTCCTTCTGCAGCTAAGACAATCACAGTCCCTGGAGTTCTTGTGGGTAACAGTCATGAGAAGAATCTGCAAATGAAATAGGCTTATGTATGTTTGCTTTCCCCCTCTTAAGACAAATTTTTTACTTAAAGATCAAACTTTGACAATACTTGAATGTGTGCTAAATGAAGTGCCTCTGAGGAAAACAGTTGTTAAACATTAGGTATAAATGACAAAAAAAATTACATATAAGGCTAATAAAGGGTAAGAACTGTTGCTAAGATTTCCTAGGCTTAATTAAGTTTTTTTGGTTGTTTGGGTTTTTTTTTGATGCGGAGGTTTTCATGGTATGTCCCTTTCTCTGTTGAATATCAGTACAATATCAGATATAAAGTCCAGGCTTATCACCTGGCAAAGTGAACCTTAAGGATCTTGTTCCACTTGTAGTTAATTGATTAGCTGGAGATAATGGGAATAGCTTGTTCCTGCCAAGCTTCTTTAATCTCCCAAAGAGGGCTTGCATATTTATACGTTCAAGAGGAGTGAATAAATATGAAGCTGCTGTGCCTGATTTCCTTCAGTGTTTAAAATGGAAAGGTAAAGGCTTCTAAGGTAACATATAGACCTTTATGCATTCAGCTGTGTAATTATATGTGTTGTGGTGTTTATTTCTGGTTTATAACTCTGATTCTCTAACTGGATCCCTGTAATAGGTATAATATGACAGCATTATATCCTTTACAAACCCTAGGGCAGGACGCAGGTTGTGTTTTAGTCAGCAACATTTGCAAAACAATTATTTCAATACACATGCTTAAATATTTGTAAAAGCTAAATTTCCGTTTTGCTTTGGGGAAGGTTTTTGAAATGAACACAATCAGAACTTAAAACATTGCTATCTCAGCTTATCCGATTCATCACAACTGCTTTTTATGTTTGATACTTTTTGAAACACTGGTCATTGTTTGCAATCTCTTACTATATTGAAAAAGAAGCAGCAGACCCCTTCACCCCAAAAACCCTCAGTGAATAATCAGAACCAATAATATAGCTAAAGCTGTGATTTGCTTCTGAATATTTTAGAAATAAAAATGAGTCAGGATGCATCAAAATACTGATCATTGTTGCATATTTAATTGAATTCAGCATTATGGAAAACTTTCACAAAATGCAAGCACAGTGAAAGATTCATTTTCCCTTTTATCCTGTTTCTGTGTACATTAAATTCTAGCCCTAACTTCTGTGTTTTTTGTTTGATTTCACAGGTTTGTGAAATCAGTTGGATTGTTGAAGAACAATTTAATTAAAACAAAATTATGGTGATCAAAACTACACCTGGAAATTTGCTTTAGTTTATACATAATAATTTTAAAGAAAGTTATTTTTCTAGTATCAGCAGTACATAAGTGGAACCACTCTGATATGTGAATGCCGTACACACTGAATCAGAGTATTTACTGTGGTACAGTGGCCTTAGGGAAGAAGGGTAACTGTCGCCTTTTAGTATAAAGTTACTATAATGTTTTTGTTTCGTTTATACCCCTCTTATTTTGGATTGACGTTTGATAAACTAAACTCTGCCTGACCAAAATAAACTTTGCCTAGAGATTTTATGTATTTTGACTTGTCTAAGGTTTTTCTACTCCATATATTTTTGTAATCTTTACCCTTTTTTAAGTGAATAAACATTAAAGTATTCGCCTGTAGCCAATGTCTATGTCCCATTCAGGTCTCACAGAGAACTAGCTGTTCACTCATAGTCACCTGCAGAGAGAGATCAGAAGGGGGAGTTGGTGAAAGAGTATGTGTGTGGGTAGCAGAAACAGGTGTTGACCATGCTGCATAGCTTTTTATTGAGTTTATCTACTTTGATCTTTAAAACAAACAAAGACTCTTAAAAAGAGAACCTACCAATAAGGAATGGAGCATGCATACAAAAATAAAGCACCTAAAGGAATTTCATATATATGATAAACCATTAGTTACCCATATGGATTACTGAAACAAATTTGCTGTTTAAAATAAACTAACTGGTGTATGCTGTGTGCTTGGAACTCTAGAAGATGCTTTTGCACACACAACAATTGAAGGGATGTGGCAGTTGCATTTACTGATTTCATTTACCTGTTAATTCTGTCAAGTGTGTTCTCAATTTCCTTTGTCTTCAATTATGTACACTTGGTTCCTGTATCTTAGTCATAATGATATAATGAAATTGCTTGCAATTATTAAAAAATACAGTATAACAAACCATCTATTTGTTTTAAGAAATAAAAATGAATTGTCTGTCGTGGATGTTTCATAGTGTGAACTTTTTTTGCTGTCTCACAAACAGAGTGTGAAATAGAAAGTGTATGGTCTGTCTTAGTCATGAGCAAGTAAAATGCTCATTGTGATGAGCAAGTACTTGCTGTATGTATCATCCTAGTGTAGACTTCCTATATGTAAAATGTTTAGCTTACTGGAACCCCATAGGAATAGCCCCTTTAAGTTCATTTCAGGAAAGGGCTTCATTAATTTGTCATCAGTAAAGAAAATCTATTCTTCTGTGTGTGTTTGCAATGTACCTGAAGACTCATTTGCATAGAGGAGAGCGTATTATCACTGATATGCTATATTTAGTCAGTTGTGTTCAGTAAAATATTCTTGTGAAACTAGTATCTCCTTTTCACAGGTTTTATTCATCTTTCGTGGCCTGCATTTCATAGTTTACCTTGACACTACTGAAAAGTGAAAAGTAGATTTCAGGGTTGTTTTCTTCTTCCAGTTGCTTCATGGAACATCTGTTAAGCTCCATTCTTTCCTTCTCCATGCCATTCTTGGGTGAAATTATGACCATGTTTAATCCCTGGGAAAAATCTCATTCACTTCAGTGGAACTAAGATTGCCCACAACAGATTGAGAAAGAAATTAGAATCTGGTAGCATTGTGATTCTAGAATTTCTTGCGTGTCTAAGAGCTTGAAGACAGTTTTGGCTGAGTCGCACAGAGAGATTTGGTCAGGGACATGGCTGGTTTTATATTCTGATTACATCTGAGGAAACACAAGACAAGCTTTATAGAGGAAAGCAGAATATTAATCCTGGTTTTGATCTTTAGAGAGAAAAAAAAAATTGCAAATTTAGTGAGTATCATCAACACTCATTAGAATGATTAATAATTTTGCAAATGTTAATTGTGTGCAAGTGTCTCAAAGTGTGGTAAGATGGCTTGACCCTTGATGAATGGTCCCAGTTGTAGATGCTGTGATATCTTGGGCTCCTGAGATCCAGCTGTTCTTGGGGCTGGCCAATAAATGGTATTTTTGGGGACACTTCCTAAACTAAAGGGTAGAGGATAAACTCATGGAAAATATTACTTTGTTTTCACATTAAAACATACAGAAAATCCCATGTAACTTTTTTGCTTTAGTTCTCGTGATTTTGAGATGATCTCATGATTTTTTAGCACTTGTGGTTGGCACTACTTCTAAAGTGTATGGCAAGCAGTCTTGGCTGATACTAGCATTCAGCCCAGCAACCACTGCTGGCACTGTAGAGGAGGAGCAGCCACCTGGTACCCCAACTGTGAACAAGCTGGCAATGAAGCGTAACAAGTCAGGAGAACTCCAAGGAGGAGCTGACATGCGCTTAATAAGCAACAAGCAGCTGGGCTTAGGGACTGGGGAGCTTAAACAGCAGCTGGAAAGGCCATGCAGAAGGCATGTGTGATAAACTTGTTTTCACCTTTGAGCTGCGGGAAGCCGTATTCATTTTCTGTTTGACCTTTTTGGCTTCAGAAAGCAGTTTCCATTTGTCAGTTGCTTATGGAATAAACTCTGCCTCCATGGTGCCTAATTGAATTGAGAGTCAGCTGTGGAAGTTCTTGTTGATGCTGCTGTAGTTAGTTTGGCAGGATTATCAACGTGCGGTTTTATTTCTTTTGGTTTTGACTGCATCAGACACTTCAAAGTCATCACAAAATGTTCAGTGTAAGCTACATAGAAATGTACTTCTCTCTAATTGCATGAAACAGTGTAAATATAGTGCTTTTCAGTAAGACACTTCATGGGTCATTGCTGATGCTATTCAATTACTGCTTTTTGACGGAAAAACAGCCATGATAAACAGATGCATTTTTCCTAGCCATATGTTTACATCTTAGTTTTTAAAAGCACTTATTAATGCGATAATGTAGGACATAATATGCTCAGTAGTACTTGTTAATGAAAAACGTACAAACATATCTCAGTATATAAAATTTTGTGTAGCTTGTCTAATAAGCAGCTGTCTCGCTTTCAAA
Organism: Psittacula echo; assembly: GCF_963264785.1. NCBI lineage: Eukaryota > Metazoa > Chordata > Aves > Psittaciformes > Psittacidae > Psittacula > Psittacula echo. The sequence goes on from NC_137737.1 coordinate 125,892,639, forward strand.
GAACAATTTATAATAAATGCAGTTTGTTGCCATACGAGTTTCTGCTGCTTCCTGTGAAGACCTTCACACCCTCGATACTTTATCTGAATAATCTTAAAAGCAACCTTAATGTATCTCTATTCATTTCAATAACACAATAATATTAATAGGTTTCCTTCTGTACTGCTCATATCAAGTAACTTCACAATGTGGTAGATTTGAGTGACTTCTTGCTACCCCAGTGTCTAGCTGTAGGATTTGTAGGTGTGGCTGAGGGAGAAATGAGGAGAAATTTTACTTGCAGAAGTTACTAAAATGAAATAATTTATTTTATATTATCCAGTGGAAAATTTGCCTAAGCAAAACCTTATCTTGAAAACTTATGCAATAATTGAAAAACACATATAACAACCAGCTATACTGTAAATGTATGGTATTAACAAAAGCTTCTGGCATTGTGTGAACATGCTTCCTATAAATATGGCTTAATTTGCAGTTTAAGTCTCTTTCTCCTGAGTCAGTAATTGCTAAAGAGAGAGGGAAACTTGTATCCTGCCTCCTGGAGTATTGCTTCACGTATGTCTACGTTTCACTTACAGAGGAAACTTGCTAAATACATGGGAATTCTCTATTACAACAACTAAGCTCACAGAAATACATGAAATAAATGAAAGCCAACTCACATACATGTATCAGACATTAGTGTTTCATTGCTATGGTTATATGTGGACATGCATTACATTTAATCCAGTGAGCTATTAATGTAGAATACAGAAGAGCTCCTCTGCAACAGATTACACAACCTGAGCTTTTCTGAAGCAAGTAAGCTAACCATGAAGTTACCATGATTTCAGTAGCTTTCTATGACCAGTTCCAGGCAGCTTCCCAATGAAAAAAGATGTACAAAAATCTGTGTTCAGAGGCAAATGGCTCTTCCTATGCTTGTAGAAGTTTGGTGCCCAGTCACCCATGTCCCTGGTTTCTACTTTGTTTGGATTAGGCAGCAGCTGGTTAGGCAATGCAAGTACTTAGTTTTGTAGCTATTTTTTCCCCTTACAGTTTTAGCTGAAAGTGCAAAAGCTTGAGTTTAATCTAGTAAAGTTTAAACAGATCCCTGGTTTTATAGCATTCACTTACTTAATGGTATATTGCTGAAATATTAGTCAAATTAGTTGTAATTACTTTTAGTTACCAAATTGTTTGTTAAAATAGGACACATCTTTATAAGTTAGAATTCTTTCATGAATGTTCCTTATGACTTTGTTGCTGTTTTGTTCCTGATGTTACATAAACCTAAGGCGTAGCCAAATAGAATCTAATTTGATGGCCTTTTTTATTATTGTTGTTTTTCCCTTTGGATAGTACAGTCAGATACTCTTTTCCATGGTTTGTCTGCCATAGACAAGTAGCAGATTTAATATTTACTGTCTGCAGAAGTTTCCGCTATGACAGCTTTAAACCTATCAAGGTGCATTATCAAGTGAAAACACTGTACTAGACCTTAAGTTCATTTCAATTAGCAAAGTGGTCTAGTGGTGTTTTCACTTACACAAACACTACAAATGTATAAATTTCACTGTATCAAGAACTGGTATTCAATCTATGAAGCTCCATACATATGTTTGTTTTTGGAAGATGGCAGTGCTTTAGTGAATAATGTTATGCCAGCTGCTATTCCAGAAGTTCAACTGCAGAATTTGACACACTCTCCAGCTAGCATATCTTTGTTGTATGAATACTATCTGTATTATATTTGAGCTTTGCATTATTTTTCTTAAGTAATTATTAGCTGATCCTTGAGAATGGGTCTGAAGCAATTAAGCAGAATCAGTGCTGAATCTGTAGATTTATGGACCTTTTTTTTTGAGAGTTTTGTGACAGAATATTGTTCTGAATTGTGAAAGAGACAGGAGGAACCATGGTTTTGCCCACCAAACTCAGATACACTACAGATCTAAAGAGACTCTGCAGGAGAGCAAACATAAATAGTTCCTATTGTGACTTACTTGAATGCTGAGTTGCTGATTATCACCAGGGTCCTCTCCCAGAAATGTGTGCATTTGCCTACAGAGGGACTGTCACAGGAAATGGGGCTTGGAAAGGCCTCCAGATATAATTTAATTTCTAACCCTGAGGCAGCATAACTGCAGCTAAATCAATCTTTTCTGACAGATGTTTGACGAATCTGTTGAGAATGTCTGGAGATGGTGAATCCTTCTCCTTATCTTTAGAAAGTCATGTACCCAAGTGCTTGTACTTCTGCTTGACAGTGGTTTCCCAGAACAAAATCTTTTCCCCTTGAATACATTCTTCACATCTTAATTCTCTGTATCTTGTTTTAGCTCAGATAACATTGAATTCAGATGCCACCCAAAGCAACAGAATGAATTACTGGTCCTGTAAATCCTTTTGCATTTTTGCAGTGATGTAAATGTGGCCAGGATTTCACCCCAGAGTTACAGGCAGTTAGCGAAGAGGCATTGTTACAGACTGTGAGATGTGTCAGCCACTGAGAGCAAGGACTTGTGCTCTACAGGGTGCTAAGAAGCCCTGCTTTTGCACTGGAAATCACCTGTGATGAAACAGCAAAGGGTCGTTTGAGCCTCCATGCTTCAGTTATTGTAGCTGTCTCCAAAAAGTGCATGAGGAATTCATGAATGCATTTCAAAAACTTGCCAAAATGCTCCCTGGAGGCTGATAAGTACCATAATTCAAAATCTCTCCATAAGTGCCTCCAGAAATCCTTCTCTTCCTATTGATGTGTGTAATCCAACACCTACAAACTCACAACTCCAGGTTTAATAAAGTGTGGGGCCTTTTAGCTGAGATTCCAAAGCAACTTATACTTCCTATCCCCCCAGGTGATGCTACATTTCTGTGTCCCAAAACACATTGTCTGTTATTGACTTTTCATCTGGACACAGATCTTACAGAATTTAAAATATTTTCCTATGAGGATGTGTTGAAAACATCTGATGGGCTTGCCAGAGGTACTGTGATGCATAGGCCTTCTGGGAGAGACTGAAGCATCAACTGCATTCATAATTCTGTGTCTGCTTTGTGCAAGGACAGACAGAGCTAAAGATCTTCAGGTAAAAACATAGCAAATACTCCCCATAGAGATGTACACTTGCTATTTGTCTTTAAAAGCAATTAATCCATAGTGTGACAAATCTTCTGTCACTTGTTCTGTATGCTAAATGGTTGTAGAGAATAATACCATGTTCAAATGTTGGAACACATTTTTTTCAGCTTTCAGACATGTTGGAAGAAGGATAACTCATTTAAGAAAAGTAAATGTTGTAGTCAGTAGATTTTAAAAGTATAAGAGAATGAATTCAGGAATGTGGAAATTTTTTATTCTTGTATGCAGTTGAAGTATCATCAATAAGAATGTTTTATTTGGGGTGTTATATAACTTGATATAAGAAATATACAGTATCTCCTTCCCTGCTCTTTTCCAGTGGACCCATATTCAAGTAGATAGCATACACTTCAAGAACTCTTCTTAATACTTTTAACATTAATTCTGTCTTCACTAGTGATTCAGAAATCTGAAAACCTTAGCAAGTGTCATGCAAAGTGGTCTTTATCTCTTCAGAGAGATACAATGAGACATTACAAATACTAAGAAATAAGCTGTGCAGAGAATGTGGGATAATGATATAGGTATTTGCTTCACTTCACCCTGTGATGGTCCCAAGGTGACATGATTTGGCTAAACTGCTTAACTGACCCATGATACTTTTCCATGCTTAGTCTAGTTATAAAATACTATGCATTGGTCTATTATAATAGAGACACTGAGATAAAAACTTTATCCTGTGTTTACTGATACAGAGGAAATATTACTAATAACATTTGTGTATACGGTATTCACTTAGGTGACACAGTTTGGCTACATCCATTAGAATGGCCTTCTGTTGTTTACAGTATTAATAAATTCTGTGCTCAAAAAGCCAACTCCTTTCTGAACTGTGGAAAGCATTGTATTCAAGTTGCTCTGTGGTCTTTTTAACCTGGGATGTTCTCTTTGGTGGGCAGAGCAGCCTCTCAACAGCTGCATCCTCTCAGCACGCTGAAGGATCTTTCACATCCTTGCTGCTGTTTCCAGCAAACTCTGCACTGTACAGTGAAGTTCCGTTGCTTGCAATCCTTATGTTTTATGAGCTTGGAAGTTGTCCAGTTTTATTATTGGACATTTATTAAATATCATCTGAAAGTTTTACTCATTCTTTCTAAACTATTTCTTTTACGGGTAGGAGAACTTTGACGTGGATTAATTACAGGGCTACAATTTTTCCATTAGGAATATCTGTTCTCCCCCTTCCCACTGCCTCTATATTAAATATTGTTTGAAGTACTTAATTGAGGTGGCTGCTCTAATCCAAATATAGCAGGTTTAAGTGTTTCTGGGAAGCAATGCTAGTTTTTCCTCCTAGTAACTGTAATTTACTACTACCATGAGATTTTGGAAGAGTTAGGGAAATAACTGAGACAGACTTGAAACTTAAGTTGGCATTACAGAATTTACAGAAAAGTGCTTAGGGGCAAGGGACATCTTCAGGTCATCCCTGTCCTCCAGCCCCCCCAACTCTTTTAATATATTACTTACTGAAGTGGAACACGGCTGTTTGTTTCTTTCAGTACAAGGAACAAGCCTGCATGGATTTACGTTTCGTTGGTACCTTGGCAAGGGAGGAAGCTCTTCTCCTCTGATCCCCAGGATATTTTTTCTCTTCCAAGAGGAAGCTGAGACCCTTCTTTCCAATTTTAGTTTTTCATTTGAATGCAGCTGTGCCAGGCTGTTTATAACAATTCTAAGATATTTCATTTGGTTTTAAGATTTGAACTACCATGCCACTAATGCAGTGGAAATAAGTGCAATATGTTATTATTTTCCCTATTCAGTAGTTCATAATGAAGGATTCGGGGGGAAATACGGATCAAACCCACCAGATGTCAAAATAATTATCTGCATCAGACAGTGCTGATATGGCACTGTGAGTTCAGGCTGTTGCTGAAGCTTGACTGAGTGCCATGCCTCTATCCTTAAGAGCACCACAGGCAGGCGACTCATCTTGTCATAGATCAGTGATTGCCTAAACTAACTCAACATAGTAGAGTCCTAATATGTCTCCTTCCGTACCTTTGCTGTCCTAGGGAGACTGATTGATGATTTTAATATGTTAATTGACAAAACATGGAGTCACTTCTCTTTGAACTTAAAAGGGATGCCAGTCAATGCCACTGTGTAAGTTCTGAAGTGTAGATACTGGAACAGAGCCATGTGAATAATGTGTGTTTAATGACATGGTCTGATTTGGTTTTATTCTTAACTAAATATTGATGAAGCAAACCAGCTTTGTTAAGATCAAACTTCTCTTTAAATATAACTGGCTCGACTTTTTCAAATTTCTCTTTTGACAAAGTATGATAAAGGTATGAATTACTGAATTTTATTTATGGGGTTTTTATTCTGTAATTTTACCAAAAGCATTTCAAGGAAATGTAGGATGGTTTAGGAACAATTTGCCTGCTTGCTAGGATTCACTTTATGCTTGTAACTATGACTTTTATCTTGACCTGTCTGTTTGCATACGTATGTCGTTATCTTAGCATTGAAGAATTGTGCCACATGAGAAACAAACTCCATTTCCTAGGATTTTGGGTTCCATAGTATCTTTTAATTTTACTACTTTGTTGATGTTATACTATTTGTAAAAGCTGAATTTTTCTGTATGAAACACATTCATAAGTCCTGCCAATAAAAAAAAATAATTAAAAAATCTCTTATTTCTCCATTTAGCATGCCAACAATTGGTCTACATTTTAATTCCATACCCTATGATGTCATATGAATACTGTAGTGTTCTGTTTTATGATCTTTGTGCTTTTTCACTATTGGGGAAGTTTGATCATAGTTCACGTAACTGACAAATTTATTTCTTTCCGTGGCAAAGTAACATTTAACACTCTAACAGGCTAGTGTGAAGTTTTAGAGTCTGTTCTCCATTCTTCAATAAAAAAAGAGTAGTCCTGGCTTATATTCTAGTTAGTGTTAGTTCATGTTTCTCAGTAAGAAATCACATGCTACCAGATAAGAGGAATTTTCTGGATTTTTCCTGTTTGTTTTTGTAATTAGTTGGGTGAATGGCATGGCACTTAGCCACACAGAATATGTAGCTGAGTACCAGCTAACATTATGACAACCTGTAAGTGTTTAATGGTTTTTCACAGGTCCGGAGTGCCTTTAGGTAAAGGCAGTCATGGGCATTTGCCAAGTGGACAAGGCTGAAGGATAGTGAAATCTGTCCCAAGCTCCATAAGGTGTCTTCCTTGCCTACAGTGCTCCAAGCTCTTCAAGTTCCTCTCCTTTAAAGCTGCTATAATGGCATTTATGCTGTACCTTTCTTTGTCCTCTTCCTGGTATGTCTTAGGTATGTGCCTTACCACGTGAAGCTGTTCCTTCTGCATTGTAGGCTGAGCTGCTCTGTTGGCATTGTACCTCTCCTTGGTGGAGTCTGGGAATGTGTCTTCACAGATAGAGAAAAGGTTAGATGCATTGGGAAGTGAAGAGGGTTTGCACACAGGTGTTTCTACACTGCTGTATGGGCTATGTGTGTATACAGATATTTGTATATTGCTCTTTTTGAACAAGTGGAACTCAGTGGGCAGCTCTGTGTACCATGATGGAAGGTCTCTATGTTGCTCTCAATGAACATCCAGACTTTCTTAAGCGCTTGATCATATGTTTCTGTTATGCCACTATGGCGAGGCTACCTCACCTCTATGAACAGAAGCCCCCCGAGTAAGCAGATCGGTAGATCAGTTTGGGAAACACAGATCCTCACTGACATGCTTTGACGCACCCCAAATCCTCTGCTTTCTCATAGTTCCCTTACCCTGTTGACAGCAATTTGAGTCTTCTGTGGTCATCTGACACTGGTCTCCCGGAAGGGTGCCCTGCTACTGTTCCAGGATGAATGGTCCTGTCTCAGGGCTGTGAACAGTCTTAAATCCACAAGTGAAGGGTGTTGTTCTTATCTTGAAAATGATACAATTTAGTGTTGCTTATGCTGCTGCCAGAACTTTCTAGCTCAGGACAGGACAGTGAGAGGGCATTTAAAAATTCTTTCTGAAACCATCTATTTGATGCTGATGTGTTGAAACACTGCAGGAAGTGCTTCCCTCAGTGCCACAACTTGAGTTACACACAACATTATAATCCAATTTTGACCTTCAGAGCTTTCAAATCTGCTCTTGCTTTGTGCATTCTGTGCGAAGAGATATCAATTTTCTCTTTCAAGAAGGAAGGAACAGTTATTCACATGGTAAGAGACCCTGTAACTGTACAGAATGAGGAAATCATTTTACAGATGGCAGTGGAAAGCAGTATTTATGTCACAGAGAGGAGTAATACTCTCCAATATGTTACACAGAATTATAAATTAATTACTTTCAATTTTTGCATTCTAAAAATTCCTTTTTGATAAGATTTAAAGTTCCTATGGTAAAATATTTGGAAATTAAGACTTTTCTTATTGCTTGTATTGCCTTGAAGTTGAAATCATTCAGTTAATAAAATATTCCCTTTCTTTACATGCCATTATGAAGTTTTCTTCTGTATAGAATAAATTTTGGTGACTAGCATACTGGCATATTTCAAAGGAATGAGATTTAGTTAGAGCTAACATACAGGACTGTGGAAAGGGGCAGAATAAGCAGGTAGGTGCAATGTATAGTCTACCACTGTACAATTTAATGTTTTTGGAGGGGTTTTTTGTGTGAAGGTTAAGTAGTTTTTGAGCTGTAGCCCACTGCAAAACCAAAACAAGCAGTGGCCTTTGGCCCTTTTGGAAAGTGATTGTGTATTTCCAACGATGACAGCTGGCACCATTCTTTGATTTATAGCAGAGCAACTTTTGTTTAATATTGACCCTATATCAATTTTTACCACCTACATTGTTCAGGACCTATGTCAGTAACACACATAGCAGTGAACCTTATTCCCAGGCAACTTGTCTAAGACAGAGGATGCTGCATTGTGGCATGTTGATTGATAGCACAAAGTGGTGATAATTAGATCTCTCTGAATCCTTTGTAAGTGGGCTGTGAATTTTTGGTCCTTATTGCATTATTTTGACACTATTGAATTATCAAGTGTGCCAGCTTGTTTTAAAACTCTTTGAAATACACGATGACAAACGGGTGTCAGGGAACAAGTTTATGTAGCATAACCCATAGTCTTATTTTCATTTATATTAATAGTTTTAATTTATGCAAGACATGGAGGGAGGGAATGGCAACGTTATTTTAGGAAATCCTTGATGCTATAGTTTGCATCTTCAGTTGAGAACATCCCAGATCTTTTACAATGAAAATTTCCTCCTAGGAATTTATCTTACAGTTTGAATTGCTGAGCCACATATTGGAACTGAAGATAGGAACACTTAACTTAGAATTTGGAGAGGAAACTTTTTTTTAATTATTTGTGGAAATACCCATTATCCCATTAGTGGAATTCATTGAGGTCAGTGACTTTGCTGGTATGGGACTGTAGGAGGGTGTTGTGGTGCAAGTGAAAGGAGCTCAGTTTGGTATCTCACTATAGCCACATTATTTATGCACTTGTTCTCTGTGGCTAGTTGAAAATGGAAGTTCTTTATTCCATCTAGTGACAGTGCCACTAGACACAGGCATGGTGCTCAACATATTTGTCCTCATTGGGCAACTTCTTTTGCTGAAAGTGTGTGTAGAACTCTGCCCTTCAGTTGACTGACTCAGTGTCATGGTTTAAGCCCAGGCCGTAAATCAGAACCACGCAGTCCACTTCCCCCCCCCTCGCCCCTTTCTTCCCCCCGCTCCTGGAGGGACGGGGAGGAGAATCGAAAGAATGCAGCTCCCACAGGTTGAGATAAGAACAGTTTAATAACTAAGGTATAACACAAATCACTACTGCTACCACCAATAATAATAATGATAAAGGAAATAACAAGGGAAGAGAATACAACCTCTCACCAACTGGTACCTCACCCCCACCCCGCAGTGATCCAGCCCTTCCGGGAACTCTCAGTTCTACATCCTGGGCATGACGTGCTGTGGTATGGAATACCTCTTTGGCTAGTTTGGGTCAGGTGTCCTGTCTCTGCTTCCTCCCGGTTTCCCCTCCTCCCTGGCAGAGCATGAGACTGACAAAGTCCTTGGTCAGGGTAAACATTCTGACCAGCAACTGAAAACATTGGCTTTATCAGTATTATTCCCAAGCCGAAAGTCAAAACCACAGCGCTGCACCAGCTACTAAGAAGGAGAAAAAACGACTGCTACTGCTGAACCCAGGACACTCAGGATGATTTCTTGAATACCTGAAGCTTTGTGAGTTAGACATGGTACTTTCACTGGGTCTGGATAGCATCTGTTTCTGCAGTTTGACTTCCTAATGGCCAGTATGTTCATCCTCAGGTCATCAGGGCCTGCTCTAGTGGTACTCGGTCTATACCAGCTACTGCTGTAAAACTACCTCTTCTTCCCTTTTACCGGGGCTAATGTATCACTGGCTCTGTGATGACCTGAAAATGAACCACTGGCTTTCATCAGTTGCCTTTAGCCAGATTGGTTCCTGGATCTACTGCTATTTGCACCTGAACTCGCTAGAGGTTTCTCTAAGCCTCAGTCCCATCTTGGAACAACGATAGAGATTTCATGATTGCACTATAGGCATATGGAGGTGGGGTGAGAAGGAGGGGGCTGAGGGGTGGCAGGGAAAATGCTGATCCACAATAAACAGACAGTGCACATAAATAAAAAGTAAAACCACATGTGGACAAAACAGTCATCATACATTCTCTAACACTGCAGCCTCTCATCTGGTCCCAGCTCCTTTTGCAATCAGTTATGAACTATTGACTTTACTAGTTCTTTCAGATGGTTTCTGATCCCGTAATAGCTTCTATAATGGAAAATGGAGTTAAGTGATAAGAGAGACAGAGAGCTCAAAACACATTTACTGTACATGTGGTAAGAAAGAATTGCTGTGTTGATAGATTTGGAGAAAAAATAAGTTCTGGGAAGGACAAAAGTGATAATTTTGGTAGTCAAGGAGAAGTAAAATAAACCAACCTGAGAGAAGAAAATTATTTTGTCCAACTCCTTCTGCCTCAAGAATGATAATAAGGATTGTCTGGACACCACTTAGGTCTTGATGAGACTCACTCCAGCCCTGTCAGACATCCAGTTGTTTACAGGTCCTGCTCACCAAGCTACCTATTGACGAGGGACTGGTATTTGGGTTTGGGTAAGTATTCTTTTTGATGTGTCTTATCAAAACTTGCTGAATGTCCCTACTGATTTTCACAGAGGGAATATGCTTGTAACTGCTTAACAGTACGGCATGCAAGGAGCATGTCCCTGGACTCCTGCTCCTTGTGTCTCTGGAGTATTTATGTGCCCAACTTCCATGAATTAATGTGTTCGGTGGTGGTTCTTATTCTTCTTTTTCTTCTTTTTTGTTTCTTTAACACTGAAGTGCTTTATTTAGACACACCCCATGTCTTGTGTATTCATTTCAGCAATGTCAAATCACAGTGGCTTGCTCTAATGCTATCTGTAGTTGTAAAAATTTTGTAAATTTATAAGGCTGGAGCTTTTTCATTGAAAGTATACCTTAGTCCTGTCACGGACTTGTCAGTATCCTTAGACTCCTACATATATGACTTGTAAATGTGTGTTATTCATGTTCTGTTTCATATTAATATGTGCAATACAGATTTTTAAGGAGTTCTGCCCACATTCTGGGGGGTTGGATCTAAGGTGCATTTCTCTCTTTACATAAAAAGATCAGAGCCACATTTGGTAGAAGTTAGTATAGCTACAACAGTTTTGTCACTGGAAAGCCCTTAATTTGTGTAGGTTTTGCAATCTAGTTTGTCATGAAGGTAAAAAATGCTGCTCCTGATAATGGTGATAATACTGAATATAATGTTTTCTTAGCAGAATTCTGATAGCAATTCGTTGTTCTTGTCTGACACGTACTATCTCAGACAAGCAATGATTTATTTTCGGAAAAGTAATCTGAAGTTCTACCCAAGTATGCCAAATATGCCTACATAAATGTAACGTACACTGACTTCTTCTGTGTTGAATACTAGTGTTTATTGGCTGCAGAAACAGGCAATACTGTGATGAAAATGAAAAAATGAAGGGACTTGGGTTTTATTCCTAGTTCTCTGCAATTACCTATCCTTTACGATCAGGGCCACTTTTTACGGCCTTTGATGAAAGTAGAGTTAAAAAGGAACTTGGCTGATTGGAGAAATACTGTTCTTAGACTGAAGTGATGAGAAACTTCAAACTATAGGCTGTAGACCAATACCACTAAAACTTTAAGAGCTTTGATATTGATTTTCCAGCAGTAGGATTGCACATCTTTTACATTCAGATTTCATTATTAGTCTGGGACTATATGAAAAGAGAGCAGCTGCTTTCAGATGCCAACAAAGTTGATCACAATACCAACTAACAAAAGGTAGAGGAAACTACTAATACAGTTATTGCCAATTTGTTTGTTGTGTGTAATCCCATATTTAATAATTGTGTTGTGGCATTTAAAATGATACCAACAGCATGATGGTGTCTCTTTTTAGCAGGTTAAGAAGTCTGGATCTTCTTTATTTAAAGGAAGTTCAAATTGAACATCTGAAGTCTGATATAACTCATGTTTCACTGTACATTTACACTCTTCCAAAAGTAGTTTGACTCTTTATCCAGAAAAGAAGAGATAAATTACTTTACCTAGTTGCCAATTAGCTGAATAACTTAGCTCACTTAACTGAAAAATCACTCAGTGCATTGAAAGATTCGCTATAAAAAGCTGTGGAAAAATCTCCAGAGATATTTTTGTGTTGCTTTGTTGTGTTTTTTCAAACTAATGTCATCTATTTTTAATAAATTTTCTCATGACACTATCTTCTTTGCAATTAACAAGCAGGAAAAGCAGCTGTTTCTGTTTGTGCTTCCCTGATGTGACAGAGTCCCTGATCCCCTTCAGCCATCAGTTTGCTATTACCAGAGCAGGTTGCAAATAAGACCTTTCCTGAGCAACTTGATAGAAGGATGGCTTGTGTTAAATTAAATGGGCTTATCCATACTTTATCAGTTGTGGTGATAGAATAAGAAATAACTGTTGCCAAAATTAATTTCAAATATACTGACTGCCTCTGGTGGAAAGGATACAAAAACCCCATGGTTTTTTATCTAGTATTTCTCATTAATTTCCCAAATGCCAATTAATGTGCTTGTCCAAGGACATACTTTCCTTGCTCATACCTATAGTCAGATTGAAGTTGAGGAGCATTCAAAAGTTGGCATGATAAACAGGCTGTGCTCTACTGTCAACGGATACACTCAGAACATACTTTTCCAATATATAAAAGCACAAAGTCACTAAATGCACCGTCCCCCTTTGGTAAATGTTTTGAAGCAGTCCTTCAGGAGTTGTAAACATTTCCCAGAGTGAGTCTTAAAAATAATCAGATACATTGCTTGTCTAAGAGGTGTCTTGCTGTACATAAAATTCTCAGATTAACACTTTTGCTCGTTCTCCACTCATATTGACATTCCTGCCTTTCAGATGTGCTGCTTCACAACTCTGCCAGATGAACGTGCTGCATGCTTCTGGTTTCCAGGACTTCCACTGGTGTCCATGGGAGCTCAGTTTAACGTTCAAGGACTTTAAGTCTAAGTGGCACTGTTGATTGTGTGCTTGGGAAGAGCAGAGCTGGAAATTGGGGAAAAGATTACAGTCTGGTTAGTCAGTTTCTGGGCCTGACTGCACTTAGTGTAGCTTCCCTGCACATGGAACAAGGACCCCTGTCATATAAATAAAATGTGGGCTGGATACACTTTCAGCTGCAAGCTTTCTGTACAACTCTACTGCCATTACTAGAATGAAATTTGACTTTTCCTGACAGTCACTTTGTTTTGGGATTTAAAAGTTCTTGCAGCAATACTGTTCAAGTATTGCTTCCCCTCATCCTCTTGTGATAGGTTTGCCATTGCTGGTGTGTGCTGCCTTCCCAGTTTAGTTGTCAAAGCTGTTTGTGGTGGTTGCAATCTGGGCTGGATTGGAACCAAAGAAATTTTTTTTCCAAGATGGAGTAAAAAGCAGCAAACAAAAAAATGCTGTGTATTTTCACAGTGATCTGATTCATGATGCAATCCCAGAAATGGACATGACAATGCATTCAGGTACTGAAGGATACATAGCAAAGCTCCACATTAAACTGCTCAGACACTGGGTTTGATAGTAATGCTTCTTCTATAGCAAATAAGCAAACTGAAGGGATAACGAATTGTGACATGAAGAGAATAATCGTTACTCATCTTGAAAACCTCCTCAGGCTGGTTTGATTTTGGTTACCAGTAGCACTTGTACATGAACATAAACAGGCACAATGTGACACTTTAATGAGTTATATTGTATGAAGTTTGATATTAATCAAGAACATCCAGAGAAAATAGGTCATGACCTGATAAGTTTGCATTTTATCAAGGATCCAGTATTAACCTTATTTACCTCTGATGGATGTATTCCTTCGTTTTCGTGTGTGTGTGCTGATTGATTTTCAACACAGTAAATGAGAAGAACTCAACACCAAATAAAGGTTATCTTAGTTACAAGATAGCAATAGTATTTTCTTGTATAATAGCAGTAGTATTTTCTCTTGGTCAAATTTCACTTATGCTTTCTCTCAATAACTGAGAATGTAGCTGTATTTAATGACACGGTCTTCTTGTTCCTCGTGAGTACAGCATCCAGTTAATCTGCTCTGATTTTAGCTAGTGTATACCACTAAAAAGTGAGGTCCATTGAAATCTGGTTTTATTAGATCTGATACATATCCTTCAAACTATCATCTCCATATTTATATTTATATTTATATTTATATTTATTTATATTAAAAAATCTTTGATTTTGGTTGGCTGGTAATAGAAGCAGAATAAAATGAAACATGGAATGTGGTATGGCTCAATAATAATTAAAATTGAAGCCCAGCTGGATGTATTGTTGCAATTCGTAGTAATTTCATCTATTGGCTTATTTCTGTATCAACTGAAAAAATCTCTTTTGGTTTTGTGCATTGCTAAAAAGCATATACAAATGAATGGTTGAATGCAAATTTTTATAAACGTTTAAAACACTTGAATTTAAATCAACATTTAAAATCATTTCCATGCTTCAAAGTAGTAGTACTTCCAAAAGGTTTATCGTAATACCTTAATACAGTTATAAATGAATATTAAAATGCTGAATTAAATTCCATTAGGGCTAACAATTAGATTTAAATCTTATTTCATATACATTTTGAAATTTTTGACAGGTCAAATCAGCTGATACCATATGTGCTGTTGGCTTAGCTTAGCTGATGCTATCGTATTCCAAGAGGATAACCACTAGATGAATGCCATGAGATTTAAGGAATGCAGAATTGTTCCTGGTTTTAGCCTGTCTCATTTTAAGGGCTCCCTCCATATGATTACTAAGGTCCTTGGAGCATAAAACAGGATAACGCCAAACTAAACTAAACAAAACTGTATTTTTGTAACCTACTGGAAAGATGAGCCTTGCAATCAGTTTTGCAGTCTACTTCTGATTATATTAAATCAGGATTGTGGAAGTGACATATCAGTCCATTCAAATGTCAAAATCTGAAAATATTTATCGTCTAAATGAGATCTAGTTTCAAATATACTTTCTTTTCATAGTCTAAACATAAAATATAGTGACAATGGCAGCCAGCTTCACAGCAAGGTGTTTGTGCATTCCTGTTTGATTTTCAGCAAGAGACTAGACAGACTATACCATACTTCACATTGCTATTGTAAACTATTTGGTGATTTAACCTTTTATTAATTATCAATATCTGAATAGTGTATAATAGAGTAGATACAAATGTTATTAGAGTTTGTGATCTTTCTGTTATTGTTCATCTAGACACTATGGACAATAGCTATATTATGAATCACTGTATGCAACATTTTTTAATACCATGTTATTGAATTGCTGATGGAACCTGGCTGGATTGTGGCACTATTTCTTTTCCTACCCATTATCAATGAGATCCCACAGAGATCTTGGTAGACTTTTCATGACAGAACTATATCTACCCAAACTTGACAGCTAATTAAATAAGGTTTCTCTCAAATCTGAAGTGGACTTTGGTTAAATAACTTCTTCAAGCACCTTCATTCGTACTTACACTGTTATTAAGTGACAAAGTTTAATAGTTCAGATACTTTTCCTGTTTAGAACACAAGCACTTTATTAAAACTAGAACATTAGAAACACAAAACATCATACATGGGCACTGAAGCAATGTCACGAATAGAATGCAAAATTCCTTTAATGGAATGTCACTAAATGTATATTATCTCATCACTA
The DNA here is from genome assembly GCF_963264785.1 of Psittacula echo. Classification (NCBI taxonomy): domain Eukaryota; kingdom Metazoa; phylum Chordata; class Aves; order Psittaciformes; family Psittacidae; genus Psittacula; species Psittacula echo. Next base: position 125,908,057 of record NC_137737.1, read on the forward strand.
AGAGAATCTCATTTTCTCATCTAAAACATATTAAATTAATCACACAGACCCCACTTTATCAACTCTGCACATAAATCTGAAATTTTAACAGCTCCAAGTTGACAACAGTAAATGTCCTGAATCTTTTCAGACAGAAAAACAGTGGATATATTTTAGCAGTTAGATAGATGCTAAATCCAACAAGTTCCTCAGCAGAAAAACAACTATCCTGCCTTTTGAAAGGCTGCAAATTCAGAAAGTGTCCTAGTCCTCAATGAGTTCAAATCAAGTTATTTCAAAAGTGAAATGCTTACTTTCACTTTGTAGAGTGCTCTGGTGTTTAAGATATTTCCTACAGAAAGACAGTTCTGGATTCGGAGCAAAGTTTTGAATATGATTTTCCAATATCTTGAGTTCTTTAGGCAGCAAGATACAGAACCTTGAACCTTTGGGGTTTTTTTTCTTTCCCTTTTTTTTCTTTTTAATGTTTGTTAGTTTTGCTCTAGGCTTGTGGATATTGAAATTTTATGAAATGTGGAACTGCCTTACCAGGCAAAAGAGCTATGTCAGAGTAGTCAGTGCGCTAGCTGTGAGGACACACATTTGAATAGGTTCGTGAACACTCACTTTTGCATCTGATATTTTTGGAAAGGCTGTGCATGTTCCTACAGAAAGATTCTGTAATCAATAGTTTCCAGTTATGAAGTATGTGATCAGAAATTCTTGGCCTTCTCTACTTTGAGTAACTTTGTGAAGGAGCTAATAAAGACCTTGAAATTTGTTTTAAAGAACTGAAAAATCAGTAAATAGCCCCAGTAGAAAAAATAGATGTGTAAATAGTCATCTTTCTGTTTTATTCTGTACCACTAATTTAAAGATTCTCTAGTTCCAGCCCCCCTGCCATGGGCTGAATGACCCATTATGTGCCCAGTGGTCCTGCTTATATTTGCTACATATGATATAGAGTGTATAATATAATCAGTAAGTTATATAGTTGTCTATTAAGTCAGCCACAAAACATATGGTAGAGCTTCAGATAAAGCACAGTTAAATGTCTTTTTTCATATTATAATATCACCAGAGGCTACTGGCCTTATAGACATGCAGAGTTTAGTTTGGTGAGGCAATTCTGCTGTGAAGGTTGAACTATGCTGAAAACATCCTTCTGCATATTGCACCTCGGTAGGTCAGTGGTCCGGTTACCTGGATGGAGCTTTGTCTGGGTTCTATGCCTTGATATTACCGTTAAATCAGTTTCAGGGTGAGGCCTTTATTTTGCCATAAAATGTGATTGTTATCACAAAAGGAGTAAAAAGTATTACAATGGATTGTTGAAAAATGACCTATACCTTTATATAGCCAGGTCAGCTACATATGAACATATGGTTGCAGCAAGCCTGGTATTGTAGTCACAGTAGCTGCAGAAAAACTTTGCCTTCTTCTCACTCACTCCCTGACAAAGAACTCCCTGACAAAAGACACTGTGTCTTTTTTCTGTTTAGGATTCCTTGCTAAGACTTGACACTCCAAAAAAGGGAAAGCAATGAAGTTATTTTAATTCATCCTCCTACGTAAAAAATAGACAGTGCTTCCATAAACAGGAAGAAATAAGCAGCGTTAGGAAACACATCTGGACTAAGTGCATTTTCTGGAAATATTTATGCTCTGCTCCTTGGATTTGTGATAGTACCAATATTCAGCCTACATAGTTGAGAGGAAAGCGGGTTTATGTCATTTGCTCCATTACGAGGTGCAGGCTGTTCTGTTCCAAACCCAAAAATATTTGTTCTTCAGGACAATTTGATGATTTCTGGGATAGAAGTAATGTCCATTTGTATGAGAGTTGATTCTCTTATTTTTTATGTACCTCTAAGACATCTGTTCAGTTTCAGGAGGGGTCCACACTATGCAACAATTTAAAGGACTTTTAAAAATCACTTATTGTATATAGCAGTCTATGTATGGGAAGCATATCACAAATAATATCAGTCAGAAAGGGCATGATAATGGAGCTAATTTCTTTGATGTAATTACATTACATATTGGTTTTAACTGAGCTAATAAAATTGCTGGTTTATAACAATTAGACACCTCAAATCTCATTTACTACTTTTAGAGCATTGTCCTTTGATTCAGTCATGCGCTGGGAAGGGCTGTTGCCATTGTACCTTTGTGAAAAGACTGGCTTAGCTGGTAGTGACACTATGAGTACAAACTTCTAAAAAATCTGTTTCATTTGATATTGAAGTCATACACAATTTAAAAGTGATTTTAATAAAAACTTAAGCTATGTTTAGGTAGAAATGCCATTCAGCTGTTGTATTTTATACTTCTTTCCACTCAACATCCTCAGAAACATGTGCCAGTTATGATGTACTGCTGTATTATTTGCAAGAATTAATGTGTGCTGGACTCTGTATTTTTCCTAAGTAATGCTGGAACCAGGCTCTTTTCTGCTTAAAACTCAAAGCTGTAACCACCGCAGCAGTACAACCACCTTCCAACATTGAATTTATTGCAGTGACTTTAATCTATGTCTTTGTAAACAGTTTTTTTAATGTAGTTTTGTAAATAGTGAAAAATGTGCTGCTTCTTGGTGGGGTTCCACACCCCACACCCGCCCATTCTATACCCTGCCTTCTTTGCTGTGTGTTCTCCCTGTACGGTCTTGCAAATCTCTTCTGACTTAGTTTGTGGTTAGCAACAGAAAGACTTTGTGAGTGATAAAGGCTCACTCACAAACTAAAACTAAGTAAGACTTGGGTTGAGCAAATGTCAGAGTCTTGCAAAATACCCGCTCTGGCCACCAAGGCAAAGATCCTTTTGGTTCCAAAGTGCAAACCTCAGAAATTCCATTTTTCCTCCTCATTTCACTTCTTTTTCCTCCTCCCTACTCACTTCTTGGTACCTTTTATTATGGAAAAAACCTCTATTTTCTAAAAAAATAAGGCTCTTGCTGTCCTTTGCCCTGTTACTGCCATTACTCTACAACATGCTCAGTGGGAGAGCATCCTTCTTAGAGATTCTGGACGCAGGACAAGGAGGAGACCAGAAAGCAGTTGTGAAGTTTGCTTGTGCCACACAACAATGCCCAAACGGGGAAGCATGTACTCAGGGGAGGAGAGTAAGTAACAGTAAAGCCGATGCTCTGACAACAGTATTTTAGGATGCTGTTACTATAAAGCATTTGCAGCTACTAAATGGGACTTGGCCTTAATCTGTCACTATATAAAACTGTCATTCGTTACATTCACAAGTACTTAAACATCTCCAAACAAAATGAGTTAAACAACATCTCATTGCTTTTTAATGGTTTTACAATTTTAGTTTTAAGAGGGTGGTAGTTACTGCTGGCTTGTTGGAGTCTGCTGGTCATGATAACACTGGTCTCAGAGAAATGTTTTCTTGGACTTGTAGAGACTTTTTGAGATCTTTTTTCTTTTTCCAAGTTCTTGCCCTTTGAATTGGTTAATGGAGGCTACACGTGGGTATGAGAGAGATATTGGTTAAATCTTTGTCAGCTCTTTCAGTTCCTGTCTAGTTTAGGATCTGAATACTAGCCCCAACTCCATTAACATTGAAATCATCAAAGGTGTATTATTTGGGCCACCTAACTTTACATTAGTTTTTCTAATCTACCCCTCATGATCTCCTTGAAGCACCTGACTGTTAAACTCAGACATGTAATGATTAATCTAATTATGTTTAAATAGTTTATGTCTTAATAAAATTGGTTATGTATCTTGGACAATCTCAGCCCTGCCACCAGTCCCAAGACAGCACTGTAATTCAGCACTCACTCTGAATGCCCTACTGACAAAGACATACCCACCTGTGCTCTGCATCTGTAAAATGCCAAAATGCTAGTGCTGAAGTAGTCAAAATTTGCTGCAGCTTCATTGCTTTTTTTGGACTCTGAAAGGAGCAGTCTGAAGGCCAGATTTGTTTGGTATTTTCTGAGTTTTCTCAGAATATAATTTGAATCAATCACCTCTTTTTTTTTTTTTTTTTTTTTTTTTTTTTTTAATATAATAAGGTTCCAACCCCCTATTTTTTCATTAAGTTACTGAGCTACAGTTTCACTTTCATTAACCAGGATTGGAATAACCCCATCTTGTCTCTCTGAACTTGACAGTTCACCTCCCAATTTATACAATTATTTTAAACCACAATTAAAATACACTATGGTGCATTTTAAAAGCTGATCTCATCATCTTCAGTTTAGCTTGTTTTTCTCTCCCTTTACCCATGCCGCTATTCCCATGGTGGATTGAAACCAGGCTTTCTGGCTGCAGCCTTTTGAGATCTGAATCTGATCAGTGATAGAACACTGGAATGTCCGATTTGAAGTATGAGAGATTTATTGCAATCAATGTTAGTGCATGCAAAGTCACGCCATCCTGTTTTGCAAGTTACCTACTGCCTCTCTCCCTAACCATTCCACCCCACTTACACCTTACTGTACAGCAGTCTACTTGCAATCTCATCTCAAAGGAGGGTGGGGTTTTTTAATGATTCATTCAAATACGTAATAACTATGATCAAAGCATATTTCAGAAATTTAAATTAATCACACTTTTTGTGTTGGCCCATGAACAATAAACTGTTTCTTGTAGGGAGCCCTAGTAGAGCTTTCGTGAAAGTTCAGAACTTAATTTCTCTTCAGTGCCTTTTTGGGGTGTAGTAAATGATTTCATACAGACTTTCTGGCTCTATGTGAGCTTTCCTTTTGGCACAAGTTTACTTAAAAATAAAAATGTAGAACAGACAGTAGCTGCGTTCCATAAACCAGTCTATTATTTCAAGTTGATTTTTACTACTATATCTAAACTGACAGAAAGAAAAAGCTTCACAAGTGTGTGGATAAATTATCTGTGATGCTTTTAATTTATAAGGAAGATTGTGATTCACTTTTAAGCACGGAATCATATTAGCCATTGGCAACTTGAAAACATATTTTCATTCCTGTTGACTTTCCTATAACCTATACATGGAGTAAGTAGAAAAGTGTGCCCATCAGTCAGTAAGAGAGCTTGTGGGGTTTTTCTTTTTCTTGCTGTAACATTATATATGTACATGTAAAATTTAGCCCAGTGGGAGCAGTTTGTTTATGACAGAAATCTGTTTCAAAGGGCTTTTAAACATGGGTTTTATCTCTTGTAGTGTGAATCTATCTGGTTTTGCTGTCACAGAGATTCTTATGACATGCTCATAGCATAAGGATGAAATGAAGCTCCTTTCATGAAATATGAGAAAGATTCCACAAAATCGATAGTGGTAGAAAATCAATTTACTGAGTAATAGATCACTTCAAAATGTGCCAAAAAGCTGTGAATTATTTGAGGGACATGACCTTGCTGTCCTTTTATTGTCCCAGAGGATGACGAAAGTAGAGAGAGTTAATTTCATGTATGCCGATATTTATCATCAACACTGATATAATCTTGCATTTAAAAAAAAGCAAAGAAGCAACCTTACACTACACCACATCCTCCAAGGTGAGTTTCTAGTGTTGGCCAAACATTCCAGATTAGTTGCAACAAAAGGGAAAACATTAACTATTTTTGAGAAAGAACACACATGACAGCATTGAAGGAACTTGCTGCCTCCTTCACAAGGTAAGCACACAACATGATGGAACAAATGTAAGGCACACTGGAACACAAAGTAGAATGTAGGTTTTTTAAATGGTCTTCTGGATGTCTCTATAGGAATGGTCTTTGAGAAAGGTACAGCACAGCTCTGGTGTGGCTGGATTTACTGTTCAGTGAAGCTGTTGGTACAATGAAGTCCCAGAAATTCCAGATGTTTTTAGGGTACACTCACAGGCCAGCTGGAAATGTGGTTGTAGACTATGTGGGTAGCCAAGGATCCTCAGGGTTATTATTATTAAGCTTTGCCAAAACTTTTCACAGAGGATCTAGAGAGCAAGATTAAAGACAGGGCTCTGCAAGCTGGTTTCTACCAGTGGTGTTGACCCACCTTTACAGGAACCTCTGCTATGAACAAGTCTTCACCACTGATTTTTTTCTGTTCAAAACCAGGAAAGATAAAATTTAATTTAATCATAGTGGAAGTCTTATTTTCTGGAGGAGCCATGAGACCCTCTTTCCCCTTCCCTATGCAGAGGTGACAGTTCTGCCACTTCATGTCTGAGACTGTGTAACATGAAAGGGTGAAGCTTCAGGTTTGTACTGGGAGACTTGGAAGTAGGGAAGCACATAAACCGTTGTTTCTCTCCAGAACATTGAACTATGAAGGTTAGAAGCAGATACTTTAATTGACACTTTGGTACTTTGAATACATGCAGAGATAAAGCCAAGCTAAACTTTAAGGCTAAGAGTCTAATCAGCTGCTATCCATTTGCAAATTATATGTTTAATTTACAAGCAGTACAGTTTTCCCTCCACTGACACTGAAGGAAGTTTGCATGTGCTGACAGCTTTAAGCCATTGAGATTGTATTTGTTTCTAGGATTTACGAGTGAACTCTCCAGACCCTTTTCTGAATGTTTTGCACTTCGGTGTGTTGAGTGTGATCTGCCATGGCAAGATCTACAGAATTAAAGAGGGGGGACACTTTTGAGAAGGTTTTTAATTGCATTCAGAAGTCAAGTGTCTGTTAGAAGATGATTACTCTCGTGGAAGAAAACTGTCCCTTTTGTGAAGACTCTGCTGTAGTTGTTTTACTAATTTTGACTTGTAGTGAAATGTTCAAGGGTGGACTATCATTTACTGAGCTTCAGTTATTTTACTTGAATGTTTAGTGTGTTTTAACAGCACAAGAGTGCACTTGCTGTAAGAGCTAACGCCATTACTAGTTCACAACATGAAGTTGCTTCTGTTTATTTTCCCCTTAATTTATTTGAATGATGTAATCTGTGCTGCAGCCTTTTGGCCTGTGTTTACCAACCTTAGTGCAGCTCTTTCTGATGTTGTAAATCACAGTGGCTTTAGTAGTACATGCAATTAAAAACCATATCTGAATGTATCTTAGTTGTAGGTGTAAATTGCACCTACTTGGGTATAATGTGACCTGCTTAGGTCACAGAAGAAAGTCTGTTCAATCTGTTTTAGGTGGTTAATCTCAAAATGCCACCTCTAGGATCCTTTTCCTAGTTTGTCAATCTCTTCTCCTTCTACTTTGTGTTGATAAGTCTAGTGACACATGTGGTGGACACAACTGCCTACCTGCACTACTTACGCTCTGCTGAGTTATCCTGTGTCTGACCTCTGTCTTGGCTAAGCTAGCCTTGCCAGCCTCAGTAGCCATAATCTGCTGCCTTTTACATGAGTTCATGCATTCACAGGAGAACTTTAGTCAGGCAACCATCTATTCTGTATAAATCCCTACTTGTCTACTGCAGTGCTCTTTACTGAGGCATCAGTCAAAAAATTGACTGTTCTTTTAAACTCATCAGCTAAGCAGGACTTCAAGACATGTTTATGGTCCATCTAGGTTTATTCTGGCTAAGGAGCTGCCTTACCTGATTTCACCAGCTGAAGTTGTCCATTGTACCCCTAATGTTATTGATATTTGTTTGAACAGCAGAAAGGAAGCTGATTCGGTGGTGCTTGCATAGTCTGAGTCACTAGAAGGTACCAGTGAATGGCTGGGACGCAAGGAAGGACTAGAGGTCTCTCCAGGGGAATGTCTGGGGCTATATACAGAGCTTACTACAATAAGGCCCTTATCCTTGTTTGAAAATTGTATATCCCTCTCTAATAGAGAAATAAATACAAATAATAAACCTTCAGCTCATACTCTCTGAGTTTCATGTTTGAGATATATTAACATAGTAAGGCTTTGGCAAGTACTTTTTTCCATGTTTTCCGCTGTTAAGTTTATTTCTGCAAAGGTTATAAATGGATATTACACATTTCTGAAGTTCTATATAGTCAAGTAACAGAAATCCTTGATTATTTATGCAGGGACTAACTGGCAAAGTGAAGGCAAAGGCTGTGACTGAGGTTCTTGTGCATATCAGATACAAAGCGTGCTTGGACCACATAGACAAAGACATACGCACAGCTCAGCTCACCTACCTCTGGCACACAAGCCCAGGTGGACTTATTCTCCTAGTATGTATGCCTCTTATTAATGCTATTAAACATTATTGCTCCAAACAAAATAAAAATATGCCCTTAAGCTAGCAGTTTAACATTTATTTCCAAACTTATTTTGGGGGTTTTTTTGGAACATAGAAGAGAAATATCTCTCGTTTTCCAGGTGGACTAAAGGCAAACCATATAAACTTTGTATTTTAGTGTTAAAAATGTAAACACAGATGAAATATACTTCAGAGCTCATTTTGCCAGAGCTTTTCTTGGATAATTTCCATCAATGTACTTATTGTAATTATTTTCCAAATGTTACCCATGTGATTCTCATTTGCTACATGTTTAATTCCCTACCTTAAATTGGGGCACTCAGGTATCACTAAAGATGGCAGACACCCAAGATTTGTAGGTTCAACATGCATAATGTCCCCAGAGTGGTCACATACTGTTCATGTACTCTAATATGAAGTACAACAGGAACTGGTTTAAATTCTGCGTGTGGATTCAGTCTTGTGCCTTTTGAAGCTAAAAAGCAGATGTTATCCATGGCATGATACTTCATGTATAAAATTAACATTTAAAATTTACTCTTTTTAATTTATTTCTGGTATTCCACATGCAAAAGCCTAAGGGTTCCCATCAAAAGTAGCTAAAACAAGTCATTAAAGATCAAAGCAATTGCAGTATAATTAGGGCTACCATTGATGTTATCCTCATCATCTACTTCTCTTATTCTTCTTACTCTAGTCACCAGCCACAAATAAACATTGTCTCTCAAATACAGGTTAAAAGCCAAAACTTGTCAGCTTAGACTAGGTGTAACTTTAAACCAACAATAAAAATTTTGGAGATAATACTCCTTTTACTTATCTTTGTTCTGTGGTTAAATCACTTCATTGAATTTTTGCTAGCAGTAAAATGCAGAGTCTGTCCACTAAAATGTCTTCATCCTGCATGAGTGTGGCCTTTCTCCTCCTCTTTCACTTCTTCTCCTAATTTAGAAATGTCTAGTTGGATCACAATGGTATTGGCAGGTTATCTGGCAGTTGGGAATGCTTTAATGCTGACACCAAGGTAACTTTCTTGTAATCCCAAAAGAACATTAAAAGGAATCCTAGAAAAGGTCCAGCCCCAGTCAAAATGTTAAATGCAAATCATCTCTATCCTTTTTAGGCTATATCTCAAGACAGCATATGATTTCCTTTTGTGACATCTGAATGTCTTGTCATACCTTTGGACATCTTGTAATTTCCAGGAAAATATTCTACACACTACTTTTTTAAATTAAGATTTAAATATTAAGATTTAATAAATCTTCAGTTTGTGTCAGAATATCTTTCTAGTTTTATGTAATACAATATGCTGCCCCATTTACTGAGGCAGAAGGTATAAAACAGAAGAGCCAATGGATCATAGCAGTCAAAAAGCAACTGTTTCCATCACGATCCCCTACCTCCCCTCCAATGTAAGAGGCAGAGGGCAGCCTTGCGTTTCTTTATTTTCTATCCTCCTTGGCTTTACTTTATGACTTAATTCCAAATGTTATGAGACACAAGGTGGGTTATTCAAAGCTATTTATTAGCTTGTTAATCTGAAATACCTTTGCTCCTTGGCCAAGTTTTATAGGAACCCACAAAACATTGAAGTACCTCACAGGCAGTGTCCCACCTTTGTAGATGACATCAGTGCAACAGGACTTGATTTTTCAGTATATCTTTAAACATATTTTTCTAACAAGTACACATTCTTACATGTATTTTCTTTCACTTAAATCAGCCAAGTTATATGCAGTCATGATTTATGTCTCCCAAAGGATCTTAAGAATTTAGAATCTATAAGCCTGATCCTACAGTCTTTACTCAGGCAAAATGCCTGAAATAAGCCAGAGGATGTATAAGGCTTCATATAACGTTTGGCCATGAAGAAAAAACACCATTAACAACAGCAATTATAGGTATGAAAGATGAACTTTGCCTCATATCTGAAAGTGAAGGAGTAATATTTAAGGTACATTTTAACTTATTCTATACATACATCTTTCACCAGTTTCCTTGATGGACTCTATCTTTTCAGCAACGGTCATCTACTCCATCACAGAAGGCATTTGTACACGAATATTGGTATATCTTTATGAGCATTTTAGCTAGGACCAGGGGAGTGAGCACTGCTGACTAGACTCATTCCCACCCTCCATCAGTCCACAATGTAGAGTGCTGTCCCAGCACACAGACAGGCTGCCTTTTGAGCTAAGCCAAGCCAGATAATATGCTCCAGAAGCTGAACAAATGCACCCTCACCATTGACTAACATTTGTTCCACATGGCCAGACTATAGCTCATCTGAAACAACCCCCCGTCCTCCTGAACACAGATAGTCTGGAAATCACTCAGGACTGGCCGTTTTGCTCTCCAGATCCACTCATGTTGGGCCACACAACTCACCAGGGTAGGTACAGCAACATATCATGTTCCTCATGATCCTACTACAAAGCAGACTGTAACTGCAGCCTCAGCAGCTAACCCACATGTCTGCTGCACATCTGTGCAGTGAAGACATCTGCAACATGTTTTGGGGGGGTGGTTGGTTTTTTTTAAACTTCTATCAGCAAATCTTGAAGCTGGAGTTACAGTTTTCTGTTGTCAAATGTAATTTCATTCAAAATTGGTAATTTCATTCGAAATTGGTAATTTCATTCTGTTGCATCTATCTACCCAGCTCAGTCAGTATCTCAAACTACCATGATGCCAGCGTTTTATACCAAATCATATGTTATCTGACAATCTCTTACCTGGAAAACTGCCCCATTCTTATGGTGGCAAGATTCACTAAAACCAACACAATCTATGCTTGTCAGCTGATAAGTTTCAGTGATATATGTCAAAGGTGCAGTCTAAGAGTGGCTTGAGCAGATTGAAATCCAGGCTGCTCCTGGTAAGTCTGGCAAGGATTATGGGGCAAGGAATGGAGTGGGGATGAAGCCTGGACCACAATAATTCAGACTTATACAGTTCTATACTGCAGTGGAACTGCAGGCTTGTGCAAATGGAGTGACACTGATTTACAGCCACTGAGAACATGGCCTGTAAAATTTAAGAATCTTATCTGGTGCCTATTTCAGAAAGCATTCACTCCATACTCAGTGTGAACCACTACGGAATTGGGACTGTGTAAGTTAATGAAATGAATTGTGATACAGTTCTTAAACAAACAAAAGATCTTTTAATGGAATCTTTTTCCTGGTTCATCTCCCTCTTGCCCCTTTTTTCCTCTGAGTGGAAAGTTCACATTACAACATGACAACAGAGCACTAGCAAAAGGCAAGAGAGAGACCACTTCATGTACTGTTTTGGAAGTTCCCTAAAGTGAAAAATGATCTTCCTGAGGATGAAGATTCCTCAATGCCTTAAGGTACAGTGCATTCTCTAAAAATGATGCCTAAGCACCTTTTTTTACTATCTGTAACATTTTTAGCATAGTAAGATTACAGGCACATTAGTAAGGATTTGCTAGGAGCTATAACAGTCAAATCTTTCCATAAATTATCAGCACAAGAAAGCAGCCTTTTACTAGAAATTGATTTAACACTAACAAAATTGTTCTTATCTTAATGAGTTAATTTGGTGTTCAAGTGCGTATCATATACATCTCCTTGGGGCTTTAATAGATTCTAAAAATACTTGTAATGGATATCTAAAGTGAATTGTCTCTCTCCCTTAGCATAGAAACATTAGGTCTATGTCTGAATTAATTCAATGGATATTTAAACAGATGAAATGGAAATTTCAATGGAAATACAGAATGGACATTTCAATATAGAAGCACGTTACTTATATTCCAGGATTTGATTTATGGGTTCTTTTATTAATGTATTTAAAATAAAAGGCTATAAAATTGTAAGGTCATGAAGAATTGCTGACATCACTTATTATGATTATTTGCTGTCTTGGACACTTTTATTGATGCCTCAATGATCAGTAACTATAAGCTACCTTCCATGCTGAAAACAAAAGATGATTGCTCCAGTTACTTTCAATGGCTGTATACTCATTCGCTGTAGAGTGATAGTGCCTTTTTTTAATTTTTACAGCAGAAATGGATCTCCCTTAAAGCTATTCAGTATTTGAAATTACTTAAGAGTTAAAAAGTAATTGAATACTTCATTAAGAATTAATCTAAAAGTCTTAAAATTAATTAGAAGGTCAGCTTGGAGAAGGTCAGACACACCTGTTATTTTAATTTGGAATGACTTCTGGATATGAAGTCTGCTCAGGTGATAATGGCAATACCTGAGTAATCAAAGTCAGCAAGAAACTAACATTTCAGTCATAAAGAAGGAATAATCCATTTCTTGAAGGTGTAACATTCAGGTGAATAATAAAACTCTTGGTGCAAATCTGGTGCATGTTTAGCAGTAATATCTTCCTCACTATTAAAAAAAAATTTTGTTTACAGATTACGTTTACAATCTGATTTACATTTATTTCTAATCACAACTGTCCCCAGTTCCTCTAGAAAGGTTAACTTTACTGTAACTGGATCAATCAACCAGAGCCCATGCTGTCGTGAACAAATGCACTCTGGTGTCAATAAACTCATAATATTTCAAAGAATTTACCAAAAAAAAATCATAATTTGTTAAAGGAGCTTTTCTCCTAAAAACTAGAGAGATGTTCTATGCCTGTAGCATACACAGGGAAGGTAGATGATTGCCACTGATGAACAGTGCTGGAGTCTTTTTAATCCACTCTTCTGGATAAACAGTAAAATCATCTGACTTCTTAACATTATAATCTGTCTTTTGCCAAATGTTTGCTTAGCACAGCCAAATCTTGTTAATCTATATTACCTATATTTCTAGGAACAACAAAATTACCTTGTAGTTTATGCTGTTGTTTTATTCTGTACCATTTTATATCATGAATAAAAAACTGTAAAGCCAATTAAACAGAATGGTACTCAAAGCAAAATAGGGACAAACCTAAAATAACATTTAAATTGAAACACAGAGGAATACACACAAAAATTTCCACCCTATGCTGTCAAAATAAACATTTTAGAGTAGAAACCTCTAGCTCCCCCATATCTAATGCTTTACCTATGTGTTTCTATTCTCCCTTAAAGCCATTTGAACAGTATGTTTTAGTATATTGCAGTACTGTTAGGCGTTTATTTTTAAAATTAAGAAATGTTTAGGAAATGACACAGTTTAGCCAGTGGCAAATAAGTGAAATTAAAAGTTGGCCTTTTGCCACCAAAAACAGAGACTTGCTCCTAATGTGTTGACTCAAAGCTCATAACATTTCTGGCAAATGAAGCATGAAACATATTGTCAGATATGAGGAGACTGTTACATCCAGAAAACTACACTACAGGAATGCTAAGATTGCAAGTCAAGCACTCAGAAGTTAAAAATTGCTGGGGTTAAAGCTGCCTAAGTAATATTAATTCAACCTACTTGTACACGTTATGGTGTTCTTTAATTACCTGATAATTGCAATACCTATTAAGTGCACAGAACGTAGTGTACTTATGAGAGTAAAAGCCAACTGTCAGCCCAGCTCTGGCTGGACTGTTTCCATCCAGTCAATTGCTGTTCTTCCAGATGGCCAGATGCTTGGACCTTGCTGGGTCTCCTTGATGACATCCTTCTGGGAGAGGGAGGCACATGTCTCTCTGCTCAGCCAGGCTCAAAGCCAGAAGTCGCGGTGCCAGCATAACCTGCAAAAAGAAATCCCAAGAGCAGGAGCTAACCCTGTATCTACAGAGCTCTGCTCACCTGATTTATTGCATGAGGCTGCTTGTGGGAACACTTGATGTATTTTTACAGAAGCTGAAAGGTGTCAGAGAATAAAGCAGAAGCTTTCAAAAAGAGAAAGCACAATATTAATACAAGAACCTAAAAAACCTCAAATATTGAACTGGCCCTTATCTCTGTTTCTGCCACAGAGTTCTTCATATGATGATGATCAAATGATTTTAATTAACATTCTCACAGCCGTCTATTGTCAATCCCAGCACCAGCTGTAAGAAATGGAAAGATAACTTCTTCAGGAAAATCAAAATTATTTGTGAAGCATTATGATAGTACTAACATTAGGACTGAACTCAAAGACCAGGAATAAATATTTATCTTGTATTTAATAAATTAATCTGAGAAAAAACTTAAAATAGCCAGCCATGTAGTGGCTATTGTCTGTCCCATAATCACACAGAGGCAGCTGTGGAAGAAATGGGCAATAGTGTAATTATGATTGCCATAATGAATATGTATGAAGAGTTGATTTATAACAACCTTAATTCTGACATTTTTTACTTTTGGTGGGGATTCTTTGTTTTACTGGGTTCTACTGGGTGCTGGAGCACCTCCCATATGAAAGAAAGTCTATGAAAATTGGGGCTGTTCAGCCTGGAGAAGAGAAGGCTGCGTGGAGACCTCATAGCAGCCTTCCAGTATCTGAAGGGGGCCTACAAGGATGTGGAGAAGGACTCTTCGTCAGGAACTGTAGTAATAGGACAAGGGGTAATATGGTGTCAAACTTAAACAGGGGAAGTTCAGGTTATATAGATGTAAGGTTATATAGATATTCAGATTATATAGATATTCAGGTTATCGATATAAGGAAGAAGCTCTTTACTGTGAGGCTGGTGAGGCACTGGAACAGGCTGCTGAAAGAAGTGGTAAATGCTCTATCCCTGGCAGTGTTCAAGGCCAGGTTGGACAGGAAGGGCCTTGAGAGACTTGGTATAGTGGAAGGTGTCCCTGCCCATGTCAGGGATGTTGGAACTAGATGATCTTAAGGTCCTTTCCAACCTAAACCATTCTATGATTATATGTTTCCATGATTCTATTCAGTATAGGCTCTTTAACATGGCAAACTGAGGAACAGGGGGAGGAATGCCTGTCCATAACTGCAAGGCCAACAAGATGATTGGAAAAAATCAGCAAAAATCTTCTCCATTCGAGTTGCCCATGGCTACATTGGTAGGCTGTTACCTAGCATGCAGCCACACATTTTAGCAGTAGTTTTTACAGTAGTGGGTTTCATTGCACTACAGAGAGTCTCAGGACTGCTGCTTTTCTTCACGCATTTCTGAAGGGAGCAATTTCACCCCCAGCTATAGACATGTTTATTTCTTCTTAGCAGCCCTCTCCTGCTCCCTTCTGCTTCACTCCAAGCCCTACCTCTGATTCCAACTCTCTCTGCACAGGCCTTTTGGTTCCTTGTCTCTCTTTCCTGTTGGATCAGATTGTTTCTTCCTTTACTGCCAGGACACCAACGTGAATGGCATGCCTGATAAATAGAACTGGTCTTTTGTCTTCAGTTCTGGGCTAACTGCACGAGAGGCCTACCCCAGCCCTTGCAGCACTTCTCTCAGGGAAATGCATGCATACTTCCAGTATTCTCAGCCACAAGCATTTAAAATATCAAGAGGCAGACCACAACAAATCATGAAACTGCCTTTAGTCATAAGAATGTGTAAAAAAACAGAAAAGAAAAAGAAAAAGAAAGACTTCTGTTGCTCTTTCTATTAAACTGTTTTGGTTGTTGAGTTTATTTTCAAGCCTTTCTTTGAGAGTTCAGCATGTACTCACAACGTGTTTTCAGGGTTTTCACTGTAATAGTGAGTGCTGAAAAGCTTTAAAAAAATACTGGCATCTGAGATTTTCTTAAGCTCTTCAGAAGCTGGCATGTTAAGAAACACATAGCATGTCACAAGAGATGGGCTAGAACCTTGAGCATTTTCAGCTCTGCCCCTTGGTCAGTACACAGGAGCTGTGGTGGGACAAGGCATACTCAAAGCCCAGAGGATCCTGGGAGAATTTAACGGCCAGGCTCCAGCTGACTGTGATTAGCATGTGGCAATGTGCTTTCCAGAGCTGTCTCCATCAACTTCTTAATTGACACAAAGTTTTGTAGAAAGAAACCTAATGAGCAGCTCATGCCCCTGCTGCAGGTGGCAAGAGTGCCAGACTCTCTTTAGGAAGAAGCTGGAAGCATTTTTACATGGACAATGCTATTTTAGAATTATCACTATTCTTGGAAATGGGTGAACTACTTAAGATTACACTCTCTAGAAGAATGCAGCCTGAAGCGAGGAAACAGCAGGACATACTTAATCATGACCAACTGAAATAAGGCAAAGTTCTGAGCAACTTAAAAATAGAATTTTACTGGAGGAAAAGAATTGGGCAATTAAGCATTGTTACCACTTGCGTTTAACATGCTGTGAACTTGGGGGTTCCGATGAATTTATTCTATATTTAATATTTTTTCAGCATTTAACTAGATATTAACACTATGTGACAATATTTATCTACTACCGTTATATTACTGGATCTAAATATTTCATTTTAATTAAACTGTGTATCTAAAAAGATCTTTCATATTAATGGATTATTTCTTTATTTTAAAACCCATCTTCAGGAGTTTATCCTACTTTACATTCTGGATTATACAAAGATATTTTTCTGAATAAAGATACTATTCAAAATTACATTTTAGCATATAGCATTTAGAAATAAATACATTTGATACGTAGAATAGTGATTATTTTGCCTTTGTGGCATTTTCAGAACCAAATTCTGCCCTGTCACTTTGGCAACTCTGCTTTGCTTAACATGGGTTGGCAGCCTCCAGAATGGAGAAAGAGTAAGATATAAGCTTCAAATTCACACTTCTTGACTGTTTTCTACTTATTTGCATATAGACCTGAATTCAGTCGGTAAATATATGTCTTTATCAATTATGGATATCACAGGTTCACTTACAAACCAGTGTTTAGAAATGCTGGAATCTTTGAAATGATAACAGGCCAAACCCTACACTATTACACTGGACTAAATCCAAAATAAATGAGTGAAGAAAATGAGCATTCGAAGAAAAAGGCCTGGAACTCAGACTTACCCCAGTAAACTCACTCCAGATTCACATTAAAGAAAGGCTGACAGCTCAGTAGAGTATCTAGCTGTGAATGCAATTTAATGAACACAGCCATGATTCAAATTAAGAGGAGGACTTAACAGATGACTGTTGTGATACTTCTGTCACACTTGTATTATATTCCAAACATGACTTTCTTTTTTTTGCTTCACCTCCAAATGTGCCCCAGATATAGAATACTTAAACCTTTGTATCCTATAAACCTACAGTTAGAGCTCTCATAAACTGCAAAAAAATTACATCAGTCTTCTACGTACAGCTCAAAACTATTAAATGCCTACAGTATGCTGCATACAAGTGATAAAAGTATGTATGTGTGACACTATGTCTGCTTGGTAGTGGAAAAGGAGAGAGAGAGAGAGATGTTGAAATACGCAATTCTACTATTAAATAATGACTTGCTTATGAGACTCACTGACCTATTAAATACAAACATCTGGTTTAGGTGTTCAGGATCCAAATGAATTGCCCACCAAAGACTAACCAGGCATATCAGACCTCAGCCCACTCCCAACAACCAAATCACCCAATATTTCACTTGTGGAAAAAGTTAATGTTTTGCTAAAGGTGGGGCTAGTCACATAAAAGTTGATTTTTCCAGCACTGACAATACGGCTTTATGATTTCTGTTACTGTATTCTTCAGATGTGTTCCATTGCTTTTCTACTAAAGCTAACTAACAACTTCAGATTTCTCATGACTGACCTCAGACACACTGTGATCCCCTCCTATCTGATAATTTATACTAAGGTCTTGTTGGAACCAGGGAAAAATAGACCTCAGAACTGCAAAGAAGGGTTTGTATTATTGCTTGAATATAAGATACACTTTTGTGTTAGTATTAAACAAGAGCTTTTGAACAGTGTGGAAGGAGCTGTGATAAGTGGTAGTGCCAAAGATTTTAATGATACTAATCTGGAACCTGATTACTTGTTATTATTGCGTATTCATGACCCTAATAGGCATGGGTTAGGTTCAGTTCACCACTTACATGTCTTATTGTGGCCATGCCGCATAAGCTTCAGTGTTGTTCTGGGAGAGAACTCCTCAAATCTCCATGCCTGCTGATGGCTGCAGAGAAAGAAGCATCAGTGTTGTTTTCCTTTGTTCTTACCTTGTCTCGTATCTATTCTCAATGTGTTGTTTTGTTGCTGCTCTATGGATTCACTGAAATAAAATTAACCTTGCCTCTGGAAAGGCAGAAATCAGAACTTTGGCTTTGTAGTGCAGAGAAAAAAAAGAAGGAAGCGTGCTAGTGCTGGGTGTTTGGCACTTCATGCAATGATGTTTTCTCAGAAGCCTGCATTAAGCCTTCCTCCCTGCCAGGAGAAAAGCTGCATCTGTGTGCAAACCAGGTGGCTGCAATCCCCGTCTAGCCATGCTCAGGTCTTAATTATCTAGTAAGGCATCTTTGTTCGCTAAAGTCCTCAGTCCTTTAACCCAAGGGGAGAGATTGGATTTTTCAAGTCAGAGTATATGAACTGGCAGCAGAAGTAGTCATAGCAAAGCTCCTGTCTCCAACAGGTGAGCCGAATGGCTTTTTCTAACAGGAGCAGCAGTTGGACCCTGGCGCTACCTGCAGAATAGCATTTGCTAAGAGGCTGGCAGAGAGCAATGGAAGAGTTGGCTCTACGGGCTATAAACCTTGGATGCCTTCTTACACAGATTTTGTCACATTTTCCTGTTAGTGAGCCAAGTGTTGCTGAAAGAGAAAGGAATATGTTGTCTCACATTAAAATGAACACTGAAGGGAAATTCCCAACCCTGACGTTAGCACAGCCAAGCTCTCCTTTGCCCTGGTGAAGAAATGCAGAGCTGTGTGTGAGGATGTGAGGATGGGGAATAGAGAACAGGTGGAAATATACTTTAGCAAATGCATGACATCTGCCTTCTTACAATTCTCTAAGTGAGAGATGCCTTTCTATATGGCTGTACATAGGTTTTGGTTTTTTTTCTTCTCCCCCTTTCTCCCCAGTTCATAGTCCTCAGTTTTCATCTCCTGGCAATGCTTTGTCAAGACAGTCTCTGCACTCGCTAGTGTATCGATGAGATACTTGCAGAAAAGTGCATGCAAAAGAACAGTGAACAAAAACCTCATTAACTGTTGATACCTCAGTCTTAATCAGTCTCATCTTTCTGTGTATTTTATCCAATATATTTTAGATATTTTAAATTGCTGGCATGCTGGAGCAGGAACTGCATTTTATTATGTCTTTTGAAAACTTCATTGAAATTGCAAAGAAAACAGTTTACATGGAGCAGGAGCCACGAAAATAAATTATTTCACTAAAAGAGGTCACACTGTACTTCTTTTGGGACCTTAAGAAGCTCTTCTGATGCTAAACAGACCACGTCTAGGCTGTAGTGCAACCTTTAGCATAAATGAATAATCACTTTTATTAAGTGGATCCATAGTTACAAAAGCTTTAAACCCATCATGATCAATCGTCATCAGTGGCAATGCAAAAATGATTTTGTTTATAGACAGATAAACATGTTAATAACTGTTTAATGTTTCCTGTTGATGTTGTTCCTGTTTATCAGGAACTCTTCAAACAGGTTAAATTGAAAATGCTAATAGATAGCTTAGTGTTGTGCCATCAAATACTATGCAGAGTCCCCAAACATAGATCTGTAAGGCTAAGCCATTTCAGTAAACTAATTTAATAATTTATATTTAAATATACTCAAGGACAATGCAGTAAACCTAAACAATTCACATACTAAGGCTGTGTATCCTCCACGAATCTGTTTTCAATAGCTGACTTGTTTAACCAACATAAACAACTCTCTTATTAAATCATGTATAATTTTGGAACTTGAGGTAAAACATTCCCACAATATTTGGTGCAGATGTTATAAAGTTGTAAAAATCTGCAAAATACCCTGTTTTAAAGCTGAGTATTTTGGGATTAGGAACAAGATGGGTAAATGGAATGAATGTTGAACACTTTAAGTTGTGAAAGTATTAGACATCAGCTTTTTGCCTTGTTTGCCTTCGTGGTGAGGATAACAAGTTCCAGAGCAACTAGAAATCTGCTTGATCAAAAAACATAACATGCCATAGAATTTTGAAATATTATGGGTTAAGGCACAACACTGAATTGGGTTCAACATACAAATTCATTCTGCAAAATCATTGTTCTACATACAGGCACTGCCTACACGTTATACTAGTATCTTCCAAACATACCCCACACAAAATGGATGCTCATGGTTAAGCATCACTTACATGTACACCTCCTCCCATCTGCCAGCCTTTGCTCCTTCCCTCAATCCCCTACCGTGCATTCCCAAATTTTCCCTTCTGCCACTCGGCACACACTTAAAACAACTTTCTTCCTCTTTCCTGCCTACTCTATCAGGTGGATATAGCATGTGTGAGGACTTCTGAGAAGTATTTTATATATATGGTCACATTTACTCCTGTTGGCTACAACTGAAAGCTAGGAAATCGTCACCATTTCCTGAAATCTTGTGCTTCAGAGAAACTTGTTGAGGGTGGGTATTTCCCATTGTGCTCCACAATAGTAAAACCAAATGGCTCCAAGGAAAGGGGTGACCTCCCAACCGGCTAGGAGATGGATACAAGACAATTCCATTAAGAACAAAGGCTTAGAAATACCTTTTGCAAAACCACAGCCCACTGAGGTCAGCTGGGAAAGAATAAGGAGAGACAGCAGCCATGTTGACAGGGGGCTTCACAAGGCTCTGTGAAATTTCTCTGGTGATGAACTTTGTTATGCAGCTTGGTCAGTGATGAAAATTAATGCAGAAAAGTCAGGAAATCACACAGTTTTCCTTTTTTTTTTTAAAAAAAACCCCAAACCTGACAGTAATTCAAGGTTTGTTGTTTTGCTGTTTTATTGGGGATTTTTTTGGTTTTTTCTTTTAGTTTTGGTTTTGTTTGTTTTAATAAATATGGTGGCTCTGATGAGTCCCTGCCTGTAAGTAAAATTATACAGCAGTCCCCAAACTGTTGAGAGTGTTTTGTGGAAACAGTATGCACTGTACATCTAAACCTAGAAAGTGTGTTTGATTCCAAGAAATGCATCTGTCACAAATAAAACAAAGCAAAACTAAAGACTGACTGCATCCTGAGACTCTGAGAGACAGTGAATAAATTAATTTGTAAAAAGATGCAAAGGCACGGCTGTACACTTTCATTTTTTTATGTTATAACTTTAAATACAGATCAGAAGACAAAAATCAACAATTTCATTTGTTGGGGTTTTTTTGCTTTTTTTGCGGAAATGATGCTTTATTTCTAGGCCTGCCACTAACTGTTGTAGAACCTAGTGTTCTTTCTCAAAATTAATACCTATAAATAACTGATATTGGAGAGAATAAAATCCAGACTCTCGCACACATACTGAATTGTTATGTTTTCTTTACTTATTTATCTTAGTGTTTTGACCTATGTAATCTTCTCTAGAGGTCTAGACAAATTTAACTTTAGCAAATTAAAACTTGAAATGATATTATTTCTGCTAAACAAATATGTAGCTTTACAAACATAACTAAATGTGTTATGAATTATAACTGCAGTGCACTAAATCACATACTTGCTTGACAGAAATAAATGTTAGATAGAAATAATTTGTAGAACTCAAAATGTACTGTTTTAAAAATAACTAATTAAAAATCTAGAATATTTCTTTGGGATGTAGTAAACCAGGATAAAAAGAAATGCGTCTTTGGTGTAATTGTATTAGCTTTCACACACTCAATTACAATTTTCAGACAGTGGGGAAGAAACCAGGGATACTGTTAAAAAGCATCTGCTAAGCAGATACTAGTGAAAGACTATGAATCATTATTGTGTACAGTACATAGCCTCACAGGAAGATTTTTAATGCATTAAATGTTGATTCATGTAATCCTAGTTATCCTTCCTTGTCTCAGTTTATTTCTAGTTGCAAGGTCATTCAGCTCTTTTCTGTATCTCACATTGAATTTTACAAGAGTCATGAAATTTCTTTCCTTTAATTTCAGCTGCATTATTTGAAAAACAAGCAAACAAACAAAAATCCCTTAAAGATACAGTTGCAAGGTATTTCAAACCTTAAGAAAAATCTTAGCAATTTTGGGAAAAAAATTCTTTCTAATTTTCCTGCCTGAGATCTTGCTTCTCATGATAGAGATTATGACTTGGCTTTCAGGACCATTGTCATTTAATCATGTTAAGTCCAGTTCTGAGATAAATTTGGAAGTTTTCCTACTTACTTCACTGAGACATAAACAGTTCCTTGCTGAAATAGTGTTTTGCCCTGAATTCTAACTTTTCCATGTGATAATTTCAAAATAAACTCCTAATGTTAAGGTAGATGATCAACTTGATAACAAATCTATGGTCTTACCCAAACAGTGAGATAATACAGCACCGAACACTTTTGTTGGTTTCTGAAAACAAAAGTTATACCAACATTGAAGGAGATATGTTGGGATTTTTTTTTTTTTTTTTTTTTTTGTATTTTAGCTCCAGAAATTTAAACCATAATCCTGAAAGCTGCATGTGCTCTACATCTGCATGATGCAATTACCTTCATTGGCACCACTCACTTCTTTATCTAAATAGCTCTGTAAGTGTGTTTGTGAGATTGAAGTCTTACAATATTTTTAACAAAATGATACCATCAGTATGTAATAGTGACGATGCTGTCATTCGCTCAGAAAAATGGAATCTAAATCAGTTCAGTCAGGACTAATCCAATGAAAACCATGGACTTCACTTTTTTATTGTGCCCAGTGTTGTTTTAGAAGAGCATTCAGGCACTTTTTAAGAAGGCTTATATGTTGTATTGCCTGTGATAGCAGTGAGCCCAGTTTGATCTTGTGCTTCTATATGAATCCAGTCAGTATTATTGCTTTTGGATGGGGATATTTTTTCTTTTTGGTTTTATGTCCAAAATTTTAGTTGAAATATTGCCCTACACAGCAGCATGTGTTACACTTAAAATGTAGGCTGATGGGAATTCTACAAAAGTAACATGCTAAAGAAGATATACTGTGGTTACAAATTTACTGGTATATTCCTGCAGTGGCAAATAGGAAACATAACTATCCACTGCCTTTTTTTTTTTTTCCTTCTAGGTTATCCTCCTTTAAAAGTATACCCTGTAGGTGTTCATGTTATCTGGTATTTCCTTTCAGCGTCTCCAGTAAGTTATCCTTTCATTGTGGGTAAGTAAGAGTT
The DNA here is from genome assembly GCF_963264785.1 of Psittacula echo. NCBI lineage: Eukaryota > Metazoa > Chordata > Aves > Psittaciformes > Psittacidae > Psittacula > Psittacula echo. Next base: position 125,931,234 of record NC_137737.1, read on the forward strand.
TGCAAAACTTTGCACCCTTATTCTTAAATTAAATACTGACAAGGAATGGAAGTGTAAAGCATGCTAATAAGCAAGACCTCCCTGTGGGAACCTGTGATAGAAGACTGTTTCACATTGAGAGGCAGACAGCGCTGTTGACACAGGCTGTCAAAAAGGCTTCATGTCTTTGAAAGAAAATCTTAATCTTCTTTATTCATGTGTGAACAGGTCCAGGCCTTCATCCCGTAGCTCATACGCATTGACTGTTTAAACTGCGGGTTGCTAGGCTTTGGGTAGGGTTTGTTTGCTTGTGTCTACATTGTACGAATGGATGAGGACTGAAAATTAAAATCTGTCTGACACAGAGCACTGCTTTTCTGTCTCTGTTTGAAGAGACATGGCAACCCAGGGTGAAATGAAAAGGAATTTTATTGAGCGCAAAAACCGCTCAGTGTTTAAATGTTGGACGCAGGAACTGAATGGTCAATTTGGGAGGCTTGTAGGTTGTTTATAGACATTGGGATGGCTGTCAATCACAGTACAATGGTGAAATTTGTGTCGGAAAAAAAGTGCTTTTTAGTGGCTGAACTCCTGTTTCCTGTTAAAATGCTCACATCAACAAACAAAAAGAGGTTTTGTCTGAAGTTTACAAGCAAGAAAATTTCAGAATAACAGAGATGCTGCTACTGTTGTGGCATCTTTTGATCATTGCGGCACTGACTATTTAACATTTAAAACCAAATTTTACAGAGAAAGACCCTATTGCTCTGTGGATCAGATTCTGCTCTACTTCTGTGGCTTATAAATCAGGAACAGGTCAATTAAATGAATGGAATTGTGCTACTGAAAAGCAGTATGACAGTGGACTCAGACTTTGCATGCATCTGTGCTATTAAATACTTAGATATGTTTTGTATATTTATAAATCAATAGCAAGGAGAAGCAGAAGATAAATAACACCTATAAAAAAGTAATCTTTTTCAGCACTTGTTAATAAAAAATAGAGCAAAGGGGCTTATTTCTAAAGCAACATTCCCCATTCCAGTTGTTGTTAAAGCTAGTTGGCAGCATTTTGCTACTTAATTTTACGGAAGTTTATATTACCTCAGCTATAAAATTTCATAGTGAAACTTGGCCAAATGTCAAACTTGCCACTGTAGGCTTTGAAAGACTTAAAAAACAAAAAAAAAAACAAAAAAAAAAAGAAGGAACTGAGGAAAAACTAGAAATAAGCTTATTTTAACAGAATGGAATTTAAAATGTTAAAGCTGTTGCCTTTCCTGGTTTTGTAACATGAAAAGTCTTGTCTTACAGAACACTGGCTGAGAATTCAGCCCTCAAAGTCTGATATAAAATGTGTTTTCTGGGCCCCTGAGGGATTCGTAGGAGGGAAAAAAAAGAAAACAGTTTCTCCCATTGTTTTCCTTTCACCTCAGACCATTGCAGCCCCCAGTCCTAGATCTTTCTGCTTTAGTGGTGGGGGAAGCAAAGAGGTTCAAATGGAGCAAGGCATAGCAGACCTGTCATCCAAGTGATACATAATATAAAATTCTTCCCAACTTTATGAGCATTCAGTCCTTGTATTTTTTCACAAGCACTGGGGTCTTGTGAATGATGGAAGACTGATGCAGGAGATGCTGTGTAGTTTTCAGGTTCTGAGAAACATGGCTCTTCGTTTGTGTTCACCTTCATATTTTCTCTGACTTCCTTAATGGTGCACATATATCTGTATTTGCACTACTTTTCATGTCTTTCTGAGCAGGTTTCTCATTGCATGTGCACTAATAAACTACTTGCCATTTTATATGGCAGAGGTGTGTCTATAATTAAATCTGGAGTAACTACCACCTTCAGTGCTATCACATATGCTAGCTGTTGCCCAGATCACTTGTTACTCCTTCCCTTTAAATACACAGCCTTAAAAATCTCCAGTATAGGTAATGACTGACGTGTTTATGATGAGAAACTCTCCTGTGTACTTTTTAAATGAGAGGGCACATGTGAGTGAAGAGTCTCAAAAAATAAAAAAGTTCCTATCACTCTTCAGATCTCTGAAATTTGTTGGCTCTTTATCTTTTAAAAACTTTCCTTAATTCCTTTGCCAGCTTAAGTTATAGAGCTCATACAAAACAAGGAGAATTAATCATATCACTGCTTTCCAAACTGCACTGCTCATTTTTGATATCGATCTTTCCTTCTTTCAGTTTAAATTTAACATAGCAAATGAGATACAACCCTAAATAGCAATTTAGCGGTTGGTTATTTACTTCAACTCTCTTTGTTTTCAGATTTTGTTGTCTTTACAGGCCTGAGATAAACTAATAGGAGTAACAGAATAGCTAAAGAATAATTCACATTTGGAGGGAAAATTAATTTTTTTTAGTTCCTGTATCTAGAACTCAACCTTCCTCAGTGGAGAGGACCAGAGGAAGGTGTCACCTGGAGGTTTCTTTTCTCACCTCGTGCATCCCACATTGCTCATTGCAGAAGAGGTTTCCCTCTCCATTTCCTTTTGACATGGCTGCATTTGGCTTCAGCAATGCAGCTTCATGGGTGAAATTCTCCGGTGTTTTCCAAGCACTGTGCTTCTGTTCTTGCCCCTGTACTGCCACCTGTGGCAGATATGTGTGACTTGTATCACTTAGCTATACATCATTTTTCCTTCTGTAAAATAGAAGCAGTGATAAGGTTTCTTCATAAAAGCAATGATGAAAACTGATTTTATGAAGATCATAATTTCTGTTGTTTATTACTACTTATAAGTCTCAACTAAGTCTTTCAATTCCTTTATAGTTACCTTCACCCATGCATCCACACAGCATGTGTTGCTTCCTCCCTGCATGACTAAGAGGTAAATATGTCTTCTCTTGCAAAAAGCTAGGACACTTATATTTGTGCTTTCAATCATCCTCCTCCACATTAACTGTTGTAATGTCCTAATTCTTATTATTCTTTTTAAATGAAATGTAAGCAAGGTGACGATATATTTTGTTCTCATGATCAATATGATCAATAAACTAATCATTTGTTACCAAGCCACTTCCCCTTAGCAAGCTTGACAGATATATCTTCCCCTGAAACAGTTTCTTATAATCTCTCCCAGCTTTATCTTCTTCTGTAGAGGCTTTGTTCCCTTTGCCATCACTAATGCTAAATGCAAAGCTTTCTTAATATGCTTACCCTATACCCATCCTATCAATTTCTTCCTCTCTGCCATGAGCTGCTTTTGAAGTCTTGATTTGCCAAGGTCTTCCCATCTTAAAATGTGTCCTAAAGGCTGACTTATTCTGTAAGCATTGTAAAAGGAAACAGTTTTGATTGCTCTTCTTTCCTGGTGTGCTTTAGTCTTTCCTCTGCAATGTAGAGTCCTTGGGGACAAGGACTGGGTTGGATTCTTTTGATGTGGACAAGTACTTTATTTTTTAAGAGATTATAGCTGGCATAGAGGGGCTGCTGCAAGCTCAGCTGATAGCTGGGAACTGTATGCTGCGTAAGGTGGTCGAACAACAAACTACATCTTTCAGGCAGCATGTGTTCCTTCCCCTCCCCCCTGCCTCCAGGCTTTATTCTGGAGGTCTAAGTTTATAACAAAAGAAACAAAAAGGTTTTTATATAAATGGAAAAGCAAATGGAGCCCAGCTCATGTTACAACTCAGCCTTCTGACAGCCAGGAATGGAGATCTGCCCTACTTAGAGGCCTCTCTTTGCTCTGAACTTCAAGGGAGCTTTTAATATTCCCTCACTTGCTCTGAGTGCTCTCTGATTAGACCTTCAGCTCCAGCTTGTTATTAGCCCAAACTGTACATTTGGCAAAGGTTGCTGCAAAAGTTTTGTCTGTACATTAACTGCAACAGTGGAGCCATTATCCACCATCTCAGTGCTATCAGGGTATAAATAAGAAGCAGGGTATATATGCACAGTGTTGTGATTGCTCAGAAAGCTCCACTGTATTGCAAATCCTTTAAAATAATACACTGGGAAAGTATTTTGACTTTCCATTAGTCATAAAAGCCAACATTTTTAATACGCATGATTAAGTTTAATCAGGGAGATAAATCCATGTTGTTTTTATTTTACTTCAGAGACTGATGGAAACTGCCCAACAATTTTGGTGTTGGTGCGTAAATATATTTAAATTTAAAAGCGTGCTTTTAGTTAATAAAGCAGGTGCCAGAATGCTTTAGTTAAGCAAAGGCTAAATTGAAACTTCTTACTCAGATGCTTAATTTTAGGCACAGCAGTATCTGGAGAATTAAATATTTTTTATTACAGTAACTATTTAGAAAAAACATACATGAGGACACAAATCATTCTCTTGTTATGCATTTGAGATTTTGGAGAAATCATTCACACTTTGAGAGATGTTCTGTGCTGAAAAAAACACAGAGTTCATGCATGATTTCCTGGTGTGCAGGCTTTCTGCAAGCCATGTTACGAAGATGGAACACAATTTTAAAAGGCAAATGCCTGCAGAATCTGCAAACTGTAATGAAGCCTGTATTGACAGCTACAGATTGCTGCCAGGGTTTGAGTTTGGATCGTTGTAGTTTCATGTTAAGCTGATTTGTAGGTGACAAAATGTTTTCCTGTGGTTTTTTTATTTGGTGTTTTTCCTTTAAAATGAGAGCTTCCCCAAGTTTATGGTCAATAAAATAATAAAGATTTTGGAGAATGAGGGGAAAGAACAAGAGATTATGCTATGACCCGAAAACACAATGCAAAGTGTGGTCACTGGCAGAAACAATTTGAATCTGATACATTTTATGGAATAAATCACTATCTCGCTTCCTGTAGGATTATCTCAGTACATAAAAATGACTAAAGAGAATGAGAAACTTGGACTGGTCTATTCAAAGCTACGGGCATGGCATGCAGAGCATCCAACAACTCCTTTCTGTGCAAGGTTCATCCGACATCATCTCTTTCTTAACTTTCTTTGCCCTTTGTCATGCTTTATGCTTTTGTAAGAGAGGGAAGCATGAGGAGATTTCAGGGATATTATTTTTTTTCCAGTTTTATAAAGGGACCAGATAACAAAACAGAGCCCAGATGACCTTGAGAGCTGTGGGTGACCCTGTTTGATGAATGCTGGGCACTTGTATTGTGATATGTCCTTTCCACTTGGAGCCCATAAAATCTAAGTTCCCAAAATGCGCTGCTGCAAACTTGTGCTGGTGAAGAAATGGATGTAAATCATTGATATTTGGAACCAACTATTTTCACAATGCCAACTTTCATGCATTGTGCAAATGGCTAATTGCTTTTCTTTCCTAATTGCCTTTCACTCGCTGAGATGCCATTAGCCTTTAACTCTTTGTTTTTATATACTCAGCTATTTTGTTAGCGCTCTGCCCTCAATACCCCTCTTTCTGTTTCTCAGGATGTTAGACAGTGAATTATCTATTTGCTTTAGAGACATGCCTCCCAATTTCGAGAACGAATTTGAAAGGGAAGTTGGATAAGCACTTTCTTTCTCTTTTAATTTAAGATCTACTAAAAAAAATTGTGTGTGGGTTAGTGTGTATGTGAGGGAAGATCCTTCAGTTTCTGCTAACGGTAGAACAGCTTACAGAGGGAAAGACTTCTTTAGATGACTTCTTTAGAGACAGTAAGCTGTCTCATGAGAAATAATGTATGTGGATTTACAGATCTACCTAATTTTTATGCCTGTACACTCCTCCTTAAAAGGATTGCCAGCTTTGTCAAACAGTGAGGTTCTGGTGCTGTTAGCTTTTCCTTCTCTTGGAAAGAATACATTGACTTTGACTGGTTTGCCCTTTGTCAGCCTGGTCTTTAGGACTCTGAATCTCATCCTAAAGCGTGTTCTGTGGACGGGAAAGTAGAAAATGAGTGTTCATTGCCTGAGCACTGCATTGCTTTAGCTAAAACTGAGAAGACTTCATTCATTGGCAAAAGGAAGCCAAGAGTGTCACAGGGGGCCAGCAGGTTTTTGGATCTCAGTCTGAGTTTGCTTCTGAGCTTTTTCTTAATATCACAATGGGCTCTTGCTGTGTACTTCTAATGCCTCAGCAATGAAGTCAGGGTATATTATGCCATCTGTCCAGGAGTCAACACTGCAGGTCAAGCTAATTTAAACTGGCACTTTTCATCTCCCTATGCCTGTATGCATTACGTTTAATAGTTTAAGTGAGTGATTGTATCTGCTGACCCTGCAACAAAGGACAAAGCTCATGTTTGTATTTTTTCATTATCTTTAGTTGTCAGGGATGGGGATATTTGATCCTTTAATGCTAAATATTGTTAAATCAATCACGATACTCAGCTTTAGGAACATTTTTTTTAAATTATTTTTCATTTCCACTTCTTTTTTTTTTTAAAAAAAAAAGAAAAGACAAGAAAACAAATTTATGTATGGTGGATTTTTGTAAATTTATTCATGGATTGTAAAGTTTAAATGTAAAAATCAAAACTATTATTTCTGCTCCACATTGACAGTTAAAAATCTATGTCAGGGAGCTATTTGCCCCGTGGCAAACAGAAGAGTTAAATGATGATCTTGGAGCTAAATTATGCACATAAATTCTTTGGATGTTATGAAAAGAGCAACCTCTACATAATTTTTTTCTGATTTGAGCTCTGCAACAACCTGAGAGGAGTTAAATGTATAGAGGTGGTAGGTGAATCATTAGAATGGAGGTTTGATGAATGAAAAAAGTGCACAATAGTATAATAGATGTAAAATCCAAGGGAACTTGTCTGAAGATTAGTGCTTAGCTTGATTTGTCTGTCGTGTTTTCCCTCCTTCTTTCTGCTGTTTCTCTGACTTGCTGTTTCTCCAGGCCACCATGTTTCCAGCATTTCCCTTTTTCTATCTGTCGTGGTTTAAGCCCAGGCCATAAATTAGAACCACGCAGTTTCTGCCCCCCCCACCCCCCCGAGGGATGAGGAAGAGAATCGAAAGAATGTAACTTCCATGGGTGGAAATAAAAACAGTCCAGTAACTAAGGTATAACACAAACCACTACTGCTACCACCAATAATAATAATGATAAGAGAAATAACAAGGGAAGAGAATACGATGCCGCTCGCCGGAAAAGAAAGCCCAACAGAAAAGAGGACGTGCCCTTCCGGGTAGCTCCCAGTTACATCCCCCGGCATGACGTGCTGTGGTATGGAATACCTCTTTGGCTAGTTTGGGTCAGGTGTCCTGTCCCTGCTTCCTCCCGGCTTCTCCTCCTCCCTGGCAGAGCATGAGACTCACAAAGTCCTTGGTCAGGGTAAACATTCTGACCAGCAACTGAAAACATCGGCTTTGTCAGTATTATTCCCAGGCCGAAAGTCAAAACCACAGCGCTGCACCAGCTACTAAGAAGGAGAAAAGCTGACTGCTGCTGCTGAACCCAGGACACTATCCCTGGAGAACTAGAATCATTGCTGAGGAGGGAAAGGAAGGAAAGATCACACACAAGTATTTTTTTCTTTAACACACCTGAAATTTGGAACAGGAATACGGTTCATATGATTAGGTTGTCAATAACCTGTTTTCCCTCATTTACAAAAATGTTATACAACTATGATACCATAAATCTATCTCCTGCAGCCGTGTTAGCCCAAGGCACCAAAGTTATGCCTGTTGATCTGAAGTTAAATTCAGAACCAGCTGAGGTGTATCTATGCAAATTAACTATGTAGACAGATATACAGGTTGTTAGATTTTACTGCAATAAAGAATCTTCTTATCAGAGAAAATCTAGTCCTAGCTAATGGCCATGGCCAGCCATTAATCTACTTCCTTTTCATGATGTGAATCTTTTCACATAAAAAAAAATCCAAACTAATTCAAGAAAAGAGTATAAATACTCTGAGCCTCAAACACTACACTGGGCCAGAAAGAAGAGGCATATAGCCATCCTTGTCATTCAAGAGACCCTGAAACTTCAGAGAAACCAAAGGAGTAAACATGACTAAGCAGAAAGCAAGCATGCAGACATAAAGGTACAGCCTGCTCAAGGTACAGCTTATAGCTGAAAATGTTTAAACTGCCTAAATTAATATTTTTACAGAGAGTTATTAATTTCATACCTATTCTCTATACTAGTGATGTTATACTTACTGCAAGGAGCACAGACATATTGGATCACTCATTAACAAGGGTAGAAGGAAGAGAAAACAATATCCTATAGGTATTTTTCATATATTACTGACTGTAATTTCATATGCATGTCCTTATACAAGGGAATTCTTGTGCTACAACCAGACACAAACAGGACAAATAACAAGATTTTTAACTAGGATTAAAAAAATGGAACAAACCACAGTTCTTTCAGAATCATCAGCAACATTTTCAGTATTAACCCTTACATTTTAACATGTTTCTCATATCTACTTTATCTGAAATATACTGAAATTTAGTAATACTGATTTACAATTTATTAATCAAAATGTCACTGTAAAGTAATTCTGACCATTACTGTGAATTAAATATTCTATTCTAGGTAAAGGTTACCTGTTCAGAAGCTAGATTCATAATTGTGGAGTAGGGCTAATGGCATATTAGACCACTGATGAAAGAGGAAAATTATGAGAAGCTATAATGGTGACTTCATTGGCTGTTATAAATCTAGCAGTGTAATGATGTCACATAGAGCTGTGTCTTTGAAAAGACATTAAATTAATCCACTAAGGCAATACAAAAGTGGCTTAGAATTACACTTCAATATTAATCCAGAGAACACTGTAATATAAACTCAAAATCAATTCCTAAAGAAGGGCCTTGGGAAATGTAATGAATAAGTATAGAAACTCCCATTATCAGTAATAAAACTATTTAAAAAATTGAAAAATGAACATTTATTAGTTTAAATGTGTTGTACTTACACAGCATGATAGAAAAGTGCAGTTCTTATTCATGCTTGAAATTCTAATGTATCTAAGTCATAGAAAGGACTATTGCAAAAGATCATATAGAGAGAAGAGTTAAGGGACCAGTAGTCATTAGCAGCAAAATAAGAGAGAAGTTTTTGTGGAATAGAGAGTGCTAGAAAGTAATTTGGCCTCTTTTGTTTCCAGCAGACTAAATGCTTTTATTCTACATAATAAAAATGTACTTAATGACAGGGCATTTTCCTTTAATTCAGCATGATCCCTGCTTGTTGTTGTGCTCAGCACTTGCTGTCATGGCAGCACATTTCCAGCCACAAAGCACCAGAGTTACTGATAATAAACACCAATAATGGTGCCTATTGCAACTGTGCTCCATGCTCCCTAGAGTACTGCTCTCCACAGAAAAAGACACAGTCTGGATTTTACCTCTTTTGCTATGGTATAATGGTCCTGCACAGGAATCAGGGATTTCATATACAATATTCTGAGATCCTTTTTAGCTCTGTTTTTCTATGGATAGGCTTTCTGTTTCACAGTACCAGCTGAACGTATGGGCAAGCTTGCTCTTTCGCATTTCCCAAGAAAGAAAGCCTGTTGAGAGAGTTTCTGTCCAGGACCCCAAGGTTTGTGGAGCTTGGCCTGCAGAAGACCTTTTTAGAGCACAAAACAGAAGCTAAGCCTGCGGCTCTCACTTTGCTTGTTTTTCTGGTAATTCACCTGCCTGTTTTGTCTCAGGCAGGAGATTAGATTTAGGAAGTTTTACACTGTGTGTATATATCAACCAGAGATTTTTGAGTGGGTGAAGACAAAGCTGTTTATATATCATTTATACTAAGAAATGCTCATTTGAAACATGGCAAGCAACAGAATGACACCTTTACTTCATTGCATTCTGAAGAAACTCAGTGAGCTACCACTTGGTAGCATAGCCCTGTGTTCATTTCTTTCCAGCAGATAAAAATGCAGCAGAACAAAAAGTTCTTTGGATCAGGAGCCTGCAAATCCTTTTTGCTTACATAAGCTTCTGGAAACAAGATTTTGTTCTTCCTGTACATCTGAGTTTACATGAATTTTGCTTTTTAGGAAGAAAGGACATTCTGTGGTTTGCTCTTCAGATGGCTAAAGGGGTGATCATCCCTGTGGGCTTTATAAACCAGGCTTTTGACTTGATTGGGAATACTTTCTTAGGCAATTGATGACAATTTTTCGTGGGGTTTTTTTGTGTGTGTGTGTTTTTTTGTTTGTTTTGTTTTGTTTTGTTTCTTTCCATCTACTGTGTATAGTGCTCTGCTGATCTATCTTTGGAACAAATCATGTGCTGGTTGCTTGGGAAAGGAGATCTATTGGTAGCTGACATTACGGAGTCCACAGAAGATAAAAATGATATTGTTCTTTCTATTGCTCTTCTTTTATCTTCCTCTCTTCTCTCAGAGCTTTTGTAAGTTTATTTAGTAGGCAGAGATATGGTATGTAATAAATAAAGATATTTTATACAAGCTCCTGGCAAAAAATATACTGGACTTGTTGATACTTAATGAAATATGAAAGTAATAAAGTAAAAAATGCACAGTAATATTTGGCTAAGTGTAGACATTAATAAACATTATTAGTTAAAATTGTTCTTTAAAATCAAGAAATTATTGGAAATGATCAGAAATCATTAGGATTGATGCTCTTGCAATATTAATATATTTCCTATCTGTTAAAATTATTTCCCTGAAGAGATTTAAATTAATAGGATGTTAAAAGAGAAAGAGAAAAGGAAAAAAAACCAAAAGCAAAACCAAAACTAAACTATTATATAGCTTTGGGACAGAATAGCTTGAGTATTTTTTTTCTACTAGTGACATACTGCCATGTAGCGGCATTTTATCTCAGTAATTACTTCTTATTTTGTTTAACGAATGTGTGGGGTTTTTCTTTCAGTCAATCATGCCTGGTAAGCAGATGTTGCTTTAAATAGTACAACAAAAAGTGAATTGGGTGCTAGTGGCTCAGAAAACTGTTCTGCTTTCAGAAACTGCAAAGTCTATTTCTGATTTGGGATCATGCACAGTCAATCTGAGCTCAGAGTGGGAGGTGAGCTGTGTTCTGTGGTGTTACCCTCTTCCTGACATATCCTGCTTTATGCTGGTGTTGTAGGGCTTATTCTGCACTTTCCACTTCTGCCTGTTCCAGTACAAAAGCTCAAGATGATGAGTGGAAGTTGTGGTTTACTGCAAGAGTTATAGGGCTGTCAAAGTCCACTGCTGTCTTTGAGACATTCATAAAGAGCCAGTTGCTGCTGTAGCATGTTAATACACAGTCATTTCACACAAGAACACCTTTTGAAAAGTTCTGCAGCTTTCCTTCCATAAGTGACTTTGCCTGCTTAGCTGGAATTTTTTTTACATGCTCAGTCACTTTGAATAATTTCCCTATATTTGTTTTCTTACAAAGGTACAGCTGACCTCACATATTTGCAAGCAATAGATAAAAATACTTGGGTAATAATTAAGGACGTCATTTCTGTTCTATAAACTGGCTTGCTTTGATTTTAATAAGTGCTGAACTCAATCCATCTGGAAGTGAGGACGTAGTTCTTCAAACAGATAAACATACTAAAGACTTTGTACAGCTAAGATGTCTGCAATTTTTTACAAGCTAGTAGAGAGGCTGTTCTATTTAACATAGTTAACATTGAAAATATGGTTTGATTCTAAACTTAAAGAAGAAGTGAAAATTCTAAACCACAAGCTTTGCTAAGGCTGTCTAATTCCTTTCCAAGTATTATGGAAATCTAATGTTTGAATAAGGCCAAGTTATCTTTTAATTCCTAAACTGGTTCCCATAAAAGACTAGAAAGTCTTTGATCTAAGTAAAAGAGAAGATCACCAGGGAGAAGCCTCTGCTTCTGTTTGTCCAAATGTTGCAAGCAGAGTCTCTAGGCTATAGATACCAACTCAAATTATATTTGTTTGTGTCTCAGACTTGTTGATTTGCATATAAAAGGTATTTCAATGGCAATATCAGCTCTTTCATGGGATTTGCGACAGAGAAAAAAGCTAGTTAAAGTTTGATCTAATAGACTGGCCTGCAATGATGTCATGTCATTAGCATCTAGTAGTACAAATGTTGCCTGACGTCATTTTTCTAAAGTTATCTGGCGTGTACATATAAAGGCCAATGAAGGCCATACAAAACTGGGGGATAGAAGCTTTTCCAAAATTAGGCTGTGCAGATATAATAGAATGAATAGAACAGAACAAAACAGAAGTTTTCCTGAAAGGAAGAAGATCTCTGGAAAGCTTATTCTAGGAGGAATAAGAGAAATTCACCCCCAATAGATGAGTAAACTTTGTAGATACAGTTGCTAGCAAGGCCTCCTGATTTTATTTTTTTTTCATTGGCCATTTAGAGGTAAAAAAAAAGTACAGAACTAGGCTGAAGACTAGGTTTGATTATTTAATAGCAACAAACATGAAGGAAATATAAGATTTATAAAGAAGGCTATATGCATCTGCTTATGCTGATGGTATCTAGTTTTAATTTGAGTGAAGTGGGGGATACAGTACTGTGCAACAGCACTGTTTTCTGACATGACTAAAGTGGTTATACTTCTCATAAACAGAAAGGCTATTTATAATCACCTGTAAAAATAACCAGAAAGTAAAATAATAACTGCATTGCACACTTCTGTAATGACTTTTTCCTTTTTTTGCAGAGACAGCCAAAGACGGTTTCATGAACAAATGTTCATTGTTTTCTCCCTTCCATTCCTCAGGTGGGGGCTTATATAGTAAATGAGATTTTTTCTTGCAACCCAGACCTTGTTGTTCTCTTGAATGATGCATAGACAATGAGTATGTGTCACAACCAAGATCATATATGAGAGATTGACCTGCAAAAGGATGGTCAGCAACCATGTGATCAGCCTAGGCTGGTGCTTATCTCTTCATGTCACTGGAGTACTTGACTGCATGCTAAGGATAATACTTGCCTTGTCCATTATCCCATTTGACTATCGTCGTTTTTCACTTTTAATGTTAGGGAAAGAAATATAATTCAGCTCACATGAGCAAACCTTAAGGCTTGAAGCCTTCCAACTTCCCTCTCAGTATGAAATATAGCAACTGTAGAGGTAAATGTACATTTTTAACTGGAATAGTGAAGATGCTAACTAACCAGAATTCATTTCTGGTATTAAATATGATTCTTCAGCTTACTGACTTTCACTGTTTCTGTGTAAATGATGTAATATCATGACCTCATACTAAAAGCTAATGCAAAGTATATCTGACCTTCTCCAACTAGCAACTCAGTCCTCTTAAACAAAGGGAACATGTTGCTTTCTTGCCTGCTATTCTCAGAAAGGCACATATGCCTCAAATACTGTCTTTTTAGACTGAGGTAGCCGGAAAAATAAAAGATGTCATCTCTTCCTACAAACTGTGCCCTTGTTATCTATGTAATGAGTAATTGTTAGAATAAAGGGTCTGGATAATCTTAATGACATCTGAAGAGTTCAAAGGAAAGTCTGTAAAGTTTGTCATCACTGCTTAAATTGTCAAATAGTAGAAAATAGTCCTGGAAAAGACCTCAAGAGGTCATGAAGTCCCTAAAGTAAAATCAGCTATACCTATATTTTTTCCTGAAAGATGTTTGTCTAACCTTTTCCAGTGATGGAAATTCCATGACCTTCCTAGAAAATCTATTTCAAAGCTCTTTCTTAATGTTTAACCTTTGATGCTGTCACTACTTGTTCTTTCCACCATGAGCAAGTAGAACAGACAATTTTCTTCTTCTTGACAAGAGCTTTTCATGTAATTGAAGGATGCTATGATTTTTACACTTTTTTCCAGAAAACTAGTTTTCTGTCTTTGTGTTTTCTAATCTCTAACCATTTTCCTTGCTCTTTTCTGGATAGGTGATGAAGCAAAAATATTTGATATCCTCCTTTAACCCTGTTACCCTCCTTTCAATCTTCTTGCTAGTTTAACAAGGAGATAGACAGAAGACTCCGGATCATGGTGTTCTCTCGTAGGTTATCTGAAGGACTTGCTGTGGTATTGTTAACTGTTTTTACTTTTGTTTAGGAAGCTCTTTGCTTTTGCTGCTGTTTTCTAGATGTTTCTGTGTTGAATCTAAAATTGTTGCTGTGACTCTAAAACGATTATTCTTCAGAAAAGTTTGTAACTTCTTGCTTTGCTGACCGCATTTCCACCTGCTTAAGGAGGACGGGTTAGACATGCCTCTTTTCTTAGTAAGCTTTTGTTACTTTGGTTTCCATATGATCTGCATCTGTGGTTAACTGTATCTATTTGTTTAAAATATAACTACCGAGGCTCTGATTTAAACTGTTATCATAAACAAAAGCATTATTTTTAGGGGATGTCACTAGGGACATTATATCCCTTTGGTTCCCACAGTCAGATTTTTCTAAGACATTTTGCCTTGTTTGGAGCTTTGTAATCATCTTTCTATCAAAACCTCACAGTTACTTAGCAGCAGGGGTTTTGGTTCATTTTGTGTCTGCACTTTGTCTATTTATTGAACTCCACCCATTTCCACTATGAAGTGTGGGTCGCTGCTTTTTTCTTTTTCCTTAAGCAGCTGTCCCCTTGGCAGTCCTTGTGATGAACTTCTTCCAGGTTTATTTCAGTCCTTGAACTTCACAGGACTGAGCCAAAAAATTTATCATATAAGGCCCATTAATAATCATCTGTTTCTCAGGCTTGTGGGATCAGTCTTCTCTTATGTGCTCTGACTGGAAAATCCCAAAGCCACACCTGATGGGTGATCTCCTTGTAACATCTGCTCTGGGACTGTGCTGGTAAGTCATTATCAATTGACGTATTGTTGCTTTGTTACTGCAACCTGTGGACAAGAGATTAGCTGGAGCTGGAAAATGTAAAACTGAATGCCCAGTGTTTGAACTTTGGAGAAACATGGAACAATATCAAAAGTAAATGTCAAAAATGGATGTCTAATTTAGAATTTGAAATAGATTCTCCACCACTCCATTAAAGTTAAGTAACATTTACTCTGGGGTCATATTTATCCCCTGTCCTTTCAGCTGAAAACTGAGGGCATATCCAGACTGTATTTACCTGGTCAGTCATGCTCCAGATTAACTGCCCACTGACAGACTTGCTTACATTCAACAAACCAGTCACTGCCTAGCTATACAGGCTTGTACTGAACTCTGAACCAGTCCTTGTGGAAGACCTTCTACCAAACATAGCACTTCAGCATGAGCTGAAAATCATCTTTGGGCAATCTGAATGAACCTTTATTTATAAGGACCAAGTCAGCTGCTGCCTAGTCTAGAGTGGCACTTCTCAAACAGTGCTCTCATGGCCTTGCTAGCTCTGTGTATGGTGGCTGGGTTAAAATATGAAATATATTTTTCACATATATATGTATACATTTTATATATATAAACAAGTAGGTTTTGGACTTCTGAGTTAGAGCACTTGGGAGCACTTTGCTGCCCTGAAACCCTCACTTGTGGCATCTGTTGGAACACATTAATCCTGGGGATGCATGTTGAACTTCCTTCTGTACATAAATGTGACTGTGTGACTTAAAATAACTTTGTGTATAAAAGAATATTAAAGTAAAATCATAAACTACTTGGGTCAGATAATAAACTGGGGATTTGGAATTGCTTTAGCCCGGAAAATCAGTTTCTGGTCTTGAGACAATCTTTAATGTGGCTGCCAGTCCCTATGGATGTCTATGTTACCCCTGTGAGGACTCTTTTTGATTTTCCAAGAATCTTGTCTGGAAGTAAATGCAGTAAGTCCTTCCTCCTCTGCTTTCTCAATGCCTTTAGAGATGCAAGTGTTCATGCATGCGTCACCACAGTACTAAAGTCCAAGAAAGCAAAGCCTTCAGACCAGGGACTTTAAGAAATGTCGGTAAAGCCATATATACATCTTGCTTTTATATGTGGAAAAAAAAAATATTTCCTCTCATATTTGAATTTGAGGGGAAAAGAGAATTTTCAAAGGCATGGAAGAGTTCAGTCTTCTGAACACGAATATCTAAGCAAGATGTGATCCTGAAACAACAAGGAGTCAACATCTGGGTATGTTTTCCCACATTAGCAACTGCTGTCTTAAACTGTGCTGTTATATGTGATGTTAAACAGCTGCTCAGTTTCACCCCAGAGGTAAGAATATTCTGTATCTCACTTACATTTTGTCTTTTTAGAACTTTTGAGGTGAAAATTTCTCAGAGAATGTGTAAAGTATTAGCACTGAAACTTCACTGTACTTGGTACTTAGAAAATCATGTTCTACTTCAACAAAAAGCTGCTGACATATTATAATGCATATATTTGGCACTACTGTATTACATTATCCAACCACCGCTTCTCATTATCTGTGTACCAAATTGTTCAAGTCAGTAACAAGGTACTAGTGAAATACCATACAAATAGCTGCCACAAATTTTAACAGCTGGTCCATTTCAAGGTGCTGTTGCCTTTGTCCACAATTTTGCAGTAAGAATGAAATTTATCCTGACAACAGCATCAGCCCATCCTGCATGCTGAAATCTGGTGACTTTCGAATCTGTTTGTGCAAGTAGAGTTTCTTATCAATCTGCTTTTTGGGGAAGAAAAAAGGTTGTATAGGGTCAGGGAAAGAATCCTTTGAGGGTTGTTCATATTTAATAAAATTACACTCAGGAAGTTTAGAATAGGTAAAAAAGATGAAGGTTTTGTAAACTACACAGTCATTCTTCCTGCAGTGATTATACACAGGATAAGGAAATGTAGCACGCCAGTGCCTGTGGTTTTTGTCTTCATTTCTGTGTCTTAAATGAGATGAATCATGGTATTATGAAGAAAAGTCTTGTCTGTAACACACCTGCACCAAGGGAGACTTTCACATCTGTAATTCCCCAAAACCTTCATAACTTTGTGTGAACGTGTTCATAACAGCAGAAATACAGTTTTGTATGCACTTACAGAAATAAGATGCAGTGGTGGTCTCCTACAAAAGAACTGCTAAAGTGAGAATTATGGGTGTCACTTCTTTCAAAAGTTTCGTAGTAAAAGTTTCTTTTGAAGGTGACCTTGTTTTCTAAGTCCAGCTGGAAACAGTTAAACACTTACTGATTTCTAAGACCAAACTTAGCTCTAAGTGCACTTGCAAAATCTGTGGCTCTGGAGTTAACTTTCTGTTAACTAATGTAGCTCAAACCCATCTTTTGTGAAATTGTATATCTTTTTTTCTTCAAAATGAGCTCATTACTTCATTTCAAAAGAGGATATTGTGCGATAATGCCTTCCAGTTTATCTGAACTGAATTACTGCAAAGGATCTGACTTGCAGTGGGAGAACTGTGAACAATATTCTAACAATTCTTTCAAGTATAGATCTGTAGGTATTTCTCTCTTAAAATCTATGGGAGAACATAACTGAAAATGGTATGGAGACATTTATGTTGCTTATTAACTATGGTGTGTCTGAATCGTTGCCGTAAAAGAAAAATCAAAGGCTGGATTCAAAATGAGATTATTGTGGTAGCTAGAGCTATATTTTGAGCTGATTAAATGCAATGGATATACTAAGGTTGAAAAAGAGTCTTGTCCAGCCACTTTTTCCCTCTTTTTCCCCAGTCTTGTTTGAGCAAATAGCAAAAGCATATGAGTGCTTTTCACAGTGAACTACACAGGACAAATGTTCACTTGTTTACTATTTTAAAATAATAACCTGTAAACAAGCATAATTTACCTCATACACACACCAGTGAATTCTGCTCTACCAGGCTGTTTACTTTTACTCATTGTACGCAATTTTGGAATTGTAATTTGGTGCTATAAGTCTTATACCACAGTAAGTGTTACCTTCAATGTCACAAGAAAGTCCTACAAAATGTTCTCCCACCCTTGAGGAATATCACTTTGTATTCACCTCACATAACATGGCATCTTTACAGATTACAAGCGTCATTCCAGTCAAACCAGTCTGGTAGTGAGTCTCCTCTAAATAAACTATCTTTTATTCCCCGGGTCTTAATGTCTGTTCACTGTCTCTTTATTTTCTTTGCTCTTTTGTGTGCACATAAGATTTATAAGGACTGCTGTTACAAGCTGTATGTTTTCTTACATCAGTCTTTTTGGTCTCAAGACCTCAGAACATAGAATTTACAGTGGCCATAAAATGGACCCCCCAAAATACAATTCACCTTTGAAAATGTTCTGAATTTGATGTAGAAAACCAGTGGGATGAAAGGCTATTCCCATTATTCTCCATACAGAAAACTGGCTCCTGACTACCATTAAAATTAGCAAGGAGTTTACATCAACTCTCATTTTAGAAGTTAGAGGAAATTCTCACCACTGTAAGAGTCTTCATCTGTACCTTCGTAGAAAGCCGAGCTGGCTCAAGATTTGAGACTTCACCTTCAGCAAAATTCAAGCATGGCTCCCAGACTTACGCTTAGGCCTGTGTCTAAGGGAGCTGTATTTCTTCATGGAGCATAATGGGATATTCTAAACAAAATATGAAAACCTGTTATAAATAAACCCAATTAAACATTTTCAGATGAATAAACAGTAGTTTTATAACCCTTGCTATGAAATCTCATAATATTATAATTAATTCCATGTTTAATATAAAAATGACAGTTTGATGGAGTTGCTTTGAGGATTAAATAAGGAAATATACCACATGCAGTTTTCCTGCTCCATATGCTACAGATTTTACATGGCAATGACATCACACTAAATAGAAAGACTGGTCATCTATCACCTGGATAATGTGTGCTAAATAATGACGAACCTGGTACCTTGCATATAATTTCCCTTTTCAAAATTGAGGTCCCAAAAGTTCTTTGTTCACATTTCCCAAAATCAGTCATCTCAGCCTGAAGCAGCATCTATACAGTCTATGAAAGGTAAGAAAGTGAAAATCAGATTTTGGTTTGCTTAAGATGTATTCCAAGATTATATGACTTGTGTGAGGTATGTTTCCCACTGTTACTAGCACTCTGGATGAGATCTTAATTGATCTCTTGTTCTTTCTTTTCTGGGCAGAATGAAGTCTTTGAAGATGAATACTGGCTCATAAACTAAATGCTTTCAGCTGTTGCTGCTGAACATAACAATTCCTAAGAAGATTTTTGTCAATTGCTTAGAGATTTTCTTGTTTTTATGAAGAAGGTTGTAGTTTAACCCTTAAGCAACTCCTGGATAACATTATAAGTCACACTATGTGTCTGCAGTAGAAATTTAGCAGCTGAAGAAGGAAAGCATGCTTTGCTAAGTCAAAGCATTTAGAAATGTGTATACATGACTAGATGCAGTATTTAGTATGTCCTGTTACACAGGAGTTCATAGTTGTTTATTAAATTGCTCTACTCAGTACCAAAAAACCACAAATGAGTAAACTTAAGTAGACTTAAATACTACTACTGTGTGTATATGT
Organism: Psittacula echo; assembly: GCF_963264785.1. Lineage (NCBI taxonomy): Eukaryota > Metazoa > Chordata > Aves > Psittaciformes > Psittacidae > Psittacula > Psittacula echo. The sequence continues at coordinate 125,950,477 of NC_137737.1, forward strand.
AGTAGCTAGGTGAGAAATGGTTGCAGGACAAGACCAACATGCAGGATGCTGACACAACACAAAGTAGTACCTGTCTTTTACCGAAAGCCATTTCAAGCTTTTTCTTTCCTTTCTTCCAGAAAGGAGTGACATGCTACATGGTGCAGCTTGGCTTGGTCTGATAATGCATTATCAGAGCCTCATGAGACTGTTTAGTTGGAAACCTTCAGTACATAAAATACATTAAACGAAAAGCAGAACAGTGAGTTGAGAAGGAGTATATTTGGGAATCAGGCATGCCTGAAATGAAATCCCCCCACAGTAGAGCTTCACCCCTCTGCATTTCTCTCTCCGTGGAGAAGCAGGGCACAGTATTCTCTGTCTGCCTGCCTTCATGCAGTAACTGCTGACAGTAATCAATGTATTACTTAGTATATGTACTGGCAAGTTGTAGTTATTGTTTAGTGTTTACATTGAAATATGTATTAATATGAAGGCATTTATTCATCTAAATAGGAGCAAGACCCCAAATAAATTTTACAGGTAACTTGCTGTACAACCGATCTACTGCTCTATCATTATCCTTATGTCCTCCATCCTTCTGTCACACATCTTTAACCACACAACCCCCACATGCCTCTCCTGTTCTACTAGAGCCCCAGATCCATTCTGTATATAATTTCAGCTGCATATCCCCCCTTTTCATCTGCCTTTCAAGCTCATAACACACTTGTGTTTTTATCTCACTTCTCATAGTCTGCACTTTTGATTCTCTTCACCAAGACAGCAGATTGCTTCAGCTACCTTTCAGCCCTACAAGCATCATGTTAACCTTACCCTTACTCAGCAAGAACCTGGGGAACAGCTGATAGGGCTATTCAACTGGAGTATGGAAGCCTTGTGACTGCTGCTTGGAGTTATTGCAAGATCCACAACTAGCTGGAAGGAAAGGAAAAACTGGGATCTCCAACACATCTGAGGTTGGGCCTAAAACTACCTTTACTGTATAAACTGCTGTGGACAAAATTTTATTATAAGTTTGCACCCTTTGAAAGTCTCCTCTGCTGGGAAACCACTCGAGCAGCTATTGAAAGTCTTGGATCATAGAATCATAGAATCATAGAATCATAGAATAGTTAGGGTTGGAAAGGACCTGTAGATCATCTAGTTTCAACCCCCCTGCCACGGTCAGGGACACCTCACACTAAACCGTGTCACCCAAGGCTCTGTCCAACCTGGCCTTGAACAACACCAGGGATGGAGCATTCACAACTTCCCTGGGCAACCCATTCCAGTGCCTCACCACCCTCTCAGTAAAGAATTTCTTCCTTATATCCAATCTAAACTTCCCCTGTTTAAGTTTTAACCCATTACCCCTTGTCCTATCACTACAGTCCCTAATGAAGAGTTCCTCTCCCAGCATCCTTGTAGGCCCCCTTCAGATACTGGAAGGCTGCTATGAAGTCTCCATGCAGCCTTCTCTTCTCCAGGCTGAACAGCCCCAACTTTCTCAGCCTATCTTCATGCAGGAGGTGCTCCAGTCCCCTGATCATCCTCGTGGCATGAGGTGAGAGAATGAATATCTAGTTAGCTGAAGTAGGAATAAAAGAGAAATCCATATAAAGAATGTGAAACATCTAGTGAAAGATGGGGGCAGGTTTGGGAGCAGCAGGAAAGAAAGCCTGTCATATCTAGGGGCACATGCCCAGGTGCTTGGAAGTACCTGGAATTCCCCACTCTCCCTGTTCCTCTGTTGACAGCAGAGATAGCTGTCATCTCAGCCACTTCTTGACCAAACTTCAGGTCTTTAATTTCACAGTCTCCTGAATGTACTTGCAGAAGGATACTAGCTTACAGCTACTTGGGCAGTCTTATCATTGACTTCTTTTAATCGTTGCAACCTTAAACTTTTTTGCAACATATTTTCTTTTACAAGGTTCTCTTCTTTTTCAAGTGGTTTGTTAAATTAAGTACGTCTTCAAAAGTAGGAGGAAACGTTCTGGTTTAACTCCCCTGTTTTCTTATGTATTTGTAAATACTTTCTTGTGTAACACTATGAAAGAAACTCTTAAAACTAAGAATATGTCCACTACTTCATAATTATTTTTAGTGCTTCAGTTCTGCATAATGCATTCATGAGAGCTGAGGTCGCAGTAGGAATGGAACATTGTTTAGTAACTATAACTGGAATAAAATAAGGTCTTACTGTGCTGTGTTGACATTTTTGTTGCTACAATTAGCTTTAACACACTACACTAAATTTGTGGAGTTTCTGACAAGTATGTACTACTAATATATTGAAGAATATGCTGAAGATGTCAATTCTGTACTTATTTCTGAAACTTCTATCAGTTCATAACCAGTGCTTTGCCTTAGACGTCACAAAATCAAATCCTTATTGTATCCCATGAGTTCCAAATTAGGCTGGAATTCCAATGGAAATTCATGAGGGACTTTCTGTCTGCGGGGTTTTGTAATGTGGCTATGAATACCACTAAGAATGTTTTTCTTAAAAGCTGGATATCCACACATGCCCTATTGGTAAACCACTGGGTTGCTGAATTAAGATTTTATTTACCACTGGAATAAATATACTACCCAGTATACACATAGTCAGGAACCACGTATGGGAACCATTTGTAGGCTATATCAACATCAGTTAAGTTGTTTGCTGTATTTAGTGCTGTATGTTAGCATTGGGAAGTATGTATTTAAAATCATTAACTTTGCTAGTTAATCTCTTCATCTTTTCCTTTGAGCATCTTGGTCCTTCCAAACTTGGAAGTATTTTGCTGTTCAGTCAATCATGCTTTGAACCTGCTTTTAGAGGAAATTCTACCATTTTTCAATCTGTCTTGGTTGTTTTTTTTTCTCTCTTTTTTTTTTTTTTTTTTTTTTTACCTTTTTGCTTACTGTGGTATTTGCATCCACCTCCATGCAGTCATAACAGATTTTGGAAACTTAAGATTTTCATAAAAAGAAGGCATACACAGGCAGAGATGTGCTGGTTTTTACAGAAAACTCTTATCTGACAAAAAGTAGCTATTGTGCTCATAAGCCTTTTTATTATTTCTCCCACAAGAATTTATTACCATGCACTGCATGTAACTGCTGGAAAAAAGGAGTGAAACACATTGGCCTGACTTAGCATTTTAATTCTAATTTGTTACCTGATGCTATAGGTAATGAGAAATGACACTCTGAATAAAACATTTTTTCCTGAATATTTTAATAATCCATTTACAATTTTTCCAGCTTATTTATGACCATAACCACTTGATACTTTATATTTTTTAAAAGCTGATTGTTGGCACTAGCTGATACACCTGTCATGGTATCTACTTACAGTATATACGTCCTCTCTGCCAAGTTAGGTCATAGTTTACAATGTGGTTAGTGCTGAATTCACAACATGGCATGATTCTGTACAACAATCTGAACTTGTGAAACCAACTAAATGGTGGTAATCTTATAGGGAGTTTTATTAAGTTGCAGCTACACATGGGGATATCGGAAATATGCTGCTGAAGTGAAACTAAAATTTATATAACTAATCATTTTGAACTGAATTTTCTTCTGTGTGTGTGTATTTTTGTTCAGGATAATTAGCTAACCGCAGTTTGTTTATATAAGGTGTGTGTAATATGTTTATAGAGCACGGCAGCTGACATAATGTAGCTCTTGGAGAGCTGCGACATTCCCTTCCCACAAGTAACATTTGAAATGATAAAGCAACATTCATATGAATAACTCCCCACTAGGTAAAAATCATTACAGCCCGCATTCTCCAACAATATTTTCAATCCACCTTGTTAAACTTTTTCACAGAAGCAAACACAGGTACAACCCCATTTGCTGTAACTGTAGAGCAATTATTCAGCCAGTCTGGGGCCCAACAAATGTCTGATGTAAGTTTACTGTTACTGAGAAGTGTGTTTGTTCTAAACCAAAATGTTATGATATGATCCAGACAAACAAAATGAGATTTGATTAGGGAATTAGAAACATGAACATACAAGTCTTATGTCATTCAGGTGGAAATATGACATATTAGGCCATGGAGAGTTTGAGCCAAAATATTTACCACCGCTGAGGCTCGCATCATTATGCCTGGGCTCTGAAAAAGCTTTCTGTAAAATCACCCCATGCTGTTCAGAGAAGAGCTTTCAGAATCCCCAGCATATCAAACTTCTCTTTCTGATGGTCCCATTGATTTCTGTCAATGAGATCCTCCTCCCACCCTGAAGGAAAGGCATTGACATGTAGCATGTCCCAATACTGAAGAAACACTGCTGTATGTACACATGTGCAGATACTTGATCTGGAATCTCTATGCTTCCAGCCTGTGGAGCCTCTCACAGTCACCCCATTGCACAGTCTGCAGGGTCCTTCTGACTTGCAATGTCCACTAATGCTGCTCCTAGCTATCAGTGGATTTTTTTACATGATCACTTGACGTTGCGACTGCTAGTTACTGGTGACAGCATCTCTTTTATCTTGCCTTGGTCTCACTTTACACTGAACTAGGTGTTTGCCCCTTTGCTCTGAGCTGCAAAGTCTCTCAGCATACCCAAACTATCATTGTTGCAGAACTGTGCCTCCAGAGGAAAAGCTAAAAGAGAGTAGAAAGGATCATTTTCTGCAAATGAGTGAACTTAGTGCTGAATTCTGTAATGGTAGTAAAAGCAGGTGGATGATTGCAGTTAGCCTTCCCATTCCACTACTGCAATTTCGAGACTCAGCAGACACAGGTGAAATGGGACAGTAACAGTTTTCTTTTGCTGGAAAGACATGTCAGTAAAGATCCTCATACAGTAGTTATCTTGAAGTGAATTGAGACTTAAATGCAATTGAGGATCTATTCCAAGGAAAAACTTTCCAGCTGTATTGAAGTTATTTGAATCTTTTGCTATTTAATTGTGAGACAGGTTGTCAGTCCCAATTCACTGGGACATACGAAGACATAAAACTGGGAGAGGTGTATTTTCATACTGCAAAGGGGCTAGGATAGATGTAGGAACAAAGTAGAAGGTCAAGGTGAAGGGAAGAGAGGTCATTTCTTGAATAGTTTGCACTGTGAGATGTGCACTATGCTTAGCAACCACCTGCCCCACACTGTATTGTACATATAGCTGATTGCAAATGTTTTTTCTGCTGAAAACAAGCTGCTGTGGTAATGATACAGAATGTAGTGTATGCTCATTTCTCTGTAAGTAGGATGTTCTCATACTTCTCTTTAGTATCAACCTCTGGCTGTTCAGTCCTCTCACTAGTACATGAGTGCTGAAGGTTCCCTCATAGTGTATCTCACTTAAGAGTGGCAGACATTTTTTTGCTACTACTTTCATTTTGTAGGTATGTGTACCTGAAATATTTATCCTTAGCTCTTTTAGCCTTTTGGGAGGTACTTGTTGTGCATATATTCCGTCTTCCAGTGACCAGAATATTGACAAAGGGAATTGGACGTGACCTACAGATTTATTTCTGAGAACATTCCTGCACGCTAGTTATGTTTACAGTGACTATATATCCTCAAGCCTGCTCTTAAATGTAGATCAAACAGTATTGCCAACATCTATTTTTCCTTATTGAGAGTTTCTCCAAATATGGAGTCATATTTGCTGTTCTGCCAGTATTCTTCAAGTAGTGTCTGTTTTATATTTATGTGCAATTCCTCTTGTTAAAAGAAAGAAAGAAAAGCATGATGGCCAATGTCTGGCTGAAATGTGCAATGGGAGTATTGACTCTCTCAGGATTTCAGATGGGTAAATGATAAATAAATATGCAAAAAGCATGCAGTGATGAATCCTCAGGTATAATGTTGCTGTTCTACTATTTCTAATATGTTCAGGGGACACTAAGTCACACGGTGGTAAAGAACAGAAATTGGGCATTTAGTTATGCTGCTCTCAAGCTATTTAACATTCAATGTACTGCTCAGAATCCTGTGCACCAGCGATATAGATAAATAGCTAGGTCTCACACTTTTGATTCATAGTTTTTTAATAATATGTGATCAGTTAAACAGCACAGAACAAATACATAAAAATATTTGATCTTTATAAATCATAAAATTTGCTAAATAATGGTGTAAGGAAAATTGAATTTTTTCAGCTCTTTGTCATCGCAGAACACTCCAAGCTAGCCTTTCATTTTTGTTATTTGGTCAAGTTACAGTGTCAAGTCTGTATCATGGCCATTTATGAAAGGCATATTTAACAATATTCATTAGGAAAAGTACTCCAATTTTTCCTGAAGGCTCCTAAGAAATTGACCAAATGATGAAATAATCTTTGACCACTGATCTGAAAAACACTTTCTTTTTTGGCATTTTTCATACCATAAAAGGGCAAAAGTCCAGTATCTGTGATGTTACTCAGTTTGGTAGATTTCATCCTCTTCAAAAGACTTCATCTGTCTGGACAAATCAGACCCATTAATCTAGGGAAAAAGAGTCAGCACTTAATAATAAAATGTAACTTTATTGAGCACTTAAGCTGTGGCCAGGAAAAGCAAATACACTCTGAATCAACCCAGTGCACTGAAGTGGAATATAAATGTTGCAGAGCTTATCTATGGAAGTATGTTGTCATTTTTCTGAGGTTTCTATCAAACTTTTAATCAAAACCATAGCTGAAATTGGCCCATGTAACTGTGATCGTTTTTGAATGTTCTGTTCTATAAAGTCTAGCACACAGATTTATAATGTTTGAACACTACTACAGTTGCCAAAAGTCACAAGAAAGTTGCAGGCTTCAGACACACATCATCAGTACATTATATATCTACTTCAGGAGCAAAGAGAAGTCCATTGGAGATGACCACAAATTCACTCCAGTGGCTAGAACCAGCAATGTTGATAAAGTTGCAAGATGATCTGGGAAATGTATTACTTTAATGAAGAAGGAGGAACGTATTCACAAAGACCAGCTGCAGATTAGGTAGGCTAGAGGCCTGTATTAGTTCCTGGGAAAATCAGTTTGGAATATCTACAGTTAGAGTTCAGCTCTAAACTGCTCTACAGAATGGCAACACTGGTTTAACATATTGCTTAGTGACATGTGGTTTTTCTATTCATCCACTTTTTTTAGCACAGCTGGTCATTGTGCCTCTTTCCTACATACAGCAGTAATGTGAGAACCATATATCTCCATATATGGTCCACAATGCCTATTGAACATACCTGAAGTTCATGTTTTAAACTTCTTAAGTAGAACAATCATAGTACAGCGATGCTCTGTATTTTAGGTTTGCTCCTTGTTTTGTTGTCTTAAGTGCATAAAAACCAGCACTAGCTTATGTGTTCTGATAGACAGACTTGCCTGTTAACAATAGGAAAGTTTGGGTTTTTTTTTTTTTTTTATTTACTAGAATAGCTATTAATCTATTGATTTCAGATATATCTACTAGATTTTATATACAGACATCAGAAACCACGTATCTCATATTTCAGCTCTCTTTGGTTTGTATTAGAAACACAGAAATAAACACAACAGCCTAAATGAAAACCAGAAGAGAGGTTTACCTAATGCTACAGCTGATATTTTTGTACAGCTCTTAATACCATCAAAATGCTGTAAAGAGTACTAAAAGAATAAATATGTGTACATAATTATGCAATGGCAATGAAGTGCTTATTTTGTAAATTATATTAGTTAAACATTCCCTCATTAAAAAGTTTTGAGAAAGGCAGGTTGATCAGAAAATAGGAAACGTTATAGAATGTAAATTAGGGAAAGAAGATACTATGATTATTATGTACTGATACTTATTTTTTCCAGGCAGAACTTTGTATGCTCTTGTGTTTTGATAATAATAAGCGTGAAACACTAACTTCATGTAAGAAGTAGTAGGCAAAGTAAAATGTTAGGGGTGAGTTGACAAGTTAGCTGTTTGCTTCTAATTAATGCTAGTTAGAAAATATAAAGAATATGGATATGGTGATAAGATGAAACACTGAATGAATATTGTGAGGCAAATCAAATTTGGAAAAATGTAATTCAATCGATTCTCTTCTTCCTGAACTCCTATCATCTCATTTGGCGCTGGCTTTGGAATAACCCCATCCTGTACTCAGTTTTCAAAGAATTTCCATCTGGTTTCATGATATCGGCTGAGTGTTTGAAAGGTAAATAGGCATTCAAGCATGCAAGATACTTTGCAGAGCTAACCAGCCATGATCAGGGCTTTCTGAGACAGTCACATAGTCAGTTGGGGGAAAACCTGACTCATTTATATGAAGCATCCAGCTTCGTTTTCCTTTATGTAGCCAAGACCTCAAATTACCCTGATGTGCTTGGCTGAGTATGTGATGAATAGGTTGGCTAGAGGGAGGAACTGGTACTGTCTATAATTTCCATGTACCTCTGGGAGGTCCACATGAGAAAATCTCAAGCAATAATTTGAAGACTCTTCATACAAAGTAGTTTGGGATTATCACTTTTTTATTTTTTTTAAATAAATTGCATAAAGTGCTTTGGACAGTTGGAGTAGTAAATAATGAAAATTTCTTAAAAACAGTACTCTGTTTCCTGCCTAACATGTATTTCTTCCCTTTTGATTCTTACCTGGCTCCTCTCAATGTAGCATCTGTTTAACAGCAGCCCTGCAAATTAACAGACTAGTGGTGTTCACATCTAAATGGTTGGATGAGGTGGCCTTCCAGACTCTTGACTCCTTACCGAGACTCTAGCGTGCACCAGGTTTCTGGAGAAAGAAAATCCAGAGGCTCTGGCTAGAAGGACTCTGCAGTGACCATCATCCCAGCCATGCTGTGATCCATGTCACAGTGATGTAATTTCCAACACTCCCTATAAAACTTCCAGGGGGGATATAGGAAAATAGAACAAGTCAGCAAGTAAGCTGACCTTTAGTAAGACCTGTTAGAAAACTATTTACATATTCAAACCAGCAAAGGCCATGCTGTTTACAAACAATACATGTTTTGTGTTTACGGTATCCGTTGAAAATCATTAGGTAGCAGCGATCACAGAACTGCTTTCAGCTAAGCCAGCAATACAAGTCAGCTGTTACTAATAAACTCTGATTTCAATTGATTGAATAATTATTTTATTCAGCCAGTTTTCTTTTGAAAATGGTTACATCAAATAGTTTGAAAACTGTTCCAGATGTCAGTTGTTCTTTCCTGCTGGGAATGCATGAGCAAATGGAAGATAGGTCATTTGGTTGATAAAAATAACATATATAAGTATGACCCTGTATTCTATCTTAATATATCTGACAAGCAATTTCACTCCTAATGAAACTAAACCTAAGAATCCTTTTCCTAATTTAGAAAAAATTCAACTGTGACTGTCTGTAGTCAAAAAATACACTCCTGTGTCCCTTCCAGCAATGAGTACCTCTGGATGCTTGAAGGTGAAAGCTTTAATCTTGAAACAAGTTTATCTTTCCTGATACCATTTAACTTAATGTCAGGGTTTACCGAAAGTCTTCAGTCAAAGCTATTAAGAACAGAGTGGGTTTTGATTGAATGACTCTTTTGTGAATCACACTATTTCCTATAGAAAATGTTGACTTTCAGTTGAAATTGCCGGAAAACCAAAAGCGCTACCTTGGAAGTACTTTCTCCATTCTTCCCATCCGCACTTTCCTCTGTGTCCAGCTTCTTAGGTCAAATTTCACTGCCTGTAAAGCATTTAAATGCCTCTTAGAGCAGTGAGATGCAGTGCACTGTGGAGACAGAGAAGTCAAAAATGTCAGAGCAAAAAGTTTGCAAACAATCATTTTCCTTCCCTCTTCTCTTTCTGAGATCTCTTACTCCAAAATACTTATTTACAGCAGTATCATGTGACTTCTTTACATATTAGTCATATTTTTGAGGGCTTAATAAGACTCAACGGCACATTTTAAAAAGCTGACAAACATTTCAAAATATGATTCCTGACATGTCATTAAATATAATTCTATTTTAGGGTACTTCCTTTAAAAAATGACAAAACTTAAAATCAAACAAGAATGATTCACCATGCTATTTCAGGGCTTAAAACAGTGTGTTTTTTTCAGCAAAGTTTCAGGAGTTCTGAGACAGTAAATAAAGCAGCAATTTATAATGTCTTTCTGTGGCCTGTAAGGAAGTAGATACAATGGATGCTGTAGGTTATACAGACCAGCCACAAAGAAGTGTTAATTTGTGAAGACAAGTGAGCTCTGTCACATAGATTTGCTACTTGGAAACAAAAAATTTTGGATGAAATTCTGGCTACCCTGAGCTTAGTGAGGATTTAATCACTGACTTCAACAGTTTGACTACCAGTAAATAAAAGCACTTGGGACTCTTCCCTGCACTGCTGCATTCAAGTTGCCCACTGGGACTTGCTCCATGCCACCTCCTGAGCCCCGCACAGGAGTTGCATGGGAGAGGACTAACTGGCTCACACCAAAGTTATGCCAAGGACTTCTCTGGCAGTCAGCAGCAGAAGCTAGCATAGCCATGGCCAGCGAGGCCAGAACTTCACCTTTTCCATCTAGTCTCTTTTAACTGAAGTATACTTGTCCCCTCTTTCTCTGTTCCTTTCATAACTTCAATGCCTGGAAGATTAGTTTATAAATATAAGCATGGCCTGATTTTTTTCTGATACCATTCAAAGGGAGTAAGAGGCTTTCTAGCAAAGTAGCTGGTTACTTGAAAGCTGGATTTGACTGAATTCGTTCTCTCCAACCCCCATCCCCAGGAAAAAAAAAATCTTTAGAGCAATAAAATTTTAAGTGCCCTTAAAACTGTAAATTTTAAGCAACTATTTTATTTAATTGCATACCATATGCCACATTTGGCACACGTTAAAATCTGCAGGGTTTTTATGTGTTTCTTACTGCTCAGTAACTAGTACTTAGTTAAATATTTAATCTAAAACTTCTTAAATACAGAAGTAACCTCCATGAATTTACAGTCTCCTGTCATGCAAGAAAGGAAAAGGTAAAAATCTGTAACTCTCTAATGCTTCAGAGAGTCAAAACTCGTATATAATCAGTAGGCATCACTTTCCCGCTGGATTACTGAAACTTAGGACATATGCTTCATCTAACATGACATAATTTTTGGAACTTAAATTGTCCTGTAGTGTAAGATTAATACATCCTCTTATCCACCATGTATCTATTTGAAAACAAACATTTAATTTGCTTGTGTAAATACATGCTGGTTTAGGCAGGGAAGCCTAAAAAAATGTTTCTCTTAAATCTGTAATTAAGCATTTAAATGAATTTTCTGTTTTTTCAAAAGTCTTAGATATAAATTATCTCCTCTTGGCCATCTGTTTTGTAACTTCTTCCCTCAAATATGACTCTAAAGAGCTGAAAATAAGGCTTTGTCCTGCACTGTGGAATACTGTTTTTTTTTCACAGTAAGAAATCATAAGAAATTCTGGAGGCAGAAAGGGCTCTACCACATGCTAAATCACATTAAAAGTTATTACAATTAACTTTTGTAGCTTTTTTTAAAAAAGAACATTGTTGCCAGAATGAAGAATTTTTGACCACATAGAGGAAGAATTCCTGGCTTTTGATACCCTCTCTCTGGTTGCAATGCCATAAATATTTTTTTTGGGGGGTAGAACAGGAGTAGAAGTATTCACTTAATGAAACCAGTTTAAAAAAAAAAAAAAACAAACCCCACAAGAAAAAAAAACCAAAACAACAAAAGAAACCCCCAACAAAACAACCAACCAACAAACCAAAAAAACCCCAATCAAAACCAAAGCCACAATCTGTCTGAAACTAAAGTTGTAGGTGCCCCATCCCTGGAAGTGTTCAAGACCAGATTGGACGAGGCTTCAAGCAAACTGGTCTAAGTGGAAGGTGTCTCTGCCTGTGGCAGGGGGGTTGGAACTGTATGATCTTTAAGGTCCTTTCCAACCCAAACCATTCTATGGTTCTGTGATCTATGACTAAGAACTTGGAGCTTCCTCTGCTCAAGCTTTCCTCAGTAGTGACAAGATATTTTCAGAGGTGAGATGCAACACAATGGTAAATGTTGCACTTGTATTTTGCCTCAACAGTCCGATTTTTTTCCTTGAAAGCAACTCCATTGGAAATATGGAGGCACATGGACATAAAAGCAAGATTTTTGCTGAAAAATGAATAATCCACAAAGCAAAGTTAGTACGCGGGTGCCTTCCCAAGGTACAATGCAAAATATATTAAAGATATCTTTCTGCAGATTTTTTTTTTAATTTACTTTTTTTAGGATGGATTGAACTTAATAAGGTTTTATTTCATTAACAAAAGTCCCTCCTAAAGTCTTCTTCATCTCTGATCACATATGGCGCTCTTTAACTTTATATTCTTATCACCAGGAGCATTAAATCAAACCATGATCTAGAGTCATCAAAGGGATAATGTACCATGAAAAGATGAAGTTAATTCAATTTCAATAACTTTATTGGCACTATGTTGTGCCCAGGTACAGTAGAATTTAATCAAGACAATGAAAATCAGAGATCTGTTCATTGAAAAAAATTTAGTATTAATTTAATGTGGATTTTACATACAGAGAGCTAACTTCTACACTAAAACATCAGATGTTTTTGATGTTGCTTAATATGAAAAATCAGCATGTTGATTTGGCTCAGATTTCGAATGGAACAGTCCTGACCTTGTATCAGAAACTAAAATGGTAATTATGCAAGAAAATAACTGTCTTCAGAAAGTTGGATATTCTATGGTGACATCTTTTAAAACTATGGTGTTTGTCACTGGGAAAAGGGTCACTTGAAACTCAGAACCTGTTCACATTTTGTTCTTGAACAAAATGAAGTGTTCTTGATTTTTCATTTATGGCTCCAAATTGTTGCAGATAAATACTCATCTGCTGTATAGCTTGCTTATCAAAAAACTCAGTTGAAAGCTGAGGATTCTAGTGACCATGCAGCATAGAATACTTCGTTCTCATTGAAAAGAGTAAATACTAAGTTGTTTTAATTAAGACTGCAATGAAACAGATAGTTTCCCTTTTTCCCTCTATAATTTTTAAAAGTTTCTTGAAAGCTATCTTAATAAAGCGTTCCTTCCAGTGAACTGGTTCATTAAAATATTTGTGCAAACCAGACTCTGAAGATGCACGTTGCAAACACGCGTCAAGTGGAAACTGAGGTTTTTAAGTGTGTTTGAAACAGGTATTATTTGCAAGGTATCTTCCCTTTTTTGTTCAGGATGTTCCATCAACATCATAAATTCTGGAGGGATAATATTCAGGACGAATTCAGATCAAGTTGTGTCATGTAAACTATCTTCTCTTAACTAATAGTGGACTCTTTTCACTATCTTCCAATAGTGCATCAATTAATGTTTAGGACACAGAGTGAAATAACTCAATCAGGATCATACAAATCCAGTATGTACTGGAGTTTTAGCATAATAAAGTACTTGTCAAAAAGGTATCAATAAGAATGAATTTGCAGATATGTCTAAACTTCTATAAGGCTTTGAGAAAATTCATGTTAACAAGCCCCTTCTATAATGGCAAAGACATGAAAGACAGTGCATCAGTATTTTGTTAATGGTAGATTGGTTTCTTTATGGCTAATTATGTGTTAGAACTGAAATTATTCACATCTAGTGGTATTCTAAGGCAGGGCACAATTTACTTTTGTCTTTCAGCTCTACTGCAACTGCTTTCTTACCCATTAATTCCTGAAGAGGCATGAGCAATACAGCTCTTATAACTGTCTGGGGTAACAGGCTCAAGAGTTAGGCAGGTATAAATCCCATTTCTTAGATGTATTTTGTGGTGCTGACAGGAGCACTACAGCAGTGAAAATGAAGACAATGGATAAGCCTCAGCATTTTTGGTTAATAACATATATTACTGGTATGCAAATATGCAATAGAAATGGCTGTGTGAGTTTGTGTGTATCTTAGTTTTTAATGCAGTTGTAAAGTACTAGATTAATTTATCTTACAAACCTACTCAATTAGCAAGATCCATAAATAATACATTAAATCTTATTCTTAGTTTTCTAGTAAAGCATGTTAACCATCCCTTTTAATATTGCTATGGTGACATAGTATAAGAAACAAGTATTACTTTCCTCCCAAGGGAAAGTCAAAGATTAACACAGCCTCAAGTAGAATCTTTGTGGTAAGGAGCATTAGAAGTTTGAAAGGTTATCTTAAATTACTCCAGTGGCAATCAGCTTTCAGAAGTTCAGATTCACCAGGCCACTCTCAAAAGACAAAGTCTACTCAAATGGCAGGCAATGTCATATCCACAACTGTATTGGGAAGTTAGAAAGAAATTGCTGATCTTCAGAGTTAATGAATCTTTTTTTCTTTCAAAAAAAAAAAAAAAAAAAAAAAATTAATTTGTGCTTGTTTTAAAGTTAAAGATTTGGATTTAAATGTAGGATCAGAAAAAAGGAATTAAACTCTTTTGTTCCTGATTTATGGTTCATCCAGTCTGCTTCCAGAAGCTTCTTGTAGCCAGGAGTGATAAGCAGCAGAGGAATTGCTTTCTAATTATTATTTGTTTTAGCAGACGTACAAACTGCTTTGACCTGAAGAGTGAGATACCAAAGACCCATTCTCCTTGGAACCATGAAGCTAAAGAAACAAAGTCATGAACAAGTGCAACTTTCTTTTACATGTCATGAAGAGAATAAAGATTTTATCATCATTAATAATAAATGACTACAACAGTTATTGCTTTTGATTTAAGAAACTGCAAGGTCAAGGTAATAGAGCATTATCCAAAAAGTAAAAGCACAAGTCTAGTACAGTGAAACAGAAATCCTTTTTAAAATGGTGGTCATCCATTTTAAACTGAACAGTAAGAAAAAGACCATAGTTGGGTTTTTCTGAGGCATTATAATCACAGTCAGCTGAAAGCTCTGACTAATGAACCAGATGATACTATGTGAGGTTGTCCACCTAAGCTTCTCAGCAGTAAGGAATGTACTATAGCAATTTATGGACTTTGGTTCCCATGGAGGGAAATATGTGTATGCCTTTCCTGATGCAACTGAAAGTAAAAGCTGAAAGATAAAATAACTGTTCCCAGGGTTTTTCACATTAGACTTGATTTCTGCATTAATCATCTCTATCACAAACAGTCCTTGGCTGTAGTCCATGAAGACAAGGGAATGATTTCACAAAGCAAAGGAAGACATTTTTCATTTACTTGTGGATGTCCTCAGTCTTAAAGGTAATCTTTCCATAACAGAAATTTAATGTGAAAACAATGGTATTGACAAGTAAGGTTAAAAGGACTGAAGGAATGTTGTGTTTCACTTCAGATCCTAAGACATTGTGCCCAATATGTTTGCAGCTTTGAATCCTGGAAATGTTAAGGCTAATCTTAACTTTCCTTTCTTCCTCCTGCCCTTCCTGGCAGTTGCTGAACTGTGTAAACCAATCCTGATATTTATTGTGTCACTTAAAAGATTTCCCACAAAACTTGAAAGGCTTTTCACAAAAAAAGAAAAATTCACAACTAAAGGGTCTGAGAGACACCAGTCTGTATTAATGCACAATGTAGTCCACAGCCTTCTCACCCACAGCTGGCTGCTGGGATGCTCAAAGCCTGCAACTACACACACAGTGAATCTGTGTAAATTTATGTCTGAAGTCAAAGACAGCTAATTTAAAGTCAGAATTTCTTTTAATGAAGAATTGTGTAGGAATAACTATTTAGGCAGAATGCACAGGGTTGTATTTTTTTTCCTATTTCCACTGGGAACATTTTGCTCCGTGAAGCTGAAACAATGCTGAGTTTGGACTGTTGGCTTAGCCCTATTTCCGGCAGTGTTCTTGAGTGCAAAGTGGCCTAGGAGGACATTCAGTAATGGTCAGATGCAGGGTTCCCAGATCTGCCCATCCAGTGGGACATGTGTGCCATAAGGGTGCTTTTGTTGTAGACAGGGAAACACTGGGAGCCCAGGAAGTGAGCTGGCAGAAATTAGACTTAATTTCTAACAGAACTCAGTTGTCATCAAAACTTTGCCAGGCAGGCCTAATGTTACAAAATATTTTGATGACTATGTTTTCCAGAATAAACCCGTTTCTCTGTAAGTTTCCTATCAACTTCAGTAAGTGGCAGTGTCACCATGTCATCTAGTTTCTGTTTTGTCTTTTCTTCTGTGGAAACATTAGTATCTCTGTACTTCATAGAAGCTTTACGGTCAAGAATGTTCTATATGTGCCTGAACTGATATATTTTCCTTTGCAATATGAGGCTATAAAACTGATGAACTGAAGCTCCTGGCTTGTTTGTTGTTGGGGGTTTCTTTTGTTTTGTTTTGTTTTTGGTGGGGGGTGGTGAGGGCAGTAATGAGAACAGAAAAATTTTCGGCGGTCTGGATCTCATAGCTTCAGAGTTAGACAAGATTGCTCAGGACTTATCCAGCAAAGTTTTTAAAATTTCCAAAGATGGAGATTCAACAGCCTTTCTTAGGCAACCTGCCATTTTCCCTTTGCTGCAGCTTGTGTCTATTCCCTTTTCTAGTATCGTTGTGTGTCTCTGGCATCATCTTCTCTGCAACCACTTGGCAGGTAGTTAAAGGTGACACAATATTCCTACCTTTACTTCTCCTCTTCAGACTGAGCAACCACTTTTTCTGTTCCATACACCATATGCTTCAGCCCCCTCATCATCTTGGTGGCCCTCCACCAGACTTCCTCCTGTTTGTTGGTCTTTCTTGTACTAGAGAGCCCAAAGCTGAAGGCATTGCTCTAAATGTGGTCTCACAACTGAAAAATATGAGAGAACAAACACTCCATTTGACTTGCTAGCAAGAGTATAAACTTGCTAATGCAGCCCAGAAAGTGACTGTCCTTCATCCTTGCAGAGGTATACTCCTGGGTCTTGTTCACCAAAACCCTAGCTCCTTGTCTTCAAAGCTTTCTCTCTCATCAGTTCCAAGTCTTTACTGATGCATGGTGTTATTCCATACCAGATGCAGTGTTTTGCATGTGTCCTTGTTTTAGAAAATGGAGCATGCATAGGTGCATTCCTTTCCATCATGCTTTAAAACTCATTGAATGTTACTTGAGTAAAACAATCCAAATACTACTGTAGTCTTCAAGTACTTATAGCTGTGACTGGTATCAGCCACAATGTATGGCAGGGAAAAACAACAAAAACAGGCTCTAGAGATAATAGTTTAGCTTTCTCAAATGAATGTTGTGCACGTAGGATGAAAAATGTATCCCTTAGGATAATGTTTTTTCAGTGGAGTATTCATTTTAGCACCCAAAAGCTATAAATATTAAATGCGCATCCACATTTATTGCAAATGTTACTGTGCATGTATTTGGACAGCTATATACTTCGCTATGCCTGAATGAGATATAAAATACCTTATTTGCCTGAGTAAGCACCACTAAAATTCCTGCCACATATTCAGGCACTGGATCTTAGTGAATGCTTCCAAGTCATGGTCAGCAGCTTTAGAGCTTAGATCCCTTTGCAGACTCCGCATTCAAAGAAACAGCACGAAAAGAAGAGAGTCTTTGCCAGAGAAGAGAAGAATAATTTTGTTATTACTCTGCACGGATGGGAAATTTTGCAACTTAGTTTGTATAAAACCACAATCTGAATAAGCCTGTGTAAGGTCTGGCAGGTGGATACATCAAGCCAGCCTTTGAGATGTGTCTTTACAAAAGTGATTGATGACTTGCAGCCAGCTGAAGGAAAAACAAAAGTGGTTGTGATGGTTTTCCTGCCACCTCTCCAGTGTACCATAAGGTGTCAAAAGACTGCAGCACATAAATTCTATTACAAATAATTTGCTTTTTTTTGTTCTTGGTTAGCTTTTACCTTTGCTTTAAGACAGTAGGTAGAATAAAATCTTAGCAGGATTGAAATCAAGAAGGCATTTTCACTGTGCATTTTCACTACAAGAATGTAGCTGAAGCACTTTAAAACTGATGTGTGTTTTCCAAGATAGCCATCTGGACTCTTCTGTTCTCAGTGGTGAGAACAGAGCTACTTAAGCTGCAGAGTATTCCAGTAGGTAAGATATCTATCTTGGAGACTTACTCTGCTTGTTTCAGTTTTCCATTTTGCAGACAAATTCTACATCTATGTATAGACTTCTAAAGGTTCTTTATTAACACTTAACATAATTTTATGGACTTTAATCTTGAAACATATATGTGAGAGTAAGATACTAATTTTTTTAATAAGATAACTTTTTAAACAGATATGAAATGTGGTTTTTCAATCTACAATAAAATCATAGTTGTTCAATAGGGAGGCAAGTGAAGGTCTGTTAACTACAATTTTACTTCTTAATCTCATTGCTCAGTTTCAGCCATCACAAAGATCAGGAAAAGATCTACTAGAGTAGGGGATGGGGTATGTGTGTGTTAGAATTTTGCTTGGATCAGATCTTGCTCTGAATCTGAGGAGGTTGCTTTACGCTAGTGGAAAGGATTCATATTGGGCAAACAAAACTGTTAACAGTGGCAAAAAATTGACTGTAAAAAGTTGAAATATCATCAGTTTTGCCTGCACAAATTGAACTAGTATAAAGCCAAATATTTTTTTACCTCCTTCTGTATTGGAAATTGTTCACACAGTTGTTTTATTATACAAAATCATTTGCTGTGAAGTAGGAAATTTCTTATGCTTCTCCCATTTTGGTGTTTAAGCTCATAATTCTTATGATAGTGAAGATCAAGGCAAGTACAACCAGGGATCAGGCCCAGAACTTTTGCCCTAGAATCATCAGAACTTTACAAAATTTATTCTGTTGGGATTTCTCAACAACAGCAGCAACAATAATAAATACTAGTACTAATAACAGTGATTTAGTTAATTTTTGTTAACCTTTATTTTTTCTTAGCGTGAGCTCAGAAACACAGGCTGCAGAACTCTGCAGCTCTGCCTCTTGCTTATCAGCAGAAAGTAGACTTCATAGAGAACCAAAACCCTAAAAATCCTGGGAACTCAGTAGGAGGTAGGTTTGCACTTCGTTTCAATGGCTACTTTTGATCTCATAATGTGACTGTGGTGAGGGTTTAAGGATTAGAAAAAGAGAATTTAAAACTGATAAGCAGGGTGCTTGACTGTATTTCACAAACAACTGCAAACTTCTTTAGGCACTGAAGAACTCCAGCTGGCTTACTGTAGCTGGAAGGCCATGGAAAGCTTTAAAATGGCTATGCAACAGCCATGGTGATCTATGTAGGACAGAGCAAAACATGTGACCATATATCACATAAGTACTCTGCTAGAGTGACAAAACTTTTGCAGGACTAGATGTATGAAACAACTAGTGACTAAAGCAATCAAGTAAACCTGACTGTTTTATTCAGTCTGGGCATAAAAGACAGTAATTCCAAGCCATTGTCTTTCATATTTAATGTTTTCAGAACTGAAAACTCATGAGGGAAATAAACTGTGGGAAATCAAAAGAAGAAAATACGTTCGCATATTTCAAACACCTTTCCCCCATCCTTCCCCATGACTGTCTTGGCTTGCTCAGCACTGCTGTTCAAGCACCGGTACATCATATCCTTGGCCTGGCTGACAGTGTGTGATGTTGTTGGATAACAATGCAAAGTGCCTGTGTGATTAGAGCCTGGCTGGGTGCCGAGGGCAGACCTGTGATGTATGCATCAATTCAAGGTGCAGGATTCCCATATGGGTGTGCAGCAGTGAAGCGGTGCTCCACGGATGGGATAAGTACCTTCATTATTCACACTCTGGACAGCATAAGTGCCTCTATTATTCATGTGTGGGTCTATTGCATATTGAGGAAAATATGTATCTTTATTGTTTACTCAGTCACAGTGCAGCACTTTATCAAGTTTAATGTTACTGAATTAAGTATGCAAGCACATGGCATTTTTAACCTTTAAGTTGCTCCTATAATGCTGGTAGGTGATCTCAGGACTGAAAATAGAGTGACCTATTATACCACCAAGGCAATGCTAGTGAAGGATTTACGTCCTTTAGTAGGGGATGGATTAGATATAATCAGACAGAATTACTCTTGATCATAACAAAATGACAATACTATCCCATACATTTGATTCTTTTCTAAAGGTGTTACCAGAAAGCCAAAATGGAAGAACTATAAATGAAACTAACACTGTTTGAATTTAAAATATAATACAAAAGCAAAATACAAATATTTTGAAATGTTATAACAAATGAGGGGTGTTCATTTTGTTAAATAATATTGTGTCATGGATGGTGTACAATCTGTGTATTTTATTGTTATAGAGCACTGATGAAAGTTTTTATACCAGCCCAAGTATATAATTTTTACTTCAATACATGTCAAAAGAAAGTAATCTGTATTCAAAGTCTGAAATACACCACTGAAGCTGTTTATGTCATTTTTCATGTATAACTCAAATTCTGAGAAGGTAGAAGCTAAATAAAAAGTCCCTTTGCAGCTGTCCACATCGTGTTTCATGCCAGTGGGGACACCAAGCTTAAGTAGCACTCATGAACACAGCTTGGTTAGGCATGGCCTTCAGAAAGTTACAATTATTGTCCACCAAGCCAGAAAGAAGTAAGGTGAAGAAGAGCAGGAGATTAGCAAAGCAATTGAGGGTCTGGTCTCCTGCAGAATAGCACACAAATCAAGCTGTTCACAGACAAATTAGCCAATTGGCAATGGGGAGATGTTAACTCATGTACAAGAGATGGCACCTTTAAAAAAATACTACCAAATTATTGGGGGCACAGAGATATGTCTTCCTTTCATTACATTTAACCCAGAATTTCTAGGAGCCTTTTTGGTAGCCCTCAAAGTTGAAAAGCTCCTTGAGGAATTACTTCACAGCGCAACTATCCATTTTGGCATGGGCAAATCCTGTTCATTGCTGTTACCCTGATGATGGTTAAAAGCTGAGGAAATGACTGGATATCTTCTCCTTTTACTTTGAAAATGAAGGAGGAAATCTACCTGAAATGGCTGATGTGTCTGCTAGAATGATAGAGTGGTAGCAGCTTGAACAGCTCCTCTTCTGCTATGAACAACTTCATTCAGACTGGTTGTGTGCAGAAAAGATACATATCATTTTTTTCAATTCTAGCCTCAGTCGGTGGAAAGAGTCATAGCTGGGTGGTATGTGGAACTCCTCTAAATTTAGCACAGGCAACATATACTGACTGAATACACAGACTGTCTCTGGAGAGGGGGAAATGAGGATGCTTAGAGTTCAGAGGATTTATTTTGCAGCCAACAAACAACTGTTTAGGCCAATTCACTTAAGATGCAAAGCAGAAAAGTTGTGATCTGAGCCTCTGGTGTTCTGCATAGCCTATGTCCCTATTTTGCTATCTTGAGCTATTTAGACTTTGCCTCAGTACCCTGCCTGCACAATGCGATAATACTCCTTATCCTTCTCTGAATCCCTATTAAACACTCTGATACCTTTAGATGGAAAAGAGGCAATGTAAGAGCACTTTCCTATAATACGAATGCCAATTTCTTGCTAACTTAACATTTGTCTCAGATACCCCTGGATTTTTAAACCTGTCAAAGTTCCCTAGACCAGGCAAAGATTTATTGAAATGTCTAACAGGCTATGTGAGAATGTTCCCATTGCTGAATGCTTTAATAAGTCAACTTCATTGCTTATCTTGTTATTTGTGTACACTATCAGGCACAATGCATAAATCAGAGCTAGATATCACTGTGTTAAGAACAATTTTTAACACAGAGGAGTTGGAATTACCCACAGACCTGAAAAAAAAATCTTTCCTGAGCTCCCCTTTTAGTCTGTATTAGGGTTACATTTGGTGCTGTTCCTGCCAGCAAACAAGCCTGGGTAATCTTGCTCCTGGTCCTTCTGCTGATTGGTATTGATTACTCCTCTCACCTGAACATGAAGAAAAGTCTGCATTTCCTTATTGAACTCACAGGGCCAGCTGCTGAGAATACAAGCATCTTCTGCTACCCCTGCAGTAATAATAAACATTCAAAATAAGCTATAGCATTGACCTGTTTCAACACATTTAAAGAGATGACCAGATAACCACCCATGATACATTTAAGGGAATGTTCAAACTGGTGACAAATGGAGAATTACTATCTGCAGAGAGCAGGCAGTGCCAGTACTCATCTGGAAAAGCACTGCAGCTCTACTCAGGAATATAAAGCAGAAGCACTGAAAGGCAGCTTGACTTTGTCTAGATATCTGTCATGTAGTAAATTAGTAACTGACAGGACCAAAACATTCCCTCTGGTGATATTTTGGGTCACTTAGTTTACAGGCAGAATTTTTCTTTTTACTCACCCTTAACTATGTCTTGCATAAAGAGATGCAAATTAAGGGATCCTAATAAGAGTATGTATTTCTTGCAGTGTTTCATCCTCTGGAAGGAAAGGAAACTAAGAATTAAGTGATGAGTGAATTGCCAGCTAACTGAAAATGCTAGTTATATTTCAACAATAAAACCATTATATGGAAAGCAATAAAATTTAGGTATTGAATTCACCCTATACTTTTACAGTTGGAAGCTTATGAATTTCTTCTACTGGGAAATATTCATCATGGCTGATCTTCCTCAGCAAAGCTGAAAGAGGGTAATAAATGCAAGGGAAGAGAAACATGAAGCCTAAAACTTGAGCTCCCTCAGTTCATTTGTTTTGTATTGCTTTTCAGCAACCAAGTTAACTTGATTTGCAAACTTGTACCGTGCATCTTAACCTCACCTTAGGAACAGCTGAGGCTGATGTCTATGTTGATGCTGTAGGTATTAACAATTTTTCTACTTTGTTTTGCTACTCTGAGCAATTAATTGGAGCCATTTCTTCATGCACACTTCTAAGCAGAATCCCACAGTGTTCCGAAGTCGACCTTCCTTGTGTTGCCTGCATTGTTAACTATCCCGGCAGGACCTTACTGTTTCTTTTCACAGTTATGGCAGCTCCCTCTTCTTTCATCTGCACACACATAAGTTGACCTCTTTTTATACAATTTCCCTGGCCATTTTAGCTTCCTCAAATTGAGAATGAAGACCCTAGGCCCACTGTAGGAGAGGATGTGGTTCGAGACCATCTTAAAAACCTAAACGTACACAAGTCCATGGGACCTGACGACATCCATCCGCGGGTCCTGAAGGAGCTGGTGAATGAAATTGCTAAGCCACTGGCCATCATATTTGATAAATCATGGCAGTCAGGTGAAGTTCCCGATGACTGGAAAAAGGGAAATATAACCGCCATTTTCAAGAAGGGGAAAATGGATGACCCAGGGAATTACAGACCGGTCAGTCTCACCTCTGTGCCTGGCAAAATCTTGGAGCAGATTCTCCTGGAAGGCATGCTAAGGCACATGAAAAACAAGGAGGTGGTTGGTGACAGCCAGCATGGCTTCACTAAGGGGAAATCCTGCCTGACCAATTTGGTGGCCTTCTATGATTGGGCTACGAAACTGATGGACAGGGGCAGAGCAGTTGATGTCATCTACCTGGATTTGTGCAAAGCGTTCGACACTGTCCCACATGACATCCTTGTCTCTAAATTGGAGAGACATCAATTTGATGGTGGACCACTCGGTGGATAAAGAACTGGCTGGATGGCCGCACGTAAAGAGTTGTGGTCAATGGCTCAATGTCCGGCTGGAGACCGGTAACAAGTGGTGTCCCTCAGGGATCGGTGTTGGGACCGGTCTTGTTCAACATCTTTGTCGGTGACATGGACAGTGGGATTGAGTGCGCCCTCAGCAAGTTTGCTGATGACACCAAGCTGTGTGGTTTGGTTGATACGCTGGAGGGAAGGGATGCCATCCAGAGGGACCTTGACACGCTTGTGAGGTGGGCTGATGCCAACCTTATGAAGTTTAACCATGCCAAGTGCAAGGTCCTACACCTGGGTCGGAGCAATCCCAGGCACAGCTACAGGCTGGGCAGAGAAGAGATTCAGAGCAGCCCTGCAGAGAAGGACTTGGGGGTGTTGGTCGATGAGAAAATGGACATGAGCCGGCTTCAGTGTGCGCTTGCAGCCCAGAAAGCCAACCGTATCCTGGGCTGCATCAAGAGGAGTGTGACCAACAGGTCGAAGGGGGTGATCCTGCCTCTCTGCTCTTGTGAGACCTCACTTGGAGTATTGTGTGCAGTTCTGGTGTCCTCAACATAAAAAGGACATGGAACTGTTGGAACAAGTCCAGAGGAGGGCCATGAGGATGATCAGGGAACTGGAGCACCTCCCGTATGGAGACAGGCTGAGAAAGTTGGGGCTGTTCATCCTGGAGAAGAGAAGGCTGCGCGGAGACCTCATAGCAGCCTTCCAGTATCTGAAGGGGGCCTACAAGGATGCTAGGGATGGACTTGTCATCCAGGACTGTAGTGACAGGACAAGGAGTAACGGGTTCAGACTTAAAGAGGGAAAGTTTAGATTGGATCTAAGGAAGAAATTCTTTACTGAGAGGGTGGTGAGGCACTGGAACGGGTTGCCCAGGGAGGTTGTGAATGCTCCATCCTTGGCGGTGTTCAAGGCCAGGTTGGATGAGGCTTTGGGTGGCATGGTTTAGTGTGGGGTGTCCCTGCCCATGGCAGAGGGGTTGGAACTAGATGATCTGCACGTCCTTTCCAACCCTAACTATTCTATGATTCTATGATTCTATGATTCTATGATCCTTGTCTTCAGTCATCCCCACATGCAGATAGCTCAATTGAAAATTTTAGCTGTCTTGTTTTCACAACTTTCCCCTTCCTAATTACCTGAATGAATCACACCCTTCATTTCTAATGCAGCCTTCAACCTTTCTTTTCTTTTTTTTTTTTTTTCCACGAGCTTCAAAACCTCACCATATCTTTGCCAATTTGCTTTCTCTGTATAGATCACCTCTAACTTGTGATCTGATACCTTCAAGAAAATAAGTTTTTGTGTCTAGTGTCATGGTTTAAGCCCTGAACCCAGGACAGTCTAGGCAGTATGGCTTTGGACAATTCTGTATTTATTATATGTGTTCTAACACAGTCTTATTACCATTAGTCTTCTCTATGTTCCCTGCTTTCCCTACTCTCATTACATTTATTTGTTACATCTTCATTGAAATAGCTGTATGGTATCAATACCAGGGAGTATCTCTGCTGTGGCAGTAGTAACAGCAGGTAGCAAAATTATGCTGGATCCTGACCGGGATACGTAGTTGCAGTGCAATAGAAATAAAGAAGGTTTTAACTATTTTTCAGTGCTTGAAGGCTGAGAAAGATTAGGTTCAGCTCATTAAGGATCTACTTTCCCAAGTTACATGTTGACATGTTACTTTCCAAATCCAGGCACAGTATTTGCTCTCCACCTCCTTTTCAGCAGAACATTTCTACCTCTACACATACATGTATGATCACTTGTGGTGTAGTACCTAGCCTAATTTGGCACATGGATAGAGAGGCAACTGGATAAACGCATGGGAGAGAAAGTTTCATCATAAATACCATGGCTTGTAGTCTGAGAGCACAATTAAATAGAAGAGCAATTACTTATATACTATCATCCCTTTGTAAGCTAGTATCATAGGCACAGGCACCTCTCAGCTGGTTTGGTGTGAATCTAAAATTTGTTCCTTGATTCTAGCTCATCAATATCCTTGAGTTTCAGGAAGTTTTTTATCTTGCTACACACTTACTACATTTTACACATATCTGCTCTGTGGACTTGGAATTTTATGTTATTTTCCAGAAAAGAAGAAACTTTTAATCCAGGCTGGTACTTACGGTTTGGCCGATAGCTGATCATTGCAGCAACCAGAGAAACTAAAATGCAAATATCCTAAAATTCAAGGAAGTGGCCTTGCAGTACTGTTGTCCTCTAAATAACATGTCAGTGCAGTGAGGTATATCTAATGTATCTATGACCAATAGTTCCATCAAAGGGGTATGATTTTGGCTCATAATATGAAGTTTCCATTTTTAAATTCTGGGTGAAATTCTGACTCTTCTTGCCAGAAGCATAATTTTGAACACCTTTATTTATTGTTAAATGCCCACAGGGAGATCTGTCAAAACAAAGTAGCCAGAATGTTATGTTAGTTGGCTGGTGCCAGCCTCTCTTTCCAGCAATCTGTTTTTCCTCTAACAAAGATCGAAATTGTACCCGCTGGGTTAACGTATGTGTGCTTATAAAATTTGCTTTTAACACCAGGACAACGAAATTGGAGGTGAACCCATTAATAATTGCTATATAATAAGTTTGCACCAGCTGGTCTGAGTAGAAGTGAGGCTTTTTGTGGAATTAATAATGATGAACAGCAGCTAGATATGCTTGTAAGGAAGAAGGACTTGGAGTGTGAGCAGAGAGGTGTCTGGAAATTGTTTCATCAGACTGGGACTAGAAATAGATATTGGATAAGGAAGTCAGAAGGACAGGCCACTTATACAGTTTACCAGATGTGCTGGTTTTGGCTGGGGTAGAGTTAATTTTCTTCATAGTAGCTGGTCTGGGGCTAGGTTTTGGATTTGTGCTGAAACCAGTGTTGATAACACAGGGATATTTTAGTTACTGCTGAGCAGTGCTTGCATGGAGCCAAGGCCTTTTCTGTTCCTCACACCACACCACCAGCAAGTAGGCTGGGGGTGCGCAGGGACCTGATTGTGGACATGGCTGGGACAGCTGACCCCAGCTGGCCAAAGGAATATTCCACACCATATGGTGTCATGCTCAGCATGTAAAATTGGTTTTACTGATTTAACTGCTGGAAAAAATTCTCCAGAATTTTAATTTTTAGGAGTGGAGGTACCAGTTTGCATTGGCAGGCAGCTGGGAGAATTTGGCAGCATTTGATGTTTTACTTTTCTTTTAACTAGTGCAGTAAAATCAAACTGTATAATTCTGTGTTTCTCTCTTCCAACTCAGCTTATGGCTATATTAGTCCCTTTGTTATTTCTTTTGTTAATTCTTTGTTATTTCTAGCAAATAATGTCTTGACTGTAAAATAACACACTTCACGCTGGAAAACTACCTCTAGAAGGGACTGATTTTCTACTGAATGTGTATATTGTGCCACACTTCTAAATAAGGAAGAGACACTATTTGAGTATAAAAGTCAGAAGGAGATATTTCTGGTTTTTGTGTCTTGCAATGAAAATGAAGGCATCAGTCTTTTCCCCATTTTACTTGCTAGCACTGTGTATGGGGCAGAAAGGATGCAGTAAGTAGCATTCTTATTCACTCCACAGGTTGTCAGTCAGAAGAATTCCACTGGGTATTAAAAACATGAATGTGAATATACAGGGTTGTGCAACTATAAATTGAAGTGATTTGTTGTGTCAATAAAATAATAATGGCAAGCACCAAAATCCTTTGGCAGTGAATCAAGTGTGATGTCAGAGTTTCAAAGAATGACATAGTCCATTTTCCTTGCCTGTTTATTGCATTAACCCCTGAGGCCGCAGTTACCAGCTGTTACTGATGTCTGAGGTACTCAGACAGTAACAGATGGATGTAAAAATGTCAGTATTTCTGCCTTTCACTTGTGAACTTTTTATTCAGGAGTTAGTGCTGCACTAAAAAATGTACATGTTTATGAGGCCCATTAGTACCATGAAAAGTTAATAAAAAAGTTTTGCTATGTTTCACATAGTGCAAAACAACACTTTAAGTGAATACTTGTAAAAGAGCCCCATGGTTAGAGCTTTCTTATTTTTTTCTTTCTTATTTTAGCAAAGAAATTATGAATTCAGACAGTTATTGCAAGCTTTACTGATTTTTTTCTTGGGGGAGGTGTCATTTGCTTTTTTAATACAGTAATTTCTTAAAGCCCTTCAAACAGCCTTACTCTTTGTGCTAACCCATACTTTGTGAAATGATCTGGATTGAGGCACTAAACTTTCAGTGTGACATTTCTGTATCTAGCTCCTCAATCCCTCCATCTTAAGCTAATTCCCACAAACTAAGAAGTTTTAGTTCTTCTCTACAACCAATTTGTTCTTCAGTTTTCAAAGGTGCAAATCTTACCATTAGAGTATTGTCTAACGGAGACACTCTAACAGAGTGTAGATCTGCTTGAAGAGGGTGAGAGGTTAAGCACCAAGTTAATGTGATGACATGCAAGCAACAAATAACTGAAGTAAGTGTGGGTTGTTACAAGTCTGTTGACCTGCAAGGTGTTTTGAGAGTTGCACTTGATGACAGGTAGCAAGGGTTCCAATGAGCTGGAGGCTTGGATGCTGTTAAATTAATAGCTCACACCAATTAGATACATCTGTAGACAACATGAGCAATAAGAGGTTATTAAAGATAAGTGTGGCTGACAGACAAGTCACCAGAAATTGTCAGATCTGCTCACCAGCACCCTTCTTCTGTCAACAGCTTTACCAATTGCTGTGGCATTGATTCTTCTATTCTACATGATCCTCAGCTCAGAGACTATAACAATTAAATTGTTATGTCCTTCTCAGAAGTTATTTTAAATTAAATGGATCTTAAGATTTAGGGCATTTCATTTGGTATTATCTATAGGTTCTACATGACCTTAATGAAGCTTTAAGGGAATAAAGAATCTGAATTCAGACATCTGAATTAAGTCCTTGAGTGCCAGTTCACTTATCAGGACTTGTCCAGCAGTCAAATGTCTTACCCTAGTGTTAATTTAGAAAGTGGTTAATTAGGAGGTCTAAATGGAATGTGAATTGGTGTACTAAGTTTTGTTAATTTATTTTGCAATATCCATAAAAACGTAGTTGGAATGCTGCATGCCTGTCTCCCTCAGACAAAGCTCAGTAGAAATATTGAAGAGGTGCTATTAGATATTATTCCATGTACTTATCTTCACTTCTTTGTTCAGCATTGGAGTCCCTTGCGTTCCAATTGGTTGAGTCTTGGTTTTGGTTTCTCACAGCCACATAAACTGACTTTTTTGCGTTCCAAAATAAACCTTTTATTTGCATGTTGTCTTTCAAGGTCAGAAGAATGGCTGCATACAGATGTGCAAGCACCATGAGCAATACAGGCCCTTCAGTTTTG
The DNA here is from genome assembly GCF_963264785.1 of Psittacula echo. NCBI lineage: Eukaryota > Metazoa > Chordata > Aves > Psittaciformes > Psittacidae > Psittacula > Psittacula echo. The sequence goes on from NC_137737.1 coordinate 125,979,342, forward strand.
CTCCCTTTACTGTCAACAGATATGATTTACCATGTTCTCTAGAGGGAGAACATTCTTTTCTCACTTTCTAGGATTTGCTTGGAATGGATTTTCATGTGTTGCCTATTCACAGAAAGGCAAATGAATGTGACATATCTTTTTTTATAGTCCTGAGTAATCAGAAGATTACATGGCTAAGTAATTCAAGTCATTGTGAAATCTTTGGCTAACCAGGTAGCCCTCTTCAACTGCTATCTTCTCCTTCCACCCCAGCTCCTTCAAGCTGTCTTTGCTGTCATCTCTCGCTCAGACCATGGGCAGGGACAAGCAGTTCTTCTTGCCAGGTGACAACAGGAACAGCCTTCTTCCATCTATAAAGCTGGGGATACTGTGGGTTTAGCATCTAATCATACCCGAACCCTCCTGAAGAGTGCATCTGCCTCCAACCTGGAACAGTGAAAGGTAGCCTTTCTAAGTGCATCATCACCTTGGAAAGGCCACTCAAATGGAGGAGAAAGTGGAGAGACAGAGAGACAAAAATATTCTGTGTTACTGGGTGTCACTGCTACCTTGCTTGCTTTGCCTGCCTGTCTGCCTGCCTACCTCTTGATGACCAGCTGATTGTTGCTGATTGACAGCCAGCTGAACATGAGCCAGCAGTGTGCCCAGGCAGCCAAGAAGGCGAATGGCATCCTGGTCTGTGTCAGAGATAGTGTGGCCAGCAGGGCCAGGGAAATCATTGTCCCTCTGTACTTGGCCTTGATGAGGCTACATGTTGAACCTCAAATACTGCGTTCAGCTTTGAGCCATTCACTACAACAGAGACATTGAGGTGCTGGAGGGGGTCCAGAGAAGGGCAAAAATGCTGGTGAAGGGTGTGGAGAACAAGTCTTATGAGGAACAGCTGGGGGAACTGGGGTTGTTTAGTCTGAAGAAGAGAAGACTCGGGGGGGGGACTTTATTTCGCTTTACTGAAAGGAGGTTGTAGTAAAGTGGGATTGATTTCTTCTCCCAAGTAACAAGTGATAGGACACTTGTTACATTGGCCTGAAGCTGCACCAGGGGAGGTTTAGATAGATATTAAAGAAAATACCTTTACTAGAGGGTGATCAGGTATTGGAACAGGCTGCACAAGGAAGTGGTGGAATCACCATCCCTGGAAGTGTTCAAAAAACATCTAGATGAGGCCCTTAGTGACATGGTTTAGTGATAGACTTGGCAGTCCTGCGATAACAATTGGTCTTTTCCAACCTAGTTGATTTTATGATTCCTTTATTCCTTCTTTCCTTTCTTTCTTTTCTCTTTTTTCTTTCCTTCTTCCTTTCCTCCTTTCCTTCTTTCCTTCTTTACTCCTTTCTGCCTGCCTTTAATTTTTTCTCTCTCTCTTTTGAAAAAGACATCTGCAGATTGAAACATTCCTAACTTGAAAAATGCTAATGAAAAATTGACCAATTATCAAACCTGGAAAATGTTTGCTTTTCTTTTAGATCTTTTTAATAGAATTTAATTTTTTTTGGCACTTCTAACATGTGCTATTTATTCTATAATTGTGTGGCACATGGTTTATTGCAGTTTATATGGTTATATTGAAATTACATGAACTGGGGCACCTAAGGGAATGTTTATATTTCAGGAAAAAAATGGGCTGGATTGAAATGCAGTATGAATCATGAGAGAAGTTTAGAAGCACATGAAGATAAATGCATCCCTAGTGACTCAACAGAGAACATCTGGTAGGTAAGATGCTGTATAAATAAATAACTGGAAGGACCTTAGTTTTAACAAATATCAGTAAAGCATGAAAATGTACTCTAGAAAAACTGAGAAATGGATATTATTTTATTAATTTAGGAGGGATAGAATATATTATATATTTGTCTGATCATGCTGGGAGATTCATGGAGCTGACAGAACAGCTAACCTTGATGAAGTCACTCCAGAAACTCAAGGTCAGCTCTGTAGAGAGAAATACTGGTGCAGTGCAGCTGCATGGTACACATCGAAAGCTTAGGTACATGGTGTGGCAGCCATACCAACAACTGGAATCCTTCTCTTGGAATCTCCTCTCAGGGTACAGTTTCAGTGTGGGCATAGAAGTAGTTGAAGGCAAAGAGGCTGTTCTGAAAGTGTGGTGGAACCTTCCCTTCCCACCTTGGCTCCATCTGGTTCCTGGCCTCCACTCTTTGGTCCTGTCAGCTCTAGTTTCCAATTGGCAGGTGGAAGCACTTAGGGCCATGCTGGAAGGGGGCACTTGCTCAACTCCCTGGATCCTTTCTAAGCCTGTTTATTTGAAGAAAGGTCAAGTCTTGAGCTAGCAGATTTTAACCTGATAACAGTTTGCAAGATTGTTCACTGGAAACCAGTTACAGACAGATAAATTCAAACCCATACTTCCCTATAAAATATATTATCTCCTTAGTTGGGGGTTATTTTCTGTATCTGTCACTACACAGAAAGAAACGTAAGATTCACACGGCCTGGAAAGAGAGAAAATTTGGATTTTTGATTTGGCACTTGATTGATGGTGTGAAGACTTTAGTTCTCATCTCCACCTCAGGGATTTCCTAATGTTTATTTTGCAACAAACAACCATTGAATAAAATGCACAAACATTTCATGGAGCAGAAATAAGAGCCACAAGCAACGTCTATAGATGTGACTGGAACCATTCACTGTCACAGAGGCCAAATGGCACAAGAATGGCCCATATTCATACTACTAAACAATCTTACCCTCCAAAACAGGGTAGCCACATCCAAACCGCCTTGTGGGAATTGTTCCTGGCTCACAGAACTCTCAAACCACATCCAGCATCTGTTCCACACCACACACCCACCATGGCAGTCTCCAGCCAAATGTACTCTCTTGAATGGGACCTGTACATCTGAACTACTTTGAGCTGAGGAAGCCACTCTTCCACTGGTGCCATTGCCTACTCTTATGACTGGGTTTACTTTTATGTTTTTTCTAATGCACATGAATCTTATCTTAATAATCGCACAATGAAAACCCAGCTCTCTACTTTTACCTGCACTTTCTTAGCAGCATAGACTGCTTTAATCTGCTGATGCTGTAGTTTCAACATCCTTGGCATCCTACTCTGAGTCCCACTGGGAGACGCATGCCGCCCCTCCTTTCATGCCTGAACTGGTCCTCATATAAGTGACTATGTGAGCTCATTCTGGAAATTGATCCAGCCAAATCTTAAAGACTGGTCAAGTTTTCAGCCAGATAATTTTGCAGAACTGGCTTGCTGCTAGTGTTCATGTGAAAAAAGAGGTAGGAATAAACACTTGTAGGCAGCTCTTAATTATACAAGACATAAGCTTTAATGGAACGTTTGCATTAGGTAGACAAGAGGAAGAACACCGTATCAGGATTTCATGGGAGAAAGAAACCCAGCTGCTTTGCCCTCCAGGATGAAAATTTCTGAAGCACACACTGAAGCAAAAGCAGAGGCAGATAAGAATTTTTATGTCAAAACCTCTTCTTCCTACAGCCTTTAAGCACACCAGAGGATATTGATGAATTTCAGTATGATACTTTAGGCATATAACTGTTGCCTACCACCAGTTTCAGGTGTCTGCCTTTTGTGAATTTGGGCCTAAATTCTTCATAAGGAAGCCCAGTTCCAAAGCATGCTGAATCACTGAATTTTTTGAAGCTCCCTTCAAGAAAGTTCTTCCCACACTAGCTATTGCAAATTATGTAGTATATTTTGTAGTAAGCTATTTAAGCATTGCTTTTCGGTATAAGCAAAACACTCAATATTTTAATTGATATGAAATCTTAATTTCTTTTATTCTTTTTGTAAAAGTACCTGATGTGCAGTTAGACTTAAGCTCTGTGTTTGGTCATCAGGAAACAGAGAAAAAGACATGGTCCATTGTGCGATTTACTGAGTTGAATACATAAGCAGCAGGTTTCTTATGCAAATACTAAAAGAGAAATAAAGCATATAATACTTTCATATTTAAGGAATTGCAGCCTATGTTTGGTGTGTCTTAGGTTTACTAGCCATCTAGTTTATTTGTATAGCATGTTTATGTTTAGTAATCTGAAAAGATATACCAAATCTTTTTACCTACAGAGTGTGAAAGACTTCTGTTTATTGCCCAAAATGAAAAAAAAAAAATCTTCAATTTTTTTGATCTTTATCAAAATAAGCTCTATAATTCACAATGTTGGTACATAAACATTTTTCAGGCAGGGAGGGAGGGAACGCACACACACGAGTATTCAGCACAAAAATACTGTGAGTATGCTTTTCTGTAAACATAAATCCTCTGATCATGTGAAACTCTCCTTCATGTGAATCCAAAAGAACTATACCTGAGAGATATTACCATTTTCTTTTCCATGAATAGCTGAGCTAAATTTTTTTTTTTTTTTTAAAAAAAAAAAAAAAAAAAAAAAAGAACAAATTCTGGCTGTGTTAATGGCTGCTCTGTATTTTCTTTGTGTCAAGATTCAGACAAATGCTCTTTATTGTCCAGCAAGTTGGCAGAAATACTGAATATTGGAAAAAAATGCCATGTGACCTACAATTCCAAAACGAATATTACCACTCAAACAGGGCCAATCCAAAGCCTATTTGAAGTCGGTGGGAGATTTTCCATCAGCTTCAATAGGTTTTGGATGAAGTCCATACTGCATACTGGCAACAAACAGCTCATTCACAAACTACAGACCACTGCTTGTTTGCTGAAATTTTGCAATGAATAATTTTGAATAATGAAAAAAAAATCCTCAAAATTGTAAGCAGCTCATGGGCAATTTGTGCACATAAAGGGGCAGAGAATTCTCTGAAAACAGTACACTAGTAAGCTTACTTTGATATAACAGAAGTGCAGCAGTGAACTACTTCATGGTTGATATCTAAACTCAATGAGCATCTGCCAGGTGATATGAAATGTTGGGGTTTATGTTTTGATTCACTTATTATTCAGTGCTACCTTACATGTATTTCAAATGGAGCTTTAGAACAAGATTGGGAAATATTCCTAAACTCCTACAACTAGCAACTATTTAGTGCTAGTTTTCCCTAGCACCAGCATCACCAGCACAACTCACTAAACCACTTCTGGTCTTTTGTGTCTTCCTTCTGTTCTTGTTTCATTAAATTGTTCCAACCTCTCAATCTTGTAAGTACATTGTTTACTCATTACATAATTACATCAGGCAGACTGAAGCCAGTAGAATGTCATAGATTCCTGGCATATAAAAGGCTGGAAGAACACCTCTTTGGTCTGACCAAACCATCAGCTCTAAACAGTGACAGCTTATTCCAGTTTGCTGACAGTCATATCTGGTTCAGCCTTGAATATCTCTTGGATATAAGAGATATAAGAGATATATAATATATAAGATATCTTGAATATATCTGGATATAAGGCTGGAAATTTCACCACCTCTCTGGGCATCTTGGGAACCCTGTTGTAATCATGGGGTACTCTCATGGTTTAAATTTTCTTTCTCTGATGCTGATTCAGGATTTTCATTGCTGCGTCTTGTGCCTGTGACCATTTGTCCTATCACTGTGTACCTAGTGGAAGTGTATGGCTCTGTTTTTTCTACAAATGCCTATTAGGTTACTGAAGACCTGCAAGATCTTAGCCTTCGCTTTTTAAGACTTTCCCTGTATGCTGTATTCTGCAGGTGCCTAACTATCTGGTGGCCTTCCACTGGACTTGCTCCAATCTTGTGTCAAGAGCTCAGAACTCGACACAGCACTCCAAATGTAGTCTCTCAACCACTGAATGGAGGAGGAAAATAATCTTCTGGCAATGCTTATACTGTTCTGGAACCTCAGTAGGTTCCTGTAAGGCTGTCAAGATCCTTCATATCTCTCCACCTAAAACAAGGCATCAAAATGCAGCCAAGTAAAGCAAATGGCATATTTTCTGCTGATGAAGACCATATGGGATCCGTTTATTGCTGGTTACATGGTTAGAGTCTGCCAGAAAATGATAGCTGTTTTCTGTCTAGATTTTTGGTTTTGATTGCAGGTCACCAGGTCTTCACCAGTAAAAATTTGGCAATAATATAGCAATGAAGTCCTATAATGTCTAGAGAAGCTTAGCGAATACCGATGTATCTACTGACACAATGTGCTAAGAGTAATTACATCTCAAAATAACCTTCTTGTCACCTGTAAGACCAGCTCAGAAATCTTTGACCACTTAGGTATTTTCTGTGCATTCCACAATTAAAGATTACAAAGCCAAAAGGTGACATTTTCTTCTGAGCTGACTATTTCTCCACAATATCCAAAGTGCTGTGATTGGAAACCTAGACTTTCCTCTAAAGTGTATGTTATATATCAAGTAAGAAAATGGAGGCTCTCCTGTGCAGAAAAATATAATTTGAGGTACTCTTGAGGTGGCAAATCTCGGTCCACACTTGTAATAACATTGTTTACTTCAGAGTTGATAAAAAAAAAGAATTATTCTGCTTGCTTTGGGTAGACACAACTGTTACCTAGTGGTGATTGCAGTTATTTTTGATCACACTCATGAAAAACATAAAGAATCTGGGGGCTACAATTCACAGAGGATGAAAGTTTGCATTTTGTCTAAACAGCTTTTTGCAACTTGCTTTCTGCCTACACTATTTTTTAGACAACTGGTTTTCTTAAAAATGTAGTGCCTTTCCTCTTCATTTAAAAGCAGAAGTTATACCTAGTGTTTCTCTCTACATAAAGGCATTTATCTTAAAGTTAGTTATGTATCTCATAATTCTACCTAATTCCTATAAGCTCTTATGTACCACAGTGAACTAAATAGTGCACAAGAATTGTTATTGTGGACAGTTTTACTGCCTGATTTCATAAGAGACCTCATATATATATTTCATATTCCATCCCTTTTCCTTGGGATGGGCTAGGCAATCACAACTAAACAGAGGTGAGCACATTTAAGCCCATCAGTGGTGAATGTCTCACTTGCTGTTTCATTTGTGTTCTGTTCATTGCTGCCTTCTGGATATGGCTTGGCATTTATTTGGACAAGATCTGAACAATTGTGGTGGTATCTCAAACATAATAATAGCAACAACAAAAGAAGTGCAACAGGTCCCAGTGAAGTAGTTCAGAGAGTTTGTGTTAGGTTCCTAAACAGCATGCATCTTCTCAAGGCAATATGAATTATCTTTAAAGAACAATTCACAGCACTGGAGAGGATTTGATTACTCATTGTCAAGCTATCTCAAGCTAGCTTGCATGAAGTGCCTTTATGAACATATGAACACAGTTAAATTTCTTTGTCATTAAATCTTGCAAATCGTACGATTCCATCAAGTCACTGTCTGGGATAGAGCCCCACTCTTGGTAGGCTGGCATTTGGTTAAGTCTTCAAAACACAGTCGAGAGAGCAGGTGAAAAAAACAGGCTTTTGCATACTGTTTGTCTAATAGCTTAGTGGTGGGAGCATTTAAAAGGGAAACATGAAAGTTATACTTGTCTCGGTACCTGGAGGTTGAGGAATGTGGGTGAGACTCCACCAGGAATGAAGCTGCCTCTTTGGATTACAGGGGACCTCAGCTGGGAAAGAGGCACATTCTTGTTTAATATAGTAAAAAGAAACAGCGAACCACACACTGCTCTTGTTGAGCTTGAATTCGAAAACTTAAACCAGGAGACCTTTCTGGAAGTGTTCAATGCCACGTTTGAGCAACCTGGTCTAGTGAAAGGTGTCCCTGCCTATGGTAAGGGGGTTGGAAATAGATGATCTTCAAGGTCCCTTCCAACCCAAGCCATTCTATGGTTGTATGATTCTATGACAAAAGCAAAGTGTTTACTGACATTTTTTCTTACTGGGATTACTTTTTCCAGATATTTTTTGTGACACTGTAGCCTACATCCCACCTAAGTGACCATGTAGCTTCTGAGGATAGCACTTTGGCCTTGCATGCATACAGAAGATGGAAAGATTACTGTTTTTCTTTTTTGTTTGTATATTTTTTTATATCTTCATGTGTTAAGAATATGATTCTAACTTCTCCACAGAGCTTGTGATTTAGCTCTCCATCTTGGTGTCTGTCATCATATATAAGCGGGGATTATGTGGCCATAAAGTGGCATTTGATCCTAGATCTTCAAAATAGAAGATCTTCATACCAAATCTCTCCTCAGTTCTTACCCTATCATTCAAAGAGCTTTGCTGCTCCACTGCCAACTTGTCTTTTAACATAATGAGATGTGATTGAAGTGAGTTATTATTCCTTTTCTCTTATTTTCTGCTACACTGTCAAGTACTACCAATGAAAGAGTGAATGTCAGGAGATGCTGACTACCTAAGCTAAATTCAGACCTTTTAGCAATAATAAGGCTGTTGCATGAAATATTAGATCACTTCCTGTTACACTAGGCAGCAGCTTTTTCCAGAAAAGAAAACATTTATATTTCCAGCATAAAGAACTGCTCACAGCATTTTCATTTAGTCTCACAGTATTGCAAATACGGCACTAGACTGACAGATGAGCCTACGAAATAGCACCTGGCCACCTACCTTAACTCATAAACCAGCAAACTGCAAGCATTAAAAATGCCATCGCCTTTCTCTCCTGGCTTGAGCTGTGAAAACCGTAATTATGTGGGAGCCAGACCAGGTTGGATGATGATGTCATTTTGTAGAAAAGAGAACCGTAGTAGGATACTTCTGCCAGTTCTCTTTACAGCCATTCTAGTGCAGATTTGCGTGTAAAATGAGTGCTCCATAATTAATAGAGTACTGTAGGTCAGGCTATCTTGGACCATAAGGGAATACGGTGTATTAGGCATGTAGACATGCCAAAGCTGTATTTCAATCTGCTTAAAGAAGAAAACCCAAAAATCTTTTGACATATGAGACCAGCTGAATAGGAGATTTCAGTCATTTGTTTACATTATACTTATGTCTCTTCTAGAATAAAAGTCTGTTTTTACCAAGGCACGGGAGTTGCTTCAGTGAAAGCAGCAGGAACAAATGCACTTTGTTTAGTATAGTTGTGCGCTGTTTTATCTCTTTCACACTTTTCTGTATTGTGACATCCGCTTTTTTAGGTATCTCCTCTACAGTACATAATGCAGCCGCCCACAGCAATGCCTTCTAAGGTAATTCTGAGGTAATTTCAGCATCTTTTTGAGAGTTATGGGAAGTTCTGAGATATATTAGTATCCATAGTTTCTGGAAAACTTTTTTAATTTCCTTGAGAAAGTGCATAATTTTCCTTCATGGAAAAAAAAATCCTATTCTTTTTTCCAAAGTGAATGCCAGCTTGGAGACACTGCTCTCATTTCTTCCACTACTACATGGGCTTTGCTAAAACTGTTGAAAGCCACTGTTTAATATTTGGGGAGATATACAGTTAAAAAAAATCACTGGCAAAATTTATCATGACCAGCTGCTTTCTTGTGCAGATAAAATCTGAACAAAGGTAGTGTTAACTGAAAGAATATTTGCCTTGTTGAACCACTAATCTCTTTCATTTTGCCTGAGAGCAGGGAGCCATAGAGAGGTAAGACCTCTGACAGGTGGGTTTTTTTTTAATTATGTGTACATGCAGAACCCTGGTAGGTTGCAAAATTCTCTCATTTTTGTGCCCAGGTTCTCTTAATACAGAAGGACTCCATGTCTCATCTTAGCTATAAACAGCTTCTTAACTCAGCGCTTATGGAAGCACATGAAATGAGCAAGATCTGTCCATGGTCCTCACAGTTTGCTCTTTCCGAGAAAGGTTTAACTTGCAACACCAACATGCTCTTGAAAAGCAGTCTCTGGTTTTAGCTCTGAAATCAAGTGTTCTCCATCAGATGATAAGAGGTAATACCATTACTTACATTTCAGTGAGGTCTACAAAGGGAATTTCTGCAATACTTTCACATCAATGAAGAGATGAATGTAAAACAGTATAACGTCCTTTGGAAATGGGTGCAGTAACTCTGAGATGGTGTATGTATGGCTTTCATCAGGATAGTCCTACTATCATATCTAAGCCCATGAAAGCTTGCTGAAGAGCTTCCATCCTCACCATAGTGCTATGGCTGACTAAGAAATGTTATGGAAGGAAAGAAAGGAATTCTTATTTTGGGGACAAATGTCAGAATATAAAAGACACCAATATATAAAACATGGCTATTATGTGTCTACAGGAAATGTAATCCTTGTTCTGCCATGATTCTAAGCAAGTGAAAATGACTGAACAATGAAAATGAGTGAAAATGAGTGGACAATGGCTAGTGTTAACGCTACAATGAAAATTATGTTTGCTTTAAAGTTATTAATGCAATTCAGTTTTGATTGTGTCACAAGGTCTGTGGTGGCTGTTAAAGACTAGCCAAAATTTCCACAGTCATGATTTTTATTAATTTTCTTGAGTTAGAAATGAATATACAGCTAGACAAAAAGGGTAAAGTTACCCACTATGTACTACAGGAAGATATACCAGGCTTACTACAGAATATTCAGTGAAGACCCAAAAATATGGGTTGAACTGAATATATACGAAACCGTATGTGTTATGGTATAACTCAGCCGCTAGTTAGGAGGATTTAGGTAAAAGAATTCTTACAGGCAAGTTACTTCATAACTTAGTTGCAGAAATTAAGTAGATATGCATGTAGACCTTCACTAATCTCCCCAGGCCTGTTCATTCTGTTTAACCACCTTGAGGTTTCTTCAGGAAATCCTTGTATTAGAGGGACTATCATCATAATATAGTTCTATGTGTTTGAAAATGGATATTTAAAATTACTCCTTTTAGTGGAAAGATACATCAGATTTGGCCTTTCTGTTATGTAACTGCATATGTCTTTGATTTTATCTTCAAAGACATCAGTGTGGATGTTTTCGGAAATAAATAAATCTATTGTGCACTTTTATTTTGTACTTAGGATATATGAAGAATATATAGGAAATATAAGTACATATAGGACATACAAGGATGGATACTGCAGAACAGTCCAGTGCTTTCATAATTCTTTCCCTATCCAAAACCCTGTTGCTCTCTGTCCCTGTTTCTGACCAATGTTTCTGAAGTTGAGGAGAATTTCCTCTGTATGACTGTCAATAATCTGAATTGTTCTGTTCCACCAATTTCTGTCAGTGCTTTTCCACAAAGTTATGAAGTGTCAAAACTTTGTTTATAATTTGTTGTTTTGCATTCAATGGCCCTCCAGAAAATTTACTCGTGTAAGTACTACTTTAGGCTACCTTAGAATTTGGCTGGGCGATGACTGGCTTAAACAAAAAAATTCTCACACAATTAATTAGGCATTCTTTCAGTGTTCCAAAGGCACAGGATAAAAAAGAATCAGAAACTATAAAAAAAGGAAGAATCAAGCCTTATATTTAGGCATCTTTTTTTTTAGGCATTTGGTGCCACACCACCCCAGCTAACAGTTCCAGTGCTAAGAATCCATCTCCTGACTGTTTACGCTCTTCTGAAGTGTTTTTGAAAACTGCCTCTGAACAATGTCATTTACTAACTTTACTAATTTGTTTTTATGGTACAGCTGCTTGCTGAGTTTACTCCTGCACCAGTAAGTGAGAACAGTGCTGTAGTCTGATACATTCTGTGCAAAAAGGAAAAAATTATATTGACAATCTTGTTGAATTGAACTGGAACAAAAACCTATTGACATTCCTAAGTGATCTGTAGGACTAATTAGTGGGAAAACAGTTCATAGAAATTATAAATAAGAGAAAGGCTTTAGTTCAGCTTATAGGCTATAATATATTTATTTCCACTTCTAAAAGAAGCTTCTATAAGAATTAACCTCTGTATTGACATTTTTCAGTCCACAATTAGGTTTTAGGTAGCACTTAAATGAGGCTTCCATGCTGACTCTGGAAGTTAACTAGTAAATGAGCAATTCAGCAGAAATTCATAAACATGAATATTACTAGTTCCTGGTATCATATTCTTGGTAGAAAAACCTCAATACTTACAGTTTCTCCAGGGCATTTTTTTCTAAATTGACCTTTAAAATCATGACAGGGGAACAAAGCATTGACTGACATTTAAGGTGAAATAGGAGGATTTCCTCATATTTTATTACTAAGTTTGTTCTTCTATTGCAGACTATGGGAGGAATAATTTATGTTTGTTTTTAATCAGCCAGTATCATGTGGAAAATTACTAAGGGTGCCATCTCACTGGATATGGAAACTGTTTGTTTCTTTTTGAAAAGAAGAAAAACATAATACTTCATAATTTTCATACAGGCACTCAGAGCATGATATGATAGCAGTGATCAACTCCTTTTTTTCCCTAGCTTATTTGAGAATGAAAGAAGAATTTGTGTCTCAGTTTGGTGCCTTCCAGTTGTATTTGCTCATTTTCTTTTGGGAAATGGTCTGCTTTAGAATTATGGAAGGATTCCCAGATTAGGCAGTCTTGTCCAAAGAAGGAAGGAAAAGCTGGAAGTAAAAATTGTTCTGACAAGTGTGGCAGACAGTATGAACATGTAGTTCTGAGTCTCAGGTCACAGGTAAAACTACTCCTTTGTGTAGCAGCATTAACTATATGTGCTATCAAAGTCTCATTTATAGGACTCTTAGTCATAAGACCAACTCATGAGTTATTTCCTATTAATCCAGTTCTCAGCGTCCCAGCTGTCAGTGCACATAGGCAGGAAACAAATCACCTAAACAGTCCTTGTGGAATGAATTGCAGAATAAAAGCATGTGACAATAAAAATGGTAGTCTAAACATCTCAGCAAAAGAGCAAGATTTAAGAGTACAGTTAGTTGATGGTTGCTTACACAAAAAGCAATAAATCAGAGACTATAAATAACAGAACAGTTACTGGCTTTGTAATAACGTCCTGTAGCACAATTTCAGAGGGAGTGGTTTACTATTATTACCTCTAATGACCGGAGTCTGTATAAAGAACAAAACCTGAAAAACCCACTATACCTGTAAATTTAATGAAGCACATTGTCCACAAGCACACACACACAAATGTAAATAGCCATTTTATGTATAGTAAAACAAGGAAGTCCCGAGACAGAAGAGTGAATCCAAAGCTGAAGTCAGACAGACTTGAGTAAATTACAGCTCCCCTTTGTGCTTGTCTCAGAGATAACACACGCTGCCGTGTGAACCTAGATCTAACTGTAATTCACACACAGAAGCTCACTTATTTCTTTCTAGTGTTTGCCGTTTAGATTTCATCCCTGGAATTGGCCTCTATGTGTGATGCATGTATAGTAAGGTTTCCCCTTTTCCTGGTCCTCAGAGGAAGCTGGGTATTGCAGATCCTATTGCAGATTCTTCACACTTAGCCTCAAGCTGTAAGAGCAAATATTCTCCTTTCCAGAAGCTTCTGCTTTGTAATGTCCAGAAATGACCACAGCTTTCCCAACAGGTTTGATGTCACTTCCAAAATCAAGATTTTCTCTTCCCAAAGAATTTAGTATCTGCCTGGATCTGTGGCCAAGAAAATGACTCATATTATACCTTCAAGTTGGTTTCAGTTCAGAGTTTCACCTAATGGCTTGTAAGACGTCTCAATTTCTTTATAGAACATACGAGGCCCACAATATTGGTTTATCTGTTGTCGTGGTTTAAGCCCAGGCCGTAAATCAGAACCACGCAGTCCACTTCCCCCCCCCACCTTTCTTCCCTTCGCTTCTGGAGGGACGGGGAGGAGAATCAAAAGAATGCAAATCCCACGGGTTGAGATAAGAACAGTTTAATAACTAAGGTATAACACAAATCATTACTGCTACCAACAATAATAATAATTATAAAGGAAATAACAAGGAAGAGAATACAACCGCTCACCAACCGATACCTCACCCCCCCACCCTGCAGTGCTCCAGCCTTTCCGGGAACTCTCAGTTCTACATCCTGGGCATGACGTGCTGTGGTATGGAATACCTCTTTGGCTAGTTTGGGTCAGGTGTCCTGTCTCTGCTTCATCCCGGCTTCTCCTCCTCCCTGGCAGAGCATGAGACTCACAAAGTCCTTGGTCAGGGTAAACATTCTGACCAGCAACTGAAAACATCGGCTTTATCAGTATTATTCCCAGGCCGAAAGTCAAAACCACAGCGCTGCACCAGGTACTAAGAAGGAGAAAAACTGGCTGCTGCTGCTGAACCCAGGACATCTGTTAAAATGATACTGCCCACTGATGACCCTGTGACTGAAATGCGCCCGCTTCTTGTACAGCAGGACAGCTGCCCAAGTAGTGCTTGCTTAGCATTAAAACAGAATCCTATCAAACAAGGAAATAGTTGGTGTAAAGTACAGTTTTGTGCCTTGCCCTCTGTATTTAAGAAATGACATAAAACAGATAGTTTAAATACACATTATGTGGCAACTTGGATATATTTACCAGCGTGCTTTATTGAGAGAATGCATGTTTATACTGTGTGAATGTGATCCCCAGAATGGGAAAGTTGTGTTCTCTTTACAGAAATCATAGATCTCTGACAACTTACCAGAGACACACACCTATCTAAAACCTCTCCTTTCTCTGTGCACACACGTTCTATGATGTGGTGCAATTCAGTGGTACAAACACTTTTGTTTGTTTTATAGAACCAGTGGCAGAACAGAATCTGAATTGTTTTCCTTCTGAAATTAGAAAATGAAAACAAATTTTGTTTTGTTACTTTAAGTTGTTCCTTAAGTGCCAAGAAGGTTACAGCAGATGCCTGAACATTTATGAGAAGATGCTGCATTATAAGTAGGTACATTTCTGAGTGAGAACAGATTAACATAAACACCAGCAGCTTATCATTACGTTATTCTACTGTCTAATAATTTTTAATTATTTTCTTTTTAACTGACAAACAGTATAGGGAGAATGAGAGACAGATAGAAACATTTCAGTTTGGTTAAGAGAAGATTTCCCATAACCATTTATTTAAATATTTCATTTAATGTAAGGAAATTATTAATTGTTCTCTAAGTAATGAGCTTTGACATTAATCACTTCTTAAAATCTGTCTTTGATTTTCCAAGAAACTATGTTAATGCTTTGGGTAACATAAAACAATAATTATTTTTTTCCCTTATATCCATCATAGAAAATCATGATTCAGGCATTTCTGTTCTCTTTATTTTTAACTTGATTTTAAAGCTGTCACACTGTATAACTTGTACAAAGAAATAACTAATGTTACAGAACTTCACAGAAAGCTGACATAATTGGTTACAATTTAATCTTTTTGATAAGACAAGTGTTTCATTAACTTTAAAGGCATCTTGAAATAGTGCCTGCATAGTACCTGCTCCTGAAGTTGGTTGTGAATGATAGGAACCCTATAAATGTTCTACTTCCAGGACCAGAATATTTCTTCTGTTTCTTTTCCAGGCTGGGGGTAGTTTTTCTGCTTCCCTACCTTCAGCAACCTCCACACTTCTTGAGAAGAGGCTGTATGAAGTGAGAGTAATGAGGAAAGAGGGGCGATAGGGGAAGGTTTTGCCTGCTCTTGTACCTTCCCTCCTGCCCTGAATGTATGACACTTTTGCACATGCTGCAGCCCTTTCCGAGACTAAGACTCATCTATATTTTAATTTAAAAATACAGATAGTTGGGAAACTGCATCACAAGGCTGAGGGGGCACCCTCAGGTTCTTAAGATCAGCAAGAATTTTATGGCTTTGAGCAAGACTGACTAGTTTTCAAAGTGAGTGTCTGCTTTCCTAGAGGCCCAGGTTTTGACAAGGACAAATCTATAAACACTTTTAGCAACAAAGAGAAATCTGTAGATTTAGATGTGAATGTAACTTCAAACCAGTTTGTCAGTGTTTGAGACAATGTGTGAGCTCTCAGTTTGCAGAAAAGCCATAAGAAGAAACTGGGCAACCTTGCTGGCTTACCCCTCCCTGCTCCAGCACTCAGGAAATTCTTACAGACTGTGAGATCCTAACTATATATTCTTATCCTTTTTGGAGAGCATATTCAGAAGTTGAGTGGAGAGGACTAATTACTGTTTATTTCTTTTGGAAGTATTTGTAGTATACAGGACCAAGAAATTTACATCTGCTGGTATTTCGTTACTTTCTTTTGGTGGGATATGTGTCTGTGTATGAAGTACCCCTTGTGCATTTTCACTTAAGCACCGTGCTTCAAGAGCATTCTCCACCTTAAAACTCATCCTAGTGTTTGCATTTTTTTAAAAACAAAATCCCTCTGTGACAATGTGGGTGGTTGGGTGTCATAATCCTGTCATGCACTTGGGTGCCCAGACTGCAAAGAATCTATTAATTTTCAAGCAGGCAGGAGAATTTCTTTACCTGAATGGAAAGCAGGCTCCCTACTTGGCTCTGGAAGATGCCACCCAAGTGGGCTGAGAGGAAAAGGCCAGTAAGCCTTTCCTTTTAACTCAAAATTGCCTCTTGACGAAACATTTGATTTTCAGTTGTATTGTATTGTTGTGGTATTTCTGTTCCAGAATATGAAATACTGTGCCGTTATTAAAAACATGTTAGCAGAACCCAGCAGTCGATGATACAGAGGAAGCATTAAGTGGAGCGGCTATTGAAATGCAATCTGAAAGTCAAAATGTGCTACAGAAAGTAGGCGTGTTTGAGTATGTGATCCTAGGGAGTCTGCTGGGCTGCTAGACAGTTTGGGGAACAAGAAATGCTGGGAAAGTTGATGTGAGACAGGCTTTGACTGCTACTAAAAGAGTTGATCCAGATGAGTGAAAATCCATTTTGCTGATAAGATTTAACATGTGTGACAACAGTATGGCAAACTTGCTGGAAAAAAGCCCGCAAGGATATCTTACAGTATCAGTGTACAAAGTCTTTTTTTTCAAAGCCAAGAAAAAGTTGCCTGTATATTCCAGCAGGACTGTATCTTGTCTGGGGTTTGACTGTGAGAAATCCAAGCTATTGAAGTTGAAAAAAACTATTTTTTAGCATTTAATAGGAAAGGAAGGCCAAAAAGTGTGTAGGTGGACAGATCTCTGCCAGGTGGATAGGGTAGCTGATATTCTTTATGGTCTTGAAGGAAACACTGCTAAGTGTCAATTATCATTTAGATATTCCCTTTCCTTCTTTTTTTTTTTTTTTTTTTTTACTCCCTTAATTCTGAGGAGCAAGAGTAGCTCCCAAAAGTGATAGGCCACGTAGTTTTTACAGGTTGTGGTCTTCTCTTTCAGTGGCCAATTCAAGTTCCTCTGAGTCAGAGTGAGTGTTTTTCCTAGCTTTCTAGCTGATACAAATCTCAAAGATTTACTGTTTGCATTTTATTTACAAAGAAAGGTGAGAGATGTTTGAACTGACTGGTACTTCAGTGAGAAATGGATACAATGAATTAACTGACCTGGTTACACAGATTTATCCAAATTGAAGGAGTTTTAACAATACACTTGAATTCTTTAGCATGACAGTGAGTTATGCATTCATTGTAACTAAGCAGTTACTTGCAGCTTCAGCACTGTGCTTCTTTGTGTCCATTTGCATTGCTATTTTTCCTGACTGAAGACAGACAGACCCTGCAATAAAATATCTGTCATACCTGATTCTTTTCTATTCCTTTCTTATTATGCCCCCAAAATACTTTTGCAAAGATCGGTGCCTATTTCACAGAGCAGTGACTTTACTATGAGCGGGGCATTGTTGGACACCTATAGTCTACAAACTAGGATCATGACACTTAAGTTTAATTAATTCTGTAATAAATATTCCCTATTAACAAACTAATATTTCTTTAAACTTCTAAACAGTCATACAAATTTTCTTGTATTTTGCTGTTTGAAGCTAAAATGATATCCCTTGTGTCATTTCAAGAAGCATTTGGAATTCTTAAATATTTTCAAACAAATCCAAGATGGAGCATGATGTAATGTTATTAAAAAGTAAGTTTTCATTCCCCTGCTGAGGCAAACCTATTCACTTTTGAATACTCCTCATGGACAAGGAGCAGCATGGAATGTGACAGGCAAACCTGAAGTAACACCAAACACAGCCTTTATGATAAATGTGGAATTGCAAACCACTGTGGTTTATGTTGCATTGTGACAGAACATGGTGAGGCAGGATAATATTGCCAAGCATTAGCAACAGTCAATTCCTATGTGAGGAATTAAAAGTTAAGTTGAGAAATTGTTCACATCTGCTCAACATTCTCTATATTAATATGCCATTTTGTCTTTCAGATATAGCATAGCAGTATTTTTACTTAAAAGTTCATCTAATTTTTCAACAAATGAGTTATGTGTTGTCTCCTGTGTTATTAGACATGGACAGATAAAACCAAATTTAAAATGGTCATTCACTTTGACCAATTTTACATTTTTACCTTTTTTGACTGCTAATGACATAATTTAAATGCCAAGAAATTAGTGGATACTAGCTATTTTTTAATGAGAGGGCACAAGTATTAGAACTAGAGGTGATTCTTCACTTACATGATCATGAAAGGCAGAAGCAACAAACTTACAGTTTTTATAGATGATTGCAACTTGACCACTCAACTTTAAATTAAATATGTCTCATCAGTTCAGAGAACAAAGTATTAAAATATACTAACTGAATAACTGAAATAGTTGCAATTAAGGTAATTATAAGATGGGAAGAAAAATTCCTGAGAAAAGTAACTCTGAAGTAGGTTAGGTATTACCATGAGTGCAGCCAGTTATATGGCGCAGTGGTAAAGGAAAATAGTTTTGAGGGTCATGAAAGGCGATAGGATAAAAAATCAGCCTGAAACACCCATAGAGAGTAAAGAGATAAAACCAAGTAAATTATAGGAAGCCATCTGAGACATTTGCTTCATTTGTAAAAAAGATACTTTTGTTAATGTAGTGAATGCATTTGCTACACTAAGCAGTAATATGAGTCTTCTGAGTCTTGTGGTTATTTTGACAAGCTAAAATGTTTGTTTTAAAATTACTATTATTTACTTTAAATGGCAGTGTATTCTGGCTTTTTCTTTAGATGGCTTGAGCATTTTCAGTCTGAGGTACATACAATCTTTATCATCACGTTTAGTTTCTAGTGGTTTTGCAGATGAATCTTTTTTGAGTTTTCATGAATCACTGCAGCAGTGATTATAAGGAAGATCATATCTCCACAAAAATGACATTTATTACATAAAAAATTTTAACATTTAAAATTCTCCATTCCAAGAAACATTATGTGGTGGAATGTATTTCTAAGTGGTGAAATATTATTCGCAGTTTCAGGTTATATATCCCAAATCACACTAACTCAATTTTTAATTCCTGTAGTTAATGTTACTAAAGCAGTTTAAAAGACAAAGGTTGTGGCACTCCTAATTAGTATCACTAGTATTGTTTTTGCTGTAGAATTAACACTTCAGAAAAAAATATGCCTTGGTGCAAACAGGTCCCATTCCACTGTTCTCTTTATTATAAAACTACTTTATGTTTGCTTAGACCAGAGCTTCATTTGGTCTATTGATATAAATGTTTTTCAAAGTGAAATGCATAGGAACCAGAAAAACTAAGCAAGGATGACACAAGTATGGCAACCCCCATTGGGTGTGTTTGTATCCAGAATGATATCATGGTAGTGAATAAATAATAAGCACCTAGTTAACTGATACAGACTAACTGACACAGCATGAGACCAGCATATTATATAGCATGAAGCCAATTGAATGATGTAATAAAGGATCAAGTTTGCATAAAAGATATTGACTCTACTATTGAGATTTTCGCAACATGGCCAAACTCTAATGCTCAGAATGACTGTTTTGAATTTGACTTAATCATAATATCTTTTTTAAGAAACACGCACCGTATTTCTAAAAATATTTTTGTTTTTAAGGTTGGGGATTTTTTTGAGGTTTTGTGTTTAGTAAGAATAGGCCTCACTTTGAAGTTTTTGTGTGTAATTATTACAGACTGAAAACTTTATTAAAAATAAAAACTTTATTCTAGAGCCTGAAGACTATCAGAAAAAGGACTTCAGTTAACAGTGAAATGTTAATAAAATGTGCCACAAAAACTTTAAAGCTTGCAGCACAGCTTGTGAAAGTTATTGTTTTCCATATAAGCATTCTACTTTTTAATGTTTGGTAATACCAGCATCAAGGCTGGTAGTATAAGCCCGGCAAGTAAGGATGTGTTGTGTCAAAAAAAAAAAAGATTAGGCTCTGAATACAGCTGAGGGTAAAATTAATCTGGGCAATGGAAGTCAGTGGAATGATATTCATGGTTCACAGCTTCATTGGACAGTCAAGGCAATATGCAGTATGATACATTGTTACACCTGGGATTTGCTCTATTTTCCTTTTATTTTACTGTCTGTTCAAATTAAACCTCTGCAACTTCATTTTTTCATGTCACTTACACAAGCCAAGCCCAAACAGAAAGGACTTAATCTAATTGACACATATGCTAAAAGCACATACTGAAATAAAAACTAGACAGTCAGCATTTATATTACTGATTTACAAGCTCTTCTGCTCCGACCCATACTAGATCCCATGCAAATCTCTGTAAATTACTCTGGGTAATGAAATATTTAGAAATCACATTACAGAAGTTGCCAAGAGGGCGGGATGTACACAACATTTAGTTGTCATTTTCAGTAAATTTCCATTTTGTAATAGTGCCCACAATTCTACTAGAGCTCTGAGTGTAATGTAACCACAAGAAAATCCACAGAGGCATGAAGTGGGTTTTTGGTTTATTTTTTTTTTTGTTCAGCTTTTTTGTCACGTGAATATTTGAAAAGCATTCTGAGTTCATTATACGTTTTAGTAAACACGTTTCAGACCAAGAAGGAAAACCTGAAAATACCTGATTGTTTTATTGTTAAATAGCATAACCTGAGAGGGCACTGGGGGCAATGAGCAAGAGGTTTTGACAATGGAGCAGAACAAGGAAAGCCCAAGAATAATGCGTGCTTTTACCACCAGCTCTATTACCCACTAGCCACAAGGTCCAAAAGGATCAGTGACTGCGTACTTGACCACCTTTCGCTTCAGTAGGGAGTTACTGCCAGGCAGAATCTACCTCATCCAGCTAAAAGCCATAGAAGTGCAAACTTGCACAATTTCTCTAGGATTCCTTCATTCAAAGGCATTTCAAACAGCGCTTCAGTCTGCGAGTACTGAATCACAGGCTTTTAGTACTGTGAGGAAGAGGATAATTTAATTGGCAATACAGTTGTAAGTTCTTCTGTGTCATGGCTTCTAGAAAGATGAACAACAAGGGATAATTATCTACTGCAGTTTTATATTATTCACATGTAAGCAAGGAAAAAAAGAAGATGGAGTTCAATAAGAGGGTTTTTTTTAGAAGGAACACAGAGGCAACTGCTCCTTCCTCTCTCTTCTCTAGGTGACAAGTGCCACAAGGGCAGGATGCCTGAAGGCACACTTCTGGAGGGTATGTGTCTTTATCTAGTGAGGAAAGATGCTAGACACTGAAATTGTGATCAAGAGAAAAGATTCTGAGATAGCAGCATTTTAATACTGTATCAGTGATTTTAACCAAAGAAGTCTTTAGTGCAGGCCATTCAAGAGGAGCCAGAAAGTTCAGTCCTGTAACAGCTTAATAGACTGGTAACAACTTCAGAAAACTTTTTATTTATTTCCTTGTCTTTGGTGGTCTTGAGAATAGAAGCACACTGAGAAATGGTGTCTCCAATGCTGTAGTAACTGACTGAAGGAGAAATAACATGTTTTACAGGATCACCAGAGCAGCTCACAAGCATACATTTGTGTTTAAAAATACCTGCCAGCCAGGGAATGCTGCTTACATTGGTAAGTAAACACTGAAAAACAGAATACAACTTGAATTTTGATTCTGAATGTTGGGTTGTTTTTTTTTAACGAAAAGAAAGGATTCTTTCTGCTTCATCATCTGCATAGTCAAAATCTGGGATTTATTAAGGCATTAAATATGAACTGGTTTTTTTTTGTTCCACCCTTTTTTTCCTACCATTTCCATTACTCTTCAAAATAAAAGGCATCCTAATGTTTCTCAAAAATTAAAAATTATGAATTATAGAGTGTCTTTTCTTTATGGAATAAGGAGATTAATATTTAGCATAGGGAGGGAAAGCAACTAATATAGTACTACTTAATTGCATGTATATCTATAAAAAACAACAAAAGTACTCTAAATAAACTACAAAAATATTTAATTGGCCTGTTTACTAAAGTTCTATGTTTAATAACCACACATTAAGAGCCAGATTTTATTTCTGCAAGAGCTGGTCCAGTTCTTTCTGATTAGTTGCTGAGATATTTTAGAAACTATCAGATATATTTATTCACATTTGCTTGGCTGACTCTCAAGGAGAGGATCAGGAAAGGAAATGGAGAACACCAGTGATAAACTATTCCCAGGAATATTCTGAAGCTGGCGAACTCTCAAAATCACATTTTACTGAGATTCAGATGAACTGCATATTATGTACAGTCTTTGGAAAATGAGCTGGATTAATGCACTCTGTGCTGTGGTCCCTGAGTTTAAGATGAAATGTGTATGGAATCTGCCAGACTTTCTGGTTTTTTATTTGCTGGTAAGAAGTCATAACTTAAGATGGCTCCAAACAAATTTGTGAAATTATAAACTATACTTCTTCTGGAAGTATGAAGAGCAAACTGGATCACCTGAACATGCTTGGCTTGTTGAAATGGATGAGTTGTCTCAATGATGTTTACCTGCACAATTCTGATTTTTCTATTTATTGGTAACTTGTACTGTTATGAAAGAGCTAATATCACTTTTATTGCACCTATATATGTAAATTTTCTTTCAAGAATGTCTTACTAAAGTTGGTTTAGTAAATTCCTTGCAGCTAAGTATCCTGAAAGTCTTTCTCCATACACCCAGATACAAGTCCCCTATTTCAGACAAATTACCTCTTCACCTTACCTCCAAAGAACCATTCTTAGGTGTGCTTAATTCATAGCTTGCGGTCAGAGGCCCACTAAGTGGGTAGAAATGTAAGACTAGGGAGAAATTCTTGTTGCACTTGTTGCATAACAGATACTATAGTTTCAAATACAGCTATAATTAGTGACAACAGAATTTCATCTACGGGAAAATATTAGGAATTATTTTTTTTTTTTAAGTAGAAAAGCATCTGGTTTATCTACATCACAGCAAAGTTATTTTAATCACTAATAAAATCTGCAGCATAATCTCTAACACAGTCAATGTGAAAAGAGAGACAAAACAACTATGTTGTGGAAATAACAGGCACTGATATACACATCTTGTTGTTGAACTGGCCAATATTTGCTTCAAGTGTGGCTCCACCACTGTCAAAATCCTAAGAAAAAGGGAGGATCATGAAGTTTGAAACTAGGGTCATCCAAATGCTATATTTCAATATCAGATCCTCTTAGAATCATAGAATCATAGAAAAGTTAGGGTTGGAAAGGACCTGAAGATCATCTAGTTCCACCCCCCCTGCCATGGGCAGGGACACCCCACACTAAACCATGTCACCCAAAGCCTCATCCAACCTGGCCTTGAACACCGCCAAGGATGGAGCATTCACAACCTCCCTGGGCAACCCATTCCAGTGCCTCACCACCCTCTCAGTAAAGAATTTCTTCCTTAGATCCAATCCAAACTTCCCCTCTTTAAGTTTGAACCCGTTACCCCTTGTCCTATCACTACAGTCCCTGATGAATAGTCCCTCCCCAGCATCCTTGTAGGCCCCCTTCAGATACTGGAAGGCTGCTATGAGGTCTCCACGCAGCCTTCTCTTCTCCAGGCTGAACAGCCCCAACTTTCTCAGCCTGTCTTCATATGGGAGGTGCTCCAGTCCCCTGATCATCCTCGTGGCCCTCCTCTGGACTTGTTCCAACAGTTCCTTGTCCTTTCTCTGTTGAGGACACCAGAACTGCACACAATACTCCAAGTGAGGTCTCACGAGAGCAGGGTAGAGGGGCGGGATCACCTCCTTCGACCTGTTGGTCACACTCCTCTTGATGCAGCCCAGGATACGGTTGGCTTTCTGGGCTGCGAGTGCACACTGAAGCTGGCTCATGTTCATTTTTTCATCGACCAACACCCCCAAGTCCTTCTCTGCAGGGCTGCTCTGAATCTCTTCTCTGCCCAACCTGTAGCTGTGCCTGGGATTGCTCCGACCCAGGTGTAGGACCTTGCACTTGGCATGGTTAAACTTCATAAGGTTGGCATCAGCCCACCTCACAAGCGTGTCAAGGTCCCTCTGGATGGCATCCCTTCCCTCCGGCTGTCCTGGGTTCAGCAGTAGCAGTCAGTTTTTCTCCTTCTTAGTAACTGTTGCAGCACTATGTTTTTGACTTTTGGCCTGGGAACAAAGCTGATAACACCGATGTTTAGACTGATCAAGGACTTTGTGACTCTCATGCTCTGCCAGGGAGGAGGAGAAGGTGGGAGGAAGCAGGGACAGGACACCTGACCCAAACTAGCCAAAGAGGTATTCCATACCACAGCACGTCATGCCCAGGATGTAGAACTGAGAGTTCCCGGAACGGCTGGAGCACTGCAGGGTGGGGGGGTGAGGTATCGGTTGGTGAGCGGTTGTATTCTCTTCCTTGTTATTTCCTTTATCATTATTACTATTGGTGGTAGCAGTAGTGATTTGTGTTATACCTTAGTTATTAAACTGTTCTTACCTCAACCCGTGGGATTTGCATTCTTTTGATTCTCCTCCCCACCCCTCCAGGAGCAGAAGGAAGAAAGGTGTTGTGGGGGGGAAGTAGACTGTGTGGTTCTGATTTACGGCCTGGGCTTAAACCACAACACCGGCGTATCAACCAAACCACACAGCTTGGTGTCATCAGCAAACTTGCTGAGGGCGCACTCAATCCCACTGTCCATGTCACTGACAAAGATGTTGAACAAGACCGGTCCCAACACCGATCCCTGAGGGACACCACTTGTTACCGGTCTCCAGCCGGACATCGAGCCATTGACCACAACTCTTTGCATGCGGCCATCCAGCCAGTTCTTTATCCACTGAGTGGTCCACTCATCAAATTGGTGTCTCCAATTTAGAGACAAGGATGTCATGTGGGACAGTGTCGAACGCTTTGCACAAATCCAGGTAGATGACATCAACTGCTCTACCCCTGTCCATCAGTTCTGTAGCCCCATCACAGAAGGCCACCAAACTGGTCAGGCAGGATTTCCTCTTAGTGAAGCCATGCTGGCTGTCACCAACCACCTCCTTGTTTTTCATGTGCCTTAGCATGCCTTCCAGGAGAATCTGCTCCAGGATTTTGCCAGGCACAGAGGTGAGACTGACCGGTCTGTAATTCCCCGGGTCATCCATTTTCCCCTTCTTGAAAATGGGGGTTATATTTCCCTTTTTCCAGTCATCGGGAACTTCGCCTGACTGCCATGATTTTTCAAATATGATGGCCAGTGGTTTAGCAATTTCATTCACCAGCTCCTTCAGGACCCGCAGATGGACTTCGTCAGGTCCCATGGACTTGTGTACGTTTAGGTTCTTAAGATGGTCTCGAACCAGATCCTCTCCTGCAGTGGGCCTAGGGTCTTCATTCTCACAGTCCCTACGTTCGCCTTCCAAGACTTGGGTGGAGCGGTCAGAGCCTTTGTCAGTGAAGACCAAGGCAAAGAAGTCATTAAGAACCTCAGCCTTCTCCAAATCCTGAGTAGCCAGTTCTCCTGATATCTTCCGAAGAGGGCCTACATTGTCCCTAGTCTGTCTTTTACTCGCTACATACCTATAGAATCCCTTTCTTTTATCCTTAACATCCCTAGCCAAGTTCGATTCTAACTGGGCCTTAGCCTTCCTCACCTGGTCCCTAGCTTCCCAGACAGCATCCCTGTATTCTTCCCAGGCCATCTGTCCTTGCTTCCACCTTCTATAAGCCTCTTTTTTCCTTTGAATTTTCCTGAGCAGCTCCCTATCCATCCAAGGAGGTCTCCTGGCCCTCCTGCTGCACTTTCTTCTAGTTGGGATGCAACACTCCTGAGCTTGGAGCAGGTGATTCTTGAATAACAACCAAGAGTCTTGGGCTCCCTTGCCCTCTGGGGCTGTATCCCACGAAACCTTACTAAGCAGGTTCCTGAAGAGGCCAAAGTCTGGTCTTTTGAAGTCCAGGGCAGTGAGCTTGCTGCACGCTCTTCTCACTGTCCTGAGGATCTCTAATTCGACCATCTCATGGTCACTGCAACCAAGGCTACCCTGGA
This sequence comes from Psittacula echo, assembly GCF_963264785.1. Lineage (NCBI taxonomy): Eukaryota > Metazoa > Chordata > Aves > Psittaciformes > Psittacidae > Psittacula > Psittacula echo. Next base: position 126,005,404 of record NC_137737.1, read on the forward strand.
GCGTCACATTTCCAACCAGCCCTTCCCTGTTGGTGAGCACGAGGTCAATCATGGCACCTCTCCTTGTTGGCTCCTCTATTACTTGCAGAAGGAAGTTGTCTTCCACACAGTCGAGGAAACTCCTGGGTTGCTTGTGCCGGGCCGTACCTTCACTCCAACAGATGTCAGGGTGGTTGAAGTCTCCCATGAGAACAAGGGCCTGTGAGCGTGAGGCTGTTCCTATCTGTCTATAGAGCACTTCGTCCACAGATTCCTCTTGATCAGGCGGTCTGTAACAGATCCCCACATCAATGTCCCCCATCGCTGCTCTCCCTTTAATGTTGACCCACAAACTCTCTGTCGACTGCTCACCCGTCCCCAGACAGAGTTCCATACTCTCCAGCATATCCCTAACATAAATTATTATGTTAGGGATATGTTATTATTATTATTATTATGTTAGGAATTATGTTCTCTTAAAGGATCTGGTATGTTAGATGATATATTGCAATTAATTTTTTGATTTACTATAGTTCATATATAAATGATCTTTTTAGTTGATACAGCAAGTTATTTAATGCAAGCTAAAATTATAAAACAGAAAAGCCGCAAATTACCATGAACTGGTAAGTCAAACTTTCTATGCTACTATTCATTAAAGAGAGGGCTTTAAATAAAACACTTTATTAAGACAAGCACATTTCATTGCTGTGCTGTTGGTATGGAAATGATTGCATTTGACAAAATAATCATCCTCACTGGTTTTACTTTTCTGGAAATTTCATACTGCTCTTGAAAAGTACACAGAAGCTAAAGCAGTGGCATTACAACAGGTCATTACTGTAATGCTATGTTCTTTAGGAGGTTAAAGTTGTGCACATATGAGAGAACAACTGCAGAATAGATGAGCATGATATATACAGGCAGGGAGCATAATACATACAGGCAGAGAGAAAGGAGATCTGTCTTTTCAAAACTAACTCTTCACATAAAGAAAGACCAGATGACTGGTCACTCATGAGGGAGATAACAGTGCATTCAGGTTTGTGAGATTCCTGTTGATTTTGTTTATAAAAAACCAAACCAAACCAAAACAGAAAAAATCCCAAATCAAACTGAACACAAACCAAACCCAAACCAAAATAAAACCAAACAAAACTAAACCATCCCCCCCCAAAAAAAAACAAAACCGCAAACCAAGAACAACAGCAAAAAAAAAGTGCAAACTATTGAATTTTGAAGTGGATTAGAATAATGAAAAACCATGAAATGCTTCTTTTTTGGTGTGTGGAAACTGAGTTTCTATGTTTTTCTACTGTGGGATCCTCACAAAGAATTAAAATAGTCTGTGCATGTCTGGCTTTAGGTTTTGCCAACATGCACCATGTCTCCAACCCCTCTTAAACCTATCAGAAGCTTGAATGCATGTCTTGTACTGGGCCCTCTGAAGTCAAACTATGTCTCTGTTTCCATCTGGGATTTCACCAGGAAGTGCTTGAAGTACCAAGCTGTAGGGTAATACTCATGAGATTTGCAGACCTGAGAAATTTAGATAAGCTCATACAGGCTTTGAACCTCCAAAGCTTTTGAAGTTTTCCTGTCACAAAGTGCAACTCCACTGCTGTCTGCAGACAACACTGAAACATGAATGGAAACAGATCTCTGTTTTGAAAAGTTCCTGTGGGTGGCTTAAGGACAAACGAATAAATACAACTATATATGGAAGAACAATGTTTTTCAGGGAAGCACTCTGTCTCTTTGCAAACTTGAGTATTTCCTTGCATCCATGACGACAACAAAATCTCGTAAAATGAGCTGATTTCCTGCTCACCCCTGTATTTTCACTGTGGTTAATCTGACGCAGTGCTGTGTTCTTTAAACATTCATTTCTCTATTTACACAGGCAAGCTGTTGTTGTTTACCATTTTCCCATTAAGCTGGTCAAGGGTGTATATTTAAGGGAAAATCCAGCAGCAGCCAGAAGTTGCTGCAGTAGAAGGAAGAATGAATAACTGAAAGGCATTGACAAAGACTCAGTGTGGAGCAGAGGATGCACCCAGCCCATAAGCTTACTCCAACTTTTCTGAAGTCTGTCAGCTCTGCCTCCATGGACTACCACAGGACCTGCTGTCCAGAGTTAGACTACCACCCTGTTTGGTGTAAGCAATACTTGGCAACAACTAAAAACATCATTGTGCTATCAGCATCATTCTCAGGCTAAAGTCGAAAACACAGCACTGCACCAGCTACTAAGAAGGAGAAAAATGACTGCTACAGCTGAACCCAGGACACATTGACAAATAGCAGATAATGTGGGAAAGTATACAAGGACCAGGAAAGCTTAGGATGGTACTTCCTTCAATACTTCCTAGATTCTAATAGTTGTTGAAAAAAGCCCTAGATGTTGCATAGATGTTACATAAACATGCTTAAAGCTCCTATAGACTTTCTTCTCAAATTGTGGGTTCAAAAATCAATTTCTAGGAGATCAAAGCATATGGCAATTAATTCTGCAAAGTTTGAAATTGTCTACAATTATATATCATCTACAACTACATATTTTCTGGGGGAAAAAAGTTGTCAATCTTCTCTTCAGAAGTTTTTTATTTAAAAATTTTCTCTTCTGCCATTTGTGTTATGAGAAACACTGAGCAATCATTATCTGTTTTCATGAATGTCACCTTTTTACCGACAGAAACTGAAGAAAAGATTTTAGTTAGGTCTAAATAACAACCTTCCAATACCTAAGAGGAGGTCAGGAAGAGGGAGTCAGGCTTTTTATAGAGGACAAGAGACCGTGGACGTATGCTGAAACACGAAATTGTCAGATGGGATTTAAAGAAAAGCTTTTATGCCATCAGGACAGTGGAAGGCTGACCAGAGAGGCTGTGCAGTTTCCACAGGATCCAGCTGGATAAACCTCAGAGGTCACCCTATTTGAATAGGTGGTTGGACTAGAGATGTACTGAGGTCTACTCCAAACTGAATTTTCCTATGATCTTATACCATACCCCCTGCTAGTGTTTTTCTTTTACGAACTGAAACTTGTACAGAAAACATTAGCTAACTTTGATCATTTTAGTTGCACTTCTACATTTTACTGTGTCCCTGTTGATGCAGGCAACCAAAACTGCACATGCTTTTCAGGAGAGTGTGCACTGAACATTAATGGAATGCATGGAGATGTTTACTGCTATGTTCCTTAGTCATTTTCTAGTATTTTTGTTCTAGTCTGTTTGTCTTTTTGACTGGACCTCACTATGGAGCTGATTTTTTCAGAGGATTATATACAATAAACCGATAGCTGTAGGTAGATGAAGATGAGTCAAGTGATCACAGCGAATTCAGAACCCATAATTATGTACATATGATTCAATTTGTTTTTTCTCGTGTGCATTTCTTTGTATGTGTTGACCCTGGTTTTCATCTATCATTTAATATCTAATATTGTTAACTTGTCTTGCAGTGCTCTCAGTCAGGATAGTTTTGAACTCATCTGCATTTTTTGTATCATATAAAAGCTTCGTTACAGAATGAACAATGCAAGTTATATGTTCATTTCATATTATGCTTGTTTCTTTTTTCAAGGTGCATTAACATCTATTAGAAAATGAAAACTCACTAGCTAGCATGAGGATAAAAAGAGAATGAAGATACAAACTTCTGTTACTAGTGTCTACTTTTCTTCTTTTAAATGCTTTTTTAGTTGTTATGGTTTTAGACCTAAATTGATAGAACTAGGGCCAATTTCTTTTTACTCTAGTTGGACATGGCTTCCATTTCTGTTGGATGACTGTTGTACTAGCTTCCTTTGCTCTGGTGTTAAACCTTGATACTGGTTTTTTGTTCATTTCAAGGTTATTTGGCTTGATAGAATGTTCATTCAAAGCCTCTATTGTCATATGTCGCCATACCTTTTGGCTCTTCCTAATAAATTTCCACAAATAAATTTTTTAATGTAGTTTAATAATTGCATATTACATGTATATCAGGATGAATTCAAGAATTGCTTCTCCTTTTGTGGATTCTCTAATTAGTTGTTCATAGAAGAAATCATTTATAGCATATAAAACCATACCCTTTGTGTGAGGTTTGGATGACATCTCCTTGACTCACCCAACTGACTGAATTCTTCCTTTAGCTTTCACGATCTCCCCACTGCTTTGGCTATGTGGATGTATATGTATATACAGTTGTATATACTTATTACGGAACCTGTGATGGATTGTGAAGGGAAAGGTTGCAAGATTTAAGCTACTGGGGAAAACTGTCTGCTTTTCTAAGGGAAGATTTGATCTTGTCAGGAGTGCTTGCATTATTTTTATCCCTCATGCTCCCATCCTGATGCCCTATTAATGTGGCATTTCTTCATTAAAGGCTTATGTTTAAGACTAGTAATGTAATACAGCAAACAATCTGTAAACACTTTATTTCTGCATTATCATTGCTTTTATTGTTTTAATAAGCGTGGGTTGACATTTGGGTTTGTTTTTGTCCTGACTGAAGCTCTGAAACCATTCAGCTGTTTCAGAGCCCAGAATGTTGACACCAGAATGTAAGCCCCAAAGCTAGAAGGCTTCAAGAGAAAAACACTAATCAGTAGGGAAAGGGAAAATGACTTCTTAAGTTTCATTTACATAAATTACAGCTTTGCTCAGAGAAGCTTTTTCCAGTGTTTTTAGTTATGTTTTTTGGAATGTGTTTGTATTCTGGCTGTGGAAACACAATGTCATTACTGAGAATGCAGGTACAGATGTTCATGGGAAGGGAAAAAAAATTGCAAGAGAGATCCTCAGGCACTTTTGCATTCATAGTACTAAAATGTGAAAAGTAACTAGCACATTGTCCTGGACTGTGAAAGCTGTCCAGATGAGAAGATGAAAAGAATGACCATAGCCAGATGGAGCTGAATGTCTTTCATTCCAAACCACAAGAAAAAAATATCCACCTACTAAGGAAAGTTTCTTCAAGCTGAGGCCTTGAATGAGTCTTGCAAAATGACATGAATTTTGTGAGATCAGAGTCCGCAAAGCAGTGGAGTGTTGCAGTAGCCTGAACCTATAGACTTGATATGACATGTTTGATTACTTTTATAAATAGTCTTTCCAGCCATTTCTATGAAGACCTTGCTGAAAAAGAATAATCCAATAATAGACTAGTGAAAGGAGAAGGCCATCTGGTTCCTGTTTGTGACTGAGGCCACCTCTGTGCTGAACTCTGAAGGGGTTAAGGCAATAGAAGAAACTCAAGACTTTCAGATTTTGGTACACTGTTACCAAAACTAAAGGAAAGCAGCTGGTGAAACTTGCAACAGTTGGCTGTGCTGGACATTAATTCAGTACCTGACAAGCATTTTCATATTGTTTGGAAAGAGACTTAATGGACATTTTTGTCTGTGTGACAAAAGGGACTTTGCCTTAAAGTGATTTTTACCTCAACATTTGGCCTTGGGCTGGAATAGAAGTGGTTTAGGGTACTGACTGAAAGGGCTACAGATGGAAGATTACTGTTGTAGATGGCAGTGGAGGAAAATAACTGGGAAGTAAGCAAGTAATAGAAAATGATAAATAATTTATATTTAAAGACCAGAAAACATGAAAATATTCCTATGTTAGAAATGCAAAAGATGTATTTTTTGTGAAAGGGAGAAGGCCCTTGTCAGAAACACCTGCATGAGGTTAGCTGATCCTGAAAGAGAAACCTGTTTTCTATACTGTCAGCTACCTTTTCAAACTAAACTTATCATTAATAACAGTTTGAAAGGCAGAGATGGAAGGTTACCATGAGACAGCTATTGCACATCTGGTAACCACAGGTCATGAGGCAATACCAGTCACCCAAGTGTGCTGGCACTGCTGCTATAAGACTGTCAGAAGTACTCTATACATTTACGTCCATGCTCTTGTGTTAGGGTCAATCTTGCCCACACTGTACTCTTCTGAACTATATTCACTTGCTGCATGTGTTGCGTAAGGGCATGTGTGTGCCTAACAATTACAGTCTAAGAGCTGGGGTTTTATTAGATTTGACTTTTTCATTTATCTAGAAAAGTAATTATAGCAGTATAAATTTTATTGCTATTTTTGTTTTCATGTCTTTTCCTTCTCCAAATCTAGTGAGCTTGTACAGGTGGTTCTGTGAGCCTGTCAATGACCGTTATCAGTGTAAACATTTTGATTAAGTCTAGTCTATTTTGCCCAAGTCTGTCTATCAGACACTTCTGTCTTCTGTGCTCTTTTGGGAAGTCAAACAATTGATATAGTTCCTACAATAAACATCTGAGCCTAGATCTCACTTTGAAGTTAATGGCATGATGCCCATTGTTTGCTGAGAGCAGACTTAAGCAAGCTTACTTTATGCAGAATAACACAATGTAATATTTTTAGTTTTGCACTGGTAGATGTCTTGATTGCTAACATTCCCATGTTCTTCATAACAGATAACATTCTAATTATAGGACAATTAAAAAGTATCTGGATAAATTTCAGTAATGTTGGAATATGGAGGATAGTGGGTTAGACAGCTAATTTGTCAGCTGCAGTGTATTCAGCAGTTTATAATAGGTCTGCTTACAGACACTTGACCTCATGTGCACAGTAAACATCAGGCTACATTTAATGTAGGAGGCAGGCAGAAAGAAATCCAGCATGCTAGAAGTGTATAATGTAGATGTCTAAGGTTAGCCACATTTGACTAGGATCTTGTGCTTTTATGTGCTTCCATGCTGTAAAGAAGTGCTTATAGACAGTATCTGCTGCTGAATTGTTCTCTTAAATGTAATTATAACTGCTTTACAAAAAGATACAAGCTCTGCTAAAAGATGTGGAATATCTTTGTCTTCTTGCCACATAAAACTCTAACCTGGCTTTAAACTGGTATACACAGTTCTCTCCATAATGTGTGAGACCTTGGCTGTCCCCTAGTAAGTCTCTGAGCCAACAGCAGTTGCTGCTGATGCTGGACGCCCAGACCTGTCACCCCCTCTTTCTAGCATGATGAATGTAGAACTGATGCCTGCAGAATGGCTTATCTTCAAAGTGGGGATGTCTCTCCTCCCACACCACCCTAGTACATTGTTTATAGCCTGATTGTTTATAGTCCTGTGGTTAAAGCATTTCCTGGGAGATGAGGGTTTTCTTGCCTGCATGACAGGAGAATATTGCATTTCAGCTTCCTAACTGCCACTCCTCTATTGTGTGAAAAAGGGAGGGGGAGAAGAAATCCCCATAGACTCTTTGAGAAAGACAGGCACAACTACAGAGGTCCTGAGAGTGCTTCCTAGGCAGCTTTCAGGGGACCATGGCAGAAGCACTGGGGGAACACACTTCCACAACTGAGTCCTTTATGATGCCATAGTGGTGTCTGTCTCGCTAAACTTTTCAGGTCACAGTGTGGTGTTTATGAAGTTGACTGATCAGTAGATGAGGTAGCACTTGATTAAATAGGTTTAAGATGCAGTTTTGACTCTTGATACTCAATTCCCAGTATTTCAGATGCTTTTCCTTTTTTTTTTTTTTTTTTTTTTTTAATCTAGCTCCTAGTACTAATCGTCATCTGTAGCAGTGAATGTTTAAAAGGGAAATGAATGTGTTGAAATGAGGACTCTTTTGGATGTTTCAGCTTCTTTGTGTTTTGCTTGTATACTCCTGAGATTCTATTAGAGTGACTTTTCCCAAGAGAGACGGATTTTGGGCCTCTTGCTGACATGATGTTGCAGTAAACCATTTTCTTCTGTCCTGGTAACCAACATGTAATGGCAGGTCGAGGAGCCTGGTAGAGCTGAACAGTTTTACATTCCACCCTCTTTTTCTGAAGCTGGGAACTGCTGGTCTAAAGCTTTGTTCATCATCTAATTTGGAGAACTGCAAAAAAGGCAAATTTCACACAGACACAGGCCTTCCAGACCTCCTTTATAACATGTGATTTCCTCTATTGTGCTTTAAAACTCTATGTCCTGTATAAAAAGCACACAAGAGATAATTTTCTCCATATTTTTCTTTTTTGGATCCTATCTTTTCTTCCCAGGCTGCAGCTGTGAGAACATAAGCGTTCACAATGCCACAGCAGGAGAGAGACAGATCACTCCAGCATTCCTATTTTAATATTTGAAATCTAGCATCCCTATACATCCACCTTACAATTTTTACCCCATCAGTACATTAGAGTTCAACTGTGCTAGGAGAAATAAAATAAAGAGGGCTTCTGTAATCAATAATAATTTCCATATGCCTTTCAGGCCTCCCACAGCTTCAGTGAACAGTTTCTTATGAGTTATTATTCACTGTTGTTCTTGGCTTTTAAATCTCTTTTGATATAAACACTTTTCTGAAAGACAGGAAGTCCCAGGTATATTCTTTCTTTGAGATGTTGCATTGAAGTAGAACCTCAGTGCTCTTCTGGCATCAAGATTTTTGGTCCTAGAGAGAAGTACATGTCAGGAAGTATTGGTCCATGCATTTTAATGCTTATTATCCTTTGCTTCTTTAAGAAGCTAAGATAATTGAGTGTATGAAATAAATTGGGACTGGGTGGAGTAAGCAGGAACATCTGCATGTCTTGTTTTATGACTCCCCTAGCAGTCATCTATAGTGCTGTATAGTTCCAGAAAGTCTCTCAAGCATATAGATGGTGGCGTTCCAACAGGCTGGAACCTCTGGCTACAGTTGATGTTTCAGCAAGTCATTTTCTCTGCAGCTGCCTTCATCTGTTGCTGGCTTTAGGGAACAATATCAAGTGTCCTTAGATTTTCTATGCTGGAGGAGGGACAGAATCCCGAATGCTAAAAAAACTGAAGCCCAAAAGGAACAAAAAAAAAAGAAAAAAAAAAAGAATACAAATGCAGAAAGCAAAAAATAAGAAAGGAGGAATACCAAGAGAAGATGGATACCGTGCAGATGCGAAGAAGTTTTAGAAAAGGTTATCAGTGATGCCTTGTAAGTACACGGTAGGATTCATTGCTTGGAATTCGATTCACATTAGCAGGATGATCTCCTAGAACTCAGTCACTGTGATGCAATATACTACTGTTAAGGATGGATTTAAATGATTATGCAATCCCAGTAAATATTGCTAATTCTTACAGATAAATCCATAGTGATATTGTTAATGAGCAAAACACAAATAAGAATTTAAAGCAAAATTGTGCTGTCACCTCTCCTCAGAATTACGAACATTTATTGTAATAGTCAACTTCACCTCGATTTCTTCTTTGTGTGTGTAATTTCAGTTTATATGCTATGAAAATACATTACCTCATAAGAGGAAAAGGCTCACAGGTTCCAGCAACCACAAAAGCAGTTGTCAATTTGCTAACTTTATGGTTATATTGTTGATAGCTGTATTTGATCAGATAGCAAGTCTCTGACTACACAATACTATTTTATTTGTAAAACTCAACATGATATTAAAGGTGTTAGAGGGTTTGCAATTTAAGCTGTATATCAGTATCATCTAGCTGCATTTCCACTACTGCTGTTCTCACCCTACTCCTTTTGCCACCTTGGCTCAGTCCAGTGAATGGTATTTCCCCTGTCCATTACCACTCTGCTTCATTATTCTCTCAGATCCAAATTAAGTGAATAATATTAAATTCTGAACAAAGGTTTCTAAAAGCATTATTGCTAATTCATAAATGAAGGCTGAACTAGTTGATTTTAAATTACGACCTTTGGGGTTTCATCAATAAAAAAGAATATATGGCTTTAATTGATTTGTTGGGCAAGGTGACGTGTATGGTCCATTGCATCTTTACTGGCAATCAATCAGCTTTATTCCTCCATTCAGCATTTTGAGCATAAAGGAGAGAAAAGACAAAACATTCATATTTTTACTTATAGTCAGGCTGACACACAGCTGTGAAGCTGCATGGGCCATTCAAGCAAAATACCTTTTACTCAGAAACATTGAATGCTGATAAGGATCAGAAATTCTGCGAAGAAAAATGAATCCCTATAGCAACAAGCCCTAAAGCCAGACTTAAGACTTGCAAAGAGATTTAGATTTAGAAACTGATATAATTGTGTGTTTTGGGGATGGGGATGGTCACGAGGTAAATCTTTCTTTTTCCCGTTCCCAGTAGCACTCCTAAGCAGTAGACTGAAATTTCTCCTCACTGTTAAAAGCATCATCACAATTAGAAATCATGCTGTATTAGTAAAGTCATCAGAACTGTGAAAAGCTGAGGAAATAAGTCTGCTTGACCCACTCTTTTAGTTGTAAGGCAAGTTTTTCTAAGATAGAATATTGCATGTTAGCCTAGCTGGAAAAAAAAACAAACAAACAAAAAACCCCAAACAAACACACAAAAAAAGTAAAAAAGAGGTTTACTTATCCACATATATTTTGCTTTATAATTATTAACATCTTCTGCAAGTGAACTTCCCTGCTAGAGAGAATGAGGTTTCGTAACTTGCTAGAGAAAAAGGAATTTATAATGGACAAGATTCACTCAAGGTGTTGGTCTTATTGCTTATAGTAGACATCTCTGCATTCACAACATGAATTTGAAGTTCATACTTCATAAGGGAAAAACATAAACTTATGCATAGCACAGAGGTTCTCTCCTAGTTTGTCCCTGAGGTATCAGGGTTTGACACCCGTGTTTCTTTGTGTTTTCAACTGTAATACAGTGCATATCTGGATATTAGTTCCAAAAGCTGTTTCTTACTTTCTGCTTATGTTACTTTCCAGCAAAACTGATTGGGGAATAAGATGCTTGAATTGTTCTAAAAATTTGAACCTAAGCTGAATGCACTAACTGCAACCTCAGATCTAAACTCAGATTACTTTGTCTCAATGGGTGATAGCTGTATCCATTAACTTTATGAAAGGTTTCCTAGAGACAACATGAAGCTACCACATAAATCATGCATTTGCTCTGCAATGCTATGGTTCAAAGTGCAAACAAATAGCTTGGGATGTGGTTTTTTTGCTGTTTGTAGCAACCTTTTTAATCACTACCTCTTGCTTTGGACTAGGCAAGCTGCCTTAAAAGGCTCAGTTATTGGTTTCTTTCATTTCACAGTTAATTTCACACTGATACCACTTGACAGCTACAAAGAGCTATTCCACCAGCTGGGTAGAGCTAGAACACTGTGGTAGTTCAGTCAGACTTTAGAAAGGGGAAATTCACAGCAAGCTATTTAAATCTGCCCCATGAACTCCCCTATACTTCTGAAACCTTTTAGATCTGAGAGAGCACACATCACTTTCCCAAAATTAGGTACTCGGCTCCTAGATGTAGTTGAAAAAGATCTTGCATCATCATCTTACTATCAATAGGTCTTATTCTTGGCCAGAATAACTCCAGCCTTTAAGCAAGTTCAGTTTGCAGTTGCCCCATGACACCCACTTCCTTACGAAGCAATGTTCTTCTCAGGGTTATCTCCCTCTTCTTCACCAGGTTCTCCTCTATAGCACTATTCTGATTCTATGATTCTTATCTGACAACTGTGAGGAAAAACTAGAGAAACCACTACATGGAGTACTATTTTAAGCATGTAATTCTGAACCAAGGAGAGCACGGAACAATGTTATCCTTTTCCTCATTCAAACAACAGACAAAGACTGAAGCAGTGGGTTCGTATTTGTAGCGCATGGTCCTTCAGCCTGTACGTGTGAGTACATCTATGTATGTGCAACTTTTGAAATGCAGTTGAGACTAAGGCATCTTTAACAACTACTACAGTGGCTCCTGTGCTTTCTCCCCAGACTCCTTGTGCTACGACAATAGATGAAAAGTGCACTCCATATCTGTATATTTATCACTAAGAGATAGTAGGCATTTGTACACCTGACCCATGTCAAACAGCGGAGTACCTCAAGAAACTAATTTTTCTGTACGTTGTCTTCAGGACGGTAGGGTTTGTTCCAGTTACATTCTTCTCAGTGGGAAAGTAAAGCACTTTAGAAACATATTGACCAAGTTAGTCACACATAAAAGGATTTTGGAAGAATTAAAAAGGCACTTATAATTATGAATCAAAGGGGTCCACCAACTTCAGAGCAAAGCAAAACTGGAGAAAAAGCCAAGATGAGAAGGGCTTCGTGTTGTGGAGAAATTGAACCCAGCAAAAGGACACAGAGGATCCTAACCCATGTATTGCTCAAAAGTGGTCAGGAAAGGATAACGAGATAAAGATGCAAGCATTTCTTATTTTGCTTATGCCGGTTAATATCTTATTATGCTTGAAGAATATTTTACTGGTTTGGAGAAAAGTCTGCCTGTTTATCATATTAGAAAGTGTAAAAATCTCTATCTGTAGGCCCTGACTACATGCTTCTTGAAAAGCGAATTTTAAAGCACCAACAAGGTAAGAGCTATGAAAAGAATAAGCTTAAACTGGGGGCAGCTTCAACGCAAAATTCTAGAATAAAAATCTTCACTCCAAAAAAAATCTATGTCCAGGAGCAGTGCCATGATTAACAGAAAAAAAAGTGATATTTAAGAAAAAGCCTGTCAAACGACTAGCCAAAGGATCCTAACTAATCTGTGGTACACAGGAATCACAATGGTATTATAGATTTTGTTGGTTAGTTGTGTGCATGGTGACTGATTGTCACTATCCTGTGAAAATTCTGAAATGCATAGAGAGGGGTGGACTTCCAGAAAGATATAGATGAAATAATAAAAAGCTTGAAGTGTCTTAGGACAAAAGGAATTGTTTAGCTGTTCTTTATTTTATTTTGATGCCTATTACTTTGTCCTTGCCCTTCTTCCTCAATGACAAGCTTTTAATTAGTTAATTGATCTTCCTTAGCTATTTGCCTGAGAAACTTTCTAGTAGATGACATCCTGGAAAAAACTCTGAAGGTCCCTAAACTGCATTTAGTTCTGTTCTAGTTATTTTTGCTCATATGAGTCTTTCTTTGTGTGTCTTTCACTTAGCACTGCAACTATTCCCACCCAGTTTAACAAAGCAAAGCTCCACTTAGCACATACATAATAAAGGCACATTTGTAACCTTTCAGCTTTTTCCAGAAAGTTGATGCCACTTGATGTTGGTTGAATATAATAGTATCTGTCTCTCTGTAGATTTAGCATCAAAATCTGTGAAGTAGTGTGAACATCTGATTAACATATGGAAATATTTTTAAATAAGGCTTTCTTTTCAAGTGCTGAAAGTTTGTCAGTCTTTAATACTGTTTTATGATGCTGCGGTAGCCATTCCATGGTTATAGCTATAATCTGCTTTCAAATTAGATTTTGAAAACCCAAACCCTTCTGTATCTCAGTTTTGAGAAGCAAAAGTATTGAGTATGACATTTTTCGTGTGTGGTCTTCAACAAGAGACAGAAGGTACTTGTGGGAAATTATCAGATGAGATAGAGAGAAATGTGGAAGTTTGCATAACTAGCCATTTCTTCTTTTGAAAAAGCTTCCAAATCTATCAGAATGAATACAGACCACTATATATGTATATAGAACACCAGATCACACAGCAAGATCATACTTCAATATACACAGTGAAGTTTTATGATTATACTTACCAAAACTTTAACTTAGAATGCACAGAAAAATCCATCTTTAGCTCTTAGAACTTTGGAAAAAAAAAATGCTTGTTTTCAGCCAGGCATTGCTGCTTCATGTGAGCAGAATGGGTTGTAAAACTTTGTTTGCTATCCCACAGCTGAGTTGAAAGCTGAGGCAGGACCAATCTCTTTTAGGCTATTCTCCTTCAAATGGTAAATTATATTTGAACATGGATGGATCTGAAGTATTTTCAGCAGCTCACTGAATTGTGATGTCTAGTTGCAAAAATGAACACACAGAAAAAAAAAAGTATTAAATACACAACAGAAAAAAAGTATGAAAAGGAATGATGTATAGAAAGAAAAAGTGCTATGCAATGAAAAACTGTGTAGGAAGGAACTGAAATATGTCTCTACTAAGTTCTCTTTTGTGACAGCTAGTTATTCTGTTTCTTATGAAGCTGTTAAGTAACCCTTCAGTTTTCCTGAGTTTCTTTTCCACAGCAGAACTTCTGGAACCAGAAGTCAGCTACAAATTTAGTGGAGTAATAACAATATTTCTTTTATTGGCTACCTAACTGGTGGAATTGAGAAAGTCGTGAAAATTCACCAATTTTATATATTGCTTACTGTCTGGAATATCTCTGGCACTGGTTCCATAGCAATCTTGTATGTGCAGGAGAAGTTTGAGTGTCTCCTGTGTGCAGTCAGCAATGCATTTATCTGTTACGTGAATAAACCCTAACACTTCATGTCTGACATCTTTCTGGTAAGCGGCAGGAGTGTTGTGTTTGCCCTTGAGAATATTTATGCCCAGAGATCAATGTTGATATCATTACTCACTAGGACATCTGAGATTTCTGTGAAATCTGTGTTTGTGGAAATGGGTCTCATACTCAAGAAAATCTTCTTTAGTCCACTCTTCCACTCAACATAACATCAAATAAAAATAATTATGTTATCATTTTGTGATAATGTCAAGAGGAATGTTATGAACATGTGCTCTTCTTTCATCGACGCTACAAATCATTCTTTCTTCCAGTGCCATATAAACTGTTAAGAAACTTTTGGGCATTTTTTTTTTACTGCATTTGTGGTAAAAAAAATAAGAAAGGTGTAAAGGACAGTATTTTTGACTTTTTGAAAGCTACTTGAAAAGGAAGACTTTTCGGATGGATATTTTTTAATAGTATTCCATATTCAATATTAAATAAGTGTCCTAAATAAGTATATTAAATTGTAATTTGCAAAATGGAAGAGCGCATGAAGCAATTCCACAGGCCATAAGGACATCTCCCCCATTCAGAGAATCCATGAGCGCAATTTACACAAGGCAACGCAAAGTGCTTCTAATAAGCTACAGCTTCTGGTGGGGCTTGGAAATTCCAGAGAGACAATATAAAACAAATTAGCCACGATGATGTTCATGGAATGTTTGTTTCACACACAGCTGCTGGGTCCACATATATTCACAGAAATCCACATTTTAAAAAACCCCAAAAAGTCCCAGAAACAGTAATTATGCACCTCTTGCACGCTACAAAAATAAGACTGAGTTACAGGGCTTTGGGTGCATGTCACCTAGGGCTGTTACAGGAAAAAAGTACCATCAGGGGGTTTGGAATCAAAACCACAGGGATTCACACTACTTCAATGAATTTTTCAAATAAGCACTTTGGGTTGGTCACCCACTACACCACAGAAACCTTCCATTTGATATAATACAAAAATTAGAAGCAAAAGCAACAAAGAAAGCACATTAATGGAGACACAAGCTGTGAAAAATGTTTTTGTTATTACAGGACTGGAGGTAGATTTGGATAACAGCTTCCTGTGTGGCCGCTTGCGCTGTCAGTTAGCCATCTGATTATTAGAGTACAATAAAGGAGCTGGTATACTGGGGTTGAGCTTCATGCCAAAATACCTAGGAAGACATAGGGTCAGGTTGTTAGTTGGAATGGAGCATAGTTTACCAAGATTAAAATCACTACAGCAGCAAATTAAATATCTGGTTGAAAGCAGCCATTCTATGCTTCAAATCTCTATTTTGAATGAACTGAAATGTGCATTTGTAGAACAAAACATTACTATGTGGTTTATACACAATTACTCTAGTTCCAAACTACAAGCATTTCATAAGAGTTCTATAGGTAATTGTCCTGGTAATCAGTGTCTGTTTTCTTGTCTGTTTGTTTTGTTTTCTAATTTTGTAAAAAAGTATTAGGCTGTTAAATACCAGAAATGGTTTTATGAGATTTTTTAAACATGAAGGGGTATTTTGTGTTTAGACTTCCTCTGTACATGATGATATCCTGCTTATTTTAGAGATCTTACTTAGGATAGAATGAATTGCCCTCTGGAAGCACCTGTGTCTCTTCAGATTGACTGAGAGGCCCAGATTACTCTATAGGACTATAGAAATAAATTTCAGAGACCTAAAATGCAATTAATCCTTGATAAATCAATGCTTGCTCTGTTCAAAGGTAAGGGATATAATCTCCAGCTCTATAATGAACTCAACGGAGGTGGAACACATGCCAGACTATGTCCACTCAGGATATGGTCATGAGTCTAATGGCATATTAAGATTGGGTGCTTTTTAGTCAAACTGAGGAATCTGTTCTAACTTTCCTCCTTTTCCCTGTATTGTCTATTACTGAGATGTTATAGCAATAGGTAGGATTTACCAGTGTGTGTTTTATAGTCCAACAAAGATGAGGAGACATGGCACCAGACTTTTGTTGATGGTTGACACAACAAGGTAACTGCTCTTTCTGATTACATATGAAACAATAAAAGATATAACTATGTTGTTATCTTGTGTCATCAAGCAGCCAAAGTATTAGAAGTTATTAGGATTTATTTACATTATAGTAGGTGGTTAATGAACTATTTCCACACTATGTGACTACACTAAACAGGATAATCTCTAAACTATCAGGTTTTCATATCTTTGTGGTACGTTCAGGATGGTTGGTGAAAGATTCATGTGGCACAAAAACTAATGATGGGCCTAAATTCTGCTTCAGAAACAAGACTAAACTGTGCTATTTGAAAATCATTAGGAAGACAATGTTCTTAAGGCTGGATTTGGAAGAGCTTGTTTGTCTACTTGTTTACCATGGAAAATATTAATCTAACAGGTCTTGTGGCAATTCTCCTTTAACCATTATATAAACTCCACTTTTTCTAAGAGGTGAAAAAGCTTTTCCCTTGAAAACCTGTCCCATCATCCTTATTGTCTCTCCTGTTTTGTCTTGCTTCTTCTGTAATTGTCAACCGCAGCTAGCAGCACTATGCTGGTTAGCTAGCCTCCTTCTCTGCAATTGTTCTTTTTATGCCATCATACTTCCTCTTCATAGCATCTTGTAAAATGACCATACTATCCCCAATTGATTGTTGCTTGCAAGTAGATTTCAGGGCCTGTCAGTTTTGGCACACAGCTTTATGTTCTAGTTGTAATCCAGAGCAGGAGGGATTGTAAGCCTTTGCAACTCTCTATATGCTTTTCTGCCTTTGCTTTAGCCCAGAATTATCATGTCACTTCTTCTCCAACCTCACCTGCTTCTCAAAGATTAGAAACTATTTTTTTTCTGGCGTACTATCACTTGCATAAAGACTTCCAGGCACTGTGTAGCAAAACCCCAAAATGTTTCATAGTTTCTGTGTTTCACAGTTTCTGTGTTTCACAGTTTCTGTGGTTCACCAATGGGTTAAAGACCAAAAGGAATCAGGTGGGGTTTCACAGCCTGTGGGTAAGTGATAAGAAATGCATGTTGTTGCGGAGGCCACATAGAGCCATAAATACTCTGAGGTGTACTGCAAAATGCTGGAAACCTCCCTTCTATTTGGCAAGCACAACTTCCATTCAGTCTTGTTTGTACACTAAATGTTGAGAAATAGCTAAAATGAGGAATGTTTTCAACATTGGTTGTAACTTGTTTTGCTTAAGCTTAATCATATTTAAACCGTCACCTAAGAATTACACATATATTGATGAGTGTAGTCCACTCATTGGTTTATGCATCCAGAATTCTCCAGGGAATGTCTCAAATCCACAACAAGTCTTCAGGGATGTTATATTTACATTTAGGTGAAAACTATGTAAAATCACACATTGCCAGGCAATTTCTTGCTAACTAAAAAAGAATCTTATTTATTTAGTTCCCTATATAGATTAGAGTACAAGTGGTGAATTAATTTCTGATGCTTCTGTTTGTGAGAGTAAGATGGAAAAAGCTGCAAAACAATAGGAAGACATCCTATGTGTGGCTGAATCATATCTTGCCGTTCTTTCAGTAACACCCAAATCTGCTAATAGATATTGGTATCCACTTTATAAGTTTAGAAGAAAAAAAATCAACTCTAACAAAGAGAAGAAATTTCAGAAGTGTGTGATATGTATGTATAATTATATGTGTTTACATAAGCATTCACATAATAGCCCTGTACATATGCATATATATATAAACAAACATATACATATACACAGAGACACACACACGCATATATGGTCCTGTACGCAGCTCATTAATATAAAAGTTTGATTAATACTAATTATCGTAGAGTATAATTCACAGTGATATTGTTCTATCTTTATCTTATTCATAAGTTTTCCGTTTTTCAAGAATACATCTAAGAAAAATGCATAACCCTCAGTGAAGACAATAGATAACATTATTATGACAACTAGAAAAACAATCTAATTTGGTTTTCAAGCTTAAGTGTAACTTTTTACAGATAAAATCAAATTACACAGTGAGATTTCTGAGATTTTTTAATTGTTTTTTAATGCTGCTATTTAGGAGAAAAATGCCATGTTCTTTATAAAATGGAATATAATTTTAATTTTTTTTTCTTTTGTAGGTTTTGTGAAGTTCTCAAAGAAATTTTCTCTAATCAGTTTGAGGGCTCTAGAGTAATTTGAAATATTATTGGAATAACATTGAAACATTTTTTTATATATGATCCTTTTACACACATAAAAGGAAAACCAAAATCAAATACTGGCCTGTTAAACTGAGATATGTTACTTGAATAAGCAAGAGCCTTTACATCCCTGCTTGCTTGTTCACACACTTCAAAATTTGTAAGTATTTACCTTAATTTTGCTGTAAGACTGCATAAGAATTATTTAAGTGAATAAGTGAAATTCAATAAATGAAATTTTAGTTACTGGTATATATGAAGAAGCTAACATACATTTACCGTCCAGGGTAATTAGAATTTTAAAAAATTTCCAGAGCAACACTGTTGTACTGCAACAGCAACTGCATATCAGATACTTTGTGTCTCTGTAGCAAGGTAAAACTAAGTACTTGCTTTAAACTAAACATGCAATTTCTGGGAGGACTTTTATGATTAATGGAAGAATCACCCATCATCCAGAACTCTAATTGTTCTACTTACTGGAGACAAAAGAAACTGTTAACATTGACATTTGTTTTTTCATGCTGGAGCCCTGTGTTGAATCTAATTTCAGCAGCTTTGCAGGCAGTTTCTGGACAGTCTCATTTCTTACGGAGTTATCTGTTGACTAGTTGAAAGGTTCCTATTTATTTTGGGGGTGCAAGAGTTAATTGATTCACAGGGAAAAAAATCCTTTATAGAATTATTTCAATAGCATTCTGCTCAGTTATGTAGTCTTGAGCAAACTGAAGAGCTCAGTCTTTTGACAAAAAAAAAGCATCAGCTTGGACACTGAGTAACTTAGGTCACTCTGCAAATTCAGGTTCCTGAAGACACACTTTTATTCTCTATCATTACTGTCACAGGTACCTGCATGGTACCACATTCCTTATATTTTAAACTGAAAATGAGTTTTCTTCCCTCAAAAATACTTCCCTTCTGATAATACATTTACTCTTCTGCCTCTTGGAATAAGTAATAACAATTAGACACAACCAGATGGAAAATTTTCAAGTTAAGAGAGATTTTCAAGTTAAAATCTTTCAAGTTTCAAGGTTATTACTTAGTGAAATAACATATCTCAGTGTAATAGGTTAATATGTTGATTTTGGTTTTCCTTTCATGTGTGTAAAAGGATCACATATTAAAAAAGTATTTCAATGGTATTCCAAAGATATTTCAAATTACTCCAGAGCCCTCAAACTGATTAGATTCCTATTTTTTGAGAAAATTTCTTTGAGAACTTTACAAAATCTTTCAAGCTAAAGATTTTCAAATTAGGAGAGTTCGTGCGTCTCAAATTCAGCAATTTATGGCCTTAAGTTTGCATCTCAGAGGCCTGGTGAGAACAATCAAGTAATCAGATTTCTTAAGTCACCTCCAGCTCCTCCAAATTATTCCGCATCCTAATTAAAACTTTAACAGAGAAATGTTCAGCACTCACAGACAAATCTGTTAGTGCCGGGATTACAAAGGGGTTTCCCCCAGATAGCTAAGACCCACTACTAGAAAACTGAATTGGAGGGAGTTGGAGTGCACTATATGTGATCAACAAACAGCTTTGGTTTCTTAGTGTGTTTTTCTGAGACTGTGAATACTAGGAAAGCTAATTCCCAAGAGTTCACTCATTTCTAAACCCCAGCATTTCAGGGCAGAGGTATCCCATCTGGATCTAACTTCACTACCACAGGACGTGTGATGCAGAGGCATTTAAGCTGGCTTCTCAGTTTCTCTTTACCAGAAAGAGCAGGTAACCTAAATGAAGTTTCTCTTCAGAGTGACTGGGGGACTAAGATGTGAAACTGATCAGTGAGAGACAAAAATTTACCAAATGCTGCTTATCTCCTCTCAGTTTGCTATACTTTCTCACAGCACACACATGCCAGACAATCACAAAGATGATGGAAAATGGGGAATCAGTAATGTCTGTTTATCTTCAGATGTAGAATGGATCTGATTACTCACAGAAAAAAAGATGATCACCATTTGAAAGAGTGTCCATTCAAAGATTTGTGACTCTTCTATACCAGAGCACTAGAGTGGTTATGATTCTAGAATGGTTATAGATTTAGTGGTTATGATTCTAGAATAATTTCCCCAAAACCCCTAAATTCATGTCAAAAGTGTCCCCAGTGAAACATGTCTCATGGCCTCAAAGGTCTAGACAGGAAGTCAGGTTTTTCCTAGAGATGAAGTTCTGTCCTCACAGGAAATAAAGAGTTGGCTAATCAGAGTGATAGTTTCTGGAGATGAACCAATTTAAATACAGTCTGAAAGCCTTAGACAAGGAACCAAAAACTATCTGAACAAAGCCTAGAGTTTAAAACAGATTGGATGATTTCCAGACCTGGCTGGCATGGAAGCATGAAGCAATCATTCAGTTATTTATTTAAGTGAAACTAAGAAGACTCTCAAATCTGCAACATTTCTCATGGCCATACTGATATTCCTAGTTCTGGGCCTACATGCAGTAGTTTGCAGCCATCAGTCAGTCATTCTTTGAGTGTATAGGAAAGATTAGCAGGGTCACAGTAGATGGCCTTGGTCATTTAGATCAAACAGAGCTCAGTTTTTCAGGATTCTTTTTGTACCTCCAAAGGTACATCTACCAAATGATCCTCCCTTCTCCTCTGGTCAACACTTATTAGAAATTATAGTAGAAAAGTCGTTGTGGACTAAAATATCAACAATAGCCTGATATGAATCCCTGAAAAGGAGTGCTAAAATTCCCAACTACTTTACAATCTGCATTACCCCCCATTTATAAAATGTTAATAATGTAATTTTTGAGATTTTTTTTAATTCATTGTGCATCAAAATAAACATAGCTGGTTTATTTTCATGCTTTTTATTGCATGCATTCTGATATGCCTAAATCATATTTTTAAAATAATAATTCTGATCTGCTGATTAGGAATGATTTAGCACCGTAATGAAATAATTATAAAGGGATCCATAAGGACCGCATATGGGAATTTACATCAAACAGCGTAATATGGAATTCATAATAGCATATAAAAATATATATATTAGATCAAATAAACTCTTTTCTATGAAGCTTTTACACTACCACTTACAGTGAATAGATAATATTGAAAGGATCATTAAACGCCTGATCTTTGAGCATCAGAAAGAGTGTTCTAAGCAGGAGATAAGCGCATTGCACATTCCCACAGCAGAGTGGTACAAAATCATTCTTCATAGAAAATGTGTAATGGTCATCAAACATAGGAATGCACTAGAAGAAGGGTCTATTTGTATTAATATCTGTGGGGTTTTTTTATACAATGGCTTCTGCTTCAATTTCAGAAAAGGAAGATAACATGTAGTGTTAGCTTGTTGCATCCATTCAGTAGCGATGCAGTCTGCATGCCTGATTGGCCTCTATTTACAGTGCCTTAAAACCATCATAACACAGCATTACACTGCTGCTTGTTTTGATCACACGTGGTTTATCCAGCATCTCAGGAAAGTATTTTCTTAAGTCTTTCTTTTCTTTTTTTTTTTTTTTTTCCTTGCCATTTTCAGCTATTTATGCCATTGAAATTCTCAAGAGAAGTAATGGATGTCTTTATTGCAGTTTTGACAACCCAGTGATTGTGTGGTTGGAATAATTTTCATGACTGAAAGGGAGTATTTCCTCCTTTAGAATACTGCAAAATAATCTGCAGGTAAGATGTGATAATCCTAGTGCTCATGAAAAAAGACACCCCCCCCTCCAGGCAAATTTGAGGTGAAACAGGTCATACCAATGTTTCCTTGACAAAGATGTACAGTACCTAGGTTGGATAAGCCATGCCATAATTTCTGTCAATGCCATTTCCAGGAACAAAAATATTCACTAAAAGCATTCTTTAGTTGTGAGAAGGTGACTGACATATGCAATTTTTCTAGGATGGTTAAATATTTAGGATCTTAAGCTAGGGCTTAAAACACCTTCACGTAATTTCTTGTTCTGCCACTGTCTTTCAGTGCAAACTTGGGTGGGCGACTGAACCTGCATCTGTGATTACCTGCTGTTTTCTCAGTGGTACACACTGGTGCCCTGACAGAACATGCTGCAGCTGCTTTCTGCACCAACCCCGACTCCTTCCTGGGGATCCCAATGTGCTCCAAGGATGCACTGCTCTTCCCCAGCGCAAAACTGGGATAAAGCTGGAACCCACTTCAGACTGGAGAGTTCAGAAGTACCCTCAAATTCTTATGTCTGGCCCTTGCCTAAAAGTATTATTACATGTTGAAGTCTAGTAACAGCATGTGCTAGTGTTCATGCTAACTTCCAAACTCTAGTGTTTAGCTCAGGCTACTATGCTTTTTCTCTGTACACTTAATGAGGCTGAATGGAGGATTTAATTCTGCTGCTTCTGCTGGCCAAACTACAATATTGAAAGCTAGGAGCTCTAGTAAATTTGCACAGTAATGTGGTGTTTTCTTCTGCTTGAACTGCTTGAAATGTCAAGAGGATGATGGATTCACTGTTTCTCACTTCCTCCTGCTTTTTAGAAGTCTCCGTACTCAGGTTGCTACCACTTACCAATCTTCTAATCCCAAACTTTCTTTCCAAATCTGCAACAAGGCAGAGATCCTAAGGAAGAAGTATTTTTTGCAGCACAACCTGCCATAGTCGTTGCAAAACTGCATACTGTTCACTGAATAAAGTAGAAGCCTGTAAAACTATATACGAAAAAAGTGTGTTTATATAGGTAGTATATATAGTACCTATACTGCAAGATAAGCCTAATTAAGGATGCAGGGGATACTAATTCTTTTAACTCTAAGTTCTTAGTTTTGCAACTCAGTGTTTTTGCTGAAGCTGATATTCCTTTCTAGTGTGGCAGTAACCTGAGTTGTCAGGAATTGGCTTTACTGTGCCTTATACAAACTCAAACATAGACTAAGGTAGCCAGAGTCCCAGAGGACTGACAATCAATGTACCTAAGAAGCAACACACTAAGATGATACTTGTTGCAAGACCATTTTAAAATAAGAAGGGAGAAGCACATCATGTTAATTTGTAGGACTCATGGCACTGGTTATCATTAAAGAGAGATTTCATACTGGGAGTTCATCCTACTTAGAAGATGTGGCATGCATCAAAGGGCAAATGTTGAAAGGATCTTTTATCTGATAATTAGTAAAAGCTAGATCATAAGGAGAGAAGAATCTAAAATAAACAGCTAAAATTACAAAAAAAAATTAAAAAAAGAAGAAGAAGAAGTAGCTATGGCAGAGACAAATGGTTTGTTATTGACATATTACAACATGAGATCTCTTGGGTCACCAGCACAGTATCCTTGTCACATGCCTGTCATATAATGCAGGGAAAATACTTATAAATAAGACTAAAGGATGGGTACCTGGATTTAATTTTCTTTTGTTCCCTCTTTTGTCTGTTTCATAACCTGATTTCTCTGTGTGCAATGTATATTTGATGCTGCCACCAATTAAATGATCGGTTCCTAATATAGCAAAGTTAGCTTCAGCCAATAATTATTGCCACAGTAATGAAACTGGTAATGCCCTGGGGGTGACTGAGATGTTGCTGACTGCTTCTAATGTTCTGAAACGCCATTCAAAATTTTGTATAAATATAGGTTGAGAAATATTGAGCTAAGCTAAATATGCCAGGCTCCTCCTGCTCAGAAGGTTCAATGTTCAGTGTTCCCCAAATCTTTTCAGAAATTCTTCTGAGGATTAATTTTCTTGGGTGCAGATGATCAGCATTACTTCCTTCTGCATTGTATGCTGACACTATAGCTACTTTACCATTAACACCACTATGAATATTCATCAATGAATAGCTGTCAATATGACGCTAGTTTTACCAGGAATATATATATCCTACTGTATCTGGAATTGCATTTGTTGCACCAGAAAGACAGCTCATGTTCATGCTAATGAAATAGCATGTTTAGGTCTTTTTTATTCTCTCTCTGGATGCTTCTCGCTGGTAGATTTCAAGTGGGCATTCCTTATTGTTAGAACAAGGCTCTGCAGGGTTTCTGTAAATCTATTAGAGTATGTGCAATGGCTGGTGGAAGGGAAAGGTCACATGCTTTCTCAGGTTGGTCTTATGCTGTGCCATGTATAGCTTCTCTGCAAAGCACATATAAGCTAAATATAAATCAAAAGGATCTTGTACAATTGATGCTTCGCATGTTATTGCAATTATGAAAACATGCCACTATATTGAAAAAAAACTTGTAAGCAAGGCAACAGTTGAGAACATGTTAACCAAGATGTACTGTAAAAATCAAGACATTGAAGCACAATACTGGAAAGAGTAAAGCAGTATTCTCCCTTGTGGTTTTCTACTATCCAAATACAAGGACTTGGGGGTGACAAGTGGACATATATGGTCCTGCCAAAGTGGAGCTAGAAAAGGAGCAGATGATTGAGGAAAACAGTTGTGTTGAGTTCTAGTCATTTTCTGTCAAAATAGAAGCAAGAAAGATGCAGTTTAAAATGCTTTAAAGCATGCCCGAGAGGAGATTGCAGTCTTGTTAGCCAGCCTCAGAGATTACTGGAGAAAGTGTATCTGCTGCTGAGGGTTCTTACTGTCAAGCATAAACTTAAGAATGTGTTTTCCTTTAATGATATTATTCTAAAATCCATCAACAATTCCAATAAATGTATAATTTTACCTTTAAATTCATGGCTCTGACATGCTAGACTTCCCATTCACTTGGTCATGGAGGATCCATGATTCAGGGATGGACAAGCCAAACTTCACCACTGAGCTCTGAGTTCCTAAGAATTCCTTGTTTAACCCATCACTGAGCACCAAAGGCCTACTTGGAGAATTGTGAACAGATTATTCTTTCAGCATAAGCCTGAGTCTTTTCTCTTTTTTTGGTCCCCAAGAAACAAAAGAAGAGAAGAGAACCCAAGACCTTGGCGTCTCCATGAAATCCTTTCTTAGATTCCTGTGTGATCATGGGTTTTTTGCACTACTCTGTTACATCTTCAAGCAGATTTAGTGCTTGTCTTTGATCTCCAGAGATTTTTAATTCCAATCTCTTCTGTAAAATGCACCTCTTTCTGTAATACTTGCTGTCCTCTGTTATTAGCATATGATAGATGTTATTCTTTTGTCTTGTTTATTGGTTGAGTCCAGTTTCAGCTTTGAGATTGGTCTTGGAGCAGGAAATTACCTATCAGTATATCACTTTTATGTATCTACACATCTTTTGGATCATTTGTTTCAATCAAAATTGAATTTTTAATTAAAATTTTAAAGGAACGGAATTTGTGCCATGGCATTTGAGCCACTTCACTTTCATTGCTATCGGCTCATTCAGGTGGGTATGCTGATAAGGTTATATTTTGGTTTTGGGTTGTTTTTTCTTTTTCTTCGGCTCTTTTACAAGCATCAATAATTCACTATTCTTGATAAATAGCAAGTGATATTTTTTTTTATAGCATTCATCACTGCAGTTCTGAATATCCCAGATGATGAAAGACAGAAAAATTATTACAGAGAAGCAGCATTCACTGTGCTTCTGACTGCGAATATAACTGAAGTACTTTTAAATATGGAAACAAGTTTACAGGAGTGTATTACTAGTCTCTGTCTCCCTAGACAAAATACTACTGTATGAATGACACATTGCTTTTGTTGCTGAGTTCTAAGCCCATTATTCTGGTAAAAAGAAGCATTATTCTGAATAAAGCTCCTATCTCATCTTTCAGTCTCTAAACATAGGAACCCCTTTGTATGAAAAAAATGCCCAGCTTTTGTGTAAACTGTCAGTGAAATCGTGTTGACCTTTGTATTTTCCACTAGTCTATATTAACCAAGATAGTCTTTATTAGTAAAGATTTGTTAAATTTATTTAAATTATTTATTAAATATGTTTATAAAGGCCAGGTTGGATGGGGCTTTGAGCAACCTGGTCTAGTGTAAAGTGTCTCTGCCCATGGCAGGGGCATTGGAACTAGATGATATTTAAGGTCGTTTCCAACTCTAACCATTCTGTAATTCTGATTTGTTCTTCCAATTCAAGTGATAGTATTCAAAAATTGGAAGGGTTAATCCTTATACCCTATCCCTCTGGGGCCATTTCATTAGAATGAGCCAGATAAGGTATAAAGCACATTCTTCAACAGCTAATCTATATTAGGAAATTAAATGCTGTCATGGTCGTTTTTCTCAGCCTGGGCCATGGCATATTCTGGTCATAATAACACAGCACAATACTACCCTGGTACCTGAAGGAGTGGACAGCTGCCAGTTGACAATACTTCTAAGACTGAGCTTATTCCCAAACACTATTTGGGAAATATTTGTGTTGGTAAAAGCTGTTCCAGGCAAAAAGTTGAGTTAATGGAATAAAACAAGTCTGAGAACCTAAAGGCAGCAGTGTATAAGATTTGTAGACTTAATTTTGGGCTAGTGCTAGTCTGGTCATGTGGATTGAGTGGCCATTTGTGGCTGGAGCAAATTAAATGTACTCCTGGTCTTTCGGCTTAGTTTCATTCAAAGGAATTCAATTTGTGCACTCCAAGATAACTCAGCAATGACCACTGGGGAAAATTGGGACATAAATTTCAAAGTACACTCTGATTCAAACTAAAATGCACCTGTGAGTTTGTCATCTGGGTCAGGAAAAGGTCTGAAGATATCAGAAAAAAAAAAAATATATGAAGGTTTGGAGAAGATTGTCAAGAGATAAATGTAGACAACACTAAAGATAAGCAAAAGGTTGTAATATTTACCTGAATGGCACAAGACACCAACAACTCCTGCACTGAAACTCCACTGCGAAGTAGAAGACAGGATGCTGAAATCAGAACAGTGACAAGGGAAGAGTGTAGAAAAAAAAAAGAAACAACTGCAAAACGCTAGATATTAATTAGAAAAAAGCAAAACCTTAAAGAGAGAACATAGAACTTAAGACCGGGAGCTGACTCTTGAAAGCAGTCAACTTGTCTATGTTAAATTACGGTTCTGAAATAGAGTTTCAAGCAATTTTTCATAAAGAAAATGTTTCTTAGGAGGCATTAATTTAGATTTGTACTTTATTGTCTTAGTGTATATATATATCACAGTAGATTATAAGCACACACAATAAAATAGTCCTTAACATCTGTGTCTTCCTTGATTCACTTAACTAGGAAACATCTGTGGTGTAGTCACTGTTCTTTTCCATAATTGCTTAATATGGGAGAGGATGATATGAAGCTAAAATATGTCTCTGAGAGATTTTAGCTCACCAATTTATTATGTATATCCTTTAAATGTTTCTAAAAGGTACATTTTCATCATAGAAACAAATCATGGAAAGCCACCAAGATACAAGATTTCAACTGCTTTTAGCTTCAAAAAGCAAACTTCTTTCTTGATCACTGGTGGATTTTTTAATATTTTTATTAAGTGAAAGTAAAATTAAAGGGTGGCTTACAGAGGGATTGTTTACATAGACAAAATTGGGAATTTGTTATAATGAATGAGTGGACTTTCTTCGTCAGGAAGGTTTAGTACCTAGGTCTTGTGACACACGAAATTTTTAAATCTCCTAAATTGGAAAAGGCCTTTGAGGTATTAAATCACAAGAATGCAGATTAGGAAGGTTCAAAATTACATCTGAATTTCATAGGGATATTTTCTGTTGAAACATGTACACTATGAATTTTTAAATATACTTTTCTACCATGTATTTGTTACAGTTAGGAAAAGAAAATCTATGTACTGCTACTTAATAATGTCCACTGGCAGAAAAAAATAAAAATAATTAAAAAAAAGTAGTGCATTTTTCTCCCACTTATAAAAAAGCAAAAGAGAATAAAAGCAAACTGAAAAAAAAACTTGTTTGTGAATACAGAAATACAGGGAATCGATTCATCCATGAGAGTCTGGGCTTGGCTGAAAAAAGACCATGTCAGACACAAATCTTTTATTTCTGGTTTATTGCTGATTTTATTTCTTCCCTAAAATAATTGTTTCACGATATCCCTAGCAAAACCTCTTGTTTCATTTGCATTTTTATGTCCTTTAAAATTCTTTACATAAATTAGCTATGCACCTATGACCTAAGATCCCTGTAAATCGTGTCAGGTCGACTTTATGACTTACTAATCTGTTGTATTTGGATTTATAATTTTGGTTGGCAGATAATGTCTTTGGTTTTGAACTTGTTTTCATTAAAAAAAATATGTAGGTTAAGGGAGAGTGTTAACATTTTGGAAGGGAGGGACTGTGAGAATGATCTTTTATTGCTCTTATCTTCCTCTTGTTTTCTTATGGGATAGTCTCAAATATTACTTCTCATCCTCAGTTTTTGATCTGTGGGCAAAATAATTCTTAAAAAAAGGGTTGTTTGACCTCTCATTTACCTCTATTCACATGATTCTGTCACTCGACTGTTGAAAAGCCAAAAGAGGAGGGTAGGTAGGATGGCGGTGAGGGGGAGAGAAAGGGGAGGCAGTGGGAAGAGTGGAGGAGTCAGGGAAGAAAGGTAAGGAGTCAGTCAACAAAGTCTGTTAATTCTGAGATAGCTGTCTGACTGGTTTTGTTTTGTGAGTGTAGACTTTCTCACTGTTAAATGACCAAATTATTTTTCTTTTTATCCACCTTGAAGTGTGGAATGATGAGGGCCCCCAGACGAGTAAATTACAATTTGATGGCTGTGGTAACAGAGAGGCTGAAAAGTCAACTAGGTTGTTAAAATTAGCCTTTCCTCCCAGGCATTGCCATACATGCCAGCACCAAGTGTTCCTGACAGGAGTGAGAAAATAAGTGAGATAAAATTCCAATTAGATCAGCTTAATTCAGTGATGAAGGTGATGTTCTAAACACCTAGAAAAAGGGGTGAGAGCAAACACCAAAGTTGCTGTAAGACAAACTCCTAGTGTAATATATGGATAATGGCATTAAAAATAAACCTTCTGTTTTCTTACTTTCCTCCTAGTTCACAAGGAGCTATTTTTCTGACGTTTTCCATTCATAGTCCCCTCACATTTTAACAATGTATTCAGCTTGTGTCAGAATTAATTCTGAGAGAGTGACAGCTTCTGGTATGTACAATCAAACATCACTACACAACCAGTAATATGTCATGAAGGTATCTAGTAGAGTCAAAGGAATATGGAAAAACATATGTGTAAATAACAACAACAAAAATCACTGAATATTTAAATTGAAATTGTCTTAAATCATCCCTCAATTAAAAAGCATGCCAACCTAAAAAACCAAAAAGGGTGACAAAGTTGACGATATGAAATATGACTATTATTGAACCTTTTAGCAGCATCTTAGGACTATTATTTCCCTTCCTCCAGCTACACTCAGTTTACATTACTAAGAGCTAAAAGAGACATGAACAGTTACCTAATGCAGGTTTTATGCTGTCTCTGCAGAAGCAACAGGTGTCCCATAGTCAGGGTTCTAAATCTTTTCAAAGACTAAGGGCTTATCTGAGGTAAATTTGAACAGTGTGAATATTTTATGACGGTATTCTGCTGGTAGAAAGTTACATTAGAATGAAATTAGGAGAGTTTTCAGGCTTCTCGTAATTAGACCTGAGTCTTCAGCATATAAATAAAGAAAAAAGAAGATGGGGTCACATGGGCGTTGTTGTACATTGTGCCTAGGACAGAGACTTAAAGTCTCCTAAAAAGAAAAGGAAAGGTAATTTCTCTAATGAACATGTTTACTGCCTTTTATTTACATTTCTTATTAATTCAAGACTTCAGAATTCTTGGTCTGCAGCAGGAACTCAAAGATGTTATCCTCTTGCTTTGTAAGGGAGAGAGAAAAAATGGAAGAAGTAGCAACTAATGGCCTTTTTCTATAGAATCAGAAACTTGCCATACTTCAGGCATGTTGCATGGGGCAAGATAGCTCCTGAGTAATAATAATAAAATCTCCTGGAGTTCAGTGGCTCAACCAAAACTGCACTCTTTCCCACTGCAGGGTCTTCTGACCTTGTCAATGGTTTTTCCCCATGGCAAATCACAGCTTTGGAATATTTTTCCTATTCTGTACTATAAGTCTTAAGTTATCAGATACTGGGAAGCAGTATTTGGCACAGATATCCTATGGACTTTTCTGGATGAGGCTTTTGATTGTGATTAAAAGACTCTGGACTTGAAAGTCCCAGAGGACCTAGTTTGGGTCACTAGCTATGTTTCTAAAAGCTTTTGATCAATTTTCAATATACATGGTGATAGTGAAGATGGAACAGAGGCATGATAGCTGTGGGAATCTGGAAAAGGAAATTATAACAGCTGAAGTGGAAATCAAGAGTCAAAAAACTTAATGTACTAAAGTTGGGGGAACTAGATAGTCTCCTTGAAATACTGCATGAACTCACACATGAAGCTACAGATCCAGCAGCAGAACTTTTTAATAAATATGTTACATCAGGGAAGGTATAACTGGAAAGCAGTCAACACAGGATATACATTTACAAAATAGAAAATAAAGAATGGTCTACATAACTAAATGGCACATAGGTTATGAGCACAGCTTTAGAACACTTCAAATATGCAGAGGTAAAAGAAAACAGAATGCAGCATGGATTTACTCATCTTGCATTTTACCAAAGCAATATAACGTCTTTCTCAGATGTCTGATTTTTCTGAGACAAGGAGATCAAACTCAGTCAAACTTCTTACAACTGCAATAAAGACTTTTATATGACTTCATGTAAAGCATTCCGTTAGTTCAATTAAATTCACTTAATAATTGTCAGACCTTACTGAAGCTCTTTAGTCAAAATATCTTTATTCAAAAATTCATTGAGTGGTTCCACTAGGGGGTTTAAAACAAAAAGTAAGAGTATGTAAGTATTTTTACTAACAAATTTAGAACATGTTGTTAGTACAGAGGAGAACAGAAATACCTTATGAAGTACTGAATAATACTGAGTATGCAAAAATGCCTATATAATGAGCATAAACAGCACAATAGTGAAATACTGAGCAACTATGAACTAAGAAGAATTTCTGCTCCAAAATTACCTGATTGAAACAAATGAGAAGGTGAGCAATCTTGGAGAACTGGTTGATCATAAGATGAAAGTGTGCCTGTGTCATGGAGTATCCTGAATCTAGAAAATTTAAGAAACCAGATGTAATGCCAGGTGGCATCGTGTGAAATATTTCCAGTAGATCTGACATAGTAATGCCATTATCAGAGAGCATTTTGAGTAAGGAAAATTTCAGAATATCCTCTCAGTCTGGCATAGCTGTGCAGTATTCTGCTTATCTATCTTTAGATTAATTCAAGCTGGAATGGGAGCAGAGGAAAGCAACCGGCAGATCAGAGTCAAGCAAAAACAGTTGGCTTGTTTTTTTTTATTTTAGTGCAAGGAAATGACTGATGGGAAAGCGTGTTTTTCTCTCACAATAAAGAGAGAAGAGCTACTCAACCATATCCTGGGCTGCATCAAAAGGAATGTGACCAGCAGGTCAAAGGAGGTGATCCTGTCCCTCTACTCTGCTCTTGTGAGACCTCACTTGGAGTATTGTGTGCAGTTCTGGTGTCCTCAACATAAAAAGGACATGGAACTGTTGGAACAAGTCCAGAGGAGGGCCACGAGGATGATCAGGGGACTGGAGCACCTCCCGTATGAAGACAGGCTGAGAAAGTTGGGGCTGTTCAGCCTGGAGAAGAGAAGTCTGCGTGGAGACCTCAGAGCAGCCTTCCAGTGTCTGAAGGGGGCCTATAATGATGCTGGGGAGGGACTCTTTATTAGGGACTGTAGTGATAGGACAAGGGGTAACAGGTTAAAACAGGTTAAAACCAGGGAAGGTTTAGATTGGATATAAGGACGAAGTTCTCTACTGTGAGGATGGTGAGGCACTGGAATGGGTTGCCTAAGGAAGTTGTGACTGCTCCGTCCCTGACAGTGTTCAAGGCCAGGTTGGACAGAGCCTTGGGTGACATGGTTTAGTGTGGGATGTCCCTGCCCATGGCAGGGGAGTTGGAACTAGATGATCTTAATGTCCTTTCCTTTCGTAACTATTCCATGATTCTATATAAACTGAAGGGTGCAGCT
This sequence comes from Psittacula echo, assembly GCF_963264785.1. Classification (NCBI taxonomy): domain Eukaryota; kingdom Metazoa; phylum Chordata; class Aves; order Psittaciformes; family Psittacidae; genus Psittacula; species Psittacula echo. Next base: position 126,037,764 of record NC_137737.1, read on the forward strand.
GGAATCAAAAAACTTGGGTGTAATATGGCTGGTAATTTATGTCAGACAGAAGATTCTTAATTGTCAGGAGATTTCTAGCTTGGAGTTCCAAATCAGTGTTAAAAAAACACCTCTGTGTTTTCAAGATGGAACTTTGTAAATGCAGTAAGGAGAATAATATGTGCTTATATATGTATTATGTCTGCTGTACTGCCTGGAAAATGGAATCCTCTATTCACCCATCAGTCCTGTATTTCCTCAAGAACTGGCTAAATCATAAGCCATTTAACTTAAACAGAAAAACTCCTACTTTTCCTTTTGCCTTCCATATGTATTTTGTTCTTAGAAATGTCTTCCAAACTTTGAGGGCTGCAATCCTACTTTATTTTCTGTTAAAATTCCAATTTCTTAACAGTGCTCCAGGGTCTAAGAATTACAGATCTGACTTACAATAACACCACAAGGCCCAGCTAACTCTACATGGTCAGAAGATTCAAGATGCTTCAGTCACGCAGTTCTCCCCTGAGACCTTCTGATGACAAGGAATAGACAACTTATAAAGAGCTTTTCTATGCCTCCTCAAAAATCTGCAGTGCGAAAACATTTTGAACATTTGTGTGCATCCTGTTTCTCCCTCCCCCATGTCAAGAAGGATAATGTAGCAACAAGTAAATTTAGGAAAGGGTGCCCATGGTTTTGGAAATTTGGCTGGATACATCCACGCAAGATGCAGTGAGTTAAGATGGTAAGAGATGTCTAAGGAAGGATGTCATATAGGAAAGGTAGAGTATGGAAGAATTGCTTGCTGCTTCCTCCAGTAAAAAAAGAAAATAAAAAAATACATTAAATGAAGCTAGAACATGACAGGTTCTACACAAGAATGAGGAAGACTGGTTTACCAGTAGTCTGTAGTCAAACTGCGTAACTTCTTGCCTCAGTATGCTGCCAGGCCTGGCTCAGAAAGTCTCTGAGCTGTCTTCTGCTGGAGATGAGCCGAGTATCCTGGAGAAGCATTGTTAAAGCTTGACCTGATCTTACACTTTTCCAGTCTTCACTACTGCCAGCATCAGCTGGGCGAGGTGGAATTTTGTTTTGACTTGGTATTTCTCTGATCTTATATTAACTCTGGTAAAAGCTGGAAATGGCAGTTCAGCTTTGGAGCTTGCAGAGGAAATACTCTTTTCTATATTAACTCCAGTAAAAGCTGAAAAGGTTGGAGCTTGAAGAGGAAACACACTCTTGTGTGATCCACAGCAAGTCTGTGTACTAGTGAGACCATAGGTCTTCTGCAAGTTATGACACAAGAAAAACAAGGACGATTTTCTTTCTTATTGCAGGTAATATACATGCATTATATACAGGTAGCCAACTGAACCTGCCTGAAGATGCAGCACAAATCCAGCAACATAGTCTGTTGTCAAAATCCTTTTGATAAATCAGAAAGTTGGTCTAGGGAATATTGCTGGGCATTTCAACAGAATCTGGAGCAATGACCAACCATAATTTCTTTCTATCTCTATCCAGTATGCTGCCATTCTTTGTGAAAATAGCATTCTTTACAAATGTACTCACCAGCACACTGTCTCAGCTGCTTCCTTCCCTGGCAGAACCAGTTGTAATTCTTGCTTTTCCTGCCCCTCAAGCCCCACAAAACCACGTTAGGAAGGAGCTGCACTGCAGCTAATTGGAAGGAAATGAAGGAGATTTAATTCGTCCTCCTATTGCATTGCAAATAGAATTGTTCCAGTCAGCTTCTCACATGCAATGCTGGTGAATACGTGTGACAGAGCAGGTTGAGCCTTTAACTGGTGGTTATTCAAAAGAAACAGAAGACTTGGCTTGCGTTTCAGAGAGCAGGCTGTGGTTCCAGAGCTTTGTAGGAAGAGAAAAAAATGAACTGTTTACTTGCAAGCTGAACATACTTTATAGGGAAATTATGGGGAGATAATCAGTGTGAAATCCCATGCCATGGTTTTCAGAATAAAACCACAATTTAAATTAATTAGGAGAAAGCTGACTGTACCTTTGCCTTATCCCCTTTACCAGCAACACTTTTACTGTTTTCTCAGTATTTTTAAACTATAGGATTTATGATGCATTCAGGTTTTGTTTGTGGTTTTGGGGTTTTTTTGGCATTACAGGAGTAGGAAGAGTTTCATTTCCTTTATCTCCTTTTTCTTTTCATGTTTTCTGCATATCAAGCAATGTAAAATGGTGATTCAGTGGAAAGATGTTTACTAATGACATGTCTTCCTATAGGCCCAATAAACATAGTTTCAGTAGTATTTGACAGTTTTGACTTTGAAGATGGCCAATATCTCCAAGAAGTGGAGACAGGACACTTTGATAAGTGCCTTTGAGAAACTTCTAAAGAAGGTGCAAGCTTGACATCCTTAATTTAGTGTTTAAATACCAGACACAGATTGCCTTCCATTTACTTAAAGCCATAGCTGGCAATTTATGCAGAAAGGTTCTCCTTTTTTTATCATACCATTTGTAGTTGCCAAGATGTACACCTGTTAGTTTGCTTGATCTTTGGAGCATAGAAGTTAATTTCCCATGCATGTTTAAAAAAATTATCAGCTTAAAGACCAAAACCAATCAGCAACTGTTCTGGTTACAGTGCACCAAGCCTTCATCGCTATCTATTATGCAACTGTTTTTAACTGGGACATTTATCCAGCATAGAAATTGGGAGCTACTGTAAAACTCCTCTATCAATAGCAATGTTTGAAATATGTGACTTGGCCTCCTGCTGTTCAAGTATTGTAAATTATCAAATTATATGTGACAGACTGATTGTGATTTGTCTTTTTCATGACAGGAAAAAGTACTTTTCCACACCCCGGGGAAAAAGAAGTATTCAACTATATTGAGAGATTGCTCTAATCCCATTTAGCTGTTATTTTGCAAAATGTTAGTTTGTTTGCTATAAATTTCTCCCAAGATAGTATTCTATAATTGATGTAGGTCTTTTCCATATTAATAGTGTTGTATAAATTTTATAAAAATCTGTGATTGCAGAGCCTACCTGATGACTTTTTTTAATGAATGTTTTTATCTATTAAGCTACAGGAAAATCAAAATATATTTTATAGTTATTGTCTGTACTGATGTACTACAAAGAGAAAGCCGTTCACTGAGAGCTACACAACACCTCACTTCACCTATGAAGGAATAGCTGTGGTTGTCCGTGGTGGAAAATACTTGTGGTGTGAATGCTGGACGAAGTATGGCAGTGCATTCCAGTGTGAATGGACTGAACACTGGGGATAACTGTGCTGGAGGCCTATGTGCAGCATAGGCATTGCTTCTTAGGCATGATTATTCATCACATAGTGACTGTGTTATATCTGTTAGAAAATATTCTCCTCTCTTCATCACAGTGTAGGATAGACAACATCTGTTAAAAGATCCTAAAATAGAGCTGGTGTGAGATGTAAGAAGCTTCTAAAAAAAGATAAAAGAAACAAAGAAACTGCAATTTTTCAGACAAATACAAGGGTCATCATTTTCTGTACTGCTTAGACAGTGTTCCAATAAAAGAAAAATAGCCAGCTCAAAATTTCATTGCCCACTGTTGCTGGCAAGTAGCACAAAAGTAGTATGTAGTATGGAAAATCGGATTCAAAATAGATCGTTCTAATTTTGTTAAAAAATACATGTTCAGGGTCACATTTTAAACTCACTTATTGAATTAGCTAAGCATATTATTTGTTGATATTTCAATTAGATAATTATATCTTAATTATTCATTGTCCATAATGCCCAGCTGCCTGTAGCTGAAACTCGGCAATTGTGGCTAATTGTGTATTCTGTAATGAATCTCAGGTTAGAGATAACAGCACTCTGCTTCAAACTGACCAGAGTAAGAGTAATTTGCAACATGAAGAATATCTAATATTCTTGATTCTAAAAATTCTTCAACATGCTTGCCATTTCTGAGAACATTGGGATAGGCTCCTTAGATCTGTTTTACAGGTTGCCCCTCATTTAGATTAATCTATATTTTTTCTATATCTATATAAATTGATTAACTTAAATGTGAGAAATAAGGAAAAAAAGAAAAGGAAAAATTAGTATTAAGATCTCCTGAAAATTTGAGACCAGTAATAGTAATATTGCAAACATGCTGTTCAGCATGAAACTGATGTAGTTTAGGATGACATGTTTGTTAATATAGAATAGAATCGTAGAATCATAGAATAGTTACGAAAGGAAAGGACATTAAGATCATCTAGTTCCAACTCCCCTGCCATGGGCAGGGACATCCCACACTAGACCATGTCACCCAAGGCTCTGTCTAACCTGGCCTTGAACACTGTCAGGGACGGAGCAGTCACAACTTCCTTAGGCAACCCATTCCAGTGCCTCACCATCCTCACAGTAGAGAACTTCGTCCTTATATCCAATCTAAACCTTCCCTGGTTTTAACCTGTTTTAACCTGTTACCCCTTGTCCTATCACTAAAGTCCCTAATGAAGAGTCCCTCCCCAGCATCCTTATAGGCCCCCTTCAAATACTGGAAGGCTGCTCTGAGGTTTCCACACAGCCTTCTCTTCTCCAGGTTGAAAATATATCTCCTTTTACATATGTTTAATGAGTATTTATATAATGATCATACTATAAATATAGTATACTATACTATGATGAGTATACTTAATATTTTGAGAATTCAAATCTAGTATTGGCTCTACTTAGCTTACTCTAGGCATAGCTGTCAATTGCCTGGTCATTTTTAGCTACTTTCATCAATTTTCCATTTCTGTGGCTTTTTTTGAAACTCTGATTGTATCATCAAAATCTGACCTTTGGCCTACCTCTCTGCTGTCATCATCAGAGTACTGTAACTTCCAGTGCTCTGACTTCATCAGAGCCAAATATGCCATCACGTGGGTGTCGTGGTTTAAGCCTAGGCCGTAAATCAGAACCACGAAGTCCACTTCCCCCCCCACCTTTCTTCCCTCCGCTCCTGGAGGGACGGGGAGGAGAATCAAAAGAATGCAACTCCCACGGGTTGAGATAAGAACAGTTCAGTAACTAAGGTATAACACAAATCACTACTGCTACCACTAATAGTAATAATGATAAAGGAAATAACAAGCAAGAGAATACAACCGCTCACCAACCGGTACCTCACCCCCAGCCTGCCATGATCCAGCCCTTCCGGGAACTCTCAGTTCTACATCCTGGGCATGACGTGCTGTGGTATGGAATACCTCTTTGGCTAGTTTGGGTCAGGTGTCCTGTCCCTATTTCCTCCCAGCTTCTCCTCCTCCCTGGCAGAGCATGAGACTCACAAAGTCCTTGGTCAGGGTAAACACTCTGACCAGCAACTGAAAACATCGGCTTTATCAGTATTATTCCCAGGTCGAAAGTCAAAACACAGCACTGCACCAGCTGCTAAGAAGAAGAAAAACTGACTGCTGCTGCTGAACCCAGGACAGTATCCACCCCTTATTCCATACCATTCACGTCATGCTCAGATCCCACATTATCCATATACCCTCACTCTCATTTCAGTGCACTGTTATCTTAGTGCACGGACCAATCCCTATAAAGCTGCTGAGTCCATTTGGTCCATGATGGTGGGCTCCATCTCTTGTAATAGTCTTTCAGAGCAGGAGAGGCCCATTGCAAAGTCCACCCCTCGATCATGAGTCCATCTCTATGTTGCATCTCTGCCCTGATGGCCTGAAGTGTCACGGGCCCATCAGGCTCAAAATAATTCACCCTCCCCTGCATCAGTCTCTGCAACTTGTGGTGGGGGACTCCACACAGCTGCCTTCCATCTCCGACGCTTCCAAAGCACTGGAGGGGCCCAGGGGATTAGATACTCGCCCATACTGTCCCACACACCGTAACACTCATGACTGTCCAGCCTTGGGGGAAACCTCTCAGTCCCCCTGTATTGTCTAAACCCAGACAAGACCCAAACCTGACTCTGCTTAACTCTCGGGATCAGACAAAATGGCCGTGGGTAAAACACACTCTGTGTGTGTGCCAACATGGTGATCCCCATCACAATCAGCAGGCAGGTTCCAAGGGTACCCAGAGGCCATTCAAAACCTTCAGAACTCTCAAATGATGCTGCTGTACTTGCTGGCTCTGTCACCACCAGCTTCCCTTTTTCTGAGTCCAGATCTTCCTCCTCTGCCTTGCTGGAAAGTGCTGTGAGGCCTCCTGCATCCTCCTGGGGCTCAGGCTCACGGGGCTCGGCAGTCGGCTGCTGGGGGATGCTCTCGGCTGCCGCGGGGCTGGGCTCGGCCGTGGGGCTCGGCTGCTCCCCCGCCTCCTCCCGCTGCTCGGCAGCCGCCTCCGTCCCGGCCTCCGGCCCCGCTCTCGCCGCCGCTTGGTCCCCGGGGCCCCTCTCCCGGGCCGCTTCGGCCGCCGCCGGCTCCCGGGGCCGCTCCCCCTCAGCTCCCCTCAGCCTCACGAGGACGGACGCGAGGACGAGGGCCAGGACGGTGAAGAGCAGCGGGACGGCCAGGTACAAGTCCACGGCCACGTCCATCCCGCCCTGCTGCCGGAGCCCGCCCGTATTACAAGCCATTACCATAAAGTACAATGAGACAAGAACCTTAGCCCAAGGCCCACACTTGATAAACACTAACACAGCAAATACCGGCTCTAAGTAAGCTACGACATACAGAAACTGTGATATCAAATGAAACAACTTTGAGAGCCAATAAATCAGCATTGTGCCTTGGTCAGATCTGTTGTTATCTCAACCCTTCCTGCCCCACGTTGGGCGCCAAAAAAAGAACTGTCGTGGTTTAAGCCCAGGCCGTAAATCAGAACCACGAAGTCCACTTCCCCCCCCACCTTTCTTCCCTCTGCTCCTGGAGGGACGGGGAGGAGAATCAAAAGAATGCAACTCCCATGGGTTGAGATAAGAACAGTTTAATAACTAAGGTTCACTACTGCTACCACTAATAGTAATAATGATAAAGGAAATAACAAGCAAGAGAATACAACCGCTCACCAACCGGTACCTCACCCCCACCCTGCCATGATCCAGCCCTTCCGGGAACTCTCAGTTCTACATCCTGGGCATGATGTGCTGTGGTATGGAATACCTCTTTGGCTAGTTTGGGTCAGGTGTCCTGTCCCTGCTTCCTCCCAGCTTCTCCTCCTCCCTGGCAGAGCATGAGACTCACAAAGTCCTTGGTCAGGGTAAACATTCTGACCCCCAACTGAAAACATCGGCTTTATCAGTATTATTCCCAGGTCGAAAGTCAAAACACAGCGCTGCACCAGCTACTAAGAAGAACTGACTGCTGCTGCTGAACCCAGGACAGTGGGTTTATGTGGAAAGAGGAACACCCCCCCAGAGTGATTCTCAAACTGCCATTCAGTGTTACACCCACACAACAGAGAGGTGTTTATAAACTTTACTGTCATTTCCTAGCCTTGCTATTTGGTCTCTTGGTTGGAGAGGGGATTTGATGAGACAATGCAGAGACAGTTGCAGAAAACCCAACCAGCCCACTGGGGAAGCACTCTGAGATGCTGAGGCATTTCTGACACCTGCATCTGTGAGTAATCAGTGGAGGAACGCTTCACTTGACTGGGCTCAGCCTGACCACATGCAACCAGAAGTCAGAGCAGCTTTCGGCTGCTATCATTTGGAACACTGCTTGTTCAGCTCTTATTAAAGGGCAGTGTTGAAAAATAACAGAACTGTTGCTAGAAACATAGCATGCTCTACATAGAAAATTCATTTGGTCAAGTCTGAGGCGAAAGCAATTTTAAATTATAATGCATATGACCTTTTAATAGTTTCTGTACCACAGCAGTTACAACTGATTTATTGTGTAAAAGTAGCTAACTGCACTTATTCACATCCTCTTCCCAGTACTTGCTCTTCTTGTCAATAGTGCAAAATGCAGCTTTAGTCAGATAGTTCAGGTCCTTGCCTGCTGTGAAAGTCTTATCAGGTGAAGTATGAACTTTACATTAACCAGAATGTTCTCTTTTGTAAAAAATCTCAGCTACCTGTTTGAGATTATTTTAAGTGTCCTTCAGGCCTACAGATAGCCATTATTACTTAAAGTGTAGTTTAACTTAGAGAAAGAGTAATGACAAAAGTCTATAAATTTATAAATATATTTCACATAAACTCTCCAGTGTGAGAACTTCTCAGGTGATAGAAAAGAGTTCCCTTCAAATGGAAAATGTTGTTTGTTCTTTTTCAGGGCAGGTGATAGGGGATGCTCTTGAGGAGATAAAAATGGCTTTTATTTCCTTTCCCTATGCAAAAGATCAAAAGCAAAGTAGGCAACATCCAGACTTAATGAGCAATGCTGAAAGGCTGCATCCTGACAGAATTAATGCATCATTTATAAAGTACTTCATAGGAAAATGATTTAGTGAATCACATATCACTTTGATGTCTTATAACACTCCTGTGTATTAATATTTATGCAATGAATTCAGCAGTTACAAATGACAAAATCATGTATGCTAGTGGCTGGGAGAGCACACTGTTGGATCACAAGTTTGGAATGGTTACAAATAGAAGCATTGGGGAGAATCAGTGCACTCCACAGGTTTTGGGACCTGAATATGAGTCCTTGAGTTGGACCCAAATAAATGTCACTCAGTGCAGTGGAGAGATGGAGGTGGTCCCTGGCAGGCTGTACACCGCTTTTGAATGATGCTGCTTTGCTCATTCCAGCTGGGGCTAAAAGGCTTTGAGCAAAGACCAATCAAGCCTGCTCTTGCCAGAAGCGCAGGGCTCTGCAATGCAAATCTGCCATAGAAGGAAACAAAAAACTAAATGATGTCTTTCCATTAGACCTCTGTAAAGAGGAATGAGTACTCCTAAATCACCCACACAGATGTAGCTGCATGGGTCCTCTTTCAAAAGCCACCACTGTCTTCAGTTCCTCTTTCCTTCACCTCCTACTAGGTTGTAGGAAGATGGAAAAAAGCTGAAACAGGATGTAGGATGAGGGAATAAACACAGAGCTACACGTTAGAGGATCCTGATGTACTGATGGCAAGTATTTCTTCAGCAAAGACAGAGAATATCTCTTTCTCTCAGTAAAAATCAAAGTTGATGGGCTACCAGCTTGATTAGTATCTTTGTACCCTTTTCCAGTAGAGTTGTCAGCATTCTGTAAGTGTACCAAATTGCTTAAGTCCCATGCGCCAGTGCGGGTGGGCTCATTCTAGTGCAAGGTCTTAGGTAGGTTACTAAACAGAGCAGTAGTTTTTAGTCTTTTTCCTTGAGGCACAGAACTCCAGAGTGCTCAGACCTGGGCCTCAGGTTTCTCAGGTCTTGCAATGGCTCAGCCATTTTCCTCTGACTTCCACCCAATTCTAGGAACTGTGGCCTCTGGCTTAACATCTTCAAACATTAGTTTAGCAAGAAAGCAATGTATATAACATTAGCCAAATAATTTCTTAACTATAGTCACTTTGCTCTTAAAAAGGCACAGATGAGACAGAGGGCTCTGGAAAAACACACAAGCCCTAAGGCTTGACCTATTCCCCATCTTTCTGTTACTAGAATTTCAGGCTTGACAAAGTCCTTCCTTTGTCTCCCCCAGCAAATACTTATTAAGCAATGGCATACTTAAAGTAGCCGCTTCTAAATAGAATCATAGAATCATAGAATAGTTAGGGTTGGAAAGGACCTTAGGATCATCTAGTTCCAAACCCCCTGCCATGGGCAGAGACACCTCACACTTAAACCATGCTACCCAAGGCCTCATCCAACCTGGCCTTGAACACTGCCAGGGATGGAGCATTCACAACCTCCCTGGGCAACCCATTCCAGTGCCTCACCACCCTCTCAGTAAAGAATATCTTCCTTATATCCAATCCAAACTTCCCCTCTTTAAGTTTGAACCCGTTACCCCTTGTCCTGTCACTACAGTCCCTGATGATGAGACCCTCCCCAGCATCCCTATAGCCCCCCTTCAGATACTTGAAGGCTGCTGAGGTCTCCACGCAGCCTTCTCTTCTCCAGGCTGAACAGCCCCAACTTTCTCAGCCTCTCTTCATACAGGAGGTGCTCCAGTCCCCTGATCATCCTCATGGCCCTCCTCTGGACTTGTTCCAACAGTTCCATGTCCTTTTTATGTTGAGGACACCAGAACTGCACACAATACTCCAAGTGAGGTCTCCCGAGAGCAGAGTAGAGGGGCAGGATCACCTCCTTCGACCTGCTGGTCACGCTCCTTTTAGAATCATAGAATCATAGAATAGTTAGGGTTGGAAGGGACCTGTAGATCATCTAGTTCCAACCCCCCTGCCATGGGCAGGGACACCTCACACTAAACTGTGTCACTCAAGGCTCTGTCCAACCTGGCCTTGAACACTGCCTGGGATGGAGTAGTCACAACTTCCTTGGGCAACCCATTCCAGTGCTTCACCATCCTCACAGTAGAGAACTTCCTCCTTATATCCAATCTAAACTTCCCCTGTTTAAGTTTGAACTGGTTACCCCTTGTCCTGTCACTACAGTCCCTGATGAATAGTCCCTCCCCAGCATCCTTGTAGGCCCCCTTCAGATACTGGAAGGCTGCTATGAGGTCTCCATGCAGCCTTCTCTTCTCCAGGCTGAACAGCCCCAACTTTCTCAGCCTGTCTTCATATGGGAGGTTCTCCAGTTCCCTGATCATCCTCGTGGCCCTCCTCTGGACTTGTTCCAACAGTCCCATGTCCTTTTTCTGTTGAGGACACCAGAACTGCACACAATACTCCAAGTGAGGTCTCACAAGAGCAGAGTAGAGGGGCAGGATCACCTCCTTTGACCTGCTGGTCACGCCTCTTTTGATGCAGCCCAGGATACGGTTGGCTTTCTGGGCTGCGAGCGCACACTGTAGCCAGCTCAATTAAGTTTCTCTTCGACCAACACCCCCATGTCCTACTCTGCAGGGTTACTCTGAATCTGTTTTCTGCCCAACCTGTAGCTGTGCCTGGGATTGCTCCAACCCAGGTGTAGGACCTTGCATTTGGCACGATTAAACTTCATAAGGTTGGCATCAGCCCACCTCACAAGCGTGTCAAGGTCCCTCTGGATGGCATCCCTTCCCTCTGGCGTATCAACCAAACCACACAGCTCGGTGTCATCGGCAAACTTGCTGAGGGCGCACTCAATCCCACTGTCCATGTCACCCACAAAGATGTTGAACAAGACCTGTCCCAACACCGATCCCTGAGGGACACCACTCGTTACTGGTCTCCAGCCGGACATCGAGCCATTGACCGCAACTCTTTGCGTGCGGCCATCCAGCCAGTTCTTTATCCACCAAGTGGTCCATCTGTCAAATTGATGTCTCCAATTTAGAGACAAGGATGTTGTGTGGACAGTGTCAAATGCTTTGCACAAGTCCAGGTAGGTGACATCAACTGCTCTACCCCTGTCCATCAGTTCCGTAGCCCCATCACAGAAGGCCACCAAACTGGTCAGGCAGGATTTCTCCTTAGTGAAGCCATGCTGGCTGTCACCAAGCACCTCCTTGTTTTCCATGTGCCTTAGCATGCCTTCCAGGAGAATCTGCTCCAAGATTTTGCCAGGCACAGAGGTGAGACTGACCGGTCTGTAATTCCCTGGGTCATCCATTTTCCCCTTCTTGAAAATGGGGGTTATATTTCCCTTTTTCCAGTCATCGGGAACTTCACCTGACTGCCATGATTTTTCAAATATGATGGCCAGTGGCTTAGCAACTTCATTTGCCAGCTCCTTCAGGACCCAGAGATGAATTCCATCAGGTTCCATCGACTTGTGTACATTCAGGTTCTTAAGATGGTCTTGAACCAGATCCTCTCCTGCAGTGGGCCTAGGGTCTTCATTCTCACAGTCCCTACGTTCGCCTTCCAAGACTTGGGTGGAGCGGTCAGAGCCTTTGCCAGTGAAAACCGAGGCAGAGAAGTCATTAAGAACCTGTCTTAAATGACATGCTGTCCCACTCCTCTGTCTCTTTTTTCCATATATCCAGACTGAAGACCTGTAGGTATACAAGTTCTACTGTATATCCCTCTGTATGGCTTTGCCATTCACTGTAACTCTAAAGCATTTTTCCTGGGCAGAAGACTTCCTGAAATAGTTCACAGTATCCTGCTCTGTCTTCAAATGGACAGGAGTCCAGCACATAGCAGAAAAAATTGGAATTCCTACTTGGAGCCAGAAATATCCTAGCCTAACACAGAGGAAATATAGCACTGGGTTTTGCATAGATTCATGGTGCATCCCTGACATTTCTTCTTGAATCCATGACTCTTCATTGATACACTCAGTTTTGTGTAAAATTTAGCTAGAACTAAATGTACTGACAATCCTGATATGACAAGTTGCCAACCTCAGTTTTGGTAGCGCAACATCATTTCACTGCATAAGGAATAGCTGAAGAACAACTCTTCTCTCATTGTTCTTGTACTTTGCCTGAGGATAGAAAGTATTACCTTCCTCCTCCTCCCTCAGTGAATACGGGCTTGTATATTTTCCTTGGAAGCACCTAGTTGCTGTAGGAGACGGTTTAATGAACATTTTTTTCATTTCCTGTGGTCTGTACTACATTCAAGTAGGAAAAAGGGGAAAGTCCCATATGAAAAACTCTAGGTTGTTTGGTACAAAAACACAGGGAGATGATTCTTTTGTCTCCCTCTGGCAGCCTGCTATTTACTGTTCCTGTCATTTTCTATACTTCTGAAAAACTTGTTCTTTCAGTAAGTTAAAAGCTCACTTGGTTTGCCTACATGCTCTAATGGGAGGATAAATATGCCTTTTCCTTTTCCTTAACTCTTAGCATGAAAATAGACAGGATCATTGGGATTTGTGTGGCCAAACATGGCTTGTTTCTAGTACTGGATTGTAAAATGCCATTTGGGGTCACTAAGAACAAATATATATTTTAAAAATCTGATTAGGTACTTTTTTATGAAGGGCAAACATTAGAAGGGATTATTAAAACTATTTTTTCCTTTTTTTTTTTACTCACAGCATTGGCTATTTCAGAGGAAGTAGTTACTATGCAGATGCAAATTTGTCTCATCATGAAATTACAAGAACAGGAAAACACTAAGACCTAAAAATTCTATGATGCGATAAATTTTCTTTTGAAATACTTCTGTAGATTACTAGGAACTAAGGGTATTTGCACACAATCCTAATGATTTTGGAGTATAATATGAGACTAGAATTTTTGATGAGATAATTTGTTTTTGTGCATGGTTTTAGTGGCTTACATGGGACCTGGATTTCATGGAAAGCAGGGAGAGAACAATGAATGCCCCAACATGAAACGAAAATGTGCATCTAAAGATCTAGAAATCTAGGAAATGCTGTGAATTTCTGACTGGGAGATTAAAACCAGTCCAAATCTAAGGTATGATGGGAAAGCTCCTCCATTCTTTACTGTTAGATGGGATACTGCCCAGAAATTCTTTTGTCTGACTATTGTCTAATTAGGAAATCAGTTCAGAAATGATCAATGCAGAGACTTCAGCAGGGGTAAATAATGCCGAATGAGTGAAGCACTGTTTGGTAGGCCTATATTATTCCCACATAGAATGCCTGGATAACCCAGATGGCACAAAATTAATGTATTTCACTATTCCTGAAAAGAGGAAATAAGGCATGAATTGCTATTTTCTGAGTCACATTACAGATATTTGAGAGATACATTAGACACAACATCCTCCGCAGAGATTAATGATGAAATGTACAAAGGGCTTTTTTCCTCAGTGCACATGAATATGACTGGGGTGAGTGAATTAGGTCTGCTATTTGGATCTCAGCATCTCAGCTAAGTTTGCTTTTTTTCTGAGAGAATGACAAGAATACTGATCTAACATTCAGTGGGCTATTGATATTACTGGAGTGCACAAAGACTGCTTTGACAGGCATAGCTGCAAATCTGTGATCAATAATGGAAGATATATATCAATTTATGAAAATTTCTTTTATTTCCCTGATACGCATCTTATTCTGTTGCAGCCAGGGAAATTGCAACTCTATTTTGGCAGATGGCAGGGAAGAAAAAGTATTTCTAGAGTACATGATTTAATGGGTTTTAAAGATAAATAACTTTATCTGTTTAGACTTGGAGTTTCTATAACTTAATTTTGTTAAAATCAGAATGAAGAGAGTTTATTCAGAATATCTCCATCATGTAATATTTCCCAGGAGATTCAGTAAAGAAATAAATCTTACAATGTAATACAAAAGTTTAACCTGCTATGATATGACTAAATGAAGAAGGATTTTCAGAACTTTGTTTCAAGCACTGACTGTTTAACGCATTTATTAAAAGCTCTTCACACTTCAGTAAACTTTATGTGTTGTGGCTTTCATTCATTTGCTCCTTGACAAGTCAAATGCGAATATGCAATGCAGCTATTGGATATTTATCTTTACTCTTTTTCTTTCTTTAAACAGAACAAGCATTATTGGCTTTCATTAAGACTTATAAGTGAGAAAAAAATCTGATAGTACAATACGGGCAGCAGAGGAATATAGCATGCATCTCTGCATTCATTTGGAGATAAAGTACTTAAAACTGAAAGCTATTTAAATATGTTTTCTCTTATCAATCATATTTACAGACAACAGTGATTACAATTACTACATCAAACATGTTACCTCCTAGTACAACTGTTCTTCATTCACAGAAATGCATCATGGCACTACATTTCTCAAAACTAAATTGTTCTTTTGCTAAAATTGTTCCAGCTAAAACCAAAGTTTTGTTAAAAAATCTTTAAATACTTCATAGGTTCACACTCGAAAAAAAGAGGTAAGTAAAAAAATACATAGCTGAGGAGCACGTAACTTCTGCACTCTGAGTGAAACTAAATTATTTTTTCCATTTCCCTATAATTGCATATTTATTTTGACCTCTGAGCAGAATGTTTTTTTCGTACAAAAATTTTACTGATCATTTTTAGACAGCTTGTTTCATTTTACTGAATAATGGCAGTCTTTACAAACCTACTTGGTAAATAATGCATGTAATTGAAGTCTGTGCTGGGGTGTTTATAAGACCTGTTACCTGACACCAAGAAATGGAGCTGTCCCTGTGGTAAATTGTTTCCCAGAATGGAGTAGATACTGTGGAGATTAAGTGTAAAATAGGCATCACATCTGGGACCAGATTCAGAGACAGTGTCACCTGGTGTAGACCACGCTTTGTTAAATTCATGTATAATGTCTCATATTGATAAAATCTTAACCACAAAAAGAAGGATTAAGACAGTAGGAGGAAGAATAAATTAAAGGGTGCAGGTTTCATCCTCACTTACTCTTAAACCTTCTTAAATCATTCTGGCAAGAAAAAAGAGGCCTGAAGGCATATGGAAGTATAACTCCACAATTCTCCCTTATTCTTTCTCATTCAGGGCAACTGCAAGAGGCTCCACCAGACAGGCACTGAACATTTCATCATGGAATCATAGAATGGTTAGGGTTGGAAAGTATCTTTAGATCATCTAGTTCCACCTCCCATGACACCAGGTTGCTCAAAGTCCCATCCAACGTGGCTTTGAATACTGCCAGGGATGGGGCATCCACAGCTTCTCTGGGCAACCTGTTCCAGTGCCTCACCACTCTCAGAGTAAAGAATTTCTTCCTGAAATCTAACCTAAATCTTCCCTGTTTAAGTCTGAACCTATTATCCCTTGTCCTATCACTACAGTCCCTGATGAAGAGTCCTTCGTGTAGATTTTGTTTTCATTTTGCCTACATTAGAATAAATCTTAACACTTTGTATATTATAACGCCACCAAACAGAACCTCCAAGGAGAACACCATGAATTTTCTAGAGCCACCTTTCTCGGTGTGTTATACCCCTTCATGATATGAAATGTATACCCTTCCCTATCCCAATAGTAACATATTCATAGCAAAAGATAATTAAGAAAACCAAACACTTTCTTTATAAAATGTCACTCTTTTGTAACTACATCAAAAGCTGAAAGTTTTCCAAAAGCTGAAAAAAAAATAATTGTTTTCTTAAAGCTGAAGTATTACCAATTCTTCTTAGTAACTCAGATCTTCAGGAAAAAAAGTTCAGGGAACTTTAACTGCTACCAACTTTTTGAAACTTCAGCAAGTTATTTTAAACATGTCTCTTAGTTTCCTCCACTTTGCTGAGTATTGGGATATTTGAATCATTTAGTTTCTTTAAGTGAATTATTTTGCACACCACAATCCAGATTTTGTAGTATCAACAGCTCATCATGAAACAGAGCCAATGCAGCTCCAGGAAATAGCTAAAGCAAGAGAAGAAACAGATTTGTTTAATTTTACACATATATTCTTTAGAAATCAGTGACAAGGGTAAAGAAAATCCAGAACACTTAAAAAGCCTTCCTAAGAAATATTTGGATAAAATTAATTTCATATTTGTGAAGTTTTCCAAAGACTTTTGAAGGCTTTAAAGTAACTGTTGCCAAAACCTTAAGTTCAGTCAGTTTTACTGCACTTGACTTACCCCAGAAATATTTTTCAAAGAACAGATTTAAAAGATAGTCAACAGTCAGGCTTTGAAAGTAGCAGGAATCACTAAAAAGCCGCATCTTTTAAAAGTGCTATCAGAGATGGTGATTCATTCTCTTTAGAAATACAGTTAACATTGTGTTTAAGTTATTAATGATGAATTCTGGGAATACATGTGTATATGTTGTGTACACATGTATATAAGTCTACAAAAGCAAATAACTTTGCATGCACAGTGCCTTCTGCCATGCATATAGGAACAAAATACAATCCAGAG
Source organism: Psittacula echo (assembly GCF_963264785.1). Lineage (NCBI taxonomy): Eukaryota > Metazoa > Chordata > Aves > Psittaciformes > Psittacidae > Psittacula > Psittacula echo. Next base: position 126,054,470 of record NC_137737.1, read on the forward strand.
AGTTTCCACACTGCAAAGGATCTCATCATTTCATAACTCTATACAGTTGTACACTCTTGAAGGCATACATGGGTAAGAGACGATTTGTCCATTTGATAGCTCCCAAGGATAAGAAAAAATACTACAAGAGACACAAAAAAGATAACATAGGTAATGAATATGTGAAATTCCTTTCACTCTTTTTAGCACTTAGAATATCTAACTGCTTAATCTGAAAAAAAGAAAAGATTTTACATAAGATTTGTGATGATCAGACTCTTTTCTTTCTGTTTGGAAAATCCAAAAGGCACAATTTTCTCACAGCTAGAGGGTCCTTCTCACAGCTGTGGAATGGAAATGTCATCTTTGCATGATTTCTCTCAGCTTCCTGGAATCTGTTTATTTTATGTGTGTTTATCATACATGTAGTACATGTCCTTTTCTGTCCCTTAAACTTCCCTAGAATACCACATGGCTAGCATTGAATTAAAAGAAGCTTTCTTCAGTTTAAATCGGAGAGAGATGTGCTCTGGAGTAATAAGGAAAACATGGAGATTGAAAAGTACTTAACATTACCATTACTTACTGCCATGTTTGCAAATGTCAAAGACAACTTGCAGATGGACATCTTTTTTCTGTGTTTAAAGACTTTATTGTCCACAAGAAAGACATGAAATATTTCCATGAAGATGTCAAGGGATAGCAGGATGGTCATAAATACCAGTATATTGAACGGGAAGTAAAAAAGGCAGAGTCAGGAATGCTTGTATAATGCTGCAATGCAAACATGACCTGGAGCGCAGAGCCCAGCAACAACAGGGAATACTGCAGAAACTGGGTGCACAAGTTAACTCCTTTTCTGCCATCTGGGTTTTTTTAAGTACCCTTTACCTCTCTCCAGATGGGAGAAACCAGAATGTCAACAGTGAACACAGTCTCAAATATCACAACTGACCTGTACATGCCACGTGATGGCACTCAAAGTGATCTCCTCCATCATACCCACATTGTATTGGTTTTCACCTTCTCTTACAAAACAGAAAACAGCAAGTCTTGATCATTTCAAGCTCTGAGAACTCTGTTTTTAAGGCATTGGCAATCAGCAGCTTTGGTGTCTAATAGCTCTTATTATGAGACAGGTATTTCTTGTCTAGACCTTTGTATATGGGTTAAAATTGTGCTTTCATTAGCATGGTTTCTCACTGCCTGCCAATATTACTCCAGGAGATATGAGTGGCATCTGCCACATGGAGTTTATTCCTTCTTAGTATTTCCCCAAAGTTGAAATTGTTCATGAAGTAAAAATTGTCTCATAGATTTTACTTCATCATATGTACATGCTGCTATGTTCTTATGTTAAATAGAGCAAGGTCAAAGAAATGATGGCTCCTAGTTCCTGTGGGAGTTCATTTCACTTCTGGCACCAAAACTGAAAATGTCTTGTCTCCTGCAAAGACTTACCCTTGGGGTGGGAAGTTGTACTGCAATTGACGGTCTGCCAGCAACTCAAATAGGAATATACCTGTTTAGTAAGACCCAGAAGTTTTTAATTTACTGATTTAATTCATTCTTTTTTGTCAATTGATTTTTTTTTTTCAATAGAAGACATGCTATGACATTCTATGAGGATTTTCTGCTTTTGATCAAAGCATCTGAATGACTGGATACACAGCAATGTGGTAAGATTTTACAACTATTCAGGGCTGTCCTGCAGAGCTACTGCTTTGCCAGCTCACAGTACTTTTTCATTGTTTTATAACTTGACATCCATTTTGGTTTTCTCTCTACTCTTTTGTAGGAGAAAAATGTACCTCTTAAACTGAAAAAGCTGAAAGGACTAGGGAAGGAAATAGTTTCAAGGTTCTAAAAAGATAAAGCTGAATATAGGATGGAAAAAATAACTGAATAAATATAGTCATATTAGTCCTGCTATTCACATTGCTTATTATCCTGAGCATTAGCTTACTTACATGGTTTTATGTATGGTCCTACGTGAATCAAGTAAAAGACTCACTATCAGCATGAAGTCTTACTGCTAGTAACACGATTGTATAGTTATATTGAAGAATTAATGAATCACTAAAATTCCAAGTGAAACAAGAGAGCAGGTATTGTTACTGAAACTAAAGTACTGCAAGTGTGGAGAAATGTTGGGATAGAAAGACATTAGAATCACCTTCAGCTAATGAAAGCTGAGCAATTTCCTAACAAAAAAGGGAAGAAGTGCTAATGAGAAAATGTAAGTTAAGAGACTTGCAGTTCACAGCAAAGTATCAAAATAGAAGCAGACAGTGCACACCTACTTAGGGGCTCATTGTTCTGAGTTTACCAAATTCGAGCTCCCTGAATGTAGACAGCACACAGGGGTAGAGAGCATTTAGCTAAATGAAGACATGTTCCTGTATCAACTCCACTTTCTTCCATGCTTTTTATCTTGCAGTCAGGTTGAGTAAGAAGGCTAAACACTGTGCTGTCTTCAGTGTGAGCCCTGTTTAGAAAGCAACTCCACAGTCAAAACACAGGTGGATCACATCCAGTATATTATACACTTATACCTCAGTCTATAAATGAAAAACAGCGTAGGAAGCATCAGAGTTGCTTAGCATGGGCAGAAAACACTGTGAGACTGTGTGATATACCTTAATATGAATGCCATACAGAATCACTCCATCATCATAACATGTTTCTAATCAAAACTGTTAGTCACCAAGATCCACTCTTTTCTCACTTTGAGAAAAAGTTCTTGCTTCTATACTAAAGAAAGGAATTACGTATTTCCTTTTTCTACATCTCTGAAAATATACCTTTGAACAGTGAAACAGAAATATACCACAGCCACATGTAAAAGAGTTTTAAAAGTCTTTTTTTCTTCCAGATATATCAGTGATTTATGGATTTAGACTAGCCATAATCTGTTTAGACTTTGGTATATGCAATTTTGGATAAATACCAATATTCTACTACCACTGCCTGCTAGCAGTTTTGATATAGGTCACTTTAATGTAAGATCTAGGGAAAAATGAAGTAACAAAGACTTCATTTTTCTAAGAATTTAGACTAGAGACATGTTATTCATATATGCATACATAAAACCATAGTCATAGTATTGCTGCAGCTGAAGTCAGATCAAGATCAGACAGCTACAGTCATTTCAGTTATATGTAAGAAGTGATACTCCTGTCAAAATACTCCTGTCAGTTTATAGCCAAGAAATACACTCATATTGTGAGTCCACCCAGGAGGGAAAAGTAGCTGGGCAGAGGCTTTTATGGATGATGTTCTGAGTATGTAAGAGGGGAGGATGACAAGAATAACAGACATGAAAGAAATGAGACAGAAAAAAATTCCCAAACCACAGTAGGTATTTAACATTTTGTTTTGAGAGATGCCCAGATAGTGCACATGGAAACATGGCTCCAGGTCTTGCTTCCGTAACAAAATGAGACACCATCTCTTAAGCAATTAGGGGTTCAGTATACTGTTGACATGCTACTAGCTAAAGCACTAGGCAGTTTGAATGCTCTCAGGCACACCTGCATATCATAACTGTAGGCTGCCTGCAAGCCTTTCTGCAATCACTATACCTGCTGCTTAGGAGTTGTCTGTGTAAACTGGAGGCAAGCAGAGCTGGAAATATGCCATGCTTCTGGCTGCTTGGAGACTCCTCTTTAAGACTGATATTGACAAAGCCAAAGACTCTGGTAACATGATCCTGAAATAAAAACCCCTCCTAACCCCTCCAGAGAAAGTATTTGTGTTGGGTGCTGATTGCTAGAGATTCAGTTTAAATTATAAAGGATTTTTAAAAGTAAAAGTAGGTGGACAAAATAACCTTAAATGAAAGAAAATCTTCTTTTAAGACAAGTTATTTGGAGGCCGAAGGGAGGGTGTAAGGGGAGAGAAGAGGAGGAAGATGTGTAAGTACCAGTAAGTGTGGCAGATATTTTGAGATACATTTAACACTTCTTTCTGCTATCTCTAAAAAGCAATAAGCAGTAATAATATTTAACTGTCATAAATAAATGCTATGCTGTCATAAATAAATGCTATATATATATGTCTTACAATATTCAGATAGTGCAAATCTGGACACAACTGTGCAAGAAAGAGAGCCATGCAGCTTTAGAGCTGCTCAGGACCTATAACCAGGCACACAAGATATATCTTGCCTTTCTCGAGCTCTGCTCCTGCTTGTGGGTTAACAGAAAACAAAGGGATAGCATTTTCTGTCTTGTGATTTTAAGGCATGTAATTAACCTGCTTCTATTTACTGGATACACAAATGCTCCCGTGAGAGTGAGCTGTGCTCCTTTGAGGAAAGTAACAAATAAACAAAATGGATCTGCTGTTTAATCAAGTAATTGCCCTAACGATGCCCTCCCAGGCACAAACATTGGTGGGTTTCAGAGAGAGCTTGAATGTTGTTGACTTTTGGTCATGTTACAAAGGCCATTTATTTACTCAGATTTCTTCTCAGAGAAGAGCTGAATAAACAGTTATTTCCTGTGATCATGGAGGAGAGTTTTTGACATTCTGAATAATTCGATTCTATTTTACCACTCTGTAATTTCTTTTTCTTAGTTTATTTTAAAAAGATATATCTTTTTAAGGTGTATCCCAACTTACTAATAAAATAATTTCAAGACAAATGTACATTTTTTCTGGGTTTAATGATTTAGTCCTATAAGCAAAATTCCAAAGAAAAATTAAATACTAATTCAATGAGTTGCCTAATTTCAGATCACTATGGTGTATGGAGGGCCATATTTACAGGAAATTCACTGATACAACATAAACCTGTGGCCAACTATATTCAAAAGGAGAATTGAAATGAGAAAAAAAAAAAAAAAAAAAAAAAAAGGAAAAAAAGATTTCTTGCTAAAAAAATACATTATTTAACTATTAAATTATTTTTATACTATCTTAAATAAAAAAGCTTTCCAAGTTTTGGTCATCCTTGACAATTTTTTAAACAGCTATAATCATAAAGTAACCAGTCCTCGGCAATTACCCATCAATAGCAATGTCCCAGCAGAAATGTAAACCCAGAGAAATTAATTCCTCAGACTGGCAGAACAAACAACACCTCCTACATCACCCTTCCTTTAAGTCTGAAAATTGAAAATGGTTTTTTATGGCATAAAACTAGAAACTAGCAGGCAGGTTCATACAAGATAAGCCAACACAGCTGATGAGTGAAGAGAAAGCTTAACAGCCAGCCACTAAATTTTGCCACCACAGAAGCTACTACTGCATGCACTGCTCAGTGCATGTCCTGCAATCGGTTGCTGTTGCAGTGTCAACATCTAGAAGAAGGTACAGCATCACATTGTCCAAAGCTTATTAAAACCCTAACACTGCTAGTATCTTTCTAGTACACCTCTGACTCCCCTTACTTTCTGTAGCTACAATAAATGGTTCATAATCATCTAGTAATGAATGAGCATACACACTGATCTTTCTCCAGCTCATGAAAAAAAAAAAAAAAAGCCTTTAGATAAGAACAATGAGATTAACAACAATGTTATCTCAAAAACTGCTTCTTCTCAGCCAGTCATTGCCCTTTTTCCCTTCTTTGGCTGGAGTATGTTCTGTGCACTCCTTCTCTATCATGCTTTAAAGCAGCTGATCTTAAAGGAACTGTTCACATGTTTGCAGTGGGCAGCTGCTGACTATGTGAGAGAAGCAGGCTCTATGTCAGTAAGACCAGGACCCACAGTACTACCAGCTAGTTGTCACGTTTTAATAATTTAATTTCTAAGTGCTGGAATGCAGTACTGATGTGTTACCCTGTCATCAGTCTCACTCCACTACCACCGGGTTCATGTTGGCTTTTAATTGGTACTGTACTGTTTCCCAATGTGTAACGGATTGTCTCTCATCTAACAGACTATTGCTTATGATTTAGGACTGCATGATAAATCTGCCTTCCTGGTAAATGGCTTAGCTAGTGCTTCTTCCAACCAGGCAGACACAGATGCAGCTAGCAGGGCAGAGCCAGGAAAATGTGGTGGGGTTTTTTTATAATGTGGTAATTTATTAATGACCACTGCTCACATTCAGGACTTACATAACTCATGATGGAATCCTAAAGTACTATTCACAAGTGCATTTGAAGTGGGATATAAATATATATTGCCCTTAAATCCAGAGTAAGCATAACTCACAGTAGAGTATCCAAAAACTTGATCTCATCAACAATTTTGTCAGATAATGAAATGCAAATAAAACAATATAAACCAGCTGCTTGCTATTGTTTGCAGACAGCTTAAAGCAAACAAAAAAAGTGAATGCAATCTTACTGTAGCTTTTGTAAGTGGAGATTTTTCCTGTGCATATTTACACAATGTAGCGGTCTGAATTAGAGGGTCTGTCATTGGCATAAGGATTGAAGTTATGGTGGCTTCTGCTTATCCTTGATGGCCTTCCAGCAGAGAATAAGCTGGGAATTTGTACCGCACATTTGCTAAAAGTTTATGGATGAAGGCCAGTGCCTCTCTAGACATTCCCTCTTTTAGTAAAGCAAATTGTAATGGCCAAGGTTATGCGTATGCTGTTAATGAGGTCATATAATAGCTACTCTGTTACTGTCAGTTTCATCTGTTGCTTTTGTAAAGCATTTTGTGATAGTTTAACTGTGAAGGCACTATATCTGACCAAATTTCAAGCAGGCATGGGAGAGTTATAAAAAAATATATTTTGTAGTAGAAAAACTACAGTACGGTATCTGTTCCTTCTTTCAAGGAGATCTCGTCTCTAAATGATATATTTCATCATCCCTAGTATTCCTAATCTGTTTATAGTTAATTTAGTACTTGCTGATTATTCTATTCCAGCAGCAACTGTCAAATGAAAATATTGAATATAAATACCATGTGAAAGTCTTCATATAGGATAACACTTATGTTTGTATTGCTTGGGTGCTAAAAGAAATGGATTATTATTGTTGCGTATAATGGTCCCCATTCCAGAGGATAGAGGAGGTAAAAAGTTTTTTGTTTTTCCTTTTTTTTTCCCAGAAGGGAGATTGCTAACCACTTCAACAAGCCTACTGCCTTGTCCAGCATCTTGGCATAAACTTCAAGGGGCTATTCTAGCTGCATCTGATCGGTCCTTACCAGGAAGAGTAGAGATGAAATACACTTTATGGGATTGATTGTGTCTGTCTCCTTTCAGTCCTACTGAAGTACACAAACTGCCTTTCACACTAGCTAGTTTTCAAGAGTGGAAAGACAAGGTGTACACTAATCTATGGGTGAAATGCATTTTATTGGATCTCAGTGTTTCTCTTATATAAGCAGAACAAAAATATCTAGCTAGGAAAATAAGCAAAGTATTTTCTTAAATTATCTTGACAGGAGAATTTAGTGTACCCAAAAGAAGCTTTGTTTACTTCCTTTTACAAATACATTCCTTTGAAGTCAGCAAAACTGAAGGTTTTTGATTTTTTGTCTGATATTCCCAGCATAATATGTCCAGTTACAGTAAATTTTTTTTACATTGTTTCTTTTAAGACAAGCTAATGAGTCATATTCGTTACTTTCATTTATATTTTATCATATTTTTCAGAAGACATGTTGTACAGAGTTACATACTTAGGCTCACAACTATGCGGAGGCAGTGCAAGTCAGCACCACCATTATGTCTGCTAGGAAAAAGCACGTTTGCATAGCATATTTGCTGTCAATAAAGCAATATAATGAGAGGTGTCCACCCAGTTGGGTAAGATACTCAAAAAATACCTTTACATAATGAAAGGGAAACTGTGTCAGGTAGAAGTCTGTTTGCATAGGAGATAAGGTTAAGAAACGCATTATTGTCCTAATTAAATCCACTTGCAGGACTGGAGGCTCAGGATGTCCTGAAGGCAATATGCAGAAATTCAACATTATTCTGTCAGCCTCCAAGGTCAATAATGAAGCACAGGTTAGAGAGAAGGATGGCTGGGGGTGTCCATATATTTTAGACAGAAGTCTTCTCCATTGTCTTTAATTCAATAACTTCTCAGCTGCCTGTACCCACATATCAACACCCTTTTCTCACAATAGTCTTAGTTTTCCCTTATGGGTCCATGTATTCAATGTATTCTTGTCTTCTCTGTGTAAGATATCCACTGAGTCTCTCATGATCTATTAGGCCTGCATTTTGGATAGAAGGAAGAAATTCTTTACTGAGAGGGTGGTGAGGCACTGGAATGGGTTGCCCAGGGAGGTTGTGACTGCTCCATCCTTGGCGGTGTTCAAGGCCAGGTTGGATGAGGCCTTGGTTTAGTGTGGGGTGTCCCTGCCCATGGCAGGGGGGTTAGAACCAGATGATCTTAAGGTCCTTTCCAACCCTAACTATTCTATGATTCTATGATTCTATTATTAGTTTAAATATGTTGGCAGCATTATGAATGGTACAATGTCAAAATGCGCTTTTTCCCCATTGATTTCTATTACTCAGACTTATAGCTTAAGAAGCAGTGAGAAGAGATATGAGGATTTAATTTGCAATGAAGTGTATAAGAAATGAAGGCAAGCACTAGACAAGATAAATATTTCGTTAGTACTGTTTATTACTAGATTTGGGGGTCCAATCTAAACCTAGCATAAGCAAGAGGGAGTTCATTCATTAAGTTCACTGGCTTAGGATCAGACTCTAAAAACATAATCTTATTTTTCAGTCTACTAGCTTATTGAATTGAAACAGTTCAGAAAATAAATCAACAGTGAATGTAAATGAGGCATTGGTTCAGGGATGTGAGAAACAAATCTAAGAAAGTCTAAACATCTTGTGTTAGCAAAAGTTTCATGTTTACCTTTAGAGCATGGCCAACATTCTTAAATATTGTGATTTATGATATGACAAAGTGTTATGCAGGTCCAGTAACTTGTGAGGTGCTACAGACATCAGTAAAAGATCTAAGGTGTTTTTTCTGCTAACTTACTGCTGCATAAAACTAGAGTAGACTACTTACAACAAAATCTGAAAGTAGTTACTGTAGTAGTACTACACTATTTACTGTAGAAGGAGAGATAATTACAGTTAATTCTCTACGACTAAGGTTACTTCATGACAGCAAAATCCTACTACTAAAGACAGCACTACAAATCTCCTTTTCATCAAGATCCCAAAGAAATATGATTTATCCAATGGGCACATTCCAGATGCACTAGTTTTTTTCAGATGTTTTCTATGACCCTGGGGTAAGAACCAGTTTCCAGAAGGAGCCCTACATTGTTCAGGAAGACAGCCTAGACAATCAAGTTGTGTCTTAAGATCTGGGAGACTGCTTTGATATACTGCTAATGTGAAGAAATCCCAGTGTTTATGGACCAACACCAAGAATTAGAAGTTTCTGAATCACTGAGTTATGGCTGCTCACACAAGACTCACAACTACATGAAATAATTACATCTAGATTAACTGGAAGAGATGGTCACTCTTGTTTTGATAGTGATAGTTTTGGTTGTGGTCGTGTAGTTGCTATTTATATAATGTAATTTTTCTGTTTCCATTCTGGTTAAGGATTCCTTATCCCTGACAAAACCAGAATGTTTTGTTTCAAAGTTTTGTATTGAAATTAAAATGTGAAACTGAAGGAAATTCTAGAACAAAATTAATTTATATGTGGAAAACTAAAAAAAAAAAAAAAAAAAAAGAAATAAAAAATAAATTATAAATAACAACAAAACCCCGTGAGATCAGACTCAACAATGACATTGATATTCCTTCACTGCAGAAAAACCAATGTACTGGGATAATTTCATAAAACATTTCAGGTTGAGCTAATTTTTGTTTCTTGAAAATAATATACTAAAAAAAGAATTTCGGCATAAATTTTTACCCAGTTCTACCTGGAATCATCTTCTGAATCTGCACAAATTAAGTCCTCAAGATGAGAAACTCATTACCCCAAATGATCACAGTTTGAGGGAAAAAGTTATTCTTTGGAAGTGGGACCCAGATAACTTAAACTTATAAAAGAATACTTCAATTGTGCCTATTCATGAGATGAAAGACAATATGGATCTAGCAGTTGTGGAGTTTTTTTGCTCTATTTGACTTAACAGTAGAAGGTATACAGATCTCAGAAAAGAGCATCTTGCTTAGTGCAAGATGCCAGAGTGAAATTTTTAAGAAACAGTGGAATTTATAAGAAACATAGCACAAATCAAGGGGGACCGAATGCAAGGAGGCACTAATGCTGTGGAACTTCTTCCTAATTGCAAATAAATATCCTCACCAAAAGACGGGGTATATTGCTCTTTGTCAAACTCCTAAAATTTTTAAGGTGTTTTTAGTGCAAACTTGCTTAAAAGAGACATGCTCAGTTCTAAAAGTGCATGGAGGTGGTCTGTCTATCCTGCTAGATAGCCACTTTTGCAAACATAAAATCAGTATCTAAAAAGATTGGGTGATTTTTATGACTAACTTTTACTGGATACATTTCAGAAGTTTCTTTGGAGAGATGGGTCTTGATAAATGTTACTTTCTATTTCTTGTCTGCTTTTCTTTGTGGGTGTTTCATGTCTTTTATTGCTTTATAACACAATCTTATGTGCTTTAACCTTGGATTTATACTTCTGGATGATGTGTTAAGTTTTCCTTTTCTTCCTGATTATAACCAATAGCCAAAGCCAGGAAAAAAAAAAAAAAAAAAAAAAGGAAAAGAAAAGAAAAGAAAAGAAAAGAAAAGAAAATGGTAATTCATTTCTATGTAAACAGTAGATATGTTAATTAACATTTCCTCCTAAGGGAATGACATGTTTTCACAACCATTCAAACATAGTTCTGTGGCCAGCTCGCAATTCCAGGGTTCAGTAGATCCAGCTTCCACTTCCATGGGATAATGCAGAAGGTATTTCAGAAAATCTTACACTGGGCTTTTATAAATCCCTTACTATTCATATTTTGCTGATTATGTATGCTTACTACAAGTTAACATGAACAGAAAAAAGAATACATCTCTATGAGAATGACATTTTCTGAATAGGATACTGTTGAACTTTCTGTACTTTTTGTAAGTCAATCGAAGTTTTTCTCTTGCAAAGGGTGGATTGCTCATACGCTTTTATTGCTGTCTTACTGATATCGAACAGAATGGAATTATACAAAGTGATGTTATGCAGTGAGAGACAAGGATTTATTAAGTGACTATATACGAGAAACAGGAAATTATATAACCCCATAAATATCTGAGATTTTGTTCCCTCATTGGAAAACTTTCTGAATCTCGCTCTTGGTTCTACCCACTATTACATCCAGTGATCAGCTGAAAGAAACCTTGATAGATATTACTGTAAAACACTATTATCTCAATATTTTCCATTCTGGCTGAAAACATTTTTTCATATTTTATGTTCAAACTTTACAAAAATTTCCAAATGTTAGGATTTACGGACTGATTTTCAGATTGTAAACATAATTCTTGATGTTTATGAAGCTAAAAAGAAGTCATTATTATTGTGCAATTAGTCATAAAAATTACAATTAAGAATTCAAAGTCTGCATTCCATTTGAAGTTTTAAGCAGTTTCTTCTGGGTAATTTTTTGGGGTAATTTTATCTATCTATTATTAGCTTGTGCTTGTGTGACTCCACAGTTGTGTACACACACAAAACTCCCCATACATATTAGGGACCTACTCCTTTTTTTTATCTCCGTTATTTCTCACCTGCAAAAGAAACCTTAGGAATAGCACTTTCTTTTCATCCTGGTAGTTTGTAGATATCCCAAGATAGTTTTAATGTCTTCTTTGGACTTTAGCAAAAAACAATAGTTAAAAGCACCCTCACATCCCCAACCTATTAGTACAACATTTAATTTGTTTTATTTGGCCATCAGTTGACATTCTGAGCTTGCATGAAAAGTTGCTCACTGCAGCTGAGTGAGTGAGCGAGTAAAAGAGTAGGAAACTTTTTGGTTTTAAAGTATGGGATGCAATACAGATCAAACAATATTAATCCTTTAGACTGAGGCATGCCAGAAATGGTTCTTTGAGCTGTGGTTATAAAGGAGTATGAATCCAGAAGCAATCAGCTAAGAGCAAAGAAGTTACCTGTGAGCAACAAAAAGACTGTAACAAGGCAGGCACATTGAAAAGATAGCAGATTTATTGGGATGAAATAACAGCCAGCCAGAATAGCTGTCAGGAAAACTGTTTCCATATCACATAACTGTCCACCCTATTCCCAGCACAGAACAAAGATGGAATGACTAGCTTCCAGGGAAAAAAAAAAAAAAAATAGAAATTATAAGTCTTTTCTGAATTGCAAAACCTAATTCATCATCCTGGGAGGCACAACACCAGCAGTGTTATGTAGTGGTCCATTGAGCAAGACCCTTGTTTCTAGCTGCAGCTAGTGTCAAACTCTGTCTTGTAACAAAGGACCTTGCGGTAGATACATAGCTACCAAATAACACAGCTTTAGGAAAAATTTCTTCCTGTAGACATTAGGCTAAAGTTCAGTGTCTGTTTTCAAGCAGAATTTTTATTTCCTAGTGGGCAGGGTTGTTTTTTTCCCATTCTTTCGCATTTAAGTCAGGAAGTCTTTCATCCGTACACCTCTTTTGAATTCTCCCAAGTTTTTTACCTTAATGGTAACTTGCAGTGACAAGCTCTAGTGTTTGACAATTTGATTTGTAGAAATGACTTGTAGAAACTTGTAGGAGGTTTTACTGGTTTTGAGTTTTCTTTTATTCACTTTCTACAGATGCCTTCTTCTTTCATGGAACTGGGAACTCTCTTGGTTCTATCTGCCTCTATTTAGCCATTCATTATTTTGAATGTCTCCAATTGAGCCTCTCCTATTTCTCTCCCTTATTAAACAAAGAAGTCTCAGGCTGTTTCAATCACTCTTCATATGGAAGTTTTCCTGCACCTCTGACATCTCTTATCAGACACATCTAGTAATAGAGAACTGGGGAATTGGAAATTTAAACTAGAAATAAACTTTTTGCCTGGGTTCTTGCTTGTAAAATGAGGCAAAAATAATCCCAACTTGCTCAAATATTTACTTACAAATCTATGTGTGGATTTTATTGTTTGTTCAGGCTTTTATTTTCTGTTTTGCCTTTTTATTTCTGTATTCAGCAGCCTCTTTTGTCTCCCTCCCTGTACACAGTCCACCTTTGGGCAGAAGCGACCGAGATAAAACTAATGTCAGAGGATGAATTTTTCTCTTCCCTTTTCTATTTTATAACTGCCATAGCATCATCAGTTTTTGGTAAGTGACATCAGTGTTTTGTTGCTCTCCACCCTGAGGATTACCTGAGGGGTCTGTACAGTAATTGCTGCTTCTCTCCTATTCCTACCAGCTCTGGGCTTAGCTGGGGATGTATTCAGTAGATAATTGCTGGAGCATGGCATTTCCAAGTGGAAGGTGTATGGTCTGCTCTCCATGTGAGGTTCACTCATCCTATCCTATTTCAGTTTTCTTTCACCCTGTTCCTGGAATTAGGGTTGCTCATGAACACATTAAAAGAAATGCTGTTATGATCAGGCTTCAACACGTGACTGTCTATTTTATCAAGATCATACTAGATCAACAGAACAGTTCAGCCACAGAAGTTAGACATAACCTCAGTACACAATCCAAAATGGAAGTCCTAAACCTCAAGTCACTTTACAAGACAAAATGGAGGTTACAATTTAACATTATTATAATCCACACTGTTGCAATGAGCAATGGACTTCCTCAGTTCCTTGAGGATTGAGTCTAAGTTTCAAGTTTCTAAACTACTAAGCAGATTTTCCATTGACCCAATGCCTCATGGATCTAGTCAGCGATGTTAATTGAATATCACCCAGAAAATCTCAGCACAGCAAGTTTTAAGAAGTACAGTGATAGCAATTTTCTTCAGCACAAGTGACAGGGACGGTGTTTTTGCAGCAGAGGTGGACGTGTTTCATGGCATAGCCAAGATTTTATTTTTCCCTAATGTCTGCCAAATCATTCAAAACAAAAGGAGGCAGCTGGCAACACTTCAAAAGGAGTTTTGTGCATGAAGTAACTCAAGCTGCACTACTTCACCTGGCTGAGCTCTTGGAGACCAACAAAGATAAAACATAACTTTTGGGTCAGCCAGGAGCCTCTTTGCAAAAACTGCAGATGGAAAGTCGTCTGGTCGCTCTAATGTAACAAGGTATTCAAAGATGATAAACCAGTACATTGTCCTTTAATTCTGGATATGCATTTCTTGAAGAAATAAATCAAAAGTGTGCTTCAGATGTAAGAAGAAATATCTTGGGCAAAAGCAAAAGAATACAAACTTTACATGGATATGTCCTTGGTATGGTGGCTTGTTATCAATTTCTTGTGCATTTTATTCAGCCTACATTTATTCTTAAGTATTGAAACTGCTAGCTTAAAAAAGCAAGTATGTACATAATCAAGAGCAGAACTGGCCAATTTCTTTTCCTCAATTAAAAATTTTGCAGTTTGATTGTATTTTAAGTTGAACCAAAAGGCATCTCTAACTGCTCTGAGGGAAAGCTTAGGTAGTCACTAACGGATTAAATAGGCTTCCAGGGAGGTATGGTGGTAAAAAACCAATTGGATCTGGTGGCATTTAACCATACTCTATAGTTACGTAAAAGGAGAAAAATCATTAAGACTAAAAATAAAAAAAGTGAGCTCTTAATGCTTATGGTAATTTTTGTTGACATCATTTGTTTTTTCTAGCAATGTCTCAGGACAAGCAGTGACTTAGAGGAAGGAGCCTAAAGAGGATAGTATTCCAGCTTCAGCAGTGACATAGGGTAGAGCATGTAACAGTTATTGACAGAAGGCACAGGTTCAGAAACCACAGCACAAAAATTCCCAGGCGCTCATAAGGGCCACCATCAAGAAAACTGCTGAAATCAAGAAGAAATATTTGATTGACAGGTAGAGAGAATTAATAGAAGAAATCAAAACAAAATGTTTCAGAGCAGCAAGCAGCAGGCAAAGCAATAGTTACTGTTAACTTCTGGTTACAAGAGCTGAAGGAAATTTCCAAGGTCAAAGAAGTTACAGCAGTAATGTACAGATGCCTACATATGCACACACACATACATGTGCACATACACTGGGTTTTCTCCTTATTGTCACCTGTGATCATTTCTATAACATTGCAGGACTCATAATGAAAAGTCTCCTGCTAAAAAGTCTGGAAATACAGCCATCTGTAATTGATTTCTACGATATTATACTTCTGTGGAAGAATGACAAGGTGAAGATACAAAATCAGTTAATCTTATTTATAAATTCTGCTATGTCATATCTGTAATCTGCAAAATCGACCCAGAAGAGTATTATAATAAAGTAACATACCATTAGTGCAAACTCACCCAGCACCAAAAATATTTCAAACTCGGTTTCATTCTTATCAAGAGTTGTGTCTTTCATTACGTTATAGTTGCATAACCTTAACGCACTTGGAAAAAACAGTGTCAGCATTTCTACCAGACTTTTTCACTGTCAAATAGTCCATAATTGCAGGTAAAATATAGAACTAACTAAAACTCTTTTTAATCCCCTGAAGCTATTTTATGGCAGGTAGGTAGGTAGGAAAAGCAAGCTGAAGGGCAGTCTCTTGACCAGCAGGCTGGGGAGGCTTTCATATATTTCCCATGTCTCTTCAGGAATGGAATAAGCAGAGATCATAAACTGCTGTCTTAAACTTGTGTCCCCAGACAGTGTGCTCTGTCATATTCAGCAGAATGCCCCCAGCATATAAATAGAATCTCTAGATTTAGTAATAATTTTTTAATAACTCCTCTGGAAAAAAAAAAAAAAAAAAAAAAAAAAAAAAAAAAGGCATGCTGAAAAATAACCAAGTAGTGCTTTTTATTTGATAATCTTGCTTATAGGCTCTTTTAGCACCACATAAATCCTGCAATTGCATAGGATTATTTGGCAATGCAAGTGTGAGAAGATGGCCAGGCTGGTACTGAAAAATAAGGTCTTAAGAAAGGCTTTATAAGATTTATGGGAGGAAAGGCTGCCACTGACACAGAACTCTATGCGTCCTTTGACCAGTAGGAGAGGACAAATTGCGTCAAGATATTTTGCGTCTTTCCCGCCAGCCTTGGAAAAAGACCAGCGGGTCTGTTTCATTCAGTCATTCCTCCCCGTGCCTAGCCCTACACTCTCCAATGGCATAACTGAAATCCAAGAAGAGTCAACTGCTGGGGGCATTGACTTGGGGGTATTTTACACTCCCTTAAATAGAGATTGAGCACATAGACTCAAGAGCTGATTGGAATGAAAATGGAAAACTCTGCAGCTCCTAACATTTTTTTCAAGCACATTTTTTCCAGGGTTGGGAGGAGTGAGGGGGTTATAAAAGCAATGTGGCCTTCTGCCAACGGCAGAGATCTGTCTCAGGGGCAACCTGGTGTGATACTGGGAAGTATTTGGTGAAGCTCACAGGAGTGTACTACAGCAGGTGCTGTGGTTAGGAGGCAGGCATGACAGACAAGAGGCTTTGCACATGTAAGACAAATCGGAATTGGAGATTTACTGTTATTCATCAGCAGCCTGTCAATGTTAAGGTGGAAAAAGAAAAAAGTCATACGAGCTATTTTCACCCAACAGTGTGTGATGTCCTCTGGAGTGTTTTTTGGAACAGGTCAGAATTCATATAAAACTGTCACAATTATCTGATTAACTTCTAGCCAAAAAGTTCCACATAAAAAATTAAAGATGAAAGTATATACGTCTTCAGAAGGGAAGACTTTCACAGACCAAGGGCAGATTCTTTGCACATGTGGATGATACTTTATTATGCTTTAGTCAGCACTATCTTATGTTTCTTAGAAAAATCATATAAATATGTCTGAAAGGCTTTCAAAAGATATTTGTCCTTCTGCTTTATAAAGTGAGGAAGGTTTAGAACTATTTTGATGAAGTGGGAAAGATTAGAAAGTCCAAGGATGGCTTGGATCCTCTCAAATGGGTCCCTTTCTAACCATGCTGAACTTTTTGCAAAGCACTCCTGTGATCACACATTCACAATGGGAATGATGGTTCATACTGAATATAATCTAAATATCTCTAGCATTTTCCTGTATGCTCTCACCAAAATTAAGGGGTCCACTGAAGAACAGCAGCATTAGACTGATAGACTGATGTAGATGGAAAATCAAGCTCCTAGCCATGTCAGGGTAACACTGACAGTCAAGGCAATGTCATGCATAAATACTGTGCTAATGACTATGTGTGAGTTGTATATGTGAATACACCTTCTCCAGAAAGGATTAGCTTACTGAGGGACAATGATCCCTCCAAAGTCCTATAAGTCAGGAAATAGCTGTAGCTCAGCTTCCCTGCCAGGGTACCAGAGGAAAATCATGTCTGTAGAAGCTGGGGAAAAGGAATATTTCTTTGTTTTACAGCCAGTGTTTGCTGAAGTATATTGGTCCCAAGAATGGGGAAATTGTGCTGGCTTATTTTTGGACAGCATTAATTTATTTTGCTGTTATAGAAGTCCAAAATTCTTGAAAAAGATATGGCTCAGGGCTTATAGTAACAACTCTACAGTAAGCCTGATACAGGCATAAGTTTTCAGTGAGAGAGTGACTATCGTAACTTTGATCTCCACTGGAGACTCTAGAAAGAAACTCCTCAGGTTTCAGATTTACTGGCAGTCTGGCACATCACTGCCATGAACACTAGGACAAAGAGAAAAGATTTTTTTTTATATGCCTGCATATAGAAGGATATTAATTATAAATAATGAGCTGAGACTGCCTGCAGAGCAGCTGTGCTTCTTTTAATGAATATTGTCTTCCAATGGCTGAAATAAAATGTCCAGACTGGTGGAGATCTGCAATTGGAAAAGCTATATAAGCTATTTATAAAAGCAAATCAACTGTAAAAACTTATTTGCTAAACATTTCTGGCTCCTATAGCGTAGCTGTACCCTGAATTTCTTAGTATAACATCTATCCTCATCACTGGTATAACCTCCCAGAAGTAATGTATATGCAGTTTACTCGGTAAAGATTAGAGCTCTCTCTTCTGAAGCTGGAGAATTTTCTATAAAGGTAAACCAAACAGTATCAACCATGCTCACATTTTTTCAAGAGGGCTGGTAAAAAATTATGTGATTTTAGGCAAGCTATCATATTTCTGCAAAATTTCAGCGTGATCTACCATGGCACCTTAGAAATAAAAGAGCAAGCAGTATTATCAGCCTTCCAGTACTTAAAGATGGGCTTCAAGATACCTGGAGAAGGACTTTTTATATAGCTTGTAGTGACAGGACAAGGGGAATGGATTTAAACTGACAGACAGCAGATTCAGATTAGATGTTAGGAAGAAATACTTTTCTGTGAGGGTGGTGAGACACTGGCACAGGTTGCCTTGACAAGTTGTGGATGCCCCATCCCTGGTAGAGTTCAAGGTCACATAGGATGGGGCTTTGAACAACCTGCTCTAGTGAAAGGTGTCCCTTCCCATGGCAGGGGCCTGGAACTGGATGATTGTTAAGGTCCCTTCCAACCCAAACCATTCTATGATTCTATGACTATTACAGCAAGACTGCCTCATGCTGCAGGTGTGCAGGTGGTGGGCAGCACATGGATGGGAAACGCTGCTTTGGGCAGGCTCTCAGCGGAGAGCACTGCCCCCTGAAGCCTTTCCACAACCTGCCGGGGCTGCCCAGAGCCCTCCCCAGCCTGGGTTTGCTTCTCTTCTCCTTGCCCTATGTCCCCCGGGCAGGCCCGGCTGCCGCCTCACCCTCCCGCCTGCCTTCCTCGCCTCTGCTCCGGGGGGTGCCGCGGTGCTCGTTCTCGCAGCCCCGCTCTGCCTGCCGCCGGGGCCCGCGGTAGCCCGAGGTGTGGAGAGGGCACGGCTCGCTGAGAGGGCCGCGGACGGAGGGGCACGAAGTCCCGTAGAGCACGAGAGCAGTTTGCCCTCTCGGAGCTTCGCTGTCGGCACTGCACCTCTGCTCTGCCGCCGGCCCCGCCGCGGTCGTTCCCTGCTCCCCACCGCCCTCCCCGGCCCAGCTCCCGCCGCCCTTCTCCTGGCTCCCGGCTCCGAGTCCCGCACGCCTGCTTCGAGGTGAGTCCTCTGTTCCTTCCTCATCCTCCCTGCCCGGCGCGTCCCGCCGCCGCAGCAGCCGTGGGGACGTCGTGTGTTTGCAGACCGAATCGGGCCTGTTCCAGCGAGCAGTTGTATGTTTCTTAAGGAATCTCCCAGGGGAAACACACAAGCAACAACGAAAAGCCATGGTGTTAGCTTGTCGTTATTAATTGCCCAGCTGAAAACAAGCTCAAAATAACATATTGTGAGGATAAGAGAAGGGATGGGAAGGAGAAGGAGCACTGGCGGAGTTGTAAAGTATTAGAGGAATTAATCTTCATTGTGGAGGAAATTAAATGTTTCTGGGTTGGTTTTGGCTTTTTCCTTTTTTGTTTGTTTATTTGTTCTTTTCCCAGCAAGTCACTAACTGATACTTTATAAAGTTACCCACAGCTCAACACTCTGCTGTTGGAAATTTTTTTCTTTGTTTCAGGGTGGATAAAACATTAGGAGTGCAGTAAACATTTTAAACTTAGGACTGCAACAGATACCATAAATCACATGTTGTTTGCGTGTTGGAGCAGGAATCCCTGGAGCTGCGGCAAGTTCAATCCCCTCATCAAGTTCAGCTTGGGACACTTCCACCGAGCATCTTTGGCTTTTGCAAAACGTTTGTTATGGTTCACTGTTATTTTCCCTAGGACACATAGGTTGTAGCACTGGCTGGTAGGTAAAGCTGGGCAGATTTTATGTACCCGATTTGTGCCAGACGCAAGAGGTAGATAAAAGTGAGGTGCATGGCTCAGTTCCTCAATGGAAATGTCAGACAAATCCAAGTGACGCTCTTTCCCTTCGCATCTAGTTCTGGAGGTTGCTAACTGTCTCTGATGGTTAGACAGGGAACCCGCACCCTAACACAGGCTCTGCAGTTTGATTTCCCCACTCAGGTGACATCTAGTCTGACTTTCATTACTCAGTGTTCTAGTCTTCTGCAGACACTGCAGAAGTTATTGCTGTTGTGCTGGGTACCTCCTGGTCTGACAGCTGTGGGGCAGAGGACACCAGTCAGCCAGTGAAAGCTGTAGCTGTTTCATTTCTAGATGTTAAATAGAATTAAGAGAAGTTGAAAATTCCCATTCCTTTCTGTTTATGTTGGGGGGTTTTGTTCATTTGTTTTGTTACTTCTCAGCTGAGTTCATAAACTCAGTTACTGTAGCTATTACAAAAATATTATCTGGTTACTGTTGGGATGGGAGGTGGCCCACAGTCTGTACAGGAGGGATGTGGTCTCCTTTAAGATGTGGTTCACAAAATGGAAAAGTTTATGTAAAGGGAGTTGTCTCTGTTCTGTTCTTTTTTGAACAGGTGCCCACATTGCAAACACCACCACAACTGGCAGTCTTAGCAGAGAGGTTAACAAACTGGCTGATCCCAGCTATTCTTTTCAAATGTCTTTGTACTCTGAAATGTTGCAGTCCTGCTCAGTGGGAATAGCTCAGTAAGATGGTGGCCTGCCTGAAAGGTCACATGTTCTGTGTGTAAAAGAGTTTTGCTATTTGCTTGATTTTCTCCATTAAAAGCCTTTATTCAGGTTAAGAGGTTTTTTCTTCCTTAAACTCCTTTCATATCCTTTTGCATTTTTGCTTACTAAGGCATAGAGGGGCATCTCATCACCAAGTTTTTGATGAGGTTTTCGAGTTTGCCCATAAACTAAGATTGTGTCAAATCAAGGCGATGAGGAAAGAGGGAACAGTTTTGTGACAAAGCCAATTTAATACAGCCATATCTGTCCAAAGCAGAGCCTGGCAGGAGTAAACGCCTCAGAGTCTAAGCTGGTTAATTAATTAAGTTATTAGCAAACTTTCAAAGAAAGCTGTACACTCAGGAGATGAAATGGCTGTAAAAGAATAGCAGGAAAGTGATTCTGTTCCTTTCCACAATTCAAAGAAGTTACAGGCTCTTTTCACTGCTGTCCACACATGGTGGAACTGGAAGTTTCCTCCCAGTTTGCTTTCAGGGTGGGTTTTTTTTCCTGCTTTAATTCTAGCCTAGAACTGCTCTCTTCATTAATTTGAGCATAATATTTGTATAATTTATTTTGAAATTAGCTACTACTTTAATGCATATAAACATACGGGGTTAAGGGTGCTGTTCGGTAGATCCCTGAGTGGTTACAGACTGGAAAAAAAAAGTCTTATCTGACTTTTCTTGATAGCTGGTCACAAATACCACGGTATTTTCTATTCATTCTGAGTGCATCCACTGCTAGTGGAACATCTTTATACATGCTAATAGCTAGAGCTAACACCATGTGTATCTAATGTAGTATTGCTTTTCTTGCTTGCTTGCTTACTTGCCAGACAGACATGTCAGAACTGTGAAGGTCATTTATCTTCACATTTTCCTTACTCCAGTTAAATTCTGTTCCACTTGTTCTAATTCCTGTTGGTACACACGTTGCTGAGACACATAGGATTCAGTGATGCTTTGGAATTCTGATGTCCTCCTTTATATTTTTTACAACACACACAGCCAGTGCTGTTACACAGATGACACTGCAGCTAGAAAGAGATAAGTAGGGGGAATGGAAAAGCTGCTGGCTTAAAACTACTGGTATGATTTTATTTAAAGAGGAATGAACTGTCAGGAATTTGCCAGGTGCCAGTTGTAGCTCCTATTGTAGGTATCAGCTTTCCTGCTGTTAAGGTGATGTCCAGATTTGTGTTGGACTTTCAGTAATAATAGACACAATGATAGATGCCTGTCCTGTTCTCTCAAAGGCCAGACACCGCTGCCGCTTTCTAGATGTAGATGTATTTGTCTTCAAGTTGAGTTATTGCAACTTGTTCTGTTGCAATTGTGGAAGTTAGAGCTAAACCAACTAATTATGTAAGATATAGCAAGTATAAATGGGGTGAACACTCTCATGGCACTACTTTGAAGGTTCTCCTTTCTATTGCTTCCTTAAGCAGTACTTCTACTATTATTACTTCTACTTTTATATGCTTTTATTGTATGGGAAATATTTACAGAGTTTACTGAATTTTATTTTGCAGTTTTTAGGACAATTCAGATAAAACTTAAAAACAAAACAAAACACCACATTTAAGAATATTTTATCTTAGATTTTCTTCTTATAAAGCACAACATATTTATTTCATAAATGTTATCAAGTGTACATGATATTACAGTCTGTCATAAATGGAGACAGGATATCAGACATAAACATGGAGGTCACATAGCACGGGAAAGAACTGCCAGACACGACTCTAGCCAGAGGAAGGAACCAACTGATACTGAAAACAACTGCTGAAATCAGTATCTATCTATATACATTTCAGGCATGAGTAGCATTCAGAGTCATGTGAAAGCAGTTGATGTGATATCTTGGAGAAAAGGGCATCAAGGACAAATTAAAGACACTTCAGAGAATTTACTGTAACTTTTTTCTTTTTTTTATTTTTTTTTTTTAATAAAAATACTTGTCAGTTAAACTTAGATCACAATAAATCCAAAAATATCTTTGACAGAGTCAGAAGAGATTGGATGAGCTATATAATTCCAAAATCCAGGCCTGGAGGCTAGCAGATGCCAAGCAGGGAAACAAGAAAACTTAAAATTATATGACTTCAGCAAAGGTGCCAACACACCTAGGGAGGTCATAATTTAGCTG
Source organism: Psittacula echo (assembly GCF_963264785.1). Taxonomy (NCBI): domain Eukaryota; kingdom Metazoa; phylum Chordata; class Aves; order Psittaciformes; family Psittacidae; genus Psittacula; species Psittacula echo. Next base: position 126,077,117 of record NC_137737.1, read on the forward strand.
TTTGGTTTCCAAGAATACACATTTGAGTAGCACATGGTTTCTTGTTTCAAGACAGGCATCAAAGTAGCAGTTCTGATATATTAGCAGACGTGCAGACTGAGGATGTCAGTAAATGCAGCAGTCTTTCATGAGATGCATTTCTCAAATGTGGGATGTTGATTAATACGCTAATTAAAAGTGAATGTACGGAGCAACAGTGATCTTGGTCTTGTCTACCCCACAGCTCCACCATCGCTGTAGCTGGCGAAGCACCCCGCAGTACGTACTGTTCAAACTGACAGAAGTTTTTCTGGCATAGCAACACCACCTCCCTAAGTGATGTAAGTTGAGCCAATATAAGCTCTCCCCTTCTGGCAAAGCTGCATCCGCACCAGGAGTTCTGCAAACATAGCAATATCTGCTGGGGACGTGAATTTTTCACACCGGGAACTGACATAGCTATGTTGGCAAAACATTATAATTTAGAACAGGCCTAGAAAAAAAGGGATTTACCACCCCATCCTCAGCCATTTATAAAGCATTGAAAGAGTCCTAAAGATTTAACTTTCAGATAGCGGTTATGCTTTGTGGACAGAAATTCTGTTTTCAGTGAGAGGGATACTGTGTTATGTTCGTTAAAAATGCACTGCTTCGTAATTCTTAGCTATTTCTATCACTAAGATGTCTAGCAGCTTTGCTGAAAGCATCTAGAGTATTTATAAAGTATATAAATAACCAAATACAGTTTGACTGCTCTGCAGAGGCATAACACTAGAAGTGACTAACTGCATCTTCTCGTGGGCTGGAATCCCTCTTTTTGATCCTCAGGCTGGAAGGACAGCACATACAACTGTGGTTTCTGGAACCGCAGAACCTACCTGTGTGAGTCCTCCTTTTCAGAGATACGGTCAGCATCTGTAGAGAACCAAAAATGGGATTTTTTGAAAAAAGAAAGTATTTGTACTTTAAGTAATCTTATCAAGGAAGCAAAGTAGTAAATTGGTTTTGTGACAAACCACAGTGTTGGCCTGGCTTAATTGGGCACCTTCAGTCTGGTAAAAGTTTAGCCTGTTTCTTTGCAGTCTGTAGGTGTCTCTTATCACAGTTGTTCCCAGTTTACACAGAGCATCAGGAGCAGGGAGGCAGATGTGAATCTTTTGCATTTCTCCTTCTGCTTCATCAAAAGTCACCACCAACATGCTAGGGGATACTCTTTCTCCTGTCAGCTAGACGAGATGTAGCTAAGAGTGTTGTCTAGCCCATGTCAGCCAGAAAAAGATGGGTAAGCAATAATTCACTGTTTAAACAGACTTTAACTAAGCTGGCTGATTTTAAGCAGCAATTCTAGCAATAGCTCAGCCAGAAAATCAGGAGTGGGAGAGTGTGCATAACCTCTAGGAAGAGGGTGGTGACAAGTAGCTGGCTGAGGACTGTGTATGGAAACCACTTCTAGTGCCACAGCAGCAGCTAGAGAAGAAAGTATTGCTATACTGATGGTTCATGCTTCTGGCAGCTTGCTACCGGCTTTATCTGGATGGAAATCCTCTAGATCCCTCCCTTGGAAACCGTAAGGGTTGGCTAACAACAGGGCAGGAGGTGGAATTTCTAATATTCATGGGGTATCTCATATCTTTCACATGAAAAAGAGAAGGCAAGAAACCTGCTTAATCAAAAGGAGTAAAGTAGGGGCAAATGTAGGCAGGAGATCAAAAAACGTCTCTGCCAGTGAAATCCATTAGCCTTGAAGTTCCTAAGGGAACTGAAGACATTACCATCGCTTGGGATGTTGGAAACTAGGTTAGACAAAACACTAGGAAGTGTACAATGGGGGACAATCCAGAATCAGCAGGGAAAGGGATTAAATAGTCTTAATAAGCCTTTAACATAGATTCTGTGATTTCAGCGCCAAGAATTCACGTGTCCCCCTGCTCTCTCTTCTCCCTGCAGCTGCCATAATGGGAGATTATGAAATCACTGTAAATGCAGGCAATTAGCTATTCTAATAGAATTTGATAATGTAATGGTGGTACATTATTCTTCCTCTTGGTCTCAACTAAGACTCCTCTACAGTGGATTCAAGTCGACTTTTAGTAGAACAATTAGAGTCTTGTGGCACAGAGGCTTAATATGATTACTTTGTTTCTAATTGACATGTTTTTCAGGCAACGATTTTGTTTTTAGTTTAATCTGTCTTTTCCCCCCACCCCCTAAATTTCAAAATTCCTAACTTCCATCTTTTCTTCTTTGTTTAATCACCTGTCATTATTATCCCACATCCTTCTAAATCTGTAGTCTTTTGAGAGCATAGAAGAGCCAAGGAGATCGTTTTAGTACAATAAATAGGTAAAAGATGTACTTTGCGGCATAGAGATGAGTTAGTATTTATATCTCTGTTCTGTAAATGTTAGGTCACTGACGAAGTATTCAGATCAACAATGCATTGTTTATAAACATTGTCTAAGAAGAATTTATTGTTTCACAAATACTACTGCTTGTTGTGACCTCTGATAATTTTTCATATTTTCCTGCTGTGCTGATTTGATAGTGTGTCCTTAGGTCTAGATGACTGCTTGAATCATGCTTACAAAGGAACAGAGGGTACTTTGGTTAGTTTCATGGGGGAAAAGCTTGTACGCTGTGGTTTAGAGAGGTCCAACCAGTGGAGATAGCTCAGTGAAACCATGCTTCATGGTGTAAGTAAAAGTGATTTACAATGAATTGCAATTGACACAAGCTTTGAAATCCTTTCAGTTTATACTTTGGTGGAATTCCTATGAAGAATTGCTTTCTATGTACTCCTCCAAAAAGCTGAAGTGACATTGCACAAGAATGAGTTTTAAATTACATGTTTAATTCTGTGGTTTCTTTGTGTAATTTTGTGTGATAAATATTGTGTCTGTAAATCATTGCTAGTCAGTTTTGGTCTTTAGAATATTTAACAAATTCTTTAAGTAACACATGACATTCAACTTGGGTGTAAAACTGTCTTCAGATAGCTGGGAATTCATAGCTAGAACAATCTTGTACGAAAAGATTATGGTTTCTAAATGGCTTTCTAACAGAGAGGTTTTTACCATTCTGTGGAGTTACAGCTGGTAACGTTAATGATAGGTGTAGCAGTGGGAAAGGAATATAATGACTCAAAAGTGAAGTGGCTCCATTTTCTTTTTCACACCAAATTGTGCTTGCAGAGACAGATTTTACTCTGTACCACTGTTTTCAGTGGAACTGAGGCGATGGTTACCTGCAAAGCCTTGAAATGGTACACACATAAATCTGGAAGAAGCCCTTGCTATAATTTCATGATCCAGATTAAATTTTCAGTATGTAACATTGTTAGAAAGAAAGCTCTGTGCTTGGTATTTGATTTTTTTAATGTCTTGGCAATTAATTTTCACCAGGAAAGTTTATGGTAGCATTTTTACGAATGAAGTAAACAACTATATTATACTGTGAGAGCTGGATCTTGACATACCTATCTATCTTAAGAGAACTCATTCTTGTCAAACCTCTTCAATTTTAAACCTAACTTTTTGGGTGACAAAGCATTTCTCAAAGGTTGTGAGAAACTTATTTTATATTACTTGCCAATATTTTATTGTTATTGATCTGAGATACAAATAAAGGTCAGTGAATTTAGAACAAAGATGAATTTATCCTTTAAACTGCATCTGTAGCAGTATGATCACCAGCCTATTTTTCCCTTTCACCTTAAAGCTTGGTATAATTTGATATATTGGCAAGTATAGTTGTTTTTAACTTTCTGCATCTTATTCTCTTGACAAAGAGAAAAGAGAGCACATGGCTTATGCTAGTAAATTTGAAAGTGCCAGTAAATGCTCTCTGGCATTGGAGAGGCTAGCATGGAGCACCCCACATCCAGCAGATTACATTGCTTTCTGAGCAGTGACCACCTGCACACTGCCTGTATCCATCCTGTGCCAGTTCCCAAACTCTGCCCAGTAACTGCTGGGAGAATTCAAGCTGGCCCAGGCTGAAAGCACTGCAGGGACTATCCTTACAGTTGAACTGCATACATTTGTGCGTACCACTGTAAATCATTTTTAACATGCTCAAAATTAGCTGTGGGCTACCACCACGTCTTTAGGATTGGCTTTGACACATTGGAAAAGGATCACAGACACATTTAAGGCTTTTTTTTTATTATTATTTGATTTTTTCCTCTTGGTTTTTAAAAAAACCCTCCAAAAATAAAAAATAAGCCAAAACACACAGGTGTTCCTTGGCAACACGCTTGTTATGTAAAAACAATTATGAAGAGGCATACAACTCATAACCTCTGCCCTATTCTTGTTCAGATAAGTGATAGCACTGTTCAGATAAGTGATAGATAATATTTTTTTAATGTAAACAGGCTGTTCTGGTTCTGCTTAGGTTCTCAGGCATAGAGGCAAAGGATTTTCTACTTGTCTTAGTAAAATGGAAGCTGTCTTTACCCAGATAAAGGAATTGCTAATGAATACACATCAATGCTCAACCCCAGTTGGAGTTACTGAAATTCTCTCCTTGAATTCAGCGAATTTAACACATATTGACACTTGAGAAAATATTTTATGTCTCAGTGGTATTTGCTTGCCCTAAAACGCATTGTCACCCTTGGTGCAACTGAGGTGAGTCAAGGACAAGATGAAGATTTTGCAGCATCCAGGAATCCCTCCTCACTAGGGGAGACACTCCTGCCCATAGCCCTTTCCCACACCTACAGCACACAGCTCTGAAAACAGCCTTCGCTAATAACTACTGTGGTGACATTGCAATGGTGTAGTAATTTACTTAGAAAGCAGATGCTTTTGTGGTGCAAGTCAGTATAAGGCCTTTAGAAAACATCTCTTCTTGTTTAAAGGAAGTAGTGATGTGAACTTTAAGGGATCTCCAAGTAGCTTGTTGATACTTATTTTATATAAAATATAGTTTAGCATTTAACTATTTGATATTGTTGTTGTAAATGTGATAATAAAGTATTTCTAGCTTAAAATAGTGCTGTCTGGCCTAGAATTTTCTGAGTTTTAATAAATAAAAAAAAAAAAATAAGACAAGAGCAGATACAGCTTTCTTCTGGAGAAGAGCCCTAACGTTGGCACAGTTGCCATAAGTTCAGATGGCTCCAGAGTATGATGAAGAACCTGTCCAGGCACACATTTATTTCAGTTGGATGGTTTTGCTTACAAAGCTGGGATCCCAAAACATCCATCTGGAAAGCATACTGAAAGCTTAAGGAAGCATAAACAGTGTTCCTGATGATTCTGGGAGAAACTGTCTAAGGAAACTTGGTAATGAGCCAACTCACGTTTGTATTTTTATAACCCCTTTTGTTTAAAATGCTGGCTGGTTGACTAAGCCAGAAACAAAATCAGCTGGGGTATCCTACCAAATTTCCTAGATGTTTAATCCAGGTCACTCAATCACATAGCAAACCAATGAACTCAGAAAATGAAATAAGATAATAGTAAAAGTGGGTTCAGTAACAAGATTAAGGAATTGGATTTTAATCATAAAAGGTTCACTCTAAACTTACGAAGCGCATGGAGAGTAACTGGGTGGATCATAGATATATTTGTGCATGAAAGATCTTTTAACTGTATGTGCAGTTAGAAGTGAGGTGATACGCAAGCAAGGTGATCAAAAATCACCTTCCATTGCAGGGAAGCTTCATCTTTAAGAAGTCACCTGCGGTGCTCAAATGAGTAAGGCTGCGTTGGGCATCGTGTCTTTCCTGTTAATATTGCAGCCAGCTGCTCCTGTATGAGAATTTTAGTATGATGGGGCAGTTTAGGTTTGCCTTGATGGGGTTGTGCAAAGAACAGGCCCAATCTGAGGGACTGGAAGTGTGCACTAGGCTTCTTGTATGCTTGTGTCCCTTACTGACCTCTGATACATGGCTGTTCCACTTAAACACAAAGGGTATTTTGCCCTGGCAGCCCTGCAAGCCTTGTCTGGGAGCTAAAAATCAACTCATTACATCTCATGCTCCGTATTCTTGTAACTGATCATTCTGCAGCCCACACTATAATCATACTTCATTTTCACATCGTTATTCTCTGCCACACTTGGACAACACGGTTATCCTCAATAGGAGTTATATGGAAATTTCTTAAAAATGTGGCCTTCAGGTAGTCTTCTTCCAATGTTAGAGATGTGAGAATGTGATAAACCTTGTTTTATTTTAGCTGTGCTGACTATAGAGCATGTAATGGAAAGATTAAAAATTATTTTCCCTCCTACTAAAAGTATACAAATTTGAATACCTTAAGAACAGAATGAATTCTGTGCATACAAGGTAATTGAAGATGTAATAGTAGGCTTTTTACAGCTTTAAAAAAATAAAATGTGGTTAAAAAAATAATACAAAAAGGCTGATTATGTAATCCATTTACTGAAATAGTACTACTTTCAATACAGGTAATGAAAAGCTTTATTTCACTGAAATCAGCAGGAAAATTTCTATGACTTTTAAACTGAGCTGTGGCTTAGATCCTTTTTCTGCTTTGAATGTTTTTCGTATTGCACTACTAGGGTTTACATTTAAGAAGGCTCCTAATGTTTTCCAGTTGAGCATATGTATATATATTTATACACATGTGTGTCTGGCAAGAAACAGGCTTGAAGAGAGTTATCTGTTTGCTTTTTCAGAGACAGCCATTAAAATGTCAGTGTTTGCCAGTGTATGTCACAGTTACCTCTGATTTCAGCAACTGGAGACAGCTGTAGCATCGATATACCACTACCTGAGTAACTCCTGTTAAACAAATGCCAGCTTCACAAGGAATGCTCCCAGCTTATGTGCAATGCTATATTGCTAAATTGTCTAACAATCCATTTGAGCCACTTGGCGAAAAGGCTTCAGGTGCAAGGGTGAGGTTCTTCATTAGCATCATACCGGTTTGCCCCCACTCTCACTGAAGCTGGTGAGAGCGTTATCCCTGGCTTCAGAAGAGCAGGGCTCAGCAATGCTGCTCTCAGAAGTCACATCCCACCATTCTCTCCTTCTACTTATTACAAAAGGAAAAAATGTCTTGACCTATGCATAACTTCCTTGTGCTTAATTTGCCAGCTGGTGAGTGTCACATGTTGAATTTGGGCAATGTAAATAACAGTCTCTTTACTAGTTAACATTTTCACAGACAACACAGTCGCTGAGCTTAGACAGCTGATCGCTGCTGCCGTAGAACTAAGTCCTTAAATATTATCAAACTAATACCCTTTTATGGTCACACTGGATACAGATTAGTGAAAGCCATAATCCTATTTAATTTAACACAGTCCCAGGGATTTTCCTCTACAAAGAATTTGGTCACATGCATACTGCATAATATTTTGCATAGTTCTTAAATATATGGCCCCTCTCTAGGAGCAGGGCTGTCTGCCAGTTTTAATGGCACTCATTAAATTTCATTGTACTCCACACCACAGTCCAGATGCAGGTATCTGCTAGAAAAAGCTCCATGGTTAGTAGGAATTTGTCGTGGCTCTGAGCTATGCCACGGTTCATTCTCTCAAGTCAGCTGTTTCACCCTCCAAGTTGGAGGTTATCCCTCATCAAAGTTAAGATGATGAGGGACTACAATTAATTTTACCCACAGTGCAGCCCAGCCAAGTCCCTGTCGTCTAAGAACTCAGACATATAAAAACTGACTGTGCTTGAACTGTCACAGATTCTGGGGTCTGTGGTTGAGCAACTCACTTCTGAGTCATAGGAAAAGCCTGATTTTTATGTGCTGAGCACAGTTAAGCCCATTTGCCTTCAACAATATGTGATACCTTTGACACAGCAGCAGATTAGACTCATAGAATTAGGGCTACCCCATGTACAATCTTTACTTCTTTTTTTCCCCTGTGTAGAAATATTGTCCAAATGGAAAGAGGAGACGTTGGCCCTCTGTCAAGGTCTCTTAGCTAACACCACTGCTTATCATAGACCAGATGTAGATTGGCAGGACCACATGCCTGGCATGTCACATTGCAGACCCTGGAAGGCCACATGTGGGTACAGCTCTGTTGGGTGGCCCTGGGCAGAAATACAGGAGTCTGGAGGAAAGGAGGTGTGCTGAAAGCAGTAAGCTACATGGTCAGCTGTGTGTTCAGACAACAAATATCAAATCCCAAGAGGCTGAAGCCACAGGATCCTCTGTCACCTAGTTAGAAGCTTGATTTCTAAGCGCAGTGTTGGTCCAGCTAACCTTGCAGGGCTCTCAGTTCAAGTTTATTCCTCTTACACAATGTTTGGGCATTTTATAGGCTTTCAATATTTATTGCAGAGAAATGATGGGAAATGATGGTGAAATTTCGATCAACAGACTCCTGGGTCTGCTCCAGACAGGAAGGAATCTTCTAACTTCATTTTCCTTACAGTTTCCAGGCATGTTGGAACAAGTATGTGGCCTGGCTGATTTGAGAGTGGCCTTGCTGTCCTCAAGAGTGCTTGGTAAACAGAAGCAGCTCAGGTAGACAGTTATCTTTTTCTAGAACCATGCTGAAAGTAGAAGCCTTCCCCTCCAGGAAGCAGAGAGAGTAGTTCAAGTTGATTAGATTTCCAGGTGATTTTCAATAACTTAGGCAGCACCTGAATGGCTGTTGGCTTAATACACGGAGTAATTATTAGTATTATTGCTACTATTACTATTAATAATAAAATAGTGCTTCTTCCAAAAGTGCCTAAGGAGCAAGCTGAGGTAAGCTTCATCTTGCTAGGTGCTCTGCAACTTTGGGCTGTCATTCAAGAACATGGTAAATCCTGCTTCAGGGCTCCCACTGCTGGATCAAAAGCACCAAAGCCACATGAGCCAAAATGCTGACGCTGTATGAAATAATTCTGCAAATTCAACTGTATATTTAAATGTTGGTAATTTAGTTTTATATTGGTTGGTTTTATGCCAGCTTCAGTATCATCTTCCCCCTGCCATCCAACCTTGTACTGAACCAACTGCAGCCTACTTTCTCAGCACTGATGCAGAGTCAGTATAAATCCCAGATCGAGTGCTCCTGAAGTGCAGTTGTGTGCCCTCTTCTGCATCAGACCTTTGCTGCTCACACATCTGGTGTTAGTTTTTGCAGCAACAGGATTTCAGAAGATTCAGTGGTTTCCTTCTGAAGAGCTTGCTAGCTACACAGACAAGAGAGCTGTCAGAGAGGAGGTCTAATGGCAAAGTGAAGGGGACAGAAAGATGACAGTAAAACTTGGTAATTTTTGGAAGAGCAGTGAAGAAGGAGTTCAAGATTGTAAGGAGAATACACACATGGAAAGGTGGGTGAGGGCACAGAAACACAAGGAGAAATGATAAAGAGGAGGTGAATGGGGAAGCTGTTAAAAGAGCTGGTTGAGAGAGATGGAAAAAAGAGACAATCAGAAGGGAACTGGAAAGCCTGGGCTTAACTGGAAAGTTGATGCTGTACAGTCAATATCCCTTTGCTTGGGCTGCTTCTGCTCCTTTCCATGTTTGGCTGCAGTTTTTTGTCTTCTGCTCTCTGGGTTGTCCTTAATACATTCCTGGAAGAGGACCCAGAAGGTTTCCTTCTTGCTCAGGGGTAGCAGGAATACCTCCCTGAGCTTCAGGAACCAGCCTCTGCCACATCCAGAGCTGTAGTCCTTCCTTTCATCTACTCTCCTTGATGGTCTTTGCGGGTTCTGACAAACCCTCCTCTAGTCTGGGGTAGATGAGGGAGGCATAAATTATAGCAACTACCTGAAGGGTTTGCTCATCACAAAGGGCTGAGCTGCTCTGTCTTCTAAAACCAACACCTTAGCAGAAATGCAGAACTTGATGACATTTAGCTCTCATTACAAATATTTACATGTATAGTAAAGATGTGTCAAATTTACTGCACTCAGTCATGCACAGCAGAGTTTGGCTTATTTACAGTATGTTTTCTTATGTCATACAACTTTAATCAGACTGGAGTATGGACTGGGTTTTTTTCCACTGATGGTTCCTGCATATGGATTAGAAGAATTATTATTGCTTTGACTTATCTAGTGTCACACCATGAGGAAATTATTGGCAGTAGTTATTATTATTACACCCTCCAGCACTTTCAGTCTGATTGTAAGTTTGGGTTAGTGACGTGTTTTGGCTGCTGTGTCAAGATCCAACATTAGTCTTTCCCCCTCCCCCCCCCCCAGTGTTTCATGTGAAAACTAGAAGGCAGCGATGTGTATGCACCTGCGTACTGAAACCGATTATGAGTAAGGTGATTGTAAGTGGGTATGATATCATCTCTTACCAAGATTACTAGACACTATCATATACCTATGACATCTGCAATACTCATCTTCTGCCCTTTTTGGGCTTCTTTTCCCTTGCCTTTTACTACTGCCTGCCCCTAGCTAGGGCCCGTGCTGCTCCACAGCTGCAGCTCTCCAGAAGAAGTGGAGAGCAGGTCTGGAAATGGACCACACTTTTCCCCCAGCCTTCCCCTGGGTGCATTGTAGCAAGCTAGAGGTGCTGCAAATATGAGCCATGTGGCTTGCAAAGGCAATGTGTGAAGACTACAGTGACACTTTGTTTTCTTTAAAGGAAACTCTGTGCTGTTCCCAAAGGTGTTGTGATATACCTATGAATATCTGTGGTGGTAAAGATTCAAATGCTACAATCTGTATCTATTAGAGGCCACATGTTAGGCCTGCTATCCCTGTTTCAGAAGAAGAAACTTCTAGGGGTGGCTCGGTATTTTCATTTGGCATCTTTTAGTTTGTAAAATGTGTATAACCACAAAATGCTGAGGTGATGGCCATTGCAAAAAGGAGACATGACTCCTGAATAATCCTGGCAAGCAAACTGAAGAATTGGCTTTGAGGAGGGGGAAGGAAGGCACAATGGATGTGGCAAACAAATCACTGTATGCCTACCACAGTTGAAATAGGCCTGATTTACTAAAATGAAGAGAAAGGTAGCAATATAATTTAGAAAGGCTTCAAAATCTTTTTGAGTAACTCTAAAAATCTGAGAGAAGTTGATCCAAAAGGAAAAATCTTTTAATAAGTCAATACTAAGTGATTTATTAAGCATGTTACAAATCTCACAGAATATTACACTGTAAATAAGATCTTCTGAACCTGTGAACTAGTTGGAAGATCACTAGTTAAATTCTTTATTCCTTTTCTACTGTTAAAAAGGGTTCAGTATATGAATGTTTCTCTACATTAACAAAAAGATCTGTTTCACTGAGAACAGTAATGAAGTATTAGTTGCTACTGGTGTAAGCTGGATGCTCCACAATTTTATTTTTTCTGTACACTGAAGTAAATTATGAAATTATATTCCTTTAAATATATATATGGATTATTTTGCATTACCTAAGCACTTATTTTACAACCCTGCTTCTATCAGAAATAAAACCAAACTGCAAAAGGTAAAAACCAAAGGAGATCAGCAAGTTAAGAATAATCTCAGATGAAACCACTGTGATCAGGCTGTCTTTGTGAGATATGTGTGTATATATATCTACACACACACACATATTCTCAATTTTGAGGAGCTTGTTTTGTGTGATGGCCCTTTACCTTCCCTGACCTCCAGTGAGAGTTTTCAGAATGGTGGACCAGAACTTGCAGCTCTGTGGGCTTCCTTCCCTCACCTCCCTCCTTCTCCTAGGACTTCCACATTTTCTTCTAGAAAGCCTATTTTATTAAGTAAATCAAGCTCAAATTCAAATGTGTATCAGAACGTGCTGGCAAAGTTGGGAGTGCTAATAAAGGAGCCTGAGGGTGTGCGGGGCAGTGATGGTGCTCTCCAGGGGGGAGGACAAGTAACTGATCAGCCTCACGTTCCTCTGTGCTGCACTGCCGCTGCTGATGGAGAGCGTGGGGGGAGGAAGGCAAAGGCCTCCTTCAACCTCTCCAGCTCATGATACAAAGCCTGTAAAAACATCTGTCTTTACAGATTCGAAAGGAAAAAGGTTCCTTTTGCGTAAGAATACGAATTGGGAAACATATTTCTTTACAAGCCCTTGGAAATGAGCGTCACCCACCACATACATTGTGTCCCTGAACTGAACTAAATTGAAACCAGACATATATTTTTCTTTGATGACTCCATCAAGGTATGTTTTAATTCTTCTCCCCAGTCTTTTAGTCTCTCAAAAGATACATGTGTAGATAAGGGAGCAGCCTCAAACCCATGCAAAGGCACAGCAGCCCAGTGAGTGGCTTGAAAAAGAAAAATCCAGCTTTGTAGCTCTCTCTTCCTGCAAACAATTTCCTTTTCCAGTTATAAATTTCACCTTCTAAATTAAAAAATCCCTGAAAGAGGAAGAGGAGAGAGGGAGATAAACAGAGTTTGAGTAACCCTATGCATTCTTGGGTGGCATGGTTTAGTGTGAGGTGTCCCTGCCCATGGCAGGGGGATTGGAACTAGATGATCTTAAGGTCCTTTCCAACCCTAACTATTCTATGATTCTATGATTCTGAAAGTGGAGAAATTTAACTCAAATTTTCTAAGCATCTGTCAGGTGTACAAATAATTATGTGAAACACCTCTGATTTGCCTGCTTGCATATCCTAGCCAGGGCACATACACATGCTTCTCAAAGACCCAGTGGTGTTCAACAGGCTTGCTCTGCAGAGAGTTTGAGTAGTATACAGTTGTTGGATAGCATCGTTATTGTTAATGACATTACTATTACTTGATAAATGCTTCTTATTTTTTGTTACCTCTTACTGTCAGAACCAGCCTAATAGCTTATCAGTATTTGGCATATACTGTCAGGCCTAAGAACCAAAAATTGTTGTGAATTATACTTTGAAATTTTGGACCTGGTGAAAATATACCAGATACCCTCACTTGAGGCCAACCTTAACCCTGCTTTTGCAACTGCTCCCAAAGACGTCATCATGTCTTCAGAGAGAGATAAATGGCCCCTTATAAGATCAGGAAGACTGGATGAATTGTAAGAAAATGCACTTCTTCACCAATTCCCATCTCCATAGAAACTCCATGCTTCTGCTCTGTCTTCTGCCTATACAGATTAGGCAGCCCAGTTTTCCAATGACAGACAGTGAAGTCTGATGCCTGCATTGTCTCGCAGAGGGGTATCTCGAAGAGCAGAATTTAAGTATAAAAAGAGAACTTTGCCAAGTGTTTAGCGTTGCTTCCCCCAGCTTTCAGATTCTTCTTTTTGCTTTTCAGGCTCCTAAGAAAATTTCTCATGAGAATCATCAGTATTTGCTGCCAGGGTATCCACAACTCTGGTGATGCTTTTGTTGACTATTTTTGCTTCAAAGGATTCACTGTCATTGAAAGAGTAGTGCACACTACCCAGTATCACAATTCATGTCACTTATGGGAAAGACAGGGAATCATCAAGAGCAGACTATGGGATGCTGATTTAAACATAAAGATTTATTTTCAAATTCATTCAATAGTTTATGCATGAATGTATGTGCTTTTTCAGCAGTTCAGATAAGAAGATAAAGATAGTAATTTTTTTTCAGTGAAGCCAAATATATTAGAGAACATTCATTGATTATTGTTAGGAAAAGAAGAAGTTATTAAATTGCAGTAGCTAAACATCATCATGTGAAGTTCTTTTGTTAATAAGAATAAATTAATAGATTTCTAGACTTTAAATTCTGGCAAGAACATTTGATTGTCTCATGAGACCTGTAAATCAAAGCCATTAAATCTCACAATATTACCTCTGAGCTGAATAGAGCTAGACAAAACATGTTGATAAAGCAATACATGAAACAAAAGATGCAGTTCAACTTGATGCAAGCTTGGGTCAAATCTACCTTCCTTAAGATTCAAACATAGCAAGAACAACTAAAATTGAAGTGTCATTTTCCCCAGTTTTTCAGCTTTGGCTAAATGTACTGTATTTGGGGTTATCTGTGAAAATGGCATGTCTGTTTTCTTGGTTCTAGACTTAGTCCATAACACAGATGTGGCAAAAGCATACCCCTCAGAAAAACACAGTTTTGACATGAGGATTTCAAACAACAAGAGTTTCTAAAGCTTCTCTTGTTTCAGGGGTTGATCTCCTATTCTATATGAAAACACAACGTGCCTAATTTCTACATATGTATGACCAGCTTCAGCATTTGACCTCTATCATACTTTCTTGACTTCTAAAGGGCCCTCTATTTTCTTCTAATAAATGGGCTTATGCACTGTAGTCAAGTGACTCAATTTTCTTTTTAATGGGACTAAATCTGTTGAAGTATTTAAGTCTCTCCTATTAGGGTACTTGTGGATCTTGAGCAAGTAGTGATTCTGCTTTTAAAGCTCATTTTTTTTCAGTATATCTACCTTCCTAATGAATTAATCTTGGCTATAAAAATGAATTTGCAGTATTTGTTCTTTGCAGTCTCGTGTTCTGTGCAAATTTTATCTGGAATGCTTTGTATTTGCAAATTATTAATTGAAACAGTAACTGGATTTAGGCTTCATGCTAACATGACCAGAAACATGCCATTTCAGTGAAGATTTGTTATCAGTAAGTATTTGAGATTTCCACCTTAGGAACAAGAAAGTTATGTACTTTGATTTCTTTCCACGTGTATATTTAATCCCAATACAAGTGCTGCTGCTTCTGCATTCTTTTCCCTAGCCCTTCTTGTCCCTCTCTGATATGTCTTCCCTATCCCATGCTCTCTGATTCACTGCTCATGGTTATCTTCAGGTTCTTGTCTCCTCCCCAGACTTTTCATCTCAGTTCCATTTTTAACAAAAATTCTCTTACTTTTTCCTCTTGATGGTTTTTGAGATACCTTCCCTGACCTATAGTTGAAAGTACCATGTAGAAATAGTATTGCTTGGGTGAAGCATGAAAAGTCGTGCACTGATCTCATGCTTCACCTATAAAGACTTCCCATTCAGCCTACAGCCCCAGCCTTGAGCAATTTGTGATGTATTGATTCCAAAGAGGAAGAATTAGTGTCTGACATCTATACCATATTCCTTATTAGCATCCAAAGAAGAGCTGGGATTTAGCTAATGAGGCTTAAATATCTCCTTTTGCAGCTGCTGGAAGAAGCAGTCACTTTTGAGGTGCAATTGGTATCAGGGCTACGTCCTCTTGTCAGACTTAAACACCTGAAGCATGTTGTCCCTGGAGAATCTGGGCCCTTTCTTGAACACCATGTAGGCAGAGTCATAATGATTTCTCTGTCTCTGCTCTGTCATTTATTTCAGTATAATATAAATATGGCGAGAGACAGAAATTTTACAGTTTAGAAGAAATTAATTGTTCCTTTTGTCTTTGCATATAGCATTTTTTTTCCTACGGTTCCTGTAATACTGAAATAACTAGGTAGCTATGCAGGTATGTTACATGTATGAGGCACAAAACAAAGGTTCCTGAGGTGTCCTAACACTGACTCTTGATATGTCCAGAGTATTCTTAATATAAACCAGAAGGCATATATAGTTGTTTCTAGCAGCAGGCATTGGGCTATCCTCTGCACTTACACATCTGAGACGAGTTTCTCTCTGAGAGATAGGACAAGGTGACAAAATTTCTTTGTGATTTATGAACAGTCCATGATACAAAGTATTGCAAGGGTAATATGAATTATTATAACAGTCTGCTTGGCTCCCTTCTTCCTTCTCTTGACTACTTAGCCTTTTAACATCACGAAATGGCTCTGACATGAACTATCAGAAAGCAGTGCACCAAAGTCACTATTGCACGTGAGGCTGTCTGCACGCATTAATAAGGAATTTGCCACTACTATTAGAAATCCTTGTTCTCTTATTTTTTTTTCTGCTTTGGGAGCTCTGGGGTCACTAGATGTTATCATTTAAACCCACTCATTCTTTGCACCGTCCTTCTTCATGCTCATGAAAGTCATGTGAACACCAGCTTTGTTATTTCTTTTGCACAGCCGTGGCACCCCTTGCAACCAGGAAAAAACCTGACATTCATCACTTCTATATAAAAATACTCAGCTAGATACATAATTGTGAGCTAGCATTTGAAAGCAGTAGTTTTTGGAATCAGTCTCATCAGAAACTGCATCTTGGTGCTTGCTTTTGTATCCCACTTTTTTTCTCTTAATTCCCTGTTTTGCTCCATCAAGAAATATTGAATTTTGGTTTTTTAAGAAATACTCAAAGTAACCTTGGTCCCTTTAACCCTACCATGTGCCTACATAGGTATCATGTCAGATTATTTTCAAACAGCAGGGAACAAAACAAAGCTCAATAGAGAGCTGGAAGGAGCTGTCCTCCTCACAGAGCTGGAACACACCCCTTCCTGGAAATGGGGGAAAAATAGGAGGGTTTGGGAGGAGGATATGGGAGTGTGAGGGAGCCCTTCTGACTCAAAGTGGTTGGGCAAAATGGACACGTAACCTGAAATAGCTATTCAAGTGTTAGTTTTAATTAGTTAGATTATTTTTTTCCTCTGGGAAGGCATTTGGATCCAAAATGTCCTGATTTTAAAGGATTTTATTGTGAACTGCAGCACAGCTCTGTAACGGTTGCACTCTTCTGTCTTTTTTTCAGCAACTTGTTCTTTTTCTCCACTTTGATAGTGAAAATTCGGGCTCTTACTTTCCCATTTAAGATGCCTTCAAATGTTTTTTAGCCTCTAGAGAAAGCTCAGACAACAACCGTGTATTGGTCTTTCTTCAGCTGATGCCTATCACTGCTCTTTCCCCATACTGCCGCTCCTGCGCTCTCCATGCCAGCTTTTTAATTTGTACCTAGAGCAGGCCGTTACCAGAAGAGTTTCTCTAGGGGAACCTTATCTACAGTAGTTCAGCTACTTTGCTAAGAAAGGTTTTCTCAGGTACCCTTCAAGATACTTACCGAAATTGCATTTTCTGTGACTTTTTCAGCTTGTTTCAATTCCTGCTTTAGAGAAAATAGTCATTAAGAGCTCATAGATACATATATGATTATTATTCTTCTGAGAAAACATTTAGCACTGAGGGAATTATGTCTTTTTAAATATTTATCTTGAAAATGGTTGCAATGCACAACCAGAGCTTGCTCTGAATACATTACAAAAAGAGTTTCTTTTCTTCCCATGAACAACTGAAATGGAAATCTTTCTATTGACTGGTCAGGCATTTATACAATTTGTTAACGATTTTCTTAGGGGACACATTGGTGGTATTGATTTACAGCTGTGGAGAGGAAAAGGTTCATTACTCTGTTTAAACATGAGGGCCAAAAAGATGACTGTTAAAGGTACCAGAGGTTGGCTAAACACGGCCTCTTCATGACAAGCTTTCTCGAATGTTACTTCTCCCAGAAAGCTAAACTAAATGCTATATGCCCGATTTCCCATATGTTTTCATTCACCATGACAACTAGTTAACTGTGACCTTGACTTGTAAAACCATGTGTTGTCATCTGTAGTAAAGATGAAAAACTCCTTCGCATTTTTTCTCCCAAAGGAAAGGTAGGAGTATTATGTGATTTCCTCTACCTTTGGACAATGTGGTAGGAAAAGTCTACTTAATTAAAAATAAGACAGTAACAAAAGAGGTGCATTTGTGTTTAGGGCATGAAAAATCAAAGTCAATATTAAGGCATACTTTACTAGGGTTGTATTAGGATTGTTCAAACATTTTCAATGATTTTGTTTTTCTATGGAAAACAGGGTTTTTAACTTTTTTGTGTGTGCGCCTGACGTATTTGCTTTTCATAAAATTCTCTCCATCCCTCTTTAAGGTTCTCAAGTATTGAGTTAGAATACATTTTCCAAATTAGGTTCACTGGAACTGCTGTTCAAATCTCTTGTGTCCCATATTAACCGTGTTTGCAGCCAGATGTCACCTCCTGTCAGCAGTCATAGGGATCCCCAAGATTCAAATTGCCTGGGAAGAGAGGGAAAAAGGGAAGGAAACCTTTGGGGTTTGGACAGGAGGTAACCTCAAAATGCCTTTTTTAATAATTTTTTTTTTTTTTTTTTTTTTTTGCATTTAATTGGGGAAAACTTTCAAGAAAATGAAAGCTAATGGAAGGGTATTTCAAGTAAGTTAAAGGTTGGTAACTTCACATCTTTTATCAGAGACTATACCAGTTAGGTCTTTTTTCCAGAACTGGAAAGCGGGAATCAATTTTCTGATTCTCCTGATTTTAGCATACATGTCCTATTTTCTAGAGCAGTGCCCCAGCCAGCCATCAAACATTAGAGGTAGGATCTTCTTCAGCTAAGAGTTTTCTACCTTGCTAAAAGAATTATGCTTCTCATATAGAATCATAGAATCATAGAATAGTTAGGGTTGGAAAGGACCTTAAGATCATCTGGTTCCAACCCCCCTGCCATGGGCAGGGACACCTCACACTAAACCATGGCACCCAAGGCTTTGTCCAACCTGGCTTCGAACACCGTCAGGGATGGAGCATTCACAACTTCCTTGAGCAACCCATTCCAGTGCCTCACCACCCTTACAGTAAAGAACTTCTTCCTTATATCCAATCTAAACTTCCCGTGTTTAAGTTTTAACCCATTATCCCTTGCCCTGTCACTACAGTCCCTAATGTAGAGTCCATCCCCAGCATCCCTATAGCCCCCCTTCAGATACTGGAAGGCTGCTATGAGGTCTCCACGCAGACTTCTCTTCTCCAGGCTGAACAGCCCCAACTTATTCAGGCTGTCTTCATACAGGAGGTTCTCCTGATCATCCTCATGGCCCTCACCTGGACTTGCTCCAAGTTTCATGTCCTTTTTATGCTGAGGACACCAGAACTGCACACAATACTCCAAGTGAGGTCTCACGAGAGCAGAGTAGAGGGGCAGGATCACCTCCTTCGACTTGCTGGTCCTATAGAGTATTCTGAGGCAAACACTCCTCAATTGTCCATATGAAATGATCCCATCTTGTATAATATAAAAACGTGTGCATTTCTGACACACAATGGGAGTGACTCAGGCTAGGCTTGTGTCAGAAAAGGGCTGGGCTATTCTGTTACCCAAATCTGGCCAATTTTTAAGACTCTTTAAATTGTATGTTGAACACTCTCAGTTGAAACTCCATAAGCAACTTGGTTTCCAAAGAAAATTTTTATGTATAAGTTGGATGTGTAATTGAAATAGACTAGTTTGGGATGTTCAGGCTTTCAAATCCATTTAACCATGTCCTTAAGGATTTCCTGCCAGGTCCTGGCAGCATGGAAAAAAAGTGGTGGTGTGCTTGAATGAAGAACAAGGCTTGGATGGCTGAGCAGCAACAGGAAAACTAGAAAGAGATGGCAATAGGAATTAAAGAGGGAAAGAGATTGACTGGAAAATAATACTGCAGAAAGAATTGGGGTGGGAAGAGGATTTGGATCTAAGGTAATTGGGCCTGGCTGCTGTGCAGGGTAGATGAGACAGTGGGGAATAGACAGAGGTCTATGCATGCCCCAGCACACCTTTCTGTAGAGGATAAGAATAGATCACAGTGCTTCTGAGTCTTACTGGTCTGCAGTCAGGATACAGCTCTTACACCTCCACACCACAGCTGCCCATGCCAGATATGCTCCAGCTTGTGCAGAGCCCATAGCAGCAAGAAGTTCTCCATACCCACAAGTATCAGAAGTTAATGTAATGGCACTAAGCCTTCCAGCTCTGGGGTGTCCAGCACAGGTTTTGTTATGAGAACAGAAGGGAAACTTTCTGTTTTCCACCAAGAATTTTGTGACTAAATTCCCAAGTTATTTTCCTCTTTAAATACCAGCTTGGAAGAATATAATGTTGCAAAGCTAAGCTAAGAAAGATGGAAAATGCCAGAAAGTAGTTTGCCTGCAAAACATCTTTCTCTCATGCACCACACCCTTGCCTGTACAATCCCATCCTCCAATTCAGTGATCTCATAGGGGCATCCAGGGGGAGTCACACTGAATGACACTAGCCATCCACCCCACTGAGGTGGTCAGAATTGCTCTTTGGAGGCACTTACCTCTCTTTGACTATACATGAGCTTGGTTCCTAACTATAAGGTATATGCTGAAGTGTAAAGGCATCCAGGTGATCTTGACTCTGCTTTTATCCCACAGGACATCATCCTCACTGTACAGAAAAGCTACACCTTTTCTGAGAAATAATCAAAGCTATTTAACAAAGACACTGTGGTTTGTGGGACTCTGCTGTTCGCTAAGGGCAAACAGGGTAGGAATGGCAAGAAGGGAAAAATGAACCTTGTCCTTAAATTTTGGGCTTCTCTGTGATTTGTGGCCATTCAATGGAGCCAAATTTTTTCAAATGGTCACTTATATTTGGCATGTTTTTCTGGATGGATGTGAGTACATTTGTAGAGGAAAAAAAATACACTTGGGTAAGAAGTAAACAAAGTTATTTGTGCTTTGAATAGATGAAGCTCTTCTTAACGCCAAGTACTCTCAAAAATATCAGGTCCTTGTGCTTTAAATTGCATGCCCCAAATAGTTTTGGCCTTTTGACCTTAAGTTCCCCCTGCATGAAACAGTGGTAACACTTGCCTTTTGCAGTGTGTCCCTGTCCTCAGAAACATGCTTTAAAAATAAATTCATTTTGTTCACAAAGCCCTTAGACACAATACCATGTGGAGAGCCATGAAAAAGTTCATGGGGAATTTAATAACTTTGTCTTCAGAGCAGGATATGAATCGTGTATAGTAAATAAGGCCTGCAGGCACAAATATTGCAAAGCTACTCATTATTTGAACTCTGCCCATCCTGTGTGTTGAAGAGAGGAATGGAGAGAAAAAAGCTGATTTTACTTTTTATGCTTGCTTTTGCCTAGACATTTTTGCTTTTGATTCTTCTCAGCTTCTGAAAGCTTGCCTTGCCAGCTCTTGTGGACTTTTAAGATATATTTAACATGCAATTAAAAAAGCGTTCTTCAAGTCAGCAGGAGGTTTGCTTTGCATGCAGCTCCCAAATTGCTCCTGGCTACATCCATGTTTTGATCCAGATCAGATTCTAGGCAGCTGAAAAAGGTCCATAAATGTATCTGTTCCTCAGAGTGGGCCTTTTCACTGCTCCCCCGTCTTGATGTCAGGGAATCTCAGCTGCTGTCAGTAAGAAAACCTATGCTGATAAGAAAGCCTTATTGTATTTTTTGGCACTGAAAGCAGATACAATTCCTCATAGAACTGACTGCTTAAATTAACACAAAATAGATTTTTTAAGATTTTTTTTATTCCCTACCTTTGCTCATTTTAGTATTTAAAATTATCTTGTTCACTCCAAAGTCTAACTTAAAGGTTTTTGCTTGGTCTTGTCTCTGAGTTATACTGACCGTTGTCCTGAAAACAGTACTGATGATGGTGCATCCTGTCATACAAAACAGAGGACCTATCATTCCTAAAGCATAGCAAAGAAATATCTAGAATGAATCCTTCCAAAACTTGAATATAATAAGGTAAGATGTTATTTCATGTTCATTCTTTCCTACATTCGATTTAGATAGAAATCTTTTCATTCTCTGTATAGCTATAAAATAGATGATACGGGTAAATGAGCTTGAGTACAGTTTGCTTTCACTGGTGTTGCTTATTTTCCATCCTTTTTTTTAAGTAAGAATCAGAGATATACTTCTCTTTGGTCCCTGAAAAGGCAGGGAGAAACCTACTGCAGAAATAACTAGCTGATATGATGAGGTGAATTGCCTGCCTGCTGCAAGGGTAGATAGAATGGCTGGGGGTGAGCCCTGCTTGGGCTGATGCAGAACCATTAAACAGTGAGGTTTTACCTGTTCAAATTTGAAAAGATAGCCTCTAATACAGGTTCTTATCTGGGGTATTCAAGTCAACAATTGCAGTCTAGTTTTCTTGAAACAGCCGTGTCGTGTCATGTCTTGCATCATCACACATGCACCTCTCTACTGAAGGCAAAGGAATTTCTGTTAAACCTAAATCCCTGCTTATTATATACCAAGCCTACTAAAGCTAAATAATATCTTTCTCCTGAAATCCTTTTTTCCCAGTTAGCCATTTCAAACTCTTCAGAAATAACCATCTGTGGCACAGATGCTACAAGTTAAAGATCAAGTGGTAGACTTAATGCTGAATTTAACTTTTATGTTTAGACTTGTATGACCAGGTCTCATTCTCTAGTGAATTTATATGATTCGATTTTCCTCTTTAAAATATATGAGATAAATTTTCAGATGTTTAAATGCAGCAGTACGAGTACACCACTGTAATCACTGTCCTGGTCTACTCCCTCTTTTATTTTTTTATTTTCAGTGTACAAGTCCTGCGGAGTTTGCAGATTGATTCAATTGCAAAGTTAGATTCCCACTGTGATGGCAGTTTTCAAACCAATGAGCCTTTCTGCCTGTCCTGCCAGCCAAGGAACAATGGGTGCTAATTAAAACCCTGCTTAAAAGGTTCCTCTTTACTTCAGCATTGAGGCTTTCAGGGGGCAGACAGGGGAAGGATGCCTTGTTCTGTTTATGCATATGCAAGCACTTAGTGAGCTGGGCAGCTGACTGTGGGTCAGAAAACACTACAAAAGCCTGGTGCTTATAGGAAAGGGCTGGATTTCAACCTGATGAGGTTAGTTAACAGACTAGACTGAAGACGGCCCAGCTGTATTTTCTTTCCAAAATTTGAGGGATATTTCAAAATACGGCTTGGTTTTTTTGCCATTTGCTTCTACTGAAATGCTCAGGTCTCTGTTTTCTTGTATTAAAGTGAGCATTTTTCTTAAAGTGCAAGGATAAGAAGTAACAGTTTCCTTTGTTTTGACTAGTAAGATTAATATTTTAAACAACTGGATTTGCTGATTAACTGGACTGCCTGTGTCAAAATGTACATAAGGAATAGGATTACTTTTCTATGTCAGCATTTTGTTTCTTGAGCAACGATCGTTTTTTTTAATGGGAAAGATCTCATCAGACATTTCTGTTGCTCAGTGCTCTAAGTATTTCTAAGTATTCAGGCTTCTATTTCTAGGAATTCTAAGTATTCAGACTTCTGCTGGTTTTGAGGAGGAAAAATGAGAAATTAACTACACCTTAGGGCTTTATTTGTAAATGTATATAAAATTGCTCAGTGCCAGAATATGGCAGATAAAGAATCAGCTTCATTATGGCAAGCAAATTCAATATGCTTTGGTTTTCAGCAATAGCAGAGAACAGAAAATGCAGCATTGCAAATAAACTCATCAATAAGCCACACAGGTTTTTGTTTGATGTCATTTGTAACTGACAACTTGATCAATCTTACATTGAATAGTCACTTAGAAATAACAAGAGTAATAGGAGCAGAATCTGTCTCATGTCTTTGTTGAATAGCAGTTCGCTTGGTGGCATTCACAAACCTATCCTGGCCTTCTTCAGCTGTTTTTTTTATATAAAACTATCTCACCCATTGAGATGGCAGAAAATATTTCATGGGACAAATTGCATGTCATTGATAGTGAATGGTCAAAGTGAACAGTTCACAGATAACCTCATAGTTTGACAGGTATTATTCTAAAGTTGGGGTTTTTTTTCAGTCTCTATGAAGAATGAGCACTCATGCAGAGATCAGGAGTGCCTTGCAAATAACTCACCCACCAAAAAAATATGATTCATTTATCTTTTCTCCCTGTCTACAAACATTGTCTAGGAGGTTAGCTGTATAGCTATTTTAACTAAACGACTTATAAAGTAGCTCTCATTTTTATCTTTACAGCCATATGCTATAATAATTAATGCTGCTTAATAGAGCTACTTGCCTGCTGAAGACTGCTTAAAAGACTAAAGACTTCTAGGATCAGGGCATATGGCCTTTGTTGTGAGCCACATGCACCTGGGAATAAAGGCAGTGAAGCCCAACCTCCTACTCTTACTCTGTCACTCAGTAGCTGTTCACACTGTGACTCCTGCTGCGGGGAGAAGACAACTGCTTTTTTTTCTCCTTCCTTTATTTATTTTTTTTTATTGTTTAATTGTTTTAGTTTTTCCATAGAGCTGAGGAGTGAGACTGTTTGAGAGAAATCTACCTCTGCCCATTTTCCTTTCCCATTTAACCAGCTGGTCAGGCAGAAAGTCCTTTCAGAAAATGGGACAGGGTCCACTGTGTCCCCCCAGCCACCCTTCTCATGGGCAGACCTAAATGCTTATGAATGCAAAAGCAAGGGGCTTCTGACAAAACAGCAGTCAGTCCCAAGCCCAGATGCAAATGTTGGTTCAGGAACTGGAAGGAGCTTTCCTGGTGCAACACTCAACGAAGCTATTTAGCTCTGAAGGAACATGGCTGTCGTGCAGCCACCAAGGTCTGATCCTGTACCTACACATACCACTCTGCCTTGCCACAGTGAAGAGACAGGAACCACATAAGGAGGCTGTCTGTATAACAAACACCTACAGTGAGTGCTAAGGACCAGTTCTGCAGTGGTCTATGAAGGCCTCTTGACCAGATACTTCAGAGAGTGAAGATGATGTTGGGAACACCTCAACTAGGCTGTTACTTCCTTATTCACTGGAGCTTTTTCAAGGAGGCTGGATCGCTCAACAGTAGGAGCTGTAATAATCAAATCATAAAGGCTGTTGCCAGACCTCTGTTAACAAAGCGTGAACAGCATCCTGCCTGGTCACAGGAGAAAGTGGTGATTTGTCAGTTGCTGTGGCTACAGGCAAGAATCCAAAAAAGATTAACAAACCCCTTGTGAGCGGATAATCCCTGGAAAGGTATTCTGACAGAAGACTTCTCCCTCTTCTGTTAGCATCACCCAGTCTTACCTAGCTTCCTGTTTTGATAGCTAAACCTTGAGAAGGTGCTAATTTCAGCTGGGCAGCTGGCCAGCATTATACAAGTTTGCTGTGAAGGAGATGTACATCTCCGCACCAAGTGTCTTCTGATCTCATCTCACCTACTCATCTTCACACCTGCTGGTGCCACTGCCACCTCAGGAAAATGTGATGCCAGCTCAGGACTTTATTTCTCATCAGATAAATAGATTTGAATGGTCTAATTTGCCTCAGCCAATCTATCTCCATTTTTCTAAAGGATCATACCATCTGTTCCTCAGCTTGATGCTAGCTAGCCAGGAGCAGATAAGATTTTCTTTGGAACATGCTACTGATTGCTCCTGGGAAACTAAGACAGAGATTCCAGGGAGACTTTGACAAACTGTGCTCCACTGCAGTAATGTAAAAATGAATACTGCATCTCATCTGTCCTGTGATCTTCACAAAGATACTGCGTGAGATGGTAGCAAGAAAAAGATTTTCGCCATTTTCACAGCTGTTTCATGCATAAGTTGGGCTGTCTCATCTGGTGTGTCCCAGTCACTTTTTGTGCTCTGAAGCCAAATTAACTTTGTTACCTACACTCCTTCCCTGCTCTCTGCCAGGTATAGACAGGTCCCGTCAGCTTCTGAAACAAACTTTCAGCCAAAGGAAGATGGGGAAGGAGGGAGAGAGGGGAAAATAAATCTGATTTTAGGGACATCGTGTACTTGAAGGAATTTCATGATCTGAGAGCAGACGACTAAGCTGATGACCAGGAAGTTGCTTCCAGGCAGCTGTAGTGAATTTGTTTGGTGGAGGAAAACAAGACAGCTGTTAACCTTGGGTAAATACAGTCTGATCTAAAGAGGATGCTTGAACTTTGCTGCGTGATTGGCAGAATATTTTATTAAGATGCTGCTCATGGGCTTTAAAGTATTGAATTCTTACCTTTTTATGACATTCTCCAACAAATGGTAGTATGTCTCTGATAAGTAAATCCCTATTTGCTTAAGGACGGTAGATTCAAGGTTAGTCACCAAATTCTTTCCTTTTCAAACACCTCATTTATACAGCTGCTGAGCTTCAATCTTGAATGAAGTGCACAGGTACCATGATTAACATAGTTATATGCCAATCAGTTTCTTCTTATCCCCTGTTCTATCACTATGATTAAACTTTAGTACCACCTGTGAGACTAGCAGGAAGGCAGGTCATGTCTGCTCTTGCAAAGGAGAACTTGTGCTGTGCAGAACTGAGCTGGCCAGGGATCCTGTGGGATCTTTCTCTCATCTTAGTTACTTCTGGCTCTGCAAATCAGTGTGACTACTTAGACTGCTTAATGGCAGAAAGGTCAAGAATTTATGGAGCCTTCTGGGAGTCAAGGCAGCCCTGCAACATTTCCTAGCCCAGCTCTGACAATGTACATGCATTACTGTGTGCTCATGCATAAACCTTGCCCTAGACTCTAATGAACTAAAAGCTGGTGATTACTGTAGTGCATGTTTTAAGCTAGGTCTGTCTAATTCAAGCAGGTGGTTAGATAACTTACCATTTAACCCAGCCTTTGCCCTCTGATGGAGTCTAGCCAGGAGCTAGGTATACTGGATGTTATTTGAAGCTGTCTTGGACATGTCCTTAGTTTATTCAAAGGCAATCTCATCAACCTTATTCTGGTAAGAGAGATGAGCTTCCTCTGCTGTTCCCCTTCTCTCTGTTCTCAGGGAAGGATCTGAAAAAAAATTCTTAAGGGTCAATATACCAATGTGAAGGTATTTATCATCATTTCACTCTTAATTTTTACCCGTTGCCGTGGAGGTATTCGTAATTGTCAGCAACCAATGTTTTGGTGGGTGATGGTGATGTGCTGTGATGTGTGTTTATGCTTGATAGCCTTTGGAAGCCTATGCCTGAGCATTTTTAAGAGCCCAAGAGCAGTTTGTATTTTTTCTACAATTTGCTCCAGTAGTACAGAAGAAAACAGCTTTTGCACTGGGGAAAACATGACACCATTTTGTGGTTTTGAATGTGTTTCTCAAAGTATATGTGGATGAAACTTCCAGCTACGAGTGACAGTATGTGGGTGGATGTTGATCAAATAGGTGAATAATTGTAATAAATTTACACTTACCAATATAAGCTATAAGCATCTTTTCAGTATGTTGCAAAAAAACATTTTGAGAGACTGTGCTGCTTAATTGAAATGTGATTTGAATACAGTTAAGTAGATTCTACTGGGTTTGGTAACAAGATGCAGGTGATGTGCACAAAATAGATGTAGTGAAATTGTACAGCTTGCTGACAGTGGAGATCTCACACACTCATGCTTTATCCTGAATGTTATTGTTTCCTGCTCTGGGAAGCCTCCGAATATGTATCAGACAGTATTTTTATAATCCAGCTGCATTTATACATAATGGTGAGACAAACGCCCATGCCTATAATGTCTGCAGTTTTGCATAGTGGAAGTTTCTTCAAAAGTGGCACCAGTGTAAGTTTTTACTAAAATATCAAAAACTGCTGCCTAAAGCTGGTAGCAAGTGCTCAGTCTGGAAAAAAAGTCTAACAAAAACAATAACAAAAAGCTGCTTTCTGTTCCCTATTAGTGCTGAGGACCTTAGCACTGTGCACGTAGTATATAAATAAACCACTGTGATCAACACCTGAGAGCGTATAAATGTTTGAAATGTATGGTGACAATTTGCAGAACCTCTGCATTGCTCCCTCATGCCCACTTACAGACTATTTGAATAATCCAATATACCATATACCATATGCGATAGAATATACCATTTTTTGGTGGTCTCCTCCATGCTTACACAGCACAATAATGAACACTGCAAGGAATGCTTCAGTTTACATAGGGCAGCAGTAAAGACATGCAGCTTTCCTTCAGTTTTTGCAATGCAAGCGTGCCCAATAAAATGAGTCACAGTCGAGGTTCCTTAGCCACCTGGTAAAAACCATGCCTGCTTTCAGCTACCAGTATTACATTTGAATAGTTCGGTTTTCACCCAGATTTGCATTATCCTTCTTTTCATGTGTCTGAGTGTTTGTGTTACTGTAGTTTTATCACTTGGGGTCGGTTTGCTGCGGGAAACTAGGTCTAGAAAACTGTAATGCTGGCTCAGTTCACCTCGACTATAACTCTATGGATTCAAGAGTACTTGGCGGCCAAATGCCCCTGCAGCTGTTTGCGGCAAGCAGATGGAAATTCCGCAGAGGTCTCTGGACCTCGTTCAGAACTGACCTGAATGATTGTTACTCATCAGGTGTAACTGATCATTAAAAGGCTTTTAAGTGTTTCCAAGTGGTTCCCCAATTTATCGCACAGTTTGGATGCAGGAGAGGAAAAAAAAAAAAATAAGTCAAGTTCCAGTTGAAGAAAAGGAACAGTAAAAAGAACAGAGAAGGTCTTGTTCACCTTCTACCCTTCTCTTTCCTTGCTTCTTTCCTGCTCTTTTCCCCTTCTGTTCTGTTCCCCATCCATACGCCCTTCACATATCCTTCCCATCACTTATTCCTACACTGTCTAAAATGCTTTTGAGTCCTATTTCAGTTCTGGTGTTCAATAGATGTAAGTCCCATTGATTTATGCCAGGGCTGAATTTTGTCCACATAGCATACCAAATTGCTTCTGCACACACATGGAATGCCAAATCAGCATACAGGCATACTACTTTGTAACTACTTTATTACTCATTTACACTTGGAATTAAATTTATACCCTTTTGTCACCACAGAGTCTGGACTGTTATATAAATTTGATCCTGTATGAATCTGGCTGATTTAGAGGACTGGCAGTGGATGCAACACCTATCCCTTGTAAATTATCGGCTCGAATTCTAATCAGATCATTAAATCAAACCAACCAAAACTTCTTTCTGTGTGATGCTGTTGTAAAAATAAGGTTGGTCTCCTCCCGGTTCACACGTGTGTCAACATCACAGTTGACTCTAATTAGCACCCTTGCTGGCTACAAAAGCTCCCAAGCCAAGGATTTAAGCAGGCAAGGAGACTGAACTCTTTGTCCTGGCCTCAGGTCATGGCAGGTTGATGAACAAGCATGTCCTACTTCTGCCTCAGCTATAGCTGCCTTCGATTTCTGGGACTAGCGGTCTGGCACCTTCCACAAGCATGTTGTTTTCATAAAATACGTTTAACTCTAGTCTCATTGTATAGCATAGGTCTTTTCTCCCTTTTTTAAGGTAGTTTTAGAGTTAATAGTATTTTGGTCTGAGTAAGGATTACAGGATTTTGACCCCTCTGGGATCTTTGTCCTAGATTTCAGCCTTGTCAGGTGGAGCATTTTGTAACCAGCTGACATTTTAGTGGCTAGTTTGTGAGTCAAGTATCTTGGTTTATGTTTTCCTTTTTGGTTTGGATGAGCTTATACGGGTTTCTGAAGTATTTGGGAAAGTTGCATGAGCTTTGTGGTGCCACTGCACCTTCCTTGAGCCAAAGAAGTTGCTTTCCTCATTGAGAAATTGCACTTCAAAAGAAGTTAGGATGTTTTTTAAATTAATGTTTCAGATGGCTTTAATTTCCAAATGTCTGCATCACTCAGAAAATCTGAGTTTATCCTGGTTTGTGGTATTTCTGATTTATTTTTCCTATTTAGAGGGTTATTTTTTTTCTACATGTGTCCACTTTCTTCACACACAAAAACACACACACAAAAAAGAATTTGGAGTGACCTCTGGTCTTATTTCAGTTTGAGGAAAGAAATAAGAATGTAAAAAGATTCTGGATCTCAGCCATTACAATGAAAAACATCTGTTGAAGCCTTTGCAAGCATAAATTTATCTTACCATGGGCATGATTATTGATTAAAATTCAGATCCTTTTTTTTCTAATAAGTTGTTTCAGCTTTATAATCTGAAAAAGGAAAGATAGAAACCTGTTGCATGTTGGTGCCACTGTAAAGCACCAATGATCAAATTTTTTTTTAGGCAGTACCTGATGGTGGTCCAGAAAGCTGGATGATCACACAATGCTGGCTTCTTTGCTCTCTTTCTCACTGTTAAATTACATAAAATAGTTTCCTACTGTTGTGTTTCCATGTAAGCAACCAAACAAAGTAGTGTGGAGGTATGGTGGAGTCCCAGATCAGAGGAGTGGCTTCTATGGCTGTGACTGTGAAAGGCGGTTTGAGGCAAATCTGTAAAACTACTATTCATATTTCAACAAGTCTGTCATATCTGAGGAAATCAATGTCTCCAGAGTTGCAAAGACACCACATTCCTATGGCCAAAGTTACCTACGGCAGTCTGGATATGAATGTGTATTACGCAGTCTTGCTGGGATACCAGTCAGTTTTGAGATCTGTGTCGGAGCCAGGACTTGCCCTCACCTGAGTCATAACAATGCATCTGAAGAGTCAGAAAAAGACAGACCTGGAAGGGTGTCAGCCCCATACTGGGCTGGGCTGGGAGCCTGCAGGAGACGCTTACCACAGAGGTCTCTATGCTGTCCCACCCCAAAGAAATTTTGGTGAGGAAACAGGAAAACACTCTCTCAACAGATCCCATCACACAGCTTTCTTCAGTGTGGAATTTTTCTATAATTGCACTGATGAAACTTCTCCTCATGATTTATTTTCTGGGACTTCTGCAGGTTTAACAAGGCAAGTGAACTATGGTGAAGGTATGCTCTGTACATTTCTGTTCAAACTAAAAACGTATCTTCTACAGAAAATCCTCTTTTCATGCCTCTATGTTGGTTTTGTTTTGTTTTGTTTTATTTTAATCCTCCAAACCCGTATCTAATCTAAAGATATAAATCACTTTCCAAGATACAGTAAATTCAATGGGTGTGTTATACTGCCTCAAACAGCTAACAAATCTGGCCATGGACTTACTTAGCAATGTTTGATAGAAATTGTAAATGATGCCTGTTTTTATTGGAGTGAAGTAACATTTAAGCATAGGTAATAGAGATGATAAACTTGCAATGCTAACAAACCGAAAAACACATGGGACACGTATGTGTGCCAATTCAAATACAGCTTTATTAAACGCACCTGATTTTAAGCTACCTTTTAGTATCCCATTTAGTAGTTTAATGAGAACCAGTTATAATATAGTTTGGGTTTTTTCTGTGTTCAGAGTTCTGCAAGCTACACAGCTGGCATGCATATCCATTCATTTAGGCAGACGGCATCAGAAAGATACAATAAAAGGCTTTACTGTAAGTAAATACAGGAAAACTAGGCGATCTTCTAAACTAGCACATCATTTATGCAGTCTGCTGGGAACATCTGAAGCAGAAGCTATCAGTGTTTTCTTGAGACCTTTTAGCATAAAGACTGTACCATGAATTAAAGAGCTCAAGCTGTTGACTACAAGGACTCCGGCATTACTAGAGAATGGTACCTAGCAGTGTCCATTCTTACATTAACATCTGCAGCCATTGAAATGGCCACTCGCTCCTGAAGGCAGGGGAGCAGTCTATTATGGACGTGTTACAGAGTCCTCTTTCAGCTGCTGTTTCGCTGAAGTGCCAGGTGCAAAAGATGTGCTCAGAAAGAGACTATAAAAGAGGGTAATGGTCACATCGATTACAAACTGATAATTGCTCACTCACTATTTCCTTGGTATTCAGCTGACTAGCTGTTTCAGCAATTATTTTCCTGTTCTTTATTTCTATTAATGGTGTGCCCAATATTGGGGGCTGTTTCCCTCCTTTATAGCTCTAACCCGCTATTGAAATCCTGGAAGTGTAATGTATAGCATTAGCTCTAGTGTGTATGATCAATGTAATCACAAGTTTAGCTCTGGAAGAAATCCACCCTGTAGTTTATATTAGCTGTTAGATGACCTAAAATTCTCCCCACTCTCCCCGTCCCTGTGCAAAGAACTAGTTACATGTTTTTCTTTTCATTTATTCTTATGAATTTGTCAAGTCTGGTGAAAAAGCTGCCTGCCTGCCGTTTTCCACATTCACAGTAACCTTGTAGTTTTGAGTTCTGTTTTCAGACACACAGAGATGATGAGGGTAACAGAGCACTGCAAGTCTTTGTTAGCTTAACTCCTGCATCTGTGGCTGCTGTTTTATATAGGTTAGAATGCAACCGTTCAAAAGCTATTCACAAAAGCCTGCAAGCATCTCTTTTTTGTTGTTGTTGTTGTTTTGGGTTTTTTTTATTGACAATTCTTCATCTTTTTTTTTTTTTTTTTCCCAGCTGAGATATTATGAGAAGTGACACCCTTTGTGTGAAGTTATCACATCATTGCATTTTAAAGATAGGCAACTTACTACCACACAATTTCTTTAGCTATCATTTCTTTTCTCAAGACAGAAATCTTGGCTTGTAGAAGGATTTCAAGATCACGTGCAAGTTGACTATATTTTATTTAGGCTCCAGAAATGTAGATTCTTTGGGGTTTTGTTCAGTTTGGGGCTTTTTGTTTTTTAATTGTTGGGGTCTTTTTAAGTTATAAGGAATTAAATTCCATGGCAGCATATACCAGTTACTAAAAGAGGCTAAAAGAAACAAAACCTGCAATTTCCTGTTCTCGAAGAAGAAGAAAGTGGACTATTTGAAGAGGCCAATTATGGAAGCTGGGATCAATATAGCATTAAAAATCAGTTAGGATAAAATGCCAGACGATGACAGATTATGATATGAATTAGATCTTTGCTAGAAGGAACAATTATCACAGCACCTGTTAGAAGCTCTCTGTTGTTATTTCAGTACATCAAATCTCCTCTTATCAATGAACAAAAAACCTCAATAATATTGACTAAAAAGAAAAAAATGCTGGCAGATTCCCTACTGTGGTAAAGAAGTCAGGGAACAGTATAACAGATAAAGTGCCGCTAAAATGTGGCAGGTTGAGAGCTGGAGATGAAAGTGATCAAATTATTTTTAACAGTTTCCTCCAGAATATCAGACTCCTCACAGTTGTCCAAAGCTGGTGATATTCATGAGCCCAGAACAGTTTTCATGATAGCTGCAAGAAGGCTTTAAGAGTCAGTAGCTACATACTACCATATAAAGCTTTGAGATAAGGATTAGATTCAGCCAGTGAATTGAGGTACTAGAAAAATCCCCCCATCAACTGGAATAAAAAATTATTCCCTCCCACTCAGGTTAAGCAGAAATAAGAGGCAGGGGTTTCTGGGGTTATTGTTAGTGCTGTTGGAAGTGGGAATGTTGAAGCTCAGGAATACACAGTGTATAGTCTGGCCTCCCTCACTGCCAATGTATGCTAACTGTTTTATCTCTAATGTCAGAAACTCAAGGCTAGCAAATCTGAGGCAAGCTAATTGTTGAATCCTGTGTTTCAATGTCATTCAGCCACAAACAAAATTTGCTGCGAGAATCACTTGGCATTTTTTATGAGCGTTATCAAATCTACTCTGGCCTTATCAGAAAAAAGGATGAGTCTACCCCAAACAAAGTACAAGCAGATCCCTTTTCCAGTGCAAGCAGTCTCAAATACCTGCTGGCTCTACAGGCAGGCATCTCCCTGCCTCCCCAGGACAATCTGCTTGGTGTTGGCTGAGAGGGTGTTACTTGCCCCTTCCATTTTGTAGTGCTGCTTTCTGGTGGCAGCTCACAAGCCTGGGAGAAACCAGCAGTCCTTCGTCATCCTTTCAATATGGTGCTGTACAGAAACCCTGATATGCACTTCCCTGTGAGGAGGACAGTGCATACAGAAAATAAGTATAAATTTTCTGGTGGTTATTTCACCCAAATATAGGTCAGGGAGCACAATCCTTACCTTGGAGCCGCTGTGCCGGCAGAGCGGGGCTGTAGGAGGGAGCCTGTGCCGAGGAGCTGGGCTGCATGGCAATGGCACGGCCAGGCTGCAGCATTGTGTGAGTGCCCTAATTGGGAATGCCAGGTCTCATCCATCCAGCAAAGCGTGCTGAAAGCACAGTCGCCTGCCCAGGCTCGGCACTGTCCTACCCCCTTCCTGGCTGAGAAATGAACTGTAATCACAGCCAGACAGTATAGGAGACTACTTGTGGTGAGTACTGTATATGGCAATACGTGGGGAGGGTTTTAAGCCCCTTGTTGCAGTTATAGCTGGTGCATCGGATGCTGTTCTGTGTATTCTGTCTTTCCTGAACTTTTAACCTCATCCTACCTCTAGCCATGCTCAAAATGACAGCGACCGAAAAGGTGGGGGTGGGGGAATGCTTTCCATTCCTTTCTCTGTCATATAAACATATGCTTAAGCTGGCCATAGGACTTGGTACTACTTTCTCCCTTGCTGAGTGACTCCATCCTCCTAGCTAATGTAGTGGTCCCCATGAGTAAACGGGAGATTATTTTGAGGTAAGGTACTTTATTGTAGGACAGATGCCAGAAGAAAACAGGAAAGCACTTAGGCAGTTTTAATGGACAATGGTTTTACTGATGCTCTCAACTTTGAGCTAACATATGGGGTATTATGAGCTGTCACCCAATTGTATGTACTCACATTTCCCAAAAAGAAAACACTTTAAGAACTATAACCTCTTAATGTTACTGGAGAAGGCTATTCACTTTCCAGTTCATTTTTTGCTGATGTGTGGATATTAAAAATGAAAAGCCAAAAATAGTTTTTAACTTTGCCAGTGATATCCACATGAATGCGTATCTGTCAGTGCTACCCACTTAGTCTGTGGTTCCCCTGTGTAACTTGACAGAGGGTCAGAGCCATTCTGACAGCTTCACAATGGGAATAAGATGTGGTGACAGGCAGTGCTGAAGAGACGAAGATGTCAACAGGATCTCCAAATATCCAACAGCCTTGAAAACCAGAACTCTGAGCTGCAGAAAGGTAGTAAGTTTGTCTAACATGGGAAAGGCAATCTTCCATGAAATGGGTTCTTTAGGCAGAATCAGAAGATTCCTGGAGATACTGGGGTGCCTAAGCATTTATGTGTCCTATTTATGGACTGCCAGGCTGCCCAAAAACCACTGAAGTCACTTTGCACCTGACTATAAAAGTTTAACTGATCATTTTTTTACAACGAAGAGTTAAGTGGCAATCTTTTTACGCTTCTCTAACAAATCCCATTAGAAAAGATTTCTAATGATTTTTTCTCTATTTGTGATTTTCTGATAGTAACTACCTATGGCACTATATGGTTCATTTTAAGTGGAATAAAATTATTTCATTTAGTTCACTACTTTCTTTCCCAAAGTATCTCATAGCTTGCAAGGAAGACAGCAAAGAGGATAATCATTCTTGTTTTATATTTTGAAAGAGCAGGGGTAACTGTGGCTTAGGATTAGGTTTGGAGTTTATGAATAGATATTCCTTGTAATCTGATATCTCTACTTTTGCCGTCTGCACTTGTGTAGTTAAATGTATAATTAGGATTTTAGGTGATACAAGCTTAGATTTCCACAGACTTGGTTAATCACTGAAGTTAACTGTGCACTGGCTTCCCAAATGATGTTCAGCAATGATGGATGTTCAACAGTGTGGGCGCCCTGTCCCCAGAAGTGTTCAAGGATGGGGCTGGATGAGGCTTTGAGCAACCTGGTCCAGTGGAAGGTGTCCCTGCCCATGGCATGGCGTTAGAACTAGATGATCCTTAAGGTGCCTTCCAACCTAAACCATTCTCTGATTCTATGGTAGGGGTAATTTTGAATTTCCAGACTTAAAGATGGGAGGTAATGATAAATTCATCAGATGCCATGTGATGCCTGTGAATCTGTTAGCTGCCTGTGATACTGGCAACTGGCAACTAACAGAAAAGCAGCTATAAAGTCTTGGCATGCTGAGGAAACTTAGAAAGGAAGGTTTGTAGTTTCTTGCTACTCATGTGGTGAGGGACGGAAGCACTAGTTCCCTCCGAACTAGAGCTGAGACATAGAGCATTCATGGAATGCGGGTCAACAACAGATTTATTGCGCAGTTACAATTCCTTATATCTGCCGCCTAAGCACCTCCCCAGGGTCAGCTGGTTCCTGTCCCTCCTAGCAGCTTCCCGTCCGTGCACCAATCCCTACAAGGTTGACATAATTGCTCTCAGGTGTACACTTAAAAATCCATGATCTTTTGTCTAGATACTGTTATTACTCCACCCAGCCACTGTGAAATACCTAATAACTCTAGAGAGAACACTCTGGGGGAAAAAAAAAGATAAACCAAACCACGAGAGAGAAATTTTGTTGCTTCCTGGCCACTCAGACATTACCTGTAGTTAACAGCTCCTCGTTGAAACTGAGACCTTTTCTTGGTCAATGAATTGGAGCATAAGGTTTGTGAAATCCAGAGGGGACATGATTCTGTTGTGGTTGCTGCATCTGATGGAGATAGACCCGAAGGCATGGAGTAAGATGCAAAATTTCTCAGTGCTACCGAGGTCCTGCTCCCCCTTTGCAAATCTCCCTCCTTCCTCACTCTCTGCCACGTTGTCCCACTGCTTTGTTTTGGCACCACTGTCCATAAGCCAGCTCAACTCCCCAGGCTGACAGGGAAGACAACAAAAGCATGGGCAATTCTCTTCCGGCTTTGGTGAGCTAAATCTCTCAGCTAATGGACTCTGCCACAAGGCAAGTGTGGGAGGAAGGCATGAGATGAAGAAGAGGCAGAGGGACAGACAGTGGAAGGTGCAGGGTGAAGGAGAGCAATCAGAAGGTGATGCCAGCTTAGCACATGAAACCACAGCGAGAGCATGTGCTGGAAGCAGAGAAATACCACCACAAAATGCTCTGCCCAGCTTCATTGACCTAAGAAAGAGGTATCTTAGAGAATCTACCATGGTGTTGGGAACTCATATACTTTACTAATATAATCTCTTTAAAAAAAAAAAAAAAAAAAAAAAAAGAAAAAAAAGAATATATGAGTAATTTGGATCTGGGACAAAGAAAAAGAAAATTTTGGTTGGTCTTGCACACAGGATGTGTGTGTTTATTTGAGTGAGAGATACTTCTTTTTTTAAAGAATTGTATGTTATGTTTCTTCTTGCTATGCTATGGACTAAGGCAGCAATTCCTAACTCTTTTTGAAGAGTTAAATGACTTAAAATGGTCCCTGGAAGAGGCTGCAGGGGAAAACTTATGAACTGCATACAGAAAAGTATCAATGTCCAGCTGACACTCCACAAGTGTCATGCAGATGTTTCACATCATATTTACGTTCCATGAGCATGTATTGGATGAGCAGTGCAAAGTCCTGGATAGAGAGATTATACTGACATCCTTATGGCCTAGTCACCAAACCATAAAAATGCACACTGGTATTTCAGTCATTATTAAAAATGCTTTGCTTATGTTCTTATACACAAGGTAATTGAGCGGTTGTTCTTTGCAAGCCCTGATTTTTAGCTGTTAGCAAGAATTATATGCAGAGGTATTGTGGGATCGTAAGGGTTAAATTTGTCAGTTTCTGGTATATTAGGGTGAAGATCCTTCTCCTAGATCTAGTGAGTGGAAAGTCTGACTAGCTTCTACCATAATGGCACCAAAGAAAACATGCTGGTTCCCTTTTTCTACAGAGATATTCAGGTCCCACCATTTACCTCCTGTCCATGTTGCAATCAGAAGTATGTATGCATGTTAAAGCTACAGTTGATCTCAGGTCCTGATAACAGTGGAGTACTGCTGGCAGCAATCAAATAGGCAAAGTCCTGGTGTCTCATTGCTGCAGTACCATCCCCCTCTCAGCAGCCCATTTAAACTCATTTGGTATTCTGCAGCTGAACCTCCAGCTGTAGTGCAGGTGTAGCCTCTCGTGGGCCTGTTCTCACTGTCCTAGTAGCTTTCCCTCAGGATAGCTTGCACTGCAGTGGTATCCTAAGCAAGGAATCATCCTCAGCATTTGCCTGTATTCGCCTTTTGGATGGCATGCTGTTGGGAGACCTGGGTGACACTTCAGAGTCTCTGTAACCCCTCAGTACTAAAAATGGGTGAGGAGCAGGTGTAGAGTTAGCCGTCAGAATTCACCTACTGCTCTCTGCAGAGAGAAGCAGAAGGGGTACGCTGCACCTTTTCCCATTCCCCTGAATTTGCCTGTCTGGGTTAGTTGAAGAATATAACCTAGATGCAGAAGGAAAGAGGAAACTGAGTAGCTGTTTCTGAGACCATTGTAGCTTGCTGATTTAGTGAATAAAGAAGAAGATATATTTGTTTAAATGCATAGTGGGACTGTAACAGAAGTTATATCATCAATACGTGAAAAAAACCCCACAGCACAGACACAGTTCTTGGGGGTGAGAGCCATGAGAAGCTTCTACAATAGTGCTCCAGTGGTGTTAGGTTATAGGAGTGGGAGATAGCCCTAGCTATGCTTTCCCATTATTCAACATTCTCACCCCAGTCATCTGCTCTGCCCCCACCAGGGTCTGGGACAGCTGTTTGCCCTCTCCTCACTCCACACATTGACCTGTAAAGCAGAAACTGCTTTATGGAGGTCTCCAGGGTGATAAATTTTGGCCAATAGGGTAGGCATAACTAAGTGCCTCATGCAACTTTAGAAATTTATACATCACAAGTTTGGTACTTGCTAAGGCAGAAAAAATCAGCTGCAAGAAAGGGTTAAACTGCAGATCATCACAGACATCTACGGCTCCAGGCCTCATTTGGAAGTGTAATGGGCTCCAGTGCTCTGTTCAAGCACATGTCCATCAGACAAACTGCCAGAGGAAGGGAAAGACAGCATTTGCAAAAAAATATTACTATCTGATTTTTCTGGGATGTATAGGGAATGGATTCATATGCTCCTCTGTGAGTTTTAAAGTAGTTGGAATGTCCAACTGCCTCCTTTCATGAGAAATGTTTTCTGACAAGAGCGTTGCTGTCCCATCCATCTACAGCTAGGAACACTTTGACTGGGTACTGTTCTTGAAGTATGGAATAGCTAATGTGTCTTCTGCGTGCAGTGATCTTTTAATAAGCAGCAAGGTCTTGGGAAGAGTAAAACAATTCCTGCAAACCAAGAACTTAACTCACTCTGAAATTAAACCAGAAACCTCAAATGAATGTACTGACTTATCTGTATGAATGTTCTGCCTAGGATGGATGACCAGTTGGTCTAAGCATACTTCATTAACTGTATGACAGAAAAACCTACTATAGGTGGAGTACTTAAAATTTAAAGGGTTCAATATTTCCCAGACATTTTATTTTTTTCCTCTAACCCATGTCCTTAGTAATTAAGAAAGTCCAGCTTTATAGGTGGAGCAATACCAAAAAAGTACCAATAAAATTTTTAAAGCACTCTAAAACATTTTAATGCCTTATTTCATGTGGCATATACAGAGTTATGATGTTTTGTAATGTATAAAGTTTTTTATTAGTGCTCCATGGGGAAGACAGCATAACTCAGTCGTTGCTTTGCAACTCATTTAACACACATCACTGTAGCATTTGACTAGCATACTTATCACAAATTGAAGTCAGTAAAATGCTTGACTCCACATTCCATTACATACTTACACAAAGAGAGAGTTAACTGCAAACTAATTTAAGGAATTAGTGGTCATTTACAAAACATGGCATAAACACACCAACTTTTCTCCAGATTATTCTGTATTACTCCCAAAAGCTTTCAGGTC
This sequence comes from Psittacula echo, assembly GCF_963264785.1. Classification (NCBI taxonomy): domain Eukaryota; kingdom Metazoa; phylum Chordata; class Aves; order Psittaciformes; family Psittacidae; genus Psittacula; species Psittacula echo. The sequence continues at coordinate 126,116,192 of NC_137737.1, forward strand.
TCACAGTGTTTTCCCTAAAGAATGTGTGGTACAAAAATTGTAAAATCAAATGACTTGTGCTATAACATCTTTCTGTAGAAATGGTAAAACTGATACGGGAGGTATAACATTCATTTTCTCCCTCTCCCTTCACCTTCTTCCTCCCTTCCACATTTAGAGACTTTCACTTCAAGTTAAGAGCTACTAGGAGGTTCCCCTTACAAATGCCCATTTGTTTCCATGCTTGACATCATCTTGCAAACCCGGAGGTTGTAAGAGCTCAGTCAGCCTATCCCCAAAGTGTGCAGTGATGGTGACACCACACATAGTGTAGTCATTTCTCAGGTGATCATTGCTCTTGATTTCCCTTGTACACGGAGGCTAAATGCAGAGGAGTGACTAGCAAAGCATTCTAGATGGCATCTATATGTGTCCAAAAGAGAAGAGAGGCTGGTCATCAGCAGAGCATTCAGAGATTAATCGTGATTTCAACTGAGAATTTCCTTTGAATTACAAAAGTCTTGGTTAAAAACCTCCTCTTGTTTATCATGAAACAAACACAGATGGCTGCAGTATAGTGTTTTGTTGGCTTATGATATAGCATACTGATCTTCTATAATGAACTTGATGTGTGCAGCAGTGGAAAAAAGAAAAAGAAAAATAAATGGTTAGCAGGAGCAGATTAAAGCCCTAGATATGTAAGTGCTTGTGAAACAAGGATTTTAATTCAGATCTTCAGACATTTAAGAAGTAAAGACTGTTTCTTCTAGAAAGATTATAAGAATTATTTCAAACTCTTTCTACTAATATTAGTCTATACCTGTTGTATTTATAGAAGGCACACTCTTCAAGGCTACATGTGGCCAAGAAATGAGAATTCACTTGGTTGACTTTAGAACAAACGAAGGCTCTCCTGCAATTATTTTCAGTGATATGTGAGAAAAGCCTGCTGGTTACATCATTTGCCTGAAATTTAGAACACCAAATTAAAAATTGCTATGCTGTCCAATTTCAAGCGAGGATATGTACAATGGACCAGAGAAATGCGACAACCACTGGGGCTATAAAACCAGTCTTGCTTTGGCTTGGATGTGTAATTATTTATGCAAAATAGAATATTCCCAATAAGAGACTAAAAACTTGGCAACAGAGAATAAAAATAATTATTCCTTGACATCCTTTTGAAAATCTAACTACAACTGGATGAAGTATATATGTGAAAATGACAGAGTTGCAAAAAATTCCAGTGCACTAAACATGCTCCATCCTCATACAGTTCTGACATGTCAGCTGGGTTGATCATGTACCTTCCCAGAGCTACAAGAGAGGGGCAGGTGTCCCCTGACATTGCTTGATATTTACTAGACTGGAAAAAAGATTGTGTATGAATTTCACATATTGTTTGCCATAAAACAGGAGAAGGAGGAAGAAACAACCTAATTAAAATAGAAAGCTGCAGTTTAAAAAGAGGCAGGAATAAACATGCAAAATGAGCAGGTAGATGAATGGGAGTCAAAGAACACTGGGTTAGCTTAGAAATAGAAGACTGATTTTAAAAATGGAATAGCTATGAACATTCCAACCCTCACTAGGAAATAACCATCAGAAATAACCATTTCTCTTCTCTGTCCCTTAGTAGCTGGTCTACAAAGGGCATGATATCCTACTTTATTTTATTCAAGAACCTGGAAACCCAAATCTGCAATAGACTTCTGCTGGGTAGTACTGAGGTAACATCAGTTTTTCAATTTTCTTTTCTTTCTTTTTTTTTTTTTTAAAAAAAAAAAGTGGTCAAACTCCCCCATGTAGATGTTACCAAAACAGTTGAAACCTCATAAAATTCCAGGACAATGGCTTCAGCCAGAATTATGATAATCTAAGAAACTTCAGGATTCTCTTTTACATCCCCAATTATAATCTTAAGTTGTATGTGACCCATACCTTAATTTGACACCTTAATTTGAGAACTTCTAAGTGCTTTGAATACTCGATCATTTAATCTAAATGTTCTTTCAACTTCTTTAAATTCCTTCATAAAAAAAAATCAAAGTGCAAAACATATTTCAAAGAACAAAATACTGAGGTCGGTGTCTAAGTGCAGTGAGTTCCTTTTCACTGGATTGCTTCAAAGTATGGAATTGCTGTCTCGGAAGGTATATGGCTTAAATTAAATTGCTACAGCAGTTAGGTTCAGGGGCCTGGAGGACTGGTAGGATTTATAACTGGGTGGGTCCATCAAAGCTGTATGGTCTGCTACGCTTAAGAAAGCCAGGGTACATGTGGAAGAAAACTGACGGCAAGGAAGAAAACTTGTGTGCCACTGTGGTGAAGCAGAGGCAATGCAAAGATGCCTCTGGACTTAGACTTCCAGTGAACTTCACATTGTGCACAAACAACTACACATACTATACACTCTGGGCTGAAGCTATATTGAAATGCTCATTGAAAGATTACTGCCATTCCAGCAAGGCAAGTGTTTCTACTTGCTTAGCAAACAACAATAAGGGACTGCATCCTCCAGCCAGTTTTTAGCCCTGAAGACTGACAGGTTATCACCACCAAGAGGTGCCTGGAAAGGCGAGATGTGCATCATCTTCTCCCCAGCTGTACTCCACTATCACAAATGTCTTGCAGAGAAGCTGGATATAGCTAGAATTTGTAATGCCTTCAGCAGGATGGATTTAGCTGTAACCTGCTAAGATGCTAGGACTGCGTGTAGCTGCCTCCTCTCCATGTCTGCTGGAAATAGCCTCTTCAACGTATTAACCCAAGAACACAATGAAACTGAGTTTTCCTCATACATGGGACTGTGAGCTGGGCAGATGAAGCATGGATCAACTGCAGTTTCTCCCTGCAGGCTGCTGCCCAAGGCAGCTGTCTGTGCTGCCAGTTCTCTGCCTTCATCCTGGAAATTCCTGCATGGAGGAGGCAGTTCCATCTCTCCTTCAGGGCTGTAACTCCTAGGTAGATTCCCTTGCAGGTCTTTGCTTAGGAACTCTGGATTTCAAGTGTATTTCATTCAGCTTACAATATGAGGACAGATATTCACCTCCATGGTAAGCAATTGCCATTTTACACAACAGAAAGCAATTTATAAAGACAATCAATTCAATTATCAGATAAATAAAACAGGTGGTATCATCTAAATGTCATCTAAACATTATAATTGTCATTAACCTCATCTTCCTTCTGTAAATTACGACATTTTTCTGAAAATAAATGTTTTGTGTGTACTAGAATGTGACACTAATGCAAATGTCCACATTCTTTTTCGTATATCTTTATTTTTGAAAACTTGTGCTTATTGCATAACTCTTCATAAGTGACTCCATTTGAAAGCATTGTTTTCATAAAGACCACATCCTAGTTTAATTCTTCTTTAATGTTCAAATTAAAGGACAATTTGGGAAAGATAGTAGACACTTGCACTCAGCTAGATTAACCAGGATCTTAACTGTAAATCACTTTTGGAGTTAGCAATATTTTGTGCTTGACAGCAGAAAACTTTGAGGAAGCTATTCCACAGTAGCAGCAAAATCGGCTGTAAATTACTACAACAGGTACTTTTGAAGGCATATTATTTTGTGATCATCTCCTTGGCTATTGTTTGAGGGTTGGTTGGTTGTTCATTTGAAATGATCATGATGATGCTTTTGTTAAAGTTAACTATGGACTGAGGCTTGTGCTGCACAATAGAGAATTACTCTATCGCTCTGAGAAAACATATGACCCCTATCCCACTTCATGAATGGTTTCCTGAGTTTGAGCACAAGTTTTTCAGGCATGGAAATGTCTGTCATTCCCTTGTTAAGATGTTGACATGAATATCCCTGGAGGAGCAAGGAAAAGCTTAAACATCAATATGAGGCTTGGGGCTGAAAGTTCTTGTCTTGTTCATTTATTTGCTTGCGGTGTAGTACAAGGGAGATTTAATGGATACTGCAAGTTAGAGACTGCATATGAATCTAAGTAGTTACATACAGAGAAATATACTTTTAGTATGAGCTTGCTGTTGAATCAGAGGTTAAAGATGAACATTATTCATTGGTGGCAAAAGATATCTACCTCTACTTAAGAAAACATATGCATGTACTATGTTACTTGATAGGTCAAAGAACTGAATTCTCTGTGTAGATCCCTGGTTATTTTTGTGCCTGCCGTAATGCTTCTAGATGTCCTCTTATACCCTACCACTGGCCCTATTCTGTTCTCAACCCTCACTGCTCACATTGCCCTAAAACTGTTATAGGAAAACTCTTTTCACCTTCCAAAGACCTCTGGTAAATAAATAAATGAATAAATAAATAAGGGAGGGAGGGAGGGAAGGAAAGAAAAAAAAGAAAAGAAAAGAAAAAAGAAAAGAAAAGAAAAGAAAAGAAAAGAAAAGAAAAGAAAAGAAAAGAAAAGAAAAGAAAAGAAAAGAAAACTTCCTGAGACTGTTTTAGATTTATACAATCCAAAGTGAACTAACAGTCCTGCATATCACATTCTGCACAGCTTCTTCTGATCTGAATGCAGTAAAAAGTACAAGACTAAAGCAGAATCTAGGACTGGCTAAAGCAAGGCTCACAAAAGGGGCTGCTCATGTTCTTCATGATATGAGGAGATGTAATTTTTTTGTTAGTGAGTTCCAGTGGAGCATCACTTCAGTTGAGAAAACTTTACCATTTCATCTCCAGCTCTGCTCCCAGTTCTGCTGGGGAACTGAGGAGCTTTCTTCCTGGTGGATTGCTGATGTGAAACTGGCCACTCCTTTCTTAGTATTCTGTGGTAATGAACTAAGCATATAGAGTTTTTTCTGACCCCTAATTTACTTGTTCAGCTTTTTCTGTATGTAAATGTCCTTTCTAAAAATGTCACCTCCCAGACACTTACCTGATTCTTACTATAATTAGTAATAATTGCAGGTGAGTGTTTTAAACTTGATGGGTTTGAGTGTTGCTTGAAAGGCTAGAAAAGGTCTGGAGTTTATGGAAACATGTTTCTCCTTTTGAAACATCTAAAACTTATTTACATACAGCATCACCAAAATATTTACCTCCAGTACGGGCAACAGCAAAGAAAAAGTCACATAATGAAAGACTAGGGAAGAAGCCAAATTTTTGGAGATATATATATATGAGGGTAAGTAATAGTTCCTATTAAAAGATCCCATGGTACTTTTCATATTCACTGAGACAAGACATTTTTTTTAAGCCTGCATGTGAATGACCCAAACACAGTAATCATGGATGCGTGTAATTTTTTTCCCCTCCTCCTCCTTGATCCCAAATTTAAATCATAATGCTGAACTCGTGACGTCACTCTCAATCATTTCCACATGGCTTCACTTGTAGGATCAAAAAGAAGGTGAAGCTCTCTTGTGTCAGCAGAAAGCTGATTTGGGGGATGGCGAGATAACTCAATGAAATTCCTATTAATGACAGGAAGACTTCAAAGAAGCCTGCAGGTAAAGTACTGCTCTTTTTCAGTAAACATTTGTTCTGCCTCAAATTTACCATATTGGTGGAGGTTCAGTTTTAAAGGGGGCTGTGCTCGTGAGGAGATCCCAAGTCTTCAGATGCTCCCAGTTCCTCTGGAAAATCTTTCCTGAATTTAAAACCCACAGGTGAAGTCCAGAAAATAAACCTCAGTGGCAAACAGGCTAAGGTAACAGCATGTTGGGTTGCCCAGCTTCATATTTCCATTTTCTCTGGTATGTTGTTTTTCTAAAGGTGGCATTTTGGCTCTGATCAAATGGAAGGGCAAAGGTTACTGAATGCGAGGCTGTGGCTGCTGGAAAAGAGAACAACCACTACAATGGTGGGGAAAGGCAGGCCACCAGCACTAAGCACGGAGAGATGTGGGAAACTGGCAAGTAGGAAGAGGATGTCATTTTCTGAGAAACCAGGAAATGAGCTTTGTGTTCAAACATGTCTATTTATGGTGTAAGAATGGCAAATATCACAGGAGATATTTGATACTGAAATGAGGAAAAATGTGCCAGGCCTTTCAGTTTTAAGCCTTTGTCTTTGCATGGGTTGCTTTTGTTTAAGGAAACAACAATGGAAAAGAAGGGATTTGGAAAAAAAAAAAAAAAAAAAAGCTTCTGCTACAGCACCACAGCATTTCCCAAACTTATTTTTCCTGTGCCCTCTCCCAAGTGAACTCTACTATTTGTGACCCTTGTTTCTCCCCCCTTTCCTCCCCAACTCATCCAGCATCCAGCAGTCAAGATTACAGCTGTTCATCTCAGCTTTCAGCCCTGCCAGTACCTCTAGTACTCCCCCCTTCTTTCCCAGAGGGTGAGTCCTAGTTTAGGAACTGCTGTTTCCACTGGGTTTCAGTTCCTGGCAACCTATCTGTAAAATACTTTGACCAAAAGGGAGCTGTTCCCCAGGGACTGTGATGCTAATTCTGCTGTGTGGCGCTGGTGTGAATTCAGAGTAAATCTCCTGGCCGCACACCAGCGTTGTCCTGCTGGGTTTGCCCCTATATGTGTAAAATGACAAAACCTCTACAATGCATTTTTCAGTTGTAACACCTCACTCTTCTGCCCCTGAGGTTAGCTGCACTGTTTTGTTAGCAGAATGTCTCTGTGCTCATTTCTGTTCTGCTGCAGCCCAAAAACATTCTCCCTCTTCTGCTAGGAGCCTTTAATTCATATACTTTTCCTTTAAGTTTCATTAGTTCTGTGTTTTAAAGAAGAAATCAAGCATTACTGGGGCAGGAGGGTGTGTGTGGGAGCACAGTTTTCACTGCTCTTTCTGGTGGAAGTGTGCAGGCATAGACTGTGTAACTCTTCTATGCCAGGGTCTTTCTCAGAGCTAGTTCTCATCCCTGCTTTTCGTTTACACTGGTGGCTTATCAGAGCCACTGACTCACTCAGCTGAGTGAGTGGCTACACATCTCCTGGGAGCCATTTGCTCATCCCTTATAAGGTGGAGGCAATAGCAATGCTCAGCACTATTTATCTATCCAAATATAGATTTTAAAGGCTTATTATAGTAATTTGATTTCAAAACATCTTGGCCCCAGAGTACCAGGTAATTAAAATAAATTTCATGGAATTTCTGCTCTCTTGTTCAAAGGTTTCTGAGTTACTCAATCATCTCCTCTCTAAACCAGTGTATCCTTCTTCCAGTGTCTGTTTATTATTTCAAGACTACAGCATATACATCTAAACCAAGGAAAACAGTAGTAAGATGCTTTGGAGAGAGTATGGAAGTGAAGGGAAATGATTAGAAGTTGTGATCTCGGTGGTAACAGTGGACATAAGGCACTTGCCTGGCCCACGCTTATTGATCCTGAGAGAAGACACCAGTGTGACAGGCACCCCGTTCCTCGCACCACCCAGTGTCTGATATCTTTATAGTTTCCCTGCCATGCACTGAAGGTGCATGCTAGCTGTCATTGTGGCCCTTGTTACCTAGGGCACCTCGCACGCTTGCCATCTGTGACAGCAGGTGAATTAGGATTATACATTTTTTTCCCAAAACCCAAGACTTGATGCCAGATACCAGGGATAAGTCTCTCATGAACAAAATATATTGTGGTTCCAACTCTGTGCACATGAGAGGTTTTTATGCCTCTCTCTCCCACAGTAACATTTGCTGTGAGAGGCGGCCCATGCTGGCTGTGTGCAGGCTGCTGCTGTGTGTCAAAGCCACCAGATCTTCCCGGCAGAGGATGAGAAGCGGCTCTGCAGAGACCATGGAGAAGATGTCCATTACAGCTCCTGTCAGGCCAGCACTTGAACTTGTGTGAGATGTAGGTGATTGCTAAACTTGTTTCTGAGACTGCTTGCAATATGAAAAAAGACAGTGACAGAACTGCATGGAAATACGATCTGATGTAAAACCACAGCGGTTTTCTACTTTTCAGAAAGGTTTTGTAATGTGTTTGAATTGGCCACCTGGTTATCTTTGGCTGTGATTGCTAATCCTTCAATGTCCTTAGCTGGTGTCCTTGATACTCTAGACTAGGGAATGTTTTTAGAATATTTTAATTTTTATTTTCAATTATGCAATGAATATATCACCGGATACTTTGAATGTCAGTATGATTAAAATGCCTCATCTCCTCACAGAAATTTAAATGATTTAAACCACTGTTAGAATTCAGCTTTAAGAATTAGGGGAGTAAAAAGCCAGGTAAACTTAGGAGGCAGCAATTTTTCCAAAAGGCTTTTTCGCTTGCCTGAAACATTGAGATGGGTTTTTTGCAGAGGCAAGTGCTATGCAGATATAAGGGAATGTCTTCTGTTTTCATAAAACTGGGGTGCTCCAGAGGTGGGGTTTGGGGCCAGCAGAGAGTTTCTAAGTAGCTGAAGGGAGTATGACAGCAAAGCAGTGGTAAGCCCTGACCTAACACTGGAGTCAATTGAGAGACCACATGGGTGTGTTTAGGAAGAGTCCAGATGATCCAGATCTTATCCTGAGGTTTAATTCAGGATAGGAAGCACTCTCAGCAGTGGCTGCTGCTTTGGCGAAATGATTAGATTCAACTTCCAATGAAACAGTCTTGAGGAAACATACTATATGAAGGGCCTTAGGTCTATAATGTATTTCTGCTTGTGGAAATAGCTACCTCAGGAAATACAATCTTTGCGTAAAAAAGATTAAATGACCTAACCAATACATCTGTTCATAAAGGAGTTCTTTCTGTCGACCCTTATATCTATTTTCTCCACATTTTTTAATATATCCCTGACTTTTCACCAATCAGTATGTAGTGGAACTTATATCTTGATGAAATAACTATTGAGCTATATTAATTAAACGTATTTAATTTGCTTAAGTGAGGTTCAAATTTAGGCCTGGGTTTCTCAAAAGTATTATTGATGTTGTTTACCTTTAATATGCACTGTATTGTACAGTCTGCATCAGAACACTTTCAGGGAATTTCTGTGGTCTAAACAAATGTCTGTGATTATTAATATTCAAAATATAAAAAGATGCTCTATTCTTTTTGCATTATTTGTTTTATTCTTTTGAGAAAGATATTGAAATTTCGGAGTCACAAAGGGCTTTCAAGTATATAGGACACATTTCTCCTTGGAAATGTGCAGATAGCTGTTTTCAAATCCAGCGGGCCTGTGAAGAGTGTCTGGGTTATTATAATGAATTGCTAAGTTATACATCCAGCAGCTAAGAGTTATTGCATCAAAATATAAGTGCAGGAAATGAGATCACCCAAAGATACCACTGGTACTGCAATACTAAGAACTGGATACTGCAACCATATTTATTTCCTGGTTTCCAATCTCCCCCTGTTAAAACCACTCATTAACTATTCTGTTGTATGCTGTGAAGGAGACCAGGCTGGGGTGAAGGGCTACAATGAATTTGGACTGAGTTTTCAATTAAACCCCACAATCTGTTCAGTTTCTGATAATCTCTAAATTCTTTTGAAGAAATGATCATTATAACTGTGTTTAATCTGTTTTCAAAACAGACTGTGAAATAGCCATTGTGTATGCACCTTCTGTTTTTTTAACTTCTGAGCTTTGATATTGTAATTGATGCAAGTGGGTGCAATTAAATCTTTATTTGGAAACTTGCACCAAGGCAAGTCATTCAGAAAAAAAGCCACCAATGTGCTTTGACTCTAGATTCTCACACATATTTGCACTTACAATCAGAGCTTTTGTTCTGTTAAACTAACAAGGGCTATTTAGCATAAGAAAGAGTTAACACAAGCTGCCTTAGGTTGTGCTAATTTCAGGGATAACACTGGAATGAGAAAAAATCCACAGGAAACTATGCTGTACCAATAAAAATTACTAACTTTTATTTTATTAAGTAATTCATCACAAGTGGAAAGCTTTATTGTTAAAAATACGCCAATGATTACTGTCATTCAGTGGTCAAATACCTCTCTGAATTTTCTTAAGTAAAGGAAAGATAACAGGAGAGCAGATCAGATCTTTAGCTGAAACTACAGCTAAAATAGTCAACAAACTTCATTACTTTCACTTGTTGGGCTTCTACATCAGCATATGAGACAGGCAGGGATCAATATCTGCAATTAGCTCTAATGCATGGTTTGTTAGCATGTCTTTATTATTACTGCTGTGACACAGCTATTGATCAGCTGTCACATTACTATGTGTGATTCAGGTGCTGCTGTCTTAAAACTTAGCTGTGGATTCATGTGAAAAGGTATTTTGTAGAAGGGTAAATATTATTTGTTTCAGTGAGATTATCAATCTGCTTGGTCCCATAGCAGGGCAAGGCTGTAAAAGCACAAAGCTTGGTGCAGGCTGTCAGCTGCTTCTGGAAAAACTACAGGTCAAAAGTTTTTTTCTCTTACTGAGGCTCTCAACTAAAAGGGAAAATCTTAAATGCAGTAAATCTTAAATGCAGTAAAATCTGGTGTGTGTATGTGTGTATATATATATATTTACATATTTATATAAAAAATTTCTTTTTCTTCTCAGAAAGTTTGGGTAGACCACCTATGAAGCAAAGCGTGCTAGCACATGATGTGATAGTACATAATAGTCAGGTTTAAAAAACCCTTACAGCAGGTTTAAAAAACTCTGTATTCATTTAACTGGAAAATACATCCAGGCCTTCTTGAGACCCAAAGATTACTTCAAAAGGGCACTCTTTGGCAGAATATATATCCAGCACAAGCCAAGGCTATTTATGGAGTTCCCATGTCAAGCTATCTTCCTGACGGGAAAGGTCAGCCTCCTCATGTCTCTCAAACAAATATGGCAGAGGCGCTAACCTCAGTCTAAGACTACTAGTATGAGGAAATCAAAATCGGCTCCAGTGAAAACTTCTTTATTATTGATGAGAGTGGTTCAAATAGCACCTGAGCTAGTGCCTAAAAAAAGTGCTTGTTTCTGATGATTGCCTCTTGAAGTAATTCAGCATTTCAGTGACAAGTCTCATCTCCTGTAGTGGGACAATTGCCCACTAGTAGAGCACTTTCTATCCCTCATGCCATCTTTCAGCAAATGACACTTGTAGAGCTTCTCCAGTCTGACTTACCTGGAGTTTGTTTGAGTTCCAAAAGTTGATTTTAAGATCAGCTTAACACCATTTAAGATGAGACTGGCTTTGAAAGGAAATGTATTTTCTTACATCTCTCCATTGGCTGTACATTTCTGTGCCTTTTGTTGTGTCAGCACTAGCATTTTTATAGCTTTATGGTCTGATTTAATGTGACTGAAATTTAGGCATTAAAAAAAAAAGAAAAAAAAGTGATTAGCTAATGTTTATGTAAAGGAGTCAGCAGGAACAAGAACCGGGAGGAGCAGAGCAAGGGAAAATGATGGATTGTTGCTTCCAGTGTGTTTTGCTGGATGTGAACCTGCCCTCTGAAGCTGCATCATCTGCAGCTGAAAAGCAGCTCCTAGCTGCCTCGGTAGAGCTGGGTGTTGGATTGCATTTCAGACCACAGACCTTACTACAATTCTTTTGCTAATTCTGATTTTTCAATGTAAAAGTGACTCTCCAATAGCATTCAGTTTGAAGAAAGTGTTAGAAAGGCCTTGGGTTTATTAAAGTGTGGAAAGAAAACAAATTTCAAAACTAGTTGCAAAATGGCATTTCTGTCCTTTTAGAACAATGTGTACAGCCTCGGAACGAGAATGAGCCAACTAAAAAATACTCAGAATTTCCTAGGACCATACAGAAGTAAAAAATGACTCTGCCTCCTATATGAGTCTAAGTAACGAGGTTCCACCTTCCCACTCATTGATACCATAATGAAGGAAGAGGGAAATATTTCTCCCTCCCTTCAATCAAATGTGGAATTCAAATAAAAACAAAATAAACCAGCCAGGCAAATATTACAACTTCCTGCTTCGTTTTTTTTTTTTTAAACTCAACTTCACTGACACAAGCTTGGAAAAGATTCAGTGCCCTAAATTACCACTGAGAGTAAATAGTAATTATATTTGCCATGAGAGGAGGTTTTGGGTAAGTGTCAACCTAAGGACAGCAGATGGAACTGTGTTGGGACTTTCCCTTTGCTGCTGTAGTAGATTTTGCTTTGATGGAGAGGATAGGGAGAGCTAAAGGGCTGATTAGGCCCACAGTAACACCAGGAGCAGCAAATGTTTTTCCAGCCAGACTTCCATTTTGCCCCTTTCAGTCCTGCCCCTTTCCTCTCTCCTGTGTCCCATCCCCTTTATAGTGGTCACAGCCTGGGAAGTGCCAAGGGGCTACCTACAGGGAACATGACTGCTGTGTTAAATGGCAGTGAGGGAGAGCTGTGGGTACTGATAGAGAATGAGTGAAGCCATGAAAATGAGGAACGAGACCCTCCTGTGCCACAGAGTTGAAGAGAAAGTACAGAGAGGGCAGACTGTCAGAAGGGTCAGGAATCTCTTTTCCTACCCACAGCTTTTCAGAAATGCCACAGACAGCAGGCTCTGCAGCCCAGTGTCTGTTTTTTTCACTGTCTTTTGTGAAAAGTTCCCTGAAATGCTTCAAACACCCCTGTAAACGCCCCTTTCCTGCAACTATTCCCTAAAACTTTTCCCTAAGCCCTGCAAATGCTTACCCTTTCTTTGAAAACCCTCCAGCTCCTTGCTGCCCAGCTTGAATGCCCTTAGCCTCTTTTGCTTTCCTGAAATTTTACCAATACTTTCTTGTTCTCCAAAGTACTGTGATTTTTTTCTATCCTTTATCTTTTTTTATCTTTTTCTATCTTTCTGCCACTACTACAATGATGAATTTCACCTATCCTTTCTTCACCCTTGGGACCACAGAGTTACATCCAGTCAATACAGCCAAACAATCTGCTGCTCAGTAGGCCCCTCAGATGCATCACTCACATCTGCTTAAACTAGCTCTGCTTGGAAAAAAATGATATCTCTATTTTCTTCATCACTGAAGATCCCCACCAACATTGATACAGGACCTGCACCTGTTCTTGGGACTTTTGTACATCCAGAGGGTTGTTTTGACCTGCAAACTAATCATGATGTCTTCCAGTAGCTTTCCACCCCATGTTAGCAGTTCTCTCTTGACCCTTTTCAATATCACATTTCAGTTTGTACTTCATCCTCACATTTTTGACTTTTCTCTGTGATACTTCTTTTTAATGACACAAGATATGAGCCATAGCTGTTTTCAGGAGGTGGACTAAAGGTTTCAGCAGTAGAATGAGAACATTCTGGGCTTTTGTCACCTAGAAAGGGAATGACAAGTGGTTTGGGTCAGCGGGATAAGCATATTAACTTTATTTCTTTTTTTTCTTGAAGTAGCTGGCTACATTTGAATTGATATCTAAAGGTCATGTTTATAAACATACTTTTTAAGGCTGTTTTTTTTTGGTTTGCAAGCTATGATATCCTTACTTTAGGCCCAGCAACAAGAACTTAGATGTAGAATAGTATATATATAATCCTATGCATACATGTATTTTTATATGCACATGCATTTGATTCTGCATGCAAACGTTATCTAGACATGTCTACACATACTTTTTCAGGGATAGATATTGACATTTAAGTCGTTCCTATGTGTAGAAGGTACTAGTGGCACCCGAGACAACGTTAGGAAGACCTGGTTCCAGCAAATGCATTCTCCTATGCAGTGAATACTGGCTTATCATTCTTTTGGTGACTTAGGGCTGTTATATGATGTTAGTATGTGCTTACCTTAGGTGTTATGACTAGGTCAAGATTTATGATCCAAAGAGCCTTGACTGAGTCTACCAGTTATTACAGCTGGATTAGCCTACCTGTTTACTTCTAGGTGCTTAAGTTAGGTGCCAATTTCCTTGAGGTTAATTGTCTTAGCAGGTGCAACTCTGAAGTTAATTATATACAAGAGGTAACGTAATCATATTGGCTTGTTTTCTCAGTCAAAACAGAAGTGAGACTGAAAGGACCTTGCTACCATATAAAAATTGCTATATAGAGATATAGCTGCTCCTGCAATATGTCTGGTCATTCTGCTCCCAAATATTCTTATCATTATGTCTGAGATGAGATCACAAAGGGGTTAAATGAAATATTTTCCTCAAGTGTTATGGGATTTGCTGATGCTTTTTTGTTATAAAAATAAAAGGGCTACAGAGGCTGTTGCTTCCTTGACTCTAGGAAAAAAATTAATCTGTATGTTATACTATGTGTATTCCCACGCTCTGCCCAGATCGACATCAAGAACATAGTTGTTTTCTTAGGCAAGTGATACCTTGATTATATGCAATATTGGAGTCATACTCAAGGGGGGAAATGTAAGATTGAACCTTTATAATAACAGTTTTACTAATCTTGGTGAGTTTAACCTAGGAGTAATTCAAGTCCTTCATTTTTTGTCATTGCAGTTTTTTCGGGCTGAAAGTTTTGAGTAAGGGCAAAGATGAGAATTATGTAAAACGGAAGGATTAAAGGTGACCATTGGTCATCAGTTCGCTCATAATTAACATTAAGAGCTATGAGACATTCTGACTTCTAAATTGTTGGCATTTTTTCAATTTTTGTTAACTATTGGATGGTTTACCTCAATTTTTTCCAGTAATGAAATTGAACTCTGTCCAAAATTGTGAAGTCAGCAGAAGTTTTGAGAGCACATTGCTCACTGAGTTCTCACACTTTAAAGCCTTACAGACTCCATATATACTCTCCCCTTAGCGCTTTCCATGCTGCTGAGCACGGGATCACCTACCTTGTGCTGACTGCTTAAGTCTTTTGATTTTCCTGCCTTTATTTGCCCCTATTTTCCAACTGTTGAGCTCTTCCCAGACTCACTGATCACTTGTTTACTGTGCTGGAGTTGGAACTCTTGGCCAACTGGCAGCTCAGAAGGGAAGAATCACAGCTTCTCAGTGCATTAAATCGTCGTAGTAGGCTCTAGCTTGGAAAAACTTTTTCTGGCTTTGGTTTTTTTTTTTCCCTAAGCATGACATGACAAATATGCAGGGTTTCATTTGCTGGGATTTTTTCTTCTTCTTTTTTATTTTTGAATACTTAAAAAAAGAGTTTAACAATGACAAATCTAATATCTCTCCTGATGATCGAGAAGTAAGTAAGTAAGAAACTTGCAAGACAAATAAGAAACTTGTGGTTTTTCATTATTGCAGTGGCCTTGCTTGGTAGTAAATTACTATGCAACCACGAATAAGGGAGCTACCTTAGGAGAAACAGTAACTGAGGAAAATAGTATTTTGGAAGGGAATGGAAGGGAAGCAATACAAATTTGGGACGGAGGATCATTGCAACCATTGATGGTCTCCTGGGGACAAGTGATGGAGATGACAACAATCTGACAAATTGTCAAGTCCTGTGATGCACTGAGTCAATTATGAACTTTTGTCTGTCTCTCCTGCACTCTATCCTCTGCTCTGGTTATCCCTTAGGGGAACCATTTTTAGCACTGCAGATGTGAGTTAAATTGTAGTTGGGGATAACTTCCATACCATCCAATTCCACTGCCGGGAAGATGGAGAAGAGCAGGAGAGCTTCCTTTAAAAATTGAAGAAGGTTAGACTCTGCCATCCCACAACAGCTATGCACAGGAAGGTAATTGTGAGTCTGGAACTGTACCCTTAATGCATTTTTAAAGCAGTCCTTTTGTACCTAGCATATGTATGGATTCATACAGACAGAGTATGTGTATATGCTGATATACATACCCCAGAAAATACAGAAATTGCTCTGGGACACCTGAACTAGCATCCATGCTTCGAGGATACAGAATCCTGCATTTTCCAGTACTTGCACTGTATGTAGCTCACTGAATCTTGCAGTGGTTTTTGTGCATTAACCTTGTATTTTTATACAGAATAATCATTGTTGGAATATTATGTTCAAATGAATAGTTCAACAAGCACAGTAGTAGCATGTTCTACTCCATTTGGTTGCATGTCCTATAAATATTTTGTTCCTTCTTCCTCTGCCCAGATTTTAGAAGAAAGTGTTGATCTTTAACTATGCTACTCAAAGCTCTCCAAGTTTGGTAGGTGCACCCTGGGAGCCCAATGAAGCAATTCAGAAGATTGAAGTGAAGGAATGCTTGACTCCTGAATCTTGGTTGGCCTTGGGCAAGAGCTTTCAGCATGGGTGAAAGCACAGAATTCACGGAATGGTTGAATCTCATTTAAAAGCAAAGGGAATGCTTTTTAAAGACTATGTGTCTGTGGAATTCAGGTGATTCCAGGTTAGGAAACAGAGCAGAGTTTCACACAGAATATAGTTTGGGATTTAGCATCCAAATTTTACACGAGCCCATGTCTGACTTTGCAATGCTTACATATGGAGAAAAATAAAATTAACTGCTGGCTTCACTAGCAGCTACTGTATACTCAATACGTTTGACCAGATCATTTTTACTTAGGTTCTTGAACACAGATTTATGAGCCAACCTTTAAAAACCTTGGCTGAAGTTCTTAAAAGGAATCAATTTCTCTTATACTTCCCCTGATGTGGCAAAAAAACTACCAATGGCTAAGTTCTTTAAGAAAGAAAGAACAGCTGTACCACACTAAATCGTGGGTATACTAGGCTTGGCAATCTTCGATAGTGGAAGATAGTAGATGCTTGGGGTAAAGTGTAGGAATAGAGGCACAGAATTATAGCTGTCCAGGCAGTTCAGGGATTCCCTGGACCAGAAGTTCTATATTTGGATTCAACTGCTGTCAGTAGACTATTTTTTTTTTTTTTTTCCATTAATTTGCCAAAACACTTGAATACATGTAATTTTTTTCCCCACTGCATTCTGCAGCAAAGAGCTCCAGGTCTTCACTGTGCTCCATATGAGGAAGCGTATCTTTCTGTGCTTCTCTGAACCTGCTATTTGCTGGGATCTTTAAAGGAAATGTTTGTTAGTAATTCCTTATTTAACTGGGGTTTTTTTTGCCACTCAGGATTTTAGAGGTCTTTTGATTATATCTCATCAGTATATCACCCAAGCCCAACATAAGCCTATACATTTTAGGCTAGAATTTGACCATGGACTTGTCTGTGGATTTATAGTTTTGTTCTAGAATCTCTTCTTTTCCTATATAAACTCTTCTAAACTAATTAAATCCAGGGCAGATTTATAATGATTCAAGGAAATAAAAAAGCAAATTCTCTTCATATTGGCAGTGGAGATAGACCGAGGTTGCTGCAGGAACCATGAAAAATCCCTTTCAATTACTTCTGAGAGCTGAAAATGCTTGAGCTGAAAATTATATGAGGTTCTTGAGCAGTAGTGCTCGTGTGGGGCCGTGTACGTATGTCTGCAAAGACACACAAAACTGCCAAGGCCATCTGTGCTGGACGGAATGCGGTGAGTTTAGTCTAAGCAATGCTGAGTGAAGCTCAGAGCCCTGGCTTAAAGATGCTGCTGGCTACCATGGAAACTAATTGGAGCTAATAAGTGAGGGACATGTTAATTGTGGAAAAAAACCCAAGACTATTTCTCAATATCGCAATTGCCTACAATCAATCTTGCATATTAGGATTGACTTGATTTACTTGGGTAAAGCATTATTCACTTTGTTACAAGTCTTACCTGAGTGGGGTCAGTCTGACCTTAGCAGGAGTTCTCAGGTTCGATAGTCAACTTGAGAACCTTTTTTATGATGCATTATTTTTCTAGTATTCAGGTACAGCTCTTCCAGTGCAGCTTTCATTTCAGCCTTTAAAACCTAAACTCTTTGCAGATGACAGTCTGGGTAGAGGAGAAGCAGTGGAAAAGTCTTTTATAAACTGTCACAGCAAACTAAATCTGGCTGTAGTCATAAGAGTAGCGGTTAAATTATCCCACAACATCAGCAGTAGCTTTTATGTGAAAACATGTTTGTGCACGAAGTTTGAGGGTTATTGCTAATATTGGTTTTGGAGATGAAATTTTATATTTCAAGTAACTGAAGAGTCTTTGAAGATAAATGTTGGCATGCATGTGTGTCTGTGTACAAGATGGGCAATTAGGGGTCCTTTTAACCGTGTCAATTTTACACTCTTGTGACTTGACAGGCATCAGCAGAAGCATCCCTGACTTACACAGGCTTAAAAAAATAACAGAACTGGGCCTGTGCATTTTGTGAATGCTCAGTATCTTATGTATATTTACACACTGATATAATATACAACATTGTGTAAGCACATATGCAACACAACGTAAAATAATTGTACTGCACATAACTGTCATTCATGGTGGTTAGAAGTAGCTAGAGGTTGAACCTTGTTGAGTTTGCATCTAATCTGACCAATATCAAATGGAGCAGTCATGAGCAGAGCTGCGTTTTAGAAAATGAGTCAGTACACAGGATGATGCAGCACAATTTTGGGTTTTTTTTAATACTCCCCATCTCTGCTCACTATACATTTTTAATGCAGAGTTACTAATACAACACTGGTAAGAAGTACAGCTAAAGAAAATGCAAATGAGTTTAATAACGTCTCCAGGGTTTTCTGAGTATGTAACTTTATCCAGCCTGTTTACAGACCACATTCTGCTAGAATAAAACAAAATCAAACCAAACCCTTGCCCTGAAGACATAATTGGCAACATTATAAAGCTTACGATACCCCAGGGACAGTAGTTGCATCCCTACTTCACTGCATATTATTGTCAAAAATATTGTTTAGTTGTTTATTTATCTGGAAGTAGCAGATTAAGGAGTAGTGTTTTAGTGAATACGCAATATCTGTGAAAGCAGTTTCAATTTAACAGGCTGAAACAGACACTGTATCATCACTTTGGGGATTAATTTGAGCAAATGCAGTTGTGACTAGAGTTTCTTCTTTTTCCCTTCTTCTCCAGGTCTGCTCTGATAACAACTAACTAGGCACAAACCACAGCTTTTTAATCCCACTTTTTATTAAGTATTCACTTTGCCACTAGTGATTTCAGAAATAGCTTTGTATAAGGTATTAAAGAACAAGTAAGCCAAATCAACATTTGAAGACTCTCATATGGCTTTCATATAGCTGGGTAGAGTGTCTTTTCACAATTGCAAACCTTTCTTCAAGTCGGATGTTAACACTTTTGGAGTAACTTTTCATGCCAAAACAATGTTCCTCCTTCTCAGTTCAAAGAAAACACAACATCTGTCATAATGTGAAATGTAGATTTAATGCAAGTGTCAAGTCAGGCACTTGGTAATGAAGTAAAAACCCTTGAGATTTTAAGTCTCTCTTCCGTGCTATCGTATTACAGGGAGGGGAAAGGAAAGAACTGTTTCTTTGGCATTTAGCAGTTTTTCTATGTCCCTTATCTATCCTTCCCGCACATCTTCTGTAAAATAGTGTATTTTTCCTGGCAGTGTCTCGGGGAGGGCGGAAGCTGTGATAATGCTGGCTTTGTGGGCGAGGGAAACTGAGGTACAGACTAGACACAGTCCAGACCTGACGAGGCACTGCCCAGAGACCCCAGCCCCGGCTAGGGGTGGGTGGCGGATCCTGAGGGGTAGGGCAGCAAGCCTTAAACTCTCGGGCTGCACCCTACAAGGGAAAGTCCGAGGGGGCGCGGTGGTGGCGGAAGCGGTTGGACTGGGGAAAAGCCACAGGCTGCTGGGACCGTTTCCCGGAGCAGGGTGAAGGGGACGCGGGGACCCGGCCACCCGGCGCCGAGCTCGGTGCGGGGAGTCCGATGCAGGGAGCCCAGCGAGGAGAGCCCGGTGCTGAGCCCGGTGCGGGTAGGGCGGTGTGGGAAGCTCGATGCCGAGCCGCGTGCGGAGAGCCAGGTGCGGGAAGCCAGCTGCAGCGCCCGCTGCAGGGAGCCCGGTGCGGGGAGACTGGCGCGGAGCCGGGGCTGTGACAGCCACGCCGCGGTGGCGGAGCGGCGGCAGCAGCCCCGGAGCGGTTGCGAGCGTGCTGCGGGCACGCCGGGGAGCGCGGGAGTTTACACCAGGTGCGGGAAACCACGGGCTCGTGGGGAGGACTTGCAGGTATCTGGGTAGAAGTAACAATATTTGCCCTTTGGATTTGCCCCCTTCTCCCCGCCTCGCCCGTACCCCCTGGTTTTCCTTCAGGCTCCCTCCCGCGTTCCCCGGAAAGGTTGGAGGCGGCCACGGGGTAACCGCGAAACGGTAAAGAGCTGAGATTTCGGGATGCAAACGTCACGTTGCGGTGCAAACGACTCCCAGATTAGCACTTTATCAGGATTTCCAACCTCATCTTTTATCTCTCTTACGTCTCGGAGGAGATTGCCCTCAATAGACCCGCCATAAAAAAAGAGATTTTAGTGTTGCTCTTGTGCTTCTGTGCATCCCACTGTGAGGGGGTCCTAGTGGTCCCTTGGGAATACAAGGAGTTGTGAGAAGTAACACAACTGGCCACCAGACTAATCCACTTCCTCTACCTTCCCGCTAGTACCTCCCCCTTCTGCTCTTTTTTTCAATAGCAGCCCTTTCTCAAAATCTCAGGTTACTTTGCTAAAGAGTTCTCAGCCCTATAGTTTCTGCCCTTGTCTCTGCCTCCAGCTCCTTAAGAGCCACCCAGCCCCAGCGATTGGATTGGGCAGCCCGCCTTGACACACCACTGTGCCGAGTGCTTGAGGACGTGTTTCAACAGATGGTTGGGGTTAGTGTGTGTCATCACACTCGAGTGGGGATTAGGGGAGAGAGGCAGCGTTGCTGGAGCTGTGTGGTCTTCCCCAAGTGTGAGCTGAGAGCGAAAGAAGAACTACCTAGCTTTTGGGGAGAAGAGGGAGCAATCGTTTTCAGCAGCTCAGAGGGAAAAGTAAAACCCCACACTTTGTTCAGGTAAAGTAAAAGGCACCTCATGCCTCCTTTTTTTTTTTTTTCCCCTGATTTCCCCCCCCCCCCTTTTTTTTTTTTCCCCTTTCTTTTTTTTTTTTTTTTTCTTCCCCCCTCCCCCCCCTTTTTTCGTCACGGATTTCAGAGGAATGCTAGCACAGCACACTTGTCAAAGCCAGTTGCTGCTGCCTTATCAATGCTGCTATTGTACGGCTGACAGATAACAGCGAGCACAGCCTGATGCTTGGCTGTCTTCATAGAACTAACACTCTTAACGCGGCTAAGGTCACGCTTTTGAAGGTGTAGATTGGAAAATCTCCTCTGGAGAGGAGTATCCCAGCGCTGCGGGTGCCACCTCTGCGCCCCCCACCCCTTCTCTCCTCTTTCTCCGGCTGGCTCTGCTCCGCTTCCCGCACACACGGGTCGCATAGGGACCGCCGGCAACCGGGCCAGGGGGGCTGCAGAGGGGGGCTGCAGCGGGGAGCTGCTGGCTGCTGTCTCGGCGGGTATAAAATACCCCCCCGTGTTTCCGTAAATCCGTGGAAACTGGTGGCCGGGCGTGGAAGGGATCAGGGCAGAGTATTTCCTAGGGTTGGAGGAGGATGCTTGAGCAGTGTGCAGCCTGTCTGGGGCTCAGCTGGGAGGCAACCCGGAGTGTTTTTGAAAGTGCGTTTGAGATGTCTGTAAAGTTTGAAGACTCCTTTATAGAGACCTGGCTGGACTTCTGATGATCGGCATCGAGATGGTTTGGTTTACACATGGGCTTAAAGAGAAAACCAGGAAAGTAGGAAAAGGCAGGGTACAATGTAGCACTGCTCTTGCAGCTGCGGCAGAGCAGATGGATGTAATTCATTTGCAGATCTGTTTGTGAAAGTTTTACAAGTCATTGCAAACTAAGTAGCATCACTATAATGGATCATTAAAGTCTCGCTATATTTGTAGATGCTAAGCTAGCGATCTAAAGTGATAATTAAAGTAAGCAAAAATTTATGTTTAGTGGCAGAAATGTAATTAGAAATTAGTTATGGAAGTACTCTGTTATCATTTTCATTTAATTCTGCTATTAAGTTCATTGATGTCTGGACCATGGGAAGCCCAGCAAATTAACTATGAAGTCAGAAATGTTATCGGTATTTACAGTATGTTAGCCTGTCAGAGAATTAAGATATTCTGATTGTTTTACTCTAAATGATCTAGATGGAGAAACTAGAGGATGGGTTATTCCCCCCACCCTTTTTTTTTAATAGAGGATTTATTGTGTATATATATACTGTCTTCCTGTGCAGAGTAACAGAATGATTTGTTTCTTTCTCACTATAACAGATCTTCACACTAACTCTCAGATACCTGTGGTGCTTATGAATTATTGGCCTCTTACTTGTGAAAGAAATCTAACACTGTCCTCACCATTTACAGGTGAGATATTCTATAAATAATACCATCTATAGTATGTTCTGAAATAAGATCTGTCTAGTAGGCTGAGCAAGGGGATTTATAGCTAGTGTTCTGTGATTTTGGCGTTCAACTATGTAACGATGCCCATAAACTCATGTTTCAGGTTGCACATATATTTTTGCCTCAAACCAACTTTTTTTAACCTTTTTTTTTTTTTTCTTTTTTTTTTTTTTTTTTTTGAGCAGGCTATTTGGCCCCTTTACAGGTTGTTCTCAGCCTGTATTTTCAAACACACTGTTCAGTAGGAATGTGTCCTCAGAAGGGACCCACAGCAATTTGAAACAGAGAAATAGCTAAATCCCTACTATAACTGCATGACCAGACCAGAAATATGTGAGTACATTTGACTGTTTTGATTTTTCTCGTAGTTCACTCTTTCTCATTGTAAAAGTGATGGAAAGTTTTACAAGCTTGAAATGAAAAACAAAACCAAAGGAAACCCTCATTATGACTCTGTGTTAAAGCCTTGTATATTGGATTTCTCCTCTTCACTCCTCCCAGTGTGTCCTATGAGAAGCCCAATCAATTTCCTCGCACAGGGAAGCAAATCAAAGGTGCAGCACTATAAGCTGCACAGCCTGCTGCTGTCACAGCCTAACTGAGGTGCATCCCTCTTGGTGGGTATCATCAGATCACACATCAGTTGATCTATAAGGAAATGTGTTTTTCAAGAAACTGCATAGCTAACTACACACGCTCAGCTTGTTATTGTTTTACTAGGAAAAAAAACGGGTTTCTCCAGAACTGCCAGAAAATCCTGATGAGAAACTAGGAACAGCAAATCATGTTTTTCCTTCCTTTATAATGATGGGGCTGTTTAAAAGACAATGCCCACGGGGCAGTCCAGCTTCTTGTCAAAATGTAATCTACTGTTCCAGATGGTAAACATTCAAAGACATATTTATGGTGACTTCTACATACCTTCCTTTGACACTGGCTTTTTTTTCCCTGAGAGCACTTGTGCTGGGTACACACATGAAGTTCCCATTAGCATCCTAGCAGCTGTAAAAGTGTTCAGAACTCACAAAGATGTTCCTCACAGTGAGATAAAAATAATCTGAGACAAAGATCTGAGACCAGTACAACCACAGTAGATCTGCTCAAGGTAAAAAATTCCAGAGGTACAAAAAAGATCCATAAACTGCTGCATGAAAGCTGCAACACATTTTTGTTGCGGCTAATTCATCTTTGCTTGATACGGAATGCTGAACATACCAGGCATGTCTGTACTATCAACTGTGTTTGCGATGTGAGGGAATCTGCACTGCACAAAAGCTGGTGGGTTTCTTTTTCCCCCAGCTAGTGAAGACTAGGTGGGATACTGATTGTATCCATAGAGTTGTTTTCAAAGTGTCACCTCTTTTTTTCCCCCTCCTGCTTTGAGCAGTGAGGTAGAGCCCAAGACAATGTTTTCCAGCCAGAATGTGTTCTGCCCTGAATTGACTTAATTATGTGTCAGTTTATTGCTTGTCAGGGGCTTCCTCTTCTTAGCACTTTATAATCGAGGTGGGTGAGCTTGTTCTGTCATAATATGCAACTTCAATTTCTGCTGCTTGGCATGTCTCCTCGGCCTTTCATTGATTTTTGTCTCTGTTTCAGAGGGGAAAAAAAATAATTATGATTGGTGTAATTTTGCCTGAAAAAGCCTCCCTTGGTAAATTTCCATACGACATGTAAATATGTCTTCAAAAAGTAGGCTAAATGAGAGGTCGTTAGGGAAAAAAAGAAAGCTTGTAGGAATCCAGAAGTATCCTAGAGATGGCAAGTATCAGTGTGAAAATTATTGTAACAGCTCTCGTTCCAATCAGGAACTGATAAAAATAGTATTAAGACTGTTGTGATGCTGGAGACAGGGTTTCGAAATGTGGAAGCCATTATGAAACCCACACTCAGTGGAAGTTGCACAGCTATGGAAAAAAGTATTTTGAAAGATCTGCAAATTCTGTTCTGACTAGACCACTTCATTGCAGGCTATTTTGACAGTTTGCAGTTTATTATCTAGCTTTGTTTAACTTACATACTGCACTTAATGTTATATGCTTATTCATGCAGGATCAGGAGTTTGAGCCTTGCGTAACAGGAGGACTTGGGGGAGGCTGGACGATTGTCACAGATGTCATGGGAGTCATGGGTTCCATGATTCCCGTAGCTTTAGAAAGTGCTTTGGGGGATTTGTGTTTGAGTGGGAAGGCAGACTGATGCGATAACAATTAAGAAAGCTCCTTTCTGAGTGCCTTGAGAGCTGCAGTGTTCAACAGAGAACGAGGGTCCCGTGACAACTCTGCGGTGACAATGAAAGAATCCAATTAGTGGCCACTCATGCTGTTGATACTAGATCTCACCTAAAACGTTTCCACCATTACCACCCTCATTGTAATCCCATCCACGACACTGATAATGGGATCAAGAGTGTGTTTTCAGAATGCCGGTTTAAATTTTAACTGCCGTCTTCAGAGATTTTGAGGATATTAAATTAGAAGGCACTGAATAGCACAGCTCACAAGAGAGCTGCCTGACCCACCTGTCACCCGGTGGTTGTCTTTCTTATATTAGAGTTTCCTTCACCTCCACCACAGGTAGAGCTGCTCTAAGGAGGCTACAGATGAAGAATGGGGGGTGTATGCGCATAGTTAATAGTCCATTGAGTTGTGGCTGTCCGTGCACTACAGTTACCTGTAGACCTTGTCTCTCTGCAGCTACACAAGCGCAAAGCAGTGGGAGAAGGGAGCGGGAAGGGATAACATCCCCTTGCTGTGCCTCAGTAGTGGCAGCAAGTCTGCCTGCCTTTCCCTGCAACAAGTCCTAAATCATCTCTCTGCCTTCCCAGCTGGACCAGCAACATAATATTCCCCACCACCGCCCTCTTTTTTTTTTTTTGTCTTCCACTTTTCTTGCTCCAGCACTGATTGACCATTTCCTTATGATCAGAGCACAGTAACTCTACTGTTCCTACCAAGTAGGGCACTTTCAACATTGTTGTGTGCTTGTAGAGGACACTAAGTAGAAAGACTGAAAGCCTTCAGCAGTGTCACCTCAAAATGCAACACAGTAATATATGAATTGCCAAGCCACACACTTTTTAGCTGAATTAGCATATCTCAGTTATGTCAGCAGACTCCTTCTGAGAGCCCCTGCAAGGTCTTTGCTTTAGTATGGCTTGTTCATGCTCAGAAGTTGTTAACTGGTAAGAGTAATTCCATTTTAATTTTTGGAGTCTTAAAACTTTTATTTTCTGAGAAAACTAATACTTGTTTCATCTTCTGGTTTATGCATTGCACATAGCAGATCTGTTATCAGTGGTTTCCCAGAACTTTAATTCCCACTTTCAGAGCCTGCTTAAAAGGTTTGGTAAGCCTTTGTTACTGTGTGTGCTTTATTAATCCTGGAGCTCTGAGCCTTCCCAGCCTTAACCATCACTGGTGATTTGGTTACAGAGAAACATTTCTGAAGTAGTTGACCTTTTCACCCAAGATTTTATCATGACTTTCTTAAAATTTTGTTTCAATTTATTTTATAGCAAAAATTAACTTACAATTGACTGTAATTCTACAATGTAATTTTTATAGCTCCCTGCAAAGTTGGTGATATTGCTGGAACTCCAAACAAAAATATTCCTGTTCACCAATTTTATCACAGACTAGTATGATGATACCACCATTATGTTCTTGAAGATTTCTAGATGTGGTACCATGCTATGGAAATCTAGACTGTTTTGTAGTTCAGTGCTAGATTATCTACAGAATATTTCATGGAGTTTCCAAATGGAAACAAAATACTGAAAGTCAATAATTTTGTCTTATAAAAAAATCTCCCCTGATACTGTCTGAATGTCATTATGACACTGCATGTTGCCATTGCTCAGTGGTGTAACTCTAACCCATCTTAGTAAGGAGAGGAGCTGCTCCACAGCAGCTGTATTTTTGTGGTGCTTCACAGGAGGTGAATGCTGTTTGGAAAGCCCACAGAGAAGAAGAGGAAGCTTTTGGCACTGGAGTTCTGGAGAATAAATGTAACAGGGAGCTGAACATAGGGATTGTTTTTCTCAAAAGCATCCATAAAAACAGAACAGTGGTCTGTTCCAGTATTGTAATTGCAATGTGCCAAGATGTTCATTATTCTAGCATGTGCACTGTTTTGTCTGTTTTCACTTAAAAACAGAAAAATGTGTTACCAAGCCCATAAATGTCTGTAGAACTGCCAACTCTCCTGACTTTTATCAGTAGTCTCATGATATCTAGCCTCCTTTGTAAAACTCCAAGTGTTAGAGTCAAGATATAACGTGAGAAGTTCAGATCTCTCCTTTCTGTGTTGTTTTTTTTTTTTTTAATCTAATCCTTCTGGTTGCTGAGGAAGCTTCACTTACACGCAGCTCCAGAAATGTGAAGGCAACTAACGGAAATCCCAAATCTCACTATGTAAATGCATGCAGACTTTGTGAATAAGGTGGATTTGTTTATGCCAGCCTGGCAGTTGGAAGAAAACCAAAACAACCCTTTTTTTCCTAAACAAAGTTTACCATAATGAGGTTCTCCCAAAATTCCTGATAACTCCCATTTTGTTAAAAAGGTCTTATTACAAGAGAGGGTGAGGGTCCTTGACTCCTTTCAGCCAGTGGAATGGCGTGCTGTCCTGGAGAAACCCATTCTTGATCCTCCAACCCTCTGCCTCCAGCAGTGTGTTCCCATCTTCTCCTTTGCACCAGGTTTGCCTCTTGGCTGACCTGGCATGCTGAACGAGCCCACCACAGCAGCGGGAGACTGCACTGGCTGTCTGCTGAGTGAGGTGGTTCAGCTCAGCAAGTGGACAGAAGGTCCACATGGTACCAGGGAAACAGTTGGAGCTGGTGGTTTGGGGTGAGGGATAGAAATGTGAAAACCCTTTTAGGGGAGTGTGAGCTGTAAGATCACTCAGCTACGAGGTGACATCTCACCCTGTGAACCGGGGCACTGTGCGCATCTACAGGAGGTGTGATAATAGATATGCAATAACATGCCAGTGTCACTGTGAACAGAAGGCTAAATGTGCACTTTCAATGAAAGCCTATCTGTTGCTTATGGAGAGGATGGCTGCAGTGTCATTTAGAATATGGAAGGGCCTTGTGTACTGTTTCTGACTTTTTAAATCAACAAATAGGCTTTGGAGAGAAGTGTGGGGAGAAAGGAAGAAACACAAGTGCTCACTGAGCTGCTGCCTTAAAGGTAAATGAGATTCTGAGAATGGGATCTAGTCTGGAGAGCCAAGGCACTGGAGGTGTCCCTGGGTCTTAAATACTTATAAAGCAGCTTTCTAAAGGCATGTTCTCTCTCTGATCAATGAAGGGAGTCCCTCTGAAGACCTCCAGGCATTGCAGTTGGGGAGGCAGGATTTCCAAGAGGAAATCTTCAAAGGCACTTGCATCTTTCAGTTGCACATGTAGGGATGGAGCTTACCCACTTGCTTTAAAAGGATTGCTAAGGAGCTTAAGCTGGAGGGACTTCATATCATCTTGAGTTTGTTGCTTGGCCCATGGATCAGCAATGCAATGGATAAACACTGTCTCTTTGAACAGCTGTGATATAATTCCTACACAGCTCTTTAAGGTGTCTCCTATACTTTCCACAGGAGAAAGCATGAAGCAGGTCTTCCATTTGAACAGCAGAAGCTGCAATTCATTTGAATAGACTAGGATGCTCCTTTTAGATTAAATGTAATTGTGGTACTGACTGTGGAAATGGAGCACTGCACTCCAAAGTGTCATGATACAGTGCTGGGTTATGCCAGCAAGAAAAATACATAGCCTTTTCTTATTAACTTATATAATTTTCTTTTCTTAACTTATAGAATTTAAGTTACAGGAAAGCATTTTAAAAATCACTCACTGTTGTTACTAGAAGGAATGTCTCAAAGGCCTGTGGGTCAAATAAAGCTTAGGGTGATCAGAGATGTTGGTGCCTGCAAGCATTAAAGGTGTAGTGTGGAATAATGGAGGACCTTACAGGGGTATGATATTGAAAGAATGGAAGTCAGAATTGCAAAAAATTCAGTAGCAATGTTACTGGATTTAGCCATGCTAAATCTTTTAAGGATTATCTCCCGTTGACTTGACTGCCTCAGGGCATGCCAGTCACAAATTAGAGAACAGTAATGCAATAGTAAACTGAATATGCTGTAAATAGTCAGCACAGTGATACCTTTTAGCTATCACTTTTTCCAAGGACTGAAAAAATGCCAACAGTGAGAGATTTTAGAATAATACTTGGGCTTTGGTAGCTTAGCATCAATAAAGAAAGAAGTATGCATTCAGCCAACCTTTGTAGTAATTTTTAGAAAAGTTTCCCTTAGTGTCATTCTCTACTATTTTATTGAGGAGAATAGCTGTAATATCTGAATTCCTGAATGTATCCCTAGCAAAGCACACATGAATTTACCTTGTTGTTATCTAGTCTGCATCTAAAGCCAATTTATGAACTGAGACTGTAACACTATCTGCTTGGCCAACATGTGTCAGATTTAGGGAGCATTACCATAGTTAGACCAATAAAAATGTTCTGAAGATAACACAAGTTTATCTGCCTGGCATTCCAGTAGTTTCTTTTATCTCTATATCAGTAGATGGTTGGCATTTCTTATCTCACTGTAAACTTCAGTCCATTGCTGGTGTATAGGCCCACAGAGGGAGGCTTCCTGTGCTCTACTGCTCTGCGACTCAACTCCTAAGTGCAAAAGGCCAATAAGTTAGGTTTTTTTTGTTTACTTATGCTTGGTATGGAGAATTCCTCTAAGGCTTGGATTTTCTGAAGTGCAGAAGAGTAAAATGAAGAGACTTTGAGGCGCGCATAGTCAGGGATCACCAGGCTTCTCAAGAAAATAACAAATAGTTCAACATAGGAAGATGTGCAGCCACAAAAAAATGCTGAAACACGTCCATCCCTTTTTTAGGGCTTTTCCATCCTATGTAGCTAATATCCCAATTTTCCTTTTCACTAAATTACTCTGGAAACTT
Source organism: Psittacula echo (assembly GCF_963264785.1). Classification (NCBI taxonomy): domain Eukaryota; kingdom Metazoa; phylum Chordata; class Aves; order Psittaciformes; family Psittacidae; genus Psittacula; species Psittacula echo. The sequence goes on from NC_137737.1 coordinate 126,145,242, forward strand.
CTTCTTTTCACAAATTATGCAACTTTTTGCACCTCAGCAATTTGTGAAGAGTTTGAGATGTAGTATAACCATATTCCAAGAAATAGATCTGTATTACAGATACTTGTTTTTGGTCTTGAGTACCATGGCTAACTTTAACATAAAAAAAGATTCTGTCAAATCCTGTGAATCCTTTAGAGTGAAGAATACTTGTCAGCATGGTCTGCAAAAGCCACGTAAAAGAAGGGCATGGATAGATAAAACTGAAGTCCATGCTGTCTTGGACAGTGACATTGTGAGCCGTATCTTTACATTGTCTGTTTTGAGGAACCCTGTCTACCTTGTATTTATGCCTGGAGAATTCACTGCTTCTCCTGTCAGCTGTACAGCATGGGTAGTGTGAGAATATTGTGTATTTTGTGTGTTCCTCCTTTTGTGTGTCATGTAAGAATCCTTAATTGTTGTCAGAAACCCACAGGATTATTGGAGAGAATCATGTGCCAAGAAGCTTGAACATATTCCTGTGCTGAGTGAGTTCTGCAGTCATACTCAGGAGTACACCTACCACGCTGCTGACTTTCTGTAGGTTCTCCCTTTGGATACTGGCTCAAAGTTGGTTTGAATAAAGCTGTTTTCTACGTATTATGGACTGTTTACTGAGGTCATTGAAACAAGCATCAGCAACTCCAATTGGGATGAGTGATGCTGCTGCTCTGACCTGCCTACTCTGCTCCTCTGCTGGAGGTTGCTAATGGAGTGCATGCACACACCTCAGGAGCTCCAGTGCAAAGTCCACTGCAGAGCAAATTTTAATTTGCCACAATAATACTTGCCCTTCTATCACAGGCAGTTCAGATAATGAGCAACAGCAATTCAGCCATTCTACATTTGCTGCACTAATACAGCCCAATACTGAAGCCTGAACTGTGACACTACTGCTACCACAACAGTGGAAAAGAGATACAGACATGTGGAGCACCAGAGTGTTGAATTTGGTAGCTATTTGAACTATTCACTGGTTTTTTAGTCTCCAGCCACCTATAGCTGCGAGAACTGCCACTCTTCCCTGCTTGCAGTTGAAGAATATGCTGGATTCAGTTTGGAATCAATCTCAGTATGCATGTAATTATGGGCCCAGAGTTTTTCAAGTCATACCTTACTACCAAACAACTCATCTTTAGAAAAAATGTTTGAGTGAGTGCCTAACACAGGGCAGAGCAGGTCTCCCAGAATGCCTCACTCCTCTCTTCCAGACACCTTGTTGAGTCATATCTGTTATGAAATGAGGAGCCCATGTCTCAGCCCTTATCTTCAAAGCTCTGTGTGAGCCACTGTCATTGTTTGAAGAAGCTCCTTGTCTCGCTTCATCATGAATCATTGACATCCACACTTAATAGAAACAATGTGACTGAACAGTGGAGGATGAAAATTCAGGTGGGCAATAAACTGCCGTGCTGACACTATAGATACAGGCATTGTAAATGAGTCTGAGTGGCAACTTCTAATAGGCAACTTCTAAAACAGAGTAGGAGTCTGAATCATGGCTGATATATCTCCCAAAGGAATGTAGACCAGATTTGGCAAGCGGAGAATGAAAAGAAAATGCACTTTCTCCCTGACTCAGTGGCATTTCAGTGTGCTTCTTACACATATCTATCGATCCATCCACATACTAGTGTGCTCAAATGTATACTTTTCTTCCAGGAGAAATTCTCAGTGTGGTATTGCATCATCAAACATTTCTAAGATACCTCTAGTTGCTGTAATGGACATGGGGAAGTGGTAGTGTCAAAGAGGAGCTAATCTGTTTCCTCAGTAGTCTGGAAATCACATGCCTAGAGACCTTAATTTTCAGCTTACTTTTTTGGATGAAGTTTTTTTCTTCCTCAGAAGACTCATGAAAAACAAAACTCTTCTACTTCGGTAAAACCATATATGCCCTGCTAACTGTTCAGTTTAAGTACGTGTACATAGAAGTACACTGGATAGGAGATTATCTTAGGTACCACATACTACATAATTTGCAAAGGTTAAAGATATTTCTGTTTTGCTGTTTCTTATGCATCCTTCATGTTTTTCCCTATTTTGTATACAGTACATGAACTGTTTTCATTTACACCTTTATCTTTTGATTTTCCTACTTTAAGATCTTGTGTTCAATGCTCTCAGGAAACTGCTTTAAATAAGTGTGGAGTGATGTGGAATAGTTTTAATGAAAGCCGAAAGAATGTGAACTTAATCTTTTTCATAGGAAGTTTTGTTCTGTTCTGTCCTGTGCCCTGCTTAAACACATTATCCTTTTTTGACCTTTTCCTTGATGAAGGTTAAGTGGGAAATATCTTGGCTGCAGCCTTTCCAGCTTAACCAGAAAGACTTTCCACAGTTCATGTTTACTTTCCCTGCTAAGGGCATTCATTTTTCCTGAATCAAAACTGTTAAACTGGGTTTTCAGAGAGAAATTAATAGCTTGTGGCAATGATGATGAAGTGTAAAGCCATCCTCTCTCATGTCTCCAGCTCTATTTTGCTAGTAATGATTTTGCCAGTCCTCTTGCTAAAGATTAACAAATCTCAGAAGCAAATATGTTTGGGTAATGGGTTCCTCCCAAGCATCTTCTTTATTGGCAGTAAGATCAAATGTAGAGAATTGCTACATCTGCAATTTATGAATACTGAGTGCATTGCTTCTGCAAAAACTTCAAAATGTTGCCATGTTTTCCATCTCTATCCAGGCATCTTTTGTGTCTCTGTAACATACACAGAGTGAGACTAGCTCTTGGCTAGTGAGGGGTCTGCTCTCGGTTCTTGGTGTGCTCGCTCCAAAATGTTTTGGCGGTCTCCTTGTTAAAGTTTCAGAGACAGCAGGATCTATGTCATCAGGACACTGCTGCTTTTAATGAAAAAGCTGTCTTATTCTTCAGTTACCACACTCTTGAGAGGAGAAGAGATAGGTCTGAACCTCTCTCTTGCCCCCAGTCCCAGTCATAACCATTACAGCATTTTGCAGTTTGGGATGTCTCCATTTGTTGTGCCACAGCAAATTGTGCTCCATGGAGCTTTGTTATGAGGGACACCACAATGTGCAGAGAGAGTGTGAGAGCTGTCTGTGTAGTGCAGGGCAAAAAAAAGCCATTCTCTAACCTCGTATTTAATTTTGGTTTAGTTCCCAATTTAATCTAGCCACTTCAAGCTCCCACAAAGCACAATCATATGATTAGCACTGTGTTCTCCCATAAATAATCTGAATTCAAGTAAATTCTTTATCCCTCTGTCAAGAATAAGGAAAGTCACCCTTTCCTGTAAAGAAAAGAAACCTTCAACCAGGGTTCTCACAAACATATTAAACATTTCTTATACTCAGAGAATGATCACTGGAAAATTCACGTTGGAAGGGAACTCAGGAGGTTGTAGGTCCTACTCAAACTAGGTTCAGCTATGAGATAAGATCCAGTCTCTCAGGGCTTTGCCTAGCTGGATCTTGAAAATCCCAGAAGAGGGAGAGTGCACAATGTCTTGGGCAATGCGTTCTGCTATTTGACTTGGTCACGGGGAGATGTAGGACAACTATTTCTTGAAAATATGTTAACTTGGGATGATCCTCTTGTGGGTTTGACCAGGTCTGTCACAAAAGACAGCTTTAAGATCTCCTTCAAAGAATCTCTTTAAAATTCAATGTGTTTCTGTGCAGCCCAACTAAACAGAGTGTTGAAAGCTACTACTTAAAACATACCGGCTAAAACCATGTAAAATTTTTATTTTGAATTTAGGCTTTATGTCAATTATGAATTTTTATAAGAAGTTTGAGAGGACTTTAATGGAACTTTGTGAGTCCTGACATAAATAGATCAATTTCAGACTGCAGCCCACAGTCTAGAGCCCTGAAAACAATCTTTACAATTTTGCATCTCTCATCACTGAAATTCAATTCATTCAATGCCAAGCATTTGATTGGAGCACATTACTTATACCAAATTCTGGTGGTATTCTAGGAAATATAATTTTAGTTTCACCTGTCATAATTTTGGGTCAAAAGTATCTAAATCACTTTTTTAGTGAAAATGTTGTTCAGCATGGAAGAGAGATCAACTACCAATTCATACATTATGCAAACGAAGTGACCACCTGTGCCATTCAGCTAGTTCTTGAATACTGAGAGTAGTATACATATTTCCTGAAGCTCTGTTCACATCTGAGATATCTTTGTCAGAGTTCCACTGTGAGGAAATACAGAGAAAGGAATTTTCATGGATTTTTCTAGGGTTGCAGTAAAGGGGAAAACTTGTTTCTGATACTTGTTTAGAAGGTTTAGCATTGAAAATAACCTAAACTTCAGTAACATTTGTTTCATAAAATCTGGTTACTGTCCTGCTATTTTTGATGTTTTCACTGAATTGAGTTCCTAGCAAGCATGGCCTGATTCAGATTTTACCCATGCTTCTTCACTATCTGTCATCTTGTAACTACTCATAGGTAACCAATATATGATAGCAGTCATCATCACGAACATGTAAATGTCTCTGAAACTAATGACTTGTCTCCAGTGGCATTTATTGACTTTTTAAATCAGTGCAGACCTGCTTGTATAAATGTATTGAAATTTGGTCAGCATTCCTCAGGCAAAAGGAACATTGGACCCACACCATCTGTGTGGTAAATATACTCTCATAGAACAGACGTGTGTGACCACTCTAATCTGGAGGATATTTCTAATTTCTTTGGTAGTCCTCTTTCAACCCAAGAGCTTTGACCATGTAATGGTTGAGGACCTCCTAGAACCTCCTCAAGAAAATGAGTTGTCTGTTCCTGTGCATAGAAAGTTAAGACACCCAGACCCTGAGAAGGCAGAAGTTTCCTTCTTGCTAGCTACTTAGGTCTAATCTTTGCATAACAAGGCAATAGGTCTGAAACGTAGTCTTGGAATCCTCACTTGCAGATTGGAGCCTCAACACAAATCTTTATTCTGCGCTGATTCATGATCTCTGATGCCTTGGAGAGATTTCAGAATTACTCCTCCCAGCTGTTGCTCTGTTAATCTGGAGATTACAAATAAAGCTGAATGTGCTCCACAGCATCTCCTTAACTACTCTGCATCTTGATGTAAATTGAAGTAGCCGTTTTTCAATAGTAATTAATATGTGGGCCATAAACAATAAGTACTCTTGATGGGGAGCTCTCCCATCAAGACAGATCTCCCATTCTGCTGTCTATGTTAGAGGATCAGTTACCTTGGCCAGAGATGGGGGTATAGAAAATGGGACAGCTGGAAGAACTAACTTCTTAATTTAACAGGGTATGAATTTCCAGAATTGTGCACGAGGATCTTGAGTTTTAGTGGTGTTTTCATATTGTGTTGTCCTTTATATAGTGATATTAAGGCAAGACTGCTGATATCAATTACCTAGCTTCAACGTTTCAGGAAAAGTTAACAATGTACAATACAAAATCTGAATGAAAGAAAGTAGGCCCAAGTTTTCAAGACCTAAAATTGCTTTTATAACTGAGAGATTTCACGGTCCTTCATATTGCTGGAGAAACTCAAAAGATATATGTTTGAAAAAACCTCATTGAAAAGGAGACTTAATGTTCCTGAAGCTTGACTCTAATCTAATTTAGATTTTGTGAGTTGGACATGGAAAAAAAATTGTCTTAGTAAGAACTAGCTCTACCATTATGTTTTAATAAGGGAAGTGAATGTTTGTTCTGTGTGTGCCTGTGCACAACAGAAGTAAATCCCTGTATACATGGCTAGAATATTTCACTCATTTTTCACTTTGTCGGACATATTTTACTTCAGGAGTTGACTATTTTTCAGTTTATTATGAGGATATCAATTAGTATGTAGAAGCAGTGCAAACTATAACTCCCAGACAGTCCACAAGTTCTTTTGCCTCCATCTTTGATCTAGCTATGCCAGTATGGTAAGATAAAAATTTCAAGAAGGAGGATTTTTCCTTGAGGAACAGAATTTGCTATCATTAGGTATTATGTAATGTAATGAGGATGCAAAAAATCTATGGGCAGGCTGACAAGTCACCTTTTCGACTGATAAAAATATCTTCCAACTGATTACTAAAGCCATGTTGCTTAAGGATAATGGTGTAATAGATACAAATTCATCCCACAATTCCTTTAACCTCAGTAAATATATTGCAAATGTTTAGCATCTATTGTGGTGACATAAAGCAGAAGTCATAATTAGTCTAAACAAAACAAATACATAGGAGAGTTTTTTAAGTGTGTTTCCAATTAAAAAAAAAAAAAAACCTCATAGATTTGCCTTTTTTTTTATTTCACATCTTGAATCAGACATGAGCAAATCTATTTGTGTGTGTGTGTTTTCCCCAAAGCACTGAGAAGCATGTCGTGTGAGAATTATCTTTCCCAGTCACAGTCATGCTGCTATTTGATCACATGGAAAAAAAAAAAAGAAGGTAGGGGGAATTGAAAACTCAACAGAACTGCTTAAATGAATTCAAACTTCAATGGTGCTGCAACCCTTAACAGAAGGCAGAGCTCAATTGTGTCTGTGGAATGGTTCCACATTGCTAAGAAAAAAAGGAAACAAACCAAACAAAAAAACCCAACCCAAAAAAACACCAAACAAAAAAAATTTTAAAAGCATTGACATTAACAACACAACATAAAAGATTTATGACTTATAATTCTTTTTCTTTCTGTCTTTTTCAGTATCTTGTGCATTCTCCAAATCAAAGAGACAAAGTTTCCAGCAAGTAGCCTTCCTTCCCTCCTTCCTTGCCTTCACATTTTTCATTTTCTAAATTGCTCCTTAAGTATTTAAATTAAGGTCATCTTGCTTTTTGATTCATTGATTGTAGTGGCATTGTTCTCTATGTTCAGAAGGCAAGGCGTAATCAGGTTTCAAGTCACAGTGACTTTGTTATTTTAAGTCCTGAAATATAGGAAAAGCCTGCTTTACAAAACCCCTGAGTTATTTTTCTGTCTGAAGCAACCTTGTCTGTTGTTTTTGTGTTTCTTGCTAAAAAAAAAAAAAAAAAAAAAAAAAGGCTATATTTGGTTGTATAAAAAAATAAAAGTCTGCCATAGCAGTCAGGCAAAGGGAGATGCTGTATTATATCAACGAAGAAAGCACGCATATAATTGGGGGCTTATTAACCCTCATCAAGTCACATCTAGAGAAATTTCTTGCTCCACCTCTTCCTTCATGTATTTTGAGTATCAGTTAACATTTTTAGTGTATTTTGTGGCTGCCAAAGTCTCCCACACACCTAAACTAAGACAGATATTCTTTAAAATGTAAATTATTTGTTTTATTCTCTGACAATTGGTAGCAGAAACACAGGAATACCTCACACCCTGAGACGTTACAGAAATTTGCATAGAAGTTAGTTTTGAGGAATAAGTGCCTTTCAAGTTCAGTCTCTTACAAGAAGATTCTGCCACCTTTTTGGTCTTTCCAAAATCAGTCATATTTGTTTCCACTTTTCTCAGTGATTAATTCCATTGAAATAATGATAATGGAAATGTCCCTGAAGCCTATACTTCCATTCAATTGGCATTCATTTGAACATTTACCAAATCAAACCAATCATACAATCATAGAATGGTTTGTGATGAAAAAGGCATTAGGGATCATCTAGTTTCAACCTCCATACCATTGGCAGGAATACCTTTCACTAGACCAGGTTGCTCAGAGCCCTGTCCAACCTGACCTTAAACGCTTCCAGGGATGGGGCATCCACAACTTCTCTGGGCAACCTGTGCCAGCCCCTCACCACCCTCAGAGTAAATAATTCCTTCCTTATATCTAACTGAAATCTACCCTTCTTCAGGGCAGACCCTGATCCTGTCACTACATGCCCTTGTAAGAAGTCCCTCTCCAGATTTCTCATAGGCCACCTTTAGGTGCTGGAAAGCTGCTATAAGGTCCCCCTGGAGCCTTCTCCTCTCCGGGCTGAACAAGCCCAACCCTCTCAGCCTGTGTTCATGTGGAAGGTTCTCCAGTCCCCTGATCATCTTCATGGCTCTTCTCTGGATGTGCTCCAACAGGTCCACGTCCTTCTTATGTTGGAGGTCCCAGAGCTGGACACAGTACCACAGGTGAGGTCTCACAGGAGCAGAGTAGAAGGGCTGGTCACGCTTGTTTTGATGCAGCCCAGGATACGGTTGGCTTTCTGGGCTGCAGACACACACTGCTGGCTCATGTTGAGCTTTTCATCAACCAGCACCCCCAAGTCTTTCTCCTCTGGGATGCTCTTGAATCTATTCTCCACCCAGCCTCTATTTCTTCTTGGGATTGTGTGGACATTAGGACATTGTCACAGGACCTTGAACTTGGCCTTGTTGAACTTCATGAGGCTCTCAGGGGCCCACCTCTCAAGCCTGTTAAGGTCCCTCTGGATGGAATTACTTCCCTCCAGCGTATCAACTGAACCACAGAGCTTGGTGTTGGCAGACTTGCTGAGGGCGCACTCAATCCCACTGTCCATGTCAGCAACAAAGATGCTGAACAGCACCGATTCTAACACTGACCCCTGAGGAACACCACTCATCACTGGTCTCCACTTGGACATTGAGCCATTGACAGCAGCTCTTTGAGTGCAACCAACTAGCCAATTCCTCCTCTGTTGAGTGGTCCATCCATCAAATCCATGTCTGCCCAATTCAGATACAAGGATATTTTCCAATTCAGAGACAAGAATTGTCAATGCTTTGCAGAAATCCAGATAGATGATATCATCTGCCCTTCCCTTATCCACCAATGCTGTAACCCTTTTGGTTAAATAAAAGTTGGAAAAATTGCAAGTTAAAGTGCCTTATTGTGTCAGAGCTGATTTGAATCTTTTTTATAAATTTAGATTGTTTATTATATTTGTATTGTCTACTACTTTAGCTTTATGATTTTTTTACTTCACTTAATGGTCAAAATTTTATTTGGCTTTTCTAAATTTTGTAATTAGAAGCAGAATTTTCCCTTTGTTCTTTTGAAGTGTAAGAGTTGTGTCCAGTTTCGTCACTAGATAGCTACCTAAGCACTTGGAAGCAGACCTAAATCCTATAGCAAATGTATTTTTACTATGTAGCAAAACAGACTCCTGCATCAGGCTAACACATTTTTCTGAATGGAGACTCAGAGACTATGGTAAGTTTTTAGTCATATCCACCAAAATCATGGCAAAAAATTAAATGAACAGAATCTGTTTTCTCAGAAAAAAAATATTTGTATAATTTAATTTTATTTAATTTAAGGGTTTTGCTCATGACTGTTAAAAGCAATATTGCACACTTCAATAAGTTGACACCAAGAAGTTTTCTTCTTCACTGTTTCACCCAGAAATTGGGGGCAGGGATCATTTTGTGATTGATGCAGAATTGCCCCTAGCATGTCCAGTGTGTTGATGATGGAAGTTCTCTTAGCAAGGAATCTTTAGCAGTGAGTAATAGAAGCCCTTTAGAAATTGAGAAACTGATATAATCCTGCTGAGTTATGGTTATCTAGAAGCATATGAGATCACTTTTAAACATTACTGTTTTGCAAATAGAAATAGAGGTTGTATTGATCTGCATAGGCTCATCTATTTTTTTTAGACAATAGATGTTTTGACTGTTATAGCAATAGTGCAATGAGTGGTTAAGTCAGTAATGTTTGTAAGTTGCTGGCATTTGGTGCCTTTTACTGCTCTGACTTCTGAATCTATTATGAGCAAAGCTAGATGATGGCATGATAACAGTGCCAGGCAGCAGGAGAGCTCTGTGTATGCTGGAGCTCCCTTATGTGTCAGTAATGGAGCTTCAGTTCTGAGAAATATTATGATATCTCCTTACTCAGAAATACTTTTTACAGTGCCTACTGAAGGCAATGAGATATACAAGGCCAGAGGAGAATGAAACACTCAGATAAATTGCAGTTCCTCAGACTAGTCTGCAATCATTCTTAGTAAATGGTCCAGCAAAAAAGTATTGGATAGTTGGAGCTGGATTCTCTTGTCCATTTATTGGCATTTGTGACGTTATTTACCTAAGTGTTTTCCAGGTAATTCTGTTTTCAGTGACTTACAACTGCAATCATCTTGCATTTGTAACTTGTGTTTATAATATTTAAACCCTGGAAACACAAAAGCACTTTATGCATACAGAAATTTCTGAGTTCTCCACTGCAATAAAGTTGTTTCAGACTGAAATGGGAAGCTGCTGCATAAAGACATTCTTTATACAGTGTTGGTCTGAGTAAGTAATGGACATGTGTGGGTCTAGTATTTTCCTATTTTCTGAAAGAACTCCCTTCTGGAAGGAAATTGAGAATGTAAATTCAGGACTGACTCAGAGATGGAGTGAATCACATGCAACACTCTCCACAGTCTCTCGGGTCTTCCTTGGAGGCTTTGTGACTGTGTTTCTTTTGTGAACTTAAATCAGATGATTGCAGCCCCAGGGCATGGTAACAGTCATGTGTTACCACTTCTGAAATGATTTGTAAAACTCTTTGTCACTAGTATGTCCCAGGTATGGAAAAAAGCTCTGCACATCCTAAACCCTTCTATTTTATTGGTTATCTGTGTTATGTAGGAAACATTTCTCTCACTGTCACACGTACACCTACGCTCCCCAAAATTCCCAAATGATAACCATCCAGCAGCATCTAAACACCTGCTGTTCAAAGGCAGAGCAGTAAATACTAATCTCGCATTACAGCATGCTGTAAGCCTTCCTTATTGTGGGATGCTGTTAAGTATCCATCTGTATCACAGGATAGAAATAGGTTGTGGCAAGGTTCCTGACCAAGGCTGTATTCAGAATTTAGGTAGTAAATGGTGCACAGAAACCTGAAGAAGAAAAATGAAATAAAGAAAAAAAATTTAAACGCTTCTTTAAATACAGCAACATTTAAAGGAAGTAATGTTTTTTTTTTTTCAATAGGGTAAATTTATGGCATAACATCCTCCTTAATCTTATAGGATCATAGAATAGTTAGGGTTGGAAAGGACGTTAAGATCATCTGGTTCCAACCCCCCTGCCAGGGGCAGGCACACCCCACACTAAACCATGTCACCCAAGGCCTCATCCAACCTGGCCTTGAACACTGCCAGGGATGGAGCATTCACAACCTCCCTGGGCAACCCATTCCAGTGCCTCACCACCCTCTCAGTAAAGAATTTCTTCCTTATATCCAATCTAAACTTCCCCTGTTTAAGTTTAAACCCATTACCCCTTGTCCTGTTGCTATAGTCTCTGATGAAAAGTCCCCCTCCAGCATCCTTGTAGGCCCCCTTCATATACTGGAAGGCTGCTATGAGGTCTCCACGCAGCCTTCTCCAGGCTGAACAGCCTCAACTTTCTCAGCCCCTCTTCATACGGGAGGTGCTCCAGTCCCCTGATCATCCTTGTGGCCCTCCTCTGGACTTGTTCAAACAGCTCTACGTCCTTCTTATGTTGAGGACACCAGAATTGCACACAATATTCCAAGTGAAGTCTCATGAGAGGAGATTAGAGGGGCAGGATCACCTCCTTCAACCTGCTGGTCACAATCCTTTTCATGCCGCCCAGGACATGGTTGGCTTTCTGGCTTTCATGGTTGGCTTTTGTACAAGTGCACACTACTGTCTCATGTTCAGTTTCTCATCAACCAATGCCCCCAGTTCCTTCTCCACAGGGCTGCTCAGAATCTGCTTTCTGCCCAACCTGTAGCTGTGCCTGGGATTGCTCTGACCCAGGTGTAGGACCTTGCACTTGGCTTGTTTGAACTTCATGAGGTTGGCACTGGCCACCTCACAAGTGTGTCGAGGTCCCTCTGGATGGCATCCCTTCCCTCCAGCGTAATAACCGAACCGCACAGCTTGGTGTCATTGGCAAACTTGCTGAGGGTGCACTCAATCCCACTGTCCATGTCACCAACAAAGATGTTGAACAGGATTGATCCCAACACCAATCCCTAAGGGACACCACTGGTTAACTGGTCTCCATTGAGCCATTGACCACAACTGTCTGCGTGCAGCCATCCAGCCAAAAATATAAGGTCATAATGAACTCATTTGTGCACCTACTGGAAAGCACTGTATTTTCATATACTCATGCAGGTGAAAAACAGGGATCTGGGCATTTTGACAATGGTAGCTGCCATCTCTGTGTGTATTTTTCTGCTCTGTATGGACTAGTTCAATGCTCAGTAAAGTAAATGGAAAGATTCCTTGGATTCATTCTTCTGTATATCATCCAGTGGCTTATTTCATCATCACTCTGATTCATCTTCCAATGTTTTTACTGTTTTATATGTGTAGATAGAGGCTTCTAAAGCTAATGTTTAACTCTAGCTGGTGCTATTAGGTGATTCTTTATTTTGTCTTATCACATGTACTTGAAACTATCATCTTAAATGCAGTGGTGAGCAAGAAAAAAAAAAGATTTAAAAAGTCATGGCTCTCTCACAATGAAAGGAAGTATCCTAAAAAGGGGGGAATAGCTCACATGCAGTCAGCTTGTTGACTCTGAACAGGAATGATGTGCGGATTGGTTTTTAAGTGTCTTCCCTCTGTTTAATTTGGTGTTCTAACAACTGTTTTCTTCATTATCTTATTTTCCTCTCAATAATTTGTTTCCTTTATTTTCTTCACTCTTACACTCTTGGCCATTAGAAAATACTTTCCTTCCAAAAGCTCTTTGCCCAATTTGTTTCCCATAACAACAACAATAATAGAAGAAAAATATTACTTTTTTAGCAGTTTAAGGGCCAAAATTCGTCCTTTGGTACTTACATGCAGTCACCCTTTCAGTGGGATTTGCACTCATTACTGAGGCTAAAAGTCTGGCCTGTGTATCACAGCTTACCCTTCCATGTAACTACTACAAGTAACTGTAATAAAACAGCAAGACTTCATTCATTTACTTCAAAATGGAGGGGATAATATGATTAATTATCTTCTACTGTTTGCATACCTATCCCTCCTTCATATCCTCTCGTGCTGTAGCTGATAGCTAATCTTTCGTTGCATCATGTGCTTGAGCCTTGGACTAGCTAATACAGTAAGTGGAAAAAATATCAGCTGTGGCTTCTTGGCCTTTCTATTCGTCACAGATTTTGCTGGGGGAGGGAAATTGCTGTAACACTACTGTGCATTCAGCCAGCTCCTGTGGGAAGAGGCCTTGGTGTACTCATCCATCCCTAGCACTGTTCACCTAGGAGTTATTGCGCTCAGAAGGTCAGCAGGGCATTGCTGGCTTCTATCATGTGGTCAAAGGAGGGTTTATGTGGCCATCAGGACAGATAAGTTGTGTTCAGTGTGATTGACTATGAGAGTGCTTTTTTTTAATTCCTAGGCTCTTGGCCCAAGCAATATACATGCCCAAGAGTGGTGAGGGTATCCAGAGAGAAAGGCAAGTTTTCATTAGTTGCCCATAACTTTATGTGATGTTAATGATAAGCAAAAAGGTTCAACAGTAGCTAGTGAGAATGACAAAGAAACCCTTCAGTCTGATTATCATAGCTATTACAGCACTGCTGAAAAATTGGAAACTAATCAACAAAAAATACATTACTAAAATCTGGAGAGGCCAAAGAAAGAGAGCAAACCCCACATATTAGGTAATAAAATAATAACATTTTTCATGTCTCTAATTATTTCATGTCTGTGTAATTTTTTGTACATTAAGAGTGTTCAATCTAGATTCTGGGCTTAAATTTTCAAGGTGAAGTCCCGGAAGATCTGATTTTTAAAACCACTACCAGCTTGAAAACCTAAAAGCATATTGGTTTGGTTTTTTGATTTATTAGGAAGCAGGCTTAACTGAACTTACTGGCCAGAATCTAAGTAAGTCTTGCTGGATTTCTGCTTTACACCTGCAGAAGCAGCTTTAGAGATCTACTGCCCTCTCTAGATATTGTACACTATCAAGATAACCTTCTCAACAAAAGAATAAAAGAAGGAAGAGAATTGCTGATAAATGAAGAAAATTGCAGTAGCAATGTACTTTGCTGTAACCCTTCTGTGCTGAAATTAGAGGCAATGGTCCCAGTGAGACTTACGGGACAGCTCAAAAAACCATTATTCTCTGAAATGTCTTTCTTCTTGTGCTGGGATATATCCCTAGAAATAATGTATAGATGAATGCAAGTGATTTGTTGGTTTGTTGGTTTTTTTGGGTTTTGTTTTCTTTAAAAGTATCATTGAATTTATTGCTTAGAAACTGTTGTAACTTTCTATTGGTTCAATTATTACAGGGAAAAAAAAGACTGAACTGAGGAAGAGCGGGAAAATAAAGACAGTATTTCTTTCTTGTGTAAGAAACAGGTTAGACTCAGAAGACTGTAATATTGCAAGTACTTATTTACAGCATAATAACAACTGTGAGGTAATTGGTTAAGTTCACAAATACTGGCATCTTTTTATTTAAACTTATTCAGACCTTCACAATCTTGTCTACCTAAAAGACAGTGATTTAAAATTCACAGTCCTTTCTGATTAACTGACACAATGAGTACACTGCCATGTACTGTATGTGCCACTATATTGACCTTTTCTGCATTGGATAAGCAAAAGATTACATTTCATTTTGTACCAGCACACTAGGGATCTATGTGTTTCAGGTTCCTTGATTTACATTTTGGGTTTGTTGAAGAGGAAGGGAGGATTCTTTTCTTTTCCTGCCATTCCATTCCCTGAAAGCTATAAATGCCCCAATTTTTCCTGGTATTTCTTTTTTTTTGTCCCAGGTACCCAGCTGTGCATGAAATAATGCTCCCCATATGTGTTCATCATTCCCATTACTGGTGTCTGTGCAAGTCACCAGAGTTTTCCTAATAAGGCCAGGTTTGATCTTTCATAAGTTCTCAAATGGAGAATCTAACTGCATTCGTTATCCTGAAGACAGATAGACTTCTCTGCCACTTCCCTTGTAAAACAGCTGTAAGAAACAGTAAAGCATGCTTGGTCCAAAACCGAAGTCAAGCCCCAGAGTTATTCAAGAGAGCGTAAGCATAAGGCCGCCAGGCTTTGGCTGGCCCTTCCCAGAAGGGTGGTGCACCAGATGGAGATTGATCCTGAAGAAGGAAAGCAGACAGACTGACAGAGACTTCACAACAGAGGAAACTAAAGCCCAAAAGGAGGCTTTTTTGACTGACAGGCTGGTTTAGGAAGAACAGACTTGTCTGGTGGCTTTAGTGCCCCATGTCCAAGGCAAGGGTTTCATGATGTATGTGCTGACTGCTGGGGTGATGGCCCCAATTTCTGCTACTTTCTTGTGACAGCACTGGCAGTGGTGTGACAAGACAGGGAGCCAGATGACAGAGCTGACACATCAGAAAACTAACCTGCTTGCTGACATGCTGGTGTTTGTGGCTGGCACGATGAATACTTGGTCGTATTAGTTTTTTCACCTGGTTCCCCTCAACCCAGGAACAACCCAGTTAGCAACCCAGTGTGCTAATGTACATTGGAGACAAGCACAGCCAGGTGGGAGAAGGTGGTGATATCTCCTTTGTCAGAAGCTTGTGACTAGTCAGGGCTAAGGGAATGTGAAGCTACAGCCCATGTCAACAGAATATTTCCTGTATTCATGAAAATACGTGAAACAGAGCTCTTTTCTGTCAGTGAAAGTTTCTTCTGACCGGAATCACCTGTAAGATTTTGCAGCTTAATAGTAGCTCTGGTCAGAAAAGGAGAAAGTAGATCTGAATTGCTTCTTGTCAAAGGAAGATAAGCGAGGAATTTAAATTAATATAGTAGATACTGGTAGTTACCTTTCAGTTACCTAAAGACAAAATGGACTCATTTGTGCTAATTTATGCATGATTTCAATATTACCTCGTTTTAGAAAAGAACAAATAAATTAATGAACATTATGAAAACCAAGACAAGGATCTTGAAACCTGAAAATTCTATTAAAATATTATAGATAGTCTCAGAAAATATCCTGACAAGTGACAGAATTTAATGATGCACATGTAGCTATTTGAGCAATCCATTAGAATCTGAGGCTGCAGATACAAAAATTTTGTTTGCCAAACAGTAAGATAACTCTTGAAAATAACACACATCTGTTAAATTTGATAGAGCTTTCCCACAAGGTATACAAAAGGAAAGCACTTTCATTTGATTTTGACAGCTAAATAAAATATAGCTTATCATTTCCGTACAGTTATTTCACAATACAGTTAATTTAATTTTTTCTCATGTAGAAGTATATCTGCCATAAGTTTTCTCAGCTTATAAGAACATAAGTTTTCAGTGTATTAAGGCACTGAAAAATCAGGTACACATTGCTTGGTACTTTAATAATGAACAAAACACAAGGAAGTCTGGATCTTGAAAAATTAATGTAGGCTCTCTAATGTTTCGATCACTTTAACTGTGGCATCTTACTAAGTTTTAAGTAAAGTAGTTAGACATGGATAAACTTGGTTCTGAGGGATGATTTAGCAAAGTAAATAGGAATGAATAAGTTTAGTTTTGCAAACAAATTTTAAATCTAGTATGAACAGAGGTTGTGTTATGGCTAAAATGTATGACTCCTAGGAGCTATTACTATTAATGTGTTTTCCCCTTTTTGCAGGCTTTGCCTATAATAAATTCACTGAGCAACACATACAGACTTCTGTCCAATGCTATGAGAATTAACCGAGGCACATTAACTACAGGAAATCTTCAAAGGTACAAAAATAAAATGCTTATTCAGTAATTAATTAAACCAAACAAGCCATCAGCATGTGCTACATGGCCTGAGTATTATGTTAGGTCAATAATTAAACTGCAGTAAATCTTCTGGAGGTTCTATCCTGCCAAACTTTAAAGGCTCAAGACTAACCCAAGGACCCTTAACACTTTAGTGAGCCAGTAAATGATTACACAGATAGCTTTTCAATCTAAAGTTTGCTACTATTAACTTTCTATTTTTTAAGACATCCAGAAATTGTATGTTTTGTGGTTGTTGAATAATATCCTATGAACAAAATGTATGCCTTTCTTGAGCTTATGAAAAAGGATACTTTATAGGCTTGAGTTATGTCAAGATAAAAGTGTGCTTTAACTGCAGGGAAATATATACATGAAACAAAAAGTAATGGTTTGGAATTTTCCCTTGTTTATGTGAAAATGACGATTATGAAAACTTGAAGCTAATCTTACTATATGCAGCTGGTCATGGTAAAGAAAAGCATTATGCAAGCTGTCTTATGTGACTGCCAAAGCAATTCCAAAAGATCTGCAGTAGTTACGTGCTTTCAAGGCCTGGCTGACTTTTAGGTAGGATTAGGAGGTCACAGCAAGTTGTGTGGTGACCTTGTGATGTGGGAATTATGGCACTAGGCTGTGTATCAAATCATATGTCTCAACTTAACAAATAAAAATATAAAGCCACAAGACAGAGCACAGAGGAGGAAGCTTGAAATGCTCTGAGATTCATTTTTTCTCTCATCTGTATTATGTTCTGTCACCTCATTTACATAAAGTATATCTGGTTAAACAATTTGCAAAAGCATGTGATTTAATAGCAGGTATATGTGTGGCAGAGGTAAATTTGGATTTAAAATTAAGACATTACCAGCAATGCAAGACAGCTGGTATACATCAAGTTTATTTCACGTGCAAGTCTTTGTATGGAATTTTGTTTGGAACTCGTTACTATTTGACATGTTAGCTCATAGTTTATTTTAATTACAGAATATTTAAATTGCCAGATCTTCAGATAAGGTTTCATAGCACTTAGAACGAATATAAGATTATTCAATCTGCTTTCTTTTCCCTCCAGATGTAGGGCTGTATAAAGCTCATATTGTGTGCTCGCATACAGCATATCACGGCTGTCCTATGCCATCAATATAATCATTATCTCCAGTTCCATCTTTGTTTTCCCCCCACTTTATCTAATTTTTTACTAGGTTTATCTATATTTTTCCTAGATTGCTTTGAAAGAGGTCAACTAGAGTAGGGCCAAGAATTTGGCCTTAGATTTTCATAGAAGTGGAAGTTACGAAATAATATGATTTGCATGAGTGATTTTGCTTTTGTTGAAGAGAATGAATCGGATCATTATTATGTCCAAAGGCAGAAAGCACAAATAATCTCATGAAGGATTTTATATTGGAGGATTTTGAAGCAATTTTTTCAGATACAAAGATTAATATAAAAAAAATATAATAATAAAAAAGCTTGGGTGTTGTTTATCTAACCTGAAACTTTACAGGTTTTCACTTTTCATTGAGTACATCATCTGCTGTTGTAGAGAGATTTCACAAGAAAAATTTATACTTTTTCTCTACAGATTTAAGGTCATGATATCTCATACAATGAAGCTATAACTGTGAAGTATACATAAATGTAGTTCATATTTGTCAGTATTAGGAATTTAGAATATTTATTATGAAATAAAGTGTTATCATTTGCGCTATGGATAAAATAGTTGGAAAGTTCCAAGAAAAATTAAAAGGTGGCTTTTTGACCTGGAGCTTAAAAATCATATCTCTTATGTATATAATCTATTAATGACACTCTCAGTGCAAAGACTTTCCTGGCACATTATCCATTGACATTCCAAAAGCCAACTTCATTTAATTACGTTGAATATAACTTGACCCTTGGGGTCAGGTTTTTTAGAAATGTAGTTTCATTACTGAGTACACACATATCCTAGTCCCAGTTCCAAAAAGGCTTTTGGATATCAGTTTATTTTGGGGAAGTATAAGGGCTTGAAAAATCCGTTTCACTTCATCTGAAATGAACAGGATCTTGAAACAAGAACTGGAGAGGCTTGCATTATGGCATTTTACTCCAGGTTACAGGGCTTAGGACAGTGAATCTGTGTGAGAGATCTATATATAGGTCAAGAGTACTGGGCTGACCATTGGTGTCTCCAAGCAAGAAACCCGTGAGATCCATCTGACCATGTAAACACATGATCAGATGGGTCTCACAGAATAACTTGGAAAATTCCCAATGGGCAGTAAAATATTAGGAGAGGCTGGGAAGCTGAGGAAAAGAAACATACAGCAAGTGCAAGTATAATTTTTTACAGTTCACCACATTACCCTTTACGCAGACTGAGGGAACATCCACTGGTCTATCAGCAGAAGGTATTGCTGACTGTCCTGCTAGAAGGTGTACAACAGAACCATGGTCTTTTTGTAGGGTTCCTCTTTCTGTGCTGTGACATTTTGTTGTCATCAGTTGTCTGCACAGGATGCAGCCAGATCATGCTGAATCTGTAATTATGCAACCTTTCTCTAGCCATGATCTTGTGAAGCATCTTCATTTCCTTGTGTAGAGGCTTTTTCTTTGTCTTCTGCTGAAAGTTCACAAAGAAATACCTGCCAAAACCAGGGTAATCCCTTGGGAAAAATCCGCTGTCACTGAGATACATCTCCATGTTGCATGCATATACGTGTTGAGACATGCACCCACACAAAGATTATCATGCTAAAAAGCATGAATTAAACTATTTGCTTCTGCATCCCTCCCAGGTGACCTTTGTCGTCAGTGACCTTAATTCTATCTCAGTATATTCCGCTTTTGGAAACAAAACTGATTCATTCTCAACTATTTTTTCTCTCATGCTGTCAAGTTTTTCAGTTTGGAAAACAGGCTTATGCAGAAGGGG
Organism: Psittacula echo; assembly: GCF_963264785.1. Lineage (NCBI taxonomy): Eukaryota > Metazoa > Chordata > Aves > Psittaciformes > Psittacidae > Psittacula > Psittacula echo. The sequence continues at coordinate 126,164,780 of NC_137737.1, forward strand.
ACTATTAGCTGAAAGATAAGGGTGTTCCCCCTAAATGCATTAGGGTAAATAGCTTTTAACTGTAATGGGTATAGTTAATGAGGTATTCCAAGGAGAAACAAATTCGTGCCTTCAGTTTCTCTTTATTTTGTGACTTTCTTGCCCACAGCACATTTCTGATCTGACCTGGTAAACACATGCTCTTTCCATTTGGTTTCCTTTTCCATCACCCTCTTACACACAGACGTTTTATGTTTCTCTATATACACCATCGATTAAGACCCAGAGGGAGTTTTTTACAGCCTGTCAATACAGTAGAAACTCTGTGATCTAGGATTTTTCACTTTAGAAGCTGTGAAAATGAAGATTCTGGATATACTTTTATACTTTTAGTATATCCATAACCTACCACATGTCACCCAAAGCAACAGGCACTTATTTGCCTTTGTGGCTGCTCATCCGTATTAAATTAGTTCACACCAGTAGAGGTACAAAGAGGAAGTACAAGTTTTTTCTCCTCTGTTTCCTCCTGCTCCTTAGTGGAAGGGGTTCTCAGCTGCTGATTAGGTTGCTTCATCGGCTTTCTGAGAAGCAAGTTTCTTTGCGCTGCATGCCTTAATAAGGGAATGGTAGTCAGCAGTTTGGTGGGCAGTATGCTGAGAGTATGCTCAGGAAAAGAGATGGGCAAGAGAAAAATAGATCCATAAACTTCCCTCCCTACCTTGCACCAAACTGAAGGCAGAAACTTTTGTGTAACTGTACTGTTAAGATTTAAAGATCATTTTTTAAATGCCAGTCTCTGGAAGTATTTGTGAACCTTTTCCCACATTTAGGTGGTGGTTTTTTCCTGTAAGAGCCAAGTCATTTGCTTCCTATCCAGTATCAGTTTCATTAACACGCCTTAGTGGAAAGTTGGTCCTGTGGAAGAGCATCGAAATAAGGTACATAGTCTGACAAAAATAATTCTAACATTTCATGCAGTCATTTTTTAAAGTGGATTTTGTAAAAGAATTGTGTGTCACTATTTCCTCTACTCCATCCAAAAATTTCCATTCTGCTGCATGTTTAAGAAGAATGGAGAATTTTTCAGCCACCCATATCTACTGCCAGTAGCTTGACCCAGAGGCATCCCACAGTTTTTCTTTCAAAAATGCAAATGTCTTTATTAGGAAGTAGGCCTATAACATCATTAAGATTGTAATGATCATAGAATCATAGAATCACAGAAATATTTGGGTTGGAGGGGACCTTAAAGATCATCTAGGTACAGCAGGGACATCTCCTGCTAGACGAGGTTGCTCAAAGCTCCATCCAGCCTGGCCTTGTTCAGTGCCAGGAATGGGGCAGCCGCAACTTCTCTGGGCAACCTGTGCCAGTGCCTCACCACCCTCACAGTAAACACAGCTTACAGTTGGCTTTCTGGGCTGTGAGCGCACGCTAAATCTGGCTCATGTTTATTTTCTCATCAACCAACAACCCCATGTCCTTCTCCTCAAGGCTGCTCTCAATCCATTCTCTGCCCAGCCTATATTTCTCCTTGGGATAGTTTGAACCTATGGGTGGGACCTTGCACTTGACCTTGTTGAACATCATGAGGTTCACACGGGAACTATATTGCATGATATAATCAGGAAATAGAAAGAAAGAATACTAGAAAGAGAACTTTTTTATGTCTTTATGTTTTAAAACCAGAATGACTAAAGAAAACAGCTAGAGCAAAACCATACAGACAGAACTGCCTAATGTGACATCAGTGGTGAGATACAGTAACATTAAAACTGTAAATGTTTTTTGAGTGAAGTGTATGGATAAGATTAACATTTCTTCACAGAGGCCTTTTTTGGTCATCTAAAAAAAAAAAAAAAGACATATCTGCAACTGCTTAAATCTACTTGCAGTGGGAAAAGCACTTGGACATGTGTTTATGTATGTATATGTGCTATTGACATAGCAATAAAGCAGCTTACTGACTCAGGGCCAAGAAACCCTAATGGGAAAACTTTCCAGCATTTGTTGTTGTCTTGCAGATTTACAGAACTAAGACAACATTTCTTTGCTCATTGTTGCCTCAAGTTGCAATCATTTTCCCTACTGCCTCCTCAGTCTGTTCCCAGATGGAAGAAGAAAATGGCCTATTATCTGTGTCATATGAAGGCCTGGTAGGTTTCATTCTTTACAAGCAATCAAATTATGTGTTAGTGATGCACAGGCTCTCACCTGAAGAAATGTTGAGTGTGAGGGTTTTACTTCTGAGGAAGAATTCAACCATGTTTTGCACTTCATTCTGCATGTGGAAGAATGCATGGGTTTCCAGCCAGTTTTGCAGTTCCTAAAGGAGTGTGTACAGACAAGATATGAGATGTACACAAGCAATTCTCTAAGAATTCATCATCTTTTTCTCAGCTCCTTTGCTGCTACACTGCAGTGAGAAAGCTAGTTAATTGATTAGCCTGGTATTTAGAAGAATTTAGTCTCACCTTCTTGCTCCAGTCTAGACTTCCTCTATGATAGTACTACAGTTAGTGCCACAGGGAAAACAGTGCTTCACCGTCTCATAGGGAACCTGCAAAAAATGAATACATTTAAGGTTGTGGGGTGCTTGGATAATGCAGTAATGGGATGATCATAAATGCCACAGAGAAATCCCAGGCTTCATGACTCAACAGTTGTGTATCACACAGTGGGCAGGTTTACCTCTAGGAATGTATCCAAGCCAGTTCCGACAGACAGAGTTCTCAGACCCCTTGCTTATTAGGTCCAGAGCTTCTGTGGGATTTTGAAATCATGAAAGATGTAAATTAGAATGACTAAGACAATAAAATATAATCACTGATTAACAAAGCAGGTCTTTGTAAACATTAATACTCTATTTCTAAGTAGCTGGAGACATGACTGAGTGACAATGTTCAACCATGCAACTAATTGAAAGCAAATAAAGATATGATGAAAGGGGAATTGTAATTGAAATTAAAGCATTCTTCACTAGAGTTTTTAGATTGTTATACACACATTAACTTTTTCTTTTAGATAGGAGGCCTTCCCCACAATTTTTCATAGTTGAAATAGTACCAAATTAAACCATCATGTACATTGTGTGTTCCTGAATATTTAAAACTATGCATATATACTGAAATCATCCAGATTACCATAAACCAGCAAAAGGATACAGTTTTTCTATGGAAACCTGGACTTTGAATTTAGGTTGTGATTTAGATAAATTTGTAAATATCCCAAGTGGTGGCCATGATGCCATAGAATTGGTGTTTGCAGTGTCTCATGCTTAGATTACACTAAATATTATAGAAGGATTATATTCTGTGATGCTCAGAACAAACATAATGAATGGCCTTTACATGTCAAGTTACTCAGCTGGATCATGGTGAATTTTTTACCTTATGAAAGAATATAAGTATTTTGAGAATATTTGGGGTTATTTTGGTAAATTTTGTCTTTTTCTCATGATTTCCCTTCTAGTCACTACCAAGTGCTATTGTATCAACTTCTGAATGCATGGTCTGATCCTCAGGTACGCTGAGATTTTCTGCTGGGTCTCTGCTGAGAGATTTTCTCCCAGTCTGAATATTGTTTTTTCAATCACACACATGGCATGGGCTGGGATAAAAATAAAGAGAGGTGATACAGAGATGAAGGTGAAGCATGATGCTGAAATGCAACAGCAGCAAAGATCTGACTATGAACTCATATTAACTGGATATTAATAATAGGAATAAGGATATTAACTGGAATAGATGGCACAGGGATGGTTACAGGTGTTTGCTTGAAAACAAGGTGATGAGACAGAGCTGAGTGGATCTGTCATATTCCAGGAACATTTCAAAGGTAGAGTTGTTTATTCAGGTTCTCAGACTTCTGAAAAATTTGTGGTGATTTTTATTAATGTGCAACTCTGTCATAAGACCAATATTATGAGGTTCGCATGTGATTCATAATGGTTAAAATGAATGTATTAAAAGTCATACAGCTTCCACTGTCTAGCAAGCAATTTTACAAACATAACTTCTATCTTATAAATCACTAGTTCTAAGGGTATATAGGATACATTGACATATTCCTTTAAAATTGCTGGCTAAAATCTTTAGATGCCCCATATAAAATTAATTATTAGAATATCGCCATTATAATGTCTGAACAAGCCATTTACTGCTGGGGCACTTGCCCCACTGTAGCTGACATGTATGCAATTAACTATTGAGTTAATACACAAGATGATATATTTTGGGTGACATGGTTTAGTGTGAGGTGTCCCTACCCATGGCAGGGGGTTGGAACTAGGTGATCTTAAGGTCCTTTCCAACCCTAACTATTCTATGATTCTAAAAGCCCATTTGCTTTTTTAACATTAGTGGGCAGAAAGAGATAAAAGGGGAAAAAAAAAAAAAAAAAGACGACTAAACTTTTCTTCTTTTTTTGCCATTGAATTAGTTATGAAGTTTGTTATTCACTAAGCAAATGCTGCTAAATAAGAAGGAGTCACCTTCGGTGCAAGATGAATTTTCAGTGCAGGACAACAGTTTATGTACCTTCTTGATCAGTGCATTGAATAGCAACAAAATACTTCCATAGATCAGAGTTTTAAAATGCAAACTTGAAATGTGTGTGCCTTCTATCTAAGTAACAAGGGAAGAGATTTCTGGCCCTTATGTTTCACTGGCATTTTTAATTTTCTGTTTGCAGACTTATGTCTTTTCTATAAGTATAAAGAAATACATTTTCATGTAGCACTGTTACTTCACTATATGAAGGAAATAAGAGGGATTTTTTCACCTGTCATTGAAATGTGGCCATTTCAGAGGTGTGTAATTTTATTGGTGCTAGCAAACTAAACAAGAGTTTAGTAAGGAATAGAATAATGTGTGCTGTTAAAACTGCAGACAAAAAGTAAGCAGGGTAGAATGCAGCTACTTAATTAAAAAATCTTGTATATGTCTTAGAGATGTTGTCTTAAATAATGGTTATTTTCTTTAGCTGTGTGAACTCAAATGCTGATTCTATAAAGGGAGATGTTTGACCTGCTTTAAGTTATAAAAGAAGATTTGTGATTCTCCTAAGTCCACATGCCCTAGATTAATGTTAGTGTCAAACTGATTCTGTGTTAAGCTCATTTAATGTGCCTCTGGGCTATAAGATGTCACTTTGCCAGCAACAAAGGTCACATGTTTTCAGGTATTGACAGTGCAAGTAATGACAAGTTGTTTCTATGTTTGAGTGGATCAGGATCTTTTTAGCATTCATTCAATGAGTTTGGCAAACCATAGCCTCTGCCCAAGACAGCTCTGTGCCTTTGAGTGTACAGCAGAGGAAATTATTAAACCTCCAGCTCTGAAATCTATAGCTGCATTTAGTCAGACCTCCCAAAGGAATTCTTATGCCTTTAGCTGAATGACAAACAATTTTGAAGCTGACTTTACCTAGGTAGAAAATTTCTTTTTGATCAGAAGAAGAAATGAAAAGAATCATTTATATAATTACTGTTTCCTAAGCACATTTTTGTTCAAATATATTTTATGTATAGTAGGTCAAATTAGTCTTACAACTGCAGTTATAAAAAAACCGCAGCTTCTATGAAATCTTGTAAACATTGGTCTTAAGCAAGGAAGCCTGATCAGACATCTGAAACTCAGCAGAGCTGAAGTGCTGCTTTCCTGCCTCCTTCCCGGGTTGTTGAGTGATGAAGCAAGTCATGTAACAATACCAAGATTTACACAGTGTTGTGAGTCATCTTTAACAGGTAATCAGAAAATGCATTAAGCCGCTCAGATGGGATCCTGACTTTTCCCAAACAGTTATAGACTACACATGGCTACTCCTGTACATTTTAGTGGTGAAGAAAGCTTGGAGAAATGTTTTATTCTCTAAGGCAAAAGCCAGTAAAGGGAGTTAAGGTTATGACACTCTGGGAATAGAATTTGCTAAGTATTATCAGACACCTACAATCTGTGTGGTAGATTTTTTCTCCCAGATTGGGATCTGAGAAAGGCGAAATGGAAACAGTTTATAGTGGATCACAAAGGGACAGATATCCTAGATACCTATCTGTCTCTTGCATAAACGCAGAAACCTACGTCAGGGCTATAGTCAGGCTTCTCTGGGAGGCAGATACTTGGAGCCTGAAGTCATGTCCTCAGTCTCAGTGCTTGCTCCTAGGCTGTTTGTACATTATCTCCAAATTGTCGTTTGATAAAGAGCAGAAAGGTCTCAAGAATGCCAGCACTCCGTCCCCACATCAAGTGACCTAACCTGCAGAACCAAGCCCCCCTCTTCTTCCTCCTTAGCATATGGATCTTGCCTCGGAGCAGCTTTCTCGGGAGAGATTGACTGAACCTTTTGTCTCCATTGCCTGGTGACTGAGGCACTCTCCTGGCACTGGAGCTAGAGCTGCAAACATCATCACGAACAGGAGAGCTTGAATCTTGAACTTCCGGTTTTCTGGTGGATCCCCAACATCCCACGAATTTCTGTGGCCAATGTGTGCCTCATAAATTGGTCTTCTTTGGAGACATATGCCTGTTTTGCATCTCCCAAGCAGCTTTAGCTAAAAGGCAGGATCTTAGGCAATTAGTGCAACAAAGACAAGGTGACAACTGAGCAGATCCAGAAGTCTAGCATTAGGTCTCCAAGGAACTTTAGGTATCTTAAGCTGTGCAGTACGATAGGTATGGATTAATTTAATTGCTCTTCTGAAGTTAAGCTCCTAAATTTCTCTGAAAGGGCACTGATTTGTTGCATGCTTGCTGAAGAGCACATTGGTTCATGCTGTAGTGACCCAAGTACTGTTAGAAATTTTTCATTTGTTCACATATATGTCACAGTTCCCAGAAGTGTCCATGCAGAGGTTTAACTGAACCTGATTAGCTTAATCAGCACAGATTTCTGCATGGACATGCCTTTCTCACATCTGTCTCCCTCCTCTCTTTCCTGTTGTCACATTTTTTCTTATCAAAGTTTCCGTTACTTTAAACACATCCCTGAATCTTTTCCTTTTTATGGTCTTCCCAGTTGCCTTTTTATCTTTGTAGAAAGCTGTGGAAGATGTAAAAATGGCAGATGGAAGATGAGACTAAATATGGTCTGAAAATGCAATGTAGTTTGCATCCAAGCCCTTCACAGCAAAATTTGGGATATTGACAGCTTCCTTAGCTTGCTTGTCACTTGTCACAGCTGAGCAGAGGAAAGGGAATAGGGAACTGTCCACGGCATAAAAGGCTTCAGGAGAAACTAAAAAAAAAACATTAGAGGGCAAAGTTGTGCTAAGCTTTCTCTCACAGTAGCACTGGGTACTCAGGCACAGCTTCCTTAAAACATAAGGAAAAGCAGTAAGTGAATATTTTTAGTGTTGCAAGTGAAGTCTTATGTCAGTGTCACTCTTCCAAAAGCAGTGGTATTACGTTGGCTTATATTGTTAAAATTCAAGATTACAGTTGATGCTTCTGAACACAAGCCTATGTTTTTCCTGCCAGATACAGATTACAGGACACTAATATATTTTCTCTACCCTTACTAGGAAATAAGTGTACCGAGTTTTAAATGCATGTATAAGAAAGGAAAATAACGCATATATAAATGTTTGTGTGGGCCTGTAGGTAGATGTAGATAAAAACATAAGATATAATGTCTAGGTTTGTTTTGTTGTAGTGATCATTGACTCCTGAGACACAAGTTAGGAAATCATAAAAATTTAAGAAACTCTGCCTAGGGTGACTCTTTCATCCTCTTCCTCTTTCTCTGTACCTTTTGTAGTTGTACAATAGTTGTACCTTTAAGCACAACTTGAAGGAGCATCTCCAGGGAGATTTTAGTCCATGTATGTACAGTAGGTTGATTATATCCTAAAACATTTTCAAGTTTGTGGGGTTTTCATATATTTTCAGTAGAAGGGAGTAGGTAATAACTCAGAAATGACACAAATTACCTTATCTACTGTGTGGGATTCAGAGATCTAGATGTAGGTGTTAGTGTGTGAAGATCTGGTCTCCCATTACAGGAAATAACATTTGGGTTGATATAGCCAGTGAGGTTTGAAGAGCTGCACCTGGACAGCCAAATAGTTTCCAGGTTCCCCTAACTGAATAGACTAGATTCTCTTCTGCCTGTTGTGGAGCTTAGACACTTACTGCATGTAGTGACACCGACATTTTGAGAATTAAATCTAGGTGTCTACAATGTGGAGGTGAATCTCACCTAGTGTAATTATTTATGTACATACAGATGTATGTGTGAGGTAAAGATGGTGATTGGATTAAATTTGTTGCTGTGATTTTAATGTGAATAAAATCCAACCTATTCAACCTGTTATGTGTCCCTCAGGGGTAATTAAAATCCAGTGTATGGCTAACTTACTTTTATATGCATTTACCTATCATAAGAGGGATATATATGCCTGTATTCATAAGGCAAGTAACTGTAGAGTATCCTTCGCATGTTTAAGATATTCAGGGTGCTCGGCAAGCATTTAGTAATGCTAACTCCCATTAAGCATTACATAAGTCTATTACACTTACACATTTCCAATGAAAATATTAAAACCAGAAGTTAGAAAACTAGTTCCGTAGAGTCCAAACAATTCCAAATAATGATTAGTACCAGAAAGTATGAACACTCGCCGCCTTCAGTTGTTTAGTGCTAAGCAGGGTGAAGTCCTCAGGGTCACGTTCATACGTGAGCCTCGAAAGAGGCTCAGCACTAACAACTGGTTGCAACAGACCTGAAGTGATTCCTAGATTTTTGTGCTTGAGTAACTCTGACTATAAGTAATAAAATTCCTTCCTGTAAATAATAAGATTCAGTCTTGTTTTTCTGTGCAAAAGAAGTTGTTGACACCCTCAAAATAAAGAAGGTTTTGAACTTCTTTTAGGCTCAGAGCTCTTAAGTTCTGTCTCAGTACTGCCTCACTAGATATGTTGGTTGTGCACCCATTCAGTAGCAGGGTACAGTCAGCGCTTGATTATCCATGTGTTGCAGATTATTCATGCCACAGATATTAACTGAAGCTCAGAGCCACATGAATGTGGCTACACTGCTTCCAGGAGCATCTCAATTCCACAATCAGTACAGCTGCTTCTGCATTACACAGAACTGGAGCTAATAACCCCATATGAATCTTATCTGGCTCCGTGTTAAGCCAGTTCCCTGGGAAACACAGAGGCTTTTGATGGTGTCAACCTGTATCCAGCTGGGCTTTATTAATCTGGGCTCCATGCTGCTTTGCCAAGCCTATAATGGAGCTGGCATGGGTGGTAACCCTGAGCCTGGCAGGTGACAAAAGGTGGGGGGAGTGAAACAATTGCTTCTATAGCATGGTCTGTTTATCTAGAGGAAGAGGTTGTTATTCATTAGTGGAAGCACAGTGCCACAAGATTTCAGACAGTTTGTTAATTCTTTTTTTTACTATTTATTTTTTTAATTTTAACTAACATGTCTTTCTGAAGTGCCAGGAAGAATTGCTGGACCTGTGTTCAGTCAGAGTGATCCACGTGTTCCAAAATTCACTCTGGCTACTTGTACGTTACAGGGAGTTTGGTGCTTATTTAGGTTAAGTAGTTTAGACGTTTTTAAGTTGTCAATAAGAGATTGATTTTAAGGATGTGTATTCATGTCTAAACTGTACTTCACATCAGGATTCTCTATTGTATCAATCCTAGACTGACACTGGCAACCATGACCTGGGCAGCTTTTGAAAGCCTATGGCAAGAAGCAGTGCTCCAGCACTGATTATTTCAGTTTCTCCAAACTTTTAATATTCATACACATTTCTTCATATGACACTGAGACATCTATATTCTAGAGTAATCTTGAAAGTCTAACCTCAGATTTCTTAAAATCTTAGTGGCTTATGATGGCTGTGAAAGTTCCTGCAGTTGAAACATGCTGTTTCTATACCTCATAGAGGCACTTCCAAATGAAGTTGTTCTTTGCTGCTTTTGTAGAGAATTCCGGACAATAAACTTTTGGGATATTCTTCCAGGTTTTTTATGATTGTATATTGATCTTTTTAATTTTCTTTTCAAAAGTCCTATTTCAAGTAGTGGAGGTTCTGAAACTATAATGTTAGCTTGCATATAAATGAAACCCAGAAGCTTAAGGCATTCTGTTAGACAATGGAAAATTAAGATCCATGGGCAAGATAAACATAACTAGAGAAAATGTAACAAGAAAAACACTTTAGATATGCTGAAGCAGAGGCTCCTATGGACTGCAAATGTTTTTAATTTCTATAGCAACTTATAATCGAGAACTTTCTAAAACATTAATTGAGTGTCACAATTTGAAAAGTGATTAACGGTTTTATTGGGATAGTCCTGTTTATTACTATAGGAGTCTGATGCATTTATGATTGATATTTGACAGTGTATAGTCCTGTTGATCTAGATGGTAACAATCACATACAGCAAGTATTTCTAGATTATAACTGTAGACAAGATTCTGACCCAAACTTCCTAGACATTTAATGTAAACAGTGGCAAAATTAAGACATTGCCTAAACTGAGAAGGAAACTACTGTCAGTATTGTCTGTTAAATGCACTGGGAACTCCCACTAATACAGGTAGCTCCAACCACATCTTGCTATGTGCCTGGGCAAGTCTCTTAATCTTTTCTTAACAAAACAATGACCAAAGAAAGACATGCCATGTGGAACAGATTCTGAAAGCTCTGTGGAGCCAGAAAAATCTCTTGCCTGTGACCCCAGAGAAAACTTCATTAAGGACATTTGGTAAGACTTCAGTTTCCTTGTATTTCCTTGAGCCTTTTTAACTATGTCAATAATTGCCTAAGTTTGTCTACATGAGCTAAGGCATTTAAGAAATTACTTATGAAAGTAGTGAATCTGATGAGAGCAGCAAGTTAAGCTAATTAACCATCAGGTAGTCACGGCCTTATATTTAGACAAGAAACTGTCTTGCAGTATGCAGTGCCTGCGGGCAATAGGTAAGAAACTCATATCTCACATAAAGCTTTGGAGACATTTCTTTTTTTATTTCACTGTGATTGTGCTAGACTTACTATAAATTCATTAAAATGCAAAACCTGTTGTTGTACAACCTGTGCCCTTCCGGTGATGTAATCCAGATACTGCATTCTTCAACTGAATTTCCTCAGCCTGTTGGAAAAAGAAAGTGCAGACTGCAAAAGTTCCTGTGCCATAAACTTGCATCTTTCCCTAAAGCTTCAGAAACATTAAGTGCATACAGCAGGTAAACTAATCTATCTTCAGGGTGTCCCTGTTGCAGAACTGAGAAGAGGCGATCTGTTGTGTACAATGCTTAGGTCCATTCCTTTGTAGATGAAAATTAGTGCTTATCACACCATCCAGAAACAGTTAACCAGAGCAGGTCTTTACATCATTTCTGTCCTGTAACTCCCCAAGTCAAATGTTCTGTAGCAGCTTCAGAGCCCTAGTGTGTTTCTAACAATTCATAGACACTCATGATGTAGTACTGTAACTGAGTGTTGATGGGACAAAGGTTTTGATATTGATAATGGGTTTTTCACCTAGAGGAATAGTGTCTTCATTTTTATAACAGAAAGCTTCAGAAAGCCTTGGTGGTTTCCGCTGTTATTTTCACCTTTAAGGATCTAACTTAAGGGCAGTTCAGCATACTTAGCTTTCACATGACAGACCTGTGATGTGTCCCTTGTCTGCTGCCAATGCTTCCCTACCTGGGAGTTTCTTTCAGCTATGTGAATGGACTTTCAGTGCACCCAAATGAAACTTCTCAGCTGATTCTGTGGCTGCCTTCTTCTGTGCTTCTCAAATCTATCTGAATTGTGCCAAAATTGACAGGGCTAAAAACAGAGCAGTAACTAGAAATTATGAAGATTACAATATCAGTGACACCAAATGTACTAATCATAAAACAAAACAGTAAAATTTCACTGCTCAAATGGCAGCTTGTTTGCTATTCTATACTGGTTTCTGTATTTTACATGCTCAGCTGAAGATTGAAGAAATGTCTCTTTTTCAGGGGATGATTCAGTTCATTCATACCATAGCCATAGGCAAAATTCCTCAGTGCGCTGTGTTTTGCTGTGAGAATATTCATGCTCTCAAGTCAAGCTCAAGTGTTCAGTCACTTTAGCTATTTGAACAAACCAATTGTTTAACATTTCAAGTCACTTTTTAACTAAGTCCATTTCTATATAGTAATGCTCCTAGTTAATTCTTGAGTTACTTTCCTAGGCCAACAACACTGAACTCTTGAACACCCAAGGAGTAGGTGCAGTAATATGAAAGTACAGTAAAAACAAATTATTGTATTTACCTTAAGTAAATTAACTGTATAGGAGGCCCTGCATTAGCAGGTTGTCCAAGGAACTTAAGGCAATTATGTGATGCAGAGCTGTAGTAGCAATGCCAATGTTCCCAACCTTGTCAGCATCCAAGAAGAAGATAGGTTTTTTCTGTGGTCTGAGAGGAGAAACAGCTCTTCTGCCTGTCTCTCTCTTCTCCCCTTCTGCCCCATCATGATGGGTACAAGAACAGTATCCTCACCAAATACGCTACAAATATGCTACATGGACAGTGGGATTGAGTGAGCCCTCAGCAAGTTTGCCGATAACACCAAGCTGTGTGGTTCGGTTGATACGCTGGAGGGAAGGGATGCCATCCAGAGGGACCTTGACACACTTGTGAGGTGGGCTGATGCCAACCTGTTGAAGTTTAACCATGCCAAGTGCAAGGTCCTGCACCTGGGTCGGAGCAATCCCAGGAACAGCTACAGGTTGGGCAGAGAAGAGATTCAGATCAGTCCTGTGGAGAAGGACTTGGGGGTGTTGGTTGATGAGAAAATGAACATGAGCCAGCTTCAGTGTGCGCTCGCAGCCCAGAAAGCCAACCGTATCCTGGGCTGCATCAAAAGGAGTATGACCAACAGGTCGAAGGAGGTGATCCTGCCCCTCTACTCTGCTCTTGTGAGACCTCACTTGGAGTATTGTGTGCAGTTCTGGTGTCTTCAACATAAAAAGGACATGGAACTGTTGGAACAAGTCCAGAGGAGGGCCAGAGGATGATCAGGGGACTGGAGCACCTCCCACATGAAGACAGGCTGAGAAAGTTGGGGCTGTTCAGCCTGGAGAAGAGAAGGCTGCGTGGAGACCTCATAGCAGCCTTCCAGTATCTGAAGGGGGCCTACAAGGATGCTGGGGATGGACTCTTCACTGTAGTGATAAACAAGGAGTAAGGGGTTCAGACTTAAACAGGGGAAGTTTAGATTGGATATAAGGAAGAAATTCTTTACTGAGAGGGTAGTGAGGTACTGGAATGGGTTGCCCAGGGAGGTTGTGAATGCTCCATCCCTGGCAGTGTTCAAGGCCAGGTTGGATGAGGCCTTGGGTGACATGGTTTAGTGTGGTGTGCCCCTGCCCCTGGCAGGGGGGTTGGAACTTGGTGATCTTAAGGTCCTTTCCAACCCTAATTATTCTATTATTCTATATAGTGCCTGGTGAGGGAAGTTTCTCATGCAGGAGGGACATACCAGCTCATGTCTTGGTAAGGAGGCCTGCAGAGCTGGGAAAGGCTGAAATTTCAGATTCATATGGTTCTGTGGCTTCTTAGATGGGTTCCCACCCTTGCAGATGTGAGATTAGTTTATTGTAAAGAACAGAAAACAGGGAATTACAAACTTGTAATTCTATCAAAATGAAAAACATGCTTCAGAAACATGTAGCTGGCTCGCCTCAGTACATAAGAGTGTTCCCTCCTACTCACTGTTTTTAAAGGAGGCAGTGGGGAACATGGATTAAATTATTAAATCAAATCAATTAACTAATTACATTAAAGCAGTAAGTTGGATAAAATTATTCGGGTTTGCTTTACAATATTTTGGAGGCTAATTCCCTGCACAGCTTCACACAGAAAGTAGGAAAGACTCTTATTTAATGGGATTTGGCCACGGGAGTTATGCAGAGGATCAGAGCCAGAAACAGCAGTCAGAAAGAAATGATACTTCAGACAAAGTGGAGCAGTATTCCCTGACAGTTCTGCCAAATTTGTTGATTTATTTTAATCATTTTTTTTTAAGCACTGAATGATGCTTTGTTTTAGTGGAGGTAACCTGCCCAAGCTAGCAAGCTACATGACACTGAAGTCATGTTTTGATTAGCATCAAGATTCCTACATGCCTAAATCAATTTATTATGCAAAGGTACAAGAGCCAAAAAGAGTAATACTCAGAATTAATGAAGTTTGGTCATCCATTCTCTGGCGAGGCTGGAAACACAGATGAAGGTGGTGCCCTTCCCATTGTGTGTCATCAGAACTCTCTTTTCCTCAGCCCTGAAGAAAACACCTTTTTAGCCTTGCCAACTCTCTCTGCTTTATCACACACCTAATTTTTGGCATGGTGTGGTCCTAGGAAAACTTATCTTTCATTTGAAAGACAAAATAAATGTTCTTTAGGACTTAGGATTGCCAAAAAACTTTCAAAATGCACAACCATAAGGGCAATAAAGCCAAAAGATAAGTAACATTTATTATTTTTTAAATTATCATTATTTTGAAAACAATTTCTTAATTAATCTTGGCGTTTGACACATACCTTTTTTATTTAATGTTTGCTGTTGGCAGGAGTAGAGTCTGTTAATTTTTTAGTTCTCCTGATTTCTGCTGTTCAGTAAAAGTTGAACATTTCTGTTTTCATTGTCATCTGCATGGAGCACCTTCTTTCTTTAATGCTACCACTATTATTGAAGTAAGAGAGTGTTGCCGATAACTTCAGAATGGAGCTTAACAAAAATATCTTTTGGTAAATTTAAGCGGAGTCTTTCAGATTGTTTCATACTGGACCTTTTGTGCAGCATTGTTAAATCATTGTTATTCTTTTATTTCCTCTATATAAATACAACAGCTGTATAAAAGTCTTTTTGATGTCTAGGATAGCGTATGGCATCACAGGAAAACTAAGGAGGTCTTCTAAGCTGATTAAATAAAACCAACAAGAGTCACAGGAGGGAAGGGAGGAGGGAAAACACTTGCTCGCCTGATCTGAGATGTTTGCAAAAGCTAAAGCAATTCTCCACCAGTTAAGGATTGAAGTTTCCCTGGTGGACTGATGACCTTTGATGTGATAATTGCTGGTTTTCCTGAAACTCCGAAAGAGATCGTGTATAGTATGGTTAGAAGAAAAAGGGATAAATATTAATGAAGCATTGGATATTCATTCAAAACCAGCAGGAGCCCAGCAGTTAAACACTCCTTTTCATCCCATGAGGCAGGATAGAAACTAAGATCCCTATGATATTTGCCACGTAACTTACATACCTTAATCTTGGAGCAGTTTTACAGAGTGCTGTGTATCTCTGTGGCTAAGAGCTTATCCTGTTATTGAGAAGAATATTCTTTCTGTTAGGTTTTCCTTCTTTTGAAATTGTCATTTAAAATTTAATTTTAAATGTTATTTTAAGTATTAAGTTTTTACCTCTTATGTAACACATACACATGTGTAAGAGTATTAATTTTCCGTCATGGTGGCCTTAGAACTGAATCCAGGTGGATCCTAAGTTACTACTTTTCAGCATCCTCTTGCACACAGTTCTCTACCATCTGCTTGATCTTAGAAAATAACAGCTAAATATGCTATAGTTAGCATATAGTTCGCTTGCTTTCTCATATGGTGGGAGAAAAGAGAAATGTTTGCAGAACAAAGCAGGGACAACATATCCTATTGCTTACTGCAAAGACTTCATTTTTGTTATAATAAAGATGCAAGTGTTTTATTTACCTCGTAAAGTTGCTTTCTTCTGGAGTTAGTTGTTGCTTTAGTTCATAGAATCATAGAATGGTTATCATAATCACAGTTGGTAGGTGAAAAGACACTTAGAGTTTGCCAAAAGGCTTATCATCCCAGTCAGATGTTAATTTGCATGTTTGTCGTGGCTTGGAAAAGATTAAGTATTAGCCTTTCTTCTACTACCATTTCAGCCGTATTGTGCTGTTATCTTGAAGTATTTTAAAGCCAAATAAAATTGAGATTTTCAGACTGATTAGCTGGTGTGACTGCAAAGGCATTTTTGTATCCAAGAAATGCCTTTGTTATAGCAGCCATCATATCTGACCTGCTCCCTAGGTCAATAAAGATGAAGGGCTCTTGGTCTGTTGCAGAAGCAACTCCTTGTGGCCTACAACTGGGCCTGCTTTCGTACGCAGACACTTACTGTCAGCCTAGCAACATACATGTTCTCTTTAAATGATTAATTTAGCATCAAATGAGACATACTGTTTCTCTGGAAAACATCCTTGTAAAGCTGACCAAAATAGGAGGTTAAATATCCTTTAAATATTATAAAGGGCTAACACAAAGAAAGGGAATGATCAAACAACCAAGCTATTTTGTGATTTACATGGGTTATTTTGCTGATGATTAAGTAAAGAAAAACCTGCTGAGATGAAGAGTAAGCAATTACACATTGAAGAAACTCTCATACTTATTGCCTTAGTAGTAGTATTCGTAGACTGAGAGACCCTCCACAGGGTGATCACTTGCTAATTCCTTATAGCCAACAGCTTTGATGTGCTTACACTATGAGATTTTCTTGGAGGAAGGGAAAAGGCAGGAAATATTCACTGAATGCATAACCACTGAGCATCAAGGAAAAGTTGTGGAGTTCAGAAAAGATCGATAAATAAAGAAGGCTTCATGCCTTATTGATGGCTGTATCCTGTCTTCAACTGTCAATATCTTTTTCTAGAAGGCCAGTTAGTAAGAATAATATGTTAATCATAACCACTGGTTATTGTAAGATACAGAATAATTGCCAAAAGTGGGAGGGAGATACTTCATTGTCAGCACAGGTGACAAGAGGAGTAATAGTTAGACACGGAAGTAGAGAAAACTTTGATTACAAGACCATAAAATTTTCCTTTTACTGAAGTTCCAGTGTGTTACACTGAAAAGACTTGGGAAAATATTTTCACTACACTAGTAATTTGTGGTTCCTCCCATGTGCAATATGGTTTCCTTTCTGGTAAGGAACCTTGACTTTATGCTGACAGTTATTTTAAACTCCTTTCTTGCTGCAAGGACAGGGGAAAGATGCTGAGCAAAAATTAGGTTCAGATGTGAGTTGATATTGTTAGATAGATTCAAAAAGAATTCTAGCAATGGTGGATAGAAAAGAACATCTTACCTGTGTCTGTGCCAGTAATGAACCAAAACATCAACAACAGATGGTGACTCCTGCTTGAATGCCAGCAAGTGCTGTTCCTTGAGGCACAAGCATGTTGTGAGGACTTTTTTTCTGTGGGAGCGTGTAGTTTGGAGACCTAGGAACAAAGTACGAGATAACAACAAAAGCCTGATTGTAGGATCAGCAAGTTCATCCACTGCCACAACTGTGCTAATTTACAGTTCAAGATGTGCTCCACTTGCTGCAATGGATGACATGCCTAGTTAACAAATTATGTATCTGCCATGATAGTCCACAACAGCAGCAAATGATATGTCATAGTTTAGTTCCCACTAGTATTGTCATTACTGAAGTCTGAATGCCCTGTAGATTATGCAATTTAAATGCCCTCTGTCTTCAAAGAGAGAAAAGGCAATGGTGTTGAGGAGCATTTAAATATAGAATGTTCCATATTTACATATGGCAGAGGACCATAACACAGATGAAGACTGTAATATGAACCAGTCTGAATTTTGTTTAAGTAAATAGCTAAACATCAGTAAATCTTTCCCGGTTCCCTTATTTGGCTCCTAAGGTAACAAGCACTATACACTTCTGAAAAAATACAGGGTCATGGCTTAACCCCAGCCAACAACTAAGCACCACCCAGATGCTTGCTCACTCCCCACGCACCCCAGGGTCATAATCAAGAAACAAGAAACAGAAGCATAAAAGTAAGAAAACTCATGGGCTGAGATAAAGACAGTTTAATGGGACAGAGAAGGAAGAAAGGAAAAAAAAGAGGAAACATAATAATAATAAAATAATTAGAATATACAAAACAAATTATGTATAATGCAATTGCTCACCTCTTGGCAACTGGTGCCTAGCCAGTTCCTGAGCAGTAGTCCCTGGTCAGCTTTCCCCCGCCTTGTTTATATACTGGACATGACGTGCGATATGGAATATCCCTGTGATCAGTTGGGGTCAGCTGTTCCAGCTGTGTCCCCTCTCAGCTCCTTGTGCCCCTCCACCCTTCTCACTGTCAGGGCATGAAAAGCTGAAAAGTCGTTGAATTAGTGTAAACGCTACTTAGCATAAACACTACTTAGCAACAGCTAAAAACATTGGTGTGTTATCAACATTATTCTCATACTAAATCCAAAACACAGCACTGCACCAGCTGCTAGGAAGAAATTAACTCCATCCCAGCCAAAACCGGGATATACACTCTGTCTGATATTCCTACAGTATGGAGCAGTAAGTGAAACCATGGTAATACTTTGAACACAGACCCAAATGCAGCATTCTCATAATTTTTTTTAATAATTTCTGAATAGTGTGTGATAAGTTTACAGGTAAAGAGATGAACTAAGTGTAAGACAGTCTTAGCTCAAATGTAAGATTGATGAACGGAAACAAGTCAGGAATACATCTTCAAGGAGGCTTAGCTGGGTGATTATTAAGGATCAAAGCTCTTTGTCCAGTCTAGCTTGACAAGTCATCATCCATAATAAATTACAGAATGGTGTTGGATTTGGAAAGCCCTTCTGGTATAACATCCTTAGCAGTAATATTATCAGGTTTTAAGGGAGGTCTTGTACTTCTGACTGTTGTCCTTTATTATCATAGGGATGTATGATCTGAACTATGTCTTTCATTAAAGGTAGAGCTGGACAGAGGATGACAGTTTAGCTTTCAAGAATTCAGTTTTTTTGATTTCTTAATGCAATGAAAACAAAAGCCTTCCAGTGGGGTTTTTTTGTTGTTTTTCTTTCCACAACATGAAATTGTATTGAAATTTATTTTCAGGTTGAACAGTTAAGGATTTTCTTCTGAGCCTAAAGTCCTGGAGTAAGTAGGAAGCTTAACCTGGACTCAGAGTAGTTGAGCTGATCCTTCTATGTTTTAGTTTCAATGTTATTTTATTGATACCAGTGATAATCAATTAGCTAATTCTTTGCACAGTGAATCAAGAAACTACATAAAGATGTGTAAGAAAACAGGAAAAAATACTGAAGGTTTTATATCCAATGTAAAGTTTGCAAACAGAGAATGACACATTAAAAATTTGTTCAAAAGTCCTATTCAACAGGATATTTCCATAACATATGGCAGAAGGCCTAGTTTTTCAGCCATAAGCCTTAGGCAGGTATTAGACGCTAACTTGTGATATTCATTGCGCTGTCTAGGAGATGCATATGATTCACACTAGTCAATCAGCTGCCTTGGTTTTAAGCAATTTCACGCTAAAAAGAAAAACATATTAGTAAAAGCTCTTTTCTATTTGGTTGCGGGTATTTGCTTCCTAAAATTGCCTTCCCACTGTGTCCTCACCTGTAAGCTAAAATCTGTATCATTTGACTGTTAACAGTTGATTTCTATTTTGTATAGACTGCTGAACTCAACGTTAAACCATAGAAGATAGGACAATTTAATAATAAGTAGATCCCTTTTTATCATACTCATAAAGGTGATGATTTGTGACATGCTCCGTTCTACTGTATCACAATTTTTGTTTGTTTCTATTTACAATCTTCACCACAAAACTGTGGATTTATCCTTAATGGTTGCCTTGTGAAAGGTTCTTGTCCATTGCAGCTTTGAGGGCAACCTTTCTGCAGTTATAGATAATGGGTTTTGATTCTCATTCAGGTGCGTAGATACTTTTTCATTCATTTACAACTGATTCTATTGTTGCCTGTGCATGTCACGACCATGAGGTACTTCTGGCCCTTCCTGCTTCTGCCCACCCCCTGGGGCTCCTCCATCACCTACCCATGTCACAATGATGGAGGAGCCCCCTTGCATCTCCCTGAAATCCCCCTGGCCCTGCCAGGCCATCATCCATGGGGCCATATCCCTGCCCAGCTGCTCCTGGCCATGGCCCACAGAGCCCATGCTATGCCCTGAAAATGTGGCTATAGGTGTTACAGAGGAGGATTTAATTTGCAGATACATAAAAATTACATTAGCAAACATAGGAAACACATTCCAACGCTCAGGCATTTCACTATATCTCTTTGCATTTCTATTCCATGAAAATCTGAATATGTAACTCAATATTGTAATAAAGGCCTAGTTTGGAGAGAGAAAATCATGCAGGAGTTTTACAAATAGTTGCAGTGTTAAGATAAATGCCTCTGACCAAGGATCAATAGAGTTTGAAATGCAGGAGTTAATGGAAACATAATCGAATGCCATATGATACATTAGTGTAATGCATTTTTAATTTCAGAACTTTCTCTCTAAACCCTGAAATTTTTGGCATATTTTTTGCCTGAGTTTTAACATATCTATAATCTAAACATGTTTTACCAGCTAAGGAAAAGGTAAGTTTCTAGGAGCTTCTAGTAAAATGTGAAAAAGAAGAAGGTGGGGTAACCCGAGCAGGTGACCAAGCAGTGGGTTATGCTATGTGCTATATATGGGTGCTGTCATCCCACATCCCACAGCCCAGGGGAGGGAATTTAGGGTACCTCGTCTGCTTAAAACCACTCTGCTTTTAAAGGAGATGCTAAGGAAAGCTAGGAATTTCTGCATCTGCTGTCCAAGAGGCACTGTTTGCTCTTCACTGTAAGCCATGGAAAGCACCTCTAATTTGGGGGGAAATTATCTGGAAGCTATCTTAGTCTAAGAAACCTGTGACAGTCTCTATTAATAAGAGCTTATGATCAGAGTTGCCTTTCTGCGGACACAAATGCATTATAATAGCTTCATTCGTAGTGTAAAAAAACTCTGGGAAATGCATTAATAGATCATAATAATATCTTCAAGAATAATATGGGGGGTTGATAGATTTTAAGACAACAAGAAATAAAAAGGATTTGTAAAATTTAATACATGAAGGACTGGTTATGATTTCCCTCTTTTCCGCTAGACTTTTCCTATAAAACTGCTTTATTGCAGTTATAAACTTTCCATCAAAATTTCTTAAATAAAATCTAGAAATAAATGCATTTTGTACATGCAGCGCCATTGTAAATAGAAGCTTTGGAAAATTATCATTATTCACTGTCTGCAGCCTGTGTTTAGAGTTTTTCAGTCGTCTAAGAAACTCATAAGCAGCTTGAATGATACTTTCAGGAACAATTGGAACTTGTTGACAGTGCTAAAAATTTGAAATTCCATATTTTAAAGCAATAACTGTTTCACATAGTGAGACAGAGGTTGTAGCTTAAAAGCTGCCTGCATTTAGACTTTAAAATCAGCCATATGGGACAGAAAAGGTCCCTCTGGAAAAATATTCATTTAACTCTTGATAAATTACTCATTTTTGCTTATTTATTTTAAAGGACAATATACACAGCTATGTATTCATGGCAGATGAATTAGCTCCTATATTATGAGTGTGCAGTGTGGTTAGTGTGAAACATTTACACCACCCAGCTCATCAGAAACCAGTCAGATCATTTGTTTCATTCCAGCTGTGCTCTTTACATTTACATGGGGCCTGGGACAGTTGGGATTTCAAATCTCTCTTCCCTCATATATAGAGTTGCACTTCTTTTCCAAATCCTGACTCTTTAATCACTCTGCTTTATTGACAAAACAAAACACACACAAAAAAAGAATGTTTAAATAAGCTTTCATTTCTGTTGAAGCAATGACCCACCTAAATAATTGGAAGACTTCTGCCCAGTTCAAGGGCCTTTGGATAAGGCCTGAAATTCTGTCTAATTCCTGTGATTGGGGAACAGAATTTGGCCTTTAACATTTAAGACTTTTAAATGGGAGGGACAGATGTCAGACATCTCTTATTAACTGTGTATAATGATGAAATAAGTGGAAGAAGAAGACAGTAGGAAGAGTGTTAGCCTTGTGGGCAATGAGAGACACGGATATTACTCTGTGATACTACTGTACACTGAATTCCAGGACTTGCTTTGGTGCCAGAGTCCTTAAGAAAACAGCCTACTAGTGTACTGCTGCCTTCTGGATTTTGGTCAGCCAGTAACTGTAACAAAACTTGTGGGGGTTTTTTGGCACTATTCATTTCTGGTCCTGAGAAAAACACAAAATGTTCAGAAATAACCAGAAATAGAAAAATCGTGTTTTCAGTCAATCCAGCTCTTTGAAAATCTTTATTGATTCATTCACTTTGAAAGGAAAGGCTCTGTGGAAGTTTTGTTTCACTTAGTTCATCTCACTTTTCCCTAACAGCAATACCACTTTAAACAAATATTAAAATGTATTTGACTCAACACTTGCTAAACAGCATCTAAAATACCATGTCCAGTTCTAGGTCCCCGATATGGGAAAGACATAAGCAGATGGCCATTAAGATGGTTGGGGGTTGGAGCCCTTGTCCTGGGTGAAGGGTGTAGGGAGCAGGGTTGTTCAGCTTGGAGCAGAGACGGCTTTGGGAGGTCTAACAGCAGTCCCTCAGTGCCTACAGAGAGGTCATTGAGAAGATGGAGCCTCTTTCTTGACAGTCATGCATGCCAGGAAAACAAGAGGCAGTGGGCATAAATGTGGACAAAAAAGGTTCAGACTGAATGTAAAGAAAATCAAATTTCACCCTCAACTCAGTCAAGCAGTAAAACAGGGCCCCAGTGCATTTGGACAGTGTCCGTCCTTGGAGTTTTCAAACCTTGGTAAAGTCCTGAGCAGCCTGGTCTGACCTCACAGCTGAGCCTGCTAAGGACAAAGAAGTGGATTCTCTATATGGTGGTCTAAGCATTCCTGAATTGGGTCATTGATGCAGTTTATGAGACGCCTTTCACATAAGAACATCTCATCTACATTTAGGGAAAAAAAAAAACCAACAAACAAACCATCAAGTAAAGCAATCATTGATGGTTTCCCCACAATAATCAGTGTAAACTGGGATGCCTCCCAGATTCCTTCCTACACAAAATGAAGAAAAGCACTACAGTTCTGTAGTTTGCCTTTCTATCTCCTCTCCATTAGGTGGGAATGATTTCAGATAGATCCTGCTCCTTCCCACTCCTGATCTGTGCTGTATTATTCAGATGCTTCTACTTAATGATTACGAGTTTCCATTCCTGTCTTCCCTCTCTGTGCATAATGCACAGTCAGACACTGGGACATAAGGTGGACTGCCTGCTCTGTCACTGATAGAGAAAATATTTCAATAAGTGTTGTGTCAGGCATCTTAGTAGAAGCTTGGCTCATGAGCAGGCTTATCATTAATTATCTATAAAGATATGTTATATATATCATTTATAAATATGATATAAAATCATGTCTCTTCATTGCTAAATAGGAACTTCGCTTAGTAAGAAATGCGTTGTAAATAAGATTATGGATGTTTGAATATATTCATCTTTGTCTTGCATCCTTTAAAACCGTTCTCTCATCTACAAAAGCTAGGATGGTGAAATTGAAAGTACCTGTATGTGAGCTTGAAAGATGAAGAAAGCCTTTCTGTAGGCATTTTCCCTTGGAAAATGCAAGCGCATTTATGTGTGCTATCCTTTCAAAATGTTTTCTGAGATAAAATTATTCACAGAATAATTTCAACAAGTCCTTCTGGAGTCTCTTAGATCTCAGACTGAAGATTATTTTCAAACAGCTCTTTGAGAATAGATTACCAGAATTCAGGCTGAGAGAACTGATATTCCTCAGACAGATAAGCTGTATATGGTATATTCTGTCCTTGAACAGGCAAGGGTGACTCTGATTTTGGGCTCTTTTGAAAGGAATACTAATTTTCAGATGAAATTCAGTATCCAGATGATTCTTATATTTTGGCCTTTCCTCTTGTATTTAGCTTTTCTTGAAGTATTTAGCAAAGATCTTAAAGCAGCTTTGCACAAGGGATATATCAAAGAGCCTGCAAGAGGTTGTTTCAAGGAGCTGACCAGTCCTGTTGAATCCAGCAGGCATGTTTATTTTACATAGCAGAACATATGTATTGGGGTCTAAGTAAGGACCTGGAACACCTGATTTTGCAGTAAATCCATCACTTGTGTTTCTTGCTCATATTTGCTGCCATTCCTGTGCAAAACCTTTTTCACCTGGTAGGACATGGCCATGTGGAGCTGACTTTCTGAGTTTCCCCATGGTGTGTCAGTTGCAGGTCACTGGGAATCCCCCCAAGCATATGCAGGTGTGTGCTTGAGTGGGGGCTGTGGGACAGCAAGGTGACAGGACTGGAAGGATTGCTGTGATAGACACAAGTCCCCTGTGTTTTGGGGCTGGGGCTGTACCTTGTGCCCCCCAAGGTAAAGCAGTTTGGGGAACACTGGGCCTTCTGGTTATAAAGGAGATTAAAAGTAAGATTGATAGCAAGAGTGATGTGCTTCTCAGCAGTGCTTCAAGTCAGTGCTAACTAGTCTTTATGGAAAAGGATAGGAAGCATCTGCTTTTTGTAACAGATTTTGTTTTGTCTGACTGTGTTTACTATTATTAATAAGCTGGTTTCTCTGTAGTACAGGTTTGTCAGGGAGGAACTTATTTGAAAACAGATTTCTTTATCTGCCAAGGAGCTTTTACATGTATATCAATGAAGGTAAAATTTATACTGTGCCAGGACTGGAAAAGCTGCTTGACAAAATGAAGTAAGCTAGTGAGGAAAATCTTGCTTTAAAAGCAGTACTCAGGACCTGATCTGTTGGGTCTATCTTAGAATTCCTACTAAAGTCAGTTTGAACTTACGGAGAGTAAAAGTCATTTGAATACACTGCACTACACCTTAAAGTACATCTGAGATCCTCTCCTAGGCGTACAGGTGCTGCTGTTTATGTACAGACATCTATATAGATTCATAGTGCCAGTTCCTCATGCTTCAGTCCTGACATAGGCTCCTCTGGTCCCCATGAGCTCCTGATCCTTCCCCCTGTGCTTTCGGCAAGGAGAGTGGCCAGAGCAGCCATGCATTAGGCTCTGCTCCCACCCGAAGACCACCCACCTACATGATGGCACAACCTACCCTAACCTCTCCCTGTGATAATGGAGATGTGTACATTGCCATGAGAAAATGGACATGTTCTCTGCCTTCTCCTATATGCGTAAATCCATAGATAGTCTGTGCTAAAGATGATGTATTCGTATTCAAGTTGATTGTGTCCATTTATTTAGGAAAACAAACTATTTACCAAATAAAAAAATAAAAACTCCCTCTTTCAAAGAGAATTGCAGAACTTTGAGGGGAAGTAAACATATCTAGGAAGCAAACTTTTTAAATTGAAAGAGTTCTTTACCTAAAGGAGATGTGAAAATCTGTGCTCTTGCACCGTTTCTAAAGCTGGTGGACTTAAATAGAAATGTGCAAACTGTGTCGCTGTTGTTCAGCTCTGTTATATGATCTCCCAACCAAGACTACTTACTGAATTACTGAATCAGCACTGTGTTATTGTAAGGTATGTTTTCATAATGCCCCACACTGCTGAAGTGAGCAGGGATATAGCAAAGATATGTGGTTTTAAAATGGAATTTTAAAATTGCCTGCAATTCTTTCATGCACAGAATTTACTCTTCATGTTTGAAAAACAGTTAGAGTCCCTTAGCAATAATTTTACCTGGTAGATGGAAAGCCACTTTCTTTAAAGATAAAAAAAGCTGATATGAGAAGCCTGTTTGGACCCTAGTGCACATCTAATTATCTTTCTCAGTCTTAATTATTTAGCAAGTGCTAATAAAGTGCACGTATCATGACACTCATGTTTAATAAGCATATAAATTTAATTGATTTTTTTTCCTCTCTTTGAAGACTAACAGACACGGAATTCAATCACAAGGCAATGGCATTATAACTTCCAATATAACATCAGGTTTTAATAAGCCTCCTGTTTGCTGCACACATGTGCTTAAGACTGCCTGGAAACCAAATCAGTAGAGAAAAGGGATTACTTTAGATTACTTTGAAATGTGAATTGTTTGAAATGGCCTCTGGTGACCAGCTTTCATGAATGGCTGATTTTACTTGTGGGGCACGTCATCTGGCTCAATTATACCAGGCTCTTTTGTATGACAAGTGCTCTTCTTGGCTGTGTTGAAATATGAAATTCTAAAACAAAGTAAATCAGATGGTGAGAAATAAATTGAAGTAACTGTATATTATTAGCAGTTTGTAACTTAGCAGCATGCTGAAAAATATGCAAGAATTTTCTTTTAAAACTTTCACAGATTTGAAGCTAACACAAAAAAACATTATTTTTATTTTTCTCTAATGTTTTATTCAACTATAATAATAGCATTAAAATCAAAGACACATTTTCCTTTTCTCAAATACAGAGAATTTCTTCTGCAGTTACATATTTTTAAAACGTGATTGGAGTTTGTTGTTTTACTCTCACATATGAAGTGTTGGAAACTTTTACCTAAAAGAATATTCCTTAACCTGTACAAAGCTATAAAAGTGGGTTAGCAAGTGTGCATTATACTTTCAAGTCACTGCAGGCTTTTTCCTTTCCTGTCTGTAACTGTTTGTGAAATTACAATGTAAAAACGTAATATAAGGTTATGATTCTCTCTGCCTTCAATTGCTTTAAATTATAGTTACTTTAAATTAATCTAGCCTGAGGCATTGATGATACATCATTATAGTACACATATTATGTTTGGAAGGAGAGCAGATAACTGATTGATTAGTAAAGTGTGCCAATAGATAATTATTAGATTAGACCCTGATAGGAACTACATTCTTTTTGTTCACTGCAAATCCTCTACTTTACAACTAAGATTAGGGGATTAACCTTTAAGAAGAGATGGTAGATCTTACTTTTTTCCTGACTTCTGCTGTACTGTAAATGTGTTTCCCATGGCTGCAGGCTTGCTATTCCCACAGGAAACTGACCTGCAGATTTACGCGGTCATGCCTGGTAGTCTGAGATTGCAGTGTTTCCCTTTTAAATATAAGATAGAAGTGTAAGATGTGAGAAGAGCATTAACATTACTAAACTTTAAGCAGTCATCTCTCAACAGCTTTTTCCACTTAAGTGCTTCACTGTATTAGAGAAACTGAGAGTTGTTTTTGTTGTTATAGGGTGTTACAACCCTCTTGTTGTCAAGGTAATATGCTTTAAGGAAAGATTTAAGACTTCTGTACCACTAGGTTGCTTTGGACAGATGAACATTTCACCTGCCTGACCTTATGTAATTTCAGTCTATCTGCACAATCTTCATGCAATTACTGATCTCATGAAGTTACTAATTTTATTGGGTCTCTAACCACATACCTGTTATGATTTATTTAACATAGACTATGTGAGGCTTTAAGAAGTCCATCCACCCTTTGACACAAACATCAAAGGCTCACAGAAGCCATATGTGTGTGGCTGAGAAAACATCTTTCACTCCCTTTCACTTTGGAGTTTCCACATATGCAAAATGTTCCAGAGTACAGGGCATTGCTAGGTGGACACAGCTCACTTCAAAGCAAGGAACTGAAAATGGTAGGCATAAACCATGGAATGTGACCTTTGCAGGGGTATGGATGTGTGAAGCCACTTCCAGTTAACTTGATGACAGTGACAGTGATTTCTGGCACTACAGGCAGACTGGCAGGTGTTTGGAATGGTGCTGACAAGGTGCTCATCAATGTGACCAACCCTCAAGATCATACTGGAAATTACAAAACTCTGTCAACAGCAGAATCTCTACTCTGCTGTTTATGAGTTATAAGAATTCTTCTTGTTGTCCTTTGCCTTTCTGCTTTTCTTATGGAGAGTCTGATTTTAAGGAAATGGAGAACACTGGGGTCATATTTCTGTAAAAAATGTTCATTAAAGCTAAAACTGTCAGCAGGTCATAGGCAAAATGCATAGGAAGATAATGCTTTTCTGCTTGGGGTGAGGAAGGAAAACTCATTTTCTTGTGGTGATTGATATCTGAAGTCTTGTTTGTTTGAGAGGTTTTATCCATTTATTTATCAGAGAAACCTGTAAGAAGAAATTATTCAAGATGATCTTTTGCATTAAGGAAATGAGGCAGCTTTTCACTTGCAATGACAAGGCCACCTGCTTCTTTTCTATGATTTGATATATTTTTATGCAAGTCCCTAGCACTTTTCTGCAAATCTTAGAAATATCTTAAGTAGCAAAACATTCATTTTTGGACTATATCTTAATAATATACAACTATGTAAATTTTTAAAGGCAGGGAAATCTAAGTACAGAGAAATAATCGGTAGGATACTGGATAGTAATGAGGAACAAAACACTTAACCACAGAATTACTACTGCATTAGGAGTTTCTTGATATAGGATCCCTATGATACCTTACATTCTCAAGTCACTGGGCACATGTATTGCTAATATAAGCGGAACAGAATCCAGACTTCTGGTGCTTAAGCTCCACAATCACAGTCCGCATTATTACTAGTACTATTATTATTTATTATTACTGCGGCTTCCTTTATTGTCCATAGTTGATCCGTATTTGTTTCTAAGGAAAGGCCACTAGAACAGTGGGCCTTAACCTATGACTTTGGATAATGTGATGTCCTCAATATCATGATCAAAAGAAAGCACCAGCTCTGTAGTGCAGAGAAGACAAAGTTGTCTCACTTGGCCATGAATGTGGGACATTGCATAGCCACTGTCCTTATTAATTATCCCCACATTTGATTTCAGATTTACAAGCAAGAAAGAAATCTGTTCATGTAAGCCAGATGCCCTGTGTAAGGGTATGTGGAAGCCACATTTGTAGAATGTTAAATATGGAGAAATTCATACACTTTTAAAGCTCATAATCGAGTCTTCTTGTTGATGCTCAGTGCCCTGTTTCAAAAGTAAAGTGTATGATTCTGGACAGATTTTTATTGGCCAAACACAAAATGGCACTTTTAGTGATCATAGTAAAAAATGTGGACATGAAAACAAAGTGGATATTCAAAGGGAAAATTCTCTTTTTTTGAAAACTATCTGTCTTTTGTTGTGATCCAAATTAAGCACTTCCAGTCAATGCACTGAAAAATCTTGGCCAAAATGTATATAAAATCTATGATTTGTTTAAAAAAATACTATGCTCCCTTTTGCTTTTCTTCCTAGTCACTAAACATCCTCTTAAGAGACCTAGAAATAAAGTCCTCCTAGTTGTTGTGCCACATCACATGGAGTGGTAGTGTAGCCTTTCTTTGTGGTGCCCTGCCAATGTAATTCAAGTTTCACGGGTAATTAATTCTCCACACCAGTGAGTCCATGAACTGCCTTTTATAATAATAGCGGCATAGAACCAATCAAAAATCAGATTTTATCCCATGAAAGGTGAGTACAAACTGTGAATTTGTGCTCCTGGAGGATAAAAAAAAAGGAATCACTGAATGAAAAATTGCATCCAGATGAGGAAGAACAATTTCTTTGGAATTTTCTGGTTTCATTTATTTACTGATTACATTTCAGTTGTCCTATGTACATTCTATAGGGAAAATATCACTTAAATTTCCCAAATAGCATATATAGAAGTTATGATCATCACTGGTTTACTTGGCTAGAGAAAAGCATTTTATAGATCTTTACTGCCTCAATTTCTGAACACTGCACAAAAAATTTTACTTCTCTCTGTGGATTTGAAAAGCTTCCTTTTAGAATTTCTTCTATTTTCATCTATTTCTCGAGACAATTGCAGTGTCCGTAGGGGCACTTACAGATTACCAGCCAGTGTCCCACACAAACATTGCAGCCTTGTCTTCCCTATCAAGCCTATATTTTGATAATTTTCTTTACTTCGTTTCCTTCTAGGGCTGGGAAACAGACTTTAAAAGGGCAAGTTATCAAAGATCACCTTTTAATAAAGATTTATCATATGCAAAACTGAAATGAGCAAGAAAAGGTGTCATCACTGTGCTTTTGTGCAAGAAACATTCAATGAATCTTGGGTAATTAATTTTATATGCGTAGATCAGTCCTGATATCTTCCTTTGTCCTGCAAAGACCAAAAATAAGAGTTGGTAAAGAAACCCTTCACACTTTTTCCTAGAAAAGACTTGTCTAATGTGGCCCTAACATACTAAAGCAAAAGGAAGATTTAAAACTAATGAAGCCCCAAAAGGATGAAATGAAGAATACTTGTTAATGTTCATTTAGATTAGTGTAAATTTTATTAGCACTGAGGTGTAATTGTCAGGAACTTGCAATTTTGTCCTTGGGGGATTATTCAAACATGTTGGTGCCAGTGTTTGCTCAGTGCAGTCAGGATGACTGTGCTTTCTGGGTCAACATTGTCTGAAAGAGTTTGCTGTACGGTACAACTGAGGTAAGAAACTAAACACTGAGTCTCACTTCCCATAGCTTTTCGTGCTTTGTGAAATGAGTCAAAAGTTTGCTATTTAATGATCAGACATTTAGAGAAATTGTATTTCTGCTGTTGCACTGAGAGGATGTGGTGTCTGGTGTCTGTCAGAAGAAGGCTGACTTCTCCGGTAACCCTGGTCTTGGGGGCTTTTATCAGCTTTTATGTGACTTAGAACAAATACGTGAAAATTGAACTATTTTTAAAAGTCAGTCCAGACTAATTACAGACTTCCAGTGTACTTATCTGAATGTTGTGTAATCACTGAAATGGTATTTAACTTTAAAATTCCAATCCCTTGTATTGGCTTTGCAGTGCTCTAATGTAAAGTGGGAGGCTGGACTGTTTGTTGGTATAGAGACAATGAAAGACAAGATTTCTTTGCCACAGACACTTGGATATTCCTTTTAAAGATGTTCACACTCTTCTGGTGTAATTGCAGCCTGCCAGAGTGAGGAGCATGAAACTGTTTAGCTTGTGAAGCTTAAAATAAAAGGTGTATGTGAAAATAAGAACACGATCCTTTTTCTAGCAGTCCGACACCAAGTCCCATCCGCTGCCTCTCCTCTGACTTCTTCCCCTGAAATTTAGAGCACATTTTTATTAATGCATTTTTAGGTGAGTGATGAGGCCTCTTGCGTCTTCTCTGTAGCTCTCATTAAATTATTTCTACTTATTAATCTGTTTGTAGCTCATGTTGCATGTCTGAATGCGAAGTCTCAGGTGTGGGTGCACGCAGATCTCCTGGTGAATTATGCTCCAGTCTAATTATATACTGCGCATCCCAGTTCCCAAGCAGGCTTCACCTTGAGCAGACCTCATGAATGTTCTTGGGCTTGGGTGGGATTGTGGTTTGAGGTTTTTTTATTGACTGATACCACTGTACATTATCCATAGCTCCAGAATAAAATCAGAAGGGACGTATGTGGCAGGTCAATACCCTGGAGGGAGTAGGCATGACTCTGAGGTTTCTTTCCCAAGCCCTTCCTTTTTGCCCTCAGATATTCCCTTCCTTCCCTTGCGTAACAGGATGATTTTGCAAAGCTTCATTCAGTAATGCCAAAAGTGTTAAAGTGTAAGTGGCTACCTACTCCTCTCCGCACAAATCATTCATTTGCAGTCACAGGTTTAAATCTGCTGCAGCAAAGACAAGTCTCTGTGCTTGCATTAGGTTTTACAAAAGCAAGGCTGTTTGACTGACAGGTACAGAGAGGAGGTTCTGATAATGTACTAAGCTGAGTCTGGAAGCAGAGTATCGAGGATGAGGCTGTGCCAGAGGTACTGTGCATCATGGATGAGGCACTCAGGTCTGTTATTGATTGATTGAGGGACAGTTAGGCTCTTTCACAATGCTGGGTAAGATATGCTGGACTGTCACTTAGTATGAGCTTTCTTGTCAGTGAGAAGATGACTTTTCACGTAGTGATCGAATGCAGATTGCAAAAGACAGCCATGCTCTCTCCTCTGCTTTGTAAGGGTTTAGTTGCTCATGCAGGTGATTTAACCTAAAATAGCTTTATTGCTCTACCACGTGCCATATGATGGAATTAACTCTTGTTCTTGGAATCTTATGCTGGCTATAAATATTGGAAAAGTACGTGTGTTTGATGACGTGAGATACATGTCCTTCATCTCTAGCAGCTAAGGTGCCATCTAACGACTGCGTAGGTATGGTATTAAATTAAGTAGGGAACTTGGGGGGAAATGCAAATTTTCTCTACATTTTTCTTTCAGGGCAGAGAAAGAAGCTGTAGTGAACAGTTCTGGAGACTTTGAAGCACAGCCACAGTACTGAGGTCTTTGACTGACAAGCCTTCTGCTTTCTCCTTCTTACAGAGCTCCTCCTACAGATGTTCTGAACACGTCTGCATCCCAGCAATTTTTTACTGCTCCCAGGTACTGCGTATAAGGAACAAGCTGCATAAAAAGAAGTGTGGGGTGTAGGAGAAGCAGCACTGTGAGGAGTATACTAGAAGTCATGTCTATACAAAATTCAGGCAGTGGCATGACTTCAAGCAAAAAATTATTTGGGAAGGCATAGTTGCGGAATGACCGAATTTATTTTTAGAGAATGACAGAGTAGAGCTCTTATTCAACAATATGGCTTATAATCTTGTTAAATGGTATGTTTTGGGCTTGACTTTACTAAGTGTCATCCTTTCACTGTGTGACTGAAAATTTATTTATTGCTTGAACAGAATCTCTTTTCTTCCCTGCAGGTCTTGAGAACTCAGGCACTTCTGGACCAGTCTTTTCATTGAAATACTGGAACTACTATGAAGTCTTCCTGGTTTGCACTCATCTTGGCAGTGCTCAGTACTGAACTGCTAAGAAGTCACTGTTCTACTGTCAAGTCCCCAAGGTTTAGAGGACGTGTGCTGCAGGAGAGAAAAAATATCAGACCAAATATCATCCTCGTACTCACAGATGATCAAGATGTGGAGCTAGGTGAGAAATAATTGTTATTTGCTCCTTCATTTATCATGTGTCTTTCAGTAATTTCTGCCAAGGAGAAAGTACTTTAAATTCAGAGAAGGTACTAGTACTGCAACAATATCAGAATGTGGCACAAGTTTGGAAAATGAATTAACTAATTTAATTTAATAACATTCATCACATTTAATTAAAGACTTTAGGAAATGTATGCTTATCAAAATCCATCAAGGAAGGTTTTAATCACCACCATAAAAGGATTTAATAATACATGCAAGGATATACAAAAAAAAACTTGCATCAAAAACTCTTTTTCACTTTGTGGCTTTCTGTAGCACATGAAAATCTGAGCTTTACAAGGTTTTAACCCTTCCCTCAGAGCTGCATAGGTGAGTATTTGTTTTCTCTACATATCTGTCACATGTGTGTATGTCTTCTGACATGTTTATGCACACAGACAAACTGGTCTGGTTTCAGGACAGATGCTTATCTTTTCCATAAATTATTAAACCATTTAAAATCCATCTGCTTTTAAACTATGCTATATGTATAAAAATAGGATAGTTTTACTTTCACAAGTATACTAAATATCTGAGCACAATCTGGACATACCAGCCAGAAGTGATTTTTATGTATTTTTCTTAGGGTGGAAAAAGTTAAAACCCTTGGATGATGTTCCAGGAGGCCTTTGAATGTTTTCCATTAAGTTAGAAAGATACTAATGGTAGTTATGCCTATAACTGATTTTTTGGTTCCTTGCCCAAAGTGAAAAATCAAGGAGAGCAAGATGATCATTTTAGGTTACCCCCAAGCAAATATTTTAGTTTTGGGGGTGGAAGGTAGGATCAAAAAGGTGAAAAACTGGCAAATCAATTGAAAGTGAAATCTTGCATTCTTAGTGTTTTTTAATGTCAGACATGTTTTTAATAAAACTATAGTGAATTTCTAACCAAAATGCCATATGACATTGAAAAATCAAAACACTTCATTCCAGAAAACTTATAACAAAATAGTTCATTTTTTTTTCCTAATATCACATACTTTTAGCCAGAAAGTTGTAGACAAAAAGTAGCGTAGGTCTAAAAATAATTCGTTAGTTGCTAGCATGCTTGTATTGTCATGATGCAATAATAATTTACACAGTCCTTCAGGGTTGTGAGAACACAATTAATGAACTATATTTTATTACTGAGAGTTAGTGCTTTTATGTAGCAGGGATCCAAGACCAGGCCTTTAGATCTGAGCACATCTTATCTTTTTTATTTCTCACTCTTTCAAACATCTGCTCTGTTTAGCCATGCTGCATAATGAATGGCTGTTTCCAGCTCTATTTCTGACCTAAAATACAGCTATTACAATAGGAATGCATTTCTTCTTGATAGAGTTGTTCTGAAGTCTTCGTTAAAAGGGTCAAGTCATGCCTTTGTTTTTGTGGTCTAAAAAAGGCTTACTTTCTCCAAGACACTGGGGAAGGTAGGTCAGCAGACACAGGTGTCTGAGCAATGTTACTGACTTGCTGTCTTCAGTCTTGTGAGAGGGTTTGCAAGTGGTGAATGAGGAGGAAGGATGTGGCAAGCCACTTTGTTCATATTGTGGAGCCCCTCTCTTTGAAAGCTGCTCTGGATGTTCACAGGGCACTCTGGCTCCTATTAGCAGGCAGCTGAGCAATAGTCTGGATGTGTATGCATTCCCACTGCACTGAATGAAGACACAGGTTTCCTCTTTTCATAGATCATTTCACAGGAAACAGGATTCAGCCCCAAGACTTACTGTACTGCATTATTCGCACTTCTGCTAATAAATCATTCTGTTTATTTGAAAAGTAAAGCCATACTGTTTTCCGTGTGTGAATTATCCCCTCACCCTTCAGTGATTCCTGCGAAAAAAATAGTTTCCCAAAGGTCAGTGCAAAGTAACACTTTCTGCCACAAACAGAATAAAACTTGGGCATTGGTATCCAAAAATCGTAAGACTGAAAGTCTCTTGATATGGATTCTTTGCTATTGTATTCCCTGCATGAACATTTTTAAAAGCTGTTCTAAATGAATGTTTTAACATAAAAGCATAAAAGTACATTATAGACTTCAATCAGGAAGAATTTGTCTCCAGAGCACGTATAAGCATTGAACAAAAATATTCAGCTGCCTGAGTGCAGATGATATACCCAGGAGTTATCCAAAGTAAAATCTACAAGAGGCAGAGACCATACATTTAGCTAGTGCTTGAAGCATAAGGAGTATGCACATCTTCTTATCAATCTGCACCATCCCCTTAAGTTTTGCGTTCTAAATAGAAAGAAGTTTAGCAGAGCTACTATCTCGTTCAACTTATCAGATAAAATGCACAAATTGCTCCACAACTCCAGTCGGTTCCTATTTATGCTGGGAGGAATGTGTCACAGAGGATATTACAGATCAGCTGGTGGATGGTAACTCACGTGGTATGAAGTAGCCTGGCCCACAGCTCTTGGAGAAACTCAGCAAACACCTGGGCCCAGAAGCTGGGAAATGTCTGGTTAAATTATGCCTCTGCACTTTCTCTCCCCTGCCAAGATCCTGAGGGTAAAGAAATAACTGCCCAGCACTGAAACAGATGGGCATCTTGCTCAAGGCAAAGCACCAGCTCCCAGGAACCAGAACTGCCCAGAACTGCCCCTCGAGTAAACAAATTGTTGCTCTTCAGGGCAGTGGCCCCAACTCCCACTGAGGTCAGGTCTGTACTTTGTTCAGGCCTGAGGACAGGTATTTCCAACCTTTTGCTCATTCTTTAGTCTCTTCCCCTCCTCTCCAGATTCTCTATCAATTGCACACATCAGTACTCAAACCGTGATCCCCAAACCACTTTTACAATCCTCACTGTAAATAACATCTTGTCAGAAAGGAGTCAAAATTAACGAATACATTGGTAGTTTCAGTGTTTCCAACCTAGAGGCCTTTGAGATGGCAGGGAAGAGGGAAAAGGTTAGGAAAAAAAAAGGAGGGAGAAGTCCATTTGAGACAACTACTTTTTTCTGTACCCTTGTTCACAGCCCAATGCACCACCCAGTGAAATCCATAGAAACCATCCACTGAGTACAGCACTGGCTGAAGAGATCACAGCATCATCTGGATACATCAGACAAAGCATAATTTGCTTGGTTTGCTTTCCATCTGCACTAGAACTAAAGCACCAGAAAACATAAAAATGACAAAATGAGGATAACCTGTGTAAAGACAAGGTGGCTCTGTTTCATTGTAGAGATGCCCACCTGTGATGTACCTGGATAAAAATCCATAGCTACTTTAAGACTTGCTGTGAAACCTTGATTGCTAAACATATTTCTTGATATATGAGAATCCCCTGAGAAGTAACACTGCATTTCTTGCTTGACAGAATTTGCTAACTTCTGTGTCCAAAGTGGTCATTCCAGTTACTTGGTTCCCCTCAGGTGCTCCCCAATTGGTCAGGTAGAGCGCAAGTGTCCTGCTGTCAGACAGTGCCTGGGTACATGTGCCCTGAAGACTGTGGACCAGATGGTAAAGAGCACAAGCTGTGACAAAAGCTACAGACAGCAAAGGGCTATAACTTATATCAGCAAGTTTCATCTCCTAGTTGTGTTTAATTTTCCAAATGAGGAATTCTCACCTGCTTTGAAGTGCCTATTCTAGAATTTCCAGAGGGGCTAAATCTATTACCAGTGTCAGTGAGTGCATACCTGGAAGAAAAACTTACGCATAAACAGCAGGTTTGCAAGAGCAGAGGGCTGACCAAGCAGAGGAATGAGGAAGCGCTCTAACAGCTAGTTATTCATAATGCATAAAGGCATGAAAGTGCATATCAGCTCTTCTGCTGTTACTGTGCGTTACTGTACCTGAACTTTCCATCTGAGGACCTCAAAGCACTTTACAGCTAAGCTGTCAGCAATAAACTGTGACATTTCAAAAACAGGAGAGCTATGGCGAAAACTGAACAAGACAAAACAAAACAAAAACTAAAAAGAAAAAGCCAGCTTGTGGTCCAAGATAAAGACAGGTAGAATGAGGACGATCTATCATTTGACTTTTACTCAACAACTCATTGAAATGTGCCCGCTCATACAAATGGATTTTTGTGTTCAGCGACCTCTCATTTACTCCTCTACTCCTCTATATTTTTAAACACATGGCTTTTGTATGTATCAAGTTCAGGAAAGCATGGATGCAGATACTCTGCATTTGGAAAAGAACGGCTGTGAAAGAGAAGTCCAAAATGGTGACTTACATGCAGGGTGTTAAATGTATCCTTAAAGACACAGACATTGGCACTGCAAAGGAAATGCTGAAGAGCTGTCTCTTCCTCTTTTTAACCAAATAATTTTGATGCAAAAGGTTTGTATTCAGCACTGACTCCTTAGTCCAAAGGCAAAACTTTCACTACTTTAACTACTAATATAAATTCTAACTTTTTTAAAATTTTATTTTCAAGTTACCCTAACAAAACTACCAAGAAAAACTCTCACTCTATCAGTGGCATCAATGGACTTAAACTTAAACCTGCAATTGTTAACTGTGCAAAATTAATTGTAAAACCAAGGAGAAAAAAAAGTAAAATTCCAGAAACCTCTTTTTACCACCAAAATTTTGGAAGTATTACAATTCACAATGTCAGTATGTTTCCTGGGCGCATACTGACATATCTGTGGTTCACCCTCACCCTTCAATCTCTGCTCTGTTGGAGAACAGAAATCAAAGTTTGACAGCTGTCAGCAAATACTGACAGGCCCTATTAAGAGCTGCTCAGTGTTTCTGCAATCAGAAGACTGCAAGCCCTGCTTGTCTCACCTTGTTGTTCATTAAAATGTTTTGAAGAATGCAAAAAAGGTTTTTGTACTTTAAACTGGATCAATGTAATTTCTTGAGAAAGGTGATGAATTTTGCCAATATTTTTGTACACAGATTTATCCCTAGAAGCTGATTTTGAGCACAGTGCTTTGGCATTGGAGCCAGACATGCTGATCCTGCATCCACATAAACTTTCCTCTAGAAAATTGTTGCTGAATTCTCTGCCCCTCCTCCCACCATCTTTCACTCCTTTTACCTCCTTCCTCTCCCTCTCTCTCTCATATAATCTGATAAAATGGAAAGAATTGTAGCAGATTCATTGGTAATCACAGTATTTTACATATTTTACTGGTGCATTGACTAATGACACAGTCTCTGTAACACACTGTTTTCCTACAGCCATGTTTGAAGAACTATGCATCTATAAATCTGATACGGCTTTAAAGTTTAACATTCTGTTTCTACATTAGAGTTTTGAAGCCTGAGATAAAAGAACTCTGTATTTCTGGAATCCTGAAAAATATTTTTGGTGATATAATAAAACCCTTATCTTCTAAAATTACCTAAGCTACAGAATAGAACAGACTGATGTCCAAAGGCAAGCTAATCACTGAAACTTTACTTTTAATAGCATAATAGCAGCCAATATATTCTAACTATTTTTTTTTTTTTGAAGCACAGTAATGATCAGTACCTCTTATTGCAGGGTCTTTGCAAGTGATGAATAAAACCAGGAGGATTATGGAGAATGGAGGGGCCACTTTTATCAATGCATTTGTAACCACCCCAATGTGCTGCCCATCACGTTCTTCCATGCTGACTGGGAAGTATGTGCACAACCACAACATATACACCAACAATGAAAACTGCTCTTCTCCCTCATGGCAGGCTACTCATGAGCCACGTACCTTCGCTGTGTATCTCAATAACACTGGGTATAGAACAGGTAAGAAACAAAACAACAGTAGTTCTTTGTTTAAAGTGAAGATGACAGTCAGCAACGGGTCTCAAATCACTGCCTAAAATGAAGCAATTGTTGTCCCAAACTGAGTTTACAGAGCATAGGTTTAGTGTTATGGAGAGGGAGGGTAGTGCTGCCTGCTGGTCCAGATCTGCAACTAACAGCCATGTAAAGAAACTCACTTGTAATGAGCAGCATATTTTCACATCTGGATGTCCCAGGTGGGAAATTAGCTGTTGAGCAGTTAAACCTAGTGTGAAAGAGGTGCTTTTTAGTGGCATTGTGGGTCTGAACTGGCAGTTCCAGCCATGATTATGGTCAGCATTATGGTCTGCTTGTGGACAGCTGCTAACTGTTATAGAAGAAGATGCCAGGGCGAGGCTGGAGACTGGTGCCAAAGACCTCACAGGAGCGAAGTGCCTGTCATGGGAGTGAAACAAGGTGAATGGTATAATTTAAACTTTGCCATGGGGTGATATTTCATTTGCATTTTCTCCAAAGGAATAGAAACATGTCTTTAAAAAGGATTGTCTACTGTGCACCAATAAGATTTGATAGTTTTCTTGTAAATTCCTGGTGGTTTTCCGTAGACAGGAGATCCCTTTCCTGTCTACAAAGAACTCTTCTTATTCCTCTCGTCTGTGCTTCAGCTTGATGTAAAACCTGATTCATTTCTGCATCACCTATCCCCTAAGATTCAATCTGTAGACACGTTAGGCTCCAGCCTGACTTCCCCTTCGTAAGGTACAGGAGTTGTGCGAGGTCATCAGAGTGCAATTTGTCCAGAAGCGCCGTTTGACTACAAAGACTCCCCTTTACAGGACCAACAAGGCACAGATCTTGGTGCCAGCTGTGTTTTTTACAATGTAATTGGCAGCAAAGAAATTTGTCTCTATCAGTGACTTAGGCACAAGAATGGATCCCTTTCAAAACACAGAACAGGCGAATGTCTCCATGCTGTCTGCTTGCCCTAATTCTCTTAATGCTGCTATATCCAAAACCTCAATTTATCTGCCTGTTTGCCATCTTCAGTACACAGACAGTTCACTCTTAATTCTGTCTCTCTGCATCTGTAGTTCTGAAGAGCTTTTGCTCTGTGTAAAAAGCAAAAACAGACAAATACTTGACTTCTTTGAACCTGGTGCTGGACATGTGCTGAATAGTATTTCAGTCTCTATTAAGCTGGTTTTAGTGAAGTTTCCATCTGAGTACAGCACTGCTAAACCCAAGTAAGGGTCAGCATCAAGACTTTGGAGAACAAGAGTGAATTGGCAATCACTGCTAAAAAAGGTGTAGAATTCACCCTAAAACATAAGCACTGTCTCATGGCTTATGTCTCAGAAATCCTTTCTGTTTGATCTGCTTCATGTGGATTTCTTTCTTAAAAAAGTTATTATCATATTGATTTGTAATCTAATACTTGCACAGCTGAATGCTTCATGCATTAACTAGATAGCTCTGTCACTAGCCATCTCTGCACTTCTGGGAGGAAACACTCTGCTTTGGGCATATCTTCTGCACTGCCTTGTATTATGAAGCCATGTGTAGATGTCTGCTAAATACAGACTTGGGCCTATTAAATCGAAAAGAAAAAAAGGATCAAAAGAAAAGAATCCCTTTCCAAAAGTAGGCAGAGAGAACATCAGTCCTAAAACTGTCAGGGTAGGTGAGTTTTAACAAGGGGCAGGAAGGAGAAAAAGGAAATGGAAACAAATGAAAATACTTGTGTGGAACTCCAATTCTGACCAAGTACATTGTTCAACCCTATAATAACATGGCCCCAAAGAATTTAACCATTTACTCCTTGCAAGATGAGCCTACCTTCTAATTGCCCCACAATTATTTTTTTGAAGTGGCGGCTTAATTATCAGCAGATTGTATAATACATTTTTCAAGAACAGTGTTGCCTCATTAAGAAACCATCAAAAATTCACCAACCAACTAATAATCCACATTTCACAGCTCTAAAGTTTAGTAAAATTGCAATGACTCAAGAATACCTGGGGGTGAAGAAAAATTGGAAATGAAAAAGAAGGAATTGGGGAGAGAGAGTAGCTACATGCCACATAGGCTACTGGTGACTCTGTGATGATATTCCAGATGCTATGGGTATTTATCCTGTGCATTTCTGTGTGTTTTAAGAGGAAATCAACAAGAAAAACAAGTGGGTGACCCAAAGCCACTCAGTTTGGTGACAGTCCTAATAAGGCACTGATCCAGAGAGTTCCAGTCCAGAAGAGGCAATGTGCAATACCTCCAACCTGGTTCAGTGTCTGAAATGTTGAGAATTTAGCTCTCACTTTTTACATAGGATGATATTATATAAGTTGATATTATGATAAGTTTGCCGCACGCAAAGAGTTGTGGTCAATGGCTCGACGTCTGGCTGGAGACCAGTAACGACTGGTGTCCCTCAGGGATCGGTGTTGGGACAGGTCTTGTTCAACATCTTTGTCAGTGGTGCCATGCACAGTGGGATTGAGTGCGCCCTCAGCAAGTTTGCCGATAACACCAAGCTGTGTGGTTCGGTTGATATACCAGAGGGAAGGGATGCCATCCAGAGGGACCTCGACACGCTTGTGAGGTGGGCTGATGCCAACCTGTTGAAGTTTAACCATGGCAAGTGCAAGGTCCTACACCTGGGTCGGAGCAATCCCAGGCACAGCTACAGGCTGGGCAGAGAAGAGATTCAGAGCAGCCCTGCAGAGAAGGACTTGGGGATGTTGGTCGATGAGAAAATGAACATGAGCCAGCTTCAGTGTGAGCTCGCAGCCCAGAAAGCCAACCGTATCCTGGGCTGCATCAAGAGGAGTGTGACCAGCAGGTCGAAGGAGGTGATCCTGCCCCTCTACTCTGCTCTCGGGAGACCTCACTTGGAGTATTGTGTGCAGTTCTGGTGTCCTCAACATAAAAAGGACATGGAACTGTTGGAACAAGTCCAGAGGAGGGCCACGAGGATGATCAGGGAACTGGAGCACCTCCCGTATGAAGATAGGCTGAGAAAGTTGGGGCTGTTCAGCCTGGAGAAGAGAAGTCTGCGTGGAGACCTCATAGCAGCCTTCCAGTATCTGAAGGGGGCCTACAAGAATGCTGGGGATGGACTCTTCATCAGGGACTGTAGTGACAGGACAAGGGGTAATGGGTTCAAACTTAAACAGGGGAAGTTTAGATTGGATATAAGGAAGAAATTCTTTACTGAGGGGGTGGTGAGGCACTGGAATGGGTTGCCCAGGGAGGTTGTGAATGCTCCATCCCTGGCAGTGTTCAAGGCCAGGTTGGATGAGGCCTTGGGTGGCATGGTTTAGTGTGGGGTGTCCTTGCCCCTGGCAGGGGGGTTGGAACTAGATGATCTTAAGGTCCTTTCCAACCCTAAGTATTCTGATTCTATGATTCTAATGTTTATGGTTTCCCTTACTCACAAGCTGTATGTTAGAGGGCAGCAATGAGTCAACTGCACAGCTTCCTAATTGTTGGAAGTTCACAAAATTGGTAACATGAAACTGGAATTCGTAGAAAATAGAAGGGAAGACACAGTACATAAGTAGAAAGAGAAAACAAAGCAATTCTGGAGAGCTTCAGAGAGAGGAGATATTTGTTTCAGTTACATAGGCTCTAGCTGCTCATACTGGGAAGGAAAAAGAGTCATTCTTTAATCACTTTCAAATTTTGTGGAAACGGAGAAAAGCTTGGGAAGTTTTCTTTCACCTTGTACTTGTTAATGTCAGTAGGCATCCCCTCGGCTATTTAGATTCAGAAATTTTATTCAGAAGATTGTTAGATGCAGGATTTAGAGAGTTTGCTTTGCGCTTTTCAAAGTATTGGCTGGTTATTTGCTGTTCTTCCAGTCCTCCCTGCGGCTCTGTTGAAGTCCCTTACTTTCTTTGCCTTCTACTGTTCTGTGCCAGCCCTACAGCACATAACTTTGCCTCTCAGATGTGCCTTTAGTGCTGCCAGTTCACACTGCCATTCACCTACACAAACACAAAGGAAAACTTCAGGAGTGCTCTACCTCAACCTTGGCTTCCTCCATCTTAATAACCAAGCAGTAGCTAAGCATTATCTTAGTATTTTAGAAGATTAAGATAAGACAGCAACACAGCCAATATTCAGGAGACATAAATATGACAATCCTGTTGTTGTTAAACAGTATGTCACACTTTGTATACTGCAGGATTTTTACTAGCTGAAGTTTCATCCCTTTGCAGATACGAAGAGAAATACAAGTTTAAAATTCTCACCTTGACTGACCATGTTTATACGTTCAGAGCCCTCTCTGCTTAGTGTTACTTTGTAGGATTACTACCTTCTAATCCTGGCTCCTCTTAGCCCTTCACAGCGAGCGTAACTGTGCAGGAGAGAACAGGAGTCTGCCCAGGCTCAGCAGCTGCTGACAGCCTCACAGCAACATACCAAACTCACGACCAGGCTCTCCCCTTATGGAATCCCACTTGAAAGAGCTGAGATCACCAAAGTAGGCAATTATTTGCTTACCATTTTTCTAGAATTGCCTTGGGGAAGATTTATTTCCCAATATTTTATTTCTTGCTCAGAAATATCAACCAAGCAGAACAACATTCAGGATTCATGCATGGAAGTGTCCTGATGGTATTCTCAGCCTTCTGTGGGACAAAAATGGAGCAACTCAAAAATTTCTAACTACTTGCTTTTGCAAAACTCAAAACTCAGGAAGTGACTGGACAGGAGGATGTCACTGTCTGGCACATTTGGACATTGTTCACAGACTTCTGTGTAGTGATGAACAGAAATGGTCACTTGGTTGACATCTAGTTAATATGTTCAACAGTACGTCAGCTTCTGATGCATGTCAGTTGACATCTGTCACTTATGGGTACATTTCTTAGTGTAGTGACCAAAGAACTAATAAAATGCCATGATGACAGGAAACTGAATGCTAAGGAGTATTTAAACTGTGCACCATTCCCTTCTGACACACAGGGGAAAGTTAATCTTTCACAGAGGGAGCAAAAGCTATGCCTGCTGAAGGTGTAGGCAGACAATATGTTTCCTCTGGAGGCAAAGCCAGTGTGTTTCCTGTTTGCAGCCTTACAATATAATTCAGTGCCAGCACATGCTATTTTTAATCTGCATCATTTCAGTGACCTAATTTGTATCCTGCCTCATGCACCCTTTCAAAACAGAGTCACAAAATATGATACAGGAGTGGGGATGAGTGAACAGGGGATGAGTCCTGGTTTTCAGAATATTCCTAAAGTGAAAATAAAGGAAGAGAGAGAAAACTCTGAACTTTCAGGTTCTTTCTTAATTGGTATAAAAGAGGCTGGGAAGCATCAAATACAATTTAACTTGTAAATATTTTAAATGATTAAAAATAGGCCTCACTTTACAGAGTAGAATTGCACTTTCAATCAAACTAAGAAATGTATAAATAAAAATGAAATATGCTGAACATATTCAGATAGTTCACAAAAAGTGAAATATAGAAGAAGGAAAAGGCCAAAAAAAATAACATGCAGGATTTTCTAGTTCTATAGTATCATGTGAAGTAAAACTTACTTTGGT
Source organism: Psittacula echo (assembly GCF_963264785.1). Lineage (NCBI taxonomy): Eukaryota > Metazoa > Chordata > Aves > Psittaciformes > Psittacidae > Psittacula > Psittacula echo. Next base: position 126,208,809 of record NC_137737.1, read on the forward strand.
TTCTGTCTAGGACCTCATCAAAACCCACATCACTTCTGCCTACTTAGGCTTAAAGCAGAATTCTGTACTATTAAATATTGTACAGAAAACTGTACACTAAAAGATTTTTAGCAAATTTGTGCATTCAAGTGCTTCATTTAGGAAAATCTGGGTAGAACATTGTGCAACAATTGCATCTCTTGTTCACATGGCTGAATAACTACATAATAACAAACCACTTTTTAGAGGGTGAAATTTGCTTGGTTTAGAAAGATAGACCAGCTTTATCAAAAGGCATGTTGCTGGCATCTGTGTCAGCAAGGATGGGGGTCTCAGATCCCCTCTGCAAATATCTACTGCTTTCTTACTAAGTAACTAAGCAGGGTGGGTTTTTATAACATATATGGGCTTAGGGGGAGGCAGCTATATGTTTTCAGAAGTATGCTGGAAGGAAGATACCAGTGAGATCAGAAGTCCTTTCAGGAATTGCTGTGGCCTCTCCACTATCCAAAAGCAATTCTAGCTCCTTCCATCCTACCTTGTTGGGTGATGCATTCTCTCTACTCCTTGGTTCTCTCACCCCAGTTTTCTGGCCCTGCAGGACTTCACCTCAGCCTCTGCTCTGATCTTTGTCCCCATGCTTGTATGTCCTCAAGATGTTCCCACCCACCATCCCCCTGGGTCCAGTCAGTCCTTGACAGGCATGTCCTGTTTCCACTGCTTACCATTAGCAATGTCCTTTGGTGGCCTGATCAGCAAATCTTCCTCTCCCACCCCCCTTGCCTTGTCAGTCAGCATCTTTCTCCTTTCGCACTCACTGTCCAGTTTCTTGTGGTTGACATTACCAGTCCTGGGCCCCCAAGCCTCCACTGCCCCCTCTTCTTGCTCTACCCAGCTCCTATGCTGGGTCTCCTGCCATTCCCCAAACTGCTTGTGCTTATCTGGTTACCTCCTGCCCTCTGCATTTTAATCAACTTTCTCCCCATTACTGACACGGCTCACAGGTGGACAAGAAATAAAGCCCTGAGGTGCCCAGGTCTCCAGCGCATGCAAACTGCAGGACTTTTTTGAAAACAGAAAACTTTGGACAGTTCTCACCAGGGTGATAAAAGATACCTCCTTGAAAGAGAGTCCATCATTGACAGGGTTCGTGCTCTCAGTGCTGAGCATGGAAGTGCTATCAAATGAAAGCTCACTTAATATTTTTCAGATGTTAAATGTAATTCGGTTTCCATTACTGCGGTTCTCAAAGATGGCTACTGTTTGGGCTAAGAAGTTTCAAAAAAATCAGCCTGAGGCAGATATCCAGTGTGGAAAATTTCAGTCCAAGCATGAGAAAGTTATAAGCAACTGAAAACAGGGTCTTATAATGAGAAGTGTCAGACAACATCAGTGCTGGAAAGTGCTACCAGCTTGGCCCATAATACAGGCTTTGTTAAAGACATCACCCAGTCTAACGAGTGCTGTATCAAGTTATAGGCTAATGCCTTTTGCAACTGCTGAGTTATAAAATCTTTAATGCTCTTTTTGGTTATAATGGTAAACCTGGCAGCAACTGAGAAAGACTTACAAAGCTGGAGAAGAAGTAGAAAACCTGAGGTTTTCTACTGTGGTTAAATTACAAGACTGGGAACTGCGAAATCTGAATAATATTCTTGGCAATGCCACAAGCTTCCTGCATGACTTAGGTCTAGCTAAAAGTTAACCTCTTGGTGCCTCAGTTTCCTCACCACATTTTTGGGACAGTGCTTATTCCATTTCCTAGGCAGTGCTGGCATCCTGAACTGGCTTTCTGCACTTTAATGACGTGATACACTAATCCTCTGTAATTTCTCACAGAAGGGAAAAATCAAACTTCTCGGTTTTGAATCTATCACTTGCATAATGGGAAGAAAGCAAGGAGGAATTTACTGGAATAATCCGGAAGTTGCAGTTTTGCTGGGCTCTGTCCCCAGAAGCACAGAATCACTGTGTGTCAGCCCTGAAATGTCATATAAACAGTGCTTCGCAACTCCTGTAAATGGTTTCCTGACTTTGTTAAAGGAAGTGGGCTGTCTACTTAAAGCTCTCGTCTGGGTCACGGTGACTAAACCTTACTGCAGCATGCCTTTTTAAAGGCTTGGGTTTGTTTTAAATTGGAAACATTCCCGTAAGCCTCAACAAACAACAAGGGCGTATAAGATAATATACGTCCTTTGATCCATGGGAGTGCAGAGATGTCTCACCAAGTAAATGTAGCCCAGTTCACCTGTACTCTAATCCACTAATGCCGGCAGAAATTACGGGACTAATTCTATTGTGTAATGCTGTAAACATTAGTCATAATGCTTATGGAAGATACTGGGGGAAAAAGTACCGGGAATCTGGAAATTATGAAAATTTGAATCACATTCATCTATAAATACCCTGACTTCAAACTCAAGAGATCCTCTGGGTCAAATTCTCCTTTTCTTCCATGCACTGGAGCCCCTATAACTCTCAGAACAGTTCAGGAATCATCAGCTGATGGCTAAAGAGAAAACAAAACCTGTATGAAGGTGTCTATTCATGTTAGGTACCAAGCATGTACATTCCGCAACCACTCCTGAGACGCATTGATGTCTGTATAACTGTTCACCATGTTGTTGTTTGCATAAACTTAATTGAACATACTCATGCAGAATACAATTATTCTGATATACTAAGCTACTCTACATGTGATTAAAAACTAACAATGTGTCCTGGGAACAGTTAGCAAAACTGCCAGAATGCAGATAAAAACTGCCTTATTAAAATGCAAAAATCGGTATTTATCTTTCCTGTTATCCCTGTGGGGGCCATTACATGCAATAATGAAAAGATGTCCCTTGAAATGGCATTACTCTTTAATGAGGCTTTTACTCATTGAGCCATAATCTCCATTTTATTAGTTACAAGCAGAAACGATTTCCTAAACCCTGTAACTGCTGAGTTCAAGTGGCTTCTAAAGCTGAGCAGATTTCAGTCAGATTTGGACAATTCAGCAAGTGTTGGGCTACAGCTAAGTTAAAGATGTGGGTTGTCTTTACAAGCCAAGCATGTGAAGATCCAGCAAGGACATTTACACATCATGGTGTCAGCTTCTAGGCAGTTCTGCAACATATTCTGTAGCACTTGTTTACAATCCTCTGGTTAACAAAAAACAACCAGGACACCCACTGCGATTACATGCTGTTATTATTTGTCCCCATGGGCACTACTGTGCTTTCCTTTTAGTGTGGCACTTGTCTTCATTCAGAGCGTGAACAGCCAGACTCTAACTGCTGGCACAGGGCTCCAGCTCTGACTCATTTGCCCTATCTTATACTCAGTGTTACGCAGAAAACCCTGCCATGACGGGACTCAAATCTTATGTTTCAGTAAAAGCCTGTTTTTTCCCTTCATCTGTCAAAAGCTCGTATCTTCCTGAGCTTTTGACCAACAAACCACTCTTGATTAAAGCAATGTGGTAAATGTGATGTTCCATTATCATGGCTACCACTGCTCCTATTAGTATTCAGGGCTTTACTATACATTTGACATGGGAACTGCTTTATTCTGCAACAGAGGGAAACATCTAATTCTGCAAACCATGACTCCAGAGGCTGCTTAAAACTTGACAGTTCCGAGATTATTTTTAGGATAAAATACTAAATTGTTGCCAACACAAAGGTGAATTGTTCAGGCTGTCAATCCCAAGTCTCATAACATGGACCAAAATCTGGAGTTCAGGGGGCCACAGGGGAGCTAACAAAACATTATTAAAGTTAGAAAATTAAGTAATCTAAAGCAAGGAAATTCCAAGATGAATTGACCCTCACCAGCTCCAAGCCTCCCTTTCCTTTTCTAAATTCAGTTTATCTTTTCTTGTCCTTATGCCCAGGTCATTTCATCTCTGCATTTTATGCTGGGGGCTTTCTCTCAGGTGATGCCTGAATATCAAAAAGAGAGAGGAAAGAAGGAGAGAAAGAAGCTGACTGTTCTTTGGTTCAGTGCCAATACTGAAAGTGTGGGGACTTTTTCAGGTTCCTAATGGAACAACCTATAGTGACATTAAACTGAGAAGCTGTAGTAAGTCTTTCCTGATAATCCATGTGCTACAGTTTTTCAGAGCTTGGCCATTTTGAGACAGATGTTCATAGCCAGCCCTGTTATTTACAAAGGCACTACATCAAAACCTACAGACACTAACTTTGCTTAAAGAAAAGCTTGCCAATGATTTTTAAATGGGCAAATCCATTTATTTTTCCCTAGCCTTTTTCTTGGAAATTGCTGGGCTGTTCAGCTAAAACATTCCACAGAGCAAAATATTGCCTGAGTCACATAGCATGGAAACTATCATCACTAATGACTGAAGTTTGGCAAGACTGTAGGTAGGAGAGTTCAGGTCTCTGGATTAGTCAATGTTAATTATAGGTGGGGCTATCAAACCATTCTACATGATAAATTGCCATAACTTGAATTTCACAGCCTGAAAACCTCTGATCTTCGTGGAGGTTGGTTAGCAGTAGAGTCCCTTACAGAGGAGTACAGCATGCGGAGGTTCCCCAAGGTCACATAGTAGCTGCTGGTGGATATGGGATGGCATTCAGGAGGGCTGACCTCAGATCTCTGCTATAACCACAGACTGTCCTTGATTTTGTTTGGCTTGGTAATGCTTTCTCTGTCTTGGTCACATCACTTTCCCATACTTTTCTTCACGGTTGTCTCTGTCTTCCCTTTCTACAATTTCCTTGGCTTCCCATCTCACAGTGTTTCAGCATTCACCCTTACACTTTCCCTGGACATCTGACTCCCTGAGAGTTTAACCCAGTTTGGCTGCCTTCAAGGAGAGGAATGGTTTCCATTCCAGCAGGCAACAGAGCTGGGTACATATTCTCTCCCCACATTCACCCTCTTCACCTCAAGCTTCTTGACTTCTGTTTGGCCTCCAGAGAAAAAAGGAGAGGGGCTGGCTTGCTTTCTTGGTTGCTGTGGGAGGAAGAGCTGGAAGCCTGGTCTAGTATCTGTAGGACTTATTTATATGTCACATTCCACGTGGTATAGGAAAGTAATATTATATATGACCGTAACCTCTGGTTAGGGACATTTGGCAGTTATATGGTTTGATTGCACCATATTTATGTTGCCTCAGGCAAGTCTTAATTATGAACATTCTGATTTTTCCACCAGTTTTCCCAGGAAGTTCACCATGCCCACATCAATCAGATCTGCTTTATTTAAGCCCTTCCAAAAATATGCTTTTTTGGTTAGATTGAATGTGTCTCAGTTGAATGTGAGGTTTTCCAAAGTGACTTCATTTCCTAGTACAAAAGAAGTGTGGGGGCTTGATGTGTGTCCCAATGCCCAGGAGATAGCACCTCTCTGCAGTCAGGCCTGGCTGGCCGAGCCGGGGCTGGCAGTGAGGACAGGGGCTGTCCACCATGAGAGGTGCAGAGAGGTGGGCAGCTATCACCCAGAGGAGCTCTGTCCCTGGAAAGGGAGAGGTCTCTGTCATTCCTTCCTAGCCAGAGGTGTCTCATTTTGTGAGTACCTTTGTGCTGACTGCTGGGGCATGCGCAGCAGAACTGCTGTCACAGGTGACCTTCCAGGTTCTTGTAAACCACAAGAAAATGAAGAATGCAAACAGCGGAGTTACTTGGACACCCCATTAACTTGCTGGGATGGAGCTGGAGCTAATAAATCCCTAAAAACCCAAGTTGAAGGCCCTGTCAGGTGTTTTGCCACTGCACTTCCCAGGCAATGGAAAACCAGGACAGAGCCATCCAAACTGACTTTTTTATCCAGGCCAAAGACTATACACAAGCAGCTAAAGAGCCTTCATACCCATCTGCCCCTAGAAGCAATGTGACTGTAGTTGCCAGGGTGCCATGCCAGCATTAATCTTCCCTCCCAAAGCCAGTTGGCTGGCTTTTGGTGTCTGTGTGTCTTTGGCATAAGCAATTCACAACTCCCAGATAGCTGGGAGCCCGCTGCACCGTGATATTGTTTTTCTTTTTACTTCCTTCTAGAGGAATTGGCAGGATCACTGCAAACCCTCCTGGGCCCAACAGTGAAAGCTGAAAGATTCGGTCTGAGTGGGTTCTGACTTGTCACCTGGAGCTAATGGAAAAAAATACACTTAGTTTGGCAGGCCAGGTAGAGGTGCTTGACCTCCAAGTCTTCGTCTCTTCATTAGTTTTGCTTTAGAGAAGCTGCAGCAGCAAAGCAGGGTGGGCATTCCCTCTTGCTCTACCCAAACATGGCCCAGTGAGATGCAGATCTGGACTTTCCAGGCCTTTTATCAAACCAGCAAATGCAGCCAGGCTGCCAAGCCTAAACTTTTGAAAGTCAGAAACAGCTCCGAAACATCACAGAACTTGCTTAAAACCACAAGGTGTTTCTCAGATGTTTCCTCTGGGCACTGCATTTTTATTCCATTTTCAAGTGGAAACCAAGAGAAACATACTTATTCTAAAAAAAAAAACCCTGAAAATATTTCGTGTGAGCACTAGATTCCTAAAGATTAAGAGTCACGAAGGCTTTCAACTCTCATAAAAGCTCTGGAAATAACTTAATTTTAATTTCAAAGCCCCCTGAGGTATAAAAGGAACGTTTTTGATAAAGCAGCTCTGACTCATTCTAACACATTTTATCTTCATTCATGCATGCTTTTGACGCAGACTGTGTCTTGGATTGCAAAGCCTCATGTGTGTGTGTGCTCTTTTTTATTTTTTACCTTCACAGCTTTTTTTGGAAAATACCTCAATGAATACAATGGCAGCTACATCCCTCCTGGGTGGAGAGAGTGGGTTGGATTAGTGAAGAACTCTCGCTTCTATAATTACACCATTTCTCGCAATGGTAACAAAGAGAAGCATGGATTTGATTATGCAAAGGTATTTTCCAGGCACATAAATGCCACATCATTAATCCATATTAAGATAACTTTCAGATAATTTATTAACCAGATAATTAATTAATTAACCAATTACAACCACGAAATTGAGATGTCATTTTCTCTCCAGGGCACCACAGATCAATTTCCACATAAGAATATTAATCACAATAGAGCCTGGTGATTCATCCCTTCCTTTCTCCCTTCCTCCTCCCTCTGCTAGAAAGTGATAGTTCGGTGGCAGAAGCAAATAGCAAATAAAGACCTTTCCCCAAAATAATTGTGTCCCTTGCACTACTGAAATCTGAACAGAGCTGAATGTTGTCAGTTACTACCCACATAAGAGACCTTGGTTAATGTTGTTTTCTATTATACAGTGGACACCAAAAAAAGGCTGGGAGCCTTTGGTGTCAGACTCTGGGTGTGACTATGAGAAAAGATAAGCATGAGAATACAGCCATTGGAAAACTTCAGAGCTTGTTTATGCTCTTGACAAAGTTTGGAAAGTATGCCAAGGTGACCTGCTGTGAAGTTTCTCAGAAAGGCTTAGGAGTGCAGATCGCAGACTTTCCAGCCTGGAGAAAGCAATCTGGAATTTCCTCAGACTGTAGCTTACGGAAGATGATACAGATGTTGCAGCTGTGGTTTCTGACCCATGTAATGAGATTTTATTGGAAGCTTGCAATGCCTGTTTCTGATTTCCCCACACATAGAAATTACATGATTATATATTTATATAGAGTAAAAAAAAAAAAAAAAAAAAAAGAATATTGGTTAGTTATACATTCCTTACACACCCTGCGTATGTAGCTAGAATAAATAGGGAAATAGGAGGGGAGTAAATGCTTTTGGAAAACAGTCATACAGGCATTTCACTTAACAGGCCACAAACCCAGAAATTATCACAACCCTGGTGCCTCACATTCATTGGAAACCAAAAGTGAAAACCAAAAGGTGACTCACTGTCTCTTCCATATCCTTGCAGAGATTGTAGCAGTCAGGGCTACTGGGTGTGCTCCGAGCATGCTACAGGAGAGAGGAAGGGGCAGGGGGGACAGGGAACGGGCGAGCATGGAGGTCACAGCTGGTTGGCTTGTCCTAGTACTGACATGCGACACAGACCTTGTCCCTCAGGCTCTGCTTTTGCAGCTGTTCGGGGCCCCGAATCCACAACATGAGATTAGTCATGCCTGGAAGTGCTTGAAATTACGAACATTGTCTCAGCACTTTCTCAATGAAGCTCACGCTAGACCTCCAGGCCAACAGTGAATACTCCAAGGTGGCAGGTGGTTTAATTTAAGTTTTCATCTTTTTTTCTTAGTTCCATTTCCTCCCTTCCCCTCGTAGGCTTCCATTTGCCACCTTGGCTGTGGGTTAAGCCAGTTTATTAGCGAGTCACAACCTTAATCTCAGCAGCTGCACATCTTAAAGTTGCACAATTAAATTAACAGAGCCTGCAGGAATTCAACTGCTCCGTGCATTGACTTTTTCAGTTTCTTTGGTAAAGATTTTTGCAATCTGCTGCCTGTTGTAGCTTTCTTCCACTTTGTACATATGTAAAAGTACACTCTGAACAAAATGTGGGCAAGAAATGTTTATGTAAACAGAAAACCAATGCAAGCGTCAATGATTTCTTGCAGTTAGGAGCCATTACCTTATGTTTGTCAGTGAAATTCAAGAAGCATATCTTTGTCAGTATAGTCTGTTATTTTTAAATGTTACCTAGCGTTATATTACAAAATCTGGTAATCATATTTACTTAATGCCTTCTGTTGTATCTGATTTGCAAAATACTGTCTCATTTTATGTGGCATCACCTGCTTAAGAATGTAATTACTGCTCAGTCTCCCCTATGCTCCCTTGAATCATACATCTCTTTGATGGTATGTTTTTACTTCCTCATCCAAGCTTTAATGAGGGTTTGAAAATAGCATAATAACATGATAGTATGTGATCTAATTAATCTTGCACTTTGTAACTTTGCTTTGTGTTAATCGTATGTTCCAGGACTACTTCACAGACCTAATCACTAATGAGAGCATTAATTACTTCAGAATGTCTAAGAGGATATATCCCCATAGGCCCATAATGATGGTCATCAGCCACGCTGCGCCCCATGGCCCCGAGGATTCGGCACCACAATTCTCAGAGCTCTACCCCAATGCTTCACAGCATATGTAAGTCAAATTCACATACTGCCAGACCCACTCCTTGTAGCTGCTTCTTGTGAGATACTTGTTTGTGGAGACGTTGCAGGAACAGAGAATTCAAATATAAGAAACTCATAGTAAGCAGCAAATATTTGCTTGTTTCTTTTGCCATGCTTGCTCCTCTCAGGGAGGAGAGTGACAGCTCTGGCCATTATTAAAGCAGAGAGAAGCTCTTTTCCTCCTGGGAAGTTGTGGAAGATTAAAAGGTCAGTAGTTGGCTTTGTAAGGGCAGCTTCTTACAATACCCTGAAAATATGTAGACACAGGTCAGGATCTGTTGGAAAGATATTACTTCCTTCGTCTTCCTCTAAGATATGTGCTTCCTGGGCTCTAACTAAGTGAATACACTGAGAGTAAAAACACCCTTTTGTAGCTTTTGAGTGCAGCAGATTTGTTTATAGACTAGATGCCAGCAGATTCCCAAAATAGCCTTTTAAAGACTGCATTTTTAAATTAAATGCTTAATCTTTTCTGGTCACTGAGCTACAATAATAATTTTTAAAGAATTCTTCTTTTTGCTTCTAGAACTGAAACCAACTCCAGGTAAAAATCTGTGGAAAGTCCTGAATTCCACATCTTGCTTAATACCTTCTTAGGCATATTCTGGGTCCTTTTCCTCATAGTGAGGTGTTATGGAAGCTTTCCACTGCCTTTCTGTCTACCATGGGCATGTAGACCATTTTTTCCATTTGTGCTTAAACGATGCCTTTGCACCCCTTTCCACACAGAAAAAAAGTCTAATAAAATACTTTACCTGGACTATGCATTGATTTGACCTCTGAGAATGAGGAGGAATCACCTTCATCACACAGTGAAAAAGCTCTTTGAACTACAAATTGCATTTTGAACATTCTAGCTCACACCCGGGGATGTTTTTCATAGTTACATTAACTACTTTAAAATTGCAAGTAGTAGTCACTGCATAAACTGCATGCATAAACTCATCACTCGTTATGGCCAGAAAAACATTGTTTGTGGCACATGGTTAAATATTTGTTAGTTTGTACTTTTTTGTCCTCTTATTGGCTGCTACTTTCTAGATATGCCACTTTCCCTGACCTTACACGCTTAACTGTATTTTTCTTATCCTATATTCTCAATGATCCCACATTCCTGAGTCGACTTTGCAAGTAAAGCAAACCAGCCAGCAGTGTTTCGTAGCTAGTTAGATGTTCAGGATAACTTCTACCTGTGTACAGAAGTGATGAGATTCAAGTTTGTATATATTCACTTTAAACTGTTTCTCAAGTAGTCATGCTGAAGAATTATTATCACCTTTTTATGCCCAAAAGGTAAAATAAGATAGACATGAACGCTTAAATCCTGCCATATTGGGTTGTATGAAAGAACTGTCTAACTCAGTATCCTGACTTATGTGATCCAGCAGAAAGCAGCAGAGATTGTTTGAGGAGGCAGGGGACAACACTCAGATAGACAAAACCTCACCAAAAAACTGGGAGGGTTTCCTTTTCCCTGTTTTTCCAGCTTCTGAAAATTACCAGTTCAGGCAAAGCATCAGGCCACTGTGCCTTGTTCTCTCTGTATCGGTCTGATCACTATTTGAACTGGGGTGGCAGCCCCACATCTTGTGGCAACAAGTTCCACAGTGTCATCCCGTGTACTGGGGACAAAGGACTGCCTTTTCTTTCCTTCTAAGCTGGAGCTTGCCCATGCAGGGTGTCCTCTGCTTCCCATCTTGTGAAGAATAATGAAAGTCACTACATCAAATTTAATGGACCTCTCCCATGTCTTCTTTCAATCACCCCTTTTCATAGGAAGAGAGTTATATCTATTTGTTGTAGCTGTGTTCAACAGATTGCTTCCCATCTAGTGGCACAGATTGCCTGGCCTCAGGCAAGCCATCCTGTCTGCTGGGGGACTATCCATCATTCAGGAGGGTAGGATCGAAACTGTTTCCGCTTAGCTGTGGGGACTGTGTCTGGAAGAAAAGCACTGAATCATTGTATCTCACCCTACTTCTCCTCAGGCCAAAGCAACTCATTTTAGGCTCTATGCTCAGTGTCCTCTGATAAAAGAGTGCTTGTAGGAACTTGCATTAGTTTATCATGCTCCTGGCACTTTCTACCGCTTTGTGTTTTTAGCCTACTTGTTTTCTAGCTTGTGCTGCTAGAACCAAGGGTTTAGCTAGTGTCCAAAATTATAATGCCCTCTCCACCTTACAGGTTCGATGCTATCTGCAAATATCAAGTAAAGATCCGAGTTATCTGTTTGCAGGCTTAGTTTCATTTCAGTACTTAAATTAATTTTTATTTGCGTGGACTACTGGGGTCTGAATACCTTGCTCTGCTAGGCTGCTTATGAGATAGCGCAGAATATGAGATTCAGCTGTGGTGCTTCTTGTCTTCTGGTGTTGTTGATTTTTTGGCAACCTTCTTGCAAAGAGGATTTTTTCTTTCATGACCTTAAGAGATCCTTGCTGGGTTGTTTTGTGTTTCTTATTTCATTGACTGACTGCATGTGTTAGAGTTCAGTCTGCAGACTAAGAAACGAGACAAATTGAAGATAAACTGCCAATCTGGGTGGCTGAGGCCTCCAAATAACTGATTTCCCTAGCAAAAAATATTAGTGACATGCTCTAAAAGATATAGGAAGTTTAGTTCTCATGGAAATATTCTGTGTTCCCTGTGAAAACAGCACAAGAACAATAAAATCTCTCCTGCCAAGGTTTGTGTAATTTGAACATTTAACCCTTAGGTTTTCTTCCTTGGTGGTCAAGCACCATTTGAATCCCTTTCTTTCTGACCTCGGGTGGCAGCCATCTGACCTTGGATTTTGTTTTTAAAAATGTAGTTGCTATATCGTGTTACTGTAACGCCTACCTCCTACAAAGAAGGGAAACCAGGTCAAAAGCTGCTTGCTGGCTTTACAAACTGAAATGGAAGGTTATACCTACAAACCAAAGATTAAGATAGCCTGTCAACCACTTGTGAGGGGAAGTTTTGCTTAAAAGGACAGTAGCTGAAGCAGACCCTTCAATTACCTGGTGTTTCTTTGCTGGTAAAGTACCTCTCATGTGATTGAAATATTGTCTTTATAAATTAAAAAAAAAAAAAAACAAAAACCAAAAAAAAACCAACAAATCCAAACACAAATAAAATATTTGTTTAGAAGAAGTTTTCCACTTGCACATATGAAGAGGGGAGCGGCCACAGCAGGAAATACTCCAGTTCAGAGAGAGTATTTCTGCCCTCAAATGTAGATGTCTGTTGGTCTCATTTCCCCACTTAACAACGTGGAAAGAAGAAAATCAAATGAAAGCAGCAGCAAAGTCCATAAGATGTAGGAAACATCATCAAAGACGAAAAGAAAAGGAAGAATTACAAACCAGTGTTGTTTTACAGTCCTGTCCTCAGCAAAAACAACCCACTTGAGTGGCATGAAGAGTCTTGCAAGGACAAGAAAGATAATGATGTATACATTGCTTAATCATGAATTTTAAGTGGTTCCTGCTAATTCTCATTAGCTCCAGTTTAACATGAAACACAGACTATATCATCCTGGAAGCAGCAGACACTCTACAGTTTTTAAGCATCCATTCTCTCTCTCACTCTCCCACCTTAAATATGTCCTATTTGTGACACCTAAAAGTATTTCTGGAAATTTATCCTGGCTATTATCACCATAATGAGTGATATATTTTCTGAAAAGAAATCATACTAATGCATCTACTCTAGCTGTGGCTCTAGAAGTCATTTCTGTGGAAGAAAATGGGATTTGAGAAGATGAAAGCAATAGCTAGATTTTTGCTGTGGTAATGAACATCATCTGTGGGGGAGTAGGGTTGGTAGACCTTTAGAAATATTGCTAAATATGAAGTTATGACACAAGGGGTGGCTCTCTAGGTGTCCTTGGCAGCTGTTACAAGGCAATCTCCTTCCATCAGACAGCTGAGCGGGAAAGCACTGACCCAAAAAGAGGGTCTAATGAAAACCTGAATTCCCAGTTATGTTCAGGGCCTCTTGCAGTTTAGCTTCCCTTTACCTTCCAGTATGAACTAGTCTTGGGGAACTGTGAATCATACCTAAGCTGTTTATAAGCTGTGAAGTAAACAAACATTAGAAGCAAAAATCTGCAGGAGGCAGGTTTACTGAAGAATGTAAAAAATGGAAATCTGAAACACTGATGTCTCTGCTGAGTTAAAGATCCTTGGGCTGGCGGGGGACTGACAGCCAGATTAGATAGACTAGAAGCTATACTGTTGCCAAGCTGAAAATCTAAGGAGGAGAAGCTACAAATGGTATCTTGGAAGATACTGGAAATTTTCCCAAGATAATGTGAGAAAATGTAGATAATTCGACAGGCAAAGCTTTATATTTAAAGATACTGTGAAGGGTGCTGATTGACCATGTCTGGATGTAGCCGTGTGTTTGCAGTAGTGAAGCATGCAGAACAGTTCTGTTGCACCTCTGCATCCGCATTCACAGTCTTAATTGTGAATCTGGGGTGTGAGATGTCTGCATTCAGGGTGCCTTCTAATTGCTGAGTCTGAGTCACACATATCCATCAGTTATGATGGTACTTCTTGTAACGTGGGCACTTACCCATTAGAGTGGGATCGTACATTTGAATCAGTAATAAATCTTCACATGTTAATCTGTGTTGTCACTGCTGGCCTGAGGCCTATTTGGAGTCCCAACTTAGAGATTAATGATCAAAATCGTTGAACACATCATTGCCAGTGTACAGGACTAGAAGAAATAGTGTGATACAGAAATGCAGTAAGATTCTAGTTACACAGTTAACTTCTGTATCAGCAACAAATATTTTTTTCCTAAAATAAAAAGGTGTTATATTTAATGGGTAGCAACTTTTTTTCTTCTTTATTGTGAAATATAGCAGTTGTTTACACTTCAGGAGTGAAACTTTCATACCTCACATCCCCAAATATATAAATGTCACTGGGTTTCAAAGATTCTCCATTTAAAAGGCAAACAAAATAGACCAAGAATGATGAAATTCAACTTCACATTAATACTGACCATGCCACTGATCATGTTTTTTTGACTTTCAGTTCTGCCCAGAACCAAGGCTTCTTGCTTTCCAAGAACATTTGTCTAAGCCTGGAAGTCTACTTTCTCTGGAAACAAAGGATTTGCTTCCTTTGTTTATTTACACTTTTTCTGAAGAAACATGATCGCTGATGCAATGTTTGCTAATCATATCTCAAGGAATAATATAGGTGTTAATTTTGAACAAAGCCGATTAATTTTAACAATGAGTTTTAGCTTGGATATTATTTTAAAGATTTGTTGACTTCTATTTTCATGGAATGAAAATGTTCCTGGGGTGTACAAGTACTGTATTATTTTCACTAACTGGAGGACTCCCAATCCAAACAGAAGATTAGCCAAACACTTTTGGGATAAAAACCCCTGAGAGCTCTATGGAATTAATCAAAACCAACATTTTTAGGCAGTATTTTTGTGGGCAGAATTTTCTTTTGTTGAATAGGAACAGGAGGGAATTAGGAGATTGTAAATAGAGGCAAATACAGATTTTTAGTGTGAGCAATTGAGCAAATGTTTGTAAACATCCTTGTTTCTTTCCACATTAACCCATCTATATGGGACATGTATATATTTAGATCAAATTTTAGAAAACAAATGTTAATTTAAAGTTGCACTGAATTCTGGGAGCTTTTGAAACATGCTGTACTCTTCTTTATTTCTTTTCCACTCAGATACCACAACTGTGTAAACAGAATCAGCCAAGCCGAATCTCCCATTCTTTGCTTAACTTGTAAAATACCTTTTTGTAATAATGATTTGCAGAAGGATTGTTTTCCGTTTGATTCATGGAATATCACCCAAAAAGCAGTTCAGTTCCTAGTAGAAGATAGTGTAAATAATTTCTGAATGATTTGCTATTTGAGGACCCCATTTCAATAGGTCCTCAAGTACAAACATCAATTCTTTTGTGTTGTTGAGGATTTTTTGTTTCTTGTCAAACTTGAAGATATTGTGATACCTTAAAAGCCAAATGAGATGCATTTTCTATTTTGAAGCTAAGATTTAAATACAAATATGCTGTCAGAGTAATTAAAATGTGTGACATGAAATGCTGATTGTTCATGTATCTAATTCCTTTCCTCTCATTATAACTTTAATTATCTGTTTGAACTGATGCTTACAGATAAACAAATGATAGATCTTACGGTGAATCTTTCTTTAAAGAGAAAAGTGCACTAGCATTTACAGGTATTTATTCCTTCCATAACCTACAGAACACCTAATATCACCGCTGAGGGCTTTCCTGTTGCAGTTTAGCAGGTGGTAAATAGACAGGAAGTGCAATTTTCATGGTATAGCATGAACAAAAATAATACACGTTGATACAGAGAAATTAAGTGCTAGCAGAACCCAAACCACAAGTTATTACTCTCCCGAGGAGACTGTAATCTAAAGCCTAGAGAAGGCTAATACCAATTTGCTTTTTTGGTTTTTTGCAAATGTATACATGAAATGGGGTGATTTCTCTGTAAATTTATTCACATAGGTGAATGGTTATGAAATCTCAGGGTTTATTTATTGTTATCACACTGAGCATGTGTTTATGGCGAAGTGCCTGACTGGGTTCAGCACTGTTATTTTTAAGTATTTGTTTTGGGGTTTTTTTGTCAGTTAAATTAAGCGCAGCAATTTGAAATTTTATGAACCTGACATGTTCCAGTGTCCTGCCCAATCGTGGAGTTTCAAGAAGTCTCTGTGTAGTACGTTCCACACAGTATGTGTTGGACAAATGTAAGTGAGCAACTGAGCGATCTAGATTTGTCCAAGCTAGTATAGCCTGTATGAATTCTAAATACTGTACCTTTTTAGTAAACTAATTGTTTGCTCTCTCAGTCCTTACCCTCTCTACAAATTTAATCTTTGTGTAGTATGTTTTTAGAACAGTTACATGAGGTGGAGCACTTTTTCATGTATCTATTTTTGTAACATGTAAAATGAACTCTCAGTCAGTCTCCGGGCACACATTCAGAATTTTAAGTGCTTTACTATTTGCTGATCAACTAGCAAGAATGACCTTGAAATGAGAAACTGCACTCTGGGGCAGCATCTGAGAGCTATTCAGAGCAGCCAGCAAAGATCAAAAGGCAGGTGAGCCGTAGCTCCTTGCCAGACTTACAGGCCATGGATAACCTGAAAATAATGGGGTACCTGGCATTGTCTCCTAATCATGGATCAACAAAATGTGCTCAAGACAAGATAGGCTCCATTACTGCAAAAAGGCAATAGCGAGAAGAGGCAATAGAAGACACAAGATGTATCTGCAATCTCATATTCCCAGTGCAAAGAGGAATCAAGGGAACGTAGATGTCGATGTTACTTTACAGCAGTACTTGTCAATACACAGTAAAGTTGTTCCCCAAAATGGAAGAATAGAAACAGTGACAGACTGTGCCATGATGACTTTCAAGGGCTTATAACAGTTGAACATTTAGTTGATATCTCCAACTGCTTCAAGAAAAAATGTTGTGATAAACAGTTATCACTGACATGGAAGATGTCTGTCTGCTTGGAAATGTTTTCAAAAATCAGCAATATTCTCCCCAGAATTCACCTCTGTTGGGTTTGTTTGTTTGTTTGTTTTACACACAAAAAGGTAGACAGATCTGAAGGCAACATCAGATCTTGTGCCTGGCAAGTAGTGTTGTTCTGGTGGATTTCTGCAAGGCACAACAAAAGGGGTATGCAGGGAATACAGATGATCTGAATTCCTTTCTGTCTCTTCCTTAGTACTCTTTCCCCTCTACTTTGGACCCCTGTGTCACATTTCTCCATCAGCCACTGGCACTGGATATTTCTCAGAAGGTCCTGTTCCTTCAAGTGTCTTGGAGGAAAATTCTGCTCACTCTCTGCCTACTGCATTTCTCACCCAGAAAATTCGCAATGCATTTGGAAAGTGTCTGTGAAAGGTTTTAACTGCCCTGCTAAACCCTTGAGTGCTGCTTTTAGAGACTATCCATTATGTAGAGGAGGCTCCTCAGAATGGCCTGGGAACATGAGACCTGAGCTTGCTTCAGCAGCTGGCTCTCCTTCCTGGCACAGAGGCAGGCTGTCACAGTGCTGCTGGCTGAGTGCAGCTCACAGCCACCTCATCCCTCTGTGGCAGGCACACTCAGTAGTCCACTTAAAAAAAACTCCAGGCTTTTGCTGGAAAACACTGGTTAATCAAAACTGAGCTCTTTCATGGGAAAGCATCTTGTTTGTCAAAATTACACAGAAACAGAGGAAAGTTTGCACTGTCAGTGTGCCTAATACCTCAAAACTCTGACGACTTGCATCTTCTTCAAGGTCTGGGGCTCCATCAGTCCATCTACTAGGGCTGATGGCTAGCCAGCAACCTAGAGGGCTGCGCTTCTGGGCTCAGTTTCATTAATTTTGTAGTAGTAGAAACATCCCTTTTAAAAATCAGATTTTAACCATGGGAGATGTAAAAAATTTTGACTTTTCAGCCTGAAATAAAAGACTTCCCAGCAGAAGAGTAGTTGTAGTTTATGTTTAGTCTTTGCTAAGTAGGAATCTAACCTTTCCATGTTTCTTAATCTGAAGCAAAAATTCACATATCCTGTGATACCACTGTCTCACTTCTGTTTTGCCCAGGGCTAATGGTTAAATAGGTTAGTCAAAACTAGCTGTATGTACTAGACACACACATATTTCTCACATTCTACCTAGATTCTCAAAAACAGTCTCCAATTAAAGTATGGACTCCATTAAATTATTGCAGTTGACTATCAGTCTATTAGGTTGTCCATTGAGCTGACTTTTATCCTCAGAATATATAGTTATAGGTTATGCAGATGATATCTGATAAAGTAAAATCATCTGCTTCACTAAAATAAATTGCTTCCACCATTCTGTGGTCATGTACAACCATGACAAGAAAAATGAAAGCTAAATGAAGGACTGGTCAAAGGTGTGACTTAAAGTTATCAATATACAATGTTCTGAAAATGTTCCATGCTACCTCTTATGAAAAGACAACTACACATAAATATTTATGTGGGGGAAATGTAGCTTTGGATAATGCACGTATTAGAATTATCAGTATCTAAACAGTAAATCAATATTGAATTGAATTTTTGTTATAAACTGAAAAGACAACTGCAGAAGTCAAATTAATTCACACAACAGCATTTTTTCATTTTCTATTTATGTTTATTTTTCAAAGATAAGGCTGCAATGCCTCTATCATATACTGCAGTGTATTGGAAATCAAAATGGCAAAGCCTAGATTCTGCAACTTTTAGAGAATGAAAATGCTCATACACAAATGAAACTGTTACAGGATAGGTTTTTTTGGTTTCTTTTCACCTTTAAGTTATCATGTATGCTAGGTATAAAAGCAGGATTAATGGAGAGCTTTTGTAACGTGCAAATCTATACAGCAGAATTACTTGGCATATTTTTTGCAGTGCCTTTCCTTCAGAGATGATAGATCTGTGAATGGATTCTTGTTTCTTACATGAGGTCCTTCAAAAATTCACTGGCTGTGGACAGAACATCCCTCTTATATCTTCCTTTGATGTTTGTGCAAACTCCTAAAGCATCATTCTTTGCTTCAGTAGGACTCTGCGACATACTTCTTAGTACTATAGTATCACTACCGGTATTAGTTCAACATTGTTATCACAGTTCATGTTATGCTGGTAAAGCACTGTGTTTTGCTTTATAAAAATAACACTTCAACCGTATTCAATGTATAAATAAATGTTATTTTGGTATGAATGGAATTTGCACATCTTTGGGTGTCACTGAGACATAGCTCAGGTGAGGGCCAAGGGAAAGTCTTGGAGACTGAACATGGGTCTGGGGTCAATGTCACTGGCTGCAGCACTTTCTCAGTTCTCTGATAACCCGAGTGTTGCTGTTCTTTAGAACTGACTACTGAATTTCTTTATCCATCAGAAAAATATCTTCCTTGTGACTTTTGTCTAACTTTTGCTAATATAAAGGTAATTTCCCCACTGGAAGATCAGGGCAGTTTACCTTAGTACTAAGGGGAAGTAATCATCTTTGATCTCTGACTTTCCTTCATTTTTCTGCTTGTTATGGGATGTACTATTCAGATAAGCATTTTTAATGTTTACACATTCCTTTGAGAAATGCATTTGGGCATATCTTAGATATTAATATGGATCTTGTAGTGGTCTTTGAGCCTGAAAGAAAGCTCAGAAAGCAAGTGGTTAAAATTTTTGAGGAAGTGATGTATGAACCCCTGAAGCTTGGAAGCCACTGAAGGAATGTTTGTTGATATTTCACATTGGAAATACCAGATACAACATAGAATCTGTGGTTTAACTGTTTGTTGGCTATTCCTGTGTTAGGGAAGTTCCCACATTCCTCTGATGCCTGTGATCCTTTCTTTTCCTCCCAGCACTCCCAGCTATAACTATGCACCAAACATGGATAAGCACTGGATCATGCAGTATACAGGGCCCATGCTGCCTATCCACATGGAGTTTACAAATGTCTTGCAGCGCAAAAGGCTTCAGACCCTGATGTCTGTTGACGACTCTATGGAAAGAGTGAGTTCAAGAAACTGCTGTGAATACAAACTTATTAGTTGGTAATAAAATTAAACTATTTCCTTCTTTACCTTCACCAACCACAGCCTGGGAAAAGACCTTGGGCTACAAAGAATTACTCCATGTATCCTCAGTAGAAATGAATTCTGGTTCTCTGCAACGTAGTATCAAGCTCCTTGCTTGTTTTTTTTAATTGCTGAGTGGATAAACTGATGATTTTTTTTTTAAGGGAAAAGTCACTGGGCCTAATATAAAGCCTGGTATTAACAGAAGATGCATTACCTGCGTGTACATGTGGATAGACACAGGTGTGCATATGACAGCTTCTATTCATTTCACACACTCCCTTCACAGTTCGTCCTTCAGCTGAAATCTGGGAATCGGCAAATCAAAGCAACTCAGGTGTCAGTCTGCTAGTGTCTGCAGAAGTTAGGCAATGCAGCGTACAGCTAATTATAGGTAACATGATACACAAACTGTTAGGTGTACTTTGCATGACTTTTTGTTCCAAAATCAAGCACCATGACCAAAGATCTTCCCCCAGAGAGATGTTTTTAAACTTTAATAAAAATTTACAGCCTTTTCCCAAGCCCACAACTGTAAGGAATGAGAAAGTTGTAGACTAACACAGTAAATCAAATCTAAGTACCATTTGCCCTAAAGCTGTAGCGGACTTTTTTCCCAAGCTGTTCGAGTGTGTTTGAGCTGTTTGAGTACACGACTTTTGGACACACTAATGCAACTTCACCAGTATTACCATATTTTGCTACTCTAATTTTCCAGACCTGTTTAATTTTCTCATCTGACAAATGTGAAATTAAACTTGTAAGTTGATATTTTTGGCAGCACAGTAAAGACAAGATGTAAAAGTGTCCATCCCGAGAATGACCGCTTCAACAACTTCATCAAGGCCATATTTCATTCAGTAAATTTAAGAGAGTAAAATGATGGTTATACCTGATTATGCACAAAACTTGTTTTGATATATTTAATGCAGAATTTTTCCTGTGCTCTGTTGCAGTTATACCAGATGCTTGCAGAGATGGGAGAACTGGAGAATACCTACATTATTTACACTGCTGACCATGGTTACCACATCGGGCAGTTTGGACTGGTCAAGGGGAAGTCAATGCCATATGACTTTGATATTCGAGTTCCCTTCTTTATTCGTGGTCCAAGTGTAGAGCCGGGATCAGTGTGCGTTCTCTTTTGTCTCTAGCCCAGCTGTTGAGCCTAATGTAAAATGTTTTTAAGAGCATGTAATTATTGCTTTGTGGAGTTTCATTTCATAAAGGATGTCATATTTTTGCAGACCAATGAGTCTAATAAAGAGGAATGTCTTTCATTTTGCATATTATTAAGTTACAATGCAGAAGAGAAAATTGTACGATGTGTGGTCCTGTAAGATTAGGCTTTGGATTTTCCTTTTAAAAAGTAGATGCTCATCTTTATTGCTCACCTTCTGGTTTATCAAAATGGATGGCATCATGCCGTCATTGTCAGTGAGATAAGAGTAGTGGGGCTACTGCTTCTCAGTGTTTTATTGGGCTTATCTTTTTCTTTGTGATGACAGTCTGCAGTGCTGGCCTGTAGTTCTGAGTTGTACACTTCGAAGAGGGTTTTCTGAACTTGGCACTTCTGTAGAGCTTTACCTCTTCAAAGCCCTGATAAACATTAATTACCACTCTGTTTCCAAGAGAATGTGAAGACTTACATATTGAACATATGACAACTATGACCTTTTCTGTTGATTTGCAGAGTGCCTCAGATAGTTCTGAATATTGATCTCGCTCCAACAATTCTGGATATAGCAGGACTTGACACGCCTCCAGATATGGATGGCAAATCCGTCCTAAAGCTTCTGGACATGGAAAGACCAGGAAACAGGTGGGTCCCAGCATTGTATCTTTTTAGCCAGTTCAGAAGAAAACACCTAAGTAAATCAACTGAGTGGAAAAAGAGATTCTGTGAAAATGAGCTGTGTCATGGCAATGACCACAGCTTTTGCATTTGAAGAGTCTCTTAAACAGCACATCTATAAAATTGCTGGTGTACATATAAGTGGAGAGGTGGGTTTTTTTCAAAAATGAATTGTTAACACTGACAGTGCTGTACATAGGTGGCAGCAGTAAATATTATTATTTTGCTTTCAGATTTCGAACAAACAAGAAGACCAAAATTTGGCGTGACACATTTCTGGTGGAAAGAGGGTAATTATTAGGGGTGAGAGAGTTTTGGGACAGCCTGCCTGCTGAGAACTTTCTCCTGTACATGCTTTCCTTTCTGCTCCCTCCTCTTCCTTTTTATGGTCAGCAAAGTAGTAAATTTTGCAAGCAAACTTACAGGCGTGACTTGTTTCCTATTTTCCCACCACTGGCTTTGCAAGCTGCTCCCAAATCCCTGTCTCTGAAGAAATTTGAAAGCATGCTTTTCTGGTAACTTTCTTAGCTTGTACCTCCTCTTTCTTTAACATTGTACTTATGCCCATTTATGTCTCATTATCTGACTCATTTTCTTACAAAATCTCTGTTTCAAATCCAGCAGAATCCTTTTACCAAGTAGTTTTGTATTTTCTATCACATATCCAAGGCATTCTTCATTTTTGTTCTAGCTAAGAAAAGGTTTATGTATAAATGAGATCTGTAACTGCTCCTCATTTCACTGATACCTCTTTACACTCTTTACTCTCATCTTGCCAATTACTGCTGTGAAAATTTTCTCTGGGTAAAAATTTTACAGCAATTTCCTCATGGCACTTTGTGGCTTTACAGACTATGGAAATTTTGGGTGATGTAGTATGAAATGGTGCATATAGGCACATTGTAATGTATAAGATACAGCCAGGCTAAAGCTGAATGAGTATGGGAGCCCTGTAGTGTCTTCAGCTGGGCTTTTCAGCCAGGCGAGTACTGATTCAACGTGCTTTGCTTTGTGAAAGAACATCCATTTATATATGAATGGTGCTGAACTGTATCACTTAGACATATTTCAGCAGCCCTTATTTCCCTTATTTCTCTTTGGGTAATTTCCAGCAAATCACCTGAGCCTTTTTTTTTTCACTACATGACCTACATTTAAGGTCAGTAACAGAAATGTGTTGGATTTTTTTATCTTGAGATGTAAAATCTTCGAGTAGCTTTGCTTTTCTAGTTAAATTCATTATCTCCACAGTTTAGAAAAATATATCTAAAATTTTCAACTTTTTTTTTTTTTAAAGCAAATTTCTGCGCAAGAAGGAGGAACCCAACAAAAACACTCAGCAGTCTAATCAGCTACCAAAATATGAAAGAGTAAAAGAATTATGCCAGCAAGCAAAATACCAGACAGCCTGTGAACAACCAGGACAGGTAAGCCACAAGCAACTGCAGTCTTCTTGGTGCCACAGAGAAATACATATTTTTGCTATGGGTCAAAAGAATTCAAAGAATATGCATTTGGAGGATAGCTAAACTGCTATTCTTCTCAATACCTTCAGAGCAAAGAAAACCAGACACAAATTGTTCTAAGCAATTGTCCAATTTAAGATGTTGGAGGGCTGGTCCATAGTTTGCTGTCTCAGTACAGGGCTTATGATAAAACTCCCATGCTCAAATATAACATGAGATAACTAATTTTAATTTGATTCAGTGTATAGCTCAATATGCAAGATAATTCAATGATAATTAGAAATAAGAGAGGTAACCTTTTTGAGCACTGAAAGCTTGTACTCTCTGGGATAATTCAGAATTACTGATGCAAACTGACTAGTCCTATGGTTACACATGATTTCATTTGCTGGGATAAAGTGGACAACACACTTGGTAATCATCATACTTTATTACTTATTGAAACACCTTTAATAGAAGGGCCCCTTGCTCAGATACACTTGCCGTTTAAGGTCACAGTAAGGATTCAGACAGTGATACCCGCTACCGAAGCCTTGCTTTTCCTCTTGGAAACTTAATGATCTCAGTATAACTCCTGACTCTGATACAAAGGTCTAGTTGCCTGCTCATAAAACCTGAAGTTACTGCATCACTAACTGCTATGCTTACACCTGCAGCTCTGTAGTGTGTATACAGGGAGGGAGCTAAATTAAGAAAAAGTGAGTCTTTCTCCAGTTCTTTTCAATCCATTCTGAATTAATGCTATACCTATGGTAACATATGAAGATGAATTTACTGGGGACATGTGTAATGGAGCTGTATGCCTTCCCACTGACACCACCTACAACCAGGCATATGCTAGGGGCCCCAGGCAGCAGCTCATGCCTGCCCTGCCATCCTCCCCCTCCATCCCCATCCCCACACACCTCCTCGCTGGAGTGTGAGCTGATTTCTCCCAGGCAGGCGCTTGCTCCTTTCCCTCAGATGTTTGCTCAGACCACTGCAGCCAGCTGTAAACCTGGTGCTGAAATATTGGTAAACTGTTTTGAACGGGGGCATAAAGCATTCACTGTGCTCCACTTCCATCTGCAGCCACCCATGGTGCTTCACTCATGGCAGGTAGAGCTTTTCGCAGCAAACCTGAGGGTGCTGGGGAGAGCTTGCTCACTTAGAGAAATGCTCTGTCCCTGCCTTTCCCCTTCTCATTCATTCAAGTGTAGTGTTACAGTGAATCTCAGTTAATCCCAGATTGGACTAGAATATGTTTTGGCTGGCATATCCTCAGTCAGGTCCTCTGCCACAGCTCTCACCCTCACACATGCTCCTTAAACGTAGCCACTTTTGAAGGGATATACACAATATCACAGTCTCACCCAAGGGCAAAGTTTTCAGGAGTTTAAACACTGCCATTGTAAACAGAGATTAAATTTGAAAAACTGTGTATTTTTATAAAAACTAAACGAGATCAATGGAGTCATTTAGACTGTTAGACGCTAAAATGTTTAGTTTTAAAATACCAAAATATTTTCTTTGCAGTTATTTCTTATATTTATTACCTCTTATGCCAAAACCCAGGTTTTGGACAACTTTAGTTTTCCACATGTGAATAGAAGAGGTTAAGTGTCCTGACCAGATATTACACCTGAAGCAGCAGGAAACAGTGCTCACAGCCCTGTTCCCAGCCCACTGTGGTAGACTGGTCTTTCCATCCCATATTGGTGAATCCTGTTTAATCAAAGGAAGGAGAAGTCCTTGAGCCAGCAAGGGGCTTATGAGAGCCATGGTGTTTGGTAATGACTCGTGCACCTATAAACTCCCATTGAGGTCCTTTAAGTGCAGAAGATGCACTTAGAGCCCAGCAGCCATCCCTCACAGCTGAATGAAGGACAGGGCTGAACTGATCTCTTTAAGACCAATTTTCAGATCCAGCCATTGGTATTCATAAATTATTTTTTTCAAAACAAAGAGATCAGAGTTGCCCCTGATACTTCTAACATCCTGAAGGATTTCTGCAGGGATGCTGAAGTTAAACGGGGTGATAATGCATCCTCTGGATTTGTTCAACCGATGGTGAATGGAGCCTCTTCTCCTGCCCTATTTCCTCCTGCACCAGCCCTGAGAAGCAAGGGCAGTTTCTTTCTCAGGGATGGAATACATGAAGTGCTCACAGGGAAGTCAAAGTAGAATAGGCCAGGTTGGATGGGACTTTGAGCAATCTGATCTAGTGGAAGGTGTCACTGCCTGTGGCAGCAGGTTGGAACTAGATGATCTTGAAGGTCCCTTCAAATCCAAACCATTCTGTGATTCTATGATTCTATGAATAGGAAGGGTGTGAATTTAAAATGCATCACTGGAATAACATGAACTTCAGTGAGGCATTGCAGTGTGAAATAAGTGTCCACAGGCCTTTTTCCATGTAAAAAAGTTCTTTTAAAGTTTAATTTAATAAGCTGAATAATTTTACTTTAGCCCAGATAATTTCCAGTGTGTAATATGAGGCATCATAGTTTACTATGGTGTTCCTCCAGCACATTTCTCCTAGTCATTTCGCACTTCTTGGAAAAGAGAAAGAGGATGTACTATTATGCGGGTCTTAACTTAATTTTATCTTATGAGATTAGTTTCTTTAATTTCAATTACAAAGATGAATATATAAAAAAGAAATCTTCATTTTAATTATGACGGTTTATAATACTTCCTACATTTACTCTAACCAGTTGCAGTTAACATCACTTAAATTAAAACTACCTTCACAGAAGGAGTGATTGCTGACAGATTTTTAAATAGTGAAATTACTGGTCTGTGGGACGTAGCTGCTAAATGTATGGAACTAAGATTAAGCATTTGGGGAATTAATACACCAATGTACTGTCTAGTACATTTACAGCTTGATCTGCAATTTAATTTGCTTTGGTCAATGTCTAGTATATTTGAAATGGAAAACACAAATGGAAGTTGAAAAAGAAGAAAATTTCTTTTTCCTGTATTAAAATGAGACGTAATCCTGAGACCTACAAGTTTTAAAATCTTCAAGGATGTGGTACTCATAATTGCTTCAACTTATATTCTATTTAATAAGTAACTTCTAAATAAACTAAAATAAGAAAAAAAAAAAAAAAAAGGAGAAAAAAACCCCCACTGGCTGAATAAAGACATTTTTAAATTAAAGGTTTTGAAATTTAATTTTTTTTCTATGTTCAATGGCTATCTGAAAATAGGTAAACATAAAATGTGAAAAAAAAAAGGAAATATTAAACCTCTGTATAATTGCTATCATTATTGGATAATTTTGTAAGTTCTAAATGGCTGTTTGCCAAAAAGATACAGGAAATTTAGATTATGGATTACATTTAGCTGCAAATCAGCAAGGCTTTGAATGACCAGAATAACTAAATAAATAAAGTTTTGTTTCATCAAGAAAAAATAGGTATAAAATGCATATATAAAGCTGAGTTAAACTATTTTCACTGTGATTTTTTTTTTAATGTACATTTTTTAGCATTATTGATAGATTTCTTCCCTTCCATTGCAGAGCGTTCTCCCCTAGCTATTTTTCCATAATCCCCTTTACAGGAGGACAGTTTCTCAAAGTTCAGTCCCCATCATGAGAACATATCAGAAATGAGATATGCACAACTGCATGTAAATGTTCACTTTTGAGTTCTGTTTAAACAGTCATTTACTTGGGCAAGCAGTGGGTCCTCGTGGAGGTGAGGACCATGCCTGCTGAGCTGCATTAGCAAAAGAACAGCTAACAGGTCATAGGAAGTGAGTACTTGCCTATCCTTGGTGCTTGTGGGCTGCAGCTGGAGTGCTGCATTTGGGTTGTGACCTCCATTAGCGGTGGGACTTTGGTAAGTCCAGTGAAGGACCTCAGAGGTCGTGAGGAAGTACTGAGGAGAGGCAGGCTTTGTTTAGCCAGCAGAACAGAAGGCAAAAGGGGAATCTAATTGCTTCCTTCAACTAATGGCTACTTAGAGAGAAGACAGAGCCAAGCACTTCTTGAAAGTGCACAGCAAAACGGATATCGGCAACAGACAAGTAGCAGCAAAGGAAGGTCTGACTAGGTGTGTGGAAAAAGAAATGTTACCATAAGACTGATTAGGCACTGGAGCCCAAAGAGGCTGTGAAATGTCCATCCAGGGATATTTTCAAACCTAATAATGTTGTTCCTACTTTGAGGAGGAGTTGGTCTAAATGACCTCCAGATGTTCCTTCCAGCAATTGCACATGCTCTTAATTTTTGCTTGCTTAATACCTGAGCTTGAGGATTTCACATTTTCTTCTTTCCCCTCTGCTTCATAACTTGGGAAGTGTTGTTAGTTTTGTCCATCTTGTGAGTTATGGGTCACCTGCCCATGTTGTATTTGCTTACAGATTAGATTTCAGCTCCCGCCCTGACTCAGCTGTTGACTTGCACTCACCCACAGCACAGCCAGTCTCATCACATCCAGGCCACGTTGACTCGCCCTGCAAAGGGAGCATCAGTGAGGTGGGCTCTCTGCTCAGCTCTGGGCCTTGGGGCAGGGTAGAGGTTTCCTTTGCAGTCCTTCTTTCACATCGCAGACAGTGCTCTAGAAATTATGATGGGAACAGGAGTTTTCCTTCATAGTTTATATGTCAAATTTGTCACCAGTTTATGTAGTGTAACTTACTGAGGTCACCTGATTGAGCCCTGTTGGTTTAGTAGTGACTATTGATGGGGTTTAACATTTAAATTGTTTGCAGGGTTTTTTTTTATATTTCAGTGGTACATTTTTACCCTCTAAGCTTTACTGTAATAAGCTACACAGTACAGAAATATCTACTCATCTGTAACATTGCTTCCTTCCCTGTCATTTTAAAATGGGAAACAATTGATGCAAACTTTTAACTAAAACTTCCTTAATTTTCCAGTAGAGCAGAAATAATAGCATGTGAACAAGTGTTTCTCTGGATTAATGCAACCTTATCATGACACAAATCTCCTCTCAGATTTCCACTGAAATAACCTAAGATGAGAATATATGTTAGTTCAGGAGGTTTAGAGGCAAGCTGCTCTTAAATCTTCTGGCAATTATTTTTGTTGAACTCACTCCATCTTCTCACCCATGAAATTTTTCTGGATACTTAGCAAATATCAAACAAAAGCATGTTAACTGTGTTTTCATTTATACTTTTTATTTCTCTCTTTGCTTACCTAAACATGTAATTAATAAGTTAATTCCTAAGTATCTATTCTTTTTCTCTCCACCAGTCTGAGTCATAAAAGATTTTCCTGAGGCATAACTTTGACTTCTGGAACTTAACACTGTTTCCCAGATAGCAATTACCTTTTGAGCTCTTGTGACCTACAGGCCGGGTGTCTCCAGTGTACTGTTCAATCTGTAGCCAAACATGCGTTTTTATCCTCTTACAAAAACTACACAACCCACAACTTTATTTTAAATTTCCCAACAGGGAAAAAAAAAAAAAAACAAACAAACCCACCCAAAATGAGGACTGTGAACCTTTGTGTTTAACATTTCAGCTCTTAGGCTGGATGACTCAGAAACCAAACCCAGACGCAGGTCTGTTTATTTTATGGGCATACATCTCCTACCATCTGTTCAGCACTACCTGCCAGTTTCTGAACAGCAAAGGTCTGAAACTTGTAAAGATCTGTGGTCTGCTGCCAGCTCCAACGAGCATTGACAGTGGGCAGAATGGAAAAATGTGTCATGCTGCCTGTGTTTGTATGACATGCATACCCATGAACACAAACTGAACAAGACAGGTATAATGCTGAAGCTGCTAACCTTCCTCGTGCTCTTTTTTTAAGCATCTCAGCTTTAGAGGTGCAGAATACTGTGTTTCCTCCTGAGGAAATGTATCCCCAAATCTCCCTAAAGAAATAATGTTCCATTTGAAGAGTACGCTTGAAAACAGTACAGTGAGATTTTAATGAATTAGGTCTCAAGGTATTTTACAGTGATTTAAGGCTTTACAGGTAGTCACTGGAGACATGTTGCTGAATCCACGCATCAGCTCTGTGGTAAATGTGCAAGATTCTTCTGGCTCTGATCCAAAGAGCAGGTTATGTCATCTGTACATACCTCGTTTTTCTCACATATCCTTCATAATTTAAAAATCTAGTGTAAGGATGTAAGTTTATTGTTCATATTCATATTTATCACATTATCATATCAGCATTCAGTTGAAAGCATGTCTATTCGTAACATTAAAACACTTGCCATCAATCAGCTTGCAGATAATATTGTAAAGGAAATTAGAATGGGGCTTATTAGGTATAGTCTGGTTTGGCTCAAGTATCTATGTTCTCATAAAATAAATATCACAGACCATACATTTGTAAAGGTCAGCTTTATGACCAGCTGTGAAGTATGAATAAAAACACATAAGCCGGTAATAGCTGGCCAGAAGTGTGAGATGGCTGGCTAGCCACTGACAGCCAGACCCCAAACACCAACTAAAACCTAACTAACTGAAATTATGATATAGCATATAAACATCACTCATAGATCCTTCCAGTTTCAGAGCAACCCCCTGATCCTTGCAGGATTCAAAAGGCCCTGGTGGTCAACTGATTTTACCAGAACATCGATTCAAAGCTGGCTCTTAGAATCATAGAATAGTTAGGGTTGGAAAGGACCTTAAGATCATCTAGTTCCAACCCCCCTGCCATGGGCAGGGACACCTCACACTAACCCATGTCACCCAAGGCCTCATCCAACCTGGCCTTGAACACCACCAAGGATGGAGCATTCACAACCTCCCTGGGCAACCCATTCCAGTGCCGCACCACCCTAACAGTAAAGAATTTCTTCCTTATATCCAATCTAAACTTCCCCTGTTTAAGTTTGAACCCGTTACCCCTTGTCCTGTCACTACAGTCCCTGATGAATAGTCCATCTCCAGTGTCCTTGTAGGCCCCCTTCAGATACTGGAAGGCTGCTATGAGGTCTCCACGCAGCCTTCTCATCTCCAGGCTGAACAGCCCCAACTTTGCCATCTGCCCACTGATACCACCTATTCTTAGACATCATTTGGCAGACCATCTATACAAAGGCTTAACTGGAAGCATATGTGTTTGGGACCAGTCGTGCTTAAAACTAAGTACATATTTCAGTGCTTTCACGAAGAGCTCTTGCAGCTATTGCTCACTTTAGGTACTGCAGAGTCATCCCTCATAGTTGACAGAAACATGCCTGCAACTTAGTTGCTCAAGAATTCATAGGAATTGCCAAAATTATGATATCCCTTGTTAAAATACCATTCTGTTTATGACTTAAAACCAAATATGAAGATAAGGTCCTTTATCTCTAAAAATAATTCTTGAAAGCATGGCATTTCATATTTCAGCCTAAATATTTCATATTTCAGCCTAAATATTTAAATTTCCTATTAAACAGAAGGCAGCTCTTTCCAGATTTGACAATTCTTCAAATTTAAGCAATTCTTAATCTGAAGTACCAGCTCCACTCTGGATAAAATCCAGAAACATTCCAGCCTGGGAAGATCACTGGTTTCATTGGATGCACAACTGTGTTCACATTTTTACCACTATCTTATCAATGTTCTCTAACAGAAATGGTAGAATGGTACTTTTGAAAACAATTCTGTGTACCGAAAATGTTTAGACAGAAAACATAGGTTACACAAGAATATTTTTTAGCACTTTCTGTAATACTCCTTTCTCTTCTTACATGGTTTCTATTTTAAAGTATCCAGTGAAATATAATATAAACTAAGTCCTCTGCAAATTAAATGCATATAACCAAATAGTAATGGATTATTACTGGTATTGCTATTTATAACTGAAAGGCTAAATTTATCCTTTGCATTGGCTCCTATTTGTTTGCACCTGAGAATGGACATTTATTGGATGATAACTAAAGTCTGTTGATGTTGAGCTTCAGACGAGCTAGCAGATTTGGTGGAGAATGCTATGGAAGTGAAATATTTGATGCCTTGACTTAAGTGCCTACACTTTTAGAGCTGACAATGCAGCCTATGCATTTTTTATAGCTATAGAACTGCTATAACTGTGACACTTAAAATAAATCTTGTTTATGCATCAAGAATGAAAAAATTGTGTAGTCTTCCTAGGCTATTTTCTCTTTCTTCTATTTCTTAAACACTGTAGCTCAAAATCGGCAATTTTCATGGCTATTTCTGTTATACAGTGATGAATTTCTTCATTCTTTTTTCCTCCAGTTCTGTAATTTAACTGTGCATTTAACTGAATGTATTTCTAAAGACTGTCGTACTTTTCTCTTATATTACATCAGTTCTTATAGGAAAAATTGCTTCCTTATCTGTTGAACCTTCGACCATTGCACTTTTCGGGAACACTTTCTCAGGGGGTAAGGCTGTATATAAATAGCCATCTTTGAATATATTAATGTCAGTAGACTTTAGAGCTGTGCATGATTCAATAGAACATGGTCCAGTTATGAGGGAGTGGTGCAAAAATTGGGATCTGCCCTTATGGGCAGTGTCAACACAGTTCTAAAATACAGGACAAGATTTTTGTTCCACAAAAATGCAGCAATTCCAAATCCACTGAGCTAACCTGGCACACCAGCCCTGCTAAACGGCTGCACTCTCATGCAGTGTTCAAATACTGCTGAGTTGTAACAACACAAATTAATATTTCCAGGAGCATTTAGGAGCCTCAGTCAGGATCTGGGTTCATGACTGCTCTGTGGGAGTGCATAGAGGACATGGCCTTAGCCCGTAAACATTTCTCAGTATTCAGGTCAGCAGAAATAAACTGTGCTATTTACCACAGCCAAATAATTATAGGCCACTTTTCAATGTGCTGTGTGACATGGCTTCTTTGAATGGCACAGAGAAAGCAAAAACAGGACTCGGTTCTTATTGCAGTAGCACAGCCCTAAACCAGACTCTCTTACCAGTATTATCCCATCAGGTCCCCTGACACTACCCCAGATCTGGTTACTGCTAATAGAGGAAAATGGTACAAACATACACAACCCACAATGGCATTTTTATCTAAACTGGTTTGCAATTTAGATCATACCTTTCAAAACAGGAAAAAAGGGAAATGAGATCTTGAGGACATGTTTAAATTCATGAAGTCTTCCTTTTTGTATCTTAGCATTCCCTAGGCTGAACAATACACTACAAAAATGAAAAAGCACCTGTAAAAATATTGTGGCTCTGTTATATTTCCGGTTACATGTTTTTCAGGGTTTCATAGCTTCATGATAAAATCTGACAAGATGTTTAACACTGAAGTGTCTACTGCAAATACACAGTAATTACATTTCATAGAAACCCTTAGCTAGCCTACTGTTAAGACACCTTTCATGAACTGTCTAATTAACTTCCCCTGTATATAAGGGGGCAGCAACTCTCTCAAAGCTGTCACAACCTATTAACTGAACAAAGTTGATTTGAAATCCTGCTTAAGTAGATATTTACAGTGCAGCACATCACAATGATTCATGCCAAATGCATATTTTATGTCTTAATTATATTCAGTAATGAAATAGACTTACTAAATTTTAAGGCTGTGCACAAACTGATTAATACCAGAAAACTGAGACCCAAGGTAGTTATGAAGTCATTTGCTGTTGTCTTGCTCATGTAGCAGTAAGTTGCAACTGGAAGCATGCCAGTAGCAACGCAATGCAAAGCAACCAAGTACAAGCAATGCCATTTTAACGAGCCCGTTTGCTCCCCTTTGTCTTTGAAATGACTTTATAAGGGCAAACTTTTATCCACAGAAGAAAATGCATCATGAGGATGACATCATCCAAGGAAAAGCTCCTGCTGCAGTCCTGCTGTAGTCCAATGCTTGCCTCCCCATGGAGGGGCAGGTGTGTGTATGTATGTGTTTGAGCTTCAGGCTTGACAGAAGAGGGAGAGGAGAGGAGAAGAGAGGAGAGGAGAGGAGAGGAGAGGAGAGGAGAGGAGAGGAGAGGAGAGGAGAGGAGAGGAGAGGAGAGGAGAGGAGAGGAGAGGAGCAGAAATAATAGTTCAGTTGGAAGGGACATGCAACAGTCATTTAGTCCAACTGCTTGACCACTTCAGGGCTGACCAGCAGTTAAAGTCTGTTATTAAGGGCACTGTCCAAATGACTCTTAAACACTGGCAGGCTTGGGGTATGCGGCATTGACCACCTCTGTGGGAAACACCTCCAGTGTTTGACCACTCTCTTAATAAAGAAGTGCTTCCTAATGTCCAGTCTAAACCTCCCTTAGCGCAGCTTTGAACCATTCCCTTGTCCTGTCACTGAATCCCAGGGAGAAGAGATCTGCACCTCTCTTTCCACTTCCCCTCCTTAGGAAGCTGTAGAGAGCAATGAGGTTGCCTCTTAGACTTTTTCTCAAACTAGACAAACCCAAAGTCTTTGTCCACTCCTCAGAGGTGCTTAGTCCTTTTACAAGTTAACATCTCCTGAGCTGCCTCTGCAGTTTTCTGCCAGGGGCAGGGGGGAAGAGGGGTATTTTCTTCCATGTTTTGCTTGCCCTCTGAAGTTAAATTGAGGCAGAAGGAAAAATGAAGGTGGGGAACTGAGGTGAGAGGGAAATAGTTGCTGGAGGGTAGGTGATGAAATAAGGTGAAAGAAGGACATGATGAGTCAATGACAGGGAAAAGGCTGACACAGGTTAAGTTTCACAACATGACTGAAATGATAGAGCAGCTTTTTGCAGCCAAAATGGCAGGGTCCTGCTTTTCCTCCACTGTTTTAGGTTTTTTAACTCTGAGTTAGTTCCCTTTTCTCTTACTGTGGAGAGAATAAATCAGTGCAGTCAACATGCAGCCAGAAGCAAGAACTATCCCATATTCCTATGGCAACAGTGAATTGTTAGATAGGCTTAGGTATCTTGTGAAACGTCACTGTCAGAAGGAAAATAAGAAAACATATACAAATTAAAATATAATGAAGATATATTTAGTGGTGTGTGTGCCAATGTTTTTTTTAATTGATGGAGAAATGGGGACCCAGAAATCAAACCTAATAGTCCTGGACATTAAACAATATTTTGGTATTCATAGCGGGAAGCAAGATAGAAAACAGAGGAGGGGAAGGGGCAGTGCATCAACCAGAACCTTCTTTTATGTGCATTAATGCATTTTATAGATTTAAAGATGAGCAGAAGGATCATTATGACTTACTGCATAATGCATGCTCAATGCCTGATTACACTGGCATGGGCAAAGATTCAGGAAAGTTAGTCTAGAAATTCCATCTTAGAACTCTGGAGCATCTTTATAATGACATCTTTTAAAGTAAAATTAAAAAAAAAAAAAAGAAAAAAAAGAGTAACTGAATCACTGAATCACATTTAATCCCTGTTTTAAATAGAGAACTATTATGGGCTTGTACTAGACACAGAGAGTCTTGTTTCAGTGTTAGTCATAATACTGTTGAAAATGATCTAAATGGCTACTGAAGCCACTCCTGGAACCTCTTGCTATAATTAATGTTAGACAAAGAGAATACTTATTTTACTTTAAAATGGTGCTTTTGAGACTCATTAAAAACTAGTGCCATATGTTTATAAATGTAACATGTACCTAATAAACACAGGAAATATGGTGGTGCAGTCAGTTCTTATCCTGTAACAATCTTCTCTTGCTGTGGTAGGAAGAGTGCACATGCTGTTGCAGAATAAAATCCTGCAAAGTGTTACGGCTCTCAGGCACCTTTACTTGTAGAAAGTCACCCTGTCACTTGTAGGTGTATGTTTACACTGAAAGTCCAGACACGAGTGTGATTTCTCAGGCAGCCATCAGACTTGTGCCAGTCTATGGCCTTTTACACATGGTTTACTGTTCTGGGATCAATCATGACGATCCACAGGCAGCACTGGATCCATCTTTTAACTCAGCCCACATGTTAGGACAGAGAGTGCTCTCACAGTGCTGCTGTTCAGGGCCACGTCAGCTCACTCCTTGGGTTATCAGGTCAGCAAATATACCCGCAGCTTAGTTTTTTTCCTTCCTTCCTCAGGCAGCTAGACAGCACCCCAGAAACAGTCCAGAACAACCCTTAGTTAACGGAAGAGACTTACTGAAATGTGTATGTTCTGATATTAGCATCCATTTCAAAAATTAAGTTGGGGACTCCATTAGTGCCAGCGTCTAGCTGTCTGGCTATTATTAATGAGGCATGAGAAAGCTACGATATTCAGTCATGGGAACCAAAAAATGACACATTATAGAGAAAGAGCTGAAACTGCAACTAGAAATTTCCAGTTATCAGTAACATTACTGAGTTTTGTTCTCTATGCTATCCAGCCAAACTTAAGTGCTCTGTATGCAGACTCTGGTCATTTGGGCTAAAGATGTGAACAAAAGTGAACAAAACTCACTGGGTAATAGTCATCTATAGTTGTACTAAAATTGTAAACAAGCATAGCTATTTCTAGTTCTCTGTTTCATTATCCAGGCTACAACTGACTTAAAAACTTCACGGGCTGCTTAGCTTGTGCAGGGTGTATATGTATATACACTTGTGCAGAGTGCTGTATATGGCAACCTCTGGGCACAGGCAAAGAGCTCTGGTCTGTCAGCACCTAGCCATGTTTTTAAAAAAATTATATTCAGCTTTGTTAAGGCAGTTCAGTACGAAAAGGAAATTAAAGTCCCAGTTGCTTTTTAATTTGAAATGTGAAGACAGTGGGATCCACTGGAAAAATCCACCTGGAATCTTCCATCTGGTTCAGTGGTGTTGATAATCAAGTCAGACAGATACTGTGCAGGCAAGCTGAAAAAGCTCTGTTTCATCTCATTCTTCCACGGTTGCTCTGATACTCAGCATGTGTCCAATGCCTTTTACAGGTACTCCTTCCAGACTGCACCTATTCCTCCCAAGTCTGATACAAATCTCAAGACTTTGGTATCCAAAGGAGTTTATTCAAGCTGATTTATTTGTTCACCATCCCTAAGGCTTTCACCTCACTTGTACCTTCTGGGCATAGGGAGGCTGGCTGAGGGTATCGTGCTCTCAGGCTTTTGTGTTCTCATGTGAAATATAAAGAGCCAGCAATGTTTGCAAGTGTGAGTGTCATGGTTTGCAGGGGCATGTCTTAGGATGCAGGTCCTAATTCTGGCCACTGGAAAGGTAATAAATTACATGCTGTTAGTGGTTTATGTATTTTTCTATAAATCACACCCACAATTTGTTCTTCTCTTTCCAAGGAACTCTACAACTAAGCCAGTTTGTCTTCATCTGTGGAGATTTTTAATTTTCACCTCAACCATTTTAGAAATTCCAAGTCACAGAACAAAGAAAAAGTTTGTTTTTTCAAAGAAATAAAAGTGTTGGTGAAAACAGCCCTGACAGCTGTACTCCCTGGCTCAGTAAATTAAGACTTTTTACTTGCTCCTTTCAGGGATATGTTTAGTCTAGATACTCTTGATTTATATATCTTTTTTTTGGCTCAGCTGTATTTTCTTATGCAGATTTGCAGTGATTTCATTCAAGCTTATGTTTGCCCAGCATGAGAGAGATATTGAGAAGAATGTGAGTGAATTTAGTCCTTAAAATTTAGCTTCTCTTCTCAGTTTGTTATTTAAGGGACTGCTTAATTTTTAAAGAAATTTGCCCGTCTTGTTTTATAATCCACCTGAAAGTAGCAGGGGTTTGGAAGGCTGCTGGGAAATCATCTTTGTTTCACAGAAGTGGCAGTGCACAGAGGATGCTTCCGGCAAACTTCGAATTCACAAGTGTAAGGTATCTAGTGACATACTTGCCATCAGGAAAAGGACCCGCAGCATTCACTCCCGGGGATACAACAGTAAAGACAAAGACTGCAACTGTGGAGACACTGATTACCGGAACAGCAGGACCCAAAGAAAAAATCAAAGACAGTTCCTGAGAAACCCTAATACGCAAAGTAAGTGTTAATCTGATCTCTTGGACTTTGAGGCAAAGGGCAGAGGGAAATGGCTTATTGGTATACCCTTGCTTTCACCTTTGTGTCTAATGAATGCATCTGTAATTAGCAGGTTCTACATAATTGCCTTGGTAATAACAATAATAATGGTAGTAGTAATAATAAGAATAATAATTGTCCTTTGCGTCACAGTGAGGAATAGTGTTTAGGCTGGTGGTGGTTGCGGTGGTGGTGGTAGTAATGATGATGGAGGTGGTGATGGCAATAGTGGTGGTGGTGGTAGTAGTGATGGTGGTGACAGTGGTGGCGCTAATGCTGCCAGTAGTGGTGGCGGTGGTGGTAGTGATGGCCGTGGTGGTAGCAGCGACGGTGGCGATGACAGCTCCGCGGCACCTGCGGATGAATCGGTACCATTACATGTCAAGATGGCCAGTGCAAGGGATTTCTTACATTGCTAACACTGAACTCACATGCTACTCGGTGATACTCCAAAGACATCTGAGACATGCGCAATGCTGCGGCTGCTTTCGCACTGGAATACTGCTCAGCTGCAACTGTCTGGCGGGGACACGAGTGAGGTAGCAGTGTCCTCTAGTGGACCATGAGCTGAATGGAATGTACAAGCAGGTTTTAGGGCAGGATTTATTTCTGCTAACGATTTCTACAAAATAAGCCTATTTTAAAAAGCCATTATTTTAAATGGAACAAGTATTTTCTTCTATCTGCCCAGTGATGAAGTTCTGCAGCTACAGCAATGCAATCAAACCCGGATTTCAGACTTTGTTCAAGAGCAGGCTGTATTCTCCTGCTTTCTGTATAGAATACTAGACTGGGGAACGAAATAAAGGCTGGTCTTTAAAACAGGAAGACAGTGAAGTGGTATGATAAATGCAAAATTTAAAAGATGCTGCACAGATGTCTATGAAATAAGAAAATAATGTCAATATAATTCCAAATATTTCCTGATTTAAAGCCTCCCTCACTCTGGATGTGAACAGGAATCCCTGGTATTCTTTGTACATTCAACCACAATATTGTCTGTCTTGAGTTGTCTCATTGTTCAGACTAAATGCTGCCTTGATATAATTTTTTCCATTTGTTCAGTATGATCTAAGGAACCTCACAGCATGTACAGGCAGACCTCTGCTGAAAAGTTTGCATGTCACAGACTGACAGGGTGATTGTCACCCTGTGGAATGTTACCCCAAATTATATTTTCAAAGTACCTGTAGTGTACCTTGGAAAGAGGTCTTGGAAAGAGGTGTTCCCAGGGCACCAGCAAGGGGTGAATGAGGATTGCAACTGGGGAAAGTGACTTGGGGGCAGAAGGCAGAGAAAGGATAGAAAATAACTGAAGGAGGCATCAGAAAAAGTCCATTTGTCATACTTGTCTCCTTTACAGCATTCTTACACCTCTTCCCTCCTCCTTCTCCAAATCTACCTTAGCACTCCTCTGAGTAGAGCAGGGAAAGACTCATGATGATGAGACATTGTTAAGGGAATGATGAGTTCGGGCCTCAGTTTTTAGATTATACTTACATAAATTGCTTATATTTTCTACTCTTTTTCTTGATTCATAAATACTATCATCAGAGGCTGTTAAAATGCTGGAAATTGTCCCATCTGATCCTATGAGTCTTTCTACATTATTTTATTAAAGAGTTTAGATGAGAAAGATGCTTTGAAATGAGGGGCTTTCTCTTTAGAAAGATGAATGTCTTGACTGGGAAGCCTTTTTTTCACCTGACAGCAGGCAACCACTGAAACAGTTTAGGACAGGGTGGTTTGAATGGATGAGGATCTCTATTTGCACTTCTAAAAGATTCCTGCAGGAAAGGCTCCGTGTGAGTCTCTCAAAGACACTAACATAAAAACTGCAGTAGAACTGGTGCTACTGGCCAAAGGCAGTACTTTCTTACAGTTTCCATTTTATTCTGCTGCATGAATACTTACTCTTAGGTGACAAAGGTGTAGTCAGCATAGATGTAAAAATGGAAATGCCCTACAACTGATTTTTACAAGCATTTATGTATTTCTAGGGCTCTGAGTATGTTTGATAGACAGAGCATGATTTGGTGTGGTATCAACTGTGGAGTTTATCAGCTTGATTTGCAACAAGTACATTTAGCAAAAGAAGTAGAAAGTGTAAGGTCTTCCAGACTGAACCCAGACACAGGTATTATTGTATATAACATCAAAACCCCCTCAGAGTTAATTGTTTTAGTTAATCTGACTCACATAGTAACTAAAAGAGCTGTAACCCTACTAAGCTCAGAGCTTTCAATGGGTAAAAGTGACCTAATAAATCTCACTGTAGCTTTATAGTGCAGCAAGTTTTTGGTGATCTCTGACTTGTGCACATAAATATGAATGATGTGCCTGTCAAAGTATATGTATGTATATATATATACTGATATATGATGGATTCTTGCCCTTTTAGTGCCTATATTTAAAAAGAAAAAAGTGTTATCCTTTAAAAAACTCAGTTTTATTCTAAAGCAAAATTCAAACATGTCATGTGCCAATTTACAGGTGGTGACTTTGTTTCACGGTACTGAATGGTTTCATTATCTAAAGTGGTTTCTAATCCTGTGGTCTCTGATTTTTTGAGTCTTTTTCTAGACATCTGATTTCTGAGATACTGATTGTATTTGGAGATACAGATGCTTACTGTGGCATAAGGTCAAACTAGCTTGAAACACAAACCTTGAAGCAATCAAAATTTCATGCTACTCATGAAAGCGAGGGCTCTAATGTGTCAAAAAATCATTAAATAAGTTTCTGTAAAGACACAAACC
The DNA here is from genome assembly GCF_963264785.1 of Psittacula echo. Classification (NCBI taxonomy): domain Eukaryota; kingdom Metazoa; phylum Chordata; class Aves; order Psittaciformes; family Psittacidae; genus Psittacula; species Psittacula echo. The sequence continues at coordinate 126,248,443 of NC_137737.1, forward strand.
CACCTCACCGCCACTGCTTTTACTGCAAAACATTCATGCTGTTTGGAATATGTTTTGTGTTCATGGCATAGGTCATGTAGATATATATATGCAACATATGGGAATGTTTCTTTCTTCTGCTTCAGAATACAAACCCCGATTTGTTCACACTCGCCAAACCCGGTCCTTGTCTGTGGAATTTGAAGGTGAAATCTATGATATAAATCTGGAAGAGGAAGAACTGCAAGTGTTAAAGACCAAAAGTATCACCAAGCGTCACAATGCTGAAAATGAGGGAGAAGCAGAGGAAACTGATGGTGCTGCTGGTGACTCAATGATCGCTGATGGTGCTGATGTTATAGGTCAACCCAACTCTGTCAGAGTGACGCACAAGTATGATTGCTTTTCTGTGTTTTTATTTTTCTTAAAATGAAAAAAATTAAATTTCTATTTGTTTTCTCTCAAATTTTAATGATTTTATAGTTACAATGTTTCGGAACTTAAAAACGTCATTGTAGATTTTAGATAAACCTGGGTTGTATTTGTTAGTAGGTGGAATCGTTTAAGTTTAGCATGTGTGTTTTAAAGGAAGACATTTAGTTTGGGTCTAATTGCTGAGGAGGAGTAGGCATATCCAGAGGGAGATTCATCCTCCAAATCGAAATATGCATCTTATGATAGATTAATCACTCTGTGAAGCTGACACTCCTGCTGTTCTTTATAAAGAAGCCTAGGCTACCAGCTTAGCAGAGAAGCCTAAATTTGAGATGACTGAAATCCCACTCTAGACGAGGAAAGCTTAGATCTGTTACATCATCTTTCTTAATGCTTAGTTGTTTGCAGCCACTAACTAGCTGAAATACAGTAGACCTGTTTATCCCTGAAAAGACCCACAATGATTTTAGTTTTCTGAGGAAGTTACTATTGCTCCAGAAAGTGTTTTGACTTTTACTGAGTACAGTATTGCTTTCAGAATTCTTTGAGTGAAAAAAAACACATAATGGGATAACATGCAGAGAGATAAACATCTACATCTTCCTTTCTGTTCTTCTCAAAAATTGCAAGAAGGGTTCTGATGAAGCAGGACCCAAGAAAGGTTGTGCCTGTAAAATTGGAATATTTCCACAATTAAGCAATTTCTGTTTGTCAGCATGATAAGTTTGGAACCCCAGCCTGCAATCTGTTGGATTTGCCATCTCAGTCCATCTCCTTGATCTTGCACCTGTGTGTTTTTCTGTTGGTAGAGCTGTTGTTTTCAAACACACATATGAATATTTCTGAACACTTTTTAACTTGAGTGTTCTATTGGTGTTTTTTAAGCCATTTGTTTGAACTTTTTGCTCTAACTTTGATTTTTATTAATCTTTATTGATTATATTGATCTTCAGTCCACTGAATCTATGTTTTTTTCTTGACTATTTTGTGTAGCTGGAAGATGGGTCACATTCATGTGGCAAGAGAAGTATATTTCTCAGAAGCTGGTGATTAAATAAGCAATGGCACATTTGGTTAACAAGAAGCTTTAACTTCTGAACAGGTTTTTATGTCAGTTTCAATTTAATCTCTAATTGAATAAAGAATCTCCAAGATGGTATTGCCATTGCATTTTTGCTTAGCAGGCACAGAGCATCTGTCATGGTTGAGGATTTTTTTTAATTATTAATTTGCAGAGAAAACAGATTGAAGCAATTATTAATATTGTTAAGTCAACAGGAGAAGAGTTTATTTATTTCTTAACATAATATCACAAAGAATTGGTTAGGAATGCTGGAAGAAAAAAGAAATGGGTAGGCAACTGAGAAAGCACTGACCTTTTTCCTATTTCTTAAACTCATGGCTACAGATGTTTTATTCTTCCAAATGACACTATTCACTGTGAGAGGGAGCTGTACCAATCTGCCAGAGCCTGGAAGGACCACAAGGCTTACATTGATAAGGAGGTAAGAGGTATTTTAAAATCTGAGTGAAGCCTTTGCACTGCTACCTGTCTGAAAAAGAATTCTGACTCAGAAATATTTTCTTCAGATTGAAGCTCTCCAAGACAAAATTAAGAATTTGAGGGAAGTTAGAGGACACCTGAAAAGAAGAAAACCAGACGAATGTGATTGTAGTAAACAGAGGTAAGGGAGACGGCTTTCAACACCGAAAGCTATGCTGATTGGTAAGGCTTACACATTTTCTAAGTTTTTTGAGATAGAAAAGAACATAAGCTTTATCGATATTTATAACAACTGTAGCTACTAATTTTAGTTAGATCCTTTGAAAAGTAGGAGTTACTGTGAATTAAAAGAAACATTAACATTTTCAGATTAAATATGTTTGCATTTTACTGACGTATTTGAATCCAGCTGTAGTTTTGCTATAATTTAGCATACAATCACTCACACATTCTTTAAATGAAGTAAAAATCATTCTGTGTATTTCTTTAAGAAAATGTTATAGATGGAATATTTCTGGTTTGGTTTTATGTTGAAAATGATTTCCTGACTTGATAATTCCTAATAATTTTCTCTGTAGTTATTACAACAAAGAGAAAGGAGTAAAGGCCCAAGAGAAACTCAAGAGCCATCTTCATCCCTTCAAGTAAGCTTGTTATTAACCTCTCACCCTCTCAGCTGGCTTTTTGGTGACCAGAGAAATACATCTGGGAGAGGGTTGTTTAGGTTTTTTTTATGGATAGGGGAAGGGAAGAGAGGAGGGAAATAAAAGGTTACATATAGCAAGCACTCACAAGAAACCCTCATTAGTTTTGGACAGACTTGTGAAAGTTTATGGATAATATTTATGCATTATTTCTCATGCTTACTGAAGAGAATGCCTTGTCATAACAGCTGGGGTGGAAGCTGAACTAGAAGAAGGGCATATTCTCATCAGTCCACCTTTAAAAAAGACAAAGATGTAAAAACTGCTAGTGCTGTTGTTAGCCAAATAGAGACTGTTCTCTGTCAGCATGCCCAACTTTCTCTATAAACAGAGAAGCAGCACAGGAAGTGGATGGCAAACTGCAACTGTTCAAAGAGAACCGGAGAAGGAAGAAGGAAAGGAAGGGGAAAAGGCGCCAGAAGAAAGGAGATGAGTGTAGCCTTCCTGGACTGACGTGTTTTACCCACGACAACAACCACTGGCAAACAGCACCATTCTGGAACTGTAAGTCTCATGTCCACATGCAGATGTGGTCTAGGTTATCCTCTGCTATGTAACATGTTTCTGCTTCATGCAGTCAGAGCATTTTTCACTGAAAATTAATAATGTGTTTCTTTAATTTATAGTGGGCTCTTTCTGTGCTTGCACAAGCTCGAACAACAACACTTACTGGTGTCTCCGAACAGTTAATGACACCCACAACTTTCTATTTTGTGAGTTTGTGACTGGCTTCTTGGAGTATTTTGATATGAACACTGATCCATATCAGGTAAACCCTTTCCCTGTTACAAAATGTTGCTTCACCAGACTCCTGTATGGGTTGGTGGGGTTTTTTTTCTGTTAACACGCATTTTTTATTTCCATTTCTCTATCTCTCAGCTGACAAATACAGTACACACAGTGGAAAGAGGCATTTTGAATCAACTACACATACAGCTAATGGAACTGCGAAGTTGTCAAGGTTATAAGCAGTGCAATCCAAGGCCAAAGGGACTTGATACAGGTACAAGAAAAATAAAAGTGTTTATTTCTATTTTATTCAGATATTTATTTTTATCTGCTTAAATACTAATGAAATCCATGAAGTGTCACTCTCCTAAGTGTTGCTTTGAATAGTTTGGGATGATCCACATACAACTTCCTGCACAGCTGCATGACTAGGAAGCTTCTTTGCAAGTTGGCACAGGTTATTCTAGACAGGTATTGATAGCAAAAACATTTGACAGAACTGCTGCAGAAAGTTGATCATGTTATTTTAGCTTATTGATAACAAGCATATACAGGTCTTCACAATCATAACTTTTCTCTCTTGCAGGGTTTATTTGGTTAGGTTTTGCCTCCCAGTAGCAGGTGAGGTACTAAGTCCTGTAAACATCCCAATTGCTGTCTGCCTATATGAACAATTTCAGGAAGCTCTGCAACACAATTGAGACTTAACATTGCAAACTTCTCAACAGCAGTAGTCTCCTCCATTTTTGAGGAAAGCAATATTTCTTTACAAGAGACTCTGAATATGAAAATAGCTGGCATTATATTTCATGACTCTGGAATTCACTACACTTGAATTTGGTTAATTGAATATTGTGGGGTTTTTTTACAGGAACATTCCCTTCTACATCATTTATGGTGTTGCACCTTTGTATCTCTTTCTTCAGCTACAAATGTTTCACTTTTTTACAATATCTAATTGTTTGGGGGGTTTATTATTTTGGAAAAACTGTGGTTTTTCAGTTCTTTTATAAAAGACTTCCAGGAAATCTTTGTTGGACTACAGCTCTGTCTTTATTTAACACAGTACATTTCTTTTTAGGAATTAGATGCTGTGCATGGAAAACTACATTGTGAATGGTTTTACAAGTTCTAAACACTAACAAAAGTTACTCTTGTATTTTCCTATATCAGGAAATAAAGATGGAGGAAGCTATGATCCACACAGGTATCCACACTTTTTTATTCTCAGCAGCTTCTTTCCAAATAATTGCATGACTCCAGTTCATTTCAACTAATGTCTGTATCCTGCCATGTTGCACACAGTGTAGCTTTTGATGCATGCATTTTCTAACTACTTTACACTGAACCTGGCCATTTATATTTTTAGCCATACCATTCTGCATTTAACGTAGCTCATTGTCATAGCAAGACTTCATACAGCTCGTACTTCATGCCTATATTCCTTAGATGTTTACCTGGGGAAAATTACACAAAAAGTATCACCTCTTTTGGGTTGTTTTCCTGTTATTGGGTTGGGAGTTTTTTCTGCTTTTATTTAGGAAGCCTGTATAGCTGCTTTTTAAACATAAACCAAATGTGCTTAAAAAACTTTCTGAGGTATATGTATCCAAAGAGCCTAATGAGACCTATGAAATGAAGTAAAATCTTACTACTGGCTTTAGGATGCTGTTTTAAACAAAAGCAAAGCTCAGTATGAGCAGCATGTGCTTAGAAACCAGCAGGAGATCGTACAATATAAGTGCAGCAGAAAGAAGAGGTTCCTTTTGGCTGGGGGTGTTACTTTCAGACCAGATCACACAAGCATGAAACAAAATTTCTTTTAAAAGTTGTAGTATGTGAACTGAGGAAGGGCACCACGTGAGGGTTTTTTTATGCCTAATGCTTGAACCTAAGGAATACATGAAAGACTGCTGTTTGCAAGTATATTTATCTGTTTGCAGCTATATCATACCTACATGTTTATCATGCAGAGCCCAGTTTCTCCTGGTGGAGGAACCAGTCAATCATAAAGCAAAAGCCTGAAGAAACTGAAAAAACTCAGTTTTTAACAGGACTGGGCTTGATTTTCATTGCGCAACACCTGTGCTCATGATGAAAAACAGATTAAAGTTTGTTGTGTCATATTTAGACTTGATGCCTTTTCACAGTACATTAAGTTTATACATTTTCATCTCTATTCACTTTGGTGGAGTAGCTTCTGGTATACAGTGTTTACCTGAGAAGTAGACTGGCTCCAGGGAGTATACAAGTCTGCATAAACCTTTTTTTCACAGGGTCTACTGAATAGAACCTTGTCATTAACTCTCAGCAGTCAGTGAACAATTAAGATAATGTATTTCAATGTTTTACAGATCTCCAATTTAAGCAGCTAATTTTCCCTTGCAGCCAATTTTGTATTTTCTCACTTCAGTAGTTTTAGGATGTAGGAAAATGATGTTTTTGTTTGGATATATCCCAGTTGTTTGCATTGCTTGTTTCAGCCTGGTGGGGATTGGTTACTACAATGATAGAAAGTAATCCCTGTAATTATGCTTTTAAGTCTTTCATTAGAAGATGTCTTTGTAAGTATTCCTCATTTTAACTACGGATCTAACAGAAATGGCGTTTTTGAACTGTAGAATTGCATTAAACAGTAGAACACACAGGATTAATCCTTAATTATCTCTTTTTACAATGTTTAGCAGTGGAAACATTTTAACTTCTGATACCAAGTCAATAAATATTGTGCTACTGGGATAATTAGCAGGTATAGTATAACAGAAGTGATACTGCTCTGTGCCATTGCAATATACACCCAGTTTCTCAATATATACAGATTTCTAGGTTCAGCATTTTGGTTCAAGCACCATCTTTGTGGAAACTGGTTTTCTTTTCTAAAACAAGCAAAAGAAAATTAAATGAACAAACACAATTTATCAGGAACCATCAAAATGATCTCTTTTCTTGATGCCTGCAGAGAAACCAGTGAAATAAGAAAGAAAAAGCCCTATGCTGCTAAGTCATTGAACTACCCTCAGGCTTCCTTCAGATCATATGGTTTCTTCACTCAGACTTGTTCCATTTAAAATGCTCTGCATTAGTACGGCGCAAACTGTTTCAAGTACGCTGGTGGGACGAGAAGCCTGTATGGAAACAGCCAGTATAGTGCTTTTGGCTTAACATACAGGGAGAAGGCTTCAGCGGGGAAGAGCTGGTGTCATCCATGCCCTTTAATGGACAGATGTCTCTCCAGACATGGCTGGCAGCAGGATGTGGGAATTGCACACTACTCCCTGCTCTCCTGCTAGTCTGAGGTTTTTCAAAACCACCAAGGAGATGATTGTACCTACTTGTCTTTAGTCTCAGTGGAGATATATCCAAATCTCTTACTAGCTTTGAGACAACACAGATGCGGATGACGTCATGGGACTCCAGAGTATGATAACTGGAGAGTGAAGCTTAGCTACTGCTTGATTTTTAAAGAATCTGAGGAAATTTTGCTGTGAACAGATAGCAACAACTTCTCTCTTTTGGGTCTAACTAAGGAATTCCAAAATGCTAATCAAGGAAGCCACTGCCACGCTGTTACTCACATGCACTCATCTGCACTTTCCTGTTTCACATCTGTTTCTAATGAGATTTCTTACAGGGAAAAAACCTTTCTTTCCTCTCTCCTTCCCCCCTGTATACTTTAATTTCAGTGGGAAACTTTCATGCTTACTGCTAAGCCATGGAATTAAGCTGTGAGGCAACTTGCTGACCCAACCAACTTACAGTCAGGCCTAGGATCTTAAGATTTTTTTCGTATTTGTTTAACATGTATGAATACAAGTTAACTCTGTCCCATGTGTTTAAACAAGTTCTTCTGCTTGACATGAAGATCATGGAAACAATTTCCAGTGCCTTCCCAGCTGTAAAGACCCCTGAGAGTGCAGAAACAATGCCAGAATTAGAGAGTAAAAAATAGATCCAGCATGAAGGACCATGTAGCTCCGACTCAGTCTTTGAGCTATTTCGTAGGAATACAACTAACTCCTTGCTGATCTTATTTCTCTGTAGCACAGCCCCATTGCCCGTCTGCTAAGGCTGCTGAGAAACCCTGATCTTCGCTGCTCCCCAGACTTCCCCACTGCCCACCCTGCCACCCCTGCACCCCAGCTTGCTCAGCTCAACCCTCTGTCCCACTGCCTGGAACAGGCAGAAAAGGTTCCTCTGGGCCCAAAGGCATCTTTCTAACTCCTGCTTTGCCCCCCACTGCCATGATCCATCCCCAAGCCTGTTACTGGTCAAATGGCAGCACTCCTTTTTCAGTTTCTGCCATCACATGCTAAACCACTTTTGCCACTGACTGTTGCTACAGCAGTTTGTATTCCTATACAGGATCTGATTTGGCAAAGGAAAAAAAAATATGAAACCATCAGTACAAATAATAACAGAGCAGAATTTAAACATTGTTGCATTTGCAGTGTGGTTAATATCTTACAGGGTTTGGTGACTCAGTTCCTGAAAAATGCATCCCTTCCTATGATGTTTTCTAGGGCCCTTTATACCTCTAAGCGCTGGAACAGTAAAACTTCTTCCGTGAAACCTCTGCACGATTTAATTATTTTTTATTTCAGGAAACAAATTATCTATAAGTCAACTTAAAAGATGGCTCTTATGTGGCCATGCCATGATTTTGTTTCTCTTGTCTACCTCAGGAAAAGAAAGAAGGAAAATGCTCTGTCGCAGCTGTTCTACTAAATCCAAAAAGCATGCATTGCTTCCTGTAACAGGAAGATTGCCAAGTGTTTGCAAAAGATATATGTATTTATAGAACTTGCTTTAAAAAATAAGATATTTAAATTTTATGTTTTAAAGTATTTACAGCTGTTTTATTAAGTGAAAAAAATATCAAGTAAAAGCAGAGATTCAGGTGCTTCCAAGTAAGAACAGTGATCTGCCTTTGGTGGGAGAAAATCTGAAGTTTTTTTCTGACCATAATGGTATTTTTCTGACTTCCCGTATGATGGACTAATAGTGGAGAAATTCTTTTTATTGTGAAACCCTAAGCAAGTAAGGAAGCAAAGAATATAAGCTGTAATAGAAAACATTGTATCTTCTGTTTTACTTGAATAATGAGAAAGGGCAAGTTGAAATACAAACAAATTAATAGAGATGCCACTGTAGGAATGGAGGACTCAATATAGATAAATATTTGTGCTCAGTTCAGTCTGTTTGACTATAGGCACTTCAGCTTCCAAGGTAATTGCTATCAGCCTACCTGCCTGTACGTTTTCCAGAAAGAATGCAAGTCATTTCAGTGGACTGATTAATAAATATTGCCTACAACATCTTTTGTAAGGACAAGTTGGCCACTTCCCCTGACAGGCTTTTGCATTACCTGATTAGTTTTAACTTGTAGTCCACTTTGTTGATAAAATCTTTGGACTGAACACAGTCTGCACAGTGATTTAAATGAAATAGTGGTGTTCAGTGTTACTTGTCAAGATAAAATGGGCTTTACACTACAGCTGGTAAACTGAGCCATTGTAGTCACTGTAGTGACTTCAAAAATCTTTTGGAAAAGAATTTGCTTCATGTCTCTGCTTTTCCTGGCTGTGATCACTATAAAATGCAGATACTTATAGACTTGTATCTGTGCCCTTCATTCAGACTTATTATGTGATAAAGCTGTTAGATGTTTTCTTTGAAAGCTTTTTTATAAAAAAACCCCAGCTAACCAACCAACCCCAACCAAAATCTTTAGAAGATTCTATCTGTATGTATATTTTAACACTATTTTACAGAGTTGTGCAGTGCTAAAAGTTAATTCACAACACATTTTTTACAGCTTTTATTTCTCCTAATTGCTCGATGTAAATTAAAATGAATGTTTACAAAGTAAATAAAAGCCTACCTTCACCTATAATTTATTAAATAAAATGTGGCTGGTTGTTTTGTAGATGTATGTTTCAAGCTACCCAGAAACCAGATTCCTGTGGGCATTGTTGAAGTTCAGGTTACTAACGGCTTTCAGAATTAGTCCCATTTTTCATACTTAACCATAATTCAGTTATTGCACATTTTGGTTAAGTGTTCAGGAAAGGCGAATGGATTATTCACATATTGAAGCAACTTTCCTGCCTTGAAATATCAGAGCACTTTTCTCTGAATGTCATCACAAAGGTCCATTAGACCAGGTTTTGTTCCTTTTTACTCAGTCCAAAGATGCAGCAGAAGACAGGGAGTTTCTTGCTGTGTGTTTAGCAGAAGCTACAAACACACCTGAGGCCAGAACCATTAATCTGATGCAGAAGACATGGAGCATTGTACATTTTGAGCTAGTTACAGTATGAATAGTGATACTTTTGAGCAAGTTGGAGTAGAAACACATGTGGAAGTTTTCCTTGCACTTTTAAGCTGGTGTTCACCTTTAAGCTTTATTCCTTCTTTCAACAGAGGACAATTATGGGATGGATGGGAAGGCTAACCTGCCCAGTTTCACTGGCAACATCAACTGGCAAGGACTGGAAGACTTGTACAGTGTGAATGAAAGTGTATATGAATACAGATACAACTATAGACTTAGTCTTGCTGACTGGACTAATTACTTGAAGGATGTAGATAGAATGTTTGCACTGCTGAACAGTTACTACCAGCAAAATAAAACAGACAGGGCTAACACTGCTCGAACCAATGAGGATGGGGATGAATCATCCACTCCATCTACCTCGGTGGAAATGACTTCTGCTGAAGAATCGAGCGGCCTGCCTGCAGAAGAGTTGCAGCTTATTGTGCCAACAGACTTTGCAGCCTTCACTTCGAGCACAGTGGATGTAAGTCAGGAGAGGAAACTTGAATTAAACAATGATATTCCTGAGAAAAGTCGTTTGAATGACGCACACTGGAGAAATAATCATCAAGCTGAAAAATGGATGGAGGATAAAAAATCAGACCGTTTTGATATGGATTTCAGTGGAAATGGTTTGATAGAGTTGGAGTCCCGGCATAGCTTCATTCTACAACCCATCAGCATTCCTCAAAAAGACACTCATCAGGACAGTGATGCTGTGGAAGATATATTTGAAGATCAAATGTATCTCCCCATAAGGTCCGATGAACCCCTCATTCATCAGGCTGTAAATGTATCCATTAGGGATTCATCTGTCGGTACCCAGAAAACAAGAACTTCCTTAAAAAAAACAGAACAGAGTCTTGCAGGGGAAACTTCACAAATCCTAAATGTAGAAGGCAGTGCCTCTGCTCCACTTTCCTTGGATTAGATCAAATTGTAAACCATTAAATAAGTTCTCCCTTTTCTTATTAGCAAACTAATAAAGGTAATCATGACAACTGACATTCCAGGTTTATTGTAGATACATTTTGCAGCTAAATTGAGCCCAGTTCAGTATTTGTCTGTGTGCATTTATTTTTATTCAACACACACATACTCACAGTAATTCTCCCCAATGGGAAGCAAGATTTCCAGTATTTATTAAAAGAAACAGTGTTAATGTTCAAAGGCAATAGCACATTCTCCAAAGGCTAAAAGTTACTTCTATGAAGAGGATGTTCAAGCTACTTTATTCCCAAATGTTCCCACCATGAATGAGTGTTTCAGTCTACCCAGTCTCTCTGCATAATGTCTTTTTCATAAGTTATTTTAACCACTGGAAATTCCTAATGTCATGCTTTTAAGTAAAATGCACTTTTAAAATCTGTATGCCATACCATTTATGAATCTAATACCTTATGTGTTAGTTTGCTCATTCTCTCGTGTAATTGGGAAATCAATAAATAGGTTGACAAGAAGAAGGCAAACAGCATGGATTGAAGAAAAAGATGCTTTGAATATTATTTTAGCAAAAGTATTGCATGTTTTTGTTACTTTAATTAAATTTACTCTCAGAAAGGTATGGCTAATGATTGTTTAACTGTAGAAGGATTTGTTTAAATTTGATTGTTTCCCTCTATGTTGATATTGTCAGTATTAAAAATCTATGAGGTTTTTTGACTTTTTTTTTTCTGATACTGGTAAAAAGGTTTACATCAATACATATATGTTTTTGTCACCACATTTGATTTTTATTATCCTGAACAATATCTTGAAAGCATTATCATCATTTTTGAGGCTTAAATTCTTTTTCTTTTCAACAGGTATTAAAGGGAATGATAAAATCATGTTAGATTTACATTATTTTAGATAAAAAAGGCACATGAGAAAAGAAAATAGTAGTTTAGATGATTTTTGTTGTTGTATTCTAAATTTTTCTTCAACTTTACCAAACATTAAATTTTATAAAGTATATACGAAAATGACTGAAAATCTGTATTAATCGAAACTTAGCATCTTCCCTTGCTTCTTTATGAATTTCTAAATAATTAGCACAACAACAACAAAAGAGAATTACCTCAAACAGATGTAATTCCATAGTGTCAGATTCATGGGTGTGTTTCCTATCTGTTTCATGTTATTTAGTGTAGTGAGTATTTTTTGGCTGTTGCCAGCACTCCAGATTAAACTTACATTCATCGCATTGTATTTTAAGTTGAAACTTTTTAAAAAGGAGATTCTTTTGGTAGGATTTTAATAATTTTAAGAAGCAGTCTTTTTGATGGACTCTGTAAATATGTTAAAATTACTAGCTCTTTGTCTGATGTATGTGTCACGGGCTGATTGATAGAAAACGTATTTATGGTCATGAATGATGCTATTTGTACATAGGTTTTAAGTTACTAGGATACAGACTGTGTTTTTAAATCTTGTATAATATTTCTGTGATACTTTTATAGTACAATTCTGGCTTCAGGAAAGTCTAGAAGCAATATTTCTTGAAATAAAAAGTGTTTTACTTTACCTGCTTCAGAGCAGTCCAGGTGATCCAGTTTTCCTCCTAATTGAGATTCATTTTAAAAATATGTTGAGTTTCAGTTTTAAGAATCCATCCACATTTAAAGCAATGGGTAACGAAATAACACACTACATTCTGTTACTTATAAATTATTCCTGAGGATGTGAATAATACATACTTTTTGTGTAAGACATGCTGTGATTTTTTTTTTAAATCCCCAGTTCACCGAGTCCTTTCTTCCTTGAAGTCAATGCACCGAGCTGCACAAACTGCAGTTCCCACAAGTAAAGTTACCCTGTGCCACCTTTCCCTCCTCCCTGCAGTGCTCTCCCTGTGACAGCAAAGCACAGCAGACCAGACTCGCAGGGTTTAACAAGGGTGGACCACAGCCCTCTAGTCAGTAGGAGTGTCTCCTTGTGCAAGAGTCATAACAAAAGGGAACTTAGGTTTCAAGGTAGACTGTCTCTTACTTGTGCTCTGTATTTGCTCCATGGCCTATGAGTAAGAGTAGCTTAATAGCTAAAATCAGCCTCTGAAGCTATGCTTTGTGAACTCTTTTTTCTTCTACACAGTCCTTGGACACTGGTGCTCCTGCAGAGATGAAGTTACAGGTGATGTTTGTTGGAATCAGGAAAGGGGATCAACTTAAGTGTGCAAAAAGTAGTTGTTGCAATGCCAGACAGACCCCTGAGAGATGCCTACCTCTGGAAAGCACACTGGCAAACACAGGATGCATAACAAAGCAGTATGTAGAGCAGGCTGAGCCAGCAAGTTTGGGAGGACTTCAAGGACAAAGGCAAGTTGAAGCAAGGTCCCATACAATTACCTCTCATACCTTTGTGCAGGGAGTTCTCCAGCACCAACGATGTGCCCCCAATTAAAAGTGCACTTTGAAAGCAAGATGCTTTCTTCTCTTTTAATGCTTGGTTAGAGATAAGGGAATTGTGCAATAGTGTGGTCGGCCCATTCATCCTACTTGTCCTTCCTCCTTACATGAGAGCTTCAAGTACTCGCTCAGGAAATGGAAGAGATCACATCTTCCTCATGTTGAAAATGATCAACCTTCCTTCTTCCAGGACAGTGCCCAGTCTTCTAGACTATCAGAAGCTTAGTGTCCTATCTATCTATCTTCTAAACCAGGTGGGAGCCTTTTTTAAGCTTTCTTACGGAAATATAGAGGGGGGAAAAATACAAGAGAGACTTATTCTACAGCTAAGAGGTACAGGGACCAATGAGCTCTGCACTTTGCTCTCTGGAAACATGCACCAAATATAAAACCAGACCAAATTAAAGAAGCCAAAAGCTGTCATATCCTTAAGTAGATGTCCTAAGCAGTGAGTTGCTATCCTAATGCATTTTGGATTTCTTTCTGTACAGTACTTGTCTTGTAGCTAAGGCATTTGAGTCCATGTGCAGCACATGCTGATTGTCAGTCTCTTCCAGGCACTAGGCAGTTGCAGGCTCAGGAAGAAAACAAATGCCTAAATCTGACTTTATAGGCAAATGCTCCTCACAGGAAGCAAGCAGAGGGCAGGGAGCAAGAATAGTGGCAGGTGTGTCTATTCTGAAAAGCAGTACACAGTTACATTCTAAAGAGGGCCTGGAGCTGGAATGGAGTAACATTAAGGCTTGCACATCTTTGGGTGGTGTCGTTGTTATGTAAATGTTTCTTCTGGGGTTTAAAATAAAGCAGCAAGTACTGTCCTTACACCCTTGGACTGTGTGAGACATTTTCTGAGACCTACCAACTGAAAGCCCTCAAGAAAAGCCCTCAAAGATAGGCAATGTTTCATTTCCAGAACTTCAGACATGACTTAGTGGTCTTACGGGTGTTAATCACACAAACAGAAACCAAAACAAAAAGCCTCACACGTTTGGATCACAGCATCAGTCTGGAGTTCAGCCACCTCTAGGTTTATGTGGCAGTCGATTGAAGGGTTTTTTCAGAGTGCAGGTCTGAGCATAGACCGCCTCCACTGTCCCCACCAAAATCCCTTTAAATGCCTGCAGCTGTCTACATTGGAAGTCATGCAAGCAGTGCAGGAGAGCATTTGTGTGTAAACCAGTGATGGCTGAGAAGGCAATAGCTGCAACAGCCCTGTTCAGGGAGGATCTGCTCAGGAATAGTCTTGAGGCCTGAGCACCCATGGGTGGCTGGTGCCCAGTGGGTGTTACGCTGTAATAAACCATCCCTTTTTGGTTTCAGCAAAAGCCAATACAGTTTGTGTGCTTTGACACCATTTTTCAATGAGAACCAATGTGCAGTAAGTGGGGTACAAGTCACAGAGTCACTTCAAAAACATAATGAACCACCTGAAGGGACACAATCACAGCCTGAGCCCCCTTGGAGCTGCCCTGGGCAATTTTACTCCTGCTCAGGCAGCAGATGTCAGTGCAGAGCAACACAACAGTGCCTCTCCTTGACTCTGTACTACCCTGCTGTTCTTCCAGCCCCTGCCAAGGCAGCTCATGTATTCAGTTTTCAAATAGCAATGATACCCGTGATGTGCTAGAACTATACTGATGATAATTTCATCCACAGCACATTCCTTGGTTTAACAGTTCTAGTCTTGGACACAAGTGACATTCAGGGGGATCTGCAAGATTCTTTTTTGTGTGCTTATATGTATTGGAAATTTAAACTGTTAAGACTTACTTTGAAGTCCGAGAGGATCTGGACCACATGGATTTCTCTACCATTCATGAAAACAGTAACTCCTCCCTCGTCACATACATTGGCTGAAGCTGTGCTGCTGGCTGAGGGCTTGATTCTGGTAGGTGCTGTGCACCACCACAGTTTTTGCCTATATTCTAAAACCAAATGCACTCAGATACCTCCAAAAGGCAAGCCATGTCCTGAATCAATGCGAATTCAGCTTCCCTGTGGCAGCAAAGTTTTGTTTGGTCATTACAGGGGTGTGGGGGCTCGTAATACTCACAGTACACCAAGAGGTGAGAAAATTTCGTAGAAACAAGCCACAGCTCATCCAGCCGTGATGAGCACAGCAGGTCAAAACACTTTGAGTATAAAGGCTCAGTAATGAAACATGTCTAGAAAGACACTTTCAACTTCAATCTGCTGTTCTTTTGATCTTGAAAGACACGGCTGCCTTGGGACAGAATTTCCGTCCATGGATACACCTATACTTTTAAATTAAAGTGAGTCCAGAGAGTAGGAAACCTAGGTATAACACTTACCCACAAACCACATGGAGGTAGTTTGTTGGTGTGGTCCAAATCAGAGCCCAGGAGTGAACTAAGCACTTAGCAGTGTGGACATTCAGAGTCCAGTCCTTGGATTCATGTCCTGTCGCTCTTCTACTGAGTAGCACAGATGCACATGGACTTGTACCTTATGTATTTTTTCTAACTGTCAATATCTATTTTAAACAAATCCGTATTTTTTAGCATATAACTAGTATCAATCAAATTTAGTGCTAGAGGAAAGAGGAAAAAGGTGAAATTTTACAGTTTATTTCTGCACTACCAGTACTTAGTTGGGATTCAGTGGTCACTGAATTCAGTGGTAAGGTTTGGTTTTGTGTGACGACTCATTAAAAGACCAAATACTTCATCACCTGATCCAGAATGATTGCACTGCTACCAACGTACCTTTTTTGCTGCTTGCTTTTTTTGGTCAGAAATAAAACACGCATGATACGCTATTTTTTTATTTCCAAATATCAAGTATTCAAGAGTTTGTTTTGTAAACACATGTTTACAACAGCTGTTGACAACAGATTTCATTAAATGATGTGTTACACAGCTTTAAAATTATTCTAAGCTCTGCCGAGAAATAAATACCAATTTAAAAAAACCCCATACAGGAGCCTGAAGTATGCAAAACAAACCGCATAAACCAATTAGTCTCTTTTTACCACAGCACAGCACCCACACACTCATACGGTCAGACATACTCTACAAATTTCCTTAATACTCTACACATTTGCTTAATAATGAGTTTTTGAAAAACTAAACAGTTACAGGCAGTGTGCCCACTCCATGCTCCTAACATACTACCCAGACCTTTGCTGTTCTGCTTAAATCACTTGGTAGAAGTATGCACTGCAGCCAAGGGCAAAACTCCAGTTTGCTCAACTGGGAAAAAGAGCAGTTTCTTCTTGGAGAAAACCCTTCACTCAACCATGGATCTCACTGACTCCAAATTAACTCTTTTTTTTTGTACTAAAACTCAGTTCCAGACGATTTTGTGAATGTTTTGTTTTGTTTTGAAATTACCCTCCGTGTTCTCAAATACAGGGTTTGCTACAGAGGTAGCATTTCTGACCTGTCAGTCAGAGGTGCACCTCCTAGTGCTATTTACAATACAGATACCTCCTCTGTATGAGCAGTCCAGGCACAGTAACATAAAGTAATTACCTTTTAGAGTTCAAAATGGGAAAGAAACTCTTTTTAAACCATAGCTCACTTTAAAGTTGGCCAGGTTTGACCTTTTTCAATTGTTAAAGGTAGAATTTGCTCTTATTCTACCCCTCTCTTTTTGGTATTCCATGGAAAAATGTTAGTATTTCACATTCGAATCCTCAGTTCAATGCTTACTAACAAAAAAGAATTGCTTACTAACGTTGCTTGGTTAATGGGTCCCAGAATTTATCCTGATGTTTCTCGTCATTACTATAGGATTTATTTTCAGCCTCTGCTTAAGCAAAGCCACTAAATGAAATAACATGCTACAGCAGCATGAATACATCCTACATGAGATTTCTGTGGTCAGCTTTTACCTTAGCTGTTAGCACTGGGCCAAATCCTATATAGCCTCCTGAAATGACTTTCCCACAGAAGAGCTAGGCAGGAACTGGCCCACCAGGAATTAAAAACACTGTCTTTGCTGGAGCAGTACAGATTTCAAGAACAAAAACACATGCAGTTGCATCACTGATATGCCTTGAATATGTCATTTAAGTCATAGTGGATACATCGTAAAATACTTCAGTACCTAGTAGCACCACAGTGTTGTTTAGTCATTTGTCCAAAGACTATCAAGCTGTCTCGTCCTTCCTTGAGGTGAACAATGTTTTGGATGCTTTTTGTAGCCCTTCATGAATTCCACAGCTTTTCACTTCTTCTATATCATGAACAAAATGTTGTTAAAGGATAACATTGTGACAACTGGTTTGTTAAGACAACACAGTACACACAACAGATAATGTAAGTAGAAGAATATGTAGAAGATAATGTCAGAAGTGTAGAATGAAACCTGAATAAATAGCCATCTGTTTCATAACACTTGAAACCAAGACATGTTTGTGGCTACTTCGAACTTGCAGAGCTACCTGTGTTAAAAAGGCTGTATTAAGTCAAATGAAAATAGCTTATCTAAAGGACTGGAGGGGGGATTGTTAAAAAGTACAGTTATTTACCATAGTCAGCATAATGGATACAGCTATAGACAGTATTAGCTGTCCTCCTTAATTTATGTAATATATTCTGTGGAAAGGATAAGAAAAATTTCCTTCCTGATAATCAGGTAGGCTTTCAAACTTCTGGCCACATAATAACATGTATTTGTGATATTCAGTGTAAAGAAGACAAATTATGTGAACCCTGGCCATGCCTACTGCCCAAGCTGAAGGCTCCACATCTCTACTCTGCAACAGTGTATATATGTAACCTTTTTGAATTGTTATTCATAAAAAAAAATGTTATAAGATAAAAAGAAAGCCCTAATTCTACCACCATAATGTCATGTTGACTGTCCATCTTCTAAGCACTCTGAGGGATAAAAATGTCTGTAAAATCAAGTCTGATCTGTGAAGAACTTGAAATGTATTGATACAGGTTTAATCTACAAGGGGCAAACACTGTCCAAAGCAATGCTGATTCAGACTGCAGTTCAGGTAAATCTCTATTACCAGGTGTTTTAAGCCCCTGGAAGGAAACCACAGCTGGATGGCTTCTGCTGGGGGACACTGCAGCATGCAGCACAGCATCTCTTATGCTGCTATAAAATACATATTATTGAGAAAACAGAAAAAGATAAACTTATTTAGGAAATAGTTTGTCTTTGATCTAACAAACAATAACAGAGTAGTAACAACCAGTGAACAGAGTATAAATGCTAAACAAGCACTTGATATGTCTTAGCTCACACATACTTGTGAAAGCACCAGCTTGGTAATGTCCAACCCAAGTTACTGGTCCAACTCTTCAGCCTCATCATCACACTGATGAGACTGAGAATCTGGCTCCAAAATAGAAGTAAGACACTTTGGACTATTTATCATCAGTTTTATGTCAATATAACACCATGAAGAGTTGTGATATTACACACACAGGAAGTAATAAGGCAGCAATAATTCAGGCTTTTGGGGGAAAACCTGCAAGAACAGTACAGGACCTGCTGCTCCCTCTCCCAGCCATTCTGTCTGAGTTACACTGAGCAGACAGTGCTCTGCTCTGTTTGTGCCAGATACTGAAAATTTGCCATCTGAACCTTTACTCCAAATTCTGTGAAAGGGCTCAATCTAAAGCATTACTTGAAGCAATTTCATTAGCTTTAAGGTCAGAAAAATGCCCTAATTTAATCTATCTCCCCACCTAACACACATTTTCAGCCAGAAACTGAGAAAATAAGAGAATGACAGGAAAAGCTAGAATGTATCTTTGAGCATGTCCACAAAATATTTTTAATTTGAATTCTATTTGGAAATGAAGGCTTTCCTCCACTGCCAGATACAGAAGTAGCCACACACGAATGCCTCCAGGGAGTACTCAAATGCTACTTTGCGCTGTTCTGTTTATAATGATCACTGAATCCATGGTGAAAAAACCTCAGCACGGAAATTACTCTTTGGGTACAGGGACTCCTTTTTGAATGAAAATGGGATTCAGTCCAATACTTACATACATGCATTATTTTTAAGTGCACTACTTAAATAATAAGTATATAAACTTACACACATATTTGAGTGTTCTGCTGCATCAGAGCCATAATGCATGGATAGTTAATGCTAAGAATTAATAAGCTATATTTTTTTAAAAAAGAAGAATCCATATTTTTCAAAACACTACACTCAGGTGTTTGTTAACTAATCTGGGGCTTTTCAAGCTTATAATTCTATTACCTAGGAGGAGATTTGTGCCCCTTCTTCACTTATAGAACAGCAAATTCTGAAGATCTTCATGTTACTACATGCACTTTCAAAGATATAATGTTTGGTTAAAGAACAAAATGTTTCCAATTAAATATAAATTGCACCATAATATTCAATGTGTTTCTTGAAGCTCTCACACTGTACTGAAAGGATATAAAATGCCACCAGTTACAAATTATACCATATTATATCCAATATGCTCATGGAGAAGACCAGAGAACAAAACCACTGGGCTTTTGCCTAGAACGGGAAATACGGACAGTCCAACTTTCCAGGTATTCCAACCTCCAAAAGATCTGTGAACTATCTCCTGAGGCTGCTAAACTCATCAGCACTGGCAATCAAAAGGCAAATTGGCATCAAGCAATGGCTATGCTCTTTCTGAGGTTTTCCCCTTTTTGGGGAAACAAGGATGAATGGGAAGCTAAGCAGGGACCAGTTCAGTCAGGTCCATAGAGGGCTACTTTTCTCTAAGTGCTTCCCCCTAAAAGTAGTCCAAGGGGCTACTTCTCCTCTCATGCCCCTCACCCTAAATCAAGAATAAGTGGTGCAAAAGGAAATTAGTCTGTTCTTGAGCATTGTGCCTTGGCATGACGGTACTTTGTGGACTTGTAGATAATGACAATATGATTGCTCCATACTATCCCTGGCTGGTTAACTTCAGGTAGGTGACTTGGGTTTGCTACTAGCAATAGCATCCTGTGAGTGTTCAGGACACCTGCAGTACCTTTTCTTGTACTCGTTACTATGCAGCCTTTAGTATTTGGGGGTAGAGAGGGAAGGTGGCACAAATTACAAGTTAATGGAATTATATATTCTATGGTCAGAGGATTTCACAGCAGGAAGATAACATGGCCACTTTCACTAGATGACAGATAAAGTTCCTTTTTTCTTCTTGTGAGTCGGTTTATCACCATACATCAATCATGACTACTGCTAGGGATGCACACAATTTCTCTAGCAACTGTGCTTCTTCCTTCAGCAATGACAACCTCAGAAAATAGTGTGTGCTCAGCAGGTCTCAGCCCAGATTTCAGTCAATGTTGACAATGCTGAAATTGAGTTCTCTAAGAAGTTAATACGCTTCCCCTGTATGCTTTTACTGGCTTGGTTTAGACTGTTACAGCTTTCTCACAATAAAACCTCTTTCAGGAATCAATCAGAAACAGGCCAGAGTTTGGGTTTTCTTTCTTTCAGAGGATGCTGATTTAATTAAGTGATTTTGTAGAAATACTAACAAATTTGTTTAAAAGTAACAAATTACTTTTTGTTTTGCATATGATTTTAAGGAAAATTAAAAAGCGATTGAAAGTCTGTAAACAAGGCTTTTTTGGTATTTCCAAATTGAACATCTTTCATCCTACATTCAGTTTCTCAAACATTTCAAAAAAATTAGTGTTTCTAGAAGCTGAAGTGTCAGTATTTCCTAAAAAAACAGGTGGCCACCATTCCACCAAGCTCTGAATTCCCCTGAAATCAGCTCAGAAGCAGCAGGAGTTGCAGATGTGTCGCTTCTATCACTCTCATTCTTTGCCATCAGTGTCAGCTCCTGACAATCCTACAAGCCTAATCTTCTCTCCTTTGTTATTTACATGGAAAAGAAGCACATACAAGGCATGAAATAAAATAGATCAGAGTAGATGATTCATCTCCGGCCTTTTACAATTCTCTAAATGTTGTTTCTGAGGTATTTGAGAAGACTTGTTCTTCAGCTCACCCCATGATGATTAAAATGCCCAAATGATTAAAAGGGATAGGTGATGGGCTGCAATTACATTTTGTCCTACTACTTTGCCTCAATTTTTGCAATGGCAGGAAATTCCTGGTGCAAAAAGCATTTGAGACTAGAAAAAAGTGAACATTTTTATCATCTATTCTGACCTCCTATGGCGAAAAGAAATATACCAAATACATTTGAGCTAAGGAAATTTATTTCTCAGACTGAGAAGTATAGAAGGTAACAGGTGGCACATGCTGACTGAGGACATATTGTATGTGGTGGCTGCACAAGAGAAAAAAATTCTCAGGCTTGATCTCAGAAAGCTATTAATATGTACTTAATAGGAGGAGGTGATTATAACGATATTCCTCTATGTTGTAGTTTGGGGTAGAAGCATCTGAATTTGCAGACAGAGCGAGTGGAAATTATTCCAAGCCATATAAATGGGCTGAGATACCCTGAAATAAGCAGCTACTGTTTCAAGCAAGGAAAACAGCCCCATGGGTAGTCCCATGTGCCAGTCAAAAAGAGGCATGGGATTAGGAAAGGCAGTCAGCAAAGCAGGAGAGGGAAATCTGCTTTTCCCAAGACAGCGCAATGGGTGCCAAGGTGAGTATTGCCTTTAATTTCAAGGACTTGGTTCCATATAACATTTGATCAACTTTCAATTAAAAATTAAACCAAGAATAACTCTGTTCAAAAATATGTAGAAGTTCTGCTCTTTTCTACTTATTTTCATGCAAGCTCGCTACATGGTAAAATCCAAACCTGACTATCAATGAGTCTTCTTGAAAGAGTGCTTTTAACTTCCAAAACTTCTGAGACTTTCCCTGCAGGGCATATTACAACTTTGACTTCCTACCGTCCACCTGAAATCATTCTCTGCCCTTTGAGACATCATTAGTACATCATGTGCATGCCACTACAAAGCCTCCTGGGCAAGAAATGAAATGCCAAGTACATTTGAATAGAAAGTCTCAGCACCTCCTGGGCAGAAAGCACACTACAGTAATTTGCAATATGCAAAGGCCACATCACACCCTGCGGTTCCATGCTTGCAGATAATTTCTATTGTTAGCTCTTCCCTTGGAAGGGCAAAGAAGACATGACTCGCCCTTTGCCTTCACAGAAGCTTTTAATGAAGCTGGGAAAAGGAAAGGTGTCCACTTGTTGGACAAACCATTCAACTAGGACCTCCAGGCCTGTCCCTCCATGCTCATACCAGGCACCACAATGGGCAGGCTGCTTGAAGCCCACTTAAAGGGTCTCTGCTCACTCCCACAGCAGGGCACCAAGTGACGCCAGCCCAAACCCCATGCCGTCACAGGCTGCAAGGGGCCCGCTGTGTCCCAGGTGGCCACTCAAACATGAAATGAGGCCCTTAGCTCTCCTAAAGATTTGTTCACTGAAGCTGGAGTAGACAGGCATGTGTTTCTGAAGCACAGGCAAGTTCTTCTTATCAAGCTATACCTAGTTATTTTCTTCTTCAGGAAAAGTATGGATCTGATGCTAGTAACAGCTCCCCAGATAACATGACAGAAAAATGCACATATCCGCTCTGGTATGTGTGTGTGATTCCTACATCTTAATGTTATTATAAATTAATACTGAAGTTTTTTACTCCAAGCATTATACTTTCCCAGCCTGTGTACTTTGTGAAGAATGACTACATCCCATCAAATGAAAATTAATGCACATTTTGACAGGATAAAAATATTATGACTCAACTTTTGCAAACGTTACCTGATGCATAACTTTTGTATGGCTTAACATGTTAGTAACAGTACTTTAAACCTTATGTTGTTTTAAAATTTAATGCTTATGTCTGAAAGTAGCCCCTTTCAGTTCAGTTGCAGTAATGTCTTTAAAAGCAAACTTTAAACTTAATTTGCTGCACATACAATTGTCCAAATAAGTTGCATAGTTTAAACAAGTTCAGTTGTGCTTTGTAGCAGAACTCACAGTAATTATTCATCTCTTAAAAATACAATTTGTGGATATGAAGTTGACGATACGTTTAAGCATTTTTGTGACATCTAGACATTAATGATATGAGTTTTTGTCACTCTTTCACTGACTTCTGTTGTCCATAGTATCTCACCCTTACATTGATATTAGATCAGAGCATGGACATTTAATGGACACATCTGAAATAATTACAAACACAATTTTTAAAATTCCATTGTTGGGAGGGGAGAAATAAGAACTTAGGTTGGTATGAGGTATCCAGCCCTCAGGAACATACTATGGTTGTTTGCATTAAGCTTTGTTGGTTTTATCACATGTTACATCTAGGTTAAAAATAGAAGGCACAGGTGTTTTACAAGGCGCCATAAGTAAGTCAACCAACAAAACTAAATACTACATTACCAAGCCATGGGTCTATAGCTCAGCAGTGACTTCTTCCAATGCATTTTCATATGAGGAGTTTATTGCTTCTGAAAAAGGGCCAGGGTATGTCTGTGCTACGCAATTCATTCGTTGTGCCACACTGATGTCCCCTCGGGAGCCGAAGGTAGGGCAGGATCTAGTCCGTGCATAGTTTTGTTGGGGTCCAGTTTGGCCAACCATCTCACTCACAGTGTTCACCGGCGAAGCCCTCCATCTCTGTCTCTGAAGTTGCTCTTCTTTACACTTAATGGAATACCAGGCCAGGAAAATAAAAAAGAATCCCACAAACTTGAGAGCAGCTGCCAACCCAAAGTAGACAAAACGAAACGAGGTGACATCGTATTCCCAACAAGATCCTTGTACGCCGCAATCCTGTTGCCAAAGCATGCACGTGGTGTCAATAACAGCCCCAAAATAAATTGGAGTGGGAATGTAAGCTGAAAGAAAATAGCAACAGAAATAATGTGTTAGCATATAGTGGAGGGCTTCTAAAGAAACTACTTGCCTTAGCTGAACAGTGTAGGTTAATATTTTTTGAGATTTCTATATCACTGTTCTCACATGAAGTGGAGGATATGGAAAACTGGTCAGCCAATCTTCCCACCAACACTACATATCCTACACATGAAATGTACCACAAATGGGAAAGAATTCAAGCAAAGAAGACAATGCAGCAGCACCTTACAAGCAACTTGCTGTCCACATACATCTCTTCTGGAGCTATGTGTCCCCCAGAAGAGAATCCAATAATGCTCTCAGGAAATAAAACGCAGGAAAGGAACAAAATACAGCATTGTCTTCAGAGTATTCCTTGCTGAGCATCCATTGACCATGAGCTAGGAAAGGGCTGAGGTTGCTGCTTTAGATTAGGAGAAAAATCCCCAAAGTCTACAAAATGTCTTACTAAAGATGGATGGAAGCAGTAAGGCTACTAAAATGATTATACATTTTCTTTCAAATCAATCTTCTACAGAAACAGGCTTTTCTAAGACTGCTAGAAATGCAGCCAGCCCACTGAAGGCTCCTGCTTTCTCCAGAAACACAACACCTTTAAGACAAGTCCAAAATGCCCTTCCTCAAAGGAAACTTCCAGATGCGGTTATACAGGCTTTTCCTCTTGTTCTCTTTAAAGAGTCCTTGCTTGCTCTAGTCGTATGCTTTCTAGTAGATGAACCCCGAGTGCTCTTTTCAGAGTGTTTCTTTATAGAAGTTCAATAGCTTGAAAGAAACTACTTCAGTGGAAGACTTTTAACATGTACTCTTTTTGCTTTGAAACATTTGAAATTAGACACTAAGCAGCAATTGCTTCTTATTTTAAAAATGCAAAAAAGCTACTGTTCTTGCTAAAGGCAATAAGAATTGGTTTCTAAAAAAAATCCTTATAAAATTTAGTAACTATTAATTTTTAAATAAAATTTGAAACTGTTAAAATATCTCTGGGACAAAAATGTTCCAGAAAGTCAGTAATAGATTAAAAAAGAAAATTAAATATATTATCAGCTACAATATTTTTAGAAGCTAGTAATTTTAAGTTCCTAATAAAATTAGTCAGACAATTGTTTGCAGATTTATGGAATTTTAGTATTTTTCTGGTACATTTAAGCTGAATACAGGGAACCTTTATTGAAATGCTGAATAATTGTAAAACTTACCAAGAGTTCGTAATAAAACAAACTGCATTCCTAGTGCAAAGGGCCGCTCTCCATCATCTACAGACCTAGCAGGCAAAACGAAAACTCCTCTGAAGAAACAGTCATAACAGATAATCATTGTGGGATGTCCTGGTTTTTTTCTGAGCTATAAAAAGATCTTTGTTTAAATTTCTTCCATTTAGCTTTTAATATTGTTAACTCTCATTGCTAGGAAAAAAATGCTGCCAACCCCTGCTGTTCCTGCTTAATCAAAATCTCAATCACACCTTTTAACCTTTCTTTACTTGTGTAAAGCCTGAAGAATTTGATTCAAACCCATCAAGGAAATTTAGAGAATCCATCCAAAATGTTTATGGCTTCTCATTATAATTTCCTATTATTTCGTGTAATGCCTTGTTTTACTTTCTTTATTTTTTTCAGATAAATTAGGCTTAATGGAGATTTAACTTGCTGAAAGCTGGACTCAGCTTCTGAATGTAACAGATCTCTGTGCAGCACTAAGTACTTCAGAGCTGCTTTAGGAAAAATATTGGTAGAAACATCCAAACAGTCTCTTTGAACACTCTTCAGTACAAGTAATATAAGATTTCTTCCACTGGTTTTCAAGGGAAAATGTCAACCTTTCAAAAGAGCAGATACAAAGTAATGATATTCCACAATGCAAGTACAACTTTGCTAAACCACAAATTTTCTTCTAATTAAAAAATATTTCTAAATCTTAACCTAAAGGTCTGAAATTAAGTTAGGCAGTTTCTAATGACATTGAAATATAAGATAAAAACGCACAAGGGGATGCAGCCTTAAAATCAAGGTTTTGAAGTCAAGCACTCACTCAGAAACTGAGAAATCAGAGAACCAGCTTGGGTCACAGAACTTGGACAGAAGCACTGTGCACAATATGTGGTCTGAGACAGTGGGTGTTACTGTTCATGTATGTGAGCCATCCTCTTTTTCTTTGAACATTACAAAATCCTGCTGGATATGTCTATTATGCACGTCTCTACTGTTAGACTCAGTGCAACATTAATATCCACTGACTGACTATAGTTTACTTCTGCATAATCGCAGCGTAATGATAATGGGTTTATAATTATCATCGTACAGATGGAAAACCCGGAATCAGAAGGAATAAGGTCAGAAGTCTCTGAATTATGACAGTGCTGTGCACATGGTAGTTGAACTAAGGCTGCATGAGCAATGGGAAGTCTGATGTGCCCACTCCTGATAATTTTAGGTACTAACTTTTTTCATTTGTACTTGAAAATCCAAACCATGCTTTAAGAAGGTTGAAAACTTCTTCAGGAGTAATTCTTTTCTTACTCAAAAAGACTTGTTGTCTCTTTATAGTGCCTGAAATTTGCTGGGCACTGCATGTTTCCTAAAGTGGATTATCCTGTTACACATTCTACATACAAGCAAGTTCCACCCTGTCCTTGTCAGCCCTATTCTATTCACTTCTGAAGGATACATAAGCTTGAAGGAGTTTGGCTGCATTGCCCCAACCTCTTCTGACACAAGCACTGATGATAGCAGGCACAGCAAAAAAAACATAACTGAGTTCTCACCTGAGTGTCACTATGATTGCTGATGGCTGGGCACATGCTGTTATGAGGGTAACAATGAAGAGAAATATCAGGAACGGGATAAGCGTGTTACAGGTTCGATCACACTTCCCAGAAACAGCATAGCCATTCTCATTCAGGTAGGTTTTGACAATAACCAGCCGGAGCTGACTACGCTGGCCCACCGTTGGGGGAGTGATCACCTGGCGACTCTGGACACAGGCACATTCTGTGTAATTTCTTACCTGGGGAGAGTGAAAAGAACATCTCCACATCAAAAACCCATGCAAGAAAGACACGGAGCAGAGACAGTCCCACGGTACGCCTCAGTCTTCTGTCTCTAGCATCATCACCGCAAGTACAAGTAAAGTTAACATCCAAGTAGTTTTAAAGCTGGACAGGACTCTCCATAGTGAGATTGACCTCCCATTGTATCATTTAGGCTTCATTAAAAAAAAAAAAATCAATCACTTCTGGAAGGGAGGCTGAAGAAAACATGTGTATCTACTGTACTACAAAAACTGTGAGGAAACACTCTTTAAGCAACACTAACAATGCCATTTTCTGGAATTTGGCAGGCTGTTGACTTTCATACTCAGGAAGTGTCTTCTGCCACTTCAGTGGAAGTACACCCAAATTCAGCTAAAGAGCAACAAGCTCCACTTCACACTTGGAGCTCAGGACCTTCCAGCTGGATGTAAGAGTGGATGTGGATGGGATGTGCACAGGAACAAAACC
Source organism: Psittacula echo (assembly GCF_963264785.1). NCBI lineage: Eukaryota > Metazoa > Chordata > Aves > Psittaciformes > Psittacidae > Psittacula > Psittacula echo. The sequence continues at coordinate 126,275,788 of NC_137737.1, forward strand.
AGAGAATAAGGGGAAAGCAGAGATTTAAACAGTGAGACTGGAGGACAGGAAAAACTCCTAAATGAACAGAGAGGCTGAAATTAGGATGAAGAGGCTGAATAAAGAAGTGGCATTTCATTGGCAAAGGGAATCATGATTTAAGCAAAGTGAGGAAGAGTGGGCGTAAACCATGACAAAGAGCTAGATCAGTAATAGCCTCCTGTCACACTTATTTTACTACTGTTTTCAACAAATCTAATGGCAAAGTGGTGTGTAGCAGATCAGAATACTCTAGCACTAGAGAAGAAACAGGTCATGTGATGTTACACAAAGGAGATTTTCCTTTCAATGTTTTCAATCATAAAACCTAAGACCACACGTGCACAGAAGATGCATTATGACACCATCTTAAGATTGCAAATTTAAGCACTTGGACACAAGGAAATATCCAAATTATGGTTGCTTGTCAACTTTAATGTATACCTTTGTATTTGTGCTCTGATAAAGTCTTATATATTTTCCCCATGGAAGTTAGCATAACAATTTATCAATTTTTACCTCCCACTTTCAAAATGTGACTCCAGGTATTTTTCTCCTCACACTAAACATATTCCTCTACAAAGACAGAATAACTCATTTTTCATATGTATTTTTCTATCACACTCACCATTATAGCTTAACCTTTTCAAAAACGAGTAACTTATCTTCAAAACAGTTATGAGATGAAGCACTGATGCTGTTATCTCTATTTTGTAGCTAAGTAACTGAAACAGATCAAAAGTTTCATAAATGTGGGTGACTAATTTTAGACAATTGAATTTTTTTTTTTTCAGAACATTTTCCATTATATATAACTTACTATATTCTAAACATAATTTTTTGTGCATTCACATACAATTTAGGCAGTCAGTGCTCCTACAAATGACATTTCTGGTTATTGCTCATGTCCCTCATTCTGGAATATGAAAAATACAAGATTAATGACCAGCTGGGAAATGTTTTGCTTAAGTGACTTGCCCAACATCACTTAGCAATGAAGGCAATGACAGAACCCAGTTTCCAAAGGCTCCACTCTAATATCAAGTGAGTACCTGCTTCCTCTCTACAGTCCTTCACCTTAATCTCACTGCTTTCAAATGTAAATGCCAAATAGGCATTATACAGAAAATAGCCATCTTTACGACACAATCTGGGTTTATCACCAGAGAAACCAAGTCCGTGCACTAAATGAAAAAGACATGGCACAACGGAAACAATACAGTAGAGGCATACATATAAAACCCAGGTAAGAACTGCACACTGGCATCTTTTACTCCCATTTCTAATTTTCAAATGGTTAATTCTGAAACCACTGTATATTACAAATTTAAGTCTACATGTTATAGGTTAGCAACAGTTTGTGTGTTATACAGTGGCACAAGATTATATTTGGTTTTTTAAAAGTACCCTGCATAAAGCATTATTTAATGAAGATATGCATTTTCCTACCAGTATTGGCCCTATTCTATTCATTGTTATCTATCAAGTTAAAATTTCAGGCCAAGAAGCATTTTTTTATTAAGTTGTAAAGGGAGATAATTTGTTTCAAAATCTGTAGTGAAAAGCACTCCCAAATTACCTCCCTAGTAAATGTATTAATAGTGCCAGTTTGATATAAGGTGAAATGTAGCAAAGATAGATAAAATCTATGTCTCAATCCAGCAAAGTACAAATAAGATTTATATAGACACTGAAAGTTAACCATAGGCTCACATGACAGGCTTTTCCAATTGGGCCAAAGCAATTTTCTGCTAGAAAACAAGAAGATACTTTTAACAAACAAAAATATAAAGGAAAATAATCTGTTCTGTGGCATTTGTGTATGAACCTGACATTTCAGACCATTATTTAGTCAACTTAGAAAGCAGAGCACTGCGCCTAACAACCTTCTGCTTCACAGGCTGGCTCAGGACTGCAAATCCTTATTTATAAAGCATTACAAATAAGCTTTCTGGAAAGCACAGTCAAGTCCTGAGAAAATCTGTATTTACATCTTGTCTTAATTATTCTGTTTTAAACGATGGTTCTGTAACAGAATTTAAAAGTTTGGGGTTTGTACAAATATAATGCCCTGTTGACATTCAGGTCAGATTCTACATTTCATCTATTTTCTTTTGCCCACTCCTAGAAACTGCCAAATTTCCATGGTTTGATTTTACCAGCAGGATGCCCTTCTCCAGTCCAACATAACTGGAAGACGGGGCTGTAACAGGCAATGTATTTCCAAGAAAGAAAGTAGATTATTAACTCCTTTACATTCTGGTTACTTGAGTTCAATGACACTCACTTCATTTAGCCTGGGAGAGGTTTAAAGAAAGGTTATGAGAATGGCCAAACTATTTTACCAGAGCAGAATACACTGGCAGTCTACGCAAACAGAAGACCTATCAATGCACTGTTGAAGGTGCAACAGCTACACATGCAAAATGACAAGGCTGTCACAAACACCAATGACTTTACAGCCCATAACTCAATTTAAATGGGAGCTTTAAACACTTCCAACTACCTGAAGAGTCAAATTTTTCTTTCCATTCAGAGAGGGAGCCAAAAAAACCCAAAACAGGTCTTATGAGTAACAATGACGAGCTTGCAGAAAGATAGTATGTCATGGCTGCCTATGCCTAGGAGAAAGCTGAATTAGATGACATTGACTCGAGGTCCCTGCTCCAACCCCTGCAGGAACAAGCCTCTTCAAGTGCTGTTCCTGCAGGAACAGGCAAGGAGAGTTCCTGCAGGAACAGCAGACACACAGGCCACTGCCGTCAGGGACATTCAAGTCTGTAATAGAAACACCAACCTTCCCTACACTGTGGCACTTTGCACTCACTTGGCTGGAGGATTTACTTGGTACAAATGAACTTGTGCCTCACATTTGTACATAACTAAAATGAAGAGGGGGGAGAGCATGCAGTAATAGCATTATCAGCCTCTCAGGACATGGAAATACTCATGGACCGGTCAGTTGTAGAACACTTCTTCCAAAGCTTAGAAGGGGGATGCTTGAGCAAGAAACAGAGCAGTCTTTGATCGGCATCAATCCCAAGGGGCTACTTGCAGGTGGCAGGTGTTTGGGAGGGTGAAGCACTTACCCCTGTGCTATGGTTTCCACCACTGATGCAGCCAGCTAGGCAAGGATTAAAATATGTTATTCCATCTGATCCACAGACAGGCTCGTACTCATGAATCTTACATCCACAGTTAACATTACAGCTCCCAGTCAGATTCCTGTGGGCCATGGCAAGAGTGGGACTGAAGAAAGGAAAAAGAACATGCTAGTAGAGAAAGCAAAGATATCCTCCTGTTCAGAGGCAGAAAACATCCTACTCATTAACTCTGCAACTGAGAATTTATTATCACAGAAAGACTGCATTAACTCCAGTTGTAGCCATGATTTAAACTATATAGAATAACCAAGGCATTCTTGCCATTAACTAAAAACATAATACAAAAATAATACCGAAGTTTAAAACTTGTACCTTATTTGCCTGATGATAGTTGAATTTTTCCTTTATTTTTTTCCCTTTAAGAGTTATCTTATATATCTATCCTGAGGTGCAGCAATTTGTTGTTGATTACTAGTGAAAGGCTCAGTGACAAGATGTAAGCATTATGTGAACTAATAGGCATCTCTGCCCACATGCCAACAACTGCTCAGAAAACTTAATGCTTGTATTATTCATATGAAACCTACAGGAAGCTCTCTAGATCTGGAGGAATGCTGTGCTTTACTGAATGTCTGTAAAAGAACCACTACTCCACTTCCCTAGATGATTCCTAAAAATCTTGCCAAGCCCAAATTTCTTTGTCCTCTCAAGAAGGGTTTGGCAGTATACTCCGAAGAACTGAAGAAAATTTCAAAAGCTGAAGGACACATACACCTCCAAAAGTAGGCTCTTCACTATCATAGAACCACAGAATGATTTGGTTTAGAAGGGACCTTAAAAATCATCTCATTCCAACCTCTCTGCCATGGGCAGGGACACCTTCCGCTAGTCTAAGTGGCTCAAAGCCCCATCCAACCTGGCCTTGGCTATCTATCACTGTTGCTCCAAACAGGTAGTTGGACAGATCTCATCTACTCTATCAACTCTTCACTGGCAAGTGCCATGCTAGCTTGGGCACATCCTCATATAAGATGAAGGTGCAAAGGGACGCCACCAAGGCAGCAGCTCATGGCACTCATCTGAGCTCAGTGGCTCATGCAACAAGGACCAAATGAAGCACTGCACTGGGACAGCTCCAAGTCCCTCCTGACTCACTCTGCTCCAGCTAAGCTAAGACCTCTGCATGGCACATCTTGGCCCTGTCTGTAGAGAGCAAGTAATTTGGAAGCAGTTTTCTTCCCCCATAAAATAGTGCTTTTTGCTACCACTAGGAAGAAATCAACTCTGGTTACAACTGATCTGGCTGTCACCACCACAGGTTTTGACACAGGCTAAGTCACACAGTCACCAAATTAACCAACTCCTGTCTTACATATCATATCACTTCAGCGCTGCCAAAAGCAACTCTCAGGTCACTTGAAAACGTCCAGCTGCAGGCACAAATGGATGAGACACCCAGCTACTTCCCACACTGAAGGGAAGTGCACGGTGATACTTGGATTTCTAACATTCCTAGGTTGGGTAAGGGCTGGAGTACCAAAGGAGGAAAAGCATCAGCAGGCACAAAGGCAACCTCACTGAAGAAAAAGAATAGTTAAAAACCCCTATGTAACTGTATATGCAAATTTGGTTACAGAGAAACAGAGAGAGTTAAAGAGAAAATGAATACTAATTTGTTCTGAAATTAAAAACAGACTGGCATAACTGGACCCAGTGTATATAGAGCTAATATCAGAGGATGTAAGGTATCAATCTGTATTATCCAGAAGGTCCTCATTAATGAGGAAGCAGTTGATGACCATATCACATCTTGCCTTCGGAATTATGTTGGTATGCCAACCCTTCCATGTAATACTGAATTAACTGTGCTGCTCTCAGTATTGTTCAATGACCACTGCTGTTTAAAACTACCTCCAGTATCTCTGCTCCAAGCACATCAGTAGATATCCAGAGAATTTTAGCACCTCTTCAGCTGTGCAGGAGCTGAACAGGAATCTGGTTTGGGTTGATGGCTGCAATGTTTAAAATCCTGTACACATGCTCACAGACTGTCATGGCTGGGGAGCCCCATGAGGGTTGCCTTTGCTTGCCTTCACATCTGTAATGTGTGGGCAGGACCACTGTAAAGGTAAACAGCTAGCATCAGACTTGCTGCACCCCAACTATCCCATGGACCACAAGGGATATTCTTTTGCTCCCATCTTTTACACCCTACTAGACCAGAGACTTGGCTTGGGAGACATTCTACACACGATGACTGTCACCTGTGTAGTCCGTTACATCACCTCCTGTCATTAGCGACACTAAAAAGTATGACTGCTGCTTAGTGGCTTCCATTTGACTCATTTTTATGTATTTATACACCACTATTTGCTTTTGCTGAATATGCTTGTCTTTCCAGTGGGGCACTTTTGCAGCCCATAAAATATTACTAAGTAGCTCTTAAATATTTATTGACTGTCTACTGATCACACAAATCAGGTTCACAAATTTAGCTCTTGGAGCCACTTCACACTTTATGGTCTAGTTGGATGTTAACCAAAGCCTTTCTGAGTGTTTTCTTTCTTGTGCCATAAACAAACAAGGCACAGTTTTAGAAACAAGTTGCAGCTTGACCAGGAAATTAAATATCCAGGATTGATATTGGTTGTGTTGCCTTCTCAGCTATCAGCTGAAACTTGTCTTATTATATCACACTGGATTCCAGAAAGCAATACACAGCAACACATCATATAGCAACGGGGAGACTCTTCCAGTAATCTCTCAACAGAACCTTTTTTCCAATGGAAAACACCACATCATCAAAACATTCCTCTGGAACATACTGATTTCACCAGCACAGTGACAGAAGTTTTTCACACCAACAGGAGAGGCAGCATTTCTGGAGTTTCATACACTCCTCAGCAGCCTGATGAGCTTGATGTCCCAGATGCCTGAATATTTGGGGTAAGCAGGGACTCCTCAGCCTGGCTGGGAGACCCTTTTGCCCACATCCTGGCTGCCAGCAGAGCTCTGCCACTCTGCACATAGACAAGTCCAGGGACAACCCAGGCTGCCAGGAAAGATACAGCTTGGGTTGCCCTCCCCAGCCTCTCCCACCTTGTGAAATACATTCTTCTGACCTCTCATTCCACCGTCACCCAAACCTATTCTCAGCAGCAGATGGCTTGTGCTGTTCCACGCGCATGAAAAAGAACTCCCTGGCTTGCTCTGCTTATGTGGCTAACTCACTTCAGCTGCACTGCTGAACATTACCATGACACAGAGCTTAGGAAATCAGCTTAAAAATAAAGGTGAATGAAATCAGGCATGCAAGAAATGAGAAGCACAAAACTGGAAACTGAAATGAGGCCACTGTGATAATTTAATCTCTGGGGCATTTTTTTGTTTGTCCCAGAAGAAGCCTTAAGTTTACGATACGCAAAGCAAATATGCTCAAATTACTAACAAGCTACTGCAAGCTGTGTCTCTGCAGCTTTCATCACTTTTTGTACCTCTGCACATCACTGTAAGGGGGATTTTTTTGTTGTTTACAGCAAATACCTTGCATAGAGATTTTTTTTCCAACCTTTCAAGAGCACATGATACAAAAATTACCTATTAGCTCTGTTTCCAAAAGCTTGACCTTGACACACTTGTGAGGTAGGCTGATGCCAACCTTAGGAGTTTTAACCATGCCAAGTGAAAGGTCCTACACCTGGGTCAGAGCAACCCCAAGCACAGCTACAGGTTGGGTGGAGAGGAGTAACAGTTGTAATAGGTTCATGTTTTCATCTTTATTACCTTCACTGTTCACTCCTTGTTCACTCCTTTGCCAATGATGAGAAACTAATGAAGGAATTCAGATGCTGAGAACGTGAAATCTTTACTTACACATATGTATGTAACCCCATTCTCATCACACTAATCTACCTTTTAGCACATATTATAACAGATTTCTATGAACACTTCTTCCAGGAGGGCATAATTTTTCCCAGCAGTAAGATAAACCAGAGTACTCTACTAATGCTGCCTTCTGACACTGGGAGGCTACCTGCTCTCCACAAAGAAAACCAGAGCTTTGACACTTGAATTCTGCACCCATATTGGTCAAAAAAAAAAGCAGGACTTCACAGAAATTGCACCCAAGCTAGTAAGCCCTGCTTGTGAGCTGTAGCCTGTGGGAAAAACTAAGCCAGCTTAGTTTCAATGCACCCACTGCTCTAGACACATAGAATGTCAAAGAAATAGCTGCCCCGCTTGTTTCAGAGGGTACAGATACTGCACCTGAGCAGCCAAGGATATCCAGCATGCATGAGCACACTGACAGAAACCAGACGCGAACAAAAGCATTTCCTGAACTATTCCTTCAATTGCAAACAATGACACAGCTTCTTTCATTAACAAGGTTCAACTGCAAGTTTGCTAAACGTGTGTGCTGGGACAAAACCCAGAATCCCAACTGACAAATTGCATTTGTTCACTTCTCAGGGAGACTGTTCTTTGTCTCCATGACATGATGCTAGTAAAGCTAATAAAGAGGAGACCTTTATTAGATGTGACTAACAATAAAAATTACTCTAATTCCTAACATTTTGTTTTCTAAATCCTGTTTTCCTATTCAACTGCTACTCTATGGAAGGCTTGTGGTATAGTAGTAAAACAAGAAAAGGAAAAGTATAGGGTAAGATTTAGTGCCTGGAGTTTTTAGAACTGTGACCTGTTATTTCAGATACCCAGGCTTGGACTGAAATCTCATTGTGCTGGCAGTCAATGTACACATATTGGAAAACATAAAGGTAGACTCTCTTCCCATGATGCTACAATATAAATGAAATGGAGTTTAGGAAAAAAACAAAACCCCACAGTGACTGACTATATTTTGGTAACAGCTAAACAAAGAATTGGTTTGCACATGGTTTTATTCATATTTTTTTAGAGCACTGTAGTAACCTACAGGACTAAGGAAAAAAAAAAAAAAGGAAAGGAGACAAGTCCTCACCACAGAATTTCTGTAACAATATTGGGCTATGTGATGAAAAGGATTATCTTAATTTGATACCAATATTTTTGGATTGGTATTGAAGGACATTCTGATGACAGAGATTTGCAGTCTCCTTCTTCGCAAGCAGCTGGAATTGCAGAAGTGACGCAATTTTTGTGTAGCTGTCAAACAAGGGACCCTCTCACTGTGTTAGCTGGACTCCTTTATTGTTATTGTTTTGATCTAATTAGTCACTGCTTTCAAGTTAGGGGATCCAACTGGCTGATTGGACTGAAAGAGATACAATAATAACAGAAACCCAAGCTGGTGGTACAAAAGGAAGAACAGAATTACTTTTTTTTTATGTGAAGTGTATCAGTAACTCAACTGTATGCTTTAACTCAACCTTAATTGCACCAAATCAACAGAAAGCAATCAAAGAGTCTGCTTTGATTCGTCACATACCAGAAACATGAGAAATGAAACTGAACTAATCCAGTAATCTGCTACTGTGAGTGAGCTCCCAATGCAGCCTGTTTTAGTTGCCTTGTATCACAAAACATAGAAGAGACAGGTCTATAAACAACCAAAGCAGCTGATCGCTGCTATTTCCTCTTTATTCAGCACTGGTGAGGTGACACCTGCAGTGCTGGGTCCAGTTGTGGTCTTCCAGTAAAAGAGAATCCAGCAAGGGGCCACTAAGGTGCTGAAGGAACTGGAGCATCCATCCTCTCAGGAAAAGTGGAGAGAGCCGGGACTGTTCGGCTGGAGAAGAGAAGGTTCAGGGATCTCATCAATGTATTTAAATACCTGAAGGGAGGGTGCAAAGAGGACTGGGTTGGGCTCTTCCCAGTGGTGGCCAGTGACAGGACCAGAGGCAATGGGAACAGCCTGAAACACAGGATGTTCCCTCTGAATAGGAAACACTTTTTCACTGTGAGGGTGACTGAGAAGTGTGTGGCAGAGGTTGTCCAGAGAGGCTGTGGAGCTACCCTCCTCAGAGATACTCAAAAGCTGTCTGGACAAGAAGACAATTCACCGATTCAGGAATCCCCATTCAGATGATTATGGTGCAAGAAAAGGGATGCTGTATTGTGGTTTGTAAGGCTCCTTACACTGTGTTCAAATAACAAACACACCTTCAGAGGCAATCCTCTAAGCAGGTTCTAAAGTGTTAGGATGTATAATACAGAGATGCCCTTGACCTTCCTGATAGCAGAACTGCTGATGACACACCAACAACAGCAAAACTGCTTGTGTCTAACATAAACCAGCAGAAAACCCTTGCAAATGTATTCTAATCTGTGCATGCCTCCAGGTCCCATCCACTTCATTGCAGTTAGAAAAATACTGAGTTATGAAACATACTGAATTATGAAATATCATTGCCTACTTTACTGAGTACCAGCATATACATATTTTTATGTTAACTAAACCCCAGCTTATCCTTCTCCTCTGTACTGGTTTATGTTTCAGCTCATCTAAGGAAAAAAACAAACCCTACTTTCTGAATGTAAAAGAACAGTAGAAGTGAACATGTTTGTCCAGAGACGATTCTCCTGCAGGGTATGTCTACACTGTCCAATGTAGCTGACATCTCTGGGCTGTTGTCAGCAGAGGTAGTTCAGATCAGACTGGCAAAGCCATGTAAAGGTAGAGCATCATGCAAGGCATTGCTCTGAACCAAGAGCTGTACTGCTTCTCCTATTCAATCTAGCCTGTTGAACTGGCTCTGATGTCCATATACTGCACTTCATTGGAACTAGAGAATGAAGCATGTGTTTTATTAAACCTCAAAATGAAAGCATGCTTTTTTGTTACGTGAACAATACCATTCTTTGATGTCTGAGTTAAAGAGCCTACCAAGTAAATGATTCAAAGCTATCAAATGATTGATCATGAGGATTTAGAGAATGTTTATCTTGTCAGATATTCAGGCTGAATTTATGTGTAGTGCTATTTCTTTATTATCATTTTGATAATAAATTTGGATTTGATTCTGCATTAAAAAATCATATAGGGCTGGGGCTGCAAACTCCTGAACCATGCTATATAACATCCGGGCATTTCTTAGTTTCTGATGACATTACATTCTGCATACTGATTTGAAAGAATCGATATACCTCAACACCTTTGAGAATTTTGCCATTATCATGTCTCACCTCTTTTCTTGCTAAGAACAATTAGATGAAGGTGGTAAAGAAGTAATGCTACTGCAGAATTTCAGAACAGCTGTGAATTAAGTGCCTATTTCAATTCATACTACGTATTACTGTAAATGTTATCACTTACTGGAAAAAAAAAATAATTAGATACTCTTACAGTTCCAGTGTGAAGGTATGTGTTACATAGCAATATAGCCTTGTCTTCAATTTAGAAATAGATTTAAATTACATAGCACTTTTTCACAAAAAGAAGACTACAGCCTTCTCATTAGCCAGGCAGGGACATTCTGACTTACCACACAGTTCAGCTAACTGCTATCTGAAATTATGCTTTAATTCCTCATAATTTTCATTTCTTCATCTACAACCATAGACTGCCACCAGCATCATAGCAGGTGGACAATCAAAGCATTCCAATCCCTTCTCATTCTCATTCTCTCCTTCTTCAGCCCACTATGCTCAGGTGACAATATATCGCCATGCTCCTCCCCTCTACAATCAGCCTCTCACCAAGCTTTAACTCTAGGTTATAAGAATACAAAGGAATAAATCAGCTTTCCATCAGCTCATGACTTTCAGTTGCTGTTTTTCCTTGTCCTAGGATTAAGGTTTGACAGCAATGTAATAACACCCAGCAACACGCAATGCGAAATATTCTCTGTGTAAACAATGCCTATTTTCTTCTGCTCTTGCTTCCCATTTTGTCCCTTTGTTTTTCACTTGGCTTACTCAGTGCCCCATTGCAGTTCTTCTTTTCCCCATTTGATCATATCTTTTCCTGCTTCACACTTCTACATTCTCTTCCAAACCTCAAAACGTTAAGAGTCCAGAGCTGGCCCTTAAAAGCAAGATATTCACGTGGATCTGATACCTGGCATCTGGCCATAAATAAAAGGCAGATGTTGTCTCAGATCTAAAAGCAAAGGGATAAATTGCTTCAGGTAAGTTCGTGCTCTTCAAATGCTTACTCTGTTCTAGTGTTTAAGCTACATGAAGGCAGCAGTTTGGGGGAAAAGGTAATGAACAAAATAAGCAAGAAAATTAAGAAAATTAATCAGGCTTCCGAGGAATTACCTTCCAGCAAAACACTTTCTTACAACTTCTATCACACTGTCTTCCTTCCAAATATCCCCAATTTTTTTTTAAATGCCCTTCTATGCATTTCTTACTGTCTCAGTTTAAATCCCTCACTCCAAACACCTTCCTCCCTCCACAACTTCATTATAGCCTTCCTCCTTCTCAATATAACTTTAAGGGTTCTGATTTAGTTGCTGTCTTGATGATGACCCAGCGATTGCTGAGGGCATTCATACAACTAGTAAGTGGTTCAGAAGCAGCTCACATCACTAACATTGATAGCACATGCCCAAGTGTTTACTGTCAAACAGGGAGTATAGACATAATACACTATTATGGTGATAATAAACAAACCTATTCAGAAATAATCCTTATAATCCCTTTAATATTTTCACAATTTTCATGGTCCAAAAACATTTTGAAACACCAGCTAAAGTCTGAGCACTCTATGGGACACTATTCCTTCTTTCCTGCAAAAATCACTAAAGTCCATTCTGGTGCATTTTCCCACCCCTCAAAAAGGTGAGTCATTACATAACCTTCATTATAAACCAGATGTAAAAAAAAGGACCACACACAATAACAGTGTGTATTTATATCACGATACTCACCAAATTCTCACTTGAACAATGTGGCTTCTTCAGTATATCAGTCATCAGCATTTTTTATATTTCTTTACCATTTTCTTTATTGGAAAATGATGGGTTTACCACAGATGATTCCAAGATACTTACCCAGTAGTGTAAGGTATATTTATTCCCCCTAGATTAATGCTTTCACATCCAACAATGAAGAGAGTTGAAAAGCACAGCAGAGATACACCACTGCAGATCATAGCCAACTTCGCAGACTCTCTCGCACCAAGTTTCAGTTTTTTTATAATGTAGCCACCAAGGACAATACCAACACCAGCACTCGGAACAATAATCACACCTGCCAGGAAGAAATTCGAGCAACATTAAAACAGGACCTATAGAAATGGTATAAAACATAAATATTGGTTTCATTCCCTAATTAGATGACTGCAAATGCTGCACTAAGATCTCCATTGTCTAATTCTCTGTTAGCAAACTGAGTCAGACTTTTCAAACCTCTGGAGTGTTGTCAAAGAATTAATAAAAGCCTCCTTATGATATTACCAGCAGCCAAAGCACTATAAGAGAACTATTGTACTGACAAGCAGAAACATTGCTTTGTATTTATTTTAGAATGGGGAGAAGGGCTACATATTGCTTCAGTTTAAGTACTGAAAACTTGAAGAAATCCAGATTTGGACATGGATCTTCTTCTCCCTACTCTCACAATTAATGCCAGTGAATCACAAGTGCTAACCTCAGGCCAGATCCCAGAAGTCTGCCCACCTGGGAGTGCACACATGAGCCAGGCTGCTAATTCTGCCTTCTAAATACTTCACTTAAGCTTTCCTACATCAGCGCCCTCATTCATCTTGGCACAGCCACATGGAGTATAAATTGATCAAACACAATTAGAGAAATTAAGATACTAGAATTAGTATTTGGGTAAGTTTAAGACACAAAAGATGTGCCTATGAAATTCCTCTTGCTCTGCTGCTGTAGTTATAAGGTAGCAGTTCAGCAACACATCACCAGTCCATCCTCATTTGTCAGGTCCTAAGGAGGCATTAAATCTGAGAATGTCTTGCACATCTTCACTTATCTTGGCTTTTGCTTTTCACTGACATGTAAGAAGGTCTTTAAATTAGGTCTTTGCTAATAAAGATGCATTCCCCATAAATATGGAATGTGAACAACTTTTGGCAGCTTCATCTACTTGGAAGGAGCTATACTTTGTAATCCAAACTCTTAAAGACGTTGATCTTCTTTTTAAAGAAACCAGCATCACTATAATTTGCAAGTGTCCTTAATATTATTGCAAAGTATTCTCATTCTCTGACAATTTGTCTAAAGTTGAGGGGGACATTATTTTTATCAAAATGTTGAGATCATGAAAATACAAATAAGAGGTAAAAATAGTTGCTGCTTTAATTATACTGCCATCACCAATGGCATTGTAAAATAAAATGCAATTTCATGAGGAAGATTCTTAATAATAACCCTCCACAGAATCAAAATCAGTCTTTCTCATAGAGCAGAAATTAGATGTTTAAGTCCTTCTACGAGAATTAAATGATTTTCACAAAGTTCAAGGCTGTTATATCTCTCACATTCAATGACTGAATATGAACGAGGAAGAGAAATAATGCAAATCCTTTCACTTGCACTGAGAATGTTCTCTCTGGGTAAAAATTGTAGCTCAGCCATCTGAGTCTATTAGGCATGCCCTGCTCCATGAAATCTGTGTCAGAGAAGCTGACATCCATACCAAAGGCAGACCAGGATCATTTGCAATGTCTTCTAAAACACCTCTGTTAGGCGAATCAAATTCCATGGACCTAATCCATGGCTATATCAGTTATATGAACTAAGGATCTAGCCCAAGGTAAGAGCTTACCGACAATAAATTAACCTCAGCATTTTATTTTTTCTTCCACCTTAGGCTTGAGATCTTAACCTCTTTTGGACCTGAATTTACCTTTTCTTTCTTACTCTCTTCAAGACATGGATATTGGAAAAGCCTTTCACTAAAACTGAGACTCTGTGTGTCTCTGTCTAGTACCTTGCAAAAACTGAGCATGTCAATATTTTGCTAGGTGTTAGGTTAGTGGTTCTTCCATTAGTGAGTTACCCTGCGCTGCTGGTTTCATCCATCTTCTGCCACACCATGAAGATCAGAACATTAAACACAAGAAGAACACGAGCAAATTGCCCACCAAGGCTCACTCTCATTCAGGAAGATGGAAAGGTCGAATGAAAGCCTACACACAAGATGCATAAAGACCAATTCTCCATGCAAAGTAGAGCTGGTAACGGAGCTCGCTCTCTGGGAGAAACTGGAAGGGCAAGAGCAGATTTTGTTGTTTGTGGTGAAGGCTGTAGAGAGAGGCACTCATTCCCTTCCTGTCAGGAAGCCTGACAGGTTCTTTTGCCCCGAGTACAAACTCTTCATCCTTATGCCCCTCTCTTTCCACGGAGAATGTGAAATCAGAAGTGATGTACTGTCAAAGGAATGCAGCACTTCCAGGAGAGTTTCCAGGGCAAAGCAAAGCATGTACATCTAATCAGGACACACATTCTTCTTTTTCAAAGGCATTTAGAGGAATAAAGCTTAAGATCCGATACTAAGCTGTTGCACTGCACTCTCCTTCATTTTATAATGACAGCTTGGCTTACAGGAATCGTGCGTGTGCTAAATACACTCCTGGATACAGTGCTTCAAGGCAATATCGGCTTTCAGTCAGCAGTTTTCAAGCTTTGTCCTTTTTGCTGTTGTCAGGATATTGCAGCACTTGAGGCTTGCCACAGCAGCAAGAGATGATCTTAACAGCAACTAATAGTCTGGCAACAGAAAACTGCAATATCTGCTAAGCAGGCTACACTTCCAAAGGGAACACAATGGACATTTTCAAACTAATTCTGTCTGGGATATATATTATACCTTTTCTAAAGCTAAAGGTAGATCCAATGCATTTGTAACCATTTTAGCAGATGTTACCAGAACAGTGCTTTATGACATATAGCGCACAGTTCTTCCAATTATAAATTATTTGAATTGTAATTCTCTCTTTCACGTGTAAATCTGTTAATAAAGCACCTGAAAATTTAACCCGGATCTGTCTAAGATCTACCTGTATTCTATAAAGTCAGAAGTTGTTTTTTTTTGTGGACTTAAAGCCTGGAGGCTAAATGCCACCTTCTCTACACAAAATAAACAAAACTCCAAGCAAGACAAGACTGGAGCACGAGCTGCACAAGTTCAAGACATAAAGTTTGGCACATGGCATTTTTGCTGATGATTAATGCCAGGTTTGTTTAAAAAACAGAAAGAAATTGAGACTTAATGAAAGAATTGTTGCTTATGAATTGAGATAGAAAATGACCAATAATAACTTCACATTACTCACATGAAGGGATTCAGCAAACACATGTACTTAGCTGGCAATGCACATGCAAGCGTAGATGTAGTAATATAAATAACATGTTAAATCCTCCTTTTATTAGCCAGAAGTTTGTAAACTGGGAATGTCTTTAACTAATCAGCCAGTAGCTACAAAAAGAATTTATAAAACTAATAACAACTGTTGATTTTAATGCTAAGTTTAGGAGTTGGGGTTGTGGAAGCAGCGGTCACTTGTCCGCATTGCACATCCAGCCCAAGCTATTCCATCTTCTTCTTCTGATTCATTATAATAGTCTTTATCAAGGAATTTATAACAGAGAAAACAACATAGCTTCACACTCTGGACAGGGTCGCATCACTTTCTTTTCTCTTTTAATGTACTGGCTGTTGAATATCTTGTCTAGCAATAATGTTTTTGGATTATCCTGCAAACAAAGCAACTTACAGAGTATCAAACCCATCAAGACTCATTACAGCACATGTGTAGCTACCCTAAACTTCTGATAGAACCAGGTTCCCATCAATCAATGTTTCCTCACTATATGCAGTACACAGGGATTTCATGCCCTGAAGAAAATCTCATCTCAACAAGCTCTCAAACAAAAGTCACTATGATGCTTTTCTGATGTTTCCCCTCTGCAGTCTAGAAAGACTCATATTTCTTCCAGCCACTGCAGATGACACGATTCCCACGTGAGGTCTATGTGTCTTCTCTCTTTCTTCTGCTACTTTTTGTGTTTTCCTTGACTGATGCCCCTGGGCAGCTTCGCCTCATACTTCATCCCTGTTCCCACAACTCACTCTCCACTCCATTGCTCCTTCTCACACAGAGTATCTGGAAGCATGGGGGAGCAAAGAACTCTTTGCAATTAGCTGCTTTGCAATTAGCAGCTATCTATATGGGAAGTACTATGGAGAAGTCAAAAAGATGCTTATAAAGATAAGTGTCTTTGATGCCCCTAGGAGAGAAGGAAGATGGCCTTCACGACACAGGCCCCAATTCTGCACAATATTTTGGCCCCTTTCCCTAGGGAAGTTCGCACCTTGCCCTCCCGCAGAGCAATACAAAGCCTAAAATTTGGTACTTCATAGCTGTTAGAAGTTGTGCTTGGCTGTACACTGCTGCAGCAGCAGGGAAAGAACCACACCTGCAAAACAGGGGTCTCAGACCTAGAAATACAAGTGGGAAAGGATCTGGGGAGCTCTCTGGGCTACACTGGATTGTTATGCACTCTGTGAAAAAGTAAGTAAGGAGAAAACCACCAGTCTGAAGGAGAGAGATAACTGAAGGATGGGACAGATAAATCTTAACTCATCACTGGGGAAGAAAAAAAGATTAGGGTATTTTAAAGATCAAAGAGGAAGTAATATTCACAGAAAATAAGAACAGCCTTCAAAAATCTTCAAAAATCACAAATTGCAGTAACGCCTATGGGGTCTCTAGCCTGTTTTTGTTGCTTTTTCCCCTCCTTGAAGACCATTAGTGTATTAGAAAATGTCCGTCTAGGCTTATGTAAAAACCACCAGCCCTTTAACAATATAAATGGGTTCACATTTTACTAAACACATATAAGAAACATCAAAAAATTGCCTGAATATCTAACAGAATACACAAAGCTGTATCCAATCACCTGTTCCAACAAGCACATTTTTGGTTCATTCCTACGTTGATTCATTTCATCAGTTGAAGAAAACCAACCCTTGCAAGGTTATACTATGTGGCAATGCCTTACCAGTGTAGATGCTGGCATTAGAAGCTGGGATGCCAAACTGTGACTCGATGAACTTGGGAATGAAGGTAATAAAAGCTGTGACAATGGCACTCTCAGCTGTGTATGACAAACTCACAAAAAGGAATGTCATGTTGCTTAAGATCCTGACAGCTGCTCTTGGAAGTTCTATAAAATGACAAAAATTACAAACAAATGTTATCAATAATGAGCGAGAAACAAAAGTAAACTGAAACAAACCAACTTCATTTTCTCTGAGATGGACTGGCAAGAATGGCTTGCCAGCATCTGGCTACATTTGCTAAGCGGAAGGGAGACTGCATATTTGAGATTGCAGTCTTCACTGTCTGCTCTTACCCTATCTCACTGCATCGCCCCAGGGCTGCAGTCCTACTTTTCACACACACAACTGAGGTCTGTTTTAACAAAACCATCTGAAGAAACAGGGTCTACATGGTAACACTCAAAAGGGAAAAAAAATAACAGCGATAAAATGTAGCAATTTTGGAGGTATTCTGATGTCTCAGTTTGAAATTTTCTATGAGATAACATGTCACACTTGTGAACCAACAGCACTGAGTTTTGCACTCCACAGGAGGAAAATAGATCACATACTTCCCCCCTGTAACTCTGCTTCAAGGACCATGCTTGAAAACTGAGATAATAATACCAGAATTTTAAAAAAGAACAAAAAGATTTTTAATTAAATATTTTCTATACAATTTTAAAGTATCTACTGTAAATGCAGACAAAGCATACTGAAAAATTATGTCAGTGATATCACTGAATCTCAACATAGCTTACACACAACTCATCTAATATTCTCAGAAGGGTAAAACAATTAAAAATGAGAACACATCATTAACTTAAATTGAAGAAGTATTCACAGATGTTGCAATTATTCTCAAATTGAATATCAAAACCCCATGAAATTCAGCACTGTAATTAACAGAAACTCCTAAATAATTCTAAGTGAGTCTTGTAGTGATGTCAAATTATCATCATAAGATGATATCTCTATTCAAGACAATTTTTTCAGATTAGACAGTGTGATTTAAAACTTTTTTCTTTTTCCTTGAGCTTATACCAAGATCAGATCTTCTCTTCAAGTATTATATCTAACCTACTATGGTTTGGGGTTTTTTATTTGCTTTTCACTTTGTACAAAAACTGAATGCTGCTTGAATCAAAGCCCATTGAATTCAATGACAACAGCACCCATTAGAAATGTAACACGTTGAGTAAGAGCTCTGGAGTGAGAATTTCAATTATGTTAAAAGTTGTCAAGTCAAAAATCTGTCTTACTTTCTACATTGATTCCAGTAGGCTATATGTATTAAAGCAAACAGAATTTAGACTCTTGTCATGTTGAAACTTGTCAGGCTGCAAATTAGCACCTAAGTTGTCTTACTGCATTCAGTCTTAGCTTATGCCAGTTGTCAAAATTTATATTGAGTTCATTATGAGTACAGGGTTTATAATTTTAATGTAGACAAATGCTCCCTTACTGCTCCCTATGAAGAAATGTATTAAATGTTAAGTACAAAATGTTAAACACAAAACTTGGAAATAAGTAATGAATAAATCATTAAGAAGCATTCGTATATTAGAATCTTAATGGTTTTTATCACCTACAGCTTTTTTTCACAAATATATGTGTCTGCTTGCAGTAGTAAAACAGAAACAAGATAAAAGGAGAATGAGACATATAGTCAACATGAATATATGGAAACTGTAACAAAACTGCACACCTTCAGAAACTACATTACAGTGGCAAGTTTAGATAAAATAGTATCAGTAATTGTTGCCACATATGATGCGCGTTTAAAATACAGCTGCTCAAAATTTATCTCATTGTTCAAAAGGAAATGAAAGAGAAAAAAAAAGATCTAAAATATAATCAGATGTCAGCTCTCAAATCTCACCAGCTTCAGCTTTGTGTCTATTTTGGGGTTGGGTTGGGTTGGGTTAGCTGATGGGGACTTAGACGGAAAAAGAAATCAAAGGGTAACAGCCAAAATGCTCTAACCCAGCTTTTGCAAAGCCTCTCATGGGGCTATATGATGAAGTTTAAAACGGCTGCCACACGGCTGCAGCAGGGCAGCTGTAGCAGGATTTCCACAGGGACAAGGTGCAGGATTGAGTGCTTCTCCCCCTGTAGCAGAAGCAAGAACTTATGACCATACTGCTGCTGCTGCTGCTGTAAGAAAGGAGTCAGGAAGCAGAAAGAGGGGATGCCAGGATTGAAAATGAGCTATTTGGCAGCAGCTGCTCACCGGTGCTGAAAACATGTGGAAGAAAATTAATAAGATAGTAACTTTCAGAAGACTGGATATTAGAAAGAGAACTATTATTTCACTAGTACGATGAACTAAGTGCTCTTTGTAGAAATGAGCTGGAAGTCCTTGGCCAATGGGTAAGTTAAGAATCTTTGCTAAATCCATTACTTTACAGGGCATGGCCCAAATATCATAATACCTGGTAAAGTTTAGCTCTTCCTGGTAAAATTGAGCTTCAGGAAAATGTCTGGTTTAGTATTTTTGATCTAAAGATACTGAAGAACTAATAAGGTAATGAACTGCAGAGTTAACAAACATTTTGCTCTGGTGTTTGGATGTAGAGCTGTACCTTCTGTTGACTCCTACTTGCATCTTATCTGAGCACTCAGTTTAAAGGTCATTATTAATTTCAAAACTAATTAGCATTTTGAAATTGGATTTCTACTGATAAATAGATAAAACTCAGTGTCTTAGAATAAGCACAAGTTCTCTTACACTCGTGTGGAGGATTCTTCAGGGAACAGCTCTGCTGATTACTATCATTTTTGGTATGAAATGAAACAGCTTATTCGTGCATGCTGCACTAACAGACACCACCTGAAGCAATTGAGACTTGAAGCTCTTTGTGATTTATACACAGCAACTGCCTGGCATACATGGGAAAGATGTTATATGGAAAGAAATTCTCAAATAAAAAATAATTATTCAGAATTAGGTTTTCCCTGTTTTCCTCCTATGATTACAGTCAAATCCTGTGCAACAAAATCTGTATTACACTTCTGAATTCAGAAACCTGTAATAAAAAGGCATTATAAGTGTCTCATATCTTTCAACCACACTAATTCTAGTAAAAAATAAGAACGCTAAAATCTTCAAGGATCCTTTGTACTACATAATCAATCATGGATTTAAAACATTCCAATGTCATATTATCTTTGTGTGACTAGACATAGGGCTAGGTTTTGATTTCAAACCACTATTAAACCTGTCAGGTTCTGATTTTTAGGTCTTAAAGAAGCATCTCTTCTTTTTTGCAAGTGTGCACCAGAAACAAACCAATGAGAACTTGCAGTTTCCCACATTCTGTCATTTGAACAAGCAAATCTCTATCGACTACGTTCCTAAAACTGAAATTATCATTTAGTACGTCTGCAAACATACATGTCTGCGTAGTAATTCCAGTCTTAAAACATCCTTTCCTTTCCCTTTCTCTTTCCTTTTCCCTTTCCCTTTCCTTTCTTTTCCTTTATATGTAACTAGGAGTAAATTAAAACCTGCCTTGATGGACTTGTTAGACAGTCTACCAACAATTTCCTTCCTTTCAGGGTCTTTGACAATATTCTTTCTCTAGTCAGTATTCATTTTCTTTCATTCATGTGCTGGACCACTGCTTGATCCATGGTAAGGGAAAAGCATAAGGAAAATCTGCAAGCAATACAAATATTCATAAATTCTTCTCTAAACAAAACTTTTAAAGCACTATAAACAGAATTTCAATAAAAACTGAAGTAATTCTGACTTCACCTCCTTTTTCATCATTTTACGTGTTTTCTTTTATCCCTGTTCTTGTGCATCTAGCCCAAGGTGATACAATGAACACAACCAGAGGATTAAACCATCCCAGTCTACAGCACTATTCTCTTGTTGTCCATCACTGAAGCCCCTTGTATGAGTGACACAGATATTAGCTAAAAGACCTCCTTTCTGCTGATGCTCCAAGGCTGGACAATACTATCCATGTCTGCAGCCTTTGAAGGAGGCTGCCTCTGCATCAAGGTCTCAGAGCTAGCTTCCACTTTTTTGCAGTACAAAGCAGAGCCAAGATTTGAAACAGAATTTCTGGTTTGTTTATCAGAATGGAAATGAGCATTTTTTAGTCACACACAACTACTTGAAACAGATCCTGCACGGAGCTAATCACTGAAATCTAGAATTATATTTTCCTATGTATTTAATTTCATTATCTACAGACATACCATTTAAACAACTGCATTCAGCTTGATTCCTCAAGCATTTTCAGGACATGCCTTGAGTACCTGGATGGTGGCCAAATCGCTGAACAGCCCCTAATATCCCATGAAAAGTAGGGAGTTTCAGAGCAAGTTTGATCTGATTGTTACTTTTGTTAACTTGATTTAGAGCAGCTTCTCAAGGCTCCAACTAACACTGCTCATCACTGCATGGAGTCATGCCAGCCTTTTCTATTTCGAGCTCTTCAAGACAGCCTAAGAAAGCGTAAGGGGAGAGCAACTTGCTCAAGGTCAGTGTCACAGCAGGATCTCCAGCCCACAGACTGCTGAACTCCTTGACGTTTTAAGTGCTCACCAAGAGCCCCGCACACAGACCACTGTCTTCTGCTCTTCTTCTGACTCAACTGGTCTCCAGATACTGCAGAAACTCCAATCCAGATCCTTGGGGAAGCATTGCAGTGGGCTTACCTTACAGCCACCAGCCCTTCAGGAGTTTCTTTTACCTTTGCTGATGCCCTGACAAGTGTTATTAACCTGTCTCTGTCCCTGCCAGGGACTCAGTGGGAAGGGCATGTGACAGCTGGTAGACATGACAAGACAGACGTATTTCATATTCCATGTTTAAGTAAGGGCTGTATATAAGGACAAATATATATATATATAAAAAAAACAAACAACCCGTAGACTACAAAATACTCAATACCCTTGAGATTAGATGAGTACATTTTAGGTAATGTATACATGTGCTTTCTTTACACTGCTCCTTTATTTGTTGCGCAGTAAGTTTCAATACACTGGTAAGGACTGCAGATACAGTTTCCATGGACAAAACCCTAAGGGGATCGATGTAATAAATGAAAACAGTGGTTTTGTCTGCTCAGGTTCATGATTTATCTGCATGCATGGGATTGAACCATGGCTTCTTCATTAGAAATCTTCTTTAGTTGCCTTTATTTCTCTCACTAAACTACATCAAATTTAATGTGACCTATTTAATGTTTTATTTAATACATTTGATATATGTCTTAGAAGCATTCTCCTTCTCACATTTTTTACTTGCAACATAGATAAGAAAAGATTGGATTCCAAAGCCTTACATCTCAAAACATAAGAAAAAGCAAAGATGTATCTATATTTTTAACTGGTCTCAGGTCTACTGTGGGCCAAAATAAAGCTCAGGTCACAAGTTGAAGGCTACTTCCAGAATGGAACCATTTTTGGTTTATTTCTTCAGCCTGTACTGGCATCCATTGCAGGAAAAAGGACCCCATCCCTCTCCTGTCATACTTTTTTGATTCCTTTTCATTCATCTTGAGAACTAACCCATGTGAAATTAGGACAAGTGACAGCAGGCCATGAATCATTCTGTCAGGCTTCCCAGGTAAGATGACATCATATCAGAAGATCAAAACAGTTTCTTCTCTGAGACTTCCCTTACCAAAGCTGCATGGATTTTCAGGGATGGCACTGACCTCTGTCATGGCAGACTACAGCATCATTGATACTGATTAACACAGAACAGAAGACATGACCTACTAAATCATCAGTCTCCAGGCTACTGCCTAAGTGAAATTTCTGCCCATCGTGCTATAAAAAGATGAAACTCTGAAATTCAATGCGAATTCAATGCAACATTGCATCTCAGAATAAGCAATGCTAAATGACTTAAGACACATGCAATCCTTTTTTCCTTCCCATTATAGATGAAATTACCTCAACTGAGAAGCCTGAGGCATGATCTCATGCCAAAAAGCCCACTTA
Organism: Psittacula echo; assembly: GCF_963264785.1. Lineage (NCBI taxonomy): Eukaryota > Metazoa > Chordata > Aves > Psittaciformes > Psittacidae > Psittacula > Psittacula echo. Next base: position 126,298,833 of record NC_137737.1, read on the forward strand.
AACTTGAAAAATAATTAAATGATAGTGCATTCCTGCTGCAGGCCCCCTTTGCTAGCGTAAACGACACCTAATGGGAAAGCTGTTATCAGCTTACAGCAAAATACTTTTGTCTGCGTTATCTCAACTCATTTAATATCTTTCTGACATGTGGAATACAAGACTGCTTCACTGGTGAAGTGTTTCCTCTAGAGAAAATGAAAAGTTTCATGTATGAAAAGCTCTGATTTGGTAGATCCTTTAATATATTAGTATAGGATTTTGTAGAAGGTACGGTACACATTTAGGCAATTACATATCAAAGAAATATCTAAAATTAGATATACAGAAGTTTTAATTTCTGTGAAAAAAAAGTACTGGGAAACATTCTCCTAAAAGAATGCTTGTTTTCTGTGTATCTATTGTGCCTGTAGTGACACAACATGACATGGAAGGTGAAATTATGTACAGAAACAGAGAACTAGCACCAGCAAACTCGTTCAGATGCAGAATACCTGTATGTTTTCCAGGTATACTTACAGGATGAAGCAGCCCCTCTGCTATGACTTCACCTGCAATGACTAGGAAGGAGCTCAGCAAAGACTAACTCCCCTTCCCACTTCCCCAAGTTAGTGAAAAAAACCTCAACAGAGTAGCCCTGAACTACTTCTGCTAATCAGAGGCCAGTAGGTTTGAAGTTAAACAAAGACCAAACCCACAACTGGCTGTATGTATTTAGGAGAAAACATCATGTATGGGGACTCAAAAATAAGGGAATAAAGAGTCTTAAAGAAGGAAGTAGACAACATGCTCTTCTTCCTTCTCCGCCACTTTTTTAGCTACTTTGCAAAGTAGCTAAAGGGAGAAAGATCTGATATTGCAGGTTTACCTTGCTTGCTCTGTGCCTTGATTAAGATGCTGTTCTATAAGCTAATAAATAAGAAAATTCTAGTCTCCAGTTTTTAATTTACTTCCGTAGAAATTAACACTAACTTCAGGTACCTTGAGAGTACAGCTATAAATGCAATGTAGAGCAAATAATATACATGTGGGTGAACATTACCCAGAGTTACACTGGTTTTAGTCTAAAACCAGCATATTGGTTTTACTAAGACTTGCCTACTCAATATAAAGACTGATCATAAATGCATCATTAAAAAATCTACCAATGACTATATCCTGGATTGATACCCAGTGAAAAAGATACACTAGTGGTCATGTCAACAAAGAAACACTTGAAGTTTTGAGTTTAAATTACATCTAGTGGTACAAATGACATTTCATGTTTTTATTTAGTCCCACTGCATTCATCTGGCTACCACAAAATGGCACAACCAGTATTTGTATCATGGAATCCAGGGAGGACACGACAGCATTGGCAACACAACAGTATTAAGGCACGTTCATTCTTGTCCTATGCTGTTCAATATTATGACACTGTTAAGCCTATATTGTCAACTCCAAATGCATATGCTTCACAGTAATTAATTTTTAACAACACTACCCTTCCTCCTGTAGCATTTTATTAATTTTCAATATTTTCTGTTAGATTTTACATTAATGGTTTACTTCCTGAGTAAAATAAAAATCTCTATTACTTGTCAGTCTTTTAGTCCCTTCATGTCTCAAAATTCGCACAGGTTTCATTTGTCATAGCCTTCTGCAAATAAATGGCTTGCAGTGCAAAATAGCCAGGAAAGCTGTATGAAACAAACAACCTTTCTTAATTAGCTTACCCAAATATGTGAATGCAATTGAACTCACATACTAGAGTTCTTTTCACTTGTTTCACTTTATTCTGTGAAAGGCAACTTAAAGGAAGTATGTCAGTTACAAACTGTAAGGTGCACAAATATGTCTAGTAATAGAGGTCCTATAAATATAGGAAATAGGCTACTTGTTTGTTACAGGTGCACACTAAACACTTCAATAATTTAAGTAAATGGATGTTTTACACTCATCACTGCATTTTGTAATTTTAGAAGATGACCACGTATTCAAACCTCAATAGCAAAACGTACTACTAAATACAGAACGTCAACTCTGCCTTCAATTACACTTACATAATTCTAGATAACCTTGCATACAAAATGTAAAGTATTTAAAAATTAAAAACAAACTTCACCTTTAACATTCTTTCCAAATCCCATAGAGGCAGGAACTGCACTGTCTGCTTGTATTTTACTATTTGTTTTTTCTTTCATCACTTCGTCATCACTTGAAACATCATCAGAGTTCATCTTCTTTTTCTTTTTCCTTTTTTTATGTCGAGGAGGAAGTTTTTTCGGAAAGGTAAACATGGGAAATATCACAAGGAGCATTGCAATGGCACAAAGGAGAAATCCACTCCACCTAATGCCAGGAGACAGGAACAGAAATGAAAGTTAATGCATTACAAGAAATGAAAAAAACAAAGTGATTCTTATAGACTGTACTGGCTGGAAAGACATATTTGCAAAATATGGAACATTGACATTAAGAGTAAAGAATTGGAGTGGGTGAGAGCCTTCACTGCACTAAAACCCTTAATTAGAAGATGTTTCTGTTGGCATGTCTACTCACAAACGTATTCATCCAGAACCTACCAAATGTTATGAAACAGTGTCAGCTTTGAATTCCCCTAATTTTTCACTTTTGGTAATTATACAGTACCAAGTGCTGAGAAGTAGATGCTCGCCTTTACCTTTCTAGAGTAATTTCCAGTAAAGTGATACTGTATTATCTAGAGAATGTAGAATTGTCGAGTTATAGAATCATAGAATGCTTTGGGTTGGAAGAGACCTTAAAGATCATCTAGTTCCAACCATGCTGCCATGGGAAGGGACACCTTTCCACTAGACCAGGTTGCTCAATTCCCTGTCCAACCTGGCCTTGGACACTTCCACGGATGGGGCAGCCACAGCTTCTCTGGGCAGCCTGTTCCAAAGTCTCACCACCCTCACAGTAAAGAACTTATTCCTAATATCTAATCTAAATCTCCCCTCTGTCAGTTTAATCATTCTCCCTTGTCCTATCACTACATGCCCTTACAAAAACTCCCAATCCAGATTTCCTGTTAGACCCCTTTACGCACTGGAAGTCTCCAGATCCTTCTCTTCTCCAGGCCTGTCTCCATAGGAGAGGTGCTCCAGTCCTTGGATCATCTTCCTGGCCCTCCTCTGGACTTGCTCCAATATGTCCACATCCTTCTTCTGTTGAAGAGCAGAAGAGGGTGGCAGGATCACCTCCTTCGACCTGCTGGTCACTCTCCTTTTGATGCAGCCCAGGATACGGTTGGCTTTCTGGGCTGCGAGTGCACACTGAAGCCGGCTCATGTTCATTTTCTCATCAACCAACACCCCCAAGTCCTTCTCTGCAGGGCTGCTCTGAATCTCTTCTCTGCTCAACCTGTAGCTGTGCCTGGGATTGCCCCAACCCAGGTGCAGGACCTTGCACTTGGCTTGTTTGAACTTCATGAGGTTGGCACTGGCCACCTCTCAAGCATGTCAAGGTCCCTCTGGATGGCATCCCTTCCCTCCAGTGTATCAACCGAACCACACAGCTTGGTGTCATCAGCAAACTTGCTGAGGGTGCCTCAGTCCCACTGTCCATGTCACCACAAAGATGTTGGACAAGACTGGCTGCAACATCGACCCCTGGGGGACACCACTCATTACTGGTCTCCAGTTAGACACTGAGCTGTTGACTGCAACCCTCTGCATGTAGCCATTCAGCCAGTCCTTTATCCACCGAGTGGTTCATCCATCAAATTGATGTATTTCCAGTTTAGAGACAAGGATGTTGTGTGGGACAGTGTCAAATGCTTTGCAAAAATCCAGGTAGACATCATCAACTGCTTTGTCCCTATCCATCAGTTCTGTAGCTCCATGGTAGGCCACCAAATTGGTCAGGTATGATTTGCCCTTCGTGAAGCCATGTTGGTTGCCACCAACCACCTCATTGTTTTTCATGTGCTCTAGCATCGTTTCCAGGAGAATCTGCTCCATGATATTCATATGCATGTGTAATGGTTTGTATGGTAAACAGCAAAAACAAATGCAAAGACAAACACCAAACAAACAGCCATGTGTATTGCCATTTTTGTTAGAAAGATTGCAGGGGAAGCTTTTGCAAGGCAAATCTAAGTGACTGAAAGTTTTGACTAGTTTTGATATTATGTAAACAGAAAATCCTCCATTCATTTTAGCTGATAACATACATGGATTAGAAAGCAGACTTTTAGGAGGATTATTCAGCACTATCAGACAGGGAATAAATCATTAGACAGTATAAAAATGAACTAACATCCCTTTTAGGATCTCAAAGTCAGAAGCTGAAATGGCACTGATCAAAGAAACAAATTGTGGCAATAATACACAGAAATCTGAAACCACCCACTCAGGAGGAAACAGCAAAGGAGACAGGGCTGATATAGCACGAGATGAAATTTAAAACCACAGGGACTGTTATGGTAGCATACCAAGTGCTGGAGATGTTACAGATGCAGCACTGGATGAAATTACCTGCACTGTCTACACATCTTCCTGGAGAAATATTGAAGAATTGGAAAACAGACAAAAGACATTATAAAAAAAAAAAATGACCTTTGAAGGTCCCTTCCAACCCAAACTATTCTATGATTCTATAATAAGGACACCTACAACAGGAAATGAGAGGTCAGAACAGGATCTGTTTTAATTAAAAAGCCCTTGATTTTCTGTCTTCTAAAGTCAAAGAAAATATGCAGGAGAATACCTCAAAGGCATATGCACAAGCCCTAGGACCTCAAATAAAAGCAATTAAAGCTAAGGAAGGACTAGATAGTGCTGGAGAAATTCCTTTAAACTTCTTGTGTGGAATGCTGATGAAAGACTATATGGGAAGATCCAACAGATTCAGAACCAGGCAAACACTCAGACAAGTGTCAGCAAAAGAAAATTTGATTCAAAGCAGCTGACAGACTGCCAAGGGCTACTTCACAACTAATGAGGTCCCTATATAGCATATTAACAATTCTCAAAGGCAAATTGCATTTGGCCTTGCAATGGATGATTTCTAACAGATATCCCTACAGTTACCACACTTGAATAAAAGCAATTTTAAACATTTGATGGGCTGGCATAGACAGCTGGCCTGAAATTTAAAAGCCCAGAGCACCTACAGGAAGCCCAGGTGTGTAAAACCCAGGAGCACAAGCCCAAGTTCTCTGAAAATCGAGGAAGAATCAGACCAGAAATAACCCTGAGAAATAACTACTTACTTTGTTTATCAAATTTCACAAAAGATGAACCAAGTTAACTTCCCTGCATACATGCAATATACCTCTGACAAAGGACCAACTTAAGTAAAAAATAGGCTTTACTGCAATTTTTGTTGCCATTTATCATAGTTAATGTACTTAGTATTTTGCCTGGCGCCATTACCTCCTTTAATAATATGGTGGGCTTTTTTTACTGGGTCCCTGCAATAACTTACATTAGAAACCTTACAGCTATAATAAAGAAAAGATGGGAACAAAAGACACTAATTCACTTCACAAGGCTGAGAAATCTCAAATACAACTGCCCATTAACTTATCTCAATTGCACCCTACTTTTTAAAAGTGTGTCATCCGAAGTAAGTGCTAGGCTACTCATATTTCAAATTGTTACATTACACAAATAAAAATAGAAAATGCTCTGGTCCCCGAAAATAGATTTTAGTGGAAATCTATTTACCACTGAAAAATAGGAAAGTCTACACTTTTCTGCAACCAGGCAGTGAATGGTTAAGGACAAAAGATCAATCCTTACACCATGATGGTCTTCGTTTTAATGGGTAGACAAAGCTTCAGAAACAGAAAAGAGAACGAAGTGCAGATGGTATGAACATCACCAAATTTTTATGACAGGCCACCACAGACTGTGAAACAAATTGCCAGAGATTTGAGCAGGCGACAGTCTTTAGAAATTTAAGAATAAAAATTGAGATAGCCAAAATTAAGACAGTAACATAAGCACCTGGAACACCCTTCAGGGAAAGCTAGACTCTTTAATCAACGTGATGGAAAAAGGAAACTCTGAATGACTTTTACTTGTTTAAGCTGGTTAGAATACAATTTGCCTGCTGAAAGGCTACGACAGCTGATTTCATGCCCTTGCTTCAGTCATATTTCTGTCACTTCTGCTGGCACCCCCATGCAAATTTGAAATCACCAACACATTTATTCAGGTGACATTAAACCTTGGAGAGATACAAAATGTATTTAGCAAGTTGGCATAAAATCTGAATGCACAAACTAGGCTCTTTTCCCTGTTTTGCTTGCAAGGCCTTGCATAGTAGATGTTTTGTAAGCCTGCCCAGAGAAGTGGTTGTAATAGCTGACTTCTCACCACTTTTGCCATGGAGCTCAGCAGTTACAGTATTCCCACAGGATGCTGGGGATCCATCCCTGGCACTGGCCATGCCACTCACTCCTTTTGACAAGGAGTAGTTAAACTGTTAATTCATGAACAAGGACAGGCATATTTTTTGACCAATCTCTCTTACACATTTGGCTATGACACGATTGGATGTTTATCAAAGCTAGATTTAAACAACCAGCATTGGCCATCCACAGAGCCTGGTGCAAACGGCCCAAGAAGCATCAAACTGACGTGTCCATGCTGCTTTGGTTACTTTACCTTCACCAGAGCTGTTTAAGCTGTTAACACACACAGGTATGCCCAGATGATAAGGCAGCTGTATCACTGGTTGCATTATAGATAAAGTCAAAGCTTAATCCACATTTCTTTATACTTAGTGATTTCAATTAACAAATATATTTATGGGTCTGTTCACAGTTTCTGTTGAAAAGTAATGCTCTTGGACTATGACAAATAAAGCAGGACTAAATCGTCAAAGGTTTATGAACACTACAAAGAGAGAACTTTTCACATCAAACTGTCAGGAGACATCACTGCAGGATAAATAGAAATGGATACGATCTGACTGCAATGGCTCAGTGACAAACACTAATCCAGTGTACAAGAATGAATGCTACACTCCACAACTACAAACCAGAAGTCTCCTTCCGGGATAACGAACTTAAGTGTTTCCTGGGCTTGCGTGAACACTTCAAGGCAGATTTATGAATTATCTGAGAAAAGACAGTTAAAGCCTCCTCAACACGTGCTTCTTCAAAGAAACATTTACAAGGAGGCCATATCTCAAAGACTGCCTGAAGACGTCAGCCAACTATAGCTGTCACATCTCAGTGCTGCTCGAAGCATACTATTTACTAGAAAATAATGTGATGGTTTACATCATCTGCTCGCTAAACACAAGCTATCACCCTGCGAAGCAAGACTGGAAAGGCCATGTTCTGATGCCATCCTATCTCCTTCTTCTGTACCAGGGTAAATTAAGCCTACTGTTTCCCATCCAGGCAGCAGAGCTCAGTGTTTGATGCTGTCTGCTATGGAATATTAAATAACGGATTAATCCATCTTCCAGCAGGACGGGCTCAGCCCTGGTCAGCTGTGATCCCTGATGGCCTCCTGCAATACCAATATCCTGTCCTGCCATCAGTCACCCTCACAGTGGTCAGAGGCAGTCCAGAAGCAGCCAGAAGCAGAAGGTTTTCCATGCAATATGCCCATGAGATTCTGTGGCAAACATTTCCTCTCTGTCAGAGGCTAGCTTGTAGCAACCAACAGAAGTCTCCTCTTCCTTGGCCTCCTTCTACAGCCTTAAACAAGCCCTCAAGGAATATGATTTCCCAACCTGTCTCAATTCCCTCCTGGACATTTAGAGATTAGTTTTGAAAAACGCTTGATCCTTACCAGTTTCCGATGAATCTTGGATCACTCTGGTCAATATAAACGGTTGTCCTAGGATCAACATAGAAACCAATAAGAAGTCCTCCTAGCAAGTATCCAGCTGCAGGACCAAGTGCTCCCATTACATACATGATGGCTGAGGAAATAAAAGATCAGGGTCGTACATCAGTAAAATGAATGTTTCATTAGTAATTTACACATAAAATCCAAAAACAAAAGATGCTTCTTAAAGCAGGAAGTTTTGAACGCTGAGAACTTCAGAGCCCTTTTTTGCAGCCTTCAAAGGTAACAACTTTTGCATAAGTAGCATATTGATTAGAAATTTTTATGTGTATTTTCAAGTCAAACTATGGATGGAAGTATATACTTGGGCATTTTGGATGGAAAGCATACCTGACTTCAGCATTTTTCATATTTGGTAACATTTCCTTTGAATCAAAACAAAACTTAATACAGAAATAGAAAAAACGTAATTAATGGTAAGCAAACAGGAAAGCAAAGGATAAAAACTATGTAAGACACCAAAGAATAAAGTAAAACAATCCAACTTAGTTACCATAAGACTAATACTGGGTTTAAAAGAACAATCCAAATTATAAAATCAAATATTCTTATTTCAGAGATTGACAGAATTATGATTTTATTTATGTAGACATGGACTTGTCACTGTTTCACATACTGCTACCACACAACCATATACACTGTATTTCCTGCAAGACACCTGCCTTATTTAGAACATCTGATCTTTTAGATTTAAAATCTTACTGCTACTTTAAAAGAGATGTCCTAATTCAAAAGGCAAGTAAAATGAGGCAGGGAGGCGACATCTTAGAATGGGGGCAGGACACAACTGTACCTGGGATACAGGAAACCTTTCTGCATCTCCCAATAGAGGCACAGTTGTGAGAAACCAGCAGGAGTAGCTAAAAACACCTGGTCTGTTTGCTGACAAGAACTGAATGCTGAGAATTAGGAATCCCACTCTAAATTCCAGGTTTTGAAAGGTAGATAATTTAAAGGCTGTCGTCACTAGCCTTGCCCTTAAGCCTTGCCAGTTCTTCTCCTTTCCTCTTCTACGTCTGCAAATCCTAAATCAATTTTTTACCTAAGCCAAGGTCGGTTATCACAACTTTAAATTCAGACACCTTTTAAAAGATCTGTATGATCTTGACCACAAAATCATGACCACAGCCATCTTGCAAAGACTGTTGTATTGTAAGGAACCAGTTGTATCGGCTGAATGTTCACAAGTTCACAATCCTGAAGGGATTCATCCCAGAGTACTGAAAGAGGTAGCAGATGTTATGACAGGACTCCTCTTGATCATCTACCAAAGGTCTTGGGAGTCTGGGGAGGTCCCTGATGACTGGAAGGTAACCAATGTTATTCCAATCTACAGAAAGTGCAATGAAGGGAAAGTCTTCACCACAAAACCTCTTTATTTCCACAGGGTTTCTGTGGACCAGTCATCCTCCACAGTAGCATGCAGCCTCCATCCTTTTTGGTCCAAACCTCAATCAGACATGCTGCATCCTGGACTGCAGCAGCTGAGAAAGCATAACTGAGTTGTTAGAGCTTGGGTTTCTGCATTACCATTTATAGTAAACTATATCTCACAAAATAAGCAAAATGAAATCACTAAATTTGCATGATTAAATGAAAAGAACTAATACATTTTCATCTTACATTTTGAAATAAGAGAAAGAAGAAAAAGCATATTCTCATGAGTAAAAAGGGGTTGCTATCTGAGAGCTGTATTGCAAAGGAACAAAATCACAAAAGCTGCCACAAAAAGTAAACTGCCTATAGCAAAAAATGCTTCCAGCCTATAGATCAATTAAACACACCACTTTTAAGTTAGTCCTTCTTAAACACACTTTCAGTTTTCATGAAACTGTAATTTCAAATAATTAGATTTTGCTGAAGTCCTTTTTGTTTAATGGTTTCCAGAACCATGTTCACTATTTAAATTTGTTCCAGCCATGTTCACTTCTGGATTGATTGTAAACAATTCTCTGTATGCCTAAAATGCTCCTTAGCAGTAAGCAGTTAGATAAACCCCACAGTAACTTTACTTGCAAAATCCACATCATAAGGATGGAAAAAAGGAAAATAAATAAAAAAAAAAAAACCACAACTTCTACCCGCTATAATAAATTTTGTTTTACAAATGTTTGCTTGGAAGATTGATTCAAACAACTACAGCAAATTCAGATCTCCAAAGTTTACAGAGGAAACACAAAGAGAGTAAAAGAGTGACCTAATCCATTCATTTCAGTATTCAAAAAAAATACTTGTGCTGCATTTATTCAGCTTCAATTCCACCACTGAAACAGGCAAAATGCAGCAACTGCTTATGTTTAGAAGCACTACCCGGTGTATTTTGTACACCTGGTAACTTCAGAGGGTTTTCTTCGTAAGCAGAAATACTGTACAATAAATATAAAACTGACAGGGTTCACCGTGCTCCATTAGACAAGGGAATGCTGTTGACAATTTCAAAAGCATTTTAAAATTACTATATGCTGTTCAGGCTTTAAGGCGTTTTTAAATATAACTAACAGACAAACTTTCTGGATCTTTCAGAAGACAGAGAGTCCCCATGTGCCTGGTTCAGGGCAGGATAAAACCTGTGAGCAGATGAGTTCCACAGTTGACATTTTAAGACACTTTACAGCATCTTCCTCAGCACTAGTACTGGCCACTATCAGAACCCAGACAACAAGGGCAATAAACTATTTGGACTTCTAAATAGGACTAAAGATAGAGATTTCAAAATTATGTATTTAAAAAATCTGCCCCAAACCTCCAAATCTTGCTGGAAATGAAGGGAGAACCATCTCCAAGAGTCACTCTGGCAGGCTGCTCTAGGCTCCTGGACCCTTGAAATTCTGCTCACAGCCTTCACAGCTGTGCACCCCAATGTCCAGGAATAAAGAGGCTCCTGATTCCCACAGGCTACCAAGATTACTGGATGATACAGAAAAAAAAAACTACATGCAAAGGTTCAATCAGGGCATCATTAAAACTGAACCCACTTCACAACAAATGAAAAATTCTATGGAGAACTGGAGAATTTTCCACTCTGGTCACAAGGAGGTCTCCAGCTTCTGAATGAAAAAGGTTCTGAAACATGCAGATGATGTAGGGGTACCTTACTTTCAGCCCCCTACCTGCCATTTCAGATAACTCTTTTTGGTCCTGTCTCTTTGGGCCACGATCTACAATCTTGATCTAGGGAGTTGCACTGACTCAACAGCTGACAGGTTTCAACAACAGAACAAATATTTTTATCAGAAGACATATAGCTGGAGTACTGTGAGGCAGAGGCAGGCCACATGGTATCTAGATGCTTCCTTAAAATGCACTTAAGGAAATCCAGGATTTGTCTTTTAATCTCTTAGCCATAACCTTGACTGGTGCTTAGATTTGCAAGTTGCCTTCAAATTTCTTAAGTCATAAAAAAGTATGCTATAAAATAGCAGTGATATCCCCTTTCCCATGATAAAATAGAAATTATGTACACACTACACATTATAGCTCTACTCCAAAGAATAAGTCATCTTCAAAAGATTAAATGAAGAAACTATTGTTAACATAGACGTATGGGTTACAACATGCATCTGATTCTCTTCTGATTAGTCTTAATTGAGATGAAAAATTATACCCCTGAGAGTTACTGCATCAGCCATGCATGTTTAAGGCTGGCAAGTCACCACGTACACTTCTCTAGGAAAGAATATCTGCAGATCACCTACTTCTAGCTGTTCAGTTTTGAAACTGCAGCTGGCTATGGCTAGCCAGGCTTAGCCACAAACATCCATCACAGCGAAGATGTTGGATGGGAGACAGAGAGACAGTCAAAGCAACAGTAATTGAATTACACATGGAATTTACCTACCAAAGTGAAATAAGATTAAGCAATGCCATTCTTCTCCACTGAAAATTTATCCAGAGACATGCTGCAATTCTGACATTCTGACATCTGCAGTGCTGCCATTCCGACAACATTTGATAAAATTATAATATTGTCAATTGCTTCTGTTCATAGGAGATTCTTCTTCAACAGATGAAAGCTTTACATGGAGATTTTTGCAGCAAAGTCTCTACAACTACAATAAAATTGGCCACATACTCTGCAAGTCTGAAAATCCCTGTGTTCACACCACATGCATGAAATAAATTTGTTGCCAAAGATTTGTTTTTTTTTTTTAATCTACCCACACTATAAAAATACACTGAGACAGAGGTCATAAAAATACTTTGTCCTCTTCCTCCTCCAATCACACCAAATGATAACTTCAATCTATTTTGCATATGGCAATATGTAACATATGTCCCTATGGCATCCTCAAGGGCATGCAATGTTAAGCCTCTGACTGTGCCTTTTTAGACTAGTATGCTAGAACCAAAGAGTTACAAGCATCATATTGTGCCTAGGTGAACAGAAAGTACACAACATCAGTGAGCTACAATAGGCCTTCTGGCCTCTGGGTTCTTAAAAGCCCACTTTGGTGTAAAAAGAAAAAACAAAGACAATAACTGCCCAGCCCCTCTCATCTCCTCTGTGTGCACACACATGTCACCACACAGAGTTTATCACTGGATGAGGAGGAACATTTCTGAAAGATCTCATTGTTCAGATCTTGGCAGCGCACCATCGTAGTACAACTGTTCATTTCATACATGTGTAAGGCAAGCAGAATTTGACCTTTATTATATTTTCAATGGAAGTTTTAGAATTTGTAAAATCCTGCAAAAGCTACAGTGTGCATTCTGGAGGAATTTGTATCGATACACATAGATAGATAGATAGATAGAGAGATAGATAGATAGAGAGATAGACAGATAGATGCGCATGTTTTTTTCTGTCAGAATAGGATGGCAATTTTAGCAGATTTTGCAGTGACAGAGAAAGATAATCCTTCTATATCTGCAGATATCAATTTTTTCCTCCAAAAACTTAACTGTCATTAGTATGAGGGTCTTGATTTGGAAATCAAGAGATACAAAAGATAAAATGAATCTCCCATAGTTATAGAGTGGGAAGTCCAGAAAAATAACTTTTTCATCAAAGCCATAACTCAGTGTCCTGCATTAATCCTGAAAGAAACAGCACAAGGGAGAATAAAAACAACAAAAGAAGAAAACATTCATATGAATTCACAAGAAGAGCCCCACGCTTATAGCTACCTGGGGTTACCATAGGATTTTGCAAGCAAAAGAAACATCACCATGCTATGGTACCATAGCATACTCTCTGGTCCTACTAGCAGCGCATTCTCTTGAAAGCTGAGCTATGCCGTCACTGGAGAAAAAACAGCAGGATGTTTCTTCAGAGTGTAAAGCAGGTTTTAATTTCCCCACGGAACAAAGCTGACAGGAAGAGGTTTCAATGGGGAACATGCCTCAGCTCTCCCCTGTCCCTCTCATGTCCCAGCACCTTGATGAGATAGCAAAGAACAAACATAAAGCAGCTTTCAAAGAAACATTGGTCTCATTCATAACAGCATATTTACCTCATCCTGTCTAAATTCACTCACACAGAAGCTACCCCAAAAACCGTAAGTTTTAATCACTCTTTTGAGCCTGAGGACACAAAACGGAGAGGAATTGTGAGCAGAAGTCAGGCAGACTTCTCAAAAGGTTTTAAGTCAGGAAATCAGTTTACTTCCCGCTTTTCTTCATGAGTACACAACCAAGCCTATCTATACATGCTTCAAGATTTTCTTCTTTAATGTGGTTATTTGCTCAGGGAATAACAATGCTTTGAGCATTACTGTAGTTCAGATGATAACGTACAGCTCAAATCTCTAAACCACTTCCTTTCAAAATGTATTAGTGTTACCATGACTTTAAAAGTCTCTTAGATTCAGTGCTCCACTCAAAACAATAAAACAGAGCAACAAAACTATCCTGGCAGCCTCCCTTGATCTTTCTGTTTTCACTAGTGGATTCCACAGATCTAGGAGACAAATTTTTAGAGGAGCACAACCAAAGCATAATTTTATATTTCTAGTATGAATGAATACCTAAAATGAGTGGTCCATCTTACCACTCCATTAAAAATGCTGAAATCCAAGTATGTCCAGTGACTTGCCAATGCCAAATGAAAAGCATTACATTTTCACTTTTCTCTTACAGATTTATTACTAAGATATCATTTGGATCACTCCCTGGCTTAAACAGCTAAGCTGCTTTATGCTTTGTATTCTCCATTTGTGGTCATATTCTAAACCATTACAACCTTTTTCATGGGATCCAATTCTAATATTACAAAAAAACACAGGAAAAATAAACCCAAACAAGAAAGCTAAAATAGGCTGCCTGTCCCAAAGTGTACCACTCATACTTACTATCACTGCTCCAAGTCACTTGCTTTGCTGTGGAGTCACAGTGACTATACAGAAATTCATCTCCACAGGGTGGAAGCAAGGACGGGTAGACTGGGAGGAATACTGAGAAATTGTCCAAGCAGCCAGAGATCAGGTGAAGAAATCTTTTCTTGGGCCCAGGGAAACTTCATTAAGTTCAACAAGGCCAAGGGCAAGGTCCTGCACATGGTTTCTGGGCAATCCCAAGCAGAAATACAAGCTGGGCAGAGAATGGATTGAGAGCAGCCCTGAGGAGAAAGACCTAAGGATGCTTGTTGACAAGAAGCTCAACATGACCCAGCAATGTGTGCCTGCAGCCCAGAAATCCAACCATATGCTGAGCTGCATCAAAAGCATGACCAGTAGCTAGAGGGAAGATTCTCCTTGTCTACTCTGCTCTCATGAGACCCTACCTGTGGTACAGCACCCAGCCCTGGGGTCCTCAATAGAAGAAAGACGTGGATCCATTGAAGCGAGTCCACAGGAGGCCACAAAGATGATTCAAGGGCTGGAGCACCTCTCCTATGAAGACAGGCTGAGAGAGTTGGGGTTTTTCATCCTGAAGAAGGCAGGGCTTCAAGGAGAGCTCAGAGCATTTTCCAGTGCTGAAAGGGAGTCTGTAAGAAATCTGGAGAGGGACTTTTTACAAAGGCATGTAGTGACAGGACAAGGGGGAATGGCTTTAAACTAGAAGAAGGTAGAAATAGGTTAGATATTAGGAAGAAGTTTTTTACTGTGAGAGTGGTGAGGCGCTGGAACAGGTGGCTCCCCAAGAAGCTGTGGATGCCCCATCCCTAGCACTGTTCAAGGGCAGGTCGGATGGGGCTTTTTGCAACCTGGTCTAGTGGAAGGTGTCCTTGTCCATGGCAGGGGGTTGGAACTGGATGAGCTTTAAGGTCCCTTCCAATCCAAACCATTCTATGATTCTATGAAGCTGTTGGGTGTCTTTAAGAGATACTGAAGCAGCCTGTTTACTCACACTTACTCTTTCTGTTAAGTCATGTCAAATGGGAATACCTCAATCTCTGCCTATTAATTGCTTGGCTTTGGTTTTTCTAATGCTTTGGCAGTTGAGACCACATTTACACTTAATTTTCATTAGGGACAATCCCCAGGCACGTGCTTACAGAATCTGTTGATCTCAACTCCTTAAAACTAATTTTCATTTCTTTAGTATTACTTCTAATTAAACTGAAGTGAGGCTGGGTTGTTCATCTGCATCTGATACCTTTTACTTTAGGTTATCATAACTGTGATATATCAAGCTGTGAAATACGAAATTTGGCCTGCAAGCAGACCTTACCATGTAGATCATGAATAAGCAAATGAAAGAAAGATATTGAAGTATTTTTAAATCCTATGAATTTGAAATTGCAGTGAGAAAGCCCAGGTCAATCGCTACAAGAGCAGCAGAACCTAACCCAGAAGAGTATTTCAGAGATTTTCAGATCATTTCTATCTGTCCGAGGTTTCTATCACATTCAGGCAGTCTAATAGCGTAAGCAGACAGGAATATATAATTTAGGTCTTCTTTGAACCAGGAGAACGCACACACTCCTGGAGGAAAAGCAGAGAAGAGCCTGGTGAGATTTATCAGGCACAGGACCAGATGTTAAGAGTATGCCATCATGCCTCATGGGAAGAATCAGGAATAAGTACCAACTCCTTAGCAAAATCTATGTACATTAAATACCTAATGTCTATGGATCTGGCTATTGTTCATAAACCAGGTAATGGCACTGGTAAATATCTGATTTTCAGAGGCAGCTTTGATACACATTTTACATACTTCAGCATTATCCAAAACCAGACTTTTGTGTGCCTAGGAAAGAAACTGTGAGGAAGAAATGGAGATAGACCAAATATCTACTGAAAGGGAAGGTTAGGTGTGATTGTCGGAGAGTTTCTATATATATTGACTTTTCCTCTGTCCCACCAGCAAGACAACGGAAGAAAGAAGTAAAGGGGGAAATTGCTTCAATCATGATCTCAGAATTAATTTCCTTTCAAAAATTTGTTTCTGTCTCGGAGGCACAGATTAATTATTGAAAATGTTGGGGATTGTTTTTCCCTTGACTACCTCTTGCTAATAGATTGCAAAGCAAAGCAAGCCAAATAGCATTTCTTCTTGTTTTCTTTGCAAATTGCACTTACATTTTCATCTTTCAACTGAAATAACAGGAATTACAGTTCATTACTCGTATCTGACTGAGAATCTGCCTGTAAGCAAAAGCACATTATTCCAGGAATTTGCAGATGACCCTGGTAGCTTTATTAACATTTATTGTATTGCTTAAGAAGTTATTCTTCTACATTCAAAAAGGCTGAATGCTGCAATAGACTCAATTAAAAAAAAATCCAACAAAAATTGGCAAAGTGAAATGCAGACTCATATAGCGATATTTGAAACCATATTGAAAATATTATTACAGGTCAAAGAGTCTGAAAAACATTTCCATTTATGTGTAACAGTTATAAACAGCAGAGGCTATTTATTTTGGCTATAGGACAACATAACCATTTTATGAAAACCTCCAAAGTTTCAAAATTTGCTCTTTATCCTCAGAGGAACAAACATTATTTGGGCATTTTCATGACATTGGAATTAGGTTGAAATGGTGATTTTTTTTTCTAGAAAAAAAACTTGAGCTTTGGATACTGGGCAATGGGTCTCTCCTTCTCTGTGTCTCCATAGAGGGATCATAAGATAGACATGAGAGATTATCCAACTTCATGTTCTGCTTGGAGACAACAAAGATTTTTCTACAGCACCAGCATTAATTTCTTCACCATTGAAGCACAGTCTCCTTATCAACCGCAGATGGATGATGGCAATAAAAGGCTTCCTCTTCCTTCTCCACCACTGCCCACTATAAAAAAGATTTTGGGTTTGATGAAACAGCAAAATGTTCTTAATGACTCTAATCACAACTTCTAATACAATTAGGGCAGGACAATTAAAACCGCCTAGAAGAAAACGGTGCTTAGTCAGATCTTCAATAGCCAAGGTTAGATATCTAGTTTGATACTATCTAAATACTAGGTTTTGCAGGAAACCCAGGCCATGACAAGCCTAACCACAGACTACATGGCCTTAGCATCAGCAGAGTAAAAGAAAGTTCTGTATATCCCTGTGGCAACACCACATACCAGGACCACTGTGAGCTTCTAAGCCCTGACTTGGATTCACTGAACTAAAAGACTCCTGGGATTTAATACGTTGAATTAAAGAAGAAATAACCCTGAGTTAGGAAAGGGTTATCTTCACCCTTATGCAGATATCCCAGACTACTGAGAAATGCCAGCAAGAAATGCCCCAGCACCTCCTTCCCCACAGTTAAGGAGCTAATGGGTGCCCCATGAAGAAACAAATAGTTCCCAAATGACCCTACCACTCTAGACACAGTCGGTGGTATGGAATATAGAAGCACAGAGCTTCTGTTGTTAATCCCTGAAAAGGCCCTGCTAAACCCCCTCGATCAAGGGATGTGAGGTTTTGTTAAATTTCTTTTGGTTTGGTTTTGTCTGTGTCAAGTAAAAACAACTTGATTTTTTTAAAACACTAACTTGTATTACTACACTAAGGTCAAAATAATACAATGTAAGTTAAATATAAATATAAAAAATAAATCTGCACAAGTAAAAATACTAAATCAATATATCCTCAAAATCAATATTTAACTGAATCATAATTTGCCAGAGCAAAACCATCAGAACATCTTTATCAGTGCTAGTAAATAGCATAGTTTAAACACCAAGTGTAGCACTCAAAAATTTATTGCTTTTATAAAAAGTTCTTGTTAATATCATAATTACATTTGTCTTCCTTTTTAAGATATAAATTGTCACTGTGATTTAGGGCTCCATTTGCAGCTTATTCCCAGTCACAGTAAGTTATGTTAATATGTTAATAAAATATGTAAGTATTACTAACTTGCAGTATTAGCATTTCCAAGAGAACTGTATTTATATTACAGGGATTCTTCCTGATGTTCAAAAATACATTTCCAAACATCATACATGGCTGATTTACAAAACCTGAAAAATTCAAAATCAGCTATAGTTACTTACACTAATTAGGCAATTTAAGTACTCAGCTGCCATGTTTTGCGGAAAATTGGCCAATATCTTTTTATTTAGTCTGTGATTTTTTTAAACAATTAGTGTTCATTCCTGTGTCTTTCTGTCTTCCATGAGTAGAACTAGGCATGGCAGCTTTGCTTCTCAACTACTTAGTTTAGTATATTATTAGGCATATTGTTATTCTCCAATAGTAAAATATGCTTTCGCATTTAGCACACAGATGTGGTGGCTAGAGGCTACATACAAATGACTTTTTGCCAACTTAAGGCACACTTTCATAGCAGTAACTTTTTAACAGGATAATTAACTATATTATATTCTTATGAATGTGGCAGACTTTCTGTTAACTGTAAGTGGTTCATTTTAAGCTAAATGGTTTTATATAAATAGAGCTTTGCATAGAGACAATGCCCTCATGAAATCTGATTCAACACAGATATCAGAGTAAATGAACATTAATAGTCCTGGCTCAATAAAGCGTGAAATTATCCTATAAGTTCTCTTTTCATCTCTAACAGTAGATCTTGCAAAAAGTCATCATCCTTTGCGAAGAAGGATGCCAAGGGACAAGAAACCTCTTCATCTTTCTTTCTTGGCCAAAAGTCTTTACCCAGATAAGAGAAGGACCACAGCTGGCCCCCTGTCCTTTACATATTTCACTGGTGTATCAGTTGACCATTTAGCAGAGAGAGACCCAGAATAGGTGGCCTTGATACAGACTGTGGCAGGTGAGGGAGCTCCATGCTGTCCTGAGCCACCCTGAAGCATCTCTGTTAGGCTCACCAAAAAGCAAGAACATCCCAGAAAAACATGAGCGGGTACTGATGCCTGAAGACACAGAGACTGCTCAGCCAGGGTTAGGAAAAAGTATTAAGTACATATGAAAATAAAATACATTTCATAACAGATTTTTTTTTCTCAAGCAATTCGGTGACTTTTTTTTTCTAGTTTCTTCATCCATTTGTATCCCTTCTTATAGGAAACATGGTTTTTGTTATTTATATTAGGAAAATTCAGTTGGAAGATTACACTTATGTATATGATCTGCAAACTATCACAGCTTTCCACCAGTTTACCACAAGCAAGTTACCTGTTGAACCTTTAGGCTTGTGTTTGCAAAGAAAATTAAATTTGAGCCCTAAATCCCACTGAAATTCATTGAAAGTCAGACCTCCTGATTTTCTTAGGCTTCTTGGGAAGTTCTAACCTCAATTATTAAATTCTTTTCACAGAGAAAGAGAGAGATTAACAGGGAGGTCCTGTCAGAATGATACCAGAGTTACCTGGAATAACCGTGATTGCAAGTGTTACCAGTGGTCTCTGCTGTTGTCAGAGCTGTTCCAAGTCTAATGAAAATTGATCTGGCATCTTGTCAGTGTAAGGGAGTCATAGAAGAGAGGTTGTCTTCACACACTACTGGACCCTTAATTACATTTTCAGGGTCATACTGGTAAAGTCTACTTCTGCCATCAGTGCTGACTCTACACTTAGACCGCAAACGGCTCAAATAAAACAGAATAGCTTATAAAAGGGTCTTTGGAGAAAGAAATACAGACCTTCTGAGAAATACAGATCTTCATCTACTGTAGCCTTTTATACAGGTGAAGTTCTTCAGCTGTTTTATCAGGTATATCACTGTAACAGTCATACACAGAATACAGGAATCAAACACTGCACAGTAAATTCAATTTGAGATACCTCTTGACACAATTTCCTCCTCCCCTAAATCAAGCAGCCCACCCGCTGCATCACTGAGGTCACCAAACGTTACACTGGAGTGACACATCCTTGTCTAGCGGCTGATTATAACCCACAAAACTGTGTAAACCCTTGTCAAACACATCATGGCTATTCCATTTGCACTCCCAAATTTGCTCACTGCTTTCTAAGTGTTTTGCAGAGATTTTCTGAGCCAGAAACATACTTACAGAACGAGGATTCTTGCTGGATTAAGTGCAGTTAAATCACCATCTGCTAAGTCATATAATAAAACACACAGGCAAATGTTGCCTTCAAAACAGACAAATGATAATAACAGAGTATTATGCTTTTCAAATACTAAAAATGCTGGGAATAAACTAGCAACTAAAAGATCGAAACACTGCAGTGACAAACCAGCAGAGATACCGGGAGAATCTGACACTTATTCTTAGCAAATATAACAGAGTAACTAAACTAAAATGTTGCTTCTCAGTTTCCACATATGAAACAATGTGTAGAAAAGTATTAACAGCACACAACTCCTTTTCCGGAGGAAGCACAATTCATAGTTACCATCCCAGGCTTTTATCTTTGAGATATTCAGTGCACGGCTGACGGACACTGCCTTCCCTAGCCATTTTTATGAATCCATCCCTTCATTTCAGCTGTACCTTTGCAAGTGTCCAGAAAGAAAATCTTGTCTTTAACAGAGTTGTTTTGTTTTGGGTTTTTTTGGTTTTGGGGTTTTTTTTGTTGTTGTTGTGTTTTGTTTGTTGTGGTTTTTTTTTTGTTTTTTTTTTTTTTGTTTGTTTTTTTTTTGGTTTTTTTTTTTTTTTGGTTTTTTTTTTTTGTTTTGTTTTTTTTTTCAGTTTTCATATAATCGCAGAAAATACATAATGTTTCAATCATAGAAAAACTGGCTCAGGAGATGGAGTAAAAAATAAACTGCATAGGCCTAAAAAAGAAACCAAAAAGTAAAAAGCTTAGATCACACTATATTCTCCATTACACTGATGTGATACAGAGGAAAAAAAATCCCCAGAAGTCAGTGAAATATCTGCAGGTTGTTGCAGGAAGAAACAAAATTTTAAAACATTTTTTTCTCCTTATTGCCTAGTTTCAGGAACATCCTGAGGACCTTTGGGTGGAAACAGGAGCGCAGATTTGGGGAACAACAAGTCAGGCTTGAAAATAAGCCCTTCCCCACTGGTGGGGTTCAATGCAGGTTCCCTTTCGCACTGGTGTCTGGTGTTGATCTGCCTTGTGCCTTCACACAGCTTTACCAGCTAACACTTCTGCAAAACCACTTACTTCCATTTACTGCCATTTTTAAGGCAACAACAAAAAAATGTTACTGCATTTCCTTTATCTTCCTCTTTTATTAATTTTAAACTAAAAATCTTTGACCTTTCATTGTAAGAATAATCTATTCTGAATCAAACACCTTATTAGGCTATAACATCAGTCTTCCTGTGTGCTACTCAGTGAAAGGGCAGCATTTTAATCTCAAAGGTTACCCTACACTATTTATCTATTTTTTATTAGATTCATCATCACAGCATCTGAAAGCAGATTACAATAGGCAGACTTCAGCATGAGTCTAATGTCCTGGTTTTCAGAAATGAAACTGAAATGTTTCAGGTAGGGAGCACAAGGTGAGCCTGACAGCAGTCCTCGGGAGATATATGCTTGTCTGTGCAAGATGCTGGGAGAAAAAATATCCTACTACAGAGTAAAGAAATGAAGCCAGTCTCTTACAGGAATGATCAATTCCCATCATTTTTCTTTTATTTATTTTATAATTTATTTTCACTATCCAGTGTTGCATAAAACCAAGTAAGTTTTATATTTGGCTGCTATTCTACGTAAGCACCACATTAATGAACAATGTATTACTATTAGTTACAATATTACCTTGAAAATTTGTATTTAAAAGTGTGTAAAAAGAGTGTCAATGTCTAATGTACTGTTAACTACAGTGTGTGAGCTTCAAACATTTTCAACAACAGAGGGTAAAAAACCTGCAGAGAAAATATTGCACTGACAGATGTGCAATGAGGAAGTCATCATTCCAAATATGATATAAAAGAAAAATCCTCTCCTCCAAATACTAAAAATACATGAGCTATATGAGCTGCTTTCTGGCTGCCCCAGCTGTCCTCCTCCTTCCCATAAGGGCCAGCAAGACAAGGGAGCAGATCTGGGGTGAACCTGGCCCTGCCCATGCTGGTGAAGGAGTTCTGTGTCAGAGCAGCAGCAGATCTGATCCACACTGTAGTGACAGAATCCTTGAACCCAGTGTCAGGGAAGCAGCAACATTACACACCCACAGTGGAAGGGAAAGAGCAGTTCAGTAGAAGACCTGCTGAGCCATGCTGAGGTGAAAGCACAACTATTGACTGACAGAAACTAAAGGACAGTCTTCAGAGAACATGGCATCCAGATCCAATTCAAGTCAACACTAGCCTTTTGGTTTTGTTTTTTGTTTTGTTTTGTTGTTTTTTTTTTTTTGCTTTATATTAACAGCATATCAATGCTATTAAGGGGATTCAGAAGCCTGTAATTCAGAATTCAACTTGTTATGTTCGTTTACCAGACCTGTAAGCTATTACCACTGTACTAATAACATTCAGCTGGGGAATCCCAGATGACTAAGGAAATTAAGTGCTACACACTTAAAAATCCATCAAACCAGGAAAATTTATATTCCATTTTTTTCTTGTGATGTAAGCAATCATTAAACTTTGTGACTCTAATCCAGTACTTCTGATTTATTCCTTGTAGAAAGTATAGACTAATTACCTTGATACATAACTCTTGAACCATATAGTAATATGCAGTAAGAATACTTTAATCACACAAAGCCCACAATATATGAATATATGTAGCAACAGTCGCTCAGCGCAATGCAACAATATATTAGCATCAATGTGATATGGAAGTTTGCTCCCAAAATGGAACAATAAAGCTGTTTGTACAGAAAACCATTGGTAGAAGAGGTGACACAGGGTTACCTAAACACAGGCAATCTCTAAACAAAACTGAAAAGTTTGTGGATGGCCCCTGGGAGTCATCCAAATTGTCTGTGATTACAACTCAAACTGGATTACATTAGTGCCCCTGCACAAAGAGGAAATCACCACAGAGATCATCCTTTTATTAACACACATTACTGAAACCCATCAGGGAAACATTTACAAAATGTAAGATTGGGTAAGCCTGAAGCCACAGAGCTGGTATCCTCAGTGGAACCAAATGGAAAAATTCATCCTCTCCAGCCTACTGGAGTCTAAATATGTCTTGAACAATGTGCTAGATGAAAATAGGAGCAAGAGGAGTTGCACAGAGAGGAGTCTTGAAACCAAATGGGATATTATTAGTACTTTCCACTCAAGAATGAATGGAAGATGAAATCAATAGTAAAAACTAAGAATTAAAGAGAAAAAATGCATCTCAAAATGTCAAATTATGAAAATAAGTATACACTGATGGATAAACATTTTTCCACTGGAAGTACTTTTGCCATTGAACTCAGATTAATGAAAATGATACCTGCTCCCAAACTGTTTTCCCAACGGCAAAGAAACCTTGTTTTATTTTTCCCTAATTGGATTGGTGACTTGAGAAATGTTTAATAAACCACATGCATTTTCATTATTTCAGATTACTTAAATAAATTTGGTACAAAAAAATCACAAGAGAACTTATTATCTGTTTAAAAGTGAAAAAGCTTTACAGATTGGATCCGGCTCCCATTCAATACTAGGTGTACCTCCTTACCTTCAGGGGGCCTGGGAATGTGCCATGGTTAGTGTGATTTATTAACTTTTCTGGAAAGCTTTTCTAAATGTAATGTTCATTAGAAGCCAGACCTGAGAACGACAAGACCAAGGCAGCAGTAACCTACCGCGACTTTGGCCCTCATCAGTACAAAAACATTAGTATTAATTAAACGCCTCCAGACCTTCCTTTCTGCTCTGACTGTGCTTGCTGCAGAGCTAATTGCTTCTCTCCTCCGGCACACGCCTGTCGTGTCTGCCCTGCTTCACAGCAGTCAACTTCATATTCTCTAAATGGGATGAACAGCCTAGAGATGTAACTCTGATTGCTTTCAGGGTGCCTCATAAGACAATTGACACATTTTATGCAGACTAATCTCTCACTATTTCCTCATCTGACTTCTTCATATGAGGAAATGAGTTGAATTATAAAACTCAAAATCTCTGTGGCCTTTTTAAAGCAAGTGCATCAATTAGAAAGATGAATAGAAAGGTCTTGATTGCAGCTGACATTACTATTGTGAAGCATTAACATATGCAGCTGGAAAGAAGGACTTAGTTAATATAAAGTTTAAGAAGTACTAAAGAATCAAGGAGATACAAGTGGCAGATAATGTTTACCAAAAAAGCAGCTCTGAACTGATGGCACTGACTTATGCTCTATTATTACTTGCTTCACAATCCCACATAAGAGGATTAATGTCTAGTTTGGAACTGTGTACAAGACGACTATGCAGCACATCACCAAGGGGTTGTACCAGGGGGCTGCCTCGTATCATCACACCCACACATATATTCTTCAAGTCAAATCTCCCACATCAGAAAGACACCAGCTGCCAGCTCCCTGAGCTTCACACCCTTTTGTAACTCAAGAAAATGGGTGAGAAGCAAAAAATGTCAAGTTTTTTGTTTTCAATGTAACAGGAGTGCAACACAGCCTAAATTAAGGGCAGAACTGTATACAAAAACTAAGCACCACACTGCTCACACGCTCCACATCCCAATTCAGTAGAGAAGCAGCAGACAGCAGTCCTAACAGCATGCACGGACTCTCTGACACAAGGGTTACCCTACAATCTATTCTAATGCTACGCAACTAATTCTTCTAATATCTCTGGACAGGCCATGCAAACTGGGATTAATTCAGCACTAAACCAGAAGAGTTGCTTAGTAGAGCAGTTGTTCTTTGGAGAAATCCTAATGCTTAGACCACAAAATAACTGTTCTGAGCGTCTTATTAAACTAGACAAAGGAAATTCACTACATTCCTTACACACTGCACCATTTTTTTCCTGTCAGGCACAATTCAGACAAAAAATCAGCTGGCTCATAGTGTAGGAGGCTAACACAAACCTCATGGCTATCAAACTCTTCTACCATGTCCATTCAACACTCCTCTTACTGTCTGGATCAGTTACATCTTCTCCTCCTACAGAAAAGTGGTAAATCTTGACCTAACAGTTAGTATAAGATTTCAGTACGCCAACTTGGGCAAACAATGACATGTTATTTCTCACATATCCTGAAACTGTGACATGAGATAAATCCCTTCTTCAGTCTCTGTAAGACTCAAAATAGGTATAAATACACAGTACAACTCTGAGAACTAAATTTTCTTAAAAGCACTGCACTGCATTAGGCCCACGGGAAGCTCTTCTTCTTTGTAGGATTTCATTTTGGAGTGTGGGGCTTCAGGGGAGGATAAAGAGGGGAATAAAGTTGAAGGAAAGTTAATTATAGATCTTTCTGATCATAAACAGTTTTTACTTTTGCAAATACTTCAAATATGACTACTTACCCAAAGGAGTAATGGCTGCTTTAACAGTATCAGTATAGGAACTCTCAAAATTAGTTCACATATTCCTCTATTTTTCTTTAGTAAATTGAACCTTTTACCTTTATGGTAGGCTGAGAAGGCATATATCAGCCAAGGTTTCTGACTCATCACGTTTAAAGCGTTTTTCAACACTTTTCCCATTAGCTGTCCTGGCAAATACTAATTAATCAGGTTTACTTAATTTCTTACAGTAGGCTGATATTCTTTTAATCATTGCAAACACATGGATGTGGTAGCCTTATCCACTCCTTATTTTGCTTTCAAGGTAAAATGCCTGCCTGCTTGCTGTCAGTGTCCTACTTGCTTCTCAGTGCCCGAAGTCAGTGCAATTATTTGTAAACTCAGTAAGCATAATAAGTGCCCACATCTAAGCAAAAATCAACTGTTAACAAATCTCAAGTAAGGCAAGGAGCAAAAGCTAATGAGGAAAGGTTTTATACTTCTTCATAGGCTCAGTTGCAGAAGTAGTCTTAAATGTGGAAGGTACTCTCAGAAATGATCACCTTCTTTCTCCCAGAGCATCTGGAGAAGCCATGGGAGTAAACATGCAGATACTATTGCCTACTTTGCTTCTGCAGCCAAAGGAATTCACTAGCCAGCTATATCTTTGCTGTTATAATCACTGTCCCATTAAAATATTCAATCATTTAGGTCAATCAATATACAGAGTTTTCACATATCAAAAAAAGTGCAATTCCCACTTAGGAACTATAATTTAAATTACTACTCTTCAATCATCAATTCAGTCCTCAGTTATGTTTTTGAAAAATTATTTAGAGTATGGCATCACATTACAGTGATGCAGTGAGGAGTTCTGAGCCTTTCTACTCTCCTTGTGTAACAGGACGTATATTCCTCCAATAACACAATGCAGGTTTAGTAACAAACTAACACCTGTTTTTTTCAAACAACCCAAAAATGCCAATTCCTTCCCTCAGTCATGCTATTAGCAGAAGAAACATAGTTTTCTGAAATTTCTATTTTAGGTCAATTATGTAACTTACAAATAAATGCCTGAATTTGTGTGCCTCAGCACTACAAAACTGCAGATTCAAAAGCTCATGTGTTATCTAAATTCCCCCATGACTATAAAATTTCCTTAGGGATACCCTCTATTTCTGTCACTAGACAGCTGTATTAAATCAAGTTGATATAAATTGCTCATCCTGTTTACAGACATTACAGACTAATATTATGTATTGGTCTTCCGCAAATTTTTTACTTAATTTAAATGGGAGGGTTATTACTGAAGCTATTTGCACTCCAGAAGGTTACACTCTCTATTAAGCCATTTTCAATTCACCGAAATGAAGCTACAAACAGAAATGTAAACTCGTATTAAAAATCACAAAGTGTCAAATTCTTCTGTTATTGTTTTTAAACTACAGCTACTGAAATGGCAGGGATTGATGAACAGCGTGGAGAGGCATGTTGGGCAATAGCAGGAAATACTGGGCAGGTGAGAAAAAAAAACATAGGCAGAAGGCAAAGCTTCTCTGTTCTCCCCAAAACTCCCTAGCCTTGCCAGGGGCTTTCCTGAACTTCACAGACACCTACAGCAGCTTCAGCCCTTCCCATGGATTATACCTGGAAGTGGCCCCATCAGATGCCCATGGCCCTGAGCCCCTTCTAGCTCTGCCCACCACCACCTTGGACCGCACCACAGAGGCACAGCTGGTGCGACACTATACCTCCCCTCATCCTTCACCTTTCCTTGTTTTTCTTCAGCTGAAAAATCCCACCTAACCAGCATTCTCAGGGTATTCTGTTCATGAATTTCATGTGGTTTTGACCTCTGAGTCTACGAGCTGATTCCTTGGGGATGTTTAATGGAAAAGGTAGTGTTTTCAGTTGTCTTACATATAGCAAAGTCTACTGAGCCAACAGCTCACCTGCATACACCAATATCTCTTTAAGTACAGGGAAAGCTTAACACATAGCAACATCTCATATTATCTTAAAGATTATTTCCTTTAGACATTCTTAGACACAAATGAGGCTTGTTTGACACATTCTGTTTCAGTAATTATAGGTTAACAACCACCACAGTGTGCTCACAACTATTTCCCTGTCTACTTTGGTTTATCTATAAAAACACATTACTTAAAATGACTTCTGGGAAGGTCAGGTATTCAGACTTTCATCTAATGAGGCATGGAAAAAAAAGGAGAAGTGGGAACCAAGGTGTGACTGAGAGCACTTGAATTCAGGAGTGCCTATATGACACCTGAAGCCAACAGCTGTGAACAAATCTGTGACAAACACCAGTGTAAACTACAGCTTGAGTATCAAACAGCAAATCAGAAGTTATCAGAAGATCCACTTACCTAACATATGGATTATCTGAAATATTCTAACTCTGGAGGATATCTTAATTAATCCAGAAGGAAGGTATACAATCACAGGAGAATCCATCCACCATCTACTTTTTATCACTTAGAAGAAGCTGATTCAAAACAGACATAAATATGGAAAGTAGCTGCTAATTTACAAAAGTTTACTGGATTCAAAGAACTGAAGAGCTGGTAGCTGGTTTCAGTGGAGCACTAGATTTTAAGAAAATCAATGCTGAGACACTCTCGAGGCTTTCATTCTAATCCTGTAAGCATCAGTGATAAAAGACACGGGGTAACCATCAGATTAGGTCCTACTGTGCATGGTGCAATGCAAAGAAAGTTTCAACATCAATATATGCAAGGAAAAGGAAGCACCCAAAAAACACCCCAGCAAACTAACAAAAAGAAAGCAAGCTGCTGAAAAAGAACCTGTGTTGAAATAGGAACAGCACAGCAGCATATCATTAGTAGACATGCAGCACTGCTTGGCAAATACTTCACGTGATACAGTTTCTTTTCTTTGAATAATTTTCGCATCTACTTCTTCAAATCACAAGTAAAAATAAACATGTTTCCTACCACATCTTCTCCAAACTCACCATAAAATGCAATTCATACCAGAGTATGATGTTTTTCACTGGTGTAATTTGTGTTTGTTGTCAAGCAAGCTGTTTATCTACATGAGAATTAGTACTTTCAGATTAGACTATTGTGTGCAATGGGAGCATAAAATAGCTCTCGATTTTCTGGGTTCACACTTCCCAATTCCTCAGGTAAGACCAAATTCCCTGTGGCAGAAGAGAAGGGAAGAGGACAGACTGGGGTTTCCTAGCTCTCCCGTTAATGCCATGCAGTGTGAATGAATTTCTGGGCTTGTGACAGCACAACATATGCCCGAACTCCTAACACTTCAGCAGCAAAGCAGGACACAGCCTATGCTTCTCCATGCTGCTGGATGCTGACATATTCTTTCCCATCACAGGAAATGTCCCATTATATTCTCAGCACTTGAAACGAGTTGGGGTATGGATCTGACACAAGTGAAATTAGCTCGCATGCACACTGCAGAGCTGTCTGTTGTCAACTTTGCTGGCTCCAGCCCATGTGCCCAGATAGTCCAAGTGAACTGTGTTAAAAGCACCACTGTGCTTGAATAAAAGCATGGACACCAGGACTCAGATGTTAGCTCCGTGTGCAGAGCCCTCCCTCTTAGAGGCTTCCTGAGGAAAACATTTCTGTCTTCTGACCGTGTCACTTCAGTGCCTTCAGATTACAGCTCTAATGACTCCCAGCATCCCCTGTAGCTGCTATGGGAGGCTGCAGAGGCACCCTTGGACTTGGAGATGAAATTGACAGCTCTGGCAAGGATTCACAGGAAGGCAGGCGATGGCTTGCCCTGCCCTCAGAGTCCATCTGGCACCACCACATCCATCAGCAGTGTCAGACAGAGCTAACACTTACTTTGACCCCCATAGGCAACAACTGCCAAGAGGGGACCAGTACAAGTTTGTGCCACTTCTGCACAGTAACTTCTCATCTCTTTTCAAAAGAAATAGGAAAGGCATGTAAAAACAACAAAAAATGAAAGCTGAGTTCATGCTTCCCAAGTAACAAGAGGTTTTGAAAGTGCTAGCAGGGTAAAAACAACCTAAAATAGGATTTAAAAAGACAGCATGAGACTTGAGTCTAATACAGCTGTTTACTTATCTTTTAAAATTCATGGATGAAATCCATTTACCTATTTTTAAAACTGGAATTTTTAGCTGTTGGCCTTCAGGATGAAACACCAGGTCAAGCTTCACTTATATAATGGCCTGCGTTCCCTGCACAGCCAAGACAGAAACTTGTATGTCTTTGAATGAGGGTAGATAGAGAGATATCCGGTCTCCTCTCTTTTGACTGCATAAGCACTTTTCACTGCAATTAAGCCCTCCCAGGTGAGGCAGTCACTGAATGAAAGTTAAGTGAAAATACATGGAACACAAAGCATCTCTAATCTACTTGCAAGAGGTGTAGTTACAGTGACCATTTACAAAACAGTCGGTGTACCCAGCAGACAGCTAAAGTTTTCAGCCCTAGGGTAATCAGACGCTACATCCCGAGCCTTCAGTTCCTGGGAGAAGGTGTTTGTACCTTAAGCAACAAGCTGTTACTTAACGGCCACTCTCACATCTAAGTTTTCAAGCTTCTCTGGGGACCACGGCAGGTTCAGATGCTTGTCTGCCCAAACCAGCCCTGCTGCAGAGCTCAGAAAAGAAGAAAGGAGCTGCTCCCCAGGAAAACATTTCCAAGTTCAAGGTATTGTCAGCCTCAGAAATGAAATGTGAAGCATTTAGACAAGTGCTAAGCAAGGAAAACAACTGAGTCTGGGACTTCAGTGAGTTTCAGACCCCTGGATCCAATTCAGTTTTATTTCTTCAACATAAAAGGGACTAACAGGGAAGTTGTGAACAAGTCTCTTCTTGTTCCCATGAAGGGCAAAGCACATTTTGCTATTTGCTTCAAGCAATGTTTTGTCAATACAGCTGCTTGTGAACAATGACATAGCTCATGGCAAGGTCACAACGCAAGAGATGCAGAAAGCATCCCTAAAGGACATGACACTGGCAGGGCAATGGAAGGTATATCACTCATGACACTAAATCCCTCAGGCAGAAAACCAGAGGAAAGGCTGCCCCAACCTTTCACTGAACTCATTGTATGCACACACTGCTTACACAGACATAGAACTTCACCTTCTCTAAATGCTTAAGAAAATGGCATCTATGAAAAAAAAAAAAAAATAAGCATGAGTCCACCTATGGAGCAGGTGACTAAAGTGGAGAAGTAAAATTTATCCTTTCTATTTCCTCAGCTATAGGAAAGGGCAACAAAACTGCATAGCGCTACTTTAAATAATCATTAGGAACCATGCCTGGTGCCTGATCAGTGTTTTAACAAAAAGATGTTACAGAAATGCCAGAGAAGCACAATATTGAACCCTCTAAATCATCTTCTGTGGGAAAACAGTACAACCTGTGTGTACAAACAGACCTGCAGTCACTTTACTTGCATGTCATGGTGCTTTCTAAGCCCAGGCAAGAGCACAGTGCGCTCAGCCTGCAACTACCTCTGCCCAGCAGAGTGTGCAAACAAAGCAAGCATGTGCTTGTACAAAAAAGACTGCTGATAGGCCAAGTCTTAGTGCTAGCCTACAGATACACCAAGATGTGGCTTTCAACAAAATAAACTCAGATCCTGTATTTGAGGAATAAGCTCAGCACGCTGCTCTTTTACAAGGGAAATACAGCAAAAGAAAAAACATGCCCTTTTGCTTCAATTTTTGTTTCATAAAATCCTGCCTCCTCAAAGGCATGCTGTAAAAATAAATATACTATGTCTGTATGGTTTACCAATTATAGAGATCAATGCTGAGAAAACCCTGTAGGAAACTAGCCTTTTCAGGTATCGGATAGCAGGAAGCATATTCAATGTAAACCACAAGTGGTCATAGGCTAAATAATGAGAATAAAATGAAATGTTGGTCAGCCATTTCATTGCTTCCAGGCAGCCCGTTCTGCTGAGTCAGAAAGTTGATGCTGCCTTGGAAATCCTCAGTGATCTTGCAGCATCCATACAGAGGACCTGATGCCCTCAGCAGGTTCCAGCTCCTGTCCTCCAGTGGCATTCATAACCCCAGAAGTGGCCAGACCAAAACAAATCAATCAAAGTGAAACAAATATCCAGTGCTTCCTGTGCCAATATGCAGACAATGGCATGTTATGGCTCAGCCCTGTAACAGCTGGACTCTGCCCTGAGACCCAGCAGGCAGAGAATGTGGGTTTCTTAAGGAGTATGTGAAGCTACTCCTCCTGCCTTCTCCTTCCAGGTGGGACGTGGATATAGGGGTAGATTTAACTAGAAATACAATAAATACAATCAACATATACAATATATACAGGCTATGGGTAAGTCTGTAAGAGATGTGAGGGGTACACAGAACACCTGGCTGAAAAACACTGGTTAGAAGGTGATTTCCAAGCAGAATACAGTCACAGTGAAATGGTTTACCTAATGCTATAAACAGCAACCCACAAATGATCCTCATGAAAACAGAGCCAGAGTCCAAACTATTTTTGGAGCTACTCTAAATATTTATTCTTCTTCCGGGTCAGGAAAGCATTTTACCTCCCCAGCTCTCAAGCCATTATCTGTAGCAAGCCCACTTACACAGGTTTATGCAATTTTCCAGCTCTAATCTCATAAAAGCTTTATCTTTGCATTTTGTAATTACAGTTTGTTCCCAAAACTATGGAGAGTCTGCATGAAATTAAACCGACTTAGACACTTTTCTCATATCATATCTTAACCTACAATGTTCTGGAAACTGAAACAAAACATCCTTAGCACAATGACTAATTTATCCACTAGTCATTCTTGGGGTACTGGTGAAAGCCACTCCTGAATGCTAAAATATTTATGTAAAACTAAATATTGCCTTTCTGTGCATAAATTTTCAAAGTAAATACCTTGTAAATACCTTTTTTACAATACCCACTTGCAAAAGAAGCAAAATATCTAAAAATGATTCAGGTACTGTAATGCCACTAACAAAACTTCCCTTTCCAAGTGCCACAGTTAATTTTAAGGAACTGCTTTTAAAAATCATGATACAATCACAAGGAAAACTCACATTCAAGACAAACTACTGGCTCCCTATCAAAAAAAAAAAAAAAAAAACCCCAAACAAAAAAAAAATCTTTTTTTAGGAAAAACATGCTGTATTTTAAGTGCTAGAATTTGACAAGCAACAGAAACACCAAGACTTGTGAAGTACAATTCAACTCCAAATTAAATTGCAATTAATTTAATTAATCAAATGGAAAACTTGCACGTATCAGGCAGCCGACAACAGACATACTATGGTACAACTCAGCACAGAAGGAAGAGACCTTAGGGGAGGACAAGGACAATTTAGTGATTGCCCAGTTTTTATAGAAAGTGTGTAACTTCCATTTTGGATTATCTGTGATTAAGGGAGCCGGTTCTTGTATTTCCTAGGCACCTGTTACAATCACCACTTGCTTCCAAGCCTGATGTCATGCATTTTCTCAAAGTTAGCATCGAGGCATCAAAGTACCGCCAGGTTTAAGGGGCAGGAGGACCTGGAGATGGCACTGCCTTCACAAGGAAGAAACATGCCACAGAAGAGTGAGCTTGTACATTGCTATGCAGGCAGCCCAAATACACAGCCCTGCTTGGCACCTCTGTCTTACTAAAAATGACATAACACCTTGTAAGCTGGCCCCACACCACCCTGACAGATGGACTTAAGTGCAGCCAGCCAAGCATCAAATATGTTTTTTGAGAGCAGGACTTCCAGCCAGGAATGTTAAAACAGCTGTCCACATACAGCTTGCATGCCTACACTTAAGAGGATATGCTATTGCCACTCAAGCCCTGAGCTGGATTAACTTGGAAAATAAATAAGATAGCTTCCACAGCCACATAAGGTGAGTTTTTGTACTATCAGGATTAGTAATACTCAGGGCAGCTTTACTGACCTACCCTTAGTGGACACACTTGCAGGATTGAAGAGCTCTCCAGTTCTGCAGCTCAATGGAACTTTCATCATGTGCACGCTTGTAAACAAATGTTTCTCATCTGAACACATTTATATATGCTACTTTTCTTTGACACAAGAAAGCCCTAGAATGCAATGCCAGCATGATCACAAACATGTTAGTGACCTTTCACTTTGTGTTAGAGGTTACTTTTTTTAAAGGCACTGTCCTCACTCAGACATAGGTATCAGTGTGACTGGGATCTGTTTCAACAGGCTTTCTTCTCTTTTCAAAACTTCAGCTCTCATGGCCCACTCCAAGACTTCTGGTTAGCTCACACCTACATGCATACACACATTTTACATTTTGACATCATGTGCATAGCTTGCCCCAGTAATAAAATCATACCATAGTAGCTGGCCTGCAGAGCCATGCCCTAGCTGCCTCTATCCTATCCTTGTTCCCAGCTGGGCTGCCAGCCGTCCACAAATCCCTCTCCTCGAGAACAGGAAACATTCCAAACCACTGAGAAGCTCCAAAAAAACATGTTTGCTCACATCAACATGGCAAACAATGCTCTTATTTTTTTTTTTCCTGCAGAACTCAGACTTTACTCCTGCCCGAGTCATTTGCCTAAGTCTGTAGTGAAGCAAATATTCAAATCTGAACAAGTTAAAAGTTTACATAGAATTTCACACTATTTAAAAAAGATTTCCAATGGGAAGCAACATCACTTCTAGCCCTGAGTAGCTTACAGACTGAACGGATGTGATGGTACATTTTACTCAATGTTTAAACATGCCTTGAGTTTATTTTAATTCCTCTCCCTGTGGTTACAATCAGACATCAATTTTTTCATGTATACGGTAGCCAGGTACCTCATCTTTACTCTTCTGAATCACAACATACAACCTTCAACTCCACAAGGGGACTCTCAGTATAGATCAAAGCTGCCCTGAGTGCCTGGCGGGTAAAGGGTCACATGTAGTCTTCCAACAGCTGCTGGTGTCTTTTACCTTTGTTAACTTTAAGGCTGATCTTCGATGCAATTAAAAGTTACCTGAGTCACTTTATTACGATTTCCTGTTCTAGAAGCCCTTCAGTAGCCCGCACTGTGAGGATTTCCAACCACTGACCTTGCTGCCCCCTTTGATAAAGACTTCCTCCTCCTCTCCACAGTTCATCACTTTTAATCTTCATTTCTCACCTACAGCTTTTCCATTTCCTTTTCTCCCATGTGCTTGAGGATGGTATGAAATCATCTATTTGTAAAAGTTTCAGCCTCATCTCTGCTGCTTCAAACTACAATTACTAACCTCACCAATGAGACGCTTTGCTTTTTCATATTGCCAATAAAGTTGATTCTAGGTTAATCTATATTTCCTTACCACTTAACCTTTCTCAGAGGGAAGAGAGGAAAAACCCTTTGACAAGTATTTCACTGGGCAGATTAGTAATGCTGTGAAAACAACAGAAAAAAACAGATTAATACCTCTCCCTCCTTCTGAAAACCAAAAGTGCCCCAGGCTCTCTCAAGACACGGCACACAGACTATGCATGGCTTTAAAACAGTTCAGGGAACAGACAAATTGCAGAACAACAGGTCAAAAGGAATAAAAATACTCATCTGGATCACTACTTTCACTTCATAAAGTAATTACACACACACACTCCTGAGTGTATTCCTTTCATTCATGTCTGTTTTACATGGAATGATTATCTCCACTGTTATCATGAAATCAAAGTAAGCTGAACTGCAGACAGTAATGCTGAGCATCCAAAAGCCCTTGGCAGCTCTCAGGCCTGTAAGTGCCTCTCCTTAATTGAAAAGAATTTGAAGGAGTATGTGAGGTTCGTTTCTTACAGAATCCTGCAGGATACTAATGCAAAGTCATAGAACAGTCAATACAAGCTATCAAAAATGTATGGTGTTCATTATCATGTTGAAACTCCAAAACAGTTTAGTACCCAGTTCTCTGAGAAACCCCTTTCTCCTGTGATAAGAACACAACTATCAGTAAGACCTGTCTGTACCTGTTGAAAGCCAGGTGCCAGACTGGACTGTCGTTTTGTTGTGTCCTTTGAGGTCCCGTAATCGAGCTCTTAAAGGTGTTACTTGCTGTTTTATCAACTTGTTTTAATTCTTTCTGAGTTGCCAGATTACTTATCAATGCCAGCTGAAATTCACTGCTAGCTAAAGATAAACGAATGCTAGGAAAGTACAACAAAGCATGCCAAAATCTCTCAAACTGCTCATAAAACATTAACATCATAGAGACTCCAGGCTTGAGGCACCCTGACCAAAATTTAGGAATATACAGCTTCTGCATTAGCAAAAAAGAAACTTGAAGGGGCATCGCAAACTTTAACATTGCTTTCCGAACATGTCACCTGCTAATGTCAAGTGCTGAAAAGTGCCAGGGAAGCCAACCTTCTCTGGCATCCTGTTCCCCATGCAGGAGCGTGAGAGCCCAGCAGCCTCTACACCCACCACCTTAGCTCCACCTGTCACTGTGGTTCACCACTCCACAAAACATCTTAAAAACCAGAAAGCATGGCAATTTTACTTCAACAGCTCACTTTGGAAGGAAAGCTTAGCAGGGATGTTGTTCAGAAAGCACAGGGCAGCAGTACCTGCAACTGGTCCCTCAGAGAGATCTGGGGCTCAGCCTTCAAAAAGCACCCTAGTTCTTAGATGCCTTACCTAGGTAAAGCGAGGCGTTTTCCTTCTTGACATTGTCATCTAAGTAGGTTGGTCCCAAGGTATAGATGGGTGTGGAGCCCATGCCAATGAGGATTTGGGCACAAATGAATAAAGCTACATAGAGAGAGTGGTCGTTTCCACCGGAGTCCTTGAAGCAGGCTGGCGACTCCCACTGCTCTTTGGCGGTGCCATTGCCAGTCACACACAAGCCCTCGTTACTGACAGAGGAGTTCAATTCCTGGATCTGGTACGGCGGAGAGATGAAATGAGGTAACGAGAAGAGTGCAGCCCCAAGGGCGATGAAAAACCCCCCTACAGCCAGCCACAGCGGCCTCCGTCCACGCCCCCCAAAGTAGCTGATGAAGACCACCACCACCAGGCTCCCAATGTCAAAGCAGCTGACCAGCAGCCCTGACTCCGAGCTCTTGAGGCTGTATCTCCGCTCGATGGTGGTGATGACGCTGCTCAGGTAGCCAGAGACCATGAGGGACTGGATGAAGGTCAGGAAGCACATGCACACCAGGAAGAAGCGCGAGTCCGCCAGCACAGCCCGCAGGCACGCTCTGCCCGGGGGGCCCGCCAGCAGCACCGATGGCGGCGGCAGCGGGGGCCCCGGGGCTACCCCGCGCCCGGGCACCGCTGGCCCTCCGCTCTCCGTCCTCCAGGGGAAGCTCCCGCTGGCGCTCCCGCCCCGCTCGTCCTCGGGAGCCGGTCCCGCGGCGGGGCTCGGCGGAGTCCCACCGCCGCCCCCCCCAGCCGCCAGGGGGGAGCCGTGCGCGGCCCCGCGGCCCGGCGGCGCCGCCCCGCCGGACACGGGCAGGCTGCGGTCCCGCGGCGCCTCCGCCCGGCCCCCTGCCGCCACCGCCGGCCGCTCCGCCCCGGGGCGCCGCTGCGCCGGGGTGCCCGCTGAGGCCATGCTGGGTCCGGCCGCGGCCTCAGAGGAGCCCGGCAGGCTCCATCGCCGCCGTGCGTCGAGGGCGCTGAGGGGCCCGGCGGGAGCGCAGCATAGCGGGGAGGGGAGGAGGGAGGGAAAGGGGTGGCCCTAGCCGCACGTGTCAGCCAAAGTCCTTTGTGGCTCCATCCTCCCTCAGTCTCGCTCCGCTGCCGTCGGCTCCTGCACCCCGCCGCAGCATGCCCGCGGCGCCGCGCTCAGCAGCTGGCCGCCGGGGCCTCGCGGGCAGGCCGCCCGCCGAGGGGGAATGCCGCCCGCTGCCGCCGCTCCGCCGACCGCATCCTCCTCTCTCCGCGCCGCTGACACCGGTGTCAGAGCTCCGATATGCGGGGGGTGCTGCCGATCTGCGGGGCGGAGAGCAAGCACGGGAGGTCAGCGGCGCCGGCCCCACCGCCCCTTGCCCCACCACCGCAGCCCCGGTTTCTGCCGACCCGACCCCACGGGGTGTGTTGAGCTCCGGGGAGCGCCTACTACCCACACCGGGAGGAGGGTCGCGGGAGTGCCCCAGGGACCGCGTGCTTGGGGTCAGCACACGGATTTACATAAGAACAGGGGCTGACACACACGTCCTTGGGCCTCAGACCAGAGTGCGACCCTTTTATTAGGCGCCGGATGAGACAACCAGAGGTCGCCGTGCCAAGCCTTTTATTTTCCAGCCTAAAAATAAACACGCTGAAATAAATACTCCGCTACAACCCGGCGGCCCGGGGAGCGGCAGCGCGCGGAGAGGGGAACAAAGCCGATACCGGGCACCGGAGGCGGGCATCCCAGGAGCCAGCACCACGGGGCCGACCTCGCCGCCAAAGCTTTTCTGGGTGCCCCCCGAGTCCGCGGACACCCGGGACCGCCGAGCGACCAGTGATGCTCAGCCCTGCCTACCCGGCAGCGAAACACGCGTTTTGCCTCCTTTGTTCGCTTTTGTCTCCCCCCCGCCTTCTGCTCGGTGCGGCCGCATGGAAGGGCGGGCAGGGGAGGTAGCGGCAGACCGGACAGCCGGGCCCCAGAGGCTGTTCTCCTCCGACCCCCGGTGTGGGCAGAGGGGGAGCCGGTGGGGCGCACCGGGCTCCCTCCTCCCGGCTGCGGCAGGGCGGAAAGACGGGGCTACTCACCGTGCCTGCGGAGCTGGAGGCGGCACAGCCTGGCAACCAGCGGGGCCCCGCGCCCGCCACCCAACACCAGGTCCCCCTCGGCCGCCTCCGCCTCCCCGGGCGGTTCAGTGGAGCGCAGGCGCGGCAGCTGCCGCCGCCGGGCCGGGCAAGGCTGAGCGAAGCCGCCAGGCACTCGCCCCTCTTCCAGTCTCCCCTCGTAGCTGACAAGGAGGAGGCTCCGGGACACTCGCGGCCTGCAAAGACAGGGCAGGAGCGGCAGCCCTAGTAACACTTCCCCGCAAGAGCCTGCGGAGCCCCTGCGGGAGGGTGAGCCCGGGGACAGGGCTGGCTTTGCGACCGGCTGCCCGGTGTCGGGGCTCTCCCGCC
Source organism: Psittacula echo (assembly GCF_963264785.1). NCBI lineage: Eukaryota > Metazoa > Chordata > Aves > Psittaciformes > Psittacidae > Psittacula > Psittacula echo. The sequence goes on from NC_137737.1 coordinate 126,337,371, forward strand.
TCTGGAAGCTGCCGGGCGCCGAAGCTTCGCGGCGGTGGCTGAGAAAGTCAGCGGAGTGCCGCAAGAGACGTAGGCACAGTGGTCAGCCCCAGGCAGCATTCGAGGTGTCTGCGGTACACACCGAGGTCATGAAGTATTCGGGAGACGAGACCTCAATTATAGTGTCTGCTGCAAAGTGATAAGAAAGGCCACAGTGATTATTTTATTTATTTAATGATTTAGGAAAATAGAAAGCTGGGCCACCTGATGATCCACTTTGTCCAGGGTCCTGTCTCCAATGTAAACTATCTCCGAAAGTGGGAAACATGCACAAAACCTGTGCTCGTGCAGGAAAAGTTTGATGTTTACTCCTCACAGACTTTTTTACTACTCCCCTTCTCAGTTTGTGTAGTGTTATGAATTGCACTAGTTTTTCTCCCAACTCTTATTTTAAAGATCTAGTACTAAGTCTAGATATTCCTGCAAATGGTGACATTTGTTGTGGTTTGATGCAGGGTGAGCTGATGAGGTATTCCTCTTTTTGCTCCAAGTTTTGCCATAAAATAATGCCAAGGAATACAGCAAAGAATTACAATGTCCTAGACATTTCTGAACAGCTAGTGCTTTTCTGGCAGGACTGAGGATTTACCCTTGATTTGTTTCCCCTCCTTTAAAAAAAAAAAAAGACTCACCACATTTGTTTACTTATTTATAATCCTGATAGATAAGATAGTTTCATAGGATGCTATTTTTAATTTTTATCAAGCTTCTGCTTGATACCTCTTTGTGTTTGCTCAGCACTCAAACAGCTAAACTCAACACGGCCAAAACAATACTTTGTTTTTCCTAGGCTGAATATGAACCATCAGTACGCTGAGGTAACCAAGAAGGTCAACAGTATCCTGGCTTGTATCAGAGATAGTGTGGCCAGAAGGACTAGTGAAGTGAACATCCCACTGGACTTGGCACTGGTGAGGCTGCACCTTGAATACTGTGTTCAGTTCCGGGCCCCTCACTCCAAGAAAGACATAAAGGTACATACAAAGAGGTTCAATGAAGCTGATGAAGGCTTTAGAGAACAAGTCTCATGAGGAGCAGCTGAGGGAGTAGGGGTTGTTTAGCCTGCAGAAAAGGAGGCTCAGGGAAGACATTATTGGAGAATAACATAGCAGTTGCAAACACTAAAGCCTGAAAACAGGTACAATTTCAATTCTTTCCACAGTAGCAAACCTATCAAGAAATAAAATTGTGCTTAAGACTAAGTGAAGTTGTTTGTCTCAGGAATTTATTCCAGCTGAGTACAGGTGCCAGAATGCGTGGCTTCCCTGCTTACTTTTGGCTCTGAATACTTAAATAACAGGTTAGTTCAGCAAAGAGAGTATTTTTAGTCTGCAGTGGTATGAGCATCCAATGCCAAGTGATGAATGGGAAATCATTATTACTATCTTCACTTGACAGGTTAATTACAGAAGGTGCAATTATGGTACCCAACTTCACAATAAAATACAAATGTATAAGACTTATTATGCAAACTTTCTGCTTTTCAAATTTCACCATAGTGAATTCAAAATATATGGTATCACTCAAGCACAAAGCAATCAATTAGTGTTGCAGAATGGTCTGTTTATGGCTACAATTGCAAAAGAACATAGTTCCCATTTTGCTAGATTAAGGACATGGGCTAACATCTTACTTTTGGTTTATATGTGTTAACAAAAAACATTATTAACTCAGGACTACTAGAAGACAGACCCTTCATCTTAACAGTTCCTATGTTCCCAGCTGACAACCTCCTTCCCACTTATGTGGGCTGCCCCTGCTGCGGTGGTGAGCACTTGCAAAGCACTCTCAGCTGCTGTTCTTTGAGGGACATGACCTCTAATCAGAGGGATAGTAACCATGAGCAGGGGGGAAGAGCAGTTCCTTAATGTAGGCTGTCTTGGTCTCACAAGCTGTGTCAGTTTCAGAAGAGAAAGAAATACCTACAAAGGCACCATCTTTTTAAGGTCATACTTTAGTTGTGATGAATTTGATGCTTTAAATGTCCTTGCTAATTCAGGGAGCTGTTGACATCCAACAAGGTGCCTCAGCCTTGTCTATTCCAGGCCACAAAGAGAGGGAAGAACTCAGCTGAAGGGCGGTGTGAGTTGATGGCTCTGCTTTTCCTTTAGTATTTCACACTTCGAGACAGGTTTTCCACTGGATGCGGTGCCACAGGTGCAATAAATCAACACACTTATCTTCCTTCCCCTTTTGCCTAACACTGCTGCCATTTTTGGGCAACATCTGCTCTTCATTCCCAGCCTAATATTAATAAAGCAATAAGCAAAACAGGATGTGCATTAGGAGTTTAATGGGCTTTATGTCCTCCTGGAGTGTGAGCATTGGGAAGCATGAAGTCAAAGGACACGTAACTTCACTCCTCAGGGACCCTCACCAAGCTAGTGTCCTAATGAACTCCGAGGGCAGCTCACTGCTGGGAGACAGCAGCTCATGATTTTTATTTGGGCTGTCAGAGAAAGCACTCATAACAGCAGATCCTAAACTAAAGAGCTCATTTAGTATGAGAACTGAGCTTAACCACAGCCAGATACCATTTAGATAAATCCACCTTAACATTTGTTGGTTTCCAGAGAAGAGCTAGCTACAGTTTCATGAATGAAATAAAGAAACCATGAATGCCAGGGAGGTGCAAAGCAATAGGGGAAAGGAAGAAAAGAAAAGGCAGTCTCAGAAATAATGGTTAGATTTAGGGGTTACGGCTGTCAGCATTGAAACTGTACATATCAGTGAAGATAGGGCTACCTTTTCTCACTGAAGTCATTATTCCACATAATAGGTTGCCCTGTGCCATGCCCTCCCACCCAGGGAGCAGCATTATGATCTACAGTGGGGCCAGGGTGATGGGAGCAAGGAGTAGCAGAATAAAGGCCACACCACCTGTATTAGTCATAGTGATGTTTCTCAGAGGCACACTGTTATCTTTTAGAAGATGCCAAGTCTCAAGAGGTCAGTTACAGGGAATCTACTTGAGATATTTTTAACAACTGTGTAAGCAAAAACCCAATGCTTAAGTGTGTTTGTCTGAAAAAGCTAGTTGAGCATCTTAAAAATGGGTCTAAGTTGCGATTAGGTCTATCTCCGATGCAAGTACACACAGAAAAACTCTTATTCTGAAAAATAAATTTAAGTGTAAAATGTCTCAGTTGTTCCTATACATAAGGAGTATAAAGAATAAAATAAAATTTAAAAAAGAATAGAAGAGAGAGCATAGAAAAAACAAGGAGAAACTAAAGCATGTTTTCTTTCACTACATGACATTAACCTCTGGAGATCATATCTAAGTGACAAACTAGGAGGCAAAATAATTCCCACTCCTGCAACATGTCAGACTGTGCTAGGAATTTGTCTAGTAGGGCAGAGGGAAGAGGGAGGATGCAGGAAGCTTTCTGAGTCAGCACAGGACCTCTGTATGAGCAGTCTGTCAGTTCCAAAGAGAGCTGTGAGGGCTCTCTCTGTCCTTGTGCTGAGAAGAGGAGCAGGCCCTTTCCTCCACTCTGGAGCAGAGCTGGAGCCCCTGACTCAAACGCCTCAGGGTGCTGAGGCTCTGGGCAGCTTTGAGCCACCGTTCACCCTGCAGCGCAGTGCTCTAAGTGCTGCACTCTTGCCCTAAGCAAGGAATATCTAAAGGCAGATAATCCACCAGCTAATCATCAAAAGTATCTTTTTTTTCCCCCAAGTTATTTACAAGTAAGATATACCAGATTAGTAAACACCAGAGTATTTTGTAAGGAATGTATACAGGGCTGTCATAGCCCAGCGGCAGAAAAATGAGATATGCTATATGCCTTGAATGCAAAAGCACTTTTAGTGCCTATAATTGTTTCCTAAGATCTATGCCTATGGTTTTAAGTCTTTTTTGTTTTTTTTTCCTACTGCCACAGCAGTATCAGGCATTAAGGACACATGAGATACTCACCCAATCTATGCAGGAGAGGAAGAAGGGACTTGTACTGTGCCTTTCTATGCCATTTCATTCTTTATTTTCACATTTTTTTCCTCAAAAGTCCCAGTTCCTCTACCACGCCCTGCTTTTAAAATGATAGAAGCATTCATCTGAAACTGTGGAAGCCTGTTTGAACCCAGGATCAAAGCCATGAATAAAGACTAAATCAGATTTCCCTCTCACTCTTATTCATAGAGATCTCATTTCTCAGCATCTGCTGATTTGTTTCAATGTCAACTTTCAGTGCCCTTTTGGCAAGAATTCTGTATTCATGTATAAGCTAATGCATTTATATTTGGTTAATATATGCATTATGACCTTAACCATCCTTAAACATCATTCTCCCCTCTACACTTACATGCCTTTAAGTGTGCTAGTTTTAAATGCTAAGTGACAAAGTCAAAATGCTTTGAAATAACAGTTTCAATCTGTATGAATTCCTTGCCCATATACAAATTCGAAATTCTGAATTAAAATAGAGCATTTGCTCATTGTTTTTTTCCCCCACCTGATCATTAGTTTCTCTCAGGGGAAACACACTGGCAGAATCACAAAATATTAGTGCCACAATAGAAGAAACATGGAAGAATGCCACTGAGTAAAAATATCCTCTCCAAAAGTCAGTACACAGGAGCATAAAAATGTCTGGGAACTCCTGGGTCATCATCCCCCAATCCCAGTTACTGTGACACCATAGACTTTTAGTCTGCTGTGTACCTCAGTGTGCCCTGACCACAAACACTCCTAACTGCAGAATGCAGGGAATTTAATACAAACCACCAAAAAACCCAGAAAATCTATAATACACCATTAAACAGAGTACAAGAAAAAAATCAATCTCATTGCAAGCTTCTAAGTAAATCACTGCTTGTCCAGAGGTAGTCACATTAAAATATACCTTTCTGGACTGTGCCTATGTCTCTGAATTGGTGCTCCAAGGTGTCACCTCAGCCAGTCACCTCAGATGGGAGTCAGCAATGTGCCACCTGCAATCAACACTTGTGCCTTCACAGAAAGGGGAAGAGCATTTGTCCAGTGAAAGGTCATGTAATTCAGAATCCATGATTTTAAATAAAATCATGAGGAAGTGTAATTGTTAAGTGGCAATAAAGTAATTGAACCTAGAATAATGCAGAGAAAAATAGCACAAAATAAGAGTAACACAAGCAGGAGTGATGAGAATAGACTCTCATGAGTCACTAAAATGTGACAATGTAATTGGTTCAGTAAATCTGAGAATATTAAAAATGTTCTTCAGTTGTGAGTACAGAGGCTAGGTTCCTCCTGTTTCAGTAGGCCTGAAAAGGGAGAAAACTGCTGAGATGAGGAGAATTATACTCTGAGATAAGTTCTTAAGACTTCTACTCCCTACATCTGGAGTGGTAAAGCCATTTCAAAGCCCTGGGGCTACTGTACATCTCCAGCACTTAAACCAAATTCTCTACTTAGAATATGAAAACCAGAAAGGAATGTAGTGAGCTATTCACAATTGTCTGGTCTGAAGCAATACAGTGTAAAAATCAGAGATACAAAAAAGTAGCCAGGAAAGCAGCTGGTAAATATGCACCAATGTTCAAAACAGATTTATACCAGATATGAGAGCAGGGCTTTGTTGGGTTTTAGGAATAAATATTTTGTTCATCAAGTCATGTTGTACAGCCTTAGGGTCCATCCATATACAAATAAAGCTCGCAGATCTCTTAGAGGAATGCATGCAAAATTATCCTGAAGTTATGTATTTATTTTTATAAGGTTGAAAAAAGAACCAAAGGAAATGCTCTAAGAGGAACCATATGCTGAAACATTATTCACGTTTTATCCTTAAAAACGTGTTTCTAATGTGGGCACTGTGAAAGCTTATTTCAGCAACCAATAGCCTCTGCAGCTGCTGACCCAAAGAAGCTTTCAGGCATGGTGGTCATGGAGGCTTATGTACAAAATCCAGTGGTAAATTTCAGCCTCCCATTCCGTGTTTAAGATCACTCTACTATTGCCCTGAGTAATAATCTCTGTGGCCCAAATTCTCATCTGAGTTACAGGACAAAGTGATTCTCCCATGTTCAGGACAATACTATGGGGTTTGTTCTACCCATAGGATTGAGCTACCACAAAGGACGAGCATCGACTCTAATCCAGTATCCATCATCTGGCAACAGCAGCAGAGTGGAGATCTGGTGACTATTGACCTGGTGGGTCCTGTACACAGCAGGGTTGGTGTTTCTAGTATTTCCTGAGTGTCATCAGACAGGTGGAGAGGAGAGACAAGCTGAAAGGACGCCTTCTCAAAAGGGAAAAGCAAGCAGGCACCATTTTTTCTCCCTCAGTGTCCTACTGCAGGCTCTACTGGTGCCTCCAGATGTGATTCAAATGCCTTGCTGCTGTCAATAAGAGGAAGGTGACTGTTGCAGTGCTTCTTTAAATTATAATATTCTCTATCAGATAAGTCAAGTCACCAGCCTGTGCAGCTCTTCAGCTTAGGATCACAGATACTAGTAAGATACTTAATGTCATGTCATACTGAGGAAGACCTATTCTCATTTTAGCTTTAATTAGCAGTTAAAATCATAGCAGGAAAATGGGAAATTTTCATTAGAAATACTGTTAGAATAGAGCAAGCATTGCCAGAAATGGAATTGCAAGAGGAGCTCAGGGACTGAAGTTCCCTGTTCTGTAAATGCAGTTTCCACTCTCCTGTGGAGGGAGAAGGCTCTATCTGGTCCCTTCCTCCACTCACCCTGGTTGGCAACATGATTGTGGCCTGGGTACTAAGTAAGTGCTATTTTGTCTGTTGTATCTGTGAACAAGTTGCAAAAAAGTTAGGTACCCAGCAGCGTGGGAATACTGTTGACCCAAGTGTGCTCTGGAGAATCAATCCATCCAGGCAAAGCCAGGCACTGCAGTCCTCCTCTCCCCCAGACAGTAATGTCTATATAGACCATTAAGTCCTGGGTGTTGTGCAGTGCTCGAGGACACACTGCAGAGTGTGACCTCGAGGCTCTCAGGGTGGGCTTGAAGTCATATAGGACATTGCTGAGACTGTGGCTCCCATTGTTAGCAGGAACAAACACTGAGTTTCTTATTGCATTTACTAGTCCACAGAAACCTTTCTGGTCCACAAGGACAGAGCTTGTGTTTGTATAAGAAATGCTGCAGTGTGTTCACTTTCAATATATAATATTACCTGTGTTGAATAGAATTAAATTATTTTACATATTAAACGGCTATGTAAAATTAATTCTAAATAGTTTTAAAAGGAAACTTTGCTTAAAATGATGCTTCTAAAGCAGATTTTCACTTAGATGTTTTTAGTCTGTCATTGTTGCCTCTGCAGCTATTGTTGATGGATCTGAAATGTCAGAAAATGGGCTTCCTATCTGTCACCTAAAGGACAAGATGAAGTAAAGCTTCAAAGGCAGTATTAGCAGGCTTCTTTAAGTATCAAAACTCTTATTTAGAAGTAGAAATAATACTCAACAAAGTGAAAGAGAAGACCATTAGAAACACGTGCACATGTGTACACACACACATGGAGACTGCACACACACTAGAAATAAATAAGGAGAGGGTTGAACTGAAGACTGACAGAAAGGGTGTGAATTCAATGGAGCCATATAAAACCACTGGAGAAAGCAATCCAAGCTGCAGAAGGCATTTCAGTTCTCTCCTTATAAGGTCCCCAATGCTAGCTCCTTTACTGCTCATTGTGTAAGCAGAAATTACCACTGACATGTGTTTGTGTTCTGTGAATTAGCAGATGGGGGGAGTGGTGAATTCAACAAGGGCATTTTTTTAAGTGTTGGCTATACCCAAGAGATGAAATGCTGTCCAAAGTCAGATAGTACTCTCTAGGTTATTGCCTCCTTCAAACCCCTTACTGTCTTCTGAGAAACAAAAAACCTACATGCATCTGAAACCGCTTTAGGAGTGTCTTTGACTCTATATTTGTGGAATCCTGAATACCTGGGGAAAAAAATATATGGTCCAGCCTTTTCAAAGGAGAACAGGCTGGAGAACTGGGAGGGCCAGTCCCATCCTCCCAAACATGACCTCCAGTTAGTGCCTCTGAAGAAGTTAGTGCCAGCAAAGAACTTAACCCAATGGTCTCAAAATATCAACCTCACTCAAACACAGCATTGTCTCACTCTTCCCCACTGGCAAGAGCCAGGTCACAGTATGCAGATGCCAGAGCATATGTGCTAACCACCACTTGAGGTCCCTGTCCCCGGCAGCAGATCCTACAACAGGGACAAGCGGTGGCAGACAGCCCCTCTCAGAAAATACGATTTCCTGTAGGACCCTGTTAACAGGGGGCCCTGTGCTGAGAAGTTCGACACCGCCATCCACCACTGGCGTTGGGTCAGCAATTATGTTTCAGTAACAAGCATATAATTCAAACATGAAGAGAAATATGTCTCCCAGAAGGATGACAGCAAGAAGCCAAAATACCTTTGCAGTTTTCAACTGTTTAAAGATGGTAGAAGTTAGTTTTTTGTGTAGGGATTGTAGACTAAGAAATCACGTTGTACAGCAATCCTCGAACAGGTGGAATCCTTGAATTCGCCAGTATTTTGGAATGTTTAATAGTGTTCAGATATGTAAAGCAGAAAATTTCTGTCTCTCTTCACAGACAGCAGAGAGACAGCAGTAGACAGCAAAGAGCCATTCACACTCAACTACCTGAGGGGACAAGTATTGCGTGATGGGTCTTCAGACAGAATTCAAACTACAGTCTTCAGGTGCAAACAAATTCCTTCAACCGACACTCTCTCAAGCTCCACTGCCATCATTTACAATTTGTCATGTCTTCCTGCATATTCCCTACTTTCCTACCTTGCACTCATAAAGAGGGAGGATGAGAGAAGTCCCTAGCTTTTAAATACTCTGTGGAAGACACTTCTGGAAAAGAAGACATGATAATATGCCCATCGTTCACAGTCTAAATGACAACATGCAACATCAACTTATAAATGTCAAGGTCATTTGTGGTATTTCTATTTTGAGTAAAATGGCTCCTGCTGTTTCCATGGTTTCACCTGAAATATGTACTGAGCCTCATTGTTAAGAACCTTGAAACCCAATCATTCTAACAAAAAAAATAGCCATCCTCTTCTGTACATTTGAATTTAAATACAAAGCAGGCTGTATTTGCCCTACATGGGTTTATGGATCTCTGCATTGCATTTGTGAACAAAACCAGATGTTTGAATTATCCAATTTACCCTTCTTTTTGGCATATTGTGTAATTACAGCTTTAATTATTTCTACAGCATAGATTGCTTCTGAAGCAGAAAGATCAGCTTTATTGTTTACTACACACAAAGAAATAGCAGCTTTATTAAAATAAACTATTGAGAAAACATAGTAGCTCACAGTTATAATGAAAATGAAAAAGAAACACAATACTCTTTAGAGAGAGATTTTAAAAGGTGAGCATGGTTTCAGATTGTATTCTGCATCTTCCCATTCAACTGTGGAAATACTAACAGTTATTAGGACTGCTGAATTTTCCAGGACAAAATAGTCATTTTCCCATCATTGCTGTTACTACTTAATAACTATTAATCAGAAACAGAATGCTGGAAGGAGGTTGAAGAATGACTCAAATGAATAAGGCAAAGAATAGTTTAATGAATTTTAAAACTCAAAATGCAAAGTTAAAACTGTGGATACTGAAAGACAGAAGATTTCCATATTAAGGCCTTCAGTACTGTTTGTTTTGAGTTGCCAGTTTCAGTATACTCATATTTGCAGTATCACTGGCGTAAACACTATATTTTGTCACCAAAATGAGTTACAGAGATGAAGCTCCACTGATTTAGAGAAGTTGGAGCAGTCACTGTACAGCGAGAAGCCCATTTGTCTCATTAAATGAACACCTTTACAGCCCAATTTTAAGCAGAATATAGAATATAATCAAGAGTTGAGCCAAGTCATTATTTAAATTTTTCCTTTCCTTTCCTTTCCTTTCCTTTCCTTTCCTTTCCTTTCCTTTCCTTTCCTTTCCTTTCCTTTCCTTTCCTTTCCTTTCCTTTCCTTTCCTTTCCTTTCCTTTCCTTTCCTTTTCCTCTCCTCTCCTCTCCTCTCCTCTCCTCTCCTCTCCTCTCCTCTCCTCTCCTCTCCTCTCCTCTCCTCTCCTCTCCTCTTCCTTCCTTTCCTGTTTTTCCTGAAACATATCTATCAGTAGACTGTCATCAGCTGAAGATGTCATCATTCATGTGACCTCAGCCTGTGGTATTTTTCTCTTTTGCTAGTTAGTTACTCCTTTTGCAGCTCTAGAAGACAGAAAACATAAGTACATAGAAGAAAAATTCCATTTTTTCTCTGATAAATATAGTAAAATCCCCCTACAAAATTTGTACATCTGTGCATTTTCCTACTCTTATTTAGTCAGCAATGTTAAAGAAAACTAGTGTCAGCCTGGCTTACATTCTCCATTCCTCCTGTCTGTTCCCATCTTCTTCTTTATCCAGCCTTCCAAAAACGTCTGTTCCATTGCTGTGCCAGCTATGCCAGAAGCCATAGGTTCTGGGGTCTGACCCACAACTCACTTTCTCCCTGCAGGTCCTGATCCCTCCTCATCCCAGAGGTACTTCCTGGCCGCACTCCCTACTGCCTTCCTCCCAGCTGGGACCACCACAATCACTGCACCACAAGCAAAAGGGTCTTGACCCAAAAGCACAGTTCTCGTCTTACAGCAGTCGAGAAATCCCCCATTGCTCCTGAGCTGGTTTGTACCCATTTGGTAGACGACTATTAGAGGACTAATAATTTTCTTTTTAATTTACCTGTTTCAGTGAAATATCAGGTTGTTTCTTAGATTTTGTTATTATCCAAAGCCATGACATCTCTAAGCTTTCAGCAACCATCAGTATAATTTTACACTACATGTCTATTTTAAATCAGCAAAACACTGTTAATAAAACCCATAAATACACTATCAACTTAAGTGCAAAAGAACAAAAGCACCTGAGCAGCAGGAGCTAGTAGGACCCAAACATTGGTAGTATCCAGTAAGGTTGAAATACCTAGTGGGAGCTTCTTACTTGTGCTGTGCTGTCTGCTGCATTTGATTGTATCCTAGTCCTGGAGCTGTGGCTGTGATTTTCAAGACAAATTCCCCATCAGTGTTAAAAACTTGGCCTCCCCGTATAAACTGGCTGATAGTCTGATCCAAACTGATCCTACAAAAATATCCTACTGTTACTATTAGTAGCTGATCTATTTGAGGAAAGATGGACCTAGTGTGATGAAGAAGTTAAAAATAAGCTCAGAGATTTGTGTGCTTGGCCACTCTGCTTTCTGTCCCTGTTATCTAACGTGCTCACCTTGGAAGAAACCTCTGATGTAATTAGAAGTACCAATCTGGGATTCATGCACTTACATAAAAAAGCACCTTGGGAAAGAATTTTAAAAAAGCATTTTTACCAAGAATGCCTTCCCCAGATATTAATTATTCATGCTTGTAATAATTACAGCACGGAACTGCACAACTAGCCAGCTCACAGCTTTGCATATGCTGAATTAAAATAGTTGCAGGCAGTGAAGGCCAGAACCTGTGTGATGCTGATCATCCTACAGAAATACGATGGGTTTCCTCTAGCTTTCATTCTTCACTGATAAAACGGAACATTTTCTTTTTTCTAAAATATATTCTGGCTATAGTTGCTTGGGGGGGGGGGGGGTGTTACTATTTTTTATAGCCAGACTATCTGCCCTCTAGCCAAAAACGGGTTTAGTTTCTATTTTTAAATCTCTGCATTGAATGAGTTTTTGGTTTGGGTAGTTTTGTGCTTGTTTTTTGTTTGGTTGTGTTTTTTTAAACTCAAACTCACATCTGCCACTTAAAAGAAAAAAAAGGCAAAGGCCATTGTTCACTTCATTTAGTGGATTTTTCTTAAATCCTAGCAGGTTGGCTTGGCATGATTTTGCAGAACACATAGGACACTTGGGATTAAAATCAGCCCTTGTAACTATGTTGTTAGCATCATAGCAGCATGCAGGCACTGATTTTGTTCTCTCTGCCTTGCTCCCACACCTCTAATCTCAGAGCTGACCCCATTTATATCACTAGCTTTACATGAGATTGTGTATATTGAAATCCAGGAGGGGAAAAGGCTGAGATTCTCTGAAAATAAACTCAGCTGGCAAAGAGATTAACCCATTTATAAATGCATTTTTGTCTGTTGTTGAGTGTACAGAGTTTCATCCATTTAAGGATCACAGACGTAAATCCAGATACTGACACTGCTTGGGAAGGGAGAAGAATGAAGCAGATGAAGTAGTAGTCCAAATGGATCAGTCACCAGCACAGCAATTTAAATTATTTGGGAGTCTTTTGGGAGGGAGGGAAGGAGAAGAGTGAATTAAGATCTAACATCTCGGAGCAGTCACTTGCAGCAGTTGATGTAAGAAGCTATTCTTTTCATTTCCAAGTATCACTCATTATAGGTAACCTTGGAAAACCTGATGTGCCGTTAAAAGCATTCCCAAAGTAGATGCAATCAGTCTTCACTGGCAGGGGTTTATGTAATTTCACATTTACAGTGGGGAAAACAATTTACAGAGGAGCATAAACATGAGACACAATGGCCCTCAGCCCTTTGTCAAAGGATTCCCGGCAAACAACTCAGCTGACACAGAGATTAACTAGTTTCTAAGTGTACTCATATGCTTTTTAGCATGAAGAGTTTCACCCATTCAACAATCCTGTGTCTAAATCCAGGTCCTTCTAAGCTTGAAAATACGTAACGCAGCTTATTTCCATCAAGACCATTTTTTGCACTTCTATGAAAGCTGATGCTGAAGCATCAAATACACAGGACTAGGTTTAAAAGTAGTCCTTTGGGAATTATATTCACCCATAAGACTAGAAACAGCAAGATGTGTTTAGGGTATTCCCTGAGCTGTGTATGCCAGACATGAGCGGAGGAGATGTGTGGATTCCAGATGTGTGGGTGAGACCTTTTTGCACATGGAGACCTCAATAATTGGGGAACCACAGCTGGGCAGGCAGAGCATCCATGGAGCTCAGCTGGACTGATGCGGATTCTGCTCACTCCTACATTTGGCTCTGCTTCCCTACTCTGGAAGAAGGCAAGTCAAGAACATTTATAGCTCTAAACTGTATTTTAGGCACTGTTATGTCAGCCCCAGCAGCACACCTGGCTGTAGACCTTGAAGGCTCTGCTAGTTCATCAGGGTGCATCTTCCAGGCTTGTGGAGGAGAACAGGGGAATATCCTTTCCTGGGACCCCAGGAAATCAGGCAGTACCGGGAATCAGGCAGTAGCTGTGCCTGGAACAAGCACACTGTGCTTATTTGGTGATTTCTTATAGTGACAAGACAGTACATGTTATTTCACCAGAAATGCTGGGGTTAGACTCATTTTTCACCTGTAAATATCTAGCAGTAAAATCTCCTAAAATTCCTGATAGTCCAAAAGAGGAGAATGACTTCTCCAAGAGATGACTTAGACCCTGACCATCGGTAGTTAGGATAATTTCCAATACCTTGAAATCAAATCAAAACTACATTAAAATTAATACAGGGTTAAGAAAAATTGACTGTGACCAAAATTCTTACCAGAATCAACTAAAGAACCCAGCCTGAGACTGTAAGAGGAATCATCCTGCCCTTGTCAGCCAGAAAAATGTGATGATTGCATTGTTGTCAACACTCTCTCTAAATAAAAAGCATCAAGTTTATTTTTGTACCCACTACTATTGCATGCCATATTAAATACGTGTAAAATTCTTTCTTAGGAGAAACATCAATTAAAAAAGGAAGAAAAAAGCAAGACTATGATGTAGTAAGCAAAACGTAAAAGATGTAGGAGGAAGCCAGGTAACAATCCCATTTTAGATACTTTGTTATGAGTCCATAGTCAAGGTTTTCTTCAGACACTTGCATAAATTTAAGTATGTAAATATTATATGGTCTCTGAAGGGTAATAAGAGAGGCACATAAGACAGTATAATGATCACTTCAGAAATCTATTCTACATTTAAGTGGATTTAAGGCTGAAAGCACTTGTCAATAATTCAAAAGTAAAATACATTAAGGGGCTACTGTAATTATCCAAAGCTCAAGCAATATAAACTGGAAAACTGAGAGTCAAAGAACTGATTATAAAAAATCCAGCCATGCAATCATCATTATTTTGTGGTTACTGTATAGTGTTATGACAGGGCAGAGTTAAGGCCAGCTGACTGCCCCTGTTGTGCCTGCTTTGTCTTCATGTATGTTGACTATTTTAAATGTAAAATAGCTATATATTTAAATGTAGCTATTTGCTGACCCTGGTGCCTCTCTAAGAGTCAATCAACCCCTCCAGAAAAACAGCATGGCTGTCAGAACACAAATAAGGTTATTCTCCCATGCATGCAAACATAAACAGCATACTTCAGTGAATTAGAGCAAGAAAGATTAAATTAAAAGACAACCCCTGGCCCCTGACAGCTGTGGTTCCCTTCCCACACACAGCCCAGAACAGGACATCTTGTGCGTTTGAAAACTGCCTAAAAGAAACTGATCCGTGCGTAAACTCATAGAAAACAGGCTGAAAAGGATTTCGGGAGTCCTGCCTAGCATATTGGTACACCCTGACTCCATGCAATGACTTTTTAGTAGGTCACTGTCAAAGATAGCAGCAAAAGGGAATCTATTTAAAAGAAATTACTGTCTCTGCTCTTCTTATTAATGCTTTGCCTTCTTAGCTATGACTAGACCTCTGAAGTAATAGATGTTCCTTTAGAAAAAATACCCTTTAAATATAAAGATAATGAAGTGCTCTAGGGAAAGCGCTGAAACTACAGATGACAGAATCAAATGAGATAAAACCTGTGTGATGGGCATTGGTCACTCATTCTCATGCACCCAAGCTGTTCAAAGTGACAGAGGATACCCCTGTCACACTTTGGCATCAGAAAAGAATTGTGATTTTGACTAGTTTTCCTAGTCTCCATACCATCAAACAAATCTGGACAGCTGAAGAAAAAGGGAGAAATAATAGATGGCTTTTTGCTTGTCCAGCACCATTTGTGCATCACAAATCAAAGCTGATTAATTCTTACAACTCGTGTTTTCTTCCTAGAGAATGTCCTGCTAATCAGATCGCAACAAGAGAATAAAAACTCTTCACCTGAAATTCAGCCTCATTGAACCACCATCGACAAAGATTGTCCCTGCAAGGTGACATGGTGTCAATGTGCCTCATGCAGACCACACAGCTGATGGCAAAACAGAAACAGGAGCAACAAAAATTGAAAGCCATCCACTCCATTTATTCTGTGGATGTATGGTTATCAGGATTTAAAAACATATTCTGAATGCTTCTCTCTCTGCTATCTTCACTCAGAACCTTTTAACGATTGCTCTGAAGCAGGTTGTCACAATAATGGATGCTTTCAGAGCTATCTGCCTTCCAGCTTCTTGCTGGTCACTGAAAAGCCAGTGCCTGATGCCAGCCAAGGAAAGATTTGCTCTCACAGTGGGTGTGTGACCTTACTGGTCCCAAGCCACCCTAGCAGCCTGGTAAAGGGTGTTTTCACTGTGTCCCTCTCTCTGTCCCAGGCTAGATGGTAGGAAGTTTAAGATAGGCCAGCTTGGAGGTAGATTTGCTGCTCCTAAAATGTTTGTTACATTGCATTGAGAAAATCTGTATTGCTAGATATTTTTCTAGAAACAGACTTAATCAAACTTTATCCTAATCTAAGGGTTGGGCTGCAAAACTGGATGTTGAGCTATAAAGAGGTCAAGCAAACAAATTTCTAGCTAGTGTACTGGCTTCATCCCTGTCCCTTCACAAGCCACAGTCATGGTAGTGGACAGATACCTGATCATCAAGTTCCTTGATTTTGGTCTTTTATTTTGTATTCCTGCTAAATTAGGAACACAATGAGGACAAAAAAAGCATGACAATAAATCTCAAAATCCTCCTGGTCCTTTGGGGATGGGGCAGCAGTCTAGCTTCATTTGTGTCTTCCTCCTTCCCTGCTCTTCTGCTCAGGGAGCTTGTAGTGTGTGTTAATAGGAATGGAAATGAAGCAAGCTTTCCCTTCTAAATCAGGCAGTCTGAGTAATGCTTAGTTTTTAATATAAGTGCTAGGAAAGGATTCTTGATACTTCATTGAGCTTCTTAAGATAATTAATTAACCAAAGATCTTTATTTCATTATAGAACATCAGAAAACACGAGCTTTGTCTGAGCTTCACCTACTAGGCTTTCCCATTGCAGTGGCACTCCGCTTTGAGTCTCAGAGAAATGGTAATCAGGACGGTGGAAACTATGTTAATTGTCAGACCTCTTGAATGAAAAGGAAAAGAGTAGATCTGGAATCAGATATGGAACAATATACGTTCATCGTTCCTCAAAAAGAATAATTTATTCTGTGCTCGCAGCAGTGACAATCTCCCCATTAGGTCTGATGATTAAAAATAGCATTTGTATTCATTGCAAGTAATGATCAAGATTACACTTCAAAAATATTCCTCAGTGTTTGACTGTCAGGTGGTACAAACTTGGCTGAGTTTATAGGAGCTGTGTCAATCAATTAAGCTATAAATCTGGCCATTCAACTCTCAGCAGCCCAAATATTGAGTAAACACAGAAACTCTATTAATACACAGTGATAAACATTCAGAAATGCAGAGAAAAACCTTAATGAATCCAGCTGCAGCCAGTTTTCTCTTCTCTGTAAGCTCTTTAACATGCTCTGCTTTGCAGTTCTGCCATACACTGTTTTGAAGGTTGACCCAATAACCTTGGCTCTTGCCCTATTTAATACCACAGCTTCACCTCCAAGAATCAAGGAAAAATAGTTAAAGGAGGCTCCCTCTAATGTAGCCATTAAGGGTATTAGTCATACATTGTTTAATGGGCTATGCATTTCGGCAATGCTGTGGTGAAAGCAACAAGGCAGATGCAATAAGCCGCTCTCATTTCCAAGAACGGCATTTGAGTTAAGCTGTTCCTCCAGTGGCTAGAAAAGCTTTAGTAGCTGTGAATCCTTTTTGTGCTTGGCTGCAGGTATGTTACAAGAGCATGCAAGACTGATTCGGTGGTGGTATCCTCAGGGATGGTGCCTTCCAGAAAGCATTCACCTGAGCTGTGATAATAAAGGACAGAAATAAGTCAGTGACTACATTATCCTGAACCTGCTCTAAAGACACAGAAGAACCAAGTAAAGAATTCACAGCTGAAAATAACACAAACAGGGCCAACTGGCAAGTTTCAAATTGGGAATTTTCTCTGCAACTGCATGTCCTGATGCTAGATCCAAAGTCTCCAGGCCATAAGCTACACAGAGTTGAATAGTCTGCAGCTCTGAGACAAGTTTGCTTGATCAGATTTGATTGATTAACTGTCCCCTCTTTTCTGTATGTGATTAAACTCTAAGAAATGGGGTTAAGGGTGTGTGGCCATGAGACCTCATGCCCTTCAAGGCCTGTATCTTCCTTCCTCGCTTACTGTTTCCTGTCCCTTCTCTGCCAGCTGCTCTTTTAGCTTTTCCCTATGCAAAGTCCAACATCACATTTGTAGTCAATCAGCCAGAGTGCCTTATCTCTAACAAACCCTGGGCCCAGGGGATCACAGGCACATTTGTGGGGAACATGGGAACTTTTTCTGCAGTTTGCCCAACTTTATCCCCTTTTCTCTGGCATCAGATTATATGAGTTTCCACTATGAGAAAGCAACTGTTCTGCATTTTTAACTCATTGCTCACATAGGTATATATCACTTTTATACTGGTGAAAGTTGTTCCTCAGACCTCTGAGCAGAGTTAGTCCCAGTGTTTATTCCAGTTTATGTAGCAGCCCTCTGTGGTGCTCTGTCATGTTTCGTGAGCCACGTAACACAGGGTTGTCTAACTGTAATGGATAAAGCAGGCTGAAATGTGGCCTGTTAATAGATCTGATGCAACCCCGAAATTCATAGGTCTGCTCTGCATGATGTGATGCCACCTAGGGATGCTCAAACCAGATCCAACATCAAATGTCATTTATGACCCAAACCAGGATGTTATATCTTTGCTTATCTATCCTAGTCCTCAGAGGACCCAAAATTCCTTCAGAAGAAATACATGAAGAGGAAAGAGATTCAGGAAATATTTGTTCATGTTTGGGGTGGCAGTACAGCAGTAACTGTGCTCCTACCACAGGCTCCTTGAGGATCACCTATACCAATAAGACAATAAAGGATCTGGGCCCAGATCCAGCATCACTAGTGCCAAAAGTAAGCTCCTGCTCACATCACTGGACCCTAAATTAAGCCCTCAGGCCCTGAGAGGCAGCTGCTCAGGCAATTATGCTAGGCCATGGCTAGAGACCGGGCACTGCAGTCCCAGGGGTTACTGAATATTTTATAATTCAGTTGTTAAAAAACACGTGTATCAGACATCTATCAGTTTGGGTATCCATAACCCTGATTGCTCTTGGGGAATTGAGGGAGGGCATTAGCAAAAGAGGTATTTCAGGACTGCAGGGGTCTGCCTCCAATAAGCCAATACTTCAGTGCAGCGAGGGACTTTGCTGGATGCTCTTGTTGCTGTCAGTCAGGTGAGGGGCTGCCTCACACCCTGCTGCAGTAAACAGCCGTAACAGATTATTCAGGGGTGAGCTGCCTTGTTGATGTCCCTGGCCTCCTGGGAACAGAGCAGGGCAGGGCTAGGGCAGACACCTGCAGACAATCGCTTCCTCCCAGGCTTCTATATACACAGGGTCAGGGACTTTTGCATGTGCAATAGGACAAAAAAGCTTCTGGAAAGAGGCTGAATGCAGGGAACTGGACACAGTGAGGGCAGGTTCTGACAGGCAGCTCAGGGTAAAGCTGTGATTTCAGCAGTTGGTTTGTCTAAACTGAATCAGCTGTTCCCAACACAACCCTGGAGGTATTACTTTGAAAAACTGCATCAGGAATAACACAGTTTCGTAGTTATTTCTTCAAAACAATTGGCAAATAAAACAAATAATTGTTAATTAATTTTTATTAATGATTGTTAAAGTCTGTTACGATATGAAATGCCAATAAATTCATTGTTTCTCAGATAAGAATAACAATTCCTACTTGATTAATTCTAGTCCTAACCTAGTTGATCCAAGATGAATACCAAAGACACATGGGAAATTAACTCTGTATTTTAAAAAAAAGTTAAAATAAAATTGTATAACCTTTAATAACAACAGCTGGTACTTTTTAACTGATTTAGTCTTTGCACCTATTGTATCAATGTTTGCAAGGCAATGAAATATTTCACATGTAAGACAGAGTAGTCAAAGACAGTACCTATGTGCAAGTCCCGGATGTCAAAGCTCATCTTCTACAAAGCAATCCCTTAATGACTTCCCTCAGTACCAGTTACCGCCCTCACACAAGTTCCCTGGCTATTCTAGCTGGCTGAGATGAGGCAGATAGCTCATCCATCTGGACACCATCTGCCTCACAGGAGTACTGAGTCATGCTAGTGACAGCTGAAGAGACCCCATACAAGCTGTGATGTGAATAACCCACATAGGCAAAGAAAATCCCTCTGCAATCTCTGCAAGGACACCGCAGACCTTGTCCTTAATCTCTGCGCAACTGGCGGAGTTACAGTGACGGGGCACCCGTGGGGTCCTGCCTTGTGTGGTTCAGCTGAATGGCAGGCTGGTCACTTTAAGCAGTTCTTGGTCTGTCTCATAGCTGACAGGCAGAAAGGAGATTTGATCATTTGGAAAAACAACAGTAAGCCTCTCTTGTGGTCTCTGAGGAGGTAAGGAGGCAGTGTGTGCTCTTAATTATAGCCTTCAGACTGGATCACTACCTGGGAAGCAGAGAGCAGGAGTATACAATTATATTTAATGCATATACATATACATTTAAGAATGACATAAGTCATTTTTAAAGTGACTTTGTGTGAGCCTTCGTGGAGCAAAAAAAACCCAACAAAAAGAATACACATGAGGACAGTACATTTTACTCACTGTAACCTGCATTTCACTGAGCATCAGATGTGCAAGAGCCACTTGGAATGTGGTTCCAGCAAAACTTCTTTCTCTCAACTGGCATTTGACGTCTCTTTGCTGCAATGCCTCTCACCATGTCATGCAGGAGGGAGACATCCCTGACCACTCTGCACAACACAAGTACTAGCCTAAAGTCTCAATCTGACCCAGCTAGGGGAGGAGAGGGAAATCAGAAATGAACGTGTTTGGAAAGTCTGGGTAATTTCAGCTGACTGCATTAAGGAAAATGAAATGTTCTCAAAGGATATTTTTAAAGCTTATTTTCATTAAAAATAAAACCTTCTGTGATCTTTAAAAAGGCAGTAGTAGTGTGGTAGGCATAACTGGTCAATAACTGCAATGACAAAACAGAGTCTTTGTAAATGCTGTGAATCATTTATATCAACATTAAAAAACAGCATTATAGCAACACTTCCTACTTCTGAAATATTAATGAGGAAGGAACTTAAAGTGCAGTTAACTGTCTGCTGGATTGTAATCAGGGACCTGGTTCTGGCACAGGAATTGATCAAATTTTGCTAGTACTTTCTGCAGGCTTTGCAATCTCTGCAAGAAAGGTCTGCACACCACAGTCACTCCCTGCTTTTGTCAGCCCAGAGAGGACTAATTCAATTCATTTGTAAATTAGGGTTGCAGCCTGAGCTGCTGAACTTCTTTGTCAGACAGTGGAAAGAAATAGGCACTTGAGGAAAGCAGTTCATTTTACTTTAGGCACTCAGTTTAAGATAGGATAACACATCCTGTGGAGATGCTTTCCTGCTTCTGACTAGGATCTAGATGCCACAACTGACTTTTACAGAGAGAGATGAACTAAATAAGATGAGACTCTTGATAACCTTGCAAAATGGAAGGACAAGCACAAATGGACAGCAACATTGCCCTGCTGGACAAGTCGTACTTCAGTACCTTTTGCCTTGCTCTAGTGTCTCCTGCCAGCCCTGGGGTAAGCCCAAAAACTGAGCACCATCAGTGTTATTCCATGTTATTCTCCTATGGTTTCTGTTTTCTTGGCTGGCCTTTCCACTTATCGGTTCCCTGTGCACATGTGACACAGCATAGCTTTGTCATATTTAGGCTTCCCTAGGCAACACCTGTCTTCATAATCTCTGAGACCACTACCTGGCCAAAATCACGACAGGATTCAAAATCTGCTAGGCAGAACATGAGGAGAACATGAACACACACCCACATATGTATATTTCATTGATAGCAAGTCAGAAAAAAGATCCTGAACATGGCCTGAGCAGTCACGTCTCTTTACAGTGTACTGGTGGCATATATATTCTATCTGGTCTCAGAACTAAAGGTAGGTATGTGCCTCACAATTGTTATCTTTTGCCTGCTCACAGATATGCCCAGAACCCATGTCAATTTTTTCATTATGCATACATTACATATGAATGGACAAATTATAGCCCATATTGTTTATATAAAAGTTTATAGCTAGATTGGAAAAATGTGTGTTTTCCTCATAAAAATTCCACCTTTCTGTGCTTAGATGGTGAGTGACTTTCATTATTCTATCTGTAACCACACCTTAATTACTTCGACAGCTCTTTCCTATCAACACATTACATTATTGTGCCATTATTTCATATGCTCTAAATCTATACCTTGCTGGATTCCAGAAACATGAGCACTTCTGCACTGTGTGCACTGTGCACTGAGTGTACCCTGAGTGTGCACTGTAGAGCAGGGCAGTATAGGAGGAAGAGAACCACCCTGATGTTCTACTCTATTTCAGAAAGTGCTGGTGGCCCTTTCATCCCCTCTTCTTGCTGACTGGTAAGAAACAACGATAACCTTCTTTAAATAGATTGAGAAGTTGCTTGCACTACATTAAAATATATACCATTCCTACCCCAGCTACAATTGTACCTGCAGCTAAATACTTGAACCATCTGTCCTACAATTGACTAAGAAAATTACATGAAAAGATATGTTGACAAAATCAGCAACTGCTCTTAGTAGGGCCATTTGTTTGCAACTGCTGACTGTTCTTGAAGGCTGTGCACTAGATTTTCACTAGTTGTCCTGGGTTCAGCAGTGGCAGTCAGTTTTTTGTTTTTTTTTCCTTCTTAGTAGCTGTTGCAGTACTGTGTTTTTGACTTTTGGCTTGGGAACAAAAAAAAAACTGATAACACCGATGTTTAGACTGACCAAGGATTTTGTGAGTCTCATGCTCTGCCAGGGAGGAGGAGGGGCCGGGAGGAAGCGGGGACAGGACACCTGACTCAGACTGGCCAAGGAGGTGTTCCATACCACAGCACGTCATGCCAGGGGATGGAACTGGGAGCTACCCGGAAGGGCACGTCCCCTGGTGGGGCGGGCTGTCTTTTCCGGCGGGCGGTATCGTATTCTCTTCCCTTGTTATTTCTCTTGTTGTTATTGTTGGTGGCGGCAGTGGTGATTTGTGTTATACCTTAGTTATTAAACTGTTCTTATCTCAACCCGTGGGAGCTGCATTCTTTTGATTCTCCTCCCCGTCCCTCCAGAAGCGGAGGGAAGAAAGGTGGGGGGGGGGGGGGCAGTAGACTGCGTGGTTCTGATTTACAGCTTGGGCTTAAACCACGACAGTTCTTTTGGCGCCCAACGTGGGGCACGAAGGGTTGAGATAACGACAGATCTGACCGGAGTGTGTCTAATCGTATTTGTGATAAGCATTCAGTGTTTTGGATTGATAGTCACTTGTCACAATGCTGATTTATTGGCTCTCAAAGTTGTTGTTTTTGATCTCACAGTCTCAATATGCCGTAGGTTACTTAGAGCCGGTATTTGCTGTGTTAGTGTTTTTCAAGTGTGGGGCTTGGGCTAAGGTTATTGTCTCATTATATTTTATGGTAATGACTTGTAATACAATAGAAAAATTGATCATGAAACTGATCTGGCTTATGTTCCCAGTGTGGTCACCACCTTTATACTTTGGGAGGTATATAATACAAATGCTTAGCAACTATACATCTTTTTTCTCCTTCCTGGGTGGTCAACCTATGAAGGAGACATTCTTTTACCCTCCCAGTGCCCCTTCCAGACCGTTTACAGCATCGTTTGAGAGTTTTGAAGTTTTTGAGTGGCCTTTTAATATTGTTGAGACCTGTTTGCTGATTGTGATGGGGGTCACCATGTTGGCACGCATACAGAGTGTGTTTTGTCCACAACCATTACGTCTGATCTCAAGAGTTAAGCAGAGTCAGGTTTGGGCCTTGTCTGGGGTTAGACGACAAAATAGGGGGACCGAGAGATTTTCCCCGAGGCTGGACAGCCATGAGTGGCAGGGTGTGTGGGATAGTATGGGCAAGTATCTAGGTCAGTGGGCCCCTCCAGTGTTTTGGAACTTCACCACCGAACAAGTGCAAAATCCAGAAGAATTAGTAAAACACTTAAATGAGGTGTGCTGTCATCCTGGTCATACCAGAGAGGGACAAATCATGTCAACGTGCTGGGGCTTGGCCTATGCTTACCGGGCCTTGTTCAACACTATCCAGCACCTTCAAAAGGAAGGAAATGTCCTTGGATCTGAGGGCGAAGCAACAGACAGCGCAGCTACTCCAGCTCCGAGCACAGCAGCTACACCACCCCTAGCGACAAGTACAGCCGCTACTCAAACTTCAACTGCAACAGACAGTGCAGCTACCCCAGCGACAAGTACAGCCACTACTCAAACTTCAACTGCAACAGACAGCGAAGCTACCCCAGCTCCAACCACAGCAGCTACACCACCCCCAGCGACAAGTACAGTTGCTACTCAAAGCACAGTGATAATGACTGCAGCTAAACCAGAGGACCAATTCGTACCAATATCGATTGCCCCCATAAGCAAGAGAAAAAGCAGAAAAGAGGCAAGAAGGGTGAAGCAAGATGAAGAAACAATGTATTCACCACCCAGGCCACCACCTGATCAGGAGTCATCATCCCATGATGAAGAAGAAGAAGAAGAGTTGACTTCTCGACCTCGGACCTCAACCGAGCTACGGAATATGCGAAAAGATTTTACCCGTCAACCAGGGGAGCACATCATCACCTGGTTGCTCCGATGCTGGGACAATGGGGCCGATGGTCACAAACTAGGAGGTACGGAAGCCAAGCAGCTGGGATCACTTGCTAGAGAAGGGGGAATTGACAAAGCAATTGCAAGAGAGAAAAAGTCCCTCAGTCTTTGGAGGCGGCTCTTGGCAGCTGTGAAAGAAAGGTTTCCATACAAGGATGATGTTACGAGTCGTTCGGCCAAGTGGACTACTTTAGACAAAGGCATCCAGTCTCTGAGGGAATCAGCCATCGTAGAGATGATCTATCACACCAAACCGAATAACGGAGATATACCCATAGACCCAGATGAAGTCGAATGTACACGACCCATGTGGCGAAAACTTACACAGAATGCACCGTCATCATATGCCCATTCATTGGCAACGGTAACCTGGGGTGACATAGTAACACCAACAGTGGATGAAATGATTCACAAACTCCGAGAGTTCGAAGACAATCTCACCCCTTCCATCATCTCAGCTGTGGAAAAACTGTCCCAGGATGTCAAACAATTGAGGGACGATCTATCTGATTTATCCAGCTCCTCACGTGTACCAACATACGTCTCAGTTGTTAACAAAAGACGTCCTATTGTTCAAGACAGAAGATATAGAAGGCAAACACCACGGGCCACCCTATGGTTTTACCTGCGGGATCATGGAGAAGACATGACGAAGTGGGATGGAAAACCTACTTCAGCTTTGGAGGAACGGGTACATGAATTGAAAATAGGAACAAGGGTCAAGACTAATCATCCCATGAGAGCTGCGGCTTCAGTCTCTGGTGAGCAGGTTCCCAGATGGAGCGGAAGAGCTGATTTTACTCCAGCTCCTGTGATAACGAAGAATAATCCCTTTCAACACGACTTAGGTGTCCAACGTTGTGATGACTGTTAGAGGGACCCTGCCTCCAGCCAGGTGGAGGTAGGGGATAATCGGATTTACTGGACTGTGTGGGTCAGATGGCCTGGCACATCAGTCCCGCAGAAGTATAAAGCTCTCGTAGATACCGGTGCACAGTGTACCCTGATGCCGTCAAGCTGTCAAGGGGTGGAACCCATCTATATCTCTGGAGTGACAGGAGGATCCCAAGAGTTGACTGTACTGGAGGCTGAGATCAGCCTGACTGGAAGGAAATGGCAAAAGCACCCCATTGTGACTGGTCCAGAGGCTCCATGCATCCTCGGCATAGATTACCTCAGGAGAGGGTACTTCAAAGACCCAAAAGGGTACCGATGGGCTTTTGGTATTGCTGCTTTGGAGACTGAGGAAAATGAACAGCTGTCCACCTTGCCTGGTCTCTCAGAGGATCCCTCTGTTGTGGGGTTGCTGAAGGTCGAAGAACAACAAGTGCCAATCGCAACCACAACAGTGCACCGGCGGCAGTATCGCACCAACCGAGACTCCCTGATTCCCATCCATAAACTGATCCGTAGTCTGGAGAGTCAGGGAGTGATCAGCAGGACCCGCTCACCCTTTAATAGCCCCATATGGCCAGTGCGAAAGTCTAATGGAGAGTGGAGACTAACAGTAGACTATCGTGGCCTGAATGAAGTCACACCACCATTGAGTGCTGCTGTACCGGACATGCTAGAACTTCAGTATGAACTGGAGTCAAAGGCAGCCAAGTGGTATGCCACGATTGATATTGCCAATGCATTCTTCTCAATTCCTTTGGCAGCAGAATGCAGGCCACAGTTTGCTTTTACTTGGAGGGGCGTCCAGTACACTTGGAACCGACTGCCCCAGGGGTGGAAACACAGCCCTACCATCTGCCATGGACTGATCCAGAATGCACTGGAACAGGGGCAAGCTCCAGAACACCTGCAGTACATTGATGACATTATTGTGTGGGGTGATACAGCGGAAGAAGTCTTTGAGAAAGGGAGGAAAATAATCCAAATCCTGCTGAAAGCTGGTTTTGCCATAAAACGGAGTAAGGTCAAGGGACCTGCACAGGAGATTCAATTTTTGGGAATAAAATGGCAAGATGGACGTCGCCAGATCCCTACAGATGTGATCAACAAAATAATAGCAATGTCTCCACCAACTAATAAGAAAGAAACACAAGCTTTCTTGGGTGCTGTGGGGTTCTGGAGAATGCACATCCCGAATTACAGTTCGATTGTAAGCCCTCTCTATCATGTAACCCGGAAGAAGAACGATTTTAAATGGGGCCCTGAGCAACAACAAGCCTTTGAGCAAATTAAACGTGAGATAGTTCATGCAGTAGCCCTTGGACCAGTCCGGAATGGGCCAGATGTAAAAAATGTACTGTACACCGCAGCTGGGGAGAATGGTCCTACCTGGAGCCTCTGGCAGAAAGCTCCAGGGGAGACTCGAGGTCGACCCCTCGGCTTTTGGAGTCGGGGATACAAAGGATCTGAGGCCAGCTATACCCCAACTGAGAAAGAGATACTGGCAGCCTATGAAGGGGTTCGAGCTGCTTCGGAGGTGATTGGCACTGAAGCACAGCTCCTCCTGGCACCCAGGTTGCCCGTTCTGGGCTGGATGTTCAAAGGCAGGGTCTCCTCTACACATCATGCAACCGATGCGACATGGAGTAAATGGGCTGCACTAATTACACAACGAGCTCGAATAGGAAATCCCAGTCGTCCAGGCATTCTAGAAGTCATCATGGACTGGCCAGAGGGCAAAGATTTTGGAATGTCACCAGAGGAGGAGGTGATGCGTGCTGAAGAGGCCCCACCATATAATAAACTGTCAGAAAGTGAAAGGCAGTATGCCTTGTTTACTGATGGGTCCTGCCGTATTGTGGGAAAACATCGGAGATGGAAGGCAGCTGTATGGAATCCTCAACGACAAGTTGCAGAAACTGCTGAAGGAGAGGGTGAATCGAGTCAGTTTGCCGAGGTGAAAGCCATCCAGCTGGCCCTGGACATTGCTGAACGAGAAAAGTGGCCAGTACTTTATCTCTATACTGACTCATGGATGGTGGCAAATGCCCTGTGGGGGTGGTTGCAGCAATGGAAGCAGAGCAACTGGCAACGCAGAGGTAAACCCATCTGGGCTGCTGCACTGTGGCAAGATATCGCTGCCCGGGTGCAGAACCTGGTGGTGAAGGTACGTCATGTAGACGCCCATGTACCCAAGAGTCGGGCCACTGAGGAACACCAGAACAACCAACAAGTGGACAAAGCTGCTAAGATTGAAGTGGCTCAGATGGACTTAGATTGGCAACATAAAGGTGAATTATTTTTGGCCCGGTGGGCCCATGACACTAGTACAAACACCATTCAGGAATATGTACCACACAAAATTCCAGTTATTATTATATTTTGCCATATATTAGATCTACAGTGTTGGGCATCTGCTCCAGAAGTCTAGTCTTAGAAATCTGAAATGCGTGGGTGCGAGCTGCTAAATGTTGTATTCACAGCCTGTGACACAATGATAACAGTGCTCTCAGCAAACCATTTGCACAAGATTGCAGCTGTTGTGTTTGTTATATACAACTCACCTGCAAGCAACGCCCTCAGAAGATGGTATTTGCAGAGAGGATGTCATAAACAACAGCAAATAGAAACGATTACTGGGGAAATTGCTTCCGTGTTCATACCTCTGACAAAAAAAAATTAGGAATGATGCTGAAAATCATCAAGGGAGACCTTGGAGTAACAATTCAAAATCATAACAGCTATATGTTGTTCTGCTCTTTGAAGAATATGAACATCTGCCTGCATATCGTCTGCCTTACCTATATGTGCTATTCATACCAGTGAGTCAACCCAAGTTGAAGTCATGCACTTGGTGGAGCCACACCAAGTGACTCAGCTGGAGTGAAAAGAAAATCTTCAGCTGGTTCTGGGGAGAGCTTTAGATTCCTAATCTTCACCAAAAAAAAAAAAAAAAAAGAATATATAGAGATGTGCAGTGACCCTATTTCACCTGCATAGAAAGGAGACCATCTGTGATTAATGAATATTGCCGTCAACAATAGTCACTTTGAAACTCAGTTTTTGAGACTTTAACAAAAATATACTGCAAATGAATCATTTTGCTTTATACCAAAAAGGCCAGCGAAGGCTGAATTATTTTTTAAAGGTGAACACTCCAAGAATGTCATACATTAAGTTCATGCCTTAAAGCCCATTGACCTTTAAAACAAGTTTGCACATACCAGTTCAAACAGTGCTGCCAGGCTCATGGCCATCTTCAAAATAGTACAGTTATGACAAGGTGCACCATGGTTTCAGGATAAGCTAAAACTTCTGAAGAATCAGCATATTACATATTGTAAGCCTTATGACTTTAATCAGAGAAAGTTCAAAGAATCACAGAATGGCTGAGATGGGAAGGAATTTCTGAAGGTCATCTGGTCTGACCAGGGGCAATCTAGAGTGAGTTGTCTATGATCATGTCCAGGTGACTTTTGAGTATCCCCAAGAAAGGAGAATCCACAACCCCTCTGAGCAACCTGTGCCAGCGCTTCGTCACCCTCACAGTAAAAAAGTGTTTCCTGATGTTCAGAGGGAATCTCCCGTGTTTCAGATTGTGCTCATTGCCTCTGGTCCTGTCACTGGGCACCACTGAAAATGTTCCATTCTCTTTACACCCTCCCTTCAGGTATTTATATACATGGACGAGATCTCCTGAGCCTTCTCTTCCCATGCAACCCCATGCAATGCTACTAGCCTGGGGAAGAGTGGCTGGAAAGCTGCCCAGTGGAAAAGGACCTGGGGATGCTGGTAGACAGACAGCTGAATAGGAGCCACCAGCATGCCCAGGCAGCCAAGAAGGCCAATGACATTCTGAGTTGTACCAGAAATAACACAGCCAGCAGGACCAGGAAGTGATCATCGGCACTGGTGAGGCTGCACCTCGGATACTGTGTTCAGTTCTGCACCCTCAGTACAAGGAAGACAGTATGAGGTGCTGAAGCCTGTCCAAAGAAAGGCAACAAAGCTGGTGAAGGGTCTGGAGAACAAGTCTTATGAGGAGTAGCTGAAGGAACTGGGGTTATTTAGCCCGGATAAAATGAGTTTCAGGGGAGGATTTATCACTCCCTATAACTGCCTGAAAAGAGGATGGAGAGAGGTGGGTGCCTATGTATTCTCCCAAATAACAAGTGATAGGATAAGGAAATGGCTTCAAGTTGTGCGAGGGGAGGTTTAAATTGGATATTATGAAATTTATTTTTCACTGAAATGTTTGTCACGCATTGGCACAGGCTGCCCAGGGAAGCAGTGGAGTCATCATCCCTGGAAGTATTTAAAAGATGTGTATATATGGCACTTAGGGACATGGTTTTGTAGAAGACTTGGCAGTACTAGGTTAACAGTTGAAGTCAATGATCTTGAAGGTCTTTTCCAGCCTAAACAATTCTATGATTCTGTGATTCTTCAGGCTGAACCATCCCAGCTGTTTCAGCCTTTCCTTACAGGAGAGATGCTCCATTCCCTCCGTCACGTTAGCTGTCCTTTGCTGGACTCTCTCCAGTATGTCCATACCTCTCTTGTGCTGAGGAGCCCAGACCTGGACCCAGCACTGCAGGTGTGACCTCACCAGTACTGAGAAAAGGAGCAAGATCACCTCCCTCCATGACTGGCAACACTTCTTTGATGCAAACATTATATATATATACCATTATATATTGACCATTATATATAGATACCATTAACCTCTTTGCTGCAAGGGCACACGGCTGGCTCATGTTCAAGTTGGTGACCACCAGCTCTTTTTCTGTAAAGCTGCTTTCCAGCTAGGTGGTCTCCAGCCTGTGCTAGTGCCAGGGGTTATGCAAGACTTTGTAGTTCTCCTTATTGAATTTGATGAGGTTCCTGTCAGTCCATTTCTCCAGCATACCAATGTCCTTCTGGATGGCAGCATGATCCTCTGTTGTTACTGGTTTTCCTTCCCTCAGAAAAAAGAAGAGCTCTGTCTTTGTCACCATGTCACCGCATATAGCAGACATGTCTTTAACCTGCACATACAAACGTGTGGCGGGATGCTTGTGTTCACATGGAGCCTCACAAATTCTACCAGACTTGGTGCAAAGGTCTTTCCAGACAGGGGCCTTTGAGATACAATTCTGCAGGACATCAGCAGCCCAAAAAGCCTGTTAACATTAGTGGGAATTCTGCACACTATATGCTTGAAGGCCAGGATTAATATAAATTAATATGAGCAACACCAATGACCTACATACAGGCTAAGCGTTTGTCTTCAGGACTCTGCTTGGGTGGAGATGGCTGGATGAGTCCTGGCTCTGTGCTGTGTTTTGATCCCATGGAAATCAGAATTTGAGAGGAAAGATGCCCAAGTCTTGTCCTAGCTCCATAACAGGAGCAGACATCTGGGCTCAAAATAGATGTTCTCTCAGGTCTTGCTGTTTGGATGTGCCTGTAGTGACCTCCATACGAACACCGTGAATTAAACCACTAAATAGCTTACTAATTCTGCATTTGGATTATATATTTCACCCTAATGGTGAGAGCTTTATACCTTCTGACAGCTAATAAATAAAGTTCCACTATATTTAACACATTGAGTGGCTCTGAATAAGTAATTCAGAGTCCCAAACAATTTCAAAGCTGGTTGAAAGAATGTCCTGCCCTGCACAACACAGCCCAGCTTCTGAATGGATGCAATGAATATCTGGCTTCTGCTTCAGGATTTTGGGAAGATGGGTGAAATGGCAAGCCAGTGCTACCCAGTAGCACACAGCAGACACAGATCAAGAAATCTGAACATATGCAACAGCATTATTTGCCTGAACAGTTATCCCAGCACTTCGTTTTACACTGAGTGTAAAAGGACCTTAAGCAGAAGGCAAAGGGGATAAGCTATTTGGTTGACACAGCAGTGGTAGGAGACCAGGTAAATCACTGGCATCATTGCACATGCCTGTAGGCCTTCTGCTTGCTCAGTGCACTGGGCACTGCATATCATTTGGTAAACGTATTTTTATCTAGCTGAAAAAAAAGGAGAGCTCCAATCCTCAAGAGCTAAAACCCGAATGAGCAATGCAAGAAAGCCTTTCTGAAACCAAAGCCAGAGGAAGCCTGGTTGCTACGGGAGTTCTAATAGCCATGAGCTTTTAAGACTTGTGATATGTGTATTAATATTAATTTTCACAAAGCAATCTCACTGCCAGATGCTACTCACCCAGTGTTTCTGATTAACTGAGCAGGTACATTTGCAGAACAGTTAGTGAGGAAATAGAAAAAGGCTGTATTTAAACCCTGTGGAATTTTAGCTGCAACTCAGTGGAAGTCATTATTCATGCAGGACTTGCAGCCCACCTCAGCTGGGTGGTGAAAGTCTTGGCCACTCTATCACCCCAACTAAGCAGCTTCTGAAAGGCCTTGGCAACAGCAGAGCATCAGCCCTCTGTGAGAGACAAGAGCCTCAGCATCTCCTGGCAGCATCTTGGTGGCACTGTCTGTCTGACTGCAAAAGCAGAAGAAATCCTAAATTTGGTCCCTCGATAGGAGAGGACTTCCTTCTTCAGTTACTTGCAGAATGGCTGCAGCCCAAAGCAAACAAACACCTCCGTTGCACCTGAGTTCTGTTTCCAAGATTTCCTCTGCTGCTGGAGTGATAAAACCTGTCCTTTTTATTACCAAACATTCAAATTATGCTGTGTACTCCAAAAGTGAGACACAAATCAGAAATTCATCTTCGTCCATCCAAACTGGCATGTTCTACTGTATGCAATGACAATTATTTTCCATGTAATGTTTTCTCATAGACTTAGAAAAAAACCAAACAACAAACAAACAAACAAACAAGGAGGAGGAATTCAGTTATGAGCTCCAATGAGCTCCACTGCATTTTGGAGGCTTCCACATGGGTTGTGCATATTAAATGTAATCATAGGAGAGTACATTGAGTATTCTGTAGTCAAAGGACAGACAAGGGAATGGCCGGGGACAAACTGACTTCAAGTGTAAATGAATAGCTTAAGCTTTCAAGTAGATGGTGCTGTCAATTTTCCCAATTTTAATGCAAGTCTCAAGATTTGATTTTAGTTATAAACACACATCTCTCAAGAACAAGAAAATACACAGCATCGTGACCTTTTTTCTTTTCTTATAGAAGTACAAGGTCTTTTCCTATGAAAAGATAGGGAGATTTTTTTTGTGAAAGAATACCTGAGAAAATTCACTTAAGAAAACAAAGACAAAGAAAAAACCTTCTCTGTGTAAAACTGTCGCTGTCTCGATTTTGTGGAGCTTAACTTAGACTTCCCAGCATTTTGGTCTAGCAACGTTAATTAGTGGTTATTTGCAACATGTGTTTGCATTTATGCATGCAAAAAGCATAGTGCAGTCATTTTTAGTTATCTACATCCCAGATTTGTGAGGTTGAGGAAAATCAGTGCCTGAGCTGAGGAACCACCAGGGCTTGATGCTTTCAGCCACAGGGAGATGTGGTGGCCCCCTCCAATGCATCTGCACGCAGGGTTACAGAGCTTGCTGTGGTGGTTGCTGCTTGCTGCACTTTGCAATTATCACGGAGGTTTCTTAAGCCTCACTGAACGTGACTTGCTTAGAACGGCAGAACTTGTAGTTGCTGTCGTTCAAGTCATCTTGCGTTTCCTCGCAGGAGCAAGGCTTGACACTTTCTGTTCTTTAACCTCAACCCAAAAAGTCATTTCCATATGTAGCCAGAAGATGGCACTATTATGTCACGTAAACCACGCTAAGGTCATGCCAACTCCTTACAGGCCAGAAATCCGTGCTTTGAAACGAAGGTGGAGAAGAGGATAAAGTTTTACACCAATATAACATGGCATTTCTACTCCTTTTATAATTATACTGTTTTGCTTCTTGATATTACTCAGGCACGTGTCCTGTTAGAGCCCTGCTCACCAGAAGAGCTTTCAGTCTTCCTGACTGCTGAAGCTTCCACCTGCAGGTCTGAAGTGATTTACCCTCAAACGGCAGGTATAAATTTAAAGCATATGTGCTAATGCACCTGAAGAACGGCAGAAACAAACCAATGAATTTATTTTAGGTTTTTGACAGTTCAGAGAAGGGAAAACAGTGGTCTGTGAAGAGGAGGTCAATTCTCATACTACTGCACTCGCATTGCAGATCTGCATGTGTGTGAGGCAGTGGACATGGAGTGCATGCAGCCAGCACAGCCTCCATCCTCCCCACCTCTGCTTTCTGCCTTTTCATCTTTCTGCCCTCCATTTTTACCCAGTGTGTCCTGCTTGCCCTCCTGTCACAGACCTGTGCACTCTCTGTGTGCATCTGCTTCTGTGGTCCCCTCTGCACTGAGTTTAATCACTTTCAGCAGTGTCACTCTATGCTTTGCCACCTTCCCTGTGAACGTAAAGTGCTTCTCACTGCCTCTTCTTCTGCCTCTCTGCTTCAAAGGTTTATGGGGGAAATATATCCTTTACTAATCCTGAGGAACAGGCTCTGAACCATGAGACATCCAGGGTGGCTGGGGGATGTCCCTCTTAAAGGTTTTTCTCAAACTCTCTGGGTGGTATCAATGCACCATTTTGTGGGAACTTTCGGCAGATCAGAAAAATGTGCATTTACTGAACTAGAAAAGTGAGTAAAAGTCATTTCTATTGAGGGCCAAGGGGAGGTTCGCAGGGTGGAGCCAGGGATCAGGAGAGCAGCTGAATGGCACAGAATCCTGCACCCAAGATTTTTTTTGGAAGTACCTCATATTCAAAGAACTTTTGCCAGATCTGGAGCAAGTTTTCTGCAGACTGCCAGGGTTTCTCTAACATTCACCCACCACAGATGATCTCTATCAACATTACCTCAGGGCAGTGCAGACCAACAGCATCTTCCAAACAATTTACTGGTTTCAGTCTATTTTTTTCACATCAAAAAGTCAAATCTTGCACAATTTGACATTTCCTTCAGAAACATTGCTTGCTGACTAACTATAATCAAAAAAAACCATGGCTAGATTCGTCTAAAAACTCTTTCATATGACCTTTAGTTGTCCTGAATAACAAGCAAGCAAGTAGCCTACTCTTGCAGAATCACTGGACACCATAACAACCATGGCTTGAGTAATTAGCAGCTTGTGTGCTTCAAAGAGCTGGAAAGAGCTTTATAAACACTAAATAATAAAGAGCATTAGCTCTACTGGCTAATATAACCAAAGAAAAAGAAGGCTCAGTTGACACACCATAGACATTCAGCTCTGGAGAGCACAGTGGCTGCACATTGGTTCAAGACAAAGAGTCAAAAAAAAAAAAAAATACTATCACCTCTTAAAAATTAAGAGGGACTTTAATTTAGTCCAAATTAGAGATTTAGTCAGTCCAAATACATGTGGCTTGACCTAGATGCTCCTGTGAATAGCTCCTTGGATTTTTAACTATTGTAAAACTAAGAACCTACTTGCATCCCATCAGCCCGACCAAAGGAATCATTGTGGGATAGTGGCTTACATGCAGGAGAGCTGCCTATTGTGTCACCAGCTGACACAGCATCTCAGCAAACGTACAGGGTCTAACTAGAACCAGCTCTGCTAACCCATGAGCTCTCACTAGTTCACTGTACGGGCAATAAGGCTGCTGCCCATGACCTGGGAGAGAATTAGTGTCTGCCAACATTTCCTTGACCATAGTACTTGTCATAGAATAGTGCTACAGAATTTAAACTGTCAGCAAAGTCAGGTCACACCATCATCACTTGTCCTATTGTCCCTCCAGTACTCATGGGAATGCCCTCAAAGACAACAGTGATATTGCTCTATTTATGCATTTGCACCTGCATAAAGAAGGACTCGGGCAGTGTGGGCTGGTTATAAACCACACTAGTAGAAAACAGGACATATCTGTGGCAAGGTCTGCACTACCAGAAACTCAAAGTAATCTTGACAAGGCCTGGTCTTACCACTTAAATGTAAGAAGGGGATGAGAGCTCTCACTAGGGTTTCTGAGTGACAGCATTCTTGTGACAACACATCTGGAGCAGACAGCCCAAGATGGGAGCTGTCAGCTGCAACACAGCAGTGTCATGTGCTGGAGATGGCTACTGAAGGTCCAACAGTCTGTTGGTCATTCTGTCAGAAAAGCCCGCACAGCTTATACCCATTGCACGTGCCAAGAGTTAGTTTCCTGGGTTCATGCTGTTGTTATGCAGCCATATAAAAATGTTCAGTCTGTTGGTGAGAAAAAAAAACCCATGATCACTAGGCAGAGCTAGTAAGTTGTCCTCTGATTTATTTTTTTACTTTCTTATGAGCAGGAGGCATAGTACCACTGCAGTGTCTTTCTATCTGTCAGTCCTCTCGCTTCTAGTGATGTCTGAACTTCTTGGCCAATTGTCCTCACAGATTGGGAGAGGAAAAGAACTCAAAGTTTTTATGTTGCTGCAGTTTGCACAGGAACAGCAGTGTGGCTAGAAGTAAAACACCCCAGCCATGGGGTTTTCTTTCTTATGCAGAGGAAAAACAGCACCCAGAAGCTCCTAACCAGACAGATCATGGACTCAGTGCAGCAGCGGTATGGGAGGTGGACAGTAGTGGATGTGGAAAACCCACATTTACTTTACCTCCATTTGAAAGCAAGCTTAATGGTATTTATAAAACTTTACTGTCCTTAGAGACACTGCTGTTTTTGCCTTTGACTAATGCAATTTATATATTTTCATTGGTTTCTTGCATTTTGCTTTCCTTATCCTGACATCCAGCACCTGGAATCTACTTTACTGTGTTTTATCGCCTAATGCAATAAACCTCTATTAAATTTACTAGAATCATGAAAGTTAAGTTTGCCCAGAATATCTCAACTCCGTTTTTCTTACTATTTTGAGGCTGGTTGATGCCTTTATAACATTAGTTTTCCTCAAATGGCTCAATGATTTTGAGTCAGGCAAAGCAAACATCATAAAAACCCAGTATCCTGACCACAGTTCACTGGACTGCATAGGGCCTCGGCTGCAGTTTATTGCCGTGAAATGCGTGTCAATAGAGAGCTTCTGTGACTCCCTCTTCTGCACATCATGATTTCTCTTTAAGGCTGTGTAGTGCCCAATTGAGGACCCTGACAAAGCTTAAAGGAAAATTTCTTTTCACCTGATACACTGTGGTCAGAATCTCCATACAAGGGTGTAGCTGAAAGCAAATTGGTTCACTGATAACAGACAGTTATACTAATAGTATATTATTATAATTATATATTTATACGTACAATAATATGTCACATATTATTATATTTTATTTTATTATAATAATATATTTTATTATTCTATATATACCGTATATTTTATTATACTATAAAATATTCAGGAAAAACATGCAAGAAAAAATAAAGTAAAATTCAAGTAGCTTTCTTCAGAGCTGAACAATATTGCAACTTTAGCAATTATAGGATGAACTCTTCAAAGCAAATTAGGCAAAATCCATGAAACTTAATTCCTTGGTTTTTTCCTTGTTTTTACCATTTTCTGCATATGTACCAATAAAGATGTAAAATTGACAGTTTTTTCATGACATAATAGCCATGACAGCTAATAAATTATTTCACAGGTTGAAAAAATATGAGAGGCTCTGGTGTAGTGGTTTGTGGGAGCCAGGAAAGTGCTAATTCCAATCACAAAGAGCCATTGACCGTTGTCTGCGGTCAGATCACTTGACCTTCTTGTTCTTCAGTCATCCTAGCTGGAAAGTGTATTAAATGCATTGCCCCTGGAAAATGACAGTGTGTGTTCATGCATTAATGTGTGTTTTACCGCATATAGGATATTGTACTTCTCCTTCCCCTTCAGTTTGTAGTTTCTGGTTTCCTGAAGTGTTATGCAGAATCCTGTGCAAGTGATGTTTTACATTTCCTAAACCTTTTACATCCTTGAAGTTTGAGAAATTAGATAGTATTAGCTTTCCTCTCTTGAATTTCTAAAGACATTTCAGGCTCTCCTTTTATCTAAATCATTTTATGGCCCATTAACTGAATAGATAACGTTTCTCAGTGAAGTCTGAAGAGTCACTTAACATTTTCGTCATGACACAGAGCATTTTCAGCTGGTAGGATGAAAATTTTTACAGTTATAACAACTAACAAGTGAGCAAGCCTTTGATATCAACTCCTCTTGATAAATGTAAACCTTTCCACTGAAATTTAAGCAGAAAAAATAGGTTTTTTGTTAAAATGGCATGGTCTCTAATGAAAATTCTGAAAGGACAAGGAAGGCATGAATTACTGATTTTAATAAGACAGAATAAAATCCCCCAAAGGCCTAGCTGCTAGCTTCCATGAAACTCAAAGAAAGCTTTCATATGTTAAGTAGTAAAAATATGTTTTCATGCAAAATGTAGCTATAACGTACAGTTCAACTCAAAATCAGTTTTGGAAGCTAGTTTAATCTCTGCTAAAGGGCTTTGTTAATCATCCAATTGAAAGTGTTTCTCAAGGAATCACTGCCATTAGTGGTCTGATGGCACAAACAGCCTTAATGCCTTATGTTAGGTAGGCTCATATTAAGTCAAACAGATAAGTCAAATTTCTTATAATTATTGGTAGTATTCTAAACTTTGTGCAGTATTCAAACCAGTCAACCTAAGTTATGTTGAGTCTACTGAGACATTATGTTGCACCACATGCCAAGAAAAAGGGACGTGCATCCTCCCTGGCATTCTTCAACCATTGCAAACTGGGACCCAGTCCTGTAATGTCTTGGAAATGTTCTGAGCTGACATGGATGGGATGATAAAATCCTTATGATCCTTTTAGGGAAATAGAAGGAAAACTAGGTTTAGGGGTTCAAAAAGTTCTGCAGGTCTAACATTAGATCTTTGGCTAATAATCAGTTTTTCTAAAGCTAATGAGACCGTTTACATTCTATAGTATTGGTTCTGTGGGAAATCTGCACCTGAGTTGGTGTAATTCGCAGTGGGTCTTTAATTTCTTAATTTTCAAGTAGCTACTTGTCTGGAAGATATTTTTTAATGAAGTTGCATTAGGAAGGGAGAAAATGTGTTGGCCATTCACCAGTAACTAACAGTTAGCATGTACCGTAAATCTTTAGTGACCACATTCAACAACTACTGCATAAGAGTATGGCAAATTATAGTCCATTGCATAATTATAAATCATGAAAACTTCAGGGTATGTTTTGAAAGACTGTATGCTCTCTTGGTCAATACCAAGTAACAATATTTCATTTCTAGAATTAGTCCCTATTATTACTATTCAATTTCAAGAAATCATAACTGTGTACTCCCATGTTACTCTTCTTTATTTTACAGTTGTTCCAGTGTCTACTTCTGAATTTCCAATGTGTATTAAACAGATCACTTAAAGCATGCAACTTCTATTTCAGTTCCTGCCTTATCACAAAGAAACAACTAGGCAAAACAGAAAAGAAGCATCATAATACCTGTGACATTGTTTTCTTATTCATAGGCTGCAGATGCTAATATAGGTTTAGAACCTCTGTGCAATGAGAATAGTAATTTACTGAGACAAAAGGTGTCTGATCTGCCAAAAGAAAATTCTGTAGACTTACGATCTTATAGAGAAAATGAGGGCAATCAGAAGAACTAATCAGCTTTTAAAGTGATCTCTGATCATCTTCAAACTACTGTAAACCCAGAAAGGAGTTAAAAAAGAGTATTCCTTGCGTATTTGTCTTTGAAAGCACCCACATGAAATGAGAATCTCAAATGAGCATTTACCCCACATGGTCAGAAATCTTTAGGATAGTAAAAAGGCTTTGAAATGGTACAAAATAGCAAGGAGACTACATGTGAATTAGGGCTGATGTAGTACTTTCTACTCTGAAAATACTACTTATAGAATCATAGAATAGTTAGGGTTGGAAAGGACCTTAAGATCATCTAGTTCCAACCCCTGCCATGGGCAGGGACACCTCCAACTAAACAATGTCACCCAAGGCTCTGTCCAACCTGGCCTTGAACACTGTCAGGGATGGAGCGTTCACAACTTCCCTGGGCAACCCATTCCAGTGCCTCACCACCCTACAGTAAAGAACTTCCTCTTTATATCCAATCTAAACTTCCTCTGTTTAAGTTTGAACCCATTACCCCTTGTCTTATCACTATAGTTCCTGATGAAGAGTCCCTCCCCAGCATCCTTATAAGCCCCCTCCAGATACTGGAAGGCTGCTATGAGGTCTCCACGCAGTCTTCTCTTCTCCAGGCTGAACAGCCCCAACTTTCTCAGCCTCTCTTCATACGGGAGGTGCTCCAGTCCCCTGATCATCCTCGTGGCCCTCCTCTGGACTTGTTCCAACAGTTCCATGTCCTTTTTATGTTGAAGACACCAGAACTGCACACAATACTCCAAGTGAGGTCTCATGAGAGCAGAGTAGAGGGGCAGGATCACCTCCTTTGACCTGCTGGTCATGCTCCTTTTGGTGCAGCCCAGGATGCGGTTGGCTTTCTGGGCTGTGAGCACACACTGCCGGCTCGGTTCATTTTCTCATCAACCAACACTCCCAAGTCCTTCTCTGCAGGGCTGCTCTGAATCTCTTCTCTGCCCAACCTGTAGCTGTGCCTGGGATTGTTCTGACCCAGGTATAGGACCTTGCACTTGGCATGGTTAAACTTCATAAGGTTGGCATCAGCCCACCTCACAAGCGTGTCAAGGTCCTTCTGGATGGCATCCCTTCCCTCTGGTGTATCAACTGAACCACACAGCTTGGTGTCATCAGCAAACTTGCTGAGGGCGCACCCAATCCCACTGTCCATGTCACTGACAAAGATGTTGAACAAGACTGGTCCCAACACCGATCCCTGAGGGACACCACTTGTTATTGGTCTCCAGCCGGACATCGAGCCATTGACCACAACTCTTTGTGTGCGGCCATCCAGCCAGTTCTTCATCCACTGAGTGGTCCACCCATCAAATTGATGTCTCTCCAATTTAGAGACAAGGATGTCGCGTGGGACAGTGTTGAACGCTTTGCACAAGTCCAGGTAGATGACGTCAACTGCTCTGCCCCTGTCCATCAGTTTCGTAACCCCATCACAGAAGGCTCCCAGATTGTTCAGGCAGGATTTCCCCTCAGTGAAGCCATGCTGGCTGTCACCAACCGCCTTGTTTTTCATGTGCCTTAGCATGCCTTCCAGGAGAATCTGCTCCAAGATCCTGCCCAGCACAGAGGTGAGACTGACTGGTCTGTAGTTCCCTGGGTCATCCATTTTCTCCTTCTTGAAAATGGGGGTTATATTTCCCTTTTTCCATTCGTTGGGAACTTCACCTGACTGCCATGATTTTTCAAATATGATGGCCAGTGGCTTAACAACTTAATTTGCCAGCTCCTTCAGGACCTGCAGATGGATTTCATCAGGTCTCATGGACTTGTGCACGTGCTTACCTCCCAAGAGACAGGAAAGTCTCATATTTTTGAAATATTTATTGTATGACTGCATGCTGAAATGGGAAGCTGTGCAGTCCATCCTTGAACCATGAGCCAACAAAAAGAGCCGTCTTTCCCTCAACTGACACACCAACCATAAAAGACTTTAAGTAAGAAGTTATAGAAGGGCAATTCAGGTTATTGTAGCAAACAGCTGCCTCAGCATGATGTGGGACAGATTCTTGATAAAAAAAATCCTCAATAGCCACCTGATTTCATGTATGATTTGACACCCAGGTGATAAAGAAACTCACCATCTGACACAAAGTAAGTTAGCGCCTATGATAGTCCTTTTAGAGATGTGATTTCAGCAATGTAATCATTGAGAGAACTGAAAGACTGAATATGTCTTAGCTTTTTTGTAAGACTATCAAATAATGCAATTTTCTTTCTACGAATCGCCTGAGCATCTTAACAACCACTGGGCAATAAGTAACAAAGACTTCAGGTATAATATAACTTAATATAAGAAGAAGAAGAAGAACAGTATCACAGAGACTACACAAAGTGCTGCCTGTGTGAAAAGGCATGGCTTTCTGAACACAGGCTGTGGCCAAATGGCAAGCAGATATATACTTCCCAGGGGAGAACATAAAAAGTCAAAGAAAGGACTATTACAGTGGAAGGTGGAGGGTAAAAAAAGAGCATTCACGGACTCCTGCACCCATTATACAAGCAGTAGAAAATGTGATGTATTTTCCCTTACATTGTATGATTTGAGGTAAAACTAAGATTCAGGTAGTAGAAGGAATCACAAAAGCAGCCAAAGCAGAAGTTACTGAATATCTAAACACATCTTTACAGCTGTGTGCATATTTTCACCTCTTTCTGCTCGTTAGCTCTTTATTCTAATCCTCTTTCTTTTACTCCCCCAAGCTACTGTAACTAACAATGTTTGCTGCCATATCACAGCTAACTATGCTGTCTCATGACTTCCTTTTCCTCTTTCTGCACTTATCTCATCCATTTGCATTGAAAGGTCTCAGGGACAAGGGACACTCAAATACTGTGTTTTCTTAGTACCTCTAGGCCAACTCTGGTTCCTGAACTGATTTATAAGGCCCTAATCCACTCACTGTAAGAAGCCACAGAGTATCTTGACCAATAGCGCTTTTAAAATAGATTATAGCCACTCACTGCTGAGTTTGAGACCAAAATAACACAATATATCAACTTTTTGTGACATTTATGAGAATACTTGCAATGTATCTTCTAAATGCCAGAATAAAACAGGCTCTTTCTGATCATTTCTTATGTGCATGTCTTGATAGAATCCAAATACTTTTTACAGTGGGCACAGAGAACTGAAGCCCTTGAAGGGAAATATTCTTTCTGTTGTGAAATGAAACTCCTCTCTGTTTTCCTCAGGCATGTTAAGTAATGTGTCCATGTGTCCTTTCTCAGACATTAAACAGATTGATGATTCTTTGGTAGTGGGGTAAAGGCTTGCAACTGAAAAGCTGTGAGCTCCTGGTCTGGGTAGAGCTGCTGTAAGTAAGTAAATTAAAATAGACATGAACAGCAGATAAAATAGATGAGAGAGACACAATCTGAGATTAGTGATTGAAGAAGCAAACATATCCCAATAAGACTGTGAAATAAAAATATAGGGACTCAAATACACCTTTTCTAAGGATAAGTCTATGTTGCAGTCAGAATTGTGACTACAGCATGCATACAGCTTTACCTTTAAACTAGCTAATACAGATGTTAATATCCATGGAGTCCAGCAGGAGCCACCAAATACCCAGAACAACACTGAGTGAACAACACCCATTCATTACACCAGTGGTCTAAGGTAAACACAACACTGCGTTCTCCATTTATTTGTTACACCAGAGGTCTAAGTTAACTCAGTTATCTATAGCCAAGAGATTTAACAAAGCTTGATGATTAGAAGATCATCATTAGAGATTTTTCAGGTTATTCTATACTGCAACTTCTGCCCCTGAAGGCAGAAGACGACAATGGAGAAGGAATGGATGGGGAGAGCATTGCATAATTCATATGAAACTGAATTCAGTTATACTGCCATTTTGTCTAGGGCAAAAAGGTCTTGAGAAGTCCCTCATTCTTATTTTTTCACCCCTCTTGCCTTCATGCAATTTGCTTCCCGTGATGAGGTTAGAGCCCACTATGCTGTGCTCATGCAACTATGTGGAGCAGTGCTGCAAAATAAATCACCATGAGTAGGAATTCCAAAATCACACAAGGAAGGAACTTCCCAAACTGGCTTTGCCAGCAGAGAAAGCAGAGTACCTATACTGTATCATAATTTCTCCTACCAAAATTGTTGCATTCATATAAATGGAACTTAAAATAGATCAGCTTTTCTGTTACGGTGGGAGCCAGGGTATGAAATCTTGATCCCAAAATTAGACCACTGCTGTAGATGAACTTCTATAGTCTTATTTGTGCTTATCTTAACCAAACTAGTGAAATCAGGTTTGCCTCTCTTATTTTCTCCAATTTGTGAATGTTAACAGAAACATCAGTGTATTAGGAGAAATCAGTGGAGACCTTGTGAAATGCAGTGTGTTAGTACAGAGGCAGAATTCTATACTAGGATTTTGCATCTTTTGGTTCATCAGAAAAATGTTAAATAAACAAGACCTCTGTAGGCACTCATCCCCTTTATATATAATATACATTCTTGATATTTTTAATTGCATTTCTGTATTATTGTTAGACCATATCTTCTAACTCCTAAAAGCTAGACTTACATAAGCCTGTGTAACCAAAAATTTGTCTCACTGATGTTTATATGGCTTTGATAATAAAGATTTTTTAAGGCATGTAAATGAGTATATTGTGTAAAGTTAGGCCATACACCAGCTTTATGATGAAATCACTTGTGTAGTGTCCTTATCTGAATTTCCATATTTACTTAACAAAAGGTTTCGCTGGGGTTTTTCAGTCCATATTTACATAGATCCATCAAAGATGGCATAGTTAGACTCAGGATGTAGCTGAAACCAGACAATAGCACAGCATGGTTAAGGTATTGGGCTGCAGCTAAAGTGTTTTGTTAGGAAGATCTGATAAGTGCTTAGACTTTTTGCTAAAATAAAGACCCTAACAACAGTGGGAATTCAACAAGGTAATCACCCTTAATGCAGACTGTTTAGAGCAATTAGAGGTGATTGGCAGTGTCTTAAAGCCCTTAAACAGAAACAACATATAAAAAGAACTGACCTCAACTGGATTTCAGCGTCGTTGTCTATTTCAGTCTGATGCATTATATCAACTGGTTTAATGCACATAAGAGTATTTTTTTATTGCTGTTGTGGCTATAAAGCATTGTTACCGAGACTTAGTCTGTTATAGAAATATTAAAATGCTTCATGTGATATGCAGCCTTATCAGTAGAGAGTGTAAATAAAGAGTTCGTACTTGCCAAGGGATAAATCTCTCTTCTATGATGTCCATGAGGTGTTTGTTTATCAGTGGATCAGGAATGCCGTGGGGAAGGCAGGGAAACAGTGACAGATGATCCAATAGTAGAATGGACTGCAGAGTGTGTTTTTAATGCAAAAGCAAACTTTGTGCAGGCTTATTTTCGACCAACTCTGAATTTGTGCCTATAAATAACACACAGAGAGATATTTAAACTACAGTGGATGCAATACTCTGATTTAAATCAATGCAGGCATACTGAAGTCACTGAAATACGAATACCTTTTCCTTTCCCAAGGATTAAGCTCATAGCTCTAAGTGGAACTAGCTAGTGTAATGAGTCACCAGGGTAGTTACACACACTTTAGGAGCCTCGGCAGGGTACATTTTCTTTGAGAGTGTCTTTTGGGCCCAAATTAGCTGAGGCATCATAACCACTGATATTACAAAATGCTGAGCAGTAGTCTGTCCTGGGTAAAAGGGCTTTTTGAAATTATGAAGTTGTGCTTATCCAGGTAGAGACAGGGTATGGCCAGAAAGACAAACCATCTACATGGATATAATATGGTGGTCCAGGTCAAAATTGCCATACTCTCACATGAAATGCAAGGCTAGAGTAGTTGTGTGCTCCTAAGTCATTGCAGTGCAGAACTTG
This sequence comes from Psittacula echo, assembly GCF_963264785.1. Lineage (NCBI taxonomy): Eukaryota > Metazoa > Chordata > Aves > Psittaciformes > Psittacidae > Psittacula > Psittacula echo. Next base: position 126,381,761 of record NC_137737.1, read on the forward strand.
CGTGGTTTAAAAGTTAAAACCTGCATTTAGGGGGCAATAAATCATTAAATCGTGCTGTCCTGGTGACTTTTGAATCTCCAATACTACCCAAATTCTGTATGCATTTTTTTGTATTTCAATTTCATCCCGTTTATATTTTTATTTTATTTTTTGAGGTTTTTTATTTTTATATATTAGCATTTAGGTTTAAGTTTATACTCTTTATAGTTACACAATGCTTTTCTGTTGGTATAAAGATGTCTTGTGCTGGTCTGATTTAGTCTGTTCTCAAAAGATCTGTATTAGTATGTTACCACCACTGTAGCAGTATATCTCTTAACTATGGGTGTTGGGAGCAGTTGTGAAAAGATGTAGGAAGGGAACAACCAGTCCACCATGACAGTCACCCCAGCCAGTGCTTCTTGGGCTCTGGGGGGGGGGGGCAGTGCTGAAATGCACAGCTGGATACATTCCTTTGGCAGCAGAATTTACACAAGGTAATCAATGTATATCTACAGGTTCAAAATAATGACCAAAGGGAATAATAATCCTCTGCCAGTTGGAATCCACAGTGGGGTGGATATATGTCAAAAGGCTTTCTCTGGATAAAATTTACATGCTGTGTAACATGTAGAGGGAGTCCAGGTGAGTGGGTCAGACCAGAAGTTTATCCATTGGGTGACTGAACAGAGGCAATTCTCACCCTTCTGTAGATGGGATTATGCTTGCTACACAAGCAACTTCATTCTAAGTTTCGTTTGCATCTTTAAAGCATTAACTAGAAGCAGAGGTTTATAGCTACTTAGAATGTTAGTTAATTAAAAAAAAAAAAACATTAAATTAACATCCTTTCCTTGCCACAGGGAGCAAACAGCCAGAGGAAAATGAGTTTTATTAACTCTCATAATGTCAGTGTTGATTGCATCCAAATATTGGATCCATTATTTGTCGGTCCCCAAGGAACCACCTTGAAAAGCAAATGGGTCAAGGATTAATTGATTGGTGCAAGGTTCTCCCTGCCAGTCATGGTTTTGCTACTGTGCCATTTATTTGAGTATTTGCAAGACAGGAGAGTCAACGTGCTTCAAGACTAGGTTGTTTTTACACAGCACCTACCAGCATATCACCCTCCTTTTTACTGACTTCTGTATAGTCAGTGACATTACTGCAACCTTTCAACAGTTGGGAAATGCTGTTACAAAAAGCACTCGTCTCAACTGGGAACAATTGAGGAATTTTGTAACAAAAGTTTTGGATTTTTCTTTTTGTTTTTGAGGGTTTTTTTTTTTTTAACCTCATGCTAATTTGTAGAGATGGAGACATTACCTGAGAATGTACACCCCTCCAGGAAGTTCTTACCAGGAAAGGACTCTCTAGCACAGGAATTTGGAGAGACATTTCCACCCCAGACTAAGGAATTAGGATTAGGACACTTGGCTGGGATGTTGAAGACCTATTCTTCCTCTGCCCCAGCTTTGCACTAGCCCTGGGCTACTTCCAGAGGAAGAGAATTTTCCTCAATCTCCTCCAAGAGCTTTCACCACAGATAAATACACCATTGCTTTCTGGGTGACAAAGCTGTGTTATTTTGTAATACTGACAAATTTATCAAACATCTGTTTGCTATTCCTATAGCTCCTAGGCAGATTTTCCACAAATTCTCTCTTGTCTGCAACATCAATGACATTTTTCCGTCTTATGTTTATGGGTGAGACTGGAAGAATAATAAGTCTACAAAAAAAGAAGGAAACATTTCTGCTCCCTCAATTGCTTCTTTGTGGAGGATCCAGGAAGCATCACTATTAGCACAAAGGAATCAAAGCACAATCAGGAATGAAGGAGCAAAACTGCTGTGTTTGGTTGCAGGTAGCCAACAGTTCATGTGCATTAAGTGATCAAGTCACAGCTTCACATCTCTCTCACCCTTGTTAGCCTCTTTTTTGGGGGGAAGGGAATTGGTTTATGATTTCTTTAACCTTTTAAAAATGCTTGGTTCCACCTCATCAAGGAATAGAAGGCTGGGAAGAAACATCATGTAGCAATTTTCCAGTCAAGAGATTTCGAGGAATTTTATTCAGTTTTTATTACAAACAGCCCTGAGCTGGAAATAAAAGTGGCAAATCCCCACGAAGATCCCATTGGTTTGGTGTCAGACATATTTTCTAACCTACAAGGAGCAGGTACTCCTGCAAAGTCTGAAAACACCACAGGTTTAGAGGAAGTAGATAAAAGCAATTGCTTCCACTGTGCATTTCTGTCAGATGTGTGTAAATTTTCAGGGATTTGCCTCATTCCCCACACCAGGCCAAATCATCTCTGTCGTATACATGTTGACTCATGGGCATGCAGTCTCAAGGAGGGACTCTCAGCTTTCTGAAATGAAACAGAAATGCAGTTTTTCCTATCCCTTAAACTGTCTGTACAGTGCATTTTAGTTTTATTTTAGCTCCTTTTCAAAGGAAAGTTGGGAAGCAGAAATGGTTGAAGGGAAAAGAAAAAAGGTTTATATGGTATTTTTCAATTACAAGTTCACTTATGAGTCAGCATTTCCTAGCTCTTTAACAGAAAATGTTAAATATGATGTTGAAGCAGTTCAACACTTTGGATATGAAGACTGAAATGCTCAGTTTCAAAATACACCATTATACTAAAAATAAACAGTGAAATGTGAGTGTAAAAATATTTTTTTAAACTATGCACAAAATCCTTCTGAATGAATTAAATAGGAGAAGCACTATAAATTACAGCACTTTGCACTGTGTTCCAACAAAGTTTAAGTCTCATCTGCAAAACTCTAGCAACAGATATAAACACAGGTTTTCATTAAATATGTTTTAATTTTACATCTTCTCATGTTACTAAGAGCTGAACATTGTGATTATAAAATTACTGAAGCATCTTAAGCGCAAAACTTTTAGGAGCTCATTTCCAAACGTCTTTTGTCCATTTCCATAACTATAGTTTAACACTGGCAATGTGAATGAAACATGCTCTGTGCCAGATTTGAAATCCAGTTTATTTACTTTATACAGCTGATAAAGTAAATCCCCAATAGCAATGGTAAACTGTGAGCCGGCAATGATCAGCATAAGCGTTCATAGTTCCACATCACTGAAAGGTAGGTGATATGCCAGGCCGCTATGATATACCCCTCTTGTCCATTCATTAAGATTCTTTCTCAATGGTATGCTGCTCCCTTAGCTGATCTAATGCAGCTGCTCATGGGCACATCCTCTGCAACACACTGACAAATTTACTCTAACAAATTAAAAATGCTTTAAAAAATAATCAAAAAAACAGCCATAAACCAGCACCATGAATTATATCAGCAACAGGAACACTATAAAAAGCAAGACAAAGGTGTTTTATGCAGTCAGTGTAACAAACTTTGTGCTTGCTTATTCTCAAAAGGCTTAGCGAAGTTTCTACTTAATAAAGCGAGCCAGCCTCTCCTTAAAGTAGGTGATGTTACTGGATATTAACACTCACAGCAATCTGCAACTTGGAAAGCTGCATGTATTTTAGACAAGCCAAATCCTCCAGGGTGGCCTTGTTTTGTTAAAATGGATAGAGAAGCAGGTTAAAGGGTCTGAAGATAAATAATAAATGAGTAACAGCTCAAGACCACAATTAGGGCAAGTTAATAAGCATCAATTTCAAAAGATAAGGAATTCATCTGTAGAAGTAACCACCACATGATAAATGCCCTACTACAGGCTTAATGGGTAAACTTACTTGGTATTACAGTTTATTACAAAACAGAAAAAAGGTTCTACATAAGAAAAGCATAAGTAAAAGTCAGATGACTAGCATAACCTTTCATAAAGTCATGCAGCAGTGTTTACCTTCTTCACTGTATACTGTTCCAGTACACCCAGAGAATGCTAAGAGCAATTACAAGGCACATCTGCAAACATTTTCTCCCTTGCTTTTTCCCTTGTACTGCCTCAGCAACCACATTTTAGTCATGAACCTATGGGAAAAAATATAGCAGAGCATTTGTCTGTCCTCCTGTCACACAACCCGAATCTTCAAGAAGGGATCTTTCAGGCATAACTAGCTTTGCTGTGTGTACACCACTGTCATCCCATTCTCAGCTGAGAGGTGAACCCCTTCTGTGGCAATTTAAAATTTGCTAATTAATAAGAAGTATACTAAATTCTGTTCCAGCTAGACTGGTAGGTCTTCTCAAGGCAGCTGGAGCAACCTGTAAAAAAAAATAACATTTCCAAATCAAAAATGGTGAGTTAAATTAGATCTTTCTTCTTGTTTCTTTCCTTCTTTCCCTTCCCCTCTTCTATTCTTACTGTTTATTTGATCAAATTGTACTGAATGACAAAACATCCCTCTGATACGTCTGGCTCCTGCTGAGCATACTACCTTATCTGTCTCTTAATCCCATCTTTTACAAAATGGAATGCTGTGACAAATCACAGCATTTCATACTGTTTTAAGTTCCTCAGCTCTAAATGACTTACTGCTATTTTACCTTTGTTAAAGGATACAAGTCTTAGAAAAAAGATAAAGTATGACATGAGATCAAAATAGGACAAATTATGACTGGTAAGAAACAGAACTTTAATACGTGATTATAAGACAATGACAACAAAACGTCAGAAGAGACTTTCAGAAATTAAGATGTAAATCACATAATTAGTCAGGACCGACTTTATGCCTACAGCACTGCTTTAGAACACTTCAACCAAGTGCAGGTTTTCATCATGCTGACTCCAAAAATGGTAATTCCATGGTCCTGCCATAACCATGGTTTATTGAAACTCGGTAGAATTATCCTTCAAACTTACTCTCTGGGTCTAGCAGGCATGAAGCCAATTTTTTTACATGCAGCTTTAGAGTTGAGAAGAATAGCCCATATTTACAACATAGCATATATGGGAACTTAGCAGCTCAACCATCTTTTTTTTAATGATGGAACATAACACTGCCTCAGTAGCATAGATATTCTTCTACCTATCAGGTAGCAAGGAAGCGAGTTGGTCTCTAGCCATGAAGGCATCTTTGCCTAAAACATTTAGAATAAAGAGAATAAATAAGAGACTATATCATTGTTCTCTTAAGGAAAAGTAGTGCTAGGAGTGATACATACATGCGATAAGGCACTTTAATAGAATGATATCCTCCAGCTATCAAGAATTTAAAAGGCAAGCATTTTTCTTATTAAAAATAATTACTTCATGAAACTGCAAGCTCTATATCAGCCCCGGAGTATAATACTAACACTAATGCTAATACTAATAACAACAACAGCTACTATCCGAGAGGTCATTCTACCAGCCACTGTTATTGCAGTCATAGTTTCTGTTGCTGAAGCAATGAAAAAGGTAGTGGATGAGGTAACACACCTCTTTCTGAGTGAAAATATTCTTGTTAAGGACCTGGCACAATGCTGATATCTACTGGCACCTCCAAAGAAATGCCAGGTGGTATCAGCTCAGGTAACCAACATATCTCAGCTGGGTGATTAAATGGATTATGGCCTCATTTCACAAACATTTACCCAACACTCAGAGACTGTTAGAAGCCCAGTGATTCTAAAATACAAATTAATACTGGAAATAATAGATCTATTTTCTTACATATTTAAATGGAAAAGTCTTCACAAGGCAATAAATAATTACAGCATTTGCAACTGCCTTTTTAAAATTTGGTACAATCTCTCAAATATCACTTAAATGACAGTTTGTGCTGGGAACTGGAAGGAAGAAGCAGATATCGTCACTAAACTAAGTATGAATAGAGAAAAAAACCATGAACCCCATGCTATGAGCACTGGATATTTCCAAAGCAACAGAGATAGTAGTAACTGGCTATAATTTTGAAAGGCTCTCAGACAGACAGTGAATGGCAGTGAATGATTGACATGGTCCGTTAAAAGCCTGCTTGATGTCAAACAAACAGCTCTGCTTTTCACTGTTGTTACAGGTTTCCCATTTTCCCAGCTCACACCACTGCACCCTGTCTGCCTGAGATAGAAGACTGTGGCAATCATTGGTGATTAGCGTGATAAACTCAGTGTTAATGATACACAACGGTGTCAGCCCTTATGTTCATGTATCACCTACCTATAGACCTGCACACTCCCAACAATAGTGATTATGTTAATGATTGATACATTCACTTTGTGTCCTTTCAGATCAGTCTAAAAGGCAAACACTTATTGGTCATCTTTATTATAAACCTGGCTGACAAAAAATCTTATTGGTGCTATCAAAGCTTATATTTTCTCATTTTTATTTTTCTCCAAATCTTTGAGAACTGGTTTTGCATTAGGCCATATAGCCTACATACCAGGAAGAATGAATGTATGCATGTGCAGTACTTCCTCTATATACTAACAGCAGCCTGAAATTCAAGATTCTTTCTCTCAGTCTCCATCTAGTTTTTACACTATTGAAATTCTCATTAAATCAGTTAGAGTTTTGCCTCAATGAGGACAGGACAGCTCCTGCAAGGATGATTTAGCCCCACTTGCGAGGTCATTTGGGTGGTCATTGTGTACATAAGGGTTACTCACCAATGGGTGAAATAACTAGATAGATCAGGGACCACTAATGTTTTGTTAAGGTTTTCAGTTCTGGATTACTGCTGCTTAGAATACGACTGATGGTAGCACCAGGTGACAGCTGGTCACAGACAGTGACCCATGAAAAATGAGCTGGTAGTAGATGTCAAGTCCTTAGGGACCAGACATCCAAGTAGGAAAGGAGAGTGGCAATGGTAGTAAACCCATCAGGGTCCAGCTGAGTGAACAGTAAGCATGAACTCCCAAAGTGCTCACTTTGTGAGGCCAGGAGGGCCCTGGAACACTGCAAATGAATTGCCCTACTTGCAGGTATAACTTTCATTTTCCATGCTGATGGAAACCTGTGCTGTTAATTAACCTCTCATTTATAGCTGATGAAACTGCTTCTTTGCTGCTGTGGAAACATTCTACCCCTTCCCCATGTGCAACCTGGTAAAGGAAAGCCGGACACATAAAACGTGGGATTACCTCCCTGTAACACGTGTGACCTGAAATAGATTCTTCCGTTTGTGTTAAAATTAAATTGTTAGGTTTAAGAAGCAGTGACAAGAAGAACCCTTCCCGCAGGGTACAATTACACTCATTGCCATGGGTTTTTTGGAGGGATGACAGCAATAAAAGTTGTTCCAAAAACAACTTGATAAACTTACAGCAAAAACGTTACTCCAGGGATTGTGTCAGCAAAAAGAGTTGAATGCAAGCACAGCTCATTAAATTCCTAAAATGCAGGTGGCAGGAAACTTGAAGAGTGTATCAGGAGTAGTCGTTTTCTATACTTGTCTTCTTTTCATATTCTCAGTAAACATGGAGCAACAACCACTCAGAGAAATAATTTCTTTAACCTCAGACCTGAACAAGTACTTGTATTCTTATATCATTTCCCAAGAAAGACAAAAATGGTCTTATGTCCTCTTTCTGCTTGTGTGTAAAGGAGACTTGAATTATTTCTGGACATGGCATTTTTTTGAACTTTGAGAACTTATAAAAATGTAGACTTTTTTCTTTCCTTTCCCCCTCTAACTTTCAAGGGTATCAAGGATGATTTATGAAAGATGTAGCATTTCACAGAAAAAAGATATTGATATATTTCCTACATTTCCTCCAAAATGTTGACTGGTAGACTTGGTGCATTTATTGTGGTTTTTTTCCAAATAACAGAGCTGATGTATTTTCTATGGACTTTCTCCAAAGTGTTACCCTGAAGAGATACCTAAGTATTAGTAAACATAAGCAAATGTATGTAAAGATGTCTTCGTATTTAGCCTTATTTTTCAGTATCTAGCTCTTTGAAGACACTGCTACGCTCTGGTTCATACTGTGGTTTTCCTAGACAATTAAGATCTGCAATGTATATGAGCGTACATGTGAAGGACAGAAAGGCAGACTTTAAAGACAGTAACTTTATAGACAGACAATAAAGACCATTGTGTTTTCCTATTTGATTTCCGTAATATTTTATTCCTAATTTCAGTGTTTGTGGATTAATAGGCTCATTTTCACCTTACAAGTATTATTTAAACATATTGATTTAATCCCCTACTACAGAACTAGGTAAGGTCTGATTATGCCTCTCTCCAAAACTGCAAAAAAAGAATAGACAAAAAAAGCCCCATGGAAACTATCTCAATCCCATATTCAGGCCCTGGCTACAGTTATTCTATGGATATATGTGTATACACACACACTCTATATATATAAAAATAAATATAAATTAACACAAACACCCATATGTACGAACAGAATTAAATTCTCACTCTGTACTATTCCAAAAATATATTTAAAGATGATTACCATATTATTGATGTATGGTTAATCTGTACTTATTTTCTCACTAACTAATCTTTCTTATTTTTTGTTATTATAAATGTTTTACTACATTGTTTGGATTGTTTGGGGTTTTTTTGCTAGGCACTTTGGAAATCAAAATCCCCTCAGGTGAAGATGTTGCATGAGAATGTCAGCTCATGAAAATTCAAATGCTTCACCTCCTCCTTTACTGCAGTCCTTTCTTCAGTGTGAGTTTCTTTAAATACTTACCTGAATTTTCCTTCAAAATATTATTTTCTTTTTATAATAAAAAGATTAAAATGTGAGGATTTTAGTTTTGAATTGAATCAAGCATAAATTGGAGATATTTTTTTTCCTGAATTTACCAATAAAACAATACATAGTTGAACACTGGATGTTAGTAAGCTTCTACTTCAGTTCACTGTGAATAGTTGGCATCAAATGTTAGATCCATCAGTGACTATAAATGTGGAAGACACATATTACATGCTATTTTTAGGCCATTAGTGGTTATTTCTTGTAAGCTCTTTGCTGAAAAAAACTCACCTGCATATTTGTTAATCTGACAGCAATGAGCTGCAAAATACAACCAGAAAAGCTATAAAACCTGCTTCTTAATGAAACCACTAAGGTTTTTTGTGTTACTGAGATTACTTTCAGCAAAGCAGTTGAGTAAAGAAAGTTTGACATTAGGCCTTTTATAGTAGACACTCAGTAGGCCACAAAACAATGCTTTCAAATTAATCAAACATATTTGGTTTTTAAATTGGGTTTGTAAACCATGTTACTTCATTCCATATCCTTGGAATAACAGCCCAAGGCAGTAAGAGAAGGTGCTGTAGGCCCTGATGTTGCAAAAAACCCCAACCTCTACGAGTAAACATAGATTTCTTGGCAATTAGACTGGGTGGACTGAATTCCTCTCTGACATGATTTACAAATTCATCCAACTTAATTTGCTGATAGGAAGCTGAGCACTGTACCTTGGTCATTTGGTTTGATTTGTATCAGAAAAGTGTACAAAAGAAAATGGAGCTTCTCTATCTTGCTCTTGTCATCTCTCAGATTCCTGTTACTATATAACAGGCATCCTTTTCCTTTAATTACTTTCTTCACGGCTTGAGAGTTTTGATGACTTCATTAAGCCTTGCAGTGCAGTTCCAGTCCCTACCCATCTGATTAATTAGCCCAAACCTTATTAACGTCCTAATTCCAATCAATAATGCACTGATGCTGAACTGTGCAAGGGCAAACTAAGGATAGCAATTTTATCTGAAGACACAGAGCCACATGTGCTTTGTTTTTTCACCTGTAATTCTTCATAGCTGCAAAATTAAAACTACTCAAGAATATAAGTAAGAATATATCTGTACAGGAATGCATCTTGTCACACCTGTCCCACACTAACCACATCTGGAATAAAACTTACAGTGACAGATGCATATTGGTGGCACCTCTGTGATGAGATGCCTTTTTCATATATCTAACTGTTGCTGATGAAGAATGGTACCCAGTGTGTAGGAGTTGTAGTCTCCTGTGCAAAATGCTGATGGCACCAAGAAGGCATGGCAGACCCCTGCCCTCCCCTACACACCCTCCCTTAACATGTCTGGAGGCAGGGAGAACCAGCTGGTCTATTTAACTTCATTTTAATGATGCCACTGGAGATATTTCAATGCTGAAGGGTTATTTCAGCAACTGCCAGCACAGCCAAAACAGCACCCAGCTAACTCAATGCAAATTTCACACTGGGTGGCTAAAATGGGACTGGGAGGTGGTGGCATTTCTTTTATGGCCCTCAGCTCCTCTATGCTAACTCTGTCACTGCACTGATGCTAGAGGCCTAAACACTACCCAAGTCTTGGCGAAAGGAAATCAGCTGGATTTTTTTCTTCCCAGCATGAATGTGCTGTCAGAGAATTCAGCACAGCCAGAGCAGCCATGAAATGTGTCAGGCAATACTGTTTCTCAGGCTGCTGCTTTCCCAGTCGATGATTGACAATTGCCACCATTTCATGCGTTTTCATCAAAAGTGTTTGTTAGACCTAAACCCTGGTTGGTTTTGTTCATTTCAGTTTTTCAGCAGCGTTTACAGTGAACATGACATTCAGGGGTCTCCAAAATTCAGAAGATTGCATATTAAAGTACTGGTACCTGTTGTTACGAAAAGCATTGCTCTTGTCTTCATTCAGTTCACTTCAGTTAGTCTAGTCACTTCACTAGTCTAGTGTAGCTTTCTTCAGCTACAAGGAGGGGGGGAAGAAAAATAATTCTTTACCATTTTTTCCACCTGTAGTACATAGTCCTGGTAATAGCAAAGACAATAAAAGATAACAGCTTACAGCACACCTCTCAGCAATACAAACAAACCATGTCTGGTTTTCATCGTTGGAATTTAGGATAAGACTTGGTGCCTAAGCCTGATGCTTGCTGCTAACTATCCACCGTTTACTCTCCAAATGGAAACACACAACTTCCAGACTAAAAGCATCTGAATAGAAGATCTTAAAATCACTGCAGTGTGCTCAGAATGTCTGCAAGAGGAGAGCTGCACAGGTAGGATAGCCAGTGGCAGAACACCAGGGATTCTAATTAAATGCTATTGTTATTCTTATTTTCACTGGGTTTTCATTTTCTGATCACATGAACAGCTTTTTTTCTTCTCATTAAGGTCTGCCTTGCTAAACAATCTATAGTACCAAGTACCTCTATTATGCTTTCCACAGGCCACTGACAGTAAACCACAACTCTCTGTACAATACAATGTCTTGGAGGTAGTGGGGATCAAAGACTCTTAATAGTGCTATGGTGAGGATCAATTGCTCGGCTGTATAGTGCAGGAGTGTCTCCTGAGCCTTTCAGTGCCTGCCTTGCTTGCCTTTGTGTACAGTATCACTGATGGGGAGTGACACTGCTTTCTTAGGGAACCTTCCATTAGAGAGGCTGCTTCCAGGCAAATCCCGTGGTGGAGTGTTTGGAAAACAAAGCATGGGAAGAAGTGGGCTTTTATCACATTTGGTCATGTGATTGATAAGGAATCAGACACTTTTCCTGGTACTCAGTAGAATCTCTACAAAAGTATTTTCTTTCCTGAAGTATTACTATTTCTCTGAAGTTTTAAATATAAATACCTGGCATCTCACTCACAGGGTAAATTTCCTAATATAGAATTTAAGAAAAATTCCAAAAATTCCTTCGTGTCTGCATTTGCTAGAAGGTTTACATTAGCAACTGGTATTTGGGTATCAATGGCTTCAAGCTACCTCCTAGAGTTTCCTAAAGGTGTGAAATCACACTTTTACATGTGTCTATGCTGAGATTTATACAGTAGGCAGAGTTAGGCCAGGGTAGTAATTGTGTAAAGCTTATCTTGAAACAAAGCTGTAGATGAAGTTTCAACCCCATGGAAAGTGTATCTATGCTGCAAGCAGCTCTGTTTTTGAACAACTCCTGTTTGTACCTACATATTCGCACGCTTGTCAATTTTGAGTCCAGCATCATGAGGTGTGAAGTAAGATTTCATCTTTACTGATGATGGTCTTTTACTGAACAAGCAGAATGTGGGCTTTTTTCTTGCATTAACACGGCCCTCCAAAGCCGTTCCACAGATCCTTGGCTCCTAACCTCCCTTAGGAGGGACAGCAATGGATGTGTGACACATAGAACTGCTCATTTGTTGGAATTTTGAGTCACATTGCCCTGGAAGGAACTTATGAGAAGCTTAACATCACAGTCTTGGTGGCTAAGCACCAGGAGATACGAGGAAGCACCCATAAAAGAGGGCATCCAGCCTCTCTGCCTCAGCTTCCCATCTGCAAGCTGGAAAGGATGTGCTGATAAACCCTAACAGCGGACTACGAACTCCAAGAAGGAGGGGAGCAACATAACCTGGCTTCACTGGCAAGTGGTTATATGTAGCTAGAGAAGATATGAGGAAATTATATTGTTGCAGAGTTAAGGTGCAAGTGGAATTCCAAGTTACCCAGATTGCAAACACTTTCTCTGTCCTGCTAAGGTTCACAAACACGTGTCCCCAGGCAGGAAGAATTTAAGCCAGTTTTGCTGCTGACACCTGAGCTTTGTAGGGGAGTCATGCCCTGCTACTGCCAGCACAGGACCCTGAGGGTGTGCCAGAAAGCCCTGTTCTCCTAGGGCCTGCACAGGGCGTGCTTGAGATAAGCATTCAAGCAGCTTGTAATAATCCTTTCATTCATTAAACCACAGTTCTGGCCTCTGAAACATGCTCTTCACCTTGTCTCTTCCTTCCTTCTCTTCTCTCCTTCTGCCGTTGTTTCCGTTTCCTCCCCACCCTCCATTACTCCCTTGACTTTTACCTTGCTCTGATAAGATGCCTAAAAAACCCAGCTTCATTTTCACAGATATTCAGGTAGCAACTGATACCTTCTAGGTGTCCTTTTTTTGTCCATTACCTGTTCTTCCCCCTTTCCCATTACCCCTCACTCCACTTAGAAACATGCAAGCCAGATAACCATCACAGGACACAGCAAGCCTGCCAGCAGACAGCACTGAAAAAGCAATCAGCTCCCGCTGCCAAGCCCTCACATACATCACAGAGCTGTGGAGCTGAGCACAAGTGGCTACAGGAAGAGAGGACAACAGGGAACAACAGGAGTTTAGGCAGGCATACAGAGGCTGCCATTCCTTTCCCAGGGTCACTTGGTGACAGCCTGTTTCGTCATCTCCTTCCCTCCGTGCAGACACTAATTTGCAGGGCTGCCCTCTTTGTCCTGTTACTGCCACAGAGGCGACAGTCACCACTTCTGACATTGGGCCATACAGCTTCTTGTGGGAGCCATGTCCTCAGGGAGCCATGCCCTCAAGGACTATATGGAGAAGTTCTTCCTAATCACTGTCTGCAAATATGCTCCCTACACCATGAATGTCATTATCTGATCTGGTATGTATTTCCCTGCAATGTGACCAAACCTGCCAACATCAAGTGATCATAGAAAGGTTGTTATGTTAGGTCCTGCAAAAGATTTCTATCTAGTGTAATGGAGGAAGGAACAGCTTAAAAGAAGGCTCCAAGGACAGCCAGAAGTGTCAGGATGGCAGGAACCACAACATGGGGTTGACTCTTCCAGCCCAGACCTTCCTTTAAGCACTCCCAGACTGTAAAACAATCAAAGTAAATACCAATAATAATTACTTAGTAGTTACTCAGCAAAACATGATATTACTCTATTACTTTTGTTTTCTCAATACTCTTATGAAAACCTGTGTATCCCATTCCAATCCATGTTATCCTGTTTCAACAGTAGCTGCTGAAATTACTTCCTCATGTTCCTTGGGACTGCAACAACAGGCTAGTTAAAACCTGCCTGGACTTCTAATACTAAAGCTCCTTCTCAAATTATACATTCTCATACCAGGTGGTTAGCTACCTGACAAAGCATTCATAGCTTAAACAGGGTGAACTTGCTTGTCAACTATGGTAGCTTCATCACGCATTAAAATCTTTTTCATTCCTCAGGTGTGTTAGGGTGGGAGGGGAGGAAACCCAGCTCAACAAAATCCAGAAAAGCAGGAAAACAGCTGGCTGTATATAAAAGAAAGCAAAAAAACCTCGAATTTTTCTGTTCATTTTCCTTCTATTCCTTCCTTCAAGTCTGTGGAAAAGTTGTTCTAAAGTACTTATAAGGGATGAGAATTAATAAAAAAATTGCTACAAGAAGGAAAGATCTGGTGAGCATGGATGTTATAACCCTATAAACAAGTGACATATTTCAGGTTAGGATCCATCTCACTCAGCATTTATTTTAACAAGTGGATTGCAGTGCATAAAGGACAGTGAAATCCCCCTGTTCCCAATATGCCAGGGGCCTGAGCTATAGCTTTCATTCTAGGACATTAATGGAAGATTCCTAACCAGGCTGAGTTTACTAAAGCAAAAACAACTCAAGGTCACACTTCTCAGGATGAGATACGTTCAATAGAATCACTGAAAAGGGCACATATGTTCCATGCAGATGTACTTACAGATGTCAATCATATACGTTCTTACATTTTGAAACCTGAAGTGTAATGAGAGTATATTTATGTTAAAAGGCATTAAAAAAATCAAGAAATCAATTTCTGGTAAGAAGCTTTCATATAAGGGAGAGCGAATGTTCTTTCCAGCTCTTTGGGTCCCTTTTCTTTCTTTCTTTCTTTTTTTTTTTTTTACTTGGAGACACCGTGATGAAGTACAGCAGGAGCTTTCTAACAGTTTATTGATGAGAACAGCCAAGGACATCTGTAGTCTTGAAAACCCGCCACCAACAAAAGTAAAAACCAACCTCAAAACCATGAAGTGAATTTTAAAAAAGGCCACAAAAAGCTCAAGTTCACCCCTCCTGGGGTCTCCCATGGGAATTCTTCAAAAAGTTGCCCCTTATTTTCTGCTGAGATTTCCTGTATCAGTAATAAACCAGCTGATGCCCTGGGATGCAGAAGAATTCAGCCTGTTCCTTAAAATAAAACATGCCATAAGTGGAGGAAGCAAAGTTCAAGTGCTGTACATGGAGCATTATATGTTTTCATAAGAAGAGTAAAATATTTTCAGATATGGAGATTCTGGTCTCTCATTTCAGTGCTGATCCATGAAATTCCCAAGACAAACTTCACAGACACTGGTTAAGTCCAGTCTGGAGGGTCGGTTATAGAATTTACCCTTCAAAGTTGTGTTTTTTCTCAAAAAAAACCCTGCACAGTCCAATCAGTGATGGACAGAGAAAGAGTTTTCTTGACTCACTGATAGAAAAGAATCAGAAAATGAAATGATCAGTTAAAATGATGAGGATTAAGAGAGGTCAGAATGGCAGCCGGACCTCTGGCTAGAGCATAATGGACTTTGATCTCCAACATTAGCCAAACAGTGACTAAAAAAAATTATTAAAATTGTACGTGTATACAGTCATGCACACACACCGCCCCTCCAATCTTGTAACTGCAGACTCTATAATCGTTTCACAACAGCTTGCAAAGGCACTGGTGTCACAGTTCTATTAGACTCCCTTTATTTTCTACTTCATTAGAAATATAAAATTGCTGAAAATTAATGTGTTGACATTATCTTTAGTTAATTAACGTATCAAAATATTTATGAAAAACTATTAATGTGCCTATTTAATGAATAAAATTCTGTGTATTGCAAAATATGAAGCGTGATGTTCATTTCGCTTCAGGTTTCAGTTCAGACTTCAGTCATGTGGTTTGTTATGCTGTTTTTGCAAGTTCAGGCTTTTAAATCAAGTAAAAATAAAAAGGTATTTTTTTCAGCTCTGGTGAACTTCAAACCTGGAAATATATAATATTCCCACTGTAGTTTATACATTTTTACTGTCCCTACTGCAACATGCCTTTCTAAATACACAAATACACGTTTACACATAAGAGAATTAAGAATCAAAATGGTCAGGAGCAAAGAAGAATATTTTAGAACTTAGCTGCTAGTGTGACAGGAATAAATTTAATAATTTTATATAATAATTTATATAATAAATAATAAATTTAATACAGGAATAAAGCGATGAGATAATGAAGTGTTCCTCTTTTAAGGAATGCTATCTATGTACCTTACACCACTGCTCTCCAGTGGCAGAGGAGTACTGACAAGGTTGCTGTCTCTCATTGTGCCATTCCTAGCTATCATGCATAGAACAAGGCTAAAACTTTGATGGTTCATTGGAATTAGAATTGTTTGTTTAATCTTTTTGGATTCTTACAGCACATCCACTGTGATACTCTCTGAGCATCCTCTAATATACACTAGCACACCAAAATGCTCAAGATGGAAACTTTCCTTACTTTGGATTGAGCCAATGAAAAAACGCTAAACAGTGGTTACAAATGTGTTGATCTGCTGCTTGCAACACTGAGATTTAGAATAGCTGTCTTGTTCCTTTATTGCTCTCATCCCCCACCCCACCCCCCACCATGAGCTAGAAGTAACTATGTATTGTAGAGCACATAAAGCAAAAGAGGGCCCCAAGCAGCCTATAGAAAAGACATGTGCTGCAGCTCCCTTCCAACCCATGTGCTGAGTCTCCTTTCCTTGGAGAATGTGCCATAATTGGAAGAGAAAAAGCTGTCTGTGGAAAGTACGTCTTTGTATCTCACTTCCGTATAGTACTTCTTTTTAGGCCCTTTTAACATGTATTTGGGCTATACTTTTGTCATCAGTCTCTGCAGTGCAAGGAAAATAATTTAGCTGATCTATGGCTCTTTTTTTCCCATTTGGAAAAATAATTATTGCTATCTTCATCTGTCTTTACAAAAGCCTCTAAGGACAAAAAGTGTGAATTGCTATCACATTGCTACATTAAAATATACCTGTTGTAGCTCTCCCAGGTTTCTGATGGTGTCCATCAGCCCTGCTCCCCCTTTTAGTGCCTTAAGATGACCATCTTTCAGCAGAGGAATGACTGTGTAACAGAAGATTACCAACATAGCACCAGCACCTCCCTCTGTTGCATGTTCTGGTCGCTGTAACAGGGCCTTGGAGAAGGTGGCAGTGAGAAGTCAGTAAGAAAGAGGTTTGGAAGAGACCAACCTGCACAAGAGCCTGCCCTGCACAGCTGGGAGCCAGAGGTGCTGCAAAGACCAGCCCAGTCTCGTCAGAAATTCCAGGACTGGGGTCATTGTGCTGCAAAGAAGCCACTGTAATGAAATCAATAGGGACGTTTAAAAATACCTTTACATGTCAATTCTGGTGTTAGAACAGAGCAGGTCAAAGAGGGTTGACCCTCATAGCAGGTTAAACTCCTGAGGGTGGAGATAATCTCACAGCAGGAAGGGAGGAAAGTGCTGTGCTTGCCTGGGCCGAGCTACTTTCACACCCCCCATTGTCAGCTTTAGGCTACAGAGCCGGCCATTGTCAGAGTCATTGTCATTATTATCTTAAAATCTGCTGCCTCACATTCAGTCATCTATCAGGATAAGACCCAAGACCCTATTAGTGCAGACTCCCAGAAGGAGGGGAGGAAACTCATAGACAAATTAACATTCCTGCTGTTACATCAGCTTTGTTAATTCTGACGTGACATTTAATTGTATATCAGATTTTACACCCTTTCCCATCAGTCAGTCAGGCAAGTCTCTTCCCAGAGTTTGTTCGGTTTTTATTGCCACACACACTGAACTGCCAGGCACAAACACCAAGGAAGCTGAGCATTAAGCCTCTCTTGGATGAAAACGGTATGCCCAAAAGGCACAACCGACAATGTGTCCTGGATGGGTGTGTGACATCTGTCTTCCTGCTCTGAAGCTGTATTTCAGGAAGCCAGCACCTTCACAATAAACTGCAAATCATGTGGAATCATGTGAAAGAATGTCACTCCATCCTCAAATGATGCTTCCAAAAACAGGATGCCTAAATAATAGAAAAAGCCTTTACCTGGAGAAGCTTCCATTGCAAATGCACATTAGAGATTTGAAAACAGTGCTCAGAACAGTCTGTGTACTTTACTGATACAAAAGACATGTTAGAAAAGCTGTGAGTGTTCATTTCTCACCTCAACAAGTCAAGGCCCACTGGGAATCAAATTCCACAAGATTTTTGCCTTGCTCTAGACGGATGGTCACAGAAGACAGGCTGTCATTTGCAATTTTAAGTTAATTGAATATTTTTTCAGCAACTGCATAAAATACAAAAAGAAGTAATAAATGGAATTTGTCCTCTGCCACCTATTCTTTTTGAGAAAGGAAATATTTGATCTTGATAGAATCTTTGAGTCAATAGATAGCAAAACGAATGTGTCGGTGGTCAAAAATACCCCAAAAGACAAGAACAATTCAGAGACTTACAAATTGTTTGACTCCTTATTCAAGACCCATACTAAAAACCTGTGATAGTCAAAAACCCACTTGCATCATGGCTGGGTATAAAAACCAGTTCGCTTCTTGATATATTACTACCCAAGTGAATAGAAACAGGTGGATGCTCTCAATAGTCCTATAGCTGTTTAGAAAAATAAATCTCTAAAATAGATGCAGGATTAAGTAAAATAATCCAAACTCATGAAATTGAGTGTGAAAAGCATGGTCTTTAAGGTGATGAATAGTACTAAAAGAAGTCTTTACCCTCTGAAGACGGTTAACTGAGGTCACTGCCTCAAGCTTTGAAAGCTTTAAATGTCATGTTTAGGAACGGAAAGATGGATTGAATTTTAAAATTTTTGCCCTTTTTTTCCAGCCATATATTAATCCACTGAACCGTGTAATTCTTTAGTTTTCTTTCATTCCACACTCTGCATGTGATGTCAAAAAGAGAGCAGGGAAGAGGCTGACATTGAAGTAAAGTAAGTTTAATGCTGTCCCCTGGCAGGTGTGAAGGTGGGCAGGGGGTTGCTGGCCGCTAGCCTCGCATCAGAATAGTTACAATAGCAGGGTAAAAGCTCTTTCTTACAGCTCTCCAGGGACTGGTATGTATGCAGCAACACATAATGCCACTGAATCCCACTGAGGCACTGCTGAGGAAGGCCCAAAAAGCAAGGAGAGATGGACATATGCATCATGTTGGACTGCACATGCAGAAGGGTTGAGGAGAGGCAGAGTTATTGGCCTGGTCTCGTCAGTGGCCATGCTGACCCCACCATGGGGCCACACAGCCATGATGAGACTCGACTAGGCTTTAACTATGGAACCTCAGATTAGATTCCAACAGGTTAAACTCCCGGCAAGTTTCTAATGACTGCAAAAACTCCTCTTTGACCTTGGGTGTTATAACTATTTATGAGGTTGACCTTTAATTACTCTCTCATGTAGAAATCTTTGATAATATGTCTTTGAAAGCTTGACAAATATGGACTACACACTACAGATCAATACCAATAGAGTAACACTACAAAACAGAGCAGCTTCCACAAAAAATAGATGCTAAAATGTATTGCCAGCAAAACTGCTTCAAAGGACTTATCCTTTCAGCTGAGCACTGTCAACTCTTTCATATTACAGAAGGGTCTAGGGAAAGTAAAAAAAAAAAAACCATAAATGCAAGTGATGCCTAACAATAGTGCACCATAAATACAGGAAATGGTATAATCCACTGGTATAAACCACTATCCCACTGGGGCCCAAGGGAATCATGGCTGTCATCAGTAATAGGACAAGATGAGTGACTGCCATCTGCCATTGCTGTAAAGTCTTCTGCTGATCCTCCAGATGGGGCTGGGAAATAAACTGGTGGCATTGAGTACCTAGTTTGAAAGTCATGACTTCTGGAAAAGAAGCTTTAGAAGATTCATTATCTTTTGCAACATTAATGCCATCCAAAGGAGTAATGAAACTGAGAGTGAGTGAATAGTTATTGCTTCTATATTCAGTTTACTGGAATATATAGTATTGCTTGGTTTTTCAAAAGGACATTTTTAATAGACATTACACATATGCATGGGCATACCTACATGTACACAAAGCACATATAAGTGCATATACATGCACACAAACACAAAACAGAGAGTCAGTGAGATTCTGTTAAGAATGGAGAATAGAAAATACCTACACAATGTAGAGTAGGGGGTTATCAGCACAACCATACAGTTATATAAGCCGGAAGTAAATAGGAATCTCATAATCCAGAATACTTAATTTTTATTTTAACCCACTTAAGTATCAGTAACTAAGTTTAATACTTTGTGTCATATGCATTATGGAAATAGGTGGGGATTTTTCGTATGGCAATGATTAAAAGTGCCAACCTGTATAAACACAATATGCAACACCTTTAGCCATCACTACATTATACAGAACTGCTGTTTGTTCCAACCTAGTGAAATTCTGCTGCAAGGAGGATGAGTTCCAAAGACATCGTTTGAGGAAAAAAAAGGTGAAGATAAAATTTAAAGGATTTTCTAATAATTTTGATTTCCTTATTGCTGCTAGAAAAATAAGTGATCCATCTACCAGACAAATCGAATCAAAGAAAACTGTCATGGACCTTTGATCTTTGGATTCTGGGGAATGTTTTAAATGGTACCAGTCACTTTAGGTTTTATCTTCTGAATTTCCCCCCAGTTAAATTATTTTCTCTAATTCAGAAGAACAACTGTTCTCCCTTAGCCCTCCCATAGAACCTTTTATCATAATATGCTGGCCAAAACAGCTCCCATGAGACAGAATCAAAGCCATAAAAGAAGAACGTTTTTGTCATGCCAGGCCCTACTGCTAATGTCTTACAGTTACAAAACCAAGAGCAAACTAAACTGAGTTAGACAGACCATCTGACTGGATCTGGCCAGTTACTCTAACCACAATCAACATACTTTTAAAATTTGAATATTATACAATTAAAAAACACCCCAACATACATAAACAAGCTATGTTAACACAGGGATAACAGTGTCATAATGGGATGGAAACACAGAAGTAGTTTAAAAGCCCTAAATCCAGGCACCTTCCCCACACAGAGTTAAGCTCAGAGTGGTTTTCTCTGAGGCTGCCTCCCTGTTTGCAGACCTGGCACCTGAACTCTCTCCTGGATAGAAAGAAACTCCATCTCTCCTTTCTCAAACCTCCAAAAAATTAGGCTGAGTGCACCTTTAGGAAGGAGTTGGCAGAGGGGGACAGGTGAAGAACCCGGATGCTTGGGAAACAACCAGATGTCTCTCTTTTCCAGGAATTTTCCCTTTTCCTGACATGCTTTTTCATGGTGAATTTTGTTTTGTGTGCACTAGAGTAACTGTGCATGGAGTCTCTCTAGCTCTGAAACTAAGGGAAAAAAGCTTAGAAGAGGCATGTTGAGGCTTAGAAGCCTATTGTGATAGAAAGAGAAGTAAAGTAATATCTATACAAAGTTTCACACTGCCCTTGACCATAGGTTGATCAATGTCAGAAGAAAAACTCATTTTGACTAGCAAAGTTTTGCATCAGCCTTGTTACACTCTGAAGAAAAGACACCTGGCAGAGGCCTGTCTCTGTTCGCCTGACTTCAGAGCCGATGTGCGAAGGCTTCTTTTAACTGCCAGCATGGGGAAAGAATGAAGCCTTAGAGAAGGCAGTTCTACACACACCAGGAAATCAAGATCCAAGCACTGCTGCCGTCCAGGGCAGAACTGTCTGTCTTTCAGCACTGCATGTGGCTTATGGAGGAAAAGGCCCTCAACCCCATCAGTGTCCTTCAGCACTGCTATGTCTAGCACTGCTATCTCCAGCACCCACTGTTCCTGTCTCACCCATCCCCAGTAGTATCAAGAATATGATGCTGCCAGCCTCTATTCCCATTTGCTGATGGGTACATCAGTGGGAAATTGCCACATATCAGGTGGGGGGAGGTTCATGAAAGTGAATGGATTCCTCTTTGGTTATTTCCTTGGGGCTTTCAGATCACTGTAAAAAAAGAAAGAAAAAAAATTCACTTTTCATTAAAAAAGTCATTTCAGTCTGTTGGTGAAACTGATACTACAGAAATACATATTCCTGTGTGCTGCCTTCCTGCTCCGTAATGGCTCTTGCATTAGGGACTGGGGGTGGGGGAGCTGTTGTCCATTTACTTGAGCAAAGATTGCTATTGAATGAAACCTTTAATGGGGTATTTATGCTCCCACTCAGCTAAGAGCTCCACTTGTGGCAGAGTAGTGTTTCCCTCCACCTTGACAGCTATTAGAGAATCAATACAGGTAATTCCTCGGCTGGCTGTCAGCACCCTCCAGCTGTGGGGCTACCCTGGCTACTGCGATGGGCTTACTTGTGGGAAAGCAAAACTCTGGAGAGCAGCCTGCCACCACATCCCCACCACCACTGTGCTGGGTGAGTGTCCCCCAAACCATGCAAGGCCAAGAGGGAATGCCACTGACTTCACCTGGATTAAGAAAAGGATGGACTTGACCATTTCCCCCTAAAAAGAGGGGGCTCCACAGATTGATTTCACTTCAGGGGTTACCTGTGAATTGCATTTTTGGCCAGTATAACCCAAGAATTCATCCTTTTCCCCTTCCTTGATAGACAAGGGGCATTTTCTCTGCTACTGCATTTCTGTTAATGACCAAGGTGTCTCCTACTGGCATTCTCACAACAAGGCATGCAACAGTGCTCTCTACTAAATTGCTGGGCTAACCAGAGGTCAGTCCTGTGAATTCAAGCCTTGTTTGTCATTGCTGCAATGTAGCTAAGCTGTGATTTCCAGGATAATCCCTACAGCAAGAGCTGCTGCAGAATGACTGGCTGGGGATGGAGATGGAGCAGAGATGCTTGGGTTCTGCTGTAGGAGAGGCAGAGATGCCATGATACTGTCTTCTGGTGCTCCCACGTACGCCCAGCTGCCAACACCCTACCCCTTTGTGGGACTGGCTTTTCAGAAAAAGCGTTCACTGGTGGACATTTAGCCTTTTTAAAACTTGAGTTAAACACCATAAAAACACAGCCAGATGCTGGTCCCACTGAAGATCTGGATGTATTTTACATGAGGTCAGAAAAGAAGGAAAGCAGAGAGCAAAACCCGCGTCTCCTGATACCCTTCATATGCTCAAGGCCCTTACACTATGTGCATCAGGGAAAACCAGAAGGGAGAAAGTGCAATGGGATATGTGTGTGTGAGGAAAGAAAGGCTAATTAATGTGAATGTGTCCGTAGCGGTGAAACAAGCACCAGAGCTTGCTGCAGAGGCATGTAGGAAACTGGGGACCCCAAGAAATGGCTTTCTGAAGGAAGGGACAGCCAGTCAGGGCTTCCCTGGTGAATGATCTCTCTTATTTAATGGACAGTTGGGCAGTAATCAATAGCTGTGTTTGTGGCATTATCTTCAACTCACTAAGCTCCTTGCTTTCCCGGTCCCTCAGTGGTTAACCACCTCTCTCTTTCTTGAATCCCCAAGAGTGCAGCAAGGACAGGGGTTGGGATGGCAGAGGGATGGGGACCAGGTGTTTGAAGAGCAGGGAGATGCAGGGAAATGCCGGAGGCAGCAGATGTCAGTGGCCAGGGCTTTTGTTCCCTCCAACTCCCCAGCCTGAGCTCTGGGACCACTCTTTTGTTTTTGTCTTGCCATTGTCATTCACCAAGGAGGGGCTTTTCAGGAGTTAGCCTCACAGAGGCTCATCTCTCTCCCCACCACCCCAATCAAACAGTGACTGTCCTCACCCTCTGGTTTCTATTTAGACCACTCTCCACATTTAAAAAACCCTGACACAGTTAATGCAAAGAATTCAAAAGTCAGCTAGCGTCTTACAGGACTGGTTTGTCCCAACACACTTGACTTGCTGCTCCCCTTGGCAGCACCATTTTTAATCCTAGTTAGGGGAAAGAAGAGCCAGGGTGCACAGCCAGGTAGTTTCTGTAATCCTTTGCCTTGGAAAATGCAGTGAGAATTGAGCCCTCAGCCAGGGAAGCCAAGCTACAGCCAGTTTAAGCCAAACCGAGTGAGTAATATGGGTACCTATTGCTCTTAGTGTGTTACTACAGTCACTATCATGGAAAATAAATGGCCCATAGTTGATGATACTAAGAAACGCAAGAGGTGGATCTGGTATAGCATGCAGAAAGCTGCAGGGATAGCCTGCTTTCTGCATCCTCAGCTCGGAAATGACCAGCAGGACCATTACTGAGTATCATGGTGTCTGCTCAGGAGGAACCTATAGCTGGGGCTTCTCAGTGAAAGGACTGAGCCCTTACAGTTGACTTGGTCACAAATATCCTCCCTTTAGTGGGACTTGCAGTGCAGGCTCCTTAATGCACATGGCCTCCTGTGCTGTGTAGTTGTCCTGGGAACATGACTGATGGAAAAGCACAGTGTGCACACACACCCTCTTTCTCTCCTGTTTTCTGTTCGTGAGTAAATACCTGAAACCCAGCTCCTGGTTGAGCTGCTCATTCATGAGGCTGCTGTCAGCAGGGCCACAGAAGTGCAAGCAAATGTGCAAATCCCAGGAGGAAAACCTCCGTTTATGGGCACACTCAGGGTTCATGAACGCCACAGGAGCATTCCTTAATCTAAATCCAAACTCTCCTAAACCCTGCCGAGCAAGGGTAGCAATGTTTTCAGTGACAGGCACTGCATTTTCCTCGCAGGAGACGAAAATCTGCTGCAGGCTGGGGGGATAGCTCAGCCTGCCCTCCCTCCTGCTTCCCTCTGCTAAATTTCTCCCCACCCTGCTGTGAAGTGTGCTGCTGGCCAAGTACCACCCCCAGGGCCCCCCAGCACAGCTGGGACTCCCTATTCAGAAGGGAGAGGACGGTGCTATAGGGTAGTTAAATGCTACAGGGTAGTTAAATGCCTTTTTTAGTGCTCAATCCGGATCCATCATCTTGCTTGCAAGTGGGAGTGAACTCAATCCAGAGCTGAATGGCTTCAGCTTCCATGAACTACTGGGACACTTAAGGCCCAATCCATCAAGACACTGGGTGCCTTTGACTTCTAATGCAGTCAGCTGCTACACAGCAGGACAAGAGCTAGAATTCCCACTAAGAGACAGTTTGACTCTGTAATGACTTACAAATGACGCACAAAACACCCTTCATCCGTTTGCTACTACCTCAAATACACAGCTCCAATACATCTGACAGGAAACAACCTATAGCCCACTGATGTGTGCTATAGCTTCCAATAATTTATTTTCAACTTTTGCATAAATGTAATTGTAATAATCTTACTTAGCATCAAAATTTATATATACAGGTTTAATGTGCAAGATAACCGGTACCTTCAATCACACGTACAAGCGAAACCACATACTCTTTTTTACAGACAACCCATCAAATACCGAAGAAGGGTACTAATTTTCTAGTACAACATATTTGGAGTTCTTCAAGCAGAAGTAAATGCACTACAGAAGATACACTATTTAAATAACCCTCATTTGCAAGAAACAAGGAAATTACCTGCTTGGGAAGCTAACACTGCATTTCATAGCACCTTGAAGCCATTCCTTGTCCTCAATATTTTACTTACAAGTAAGTGGTTCTGTAAATATTTTAATATTTTTACCATGAAAACAATGAGGACAGAGAAACCTAAGGTACAATAAAAACTGCATAAAAATGGGTGCAAAATCAATATATTTATAGATACATTATCTACACAGTACAATTAAATGTGCAGGTAACTTTTTTTTCCTAGTTCTATGCTGTATTCAAAGAGGTTGTTAAGGTTGGCACAAAATAAATTTTCTCTCTTATGTGCAAAGTCCTTGTTAATCCTAGCAGATCTAGGATATTAAAAGGGAATACCATTATCTCAGTAACATCAAACTACCTGTGTTAATCAACCAACTCCAGTGAGGGCTTCCATTATCCCTCCTGGATGACACACAAAGTCCCACTGACACTGGGAACCCCTCTTGAATGTACAGCCCCCTGCCAATTATGCTGGCCACTCAGTGATAAAATAGACTTCTGCACTAATTACAGCATTCTCTATACTCAGTAATGCTTCCAGCTTTTTGCTAAGCCTCCATCAAGCTGATATTTCACATTGCCAGGGAATGCCATTTTGTTAAAGATTTTTAACAAAGGCTCACCTGGGCCCAGAATGCAACACCTCTATGAGGCCACTCGACTGCTTGTGACCCACCTGAGCACTCTCTGGTGACTGGGACTATCTTCACATTTGGTCCCCTCAGCTGTGAGAAGGCAAAGCCAACCTATACTGTCTCTGCTAACTGGCAGCTACTCATCACACCCTGCTCCTCTCCCTCATGGCCAGTCAGCATCCTCTGGAAGAGACGTCTCAGTGCCCTGGAGCTCCCAGTGGTCAGGCAGCTGAATGAAGGAATTAAATACCCCTAATGTTGGTGCAGTAGTCAGTATCTTTGAAGCAGTTCACATTTAAATAGAGCAACATTAAAAGACTTGCAGGTTAAGGTGAAGTAGACCCCATACTTGGTTATGCATTCTAACAAAACAAAGAGGTTAAATTGGCTTTGGGAAATGCACTTGTTAAAATCATCCCTCACACAAGTTTTGGTATGCACTGCACCAGGCAGTCCACAAACATGGTACATTAGAGACATGGAAACACTCTTCACAGTGGTGTTTGTGCACAAAAGGTTCACGGGAGGCAAAATTCCTCCTATCTGTGTTTCCCTGATGAGAAAATTAGGGTATGGGAGGAGAGAAGGGGAAAAGTGGGATAGCACATCTTGGACTTTACCCCAGTCCAGGGTGGCATCAGGGTATCCAGGTGAGAAACTATGCCCAGGGTCCAGAGGACTGGATGTACCCAAAGAGTCACTGCGAGGGAAAATGTCCTCCTGTGATGTGCACATAACTATGAACAAACACATGCACGTAGACAGATACACACATAAGCTGGCCAGGACGTGTCCGCAGGGTTCTTGACTAATAAGCATCATGCATTTTCAGGTGGACTTGGTAATCCTCCTGCTCCAGGAAGTGCTCGCCGCACACAGAGCAAGTGCACTCCTCCTTGCTGTGCATGCGCCTCACATGGCTGTCGTGGGCTGCGTGTGAGGCAAAGACTTTGCCGCAGTACTTGCACTTGAAGGGCTTCTCCCCTGAGTGCTGGCGGATGTGAGTGCGCAGGATGCTGGATGCGGTGAATGCCTGAAAAGGTAAGGAGTTGAAAGTAATCCATTTTCACATATGTATTTCCCAGATTCAGTTAATCCAGGCCCATCAGAAGCACTGTACTCTGAAATTAAGCCCTCAAATAACATTCTCAGATAACTTAAGGGAAAAAACCTAACCTCACAGCAACAAGGAACCACGCTATATGGATGTGGCTGAGTCCATGGAATTAGATGAATCTCAGAGAAAGATTTCTGACCAGACACACCAGTAAATACCTTCTATATGTCAAGGGGTAAGAAGTCAATACTGTCCTAATTAGCTTTGCAGCTCTTTTATCTTTAGGGAACATAATGCAGCTTTTCCTTTCAGTTTTTATTTTCAGTGTCAGATTCGTATTCACATACTCTGGCACCTGGGGATTCAGGTACCAGAATTCATTCATGCAATTCAGCATCTATCTTTTGAGGTTTCATTTTCCCCACTCCATCATACTCTGCTCTTCCTTCACTCACACCCTTCCAGCCTGGTTCCCTACACACATCTGAGGAGCAAAGTGTGCACAATCACACTCTGCTCCCCTTGTAAAGGCTCATTCTTTATTTGGGGAGAAAACCCTCTCACCAAGACTGGAGCAGGAATGCTGCAAAGTTTTGAGTGTTTCCCCCTTTTTTTCCCCCAAGAGAGACACTTTCAGGCCCCTTGCTATTTGCAGACCACACAAAATAAATCCTCTTTAGCACCACTATGTTGCCGAACCATCACAAGTTTTCACAGCGTAGAGCGATACATGTCAGATACCGTTTCACTAGAAACCTTAGAGCTCAAACAGACCTGTGATTCCTATATAAAAGTCCCTGAAGACATATATTGAGAGGGCCAAAGTGTGTTTAAGGGCCAGAATGGTGATATTGGCCTCAGACTTTTGCTTTAATCACGATGTCACCCAGATAATGAGTAATGAGTCCAGGAAAGCAAAGCGGTTCCGGAGTACAACCATCATTAGAGGTAAAAGAGGCAAAGAGGAATCACGACTGCATAGGAGGCACACATGAGGATGCTTTAAAATAGCACCTGGCTTCCCAGTCACAGAAATGACAGCTATGTCCCAGGATAGCTGCAGCATCCTGCAGCTGTAGGGCTAAAGGTTTAACCTGATCCAATCTGCAACAGTCCTAACAAAATGGCTGTGTGCTGGTCAAGAGTCCCATGTGTATTAAGGGATCTGTTCAGATAGCAATCTGTAAAGCTTTGCCATCTCTCCCTGTGATCAGAAGATTAAAGGATGACATTTCAACTTAAACTCTGCCTACAAGTGTTTAGGCTGTCTAGGAGAGAAAGAAATGCAATAGCCAAAGGGATCTTCTTTAAGTATAGGATACTTCTGCTCTGTGTTAGTCCAGCCAGTCATTAACAAAACTTCTCTTTCTCCAAAATCAGGAGGACTTTGCTACATGACAACCGTGCTTCTGCATTGCATGGACACTCCCCAAAGCACCTGGAGCTTTATCGATTATTATACGATAGGAGCACGTATCGATTTTCACCCAGCAGCAGCATGTATGTTCATCCACCTTCTGTCTTCTGGAAAAGCTGTCAGTGCTCTCACTGGAAGAGCTCATCTGAATCATTCCTGTTGTGAGCATCATAGCTAGGCACATTTTTGATCAGTGCTGTATGACTTTACTCATGTTCTTTTTTAGATGAAACCTCCATGTCCCGTTGCACGTCAATGGCCCTGTTCCTTCAAGCATGCAGAGTTCTATCACGTAGGTTCAGCTTATGGGCCAAATCTATTCACTGCACTCCAGAAACAATGCCAGTAATTTCAAAAACTACCTATCTGATGAAAAAGCGGAATATTGCATCTATCTGTATGCCTTGGATGGCAATTGAAATTCTTTTAAGCTTTCCTAGATCCTTTCCCCACAGCAGTTCTCTCAGCTAGAATGAAACACAAATTCCACAACAGAAGGAGACCAGAACCTGTTTCTTCAGTCTCAGCCAGCCCTGTCACTTCAAGTCACAACTCTGCCTGGAATATAGCAAACTTATCTGGTTATCGACTTAAATAGAAGACATTTTCTTGAGAGAAAACAGAAAATAAGCAGAAAAAAAAGTAAAAAATGAAATTGAGATTGGAAAGAGCCACCCCCCCCCCCAGGTCCAGTGTGATGCTAAGCATGGCAGAGGACAGAGGGATGCAGCAGAGCACAGACGGGGCTTTGCCTTACCTTGTTGCAGTACACACATTTGTAGGGGCGCTCCCCAGAGTGAACCCTCATGTGTTTGCTCAGGCTGGAAGACTGAGAAAAGCTCTTTCCACACTCTGAGCACTGGGAAAGAAAAAATGGATAATGTTAAAAGGAAGCACAAAACAGCATAGTTCAAAAGAAAAAAAATAGGTATATAGAGTATGTGCATGTATTTTCCTATATATATTTTATATATATTTATACAATGTCTATGTATTTGTGTATATACACACACTAGTAATTTAAGCAGTAACAATTTCAAATACAGTCAGAATTTTTATCTGGTTTTAAGAACTTTTTTTTAAAAAAAAGAAAAATCATGCGAAATGTCAAAGCTTTTTTTTGTTGTTAAAATGGTTTAATTTAAAATCATGCTTCAGAACACAAACAGACAATACTGACTTTTGGTAATCAAAATCGAACATTTCTGTAAAATCACTTTCTTCAGAATGTAAATCAAGCTCCAGCTGTTACTTTTAATTTCAAAAATATTAAAGCAATCATAATAAATCTTAAAACAAAAAATAAATCTTAAAACAATAACCATTTATTTTTCAGAAATGGGGAGTCAGTCACACACCTAAGCTTACAGCTTGATCTGTCAGAAGTGCCTCTTGGCAGGAGTGAAACAAGTAGCATCCTCAAGCTGCTGCCCAGCAGCCAGCAGGACAAAACCAATTCACAAGAGTCACTTGAGAGATTTGCACTGATTCAGTGCAATTTATAAGAGCCCCAAACCATTTTCTCGCTACAATTGGAAAGAAATTATCTTTCAGAAGTTCAAAGCAAACTAAGCTATGACTGATCTTGAAAGGTGTTTATTTTTTACTGACACATTTTCCATCTTTGCTTTTTGAGTTGATCATTTTCAAATAAATGTGATATATTCAGAGTAAGTTTTATCTTATTGCCATTCTAAAGTATTTTTTTCATACACATTTCAAAACAAATGCTCTGGGAAATGAAATTAATAAGAATTAGGTGGTATTCAATGCCTTATTTAATAGAATAATATTTTTCACCTGTAACTAAATCAAGCTGATGTTCTGACATTTCAATATTGTTGATTTAGTTGAAAAAGTTTTCCCTGAAAAAATTTACATTATTACAGGAGTATCTATAAAATAGGTATTTTGAGGATTTTTTCAGGCCCAATTTAACTGTGCCATTTCAATCACTGGAACTCGATGTTCCCAAGCCTTCAGGAAGTCTGGTTTTCCATCCCCAGTGATCATAGAGAAAACTGATGCTATAGAGAGGCATTTGTTGCAGATGAGGAAAGCGTCTCCTCAATTATTTGTTTCCATCAATTGAAAATCTGCTCTCCATTGACTGTAAACCTTTTAGCTCCTGTTTTGTTTAACAGACCCAGATGTCTGTCGGTTCTCAGGCTGAAGGGTGGGAATGAGTGATAAGAGACATCATCTCCTCAGATCCAGGACAAGTGGAGTACCTTCAAATACAAGTTAGCACCACACCGTGTCAGAAAAGCAGCAAAACCCACAGGCAAACATCCAAAGAGCTCAGAAGAAATAGTTTCGTTTCAAGGCCTCGCTGAGACTGTGGAGTTCATTTTTCCAATGTAAATCCATTAAATTTCTCCAACTAAGCTCTGCTGCAGAAGACAAACTCCTGTACAGGCAAAGCAGTCCTTCCAGAGAACTGCTAGGGCAACTGGAGGAGGGAGAACACCATCAGCATCCTACCTCAGCCAGAAAGACTCCCTAATTAGTTCCCCCGGAAGAGCCAATACCTGCGGAGAGATCCGGAGCAGGCTCACCTTGTGAGGTCGGTGCCTTTCGTGAACGTGGAGAACATGGATCCTCAGCCTGTCTCTTTTTTCAAAGGACCGGTTGCAGAGGTTACACGGAAATTTGCGGTCCCCCTGGTCCACACAGCGGGTGTACTTGAGGTGCTTGTCCCGGTAGTACTTGTAGGCAAAAACCTTGCCGCAGCGGTCGCACTTAAAGCTTTCCCCGGCTTCTGTACGAGAGAAGGGAAAGGGCCACCTCTCTGTTACATGGCAGCACCAAGGGCTCCTTTCAAACCTGCTGCATTCCCAGAGCTGGTACCGAGTTAGGAATTAGAAGTCTCAACTTAAAATTCCCAACTTATTGGGAGAATATTAAGGGTAAATGGATTCTGGCAAAACCATTAACAAATACCCATCGGTTCTCACTGCTTCACTTGCCTATTACCTTTCTAACGGGGGGTGGGGGGTGGGGGTGGGGAGTAAACTGCAGCCCACAGCCTTGTATGATCACTGGGTTTAGCTACCGACTACAGCAAGGACAGGAGTTCATCCTTGGTTCTCTCTAAACAGGGAGAGAATGTGAAAAATCAACTCAAAGTCGCATGCAAAAGCATCTCCCCACACAGAAACACTGCCAGGTGTCTCATACTAACATTGTCCATAAATTTTAGGTCCTGTCCCAAAAAGAAAGGTAAACT
This sequence comes from Psittacula echo, assembly GCF_963264785.1. NCBI lineage: Eukaryota > Metazoa > Chordata > Aves > Psittaciformes > Psittacidae > Psittacula > Psittacula echo. Next base: position 126,413,234 of record NC_137737.1, read on the forward strand.
TGCACGGTTTTTCTAGATAATTTTAAAAATGCTGTCGGACAAAAGCACATTTATTTGGTGGGGTTTTTTTTGTTGTTTTTTTTTTTTTTTTTCTTTTTTTTGTATTTAACACTGTTCTCAACCACTGAATTTGGAACAACAGTGACAGGATATTTTTCAAACGCTTACGCATCCTTTTCTGCCGTTAACAAAAGCAACTTTGGCTTAAGCCTTAAAATGAAACGAACGATTTACGTGAACCAGGCACCTGAAGACAACATTGCAAAATTCTCGTGTCAATCTGGCTCTCTGCCTCACTGTGGCACCTCTCCCTCTGCAGCCTGCCCTGCGCTGGCATACACCCGTTTTCCCTGTACATAAGCTTTGCTTATAAGAAGGGCATTTATTTTCTGAGCATTATAAGCAGAGTTATTCCGGGAATAAACGTGTTTGACATTTGAACTGCAAGCCATGCCGGCATTATTGGATCTCAACGACTTCTGCCTGCCACATTTACTGAGTGTTAATTGCACGAAAAATATAATAAAAGCAGGCATGTGCGATAATAAGATAAAACAGGACCAAAACCGGAATGCCGCTCAAAAGTCCCTCTTGTCTCAAAATGTGTACCCCCTCCCCTCCCTTATGCAGAGCCCAGCCCCGCACCACCAGATGTTTTACAGCCGTCGAGCGAACAACTTCAGCTCCCCCATGAAATGAGAACAAGAAGAGGAGACTTTTGCACAGAGCTGGCAGAAGCCCTCGGTGCGGTCCCTGGTGCCGAGGGGAAGCTGCTGCTCTGGGATACTAGGGTTGCAGGGAAGGGAAGGGGCAGGCAGGGCCGGGCACCCTGCCACCGGCTCACCGCAAGGACTGGGGAGCGTTCGAAGTAAAACATAGATGGAAAAAGGTGGTGCCCGAGTTCCTTTACCTCCCTTCGTGCGAGCCTAGCCCTGGCCAGACGCAGCACCATGGGCATGAGGAGCTGGCAGGCTCACCTTCGGGGTTCTCCGGGTGCTTCTTCCCCTCCTGCCCGTCCTTCAGGCTGATCGGGATGCCCAGGAACTGCACGTAGCAATCTCCGTACCACACCAGCAGCTCCTGCTTCGGCAAGATTTCCTTGCAGCTCTCGTAGAATATTTGCCCCTCGCACTGGATAGCTGTCAAGTTCTGCTCCTCGGGATACCTGGCACAGTTCACCAGAGACATCCAGTTGCCAGAGGCGCCTTTCCCGTCTATGAAGTGGCTCAGGCGATCGCAGTCAAAGATCTGGAGAGCAGGGAGAACCCGATCAAGTTTGACGGATCCTTCCTTCCCGCACATGTCCCGCTCGCACCGATCCACCCCCCGCACCGAGCCGAGCCCCTCTCGCAGGCTAAGGGAGTGGGGCGGCCGAGCCCAGCGGTGCCTCCACTACCTCCCACATCAGCGAGTTGTCGTCGTAAATCTTGATCTCGCTGATGCTGACCACTTTGCCTCGGAAAGGGCCGAAGCGGACTCCTTTGGGAATGGGGTCCGTGCAGAAGACTCCGACCTGAGACATGTCCCCGTACTCCACCTGCAGCACCGAGAGCCCTGCGGGGAACAGGGCAGGCTGAGCGCGGCTTGGCCGCGGCTGGGCGAGGAGAGAGGCGTGGGCAGCGCCGGGCCCCTACCTTCGGGCAGCTGCAGCGAGTCCCTGTCGAGTGGCGAGGCGAAGGAGGACTGCGCAGCACCTGCAGAGAAGGAGTCCGCAGCACCTGCAAGAAGAGGGACCCCTTCTTCAGTCGGCAGTGCAGGTGCAGCGGGGCAGGGGGACCGGATCTTGCTGGGCCCGACGGCGGCCGGAGCTCGAATCACTCCCGGGTTCTCCCGGTGTGAGTTCGTAATGCAAGAAAACCACGGGGAAAGGAAGCCCGACGTGCCCTCGGCGATGCCCGGTGGACATGGCTTCCGCGGGACCACCCGCACCCCACTCAGGGGACTGTCCCCAGGCCCCACCGTACACCCGGCCGCAAGGAACGACCTTCCGCCCCGGTGCTCCTCGGTGCCCCACCTGTCGCAGGCAGCCCCTTGCGCACAAGCCGGAGACCGCCTTACCCGTGCTGGCGGGGGACAGCCGGGGCCCCGAGATGGCGTGTATGCTCCCGGCCAGCTGACTGCTCCGGAGCGCCCCGTATAGCACCGCGTTGAGCTCCTCCTCGGTGAAGTGGTACCTGTGGCTCTGTCCCTCGAGCGCTCCGGCCTCCGGGCTGCGGGCAGCCTTGTGCGGGGGGCCCAGGTAGAGCGGTGGCGGCGAGACAGGGGCCCCTGCCCCGACGAGCGAGTCTTCCCTGAGAGAGAAGGGGTCCTGCGGCTTGGCGTAGTGGGGCAAAGGGAGGCCGGGAAAGGGCTCGGCGGGCAGGGGTGGCGGCTGGCTCAAGAAAGTGGAGGCCCTGCTGAAGCTGTAGTGGGGCAGCGGCGGGGAGGCGGGGAGCATCCCGCCCAGGGATTTTAGGGGCTGGAAGAAGTCGGGGGCCGCTTCGAAGTACTGGGCAGGAGGGTGGAAAGAGGGGTAGTAGGCAGTCCCGAGCGCGTCTCTGTAGTCTCCGGGGACCGACTCGCCGGCCAGGTACAGAGCCATGTCGGGGCGGGAAAGGAGGAAGGGAGGGAGAGAGCTGTTGGGAAGCGGAGGGGCAGACACCCGGGGGGTGTCTGGGGGTCCCGCTGCGGGGCGGGATAGAGGCGCTGGAGCCGCCGTTCGCTACTGTCCGCCGCCCGGCGCCGTCGAGGCAAGCGGATGGCCGCCGCCGGACCGCGCCGCTATATGCGCCGGGGAGGGGAGGGAGAATAAGGGGGGGCAGGCGGGGACGGCCCGCCCCGGGGGTCGCGGAGCCCTGGGAGTGGGCGAAGGGGGCTGTCCCGACCGGCGGCCCCTACTCCGGGGCGGAGTCGCGGCTTTTCCCCGAGCGGCCTGGCCGCCCCTCTCCACGTCGAGGCCAGCGGTGTCAGAGGGGCGAGGCGGGATACCCAACCTCCTGGACCCACCGCACCTGCCTCTCCAAGCCCAACCGCTGGGCCCGGCCGGGGCGCCGGTGGCTCTGCCGCTCCTCAGAGCAGAAGGCCGGGGTGCCGGAGCGATGTTCTCTCCGGATAAGCACCTACTGCCGTGGGTGAACACCACGGCCGGAGGCTGTCGTGCTCCCCAGCCGGATCCACGGCTCCCGCGCAGTGTCTCGGGAGTTCCAGGCGTAGGGTTTGGATATGGAGAATCAAACTCATCTCCAAAATTCCAATGACACAGCAGCATACTCTCAGCCACTGTAGGTTTCACGGGCATTGCTGAGGTGATTTTAGTTTACCTTGGAGCTGTCTGTTGCTTGCCTGGCAGGACATCGGGCTGTTGCTGGGGTTTCCCTGGCTCCACGACCAGGCCTACGCCAGGACCTGCTCAGAATGGGACTAGAGGAAGACATCTGGCCCTTGTCCCCCCGCAGAGGTGCTGGGTGATCCCCTTCTGCAGGGTTTCATCCTAGGTTTTGTGGGGTTTCCCCTTCTAATCTGCCCTTCCTCCCACATGGCTACATGCTACAATTGCTATAACAAGGGGACCTGGAAGGTCCTGCAGGATTCCAGAGGCCCAGGTGTCATTGGAGGATGTCATCTCTGCTGGTGTAGGGAGATGGAGAAATCTTCAGTCCAGGGCAAAACCCCATGGAAGGTGGGTTACTGCAGACCCCCTGCCTGGGTGACACTGAACATGCAGGCATGGAGAAAAGGGCCAGGATGGGTTGTGCTGCACTGTAGAGAGCTTGGGAACTTGCACCCATGGGTCCCTCTCGGAGCAAAGCAGCATTGGACTTCCTGGGGCACAGCACAAGACAAACTGCACCAGACACAGCTGGAGAGGGGAACAAACACGGCCAGGCCCGACTCCTGGAGGTTTATATGCCATTTGAGTGGTTATGGTTTAACCTTAGCCAGCAGCTGAGCCCACACAGCCACTCACTCATTGCCCCTGCATTGAGATGAGGGAGAAAATCGAAGAGTAAAAGTGAGATTGAGATAAAGACAATTTAATAGGCAAAGCAAAAGTTATGTGTGCAAGCAAAGAAAACAAGGAATTCACTCACCACTTTCCATCACAGGCATGTGTTCAGCCATCTCCAGGAAAGCAGGGCTCCATCACATGTAATGGTTACTTGGGAAGACAAAAGCCATCACTCTGAATGTTCCCCTGCTCTCTTATTCTTCCCTCAGTTTTATAAACATCCCCCCCCCCCCCCCTTTTTCTTCTTCCCTCAGCTTTACATGCTGCGCACAACATCATCTGGTGTGGAATATCCTTGTAGCCAGCTGGGGTCAGCTGTCCCAGCTGTGTCCCCTCCCAACTCCTTGTGCATCCCCAGCCTACTCACTGGTGGGGTGGTGAGGAGCAGAAAAGACCTCGTCTGTGTGCAAGCACTGAATTATCGACACCATTTTCAGCACAAATGCAAATCCTAGCCTCAGACCAGTTACAACTCTACCTCAGCCAAAAGCAGCACAGGTGTGCTATAAAAATTTATTCATGTAGCTCCATGTGATCCTCTGTAAGACACTGCCTTCATGCCAAAGAAGGGGTGTATTAGGAATCACTTGAAGCGCCCTCAGACAGAGACTGTGGCTCCAGACACGGTCACTGACTGCACTTGACCAGAGGTAAAGCCTTCCTGCAGTCCTTATTTCTTATCTGGCCTGAGTGAAGTGCTCCGAAACAGAGTTTGGGAAAGAATCACTGGCTGCCCTCAGGGAATGAGGGTGTTCGGAGCACAGGATCTCAAGCATTGTAATTCCTCCTACCAAAAGCTTTGAATTGGAACCTCCCCTTATTTTTTTTTTTTTACTCAGGACATAAACACTGAGGCAGCAACACAAACACACAAACACTACTGAGAGGGACACAGAACTCATTCAGGCTCTCCTAGCTTCCAAGACCCCTTCTACAGTCAGACCAGGACAGCTGTGTCCCCAAACCTTCGTACATTTGTGTACTTTGCATTAAATGTACTGGTCTAATTCTCCTACCTACAAACTCATTCTCCATCCTAGCCCAAGACAGAAGTACAGAGTACACCAGGGACAGCCAATACACACAAGGCTCAGGAAAAAGGTAGGAATACAGCCTTCTGAAACTTGCTTGAGATAGTCCCTTAGCTTCATTTTTTTTTACCTGTCTAATTTTTTACTTTCTCTGTGTTGTTCCGAACCTGTTACTTGTAAGACAGAATTGATGCTCTATTGCTTTCGTAAACAGTTTCAGGCAAGCAGTTTAGTATGGCTTTCTTGGTGCAGCATCAGTAGCATAAAAGTAGTACCAGCATTAATCAGATTTACAGGAATAAGCCTTTGAGCTCTGATTGTCCTGGGTTCAGCAGTAGCAGTGTCATGGTTTAAGCCAGTCAGCAAGTCAGCCACACAGTTTCTACTCCCCACCCCCACCCCCGGAGGGATGGGGAGGAGAATCGAAAGAATGTAACTCCCACGGGCGAGATAAAAACAGTCCAGTAACTAAGGTATAACACAAATCACTACTGCTACCACCAATAATAAGGTGGTAGGACAAGCAGTCACTTTTTGTCCTTCTTAGTAGCTGGTGCAGCGCTGTGGTTTTGACTTTCGGCCTGGGGACAGTACTGATAAAACCAATGTTTTCAGTTGCTGGTCAGAATGTTTACCCTGACCAAGGCCTTTGTGAGTCTCATGCTTTGCCAGGGAGGAGGGGAAGCCGGGAGGAAGCAGGGACAGAACACCTGACCCAAACTAGCCAAAGAGGTATTCCATACCACAGCACGTCATGCCCAGGGATGTAACTGGGAGTTACCCGGAAGGGCACGTTCTCTTTTCTGTTGAGCTTGTTTCCGGTGGGCGGTATCGTATTCTCTTCCCTTGTTATTTCCCTTATCATTATTATTATTGGTGGCAGCAGTAGTGATTTGTGTTATACCTTAGTTACTGGACTGTTTTTATCTCAACCTGTGGGAGTTACATTCTTTCAATTCTCCTCCCCATCCCTCGGGGGGTGGGGGAGTAGAAACTGCGTGGCTGACTTGCCGACTGGCTTAAACCACGACACTGATTGCACAGCAGTTTGAATTACCCTTAGAAATTAAGTTTTGCCAGATAATCTGGAATCCTTTGGCTACCCTGTGTCCAGATATCACAGCACAGGATGAGGAAAAGCAGCTTGTGAAGGAAACTTGCTCATGTTTGATTCAAAGAAATCACTCCACAGTACGTACTGTAAAGCACAAACTGTCATTGGTGCCGGGAGCACATGGGGGGTCAAACCTCCATGCACATGTCCAAAGAAGAGTAAATCTTATGGGTTCTTTTATACCTACTTTTCATCTTGATATAATTTTATCTAAAGCATACATTCATACAATTTGGTAAGTTACATAACTTTTGATTTTCTTATCGTATTGTGCACTTGGTTAGGGCTAAAATGATAGTCGATAGATTAGTATTAATCAGAATTCTTATAGCTGTTTACCTTTTAGCTTAGTGTTATTGATTAACTGCTAATACCTGCGAGCTAAGTGCTTGGTTCTTCGTTCAAATTGTTATCATATCTTGCCATTAGGGATGTCCCTGCTTATAAGCAGATGTCAGCAGATGCAAGGCTGCCTATGTACCTGAGTTCTAACTTTTTGTATATCATGCCCTAGCAGGAGGGCAGGTCCTTACTTGCAGATGGGTTTCTACTACTAAGCGTGTGCAGTAGTGTTTTTAATGCTGAGTCATACTCATGCTAAATAGCAAAGTTATGTCAACTAAGGCCTAATGTCTTGGATTCAATTGGAGATTCAGAAGAGATGAAGACAAACAAATACAAGGTGAGATTTTTTAATTCTCCCCATTAGTTAAATTGAAGACATGCCCAAAAATTAAAACACTCTTTTTTAGAAGCCTGATGACACATAGTCCAGGATAAGAGAAGGGCTTCAGGCACTGTTGTCACTGTATTACAGATAATCTTTAAAGGCTTTCATCCCCCAAGAGGTTAAAGGCATTTATTGCACTAAAAAAGTCCCATCCTCGGGAAGAGATGTGTGGTGAGAGGAGCAGAAGGACAGCGGTGCAGAGCCACACCCAGCAGACAGGCCAGCCCCAGTCACAGGGATGCTCCTGCTTTTTCCTGGGAATTACTGGGAATTCATCTGCCAAAACACGCCAGAGGTTGGTTTTGCTCAGTGTGACAGGGGAGCAGCTCTATAAAAATAATATCAGCTCAGAGGTGCTAGCCCTGATGTGTTTTCAGCCTGCTTCTTCTGCCTGTGGATAAAAGGGGCAAGCAGAAATACAGATTCACTTTGAGGGGAAATCTCTGGCTCACGCACACTCTACTTGATCTATTTGTTCCCCCTCCCTGAGAGTCTCTCAGACTTTTGGTTTGGGATTCTGTTTTTCTTTTGTGGCCTCCTCACACCAATCAGGAAATGCATCCCACTAAAATTGGAGCACCTTAGGTCCTCTGGACTCCAGGGCATTCCTTAAGCTTAATGCCTTCAATACAATCAGCCATGTTTTTTTCTTGGTCATAACATCTGTCATGAGCCCACCATGCTGGCCAAAGTCAGGGTCATTATCAGCAGTAACAAAGAAGGCTCAGACTGGGACCAAAGACAGAGAAGGGTTACTGGGGTCTGCCACACCACCCAAGTTTTTAGCTGCTGGGGTGATTTCTTTCGCAGCTGAGACATGTCTCGAGAGTCTGTCCTTAAGTGGCACAGACCTCAACGCCCAGCTCTGAAAGACCACCATTCACACAGGTTCATTTGCACTGTAATTCCAACCTGGACCTTTCCTGACTTACCTCTCGTAGGGACTTTATCAATCTGTGATCATTCTTCCCTCTTTTAGCTGGCTAGAGTGGAAATTCTCACTGGGACTCTGGGCTGACCTGTATCAAAAGCTGTGATTCAGCAGCTCCTGCACACTGCAGGAGCCAACAGACAATGCTTGGCTGAATCCCCAGCAAGAATTTATAAAAGGTAAGAGGAAACAAAGTCACCTATACCTGTATACCTGTTACACCTACAAGGCCACAGGACTGCTCAAGGCTACTTTGGGTTCTGCTTTTTTCAGTGCAAAACCTTACTTTTTGTGAAGGCTGCACTGTGATTATTGTTTCAGGCATCAGGTTGGGAGTTCAGTCAAGAGGCCTAGTCAGGTTCTACTTAGCTACACTTCTCAGCCCAAAAGCCAAGGCAGAGGGCAGATACCCCTGGCAGCATTCTTCCCTTGCCATAGCCTGAGCTCACATGCAGCCTTCCTCCCACACAGGGTACAACACATGAAGAACCATGATAAGCAGCGAGCAACAAGCTGGGGAATAATTCAAAGGCTCTGGGCATCCCAGTTCCATCGCTGTGAAAAGTCTGGTCTCCAAGACTTTTCATAGTGAACATATGGACTACCATAAGAAGGACCTGTCACTTTTTGTCTCTTTTGTTGTGACGTCAGGTTAGAGCAACATGTTCGTATCACATGCATTGGCTTCTGTCAACAAAGCTTGATCCAGAAGGGAAAGGCAGCACATTTCTTTCATTCCGTTACCTCGGGGGTCATCATTTTTAGAATATTATCATATTTAGAATGATGCCAGGACTTTTAGTTAAAACTATTGTAAAGACTTTTAATTTCCTTTCAATATGAATAAATTATAAAGTGATAATTGCGCCAAAAGGTGAAGTTCCAATAGGAAACATTTTTTGTCTTAGTATAAAGATGCTTTCTCTACTTGTTTCTGACCTCACATTGGGAAGAAACCTCCTCCTTCCTTGCTTTTCTTAATGTGGAAGTATTTTCCACCTGTCCAAGGATCACCATAATTTTGCCAAAGTCAAAAGAACTGTAGGATAACAGAATCATAGAATCATAGAATAGTTAGGGTTGGAAAGGACCTTAAGATCATCTAGTTCCAACCCTCCTGCCATGGGCAGGGACACCTCCCACTAAACCATGTCTCCCAAGGCTCTGTCCAACCTGGCCTTGAACACCGCCAAGGATGGAGCATTCACAACCTCCCTGGGCAACCCATTCCAGTGCCTCACCACCCTCTCAGTAAAGAATTTCTTCCTTATATCCAATCTAAACTTCCCCTGTTTAAGTTTGAACCCGTTACCCCTTGTCCTGTCACTACAGTCCCTAATGAAGAGTCCGCCCCAGCATCCTTGTAGGCCCCCTTCAGACACTGGAAGGCTGCTATGAGGTCTCCATGCAGCCTTCTCTTCTCCAGGCTGAACAGACCCAACTTTCTCAGCCTGTCTCCATAAGGGAGGTGCTCCAGTCCCCTGATCATCCTCGTGGCCCTCCTCTGGACTTGTTCCAACAGTTCCATGTCCTTTTTATGTTGAGGACACCAGAACTGCACACAATACTCCAAGTGAGGTCTCACAAGAGCAGAGTAGAGGGGCAGGATCACCTCCTTCGACCTGCTGATCATGCTCCTTTTGATGCAGCCCAGGATATGGTTGGCTTTCTGGGCTGCGAGCGCACACTGAAGCCGGCTCATGTTCATTTTCTCATCGACCAACACCCCCAAGTCCTTCTCTGCAGGGTTGCTCTGAATCTCTTCTCTGCCCAACCTGTAGCTGTGCCTGGGATTGCTCCGACTCAGGTGTGGGATCCTGCACTTGGCATGGTTAAGCCTTGTTTTGGTAGTAATAAGTGAATAGTGAAAGGTTAACAGTAGTTGGAGGTCTTAAAAATAACTCTAGCTTCCAAAATTTTTAATACGAATAGCTTTTCTCCCACATCCATTTCCCAGAGAGAGCAGAAGATCATTCTGATAAACAAGCATTCTTGTAGCAGCTTTTAGTTTTATTCCTTTTTTTAAATTGACCAAACATTCCCAACTGTTTTAAATTAACCATTTGGCATAGCAAGGGGAACCAGCCCTTAATTCTGCTCAGTCCTGCTTCACACCACCTGAGGTCTGCCTCTGTTGAAACCGTCAAGACAAGACACTCATTTTGTTCTACAATATGAAAAAGGTACTCCTAATAAACTGTTAACCTATGTGACAAACACTATAAAAGGACTTGAGAGTAACAACTAGTTGGAATATGTAAAAGCCTTCAATACAGAAAGCCCACTGGCTTTTTAAAAGCTGCCTATTCATCTACCCTCTAGTGCTTTAGTACTAAATCTTAGACCCTTCTAGGAATAAAAGAAGACACAACAGAAACACGTTGAAATCTCTAAAGCCATGTAAAACCCGAAGGCATTAAAATTTATTAAATGATGCAATAACAACAGAATTCTTTATTTACAATAGCATTATTTAACATCAAATAAGCAAATAGCATCAGCAAAGCAATATTAACTTGCATAAATGTATTTAAAATTTCTCTGAATATATCTACCTTTGCATAAACTGCTCACACTAGAAATACAAACATCAATGCAGGTGAACAAAGTGATGTTCAGAGTCAACTCCGTTTTGAAAATAAATCACAACCTGAAACACTGTAAGCTTTCTCCTGAAGAACCATAGTTTATATATTGCTTAATTTTACCCTTGTATAATCTTTTCATATACACACATCTCAGATGCAACTTCATGATGAACTGTACAAATAAAACCCACAAATGACATAAAGGGAAAAAAAAATTAAATGACAGTAAATGTGTGAAGAAATGTGTCCATCATCTCTATTGAACAACATAAAGATTAAGTGATGATGCACTTATTCCAAAATTGTACACAATTCACTATACAAATATAATACATCAGACAGCTATGTAGGAATATACAAGACTTAAAAACAGATCTAAGGCATTATGCTAGATTTTAGCATTTTGAGGTTCTTGCACATAGCTTTTACCTGTAGTAAGAAACTGAAAAGATTTTGTTTTAGTCTACAAAGAAACACCAGGGAGAAAATTCTAATTAAAATCAAAGCCACTACAGTAAATTTTCTTTTGTGCAGAGAATGCTTTTGCTCTTAGGCAGCATACTACCATACAAATACTAGAAAACTTTTAAATTCACACCAACAATTAATGGCTTAAGTTGCATTTCAAAACTGATTGTGTATCTTTGGGTTCTGCAAGTGGAGCTGTGCCACCCATTTCATCTGTTAAGCCCATATGAATTCCACTTTTAAACAAAGATTAAAAAATGTATTGTATAAACTGCAAAAACATTGCTTTTAATTAATACAGGCCCAAAGGGATACCGGTGTGGGACAATATTTTAAGATTGAGTACAAATTAATTCATTGTAGCAAAACAGCTCACTTCACTTTTTAAACTTACCACATTACATGAACACTTAAACAGGTCACACGACCGTGTATATATGCTTATTTTTCACATTATGCGCCTTTCACATTTAGTAATGTAAGTAGAACACTGATTAATTGTTCTGTTAAACAAAATCCAAGTACTTTCTCCGACAAGTTTACTGTATACAGGATGAAAAATACTGATAATGAAGGGAATTGATTTGGCTTTTTTGTTTCTATAGTGATCAATATGATCAGAAGATTCCTTCACTCACTTCTCTCTTTCATTAGTTAGAAGACGACTAAAGTCACGATGAACCCAAATGGAGCCAAAGTGATAGGTACAATCTCCTTTCTTTCAAAATGGCAATGGATGATGAAGTATCATAATTACGGCAGATGATCAGGGTTTGCAGGTCTGTTGTGAAATGGGACAAATTCTAACTATTTTGTCCACTGTGAAAAAGAATAATCTATCTGCAGAGGTTACAGTTAAGAACTGAAAAAGAATGGAATAAACCCAAAATTATTTTAAAACTCATTTACACTTTGTGGTGCATAAAGTTAATTCCTTCAAATTTATATATTTCTTATATAAATATTTTTTCTGTCAGATATATAATGCAAGTTGAACACAGATGTCGTTGTAGCAATGAAGCTGTGGAGCTCAGAACTGACAGTTATTTTGGGTTCCCATCAGTACGTAAGAGGACGGCTCAGCTGACTAAATATTCTGTTTAGGTCTGGTAACAGAATGGTGGCAGCTGATAAATGTTGTTTCTCCAGAGCAGTGGCACTGCCTTCCTTAGGAACAAACCCAACTGTACATTTCCTGGGCTTTCACCAAAAGCCTTCTACAGAAGCAGCCTATTTCAAACCACTTTTATCATATTTTCCTCAGCCTTAATAAGAGGAGAGCTGCTATTTAATTTCAACTCCCATCTGAAAACCACAACAAATTAAATGGCAACAGAACAAACCTTTCAGTCCCCAAAGGTATGGCTGAGGAGATATTATACAATGCACTGCATTTTACCTGACTGAAAAAAATTGCATTCAGGTTAGAAAGTTTGTAGATTAGGGGTCAGCAGAAAAAAACCCAGACATCAAAAACATCAATTTCTTAATATTTCAAGTCCTCAGAAACTGATATTGGTTTAGTAAAAGATTATTCCAACCACAGTGGGCAAGAAAAAACCCACCCCCTAACAGTGGCCTGCTTAGTAACAGTAAGTTTTACTAAGATTTGTTACGAAAGGATATAAATATACAAAAATCAAGAATTGGTTCCTACAGTGGCTGCATATAATATAGGTTAGATAAATGACATTATGAGCAGAATCACAAGGTTTAGAAAATGAGAAGTCTCAAGCCTACAAATTAGGTCTAATCAAGGCATTGTGATCCTTTACAAAACACTTTTCCAGGAGACACACACGGCTAAGAAGATATCTAATTTAATACTGAAGTACCTCATTTGGAATCAACTTCACAACATGTATATCTCACAAAAATTATACAAGTAAAACACTTAAGTTTTCAACTTAAATTATTGCTTGTTTACATATAAACTGGATTTTATGTACCTTACAAAACATCCTCGTAGTCCACACTGCTCTAAAATAATCAGAAACACACGATAGTGGTGAAGTCTGTAGTGATATATGCTATAGGTATTACAGGAATTGAATTGTTATTTTCCCAGCTAAGGGGATGGGAACCAGAAATTATTATGCTTTAAAGCAGGTATCTTGAACTCTTTGATATTACGCACCAATTCTGCCACTACCATAATCAGTACATGCATTACCATTGAACTTTGCTGCTCAGCATCCAGTAACTGGCCGTCCAGATTGCTGGAAACACACCTAGGGAAACAAAGGAGTAACCTGTTCTTTTACTCTATTAGAAAGAAAAGGAAGATGACAGAGGTCAGCAGAGCCAGGTAAAAAAATCAGGATTTGCTGATTGTTAGGAATTTAATTAAATAAGAAAGTAACCAACTTGTATTTTTGGATTCATGACTTGCATTATAAACATTACCACAAAACCCAACCGAAACGCCCCTTATAAACAGCCCTCTAACAGGGTAATTTTCATCTGTTTTACAACTTTAACCCCATTCAAAATTGGTCTGTATAGTTTTCTGCATCGGTTCATCTTCTCTGACTTGCCAGTGAAACCTGCTCGTTGGAGATGTCTGTATGTACCAGACGTTGCCTCTACACCCTCCTCCACGCCTCTTCTCTGCCCCAAAATGCAGGCCTTAGTCTAAAACACCAGTTTTCAGACAGAACTGAATCCTTTGCACCAGACTGAGTAAGCCAGGGAAAACAAAGCAAAAAAACCCCACGGTCTAGAACTAAACAGAAACAGAACAAGAGCATGGTTGGTTTTCCTTAAATACATACATTTAAATACATTCAATCTGACATGGTTTATGAAAATTGCCTGTCAACATTTACTTCGCAGGAGAGATCTAAGTTGCACTAAGGTGAATGCAGTGAACAGACTGAGCAACTGTCTGTACGCTAGCTTCAGACTGTCAAAGAGGCTGCTGTTCGGCAACAACCGCCCTGGCTCCCCTTGGGAAGGTAGGGCTGAGTCCTGTTGGCAGCAGGCAGCCGCCACTGGCGCTGGCAGCTCAGTTGGGTCACGACAAACAGACGCAGCTCTTCAAACCAGTAAGGATTTGGGGCGTAAGCCCAGTCAGCTGAAGAAAGGAGCAACCAAACCACCCTCAGGGTCAGCAATATTTCTGCAAAAAAAGAGAAATTGGAGAAAAACAAATGAATTTTTTCTTCTGGGATAGTGAAGATGAATAGGTCAACGAGAGCTGGATGCTGGATTGCAGCAGCCACCATCAACCATACATTGGTGTATTACTTTAAACCTGAAATTTAATTGGAATTTAAAAAGCTAGATTATTCTTTCTCTACACTGTTACAACTGACCTGTGATTTAATTCCAGGGATATCAGTGGGAGGTTAATTTTGCTGTGTTCTTAGGTCCATAATTCATTCCAGTTATCATGGATAACAACTTGGGCTCATCTACCTTTGTAGACTCCAGCTAATGCCACAGCAGTATGGTTTAAGATGAATCTCAACCTTTGAGTATATGCAAAAGCTCTCTGTGTTACTGCTGTATCACCCGTACAAGAAACAACTATCTTGGTTCACTTTCACCTCGAAGAATCATAATAAAAAATGGAATAGAGAAGTAAGAAAAGCTGCAGCTCCTGACCCCTAGCGATGTTCTTTACATCATACTTAACTATGTATACATACCCTACTACCTACCTACTAGCAGTGTCTTCACAGACAGTACAAACTATTTTCAGACAAGTTGATTATATTGTACTTTCTTATTTAAAAACAACCCCTCAGGATGTGGTTTTCACAGTTGTTTTAAGACTGTCCCTTCCCGTGACTGCAATCTGTGTCTCTTTGCCTTCCTCCCCTTGCAAAGTCTTGCTCCCATGGGGTGCTGTGGTCAGTCAGGTCAGAGAGCCAATCCAGCCAAACCCCATTTTTCTCCTCCCCTGGGGTTGCTCTTCATTGGTATCCTGTGGCTCCAGCCGTGGGGTGGTTCTTTGCTCTTAGCCTCCTGCTGTGCATGAGGAAGGCCCCATTTGCTCTGGGACAGCACAACAGTAGGCAGCTTTCTCACTGTTCCACAACATCAGCTACTGGGCTGCCTTCTGGAAGCTGTCTACATCACACTTCCCTCTGCAGCCACACAAGGCCCAGAAATCTATCTTTATTGACAAATAAAGTCAGTGTCAGGAACCATGCCACGATTCAAGAAAGCAAGGTCTTATATTTTGAATATCTGCTGCTCCCAGTCCGGCTGGTAAAGCTGAAGCTTTTGGGGGCAACCACGAGCATGGTCCAGAGGCCAACCCAGTGAATCCTGCTCCTGCTCCCTCTGGCTTCATCACAGCATAGAGACACCATGCTTGCATCCTTCATGCCCTGACTCATACGGACATGTGGATCCTCTTCCTAACACATTGAGAAGCAGTTCAGGGATGCTGCTAGTGCTTTTTGATCACAAAGTGTAGAACAGAGGTGAAAGTCTGAAGATGTCCTTATCTTCAGAGTGAACATTTAGCAAACAGTATCTTTATAGAGAGGCTAAATAAATGCTTCTATCAATTACCTGAATCCCTTTTTAGTCAGATGTAACCAAAGCAAACAGGACTTCAAAGAAGTGTGTCAAATTATTATTTCCAGGCTGATAGCAAATATGGGAAAAATTGCTCAGAATAACCTCCATGACTTCAGAGCAGAAAAAGAATCTGAAAACCCCAAAGATCATTGACTATAAGATTACTGCTATACTGTATGAAGTGGGATGCCTCATAAGAGCCTCGCCTAACAAACAGTATTCTTCAGATATTTACTTTTAAGCAGGAGCAGGATCAAAATTGTCTTTTGCCATGTGAAATTAGTTAATAAAAATTTGTTCAAACAATGGCAAAATAATATATTAAACTGTTCCAGTTGTAATTATTTTTAGCTCTACAAGTGAAGGACAAGTTGTGCCTTGAAAGAGACAGAAAATCCTGTCTTCTGCTTACTTTTAAAACAGCTTCTGTTAAACATCAGTATCATCCTTGTTAGTCTTAAGCTGTAGAAGTTTTATCCTTAACATGTTAAAACAAAGTGGAACAGTACTAAGCAAACAAATTAAAACAGTAAATGTAGAGATCTGACATCCATAGTTGTACTGGTTTCAGCAACAGCATGTTATTTCCAGGTTACTCAACTCTGAAGAGAACCGATCACAGTATCACACAGTATCACAGTATGTTAGAGATTGGAAGGGACCTCAAAAGATCATCTAGTCCAATCCCCCTGCCAGAGCAGGAACACCTAGATAAGGTCACACAGGAATGTGTCCAGGCGGGTTTTGAATGTCTCCAGAGAAGGAGACTCCACAACCTCCCTGGGCAGCCTGTTCCAGTGTTCCATCACCCTCACTGAGAAGAAGTTTCTTCTCAAGTTTAAGTGGAACCTCTTGTGTTCCAGTTTGTACCCATTACCCCTTGTCTTATCATTGTTTGCCATTGAGAAGAGCCTGGCTCCATCCTCATGACACTCCCCCTTTATATATTTATATACACTAATAAGGTCCCCCCGCAGTCTCCTCTTCTCCAAACTATAGAGACCCAGCTCCCTCAGCCTTTCCTCATAAGGGAGATGCTCCACTCCCTTAATCATCTTTGTCGCCCTGCGCTGGACTCTCTCCAGCAGGTCCCTGTCCTTCTTGAACTGAGGGGCCCAGAACTGGACACAATATTCCAGACGCGGTCTCACCAGGGCAGAGTAGAGGGGAAGGAGGACCTCTCTCGACCTACTGACCACCCCCCTTCTAATACACCCCAGGATGCCATTGGCCTTCTTGGCCACAAGGGCACAGTGCTGGCTCATGGTCATCCTGCCATCCACTAGGACCCCCAGGTCCCACTCCCCTACACTACTCTCTAACAGGTCGTTCCCCAACCTATATTGGAACCTGGGGTTGTTCCTGCCCAGATGCAGGACTCTACACTTTCCCTTGTTATATTTCATCAAGTTTCTCCCTGCCCAACTCTCCAGCCTGTCCAGGTCCCGCTGGATGGCAGCACAGCCTTCTGGCATGTCAGCCACTCCTCCCAGCTTAGTGTCATCAGCAAACTTGCTGACAGTACACTCAATTCCCTCATCTAAATCATTGATGAATATATTAAATAATACTGGTCCCAGTACTGACCCTTGAGGCACTCCACTAGATACAGGCCTCCAGCTGGACTCCGCCCCATAGACTACAACTCTCTGGCTTCTGTCCTTCAGCCAGTTTGCAGTCCACCTCACTACCTGATCATCCAGACCACACTTCCTCAATTTAGCTATGAGGATGCTGTGGGAGACTGTGTCAAATGCTTTGCTGAAGTCAAGGTAGACCACATCCACTGCTCTCCCATCATCCATCCACCGTGTTATTTCCTCATAAAAGGCTATGAGGTTGGTCAAGCATGACTTCCCCTTGGTAAAGCCATGTTGACTGCCCCTCATAGCCCTCTTATCCTTGACATGCCTTAAGATGGCATCAAGGATAAGGTGTTCCATCACTTTCCCAGGGATGGAGGTGAGGCTGACTGGTCTATAGTTACCCGGGTACCCTTTCAATGATACAGTTGTTGAGATCAACTTCATGAAACATTGAAAAAACCCTCAAATTTGTCATAGAATCATAGAATAGTTAGGGTTGGAAAGGACCTTAAGATCATCTAGTTCCAACCCTCCTGCCATAGGCAGAGACACCTCCCACTAAACCATGTCTCCCAAGGCTCTGTCCAATCTGGCCTTGAACACCGCCAAGGATGGAGCATTCACAACCTCCCTGGGCAACCCATTCCAGTGCCTCACCAGCCTCTCAGTAAAGAATTTCTTCCTTATATCCAATCTAAACTTCCCCTGTTTAAATTTGAACCCGTTACCCCTTGTCCTGTCACTACAGTCCCTAATGAAGAGTTCCTCCCCAGCATCCTTATAAGCCCCCTCCAGATACTGGAAGACTGCTATGAGGTCTCCATGCAGCCTTCTCTTCTCCAGGCTGAACAGCCCCAACTTTCTCAGCCTCTCTTCATATGGGAGGTGCTCCAGTCCCCTGATCATCCTCGTGGCCCTCCTCTGGACTTGTTCCAACAGTTCCATGTCCTTTTTATGCAGCCCAGGATACAGTTGGCTTTCTGGGCTGTGATGTCAGATGAGTTTCTCAGGATCTACATTTTTCTTCAGTCAGTGCTACGTTAGTAGAATAAGAGTAAAATCAGATGCAGTCCAGTGTGTCTTTACAAAATAATTAAAGAGGTTTTAAGAATTTACTTTTCTCCAGGTAAGACAAAACTCACCAGTGGCTATCATGCGTGGCCACTGTCTGTCTCACTGTCATGGCAGTGACTCCACTATTTCAGTATCAAACCTCACAGATTCCCTGTCCAAAGTCCTGCCACTCATTTCCTTTCACCTGCTCCCTCTTCCCTGGCTTCTCCCCACCCTCTCTCATACCTCTTCTGTCACATCCACTCTCTTTTCCTTCTCTTTTCAACCATTCTTTAAAATCATCTACCTCTTCCTTCTTCTCTAGTCTCCTTCACCCTCAACAGCCTTATGCCCTTTCTTTCCTCAGTGGTACCTGGTATTTTCTTCTCCAACAGCATGTGAAATTTCACTGGTTAGGGAATGCACTAAGTAGGAAGATAAAGCCTTGGTATTTGACAGCTTCCACTAAAGCAGAACGAACATACTGCAGCTTCTTATTCATCATCAAAGTGACCATGCAAGGGTTGCAGAAGAGACACACACATCATAGAATGATTTGGATTGGAAGGGAACTTAAAGACCATTTAGTTCCAACCTCCCTGCCGTGGGCAGGGATACCTTCCACTTGACCAGCTTGCTCCAAGCCCCGTCCAGCTTGGCCTTGAGCACTGCCAGGGATGGGGCAGCCACAGCTTCTGGGCAACCTGTGCCAGTGCCTCACCACCCTCACAGGGAAGAATTTTTTCATAATATCTAATCCTGCCTTCTTTCAGTTTAAAGCCATTACCCCTTTTTCTATCACTACAATTGCCCTTGTAAAAAGATCCTCCACTCACTGAGGCAAGGACTTGTATTTTAATGTCAACCATGAAGGTGTAAAAAGAATTGCCTCCAGGAAGTTTTAAACACACAGGTGTGCAAAAGAAAAGAGGGGTACAATAAAATAAATGTATGGTTACTTTTTCCTCTGTACTTCTGCATTCTTTATTTTCTTGACTAATCAAGAAAAATGTATCATTAATCTTGATACATTTGCAGTAAAATTTTCTTAATTTTCCCTGATATTAATTTTTCTTTAACAGTAGAAAACTTTGAATTTCACTATGGAATTCAGTGTAAGAAGAGAATTAGTTTAGCTCCATCTTTTCAATTTCAACACTGCATACAAGAAGCCGACAGGAAACAGCGGTGCAAGGGGCGGACAGCAGGCAGCTTCCAAAATGGGAGTTCCTGTAGGCACAACGGGGCACAGCTGTCCGGTTTGATTCCCGCAGAGACCTCAGGAAACCGACTGCATGAATCCTTCCCACCATGAGACCTGGGGGGAAGAGAGTGGCGGCGGCCCCTAGATGGCGCTTCGCCCGCGCCGCTCACGCACCCGTCCCGGTAACTGCTGTTCCCTGGAAGTGTTCAAAACCGTGTAGAAGAGGTCCTCAGTGACATGGTTTAGTGGCGGACTTAGAAGTCCTGGGGTAATGGTTGGACTTGATGATCTTAAAGGTCTTTTCCAGCCTCGTTGATTCTATGGTTCTGTACATAAAGTCTGCTGAATGTGAGTGTTAATTCAGTAATG
Organism: Psittacula echo; assembly: GCF_963264785.1. Classification (NCBI taxonomy): domain Eukaryota; kingdom Metazoa; phylum Chordata; class Aves; order Psittaciformes; family Psittacidae; genus Psittacula; species Psittacula echo. The sequence goes on from NC_137737.1 coordinate 126,432,832, forward strand.
TGATGCATTCTGTATTATTCACTTCAGCAGTGCTAGTGGGATCTAAACAAGGAACTTAATATAGATGTCGCCAAAAGCAGAATTAAGAAAATTAATAGCAACAAACTTAATTACTATTAGCCCGGGGACTTGTAACTTTGTAAGTAAAAAGATACTGTATCCATTCTAGATCACAGCGTATTCACTGTTCTGTTGTCTCTGTATGCTTCTGTATGCAATTTCTTACCCGTGCTGCATCTCCGTCCTGCTTTATCATATCCATTCCAGGCAGCTGGTTTGGAAAAAGATTGCCTCCCCTCATAGCAGGATCATTAACCTATTGGTAACAAGATATTAAAGGAGAATGAATTAAAAAGTACATTGGGAAGAGGGCTGGAAATGAAAAAGCAGCATTACAAACCACTTTGCTACTTGCATATACCAGCATTTACTTTTGAGATGATGTTCAATCAGGGAAGTGACTGTATAGCTGAGTACCCTTCTTATGCAGCACGTGTTTGACTCATATTATTCTGCTTCACTGACAACAACAAAGATTTCATTCCTGATACTATGACCCTTGTGCATATTTTACAAAGCAGGCTCCATAAATTAGGTCAGTATTATATGAAAAGGACATGTCTGCCATGAAAGTCCTGAAAGCAGAAACACGTAACTACTTTCCTAACCTCAACAACACACAGCTTTTCTGCTTGCAAACCACGACACAATCTTTTCAAAGCCTGATGAGATAACATGCAAGCTGAATTACACCAACTATTGACTTAGTTTTAATGACACTTATTTTTCTGCTTGTAAGCAATGGGAGAAAGACAGCGTTAAATGGGAAAACGTACAGCAGCATGCTTTCCTAAAGTATGATCTCAACAATTTTCTGAATGCAGCCACAGGAAAGTACTGAAGCTGTGTATTTCTGCACAAGCAAACAGTCTGTCATGCTTAGTTATGTGGAAAGCGTGATTTGCCAAATTTACAGCATTGCTTTCTTAATCAAAGGATTAATCTCACCATGTAGGAACTGGTACAAAATACAAAATGCAGCCCTTCAGCAAGGTTCTGAAATACTAGAAAATCCAGCTTTCCTTAGCAGTTTTACAGGGAAAGAAACCTCTTCCTAGGGAGTCTTCGTTGACTCAGTTCTCTCTGTTACTTCCCTCAGACTAGATGGATACTAATAGCAAAGATGTGCCCCTCCAGATCTTGTTGGAAGAAAAAAGATGCTTTCTGTGTCACCTGCCCTTTATGAGACTTACGTTGTAAATAAGAGGAGATTCTGCCACTGCACTACCTTGCTTCAGCTACAACAACCTGCTGCAGCAAGGTGGGGAGACAGTCTTGAATTTACCACACCAAAGTCTTCTCCTTTCAGGTCCTTCTGACTGTTGTTTCTGTTGATATTCACCGATTTTGCAAAATGTCATAAAGCTAAATGCAATGACATGCAACCACCTAAAGAGGTGGTTTCAAACACTGCCAGAGACAAGACTGCAGTTCAATAGGAAAGGTTCCAAACGTCAAATATTTTTGCCATGGGAGCTTTCAACTCTGAAAAAGTGAATTAAATTCTGCAAGACTCTGAGTGATGCTTTCTGCTTCTTAATAAAAATGGGCAGATTTTTAAATCTAAATGTCAAAATTCAAATCAGAAGGGAAGAGAACCACACTAATTTGCTCAGAAAGCAAGCAAGCAGAGAGCTTTGCAGCTTTATTACATGCATTTGACTAAGCAACAGAATCCATGTTTGGAAAGTGTTTTCTGCTATTATTCAGCATTCATCAGAATGCACAGGCACAAATACATTTTCTGTTTGCTCAGTAGACAACGGAAGATAAAAATAAAAAGCATAAATAAAAAGACTGCAGACTGAGCCATCAGCAGTTTTGGAAGGAAAAGATGACTGCATGATTTGCATTGTGGCAGTTAGGACAGGTATGGGTAAAGAAGATGGTTCCAGGATGCATGCCACAAAAGCAGCAAAGGCATCAGTGAAGTTCCTATCACAGGATCTCTTTACCAGTAACAATGCAATAATCCTGACTGGCATGATATCAGATACAAAAAAAAAATCTACTGTTTTGTTATATTACATTTACCTCAGAACTCCTTGAAAGACAACACCCCACATTCACACAGTAACTGTTCTGAAATAACAATGTAATTAGAAAAGTGTGGAAAAGAACAGAGAAATGGAAGGGGTTTTATAATTTTCTGAAGACAGGTCAAGTGGTGTTATCAGATATGAAATCTGACTAAAACAAGACAGTAGATGTTTTGCAATTCCTGTGCGATTAACACATCAATACACTTTCCTGATAATAAAGCAAAAGTATACACAAGGTGTCTAATAAGAAAAGCTTGCTACCACTCCAGAGCTCCTCTCATCCATGCTGAACAAAATCAAAATACTGTTTCAAGCTAACTCTTTGTAGATGCTTGGGAAGTACTACTCTGTGCAAATTAATAAACATCTGCTTGGAGTGGACATCTAGATAGGGGTTTATTTCATATACTGAAAAGCCTCTTTTGCATGGGTTTCAACCTTTTTCTCTGATAGTTCAGTAAACAACACAGATCCATGACGCAAAATAAACAACAGGAACAAACATGGCAACAGTCCCTTGTGCGAACAAGAAAATGAGGATAAGGAGACAGTAAGTTGTGTGAATGGCGTAACATCAGGAAGGTTTAAACTTCCTTGATGCCTGGGGAAGCTGTTTTGGAAACAGGGGACCTGCAGACCTGACAGGGTTCCTGGTAACAGCTTCCTAGAAGACACACTAGTAAGAGCAGCCTGAAGAACTTTTGTATCATTATAGGGAAGAAGATGATAATGAGACAAGGTCTGATTCCTGTAGCACATAAAAGAGTTTGTTAGCATCATAAATAGCAAGTCAATTTTGGGCATAATCTTAATTTTTTTAGTTGGTGATGCTGGGAGCCTAGGTTGTAAACAAGGTATGTTGGAGATACACAAGTATGAGCAGATAAACAACGAACTTAGTATTTCTGAACTCTGGGTATGTCTGTGTGATGCAGTATAGTGTCACAAAGAAACAGGAGACAGAGCCAAACCAACCTGTTTTGTTTTACTAAAAGTAATATATAGAATCATAGAATAGTTAGGGTTGGAAAGGACCTTGAGATCATCCAGTTCCAACCCCCCTGCCATGGGCAGGGACACCTCACACTAAACCATGTCACCCAAGGCCTCATCCAACCTGGCCTTGAACACCGCCTAGGATGGAGCATTCAGAACCTCCCTGGGCAACCCATTCCAGTGCCTCACCACCCTCTCAGTAAAGAATTTCTTCCTTATATCCAATCTAAACTTCCCCTGTTTAAGTTTGAACCCATTACCCCTTGTCCTGTCACATATCTGCTTCTTACTAGGTAAATAAACCCAAGCATAGCTTTTACTAACAGGTAATACATATGACTTCCAAAACCATCGATAACATGCAAAGTATTAAATTGTTTTCAAAAGCTAGTACACGTTTTTACTGTACCACTGTTACTCACTGTGGGTAGAAAGAGATGAGCATGTGAAGTTAAAATTATGTATTATGGAACAAAAATTGGCATTGAATAAGTAAGTAAAAGTGTAGGTAACAGTGTAAAAAAACCCTAGAGAATGAATGAAATGGCAACAGTCAGCAGAATTAAAGAAAATGTCATTTTGAAAATTATGTTACAAGAAAAAGTTTGGCACAGCCTAAGTTAATTGCTAAATAAATGTGTCAAATTGTAAAACACTGTGCCCTGAAAACAGAAAAATATTATCAATTTTAGTATTTAAATATACATTCTTTTTACTCAGGTCTCTCAGAAAGGAGAATGTAAAGCAGCACAGCAAACATTCCTGAGGACTAAAAAGTGTTGTCTTGTGGCCCAGAAATGGCCCCTCAGCTGTCAGTTGGCCACTTCTGACCTAGATGGAGCATGAAACATTTGCTTGCAGAGTTTGCAGATGACACAGTGCTGCGGTGGTAAATCAGGAAGAGAACAGGTTACTGATACAGAATGAGCCAGAGCACTTTGGTTAAACAGACTCAATCTAGAGAAATTCAATTTGATGTAGACAAAAGGAAGGCAATACATTTGGGAACAAAGAAGGCAGGTTTCATCTATGTCGAATGTGCTGAGGATTTAGGGATAAGGGTTTCAGTATGTGCTCCCCAGTGCGACTTTGTCACCAACAGAGCCAAGGCATCCCATGTATTATTGAAATAGAAATTACAAGCAGAACTTGACTCTACACAGCACTCACAGTTAAATCACTGTCTCTGGTTACTCTGTTCATACTCCTAGAAGACGTTACAACAGTGGAGTTTAAAGTAGATCTACAAAAGGGACGGACAGCCTAAAAAACAAATGTTGAAATGGCTGAAGAACCTCAGCCTATTCACTTACTGGAAGTTAGATAAACGCTATCTTGAAACAAGATCTTGTATCTAACAGGAAGGAAAAGCAGTGTGACAACTGTGCCAGTGGAAACAGTAGTCTGCATGGACATCTTTGAAATAAAACCAGACCTCTTTCTGTAATATAATGTATGTTTCTCAATTTGGGTTCCTGGGAAAAACTATGTAGAATGGGCATGCTGAGAAGTCAGACTGGGTTGTTACCTTCAAATCCCCACTCTTTTCTTTTCTGGTTTTACTACTGTTTTACTACATTAAATGTGTGCAATAGTATGCACTTGAGAATAATAATAATAACAAAGTCAGCTATAATTGGGCTTAGCAACTGGGAATATTGGAGAAGGTGACAGATCTGAGAGTATCAAAATTACTTCAGGTTACCAGTATGTGGCAGCTGTAAAAGACAAATGTGATCTGGGGCTATATCTGTCTAGAGTATTCCAAGAGAAATGGGGAAGAACTAGTGTTACGCACGTGGCTATGGCACTTAGGAAATACTGATTCAAACTGCAACAGGTGCAGAAAAGGAAAGGGAATTTGAAGCCTACAAGAAGAGACTGAAACACTGTGGCTTGTTTAACTTACAAGGAAAACTTCAAGAAACCCAAATCAGAACAATCCAACAATCTCAAACCACAACAAAATCATTTTGATTGAATGGCTCTTTTTAAAATACAAGAAGAGAAAAGAACTATTTAAGCTAAAGGACAATACTGGAAAAGTAAATACTCTTATCTAATTTAGGCTAGAAAAAGGACACACATTAACAAGCTAATAATATAACCAGCTTTAAATTGGAATGTTATGATCTCAGAAAAAAGGTTTACAGTATTGTCCACCATAGCAGCAGAGGCTGCCTGAAGACACAAGAGGTACTTTCCTACCAACATTTCTAAGAAAAGTCCATAATTTCAAGCCTGTGTTTTGAACGAATGGGAATTCAGCTCTGAAACAAACATGAACCTGTTAATTAAGAGGGCTTGTTTGTCATATGCTCGTTAATGCACTGTGTGAGTTTAACTGCAGGTCAACGAATGGAAATGTTATTTTCCTTATTTCCGATACCTTAAGCAGCAATCTCAAACAAAACAGAGTATGTAAACCTCTCAGCAGAAAAGAACAGGATACTTACCTATCGATTCAACAACCTATTCTATATGCATCACATTACAAAAAGTGTGGATCTTGTCCTCAAGCCATCTTGATAGTTCTTGAAGTTAACTGCCTATTGTCTGGTACTACACACACAGTGGCTATAGAAGCATCTTTCACACACTGGAAGCATCATTCACTCTTACCTCTGGGAAACAGTTGCCTGCCATTCAGTCCTAGTCTCTACTGCTGAGAAAATTAGCAAGGCCACTGGTGACCTACAGCTGCACTATGGAAACTTACCTACTGAGGACAGGAGCTAGATCAGCACACACTTTCCATGGAAGTCCAGGAGCAACTACATGTGCTATCTACAGTGTTGCTAGGTCAAAATGGGAGATTTAAATGTAAAAGTGCTCTCTAACTCATTGGTCACATTGGTTATCTGAGTGCAGAGCTAAAACCAAAGCCTTTTTATCAGCATAGTTTCTCAAGAAAACTAGTATAAGAAACGTAATGGCTTACAGCAGTTACAGCCCAACACAGCAGACCTGAAAAACTACCAAAGTCAAAGCAAATCCTCTGGCTGTCATCTCATATCCTTAAATTCTCACCTGCTCAGGACCCATGGAGGACAACCCTGATGTAGGCACAGAGGTCGCTGAGGTCATGCTGATCTGCCCTGTCATCTGGTTCATGTTGTTCATACCACTTGTGTTGGTTGCCATGGATACACTGATGTTCATGTTATTGTTGTACATGCTGGTGCTTGCTTGCTGCCCAAAATGTGGTGGGGACTGTTGTGAAAACATGCTACAGCAAGGAATGGAAAAAGCAGTGTGTCAGACTTAGAATGCTGAAGCCACTAAGAAACTATTTTCTTTTTAATATATCTTAAGCTAGAATTGATATATACTATCATTTATTCCAACTTCAAAGGAAAAACTAGGTTTTGACTACATTAATGTCTAAGGACTAGATTTTCAAAATTTAAGGTTCCATGTCTGTGCACAAAAATGCATGCCTTTGTGTGTGAAACTATGGCAGAGTACAAATCTGTTATGCATGTGCAATAACAGCCAATTAGCTGTCTAAATGGGCTGTGTATGTATTTTAAACACATTTGAGAAAGTAATTTTTGGAGAGAAAGGAAACACTTTTTTCTCCCTCCAGTGTCAGCACAGCACAGGACTGTTGAGCTGAAGTTGGACCTGGCCTGATAACTGTCTTTTTGCAAAAGAGGTGTTTGCACATATGAATATCAGATTTGTACATACAATTATGGGAAGTGGGCTCACAAGTAGAGACATGCAATTGTGCTGAAATCTATTTACAAAATCTTAGCATCAGGTTTTGAAAATGTGGCACTGTAAGAAACAACATAAAGTCTAAGTTAATTACCCTCTGTGTTACTTTAAGGCCATTTCAGAACAACTTAAGGAGGAGTAACTGTGGAAGAACACATCCCAGGTTTTATTCAAAGTCAAGTGCTTTCTGGATAGTATCTTCCTTCTCATTATGTCAGAAGTCATATGAGAGATTGTTACATTTCCTAAAACAATCTTCACTGTTTATATATCAGTCTTTTCTACTCTTTGAGCATAATTCAACAGTCAGTGAAGGAATTATTACTGACAATTTATCAGCTTAGAGGATCTGCATTAGACTGAAATATTGTGGGAGGGATGTGTGTCAGATGGCACACAGTAACCACTTCTGTATCAATGCCTGACTTTTACTTCCCTGTGAAGCACTTCTGCCACAGCTCAGGAAATCTTTCAGGGTTAACACTGAGCCTTGCGCTTGGGTAGTCCATTAGGTTATTGCTGTGCACTGTGAGGCTTGGTGGAGTGCAGTGGCATTCTGGGCACAGGACCAAACTTGGAGAATCCCACCATTCTCTTCCTTCCAATTCCATGTCTTTTCAGGCCACCTAACCCCATTTTTAAGTTGTTATCTGGATGGCTGAAACAGTACACTACAGATCATTGTGAATACTCAGTGGCTTGTGTAAACGCATCTGACATGTCTCCGCAGTAGAGCTGCAGTTCAGCAAGGCAGCCTTTAGTCTTACTGAGCTGCCCCTGCTGCCGCTTCAGCAGAAGCCAATACAGTGGGAGCTATGCCTCCTGCAGATGCTTCAGGAAGACAACGAGGAAGAGGCATGGACAAGGATGATGATAAGAGATAAATCAGTTGCTTTAAGGGGAACTTCATTTGGATCAGCCTCATCACTGAAGCAGTGGTACTTTGGGTTTATTAAATCTTTATCAACCAGCAGGAAAAATATTTGTTGCTGGGCTGAGATAGTAAGAGCAACCTGAGAACTTCAGGATGACAAAAGCACTATGCTAGAGACAACTGTGTGCACCTCAGCGTCAAGTGATAGAGGTTGTACACCAACCTGATAGGTCCTCCTGTCTTCCACTGAAAAGCACAGATCATTGCCATCTGGAACCTTGTTGCTGCCTACTGATAGTGTTCAACATCCAACCCGTTTAATGTGGACAGTCTGATTATTACAGCTATACCAACTGGGGCATGGGCCTCAACTGAAAAGGCGACTGCATGTGTCAGGCATGCTATGATGCTCTCAGAGAATGAAAATTATATGCTGACCCCCCCAGTATGTGCAAGCACTAATGGATTGAACCTGGTTGGACTCCAGTGCTTAAAGTGGGAGGTGATAATCCAGTCACCCCAGTTCCGGAGCAGTAGGGAATGTATAGGCTCTGGCTCAGCTGATCCAGCCATGTGGAAAGCAGTGTGGGAGCATAACATGAAAGTCATTTGCAGAAGAAATGCATCCACATAAATATTAGGGACTGGAGTTCACTGTGTAGCAGAGGTGCTTCTCAAGGACACAGTGTTTTACCAGTTATCACAGACAAAGCAATGCATTGTGTGAATGCAGGTCTTTTAGGTATGCACTCACTTTGCCTTGTATGAAGACAGAATTTAAACCAATTTGTCAAGCCATATTGAAAAGAAATCTCTTTTAGGATAGCCAGTTAAAATCAAACGACCAACCAAGCAAATAATTACATAAAACATAGGTTTTGGACTAGATGTACCTGTTTCCACCCATATTCCCTTGTGCCCACCCGTTCATCTCTGTAGAGGACTGATAGGCAGGATTAGCCTGAGACTGCTGAATCATGGGGCTTTGAGTATGAGCCAGTCTTGGGGACATCAGTGGACTCTGAGGAGTGGTGGCCCCTGTGAAGCCTGGATCGGGCTGCTGACTAATACCTGAAAAAATACAATGAAAAATTTAGCCGCTGTACGTTCAAAGTTAAAAGAAGCCAAGAGCTCATACCTGCAGACATGTCTTTACACAGTCCTACTTATGTCATCTGGAATTTGTAACCTTGTGTCTTAATCTGGCATCTAGATTACAAGCAAGACTTAATCAACTAATACTGTATGTACAACCTTAAAAATATAATTTTGCATAAGTATGTTGGCTACCTGTGTGCTCTAATCAATCACACAAGTGGTCTGTCCCCTCTACAGACCAAAAGGAAAATGCTAGTGACTTTTTTTTGAGTTTAGTCTGTTTTAAGTTCATCACAAACAGCATACTCAAGAGAAACAAGTCACTCTTAATGCTGGAGTAAGAATCAGGTGGTACGAAGGCTGTCCTTATATTCACTGTCTGTGTGACTTAACTTCCCTGTGTCTCTGTCTATATCATAAAATGATCACATAATTCATTTTCATAAAGTAACTATAAATACATGGAGGGAAAGCACTATTATGATTTAGAAACCGGTGTAAAAGATAAAAGATCAGTAAGAGTAGATAGCAAATTTAGAATTGGATGGACATAATTTGTTATAACTGCAGAACCTGTTCATAACATATTATTTAACTGTATTACAGCTTATACAATACTTATAAATAAAGAAGCTGTATAAGAGTAAATGTGTGGACGTAAGTGCCACATGCATCCCCAGAAGAAAGTGGTGTGCAGCTTTGTAGAACATACAAACAAAATAGTATTTACTACTGTATTACACACAGGTACAGGGACATGGAAAAGAATGCTTTATCTGAAATAGAATTTTTAATATTGAAATTCAATAGTTGTTAATTTTGCATTATAATGTACACATGAAGAATTATATTTCTTGGGGAAGAATCTGATATTTAAGCAATATCTCATTATAAAAATTAAAAAGATTAGGTACAGCTTTGCTTCTGGTCACTTTATGCTTCCGGCCAACAACAATTGGTATCATTATCTTCATTTGTACTTTTATCATATAAATTGATTTAACTCAGTCTAAATTCAGAGTCCCCCAAGCCAACAGATACACGTGTTGATGTGTGCATACACACTTTTAACTGCATATAACTGTAAACAAACACACACATCACGCTTCTGCTATTGCTCAAAAAAGAGTGGTGCTTGGAGAATATGTGGTACTAGAGCTAGGAAAAGTGGAAAGGCCCTATACTGCATCCCAAAGGGCTCCAACCCTCCATGTTTCCTATCATTCCCAGGGAACCAGGCAAGAGGGTGTGTGAGGGTAGCTTGGACCCAGCACTGGGTAGGACATGGAGGAGCAAGGACTGCTGACATGCCCTTGGGGGGTGGAACCAGTACCATAGTTTGGAGGAAACGGAAACTGCTGTGCGTTGGCCTGCGGGATCCGCGGATTGCTCATGGTTGCTGGTATGCCACCGGCGGCCACCATGCTGGGGGTCATACTCAAGCCCTGCCCTCGCATCATCAGTGTCCGCTGCTGCTGCACCTGCTGCTGCTGCTGCTGCATCTGCCGCTGCCGCAGGTGCTGGCTCAGGATCTCCCGCTGCCTCTGCGCCAGCATCTGCGCATTGATAGGGCCCTGGAGGGAGAACCACCAACACCTATCAATAACCCTTCCTAAGGCCAGCTGACCAGTGGAGGCATCTCCACTAGAGCAATCTGGAAGATTCTAGCTCTTTTTACCCCCACCACACAAGTAACAATCATATAAAATGGGAGAAAATAATCCCATTAATAGTTCTCCTGGGAAAGACTTCCAACAGTGCAAGAGTCAAAAAGTGAAAAAATACCAGTGTTTAATGTTGCAGTGATTTGTAATTGCAAATTTAATAGCTCATTTAAAAAAACCACATCTTTAGGAAATGAGAAGCTTGGTTAAAAATGCAGTTGTATCTCTAGTAAATAACTAGCCACCCCATGTAAATATAGGAAAGATTCTTGGAAATAAAAGAGTAAAATACTTCTTATCATATAGACTGCATTATTTGTATTAAAGCTTTAGAATTGGTTGTCATGGATTTAGTACATACCATTATTACTGTATTTAACTGGGGGTGGGGGTGGGGGTGGGGGTGAGAAAGAAGAAAACAAAGTAATTTTTTTTAAGTGCTATTTCTTTTACCTGTGTTGGCACTCCGGGTCTCAAAGACAGATTCATATTGGAGACACTGCTGATCTGATTTATCAGTGGCTGCCGATTCTAAAGGAAGAAAACAACCCAACACCAAACCCCAAAAGTTTTTAGAAGGAAAACAAGAAAAGGGAAATTTTATATACAGAGGTATGTGCATTTACTTTCCCATCAGGTGGCTTGAGTACTTAGTTTTATTTAAGTATTACATATTATATATATTTAAGCTGGGCGTAGTTTTCTTGCTCAAGTCCTACTATTATTCATAGAATCCTGTTTCTTAAGGAGATAATACACTATACAAGTAACAACATGGGCACTAAGCTGTTTACCAAACATGTTACCTTTACAGTTCCTGTTCCTTTTGAGTTTGGACTGGACTGTTGAGGTTTACTCTGAATTAGACCCTATCCTGATGTTTGAAGGTAGAAATGATCTTTCTTCCTCCACTAGAAAAGCATTGATATCTTATTTATAGCACTATAAACCTATTTATATAAAAATGAAACTAGAAACAACAACTAAAAATGATCCTCAAAAGTAGATCAAGGCCAAGTGAAAAAGAAAGGATGTAGGGAATGGGCAGCAATAAGCAAACAGAAAGAGTTGTATAACAAAAAGCATCACTGTAGCCTTGCTCAAAGAATTAGTGAGGCTAGGCTTAACTACTAGGCACATTTTTGCACAGTATTATAGAAAAAAAAACAGAAAGATGCAAAAGAAGATCAAAAAAGAGAATGTGCAAGCTACCACCTCAGCAAAACTCATGATGGCTAGTGTTTAGAAGTGGAATTAGGCTGTAACTAAGCAGGGTACACACTTAAGACCTGATCTTAAGCTGACAGTAGGTGCCACTCAGGAGAGACGCCTGTGCCGGCGTGGAACCAGGCATGGAAGGGGCTGTACCTGCTGTGCCTGGAGCCTGTGCTGCAGCTGGAGCCGCAGCTGGTTTGGCTGGTTCTGCACGATGCTGGCGGGCCGCAGGCCAGGCCGTGGCTGCATGCGCAGGGCTGCATACCCCGGGCGCTGCCCCATGGCGTGGAAGCTCGGGTCCTGCATGGGCGCGTAGCTGCCCTGCGCCATCTGCGCCTGCGCCGCGTACTGCTGGGAGAACACTGGAGCCTTCTGCTCCATCAGCATGCTCGACTCCTGGCTGGGGAAGGTCTCAGGGTCAACAGCTTGGCTCTGCAGAAATACGTGAACAATAGAAATAGTTGATGGGATATGGCTTTTCACAAGATTTTACACGACTAATACAGCCACCCTGCAAAACCAACCTTCTAGGATGTGAATGTTTTGAAGCAGAAAATTATACAAATTATCTTTACCTAAATATAAAACTTACAAATAAACAGCATTGTATTTTTGAGTGCCAAAGCGTATTCATGGGGACAAATTCCTTCTCTCATTTTATTACCCCTTTATTTTTTTTTTTAACAAAGACCCATAATCTTTGTCATGTTCTTAACACAGCCTTTGTATCATTCTGTTAACAAATGAAAACCTGAAATGAGAAACGCTATATCAAAATCTGTAAATGAAATGATGGCAGCATATTTCTGTCACTGATTCTGAGATAAATTCAAAGACATTACAAATGAACAACTAAATTTTTATCAGTACATTTAAACAAAATAATGGCTTCAAATAAAGATGCCCGAAAATATTACAGAGGCTGGTGTGAACAGAATGCCTAATTCTTTCAGGGCACTTTAGCACAAACTGATTATCCATTAGCATAAAAAGGCTAACACAGTTCTAAACTCCGTTCTAGATACTCCCCTAATATTTGCTCTAGCCAGAATAATTTTATAGCTTATTCCATGCTGACCTTGGAAATCAAGTTACTCTAAATTTCACGCTCTTATGAAAGAAAGACTGTAAGCTCCTACATAATGTTTTATGGCTATTTAAAAAAAAATGGTCTAAAATGTGACAGCTCTCTTATTTGCAAAACTCTTTTAACTGTTTCCACTGAGATTCTAATTAAATAGAAATATATTTACCTCTCAGTTTGAAATAAAGCATTATTCATATTTTTTTGGTGATGATGTTTCAAAAGCTATGTAATGTTGCATGAAAGTTTCACACTGCAATTGAAGCTCACCAATAAATTGTATCTCCATCTTAACACCTCACTGAGTTCTGTGTTGTACCAAATAGGATTGGAGATAGCTCTCTCATGTTCAAGACAGGACTTCAGTGGTCCTATTTCATATCTAAAATGCAGAACTAGTTCAGAAGTTATGCTCAGGGTGCTGATGAGGGCTGGGAAATGAAATGGGCATTCTAGGCTCTGAGAATATTAAATCATTATGGAGACATGCACAGCTGGTTTTGGAAACAGATTTTTGATGCCAGAAACATCAAAACCCAACTTTTCCCTAAAATCTTTTTTACTACATTTTTTTTGCGCCATTGAGGACTGAAATGGACAAGAACCAACTGGAAGCCAACAAAAATAGCTGTGAGGAGAAAAGAAAGGATGAGAAAGAATAGAACAATTTCATGCTGGGAAGTTTAGGAAGCATGTTCATTATTAAAAGAAAGTCAGTTTTAAGTGCTTAAGCTTCTTCAGGTGAAATTCATCCCTTAACACATATTAATCAACTAAGAGAAAAAACTATGGGTGAAATGGCATGTTACAGGTTTGCTCATCCAAAAGCTTGTTGCCCCCATTGCACAAAGGTCTTGATCTTACTCCTCTGCTCCTAGGTCTTCATATTCCTTGTTTTTCACCTTTCCTGTACCTTGTTGCTGACTGCAGTCTTGCATTTCTCCCACACGGCTGTTCCTCTGACCACCATATATACAAGCAGAAACCTGTTAGGTTTTTTGGTTTTGGTCAGGTTAGCCACATAAAGCCTAGTGGCTCAGCACAAGTCAGGAGGAAAGCTAGGTGAGGGTGGCAGAGGAAAGACTAAACCTGAGGCTGAAGGAAGCTTTTCAGGTTATACTAAGCCATTAGACAGAGTCCCACCAAAATACGTAACTCCATACTAGCTTGCAAGTAGAGTTTTTTATTCCCCTTCTTCAACACACATTTTACCTCCACCTTGACACCGTATCGTTTACACACAACAACGTAACACATGCAATGCAATGTCCAATATACCTGGCTGACTAGTTCTGGTATTCCTAGAGCCCTGTCGATTTCTTCTAAACCATCAAAATTCCTTAATGCCATGTAAAGCTGATCCAGGAGAGCACCCTCGTCACTTGGTGACTCTGATGAAGGATGATTACACAAGAGATCATCTGGTGAGCTGCCAAATGGTTGCCTGTGAAAACATGAGCACAGCATTGGTAAACAGCTGCTGAAAACCCATGAAATAGTATCAGAGGATTAGTATTCAAATTGAACTAACAAGTGGAGACAGAAATTGTTTTAATCTCCGCCAATTTTGTTTAGCAAATTATTCTGGATGAAAGTTATGCTACCCAAAGAAATAACTAAATTCCATGATTAATGCCTGTCAAGACCCTACAAGCATGGTGTATCCAACAAGTAAGCAAGCACACCAAAGGTACTCTCAAGTGGCTTTTTCATATTACAGGATCAGCAGAGGAACAAAGTCAGTAGTTTTATCGTCACTGAACACGGAAGATTAAAGAATTTTTAACTAATTGCAACTTTAAATTTCAGATGTTAGGTTAAACATCACAAGTAGAAGAATTTATTTCCACTGACACTTTTCTTAACCGGTTTTCTATCAGACTAAGCAGGGCAAAGAGGTCACAGAGAAAGGTCCCAGGGACTGAGCTTGCACAAACCAAACATTTGGAAAAGCTGGCCAGAAACATGAGGGAGCAGGGAGAAAAGGACATTCCCCTTTTTGTTTGCAGCAAAACACTGCATCAGCTCAACCCATCTTATGGAACTGCACACTTGGGTACCAGTTTATGCACTTGGTTATGTGCCTCAGAAGGGTGTCAGCAAGAATTTGGATACTGTCAAGCAAAGTGTGCTGGCTCTATAAATCCTACTTACCTCACCCCTGAATTTGTATGCAAAGCACACTCTCAGTTACAAAGGCAGAACAGAGGTTTATCCCGAACCTAAAGGACAAAACTTACCGAGAAACAAACTAAATCTGAAACAACACCTTATCTGCAGTTCACACAAGCCCTACTTCATGCACAAGACTACAAGAGAAAATATAAAGAACAAAGCATTTTGCAAGCAAGAGCAGCTACTATATGCACATCATGGAAGAATCTCATCGCAGCTAATTACTGAGAGACAACAAAAGCTGTTACACATGGAGGAAGGAAACAGCACTATGTGTGAATCCTTTTTACATGTCTGTTTGGAAAAACAAAGAAACATGTTTGTGTGTTTAGTTTCCATAATGAGATATATGGTTGCCATGGAAGTCTAATCTCTATGTCAAAGCTAAGCAGAAGGAAAAAGCTGCATCGTCAGGCTATACACTTAAAAAAGCAAAGGATGGCAGGGAAGAAAACAAAAACATATTCTTTTTAATTAGATCCTGGACTGTAAAAAAATAAAAATAAGGATATATATGATGCACCTTTAAAACGTCACAAAGTATTAATCAATCTCATGTATCTATAAGATTCTATAAATCTCACAGATGGAATTATAAATCAGTAAATCACAGGATCATAGAAAAGTAAATCAGTAAACGGGAAGAACAACAAAAAAATCCTTTGAGTAAAATTGTTTTCAAACTTTAAAGATGTCTTAGAAGATGGGATCTATGATCTGGAAAAATCATTGATGAGGTTAGCCAAAAAACCTCCCTCGAATCGTAGATGGACATGAGTACATGTAATAAGAAAAAGTTTAAAACATTTGCCAAATTTCTGTATGTTACATAATGACAATTACTTTGGGTTTTTTTCCTCTATTTCTTTTATATACCACAATGATAATGTTTAATATTTCTCTAAAAGAATTATTTTTACTCACAATTTAATTTTATCAAACTTAATACTCATAATGATAATCAGATTATAAAAATACAAATCCCAGAGATTAGTAAAACTGGAAATGGCAGCACTGAGCAATTTGTCATCTCTGGGTGTAAATGATCAAAATACGGTTACTTTCAGATGCAACACAATGGGAATTCTTTTCACCATCTTCAGCTACAAGGAAATACTGAGAAATGCAAAGTCAGAAATGCAGAGATATGCATTTGGAAGAATTCTCTGCCTATTATTTGCTACTCAAATGTGGCCCTGAATTTTATTTTATGGTGCCACTTTTTAAGTGGATAATTAAGTTATGCAAACAGTGCTTTTGTCATATGGACACCCTAACTAGGGGAGAATTAGCATTAGGAAACAGCTTGAAAAGCATGAAAAGTAGCAGAGAAAATGACAGACAAACTTACAGATACTAGTTTTGGACATTCTTTCATAATGAAAAATAAGCAAATTTAGTCAGAAGATTAACCTTTCTTCAAACAATTTTTTCCAGCTGCTTCCTTTTAATTTTCTTTTCAATGCTCGCCCCATTTACTACTGAAAAAATATCCAAACTTCACTGTGGTACAGAACTTCCAACTCTTCCATTACATTATATGGCAAAGACAGCATTTATAAGTATTACTGGAACATGTATAAATTTCCTGAGCATAAAATACTGCAGGCATTAAAATGGTATGTAGAACTTTGTTTCCCAGAGGTGTATAAATTATAGGCCTGGGAAATCTTTCCATGCTTTGATGGAAGACTAAGACTCACCTGTTCTGATTACCAAAAGTTGCCTGATCTATAGGCAAGATGCTGTCTGGCCATGGTGCAGTCTGATTTGGAGGTGCCTGTTGTTGGCTATACTGAGGTCCTCCTATATTCATCTCTAATTCGGATGGCCCTAATCAAGGAAAAAAAACCATATAACTTTTGTGACAAGAATCTACTTTCATGTTAATGCTTTCCATTAAATTATCTATGTTACAGTAAAAGCATACAAAACCACCAAGACATCAGTAACATCACTATTAAAGTATTACGAGCTTTTGTGAAAAACTGCTCTTAAAATTTGAGAAAATAGCATGAAAGCTCTGAAAGTGGTTGAAAACCAAAAAATAGCAGATACAACACCATAGATGCAAAAATTAGTAAGATAAGCATGAAGAAAAGACAGCATATAACGTCAGTATCATAATGTACTTGCTTTATGTTATCCTCTTTCTTTGGCCACACCACTGTGGAGCTATAGAGTAGCAAAAATTGTTCTTATCAATACATGTATTAAAAGTCAGTGTCACATACCTTCCTCCCACTTCCACAGGAAGCTTTCACTGTGGAATACAGCTCTCATCAAATCTATAATTGAACGATTTTAGTTTGTTTTTTCCTTTTTCTATTTTCTGCTTCTGACAATCCAGCGCATGCCAAAAAACCCAACTCCACATGTGCCCTGACTTACCCATATTCATGACCTGAGATGGAAGCATCTGCCTTGGGCCAGGCTGGTTGCTGGGTCTCAAGGGGATGCTGGCCGTGGGGTTGCGGATCATGCCTGCTTGCACTGGCCTGTTCATGGCACTAGCTGTGGGTGCACAGGTCACCCTCACAGCAGAAGCCTGGCTTCCCCAATCTCCAGATGTCATGGCAGGCCGAGGGGCACTGCCACTGATCATTCCTGCACAAAAGCCAAACAAACTTGGGTGCCGGCACATAGTTCAGAACATCATAGCATAGTACTGTAGCATTATTACTGCCTGATGAGCTGCATTTTTAGCACCAAAAATGTAGCAGTTTCACTCAAAGCACATTGTACTACCACTGCCCATCCAGATGTGCAACACTATAGAATGATGCCTTATGCTGTTTAGTCAAGCGACTGGAGATTATTATACATTTTACAAGAGGAAGATCCTTTTATCGTTTCCGAAACGCCGTTCAGAGTAAGTGTTCCCACATGCAGTCTGCAACAGGTGCTGAGCGTGTGTGGATAGGCCTAACTTCCTTCCTCAGGAAATGAATCACGTTTGCTGATGTGTCTGTCAATGCTTTAGTTTCCAAGCACTAAGTGAGAATGAAGAATTGAGTAACAACATGTTATCACTACACACACTAACAAATTAGGAGGATTGAATTTAAATTTGCATTCTGCAAACATCTTTTGGTGAGTCCTTTCATTCAGGACCTAGACTTCTTAGCTTAAAGGCTCACCCAGACAATCTCAAACCAATATACAGTGCAGGGAAATTACTCACAGGAACTTTCCGATAGATGCTGAAGTTCATTACCGTTATTTTAGGGGAAGTCCTCCTACATCTACTGTAAACAGCTGATACAGTTTATTTACACTTGGAATATATAGAGCACTATACTCTGACAGTAGCCAAAAAAACCCAACCAATCCCTAACACAAAAACCCCCAAAACTGTGAATGCAAGTCAAAAAGACTTACATTCATAGTATTCAAACATTTCAATTTTATACAGTCAAGACAGCAGATAAAACACTGATTTCAGATTGGACTACTGATCTCAGTTGCATTTTGCAACATCCTTAAATGAATACTAAAAGCCACACAATAATTATTACTCATCAGTTCAATTATCTGGTGATAAATAATCAAGGAGAAAAAACTCTCTGAAGAGGGTCATTGTTTCAGCTGCTGTACAAAATTTGCTTCAGTGTTACATCCTCATGTTTGTTCTATTTGTGTACATACTCTATCAGATGAAATATGTGGTGTGCTACAGCAAATGGCAGGAACACAGATAATACTCTAACTTGTATACATAAGATGAATAACATCCTCTAATATGTGTACAAAACATGAAAGTAATAGGACACTTGAAAGACTACAAGTTGACCTCTAAACTGCTTAAATAGGATATTTCAGTGTCTGGCAGCACGTCTTTTTTAAGACTGATGCAAGCTAAACATAAAATGTTCACAGTGAACAGCCATCTGAAAGGACTTAAACCACCCATTTATTCTTTGCAGTTGTTGCACACTTAAGACAGACTCAGACTATGCACTAGTTGAAGTAAGTTAATCAGCCAGACTTTTCTTGCGAAATCCGCTGTGATACCTTTGTACAATATTAGGGTAACATGAAGAAATCAAGGCACCACAGATCAGGCATACTCCACGACAAATGGTAATACCACTGCAACATCTGATGGTTCCCAAAAAGTTTACGTTTCAAAAAATGATGAAAATATTAGCATTTCTTTAATTTAAAATGAGAACTAAGGCTAATAAGTAAAGGATAACCCCAGGACAAAACCAAGGCCTGTGGAGATACACGTCATAAGGGCAACTATATTGCACATAATTTTGTTTTCAAAGAACTACCCCTAGAGACAAGCGGTTCTTTTATTTGCTTTTCTGAGGCAGAAAGATTGGATTTTTAGTTACGTAAGCCTCAGATGAATCTGGAACACTGATGGGAACCAACTATAATTGCTGATACACTGTTTTCATCTATAAGATTTCAGGTAGGTGGAAAGCAGTGCATAAGGAGCAGGACCAAAAATATACAGAAACAGAAATTCAAAATAATATGCCAATACATAACAGCCTATGATTTTTACCCAGACTTTTTGGAAAGTACTTAAAATAGCTTGCACTTGTAATAACCCCAATTTATAACATTATATAACCCCAATACATAACATTAAGTTAAGCATGCTATATTCTGTTACTCAAGTATATTTGAAAAAAAAAAAAAGTAAAGTCATCTTACCTGTGCTGCTGTTGCCTAAAGTTCCTTGATTCCCTACCATCCCTTCATTCCTGCCCATCAGTCCTGGCTGAGGTATCACTGAATAGGGGCTGCTCGTTCTTATGGGTGGGAAAGTTCCTGCACCTGTTGGGTTCTGCAGTGTGATGTCAAGTGGTAAGTTCTGGTTTGGTAATAACCTGCCCAGTTGCCCTGCTCGTGGGTTATTAAAAGCTAGACAGGAGGAGCAAAGAAAAAAAGCAAAGTTACAAGAATGGAAACTTGTTAAAGAAAAAAAGAACCCAAACATACTTGAAGCTCTTAGGTTGAGCTATTTAATGCTGGATGATTTACCCACTCTATTATATCTGTCTGAGAAACATCCCTTGACATTTTTATGTAAATTTCAAAATGGAACATTCTGACACTAAAACAGATATAACATAGATTTTTAAAACTTTAAACGATGCAATTTAACTGACAGAAGAGCCAGTACAGCAAAATATACCATTATGTGATATGCATACTAGTGCCAGCTAATCTTATACCTAGTAGGACTGTAATTGCATGCAGATGTCATCCTGCAGCAGATTGTTAGGAATTATCTCTATTTTGAAGTTTTCCAGCATAAGCTGTGCCCCTGAAGAAGTTATCAAATTTAAGGACAGACTGAGTCTCTATCGGATCCTGTAACCCTATTTCTACATCTCCCTCTTTTTTTTTTTTTTTTTTTTTTTTTTTTTTTTACAATAAAAATAAATACTGCAATGATTCAGCAATAACAAGTAAGTGGTACGGAATTAGAGCCGTGCCACCATAATATTCCGGTAAACAGAACCGTACATGATGGCTACTGTCACCTTTATATAACTATTTTCTTCTCTTGAAGTGTTTCGTGCTCTTAAAATCAGCTTCTACAAAGAAAACTGCACAGTCTGTCAGAACAGTGAGCTTCAGACCATGAGTGGCAAGCACCTCACTCTGTGGTCTTTGGGCAATGTTCCAATGTACGAAAGCATCCCCTATGTGCACAACTAGTTCTCAAACATGAATCAAACCCTGACCTTGTACCTATGATTCCATTTCCAAATCATACCAACAAGATACACAGAAGTAAATTAAGTATTTTTGTGAAATTATTATTTGCAATACTTCCTGATAGCTTAGGCTAGGAGAGTGTCTGATATAACAGCATCCTTTTCATATTCACCACATTACAAAGAAGTTAAAAGAAATTCTGTCTTATTTTAGATCAAAGTTCCGATACTTTCAAAATTGATAACCCAGACGAGGTTTACTAAGCTTTGTAAAAAGTACAGAAACATCTTATTACAAACGTCTCTGCTTTTCTTCTTATTTTATAAAACCGGACTACAAGAACTCACTGTATTTATTTATTTATTTTTAATTTAAGTTCTCTGCCTGGCGAATTTGCTTATATGCATGTATACGAAATATATCACATCACATACACCTAACCATGAAATTAAGATTTTGTCTTGGATATCTGTTGAAACAAGCAAAAAAACCTTAGGAGACAAAAAATTACTTTCCCAAGCTGAGAGGCATAATAAAGTCTAAGGATTGAACCAAAACTGAGCTTCAGTGACGGTTTCAGAACAGTTTGCCCCAGAAGTTTAAAAAAAATCACATAGAGGAGTAAATTATCATATGGGTATTTTTTGCCAGCACCCACTGATCCTACAAAAAGGAAAGCTGGAAATGCAGCACAAAAACAAACACCACAATTGATGAGATGTGTTGGTCTGCTCTTGGTCAGGATGGGACATGTAAAAATAGTTCTATATATTAACAGATAAAAATATTTTAAGCATTTTCATGTAAAACCTATAAAATGAAAGTTGGTTATTTCTTCAGAAAAAAAAAAAATTAAACTCCATAAACCTCTTTTGGAATTATGTCTTACGTGACATTCATTTTACATTGCTTTTCTGTGAGCATGTGAAAAGCCACTCACTATTTCTGTGCACCTGTTTTCTGTATGCTCTTCTACTGAAAACAAGGCAGAAGTTCCCAAGGGGAATAAAGCATAGATACAAGACTAAGCTTTGGGAAAAAAAGTTTTAGTGTTTTAATTTACCTGGGAAACAGGATGCTGCTAACAGAACTGCTGCTAACCACACTGAGACAAGTCTCATTTACGATCATACTGTTACTGTACTGCCAGTAGCTGTGAAAGCAGATTTAAAACTGGCTTAACTCTGGAAAGCCAAAAGGCTACATACAGTGGAAGAAACCAGCAGATACTGCTTTAGAAAGAATATGCCAAAGATTTCAGGTGTACAGAGATTTTCTTCTGACTTATGTGCTGCTGCTGCTAGAACCCCCATACTCACAAAAATGAGTACATTAAATCACAGCATCTCTTTCTGAGCAACACTGATAACAAATGATAATTTAAGGATCTGTAGTGGTTTAAATATGAATTTAAACATTAATATTTGCTATTAACAGTAATACCAATATTTATTTAAACATTGCTAAGTAATAATTTGAGTTCATTTGAAAGTGACATAGTGTTATTTTAATATCAACAGAATTGCTAAATATATTATCTAAGCCCTATGTTTTATTAGAAAAACACCAGCGTACATTTGAGAAAGTAAATAGCTGCTGCCATTCTAGCCAACAGGAGAAAAAAATGAAGCAGTGGCTTTTTATGCTTCAACATTCATAGCTGGTAAGACTACTGTTTTGCTTGTTTTCCATTATTCTATGGTGGTAGACCAACATTTCAACGCTGATTTGTAAGTTAATTCATAAAGTTAACAAACACTATCAGTTTGAAGTGACTCAAAAGCCACATTTTCAAATTAAACTCGGGCATTCCTCTTAATCATATGCCTTTCTATTAATCTTGTGGGTTTAGAAGATGACTCTCCTTCACACTTAGAAAAGTCTCTCTTCTCCCTTTTACTGAAAGAGCTGCTGGAAATAAGATCTGCATCTGAATGCACATGTTCTCCATGCCAATGTCCTCATAACAGCAGCACCACCTATAACCACAGCAGGGGACATTTCATTTAGTTTGAGGGTACCCCTTTAAACTCCTCAGAGGGCTTCCAGGATGCTGCTGTGTGAATTAGACATAACCTCCCCTTGTGTTATGAAATGGGATGACCGCAGATGGCGCTATGTCATCACGCAAGACCAGACCAGGAAAAGGAGCTGCCCGGTTCCTCCCCAGGCAACCCATGGGCACCCCGATCGCTGCTTTGGGGGTTCACAAGCTTGATGACACATGCGAGGAAGGTGGACTCACTGCTCTGTGAAATCCTCATTGCTGGTTTCTGGGTGGCCACAGCCGCACCAGGGCTGCTGTCACTGGTGAGCTGCATGAGGTCATTGATGATGGCTTGCTTGTCGACCGAGCCTGCTGGAGCGCCTGGGCGGCTATCTGGGAAAAGCTGCGGTAACTGGCTGTTCTGCAGGTCATCCAGAATTTCCTCCAAGTTATCCAGTTCACTGCCTGGCTGCAATTAAAAAAACACAGACCCATAGTACACATTGCTGCTCGCCTGCTGTTGGCGTCCTGCTCGTGCTGAGCCAGGCAGCTCGCAACCATTACACCTGCACTGGCTTCGGAGGTTTCCTGCAAGAAGCCTGATGGTGAGGCAGCTCACAAAGTTGTTGGAAAGGGACTGTGTAGGCTCCCCAGGGCTCATCTGCCTTGCGTTAGGGAAGTGCAGTGTGGCACTGGCACCCCTTTCCTGACACCCTAGCATCAGGTTATATAAATCCATGTGATCTGTATCCTTTGGGCAAAGGGGAGATGATCCTATGCACTCTGTGATCAGCGCAGACAGCAGGGCTAATCTGGTACGGACAGAGATCCAACAGTGATGAAATGGGGGTTTATGTAGGTATAACCAATATTCCTTTCAGCACTGTTGTATTTCTAGTCTCTTTATGACTTGATTGAAAGCATATGATGGAAAAGTTGCTTCATGGCTAAAACAATTCCCCATACACATTTTCTTTGTTACATTCAAAGCTTTAACACTGAATAACTCTATATAAGTTAACTGGCAAGAAATAGACATTTAAATTAAATTCTATAAATTACAACCTGTCAACTAGTAACTAGATTTAGGAATTTATTTTGCTTGCGACTTCCCAAATCATTGAAAATAACTTCTCTATGATAAGAAAAGAAAATAAAAAAAAAAAAAAAAGAGAAATCTAGTTATATTCAATTCAGTAAAGACTGTCATGAAGTAAAGATAAGGAAACAATTAAGTTCATCCTACACTAAACACTGACCTGCGTGTTTTCCTTAAAAATGTTGATTTTCACCTCCTTTTTTTGTCAGATTGTTTTTCTATAAGCCCTCAGAATCTTTTCCTGACTGAAACCTGGAAATTCCACAAGTATATTCTCCAATCCTAAATCTTTAATGGGATAAAACTCTTTTGGGTAATAATTTCCAACAGGGAGTCCAGTCTTAGTTACCACCAGGTTACACAGGAAACATTTCATGACAGTATTTATAATATAAAAGCTACTCAAAATCAATGCCTGCATTAAGAAATGTGCAATCATGGAAGAGAGGCAGAGAATGAGCAGCCAGCCATAAAGGATGGGGAACTGAGGACACCACAAACATGCACACAACTGAAATACAATTCTTCCTGTGTTTTTCTGTCCTTGTTACTTATTGAGAGCAAGCTTACACCGCAGAGCACAGGATAACATAGAGACACCTGAGATGGCTTTAACCTACCTACTGAGGCTCTCTCAGCCTTGCTAGGAAGCACTGCACATTAGTCTGTACTAAACTCTTGCTGCCACAGCTAACCTGCTCCTGGGGACGCCCAGCTATTTTATTCTAAGGTAGCCAAGATGCCTCAAGGTTACATCTCTACATACCTTTTTTGGATGACTGACTGCAGACAAACACAGTATTACTCTTTACTCCTTCCACATCACCTAGTCTTACAGATCAGAATGCACAGTGCAAAAGAGGAAGGAGTTTACTCTGTTAAAAGGCAGCATGTGGGCGATCTGGAGGCTGGTGTTATTGGCAAAATGGTAGAAAATCACAGAATCAGAGGGCTGGAAGAAATTTAAAGCCTCAAGGCAAAATCAGTGTATGCCATTGCCTACAGAAGTTCATATAGCTGCTTGTAAAGACATCCAGTGACAGAAAATCCACAGCTTCCCTGGGGGATTGGTTTCAGCACTCTGCCATCCCCATTATTCAAGTGGGTTTTTTTTTTATTTATGTCAATGCAAAAACTCCCTCAAAAACTCATTCTCAAAAATGTCCCTGAAATTTAGGCCCTTCCTCCCAGTTGCATTTTGAATTTGGAGAACAAATTGTGTTCCCCTTTTCTTTTTCTAACCTTTTCTGTATTTAAAACATATGCCTTTTTGGGTTTTAAGCTGAAGTTAATAAGCCATCTAAACTTCTTGAAATCTGTTCAGCATATAACCTGTTTTCTAAACCTCTCATTACTCTTGTTGCTCCTGTGGACTGTCTTCAGTTGACCCACACTTTTGCTGAAGTGCTGTGTCCATAACAGGACTTAAGATAAAGCCTTACAACTGCTGAGTAAAGTGGAATACTTACACATAGTACACTCGGATGATGTACTCGCAGTACACTGTGATTTTTTTTTTAATTACATGACATTACTGACTCTCACTCATCTTGCGCTCACTATGATCCCTAGACACAGCTCTGAAAAAGTCCTATCTATTTGCAGACATTCAAGTATCACATGCAGCTTTACAGAGCATACGCTCTATTCTCCCATCAGGTCATTTAGGTTAACTAGAATACGGAGCAGCTGTAGATCAGAGAATAGTTTGGGTTGGAAGGGACCTTCAAAGATCATCTAGTCCAAACCCCCTGCAATGAACAGGGACATATTCAACTAGATCAGGTTGCCCAGAACTACATCCAGTCTGCACTAGGTCCTGCAGCACCTCCATTCTGACAGTGAATCCTTCAATAACTATCTTTCAATAACTATAAGGATTTCCAAAGTTTCCTAACCACTCACAACAGTTTCATCTTAACCAACATTTCTAACCTGCTTACAAGAATGCCATGTATAAGAGGGCCAAAGAGTAAGAGGGCCAAAGAGACTTACTCAAAACAAGACACATGGCATATGCTGCTTCTCTTACTCCAAAAAGTCTGCTACCCTCTTGCAAAAGGAAAATGGGTTGGTCCAACGTTACCTGCTCTTGACAAATCCCTCTGCTGACTTGCAGCCTTCAGGCACTTACATGCAGCTGGATGGACACAGCACACCAACAGAAAAGGTAGAGCCATCAAATGCGATTATAAGAAGCCTAAATAATTGTGTGGACAGGTGATAAGCAGATTCAAGAAGATACTCTGAGAGACAGTAATGAGCAATTTTTATAGGAGCCACATTTTCAGCACTAGGAGATCTGGTACAAGAAAAAAAAAAAAACAAAACAAAAAACCAACCAAAATACAAACCCAAAATAAAGCTGGAGAAGAACATATTGATCCAAGTGTGTCAGAAAACTGCACTCCCTAAGATGCTTTAAATTCCCCTCAGGAAGTGGCAAAGAAAGGCCAAATACAACAGATATATTATAACACAGTACCTAACCTTACCTTCCCTTTTTTTGCTTAACATAATCAATATCAAGTATTTCTTCTTTATTTTTTGATGAGGGTTCTCAACTGCTGCAAAAGCTCCAAGATGGATTTAAAATTAACACTAAGCTATAATGTTAGCTTAAGTCTTTCCAGACTCACCCTAAAATGGCACCATATGCAGAAACTAGCATTAAAATATTTACTTGGTTACTTTAATGGCATATTTCTTTTCTTTATATTCTGTATTTATTTTGTTAATGGTCTAAATTGAACTTTTTGTAAACAGAAGGCACACCTTAACCTCCCTGTAAAACAATTATTTGCCATGGATTATAAAAATAAAATATGCCTGATAAAGTGCCAGTCATCACAAGGAAGTTCTCATGCACATATTTTCACTACCTCTGAGCAATGCAATTACAACAATCTCCATAGAACTTGGACACCAAGTGCCAGAAAACATACGACAAATTATGCTTAGTAACAATTTTGCATTTGAAAAGTACCTACTTTCAAAATACTTATTTGTCATGTAGAGAAAGGCAGATTAAAGTGTTAATTGCTTACAGAGTTTTTTCAGCTCTACTGAAAAGCAGTTACTCCTCAACATGAAGTCTGGTTTACAAAAGTTGCTATGTTAAAGTCTAGTTTCCATGGATTGTAAAGGACTGGATAAGATCCTAAACTCTCTGGAGATCTCTTCCAACACAAGCAATGCCCATGGCTTGCACTAAGACCCTGTATTCCAAACTTCATACATGTATACATTTCCTTTAAAACCATGTGTGACAGCAGCACCTGGGATTTCTTCCTTACAACATGATGACTTTTGGTGGGGGCACAACTTGAAACTATACCTTGCCTTATATAAACCTCAAGTTTATTATTTACCTCTCTAGCATGGCCAAAGCATTTGACCATAAAAAATAATCAAATCCCTGCTCCAAACTGGCAATAAATTAAAGGATTATAAGAAGCAAAAAAACCATAAATCAGAGGGGGCATCCGTAAAGTCTTTTTGTCCCTGGTAACTGCAACAAACATGAAATTGGCTAGAAATCCTGTAATATTATCAGGCTAATCTTCTATTAACTTTTCGAAACAGAATTCTAATTGAAAGAGATTCAGAAAATTGAATCCCCATTTTAAGGTTTTGATAGAATTTCAAGAAGAAACCAATGGCCTTCATGAATTTAATGGAGTTTGAACATCAGGAAATAGGTTTTTGGAAGATGAGTGGTGTGTGTAAAGAGAGTATGTTAGTACGGGGAAGATAATGGTTTCCACATAAACCAAGAGGACACCAGAGTTGATAAAGTGTGTGAGGAATACTCAAACAATTTATGAGTTTTAGGACAAAAAGATACATGCTTAAGAGGACTTCTGGAGCAGCACTGGTGGAGATTGTGGCATTGCAAAGACCCTGTCAAACAAGCTGTCTATATTGTCTACTGGTTGAAAAAGAGGAGAGCACATTTAGAAGGATTATATTCCACACTATGCCAATTGCTTTCATAGAAAATAATCTACTTCATCTTTCTACTTCTTGGTTTCTTCATCTGTAATATGAATATAATATTCCATACCCAATTTTACAGAAGAAAATTTTGCAGTACAAAACAATGAATAAACAAAATGTTTCTTTAGCAAGATAATACCCGACATTGTTCAGTGCATGATATTTCTCTGACATCCCCCTACACTTTCACTCTCCTTCCCCTGAGTTGTTAGCTGGTCCTTGTCATATTTGGCCATCTGCTGACCTCTACAAGCGCAACTCCCAACCAGCATCACCATGAGGTGGCTGCAGCCAGAAGCACAATGGGGTTTTTTTGAGGGGCAGCAGAAGCAGCAGTGCGCAGGGAAGGAAGGTGCAGCATGAATTCCCACCATGCAGCCCTGCAGTAGCTGGTGGGCTGGCAGGGAGAGTGGGAGAAGGCAAGGCTTACTGCTGAGGGAACACCCTACAAAACAGATCTGTAGCAAATCAGGACTTGTGTTCCCACTGCCTTCCCTTTTAATAGTGGAGAATAGTATGAGCACTTGTGGTGCTTGATACCAACAGTCCTACTACTGCTGGTGCTATAGGAAGAGCTCTGCTGAGCCTCCTGAGCAGCTCTCTTTCACCCTCTCCCCCACCGCTGCCTTAACGGGAATAGCAATCAGCCCAATAAAGCTTGATAACCATCGTCCCACCAAGGAAGGGAAAAAGGTACAGTGGCACTGGAAATATCTCTGCCATTTGAGAAAGGCTTCCTGTCAGTTGCTGCTCTCTGCAGAAGTATATGTTTAAACACACTACCTAGAAGAAGGCTATTTTTAGTATAGTGGCGCACTTCAAAGCATTTCCTGCTCAGAAAGTCAGACCAAAAGTAAAAGGAGAAAATGTAATGGCTCTGCCACCTCCCAGCACCCTGATCCCCCTTGCAGAGGCCATCGCACTGCCACTCCGCTGCAGTTTCCAGAGAAACTGCACACTTTAGTGACTAATTACTTAAAAGTACAACATTCCTCAGGGAAAAGAAGTTTTAAATAAACCTGCAAAATAGGTAACAAGCACATGGCTAATTTTTACATACGGAAGAAGGAGGGGGGAAGGATGCAGGAGGATGGAAGAATTTAGCACAAGAATCTGTGTTCTAGTCTCGTACTAAATAGTTCCAGCTTTGATCTAAATTTAGGCAATGAGCACTTCCTGTGGGAGACCATCTTCCAAAGCTGAAGAGTTTTTGATGCTAAATATTTTCACTGATTTTATAATTGAGGTAAAGTGGTTATTTGTGTAAAGGCCTCGCCTTCAGCTAGATAAACGCTTACATTATTTTATATTCCCCACCACTTCCTCTGTTACTCCACACTGGACTTCTGTTTACTCAGCTCCAGGTTTCATTACATTTTAAGTAGGTTTTAAAACTATTTACAACCAACAGGAGCAACAAAAGCGCTTCAGTCATTATCCAGCAGCCTTCCATCACAGCTGTGGGACTGTCTTCTCCTTAACTCAGTGCTGAGGAAGCCTAAGCACTTCAGCACTTCAGCCCTTACCGCTTTATCATAACTCCTGCACTGCTTTGTGGTTTTCTGAACAGCCTCAACTCCTGGACCTTCCTGCATCTCTGGTTCCCTCTTTCCTGGGAGATAATCTCCGCCTTCAAATTGTAAGAAAAGGCAATACATCCACAGTCCATACTCCAACCCACTCAAATCCCTTCCCTGAACTCAGAAACATGAAGCCTAAAAATAAAAGGTGAATAGACTATTCACTTTACAAAGTTCATAATACTGAGGGCCTGATTTTTTAATGCTTGAGGTTGGCAATGCTTGGAGACACTCCAGTCTCTTTCTTTAAAGTTAGTCTTATAGTTACATGTTCACACTTAGGGTGAGATGCAACTTGCCTATCTTTAGTCATGAAAAAGTAAGGCAGCTAGTTTAAACTAGGACCTAGGCTACAGCTAGTCAATGGGAACATCTCACTTTCCCTATTTTAGATACACATGAGGATAAGAAAAAAACAACAACCCTGAAGTATTTTTCTATTTTTCCATTAACAATAAAAGGAGTTCTTAGGACTACCTTGGACTAGAGAACTAACTTCTAGAAGGGACAAAACCTGCTCTTTGTAAATGGGTCCACAAGCTAAGTGACTGCCTACTCCATAGAGATCATGACAGAGGAAATTTCAATTCTTTTAGAAATGTAATTCTTGGGGAATAAACCATCTGAAGGCCATAATTTTGGTCTACTTAGATGGACATAATTGTTTTTGCGATTACCAAAACTGAAGACTGAAGGACCCCTGCCTTCAATCCAGTATTGACTTCTGCGCATGTAGGATCTGAACTAGGAATTGAAATCTATTACATATTTTTGAAACAGCTTACTCTTGCCAGTTTAGCTGTGGATTTCTTGATAGCTGCGTTTTCCTAGCCTAACAAACCATGAGTCCTCCCTCTGCAGGCACTATTAAATAGCAGCTGCATTCAGAACTAAACTAACATTCACAGTTGAGGATAAATCCCTGTAGAAATTAGTGTAATTTGGCTCAGTTTCCCCCTAAAGCATGGGGAGGACTGAAAACCACAATTGCTCCTACATAATGGCAATAGCTGTCAAATTCCGTTGAAACAAAAGTAGTGAAGTAACCTTAGGAGATGCCTGGATAACTGAGATTTTAACAATGCTTCATCCACAGTGTAGTGGCATGTTTGGCCTCTATGTTTTGTGGTTATAACCACTGTTGAAAGAACTATCTGCTGGTTAGAGACTGCTGAAAAGGCAAAGAAAAAAAAAATCCAGTGCTGTGACTAGGGCTAAGAAAATGTTATCCATCCCTCCCCTCAGTCTCAAAATACAAAATATAAAAAATTATATATTTACACATACACAGTAATGGACATTCAACAGATTCACAGAAATAAACAAGCTTAAACCCAGTCCACACATTAAAAATACACAATATTTTAAAAGTGAAGGATATGCCTGTGAATGAGGGAGTCATGAACATTTGCAGTGTAAGATCTGATTATGATTTACAAACTAAGGCTTCATGCACAAGGCACTGTCTAGGGATTAATGACCAGCTGGGAGAGTTGATAGTGTAGGACAAAGCTAAGGATCATTAACTCCAGCTAGTTATAAACTCCCTTAGAAAAGAAAATGCCTTAAACTAAAATTGATATTGTAATTACCCATTTTATAAATAAAATAAACAGTAATATTGAAGCAGCAAATTGCTTTTGCTGTGTCTCTTTTTCCTGCAAAGATCTGAAAACTGGAGCATTCTGGGTGATGTGAACCTGCTTTTAGAAAGTAAATTCTTCATGAAAGCCAGTGAAAGAATACTTTTTAGCATAGGTCCTGACAACATACAGCTTATTAGTAAGCTGGGCAGCAGAGCAACATGAAGTCACACAGAACACAAAGAAATTTTGAATGTAAAATTCAATGTAGATAACCTTGCACAGGGAGAAATGATCTCTGCACTTAACAATAAATCATCCATAGGAACTTGGGGTTGAATATAAAATGTTTTTAAGTAAAAAGAAAAAAATTACAACAAAACCTGTGGGAATTTATTTGCCTTGATTTTAATTTGCAGGTCAAGCACAGCACAAAGATCAGTAACACAAAGTTGGTATCGATTCTTTGAAACAACTCCCGTCCTTGAGCATGCACCTGCCTTCCATTGGAGAAGTGTAGTTGCTATGCTAGGCTAGGTCAGGAGCCCATCTAGCCCACAGCAGTTCAACAACAGCCTATAGGAAAAGCTGTCAGTAAGAGAGCATTAATCAAAGTATTTTCTCCTTCTCTGACTACCATCTGGGAAAGGTTCCCCAGTGTTCAGTCCCTGCGTAATCCATCTCCCAGGAAGATTCTGTTCTTTTAAACAGAGTGATTATCACAACTTAGTAACACCAACTGGGAAACTGAGTGAAGACTGGATTTCAAAAGACAGGTAACAGCCTACTGGAGTGTCAAGAAATTACTCTCACAGGCTGTCAGATGGCAGGAATGCAGGTTTAGAACATCTCACACGTAATGCAAAGATTTGCTTACCTGTTCATTAGGCTCAAAGTTTATCTCTTCTTTTTCCGTTCTCATAGGTATTAACTTTGTGCTACCGGAAGGGTCTGCCTTACTGTCCAACCGCTCCAGTTTTGGGGGTATGTCTGGTAAACCAATATCTTTAGTATCATCTTTATCTAGCAAGTAGCGAAGTAGTGCATTATTATTCTTCTTAGGACTCGCTGGCTCCTGTTTAACAGTCATCTCTGAACCAGGAGCTGTGCTACTGGACTCCTGGCTCAGTTCTTTGCCTGTGGCCTCTGCTGTGAGCTTGGCCAGATCTACAGGAGAACTACTGTCCTGCAATAGTCTGTGCAAAATTTTATGCTTCTCCTTGAGCGAGGTTCCATGTGCCGAACTAGACCCAGGCAACCCTCCTGTGGAGTCCTTGCTAACATCTCCCATGGTACTGGACAAAGGCGAAGGCTCCATCTGATCCGATTTGGTGGTCAGCAATTGCAAGAGCTTTGTCTGGCTTTTTCCATCATGCAATTTATTCTGTCCATCAGGTCTCTCACCACTGACAACCGGTGGCATGTTGCTATCGCTATTATCTTTCTGTTCTCCTGAATGGCAGCTGCCCTCTGTTTGTCCAGTTGTACCTTCTGATTGCTCCCCATATAGTCCAAAGCAGTCTTTAGAGTCCAGGCTTCCCATCTTGCTTAGCTGGGGAGGATTCATATTCACAGGGGAATTTTGTAAATTTCCCATTTTCAGGTCAGGTGAAGCCAACGACGATCCCAGAGAAACACCATGGCCCTCGCTGAGGGCCTGAAGTGCGTTCAGGGAACTGTTGGTGTAGTTATGGCTATTTCCTGTGCTGCTGCAGACTCCCACGGGTGAATGTAAGCTCCCTGCAGGGGAGAACTGACTGGGTGGGATGCGAGGACTTCCTGCCACTCCAGGGCTCACACGATGCCTTGGGGAAAGCATAGAGTTTGGCTGCCCTGGGTTCATGCCAGGGCTACTTTGTGAGGGGCTATTCATTTTTAGTGCATAGTTACTACCCTGAGGAGTGGACGCTTGTATGCTCGACACATGGTTCATTCCCCCTGAACCACCAAACCTGCCTGCTGGCATGCCCATTTGTTCCTTTGGGCCATTTATGGCAAAATTTATATTGCTACTGATGGTCATATCCTGACCTGGGTTCCCACTGCACATGGCCTGATGGGCAGGGCTGCTGGAGCTAATTGGGTTCAATATCTTCCCCATTCCTTGTCCAGTCAAATCCTGATTCATTCCACAGACATTCTGCTCTCTATGTGGCAAGGGGAAGAAAAACAACCCATTAGCTAAAATGATAGTGGCCAACTTGCAATTACCTTACAGAAAAAGAAGCAAAACCCCAAACCTCGCTTTAAAATAACACAACAAGCCTACAATTAAAAACAAATCAACAATTTGACAAAAGTGATATGCAACACTCAACATGGCTGCACATTAACAGAATGGTTTTTCAGTAGTTCATTAACAGATCAGTGGAAGAGTGGAAAACCAAAATTATACCTCATTTAAATGACAGTCATTAGAAATGCAGATAGGTTACAATTTCAGACTCCCTCCCTTTAATGTGTATCTCTTCTCTACAATTCAGCAAGAGCTAACTTCTAGAACTGACAGAAATCTCATCTGAAACATATGACCCAAACAAATCCATGTTTTACAAGACAGCTGTGGACAGCTGTTTGCTGGAGTTTTGAATTTCTGAGTTAGCCCCACCACAAGGCTGGAGTGGGCTATTTGCCCACCAAGTTCATAGTGAAAAGACAGTTGAAAAAGTCACATTTCTACACTGCCAGAGTATTTCGATACTGCTCCAAAACAGCATGTGAGCCAAGAGAACTACGGGATATTGCTTCAGAATGGGAACAGCCTGTTAGCAATCCAGTCTGGCACAGGCATTTAGGAAAAGAGAAAAACCACATATTTTAGAGATGTAAATTGTAAGACGGAGGAAATAGAGGAGACACACACACAGAAAAAGCTCTTGTGAGGGCACTTGATGGTCACTTCTCTTTTCCTCAGTAGATTGCAATTAGGTTATGGGAGGATGCAATATACTTTTTACTTCTGTGCTAAAACTTAAATCAGGAAAATCAGACATATTCCCAAATGCTAAAAGCTACAAAAGAGACAGAGTCAAGTAAAGTAGGAAGAAAAACCAATGAGATTTTGAGAAAAATCAAATCAACTCTGGACTTCCAAGAAAAAACAAATACTAAGAATAAACATTCTTCATATTTACTTTTGATGA
Organism: Psittacula echo; assembly: GCF_963264785.1. Lineage (NCBI taxonomy): Eukaryota > Metazoa > Chordata > Aves > Psittaciformes > Psittacidae > Psittacula > Psittacula echo. The sequence continues at coordinate 126,466,839 of NC_137737.1, forward strand.
GACAAAACCCATTCCGACTTGCACAGGATAAGTTCAGACAAATCTTTGCATTTTGCTAAGGCATGAAAAGTGAAAGAACTGAAGCATACAGAGTAGTGGAGCTTGTTACTCTGAATTTGTTACCTTAGGTGTAAAGGCAAAGGTGAACAACACTAACTATAAAGAGAGAGGTGAATTTTAAGAACGTTATTACAAATACAATAGTACCAGTGTTCTGCTGAAAAAAAACAACAACCCAAGTATATTGGCAAATACCATTTTTACCTTAGTGCTGCTTTTTTAAAATTTAAAATCTAGCACTTCATGAAATATCAAGTATATTCAGCAATCCAACGAAAACAAATTTCAGACAGCTTTTACTCAGTCATTTTCTAAATCTACCATCTCTGTAAAATGGTTTCAGTTTTAATTATGTTTACAGCTGGTTTGCTCCTTCCAAAAAAGTGATATTGTGGATACAGGGAAACAGCATTGTCAGTATAATCAGCAAATAAAACCTGAAACAAAATCTATTACAAATATACCAGGACATGCAACGACTTAATTCAAATTTTATTGAAGTTCTGAAGTCAGTGATTACTTGTCCTTGACTTCAAACATATTATTGCCTGTGCCTTTTTAAAGAAAGGCTAATAGTGGTGGCATTTCTCAGGACTGGACATATGAACGCCACTACTGCAGCCATCAGAAAAGACAAGGAATGGAGACAGACAAGGAGTTAAAATATGCATCTGCTTAAACTGCAGTTCTACTAATCATAACATTCTTTAAAGAAGACCCAGGCCCAACATATGACTGACTGTGAACTACAGGAATTTAATCCTTCAAAAGTTTTTTAGATTTAATTACACTTGGAAAGTTTCTTGTGTCAACTATGCAAAATACAGGAAATTAAAATACTCAAATTAAGAACATGAGATTAAAGGAAATTTTGTATGTTTAATGGAAGATTTTGATGTGAAAATCCAGCATGCCATTTTTAAGTCCTGAAATAACCTTATATCCTTTTCCTGCTGTAAGCACTGATTTCAAAAACTTACTTTGTTTTTATGCTATCAGTTCTAAGACAACTGAACATCTATCAGCCTTAAACAATCTATTTGCTTTGGCAGCTTTGTATTTTCCCTGTCCCTTTCCCTTTGCAGTGTGTGGATGTAATAAACTGCTCAAGATTACCTGTGAAGCATATGCAAGGAGATTACGAGCTGAGGTTCACTGGTCGTCTGAGAACGGATGAGCTTGCTTTTTGTTTGGGCAGAAACGATAGTGCCATCAGACAAAGAAAACCGGTAAACAGGACTAAATGCTAGTCCCTGCCTCAGCACTGCAAGCAAGCAAAAGAACAGAATTAAACTGATGAGAAACTACACAGGTAGCTTGGCTGCTCAACATCTGATGTTCTAAATCCACCAGCACTGGTACCACAGACACTGTATTAATTTAAAGAGCAAAACAAAACCAACCCAGAAGAATAAATAAATAGATGGAATGCATATAAAATAAAAGATCCCACCTACCATAGGGTGATCAAAAGAAAACTCGTAAGAAGTGACAACAGCAACAGAGACTACAAAATATAGAGTAATTCAGGAGTGGACCAAGAAGTCCTTGATGTCAAATATGTGTCTAACTCCTTTTGTTCCCCATACGTGTTTTTTCATCTGTATCATCTATATCACAATGATTAATATAAATGCCTTTAGTTTCTACATTATCTGTTTCCACTAGCCTGTATCTTTCCCTCCTTACTGCCTGCTGAAATTCTCTTGTAACAGTAACTTTCATTAATTTAAAAAGTACATAAATCTCTTACACGGGAAAGATCAGAAATAAGAAGAAGTGGAATAAGAAATCATTACTTTTTAAAGAACAAATACAACAATATACAGCTCAAGCAAATGATAAATACAATTATCTCAACCAAAAATAGGGCTGTGCTATTCTTCCCCAGTTTTGATATGTCTGCACTTCAGGTTTGAGGTTTACTTCACTGAACGTATTCTGCAGCCCTTAAGTTTTCAGTGTAAATCTGAACTTGAAAAAATTCAATTCTCTAACCTCTGCAGACCTCTATGACATTTCTTTAATTAAAAATTAAAATCATGTTACAGAAAAGCAAATCTCCAAACATTTATTCTACCATTCACTCTTTGTCACCAGTGAAACAAGTCTGAACATTTTCAATTCTTAGTCCAAAAGCTATCACATTAGGATTGCAGGTATGGCAGGAGGAAAATACTTATCTTCAGAACTTTCATATAATGGTTTAGGGAAAAAATAGGAATGAAGCACTACAAATACTTTTTCTTTTCCTATTTTTCCATATATACACATTTTCTGTGGTTTTGGTTTTCTTTCCTTCCCCCCCAATTAATAGTATCATCTGATCTGCATTTTATTGTTTGTTTTTTAATATTTCCTCTTGCAATGAAATGACATGGTTTTCCAAGTGTGGCGTTATTAGTCTCCTCTACAGAGCTAGCAGATTTTCAGCCTTGCAGAAATGGTGAGGATTGCTTGCCTTCCCTGTCCCCCCACTGTTACATATTGTTCTGCAAGGTTTTAAAGTATTATTTAGGCAGTGAGAAAACAGGAAGCACAATTTAAACAACCAGAAGGGGGTTTTCAGAGTAAAAATGTAAAGAAAAACAAAAAGCTACAACTGTGAAACAATACAAAGCAAAATTTCACTGTTAGGTGTGTCATTGTTTCAGTTTAACCTTTAGGCACCAGAAGGTCCGAAGCTCTTAACTTTAGCATATACCGCATCAGGAAATTCCAGGACTCAATGCCAACAGGATACAAGTGAAATCTCTACTTAAATCATTTTCCAAACTAATTCTTTAAGCAAACAAGAATGTTTCCGTATTCCTTTTCAGGAAATGCTATTTTTCTGACTGTGGCCAATAAAAACTTACCATATATTTTGCATTTTATACTGAGAGTTAATTTGAAAGTTTTGTTGTTTATCAAGCTAATGCTGGGGTCTGGTTTGGTTCTTTTTCCACACTGGAACTCTGAATTACATGTAGAAGGCCACTACTTTCTTTGCTGTTATTGTCAAACATAATGACTTAAAAAATGCAGGGGGCTCCTCAGTCAAGTACAAAGATGCTAAGACCCAAGATATGCCTTGTTTTTCTTCTCCATGCTGCAAAGCAGGGGAAGGAAATGTTTCAGCCATTACTCCTCTCTAGTGCTGGATCCTTTGCCACAAAGCAATTCCAGAGGTTTTTCCTCCTCCTCTTATCACTCACTCTTCACTTCTACAAGAAGTAAAGAGCCCCCTCATTTACACTAATTCTACAGTTTATATGATGATCCTAAGCCTCCCTTGCAAAATGATATAGTGTAAACTCCAAATCACATATATTTTTATCATTTCACAGATAACTTAGAGAGGACCCACTCAAACCTCAGCACTGGATGTAGGAGCTGCTAATTTGGCAGCGAATCATTTGAAGAGGTCTGAAGTAACAAGTGGCTGGATGCCATTAGAGAAACTCCTAAATTACCCTTGGCATAGACAAGTCTTACCTGAAAATGCTCTCTAAACCCCTAATTTAATTTCATTCCACCTTCTTCAGTTCTGTCTGAAATCACAGCATAAGGCTGTGAACTTTCAGCACTCCCACTGTACATAACCCAGAAGCTGTTATCACAGAATTTCTGTGCCCCCACATTCCCAAAATGAAACCTGAAGGTTTCATGAAAGCAGAACATATTAAAGAATATTTAACTAATGCTGCATGACTAAAGCTTTTTGTATGTGTGTGTACTTGGTGGAATAATTTGAGATTCCAGTTACAATTTAGTTTCCAAACCAGCATACCCGTTGACTAATGATCCTGGCAACTGTTTGCTACAGGCGAGCTGTAAACCCTGTTCTACAAACATGAACCCAAAGTATGATGCACTTGCACTGGAAATGTTCAGTTATTCCCAATTGGTTTTGAAAGGACTTTCCTGTGGACTATAAAAGGTTATTTGTTTTTAGTAATTTTGATCTGTGTCACTAGAATTATCAGTATTAGGCTTTTATGAGAAGATATATTCCCACACAGTCACTACTACAGAAATCTCATGGGGAACCTTTCACAGTGCAGGTACTCTCCTACATCTTACCTACCATAATCTTGACTGGTAGATATGCTTGTGGTGTATCCTGTAATACTTATCAGGTAGATACAGTACAACAATGTACGTTTCCAGATAGCATGAGTGCTGCATCACATAGTACGCATGCCGCAACACACAGAAACACTGTGTGTTTCTCACAGGAAATGTGGCAGCTAAAGTCCATTTTTGTAGAGAAAAGAAATACAGGTCAATGAACTGCCATGTGTGAGCTGAGGTTGTGAAGAATAATGAATAGTTAATGTTTTGATAAGGAACATGTAAGGGTCTTTCTTTCTAAAATTACTGCAACAATTTGAAGATTTAAAGTACCCTCCAATATGGCACAGTTATAAGAAGCAGGCTAAAACAAACAGGGAGAAAGGTACAAAACTTCTCTAGAGAGAGTCATTAGTCTGTCAAGCAAATCAGCTTGAAAAAAATACTGTCGGTAGCCCTTGATGGTTCCATGTAAACATAACAAAGAGAACACAACCAAGAGATACAAATGACAAACAGTTTAAATATAGAAAGTGCTAAAAATATGAATCCTAACCTTCCTGGTGATGCCTCTTGGCAAAAGATATTTCTCCCTCATGCTGTGAATGGAACCTCTGGATGCATCTTCTCACCAAATCCTCCCAGCCAGGTTTCATAGCTGCCCGCATGGTACTTGTGTCCAGTGAAGTTATTTTGCCTGATATTAGATAAAACATTTGTTACAGCAATTTCCCCTTTGAGATTAAAAAAACCCAAAACACAATGAAGATCTCCTATTTCACAATACCTTGTAGATCCTGGCGAGTAGTAAAGCTCTCTGATGAAGGAAGAAGTGGTCTTTCCTTCATTGGAGCTCTTCTTGCAACACAAATCAAGCAAGACTGCAAATCTTAAAGAAAAATGTTACTTCAGTAATTTGCACACAAGAGGAAGATTCTCTTTCCACAAAGAATGAAGAAATATTTTTTTAAAAAAGTACTTAAAATCTTTTTGGACCAAAAGAATAGATTTTGTGCCAACAAAAGGATAGGCAGAACTCAGTGGTTTTACATCTTCATTGTTTCACACAACATTAAACAACACAGGAGATGTGGATTTGTTTTCTTTTTTTAGAAGACAAATTATCAAGAACTCCACCACAGCCCATAATTACTGGCACATGTTTATGCATATACCTGTACAGCAACCACTCAGAAAATAAGTAATAAAAAGAATATACTGCATGCACAGAGAGCACATTTCTTAAACACTCACCATTTCATACCTTCTAAGCCACATTTCTTAAACATGCCCCAAATGCTTGCTGTCCCTTGAGAAAGCAGCTTCATAATAAACCATTTTTACTTATCTGAATAGTTAAAATACAATCTGAGGAAATTTACCTGCTGAAGTAGTAAATGGTAAAGGAAATGGTGAATCACAATTGTCTTCAAATTCTAAGAACTCGAAAAATTGCCCATTGAAACTTTCCTCCCAGTCAGCTACATTCTTCTTACAATTGCGGTGGTACAAAACTAGGACATTCCTTTAAGGTAAATGCAGTTTCTCTCAAATTCAGTTGTATTGTTTTAACAAATAGGTGCATGCAAGTGTATACACTTATAATCCCAGAGGAAAGTACACTTCTACGGTTAAATGAAAAAGGAAAATTCCTGAAAACTCTTCCATTTTTCAGGATTTTGAAGCCTCTTTATCAACTCTACCTCACTTTATCAACTGAACCAAAACTGCTGACCCACAACACCATGGAAAGAGAAAATACTAAGACAAATTGAATGCAGTAATTACCTTCACCATCTTCCTTGAATGAATTTGGTTGAGAAACAGCAAAGCACTGCATAGTTTCATATTTTTGATGTGCTTCCTGGTTATCATGGCCTTCTTCAGCATCAGCAAGAGGTTTTACCAGCATCCGACAATTAAAGGTATGGCTATTACGCCTAGGAGTGTCACCAGACCAAGATCCCCCGTTCACTAAGCAAAGTAAAGCAAAGATCACATAGTGAGATAAAACCTGGTAGCAAGCATTTCTGATGCTTATCCACAGGAAATTAATCAAGGTGTTTTGCAGACTGGTTGGGAAACAAGTTCATTTAACAACAATAACCTATTATTAATATTAGAGCCCAGAACAGCACATAACAAGGTAATTTATAAAACTAACAGATGTTAAGAACACTGTCAATTTGTTCATGTATCATGGGTTTTTTCAAGTGACTTTATAACAACATAGTAGAAAAGCAGAATGAAAGTCTAGGTATTGGTGTGTGTGGAAGTTATACAGTACAGTGAAAAGCCTACTGGATGGACAGTTGATTTGTATTCCTGGAAGAAATAAGGTGATATGTAGGATCTGCCCAGTCAATTTTAAAGTGGTTAATACATAAGAGACAGCAGCATTGTTTAAAAATCTGTGCCCAGATTAGAAATAGAAAGAAAAACTAATATGCATTTATAAACCCAGGAAGCTATACAACTGGGAATATATTAAAACATATAATCTCAGCTACAACAGAAAAGACCAAAGGGATCAGAATGACCTGGGTGCAGCAATGGATAGAACTGAAGCCTGACACAGTGCTTAAGGCAAGTAAAAAAGGAAACAAAATCCTGAGATGCACAAATATAGGTACTGGACATCAGAGTGAATTAATGTAACACCACATAAGGAAATAGGAAGGTCATATTTAAAAGACTCTTCACTTGCCCTCTTCAATCACGAAATGCAATAAAGGCAGTAATTTATGGGGTTTGGTCATTTACATTTTTGATTCTTCAGGGTTTAGAAGTAAAGTCATAAATGCTAAAGTGAAATGCATAATACTTTTTAAACTTCTGTAACTGAGGCACCCAGTATTGACTTTCTCTCTTTTTTTTTTTACCTCCTCCAAAAACCAATAACATTAAAACCAATGCTAATATGAATACAAAAATGGTTGCAATTAACAAAAACATTTTTGAAAGTCAAGGGTAAATACTGGATAAACTAAAAACATTGAAAACAAAATTCTAGCATAAGGAGTTTTCTAATTTTTCTTTTATATTCCTGCTATCTTGGGCCATTCTTAGCATAACCAGCCTACAGAGAACTATCAGAGTTCACATAGCTAATGCTGCCTTTTAGTGATTCACTCTGGAGATCCATCAAAAGTATCAGCTAACATAAGTTACTGAGAGTAATTTTAACAAATAAGAATCTGAAGAGAGCAGAGGATGCTTTTGAGAATAATATTAATCATTCATACAGCCTATATATACATTAAAAATAAATAGTGTATATGATGAAACTGTAAGTAGTGGAAGGACATTAGCTTAGGTTACTGAAATGCTGATTTATGAAATCAAAGTTAAATAAGTAATGGTATGTTATGAGGAAAAGATATATACCTAAAGATTTTGGCAGCAGGATTTTGACGAATTCATTGTGGTCCCCTACATGCAAGATGCTATATATGCTTGTGTTCATTAGCTCTTCTTGGTTGTACCTCAGGTACTGTGTCACATTCTCAGAAACAAACACAACATTACCTTCTGGGTTCACTACAAAGAAGAACCCATCTAGGGCCTAAAGGAAAAAAAAAAAAAAGGCACACAGGGAGAGAAAGAGAATGAAGGAGAGAAACACAATTAATATTTGTTATTAATAACAAAATAAACAGAAAGTAAATATTCCCTTCTGATGACATAGCTGAATCTTTCTGCATCCATCCCAGTTCTTATATTCTTGTCTGTAATAGCGAAAGACACATTTCAGACTGAACATCTAATCTCACTTATATCAAACCAGTGTAAAAGCACTGAAAGGTGCACACGTTGCAAAATCATGAAACCTGCACATGAAAACAAACCAAATCGCCCACCCCAAACAAACAAGAAGCAAAAATAATGGAAGAGGTTCCTATATATCTACCTGACTATGAAGTAAGAGACCTGGTCCAGAAGCTGGTTCTGCTAAACCTAGAGCCTGTTTGCTCCTCTGTGCAGCACAAGGAGACTGATTCCAGGAAAATACATTGCAAAATGGACATGCACAAGGCAAGAAAAACTGGGAGGAAGAAAGAGAGAGGCTTTTTCCCCACACCCAGCAGTGCATCTTCAGAGAAGTGATGCCCATGCAGCCAGGAACACAAGGAATTAAAAGAAGAGCAACAGGAGCTGAGAGGAGGCAATGAGCAGTGAAGCAGCTTTAGTCTACTCCCAGAACTGCTTTCATTTTTTCGTGTGACACCAGTTTAGTTCAGTCCACACACGATCCAGGGAACAGGAACCAGACTTTTACCTCTTCAACTCAGCTCCATGGTATTCCAAAGGACTTTAAAGTTTCTGTGAGGAAGTGCCTAAATGAATCAGTTTTGCTGACTGTTTTCCCCCCCTTATCTCTTGTGACAGTGGCAACCCAGCTGAAGCATTCTTTCCAAGATATCTGCTGTATGTTATCTGAAGCCTAAGCCAAATACTACAGTACTGCTACATGATGAGGATAAGCAAAAATTTCAGTATCAGTAAGAACTTCTCCTGCAAACTTCCTTAAGATGCAAGCATGACTGTGTATTGTAGAAGTACTTTAGAATACATCCCTCTTAGCTTTATGTTACATGAGCAAATAAAGGAGGATACATTTAAACATGAACACGAAAGTTTTTGGTCTAAGCATTCAATTAACAGTTAACCCATACAGACTTCGGCAGCTTTGCTTGATTTATTCACCTCTTGATGGATTGGTGAGAAATCCCTAGAACAACTGTTAGCTATTGCATCTCCAGGGACAGAAACAAGTCAGAAAAACTGGCAACCCATGATCCATTATGGCTTAATTAAAACTGAGTGGATCCATACTAAACCTGAACTCAGTTAACTCACTGCAGAACAGTCTAACAAGGAGGAGCTGCCATAACAAGTGTATACAGGCATATGGCATTTTTTGATAGACATTCAAACCTTGGCTGGGCTGGGACCTGAGCCACCTGCTCTAGTCAGAATTGCTTTCAGAGGGAGGTCCTTCCCTGGAGCTTCTGTTCATGATTTTGCTAAAGGGGAGGGATAGTGAAAGCCCAATAAGCAGAGTGGCTGAGCCAATGGTTGCCAAGTGCTTTGTTTGTTCTATTATTAAATTACAGAATAATAAACCCCACAAATAAATATGCAAGGATATACCTTTCCTGATTGCCTCTAAGATAAACTAGGTCTTTCTTTTTCCTCTGTTAATTGCCACAAATTCTAATCTCTAACTTTAGTTTTTTCCCATTGCCACCTTCTTGTTTCTGATCATTCTTGGTTCCTTCTCTAAATTCACTTTCTTTGGAGAGCTCCCTCCTTTCCACATACCTTCATAATATTCATGACATTTTCCTGCTGGCTAGTATTTATTTTAACCAGCAATGATTTAGAAGATTTAATTAATTGAGGCTCTAATACAATTTTCTATCACCATCTCTGCAAAGGATTAGTGTCTGAGACTGCATTTCAACACTGCTCAAAGCCAGTGAAAGCATGACCTCTTTGGTTAAGTCCTTTGTACATCATGACAGGTCCCTGTACCATCTGAGGATATAAAGAGCTGGACCAGAGAGAACTGAGTTAGCTGAAAACTAATGCAAGAAAAAAAAAGAGAAATTAAAAAAAATAATGCTAGCCACATCAGTCCCTGAGCTGGCCCATCATTGTGTTTAGAGCTGGCAGAAGGGTGTTCTGTGTTTAGATTGTATTTAGAGCTGGCAGAAGGGTGTGGGTTTGGCTGAACCACTCTGCTTGGCAGCAGTCAGCACTTACAACAGTTCAAAGGGATCGCAAAACCAAAGCCATAGCAGATGTTTATTGCAGTCCTAAGGAGAAAACTTTCAAAGGCGGGGATGGCAAGCAAGAGATGATGACAGTTACTGGCATCCCACAATAGCCTTCAGTTTTCCCTATTTCCTACTATGGCAACATATTTGGCAAGGAGATGCTCTATACTGCTACCTTACAGATGCTTCTTGGTTTGACCACAGAAGTGGTCATCTAAGCCTAGAGTAACACAGGGCCTTATATACTAATTTCCCATTTCCTTCTGTTCTGTTAATAAAATAATCTTGTAGGTAAGCACCTACAAGCTTTTGAGCAAGTTAATGCACCGAGCCACTTAAATATTTTAGAAGCTTCCACTTCTGCAATAATTCCTTAATTCTGCCCCAGATGTATGCCACCACAATAAGCAACTTATCTTCAGAGCTACTGGGACAATGGGGGAACAATTAATGGACAACATGCTGGAAGAGAAAACAAGATAATAGATATTATTTTAGACGATATACTGAAATGGGAAATAGATTTGTGTTTTTTGAGATGCTGTCAGCTCTCTCTTGACTGTGTTTTCATCCTTTCTCCCTATCTACTTTATGCTTTAACCAAGAAATATGTTAAAAATTCCTCAGGTGCAGCAGCTGCATGATGAATTTTACTTACTTTCTTCATTCAGCTGGAAACAGTATTTTGAGGATTCTTCAGTTTTAGTCTTTAATAAAACCAGACAATAATATTTTTAAACCAAATCAACTAATACACTGTTCATCAGGTTTTTGAAGAGGTTGTATAAAGGGGTTCGGTAAAGATGAAATAACTTAATTGCATTTCCTTAAGGAGATAAAGACACAAAGAAAGTATCTGTAGTCTTTTCACAGCAAACATACAGCAACTTTCAGTCCTTTTAAGTTTCTTGGTGCAAAAGGACTCTGGTTTATTAATTTAGTTCCACAATCTTTCATTGTTAATATGCAATGGTTTTACTGCAAAGGAAAACTAAATTAAATGGAATAACGGAACAGACGGGTGATTTTACATGTCATGTTTGCTGCAATAGCCAATCATACAAGATAAGCAGGGGAAAAAAACCCACCTTATCCTTATTTTCCCTCTGATTAAAACAGTTTCTTGCAATTAAATTAATAGAAAATTAGAGATAAATTTTAACATAGCAATGTAAGACATGAATGTTTAACTTTGTTTAATAGCAAACCCAACAACATTTGATTCAGTGAGCATGTATAATAAATATTAAATAAATTAATTTCTTACCACTACATTTCAAAGAAGAATGTTTTCACTCCAACCTGTCTACTAATCTGCTTAGTATTGTAATTTTGGAGCCTTTATTTTGCACATAGTACAGAAAACAAGGCTTTCATCTAACAAATCATGAAAAATAATGCAAATACTTAAAAATGTTACAACCTGCATTTTGTTCCTGCAAAATTCAGAAATGATGGAATAATTATGCTTCTGTCAAGTTGGTTCCTTTAGCTCAATTCAGAGTTTGTGTTTTATCTAAAGTAACATTTATTCTCCCTTACAGATAATGTCCAGTCAGAACAGGACTAAACAGTTTGCAAGTGAGCTTAAGCAGATAAAGCAGTAGTGCCAAAGGACAGTAGCATATGACATTAGGATCCCAGATAACATACCTACCCAACATTACTAGCAATACATTTAGAAGCTAGGTTTTAACCATGCAGCCTTCTGGGATATCAAAATAACAGCTAAAATCAGGCAGAAAGCTTAACTGAACAAACTGAAATGCATCTCTTGAAAAGAAGCTTTCCTAAATTACTTTCATATTCTAGAGGAAAAGAGACATGCTGTAAATGCTGAAATGATAAACCATTAAAACAGTATAGCAATGATATGCAATTTTAAAGTAAGGATTATTCATGTCTATACTACTGTATATGTAGGTCAATGTTTAGGTAAAATACGTCTTCCAAATCTGTGCCTTAGAACAAATAAAATATGCACATGCAGACACCCAAGACTTGCAACCAGCTGAAGCCCCCCACATCATCTTCATTACACAGAAGCAGAATTACCTCTTTCTCTGCCTCTCCCCACCCCAAGTTATGGAGAGTTTCATCACTGAATCCAATAGAAATATGCTGCCTGCTCTTAAATGACATAATCCTAAGTAGCCGGGATGGCTTGTTTCCCTTCAACATTCCTTTACAATGACCTTTGACTGCACTTTTTCATTTCATTACACTGCTCTTCATCCTAGGGGGAGCAGACCTGGGGGAAATATATGAATTTTGTGTTCTTCACCTCAAGCATCATTGGTCCAAGTGCATCCTTGTCGATGACACTCTGACCCGTAGATGATACATCTGCTTTTTGCACTTCATCTTCATTAGCTGCTGCTGCTTTTTCTGCAATAAAGAAAACTATGTGTTAAATGACAGAAAAGTGCTAAGTGATACAAAAGAGCCCACAGAGCATTGAGAATAGCTATGAAATGGTTACAGTGCATCAATTCTGAAAATGAGATTAAATAGTCTCCCATAATGACTCAACAAAAGCATAACTGTTGAGTCTCTGTTTCACTCTTAAAAACTCTCTGTTTCACTCTTAAAAAAAACCTATTTGCCTCTTAGTTTTGAAGTTTTATGACACAAATAATTCCTGCTGGTTCTATGCTAGATATTTTACTAAACTAAAAAACATATCACTGGGCAAAGACAAGGGCTGCTTATGAAGGTGTGATGAGTAAAAGACAGGATCAAGGTGTATTAAAAGGCTGATCTACAAGAGCATGCAAAGCTCACAGCAGAACAACTTTTCCACAATTGCTATATATATAGAAGGGAAAGCATAAGTCTGCAATCTACTGTTCCAGTACTGAGAAACAGCAGCCTCCTTTCTGTTCCCATGCCTCCACCCACATTTTTACTATCACATAATTTTCATACTGCTTTATTTACAATATGTTATTAAAACTACATACAATTTCAAGTGCTGTATTTGAAAATTAGAGGCAAAAAAATAATGATTTAAGGTTTCTGGAACATAATGCCACATACTGCAGTATGTTATATACAGAGAAAAATATCATACCCCACTCCAAATGTAACCGATAGTCATACACACTGGAACTTTCAAATCAAAAGAGTTTATAGTTGCTATAAAATAATGGACTGTATTAATTTTTCTATTTCAAGTATGATACTGGTTTTAAGAGAGAAATAATAAAATTAACAAATCACTACACAAAAAACATAATCTACATTGTAACTTAATGTTGCTAGTTCTATACTTAAAAGTCTTTTTTCAAGCAATTATGTAAAAGCTAGTGCTATATTACAATCTAGGATATTACAAATAATTAAAGATATCTTATTTTTAATATTATGCATTAAATTATTTTAATAAACATGCAAGCACACTGAAATTATGATAACAGGAATTTCTGCCTTCTACAACAACAAATCAGAAGATTCACTGTACGAATTACTAAAAGTACCATGTGCAGATGGAGCAAAGGCCCTTTGGAAAATAACCCTTAGTGAAAATTAAAGCATCAGTCATACAAATTGAAATGTATCCAAATGTACAGTATTTTCCACTATCTGTAGATCTACAATACTGCAGCTAAAGTTCCTCTGAACAATTTCCTTGGCAGAGGTTACAAGGTCAGTGTGAATATATGCTGCTTAGACATACAATAAAGGAACTGCTTCTGAGAACCCCTGGGTGTTCTTCTATCAGTGCTCACCTGCTAGCAACAAGGCTTTGGTCATTTGGGCTGTCTCATCCCAGATTTCTACCATTTCTCACTTTCATGAAAAAAGATCCACTAAAATCTTACCTGTCTTCTTAGGGTATGTTCATACACATTATAACACCATTGTGAATAATGATTAAAAAAAATTGTTCTGGAGATGGACTGTTGCAACTAATGGAAAGATTTGAAACCACTTTGATTAGCATAATCTGATAGACATAAATACACTAGAAATAACTATTAACCTTTCCTCTGCCACTTAAGCTCACCAAGATACAAAATTAGTATTTCTGGGTTTGACTGATGACTGCAGTGGGATTTTTTTTAGTTCTTTTTCCTTTTTTTTTTCCTCTTCTATTTCTTCTTCTTTTGGCAAAAAGCAGAGATTAGGTGTAACAGAGAAAAACTGAACAATCCTTCCCATACTACAATATAGCAGAAGTGGCACCATATGATGATGCGATACTGAAAACATGTTCTAAAAATTGTGAAAGAATTCTAAAAGATGCTAAAAATAGGGCTGAGCTTTTAATAAAGTCAGTGATGATATTGTTTCCCATCTGTTCCTGGTAGCATAAAGTGATCCCTGGTTTCACACTGCAAAATATTATAATGGCTACAGATACCAGTTTCCTGCTTTCATTCCTTCACTGCTTCAGCCATTGATACCATCTTGAGTATCAGAGAACATGTGATGATTCTCTATGTGCTAGAAATCGAGGGGACGCAGATATTGTCCAGCAATGGTGTGCAAGCACATTCATTACAGTGTTCCTTCATTTCACAAAGACTACTTTTACTGACTATTTTTCACATAACACAAAACATTTGCTGAAGATATTTTTCACTCTTAAAACCAGGACTTCATACAAACCACCCATAACATATCTATCAGAACAACTGTTCTCTTTCATGCACGCATCTGAGGTTTTATACAGAGAAATAGAAAGCTTTCAATTACTATGTTGGCAATCAACACAGAAGCTGCAATGCCGAGTAAGACCAAGGATCTCTCAAGCCTCAAGTCTCACATACAGCCCCTGACAGCAGCATGAAAATCGTTCCCTGTTTCTCCATTTCAACCCTTTGGTCCTCAACTGCTCCTGTTCCATTACCACAACCATTCAACCTCTCAATTTTCTTTTCCCTTAGACATGCCTTTCCACAGAGGGCCCAACACCTTTTTGGGATCAATAAACACAGTATTTGCTCAAGAACAGAGTGCTATGAATGGAGAAAATATGAAAATACTATTTAGACACAAATGTTGTTTACCTGTCTCTCCCAGTGATGGTGGCAATGTACACACTACTTGTGATGTCTGGCTAGGCATTCTGAAATATTTATAAATCACTAGTGCTTCAAAATGATGGACTTCATAATGGGATCTGTAACTCAATTGTGTTAGAAGATGGAGAGCTTAGAAGAGGCTACACATTCAGGCCATTGGCTCCGTATACATTTATTTTTGTGGCGCTGTACAGGAAACCAATGGCCTCAGACAACCTCTGAGCAGGACCATCGGTAGCTTCTGTTGATGTTATAAACTGCAGCTACTGATAATGTTCAACTACAGAATAAATTATCCACTTTTGACAGAACCACAAAGCCGCGTGTGAAGACTATCAGCACATACAGGCAAAGTAAGTGCAAACTCTGTCAGCAGTGTCATCCTGACAGCCAGGCATGGGGAGCGTCTTGAAATGCAAATCTTTTCTTCAGCAATGCAGCACGTGGGACTAATTGAGGATAAAAATTTGTTGCAGGAACGTTGGAAAAGAAACAACTGATACACGAATTTCTAGTGCCGACAACACTCACATATTTTTCACGAGTCAGTATTTTTTGGTTTTCTTAACAGTTCCAGCTTCTGGTGTTAAGAACTGGTGCAAAAACATAAAGTTTACTTTTCCTTTTTTTACTTCTCCTATCTTTTTTAGGTTCACTGGGGGCCCTACAAACAAATCAAAAGCACAGAGAGTTTATTATTTCTACACTAGAGTAATGATTTTTGAATGCTAGGGGTTAGGAAAATAACTGCAGAGGCTCAATCTTGCAAAGCCTCTCAGAAGCCTTTTTTCCAGCCCCATGGGAATTGCTGGTATTACCCTGTGACTAACCACAGCTGCTAGATTTTTCCACTGCAGCCGCTAACAGGAGAGGGGGAGCCGGTTCCCTGATCTCACTTTTCAGTGATGCTGCCTCTTAGAACAGCGATGGCCCTGTTCAAATGTAAAGCACTGGGAAATTGTTACCAGGCATCCTACAGGCACAGAGGCTAAAGCAGAGAAGAGGTTTAGCATGGAAAAAGAAATACAGCCTTGTGCCAGCAGAGGAAGTGAGCAGGGTGGAAAGGGGCTTTCCGTGGCTTCACCTCCACACAGGGAATTCTCTGCTGGAGCAAGAGCATTATACTAGAAACTGGTCCCATCCTTATTAATATGGCTACCAGGGATCAAGTGTATTTTATCTAAATTACAGTGGAACAAACTTCACACACATGAAATAATTATTAGCTCTGCTCAATTAAGAGTTTAGCCTAGAGAGAGAGAAAAAAATTCAAATAGAATAGAAGTACTCCTGAGAGACACACTACAAAGAATATATACATCCAATTATGTAGCATTTTAGTGATGTACGTAATTTAAACTGTGGATATGTTTATAACTGCGTAAGAAGTAACATACTAAAATACTTCTTAATATGTTCAATTGAGCATCTTCCTAGTGTTCATAAACTGTATTTACTTTTCTATATTAATATACAGAAGAAAGAAGGGAAAAAAAGCCCTCACAAATATTTTCTGACAAATTGATCAGTGGAAAAGCCTCGAGCTTTATTTGCAGCTCATTCCAGATTCTGAAAGCAAACCTTTGTGAAATCACATTGGTTTAACAGAAATCTGTAAGTCAGAGAAGAGAAGCCAAAAGCAATAGTTTGAAGTCTCCTGCTACATTTTAACTTAGGAGGCCTTGGTTTTCCATTCTCCCAACTCAAGCTATGTCAGTTCTCTGGATTTCTGACAGCAGACTCAGAAGGTGCTACTGATGGGCATCGCCTTCTCTTGGTTGTGTTTCAAATCCTCCCTTCCTACAGGTGGGAAGGCAGGACCAGTTGAACCACCCCAAAAGCTTTCTTTGTCTGTATTCAAGCTCTACTCCAACTTTCTTAATGAAACCAGCTACAGAACTATTTCCCTGTTGATGCTCTCTGTAAAACCAAAATGTATTTTCAAAGTAAAGAACGAAACTGTAGCCTCTGTTGGGACTGCAAAAAGATGAGGAATAGTCTAAAAGAGAAAATTTACATCAACACACATTTAGTTTAGTTCTTCACAGAAAAAGAGGAGCAAAAAAGAGATGCCGGTAAAACCCTGGACAGGGCTCTACAAACTGCCAAGGAAAGAGGTCAAGAGAAGAAAAAAACCCAACTGTAACAGGCAGAATGAGATTTATGATCCAATAGTGTTTAAAACAGGTTTTCTCAGGTGCCACATATAATTCTTGTTCTTCATAAATTTCTGGAATTGCTACTGAAATGCCACATCCATCTCAAATCATATACCCTCATTTATACAATAATAGGCAAAAAATATGAGGAGTTTTATTATAAAGGATACCAGAAAACTCAACTCTGCACATTAGAAAAATTACACCAATCAAGAAAAATCCTTATAACAGTAACAGCAACATCACTTGAAAGTGATTGTAAATGCTGTACGTTTAAACATGCAATGAAATTTTACACTGCAACTGCCTTGAAAACAACTTATCTTCTTGATTTTTTGCATGCATTAGCCACTACTTTTGTCTTGCCTCATTCATATTTGTAATTTTACCCTGTGTGATACTTTTGACCTCTCCTGAATTGCCATGCAAAAATAAAATCCAAACAAACAGCTAAGGAAACAGTAAAAGCATGTAACTGGCCAAAGATAAGGGTACAGTATAAAAAAACTAATGTTAACATATAATAGAAAGTATACTTAGCAAACTGCTAAATTTTAGTTGCCATTACAGTT
The DNA here is from genome assembly GCF_963264785.1 of Psittacula echo. Classification (NCBI taxonomy): domain Eukaryota; kingdom Metazoa; phylum Chordata; class Aves; order Psittaciformes; family Psittacidae; genus Psittacula; species Psittacula echo. Next base: position 126,484,499 of record NC_137737.1, read on the forward strand.
TTAGATATTAGATGTAATAGCATTCGAAATATTAAAGAACATTTGTGTATGACTATTGCTAAGTAATAATATTGACTAATGATATTGCTAAGTCATGATATTTCAAGGCCAAGCTGGAAGGGGCTTTGAATAACCTAGTCTAGTGGAAGGTATCCCTGCCCATGGCAAGGGCTTGAAAGTAGATGATGTTTAGGGTCTCTTCCAACAGAAACCATTGTGAGAACGTACAGGAGGCTTCTAACATGAGTAAGGCTATACAAGAAGTACCTTCAAATATATCAACTTGAATAAAACCACCCCATATCCCCTCCAATTCACCCTTCCCCCCCCCCCCAAAAAAAAAAAAAAGCTTGTATTTGGCAACGTGAGTAGTTTCGGATCACTACAAATGGTGACGCAAAGCAGTGAAGAACATGTAAATTATTTTGTTGCTGGTCAACCAGAGGCAGGGAAAGCAGCTCTGCCTTGGAGCTGCGCAATTCCAAGCACTATGATCCATGGCTCATATGGAACTTGATACCCACATTCATGTTCCTTACTCAGTTCCCATTGACTTGACACAAGTTGTTTTCATTCCCTGAAAGCAAGTAATTTTTCAAAAGACCAGTGCCTAAGAAACAGCAACTATTTCAGCAATCAGTTTTAAGACTGGATTATCCCATCCCTGTAAGTAAAGTTAGCTACTATTTTAGGGAAGTGATTATGTAGTGAGGTTGCTCTTTCATCATACAGCATGCATCTGTCCAGAGCAAAGAAGCTATTAGGCTCTTGAATACACTTTTTTCCTCCAGAAACTAGAGATCAAGTCTTACAGGAAGAACTATGCAACATCTCAGGAAGGTTTTAGGAGGTAAAACAAGGGAGAATTATGCATCTGCACCGAACTAAAATTAGAAAAGCTGCCATATGGCTCTGTGAAGCCAGCAGCACGTTCTTATTCATTAGGAAGCATTCTGCTAACATAAAAACACAAGGCCTTCCTGTGCTCTCCAAATGTGTTTATCTTTTCAACATTAATGCATGATATATCATCAGGCTGCTGAAATCTCCTGCAGTGCATATTAAAAAAGCACAGCTGCACTTTTTTTCAGCACGTTTATTCACTGCGAGCAATCTAAGAGGACGGCTTTGCCCACCTCCTCGACATACAGCCCTCTTGTTAGCACAACTTGGATAACCTTCATTTGGAAAGGACCCCATGCCCACCCACCTGCTCTCCTACCCAGCCCAGCAGCACCCCATGCCTCCACTCATCACATCCACATGGTTCAGCTTCACATTTACTACTGCTGGTGGAAGCACACTTAAATGGCAAATGACCCCAGGGCTTAAGCTAAAAGCCCTTGGAAAGCTGTAAGCTCAATTACTCGCTCAGGAGTAATAGCACTTAAAACGCCGAGAATCCTTCCTTGCGGTGTTTTCAACTTTTAATTGGCACAGCTGCTTTCCCGTCCCACACATGCTCGGTCCACCTTCCTGCTGTAAAGAAGCATCAGTAAGAAATGAGCTCCACAAAAAGCTTTGCTCTCAAAACCACCAAATACAAGCAGCAAACTTCCAGTGGAGCTTTTCAAACTTTGAGTGATGTCTGCTCCTAGAAACTTCAGTAATAGTATCCAGTGTATAAAATTTTCATGGACACTGAAAGTAAAACAAGCACTGGAAAACCATGATGGATTCAGGAATATCAACAAACGGAAGTAATAATACATAAAATTAATACTAGTTTCATTTATCTTAATAAGTTTTACATGTCTCCATCATTCTTTTCTTCTACAAGTCAGCAGTTTTGTCACCCAATGCAACTTCTATAAGAAGTACTGACTGAGAAATAATTGCCCCCAGCTCAGTTAAACTGGAACAAGGACAAAACAAGTGAAATTCAATTCGCCAAGAATAATATTTAACGGCTGGACAGAAAGAAGTCTAGTATCTCTGTATGTTTTTTTTGCTAAATACTTTAATAGACATGCTACTACCTTTTCCTCGGGTTCTTCTCTTCCCCATTCTCATTTTGCCTGTCTTTTCTGTCATCACATGTATGATCCTTTTTTTTCTCTCGTTATTACAGAACCCAATGGTCTACACCTTGGAAGTGAGGAAGAGGACATGCAAGAGCAATGGAAATGCCCCCTCCCTCCTCTCCTCGCCCCAGGAGCCAGTTGGCTCCAAGCCTTGTGAGCTGGAGGATTTCAGTCCCGCACTCCTGGCACATGGTTCCATTCAGAGCACTGAGGGTGAGTCTCACCCTTTATAAATGCACTTAAATAGTTTCTCTGGAGATTTCTATCTCTTGATTTTAACAGTGGCAACTAGAAGTGACAATGTTATTTACAAAAATAGCATTATCTGCAGAAATATGTACTTACTATTCCCAGATTTGTCTATCGAATGCACTGGCAGAGATTATTCACATCTGAAATCACTTCAAAAGGTCACCAGTTTCTGGTAAATTAAGGACTGGGGAACTGAAGTAAAACCCAGAATTACAACACACTTGCTGCTACTTAACTGAAGAATAAAGTGTCCTATCCGTGACTCCAAGTCCTCAATGGCGTGATCCATCCCCAGCATGCAATAAGAATACAAACCATCACAGCAAGTAAAATAATTTTCCTGCTGAGATTACTGATAAATAAAAATACTAGAAATAAAGGCACAAAAGGACAACTGTCATCCTACCATTTCAGTGGAATCTAAAGTGAGTCTAAAAGAAGCCCTGGATCCAGAAACTATTTCTCACCTCATGCCTCATTTTAAACTGTGAGGGTATGTCAAAGTACCACATTGTGAGTGGAAAGTTGTTTTTCATCTCTTGAATGTATAATTAAGCTTCCATTACAAACATGAACTGCTGGACATGCTACAACATTGACCTTTTCCACTAAGGTTTTAAAAAAAGTGGAAAATAATCTAACTTGGTGTAGTTTTCCTCCTGTAGAATTTTTAGACAGGTGTTAACTTATTAAAATATTTGAGTACATTCAACATACAATTTTATATAAAACAAAAGGGTGTGCTTAACTTGCAAGCTGACAAATTAAATGTGTCTGTCTATATTGATGTTTTTAAGCTATATTCTTTCCTTTTTCCTCAAAAAAAAAAAAAAAAAAAATCTTTCCAGTTATACTGACTGACTAGAGAAAGAGCATAAATAAATTAATCATCAAAGGTGCTACCTGCCCAGGAGACGTCCTTAGCAAAAGGCCGAAATCCAGGATGGTGCTGAGAATTTGTAATTTTCATTGGTTTAAAATGCTTTTTTAAATGCTGGGGGGTTGTTTTTGTTTTGTTTGGTTTATGTTTTGTTAGTTTCTTCTTTTTTTTTTTTTTAACTTAACATTTCCTAGGAATGTGTAGTAATCAGTATAATCTCCAATCTCTGACTGGTTGCGGTGTAATTTAGGCTATTTTATAACTGCTTAAAATACAATACTCAGACAACAAAGGAATACACATGGCAGATTAAACACATTGCCTATCCCTATCGGTGCCTTACCCCAAAATACCCTCAATTTTATCAGTCACTTATTCTATTCTGAAATCAGATAAGCAGATTCAAACATATGTATCTGTAGCTGTATACACAAATATATATCCACGAAACAGTTTTACCTCTGTTGGCATTTAGATGACTTCAAAACACTCACATAAACTACTCAGCTGCACCTGATATCAAACACCATGCATCCATCAGCACTGACTTAAAATGTAGTACATTAATATGGCAGAATTTCTAATAAAAAACCAAGCTAGCTGACCTCTGCCCCGAAATATTAGACACAAATATTTGGCATCACTCAGTTTAAAAAAGTAATTATTTTCTTTGGTATGTACTGAATTAGGACAGAAAATTTTACTGTATTTTTTGGCATTTACAATTTTATAAGTGTTAGATAGTTACTCAATGAGTAACCTCATTTTGTTTTGATAATTGATCTCTAAAAACATTATTAATGTTTTCAAAGACAAGAAATAAGGCAGGATCTGATAAGTTTTTTCAAAGCAGGGCTCCATTGCTATCTCAGAAACAATATATTGCCTTCACAAAAGTTAACAGCTCTCCAGTTGGTTCTTTGATGCGCAAAAACACAGGCAAGATTTTGAAAATATAGATACAAGGGTTAACACTCTTTAGACTAGAATCTGTGGATGCAATTGCCAAGCTAATTAAACTTACAGGTTTCCAAAACTTAGGCCAAAATAACATACTGGAAAGGAATATTAATCTAGACAGCCTCCGTTTCTTGAAGCCTTACTCTTACATACTCAACCAACTGTTAAAAGGAAACAGATGACTCCCTTTTTTCGAATGCCACATCGTCATGATTACAAAATCTCTTATTTATTTTAGGCTGCTGAAGATAAATCCTTATGACACACCAACAGGCAAAGATCTTTTTGCTTTTATAAGTTGCCATCAACGACTGCACAAGTTTTCAAGAGACCTAATATGGCACACCAACAAGAAATATGATGGATCATGGGCTCCCCATGATCCCATGAAAGAAAGCTTCCATAATAAAGCATAGGCCAAATTGGAGCACAGATAATTGAAGACAGCTAAGGAAGAACAGAACAAGTTTAATTTAATGTGTCCATGCTAACATGTATAACAGGGCTCCTACTGCTTCTAATATTCCAAATTATAGTAGATCTTCTACAAAAAAGCTCTAAATCATTAAGGACAAGTAAAGTTTTCTTCCTATAATAACCCAGTGTTCAGAAATAGAAGCTGGAGCCTCTCTTCTTGCTTGTCTAAGCCACCATCACAGGCCACAGCTAAACATTTAAGTCAATTTAGAAACAGAAATGTTCCTGTTACTGCAAGGAAAGTCGAAGGAAAAATAAAAGCTTCCTAAAAGAACCTGTTTACTGCTTCCCAACACTAACTATTCTATGATTCTATAATTCCTATTTATAGGAATGTTTTAATCCAAATCCTTTGTGAAACAGTGTTTCAGATTAATTTCATATAGTTCAACAGTGGCTACATTACTTCAGGTATATTATGAATACAGCATGGTTCTTGGAAGGATGGCAATGACTACTAACACCTATCGTTTAAGATATTCTCTAAAATTAAAAGATCTTTTTTTATTACCCCAGAAAAGCTTGGCTTATCTTGTTGCTAAGACTTACATCCAGACAAAGTCACTTACCTCATTTACATTAATTTGTTCTGTCACATCTTAAAATGCCTACTAATAGAACTGATAGGTACAAATAGGCTCCCTTCAATAGACTGAACCATACTTACAACACAATTATTTAAGCGTTATCATTTCTTGTTCTTTATTTCAGAGTCATGAAGTTGGGATCAGCACCTAGTCTTAAATAAGTCAGCATAATTCATAAACAAAAAAATAATTAAACCCAAACAGTACTGCTTTCTCTATTTTCTCAGTTCTCCTCTGAGAAGAAACTGAGAAGTTCTCCTCTGAGCTGCCCTAAAAACAGTTCCCTTAACCATGGATGACAAGCAGGTCACTGGAAAGGATGCTCCGTGTCCCCTTGGCACAAAAGCTGGTAATGTAGGTCTGCAGCCAAGCCCATTCATCAGATTAGATCAAAAGTGATAATTCATAACTTTCTCCTCAAGTCTGCAATTTACTTATTTGCTTGCAAAAAGGAATACAGATGCCTGCTTCTCACTTCATCCATTAAAGCACTAACAGATGAAACCTTTTAAATAATAGTTATTTCCACAGGATTACGGGTCCACTTGAGCCTAAACATTTAAAGGTACAGGGATTTGAGCTAAGGATCTAAATTCTATGCCATTTGTCGATCTTGGCCAAAGTCCTTATTTAAAAACCAAAAAAAAAGCCCCAACAAACCCACCCCCCCAAAAACCAAAGAACAACTACCTCCACCCCCCAACCAAACAAAAAACACAAGAGAAGAAACTACCCCCCCACCTTTGGAAAAGGTTTGAGCTGTTGACGTAAAGGATATATATCCCTTGTCTGAGCTTCTAAGAACAAATGACAACTCCCAGGATCATTACAGAACTCGGGGAAAGGAAGAGGATTCTTGCACCATAACTCACAATGACCCTGAGAAAGCCAATATCCTCCCTCAGTTATATTTAATAAAGGTTTTATGGACTGGCTTCTCTGCCTGTATCACTGCCACAAAAAAGCCAACAAACAAAAAACTTACTGAGCATATTTACATTTTAGATTGCCAATTGCAAACACATAATTATAATTTGAACATTAAGTACAATGGCCTGGCAAGCTGTATTATAATGTTCAGTTAAAATCAGCATCTCTAGCAGCTACACAGATGGAGCCTCAACTTTCAAGCTTAACAGTAATCACAATAAACCTTGATATCAATCAGTGTAACACTCAACGACTCATTAGTAAGTTTTGTCACATACCCTAAAACTATTTAATGATTTCCTACTGCAGCACTAAGAGAAATAACAATATCAGAAAGACAGCAAATGGAATAAAACTGTCACAGGTATGGTGATGCTGGTCCCAGAATTATGGGGAAAGCACACTGAAGGCTAGAGAGAGCATAACCGGGAAAAAAGTGAAAAACAAAATGCAGGACAATTATTAAAAAGGAGAGATAACAGAAAGGGCTGGAAATTAAAGCCCTTCAAGAGAAGAGAAAGAAATAGGGGAAAGCAAAGAAAATTCATTCGACATAAAATACCATTTTTGAGAGCTAGAGACATTCAGAAAAGTCAAGAGGGATACTAACAAATAACTAAAGATAGAAAAATAAACATTCAACTATTTCCTCCTAGCTAGAGGGGCAAGGTTTTGTACAAAAGAAGGAAGACAGGAAGAATTTTATGCTACTGGCACAAAATACCTCAACATTTTTCCACCAAAAACCAAAGCAAACAAACCAAGAAAAATCTAAATGAGGATCCTCTGAGTTTTCCGATCTATGTTTAGAACTTACAGCCTTGGTATCTCTTCCTCCTCTTTCTTTTTTTTTTTTTTTTTTTTTTTTATTTCCAAGTGAATCAATTGTTATATTAAAGCACACTTCCTCTTCTATGTTGAACATAGGCCCAGACCTAATTTGACATAGAATAACCTGTCTCTGGAAGACATCTCCTTCAGAAGGATCATGGGAATTGCAGGTTGTTCCAAGTCTTTCTAGGAAATTGTGCCTCAGAAGGAAAAGTACCAGTAAAAAGCTACTGCTCTTCACGCTCACAAAGCTTAAGACAACAAAGGACTGTCTACACAGATCTCTATAACACATCCCAAAATGTTTCACCAAGTGACTTCTGCATGATGCCAAGAACCTTCTCTGAGTTACAATATATATTTTGAAGGACATTCAAATCTGTTTGGGAGAGCTGATAAAAACCACCAATGTCTTCATTAAGTTGCTTCAAATTTCGATTAACTTTTCACTAAGAATCTACACCTTACATATGAGTTGGCTTTGGCCACAGATTCCAGCTGTTAGGCTGCATCCTGCCTTTGTGTGTTAAGGAGTCCTCTGTGGCAGGCATGCTGCGTAGCTCCATTTTGCTTTGCATCAGTAAGCAAAGCAAGGTTTGCAGGGACATGCCTTTCTGCTTCAAGATGAATAGAGCCTCAGTGAGTAGAGGTGCCGCACTGCTGTTTCTTCCAAAGGGGCATATGGATATTATTCCAAATAACATGGCAATACCTGAAGCATCTCCAGTTACAGAGTATCTACTTTGAAAGATTCCTACTTTAGCAGAACTTAAATTTATGTACTTTTCTATCTCCATCTTCTGACATTTGCTCTGATCTTGTGTGAGCTAAAGAATGGTTTGCTTTCAGAGGGAAGAGAGCGAGCATGTGTGTCTTTAAGAGTGTGGCACACACACTAGAAGTACCCATTGTCTTGCAAAATACATACACATGTGCCAAACACACTTCCAATGATGAAAGGGAACAGAAGGCATATATGTCTTGGCTTTCTAACCATCTGTCTGAGGACATTCAACAGTGTACAAGCAGAGCAAGTAACAGATCATTTGCCACATCACCCTTCAAACTTCAGTATGTTTTTTCCACAGCTGTACACTGTGGGCTTTCATAAAAGAAACTGAAACATGAACAGTAATTGTTTTTTATATCCTCAGTCATTTTACATTCAAGGATCCCTATTTCTAACTAACTGTCCATATGCAGAATCTTTTACAGAAATAACAAATTGCATGACTTAGAACAGATGCAATTATCTTGGTTCTAGTTTGAACACAGAGGAGCCTTTGATCAATACCTCTTTTAATATGCTGTGAATCCACAGGTTTTCAGAATTCAAACATGGTATGAAAGGCATTGCACCCTATTGTGAGTAAATATTATATTATCACTTTTCAGGCTGCAGTCTTTAAAAAGAAAAGATAAAAGCTTTGTAACAAAAGCTAGGTTTCTTATAATAGATGATGTCATTTTGACTGAAGTATCATCACTACTCCCAGCAAATTAATTTGCTATTCCATAAATTAAGCTCCACAGAGAGAGTTAAGGTAACATGAAGTCTCCTTCCTCATTTACTTGCTTTACATACTGCTGAGATTAGTACATTGCATTCACTAATCTAAAGTGCATAGCAAGCACTGGTGTTCTATAGTCAGCACCTTTTACACTGCATACCTTCTAACAATAAGTGACTACAAACACTAAGACTCAGATCAGAAGCTCCCAATCCTTCTTTAGCACCTAAAATCAGTGTTTGTTATTGACCAGACACCTCTGAAGACAGAGCAGCTGGTGAGAAACGCTAGGCTCGAGAGCTTAGTTCATACTGTGGAAGGCTAGATGTCAGCCCATATTTCTGTATTTTATTTTTTTCCCCAAATTTAGAAATCTAAATGCATTTATAATGTTTATAGTTCATAAGAGATTACACAATAAACTGCAGGAGAAAAATGTTAAAGTGTGCAATAACAGTTTTAAGTGCAATCTCAGAATAGCACACTATCTGCAAGGAGGTAGCCTCCAAAATCCTAAATTGCAAGAAGAGATGTCTCCATCTTTCCTATACAAGACATTTTTACTAAACTCCCAGAAGTACACAGACTATTCTATGATCGTTAAATTTTAAAGTAACAAAAAAAAAAAAACTTCAATGAACTATTTCTGCAAAGAACAAAGAGGGAATACTTGAGATATATCCCCCAAACCATGTTAAATACAGAAGATGCTCAATCTGTTATAGCTTTACCCAACACTGGCATTACAGACCTCTTAGATTGCAACCGTCCTTGCAGCAACAGAACATAAAATAAACAACCAAGCTCCACTTCCTTGCATTATTTTCTCTTTTGATCATTTAGAAGTTAAGAAAGAAAACAAAGTAAAGATCAAAGAAAAGCAAAATACAGGTAAGATGCAAACCAAACAAACAACTTTTCCTGTAACACCTGCCCATAATTACTATTTCTACTTGAAAAACATCACTGTCTTAACAGTTAGAAGTGAACACTTAGCTTCTTTTCAACTTTGAGCCAAAACGTGGAGTCAAAGCTTAGCTTTCTGGTCTAAAACTTCAAGCAAATTATCTCTAGAACTGTCAATCATCATGACTTAGAGTCAATCATCATTGACAAAGTTGAAGCCCACAGACAAGAGACACATTAAGTGACAGTCATTGACTGACACTCTGCCATGCCCAACAATACCAAGACAGCTGTAGGCAATAGCCCATGGCTCAGTCATTGCTGGCACACTTGGACCCATGTTGGAGGGGGCCCCAAGGACCTTTGTGGAGACTGATCTTCTCCTCCCAGTCAAATAAAAGAACCTGCTCGGGCTCACCACTCAAACTCACAAATGCTACTGTGGGGGTAAGGGAGGGAATGGAAACTCACGGCCCGGAGGAGGGCAGGGATGGTCGAACCAGGGATTTTCAACAGCTGCCTCATTTCCTGCAGGTTAGTCTGCAGCCTGCACATCAACACCTTTAGGACCACTCTATTACTGGTTTTAGTCAAAACAAACAGTAACAAAATTGACCTAAATCTCCCAATCAGATGATGAGTAAACAGTCTCATTAACTTTGGGGAACAAGGCTATATTTATTCTAAAACAGCAGATAGGATTTAAACCATGATTAGGAAGCAAAAATTACAACAATCCCCTAAATCCTATTAAGTGCTGGTCTCACAATTTTGATTGCCGGTTTGATGATTATTTTTGTCTGTTTTCTTGAAGCAGGAAAATCACAGAATCACAGAATGGTTTGGGTTGGAAGGGACCTTTAAAGATCATTTAGTCCACTCCCCCTGCCATGTGTAGAGATATCTTCCACTAGACCAGGTTGCTCAAAGCCTCATCCAACCTGGCCTTGAACAGGTCCAATGATAAGGCATCACAACTTCTCTGGAAAACCTGTTTGATTGCCTCACCACCCTCACAGTAAAAAATTTCTTCCAATGTCTAATCTAAATTTACTCTCTTTCATCTTAAAACCATTGCCCCTTGTCCTGTCAGTACAGGCCTCAGCCAAAAGTCTCTCTCGGTCTTTCATATAAGACCCTTTTGTGTACTGAAAGAGCAAAATAAGGTCTCTTCAGAGCCTTCTCCTCTCCAAGTTCTCTCAATAGTTTGAGCCCAGTGTGGACACTATTTTATGTCATAAAGGCATCCTCAGCTACTCCTCTCATAAATCATATTAATTGGATTATAACATTGCTTCAAAAAAAAATTATTGGTATAGCTAAAACACCATAACTTACATGTAGATAAGGCCTAAATCTTATCCTGCATGTTACGCCACTCTGGTAGAATAAGCAAACCCTGGGAAGTTCCCCACTTGGTGAGTCTTGCTGGCTAATTATCACTTTTCATCAGAGCCAAAAAAGAAACTGATGGTCTGCATTACCTAAAACCAGTTCAAATTGTTCAGTGAATCAGTAGTTCTCTGGAGGCATGCAAGTAGTAAAGTCAACACAACTGGATATTTAGCCAAGACGCTTTACAATGTACAGAGGAAGATCAAAGACATTTTCAATGCATCAAATTCAGCTGTAGGTAGAGCAGACACCAAAGCAAAATCAGTAATAGATTTTTTTGGGGTTTTTTTGTAAATGTTCTGCATAAATTGTTTGACTTTACAGCACAAACTCCTCTGACACTTAATTCAGTCTTAAAATCTTATCAGGCTGAAAGTACAGCAGATAGAAATAATAATGGGCATGCAGAACTCCTTCAAAAATATATTCAAAAATTGGTATAAATTTTAAATCTCCTTCCATCTCAAATATGATTAACATAAAAAATATAATTACAGTAAAACTGACCAACTAGAATATTTGCAACACAAAAATGAACAAACAAAGCCCAAATCTACATATGCTTTCCTGTCTTAATATCCTGATTTGCTAAGATATTTATGCACATAACTTTAAACCTTTAAGTAGTTCCACTGATTTAACAGGGATTACTCATCTGCTGAAAGTTAGGCAGTTGCTTAAATACTTCGTGAAATGTGGATCTAAATTCAGATCTGATAAATTCAAAGTAGCAGCAGCCAAAGTAACACCTCATTACAGCTTTAAGACCATGCTGTTTTCCTTTAGCAAGCAATTTTACTTGCAGACTGGCGCTGGAGGCAACAATAGACTATCTGCTGAAGTGACCGTGTGATTACAAAGTAGTACTGCTACAGGGAAGCAAAAACTGGTTTTGCTATCAAATATGAAACCAGAAAAAGATGATATATATCATTAACAACAAGCCTTTTTAAATTCATACAGGTTCCATAGCTCTTGCATGTCTCTCTTCACTAAGTACTCCTCCCTCTGTTTAGCTTTCACATGGTGATTCATTCTGTCCAAGGTCTGTCTTGTAAAGCTGTTCTGAAAACAAGATCTGACAACTCAAAAGTGTACCTTAACAGCTACACTGATAATCACCACTCTGATATCCCTTCCCTGTACTACCGAAAACTGACCTACAGAACATAAAACCTCTTCAGAAACTTGTGACACATGAAAGCTGGACTCTACAGGAAAATGGAACCAAGGGTGGATGAAGAGGAGATGCTGGATTTCAGCAGGTTGCAGACATTCAGGCAAATTTCCACCAGTGCTGAGGATGGCTTTTCTACTCTCCTGAGCTGAGGCTGATATTGAACGAATGTCCTTAGCTTTCAGGTGTCCCTCCTGCTTCCCATGTGACAGAAGTGCATAAGGGGTTACTGCATACTATCCAGTCATTTCAAGGCATTTGCAGAATGTGGATCATGTTTTGTATCCTTCTTCCCCAGAAATCTCTTTTAATGTTAAGGGAAAATGCCCAATAAAACCCAATCATCTCCCCTGATAATATTTCTTTTGTGAAGAAGTAACAGTGATGCTATGAGTAAGTGCTCCTACCTAAAGAAGATGATTTTGAGAGACAGATGTACCTCTCTTCCTTTTTAGTTGTGGTATTGTCATGTTTGGTTGACTGAATGTGGCCTGGATTGAGAATTGGAGTCGATGATCCCTATGGGCCCCTTTCAACTTGAGATATTCTATGATTTGGGGATTCTTTGGCACAGTAGGTTATATCCCACAGTACGTAAATCTAAATAATACCGGTGGATGCCACCCTTAAAAAAGGCTACAGAAAACAGAAAGGCATGGAGGAGGAGAGAAATAAAAGAGATGCAGACCTGGAGTTTAATAAAAGGTATTCAGGGGACTTGAGGGGTTAAAAAAAAAGATAAATAAAAAGAAGTCTTGTACTTGATGTCAGGACACATTCTTCAGCATTCATACTGAAGGGGTCAGAGGAGACTGTTCAGCTAGAGAAACTGCTGAAGAAGCTTAAGGTGATCTTCAGTATCCTCTGTGTCCACTGCATTGCTGATATCCAGAGCAGAGGGTGAAAGCACAATGAAATAATGAAGGAGATTTCAAAGCCTGGACCAATAGATGGTGAAGCAGTGAAACGTAATAAATAACCTCTGCTTTAAAATGTGAGCTATTTACCTGCATGAGGTTAGCATGATGGATAAAAAGAGCTTTAAACTAAGGGTAAAGGTTTAATTTTTATATGCTGCTTAATATATAGAAGTAAAAAATATCAGCTAAAGGGGGACACAGCAACCAAAACAATGAAACAAAGCCACTGACATAATAAGGAGTCAGGCAGATGACAAGATTCAAGGCAAAAGACCACCTTAGGTATGAAATCAAATGAGACTGATGTGAAACAGTTCAACTGTCTGTAAACAAAGGAAGAAGAGAACCCAGACTCCTTTCATTTGCTCTCAGAATTTTGTTGTCTTCAGAGATAAGGAAACATTTTCAGCAGTACTTGTACAACTGAAATGAATCTGTCTTAAGTGCTGAAGTATTTTCTTAAAAATAAGGTAGGATCCTAAAACAGGACACTATTTTACTAAATACATTTCTTAAATACAACCAAATGGCTTTACAGCTTCTTGGCTGTCTGGCATATAAAGGAACATTTATCCCCAGTGGTCTTTACACTATGCTAAAACTAGCTTCTTTTTAATTAAACACTTGCAAATCAGAACTTATTGTGCTTGTACATATCTGTGTACATTATGAACACATCTGCAACATGTATGACTAACAACCATTCAAAGTAATTTAACATAGCTGCAAATAACACGAAACCTTACACTTTCATGACCATGTAACACAACCATAAAACCACCATTTCATATCACTTTTGTGCTATAAATAAAAAAATTGAGTGATTTTTTTCCAAGTGCTCAAAATACAAGTCTCAAATCCCCAGCAGAAATGTCCATTTAGGATTTACATGAATACAATGTCTGTTTCATCTTCATGCTAAAATCATGGATTTTCATCTCCTCTGGACATCCACAGATCTCTATCAGTGTGAGATAATAAGGTAACAGACTTCAATAGAAAATTCAGCTTTTGTAAAGAAACTTGTCTTCATTTTCCCCAAGGGCTGAAAACATTTCAAAACCCAGATTAAAACTACACATAATGTTTATATCTTCCAAATACCTTTAATTCTTCTAATTAATTCAGTTCTATGCATATCTTTATAACTTGTTTTCAAATTGTAATAAACCAAATCTCCAACATACTGCAACTAAAGAATCTTTGAAGTATATACTATGAGAAATGATATAAAGATAACAGATATAGTATTGCAAATATATATTTGCATATGAAATAGATCAGGATAACACTATACTAAATTACATAGTATTACTAGGGCAAAAAATCTACTTCTTTTTTCCAGCTACCAGCCCAGGAATCTTGACATGGGAAATGAGTATTAATCTGTATTTCTTCCTTCCTTGTTTTCACTCCTAGAACCTAGAATAAAGTCTCCTTGTCAAATCTCAGCAGCAGCTATAAAACTTGTTGCTTTCATTGGCTTTACAAGGTATCTATAACTGACTGCACTTCTGTAAGTAATTAGACCTTGATGTGCATTTTTGTTTATAGCTGAAAAAGAAAAAATTGCGAAGAATTTTTAGTATTTATTTCAAAAATCCAGCCTCTTTACTAAAACTAAATAACAAAACTGTAAAATCAGCTTTCACTAATTTAATCCGGTTTTTGAAGAAAAGCAGAGCAGATCCACTACACAAAAACTGAGCCATTTTAATTTGTCTGTGTTAATGTATAATCACTCAGGAATTTCAGGACATTTATTTAATTTTCTTCTACAGATATCTAATGTTACACTAAAAATCAACAACACACCTGTAAGAAAATGCAATTTTAACCCGAGTCTCATGGCACTGTATGCAAGTATAGTATTATTTTCATATAATAATAATAATATTAAATAATTAATAATATTAAATTAATAATTAATAATATTAAATTAAATAATAAAAATACTGTTAAGATAATGGAAGTGTTTTGCTGTTATAAAGGTCTTCTAACATGACTTGGCAGTAGAAAAGCCACCATAAAGATTTGGAACAATCTGCACATATAAATATATATGTGCAAAATTCCCAATGTGAGGTGATAAACTACCTAAAAAACATAGTCAGACTAGGTCTTCAATCTGTTTGCCTTGCTTAGGTCAAGGTTTTTGTGGCACTCAACAGAAGTATAGGTGTACTGTACTGGTTGTGCAGTTTGAATGTTTACTATACGTGAGACCTCTTTCTTAATGAAATACCTGTTCCAAACCAATGCTGCATTTGAATTTTTCTTAAAAGGAAAATCTTTTAAATTTGCCATTACAAAACCAGGTGTAGCTTCTATGCAGAAATCGGTATCAAACTTTTAATTAGTTTAAAGGAATAATTTCAAGTATCCTAATCTTTGTTTCTAGGCACTGAGATGCTATTAATGTCCACCTTGAGGGTCTCAGTGTTTTGCAATGGCCCTTTGAGAGACTTAAAGTCTAGTCTGTAACAGCTATGAGTTTTATCCAAAGACTCAAGCAGTTGTCAGACAATCTAATTGTTCTCAGCTGAAGAACCTTGTGCAACAAATCAACATCATAAAGAGTGATTTAGTATCTTTATTGCTCAAGGGTTGCAAACTACTTCTACTTGTGGAAATAAACAGTATTCATAGCACTTCAGTCTGTCTTTAAATTTGCATTTTTGGTTGTTTTTGCAGTAAAGCTTTATGAGGCTAGAAAATTAAGTGCACATTCAGCTTTGGTACAATTCTGGTCCATTATGACTTAAATAATTTAATGTAACCTGGTCTGATGAGTGAGAACATTTTATAACAATATGAAAAATGTTTTTATGATATTGGTCCTGAATAACAAAACACTGGATGTGCCAAAGTTGCCATTAGTTAGAGCCAGATTTTCAGACTGGATTTTCTAGAGCTGCTGAGAGAATTACCAGATGGGCTAACAGACTTTTCTCTGTGCACCCACTTCCCAGGAAAAAACTTTTTTGTCCTTATTCCTTCTCAGGTAATGGTAAGGAACATGTGTCTCCTGATGACAGCAAAACAAAAATCCAAAACTGAAAGCAAGAAAATGAAGAAGAACCAAGCATAAGGAAGAAAAAATAAAGTCTCAAAAAGCCAACAAGAAATGACAATGGGCAATGTGCAGCATTAAGAGGTATACTTCCAATATGGGTCACGGCAACTTCACTAGAATATCCGTGTAAAAAATTACTGCAACCTAATAGCAATAACAAGAGAACAAGCTAAGAAACACGAACATTCCCAAAAATTAATCAGTTGGAGCCACTCTGGAGGCAGTAAATACTATTTGACACTGCCCACTTTACATTTAGTTCTGAAAAGGCTGATGCCTGAAATGGCAGATCTACTTGTTTTAGAAATAAACCTATATCTAAATTATACATCTAAGCTCCACTTCTGTAATTTCACACATACGGCATAGAAAAGGAAGCATTATTTTCCACAGAAATCACAGAATACTGAAAAAGTGAAAAATGTAAACACGTTCAAAAAGCAAAGGAATCTCTCTAAACACAGTCTATAAAGAGATTGAAATCTTTCACCTTAAAAGAAAAATGATACACACCTACTTTAAGAATTTGATTCTGCCCCAAACACCTGCAGTGCTATTCATGCCTGCCCAGACAGACCTGTGCCACAAAACCCACTTTCAAAAATTTCAAGTTTCTAAATGATTTCATTTTTTTTTCTTTAAATAGGACATATATGTAAAGAAAAGAAATACAAAACTAATCTTCTAGACAAAGAACAGGAAGAAAACTGTCACGTTCTCTGGTTTACATCTATAACAAGACCCTATCTAGAGATTAGAATAGTTTCAAATCTATTGTAGTTGAGGATATGATGTCATCATTTGAGGGACGCAGATAATTTAGTCCACAATATCTATTCATACCAACAAAAGAAAGCAAATGGGGGAATGTAGAATACTTTCACACCCCCCTCTCCTGGATCATTCCTATTTTGCATGGATTCATCATCCATGTAAGAGTATGCAAGTACTCTTTTTTCCCCCCAATGCCATCTGCTAGTTAACTTTTGTAAAAACGTAAGTCATTTTAGTTCCATTAGATGCATGCATCGGACTGACTTTCTCTCTCTCTCTGTAAGTTCTGAATTTTCTGTGAGACTTATTTTTAAAATAGTAAGATACCACACTCTGTTCACCTGAACTACAGCAGTTTTCATTACTGATTAATGAAAAACCTGGGAATTTGCTAAAGAAAAGCTGAAGAGACCATCAGGTTTGCCAAAAATAAAGCAATAATCAACATAGAAAATATTCAAAGTCAATTAATTAGTCTTCTTACCTTGTTCTTTTATCTGACGAATTTGCTTCACAGTTTCTTTCAAGATTGCACATTTGTCAGGTTTAAAGTTAAAGTTGTCAATATCATTAAAATTTGCAAAAATCAGCTCTGCAAGTTCTTCTATGTATTTATTCTCTTGCTCACGATTGCGTTTCTCAGTGCTTCTTTTAGGGCTGGAAAAGGATTTTATTTAATGTCACTTTGCCTGCCTTCTGCCCAGCTCAAAGATGATTTCAAAAGGTTTGAAAGCAGTTTAACAAAACCAGAGACAACTGTCCCCTCTCACTTCAAAAGTCTAACTTACAAGTTTCTCAAGCAGAGAAGGAAAGGAGCATTAAAAGACACTACTTCTCCCCTGCTTCACTCCCAGCAGTTACATTATTGTTTCGAAAGAGGTTTGAGATTTGAAATTCAAAACCAAAGATTAACTGGATTTGAACATTTAACAAGCATCTCTCCACATAGTGTTGAGAATCCAGGGAGTATTATATAGTGACAGTGTAAGAGGAAATAAAACAGCTTCAGAAGTTAAACCAAATAACACATACTCTTTGCCTCCTTGCAAAATTATGACAGACAGTTGCAAGAAGAACTGGTAAATGAGTCGATATGCTTTAAAATCTATTTGTGTTGGTAATCCAATTGCCATAAAACTGAAAAATATTTTTCAAGTCTCTGATTATGATGAACAAGAACTGCCAGATTGAGTGACTGAAGACTCCTTGCAATGATTACCCAAAAAGATTTTTACATAGCTCCTAAATTGTCACCTAAATTTTGTATTTCGGCACTACACTGGATTCAAACCAACCAACCAAATAATAATAAAAGACATAAGCCCCCACCCCAAAGCCACATCAATACAAAATTGCTGCATCAGAGTAGTTTGGTATTAACTTCTCTTTAGCAGGAACGTAAGTTTGTTATTTTCTAACTGAAAAATGTGTGCACATGTAACAATTAAAGTGTTGCTTTTTCAGTGTCTTCAGAAATAAACGGTCTAACCTGGGTCCAAGCTGATCAGGATCCTTGCGCTTTCTTGACTCTGCTCTGGTTGGGTCAGAGGTATTTTCTCCCATCCCACTCATCTTGAACACATATCAGCAACTAAAAAGAAGAAAGGGCAAAAAAAGGTTATGGTGGAAGAATCATGAGCTCTCTGTTTTCAAGTTTCTCATTCTATGCTCAACTTAGTTTTTACTTGGCAAACTTATCATTTGAAATAGAGTTTGTTTGAAAGGTACCAATAAAAACTCTGTGTTTATGACACCACAAAATGCTACACAAAACTCCTTCAGAAGGAAATTCGTGGTGGGCAAGCAAAGTGTTCTCATCTCTTTGACTGCTACCAGATAAGTACGTTTTGTGCCTGGGTTGCTGAATTTTCATGGCAATTTTGCAAGGTTGAATGAGGAAAGACAAAAGAAAAGCCATAATGCCACACAACAAGAAAAACACAACAGAATTGAAATACATTAAATGAAATGTGTATCCCAGCTACATGAAAAGGTAGCACATGCAGCTTTAGTTAAAAATCAGAAGATAATACTTGCAGCACAAGAACATGTACAATACTGTAGAAACAGAACATCTGTCAGCACTAGAGATCACTGAGGAACTGATAAATATTTTGTATGTATAATCTACCTCATAAGGAAAATAACTTGTCAAGCTACCATGTGTTAAAACAACACAAGCTTATTACAATTTATGCAATAAACAGTCCATGGAAATCCTGCCTTGCTTCTGGCTGTCTGTTGTCCTGTGCACCATAGGGATACACAAAACTAACTTGCTCCTTAATAAATATCAATATTCTGGAGGCAGAAGTCACTATTATAAAGGGCATAGGGAAGTGATTCATACCATGCTAAAATAAGAGCTGGAGCCTGTAATTCTATGATCACTTCACACCAACATAAAATGGAAATCAGGTATCAAAACAAGGAGATTTACCAGCTTCTTCAAGCCCTTCACTTCTGTCCCACCAGTTCTCTTTCCTCTGCTGGCCCAGTCAGGATGCACTGCATATAATGAGGGAACTGCTGTGGGTAAAAACTGCAGTGCTCTTTTGCTTTTCCTTTTTGACTCTTTATAAAATCTAGCTGTGGATATTCACAGGTAATAGGTGTGCTGGCAACAGGATGTTCTGGAAATCTAAGTTTTCTCAACGAACTGGCTGAATGAAGATAGCAGCAGAAACAGCCTGGAGACTGTGATCCAAGCAGTTCTGCAGGGATGCTGAGAAAGGCTACTTACTGAAACTTGAGCAGGCAAACAAAGACTCCAAGCCATCTCAGAACTGAACACCAGCTAAACTTTTTCTAAACTAAGTGGGGGTTTTGTTGTTTTGTTTTGTCGTTTTTTTCTTTTTTTTCTAAATACTGCTCCAGTTTCATGGAAAAGACTGGATCATGCCTGAAACACAGCTCCCAGCTGGTCTTTGAATGGCTGGTGTCAGATTCTACTTCAAAATACCTTTTCTCTATTGAGCTTACCCATAGAATGGTTTGTGTTGGAAAGGACCTTAAAGATTGTAGTTCCGAATCCCCTGCCATGGGCAGGGAGACTTTCCACTAGACCAGGTTACTTGAAGCCCATCCAACCTGGCCATGTATATCCATATGCATATACACACTGCCAACCTTTTGAGAACAACCCACTGCAAGAAGAAGAAGGGAGCACTGATTCTGCAGTAAAGCAGAGCTGAGCTCTCAAAGGGAAGACATGCCATCACAAACTCCATCACTGTGTACTTGCTGGAGAACTCTGTAAATTCTCCAGTGATGCAGTCAGGGCATTCACAGTGTCACACCAACACCGACCTTACTGCAGAGCATGAAACATCTACTGCAGTCTTCAGTGTGGCCTGTGAAACTGGTTGTTCCTTAAATCAGTGTCTTCACTGATTTCTAGCCCCAGCAGTCATCCACATGTCTATTCAAATACAAAAGTAGAAATATACATCCGTCTGATGTGTTTCACGTTCATGAAAATATGCAGTATCACAAGTATGACAAGTAGAGCTCCAAGAAAGGAGCAAGATACTATTACTGTCAGTAATTAAGAGAAGTTGTTAGGAGACAACAGTTCCACATCTCTGTCAGTGGAAAGATGGAAGTGTCCTTAGGGCTCTGTTCAAATGACTAAATTTTTTACTGACCAGGGTGAGAAAAAGTCAGCATAAAGAAGCTGTACATTCCTGAGATCATCTGACCTCTGAGAAAGACTCAGATGGTGGCCTAAAGTTCAGGTGGCCTAAAGGCTGGGGAATCCCTTAATTTCTTATGTTTCCCAAGTAATACCTGAGAAATGTAAACCAATTCACTATTTTTCTTGAGAAAAGCAAGCACAACAATTCATGAAAATCTGTCGAACATTCAGCTTTCATCTTCTTCCCCTGAGTAGTAAGAATTAAAGCCAGAGAAAAACACTTAGGGGGAACAACCCCTCCACACCCCGTTCCTCCACAAGAAAGCAAATAGGAACAGTCAGTGACAGTTTTCCCAGCTACTCTGTCGGGGTTACTGCAAAGGGAAGTGCATTTTTGCAGTAACCAAAGTTTCACGGGCAGCTCCACCATAGAATCATAGAATGGTTTGGGTTGGAAGAGACTTTAAAGCTCATGTAGTTCCGTCCAACCCCCCTACCACAGGCAGGGACACTTTCCACTAGATGAGGTTGATCAAAGCCCCATCCAGCTTGAAAACTTCCAGGGATGCGGCATTCACAACTTCTTGAGGCAACCTTTTCCAGTGTCTTACGACCATCACAGTAAAGAACTTTTTCCTAATATCTAATCTAAATCTACCCTCTTTCTGTTTAAAGCAATTCCCGCTTGTCCTAGCATTACATGTCCTTGTAAGAAGTCCCCCTCCAGCATATGCCACCAATGCATATATCAATTCTTTTCATTCACACTGATGCTATTCTGTAGGAATTCCACTAGATCTACAGTATCTGCCTTCAAAAGACGTATTAAAACTATCCTCCCACCACAAACATCTTCAGCCTTTTGTATTTAAGGGAACAAAAGCGGTATCATTATTATGAAATTAGCACCTTCTCTCCTTATTAAACATAGTAAATGGTTCTAGACAAATAAATCAGTTATTTTGTTTGCACTTACATGCCATTACGTCTTTTCCTCTGCAGCCTTATCAGCTTGTTCTTAGAATGAGTTACCCGTTTCTTTTTACTCATCATAAATTTTTCTGGAAATCCACCGCCTACTACCATGTTTGCTTTCTGCCCTCCCCTATGTCTTCATTAGAAATTACATTCTATACCTCAAAGATCTGTACAGGCTTTGCAGCTCCTATGCTGTCTATGACCTGGTGCTCCAGAGCAGATGTAAAATCTAGCTTTAGCAGCTAGACAGACAATACTAATGCAATCCAAAAAAAATCTCACAGGCCAAAATGAAAGTCACTAAGCAGTATCTAGTACACAGTACTAAAATCAAGAGGATGTACCCACAAACTCTATCTCCCTAGGGATTATGCAGCTGACTAGGATAGGTTAAATTCTGCTATTCTTTGGGGATTAAGGAACTAAAATCTTCTCCTGAGTTAGAAGAAATGAGGAGAAATCAACTTTTATAAGCTGTGCATAGATAATCTGCTGCCCTGCTCCTCCATAATGCTACATACCAAATACAATAGCCAGAAACTCGGCAATGGATTCAGTTCCCTCTCGCAGGATTTCAAGCCTGTATTTTTCACCAGGCAGGACAGCCTCCTAGGTGGTAGGCTATCTGCTTGTGAAACCTGGATGTTCAAGAAGTTAAGAGGGCACTGCAGTGCAGTAGGAATCTTTAGGTTTGTAGACCATACTACTAAACTCACAAGTACTTCAAACACTGTCTTAAGAGAAGGGTAGCTTCTGCTGAGAAGGGTAGCAAACCTGTACTTCCCATTTCTCAGCACTGACTCCTACCAAGTAGAGTCAAACAGATAAGCATCCTCCAGCTTCCTCATGTCTCTTAAAAAGAAAGCAGCTTTTTTTTTTGAAGCAATGTGGGGATTTTTTTTTATATAAGCTAATTCACATTCAAGATCTATGAATATCAGTAGATGAAGATGTCTGGAGGATTTAGGTACCTCCACAAATTTAATGTGGCATAAGCAAGGAACTAAAACATTTTTCAGAAGAAAGTACCTCTGGGCACATGCAGTACCTAAGAGCAGGCACCTAGGAAACTTTGAAGTGAGAAGGGGAAAATCTCATGAATTTAGATTGAATTAATAGATGAATTGTAGACATGCATACTGTGCATGTCTACATGACCCACATCTGTGGGTCAGGAGGAGCCACACTGCATATTCTTAGGTTCTTCCCTAACTCCCTCCATAGATATTAATTTATCAACCTCAAAATTTCTTGGTTATTGATTATTACTAATAGTTTCATAATACACCAAGCTGTGTGGTTCGGTTGATACGCCGGAGGGAAGGGATGCCATCCAGAGGGACCTCGACACGTTTGTGAGGTGGGCTGATACCAACTTGATGAAGTTTAACCATGCCAAGTGCAAGGTCCTACACCTGGGTCAGAGCAATCCCAGGCACAGCTACAGGTTGGGCAGAGAAGAGATTCAGAGCAGCCCTGCAGAGAAGGACTTGGGGGTGTTGGTCGATGAGAAAATGAACATGAGCCAGCTTCAGTGTGCGCTCGCAGCCCAGAAAGCCAACCGTATCCTGGGCTGAATCAAAAGGAGCGTGACCAGCAGGTCGAAGGAGGTGATCCTGCCCCTCTACTCTGCTCTCATGAGACCTCACTTGGAGTATTGTGTGCAGTTCTGGTGTCCTCAACATAAAAAGGACATGGAACTGTTGGAACAAGTCCAGAGGAGGGCCACAAGGATGATCAGGGAACTGGAGCACCTCCCATATGAAGATAGGCTGAGAAAGTTGGGGCTGTTCAGCCTGGAGAAGAGAAGGCTGCGTGGAGACCTCATAGCAGCCTTCCAGTATGTGAAGGGGGCCTACAAGGATGCTGGGGAGGGACTCTTCATCATGGACTGTAGTGACAGGACAAGGGGTAACGGGTTCAAACTTAAACAGGGGAAGTTTAGATTGGATATAAGGAAGAAATTCTTTACTGAGAGGGTGGTGAGGCACTGGAATGGGTTGCCCAGGGAGGTTGTGAATACTCCATCCTTGGCGGTGTTCAAGGCCAGGTTGGATGAGGCCTTGGGTGACATGGTTTAGTGTGGGGTGTCCCTGCCCATGGCAGGGGGGCTGGAACTAGATGATCTTAAGGTCCTTTCCAACCCTAACTATTCTATGATTCTATAAAAAAAATCCATAACATTAAATAAATTAATATTTTAACAGACAATCTAGGGACTTTTAAAGTTGTTCCAGAACCACACAGACAGCTTCTCAGACCAGAAAATACATCTCCCAAACTTGAAGTGTGAATTTTTCCAGGAAACATGACAATTCAAAACTAAGAGTAGAATGATTAAGTCAGAGGCTCAAAGTTTTACTCCAATAAACCTCCCCTATAGGGAACTACCTTAGATTAGAAAGCAACATTCATCCTGCTCCTCTGATCTTTTCATACATCTCTGCAGGAATTCCCAGAAAAAAACAAAGACAAAGAAATTGCACAGTTCGGTTCATTTAGTGTTTTAGAAGAAATGGAAATGTAGTATCAGCTCTCCCATATGTCTTCTGAAACAAGTTGGCAAGGGTTATTAACATGGTAAAGAATAGGAAAAGGATTAACCAAATTGGGAATTAGTAAAAAACAAAACGAGGAGTAATCACTGCATTGAGGAGAGACAAACAGAGACATATGTTTGTTAATGAAAAAAATAGCATCATGATATGTCAGATGCTGAACTAAACCAATTTTTATTTGAAAGAAAATGTCTTACAAAGCTGAATTTGAATGCATGTCTTGCAGAATGAAGTGTCATGCAAGCCCAGGCACTCCCTTTTTCATTGTGTAAGTTGTCTGGGAGCTGTACTGCACTCCAAAATACAAATGTAATATCCCAATGTGGGATTACTATTTTGCCTTCAGTGCTGGTAGCAGATTTTTCTTCTCAACATATATTTAGGTTTTGTTCCATTTGTCCTACAAAAAAACCCCTACAACAATAACTAAGAGCCAAATTTCTAATGCCGATTCAGATGACCCTCAAGCTTCAATTCCACTGGGCATCAATGAGGAGCAATGGAGCAACGGAAAAATAAATACACCCACCGCAGGGTTTTCACATAAGGAAGGAGATAATTAGAGAAGCAGAATTACTATTACTAAAAATACCTAAAGAAATAATTTTAGGCTCCAGCAGATGACCTGTACCAACAAGACGTCTCAGGTAAGTAAATACTTTCTTTGTATTTACATTTAACACTGTAAGTGCATTGTACCACTTTCTCCATTTTGCTACCAGAGGTCTAATCATCCAAAATACTTATAGACAAAATCACTGTCTATTTTTTCCAATCATTAAATGTAAATCACAAACACTGAAATATTAAATCAATAAACTCTTTGACACTATATGACTGCAATTACAGTAATTGAGACCTAACCAGTTTCTACCAGATGCTGGGATACTGAAACAATACAGCCTGAAAGAGGCTTAAATTCATTTTTTCTTGTTATCAGTAATAAAACAATAGTTTCTGCTCTCATTGTGACAGCACATCCTCCTTCATATCCTCTACCAGCAACCTCTCAGAGTTAGAGTACACAGGCTTAACCTAATTATAAAGCAATAGTAAACATTCATCTTTCAAAGGGAAAAAAATAAAACCATGTGAACCCAAAAATAAAACACTTGGGAGAAAAAAAAAGAAAAACAGAGTCCCCACGAAGGAGGAGATAGAAAAAAATCTAGCACAAACCCCTTACATGAATTTGTAACATCTCCTCCATTCCTCAAATGCCACATAGGAACATGGGCATGCAGAGTAAACGTTCCAGCACTGATCATCAGCATCAGTGAAAGCAGCTAATCATCCAGAGTCAATGCAGAAGAAGATAATGTGCATTTTATCTCTTATCGGGACAGGCCATCTTCCAAACAAGGCCTGTTAAACTGTCAGATTTATTATAAGCCTAACAAATGCAGTTAAAGAATAAATGAGGATTACACCTTCAAAGCTGCTATTTCAACCTGAAAAGTAGCAAACAAAAGGTAAAGTACCATATAGCAGGCAATCAGGTAGCAATACTATACTATCAACCTTCCAGCACACCAATACCTGCATTTAGTGTAGCCTCAGCTGATAAACATAGAAGTGATTTATTAAAGTCACTATTTTATGAAGTAGCAAACAGTAAAAAAGATGTTTACCGACTAAAAATATTGTAAGTCAATGAAAAGTTAGGCAAAAATTTTCTCTAATAACCCAATTTAAAAATGTAAACAGCTCATATTCCTTTGGTTAATTATACACTAAACATGCAGCCATCATAATTCATAGTGTTTTCCTGTGAAGTTCTCATGACTAGAAGCTTTCAGTCTTGGTTTCAAAATTACTGATGTACATCAATATAGCATTTATTCTGGTAGAAGCCAGAGGAAAGTTGGAAGTCACATGCAACTTCTGATTCTTCACATTTTTTCCTGCTCATGAACTCTTTTTTTCACTGGCTCCACTTCTGAGCTGGAAAATATTTAATATTGATATACACTGCAGTCTTTAATCCTTTTGAAGAAGGCAATATTTGCTAGCCACTTTCCCAGGCCTCAGAAGGAAGTCGCTGTCAGAGGCAAGATAAGATTCTAGATCAGAGGCTAGAGCCACTGGAGCCTAGGGCCAACCTTTCATTGTTCAGCCACAGCAGCTCAGGAGGAAGGGTTGCTTTGTCTCCAGCACTTTTCATTGTAGACCCATCAGACTCCCAACCAGTTAATTGAGCCCACCTACCCAACACACCACACTGCTATTGGAAAAGCTCAGCCTTGTCATGTGCAAACTGTCTCTTCCGTGGGTATTTCAACAAATCCAGAGAGAAATGGATAAAGGTTTGGAAAGGAGTAATAAAATAGAGGTGAAGAGCAGGGGAAATGAAAGGAGCAGGAAAAAAAAGACTTTGTGTCTGGTAAAATTAAATTAAAGCAAGAATCCACTGCTAAAAAGTTTGTCAGAAAAGAAAGTTAAAGATATAGTAAACCATCCTCCTCCATCCTTTGCATACATAAGCTACATGTTCTACAACTAACTTACTGTACCCATTCTTCGTCACCGAACACCTGGAATTGGGATACAAACTACCAGTCTGCCAAAATAACAAGACGCCCAATTCCTTGGTTGGTGATGGTACCCTCAAATTAGAAATATAAATTAACTTCTTCAAGGATATGCTTTTTTCCTGAAACAGCACAAACACTTTCACTGTAGATGAAACTGCCTCAAATCTTTGGCACCCTACAACAGTCATTTAGTATAAAGTGAACAGAAAACAGAGTTTCTATGAGCAAGGTAGTAGCTGCAAGCTGAAAAACTAGTCACCTTTAAAGGACTTACACTAAAATCTGACATGCACCTGTAGCCTTTTCTATTTGAAAATAACACTTGCTACTTAGAAGATACAATTTTGTTTGAAAGAGAGTCTATTATAGGTAACATTAAAATGAGATTCATGGTAATTCTACTTTACTCTTGAAATCCAGAAACTAGAACTAAGAAGATAATTTAGTAGCAGATGCCATTGAGCCCATGTATAAAAGAAAACTGGCTCCAACACCTACTACTCACATTTTTGCTCAGTCTACAAAGCTATAACAGACTATAAACAAATGTTTAAGCCAAAGCCTTCTTCCTCAACAATATCTTTTCCCTTACTACTGTATAATGGCTTTAGAGTGGTGTATTAGACAGTAAGAAGATGACATATTCCATTTGCAGCCTGAAAGCCAATAACGCTCATGAATTTTTTACCTGAAAGACACTTCAAGATGCCACCGGGAAGATAGTCTAATAAACACATTAGGCTGAAAATGGGCGGCGGCAGCTCTTTTAACACATGCTGTAACAATCAAATAAATGGCTAACATTAATGTTCAGTGTTACAGAGTGGTATTTAATAGGATTTTCTTTAATATCTACCTAAATCGTGAAGGAGAAAAAGGTTTTTCTCAACTACTCAAAACCACAAGTCTGAGAAACCCCTGGTCCTGCCTGAGACTTTGCAAAACACCCTCCAGGCTGGTCCAGCACTGTAAGATGGCTCCTACCTTCTGTATTCCCATAGACAAAGGCTCTTAACATAGCCACTCAACTGCTTACGGATTAGGCTACGTCAGCCACCTCTAATATGCCCAAGAATAGCAAGATTAGACTATAAGAAGAAAACAGAGAAAAAATATCAGAGGAAGAAAGTATCTTTTTTTGGTTTTTTTACATAACATATAACAGGTATGCCCAATTCCCACTTTTAAAGAGGACAAAGTCTGTTTTCATCGAAACAGTGTCAAAGGGGAGGCAGGCTGTACCCACCACAAAAAATTGTTCAAGACTGTATAATAATTTCAGGTTTGGGATTCTACCTCTCTCTTGTTATTGAGATTCTTAATACTCAAAGACAAGAGAATTGCAGCTTAATACCACTAAAGCTCTCCATAAAACACCAGACTAAAACACCACGATACAATGCCAAAACATTATCTGTAAATATGCCAGTCATTATTGTGTCATTTTGTTTGTGGTGCATAGATAAATAAGAAAACAATAAAAAAACAGAGAAACAAAAGTAATTCTAAACCCATTTAACCTTCTAGGTTACATTTGATAAGTATCAAATTACGGCTCCAAAACTATTAAACGTGCAAGCATTTTCACTGGAAAAGGAAGAGCTGAAATTCCCCCCAAAAAATGTTTATTTAATCTAGAATTTTTCTTACAGCGCACAATTATTAACAACTTTACTTAAGAGACTGATGTAGAAGCCTAGTATTTCAAATCTAGTGTGATTTAAAGTAAAACTTTGCAAAAAACATAGCTGACAAATGAAGCAAATCTAACAACACAGAAAAGGGTAATACTACAGGAAAATTTGTACTTAAATAGCTTTTATTTCCAGTTGATGATACTTCTGGAACAGTGAGTTAAGCATATTTTAACTTCTACTCAATCCTCTGTGCCAATACCAGTTTCAAAACTTATTTGTCCACTAAAATTCCCACACCAATTTGCCCCTCCAGAGACCACCAAAGAGCATGGGGAAAACCAGACCAGAGAGAGAGGAAGACTGAAAACTGCTCTCGCAAGCGTAAGGCACCATGGAGAAACTCAAATGCAGGAATATTTTCTAATCTCATAAACATAACTGATACAATTGCATAGATTACTAAGAATACCAGTAATCTCATATAGTTCAGTGTGATTTTCAAGATGTCTATTTTAGCAGTGAGAAAAACATGAAAAATCACAATAGATAAAGGCATTTAAACATCTCTGTTGCATGGGTATGCCTACGTTAGGATTTAATACCAGTTAACTACCTGTCAAATACCAGTCTGGTTACTTTAGATAAAATATATTCCATTAATAAAAATATCATGAAACTCCAATCCATAAGGGTAAAAAGTAAAAACCAGAGGGCGAGTCAGAAAGAATAGCATCATGTTTCTGTACCAGTTGTATTCTGTAACACAGTTATCAAATCTATACATGGAGATATCAAACCTATCGTATTTGAATTGCATTCCATCACTTATCAATTTTGATTTCAATGACTTCACACACCTAGATAGGTGTCTGTCTTCCTGATCACGAAGATCAACTCAGCATCTCTACATGCATAGGTGCAATATGATGTGCAATCAAGCCTGCACTGGAATCTCAGCAAGAGATGTTTATGTTGCATGCCACCTTCCATAGCTCTAACCTGGTCATCAAAATAAAGTTCCTTCAGTTCTGGAGTAGATGCTGTTACTGAAAACATATGATTTTACCAAAATTTTTGCTGCCGTTCAGAAAACCCAGGTTTGTGTATCTTCTCTGGTGTCTCATTAAAAACTGAACCCATGTTTCTAACTTTCATATAGCTGCAGCACTAACAGGGTTTATTTTTCTCTTCTACCCAACCACCTATTACTAAGAAGCATGTTGAAACTTCAGGCCATTCTTCCGAATGCCAAGCATTGAATTAAAACTCTGACTTGCAGGAAGCGTACCTAAACATTATCTAAAGCATTTCTACATATTTTGACATTGTTATTGTGGCAAATGAACAGCCTACTCCACACATACCTGCAAGATACACTTATATACTCCGCACTTTATTCTAAAATACTGAGATACTCTCATAAGCATGGATTTTGTTTAACAGTGTATAACCATAAAGTTTCTGTTTAAGAATCAAGAATTCAAGCTTCTTTGTTCCAAAAGGTTGCAAGTTAACAACAGACCAAACACACCTATATACAAGTTAAATAAACGATAGCACTTAGCTTCACAAATGGCCACATTCATAGTAAAAGAAAAATTCAGCTTCATGTTGACATCTTCTGTCAGCCACGGATGTGGCTGGTGCCTACATGAGGTTCAGAACTCTGCACTGCTTCTTGAAATTGTACACCCAAATCCCCCTCTTCAGCACAGTGCCTGGCTTACCCATCCACTCTGCTTCTGAGGTGCATTTAGAGTATTTACCACAGAAAATTCCATGTTCTCCTCAGGCTAAGATGGCTTGCCTCAGCCTTGCTCCTAGAGGGTGTCCTGGTGAGAAGGACATGGTCCCGTCTGTTGTGGGAGAGACTAGATGGGGTTTGGCTCCTATTCCTATTCTGTGTTTGCATGAGCAAGTAGTTTCCTCCAGCAACTGCTTCCTGCTGATTCTGGTACCCCTGCCAGTATCATCCATTTATGCTGGAGCAGCAGCATAAGAGTTGGGAAGTGAAAAAAATTATATTCTTTTTTCTTATTAAAGTTTGAAGAACAATCAGTCTAACACATGCTTTCTGAGAGAACACAGCTATATGCATGAACTACTACACTTGTATCATCTCCCAACATGCTGAATTACAGTTTTGTACGTAATACAGGTGTACATTAGATGTATGTTAAACTCTTGGCAAAGCCATTGAGAGTACTAAGTCTGCACATTGTTACTAAGCACAAAAATCAAAATTAATAGAATAAACTCTGTCAGAGACCACACAAGTGTCTTCCAAACACTCATGAAGTACCATTAACTTGATAAAAATTAAATGTCCATAGTAGCCTGTACACCCTAATAAAATACATTCTTAATACATCCATGAGATTAAAAACTGATCTGTGAACATAAACACCCATTACTAATTACTTCAGATTTCATGTCAGTCTTCATTCTATTTGCTGCAACCAGCAGTAAGAAAAGAAGATGAAAGTTTAATTGTATTTTTAACACATCTTAAAGGAAAACAACTGCCAAGGAATAAAACCTTGTGGACACAAGCTTTGCATCTACAAGTGTGTGTGTATATACACACATGCATATATAAATATAGACTGTTACCAAATAAAACATATATGAGTGGCTACATGAGTCAAATGAAAGAGACAGTGACTGATCTGTCATTAAAGCTAATAGCAGATGCCTTAGGAAAAAGTACAAGGCAGATGCAGAATGATCCTTCTCCCTGGTATCTCCTTTCTCTATCTCTGACAATCAATGGTTTAAGCTTAGCTGTGGTGTTGCTGTCCCTCCTCCTTCCTATGAACCTATCTTCAGTTGTGCCTAATTCCTTCTTAAATCCATATATACCTTTAGCCTCCACAATGCTTACAGGCAACACCCGACAAGCTTTACCATAGCTCCTTTAACAGCAGAAAGGACATTCTGGAAAAAATTGAGGAGTTGTAAGGGGAAGTCAGGACTCAGCTGAAATAAATCAGAATTTTGTCACTGACTTCACCAAAGCTTCAATTTTTTTTCTTCCTAGACTACAAGATGTCAAACTGTTACTTCTTTCTTTTCTAGGACATAAATCATTCCATGAGCCTGACACACCTATGCTTGCATCCTGCAGCCCAACGAAAACAAACTTAGTCTACTATTAAAGTTGAATATTCTTTATCAACCATTTTAATTTTTTTTGTAAAAATAAACTGAAATTAATGTGTTAATGATAAAAACATTTATAGTAAAGAAGACTCACAAGTGCTAAGAAGGAATTAGCATATATTCCAAATATTTTTAATTTTGAAATATAATTACTAAACAGGGGATGAAACAGCCACTCCATTCATAGAAGGAGTTGACCAGAAACCTGCAATACACTGCCCCAATGTCAAAAATAACACCCATTTAAACTAGTTGGACTGAATACCCAGAAAAACTTCAGGAAAAGCAACAAAAATAATTTTATTACCATGCAGTTCTAACAGAAGCGTCTTCATGAGCATCTTGTGTTAGATGGTTGCCCAATCACAGCAGTCTATGTTATTAGGAATGGAAAATCAGAGCATTACAGTATCCTGATGAAGTTTCTTTGGGGACAGCATGCATGGGAGAAAAGGAAATGGGAACAAAGGAAAAGCAAAGAGGAGACTCAGGTACAACACACACTGCAAATTAAGTGCATTTATCATAAACTTTTGGTTTGATTCTTCATTTAGGATTTCATCAAATTCCTGTGATCTTCCTTACATTCTGTATCCTCATATCCCAACCAGCCCTTCCCAATCCATTACTGTAGAACTCCAGCTATCAGGGAAATTACCCACAGGGTCAGCCACAGACTCCTGCATACTGAGAGTTGCCCACTTCTGAAAGACACAGGTTTTCAAATCAAACCTTCAGAGACTGAAGTTTTACCTGCTTATTATAAGTAAATAATAATTTTCAGTCCTATTCAGACATCCTTCTAGGCCTGCCATAGGTGAAGGTAAGGAAGTAAGGAAAGCTAAGGAGGAATGCAGGCAGTAAAACAACTCCACCAGGATTCCCTCTCAGGTACAGTGATTATCAACAGTCTTTTCATTTAGTCATCTCAGATAGCTTGGCTTGTAGACCCACTCCTTAGCCCCTCTTATTACAATTATGGGGCAATTCTATAGTATTTATTTCATTTATTAATGAAGTAGATTCTGAGAATTAAGGTTGTTTCCACACCTTTCCTCAGTTTTTTCCATGTTATTAGTCTAAGTAAATAAAGAAAATGGCACTAAATGAAGCGCAAAATCTAACCAGGCAGTTGACTTCCTAATGACATTTGTCATTAAATATCACGCTAAGAACTCTGGAGTGAAATGAAATATTTCAAAGTACTTCTCTAGCTCAGGCTTTCCAAGATGGGCTTTTTCCTTACACCATGGTATATTTTGCAATGCAGTCATGTCTTCCCCCCTTGTACTAGAAATTCACCTTACTGAAGTAACAACAAAAGATTTATATAAGAAAAAAGGGAAAAAAAGCACAACAACTTTTGAACATTACCAGTGTCATTTGTTGATTACAGTAGCATACAGGATTTAGAAGAGTGGGCAAACAATATGACGCTGGTCAAAGACAGTGCTTGAAGTTTTATACTTGCTATATACTGTACTTTTGTAAGAAAATATTTATGAAAGAAAACACCTCGATTTGAGTTTTGTGAGCACACAGAGCCACCTGAAGAACACAGGCTGCACAAAATGCTGATTTTCTCAAATCTCCCCCCTTAACACATCTTAAAAGGCGTCAGGCAAATCATACTGACTTTACAAACAGCAAAAATCTATTTTTTTACAAACATAGGTGCCAGCATTGGAGCAAGCACTACTCAGCCTCCACTATCTTGTTAGATCTTCTGTAATGAAATTAAGGAAGAAAACACAAGAAGCAGAGAGGAAGTTTCATTGTTCTTGCGGCTTTGACATTTGGTGCCGCAAACGTGACAGGCTCTCAAGCTTCTACTCAACGGCACCACCTGCCCCGGGCCTCTGTATCAAAATGTAGGTATTTTGCAATTAAAATAATCAAACCTAGACAAAAGAGAACAAGCAAATAAATAGCACTAACTTGCTTACGGTTCTGGCTCTGCTCTCACAGTATGAAATAACGTCTCTTCAAACACATACTACATTAATTTGAAAAACAATAATATTTTCCTTCCCCCCTCCTATCTCAAAGTAGCACAAGTTTTTCAAAGTCCTAAATAAAATAAGCTATGGCATTTCCTGTATGTATTTAGTTGATTATTAAATGGATTCTAAGCATGATAGTCACCACTGCTATTTCAATATGATTCTGGGAAAACATACTTTAAGCAAACTGACAGTGCACTGCAGTAATGATCCGGTTTATGCATCTTCTCAATCCTGCCCTTAAGTTTGGAGGCAAAATTCTAACAAAGTGACAATGAGTAATCCTATGCAAAACCAAACACTTCATTTTATCTTTTTATTTTGGTGGCCTGGGATTAGTATTATCGCTGTGAGGTGAAGAGCAATGCTGGGTTTAATGCTGTGTACAACAAGAAAATAAAGCCAACAAGCCTGCAATAACTTCCCGAGCAGGGGAGACAGCATACTATCTTCACTGACTAAAAGTAACTATCCATACCCTTTTTTCAGGGGATATTATTATTTAATTAATCTGCAACATTAAATGTTGCCCTCCGAAGGTTAGAAGAAAGGTAAACATGCCAAGATACTTAATGACATCAGCATGCATAACCATGAGATAAATACAAGGGCTGAAGATTAACTGAATGTCATTCCGTTTATGGGATCACATACCTGTAAAGAAAACTATTAAGACTGGGGATAGAGAAAGTTATATAATGACTACAGATGTTTCAGTGTGTTTTGTCTACATAAGCTCTTGGTCAGAAAGAGAAATCTTTATTGCAAAAATATCTCAGTTTGACTTACTCTGTACTTTTTCATATGCGTAGAAATTACTGAATATTTAACAGTAATTACTGCAATGAAAAAGACACTCTCAGGCTCCACCTCCTCTTGACAATGGGAAAATATAGATGGGTTTGTGTGTTATTCTGGATGCCAGAAAATTTGCTTACAAAAATATTTCCTGTGCACTGACTCAGATATATTTAGTCTCATAAACCCATAAAACTGTCACAGGCAACCACAAGTACACCTGTAGCTATAAAAAAGGGGGAAACTACAGAAACCAGAAAATCCAATTTACATTATTTCGTTGTATTTTTTGTTTAGAAACATTATCTTTAAACTCTCTTGCTCAAAAGAAATTAGCTCTTCCTCCCACTCCTCCAAACCCACAATCCCTCCTTGTCCATCCCCTCCCTGCTCCCCCCACCCAGACACCTATGATGCACACACAGGAGCACACGGAAAAAGAGAACACTAACAATGAAGCCACGGCACTTCAGAAACACACCTTGTCGTCTTCC
Organism: Psittacula echo; assembly: GCF_963264785.1. Classification (NCBI taxonomy): domain Eukaryota; kingdom Metazoa; phylum Chordata; class Aves; order Psittaciformes; family Psittacidae; genus Psittacula; species Psittacula echo. The sequence goes on from NC_137737.1 coordinate 126,519,000, forward strand.
AGCCTTTGCAGTTGAAGGCAGATCTCACTAGTTTTTCTGTGTCTTCAGATCAAGATGTAGATAAATTCCCCATCCATCACACTGGCTTTTTATTAAAAGCAGGAGTGGAAGGGGGGGGGGGGAAAGGGGAAAAAAAAAAAAAAAAAAAAAAAAGGAAGGGGGAAAAAAAAAAAAAAAAAAAAAAGGAGACAATTACCAGTAAATTTACAGCCTTAAAAATATCAGCTCTCCATTATCCAAACCAGTGTTATGTCTTGATGTAAACCAAAGCACATGCTGAGTGAGGACGTGCGCACCAGCAGCTTATCATCTCTGTCATCTGCTTCTAATGACAGCTGACAAACTGGCCACGTTAATCCTTCCCTAACTGCTGATCAGAGAGATCCCCCTTTGACAATCCAGCATGGTGGAGTACTCGAAAATTCCTCCTGCTTCTGTTCTGTTGCTGCTCTAAAAAGCAGTTTCCTTTTCATTGAGATAATAGCCTTTTCTGCAGTCACGTGGTGCCCGGGCTACATTAGCAGAGCTTGATGATAATAGACAGAGTACCTCCCCTCCCTCCCTTCTGCTGATTTTAAGGGTACAACTCCAGGAGAAACCCAAATCCAGCACACTTGAAATCATTTTGCATGTTCCTCTATCGAGAAGCAAACTCTGCAGCCAGTGAAGAAGAGGAATACATGTGTTCTCAATACTTCTTGCATCAAAACTAATTAACAAATACATTTTTAGGCAGTGCCTTCATTGAGGCACACACACTGATCATAAACATGTCATATGAGACTAAACTGAATATTAAGCATGCTCAGTGCGGAATAGCTGGCGTGCTAGAATTACTCTTTTCCCCCTATAGGACTTTCTTTTTTTATTTTTGCCTGTAATTTTAGTTCTGCTGCAATAGATACTCTTCTCTCAGCAACATCCTATGGTTCAACCTCTCCCAGCACCCAACTCTCCTGCAAATAATATAAAAACACAAATAACAAATTACCTGCACCACAACCTCCAGTGAGACTGCCTTTTTGAAGTAACATCATTTATCTTGCTTGAACTCAGTATCCTGACAAACATCTCAAGCATTTTTTAAATACACTCCCTAGTGGGGAAACCTACCTAAGCTTCAGCTTCAGAGTTCCCATCCCTCCTGAGTGCCAAGCCCTGTTCAGAAGGCTTCCTGCTTCTAAAAGGCAAAGTATACAGACAAACATTCTGCTCTGTCCTTCCTTCACTGAAATATTCCACAGACTGAAAGCAGAACAAACCTTTCTCCTTCTGGGCTGGCACACCATTTACCTGTTACCTTGGCACACAGCGCAGCCTTCTACATGACATTTCAGCACTGGGCTTTGCAAACTGTTTGAGCAAGCTGCGGATGAAGTATTTTAAAGTAATTTTCAAGCCCACAAAAACAACTTTGTACCTACTCTTTTCCAATCTGAGGAAGAAAAATAATTATCTTCCTTTCTCCTTCTACTTCCATTTTTTCCTAGTACACCAGACTATTCTCCTTATAAACAATGTTGATTATAAACTCACAGTTTATCCAGACACTGGAAAAGTTAGAGACTGTGGGTTTACTTATAGGAAGATAAAGTGGAAATTATAAGGAAACAGTGGCTGCCCTGTTTGCCAATGTTGCCCCATCACCATCTGTTTACTCCTCTCCCTAGGGACAGCTTTACTCTGGAAAGTGGACCTGTCCAAGGCTCTGAGGGAATCCCTCCCTGCTCCAAGGCTACAATCAAAGCTGAGGCACAATCTTTCTGCTGCATGGAAGCTGGAACGGAGCAGGAATGGGGCTCCTTTCTGCAGCACCACAAATCCTCTTTTCCACTCCTCCCTTTTCCATGCTTTAGAGAGAATCTGTGAGAAAGATCCTCAGTCCAGGAGGAAGTAATATGGTTCCGTAAGGACACCATGTAATACACTATATTCAGTAGTAAAACATACACACTGATCTTTTTTATTGCCAGTCGCAAGTATGTTCTTCCATCTCAAAGCACCACACTATAGAGCAAAATGAACATTATTCAGAGCTACACATAACTTTAAGCCCAGTAGCACGTGAACTGCTTTGTTATCCTTTTATTAAAACACATTGTCAATTCCATTTTCCATAGTAATTCCTTAGCTGAAGAAAGGTACATCAAATGTACTATTTAAATTGGAAAATTACATAAATGTGGAAAAACCTGTGAAGATTACAGAAAACATCTTTGATATTCAAAAAATATATTAATAGAGAACCACCAGAAGGAAAATGAGCTTTTACAAGAACACACACACACACACAAATTACATCACTTGTGAAGTACAAATCTAAGGAAAACATAAAAAATGGGAACATACAAGTCAGATACCATAGCTAGAACTGTACTGCTGATATTTACAAGAATCATAAGATGAGAAATGCAAAGACAACACAATATGGTGAGCACAAATACAGTAATTACAGTGCTAGAAAGGAATTAAGTGTAAGTAAAAAGGAGGTGACAGAAAAGGGTGCTTGTATATGAACAGAAATACGAACTGAAGACTGAAAGCAGTGAAAGTATACAGATGTTGTTAAGTTGATTGCTTAGTGAAGAACAGAGTACAGATAAAGCAAATGGAGAAGAGGGAATATACTACTGCAGTGCACAGACTGATCCTACACAAAAAAAATAGGAAAGAAGAAATGAGTGGAAAAAATATTCCTGGTAGAAATCACTAGTATGAATATAAATAAGGAAATCTGCAACTGCAAAGGAGGAAAGGCTATTTGCTTTTACCAGGGAGAGGATACAGGCTTCCAACGGTAACGACAGAATTGTTGTTTTCTTCTAAATAGAGTTTCACAAGAATTGTACACAGAATTTGGGCATGAGCAGGTGACCTTTGAAACTAAATCTGACAATACAGATTTTTTCCTATTACAAACATCTTACACAGCAGAAGAGGTTCATCTAAGATTTCTTTCAGAAATATATTTCATTGATGCTTCCTATTGTTCGCCCAGCCACAGGTGGCTTTGCAGTAGGCAAGAGGGAAGCTGTACCTTCACTACAACATTCACAATCTGTATTTTAACATGATAAAATAACTGAAGTTGACAAAGCATAAAACTGCTTTCACTGCACGCATTTCACAGTTCTCTGGAGCCTGTGTTTTATTCTTCTTTATTTTTTCTTAGGAAAGAGTGAATTGGGCAGAGGCGAGGACATACCACACACTATCACGCTGTTTGCCCTTCTTCTAACACATCTGCACCTGAGGCAAGGATTAGTAAAGGAATCCCAACACATCTTTTCAGTCTTTTTAATACCAAAGCATGATTTTTCAGTCCCTTCCCTCACCCTTTATACCATATCCATGATGATCAAATTCTACCTTCATAATCCTTCAATCCTCTCAGTTTCGAGTACTCAAAGGGGGTACCATAGTTGCCAGCTGTAGCGCTGGCCCTTGTTTACACTGCAGAAAAGTAAGACACTTCAAGATGTATTTGAAAGATTACAAAGCTGACTCACTAGGCTTTATTCAAGGCAAGAGGCCACTGACTTTTAGGAAAGCTGAATAGGCAGCCTTAAATACTGCCTGTGAGAAAGACTAGAAAGGCAATGCCCCACACCGGCACAGAGAACAACAAGCAGAAACTACTAGGACTGACTGCCAAGAAGCACAATAAGGATATTGCCGCTCAGGTCAGGAACAAAGACAGTACAATTATTTTTCATGTGTTACATTTCAATAATGTAGAAGCAAGCATACAATTTTCAAATATTACATCAATTTTTAAAAAATCCCTCTATCTGAACACTAACAAAACTGATTGGGTTTTCACATCAAAACTGGAAACCTGTTGACTTTTTACCAGTTCAGGAGCTCCTAATTGACCATTACTTGAAAACCAAGCAGATTATTCTTTTTCTGTCACCAGCTGAGGAAAAACAAATACAATAAATAGGTAAGTACATATAAGTAAATAATTCTTGGTTTTCTGACCTTTGAATCTTCTCTTGAGGGACACAAGAATCGTACCAAATGTACTTCCACTGGAATTTGGAGGACTGGGCATTTCTCACAATCAGTCTCTGTCTTAACAAGACGTACACCTACAGTGCTAAGTACCTTGTGATTTCTGTCCGTTGAGGGCAATGAAAATGTTTCCCCTCCTTTCCCAGTCTCTCAAGATTTTGCAGCTGACTTCTCCTTGTAGTATGAAAACTTCCACGCTTCTTGAACACAGTTTACAAAGGCTCTCATAACTTCATAAGCGTGCACCCAGCCACCCACTTGAAGTATTCTGTGTGCAAGTTTCTGCAATATCTGACTGGAGAATTCAATACTGCGGTTTGCGCTATATATAGCAATTAAGTTCTGTGTGGGCATGTCCATTGACAACTGAGCTTTTTTTTTTTCTTTCTTTTTTTTTTAATACAGGTTTGATGACTATGGTTAACTGAGATTTTTGAGTAATGGTTGGTTGTGATTCCTTCCTTTTCTTTTTCTTTTTTAAATATCTACTGCTTCACTCCCTTACCTTTAATGAAGAAGGCACACAAGAAAAGAAATGGTCAGCTCCATTAGCTCAACTAAAATAGCTCAACTATTTTTCCTCTTGCAAACTAAAAAAGTGTTCAGATCCCCTCTCAGAGTCTCTGCCTTGAGGTGCTTGGTAGTGCTCTCTATAGGTTATATGCAGCAAGGTGCTTTCTGGTGGGGATGGGCCTCAACCCACAAAAAGACAAGTCCAAGACAGCACATTGCTTCCATCCGCACTGAGAGCACACAAGAGGAATCCAGCACAGGAAGTTGAGCAACCAGAAAAAAACAGAATGGAAATACCACAGCAAAGAAATAAATGCTGTAGTAACAAAACACATTACATGAATGCAGTAACATCTAGTGCTACCATCCATTTTTAACAGAATGTAGCTAAATTATGAAAAGTGCAGGTTTGGGTGTTTTGGGGGGAGGGGTATTTGTTGGGTTTTGGGTGGTTTTTTTTTTACAAGAAATTGCTTTCAGCTGTACAGATTGTGCCTTTCAGTGAATATATTTTTAAAATCAACTCGAACTCATTATTTCACCTCATCCCAGCACAGAAAAACCTACATGGGAAAAGACTTCTGACAATAAAAGGTTCCCAAAATCTGCAGACCAACAGCTGGCAAGATTCAATGGCTGAGATTTAAATTAGACAGAAGTTCAGACTAGAAAATATTTATTATTAACAGGAAAACCAAATCATACTAATTCATTCAAGGATAAGGTAAAGTTTTCTCTCACGGAGTCTCATCTACAAACAAATATATTTCTAAATGACAGCATATGACTTAATCAAGGTAGAGGATTAAGGAAGAAATCATTTAGTGAAATTTCATGGTCTCTGGTAACCAGGGAGGGCAGCATAGTGTAACACTCCATCTAGCCATAACAGCAACGCTGTGTGAACTCAGCAAGATTTGATCAGTTGCCTGTGGTTTTCCTTGAAACAGAAAGTTGCTGTTGTGTTTAATGCAAGTAGGACCTCTACCTTTAGTTCAGGATACAGCAAATTACCATACCCGATGACAAATACATGGGTTTCTTCTCCTAGACCTCTCTGAAGAGAAAGTTAACATTTTCAGTAAGTCACAAAAATCTCATGTTTCATTTGTGTTCAGTAGTTGTCTTCTAACTGCCAGTGGCTTGCAGACATTGCTGTGCATTTGAAAAGCCAGTTCACATGAGGAAACAGAGACTGTATCTGGCAGATGCTGAAATTCTGGGGTTTCACATGCCTCTAAGAGACCTCACTGAAGAAGGAAGATGCTACCCATTAAAACTAGCTTCACATGGGAAAACTGAAACAGGGACAGTAGCTCTTTACAAATTTGAGAATAAATAATAAGCTAATTTAATGCTGCATCATCCACTCTAGCCAAATCTTACTAACATGTCAAACAGCAGTAAGTCAGTGGAAATTCTGAACAGTAAACAGTGATAAAGGTAAACACTGATGAATGGTAAACACAGAGGACTGACCTCTTGCTTTAACCATTCGGAATTCAGTACACAGTAAAGCAGGATCATGCCCCAGATTTTAGTATTATTAAACATCTATAATATCAGTGGATGATACGAGGTACAGAAGAAAAACTAAAGAAAGTTAGCTTTTCTACTAAGAGTTTTAAAGTGTTGTAGTGATAATTTCTATCAGTATCAGGCAGAACCATGAAAAAATCTCTGTTTAACTGAGCCGAAGTACAAATATTCCTGGAAAACTACAAGGGCTGTCAAGAGATAACACTATTTGAGGAGGCAGAGACTGCAGCCTACCAAGTAAAACAAAAGTGAAAGAAGAAGCAGCAGCAGCTGGAATTAATTTGATTTACAATAAAATAATTAAATACACTGATATGAAATAAAAACCAACCTCAATTGGTATGTGCTCCTTTCTATAATGAGGTTGATGCAACAAAACTGAGATTTAACTGAAGCATTGTGAAAATCGAAAAACTCAAAATTTCACTTGGTGAAGGCAAAAGATAAAAAAACCCCCTTGTGCTAATACAATGGCAATCACTGAATGTAAGGTATTAAGGAATATTTAAACAAATGACAGTTATTTGTTCAACATAAACCTGACATGTTCACTTCTCATCCAACTAAAGTGCAGGTTTGCTACTAGGGCCAGTAATAACAAATGACAGCTCTAAAACATGGAAGATAATGAATGCTCAATTCATCTAAATAGAGAAAAAGCAAAATTTAGGTATACAAGTAATTTGCAGCAGAAACAATATGTAACATTCTAACAGAAACCTAATTCTGAGCAGAAATGCTACACTATCTCAAATAACCCCCAATGTGGTTAGCACTGAATATTAAAGTCTGTGATAAAAGAGGAAACATGTCTTGGTCTATTGCTAACTCTTAAGAGAAAAGTTCAACACACTAAATTCCAAAACAGAAACCTATGTTTCAACTTCTCCTTGTTATAGGTTTTTCCTAAAATGAACTGCAAAGTAGGTGCACATGTATAACTGAAGGGAAAGGCTCAGAAACAGCATACAGCTCAATCATTTTAATCTGAAATTTTTAGCACAAATAGCAAAACCTGTCCCATCCCGAAAATCTCTACACACACACATTGATGTTATATTGTACATCAATATGAAAAGTTAAAGTCAGACTCAATCTTTGTAAATAGATGGCAGACGCTTTACAACTGCTACCAACTGAAAGATCTTCCAGCAGCGTAAAATTAGTGGCCTGTACCACGTTTAAACATTTTGAATTTTCCACAAAAGCAATCTCAAAAGCATTAACTCAGTCTAACAAAAATATCAACAATATGGACTTCAGCGTGTTGTACTGAAGCACAAGATTATACAAGGTCACTTAAATGAGGAGAAAAGTCAAGTTTAGAAGAACACATTGTCATGCTTTGCTTTTGGCAAGGAGACTCCCATCTTCGTCTTTCAAACACATGGTTATCATGACTCTCTCATCTTGAACTACAGTACTTCACAGTTCACAGGACTACTTCTTAAAACCCTTAGCAAATCATCTTTAATATCCAATTTATGAGTTATTTAGATTTTTACAAATTGCCTGTCCTAGGTTCTTAAGAACCCACATTTTCTAAGCTGCAAGTTAATAACGTAATAATACTAACATTATATAAGCCATTTACCTTGAGTGAAGAGGGTATCCTTCTGAGAAGAGATCAGCCAAGTCCTGGAATTAACTGTCCTTTCTCCTGTGCAATTACTTTCCCCAAACTACAGAGAAAATAGGCAGGGCATGCAACACATCAAGATAAAAAGGCCTCATAGAGAATATTCAACAGCAGCATAGCTTAGCAAAAGAAGAGAGAGATGATCTGTAAAATAATCTGGTCATAAAGTCTTATATGGCTTGCAAAATCAGAAAGCCAACCACAAGCCAACAGACACCCAAAGCAATGGGGAGAGAACTGATGGTTGGAGGCTCTGTGCCTCCAAACTGCAGCTCCCTCTGAGAAGCAGGACGCCCCGCAGGGCCACCTTCAGGACCAAGTGTACGGCCAATATCATTGTCCACGTGGAATCCAGCCACAATGTTGCTGAACAACATTTCAAGACCATCTTGCGGTTTTGTTCTAGGATGTGCATTTTTAGCAGCTGATTTAGATACGACACTGCAGTGCTAAATCTGACTGCTAAGGCTGTCTACGGCCTTGGACATTGAAGGATGATTTTCTCTTTAATACATGTGCTGGGAGTTGTGGGTTTGGAATGCTGTTGTTTTGGAACATCTACCCAGACATTCTGATAGCTACTCAGATTTTGGAAATTCCTTCTAACTTAGCTCAGCAGAGACAAGGTTCAGGGACAGTCACTTTGCTCTCCCAGACAACAGCTTACCAGGGGAGGATATAACACAATTTAAGTGAACAAAAGCCATTAATTAATATTAAAAGGAGTTTTGTTCTCAAACTGGAGTTTATAAGCATGTTTAACACTGCAAGTGTTTGCTGATAGAATCATAGAATAGTTAGGGTTGGAAAGGACCTTAAGATCATCTAGTTCCAACCCCCGTGCCATGGGCAGGGACACCTCCCACCAAACCATGCCACCCAAGGCCTCAATTATTCCTGTTATAAATATTATAAATATGCTATAAATATTACTGTTTAAGCAAAATTAAGGTATTAGTGGGCAGCTGAAGGATGCTTTTTTTTTTTCTTGAAAAGCCTTTGAAAAAAACCACCACCTTTTTCATTCTTTTAATCTTACATGGGAGTGGGTGCAACATACAGTGATGACCATCCAGAAATGTAAGCCCTTCCAAATCAGTAGGTAGATATATCTAAAGTAAAAGAAATTTTAAAAAGCATGGAAAGAAGCCAATAAAGGATGGCAAATCTATGCCCCTATTAACAAAGAGAGATGCAATTTCTTAAATTACCTGCTGCCTGGAGACTCTGGATTTAACACAATTCTGAATATGCTACCTGTCCATACTATATATAGGCATATACTAATTGGCACTGAGGAAGGGTATACGTGTGAACACTTTTTGAGAGAAGCAACAGGGGAGAGCCATCAGTGGAAGTAATGACTGATGCATTGGGGACTAAGTAAGAGGATGACTTAAAATGTCTCAACTTTAGAAAACCAGGCCATACAAGAGAGATTACTGCTCCTGGCTGCAGTGTTGTTCTTCTCTATTAAAGCAGGGTTTTAAAAAACCTTCTGTGATGGCAATTTTATTTTATGAGTTCAAATATTTCATAATACAAGAGGGAAAAACACGCAAAGGGAATACTGAGACAGTTATACCCCTACATATCACTGACACTAATATTTGTATTTGCAATGGAGATTACTGAGAAGGATAAGGAAAAAGAAGAGGAAGTGATATTAGGTTTTAAGTACTTAGGAAGCCTCCATGACACAGGGTCCCTGCAATCTTTAATACGTCTCACTCACTTAATATCTCTGCTATATGTAAGTTTGTATAGATGAATTATCTTTATTAATATTTAGCCTGCAGTACCTCAGCCGCTGTCAGAATTGAAGCTTTGGGCAGATAAGAAAAATCAGAGCAGCAAGGTCCTTAGACTTCACAGCTGTGAAAAGTGCTAGATGAAAGAACAAATAAATACATAGAACAACCAAAATGATGCTAAAGAATAATGGAAGAGAACCAAGATGGAAGGCAACATGAAGGGAAATACTTCCAAGCAGATGGCTCCTTCTAACCAGACAATTTACTAGGGCCTTAAAGTACAATCCTCTAAACCAACTGTATAAAGACATGTAGAGGTAATTTTTCTTCAATCAATTTTTTCAAAAATCTCTTACGTAGGCATAACACTGCTTCCATCACAATTTCCTTTCCAGTAATATCTCCCCAGTCTTTCCAACCAGACATGACTTCAGCTGTAAAACTGCACTTCATCCAATAGTGAAGTAGAGAACCAAAGTTATCCAGGAGTCTTGTTACCCCCCAAGGGAGTTTTAAAATCTGTGCAAGAACCCTCTTGCCTCTACTGTTAGTACTGAAAAGTCTGGGCCCATCCCAAATAGTTAAAGGCTTTTTTTGATTTAGCTGAATAAAATTCTGACCTAATACTTGGACTTGGATTAAAAGCCAAGCACTTCAAGTTTATGCTAATGTCATGGATTTTGGATTTCAATGCCTCTGCTTAAGACCATCCCTTAAACTCTTTCAGAGTCCAAAACTGATACTGAGAAACCCAATTACTGAAGTAGCATATCTCCGCTTGTATACCAGTTCTCCAAAATCTGTGCTGGTTGCATACTGATTTCAAAGTACAGTTGAAGATGTTCACATTGAAGTATAAATTCCTAACTGTCTTGCAACATGGCTATTCTTGCTTTCCATAATTTTGTTTCTACCTATATGTGGGTGTATATATATATGTGTGTGCATATATATATATCTTATCTTGAACAATACACACCTACATTAGTAAAATAAATGCTAGAAATAGTAAGCAGAGAACAGGGTTTTTTTGCTTTATATACTTGGATGACAAATAGGGCCTACTATAAACCCTAGGTAACATACTAAAAAAAATCAGTTTCTTTCAAAGCATACGGCTGGCATTTCAAATATCAGGAAATGGATAATAGTGAGTATTAGTAATTATCTGGAAGTCAAGTGATCTGTTACCCTGTAGTAACCCTACAACAATTTTGATGCTATGAAATTCTAATTCCCTGATTCAAAAGCCAATATTCTCCCCACCTCTGATTATTCTTTCTAATCTTCTCATATTCATTCTTTATTTTAAAAATGTTTATTACTTTGAAAACTGCATTTGTACTTGTCAGAGGAAGCTGAATATTAACACTTGAAACCAGCTCCTTGGAGATACCAAAGTTTCAATACTATCACACACTAATACACCTAAAGATTATATCAGATTTCATACAACAAATACTTCTTCTCTAAGGAGAGCTCTGAAGGTATGACTTCTATTCTCAGGGGGAAAAGGAACCGACAGGATTTCTATAACCCTACGGTCTGCATGCTGTGCATGTCATGTAGCAATAAATAATTCATATTTTGACCTTATGGGACACCTTTTACTCATGGATTTCAAAGAGCTTTTGCAAAGGTGGATATATGTTTTATTATGAGCAGTTTATAGATCTCAGGATGAACAGAGACATAAAATGACCTATTCAAGGTCATTCAGTAAGCCAGGTGTATATGGGTAATACCAGGCATGCTACCTTTTTAACTCAGGTCGCAATTTACAGTCAGATACTGCCTTGAACTTCAACAAGACATATGAGAAAGCACAATGGATGTTAGCTCTTTTTCAAATAGAAAGTCTAAATATATTCATGGGGAGAAAGAAAAAATTACTAACTCTAGGAATGTGGTACTAGGACAGTACAGAAATGCTCCATAATCAACTTGTGCAAACATCCTGGAAAGGGTACTGGCTCCATGGGCAGAGCTGTCAGAATCTGCTAAACAGGGATCAAATCTGTCCTCTTTCACACTGAGAATTTCCTGGAGACCATATCAGATACCAGACTGGGCCTGAAGAAAGTAGTAGCAATTGTAGTATACTACTACATGAATTGTACAGAGAGGTACTTCAGTAGATTACTTTCTGATATTGATTTTATGGCACCTTGTAGACACTTCAACCAGAAAATTATTCATTTTAGAAAGAGTGATTCTAGTTATAGCAACTTTACCAGAAGCAGATACACTATTAGGACTAAATCTGTATGAACCAGAACTGAGCCACATCAAAAATTCTAGGCAATCTCAGATATTCTTTCATAATTCCATGAGCTAAGAAGTGGCTGAAAAATAATAAAACACAAATGTGCAAAAAGTTTTGTATGGAAAACTGTTTAATTGCAACCCCAAACTGATACATAAATGTGAGAGTATTTATGAGACTGCACCACAGTGGGAAGACAGTTTGCTAGTTATCACCACAGTAATAATGCTTTGGATTAAAGAGTTAATCTTGCAGTTCTCTGAACTGTCTTACCTAACATTAAATCCAAGGCTCCATTCATCTCCTTAACTATAAAGATTATATGTAAAAGCTTTCTTGGAGTAAGATCAGAATATTCTTTACTTTTCAGATGGAGTCTTTATGTTGTCTCACTGCTGAGAATTTAGAAGCATACAGAACATAAAATAATCTGTTCAACTGCCCTGTGAAGTGCAGCAGTAGTAGGAACCAAGGTTCTTCTGTGTTAGCCAAGAAAGATAACAAAGAAATAAGCCTTGGGTTGCTTCTTTGCTTTGCTTGTATTTGTTTCTTTTTCCTTTTCCCCAAAGAAAGAACATACTATAATCTGCCACAGAGCGAGCTTACTCTGTTCAAATAACATGATGTTTAAACAAACCAAAGATTTATATTTTAAAGGGGAAAAAAATTATCACTACTGTTATCACCACTGGCTTATAACAATTGGTAGTAAAACACTCTTTCATAAAAGGTCAGCACTTCAAAGCTAGATTTGACTAACACTACCACTGGAATGTTTCCTTTACAAAAAACAAGCTTTCAATAAAAAAAAAAACAAAAAAAAAACAAAAAAACCCAAACAAACAAAAAAAAAAAAAACCCAAAAAAAAAACCAAAAAAAAAACAAATTCAGAAACCACACACACTCCTTATTGTGCATGTACTAAAATGAGATAAACCCAAAACCTGGCTATTGACAAACCAAAGTATCGCTGCAGAAAAAAGACCCAACATCAAACAACAAGATCTTTGTCTATGCTATCGGAATGAAATGGACTTAAAAGACATACAGCAATGCACTGATAAGACAGATTCACCAGAATTTTCCTGGGATTAATTAGAAGGGAATCATTTTAAATCCTTTTCTTCTTCCAAACCTCTCCAAGCTGAGTTTACACCATTTAGGTAACAAATGCAAAGGAGGCAGGGAGGCATGTACTATTTTCCGATCAAGTCATCCACAGTAAAGCAGTATAGTTTAGAGAAGAGAATTTTTTAAGATTTCAAAAATAAAAAGCTCATTTGGAAGACCAAGTTGAATCTATTCCTCTGCACAAATGGTGTCCTTCAGCCAGTAGAATGAAATGTGCATATGTCATCAAAAAATCCCTATGCAGGATTTACCAGAAGCTGTCAAAAGTCTTGAAATTTATGCCATACTGCAAAAATATTTTAATGTAATGGAGAGATAAGTAATGTTTCTTGGTGGAGTTCAGCCTCCGATTCCCCTACAGCTGATGTGTAAACAGGAATATCAGCAGCAAGGGCTGGGATGAACACAACCCCCCTTGCAGAAGGAGCTGGACAATCATAATTGCGACACACAGCACATGGTTCACTACCATTTGCCCCATACCTTCCTTGTATTTAAGCTCCTTACCTTTCTTTTTTTTTTTTTTTTTTTTTTTTTTTTCGCTACTACTACTTTCACCACCTGTGCTTAAACGGAAATTATTTTAAGCTTATTAGTTGTAAGTGGTCACATCTACAAACACGGGAAGGGCTGGTGCTTGGTGCCAATCAGCTTTCACTAATCTGCACCCTACCAGTGCTCCTGCTGCTCCTTGGGACTGACTGTCAGGAGGTCAAAACCTCCCCTGAGTCAACGGGGGGCACAAAAATCACATTCCTGCCTCTTCAGCTAAAAGCAGATATCAACCCAATTCCTGTGTCTACAGAAAATGAATGTCCCTTCCCCCCCATCCCAAGGTATTTGTTATGTCATGTATGTTGTGCAAAGCCAGTGATCTCCATGGCTTAGCTGAGTACATGTTTGAAGAGAAAATCTCTCTTAGAAGATCACACACCTCGGGACCGGTGATCTTCATAAGATCCTAACTCCTACAGAGTTCCCAACTCCTTTACAAATGAAGAAAGCCAGATTCAACACTTTCTTGTAATAAATATTTCACCTTAATTTTGGTACTCAGTGTAAACCTGCACCTTGTCTACTCTTCCAGTAGCAACTGAAATGTATCAGGGAAAACCGTTATTTTAGCTAGATCTGTATGGGCAAATTATTACTTTTATTGTCCAGTTACACAGCCAGCACTTAGCTTGCTGAGCAGCATGCAAATAACTGTGCTATACTATAACTCTAATACATGTATTCATTTATTTGTAATGATTATGCAATGGTTTAATGACAATTTAAGAACTTCTCAACATCCAGAACATTCCTGTGACACTAATTCACTTGTAGCAAGCTGAATATTACTGGTATAGAGGTAATGGTTCACTCTTGCCACACTCATTTCAAACTCAAGTTAGATCAGATAAGTACTGCCACAGGTGAGCAGTGATTTGATATAGGACAAGGAAAGATTCCACCAGGCGTTGAAAGTTGTCTTCTGGGAGCAGAAAGAGCACATACTGCTTTACTTACGTCTGTATGTGAAATGCAGTCTAAGAAATGACAGCTTCTGTCAGTTACTCTTTCAGAGCACATACATAGGAAAACTCATTAGGTATTTAGATAACATTGAAAGGAAACTAAGCTTACACATACTGCATACAGGCGTTTCACCTACTTACCAGAGGGTAGATAAGAACTTTTTGTGCAACTTATAATGGAAACCTTCGTACTTAGCTTTGAGTGATACTAGAACAGTCATTTAACTATTTTATTTCCAGCAATGATTAGGAAACACAACAGTCTCTGCTATACTGTGCAAAGAAATAATGATCAGAATTAAAAGAATATGCAGGGACTATAAAGCATGCGTCACTGGTTAAAGTTTTAATATATCTCTCACTTTGGTTGATGTGTTAAAATGCTTTATGTTTTAAAGAAGCATACAGGGTATTTATTGAGTAGCTATAACTGTTGGAGGCATTTCAGTTACTGGCATACAAAACTAGTTAGTTTATTATTTACAAAAGAGCTGTGAAAAGTACATGTCCCGCAATTAGGTTTCTATTTTAATCAATGAAACTACGGGAATAATCCCATAATATTTTAATACCGTTTCACTAATATTTCAGTAATAACATTTCAATACCTTTTGTACTTCAATAAGAGTTTGGAATAACATAACTGGATAAAACTGTTGTCTTTCTTAAGTATGAAAACAATCTCCTTAATTCCTTTTCCTTTCTACTCCATATATTAAGAACTTTTTTTTTCTCTACAGACTTATTTTTGCTTTTGCATCTCCCAACTACAAGAAATCCAGAATACCTCTATGGAGTTGATTACTATCAGGCAGAAAGCCGGCAATAACTGCCCCTTCTTCCAGGAGGAGTAGTTGTCATGCAAACAGCCCTAATTCATACAAATCATTAATACAACAGACAACCACCTCACGTTAAAGAACTACACGATTACCTTTAGATTAAGATTACTGAATTATGTTTTATCAAGATCTGCTGGGTAACTGCCAACCCACTATCTCTGGAAGAGGCTGGCTGTAACGCCTGCAGCTCGGCCTCAGCAGGGAGCACAGGGCAGCACCAGGACTCATGAGCCTCCTCTGATGAGCTGGGTTCAGGCAAATTTTGAGTGTGGCTCAAACCTGGATATCCACAGGCTGATCATCAGCAAAAAGAGAGGGCTGCACGGGTTGTATTTTAAAATTATTTGAAGTTTGGGTTTTTGGTAGGTTTTCTTATTTTGTGGGGGGGGGATTGGAAAACTGTAGAAGGAATTAGTCTAGGACAGGGTGTGCTGTTTGGCATCTGAGAAGAGTAATTTTCATTTCACTGTATTTTAACAACCAGGAAAGTTTCAAAATCTTGTGTGACCGGATTAAACTCCTGTGGAAGAAGTCACTGAGCTCTTTAAGTGCCTTCAAGCTTTCATTAGCAGCTCTTTGCTGCAGGTATGGGCATGGCTAAAATGAATACAATTTGTCTCCAAAAAGAAATGGAATTAAACCCAGCAGACTATGTACAGTGCAAGCTTCAGCATGATTTAGAGAGAAAAAAAACAACCAACCACACTTTATTTTATCAGTATTTGAAAATGCTCTCGACCTCCAAAAAGCATTTTTCAGTATCTTATTTAGCTTATTACCATATGCTTGCAATTTCTACTCTCAGTAGAAGCCATTCTGGAAAACCAAAGGAAAATTTTTGTGAACCACAGATATAATAAAATAACCTCCTCCATAAAATGGTCTAAAAGCTTGGATTGCTTCTGCTCCACCTCCCCACATCTGGCACACGCATCAGATTACAGGCCAGAAGGCGAAGCGAAGAGACGGAAAGGGAGATAGTGGCTGGATCACAACTAGAAGGAAGCACGCCTTCTATAATTCAGGCTTTTTCCTTCAAATGCCAATACGTCAAAGTGTGATAAATAAAACTTAACATGGGAGAAGTCCACATGCATGCACAGCCACACAAACACCCGAAAGGCAGTGAATTACATGAAACGTGCTTGGATGACTTCAAAACTATCACTCTGTGCCAAAAGTGCAACTGGGCTCCTGATTTTGTTAACTGACAAAGTTCACAGGAAAACAGCGATCATTCATCTTTTATTCACAAGACTCTGTAACTTTTTATAATTTGTCAAGTATTTCACAGGTACAAACAAACCTGAAAGCCCTGAATTGTCTAAATGCCACAATATTATGAAATAAATAGTTTATTGATTGGTCTTTTTGCTATTAAATTTTGCAAACTAAGTTTTGCAAACTCAGAACTCAACCAGAAAAATGCATGCATCTACACAAGGATGTAAGGAGCTTGTTGGGAGCATTGTTTCCCAGACCTCTCTCTGAAGCCATATTCTCCTCATCTCTTCAGTCCCACATCAGCAGCACAACAGCATAAAACTTCCACCGAATCTTTCAAGCTTAGCAATAAATCCGCTGCAGTCTGAATTATGAAAATTCTTCAGACCATTTAAATGATTTTTTTTTTTTTTTTTTTTTTTTTTTTTTTTTTTTTTTTTTTTGTTCCAAATGGACTTGGCATGCTGGTCAGGAACTCAACAAGTCAAACACGAGTAACAAAAGTGGAATTCTTCTTGCTAAGCTAATTGATGGTCCTACAAAAATGAAACAGATAACTGCATATTCAAAACTTTCAAAGACATGCTGTATTACAGTTATGGAGCTCCTTCCCCTCTGTGCCTGGTGTAATATGATCATAATTGCTGTGAAAGGGCGAGAGACAGACTATATGTTAAATCCTGCCATCTGTAGGTGCTTTACACAGTTCCATTTGCTGCTATCGGGTCAAAAGTTTACCCTATTTTTGCTTGTTCATAACCAATCACACAAGTCTCTGTTACGTGTAATCTTTGACCCACTCTCAAAGCAATTTTTCTATTACAGTCATATGATTACATTGAAAAAACCCCACACATTTTATTAAGAATACTGTTCTTGTTGGTTAGCTTATAATTATTATTATTTCCATATTCAGTAAGCATACTGAACTGACCTTGTTCTTCCCAGTTAACTCCCTTGGAGCACAACTGTAATGCCATGAATTCTAGCTACAAAATGCTCCAGCATTTCTGGCTAGTTGCAATCCAGAACCACAAAAACAGGTCTAGAAAGAATTCACTGTACCTGTCATTTTAAAAGGAGGGGGAAGCAACTGCTCAGTTTGTCCTGATAGCAAGAGAAGATGTTCTGTAAACATTTAAATTAATGTTCACAGTGAAAACAAAAGTTGCCTCTGAAAATTAGGATTATCATAAGAATATCCCTACATATTTACTTTTAAAATTAAATATGCAAAAATATATTACATGGAAACATTTATGCTAGTGATATTATGATTATTAAAATATCAGAGGAACAAGTAGTCCCATGAACAACAGAATTAATTAAGACTCATCTCCCACAGATTTATACCCTCTGGTTGGTTGACTTGGGTGCTTAGAAAGGTGAAAGCTTTGAACAAAGTTTTTCCCACAGTGGGAACATTTGTTTAAAGTATTTCTTTTCCCATCACTAGGATTCCCAGGCAACTAGTAAGATTATTTTATGCTGTAACCTTTTCCTCTGTCAGGGTACCTTTAGGTGCTTCCACCTCATACACTCAGCTACTTATTTTCACAAAACTTGTGGGATCTGAATTATGAGACCTCCACTGTGCCAAAAAACATGATCAAAAACACCCAATATGTTCAAAAGCTACTAAGAGGAGATGAAGGGACGTGTGCATGTGCACAAGTGCATGGTCCAACCTCATGAGACTTGCTTCTATAGCAAATGAGGCTAACAATAAAGGAGACTATTTAACATCATTATAATTTCACAGAAGGCTAATTTAGATGGATCAAAGTAACCAGCTGGCTATACTAACAGATCACCTGAAAGTATTATCACAATATTTAAATCCATCTCGTAGATTTTGCTAGACAGTTTCCAAAGGAAAACAGACACACAGGCCCTGCAGCATCTGTAAGGAAAGAAGCTAAACACACACACACACACTGCTTTCACAACTAGTTCCACTTTATTCACTCAAGCATGGTAATATATAGCATACAGATATGGGTCCAAGCTATGAAGTCAAACGGCAACTATATCATTCGCAGTGACTGCTTTCAGTCACTATAAATTTCATTCTATAAACAATCACTCCCCAGGCTGCTTCCCAGCCCAACCTTGCACCCAAACATTCCCTGGCTTACTCAAGACTCAGGTGCACTATCAGCAATTGTTATTCTTCTTCTTTAATTATCCACATAGCCAGAACACAATGGCTTGCAGTTCCCACAGGCCCCATTTATCTTCTAATAGAAGACATACAGAGACACTTTTCTATAGACACGCATTTTACTGTAATCAATGAATTGTGATATTAATTCTTTTTAATCTAGCATTTATGCGTGTTCTGTCTCCAAGAATATAAACACAAGTCACCACTCACATGAAAAGTTGCTCCATTTCATGTTTGACTCTTAGATGGTAAACCCTTTATAAATGTAACAGAGAACAAAAGCAAGCTCATGCCACTGAGAACAGTTAAGTAATATATATATTACTATAATATATATTACTATATATATTCATATATATAAACTAATATATTATATATTATTATATAATATATAAAATTTTTATATATACTGCAACTTCTAATGGAAACCTTCATAATATAAGTATAAACCTTTCATTAAAATAACAGTAATGTATATATTAATATTTACATTAATATATTAATATACTATATATACCAGAGAATAATCAAATAACAGCATTTATAAACAGGTAATAAAATTTGTTCACATACAAAATTCAAACAGTTACAAAATTAAATCATTTACTAAAAGACAGAATAAAAATTATGCCAAGGAAATAAGCCAAAATATAGATTCAAAGGCCAAAATGGTCCATATCATCTCACCTCTTCTACAACAAAGAGCATAGGATTTTACTTATCAGCTCCTAAAGCAAGTCTGATACTCTGGCATCCGCCAGCAAGGTTTATTGCACTTAGGAACTGTTACCCACTTCACTCAGCTTATCAGCAGCAAAATGGGTGAAGAACAGTGAAAAAGCCTGGTATAAAAGAAGAAACAGAGAAAACAAGGCAACAGAACTGACCCTCGAGAACACAAACAGGAAGGCTGAAGGTACACAAAGGTATCTATGTGTCTGAACACAGGGAAATTTTTCACCTTGGCAGAAAAGTTTCAACAAGAACAGACCTCAAACAACTGCAAGAGACAGTAAGACTGAAGGAGTGAAGCTGAGAACTCAGGAAACCTGACTCAAACCCCAAGGTGATCCAGTAGCATGGAAACACTATAAGGGCATTTGCTAATTTGCCTAAGTTTGTGCAAGAAATCTGGAAAGGGACTTTTTACAAGGGCATGTAGTGGCAGGATAAGGGGGAATGGCTTTAAACTGAAAGAAGGTAGATTTAGATTAGATATAAGGAAAAATTCTTTACTGTGAGGGTGCAGACACGAGAAGAGGTTGCCTCAAGAAGTTGTGGCAGCCCCATCCCTGGAAGTGTTCAAGGCCAGTGTTGTGGTTTAAGCTGGTAACTCAGAATCATGCAGTCGCTTGCTCACTCCCCACTCTTCTTCCCTCTCCAGCCCCCTGCTCCCAGCCAGATGTGGAGGAGAATCAAAAGAATGTAAATCCCACAGGTTGAGATAAGAACAATCCGGTAACTAAGGTACAATACAAAACTACTACTGCTACCACCAATAATAATAAGGATAATGACATAATAATAATAATAATGTAAATAACAAGGGGAGAGAATATAAAACTAAAAGAGGAAAGGGAAAAAAAATCCCACCAATAAACACAAGTGATGCACAATACAATTGCTCACCACAAGCCAACCGATACCCAGCTTGACCTGAGCAGTGATCTGCCCTTCCAGGTGACTCTCCCCCAGTTTATATACTGGGCATGATGTGCTGTGGGATTGAATACCTCTGGCTAGTTTGGGAGTTTGGGTCAGGTGTTCTGTCTCTGCTCCCTCCCTGCTTCTTGTGCCCCTCCTCACCGGCAGAGCATGAGACTGAAAAGTCCTTGATCGGGGTAAGCACCACTGAGCAACAACTAAAAACATTGGTGTGTTATCAGCTTATTATTGTTCCCAGACTAAAGTTGAAAACACAGCACTGCACCAGCTACTAAGAAGGAGAAAAATAGCTGCTATTGCTGAACCCAGGACAGCCAGGTTGGATAGGGCTTTGAGCAACTTGTTCTAGTGGAAAGAGTCCCTGCCAATGGCAGGGGGGTTGGAACCAGATGGTCTTTAAGGTCCCTTTCAACCTAAACCACTCTGTTATTCTCTGATCTCTTCACATTTTTCCCAGTGAAAAGAAGTGATTTTTGAAAGTTTGCAAATTTATACTATTCTTTATATTAATGTGGTGATTTGGAGAGTTCAACACTGGTCTTTGCAACTGGTTAGCTGACTCATGTGGGCCCTACTCCTGATAAGGAGAAACAATCTATCCCTAGCAAACAGATCCTCCATGCTAGAGCCAGAAACCTTACAGGATATCCAATGAAGCTCAAGGGAATTTGCAAGTACCTTGATCTCATGTAGGTCCACAGAGAAATTATATGAGGGAATTACGATGCAGGAGAATTGGTTTCATTCAGTTTTAAGAACAACTCTGCTGTACATGCTAGAGGCCAGGCTAATTGCAGTAACTCTTTACAGCAATGCATATATTCCTCTATTCAACTGTATTTGAATTAAGTCATCCAGATTATTTGTATAAATACACATATGTAAAAGTAATAAGATTTTTATATCATCAGCTGAATGAGAAACACAGTAAATCGAGATCTAAAAGCTAGCACCCTCTTCATGCACAATTTTTCCATTATTTAATTTTCACCCAAACCGTCTTCGTTATCACAAGAGCTTAATGGTTTCCCAAGTGTGAAAATTCTTAAAACAGTGAAACTGAAAAAATACAAAAGCTAAAAAACATAAATCATCCAAAAATTTACATCTTAATTTAGTATTTAAGCTTATGATGATAAAAATACACAATCAAGTGTGGAGATAGTTGTTAGAGGCACTTGTTTTGGATGACCTGTATAGATAAAAAGGTATTCAGTGCTTTCATGTAATGAGTATGCATATTAATTCACATAATAAAAACTTTACAGACTATAACTGCAAGCCAATGAAGAGTACACGCACATTTTTATTTTTTCATTATCTTTTTTGTTATACATACATGTATATATAGACAGAGAGAAAGAAACACACACACACACACACAGAGCTTTCCAGCTTCCCATGCTTTTTTCAGGTTTAATAATTACAGTCTCAAACTAATTTCAAAATTCTTCTAAAAGGCAATATAAAAGTATAATATCAAAATCCACTCAAAAATTAGTATTTGACTTCTCAAATGGCAATTAGAAGTTTGAATCTGT
This sequence comes from Psittacula echo, assembly GCF_963264785.1. NCBI lineage: Eukaryota > Metazoa > Chordata > Aves > Psittaciformes > Psittacidae > Psittacula > Psittacula echo. The sequence goes on from NC_137737.1 coordinate 126,540,819, forward strand.
ATTACTTCATATGCAAATAAGATGCTTTTTAAATGGCATGGTAGCTCGCAATTTACAACAGCATTTTAAATGAACTGTTTTAAAGGATGTGGTTTTCTGTTAAAAAAGGTCCCTTACTACAAGGGGCTTGCAATCATATTTGTGTGGTTGGATGCAGAACCTCCCACCAGCTAATTCTCACAGACTCACTTCCTAGTCTTCAGGATAGTCACCAACCTGATCAGACTGCACATGCCACAAGTAGCTATCCTAGAAATACTGTCAAGAAGTCATCATGGAAGTAAGACTGGACCACGAGATAAGGGAGGCTTTTCTACCTGACCCCTTTCACTCTACCTTCTTCCACTACCCTGAAGGCAGCCCCCTGAATTGGATTGTGGCAAGCCTCCAATACAGCCCAGTTGCTGGGCAGCACTGGCTGCTCCAAAGCTGCTCTCCTCCTCCTTTCATAAAAAGCAGAGCAGATGGAAATTTCCTGTAGGCTGGTCTTGGCCCACAGACCACTGTTTGGACCATACTCCTCCATGAATAAGAGCAATCTATTCATTGCATCAAACTGACTAGCCCTACTGTCCTCTTTTACAACACAACCTCATCCAATCCCTTAACTCAGTGATAAAACAGGGCAATGTGAGCACATTTCATCGCCTGTGCTTGGGCTAGGAACTAAGCCATGAAGGAAAATATGGCCATGTCACGCTAAGCAAAGAAACACATTAGTAACTCTGGCAAGCACCTAAGATAAATCTTTTCTGAATGACTGAAGGCAATGTTATATTGATGTTTTAATAAATTATTATCCACATACAGAGACAGAGTATGCAGAAGCAGGAGCAGAAGCTGTGCAACCATCCTCTTCAGAGTGGAAGCTCTATGTTCTCTAAAAACACTGGAAGACATGGATAGGAAAAAATCCTTCACACAATTAAAAATGTTACAAACTTTGTTGTGTCCCAAAAGTTTCCAAATTTTATTTAGGGTGAAGCCCCTCAGTATATCGAACCACCATTGTTTTTTTACAGGACACAAATGAGTTCTCACATCCATTGGTCTTCCCTTGTCTCCCCTGCTAAATTACAGCTAAAAGCACTAGGGAGCTTGAAGCAGAACTCTGTCCTGATTTCTGTTCCCTTCATAATCACTGTCAGATGTACCATGTTTTTTTCTAGAGCAGCTGTTAAGACTGCTTTTGCTTTTAAAACTCAGAAAGATGAGTCAAGTTTCTAGTCATCATTGAAGCTCTTCTGGTTGTTCCAGTGACAACAAAACAGGTTAGCCAGCTTTTCCTGAAGACAGGAAAACTTTGGGTAACACAGGATAAAATAGTCCCTTTAAGGATTATTAACTTTATTGCATAAAGTCAAAAGATGGTCACTATGAATGTACGATATTTCATAATATCTAAAGTAAGTATTCTCCACTATTTATTTGTTAGTTTAAACAGAAAGCTAGGAAAGGGAAGGGAAATGTTTCATATTATGTATAGGCCAGAGTAATGTTTGTCGAGCTCTGCCTAAAGGTTTCTCACAGGTCTTTGCAAAATGCTGTGCTACCCCTCACATGAAAAAAAGCCTCTCTCCAAGGATCTGACACAAAGAAGAAAAAGCCCACCATCAATAACCATAGGCAGCAGGTGCTGCAGCTTCAGTAACCAAGCAGAGCTTCCCTGGAGAAACTCCCCTGGGAGACCTCCTTTTCTATGGAAAGGCTCCTCACTAGCTCTTCCCAGCAAGCAGAGTACGTGGGGAATATTCAGTAGGTATTCAAGGTCAGGCTGGACAGGGCCTTGAGCAACCTGGTCTCGTGGGAGGAGTGGTTGGAACTAGATGATCTTAAGATGCTTTCCAACCCAGCCCATTTTATGATTCTGTGATTCTATGATTTGCTGCTCAATGCTATCAGCAGAGACAGAGAAGCGATGACAAGCTTTTTGTGGATGAAACGTATACGTCTCTCCTCAAAGGCCCCAAGCAGCCTAAAACATATTTGAACCAACTTGAGAATGTACAGGAGCAGAAGAGGAACTCTTTCTTATCCTTCGTACTCATGCTTTTCTGCCATAGTAAGTGCTTGAGGAGACTCAAAGGCAGGATGGGTGAATAAACTTGGAAAAAAAGCTCTCCAAAAAAGCTGAGCAATCAGTCCTCAAAAAATTAATGATAAAGGACTTTGAATAAAGCCAATTTGTAATGGAATGTAAGGAGGGAAGTCCCTAAAGAGAAGAACTGTCTACCAGCTCTGCAGCAGGTTTTGCTGCCCCATGCAGTTTACCATGGCAAGAAGCCAACTTGGCAAGGCTCGCTCTTCTCCGAGGAGCCTGGCAGTGCGCCAGCCACATTCACAGGTCTCATTGCTGCTGCCAAGCTCAAGGGGCAATCAAAGATTCTGTTTTGTGAATCTGCAGATCTGGTTATGACCCAGAATATGTGTGTTTTAAAATGTTCTTAAGCAATTCAAGTTCCCTCTGTTTATACAGTGACTGAACAGGCGAAACAGAATACTTAACCCAGCTAGAGAAAATGAGCCACAGATTGTTAATTATATGGCTATTTGCACTTTGACTGGAAGAGGAAGTAAGCTGGTTGTAACTACTTTGGGCTTTACTCCTGCAACTGCATTGAAACCACATTTATGACAGATGAAACTATGCAATTTTATATAAATGTGGGCACTTCCTGTTTTTGAAACAAGTCCTCGGCTGCTTGCCCTTACTTCATGGTAACATTGCTGGAACCAGACTGCATTAAATGTGCTCAGTTCTGAAGACCAGTCTTAAGATCTTATTTTACTATTTTTAAACATATAGATAAACCTCATATATTGGACTGCTGCTGTCAAGTACCTCTATTTCTAGGACCTAACCATACTCCTTAGGCATTAGAAAACACATATGTTTACCATGTGTGAGAATGAAACGCCCAGCTGTCACCCAGGGCGTGCTCAGTCCCTAGTGACACGGTCACGATCATGCTCGGACAGGGTGGCAGGCGCATCGCATTCCCCCGAGCAGGAATTACACACATCGGCAGATCAATCTTTTTCCACTCAATATGCAACATTTCAAGTAATTTGTAATAGCAGGTTTGTTACTTTGCACAGTACGGTATTAATTCTTCATTGTGTCATGTATAAGTTCAATTTTATAGACACTGAGTACAGGGAATAACACAGTCCTCCTGGCATAAATCAAAGAAAAACATTGTTTAAATAGAAATAATTTTGAAAATACCATTTAACAACCCTAATAAGCAGCAGTGAGTTTCCAGTGCCTTTTCTCTTACTTTGCTACTTATGTTAATTGGATCTCACACACCAAACTTCTGCAACGAATACAGTTACATAAATCAGCCCTCTGCTTTTCCATTGACAGTCATTTTCCTAAAAGATTACAGCACGAAGACTGATCATATTGTTCAACTGAAAAGCAAATGCATATCCAGTAATTCCTAATGATAAAATGTGATAATTCTTACTTACCAAAAAACCCAACCACATTTAATTTACAATGTATTCCTCCAGATTTAGTTCATGACACACTGCTTGACAGTCAAGTACCCCCCCATAAATGCAGGATATTTACAATCAAGATCACCAAACCACACACAAATGACAGCATTTCTGCTACCTTTGTTTTGATCTCCAAGACCACAACCTCTTATTTCTGACCATTAGATCGCACCCTTCAACTATAGGAACTTGCCAGCTTTGCAGTGCTATCAGGGAGTGAATAATTACAAACCTCTTAGCCTCAAATTAGAAGAACATAAAATACAGATTCAGTTTAAAAGTCCTTAAGCAAAAACCTCCAACTAAAAGAAATGCTAAAGCTGAAATTTCAAATTCAATTACATGTGGTTTGATTTCTCTCACTTAACTTTGAAAGTAACATGGTATACAGTCTAAGTCATGCCCTTCTTAAAAAAACTTCCTTTGTTTGTCTTCTTCCTGCCTCAAGTCAAGGCACGGTTTTGAAGGGGCAGAGAAGCTGATCTGCAACTAGAAGAGGCTGTCCCTTTTCTAGGTCATCTTCAGCACAGATATTTGTCCGATTCTGCAGTTAGCAAGTTCAAAGAGTTGAAAAGCCAGCCAAGTAACCCAAACAAAAATGCAGTTAGCTGACCACTGGTTTGGCTTCCTGAGCCAACTCACCCCAGAGTCACAGCGGCAGTGGCACTGGCATGAGGGAGAGGGGGCAATACCTCAGCAGGGAGTCTACAAGCCGTTAGACCAAGGTTAGCTGCAATGATGCCACATTTGTGACATCTCCACAAAAACTGGCCCCATGTTCAGCCCCTGCCCTCCAAACAAGGGAGGACACATTAAAATCCAATTCATGGGATGCAGTCCCAAGTTCCCCAGGAGCCTCACTGAGCTATAAAGATCAACTCCTCTTTCAACTTCTTTTTTGTCTGAAGTCTTACCGTTTCTACACAGAAGCAGTCAAGTCCAGATCTCTGCAAAGCTATTCCTAAAAGGAATGTGAGCATTTCTAATAAGGAGAGGAAAAAAACAAAATAGAAAAAAGACTTAATGAAAGCAACCCAGATTAGCTAAACGATACATCATAGTGGAACAATTCTGCTGTTAAAGATCATGCAGATGTTACGATGGAGGCAAAGAAAGTCTTTCTTTAGCTACAGCACAGCTGCTGCATACAACTTCAAAAAGACTTGGCACAGGACTTCAGCCACAAAACTTCCCCCTCACTTCATTTCATGCACGTCATCTGAAACTTCAGCGAGCTACACCAAGGACAAAGCTGACATAAGGGGAGTTTGGAACATCTTATCAGCAGTGGGGCAGCTCCTTGTGCTGCCAGTATTCACATGCACCTTCACAAAACTCGACTATACATCTCCATTCCTCCTCAACCCAGCAATCCCTCAAAAGCAATGATATTCCACACTGCTGTCCTTCTTATTTATTCTTGCATTACCTTCTACTTAAAAGAAGACAGCTGAATTACCACATAGTTAACATATATTAAAGCTTCAAAAAGAGCCATAATAAAAAGGAATTTATCTGTTAAGGTAACACTAGAAAAGTATTATCAACTTCTGGTTACATACTTCATACACTGAGCTACTCTAAACAGACACGCTGACCATGAAGCTGAAAATGCCATAGCTTATAATCACATTAAATGTACATCTTTAATACCAGTCTTGTATTTGCCACATTATTGATGCACTACAAAGAAAATACATATTATCTGTCTAAATGAAATATTCAGCTTTTCTCTTTAAATGTCCCTTCAAATGTATTACAGCTTGGTACAGAAGAACATGCATTCATTTTACATGTTTAACAGTAAAGCACGCAGAACTTAATTTGACTTCCATATTAACATTACACTTGTGATTTCCTTTCAGTGATGATATCGATAGGAGATGTACCTGAGAAACCTGAACTGCTTTAAGATGCATGTATATGTATGAGATTAAATTAAGGCATTCCTGATGCATGAGAACAGAATCTTAGAAACTGTTTTTAATTTCTCCCTTTTTCTTCTTCTATTAATTCATATGACATCATCTCGTTGACTCTTATGACATTCTTAGTTTCCACCATGTGAAGCCATAAACCAATTTGTCACCTACAATATTCTTCCCACAACTGTGAAGTTACAGCCAAAGAATATTTAGTCCAAATGAGAAAACAGCAGTAAGGGCAACTCAAATTCTGTTAACATTTAAACTTTGTAAGTAGAACAGAGTAGAAAAAAATGGAGAAACATGGAAATACACACAGAAATGCACCAAAAGAGGGTTGGGCTTTTTTAAACTATTCAGTCACTTCATTACTAAGAACTTGGTAAAAGGCTGGAAACCCACAACTTTAAAGAATATTAATAATGTTGATTAAAAGCAGTGAATAAAACTCATTAAAATGAAAGTAAAGCTTGAAATACCAGAAATATTAACCACAGTATTACTGTATTCATGAAAACGTAACACTTCAAAATTATCTACTTTAATAATAGAAAAAAAAGAAAATAAATATGGGCACTAACCCCTCGACTCTACTGGTTTTTTAAAACACCATCTACTTCTCAGAATTAGTAACAGACTCGTGAAACTGAACCAATTTGTTCAACAGATGTTTCAGTTAACGCAAATGAATTTTACTTTTCTATTGTAGAAATAGCGCATGCTGAATAAAATTCCACTATTATTAGCAACTTTCCAAATATATTAGCTCAAAATTAGCTTCCATTTCCATTCTTTCCTTCTTTCACATAACAGAAAACATTTTCCATGCCACATTAAATGTGCTACCTAAATAAAGTAGGATCATTGATAAAACAAGTCGTCCTCCTCCCCCTGGCCCCCCGCTTTATGGGATACGCAGGAAGGGCAGAGCTTGTATTTTTCTTGGCTTTCCTTTCTCTACATTAGCCAATAATATTCCCAGTGTAGCTCTGCCAGTGTGCTGCCCTGCAGGCCCACGACACCCTGCTGTTCCAATCCCGTGATCTTCTCCAGCGGGCTCTACAAATTGTGCCATCCTTTTCTAATGCATGCTATTGCATCAGTCTAATGGCAACATAATTTTTAATGCTCTAGGTAAAGCAAATAATGCAATTTTGAACTTATGCTTGTAAAACACAGATTGTTTCCCCCATGCCCCCTCCTGCCTTTTTTGTTTATGTTGAAAGATTTAAAGCACGACTCACACTGCACAGCAGTAGTCAAACAAAAATACCTCAGGTTTTCTTAGAAAGCAGCACTTAAAAATACTGCTTGGCTCCTCAAGCATTACTGCAGCCTTCCACAGAGCCATATGTAGTAGATCCCCTACAAGCAGGCTGGAAGGGGAATGTGAATTCTTACTCTGTGTATTTAATATAATATTTAGCCATTATCAAAGCTTCATAGCTTTTACTGTCTCTCTCTCTCTCTCTCCTGCAATGGAGTGTAACAGCTTATCTGGCAAACATGCTCACCATGTTTCTAGGCACCAAAGACACACTCTTGGTTAATTCATAAAATCTGATCTAATGTGAGATATTTTGCACTCAGATTAGCTAAGTTAAAACAATATTTAGCTTAACCATGTCTTGCCCAAAAAATTCTCTATTATCTACTGATTACAACAGCATTGTAGCTAGCTATGGACATCACACTGGGAAAATACAAATCCTGAGCCTGAAGATGAAATTCTGACCTCAAGCCATTCTGATAATGGGTATTACATACACTGTCTACTTCGTATTTGATATAATAACTAGGCACAAGAGGCATGTGCCTGCAACGAATGATGAATTTACATGTTACTTTGGTTTTACATACATATATTATCTGAGCTCAAAGCATCAAAAAATGCTGTGCTTTGTGCACCCCAATCAGATTACGTGATACAAACATCTACACTAAAATCAATCTGCAGAGGCAAGCATTCACAGGAGGAAATATCAGAAGTACATTTTAGAGAAACCTAAACTTTGCCTTTGTTTGCTTCTTTGGCACGGTATACCCGCAGTTATGTCATACCATTTCCACAGCACCTCTGCTTCATTCAGCATACAGTATTACCACTAATGAAAACAGTAATCTGTTTTACTTTTGGTATTTGGCGTATGGTCCAATACCTTATTTACTGCAAGCTACTCAAATTTTCTTTGGAAGATGGCACAAGTAATTTCTTTGTGAATTCAAGGGTGCAGCTGAGTGTTTCATCAACATAATGGTTAGTCCTACTGTTACTCTGTTACTCCTTAGAATAACTATTCCTATTATTCCTGAATTCTTAAGGAAAGCAGTGACAGCTTTAAGGTCAAAATGATTCTTCTGTTCTGAAGCGAACTTTGTCTCCAGTTTGGCGTAACTCAGACCTAATTTTTTCATAGCACTTAGCATTGCATTGTGCTTTATATAGCACTTTCAAACCTCAACCCTCACTGCCTCACTCGCAGTTATCAGTGCTCAGCACTTTTCCAAATCAGATCCAAAGATCTCAAGTCATCCGCAAGAAAGACAGACACATCCAGTTAGCAACGACATGAGAAAAGCCAGGATTGAGCAACTTACCTAGCATCACCTAGGAAGTCTGCAGCACAGCCAGGAAGAGAGTCCTGTTTGCCAGGGCAGCATGCAGCTGCACAGAGCACCAGAGTGGCTTCTGCCTCCTGCAATCCCCTGCCTCGCCCACCACACGTGTCCCGACTTCTGCTGGAAGTGAGGCAGGGGTACTACAGAGAACAGCTCTCTCCACCGCATCAACCAGATTCATTCCCAGAGCAAGTCCATCCTGTGCAGGGAACAAGGCAGGGGTCCTGTGGGAAAAAAAAACCCAGCACGTCAGTGGGAGGCAGATACCATTAAATTGTAAGGCTTCCTCATGAGGGGCCAAACAAAATTGCTCTGCAAAGACAATCTCAGTGTTGACGTTCTGTGACTTGGACACCGACACACTACAAAAAGTTTGCATTCACCACTTCTAGAAAAAGAAATTCACACCTCGCACCTTATATGATGCAGTCACAGACACCTACAAGTAACAGCATTGGGTCCGAAATCTTTAGATATACCATGCGGCTGCTGTGGCAAAGGAGTAAACCAGTCGCAAATGCAAAACAGTTTTCTGCATGAGGACTAGCCATAGGTGACGGTTAAAAACATATTTTCAAGGATCTTCTACTGAAATCAAAGAGTGTATATTTATATTCTAAGATCTCTATAGAAAAAGACCTTCTAGAACAAACTCCTCTGCCCATTTTCCTCAAGCCACATCCTCCAGCCCATGTTGATTCAAGCCCTAGTACTTCTTCACTACTACCTTCAGCACCCATGCCAAGTCTCTCCTCACCCCTATCCCGAGGGTTTTCATCTGTCCTGGCTCTGTCAGTTCCAGGCTTAGCTGGCAGTGCCACAGTCTCCCCTTGACTCTCATTTCTTCTTCTCTCCTTTGTTCCCAAGTGCACCGTCATATTAACTCTCACTTTCACCCCATGTCCATCTCCCCCGTTCACAGTCTACAGTATTTTGGGACTGGGACCATGCCAGGGACCTGTGCATGTCAGTGCCCCATTAGTCTTCTTCTGGCTGTCAAATGCTGGGGTACAAGGCATCAGTTTCATCCCTCAGCTCAGCCTTCCCCTCTCCTTCCAGGCCATACAGCGCTCACATGCTCAAGACAGCATGTGACAATGGTGCTTTCTTTAAAAGGTTACAGTTTGGTTAGATCTGAGATTTTCACAGTGCTGACAAAGACAAAGCCATGACTCATAAGTCACTCTTCTTCCTCAGTGCCTATCTCCAGTGCTTCCCACACTGCCATCAAACTCCTAGGCTCTGCTTCAAAGGGAGGGACACAGAGCATTTCCTAAAAAGGTTCTTTAAAAGAAGAGAAATAACTTTTTCTACATATTCTTACAGATAGCTAAATAATTTTGGCAGGGAAACAAATTAAACTACATGCTACTGCCTAGCCCCAGAGGCTTTGCAGAGTTATAAAAAACTCCAACCAACATCCTATACTGGGAAGCATCAGGCATCCTTTCTTACTGCAATTTCTGGCACTTGTCTTTCAGCCCGTAATAGCTTAAGTCACTCAGCTCACTGAAATGAGAACTGTGCAAATATTAACACCTGAGACAAACTCAGTCAAACTGAGGAGCAGCGGCTGCAGATGGACAGTGCCAGAATGAACGCTATGCAAGCTGTCTTTGTCTTCACCACCAGGTTTATTGCATGCCTTCAAGCAATGTTCAAACAGCATAAAATCATAGAATGGTTTGGGTCGGAAGGGACCTTAAAGTTCAACTAGTTCCAACCCCCGTGTCATGGGCAGGGACACCTTCCATTTTCTCAAAGCTCTGTCCAGCCTGGACTTGAACACTGTCAGGGATGGGGCATCCACAGATTCTCTGGGCAATTTGTGCCAGTGTCTCACCACCCTCACAGTAAAGAATTTCTTCCTAATATCTAACCTCCCCTCTTTCATTTTAAAGCCATTTCCCATTGTCTTGCCACTAATCTGGAAAGGCCATTATAAAAAGTCCCTCTCCAGATTTCATATAGCTCCCCTTTAGGTACTGGAAGACTCTTATAAGGTCTCCCAGAGCCTCCCTCCAGGCTGAACAAACCCAACTCTCTCAGCCTGTCTTCATAGGAGAGGTGCTCACGCCCTCTGATCATCTTTGAGGCCTCCTCTGGACTTCTTCTAACATTGGATGACAGCACACAGTCCAGCTAGCATTCCTTCAGATGCCACCATTTTAATCCTAGAGGTACTAATGCCTGCCTGAAAATTTACAGCTGCTCAGGAAACACTTCTAGGTCACGAAAACCTGAAGTAAAATAGGTTAGCTTCGTTCCCAATGAAGGTCACACACAGCTAACGGAGCTAATTTAAGCAAATCCATTTTACTTCCCATTTCCACTAAATAAGGAGCAGTCATGTATCAGTTACAAAGAGGGAGGATAACTTCTTACAAGACTATTGCTTGTGGATCATCTGCCCCTGCCCAGAGAGGAAAAAACCTTCTTGTATGAAACCCTGGGAAAATTTTTCTTTCATTTTCTCCATTTAATTACTTACCTCAGCATGAAAAACATACTGTCAAGTAATATACAGAAAGAAAAAAACCTCTCAAAACAAATACATTCTTTTAGAAAAAAATCCAATTTACAGGGTTTTTTTACTGAGCTCTTAATAGCAAATGACAACAATTTCCCAATGGCTATTATAAATACTTCTGCACAGACACAGTCCAGAAGAGGAGACCAAGAAAAGATAAAAACAGTATCACATGCTCATGGATGGATCCAAATTATTATTATTACTGGATTAAATGCACTATGATGTTTATTTTTCAATAAGAAATAATTATTTCCAAGGAATGGCTAACTATTGCTGTGAGATCATATTTTGTCTAGAGACATCTGATGTACCTAATTTCAAAAAGCAGTTATTAACTATGGCAAAAGAAGTATGTGACCCACATGTTAAGTCCTAGAACATCCATGTTTATTTTTACAAAAATAATTTGAGAAGCTTCAAAATCAGAGTGTAAAACTAACGAAGCATTAAAAGCACATTTCCTATTTCAAAAATTACTAAGAAATACTTTTATCATACCTTGAATTAAACTTAAGTAGAGAAACTGGCTATCAAGCATCTATAATAGCAAGATTCTTTTCTTTATGGTCAGAATAATTTTCTGATCACTAGTTCCAGTAAAGAGGAAAAATATAATTAGGTGGAATGAAACTTCAGTACTTTAATGTTCAATCATGGAAGCCACACAAAACTTCTTCCTTAAAAAAGAGAGCAGAATTTCACGCACTATTTCACTTGGCAGAGTATAACATATTTGCTGTCAGCAAAGGACTTTTTTCAATGAAGAAAAAGGAAAAGAAACTATTTCCATTCATACAGCATTGCCCAACTGATCAGAAGTATCAGACACTGGCAGTTGTCTTTCAACTGTAAGCAACTGTGATAGATTCAGTTCCTAAAGACCACTATATAGTGTTCCTAAAAACTCATCTGAAATCCAGCAGATCTCCAAAAATTATATCTGTTTGTTTCACATTACCTAATCTGATTATTTTGTCATCAAAATTAGCACTTATGGGCTAAAACTACATCAAGTAGGAAAGCTTTAATGTAAAGCAAATCATAAAACACTGATAATGGGAACGCTTGAAAAGGCTCTAGGACTGCATGTATTTTTATAAAATTTGTGAATATATAAGCATCCTGTTATATACATCAGGAAAAAGGTGAGGCTCAATACAGTGAACTAATCATCAAAAAGACTAATCATCCTCAGGACAAGTGTATTCTCACAAGGACTTAAGCCAGCTGGCTGAAATGTATTGAACATCTTACTCAACAGTGAAGATTCATCCAAGACCATTAATTCATTGATTCATTGTAAGGTATGATTCTTTTTTTTTTTTTTTTTTTTTTTCCCTAAGTTGTATTTTTCAAGTGAGAATTATACCCTGAATACCTTCAGCAGATTTTTATTTCTAATAGAGTTATCACAAAAGCCACGCCAAAGAGTGTATACGCTATGATCAGTGTACTGGCACCATTTGATGAGGGATTTTTCTCTACATAGTAAAATTAATTCTGTTATTAAGTTTGTTTAGGGAAGCTGTTCTTTAAATCATCACAAGGAACATAATTTGCTACAATACTAGAACTTTCAATCATCAAAAATCTCCAAATCGTGCTTCTCGTTCTGATTTCAAGAAGTATCTCAAAGAATTGTAGAGTACAACTACTGCTACATTAGCATCAACACAAAAACTAGTCCAGGCACTGATCAACATGTATAGTGTAGTTTACTCTTTTATTTCAGTCTGTTCAAATAATATAATATGAGTTCAGTATAAAACATTATGTTTCTTATGCAAACAAACAGACTCTCACACTCAGGTTACTGCTCCACAATACATTGAACACAGCTGCTCACAGCTTGTCCTCACACTGAAAAGTAGATTAAAAGGGAATAAAAATCTTATACCTGTACCCCATTGATTTTATTGACTTGGGGCATAATATAAAAAAAATAAATTAAAAGAAATCTTGAGTTACCAATACTGACAACAGCACCTACAACTTCCCACTGCTGGGGCACAGCATCCTTAATTTTATGGCTCATCGTCATACAAAAAGAAGCCTGTGTTTTGTAAGCCAAGTCTGACACAATAAGCACCCACAACACCAACTCTCTACTGCTAACCCGTTCCTCATGGCAAGTCCAATGGAATTTAGCTTCAGTTAAATATTTTTAAGGTTGAAAGCATCTTCCATTCTTTACCAAGCATCTAGGGAAACACTGGGTACAAAATGAGTCAAAGTATCACACCTTTATGGACATCAGCTACTGCATCCCACTGACTTTCTCAGGTCAATTTCCAGCACCTTAAACACTATTCTGACTGACCTGAAGTTGGTCACTCCATAAGCACTTATTTTAGACCAGTATTTAAATTCACCCCACTTCATGCACTTTGAGAATGTTTATCTTAGTTTGTGAATGACAATGCCAAAAATAGTTACAAAGCTAGTAAAGGTTATATACTAGTACGCTATCCATATGGTATCAACTAAAATAAATATAGCCTGTTAAGTTTTCAAAACAATGCACTCGAGTCTCAGATTTGTGAAAAATTGAAGTTATATACTTATGTGTGGGTTTGTTGTTTGGAGTTTCTTTTAATTAAATCACAGAGTTATAAAACCAAAATTGAGTAACAGCACATACATAAGGATATATTGCATAAAAGCTAACAGAACGTCCTTTGAATAAATGCAAATACACCTGTAGTATTTTCTGGCCACTGAACTAGCTCTTAGGACATATGTCAAGAGTGAAGATGACTCCTGGCACACATTTGGCAGTACTGTACCAAAGCAAACCTTTTAAAGTTATCCCACTCTTATTTTCATGGCCAGGAATACGCTGCGTCCATTTGTTTTTGTGAGCAAACCCCATTTTTACTATAGGGTTTTATGAATATTTTTAAATTATGCTTAAGTTTTCATCTAGGTAACTTTCAGAAATTCATAAATATGTGACGAAATTCGTACATTTGCCAAAGACATAAGACAGATCTCCAGAGAGCACAGGAATAAAAAAAAAATTAAAACTGACAAATTTTATTGCTCCCAAACACACAAAATGCATGTGATGCACAGGTTCTTTAGTATAACAATGATCGTCAAATTTTATTATAGTTTGTGCCTCATTTGTGAGACTCTTTGAATAAAATGTCTTCTTTTTTTATACCATCTTGCTACTCCAGTAGTGTGCTTATCTTTAGAAATTGTAGGTTTTGAGCCCAAAACCCATGATGAGAAGGAGTAGAGCATATTTTCTGACAGATACTCTGTGAGCAAATGAGGGTTTGGTGCCTCAAAGCTTGACAGCTCTGATCTAATACACTGATTTCTCCTCTACTCCCTGGGCTACATTTGTAAAACTTAATAATCTGCTTTTTGAAATCTCATGTTCAAACCCACAAATCTTTCCTCTCATGGAAATACCCCAAACACCACCACGTTATTCTGGACAGAAGTGTCTGAAGTGTGCTGTTACACCAGGGTGCTAAGCCAACCTAACAGCTAACTATTAAAAGGTTTTTGTGCTCCAATCCCATTCCTTGCATCCATCCTATCCTTTAGTAAACCTGTTCAGTTCACTAATTTGGCATAAAACCATTTACTTTTTTCCTAAAATTAATGAATTAAACCAGTTCATAAAGGGCAGAGAAAAGTTTTACAGCCAGCAAGAAGGAGGGACAACCTAGCCAAGATTGTGGATAAGATAAGAAAAAAGACTTTGATTTCCAGAAGTAACCAGGTTTTTAGCTCTACCAGATTAAGTCAATTTATCCTGCACACCAAACCTTCTCATTCAGCTGTTGATGCTTCTCCAGTTTGCATAGATAAATCAACACCTGCTAGCCCAAGGACCAGAAATCAGGCATATTTGCTGTCAAGTGAGTGCACCTGACTAAGTTAAACAGCCCCTCTAAAACAGATACCTCTACTGCCCAATAACTATTGCCATCTCCTGCTTCTCTCCTACTGAGTGTGAAGAATCTCTGAATACCCAAACAGCAGTTTCCAAACCATAATCCATGGTTGATAGCCATGATAAGCGGTCTATAGCTAGTCTGGCAGAACTGTATCATACACCATAACTGTAAATTCCTAAAATTCACTGGGCTATAGCAGTAGCCAGCGAGAAAGTTTTGTACTGGGGGGAAACACCCTCGGAAACTTACGGATGCACCTAGTGATAAAGCTTGCCTGGCCTGTGTTCTTGTGCATGAACTGAAGAAAACCCCCAGTACAGCTGATGTCCGGAACAATCCTCATTCTATGGCCTCAGTGGTACTGCTGTCATCTTCAGCCAGTGAGGCTCGTAGTCATGAACACCACACACTTAATACACTTCAAACTGGATGCAAGTCTTTCAGCAAAGAGGAAAAAAAAACCCAGTAGCTTCAGTATTTTGGTTCAAACTGAGCTGCCTGGTTTCTATTGTTTTTGCATTTCTTGCCAAGCATCTTTTTTTCTTCCTTTACGCCAACTCACCAGCAACTCGCTGTGTAATTCATGAAGCAACAGCTTCTTTATCACATAATCTCCCCAAACGTGAAATGGTTTTAGTACTTACCTTCAGTGGCAGTTACGACACAGAAACAAAGAATTATTATGCATTAATCCCCTGAATTTCTGACTCAAAAAGAATGTACAGCATTTAAATACAAGGTTAAAATTAAATAATTCTAATAAAAAATAAGGTAGCCCATACTATGTATATGTATTTATATAGATATGCAGACATGCATATATATAAAATTACAAAATATATGCTATATATTTACATCCATTATACAATAGATAACATCTATATACTTACATATATATATATATATATATATATAATTTCTACTTCTGGCTAAAAAAAAAAAAAAAAAAGAGCCCCAAAATTGCTACTGAGTTGCTCAAAAATCAAGCCAGCTCTGATTTTATGACTAAATTTCATGACTCATTTTCTTCTTTGGTTCTAGGATCTTTCTGCAGACACCCCCAAAAATGAGGAAACTGCTTTTGAACACAAATGGACTAAACTGCATCTCTCACAAGAGAGAGAATATTTTAATTGTTTCAAGTGTTCCTGAAGCACATGTGGAATCGAATGGAAAAGGTGCCGTATCTACAGCTTAGTGCAACTGCGGTCCACAGCTTTCACCAAGTTAAAGTAATGCTCTCATGCAAGGTAGGGTGCAAAGAAACCATCACACCTCTTCAGAGCATCCTGAACACCCCCACACCACATTTCCATCCTCCTCTATTTCCCAGACTCTTGATCCACCGCAGCTGCTCCTTGAGTCACACGAGCACTCCTCCTCCCTTCAGCCACTTTTTGGGAAGCTAAGGGCCTTTTACACGATTGCTACCTGACTGGTTTGTAACCAGGCAGGCCAGTTTTACTGCTGCCTTAATGATTGCAAATGACACGACTGAATTTTCCAGTTTTCTGAGTGGCCACACCACCAGGGGCTGCGTGGAAACGCGGATGCACACGCCTGGCCACAGCCCTGCAGGCTCCCAGCCCTTTCACCACATCTGTGCAGTATCCTTGGCATGGTTGGTGCCACTGCACACATACAGAACATCTGAGCATGCAACCAGTAATCTTCAGATGCATTTTTCTTTTCAACAACTGGCCAGTTGGCATGCCTAACTCTCTATTTTTCTCCTCTTGCAGGATGATCAGCCCCCCATTCCTATCAATAGCCTGCAAGAAGTTTTGTAAATCATCCTTTGGTAACACTAGGGCTTCCCACACCAAATTTCTTCTACGTCCTCTTTCATCCCACTTCCCATGCACCCCAAATCCTCATTCCAATGTATCTTTCTTCTGTGCAGGAGGCAGGTCTTTCAGAGTGCCAACTTTTTGAGCTGCTCTAGGAGGATGGGTAGGGAGGGAGCTGAGGATATTATCCTGGAAGGTGTTAACAGCTACCATCAAATGATTCTTTGATCTCCAAGCAATTACAGAGCTGGGCCTGCTAACCAGATGCAAGGGGCTCCCCTCTTTCCCCTCTTCTTCCTTCTGCATCCCAGACGGACAGAAATGCTATCAACTTGAGAGCAAGGCCCTATAAACCAATTACAGGTTTATTTTGAATTTAAAAAGAAGAAAAGGATTATTTTGCTTTCCTAAGAGATGTCAGAAATAAGTCTGCAAACTCTGAAAGAGACTTTGGTAACAACTCCTGTCTGTTTAAAAGCTGCCTGAATATATGCAATTTGAGTGCTGAAGTTTAACAACCTTTAAGGTTCTTAGAAGTTCTTATCACAATCATATATAATAACAAAGAATTCTTTTAAAGCATATGAGATTGCTTTACAGCTTTCTACTAATTAGTACTGCTTTTATTATATAGGGCAAGAAAATGACAATTTTTTCCTAAACTGGCAGTGAACAGCCAATTCAGTAAGCTGCGTTTTTGTTTTCTGTGACAGGGCAGTGGAAAAATCTCTTTCATTTATTAGGTCTACAGAGAACAAAGCTGGCCGGGTGTCAAACCTGCTTTGTAAAAGCCCAGATCCATTCAGCCATGTGTATATTTCATAATTCTTTACAACCTGTTACCAGTATCAACTTCACAAAAGCTGAACCTTTGGTGTCTTCCAATGAGCATTACTGCAACCCTTTTTACAAGGGAGCAAAAACCTGAACTGACAGTTCAATACAGGGGAAAGAACAACCAAGCAGTGGCAGTGCCAAATTAAATTCTTCTTAAAATCAAAGATATCTTCCCCCCCTCCCCACCTCCAGATGAGCTTTGCATAAAGATATAAAACAAGATCTCCTACAATGGTGGATGAGCAAGCTGGATAACTATTTAAATTTTAATAACTCTTCTCCAAGCCTCACTGTTGTGCACCTATGCTACTTAAAGTGCCAGTTTCACCACCTCACTCGTGATTGCAGGGTAGCCAGAACTTGCCATGGGGCAGACAGAGCAAGGCCTTAAGCTGAAAGGGTGCTGATGGCAACCTGATATAGAAGAATGATTTTTTTCTCTAGAAGGATAGGGCTTTCAGGAAGGAAAAAAAATCCTACCATGGTGAAGTGATTGACTTGCTTTTAACTACAACAAAGGTGGATTCCTAGATGGCTTTGATGAAATGATTAAAATGCTCTGCCTTGATAAAAAGGTGCTTTGCACATTAAATCAGGTGCACACTGTATTACAACCAGGGAAAAATATTAAACTTCAGTTTTCAATAAACACACCCAACATCACATTCTTACATTTTCTAGAGCAGAAGTTATGAATAACAGCATCCACAACATTTCTTAATTTCAGACTTTAAAATTGAAAGAACTAATTAATAATTCTATTCAACTGAAATATTCCTGCTAAACTCATGGCCCGGTATCTGCCCGCACTGAGAGCACTTGCTTTAATTGTCCCATTTTTTTACCAATGGATTCTGTTGCATTCTTTACGATAAAAAGAACTGCAAACTAACTCACATATGTTTCCCACATTACTAAGTGCTGTAAATAATTAGTTACAAGTAATTCTTGTGAAACATTCAGTACACTTCACATAATCTAAAGGTCTAGTGTCCTAACTTGGTACTAAGTTTGCAATGCTGCAAAAGTGCATCTGACACACACATGAACATCAGCAGTCTTAACAACATCCTTCCATACAAGTTACATATACTTATCAATTCAGATAAACATGCAAACATGCACACAATTTTCTTCAAAGTTTAATAAAATCTGCAGAGTCTTTAGGTCTCCTGAAAGTAAGTGTGATTTTTATCACCACCACTTAAACAGTCCTCTTTAATACTCCTCACCATGCAGTCTGCAGATCACAGGAGCGCAGAGACTCTGAACTTAGTTTTATTTGCACAAAAGCACAGGGAACATTACACAGCAGTGTTTCTCGTATGGAGGAGAGCAAATCTGTACTCCTCACACACAGATTTGCCACAATTCAAACTTCAACCATAATTCGCAGATAGCTTGAGGGTCAGGATTAAAAATTTTAGAAGTAAACAAAGCCAGCATTTCTGAATACAACATAGAAATATTTTAGCACCATTTTTGGAGTACAATGTACAAAACCAGCTCATCTGCCTTTTAGAAATCCGCTGCAAACATTCAAACTCTCCTAATCTTTGTCCCTCGCTTGAAGCAAAACAGCTTTGTGTTGCCTCTAAAAATAGGGAGGGAGTAGTGGGGGATGGGAAGGGGAGAGAATAAGAGGATAAGTGGGAGTAAGAACTGATACACCACACTGGCATTGATTTACGAAAAGACCAGTGAATTGTATTCTTAGACTATGGCTTTCCTATCAAAGTCAAGCACATACACAATTATCAAATAAAAAGGTCATCCTGTACTTTTTATTTTGTACATGCACATGCAAAGGAAAAAAAGGAAAAGTTTTGTTTCATCTGTTACCAAAACCATCATTCTGCAGTCAACACTTTTAATGAAATACAGGCCAAAGGATTAGTCAGAACAGATCCATGGAAAAACAAAGGAAATCTGTATGCAAATACAAGCCCACCACGTAACGAAGCCCAGGAATGAATCCTGCTTGATTGAGTACCTCTGAATACTGTCCTATAAGGGTCCCTGAAATGGCTCCCACTCATCCCAGCTCCAGAGCAACTAGCAGCAACTTTAGTAGCCACTGCCCTGAAGAAAACAAATGATACTAATATCATCATTAAAGCAGTAACTTAAGTATTCTTATTAATAAATGTGTCAGAAATATAGTCCATGTGTGTTTAAAGTCTTAAGATTATGTTCATATTTTTTTAGGGAAGAAGCAGACAGGGACCCAGCAGGGAAGGCTACAGGGAAAGCTACAGGAGAGGTTATTGGTCTCAAGGAAAGGCTCCTGCAGAGCTATTGCCCAGCTGGGAAAGACAAGCTATTTGAAAGCTATGGTGTAACAAACAAGCCAAGAGAGTCAGCCAGTCATACTTGTCGCAGGAACATTCTGGTGTCGTGATGAGCCAGAAGCTAGCTGATGGACAGGCATGAGCACATAGCATCACCAATGCAGCATCGCAGGCCTTGCCCAGAGAGGCGGAAGCAGCAACCCAACGCTTTCCATGGCTTAACATTAGTCTAATCTCAGCTGGGTCTTTGCATGAGTAAATATGACTCTAGGAGTTTTTCTCAGAGGGTTATTTTTAAATACCTGACCATATGAGCTTCCCTGGAATAGGAAAAAAGGGGAGGCAAAACTAAATAGTCATTACATGTATGTTTAAATATAACATTAAAAAACCCACAAGACATTTAAACTGACTAGAAATGTTCACTTTCATTTTAATTTTAAAGCTGGCAATGGACCCGGACCCAGAAAAGGTTATATTCTGACTGAGATGCAGCAGCGTGGAGTTTCTAAACCAGTCTTTAAAACAGTTCAGAAGAAGGAGAAAAAAACTTTGCTGAAAATCTCTCACTTAGAAAAGTAGCAATTTGGGTTTGAGTCCTTATTCAGGGATGTGCTAAAATCACCCAGAGCTAGATGAGAAAGCTCAAATAGGAACGGCAACAGTAGGAAGCGCACAAGAGAATGTGGCTGTAGAGAGTTCAGTTAACAGCAGCAACATTAGCAAATAAGGTCAAGGAGTCTGACCTTGAGTTTTCTCAATACTGCTTTCCCTGCAAGAAGCATCTGCACTAATGCCAAAAAGTCACTTGTAAGCCTTTATCTATTTCTGTTTCAAAATATAGACGTAAACACATCTAGTTATAGGTAAATCGTCTAAAAGGAGGCAGTGGAATGCTCAGAGAACACCTGGTCACAAGCATCAAGGATTATCAAGAGACAAGGCTGAGACCCTGAATGAAAACACACCTAAAGGCACATTTTGGAAATACTGATCTAACAACTGTATTTTTTCTGCAGCAATTGTTAATATATTTAGAATTAAATTCTATAACACTACCTAAAATTACAAAGCAAGCAGCTGCTTGAAAACACGCTTTCAGTATATAAAGTATTTGTGTATCAATTAATCTCAAATCAGCTGTCCCTTACTGTTTACTTGTGATTTTTATGGCTGTCACTATCAATAATGCATGCAAAAATTTTCATAGTTCTGCCATCATGCTGATTAATTACCCATTTGCTGAACTTGTTCTGAGCAAAATTAATTCATTTATCTATGATTCTATTAAACAAAACTGCCTTTTTAATAGGGTTTTAGCAATGGAACTGTAAAATTTGACAATGGAGCAGCAAAGTTTAAATATTAAAATTACATTATATGGTCTCTATATATGACAGTATTAGCCATTGAAAGCGTAGCACTTCTTCCGGTGTGCACATTACCTTTCATGGTCACTGTAATTGCTTACTCCCTCATCTTCTCTTGGCTTTCCACCTTTGGCATTTCAGATCATCAGAACAAACTGATAATTTTGTTTCAAGGAGAAAAACACCAGAAAGAGCCAACCCCAGTGATACTGGTCAATACTTACATATTTACTAATTTTAATCTTTGGATAGTCAACACATTTTAATTTACTATGAGCACATCTAGATTTCTGGAACTGCAGAGCTTCCCTTCACACGGCAGAGCACAACAAAAAAACTCTGTGCTATCTGTCTTAGACCAATTTCCTTTCTGCTACATACACACTATCTATTTGAGATGATCTGATAACTTACTTCTGCGTGTGAACAAGTACTGCAACTAATGAAGTTTTTGGTGGTTTATTAGAGGGGGAAGGAAGAGGTACACAGTACATAGACTTCTAACCAATCTCTGTGTTGCCATACAAATCTTTCCTACTATGGCCATTCTTAAATGTTCATTTCAGTTCCAAAGCACCAATTTTCTTTCTGAGCTTGTAAGATTTTTCTCAAAGTACACAAATAAATAAAAAAAAAAAAAAAAAAAAAATATAAAGATTCACAACCACCAACAAAACAAAAACCAGCATGAGCACTCACACGAGATGTATAAGTGTGTGCATCTAGGTACAGAGACAGAATAAACCTCTCTATACCCACATTTTTGAGTATCAACAAGTTCTGTACTTAGTCATATTTGCAACACCACTACGGGTCCCCGTTGTGCCCCAGAACCCTTCTTCTCAGACAACGAATGTATTTTGGGTTCCATCACCCAAAACAGCTGACAAACGGCCGAAGGCAATGAACTGAGACTGACAGGGGAATGAAATTAAACATTTAATATTTACAACTGAGGACTTGGGGTTCCAACCATAAATAAGCTTTCTTTGGAGTTGTTTTATCCCTTGGTATTTATAACCAGTTACAAGATAATAGTTAATTTACCATGAGTGTAACTGAGTATCTGCAGGAGACTAATGCCATTAAAACATCTGCAGACAGCAAGTGGAAGTCAGTGATCCAGGGCTACAGCTTTCTGCTGTTAACTTTGTATCTTGAAAGAGACACTGCTTCCCTTCCAGCCATATAAAACTTTTCAGCATTCAAGAGAGTCCAGTTACAAAATCACAAGAAGAAAAAGCATGAAAAACCCTCACAAAATCCCTTAGCACCATCAAAAACAGGTTTCATGTGATAATAAGGGTTATCATATTATTCACTTTGCTTCCATATTAGTATACTACCCCAAAAAAGTACACAAGAATAGAAAACCAAGCTCTTCAGTTAGGAGCTAACTTAACTTGCCTGATCACATCAAATGTCCTCACACGAATAAATTAAAACGTATTTAACCACATACATGCCTTTTTCCAACTGTGCTACCCTCTGTGCTTCACTACAATATTCACTCTATTCAATGTTTTGTCTCATTTTCATTGCCCAGTGCATGACTGCACACACCATTTATTGCAGTAGTCAGAAGTATTCGGTGTTGAGTATTACTTTCACAAGAGAACTTTCTATTAAGCTCATCAGTAAGCTGACCTGCTTCACTTATAGCGTCATTTGCGTTTAGGATGAGCATTATGCCTGCTTCCAGCATGAGCAACAGGCAGTATATAAATGTAGGTGGCTATTATGGAAACTTAGGCCCTTATTTTCCACAGTACTTGGGAAATGAATTTATTTAAATATTCAAAGCACATCACTTCCTGACTCAAAGCACAGCTTCTCCTTGAGAAGACTGAGTGCTCAGCATCTTTGCAAATCAGCCCAGAGCTGAGCACATGCAAGAAAGATGCATATTTAGTGCCGACCACCTAAAAAACTGAGTGACATGCGAGCATCACATGGGAAGTGGGTGGTAGAGCCCAAGGGCAGAATTCAGCTCTTTACAGCTGCCTTGGTCAGGAAACTATTTTCTGACTGTGACCCTTGCCCTGTTCCATTCTCACCATCCATTTTCTCCTACCAGCAAGACAGCAATCCAACAGCACCTCTATGAAGAATCCATCATATGAGTTAATTAAAATAAGGGTCCAGTAGTAAAACTGTAGGCAGTGGCAAAGCTGAAGCCCGTGGTATAATGCATACACAGCCAGGGAATCCAGCTACACTTGCACAAATAACCTGTTTTTTGGCATTTCTAACTTCTGCACCATACATTTTGCACCTGTAAGTATTCCTTCAGGTTTTTTTTGGTATGTCATTTATTGTGTTTTGGAAAAAGCAACAGCAACAATAATAAATCATCACTTGGCATTATGACTGCACGCATGACGAAGACAGGGCAAGCAAACACTTTGCAGGCCCAGAACAGATCTCCAGCACCTTGAGCTCACAAGGCAAGCAAAACCAATCAAGACAGCCACCTGTGCTGGGTTCACTTCACAGAAACTATGAAGGGCTGAAAGACAATCAGTGTCTAATCTTTGTTTTCATTCTTAAATAAGACTATTTTCTGAAAGTATATGCCCCCCTGCCTCCTCTTAAGCACAGCATGCAGTACCAGACACCTACCACAAAAACGTGGTAAAGATGGAAGCAAATGAAAATCAGATTTCATATTCACATTAAGATCTGCTGGCATAAATTATAAATGTTACCCTAACAGTTCATCTTAAAATATTACCTTCTCCCATTCTTTCCCCTTTCATGTGGGTTGTCAGCTTTACAGGCCACAATTTTTATGCAGATTTATTTTTATTTATACATATATATAAAAAAGTACATGTTTCTACATGTTTATCTATCTTATATATAAATAGTTTTTTATGTTTTATATATATATATATATATATATATATAAAAATATAAAAGACTTTAGCCAAAATTTCATTTAAATATTAATAAATCAGACTTTGGGGAGGGCGGACAGGGAAGACAATATTTTATAATTTACGTAAATGAAGCATCCATTTTGGATGCTTTGGAAAAGAATAAAGCATCCATTTTGGAAAAAATGGGCATTTGATAAAAAACCTCTCAACTAAATATGAAATACATTAAAAATAGACTGCAATGGCAACCTCTGATTCTTTGGCACCATATTTCTTGCTTAACTGCTCATTTATGGACTACTAGCACAAGCTCCAATACAAATGGAATGTAATTAAACATCCCCAATTCAAGATGCCTGTGAACTAAAAATAATAAACTCATTCAGGTCTCAAATGAAAAGCCAGATGTTATGAACTGGGGATTTCATACGATGATGCTTTGCACCTTCCCTTTTGGGTTCCCTTCATGCTATTAAGATGTGTAGTAAGCAAACACCTGACCACATTACATAGCACAGATTAGTAAACCAGATCTACTGTGATCCAACAATCTTACCACAGGAAATAAAACTAAATGATTTTTTTTAATTAATCTTTGAAGTAGTGCTTTTCTTCATAGAAGGACATCTGATCTCGATTGAAAGTTGCTGTGAAATCAACTCCTGTATATGGCAGTGTAATGTTCTGCTGTTGTTATCCTTCCTATAAAAACTTGCACCTTTAGTTTTGAATTAAATTTATCTAACCTTCCTGCCCCCAGATCTGCTTATGGATTTGTTTGCTTAACCTATGGGCCTGCTATTGCAGAACTGCTCATTGTGTAAGAGCACAGAAGCAGACGAAGGTCATGTCTTCCAACTTTGGCCTTGTCTTTTTGAAGAGAAGCACACCCAGGTTTCTCAGCTGTTCTCTGATTTTTTGAATCAGAAGATCTACTTGGAGCAGTTCCAATTTATGAACCCAACTTGTGGGTGCCAAACTAAATAATTACTGTAGCTTAATACAGAACTTATACAACATCCTGACTGCTGCAATACATCTTTCCTCTGCTCTATGCTTCCTGTTTACTTAACCACATTTGTATTAGTTCTTTTCACCAGGAGGATTTGGGAACTCCTGCATTCAAGAGCCACCCTTTGTTATTTTGTTTCTGGATGTAAGACTTCATATTTGACTGTGTTCAAATGCACATTTTGTTAGCTTGCTACCACTTGTCAAGTGACCCATATGGCTCTGTAGTACTTGCTTGTTCTCTTCACTGTTCGTAACTTCAAACACTTGTATATCATTTGCAGACTTTTTTCATGCAAAGTTCAATTTCATATCACAAAACTCTAAAGGGTATATGACCAAATAAGTAACTCTGTTCTATGGGAAACTGTTGCTCAGTAATGCATTAATTAGCCAGTGTTAACATAGCAGGTATGTATCACTTTGAGTTTGCCTTGTTCTGTATTTTTAAATTTTGTGCAAAATCAGCCCCAACTGTTTGGTCCATGGGACCATCTAAAAACTTTTCCAGAATGAATGACTGTCATGGGTCCAACTACACTTTCAATACCACGGTACTCAAATCCTCATCATTTGCTTTATCTGCATATGCATTTCACTGTGCAGAATGACTGGAAGAAACATGCACAAATTGTGACAGCAAATGTGTTTTTATTTAGACTACAGCTAGAGAGCTCTTTCAAGGAGAAGAAAGTCCCGATTCCTACCCTTTGTTCCCAAGTCTGTTTCTGTTTGGGTTTGGTTTTTTGTTGTTTTGTTTTGGTTTTTTTAATGACTCTGGGTTAAAAGAACAAAACCGAAAAATACTCTTAAAAAAAGATAAGGGAAGATTGTTCTGTCCTTGCACAACTACTTCTGGAGAGGAGGAGCTGGACAACAACCTCTGCACTTAGTCACCCAAAGTTTATCTGAGCTCTGTTCTGGAACATATGGTATCTTAGTATATTACATGAAAACTACTAATTGCTCCTCCAGATAAAATCAGAGATGACCATGTCAAATAAACTGTATTGGCTAGTATTAATTATATTGCACCATTTTTAATTCCTGGTTAACCAAGTCCTTGGTCAGCCTTTTCAAGATTTTATCTAAGTTTAGAGTCAGGCTGTTAAGTCTAGAATAAGCAGCTCATCCTGCCCAAGACAACATTAAATTTCTTCCAAGTATATCTGGATTTTCCACATGTGACAAGTTTGGGGGTAGTGGTGGAACACAAAAAAATCAACAGAACTCTGCAGAAAATACCACAGAGTTTTAGACAGAAGTTGGCAAACTAACCCCGTATGCCTAATGGCTCTGCTGTTTCATGGCCTGCTGAGCCAGTAAAGGCAAGTGGTTCAGCATCAGCTCAGGATATCAAAACACAGTGAGTTGTTTTGGAGTTTTGTTTGGTTAAAAAGAAAAAAAAAGGAGCAAAATACATTCCTCATTTTCTGTATTGTTAATTGATAGGTTAACTTTCTCCGTGGGTTGCTTTGCTTCTTCTTGTCTTACAATCACAAGCTTCCAATTATAGATTTGTCTTTTCCCCCTCACCTTTGATTTGTTACACACCATTTCCAAACTGGCTTAATTCTTTCCATAATATTAAAACTTTTAAACTATCACTTTCCTCCGTGGGGTGTCGGTTTGTTGTTGTGGGGTTTTTTTGAGCCATTCTTTTTCAAACCACGTGGCTTATCATTGTATATTTCACACTTTCTGCAGTGTAAAATACATAAATATAAAGCTAGGTAAACATAAATCTGTGTAGATAGGGAGGAGGAAAAAAAAAAAGTACCTAACTGGTTCAGACTTGATCATGCCTTGAAACTTGCAGCACTTTCAGTTGCGTGTTTAATCTTTCATTATTTCACACAGTGGGATGTAATGCCTTTTATTCAGAGCAGGATGCAAAATGTCTTCTGTAAGGAAGTTGCCATCTCTGTGTTTAGAACACTCAAAGTTACAGTACAACCAGAGGGAGACTTAGTATGTACTCCTAAGCTTGAAATCTCCCACAGTATCTTCCTCTCCTCTTGCTCATCTCTTGGAGGGTCAGTCATTCTCATCGGTAGTGTGACTTTAGCAGATCTTCATCTTACACTCTGTCATAAACATTTAAAATCATTTCCCTGAGGGTTGTCTGAAAAATCATAGATAATTAATAACACCATTGCTGACAACGTCAGATGTCCTCAATACGCTTAGGTCTGTTTCAGTTTTCCGATCATAAATCTACATGTGAGGTGGAGGGAATTTTTGGTGGTGGTGTTGTTTGGGGGGTTTGTATTGTTTTGTCTGTTTTTCAAAGCTTACCTTATGGAAGCAAATGCTCCTCAGAATAGACTTTGGGGTAAAACATTATTACGTTTTCACACACATTTTTCACACAAAATATTCACTGAATTAGCAGTACTGCTTAGCACACTACCTTCCAATTCTCTTACAGCGAGAGATGAATCTTAAAAGTCTCTTTTCATCAAGGAACTGAAAAGAATGGGACAAAAATTTGTGATGGCTATTTTTTTTTTTTAATAACTCCCATAGCTTCCCCACCTAAAATACTATCAGTCATTAAGGTTTTTTTTAAATCTCATCAAGTGCTTTTTGATCTTTGGATTGTTTTGTCTTATCCAAGTTGTTCACTTTTCTAGCACAGGAAAAAACCTAATCAGGGATTGTATACATAGTTGGTTTTTTCTCCCCTCTTCTTTGCTATATATTTATAACCTGGATCAGATGTCCACACTGGAAAAAGCACTCTAAAAAGTCCACAGTGATTTCACAAGAGACGCCTTAACTTGATCCTTGGCTCATTTCCATCTAGCTGCCTTTTGGGGAAGAAAGTTCACTTCCTTCACCTCCCTTCATTTTATTGGAATGGAAAGTGAACCAAAGGGAAACAGGAAGATTCCAACCACAACACAAAGGAAAAAGAAAAAAATCATCTCCAAATGAGAAGCAGAAATCGGCGAAACTGAGGACTACTTTAGGGGGGTTTCTGCAGCACAAGTTAATCACAGCTGTACTCAAATTAGTGCAATTACAGAATTACCATCTGCATACCAACACGCAGGGCACAGGGACTCCATCACTGCTCAAAATTGAAGACGAGCATCGCTAAAGCCCTCCAAAATAATTTTACTTTGTTTTCAAAGAATCATTGAATCCCTAAATTTTGTTAGCATCTTCTGTGGAACATGGTCATAATTGCATAAAAATGTGGACGGTTTGATTTGCTGATGGCACCAGTTAAGAACAAAAATGCTTTGGCTTGGAATGGCTGGCACCCTGCATCCCTGCTCACCGACTTCAGTGTATCTTACCCACCCCAGCCTGTTTCCATCATTACTGATGTACTAAAGATCTGCCATGCATAAAAAAAGTTATTAAATTAGCATCCTAATCTGTAAAAAAAAAAAAAAACCAAACAAAAAAAACAAAACACACACACACACAAAAAAAAAACCCACACAAAAGCACTAAACTTCATTTTCCTTATTAATAAAGTGAATAAAACAGCAAAGCAGGACAATGGAATAATATCAGTCCACAGAGATATAAACAACAGAAGCCAGGCTTATTCATTTTCATTAAGGAGAGAGGAGAAACAAGGAAAAATGAAGCTATGCTCTCAAAGTAGAAAAAGACTAATTAAAAAAAGATGTTTTATTATAGAAGTTATAAGACATTTTATACATTTTCGATTTTTTTGAGAACTTAACAAAACTGTAACTAAAAGCAATAAATATCAGATTATCACATTTGCAATTTGACTGACATAAGGAATGCTTTAAATGAAAACCTTTCGAAGGCAGTGACAATGTTAGAAACAGATATCAGATAGTTCTAAGATTTGCCAAAGAGGCTTCATCTCATCACGCAACAAACGAGTTTCTGAGTTAACAGAAAAGACAACACATTCGCAAGCAAAGAAAATTCCATTTCTTCCCAATTATCTAAACAAACAGATAACATTACAAATACGAAGCAGTAGTCCTATGGGAAAAAGCAAACAAACTCCTCATTAAAAAATGTCCTTTGCTAAGCACTTCTACATACACTGCAAAAGTGACCAGCCTACTGATGCTATTATGCAACCCTTATTTTCATATATGCATGTTGATTTTCATATACAGTGAGGAGTGATGAGACACAATCAATGATCTAATTAGTATCAAGACTCAAGTCTTATACAATTTCCCAGATAGAGAAAATCAAGACATCATGTCACTCTACAAAACAAAAGCAGTATGAAAGATTTAGATGAGCCTATCCTCATATACCAACTCTGATTGTGATGGTGGACTGATGCTTCCCAGAAAGCTGAAGCATTTTTGCCCTGCAACTGCACCTGAACATTCCTTCTCCACTATTGTATATAGAAATAAAACCTCTCTGCTCTGACACCTGGACACAAACTACTTGAAAAGTCTTATTAGCACAGAAAAATAAAAACATTTACATGGAGGATTACACCCAAATAAGACACACCTACAGAATGCCTTTGAAAGAGCCTACAAAGTAACATTAACAAATAAATGAATTTGCAAGCCTGTTCTGAATTAACTTTTGTTCTGAAGCAACTTTAGTCCATCATCTCAGACTAGGCTTTGACTTTACTAGTGACAATGTCATGAACCTTTGAAATCTAAATTTAGCAGTTAATTCAACATGAAAACAATAAATTGCTGACTTCAAACAGCCACCTTGTTTAATGCAGATTGCTGAAGGTAAAGCTAATTGTAAAATAGTATGTGCTTGCTAAACAGTCATTCAACAAACACTATGACTAACAAATCTCACTTTCCTACATGTTTGTGCCATGAGGCTGACTTTGTAAAGCTCTTCCCATGCTCAAGACATTTATGAAATCACCCTAACTTAGGCCAGCTCCTTCGAGTTTCACACTTTTCCTTCTTCAGTTAAAGTACTAATAAAGTCTCCCTCCTTTACTTGACCTTCTGTTTTTATAAATGTCTTTGAGACATTTATTTCTCCTCCCTTTGAGATATTTGCCAATATATATTAAAAGGGCTAATAATTCAAAACGAACAAGTGATGAAGCCCTAAGACAGGCAGACAGCCTAATCATAATCATTCCTTTTAATGCAAAACAACTGTAACCATTGCACTCTTGAGTTTTATATGGTCATTATTAGATCCTTCCTAGGAGAAAGGTATCTTGGTACATAGGCAAAGCATGGAAACTTTCATCACATTTGTGTTGTACTACCTGCAACTCACAAAAGCTGATGAGAACAGAGAAATTGCACTGAATCACAGAAAGCTTGAAATTCCGGAAGCGCCCAGTTGAGGTTCTGCCTTGCCTGGAAATTAAGAGTGATGTTGGAACTGTTACCTATTTTGACCTAATTAACTCCTTACTAAAACTGTAGTGAAGACAAAGCAATTTTTCTTCCAAAAGTGCTAAACCTCACAAGTTAATGCTTAAGCTTCCCCCTAGGCTTTAACTCCATTAACTAGAGGTGTTAATTAGATCGAGCTAGGTAAATCAGTCAGGATCACACCTTTAAAGCCTGGACTAGACAAGGCCTAACCCTCATATATATTGAGTGGATAGATTTATTAGCATGCTTATTAGCATAACTGACTAGAAAATATCCCACTAGGCTTGTAAGCATCAACGCCTGTAAGGTGCAAGAATATAAACAGATTAAAAGTTTATTGCAACAAAAAGAAGTGATGACACTTACCTTGGGCTAAGTGAATACATACCAGTTAAACTCAACATACACTTTTCCTTTAATTTGACATAGGCTACCATCTTTCAGTGTTACTTAAATGATAAACCTCTAGCTGTAATATCTCTAAATGACACCTTCAGCAAGGTATTATCTGGTACTGGGTTTGGCTTCTGAACTCAATAATTCCAAACACAGTCCTGGTGTAAGGAATTACATCCATAGCACTGTGCATTTGTTGCAAGATCAGCTAGATTTTTACTGAGGGATAATCTATTCTGCACACTTGACAAAAATAATGGCAAAGGGGGATACATTTAACAGGTTAAGAGTATGCACAGAAATCTGAGGTTGGTCAGTTAGACAAAAACTTGCTTGCACTCTACGAACACGATTTCCCTTACTCCAGACTTAATAAGACTTTAGATTCTAACCGAGAAGAAAGAGCAGCTCATTACTTCCTGAACATTTTAGTAACATGTGAGTGAGTTGCTCTGGGGAGGGGCAGAGTTCGGGCCACGCAGGCAAAAACCTGTGTTTTCCTTTTACTGCAGCTTCAGGTGCAAAAATCCTAGATCAGCAGCATGTAAGAGCATCAAGAGCACAGACTACTTCAGAGATTATTACAAGAGGCATTTATCAATTTAGTATTTCTATTTTTAAGAAAAGATAGAACTCCAGATTACCTTCTGCACCAGGAGTTCTCCAGTTTTTTGAAGTTGAGCAATTTTATTTGAGGCTATCACACAACTGGGAAATCTTGCTGCAAAAACTTTGAGCATATTAAAATGTTGTGGTTTTTCTAGAGCTATCTTGCTGGAAACAGTCCTTACATTCATAGCCCTCTGAAGATGTTAAGCATGTGCCAAGACTCCTATTTTAGGCTCATCTTCCATCTATCTCCCTTATAAGGACAAAGTTTTCCAAGTTTGAATCTATCCAAAGCACTGATTATATATGAAAAATATCATGCTGAAAGCCCAATTACTGAATAAATATTAAATTAGTTTTCCTTAACTTTTGCAAAATAATATAGACTATTAAAAATATAAACGCAAAATCCCAAGTTCAATTTCTCTCAACCAGTACTACCTCCTTTCAGAGTCTGAACCCAGGACCAAGTGCAACAACCACTCTTCACAGAGCTTAAGAAATGCATATTTTAATAGTTTTCTAATTTCTTCCCTTATCCAACAAGTAGTCCAAATATAGGTTTTATAGAAGATTTTTCAATGGACTGTGGTAAAATTGCATTCTTATAGTTCTAAACTGGTTGTCCTAAAATGTTGCATATATAATTATTTTTCTTTAAATCTGCTTCACATTAAACAGAAAAGACACAGCAGTGCTCTAGCCAAAAATATAAAAGAGTATTTCTACAAACTGTCCATCTCTTAGGTGAGTTAAGGCAAGATACCAGTTGTACGCATGTAGCGCCTCACAAATGATGTAACCAGCAGCAGAATTCCAACCTTATCAGAGATTTGAATGCTCTCCTGAAGACAATGTACTCAATTTTTCTTCCTACTGAATCTTTCTTGCCTTGGCAAGTCATGAAACTTCAGCTCCAATCTCATTAATGCCTAGATTTATCTGATACTATTTGAAAATAGCAAGATTTTCAAACATTGGCTATAACTTCACCGTTCCTATTCATGAAACAAAATAAAACAGGATAAAAAGTGGAAAATAAAAACATTTAAAAGGTACTGTATTCACCACCTTTTTATATCTTTGCAGATTTAATATCACTTTAGGAAAAAAAAAAAAAAAAAGAGCTGCTAAGTATGCATACCTCATTCAATTAGCAAGAGTTACCTATTTGTAACTTTAAATTATAATCCAAAGCCTGGCAGATTTTGGGTTAGGGGCAAGGTGATCTGATATTTTGGTTTGGTTTTTAATATATTGGTCTACAAACTAAAACACAAACCAGAAACATCACCCTCTCACACACACCACCACCACCCCCCCCAAAAAAAAACCCCAAACTCAAAATAAGATCCTAAAACAGCAACCATTTTCCATCCCTGCCTACAGCTGAAATATCCAACCCTTATAGCCTCCTCCTCTTCAATATGCAGAATTGTGGTTGTAGCTAAAAAATGCTTTAGTCAACTGAAAACAAAAAAGCATTCCACTGTATTTTTAATTTGGCTGTATCTTTATGGCCAAACTTTGTTTGCAACCTTTACAAGTCAACTGTTTCAAGCAGATGGGAAAGCAACATGGTATTCAATAGAAGGCCAAAAAAGCTGTTTTAAGGCAATAAAATGAAGAAAGCATTACTCTACTGAATCCCAATTATGGTAGCGAGCACTTTCTGAAGATCATATCCAAGGTAACTGAAAAACTTGAAACCTGAATAAACAATTACAGACTAGAAGGATAGGCATCTTGCCATTCTGTAGAACAATTAGGAATATTAATTTTTCCAACCTACTTCCAAAAATCCAACTCACGCGCTTTTCTAGTTTTCATCTGTGATGAATTTACCCTTTCAACAGTTGTAGCCTTCTCCCCAAATAATAACTCTACTTAACTATTTAATGTACTCTTTTATATGCAAAGTGTTGTTA
Organism: Psittacula echo; assembly: GCF_963264785.1. Classification (NCBI taxonomy): domain Eukaryota; kingdom Metazoa; phylum Chordata; class Aves; order Psittaciformes; family Psittacidae; genus Psittacula; species Psittacula echo. Next base: position 126,573,767 of record NC_137737.1, read on the forward strand.
CATATTTTATAGAAGAAAAAATTTGAGTTCGGATGTTGGGGGGGTCACTCTCTCTACAGGTGAATGTAACTGGGAGAGCTATAAATCCTAGAATTTTTGCATCATTCAGGGAAGGTGGGATACTAAAGTTCTAAAGCCTTTCTTATATCAAAAGTTTATCTGAAAGGTTATTTTACAACCACTATATCACTAAATAATTCCTCAAACCTCACTGTTGTCTAGTAAACCTGCAGAAAACGATGAAATTTTGCCATGTATGTCAAAAGTAGACAAGTACACATTTCTGGTCTGTTCCCAGTTCTTTGCAGGATGATTCCCTATCTCGAGGAAGGCCAGAGGGGATAGGCATGTTACAAAGGGATGCCATTGCTTATCGCTCCTCCTTAGTACATTCTCTTTTTATTTCAGTCTTCATGAAAACTAAAAATCATAAGGCTTTCTCAATAAGTTAATCCTGCTACAACTAGATCAACTTTTCGTGTGAAGAAAAAAGAAACACACAAGAGGCACCCCACGGAATTGACTGTACACACACCATAGCAACAACAATCTGTTCAGGCATGCTTGAAACCCTACAGGTTTTGATCTTTCTGTTTACATTTTTAAACCAAAGGACATGGCTTAGAACATGGAAGTGCACAACAGCTACTTAAGAGTCAACATGGGGAGGCAGGAGTTAAATTGCAAAGTCTATCATAAACAACTACTGTGTCCTTGGATCAGATGAAATTCATTTCTGCAGAACTGAACTATCCGTCTTGTCCTCTATGATCATGGTTGAGGAGCTGGTCCTTAACAAAGCTAGATAAAACAGATCAGTACATAATAAAGTTTCCAAGGTATGTGATACTTGGTAGAGAGACCAAAGGTTAAGGAAGAGACTAAATTATGCCCTCAACCCAAGCAGCAACCCAAAGAGATCCTTCCACAAGGCTTGTATTTCCACAGAAAACTTTTCCTTTGGACAGAGAACAAGTAAACCTAGGACCTTCCATAAACATCTAGCATACTACACAGGTATTTGATTTAGGAAGACATGTCAACATCACTTCAGTAAAATAACCTTGCTTTTCAGTAAACACAGTCAAAATGAAATTTCTAAGACACACAAGGACTCTAATATTTCACTGAATCACAAATCTAGAAACCTTTCTCAACTTCCCAAAGCCAATTTTGCCCCACATGTAACTAAAAATTTAGGAAAATGAGCCAAATTGGCAAGAAAGTCTCACAGCCTTTTCTTGCTCACAGTAAGAGCATCTGAGCTTGGCATACATCAAGTGTACTTTATGGCAAGCATTCTATTGTGTAAATATTTATGAATAATTTCTTTGTATTTAAATTAAAAATTCAAATCAAAATACAAGGCTGCATACCACAAGGGTTGTTTTAATTAGTGTAATGAAATTAATTCATGTTAAATGTCAGCCCATTTAACCCAACCAGAACCTGCGTGTCCAACAGATTTTGAATAAAAATGCCATCAGACCATATTAGTGACAGAAGACATACCAAGCCCTCTAGGAAATATAGAGAGGTCTTATTACAAAAAGATAGGTTTGGTTTTAGAAGTAATATTTTGGCATGGGTAGGAGTGAATTAGCATTACAGCCAGTGAATAAATTCACCTGAAAACCAAAAACTACAGCCATGTATTATTAGCAATGCTACATACCAAGTTGTTCCAGCAAGATCGTGCCACTTAAGACATAATCTTTTCATAATTCAGCCACACAGATCCCAGAGGCTCAACCCACATTTCCTGATTTCTATAACAAAGAGTGTCATTAGCTACCAGCATCATCAGGAATGCAGTACTACAGTAACCATACTTAAAGAAACCTTTCATCTAGTTTGAGAAAAACAACAGCTTGGTGAGACTGGTATGACAAGTTAATCAACTTTTAAGCTATTAACCATTAGCTTCAAACAAGACAGCTCAACTAGTAAGCACAGTCATACATGTACAGAACCTTTGCTGAACTCAAGTTAATACGAGTATTAAATGTTCAGTTTAGTCTGCTTATTCAGATTCTTGACTTCAGTTTAGTCTGCTTATTCTAATTCTCTACTTCCTTTTGTTTTCATTTGATTCATATATCAAGTAATGCATAATTTTGTATGATTTAGCTGCTAAACCAAAGTCTAAAATGAGGTTTTCCTTGCTACACAACTCTACCACTGGATTTTTACATAGACATGGATTCAAAATGCCTTTTACTAATAGACTGCCGCTCAAACAAATCTGTGCTGTTGGGTTGGGGTTTGACTTTTCTAGGTCTTATCTTGCTCTGCAAGTTGCGTTTAGCTGTTGATTTTACTAAAGCATTAAAATGTTCTTCTATACTTAGAGTCAGTTGAGTCTTACAACTTCTACTAATCTCCTTTAATTCCTTACATTCCTGTATGTAATTTTGCTATGCCACAGCCAGTCTAGTTGAAATGGGAGCCAAGAGCTCTGCATACAGACCCTCTGACTATGTCTCTTCTTGTTGCATCTTCTGCCATCTTAATATGTTCTATTAAAACAACACTTCTGCTTATACTTTTACCTTAGCTTGTCCTTACATCGCCTTTTTCATAAGGTAGATACCTAGAACAACATGCATGGATGAGGAGCACACTGATATAAACAAATAAAGTCCCTTAAGCTCCTCATGTAAAACACACAAAAATTGTACAGTATTAAAAAGAAAAATGGGAAAAATTAAAAACACATACAGCTGCTGAAGAATATTGTTCCTGCTTCACCTGACTGGATGCAATATAGGTGGGAGGATTCAAGAAATGTCTTCCAGCAACCCCACAGTTAACTTGCCTGGAACATAACCTCCACTTCCAACACCACTCAGACGACTAACACTTCTCATTACGTACCCAGGCTGGCTTGTGCTACTGCCATCGATTTCATTACAACACATGTGCACCGAGTTTCTAGAGATCACAGGTTAAATAATAGAGATAATCCTGTTGCAGTTATCTGTAATTTGTTCACATATATGTTGATTATATTGGCCAGGTTGGTGGAGTAAAATCACTTGCATGATGGAGAAGCACTGAGTGCTGTTCAGCCAAATAAAAGCACTGAAGGTGGTACTGCTGGCAAAGAACTTGATTTTCTTTACTTGCAATTCCTTCTCTATTTTGTTTACCAGCGGTGTTGATATGAATGGCTGCATCAGTAAAATCTGCAACCTTCAGGAAATTACCTTCTAAAACCCTTTTGTTTAAGTAGTTAAGATTGATTACAAACATTTATCTCTGCCTGTTTAACTTCACAGAAATAGAAAGAAAATTACCTTAAAAATAATTCAAATATTATTTTCAGAAATCCTGATTATTTTTATTTTTAATGCATTTTTAAATGAAAACTAGAAAGCTCCTCAGCCTTCAGTGGCAATCTTCTCATTACCTTGCTTTTTTTTTCCCCTTAACTGATTCTTCAGTCTCCAAACAGCAACTACGCTTAGTCACTGAAGGTGTCTACTAGAGGAGATTAAGACAGTTCCAGTCATACCCTGATTAAATCTACACACACCGAGCAAATTAACTTTAATTACAAAGTTATCAAATGTATTTGCCTTTACAATTTTATTAAACTTTTTGGGGTTTCCACAGGGATACCCAGGGAAGCAACATATGCAAAACTGCAACATACCTGCCAGTTGCAAATTTTGACCCAACTGGCCCATGTCCATCATGGCTGAAAAAGAGAGAACGTCATATCTGAGAAATGAAAACCAGGAGCAGGCAACTCAGACATCCTAAAACTCCTTCTTTCAATACATGTCTCAATTGTTCTCAAAGACCCTGTTTAGAATTAAAGCCTCGCTCTTCTGCGACCTGCACAAACATAAGGTGACAGCCTCTCTCTTGCAAGGTTTGCCAGGAAAGTTAATGGCACCCTGCAGGGGTTTCCTATTATTCTCAAGACTGCTGTTTGCAGGGTAATAAGAATCTGGTTAGAATTTCAGTAGGTTTGGAAAATACCATAATCTTCTAGTATACCTCACCATAATTCTTTGTCCAGCAGTTAAGTATATAATACACACACACTAGAATGAAGACATCTAACTACCAACAAATGCATTATGCCTAAAAGCTTCAGAAACCGTGATATTTGAACCCTGTAATTTCAAGACTTGCTTTTAAAAGACTGAAGTTTCTAGCAACTTCAGGACATTTGTTTGCCAAAGTTGAATTTGGCCCAGTGTGAGCCAGGCCATTGAGATGAAAATGACAGGCATACCCAAAAATATCAAATCGCAGTATCTTTTCAACACAGTCTCAATGTCAAACAGCAACAATGAAAAAAAGACATAATACAAAGACCTATTGAGGTCAATGGGACATTTCAAATAACACTGCTATGTACTTTCTAACGAGACTTGCAGTAACCCTTATACTCAACTGCCTAACTCCTTTCATCATAAACGATCTTGAAACCTTTTCAAGCAGAAGTGCTTACACCTCAGTGGTTTACAGTATACCTTTGATATTCAGCAGAGGAAATCCCCATGGGCTATATAACAGTTTTCATTTTGTCCCATGAAATTCCTTTCAATTTTGGATGATGTATAAGCTGTTAAACTCCAAATTTTTCTCCTCTCTTGCATTCCTGCAAATTTTTTGGCAGCACACTATAGTCAAAACCAGCGGTTATAAAGCTGGGCTCACTTTACCACCAAAGCAGCAATGGAATTGCCAGAATCATTTTAACTGGTCAGCAGAAAATTCTTTCCTCCTGCATCTTCTCAATTTGCCTTCCAAAAGTCACTATGTAGGTCAGAAGATCCCTTACTTCCAACCATGACACAGTGATCCTAAAAAAACAGGTACAGTGCACAGCTACAGCAGCCAATATTCCACAAGGCGGTAACAAAGAGAATCATTTCCTTAAGTCCTGAACAAGGCAAAAGACTGCATGTCCACTCATGACCAGAATTTTTCTTGCTCATCCATCCTACTGAAGACTGATGTCAGACAATTATGTAGTTCAGTTGAATACTCTAAGACATCAAATGCTGTTGTTCAAAAATTGTTTCCCAAAAATTAAGCCCAGGAATATTCCTGCACAAGGTATCAGAGAATGCAATTTAGGTTATACACTCAAGACTTTGAAACATGGGAAACGGTAGCTTAACAATCATGAGTGCTGCTTTGGATTCTACAGTGTCATGCAAATGCATTCTGATTGAGTTTTTTTACTCATGTAATACCATTCTTTCATTATCATCTTTACCATGTAGAAAAACAATATACAAATGTCTGAAAAGGGCGAGTACAGCAAGCAAATACTAGCAGACCAGGACACTCCCATTGTAACAACTTCCAGATGAAGAACATACTCTCATTCAAAAATTCTCAATTCATTACCATAGGAAGATTTCTCCTGGTAATATGTTGTTTTTCCTCAAGATGCCAAACACTTTTTTGGTATTAATGAGAAAAAGCAGCTTTGCTCTGGGGAACCTTGAACTCTGAATTCCCTTTCCCCCTGCCCTCCTGCTTCAGAACAGAGAAGCACAGAACAAAGGTTTATGCTACAAGAGAGCTCACAAATAACAGTACCACCAGGATACAAACTACATTCTTCTGCCTCAAAAGGAAGGATATAGATTGCTTCACCACACTTTGAATTAAGAATAAGACACAACCCACATCCAGAGCTGAAGATTTCAACTGATCCTACCTCAGGAAATCTCAGAGCGGCAGCTGCTACCCAAGCCAGAGAGATAATCTCAAAGGGGCAAATAGCCTGCAATTTTCTTCTTGTTGCTTCCAAGTGCATGGAGTTATATCTCCATGTAAATTTCCCCAAACTGGGGAAATTTACACTGCGATCATTGCAATACTAGCAAAGAATCACAGAATGACTGAGGTTGGAAAGGACCTCTGGAGGTCATCCAAGCCCAACCCCCTGCTCAAAGCAGGTCAGTTAGAGTGGGCTGCACAAGACTATGTTCAAGTGGGTCTTGAATATTTCCAGGGATGGAGACTCCACATCCTTTCAGGGCAATGACCAAATTGTATGCCATTTTTCATTTATGATGAGCCCATTCAAACACTGTGTTTTGGCATTCCTGCCCTGCTGAGCTTTGGAACATGAAATATTCATCCAGCTTTAGAACTATACATTCGTCAAAGCCACTTGAAAGATTCCGGCTTTCCTGAGCACAGTCACCAGACTCTCCAAGCAAGACTTCTTCCCAACTCTACTTATATTCATATAATCTATCCAGAGGCTAGAGCTCAGTGGCTCTGTATGGCTACATTAAAACATTCAAAGTGTTTACACTTTAAAAGAAAAACTGGTAACTGCTATCTGTCCTTCTATGCAATTCTAGAAGGGAGACAGACCTGATACAGTTCATAGTAGGCACATTAATAAGAATAGCTGAACAAGACTTGAGTAGCTTGGTAGCTCACATTCGGAATATCAAAGAGAATGAAGATCTTCCCGCATGATATCCATGGTATCCCAACAAGAACTTCCAGAAAGCTTGAGGAAGTCCTGGCTAAACTAATGAGACATAGCCTTAACAAACAAGATGCTGGAATCTTCATAGACCTCTCAAAGATAACTGATTTTGCTTCAGATGGAACTGACAAGAGGACAAGGAAAAAGGCTTATCATTTGCAAGGCAGAACAATTCAGTCCTGTGCTCCATCAGAACTTCTTATGAAAATAAGAAAGGAAAACCAGGAAGACTTCTCAAAGTAACTTAAACAGGGATATTTCTTCAAGGGATGCCTAAGTGAAGGAAGAAATCTACCAAGATGAAAAAGTAGCACTTTTCTATTATGACAGAGACTTGAGATACATGGAGAAAAAGCAACCCTGGTGGAAGATTTCGGCCCTGCATCAGACATCAAGCAGTCCTGGTAGAAGAAAACACCATCTTCACCAAGAAGTACCAGTATGTCAACGCTAACACTGCAGGAACAGTCATACTTTGACTCACTCAAAGATGAAGGATTCAGTACTGACTCCAAGATATGTAAACCTCCAGCCTTAACCTCACAGAACTGGTGTGACTCTAACACAACAGGTGTGCCTGCTTAGAGAAACCCTCATGAAATCTCTTATCCCCCTGTTTAGCCATCTCTGAGAAAGCAAATAATGTTGGGCTGCACCTGGGAATCTTTGATCTTTCCTGCTTCAGGGAGGAGCAACCATCAGCCCAGACAGATGGATGAAGTGGGTCAGAGCACTTCTTCATGGCATGAAGCTTCTTTCAATCAATAGATCTCCTGTCTTCTGAAGCTGGCTCTTGTAACCAGAACTTGTGACAGAGCCAACTTCAAAGCAGGAGTGTGCTACTGAGACAGCACCTACAAGTTACAGCAGCTTTTCATGAACTTTTCCATTAAGAATCATCTCAGATAGGTTTCACAGACTTCCCACAAAATCTCCATAGAGAGTTTAGAAAAGGGGAGTTGGGGGGAGTGGAATGCTAGAAAACAGGCCCCCTGAATGACTGTCCTACAGCAAAAGGCATTTCAAAGACCAAATGATTTGTTTTCAACTACCCTACTTCTTTAGGGTTTCCCCAAGGCCACCAACAAGACAGGACCTGCTCACTCTGCCGATAATGAGATACAAAAATCAGGTGCAGTCAGAGAGCACCCTTCAGCACACACACAGCCTCAAGCACCTCAGAAGCACACTTCTTCACACAGCAAGACATACGGCCTGGGCAGCTCAAGAGACAGCAGTTACTAGAAACAGGGAGTCTGAGGGGCAAAATGTACATATGGTCATTCTCAGGCTAAGCACCTACCGATTGCCATCAAACACAGATGGTACCAAGAAACAAAAACAATCCCTAGTGCCCCACATCTTGGTAAAAAAACAGAGCTTAGCTAGAACTTCCCTAGCAAAAGTAACTCCTAACTCCCTTCCGGTAAAAAGGAGAGCACAGCTGTGACAGAGAGACACTGATGCTGCTTCATCTGCTGTATCTTTGTTGAAAGGCAAAGCACATGCACTCTGGGCAGCTGCACACATCTGGTATTCTGCATGTGCAGCTACCATGGGCAATCTGGGCACACACCCAGCGTGCAAGGTTTCAACTCAACAAGAACACAATGAAATAATTACATAACAAGAAACGGCCTTTAAAAATCAAAGCCAAAAGCCACTAGATTCAAGAGGTCTGCTAATGTCACAGAAACAGCATCACAGTTACACTGAAAAATCCCAGCTTTGATTCATTGCTGCTGTTTTCAAGTATTTATAGTTTTCTTGATGAAATACATGTAAGAAACTATCAACCAAAACCTGAAAGCTGCCAGTATAAAAGCAACTCAGACTTCTTTCAACCCCTTTTCAACAGAGGGGTTAGAACTAGATAATCTTTAAGGCCCATTCCAACCCAAACCATTCTATGATTCTATAAATTTAACCATATTAACCTTTTTTCAGTTACTGTTTGCAGTTCTGCTATTGTACTTTGATAATATCCCAGTTGGTATGTCCCTAATAATCAGTTACAAACGCTGGGCTTGCTCAGAATCTTTAAAGGCTGAATCAAGGAAAAAAAAAATTTAGCAAGCTTAATTTCCAGCTCAGGAGATAGCCTTATTTAACAAAGCGTATGTACTCAGTTAAACGTTACGTGAATGTTTTCTAACGTAAAAAACATGTATTTAATCACTGTTCTCAAAATCAGAGCCACAAAAAGTCCGTACGTGGAAATTTATTTATTGTTATTTTCAAATGATTCCACATGTACACTTACTCAAGGGTAAGAACTTAAGTTTTTCAATACAGCAGATCAAACATGAAAAAAGCTGGGGAAAAAAAATGCAGTAATAGTGGAAGATTTATCTAAGAAGAAAATCACGGCAGTCAGTGTTAAGATTTTTACAGTACCAACACTATTAAAATGCATGTTCATGTTGTGGCCAAAAGAATTATATTATAGGCCTACAAATAAATGTAAAAAGGCAGCAGTTTCCCAAACGGTGGCCCAAAAGGCCATGGTCGGCACATGGTCCTATTTAGAGTATTTTCCTGTAAGTCCCTATTAGAAGTGCATGGTGGTCTTGAATATATTGACAGAGCAGAGCCTTTCCACTGCTAAAAATTTCTGGAAACCCCAGCTCAGTTTAGGTTAAAAAAAGTACGTTTAAGTCAAACAGTTAACCTTTCCTTTCATACCTATTTAATATCCATTAGAGGTTCCATAGAAATGGTACTTAAGACAAAATCAGTAATTATTTAATAGTGTTTTCAAACATATTCAAGTTATTCTGGCAAATTGGTGTGTTTGGAGCCGTGTTCCTTATTTATAGGGTGAAATGCAGAGGCTGCTCACACTAATCAATTATATAACCCTTTTTTACACCTGAAAAGCTAATATAAATTCTCCAGGTTTTTCAAGACCTGAAGGCCATCTCATTAATTAGCCTTATAAGCCAATTAAAAGATGGTTTTTAAGCATCACTCAGACAATGTTTTGTTTAAATAACTGTAAGGAAATACCATTCTATTCAATATTTAAATTTATAGTTTCAATGACTCACTGAAATTTTACAGCAGTATTTACTATCCTTGGCAAGCAAATCAGAAGCATCATTTTATTCCTTAAGTAGAGTTAAACTCTATACCAAAGTGAGCATATAAAGCAAGATTTGCGAGAAATAGACCAGCTTTCATCTACCTAAGGTCAAATATGACACACAAGTGCAGGAACTAAGCGGAAAGTTATCGTTCACTTGAGCTAAGCCCATGCACAGGAGCAGTTTCTGCCCACTGTAGAAACTGAGGAAACATCAACTCAGAATCTGTACCATAACATGTATTTTTGCACTGAGTTGCACAACAGCCTTTCAGGTTGACATAACACTCTTTTGAACGTGGCATGGATCTATATATACGCCAGTGTGTAGTGGACCACAATATTATGCATGGCTGATAAATAAACCCATGTTAAAGGGTCCATCTTCAGAAACAGCAAAACAAAAATACCTCAAATACAACATGCTCTACTAGTATTTCACATTCGGAACCTATCAATAGCTAAAGTGAACTCAAGGCAAGCTTGTTACAAAGATACACAGCTGTAAGGAGAAGAAAGGATGCTGTTTGTTCAGTCTCACCCACCTCCAGACGGGATTGAGGGACTTCAAATCGCTAAGAATTTCACTATTATGATTGTTATTAAACTTACTATGGCTTCATAATAACTACATCCTGGCAATAATAATATTGCTCCAGAACTGAGCTTCTCATCTTCTTGATACCTACTAAAGTTTACTTTTTACTTTGTCCACCTGATAAAAAGCCAACGCACTTTGCCAAAACACACATATAAGATTGGCAGCAAGTAGGTATGTATGTTCCAGACTGTATTTTCTACAAAATAGTCAGATTTACACTGTACTGTAAAAAGTCTGATTTTTCTTCTTAACTCAGCTGTATTGTAACCTAACATTTTTTTGCTGTTTATAGCTTGATTGGCATTTATGTAGTTTTATGACATACAAAATGCTGCTGCACACCACCATGCACCAACCTTTGCACACATGCATAGTCTACCCAAAACTAAAGCCACAAAATAGGAATAAATCTGTATTTTTTCGTAACAAGTTTCAGACATTATTTATTCAAGGTTAAAATATTATTTTCTTCCTGTAATGGCAACTTTTTCAAAGTTTGCTGTTATCATCTCTACAGGTTGCTAAACACTTTCAGGGTACAAAGTCACAAGTTCTGTGGAATGCTGCTCTGTGTACTCTGCCACTGCCAACACAACTTCCCTAGGTAACACATGCACCATACAAACATCAGCTGTAACTGCAGAGTCACAGGTCTGTGCTTTTAAGTTTTGTTAACAGGTTCCACTTTACCATGAAAAGCATCCTCTGGGTTTTCTGCAACCACAGCATGTGCAAGTGAGTGCATCCCTTCCGTGCAGCCAAGAAGGTTTAAAAGATAATCTGGGATGTCAAGAAATCACAGGATTTGTGCAGAATTTAATGGAATAGAGAACAGTGTTTTTCTGCTCTGTGATGCAGTGAAGAAGCATGTCAGCAGTCCCTCAGTTTTAGTATTCAAAAGTCTTCATAAAAAAATATAAAGAAAATTTTTTATTTTCAAAAAAAAAAATTCTTCCAAGTAGTATTATTCTACATGAACATTATACTTCCATTGATTTATCCTATTAGTAAACAAATATATATGGTAGCATATTTATTTCTATTCCTTGGCACACACATGCATTAAATCTCAGTTCTTGAAACAAGTCTCCTTGCTAAGTAGGATTTCAAATAATAGCTGGAAACATTCGGGTTTGTCTTCTATGTTCAAAAGTTAGTACAACATATGTTTAAATGACAGAGTCCTTGCTGAGCATTCCTGCAAAACTCAAATTGTGCTTCATAACATTCAGAAAAGCCCTAAATGGGAGAACAGGCAGCCTCCTGACAAATGAGCCCTCTTCCAGGGCAACATATCCCATGTCCGACAAACTCTGCAATGTACACAGGGGAAAATGGCAAGGATTGCTTAACACCCTAAAGATCAATACCTTTGCACAAGTGGCATGACCTAGGAAACTAAGCATGGAAATGGAAGTCAGCAACTCTTCAGTTTAATGCTGGTGCAGAAACAAACATGTATCTTCCTGGTTTCTTAAATGAAAAAGACTGATGCAGAGTTATAATTACAAAAGTGTTGCAAAGTTCTCGAAGAAATATATACATCCCAGTAAAGCATAGAAGTTTCTCAAGCAACAAACCATTGCTGCCTCCAGTTTTAGGAATTTTAGCAGTTAAAAAAAAGAAAATATTAAAATTGGATACTGTATCTCTTTCAAAAAAGAAAGCATTTCTCTAGTGTTTTGATTAGCTCAGCAAAGAGAACACATCTCCAAAGGGACATTCTTCCAAGAAAAAAAAATGCATTAGTGAATACGCCAAAACAAATAAAAGCTCATACAAAATGACACTGAATGATAGGGGTATTAGAAACATGGACAACTAGAGCAACAGCTCCAACTGTCAAACTTACCTTTCATATTTAAAAGATGGCAAAATTTAAGTTACAGACCATATTTAAGTTACAGAGCATTATCAGATTTTTTTTCTTCTGGCTTATCTTAAAACAACTAATGAGAGATTTTAGGAAACACCATGTACAAACATCATGAGAGAAGAACTATACAAACAAATTTTAAGAACATTTCTCATTGCAATCATTTAGAACACAAAAAAAAAATCCCACAGATAAATTTATATCTGGCCTAAAAATGTCTTGCATATATACTGGAGGTGCCCTTAGAATTCATTAATTCTTCTAATTTCCTCATTTATTTTAAGAGGATTGAAAAAATCTTAATTGGCTGACAAGTTCAATTTTTTGTTTTCTAGTCATAGTACAATATTTTAGTGTCGCAAAAATTCTAACTAATGCTTTAAAAAAAACCCTCAAGTATAACCTTATGTCAGTAGGTGTGCTCAAAATGGCACCAGAAACAAACACTATCACACCCACGATTTATAATTAAGGAAAATATTCTTCACATCTAGTTCACTCTAGAAAGAATTGAACTGCTAGAACAGGCAGTTCTGCAGCAAAGCCGAGAACCATCCTGACCTCTCAACTCTAGAAGCCTCATTCATTAAGGTTTTCTACACGAACATGCAAAACCAATAGTAATTAAATAAAAAGGAGAGGTTAAAAAAAAAATAGCAGAGCAAGTACCCAAGGCTGCAGCCTTAAACCTAGTTTTAATGTGAAAGAAAAAATAGTTCCGAAGTACTTCTGACAGTAAGCACAAAATGTTAACCATATGATCAGTTGGAATATATACCTGGTTTGGCTGAGGTCTTTCCTTCTCAGTATTGCTGACTTCTGCCCAAGAGTTAATCAAAATAAGCTGGCCATATCTATCGAAAGTACAAAAAATATGTAGCAACTATAGCTTAAGCTGAAGACAGGTAAATTTGTATTGATTTATAGAAGCAGGTCTTCTTTTTAACCCTGCAAACAAATTAAATGTTCTAATCAGCAAGCAAAAGTAGACAATTTTCAAACCTGCATGTACCCAAACACACAAATGGAAAGAAAGGAGATGCAGTAAAACCTGTTCCGACATGCTGTACATTAGAAATCTGACTCTCATATTTCATAGGAGCCAAACTAAAAGAAAGATGCAATGAAAAGCAGGTTAAGAAAAAGGTAGAACAAAAAACAAACAAAGCTTCCACACACCATGGTACTGAGGGAACACATTAAAACACATTTTTGTAGTTTAAAAAGGTCAAAAGAAAATTCCCAGAGAATTTATTCTTAATTCTGTCTTTAAACACACACACACACACACACACACACACACACACACGCCCTTCACATGTGTCCTTGGATTTTAAATTAAACATACCTTCCCTTCAGATCATGAAATTGGCAATGTCAGACACAAATGTTTGGCTAAACCAAGATAACTAAACCAAACATCCATAATTTAGCAGAAAAGTTAAAATGTTAGAAACTAAATGAACACACAAATAGTAATAGTTTGCCACGAGGATTTGAATTTTATATATGGCAGTCTTCTGAAATTACAGAGCTGAAGAGCGACAGCATGATGAAAAATTCCAACAAAAAGTAATTTCAAATGCAACCAAATGCACAGAAAAACTGCTTGTCCTTTTGTGTACAGCCCATTCAAATCTGGCTTTGCAATCACAGCTATTTGTAGGATGACAGGTAATTATTTACGCACAAGTTTCAGGAGCAAAGATGGACATAATATACAGTTAAGGCTGGAGAATGAAAGGCAGCTGAAACCTGTGCAGATACACTCCAAAGCATTCCCTATGCGGAAAGCTACTTTCACAAGAATTCCCACTAATTTACAACAGCGGTGGAATCATCCCTGACAGCTGGGCTGAGATTTTACTCTGCTGTTGGTTATATTACATTCCTAGCAACAAAACTTGTTGACATTAAGGTTGGATAGTAGAACTGGCACTAGAATAAAAACCATCCTGCATATCCTTCCAACGTTTTTTCACTACTGACAGCACTTGAATGGCCCAAGAACTTTGTTTAGAAGTTTAAGTACAAGACAAATTTCATAAAATGTGATCAAGGAAAGGAGTCTTATACTCTGCCTTACAGAAAGCTGGTGTTTTATTTGCTTTTCATTGGCATAAGCCAGTGGTACTTTGTCATTGCTTTTGAAGTCGTCCACCCATTTCTACTTTACTTTCCAGTTCCTAGAAAATGCATAAACACCAGGCCCAAATGTTTCAGGACTCATTTTACCCGAAGGCCATTCCTTAACGGGACGAGCTCACACATGTGGCTAACTATATTAAGGAACAGGATTAGTATCTGAAAACCGATCAACATCTACATCACCATTGAATGGAATAACTGAAATTACTGCACCATCATTCATCGATAGGCCCACAATCAACTCCAAGCATCGCTCACATGGTACATGAGAACAAAAACGAGGCTTTAAAAACTCAGTTGTTTTCCTAACAGGGTTGTCACTGTTGCAAGACGTGACCTGGAAAGCTTATGAGGTGCAACTGAGTACTTACTCAGCTGGAAGTAATAGAGTGATACTTTCACAACAGCCTTTAAAAACCAAGTGTGCAAGTGATGTAACACCATAAGATAGAAAAAGGACAGGAAAACAATGTGTAGAGCAGAAGAATTAAATACATTTATGTAAAAAGTAAAACTGTAACTCTGAAGGGTTTTTCTCATTTTTTCATTTTCTCATTTTTGCTGGTAATAACAGTGCATATTTTAGTAACATCCATTTGTGTATTACACTTGGGAGACAGCTAAACACTCATTTAATTTGTAGAACAGCACTAGATGCAATAGCCCTATCTTTCCACTTCTGCCAGAGTTTATAACACTTTATTTACTTGGTTATTTGAACCACGAGAGGCTGGACTTTTAGCTGCTTCTACTGACCAAATCCCGAGATATACGGAATGTATATAAACACTTAATTCACATAATTATGTTGAAACAAGGCTGTACATGTAGATACTAAAACAAACACAGACATTCATGACTACTGAAATCACCATTTTAGCTCTCAACTTAGGAGTTTGGGAGCAGAAACCTTAGGATATACTCACACATGAAAAATAAAGAGTATGTGTTAATTTAGACTTTCCTGGCTATTATTGATGCAAACAGTGCAACACAAATTTATGTACTTTGAGATTGCAATATGTTAACATAAAACATGTTCTTAAAGGATGGTTATAAAAATATCCATCATAGTATTTGTAGTCAAATATACAAATTAATATATTTACAACTGAGCCAACATGCCATAACAGTTTCTTTGCCAAAAACATTCATCACTTGAGTAGAATAAACAAGTATCTTAAGTTTTTAAAGCTTTCTGCAGTTCAAATGTCTCGTTTTATTTCCCTTCCCCATCCACATGCTTCTTTGCATTTATCGCCATGATTATGTTATATTAAAATGCACGTAAGTTCTGCATTTGGTAAATGGGAGATGAGAGATTTTTCATAAAACTAGAATCCTGAATGGTGTTCAAATGTATGCAGATAATATTACTGGTTTTGTAATGCTGGCACAAATTAGGTCCTATTCATTTTTATGGTTTGTTACCAAAGGGAAACAAAGAATGAAAGTGCTCCATTTGGTTTCTTTAATGCAAAATAACAAAAAGTATCAGAAGTACAATTCAAAGTGATGCTCATTTGAAAGCTGAGGAAAAATATTTGCGAAAAAGAGAAGTGTTAACGTTTCAAGCTATTATTTGAAAGCTCTTAAGGGAGAAGTTGAGAGAGGGAAGGACAGGATTACAAACATAGTCTTATAAAGTATAGTGGAGCAAAACAAGTGTGAGTGGGGGGTAGGACATTATGTAAAAGGAAATACATAAATGAGTCAACACTTACATTTATTGTTTTAAAAATACCCATGAAATTTTGTTTCATCATCTAAAGCAGACTTTAGTGAATTCCCTCATCATTTTATTGCTGTAACCACAGGTCTTTTTCCCACCATTTTGTTTTCTCCAGAATTAAATCTCATTTGGAAGAAGATAGTAAACTTGACAGGGCAAAAGCGATGGCACCTGGTTTCTGTTCCTTTCCATGCATCTTGTCACCACAAGGAAGTGAGAAGGGGGCACCACTGACACTGCAGACTGCTCAATATTGGACTAGCAGCACTCTGATTTTCTAAAAGACAGCATTCATCAAAAACCACTAACTTATCAAAACAAGTTACTTTTCAAGAACATTCCAGTTTGAAGAGAGTCTTGTTGAGTAGCAATCAGGATGAATCTGAGTGAGGGTGAGAGTATCAATCCAAGACAACCCACTGAACACTCCCTAGTACTTACTACAGATGTTTAAAACCCTAAGTTGAATTGGACAAGTTGGCAATTTTACAACTGAAGTCCCTGTCACTACAGGAAAAAAGCATAAAACTGGCTGTTTGTTATTTCAGAATCTCTTCCCAGCAGCCCATGAAAAACTTCTGAAACCATAATCTCATTCTCACATGTAACAAGTATATATCAAATGTCTCACAATTTGTGAGAAAGGGAAAATAAAAATCTGGCTTAGCCCTGATTAACTTCTGACACTTGTTAAAGTCTTAAACCATGTTTCTTACTCTTCACTCCCATTTCCTAATATACTCCCATGAATAGGGGCTGACAGCTGGTGTGAGTGTACAGCAGGAGCTGTAGGACCATCAAAGGACTCTGTTTTTTAGTTCTTCCTTGGGAGACACTTTCCAGATGCATTAGGAAACCAAGTGGCAGAAGGGCCAAACCCAAGAGACAGCTCAAGCTTCAGGAGTATTTCACTTGTTTGTCAAGGATTCAGAGACTGGCATAAAGAAATATATATCATAAGAACTAGCTGAGTTAGTACAAAACCTTAAATTATACACTTGATTATGGATAACTGGACTCTGTCTGCTCCTTAAAGCACCATTACAAGAGTTTCTCAAGAGCCATCATAAGGCAACGAAAGAAAAATACAGCATTATGCTCCTCAGGTGGTCAAAAGCTTCTCTATTAGAATAAGATGCTTTCAACTCCTTTCTATAAAGCCTAAAGATTGGTTGTACATTTTTAGGTCATGTTTTTGGTAAGCTTTTACTTTCTCCACAGCAATTTAAATTACAAGTATATTTTGTGGTAAAATTTTAATCTACTGAAATATAAATCTGCATAAAAGAAAGACAATTAAGCTTCATCTGCAAAAAAATATTAAAGCTGCCAATATAAAATGCACACATGAAAAATTAAGCCTATAAAAATATATAATGAAAGACATCTGGCACAAATGTCAGTTTTTGCATGCTTGTTTTGTCAGCTGTCAAATCATGGTAATACACGATGGTAAAAGGCACACTGACAGCAACATTCTGGTATTTTAGAGAACAATCATAAAATACATGCAGCTATAAGAAAAAAATCTGCATTGCTACCAAAGTAACTGAACAGGGCTGGTGGTCTTCAGAAAAACTAGTAACGGTTAATGCTTCTGACTCTCAAATGGGAGCCTGTGCAGGACAGGTCCCAAATCATTTCTTTCCCACATAAAGTGAAAAGTTACCTGGATTTCTGAGCAATTGCACATGCAATCCTTTATAGAGTTATTGTAGCTAAATACTGTTCCAATAGAGCAAATTACATAGCATCAAGAAATGTTATTCATTATTTGCTTACTCTTGTCAATAAAAAAGTCTTAAAATATATGTAAAAGGGGAAAAAAAAATTGTCCAATGATTTCCTGCCTGATTTCATCTAAAATAAGTCAATTATTTTGGTATGTTTTACCGATTTAAAAAGCCAGTGTTTTTCCTCCGTGTAAAACACAAGTTCCAGATACACTTTGCACTTGTACATAAGAAGCACCAAAACCTGAAATGCTTCACGATGTGGCCCTGTGAGTTACCTGCTATGATCCACCCAGACCAACAGCAAGGAGTTAGAAGGAAAACTAGAACATTATATTGATACAGGTTTTGAATTTAATACTTTTCTTCACCAAGCAGTAACTGAGCAGTAATACCGTGGGACAAAAAAAAAGTAATTGTCTGAGATGATGCTACATACCTGAAGATTTTATATAGCATTATAGTCATCATCTCCTGGAAACCAAGGGAGCAGTAGTAATAAGAGTTAGTCATAAAGACTGCAACCTAGTTTCCTGTTAAATATATAATCATGCCGCAACAAAAACACATTACTTTTAAATAACCATTCCTTAAAAAGCATGCCTGAATTTTTTTCTGCTGTAGTCAGGAAGCTAAATCAGGCTCGCATTTATTCACATACCAGGCACACTGTGCCACTTAACTTTTAATGCTGAGGAAGGTGAAATGAAGAAAGTTTTCACTGGAAAGAAAGTTTATTTCCCATTTGATTGGCATTTGTTTCTTGCCTTTTGTTTCTTCCTTTGTAAAGTTGATTTCTTCCTTGATGTTCTGAAGAAGAAAAGTTTTAGCCTTTCTTATACTAACTGTACAGTGAGAAAGAGAGAAGACGGATGAAACAAAAGGGATGAAACTAAGACTCCTGGCTAGCAGAGACAGTGTAGCAGGCACTGGATTTGGCGGGTCCTGGTGGTAGCTGGAAGGGCTTTCATGGGGAAACCCCAGTATGAAAAATTTATTAGGTGTCATTTTTGCAAGATAAACTGAAACAAAGCCATCCAACCATCACAGAGTTTAGAACTAAAGAAACCTAGGTTAAAGCTGGCTTACAATCATGCTGAAGAACCTCTGGGGCAAATAAGAAGAAATTGTGTTTTCCTGAAGTACAGCTGGCCTCACCAGAGGCATCAGACCTGATCAACAGCATCTTCTACCTCACAGAAATCTCTGATGAACACAAAGGTGGACAGTAACAACTTGAGTTTGTGACATTTCTCTATACCACGTTACCATTCAGAGAACTTTTTCTTCAACCCCTTTATGGAGTAACACTTAAAATAGACTACCTACATAAATATCACTGCTTTCACTCATCCAAATATGAATGAAGCACATAATAAAAAGTTCTCATAGTGGTTTATGTCTACAATCACCCGTGCCAAAAGATATATACACACATATATACCTCACTCTTTTCAGTGAGTTTTTGTTATCACCAAGACTATTAAAATGGAGCTTTCCACATGAGCAGTAGCTCAGTGAAATATCACTGCCATTTCAAATGCTTTCTGTATAATATCAAATACTGCCAAGATACTTAATCAGACTGATTATCTGAGGCTGAAACAAACAACTTGCAGCACTGACAGGCAAAAACATTATATTAGACATGAGGAAGGACAAATGAAGGCCTGCAGTGCCCCACTGCCAGAGAACACTGTAGGTTTTCTTACTGCCTCTACCTTGAAAATCAACAGAGACTTATAAAAAATAATGGATGTTAAGATATGGCATTATGGCTAGCCCACAGATGGAAAAATAAGACTACAACTATCAGCAATAACTTTAGTACAAAGAAAGGATCTGTAATCTGCATATTCAACCTAAATTTCCCTATGTAAGGCTTTTCACACTTTAAAGAAAAGGAGTTCTAAATTTTAATTACTCATATATCTCAGGATTATGCTAATATTGTACATTACTTCTATCAATACCTTTTGAAGCATATAATGTCTTGATACAACGTATCTAATGATTTTTAATATAAAAGTCTGAAGCCTCACAGTTTCTCTGCATCAAGCAGTGTTTCAATCTCCAGCTGACAAGCAGAAAGAGTAAGGCACGTGGAAATCCAGTTTGACAAACACGCCAACACCTCTGCACTTGACCGACTTTGTGCCCTCAGTCATCCATAATTTTGCTCTCCCGCAATGATTTTCCAATGCCAAGTCGGGGTTGTCAACAGGTAAGTTCCTTCTTTCACTGACACTGAAAGAAGTCATCTACTTGACCATGTATTTTCTTGCAACCTGTAGAAGAGCAGTTTCTTTGGGGCAGTGGAAGGAAACAGCAAACACACACACTACCCCACGAATACACATAGAATCATAATGTTTTGTCTCTGTCACGATCACAAGTTTCATTTCCTTTGGAAACCAGACTGAAAACAAGAAGGGTAGAGAATATGCATAAATACACAGCTATAGGATTCATTTATTCTCACACCTTTTTATCTCTCCTACTCACTTCTCAGTAATTTTTGGTCAGCCTTCCCTGTTTCACTGTACCGACCATCAAAGAGAAGCTCAAGAAGCATTTTGGCATCCATGTAATTCTTGTAAAAACACCAGGAAGTATAATCCTCTCAAAACAAGGATCCTAGGGAACTAGGGAAGCAGTATTTTGGCTTTTTACCAACCATTTTACAGCAAAGGTAATTAGTAAGTTACATACCATTGTAAGCACACTAGCACAAATCCAGCTTTCCTCACCACTTGCTCTCTTCTAATGATGCCAAGATCGTGACAGGCTTACTTAGCATGGTTATTGTTTCCAATTTCAAACCCTTACACTTAATTAAGTTTCAGCTCTAGATGATCTATCTTAAACAGCCAAACAAACCAAAAATACTCCAAACCCCATTACTTCACCCTTTTTTCCCCTTCACTATAGCAACAATGCATGCAAAACACTTCAGGAGGATTTTGTTTGTGTTGAATGGCTAAGATTTGGTTAAGTGCATGTGATAAGCTACTTTTGAAATAAATTACACAGAATAACATACATTTCAGTAACAGAAAGTATCCAGATCCTAGTCAGTCTGTTCATATCAAGAGAGAATTACATATATCAGGAGCAAAAGCCTGTGACAGAAGTCATACAAAAAAATAAAAGATGACTAATCGGCTGTTTCATGCATATTAGGTTCAGTCTTCCATCACCTGACAAACTGGAAGATCTGCCTCTCTCTCATAAAAAATCCTATTGCCTTTTTGTATCGAGAAGTATCTGACATTTGCAACTGCTTTTAAAGTTTTATATAATACATAATAACACATGTCCCTCCCTCCCCCATGCAATTCCAAGATTTCCATTCAAATGCAGAAAGAAGAGCTGAAAAGATCGGGACAGTGATCAGCATCTCAATACTCCTTTCAAGAACCAACAGGAAATGATAACTAATGAAAAATTCCAAATATTATTAATACAGGAAAATATGTCCAGCTTTGACAACCAACTCAGTCATGGAATAAACACTTCCATCTTCAGTAGCCGCTAAAACTCTTTTACAGGCTTTGACAGAGAACAGAATTCATTTCCCCTTTACAGCTGCGCTGCTTCAAAGTCAGTTAAACATCAATGTGACAGCCTTACTTGTGAGAGCTCAGATATTTACTATATTATCTTAGCCGGACATGAGCAGAAAGCAGAGACTGTGAAGGCAAAGAAGCAGGGGGGAGAGAGGGAAATCGAGATTGTTTTTCTTAAACACCTTATGAAGTGTTCGCCTTAGTTGTTGCCAGAGAGTTATTTTTTCTTGTTTATTTATTCTGTATTCAAAGACCCGGCTAACACAAACTGCACAGGTCTGAAAGCAAAAAGTTCACTAGGATAGAGCTTGTTTGCCCAGATACTGCATGGTTACCAACTTCTCACTCTGCAATACAGTATGCTTCAACCAATGAAACTCAGTTGCCTGAGCTATTATCAACACTTACAAATTAAACTACTTTATTTGCAGCTAGCCATCACCCTACTGATTTTCTTATTAATATCTAGAAGACACACAGCTAAGGTTCTTATCCTAATTTCTGCAAAGAACTTTCCTGTACAATCCCTACCTCAAGACCATTGTGAAGCTAAATATATCTTAATTTCACACAGAGCAGCAAGCACAGTAATAAGTACTTAAGAGTAAGCAGGAAGGAGTACTGGCCAGATGTCAAGCTGACCCTAACAATGTGTACAGGCCACTAAATTGAGTATCTTGAACAAAAAATAGTCACCAGATAACTGTGGCAGCCATTTGCAAAAAGCGATCAAGAGTATTTCCTGACATTCTGTAGAAAGCTGGCTGCTCACATGATGATGGCTCTGCTTACTTCCAGATGTTTAATTGCATTAAAGAAAACTAAAAATACAGCAATCCATGCTTTTACTACTGGTTTCCCATGAAAGCAGTTGTTGCTGACATTGGGGAAAATGACATGATCACAAAGACGTCTTATGAATTACCTACCCAAACTGCTAACCAAGGATTTGCTTAGTGCCAAGTTCTTTCATGGCAAATGATCCCTCAGAATCACAACTTAGAAAAAATTCCCTACAATACTGAAGAAGTTTTCCATTAGGACTTTGAAAATATTGATCATTTCTCTATGCAAAAAACAAAAAAAAAAAAAAGAAGAAACACCAACAAAAAACAAACAAACAAACACAAACAAAAAAAAGAATCTGTATCTCTTCCTTTATTCTTATTTATCTGTATTTCTTCCTTTATTCCTTTATTCTTCATCTTGTACATAAATGCAGAAAAGAAAATATATTTGGAATACAGCCCAAACCAACAATCTACTATTAAAATATATATATATAAAAAACAGTAGCTATAAACCCCCAGATTATGGAACTCTGTCTGGGGACGGGTGAGCAGTCGACAGAGAGTTTGTGGGTCAGGGTTAAAGGGAGAGCAGCGATGGGGGACATTACTGTGGGAATCTGTTACAGACCACCTGATCAAGAGGAATCTGTGGACGAAGTGCTCTATAGGCAGATAGGAACAGCCTCATGCTCACAGGCCTTTGTTCTCATGGGAGACTTCAACCACCCTGACATCTGTTGGAGTGAAGGTACGGCCCGGCACAAGCAATCCAGGAGGTTCCTCGATTGTGTGGAAGACAACTTCCTTCTGCAAGTAATAGAGGAGCCAACAAGGAGAGGTGCCGTGCTTGACCTCGTGCTCACCAACAGGGAAGGGCTGGTTGGAAATGTGACGCTCCAGGGCAGCCTTGGTTGCAGCGACCATGAGATGGTTGAATTCGAGATCCTCAGAACAGTGAGAAGAGCGTGCAGCAAGCTCACTGCCCTCGACTTCAAGAGAGCAGACTTTGGCTTCTTCAGGAACCTGCTTAGTAAGGTTCCATGGGATACAGCCTGAGAGGGCAGGGGGCCCAAGACTCTTGGTTGTAATTCAAGGATCACCTGCTCCAAGCTCAGGAGTGTTGCATCCCAACTAGAAGGAAGTGCAGCAGGAGGGCCAGGAGACCTCCTAGGCTGGATAAGGAGCTGCTCAGGAAAATTCAAAGGAAAAAAGAGGCTTATAGAAGGTGAAAGCAGGGACAGGCGGCCTGGGAAGAATACAGGGATGTTGTCCGGGAAGCTAGGGACCAGGCTAGGAAAGCTAAGGCCCAGTTAGGATTAAACTTGGCTAGGGATGTGGAAGATAACGGGAAGGGATTCAATAGGCACATTGCAAATAAAAGACAGACTAGGGACAACGTAGGCCCCCTCCAGAAGCTATCAGGAGAACTAGCTACCCAGGATTTGGAGAAGGCTGAGGTTCTTAATGACTTCTTTGCCTCGGTCTTCACTGGCAAAGGCTCTGACTGCACCACCCAAGTCTTGGAAGGCGAACGCAGGGACTGTGAGAATGAAGACCCTAGGCCCACTGCAGGAGAGGATCTGGTTCGAGACCATCTTAAAAACCTAAACGTGCACAAGTCCATGGGACCCAATGAAATCCATCCGCGGGTCCTGAAGGAGCTGGTGAATGAAGTTGCTAAGCCACTGGCCATCATATTTGAAAAATCATGGCAGTCAGGTGAAGTTCCCGACGACTGGAAAAAGGGAAATATAACCCCCATTTTCAAGAAGGGGAAAATGGATGACCCAGGGAACTACAGACCAGTCAGTCTCACCTCTGTGCCTGGCAAACTCTTGGAGCAGATTCTCCTGGAAGGCATGCTAAGGCACAGGAAAAACAAGGAGGTGGTTGGTGACAGCCAGCATGGCTTCACTAAGGGAAAATCCTGCCTGACCAATTTGGTGGCCTTCTATGATGGGGCTACAGAACTGATGGACAGGGGCAGAGCAGTTGATGTCATCGATCTGGATTTGTGCAAAGCGTTCAACACTGTCCCACGCGACATCCTTGTCTCTAAATTGGAGAGACATCAATTTGATGGGTGGACCACTCAGTGGATAAAGAACTGGCTGGATGGCCGCACGCAAAGAGTTGTGGTCAATGGCTCAATGTCCGGCTGGAGACCGGTAACGAGTGGTGCCCCTCAGGGATCGGTGTTGGGACCGGTCTTGTTCAACATCTTTGTTGGTGACATGGACAGTGGGATTGAGTGCGCTCTCAGCAAGTTTGCCAATGACACCAAGCTGTGTGGTTCTGTTGATACACTGGAGGGAAGGGATGCCATCCAGAGGGACCTCGACACGTTTGTGAGGTGGGCTGATGCCAACCTGATGAAGTTTAACCATGCCATGTGCAAGGTCCTACACCTGGGTCAGAACAATCCCAGGCACAGCTACAGGTTGGGCAGAGAAGAGATTCAGAGCAGCCCTGTGGAGAAGGATTTGTGGGTCTTGGTTGATGAGAAACTGAACATGAGCCGGCTTCAGTGTGCGCTCGCAGCCCAGAAAGCCAACCGTATCCTGGGCTGCATCAAAAGGAGCGTGACCAGCAGGTCCAAGGAGGTGATCCTGCCCCTCTACTCTGCTCTCATGAGACCTCACTTGGAGTATTGTGTGCAGTTCTGGCGTCCTCAAGATAAAAAGGACATGGAACTGTTGGAACAAGTCCAGAGGAGGGCCACGAGGATGATCAGGGGACTGGAGCACCTCCCATATGAAGATAGGCTGAGAAAGTTGGGGCTGTTCATCCTGGAGAACAGAAGGCTGCGTGGAGACCTCATAGCAGCCTTCCAGTGTCTGAAGGGGGCCTATAAGGATGCTGGGGAGGGACTCTTCATTAGGGACTGCAGTGGCAGGACAAGGGGTAATGGCTTAAAACTTACACAGGGGAAGTTTAGATTGGATATAAGGAAGAAATTCTTTACTGTTAAGGTGGTGAGACACTGGAATGTGCTGCCCAAGGAAGCTGTGAATGCTCCATCCCTGGTGGTGTTCAAGGCCAGGTTGGACAGAGCCTTGGGTGACATGGTTTAGTATGAGGTGTCCCTGCCCATGGCAGGGGGTTGGAACTAGATGATCTTAAGGTCCTTTCCAACCCTACTGTTCTATGATTCTATATTACCCCATGAAACAGCCTGCATAAATTAAGTTTTTAATTGCTACTCTTATTTCATTTGAACCCCAGCTTTGGGCAGGCCAAGTTGAAATTCTAGAGAAAGCCTGATTTCTGGTCATATCATTTGGCAACACAGGTAAGTTTATATTCAGGAAATCTCCAGATCCTGGCTAGTAAGAGTTTGAGCTTCCTTTCACCTACTGAAAGGTCACCTCAGGGTCAAGGAAAAGGCAAATCAAGATGCACTTCACCTACCAATAATAAAGTCACTCTTCTTCACACCTGATAGCAGCCCTGATACAAAGATTTCTCTTGCACAGTAATATTATGTACCTAAGGTTTCTCTCTGGAAATTGTCTTGTGTGAACTCCCATACCCCAGACTCCCCCAGCTACTGCAGCTGGAGTCAGAAAAGACACTTCATTTTATATTCCCCCTCTAGGAAAAGAAGAGAAGCAAATCAAGCATTCCCTAAGAAAGCTTTTTTACCTCTGCATCTTGAATCCACCCTCTTTCCAAATAGCTCAAACAAATGACCTTCAGGGAATGCTACAGACCCAGTCAGACTCAGGGGATGAGCTGACCTACAACTCTGCCAAGGTGGGGAGATAGTGTGTTTAGTTTAAGTGTTTACTTGTTAAAATCTTAGTGTTTGGAGGGTTGAGGAGGTTTGTTTGGTGCTATGCTGCTGTACTCTCCCTTACTCCAGCACTACTATTTTTAGTAACCAGCAAACGGGTAGCTGTAGGACCTCTCCTATCACCAGAAAGCTATCCAGCTGGAAGTGGCAAAGCAGCCTAACTCATGCATGCTAGTAATTCTTCAGATAGAGGCTTGCAAGACCAGCCCTGCTTGCTCCTGCTGCAACCAGCACTTTGTTATATGCACTTTAATGCAGTGGGCAGAAGGGCTTTTTTGCCTTTGTAAACAAAGATCTGATGGAAATTTTGTAAAATAAATCTGAATATTTTCCCTCTTTATAATCCTTATTGCACCATGTTATTTACATCTCTGCCAGCTCCTAGAAAGCACAGGAAAACTTCCATACCCTAAAAAAAATCCATCCCCCCCACGCGTACAAAACTGGTGATTATGTTGTTTTACCCAGTATTTCCTTCCCAAAATCACAAGCCCTCAGACCTGGTCAAGACTTACATTTCCATAGCTATTACCAGTTTCAAAAACATGACACAACATATTGATACGCAAAAATTAAAATTTGATTACAAATTGATATACATGGAACTGTAGAAGAATCAACATATTTGTGTTCTTAAAGAACCTTCTTTCTCAGAAGCAACAGTAGGTAAATTCTGTTAAATATGCAATTCAAATTATGTACAACCACAGTTATCCAAATCAGAAATCTTGGGTGAAATACATGCACGTGGTACGTGACACACTGGCAGTGGAAAGTTCTGCAGGCCAGGCTACGCTCAGAGCAGCACTGGAGCTGGGCCCACGGCTCATTTCAAAACTGATGTCAAAAAGTCTTGTGAGATTTCTCAGCATATGCAGTGCACACTGCACAGTTTGTCTCCATTCAATACTCCTGGAGAGACACTACATGCCGTTAAAATGATGTATTATACTAAGCTTTCCATAGCATTAATTTATATCCTATGACATAATAAACTATAGATATTTAAAAATTCAATTTAATTTGTAAGGTAGAGACATATGTAATCTGCTAAAATATACGTGTGCATGGTATATGGCTTTTAAAGGTGAAAAAAGTATAACAGCAATATGCACAGAATATCCAACATAAAATAGAGTGAAAGTAACATGTTGGAGTGAATTTATTATTAACTGAAATCCTGCCTTTACACCACCCATCCCCCCCTTCAAGTTAATTAGTAACTGCCAAATATTTCCTTTATGTATGACGCAGCACAAAACATTTCAGTATTTGTATTTCAATACTTTGCAAATTAATTTTAAAGGTTTTGGCAGGATAAACCTTACATGCATAAACTTGCAAAATATTCAAGCTGCTGTTTTGTCTACTTACAAAAAGCAGAACTTCTCCCTTTGGTTCCACAGTCACATGAATGTCATTTAATAATCTATTATGAAAAAAATTGCCATGGTTTAACCAGGGCAAAAATAAAGATTCTTCTTTCTGGGGCACAAAACATTAATGTAAATAAAATAAACACAAAACAGAAACTTCTCCATGCATAAATAACACTGAAGACAAAACAGATACTAAAACCTTAACCCCAACCTCCCCTCCCCCTCAGGTAAAGCAGACATGTTCCCCTTATCCCTCTATTATATTAATTTCCAATTATACAGATGATGGTAAATAAAAGGATGGAAAAAAAAAACATGCAACTTTCAACCTCAAGGCAGATCCTAAAAATAAGCCCCATTCATATAATCTCTTAGTCATCAGGTGACAATCCTAATTTAAAACAACAAATTCTCCATTATAAGGTGATAGCTAGCAACTCTAGTAATTTAAAGACATCCCATTTTCCTTGAGGTTAACCAGACAGCAAATCAAATAATCCCACAGAGGATTCAGAGCAGACTTGACCCATTACTGAAGTGTTAAATTAGAATTTCAAAGAATAACTCCATAGTCACCCTTTGCAGAGATAATTTTTAATTCTTCCTCTGTGAAATGTGAAGTTAAGTCAATACTCAATGTTTTATCTCATAATATAAGCAGACAAAAATACCGCTAACTCAAAACAATCTAGGTTGATTCTTGTTTAATCAAATAGCAAAAGGCCATTTCTCCAACAGTTTAATAGGTGAATTTTCTCTAGTATTTTCTACAATTTCAGTATTAATTCACAACTTGGATAAAAGCAGACATTTTGTTTACATTTGATGAAGTTAAATACATAAATATATTTTTATTCGTTTTCCCTACACAATCCACAAACACCAGTGAATCTAAATTCTGCATATGGAGAAAGTAACGAGGGTTGACCCCATTTTACAGCTAAGAAAGTGAGGGACATACAGCTAAAATGACTTGTTTAGTACACCTCTGGCAAACCTGGCACTGAAGAGTAAGATCCTGGTGCTCTAGCAGAAGGACTAGCTCCATCCCTGTCATTACCCATGTAAGATCATTCCTGCGGGTATAATTATAGGGAAATTCCCATCACATGCTGGAGCAAACACTGACAGTCCCCAAATTCTACAAATGCTTCCTGCCACAGCTAAATTATCTGTTGATTAAACAAAACTTGTCCAATATGTTTGATTTTCATAGCTGATCCTCAGCCAGCCTGAATAAATTGTTTCAACTGCCTGTTCTACTTAAGAACAGCAGAAGCTTGACACAGTAAGTGCCATAGAGCCCATCACTGGCATGGCATAAGAGTGGCTAATATTACCCAGTACCGTTAGCAAAGCAACAGGACAGAACTAAAAACTGACAATACAATCAGTACAAACTACAACATAGAAATAAACATATACACAGAGAAAAAAAAAAAAAAAAAACCTACACATTTTCAACTATTAAAATATTAAATAAAAAAATATCATGTTGTTGCAGGTATGCACCCCCACAGAAAACCACATTGTATTAATTTATTCAGCTCCTCATAACATTGTCTGTGTAAGAGAATACCAGTTCCTTTTTACTGACTTCCTTCCCTGCTAGTGATAAGCAAAATGAGTTAAAAACCAGTAAAACAGCGTTGCCTTTACATTCAACTAATGCCAGCAAGAAATATTTTCAACTAGCAGAAAAAGGGTTGACCCAATATTGGATTTTACATTTTCATCTTTCTTGTATTGCTAGTTAGCTCAACCTTTCGGCAAGAAACCCTCCTATTTCCCTTCTCAGAATCTTGTCTCTCAAAAAAAGTCCCTCCTCCCCTGAGGAAATACTAAGGGCAGGCTCACAGTCTTCCTTTCTCAGCTTCTGCAACACAACTTGAGTAAAAATGATTTACACAAGTGTAACAGAACAGAGTACAGCTCATTATGAAAAAGTTACTGCTGAGCTCATACAACAGTATTTCCACACAATCAGAACAGTAAGAACAGTCCCCAGATCACATTAACAGCAAGAATTCATGGCATATGGCCCTTCCCACCCTAGCAGAAAATACTCACTAGTGGGTTTAAATTTTTGAAGGTTTATTTCTACCTTTGCCAGACATGCTAGATACAGTTCGCATTTTTACCTCTCATTTGCTCTGAGAGCTAATATGCTTCGATTTGATCTTTTCAGGGTTTTGAGAATTCATCAGTTTTAGATGGTAAAATACTTCACACAGACCTTATCAAAGGATTTGGGAAAAAAGATGGCATACACAGTGGCAACTATGTGAAACTTTAATCTGTACTGTATCTCTGTAGTCAGATGTATCCATTTAATTATGGACAATGATACCTCTGATACAAGGAACAGAGTTGTGCCTATAATGGATTTTTCATTTCAACCACTGAACAGGAAAAAAAACATGCGTACTTTAAACTGTTTCAAGTTGTGCAAATACTCAAGTCACCGGGAAAAACGCCTTGTTTCAGATAGCTCACTTCATGTCGAAGTAGGGTAAGCTATCTCAAAGCATTAAGAGCATCCACTAGGGGATTTAATTGCTAAATATATCTGTGAATGTATACCTTAGCTTTCTTTGCAGTCTGAGAAGACAAACTTTTGTATAGGTAGCAGATAAATAAAAAAATTAGATCTTAAAAGTGGGCAAGTGAAAAACTACTGTCCTTTACTGTAGGGCACACACAACAGATAGGGCGATCACAGCGGTGTGTGGCAATCTGCCCTCCTGTAAAATGGGCATACCCCCATTTCCATATGCTGGCGCCCATGTAGGTACAGGAATGGGCTCCCCAGCCCTTGCAGTCGTCCCAGGTGAAGTAGGTGACTTTGGGAGCCACTCTCCACCATAGCTGTAAAAAGGTGGCAACCAGCCCTGTACCAGCTTGGTGCAATGGGAAGAGGCAGGGCTGCCCTGAACCTGGGAGCAGCAGGGTAAACTGCAGCTCACAGGGAGGAAAAACAGGCATCAGGAAGCAGACAAGCTGTCCAACCCATCATTAGTTGTCCCTCTGCCTGGGGCAACCGCCCAGTGAGAGTCCTCACCTTGCACTCTCGCAGCTACCCACTCTGAGAGGTACTCAATAGCCAGGCCATCTCCCTATGGCTGTTGAGTGTTTTTGTGAATCTAGCCTCAAAATCCAAAACTTTTAATTTCAGAATTTCCTAAGCGAGCTATTATAGCATTTCTAGTTAGTAGGGAATTTTCCCCCCTTCCTCAACAAAGCTCCTTACGAAATTCAAGCCATTCAACTCATTTATAGCTTCAAGCTAATCAAAAGTACATTTTCAGTATGAAATTCCCCCTCAAAACAAAAACACACAAATACGTGCAACTCATAAGAGTCTCACAACCATGGATCAAACTGTCCTGACCCAAAACATCCCCCCTCCTACATATGCTGCCTGAGGGCTGACTGATGGCAAAGGTGGAGAATGGACTATCCCAAAGCTGTATCAGATTGTATCAGAAGACCACAACACACAAAACAGTTCTCCTGGAAGCTGGGGGCGGAAGGAAATAGCTCAGAAATTGAGTGATGAAGCAAATAAGAGGAAGACGAAGTAGGAGGCAACTTCGATAACTGTTACTGGAATCAAGCTCAGCAGCAGCAGGCTGTTACTTTTTTTGTTTTTTCCCCTCTCTTTCGTTTAAGAAGTGCCCACAGTACCTAAAATAGGACCAGAGCACCATACGCATGGTTCCATGCCAACATTAAGAAATAAACACACACTATTGCGTACCAGATGTGCTATACACACAGTATATTTGACTAATCAACAAAAGTAGAAAATTCATTTCACTGTTTAGGTTGTGGCACAAAACCTGTGCTGTACAGTAGTGGTAGTAGTGTGTTAAGGGTGTGACAGTGGTAGAATAGCATTTCATATCAAATGGCCCAATTTGAGGTGATTTGAGGGTTTTTTGCTTCTGTACATTTGTCTTGAGTATGTTTTAAGTCTGGAATCATAGTGTTATGCAACAGACTCACAGGTATTGATTCCTCAAATATTTCAGCATTGATTAACAGATTAGAACTTGGACAGTGACAGAAGAGTGAGCTCATGAGGAAGGGAAGACTAAAATCACTCAGGGACAAGTAATATTCTAAACATCAGTAGTCACACATCAAGCTTCACATATCATCAGCTGCACATAAACCCTATTCCACTGCAGGATACATTCCGGAACTTACATACTGTAACTCCAAACAGAAGAAGTTTCACACGAGTCTGTTCAGCAGGACTGAGCAATAAAAACACAGTTAACCAGGACTTGTGAAGAGAAGCCAAGCAAAAAACCACAACTGAAAACTGAAAGGCCATAAAAATTAACCCAAGTGAAATTTCATATGTGTTGGCCACCTACTTTTAGAGAAACGTAGATGTTTTTATCCCATTTTAAAATACTACTGAACTGTAGCACCACACAGTAATTTCCAGCTTAAACCCTGAAGAAACGTAAGAGACATCTCACTTTTATAGCAGTAAAACAGGTTCCTAGAGATTGAAGGACAAAGGAATCTAATGCAAAAAGGGATCTACAATTCCATGTTACTTGCAAGGATGATGATTCAAAGTTTAAGTGAGAATATCCAAATATAAGGAAAACATGCTAAAAAAAAAATATGAATGGAAACATTTTAACTCCCTCTGACACAACTGGTGTTTCCCCTCAAGGATAAACTGATTTGCAATACCTACTATAAGAATAATTCTTTTCTCAGTTCTAATTTCAGATATCCCTAGATTGCCTATTGTTGTCATTTGAAATATAGAGTTTGGTGTATGCAGAATGCTGTAGTTTATTGAACTGGGATTGCTGAAGGAACAAAAGTACTGGTAACAAAAAAAGGGAAGAGCCTAGACCATAAAACCAGAGATGCTGGAACAGAAGAACAGAGCATATTCTTAATTTATCACTGCCAGAGTTGTAAATAGTTTTACCAACACATTTACACACTGTCAGATACTGTGTATGTAGTAGGAGTGTCAGAACCCTTTTTTGCTTGTGGCAAGATGACTTCAGAGGACTTTGCAAAACATTTTGAGTAGTTAAAGCTCTTCACAATAATACTGTAAAACTCACCAATATTTCTAAATCATTTTAAAACTTTCATGACTTCTCCAAAATCTTTCATGTGAATTTTTCAACACCCAAAGTTTGTTTTAAAAATAAAACCTGCAGTTTCTTCCCAGCCCAGTTAATATAAAGGTAAATTAATCAGATGGAAACACACTGTGCCACACTTTATACTAATCAGCTGCAAATTCACTTACTATTCTCATCACATAAGTCTTCTGAGCCTAACATCCCAGCATTGTGACATTATAAAAATTCACCCACTTTAATGTGCAGAAATATCCATGAACTTCAAATTATTGTACTATAATACTGTCAAATAAACAGACTATGGGAATTCGATTTCCAGAAAGCCAAGGCAAAATTTACTGGCCTTAATCTGAAATACCAGTGTCATTTTCAAGCCCTGTATTTAATTAATACTATTTACTGTCAAGAGCCAAGCTGGGTAAATATTTCACTCTTCCCAATTCAGGGGCTAAAGGCAGGCCCAGAGGAAAATCTGTGCAAGTAAATGCATCTTATCTTCTTTGATGATGCAAGTGCTCAGTTGTCCTGTTCTTGACCTCTCTAGAATTCCCAGGTTCCAATATTGATGGTACAATGTCATCAATCTATATTTAAAATATATATTGATTTTCCATGAACGATAATGACAGCTATTTCTCTGCAAATGTGTATATACTATACCTTTGATCATATAAAAAAAGGTTCCTATCAAGGTAAGAAATGAAAAAGTCTTAGAAAAGCCCATTACTAAGTCAAAACCAATATTTAAGAAGTGAATAAAATCAAGTTAGCAATCTTATTTCCTAAATATTTTTTATCTCACTGAAACCAAAATGTTAAAAATAATCTTCCAGAACACAGCTACATACAAAAGGCAAGCTTCAATCAATTGAATGACAGTGTTTTCACCAGTTCTGGATACACATGAAGTTTGGTTCCATCAATTTAGTAAAAACGCTCACTGACAGAGCACTCCATTTAAATCAATTCACAGTAATTAATGAGCTTTACATATTTAATACTGGTTTACTCCACATTTATAATGAAATTGAACATCGTGGACTCAAAACTAAAGTACTTTAAAACTGCTTTCATTATTAGCAAATCTAGTTCTGCTAGCTGCAAGCATGATGAAATTTCTCTTTACAATACTCTTAATTTTCATCAATTTTAAAGTAAGTGCAACGTATTACCTTTGTGTAAATATCAGGTTTTCCCACAAATATAAACCAAAAATTTCCATAAGCTCCCTTTTCCAATTTTGAACACACACACACACAAGAAAGAAAAAAATTAAAAATAAATAAACATAAATAAATTAAAAAAAAAAAAAAAAAAAAAACAACACAAAACACCAACTGTGGGGTGTGATCTTATAAATCTTAATAGATGCTCATTTCTCAATACTTCTGTTCTCATTGTACCACCCACACAGAACTTCACTCTCAGATTAAGAGTATCATTTTAATGCTGATTGCATTAAATTCACTATAATCAAGCATCCACTTTTACAGGCATCTTTATAGGCAATTCATGTTAACTAGCATCGCTACTGGAGTGACTGAAAACAGAAAAATCTCACCATATTTCATGCAAAACAACTCTTCAGTTTCAAGGTCTAGGAATGGGAACACATTCCCTTTATTTATCACAAACCACTTCAACATAAATTAAATATCTCTCTCAGATGCCTTTGCAAATAAGATGACCTGATTCAGTAAAGATTATCCATACCTGTGATCAATTCCTGCATTTTATTTCAGGCATTTCAGAAACACAGCTCCTGTGGGAATTAAGGTGATCTGAAGTGAATCTCCAGAGATCTAGATAGGCACCGTCCCAGTTTGGCTTTGCATGCTGATAGAAGTGAGCTCTCTCTTACTCAGGTTTGATATTTAGAACCTCACTTAGGTCATTTAGGTCCCTCACTTGCACCCTTAAGCTAATACTGAAGGCTCTTAAAACTCGTTTCAGTAAGGCACTCTATTTTCAGTACTGCACTTTATTTTCTGACAGCATTCTTTTTACACACAGATGTATGAGGAGGACACAGTCAAAAAAGAGACATCTGTCAGAATTTTCTTTATCTACTACTGCTGTAAACAACAATAAGGAGCACTATAACTCAGAACAAAGAGACATAAATATTTTCTATCTATCATACTTGACACTAACTACAACATGAACGCCAATGAAATCACTACAAAGTTAGATTGAAACAGACTCTCCAGATCGAGAGTGACAGAAAACTGAGATTTCTCTAATCTATGCTGCTTTTTTTGCTGCAGCGTGTTCCTTACAAAGCAAGCCATTTCATGAAAAAAGAAAAGGAGAAAGGGGGCCGGGGAACGTTTTCTGACTGAAAACTTCAGACTAGGAACTAAAATTAGTATTTTTAACTGTTTGGGGATTTGTTTTGGTTTTTTTTAAGTCTAAACCTCTCATCATCCTAATTGCATGGCTTTTTGGTAGCATACAGCAGCTACTTCCCACCATGTCAACAAATAATATTCCAAGGGAGCAGCCACAAATTCTGTCATTTCCATTATTTCTTATCAGTTCATATACACATATTTTAAAGACATTTAAGCAGTCCAAGATTCACACTCTTATCTGTTACACCATATAAAAGTAGATCCAGTAAGTATTAGGAGTAGTTTACCTCTCCAAAGAACTCCATACAGTTGTAGATAGGCTGAACATGGACAATTTCAGTCAC
Organism: Psittacula echo; assembly: GCF_963264785.1. Classification (NCBI taxonomy): domain Eukaryota; kingdom Metazoa; phylum Chordata; class Aves; order Psittaciformes; family Psittacidae; genus Psittacula; species Psittacula echo. The sequence goes on from NC_137737.1 coordinate 126,608,785, forward strand.
AGCGATGGTATAGTCTCACAAGACACAGTCAAACACAGCATCTATTATTCCACAAGCAGCTCCAATCAAAAGTCAAGGCCCAGATTTCTTAAATGAAACTCCAACTCATATATCCTTCAGACAGAAGTATAATTTCAGATGGGTATACTGGTCAAAATATCTGATAACACATCTGATCTTGTGATGGAGGTGAACATACAAGTATCTCCTCATACTCAACAGGACTGACATCCTGTACTGTACATTCTGAAAGCAATGGAAGAATTTCCAATGACTCAAAGGAACCAATATTTTAAACTATTCCTTGTCTTATGCAACCTACTTCTCCTGAACTAGCACATGAACACATGGATAACTACTCACTTCAAAGCAAAAGGGAGAGAGTTCAAGTGGAGAACTACTTCTCTACATCATCCTTGTCTTTCATGGGATCCATTTTTTACAATGGTTTCTTCCTTACTGTCATCACCAAAGACTTTATATATAAATATTTATCTCCTATTTGTTCTTATTAAAGGTTTTGGACTTACCAAAACAGCAACTATGTTTTTTAGACAGTAGCTATAAAGGCACTACATTACTTTTTGGCACAGTTACAATGAAATTTATAATTTTGGTGCAGAATGTGGCAAGACTAAGGAAAAGGAAGGGGTTTTTTACCTCCGCATATATACATGTATTAATTAGGGAAAAAAAAAAAAAAGGCAACTATATGCAAATTGCTTTTTATTTGAATATTTACCTTTTTCAATTTTTACCTAATGAATCTCTTTTTTTAATGAAAAATTACAATTAAGAGTTGAAAACAAACATACTGTCAACTTGTCAACAAGATTTCCTGTTCTTTTTGGAGGGTATTGGCAGTTACAGTTTGTGTCTGTCTGTATTACAGATACCTTGTTCATTCTGAGTCCTATTCGCTAAAATAATTAAAAAAGAAAAAAGCAGATTCCTCCTATTTCCTTTTTTTTTTTTTTAAGCAATTTGCTTCAATGATCTCAAAACCAGCTTATTATGGAGAAGACCTGCACATGCACATTATGATCATTATGCAGCCCAGCTAAGTAATGTAAATAAATAATAAGTAATATAGTGTAAGTAATAAGTGTAAATAAGTAATAACATCTATGTGGGTGAGCATTTTCAAGTTAATATAATACATAAACAAACTATTAACCAGCATTATAAACTCCATTGAACGCAATGAACTACAAAGTGTTTTATCAGAACAGCCAAGGGAAAATGCAGAAAAAGCAGAAAAGCACTGGAAAGCTTCCTAATCTGTTTTCATTCACTGATGCTAGAAAAAGTCAGTAAGTTTAAAGAAAAGCACTGTTAGCTTGCAAAAACTGGTCAACATAATTAACAAAAGAGGAAATGATACTTCATGTGGACATACATAATTTTTCCCATAAGCGGTTGGCATTTTGTAAACAGTTATCCCCCAAATAACTAAAAACCTTTTCAGCAGGCTAATTTCCCACCTCTATATTTAGCATGCAAGCCTCAAAAATACATATTTCTGACCTTAATAAGTCACTCTGTGTGTTAAAAGACAACGTTTATTCATGAGACCCTGAAAAGGTTCTCACATAAAACCTCAAATGCACATTTGCAAGAACTTTATACCAAGTGAGTATGATGACATATTAAACATACCTAAAATAAGACCATGGCATTTATAGTCTACCTTCTTTCACAGCACTACCAAACTATTATTAGTCTGCATTTAAACAATCCGCAGGGGTCCCTTTTTATAATTCTCAGTGGTATTATCCCTTCTTGTGAGCAGAGTTAAACAGGCACAGCACTGCCTGATGGAGTCATCAGACAGTAATTCTTGAGCAACAAGCAGTTTAAGTCATCAGTGTCATTATACCTATTTCAACCCTCAATTTAAGTAATTTATTAGCGCAAATAGTTAAATGGAAAAGCTTATATTATTTCACACTCAACCTTTGCCGTAAGACAGACCATAATCAGCACCTTTGAAAAATGTCAATTCCTTAGTTACAGTATAAAATATCAAACAAACTTAAGGTGAAAGAACATCGCATGTTGATCCCTTCAGCCTTTCTCAGCAGAAAGTCCCATCCCTGGTTTTGGCACTAAAGCAAGGTCCTAACCGTAACCATAGCTAGCCCATAACCAGTCTGGGCATTATTTTTTAAAATCTCTAAAATGCGATATTTCACCTCACTATATGGTATCATACATTACTTAAAACCAAGGCTTGTTCTGCTGTACCCCCACAATCAATTCAAGACATCTCTCATCAAATTCCCCAGTGAAGAAGACAAAACTGTAACACAATCCAATTAAACACAATAGGATACAGACAACTCACCAAGACTCAGAGCAAGGCAGGCAATGAATTCTAGGGGCTGTGCATGTGGGGGGCCTCACTGCTCAGATACATCTCAAGCATGCTACGAACAAAATTGAAAGAAATATATTAGTAATTTTTTTAAGGCAGACACAGAAAAATAAAAATATGAAACTTAGCACATGGCACTTTTAAGCATAACACAAGGAGGGAAACAAACTCTGCAGAGCATTATCTGCTTTTCCAGACATAACTGCAACCCCCTTCCAGTTGCACAATCACTCCAGGCACACAACTTCCTCTCTACCTGCTGCCTACTGCAAATTCACAGTGATAGCAACTAAGATGTTTACATTAACTTACATAGGACACAGCCTGTATTTTCACAAAAGAATCTGTGGGAACTCTCTGTGAAAGTGGCTTGTTCCTTTTTTGGTTGACTGCTTGGCTGGTTGACTTTATAGCACATCAGTTTCAAATCTCTAAAAAGGAGAAACTGGTGTTCTTATGTCTTTCAACCATTATTAAAAGTTGTACATACAGAAGCATGTTTCTTCTCTGAATCTGCACTTAACAACAATCCTGACCCAAGTGACAAGTATCAGAGGACAAATAAACAGAAAGCTTTTCATTAGTATAGAGCTGAAGAGTCCAGTAGAGCAGAACACATACATTGCACAGGAATACACATTTCTTCAGAAAAAGGAGCATACCACTACCCACCTGCATTTTTGTTTGCAGGTCAAACAATATTTTATGTCAAATGTACCCAAGCAATATACCAAAGAGTTTTCTACCTTCTTATTCTGACAAGCAAAAAGGCAAATTATAAAGAAAATGGAAGATACACTGCAAAAGTCATCAACAGAAAAAAGAAGTACATTGATTATGCCTCAAGAGAAGTAGACTTTAGAAACAACTTCATTTTTTCTGTCATCTCTGCTATCTCACAGAAACCTTCCTCAAGCCACAGGCAGGTTACCAGTATATTAGTAGGCTATTCAGAGGTGCCACTACCAAAGAAATATTCTTGTATAACATAAATACAGAGCAGATATAACTACATTATTTCCTCAGGAATTCCCAAAAAGCACACAAGCCCTACAGATCATAAACATGGAATTTCAAGAGGGTCCTCCTTGACAGAAAACATCATCTCATATAAGAATAAAATTTAAAGTAAATCACTACTAGATCTTCTGATGATTTAGCAAGATTTAAAGTGTCTGTCAGACACCTGCAGTTCAGAGACACACCAAAGGGAAGCTGCTGTCTCACCAGCAAATGCGAGCTGAAGCCCAGACCATACTAGGGAGACCTTTTCCACAGAGGAGCAATAGTGGTAAGAGTGCCTGTGGAGAGAGAAGCGTTTCCCCTGCTGCATGCCCGTGAGAATGACTATTCTACTACCATTTTGTTTCTTGACAACTAGTGTGGCTGCTCACCATTATTTTCCTTCTGCTGATTTTTTTTCGGGTCCCAGCTCCTAATCTACACAGCCTCCAATACTGTGGCTCTAAGGGTCTGCACACAAGTAACGTGGCTCCTGACCGTTATGCTGCAGCCCATAGAGCGCCATGTGGCAATGACTGAAGTGACAAGTTTTGCTGATTCTCATTTGTTCTATTCATAAAGTTTAGTAATAATACTGTCTGAAAAAAAAGACCATATATTTTCAGAGTAGAAGCACTGCCTTCAAAATACTACTAATGAGGTCTTTCCAAATAAAACTCTTGAATTACACAGCAACTAGTGACAAGCTTATGTACCCAAATAGATGTACGACCTGGTATATTCCAGATGTATTCCTCCAACTGAACTAGACTGTCAGAGAAAAGTGATGAACATGAAGTGATGGACAATGAAATGATCTATTATTTCTTTGCCTTCTCAAGCCCTTTCTGAATCTTGAAATAAAGGAAAGCCAACTCTGCAGCAGCAGGCAATGCTGGTACCCATGCAAATTCCCACCCACTTCCATAAGAATCAGGAGGTTTTTGGGATGCCCCTCAAAACTTACAAAGAAGGCACTTTTACATAAATAAAACCATCAGCCTACACACTTACTATTTTCCAGTACCACCATTCAATGCTTCATCACACAAACACTAAAGGAAATTTTTAAATGTCAAATAATAACTAAAAGCAAATTATATAGCTCAGAGTAACAACCATCCTCTAACTTCAGACCACTTTACATCTTTATTTTCCATTCATGCAAAGTCATTTCTTTCCTTTCAAGTGCAAAGGGATATCTGTATTCCAGGTACCAAAGATGTATTATCTCTTTGTCCCATGAAAACTTTTGAGTTTTGAACAAAACACAGTAACAACTTTACAAACCACAGTTTAGCTAAAAAGGAGTGATCAACTACCACTTTCAGACATACTTGGAAGATATCATCATCTACAGTGTGCAAGCTAGTGACCATATTTTTTCATCTATATGAAGTCTTCAGGTTTCCTCATTCTTACACTAAGAAGAGGTGCCACGAATAATCTCACCATTGTGCAGTTAACACTAACTTCACACAGAACTGTAGCAAGAAAGCAGTTTGAGGCCTCATTAAAAATTCAGTATCTTTGTATCAAAGCAAGCCATGATTCTTAAGAAAAAAAAAAGCTAACCAAGCAAAAGTATGTTTGCACTGCAAATGCCAACACAAATTGGCAAGCAATTTAAAAAGTAAAAAAAAAAAAAAAAAAAAGTTTAAACTGTGTTATTAAAGCTACATTATATAACCAGTAGGTATCAACAGGTCAACTTTTAAGATAAATCAGCAAGTATTCTGGACACATTGAAAAAAAAAATATCATATTTGTAGTTGTACATTTTTATTTTGGAAAAAAAGAATAATTTAGATTTGAAGAAAAGTTTTTCTCCTTCAGAATATAATTTAAATCTACTAAAATAAATCATGTGTTTATCTATACACACTCATCTTCCTCCACTAAGAATCTACTTCAGGAAATTGATAGAACAGGAGGGCAAGATTGCTCATGTCTCTGGAGACCAAGGTACAAATTTGTGTAATGGTAACAAGTGAAATTAGTTGACAATAATCACATTTATTCCTCAGAATAACATAAGGGGTTGGTCAGCAGGTCCTGACATTAACTTTTAAATAGTAAAGAATAAAGATTCAAGAGCTGCCTTATGAACTCAAAGCATGGTGGAAGAAGTATGAAGAAGAGTTATCCCCACTGTAGACTGAATGACAGCTGAACTCTCAACTTGCCCAAGTATTGTAACTTATGACCTTGGTATTGGGTTGGTTTATTTTTTAAATTTGATTCCATTACACAGGCATATGATGAATTTGTAAATTCATGAAAATACCTGGAATGAAAGTGTCAGTATATGCTACTAAATTTATTCATAGGCAGACTTTCCTTCATTCTCATAAAAGTTTTCTTTCTAAATGCAATTTAGTACCTCCTACACGATCTGCGAGATACAAACAGATGACATACTGCATTGTTTTTAATTTGAGTGATTTTTTTCAAAATCCATGGGGCAAGGCTCATTAGAGATCAATACTGCCAGCAATGGAAAACTAAATCTGTTCACACACAGACAAATTACAGCATAGGCAGAGTAAGAGTGAAATTCCATAATAATTCTGACCTAACAAGTAAAATGTTATTTCACTTTCCATGTCCATTCCTCAGTCCCAGAGTTTTCCACTGAGGCAGCCAATAAAGCAGCCAATTGTGATATGCCCACTATAAATCCTACCAAAGAGCAACAATATGTCTTATATAGCTCACTCAAAAAGCATCAAAATAGCAACTCTTAGTCATCACTACATCAGATATATGTTCTCACTATGTCCCAGTATCCCCACACACAGAAGCTCATGTGATCCATACTACCCAAGATCTATGGTTAAGTCAACACATTCAGTCGATATTTTAATTAATTTGTCACCTATACTTTCTGTCCTTTCATTAATACATTAATGGCTTCCATACAATGTGGACTATATCAGCAAAACACAGGTTACCCTTTCCAACCAGCAAATAACTTCTTGAAGCTTAAAAACAAACGGAAAAATTTAATTAGGCTTTACAGAGAGCCTGGCATCTTAGCTGCAAAAAGCAAATGCACATTACAAAGAGGCTTCTAAATATCTAAGTAATGGGAGCACACAGAGAGAAATTTACCATCAGTTATAACTGCTAAAATAACAGCAAAGCAAGAACAATATGTGCCAGTAACTATATTAATGGGAGATTGTTATGGAAGACATTTAAGGAAATGCAAGACTTAGAACAGTAGAATGATGCAGTTGCAGAAGAAAAAAATGTGTGCATTGTTATATGTTGTTGCATGGCTTCAGACATGTACGTTAATGAACTAATTTCAAACTTCAAAATGCCAAGCACCCCAGTGACCATACACTTTCCATAGGAATTGTGCCTATTTTATTTCCATAAAGCTCTTCAGTAAAATTTCCATGACTATTTAAATTGAATAACCTGCAATTTCCACAGAGCAGGATTGAAAAATCATAAACAGTAACAAAACGCAGTGCAGTAAATCCACCACATTCAAGACATATTTTTCAAACTATTCATCAACCCAAAGTAATTGCAGAAAATCAGCAGAAGTATTCCAAACACTCAGGAGAGGAAACGCTGTTCTAGGTAATAAGTAAATGCAGGATTGAATATAAGAAAATTCATTTCTTCCACTCAGTTTTTTCATCATGTAAATACTATTTCTGAATACCCACAACACTGACAAAACAGCTTTAATTTAAAATCTGGGTTTAAAAATTCCCTGTCTGGGGGAAGGAGGAGGGGTCTGTTTGGTTGGGTTATTTTAATTTTGTATCCAAATTGATTAGACTATACAAGCTGTCATTTTTCATGTCACATTTCTACTTGTTATGTTTTGAAAAGGCTAAGACATTGAATCATTAAAAACAGGGAGTGTTTGTATAATGCTAATACTGCTGACAAACTACTAACCGTAGAACTGGTAAGATGCCTTAGTAATATGTAACCACTGATGTAATATTATATATTATTCTTACTATGCAAAGTTGCCATTTCATCAGTATGTATGCCTGTGCAAGATGTTATTCCAACATAGAGCAGGAGTCCTGGCAACTGTATTTATTCCCTGAAATCTTAAAATATTATCAAAATATAATCTATAATAAGTATGTGAAATATACATCATCTCAGCTCAATTATCATGATCAGTAAAAGCCAAAGAATACTTCTACAAGGCTTAAAATTCCCGGGAGAAGAAGAGCTCAGATCCTGTCTGCAAGCACACAATGGAATCACAGCTGACGATGCACATCTTTTTCTGGATGTCTCCATATGCTCAGGAGGGTATTTCCCCCCCCTCTTCTTCTTCCTCCCTGTTTCTCCCTCTCCGCCTCCCTTTCTCCCAGCACTACATTGAAGAATTTGTCATTATCTGCTGCCAGGAGTACGAGAATGTTTTAACAACTAACAAAAATAAAGTAGTGCAGTGAACTTCACCTCATTTAAAAATAAAAATAAGGGATCCTGCCAGAGTAGCCATCTGTAACTAAGTTAAGCAAGAGCAGAAAATGAGAGGATGAATGGACGCTGTAATACCTCCTTCTACAAACTAAATATCAATGTTACTGTTCTTAGTTTAAAATGTGTCACACAGCAGTGTATACTGTAGCAAGACACCTAACCTCTGACCTCCAAAGCCAAACACAGAAATAAATGAATACTGAGGATTTTGATGCCTGTAAGAATACAGAAGAAATGTGCAGAATTTGTTAAATACTTTATACCTACTTGCATACAGGCTGCATTGCTTAGACAGGACAAGCAAATGCAGAGAAAAATGAACGTGGCAAGAGCAGTTTTAGGTCAGTATTCTTTCTCCAGCAAAAATTAGCATGCGGCAGACAAAGACAGTTACGTTTATACTTGAATTTGGTACCAGTCTTTAGTTCAGCTTTTTCTTTTCAATGAACTGACAGCATCCTCGAGGCTTAGAGCTCATAAGCCCCTGCAATTCTGGTGTCAGGTGCTAGAGAAACTCCAGCTGAGTGCAGAAGCCCAGATTTTGCCAGTGAAACAGTGACATCAGCAACAAAGGCAAGGAGCAGAAGAGAGTGGGCATTGGAGCAGCAGCTGGCTTGCTCACTGACTTTGTTCTTCCTGCTGCAAAACCTAGGCTCCCTGCAGATGGGCTAGCTCTTACTGGCCTTTCTGAGGGCAGAGGGAAAAGTTGGGAATGTCAACATTACAGGCTGTTTACATGCCTCTTCCAACAGAGCCCTTCAGCCTTAGAATGAGCAAGTTACATCCTAAAGGACTATAAAACATAAACATTCTTAAATAATTTTAATTCAGAGCTTCAGTTTAGTGCAATACACTACACAGGAGTAAATCCCTTGCATTTTCTAATCTTTCCACCAGAAATAATCTTTATTTTCACTCTCTCACACATAACAGTTCCAGTCTAAAAACATAAACAGAACTGACTTATTCCAAAAGTATCATTCTTGATAGCAATAAAGTATTCCTTCCCCAGATGCCTTGAGTTTCAAATTTAGCACTGACAGCACCAGGACACGAAACAAGGAACACAAGAAGATTTACAAGTTTAGCAAAGAAGTGCCTTCAGACATTGCAGAGATACTGATGAAGCCAGTCATACATGGATCCTCTCCCTAGTAAAGACCAAAAGCTCAAGAAAAGTTGAGAAATCTCCAGGGTTCATGTGCAATAAAAAGACTACACTGGCTGAAAAAAAAAAAAAAAAAAAAAAAAAAAAAAAGAAAATATGATTACAATCACCTTTGTCAGGCATTTAGTGCACAGCACTCACCAAACAAAGAAACAAACATCTTAAAAATTGCATGATTCTTCTAATATTTGCACCATGTTAAAAAGATTAACTGTTCTTCTTAAAGTTGTTTTCAATCTTTCCGAAGGTTGAGTCCCTAACAAAGTGTTTTCTTCAAGACTGTAAATAATGAAGACTGGCTACAAACATCAACCTTATAACGGCACTTCTCATCAATTTAGGGATTAACCATTTGGGGGAAATTTACATCTTTCTTTACGTCGTGTGACACAGCAGAGCTGACTTCTATGGTCCAGTCCCCAAGCAGCCATATCATAAATGCAAAAGGAAGAGACACAAATGTCAGTGTCCATACATGCCTGCATACATGTCTGTACATGCAGATATGCACAAGCCTGGTATATCCCATGTGCGCCACCACTGCTGACATAAATAAGGATACGTCCTAAAAAACACAAAGGAGGTACAGTGCCTACACTGAATGGGATGAAACAACCGGTTTCCATTCACAGCGGCCTTAAGCCTCATGTAAGCAAACAAGAGCCCTACTTTGGGGAGTGAGAGTTTTGGTGTAACATTAACAACAGTGTGCAACATTGTCATTTCTCCAAGAGCATTCGACAAGCAGAGCAGTAGCTCTTTCCCTTTGGTCACTCCCAGAGGATTCCTGCAGGAGAGGAGCCCACCAGGTGGCTCAACGCAGCTCTCTGGTTGTAAAGAGCCAGGAAATTAACTGGCTAGAGTTGATTTTATAGTTCAGTACATAAAACCCAAAGGGATAAAAAACAAACGACTGCGTTCAGCCACAATGGCAGCAAACTATGAACACTAACAACAAAAAAATAATACTTTAAGTAAAAAGACTGGCAGTCTTGAACTACTTACTTATTTACAGCAGCAATAGAGCTCTGGTCTGTCATAGCCAGACACTATATGCTTAGCTCAAACTGTACTTAAATGCCATAAAAATATTATTGGTTCAGTTCTAAAGCCTATTCACCTGCTTCCTACTACGCTGAAAGAAAAGAGGTGGAGGAAAAGATGAAGATAAATACAAAAATAATTGATTATTACAGCACGAGCAGGCTGTTCTCCTTTTACAAGGAGACTCTTTCCTGGCTAAATTACAAGTGTATTTAGCCAGTGGGCCCTCAAATATGCACACTTCAGACTAATACAAACTCAGGCTAATACAAACTTAAGATTCAGATATCATTATTTCCCAGCAACTACCAGAAACCCCCTTGACTTTTCTATTTTTATTATTATTTTATTTTTCCTTTTTTTTTTTTTTGCCCCCCCCCCCTTTTTTTTTTTTTTTTTTCCTTTCCTCCCCCCTCCCCAACCCTTTTTTGCTAGGCTCTCGGGCAGGTTTCCTGCAGACAAACTACGCGGCCTGAATGCCCCTCTCTGGAAGGAGAGGCATGCAATTCCCGGCCTGGGAAGAAACGCTCAGGCCGGAGCGGAGGCGAAGGAGTGAGGGGCAGCGAGGGAAGAGGGGACGAGGCGGCTCCGGTTACACCTCGCCCCGGGGCCACCGACGAGCGCAGCGGCGGCGGCAGCGCGCACACACCGCCCCCCGCGGAGGCGGGAGGGGCTCAGCACCCGCCCTCCGAGGAGGCGGTGGACACAGACCCACCCCTCCCCCGCTCCCGCGGAGCTGCCCCATTGCGGCCGCCGCCGCCTTTGCGCGCAGCCCCGCGGCAGGAGGGCGAGAGCGAGCGGAGCGTCACCCGCCCAAGGACCCCGCGCCCAGCCGGCTGCGATCCCCCCTTCGCCGCCTCCTCCTCCCGCCGCTGCTCCCCGCCCCGCGCACACACACGCAGACACACGGCACTGCGGCGGCCGGGCCCCCACCCCTCCCCGGGCCGTGGGGAGGCGGCAGCCGGGCGCCCCGGGCTGCGCTCGCACGCAGCTGTGCCGCCGCGGCCTGCCCCCTCCCCACGGCACAGCAGAGCACAGCACGGCGCGGCCCGGCGCTGCGCGCACACGCAGGCGCAGCCCCCACGCAGAAAGTTAGAGAAGTTGCCCGCTTTGCCCCCTCCTTCCCCGCGCGGCTCCTGCGGGCGCACCGGTGCAGGGGGAAGAAAGGGGACAGGGCATGGGGCACCGCGGCCCCTGCCTGACGCTGGTGAAGGGGCAGCAGGCTCGGCCTCGCGGAGGGAAAGCGGAGCGGCCCGCACACTTGCGCACCAAGTCGTTGTCAGCCACGGGAGAGGAGGGAATGAACACCGCCCTGCTCCGCAAGTAACCCCTTTTGTCACCGGGGGAGACCCTCCCTCAAGTTTCCCTGTCGGTGTGTGCTCGGGAATGAGGAGGAAACGTCCTGAACAACCCCTTGAAAATTGCCCTCCGCGCACCCCAGCTGCCCCATCCTTCCTCAGCGAGGGCAGGGCAGCCTCTGCCCTCGGACCAGCCGCAGTACCCCGCGCCTCCCCGGCTCCTCGCACTTTCGCCCCGCCGCCCTCAGCCAGGGACGCGGAGAGGCGGCACCCGACCTCCGCCTGGCCTGAGAGCAGGAAACCGGCCCCTCGGCCCGGCAGGGTGGGGTGCCCTACCACACCACCTCCAATCCCCCGCTCCACCGAAACGGAGAACGTCCCGGGGAAGTAAATCCCCGCAACCCCACCGTCTCTAAGCCCGGCGGTGCGAGCACGATGCCACGGCAAGGGGCGGCCCCACGGTCACTTGCCCCCGGCTCCCCCCCGAGGGGCCACAGCCCCCGTCCGGCTTCGCCCCGGGGAAGCCGCCTCGCCGCGGCCGCGGTGCCGCCCGCCAACGCCACCCTTCCGCGCACCGGCGCGGCCCCGGTCGTCCCCCCGGCATTACACAAGGCGGCCGGGGAGGCGCGGGGGGCTCAGGCACACCCCCCGCCGCGCCGAGGCCGAGGGGGCGTGCGGGAGCCGTTACCGGGGTCAGTGCCTTCTCCCGCCGCTGCTGCCGCGGCTGCCGCCGGCGCTGACCTTCGCTTTGTAAGATGAAGCTGAAGCTGGGGCTGCGGCCGCCATGTTCCCGTTTTAATAACTGCCTGCTTGTTTATTTCAATGGAGACCCTCCCACCACTCGCCCTCCTCCTCCTCCTCCCCTTCTACCCAGAGGAGGGCTGGACGGGGAGGAGGCGGAGGGAGGTACAAGTCACTCCCCCCTGCCCCCGGGCACAGCGGCAGTGGCCGGGCCCCGGGCTGGGGTAGACCGGGCCGGACCGGGCGGGCTGCGGAGGGCGGACCGGGGCTCCGCCGTCCCTCGCTGATGCCGGCGGCCGGAGCATGAGGTGCTCCGCTTCTCTCCCTCTCCTCCGCTCCCCTCCCCGCCGGCGGGGACAATGGCAGCCGCCCCGTTGCTCGCAGCCCTGCGCGGCGCCCCCGGGAGCCTCCTCCGCGACGCCCGAACAGGGGAAGAAAGGGAAGGGAAAGGGAAAAAAGCCCTTCGCCCTCGGAGGGCGAGACTTTAAATGTGGCCCTTTGCGTTCTGCCCTCGGAGGAACCTCGCAGTGAAGCGGGACCGGGGCAATCGGCCCTGGTACGGCTTCCAGTGGCCCGTATTCACAAAACCGGGGAGGCGGGGGGGGGGGACGGGACGGGGGAGGACGGACGGACACACACGACGACGACAATCTTATTTCCTTTCTTTGCCTCCTAAACAAAAAAACAAAACAAATTAACATACACATGATGAAAATCGTGTCACAAATACACGGCATCAGCTGTATGTCCCTCACAGGAACGGGGGGATGAAGATGCAGTTTTTTCCTAGGCTAGAGGAGTGAAAACACGAGTTAAAAATTATTAAGGGCTGTAGGGCAATTGTTAAACATTGTCCTTCAGTTCAAGAAGCAGTCCACGGTGCAGAAATCTTGTCTCAAAAGGAAAGCTTTACAATTGTACACGTGTCGATAATGGCGAGCTATGCTCCGCATGCCCTAATAATAGTTATTTTTGACGTTTTCTCACAGGGGTATGCAGCTCCAAGTTTTTCTGCAGCTATCCGCAGATTATGTACACTGTTATGGGTGGTATGGCTAACTGCTTGCAATTAGGCTTGTCCAATACTTTTTTGACCGTAACCCTTATTTCTCAGATGGTTGCATTTTGCTCTACTGTGCAGCATACAATTTCCCATACTTGTGTCTGACTCAAATATTCTTTTAACTTTTTTCTTTCACTGGGCAAAAATAGTTCAATTGTTTCTCCAAACAAATTAAAGGAAAACTATCTTTCCCACTCTCCTCCCCCATATTAAAAGAAAGTCTTTTCAACCACGTCACTGAAAATTTGTAATATTTTCCTCTTCTGAAGAAAGATCTTGGATATGGAGGGATAGCCATCAGAAATCTATTTACATGCAATCCCATTAGGAAATGGGGTGGAGGGATTGTAGTTTGTATAAGCTCAATTAATACTTTGCTGGTGAAGTAACCTGAGATCCTACCTATATTAAATGCCACTGGTTTAGGGGGAGTACTTCTGGCATCACCTCCAGGAGACAAGTGGATGTGCTCCAGCACTGGGCTGCAACAGCTGGAAAAGACAACCTTTCTGAGCTTGTCCCCATCAGTCCTACTCAGCAGAGAAATTACTTAATCTTCATGCAGCTCTTCCACCCTGCCTGTACAGCAGCAGGCAGCAAAGAGATTAAAGGTTAATTCTGTCTGGGAAGCAGAGAAATCACAGAGAATTACCTTGAAATCAGATAGCAAGTGAGAGTAGTTTGCACGTAAAGAAAAAAAAAAGCAACCTGGGGCAGAGTTGTGGAGAGACAGAGCTTTTCCTCTGGCCTCATTTTTATATCCATGCAAAACTCTGTAGCAAATAAACTAGCAGTTATATGGGCAATAATCTCATTTACCTCACAGTTGTGATTCATTCGCTCTCCTATGCTAAGTGAAACAGTGGCCCACTGGCAAAAAGAAAAAAAATATATATATATATATATATCTATCTTTAATTTTACTACCATAAGCAGTCCAGTTTAGAATTGCACAAGTAACTTTAATTCCAGCACTTATTTATGAAAGCTTGATTTTTTTCCAACTTCACATTCCTTTAAAGTAACCAACAGTCTTTATTAAACTAGCATGTAAATACGCCAGGGAAGGCAAGGAAGACCTTTTAACTTGCTGCAGTACCAATATAAAAGATAGCCCATGTAACACAAAGTTTATGATCTCAACACTGACAAAACTCCCTGACTCTGATGTGGCTGAGTGTCCTCCTCAAACTGGGTGAGGGAGGGGATTTAGCTACATACCTAGACACAGATCCACTGAAATTTGTTACAAACTTCCAACTCATGAGCAAACGCATTTTGTCATCTAAGGCCAAAACCCTGGTTACAAATATCACTGTGTGCAAAGACCAGTAATTATGTTATTCCTAACTGCTATTCTTTAAAGAGAAAGCACCATTTTCCAGATGGGAAATAGATTTGATAAACACACTTCAGTGTTGGAATTTATTCAGCATTACAGCTCTTCTCTGAACCTTCTCCAGTGCCACCATTGCTGCGTTATGCTGACTAGAGCTGGGCTTAGTTTTTAAACAGAAGATTCTTCGGTTCTAAACAAGAGTAATATAAACTTTCTGTCATCCTCTCACTTTCATCTTCCTCCCATTTATGCTTCTGCTGGCTATTTTGCTCACAGCATCACTTTATCCATTCACTTAATTATTGACTGCGATCTGCAGATCTTTCCTGGTGTGAAATTTAACACAGAGAGAAGGCTTAAATTATTTGAATGTCAGTGGAGTTCACTTAAATTTCCTCTAATAACTTTTTTTTTTTCCTCCATAAATCAACAGGAAAAATGCAAAATCTGAATGCAACCATGTTTTCCTGATCAGTATAGCTGTATATTGTCAATGTTCTTTCTTCTTACTTAGCTTTTCTTACGTAACATATTCATTAAAAAAAAAAAAAGGTACACAGGGTAGTGAGTAAAACTAGCATTTGCAGGTGTGTTTCTAACTGATTTTCAAGTAAGTTAAAGCTGTCTTTCCATAAGGTGAAAGGTTATGAACAAATTGTTGAGTGCTTATGAACCTGGTGGGCCGCTCAGGTACAGTTGCTGTCTCATAAAGCTCTATCTGCAGCATTAATGTGTAATGAAGAAGGGTTTATGTGCACCTGCTGACACCAGGGCTATATGGAATGCAGCTGTTGGTGCACAACGCCTTTTTCATGAGCAGCTGCCTTTACCCTGTAGAATCATCCTGACCACCTTTATGGGGAACTGAGTCCCCACTTACCCATTAACCTTTCCAAGTGGATTTAAATGTGGTTGATACGAAACCAATAAGGTTTTTGTTGACAGAGTATACACCTACCTCAAACCCACCAAGAAAACAAAATTAAATTTAAAACTATTTAAATCTACTATACCATCTTCACCCTTTTGGGCATGGGGGGGAGAACTAGTCAAGGTCTTCTGATTGAACCCTCAGCTCCATGTGGGCACAGTTTTCAAGTTATACCAGGTTTTCCAGTGTCATATCCAGCTTTTTACTATCTCCAAGGATGAGGAGTCCACAGCCTTTCTAAATGACCCATTTCGGTGTTTGATCACGTTTGTGGATTTTCCTTCTCCCTTGATATCTAACAGATCTGTTCTAGCTTGTGGCTGTTTCCTCTGACAGTGAAAAAAACACTGTGGCCCTCAAAGAAGGCTCCATCTTCTCTATACCTGCCCATTGGTCGGCTAAAAAAACCAATAAAATTCACACCAGCCTTCTCAAGACTAGTGGCCTGACCTTCTCAGCACCTTATTGTACCTCATGTGCTCCAGCACCTCACCACTCTGGTGACTTTCCTCTGGATTTGCTTTTCAGTGTTCGTGTCTTTCATGTACTTGGTAGCTCAAAACTGCACACAGTAATCCACATGCGATCTCACACATATTCCATGGACAGGAATCCCATTGCAATGCACTAATCACTCCTTCCCAATTTGGGGTTATCTGCACTTTTTTTCGCCTCTGAAGTCACTGACAAAGGTGTTACACAATATCAGCCCCAGTATTCACCACTGGAGCACACTGGCTATCAGCCAGACCTGCTACTGCTGGCCACAGCCCTTCAGCCCAATGGTCCAGCCAATTTCCCACCTCATTTACCTTCTACTTCACCTAGCTCATAGCTCTCCAGTGTGGTCAGAGGAGGTCCCTGGGTGATTTTGTCAAAAGCTTTGCTGAAGCCAAGGTAAATTACATCCATTGCTCTCCCATTCTCCACAGACTCAGTTATCTTCCTGTGAAAAGCGGTCATGTTGATCAGGCAGTATTTGCCCTTTGTAAAGCCCTATTGCCTGTTCCCAGTCACCTTCTTGTCTTTCAGACACCTAGACATGGCATCCAAGAGGATTTACTACTCAATCCTCCCACAGACTGAGGTCAGGCTGGCCAGCCTGGAGTTCCCTGGATCTCCATTCTAGAAGATGGACAGAACATTTGTCTTTTTCCAGCCACCACCACCATCCCACAACACACACACACCTGTCATGGTACACATACCCTGTTATTACACTTACTGTACCCCTCTGACCTCACATTACATCTCCAAACTATTGCTGGTTATCCTCCTTTCATTAGGCCTTTACCATGTTCTGCTCACCCAAAATAACAGATCAACTTACGTAGCACTATGTTCTTTTAAAGCTTCTAATATCTGGCTCAGCTTCTTCTGTGGCACTTTGGATTTACTGCTATTTGATACAGTGATACACTGGCCACATTAAGAGCTTGCAGTGAAGAGAATATCCTAGGAGTTTTAGTGCTTATGCACTAAAACGAAAACAATCTTTTTTTTTTTTGTCCTGGGCAAACTTTAAACACATGAAAACCAGGCTTTTTACACCTCAAATAGCAAACTTATAAATTAAAAACTGGCTAATCAAACATCTCATTACATGTTGATGTCTTATTCATTTAATAAATTGCTTCACATTCATTTTTCTTTAAATCAGATAACCTTGAAAAGCTCCACACTTTTTAAATACAACAAATCGATCACAATCAACTTCACCTTACAAAATGTTTTGAAGAAAGCTATTAATGTGTAGAGTAAGAATTAGAATTTTAATCAATATTTGTGCAAATATTTTTCTGCTAGAATAAATGATCTTTTTTTACTCATGCTACTTTGGTAGCAGTTCATGGTAAGGCAAAATAATGTTTAACTGAGGTAAATATACCTGTAGAGCTAAAGCACAGCTGCTATACAAGTTTCAAAAGGATATATATTTTTCTTACATTGTAGTATACCAAAACCTTTGCATTTTTACCTTGCTGGACCTGCACCTTCATTTACCCAGCCCACTTGCTTCTGCCACTTTCCTTTAGCTATCTATACCTATATCTGCCCCTAAAGTTCTTCTCACACACTGTGGTGGGGCTGCTGAGCAGGGAGCACCAAATTCCAACCATGAGGAAAGGAGCAGTGCCTGCTGGGCAGTCCTGGGCAGCCTGCTGGACATGATCCTGCTCAAACAGGGACCTGGACCAGATTACCTCCAGAGGTCTCTTCCAGCCTCAGGAATTCTGTGGCTCTGTGATACTTCTTGTGTAAAACAGATTTCTGCTGCTTTGCTTTATTTCACACTGCTCTTCCAATGTCTCCAATAATTCTCTTTAAACATTTTTTTTCCTTTTGTCCTTATTTTCCTTTATTTGTTTTTTTTTGTTTGTTTGTTTTGTTTTTGTTTTTGTTTTGTTTTGTTTTGTTTTTTGCTAGCCTTTTATTCTCAGTCTCTTTCATACTCTCATCCTGCAGCACATACTCAACAACAGCTATCCTAGGACATATTCTGTGTATTCATGCAGTCTATTTAAAAGAATTGCCATTCCTCCTACTGAGGGTGAAAAAAGCCCAGCTCACCCCTATACTCCAACTTTAACCAAAAATGTAAACAGCCCTCAAGCATTAAGGGGTATAAGTGAGCTACAAATAAGAAATAGAGCTGGAAGTGTTTCATTATGGTTTTGCTGTTTAAAGAGCAATATTGTCTTCCCTTTGTAATTACGCTGTTGAATATGTTAACTTACCTATTGTTTAGAATTGTGTAATACTGTCTTCTTCCCTTGATTTCCTGCACTTGACTACACAAATTTTTGCACCTTCATAAGACTTTGATAATAAAAAGCATTGCAGAGGAAGTGCAGAATTAAAAGCCAGCCCACCACTAGCAAGCTGAGATGTACACTTTTACAGGCCCTCTAGGCACACCTTTGTGCTGCTCTTTTGGGGATGTCCTCTGAAAAATTATTACAAGGCAGCTTTATTAATTCATATTTAACAATTACTTCTCATCACTGACCACATTAGAATTCTCTCTTCCTAAATCATAACTGTGCAACCCTCAGCCTATGTGGCCTTTCATTGTTGAATGTACTTCCCAAATTCATTGTTAAGCTGATCACACCTTGAGGATGACCAATCTCCATTGGCCACTTACTATGCAAATCTAGAGTTATGTACTTCTAGCTCATGTAATTAGAGCACAGAAGATATAAAAAATCAGAGTGGTGGTGAAGCGTTGTTTTTAACTGTCAGAAACTCAGCATGTCTGTACAAGTAGAATGCAGCAGACTTAAGATCTGCCCCTCTGCTGCAGTTCTTAATGCCATTATGAAAGAGACAAAAACAAGATGGAAGTATGACAGTGATTTAGTCACAGAACCAGTCAAATGGCTTTTCAAACTTGAAGTCACAGATAGCTTTTTGATTTACAGATAGCACAGAAGCTTGGTTGAAGTAAATAAAGTTCAGAAAGTATGAAAAAGGAAATACAAGGAGTCTGGCTTCACTTCAGGATAAAATTGAGAGTTTTAAGTTCAAGTTCTGTAAATTCTGACATTCAGCTGCTTGCTGACTTTTTATATGTATTTTTTAATTATATTTTTAATTTAGTTTAGTTTTGTATTAAATCAATTGCATTTTCATTGAGAAAATAGAGTTTCTAAGCTCATGTTTCTGGTTTGATTTCTGACCCTAAGCTCTAGAATAACCAATCTTTTGTATGGAATTATTTTAATCTAACAAATTATAGAAAAATTTATTGTCCCTGAGCTTTTTGGACTATGCAGCAGGGAAGAAGTTTTCCATCTCCAGAAATATGAGGTGGAAAACCTATTTCACCCTAGTGGCATGCCTTCTGAAAGCTCCTTAGCATCAACTTCATCTGACTCACCAGATAAAGGGAGCAGGGATGGGGTACAGTCATTCTTGAGTACTGAGCTAGAGAATGCGGAGCAACCAGGAGAATGGAAGAACTTCCCCAGATCAGTTTTGGACGTTTGTCATTTCCTTCCCCATATTGCTTCTTGGATTTGCAGACAGTCTCCATGAACTGGCTTCACCCCCTTTTAGGCTTTAGGAGAACTACTATTACTATATGAACTATATGAAGGATCAGGATGATACAGTGCTCACAGTGCAGCAAGAAACTTTGTGGTTTTCTTTCTCCTATCTCATATCAAGTTGGAAAGGTAATGGTGTTGACTTTCAAATAGCCAGTGAGCATCAAAATTAGCACCTCACCAAAATGAGTCTTCAGTGTCCTCGCATACTCAAGGAGACAGCTCTATCAGTAAAAGGTAGTTCACATCTCTGAAGTTGTGATCCCACCACAGTACACTCTCACATCTCTGGTTTTTGTAGACAGAGATTTTCCTTTTGATTTTTCTACATGTGCCTGTTATATAGCCATTAAATACGGCTCACCAGGAAACAGCAAGGTTAGCAAAGCCGGGACTGAAAGAGAAAGAGACTACAATTGTATTAAATGTTGGTTTTTTTTTCTGATGCCATCTCGTTCCAGCCATTCCACTTTTAAGTTCTGAAATACATTTATAATAATTATCATAACGTTTGAAAAGAAAAATAACTTGGAAAGCTGTTTCATAAAAAGGAAAAATTATAAAGAGGAATGTGGCTAAGAGCTTAGGGCTTGTATTTGCAGTAAGATAATACATACTTGAATTGGTGTTTGAAAGATGATGCAAATGCCCTGACTGGTTTGGAAAAGCACAATTTGTAACCATGTGTGTAGTTAAACATAACTTAACCAGCTCAACCTTACCATTGTGTGACGAGTCCAGCCTGACAGCTAAGGTAATGGGCTCTGTCAATAGTTCTGCTTGCACAGTTTAAATCAACAAGTGTTTTGCAAGAGCCACTGTAGTCCTAACGTTTGAAAGCAAGTGGTATAAAGCTATCCCTCCCCCCACACCTCTGCAGTCCTTTACATGCTGTCCCTCTCAGCAGACAAGTTGCAGCCTAAGCTTCCCCCTCCCATTTTGACTCTCACAATTAAGAAAGATCCTACATTTTACAATTCAGTGATGAGATGGTTGCAGATACTGGACTAGCCTTCCAAACCCAATTGTCTTTTGTATACTCCTTTATCCAGTCTCAGTCTTATGGTTACTAAAGGAAAAAAACCAAAAGGTCCTATGAAGGACAAACTGAGTTGAGACAAAGGTGTCCATTTTTTACATCAAAGAGTGGCAAATTACGAGGAGGAATTTAATTCGTATATAGAAAACTATCATATTCCCTCTTAGTTTAAATACAGCTGGGTTGGCTAAATATATACCCCGACTCCAGAAAAAAAACAAGATCGTGAGGCTGAAAGAGGTCAGGAGGCCATCTGTGTCCACCCCCTCCTTTAATGCAGGATGATCAACACCTATCTCCCAAAGCATTGGTCTAACCTGTTCTTAATGACCTGTGATGAAGCCATCTCAGCCTCCCAGGCTACTGAATTGCTCCACAATTTTCACCATTAGTTTTTCTAATGCTTAAACGTGGTTTCTTTTGCTGTATTTTAGGCTTTTATCTTCCCAAATCTACTTTAGAAAAGGAGATTCCTCCCACCCTCCCTTTTTTTATCAGTTCTTACCCTTAAGCAGAGTTGCTACAGGGTTTCCCCTCAGTCTTTTTCTAACTTGAGCAACCCCAGTTCCTTTCAGTTCTTGTTTTAGGGCACATTATTCCAGTCCCTGCTCATTCAGGCTGTTATGGGCTTTCTCCAGTTGGTGCAGAGAAAAGGATGTATTTTTGGTACTGAGCATACTGCTTAGTTTGGGACCTTAGTGATGCTGGAAACATTACTTCATTTGCCACACAAGCTGTGTTTCTTTTCCATATCTCAATAAGCACTTTATTCCTTCCCCACACCCCTAACAACACGGCATTGATCACTACTGATCAGAGATCAGATCTACCCTCCTAACTCTCAAATTTAGAAATGCAGTTTATTATGTTATTACAAATGCTATATTGATGCAAAGACTTAGACAACTTCAACTGAAGGCCTCACCAACTCATTGTTTAAAAAAGTGTATTAAAGAAAGAAACCTAAGAGGTGTTTGGAACATTTATGTTTGTACATATTGTTTTCAGAATCAAAACTCTAAATCAAAGCATAATAAACAAAGAATGCTGCTACTAAGTGTGTGTAGATCTGCCTGATCTTTTAAAAGATAATGGGACATATGTTGTTTTCTGTACTTCATTGTATTGCTACAAATCAGTAGCAGGACTATCAGAGAAGCACTATTTTAACTACAGAAAAGGTAATAATATCTCATTACAGTCCTAAGCCAAACTGTCTGATTTGTAGAAAAAACCTCCAATGATGGAGAAAGTTATTATTTATGTCTATGAAACTGAGATGGTCAGATTTGCTCAGGTATTTTATTTATACCTATGTATTTTTTGAAATAGGTCACATAACTAAAGGTTCAAACAGGGAATTACACTTCTGCTGTTGCAGTGAGTAGTTGTTGAACAGGATCCCGTTTTGCTAAGGACTGCACAAGTTTATTGCAGATTTTTCCTCGCCAAACTTTACAAACTAAATACCAGATAAGGATTGGGCAGATTGAAACAAATCCCAGCAAACCAAATCCAAACCTACAACCCCCATCCCCACCCTGCAACTAGAGACTGGAGTCAAAAGGAACAGCGAAAAACTGGCCAAGTGCAGGACTTGGTATGACAGAGAGGTGTCCTACTCGAGAGGCTGCTTAACTGTTGTTGAGTCACTTGGTAGAAACTAGAGCAGGGTAAACAATGCAACAATTCAAAAAATTCAGGAGACACCCTTAGGTAAGTGATTTGGCAAATATATTTAGCTTTGCTGGGGATACTCACTGAGACTACTTACATACCTGAGTACCTTGCTAATCAGGAGGCTATTTAAGCTATTTGGAGTCAGAAATTGAAATGTGTTTGTTTGTGTGAAGCTGGCCTGGTTTTAGCTAGTTCTTGTGAGACAGAATCATGCACAATAGAATATACCTTCCAAACATGCCTTTAGTTGAATTTATTTGCTTCATATGTATTTTTTAAAAGTATCATTTCATACTCATTATTATAGACCCATGTGTTCTTTTTTTCCCATTAAAATTAAATCAATGAAAGAAATTAATCAACTGACACTTCAGTATTCATAAAACTTATTTTTGAGGCAAAGCATGTTTGCAAACAAAAAAAAGCTTTTTTAGCAATTACTTAAATTTCATCCCCTACTGCTTTGATAAAATCATTTTCTTTCAATGACAATGATAAAGAAGGAACCCTGGATAGTGACATGTAAAATGAGTGCTGTCTAAGAAAAGCAACGTATAATTGTGTAAATTTATGTATAATTTTGAATTTGTCAATATCATTGATACAATATATTTTGTTTTGCTCTATAACAAAACATATGGTTCAGTTTTCCATACTGACTGTCCTACATGCAATTTTATGACAAAATGCATTTCAGTTTCTAATCTATCCATAAGAACCAAATAAATGTTGTGTATTACTATTAAGTGAATTATATTCCTTTTCTCTGGAGGAACGGCTAATGATATTATTCAAGAATTCTATTAGATTCATTACTTTAAAGTGTGTTAAATTCCTCAGTGACTGTTTCTTAGCATCCTTTTCACGGACATATTGTTTGTGAGTACTTGTAAATTTTGGTGGAGTAAAAAAATATGCTGTTTCAAGAAGTCATGTATTGTATTTCTATTCAACCATCAGATGACCTATGCAACTATGCAGTAATAAATTGCAATTTACTCACTGCGCGAGCTTATTTCCCAAGCACTTTCCCACTATTTTACCAGAAACTAGAAAAAGTAAATTATAACCACTGGTACCAGGGAGATCATGAGTAAGGAGTAAGTGGTAGGCTTGCCTACATCAAGTAAGCCTTCCTAACTCACATGACTCAAACAAGAAAATCAAGTGAGCTGGCAAACCCAAAACAATGGAATGAAGAAGTAATGCAAGAGTAATTCCTAATTAATGCTGTTTATTCTGTAGAAACAGAGTATTTAAACTTTTGGAATTTCATCTTAACACCACCATTCAGAATATGTTGCTTTTAAAATGCATACTTATAATTCATAATATAATGCATCGTATCTCAAAATACGCCTATATACACACTATAGGCATAAAATGGTATCTTTAAAATCACCAGCTGTAATTATTCAAAGCAAAGAGATAAAGTAATAGAAGCTAAAAGAGGAAAATGTAAAACTATGCTTATTTCTGGGCAGGTAAATTTCTAATAAACAAGAATACTTTCAAAAGATAATTTCTCCTCTTTACATGCAAAATGCCTGTTTAGTGACTGGAGTAAGAAACTCTGGATATTAAATGCAAATTAGGGTGAAACTGAAACCCAAGTTGTTTCTTAAACAAGGAAATGTACATACATATTAGATATCCCATAATCCATAAGCAAATCATGACTGAATTGCTACTTCAGAGCAAGTGAAAAGGTTTATTGAAAAAAAAAATAAATTAAGTTGCTGAATAGTCAAGTTATGGAAATATCTCTGTATTTGTACCTGCACCAATCCCAAACTTCATATGTTCCTTTACCTACCTACAATCCAGATGGGAAAATCATGAGAAAATACTGTATAGATTGCTATAAGGATAGGACCTACATTGAAATGTAACATGGTTTTATTGAAAAAAGGCTGCCAAGAGAGTCAATGTGCAGATTCAACCCTGTACTGTGTTCTGTAAATGCACATATTATTCTAAATACAAGCAGAAAAGAACCTCGCCCTACCTCAAATCAAAGTTCCTGCAACTGCCACTTACTAAAAAAAAAAAGAAAAGAGCACTTTGTAGTTCTTGTGAAACTGGTTCACACATAGGTAGGTAGAAATCTGCATCAAACCAGTGCGTCAGCTCTTTTTTATATGAATGCCGTGCATTACACTTACCTTGCCTCATGCATTGGGATGGAACTGCAACACTGACATCACTTGCAGAAAGCTAAATTAGTTGTACAGCATTAAAACCAGACCATAGGCTGCCTTTCTCTAGCTACACCCTATGCTTTTCTCCAGGTAGTAGCAATATTCTCTCCACATTGCAAGCTCTTCCTATCAATACTGTTCCTTATTGCCTGATTTAAGGGTAAATAATACTCTAGACAAAAACACTCCTACAAGGAGGGCAATAGAAAACAAACAGCTCACTGTGTATATGCTCCAAACTGAAGGCTAAAAATCCCTAACATACTATTTTTTAAACTCTATTAAAAAGCATGGTATATCTGTACTATTTCACAATTGATTGCATAGTGTGTTTTATGAATCTGAAATTAAGCCCTACCCTCACATCCAAACCGCTGTGTGTCTGGGAGTTCCAGATGCAGGAGACGCTCAAGCAAATCTTTAGGTGCAGAAGAATGTACTTGAAAAACTTCTGAATAAAACCACTGTGAAAGCCAACAAAGTTGAGGTAAAGTAGCAATCGCAGCATGGTTTTAATTGTGAAAAAAGCAATGTAAGCATTTGACCTTTAGAAGTAAATCAACTACTTTGGGCTTTTCAGGAGAATAATAAGAGGTTTTGGAGGGGAAGGCTGTGCTGCCAGGGGTGGCTGAGGCTGGGGTCTTGTGGCTTGCTGGGTGCTGGCAAGTGCAACATGGTCCCCCAGCCATGGTCCAAAGCCAGTGCTTGACCTCAACAGTCCCTCACAGGCACCAGAAAAAAAGCCCAAATCATTGCACTACCAGCAGTTTGAAGCAATATTTGGGTTAAGAAACAATACAAAAATAATAAAAATTATGAGGTTTATTTGTTTCCTGCATTTGAAAAAAAAAGAAACCCAGATGTTGCCTTTCTGTGAAAATTCTTTTATTGAAACTTGGGCATCAGGGAGATGTGGGGAAAATAAAAATTAAATTAAAATAAAATAGGATGAAATAAAATAATAAAAATTAAATTAAATTAAA
Source organism: Psittacula echo (assembly GCF_963264785.1). Taxonomy (NCBI): domain Eukaryota; kingdom Metazoa; phylum Chordata; class Aves; order Psittaciformes; family Psittacidae; genus Psittacula; species Psittacula echo. The sequence goes on from NC_137737.1 coordinate 126,634,176, forward strand.
ATAAAATAAAAGCCCCACATTAATGTAACAAAAGAGCAACACCCCCCCCTCCCCCTTGCTTCTCATAGGTGGTGCATCTTATCAGAAGCCACACAGCTTCAGGTAACAGGCAGCATGCCTAGGAAGAGCAGCCCCAAGAGTCAGTACCACCATGTCCCTGCTTTGGTCTTCCATAGAGAAAGAGAATAGGCTCAAAATGAGTATAAGGAAAACAAGTTTGATGCTGACAGGCCTGAGGCACAGATCTGGGGCTCGTAGCAGCAAAACCCGTTTTGTAATTTCCTTGTATCTCCACAGAATATCTTCTATAAGCAATTAATTCACACACAAACTAATTTGAAGAGGTTCAGCACCTTTAAAAGTTAGGCCCTCATTGTTCTGAAAAAAAAAAAAAAGAGAGAAAATGTTTATTTTGTTTGTAGAAGTGAATTTCTCATAAAGTTATAACTTTTCTCTGGGCTTCAATTCCTTAGTTAATTTGATTGTATGAATTAAGGCCTAGAAGGTTCACCAAGAATATAGTTAGTTGAAGTCTCCATTTTTTTTAGGGGATACAAAACTTTGTGCTTATGAAGTTTTGCCTGGGAACTTAACATTTACTAAGATAAATGGTAAGGTAATTATATTCAATGTTACTGAAAGAAAATGACAGATAACCTTATGTAATCGATCTATTTCTGCAAATCCACGTTTTTTTAGCTGCTAGTCTGCAATTTGTGTTTTACCCAGTAATGTCCCAATTTCCTCCCTAAGACAAGCTGCAAATTGAGTTTATAGTTTATTTTAATATTTCCTGCCATCAAATTATATGGATAAGAAATCCTGTATGCTTGTGCCATAATCCCATTTCTGACAAAGAAAAGAATATACAGGCCTGTAGTATAATATTGTCATGCAAAGGGATTTGTGTCTCCCTATCTTAGCTTGCTCAGATTTGAAATCTTTTAAAGTAAACAACATATTTTTCTTAGGTTAGCTGGAGAACGAACATAAGAAACTTCACATGGAAAACTGAGATATCATCTTTCAAAATGAATGAAATAATGGACAGTAAAAAAAACCCTGTGTAACATGGGTTTGCTTACAGCTCCCTTAAGAAATGAAGAACAGTTCTCCAAGCCGTTCACTGAAATACAGCAATATAACTTGTGACACAAACCAGATGTTTGTTTTTTACTAAGTACAAGTTTTGTGACATGCATGTTTAATTTCATTAGAGGATGAGGATGAAAGTCAAAGAAAGAATTATACCTGCATTAAATTTCAAAAGGAAAAAACCCCACAAACAAAACCAAACCCCAAACAGTCGCTGTGCTGAAAGTAGAGCACAGTACAGGACAGCAAGGTATCTTTAGTGAAATTACTTTGATTTCCTAAGAAAAACAAGGTTAATATGAACAAGTAAATGTAAGGGGAAACATAGTGTGATCATCATAACCCCAGTTTCTCCATGGGAATAACAAGCAAACTATAAAAAAAAATGAAGAATACTCAAATACTCAATTATATCATAAATAAGCAAGATAATATCAATGAAAGGAGGGATTTAAAATTGTCATTTACATATTTTTAACACAGTTGGAATTGGGATTAGAAATCCAGTAAACACAAGAACTATACATCCATTGAAATTCCTTAAGTTAGATGCTTTTTACAGCAAATATAGAGCAAAACAAAATACTTGTTATTTTTATGCTAATGATACGTAAAGTACAGAGTACAGTCTGGGGAAATGAGTGCAGTAATGGCCAAGATTTTAACAGCTGGTAATTTCAGGGTACTTGAAACTTTAACATGGTCTATTCTCCTGTCCTCAATGCTTTCTGAAAATCAGGTCCCCTCTGATGTTTCCACAAAAACTGGGGCATACAGAATAACTAGCAATTTGCTAGAACTGCGGCCTGAAAATACCTTCAGGAGGTAGATAACCTCACAAAGTTTGATGAATATTCTCACTGACTCCTGTGAATATTATGGGCGAACACAGAATACAGTGGAAGGTCCAACAATGAGTATCAACACAGGAGTCACACCTCCTCAGAAGAGAAACTAAAATCCATCATCCTATCTGGTAAAGTTATGAAGAAAAAAAAATCCAATGAGAAGGAGAAGAAACAACCTCCCCAGTGCATCAGCTGACACAATAACCACTAACAAACAAAGCAGTATCAGATGTATTAAATGTTCTGGGAAAGTACCAGACTAAAAGCCAGGAATGCCCAATTCCTCTCAGTCTGACCTATCCTCACCACTGTGTGATGCTGAGGAAGTTCTCTCTTACCACATTACCACATAAGGTGGTGCAATTAATAGCGCAGGGTGCAGTGATGCTTTAATTTCTGCAGAACACTATAAAACTATCAAGTGCTACATATGATATTTTTATGACTACCCTTACAATGTTCTTTATTTTTTCAGCCAGAAAACTGTAGGTAAGCCTTTAAGAAGGTTTTAACACAGCTGAGTGTTTGGATATCCACAATAAGAAAGTTTAAGCATGCTGATACAACAAAAAATACTAATGCATTTCAAGACCGTTGTCCAGAAAAAGTTAGATACAATTGTTCAAAGGTATTTGAATATGTACTGGAGAAAGTTAAGATCAGACAAAAAATATATAGAGCCCTATATCTGGGACTACTTAAAATCTTCCTTTTCCCTCATCCTTGTATCAAGCAGACTTTACAACCTGCAGTCTGGACCTGTCATCACATGGATGCTACTTTCTAAATTTGAAGTCAGGAATTACTGAAGTGTATTCTGGAGAACATTCACCCCTCAGCGTATCTTTTCAATACTCGCCACAAATAACCTCAGAAAAGAAATGCTCGAGTGCTTTGATTTTTATTGCAAGGCAGCAGATCAGAAGAGAAAACACTTGCTCCACATAAGGTACAGCAAGAAGCCTAATACGTCTGAGAGAAATGTCAATTGTTTAAACAAAACTGATAATACAGTCTTACTTAAAATGCTTTAAAAATGGAAGTAACACTTGTAGTCCACAACTAGGTTGTCCTCATGGAATATTAGGGCCTGTCTCACAGGTTTGCATAAAGGTTAGTGATGTGTCTTGTTAATCTTCCATAAAGACTGGGTTCAAAGCTGGCTAATAAGGTTTGAAAGCCATTTAAAGCCATCTTTAAAAACCAGAGAGGTAAACAGTGAGTATTTGAGTTTATTTAGCTCTCTCTGAGTTTAAGGAGGTTATAAATTGGTTTCATCTCATTTAGCATCTTCATTAATAAGATGGCAGAGCATATTGTAAACAACATGCAAATCACATCACAAAATGCTAAAATAAGAGGGTCTGATGGCATTAGTGAGAATGGAGATAATACAAAAAAAAAAAAAAAAAAAAAAACAAAAAAAAACCAGATGAAAACACTGTAAGAAAATACAATAATAAGCTTTGAAAATTATTACAGGGATAGCACAAAGTCTATGAAGGGAAGTAAGGCTGAGATGCTGGAAGCAGGCATGCCAGAGCAGCCCTGCAGGTGACACTAGACAGCAATTTGGAGAAGATTTCACAACATGATGCAGTAGCACAAAAAGTAACACATCCAGGCTGCTACGTTGGCGTTTCTCTTCTAACAGAGCAGAGAAAGCCACCCTCAGTAGCTAAATCTGGTTCAGCTTTCATTATCAGGAGATAGGCAGCACGCTGGTATAGATTGGAATGAACAGAAACGACAAGTAGAAAGAGAGAAAAGGTCTTAAAGATTGCAAGGAAGCCATTAAACTATTAAGAGGTTTTGAATTTTTTCCCTTCACAAATGTTATGGAAAGTTTGGGAACATTAAATAAAACACGATGGAAGAAAATGAAGGAGGGGGCTGGCAATGGGTATATTTTTTGATTGAGTCAATTCATTCCAGCCAAAAACCATTCAAAATCTCTTGCAGAAGAGTAGTAGCAAATTAGAAATGAGTTGTGGTTCGCTCCACTAGTCCGAGGAGTACGGCTTCGTTTTGCCAAGGCCTCTTGCCAAATGGTATCTCCATCAGTCACAACAAAAGAGTCAATGTCAGAAAGGAGAAGCCAGGCAGCTTCCTTTCAGAAGTACATGCTTTCAGTAATCATTGTGAGGACCTGCGGCTTATTATCTGCATTTCTCACAAGAATTCTGACCAATGTCTTACAAATGTGTCAGTCCGAAAGCTGATACTCAAATCATATTAAATCATCTGAAGGGCAAAATCACAGCCTTCACTGTTTAGCAGAGAGCACCACTACCATTAGACTTTGGTACTTCCTCATCCCACCAAAGCTCCCTTACAATGTGTTTTCTCTGTCTGTATTTCAAGGCTTTCCAGTCCTTCTCTCTCCACCAGTGCTTAAGGTAATGACCCCTAACGACAACTCTATGACAATTTCTGGCCTCATTTCTAATAAATACAACAGCAACTACTGTAACCCCAGTGGAATCTGTGTGCACTTCTTCCTCACTGCTGCTGTTATTCCCTGAAATTTGGAGTCAAATTGTAATATGAACCACTCTTGCTTTACGCAGAGGGAGAGATATAAAATTTCATTAATAACTGACTTTGTTTTTCCTTTCTGAAGTGCTGCAACCAAAATAACATGCTTCTCATCCTTCGTTTTATGCATTCAGATTTGAAAATGGTGTAGAACAAGAATTTAAAAGTGAGTCAATTCTGTCTTGAGCCAAGACAGAAAGCCTTGTAAGCTCCATAAATCTTGGATTTAACTAGAAAACAAAGTGAAAGTGTGATTTGGCATGCTCAATCCAGTCAGCAAACAAAAAGTATTACAGAAGGTTCATCATCACATATTCAGTACCTCCCACTCCTTAAAGCCTCTTCCTCGGCCCGTTACCTGTGATATTTGAAATAAATACAGGTACTTGGCTCGTCCCTTCTTTGCGACCAGGCTGTCTCCTGCATGGCACCTCCAGCCACTGCTCACCACTGAGTAGCAGCTCCAAGACTCCATCTTGTCAGGTTGTAGCCCACAGGATTTCTTCTGTGCTCTGTTTTTGGACTGTATCTGATGGGTACAGGAGGAAAAACAGAGCTCTGGCATCATGGGCAACAGCATGGTCCTCTGAGTCCGAAAGATCACAAAAGCAATGAGCCATCCCACCTTCAGTAGACTTAGGATCATAGAATCATAGAATGGTTTGGGTTGGAAAGGACCTTAAGATCACCAAGTTCCAACCCCCCTGCCATGGGCAGGGACACCTCACACTAAACCATGCCACCCAAGGCCTCATCCAACCTGGCCTTGAACACTGTCAGGGATGGAGCATTCTCAACTTCCTTGGGCAACCCATTCCGGTGCCTCACCACCCGCACTGACTTCTGATACCTGAGCATGCATCTGCATTGTCACATACCTGCATGTGTGTACACACAGTATGGCAGCCCTTCAAAGCCACAAAAAAGGTGAGCGATGGGTGTTGTGAGTTCTGACCACTTTTCTCTCAAAAAAGGACCATTCTGTGCACTGTTTTATGTACTACATTGATAGAATCAACTGTAAGCTTCTTCGTCTTTATAAATCGAAACAAGATTGTTTTCCTAATTACATTTACATGACTTTGTTTTTTAAGTTTTAATCACAAACAGGGCACATATTCTGGAATGACATCAAGGGCTCCCTGACGACATAGAAAATAGGCAGATATCTTTGCAGCAATATCGAGTTTTGTTGCTGGTGCCCAATTAAAAAAAGCCTTTTTTATCAGCACTCTGAACACAGAAGATTCCAGAGCACCACAGGAAGAAACAAGAAATTGTTTATGGACTATAATTACATATTCATAATCAGAAAAAAAAAGGCAGAAAAGTAAATGAAATCCGTTTTTAAATTAATGACCTTTACTTCTAAGCTTTTCTGACACTGGCTCATCCTCCCCCACTCTGCCTCTTCTTGCTGCCTGATCGCATGGCACAAGTCAAAATGAGACCAAATGACATAGAAAACTAAAATTGAACTTTAACCCCACCTCCTCCTCCCCACCCCCACCCCCCACCCCCCACCCCACCCCCCCCCCGTTATTCCCCCCTTTGCACTGGTAGGAAAAAAAAAAAAATTAAAAAAGAGAAAAAATCTAAATATGAAGCAGAAGTTGCTCCCCCACCAATGCTGAAGCCAAACAAAAACCAACCATGCAAAAAGTACGTTTAATTCAACACAAAGACTTTTCTTTTTGCAGAGTCCTGCCAGGCAGATTATCTGCAACTAGAAGTAGAGCATTTAGAATGAAGAGCAGAAATAGAAATGTAGGGGCGGGGACTGCTAGCTCAGAAGAGCCTTTTGTCTGGCGATACTGTGACTAAAGATAATCTTTGTTTATCTTGTATGTTTAACTTGTGTCTTGTATATCCAAAGTGTTGGAAAAAAATGTGGAATTACAAGTGAGTAACTGAACAAACCCATAACACAGGGTATCATTTCTAGGCATGGCGAAGGCAGGAAAAACAAACTTGGCAGTTATTATACCGTTGGTTTTTTTCTCTTTATAATCTCTCCCAGACTGTGGTGCAATAATGTTACAATTAAAGTATACTTTGACTAACAATTTCACAGCAGAATGAAAGGGAATTATGTCACGTTACTGATACAGAGAAGCGGAGCTGTGATGCATCCTGTCCAGGCGAGCACCACTTAAAGATAAAACTTTACAGAGGAGGAGTAAGCTCAAGGCTGCCGAAAATCGAGCGGGATTTAAGTATTTAGTGTCACCCAATCAGTGAAATATGATTAATGAGTCTGGAGGAATACACTGCTTTTTGGTCTCCAAAGCAAGGCGGGCAAGGGGGGAAACATATTTGAGCTCTTCAGCGATAAAAGCTGTAGCAAAATTCTGCTCAGCTAAACTAAGCGTTCAATTGCAGCTCCTGATTTCTCCTCTGTGTGATTAGAGCCTCCCATTTCCCTCATTACAGGCTTGATATTATTGAAGCAAAGCCAACAGCAAGTTAGCAAGCCAGCAGGGGAGCAAATTGATTATACAGTTAGCTGTGGAAAAACTGAAATTCTTTATTAAGGGGAAATGAAATACAGCTAATTTATGCTTCAGCTGAACCCCTCCCACACTACACTTACTCTGCTGCTACTCTGAATTTTCTCTGAAGCTACAAGACAGCCAAGACATTACAGAAGCTTTATTGATATAAAATAAGTCAGGCTTTCAGTATTTTTTAAAAAGGATTTCTATTACTAATTACCGTAACTCACTCACTATATAGGACAACATGGCACTGAAGCTGAAAAGAAAGAAAGGTGGAAAGCATTTGGGTTTATGTAGACTAGAAGACTTTGCTATCTGTCTTTAACTGGTGTTATGGAAGCAGTCCACAAATAAATGTAAACAGCAACTTCTCAGTAAAGCAGCAACTCAATTTTTGCGGTATTTCAGCTATAAATCTCTTTGCCAAAATGAAGAAAATAATCCTTTGGGACCAGAAGCAATTTTTGGAAAATAATTGCAGTTATTCTGTTAGTAACAGAATCAAATAAAAGAAGTAAATAAAAATTTAACTCAAGTAACCTGTTACTTTATTTCTGGTGGGAACAGAGTGTGAGATAGTTTGTTTCTAAAGCAAGACCTTGCAGAAGATTCTGCTTGAAATCACACTTGCCCCCGTCCCAAGCAATTATATACAAGCAGTTCAGATCTTCCATACAGAGATGAAATACACTGAATGCAGAAAGTTCCTCCTGCCCTGCAGCCCTTTGCCCTTCAGCCTCAAACACTTGCCCTTGGCAAAGCCCTGATAAAGAGGGCTCTGGATTGGACCCCACTGAGGAATGTCCCCTCTCCAGATTGCTGACACCTCCCATTGCTCTCAGCAGGTCCCAGGCCACAAGCTGCCCTTCTAAAGACAGTCACTGCGCTTTTAATCTATTTTCCACTGTCTCTTTCCATCCACTGGCAGGATGAGGGGTACATCGTCTTCAGAGGGCACTTGGCTTCCATCCCGAGGCACAAAGGATGCGGTAACTTGTGGAAGATTAGCATCTTAACATGAGAAAGCTCACACAAAAGTCCCATAGAGGGAAGTGCTTAATGAGACTTCTCTGCAGGAAGGGAAAATACTTTACAATGTGTCTTTAATAAAAAGTGTGACTTAGGATTCACAACCTTAATCAAACTGAAAGGAGGAGCAGCCCTCTAATTGCTGGTGTGCCTCAAGTAGAACTTCCTGTGTTTCATTAGCCTGTCTTCTGCCACCTCTGCATTCCTGATGCACAATGTTCGCATGCAACTTCCCTGTCATGTAATTTTTTTCCCTCAGTTACTGATGGGTGCTTTGAGATTTCTCCCTCATTTTCAGACAAAACTTCTACCAATTTTCTATACCTGTCAGTGTCTGGATGAAAATTCGCTGCTTGTTCTGGCAGAGGTAGAGTTAATTTTCTTTATAGTAGCTGGTGTGGGGCTGGGTTTGTGACGAAAACTGCTAATAATTCAGGAATATTTTAGTTCTTGCTGAGTGGTGCTTTCACAGACCCAAACCCTTTTCTGCTCCTCACACCACCCTACCAGCAAGCAGGCTGGGGGGTGCACAAAGAGTTTGGAAGGGACACAGCTGGGACAGCTGACCCCAACTGACCACAGGGATATTCCATACCCGATGATGTTGTGCTGAGCATATACAGCTGGGGGAAGAAGGTGGAAGTGAGGGATGTTCAGACTGATGGCACTTGTCTTCCCAAGTAACCATTATGCATCACGGAGCCCTGCTTTCCTGGAGATGCTCAATGTGATGGGAAGTGGTGAATTAAGTCCTTGTTCCACTTTGCTTGTGCATGCAGCTTTTGCTTTACTTGTTCAACTGTCTCTATTTCAATCCACGAGTTTTCTCACTTCTACTCTTCAATTCTCTCTCTCATCCGAACATGGGGGAAGTGAGCAAGCAGATGTGTGGGGCTTAGTGGCTGCCTGGGGTTAAACCACAACAAATATTCAATGGTCTTATTAGAATAAAAGCAATCAAGCTTGATCTGCACTACCTGCTTTAGCAATATTAATACTAAAAGAGAAGTAAAAATACATGTTATGCTTTTATTTCCTGCTACCCTTCTCCCCCAAGAACTGAAGAAAATAAGTGTTGTCTTTTTCACTTGCTGCTATAATATCCATTAACCAGTCCAAGGAAGTGCTAATAATGCAAGTGAAAGTTTGCACACAACTTAAAATGCAGAAGAGCTTATTTCACTGAAGACTGGATGTTTACCAGGAAACGAGATGGGCTCAAATTGCTTTTGTGACCGCTTGAGACATATACTCATTAAAGATGCCATTGAAGTAATACAAAGAAGGAAATAAATTGTTTGAATGGACAGTGCCAAGACTGGTGAATCTAAAATTTACTACACAGTCATACAGCAGCTATTTTGGGAGCCACAATCACCTCTTGGAAAAATAAACACATTTCCACAAAACAGCAGTTCTGCGTGTTGCACTTGGCCATCTTGACTAAAGCCAACAGGGTAATGACTTTTACAAGTGGCAAAAACCAGTCCCTTGGCAACAGTGGTCCCTAACCTCATGAAATATGGTACTGTTTTGTTAAAAGAAAAAACAAAATGGAAATGTTTTTTTCCTAAATCTGTACCTAAACATCTATATATATAGTTGGTGCTTATGAGAAAATTTCTACTAAGAGAAAGACAGTAAGTCTACAGTACACAAACTCTGACATAAACAATCATTGACATAAAAATGCTGCTTTTGTGCTGACAGGAGGTTTTCAAAAAGAAACTAAACCTAAGTAAGTGCTTCACACAAAATTGAGACAGATTTCCAAGAAATTCTCAGTGTATTCTGAGAAAATTCTTTCCTGATTCATAGCAGCTATCTATTTTAAACAGCATTATTCGTATACAATGCAAAAGCACCATAAAGAAACAAACCACCTAAGCACAGAAAGCCATTATGTGTATGTGTATATACATATATACCTACACATATATACACACAGCAAGTCTTTTGATGGGCTTTTGTCCTACATTTTCTCCAAGCACAAACACAGGCTGGGTGGGGAATGGATTGAGAGCAGTCCTGCAGAGAAAGACTTGGGGGTGTTGGTTGATGAGGAACTGGACACGAGCCTGTTTGTGTGTGCTCGCAGCCCAGAAAGCCAACTGTATCCTGGGCTGCATCAAAACGAGAGTGACCAATGGGTCAAAGGAGGTGATCCTGCCCCTCTACTCTTGTGAGACATCACTTGCAGTGCTGCATGCAGCTCTGGGGCCCCCAATGAAAGAGGGACCTCTGGACCTGCTCAAGCAAGTCCAGAGGAGGGCCATTAAGATGATCAGAGAGCTGGAGCACCTCTTCTATGGAGACAGGCTGAGAGGGTTGGGCTTTTTCAGCCTGGAGAAGAGAATGCTCTGAAGAGACCTTATATCAGCCTTCCAGTACCTAAAGGGGGACTATAGGAAACCTGGAGAGGGACTTTTTGCAAGGGCATATAGGGATATGGTGGGGGAAAGGGATTTAAACAGAAAGAGGGTAGATTTAGATTAGATATAAGAAAGAAATTCTTCACTGGGAGGGTGGTGAGGCACTGGCACAGGCTGCCCAGAGAAGCTGTGACTGCCCCATCGCTGGCAGTGTTCAAGGCTAGGCTGGATGGGGCTTTGAGTAGCCTAATCTAGTGGAAGATGTCCTTGCCCATGGTAAGGGGGTTGGAACTAGGTGATCTCTAAGGTCCCTTCCAACCCAAACCATTCTACGATTCTATGACTTTGTCTTTTTTTTTTTTTTTTTTTTTTTTTTTTTTTTTTTGCTTTTCATTTGTTATGTAGCTGGTTTTTTTTAATATTTATATATGTAAACCAAACCTAAAATCTTTTATATTTTACAAAGGGAGCATAGCAAAAGACTGCAGACGAGCTATGGATCTTCTCAGTAACTTAAGGTAAGGGTCATAGAAAATTCCTATTTTGAAATAGCCCTCACATGGCTATTGAGATTTTTTAGCTAAGTGGTGCCATCTCAATGAGTGGGCTTAGTGGAATCTAGAGCCTCAGCACTGATTTGGAAAGCCGCCATGATTTGCAATAGCACTGCGTTACTAAATGAATCTGTCCACTGGCAACAAATGTGACACCATACTCCCTGTGAACAGTGTGAATCTTCATCTTTGTCATGATGAAGACAACCTAATCCACTCATGGTTTATGTACCATTTAAACACATGGGGCCTTAGATGCCGCTGGACTTTGGTCAAGAATGTGGAGGTCCAATCAAGTTGTCTAAAGTCCTTTGAGTGATCCTGTTATTGGTTTTAAATATGAAATAAACTACAATTCTTACACCTTGAAGGTGGGGAAATCTATTTTGTACAGTAGGCAACAAAGAAAAGTGACTGACAGCACATACCAAGTGAATGGCACAGCTAGAGCTTCTGTCCTAGCCAAATGCTTCGTGTTATGCAATATTGTTTCCTAATACTTTCACAGTTGCTTCTAATGCTTCTCTGCTAATGAGCTCCAAATGCTTTCCAAAGATTCAGACATTTCAGAAAATCATTACTGGTTTTGAGTGTATTTTTCTATGAACCCAATCTGAAATCCTAAAAGGAACATTTAAGAGGTTGGCCTGGCAGTTAGTGCAACAGACAGGCATCCCAAAGGCATCAAGAAGAGAGCGATAAAGTGAAAGCATTTGAAAGTCCTCAGTGAGTTCCAGAAATCTATGGCCTGTAAGTCCTGTTTCCTGCATCTTTAAGACATGACATCATGATTCTGCATCAGAGATATCCGACTGCAGCTGGGAGCAATTGGCATCATTGATACCAGCCACTGCTTTGCCAGGTGTATGAACATGGAGCTAAACGATTTTATCCCTAGGTCATTCTTTAAGTCAGTTGCAGTGCAGCTGATTCTTATGTCTGGGCCCTCAACAGATGCAAAGCACTCATCTTTCTCTTGCTGCCAAAAGTGAAAACACCCGTTAGCATAAAATTTCCTTGTGTGACAAAACTGAACTCTTGGAGTTATTTTTTTTTTGTTTTACCACAGTTTGAAAGGTCGTAACCAAACTTCAAGCCATCTGAAGCAGTATAGCTATGCTGATTCACTCAGAATCCTATGTAATACATCCCACCAAATCTAAAATCTTTTAGGGGACCCAAATTAGGACCCAATAGGGAAGGAAAGAAAGGTAAAAGGAAAAACAAGGGAAAGAAGGAAGTTTGATGTAGCAATAAAACAAAGGTCTTTGTTACATTCCCGGATCTTCCCTGGGCAAGCTGTATTTTGAGGTACTTTCTGTGTGGAAGAGGTGTGATGAGGACATTATGAAGCTTAACAGCAGCTGTTTGTTCCATTAGTGTAAATGCCCAAAGTTATATATTTGGAAACACAGAAAATTGGAACAAGAAAAGAACAGGCAAAACTATCTAACATTCATACGATTTCTAGAAGTTTTTGCTCACCTAGGACTAGAGCAGAGGTCACCTCTGTTCAGTGTGCTTCTGAAGAGCAACTGAAGATCAGCTAGGACAGCCACAGTATTAAAGCAGATAAATAATGAAGTGGGCAATGCATCCAGCTGACACTTGAGCAACATGTTGAAAATGAGTATATCCAGAAGTACTGAGTGGCTGGAGGAAAGAAAAAATTCCCTGCTTTTGCATTGCAAGTCATATTTTTAGATCCCTGGTATTTTAAGAAGGTTTTCAAGAAGAGTGCTTCTTAACAAACAGTCTGGATTTACAAAACAAGACCAAAACGTGAAGTGCTGGATGACTTTGGGTGAAGGGAAAGGCTTTGGCACAGGCACCTCAGCAAGACAGCCTAGCTCAGAGTCCTGGCCAGGTTCCAGCTTTGGAAGCTGTCTTCAGCCTCCTCCGAGAGGACTATTGGCTCCTCTTCCTGCTTGAAGCTGTTGAGCAATAAAGCTCTGAGTTGTCAGACTGATACTGCTCTTTCAAGCAGAAGTGGCTGTGATTCAGTCATTGGTGAAATAACCCTCCTGATACTAGAACTCCCTGAGCAATTATAAACACAAAGAATTTGTTTTGCTAAGCTTTTTGGTGAATGTTTGTTACTATCTTTATGCTTGTGATGTCTCATTAGTAACAACTGACCACACACTACTGGAAGTCTTTCACTACAAACAGGAAAAAGGTTGTGCCCTTCACTGCTGCATTTTAGTAGCATGAGCAATATTATGAAATATGGTTTTATTCCTTCATCATGTCACCTCACTAGAACAAGAGAAAAGAGGATGTGCGAGCACAACAGAAGCACTTGAAGTCATGGGACTGGCAAAGCTGAACTTGAAAGATCCCTCCTCCCCCACTGAAGCACTGCTCTGATCATGCTAATATTTCTTCAGCATCCCTACAGGTGAACCAGGATTTCCTTTGAGTACTGAAACTCATTCTCTCACTTGTCACCCACTGGTTTGTTTTAATTGTAAGAAATTTGTTTGTTTTCCAGAGGGATCAAATGTTGCACCTATAATGCTTTATTTTCCAAATAAAATTTGAATTTCTGGTCACTTGTACCTCAGAACTGATTGCTTCTGTTTGTCTCTTTTTGCTAATCTACTAGAAAGCGTTTGCCCTCCATGACATTTCCTAAATCACTAAAACAATCCTAAACCAGCATTACTCCTTTCCAGATTCTCCAAGTAACGCTGTCATGAACTTTCTAGTGGTGTGTTTGTGAATCAAAGCTAGTATTTTATAGAGAAAAACAGTAAAGGTCTAGCTTGCCTCTATATTTTAGAAGCTAGTATATTCATACAACAAACATGACTGTAACAGATGTGCTCCTATTCTCTTTTTCTCCTTCTCACCACTGCCTTTGCTATAAGAATAAAGCCACACTATGATGACTTCAACAATGATAAAGTGACTGCGGACACAGCTCCCCTGGTCCAGTGGTGCTGGTGGGGATCTGTGTTTTCAGAAGAATCTCTGAAGCAAACAAACTACCGTAATAATTTAGTTTCCTACAAATGGATTGTAAAAGACAGAATGGCAACTGAACTAACCATGTATTATTACTGAAACAAACACAGATCTCTTCAGCAACCAAGCTTCTATGATAAATGAGAGAGGGAAAAATACTTGATCAGCAGACCAGCTAAAAAGAGATAAAAAAAATAGCTTTCATACAAAGGATTTTCTGACTGAGGCCATTTCTGTACTACGTCAAGAAAAGCAGATGGAAACTGCTTTCTGATCTAAACCATATTTCTGGTTGTATTACAAAAAAGCCTTCTTCAGGATACACCCATTGGGAAGTTCCAGCGTTTTTGGTCATGTTGGCTGTCAAGTACGCACATAGAGCTTTGTTCATCAGATGGACCATTTTCTGTTTCCAGGCTCAGGCTCTTATATAGCTTAGATCAAACCCTGCAATAAAACCCTCTAACAGCCGCCAATTCTATCATATGCAAATACTTAAACTTCTACTGAATCCCCTAACCTAATCGGCCATCTACAACCTTGTTTACCCTAAGAACATTGCCAAAGGTACATTTGTTCCTCATCATTTCATATTCTAGGCATGGCCAAAGTGTAAAATTCAGTTGTTGTGTTCATCTTGTAGCAGGAAAAGAGCTGTCTTAACAAAAAGAACTGCCTTAACAACACAAGCTCACAAGCAAAAAATTCAGATATGCTATTTTATTGTCTGGATACTGGGTTTTAAACAAACAGACCCTCACGGATTTGTCAGACAGCACCTGTGAAATCTTGTAAAGAGCATGGAGCACTACTGAGTGCACTTGTAAGAACCCAGAAAACAGCCCCCAGAACAAACTGCCTGTGGCCCTTCCCTTTATCCACCCAAAGAAGACACAAACTCCTCTGGAGGAATAGGATGCTACTGGATGCCTAGTGGCTGCACCAGGCTAGCAGGGGCTGCTGCGGCTATGCTGCTGCAAATGCATGTCATTTCTAATTTTTGCCAGAGGACAACCCACGAACAGTGACAAGGCTGCTATTAAGAGAGCAATGTCTAAGTATTACAGACCAGCTCTCTAGCCTGCAATCAACAGGAAGATATGTAAAAATACCCAAAACAAAACATGCAAGAGCCATCGCATGAAAAAAAAAATGCAAAATGGCATGCAAAGAAGATGAAACACAAGAATGGCAGTATCTTTCATTTGAAACATCACCTTTAAACTTCATTTAAGCTTTATTCATTCAGTAAGGCAAGGAATTGCACATAAACCATTTCAGTGGAGATGGGGTAAGTGCATAATAACAGTGAGAGTTTTCTGCTAAACTGTATCGCTATCTGCTGCCATATGACTGAGATTTTTTTATTAAGGGGCTAAACAAGAACTCAGTAGGTCACCTAACCCACACCTTATCCACCACGTGGATACATGCAGCAGCCATTTGGTCAAACCTACAAGATCTGAGGATTTTCAGGACCCACTAGAGGCCACTTCCCAGGCTCAGGCCAACCAGCCCTTACAACTCTTCTCTTCCAGAGAGCCACTTCCTTCTCTGCAGTAGCCAAGGACACCAGCCCTCCCTGCCAGGTTCTTACCATGGGACCTTGAGCTGAGCAGCAGCAGACTCCTTCCCATACCTTAGCAGCTCCCTGACCAGCTGCTGACTCTCCTTGCTCCTCACCCCTCCTTTCCACACTGCTCTGCTTTTTCTCATTCAAGCTTTGTAGCACCAAAAATGTCCCCACAGCAACCAGCTGCTTTCTACCTGCTGCTCCCGTTTTGCTTTATGACTGCTATTGCACAACTGGGTCTATGTTCATTAGCCTGAGGCTGGTGGAGATAACCAGACCCGCTTCTTTGCCCTGTTGGCTTCCCCTCTGCAGGTGTTTGTATCCCAGCTCAGGAATCACCTAATAAGGTGGCCAGTGTCCAGGACTTAAACTTTTTAATAGATGAACTAGAATATTTTTGGGGTAAAAAAGAAACCATGGAAAAAATGTACCAGGAGCCTGCAGCAGCACTAGACAGTCATTTGCTTTCTGAACTCATTTGCTGCCGAGTAAATGATGAAATAGAATTATATTTCCAATTGCTGCCTCCAAGAGAGCAGAAGGAAATTGGAGAGAAAAGCACAGCTCTGGAGAATGAGGAGGTGCAGCTACAGTCTTCAACCCTGCTAGAGAAATCCTCTGACATAAGCAAAATCTCACCCAGGCTGTAGTTTGGTACTAATTAACCAGGTATAGGGGACACATACTGCTGAAAGCCACTTTTCAATATGCAGGTGAAAGTTGATGCATTTGCAGGTTCATAACCAAACATGTTGTGCTTTATCCTTTTTACTTATCATTCTGTTTCTACTTAATGTTCTCTTTAGCACGCACTTTGCCAAGAGACATTGAAAAACGAAGACAGAACAGTGATAAGAATGGAAAATACAGACTTTTAACCCTGCAAACAAGTACCGAGCCTTTCTAGGGACGGGAGTGCTTCCAGTAAAGGTAAAAATTGCTCCCTCTTGTGGCTAAAACTAACTATTGCTAACTCGAATCTTTCCACGAAAATTCGTTGCAGGATTACTCGCCTAAATTTGCATCTCAATGCACAATCACATACATGTTCACACATGCGAAAGTATGAGTATAATAATACACCATGCACAGAGTTCATATTGGATATGCAATTTTGCCTACTATCTTTGTGTTAAAAGGCTACCAAAAAGAATTTATCTCCAGCAGAAGGATGATAAAATCAGTAAAAAACCCAAACCCAAACCCCAAACAAAACTTACCAGGGATCTGATGAGCAGAAATCTACAACTCCATACAAAAGAGGCTGTAAGCAGTCGAGTTTTTCATATACAAACACTGCCTGAACTGTTGCCTCCTAGATAATGAAGAGTTAAACTCACAGACTAGCTTGGAAATTAAAGATGTGAAACTACTGGATTCATTCCTTCACAGGATTAACACACCCCCTTAAATCTCTTCTCAGGGCATGCAGACTCCTCGACAAGACTTTCTGTGAGCATTTCAAGACTTCAGTGGGTTCAGAGACCCCAACAGCTTAGTTTTTAATTCACCTGAATGGCCATTCTAGGTCCAACATGCAGTGTAATGACACAGTCCCTTACCATGTGTAAGAATATATGAGATGGGTTATTAATACTGTTTAATAGAGCTGTATCAACTCATTCTAATGGCTTGAAGCTCCCTCTCTCGCCCTGGTTCCCAACTTGACAGCAAAAGAGAGGATGCCTCTCATTTTGCTTCAAGGCAGTGTACCCTTCTTTAAGCAGATTTGCATAACAAACTGGAAGAAACAGGTCCCCCAAAAAATAGAATAGTACCACTTCCTGTCACTCTGCAATTTAATCAACAGAACAATGAATTATTTTCTATGCTTTCATTGTTAACAAATCACAATTTGTTTAAAAAGCTGAGTACATTAGAATTTTTGTATGAAATATTATTATACAATAAATTCCTCCCCAGAACCACTGCAGTGTGAAGATAGGAACTGAAGACTATGGAATTATTGAAAGCTGTGTTCTCTTTCAACTCAATAGCAAGTTATTTGAACAAGAAATCATTATTTCGCTATAGACTGTGAGTAATATGCTTATTCACAGGAGTAACAGATAACTCGGGTACTTCCAGCTGATATCAGGCAACATTTAAATTTATCTAAAATACATAGCTACTGTTATTTGTTGCAAAGAATGGTTGGAGACCAAGAACTAAAACACCTTGAATGTAGGGCACACAATGTCATTTAATCCCAGACAAAAAGGCAAATGTGCTTTCTGGGGTTTTTCCACCCCACCTTCTGCAAATCTCTTTCAGAATGTTTGTTGCATTCATGGTGCACGCGTCCTTGAAAGAGAAAAATAAAGAGAGCATGAAGGTGGTGCTTTAGAAGCAAACTGCAGCTATGTATGCCTGTGCTTTCCAGGAGCTTGCAGCGGCTGTTGCTCCTCAGTAGTGACTGCAGCTGATCTCCTTCTTTTAAGAAAGCAAGACCCAACCATACAGGAGTTTCCCCTCAAACAGCCTCCCCACACTCCCCCATCATTAAGGAACCATAATTCAAGCTTAAATACCTCGGAAAGAAATTCATTCTCCTGCAGCAAAGGAGGACTGATGCACAAACATTAGGGCAATCTAATTTTAGATCATTCAGACAATACACTGGATCCTTAGCACATTTATTTAAGGCTATTTATAGTCCTCCAGACACTGCTGGAAGTATAGTCATCCATTGTGGAGCTACTCTGCTGTACTCCAGGTTGGGAGGGAGGGAGGCAGGGGAGGAAGGAGGGAGGAGGCAATCAAGAGTCTGATTGTTCTGGGGAACACAGGTATGGAGGTGTTAGACGAAATGTTCATTTGCAGACTGAACGCAGATCAAAAGGTTCAGCCGCTTAGCGACTCGGCTGCTGCCAAAAACCATAGGGGCACTGTAGAACTTGTAAGTCCCAAACCACACCAAATTACAGGCCCAGATACAAACCCTGCTCATAGCTGCAGGCATGGAAAAGAGACTGTGTGCCAGAGCAGTGGGGGGGGGAAGCCCTGAGAAGTTTTCAAACCTCTGGGGACACAGTATAAATGGCTGCACTGTACCTCAGAGCCCCAGTGTAGAAGTCAGCAGCTCCCTTATAGGCATGTGACTTCCAAACAAAGTCCTTCTTTTTGTTGTAGGCACTTGCAAGCTCATCTAAAGGCTGGCTCTCCACAGTCTGTAGGGCTGGGTTATCAGAAGGCCTCTCAAACCCTTCTTATTTCTTCTTTTTGAGGTTTTTTTTTTTGTTTGTTTTAAATATCAACATATTTTCTGGCTTCAGGTGAATTTTAACAACACATCTAAAGCAACATTTCCAATGCACACATCCAGTGGTTGAACTGTAATTCAACCCCAGGGTACCATAGAAGCTTTTGAACCATCAACTCCAGTTCTGCTCAGTTCCAGCTCATCAGCTTCTGCTGTAAGATAAGGACATAATAATGCTTCTCCAGTTCTCCTTGTCTGATACACGGATCGTTTTGTCACATTTAAATGCGAGTACTGGTGCTGTTAGCTATCCTAGAGTGGACACGCTATTTTAACTCATGGTGTCAGTCAGATATCCAGGCCAAAGGACTTTTGAGTTGAAAGTATGAAAAATCCAAAGTACCGCAGCACAGCATCTTGTTTTCAGCACAGTGTGTCTTGAGTAGCAAAATCTGCTTTTGAAGTTACTGGTGATTTTTGACAACCTTTCCCATGAAGCTGAATCTCCTGGCCACACAGAACCCAAGGCGTTACCATTTTTCTTTAAAGCAGCAACTGAAAGGCACAGCAGATAAAACACATTTCTAGGTCACAGATCTTTAAGTCAGTGTCCTAGTATGTATGTGAGCTAAATATGATCCACTATCTAGAGAGGAACATGCAGAAAGCTTAAGATGACCAGTCCAAGGTTCACAAAAAGACTAATATAGATTCAGAAACAGAATTTAACTGGTGGTTTTCAAGTTAATGTCTTAACCATACTATGCAGCAACTGAATTTGCTATCATATATAAGTCTGCCTTTGGAAGTATTAGAAGGCTGATGTCAGGTGACCAAGCCATATTGTTCTGAACCGCAAAAGATGGTTCCTCACTGGAAGAGATCAACTTCATATGTTATGAAATTACCACGTACAAGGATAAGTAACTAATAAAATGGGAAAGGTCAAAAGAAACTGGCATAACAATTCATAAAGTAGTTCTACCTTCGAGATGTTTGTTTCTAAAAATTATGTCTTGTGATCAGTTATGGCCCTTTAAGAACTAGCTGATCTCCAGTGAAGGAAATCCAAGCTACTCCCAGCAATGAGGGCAGATCAGCCAAAAGGGGTTAATTTGGTACGCTGCCTTTTTTCAAGACCTCATGATCCCAGGCCTTTGAAACAGCCAGTGTTTGCTATTGAAATATTGCAGAACTAATGTATTATGGCCAGTTTAGGCATCTGCATACAGACGCTACCATTGAAAAGCATTTTCCTGAATCATTTGAAAGATGTTTTAATAGCATCAGCAAGAACAACAAAAGAGAACCACCGCATGGCACTAAACTATGAACCAATCCAACAGGCCACTGGAGGGTGAGCACGGCCAAGGAAGACCAGGCTGTGCTCTAGATAAAGCCTTTTGCTCCCCTGTTGGCAAGTTACTGTTTATTTTCCTTATGAGGAACTATTACATCACCAATCAATGTCCTAAAAAGAGTATGTCAACATTTCACTGTTTTAGGAATATAGTTATGCAACTCAACCAACACATAAAAGCATGCAGCAAGATCAGCTAAGACAATACAAAACGCGTATCAGAAAAATGTGGTTTAAGACAAAAAAGTCAGGTCTAGAAGTGAATGAACTGATAGCAGCTACTTCTCAATAAACTAAAAATAACATGCAAGCCTAAGCATTTAGGTGAAGTAGAAAAGGCACATAAAAGATAGCACAGTTAATCAGATGTACAGCACAATTTCTGCACAAGAAAATACTAAACAGACTGGGAACCCCCAGGCTTGAAACAGAGAAACCTATAAAATCATGTGTAGTATGAAAGAGATGAAGAGGGAATGATTATTCACTACTTGAGACTCACACAAGGAAGTCATCAGGTTTAAAATACAAGCCAAAGGAAATACTTTCCCCAAACAAGGCATAGTTAAATTGTGTAACTTATTGAGTGTTGTGGATGCCAAGTATTTAAATGGGTTCAAGAGGGATTATACAAATGCGTGTAGAATACTTCTATTGGTGGCTATAAAAAAAAGCAATAAAAGTTTTGATGCAAGCAGATGCTTCAGAAGTCCCTCAGCTGATGGCTGCCAGAAACTGGGTGGATGACACAGGATGACACTTCCCTCAGTCGCGCATCGCTTCCCTACAGTACCATGAAGGCAGGACACTGGAGCACGTGGTCTTCTGGGTTTGTCCAGGGTGGCAACTCTCGCAGAGGAGCTGTGGAGACAAGAAGTCTGACAGGCTTCTCTGTAAGAGGAACCTCCAGCGTTAACCATGGTTTCTCTCAGCCTCCACTGGGCTCATTCTCATGACTTGGCTGACTTGTGGGGCAGAGAACAGGAAGAGTGGAGAGAGAAAGAGAGGAGGAACAGAGAGGGTCAAGAGAACTGTGGCACCATTCATGCTGCATCTAGAAACTACACCAACATTTCCTTCACCTTCTAAAAATTTTCCTCAAGAAAGCTGAGAGTTTTCTTGACAGCACAGACAGTTTACAATGTCTGAAAGGGTTTTTTTATGGCATGCTATGAACAAAACTTAAACACCACTGCCAAGAATCAGAATGATTTACATCATTCTCTCCAGGGTGGGGCATACTCTATTTAGTTCAAGGCTCCTAATATCCCCCATGCTGCTGAGCTGCATTTATCGCTATAAATTAAAAGGTTTCCATTTCAAATCTCCTCAGTTCTTGAAGCAGGGCAGGCTTTGGTGGTGGGGAAATGGGAGTATGTATTCAAGCCCTGAGGGAATCAACTGCTTCCAGCACAACCACAGCTCCTGGCTCCTGTGGCATCCTTGCAGGTCTGAGTGCAGTCGTTTGTCTCCAAAGCAATAGCCAGACAGAGAGTGCTCGACATTGTACCTTCTCTGTGTCAGCACTCTAAGTCTTGAGACCTGTTTTCAAATGCACTTCCACAGATGTGGAGCCACACAAATGGACTTTTTGTACACCCTGTGTCTCAGAGGTAAGTGCAGCAATACTGAGCTGGTGATCGGGACAGCCAGACGCTCAACCTGTCACTGGCAATTTAATGCATTACAAATCAAGGCACACTCACAGCTCGTAACATGATTCAGCCAGTTTGCCATCTCTTACCAGGACTACCCAAATCCAGATGTTCAGGAAAATTTTGCCCAGACTCCACCAAAGTCCCAGGACATTCCTGAAGGAGAGCCATATTTGTTATTATTCTTCCAGAGCTAGATCACCCTGCACTGCAACGCTTTCCGACAGCAAAAGCAACCCTACCAGGGCCCAGAACAGCTAAAGCCAGCGCACAATGTTTTATTTTCTGGGCAGACTAGGGTAAAATTACCCCAAAGGCAACAACAAAAATTAGTGTATCCTATAGCATTTCCCAGTGCCACTTGAAAACTTCATTCTATATAAAAGGCGGCATATCCTAAAGGAACATGGTATTTCCTCATGATTAAAAGCAAAAATCTATAAGCTGAAAAGTTTAACTTATATCTTCTGAGAAGCTGCTCTAACCATTGCAGGGAACATTTTCATCCTGCAGCAGCTAAAGGGAGATGCCCATAAGAAACACTCCCACAAAATAAGGGTCTCTTACTGGCAGATAAGAGCTGACATTTCAGTACAGGAAACAATTTTATAAGCTCCTCTAACAGTAACTTCGTTTTGAAAGCATCAAAAACTGGTGGAAACAGATCAGGTTTTGTGTACTTTCCCCTTCCCCAAGGATTAAGCAAAGAAGTCAGCATCTGGCACAGCACCATGTAGTTGCTGACAGAACTGAACACAGCCTGTAGATGTAATCTGAGGCTTTGTGTTCTCAGCACTGTTTTTAATCTAAGATGTTGTGCTTTTGGGTTAAGATAAAGCTTTAATACTGGAGATCTACATCCCATTTTCTCAACCAGAAGAGAGGGAGTAGCTTCAGGCCAAGTAAAGACACCCCACAAGCCCTGCAGAAAATAACATGGGTTTTATTATCCAGAACTACAAGAAGTTGTGTCTAATTTAATTCAATGCTCTGTTTGCTGCCTTACAACAGAGATGCTTTTCAAAAGGAAATAAGTAATTTTTGCAAACCCACAGGCCTCTGTATATATTTTTGCCTGCTACCACCAAACACCCTAAGTCAAGCCCAGCTGAGGCAGCCTGTGGTGGCCTCTAGTGGCTGCTTTTCCCACATCCCAAACTCATCACACGCTGTGGCTTCTCAAAGCCTCCACCTGCTCCACCTCCCATCAGTATCTGCTGTCATTCTGAAGAGTGACAGCACTGCAAGATGATTTTGAGAGGTGCAGCAGGGGAATGATAATGCAGGACTCGTTACAATCATCCTAGATGCCTGTGCTCACTTGGCAGGTATACCTATTGGGAAGGTCCTTCTGGGTCTTACAAGTTTTCCTCTGATTTTCTAACACAATTTATTTTTAAACTAGAGTTTATCAGCAAAGCCAAGAACCGGATGCATCCTCATGGAAGATTGATCTTAATATTTTCTTTTTATTAATTTGACGAGTTACAAGTTATGAATGCAGGCTTTAAGAATGCTTAAGAAGTTCTGTAGTTCTTCAAAAGCAACAATCTGATGTATCCTGAGGAGAACTGAACACAGAGATCCTGGAACCTTATAGTCAACCCCTCCACCATGTACCAAATGAAACCCGCAGTAGGGTCACACTCATGGCAAAGGTTTCCTAAAGCCAGTCTAACTTTCCCCTAACTCAAGCAAGTCCTCAGCTCCCCACCGTCCTGCCTAGATCATCACTGTATCAGTGTAGAGGTTTAATTTCAGACTGGATGAAATTTTACTCTTCCATATCAGTGAAGCTGAAGTCTACAAAGATTTTAAAAGTTGCTTAGCTGAAGAGCTTGGAGATGCTTCAATTTGAACAGTAAGATCTCCCAGGCCACATCAGACATTGCCCAGTGCACTTTCTAGTATTCTCTAAGGTTGTGGTTACCCTCTCAAGTTTGAAAGTGCTATTCAAAGGGTACAAAACATTGCTGTAATGGTTGCGCAAACAAGCCCACTTTCCCAAGCGGGAGGACCAATGCAGTTTCTCAACTTGACAGGAGGTGAGAAACTCAGCCTTGAATTCCTGGTGATTTTGTGCAAGCTCCAGCCTCAGCCTGAGCTCCAAACCATTCAGCCAAAGATGTCCTGGCTCTGTGTTCACTGGTTCAAGTGCATAACCCCAAGCAGAACACTGTATTTGTCTTTGACCAGTATCTCTGCCACTG
Organism: Psittacula echo; assembly: GCF_963264785.1. NCBI lineage: Eukaryota > Metazoa > Chordata > Aves > Psittaciformes > Psittacidae > Psittacula > Psittacula echo. The sequence goes on from NC_137737.1 coordinate 126,658,080, forward strand.
ATGCTGCTGGACTGTAAGCAAAGCCAGATGCAATTTACATGCCTCCATTTTTGTAACAGACTATTCAAGCTCAGTTTTAATTTGAAACTCTTTATTACAATATCCAGGAAAACAATAACAAGGTGATTGTTTATTACAGCTTCCACAGACTGGGCTCCAGACCTTACTGTCCTGGGTGTACACACACACGCGCGCGCACACACACACGCACACACAAGAGACAACCCTTGCCACAAAGAACTTACAATCTAAATAAACAAAACACAAATAATGATTAATCAAGAAACAAAGAGGAGGAATCACCTGCATGAGAACACAAGAGAGTTTTGGCTTGGCTTCTAGCCTGGAGTTCAAGAGCTGAAAATCTAAGCCTGTTACAGTATTGTCACCACCATGAGTGATATTTTCATCTGTTCATTACAATGCAAGATACATTCTTCAACATTTATAACCAATATAAGGAGAACAAAAAGCTCCAGCTCTAGACCATAAGTTGCCAAGTGTGATACAGCAAAACTACAGACTAGAGATTCAGAGATTTTAAGTAACAGTAAACTGCAATAAGGAAGAAAACAAAACCATCCAGGAACACCCATTTCTGCTAAACCAGTCAAAATTTACTAGCATTTTTTTCACTTCAGTATATCAAATCCTAAAGATTCTTGTGTGTGGAATGAAGAAGTAACAACTGTGTTGTGCTGCATGACAATGCCTAACCCTTAATGTTAACCACAATAAACAAGGACAAAAAATGAATACTGAAAAGCTGTCGAATCACAAAACTACACTTTTGCTGCTCTGATTCTGCAAAGTTTTAAACACAAAAAGAAAAAGGGGTTGGCATTTTTGGCACTCACATCACAGATCTGCCATCCCTGAACTGGATAAAAATGAACTGTTTGCAGAAACCTAAAATAAAAGTGACAGGACACATAGAGAGAGATCAAGAGCAAGCGCACTGGATTGAAACATAGGTTGTATTTTCCTTTTTAAACCTCAAATAAGAGTTGTCGCCTTTTGTCTTGTCAACATCAAAAGAACTTTTCTAAAAGGCAGAAAGCAGCCTACTGCAGCTGCAGCCCAGCACTCCTCACCCACTGTTCACAGAAGGGGAACTGACAGCTGTAGATGCCAACAGCAGTTGTTTCACCCACAAAGGCACTTGCTAGCTGGATGTGAACTACATCCAAATGCTACAATGCAATACAAGCTGCATCATAATGTATTCATCCTAAAGAGTTTCAGGTCCCAATAAATGTGTTCTGATGACACCCAGCATACTGATGTACTTACTTTTTGCACATCTGACTCAGAAACACTCCAGCACTGCTTTTATTTTAGTTATGAAAAGCATGCCAAATTCCATAATGTGTACAGAACTGGGCTTCGTAAATCCTAAACTGACTAGCTCAGGGAGCAGTGAAAGGAGGGGATACCCACCACACATCCATCACAACAACCTGCCATATAAAAGAACCCCAAAACAAGAAGCATGGGCTAACCCAGTGCTCTAAAGATAATCCACAACTAACATGAGAAATCAAAATTTGATGAACAGATGATAACTGACATCAGTCCTTTGAAGAGTCTTATTCTTTTTAAAGGATCTCCTACATTTTCCCAAAACCTTCATTCTGTAGGACATTCTTCTACCCTGCACAAGAGGCAACTCAAGTATTTGTGTAACAAGACGTACTACAGCCTCCAAGCATTAAACCACAGCCCCCTGGAACATAGTATCTCTGTATGTAGGCTCTCACCAATGTGTAAACACTACAAATATCAAGACTGTCTCCTCCTGGTGTTCAAGCCCCTTCAATACTGACATTTTCCACAGAGAACAATTAGGACTGCAATGACCAGCACCGTATAGGGAGCCTACTGAAGCTGCCTGTCTCCATCTTCTACAATACAGGCCCAAACAGCTGGGTCACAAGTGGAACTAAACCCAAGTATGATGTAAGAATCAGCTGGTGAACTTCTGGAAACCAGGGAAACAAAGTAAGAGAAACCAACCAACCATTCCCTCCATATACCTAGATAGGCTGATAGTGCAGTTCTTGCGGAAATTTGCAGAACTGCAGAAGCTCTCTGGAAGATGTACTCCAATACATAAAAGTTTCATGTGGAGGATAAAAAAAAAAAAAATCAAAAAATCACTCTCCCAAAAAGCAAAAAAGCCATAGTTTCCCAGCCTTGGTAACAAAAGTAATCTTGTTTTTTTAATCCAAGAGAAACTACATTTTCAGAGTTGCTATTTCTACAACACCAGTATCATCTTGCACTTCTTAGAAATCCCGAACAGGTATCTCAGTTCAGCGAAGCACATTGAGTTTCCCCTTTCCGCACAGTATCTGACAAAAATCCACTAATTCTTACACAGTTTGGCCTCTAGAAGCTACCAGAGAGACCAGTTTCCTTCTGGTATACATGACTGGAAGCCCTTTGATGAGATCTCCCAAGTCATACTGTAATCTAGAGTAATCTTCAACCAAACATGCAGTCGAAACGGGTAGCTGCTGTAGAGCTTGATCCACCTTTTCCCTGCATCTTTTCTTCTTGCTTACACGTAAATACTTGCATACCTCCAGGATTAGTACTGGGCAACTAATCCAGTGGAAAAACAACTAAGCAAACAAGCTAGTTTTCAGCCACGCTAGCTCCCTGATCTAGTTCACCATGCAGAGGCTTGTGCTAGACAAAGCAAGGGACAGAACCCCAATTCTGCCAGCAACCTACATCCAACTTAGCCCAACTATGAAAATGATTCCTTCCCTTTAACGTCCAGCTTTGCCTTCAACAAAATCACCTCAGGTGCAGCGAGTCAGGAATCTGCAAAGAGCAAGGCTGCAGATATGTATTAATCCCTTCTACAGAAGTCCATTTATACCAAAGCACCACAGTGCTTATCAGAATTCTGGGTTGCATAACCCCAAAAACACAACTAAAATTTTCAAAGAAACAAGTACTCAAGAAAAAACTTCAAATGCTTATCAATAACTATTGATTTTCTAATTGCATTATCCCAACATACTTAATTTACCTTCAGCATATTCTAACATCAGCAAAAGCAGCCTATGCATTTTCTCTGCACGGTAAATCCATTGATCATTCCTAAGTTTGGGCATGGAATCACCTGAAAAGCAGTATTTCCTAAGAGCCACATTCATGAATAATTCATACAGGAGAAATCAATTTTTTGCAAGTACTCAAGAGAAGAAAGTGTCCAGATAAAAACAAAAACTCTGAAAATTAGTTTCAGCTGCTCTGTGTTCCTTGTTTGAAGTTACACATAATTATTCAGTAAAAGTAAAATACTGGATTCTGACACATAAATCAAACGGGCTTTGGGGAGCGGAAACAATGTCTTGAAATAATCTGTTGTAAATCATGAAAGGTTCTGACAAGACAGGGCAGGGAAGAGGGAGTTTAAGTAAAAAAAAACCCTATCCACAGTCTGTATCAATTACTCAATTCAAATTCATCTACACAGACAAAGCCTTTTCTTTGTGGGACCTGGTAATTGACCAGGATAAATTACTACAGCCTAAGCAAAAATGGTCTTATTAGGCATGGAAGTGACTGAAGAGCTCATTATTACATTCCTATTTCCAATTTGCCTGATTCCATAATTAAGAAAACATGATTAGACAACTAATCTTCTTCCAGCTTTTTGAGTCCCAGATTACAGACAAAGAGTCAAAATGCAGTAACATCTGAAAACCAATTTTAAGCAATTCAAAAGAAGTTACCCAGGCAAACAACAATCTTAGGCCAATCTTAGTCATAACAACCAGGAACAGAAGCCTCAAAATCTTCTAAATTCACAGGTGCTTCCAACCCTAAGGTAGAAAATTAAAAATTGCTTTTGCCTCATCCAAAATGATAAATATGTATTTTTAGTAATGACACAAGGAGACAGAAGATACTGATTTCTGACACTTTATCCAAAGTCTAGAACAGCTGAAATTACTCTGTATTACTTGGAAAAAAGCAACAACTCCTATAAGGCAAGGAGGAAGATGAAGCCATTGTGGAAATAGAAGTGCTTTTTCAAGAAGTCCAAAGACCAAGAGTACCCATAAGGCCAAAAGCAGACAAAAAGTAGTATCAACAGGCAATATATGATTTTGAAGATTTTGGAAATCAACCTGACTTTCATATTTCAAGATTACTGGGCCAAAGAATGAGGTTTACAAGAAACAGTTTGCCTTAGGGAAAAAACTACTACAACCCTCAGACTCCAGTAGGTCTTAAAGATCTCAAGAAGTACGTTAAACGCTCCTTTAATTTATTCTTCCACCCTTTATGATTTTGACAGCCGCAGTACAACCACATATCACAAGCAAACTGATTTAGAGTCAAAATACCAGGCTAGAAACTTTAAAAAGTTGCCCTTTTGGCTTAAGGTACAACTTGAGAGCAAGGCACATGCAATAATAAGATCTGTGAAGGTCTGTATGAGACATGAAACATGGTTTTATGTAGTGCATATTTAATGTATGCAATTCCCTCAAAATTTCTGAGTTCCAATTTTCCAATCTCATGGTCAGATCAGACAGATTCACAGTTTCATCAACTAAGTTTTATTTCCTCAACTAAACACACAGTATAGCTACTTCCACAGAAGCCAACTGGGCATACTGCAGTGCACACTGCCCCAGAGTTCTCAAGCTAAGCAAGACCAAATCCACTTCAGGAGCTGTGAAGCAAATAATGGGAACTGTGACTGAAATTACCCAAAACACTGAATAAATTATACTGCAATAACTCTCAATAGCACTAAACAATTGAAGAATGGATAGTTATTTGCAGAGAAGATTTTGTACTAGAAACGTTTATTCTGTATAGCAAAGCAACCGAACTGTAGAAGATACAGAAGGCAGATTTATGATTTTGTTGGGTATAAACTCAACTATAGTAACAGTTTTTTAATTAAAACTATTTTATTTATCAGCTTGATTGCTCATAATTACTCCTGTCAATCAATAAGCAATAATAACTTGGGTTAACTTAAAAGACTGATTTAGCAACTTCTTAAGACTGAATTAAACCTCCAACTCATTCTCAAGTGAAACTGGTTGAATTATACCCGTTACAGAAGGGTACACAAGAAACATTAACTGCTTATTAAAATGGAAAATTAACTGGACAAAGCTTCACATCAAATACAATTACAAAGGACAGATAATGGAAAAAGTCAAATTAAGATTTTTCCAGTTGTAGCAAAGGGCACAATAAATCAGTTTTAAGAAGTTGTAGCTTTTAAATACTTTTTCATAAAAATATATATAGGAGAAACCAAACCATTTCCTAACAGAGGTGAAGTAAAGCAAAGCAGTCAGAATAAAGGAATGTTTCTTGTAACTTGATCCATTTATCTAATAAATTCCCTCTTCACAGAGCATTAAGATGCCTCCTAGAACAAACACAAACACCACACTGGAAGAACCTCCACCCTCTAAAATGAGAGAGACAAGTTTTCAAAAAAGGTCCGATGCACACTAATTGTCCAAGATACGTACACTTTAAAGCACAGACAGGAGTTAACAGTGCTACTCAAATCAACTTTTCCTATGACCGTACACACTCCCTTCTAACGTTCAAGTGCTAAAGCTATATTTCAAAATGTTTTTTGCTCCTTGTACGAGATTTCCAAACAACAAACAATAAGACTCTGCAACATTTCCAATTAGTTCAGTTTTGTTTTAATGACATGGGGCAATTCTTAAGAGCAGACATTGTGTAGCTAATAACTACAAAATAAAGAGGTTAATTGGTGTGGTCTTGGAATCCCAATTTGAACTGTAAATTTGACTCCAGGTAATTAACTGAAAAGCCAGAATATCTGAAAATGCATACTAAGTTTTTACCTCAAACTTGAAATACTTCTTGAGGAACTTGGAAAAAGTGAAGTTGGTAGAACAGTATATATCACCAAGATTACAAAAACTGGAAGGAAATAATACATTGCAACAGTGATCCTCACTAAGTGAAATTATTTCATCACAATAAATGTTTAAAAAAGCATCGATGTTATTTAAAAAGCGTTGTATTCCCCTCCCACCCAAGTATTTGAAGATAAACCTTTTTCATTAGTCAAAATGGCTTTTAAAAAAAGTTTCTCAAAACAACATCAATAATCAAAAAAACATGAATTGTATTTTCTTTAATCCATAACATGTCTAGTGCTGAAGGGCCATCCATGTAAAAAGCAGATTCTTTGGGGACATTAGTCAATTAACTTAATAAAACCCAGTTTTACGAGGATTTATCCTTCCTGCTACGAGGCGAGTCTGCTCCATTTGAGGTCACTGTTCCATTTATTCCATTTTCTAGAAAAAAAGAATGAAACATTTTTTAAATACGAGATACTTCATATTTAATTACTTTTTTTTTTTAGGTCCTATACAAATAGGACTTTAACTTCTTTTAATTTTTTCTTCTTTGTTAAAAAAACCCCAAACCCTCATCATTGTTAAAAAGCTCATTATTATAATTCATAATTCAACACTATAGTGAAACTTTTACAAAATGCAAAATTTAAAGTTTACTATGATAAAGTCTGGTTTTCTGACATGGCCACACACTTAAGTATGTGTATTATATATACCTAGGCTGAAAATGAAGACCAGCTATCATATTTTAGAAGATACTACCTTAAAATGTAAACCACTCAATCTGCATATGAAACTGTCCTTTGAAATGCTGCAGACACAGTGTATGTAATACAATTCCCTGGTATAGGTCTTTATTGTTTATCTCACCCATTTAATATCTTAATTCTTGCTGAAATTGCACCCTTTTACTCACCTTTACAAGCTTTTCACATATATAGGAAACCTTTATATATATGTATAGATATACACACACATTTTTAAAAGTATATACTGTAACATACAGAACTCATTTATATTCTGATGAAAATATTTACACAGAAAAGATGGACAGAAGTAAAACACTAGTTAGATTTGAGATGAGTATGTGTATATCTAAAGACTTCAAGCACAAGACCAGGCACCTAAGAATACAAAGCAAATGTGTTACGAGCTGCAACTTCTATCCCACTTCTGGGCCAACTGAAAGATCGCAAGAGTTTTAATCTGTTCAAGTGACACAGAGGATTTTATAGGAAATGTTTGTCCTAGAACAATGACCCACAATCTGTGTATTTACAATGCACACAACTTGCAGTAAAATGGAGCAACATGATACCACTGTGACTTGAAAGTATCCCTTTTATTCAGGGTCATCACAACCCAAGGAAGGAGATACGTTGCCTGACAGTAAATAAATTCAAAAAACAGATATGAAGAGCAGAGTGCATAGCCAGCTATAATGCTTGCTGCTTAACATCTCTGCTCCAATTTATAGTAATATTCTGACTTCAAGCAGCTGCTGTGGGCTTTTTTAACTAGTTAAATTAATGTTTTCCATCTGCAGATGTGTTGCAGATCACCACAGAATGTGGCCAATCCACAAAAAACAACTGTTGATCTCCCTCTCTCTCCCACTCTGGCCAAATGCTCCCACTTTCGCAAAAAAGCAACTCCAAAAAAACCAACTCCAAACCCAAACCCAAAATCAGAAACATAAGAGTGAGACCAGATATGGGCCCAATTAATTACACAGGAAAAGTCAAAGCCTATCCAACACATTTGGATATTTGGTTGTAAATGACACCACCATTGTAAGCCTACATAACGTGGACTTTGGATACTTTTCAAAAAGTTCATGTTATTCATAATTCAAGCTTACAAACAATGAGCTGGACCCAAGTCAGCTAACTGAAATCATATTTTCTTAAACAGTTAAGTCGAAACAAGTGAAAGTAAAACAAAGAACAAGAATCAGCATGTGCCTGGGTACTCCACCTACATCATCAGTAGGATTTTTCTACTGTCATTTCTTGCTTTTGGCACAGTCTAAAAGTAATACATTGTGCCCTGGCTCCAAAATTCATCCAACCACAAAAAAAGGGCAAAAAAAAAAGAGAGACTGTTTTGAGCAGTTTAATTGCCTATATTACCTCTTTCAAAAACACTGTCTCACTGCATCTTGTGCAAGCGTTCTGAATTGAAAAATTACAGGAATCTTCAAAACAGAGGAATCTGAAACAACACTAGCCTTTTGGATTTTAAAGTTCTTTTCTTTCCTTTTAAAATAAGCTGCAAAATTCTCCAGTCCTTAAGACAGGCATAACTCAATTATTTTGTGAATCAAACCACAATGCCCATTAAATGACTTCTCTATTTGTTTACCACTTTCAAGTCTCCACTGAAGCTGGGCGAAAACCAACAACTTCACCAAATTGCATGAACAGTTTAAGAAATTTTAAAAGGCTGCTACGTTTTTGACTCACTGTTTAAAATCCCATTTAAGTTTATGCTTTAAAAATATTTGCCATAGAAGACTTAAATTAATTCCATATAAAGACAGATGCAACGAACATGAAGCTCTGATTAAATAGGACGCCTACATAGGAAACTACCTTCACTCCAGTCCAACTGGATTTTCTGACAAAAACAGAAAACTGCAGCACCACACAAAAGCCAAGTTGTGGCAATTACAAATCATTAAAAGGGAATAAAGAAATGCTCTAAACAACATTATTGGAATAAAAAAACCCCAACATGGAAAACCCCCAAAACAATACTGAATTACTCTTTGACCACAAATGTCAATTCTCAGTGCAAGTGGTCTTTACATGTTACATTCAATGTATCAAGAAGCGATAGGTTGGCAATACATGATTGGTACCAAAGGATTATGCTGAAATAAGTCTTTGAGATGATTTAAGCAGTTTCAGAAAAATGCACAAGTTATTCAAGCTAGCAATTAAATACACAGAAGTTTAACCGTTGGTACAACAGAAATACTGAAGTGCGGGGATTGTTTTTTTTAAGAGAGCATGTAATTTTCCTTGGAGGAAAAAGCATTCAGCTCCTCTTTCATGGCCTTTCCATAAAGAGCATGACATAATCAAGTCAAACCTTGAGTCATTAATTCATTTCCAAAGGCTTCTATACAGATTTAGAGTAGTAAGTAGGTATTACCTTCCCTTAAAGTTAGTGACAAAATTTTATTTTTTGTAAAAACAGTCCAGTATAAGCTTATTTATTGAATGGATCAAACCATCTCCTTGCCCTAAAACCTCAGAATTTAGTGGCAATGAGAAGCGAGCTTGGAATTCGTTGCAAGAAAAATTCAGTAATAATTGATTATGAGAATAGATCTAAACCCGTGCCTGTTCCCCTTTTATAAGGCCATAAGCATGACACATTTTGCTCAAGTGATAAAATTATACCTAACAATAATCTCGTTGCATTAACTACATATTAATTCATTAATTCAGCCAATTAGAAGAGAAATATATAGGGATTTTTTGATTAAACCCCTCCCAGTAGTATCTACTAACACTCTCTGTAACTGAGTCATCTCAATTGCAAGTTAAACTTAAAATGTTTCTCTAGCAATTACATTAAAGAAAGCTCTCCATTACTTAAGTTTCGAGAAGTCATGGCAACAGAAAAACTGAAAACACAAACCTCTTTCTTTTCTGGAGTTCTTTCCTTTAGCTGTTACAAACTTCTTTTTCACGGACTGAGGCTGAGAAGAAGAATGCTCTCTCCACCTTCGAAGCTGGAAATTAATGAACTTCCACATCATAAACGCTTGAGTCATGCAGATGGAGGCGAGCACACTGATTCTAGAAATTAAACACAGGTAAAGGTTTATCAGTAATTTTCTCTCATTCAAATACAACAAGAAAGTAGAAAACCAACTCAGATAGTTTCTTGTATGTCATAAACTGCCTTTTTACTCAGGCTCCTCAAACACATTAGAGTGATTCTGTCTAGCAAATGGGGATTTGTAAAAGTTTCGTTTTGCTTGGATTTTCTTTTGTGCCTTTCTGTCTCCCCACCAGTAGCATCCATTTTTTAAGCCATGCAAGAGTTAGCTCAAGCAGGGTGACTGGGCTTAGCACAGCTGAACAACAGGTCGAAGTCTCTGCTCTCCATCATAACCAGGAAGTACTAGATTTCTTTCCTGCTTTCTCCTTTCTCAGTATTACTCTCAAGGTTCCAGCTAGTAACAGCTAAAAATGGTTTAAGAGAGTTTTGCAGTTCTGCATAGCAATTCTGCAGGGTAATGCTGACACTGTCAATGTTTTAATAACTTCTTTTTCTGGACATAATTTATAAAAAGGCCAGGTGGTCAGCTGAACATTCTGCAGCACATAGCAGGAACAGGAGCTGTAATAAAGGCAGAGAAAGAGGTAGGAACCTTCGTGCAGGACCAAAGATGCTCCGGGCATAATGCCTTGACCTCTATAAATAAACTCACTGCAATTCTCTAATACATTTGACAGTAATTTCTGTCATTGGATATTCCTTTAAATTCTGGGTGATTTTCTGACAAAAAAACCCCAAGCAACCAGTTACAGATATCTCAGCTGTAGATAGTGAATTCTTCAATCATTTCACTGTGCTTTACAAGTTATAAGCTATTCCTATCAATCTCATCAGTTGCATGAAAACACCTAACCTAATTCAGAATTACTAGCATTAATACCGTATCACTTACACTGTGTATTTAACACAGGTTTACAGCTCATGCTTAAGAACCATTCCAAGTTTACTTTACCTAACAGCCAGGATATTAAAGTTTCCAGTACTGAAATTCAGCTGCTGATCTTCTGCTCTTGCCAGTCCAAAGCCAAAAGTGAGGACCGAGAGAATCAAGGTGAGAAGCCTTCCCAAAACAAAAAGAACTGCCCACAGTGAAAATCTACAAAGAAAAAAACCACAAACACTAAATGAATTTTTCATTCACAAGTACTGACAATGCAAATATTTACTCTTCACCACATGAATTTGTTTGAGATTAAAGAACTTACCTAAATACTTTCCAATACTATTGGAACATAAGCATGTTATTAGCATGGCTATATTAGCAACTTATGCTGTTCCTTTCTCTATCAATCTTCTTTTTTTTTTTTTTTTTTTAAGTATTAGTACATCACGTAAGATTTCATTTCATACCACTACTAACATTTACTTAAATAGTACATAGAACTGTCGCCTCTAAGCAAATGTTGTTTGAACTTCATTGTAATTTTGGGTTTCAGTTAGTTAAATGCACAGGGCTTTGAGACAGAAATTAAACTAATTTAGAAGATAAAGTCTACTTACCCTTTCTGGTATTTTTCATCACTGAAGTAAAAAAGACGGGATATGTGGAAAAGAAATTCAACGAAGTAATGCAATACCAGAAGAACAAGTCCAAGATGGGTCAGACTATCAAAACAAATAAAACAAGCATTCAGACGCTTTGTTAGATGTTTAAGACAGAAAATGAAGCCAACATAATTTACAATTTACGTACTTCAGAAGATAGGCTCCAGCAATATGAAAGAGATAAAGTCCAATGTAGACAATCTGACGAAAGATATCTTCCTATTAGGAAAAAAAAAAGGAATTATGCACTACATACAATGTTACACACTATTGTACAACGCCACAAACTTGGAAATTCTTCCTGGTTTATCAGCTACCTTAACATTGCTTGTTTGGCACTGAATTACTCAGCCTAAATAATCTAATTCCACATATAACTTACTACTTATTTACCAGTAATATTTGGTATCTTACACTTGTGCTATTGTGAGCAAACACAACAAACATGAAAAAGATGCTTTTTAAAAGGGCCTGGTTTTATTTGATATGACTACTGTGAATTTGTACTGGCTACTGCAGTACTTATTTGGTATGTATTATAGCATCATCAGACAACTTCCTACAGTTCTGCATGTTTGTGGCCCATTGGATTTGTCAAGCTGCTACAGAAAAAAAGTAACAGTCTATGAACCCAAAATGATCAGGTTTCCAAGTGCTGACATCCATTTTAAAAACCCAAGATCTTTCAAGATTCTGACAGACTGCTGCTGGCAAATACAGAGAATAACGTTATTAATCAGTTATGATAAGCCACATGGTCACACTTCAAGCTAGGTTTTATCTAGCCTCGTTATACTGAACAACTCAGAGAGATGAAATAAGAAAGAGACATGAATTCAAGCATAGACTTGTAGACACACAGCACACTGAAAGCAGAAGGTGCCATCCATGAACAGAAGAATCACAAAAATAAGCTAGATCACGGTACAAATCTGTCTTGAAATGGTATGCAGAGTACATTCAGTTGTGCTTAAGAAACTCCTGCTTTTTAGAAAGATTCCCTAAACTTCAAGCGAGGGGCTTCAGCTTTATCTCGTATGCATGCAATTATTTTCCTTTTTTAAAAATGCCTGAAAATTTACTCTTTTAAGATCTATGCTATGTTATGCAACATTCCATCTCAAAGCCAACAAAAGCACAGAATTAAACACTCATCACAGCAGCATACAACACACACAAAGAGCAAGAAAACAGAAAGACCTAACTCTAAATTATCTGAAAAAAAACAAAAAGAGAGTTCTTTCAGACAAACCAGAGAATAGCCAGTACAAATGCTCAGCTTCTCAAAGTACCAGCAGGATGAGCTTTTTGCAATTTATTTTCAGAACTGAGGTAACATTTAAACAGTGCATACTGCACACTTAAGACAAGCTGTCAGACTGAAGGCCTCCTGGAACAATGAAGGTGGAAGTATACACTGCTATACAGAAAGCCAAATTAAGAACTATTTTTCTTGTCTACATCAGCAGTACAGAAAACTGGACCCAAGTAAAAGAAGAGAGTTCCTTCAAGAGAAGGAATAAGTCATAGAAGCCAAGATGGCAGAGGTTAAATTGTGGTGAAAGAAATATCAACTATGAACTTGCTAAAATAAATAATGCAGAAGTCAAGAGGCCAAAATTCCAAGCAGTGACCCAGCAAAACACTACTATTCAATAGAGCACTCTGCCACTTGCGACAGCTGTCTTGAATTTATGTTAAAAAAACCCTCCACACTTGGATATTAATTTAAATTTCAAGGATATAACTGGCACAATATGGAACCTCATCTGCAGTGTTACCTGCAAAACATCAGTGTTTCTAGTGTGTCTGATCAGCATGAAAACAAAACACCTCATTGCTATGTTCCCAAGCCTCTTCTATGCTCTTGAACAAAGACCTATGGCTACATAACATGTCTATTTCATTTTCTTCAATAAAGCAGAACTCTGGCAACAGACACACAGTCTACTCACAGCAACAACAGTCACAGAATGGTTTTGGTTGGAAGGGACCTTTAAAGATCATCTAGTTTCCAACCCCTCCTGCCATGCAGTTGCTGAAAGCCCCAACCTGGCCTTGAACACTTCCGGAATGTGGCATCTCAGCTTGTCAGGGCAACCTGTGTCAGCACCTCACCACCTTCATAAAGAATTTCTTCCCAGTATCTAATCTAAATCTATCCTCTTTCAGATTAAAATCATTGTCCCTTGTCCTGTCACTACATGCCCGGATAAACAGCCTTTCTTCATCTTTCTTATAAGCCCATTTCAAGTACTGAAAGGCCACAAAAAGGTCTCCCTGGAGTCAACTCTCCTCCAGGCTGAACAACTCCAACTCTCTCAGCCTTTCTTCAGAGGAAAGGTGCTCCAGCCCTCTGATCATCTTTGTGGCCCTCCTCTGGACCCGCTCAAACAGATTGTTTCTTGTGGTGGGGACTCCAGAGCTGGACACAGTACTCCAAGTGAGTTCCCACCAGGGTGGAGTACAGGGGGAGAATCAACTCTTTCAACCTGCTGGCCATGCTTTCCATTCATCCCCAACCTGTCTTGATGCTGGGGATTCCCATGACCCGCGTGCAGGACCATGCACGTGGCCTCACGGAACTTCACGAGGTTCACATGGACCCAATCCTCACGCCTGTCAAGATCCTGTGGGATCACATCCCTTTCCTCAAGCAAATCAACTGCACCATTCAGCTTGGTGTCCATCTGCAAACTTGCTGAGAGTGTACCCAAATCCCACTGTCTACTTCACTGATACAGATAAACAAAACCAGTACTGGTCCCAATACAGACTCCTTGAAGAACATCACTCAGTACTGGTTTCCACTTGGACATTGAGCCACTGACTGTAATTCTTTGAAAGCAGCCATCCAGCCAATTCCTTACCCATCTAATAGTCCACCCACAAAATTCATCTCTCCAATTTAAAGTTAAAGGTACGAATGCTGTGGGAAACTGTATCAAAAGCCTTAACAGAAGTTCAGGTATATGACATTAGTAGCTGCTCCCTCATCCACTAATGCAGTCACTCTACCATGGAAGGCCACTAAATTAGCCTAGATTTACTTTTGGTGAAGCCATGTTAAAAGTTTTAACGTAACAAGTTTAAAAAGGAAACTGCATATGCAAAATGAGCCTGAACAAAAACATGCAAAGAAACTACTTAAATTGATCCAGGAAAGCAAAAAGTGTGCTACAACAAAACCTCCAGTAAACTCAGTGTTCTGAAAACCCTAACAGAGAAAACCCTGAGGGGGAAAAGGATGCTTTTAAAAATTGAGCTCTGAAAAAAAGTTTCTACACATAACTAACCAGAACTTCTGCTGCAGACAGTGGTATATAAATCAAATCCCAGAGTTTAACATTCCTTGTACTTAAGAAATTATTCACTGCTTATATTCTACACCTGTATTATGATTCATTAAGCAACTGTGATTTCAATGAGACTATTCAGGCTACTGATTACAAGAAACAAAGAGTTTGGAAAGAAAATCTCACATTGATTTTTCAAGGGAAAATTCTTTTAGTAGATAAGAAATATTTGCACAACAGGTACATAGCAATTTTACTGCTATTGTAAATACAGGATTTAACTAAAAAAAAAAAAAAAAAAAAAAAAAAAAGTAACTACTTTCTCACAGAGACATTTCAGCACCCAGAATTCCATCAGGAAAACTAGGCAACACAAGCAAGAACAAGGTAAGAAATCTAGGGTAACACATTACTCTAGAAATACAAAAGAAATTCACTCTTCTACTATTTTAAGTTGCTTGCTTTGGAGTTCTTTCCATTCCCATTTTAAACTTACTTTTTTAGTTTTCTGGAAATACAGTTCTGGAAAAGCATGAAACCAGTATGCCAACTGTAAGATGTAGAAAAACTTCATTTGAAACCTGTACAATACAGGAAGAATTAAAGAGTATTACTTTTTATAAATGAACTTAAAACATTTCAGAAACTTGCTAGTGAATACATTTAATCACTGTCTCTAAAGAAAGAAAAATGCCAGCCAACTAAAAAGTAAGATTTTGGGTTTTTTTAAAAAACTTATTACGACAAATAAAGCTTGCAAAAACTTAATTCTTTAAATAACAGCTAGCAAAAAGAGAACTCTGCAGCTACAAATTGACAGAGAATCAATTTCCTCCATAAATATGAGCAAAAATACATTAACGACTAATACAGTTTTATAGACTACTTATTGCACATGAATTGTACATGATACACCCGAAGTTTAAAACACTCCCTCCTCTCCTCAACAATCCTCTAAGGAAGATGCCTTACGGAATCAGAGTGTGTGGATAGTCCCTCCACAGAGAGGTTGGATCTGATATATAATTCTCCTAAAAGAAAACAAACAATAAAACCAATAAACCCTCAAAGATGCTACTTTCTAGTCAGGAATAATGAATCAGGTGGTTATTTCAGCATCACTATAGCCGTAATTCTTCCCTTGTAAACTGCTGACCAGCTTGGAGCTTAACTAAGAGAAGGAAAGTTTTGAGGGAGTCATCATGTTAAGGAAAAAAATAAACGCTTTTTTGAAACTAAGCTCATACACATGAGCCCATCATCTGAAAGCACAATCACCGGAGCCTATAGCAGTCTGTTCACAAACCCATTCCCTAAGCTGCCAAAACGCTATGCATGATGCTTTTCTTACATTTATTTTTCACTAATAAGCCAACACAGAAAAAAATACACAGTATGAGGTATCATAATGAAGTTTAAAAAGCTTTAGCTTATTCAGTCAACAGTAAATCAATTCAGACAGAGCAACAGTAACACCGCTGGACTTCATACTCAGTTATGACTACAACTTACAGATCCCTAAAATCCAGCTAAACCAGCAAAATAAGCCAAAAGGTTATTTATCGCCATTAAGTGCAGTTTCTCAAATCTTGTAATACAGCAGAAGAGAAAGCATACTTACAGACACAAGAATACTTGTTCCCCAAACACAGGAGAATAGGTAGAATGCACTAAGTTGCCCAGACTCATTGAACTTGCTATGCTTCGTTTTTGAAAAGTGCATTTTCCTGTTAATTTTCTGAAATGAAAGCCCATTGTTATTTATGTGCTGTAGCACTAAACATCTACCTGTCAACCGCACTAGAATATCTAAAAGTTCCAATGCATAACAGTTAAAAAGCTTTAATATAAAAGTTTACTTTAAAGTTAATAGTCTTTATTAAAGTCTAATTAAAACCTGACAATTATCTTCATGAAATGAATTAATATTTTGTACTTACATCCAGAACGTACTCCTGAATTATAGCATGTATGATTATTGCTACAAGCATGTAAAAGAAAATTGTAGCCAAGTCTTTGATGCCATAGTGATAGAGAGAGATTGTTTCTGCAGATTGTTCTTCTAAAAGACAAACAGAATTAACTGTTAGACACCAATACAGTTTAATAGCTAATAAGATTGTTTCTCAAAGTGAAGCCTTTCAGACATATTTGTTCAGCTGATTGCAAACTACAAGTCAATCTGCCATCATGAGCTAGGTCAGTAGATTGTTTACAGTAATCTTCTCTATCACATCACAAACTAAATTTGATTCTGGAAAGATATAAAAATTAAAACTTAAGTGCACTTAGGAAGCTTACCCAAATACACTGGAGTGGGACAATAAAATTATGCTGAACTATCATGCTGCTTTGACTAGGAAAGATCGTCACTTACAAAATCAGAGTAAGAGTCAGATGGTGTTTTAGCACTAATGATGGATCCAGCAGAACAGAAACATCGTCCCTAACCAGACTAATTAAAATGAAGTTTTACTAAAAATAAAGTCCTTGAAAATTCCTTATTATCTATTCAAATTGACAAATTCACTTACCCTCAGTAGAAAGTACTGCATACTAACCTCCTGCAAGATACATACCTGTGGCAGGAATGGTAACATTATACTGAAGTGTAACAAAAATGACAGCTGCTTTTGCTGTAAACTGAAAGAGAAAAAAAAAAAACAAAAAAACAAACAAGAACAAACAGAAGTGCTATAAAGTTTCAGTTTCATGTAGCTTACTTCAGTGAAAACACTTCCTCATAGTTTCAGCACCCTTCCCCAGCATGTTTGCCCCCTCCCACTAAACTAATCAACTCACATTATTATACCACTTCATCCTGCTTTCCAAAGGCAGAACACATTGCATGATCTCTGGGTATTCTGTAAGCAAACCTATAATCTTTTGAATGAAATACCCTCAAAAACGTTACTTACAAGCAAGTCTTTTCTACAATGTTAAAACAAAACCACATGATGCAATTTTTTCGCCAGTCCATAGAATCATAGAATAGTTAGGGTTGGAAAGGACCTTGAGATCATCTAGTTCATAGCAGCCTTCCAGTATCTGAAGGGGGCCTACAAGGATGTTGGGGAGGGGCTATTCATCAGGGACTGTAGTGACAGGACAAGGGGTAATGGGTTCAAACTTAAACAGGGGAAGTTTAGATTGGATATAAGGAAGAAATTCTTTACTGAGAGGGTGGTGAGGCACTGGAATGGGTTGCCCAGGGAGGTTGTGAATGCTCCATCCTTGGCGGTGTTCAAGGCCAGGTTGGATGAGGCCTTGGGTGACATGGTTTAGTGTGGGGTGTCCCTGCCCATATCGTTACATTAACAGAATGTACAATACCATGTAATTCCTAGACCATGATGCACGCAGCAACAGCTGAGAATAAACCTCATTTAAAACTACTTTCTAACCTGACAAAATTTAAGGTCAATATCATATTCATAAATCTGTGGGTGATTTGGAAAATGTGGGCAGGAAAGGAGAAAAGGCATACAGAACAGAGAACCATTTCAGGCCAGCAGCATACTGGCTCAATACAACTAGTATTCTTTTGACCATGGGGACCCTTTGGCAAGAAGTGTAAAACAGAATAAATGAGATTTAGCAGTGGTATTATCCCTTTATGATGAACAGTAAGAAAAAGCAGAATGGATAAAAGTGGGGGGAGGTGAGTTTGTTCTACAGGCCTTTTTTTTGGGGGGGTGGGTGGAAGAGTTGGGGTGGTGATACTATAAAAACACCAATAAATAGCCAGGAGCAGAAGTTCTTGATATGAATTGATTTTCAACTTCAACACATCTTTGTTGAATCCCAACGTGAATCTACATGTCTTAACAGAGAGGGAAAAATAGCCAGGCTTTGCAATATTCATGATGATTGTTTCTCATTTCTGTAAAAACCTAGCCTCCTTGTTGCATTTACAGGACTAACAAAAACTTCTTTATGAACCTTAGAAGGATACTTAAGAGCAGGTATACCTAATAGTATTAGGTTACTACCACTACATTCACAAGAAATAAGATTTGTTCTTAAAAATAGTGCTTTGTAAAAAAACCCTAGATTTTTTAGTAATCTCTGAATACACAGTGGACTGCTCACTCCATGTAACTTCAGGGAATCCAAATAGTTTGCCTGATTTAGTGAAGTTGCCTAGGGCTTCCTATTCATCAAGACAGCTTTCAGAGGACAATTCAAAACCATAGTCAACTCAGAACTGGCCTTTGAAGGCTCTGCCAGCTACTCACAGTCCCAATTCAGAGTCGGGGAGTATGAACACCTTACCACACCAACATGAACCACAGCAGGTGATTTCCAAGACTTATGTCAATACATTTAAAAAATAGTAACAATCTTCTTAGCCATACCATATCTGTACCAACAAATGCACATGGCCATTCAGTGCTGGGATTAAAAAACTCTGGAAACAAAAGACTTCATTGAGCACAGTCATTCATCCCAAAACCTTCCAACCTCACCAGTAATACTGTACTACAGCAAATTAGACGCAAACATAAAAGGTAACAGTTTAGGCCCATCTCTTTCACCTCAATCCCCAGAATACCACCTTGGTGGTTTTTAACAGTAAACCCAAACATAAGAGCTTTCTTGGTCCACTCTGTTCTTCCTTTCCATGTATATATTTCTTTGCTTAACTCCACTGGCTTCTAGTGCTGAGCAGCTGGATAAAATTATTCTGAGAATCAACCATATAATAAAAAGGCCCACAACTCTAAACAAACAGCTAAAATACCCAAAAGCCAGAAACATTCAGCCAACAAAAATGGGAGTGTCTAATGGGACATCACTGAGAACATTTTGGAAGTCACACAGATAAACTGGCTTTTCAGTTCTCTCGGAAGGGAGAAGAGCCAAAATACATGTTTTAGGTCATTGCCTGGGGGCACAAGGATAGCGCCTGGCCTGCAAGCGCGCCCAGCACCGGGGCGGCCAGGCCAGAGGGGCCGAAAAGAGAGCTCCCTTCCACCGCTGCCTCACCCGGCCTCAGGCGGACCTCTCCGACGCGGGGAGGCAAGAGAGGCTCAGTTCCGTGCCATCCGAGACACTCGGAACGACCGCCTGTGAGCTAACGGCTCCTCATACCGCGCTTAGTCCCGGGCGTGGATGCGGACAGGGGGTGTACGAGTGTGGTGTAGGACCCGCCATCCCCCCTGCGAGGCGGCTGCACGCAGACGTCACCGCCCGTTCCCGCCGTGCGGCCTGACGGGAGCCGTAGTGCCGGCAGCGCCGCGCACACAAAGCGCGGGGATCGCCTGTCGCACTGGGCCGCGGCCCCCCTCCCCCCGTACACTCCTCCCTCGACCGCCGCGCTCCGACTGCCACGTAACCCCGCCGCCAGCAGGAACTCCCCCCGCCGCCGCCGCGGGAGGAAGCACACCGACCCGCTCCCCGTCCCTCACGACGGTGCCGCGCTGCGGGGTGGGGGATTGAGAGGCATGGCCTCCTCCCACCGGCGGAGAGTGGACCCGAGAGCCAGGTCCTGGCGGCAGCCATGGGCTGCGCCTCTCCAGGGAAGAGGGGCGTTCCCTGGGGGGCCGGGCCGGGCCCGGCGAAGCGAGGGTAAGCGGCGGAGACGGCGCCCGTGCTGGCTCCTCTGGCAGTGCGGCGGAGCTGAGGTCGGCTGCTCTCCCCGTGCACAGCAGGGGCCGGGACGGAATGGCGGGCAGGTACAACGGGAGGCACCCGCGCTGATGGAGGACAGCCGCAGAGCCCTGCTACCCGCCCGCCCCGCTGCGCCGGGATCCCCGCGCCCTCCCCACCCAGCACCGAGAGCCTCCGGCGGAGGAGGAGAAGCGGGACGAAGCGCCCGGGGCGAGGTCGCTGGTGCCACCTCACCTCGAACATGAGCCCCAGCAGGAAGATCACGGCCACGAAGGACACGATGTCCGCATGGTTCTGCACGATGAACTCGTGGCTCAGCACCGGCGGGTTCTTGTTGCTCTTTTTGCGGATCGCCATGGCGGGCAGGGAGCTGGGCGCCGCCGCCGCCTCCCCGCTGCCAGCACAGCTCCTCTCGCCGCGGCCAGGAAGAGGCGGGGGAGGGCCGCGCAGCCGAGGAATGGCAGCTGGGAATGGCAGCCGGCGCCGCGCCGTTTCGCCTCGCTCCACCCCGCCCCTCCGCCAGCAGCGCCCCTGCCGGTTGGCGGCGGGCCTTTCTCCCTCCCGCCGACCCGACCCCGGGGCGGTGAGGGGCAGCGCCCGGCAGTTCAAACCCACCAACGGCGGGCGCTTGGCGCCTCTCCGCCCCCGGGAGGCCGCCCAGGAGGCTCGGGCAGTGGTGCTGAGGGTGCTGCTGTAACTAGCTGCTTGCTAGCCTAGAGCCTGCGTAGGGCACTGTTGCGGCTTCCTTCTCCCATCGAGGCAGCGGCGACAGAAAATGGCCGTGAGTCCCGCCACGGTGGCGGAGGAGGTAGCCGCGTTGCGGAGCAAGCGGGGTCTTCACCCTCCCACTCAGAGGCAGGTCAGAGCAGGGCTGGGCTCCGCTCCTCCCTGGGCACCCCGCGCCGGGTGGGTTCGCCTTGGATCGACTGCTGCCCCCCAGGCACTGGCTAGGCTTTGCTGCCGCCCGAGCGGCTGCAGCTGGGGCCGGGCCCCCGGAGGCCGGCATGGGGAGGCCACGCTCGCTGTGGTGTGGGCTGAAGCGCAGCCGCAAGACACCCACAGCTTCACTGCGCTGGCGCCTGCTCCCGTTAGATGTACAGCCAGGAATAACCTGCGTTATCTAAGTAACAGAAACGAAGACTGCAATGACAGGAAAGCCAGAAGGGAAGAAAAGCTAGCCGGGAGGTAGAGCAGGAAGAGAGATCCAAAGGGAGGTTAGATGCGGGTTAAAAAACCAACCCAGTGGCAGAGAAGGCTGTTGCCAGGTTAAAACATGAATGAAGAGGTTTGAGAAATCGACACTGGTGTGCTGAACTGAACTAAGTTCCCCAAAATAAATGCCACTTTTATTTATTCAATGTTCTGGCTGGCAGATACAGTGCATATATATAGAAGAAAGATCAAGAACAGGAGTAATTTCTGGCTGAAGTTTACTATGTCAGAACAGCTTTTGCTGCCAGTAACTAATGAATACAGGGCAAGAGATTAAGATGCAGCTATTGGCATTCCCTGGCCAGAACTGAGAGTGTGCACCAAACATATCATATGAACTGTTCTTAATAGGTTGGTTTCTTCACACTGTATGGAGCAGTGAGGACTCGTGGAGCAGACTGGCTGGTGTATGACTGGGTTTTTCCAACTGCGAGACACCTTTATCAGCAGTGAAGGTACAGAGAGGTTTTGTATGAATTTAAATCAGGAGACAGGGAAACTTGGTATCTAGAGATGTTCTGAGGTATTTAAAAATACAGAGAAGGCCACAGAAATTTTCCCCATCACAGCTGGAGATTTTTTTTCAATATAAAATAAAGGTTTAAGTAGGACTAGCATTCATATCCAAGTCCAAAGATGCTTTGTGTCCTAGATCATCCCCTGGTGTGCTGGTTTTGGCTGGGGTAGAGTTAATTTTCTTAATAGTAGCTGGTGTGGGGCTAGGTTTTGGATTTGTGCTGAAAACTGTTGATAGCACAGTTACTGCTGAGCAGTGCTTACACAGAGCCAAGGCTTTTCCTGTGCCTCACACCACCCCACCAGTGAGTAGGCTGGGGATGCGCAAGGAGTTGTGAGGGGACACAGCTGGGACAGCTGACTGACCCAAAGGATGTCCCATACCATATGACACCATATGGTGTCATGCTCAGCACATAAAGCTGGGGGAAGACGGAGGAAAGGGGAATGTTTGGAGGTATGGTGTTTGTATTCCCAAGTAACCATTATGTGTGATGGAGCCTTGATTTCCTGGAGATGCTGAATGCCTGCCTCTGATGGGAAGTAGTGAATGAATTCCTTGTTTTCTTTGCTTGTGTTCACAGCTTTTGCTTTACCTATTGAACTGTCTTTATCTCAACCCACAAGTTTTCTCACTTTTACTCTTCAGTTCTCTCCCTCATTCCAATACAGGGGGAGTGAGTGAGTGGCTGTGTGTGGCTTAGTGGCTGCCTGGGGTTAAACTATGACACCTGGCCACAGCAGTTATTTTGTAACCCTAAAATAAACATTTCAGCAATAACACTGTAAAAGTACATCCCGACTGCATTCCATATAGTCATGGATGTAACATATCTCACCTGTGAAGTATATTGGGATGAGATAAAAATCAGAATCCCTTTTGTAGTGTAGTCTTGCATCCATGTCCCACCTCAGCCTTAAAAGAAATCAGGTCACCTCATCTCCACAGAATACACCAAATAGGACTGAAATGGGACAAGACATCCTTCCCCCAAGCTATAATCAGCAAGTACTTAAGTGCCTGGCTAGGACTCCTCTCATACAAGCACAGAGTCTTGTTTTCAGCCTGGTTTTGTGTTTGTCCTGATGGTACACTATAAGCTGCTATACTGAAATGGAAAACAAGGCAACCTGTTGCCCCATCTGAACAGTTTCCAAACCTGTTTATTGGAGTTTCCTCTTCAGCCACACGATGGTTCTTCTGGCTCCTCAGGCAAAGCAAGAGACCATCAGCCATCAGTGGTTGCCAGTGGGTTGCTGGTCTGCGTTTACTAGGTTTCTTTCCAGATACCTGTATTTTGAAACAGTAGGCCTCCAAATGATTGTTTGAATGGGGAAAGCTTTTGACATCTTCTCACAGAAGCCACTTAGGCCTCGCTACTACCAAAACCTTGCTATGGAACCCCAATACACCATTTCAGGGGACAAGAGTGTGCAGGATTTGGTAGGAGGCATATTACTGCCCCACAGTAACAGACAGAGAGTTCTCTTCCTATATGGGAACCTTTCCTGAATCCAGTAGTCATCAAACATGCTTAAGAGACGTAATCACGAATGACATTTTAAACGAAGTGTAAATAAGCAAGTTAGCAAGAAACAACAGAAAATCTGAAAAGGTTGTAACTACCATCAAACCTTTTTCTTAGCTCTTAAACCTGAGAGTCCTGGTGGACACAAGCTCATTAGAAGTGAACAGTGTGCAGCTGTGGCAAAGAAAGCCAACAGGGTGCTGGGTTACATCAACAAGGGCATCCCCAGCAGAGATAAAGATGTCATTATTGCACTCTACTCAGCACTTGTCAGGCTACACCTGGAATACTGTTTTTTTTTGGTCCCCACTCTACAAAAAAGATATGGACAGGCTGGAGAGCGTCCACAGAAGGGCCACAAGGATGATCAGAGGACTGCGAAGCTGTATGGAACAGCTTCTGTTCCTGGCAGTTTAGAAACTTACTCAACTTATTCAAACTTCCAGCTTGATGAGACAGAAATTGCGCCTTCTCCAGTTTTCATTCTTAACTTTTAATGCATACTGCACAGATGAATGAATTCATGTTAGGGATGTAAAAAGGCTAACCCCCATTTTTACACATACATGACATTTAGCTTACATTATCACTTTATTTTTAAATAAGCAAACACTCCCTCTGATTCATAATCTCATAATCAACAAGGAGTCCCAAGACTTTCACAACATGTCATAGCTAATGTAAATGTCTTTTACTGTATATGCATCTTAGTGCAATTTCTGCTTTTAACATTCCAGAGACACCATACATGATCATCAATGACAAGACTGGTTAAACTGCAATTTCACTATTTTTTGAGTGTCATGGGTTTGCTACAGCACAGAGCGGAACATGGAATTCTCTGATCTGTATCCTCTTGCTTTCTTTGCTGCCTGCAAGTTCTAACAGTACTTTAACTGAAGTCTAAAGCCATTTCTATGTATTTAAAGATGAAGCACAGTAAAACAGAAGATACTGTGCCTACCAGCAGATTTCTTTATTAGCTCAGAAAGTTCATGAGACATCACCACTTCACACCAGTTTCCTGCTGGCTTAGGTTTTTAGACCTCATGACAGAAAACTGCCGTTTCATTGATCTTTCTGTTTTCCTGAAGCAAAATGACATCATTCAGAGCACATGACTTCAGTTTTTCAATGAGAAACCAGTGATAATTCCATGTGTATTCCTCATGATCAGAGAGGTAACTATAAATTCATGAAACAGCTACAGGAAACCAGCAATTAGTAATGGCAGGAAGTCCATGTGAAAGTTTCTGAGTAATTATGAAGAGAGAAAGAATCCAAAAAGAACTGAAAAAATATAAGGTTTGTGGGAGGAGGGGCAAAAAAGTGGCCAAGGTGGGAAATGCAGGTAAACAGAAAACACAAAGGAGGCAAAACCAGGAGACCTGAAAAAGGCCCCAAAATGGCATTGCACAGGAAGTTAAAAGGGAGCAAGAGTCATTGATCTGGTCAAAAAACAGATCAATAAAGTTTGCAGAAAGATCATTTTAAGAGCAGAAAGTTACTTCCCTTTCTCGGGGGAGGACTAGTAACTTCAGTCTGGTTACTACTTCAGATTATGATTTCAGTTGTGGATTGCTATTCCTGGTAATATTTGTATTTTGGATTTGGCTCAGCTGATCAAAACAAATGCCATCGACTTAAAAAAATAATGATAGTTATTAAGACATGCCTTAAATATATGCATGTTTGACAGATGAGGGTACAGGATTGAACAGTGAAAGGTTTTCAAGGATTTTCAAGGACATACAAATTGTCACTGGTGCTTTCAAACACATCATATCTGTACTTTTTGTGGGTGGTTTTTTTCTTGTTTGAGTATTTTTTGGTTTTGTTTCTCCTACGGTTGAGCCAGCATTGGAAGACATATATATATATATATATCTATCTCATAAAAACTTCACACACTTTTGAATACAAAGTAATGCAAATATATATATATACCTCTGAAAGTTTAAGCTACACAGAGAACTGAATATGCAGTTTAAATTAATCTTCATTGTATTTTAATACAATACACGGTATTTTACAATCAAATACAACCTTTTGTTAAAATATTTGTAGTTTAAATGGATTTGACAGCAAACTTGAAGTTGCTAGTTATAGAGTGATAGGGAAAGTTAACATTATATGGTGTGTATACACTCAATTTATACAGCTTTTTAATTACATTTGTGCAGAATCTTATAAAGAATTTAAGAGTCTGCTCCAATTCTCTGCATTTTTTGACACTGGTCAGTTAAAATTAATGAATACTTTGAATGAATTCCACAGAAATGGTGTTTCCATCAGAAAACAGAGAAGTCTGGAATTACTTTCAGTGTTTTTTAAAACTTACTGCAGTGAGAAACCAGCAAAGATGTGCACAGGCAGCTAAATTAGAAAAGGAATATAAACCCCAGTATTTACATCTGTTAACAAAAATAGTTTGTTTTTTAGAATGTACAGATAAGTTACTAGAAAATCAGGTTTTGGAAAGCACAAGCAAATGAAAACAGATCTAGAATAGCATCTTTTCTTTTTACTAGAGTTTTTTAATAAATCTGATTTATTACATTTATAATATTGTAATATTTGGTTTACAAGACCTTGCTATTTGTCTTCTGCCACTGATGATAATAATGCTGCTTATTTTATAAGAGGTAACATTCAGCTCTTCACACTCATTCTATTTTATTAACTCAGTATCTATCAGGTTATTTTTAAATTTCCCAAAATAATAATATCAAAACCATCAATTAACTGACTGTTAGATGCTTTAAAATTGGTATCACTTTTTTAAAAAAATAAAGGAAGAATTAGTTGTGATTTTGCTTGTTGTCCCAGCTCATCATTTTATTTTTTCATGGAGCAACTGTGCAGATTTAAAATATTCTTGAGCAATCTTGTGTGACTTATAAATTGTTTTTCCATCTGAGGTTGGGGGAGTCCTCACGTACTGTTAAGAAAACAAGGCCACATTAGTTGCAAATTAACGTTTAGACACTATATATAAACATTAGACTACCTCAAACTTGACCTCTACGTATGCATGTATGTCTATACATATAATTTTCATTACAAGTATTGGAATACTTTCTCTCAGGCCAGTGTTGAATTTTAATGGAAGGTGATAAACATTCACTGTTTCACAGTGTAACCTAGCAATATAAAGAATGATTAATAAAATAGGGTTTAATAAACCTACAGTTATTTAAAGTTCAGAACATTAGAATTCTAGATATTAAGAATTTTGAGGTAACAGAGCACTTGGTTCCTTTTCTGAAGTTTATGAACTTAAAGAGAAAGAAACCTTGTGCAGCTAAATTAGGAACAGCCAAATTATTTTTATCTCTTCATCAGCTGTGTTCTAAAAATGTGCAGCAATGACCAAGATTTTTATATGAAAACATTGGAGAAAGCTTATATGCACCTATTGTATCATGCTTGTCTGCACAAAGCATTATTTTTCTGTTTTAAGTGAGAAAAGCAAATCTGTAAAGGCAGTATCACTCCTAAGTGAAGGTATAAAAGTTATGTTAACATAAACTGCAATCCCTACAATGAAGCAGTGAATTAATGACTGCAGCAGACAGCATATGGCCGTAATTTGCATGGAGTAACTCTCTTGTAATGTTGTAATATCCCTGTCATATTCATTATCAATACTGACAACATGTTTCTTTGGAAAAATGCTTTGTGAAAATTAAGCAGACAGTGTAATGACTGCAACTCAAGTCTTCCATAATGAAAACAAAACTTGAAATACTGCAACTCAGACTATGTGGAAAGGACACCATATCAAAGCCAAATTAATAAGTACCATGAGTACACAAGCATTTGTATGCTACATGCTCAGAACCAACAGAATCAATCTTCCTTAACAGATGTCCTTAATCCAAATTGAAAAACTGACTAAGGTCACATCATGTTACATGCTTGTCATCGATCTGGCTCTAAGCTTGTATTTAAAAAATATAGCAACTGTTTCCACACTGCAGAGATCAGCACAGAAAACCCCCGAGTGTTTTGGTAAGATTACTTTTTACCTTCTCTGTGAGCATGAATTGAAGATTAAAAACCAAACTAAACCAAAAAATGTTAAAGGACAACTAAGCTTTCTGGAAAGCAGAAGCGTGCAGCTGAGTAAAAGAGTCACATCAATTCTTCCTCTACTTATTTAAGCTTTCTAGTAACTGCAAACAGTTGCAACTTGGGGAACGTATCTATCTGAAGCTCTGTATCTGCTGACTCTTCAAAATTCAAAGGTGATTTCTGAGGAAAATTGAAGTTTGGTTTTTTTTTCTTGTAAGTATGAAAAGGGTGCTTTTTTTGAAAACAAAAAACAAAAAACCCAAACCCAACCAAAAAATCCCACCCTGCCTTAAGGGATGAAAATCAGTCTCTCATTCAAACAAATTAATTCTTGGACATTTAAGGTGCACACACAATCTTTTGCAGGAAGGACTGCAAGTCTACCTTAAAGAGGATGGCAATTTATCCACTACTTCATCTAAACAGAAAATGCTGTTGCTTGAGCTACTTTGCCAGTGAAAAGAAAGGATAGTCAACAGCCTCTGATGGCTCATATGGAATCTTGTGGAACCAAACTGGAGAAATGTGTAGGCCAATAATGTATGTTAATATCCAAGAATTGAGATCACATTCAAGAGCTGGTGCACCAAATATCATGCACTAAGCTTTCACGGCATAAGGACATGATTTTCTGAACTTCAGTAATGACTGTCTTTGTGTGACTCTAGTCTATTTTCTTTGGATAACAAGAAGGTCATTATTATTACAAATACTAAGTCTCAACTGTTCAAACAGCACCTAGTAGCTGATTTATTATTAAAATAAACAGAAGGTCTAAGTTGGAAGAAATACACTAATTTCATGTTGTTATTCAGGTTCCTAAATGCTGAAAACTTGAAACAGTTGTAAATATTGTGTAATTCTTACTTCTAAGTAGTCAGTCCTGGGTGCAGTTATATAATGCACAGAAATAAATATTTTCTTTAGCTTCTGGCTGAATGATATTTCTATAGGCATATGCCATTACAGAAATAGAATACTTCACCTTGTAAAGGCACAATTTAGAAACAGTAAACTAAATATAATTGCTCTACTTCAGTACTGTACTAACCAGAGATTGTAAAAATTCACCCTACGTGATTTTAACTGTCTCTAGAACACATACAGCAATACACATTTAGGAAAGGCAGAATTGTAAAATGTAATCCCATCAAATGCTATGTGCATGCACAGTTAGGTAGGAATTTCAGCAAATACACAAAGGTATAAACACTAGTGTTAGAGGAATGTATTCCATGGTATGTCTTACATAAAAAATAAGAGGTATATGCATTGCAGTATAAAATTGTATATGTATTTTGTATATAATTATACTTCAAATTGCCTGAAGGACAGCTACTGCAAATAACTGCAGGTTTGTCGTTTGGCTTTTTTTTTTTTTTACACGCCAAGAAATAATGCACTAAAATATAATGAGAAACAGCACACAGAAAATCAAAATGAAAATTATGCTCCTTCCACCCTCCATCCACAACTTACACACTTTTGCTTCTTTCTCCAACTTCTTCAAGTGCACTAGGAGGTTACTTTCTGCTGCTCGAAGTAAATTTTCAGGGATCTCCTAATGGGAACACATATAGGCATTCTCTATTTGTTTAAATATCTCCCAATTATTTTTTCAATATATGGAACTTGTAGTTTATTAATATATTTTTCTCTTCTGAATTGCTATGTTGAGCACTCAGTTATATAATGACAACAAACTGTAATGAGTAAATCAATTTTACAGCAGTTAAACTGGTAGCCTAATAACACACTTCTGTTTGCTTTGCTCATGCTTTGCGTTATCCATCTGTATTACGCAAAGGTTGGCCAACGCTAAGAAACCTGTGCTCTTCTAAACTTGGTCTGCACCAAGTTGTCAGTGTAGCTGTGTATTTTTAAAGACAAATTTAAAGGTGCATTTATCCACTGATACTTTCACTTCTATTCCATGACAATATTTGCATGGGTTTAAATATCCTTATACAACTTCAGAAGAACAGAATGTTTCTTAACATTTCCAATGTTCATTAGGTAAAACCCAAAAGCATTTCTCAGCTCTGTCATCTTAAAAGTAAAGCCTCTTTTTTGAAAATTAAAAAGTTCTCCAAATAATGAGTCTAGCAGGAAAATTTGCTAGAAAACTAGCTCAGTAATTTTTGAATATTAAAAAAAAAACCTCTGAAAGATTACATTTTTTTTTTTTAAATATGAATGCTTTAGTAGTACTGAAAGAATTCTTATCGTATGGTGACAGGACAAGTGGTTTGTGATTTACAGAAACATGTTAACAGCTGTAAACTTAAAAACTGTTCAGGCAGGAAAACTGCAGGAGCTAAACAGCCACAATACCTCAGCATCAAAAAATGTTCCAAGGTAATGTAGTCATTCTTTTGGAAACTGGGCATCAGCATAACCATGAAAAATGAGCTGTGAAATTGTTTCAGACCTGTTCACAAACCACAGCCATTGGCAACTTTGACATCTTCCAAAGCAAATGCTTTATCTTTTACCTCTACTTGCTAGGAGAGGCAACTCCCATACCACAGATACGAATCACTGAGGTTACATGAAGAATAATGAAGCACTGGAAAAGTACTCTTAGACCTGCCTAATGACACATACAGGCTACCCAAGTTCTGAGTGCAATATCCATTTCTACACAACTGCAGTTCATCTGCACCCTCGAGCAAACTGGTAAAACCAGGAACTAGAATTTTTAACCAATCTTTCAGAAAACTCCAAAAACACTTTGACAAATAACAATTAACAGTTATCTCTTACTTTTCACTTAGAACCAACCAGTAAAACTTTATTTTTGCTTAGTCCTATGAAACTGTGCGTAGGACCATCTAGATAATGAAATAAGAGTTCGCAAGAATCATCCGGGCCCCATGCCAATAAGGTGCTTAAACAGTATAATTTAAATGCACAGTCATATATGAATTCCAAACAAGCACAAATATTTTATATCTTTTAAAAAGCCACCATGGTCTTCACTCAGATACTTAAACTGTTACATACCATTTTATGAGCATAACTTCGATTTTTTTTAGTTTGCTCTAAAAACTTCTAATCAACAATTACCTTGTATACTATCTTTACAAGTTCCGAGGATGTAAATGATTTTCCAACATTCTTCTGGAAAACATTCAGAATTTGCTGTTCACGTGCAATTCGGTGAGAAATGTAGCCCTTGATTCTGGTTTTTGCATCACGTACTACTGGGCCATGACCTAAATCAAAAGACACATAACAGAGCACTATTACTTATATTTGGAATTATGTTATTGAATAACTGAATCATTCTCATGTAAACTCTGGTAGATTTAAAAGTCATAAGAAGGGAGCAGCACCTGTACATACCACCCTGTCAGAATACCCTTTTTTTTTTTTGGCATATAAATAGGCAAAAATTAAGTTTGGATGTCTGCATCACAGTCTTCAATTGAAATGTATTAAGATGGAAAGGAAAAATTAGGATCTGAAAAAACGTGAAGGTGGAAAGGGAATACTTCAGATGGTATAAGGAAAACATGGGAAGATTAGACTATTGAAAAAAAAAAAAATAATGGAAGGGAGCTCAGGAAAGGAGTTCACTGCTGAAGAGACTTTGTGTTACCTCTGCCTGTACCACTCCCCCCAAAGGATATTGATACTGATGATTTTAACTGATCCTGGTCTTTGAACAGTAGTGGTGAGGCAAAGGACTCATGTACTACTGTGCTGTTGGGGTCTATCTTAGCGAACACAAGGGCGAGAGAAGTAACATTTTAATTACAACAGATAAATTTTCCAGGACAGATCTTCAAAACTGACTCACACGCTGTACTTTATTCCCTTAAAAATGTACTTTCGTAAGTCTGATCAAAAAATCTAGTAGAGCACAGCTCAGTGAGCCAGCTGAAATGTGTCAGGGCAGGAATAAGAAATGCACAAGGAAGGTTATATGTGGATCATTTTACATCTGACTGGTTAATAAACAATACATTTTTTTACTGTGGCAGATCAGAGATATTCAACTTACTGAAAGGTCTTTCATTCAAACTAGAAAAAGGCTTAATTGGTAAAGAACTAATGTTTGTGGAAAAATCAAATACTGCCTCATGATACGCTAAAACAATAGATTAAACCATATTCTTTATTATTTTTGGGTTAACTGACTACATGGGGTTTTAGTTTAAAGGTTTTAAAATTAGAGCTTATTTTTCCTCAGGACAGGCAGTGTACAGAAAAACAGCAACTAATTTTTCATGGTTTGAATATCCATGAAATGAAATGTCAAAGGACTCTCTTCTTCACAAGTCAAAATATTTATGCATATATTCACTTATACACTAACTTCAGCAGTTTTGAAATGACAAAATATAAACTGAAGCTTCTGTAAAGGTAGTATTATAAATAACAAATATGCAACCTTTGAATATAAAACTGTAATCTCATATACACATATATTTAATGATTTCAAAGATATTAAATTTGAAGCTATTGTTACTTGCAATGTAAATTACCAATATGACAGTATCGCTAGTCAATATGTTACCATTTACAAAAACAAAAGTTTAAATTTAGAAAAAACACATCAAGATATACAGAGCAGAGACTATAAAGAGACTAATGGTAACTGTTCATTCTTTTGCTTCCTCTAATGACAGAAGTCACATTAAAGTATTTAAAATTAAGGCCCTAACATGGAATCACAAGACAGTCTTAAAACCAGTCCCGGCTCTTCTAAGTGCATGTCAGTACCTGAAATGGAACCCACATTTTCCAAAGTAAAAGGAATTTCATATCCATTACAGCAAATGTGTATGCATATACATACATTAAAATGATGTCAGAAAGCTTACAACTAAATCCAAATGTGTCTTTTCCATCCATAATTAACAGCTACACAGTTAACTTCACCAATAAATATCTGCATAAATGTAAAATGTTCCTGAGCATGTGAAAGAGACATGAAAATCAACCATCTTTCCAGTAATTCAGACTTTGTATCCAGCAGCTTCTTATTATTTCAGAATTCTGTAGAGCCCATATGATCAGAAAGAGTAAGTTTTTATTCTCATAACACCCTATGAGGTAATACAGACTCTCTTACTTTACTGTAAGTTAAAGCACAAAGGATGAATTTGAAGAGAAGAGTCGGCTCATGAAATTTCACCCAGATTTTCTAACTCCAGTATGTTTTGTACCTGTATTTTCAAGCAACATCATTTATTATTACAGGATGGGGAGCCCTCTACTGACTAAAAAGCCCTTTTCTGGTCCAAAGAGTTCTCATCAACTATTGTCTGTAAATAGACTGTCATGACCATTATGCCTGAATTCATTTCCACATTAAATCAAAAAAACGTGGAAGGGGAAGGCAAAATTCAGCTACTCACAAGTAGCCAGCAGTCAGCTTGTTACGGAAATTCATGCTCTCCTACATTTAACTCTGAAGCTGCACTGTGAATGCTAAAGCATGTACAGAAACAGTTCAAGAATTATGAAGACCTAAAACTGCAATAAAGTCAAAGTACTGAACTTATCCAGAATGTATTGGTAAAGCAAACTATCTTCCAGTTACCACGTTACTGTAGTTCATACTGGTAATTTAAACAATTGTTGTGATGGGGCAATAGCTGTCTTTTACACAAATGTACATACATTTTGCGCTGCATGGATAAAAAAAGAAGGTTAGTTCCAAACTATCTCAATACTTAGCTACTCATCACTGAAAATGCGTAATATCCCACTGGCTTTCTTATTGAAAGTACAGCATGAACATACTTACAACAGTGTAGCAAAAAGCTACAAATAAATGCACAAATATTTAACCTTGGTCAATGTATAATCTAGATAAATAATGATTAAGGAGAGAGTGAAATACAACAGATAAAATTTAATTGGGCATGTATGGAGTTTTGGAAGGCAGAACCTCAATTAGAGGAACACACTGTTTTGAAGGTATTAAAGAAGGAAAGCAGAACATTCGATTGTTCAATAGATTGAGATTCTGGAGGCTAAAATATTATTAATTTTACTAGTAATAAAGTAAATTACTGTGAGCAAGTCACTATGTTTCTATGTCAGCAAGTCACTATGTTTCACTAAGTTTCTATGTCAGCTTCTACATCCATGAAACATCTATGACGATATTTTTCTTAAATAGCATTTTTATGCTTAGATCTTAAAGCACTTAAAGAACACCTACTTCAAGAAGCATGTTTTAAGAATGAACACAAAAGAGATTTGGTTACATAGGCTAAACACAGATGGTTAATGGAGGAAGGCAGAACTAAGAATGTAGACGCAGTCACTCAGAATGACAAGTGGAAGAAGATGGAACAGAAAAAGTCAGAAGAAATCCTGAGATGTAGCCCTAAAAAACCAAATGAGGAGCTTATACCATAGTTACATAATGATTTCTTAAAATCCAGTCTTGCCAAACAGACATGTGGTTTATATGAAAAGTAAATGCATTCCCAAGGTTTGGGGAAGGTAGAGGAAAAAAATGAAAGCAAAGTCACAGAAAAAATGAATCGGTGACATTTTTAGAATGTGGTGTTTGGCCTCTTAGCTCTTTTTCAAATTTAAGCTAAGTCATTAAATAAGACAACCATTTAACAGTTCTGCAGCTTTCCAAGATAAATTTGTGATTAATCCGTGTTGCAAAAGACAGACATCTCTCTCCAAAAATGTTCCTAAGTAACTCGCATTGGCAGTGTGTGTGGGGATGCAAAGGACCAAAACAACAACTATTGTTTTTTCTGCCAGGGTCCATTAAAGTGTATGGATAGAGTAATATCAGAAACCCAGATTTGCTGTATGACTACAACAGTGATTCCGACCTCTGTGTGCTCTGGGCACAGAAGCAGTAGATTCACCCTCAAATGGAGAAATCTTGGGAAGGAAAGATACCTATCACTGAAAAATTCTCAAGTATTGCAAACCACCATGCCACAAAGTCTTCTTGGCACTGGACATATATTAAGTAGTGAACTTGAATTGTTACGTTAGCAATGGTGTTTGCTTACAATAAGAGTTCTCAGATTCTTAGAGGCTGTAGTTAAAAAATACATAGTAAACCAGAGCAGTTATAAATAGAACCACTTACCAGGATATATTAAATCTACTTTCATTTGTAACAACCTCTCCAAAGTTTTCATGTAGTCCTGCAGGTCTTCAATTACTGTTGTTCCTTCCCCTAAAATGCAGTCACCAGAAAATACAGCATTTTCTTCTTCTAAATGTATAGCCATATGATCATCAGTGTGTCCAGGTGTATATAAAACTCTTGTTTAAAAAACAACAACAAAAAGCATAAACTTTTCATACAGCATATATGCTTCATTTTCAGAAGCTGGAAACAAATAATAAAATCATACACTTAGAAAGTAGCCCACAAACAGAAAAAAATAGACCAAAAAAGGCTGAAATGTCAATGTAAACAAGGTACTGCTTTGTCTAATCCCAGTCTATTTTCCTGCACCATGTAGAGAATACATCTCAAACCTACTTTTACTTGCTTGACACATAATAAAAGTGAATTAAGGGAGCTGGCTAGCCATGTAGAATTTGTGTTATACAGGGCTTTACTCTGAAGCTTTAAGAAAGAAAAACTGGCATGTCATTTCCAGCTTGAAATGTGTGAAACTCTTGACAAACACCTTGCACTTAGAAAAACAGGGTAAGGATGATGGTGCCAATTCTTTCAGAAATTAACTGTAAACTGCTGGATCCAATGCAGATAAAGTTCTGTCTCCCAAAATTTATTATTCCCTGAAAGCCCCATGACAGAGTGGAGCTGTCAAATACAACAAGAAATCATGGTCTTCTAGCTGTTCTATGTGCAGGTCATTAAACATCAATGGTAAAGATTTATGATCTCACAGATTGAATAAGGACTGCATTAGAATGAATCAAAAGGTAAATAGGCAGCTGATATGAGCTTCTAAGGAGCTGTACTGTAGTGTCCCTTCACTGTAACTTTTGAAAGGCAGAAGGCTTCATGATGAAGTTAATTCAAACTTAAAGTAACGCAACTCAGACCTACATCACTGCTGAAATTCATCAGAATCATCTTGTTAATGGCAGATGCATCAAAGCAATGATCAGGAACTGACAGATTTGGTGTCAAGCACAGTGTACTGGCCAACAGTGTACATGCTAAACAACACCCAACCACATTAGTAGAGGGCTGGGAGGCCAGAAGCACAGCATCACCTGATGTAATGACTACCAGCTCTCACCAGAAAGCAGGTGAGCCAACACCCTGCAGAGGCAACATAAAAATCAAGTTCATTGGTTGCTTCATCATGTCTTGGTAGGAAGTGGTATCCTCCAGTTCCTGATGAAACTTAACCACTAATATGGCAAAAAACAAAGGAAAAAGAACCAAACACCGCCTGACACACCTTGAAAACTTGAAGGTGTTAACCAAAATTTACAATGCAGTTATTGGTTATTTCGGAGCCAGTGGTGGATCTAATCATATATCCTTAAAATGCTTACTGAATTAACAAGGTGGGAATACCTGCTTTTAACCAAGCATCAAGTTTGGTTGCACTATCCCAAACCTCTGTCTTACTTGGATTCAAATTTAACAAGTTGTTTTCGATCTCTAAATCAATTTTGTCCAAATATGCCACTAAGGCTAGTGATAGACCTGCAATATTCAATATAATACTCTCTATGTTGTTCCTTAGGTGCCTGTTTGTTTGTTTTGTTTATTTTCACAGTAACAAAATAAAATGCTTTTGGTCACATATATCCTTTGTATATTTTTAATTCCAATCAGCCAAGTGGTATATTCTACAAGTGGAATATAATTCACATATAAATTGAGGAAAACAAGCAAGATTTGTCCTTAGAAGAGTAATGCCTTGTTAATGAAAGAAGTCTGGTAACAGAATGGTCCAATCTTTTCAGTGTGTGTGTTTGTGTGAGGCAGAGTGGCTTTCTACTTCACATTCATTCAAGCTAACAAGACAGGCAACATGCTTTCTGGGAAGAAGCCTTCCTGAATTGGCACCCTACAAGAACATGACAGGTTAAAGGTTTAAGATGCAACATTTTACGTATGTTTTAGTATCATTTTGGGAAATATTTTAAAGCTAAAAAGAAAGGCATGCCAAATAATCTATCCAGACTACAATAAACTTCCCAAATATATCAATTTTAATAATGACTACTCATCTAAGAGTGATGAGAATGTAAGTAAAATCTATTTAATTTTCCTGGAGAAAATATTTTTAAGGGAAATATTCTTAATTTGTCTGCTAAAGAAAAAATAAAAGCTAATTTGTGATAATCCTCATTCATAAAAACAATTTCTTTGTATAAACATACCCAGCTAATTCATGATAGGAAGTCTACACGCCTAAATGTAGAAAAGACTAGATGTATGGCTTGACAATCATTAGAAGTTAGAATACATATATATGCCAGAATTCTGAAGAAAAAATGTGATCCAGAAAACTTTCAGAAATTGGTGTTTACCTGAGTGTGGCTCCTTCTGTCTGCACCACATCTCCCTCTTTAAGATAAAAATATTTATGTCCTCCTCTTATATTTTCTTCACGGTGAGGGACACGAGGAAGCTTACTGATGCGATATTCTGAGTCTATTTAAAAAAAAAGCAAAGAAAATGATCTGTCGCTAACAAAGCTTAATTATTATACAGTATGAATACAAAACTTGGAACAAGAAATTCGGTCCACAAAGTGAATTTATTCCAGAGCCACAAACACTGAATAGTGAAAGCCACTGAATCTGAACACTGTACTCTGGACAAGCAGCAATTTTGAAGATGAAAAAGCACAAATAATAAAGAAATGTCAATAATTACTATAGTTTACAAATCTTGACCCATCAAGAGCCAATATCCACAAGTTTCTATGACAACACATTTCTGTGCTCACATTCTGCATTACAATTCACAGAAGCACCATTCAACATTTGCCTAACACTGGATGGAGGCTTTGATTTGCAACTTCTCTCAGTGTCTGCCATCCTCACCAGTACATGAACTATGAATGCCTTGGTTGGAACAGCTACAGAGAGCAACCCAGAAAGTTATTTATATCCTTTGCTAGCCTTTACAACCATGTTCATGGGTTGACAAGATCAAAAAACTCACAAAGGCATCAACGCTGTTTTAACTAATGCCTACGCTTCTTTGTAGACAAACACTTGGCAACTTCACAAACTCTGATGAAGCCTGTGACAAAGCTTGTGACAAAGTCCAAGACACTAAGAACTGCCACATTATCCATTCTGCTTATTCTCCTGCCAGATACTAAAGCAGAAACCTCTCTGTTTATCAATACTAAATAGACATTTTTAGATCAGAATTTACTTGCAGACTGCCCTACCTGCTTTCCTCTCTTGATCTGAGGCCTATGAATTTGTCAGCAAT
Source organism: Psittacula echo (assembly GCF_963264785.1). Lineage (NCBI taxonomy): Eukaryota > Metazoa > Chordata > Aves > Psittaciformes > Psittacidae > Psittacula > Psittacula echo. The sequence continues at coordinate 126,695,950 of NC_137737.1, forward strand.
TACTAATGGTCTGCTGTAAGGAATCTCGAAGTTATGCACGTTTCTTTTTTAGAGAGTATGTTATTTTTTTTCACACAGCAAAAATAATGGTCAATTTGTCACTACTGTCAATATAGGAAGGAATGAGTATCCAGTTTTTCTCTTAATACCATGCAAACTGCTGATGTTAAATTAGGGTCTCATTATTTACATGTAAAAAAAATTCACTATAAAAGCATGCATAAAAGTTGAAGAAAAACTGCCATGACAATATTCAGATGATCTACTGCTCTTATTCTACACACTGCAGCAGTATCATGAAATTACATGTAGTTTATATGGAGATTCTAGAAGAATAAACTATCTGATTTACACAGAAGCACTCAGTAAAAAGTTTGTTTCTTTACCACATATCTAGCATTTTCACCAATACTTGAAATCTCTGGCCTACCATTAGGAATGTTTTCGCAAATATCAGGTATTCCACCAACGTGATCATAATGCCAGTGTGTCACTAGAATTTCTTGAATTGAGATGCTGAACTCTGACAGTGCCTGCTTCAAACAGCCAATATATTCAGGAGTATTCGGCTGCCCAGTGTCAATAAGGACTCTTCTACACACGGACAAAAGAAAGAAAAACCCAAACAGTGAGATAGTTCTTTGTGCTCATGTGACAGTTAATGTTACATTACATAGCAATGTGGTAGTCAAGGATGCCTCCATATTCCACACACCCTCCCTGACATTCCACTGCACCAGTGACACAGCAATTTACAAAGGGGGAAAAATAAATAATAAATAACCTTAGACAACACATTTCCAGCTCCAGGACGAGCCGCAGGAGCCAACGTTTAGCACTGCCTGGGAGGCCTTAGGGGACGCACCCATACGCTTTCCCCACGGAACTCCCTCGCCCGGTCGCGGGTCCACACCCCACCCGCCCACACCACCTCCTAGAAGCGGTCACAGAGACTGAATGCTGTAATATTTGTTTTCCTCTCCTCTTTTTTTACCCTAAATTAAGAGATTTCGGAACAGCCAGAGGCAGCGTACAGGCCTCAAGCGGGACAGGGGGCAAGGGGATCGGACGGCCGCCCGGTCTGCTTCCCCTTCCTCCCCGGCCCCGAGCAAGGTCGTTACCTGGAGCCGGTGCCCACCAGGTAGGTGTTGGTGCCCTGCAGAGTCATGGGCCCCGGGTTGCAGCCCAGCACCCGCACCACCCGCGACGAGAGCCGCTCGATGCGCGGCAGCAGTGACACCATCTTTGCAGTGGCACTAGACGAATAAACCTTCCTCTTTCCCCGCCGCCCCGCTCCCGGCTCCGCTTACACCGACACTGAGGGCGGGAAGACGAAAGCCACTATTCCGTCTGCTCCGCCTCTCGGCGCCGGACGTGGGGCCTTCCGCTCGGGTGTGAGGCGGTATTTCCCGGCCGCTCTCGGGACCGGACGGCGGTGGTTTTCGGCTAAAGGTGGCCGCCAGAAACACCTCAAACATTGTGGTATTTCGGTGGATTAAAAGCGATACTCTTCTTTGTCTGGTCGGTGCCTCGCTGCTGCCGTGTGAGAGGCAGGTCTGGGCTCTGCTGGCTTCTAAAGCCGCAGGAATTTGTCGTGACAGCTGCATCTTCTGTATATTCTGAGAACATGCCTGCTTGATAGCATACGTAGGAGTTATATATGCTCCTGTGTGGCATGTAAGAGCTGTCTCGGTTTCAGCATTTTAAAGAAAAATGGGGAGCTGCTGGAGGGTGTTCCAGTGAAAGGACACTGAAGTGATGAAGGGGCTGGATATCTCTCATGTGAGGAAGGGCTGAGAGAGCTGGGACTGTCCAGCCTGGAGAAGAGAAGGCTCAGGAGGGTTCTCATCAATGTATGCAGTGCCTGAAGGGATGATGTAAAAAGATGGGAGTCAAGTTCTGTCACAAGACCATTGTCTCTGGTCTTCTCACAGGTCCTGGTGACAGAACCAGAGCAATGGGCACAATCTGAAACACAGGAGGTTCCCTCTGAACGTCAGGAATCACTTTTTCACTGTGCACTGGCACAGGTTCTCCAAGGAGGTTATGGAATCTCCATCCTTGGTGACACTCAAAACCTGTCTGGACGTGGTCCTGGGTAACTGGTTATAGGTGGCCCTGCTTGAGCAGAACGGTTGGATAAGATCATCTCCAGAGGTCCCTTCTAACCTCAAACATTCTGTGACTTCGTGAAATTTTGTCAATGTCATCCAAATAGTAATACTGTGTTTGCAAACAGCATTCATTCTAGAGCCTGCGAGGTGCTGAAATTCACCTTTTTAGCTTTGCAGTGTCCTCTCTGAAACCCCTGATTAATTGCCTTTCAAATGGCATTGTTAGAGAAATTAGAGCAGACTTGTTCTCTCCTTAAAGTACCTGCAAATGAAGAATAAAGATAATTTAACCTGAAATCAGAGCAGATAATATTTGTGTGAGCAACTTTACCAATATTAGAATTTCAAATATTATCTGATTGTTTTATACCTGTATCAGATCCTATATATTACCTGTAACAAATAAATGTAAATTTGTAAGGTGATCATAGCAATACAAAGTACAAAAAAAGTGTTTGGTGATAGCAAATTTTTGTTTAAATGGTTTGTCTTCATATGAAAATAGAGTTGCAACCCTTATATGCCATCTGGGGCCATTCCTAGGATTTGCCTGGGCAAACAGAACAGATTCCCACTGCCTTCTGAAGGGACAGAAATTCCTAAACATGATCTTGATAGACAAACTTCCGAAAGACTTGTTAGACAAACAACTCAGAGTACAGCATGTAACTGAAAAACAAAACTATGTGGCTTCAACAGGACTTTGTATCTTCATGAAACTTCAAAGTTTAAATTTTCTGGTCTGCTTAAATGCTAATGTGGGCAAGTAATACCAGCAGTACATGCTGGGAAATGAGCTATTAAAGACTTCGGCATACTAACAAAGGTCTACATCTTGCCTTGCATGACAAACTGGTGTTCCCCACTCTAACACTACATCTCTTTTCTCCTTCCCATATTGCAGGTTCTCAATCTGTCACAGATCCACCTGATGTGTTTGGCTTCCTGGGGAGTGCAAGGCAGGGGTTGGCACGAGGCAGGGAGGCAGCTCTGAGGCAGGCCCTGCTACCTGCCTAGCCATGCTGTGCTTGCTAGTGTTGACTCCCAACTCCTGATTTTCAGGTGGCCTGCAAGGTCAGAGAACAAATGGTGCCTTTCAGCTGCCTGGTCAGACAGCAGCGCTGCATCTTCGCTGTCCAAGGGCCAACTGGAGTTGGGGCTTGCCCCTAGGCTGTTTCATCAGTTCTAATTTAGCTATAGCTAGTACACTTGCAGTGCTAGCTAGTTCTTCAGCTACACAGACAGTGTTCATTACCTTACAGACACCCATTCAGCCAAAGAGTGATACACAAGAGACCTGCTGGCATTACGGGTTGCAGGCCCATAGTATGTAGCAATTAAACAAGTCTACTCCTGGGCATGGACTTCGATTGCAGCTGTTGGTTGCCAGGCATCACAAAAGCCACGAACAGAAACTCTGCCACAGTACAGGTAAGGTCCATCCCTATATTTAGGCCTCCAATCCAATTTCTTTGATTTATCTGATAGACCAAAATTTTACTTGAGTTATAAACCCATTACATTTATCTTTTTATTTACAAGCTCATCAAAGCATGAGCTACAGATAACAGAAAGGATGTTTCAGGTCAAAGGAAAGAAGCCTTTTTGTGTGCAGGTATGTGCTGACCTAAGCAACACCCCAATACACAATATTCCAATCTCTTCCCATATAATTTTCCTGTATACTGTTTCATAAGAAACTGTGGCTAGACCTGAACTTACCTAATGATGAGGTGCAATATTATGCTGATTTTGTAGCACGTGTACACCAATTTGGTGGTACATTCAACCCATTTTCAGCCTATAGATAAAGTTTAGTTGCTGTGTCACTAGAAGAAGGTATTACCTAAGCAAAGGTTTCCTATTCTAAGAAAAGTGGTTTCCCATTTCTAAGAAATTCTAAGAAACTTTTGAAAGTTTAGAGATTTCTGAACTGATTTACATGAAGTTGTCAGGTCATTGATAACTCAGAAGCAGCAAGATGCCAGTGATATATATATAATATCACAAGATTTTTTTTCCTGAATTAAAAACTGTTTGGAGAATTGTAGACTCGTTCCCCAGGGAACGCTTACTGCAACTATCACTGCCCTCTACTAAAAGAATAAATTTTCCAACGTTAGGTAGGAGTTATGAATCTGTTTCGTCCGTAGGTGGCAGCAGTGGGTGCTTTTGAACAGTGCAGTACAGGTTCTTTGATCACCGTATCTTGCACAAACTCATGGGTTTAAAAACCTGCTATTTCTCTTATAATACGGGATTAACAGGCACGTAGTGAATGTCTTGCTATTATACTCTGTAATGTGATACAAGAAAATATGTGTGTATACCCTCAAGTTCTTTTGGTTCACTGACTGGTTTATGTTGTTAAGACAAAAATTTGAGGGGAAAAATCATAGAATCATAGATATTCTGAGGCAGGAAATGTTAAAAAAAAAAAAAATAAAAAAAATCCAAAGTGATCTAAAGTGAATTCTGGTGATAGACAATGTCGTATTTGATGGAGAACTGAATTTCTACAACTGTGAGAGACACAAAATGCAGTTTGGCATTTCTGAAAATCCCACAAGGTCACTGTTTGCATTTTTTATCACCTTTGAGTACTGGCATTGGAGTAATTAATGAAAAAGCAGATGAATCTGTTACACTGAGCCGAAGCCATCAGTCAACACATTATTTCAAACCATACATTTTCTTCTGTAACTTCCATAAACACTGATGGCAGAAACATTCATTGACTGTAAAGCTTAAGTAGAAAAAGTAAAACACACAAGGAATCTTCAAGAATCCCAAAGTTTTTCAGCTTAGTGTTTCATCCTGTTTATTTCTATGCTAGTCCTAATGAGTACCTTAGTTTCCAATGTCTGGAATAAGTCAACTGTTCCAAAGATAAAATATACAATGTCCTGTTAACACTAATCAAAGCAGAGAAAAAAGATCCTTCCTACCCTGTTTGGAAGCAAATAAGAGAATTTGCACCGAATACCGTAGGAGTTCTGTCACAATTTAGTGATGTGCTTTCTTTGGTGGCAAGTCTAACTAGAAAACAAATAATTCATCCAGACAGTAATTTAGCTCATGAACTGCGTGATTTGCACTTCAAGAATGAGCTACACAAATCTTTTTTCTCTGTGTAACAGTGTTTTTGTCATTTTTTTAATAACAACAATGGTCACAGCAGTGAGTTTGTGACTTGGCTGATTTAAGATGCCCTCCTTTAAAGCCGTAGGAGCTTAGTCACTATTTGGACAAATAGCTTGCAAAGCCTATTACAAATTTAAGAAAGCTGAGGTGGAACTATGAGAATTTGAAGTATATACCAGACTCAGTATATAATGTATTTATTGCTCTGCTGGTAAATTATGTATATTTTTATATTTCAGGCAGAACATATCTCAGATGACCAAAATTCTTCAAACATAAACGAATGATAATCGTTGACTAAGATCAATTGTGATTTTTCAGGATTTGAAAGAACCCTCTGTTGTAATGGAAGGCAGTTGCTTTTGAGATCTGCCCAGATCCATGGAGAGGGGCAGTCTTAGTAAAAGCTGCTAAATGTAGATAATCTAGTTCACAGTCAGTTTGCAGAGTTTTATCTTGTGTGCAGCTACTCTTGCAGTCTCATCCATCAAGTCAAGCGAAGATTGTGAAGAACCAGTGGCCCAGTTCATTACAATGAATTTTCTGCAAATGGAACCATCAAGTCAGAGGAATTTAAAGCAGGATGAGCATGATGAATCTCTTTTGATTTTCTTGGCAAAGGTTACATAGGTTTATGCTGTTATCAGACCTTCAATTTGATGCAAAACCACACAGTAGCTTAGTCCAACATGAAAAGAAATATTGTCCACAAAAACTATATTCTAAGAGAGTGCTTGCATTCACTTGATCATGTATAGGACAGAACAGGTGTTGTAATTGCTGAGCTGCTTATTCTCTGAAGTTATCTTGTTGTGGAGCAGTATACACATACATTTTGAATTAGTGCAGTCATGATGCTCACAGCCATTATGAAGAGCTTGTTGGGCATGCATGCAGTGGATCTGTTAGTTTTGAATCATCACTGAGATGATTCTGCATGAACAGAAAAGCCTCTGCTGCACTTATTCAGAAGGCTGTTATGGATAATGCATTGCCCCACTGATGTCTTAAGTTGTTTTCCCAGTGTGTTGTCTTGCAGGAATGAGCCATGTGCAATTGAACCAGGATTTATGCAGTACTGCTTTAGATTCAGACACTGTTTTTTTTAAGTTTTGGAAAATTAATTTGGTCTGTTGATCCTGTTCTTCAAGTGATGACATGAAAATAATGGTGTTTCAAGCACTGCAAAAACTGCTTAGGTTTAGGATGTTTCTAACCTATAAGGGGGAAACAGGAAGGCAAAGCACTGATATTATTTCCTGTGAAGACACAGGTAGGATTGTATCTCTTGTCACTGGGAGCTAGAAAAGCTGTGTCTCTGGCTGAGGGTATTATCCTGTGCAGTGCAGTCACAGAGACTGATTCACAACACCTGCAGCTCTTTAAACATGCATAAAAATTGTATGTATGTTGAGTGCCCATAGCTCAGCTGGAGCAGACTCCTGCAAACTCCTGTGGTTTTACCAGAGGAGAGTTATTTTAATCACTTGTCCCTGGACATGTGCATTCTCTTTATGTATCATTGCATTGAAAAGCTTTTTGTACATATTTTAAAGTGCATTGTACTACAGTTTTCAATTATAGTCAAAGAGATTGTTTTTTTTTTTTTTGATAAATCTTTGAGATACATAAATGTGTGTGCAAATAAATAAATATATATATGTATACACAAACATATGGATAGAAACACACACATCTACATGTATATGTTCCTATAAATAGCAATACATCTAACAAACTAAAAGTCTAAATTTGACCATGTATACACATGTATAAACATACAGAGGGAAAGTGGTACTCTTTCTTTCTTTGCTTGTTTTTTTACTTTTATGGATAAAGTGTGAAATTAATTTGTTGTAGGAAATTTTATATTAAACTTAGTACTAAGTATAGACAGGGACTTCTAAACTAAATTTTTAGAATAAAATTTTTATAACATTGAAGAATGACAGTTCTTGACAGGCAGCAAATCATTAACTGTGTCATGTGGTTTTCATATGATTATAGTTTCTGTTTCTGTTATGTCAGTAAGCCCTTTATCTTTTCTTGGAGTACAAGTCTTGTAAAGGTATGAATGGGAAACCTGCGAATATGCAAATCTACACTTTTTTAAAGTGAAAAATCTCTATCCATGGCCAGTATTAAGGTAAGTCTGCATTTTGTGTAGCATTTTAAACATATTGTGAGAACTAAAGGCGTTGTTAATCACATTTTATTGTTTCTGTTTTTTTCACAAAATGATTCTGTAGAAGTATGTTAGTTTTTAGAGCAGCTTTATATTTATGTTGGCTGGCAAACACGTTACTTTTCTTGCTCCTGTCATGTTAGATCTCATATGTTTAGTAATACCGGGGACTATAACTGTGACTGATACAAAACACTCTCTCCTGTGGCACTTAAATATCCCCCACCTGGTACATGAGGCCATGGTGCTCTTTGGAGTGCTATCATGCATAAAATATAGGGGATATTAAGGACTGAGATCTTCAACAGAGATTTCATGTGCACCTGTGAGCAGGCATTTGTTCTTGGGCTTGGTATTAAGATACTGAATGTTTGGGAATTCAGATTTGTGAGTCTCTAATAGACCTTTTCTTTAAGGTTACCATAAGCAAAATGTAAACCCTATGTTTTACCAGCCATTCCAAGGCTTTTTCAAGACTAGATTCCTTATTCAAGATAATTATGAGACTGTGAGCAAGCTGACGTGCTTGATAATGTATGGCTCCTTATTTATCTCAGCTTACTTAATGGCTTCATATATGGCCAAGACATCCAGACAGGTTTGCAGGTTGCTGGCATAGCAGAAGTTTGGGCAGTATGGGTGTCAGAAGTAGAAATCACCTGGCTCACAGCTACTCCTTATGCTCCTGTTTCAGAGGAATCTGCCCATAGCCTATAAAACTTCCTTTCTTATTAGGGATAATATGATAATGAGATAAGTCCTCTTTGTGAAGTGATCAGATACAAAAAGATATGGAGGTTGTAAAAAGGGAGAAATCCAGTTACACTGTTTATGAATTTCAGATACAAAATTAGAGCCAACTCCTTGATACTCAAATGTGTAGTACAGCATTACTCATTACTTGTGAACCTTGGTATACTGCCTACTTCATAAATTGCCTAGCCAAAGAACATTCTGTTTGGATCCAGTTATCGTCTTTACTTTTACAGCTGTTTTTCCTGCAACAGTCAAATAATGAACCTGTTATTTTTTTTTATCTGCCCTAAAAACCATGCATAAAGTTCTTGCCGCAAAAAAAGATACAAAAGTGGTACATCAAGCTGCAGAATGACATGATATTCTTACACAGAGTAAATACAGTTTCCTTTAGAATTTTCTTGAATGAACCCTAGTAATAAACTCTTAAATTGGTTCTTACACAAGTTTTCAGATTATGAAATACTTGTAAACACAAAATTCAGTTTATGCTGGACTTTGCATCAAAGTTATGTCCGCAATCTTGACTGTGAATTGGATCTAAATTGATGAGATTATTTGAAAGCGATTAATGGTATTTTATTGCTGAGCCTAGGAAAGAACAGTAAAAGGATTCCAGCTATCCCAGCTATTAGATTGTCTGATCTTTCTGACCTCTTCTGGGTCAGCATATGAAACCTAAGGAGGAGATAGAACAAGAGGCTAGAAATATCTTGGGCCTAGATTAGAAAAAAAAATAAAATAAATGTTTAGACACTGAGCACCTTTTAAGGTTGTTATGTTCCTGCTTGTTTTCATTTAGAAATTAAAAGCTTAAGTTCTCTTTTTTGGATTAGTACCTGGGTCACAGCACAGACTAGCCCAGTCAACACAAGCAATGAATAATCATTACCTTTTTTCATGGGATATTAACCAATTGTCTCATTTCATTCCTCTGTGGCAGTGTGCCTAAATTCACAGAAGTCTAAAGGCAACCTGCCTCCACAAGCCCTTCCTCTGCCCTGAGCTCCCTGGTGCAGCTGTTCCAATGTATTGTCTGCTGCTGTTCGGCACTTGTACAAGCCCAAACCCTGTGCTTTGGCATGTCCTGGATCCCATCCTTTGGGATTGTTGCCAGCATCTTTTTCCTAAGCTTTGCAAATGAAATAAGAGACTTTCTCATTTTAATGCTTATAGCTTTGCAGAGATGGAAATGAATGAAACAAAGGATGTACTGCCTTACAGCTTTTCTGTTTCACCTGCCAAACACCATGGCTCTACAGATGAAAGATGTGTAAGGACTACTTAAAGAGTTCCAAGAACCCTTGCAGTGTTGGGCAATGTAAAGGTAGCTCTAACTGTGAATTGATTCTATTTGTAGCAGACTGTGGTTAGGTCATTTCTGTCTAGCTACCACTCAGACAGGTTGGGAGACATTTCCCAAAGAGGTGTAGACTGGTGCAGGTCTGGCTCCTTACAAGTCTCTTTAACAGGAGAGCTGCAATCCTATTCAGAACTTTTGTGCTACATATGGAAATGAAAAAGCAGAAATGATGAAACCACTAGACAGATGCACACAAATGCAGTAACAGAGTTGGAAATTACATAATGAAGTGTTCGTGGATACAGTTGTGTATACTCAAGACATCAGTTTTCTCAGTGTTTTGTGCTGTGCACACTGAGGGAAAAGATCTCAGAAGTTAAGAAAATTCTGGGAAGGAATCAATCTTTTTTTCCATAAACTGGCTTTAAAAACTAGTAGAAGTAAGCTTGTTTCTTAGTGTTTTGCAACTATTAGGAATTATCTCAACAGCTGCTTGGTAAGTGAAGAGGCACTGTGGTTGGGAGAGTGGGTGACCTCAACAAGTTCAGAGGTGCACCTTCTCTTGTTCACTAATATCTTGGTACATTCTGCATTTTGTACTTTATTTAAATGTACGTGAGAATTGCGCTATGATACACTAAAGGAAAATATTGTTACCACTGATCTTCCTTTTTATTTCTTCTTTTTAGGAACCAGTAATGAAGAATGACTACATCAACTAAAAAGATAATTTACATGTAGCTTTTCCAGAATAGACCTGTATCAGTGAAGTTAATTTAATATTGAAATCAAGAATACAGAAAAATGCAAGTCCCTTTGGCATAATAAAATGCATAACCCAATTTTCCTGTGTAGAAAGCACTATGAGCAGGTGGTATCAGGAAAAAGACTCTGTTGTAGGAAAGCATTTAGATTAATTCTGACTTTCCTTTACATGAAGTGATGAGAGGATGACAAAGTGATAGTCTAATGCATGATGAAATTTACTAAGCAGAATTTTATTTTTTTACTTGGTGGGATTATAATTTATGTAGTCGATATTGGAGTGGACTTCTGGGTAGCTAGTAAATATTTCTGTCAAGGACAATATTCTTGGAGTATATTGATACTGTGTTTTAGAGGTCTTTCATTATTAATAACTCAGATATTCAGTTATGAGTGGTTTAAAAATGACTGGGAAGGTACTGATACTGGGAAGCTGAAATGGATTTTCCTAGTTCATCTCTTCCAGTGTGGAATTTTTATAAGGTAAGCAGATTTAAAAATCTATTTTAAAGTGAGTAATCATGTTGCTTTAAGACAGTTTATTAAGAAATGCTTGATATGGCTTTAGGGACATGACAATTACTGCTCCATGTAAGCAAATAGATTTTTGTCTGTTATGCCAGGGGTAAACTATGTCAGGTTTTGAGGGTAATGTTGATCTTCTTTCATTTTACCTTTAATTAATAATTTTTATAATTCACAGCCTAACTCTGATTCATCAGCCTTTTGATACAGCATATTTAATAAAAATGCCTACTTTACAGAGTAACGCTTGTAACTGATAAATATAGTTTTAAAAGTTATGTTAAGAAGGGGATTCATTTGATTACACTAAGCAGGTGAGACAGCTGAGGTAAGAGATAATTTTTGAACCTGAGAGTCTAACCATATGTAGAAACCCGGAAACCCCACCAACATTCAGGAGAAAAATGAATAGTTGAATAGTTAGTAAGAATACTTGCAGCAGTATTTTCCACAGGAACTGTTTTAATGATGACAGGAACCTTTGTTTGCTGAAAGACACATGTCCAGGAATAGTTTAAGATATCATATGCTTAACATTCTGTGGTGGCTTTGCTATAAAATTATCATTATCATTATAGAGATAATTTTAAAACAGGTGAAAGATGTTGGTGAAAAGTCCTGAATTTTAATTATTTTGGGTATGCAGCATGCAAGAAACATGAGTGAATCTAGACTTATCAGAGGCACTTACTAAAATATTTAATACTTACTTACCTCCTTTAACTTGCTATACAATTCTATGGGTAGTGATGAAAGATGTGTTTATGCCAGTGTAAAAATTTCTCTCATACATGTTTTATGCACTTGGTGTTATAATGGATTAAGGAAAATGATAGAGCTTTTAGGTGTCACAATTAACTTTTACCTTTTGATATTATTTTTCCTTTTACCTGTCAGTTTTACTTTCCTGCTCCTCCTCCTCTTACAATCCTGAAGTTTTAGATTTCACAGACGAGTTTTTGCTGAGACAGGTTTGATTTTTCTGGTGCCAGGTATTAGAAAAATTTAGAAAGACTGCATTTTGAAGAAAAAGAAGATCCTTCTTCAGTTTCTCTGGATGGTTCCTTATTCACTAACCAGATCCATGGACATGGGTTGGTTTCTGTGAGATAAACAAAGACCTGGCCACAGGGACTCTTCCAGGTTCCACCTTTCAGAGGGGATGTCTTGGGGTCCGCTGTGGTACACTCCTTTTTGTCAGTCCCCAAGGCTTTTCATCTTCAGTTACAGCTGGGTGTGCCATTCTTGTGCTTGTGACTTAGAAACCTGCCTCTCTGAGCTTGTTTCTTCCAGAAGATATTACAGCCATGACTGTTTTTTCTGATAACTGATGATAAATGTTAAGCCAGTATGCATGGTGTAGAACAGCAGAAGCTGCTCTTTCAATGTCTGGCCAAAACTCCCCTTCCTTCCCCTTTCTCTTCCATGACCTCATCCTCTGTAATCTGTTCAGGATGGTAATTCTGGTTTCACCTTTGGCTTGGTTTTACACTCCCAGGTTGCCCCTAAAATTTCCTGCTGTTAAGTGCCTATTTCCAAGACACCTTTCTATTTTGTCTTTCAACAAATTCAGATCCAAGCTCTGATCATCTATAACTCTAGACACCATAATCTTGACTCAGTGCTTGTATCTATTCAAAGTGCTGCCTTTATGGGAAAATCTTAATGATTTAGCTGAATGCTAAAGTAGTACACTAAAGTAATAAACTGTTGGATTTACCTGAACTCATACCCTTTCTAATTATTACCTCTTACCATGAATTTCTACGCTTTTTGAAGTTTCCTTCCCAGAATTAGCCCCATCTTCTCTGAGTGGCTTATTATCTAGTACATATAATTTTGACCTTTGCACCAAACAGTGTTGTTCACTTGTTCTTTATTGCACAAATATTTTCTCCTATGCTGCCACTTATGCTTGGAAAACGTTCAAGTTGATAAGTATAAATTACAAAGTTCTTTCAGCCACTCCTCAAAATTCAGCAGTGTGATAATGCATATTGTAAAGTATAAATTGATAGTAGCGGGCTGCCAACTGTTCTTGTACCTTTGTGATCAACTATTGCATACTTTCTGTTATATGTGTTTTCTTAGGTATATCCATGTACAATCCCCTCCTGTTCTCCCTCTTTGTCATTTGATTTATTTGTCCAGTTAATTCAGACAATGAGCATCTCAGGTTTATCTCTACAGCCAATGGCTAAAAATAGATTTAGTTAGGAGTCAGGTCATTCTTGTTAAGGTGAGCTTCTCCAGAAGGTCATCTGGGACAGGAGCCTTTATTCTCCGTTCACTACAGAGGAAAACAGGGGCCTAGCCAGTAATTATGATTTGTCCAGTGAACTTAGGATTCCTGAAATCATGAGATGTGAATGCATCTTACCAAATTATCTTCCTTCATTTCTTTCTTTCTTTCTTACTTTCTTCCGTCTCTTGTATATCTTTTACACCTCTTGCTCCATTTTGAATCAGGGAACTTCACTATGTTATATTTGTACAGTGCACAGCACAATGGGAATCAGTCTGGTTGTGTTGTCACACCACCAGTGCTAAATCATAAATAAAGAAATCATATGTGTGTATACACTTATGTACATATATATATTAAAAATAGAGAAAAAATTGAATTAAAATTATTTCATATCTAATAAGGCTTTAGTTTCTTTTAATGCAAAAAATGTAGACCTTTATGGCCATATGCAATATTATTCTTTCTGCAAGGAGACAAGATTAAGTTGATGAAGCATATATTAGCTATGCTGATTGAAATGATTTTCAGCCTGATACATTTAAATGGACCACACAGATGTTGGTATCATTGAAAACAGACTGTGACATAACAGTCAACATTAAGACAGTAACACAGTCAGTGGATGTGGAAAAAGGGGACGTTTCCCTGGGGCTCAGTATCAATTCTGGAGTCCACTAATGTGTAGCAGTTTGCAGTATCATTCAAGGACATTGAAAGAGGGTGGAAAATTTGAGCTTGACCTACCCTTTAGTATGGATTGAAATAGTGCAAAATGCTATAGCATACCATCTTATAATAGTATAAGCCTAGTATACCATACTGACAAGGAATATGTTTCTGAAAACTGGTGAGTGATGCACAGGTGTGCATCCATCTGAAATACTGCTTTTACAACACCTCTGGTTCTTGACTTGCATACTATCTGCCTTCTTAGCTATGAGCTCTGCAGCTTGAAATTTGTGCAGCTGGTTTCCAATTCTTGCTGCTTGGACAAACACAGGTTCTAGTGAATGAGTCCATGGACAAGTAATAGATTGGTCCACCCAATTGTTTTTTCTTGAAAACAGTGCAAACTCTTTAGATGTTTACATCTTGGATACAAGAACCAGATGTTTTGGAATACTAGTTCTTGTATAAACTGAAAAAGCTATAGATGCCTTGCCAGACAGTTTGGGTCTTTGCTTATGAGCAATTATTCAGAGAACAGTAAGATAAATACACAAAAACATAAAAGTAGAAAACAGTGTCCTTTGGGAGTGATGGATCTAAAGCCAGCTCACAGTATGGCGTGAATGGCAGGGCAGTCTATGAGTCTCTGCAAGGAGAAGGGGAAAGGATCTTCCTGTAAAGCTTCTCAGTAGTAACGTAGCTGCCCCAGACCTGTTACTGATGCTTCCAGATAGCAATTCTCACTTGTATGGTCAACATGCTTTAACATACCAAGGAATAAGCCATGATTTCTTTAGCATGCACTTAACCCACGACCTGCAAATCCTGGATGTCTTGCTTGTAGCTATGGAAGAACTACCGACACTCTCTCCTCTGTGGTTGTAGGATTTGGTCTTTAAAGGTGGTGAAGATTTTAAACTTTCAACATCTGGAGGAGCCAGGAATTCTTCCTAGCTCTGTTTGTAAGCAGAAGGAGACTATGCTCCAATGTCATACTGGTACTGGATGATTCTGTGAGATCCGGGTGTCTAATGATCTGTTGTTCCCAGTTTTCTATGTAAATGAAATGCAACTGCATGGGTTTCATGGGGTCTGTAGTGCATATGATCATATGGACAATCAGGGAATTGGCAACCTGTGGCACCTCAGCATGAATCTTGAAATCATCTTAGATGCAGCCTTAAGGAATGGAAGTAGGAGGCAAGCTAAGGCATAGGACCTTGCCTTTCTCAGCCTGCACGTCAGCAGGCTTAGAATCATAGAATCATAGAATAGTTAGGGTTGGAAAGGACCTTAAGATCATCTAGTTCCAACCCCCCTGCCATGGGCAGGGACACCTCACACTAAACCATGCCACCCAAGGCTCTGTCCCAACTGGCCTTGAACACTGCCAGGGATGGAGCATTCACAACTTCCCTGCACAACCCATTCCAGTGCCTCACCACCCTTACGGTAAAGAGCTTCGTCCTTATATCCAATCTAAACTTCCCCTGTTTAAGTTTGAACCCATTACCCCTTGTCCTATCACTACAGTAACTAATGAAGAGTCCCTCCCCACTATCCTTATAAACCCCCTTCAGATACTGGAAGGCTGCTATGAGGTCTCCACGCAGCCTTCTGTTCTCCAGGATGAACAGCCCCAACTTTCTCAGCCTCTCTTCATACGGGAGGTGCTCCAGTCCCCTGATCATCCTCGTGGCCCTCCTCTGGACTTGTTCCAACAGTTCCATGTCCTTTGTATGTTGAGGACATCAGAATACTTGAGAACATCCATAAATCCATGGGTCCAGATGGGATGCAGCCGCGGGTGCTGAGGGAACTGGCGGAAGTCATTGCTAGACCACTCTCCATCATCTTTACCAAGTCTTGGGAAACAGGAGAGGTGCCTGAGGACTGGAGGAAAGCAAATGTCACTCCAGTCTTCAAAAAGGGCAAGAAGGAGGACCCGGGTAACTATAGACCGGTCAGCCTCACCTCAATCCCTGGGAAAGTGATGGAACACCTTATCCTTGGTGCCATCTTAAGGCATATCAAGGATAAGAGGGTTATGAGGGGTAGTCAACATGGCTTTACCAAGGGGAAGTCATGCTTGACCAACCTCATAGCCTTTTATGAGGAAATAACACGGTGGATGGATGATGGGAGAGCAGTGGATGTGGTCTACCTTGACTTCAGCAAAGCATTTGACACAGTCTCCCACAGCATCCTCATAGCTAAATTGAGGAAGTGTGGTCTGGATGATCAGGTAGTGAGGTGGACTGCAAACTGGCTGAAGGAGAGAAGCCAGAGAGTTGTAGTCTGTGGGACGGGGTCTAGTTGGAGGCCTGTATCTAGTGGAGTGCCTCAAGGGTCAGTACTGGGACCAGTATTATCTAATATATTCATCAATGATTTAGATGAGGGAATTGAGTGTACTATCAGCAAGTTTGCTGATGACACTAAGCTGGGAGGAGTGGCTGACGTGCCAGAAAGCTGTGCTGCCATCCAGCGGGACCTGGACAGGCTGGAGAGTTGGGCAAGGAGTAACTTGATGAAATATAACAAGGGAAAGTGTAGAGTCCTGCATCTGGGCAGGAACAACCCCAGGTTCCAGTATAGGTTGGGGAACGACCTGTTAGAGAGTAGTGTAGGGGAGTGGGACCTGGGGGTCCTAGTGGATGGCAGGATGACCATGAGCCAACACTGTGCCCTTGTGGCCAAGAAGGCCAATGGCATCCTGGGGTGTATTAGAAAGGGTGTGGTCAGTAGGTCGAGAGAGATCCTCCTTCCCCTCTACTCTGCCCTGGTGAGACCGCATCTGGAATATTGTGTCCAGTTCTGGGCCCCTCAGTTCAAGAAGGACAGGGACCTGCTGGAGAGAGTCCAGCGCAGGGCAACTAAGATGATTTAGGGAGTGGAGCATCTCCCTTATGAGGAAAGGCTGAGGGAGCTGGGTCTCTATAGTTTGGAGAAGAGGAGACTGAGGGGTGACCTTATTAGTGTATATAAATATATAAAGGGGGAGTGTCATGAGGATGGAGCCAGGCTCTTCTCAGTGGCAAACAATGATAGGACAAGGGGTAATGGGTACAAACTGGAACACAAGAGGTTCCACTTAAACTTGAGAAGAAACTTCTTCTCAGTGAGGGTGACGGAACACTGGAACAGGCTGCCCAGGGGGGTTGTGGAGTCTCCTTCTCTGGAGACATTCAAAACCCGCCTGGACACATTCCTGTGTAACCTCATCTAGGTGTTCCTGCTCTGGCAGGGGGATTGGACTAGATGATCTTTTGAGGTCCCTTCCAATCTCTAGCATACTGTGATACTGTGAACTGTACACAATACTCCAAGTGAGGTCTCATGAAAACAGAGCAGAGGGACAGGATCACCTCCTTCGACCTGCTGGTCAAGCTCCTTTTGATGCAGCCCAGGATACAGTTGGCTTTCTGGGCTGCGAGCGCACACTGAAGCTGGCTCATGTTCATTTTCTCATCGACCAACACCCCCAAGTCCTTCTCCACAGGGCTGCTCTGAATCTCTTCTCTGCCCAACCTGTAGCTGTGCCTGGGATTGCTCCAACCCAGGTGTAGGACCTTGCACTTGGCATGGTTAAACTTCATAAGGTTGGCATCAGCCCACCTCACAAGCGTGTCAAGGTCCCTCTGGATGGCATCCCTTCCCTCCAGTGTATCAAACGAACCACACAGCTTGGTGTCATTGGCAGACTTGCTGAGGGTGCACTCAATCCCACTGTCAATGTCACCGACAAAGATGTTGAACAAGACCGGTCCCAACACCGATCCCTGAGGGACACCACTCGTTACTGGTCTCCAGCTGGACATTGAGCCATTGACCACAACAGAATCTGTCAACCCAGGAACCCATGTGTCTTGCAAATAATTTTCCTATTTAGAAAATAGCAGTGTAGTGATTGTTTTTTCAGCCTGTTGCATGTTTGCAATTCATCAGATATTATCCTTGGGGCTTATGGATCTATATTATATAGATATGAATGTTCACAGCTGGATATTCACTAATACTCTTAAAAGAATACAAAAAAATTGAACAAGTATCTCAAAAAGAGACTGAGGAGAAATGCTAGGGTAATTTTCAGAAATGCTTCTAAAGAAATAAGAATGTAACAAAATAAAGCTTGAAATATTTATTCAGGCAAGTGTCATTTGTCTTTAGTAGTTTTTACATTGCACTGGTATTGCTAGGCTTAAATTATTATCTGATATCACCGATACTAGATAGATATCAAACAAAATTTTATCTTAGCAGAAGGTGCTGTATTACAGTAAAAGATAAAATGTGAATGGAGAATGACATTGGAAAAAACTTTGCTAGGCTACATCATTTTATTGAGTTGTACTTCTAAAAGCCACTGTGCAATCAAGTCTTCTTTTTTATAGGTATTGGTTTGCTTTGAAATATGGCTGCCAAGCTGCATTTAAACAAAAAAGCAGTGGAGATGCACCAGAAACAGACTCTCCCAACCTCCTTCAAAAACAAGCCATTGATGTAGTGACTGATATTAGCATGCTCAGGGTATTCAAGACTTTTCTTGAGACCACACCACAACTTTGTGTCCAGATTTATATCCTCATGGAACATGGCAAGAGTAATTTCTCTCAATGTGAGTCTTTCTCCTTAATTTTCAAGTTGAGTATCTTACCTAAAAAAGATAACTCTTGATTGGATAACATTCTAAACATGCCTTGGAAAAGATGCACTGTGCCGTATGATTACTCTGCATTTAGTTAGAATTTCTGACTGATAAATGGTCCATTCTGCTCAATCCATGAGAAGTTTTCACTATAACAAGTCACAGTATCTAATATAAACATGATACATCACTTCAAAGTAATACAATTATTATATAATTTGCAGAACAGTTTGTTTTGTGTGCTTTTGTTTACAGTTTCTTTTAAAACTGCTAAATGAGCATCTGGGAATCAGTAATGTATTTAGAGCAGCCCTGTATGTTGTCACTACCATCATCCATGTTACAGATGAGGGACAGAGTCAGAAAAAACTATGTCAGCATTGCAGAGTGCAATATGATGAAGAGAACCATACGATGATATGGTTCAACACTCGGAAGCAAGACAGCAACTGTACCATTTCTAGCTCTAAAACTAGCAGAATTATTGGCAAGACATTAACTTACTTTAAATATGACCATGTGAATGGTCAAGTCTTGCTTATAGATTTCCTCATTATAGACACCCCAGAGTCAGTATCAGCTGCTGAAAATCAAGTTTTTATGAGCTATTTGCTATACTTGAATTTCTAAGTCATCTGTGAATGGAGATGGCAAATACAACACACAACTTAGGCAATTAATTAATATCCAGAAGCATACCAAACAGTATTAGATGTCTAGATTAGATTTAGGTAACTAAACTGAGCCTTAAAATGAAGGTGACTTGTTCAGAAGCATGGAGGAAATATGAAATTGATGTAAAGAAAGTGTTAAGAAAACATGAACTTGTCCAAAAGTTCATTCAGAAATTATAACATAAAATAAACACTTTTTTTGTTTGGTCTAACATTTCTTCTTTTTTTTTTTTTATAGATGTTGCCATTATTATGTCCTTTTGTGGTATCTCCTTTTCAGCGGTTGATTATCAGATTTCATTACGAAAATCTCTGCCTGATAAAGATGAATTTCCTGTGCTTTCCAAGTTAGTGTATCTCTTCTATAAACTGCTTACCATCACTTCTTGGATACTCAGTATTATACTGATCACGCTACTAAGTGTTAGAAGTTCTGTAATTCTTTGATACTTCTTTGGATCTGTGGCTTCACCTGGACTGTGAAACAGCATACAACATTTTGCAAATCTAAGAAGATGGAATATCTGTACAGAACTATTGTTGGAATCATTCTAATATTTACCTTTTTTAACATAAAGGGGAGAAAAACAAAAGTTTGCATTTCTATTTATTATGCTACTCACTCTGTTGTAACTCTAGGTATTCTGTTTGTATACATGTTCTGGAAACCTTCCATTATTAAGGAAATAAGTTTTATAATTGTGAGCTTCCTAACTATTCTTGGTCTGGTGTTAGGTATTATTTTTCTTGTTGTTTATTATAGGCGTTTTCATCCCACTGCTTATTGCAGACCACAGGCATGTTCAGATGAAGTTGATGGAGAGGCTGGACACAAAGATAGAGTGAAAATCTGTAGATTTAAAAATTTCATAATGCAGTGAACAATGTAGATTTTTTTTTATTGTGTGGACTTCAAAGCAAATGCTTGCTGGACATCCTGTTCCTCTGTCATTTTTTCTCATGTATTGTGGTTGAGTAGTGCATAATGGATCAGAGTTACTTGCTCTGAATAACTATTGTTTTCAGTGATGCTGTACAAAGCCTTTATAACATGAATATTTCTCTATGTTCTCATCAAAGTAACTTTTGAAAAAAAAGTAATTTAATCCAGCCAGCACAATCCACTGTTTCCATTTTTAACAATGCGAATAAAACATAGGGAATGCTAAAAGTTAATCAAATGAAAGCTAGCATTAAAACAATATCCTGTTCATTTATGTTGACTCTATTAAAAACAAAGCTTGCTTTTCTGTTCTTGCTGGAAGGAAAGGAGTGCATTTGAAATAATAGAGGGTGGTGATCAGTTATCTGCTTCTCCCCATTAGTGTAAAAGCTGCAGTTCTTTAGATGAGGAGAGTTACAAATTGTATGGCCTTCTGTCTAAATATCCCCTGAAGAAGAATAGCTTTGATTTATGGCTCAATCACTGTCTTGCCACAAGAAAATCTGGGGAGCTATTTTCAAGCATTTTATCTTCTAGGTGTTTTAATGACCCCTTTATTGGTTTTGTTCTGATAATCTCTCACACAACCTTCTGTGTTTAAGGGTGATGCCAGCTTGTTCCTCTGGATTATAATAGCAGCCTGAGTGATTTATGGATGGCAAGATGAGTTTTGCATATAAAAGAACTATCTTCCTTGAAGCTTTCCTCCCTTTCGAGCTCTAAGATATAATACTTTAAATGCTGGTTTCTGTTGAAAAAGGAGGCTATGCAAGGTATGCAGTGGTGCAGTTTCTTTTGTCACTGTAGAAAAGAGAAGCAACTGTCCTGATGCATTGCGCTCACAGGGGTTGGGAATGATGGAATAATCAGCTTGTCCCTCAAGATTTTTTGGCAGACAGCAGAGTGAAATTGGATGATATTTCAGTCCTGTGTTCAAATGCTAGATCAATAACAATGGGAATAAGGTAGATAGCCAAGCTTCTTCAGAAATAAAATCTAAGGCTAAGTCTTTCAGAGCTGCTGCATTTTAAATCTGAACTATGAAAACTGGGGCTCTTTTTCTCCCCCCTAATCCCTTCCAATAATTCACATGTGCATTTAGAGTAGCCACAGGCAAAGGGAGGAAACAGGGCTTGAGAAAAGAGACTAGAGATAAGAAAAACTGATAAACTTTGCTACAAACCAAATCTGTTAGCATTATTGATTGACAGCAAACTTCCATGAAACTTTGAGGAAGGGCTGATGCTTTGGTTGATAACTAGGGTGTTGAAGAGCTGTGTGTTGAGCCTTTTTGTCAAGGCGATGGACTGCAGACTGCTTTTTTCTTGTTACCCTTCCAGCATTAGCACAGCTTGGGGAAGTTTCTAAAAGTGTCTCTTTCCTGTTCCATTTCCATAGTTCTCTTTACCAGGCCAACCACTTATATCTCCCTAATCCTACTAAAGCAAATTCATTTCTTCGGCTGAATGGTCTGCCTTTTTGAGGATATGGATGAAAAAGAAGCGTAGTAAGAAGAGTTTACTTCTAAAATTCCTCATTTCTACTTAAGGGGAACTAGAGCATGGGTCCAGAAGTTAAGGGATATAAAAGCACAATCCATGAAATTTAAACAACAGTTTTGCTAAAATGAATATATAAACCAGTACTTTCACTCCTCTACTCTGGGAAAGAGATTTCTAGGTTTGCTTGCACTGGAATGACTGCTTAAATAAGAGAAAAAGCCCATGGCTCCATCCTGCTTCGTGCGCCGTGACTGCCCTAAATTGTCTCCTTCATCTGCAGAGTATTTGTTACTGGTGATGGTGCCCTTGGTAGCAAAATGCATGCCTGCTTTTAGGCTGAATGGACTCTTATTTTGCTATGAAAAAAATAGGATCCTGAATAGTTCTACATTGTCTCCCACACTTACTGTTTCTCTATCTGAAATCCTGAGAAAGAATGAGGGCAAGGTACAATGGAATAGGGAGAATATTATGTCTATCTTGCAGAAAATGACAGAAATTTGTCTGTTACTTGGAAGAAGACTTCAACTTCAACTTCATACATTATCTGAGAAGCAGATCTCTGGGGAAATATGAGCTTCTGAGAAGTACTAAAGTGGGAGCTTCAACCCTGGGGCCTCCAAGTTGCCTGCGTGCTGCCAGATGCCAGAAATTCGGAGCCTGATTTGCTCTGGAGGGAGGTTACTTCAGGTGAAACAAAAAAATTTGTCATGGTTTTTTTTTTCCTTTCAGTGAACTGACAAATTCCATATAAAAGTATTTTATTGCCAACTCTCTGGCTAACATCTAACACTCTTTTTCTTTCATGGGCGAAAAGCTGAATGTTGTGCTGCTTTCTGTTTTTCTCCTTATATCTCCTCATTCCCTCTTCTGTGCCATTGAGAAGAACGTTATACTGAAGTTGAATTGGTAAAACAGGCGTCTGGGTGGCTATTTGTATCACACTAATTCATGTACAGACAAAATACAGTTACTGAAGTTTTGATCCCTATTTTATGCTTCTGAGTCCTAGTGAATATAATAAATACAGCTATATCCTAAAACTGGGAAACAATCCTTTGGGAAATCATGCAAATACTTTTCATAAAGCTTAAACAGATCTTTGGTGTCCTGCCACAGATACTGTGAACATCTCCATTTTGCTGTCATCAGCCAGAGGGCCTCAAGAGATGGGAATTCCTGTTAGCTTGTCCGCTGTAGACTTATTTATTTGTTGTCAGCTTTAACCTCCTTCCTTTCTTCTTGACCTTGAGTTCAAGATTTTTGCTTTGATTCCCTTCATTTTCATAGTTGTGAAAATAGCTTCTCAGTAATTTGGTCATTCTGACTCAGAATCACTGTAGCAGGGAGGACAAGGAAGCACATGAATTGACTCTAAACATATTTCATATCATCAGTGATCACTTCAGACAAAACAAAGCCCTGCTTCACCTAGGAGTAAAGTGCAAACAATAGACTTCATACGTATCTTTTCTGTTCCCTGCTGACTCTTAAAATTCAGCTGTCATTCAGTTCATGAATTGTGCCTGACCTTGTCATTTTCATCTAGCTGCAAATTGAAAACAAATGTGTTTTTTTCTTTTTGTCAAGTATGTCCATTATATCTTAAAAGAAGTATTTTAATAAATTAAATAAAAATAATAAACAATTTCTTCCTGTTTTGACTACTGTCAGACCTGGGTAAGAGGGACAACATTCAACAGAATTGTTTTAATTATCCTACTAATATTCAACGTGCCATTTGATGGCATGAGTGAGCTCACCTGATGTACCACAGATAGCACTGATTTATGAAGCCATAATTGGGTTTCCAATAAACATTTGTCAAAATAATGTATTCATTCAAACTAAAGCCTTCTTTATTTATTCATATAAAAGAGCACTTAACTTTCAACAAAGAATTGCTTGCCATCAAAAACACTCCATAAACAGGGGAAATTTATGAAGACACAGTACCAGAGGGTGAATGGTGGAAGACTAAAGTTCACTTTAACCCTTTAGAGTGCTGAGTTCCACCTCTTGCTTGTTACTGGTACTATACATATTTCTTTCTGAAAGCCGTAAGTCCAAACATTAACCTTTGTATATTTAGATATTAAAATACCAGCTCTTTTTTTCTGCCATAACATCTTACATTTCAAAGATGGTTTCAAAACTGACATCTATTATGCAGTGTAGAAGCATGAGTACAGCTCAAAGGTAGCTATTTTTAGCTACTTACATTCTGCCCACTGTTTTCACCATGTGCAGATTCTTCTGAAAAAAGATAAGTTTTGAGAGATTAAACAATTTATCTTGCCTGAACCTGAGGCAATACATGTACTTGTCATTCATTTAATCTTCAGAATTTTCCTGTTCTACCTCTTCATGCTCTTCTGTACTTGCTAGCACTTCAGTTTAATTTTACAGATTTTTAACAGAAGAATAACAAAGTAGGTGGGCTGTACAATCAATGTTTGAATGGAATGCAGATAACCCTTTCAAATCCACTTTCATAAAAAATTTTTGTTCTTTTACCTCCAATTAGCTGACATATAACAAATACAAATTATACTGAAGATTCCCACTATGCGAGTCTTACATTACAGCTTAGTAAAATGTAGACCTTGGTGGGAAGGAGAGTAATTCCTCAAGCTTACCTTAGCCTGCTAATGCTACAAACTGCACTGGCCTTCCTATGACTGTAGGTTTGTTTCCATATGTATTTCTGTTTTTGGGATACCATTTTTATTTCTGACAGTGAACACAGCTGTAAATAGCAGAGCAGAATAACAAACGATAGGAAGGGTTCCAAGCGCGCATTCATGAATCAGAAACTAGTGTGATTTTGCTAATCTCCCTATAAAATCTTCATTATCATTACCATTGTTGTTACTACTACTGGCAGTTTGTTCAGGTGTCCAGGGTGACACTACTTAGAAGACTATGTATCTGTTGCAAATACAATGCAACAAGAAGTTGGTAGTAAAGTTATGTCATGCCTTTCCTGCTCAGCACTTAGAAGTAATGTTAAATCTTTCTAATTAAGCACAGGTAATTTTTAAGGGGAGCCTACAAACATTGGAAAATGAGACGGTTACCAATTTTGTTATGTGGGGAGTAGGTCAGCTGCTGAAAACCAAGGGCTAAGTGTTCCTGGAGACAGTGGGAGCTGGTGTTTTCCAGCCATTTCCCATATAGCATACTCCATACATTGGGTCAAACTTGAAGTGTGTTAAACTGTAGTAGAGCAGAAAAGTACCTCAGACATCATTTTGTAGGTCGCCTTATGGCAGGACCTCTGTGCTTGTGCCATTCCCGGCAGAAGTCTTCTTACTGGTTCTGAAAAACACAATGTCCCAGGTAATCTTCCCCCAAATCTAGTCTTGTCAGTCAGAAACCTGCTATGTCCAGCCTCTTTACTGCAGTCTCAGCCCCTTGTTTTCCTCCCTGCCTAGCAGAGCAGATGGTTCCCTTCTTCTGTGAAGCAGTATTTTACATATTTGAAGATCATTATCATGTTCTCAGAGTGCCAAATGCATGAAACCTTAATCTTGTATGTCTTGTCTTCTAGACATGCTGCTGCCCATGTTCTCCTTGAAGTGCAGGACCAATATCTTTACGTAGTACTCCAGCTACTGCTGAGTCTATCAGATGGATTACTTGTGTCCACAGGCTATAATCCTATTTTTATATAATTATTATGTTTTTTCTTTTCTTCTTTTTTTTTTTTTTTTTTTTTTTTTTAATGACACCATGTCCCTCAGGGACTCATGCTCAATGCACTGTAGCACAAATACTTTTGTGCAGAAGCATTGTCTTATCTCTTCTTCCTCCTTCAGGTGCTTGGTTTTTGCTGTAAGGTGAAGTTCAGCTCCTGCCTTCTTTAGGGCCTGGCTTCCTTCAGAGATTTATTTCTGAGACTATTCAGCCCATACTGTAGAGAACAGCTTCTCTTAATTGACAAATGTTTAGTCACCAGAATTTGGCTATTCTCATAAAAGCTTGTGAGACTTCAGGAAAAACATCATTCGCTTTTTATAAGTCTGTTATGCCTCAATTTGGGTTTTTCTGAAAGTACGTCCTACACGACATTGTGAATCTTTACATTATTCAGCTGAGAGAAGAAATGCATTTGACTGGTTAAAGTTACACTGCTTGGGAATACATGGAACTGCCATGTGCTATTGACAGTTTTGTAAACCATCTGTCGTATTGTTTGAATTGGATAAAAAGGCAGAGTGAAAGAATTTTTGTAATCTAGGCTCTGGAAAATAGTGTCACACAATAAGTAAAATAACGTGGAAAGATTACATACTACAGGTCTTTTCCAAGCTGTTTTGGGCTGTGTTTTGCTGGACTATAGTAATTCCTAAACTTAGATTTCATTCCTAAATTAGGATTTAGAAATGTTAGCCACCTGTTAAGTGCTTTAGTCAGCACTCTAAAGCAGCAAAACAGTACCTTGTATAGCCCTGTGCTGCTTTGCAACAGTCACTAGTGTGTGGCAGCATTATCCAAGCAGTATTGGTACCCTTACTTGTAGGATATAATTGACCCAATGGCTCAATGTCCGATTGGAGACCGATAATGAGGGGTGTACCTCAGGGGTTGGTGTGGGGACAGATCTTGTTCAACATCTTTGTCAGTGGTGACATGGACAGTGGGATTGAGTGCACCCTCAGCAAGTTTGCCAATGACACCAAGCTGTGTGGTTCGGTTGATACGCCGGAGGGAAGGGATGCCATCCAGAGGGACCTTGACACGCTTGTGAGCTGGGCTGATGCCAACCTTATGAAGTTTAACCATGCCAAGTGCAAGGTCCTACACCTGGGTCGGAGCAATCCCAGGCATGGCTACAGGTTGGGCAGAGAAGAGATTCAGAGCAGCCCTGCGGAGAAGGATTTGGGGGTGTTGATCGATGAGAAAATGAACATGAGCCGGCTTCAGTGTGCGCTCACAGCCCAGAAAGCCAACCGTATGCTGGGCTGCATCAAAAGGAGCGTGACCAGCAAGTCGAAGGAGGTGATCCTGCCCCTCTACTCTGCTCTCGTGAGACCTCACTTGGAGTATTGTGTGCAGTTCTGGTGTCCTCAACATAAAAAGGACATGGAACTGTTGGAACAAGTCCAGAGGAGGGCCACGAGGATGATCAGGGGACTGGAGCACCTCCTGTATGGAGACAGGCTGAGAAAGTTGGGGCTGTTCAGCCTGGAGAAGAGAAGGCTGCGT
The DNA here is from genome assembly GCF_963264785.1 of Psittacula echo. NCBI lineage: Eukaryota > Metazoa > Chordata > Aves > Psittaciformes > Psittacidae > Psittacula > Psittacula echo. Next base: position 126,722,637 of record NC_137737.1, read on the forward strand.
GGAGACCTCATAGCAGCCTTCCGGTATCTGAAGGGTGCCTACAGGGATGCTGGGAAGGGCTCTTCATTAGTGACTGCAGTGACAGGACAAGGGGTAACAGGTTCAAACTTAAACAGGGGAAGTTTAGATTGGATATAAGGAAGAAATTCTTTAAGGGTGGTGAGGCACTGGAATGGGTTGCCCAGGAAGCTGTGAATGCTCCATCCCTGGTGGTGTTCAAGGCCAGGTTGGTCAGAGCCTTGGGCAACATGGTCTAAGTGAGAGGCACCCCTGCCCATGGCAAGGGGGGTGGAAGTAGATGATCTGAAGGTTGTTTCCAACCCAAACCATTCTATGATTCTATGACTACATGATCTTAGTAACTGAGTGTGACCTTATAATATGCAGAGCTGAATGGCACAGTTACATAAACACAAGGGAAAACAGGCTAGGAAACAAAACATCCTTATAAACAACTTCTTAAATGACACTATCAAAATTTGTATAGGCTAATGAGCTTGAGCTTCAGCAGGTACCTTAATCATCAGCTTTTTAAAAAACCCCATGATAGAGAACAGAATATAAACAGTTATTTCTCCAGTTGCATGTCCATTTGTACTGTGTTCTGCTAAACAGTCTAGGGAATTTTATAAAAAGAAATGTGTGTCATTTTCAAACAAGAATGACTATAGTGAAAAGATTAATATCGAATTAATGATTTAATGTCTATAATTATAATCAGACTTGAACAACAACTGTAGCTATCAGTAACTGATTTATGCCTTTCTTAAAAAGAAAAAATGGAAATGAAAACCCCAAAGCTTTCTCTCACTTAAGTTCTCCCAACCAAAGAAGTCACATTTACATGTGTGTATTTAGATGTATAATTAAAGCTGACAAGTATAGCCTTCCTCAGTCAGAAAGAAAAACAAAATGCAAAACCATAAGAGTTTGGTGGGTTTTTTGCTAATGAGGCATTGTGCATGGGAGAATAGAAATTAATAACTTGCATGCCTTGTCGTGGCAATAATTGTTTTCACCCCACCAGAGTGGGCCAGACATTTGAGGCTCAGCAGTTACCAAACTCTACATGTAAGTCAGGTGCCACTTGTTTGCTGGTTAATGGCTACTTATGCTTGGATGTTTTGAGAAAGGATGGAATGAGTTTTCAGCTCAACCACTTAGGAAAAAACCATCAGAATCCCACAGAAATACTAAGACTTCCATTTATCAGTAAAATATGCAAAAGGATGACTGTCAAAGCAATGATTTATCTGCTGCTTACAGAAGTCTCCAAAATATTGTGTCAGTATCTTATGTGTCAGACAGCCATACACCGAGCCAAGAATTGTGCATGATTTAAGACCTCCACCCAAATTTTTGTTTTAAAAAAAAGGTTTTTTTCAGCAGCAGATTAGAGAGAATCTGTGTTTACTGCTGCAGTTTACTGTAGCTCATCTTGTTAAGTTGATGCGTGTTTTTCAGGGGAATGAATCGCTCAATATGGTACCAAGCTAAAAAATAAAAAAAAGCCTGTTTCATATATTTTAGAAGACTGGATTCTTCTCCTGAACTCTAGAAGCAGGTTCTCAGCAAGTGCAGTTCATCACTGCTCTATCATCTAGGAGTCAGAGTACAGCTTGAGAAGACAGCACATACAACATTACAAGCAATTAGAAAATGTTTTCAGAAGATATTTGCCCATTGCTTGTCTCTCTAACTCCATATTCTATTAGTGCCTACATGATGCTTCTTCAGGAGTTAGATCTGCTGCTGCTGTTCTCTGATAAGCTTCTTTACATGGCAGCCAGGCAGCCTATATTTGGGGAAACCAAATGGCAACAGGATTTTGGATACGACCAAGTGAGGGGGGAAGAGAGGAAGAAGACACAGGTTAGTCCCTGCCCTGTTCCACCACAGAGCTGCTTTTTCAGCACAGTCTCCATTAGTCCCCCACTCATGCCTGTGGAGAGGGCAGGAACCCAGCTCCTGTGCAAGAAAAAAGGGGCAGAGCCTGACTTATCTAAAGGTCATATGTATTGCATGGTTTCTTTGCTTCTGCAGGCTTGATTATTGTACAGACATGGACTACTTTTCCACAGCTTTTTAGATTTTTAACCTTAGATTCTTTGATTTATAATCAATTTCAGATGTGTTTGAATTAGTGGCTTATCTGAACAGATGCAAAGGTCTTCATCTGCCCTTCCATCTTCTTTCATACCCATCCAAATTTCCCCCAGGTAAAAGGGGTTGTCCTCTGTCATTTGAACTCCAGGGAACAGTCAGCTGTGACATTCAAGAGTTAGTATATTACATCTGGACAGACAAAAGTAGTGTAGAGTCATCTGCAGGTCAGCAACCAAGACAAACAGTACATTTAAACCCCCTAATTTTGACAGTGATAATCTTGAAATGGTACTGGCAATAAATGAATAAGAAATGTTTTCAGGCAGCAATGCAGCTTTCAAGCCAGGAACATTGCTGTATGTTGCAGCTGTAACAGGACTATATTTGGGGAATTTCTGTAACTACCAAAAAGCAACAACTGAAAGTCTTTTGGGGAAAAAATATTCCTGTCACATGTATTGACTAACAAGTGAAAATAACAAAAGAAATTCAATTAGTGTCTCTAGGTAAAACTGGGAAATGTAACATGGACCAAATTGCCAGAAAGATCTGTAGCTTTTACAAGGCTTTCAACACTTAAATATCAATAGAATATCCTGATGTAGTCTTCCTCATTTATATTTTGCAAAAAATGTCATTCTACATACTGTAAGATTGCTATTCCCTTGACTTCTATAGAGTGAAGCTGAATAGCCACATCTTCATTGTTTGTAGGTGTCCACATGAGCCTCAGACCAACCATGAGGCAAAGGCAGGGGCACAGAGATCAGCTCTAAGCTCCTTCTAAAGGGAGGCATTAAGAAATGTAATGCAGGGAGCTGCTTAGTGAACACTTTAGGCCCAGAGAGTTTGTTAGTGTTGATATGGTGCAGTGTAAGAGCAAGGGCCATGGGCTTCAGCCAAAATATCATCACAGTGCCTCGCTGATCCACAAGGATGGACTGGCTTGCGTCACTAACTCCATGACTCCAGAGTCTCACATCCTTCTTTTTAACTGAACTGGGGCTTACGTGTCTGTATAATCTGCATTTGTTTCATCTTAAGTAATTTTACCCCTCTTAATCTAGTCAGTATAGCTGACTGCAAAAAGACCATCTCTGCCAATCATGTCTTCTGGTGTAACAAACAGCAAACATGATACTAACAAGAATAGCAAGAAGCACCACAAAATATGCATATATATATATATACACATATATAATGAAAACAGGTGGTTGTTGCTGTGCTAGGAGGGGCAGTATTGTTTACTGTATAAGTAACCATAAGCACAGGGGCTGCTTTTCACTTTCCTAATCCTTCCTTGACATACTTGGTCTGTTGCCTACCAACTAATCTACTTTATGCATAAACTATTAATCTTCAGCACTATCATTCATCATGCAGTTGACTGTCTTTATCTAGGTGCTATTTTCAGTTGGAAAACAGTTTCCATTAGAAAGACATTCTTAGCAGAATTACTAAAAAGACTGCAATTTTCAGTGGGCATCAGGGCATGGTATGGCAATTTCCTTGCATGGTAATAATGTCACAAGGACAGTTTGTGGAGAAAGCATTCTCCATTTTTGAGATCCAATTGCCTAAGTGATTATTAAAGAAACGTAATACAGGGATAAATATAACTTCACAGACTACATATTTTAGCAGCAGTTTGTATCACTCCATTCTACTCCCTACTCCCTCTCTAACCGTCAAGATTTTTTTTTTCCCCTTGGCTTTCAAAGATGGGAGGCTGACAATGCCAGCAGTAGAATTGCTCTTTTTATCTTCAAAAACATACAACACAGTTAATAGCATATTTTCAACCCACCCTGTGCTGTTAAGTGAGGCTCTTCATTTAACCTGCATCAGCCCAAAACAGGACATGTAGCAAGAACTTGAACATTAAATTTTTTTAGGGAAGTTGCCATGTGGAAAAAGTAGCATCAGTGTTACTTATGTCAGTTAGAGTGTAGGATAAGGAATTGTTGGCTTCTTTTGGTTTGATTCTGTGGTTAAATAGCCCCAATTACCCAGATGAGAACTTCAATGAAGCTAAAAAGTAGCCAGAGAAGTTCTAGTGAGGTACTCCACTCATGGGATTAAGCACATCTGTAGCTAAGCAGTTAAGGTTAGGTACATAGATACAGTCTGTGGGTTTGGATTTACCTGAAGAATTATAACTATCCTAGTATTATGTAGTAATCTCTGATTATTAGAGAAGACTATTTCAATTCCTTATTACTCAAGACTTGGTCCCACAGATTAAGGGCAGATCAGTTTTTTGGTTGAATAGGATAATAATTTAAGTGATGGCAGTTTAGGTTGTTTAAAATTGCTTGTGTTACTGAGTAAATCACTTGCCTTTGTAGATGAGCTGTAGGCCTGGCCTCTCTTTAGGCAAGAGGAGCTTCAGTTGAACTCCAAACTGAGATAACATTCTGTTTCTCAGCACTTTTGTGAAGGGTTTGTTTTTACAGCAATATTACACCATTCTGCAACTCCACAATGTACTGACCTCAAATACTCTGCACAGTTCTTATTTCCCCATCTAAGAACAGGAATATAGTACAATTGCAAAAGGTACCTATAGGGAGACAAGCACAATCAAAGCTATTTCACAACTTCCACGTAAAAGAATAAATTATATCAAAACTCTTCAGGCTAGAGTGAATTGAAAGGTAATATACTACACGTCTCCAAAATTGCAATTGACGCAGAAACGGAAATAACTCTGTGGTTATCTGTACTGATATAAAGAGGGGACATTAATAAAACAGGTGTGCTGTTTTCAAAATAAAATAGAAACTCTTCTATGTTATGAAAGCTCTTGCCATAGATATAATGATGTTCAGAGACTGTGCAAGTTCATTCAACCACTGGGTGGAGAGGGGAACAAACAAATGAAAAGCCACAAGATAAAAATTATTTGAAGCTATTAAATATAGAAACAATTTTATCACAAGATTGTCCCATTTCTTCACCATTTGTCTAAAAGATGCTTACCTCAGTCCAGTACAAGCAGAAGTGGTGGAAGAACAGGACCTAGAGACAGAGTACTGCCACTGGTAGTGGGTTTTTCATACATTGCAGTTCTTGGAATTTATAATCCAGAATCCTTGATATACTGTTAGTGTTGCAGTGTGACAGGAAACTGCATATGCAGAGATCCACATCCTAATAAGCATCCGAGTCAAATTTGTTAATGATACTTTAAGCTCCCAATAAGAATGGATTGCTAGCAGCACCCTAGCTACATTAAGGACAAACAAGTACTGTCAGTGTAAAAATGACAAAACAAAAACCAAATGAGAAACAGAGTGGTTTGAACACTTCAGTTCCCATTGCTGAATCTAACTTGCTTGGTGTCATATTAGGGAGACAGAAATTAAACAGAGCATCAGGGAAGCAATGATGGCTCCCTAGAAAGCAGGCCATTGTTGTAATTTGTTATATGCATAACCAAGCCACAGTCTCACAGTACCTGAACAGGGCCCTGATGCTATCTTCATCTGAGAGTCTCTGACAAGCCAAAGTAAGGATTTAGGTCCAAACTCCAGCCAAGAGATGAGAAAAAACAAAGCCAGCGCCCGGGTCTGATGCTCATCTAGGAAGTGCAACTAGAAATATGGCTAGAGAGAAAGCTCCCCACCACACAGACAGTGTGCTCAAGAAAACCAGCCACCCTCTCAGAGCCAAACTTAAATGGGGCTCATGAGCCCATGGGCAGAAGGTGTGGTGGGATTCCCAGGTGAAGCTGGTCAGGGCAATTAAAGCAAATTTTTTGCAGCCACCTAACAGGCACCAGGGAAGCGTACGCAGTAGGAATGAGTTAAGCTGATGTTTTTGATCTGACAGCCTTCGGTTCACACAGGAAACCAGGAGGAGATTTCCGAGTCTCACTGAAATCCCTGCCTATCCTGCAATATTTGCACACTCAAAAGAAGCAGGGGCTTTTTTTAAACTTAGCAAAAATTCAAGCTTTTTCCTACTGAGGTCAGTAATAAAATGCCCATTGATTTCAGTGGGGTCAGGGCTTTACCTCACTGTTTCTTTTCCTAAGCTGCTGTTTTGAAGTCCAACATGGTAATAAAAATAATTAGAGGAAGTGCCACAGACTCTTTTTCCAAGCTTTTTCTGGAAATCACAGAGATCCTTCCTATATCAGTGCATTTTATACTCCCTTCTTTGACCCTTGTGTCAGGCTAATGGCTTTCTGATTAAGAGTCAGATAAAGCTGCTCCAGAGCACATCAGTATCACTCCCTTTTGGCCAGAGGTCTGGGTCAGCGACATGAGCATGAAATATGCCTTTCCTCTGGACCTGCTGATAGAAAAATGTTGTGCTACTGTACGCTGGTCTGAGTTAAAGACAGCCTAACAAATGAACCAGGAGTGGGGTCCTTCCCATGGAAATTCTTTATCCCCAAGTTGTTTGACTATGTGTATCAGAAACTTTTACTGCTAATAACTTTACTGTGTTTGTTTCTGGAAATGGATGAATACTGTTAATGCCTTCTTGTCATAGTCCTGGGGATTTGTGGTTGTTTACTTTTTCCTTGAGAAGAATAAATAAACTGAGACAGTGTGAGTAGTAACACACCAAGAGTTTACACATGTGAAATGCATACCTCTGAGGGTTGTCATTGTTCAGTGTGCACCAAGCAACTGCTCCTAAGGTTACCCTCTGCTCTGCTCTCAGTATTCTGTGTACTCAGGCAGTCAGAAGTATGTGGCCATCCATCTTGTAGCTAGGCACTATGGAACTGACACAACGCATGGGACTTAGATATCTACCTAAATTTAGCAGTGAATGCATATGTGCACTAGCTGTCTAGTCCATAAACTTAGAGCTCCTTAGGGAGTTTTTCAGCTGACTATTCAGTTGCCTAATCGTGTATATCTAGTGACCTTTTTGATGTCCCAGGATATTTCACCTAGCGACCTTTGCAGCTCTTGAAGGGCAAAGATTTTTTGTAGGTCTTGTACCTAGCCTCCCCTGGTTTGTCCCAAGTATCCTAGAGCATCTCAAACAGCTCTAGACATCTCTCTTTAGGAGATCAAATGCCTCTGTTCTTTATTTATATTAGGATAAGGTAAATTATTCTGACTGTATTGACTTGATCTCCACTGATTACTCCAGAAATTTAAGATGACCTTGGCTCACAGCAGACACTTACATTCTGGTGACTTTCTGTCTGAAACCTACTCCTTGTGCCCCTACATAAAAGCTCCTGAATCTTCAGGATCGCAGTATTTGTCAATCCGCTCCAGTTTAAGGATTACTTATTTGGGTCAGTTTGCCCCTCTAATCACAGTGTTTAGTGGTGCTGGTGTTCTCACATGGGCCCTTAAAAGGGATTTAAGATGTGTTTTGCACTGACAAAACACAATAGAGATCTATTTCATATCTTGTGAGTTTTCCTTTAAAACATAGTTACTGATCCAGGAGGTTTTGTTTATGTGTTTGGCAACTTGCTCAAAAGTAGCCTTATACTACTAAAAGTAGTATATATATATATTCTTTTATATATATATATTATATTATTATTATTATCTATATATATAAAATAGAAGACTTGCTGTGTCACAGAAGAAAGTATTTTTTCTAGTTGGGATTTATCTGTTAATTCTGTCACTACCTTTGCTTATAAATGTCAAAACCTCACTGAGCCTTTATTTCTCTGGAAAACTTTTCCATTACCATTGAAAATGAATATGATATTATCATATTATAATATCTAATATTATTCATATCATGTACAGTATTTTTCAGTGTCTTCAAAAGAGCAGCCTTAGGTTAATAGACATTATTACTCCTTAAGAGTTGTGAAACACTGTCAGTGTGTTGCTCTGCATAGTTGATTTGTGCTAATCTGTGAAGTACTGGTTAGTGAGTAGAAGTTGCAGTCTCTAGGTATGAGATGGTGTTCAGCTCTGACACTCCTGAGGAGTTAATGATTTTGGGTAAAACAAAGGAAAGATTCCTCTCCTGCTTTTCCCTGAGAAGGCATAAAACTTCTCCCTGACCATGAAAAGGAGACAGAGTTGCATTAATGATCATCTCCTTAGACTAGTTAATAGCTCTATTAACAAATAGCAAGCTGTATTTGTTTACTGTTGTTACTCTAAAGATCAATAGAGCTTTGTAGTCTTACAGAGGAGATCTAAAAACCTAAAAAGGTTTTATCTTTATTTCGTTTTTTCCTTCCAAAGAATCAAGTTGACACACAGGCAGCAAGGCTCCATTGTATTGTATATGGATTTATGTATGTGAATTCAGTATTTTTTCTTTTCCGCGTTTTGTTTTGAATGTATGCTACTGCACTTTATTGTTTGGAAAATGACACATGATATTAATATCAAAGATCTTACAGCAATTCATGTACCCAAAGGACAGAGTCTAAGCTTCGGTGTGTAAATTTAATTTGATCATTTCCTGACTTGTGCTTGGCTGATGCTAACCCATTCACTTTCTCATAAAGTTAGTGTTTATAGAGAGCATGGTACAAACATAGACAATATTTAATTCAATTTTTGTTTGAGTTATTTTGTATTCTAGTGTATCTGTTTCTACTGAAATCCTTTTGGCATAATTGATTTATGTTAAAAAAATTAAATATCTTAGTTTTCTTTATCCATTAAGAAATCTAATCTTTGCTTATAACTTCCATACTTACTAAACTGGAGTGAAATAAAGGCATTTCAATGGCTGTATGAAAGCTGCTTCATTGCATGTATTCTAGGGAGACAGCAGTGGAGCCATTTGCAGATATCAGCATCTGTGGTGCTTTTAGCAAGATAGCCTTTTGGTAACAGTCTTTTAAAGCTAAACCAGACTTTCATGAAAAGGCAGACACTGTTAGTTGCTTTTGGTGCTGTATGACACCTGGAATGTTTTGTAGCTTTTTCATCAAGTTTAAATCCCATTTCTTCATGAGCCAGTCAGAACCACTCCTATTGCTTTGATACTGCACTAGTTATCAGAATGGTTATTGCATGCCCTCTGCTCCCTCCTCTAGCTCCAGGAGGGTATTTCTAATAGAAATAGGCTTAATTTTCTACCCTTTTTGTCTGTTTTGCCTGCTTACTTTTTGGCACAGGACTAATTCTGCTCGAGCTTTTAGCTAACTGTCTGATAGTGAATATTAGATCTTCCTATAGTTTTATGAGTAAAAGGTTTCTAGTTGTTTTCCTGTGCAATTAATGAGACCAAACAAAGTAGGAGATACACTCCTAGCATCCAAACAAGGCCTGTATTATAATTCCACAAAATCTATAATAAACCCCTGACTTCACTGGAGTCCAGCCTCTGAGCAAAACTTAGCCTTTCAGTGGCCAGATTCTCCCTTTGGAGGTACAGGCAATTGCTTCTTAACTTCTCAGAGAAATCACTTGCAAGCTCATGACAGCTAATTCTAACCCTAATATTTTTAATTAGCATTTTGGACAACACTTGTGAAGGAGCAATATCAAAAGCTTCAGATGGTAAGGGTTAGTTATTGCATATGGTTGAGGGGAAAGAGCAAGGCTTTAGGAAATGTTTTTCTTTTGGATAGTAGCATGCCTGAGTCCCTCCCTAGCACTTAGCCTCTCCTGCCTTTTAAACTGATGTTCTTTCTTAGCTCCATGTGCTTTGCTAAGTTGAGCAACGGATTTCAATGCTCGGTAGCATGGCAACCTAAAAGAGCAACTTAGATTCTGCATGCATTAAAAAGAAGTTGTCTGATTTGTTTCCAGTCAGAAATGGTTAAGTGGAAAAGCACAGCCCAGCACCACAGGCTCTCAGTGTGCAAGTGCTTTAATGACCCTCAACTTTTAAAAATTTGTCGGACATAAAAGCAGTACTAATCCGATTAGTAACTGTGATTGAGTAAATCTACTGTAAAAATGGACCGTGCCCTGTTTTGAACATGATACCATGCTGGTCATTTGAGAACTGCCACTGTGGAACATAAAAGTCTCTTTGATGGAATATTTATTTCATGAGTTGAAAAAAAAAGGGATAATACAGTATTGTTTGTTTTCAAAATCGCTTGTAAAATTTTATTAGCCAAGGAGCCAATATTCAAAAGAGTCAAGAAGAGACTTGTGCTGTGCAGTAAGAAAAAGATGAAAGTTCATCAGAGAGGAAATCAAGTGGTTAAGTCCAAGAATTGCTCTCTTTACTTCTTTTAGCTGCAGTGCCCCATAGGAATAAAAGGAAGACGAGTATTTTGGAAAACCATATTTGCTAAGTTGAAAAAGTCAGCACTGTTGTGTGGCCTTGGAAACTCTCATTGAGCTTTCTATCTGCCTTCCAGAATATTTCTGCATGTCACTTTGGCAGTCATAGCTACTAATTTTAAAGCAGAGAAGCGTCTTCATTCCTTGGGGCCCACATGCACTGCAATTAGTCTTATTATAAAATGCCAAAAAATCTCTGGCAGTTAAAATAAAGTCCAGGGAAATGTCCACGCCACTGATCAATGAGTTCCTTGAAAAGAAGTAGGGATGGGCCTGAGCCATGACATTTGGATCTCAATCCAGGTCTGCAAAACCTGAGGACTGTGTTTTGGCAGCGTCCACTATATATATATAGAAGGTGATCAGCAGTGGCATTTGTATCCAGATTTCATTAACTATTTATTTTAAGTGCATGCATATGTAGCTGGCGCATGGTTTGCAATTGTTATCCAAACTTCAAATAGAACAATAAATAATATTGCATATAAAACATCTCATTTTTCATTCACCCACATATAGCGGTATTTCCTTTCTGGTCAGAGTGTCTAAGAGGTTGTCTTGAGTCAGGAATGCTCGACCAGCTCCTCTTGCTCTAACATGAATGTTCTATTTACCTAACTAAATACTAGATCAAATTGTTTGCATGGTGGAACATGCCAGCTAGTGAGAGAAAAAAAACCACTTTCCTCAGCCAGAAAGTGCATTTTTCGGACATGAAAAGCAATTTATCACCCCAGCTGAAAAGGTTTTCATTTTTTAAAAGAAAATTAATTCAGCTTCTAGTGAAGGGCTTTCATTTTGTTTGCCAAAGTGAAAAGAAAAAAAATAAATTTGAGGGATATATGGAAAGCTATATTTGTCCTGCAACGAGTCTCTTACTTCATGTTCAGTTTGTCTGCATTTTTGTACAGAAAGAAACATTTTAGACTCTATGCAGGAGAGGTTGTCAGGACATTGCTCTTGCTTTTTCCTCTATGCCAGACCATTCACTGTTGCATAATCCCTCTGTCCCACAATCCTGGACCTGAACCTTTTGGTGTCTAGGGAATTTTCTGAGCCACTGAAATGCAATAATTCCCATCAAGAAGTGAGGATGTGCCCCATTCATTACATGGAGCCATGGAACAGCCATGATGATGCCAAGGAACCTGTGCCAGCGGGGCACCCTGGGGCACCCACAAGCAGCGGGTGACCAAGAGGATCCGAGCAGGGGCAGCCGCACACCCCATAGCCCACAGCTGTGTTGCTGTGCTCTCTCTTTGGGAAGCCTGCTTCAAATTTTGTCCATGCCTGCAAGATCTCACCATAAACCAATTTGCTCCTGGCTCCATACAGCTATTGAGCATGTGTGAGAGAAATCTCTGGTACAAAGTCCTGACATGTTGGGAAGGGGAGCGGGGGAAGCCCTGAGTGCTGCCAGTGTGCACAAGTGAGGCTTTAATTTCTGGCTGAGGCAACTCATTGCTCTCTGCAATGAGTTTTGCTGAACACTCACTGTTAAATATATATTTCTTTGATCAAAGTTCCTGAAATTACAATTTAAAAGAGGTTGAAACATTTGTTGTTGATTCAATTATAATAAACATGAACAATTTAAAATTTTCCCTCCATAGGCCGTGCTTTACTCATTGCAGAGAAAGAAAATTAGACATTTTCAACCACTCTAACCTATGTTTCACGCTCTTCCTGTTTCATGGAATAGTAGAGTCACAGAATGGTTTGTGTTGTAAGGGACCTTAAAGATCGTCTATTTCCAACCTCTCTGCCATGGCCAGGGACACCTTCCGCTAGACCAGGTTGCTCAAAGCTTCATTCAATGGCATATTTGTACATATTGTACAAGGACAACGAACTGTTGGAACAAGTCCAGAGGAGGGCCACGAGGATGATCAGGGGACTGGAGCACCTCCCCTATGAAGATAGGCTGAGAAAGTTGGGGCTGTTTAGGGTGGAGAAGAGAAGGCTGCGTGGAGACCTCATAGCAGCCTTCCAGTATCTGAAGGAGGCCTACAAGGATGCTGGGGAGGGACTATTCATCAGGGACTGTAGTGACAGGACAAAGGGTAACGGGTTCAAACTTAAACAGGGGAAGTTTAGATTGGATATAAGGAAGAAGTTCTTTACTGAGAGGGTGGTGAGGCACTGGAATGGGTTGCCCAAGGAAGTCGTGAATACTCCATCCCTGGTGGTGTTCAAGGGCAGGTTGGACAGAGCCTTGGGTGACATGGTTTAGTGTGAGGTGTCCTTGCCCAATGCAGGGGCGTTGGAACTAGATGATCTTAAGGTCCTTTCCAACCCTAACTGTTCTATGATTATATATGTACGTGTATTTGAGCATGTATAGATGCCTACATATATTTTAAAGATCTTTTCAAAGAGCATGCCTAAAAAGACAGATCTGTGAAAATTAAATAGGAGGCTAAAGGATATTTTATCTAGGCTGTGGTAAACTTTCTAAACAGTAAATACCAGCTGTCTTTATTTCAAACCCCTGGTCCCAACCCCAAGAACCTGCATTTGTGGTAATCTTTTTTTTTCTAGGTTTAATCTGAGCTGATTCTTTCCCAGCTGTTCCACAGGTGCAAACTCTAAAGACAAAAATAACTGCCACCAGAATGGTTTATTTTGGTAATTTTCCTCATCAGATCCTGCTGTAATAGAAGCACTGTAGTGATATGCTCAGCTTATGAATATGAAGTGAGGTAAAAAATAATTTCCTAGGGCTGAAAGAATGGGTCATAAAAAGATAGATTAGTATCTGGAAGAGTTTGCACACTGCTCCTCTAGACTGTAGGAAAAAAATCTGGTACAATTACTTTCTTTTAAATATCATATGTTTGACTCTATAAAAATACAAATGAAACAGTGACTATAGCACATTCCTACTATTCTAATACAATTTCTAATACAAATCTCTGATCTTCAGATAGTTAATTTCTGACATAAATTCTCTATTAAACAATTATACATATGTACAAGGACATGGAGTAATAAATGTATAGTATTTTAGTGTGTGGTAACTAAAGTGGAGTAAAGTCTGGAAATGTGAAGGAGAAGGCAAAATAGTCCCAGTAATATCTGATATCCATGAAACATTATGTCCTAAAAAATGGGGCACACATCAGGCCTGTTAAAACACAAAATGGATTTTCTAATCATCATTTTGCTTCTTGGCACAAACTGAACTTGATCCACTATTCTCTTACACTTCCAGCATATTCTATTCCAGTATTTTTCAAAAACAGACTATTTGCTATAAAAAGCTCTGTTTGCATTGAAACACAGGAATTGTATATTTTCATCCTGAAGTAGGAAATCCCAAATGCACAGTGTCCCAGGCTGCTTGTTAGGGATGATGGTGTGTGTAGAGTGAGCCATGAACAACTCTTTGTTTCATTTTCAAACAGTTTTATAAATAGAGCTCACTTACATCTCATAAACTTCATTCTATCCCAAGGCCTTTCTGCATAGCTTCATTTACACGTGCAGATATTGAGCATTTAAGAGGTTTGATAATGATCTATTAGGACTGATTATAAAATTAAAAAGAAAAAAAATCAGGTATCTAATACAAATAATCTTTCACATAAACAGCGTATCACCTTATTTCACTGTGGTCTCATTTCTGGATGGAGTATCAAGTTCATAACATTGTTTCAGGGCAAAGAGACTTGCCCTTGTGACAGAGTGTTTTGGAGCTTATACTTTTTCAAAAATACAGAGTATCAGATCTTGACCTTTTATCAGCAGATTCTTCTCAACAGAGGCCACAGTTGTAAATTAGATGAGATTTTTTGTGTGTGTGTGAACAGAGGTGAAAGGATGGTATTAGTAGTGGGGACTTACACCATCCCGGTCATTTAAAAACTGCATTCAACATGTCGCTGGTTATCATTTAGGCTTCTTTGTTTTCAAGCCGTGATATATCTCAGATAGCAATTCCTGATCCCTTGCCCACATTCTTTTCTTTTGAATTCCTTCCTAGGTTTCTGCATCACAAAACATTATGCATCTTCTTAACCTTACAGTACGGGAAGCTAATGGCATTCCTTCTGGCATGACCCCAGCTTCAGAGCAGAGGAGGGGGTGGTTGTGACCACTGCTACAGTGTTGCTGTTCTGCAGCAAGATGAGTTGGGCAGGGGAGAGATTTCGGGAGTAAATAGTTTGAAGATGATTCTGGTTGCTGCCTTACACCGGCATCTGAGGTTATCTAGTAGGGTCAGCAAAGGGGAGGTAAGAGGAAGATGCCAGATAGGAATAAGTATATCCCAGACACTTCATCTGCTGTCACTGCTGGTGCTGCCACCCAGAAAAGAGCTGTCATAGTGGCAGTGGCTTGAAGTGGCTGGAAGGAGTCCAAGGGATCAGGGAAACTTACTGGGGAAGAGAAAGAGTGCTGCAAGGAACAAAGGACAAAAGGCTTCTGGAAAATCTCTCTCTTTTGCCCCATGTACCAAATACCACTTTATTGCTCTGTTCCTCTATCATTTTTCTACTAAACTTCTCTTTGATCTGTATGCCAAAGCTATTGTCCAACAAAGGAACAAAAGGAAAGTCTGGTCACCCACCAGTACACACTCCAGGCACTGAGCAGGTGGTAGCACTGGATTATGCTTAGTCTGTAGCATGAGAGGATGAGGATGTAAGTGAGGCCAAGTATGTAGAGAGGCAATAAATTGATGTATCTTTTTATGTTATCAAGAAGAGGAAAAATGAGGTCCACAAATTCTTGTTCATATCTGAAGGGCTTACATTTGCCAATTCTATCAACCAAACTAATAGTGAAAATATTGATCTGTCTTGAAACTGTGCCTCACTTATTTAATATAGACTGTCAGTCCCATATCAGCAACATTTGAAGTACCCCAAAAAAATAAATGCCATATTACATCTTCTCAAGTAAAAAATACAAGTGAGTTTATAGCCGTTGTACTCATCTCTCTGGTAGCAGAACAGGCCCCATGGTCTCAGTCCCTGGGACCAACTACATAACTGAATTAATTAGAGACAGCACAGACACAACAGTTTTAGTTTTCATGTCAAATCCAGATAATTTTCAAAGCCTCAACTGATTTTTCTTTTTTTTTCACTAAGCTTTCTACTCACGATGTATTTCAGGTACGATACTGGAGTTTTCTGGTGCTGCAAGGAACCTGCAGAAGTATTATTACCACTTCATTCATGGATAGGAGGCTGTATGTGTTTATAAACAGGACAAATAATTATGGCTGAGAATATGCATGCAGAAAAAGTAAAAATGTGAAGGTAAAAGTCATTTAAAAGCCATATATATATTAACTTATTTTGTCTTCTGAAGAGTTTTACTTCCGGACAGGCATTCTCAGAGAAGGCTGCAATAGTTTACTGTTAAAAAATGCCTGATTCTCTGTTAGCTGTTTACATCTGATGAGATCTACAATATGCTTACATGT
Organism: Psittacula echo; assembly: GCF_963264785.1. Lineage (NCBI taxonomy): Eukaryota > Metazoa > Chordata > Aves > Psittaciformes > Psittacidae > Psittacula > Psittacula echo. Next base: position 126,738,378 of record NC_137737.1, read on the forward strand.
AACACCAAAGACTGAGTCAGTCCCTGCACTCGATCTGTTCCCACACTTGAAATGAATACCTTCTGAAGAAAGTTATATTCCACGGCTGCCAAAGAAGCCAACCCGCTAATGCAGCAACAGGACTCCATTGTGGATAAATATGTGGTTGAGCCACAGCATTATTTTCTGAATAAGCAACAGTGATCATTAGCTCTAAATATCACTAAGCATTATCTATCCTAAATGCAATCTGATTTCTTATTTGCTGAAATCTGAGTTAGTTGAACATCAGTTCAAGAACAGGAGGATACTGATGGAAGTAATACGGGGAGTTCTTATTTTTTTTGTCCTTATTTTTGGGATAGCAACCACTTTTTTTTTGTCACTGTATTTCTGCAAGGACTGCATAACTGCTTGGAGTACTGCCAAGACATTTTAACAAGGGGGGATTAAGGGATGAAAACTGTAAATGGACCAAACCTGAAGTTAAAGAATACTCTTCAGTACTTTACACAGAGACTATAAATGACAGAAGCACGTAAAACTGTATTTTCCTTATTTTCTGATTCCACTTTGTAAATTCATCCCTGTTATTCATTGGGAGCCTCGGTTTACAAACCAGCACTATTTTAGTTTTCCTGCTGATTCAGCTGATTTAGTCACACCTATTTCCTTCTCGGAAGCCAGATACTACCCTCAGTTTATCCCATGGGGTAAACTGAGTATACCATGTATGCCACGTGAGCCAACACAGAGCCATACTAAGCCACACTGCCATCCCAAAGCACCAAGTCCTGAGAGACCTGTATCATATTCCCTGTGGGAATCTCCTCACTCCGAACCGCCTAAATCAGTGAGGTTTTTGCAAGTCAGTTTGCTTTGCGACCTGATGCGGAGCTGCAGCAACATGCAGGGCTGTGCAGAGGCCCGTGGTACCCTTTGCACGCAGCTTGGTCTCTTTATGCTCCGAATGAAGGGCTGTCGGGGTCGGGGTTCTCCCTATCCCCGCCCCGGCGATGAGCAGCGCAGGCCGGCAGGTGGCGCTGCCCCCCCGCGGGAGGGAGACCGGCGAGGGCCGGTGGTTGGCTTCCACCTCCCCTTGGGGCAGTTCGCAGTTCTCATGCACAGTTCCCATGGGCATCTCGCCTCAGGCCAGGGCTGCCCGCCGGGCTGCCCTTTGTAAAACACGTACTTTACGCTTTAGCTGCTAATTCATAGCCTGACTCTCACAAAACTGGTGCAACAAATGGTTGTTGTTTGTATTTGTTTAAGGAGTATACAGACATCACTTGTAAAATGCTCACTACACAGAAGTGAAAAAACAGCAGCAGACCATGTGCCAATGTTTTACAGAAATTATGTCTATCATGGCAACATTTTCATATTTCTCTAAATTGTTCTATCTGACATTTTAAAACTTAAAGAAGGAAAAATAAAGGACAGTAATTCTGAGGTACTCCAATTTTCACAATGAAGATATTCAGCATTTTATGAAAACCAAGTGTATGGTGTCTCAAACTGAGAACTCCAAGTTACTGGTTGCTTTTGAAAAACTAAGCCTACCTGTGCTGAACCTTTCGCTGCCACTGTATTCACTGATAAAAATAAAGTATCTCCTATTGCCATCTGAAATATTTTGGCCTTGGGAGCAGACACAATTATGCTGTCTCATAGGGTCATAGCAAACTCAACAGTATTGGTTCAAACCTTTGTTTTTTGCTGGCCAAACCTAAGATCTGTGCTTAGATCTTACGGTCTGGAGAATGATGTAAGATGTGATGTTCAGACTTGGTTTCAGATTCAAACATCTTCAGACTCAAGAAGAAGAAGGAAAGAAAGGTGATTTGGACATGGTTTTGCCATGTCCACACATATGTGCCCTAGAGAGATTTTTGGTTCTGAATCCAAGTGCCTATGACATGTGGGAACTTTCAAATCCAGGCTTTTGGTTTGGTTTGGATCTACCTCTGCTCTGAAGTGTCTGGGTGTTCACTTGAAGCTTGTCCAACCTGTCCACATTTTTTGAATTCGGAAAACTGAGATGAAAATGTGACCAACTGCCTTTCCTATTTTATTTGTGGTATTTGACAATTTCAATTCTCAACAGAGGCTAGAAATGAAACCTGTGTGTTTCAAAGCTTCTAGCATTTCAGCTGACAGCTAGTGTTGGGTAACAAAGAGTTGTGAGGGGGCCTGAATGGCCACAGGTATCCTCTCCCTTCTTTCTTACACTCAGAGTACCAATATTGTGAAATGTTCTTATACGAAAAATGATTTTAGAAGGTCCCATGTCAGGACAGAACATCCCCATAGATGCTTCTGGAAGAAATAGAATTTCCTGCTCCTTGATTCATACATATTTTGCATTCTGTACAAGAGGAGTACAGGATTTTATACAAGTCCATCTGTGCAAGGTGAGACTCATGAAACAGAAATCTGCTTTTGTTATGTGTGCCTCTAGTTCTCTGTAGTTCTAGGCATTTGAAATAAAAATCCGCTGGTCTCAGAGAGGTTTTTAATCTTATGTTTAAGATTACCTGAAGTATAATGTGTTGTTTATTCCTCTTTCCCCACTTGAAAAATGCAATTAAGTAAAAATAATCAGAGCATCTGCACTGGTCCTTGGCTTCAGAATCCTTCCATAACCACACATTATTTTTATTTGAATTCTTACCCTGCATTTTCTGCTAGGATAATGCTTATAATGAACAAAATATGATTTTGGAGGTAACTGGTGATCTGGTATTATTTGAATCTTTAATTAAAATCTAGCTGTTTTCACTGATGATTTCATGTTGTCCTTGTCATTTCACCCCTACATACTTTGAATTGTCCTAATTTGTTACAAGCCTTTTTGTGTCCACACAAATTGCATTCTGGCAATGCACATCCACTGCGCTCCCTTAAAATTGCCCCCAAGCAAATATGTGGAGGTTTTCCTTATGTAATTTGTAAAACAAGTTAGGGACAGAAAGTGAAAACTTGATGTTTTTATTGTAGTAAGCAAACTGTATGTATCAGATGAGTGTACAGGAGCATGGGTGCATGTGTGTGGGGGCAATGACATACACAGCCGCTACTTATAGTCATGGTTCTCAGTCATTTTTCAGGTACATATGTTCAATAGAGGTATATGAAGTTAATTTTTAAAAACTTCTCTGGGTTAAATCAGTGTAGCAAAGATCTGCAGGCAGCAAACTGCACTTTCTGGTGTCCAAAAGCAGCTATTTTAGCATCTTTCTTTTCAGCTTGCAGAGTAAGTACTGAAAAGCTTTCTGGGAATTTTCCATGTTATCAATGCTGCATACCTCTTACAAAGTGGTTGAATGATGACTACAATAAGTCAAAGATAGTAGCTAGAAATATAAGAAACAGGGTCACAGCTTATTTCTCTTCTAAAGCAGAATAAATTGCTTGACGCTTCAGGGTGAAGAGCTTTAAATTTGCCGAGTGGATTTGCTTGAGCTGACAGACTTTGAAGAGCTTGACCTGTAACTTGTATGCTCCTGTTCCACTGCCAGCCCAGCCCCATAACTCACCCTGAGAGAGAGTGACAGCCTCACCTATAAAATTATGTCCTCTCCTCACTGGTGAGCTCTGGATTAGTCTCCTTGCAAATGCTAACCAAGGTCTGAAGGTATCACATGGCTGCTCCGTACAGCAGTGATGATGTTTGTGGAACCATTCACTGTCTCAGGGCTAATCTCCGGGATAATTTAGATTAACCTTGCAGATCTCTGGAAACCCCATTCCCCATGATGGACTATCCCTATTATATTCAGTCTCAATCTTAAAGGTTTAACCCAAGCTGACATCACAGTGTTATATCAAAAGCTTTAAACTGATATATATCTAAATAACCTTCCAACCTTACTCAATTAGACTTTACCTTTTGTTTTAAAGCCTTTTCAACCCCCTCACAAAAACACTGTATCTACTGTGAATAATGCTAACCAGAGAAAGCAAAGCATCTTGACATCTTCTTGTGTTTACTTTGTCACAAGATGGATCGCTGTGACGGATAGATGGGATGTATCAAAGAGGTCCCCCTCTTCATGTTTGGGAAGGTTTTGAAATTGATCAGCCCGGGATGGGAAGGGAGAGGGGCTTTTTACCTTAGCAAAGGTATCTCGGGGGCAGGCTCTGGCTTCTGGCATGGGAAGCCAAATTATTCTCTGGTAGTAAAAGTATTTATAGCCATCCTTACAACTTGACTGTGGAGTACATGGCCAAAGGCCACTAGAAGCATAGAGAAACATGAACTAAAATCGGTAATTCCAGTGTGAAGCTGGAGTAAAAGAAATAAATCATTCTATGTAGAATTATTAAAAAAAAAAAAAAATAGCCAGCCAAAATAAAGCAAACAGCTTTTTTTAAAAAAAATATATATTTTTTTTTTTTTTTTTCTGGAAAAGGGGTTTTGCTGCAGCGAGAGAGGTGTTTATATCTCAGGTATTTCTGCAGAGCAGCCAGAGTAATTCTCACCATGCACCTCCTGCTGAGGTGGCTGCCACCCATTGCCCTGACCAGCTCTCCTCAGCACACAGCACAAAGCATGGCAGAACGACACTGCAGTGAAGGTGGCAAGGAGAAGCTCTTCTTACCTACAGAATGATTTCTAGAGGCTCACCTGACCTGCACCACCTGAGCCTGCTCAGTTCCCCCTGAGTGTTCACCACCAGCAGATGCAGGACAAAGAAGTGTGGCCAAAGTCACCCAGCTGCTTTCTGTGACATATATGGAAAATGTCAGATTAAATAACATTCCTTTACGGGGAGGAAGGTGATTGGGTGGGGTGAAATCATCTTTCTAGGCAGGCAAAAGAGGTGCTTCTCTCTTTTGTACCTGTGTTAAACTGGACCACACTCTAGAGAAGATGAATTCCCTCTGAAAACAAAAGATTACCCAACTCCCTGGCTCTGTTCAAGCTGTCCCTGCTCTCCCTGTGTCACGGCAGTTAAGTTTTTACTTTTTGGTAATTTTGAACAGGTTGAAGGCCAGCTATAGAATAAAGAAAAGCCTATGAACCTGAGAAAGGCAGGTCAACCATCACTGTTTTCAGCAGCTGTGAAAGTTTTTACTTCCAGCCTGCATTTCAAGTTCTAGTGTCAATGATGGAGCAATAAAAGCAGCTGCAAAATAATGATGCAAAGAGGCCATGTGTCTTATGGTTTATGTACAAGACAGAAGCTGACAGAACATTGAAGGCTGTAACTGTCTGTGAGGCACCAGCCTTGGAGAACCTTTTTTTTCAGTTTCCATGTTGGTTATGCCCTGGGGACTACTTATGGGATTGTTTATCTGGTCTATATGATTTCACAATTATGCAATCTCCCTCCAGGGATATGATCTCTTGACTCAAAAATAAAACAAAGATCTTAATAAAAATGAGTACAAAGGTACAGTAGGGAAATAGATTTAAGGAGAAAATGTGGAAATTCCCAAGCATTCGTGCAAAGGTGGTTAAACTAGACCACACATTTCTTCTACTTAAACGTAGAGCAAAAGGTGAAGTAAAAAGCAATGTGACCCTGAGTCCTTGTAAAGCTATTCTGGTGTCCTAAAGCCCAAGCATAGCCTTGGAGGACTTCTGGGGGAAGATCTTTCAATGTGAGGATCATCAGCTCTTTTTGTCTGTGCCCCATCAATCCCAAGGAGCACTGATCTGTGGCATATTTGGTCTAGGAATCCTCCAAGTAGCATAACTTTCCTTTCTTTAGACATGCCTACAAGTACCAGAAGATTTGACTGCGGTGATATGACATAGTAAAAAAGCCCATGTTATTAGCTCATTAAGTCCATCTGCTGATACATTCAAAGAGGAATAGATGCAAGTCCATGTAGAAAGAAGTGGTTTGGATGGTTGGCTTAATTTTTATAACCCAGATATTTGCTAGATGCAGTGTTTGACCATACACCCTACCTTTAGCTGGCTCATCTTCCACTTTGTCCTGTCACCATTCATTCCCAGAAACAAATCATTGGTGAGCAGCTCCCAGTGCTCACCAGGGTACTGCATCTGCCCTGGTGTTAGCTGTAACTCTTCTATCTTCTTGTGCCAATGCCAAACAGCTGGCAAACTGCTCTAAGGGAGCAGCTACAGATAGCTTCACATAAGTTTCTCTGGAATTTTTTTGCCTTATAGGCACTTATGATCTGAAGAGCAGCAAGTCAGGTCAACCCCTGTTCTCAGCTCTCGCACCTAAAAGGTGCTTTCAGAGCAAATGGAGACTCAAATGCTCCCCAAGTCTAATGCATGTGGACAGCTGCTGTCTAATTAAATGTCAGCTGTTTGAGGGACTGGGTGGCCTGCTCATTAATTCAGATACAAGATGACTTAATGGTCCTAAATAAAAGGCACTTTAAAAGTTAAAATAATTTTGGTGCATGTATTTCATAGAGCTGCAGAATATTCTGAAAGCAATGAGCACAAAAATATCACACAGCATTTTCTCTCTCACACACACCCCAGATAATGCAAAACAGTATGAAGTCTTTCAGTGTGAAATGGCACGGGAAGGAATTGTAGAAGAGTCTTTCTCAGTGGATTGTTTTTTTCACATCAAAAGGGAAAGTTTGTCCCAAAGGTATGATGTACAACTGGCAGAAATCAGGCAAGACCCCAGGATCTGTACAAGATGAATGATCTGAATGGATAACGAGAGTATTTCCTCCTGCTTTTTTAAAGAAACCAGACTTATTTCAGGAAGTGTCAACCACTTTTCTTTCCCCATATTTCAAACTCAGCTCCCACAAATATAGGTACTAAAAATCAAGTAGCCACTTGAAAAAAATGTCTATATAGTCTAGGAATGGTTGTAAATAAAGTGATAAGTTCGACAGTCAGTATAACTGACTTTGTTGCTAACTACACTTACAAGCACCCTTCCCACCACCTGCCCCAGGGATCCTTGCTGCGGTGCAAGTGATCTCACAAACTTTTCTTTCAGTCTGTGGTAGATTTGGCCTAAATTTCAACTACTTTTCTGGGTTTTGTTCTGGAATGACTAATACTGAGTCAAGGAATCAGTTCAAATGGTGTGATTTATGTGAGAGTTAAATGCCACTGAAAGGCAGAGTAACTGCTTCTCAAGACTGATTGCTGTTGCGATTTTTGGTGCTTTTCTTAAAAGTCCCAGGGAGAGTTTCATGAGAATCCAGTTACTTTAAATTCAAACTAAACCCCAACAACTTTATAGGTCCTCAAAAATTGTGATGGAAACATTAAGAGAAAGACTTTTTAATGGCTTAGAAGCCAAAGAACTGAATATTGAAGCCAAAGAACTGAATATTTAGCACTTGAACAACGATTTAAACCCCATTGATGGTTTTAAAATAGTGATTTATGAATTATTACTTCGGTGATGCTGAAGAAAGCCCTGGGCTCTCAGGCTGTATATGCTCTGTGCTTGCTTTGGCCTCCTGGAAACACAGTTTTACTCCAGAGTTTTTAGACTGGGAAGGGCTTCATCTCATCTGACTGTGGTGATTAGATAGATATCTGTCTAACATAGATGTCCCCACTGTAGCAGTCAATCTGAATACTTACTGAGTCACTGCAGCCTACCGACTGGTGGAAACACCTGCTGGAAAAGTGTCCTCATGGCGTACAAGAGGAAAGAGTTCATAACACAGACATGTACCTGCAAGTTGAAGCCCTGGCAAAAGGGCAGAAAGCAGATAAGGTAGGACGCTCAAGGAATAGGGTCAACAGGGCTGTCAGGAAGAATGGTTTGGGCACTGTGGCTACAAACTTCCAAGGTGGGCACATGGCTCATGGGAGCATCCTGGGGGTAAACTGTGGCTATAGCGGATGCTAAGTGTGTTTGGTGTCCCCATGATCCAGAGGGCAGCTGTGGCAGGGCTTGCAAATGATCTTGGAGACTCACTGCCTGCACTGATAGGAAAACAGCTCAGGGAACTGTTGAAACAATGCAAAGCTGCATCCCTTAAGACAAGGGCAGGAAGAACCAAAGCTGGCAAGGATGGGGAAAAGACAAGCAACTCCAAGATGGATGTGTTAACACAGAGGAGCTGAGGCTCTTGAAAAGCTATTTTGCTAGAGCAAAAAGGAATAGTTTGGTTTGTGTTGGTTTCAGAAAGCAGGCCCCAGGAGGGAGATTCTTGCCCCAAGTCACCTGTTATGTGGTGTGTGAGTACCTCTGAGGCTCATCAGAGGGTAGTCCAGTGCACAGCAGCAGACACTGCCTGGGGCAGGAGTGACACACCATGAATACTTGTGCACCAGTAGTTAGAGGAGTGTGGTTCTGTAACAGGACTTCTGTGTTTCTTAAACTTAAGCTGCTTGTGCATCCTTTCCTCATTGGATGAGAAGCAAGGAGAAGCAGCTCAGATAACAGGAGTCAAGGCCATGCATTTACTGTCTGCCATTAACAGCTTGGAGTCAATGAAAAATTTGTTTAGAAAGAAACATGCTCTATGTCTTGACCCAAGTACCATAAAATAGATATGTCTGTAGAGTATGAAACACTCCAAGCTAAAGTGGTGAATCCAGCTAACTTATTTGCAGGTCATGTCACCCATGTGTTTTGAGTGCTCAGACAGTATAAAAGGCTGTAACTCTCCCAATGAAAGCATTTCACCATAATTGATTAATCTTTTGGCACAGACCTTTTTAAGTGTTTTATTCTCTGGGTGCTATTTTTCACATTTTGTCTCTGTATTAAAAACTGCAGTCATCCAATCACCTCTCAGAAACAATGACCTATGACTCATGTAACCATTGACAGACTGTTTTGGAACAACTCACAAAAAGCTGAAATGCATTAAACTATTCAGCTAATACATAAATAGAATACAGGGTCAGTTTGCAAGCCATTTGTTAATAAAGGGCTCCCTTCCCACAAAAACAATTTAAAACATGATTTATCTGGCTTCTTCCAGAACAATTATTTTTTTCCAGAGTCTCCTAGATGTGAGTTACAGATGTAAAGGCTAGCCCAGCTATAGCTGTCAAGGACAACCTTTTTGCAGGTTTTGGATCATTTCTGGTTCCTTATATGTTGGCACAAGCCTAGCTGTCTATGAAAATCTGGCCTGTAGATGAATTTCAAGAGTGATTTTTATTCTTTCTATTGATTCAACAGTGGAGTCCCCTTAATGTTGAATTACTGGACATTTTCTGTCTATACAGGAGTTTCGAAAGAGTTGTAGTGATCCCGGTTGAGGGAACTGATATGAGTGGAAGTTTTTCACTTAAAGAGGGCAAATGCTAATGCTGTGATCAAGAAATTGGTTAAACGATTGGATTTGACTAGAGGAGAATTGGAAATTACTTTCTTTACATTTGGATGTGTTGGAAAATGTTTTATTGTTCTGAGTAGATGTCAGGGCTCATTCCAGAAAAGTGGAAATGCCAACTAACCACTAAAGTAGTTGGTCCCCCCATTTTTACTGCAGTGCAATTAAGACTATATAGATACCAAGCCGTACAGCAGGAGATTAGAGGTTAATTTAGTGCAGTATTCTGTTTTCAGTAGTGTGCAATGACAAATGTTTACAAAATGTGAAGGAATAGAGCAAATAGTGGTAAGATCTGTTTGCAGCTTAGAGTCTTCTTCACCTAGACAAACAATCTGGGTTTCTAATGGCCTCAGTGGAGTTTTTTTTCCTTGAGTATGTACAGCCAGTGTTTAAATCCATGTAACCTCCTAGCATCCATTATGCTCTAGGCATTTCCTAGGGATAGGGTTAAACTGTTCATCATATTTGATAAATCATGGCAGTCAGGTGAAGTTCCCGACGACTGGAAAAAGGGAAATATAACCCCTACTTTCAAGAAGGGGAAAATGGATGACCCAGGGAATTACAGACCAGTCAGTCTCACCTCTGTGCTGGCAAAATCTTGGAGCAGATTCTCCTGGAAGGCATGCTAAGGCACAGGAAAAACAAGGAGGTGCTTGGTGACAGCCAGCATGGCTTCACTAAGGGGAAATCCTGCCTGACCAATCTGGGGGCCTTCTATGATGGGGCTACAAAACTGATGGACAGGGGCAGAGCAGTTGACGTCATTTACCTGGACTTGTGCAAAGCATTTGACACTGTCCCACACGACATCCTTGTCTCTAAATTGGAGAGACATCAATTTGATGGGTGGACCACTCAGTGGATAAAGAACTGGCTGGATGGCTGCCCACAAAGAATTGTGGTCAATGGCTCAATGTCCGGCTGGTGACCGGTAACGAGTGGTGTCCCTCAGGGATCGGTGTTGGGACCGGTCTTGTTCAACATCTTTGTCAGTGGTGACATGGACAGTGGGATTGAGTGCGCCCTCAGCAAGTCTGCCAATGACACCAAGCGGTGTGGTTCAGTTGATACACCGGAGGGAAGGAATGCCATCCAGAGGGACCTTGGCATGCTTGTGAGGTGGGCTGATGCCATCCTTATGAAGTTTAACCATGCCAAGTGCAAGGTCCTACACTTGGGTTGGAGCAAACCCAGGCACAGCTCCTGGTTGGGCAGAGAAGAGATTCAGAGCAGCCCTGTGGAGAAGGACTTGGGGGTGTTGGTTGATGAGAAAACATGAGCCAGCTTCAGTGTGCACTTGCAGCCCAGAAAGCCAACCGTATCCTGGGCTGCATCAAAAGGAGCTTGACCAGCAGGTCAAAGGAGGTGATCCTGTCCCTCTACTCCGCTCTTGTGAGACCTCACTTGGAGTATTGTGTGCAGTTCTGGTGTCCTCAACATAAAAAGGACATGGAACTGTTGGAACAAGTCCAGAGGAGGGCCACGAGGATGATCAGGGGACTGGAGCACCTCCTGTATGGAGACAGGCTGAGAAAGTTGGGGCTGTTCAGCCTGGAGAAGAGAAGGCTGCGTGGAGACCTCATAGTAGCCTTCCGGTATCTGAAGGGGGCCTACAGGGATGCTGGGGAGGGACTCTTCGTTAGGGAGTGTAGTGATAGGACAAGGGGTAACGGGTTCAAACTTAAACAGAGGAAGTTTAGATTGGATATAAGGAAGAAATTCTTTACTGTTAAGGTGGTGAGGCACTGGAATGGGTTGCCCAAGGAAGTTGTGAATGCTCCATCCCTGGTGGTGTTCAAGGCCAGGTTGGACAGAACCTTGGGTGACATGGTTTATTGTGAGGTGTCCCTGCCCATGGCAGGGGTGTTGGAATTAGATGATCTTAAGGTCCTTTCCAGACCTAACTATTCTATGATTCTATGATTCCTCTACTCACTTTGAACATAATTCCAACTAATTTTAATTGTTGCCGCCTATTTTTAGTATACTGTGCTACAATTCCCCATTCAACTTCATGCCACACAAGATTTTACTGATTGCCCTTTACTGTTTTGATTGCCTCTTCTTCAGACTAAGCATTTTAGTTTATGCTGAAGACATCTGATCAGTTATATGTATCTTTCCATCTCAAATTCTAATATAGACATTATGTCTCATTACTGCTGCATGTAGCTGAATGTGCCAAAACTCGTTATTCTCTGTAATTTTGAGGTATTGGGACTATTTGATGAAGCTGCCTGCCAGACCAAAAACTTGTCAGATTTCTGGATCTCCCTGTGGATCCCCAAGCCTGCAACACTCCCAGCCTTTCTGCAGCAGCACAGTACTGCAGTGTAGCCCAACCTGGTTCCCTCTGCACCAGGCTTTTAATGGTCACACACATTGTACTGGCACTCTCATGCTCGCTCATTTACCTGTCTTCACTTACTCTGTCACACATTTTCAGCCAAAATGGGAGCCAAACATAATATTGCACCTGCCAGTCTGCAGTTTGCATATTCTTTTAAACATTACTGACCCCTCTCCTGCCTTGCCAGGCAGCCACTGTGCTGGCAGAGGGCATGGGCTCCGGCCACGCTCTGTAACTCTTTGCCACAGAGAAACCCCGTGCTCAGCAGCAGGGTATGGCTCTGCCAGCTGGGTTCCCTTGTGGCACCTCTTGAATCATTTCCATGCTGCTGAGAGCCAATGGGCTGCTGTCAGACACAGGCTGGGGGAGCCACGGGTGATCCAAAGTGCAGATGTGGTTAGGTGCAAACTGCAGCACGCTTCATAGAGGATGGATGTGACCGGATGGGGAATACACACGTGGCGTTATGTCACTGAGTACAGCTGGGCTTGACTTGCTACATGGTCGCAATTTTCCATATAATTACATGAATTCTTTCTGGTCTTACAAGGCTTTTCTTTCAAAAGTCAATCATGTTGTCCAGATACATTTTTCTAATGCTTTAATATTTAATTATGATATTATATAATCCTGAAGGGCATACTACTGTATTACCTATCAGCATCCATCTTAAATGATCTGTACTGTATAAAGCAATATATTTTGAAATGAAATATAAGACTAAAAAAAGCAATCGGCTTTTAAAATAAATACATTACCTTTTTGTTTTAAAAGGTAAAGGAAGCTATAAAGATTCATTATTTTTTCACACATGGTTGTGCTTTAAAAGGCATCAGATGGACAGAGCTAAGTTTCACAGCCAGAAGAAAGCCACTGGCATCCTGTATAAATCAAGCTTTCCTGTCTTTTCCCCTCCTAATCCAGGTGCTCTGAAGGGTTACCACAAGAAGCTGAATCTTTCAAATGGGGAAAAATAGCAGAACATAAAAACATGTAACTTGCAAAAAGGGAGAATTGGCAGAACTTTGTGCCTTTGAAAATATGTCAAACAAAACCAGTTAGTGCTTTTCTTCTAAACTGTAAGCTAGGAGCTTCCTGGGACCACAGAGATCACTCTGCAGATTCCTAGTCAAGACAGAGGATCTCTGAAAACTTCCTGAAAAGAAAATAAGAAAAAGAGAAAGGGAAGAGCATATTTTTTAATTGCAGCAGTAATATGTAATTCATTAGTGAGATCGTCTGATCACTGTCTGTGTCAATATGGGTGCAGGTGCCCTTTCCTGTAACACCCCTAAATTTGGTTGGTGTGAAATCTGGATGCAAAAAGATACTGTGCTTTTTTATCCCAGGAACACTGGGATGAGTAGATACTTACAGTGACAGTGACATTAGAAAGATATTGGAGGCTACTTATGATTATGTCTCAATAAGTTTGATTATACATATCTGTCAATATATGTGTGTTAAATGAATATGTGTTATGTCTACATATAGTATGCATAAAAATAACTGTCTTATAAAATATATAGAAACTCACATACCCACTGCCCCCAACCCTACATTCTAAGGTTTATCAATTTTTGAAAATCAAGGGTATCCCCTCTGGTTTTATGGATTAGGAAATGACACAGTCTAACAGAAGGACTACGGTTAATCCTCTGTTTGAATCTGTGTCCCGACATGCATGAGGTAAAATCTCTTTTTAAACAGGCTCTGGAAGCCAAAAAAAATGGAAGACTCTTCCTTGTGGGAAGGCTTTAGGAAACATGCCCCAGAGCTTGTTTAGATGATCGTCCTGTGAGTGGGAGGACAGGAGCAGACTAAATAACATCTCATAGCAATTTCCAGCTCTGATTTCTAACTCCATGAGAAGAACAGCAATACTCTGTTGGATACTCTTCCATAAAGTCTGGCTGCTCCTACCTAAGCTGATAACACAGAGAAGTCAATGAATAAGTTACATATAACTGTAGGAATTTCTGTAGTTCTTTGCTATGGTATTATAGTAATGGAGAAGGTAAAGCACCAACACATGTTGGCTCTTTCTCACCTTCAATGTAATTAGAGTTAATGTTTGTTTTAGTATTCTTTAATAAGTGGAGCCCAGATTGACTCAATGGTGATTGAAATGTATCACATAGCCGGTCAAAATATTCACTATCATAATGTAAAATAGATAGGAATCCAAAACAATTATTAAAGAAATAAATGAAACATGTAGAGCATTGGCTATATTTTTGTATGAGCAAGCCTTCTTCTGAGAAGACACAATTTTCACCTGAAATCCTGTTGTGAACACAAACTGGCTGTAGAGATAAAACCCCCATTTTATGGTTGCAAAAATAAATTGACATTAAAAATAAGCAGAATACACAAATCTTATTGAACAGTAGAAACCTGCTATCCTCAAGTTAGTGTAACCTGGAGATAGAAACGCCCACCACAGCAGCCTGTATCATCAGTTTCAGTGTTATATTTTTTTGGGAGGACATAAATTAGACGTATATAATTGTGATAATGTTTTCTTCAGAAAAAGAGAAAAGGTAGCTAATTTATTAGCTGACAGCATCATGAATAAAGCTGTGCTGTAGCCTAAAAACTGTTTTCAAACTATTGTTATTACCTGTAAGGAAATCTGCAATAAGGTTTGCTGAGGTCAGTAGACACAGTTTAATGCTGAACTGTTGTTACCAGGGTGTCATGAAGTGAAGCAACAGCAACTTCTTTATCTGCTAAAACAATTAGATAGCAATGAATGAATTGGTTGCTGAGTGGTGCTCAGAGGAAAACACTGCTTTCCCTTCACACCTGCCCTGTGTGGCATCTGACAAACAGTAGTGAGCTATTAGCAGTTATTGACATTTGTCAACTCTCTGGTCTTCTAGCAGGAAAACGGAAATGGCAGCAATCATGCCCAATTTAGTTTCTCATGATGTCAGGACTTGGTGGACTCACACACACATCAAGAAGCACCCAGAAAAGGTTTACAGATGTGCAGAAGGCAGTCAGCTATGACAGTGATGTTGCCAATGTTGCACATGGATCAACTAACGATTAAGATATCAAAAGCGATCACCGTAGCTTACTGACAGCAAGCTCAATTGTTTGCACCTGTTTCCCTGCATTACACATGAGTCTGGAATGGATTACTCTGCCTTGTGCTGGACACATTTCACCTTTCCACACTATGATGTACTCCAGCAACATCTCTGCTAAAGATCATGCAACTCGCTTTGCCATGAGGACCAAGAAAGAGAACAAGAAAATTTGCTGCCTGTTTTCTCTTTGGTGAAAGATTTCAATTGCTACAGTGATTTAACAAGAACTTATTGGCTTAAAACAAGAACTTATTGCAGCTCCTCTGCATAATTGAGGTACTGACTGAAAGATATACAGCCAGACATCATCCTGACCACTTAAATCCAGAAACAGACCCAACAGACATTGGTCTCCCATGTGTTAAAATTATTTCTTCGTCTACTTACCATAGTATTTGTAAAGGGACTCTGAATACCTTGTGGTGAGATGTGTAGCACAGGGGAGCTTCTGGTTAACCATTTTTGATCAAACTAACTGTAGTTAGTTTGTGATAGAAGTAAAGATCCAGAACTCCATATCTCCTCAAGGGAAGCCAAGAGCCCCAGAGATAAAACAGCAGCACAATTCTGCTGGACTTGGTTACCCAGACTAGTTAAATCTAAGCTGCCACTGGTATGTCAGGCCATGCTGCCACCTGCCCCCTGTTGTGATATAGGCATAGCTTTCATATCAGTCTGTGGGCAAACTTCTAGGATCAGGCAGTGGGACAGGTGTACAGATTTTTTTCAGGAGTTATATCTTGGAATTATCAGCCAGGAATTATGGCAGATGTGTCCAGAAGTTCTTATCAAAAGGACATTGCTGGTAGAAGGCTGTTGAGAAGACTGGGTCTAGTGGTTTAAATTATTGTTAAAACCATTCAGAAAACAGGAAGATATCTTCAGAGAAAGGCAATGTCAATTGAGAAATGGTTTTCTACGAAAACAGGTTGAATTTATAAAGGACATTCAGAACAAATAATCCAGCTGTGTGTCATGTACCAAATGTAAGGGCTGATGTGCCAGTCAGTAATAAAGCTTCTGCAAGAAGTCAGCAATGAAGACCTAAGTATCTTACAATGAATGAATCATAAGTATCACATTATTTTCTTGTGTAGCACCAAACCAAGTAATTAATGGAATTTCTAATAATCTACATTATTCTGCTTCATAACGTTGCCACCTGTCACCGACTTGTACATGTGTATTATGTTATTCCTTCATTTTAGTAGGTGTGATTTACTTGAATGAAATAAAATAAAATTAAATTCCAACCTTTGGGCATTTTAGGTTTTATTTTACCAATGGACTTAGCTTACTGTGATTAAATCACATTTCTTTACTTTGCAATGTTTTGTATTTATTTTCCATGTAAACAGATGTAACGCAGATTTTCAGTAAGAAATGATAGGGCAACATAGGTATTTTCCCCAGTGAGAAGAGACAGTCTATTTCAGATCATTTGGGCATATTTTACATACGAGTATAGATATCACACTATTAGCAATTGTATAAAAAAATAAATTATATAAAAAGTATATAAAAAGTTATAAAAGTAATAAAAAAGCAAAATTATAAACATGTAAAAACTATAAACAATATACAAGTGTTCAGTAATAATCTCTTATATATGGGCAGCATATTTCAGCCTGTTGGGCTTGTTTCATTGTTTTAATTTTGTAAAGAAGCTGAAAGAAGTAAATAAACAAATACTTCTGAGAGCTCATGTTTAAAATACAACACTGGCTCTGACATTTTCTGAAGAAGCATTTGCAGTCAGAACTTGATCCTGGTAGATGGAAAATTGTAGATCCCAAGGGAGAGGGATGGGACATCCAAATGACAGGACATTCAAATGAGAAACAAACTAATCTTCACTTGCAGTCTTGTGACTTTCTAGTGCATAAATATCAGCAAAGGCATTCTTTAAATACACAGGGAACACAATATCAGCTCTGAAAACAGATCAGTGTTCTTTAGACTAAGCTTCATCTCTTGTTAGGCTGGCTTTGTGTTGAATTTGATGTCCTTTAGGACCCTCAGTTCCTTTTCTGCAGAGCTGCTTTGCAGCCGGTTGGTCCTCAGCATGTACTGGTGCACAGGGTTGTTCCTCCGCAGATGCAGAACTTTGCACTTCTTCTTGTTGAACTGTATGAGATTCCTCTCAGCCCAATTGTCCAGCCTGTCAGGGTCCTTCTGAATGAAACCATCTGGTTATTAGTTGATTTTTATGTTTTACTATTTATTGATCTTTTTCAAAATGAACTTATTTCTTTTCTGCCCTAGGTAAGGAAAGTTTAAAGAAATTTGCAAAAATTAAAGAATTGGCAGTTTGCTTAGTCTATGTAACTCCCAGTTCAGACACACTTGTCACAGCACTTTCCCAAAACTTGTTCCTTGGACATGAGAGTCTTTCAGGTAACCCTCTGTAAGAAGTGGCCTTTTAGAAATTACCATGAATTAGAAAGTACTTTAAGGAACAAACCCCACCCATTTACTTCTGTTGTAAGCTGTCTCTGGACTGGAACAGCTTAATTCTGATGTTGTATGTCTGTACTTCAAGTGTAGAAGTCTGCACATGCCACTTTGCAAAATCAGCTACTATGCCTGAGTGAGCAAGAGGTATTCTACAAGGTTTTCTGGCTTGTGTAAAAATCATGAAACAGACCAACTTACCTTATTTTCCCTTTAAAGAATTTAAGTAATTTGGATATATTTAAAACATTAATAAGCATTAAATATTCATCATTCCCCATGATTTTGTTATTGTTTTTGTTTCTGTTTAAAATATAAGATGCTGTCCAGAGCCATGGCTGTCTGAAAGACAGGTAACAACTGGACTGCAGTGGAGATGACCAAGAAAGTCAACCATGTGTTCAGAGTTGGGCTGTTTGGTTGGGGTACTTATGGTTTAGGGAAACCAAGGATGCCACATTGAAAAGTAAAGAATGTTCTCCTCAACAGAAACATCAGAATAACAGTAAATAGAAAGCAGCATAACAGTATAGCGGCTTTCTTGCTTTTCTGTATTTTCTGATCAAATAAATTTTTGGTTCATTTTTTGTGATCTACTTACTTATGTGTGTATTAAAACAAAGCCTATATTTAAAGGACCTTACAAAAGATGTAATTTAAAGATCTCTCGAATCCAAAACAAATTGCTTTAGCATATATGGTATCACAACATCTAGCCTTTGGCCCTTAAGAATTAAACAAGCCAATAGGAAACTTCTATAGGGTTTCTTTTTATAAAAAAAAGTCATTTATATGCAACTGCTGCTGACTGTTACCTAAAGTCATTATTTTACAAACATTAGTAAAGTAAGTGGGTCACAGAAATGGGACAGACATTAACTGAAGAATGTGGTCAGATTACACAGATAAAGTGATATCTAAGAAGGCTTCAGACTGCTGGGCCACAGTTCTAGGAATTTTTTTTTTCAATTTAGAAAGATGAACCCTCTATTAGTGTATAAAGAATTCCCTTTATGCCATGCCACAGGTAAAACAAAGAAAAATCACTATCCTAGCTGAACTACATTTATTTGTATGTTAAGTATTAGACTAGAATCTGGGCCACTAGCTTTCATACAGGCAAAATTAGTAGTTAAGTCAATGGCTTTAAAGAGGTTCAAGACTAAAAAATATATATATTTTTAAATTGTATATATCTACATTAAAATAAGACGATTAAATAAGATAATACAAAATGGATGACCTTCCTCATAGAGAAGTGCATTGTAAAGCATCAGAGAAAGGAAAAATGTGATAGACTCCCTTACAGATGTGTTGTTGTACAGAATATATTCTTGCAGTGATAGGGGAAAGGAATAATGCAGATCTGACAAAGCCCAATTTTTTTAAGAGCTGATGTCAACAGTTTAGCAGGTTAAAGTATTTGCAATGCATAAAGCATTTATTGGTCCTTTATATTCAGAAGTTACATGTCATTCACTATGATTTGTACTAATAATTAGCAAAATCAAAATCTTCTCCATTAATTTTAATTTTTGAGGTGAAGCAGAAGGCACCACACTGTGCTAGGAAACTGTGCAGCTCACAGCTAAAGTAAAACCTAACACAATTACATAAGACCCAGCAGAAAGGATAAAGAAACCCAAGAAACTGTTGCAAGTATTCCGTGAGACCTGTGTAAGAGACCCTGGGATTCAAGGGCCTCTTTTCAATCCTGGGTAAGCTCTTACCTTTCATTATATGCAGTAGGAGGGAGTTTCAAAGTTTAGCTATTTGTTGTGCACATACATCTATACACCTTTTGTCTGCTTTAAACCTGCCACCTACTAATTTCATTTGATGCCTCTTTGCCTGTCGTTAGGAAGAGACAAAAAGCAGTTGATCTGTATCTGTGATGCCACTCCTCATTTCAGAGACCTCTATCACAGCTGCCCTCAGATGTCTTTTCCAGGCTGAAAAATCCTCACTGTTTCCTGCCTGAACACTTTCTTGTCACTTTGATCATCCCTGTTGCTTTTCTATGAATCTTTTTCCATTCTACTGTATCCTTTGTGAGAAGGGGGATCTGAGTTGCACAAAACCGAAGACATGGGCAGACACTTTAGATTTATAGCACTTTAGATATATAGCAGTTGTAATGCTCACAAACATTTGTTTATATATGCATACTATGTAAAGAATATATGAAAAAACCCCAAACTAAGCAGGTCTACAAAACATTGCAAGTAGTTGTGGAAATGTAGCTGAAACCTTGGTCCTGCAAAATCTGTATTTTCCTTTTGAATCCCAAACCCTTGGACTTTGTTTCCACTTTCTGTAAGTTTTCTAAAATGAAATCCAAACTACAGCAGTGAAGTTCCTGTCGCTGGATACCTATTTCATACATGGGGAACTGAGACAGAAAAAGAGCAAATGAAACATTGAAGATCACACAGGCCATGCAGAACAGCAGGCGTGGAAGAGCTTTCGCATTTTCAGGCTCAGGTTAATGCTAAGCAAAGGACCATGCACTTACCCCAGGTTAGGGCTAATTTAATCTACAATATTGGTAACAAAGGGGACAAAGACATTTCAAAAGGGTGATTATTTCTCTCCAGTCCTATTCAAACTAGCTCTGTGAGCACAATCTCATGACTGTGAACACTCACAGTGCTTTACGGCTTCTGAGTTAAAAAAAAAGTTGTTTGTCTCGGGGCTATTTGAGCAGAAAGGAAAATGTCTCACAGTGTTAGGAAACAGTCTATCTTAGTCAAATGAATCACTCATATACGGCCATAAGCAGTACAGATGTGTTGTAATCACTGCTTAATAATTGCTTTCAGATCAAATAATGTTCAAGAGATTACCACATCTGTAAGATGCTCTAAATAAAAGTACAGGACATTTTGTACAGACTGATTTAGAAAAGCAGTATGTTATTTATAGGGACAGCAACTTTGTGTTACATTACCAATGCACAGCAAGGCAGAATCTACATTTTAAGCACAAGAGAAATATGAATCATCTCAGTGCTCACTTGATTGTAATCTTATTAGCTAAGCCTTTCTTCAACATTGTCTTTGATTTAAAAAGCACCTGTAAATCTCTTTGTGCCTTTTGTGGATCCATCCCCCCTTTCTCCCTGGATGATGTTTTTCATTCTGCACATGTGTGTTACAAGTCTCAGTTGAATTATTTTGCCTGAAAGCATCTCATCATAGTCCAGGATCAAATTAAGCATACTGCATACACTCATTTCTGTGAGACTCATGTTGAGTTTGGGGACTAACCAGCTACAAAAGCATCCACACAAGCAGAAAATCAGTGGGTTTCAGCTCTGTGACTTCTGTGACATTCAGCTTGTTTTATTCGTTTCCCCGTCTCTCTCCCTGCTGTTTAGAAACAGGTGGTATTTATCTAAGCAGCCTGCACTGGGCAGCTGGCTGATGGGTCCCTCCAGCTGGGCATCTTCTCTACATTTAGTTCAACCACACCTGCTTCAGATAGCAAACAAGAAGTGTTTTTTAATTCTGTATCTGGAGGAAAAGGGGGCCTATGTGAGATGAGAGGGGGTGGGGGGAGGAAGAGGAGGATGAAAAATCCTACACCAATCCTACCTCTTTCAGCTGTAATATTTGTGAACTTTGTAGAGCCCATCTGGTCTTGTACCAGACTAAAAAAGAGTGAAGTTCAAGGTCTTTTTCTTTTGCTGTTACACTACTCTCTTTAACACAGTTATTTCATTATCTCTTGCTATCATTTGATCAGATTTATCTTCCATTAAAACTTCCTTTCCCTTGAAGTAGACAGTGACATGAGAATGCATGCCTTTCCAAGCTTTTATTGTTCTGAATTAAGAAATGGTAGAATAGTCTCATGAAAGATTAATGACTTCCCGTAAGCATCTTTATACCTGAGGACAAGCAATTACAAAAATATGTCCAAAAGAAAACAAGAAAGGATATTAGGCTGTATTGGCCAGGTATTTCTTGGCAGACAGCAAGCTTAGCTTGTTACACTGCCAGCATATTTACAGCTAAGGCAACTTCTGTCTTGACCCCAGGTATCATATTTTGTTTTGTACATTAGTAGCAATGTTGTCTTTGCAAGAAAACCTGACACTCCGCAGGTATTTTACTTGGTGCTTCGTTGTACTTAAGTTCCCATTTCTATGATAGTACCTGTTTCTGAGAGGTAGCTGTCTGCTCAAAACTAACACTTAGAGACTGAGAACAAAATATATATATTTCCAGAAGCTATTTCATGCTTTTCAGATCGTACCAGATTATTGTTTTCTTTCCCATAGTTTCCCTTTTTCCTGTGGTATTTTTGTTTTTTTCCTTCTTGTGCAGGATTTTTGTGAAGTTTGCTTTTGGCTCACAAAAAGAATTAAGGCAAGAACCTTTCAAATTGCCTAGATCTTAAATAGTCTGTACTCTAATACTCTAAATACTGAAGTGAGAATTCACCATTTGGCTGAATAGTGAAAGCAGCCAAAAGGCTGCTTTCTGTTGCAGCCTTTGAGAGAGCTTGGAAACCAAAGAGCCTCCTGTTTCTCTAAAAAAAGCACCAACAGTGCAGTGTGGACTGATGGCAATCAGGTAAATCATTTGGCATGCACAGCCTTCATGTCTTGCTTTGGTGGAACTGTTGGACTGTAGAGACTCTCCACTAGAGGGTCAGCTTGCAATTACACTGGACCTACTTCCAGAAGACAAAGGGCAATCCTACAACCTGTCTAAAAATATGGGATTTGATGGTTTAGTCATACTGCACTTGGTTTCCCTGACCAGATCCTCAGCACTATTGTTCTTTTTATATAGATGGTGGAATCATATCATAAAATGGTTTGGGTTGGAAGGAACATTAAAGCTCATCCCCGATGACATGGACAGGGACACCTTCCACTAGACCAGGTTACTCAAAGCCTGTGCAACTTGACTTTGAACACTGTCAGGGATGAGGTGTCCACAGCTTTCCTGGGCAACCTGTGCCAGTGTCTCACCACTCTCATAATGAAGAATTTCTTCCTTTTATCTGATCTAAATCTACTTTCTTTCATTTTAAACCCATTACCCCTTGTCCTATCTCAACATTCTCTTGTAAAAAGTCCCTTTCCAGATTTCTTGTAGCCCCCTTAGGTGCTGGAAGCTGCTCTAAGATTTCCCTGGAGCCTTCCCTTCTCCAGGTTGAACAAATCCAACCCTCTCAGCCTGTCTCTATAGCAGAGGTGCCTCTGATCATCCTCGTGGCCCTCCTCTGGACTTGCTCCAACAGCTCCATGTCACTTTAATGTTGAGGACACCAGAACTGCACACAATACTCCCAGTGAGGTATCACGAGAGCAGAGTAGAGGGGCAGGATCACCTCCTTCGACCTGCTGGTCACGCTCCTTTTGATGAAGCCCAGGGTACAGTTGGCTTTCTGGGCTGCGAGCGCACACTGAAGCCGACTCATGTTCAGTTTCTCATTGACCAACACCCCAAGTCCTTCTCCACAGGGCTGCTCTCAATCCATTCGATGTCTAGCCTGTATTTGTGTTTGGGATTGCCCCAACCCACATGACAAAGGACCTTGCACTTGTCTTGCTGAACTTCTTGAGCCCACCTCACAAGCGTGTCAAGGTCCCTCTGGATGGCATTCCTTCCTTCCAGTGTATCAACTGAACCACACAGCTTGGTGTCATCTGCAAACTTGCTGAAGGTGCACTCAATCTCACCGTCTATGTCGCCAACAGAGATGTTGAACAGCACCAGAACCAATACATACCCTGAGGAATGCTGGAGTTGAGTTTGTTCAGGATCTCCTTCTTCTACCATTCAGGCCTCCTGGCGTTCCTGCTTGACTCTCTCTTTATTGAAATGCATTGCCCCTGAGCTTGAAGGGGGTGATCCCTAAATATTAACCAGCTTTCTTGGGGCTCCTGTTCCCTCCAAGGTTTTATCTCATGGTACTCTACTAAGCAGATCCCTGAAGAGGTCAAAGTCCACTCCCCTGAAGTCCAGGTTAGCAAGCTTCCTGTGCACCCTCTGTGCTGCCTTAAGGTTCTTGAACTCCATGATTTCATGGCTACTGAAGCCAGTATATAGATGGCTACATAGCTGCTAATCTATGTAAAATTTCTGAGTTTCATCCTTTTCCCAATAAATCCTTATTCTAAGAGCTCAGCTGGGAACCCAGATAAGCACATTCCTTGGGGACCCATGTTTCATTAAGTCTGTGATTCTTCAGTGAACTGTTCTATAAAATCTTTCTTTTGAAGAAGGTGCTATTTCATGCCTGCGTATGAGTGTAATATAGCCTATTGTAAATGTATAAGAATATGCTGTTTATATATGACCAGTATATACAGTCTATTTTGACATCAAAGCAGCTTTAGTAGTAAGTGGACCAGATGCAAAAAGGCTGTTACTCAGAAGAGAGTAAAGGGGTGTTACGACCAGTTTTGTAATCTCAGCATTAACAAACCAAGATGAGCAAACACAGTACAAGTGCATTATTCATTTTTATTCGACTAGAGTTCCTTAAGTAAAAACATAACCTGCACTTATTGTACTCTAGAGGAACGAGCAACCTTGGTAATAAAACTATCTGTTGTTTCAATGGATGAGTTATTCTGTTTCAGCCAATTGCCCTGCAGTTGCACTGCTAAAATCTGGGACTGAAGAGTACATATCTTTGAAAATACAGCAGGCACATGGGGATACATAAGCTTCTTAAATGCAAAAGAAGTGATTGCTACTCAGCTGTGGTCACAAGAGGATACTTATACTTCATCAAGAACTTTCTCCTGACCTGTGAAGGCCTCATTGGATGGCCTCACTGCATGGACTCTAAGAAAACTCACAGCAATCTGTTCTCTCTTTTTTATGTGATCTTATTGCCTTCTGCTTTATTCTGAACTCCAGATAACTCATTTACTGTATGTTATTTGGCAGTATCAAATTTGGTTTGTTTACTGCTACCTGTTTCTCCTTGCAGTTATCATAATTTCACTACTGCTTAGTTTTGGTTTAGTTTGGTTGGGTTTTTTTTTGTTGTTGTTGCTTTTTTTTCTTAAATATCTGTTACTGTCAGGAAAAGCTGTAGGCCAAATCAATTCTCTTCCTCCCATGTTCAAATGTTATTGCCTGAAGAGCCATACAGATCCTGGATAGGATAATTTCCCAT
Organism: Psittacula echo; assembly: GCF_963264785.1. NCBI lineage: Eukaryota > Metazoa > Chordata > Aves > Psittaciformes > Psittacidae > Psittacula > Psittacula echo. Next base: position 126,762,675 of record NC_137737.1, read on the forward strand.
ACAGCTTTTGGTGTATCAAAAATCTGTGAAAGCGAATGCAGAAAGGAACTGTATACAGAGCAAAGATGAGGAACTGCTCTTCTTTATGTGAGATCATTCCAAGGAAGATGGGACAAGCCCTAGCCAGTTATTGTTTTATTCATTTTGATGTCAGGTGAAAGGAAGATTAGCATCAACATAAATACATTAAAAATGTGAATGTTTAAAGTTACTGTTTGTGGAGATAGCATGAGAGTGTCTTCAGTTTCTAATTTCTACATGCATCTTCCCTGTCATGGAAGCGTGGCACACCCTGGCCAGTAGCCCTGATGAGTGAAATACTCATATGGAGTCCTGACTGACTGCATGTAAGTCTTTCAACAATGGGATTTAACATTCTGACCTAACATTTAATGTATTAATTCTAATTTTATGCTGATACTAAGACTCTCCGCTGTATTAAATCAACCTAGGTTAATTCTGACCTTCGTCTCTCCCACCCACTATCAATAGGTCCACTGTTTGGTTCCCCAGAACTGACCACCCACTTTTATGAGAATCTGCAGTGAATTAGAAAATCTGTCATTGCTGGAGTAGCTGGACAGCTAGGATATGGCCTGTCATTCCTTCCATACAATACACACCCTTTGTCTGCTATCTCTTAAACTAACCTGACATAACTTAGCCTCCCGGTCAATGGTATCTTTATTCTCTCCCAAGGAATGCTTCGTTCACCAGCATTATTAAGAAATTTCTGGACAATGTTTAGTGGCTGCGCAATCATCCAAGGTTCTATTAAAAAGCCATCTGGGTAATTAATAACACATTTGTTCTCAGCCTCCTCCCAATTTGTCCATTAGTGGAATAAAAGCACAGGACAAAGGCTAATGTGGTTCAGTTATATTTTACAAGAATTCTTCAGGAAGTTAAAAACACATGATAGTTTTCCAAAGATACATATGTTTATGGGCACTCTATGAGAGAGGCAAAACTGCACAAGCCAGGGGCTCTTAATCAGGCTTCTCCCCAGTCGACAGTGCATCAACTATTGACTGCGCGCTGCCTCGCGTTGACGCTTTCCAGCCTGAGATGGGGAGGATGTGTGAATGGTCTCCTTCATCTCAATTCAATTACAGCTGATAAAACTGATTCCAAGATCCACGTCAGGGCACCACATCAAAACCAGCATGAATGACTTTTATACTCTTTCACCTGATATTTGAAGTCTTTTCTGAGGTCTCTTTTTAATGTCTTCTCTTGAAAGTGGGATTAGAGCCTCAGGCTGCACTCTCTGAGATTGTTTTATTCTTTCCCTTTCATTTGCTCTTTTTCTTCTCCTTGAAAGCACCTGAAGAAGAAATGCTTTCAGATGTTGGAAGTTTGCTTCTGTGTGAGAAGAAATACTTGATTTGAGCTTGGATTTTTTGTCTTTCATTCTTTTTTTAACTTCTGTAGGGAGATAGTTACTATTATTTTGTGCCTGTTGGCATAGAGGAAAGCCAAGCCTGCATCTTTTAAACTACTGTGAAATGAACTATTGCTTAATAGCTATGCTTCAGCAGCAGGGATCTCTCTTGTACCGCAGACAATTAAAACTAATGTTTGCGTGTACTCAGTTATAATTGAGTGTAGGACCAGAGCTGATGTAAACTCAGTGATGAGCTCAATAGGACCATGAGTGGATCTGACCTCTTGAGAAAATGTTCCTGAAATTCATCAGCCAGTCAGATTTTTCATATAAACTACATCATTGATGAAAAGATGGGTTGTGCATGAAGCATGATTTTTCATTAAAAACACCATCTGTTTTCTGTGGAAATTTTTGTTTCTTGGGGTTGAAAAAAGAAATTTCTGAAAACCAGGACTTATTTATTTGCTTATATTGCCTCAGAGATTCATGGGGATTATATTTCTGTTGTTTTATTTGTTTTAGTGGGCTGTGCACTGCAGGGAAAAATGCACTTCCCCAATGAATCACGATGCGACATTGTTATGGTTCACCATCTCATGGAGATCACAATGAGGATTCAGAGAGCCTGTCTAGACAGCATGTTGTGTTCGTGCTTTACACATGCGGCTGGGTGTATAGAGCACCGTGACAGTGTTTTGGAAACCACCAGCCCCCACTTTCCTTGATTTTTTATTTTTATTTTCTTCAGGTGAGGGTGCTGGTTTGGTTTCTTGTTGGTTTTATTTTAGCAGATTCCCTGGTAGGTACAACTACTCAGTGTTGTTTGAGCTTTCTTGGATCACGCTTTCCTTTCTTACCACTTTGTTGTTTTCCGCATTGGTTGCGACTCTCTTTGGCTTGTATTTTAGCAGATAATTATGGATCAGTAACATGCAGTGTGTGAAATTACCATTTTCACTATGTTCGGTGAGTTGTTGCAGCTAATGGGATTTCCACCTGGGTGACAAAGAGCCATTTTTTATAATGATTTTCTCCAAATGGCAGTCAGAGTTCTTGTTAACATGATTTTGTTTGCAAAACAGTTTGCCATTTAAAAATGGTGAATCTTTCCTGTTTTCTATTCAGCTCTAGTCCAGGAAATAAAAGACTGAGTTCCAGAGACAGCTTTTTCCCACCTTCTTGGAGAGTGTTGGGATTTCAGCCTGGATATCAGCCAAAGCAAAGAGAACGTAGAGCACAGAAGCAACACAACACACACACAGTGGGTTTTTAATTTACTTTGCACTCCAAAGCTTCCCCACACACTTGTGTGAAGGAGCTCTTTCCACAGCAGTATAAATATTTGTTGACACTTCACAGCCTCAAGTGCCTGTAAGAACACTGAGTTTATAAAGTGCTCTGTAAATACTTGGAGGTATTAAAGTCTGTCTGTCTAACTGGGCAGCACCCATATTTAGACTTTGTTTGCATGCTGTAAATCTACCAACTTAAGCAGTGCTCTTATCAGAGGTCAACAAAGCCCTTCATGTTTAACTTTCATTCTGAGAGTAATCTCATTAAAATTAACAATGTGCTTGTAGTTCCATGGATTCCGATTGACGTGTCTGCTTCGCTATTGCCACACCAGCCAGCAGGCTTGCAACTTTTTCTGACATGGCGTGGTTTCTCCTACACAAGTTGTATTTTGGTGTCTCAGTTCTGTAGATCAAGTTGATATATATATTCCTTAGTGCCATACTGGGTAACAGTGCCTCTCTGGGTAATATTTCTTTTGCCTGTAGAAAGTGTAGCATTTCACCCTAAATATGGGCCTGGGAACCTGGGCATATTTTCTGGCTTTCTTGTGTGAGAGCACAGAAATCAGGAAAGCATGTACATCCTAAATGAAAACGGGCAGGAAGACGAGGTGGAAAAAGAAAGGACAACAGTACCAATGAACTGGGTTAAAAGTCTAAAATCACTCAGGTGGAAGGCACATGTGGTAGAAAAACAGTTCAGAAAGATTTCTACCGCAGTCCCCCAGCTCAGTTTCCACAGATCCCAGCCATCACATTCACAACCTCAGGACCCTTCTGGGCAGTCCCTCCAGAGTTCACAATGACACATGCCCCTCTTTAAGTTAGCCTGTATGAAAGAAGCATGTTGCCTTAGAATAATAATCAAGTCTATGTCTGTGTATGCTATTGGTGTAAAAACCTTCTGAATCTCTGAATCTTGGATGCTGGTTGCATCTGGTGTGTACACAAAATGACTGAACTTGTTTTGTCTGAAGTTTTACATGTTATTACCTTTGCTCACACTTTCCCTTTAGGTTTCACTTCTTACTGGCTTCCCTCCAAAGGGTTTACAGAAATTTTTGTCATAGGGGCCAGCTGAACTGCAAAAATTAATTTTAAGACTTGTTTTAAACCCTTGTTCAAAGTGTACTGATGTTTAAGCGTTAGTTAACTTTTCCAGCTTGCACTACAAGCTCAGGCAGAAGAACTTTTAGAGAAACTGGAATTCCTCTGGGTCAGAGGCAAGGCAGACTGTGTTTCAGTGAGGAGATTGGGGCATTTCTTGGATGTCTTGGCTGAGCTGCCTTGAAGAAATTGGCTCGCTTGCACCTGTGGTTTTTAACTGAATCCAGGAACTTTTGATTGCATGGAAGCTTTAGGTACATGACAAAAATAACTGATTTTGCAGATCACATAGCAGGAAGTTTTAATTCTGTCTCTGTGTTTTAGTTGCATCCTTTTTCACAGTAATATAGAATTTTGTGTTTGTATTTGTTTGTGAGACTGTCAGTATACTAGAAGACTGCCTGACCCTAAACTACTTCCATAGGATATTTTTGTCCCATTGATTTTCTGACAAATGAAGGCTGCCTTCTATAAAACTTAAAAGCAGTGCAAGATGAACTGTTTCTGACCTGTACTTGACCTATTCAGCTTCATCTGCTCCTGACAGACTTTTCAACAGTGAGCTCACAAAACTCCCTTTTTTCTCCTTACTCTTGGATAAAGCCATTCTTTAGGCTAATTTCTTTTTTTCCTTCACTGTTTCAGTTTCATTGAGCTTTCTGTTTCACTGTTTCTGCTTGCTCTTTCCTCCCCAGCTTCGACTTGTACAAAAATCACAGAGAATGTTTTATTTACTACTGGTAGCAGAATGCATTTCCGAGCCGTACATGCATGCGGAGAGCATTCCACACATGGAAGAACAGGACAACCTAGGAAAAAACCTCCCAGTTACTTCATAGAAACATGTATTCTAGCTGAATATATGAACAGAAATCTGCATGTGGTGACCTTCAAATGTTCCCTGGGGTTTCCAGTCATGTGTTAGAAGTGTTCAAACTGAGAAGGAAAAAATCCCACCATTTCCTCTCTTACGCTTTTCTCTTTATATTTCTCAAAACAAAGTGTTTTGTAGTCAACCTAATTTCATTTTAAGTAGTTCCATTTTTAGTATTTTGAGTCTAGTTTCCTGACATAGTAAGCATATCCTGTAAGGTGCTGAATATGTATGATGTGAGAGCAGTAGGAGTAGGAGTAGGAGTAGGAGTTAAACACTAATAATTTCCTGGAAAGCTTTTCAGTGACAGAAGTATAAGTAAAGTCTTTTATTCACTGTCCTTTTAATCAAAAAAGAATCATGTTAAGATGAGATGATTAAGCTGTTACTGTGGTTACCACTGATTTTCAGTTCATGGGTGAATAATAATTACATTTTCTCAATGTTTGTCTTTTGTATAGAAAAATATGAATGGAAATTTGTTTTCTGCTTTATATAGGTAGTTAAAAATTAGGCCAAATAGATATATGAAGTCACCGAAGGAAATGTTTTTTTGGAAAGGTACTAAGAACACTGTTATTAACTGCAATGTTATTGTACAAATAACAGTGTTTTACTACATCGTTGTAATAATTTTTTCCAATGATTAAAGACAAAAATCTGCTATATAGGAATCTACACAATTTGTACCTATTAATGTAAGCTTAAGGTAAGCTCATTAGAAAACCCAGAATAGAAACATAGACTACATTCTAACAAAGAGATTATTGACTAAATTAACCTTATAGATCTACACTGCCTTGTTCTTCACTCATGAACTTCAGTGTCTGTGGTACACAAAGAAATCAAAAGGTCTATGCATCTACTGCTTCAAGGAATTTCACCTATTTTGATGAAGGCCGTTGCCCTGAGCTCCCGCTTGTGCTTTACAGAATTTTCCTACTCTCTGTGGTCTCATCACAGGCACTGAAATGACATCAAAGTGACATTTCTAAAGAATTTTGTACAAAGAAGAGAGGAAAAAAGAAGACTGATGACTACCTTGTTCTTCTGTTGTGCTGCCTGAAACAATAAAATAGGTACTACTGTGTCATGCAGTCTCTGTCCAGAGGAAGACTGTGAATCCATTCTAGGCACAAAGACAATTTTTTTCGTGTAGGATAAATGGTAAAATGGTAAATTTGATAATATATTTTTCTAATCTATCTTCAGTAGTTTTCCTGTAGATACAATGTCTCAGTGATTCTAGAGTCTCAGTACAATGAATATCACACTGAAATAAAGCATAAGCACAGTTATTGCCCCTGATGATATCATCAAAGAGATCTCAGTAGGCATAGTGGTTTTATCTACCGTGTGTGGAAACAGAAGATATTACAGCTATGTCTTATTCACTGGCCAAAGCTTTCCATTTTTTTCCTATGTTTTGTAGACTGTTGGCAGAAAAGGAAGGAGTACAAGGAGACCTGGATTTCTGGATTCTGAGATGATAACTGAGTTAGATTTGTAAATAGCAAACAGATGATGACAGAAATTTTTTTGTTAACTGATAATGAAAGCCAACTGAAAAGTGCAATGATTAAATAATAATGTGTCTGGAAGTCATACATCATAATTGATCTTCTTGCCCTGTTCATTCAGATTCTTTCTACTGAAGGGCCTTTGCCAGAATGTAGTAATCAAGAAAGGGACACAGCTAATTCCCCATATCCCTACAGATTGATTTCCTGATTATAAGTTTACATTTTCAAGCTAACCTCTTCTTGGGACAGGTCATTAAAAATACTTTACAGCACAAGTTATTTCTGGTTTACAATGGACTACAGTTTATAATGTCACTAGTTTGTTTGTTTGTTTGTTTTTAATCAAGTATGTTACACCCAAAACAGTTACATGAAAAAGATTAAAAACTATTCAGATGTTTTTCCGGTTTTGAACTTTCCCATGTGGTCTTGTCCTTGATTTTGTTTGTCTCAGTCTGAGCCCATTCAGCTGACTGTTTCAGACTCTAGAATGAGATACTCTGCTCCCATAACCTACCAATTTGCCTTTATCTTTCTCTCCTTTCTTCACATCCTCCTTCGCCATGATCCCAGCCTCTGGAACCTGATCTCTATTTGGTTGAGCCCCACATTTCCTTCCATAGCCTCCTAGTCATTCTCACAGTTTGCCTTTTCAATGTGCCCTGGTCCATGGGATTTCCCCTGGGCATACCTTACATCCCTTTCAGCAATTTCCTCACTCTAAGCAGATTTGTAGTTCATATGAATGTTTTTCTATTAACAAATTCAACATACTTTCAAACAGAAAAAAGTATCCCTTTCTTATTGCTATGAATATGAAATCCCATCTCTAGAAGTGATTTTAATGATTTTCAGTTTCTCTCTTGCCTCTCAGGACCCTCATCAACTCAAAGGTATGATATGGGTGATACATGGTGTATATATGAGTGATATTCACACCTTCTGCCACAGTTTCTAATTATTTCAGATAATTGTCATGGGAGAAGCTATTTACACTTCCAGAAAAATCAGAATTTTGTTCCTATCCATACAAGTACTGTGGAAAAGTTTGATTGGGAAGTCTGCAGTCCACTTCAGGTGTATTGTTCACTGAAACAAGTAGATTCCCAATGTCCTGTATGTCTTCTTGGAAAATGTAAACGCTTGCTTACATATGTTTTATTAGCTTGGGGCTCTCATGCAACCATTTCTTCAAGTTTCATCTTTTCTTTTTCCTACAGTATCCTGGAGGTTGAGCTGCTCTTTTTGTCATCTCTCCTTTAACTCGTGATGTGCTGGAATATACACAGCTTTTCTGGTTATAAGGATGGTGAATAACTGTGCTTCCCGATCTGTCTTAAAATCCTTCCTGAAAAGGATTGCCTTGAGAGGCCTAAACAAAAAAGGAAAAAGTAATCTGAAAGACACTTTTTCCATTGAGTTTCTCATCATTAAGGTACTGTTATACAGCTTCTTCAAGGTTATCTTTTTCCATAGATTCACTTGGATAGGCATAGGGAGAGGATGAGTAAGGTTAAATGGTAGGATATTGCAAGAGGTGTGATTATAGTTTTGGATGATAGCCTTCGGTTTAAGTTTTTTTTTAAATAGTTTGTACAAGCTTTGTATAAAGTTGGATCTTGGCAAGTGAACTGCAGAAGTGAGCCACAGCTCTGTCTATGTGGAATTAGAACAGAAGTTTCAAAGGAAAAAGCATAAGGGCAGCCAGGAATTTAAAAGGACATTTTGCATATCTGGGCAAGTTTATCTTTGATAGGGGCTTCAGAAAACCTGTTATAGCTAGAATATGGAATTGAGTAGTCTCAATATGAAAGAGGTTATAAATCTTGGGCTAGAAATCCTCATTTTCTTCTGTGTCTTGAAAAGTATACCTGTTTGAAGCATCAGCATGGATTACCATCATATATTGGACTGCTTTTAACATAACTCACTAACATAACATAAATCACAGAAATAATGCCTCTGGTCATGCTTATCACTGTCATTCAGCCAGAAAGGTTTCACTGGACTAAATGGACCCTTTATGTGTGACATTCTGGAGAATCATGAATCAGCCAAGCTTAACTTCATGGCCCTAGGAAGATACAGAAACACTCTCTTACACAAAACAAAATTGTAACCAATAAAGTAATGAGAAACATTAATGAAAAAAAAAATAATACAATTATGAGAAGCAGTTAGAACTGATTGCCAAAAGCAGATTGAGTCAGAACTAGCTCCAAATCTAATATTCTTCCTTGCTGAATAAGCAGTGTGATGGATAGGCAGGAAACAATAATAGTGACATATTTTAACTCTAAGAAAGTTTTTAAAAATACAAACTCCATGTGCCATATCCATAAAGAATAGGAAAATACTCTTTTGAGTTTCTTAGGTCAAAGCTAGGTCAGGACCAGTAGATGCAGAATTGCTTGGAAACCTGTACCCAAACCGTAGTTGCTTCTGATTTTTTGTTATGCATATTAGTAGGATTCTTGAAGGATGTCTTCAGCCAGTATCATTCAACACTTTCAATATAGACTTGGCTGGTAGATTAGAGAACACGTTTACAAACTATGCAAATAGCAAAAGTCTGGGAAGGCTTATTAGCAGAATAAAGCGATTGACATTTAAAATGCCTTTGAAAAGTTGAGAAAGTCAGAAATCAATTAATTGGATTAATTGAACTACATGGCAAAAAGTGCAAAAGAAATTAAAAATAAGACCTCTTCAGTGTGCAGAATAATTGGTTGAGATAGTAATAAACAAATACACAAAACAAGAACCAAAGGGAAATACGGGTCTGGTTTATAGTGTCAAAAACATTCTAGCTAGAATTGAAGAAAAAGTATTTTATTTGGCTTTTATTAGGCTTTCTCTGGACCATATTGTCACACCTCGTTTCAAAAAAGGTGCAAATCAATTAGAGACACTCCAAAATTGCAATAGCAAAAGAGCTTTATAAAACATAAGCCACAGCCCACATTAAGTTATAGAATCATAGAATCATTACTTAGTAAAGATTCATCTAGGGGATATAGAATCATAGAGTCATAGAATAGTTAGGGCTGGAAAGAACCTTAACATCATCTAGCTCCAACCACTCTGCCATGGGCAGGGACACCTCACACTAAACCATGACACCCAAGGCTCTGTCCAGCCTGACCTTGAACATCGCCAGGGATGGAGCATTCACAGATTCCTTGGGCAGCACATTCCAGTGCCTCACCACCCTCTCAGTAAAGAACTTCCTCCTTATATCCAATCTAAACTTTCCCTGTTTAAGTTTTAAGCCATTACTCCTTGTCCTATCCCTACACTCCCTAATGAAGAGTCCCTCCCCAGCATCCCTATAGCCCCCCTTCAGATACTGGAAGGCTGCTATGAGGTCTCCACGCAGCCTTCTCTTCTCCAGGCTGAGCAGCACCAACTTTCTCAGCCTGTCTCCATACGGGAGGTGCTCCAGTCCCCTGATCATCCTCGTGGCCCTCCTCTGGACTTGTTCCAACAGTTCCATGTCCTTTTTATGTTGAGGACACCAGAACTGCATATAATATTCCAAGTGAGGTCTCATGAGAGCAGAGTAGAGGGGCAGGATCACCTTATGAAAAGGTGATCTACATCTATGGAAGCCCAAGTGTCACCTCCCAGCATGGCCTAGATGTAAACTTGAATCTAGAGCAAAAGTTTGCCTCAACGATATTTTGAGATGCCTCAATTTCTGTCTTATGCAGTTATGGAGGTGGAGTCAGTTCAATTTAAAGCAGAATTTATCATGTTTTCCTTCTTCATGCTTTATGAGCTGGTGATTCAAGAAGCTGGGGCAGGCTCAGGCATGCATTAGAGTTAATGGATGTTTACACAAGGAGCAATATTTTTGCACCTGAGGTATTCAAAACCAGATGAAATCAGAAGGAGGGCTTCAGAGGTGCTAAGGGAATTTGGATGCATGTCTGTGTACTGTAAAAGCAGCCAGATCTTCCCTAGCAAGACAAAGCCATGAGCTAGGACTAATATTTAGCCAATACCTGTCCATTAGATGCTACAGGTGTACCTTGGCCATATTGCTGCAAGTTTTGGCACACTTTCAGAGCATGAGAACATCATTCTCAGCCAACAGCTTGAGGTACAGAGAGCCTAGCAGTAGATCAAGTTGTGAAACTCTACTCATGTGAAGTTACAGAGGAATGGTCTGAGATGCCTGCTTCCAGTTTCTGCAGACATCAGAAGCATGGCTGCTGTTCAGATGTGCAGACACGGTGATGTGGGCTATGGGATGGGTGGACAAGTTGTGGGACCCACAAAGTTAGTTAGGACAGAAGTGTCTGTGAGGTGAGTTGCTAGGAACTGCAGAAGCATGCACATCATAACATTTCCAGCATTGCTGGCTTGCTGTTTTTCTATGTGCATGCATATGGACCTCCAGTACAATGAACCTGATTTTTTTCAAGGATGAAGAAAGGTATTTGTTGGGTACTGGGTCTGACATTTGGCTTGGAGTCCTCAGGGCAGTCTTGGCAGAAACTTTTCTGAATTATGGGTTGTGTGATGAAGACCATGTAACTCCTTAATGCCTCATTTGTGGTGGTGGAGAACACAGGGTGAATAACACAAAAGAAACACAGAACTGTGACCTGATTCTTAAACTGATCTCTGTGTCCGTTGTCACTGCATATTTGATGGGTGGACAAAAGCAGCTTTGTCCAATTTGGTTCTGATAAGGAAAATAGACAATATAGCATTTGTGTGGCTGCAGGAAAACTAGGCTTTGATTTCTAATTTTAGTTAGTTTGATACCTTTTTTAATTAAAAAAACCAAGAGCAACAACAAAAAGATAAGCATGTGACATTTTATTTTAATGGTGCTAGTGTATTTTTCAGTGAAGTCAGTTATTTTACTAATGAGGAAAATACTCATCAGTACTTGTTATATCAGTATTCAGATCAAAGTATTAATTGAATTGTCAGTTGTCAGATAATGCACATTCATTTTCAAGGAAAACATTATGCCTCCCTTCTACATTATTCAGAGTGTAAAGTAATAAAATGCATGGAAAAAAATTCGATTCTGCTGGCTATTTGTCACTCAGCTTTTGATTAAAAAAATTCACAATGTCACTTCATTAACTTATAGCTTGTTCTGGGATAGCTTAATGCCAGCTACCAGTGTGATCTTGTATTCATGTGTCACTGAAGAGTACAAATAAGATAGATCGGGTCTTTGGCAATATCTTCGGAAAAGGGTTTCCATCCATTCAACTCTATTCCTTTATTTTCTTTTTTATGCTGAAGTCCAGGTGTCCTTGTCCTGAGCAGCCAGAAATAGCTGTTCAGTGCAGGTATATCTGGCTGACACTCATCCTGCTGTCTACGTCTCTGGCACAACCCTCTCCTCTCCCACACTCAGTCCCTCCATGCTCAACAGCAGATGCAAAGACTCTGGTACAGGAAAAACCCTAAAGCTTCAAAAGCTTTAAAACTACCATGCACCCTTGAAAGAGATCAGGAGTCACTGAGAATTTTGTCAGTGCACGAGGCTGTTCTTACTGGAAAGGAATTTGTTCAGTGAAGTTATCTGTGAAGATAATTTCCTAGGATAATTCTTAGAGCTGCCCCTGTTCCCAGGGAAATAGAAACTCCCCTTCCCTTGCATAAGCCTCAGTAGTCCCTGCCAATCTTATTTAGGCAAAAAGTCTTTACAATTTATTCACAGGGCCTAACTTGGTCTCTTTCCCAAAGATTTTGTGTTCAGGTACAGATTAGTGCCTCTGCTACTAGTGGTTAATTTTATCAACATAGCACTAGCACAGTTGTACCTTTAAGTCTTTTTTCACTCCATATACATGATTAAGCATTTAGCCATATGCAGTAATTGCTCACAAAATCCTTTATGATGTGTTAAATAGATTGCTATGGCACATTACACATTACTGTGATTAAAAAAAAAGGTAATATAGATTTGTGAACAAAATAATGAGTAATTTGAGGAAGACAAGATAAGATGGCACAGTGTACAAAGACCTGATTTACAAATCAGCTTTCTATATCCTAGGCTAATCTTGGCTTTCAGTGTCTTTCAAGTTTTATCATTTACTTAGAATTATTTTACAAGTTTTGCCTTTTACTTATAATTTCCAGATGGGTCCCTACCGTCACTTCAAGCCTTCAAAATCATAGAATCATAGAATAGTTAGGGTTGGAAAGGACCTTAAGATCATCTAGTTCCAACCCCCCTGCATAGGGCAGGGACACCTCACACTAAACCATGCCACCCAAGGCCTCATCCAACCTGCCCTTGAACACTGCCAGGGATGGAGCATTCACAACCTCCCTGGGCAACCCATTCCAGTGCCTCACCACCCTCACAGTAAAGAATTTCTTCCTTATATCCAATCTAAACTTCCCCTGTTTAAGTTTTAACCCGTTACCCCTTGTCCTGTCACTACAGTATCATGCTTCTTATATCCTCCACATCCCAAACCCTTCAACATGGTAAGTGTGGTTTTGCATAAAACAGATGCTTCCCTTTAAAAAAAGTTTGTTACAAGAGAATAGACTTCAGGATCAAGGGAATTAGGTAAGCTGTGCAATTACCAGAAAATACATGCTCCAGTGCAACTGGAAAGCACCATCTGGGACGTTTCAGACTGTAACTGTTCTGCAAAAATCCACTTGTTGAAAGAAACATACACTGAAAGGGCATTTAATCATCTCACTTTCTTATATAAAAGGAAATCCCTGAACTCCTTCAGGATATCAGCTTTGGGTATAATTAGCCTGGTGATGATAATGTGCTTCAGGAAGAGTGGTGGGTTTTAAGAAAGATTTCAAGTATCTGAAAAACACATTTATCAGGTGATTTTATCTCTTGCCACCATCACCCAGTGATTTCAGCAAAATGGACCTGCAGAGACAATTTCACCTTAGCTATCCTGAAAGTTGTCAAAGACAACGCACCAGACTGATCAGAGTGTCTTTAGGATGCATCGGAAAGTAAAGCTGGAGACACATTTTTGATTTTGGACTACAATGCCTGATCGCTTGCCCTCCCGATCGCCTAACATAGCCGCAGGCTCCATGGCGTTCTACAGTAGTGCATGAAACAAACTTCAGCAAAGATATTTTCAGCAGCTGGTGAAAATGGGCAAAGATAAACCCATATCTTCACAACGAAAATTGCATCTCATCACACACTGATCTGGTGTCAGCCCAGTTTCCCACTGCACTGTTTTGAAGGAAAATTTATTATCCTATGAATAGTTTTTGTTGTTATTGAAAGACCAATCAGTCTGTATCACAAGCTACTAACGCTGGGCTTTGCTCAGCCACATGTATTGTGTCCAGCTTGGCTTTTCTTCTGATGTAAAACAGAACGACCAGTAAAAATCTCTTAACTTTGCTACTGCATCAGTGATTTAGTCTATTCATTTTAGTCTTAGCATTTCTTTCTCACTTTGGTAGAAAACAGTAGGTCTTGAAATTCTTACCAGTGAGCCCTTCTTCTCCATATTTCAACTAGAAGACACTCTTTTCCATGGGCCAATTGTTCCTAAGACCTGTGTACCTACCAGAGCCTTAAGTGTTGATGGTGCCATTTACTTTAATTGCCATGTAGCACATAGGAGGGGCAGAGAACGCACAGGTGTTTGAGAGCCTGGCTGTAGCACTTGGGCTACACTGAAGCTGATATAGTGTATGTTCCTACACCATATTGAAGGCTGACATGCTCAGGAAAGAGACATCAGCCAATTTAATTTTTTACTCAGAGATTATCAATATCCTTCCAGGAAAAGTTTCCTCATATGTCAAAAATTGTTGATGGAATAAGCTGTGATCCTCTCTCTCATGTATCATGCTTTTGGACATATAGATGCTGTATAGGTAAAGCAGTTGGCCTTGTTTGAAGTCCTGTTTGTTCTAAGAGCCTTCAAAACCTGAACGGTGGTGGTGAAAGTTAACCAGTGACAAAGCTAACCTAATTGGTACCTAGCTCATACCAGAGGAAACAGCTACCACAGGCACAGGCTTGCTGACAAAGAACATTGTTTTGTTTCTCAGGACAAACTTCTAGACTAGTCCATAAAGACATGAGAACCTGTTTGAAATGTGCAGAGGGTACCTATATATACCCCTGCCGTCTTTGGCATCTCTGCTCTAACACCTCTCTGGATACAAAATTTTCTCTAAAATGACTGCAGCCTTTTGTAATGCATCTACCAACACAGTTACACCCGTATTAGGAGCAGCTAAATACCAGCAAGGAAATCCCAACATACTCATTGCCTAAATCTCACTCATTCAACACAAACTCAAGTCTAAAATTCCTACCACATTACTGTGTAGTAAGGACAGTAGCTGGCATGCTTACTAACATCTTTTAGTGGTTGAACATAAAAAGGAATTTACATAACCAGTTCAGGCAGCCTGAGTCCCCTTTTTCAGGTGTGAAATGTGAATCTAAAGCATATGAGCAGCTGCAGCAAAGGCAGCTTGTTACACAATGTCTGTCTTTGTTACAAACGCAAGCCAGTCTTACTGGAACCAGAAATTTTGCCATCTATATGACTTTAATCAAACCGACAGATGTTAATCAGCTGGCATTGCTTTGTTCACATGGAGTGTTATGTGCTGCTTCTGTGGAAAAGAGCACAAAAGAGAGAGCAAAGCGCAGATGTCCTAAGCAATAAGCCTTGGGACCAGACAATGAACTACACTGGAGCTTCTTGTATGCATGTCCCTTACAAAATGTTCAGAAATTAATGTTTCTCCCTTCTGCTTATCATACAAGCCAAGCTGTTGTGTGATTGCCCCCACAGCACCATCCCATCAAAACTCAAGTCCTAGTCCAAAATGTGTTCTACTGTTTCTAAACAAGGCTTGTTTTACTGGTTTGTATAAAACCACGCACTTCCTTGGAAGCCAATAAATGCTGAGCATTTTAAGTCAAAGGAGCAATGTTGCCTGGCCTTTGTTATTCATTAGGACTCTCTTCCTACAGTGAGACTTTTAGAAAACTGTTAAAAATTTAGCTACTCCACATCACTGAAATGGAAGGAAATATTCATTAATATTTTTTTTCTTGTTTCACTAAAAATGGAACTGTGTGTCAGAGTAGGAGATCATGGGAGAGTCCTTTATAGTAACAACTTCATTTGGCAAAATAATATTATCTTTTTTCCTGACATTTATTTAGCTTTATATTTGCTCATTTAAAATTTTGTATACCATTATTTATTGCTATATAAGTAGAGACAGAAGAGTGAAGTTTGACACTGTCAAAGAGTTCTGATCCTGCACACTGCTTTCAAGCCATTTCAGTTCAAGTGTTCAGTCGTTAATTATCACACTAGACTAATCCATTGCTTACTTGCAAATAAAAGAAAAAAATAAGAGGAATCATGGATAAAAAAGGGACAGATTAAAAAAGAAGTTAACAGTCCACCTGAAAGGGAAATCACTCACAGGCAGTTCATATGCAAGAAGGATGAATGGTTGAGGGTGCAGGTTGAGATCACCAGTTAGGGCATGGTTTCTTTGGCTTTTTCCTGTTTCAGCTGCAGTGATGGTATCTGACAGATTTAACATTAGCAGCTCTGTTTTCACAGCATTCAGCCTTAAAATGCTCCTTCTTGTTGACATCTGGAATTGATTCTGACCACTGAAAACACTGCATGGTTTCCAGAGAGACAGATCTTGTCTAGGGGTATTCCAGGCTCCCTTGCACAGGGAGGGTAGGTGGGAAGCAAATATCCACGAAACATGCTATAGTGGGTAAAAATAAGTTTACTGTGCACATGACTGAGCCTACAGGGCCAAGCTATCACGGTGCCCAACTCAATCTAAAAAGCTATATGAAGATGTGAGAAATATTAGGAGAGTCTGATAGTCATGTAACTTGAATGAGCATAGTGTCATATCTACTTTCAGTGTATCGTAAGGACTTACTCTGTATCAGCTTCAGTATTTGATCCACCAAAAAAAGACAGAGTACATTTTCCTCCTTAGCATGGATAACCAGAGAGTAGTTTAATGCTAATTATGTTTCAGATTTAATGCTTTCAGATTTAATGTTTTGGATTTAACATAAGAGCTCAGAGTTTGCAGGAATTCAGGAGAATCTGTGGTGGAAGGTGTCTTGCCAGAAGGATAAGTCTCAAGTAGAAATTTTCTGTAGGTGGCTACCAAAGACTCCAAGATGCTGCCCCTGGTCTGTACTGATCATTGCCCCATGTACTGCTTTTGCCTAGGAAAGAATTAATTTTTTCATAGTAGTTTGTATGGTGCTATGTTTTAATTTGTACTTGAAGCAATGTTGATCACATAGAGATATTTTAGTTATTGCTGAGCAGTTATTACACAGCATCAAGGCCTTTTATGCTCCCCATCCCACCAATAAGGAGGCTGGGCATGCACAAGGATTTGGAAGGGGACACACGTGGGACAGCTGACCCCAACTGACCAAAAGGATATCCCACACATGATGAAGAAGAGAAAGTTCACAGTTACGGTATTCCCAAGTAACTGTTACAGGTGATGGAGCCCTGCTTTCTTGGAAATGACTAAACGCTTACTTGGTGATGGGAATAAGTGAATTAATCCCCTATTTCGCTTTGCTTGCATGCATAGCTTTTGCTTTACCTATTGAACTGTCTTTATCTCAAGCCATGAACTTTTGCACTTCTACCCTTTCAGTTCTCTCCCCCACCCAACAAGGGGAGGATGAAAGAGTGGCTAGGTGAGGCTGAGCTGCCCACCAGAATTAACCCACATCACTCCATTAGCTTCAACACACTGTGAAACTTAAGTCTTCGGCATTGCCTTCAGAAATCTTAAATTCAACAATAATTTTAGCTTTGCAGTTCTTGTTCCCTCATCTCACTGAGATGAGAAAGAATAGAAAGTACAGGAGAACTGTTGTTTCCAGGTGGCCAGGAAACAAGGGATAAGTCTTGGAAGGCAGACGCAGGGACTGTAAGAATGAAGACCTTAGGCCCACTGTAGGAGAGGATCTGGTTTGAGACCATCTTAAGAACCTGAACATGCACAAGTCCATGGGACCCAATGAAATCCATCTGTGAGTCCTGAAGGAGTTGGTGAATGAAGTTGCTAAGCCACTGGCCATCATATTTGAAAACTCATGGCAGTCAGGTGAAGTTCCCGACGACTGGAAAAAGGGAAATATAACCCCCATTTTCAAGAAGGGGAAAATGGATGACCCAAGGAATTATGGACCAGTCAGTCTCACCTCTGTGCTGGCAAACTCTTGGAGCAGATTCTCCTGGAAGGCATGCTAAGGCACAGGAAAAACAAGGAGGTGCTTGGTGACAGCCAGCATGGCTTCATTAAGCAGAAATCCTGCCTGACCAATTTGGTGGCCTTCTATGATGGGGCTACAGAACTGATGGACAGGGGCAGAGCAGTTGATTTCATCTACCTGGATTTGTGCAAAGCGTTCGACACTGTCCACAGGACATCCTTGTCTCTAAATTGGAGAGACATCAATTTGATGGGTGGACCACTCAGTGGATAAAGAACTGTCTGGATGGCCGCACGCAAAGAGTTGTGGTCAATGGCTCAACGTCCAGCTGGAGACCGGTAACGAGTGGTGTCCCTCAGGGATCGGCGTTGGGACCGGTCTTGTTCAACATCTTTGTCAGTGGTGCCATGGACAGTGGGATTGAGTGCACCCTCAGCAAGTCTGCCAATGACACCAAGCTGTGTGGTTCGTTTGATACGCTGAAGGGAAGGGATGCCATCCAGAGGGACCTTGACACGGTTGTGAGTGGGCAGATGCCAACCTGATGAAGTTTAACCATGCCAAGTGCCAAGTCCTACACTTGCGTCGGAGCGATCCCAGGCACAGCTCCTGGTTGCGCAGAGAAGAGATTCAGAGCAGCCCTGTGGAGAAGGACTTGTGGGTCTTGTTTGATGAGAAACTGAACATGAGCCAGCAGTGTGCGCTTGCAGCCCAGAAAGCCAACTGTACCCTGGGCTGCATCAAAAGGAGAGTGACCAGCAGGTCAAAGGAGGTGATCCTGCCCCTCTACTCTGCTCTCATGAGACCTCACTTGGAGTATTGTGTGCAGTTCTGGTGTCCTCAACATACAAAGGACATGGAACTGTTGGAACAAGTCCAGAGGAGGGCCACGAGGATGATCAGGGGACTGGAGCACCTCCCATATGAAGATAGGCTGAGAAAGTTGGGGCTGTTCAGCCTGGAGAAGAGAAGGCTGAGTGGAGACCTCATAGCAGCCTTCCAGTATTTGAAGGGGGCCTACAGGGATGCTGGGGAGGGACTCTTCGTTAGGGAGTGTAGTGACAGGACAAGGGGTAATGGGTTCAAACTTAAACAAGGAAAGTTTAGATTGGATATAAGGAAGAAATTCTTTACTGTTAAGGTGGTGAGGCACTGGAATGGGTTGCCCAGGGAGGTTGTGAATGCTCCATCCCTGGCGATGTTCAAGGCCAGTTTGGACAGAGCCTTGGGTGACATGGTTTATTGTGAGGTGTCCCTGCCCTATGCAGAGTGGTTGGAGCTAGGTGATCTTAAGATCCTTTCCAACCATAATTATTTTATGTGTCTGTGATTCTATAATCAAACAGAAATTAGACTAGTTTGGTGAATTCAAGTGTACTGACTCTTGAAGCTTCTTGGTCAGAAATCAAAATAGCTGATAAAATTTATCATCAGACCTTGTAAATCATGTTTGCTTAGGGATATTGGACCAGATGTGACTAAAACCCTGTAGGTGCTGTCATCTGTGTAACTGTAGAAAATATCACAAGAACACCCCATTTCTAGCATTCTAGAAATGCTAGAAACCCAGCAGAAGTCATCCCTTCTCAACATCCTTTCACTGCAGGGTCTTCACAAGGCTTGACTGGGTTGTTCAGAGGTAGCATCTTACACACTGATAGGGAAGTCCAACACAAGAAAAAGGAATTCAGAAGTAGTCTGTGTGGACAGAGTGGCAATCCTCATATATGTCCAGAAGTATCTTACCTCTGTCTAAATTGCAGTACTTAACTGGTAAATCTAAATTTGGAACCTGTTTTCCTAATCCTTGCTATATAACCTCATACTTCAGATGCTTGATGTTACATAGCTTAAACCTCCCAGTAATATCTGGCACTTTGTAAATTGTTTGTGTTTTTTTTGTTTGTTTGTTTTTTTTTTTGTTTTTGTTTTTGTTTTTATTAAGAACAAAGAAAGCAGAAATATGGGTATATATTATTCTCAAGCACTGAACACAATCATCTTGAGTATCAGGAGTGGTGATTCTGAACAGAGATGGTTTAATAAATGGGAGTGTTATATATCTGGGTCAAAATGGGAGTGTCTGAGCTTTGCATAGTTTTTGCAGACAGCAAAAAGTTAGCTCACCTGTCATGCCAAGTTAGGTTTCTGGGTGCAATACCCTGTCCGGAGCTCGGAAGCACCACTGGTTAACATGCTCACCATTGCTGGGATGTCTGACACTGACATTCCAACACTAAATTCATAATTACACCAGCAGAATTAGAGGATGGGATGTTGCTGGGAGGCATTCTTTTGATCCAGACTTGAGACAAAAAAGTTTTGGCTATGGAAGAGCAGTTTGTGGCTATAAAGGAATAGTCATTTTTGGAGGTTGCCATTCTTACTAAATTATGCAACAACCACAAAAGCACATGAATCAAGTTCTTTTGTTTGCATTTTTATGGTTTAATGTTATTTATGGTATCAAAGAATTTGGCTTGTCAAACTAACTTAATGGAAAAGTAACAGGGATTCCAGACCTTGCTGTGGCCTTGCCTCTACAGTATGAACAACTTGGTGCAAACCGCTGCAAACAACCACTAGTTGCTTCTTATTATAGGAAGCAGACATTTAAGTTGCATAAATCCTACATCTTGTGGTGCTGTCTGGAAAGCAGAGACCATGATTTGTGGGACAATCCTGACAAAAGCTGAAGATTGTGGCACCTACCACTGTTGATACTGTTTGATAGTTAATTCAGGAGAAGAATGAGAAACTGAGAAGATTACAGCCCTCCAACCCTTAAGTCTGGCTCTTCTCCTCTGTCATAAATTTCAAAAGAAAAAGCCCTACAAAAGAGAATGTGAGGAAACAGCTTGCTAGGCAGTCGCATCTTGGCTTCTGCCATGTTGTATTTTAAATTTTAAATTGGGTTCTGCGCTAGGAGACCATACCTGTTATTTGTATTCTAATGAATATTTTTGTTCCTTACTGAGCATATGTTTTATTATCCTCATTTCCTTCCCATTTATATGCACTGATTTTATTAGTTTTAAAATAAAAACAAGTATTGAAGCTATAATAAATGTCTGAGATGAAATATGATGTATAGAACAATAGAGACTTATTTTGGTTTGCCTTCAATGTGATATGCAAAGGTAGCCTGAAGATTTTGTCAGAAATACTTTTTCCTCCGTTATTTTTTACATCAGTAGTTTAGATCCAGTCCTATTTTTCCTGAAAGCCTGCAAGAGGCCTAGCTGTTATCTTAACGTCTTCAAACAGACCTGGACAATTGGAATTAACTGAAAGTATAGCGTATTTTTATTAATATGACACAATCCAAATTCTGAACATTTAATTAATAATTTGAATCACACACACAAAAAACCCCAGCATTTGTAATAAAAAAGTTTTTTTTTAAAAAACATCCTTACTACTTCAGTTCTGTACTAAAAAGTTTTAAAGATTTGCCAGAATAGTAATAAGCACATTTCAGTGAATTAGAAATGAGTTATGATTCACAGCACTTGAATGTCTGTCTTTTTCTACTCTCATGTCATACTCACTCTTGTAAGTACTCTAGTTCACACTAAAGTCTATGGAAAATTAATTTTCAGTCCATGACAAATTTAGTGAAGTAAATCAAGTACAACAACCTCTGGAGCAGCACAATTTTTGTCCAAATTTCTCATTAGTGTAAAGATGCCTGTCAACTGATTCTGGCAATGGAAGGCAAGACCAAAATCGTATAAGTCATTGTTGTTTGAATTGCCTTCAGCCCAGCTGCACTTTTTTAATAGATCTTTTTCCTGTTTGTTTTTTTCTCTTCATTGTGTGGGCTGATGGCTGAAGACTCAGCATGAAGGATCCTACAAAGATCTGACCCTGCTTTCCCACAAAGACCATGCTCATTCATATATGTTACAATAACAATTTCTCTTTCACAATGAACCCTGCTGAAGGACAAATGAACACAAAAAGCAAAATTAAAACCAAGAAGCCATATAATAAAGAGGCTGAATCACCAGGGAATTTACACACAAGCATATTTCGTAGAATCAGCCTAGATATTGGAAACTTGAAAAGGCAAATTCAGCATTCACATGCAGAGTAGAAAAGGTGAGCTCCAGTGCAGCCAGACTTTAAAAGAGTTGAGGTGATGTAATCTAGAGCTGTTCCCATAGCAATCTTGAATATGCAACAAGTCTTTATAGCCAGTTGCACTGTGAATCAACAGCCAGTGATGTATTAATGGAATATATTCTCAGTGACTGTTTCGAGACATTTCTCTTCTTCTGTGCAGACTGAAAATTAAAACACTCAGATAGTCTATATACTGAACTCCTTCACACACAGACTTTCTTCATCCTATGGTGAAAAAAGCACCCTATGTCCTATATATTAGGCAAAACCACTTGCTAAATAGTAACATAAGTGAGTGTAGGGTGAAATTAAATTTCCTTTTGGAGGAATATAGTTCCTCAATAGTTTTCTCTCTCAGCTTCTATTCAACTTACTATTTTGAATGCATGGATCTAGAATTATGGCTTGATTTCTTTGGATTGAGACTCATTGTTATTTTAGGGCTATCCTGACAGCAAACTTCTTCATGCTGGAGCAACTTCCTTAACCAATAGTAGGAATTGTCTCAATTTTCCACTATTAACATGGAAAATGTCAGTCCTGAGATGATTAATAGTCTCCCTTTTGAGCAAAGGGGGACTTTAAGGACAAGAAGGGCTGCTGGGTAGCCTTCTTCCTTTACATCTACCTAGAGCAGAACAGAAATGTCAGTTCTACATGTTCAGTGGTGGGTATGTGTGCTGGGAAAGATGATGGGAGAAGGGTTTTTTTCTGACCACATCTAAGCCAGTTTTGCCAAAATTAAATCTAGAAGGAAAAAAGCATCTGGAAAATTGCAGCAATTTAAAGCACAGTATTTTAGTGCAAGTCCAGGGGGATAGCAGGAGTGTAGTGACATTTATCAATAGCTACAACATAGAGTTCCAGCAAAAAGAAAAGGAACAATCTGCTCTCTACCCTTAGCATGATAATTTGCCTTTTACCTTCTGCATTTTCATATATTAGTTTGAAAAGCAGAGAACTAAAACAATCAGCAACAGATGTTCCATACAATCAGTGTGGTACATGAATTCAGTTAGCATGCAAATCGTCATCCCTGGGCTATTCATGTGGACTGCTGGGAAAACAAGCAGCCTGCTTTGCAAAAATAGATAGAAGGGGTATGATTAAAATGTCTGGATTCAATCACATGTTTAATCACCACCCCCTTTTTTATCTTAGCTACAATGACTGGTAGCTATTATGGCAAAAATTTGAAAATGTGCATGACACACAGTGGCACCCAGGAGCCTGATAGGTGGTCTGTGCTTGATCAAAGTGATCAAAGCTTTGTCCCATGTTTCTCTCTTTCCCACCTCACCACAACAACTTTAAATGCACAAAATATGATTTATAAGAGGGTGTTCTCTACATTCGTTGTTAGGCCAGAGTGTTATAAACTGCATATCAATTTTTCAGTGAAACCAATAAATTATGTGTCTCCCTCCTTAAAAATAAAAACAGATGACTGTGTTGTCTACTTAGAAATGGGTTCTCAGGGGTAATACAGGGGAACAGACACTTCTAACCTACCTATACACAAATGGTGGGTGAATCCTAAGAAAAATTTTGGTGTGTCCCCCAAAAAGCTTATTCAAACCATTCTGAAACTTAAGGGTCAGGTAACAGTCATCCTTGTGCTATTTTGGCACTTTCTTTGTAGTTGTGGATAGGTGCCAAAAAGGCAGGGAAAACTAGTAGGAAAAATTATAATCTCTATTCCTTCTATTAAAATCTAAGAAGTGGGTTAGTCAGATTTTTTGGCAAGGATATATATTGTATATTCAATGAATGAGATGCCAAAAAAAAGAGAAGCCTCTGAGGGATAGATGGTGGAAATTTTACTCTGAAAAATGCTTGCTCATGTGAAGAGTTCTGCTAGTTGCAAAGAACTATTTTTGTGAGTTGCATAATATAGTTCAAAATTAACCCAAATTGGTTTGAAAAGGAAATTTGAAAGGAAAATTGTCAAATGGACTGAAGACTGTTTACAGAACACTGTAAATTAAAGATCACCCTAAATGTCAAAATATCAAGTAAAATGAAATTCTCTAATGGTGTTTTCTGAGGATTGGATACAGTACGGTGAAATAAAAGCAAGACTCACTGTAAAGGAAACTCCAGGCCACTATCAAACTTAGAAAATTTAAAAATATGGGCAAGATAAGCAGAAATTCTCTAAGTCAAGAGAAATTAGCAACCTGACCCAAAAGGATAAAATAAGATCTGACTTGGGAATATGCATGCTGTGAAAGCCAAGGAGAATGTAATCTGACATATACAATTAACATCAGAAACCTGGGTAGCAGAAATGTCAAGAAACAGAAGGGAGAGGAGGTGGCTTTACATCTCCTGAAGCCAGCATGAGGCCGTGGCACTGGTTATGTTCAATCCACGTTTAGAAATTTGCACAAATGAGAAAATTAACAAGGATTCATAGTTTTGAGAAATTAATGGCATCTGAGATTATCAGCCTTCATTGAAGTTGTATGTTGGCCTTAATCAATTACCTCTGACCTTTACTGAAACTCCTTTTCATAGGCAAAGGGGCAGGAGAGGTACAGCGAATTTAACTCTCAGAGGATGAAGTTACATGGATGGTTTTGGAGAATTAAGACTTTCAGCCTGAGACAAATAAAACATCCAGTAATTCCTGTGTCCTTTCAATGTGCCTCAAGCTATGACAACCCATCCTGTCCCAGAGTACCAAAACAATGCCCATGCATTTTCTGTTGCAGAACAAAAACAACAGAAAATTTCAAATACAAGGTAAAGAAGAGAGATGGCAATTAAATTCATAAATGTCCTGATTTCAGCTGTAACAGTTATTTTTGTGCTTCATAGTAGCTGGTGCAGTGCTGTGTTTCTGCCTTAATCTGAGAGCAATGCTGATAACACAGTGATGTTTTAGTTGTTTCTCAGTAGCGCTTACCCTAATCAAGGACTTTTCAGTCTCATGTTCTGCCAGTGAGGAGAGGCACAAGAAACTAGTAGGGAGCAGAGAACAGGACACCTTATCCAAACTAGCCAAAGAGGTATTCCATACCACAGCACGTCATGCCCAGTATATAAACTGGTGGGAGTTACCTGGAAGGCCCAGATCGCTGCTTGGGTTGGGCTGGGTATCGGTTGGCAGGTGGTGAGCGGTTGTACTGTGCATCACTTGTGCTTATTGTTTTTTTTTTAATTTCCTTTTTTGGTTTTATAGTCTCTCCTTTTGTTATTTCCATTATTATTATTATTATTATTATTATTATTATTATTACATTATACTTAAGTTATTGGACTGTTCTTATCTTAACCCATGGGCTTTACATTCTTTTGATTCTCCTCCTCATCCTGTCCTGAGCTGGGGGGGAAAGTGGAGTGTGAGTGAATGGCTGCATGGTTCTGAGTTACTGGATGGGCTTAAACCATGACGATAAAGACTCATGAGACTACCCACTAGCTGTTCTGTTACACAGCTATTGTGTTATAAAGACAACATTCACTCTGGTGTTGTAACAGCTCTGTTGGCAATTGGAGGTTCATGTTGTTACTTAGAAATGAAAGGCTGTAGCTGAACCATTTAGATTAAGAAGAAAGACTGGGTGCCATAACAAGATAGGTAGCATATGCCAGTGAATCAGATGCAATTTGTATATTTTAACATTGAAACATTCTGTCCTGATTAAAGCTTAATTGGCCAAAACACTGACTCCGCAGACTTCTTGGCTACAATGAACACAAATATTTAAAATGCACAGTTCTTGATTAAAACAATGACTGTGCACCACAACTAATATTTAAACAAAAAGGAAAGGAATGAAAGTATAAAATGTTCCCAAGTTACCCAAATAGAACTGCAGTGGTAATGATTCTGAGGTTGGTCACTTGAACTTATAAAATGAATTTTTTTCTTTATTAAAACAAAGAGAAATTAAGAACTCATTCTTTTTGGTTTCTAAATTGGACTTGGTTAGTCAGCTGCCCTTATTACATTTGAAAACCACCTCTAAACTTATTTCTCATTCTTTTTATTTGTCAGGCAATTTTGATAATTGCCTATGTCCTCCAAGGCTGGAGAGCAAAACTGAAGAAGGAATTCTCAGTTAACTGCTGGCAAAATGGTCTGAAGAAGAAGTTTTAACAAATGGCTTTTACTTCCTCCAGGCATAGCTTCTAGAAGTTTTATATTATTCATTTATCCACATGAGCAGCCCTTTACTAGACCTGCCTTTGGTACAGGGCATTTTAAACAACACAATGGAAGATGGAGACAGAAGCCGGGCAGAGAAGCCAGCAGCTGCTATTCAGAAATGCTGATCTATTTTTCAAGTCTTCTCCCTTTCCCCCCCACCCCCCATTTCTGTCAAGGAATGTGTTAGCAGCCTTTTCCCTCCAAGCCTCATGGCAGGATTTATCAGTTCCTTCCACAGACCCAGAAAATGATGCAATCTACATCCTAATTTGAGGCCTATTCATGAGAATGAGTCATGGTATTAATTTCAGATTATGTGTGAAATTTCCCATCCTCCTTTTTCCAAATAGAATTGCTCATTTTACAGGACCAGGTCTTGTATTCTGGCAGGTCCCTGAAGTACAGAGCTACATGGCTGTTGACCTTAAGTATAGATGCCACTGGACTAGCTCTCTTAGCCTGCCTAGTCACATATTTAATACAATGAAAACCAAAATCTATTGCCTAGATATTTCATGAAAAAGGCTGGGTAGTGGAGAAGTGTTGCAACCTATGTATCATTGCAGCATACTGAGTCAAAGACACTAGGTCTTCATTACTGCTGTTCATCTTTTGACTTGGTTACATCTGAATGGCCTGCAGAACCCAAGACACATAGATTAGCAACCAAACTACAGGAATAGAAAATAATTCCTCTCTGTGCTGGGTCAAAAAATTCTTGCTGTCAGTTTCATGAAGTATTTTAGACAGTCACATATTATCATAAGTAGTGGTTTCTAGTCTGGGTAGAACAGAAGAAGGAAATAGAAACTCGTTTATGCATAAGGAAGATTGGAAGGTTGGAAAAAAACCCCAACCCCCTACATAGCCCAGGAATTTCCAAATGCTTTAAAAAAAAAAAAGAAGTAAATATGGTCCTCCAAAGCCTAAGTCTGCCATTTTCATTGTTCAGGAGAATTTAAAATGAAAGAACATATTGACACATACTCCATTGTTACATTAAAATGGCAACAACCCATTTCAAAGCAGCAAGTTTCTAATGGGATCCTATGGCTTGTAAAGCTTTTTGAGTAACACTTTAATCTACAGAAATGCAACCACTAAACCCAAACCTTTGTAGACAGGAACTTTCTGTAAAAGTAATATTTGACAACTGCTGAACAAAAATACTTTGCCATGAGAGACTACCATCTGTTTACTATATTAAATATACAGATCTCTGTGTTTTTATTAGATTTTTTCCTTTAGCAAGGCATATGGAGGAGCTTACATATACAGCAAGCCCTTTTACTGCAGAAATGTGCACAAGATTCAGTGTAGAAATAGCATGACATTTGGGAAGATTGCAAAATCTCTCTCTGGGTGATGCTGAGAGACAAGCAATACAGTTATATTTGCTTCCCTCCTGCGGCAGTCAGGAGTCAGAGACAACAAGAGATTTTCATGTCAGCTCTAATGCTTTTACTCTGCTAGTAGACCCTACCAATTTGAGAAATTTAACAGTAGGTGCACTGCTTGCAATTAGTTTAAATATACATATATAAATCTGTGTGAAATCTCCTGGAGGTGTTCATGGCAGTGCTATGGAAAGTCCTTCCTTATGGGATTGACCAACTGATGTATCAAAGCCAGATTGGAAATGAACTATTGGACCATCTTGCTTACTCTGTCATGGACTTCAACACTTCCCTAAACAAATGGCTTTTCAATGGAGGTCTGATGTTTGAAATTTGTAAACTGCAACCAAATGCAGTTACTAATATACATGGGACTTCTTCTTGAACACTACCCTTTAAAGATATATTATTGTCCTGGGTTCAGCAGTAGCAGCCATTTTTTCTCCTTCTTAGTAGCTGGTGCAATGCTGTGGTTTTGACTTTCGGCCTGGGGACAGTGCTAATAACACTGATGTTTTTAGTTGCTGGTCAGAATGTTTACTCTGACCAAGGACTTTCTGAGTCTCATGCTTTGCCAGGGAGGAGGGGAAGCCAGGAGGAAGCAGAGACAGGACACCTGATCCAAACTAGCCAAAGACGTATTCCATACCACAGCATGTCATGCCCAGGATGTAGAACTGGGGGCAGTTACCCGGAAGTGTTAGATCACTGCTGGGTCGGGCTGGGTATCGGTTGGTGGATGGTGAGCAGTTGTGTTCTCTTCCCTTGTTAATTCCCTTATCATTATTATTATTGGTGGTAGCAGTAGTGATTTGTGTTATACCTTAGTTACTGGACTACTCTTATCTCAACCCACGGGAGTTACATTCTTTTGATTCCCCTCCCCACCCCTCCAGGAGTGGGGGGAGAGAGTGGGGGGAGGAATTGGGGAGAATGAGTGAGGGCTGAATTGATAGGCTGGGCTTAAACCATGGCAATTATGCACATAGTGTATTTCAGTCATTAAAGCTTGAAATTATCTGAGATTGTTTCCTTTAGCAACAATAGATGTCACAATAATGTTAGCAGCTTTTTTTTTTTTTTTGAAAATGCACTCTGAATGCAAGTACAATTGGTAAGATTTCTTACGGAATATTGATTGCTATGATACATCTGTGAAACCTCTACCAAGAAGAAAAAGACTGGAATTTTGGAAAAAGAGAAGAGGACAGTAGAAGAAAGGAGAGGAGGGAAAAGAAGAAGAGAGGAGAGGAGAGAAATAATACACTGATTCTGGATACAAGACAGAAAATTATAAACTGATCAAGAGAACTCTGTGGATGAAGCGCTCTACAGATAGATAGGAACAGCTTCACGCTCGCAGGCCCTTGACCTCATGGTGGACTTCAACCACCCTGGTATCTTTTGGAGTGACAGTACAGCCTGGCACAAGCAATCCAGGAGGTTCCTCGATTGTGTGGAAGACAATTTCCTTCTGCAAGTAACAGAGGAGCTGACAAGGAGAGGTGCTGTGCTTGACCTCGTGCTCACCAACAGGGAAGGGCTCGTTGGAAATGTGACACTCCAGGGCAGCCTTGGTTGCAGCGACCACAAGATGGTCGAATTCGAGATCCTTGGGACAGTGAGAAGAGCGTGCAGCAAGCTCACTGCCCTGGACTTCAAAAGACCAGACTTTGGCCTCTTCAGGAACCTGCTTAGTAAGGTCCCATGGGATATATGCTGAGAGGGCAGGGGGGCCCAAGACTGTTGGTTGCTATTCAAGGATCACCTGCTACAAGCTCAGGCATGTTGCGTCCTAACTAGAAGGAAGTGCAGCAGGAGGGCCAGGAGACCTCCTTGGATGGATAAGGAGCTGCTGAGGAAATTCTGAAGGGAAAAAGGAGGCTTATAAAAGGTGGAAGCAAGGACAGAAGGCCTGGGAAGAATACAGGGATGCTGTCCGGGAAGCTAGGGACCAGGCTAGGAAAGCTAAGGCCCAGTTAGAATTAAACTTGGCTAGGGATGTGGAAGATAACAGGAAGGGATTCAATAGGCACATTACAAATAAAAGACAGACTGGGGACAACGTGGGCCTTCTCCAAAAGCTATCAGGAGAACTGGCTACCCAGGATTTGGAGAAGGGTGAGGTTCTTAGTGACTTCTTTGCCTCAGTCTTCACTGGCAAAGGCTCCGAGCACACAGCCCAAGTCTTGGAAGGCAGACGCAGGGACTGTGAGAATGAAGACCCCAGGCCCACTGTAGGAAGGATCTGGTTTGAGACCATCTTAAGAACCTGAACGTACACAAGTCTATGAGACCTGAAGAAATCTATCCTCGGGTCCTGAAGGAGTTGGTGAATGAAGTTGCTAAGCCACTGGCCATCATGTTTGAAAAATCATGGCAGTCAGGTGAAGTTCCCAATGACTGGAAGAAGGGAAATATAACCCCTACTTTCAAGAAGGGGAAAATGGATGACCCAAGGAATTATGGACCAGTCAGTCTCACCTCTGTGCCTGGCAAACTCTTGGAGCAGATTCTCCTGGAAGGCATGCTAAGGCACAGGAAAAACAAGGAGGTGCTTGGTGACAGCCAGCATGGCTTCATTAAGCAGAAATCCTGCCTGACCAATCTGGGGGCCTTCTATGATGGGGCTACGAAACTGATGGACAGGGGCAGAGCAGTTGACGTCAGCTACCTGGACTTGTGCAAAGCCTTTGACACTGTCCACAGGACATCCTTGTCTCTAAATTGGAGAGACATCAATTTGATGGGTGGACCACTCAGTGGATAAAGAACTGGCTGGATGGCCGCATGCAAAGAGTTGTGGTCAATGGCTCAGCGTCCAGCTGTAGACCAGTAATGAGTGGTGTCCCTCAGGGATTGGCGTTGGAACCGGTCTTGTTCAACATCTTTGTCAGTGGTGACATGGACAGTGGGATTGAGTGCACCCTCAGCCAGTTTGCCAATGACACCAAGCTGTGTGGTTCGTTTCATATGCTGAAGGGAAGGGATGCCATCCAGAGGGACCTTGACACACTTGTGAGGGGGGCAGATGCCAACCTGATGAAGTTTAACCATGCCAAGTGCAAGGTCCTACACTTGGGTCGGGCACAGCTCCTGGTTGGGCAGAGAAGAGATTCAGAGCAGCCCTGTGGAGAAGGACTTGTGGGTCTTGTTTGATGAGAAACTGAACATGAGCCAGCAGTGTGCGCTTGCAGCCCAGAAAGCCAACTGTACCCTGGGCTGCATCAAAAGAAGAGTGAGAGAGGAGTGGTCGAAGGAGGTGATCCTGCCCCTCTACTCTGCTCTCATGAGACCTCACTTGAAGTATTGTGTGCAGTTCTGGTGTCTTCAACATAAAAAGGACATGGAACTGTTGGAACAAGTCCAGAGGAGGGCCACGAGGATGATCAGGGGACTGGAGCACCTCCCATATGAAGATAGGCTGAGAAAGTTGGGGCTGTTCATCCTGGAGAACAGAAGGCTGCGTGGAGACCTCATAGCAGCCTTCCAGTGTCTGAAGGGGGCCTATAAGGATGCTGGGGAGGGACTCTTCATTAGGGACTGCAGTGGCAGGACAAGGGGTAATGGCTTAAAACTTAAACAGGGGAAGTTTAGATTGGATATAAGGAAGAAATTCTTTACTGTTAAGGTGGTGAGATGCTGGAATGGGCTGCCCAAGGAATCTGTGAATGCTCCATCCTTGACGGTGTTCAAGGCCAGGTTGGACAGAGCCTTGGGTGACATGGTTTAGTGTGAGGTGTCCCTGCCCTATGCAGGGGGGTTGGAACTAGATGATCTTAAGGCCCTTTCCAACCCTAACTATTCTATGATTCTCACAGAAAAATAAATATTGAAGTTGCAGACATATTGAAGAAACATCTGAAAGACAGAAGGAAAGCTGAAATAAAAGGCTGGCTTGTGTCACTAGAAGTGGCAGAGTTAGTAAAGGCTGTGGAAGTGATGTGACTCCTAATTGCAGGGAGCTGTGGTGCCAGCAGGAGTGTCTTGCTCCTAGGGGTTAGGAGTGCTTGCCTACAGTAAGCTCTTACTGTTCTGACATCACATGGAACCCATATGTCCTACCACAGCAGATTGTCTACCAGTCCAGAGCCAACAGAACAGATGGGTAGAATCTGTACAGGGCTTTTCCTCCGCAGTGCTAATCCCCTTTGTGCTATCAGTGTGCTGTGGAAATTCCAGCAGATCAGTCTCTGCTGGGGGAAAGGGCTGGCACATGGTAATCTTGACTAGAGAGACTACAAAATGTGTTACTCAAGCCCTCTTAAAGTGCGTTTTTCCGCAGCAGGTGTTGACTTGGGCCTTGACTTTTATTGTTGCCTACTCTGCAGTTACTCTTGCATCCAACAACTGGAGCAGCCATAAGCAAACACACAGCATGGGGTCAGAGCTCATGTCAGCTGCCGAAAACCAATGCTGGGCACCAGTTCAACTAACAGCTCCAGCCCTGCTGTTCTCAGCAATTGCTCCCTCACCACTTATAGGATCAGGTCTGCCACATCCTTAAAGACCCAAGCTCTCATAGCACATCCTTCTCTTTTGCTTACTACCTGTTCTGAAGAGAATTGAACAGGCTTCTTTTAGAACTGGTAATATGTTAACAACACAGAAACACTGTTTGGAAAGAGAGCTCCCCTCAAGCTATATATCTATTATACCAAATCCAGCAAACAGCGTCCTGGCCTGACTCAGTCATTATATCTGAACCAAACCCCAACTTCTATCACCAGCATATAAGACCTATGGTCAATATATTTCTTAGGTAACAAAGCCCTCTGAAGCCAGTGCAAATTTCTTCAAGATCCACTGCATAATGTGTCATTACCCAAACAACATTGATGGCTAGTGTTTTAAACTGGCTATTTCTGGTTTTGAAGTACTTTTAAGGAAGTTATCAACTCCAAAGTGTTGGAAAATCCAGACTTCCTTCAGAGTCAAATGGATTTCATGGCAAAAGTTCAAACTTACAATGCAAAATCTCAAGAGATTCATAAATAAATAACTGAAGATTCTTTAATCTGTTTGTTTCTGATTTCTTAGAGATATGTTTGGAGTACATCTCTGAGACAGTCTTCAACACCAGAAAGATTTAAAAGTCACTGTTTCTTTTAAATGAAGGCTGAAAGTCTCAAATAGTCATCCGACCTAGGAACAGAACACTAAAAGAGGGTTCAGGCTGTCAAGAAGAACAAACCCACATAACAATATAGCACTCCACAAAATTTGCAACTGCACTGCAAATGAAAACATTAGCTTAATTGCTTTTGACTGGGGAAGAAATTAATTAATCTGATTATCAGTTTTCATATCAGTAATCAATCAGTAATTGATTGTTTATGCACTTAGGGTATCCTTACTTTAAGTAACGGTAGTTTAGATAATAATAATTGCTATTCATTTAGCTGGAAACTATGACTAAATGTTTCTCCCAGTGCACAGAGCCTGTTTTCTAATTTCTCTAATATTAGGAAGGTCTTTTCTCTTTTATTGCACTCTGAAACATACGCTAAAATCTTGTATCATCCATTTTTAATTTTCTGAATAATAGGTACTTTCAAATACAGGTACACATAAACTGCAAAACGAAGTTATTTATTGGTGATGACTTTTTGCATCTCAGTTACATAATAAAACACTGTTCAAGGGAACAATGTGATACTATTTCACCTGGCTGCTTACTCCATTTCTGTAGTTGACCATCTCCTTTTTGACCTTGTACCTCCTTGGTCATTTATCTTGTTTGTGGTGCAGTCAGAACTACACTGCTTTTTTAATGTTTTAAAATGCTCCAAATAGGGGTTTAGGTGGAAAACATTCACTAATTGACCTGTTACAAGCTTCCTTTCCAGCTCCCCTTAGTCTGGAGACCAAAGGGCAGAAGCATCTTAAAAAGATGCATTTTTATGATGTGCTAAATCAGTATTTGGCAAATGGGGCTCTTACTATGTACATGCAATGTGGAAAGATCCCAGTGCAGCACTGCAGCTGATTTACATCATGACTCTATGGATAACAACAGCTTCTTACCACAAAGCAGGAATGTGATCTCTGCTTGATGTTCCAGAATCTGTCTCATCTGCATGTCCATGGGATGTCAAACAATATCCCTTTAGCTTGTCCTTCTAAACATTCATTTGCACAGTTTGCAAATGTAGCACAAAGTGAATTTACGGTAAGCTTGATCTGCCCAGATGTTACCGGTGTTGAGACCAAGACAGCTCTTCAAAACTCAAAAGGTTGTTTTTAATTTATTTCCTGCTTCACACCATGTTTACTTGGTTTGCATAGAATCTTCTTTTATTAACTTTTGTTAGGAGCAAATAATTTTTGTTCTGATAATACTTTGGTAAACATATTCCAAGTACAAGAAAAATCTCTACTGAGATCCAAGCTTTCTAAATCTGTGAATGTTCTGATCCAGACTTCTAGGGAATAGAGTGTCATTTATCCCCAAACCCTTTTTTTCCATTTTTTTTTTCTGAAAGCTTCTTTCCAGTATTTTATCTATAAAACAATCAAAATAGAAACAAAGTTGCATCATGCAATGAAAAATAGATGTGCTTTACTCTACGTTTGCAGATTTTTCCATTTAAAAGGAAAATATTGCTGTACATATGCATGCTTAAAGTCAGAGACCAAAAAAACTGGCTTATGTTTTGAGAACCCTTAAGGTAAATAGTTGCTATTTTTCAACAGACCTGGCCTTCATAGAGACTGCTGATTTCCCAAGAAAATCCGTAAAACCTCTGCCAAAGCTTTTCAGTGACCTCTAGCTGCTTCCTGAATCACCTCAGACTCTGCTAACACACAGGGTATTATCTGCCTTTCTAGCAGATTTGTAAAAAGTGTCACTTTCTGCTTATTCATTGCTGATCACAATATTGAGTATCAAAAATGAGAGATTACTTCAGTAGTCATCAACTCCGTGTGCTGATACCTAAACGTTTAAAAAGTGAATTTGATTTTCATATAGCTGTAAGCATCAGAAAGCTCTTGAGTTAAGCCATTTAAAATGCTCTGGTTTGGCTAGCTAAAATTCACTAGACAATCCCAAAAATCATAATCAGCAAAATTGAACAGCCATTCTTGTTTCTTCTCCCCACAGATGCTGCTATCCCCATCCTACAAAGCTGTATTTCCAGTGGACCAACACAGAAGTCTTTAGCAAAGTTGGTAGTAGAGACTTCAGAAAAAACATCAAAACCTACATTAATCATAGAATCATAGAATAGTTATGGTTAGAAAGGACCTTAAGATCATCTAGTTTCAACCCCTCTGCCATGGACAGGGACACCTCACACTAAACCATGTCACCCAAGGCTCTGTCCAACCTGCCCTTGAGCACCGCCAGGGATGGAGCATTCACAGCTTCTTTGGGCAACCCATTCCAGTGCCTCACCACCCTAACAGTAAAGAATTTCTTCCTTATATCCAATCTAAACTGCCCTTGTTTAAGTTTTAAGCCATTACCCCTTGTCCTGTCACTACAGTCCCTAATGAAGAGCCCTTCCCTATCATCCTTATAAGCCCCTTTCAGATACTGTTTGTTTCAGTTCATTTCCTTTGAGGTCAGAAGTTAGTAGAAGATTGAAGGAGCTGGCTTAGACAGCCTTTAAAGGTTTAAAGGTTCCCAAAATGTCTTTTAATCGGGTCAACTTCAGTCTGTTTTCAGTCAGAAAGAAACCAAACATAACCGAAAGACCAGAATACTGGGATGACTAGATACTAATGTAGAGACAATTGGCTGAGGATGACAGAGGCATGAATTTCAAAATAGAGATTGTGAAAGAGTTCACTTTTTTTTTTTCCCCTAAACACTAAAAGAAGCTACTGGAATAACAAAAGAGTGAGGTAAGTTCCTGGCTAGATTGAAGGTTCAAATTTTCTGTTTATATAGCTAAAGTTTATTAAAGCACACATCTGTCTTCGGGTAAATGGGGGACATAAAGTGTACACTGAATGCTGACAAAGCCAGGTTAGTTTATTTTCACAAAATATTATGTGAGACTGCTCTTGCTTATGTGGAAATGTCAGTGAGTACCCTTCCTGCGAGCTTCATCCTTTCTTCCTTTTCTCCTTAAAATGAAAGCACTTTAAGAGCCTGCCTTCCAAATTCTTTATTATTATCACATATGAAAATTATCATATATAAAAATAAAGCCAAGAAATTTTTTATAATTCGCTATTCTGAATAGCAAACCTGGCGGTATTTATCACCTGATGTATTTCTTATTCTGTCCATCTGCTCTTGCACATATAAACCACACATAAAAATAAAGTAAATTCTCTAAGGTGAGTGGAAGATTTTAAAGTCTGCTTACCCCCATACACATTAAAAAAAATTATTTACTTCCAAAATTCCAAATATAAAAAACCTGCAGTCTCCAAAAACACAACTGGGAAGATGGCAATGACAAGCAGAATGAAGTGGGAATAAAGTTACAAGGAGATTAAATATTGCATAAGAAAAAGTCAGGGGGAAAAGTATTTATACGTGCCAGAATACCTGCCAAGTAACAGAGCATCCTTCAGCTGTGTTGAATTTGAACAATTTCCCATTGTATCACATCATCCATTTCTAGGCCACCTATAAGTTTGGAGTTGGCTTGTTAAGTAAAACAACAACTCAGTAAAATTGAGTAATTCCCTGGAAATATTTTCAGTTCCTTCCCTCTTCTTTTCCCCTTGCTGTTCTCCTCTAGAAAACTGGGAAATGAAATAAATTTAGAGCCATGTTTTCCAGAAGAATGGTTAGCAATGAATATCAGGTTTTAAAGGCCTGTCACCTGCATTTCTTTATTTAGCCTCACAGAACTATATTTACTGCAATAGTTGCACTAGTTGCCATTTGAAGCCCCCAAAACCACGGTAGAATCAGATTGCAGAACATTAAACCTACAGGTTTTTAAAGGTGGTCTGCATAAAAGGCTGAAGGCTGAAATATTTACTACCAGCAAAAGTTCATGTTTACTAAAGTATTTTTGCTTGGTCATTTAAGCTGTTGCTCAATATTCATGGTGGACAAAAGGATTATTTCTGTGGGTTGTTCGTACTATTCCTTTCACCCTTGTTTTAGTAGTAATGGCACTGGCAGCTGAAATACTTCCAATGGCTGTGGACTGCAGGTAGCTCACCAAAAGCTTTGGAAGGGATTAAGTGCTGGGAATCACGCAAGTGAGAAAAGGGAGAGAAAAAAAAAATCCCTCTTTGGGAGCTTGCAATTAGCTCTCCTTTAACATATGCTCACCTGATTGTTATTCTGTGCTGATGCAGTGCTTTCTGAGAGATTTGGTTCTGCTATGCTAGAAGCTACAGGGAACTGTTGTTCTTTGGTTCAGCCTGGCAAGATTTCAGCCTGGAAAGCAGAGAATAGCAGGATGGCAGGGCAAACCAGGGCAGGGAAAGCATGGAATAGAATGGGCTCTTATACTAATACCACAGCACAGGGCTTTCCAGCTCCTGAGGGCTAGTCATGCTCTTATCTGGAAGCATGACTATATGGCAGAGACTCAGCTCAGAGCCATAAAAGACATCACACATATTCGGGGTATGCATTGAAGAGGGAACTGGTGCAGAGTGCTGCCACTGTGATCTTCTAGCTGAGCAGCCCCGATGCATGCCGTTCCTAGACAGCTCTCAACCTGCCGGGCTATTATCCGCCTGTAATTTAATACACGTGTTAGTGAGAGATGAGTTTTCAGGAGGGACTTGAAGGAGGGGAAAGGTTACAGGCTTGAAGAGACTTCCCAGGCATAAGGTCTGGCACCGGTCCTCTGGTTCATTGCTCTTCGTACCTGCGGCGTATATGCACACAGCCTGGAAACCGGAGATGGAGAGCTTTTTTGTCAGATGAAGCAAAGATGTATGTCAGCAAATCACTGTGGCTGTCTTTTTAACAGCAGCTTCTGGCTACTGTTCCACCAGTGCTGTAATGAAATTGCTCACAGCCTCTGCACCTCAATGGCACCTGAATATGAGCAGCAAGTGCATAAAGGCGAAATATATAACATCAGGTGAAAAGGGACAATTATCCACTCTAGAAAAAACTAATTTGGGGACTCTCAATCACTGTAAATGTTGCAAATTCAGCTGCACATCTGAGCTTTTCCACTGTGATCCCAACTGGGCCAGTGTCTTCAGGGAAAAAAAGCCCCAAACAACCAAACACCCCCAATCTTATACAACTTTTGTTGGCTGAGTAGTTGTTATTTGTTTGGGCCAAGAGCAATCATTGCTCGTAATGGAGCAACTGACTGGTTACTATTACTCTTTTCCTTTTTGTTTTTTTTTTTTTCTATTAGAAAAGTGTTTGCATGACAAGTAGCATGTTAAGAGTAGGGTATGCTAACCAAAGGAGGTAAAAGAAAGGTGGACCTATAAAATTATTCACAGCACTGAAATAGAAATATATAAACACACCTTTTTGTTAAAGGTTTGTTAGCTGTGTCATACAGCTGCATAGCTGTAACCAGTCTGAATGAAGGAACTAAATCTACTGCTGTCTCTGCCACCATCATTTTAGATGGTTTCTTTTAAATAACCCCATCTCCTTTCTTCTCCCAACACTTCGTGTAGCTTTTGAACACATTCAAAGACTGGAAGAGCGGAGAAACCTCACTCAGAAAGCATAACTGTCCCATTAACAGAAGCGATGTAGTAAGAACACTATATGTTTCAGAGAGGGTGAGCTTAATATCTTACACTTTTATTTCTCTGCTCCAGAAATTAGTTTTCAAAGATTACACCCAAATAACTGACAGTTCACTGGATTTTTGTGTATGTATTAATGTCAAAAAAAGCAATGATAAATAAATACTTGAATTCTGTGTTTGATCCAGTTTTTGGTTCATTGATGAGACATTTATGATCTCACCAGTACTTATTTTCTGTAATGCTTTTTTCTGTTTTCGTTTGCTAATTTGATTAGACCTCCTGTCCTGACTTGGAGAAACTGGAGCTTGGGGTTTGGGTGATGAAATGATGCTGGTATCTGTCCAGTTTAGGTTGATCCATTTTTAGAAAAAATATCTCCTGCTGTACTTACCAGCTGTTGGAAAAAAGTGGTTTGGTTTTGGTTTTGTTTTTCCAAATTATCGAAAGATATCATGTTTCTCTTTTTGCAGAAACATGATGTAGGAATGACAGAATTTTGTCAATTAAAGTATCTTTTTTTTTGAATGCAATAATTTTATGAATAATATACAATTGTTTAGGGAAAAAAAAACTAAGAAAGAAAACTCATAATTTTTTTTACTAAACACATTCAAAGTTATTGTGGGAATTGAGACACTTTGGTAAATATTTATTAATAATATATGAAATGCATATTAATAATCTTTCTACACAACACTAGGGTGGAGGCCAAGTAGTTTCAATATCTTTCATACTGAATACTGTCATGAAGGTAGAAGAATGAGCTCTTAATGCACAGAACTTTATGGAGAAAAGCAATTTTCCAAAATATGAATACAAATCCCATTTTAACAACTGGCGATACAGGCTGTAATTTGGGAAAAATGTATTAGGCTTTAAATTCTTGTCAAGGCACTGTAAGCTTTCTACTAAAACAAAAGTAACACTCTTGTATTTTAGATAGTGAATATCAATTTGCTTACTTTTACTTGATTGTGTTTTTCAAAAGTTTAGCATATGATTAATACCTGTTTGATTTCAAAACTTCTATAGGCACATAACTATTTAATATTAGATTAAATGGGATTATTTTGGAAGTACAAATTATTGCATGTGGGGTCTGGAGCAAGAGAATCTGAATCTGAACTCTGCTTCTGGATTTAGAAGTCAGGAAGAAAATGGAATCAGGAGTTTTAATACAAAGAACTAATGCTTCAGTAGTTTTTGAACTGCAAATGCAATTCTTAATTCTTGGATAGACTTTTCATGTTATGTTAAAGCAATTTACCCCCACGCACCATGCTCTTTATTGTCACTTGATGCATCCTTATTACTTCTCCAGGTATTAAAGGGGTACGATATGTTTTCATTTCATTAATCTTCTCTCAGGGGGCAGTGATGAGTTCAGTGATGAGTCTCTACTCTCAAGACTGAAAGTCCTTTTCAATTAAAAAATCATCTCCACAGATGGTACTGGCATTAACAGCAGCCCATTCTGTCTACAACAACAAATATTGAGATATTTCAGGAATTACACTATAAATCACTGGACATGGTATGATCTGTAGGATTAAAAAAAAAGGGCTTCTAGAAGTTAAGATGGTTAGAATCTGGGACATATGGTTTATTGTCTCTTCAATGTATCAGTTTCATCACTGTGTCTGGACAATTTAATTGCATGTTAAGGTGAAATATAGTGAAAAATTTAACAAAGCTATTAACTGCAAATATGTTATCCAAAGCATTAGGATCACAAAGGTGATAATAAAAATGGTTTAAACTCAGGGAAAATTCTCTGTTAAAAGGGATTAAAGAGACCGTTTATTGAATAGGATGGATTTCTTCCAACCCCCGATGTGCAGAAACCATGCAATGCGTGAATAATTCATCCAGAAATTCTATCGTGAAGTTGTATCAGTTTCCACAGTAAAACCTGGCTGTGGAGGAGGAAAATGCATCAACATCTGTGACAGGCGTATGAAGAGACAGTTGCAAAGCCTTTCAGGCACCAGGAGCAAACCAAAATATAATAAATTCACCGAGTGTCAAATTTGTGTCGGCTGAATAATGACACCATATGTCTGGGTTGCCATGTCACTGCAGGCTGCGCCACAAAAGCAGCCCCCACGCATCCCGTTCTCACCAACCCCCTTCCCTACCCTCACAACCCCCCCCCGCCATGGTTTTATAAAGTGTGCATTGGCAGGGGAAGTGCTTCAGCTACCGTTTTCCACCCAGAAGATGGATAGAGATCTGCTTGATAAATATGACTCTTGGCCATTCTTTTAAATCAGAGCTCAACCATGTCTTTTTATCCCTATCTCAAGCTAGGTGAAACGGTCACTTCCAGTCCAATGTGAGCTCTCTAATTTATTGTCCGATGAAATGGAAGCATCCGGCTCCAAAAGGATGGTTAGCATTCCAGAAGAGGCAGGCTTTCCTCAGCCTGAGGGGCACGAAACAAAGCTTAAAACCACAGTTGGAGCCGGCCGACTGGGCTGGTGGCAAGCCATGGCTACCCCGCAGGAGAAGCTCTTTCTTGGATGTAGTGATCTCCCCTGCAGTGAACGAAACCAATAAATTCTGGTCTGATGCTTGTGCCCCAGAAAAAGGTGCTGACTGCGCTGTTCCTACTGTCTGATCCCTGCTGGCAACAGCTAGACATATAAAACAGGGGGAAAGGAAAGGGGTGATGGCTGGAGGGAACAGCAAGTTTTATGTGTTAAATTGGGTTTACTGTACGTTGAAAAACAGACAGAAAGAGGGCTCAGCATTTCTCTGAACTGTCTGTGCTGACAGGTGAAATCACTCCAGATGACATATTTGACTCAAATACTTGGAAAAGCACATGAACTTCTTTCCAAGTTCTGCTTCAAACCTCAGTTTTTCTACAAACTGCGTCACAAGCTGCCAGCTTGCATCTTGTTTTAGAAAGCTCTAGCTTTGTCACCAAGAGCCTCCCCACTTTAACACTGTGGTTGCTGTTCCTTTTCCAACAACTAGCTTACCCTCACTGGTGGCTTTTGCAATTCTGCGTTTCATAGAGCTCAGTTTAAGAACTGGAAGTAAGAGTTTTCAAGTGTCATGATGAGTGTCAGATAAAATAGAGAACTGGTTAATGCGGAACAGCTAGCATTCTACATGGGCTGATGACAGAGATGGTTATGAGCTCTTAAGAAGATATCAACAAGTATCCTCCCTTACAAAACAGAAGAATATTAAATAAAGAAAATGTGAGATCAGTTAGAACTTTTTAATTTCAGTAAAGTCAAACAAATGTGAATTTATGGAGGAGGAAAGTAAAAGCTAATGGGAAATTCTGTTGCTCATTAAAATTCTGTATTTTTGACATCTGGTGAGTGAATATAATCATAAATCCCTACATACACTTGCTCTGAAGAAAGGGAAACAAAGTAAGTAGAAAAAAGCAAAAAAGAAACGCCTACTAGAACAAGTGAACTCCACCATGGGTTCTTCAGTTTCAGACATCTATCTGTCATCATTGCTCTCATGAACATCGGAATCAATGGCGAGTCCATTAATAAAAGCAGAAGAAAATGAAACCATGTCTTGAAATAGAGGGGAAATATATCATATATATGTATATCTTCAATTGTATATCTGCAGGCTATCAAGCTAATATACACATGGAAAATGAAAACCAGAATGCCCTCAGAGGTCATCGAAATGGGGAGGACAAAGTCATACAAGAATTATTTTGGCTTGTGCTTTTTGCTCATTTAATGAGAAACTAGACATGTCTGAAAAAACTTTGGTTAAAAAAAATAAATTGACATTTGATTGAAGATAAACTTACAATTCACAATGAATAACATTTTTGATAGAAGTTGACTCTTGTTAGTTATTGAAGGGCTGGCAGATTGCTGCTTGCTTTTGTTGACTGATTTTTCTGTGACTAATCAGAGAGTAATAAACTGTCTTACTAAGAAAATATTGCATCAATTTTTAAATAATTAAATAAATGGAATTCTTCTCAGGATCTTCTAGAGTGTCCAGTGGAAAAGGTGGTTAGTTTAGAACACAGGACATGGTATGGTTAGTGGCTTCTAGCACGTTAAAAACCCTTCTGCTCTGTACCCAGTGGGCCATTGCAAGGACATACCTCTTAGAAATGTAGGTAAACGTCTGGATGAATAGTGAAAGAGTAAAACGATATCTTTTATCATCTCATTTTCACAGAGCAGTTGCATGGATATGTAAAAAAGATAGGTCAGATTTTGTCACACTGATTTCAATTATTCCAGGCGAAGCACCAGGGATCTCTATACACTTGAAGAGTCACCAGATTTGATTTATGCAAACTTTGCCACAGGCAGGACTTAGAGCTTGATTTCTCCAAGTATTTGTGTCCATAAGACTTGACTATGAAAATGGGTATAGCAGCAGCTTTGAGTACAAATAATTAGAGTTTCATCTTGAATTAGTTTAACGCTTGATAATTTTAAGTTTGGCAGCAGAAGTGGTAATTTCTTGTCAGACTTCATCTGCCTTCTGCAAGTCTCAGCTCTACCGGGTACTTTCCTGCCCCCTTGACCTGCTTTATTCTCTTGTTTAGTTCCCACCTTAGTTTCTGCAAGAACTTTTTCATTTTCTCTCCCAGTGCTTCTACTCACACTGACGATAGAGGTTAGCCAGCAGCTCCTGGAGCACCTCAGTCTTTTCTGTCTCCTCCTGGGCTTGGCCTCCAGAGAAGGTAAAGCTTCAACTGCAATGACAGTACCAAGTTTCATTCAGTGTCTGCAACGCTGATCCTGAATATGGCAGAAGCCTTTAGAATAGCACACAATACATGTCAAATAAGTAGCAAAAGCTGAAGAAAAATCAATACTAACTATAAAAACTGTCAAAAGAGCCAAATGGACTGAGTGCCTCTTCTGAAATATTATTTACTTTTTTTCAACATGGTCATGAAAGTGGAGCCAGTATGAGGGTACCCACTGCTCTCTGGAAGTGTAGAAACAGTTGGAGATATATGGGGAAATATATCTGTGAAAGTGACCTTTACCCCTAGAGCACAGTGCTCTTTGATGCATAAATCTCAAGGAGAGAGAAGCAGAAGGGGCTTCAGCTGCTGATTAAACTTTTTCAGTAATAGTGTGACCAGACAGCAAAAAATAGCCTGAGAGATGGTTACTTAAGAGGTACTAAAAAGGACTAAAAAGTCCTTTGAAGGAAAGAGAGTCCCCCTAAAAAGCTGAAGAAAACTCAGGCTAATGACTGACAGGCTCACTATGCTATATTTAACTGAGGAAAATGGCTAACAGATCCACTAAATTTGCATATTTATTTATTTATTTTTAGAACAGATGCAGTCTGAACTACCCCCATTACAACAGCAGGCTGATCTGTATCCTTCTCAACTGTTTTAGGGTTTAAAACAGTTACAGAGCATTCAAGAAAAACCATGGGAATTTTATAGTGCTGAGATAAAGCTGTGTGAAAGTGCCTATACATCTACACAAATATTTCAAAACTCAGAATCTCAGGAGACTCATTTTGCACTTAAAGCAAACACGTGAAATTTTGTATGCATGAGATTTTGAGCAAAAATGATTAATTTTCTTCAGTGGGCTGCATACAGTGCGCACATCGTAGTGGCCCCATTAACTGATTAATTTAGGAAGGCTCTTAACTACTGCATCCCCAAACCTTGTGTAAAAAATTAGATTCAGAAGCAGCTTTCTGGGAACTGTACGATTTTACTTTACTCCCTGTCAAATTCCTCACAGACTTCCAAAGCTGATGCAGTCTTACACATGTTGACTGCATTGAGACTTTATTTTTGTGCTTGCAAACACGTTTGCAAATACAGACTTAATGGTAGGATTGGAGACTTTGGCAATAGCTTCAGCTCATTTTGCCTGAATGTCTGTTCTGAGGTGGAAGTTCTACATAAATACTCAAGAAAACAAATGAAAACACCAGTGAGCTGAATGCCAGCATTTTTCATTGCTTAGCACTAAATAAAGTGAGCATGGAAATATGATTGTAATGGAATGTATTATGCAGTCATCTCAAGTGAAATACAAGAATTCCCTGGCTATATAAGTCAAGGGAATTGAAGAAGTTAGTAGACTGGAGCGAAGAAGGGCTTAATCCAGCCAGTGAGGCTTTAGATGCTTGATGCCACAGATGATTTTTCTGGGCAATATTTTCCACCTTAAAAATGACATAAATGGAAAGTGAAAATGTTGTAAAATACAACAAAATTTAAATGTCTACAATAATTGTAAGTACCGAGATCAAGTCTGTCTTTTTAAACTATTTAAACTTCTAAGAACCTGGGGCAAAATGATACATGAAGTTCATGATGTAACTCAGACAAGTTGTCCAGGCTAAACAATACAAAATCAATTTTTAAATATTTGTTCTCGTATGTAGATCTCACCAGCTCCAGGATTATGTTTAGTAGAATATGTAACAGTATTATAACACAAAATAAGCAAACAGAGTATATGCATATTGAACTTCTGTCTGCCCTGTTAGTGAGTCTAAAACATTTAAAATAAATATCCAAAGCACTCTTAAGCTGAACACCTTCCCAGCCATTTTTTTTTTACTTAGATGTTATTTGCATTGTCAAATAAATCCAAATATCTTTCAAGGATCTTCTAAAAATCAGACATTACTTTTGGTTTTAAATAGACATTTTAAGTCTTTGATGCAGAGTTGCCCTCAGCTTTACCTGTAGCAAACGCAGAAAACCTGTGTGGACCAGATATCACCTCTAGGCATCAAACCTGCATCCTCAAAAACCACTAAACGAATTTCTTTTTCTTTCACGCATCCCTTATGCACAGCAAAATATTTAAAGTCATGCCAGAAACATAAAGAAGATGAGCTACCTCATAAACTCTCGGCTACCGATGCTCGCCCTGGAGTCACAAGCCCATTGTTTACCTTCTCTTTTGAAGCCTGGGAAAAAAATATATCAAAGTATTTCAGGCTGCCAGAACTTTGCGCACACAGGCACTGGCATTGTGACAAGAAACCCAGATGAGAAAAGATGTCTAGGCTTAAATATCACACTCTCCCCTGAGCTCTTCTTGGGAATTTGAAAGCCAGCCTGCTTCAAGGTGATGATTATAAAACCTTGCACAGAAATGGAAGCACTGTACAACTAACCTACTTTTCCTTCCAGGAAC
Organism: Psittacula echo; assembly: GCF_963264785.1. NCBI lineage: Eukaryota > Metazoa > Chordata > Aves > Psittaciformes > Psittacidae > Psittacula > Psittacula echo. The sequence goes on from NC_137737.1 coordinate 126,807,582, forward strand.
CTGCTAGGGTTGACATCATCTGGCATTTTGTCACCTAAACTGCAATGGGAAAAGCCCTGAAATGGATCATTTTGTTTTCCTGCCCATGTTTGGCTGTTTCATGCTGTTTGCCATCATCCAGTGGAGGAGAGGGCACCAATTTGCAGCATATATAGCAGAGAAAGTAAGTAATTTTCTAGGATCACGTATTGATTTGCAAAATAGACAGAGACCCATTCTATTTTGAAAGGGGTGGCACAACAGCATACTTCTACTAGCAGAAATTCCAGCTATGGCACTGTCATAATTTTTTTGGGGAAGACATTTCCTTTTCCTCTGACCTTCCAAATAATGCTTTTTGCTCTCTATACACCTTTCATCTGTCTCTTACCTGTCCTCAGGTAGAGATTCCATTTTACCAAGGGAAACCCTGTGCTCAAACCAGTAACTTTTGACCACATTGAGCTTGTGTTTTCCAGATACTGCATCAAATGCCTTCAGATAGCCATGGGTGTAACAGTCCTGTACTCCAGATATCCTGCAGTTTAATTGAATTAATTACTCAGTTTAAATGAACAATTAGACAACTCCCCTTAGTGTAAATAATAGCAAAAGAAGTCAAGCTCCCTGAAAATAAGACATTATATTTCCTGTACCATTTCTATGTATCAGAAGTTTTCCCCTAGGTCACAACCCTGAGATGTCCAACGCTTAAAATAATATAGAATCATAGAATCATAGAATAGTTAGGGTTGGAAAGGACCTTAAGATCATCTAGTTCCAACCGCCCTGCCATGGGCACTCACACTAAATCATTATATCATTATATATTATATATTAATTATATATTGTATCAAATATAATTATTATATGTTCCAAACGTATGTGGTATGTCATCAGGCCGAGTGGAGAAACAGTTCTGGCTTATTAAAATATTTGTTCTACCATAACTTTTCTGTTACCCTTATACCAAAGAAGAAAGAAAAAGACATCCTACCAACACACATTTCTCTGTTTTGAAGTACCAGTCCCTTTTTTCAGTGGGTTCCCCCACAAAACAGGAACTGGGTAATGATTGCAGCTTCCTCAGGTTGGCTTCCAAGGATATTTAAGCAATTGCTCTTTGTTTTTAAGGGTAACCCACACAACCCATTTGGCTTTCTCTTATATAGACTATATAGTGTTTAAGTAACAGCCACATGTAGGCACAATAGTAAAAAAAAGGATAAGGCATAACAAGGAATAATAATCTTCCATATTATGCACATTTCATTCATTCACCCCCATCCCCATCATAGCATTCCTTAAGGAGACCACCCTGTCACTCTATATAATAAGGTGATACCTTTTTCCATCGTTCCATGGGATTTCTCTTTAACAATATAAAACCTTTGTATTCCAGATGTCCCCACTGAAAACAATTTCAATAGTATATCAGACGATGAACCGATTCCAAGATGTCGGCAACTACCAACCAAAATTCCAGTAACACGCAATTTTAACATCGAGATCCTTTGAGCAATCGTTTTGCTCTGGGCTACATTCCAGCAACACCCTTCTCCATTGTCCTAGCAGAAGAAATAAGAACTGCGAACATGCAAAAACCCTGGGGAACAAATCCCTCTGAGCAAGAAGTACCCTGTTGTAGGAAGAGACGGTGTTTGCAGATGTTGTTCCTATAAGGCCACCTGTACAGACCACATGTGTCTCCCCAAGCCTATACATCTGCCTGTGAAAGTGTAGCCCTGCCACAAGCAAGGATTTTTTAAAATGTATGTTGCATTTTGACTACAATTTTGTCTGATACAGTTAAATTAAAAATAAGTCCACAGGAGTATTATTTCAGACATTTCAATATCTGTTTGTGTCAGAGGCTGACTCATCCCAGTCTTCAGTATTCTTATTTCCAGCATCCCTTCACTTCTGCATCAAATATGAACTGAGTTTCAAAATGTAGCTCAAGCTTTTTAGGTGTTTTTCAAGCTATTTTTACTCCTCTGTGTTCCCAACACAGGGAGTTTTCCATCCCAAACCATGCAATAATTTTGAGAAGATGGAAAGCCACCTTCTGTACCACTAATATAGCCTGGTAAAGTTTCAAGTCTGAATATGAATGAGGATTTAAACAGATTTGTACTACTGACATTTTCTCTCGTTGGTGGAAATTCCTTGTGTTGAGCATGCACCTTACCTAGGTGACCTCTTTCTGAAAAAGCTCACATTTCTTTGGATCCTGTTTCCAACTGACATGCTTAATCTTATCACAACTATCTGAGAGTTCATCAGTTCATTCTGGAAATGGTCGGTGTGCACCAAATTCTCTGCCAGCCTCATAAGCAAGCAGGAGGTACATCAGGAAATAACTTCTTTAGTAATGTTGCAGAGGTCCTAGATGAATCACACAAGCTAAATCCAGAACTCTTACCCTGATAACACTCGTGTTCCCACATTTTGCATCCACTTCTACTTGTGCTCTTAAAGAACAGATTTGAAAAAATTTAGGTGAAACTGCTCTCAGTCTAACTTGCCTAGGTGACAAAAGGCAGGATCATTAAGATGCATCAGCTTATTTCAAGCCAAACAGTCCTGGTATTGAATTTGGGTCTTTGAATAACTTGAACTGTGAGTGCAACCCCACAACTGGTTGAAAGTGTAGCTATGCTTGTTTAATACCATAAAAGTCTTCTTCAAAACGGTAACCACAAAGATGTCTATAAGGCTGTACCTGATCTTGCCTTATCCCACCAAATAAATCCCACATCTCTGTTGCATTTGGAGAGCAGTTTCCTTTTTCTCATGCTTTCAGATATTTTTATTGCACTCCATTTAAATGTACAGCAATGCCTGAAACTGCTCCAATAAAAACTCAGAGTCCACAATGTCTCCTTATCCTGTAACATTTTCCTGGAGCCAACAATTACTGGAATTACACATCTTGCCACCAAGGACCTATACTTTATCTGTTGCTGGTTTTTAAGAAATATTTAGTCCAGAGCACAAATTAGATCCTACTACAAGCCCATAGCAATACTAGCTGCTAGAAATTCTCTCCACATTTGTTTACTTCCAAGCCATAACTCTGATGTTGTAGTAAGGATGACTGCATTCAACATAAATGAGACAAGCTCCCGTCTGCAATTCAACTTCAGTAAAACAGTTGTTCCAAGCAAGCCACCTGGTTTAGGGGTTCCTAGAATGTTTTTGTCAGCAGACAATACAAACTTACGTGGTAATGTTTAAATAGTTCCATAACACACTTAAGCTTTAAATTACCAATATGTGGCCTCAGCCCTCACTGCATTTTAATGTATGGTTTTGCCAAGATCAACATTTCATTATTTGCATATTTACCTATTCCAGTTATAGGTAGGAAACATTTATTCCAATTTATTAAAACCCACTAGAACTTTCTTTTATCACTTGTTACCACCTTATCTTAGTATATCTTTTCTGCATCTGTTTCTATCATGGAAACAACATGGGTATGGTTCAAACTACATTATTAAAATTATTATTAGATTTTTACTCTATTTTTGCAATCTAGAAGCATTTAGCAAAAGCAACAAAAGGTCTGAACAGAAATGGTTAAAGGACCCTTTCCTGGCTAAGGAATTTGTTTGAGCCTGCTGAGTTAATAGCTCTCAACGATTGAGCTATAATGAAACCACTTCATCCCCAAGAAAACAGAAATTGTGAGATAAACTCTGGAAATAAGTCAAGGATTTTTGTGGGGAAACTCATGTGGTCCTGTGGAGCAAGAAGACTTGTAGGAAATGTCTTTGAAATCAAAGTTTATGAATCACTAGTGTCTATAAAAATTGCATGCAGATGTTATAAAGCGCCCTTTCTGTTTTGATTGCCAAGAAGGTAAACTGGAAACACAGTAGCTGTAAAATGTGAAGACATGAAAGGGTGATCAGTGTTATATACAGAGGAGAAAAACTGTTATTGTTATTATTTGTATCATCTGTTGATGTAACTTTCGTAGCTGATATGAAAATACAGATATAACAAGTTGCCTCCTGATTCAGGTTAGCCCTTCTGCATATGTACTATGCTCTACCATTTGCTTATATGTGCAATTTAAAAGAGTTCCCATCAGCACCTCTGATCCTCCCAGAACTGCAATTGCTACTTTGTTAGAGCAGCATTCAAACCTCTTAAATCTTTGCACTTCATGATTTTTTCTGATTCAGCTTTTTTGTCTTCTTACTTATATCTCTTTCCATGTGCTTAGGAAAGACTGTACCACATCCTTTTACCCTTCTTTTGCTGGAAACAATAACCAAGTGGTAAATATTTCAAAAAGATGTTACAGAAGGCAAGGAACATACATGTTTTCCAGCAGTGCTCCTATGATTTATACAGGGATTCAAACACACTGGAAAAGTCCTTATCTGGATGTAGTAATACACGAAAAAAGAACACGTTAGCTGGAGACACTAGCCTTGGGAGTGCTGAAGCAGTGCAAAGTGTCTGTAATGCACAGCAAGATTTTCTTCTGCTGCCATTTGTTAGCTTAGCTGGCCGTTACTGAGTGCCGGGTACACTGATATGGTCCACAAATGTTATAAAATGTCTTCCTGTAAAAACTAACTCTGCAGACCCAGTCTAGCATCCCTTCCTGATTACTTTTAGCAAGGCAAAAGATATTTCTTTAGTTGGCTATAGTAGATTTTCACTTTTCTCAGTTTTCCGGGTCACACGTTTAGGCTACAGGAATCACCGTGAGATCTCAAATTTGGTTTTAGTTAAACAAACTGCATGGGAATATATTACATGACAAAAGCACCAAGAAGAAAGGTATTTTGGTTTCAGTTATGAAACTACTTTTTTCCATGTTTGAGATGAGGAAGGGGAAGAAATCAGTTTCTTTTGCTTTGCCACTCACAAGGATTGTTGGGTGCATCTGAAAGTAAAATCTGGCAGGGAAATAATCCACTGAGTTTAAGTAAGTGATGAAACAGCATGATGTATAGACTTAAACAAATTGTTCAGGCATGTGCACATGACGCTTCAGATATGTACCAGGGCATTTAAGAAATCTGGACTTCTTACCAAATAAAAAATATGGTATATATTACTAAACCATTTCCCTGAGCATTTGTATCAAAGACATTGCTTTAAGACTCTCATTTTCATTTATGCCACTGGATGTTATGCTATACAGAGGGGAAGAAGTTAAGCTCAGCATTTCCTGCCCTTGGTTATTTTTAGAAAATCAAGGTACTGTATACATCTATGAAACTGCTGCATATACAAGGCACTCTGTGCCAAGCTGCTGTAATATTGTGTTCAGAGGGAACTGAAGGCAAGGGTCAAAGCAGGTGATGACCTCAGAGAGCCCTCCGTCTGGTGTTAAGTGTGAGTGAAGAGGGCACAAAGCAATGGCAGAAATGGCGATCATACAGATCCCAGAAGCACAGACCCTTTTTCTTTCTCATTCTTTGTTGGCCTCCATTTCCATTGACTGAAGAAGCAGAGTTGGAACAGCCTGGGCTGTTTTCCAAGGTGGTTTTAGTGATGTGTTTGAAACAATAATAGCTTCTCATTTTCTTTACTTGCGCTGTCTACTTCAGCTTCCCAGTGCTGAAACATTGTGCTCAGTTCAGACATAAGAGACAGGGCACAGGGAGAAGTACTACAGCATGAGCCAAATTGGAATAAATTGCATCAGCGTTGTAAAAAGGTCACCTGTCATTCAAAATTCATCATTATTTTAGAAGGAAATCATCTACAGAGCTGCAAGTGAGACAAGGACTTCTGGGGCTTGATGTCTAAAGAAAGAGATGCCTCTCACAGTGAGGGACAGCAGCTCACCTACAGCTGCAGAAATACAGTGCCATAAAATATATAGGCTGAACATGGGTTTAGCTCTCATCTCACTGAGCATGCTTCTGCTTGTGTTCTCCAAGGTCACTCTCCCAAACTCCACATGACCCAAGAGAGCTTTTCCAGCCATGTGACTCTTTATGGCTGAGCTTGCTACGCTTGTGATTCCTTTCACCTGCATGCATCATCAAGTTGTCATAAACTAACTGAAATGAAGTTATCCCAATCTGCTCCCATCAGTACCCTGAGGCATGATGCTTTTCCCACTCTCAGGCAGAGTCAGATTTTCTGTTTGTGATGGAAGAAAATGACTGCTAATGCAACAAACCTAACAAACCCTACACTAAGCACCTACTTAAACAAATCATGTTTTACTCTTCAGTATACAGTACATTATTTCTTTTCAAAGGGGCTGTCAAAATAGTCCTGCACTCCTATTTATTTTGCATGATGGATCTTTTTGTTTCTTTGTTTTACTTCTTTGCTTCCGTTTGTTCAGGTCTTCCTGGTATACTCCAAAAACTACATGTACATTCACACGTTCCCTTTTTTTTTCTGAATCCTGATGATATGAGTGGTATCTTTATATTTGCATGAGTGTGTGTTGAAAATTAGACTTTCTGAATCCATATATCTTTCTGCTAATTCTTTTGATTTCTTTGTATTGTGTTCAGAGCCCAAGAACTAATTTCTGCTATTATCGAGTATCACCTTCAGCTACAAGCTTAAATCTAATGAAAGGCTCTACAAAATGTATCGCAAAGTGTTTTTCCTTCCACAGAGGAAAAAGGTAAGTCATTCCTAAACTCCAACCGTGGCTAAATTATCTGATGTTGGCAGTGGTTCAGAGACAATCTACAAACAAAATTATAATCACTATGCCTTCAGTTTCCACAGGTCTGGCCAGAAAGGATTTTTCTCCCAGACCTTATCCCATTTGATCTTGTTTCCTTTGTCTTCATCCTTTCACTCTCTTCTTCATACTTAATTTCTCACACTCTGCTCCGAGTAATTTTCTCATGTTCGGTTTCTCATTCCAATTATTATCCATCTGTTAACAAGACTAGGTGCAAGAAAATTCCAAATGAATCAGACTTGGCTCAGTTTTTGTGTTTTGTTTTTTTTTTTTTTCTATATAAAGCTTAGCTAGCGATTGGAGTCTGAAGTACAGATAATAAAGCCTGAGTGAATTAATTTTGGCTCCTACTGCTCCAATTTTGGCATTGAAATAGAGGTAGTTATTCATTGATTTGAATATCTGCAGCTGAAGTGTTGGGTGTTGCATTTAGACTTTCACTTATAAAATGTTTTTAACTTCAAAATTTAAACATTTACGGTGGCTACAATCTGCTGTAAGTGAACCACTAATCTTGTCTAGAAATAAAAGCTTCATGCCAGTGTATTTTAAAGTGCTGCATTCCAGTCCAGAGAAGTCTTTTATTCCACTCTTAGAGTGGGTTATAGAAGGAAAGAAGAGTGATTGTCCATTTTCAGCGATTTATATTCTAGTCTGATCTTTTTTTCCTTTATGCTAATGTAATAAAGGATTTTGGAAATACTTCCATTGGTTTTTAGAAATTCCAGTGCTGGTATTCACGGTTAAAATGAGGCTGTATCTTCAGTTAAGAATACTGTTTGAAGAAACCCCTATGACAGTCTGAATCAGGTTGCTGCCAACATAGACATATTCCAGAGCAAGGCTACAACAGTGTCCTAGGGTGCTAGACCCATTTAAATCTGATCATGGTATGGGAGCAAAGGTATAAGAAAGCTGATCAAAATCAGGGTGCAGAGAAAGGTGACCAGACTCCAAATACGTTTGGGAGTTTGGCTCTTTTCCGTACAGATTTAACTTACTTTCCTTTACTATGTTTTTTTTGTTTTGTTTTGTCTGAGAATGGAGGAAGGAGAAGTGAAGACCCAGGAGACCAGAGGCACTGCAGAGGCTGACACCATGAGTTACTAGCAGATTAATACAGGTTGAGACCTACCGACTCATGGCACCATTCTTCTGTAAAGTGGATCTTACTCCCCCTAAATCTCCATTGTGCTCTTACCCTTACAACTTCAGTTTGAGATCATTTGGTCCACAGTGTCAGCTACTTGTCTTTCTCTCTCCTTGCCCCCAGGATGAGAGGAATTTAAGCAGAAACAATGGAGTTCTAATGATTTAAGGGAAAGGTTAAATTGAATGTTCAATTAGTTTGCATTTTTAACAATCCCTAAGGACTTCAGCATAGGTGCATATGTGCAACATGGCCTAAAAAGCAATCCCAATAATGCCACATTTTTAATATAATGACATAAGAATTCAAAAGGAGCTGTAAGAGCCTAATTAATAATAATCTCTATTCCAAAGAGTATACAGAAATTTGAGAAATTAGGATGAAGAGAACTATCTGTCTTCCTAATCCATTCTTTTTCTTTGGACTGCTATTAATTAGCCATGCCCCAGAGTGCTCTCCACTCACTGCTGCTCAACTCCATGCTGTTTGAATCTTCATCTTTTGTTAGACTTTTCAATATCCTAATTAAGTTTTTTAGTGAAGAATCTCTCACTAAACCCCAACCTAAACCTCCTTCTCATTTCTCATTTCTCATTTTAAGTCACAGTGGAAACAAGACAATGGCCATTACAGAGTTAGCCTTTTTTTTGTATGACATTTGCTATGTTTAAGTTTTACTGTCAGCACCATTTTTCAGACTACAGACATTCAAGCCCTGCAAAACAAGCAATGGCTGTGGTATAGCCAAAGGCCATTTTAGCAACAGAGCTTCAGTAAGCACCTTTAGGGAAGCTTTTGCATTTGGAATTTTCTTCAGCTTAATGTTAATTATTGAATTATTAATGAAGTTATATTTTTAGAACAGCTAGAAGAATATGGACAACAAAACCATATCTGGTACCAAAGGTTATGTGGGTTTTATAGTGCTTATTTGTAAATATGCAGTTTTGATTCCTAGATCCAATCTCTCTCTCTGAACTAGGGTTCAAGATACAAGTGCAAAAAAAAGCAGGCAAACCGCTTTTTTTTTTTTTTTTCCCCCATTAAAAGTGATGAAGAACTTCCTTATGCAATTTAAATGACATGTCCATGGTGGTATGTGAAATATTGTCTCCCCACAATACACTTTTCTTTGTAAACATCCTGTCAGCGTGCTTCAGTGAGTTCTGAATTGTCTTATCTCTGCCTCAAGAGGAAAAAAAATCAGTTGTCTTTAAAATCTTGTGTTTTAGGACGTTTTAAAGGCTGATCTAGTCCATGAGTAAGAGGCACTCTGTGGCAGGTTCCTTAATCAGCTCCAGTGAAGGCTGCATTCACAGCAGAGCAGGTCAGAAATTGGTGGAGGTCCCTTCTGGGCTCAGCACCTGTGAAAATCAGGGCATGAGAAGAAGGTTTATATCTGCTCAGATCTTCTGAAATGGATTTGCCACATGCAGCCTGAAGTATTCAGATCATGGAAGTGCTTCTGGGGTCCCCCAGAGCAGTCATAATTGGAGTATGACATTTAAAACTTTTAGCGGCTGCAAGCAAGAACATTAAACACTTCCAAAACCATGTTGTATTTCAAAGAAAGAACTGCCTTTCCACAGCCTTACTAGCAAATAGCTAAACCTTTAGTACTCTTGTGCACATGCCATCAGATACAAAGTGTACACAAGGGATTAGTAGGTGAAAGCCTCAAGAATTTTGAAATGAAGAAGGAAAGGAGTAAATTATAACCCCAAATGCTGTGAGATGCCAATTTAACCAGTTTCCTTATGTCCTGGGTTCAGCAGTAGTAGTCATTTTTTCTCCTTCTTAGTAGCTGGTGCAGTGCTGTGTTTTCGACTTTTGGCCTGGGAACGGCGCTGATAAAACTGATGTTTTTAGTTGCTGGTCAGAATGTTTAGTCTGATCAAGGACTTTCTGAGCCTCATACTCTGCCAGGGAGGAGGGGAAGCTGGGAGGAAGCAGAGACAGGACACCTGACCCAAACTAGCCAAAGAGGTATTCCATACCACAGCAAGTCATGCCCAGGATGTAACTAGGAGTTACCCGGGAGGGCTGGCTCACTGCTGGGGTTGGACTAGGTGTCGGTCGGTGAGGTGTTGTATTCTCTTCCCTTGTTATTTCCTTTATCATTATTATTATTGGTGGTAGCAGTAGTGATTTGTGTTATACCTTAGCTATTAAACTGTTCTTATCTCAACCCACGGGAGTTACATTCTTTTGATTCTCCTCTCCATCCCTCCAGGAGTGGGGGGAGAAAGTGGGGGAGTGAGTGAACGAGCTGTGTGACTAAGTTTAAACCTTGACACCTTAGAACATTGCAACATCCAAATCAGTTGTTTGTCAGTACTATCAGCATTTTGACAGCTGTAATCCGTTTGATTGTCAGGACAAATCAGGTATAGGGGTATGGCTGACATCGTCACTACTCTTAATGAAGTAAATATATTACCATGTGCTATGAAAACCTCATAATCCTGCAGATTTACATGGACCTCTTGTCTACGTAGTCTGTCTATGCCAGATTTTGTGCACTTACATAGGCCCTTAACTAGGATTATGGTTATATTGTATTTTTGCTTTTAAAGAAACCATGGTTTCTGTAGCAGAAGATGTGAGCTGACAGGTATGCTCCCCAGCTGCCATGCCAAGATGAAGTCTGATCTCACAAGTTCGTGTTAGGACCAGCTCTAATAACTAACAGCATAAAAATCTTAAAATATCCTACAAAGCTAGGTGACAAATGTTTGGCCTTCTTCCACAAGCTGGTAAAGGGAAAGATACAGCTTTCTAAGCAGTCTTTCTTGGACATCTTGCTGGTCTGGATGTTCCCCAAGCATTTGATCCAGACTAAAAACATTTGTTCTTTGCTTTGTTCTGATCCCTATGACATAAACGTATCATGAGCCTCTTACTAGATCTCAGGAGAGAAACACTTTCTTTTTCCTAAAACCAGGATAGCAGCCTTTCTTTAAAGGCCAGCCAGCAGACAAATCACATGGGGCCTGAGAAGGTGACCTTTCCTGTGCTTTGGCAAATACAACGTCTCAGCATCCTTTCCTGTACAGGGCTAAAAGCTCTTAGGATTGTTAACTGTGTTAAAAGATATATCCATGACTTTCTCTGCTTAACATACTAAGCTGATAAGACAGGAGACGGGTGTAACTTTCTAAATAGAAAGTTTTAACTGTTGCCCAAGAAAATGCTGTGTGGGTTCGGAAGTCCAGGTCAAGAACTGAAGTGAGACTTAAGTAATTCTGACTGACTTAAGATAACTTGCTTTGACGAACAGCATCCTAGTAACTAGCACTCTTTCTTCTTGTGGATTTTTATTAAAAAGAGTAATAGGAAATAATAATAACAAATATTTGTTGCTCAGTATTTAAGAAATGTTTTTACTATTTGTTGTGTTTGGAGAATGAAATGATAAGTGTTCACATGCAATACGATTTTTCTGAAAAATACCCAAATGGATTGGCCCAATTTGTCTGAGCGTATTCATATCTTCACCTAAAGTACCTCTCCGCCTTCTTGAAAGTTGGTACAGAGAACCAAAAATGCATTCTTATCTTGGGACATGAATGACTGAACTTAACTGTTTTTCTTAAAAGTGATCTTTACACCCCTCCTTCATACTGCAAAACCAACCAAACTTTCAGCAGGGCCCCAGGAAAAAAAAACAGTTTGTCACAGGCAAAGATGATGCAACTGACATGACCCATGGAGCAAAGTGACCTGTGGAGAGGATGGGAGAAGGCAGAGAAGGGATGACTGCTCTGAACACCAGGACAGCTGCAGCTTTCTTACATAGCACAGATGCATTTACCCATGCACAATGGGCCACAAGAAACAGGTATGCTGGCCCATGTCAGCTCAGGTGCTGAGCCACGACCAAAAAGTTGTGCATAGTCCTGGGCTATAGCTGAGCACTGCAGCCATCCTTTTGCTCCTGAAGCCCACACACCAGATGCAGCTGATGGAAATAAGGGCCAGATGTGTGAGCTGGATGCACAAAATGTGAGAACTGACATGTCTGCCAAGGTCCCATCCCCATTAATCCACACTATGTAAATCCCTCAGTAAATTGTCCTCAACCATGGCAGCCTAAGCCTGCTTCCATCAGCAATGATTAATCCTGGGCTCAGCCTGGTAACACGGGCAAGCATTTAGGTGCTGACCACACTGCACACCTGTGCCATTCACCCTGCATGTAAAACAGAAGCATCTTCCCAGGAGGGGAAGGGAAAGAGTACAGTCCATCGTGTCCTTGGAACGTGGAAGCTGCCTCTGTATGTACAGCCCTGGTTGAATTTGTTCTGTACCTGTGGCCATAGTTGGCTCAGTCTAGTCAAGCAGTTAGAGGACCCATTCATCCATCGTCTTGGAAAACAGGGGTCTTGAGAAAGTGCAGAGTTGCATGTCCTTAAACGAAAAACATGAGCATAAGTTAAGCCCTTCTGCATCTCTTGATATCCTAAACAAATAAAATAATCTGACACTAGTCTGAGTGTTGGCTTAGGAACCAGCAAACCCTGTACTTTAATCCTACTATTTGAGTAATTTGTGATGTGACTCTGATACACTGCATTCATAAAATACAGAAAATACATTTTTTTATTTTCCTAACTAGTAAAACCACAAGGACTATTTTTAAATGTTTGTAAATTGCTTTGAGCTTATTATACTGGTGATTAAGCACTTACTTACATTTATGCCTCTTTTGGAAGCCAGTTTTGATACAACTCAGATGAAGGATTAGACTATAATGAAACTGTATTGTCCGTATTTAGATATTGACCAAACCTACAACAATGTCTATTTCTTTTTTCTATGTTTTACTATTTTAAAATATTAAAATATGCAGGTTAGAAAATGATGGTTTTTTCAAACTCTTCATTATCTCTGTTGTTATGGGTCCCTCTGTCTATTATTTACGTAGCAATAGCTATACTGTCACATAAAATCACACATATAGAATGGACAATATAGATTTTTCTTTCTGTTACTGTATATTATATTGCTCATGATAACAAAATATTTCTTCTGCAAATGACTCTCAAGAGAATGTGAACCCTGTATTGTGATCTGAAAGGCTTGCATTATACATTTGCCTGGAGCTTTCATTATTAATAGACTCCGCTTGCGCACCTCTTAGCTAGCTGACATTCATTTGAGACCATTGGATTCCTAAACTTCCTTGACCTTGCAGTATTAACTCAAGATTCATAGTCTCAAGTAGAATGAATAAATCACATACAATATTTTTATAATGAGGTCTCAGAAGTTGCTAAGTTGACAGCAAAACAGACACAATAAAATTATACTTAAAACTGTTTCTTTACAACAATATGCTTTTATTCCCCTGTTTAGGAATTTTGCTATTATTTTAGTTAAAGTGGAAAAGTAATTTATTCACTTCTAGAATGGTGATTTTAAAGTAAAAAAATAATTAATTTAATTATATTGTGTTTATAGTCAAATTTGAACAGAAAAGTTTTCAAAATCTTTTTTACGAGTATTTGCGCTGTAAAACTAACATCATGGATTTTTTACAGTAGCATTAGTTTTTGCCAGCTATAGTATGTCAGTCAGTACAACTGTAATATGAGACCCTGGTAAGGATAGGTATTGGATTTGGTTTATGTCAAGGCTTCCTTCAGATTTTTTCCATAGACTGCCTGCTGATTGAACCTCTCCTGTGTGTTGAGTCACTTACTCTAAGCACTTTGTTCCTTTATTTCCAGAACTTGAAGAAGCATAACCCAAGAGGAGAGGACACTCACTGTAGACAACACCAAAACCCCTTAGTTTTCAGGGCTCAGGAATATGAACCTCTGCAATGTGCAGCAGGCAGCTGGCAGCAACTGTGGAAATTTGTCGTTTGTCGTTCTTTCCACTACTGGAGTAGATGTTTGTATCACAAAACGTGCTACCGAGGAGGGTGTTTCTTGAACACTTGCAAAATATCCAGGTATCTGAGGCACACAGTATGTAACAGTTCCCAGGATTCATTCCTCTTAGCATAGCTGAATTTCCAAGTGTCTAATCATCACCCTGCCTTGCTGAGCAATTTGTCCCTCACAGAGTTTCTGCTAATTCAGGAGAGCATAAAGTCCCACTCAGAGCCCCAGGAGAACTTCATCAGTGAAAGTTCAATACATGTGTGGTAAATCAGAACAGATTTGTCATGTAGTTAAGAGATCTGCAGAAATAGGTGGGGAGAAAGGAGCCTTTAGGCAAATGTAGTCTTCTGTCTAGGTGGACATACTGCTTCACAGGAGCTCTTTTCAAAAGCTGGGCCAGCAGGAGATGCATAAACTCTAAGTGATGTCCCAGCTACGTGTCTATCCCTGAAATCCTCACAGCTATGTCATATTATGCTCTCTGGAAAATGTATTTCTATTTGAGAGATGTGATGTTGCATGTTTCCAGAAGTACAAGTCCATAGTTTTATTGTAAATGAACCATTTTTAATAGATTAAGCAAAAGGTAATGTGTTAAGACTTATATTTGTCAAGGCACTGTAAGAAAAGGGATGTCAAACTACACACAAGGATGTTTGTGTACATGAGCTCTCTGAATTTTCCTTTGAAAGCAAACCACTGCCTCAAATGCAAATAAGAAGGTTGCATCTGATGTGTCACCTTAGGAACCTGATTTAAGTGTTTTGAATATATGCCTGGAAGTATCTTTTTCCACCGACAGCAGAAAAAGTCCAGGGTAATTGCCTGGGATAAATTATTCACTAAAGTTAGGTTCCCGAACTTAGAGACAGTATGACAGTCTCTATAGCCCACGTCTCTTAACTTAATTTGACTACTAAAAGTGGGTAGCTAGCAGATGGGGACGAAAAGACACAAGCAACCATATCTGGTCAAAGAGTGAAGAAATTAAGACAATATATTTGCAAAGGGGCATGTCCTTATTTTTAATAAAAAAATCTTTTGAAAATGTTTTGAGGATTTTCCCTACTGGGAGCAATTTCTTCATACTCCCTAGAGAAGGACATTGCTTCTGGAAATTGTGCATTGCTTCTGGAAACTTCAATTTACTGAGGACATGAAAAGGCTTGGGGTTAACCCAAGGCAGGATGACACCTCAGAAAGTTTCATACGGTTTTGAATGCCTGGAAACCCTTCAAAGGGTACACCAGCTTGCAGAGAGTTGGGGTAATATTAAAGCAACCCAGAAATACTGAGCAAGAGCAATACTACATCCCTCCCAGAGGTGTTTGTGGCAAATGATGTGTGTGGTGGCCTCTCTCCCAGTGAGGGTGAGATGCCATGGCTTGCAGCTCCCGCAGAGGGTCAAGCTAAGGAGTGAGGGTGCAGAGCAAACATGAGGAGAAAAGCATCATTCACAGCCTTGTGCACATTAAAGCTGGGAAATGTCGCAGCTGCAGCAAACTGTGGGCCATGGGACAGACCTGAGTGTGCTGACCAAGACGGAATATAACGGGTTTTTCTCTGTTCTTGTTCCAGTGGCGAGTAAACTACCAGGCCTGTTTGGCTGACTTTGGAGAAAAGCCAAGGGTTTATCCCATGGGGAAGAAATTATACGCATAAAATATGAGGCATCAGGTAATGTAATTAGCTCAATTTAGATGCACTATTGACATGACACTAGTGCTTATTACTAATGAATACACTGCTGGTGAATCATTAATAATAGGAGTATCTAGCTACCATGCTTATGAATGCTTTATTGTGGAAAGGTGGAAAGTTCATTTCAGCTGTTGGATTTTGTGGGCCAGTTGTTTGCTTTACTTTTGACCTTTTTGGTCAGCGATTCTGAATTAGGTTTGAGAACAAAAGGAAAGAATATGAGTTGAGTTTTGAAGGAAATTGGGAAATGGCAATGTCTTGAATACCTTCACTACATTTTCTTTGAACCACACTTCCAGTTAAGTGCCAGGGAAGGTGGGCAGAGGGCACAGACACCTGGAGATAACTGTGTGTAAGAACCAAATTAACAATGAGCAGACCTAGCAGAGGGTATGCTGGAATAAGAGAGTTTAAACAGTCAAAAGAGAAGGAGGCATTTTCAGAAGTGATTTCAGAGGTACGAAGACAGTCACAGAGGTGGGGAAGTGTGAAATAAAATGGCTGCAGCGGCCTATCCCGACACTCTACATCCCTCATCCTAAAAGCTGGCTGTATTCAAAGAGCTGCACTAGTGGGAACTGCGACTTCGAGCAGGGACTCTCCGCAGGTCTGCTGCATGACTGTAAGGAAGGGATTAGGCCTCGTACAAGTTCTTTAAACTCCAGCTGCAGCTTCTGGTGCCAGAGAGTCAATTACACTCCAGGTATGGCAAACCGGTGGCTTTGGGACAGCTCTGGTGTTTAAGGAAGAGCTCAGGGATTATTCAAAGCCTTTGCAGTGGCAACTGATGCTGGGCAGACAAAATAGCTCCGGCTTTTCTCAGGAGGGCACCAGCACTGCCAGCAAACCTGATCCATTGCAGCCTGATGTTTCTTTGCTCACCACAGCCCGGGTAAACCCATAGAGATGGATTTGGGAAGTGCTCCATGTTTCAGGCCTCTCAGGACTTGCTGCTACATCTCAGCATAGCTGCTACTTAGTGAAATAAATTAGGGGACTCCAGGTGCATCAAAATTGCATGATTGGCAAGCTTTGTACTGGAAATGCTAGCTGGAGCCTCACCAAACCCCAAATGTTTTACATCCTGTTTGCAATCTGAGCAGTAGGATGCAGAGATGTGGTATCTTGTGACAAGCTGGCTCAGCTTCTGATTTTGAAGCAATTCAGCTGATGAGATTTTGCAAGCCCCAAATCACTCTTGTTATGACCTTGCTAATTGACTGAAGCTTTTACCAAGATTTTTCCATGCAAAAATGAACACTGTTTTGAAAAACGTGCCTGCAAATTTCCGAAAAAGGAAATAGTTTTTAATTAAAAAAGAAAAGTACCTTTTCTATAAATTTTAGGGTAGTCAAAGTTACTTTATCAGTGCAGAGCCTGATCTGCTAAATAAGCACCCACAGAGACTCATTCCGTATGACTGCAGTGCAACTTCCAGCAGTGATTTTGCATGTTCAAACCAGCCTCAAAATCTATCCTAGATTTCCCAGTTCCATTCTTCTAGGTACTTCCATAGTGTTTAAGACAGTTTCCTGTGACTAGGTCACATGTAGGATGTCAGATGAATATAGATTGTATAAATGAAATCTTATCAAGAAGAGTTGTCTCCAACAGCTGTTAAATCTGTCTTTGATGGGGATGCCCCAGGCAAAAAATTAATAGCTCTGAGCAAGATGACTTGTAGAAGCTTTTGTTTTACATAGCCCTTTTGTTAAATTTTCAGCTGAAAAACAAACAACTGTCATGAAGGCAAAATTTACTCTTATGTTTCAGCTTGTACACTGTTTTTCCCCTCTGAGGTTTACCAATTGAAAGCCATATCACATATATTTAGGGGTAAACATTTTGTGAGTTTACAGTCACATTTTGTTCTGAATTCCTAAGTATGGTCTGACTTATATGAACAGAATCATATCTCTGCTGCAAAATCACCACCCAAAAGCACAAACTGGTCAGGACGTTTCATGACCTTGACCTTCACCTCCAAAGTCACTTTACCAGTCTGTAGAACCAAACCCAAAAATGAATGCACTCAGACTTACTTGGCCTTTTCAGCTCACACCCTGCGCCCTACACAGTCTGTTTTGCATCAGTTTTCTTCCTCTTGCTTAATCCAGATTATTCATGTGAACTGTAGGAATCCACTGACTTAATGTACAGGAATGTATCAAACTATTTTGATTAAGGTGTCAGGTTTTTAAATGCAGTGGACCAAAAATCGTACATGGTATCTATGATTTATGAATTGAAACAGTTCCTTTTGTGGAAATCATTTGCTTATGGGTAAAACAGCAACTTGTAGAAAGACCATCCTCTGAAAAAAAAGAAACCATAAGTGAAGATGTGGTGCATTGCTTTTCACATATCATAGGTCACGTATCAGTTTTGTGCAGTTATATGAATTTGTGAAAGAAAATAAATAGGCTTTGGGAAGCAAACATTACCTTTAATATGATTTCTGTGTGTGCTTTCCTGGGTTCTCTTCCTTTCTTGAATTACAGTATCTTGGAGGGGACTGCAAGTGATTCCCAGTTCAAAAGGCAGCTACAGAGGGTACAACAATTCCCCTGGAAGTCAGATTTCCATTTTTTTGCTGGTGTGTACATCAGGCAGAGTTTTATAATCTGGACTGCAGCTGATAAAAATAGGAATCTTCCCTTCCTTATAAAATGTGAAAGTATTTACTAGCACTTGTTATGATTTTCCCAAAAAGATTATTCTTGTATGAACTTGCAATAAAAGGTCCCAAAGCTCCAACCACATATGGGGGTATGAAGCCTGAAACTCAACAAGGTTCTGCACAAACCACAGCCCTGTATCCACCCCACAATGTCTCAGATTTCAGGATCAATGCTCTAATTATCCCAACCTTGAAAAGTATGCTAAAAAAAAAAAATGGTTTTTGCCAAATAGAGGAGAAGGAAACAGAAAAGTCATTTCCAGTGTGAACAGACATGTCTATGCCAGAAAGACAATTGGGGTTAGTTTCAACAGAGTTGTCAACTGTCACTGTCAACCCTGGGAGTGTTTAATCACTGCGGTAGTGATATATCCTTCAGTATGGGAGGTGCTATTAAGGTGTTGTATTTCCTTCTAAAAAGCTTCTAACCACGTCCTTTTATAGAATGACTGCCCTGGTGGGATCCATCTGGTAGTTAAGAGCAAGCAGAATATTTAGATTTTCAGTGGGTATTTTTTGCTACTTGGGTCATGGAAAGGTTTGACACGAGGGCTGTGTGTTTCCAGTTTTGCCCTTGCTTTTCTTCCAGATTTCTTGCTTTCCCAGTCAGTTCTTCTTTCTCCAAGTTCTGCTGCCCAAATGCCAAACATTTCCACTCCATGCACATAGATGAGCTTTACAGCATGTGCACAGTAAATCTAATACTTCTGTGTCACATTAGACCTACTGCACATGTGCACATATTATGTGTATGATGCTCATTTAAAACAATATGCTCCTTCACACAGTACTTTGTGGCCTATCCACATGTATTTCTTCATGGTCAATTCTTGATTGCAGTATGCCTTCCTTCTTCTGATTCTATGATTCTATGATTCTCCTATCTGCTATCCACGGGGGGACAATTTTCAATAAAGCAGTTTCCATTCTGGACCCCCATGGAAGAGGGTGTGTGGCATGCTGAGTTCATGTGACAGCCCAACTGCAAACGTGGTATGGCAGGGCTGTAGGCTTTTTTGAGCTTTTGTAAAAACCCATGTGTCTGAACATGAGCTTCTGGGTCCAGCAGCAGATCCTGAAATAGCTGAAAATCTGGATCACAGTGTGTGTTCTTGCATCTGCTCAGCAAATTAAACTGCAAAACAGAAAATTAAACTGCAATATTGGAAAGAAGACTAATTTCAGGTCATGTTTCAGCTCTTCAGTAGCGCCAGCCGAGCAGGCAGCTAACATGGCCAGGGTCTCCCTCTTGGGAGAGGTGACTCCCCTCACTCCACCACGCTCTGCTGCATGTGCTGGGAGCCAGAAGAGCCCCGTGAGGGCTGCGTGCCACCCGCTGTCCCAGGGCAAGTGATGCTGCATAACTGGAGATCCTCCACTGCACCCCACCCTGCCACTGCAAGTGACTGTTGCATGGCATCGGTGGCTTCATGGAAAACCCTACAGTAGCACTCTACTCATCTTTTCAGGTCTGCCTATCTCTGGCGGTTGATCTGTAATGCCTCAAAACCCGATATATTTAAATAATTTATATATATATATATATATTACTCACTCTGTTCAGTAACTATGTAGAGGATGCTAGAAATACCCACCAAATTGACTAGTGCCACAAACCTTAAGTCTCTGTTCAATAAAGCTGGAAAAGAATTGACTGCAGGATGATTTCAAAACTGCACTCACCATATTACTTTTCAGTACAAGGCACATAAAAGTTCACACTTCTGCATCAAATAACTCAGGTTTTGCAATCACTTGCTGAAAAGTGGGCCAGACTACTGACAGCATAATTTGACTGCAGCCATAAATATTCCAACACAGTTTCTTATAGGAGGCAGTTTTCTACCCAGAACATGTGTATGAGTTACAGATATGCATATTTTTCAATCATTCTCTGAATCTACAGTAGCCAGTATTGAGGGTTGAATACTGAGTACTGATACTCAGTTACTGTAAATTGTATGTTAGTACTTCTTAATCTTGTGAAAAGAAGAAGACTTCTCTCTCTCCCCTATCTTTGGGGGGTATTTTGTATCTAGTTACTACTGTGGTGGTGGTAACATAAAATTCTGTCTATGTATATGCTCGTATATTTGGAGAGACAGCCGCAATTATTCATCAGCTTTCTCATTTAGATTTGCCCTGGTGAATATTCTGAATATTAACTTTTATGTGCATGTGAAGAGTGAGTATTAAGATAAGTCAAGGGCCTTGGAGTTTTATATTTGAGAACTTTAACGTGTTTCTTCATAACTTCAATAAGCTAGAAAGTTTTACAAACCTTCCATCCTCCCACCATACCACATATTTGACAACATCTTGTGCTGTTCATTACTTATGGTAATTCACTTCCAGCGAACAAGATGGATTTCTAACTTAGAGGAAGCCTATGTCACGATTTTGTGATTGACAGAATAACATTCTTCCAGTTTGCAGAAGAACAGCGGTGAGTTCACACAAATTGGTGAGCTTTATTTCTGTAGTGGCTGTTTCATAATGCAATGGCTCTCCAGCTCATTTTTCTTGTGGTATAACTTAGCTCCACTGAAAAAGTTTTCAATCAACTGAAGCTGACTTACAGACTTACAGTTATAACAAATTTCTGATTAACAATCTGTATTATTCCCTTTTTTCTTCATCTCTCTCTTTTTTAATCATTTCTCAGCAACAGAAAAGTGGGATATTTGTGTTTAAGCTAAATTTTCAAACCCATCATGTTTGAATTGGTTTGAATTTGGGGAAAATGAGTTGATACAGGCCAGCAAACATGACTGAACTGCAGAAGTGCCTGAAATTACCCATGATAATTGTTTTCATATTATCTCTACTGTAACTCTTCAGTGATATATTTACTGCCTCTTCTGGCAGAGATACAAGAGTGCTATGTGGGCAAGTACATGTCAGACATTCCTGTGTTTGTAATTATGGTTCCTTGCACATACCAGATGAACTGAAGCATGGCACAAGTGCCTGTGTGTTTCTTCAGTCTAAATCCGTACACTTGCTCTAAGCTTTCAGCAGTCTAGCAGAGGAATCTCTTGTATTCAGCCTTTCCTTTTCAGCATATAGAATATTTTATTAAATTACAAGAGTGAAGAGAAGTTGAGGTCGTCTTCTGCACATCTGATATAAATCCGGAGGCCAAATTTTTACTCATATGAGCAGTTCAATTAATTTCAATGAGATAATTTTTACAGGCATAGTGGACAAATATTAGCAAAAATTGAGGCTTGAGTTTTGTTAGATTTGTTATGAATGAATGTGACATGCTGCAAAACTGGGAAGTGAACTTAGTGAAACTGGCTAGGTACCACAAAGGGTACTGCCAGGGAAATCCTGGTTCCAATGAAATTAATGGGAAACCTGGTGTATAGTACAAGCATCAGAAATATGGTGTATAACCACAAGAATTCTCAGGCATATGCTCTTAGTTAAACGGTTTAGAAATTTTACTTCTTACATAAAATCTAATACTGAGAATATTTGTGTTAGTTTAGAACTCAAATAGTTTGAAGAGTTCTTCAGTTCAACAGATCACCTTTCACATGGTGGGTTTTCTTATTTGCAGTAGAAGACTAAAATTTGTTTCCACCGCAGAACGCAATTGTGTTCTTTGTGAAGTATTGTAGGTGAATTGGGAGGATGTGATATTTTTTCTAATTAAAGCCAGGCATTTGCCTAATTACATCTGAGCAAAGGTTTGAAAACGGGTCTGACAGATTTTGTGTGTGTACTAATTTTGTTGTGGCAAATAAATTAGATTCAGTCCTATGAAGCTACATTCATTACAAGATGGGAAAAGAGGACCAGGCCAAGACAACTTCATCTTCACAACTGCTGGAAATTCCTTATGAAACTTACTTACTGTCTCGAGAATATATTGAAATAACCCCTGAGTGCCTATGTCCAGACTGAGCTGGAAGCTGGAATGGTGGATCAGAGTTGCTCACAGATTTTCCAGCTATATCCTTTTTCTTCAACTGGGACTTCTGCAGAAAAGCCCTGGAGGTTTGGTTTAGGAAAAGCTATGATATTTATATATATTGGAGCCTATAAAAAAGAAAAAATAAAGACTGCTATTATTTTTATATATCAGTGCCTTCTGGAAAGCATCCGAGTTCCTCTTTCAATATCCAGCTAGAAAATATTTACAATTATTTTAAGCTCCCCATATTCTAAACAAATTTACTCATTATAAACAACTGAGTAACAAAAACAAATATATCCAATCATGTAAACCAAATGCAAAATTCTGCTAGTCATTTGTTAAAATGGTTTTGATTTGACTATATCTAAATTGGTGGGGGTATTACTTTCCCTCAGTACCACTGATGTGTTTTTACATAAAGGATTTATTAAAATAGGTGGCATTAGTGAAATGCAAAAAAAGTATATCAGGAGTGATATTTTCACCTAAAAATATTGAGAGGAAAAAACAATAGGCACCATGGATTTTTTTTTTTTTAGTTAAATATACTCTATACCATCTTTTATGAGAGGAAATCCAAAGCTACAGTGATAAATGCTCAGTTACTTGTAGAAATAAGTAACATAAACTGTACTATAATGCTTTATTTTTCCTATAGTACACATGCAGCTCACTCAGATTTTGAGCATGCCATGACCAGAGTGCAGAGAGATAATTTTTACCTGTTTGTTACAACAGGTTCATTAGTGATGTCTCAGTATTTGTTGCTGGACAATACGTACCTGAAATATTTGACGGTATGAAAAGTGCTGGACAGTATGGTCTCCTGACTGTTTGTCTACCTACAAGAAATCTGGAGAGGGGCTTTTTCCAAGGGCATGTAGGAATAAGACAAGGGGGAATGGCTTTAAACTGACAGAGGGGAGATTTATATTAGATATTAGGAAGTTCTTCACTGTGATGGTGGTGAGGCAGTGGCACAGGTTGCTCAGAGAAGTTGTGGATACCGCACCCTTGGAAACGTTCAAGGCCAGGCCGGACAAGGCTTTGAGGAACGTGGTGTAGTAGAAGGTGTCCCTGCCCATGGCAGATGGGCTGAACTAGATGATCTTTAGGGTCCCTTCCAACACAAGCCAGTCTATGATTCTATGATATACAAATATCACATCTCAAATTTATATTAAGACCTCATTTTGGTTAACATCTGCTTAAAATATTGTAATTCAAACCTTTAGTTGCAAACAGAACATAATGCCTTGAATTTGCTCAGTAAAAACACCATTTAAACATTATGAGTTTCAATATTTCTCAGTAAATTTCATTTTCCTAGTATTTTTGACTTCAGCAAAACACTGTATTCTGTGGAGCAAATGTATTGGCTGAAAACTTTGCATTTAGCACATTTCCCACAAAATGAGATGCCAATTTGGGCTTACTCTGTGCCTAGTAACAGCATTTCTAGAACTCTGTGGCTAGCTTTCATTATAATTTTCCAGCATGGTATGTTACTCAAACTAGAACAGTATTTGATTAAATACATTAACAAGTATAATGGGACAAGCCTGCACAAATCTGGAAGAAGATTCACTGACTTCCAGGGAGTTCATAAGGATTTACACTATTACTAAGAAAAAGAAACATTTGCCTGAGCTTCTTTGCTATGTTCATATATATGTTATAAATCTCAAATTTGAACTCTCCCAGCCTCCCCACGTATTAATTTATTTATCAGATCATGTAACATGTCTAAACCGCCTCACTTATGACACAGTGAGATCTCTGCTGCCAGAAGTTCAGAGCCCCTTTGGGTTTTGCTTACACCTGCAGCCTTCAGAGACTGGGAGAAGCATTGCTGCTGTTTTGCAGCCACAGTTCATCTGCAAAGGGCCTGCAAACCGACATCTGGTCTGCTCTACAGTCTTTTTGTGTAACCAGCTCTGACTCTGGACAAAATCTTCACCTACCTTCTCTACAACACCACACCATCCCGTTGGGGTGATTGTGCAAGCAGCTGGCATCCTGCTCCTTAGAGCTTTCCTGCAGCACTGAGACATGTGCAGGGCAATGGGAAGACAGTTTAGTGGGGATCACAAGGTGCTTTGTTGTCCTGATTTGTTCATTTTCCAGCCATTTCCAGTGTTAAATTATTAACTCCAGACAAGTGACCACTTTTCCTCCCTGCACCTCCCTTGCACAGAGCAGTGTTGGGGACCTCGTAAAGCAGCTGGCGATGGTGTCACTGAAACTTTGGCACAACTTCACAGAGCTAGAGAAGAACTGCCAGGTCATTCACAAACTTTTGCCCTCCCTGGGCAAATACGTGTCCTCTCTTTCAGAGTAGCTTCTCTCCCAGGGACAGAAGGGAAAGGAAAGCACCAGGGCCCACTATTTGCTCTAACATCTTGATCCAAAATAAAATCACGAGTCATGGGATAGCCTCCAACTACCCCTTTTTAGGCTAGAATGAATAGCCGCAGTTATGTTTACTGTGTTTTTAAGGAGATTTACATATGGTTTTCTGCTATGAAAAAGTGTGTTGGAAAATGTGTAAAATACCACAGACTGTGAGACAAGCAAATCCTTTCTCCTTCAATGGCATCGATGACTTCCAGCCAAGTTAATGCCCAGCTGCATATGTCTGCAGTAAATCTTCACCTTCTTCAACACCTCCACATGATTTGCTGTCTTTAGGTATACTGACACCTTTTCTCATGTGAAAACTTTATGGCTTGATAACCATAAAGGAACAGCTGGCTCAGCAGAGTGGTTACTGCTTACTCTCACCTCCTAGTTAGCAGGAATTTAAATATATAGAAAAGCATGTACAATTCTCAATTGTAACCTGATCTATGGGAAATGTTCCTTTATGTATAAGCTTATAACTGTGGGTATACAAGTCTTATACCAGCAGTGGCTTTGTAAGCACCTTTGTAATAATATAGCTATTAGCAATGGGATCAGTCTGAACACCCCCAAACTCTGAAAGAGACTGGATCCAGTCATCGATCCAAGCCAATAGGTCAGGCCTATTTCCATCTTTGACTGCCTCTGTGCACGCTGTATGGAAAAATCAAAGGCATAGGTAGGTGCTATTTAGAAAAAAAATAAACTAAATTGCCTGTGTCGAAAGCAAATGTGTTTTTCTGAATGAAGAAAAATATCAAGGCATTAAAATGTTTCTCCTTATTTCTCTCTCTTCTATTCTCAGTGTTGTGCTGATGATGTTTAATTTTGTAAGTGATGCATTAAAAGCCCCATTTGCAGGAGGCTGGGATTCTGTATAATTTCCCATTTGCTGGAGCAGCAGACTGTCCCATACTTCACAAACCAGGCAGACCTGCAAGGACAGTGACTAATTACCTTCATTTATCATGCCTCCAGACATCCTTTAACGTAATCTGATTGAAGTCCCCTACTTGACAGTGCCTCAGGAGTCATCAGTTCACAGGATCACCACAGAAAAGTACTGAGGTTTGGTATCCATTGGCAAGGCACTTAATTACTGTAACACAATGAGAATAATTTGGACATGTGTCAGTTGCTAATAAAACTTAAGTCTTCAGCACTGCCTTCAGAAATCCTAAATTCAACAATAATTTTAGTTTTATAGTTCCTGTTCCCTCATCTCACTGGGATGGGAAAGAACAGAAATTACAGGAGAACTGTTGTTTCCAGGTAGCCAGGAAACAAGAGATAAGTCTTGGAAGGCAGACGCAGGGACTGTAAGAATGAAGACCTTAGGCCCACTGTAGGAGAGGATCTGGTTTGAGACCATCTTAAGAACATGAAAGTGCACAAGTCCATGGGACCCAATGAAATCCATTCGCGGGTCTTGAAGGAGCTGGCGAATGAAGTTGCTAAGCCACTGGCCATCATATTTGAAAAATCATGGCAGTCAGGTGAAGTTCCCAATGACTGGAAAAAGGGAAATATAACCCCCATTTTCAAGAAGGGGAAAATGGATGACCCGGGGAACTACAGGCCAGTCAGTCTCACCTCTGTGCCTGGCAAACTCTTGGAGCAGATTCTCCTGGAAGGCATGCTAAGGCACATGAAAAACAAGGAGGTGGTTGGTGACAGCCAGCATGGCTTCATTAAGCAGAAATCCTGCCTGACCAATTTGGTGGCCTTCTATGATGGGGCTGCGGAACTGATGGACGGGGTAGAGCAGTTGACGTCAGCTACCTGGACTTGTGCAAAGCGTTTGACACTGTCCCACACGACATCCTTGTCTCTAAATTGGAGAGACATCAATTTGATGGGTGGACCACTCGGTGGATAAAGAACTGGCTGGATGGCTGCACACAAAGTGTTGTGGTCAATGGCTCGATGTCCGGCTGGAGACCAGTAATGAGTGGTGTCCCTCAGGGATCGGTGTCGGGACAGGTCCTGTTCAACATCTTTGTCGGTGACATGGACAGTGGGATTGAGTGCGTCCTTAAAGAGGGGAAGTTTAGATTGGATATAAGGAAGAAGCTCTTTACTATAAGGGTGGAGAGAAACTGGAATGGGTTGCCCAGGGAAGTTGTGAATGCTCCATCCCTGGCAGTGTTCAAGGGCAGGTTGGACAGAGCCTTGGGTGACATGGTTTAGAGCGAGGTGTCCCTGCCTATGGCAGGGGGGTTGGAACTAGATGATCTTAAGGTCCTTTCAAACCCTAACTATTCTATGATTCTACGACTCTATGATAAAGGTGCAGGCAGGAGCATCACCATGTCTGACCCAGGTAACCTGTTGCTCTTGAGCCACTTTCCTTTAGCTTCCTGGCAGCATTAAGACATCCAGTGTGTGGCCTTTTCTGCAGGAGATGAGTTGGGGAGCAGACAGCACCTCTTGTCAGTGAGCTGCTACTGGAGCTTTTCTTCCTCTCATGCCACTGAAGAGAGGTCCTGGCCACAAGGAAGGTGTTTAGTAGGGTCATAGAAATTGCTCCTCCTTTCCTCTGGGGAAAGGAGCATGCAGTGGATGGGGGCAGTGGGTAGAGCCCATCCAAGAAGAAAGCTTTTTCATTGCCACTTTCTTTCAGCTGGCTGAACTCTGAAGAGTCTTTTAGGAAAAGCACAGTATATCTCCCAGCAATTGTAAGGACACCCCACAGTACAATAATGAAAAGATGTCTTTGCTTGATGGTTTCTATGACAACAACTCCTACAACTGGACTGCCCTGCTGTTGCTTTGAAAAGTTTCTTAAGAACTCTTAAGAACTACTTTTTTCTGCCAAATTATTAGTACCTTTTCTATGTCACATGGCTCGTCTCTTGCCAGCATGTTTTCTTTTCAGTTCACGATGTGAAAAACATTCTTGCTTACTCTTACACACCATTTTCTTAAATTCTTCCCAGTTCCTGGGAGGTGCCTTAACTACTGTAATATGAAATTCCTAATTATTTCATTAAAATGTTAAGCTCCATGCTCCTCCCTTGCTAAAAGTCAAAATGCTCTACCCAGACCACAGGACTGCTTATCATTTTTTTTTTTTCCCTAACTGAACAAAAAGTTATCTCGTAATTTAATTCCAAGTACTTAAGAAACGTATTTGTGCATTTTGTGAGACGCTAAGTTCATTGGTGCAGAAGATACCTTCCCTTGCTCTATTCCTAACTCTTTTGCTACCTTTTGCAAAATTCACCCAAGACAAGAGTTAATGATCAGTTATGAATTGTATTTTATTGTGTTCCTTCCCGCTTCAAATCATAAAATCATAGAAGAGTTTGGGTTGGAAAATCCTATGATTTGAGCACTAAAACCTTATGCATGCAAAGATGTCAATTTTCAGGCATGAAAACAAGACAGTATTTTTTTTTCAATTGCAATATTCCACAAGAGAAAAAAAATTGTACATCAATAAAATTAATTATTGTGTAGTCAGATATTTTATTTTCCTATTTGGTACTTTCTTGGAATGGAAAATGTGGAACTAGTTCATTGACTTAGGATCTGAAATTTCATTTCTTAATGTTCTAGAGCTCTGCTAAATATATATTCAACTAGACCAGTAGCAGTGTAAGTATATGATTTTGCACGTCATATGCTGTATGGTATTGTGTTACCTTAACAATATATTTTGAATCCCATACACACTTATTACTGAACAATAGCCAAGTGCTTTCTTTTTGTCTATGGACTCTGAGATATTACCTTACATTTGACAGACATCTTCAAATACTTATTCTGTTTATTAAATACATAGTTATAATCTAACAATACGTTCCAAGAATGATTGCTGAAAGCATCAGGTACTTGGAAAGTATGCAGAGCAAAGCCAGTGCATACTTGTACACATTTCATGACAATTTGCCAACATATATTGTATTTTCCTTGACCCATTCCTTGCTTTTACAGCTTAAAGCAGAGCTTTCCTGAAAGAAATGTTTCTTTTTAGGATCACTTCATAATTTGGAATGTAATTGCTTTGACTACAGATATTGGTTATGTCTTATTCAAGTTCTGCACCTACAATCAGAACTTGAGTCCAGTCGAGTATCAGAGCTCATGACAGTCTCCCAAAATCCTTAGGTCTCATATCCTGCCTTGCCACTTTTCCATTCACTAAATATTTGTGTCAATACTGTCCTACATCCCCTAGCTATTACTATAATGCAATACGATTTATATTAAACCTCTAAAGTTCCTGAGCTTTTATATAGGAAAAGAAAAATTGCAACGTTATTCACACTACTGATATACCTCAAAACTTTTCTTGAATGTCACTGGAATGTCTACAGTCACTGGACTGTGCATGTATAATAGTGTTTTGCCACCCCTGTCATTCCAGAAACTGCTCGTACAATTGCGTGACATCCCATGCACAGTGTTATGCCAGATGTTCAGTGGGACAAGATGGCTTATGCCTATGTGGCTACACCAGAAAGCTCAGCTCTGAAGGGGAAAGGAGAAATGCCTCTTTTGGCCACTTAATCATTCTTGTACATGAAAAAGTTTGTTTGAAATTTCTCAGAGTGGTTTCAGTTGTTAAAACGAGTTTTAGAAAAGACAGATTAGTGGATGTAACCACGGTAATAACTGATCCAAACTGTACTTTATCCCTGAGGTAGGTCTAAAACTTAACAAAGCAAATGTATGTTTATAGGTGATAACACCTTAAACCTGAATCACTTCTTCTGCATGTGGATATGACTCTGAGAACGAATTCATTTGTCCTGATTCCAGAGTCCTGTCAGACAGAAAGGGAAGACAAACTCATGGCTTCCATGTAAGAAAATGCCTGTAGTAGTGCTACTCGGAGTTTGGGTGGAGGTGAGGCAGGTGGGGCTGGGTTTTCATTTTTATTTTTGTAACAGAGGTCCAAGGATGCTCAGCAGGAAAAGGTGCGTCTATTCCAGCTAGGCTGAGCCTGGAAAGCTAAAGCACTGCATTCTGGTTTTCCTGGCAAGAAGTGGTGACGGCTCACACATCTCCTGCCCCAGAAAGGGTAAGATTTGGTAAAAAGGTAAGGTTGTGCTGTGGGAAGGTGGGAGGCAGCATGTGCTTAGGGCCAGGATGCAACAAGCTGGGAATCCCACCCAGAGACTACTGACTACATGGCTCTGGCTGGCAGCAAGGTCAAAGATCCTGCAGACAGAGACCACCACTGACAGTTTGATTTAAATTCATCCATCTGGGCAACTTCTTAGGCAAGTAGCTGTGCCTTGTGGGTAACCCACAGGTATATCCTTATGACACAACTGGCTGAGATTAAAAAGTATAAACTGATTTCTTCAGACAGTGAATATCGGCAGAGATGGTGTTTCAGGGCACAGATTATGTCAGTAATCATTAATGTGCTACCTTTAGGTATTGCATGAAAATCTTCCACTGTAGAGAAGAATTAGCAAGGTTAGGTTTTTAGTGCTGGGAAATTATCAAGAAAAAAATAAATCGGCAAATACCTGTGAACACTCCTAGTCTGCAGGTGAGATATCCCCAGACTCACCTTTTGGTTGAATAAAAGCTCAGCTATGGAGAGGTCCAACCAAATTACAGTGTAAAAATTAAAGAATGAGTCTTTACGACTCCTGTACCTCTTTAGCATTGCCAGACAGCCTCAGAAAACTAAATTGGTTTGACCTGACTGTATCACATCTTTTTCAATTGCATCTTTTCTTGTTGAAAACATTTTTCAAGAGTTTATTCATCAAATTGCAAAATATTTAACATTTAACGCCACTAGGTTAATGACAGATTTATTACTGTGATAAGCAAGTAAATCAAGAACGTCAGCTTCCAGTGGATTCTGCTATCCCTGGAACTGGTTTGCAGCCAGGATGCTCCCTTCACTACAGTGGAGTAATGCCACATGTCCTGGGTTCAGCAGCAGCAGTCAGTTTTTCTTCTTCTTAGTAGCTGGTGCAGCGCTGTGGTTTTGACTTTCGGCCTGGGAAAAATATTGATAAAGTTGATGTTTTCAGTTACTGGTCAGAATGTTTACCCTGACCAAGGACTTTGTGTGTCTCATGCTCTGCCAGGGAGGAGGAGAAGCTGGGAGGAAGCAGGGATAGGACACCTGACCCAAGCTAGCCAAAGAAGTATTCCATACCACAGCACGTCATGCCCAGGAGGTAGAACTGAGAGTTCCCGGAAGGGCTGGATCATGGCAGGGTGGGGGTGAGGTACCGGTTGGTGAGCGGTTGTATTCTCTTGCTTGTTATTTCCTTTATCATTAGTACTATTAGTGGTAGCAGTAGTGATTTGTGTTATACCTTAGTTATTAAACTGTTCTTATCTCAACCCGTGGGAGCTGCATTCTTTTGATTCTCCTCCCCGTCCCTCCAGGAGCGGAGGGAAGAAAGGTGGGGGGGGAAGTGGACTTCGTGGTTCTGATTTACGGCCTGGGCTTAAACCACGACACCACAACAAACCACCTCCTGTTGCCTGACCTCTATTCCTATGTGGGTCCCTACTGATGTAGTAGGGCTCCACGGCAGTGAGTCAATCCCAGTGAGTTTCTGCTTCAGGAAGGAGACTTCCTAGGAAAGCAAGCACAGTCTGAGGAATTCCTTGGGAGAGATTCTTAGCATTGCTACAGCTTCTTTCACATTTTTTTTTAGAGGTTCACAAAATAGCTGAGGTTGGAAGGGACCTCTCTGGAGATTGCCAAGTTATAGAATCATAGGATCGTTTAGGTTGGAAAAGACTTTTAAAATCATTTAGTTCAACTGTTAAGCTAGCACTGCCAAGTCCACCATTAAACCATGTGCCTAAGCACCACATCTACACATCTACATGCCTCCAGAGATGGTGGCTCAACCACTTCCCTATTCCAAAGCTTGACAACCCTTTTGGAGAAGAAATTTTTCCTAATATCCAATCTGAATCTCCCCTGCTGTAACTTGAGGCCATTTCCTCTTGCCCTATTGCTTGTTACTTAGGAGAAGAGACTGACATCCACCTCACTACAACCCCCTTTCAGGTAGTTGCAGGGAGCAAAAGTCCAACCTCCCCTACAAGTCAGACTTCACTGTCCCTTTCTGTAAATATCTGCTTTGAGATGCTTTGATTCACCAGATGAACAGCTCACTGGCTGTAAACAAGTGACAATTGAATAAACATTTTAGGAACTTGGGATAATCTGAAAGACTTAACTTTTGGCTTGCGCAGGCATGAAGAACAAATTTACTCAAAAGGGGGAAGACTGGCTTCTCTCATGAAGGAAGGTCATTGAGGCCTGAGGCAAAGGTATGTCAAAGCATGGGCAGGATATCAACCACCTGAGGAGAGCCATTGATTTCAGAGGTACTGCTCCCAAGCTAAGGGTGAAATGAACAGTTAAATGCTTTCCTGGGTTTGTGCTTTACCTTCCACAGATTTTTAAGGCATGATTTTAAGGCAGATTTTTAAGGCAGAGATATGGTTCAACTTTTTAAACACTAAGCAATACTTCATGCCATTGCAGGCTAATATAACAAGACAGGTTCACTTTAGACACAAAATAAAAAATAAATCTGTCCCCAGTTTTCATCTGAATTTGACATTTCCCTTGTTCTCTTTGTGTATAAATAGCAAAGTGGTAGCCTAAGGGAAGGCGTTTGAAGAATTCTGTGTTTATAAATGGTCTATATTATATTTTATATATGTAGGCAGCAGCTACAGTCTCCACTTTTAAGCCTAAGGGGAAGGCAATGGTTTCCTGCATCACAGAGCTGCAGCTTCTGTCTGTAGGCAGGTACACAAAGCTCCCTTTAACTGGCTCGAAAGGAGCGGTGAGATGAAACATGCCCACTGATAGTTAACAGATCTGTCCCTCAAGACTGCTTTTCTCTGAACATGGCATTTGTTTACACTCAGCTAAAGCTTTTAGCATTTTTGGGCCTATAAGAGGATTTGGCTGGTAGCCCTGCTGTTGATTGTCATATTCCCTAGCTAGAAATGTCAGTTACCACTTCTCTTTCTTCTTCCGTTCATTAAACTTTTTTGTATATTTTCTCTATCGTTCCCAGGAATTAGTGATGACATGTGCCATTTGTATATTACTGTAGTTCTTCCAGGGGATGTGATTGCACAGAGCTTACAGCTTTTAACCCACTAGGGATTTGGGGGACCAGGAGCGACATAATATCATCTGAATATTACTTTTAGCATCTTGTGTATGGAAGAACCTAGTAAAAAAATAAGAGCTGTTCAGCTGAAGTTTTTCTTTCATGACCTATCACTGAGCATTTTCTCTACAGATGACAGGAAGATATTTCTGGAAATCTGTCACCACATAACTAGCTGGAATTCCAAATTGTTTAGCCCACCCTTTTGTTACCATGTTGTGCAGAGTCGGCAGTGCGCCCACACAGCTGATTTCTCAGATTTGTCATTGAAGAACCCTTGCGGGGTCATTGTTTCCTGCTGCCTGCCTGAGAAGCTACTACCAGCTTTCTCTACTTCTCTTGTGCACTAACATGCAGAAGAGAAATGTTCTCTGCCTTTCCTTAGAAAAGAAGACCCCCACAATATACGAAATACTACTTGGCCATGCAGAGCTGAGGCTCAAGCCCACAGAATTAAAGTTTCAGTAATGGACAGATGATGTAGCCCAGCCGCTGCTGATTCACATTGTGTGGTTTGCACTCCAGGTCACTCTGTCCAGCCATTTTTACCCCTGGTTCTTTCACAAACCCTAGGTTCACTGGCAGCTAGTAACATCAGCAGAACTGGGGAGGCAGGAGCCTCAGGGAGGAGGATGAGAACAAGCAGCTGGTCATCAGTAGTAGTTAACTTAATTTGCCTACCACAACTGGCTTTAGCTTGTTGCAACAATGGACTAGAGGGATTTAATTACACTGGAATGAGTTCACATACACCTACCCAGCTAAATGTTGTGAGGTTGTCCTAGCTCATGAGCTAAGGTCCCTTTGGTGTATAGAAAAGCAACAAGCATCTCTAGAAAGAAGTTTCTCTGTCTTCGGTGCTTTCAGAGCAGCTCATCTGAATCTATCTCTCTGGGTGATGGTGAAAGCACAGATTAGGGCAACCAGGATAAAGGGGCTGGTCTGGGACATCCAGGGATCTGAGAAAGCTTTTATCTTGTCCAGAATCTGGTAACACTAGTGAATACCCTGCAAAGGATTCACCTAGGATATGTCTTCCTCCTTGGTATGAATCTTAGACCCCCTTATTAATTTCAAACTTGCAGCAGGACAGGAGACTTTCTGACCACGTGATCCCTGCCACATTTGCCATTCCCATTATAGCCATTAAGTCTCTGTTTAGAGTCAAGCTGCCCTACCCCAGATGGCTAGATTAAACGATCTAACATTGGATGATTAAAATCTAAGGAAAGTAGTTGGATTTTTAAAGGAAAATATGGTACAAACATGGCTACACTGGCTTTTAAAAAGAAAACGCGGCATAAAGATGGCCACACTGTCTTTAAACTAGTTATCTTAGAGAACATTAGCAAGTAGCTACAGCAGAAGGGAGCTCAGCTGAAGCTGAAAAACCTGTCTTAATAAAGAAAAATTAACGAATTCTCAAGCCAGCACTCCATTCAAATAGGGCTGCACTCACAGCAGTATCCAGTAGCTACTCAAACCTAAGGCCGTAACACATGAGTTACCTATGTAGTAATGAAATGTCATGATCTTTCTCCCTGTCAGCCCCAAATGAGACTCCAGATAGCCTTTGACAAAGACTTTGCCCTAGAAAGGCTGTCATTTATTCAAAGACCTACAGTAATCCCAGCTCAATTTGTGGCTAGCGCTTGGCTTTTATGTATGATGAATTAGAAAGTGGAATGGTTGCTCTTTACACTACAGGTTTCATTTTACTTTTCTTTGTGAAAAATTCCTCCTTTTCAACCCGCAGACCTGGAAAGCATTTCAAAGCCTATCCTGTTCATGTGATAGTTTGGTAACTCCTCAAGATCTGGTCAATTTTGAAAGTCACACTGTTCCCCACTTTCAGTTCCTGAGGTATACCTCAGATTGTTTTAACCGCTTCTGGAATTTCAAAGATACCTCATTTGATCTTAGCTGGTTAAATAATGTAACTACATTTCTCATAATTCAACCATACCAGCTGAACATCTTCTGTGTCAGCATGAATACTTAGAAGGGAAAACCCTTCTGAAAAGATCTTTACTGAAAATGCCCTACCAGAACTTGCACAAATTGCAAGTAGATGCTTAGTTTTTTCAAACAAACCTTGTCACCTTGTTTTTTGGTTTGTTTGTTTGTTGCTTTGGGTTTTTTTTTCTATTTTTATTTTCAGTGGAGGAGTCCCTTTAAGAAAATTTCTGTAACTCTTTTTTAATTACAAACTGTAATGCGCATGCCAGGCTGTACATCCTCCTATTATGTTCTGGACAGTCCAGTGAAACCTTTGCTAGACACCATATACAACACAACACAGCTGCTGTCGGATTAGGTTTCATTAGCCACTTCCTGCAGCTTTCTGCTGTTGCTGGGACTCCCAGTTATCCTCCTTCCCTTCCTTACTCCCCCTTCATTTATTCTCAATAGAGTCATATACTGTAAGGTACATCAGCTCGGGTGTCTTTTCTGAGCAGTTTTCAAAAGAACTGGTACTCTTAGAGCATGCACAGATGAATGTATCGAGTTTCACAAAAGTATACATAAATTGATTGAAAAGAGGGAAGTTTCAGGCAATGGCCTCAGAGCCAGCAGGTAGCAGAGCTCCATTTGTAGCTTTCACATCAGCAAATTATTTATACTGCCTGAGAGTGCGATGAGAGAACTGATGGAGAAGGGAAGCCATAATTTTAGAACAAGGACACCTTTTCTGTGAAAATTCAAAAATGAGGGCATATGCTGAAACTGGTCATATTCCGCTCTCTGAGGTGCTCTGCAAAGAGTAAGTTGTACAGGTTTCACAGCGTGCAATTTGGCTTGTTGTGTATCCTACAGTAAGTTGTTTGCAGGGATTTGCTACCTTTGAAGAAAGATGATTCACTTGGTCTGTTTAGAATGGAGGGTCTTCAGTGCAGATGGTCTTCCTTCATGATTGTACAGTTGTAACCCCATGGAAGTGGGTGTCTTGTCAATGCTATATGATAAGAACAGTAATGCTACTGATTTAACAGGACCTTACGGCTGCCTAGGAATTTTCTCATTTTTCTTTTCACCTTCCAAGCAGGATTAGACTCCTGAAGGGCTGTTTTGCTTTGGTTTATTTTGGTTTTTTTTGTTTCATTTTGCAGACATTTATTTATCCTTTTTCTGTTATTTTACAAAATGTGATCTATTAATTTTTAAGTGCACAATTTTTGATTTTATAAGAAATATCAATGCACTTTTTTTTCTTTTTTCCCCCCATTATCTGTAGCTTCTAAGTACTTCTTGGGCAAAGATTTAAATTTGGCACATAGATAGTTCCATGGGCTGAAATATTTCAGCATTTCAACAGCCTGGCAAAAGTCTATTTTCTTTTGTCCAGATTATCACATTTAAGTATATGCAGCTTTTGTAGAAAGCACAATTGTTTTCCTAACTATCTGCCTCTCCATTTTCTCCTGCCTCTGTGCATGCTTGCGTAAGTAACCTGAGAAGAGTGTTCAGCCTCTGAGGCTACAACTATTCTAGTAAATTAAAAAGTGGCAAGAAATGTTCCCAGGCACTGGACTTCAACTGCCTGTACTCCTAAATTTTTAAGAGAATTCCAGGGATGATTTTGGCTCCTGTCAGATAACAGTCTCCTGAACAACAGCCAGGCATGGTCTGAGGGTGAGCAGGGGACAGAAAGTCTTCCCAGTGGTCAAGCTGAAAGCATGGACACTGCTTTGGAGGCCAGAAGTGTGACAATGTGTACCCATGTGCCAGTTGTGTTCACTGCCAGAGGGTGGTTCCAAGCATGTTTAGTTTATTAGTTCAGACACAATTTGAGTGGTACTGGGGGACCTCTACCTCTTTGATATTTGAAAGACCTATAAAATACCCCTCTCATTTCAAGGGAACTGTTAATGGACCCACAGACACTTTGATGTATCAGGACACTTAACCAAGTAAGTAGTTCTGTGACAGTCAGCAGTGTAACTCATATGCTTGAGGTCAGCTCCATCCTTGTCGCATCTCTGGGTTGGAGCCTAAAGTGTGTAAGCTTTGAACTGTCTGGCCTTACTGACTTTGGTTCTTCACAGGATATTCTCTTGTTACATCGTGAAAAGTGTCTGAGGAAAACCAAGACAAATTTAACCCAAATTCAGAAATGAGGCGTTTTGTAGTACAGCTGCTCTATCTATAGTGAAACACTTGGTTTCTGGCCACTTGTACTGTTACTCTAGATCTAACTTGCACAGTATACAAGCAAAAAAAGGCACCGGGTGGTGTCTTGCTGTCACCTGTCCCAGCAGACTGATGACAGCATCCATGATGTCATCCAAATTAACATCTTCAAAACTGTACAGTTTAGGGACAGGGCCCATACAGATGAAGACTAACATGGCTGACTCAAAACTGACAGTTGTCATTTCCATCTTAAATGATAAACCAGAAAAGTTAGTACATTTGCACTGATGAAAAGAGAGAAAATTTGTTTCACTTCATTTTAACCATCTGAAAACTAAATCTCTAATCTGACCTAGCTTAGGTTTCATTTGAGAAACAAAGTACATTTAAGGGAAGTTTTAGTAGCTCAAAGAGTGGTCTTAAAATGAAAAGCTTCTGGGTATACCTTGAGGTTGTTGTACAATACGGATCTGACTCTTACATAGCTAGAAGTGAATTCGACTTTAAATCCTTATGTGAGGATTTGAATATCTGTCTGAAAACAGTTGCTGCTTCAGTTAGATATATATAGACATATAGTCTGGAGTTACTCAGTGAAACTGTGTGGTTCATAGTAGTGGAACTTAACAGTACCTCTGGGTTTCTATGCTACTGGTCAATGAAATTTTGCAGGCATGACATGCACTGAATGAAACAAAAAAGGCACATAAGCAAGTATACTATACACACATATATGCATGTTTGTTTCTACCAAAATCCAAAGTAACATATTCAGCATCAGTATATGACATGGTATCATTTGGTATTAAACAGCATTTGTGCCAAACAGCTTAAACAACGTTGTTTTCAGTGTGGGTCTTGGTTGCAAGAAGTGTTAGCAGAAACTTTGCCATAACACAAAAGAATTCCCAAGTATTTAACAGAGCTTTGATGATTAGTTATTCCCATGAAACTCTGGATGTGGTGACAATTCAAGCAGACCTAGGGTAACCAAGCACTAACTGAAATAACTAAGTAATACAGCTCTGACCAAGAAATAGGCATTTTCTGCTAGGATGGATTAGAAGGCATTTGAGAAAGCTGACAGGACATTAAAAAAGATAAACACTTTTTTTACCACCTTTACCACCATTTATTAACAATGACAAACCTGCAACAAACTGTAAATCTTGAGTCCCAGAAGTGGAGAAACAAAATCCAGGGAAATAAGTTCTGTATAACATGTAGGGAAATCTGTTGGTCAGAATCAGAGGCAAAAGGCTGCTGTGAGGGGATAACAGACAGTAAACCAATGCCAAGAAAAAGACACTGAGAAAATAAGAGTCTGGCTATTTATTCAGACCAGAGTAAACTCAGAATCCTGTGTGGACCAGGCTGGTGGCTAGCCTCAGTAACACGAAGCTTGTCTGGGAGGGTTATTCCATGGTGTGTGCCTGTAACAGTCCCCATAACACCAGTTACAGCAGGGACAGATTGGGTAGGATGCACAGATTGCTGGGACTACCTATCAGACAAACAGGATAATCAGACCAGCCTGATATAGTAACAAGTAGACAGCAAAGAGTCTGGGTGTGAAAGAACAGCCCTGCCAGTGCGGTATAGCTTGATTATAAATAGCTGGGCACACGGACTTCTAGTACATATTAAAGATATTTTACCTCTCCTTCAGCTTTGGATTAAAACTGGCAACCTTTTAGAAGAAACACTCAGTCAGATGAGGATTTTCTAAGACCAGAGAGCACAACAGACTCAAAGTGGGAAACACAAAAGTTAATTGCTGTTTCTCTTCTCCTACCCATTCCCCTTGAACTGTTTGTCATATCTGATTGAGTCTGGCTGATTTTATAGTGCAGATGACAGGACTAGGCAGGCAGTGCTGCTTGTACAGTAGGACTAGGAGGGAAACCCATGCAAATCTGTGCCAGCTCATGAAGTTAAAGCAATTTTGCATGTAAAAAGGAAACATAACTAATTAACACTAGGCAGGTGGCCTAGCTGGAAAACTAAAATCCAAACTAGGTCACAAGGGAATTTGGGACTTGGCAGATGAAACTGTAACTGAAATCATCTCCCAAGACCAGCCAAGTGAGAGCAGAGCCAACTACCCTTATGAAAAAATATGACTGTGCCAGTCATTTCTGGGAAAAACAAGCCAAGGACAAATGACTGCAGCTCTCAGAATGAGCATGATTGCATTTAGTCTTGAGGGTTTTGTTTCTAAAAGAGTTTTTTATTAAACGCTAATCTTATTTGGTTAGATTCACAGCAAGATGAAAATCAGCCTTCATGGTTCTTTAAGAAAATCAGCAGGGAAGACCATTTTGAGAGGTATCAAATACTAAAACAAAGAAGAGGTGTGAAAATTTATGTTAAATTTAGGTGGAGCTAGGAGGAAGCAGTAGACCCTGCTGAGTTACAAAAGCAAAAGCAGATACCAGCAAAGTGCAGAGCTGGCTATATATCAACTACAGTATTGGGGTTTGTTACTGCAATGGGGGGAGGAGGTTTTTTTTAAAGGAGAGAAATGGAGAAATTAAGATTTGTGAGGTGAAAGGCTCTGCTTTTATACTGAAAATAAGGACTGATCAAGTACAAGTACAGTGTCTTAAAAATTACCATGAGTAGTGTATGAGCTTTCAGAACCTGAACACCCAGGTCACATTTTCAATTGGTGTCCCTTAGGGATACAGAAATTATTCCCTCCCCTCAAACTCCTGAAATATGATGGGGACTTATCCACAAGCTAAATAGTAGAGAGATTTTGACTTTTAAAAGCACATGCGTGCTTATAAACGCATAATATAACACTATGTACAAAGCCTCACCTATTTCTGCTGTTGTAGGTAGATTATTCCATTCATGTCACTATACTTGTGGTCAGAGTATGTGTAGTTCTCCATGTGAAAAACTTCAGCTGTACATTCAAAGCATACTGAAAATACAGCCTGTAAGGTCAATTGACTGTAATTTAATGGAGTACTTTGGCAAGCAATTCAGAGAAGAGCTAATTGTAATCAGCAAGCAGGAAAAGTAGCTCTTTAGCTTTAATCAGCCTCATGGTACCATTTATACCTACTACTATAAACACTATTATGGTAATTCTATAACAATTCATGTTCATATTTTACTAAGATTATGATTGTTCACTGTTCAGATGTTACACTGCAGTGCTCACATGCAGTCACTAACATATGTATGGCATCACACACGTCTAAATTGCAAAACGCCAATCTCTCACTTGGTCAATACTGGTGTAACTGATGCCAGGTGGAGCTCACGTACTTACATGAGATCCCTGCCTTGCAGTTATTTTAAGCCATACTTACATATATTCAAGGTGAGGCATAAAATACTAAAGGATCAAGGTTTGCTTGTAAAGTTAAGTTTGGGGCATGGAACAGTGTCTTCTGCCAGATCAAACCAGAGCACCTGAAGACCTAACGATCCTCATTTCTCCATTGCCAGATCACTGGGCTTTCTCCTAGCTTTCAGCTCCATGTTATCCAGGTCTCTCAGGGTAAATGTGGCCAGATAAACTTCAAAACTCATCAGTATGGTTTGAGCTAATCCACTAACCCTGCTTTCAAATGGATCAGGAAACATGTGCCATGTTTACTGCTAAGGCTGTGTTGGCATGGAAAACGTCTGTCACGGTGAGTAACATCTTTTGGCACCACAAGGTTTGCAAGGTAAATGTGTCATGCATAAGAGAAATGTGCCCCACCATAACAACTAGTTCTTCCCTTAGGGATACAGAAAGGAGAAGTGATTTGTCACAAAAGGCATAGGAACTATTTAATCTAGAAAATGGCAGCATGGAGGGGAAAAAAAGCTAAGATTGGGAGGACATTAAAAAGGTAAAGTTAATGCCAGAAATTGGAGGGGCAGCATGAGAAGTGCTGTGTAGCTTCTGCACTAGGCTGGGAATAGACCATGCAGGAGCTAGCATCTATTCCATCAAGAAAAAGAGAGATTTTAATCCCCCGTTCATGTTATGTTCTCACTAACTAACTGCTCCCAAGGCGTTGCCCTAAGCTAACTTCTTTTCTGGCGTCCCTCCAAAAATCCTCAGTTTGTAAAAATTATCCTATTTAAAAAGAAAAAACAAGAAAAGCAATCTGACAGCTGTGCAGTTGGCATCTCTTTTCTTTCCTTGTTCTACTTTAAGCAACATATTGCCCTTCCAAGAGGCAAAAATCCTCTCTGAATGGGAGCTAAACCAGATGAGTACCATTGTTTTACAGCTCCATGTCACTACTGACCTGCTGCAGTAAACTGTCTATTCAAATGATTTGGGAGGCTTAGTTTGTGCTCAGAAGAATGACAGACTAATTTATACAGTAATCATAATCTCTATAGAAACACTTCTCATGTCTTAAGGGAAACATCTGAATCTCTAAGAAACTTTATTGCTTATATTAAAATTATTTTCTTGGACAATTATATACATGTTGATTTGGGCATTAAATAGCATGAATGCTATTTAATAACCTAGCTATTAAAAAAACACCCTGAAATGATCTTTGTAAAACTTTTAATGATTGAGTTAAATAAAACATCAGTTGTCTTTTAATGAAATAAGTTGCTGCATTCAGCCTTTCCTTTGGGTTTACCAGGTGTGTTCAAATAAACACTTAGAGAAAGCTCTGTTAATATCATTGTTACATTTATAGTGCCAGATAAGTGCCTGTTGTATTCTAGAGAGAGACAGATAGTTGTCTACGTATGCTTGGACTCTTTAGCAACGTAAATGAAAATCACAGCAAAAAGGCCTCTAGGAGAATGAAATAGAAGAAGATCAGAGCTTAGCTCCCATAGAGAAAAGCTGATAGTCTTTATTGCAACTAACATTGCATGGTTACAGAAAAAGGTCGGGCGCTTTAACAAGAACGTCAATTAATGTGTTCAGCAAGGGTGACCTAGCCAAATCTTATTCTCTGACCAATTTTATGAAGGTGCCAGACCTGAAATGCTCCCAAAGTACAGAAAAACAATGCCCAGGGCTAGACTACTCCTTTGCCAGGATACAACTGCTGTTCATATGGCACTGAGCCCAGGCACACTGAGAATCCCATTATGGCTTTGTTGTGCATGAAGTCCAAGGGAAAAGAGTGTCCAAAATGGTCTGGGAATCACATTATGGAACTTCATGAGGTTTGCCTAGAGGCCTTAGATGCTCCCATCCCTGCCGGGGCCCATGCTGTCTGTGTACGTTCATGGCCCTGACCTGGATACAGCCCCTGCTTTGCAAAGCAGGAGTGGTCCTTGACAGGATAAAGTGCTTCACTGACATAAATCATCTTCTCTGTCTTTAACTAGCAGCATAGTGACAGGGTAACATTTTTGCTATCAGAGTGCTGCTGTTTCGTAACCACTTAAAACAATGGTTACCCTGCAAAGGAAGCAACATACACTTAGACAATACATATGCTACTGCTGGACTCAACCCAAGGCACATTTTGGGTGAAATCAGAGTCACCCCATTGGCCTCCCTAGGATTTGGATGATGCCAGTTTGGCTCCCTGACCACCAGGCACAGTTTGTACTGTTCATGCAGATTATATTGTTACCCTTTTCAACTTGATTAGCTATGCCAAAAAACTGGAGACTTGAAGGTTATTCTCTTTAGGAAGAGAAATTTATGAGGGAGTCTTGTATGCAGTTCCCTCTGGCTACAAGCCCTGTGTTCTTGAACTCAGGTAATATTAAGCAATGAGAGACAAATTTGGTTTAAGCAGCAAAATTTTTAGGGCAGCTTCTTCACAAATGCTCTTTTTCCTCTTGATGACTCTACTGGATCAGGCCATTCTTCAGCTTCCTTTCTGCTTTTGAGCTTCCTGCCTATGCACAGCCCTTTCTACAAGGAGCAAAAGCACACACACACAAGTCCATGTGTGTGTCCAACTACACCCCACTTAATGTTGGGCCAAAACCCTTCTGTCCAAACTGTTAACATTTCTGAGCAGGACTTTACATCCCTTTGAGTGAAGGCACAGGTCTGTGTTCTGGTTTAGGAGGCTGCTATCGTTTCAGCTACATACTTCCGCAGAGGCACTTAATAGTTTTTTCAGCCTTTTTAAATAAAGGATGGCAGCTTAGTCCACTTCCTTCAGTGAATTCATGCTCAGCCTGTTTCAGACTGCCTGTTTTGCTGTACCCATTCCTTAGACTGCATGATTCCCTCTATATATAGCTCTTTCATTTGGTATCGGATTTTCTGCACATTTTGTGTACTTTATGCACTATGAAAATCAATAAAACAGATTGAACAATAAAATGTTAATGAATAACAACTGAGAGACTCCAGCTGTTTCATTTTAAGATGCTTTTAATCTCCATTACCATAGCCAACAGCATGCTCTTGAGCAACAATAGTTACCAAGACAGACATACTGTCCTCATCACTAACGATAAATTGCTGAAAAACCTCTTCAGCTGCAATGTTGCCATGAGCCTTGCGAGTCTGTCCAGTGAAGCTCCTCCACCAAAATCAAGGAGTCTCTGTGCAGGATTGTTTTCAAACACACAGATCCATGCAATCATTCCATGAAGTGACTGAACGAGCACAGCCCAGGTTCTTTCCATGTCTGCTTATCTGACTTAGGAACACAGGGGAAAGTTAAAGCAAGCTGGGAAGTCAGTGCATATAAATTACAGCATGCTAATCCCTTCCACAGATGCTCTCATTTAGGTGTAAAATGGTTTAAGATTATTGAAGTTCCATGCCACCCTTGGCAGGATTTATTTACATTTCCTGTAGGAGGCTGTGGTTTGAAGTTACAAAACGGTCAACAGTGATACCAGCTTTATAGAAGTTTCTCCAGCTAAAAGGAACAATACAAAACATGGTAAAAAATATTTTTTTGTATCTTATTTTGCACTCAAATGGGTAAACCAATCTTATTCACAATGAAATCACACAAGGTGTCCCTGCCCATGGCAGGGGGGTTGGAACTAGATGATCTTAAGGTCCTTTCCAACCCTAACTATTCTATGATTCTAAGTAACATGCTAGAAAGTCTCATTTTTTTTTTCAGATAAAGTTTGCTCTGGATATGCTAAGGCTTAACATCCAAGTTTTACTTTAATCAGTTAAGGCTAGCTCCATTGTAACCAATCTTCTTGAATTTTGCCCTACTTACTAGCATAGAGATTGCAAAAATAATTGCAAATGAATGTCCCAATTAGCTAAATATGTACATGCATAGTTAAGGCAGAAACAAAAGATGTCCATTCACCAGTTTTCCTCATCAATCCATTCTCAAAATCCTTTTAAGTACTTGCACAATTGCAGTGAAGCTTAATGCAGAATCAAGGAATAATGTGAAGGTGGCACAGTCTCCCTGGTTAGTGAGGAATAGTTCAGGAAGTATAAAGCTCACTTTACTGAGATTGGTGTGTTTGGTCAGTAGGTACCTTAGACTTTTAGCACCTCAGAAAACACCTGGGATGGCAAGTCTGTAACCCGTGTTCTAGCTCAGAGATCTGTATGGAGGTAAGAAAGTTAGGGATAGGAAGACAAAAGTTGGAACCAGAGTGTGAGTGTGTACAAAGTGGAAAGAAAGTGTGTGAGAGACCACTCTGGAGTGGTAGCGCTTTAAAACCCTCTGTGAGCTCCGTGAAATGGGCCAGGGTTTGGCACATCTCAGGAAGTGGAGGTGATCTTTTGACATGGGGATGGACTGGAGCTTCTTCCTGTAGTAGGGAAGACCTTATTAACTTTATAACAACATAGCAGGAACTGCTGAGGTCATACTGCCTGACCAAAGAAGACGGAATGAACTTTATTTTGCATTTTTCTGTGGTTGGACAAGCTGGATAAATACTGGGAGATCTGCTGTTATGGTATGTATTCAGGAATATTAATCTCCATTGCTAAAGAATGAATTGACATAATTCCAGTACCTTTGAAAATGTTTGAAACTATTTAAAAGTTTCCTTTCACTAAACCTATTATCTGTTAAGGATTATTTCAACATTAGTCAGTAACATTCCTTGAATAATAGACTAGTGTCCAGCTCCCTGGCAAAACTCACTTTGATCTGTATTATCA
This sequence comes from Psittacula echo, assembly GCF_963264785.1. Lineage (NCBI taxonomy): Eukaryota > Metazoa > Chordata > Aves > Psittaciformes > Psittacidae > Psittacula > Psittacula echo. The sequence goes on from NC_137737.1 coordinate 126,852,321, forward strand.
TTTAGACTCCACCTGAAAACATCATTAATTTAAACAAGCAATAGAGACTGAAAAAAAATTCCATTCATGCTCAACTCTCCAATGCGGTTTTGAAAAACCTTTCTTCTTTAGCCAGTCTTATGTTACATGCTGGATGGTCTTTGCTTTGACCACCTCATAAAAAAAGGCTCATAAATACTTTTCATGTGTTATTTAAACTAGCTGTACTCCCTGCGGTACCATGCTTTTATTTTTAAAAATCCTTTGTGTATTCCTAAAGCATTTCTAAACCAGTAGCAGAGGTAAATGAGTATTTTAACCCAGGAAAGCCATGTTCTGTCAATATCAGGCCACAAATTTTCTTACTCCATGCTGATAAGAATAAAACATTTCTAGCAACTTCCATCTGATTTATGTGCTTTCCTTCTAAAAATCATCAGTTTCTGAGTATAAATTAAAATAGCTGACATGATTTAACTTGACTAGATGCTTTCCAAAACCAAAAATGCATTCCTAATACCCTTCCACAGGTGCAAGCAAGAGAACAAGAGCTTCTCCCTTTGCTGCTGCTTAGGAATGCTCTGAAAGAATGAGGGATGCACCAAAGCAGCACCTGGGGTGGGCAAGAGCTTGCCTAGAGGAAAGTGGGACTAGTACAGGTATGATGGGCAGTGGCTGCAGGCACCTAGAGCAAGTGAGTAGATGGGAATGCAAAATTTCACCTGGTATAGGAGGCATTTTGTTTTCCCCAGCTGACAAGTGTAGATACTAGTAGAACTAAGTTCTACAGCAAGCAGAAGAACTTGGACTCGTGAAGTGTAGGAAGCAAAATAGTGTAGGAATAGCATAGGGATATTGCATTTAACAAAATCAAATTAAATGTGTGATTTAAACTGAAATTATTAGAAATTACATAGGCAGAATAGGAATTAGACAATTGGATAAACATAGATATTCCAGAAAAATTAGAGTGGTTCTTCAATGTTCCAGTTCTGCTTCCCATTTATCCATCAGCAAGGAAAGAAATCCCCAATAAAACTCTTCTTTTTTTTTTTTTGTTTTGTTTGGCTCACAGCCTCAGCATATTCTTCTTGGCAATTTATAACAGGTGAGCTTTTTTGTGTGGTCATGAATCAGGGCAGAAACAACATCATCCTGAGTGAGACAGGTCATCCCAGCCTCCTTGAAAGACCCAGGCTGTGGTGCGCACACAAATATGCTGATGATAAAACCAAGAGAGAGAAGGATTTCTAAACTAAATCTTTCCCTTAGACACTGCTGCTCTGGCAGGATATCCTTCAACACATGGAGGTCAGCTGGTGGAAGGGGTAATGTCTTCCCTTTTGCACATAGAGTTTGTAATCTCTGCTGGCACCTGACAGGTCTTTAAAGGTTTACATTTATTTAATAGATAAATCCCTATTAAGCAATTCTGCATCATTCAGAAGAACCTCCAAAGCACTAGCTCTTGCTGATATACGTCACTAAGACTCACAGCTTTGGAAGTATCTGACTTGCTAGATACTATATTTTAGAACAAATATTACGGAAAACTGTTTACATATTATTTCTAACAATTGTTTAATCAAATGCTCATATTGCCAAGGCTTCCTTCCCACTTAACCGCGTGGTTTGTAAAATAACAAATATTGGGGGGGGGGGGGGGAATCAGCTCCACCACTCCTTGCCCAATTACCGGCTAGCCAATCAGGCATGAAAAATATGAGGAAGAAAAAGACATTTATGAAGAGTTAAGGATTATATTTAGTAAGGGAGAGAGAAAAGTGGCATCAGGACTGATATAATGATACTGGAATTGAAGCAGCCATTTCTGTATAACTATTTTTTAATTTGTCTCTCACACTCAGGTCGTTTTCTTCAGACAAAAGCAAACCTTTCACAACACCCTTACATTTAGCTGGCACAGTAACTCTAGGATTCAATTCCAGTTCAAATTTCATGAAATGTGAAAAGCCACTGGGCTGTAATTATCTGGCACACACACCTTGACTAGCCAACATGGGAGCCACGGTCAGGGGCAGAGGTGGAATTATGAGCTTTGCTTGTAGGCGGATTTTTCCTGTGAATATCTTACCAAATTCAACAAGAGATGAAGTTCCTTCCTGCAGAGCCACTAGCCTTGAATTTAGAGGGGTGGGCGAGCAGGAAATCTCATGTCTATGTTGTACTTTTCCTGTATGGTCACCAAGGATTACCATTTTCTCTGCCTATTACTGCACTCTAAACACAACATGGCAAGGCAGAACCAGGACACAATGGCACATACTCAAGGAACACAAAAATTCAGCAGGAGGAGGAAGAGAAGGAGGTGGACTGTCTCATAAACATTAAGACATCTGGTTGATCCACTGGGATCTGTGGGTAGTAAAGAAAATAAAACAATTGAAACAGAAAAAACACTACCATTAAAATGGAAATGTATATACAATAAAATACTGACATCACTGAAAACGTCTGACCTTTTTGTATGCCAGAGAAGGACCCAACATTTCACAATCGTGCCAGTGTTCCAGCAACTATTTTGTGTATGGTATTTTCTTTACTAAGAGGTAAGAGACGTTAGATAGAGTTAGTAAGTCACTTACTTAGTATGACATGGGGAATCAGAGGATATAGCCCAGCCATCCTGGATACTGGAGCTGCATCAGTCCTTGTTCTCCTTCCAGTAAACTACTGCTGGCTCATGAAAGGTGTCAACCTGGAAAATGTAGTTCCATTATGTGCACTGATTGGAAGAACAGTTGACAAGGATAGGGGCTTTTTGCTGCTGGCCATATTCATGCTTTGCTTTCCTACGGGGCCTAAGGCAGTGTCTGGAGGATGCACATGCTGTAGGACTCTGCACAGTGCTCAGTATCGTAGCTGTAGCTCTGAAGGGGCTCAGCTGTCCCTACAAGTGCAACAAAGGCACAAGTGAAGATCTCTGATCAGGAGAGGTTCATACGTGGCTCAGCTGCTCCCACTGTGGAGCACTTCCTGCTGCTCTCCTTCCCACTCTGGAAAGAGGTGGGTTAAGCCACAGCCAAACTATTAAAAGATATTACAGCTAACATGACCTCCAAAATTAACCACAGGTGCTGGCATGGCATGCAGCATGCTCTCTAAGCCAAATAATTTCTTGTAGCCTCGCTTGTCATTTCTCCCAAAATGCTTCCTGTCTTTTAGTTTCTGGGAGATAAATAATTAGTGTTTTTCCATCGGCTGTGTTATTCAACCAAAACAATTTATTTATTTTGCTGGTTTTAATCCTATCCTATTCTAACCTTTTATTTTTAAACATCCAGAATAGTTGTTATCTATCCAGCCTCCTCAACAACTCTTAAATGAATGAATAGTACAGTATTTGCAGGAATAGCAGAGTATTTGCAGACTGATGCAGTCAGCATCTGGTAAGCTGAAATGCTGTGGAAAAGTTGCAGAGACCACAAGCTAGGTTTGTGGGCAGAGGCTTTGACCATTATCCTATTTGGGTTTTTTGGGTCTTTGGTCTTTTGAGCAGCTGTGCCAATTAGTGCTACTAAAACATGGTTCTTTAGGATTTACTGTCTGTTACAGAATGAGGATTTTGGGAGTTCTGGCACAACAGAACATCAGTGCTGATGGATAAATAAAACAACACAGTTGCATGGGCTCAGCTTTTGGCTGAGTAATTTCAAATCATAGCAGTGCCTTTTGGTTTATATTTGTTTGCCTTCCTCTTTGCAGCAAAGAAAACTATAAACCACTGTAGGTTTACAAGAATATATAAGGATGTCAGACTTGGTTATAGCCTGACCACTACAGCTCCATAGTTTATTTTTTCACGGGCTATATCACAGCATGCTTAATCTATGTTTTGGAGAACCAGTGATCAATTTTATTTATGCACTTAATGCAATTGTTTCCTCCTGGCATTTTTTAGATGGGCTTACATTTTGCCCACTGTTGTTAAGGAGTGTTGTGATGAGTTTAAAACAAAGCCTTTCTTCTAGCTATAGACATAAATACCTGGTATTTTTGTTTATTTTAAACAGGCCTCCTTTGGAAAATCCTAAACTTAAAAATGAAACAGAAAATTCTCTTTCAAGTGAAGGTATGAGTGAGAGATGAGGACCTGACATGTGACTCAGTGACTTGACTTGAATATAATAAACAGGAATCCAACCTGTGCAGAAGAGCCAATATTCCATGACAACAAGTCACAGCTCTCCCGTTTCACAACTCACATTCCTGCAGCATTACTATATTAACTGGGAGCACAGGAAATTACTACTGTGTAATACTAAAAGACCAAGACCAAAGCAGCTAAAGGATGTATACTGTAGATACATGGAATAGGGCTGTATATGGAATAGCTTGAACCTAGCCATGGCAGACCAGTCCCTGCATATGCAGTATCGAGGCTGTTAATGTGTAAGATGGGCATGGACCCATAAGCTGCTGCCTCTGCTTCCTGATTAATGGTGTCACACAAACGATAGAAGATGGTTGGTGGCTAAAATACTGGTTTCTGCATAAATGCAGATTCACAGCACTCTTTCTGAAGATGGGTGGGAAAGACACTTGATGGCCCTGGGTCCACTTGGGAGCTCTGCATACCCACACTAACTCTGCAATTGATACTGGAAGTGAAATCTGAGTGACCAGGAACGGAAACACACGGATTAGAGATCTAGGGCATACTTGTTGCATGCATTGAAGCATGTTCATGTACCAGTTCAGCCACAGTCATACTGCATCTTAGTTAGCTTTTCTCACTTACCTTGTTGTAGATTAAAAGCAATGTCATTTGGCTATTGATGTGGATTTGCAAATCAAAGGGATGAAATCCAAATCTCAATCTCTACTGAATTGCGGGAATAATTTGATTAACCTCAGACTCCAGCTGTCCCTCATTTTTGATTCAAAGTATGATTGAAGGGGGTCTACTTTCCATTTCCAGTTAGACAGGAGTGGATTAAATTATTTTTTTCCATATATGAGAACCAAAATCTTGCTATATTTTATGCCTTTGAATGAACAGAATCCCCTGAATCTCACCTACAAGTTTAATAAAGTGAAATTAACAGATTGATTTGAAAGCAGCATTCATAACTCATCTTTAGATTTATGTTACACAATGAAGCATTTACAATGGTCTATTCTTTTCAATAACAATTAGGTCACCATTTCAAATAAGATTTTTATTTCTACAAAATTAATGGCAATTAGTTTGTCATCTGGATAGTAAAACCATCTGTCCAGAAGTATTCCCACCAGGAAACTGAGGGTTTAGAGATCCCATGTACTTCCACACTTTAGAATGATCCCACAAATATTCAGCAGAAAGCCACTGTCTAAGAATTAAACCAGTGTCTTGTGGAACAGACTCCTTTTGCCAGCATGTTTTCAAAATTACTAGAATGGTTTTAGAAACCCGACCAGAGACAACATAAGTGTTCAAAGTCCTGCCAGAGTTCTATACAAGGTTTGAACATCAGTCTATATTTGGTACAGATGAAAGAGCAATTAGGAGCCTGTGGAAAATATTAGTATCTGAACTGTAACTTTTCTGCACATTTCAGGTATGGTATTCTCCATCGCAGAACAGAAGGAAACGTATTATATACGATTATGGAAGCATTAAATAGCTTCTGTCTCAGATGTCAATGTTTAAAACATTGGGGTATCATAGTATATGGAGGAGGATATTGCACCCAGAAGGAAGAAGTTAAAATGGCAAGACCAGGATCATAGAAGATCAGTTCTTTACAGACAAATGTGGGAGAAAAGATGGTTAATAAAAAAAAAAAATAATAAAAAGGAGCATGAGGTCAGCGTCTTCTCTCATCACCCAGCAGCCCAGCTCAGGATTTGGACTGCTCAGCAGGAAAGAGGAAATAACATCAAACCACATTTCCAAGGAAAACAAGGTTCAAGAACCAAATAAAAGTCTTCAGAAAAATCTCTGGCTCAGGGTTGCCATAGCAATCATCAGGTTTGTCTCGTTTCTATTCCTAGTGGAAAAAAGAGCAAATATTAAGCAAAAATACCAATAAGCTTCCAGGATCTGCTACAGTTACAGATCTGCACATATGCCTATAACTTTTATAGAAACCAATGGGTGACCCAATGTCTGGGATTTGTAATAGTCAGTTTATGTTAGGTTTTGATGGAAATTTAGTCTTTGACTTCAATGGAAGTAAATTTATAGGCATTATAAATGAATTCCAATTCTGCTTATCTGTAAGAAACAAAATCACAAAAAACAGTTCAAAACCTGAACTACTCAGATGTTATCTAATGCGCAAATATATTAGCTTGTTGCCTATGGTAAGCAGGAACAGCCAATGGTAATAAGAACACCTTCCCTCCCAAGAAGATATTAACATTGTCTCTGTTACCTGCTCTGCACATGCATCTCCTGGTTTTGGTCTTCTGCAGGGAAATGCCCAAAGACACCCAGCAAATCCTCTGGTTCACGCAGCAACTGGAGCAATAGGGAGAGAAATCAGGTGGCACAAGAGCAAGTGTTTGAGAATGATGGACCAAAAGTTTACAGAAAGGTGGATTTCAGCTGGACTGTAGGAACACAAAAAAGAATTGCTAACAATCACATAATTTTTTTTTTTTTTCCATGCATTTGCCATTTAAAAGGGATATTGCACTCTTGGTTACTTATGTTTTCATTCCATTTTCCTTGTCTTTTGGAGAACTAACTGTACAGTTTAGGTTTTTTTCAACTCCTGTTCAAATACTTTCTGTATTAAAACAAAAAATGCTTCAGGAAGGCTGTTACAGAGGATAAATCTGTGCCTGTTTAATTGAATTTCAAACTCTCGTTTTACAAGACAACATCAGGAGCAGCCCTAGAGTGTGTCTCACTGTAGTGTAGTGGAGTGCTGTGTAGCAGAGATATTACTGGACTAACCTCCTGTGACCTCAAATTAATGACAAGCACCAAGTGACATGTAAGTAGACCTCTGATATCTGTGACAGATGCTCTACTGAATGTTTAGTGAGGCACATATAAATAATGACTGCATAGATAGATTTATGAGCTGGAACATAAATTTAATGCAAAATTAATAATCCGTTCTGGAATGACAGCATTTACTGATGTAAAAGGGAATGTCATGATTTTGTTTCTATTCAGTTGCTCATCTTTGTACCAAGAACTGCATTTGTTTACTCTGAAGAGGTGGTGTGCTGGTTTTGGCTGGGGTAGAGTTCATTTTCTTCATAGTAGCTGGTGTGGGGCTAGGTTTTGGATGTGTGCTGAAAATGGTGTTGATAACACAGGGAGGTGTTCAGTACTGCTGAGCAGTGCTTACACAGAGTCAAAGCCTTTTCTTCCCCTCACACCACCCCACTAGTGAGTAGGCTGGGGGTGCACAAGGAGTTGGAAGGAAACACAGCTGGGACCACTGACCCCAACTGATGACAGGGATATGTATTCTATACCTGCTGTGGTGGGAAGTGGTGAATGAATTTGTTTTCTTTGATTGCATGTGGGGCTTTTGCTTTACCTGTTTACCTGTCTTTATCTCAACCCCTGAGTTTTCTCACTTTTACCTTTCCAGTTCTCTCACTCATCCTGACACAGGGGAAGTGAGGAAGTGGCTGTGTGATGCATAGTTGCCAGCTGGGGTTAAACTACAACAGGGGGGAAAATAGGTATTGTTTCTCTCTCCCGCTGAATCTGTTTCAGACCACTCAGCGGATTTTGCTGAGCTAAGCAAAGTGCACCACTGTAATTCGGCAGTGTGAGTGATGCCTCAGGGTCAGGAGCCCAGATTTCAGTGCCAGCTCCCAGGACCTTCTCTATTTTGCATTTAGCAGCTATACAGAGGCAAAATATTCTTGCTCTGCAAACAGCATCCTTGTGTGCTTCTCTGACAGCCTGCATGCTCGCTTGCTCCCTCTCTACCGTCTTTTTCTACTCCCACACGCTTTCTCTGACCCTCTGAGAGTATTAACAACAGGCAGACTCCCAAGAGTAGAACATATACATCTGGATAAGGTTGGAAACCAACTTGGCTTAAAGTCACCGGTATCCTGTGTGAGTGGTCACTAATCACTGTGTTTCTGCAGAGGGAGTGAGCAGTAGGAGCCACACAGGACATGGGGCAGCTCCCGCCATATGTCTTAGCACAGGCAGCCTCTGCTCCTGCACGGGAAAGGGCTCCCAGCTGTCAACCAAAGGGTGAGAGGTCGTACTCAAGCTCTTGGTGAGGGCAGGATATCATCACAGCTCTGGCGCTGGCAGCTGGCTTCAGCAGCTACTCTCTTAGGCTCCCAGCTCTCTTCATGGACAGCACACATGAGCAGCTGAATCTCTGGATGGTGGCCTGCCGCTGGGACACAGCTTTGCTGAGCCAAAGCCTTTTGCTGGATGGGGCCCTAGCAACATACCTGGGTCATTCTGTGGCAGAGCCAAGAAGTGAAGTTTGCTTTCCTAAACATAAAGCCAATTCCCTCTGTGCTGGACAACTCATCATACTTCTTTACTCCTCGCTTTGGATTATTTTACCCCAGATTTTTTATCCCATATTTTTCAAACCAAATAATATTTTTTCTTTCTCTTTCTAACCACTCTCTACCTCCTCTGCATTATCTTTCCTGTCTCTGCACTCCCAGCTACTCAGTTTAATTCAATCTTTAAATCTCACCTCACTTCCATGTCAATTCTGATGTGTTGGCAATGAAGAAAATGAAGCAGACTGGGGCTTCCTTTGCAAATGGTTCAATTCCCACTCTGGAAAATAATGCTGCATCTATACATGAGACTGGAAATAGCACAGTGTCAAAGGCCAGCCGTTCAGGGAGCAGTAGACAGCAGTCCATGCAAAATATTTCAAGGAGTGGGTGAGAAACAAAGCCACAAACACCTCTTCCCAGCAAAAAAACCCTCCAGTGGCGGTGAAGCAATGGAAAGGGCAGATCGCTAATAACATACATACTTGTGCCTCGGGCTGACTTCCACAAGGTGTTAGCTGGCAATATCGTGTGGCTTCCATGGGAGCTGGCAGAGCTGAATTTTCCTTGATAAATCCAAATCTTTTGTTTTCCTTCTGCTGTTATTCTAACACTGTTAGTAGGAACTAATAGCCATTTAAAATCCAGAAATGTCAATGTAAAATATTAGTAAAAGATGAAAAAAAATAGTTTTCCCTAATGTATCAGAATGTGAAAGTTTATTTGCACTGACACAAAAAGAAATGCTGACAGTTATAGAGATGGATTATTTGAGTAGTCAAATGTAAGAGTTTTATTTATCTCTGCTCTTCTGGAGAATGAGAGTAAAGGGCGTTTTTTATTGCAAACCATTTGTTTTAAAGTTAGTCAGGCAACAGGCTCAGTAACACACCATTTAAAATCTGGTGTCATAACCAAGCTTGGCAACATATATATGCATGTGTGTATAGATATGTATTACAGGGAGGTTCACACAGTTAACAGGCTGTGGAGGGACTCCAGGACACGTACCTCACAGATTTCCATTTTCTACTGTGGTGTTCCTGGCACACAGACAGGCTGCACCCTAACTATGCAGAGGTAATGAGGACAGAGCAAGATTTTCGGGGGGAGTCAGAGAAGCGACTGTGACCAACCCCTTCTTGATTTATACCATCCTCATCTGAGGCCCACACTGTTACAGCACACTGTTGTCCTCCTTGCTGTGGCCATGCTGGCCATCCACACTATGAAGATGGTGGGATGGCGTAGCCAACAGACTGTGGGGTCTCTCACCAGTCCCTTGCCCCATCACATGCCTGGGCAGAGCACTGGGCAGCTGCTGAGAGGTCGTCTGGGAGTGCTGGATGATCTGCTCAGTGACCCTCCCTGATTACCTACAGATCCTCTTTGGAGACTTGCAACCCTCACACTTCTCCCTTTTTTTTTTTTCAGCCTGGGACCTCACTGTTTTCCTTTTAATTTTCCCTCTTTCTTCTAGCCCTTTGCCTGCCCAGAAGAACTGGATAGTTTTGGTAGAGCCAGTCCCTGGCTAAGAGAAGAACAACAAAAGTGGCAGCTGTGCAGCCTTGCCATTGTCAAAGAACAGAGGAAGATTGGTGCAGGACTGTGCCTCTCCCTTGACATATGACACAAAGCAACATGTCTCTTGGCACCCATCCTCTACTCATGTTGCAGGGAAGAATTCAAGAATCACAACACTGAGAAAAGCAGAAATTTGAAGGAAAAGGCAAAAGAAAATTTCTAACAATATTTTATTGGCTTGCATTGCAAGCATTTTTGAGGCAAAGATACCACTCACTGAGCACACTTTTCAGTCATGAAAGACATGAATAATAATTATTAATTTCACTTTCTTGTCACTACATCAAAGTTACATAGGTCTAATGATTTTGATGCATTATATTCTTAGAACTAAAGCTATTACAGCTGAACATTGTTATAAGTGAGCATCTAAGAAATGGAGACTTCAAGGAGTATGCTGGTATGTTCCGAAAAGCAGACCCCAAGCTTATGAGGTACATACATCATAACATGATGCCCTCCACTCTTCAGGGATACCTGCTTTCTTATAAGATTTCAATTTAAGTAGGGTCTTCATATGAAGTTCCTTAAAAAATAACTAGTTTTTTGAGCCTTGAGAGGCTTCAGAAGGGATTTAAGTGACTACTTCACTGGACTAATTCCCAGCATCATTGGTGCTGTACTAAAAACATATAGACATAATTTTAAGTCTAAGCGTTCAACTTCAATGGTTGTGTCACATTCATAGAAGCAGTTTCTTGGTTGGTCTTGTTTTGCATCCATATGTTAGGTGGTCAGCTTTAAAAGAAAGGGATGGAAATACAAACAAAAAGCTCAATTTCATCTTCACAGTATAAGCAAAAGTTTGTAAAGCTGTAACTGTGATTTGCCACTGTAAACTCAATGCTGTAATGGATTACAGCAGAATAATATATTACATCTGGCTTCTTTTACCTCAAAAACATCCACAGTACTGTACATATAATAATTTTAAGATGCAAAAGTTTAAAATAAATGAGAGAGTGGAGGCAACTTCTTTTAAAACAGGTATGTGATTCACATGTCAAAGTAGCTGATTCACAGTGCAGCATATTTAGGCTACATGCCTAATATAAGCATAAGATAATGTTTAGCTACAGGCTTGCCAGTGTCCTGGAAGCAAATGTTTGGAGCTAAGAAAACTGTGCACTTTCTTGTTCTTGGTTTGAGGCTGCTCTGAGATCAGAAGCAATGATGAAAGAGGATGTCTCTAAATCATGGTCATCATACACCAGCCTAAACACCAAAACCTCCAAAATTATTTCAATAGAAGAATCATTGTTTCTTTATGGGCAGCGCAGGAACACACCTCAGCACTGCAGTCAGTGCATCAGTTCACAGAGATGTTCAAGCCTGTTGGTCCTCAGAGGATGAGAGAATTCATGTAGCCCAGAGAATGATGGACTCATCCATTCAGCACATGGATTGCTTTGGATGACATTCAGAGGCACCTAACTTTCAGGCATTTACTTCTGAGTCACTTAGGCACACATTTGTAGGACACTATGCACCAAGTCCGTATTTTGCACTGATCTCATCCAGCTCCTGGTGATAAGCTAAACAACTGCTGCCCATCGAACTGGGCCTTCTGTAACCTAGATACAAACTAGATATACTTTTTATCCTACTGAATGTCTCAGCTGAGCACAAGCAGGTGAACAACTGCCTTGGAACAGCACAGAGATGAGAGATGTCTCCTTGTTCCTGACCTAGAGAGCAGAGAGACTTGCATACAAGACAAGATTTAATGCGTTCACAAATCAATTTTATTAATTTAAAATGAAATTACTGAAGAAGAATTCTGTACACAATTGTGGACACAACACACTTTTGTACAATAAGGCCCAGATAAACTGTTTTATTTTTCAGTCTGCAAGTGACTAAAAATTGAAAAGAGCCAAAAAAACCCCCCAAAAATCAGGACAACCAACCCCCCATCACTCTCTACTTTGTTTGAGGAAACAAAGGCTAATCTTACTTTCAGTTCTAAAAACTACCCATAATGTGCTTTATGCACGTATGTGAGTACTGCGTGAACTCCAGCACTCATACAGGGTAAAGTAAAGCACATGTGCAAGTCTTGATAGGACAGAAACCTCTTTGTTGGTAATAAAGAAATCCACAAACATTGAATTCTAGCAGCAACATGATTCCTCCAATAGAGAAGGGTGTTGTTTTGTAGCTACATTGGTGCTTTGTAGCTTTGCAGGTAGCTGTTTCAAGGCTGGTGTTCTTAGCAAAAGAAAACAAGGAGAAAAGCTGAAGAATGAGCCAACAAAGCTGAGGCTTCTTTTTAAGGAAGAGACTTAAATCAGGCAAAGGGAATTGGTACAATTCAAACCAAAAAGTCAGACTAACAGTTTATCTAAGTAGCTCATGGCCTTGAAGACTAGAAAAGTCACAAGTCACAGACAGACAGAGTCTAGGTTTGTCCTGTAAATAGGTATAGACAAAAGCAAATTTTAAGTCCTTGGAGGTAAGTATTTCAGTATTTCCATTGCCGGCAATGGATGTTATATCTTAGGAAAATCTGACTCCTGGTGGAAGAGGATTAAAAAACTTGAATTTATATAAGTATTTTTGTTCAATTTCTTCAAAACATTTTCATTTTTAATTTCTAAAAATAATGATGATGACCGTTCCCTTCATTTTTGATGAGACAAAAACTAATTAGAACCAAGATTCCAGTTTAAGTCACATTTTAAAATATATCTGTGTTCTTTCTCTTTTTCTTTATGGAATGAATATCCTAATTCACTTTTCAATACTCTAAAAAAGGGTTAATATGTTAACTTTAAAAGAGGAAAGAGAAGACAGCAAAGGACTCCTCTTCAGTTGTGTTTTATCTGTATTTCCTTTGTGCTGGGGGGGTTAAGGTTGGGGGGAGAAATCAATCTTTTAATAATCAGAGTAGGTGAGAAGAAAAAGGTAGAGAAACAGCTGAAAGAACAAAACCCAATTCCTATTGACACTTGACATCCATGCTTTTGGTCTTGACAAATTTATCTAAAAAAATCCATTATCTACATATTTATATCCAACGCATTGATAAGGCACTGCACAACAGTTTGCGCACACGTGACCTCATTCTTCATCAACAAGGCATTACTATCTTTCAATAGCATTTACCTTAACAATATGTAAAAGAATCATTATTACAAATTTACACAAAAAATTCTTCCTGTACATGATTGTCTCAGTGATGTACCTATTAGTTTAAATTACACATATTTTAAACTACTCTGTAATGTGCTAAAATCAAAAGTAGTTGCTGTACCATAAGGCAAAGGCTTATAATAGCCTTCAATCCTATTATACATATCCTCAGTTATATGATGTCAAAATATAGTCTGTTCATAAATAAGTAAAGATGTACAGAGTACCCTGGGTATGAGAAACCATAAAGTAAACCTTCTTTACAAGAAAATTACTTCACTGGTATTTCTGAAAAATCTCAGTCTTCATTGTGCAATCAAGTTTGCTGTGTTGAAGAATCGGTGTGTGTCACATTGAAGAGTCTAAAAGCTAGAAGGCATTTGCAGGTCATTTTTTTTTTTTTTCTTCACAGGTATGAACCTTTTATTTCCTTTCTTTTTTTCCTTTTTTTTTTTTTTTATTTCTTTCTCTTTTTCTTTTTGGTAGCAAATACGGTAAAGATGAGTTGTTCAAACACTCGCATGGCTTATTTTCGTTGGACTCGCAGTACCACAGTCAACAGCTGTTCTGAAGAAAAAGACATGCTCCTCCATTTACTGAAAGGGCAAGGGTTAAGACCAATTGCAGCTGTATGTCAACATGTTGAAATCACAAAGTTCTGTAGTCCAATGCTGACACAAGACACAGGCATCCCATCCATGGGCAGAAGGAGGCTCTGAGGTTTGAAAGTGCTGCTGAGCTGCTACAAGTACTCCAGTTCCAAGGCATGGTGAAGGGCCATAAGGTCAGAGTGGCTCGAGATCCTCCAAAATGGCATAGCATGCTGTGAACAGCACAGACAACATGTAAAAATAACCTCGAGCATTCTGGTATTTAGACCCACCCATTGTCTTTCGCAAGTATAAGGGAATGCTGCAAGGAGAGAAAAAGAGCTCTCAAAACCCTCAAGCCCTTCACATTTACCTCTGGTTACTCTGACCCACCCCCTCAGCATAAATTCTCAGTAATAGCAAATCTAGTTACCAACAGGAACAGTGGCAAACGTGAAGAAATCATAAGGAAGGGAGGAGGGTCTCATCTCTTTACAGGAAAAACAGATTTTAGCATATTGCAGAAGAAAATACTGTTTCTAGAAAAAAAAAAAAAAGAAAAATAACCTATACATGAAGCATGTGGGTAGTTTGAGGAAGGGAACAGAACCTGATAAAAAAAATAGAGGAGGTGAAAGTGTTATTTACTATCAAAATGTGTTTGTTCCTTGTGGAACTATCCCTGGCAGGTGAGTTAAGAACATAGCCAGGGTGATTCAGAATAGCTTATGTGTTCTCACATCACTTTGAATGGAATTTTATCCGAGTCATTTGTATAACATCGCTCATTGTTAGCACTGATCTTAAAATATATTTTCCATATAGGACAATTTTAAAATAAATGCATTTTTTTTCCCCTAATAGCTGTAATAAAATATGTCTGGAGTACAAAGATGTTTGTAAAGAACCTGAAGAAGCCAAAAACACAAATACTGGGAAAAAGCACGAATCACCTCATCCATGAAGGGCAAAAATCTGATTAAGAATAATTTTTATATTCTAAACCAGGGATTATAGTGTCAGCAAGAACTTTTGCATAAATAATAAGAAAGATAACCACCAACTTCAGTCAGGAAAATATTCTATAAATCCCATGGTAAAACAGTTTCAATTCAACGTTCTGAGGGCTAACATGATCATGTTAATCTTTTCATTGTGTCAGCTTGTGTCCTGGCAGCTTCAGGAGGCAAATCACAAGCAGTATTACCACAGTAGCTTCTGAGTTCCCCAAACATTTTATCTACAACTTCTCAGTGAGGCTTTCTTCAGCCTGCTTCAGCACCTCCTGGGTAAATTCCTAATTCTATTAAAAATGGTGGCAAAACTCCATCTCTTCCAATTATCACTTCAACACTGACCTCCTTTTTTCATTCATGTCTTCTCAAATTTTAAGTTAGAGAACAAATCTGAAAACAATGTGAAACTCCCTCTTTCCAGCCGCATAGTTACTGTAAGCCCTGTAATATGACCTTATACTTACCACAGAAGGCAGACACCTTAGCACAGAGCAAGCACAGGCAGCCGGGGAAGAATACAGGGATGTTGTCCAGGAAGATAGGGACCAGGCTAGGAAAGCTAAGGACCAGTTAGAATTAAACTTGGCTAGGGATGTTAAGGATAACAGGAAGAGATTCTGTAGTTACGTAGCAAATAAAAGATAGACTAGGGACAACGCAGGCCCCCTCCAGAACCTATCAGGAGAACTGGCTACCCTGGATTTGGAGAAGGCTGAGGTTCTTAATGACTTCTTTGCCTCGGTCTTCACTGGCAAAGGCTCTGACCGCACCACCCAAGTCTTGGAAGGCGGATGCAGGGACTGTGAGAATGAAGACCCTAGGCCCACTGTAGGAGAGGATCTGGTTTGAGACCATCTTAAGAACATGAAAGTGCACAAGTCCATGGGACCCAATGAAATCCATCCACGGGTCCTGAAGGAGCTGGCGAATGAAGTTGCTAAGCCACTGGCCATCATATTTGAAAAATCATGGCAGTCAGGTGAAGTTCCCGACGACTGGAAAAAGGGAAATATAACCCCCATTTTCAAGAAGGGGAAAATGGATGACCCAGGGAATTACAGACCAGTCAGTTTCACCTCCATGCCTGGCAAATTCTTGGAGCAGATTCTGCTGGAAGGCATGCTAAGGCACAGGAAAAACAAGGAGGTGGTTGGTGACAGCCAGCATGGCTTCACTAAGCAGAAATCCTGCCTGACCAATTTGGTGGCCTTCTATGATGGGGCTACGAAACTGATGGACAGGGGCAGAACAGTTGACGTCATCTACCTGGATTTGTGCAAAGCATTTGACACTGTCCACACGACATCCTTGTCTCTAAATTGAAGAGACATCAATTTGAGGGGTGGACCACTCGGTGGATAAAGAATTGGCTGGATGGCCGCATGCAAAGAGTTGTGGTCAATGGCTCAGTGTCCAGCTGGAGACCGGTAACGAGTGGTGTCCCTCAGGGATCGGTGTTGGGACCGGTCTTGTTCAACATCTTTGTCGGTGACATGGACAGTGGGATTGAGCGCGCCCTCAGCAAGTTTGCCAATGACACCAAGCTATGTGGTTCAGTTGATACGCCGGAGGGAAGGGATGCCATCCAGAGGGACCTCGACACTCTTGTAAGGTGAGCAGATGCCATCCTTATGAAGTTTAACCATGCCAAGTGCAAGGTCCTACACCTGGGTCGGAGCAATCCCAGGCACAGCTACAGGTTGGGCAGAGAAGAGATTCAGAGCAGCCCTCCAGAGAAGGACTTGTGGGTCTTGGTTGATGAGAAACTGAACATGAGCCGGCTTCAGTGTGCGCTCGCAGCCCAGAAAGCCAACCGTATCCTGGGCTGCATCAAAAGGAGCTTGACCAGCAGGTCAAAGGAGGTGATCTTGCCCCTCTACTCTCATGAGACCTCACTTGGAGTATTGTGTGCAGTTCTGGTGTCCTCAACATAAAAAAGACATGGAACTGTTGGAACAAGTCCAGAGGAGGGCCACGAGGATGATCAGGGGACTGGAGCACCTCCCATATGAAGATAGGCTGAGAAAGTTGGGGCTGTTCAGCCTGGAGAAGGCTGTGTGGAGACCTCATAGCAGCCTTCCAGTATCTGAAGGGAGCTTACAAGGATGTTGGAGAGGGACTCTTCGTTAGGGATTGTAGTGACAGGACAAGGGGTAATGGGTTAAAACTTAAACAGGGGAAGTTTAGATTGGATATAAGGAAGAAATTGTTTACTGTGAGGGTGGTGAGGCACTGGAATGGGTTGCCCAGGGAAGTTGTGAACGCTCCATCCCTGGCAGTGTTCAGGGCCAGGTTGGACAGAGCCTTGGGTGACATGGTTTAGTGTGAGGTGTCCCTGCCCATGGCAGGGGGGTTGGAACTAGATGATCTTAAGGTCCTTTCCAACCCTAACTATTCTATGATTCTATGATTCTATCATAAATTTGTCTTTAGAAGTTCAGGTAAACAACTCTCAGTTTAGAAAGAACTATTGTTTTAGAAGAATGCTGCTTCCATCCAATAACGGTGTGATGACGAATTGGGTTGAATTTATAGAATAAAGAAGAGATTTTAAAAAGAAATGTAACCATTTAGTAATGGAAAGTCTCTCTGAAGTCAAATGGCAACTGTGCAATAATCAACTGTTGCTCTTGTGAGAGTCAGAGAAGATATTACTAAATTAATTATTAATAAGACGAAAAAGTCACATATGATCAGCAAATGAGTGCTGTAAGAAATCTAGAAAATGTGCACCCAGAGAAGGACAAGGGTTAGCAAGTAGAGTTGCACAATTAGAAGGGTGGCAGAGTGAAGGAAGTGGCTTTCACTTCAGTATAGCTCTAGTCTGCCTACAAAGAAAAAGGTTCCCATTAGCAGCTGGAGAGAATTTGATAAGCACCGGGACAGTATACTGTTATTTAGTTCTATCCAGAAGAAATCTGTGTGTTTGTTTGTTTTTCCCCTAAAAGCAGTCCAGGATGTTAATCAAAGGATAATGAGGGGGAATGACTGGAAGGTTGTCTTTGATATGACACTCCTGATCTACATTACAATGCAACCTTGATGCATCAACAGATACCCACATTCAGAGTATGCCAAGCTTTCAGACCAAATTTCTTTAGGAATAAAATAAAATGACCCACAAGGAAGCATCTCTGGAAGAGTTTCTGTTCTGCTTCACTTTACTCTGGATTGTTACAAAGCCTTAAGAAACAGATGAGTAAATCTCAGCTTGAAGATAAATGCATGAGCAATAGCTGTTTATTGACAGAACAAAACAAATTCAGAGGCAATTCAGATGTTGTTCAAAAAAGATGTTTATATTTCCAAAACACTTTTACAGGTTAATCCTTTCTTTAAGAAGGAAGTGTTAAACACTGACTATAACACCGACAATTTCTACAGACAGACTTCCATTGTACTGTCTCTATCCTTCATCAGCAACAGAAACTAGATGCAATTAGCTCATTCACAACTCCATGTCCCAGTGTCTCTTCCTTGCTACATTATAGATTGTCTATCTTCCATGCTCTGTCAGGTCAGACACTGCTGCTTTTCAACTCAAATCTTTCCTGAAGATTAAGTTTTCTCAACATGATCAGGAAACGAAACAGAAAGAGCAAAACAAAATTAAAATACCTCATGTTCTCCAGACTTTCCAACAGCTTTTATGCACCTATCTCTTATATAGGCTGTGAGACCTCCCTGGCATAATTTATAGCATCTGATAGGGGTATTATATCAAGGACAAACAGGCACAGCTTTGTGCTTGCAGAATGTCCGTGCAGTGTTTGTCAGCCAACTGCACTTGGCCAGCAGTGCTCGGCAGCACTGCCTCCCTTCCTTGCACACTGCAGTTTCCTTCTCTCACAAGCCCCCAGCCAGGTAGGACCTACCTGCTCTCCCTTGCCAGCCAACCATAGCCCCCTGCTTCTCCTAGTTAGCTTGGCACCAGCTCTGCCACAACCACTGGGTCAGAGAGGTGTATTCAGCCTAAGACATGGTGTGGTCAAGAGTTTGGTGGACACTTGCCACTGCATAATATGTCTGCAGAAGCCAGGAGCCAATGACATGGATGGCCTCCAAGGTCATACAGCAAACTAATGAATAGAGAGAATTGTAGTAATAAATTCTTGGCTTTCAGTTCCCAGTTCATGCAGCTCCAGCATTATACTGCTTCCCTAGTAACAACTTGAGCATCACAGAGCATACACACACCAGGCAGCTAAGGCAGTTAAAGACCCTGATTGATTTAACAGAAGGTTTAGCTTCTGCTAAATCAAATTACAGCGACTCTTGCTAGATGCCCATATGCAATATCGAGTTTTGGATTACCTTCAGCTGTTTATGGTCAGATTTTAAACCAAAACTTTAAGTGATCTTTATTTTGGCTGTATCATTCTATTCCAAATTTACTTAAGTGTCCTCTGCTTTATTTATGCCCATCTGTGAAAGGAGCATACCTCCCTTTACTCCATATAGTTACAGGGGTGAGGTATGGAATGATTCTGGAGCGTTCTATGAAAACAAAGAGGTTGTGTAAAACTCAGGATCATAATTATTTTCAGTTCTCCTGCACATAGGTCAAAAGACAAGCAGCACACTCCCGAGAAATAAAGCACGGCAGGAACGCGGCGGCTGCACAGGGCTGGAATCTGCACTGGTGCTCTGTGCATGGTTGAACACAGCTGATTCAGATCTTTATCAGTCTGACCCTATAGCACAGCCTTCACATCTAAAAAGAGCTTCACAGCTAAAATCCTCATACAGATCTATATATATCTTTATGTATATGTTTGTGTATGTGTGTGCAGTCTCACACACATATATGTCCACATATATGTATATAGTTCACGGGGCATATAAGGTAATTTTCACCTTATCTAAGGTAACAAATGATTGTACAAAACTAAAACATTTAAAGTAACAAAATTATCATACTAAACCTTACACATTATTCTTGTATTAACACGCTCCATTTATCCACAAGTATTCAGCCCTATCAAAAGTGGCAACACACCCATGAGACAGAAGGACAGAAGTACATTTTTTCTTACAGAGTGACTAGGCAAGAGTTCCTTTATATATATATTTACTAAATATTGCCTTTAGAAAGCCATGCCTGCCAGCACTTAGCACACATGTCACGTACAACATGTGTCTTCTGAGCACACTGAAAAATGCTAATATCTCATTTGCTGCTGTGGGAGAATGGATCACAAATGCTAACCACTAATAAATAGGTGGTGTAACTGGATGGTATGCTATCTAATGAAACTATAAGAAAGCTTTTCTTATTGCATATTGGAATATGTATCTAGACTGGTACTAAACCAACGATTTTGTGTACTATTTCAATATCTTCCAAGTAAATATGAAGCTTTTGCCTTTTAAAAATCATTAATTGCTTTGTAGATGATACTTTGTAATAAATACATTTAGGAAATTTTTAATGATTTAATTGTGATGGCATTTTGAAATGAAAATATAGTGGCAAAACATTGAATTTGGGTTTGGTGTAAAAAACATGAAGAGTGAAATTATTAATTTAGTAAATCTAATAATTGCAATATTATTAAGTAACTCAGAAGATAAGGTATTTTATTTCTGACATAGAAGCAATATTATTTTTCAGTGTGTATTTACTGAAAGAATCAAACTTCAACTATTTTCTTCAACAAGAAAAAGTTTCTATAATTACACGTACAAAAGAAAGCCATTTTTTGACAGAAACTTCAAAAAGTGCAGACTATACTCCTTCCCTTAAATGAATACATATTTGTACAAAAACTCTACTCCTGAGATTTGTGATGGATTTGAACAGAAAACTCATCAGTTTCTGTCATCTTTCACAGTATTTTTGTTGTGTTCCTGCCAGATTTGCTGAGCGGTCATCTTTACTTCCTACTCTAAACCTGACCAGCACAGTACGACTGTGAGCTTAAAAGCAGTGGCATATTGGATACCCATTTATATTCTATTTATTGCTCCACAAAGATTTATGATTTTTCCTCCCAATTTCCCTCCGAAGCAGCAGGACCATTTTGGAGACAAAGGGAGAAGCCGATTTGCCCAGGCTCTCCTGAATCACCTGATGTAAAATCCAGCTTCTCAGTGCAAAGATCCTCCTTCTTTGTCTCCTCTCGCAAATTAGAAATCCTTTGGAGTATTCTCTTAAGCAGAAAAACTCAGGACTTGAGGGTTTTTTTCTGCCTTATGAGTATTTCCCTACTGTGCCTCCAAAGGCAAAGGCAAAAGATGAGCTCAAACAAAGCAGAACAAAATAAAACAAAACAAAACACAACTAAACAAAACAAAAAAAATCACAAAACACAAACCAAAGCAAGGCAAAACAAAATGCCAAGACAATGGAGTCTCTGGCAGAAAATCCCAGAAACTTATTTTGCTAATGGCTGTGTCACCACAGTGGCACTCAGATGCAGTGGCTCTGACCCACACAGCACCCACAGGGATGTTGGCAGCCGTCCCAAGCACCCCTTGGCTCCCACACCGGTTTTTCTCTCCCCTCCTCTCCCTCTTTTCCCAGGGAAGCTCATCCGAAGGTAGCAACCTCCGTGTGAAGCCTGGCATTACAGCCAAGCTGGCTAGTTGCTGAACTGATCCAGAAGGGTACGATTATTCCTCAGTCTGCAGCACAAACGTCCCGAGAACTTTAATTGTCTTATAAAATATTTTGCTGGAGGTGAACAGCTAAACAAAGGTGTTGATACAATGGCTTGTCCCGTGCTATGTGAAATGTAAGAGTGTGTGGTTTCCTCAGTGGATTGTATTTGTTTTCGTCAATCAAAAGAGGCATTCTATGACAAAACCTCAGTCTATCATGAAAATATTTCTCAAAAGAGCAATGAGATATTAAACGCTATTAAAAAGTTTCTACTATTGATTTTTACAGGAGATTTTAAACGTATTCTTTATTTTTCCCACTGTTGTATTGATCAGGACTTTCTCTGAATGAAGGACATAAATGAAAATCTTGTTTTATGATGAAGCAATTGACAAATAATTGGTAAATATCAAACCTTAACTTTCTTACCTCCTAAGCTGGAAGTTCAGCTCATTTTATTACATAAACACAGAATTAAAAAGTATCTCAAATTAAATACACTTGAATTTACATGCTCACTTAAAAATAGTCATTATAGTTTACATGTTATCAATGAAATGCTGTTTAAAGAAGGGTGTATTGTTTACTATTGTTTACTAGTGTAAAGAAACGTACATATACTAAGAGCTTCACCTCAGGCCAAATTCTTTCAGCAAAGTGCTTATCAGGAGATAAGCAATGCAATGGATATGTACTTCGTGCCACGTTGGATTGCTGGGGTTTGCATTGTTTTTTGGGAGGTAAATTTCCTGTTTCGTTTGCACACTCTCCACGGAAGGTCTAGGTTTTTACTGTTTTCTAATACAGCCATACCATTTATTCCTAAAACAGGGCATACATCTTTAAACTGAAGCACAGCCTACACTAAGGAACATTCCCATGCTGATACCTCCTAATAACTCTAGAAACAACCTGAGGGGGAGACAACCAAAAAGGCACCATCTGAGTTGGGAGCAGTTCCTAGTGCTGCAGGGCACCACATGGTTCTTGCTCTTGCAAGATGCAAGGCCCAAACTTTAGAGATAAATATTGCTTTTGCAGTGTGATATGGTGGCTTCTTTTTTTAGTGGAGTAATGAGCAGGACAAGAATCAAATAAGCATTTGCCTTAATTGAATTAATAGTTTCTGCAGGAAGGCAGGGCTGCTGATCTACTTATTGACTTCTCTGGAATTGCTGTGGCAGATAATTTAATCCAGAGCATCTAACATACTTTGAATCTGAAAATTCCTTCCACTGACTAAGAATACACAGAACTAACGGCACAAAAGAACTTTCTATACTGCTACTTGTCTTAGCAACTGGAGAGGCTTTTTCTTACGCTTTTCTGAATCACGTTTCCTGTTGAAAAAAAGCACTGAATTAGATAATGTTACTGAAAGGACTACTCCTGCCATTATCATATACAATACTATTTTACTGATCACCAGAAGAGGAACAAAGAGAAGAATTTTCCCCCCTCCCTGATCTTAGATGCAGCTTTTAAAATGTAATCATTTACAGCGGGAAAACATTTCTCCGCAAAGATGAAAGGGATTTCTGAAGGAGAAAGGAGCAAACTGCTCCCCTCAGTCCGCCAAAGGGATATATGAAACTGAGACTCTACGAAGCGCTGGGACAAGCCGGGAACCTAACCACAATGCTTTGGGGGCACAAACCCCAGATTTCATGAAGCAAAACCAGTCAATGGTTGTTAAAACACCATGCAGACTAATTAGTTTCACTTCTCCAATTTAGGAAGTTATAGTGGAAACAGATACAGAAGTACCGCAGAGAGTTTCATTGTAAAAAAAGCAGCTTGTGAAAGCAATACCTGTAAAAGGAAGCAAGAACAGAGATGCCCATTTTCTTTCTCTTACTGTTCAAATAGGCAGTATTATGTCTCATTCTTCCAAGCAGAGTCTGTATCTGCTGTACTTGGGTAGAAAAGCAAGACCAGGAATACTGCCTATTTGTAAGTGGGAAGTAGTGGAGTTTACTGGAGCTTTTTATGAAGCTTACACCATACTGGGATAAAAAAGTGAATTTTTTTCCTTCTTACAGAAAAAATAAAAAAGACACAGCCAAAGAGTATCCTCTGCTCAGTTAAATGAGGTTATGAACAGGACAAGCCACAAGTAGTTATCTCAACACAGAATCCAAATTACTGACCCACAAGAAAACTGAAATTTATGTATACCTACTCCAGGCCTACATATCTTTTCAAGGTGTGACATATAAGTATTTCATAATAGTCAATTTGCACACTGCCTTTGACTAGCAAGAACTGCCATTTTTTGCTTATACTCATAACATCCTATATGGTATTTTGGGATGCCAATGAAAACAGAACTATTAGTTCTTGGCACAAAAGCTGGGGACCATTTTCTGGCTCCTTTTTGAAATACATGAAACATACATAGCTAGCTTAATGTGTCTTTTGGAGAAAGCAGGGCACATCATCATCTACAGTTTTATGCCACTTTCTACCAGATATAGTCAAAACATATTTCATAAAGCAAAGATACAAACCCCAAATCAATGCATACTGCCCCATATCAAAGAAAAGACAATTCTGCTTTCAGACTCTTGATATCAACCCACACGGAAAAAGGGCCCTTACCTTTTTTGCACCTTGTTCTTCTTCGACACCATCCCCTATAACAACATACACTACTTTTCTTCCAAATCTTTGAATTATTCGCTCAAAACAACTTTCCTTTCCTGAAAGAAAAAGATAAGGCTTTTCAGGATAGGTGGTGATGGGATGACATCAAATAAATCACTTTTTAGCATGATCTTCCCAAAACTTTGAATATATAAGCAGAGCTGCTGGGAGAGAAGAGCCTCTCCCATGGGATGGTGTATCAAGGCTGATTGAAGCTTTTCTGCTGCCACAGCAACTGATAAGCATCCTTAAAATCTGTTCCGTGAGGTCCTTTAGTACACATGCCATGGTAGACAGAGCATACTAGAGGTCTACAGTATCACCTTTCTTGTCTCCTTTCCTAATCTGAGACAGGTTTCTGGAATTTCCATACCAGGAGAATTCTCTACTGGCTGTTTACGGCCAGTATCCCAAACTGAGCAATTTGATTGAATCCGAGTTGAAATTCTAGCTTTTTCTCCACAACCTGTGACAAGATTAATCACAGCTCCTGAAACAGTAGTATTCTGACTTAGAATGTCACCCTAAAAATTTAGATTTAAATGCCTGTAATCCAATACATGGGCAAGGTCCTTGATTCTGCACTGGGATCCATTAATGCGGTTCGTTGCTTCACTGCACAGACCTAGGGAAACGATCTCAGTACTCCAGTTCTACACACAGGTACTGATACTGGTAAGCTTTAGGTACTGTTAAGCCAGAAGGAAAGTAAATGTTTACAGCTGAGTTTTCTCTAATGTCCTCATTTTGAAAGATCACTTCAGTGAGGTCACAGTACATGCTTACCTGTGTGCCTACAGCAACTGATGAGAAAACCTGCATTTTTCAAAATAGTTATTTCAGCTACAGAACAACATCAGTGTAAGAGCAAACAGGCTGGAAATTAAAAGATTTCTAGCCAGCAGAGAAGCCAAACTACTAAATGACAACCTTTAATAACAGTGCCAGGCATAAGAAACCTCCAACACTAAGTAGGTTGAAAAGGTGCTTGAAAATTATGAATCATGTCAAGTTACAAAATTCTCATGATTTCCTGGGAAGGTTAGTGATTGAATGCAGTTTTTTTTAAAAACAAACCTGCCATCCTGTCACAAGTGAATATTTATTAAAATACATTTTAATTAAAATGTGTATTTAGAGTATTATAATTCAAAGTTTTAATTTACTTTAAAGTTTTGATGGACAGTACCATAATATTTCTATCCAGGATACAGTTTTAAATCTTTTATAGTATTGCTTTCAAATTTCTACATGAAACTCTTAACCAAGTTTTGGGGTTTTTTTAAACAAAACCAAACAAAATAACCAACTATTTTTTCTCAGCCATTTAAGTTTCCTGTATGTAGATACTTAAGAACACATGAAAAATGTTTTCGCGCAGCCCACAATTTTGAGGGAATCTGAGACAGAGCAGATTTGTCATAATCACGTTAAAAACTACAAGCACCATTGCCATCTGGTCCTATGTACTTCTACATACTCAGAATAACATCTTTTATATTGAACCAGAAAACAGAAATAAACATTTGCCTGGCTGAAGCTTGTTACAGCCAGGATGAATGAACTTAAATAATCACATTCTGCAGGAAAACATTCTTGCTTCTGGTAAATTGTTTACCAAAATTTGTGCCAGAGCCCATGACAACAAATGGAGCCAAGGCTTACCTTTATGGAATTCTTCTGCTAATATGGGCAGACTTTAGTGTTCTATACTTACAGCCTACTAAAAAGCCTTCTCAACTGCTATACAGCCTCCCAGTTTTGAGAAATGATGACAAAAAGCAATTATACTTCCTCCTAACAGATGCTGCATCAGTGTTAATAGAGCTACAGAAGCTTTCTGTGCTGGATCATGACAGACATTTGAAAAGCACTTTTAGGATGCTTTAGCATGAAGAGTGTTTCTTAAGATCAGGTATTACTAATGTCAGTAATTCTTAATGAATGCATGTAATAAATAAACATACACTACAACATATTTTTATTTAGAATTACAGCTTCAAATGTATCACATTATAAAAATAGCTCACCTATTTTAGTTGCACTGTAAATATTCTCTATGGGAAATACAACCCCTAGTCCATATAACAAGACTTTTGCCAGAGCTGGAATTAGCTGAGTAGTTGTCACAAGAATGTTCACACAGTTTGTCCTATGGAAGAGAAAATGCGAACATCCTTTTTTAACAAAGCAACACAGAAAAAAAACCAAACCAAACCAAACCAAACCAAAAACAGAAAAAGGAAAACCTTATGCCTCCCGTCAGAAACTCTCAGTATTATTACTTCCACTTACAAAGAAGGTTATAATTTTTTTCCATCTTACAGGAAAGCAAGACAGTGGCATGATCGCACTAGAACAAGGAGTTAAGGGGTCCTTCAGGTTCAGCATTTTGGCCAGCTGGCCAGGCAGCTTTTCCCAGATCAGCAGCAGACATCCTACAGTTTCCTAACTGCCCCATACACTTTGTACTCACCTAGAATGAATGAGAGTGAGTGCTTTCAGTGCAAGTGTTAACCAAGAATCCGTCAAAGCTTCAATTTCTGCTCTTAGTTGTAACCAAGCCTCTCTTTTTGCTGGACCAAGAAGACCTGCAGAGTAGATAAGGGCATGTCTGCATTGAAATTAAGTAACATTCTGTCATTTTCCTTTGCTTTCATTAGCTCAGATACAATTTTCCATACACTGCAAACTAAACAGCTTGCTGAATACTACCATGTTAAAAAAGGCACAGAAAGCAAAAGTCCTTCCCTTTTACTACTTCTATATTTGTTAGATACGCCAGAGTCACTTGCCTCCGACATTATTTTTGTAGGTATTATATATTTCTTTTACTCGTCTGTAGCGGAAAGCCAATTTTCGCATCCAGTCCACTCCTCCGCGCACCCCTGTTGCAAGGCACAAATTTGCACTTGTGGCAGCTGCGGGAAAGCCATCGGTTCCAAAGTTGTAGGTGCTAGTCAGAGATAAGAAAACCCCCAGATTAACAAAAGGCAACAGGCTACATTCAACCACCACTTTGCTGGGTTGCAAACAATAGGACAGCTAAAAGGAGAGAGTGCTACTGTAAGTGTTAAAGCAGTTCATCACTTTCCCAGGAAGGAACTTGCAAAGCAATGTTTTATCTTGTTCAGTTCTCTTGTACCTTAAATCTTGACCGTTGTCATCTGAAGACACATCATCAATGTGAACCTGGTCGCATTCCTAAGGCAAAAGAAAGACTTTATAATTTTCTTGATCTTGCAAATCACAAAAGTAAATCTATAAAACACTATGAACAATCTACTCATCAGGAATATTTTTAATTGCGGAAATCAGTAGATGGCAGTCTTGCTAAAACAACTATTTTACCTATTCCTTGTGCTCATTTCTTGGAATAAATGCACACCGTCATTAGCTACTACTGTTAAATGGCTTTCCAAAAACACATTTTTGTGTTTAGAAAGGAAAGTGGTTAAAAACAATTAGCATATGTGTTCCATAAACGTTCTTGTAGCCTTTCAGGTACCTTAAAACATCATGCTGCTCAAAGCTGATTCAGTCAGTGCATAAGTGTAACTGAAACCAGACATTTTGGTAAATGTAACATATTAGAAAAATTAAACCTGATGCTAACCGCCAATGAAATTATGACCTCTGATTGCTGTTGAGCCACACACCAACACAGCCTGAGGCCAGTGTTTCAGAGGAGCACAGATGAAAAATCTGTTCCTAGTTTGCCATTCATTTGAGAGTTGTGAGTTTCCTTCTCTCTCTTTGGTCTTAGTGCATGAAAGCAGCATGCCAAGATGAAGAAAATCTGAACAGAAATAGCCAAATCAAACCATCTTTCTTCAGTGACTATATGCAGCCTAACACAGCACACTCATAATTAGCTTTGTCCATCATGAAATTAAAAACTGTAAAGCACAGTTTATCCACAAAAAAAGAAAAAACCCATTAGAACATTACTATTAACAATTTAACTTTTGGCAGGAAAACAAATAAACCTCTGGCACTCCAGATCAATCTCAATTCAGTGCTTGAAACAATAATGGATTTCAATTATTTTAATAATTTCCTCTTCTCTCTTTTAATGTGAAGTCCTATAACAAACATGATGTATTTTAAACATGAAAATACTGCAATCCTTTATTTTTGTGTTACTGCTTTCCTCTGAACAAATTTTTCTCTCTCCATGGATTTGTGAGGAAGGGAGGGAAGACAGAAGTGGAAAGAAACTCAAACCAGCTGTTCCCAAACAGAATTAAAATCATGACCCTCAACCCTTTTTCTAAAACATCTATTTTCCAGCCAACCCTCTCCCAGCAAGCAGCAAGCTCCAAGGAGGAAAAGACTTTGACCCCGTAACCTTCTCCTCCTCTCCTGAGGTCAACAACCTCAGATAAGAAAAAAGCTGAAGAAGTCTCTTTGGCCTCACATGATGGCTGTGGATTCTAGCTTTTTAAAAGCATAGGTCTACAAAAAACACCTCAGAAACTTTTCTAATACTTTGAATAATTAAGTATGGTCTTTTGCACATATAGTTCTTCTTACTGTAATATATACTCTTTTCTGTTTTATGCATAGGAAGCTTATGCTGGAAAGAGAGGTAAGAGTGACAACCACCACAGGAAAGACAATAGTACATTCGCTCATATTTAACTACCATATAGTGAATTTCCTCCTCAGGCAGAGAAAATGTAATAGATGTACAGACAGCTGAAACTACAAGTGTGACCACATGTTGCCAGGCTTTGAAAATCAACTTACCTAAAAAAAAAAAGAAGAAAAAAGAAAGACGGAAGCTTCTTCAGCAAGTTATCAAATTCACAGAAATTAAGTTTTCTTTTTGTTTAAAACTGAAAGCAACTGTCCACCTAAATGCCTATAAAATTAACAATTCAAATATGAACTGAGTGTAAGCTAATGAAGGTACACTCTCCTGAATCCATGAGTTTCCCACGTTAGTTATTTTTTCCACTGCTCAGTGACTTCTGAAATTCTTCATGGATAGAAAACTTAAGCTCGAGTTGTCAATATAGCAGTGAAAATTATCAAGTCAATAGACTTCTCCCCAGCTTGGAAACTATGAATGACAACTGGAAAAAATGTTAAAGAAGAGGATTCAAAATAGAAATCTGGAAAAAAGAAACAATTTGTTTAGTAACCACAAAACTAAAGGAAGAAATAGAAGCTGATCTTCTCAAGGGCAGAAGCTCACCTTCTGAACAGACTTCCAAATTTAACTCTTTCAGGCAAAAGATAGAGGCAGGGAGGATGAGACCACTGCATTTTAGATCCCACAATTAGAGACAGCCTGAGGACATAGAACTTTAATTTACAGCGTAAGGTCTTGGGATCATCATAAGCCCTGGGACATCACAGACATCCTCCCTGTCTGCCTAACCATCTACTTGATGGGTAGAAAGCCAGAACTGAAATGATACATTAGAAATAGAAATCATGGTAGTGAAAGGAAGAGGGATTTTTGAGACAAAAACCCAGAAAAGAAATCAGAGACTAAATATTGGTGGGTAAAGGTATAGAAACAGTGTAAAGAAAGCAAGCAAAGTGAAGAAAAGGTCACGAACTTCACAAACCTCAGGTGAAATACTGAATATAATGGAAAGAGACAGTATCCTCTTTTTTCAGGAATAAAAGAATTAAAAATCAAGTGAGGAGGGAAGTAAAATTAAAGCATAAGAGATACATGTTATAATTTGGAAAGGATTAAAGACCAATGTGATTGACACTATGTTACAACTAAAGGAAGGTCACAAACAGTGCACGACTGTTTTGTTCTTCTTGAGTGGCAGGACAGGCTTTGAGGCTATATATGAGCTTTGAGTGCCAGGTATTTTTCACACTGTCTAGCTGACTCAGACTTTGGGCTAATAAACGATGGGTGCATTTTTCAACCCTGAACATGGGAAGGAAAACCACTCAATTTAGCAATTACTCTTTTAGCAGTAAAGTTATTTAGAAATAACTCTTCAAAGAAGCCAGTTACCTGCCCACCACTAACTGATCTGGTCCAATGTTCCTTCAGAACACCTTATATTTGTTTTTACCTGCTTGCTTTTTGTGTAGCGTTTTGTTCATGGGCAAAGACTACCTGAGACACTGTTCAGTCCCCTGATTAGCTATAAGCAAGCACACGTGTATTCAACATTTAAAAATTGCAGTTAACTCAATACACACCATAATCAGGGATATGCTAAAATGAAATTTGACCAACAAATAAAGTATGCACTTCCAACATGTACATTTTTGAAAAGATGGATTTTAATAAAATATAAAGACTCATAAAGTCTTCAAGTACTTCCCTAAAAAGCTGTGACAAAAGCCAATTTAGAGCTAAACAGCAGGTTTACCAGATATATTTGACATTTTTGTAAAATTTTCATAGGAAATACAGTACTGGTATCTTCCCCTCAATTTCTTTGATAAAGCAATTCCTGAAATTAATACTGAAAATCCCTGTAAAAGCACTATAAATAAATGTTATTTATGCATGTGTATTTTGTTATGATCGAATCGTTCAGCAGTCAGCTCCAAAGAAGAACATTAGAATTGTTGGATTCTTTTTTAAAATAGGCTGAATTGGCAAGTAAGGAGCAAAACATCCTGTGGTTTATGTATAAAGATTATGCAGCTAGCTGTGTTTTGCTCCTAAAGGTGTTGACCTTGCAGCTTCAGTATATCCAGTTTGAAACCTTCATGAGGGGCTACAAGTGATGACATGTTTGTACTGAAGGTTTGGATTTCAGTCAGACAGGCTAAGATGCAGCTCTGCACTTTGGGATCAATCCCTGGAAAGCAAAATGCACTTGGTAAAGTTCAGGGACAGTACTTTCAGAAGGGCAAAGCACCTTAGATGTCGAAATTCTGTTCTTATCCAGGTCTACCTAATTTGCACTGATTTTAATGAAACCTTTGCCAGAGTGCTTAATTTTAATTTGAAAATGAGAGTTAGGCTACTAAAACACAGAAGTTTTAAAAGGCCTTACTCATGGTGTCACATGCATATCCTGTGTATGGGGGCAGACATAGGATAGGACAAGTATTCACAAAGGGCAATTCAGGGCAGGGAAGTGGCGCTGCTCTGTTTCAGATCTCTGCTGCAGATCTCTTGCAGGCATGGCCAGGTATCATAGGGCACGCTGGTCAGAAACCTGAATTAATTGGGTTTTCCTACAATCAGCACACTAGCTTGATGGGCGCTGTGGGAAACAGCAGGAGAATGGGGCTGGGCAGTGGAAGTGGGACTGGTTCTCCTGACAGCAGCCTGGCAGCTGCCCAAGGCAGCACCCCTGGAGCTATGCCAAATAAGTGGCGTCTGGAAGCTGAGGGGGTTTGTTCAAAAGTTTTCATGGGGATTTACATTTTAAGAAAGAATTCGAGGCAGAGAGAAAATGCCTCTTCTGCAAAGGGAGAAAGCGAATCTTAGAACAGCAGCACGGAAGAGAGCAAGCTGTGATATGCAGGAGGATTTAAAAGCTGAGAGACCCCAGCAAAAACTATTGTCAAGGGAGAGAAAGGTGACATTTCCTATATAATTTTAAATTGCAAGTTTAGATGAGGCAGGACACTATATAGGTGATATAAAATATTAGTAACATGCCCAAAGCATGCTTAGAGCAACAGTATTAATGGTGATATTGGAGGGTTGTCCAATTAGCCTCAGGGAAAATGAGAGTGTCAGCACATACAACTCAGCAAGCCTACCTACAATAGTTTAAGAAGTTACTGTCCATGCTGTCCTTTGTAGTTCGATCACAACTGGCTTGCATGGATCCATATGTTTTTGTCTCTCAGAACTTTCAGTGCCACAACTGGTAGCTAAGCTTGAAACAAATCTCCGGCAGCAGCTCAATTAAACCAACAGACATTACATGGATTAACTGAGACTTGTTGCCATGTTCCCTCCCATCAGCTCTGCTCTGGGGCTTGAAGCACCAGCAGATATGCGCTTGCAGGAGCTCCTTAAAACTGCTGCAATCCTTTGCTAAGTGAAAATATGTCTCCAGTGAAATGCAGTAAGTCAAAGAAAAACAACAATCAAAAATTAATGACTAGATGAGTCTAGCTTAAGACTTGTACACAGAAAGCTTGTGTCTTCCCCCTTCTCTTTCCCAAAGCATTTGCTAACTCCTTCCTGCTAACTTTTCCTCCTTCTCGTTTCTGTTTTTGTGTAATGAGCCAAAAACTCCCAGAGATGCTCCACAGTCATCATTCACAGCTCCTAAAATGCCTGGACCTACGTAGTCTTCTGGAATAATTCCTTTAAACTAACTTAAGATCTCTATAAAGATTCATATGCAAAGCATTAAGTTATGGCAGAAAAGTTCTACAAATATTTATGTTACTTTGCTCCTTCACTACCACCCGTCAAGTTGTGCACTTCTGCCATAATTATGTAAAATATGCCTCACTACTCAATTTACTGTAGGAAAATTAATAATAAAAGATATTAAGGCTGCTACAAGAGTTCCTCTTATCTGTGCCAATACTACATGCCAAGTGGAGTGACGCAATGGCTAGCGTGCTGATCCTCTATATTTCATGTTACAAACCCAACAAAAATAAATCTAATAATTCTGCCGTCTTTGAATAATCACTGACTGTAAGATAACTCTGGACAAGTTTGCACATTATGAAAAGGAATAATGTGAATAATATTATGATCATAACCTCAAAGGATGCCAAAGTAATACAGTCCCAAATCTGCTGATTATAGCTAAAATACATTTCCACATTTGATTAATCATCCTAATTTACCGTGAGAAAACTAACACTACGCTGTCAACTAATTGTTTCAATACCTTAGTCTGCAAAGCCAAATGGGAGTGAAACCCACCCCCAACCAACAACCACCCTTTAGAAGAAGCTAATTTCATTTTGCCTTTACATCAGCATGCCCATTGAGACAGCCTGGAAGCTGGCCAACTCACAGGAAATGGTTGCTGGGATTCTCTGTTCCTCTCATATCTGTCATTATGCAATTATATCCACTGCTTCATTTTCCCTACTGAACAGTAGAGAAATTTGGTCATGTGCATGTGAGAACAGATCTGGCATAACAAGTCAAAGCTGCAATCCTTTATAAATGTGATGTACCTTAAAAAAATGTAACTAAAAAAAAAAAAAAAAAAATCCTCAAGTGCACACTGCTGTGCTTTTAATGCAGTTTTATGACAGCGGTACCTCTGTTTATGTCTTTTCCAGAAATGAGATATACACCCTTTAAGATATATACTCCACAAATACTCATCAATTCTATAAGCCACCACAGCATGCTTTTTCAGAAGGCATGTGCTTATAGATTGTCAGAGATTGGTTTTCCAAGCAAAAATTGTATATTCCAAAGCTGGAATGACCATTCGTGAATGACTATTTTTGATTATAAATCTGCTGGTTTCTACATATTTTTACTTATAGTTGGGATTATCTTCCTGCAAAATAAAAAGCAGACTGCTTCAACCATTCACTAGTCCAATTGCAGAAAAATAACATACAAGGATCCCAACATTATTTAACAGTAGTCATTAAACCTGACAAATAAATCTCTGTTTTTCACCTGACTAGAAGGATATCAAAATCTGTGGTATGTGTACAGGTTAGAAAATTTAACTACACAGAACAACAGCCCACCTATATCCTGTGTATGTATATATACATACATGTATGGCCTGTGCCAAATGCTCTTCTACTGTACTTCTGTACTTGCTAAAAATACAAAACCCTCCACACTTCCTTTCAAGCCAAGAAAACAAAGGCTGAAGTGCTGAACTTCCTAGCCCATCATCGTGCAGTGCCTGTTAACATACAACACAAATCCATGTGAAAGAGCACTGACTACTGTTCGCAGGTTCTCAGCACTGGCACTCAATTGGCAGGACCTGTCATCTCTGTCTAGCCTGCACTTTGTGACCCTAACATTTTCTCTTCTTTCCCACCACAATTATTCAGCGCTGGAGAAAAAAGGTGCAGATTACCTGTGGGTCAGGCACAGGATATGAAGAACAAAGAGTTCTTGAAATCCACTTCATTCTGTCTGACAATTTGCGGATGAACAGTCAAGGAATTAAATCGGGCTGTGATGGCTTTCAAAACACTCCCTTTTTAAACTTAAGACTATAAAGAGAAGCTTATAGTGTAAAAAAAAAAAAATCCGCCCACCCCCCCCAAACCAAGAAAAAAACACCCCCCAAAATCAAACCCCACCTTTTACTGTTAAAATAGGACATCAAAACTAAAAAGGCAATTTAAAGCTATTAGCTATATATACTTTTAGCTATTATAAACACTGAGGACCAAGAACTGAATTTATTTAACAAACTCATTTTCATAGCAAATGACTTTGGAGTGTGCTCTCTTGCACTGAACACATAACGCTTTCAGAATGCTCAGTGGATGCCATTCTTTTCTAATAGAAATAGTGATTAAAATCCTATTTTGCTTGGTCACACGAACAAGTGCATTTGGATTAAATATGATACTACTAAAGTAAACAGTGTTTGTTCCAAAATAAACACAGCTCTTATTCTGCAACTTGTGTTTATTGAAGTAGCTGCACCAAAATCAAGGTTTACATTTTCATTTCAGCTGCACCTTGTAACTGTAAGAATCCAATTTAAAACATGACTTAAAAAAGTACCTATATAGCAAACATAACATGCCAGTTACATTCCCACAGCAAAAGAAAACTCTTTTTTTGCTACTTTTCTTTTCTTCCTAAGTGTCATGAAGCAGATATTTCAAGGACCGATAGTGTCTTGGTATATTTTACTCGATACATTGAAATCTTTCTACTGAAAAGGAAGATGAAAATGTAAAATTCTATTGCTGGAAAAGAGTCAGAAAAGCTCAGGATAATCACAGTAAGCACAGTGCTCCAAATCTCAGAGCCTTCTTACTTGATTTAGGGTGTAAATTTGTTATTCAGGTTCCAATTCAGAGATATTCCCTGTGGTTCTGAATACGCTCATTACATTCCAGTTGTTTAGAAAAGATAAAAAAATGAAACTATTCTATTTCAGTAAGGTATAATCTTACTCAGGGAAGTGTTAGAGAGTGCCTCTCTAACAAACAATTCTTGCTATAACTCTGACAGAATAATTTGGTTTTCTATTTCTGTATAGTTTGCAGAAAAACAGAATGGAAGAGGAGGGTGTTAGAGAAAGAATTTTGCCCATAGATAGAAATGGCTAAATAAGACTCAAGTTTATCTGTTTAAAGAGTTTGTGTCACTCATGGAAAGGACAGTGTTAAGTTCAAAATGTCAAATTCACTTTATTTTAAAAGTTCAGCACTTCACATTGTAAATACCTTCTTTACAACATGATTCATGTTATCTGTGGATATATACTTTTGTAAAAAGAAAAAAATTCTATGACTAATGAAAGCCAGTGAAAATAAAATATGAATGTGTTTAAAGAAGTAACAAAAGCCATGAACCTGGTCAGCATGTAATGAATTATTCCCAAACGTATCAACTTGAAAGTATACTTTTAGAACATACACATTTTATTAAAACTATATACCAAAGGTTGTTCAGATATATTTAAATTTTAAACAATTTCAAAATTAAACTAATAAAAAGAATGATTTTTCCATAAAAGCCTGAAAACAATATCTCACATCTCAGGAAATGAGAGGTTCACATGGAAATTTTCACAAGAAGATGTGAACTCTGTATCTCAGTCCTGTGCAACCAATTAATTTAAACTTGCTGCGTCTTGGTGCTGTTGATCTCCTAAATGTATGTGTTGAAATGAAAACTACAATGCTTTGGGCTAGCAAGTCTCCCATCCTTGTAATTATCTGCTAATGGGGTGAAGACAAGGATTAAAATTCTCTCTGCTAACCTCGGCAATGCAGACATCTAAAATGTTTGCTTCTATAGGTAGCCTGAAGACCTTTGCACAACTCTGCATTTTTCTCCTTCCTTTTCTTTCCTCCCTCAGTGTTGTGGGGTGGTTGTTGACCCCTTTGCTACTTCACAGTGGCAGAAGTAGGGAGTGAGCTGAGGCACGGCTGCCCTGCGCAGACGAAGCAGAGGATGACTGCCTGCTTCAGCAGAGCTCTGGGAACTGAAACCAGGACAGAGTGCCAGCTGGATAGGCAAGAGTTTTTGTGCCTTACAGCTTGACATTTAGAGAAAGAGAGGAGCAACAGGAAGGTAAATAAAGTGTTAAAGTGATGCTATGAGCTTGGTAGGCTCCCATGTGTTTCAGCTGAGCTACACGTGTACAAAGACCACTCCATCTGATTTTCTTGAGAAAGGAAACCATATAGGATCTATTTTCAGAGGCACCTAGTTTGAAGGTACTCATGACTGGTGACGTGAAAGAAGTTTAGTGGTTAATAAGTTGCATAAGCCTATAGGAATGATTTCAAGTAAGCTAAGGAGGTATCTGCTATTTTTTTGTATCTCTAAGACTCACGGAACCACAGTAGCACATTCCACAACAGTCCGGCATCATGCATTTTGGATGGGTCAAAGCTTTTAGCTGGGTTTTGCACACACCAGCAAAGCCACAGTCCTGCCTATGAATGAAGACTTTGTTTTGCATTTCTGTTCATATACCT
This sequence comes from Psittacula echo, assembly GCF_963264785.1. NCBI lineage: Eukaryota > Metazoa > Chordata > Aves > Psittaciformes > Psittacidae > Psittacula > Psittacula echo. The sequence continues at coordinate 126,888,908 of NC_137737.1, forward strand.
ACAGCTATATGTGCACCATAATTTAGTCTTACATTCATGAAGTGGAACTTCATGAGCTTTCTGCAAGTCACCCATGGTTGCAGTATCATGTAGATGAGAAACTATTTCCAGTCATTCCATCATATACATATCAGGGAAAATTCCTTACCATTATTTGTATTTCCTTTCCTTTCTTTCCTTCCTTCCTGCAGTGAACTGAGCTGTTCCTGGATTGCTACTGTGGAAAACGAAATGCAAATAGATGGGCTTTGTGTTTCAGTCTGAATGTGCTAAGATGACTGCTGCAATGCCTGCTGGAAGGGAGTCCACATTTGTTGATGGGTCATTATAAACTGAACTCTTCATAGGACTTAAAGTACCTTAAAAGTTAGGTTTACATCTACAAATAAATGAGTGCTGTAGAAAAAAGGCTCTACTGATGCTTTTGGAATAATCACGTTCAGCTTTCCAAGAACTCTCTGTTGCTGAAGGTGAACTATCAGAAGTTGAATCATAGGCTCTTCATAAAGCACACTTAGCCACAGTCTGGTCAGAAGGTTCTCATTACAGACATTACAAACATCAAGAGCAGGGGAACTCTTGTTTTAGCCAAATGAGAAAAGCCATTTTTGAACAGATATTCCTCTGTTGGGCCGCGAATGACTCTACTCTGGGTGACCAGGGATTAGCTGAGCTGCCATCCTTATGATATTTGGAAGTGGGTGGCAGATTCTTATTCAACGAACTTATTCAGCAGCCTTTCACATAATTGTGTTGTTTTGTTTTTTTTTTTTTAGTTTGATTGCCCATAAATCTAATTTCAGCATGTGCTACAGCCCTTTCTACCTGCTTTTGCAATAACTGACTGCAGTTGTTTCTTATTTGATGTCGAGCTAACCAATTAGGAAGTAGAGGGCCAAAGGTTTACTAAGACTTTCCAGGATTCATCCTCCAAACACAGCCAAATCTTATACTCTTATATTTTATATATTTGCATTTTTTATATTACCAGCAATAAATTTTCACATGGCTAACATGAATGATTACATTCAACAGTCACTAAGAGCTGATTCTGCTTTCAGCTGCACCTTTAAGTGTCACGCTCTTCTGAAAACTATTTTCAAACAAAAACCATTTATTTCATAGATTGTTTTTTAAATATTTCTAGTGAAGAAATATTGTTTAGAATATCAAAGAATGCACACGGTATTTTTCTGGTTTGAGAGAATACGAAATGTAATGTTCTTAAGAATTTTGTTTTCTTTGGCATCATCTTAGTCAATATTTATTTTTGGGTCAGTAAAGGCTACCACTTTACCTCAAGAGAGGTTAATCACCTATCAGCAACACTGTTGCTCTGATCTGGACAAATAGTGTTTTTTTCCTGACATGGACACAGCTAGGTTGATTTTCTTCCTTGCTGGTACATCAGTGGTGATCCCAGCACAACAAAGAAAACTGATGCCACAAGGCTACACCGAGGTCTTGCAGTGCTCTGAGACAAGTTTGTAAATGCAATGTTTTAAATAGAGCTGGGTTAATTGTGCATGAGGAAAACAAAGAGCAGGAAGCACTCAAACCTGCTGTGTTTGCTTCTTAAATAGCCACTACGTATTGCTTGAAAAAGAAATCCCAACCAAAATCGTAAGAAACCCCTTCATCCTCCAATAACTTTCTTTACGAAAGATCAAACAAACACTATAAAGCTGCCGTATGGTTTGGGGATAATCATTAAATTCTATGCAATTTTTCTCCTCATCTTGAGTGGAAGATAATACCATCTCTAATGGCGGTGCTACAGACTTAATCAATAGTTTAATCTTTAAAGCATTCTGAAAGCTTGTCACAAACCAAACCTAAACAGAATAACTGTTAACACCAACTAATTTCATTGATATTTTAATGCTTTCTCCACCACATTTTCCTTCTAATAATATTACTTAAAAAAACATAAAGTAAAAAATAGACAAGTGATACTAAGAAATAATAAAATTTATGATTGCAATTACAACTAGTATATATATTATTTAAATAATATTTAAATCTAATAAAAGGACAATTTTTTTCTCCTGAATTATTTTAACTCATACCTATCAGTATTTTATGTTATCTCAAGGACAATGGCATACCTTTGCAGTAATTATACTGATTTCTGAAGCATTATTTCACACCCCTGCAACTGAAAGCCTAGAAGTATCACTTGCTTTATGGACAAGAGAAATGGAAGCTATTAAATGGTACACACAATCACAAGCAACTTGTTTTGGAACAGCAGTACTTGGAGGAGCAAGACTCTGGTTTACTGTTGTCCGATTTCTTCTTTTTCAATGGGTTACCCCATCATTTTGTAAACACAATTTGTCACCAACACCAGCCAGAGTTCCCTGTAACTACTTTTTCCCTTTCTTTCAGATCTGTTATCCCTGCTGAGAGAATCTACTAAAGAAGAATTTTTCATACTGACACCAACTGTAGTCTTGCTGTGAATAACCACATTCCCATAAAAATCATTCCATTTATTGCAAAGTTGTTGGCAGACTATAGGAATAATAGTCAACTCAGGAAACCTTTTATCCTCAAATCACATAGCTTAACCCTTTGCATGACCATATGAAGTTTATACATAAAACTTGTATTACCACACAGCTGATTTAATGCTTCAGCAAAAGCATTTTTGTTATTGGGAAGGTTTTAAATTTATTTCTTCACAGTACTCCTTTAAACTAAAAACAAACAAACAAACAAGACTGAATTGGAATCAATCAAGTGGTATTTGGTTGTTTGGGTTTTTTTCTTATAATTTTTTTTTCTTATAATTTAGCATGTTGTATTTAAAATTATAGACTCTTTCCCAATATATACAATAACACATTAGTACATATGGTTGAGTGTGGCTTTGATTATAAACTAAAAATTAAAAGTAATATGAAAGATTTTTCCTATTTTTCCTACCTCCCTAAGATAAAGAAAGATGTATAAATTTATAAAGTAAAAGAACAATTAGAAAAATCCCTTTTGCTTTATGATGATTTGTGGAAGATACTTCTGTTAGTCATTATATTTGCTTTGTTAAAGACCAAACAAGTGGAGATTAGATTCAGGAAAGAGACTTTAGTTTCGTTAGTCAGTCCTCTTGACAGTTTGGGAGTCAGAGGTTGCTTGTATTCAAATTTCTGTCTGAATTTATTAAAGTGATGAAACAAAAAAGTCAGGGTATATTTTCTCTGCCTTTTTTGTTCTGCTCATCAGCCTTTACTTGTAGGTAATTATGGCTTGATTTATGCCTTATTCATTTGACCAAGGCCATAGTGGAAGTTTCGGACTTGTAAACACACCTTTAAGAAAATAAATTAGTCGAAATATTTTACTTGTATTTTTAAACTTTTCAGTCAAAGAAAATTCTTAGTAAACCTCTTACTTGTGTTATAACTGCTGCTAAAATTGGCTCTCCCTTTGCCTACTAATGTTAGGGAAGGCGTTATTCCCCTGGGTATCTATACTTCACATTTGCAATGCGAATTATACAAATATGCAGAAGAAAAAGAGGAACTCTTTCAACTGATAGAAATGATTTTCTACAGTTCAGAAAAGATCCCTTGCATAGATATTGCTGATCTTTCTTGTGGCAATAATATTTCAGCTGAGCTCAGCACTCATGTCAGCAGTCTGCACTCATGTCAGCAGTCTGCACTTTGCTGTCACTGAACATGTAGGAACTATCATCTTTTGACTATAAAGTACTGCAGGTAACATTCAGGAAGTGCCTGGACTGCCCTATTCTGACAGAACAAGAATATTGAGGGGGGAAAAATAAATAAATTAAACCAAATATGTCATTCCTTCAATACCCCATTGTTGTTTGGGTTTTTTTTCTTTGCTACATTTTTAATTTATTTTTTAAAAAAAACCTCATTAAAACCTCACGTTTTAACAGCACGCATTAAGATCACTTTAGTCCGCTATAGAAACACCCAAATTCTTGATGGTATCTAAAGTAAAATTTAAAAAATGCAACTAACAGCAGTCAAATTTTACTTTAAACCACACAAAAATAAAAGTGATACGGCAATGAATAAAGGGTATAATCCCCTCCCCCTTTCTTTACAGTTTCATTAGACCATTGAACTGGATGAAATTCAGATAGAGGCCTTATTGTAACCAGACTGAAACAGTAGAAATCTCCTGAGACCGTGAAACTCAAACATTTTGGGAACCAACTTCAAGCACTCCTTCCATGCTTTTAAAAGAAAATGAATGAAAGACACCTCTTAATTTTTCTCCCTGTTGCAACATTTTAATATAATTCCTACAAAAATAGAAAACAAACAAACCCAAAACAAACCAACTAAACAACCCAGCATAAACATATTTGTTTAAAATACATGCTTATGCATATTTTCTTAAAATTTAAACTACAATCATAGCACTCAACCACACGAGCAGAAACTGCATGGTGGCTCTGAAGATACCAGACAACTTGTAAATAATAACATTGCAAATTCATGCTAAAATGAAACCTAGGTTGAAGAGGCTGATAGAAATTACCTACCAAGCATATTGCTAAGATACATATACAGTGGTTTAAAATCTTCGTACTTGCCCAAGGACTAGCTAATGTGCTCTCATCCTACAAAATGGCATGTAAGGATGACGCTTAGTTTCACTTGCTTTTCTAAAATAGTAGTATATTATTTTCAGAGACTAATCCACTTAAAACACTAACCTGAAAATGCAAATCTGATGTTAAGATGGTACCCAAAACAACAAGGAGAGTATTTTTTAGAAGTGACTATTATGTTCTCTTCAGTTTGCATTGTAAGAGTCCAGTGAGAAAAAATATTGTTTGCCTCAAAGCAGTGGAATCAGCAGAAAATAACTGCATTATGTGAACAGAAAGGATGAGCTGGTAAAGATATCTGAGTGTAAATTAATGTTGATCTTAGCTGGAATAACTTACACTCTTCCCCACTTGCAGCTGCACCACAGACTTTACTGATTGCATGAGATTTTACACACCTCTCAGCTTAATCAGAGACTAAAACTCAAAATCTATAGCTCGGGAATGTTGTTTGAATTTGTGAAACTTTTCAGATTTTTAGGTTATAAACTAATAATGGGCTGCTTAGGAAACTTATGAATGCGTTATTAACAAGTCATAACTACAGTATTGACATCTGTAGCAGTAAATAGGCTTTTGTTCAGTGGCAATCATAATAAAGAAAATACAAAAACCATGTTCTTCACATCAGTTCTGTGAAATATCAAAAGCCAAAGATAAGTCTCTATATGCAAGAATAAATGGAAAGCAGTATATTAATTAATAGCAATATTAACTGCTTTTACTATTAGTATTTATTCAATTATTTGGCATCACTGTTCTATTATTTAAGACTTCTTGGATGATTTAAATAATAATAATAAAAAAGGCCTATTCATATCTGAAATGACAATTCTGGTACTAAGAGCCTTCCAAGATGAATCACATCTTTACGTAGTTTTGGACCTTACATGCTAAACCATCAAGAAGTGTATTGCACCTGTGCTTAGGACATGACCTGCACTGGTGAAAGAGCTCTGTAGTACATATATGGGCTTTGCAAGCCCTCATAAGTAAAAATTCATTAAGGGCAAGTGTTCATATGTATCAGCAATATAATGTAAGTCAGGATTTTGAAATCTGTTAATGGATTGACAGGAAAAGTATGAAACTAGACTGCAGACTTCTCAGTCTTATATTTCTTACAGTTTTCCAACTCTTAATTTCCATCAAGCCTTAGACAAGTTTTTTAGAACTGTATTGTTTCATTATTGTTTATAAGAGTGCTGTCTCATGTCATTCATTATATAGCAATCTTTATGGTACCCGTCAGAGACTGCCATTGCAGCACAACACTGAGGTTTCTGTTGCAATTAAAGCTGCCAGACCTGGGGCAGATCTGTGATTCCAGTAACAGACCCTGTCTATGCTTTAATGCAGATATTACAATGACTTCCAGGTACATTACTGCTGCCCTTCAATACACTATCTCCTGTACTGGCCAATCCTTAAATCTGGTTTTTCAGGCTCTGCAGAACCTACAGGTAACAGGTAGGTACAATTGTTATCATGAAAAGTATGTAAGCATTTGGCATTTTATTTCCTGGGAAGAAGACAAGAACCTTAATTCTGTCACTGGAAGGAATACCTTTGAATGTGCAATTTGAGAGAGTATGTAGACAAAACATGTTTCTAACTGATAAGAAATTACTTTTAGGGTACCATCTTTGAGATGGGTTTAATACCACTAACGGTTAGCTTGCTTTCTATGACAAACCTTTTTTGGCTAGTATGCATGCCACTGACAAATGGGATACCATCCAGAGGGACCTTGACAGGCTTGAGGAGTGGCCAGTGTGAACTTCATAAAGTTCAATAACGCCAAGCGCAAGGTTCTGCACCTGGGTTGGGACAATCACCTGCATCAGTACAGGCTGGGTGGTGAACTGATTGCAAGCAGCCCTGCCAAGAAGGACTTGGGGATACTGGTGGATAAAAAATTGGACATGAGACAGCAATGTGCTCTTGCAGCCCAGAAAGCCAACTGTATCCTGGGCTGCATCAAAAGAAGCGTGACCAGCAGGCTGAAGGAAATGATCCCACCCCTCTACTCTGCTCCCTTGAGACCTGACCTGGAGTTCTGCATCTAGCATTGAGGTCACCAGCACAAGAAAGGTTTGGATCCATTAGAGCAGCTCCAGAGAGCCACAGAAATTCTCAGAGAGTTGGAAAACTTCTCCTATGAGGAAAGGCTGAGAGATGAGAGAGTTGAAGTTGTTCAGCCTGGAGAAGGCCCTGGGAAGACCTTATTGTGATTTTTCAATATATAAAGAGGATTTAGAAGAAAGATGGGGACAAACTTTTTACTAAGGTCTGTAGAGGTAGGACAAGGGGTAATGGTTCTGAACTAAAAGATTTAGAGTACGTAAGAGGAAGAAATTCTTTACTTTGAGGTTGGCGAGATGCTAAACAGGTTGCCCAGGGAAGCTGTGGATGCTCCATCCCTGGCAATGTTCAAGGCCAGGTTGGACGAGGCTTTGAGCAACTTGATCTGGTGGAAGGAGTCCCTGCCCATGGCCGGGGGGGGGGTGGAACTGGATGATCTTTAAGGTCCCTTCCAACCCAAACCACTCTATGATTCTATGAAATGAAATGCTGTTTACAACACTGGACAGTTTGTGTGTCAATGCATTTCTTCACAAATCATTCCAGCCTACTCTTTAGCCCACTTGTACTGAAGCAAAATCCAGTCATCCAAAACAAAAGCCCTGGTACCAAACAGCAAAATAGTGTGTGGAGTTCATACTGGTTACTAGTTCACAAGTACAGACATCTGAAACACTGCCGTGATTCGTGATGACTGATATGCCCTTTTGCTCTAAATGCTAGGCTGGTTTCTTAACCTGTGGTTTTAAAAAATGGACTTTACTTGCAATGTATGAGTAACTCAAACTGGAACAATTACAACTTACAAAAACAATGCAAAACAACAACCAATAGAAACCAGAGTAACAAATACAATGGAAAACTGGAAAGTTTTCTTGGATGACTATTTGCAATGATTTGTTGTCCTTTTTTTTTTTTTTTTTTTAAGTTGTTTGAATACACACATTTTCTAATTGTATAAGCAGAGAGAATATTCATGCCAGGGTGTTCCTGAAGACTAAGACATTCAAAAGACCAAGCTGAAGCATTGTTAAAAAGCCAGCTACAGCTGTACACAATAACAGCTACTACAATCACCACCGGACTTGGCTGTCTCTTTTCCCTCTTGAGTACTTTATGATAGAATTACCATCCTTGTATCTGTAGATATTACCCTTCTTACCATTACCATCTTTATCTGTAGTTAAGGGGACTAAGGCAAGTGATCAGGAATTACAAAGTAGTGGCAATCACTTTGGGCCATTATGTCATTTTGTCAACACAAATATGTATGTAAAATACATGCACTAGAAAAGTGATTAGTACATAATGCCAGCAAAGGTTTACCCTGAAAATGTTCAAAGCTTGAAGCAGGGTTCAGACACAAAATAATCCAATTTTTAGTATGCAGAGAAGTTGAGCAAGCTTTTCTCTCTAGTGATTTCATTTTCACAGTCTTCCTCCTCTACCTCCTTGGTCCGCCTGGCTGTGCCTCTGCAGCTCCCCCAACATACATCACTGACTGGACCTTCATACAACTTAACTAAGTTTAAATCTAGGCAACATCATACCTGTCACACCTGCCCAAAGCTGGCTCCATGACATTTCCACAAGGTATGAGAATAAATGATGGACTTCCACACTGCTAAGAGTGGGCAACCTGCTCTCCCAGCTTGCTCTGGAGCTTGCTCAAAGCCTGCACTTAAGGGCTGGCTTGCATCCAAGCACTTCATTTGTTAGATTACTTGACTCTAAGACCAGATGTGCTGTAGTGCTTTCAGAAAGAGGAGCATTTTACCCTACAGTGGTCATGGTTCTTTGAGATGTGCAGTAACCTGCATACAATAAGTCTGCTGAATGTTATTATTCAATAACGTGTATTATCATAATGCCCATGATCCCAAATCATGCTTCAGAGTGCTACTGTGCTAAAAGTTACCAGCCTGAGTCTGTGGCATATTAAAGTACTAAGGTCTGAAGGGAAATAGTTTCCCTTTCTCCTTCAGATTAAAGAAACAGAACATATGGCTGTATTGCTTCAAAGGCATTCCTAAAGGGCACTGCACGGTTCGCTGAGGCCATAGCTGTGTGCACGGTCACTGAAGGACCTGGGAGGAAAGTCACTTAGTCTCCTGTGGTGTTACTGATACCTACAAAGAAGAAAATTTTCAGGCTGATGAAAAGAAGAATATATGTCCCTGTCATGAAGAAAAGCACTCCTTGAGGCCCAGAAGTGATTTATATGGTGCATTTGCTTTTAGCAGCAGGGAGGCAGCCTAGTTTCACCTGTAAGAACTGAAGGCAAAGGCCAAAAAGGGACTAATGTTAAGGAAGTTTTGCTCTGTGATCAGGCTTCACAGCTGCTGTGCTGGATTTTAGTTGCTCCCTTTCTTAGGCCTGAGCTTTCACTATGAAGGAGCACCTCTTCTTGGAGCAATCCCTTTAGTGCCTGGTGTTAGCATAGAAGGCATAAGTAAGTGCTTTAGTGCAATGAGGCTGCACTGCAATGTGGATCTTAGAAGTCCTTTATATTTCCTCAGAGAGCAGAAAGGCCCTGCACACTGCTGGGTGTCAGACATTCCCGTCACGTTTCAAGTAGAAAAGCTGCCCTCCACACAGACCTGAGCTTGCAAGGGAATATGAGAGAGACGCAGTGTTGATAAATACTGATGGTCCAGTGACCGGGAGATACAAACAAGGAGAGCAGGCACATCTACATAGTAAATGATGCAGGCAACAACCCACAAAACTCAGTTTTCATAAAAAAAACCTGGCAGTTAATTCCTCTCTATCAACTTCTAGATCTGAGTAAATCCAAGCAAGCAGTTACAGAAGTTACAGACTTGCAGGAGTCCTGGAAGGATTTATTGCCATATAGGTGAAGGAAGGATGTTTACAGGGCAAACACAGAGTGTGAGAGTGCAAGGATGCAAACGCTGTTTATTCTTTGCTTTAAACTGTCAACAGATGCATACAGGTAAATCGGTACCTTCATGCCCCATGAGAGCCAGGTATGTTCCCATATGTGTAAAGTGTGGGATTTGTAAAATGTTTTCTATTCTAACTTTACTCAATGGAGTAAACAGGCAGGAGAAGTTGAGCAACACAGACAGCTGCTCTTGTGCTGCTCTCCTCAGCATGGGAGGCCTGATCCCAATATCAACCCCTGAGGAACACCACTCGTCACTGGTCTCCTCTTGGACATTGAGCTGTTGACTACAATTCTTGAAGTGTGACCACCCAGTCAATTCTTTATCCACCAGGTGGTCTGTCTGCCAAATCTATGCTCCTCCAAATTAGAGACAAAGATGTGCAAAGCATTTAACACAGTCCTGCATGACAAGTCCAGGTAGATGATGTCAGTCACTTTTCCCTTTCCACCAATGCTGTAACCCCATCACAGAAGGACACCAAGTTTGTCAGGCATGACTTGCCCTTAGTGAAGTCATACGGGCTGTCACCAATCACCTTCTTCTTCCTCATGTGCCTTAGCACAGTTTCCAGGAGGATCTGCTCCATGATCTTGCCAGGCAGAGGTGAGACTGACTGGCCTGTAGTTCCCCAGGTCTTCCTTTTTTTCCTTTTTAAAAATGGCTATTATGTTTCTCTTTTTGCAGTTAATGGGAACTTTAATGGACTGTCATGACTTCTCAAATATGATGGATGGTGGCTTAGCCACTCCATCCACCCCCAGGCAGAGCTCCATGCACTCCAGATGGTCATTGACACAGAGGGCAACACCTCCTCCTCATCTCTCCTGCCTCTCCTAAAGAGCCGGTATCCTTCCATTCCAAAACTCCAGTCATAGGAGGCATCCCACCAGTCTTCATGATGTCAGTTGGATCGTAGCCCTGAAGACATGTACACACCTCTAACTCCTCTTGTTTATCCCCATGCTATGTTCGTTTCCATAGAGGCAACTAAGTTGGGCCCCTGATGAAGCTGACTTACTGGATGGAGTGCCTGGAATTAATTTATGCTGCTCTTCAGACACTCTCCTGCTGACCTGCAATCCCTCTCCAGGCTCTGGGCAACTCTTGCTGGTACTGGCATCAGATTGGTAGGAGCTGGATGGATTGAGGTTTCCCTTCCCCTGCAACTTTAGTTTAAAGCTCTCTTCACCACCTTGGCAGCCTGAGGTCTGGGCTGCAGCCTCTCCCTTCAGCACCTCTGTCTGGGCAGAAGAATTAGCCACTGCTGGGGTAGATGGTGCAGACCCCCCAGCTGGAGCTGCAGCCTTTGCTCTCAGACGAGTGTCCACCATTCAGTCTTAGGGTCAGTTGGACAAGTGCCCTTGACCTACGGAGATGGTTACAGAATGGTGCTCAGTTGCTAGGTTACTGGACTTCAAGTCTCTTCACTTGCCTGGTGGAATCCCTCCTTTGAAGAGGTGCCCTCCTGCACAGACTGCTGTGCCATGCCATGTTTGTCCATCCTGGTCACAGTCCTCCTAGTCGCTAGTCCCTAGGGCTGCCTTTGTGGCTACCGTTATTTATGGCCTTGCCCACCCGCTCGTAAGAGCTGCTGGCTCCTGGTGGGTCTCAGTACTCCCCTGGGGTTTCCTTGCCTCAAGAATGATCCACGTACATTGCAATCCCCCACTGTGCTCTGGAATGCACCTCCACTGGAGCTGATCGCCTTGGCAAGTGACGAGATAGGTAAATGTCATGTTTCAGTCACATCATCAAATCGCTGATTTCCCTAAAACACTGGGGCATATATCCTAAAATACCTAATATGTGTAATTGCTCCATATATACCGTTAAAATATTATACATTATTATCCCTATCACAACATAATCAGCATGTAAAATCACACATTCTTTTCTGATAACTCTGTCTCTCTTGAGAGCGTTACATCAGTGTAGTTATTCCCTCCTGCATGCAATTAAATTTCTACCATAGAACACAGTATGAGATATTTAAAGGAAGATTTTCAATACTGAAAACCTAAACTTCCTATTTTGAAGTTAGATTTTGGAATCTAAATTTTGAGATCACTGCACTATTTTCTATTGTTTGTCTTAGTATACTTCTATAATTTCATTATGAAATCACTATTAACACAAGAAAATATTCTTTATCATGGCACTTATATCAAATTACATGTTAGTAAACATTAATATTTTCCTTTCAGGATTTTAAAAAACTTGCTGTGCCTCTTTAACATGATGCTTAAGAGATGTTCCTTCAAGATCTGATATTTGCTATTATATCAGTTTGGAATTAATTACTTCAAACAAATCTGCGTAAAGTGAAGGAAATAAGGCATCACTTCTAGTTTTTCTCAAAACAATAAACTAAAAACTAGTACAAACTGAGGGTGCAGTAACTAATTGTAAATCTAAGTGGAGTTCACACATTCAGAGCTAGACACTAAGACCTGACTGATTTTTTCATTGAGTTTGAACAATGCCAATTACAAATAGTACCACTATTATTAATAGTAATAGTAGTAGTATTACATAAACAGGAATAAATAGAAAATTAGATGATTCATTTACCTGTCTGTGTCCCCTACTAAATTAGCATGGGTAAACTAGTTTGCAACTGATATGCACTGGCATTGATTCACTTTATACAGACTAAAAAATGACTGCTGAAATTTAGAATTTAACTTAATAACATTAAATAAAACTCTAGGTTGAGCTCAAGCAGTGCTTCAGAGATCACTGCTGCAACTCTGCCCTTTGCATTCAAAATGTTAAACCAGTATTCAGCAGTTTAAAAGAGGACAAAATACTTTCTCCCTAACTTGGGTAGCAAGAGAGTTGTTCTGATTAGAGCTTTCTGGAACACATCTGATGAAAAGAAGATTTTCATTAAAAATCATTAACTTGAGGTATCTCGAAAAAGTGCATCATAAGCCAAAGTTACAACAGACGACTGCCTGCCCATAAACCCAGCCTCTCTCTATGCCAGGAAGGGTTCCCCCTGAGCCTGGGTGAGCCAGAGAGCATCAGCTTTCAGTTTCCCACTTTGCATTATGCCTAGACCCAAAGACATGTCTACACTGTGGGTTAGACAATCTCCAAGTCCAGCTTTGCCTGTCTTAATACTATTTCTGGGCAAGGATGCCCAAGCTCTGTGGCTCGCTGGAAATGTTGCACACAAACTTTATGATTCCTAACAGCTCAGATGCTTGTGCACGTGAACTGGAAAGTTTATGAGTGAGCAGGATCACCACTAGATCTTCCAGACTCAGTCCTTCATCGGCAAGAACAGATGCTTTAAGCCTGAGTCACAGCCAAACCAAATTGCCCACAGTTTTCATGGAAGTCTGTCAAGCTGCAGGGCAGCCTGATCTTCCAAACCACCAAGCAAGAACTTTAGGTTTCTGAGATGGATGCAATGAATCTGCCCTGAGGTTGCAGCCTTGGGAACCAGGCAGGCCCTGCTAATAATGGTGATGGTCACAAGAACAACTGTGGGTTCAGGATGGCATATTCCTTCAAAAACAGTATGTGTCTGTGACATGTTTCAAAACCCCTGACATTTCTGGTGAACTGAAAGATCAGCCTGTGGCCAAGTCTAGTCCCTGCATGCTGCTTCCCACAAAGTACAGGCTCTCTTATGCCCCTTCCCTGTGTATTTCTCTGAAGATTTCACTGGCAATCCACAAACACAAACCTACTCCTTGGCACACTGAACATGCTCTTCACCCCCTTGGACAGGGCAAAATCTTTCAGATTTGAGCTTGGGTTCCTCAGAAATAAGGACTCAAAGCTCATGCATGAACATGAACACAACTGCTCACTTCTAAATGCCTCTGTGTATGAAGACTACAGCTAGGGTATAGACACATACCATGACACTTGAGTTTGAAGACACAAGACAAACTGGCTTGTTATGGGGGAATGCAAAGAACCAAGCTCATCCAGTGAGCTACTCTGCTTTCCTGAACCATGTGAATCAGTATTTTTTTCATACACAGCTTCAAAGTTCTTCAGTGAATAAACTCCTATGCTGTATTGTTAAGGCTGTAACATGCCAATTAGCAGAAGATAATCTACCACCCCTAAAATGTGGTTGATTGTTTAACTTTCATTAAAGTCAGTGACGCTGACAAACATGTACAAAGAAGTAGCAACAAGTCTACCGGCTACACACAGCAAATGAAAACACACGGAACTCTGTTGAATATGCTGGTAAGATACAGTAATACTTTCTGCTTTGGAGAAAATGAAATATAACCAGAAATCAGAAACAGATTTGGAAAATAACTAGCATTGTTGTACATATCTAAAATCTGAAAAATCAGTCCTATACATGAAACTCACTAATAGTGCTTCTTACATCCCAAACAATGATATCTTTACATATAGCTACCTTAATGAAAGAGAATGCTGCTTCAAAATGTAAAGAAATATTCTATTTTATTGTAAGTATAAAAAATAAATATTCCACTAAGGAATGGAAGAAAAAGTAAAGCACATTAAATAATTTCATTACATTCTAAGATGCCAAATCATCTGTGAGTGGTTTCTTTTTAGATGAAAAGAAATCAAAATATAGGACAGATGTTGAACAAACCACATTTGAGATCTATCACACACTGGCATTTTTCAAATGATTTTGGCTCATCTATTAAATAAGGTGTATTTTGCTTGATTTTGAAAAGGGAAACATCAGGAAATATTTAAAGGCCAATTGCTGCCAATTAACTTTGATCAGCAAAAGTTGCATTTGAATCTTTTAGATTCTTTTGCCTGTCTGGAATAACACACTATTCTAAAATCCAGCAAAACAACAACTTGATGATTAATGTGTGTTGGCAGCCCCACCACAAGCTTGCTTAACAGCTGGATTTTAAATAAACAGCTGTCTTCACTATGATGGGAAAGAAATCTGACTGTTTTCATGTTGTTGCACTGTTAAAATATGATCAGAAAATGCTTTTTTCCCTTTTAAGATGAAACAGCCAGGCATTATGGTGACAGTCTCTTTCAGCAGTTCGGATAGTTTTAGAACTATCTCACAAGCATTACCAAACTAGAGCCTGCATAGGCTGAAAAAACCCTTGGCATGACGACACCAGCTCCTTGTCACATGCTGCAGGGTTAAGACACGCACAGCAGAGAAACCCTAGCACGTAACAAATAGTACCTGCCTCCAGGAAAGGCAGAGGACCCCCAGTAAACAGCCCATGGAGGCAGATAGCATATACAACATTAATGATTTCCCTCGGGGTTAAGGTAATACTTGCCCACAGTGGGATGTAAGTGAGAAATCTGTACCCAGCCATTAACTGTTTATAGAAGCTGAGGATTAATATTTAATGGCCTGTGCAGACTATTGAATTCTAAAGTTTATAGATGCTTTTGGTGCATCCACTTCTCAAACTTGTCTACTGTGGTCATGAAAACTAAGACCTGTGAGGACAAAACTTCACCATTTAAACTACTGTAACCTTTGAATGCCAGTGTGGCCATTTATTGTAAATATTATTATATATCCTAATGACAAAACAACACAGATATTTTCTAAATGCTTTCATATTAAAACTGTGAAACCAAAAATAACTGCCAAGCCATCTAACAACGCATAAAAAGAAACAAACATTAAATCACCTTTATGTGTTTCAAAAGAATGAACACTTACTTCTAAATCATTAAAGAATAGATGAGTGTCCGCCAAATTGAAAATCATCTCCTCCATTCGGAGTCCAAGAGACACAGAAGTGGGTGGATCCTTAGAGAAGAAATTAAGTGAGTACACCATCAATACCATGCCTAACATACATACCAGAATACAAACTGAAGGAACTACTTTTCAAGGTAGATTATATGATGTATTAAATGCAACATCTGCTTCTTCAGTTTAACGTCAGTAACTCTCTAATCCTGTACTATAACACTTACCAGTAACACTCAAAAATATGAATTTAACTCAAGTGATACTATGATTCTGCAGCGGGACCTCTGTGGTCACCCTTGTGCACCCCCGACATGGGCTCTCTGCCCTCTGTCCAGAAAGGCCAAATCAATTTCACTTAAAACTTCTGCATATTTTACAATTGTTTACAAATTTTACGATCAACCAAGGGCATGATAATGCTATTGTTACTCAAACTCTCCCTTGTCACAAGTGAAAGGATTCAGTCCTGGGAATACCTAGTGACTTTAAAGTAAATCACCGTTAATGTTTTATTTGCAAATGGCAATTATACTAAAAACCACTCCTTGATTCTCCACAAAATGATGCTTTAATTACGCTTTCAGCTTGGCCCACCCATGCAGAGTGAACAAATCTATTGTTTGTTATTAATACATAACACACTTTAACTTCTCTACAGAAATTACTATAACAACTTATTCCTTACTGAGCTAATAAACTCAAAAAGCATGTTCAGCATTGTGGTTACCAAATGCATTGCAGATGTTTGCCTTGTTGTGATTTTTTTGTGTTTTATATATTTTCAATCTGAAAAATTGAAATGAAAGCCTGATATATGCACTTGATATAGAGTTTCTCCTTTATAATGCCAAGCATATCCAAGCGCACAGAAGCATGAGTTTGAAAGAACATGTTATATCATCTCATGACACCCTCTATTAACAATGTTAGTTTGTTAGGAATTATATTTTAAATAGAACTGCAGAAGTGACAACTCATATTTTACTTAAAATAAGTTAATATTCTAAACCTGATGACAACTCAAAGTTAAAAAACAAGAGATTTAGTCCCTAGTTTCTGTTTCCACCTCTCAATCAAATTAATAGGTGTTTCAACATGATCTCTGAACTTTCAAAAATTTTTTTCTGTAACTACTAGTTAAAAAGCAAAATGTGTTGGTAGCAAAGAGCTCGAAAAGAATGGTGATTTGGCAGCCTGTTTGCTTTCTGGAAATGCAAAAACCCAAGTAAAACTAACCAGAAAAAGTATTTTGGAAAGAAGCATTTAGAAACAAAGCTACATAGAACAGACAAAACATCTTTTCTTGAACTCACATACATTAAAAGCAAATAAGTAATCAAGTATATAAAAGAAAAAAAAAAGCCCTAATAAATGGGAAAGAAAAATTGCATCATGCTATTTTGATAAACTTTGCCCTCAAAAATAAGCTTTCTATTTAAACTGGCATTGCCAAAAAAAGAATAGTTGGCTTCCTAATTCAAATGGAAAGACTTTAAAATATGAACAGCTCCCTCTGTTTTAATACTGGTCTATTTGTAGACCTATGTCTTACTTTCTTTTACTTTTTCAGGCATGTGAGGTGGAAAGCAGGTGAGATTTTCTCTCCAGCTAGACCTGAGGCTACTTTTCCCTCTGACATTCCTGTTGATCTGTGTTCCCAGTTTCCACCCCACCATCTTTCATAGCTTGTTGGTCTTTTTGTTTTAAACCAGACAATGATTTCTCTTGTGCCTGAGCCCTAACGGGAGTCACTCCACAGAAGTCTCTGCTTTAGTTATTAAAAGGAGTTAGATGGACTAAGGGTCTAAGATGCAAATGAAGATCACTAGCTACATCTTGATTATCAACTGCTAATGTAACAGAGCAGAACTAATCCCATTCTGAGTTTCCATCCATAAAAAGGACATGGAACTGTTGGAACAAGTCCAGAGGAGGGCCACGAGGATGATCAGGGGACTGGAGCACCTCCTGTATGAAAATAGACTGAGAAAGTTGGGGCTCTTCAGCCTGGAGAAGGCTGTGTGGAGACCTCATAGCAGCCTTCCAGTATCTGAAGGGAGCTTACAAGGATGCTGGAGAGGGACTCTTCACTAAGGATTGTAGTGACAGGACAAGGGGTAATGGGTTAAAACTTAAACAGGGGAAGTTTAGATTGGATATAAGGAAGAAATTCTTTACTGAGAGGGTGGTGAGGCACTGGAATGGGTTGCCCAGGGAGGTTGTGAGTGCTCCATCCTTGGCGATGTTCAAGGCCAGGTTGGATGAGGCCTTGGGTGACATGGTTTAGTGTGGGGTGTCCCTGCCCATGGCAGGGGGTTGGAACTAGATGATCTTAAGGTCCTTTCCGACCCTAACTATTCTATGATTCTATAATGTTCAAAAGCAGAATAAATGGGCAGATGGAACATGATATTGGTTATGACCCAAATGGTTATTTTTAAAGAGATGGCTGTTAATATATATTTTAAGTTTCAACGTACACACAACTTAAATATTTTTATTAAACTTTTTATCACACTTCTGAGTCTGAAAAAATGTTTTTCTGTAAAGTTTTCTGTGAACCATCTCACTCCAAGGTATTTTTTTAAATGGCAGACAAAACAGAATGGGTATTTCTCTGAAGTAATACTAAAATAATGCCATTTATTAGGTTAATTTAATTGGGAGGAAAAATAAATAAGAAAATCATTGGCATCTACTGAAAATGTCAGATTAAATACCACAGGAGCTAAGAGAAGAAACAAAACAGGTAGCTTTTCAATTCCTTGAATTAATTGACTTGACTTAAACCAATCTTTTTCTACAGAAAGTTCCACTTAGCATAGAAACCATATTAAGCTGCAGCTCTGGGTACCCACATATTTAACAGAGGCAAAGGTTTTATCTGCATTAATGCTATAAATACCTGCGTAGTCACAAACTTGCAACTGCCCTAGTAAAAAGCACAAGAGCATGGGTTTAAGGCACTGCAGCAGATTAAACCCTGATGTCAGACATCACAGTGGGGGCTGAAAACTTAAAAAAAAGACAAGGCTAGAATAAGTTTTTTTAAAAAATAATCCCACATTGAACCTTCTTTTGCAATTTTAAGCCACTAATTGCTAACTAATTATTGTGAGGTGTCACACAATGAGGAGGGAAGCTAACAATCTCTCCTTGTTGATTGGGATTTGCAGGTTCAGTTGGAGTGTCTTTTCAGGTATGGTCAAAATTAGGTACAAATCTCTGAGGGAGGTACAGTTTAGCTAAAGAAAAGAAATACCAATGTCAAACTGCTTAAGCGGGCCTTTGTTTTGAATACTGGTACTGGAGCCAAAACATTGTCTGTATGTCATTTCTAAATTCTACCCACTTGATTTCTTTGTTTCGTGGAGAAACAAGAAGCTGAAAAACAGGAAAGTTCACTTTGGGTACAAGGCTTATTTTCCACTTAAGTCTACAGGTCACAAATGAAGGGTTAAGTGAAACCAGGCTTTGTTTTTCTCAATCTCTAAAATATATTAAAGCACATTAAAATAGCTTATAATTTAAAGGAAAATTCCTTTAAAACCTCTGAATAGAAATGCTTTCGTGGAGAATGGAAATGTACGTAAAGACCACAGTATTCTAGTGCCAATATTGAGACATATTTCCACCTGCTCCAAGAGACTAAAGAAGGGCTTCAACTTTCTCCAAATTCCAAAACGCAAGCATTTGATATCTGTCTCTAAACATAATTTTTGAGGTCTTAGAAGCCCTAATGCCAATTAAAGTAACAGATAACTTTATATTTGATCAATAGATCTCTCACTGTACATAAATAAAAAAAAAAAAATCCTAATGCAAATGGAAATATTTAGTTTTGCTTCTTTTTTTTTCTTTTCTGGGAGGACATATCATATTCCTATACTAGTTGCACACATTTCATGTTCACAAAAATGAAAACACCCTTAAATAAAAATGTAACAGTTTATACCATGACTGCAAACAGAAAAGCAGAGGCATGATTTTGTTCCAACAGTGCTGAAGGACAAAAGCAGGGAGAAAGCAGAGCACAATAACAGCAAAAGGAGAGCAGGTGATAAAAGCAGATGAGAAAGTAAGAATATACAGAAAAGGGTGGCACAAGCAAGAAGTTATGAGGAAAAAGACAATAAGGAAAAGAAAACCAATCCCTTCAGCAGCAGGGCTGCTCATCATTCATAGTCATTCACCATGAAACTCACTCAGGCATTATGAAAAGAGATTAATACCAAGTTGCTAAATCCTCTATTATTTAATGAGGATATTTTTGCTTGTTTGAAGATTCAGCTTTTGTATTTTAATGATTATGTGAGGAGCTCAGATTCAATTTTTTAAAAGGGCATTTGTAGCCCTCATCACAGTGCAGAAACGTATGAGAAGGTGATGTCAGATTGCTCAAAAAGCAGAATAAAGGTGAAATTAACAGAAATTCCCCTCAACTATTTTTTTTTTTTTCAGATTGGCTTATGATCTGGATTTCTGATTTTAAAGGCCAGAAATCATTAGAAAACACTCTTTTGAAAAATGTGCACCTCCCATTGCTGCACATAAACCCTACAATTATCATATGACAGACACAGGTTTTAGCATGTTAGTTTTGAACATTTGACACTATCTTTCTCTAATGCCTATGGAAATTGCTAACTGTTGTCTGAAGCTAAAAATAAACCAAGAGAAATTGTGATATGAATGAATTTTTAAGAAAATAAAGCAAAAATGGCACACTTCCATGACTTTCAGAGCCAAAGACATGCACATTGCTACCCCTCACCAAAAAGATCTAATATTTATCCAGAGAATAAGCAGTAATGCCATCATTCCTCTTAAGAGCAATGGCTGACTGCCATTTAGCAATGAAGAAGTATCCTGTCGCATGCCATGCAACGAAAGCCAGCTGGGTGAAAGCTACATCTCAAGTAAACAGCGTCTGCAGTGATGGAGCTGCCATCAGGAGTCACCCACCAGTATACATATTTATATCTCCCTGCAGCTCAGTACTAGCCACTTGCCTCAGCCTCAAGCATCCAGCAAGAAAGGTGTTTATGTTCAGGCCTCAATTAATGAAACCATTCTAGGGAACTAGTAACAAATAGACAAAAATATGCTCGCACAAGTACTTCTACAGCAATGACTAATTAGGTTTTTCCAGCAGGGTTCTGCTGCCCAGAAGCAAGTGGTGAGATTTGTCAGCCCTGAGTTCTTTTTGTCAGCACTGGGATTTGTTCTCCTCATTCTGAACTGAACCATCATAGATTTGGTCATTTTGGGATGCCATGCAAAAGCAGGTTTTGGGTCAAAAAATGGAAAATAACTTTCAGCGAATGTTTAATACTCTATAAAGCTGTCATCTATATTATCCATACAATAATTGTTGGAGCATTTAAAGTTCTAGTGTCTTTTCACAAAGTAAATATAAACTAATAACACCAGGGAAACCAAGGTTGCTGAATTAACTTGCTTTTCTGCCACATAATGAAGAAAAGCTAATTATATCCTCAAACGGGTAAGCTCTTATTACAGCAAACACTTACAAAAAGACACTGCACCTAAACAAGCGTGGAAGGTTGCAAGCAGTCCTGCTTTAGGCCTTCACAATGCATAAAGCTCTTATGAGGAATTCAGAACCTGACTCAGGCACAGACTGAATCAGTAGCAGCTTTGCTCTTCACTTAACTGAGCGTGGGATGAAATATTTTAGTGATAAATATAAGCTTTACAAGAAAACAGAGTGATTACATAAAGCCAGACAAAACTACCTGGTTATTCTTTATAT
Source organism: Psittacula echo (assembly GCF_963264785.1). NCBI lineage: Eukaryota > Metazoa > Chordata > Aves > Psittaciformes > Psittacidae > Psittacula > Psittacula echo. Next base: position 126,909,982 of record NC_137737.1, read on the forward strand.
GTAGACTTTTTTAAGGTTACCAAAACCTCACATTCTAGTTATGCCTCACATGAGGTGAACATGAAATGGCATGACAGATTTTAGCACAAGCGGAGACATTAGCTTTCAAATACAATCCTGGAAAAACAAAGTTTGATCTCACAAGGGCATTCCATTCATAAACTATTCTTATTCACCTAAGTCTGTGTTTTCCTTCTGAGAGTTAATGAGGAAACCCACAGCCTGTAGATACATTCATTAGCTCAGTTATGATTTACAGACTGTGCATAACAGAAAGATTTGACTCACAGACAGACTTTCAAAAACATCAGTCAATATGTAGATTAAAAAAAAAGTTAAGATAAAAAAATTTAGACTAATCTGTCTGTGTCCAAAAGTGTGCTTCCTCTTGCCTTCTCAATACAGAGCACAGTTCATTGCTGATCGCTCAGAACTAAAATGTTTTAGCAATCACTCCTGGAAATTCTTCACTGTCTGAGGGGAGGTAAACTTTTGCAGATTTTGATGATATCAACAGGTTTCAGACACTCTGTACCTACAAACCAAACCTCAAGTGGTCAACGTATTTAATTTAATTATTTAGTGAATGTAAGAGCTGAATAAGCGCAAAGAATGGACACATGAAACAGCTTTACTCCTTGCTTTTTTGTCTTGAAACACCAGTACCAGTCTGCCTCTAGAAAACCAACTAATGTTCTGGTCTTCTTTATGCATCAACTGTAAACCAGAAAACATTATTAGAGAAATTCCATCATTTTCTTGACACTTACCCTTCCATATCTGTTAGCATAGGACCCTGTAAGCAAGGAATGGAAAATGATGATTGTCTCATCCAAATCCCAAATGAATACTCTCTGTAAAAAGAGAATCAAATCAATATGTTCTTCTGTGAAGCCAATACTTGAAATGGAAAGTTAAAATTTGAATCAGTAAGTACACAAATGAGAAAATTGTATTGAGATGGTTATGCATTAAAACCTTAGTTTCCTCATCTTTTTTTTTTTTTTAGATCTAACAAGTTTTTTCCAGAATAAGGTAATACAATCTGTTAGCTTTGTACTACAGCTGCCATTATATCAAATTATTCTTTTTAGAATAGAATTATAGCTATTTTAAAAACACACAGAAAACAAGATTGTACAATGCATTATTTTAATGCCAGATGTGAGATAGAAACAGAAATAAAAGAAGAGAGGCCTCTGAAAATTAAATCTTTGGAGTTTGAATTCTGTATTTCTGCAAGTCTTATAAAACAAAGTTAATATAACTGCTCTTGGAAATTACCTCTGAAGCCAAAATAAATCCAATTGCTGCTAAGCACTTAAATCCCCTTAATCTATCTATGTTCATTTTGAATGGATTTTTAGGCACCTGAAGAATGAAAATTACAAACTTAGATGCTGCATGTGTAAGAATTTATGGCATCAGTAAATAATTCTTTCACTTACAACCAATGGAAAATATGTGGTTTAAGTTTGTCCTCTGATCACACACAAAATGATATTTTACTGAAAAATAAAGTGTTCAAATAGAAGTATTTTAATTCCTGGTGAGATTGTATTTCCCGTGATGACAAATGGGCTAAGATTTTGGAAAGGAAGAGCAATGCTGTGTGGACACTCATAGCTGTGGTGTGTCATTGGAGATGTGCTCTCAACATAAAGCATGGGCCACTGGGAGGAATGTGAACATAGCTTGAGAGAACAAAACCCACTATTGTGCTAGAAGTGTCTCCTGTCCAAACGCAAACCTTCCTTTGACATGGGAAAAGCTTGCCTTTTCATATCTTTTTTGACCAAAAAAGGGAAAGAACCTCCAAGTATTTTTCAGACAAAGTATGTGCTCTTCATGAAGAAGATTCTTCAGAAGAAAAACTCTATCTTCTACAAAAATGCTTTTAGAAAATAAAAGAGAGTTCCAATGCTACTTTATTTTTTATGTGTAAATATTACTTCTCTGTGCAAAAAAAAGATAAAAATACAGTCTGTAACAGGTCAAAGACATCTAATATAATGTACCTCTAGATCAGAGTCAGGTGGTGGTGAAGGATTATTGTTTCTTCTGCCACGTCCACGTGATTTCCCATCTGAACTACGACGCAGTCTATCTGAATCTGAATCCTTAATGGGCGTTGATGGACTGTGGATTGTACTGTATTCTGCTGTGGTAAAGAAATGATATTTTTAACTTCCAGTTTAAATTTACAAATGTTCAACTTACTTGCTTTTTATGTGACATGTGACAATAAACCCAGGATTTTCACTAAAGAGTCCTAACGAAAATAATTAAATCTACAATTATAACTGGAAATACTGATATAGAAATTAATTCAATCAAGATACATATAAAACCAGACATATAACTATTTCAGTAAACAAATAAAAAGGAGTAAGTAAAAAAAAATATTCATTCCTTCAAATCATAGAGTATATCACTCTATGTGTATTCCTTCAAATCATAGAGTGTATCACTTCATAGAGAAGCTTAAATTCTAAATGAACAATTTTAAGGTATACCAGCTCTTTTTTAAAGAACATTGGTCTAATTCAAAGTTTTTGAACATGATTTAAGATAACCACTATGGTGGCTAGCAAGAAAAAAACATCCAGGTGTGAAAAAACCCCAAACATACAGGAAATGAAAACTTTTCCAAATTGCCTGATTTCAGGCAGTTTACTTAGATCTCTGCATTTGAGTCAGATTAATAGAAGTTCTAAATATGGCATAAAATAGAGTCCTTGTTTTCCCAGGGTAAGTTCAATTAATAAGTTTTAAATATGCATTAACTATGAAGAATAAATTTATAGCATTCTTCAAAGACCCGCTCAACACTGAATTCTTCCTACATGTAACTTCCAGACAAGATACAATTCTTCATAAACAATATTGTAGGCTAATTATCAGGCTTCAGCAAAATTTATTTACAAAGATATTTACAGTTGAATAGGTAAAAAAGAACAACAAAGTTTTCCCAAAAACATGCTAGTTGGAACATGTTTTGCTATTCTTAACATCCATAGACCTAGTAACAGTTAAGTGCTTGAACATTAAGAAAGCAGGCACGGAGCAGAGACTATCCTTCCTAACTCATTTAACTAGAAGCACCATACTCCTCAGAAATGCAACACATTTTAAAATCTCTTTTCGAGACTTCCTTTCACAACCTTAAGTTCACAGAGAAAAGACTTTTATTGTGATGGTTACTGTTGATTTTTTTCCTAAAAAAACCCCAACCAATCTTTATTTTTGTGAAGGCAGCTGAAATTTTCAGGATACAATGTATTTATTAATTTGACTTCTCAGTTAACATTAGAATCATAGAATTCTAACTGGGCCTTAGCTTTCCTAACCTGGTCCCTAGCTTCACAGACAACATCCCTGTATTCTTCCCAGGCCGCCTGTCCTTGCTTCCACCAAAATTAACTGCTGTTTAGAGTTCAGTAGATGTGGATATTTGTACCAATATTAATTTTCTTTTTAATCAGCCTAGACTGTGGCATTCCAGTTTGAACAGACAGGTATACTTCTCACACAAGTGATTCTTTCTCCTAAAAACAACATCCTGTAGAGGTCAAAGGTTAGATTAAGAAGGAGACTCTGGACATCTGTGTAACACCATATATGCACAATTACTCAAAATAATAAGGTTGCTTGTGCTGAATAAAAGGAAAATGCCTTCAAATTCTCATGTCCAGCATTTAAATCTACGCTTCATGGAAATCAGTATATATTATATATTTCACATTATACTTTTACCTAAGTATCTCAGGCTACATCAAGCAAAGCAGAATAACAAGTTAAGATGTAACGCAAGGTAAAATAAAGAATCTGCAAAAGAGACTCAACTCATACATAAAAGAATGATTCTGTGTATGTGCCAAACAACAAAAACCACTCAGCCACATCAATCTACATAACTAAAGACAGAGGCTTAAATGTTGAAGATCACATACATTCCAATAATATGTATTTTTCTTATGAAAATGTATTCTTCAGAATACGTATCTAAATTATCTAAACTTTGAATGCAGATTGCTCTTTCACCTACTGTACTTAAACACAGATAAGAAATCATAACTCAACTAGTACTAACTTCCTAATCTTTTAAACTTGAGTTTATCTGCTATACATTACTTAATTATTAAAGTCCTTAAAAAACAACCAAGCAAACAAACAAAACCAACAAAAAAGGAATATGAAAAGAAAGAAAACAACACACAAAAGCATTGAAATAAATTATAACTCGGTAAATAAACAGACCAGAATTTCTTCAACTGGTATATTGGCCAATAATGTTCCAAATATGTGCTCTAAAATTCAGATGTAATGAAAAATTGCATTTCCTATCGACTAGCTTAAATTACAGTTGCTCTTGATGCCTGACAAGATTTTAGGAGTTTGGTTTTAGATACATTTTTTTTAATTCTTCCCACAGAAATGACATGCCTAAAAAGTTTAAGCATTAAATTTGAGACAGTAACAATAATGCTGAGTGAAATAGGGAACAGAGAGCATGGAAAAAGTATAAAGAAAACTTCTTGACGAATAAAACAAAGTAAACGTAAAAGAGTAAGCACAGAGAGCAGAGCATGGTGAGGGCAGGGAAGAAAGTCTGTTTGTAAGAGCCATCCAGCTTTCCATTTTTGGAAGCACCTTCATTTAAGCATCCTGCATTCAAAATTTCAAACACAGGGCTGCAAGTTTGAGTGGAGGCTCATTTCTATCTCTCCTTCATGTGTGCAAACCATCTGTCTGGACAGGCCAGACCCTCACCTGACAAAAAGACTCACAACCCTACTTTGGGACCCCAAGGGTGGCTGGGCAACACCTTAGCCCACCCTTTTTGGGATCACTGCACCTGCATCATTCCCAGATTTGTCTGTAGCGCTCTTCAGGAAATCTACTCTGCTATTTTAACAGCCATGCCACTAGAAACATAACATACAACATCAGCATTCATTACAGCAATATAAGTTAAATCTGTGAAAGTGAAGGACGAAAATATTCCCTTCATTGTATCTGCATGCATTTGAAGACTGTTCTTAGATACTCTTTGTTGCTAGGTTATAACCCTCCCTGTTGATCTGGCTTTCTAGGTTACGATTAATGCTCTCTATAGTTTCTCCAAACTGTACACAGTAACGCAAAGCAAAGTTGAGCAAAGCTTTACTTCCCACGTCCCACAGCCTACTCTCCCCTGGCTACCACTTGGCAGAAGACAATCTCCATTTTCACAATACTTTCAGTAAACGTTAGTTTCAGGATCCCTAGGCCATCTTCTGAGGAGGAAACAACACCTAAGTGGTAATTTCTCAAAGACCTGGCCAAATATTGCACGTGGATACACAACATTGCTAATACCTGGAGCTTCTGAGCCTACTCAGGAGAGCAGTCAGTTATGAACAGTGTGACAGATGGCAACAACCAATGGGGAAAAACATGACATTGTGAGCAAGAAACTCACTCCACACATGTAAAGGGAAACCATAGCATGTACTCTTTGGATTAAGGCTCTGTGTGCACAGCTGGGTTACCAGCTCCCTGCCCAATGGTTGCTCTCAGGTCCTCATAAGGAAACCTAACGAAAGAATCCAGTATCCAGCTGAGCCCTGAGCCTCGACAAGCCCAAGCCCTGACAAATTCTGAAGCAAGATAAACAACAGCGGCTGAGGGTACTCAGTGTGCCACTAATATCTGTAGTACTCAGAGCAGTTCACAGGGAAAGGTAAAGCCTGGAAGGAGCTGCCAACATTCCCCATCCCACATTTGTGCAGTTCATCATTCCTGCCTAAATCTATACCTCACACCTGCTCCTATTCAGATCACATCTCCATTTTTTGAGTTCTCATCCTGTCTCCAAAGAACTCATAGCCCCTCTCAGCATGGTGTCATCTACATATTTAATAGGCAAACACATTCTGTTCCGTCACCTAAATGATTAATGAAAATGCAGTCTGGTGCTAGGCCCAAGGCAGACACTGAGGAATGTTGCTGTAGCCATCCTTCTATTTTAACAGTGAGCTCTCACTAACTTCTCTCTGGACATGGTTTCCTAAACAGTTTCGTATCATTCTGCTGTAGTTTCTGCTAGGCTGATTTAGCCTAGTTTGCTTATCAGTTGTTAAGTGAAAAGATTTAACTGTCAGGGCGGCAAAAGCCTTGCTGAAGTCAAGCTATATATCCACAAAACATGTTATTGCTATACCCGTTATTCTACATTCATTGATAGGAGGAGGTCAATTTGTTCAACCTCAGCTGGCTTCATGGTACCAGATATATTGTAGTATTAGGCAAGGGAAATTATTGTTTCTAAAACACTGAATTTATTGTTACCCTGTTCTTGAGCATCACAAACCCAGGAGAAAAACCAGCCCTTCACAAAACTGTAAATGGAAAACGGGGTGAGGATGAGCTATCCACTGCTTGTCACAGTATTACAGCAAGATCACCAAAGGAAATTCGGCAGTAGCCAGGTTAAACATAAGAAGGAAGAGTTCAGATAAAACCTAGAAGAACTGTAGCACATTTTGCCAGAAAATGCCAGGCTTTCAAAGGATTACAGAGGTTCAAGAGGACCCTGAAGACATCCCTGGAAAAGAAGCATTCAGGAGTGCTACAGCCTTGCCACATTGGCAAGTTGGTTTTATAGGACCAAACAAGTGGTGGCAACGACCCCAGACTTCACTGCCTGTTTCTGGGAGGTCATTTCAGTGCAGGTCCACCCTGATCTAGTCTCTTGATCATCCCTAATGGTGGCTGGAATAATTAGGAGCTATCTTGGAGGACAATTTTGACTGGAAGGACTCCAGCCAGGTGCTCTTGTACCACTCTGCTGAGCCAAAGCTTTGCATCAAGATTCCCGCCCCAAATTAAAATGCTAATGCAACATACAAACAACATCAGCTTTGGAAATCACCTGAGATGAAAATATCTGGAAACTGGAAAAGTGCTTAGGGCAAGTCTTATCCAAACTTAGCCTGCTCCTGGGGTGTCTGCTGATAGCCACTGTGGAGGCAGGATACGAGGCCAGTTGATCCATCAGTCAGGACCACTACAGCCATTTCTGTGTGTTGCATATGCCTTCACAAAATTACATTAATGTAACAATAGTTATTTTTTGACATTCATTAAAAAACAGAATTTTTTGATCTCTTTGCTACGGCCCCAGGCAAGCACTCAATGTCACTGCTTGTTTCTGCTTCACACACTCTGAGCAACTTTTCCAGACCTTGACCAAGCATAACAGACCAAATCATCAGAAAAACATTTTGAATCCTGATTCTATAATTTTATGCCTCCTTCAACAGGTGTGACTGGTACCTCCTGCTCCTGACCCCCCGTAGTATCCCTGTAGTGTACGGTAACACCAAGACAGACAAAAACTACACATAACTGCAAGCAATAAAATACGTTTACATTCTGGTTTACCTAAAATACATGAACCATACTGTAGCAGACTTTCCCTTGTGCTTCAAGGCACCATATTATTGTAACTTGACATAATATTTTGTAAGTATATGCTTCCCTGTTACATTATTGTGAGCAGTTTCGATGCTTTTGTCACAGTGGACAATTTTTCATCATCTCATAAAAAAATACTTTGATTACTTATGAATAGACAACAAAGCTACAGATATACCGTCTGCAACACTATATTCTGTAATTCCTTTTAGTTTGTTACGGAATTCCCCCCTAAGTAATTACTGAATTTTCTTACTGTAGATTTCAATGTACTATACAGCACCAGTATCAAATGACAAATCTGGGGAAAACTAGCTACCCCAGAAATCCCCAGATCAAGTCTGTTTCTAGGTAAATCCAACTGGTGAGTGGCGGGTAGAGCTCTTGCTGTTGACAAAGGCATTGCAAATTTCAACAGACTTTTTTCCTACTATGCTGAAGGAGTATGCAAAAAAGAGTAAACACACATTAGCAAAGTAATCATATCTCATGTCACAATGTAAATCACATGGATGAGATGGGCCAAGGATGACCAGTATAGTCAAATGTCTGTTGAAGCAGGTATGTAGAAATATTTTCCATTTAGCTTGTGCCAAGAGCAATGGTTTCCCCTCAAATCTTATCCTTAAGTTTGAATAAAGACTTTAGATCCTCAGGCCAGTGTTATTTCAACTCCTGTATACCAAAATAAAAATATGATACAAGTAGTTTGAATATGCCAGTCTCATGATATGATTTTCTTACTTTTGCATAAATAAAGTTTACTTTTGCATAAATAAAGCTAAACACAAAATTCCATGAGCACTATGCAAACTTATCCCTTTAGTGCTTACATAAAACTGGCCCATGATTAACCAATGCAGCAGACTAACTTAGGTATTTGAAGATTTATTTTTTTCTTTACGTTCCCATAAAAATAGTATGACTACACCATGAGTACCAAGTAAAGGTGCTAAATAAATATTTCAAGAAATACAACAATGCTTGCTGACAGGATCATAGATGGATGTCTTTAGTGCTGTTTTGACATAATGTCAAAATCTTCACAGGAAAAACAAATACAGTGTTTGTCTATACAGGACCACAAGCACATTATTATAAGCAGAAATCCTCAACAGTCTGTTAAAAATATTGGCAAACATACCTATTTATTTCAAGGCTTAGGTGACTTTTTGATTCAGGACCGTACACTCAAAACAATGACAAAATATACCAACAGTATATCTTACATATAACAGTATACCTTAACTATGTATGGCAACAACTATATTAATAAGCCCTGCAGTGGTTGAGGGTTTTTTTTCTCCAGCTTTCAATGTTACGTCTAATTTATTGTTATGAAATATGATAAGGAGTAACTGTAAAAGCGGCTTTGCCTTTTGCAATACTACATGTGAATACAGTGTTCAAGGAAAAAGAAGTTTAGTCTTTAAGAGCAAAATGGTGACCCATGGCTGAGAACAATTTTTGTTGGCTAGCATGGTTCTTGTGGGGTTTTTAATCTGCATTGTGAAGTATATGCGTAATATAAAAAAATCTCTTCCAGTAATATTTTAAACATACTTATTGCAGAAACCAAGAAAACTGAAAGAGATCAAATCTCAAGAAAAATGCAAGTCTCTCTTGTGAGAAACATTTCTTAATAAATTATAAACACAGCATCTTATGAAACAGAGGGAGAAATTCAACTCTGCTGACTGAATTTCTAAACAAAAGTCTGCACAAATCAAGAGTTTTTTCCAGCTGTGATGATGGAATTGACATACTGCAAGAGAAAATTAATAAAGCTTTAGAAAAAGTAGTCCTTTTCTACATTAACTCTAAGAAATACATTATGAATGTTCCTCTAATTATTTTAGAACATCAGGGTAGGCACAATGGGCTGGAGCAAAACTCCTTCTGTCCAGGATAAATTTCAATACTGGCCAATAGCAGGTGACTAGTTGAGAGAGCTTAAAAAGGACACCTATGCACAGTGCTAAGTCATCCACTGTCTCCAGTGATTTTTTAATGTCAAGAATTTCTTGAGCTGACGTTGGTGTCTGTGTAAATCCAGTCTTTGAGACTGTCTAAGCGGTGCTTGAACTGGCATAAACTTTTTGCATCCACAACATCCTGCAGCAAGGAGCTGCATGGCTTGCCTAGAGGTAACATAGAGAAATATTTCCTTTTGTTCACTCTGAACCTGCTTCAATGAATTGGAATATTGGAAGTGAGAATGAATTTTTGCTCACTAGTCTACTGTTTTTATTTTTTATAAATTTAATTATCATTTCTTCTCTTACATACTACAGCTCACAAAAATCAGCAACTTGCTGTTCATACCTGGAATATCTACTCATGTAGGGACTGAAAGCTCATCCCAGAAGGAACCTAATATTCTACTGTTATTCTGATGACAAACATTGTCTTCTGTAAAGTAAATGTTAGAATCCTACAAGTGAAAAAAAAAACCAAAACCAAACTTAAAAAAATCTTATTTCTGAATTGAAACAAAATTTCCAGTGAAATCTGAAGCAAAGTACATTAAAAATTCAAATATCACACTGACTTTTTTGTGTGTTTGTTTGTTTAATAATTTTCTCATTATGTCATTAGGAAAAGTACAGCCTTCTGTTAATGAGAAAATAACATTAATTTGTATGTCTGTTTTATGGAAACTGGGACTATCAACCTCTGCCCAATCAAAAGGTTTTGTCAGACTAAGTTACAAGAAATTTTTCAGATCCATGAAGGGAAGAGAAAGAAGAAACACTGAGCACAGAAAATCTTCGCTTCTTCTGCAAGAAACCCTGGATGTCCTGGATTGCATGACAAAAACTTGCCTATGTAACTAGGAACTGTGGGAAACCATAAAAGGGTTATTTTATATTTAGACAGGACAGTTATTTTATATTTATATTTTTAAGTGGAATTTTTTGAGCTTTTTAAGTCTGCAAAACTGTGCTAAAAATTTTACAAGAGCACCTAATTACTTTCTCTCTTTTTCTTACCAGACTGTTCTGCTTCACTTACTGGCCCAAATTCATAGGAACCACCTATATCTTTCAAATTATTCTGGTGCCTCTGTAAAGTCTGAAGGTTCTTCTGTGCTTGTCCTGGCATAGTTCAGAACCACATGGATTACAAGAGGTTTTTAAATATAGAAGATATGCAGGGATATGAACATCCAAGTAAGAACAGCTGCAATTCAGCAGCTGGAGCCCATCCTACTAAAGGGGTACAGTAGCCTAATATGATGGCTCTGCACCGCTTCTGACCATCCCTCATATGCAAAGTTCCTCTTGTGGTAGAGAATCAGCAGCCTAACTTGCTCAGATGTGGCAAAACACCCTACCGAAATTTGACTACTTGTAATTAAAATTTGGTTAATTTGCACCTTTGTTCTATGTTTTTGACACAACTATGAATTTCCTTCTCTCTAATATGCCTTTCATTTGTCCCCACTCCACCAGAATTCCCTTCCTCCATGCTGATCCTTCTTTGCTTTGACCCCAACCTTGCTTTATCTTCCAAGCATACTGTGTATGAGCTCAACTGAGGCTCTGCAATACCCCTCAGCAAGAAGAGAAAAAAATTTACACTGTCCAAGGGGAAATGGCAAGCAGGATTAAGACTAGTTAAACTGAACGCTAAATAGAGGTACCCATCCTTGTCCACTCAATACAGGAGGAGTCTAAATGGGCTTGATCCTAACTTCAATGCATAAAGACGAATGCATAAAGATAAATGGAGAAATCTAGGTCTAGCCCTATACCTTCTGCTAACTGCGACCTTGCTGGTGAAGGGGAACAGAAAGATGGCTTCCTTCTGATAAAGAGTGGCCCACAGCAGGTACTTTCTCAAAAGTGTCTCGTCCTGCAGTACAAGCAGGCAGCCCAAGATAAACCCATAGCCACATTGAATTCTTATTTGCAAACCATTTGAATTAACTTTTTCAGAACTGTTAAATAGTAACATAAATATCTCAGGGAAAGAGCCAACTGTCCCAGCAATGCCAGAGGAGGACATGTCGAAGGAATGGCTAAGGAAGAGAGCCATGGATGTACAGCTTTCAATACATGAAAGCATAAACAAGAAGAGGGCTTAGTGCAAGACAAATTCTTAGGTGCTTACCTAACTCTTTCAAATGTTTAGACAAAACTTTGTTAATAAGAGTGTGGAAGATTTGAAGGAAAAAAAGAAAGAGTTCTTTAAAAGGAACTGATAGAAAAGTTTTGTCCAGGCTTACAGTGAGCAGAAAACTAAATAGGAAAGCAGCCTTTAAGCCACTCAGTTTGAGCTTGGTAAAAATATACCTTCTCTTCTTTATATGTGTGGTTACTGTTGCTTTTAGCAAGTATCAACTGCTTTTAAAAAATATACGCAGAGATTTTGCAAAAGATCAAGACCCAGATGACACATCGATTCGACTTCAATATCTTCAATAAAAGCTAACACTTGATCACGTCTGGTTTTGGGGGTAAGAGGAACTTAGTGTTTCCAACTTAAAAAGAAAAGCAAATAAACCCACAAGTAAACAAACAAAAGAAGAATTAACAATAAACTGAAAAGCAGAGTAATTATGCAGACTTCAATATGCATCTATATATTCTAAAAGCTGTACACGAATATTCATTTACATATTTAGAAAGATTCCTTTCTCAAATACATTGCACACACATGTGATCTTATGCATATAAACACACACACCAACTGCATTTTTTCCCTACTTACTTTCAGCAAATGTATCAAAAGAGACAACACTGCATACATTTTCTTTAGGTATAAACATGCAGAAAAACAAGAGTTCTAGCAAATTTAAGCTCACATTGCACATGCAAGACTGGTCCCATCAAGTACATTAAGAAAACTGAAAACAACCTTCCCCAACAAAACTTCGAAACAAAACCTCCTGATAACATTGCCAAATCATAGCTGGTTTTTACTGCATTACTGAAAAACGTATCTGCAACACTGGATTTTCTCTCTGACAGATTTCAAACTTCTGCCATCTACTAACTACTGACATGCTTGAACTGTTAAAAAATGTTTTTTTTTAATAATGGGAAAAGTATTTTTCATCCCTCATTTCCAAAAACCAGCTGGAGCAGTTTGGCATAAATGTTCAAAAAATATCTCAACTTGTAAAGGACTGCCAAATTCCAGCAAGAAAGGTAAAATGACTGGGAAAAAGGGCAAGCCACTGAAAATCTTTCCTCAAAATGGAAACACTTGTGCCATTTCAACTCCCTATGTCCCCTGAAAGTGAAAAGCACAAAAGTTCTCTTTCAAGTGGACAATTGGGCTCTGGTCTGAAGGCTGCCTGATTTCAGTTTGACTTAGGAAAAATTAAAGGAGTTTATCTTAACAATGACAGAGCTTAAAGGCACGAGGTTTTGGTTTAGTGTAAAGACTTTCCCATATCTTGCAATTTTTAACACAAGCATTTTACAAAAAAATACAAACAATTTGCATTTCACACAAGCTTTAAAACTTGTACTGATCCTGGTTTTTCTTTAGTCTATTTTCTGTTAGAATCTGTGCAAGATGTGCCACAGGCTCAGGATTAAGAAATAATAATTGAAAAAATAAAATCAACAACCACACACACAAAAAAAATCCAATTCAATCCCCTTTTAACTTACAAAAAACGTGCCCCATAGGGACCATAAAATCTATGTAATTACCTGCTGCAGGATCTGTAACCGCTTGACTGGTGATGCCAGATGGTGGTTCTTGAAGCTGGTATGTTGCATTTGTGGAGGGTGTCGTTGGGCTGGTATTGCTGTTTGTCATGTAATGTGAAGGATATGGTGAGCTATTATAATACTGTGCATATTGGCCCTGGCCGAAACTGGGATAAGAGGGATATTCCTGCAAGAATGAAGAAAAAAAAAGCAACTGAATAGTCCATCAAAGGTTTGCTACTTTTTAGTACAAATTCCAAAATATAACTACAAACACATGTCAGACTTTCAGCACGTATGCTTCCTGGACTAGATGCTGTAGGTCCTAAAACTGTGAGGCATTAAAATGGAATCTAAATTACATGTAATCTTCTCATGCAAATAGTTTATTAGATACACTGTGGAAGGTACATAAGTAAGAACATCAACCCCAGACAATTAGTTCTTCTACTGGAACATGACAAATTGAAGAAAAACATTTATAAACATTAGTTTAACTTGGAAGGATGTTAATTTCTTTCAAAAAGCTATTTAAGGGCTTCATTTTTTCAGTGTTTGAGAATTTAAAGTTTCCTCAACTCATATTTACAAATTTACCTGCTGTGAACTATTAAATCCAGTAGAATTTGTGAGTGAATTATTTCCTGCATATATTCCTGATGATGTTGTAAAACTGCTGCCTGAAATGAAATGAAATATTATGTGAATTACTAAAATACAGTATCAGAAAAAAACTTTCATCATGTGACTATATCATAAGGATATGGCATTGTCGTGGTTTAAGCCAGTCGGCAAGTCAGCCACGCAGTTTCTACTCTCCCCCCCGCGAGGGATGGGGAGGAGAATCGAAAGAATGTAACTCCCATGGGTTGAGATAAGAACAGTCCAGTAACTAAGGTATAACACAAATCACTACTGCTGCCACCAATAATCATAATGATAAGGGAAATAACAAGGGAAGAGAATACGATACCACCCGCCGGAAATAAGCCCGACAGACAAGAGAACGTGCCCTTCCTTGGAACTCCCAGTTACATCCCCAGGCATGACTTGCTGTGGTATGGAATACCTCTTTGGCTAGTTTGGGTCAGGCGTCCTGTCCCTGCTTCCTCCCGGCTTCTCCTCCTCCCTGGCAGAGCATGAGACTGACAAAGTCCTTGGTCAGGGTAAACATTCTGACCAGCAAATGAAAACATCGGCTTTATCAATATTATTCCCAGGCCGAAAGTCAAAACCACAGCGCTGCACCAGCTACTAAGAAGGAGAAAAACTGACTGCTGCTGCTGAACCCAGGACAGGCATATTTGTAATTTTTCCCATATGTTGACCGATTTGGTTGTCAATATCTCTGTAACGTGTTAATATATGGAAAGTGATAATGCATCGCTGCTATACCCTGTGCTTCATTATTACAATAAAAAGAGAAACTTGAAATTTAGATAGGAATTTGGAGCCTTCTCAGATCTGATTATTAGGCTACCCCAACCCTCAAAATAATACCCATCACTGGAAGTAACGAGGGTTTCTTTACTTTCTGCTTCTGTTGAACAGCAACTGAGAGCCTTGTCTTGAGAATGCCATCTCCCCTCACTGAAGCCCACTGGATCCATTTCTTCTAACACCTTCCAGAATTGGGTCCTCTCCTCTACCCGAGCCTGCTCCTCACAGGAACAGCAAAAGTCGCAGCTCCCTTTTCCAAACAGCTCGGCAAGACTGTCAAGCCATAAGGATTCACTAATCGATCATAGACAGCCTTGGGCTGCAAACATTTTTCCTTTTTGATAGAGTCTACCGGGCATGACACAAGGGAAAAAAGTACCTCTCTGAGAAGGGAGACCCAAGATAGATTGAATTTAGCCCAAGGACTGAATTACCGCCTTCACCTCCCTTCACCCCCCTTCATGAGCCACCAAAAATAGACAGATGGGGCTCTTGTTTAATACCTAACCTGAGAAGCTGTTCCACTAAAAGGGCAGCAACCCCCTTTCAGCTGTTTTTCCCTTGCTGGTTATAACCCAGGAGTGACACAGCCACCAGCTGAGACATATGGATGCACAGGGTGAAGCTACATAAGCCACCAGAAAGTCTGTAATGATGCAACCTATTGAACTCGTCCAGCGGGAGAGCACCAGTGTACAGGTTGTTTACAGCCTCCCTCACCACCGAAACCTGCCTTGGTGCAAAGATATACTCAGACCTCAGGAGCAAAAGCTTGCAGGTAAGCAGAGGAGGCAAGAAGGGATTGAAATCAACAAGGAGCTAGGTGCAGATGCACTGATCCTCTGATATCCTCAACATGACCCAATTAACAACCAAATCCTATGCAGTGGCTACTCATTAGAAAAAGTGACTTTTCTTGCAGCTCCAAACAGTGAGGAATGCAGGCAGGGCTGCATGCTTAGTACAACCCCTCAAGGGCATTTGTGAGCTATTTATGTTTTTAAACAAAAACCCCCAAACCAATAGTTATCCCAGCCATAAGAAGTCAGAAGGAAAAATATTTAAATGCTTTGATTGCAAAAGATACTAAAACCACATAGAAGTTAAGCCTAAAAGTAGGAGATGTGAAGTCCAACAGCAGTGGAAGCAAAAGATGAAGCTTAAACTTAACGTGTGATAATGACTGTAAACATTTCCCTTGTATTTGCTGTTAGTGCAAAAGCTCTGTGATTGTTGATAGATGCCACTAATCCTGTGAACTAAAATAAGATTACTTCAGCAGAAGAGTTGACATCCAAGTTTAGCAGATAGTACAGATAAACAGTACTAATGAGAAAAACATGTTGTTTTAAGTTTAATTTAAAATTGGAAAACAGATGTTATTTTTTATTATAACAAACCCAGAGCCAAAATACAGCTGAAAAATATTTGAAATTGCAAAACTTTGAAATACTATTTTATTTCTAAGAGTGCTTTGGCTGGAAGAATGTAAGTTGCTGTGTCTATTTCTATAGTTATTTCTAAGTGACACACTAATGCATTCAAACACAGCTTTTATAGGTGCATAGTTTGAGCCATTCTAAAAAGATATAAAAGGCCTCTTGTAAGAAGAAATAAAAAACTAACAAAAACACCCAACTTTTTTTGAGGAACACATTATCTTTCCACAGAAAGTTTGGCAAATAATTTGCAAGAGCAAATGAGAAAAGTAATTACATGCCAGCCAGCATCTCTCCCTCTCAGACAAAGACACACACATGCTAACATGCAGATCACTCTCTTTCATCTCATGGTCAGCACTGGCTCCTATGGAGGAGGGGCATGGGTCTCCTAGACCGTAACAAACATGAAGCACGTTTCTCAGGAACAGCTCTGTGGGCCACACAGAACTACTGGCCTAAAGCTGTTTTTAAAATACTCCAATTTTGCCATTTGTTTTTTAAATACTCAGCCACAGCACAGCATAGGGCTGCTGTCCTGCCTTAGCTGAGCAAACACAAAAATAAGAACCTCTACAAAACGCACAAGATTTATTGCCAGGAGTTGGCCAGCTACGTAGCTTTAAAATGTGATAAAAGCTGTAAATTGCAGGTCAAAGGTCTATTTTGCAAAGAGTGCAAACTCACATTAAAGCTGGGAATCCCAGTCAGTGTTGGAAGATGGCCGAACCCTGCTGGGACCAGGGCGCAGGGCTTGCCCCCGTGCTGCTGTGAGGCGCGGGATGCGGTCCTCCCCTGGGTATTTGCCACAAGAGTCCATTTGCTTCTCTAGCTCAGACTCCTTGCCATGGGCTATGTCTATCATCAGGGTACAATGTATGTGGCAGAAGTTTAGTGCACCTCTCCTGGGAAAGCCTAAGATGGCCAGATGAGCTATTTAAGCTCAAGGTTTCTTCCATTTACTTACAGTGTTTAAAAATCCTTGGCAAACTCCCCCTTGTTGTCCTAGTAACTGCTTAGCCATCCAGCACAATATTTTTATACTGTATAATAATAACCTAATACCTTAACGTTCACTTTTTTATGGTAGAATTCCCAAATCAATTGGTTAGTATATTCTCAAACATCACAGTCGTGGTAACTACAACAATGCTGGTGCTCATCAGAGGTCTAGTACCTTTCCAGTGGTGGGTGCAGGGTAAAAGCCACACTTCTATCACAATCAAAGGATACCCAAGAAGAGAGTTTCAAATGGAGATCATCTATTGGCATTTCCTCAAGCCCTTCTCCACTTCATTTATCCTCCCTGAGCAAACCTTACAACTCTGCCAATATAGGAACAACGGCCCATTCCCACAGCCGTTAGTCATGTAAGTGGTCTTTCAACATCTATGAGGCAACTTATATGAAAAACAGCTTAAGGAACATATTAAAGTAAGGGGGGAGGGAGTGGGAAGATGGGGTGGCAGAACCACCTAGGTCCTCTTCCCACCCTATCCCCTCCACACCCCCTGTTATAGGAATGATAAATTGGTAACAAACAAAAATCCAATTACCAGAATAACCTTAGCAAGGAGTCAGAGGCAGCAATTTTCCTCATCATTTTCAGAAGTTGGCAGTCTCTCCCTCCGCTATTGTTTCGTGACTAATCACGCTGTAATTTTAGCAGGGTCAGAAAAAGCACTGGGTTTAATTGGCTGCACACGCACCGTGAGGCAGCTTCTTTATTGTTGCAGAGGGACATTCACCCTAGGGAGAGGAACCTGAAGAACTCCTAGGCTTTGGAGCACAAGATAGCCCCACTCAGGAAGCACAGCCATGGCAACTGCAAGGCCACTAGGAAATCCCCTTTACTGCAGGCAGGAATGCCAGCAGGGTTCCAAGCACACTGTCATGTAACGCTTGGTTGTGAAGGAGGTTGTGGGATCCATTATCCCCATTTAGCAGCTCAGCAGCCACACGTGGGAGATGAAGAACGGCTATTGCAGGCTGTGACAAGGCTGAGGCTGCAGCCTGCCCATCTAGTGCTAGAGAGGAAAGGGAGAATAAACTCATTTCCCTCTGGAGGTTTCTGAACAAACAACTGAACAGTGAACAGCAGCAGCACTACCCCCGTCTTCTGTCAAGAGAATCAATTTCGTCCTTAAATAATAGTTGAAACTATGAATAGGTTCTCCTTCCAAAACTGAATGAGGAAAGGGAAACAAATGTTCCTGTTTACTTTTAGCATCTGTTCAACGGAAGAATTAAGTTAAAGTTGTTTCAAATTCAAAATTTAGCCCAACGAAACATTAAAAAGATATATATTCTCATGTACAGTATAGATACAAACTGTCAACATTCAACAGCAAGAAGTTCAGCAATGTGATTATTTTCTATTTAGCTTCTAACAACTCCGCCAAGTTTTTAATTTGAAATATTCTCCTTATTTCCATACTTATGGCCTCTAAGGTTTCTGTATGAGACCAATCCTTCCCTCATCCACACAACATGCTGTTTCTGAGCACAACAAAAATGACATAGCCACCACAGAGACTCCCAGACTGTGTCTCTTCTGCCCAAGCACAGCTCTTCTGCTGCCTTCCATGGCAGGGGAGCTCTCAGCCTAAGCACAGCACAGCTGTAGCAGAACTCAGGCTCAGACCCCCTCCTCCCTGTAGACAATACTGTCGTGAAACCGATGCCTCTGACCCTTCTCTCATTAGAGCTTCACAACTGGGTCATCTTTAACACATTTCTTTTGCACAATATTTTTAGATCCTTGCCTTTCAGTGTGCAGCTGAAATGCTTTCCAAGATCTTACTGTTCCATTTCTTGACAACCGCCACCCTTGCATGACCTTGACAATTCCAGTCTTATGCACATTTTGCATATCGTAGAAAACAAAGCAACAACCTTTATGACACACCTCTATGTAGTCCATTGACCGAGCCCCAGTTTTGCTCTATTAATACCAGAATTCACTTAAATTTTCTAACAAGCACTCTTTCACATTATCTCATGCTTCTTGCCCTTTCCTCCTTCCATCAAATGAGTTTCCCATAGGCATATGCAAAACTACTTCATTGTCCTCCCTAAAATCACTTTTTATTGACATCCTCTGCTCCATATCTTACAAAACCCCCACCTTTGGAGCTGCTAGATAACCAGTATGGGGTGACGACTGTTTGTTATGCCTAACCAGTGACAGCTTTATTGTTACATTAGGCTTTCTTAGCCCATGTGTTTTATTTTAGCCTCCAACTTCTGTGGGAACTATATTTTCATCTGGCTGTATAAACTGGCACAACAGGATCCTGATACATGACTGTGGCATGAAGGCACTCCTGCAGTAGAAATTATAGGCAACATAGACATGATTTTTTCAATAACTCTATTTCCTAGCGACCATGAATTATCAGTTCCATAAAAGCTGGAATGTTGATTCAGGAGTTCCCCATAGCTGCTGCTGCTGGCAAGCATTCTGAGCTGTCTTCTACAGACAGGTAGTGTTTTACAGGGCGATATGTGTATTTAGTTTTTTTAGTGTGGCTATCTGCAGAAAGTAAAACCAATAACCTGATTATGGTTATATTTACTCTGATGAGTAGATCACCACTACTCAGCATGTAGATGAAAGTTTGCATACTGCTCATACTATCTTCTTCTCACTTGTCAGAACACACTACAAATAAGCAATACTTCAGATGTCAGATGGTTGCTTCTGCCCTATGGAACTACTCAACACATAGCTCAAAAAGGGATTAAAAATAAACCCAAACAAACCCAGGCAAAAAACATCTCCCTTCTATCTGAGCAAAGAACTGGATCAATATACCTCTAAAGCCATGTAACAAAAGCAAAACTCATTCATTTGGTCTCTGAAAGCACTTCTGCCTCAAGACGTATCATGGAGCATTTACATGATGGTGCACAGTTTAAATGGAACATGATAATAATAAAGAGAAGTGCTGAACTTTGAAAAAAAATGTGGTCTGATTCTGTGAGCGATCATGTATTTCAACAATCCTAAAATCTGAAATACACCTGATTTCAACTGCCAGATCCAGGGGTGAAAAGTCCTGCAAGCAGACACCCAAAATTAGCTATCTGTAGTAAACAAAGATTTTTTTTAAATATCCCTTAAAGTGGTGGAAACCCAGAACCAGGCACACCCAACAACTTCCCGATACAGCAGAGGAAAAAGGAATTGGGAGAACAAGGTGGAAAGATATTAAGTAAACCAAACAGGCAAGTAAGGCTACAAAATATAATTGATAATAATAGCCCGCACATACAGAGGCTTACAGCTTTTAAATAGACTTCAAAGAAACAGACTTCAATCATTACTTAGCTACCTCCACAGCTGCAGTAAGTATTTTTAATCTTCCTCTCACTCCCCAAACACACTCAGGTGTCAAATTATATTTGGCGCTTCCTAAATTCATAATCCTGACACGTTTTCCAGGACTTGCTTTGTCACATTCATTATTTGTCGAACTATTAGTATACATTTTTACTGTAATAACACTACAACACTTCACTATTTAAAAATTAATGAAGTGGCTGATCTTTGAAATTACTGAGAGCTGGCCCGTAGCTGCTCTCAGTAAAGGCAATCATCATTGCAACTCCAACTGCAATAACATCTGAGATAAGTGCTCAAGCAAACATTCACTTTTATCCTTGGAATGTAAAGAAATAAGGGAAAAAAACCCCAAACATCATATTAACTACATGTAATTAATGGTAATATCTTTTTATACAGACCTTGCATCTGGTAGCTATAGGGAGCCTGTCCAGGTTGAGGTGTGCTAAAGCTGGCACCGTAGCTTAGAAATCCTGTTTGTCCAGGTGACTGTGACTGTGCCAATCCACCTTCTGTCTTGATGCCTGCCCACAATGCACCTAAATCAGTTAGTGACAGCAAATCTATTTGTTCATATTCAAACAGGGATGGAAAACAAAATCACTTAATTAACAGCATTTTTAACATATAAGTATCATTGCATGCATGAGAGAACAAATATCGAGAACATACACAAATGAACAGGGTAAGGGCAGTCTAAAAGCACACATAAAACTGAAGTTCACCAGGGAGAGGTTAAATTCAAAACTGTGTTTCCAATAACTGCAAAAGAAATTTATACATGAACAGGAAGTTGCATTATTCCCTTTTTCCTTTCCTGCCAGAGGCTAACTTTTCCATATATTCATGACATTTCACAGAGGTAGATCAGAAACTTTATAAGATTTTAATGAAGCATAGCATAGCCAAGCTCTCCTGCCATCCACCCATTACTGACATAACTGAGATTTGCATTGTATAATATTCCTACATGAAAATTATGTGGCTGTGAGTGCAAACGCTTTCTAAGGAATTGGAAGTGGATAAAGAGAACTAGCAGTATTAAGTATAACGATGATTTTCAAAGCTAATTAAATGCTATAGGAGGCATTCAGTCTTTTAACAAGTAAACACCTACTAGAGAGGAACTATTCCTGAAGCGATCTCCCAAACTGGGAAAAACATAGCAGAGAGTCATTAATTTGCACCGACAGGGAAATCCATTACAGATCACATTACCCTCTCATTTCCAAATTTTGTAATAAAACAATCCAAAGTCCAATTAAATGAATGACTTGCCTCCCAACTTCAGTGATTCTTCCCCCAATTTGTAAGGCAACAAGCAAGTAAATATCAGCAAGTGAAACACTGAGGAAACGCACACAATTCAGCCTCTGTCTCTTAGTTTTAATTATAAGGTTGTCCCAACATGAACTACCATTTAAAAATAATTATAGCCAAAGCAATGGAAAAGTAATACAATACTCTAAGGTTTCACTGTGGCATTCAGTGATACCTCATTGTTCAGAAACCACCGTTATTTGAACTGAATTAACTAAGTGTGAATTAGCAACATTCCTTTGAAAATTACTGTTAACCTAAGTCCATTTCCTGGTTGGATTTTTTTATTTTTTTATAACAATATTCAACGCTTGAAGGTAGGAGAGGTCTGAGAAGCCGCTGTGTTTGCAGAGCTTCAGTATCTCCCTATATACAATCGCCAGCATGTTTTCTTCTGCCATTTAAGTCATTATTTTTCAACTGCTGTCATTAATTACCCTTAATTCCTTCTGCCAGACCTGCTAACTGCCAGACTAACCCTGTTTGCTTGCTTCTTCTGTTTCATGTTACAATTAAACAATCCCAGTGACGAATCTGACACCTCATTTCTAAGGGAAAACTCCTGCTATGGATGTTTTGGTATCAATGAACTCTATTTGTTCTCTGTTCAAGGACTTCTGAAATGCTGATTAAATATTGCTTAGAGAAAGTTTAACTAAATTAAGCATTAAATTTCTAGTCCAGTTTTAACAGCCTGATTCAACTCTCCATCTCAGACAAAGCAGGAAGAGACAATCAAAGGCAGCAGCAGGAGGATGCCACTTGAGTGAAGACAACTTGGCACCAACATGCCCTTTTGCAAACCTCCATGCTATGAAGAGCCTTTCATCTCCTGGGACTTACTCTTCCCACCTGCTCTCATCCAGAAGGCCTTCACTCATCACACCCTGATGCTCCCTTCTTCTTCTCCCAAGTCTAATTTATGCAGGGATGTGGAAAGGGACAGTGAGAAAACATAAGGGGACTGCCAAAATCTGGGAAGAAAAAAGTTGGTAAGCAAAGCTTTTGCTAGATGCTGGTACTGGAGCAGGCAGGAAGAAGGAGCTTCAGGAAATTCTCCAGCCTCCTCAGGGGCTTTGCAGATGAACCAGAGCCAGGAGCCCCTGGGATGCAGCTGTCAGTGGCATTCCCCTCCACCCCCCTTCCTGCCTGCACGGCTGCACCACAGTGGAGCTGGGGGAGTGGAAAAATGAAAATGCTAGAGGAGCATTCAAGACAGCATCTTTCCAAACTCTGCCCTAGAGAGAAAACCCAAGGAAGGTTGATACGGGAATTCGTGAATATTTTCTCTTCCAGTGAGCTCCAGAGTAAAGAAACAAAAAGAAAGAAGTTCCCCACTCCAACTCAGATTTTCCTTTCACATATGTCATAAGCTTCCTCTCTTTATACCTGCTGGAAGCTTTCTGCCTAGATGAGAGAAAGAAGAGGCAGATGGAACATGGGATCTAAGATTCAGCCCAGAGACAAGAATTTTGGCTCTAAACAGGCTTGCTTGTGGCAAATGAGCATCCCAGTGTTCCCCATGTAATTTATTTTGGGAGCATGGACTGTATGATGTGCCTTAACTATACAAAAATATATATTGTGTTAAGTCCCAAAACTTTTTAATAGCCATTTACTTTTAAATATTACTCCTATAAAGTACATCAGCAAGGAGCACCCTAGCCCCAGTCATGAAGCACTGTCTGAAAAGAACAAAACGTGTTAAAATCCACTTAGCTTAGGAGCTACGTGTTTCAGGGGTCAAAATCAGCTCTGCAATGTAAAAAGTTAGGCAAAAATTATCTGAGGTCCTAGGCACAGGGATGGACTGAGCAAGAAAACAAAACAAAAGAGAAGAGAAGGCAGACATGTTAACCCCTGGTGAGCAGTTGCCAAGTAAAGCAACTCTCAATTATAGCTCCGACGACAGCAAGACAGCTGAACTCAAGTACTGAAACCTTGAAATCAAGGCCTTGCTGAAGTCAGTGGGAATTTTATAGTTGACTTCAGTGAGGTCAGGATTTCATCCAGAGGAACCAAGCAAAAAACAAAAAGTCACTGTTTGGGCTGCCCAAGCCACCACAGCCAGACAAGTATGAGCATGAGGTGTCCACAGGAGAAACAGATCAAGAAAACCGTGGTGGGGAAAGGAGTTGTCTGTTATCACACGACCCGATCCAGCAGGAAAGAGCAAAGAAGCTCTCATCAGCAGCATGAGCTTGAGGGGGAGGGTGTGGGGAAGAATCTCCATTTTTGTAGCCTTGAAAATGTAGTTTGAATATCCTTAAATTATTTTCTAAGTCTAAAATATGTGGATTTAAAGTGAAACTGAAACATGCAATTCATGTTTATAACCATACTTTTGGCAGTAAATAATCAAGGCTGTAGCCACAGAAATAATGTTTCCTTGGATTGTAATTATTGATGATATACTTAATGAAACACTTTTTTTAAAGTAAGGGGAAATAATAGTTTATTTCTTGTACCTACTGTTCACAATAGCCTGCTGTAGGATATACTTGAGACCCACTGGTTTCAACTGCAGATTTCATGATGAAAGATTCACCAGTTTTGCACTTGGAAAGTTTTAATGATTTTTAGGGGTACTGCTTGTACTGTAAGTTCTGTTCTTTTGGTATAAAACTTACATTACCTGAACGTAGCTTTACAAAATATACTGCTAAAAGCATGAGGATTGTATATTTTTAATATGTTCCACCAGAGGAATATAAGACCTATTTTCTAATAATGCATCCTTGCTGCCGAACTGCTCTGTGGTCTGCCAGCAGACAGTCTGGCAGCAAAATGGTCTCACCCACAGCCACTTGTTTTTAAATTAAATTTTTTTGGAAATCTTTCTACTTAGTGCTATCTCCTTCATCAGGCAGACAGGGCTTTAGTGGTGATTTACCTCGGTTTTCACCTCCAGGGAGTTTCAAAACACTCAAGTCAGATTTATTTTATCTTTTGAGGGGGTCTTTTTGAATCAGTTTTTCACCTGCTGAAAATCAGCACAGCTTCACTGGTTCATTTGGGTTCCAGTAATCTGGATCAGCTGATACTCAGAGCTTTACGTACCAATGTACCCTACTGCATTGCTGGAGAGCAGAGCTCCTCAGCAAGTCACTGGGAGCTGTGCCTGTGTAAAGGAAGTCCCTAGACCTCTTTTCCCATTTCGTTTTTTTAACATCATCATTAAAATCCTAATGAATCTCTCTCCTTGATCCCAAAACACAGTCATCCTCCTGAGTAGCTTCTTAGCTCTTTAATACACAAAATAAGCATTATTCTCTCCAATGGGGAAATTACCAGTCTTCCACAAGAAACACTAGAGAGCACAGCTGTCCCACTAAGCAGTAATGCAAGGATTACATAATCTTGATCTGAAAAACATTTAACTCAGGAATAAAATAACATGGATGTGATTTCTTACCATATGAAGGGATTCCATAGGGTTGGCCTGGCTGGGGGTAAGTGGCATAAGCTGTAGCTTGTTGCATTCCTGTTGTAAACTGTGTCTGCCCATACGCAGCCATCGTTTGTGAAGAAGGGGTAGGAAGAATATGTGGGTATGGTCTGCTATTGATCACAAATGACAGAAAATAAGACAGACAGTGCATTAGACAGAATTTGTGTACTTATTTTTAGCCTTATTATAATCCCGCTACTTCATTAACACATAATTATAGCCTGTGCTAAACAACAGAACCTCTCAAAGACAAAACAACAATAAGAAATCAATAATAAAAGAATAAGTAAAGTAAGAATTTTCCAAATATTTTTCAAATACATTCTAAGCATTTAAAAAAAAAATATTTTTTTTCTCCAGAAGCTGCTGCAGTTTAAATTATGACTTAACAGATGGACCCAATTATTGTTTTAAATGAGGTTAAAATCTGCCTATTTCAGTTATTATTATTATTATTATTACTACTATTATTATTTTTAAAAGATATCATACTTGGAAGGGTAAATCTGTGGTGGGGAGAACTGGTGTGTTTGTCTTGGGCTGAAACCACTGCTTCCAATTGCTGCACCAAGGAGAAAAGAAAGCACACAGAAGTGTAAATACACACACCAAAGATAAATATTATTTTTCCTAACAGATTTTCAGAGTATTAACAAGATTTTAATTAAATTCAAATATCATTGATACCTTAGATAGAAAATAATATTTTACCAGGAACTATGCAAGAATGCTTAACATTAAAATCTTGATTACAAATTTCAAATACTAAATTGCCCCTTTGTACAACTCCTGAGCAATAGTTTATTCTTTGCTCACACACAGGCAACATTTTCAATGCAAACAACCTATTTCCGAATGGAAACATTTCCCTTCATATTTTCAAAGGATTGTTGATATCTCAAGTGCAACATTTTATTAACTTTTAGAATTTTTAAGACGTATATTTTATGAAGGAGCTTTATGTATGCCTCGATTGAAAACATATGGCCAGCTTCAGAGCGCATGCTTCCTTTTTTTTTAATAATCCATAATACAGATGATGTATTACCATATTACACTTCCTTCTCTTTTGCCCCATCTTATCTGCTTTCTAAAACGCTTTCAGACCATCAAAACAGTCAGTATTGCATATTGCATAAAGATGTCGAATGTGCAAATGTTCTCAGTGAAACAACGAAGCCTAGGAGGCTAAATAGTGAGCTTCTCCCCTGCAGCCCAGCCACTGTTAACATAGAGCTTTAAGCCAATCCATCCCAATTTCTTTTGGTATTTTTGGGTGCTGCCGAGAGCATGGCAGATGTGCTGGCCCGGTCTGCTCTAGGGGTTATGTTCGGGAGCTCTTCCCTCTCTGGTTACCGTTTGGGTGCCACTTCTTCTCTACGTCCCAAGGTGGGTTTTGAAGCTTCTGCCAGGAAGGGGTCAGCGGCAGGTTATGAGACTACTGTAAAATCAGACAGCCAGAGAAACAACAGGCCCTATTGCTAAGTACTTGGAAATAAACAAGGCACGGATAATTACCCTTCGCCAGCTACCCTTTTCCTGGCCAACTACAGGGAAAATCCATCATCTTTACACTCCAGGAGCACTTGCGAAGCATGGAGGGAAGCCGGGAATCTCTTTCCATGCCTTCCACACCTGATAAATTTTTCTTTCCTGTGGCAAGTGAGGCTGCAGATATATCAAATACTACAGTCCGACTTTTAGTCAGACCACCACAGACGTACGAAGCTATTATTAAACACACTACCTTTTTTTCTTTCAGGGATCTAAAATATTCTAGAAACTTTTTGGCTTTCAAGTTTGGTAATTTCATACTCAACAGCACGTGCAGAAAATGGAGGATGTGACAAGACCAGAAAAGGGTCGCCTACTTGGAGCCTGACTGGTTGCGAGATGTCAAATTTTGCTACTCTGAAAATATAATCCCATGACATGGCATAGATCCTGTTTTATTTGATTTGCGCCATACAAACGATGTGCTGGAAATACCACAGTTAACCCATAGGTATGCAAAACTGTGCAGACATCCTAGGATTTTTCTCACAGTGTTTGTCTCCTGTATGTTAAAAGCTGTGTTTGGCTTCCAGGAAGAAAAAAAGCCTGACAAAAGAATGCATACCTTGATAATAATAAATTATAATAAATGAGGAAGACCTACCCCTCAATTGCAACACTAATCACAGAGGCAGGTATGTTTACTCACAGAAAACAAAAGAGTAATTACTCTGGGCCAGAATATTCCCCAGTGAGACTCCCACTGAAGACACCAATGGACATTAATAAGCCTGATGCTGTAATTCTCCCTACTTGGGGAAAACACCCATTGACTTACACTGTCTGCATAAGATGAACAGAAAGAGGCATAAACTGCAAAGTGCACAAGGCTTTTTAACAGCTGTGCACAGGTTTAGACCACATGGGATAAGAAAATAGCAAATGAAAAAAATGCTGAGCTTAAAATATTTGGTTTTTCCTTACCTGATCCTGAGAAATTGTCTAAAGACCCGTCTGTGGTAGTAGTAGTAGCAATCTCACTGCTGTTCATTGGTTCTGTTTTAACTACAGAAATATAAACAACATATATTCTATATGTACCTAATATTCTGGCACACACATGCACACACTCACTACAGCCACAAATTCAATAAAACAAAAGTCTTACAAAAATGTTTTAAATCATGGCTATCAACATTTTGCATTTATGTATTTTTGTATACAAACAATGCAAAGTACTGGCAGCTATGATTTACACATACATATGAAATGATCGGGAGGGTTATTTCTGTCCCCAGGGAATAAGAGCCACTGTAACAAACCAGAAGTCCCCATGCAACTTGCTGCACCTGTCCTGATTCCTCTTAATCCTGCAGACCCAACAATAAGGGTCCGCATTTAGATTAGGTCATGTAGACATTTAAAGGCTTGAAAGACAGCAATTTGAGTAAGACAAAAAAGGAAATAATTTTCAAATGGGTTTCTCTGACTGCTGTTCAATATTTTTTTTTCCATCCAAATAATTTTTCAGAGGAAAAATGAGAATTTGTGATGAAGTAAAACACCTTCCTTGTGGTGAATTCCTCCTCTCAAAATGGAAACCAACTTTATACTCAGCAACCCTGAATAAACAAAGGGGACACAGTCCAAACCAGACCCATCGGAGAATGTTTTTACATTTTATTTCCTCTGCAACCCAACATGGCTCTCAGAGAGTAAAAAAGAATGAGAGATTCTCTCTTGGCTCATAGTGCTTCATAATTTATTATTAATTAATGACTTTTAATAAAGTCTGAAGTAAACAAACAGATTTCCCTTTCTTACTCCAGCACAATGTCAGTAACATCAGTATTCCAATCCACGGCATAAGGATGGGACTGACCTGGCATGGATGCAAACAGGCACAATACTTACTCCCAGGGAGTTACCAGGTCAGCACAGCAATTTCTCAAATCCATTTTTACACCCCTAGCTTTTGGAGTCACAGCACACCAAAAGCAA
Organism: Psittacula echo; assembly: GCF_963264785.1. Classification (NCBI taxonomy): domain Eukaryota; kingdom Metazoa; phylum Chordata; class Aves; order Psittaciformes; family Psittacidae; genus Psittacula; species Psittacula echo. The sequence goes on from NC_137737.1 coordinate 126,938,605, forward strand.
TGGAGGACGATGTTTCAGAAAACAATGGAGCTGATGTTACTAGCAACATCCCACCGCTTTCGCTTCTGTTGACACACACAGCCACCACTGCCCATGCACTATGCATACCTGACCTTTCAGCAAGGCAATTCAGCAACACTGCAGAACATGAGTCCAAGATAACTCAGGTAAACTGTACCTCATTCAACATGTAAAGCCTTAGTGTCATCTTGACATAGGTGTACATAAATGTATGTATGTTTGACTACACTTGTGTGTTCAGGAATTGCAACCATCACTAGCAAAAACCCTTCTGGTACCAGGCTTGGAAAGGGCAAGGGAGAGGCACTTTTCCCTTTTGACAAAGGACCTTTCATTTCCTTGTCAATCCAAATTCTTATTTCTGCATGCCTAAGTATTTCCTTCACACGATGTCATCCGCAGGATTTATATGCAATCTCTCAAAATTTTCCTAATCACCATTTTCTTTTGATTCTCATGCAGGATGTTCTGTCTGCACACACTTACACAGATCCATGCTAGCTCCAAACAAAACTCTGCTACGTCTGTATTAGCAAGCAGTGCAGGACAGTAAGAAGTTTCATGGAATGAAATGGTTGGTGCAGAGGGTCCACTATCCACAGTTTAGGCATTTTCTGGGGGGTTACACATACTAGGTTAAGACTTGCCCAAGGAGTGAGCACCCATCAGCAGCTGGGGAACATTAGCTGCACTTCTGTGGAGCACCTTTTGTGAAAGAAGTGAGGTCCGAGAGACTCTATTGTGGAGAAACCACTCCAAGGTGAATTTATTCAAGGCGAATTTATGTGTGGTAAGAAAGGGTGGCCAGGAAGTTCGCTTCAAAAGTGTACTCATGATCTGAACTTCAACTCTAATACAAATGTATTTCTTAAAATCACAGCACATAACATATCCAACACCATTTTATAACTAAATACTGAAAGTCTAACACACAGGTACGACAAAATAGTTGTTCCAGTGTCTATCCCAAGTAATTCCAGAAATGACCAGATTTTTACATCAAATTCTAGTTTGTTAATCTAGATACAAAGAATTATAGCATCTACGTTATCTTCTCCTTTTTCTTAATGTTTATCACAGCTGCCTTTACAGTCAGACTAATATTTCCCTCGTAGATTACTCCAGCTTTCCCCAAAATATGCAAGTCTTCTGAACCTAATTTCCATAATGCAATTATACTTTTGGAAAGACCAAGAAAACATGTTTTTTTCTATAGCTGACAGCTGTGGAGGAGGGAAAGAGAGGAAGATGAGACAGACCAAACTAACTTGGGGTACAGGGTGGAAAATTTCAGTATATGCTTTCTCCAAACATTTCCCCACTTCTCCAGAGAAACAATTTATCTATAATCCTTAAAAAAAAAAAAAAAAAAAAAAACAACCAACCAAAAAGAAAATATCATATTTGGATCATAGCAAACTAGCAGTTCAAGGACAATGCTGAGCCACCTCACAGAATATAAAGACCTATAGCATCATTTGTTATAGTTAAAGATTTTAACGGACCTTGGCACCACAGCTAGTTGGGAACATAATAAAGATGGACAGGAACTGAAAAGCCATCCATTACCCATGCATTTGAATTAAAACGCAGAAAATGACAGCATATTTTCTTGTATCTGAGCCTAAACATATTTCAAGAGGATGAAAGCTCGCTATACAAAGAAATAAACTGAGAACAGCCATGGTTTTACCCAATGGAAATATTTACCACGTGTATTCTCACCACAAAGGAATGTCTTTAATTTTCCCAAGGCAAAAACTGACCCGCAGTGGAGCATATTTCACCCCAGAATCACAGGAAAGAGAGCTGTGAAGGGATTGCTTGAGGTTAAAAGTCTGCCAGTCTATCACAGTAGCACATCAGCAATCCATGCCTATGATGAGAGGCATATGGAGCTGTCCAAGGAGGCAAGGCTTTGGACAGTCACGGATCTGACCCTGCCACGTGCTCCTTCAGCATACTCAGGATTTCAGCTCTCCACATTTTCCATGACAATTAACATTTCTGCAACATGTCCTAAGCTTTCACAGGATGACACTGGGCAATGAGTAGGAATATTGGCACATCTACACAGAACATGTTGCAAGCTTGCCTGTAACTACCAACAGCATGCTCAGTCATGGCAGAGACTGCAGGAAGTGAAACAGGAGAGTTCCCATTTCTGCTGCTCCTTTATCAAAACAGACTGTTACTGAGGTGCAGAATTATCAGACTTACATTATAGAGACTAACTGATTCAGTAATATGCTGCTAAGTTTCAGTGCCAGCAAAATCACTCATGTAATAAAACAGATTGCCAGTAAGAAGTTCAAGAAGAAATCTAACATATTCCTAATGTGCTGCAAAAATTCAACATTTAGAATTACTGAAATAATAGCTTAAGAAGCTATATCAACAGAGAGACATTTTTCCTCCCACTTTTTCTTATCTAGTCATTTATGAGATTCTAAAAACAAGACTTAAAAAGAAACTGTGCAAGAAAAAAACCCACAACAGAAAAACAGAAAAAAATTAATTATCAGATAACACACATGCTGGCACTGAGAAAAAAAAAAGCACAAAACTCTGAGATAGCATAATTGCTGACCTAAGGTTACATCGTCAAGATATTTCTTCTTAAGACACCCAGAGATTGCAAGTGCAATGTGCCTTGTTTTGTCAGCCATATAACAAAAAATGGTCAAAAATTACTTAAATGGCAGTTTCTGAACTCCACCAAGAGAAAGAACTTCAGACCAGAACCTACAAGTTCATGTAGTTCGTTGGCCAAGTAACAACTTCCTGAGTTCACAGCTTCTCATGCAGTCACTGGTGCATATAGCAGTAAAGAGTGCTATGAGGAATGAGATGCTGGTTATTTTAAATATGGATTTAGAGACCTAACATTTGGCCATTGTTAACACAGAAGTCATATGAAAACCTCTTAAAGACTGCAACTACAAGCATGCAAAAGAGTTTTTAAAATATCTTTTTTAAATTACTTTGATTATCTAAAATACATATAAGACTTGATCCACTGAACTAGTCTTTAACAGCTACGCCATAGACATTAAATCAAAATAAAAATATTGCAAACATGTCTGACTTATAATTTTTAATTTTGCAGTTTTAAGACTGAATAATACTGTAATATTATATTCTTTGTATTATATGAATAAGTGGGCAAAATGAAATCATGCATGGCTGACAGCTCTCAGTGTCCATGGGGCACAAAGAGCCTGAACAAAGTTAGTTTAGCCTGAACAAGGCTGTTAGTTTGTTCATAGACATATATAAATACAATCTCTAGCCCCATTTCGGTTTGTCTCAAGGTGATGTCTTAAAATAATGTTAGCAGCTAAACACCAGGCAGATATCTTGATTACGTATCCATTACTATTCATATACTGTTGCTCTTTCTCTGCCCACTAGAAGCACAGAGCGCACCCTGAAAGTTCAAAGACAATTGTCATTAACAACGGGACAAAAATTCTACCTTCAATCTCTAAGCTGATGATATTTTCCATATCTCCTCCGTACTGAAGAATCTTGCAAATATAAACAGGTAATAAAGGCTACAAGTTACTTATAAAACAGGTTACTCAATTACACTAATTTCTATTCAGGACATTCTCTTTTTTTATCAGACTATCAAATCATTAGCTCCTGAGCATGAAGCCCCGTAAACTTACTCGCTCCTGTTTCTCAAAGCAGAGGATACTTCCTGAATCTCATTGTCTGGAAATTACCAGATGGTAATTACTACGAGGTAATTTCCAGTCTAAATTTATGTTTTGTTTTCAAAGAAAGTCCCTGCTCAAAGCAGCACATTCTAGTTCAAGCCCAGACTGTTTCCTGACGTCCCCTCCACTGATGTGAGGAGGCTTCAAAACTTCTGAGTATTGAGGCTGTCGTTAACACCTAGCTTTCACTGCAGGCACGGTTACCCCACGACCCTCATTCTCCTCTTCTGTTAAGCATTACAACTGAAAAAGCTTTAATATTCTTGAACCTGCTCATAAAGCAGTAAAAACCTTAAATTTACAAAGAAATGGCATCATCACTACAGTGCAAAATAAGGAAGAAAGTTCAAAACCACTTGGGTGGAGTCAGGTTTTGATTGTATCTGTAGCTGGTAATCAAGATTTAACCTGGATATTCATCTGACAAGTATAGTCATGGGTTAAAATAGCTTCATTCATTGCAGCTGAAGGTGAGAATATCTGGGTCAAACTAATGTTCTTACCCCTTCACACTCACTCGTCAATTTATACCTGGTGATTGTATCTCTTCTGTCACAAAAGAGGCAGCATAAATCCAGAAACATTCCTTTTTAAGATATTATGGCCTATTTCCTTTATTTTTTTCTTTTCCTTTTTTTTTTTTTTTTTTGTCTTCTTAAATCCTTGATTGGGACTCTGACCATGGTAACTCCTCAGTACACGTATAACAGTTTATGAGGCATCCGTGTGAAATATTTGTACTCTTTAACTAAAGCCAGACAGAATGACCACATAGCGTTACAGCCCCAGACAGATAGCAAAAAAGGTTGCCTTCAGCTAATTTCTGCGACCCTGGAGGGCTTCAAGTGAACAGAGAGCATCATGGAGAAGTCAAGCCCACTCTGTTAGTAAGGTGTACAAGACACAAGACTAAGACATGAAGACAGAAGCAGAATGATAAAGTGGGTGGGACCTTCCACAAGTGGGAAATAATATCCTTTACTTTTGGCCAGGGTCTGAACTCCAGGACCGTCAGACTTAAAGTCAAATTCACCTGGATGAAGTGGGATAGCAGCAGCTTGCACTCCCCACCACCCAGCAGCAGCAAACTCCTCAGCTTGCCTCACCAAACCAGGTGGCACAGGTACTTCCCTCATTGACCAGGGAGACATGGCTAACCCTGAAGTGTAACCAAGTTTTATGCTGTTTTATCTACCTGTGATAAGCAAAACCCCTCTGAAGATTACAAGATGCAAATGCAAGTGCTAAAACATCAACTCACAAGTCTCTGAAGATGCAAAGGATTTTCAAATAGCACTCTATTGTCTATGTATGTGTGATCTTAGATCAAGATGTTCTGCTCCTGTTCCCTAAGTTTCTGCTGGTGCACATGGACAGCAGGGGCTGGATTTCCTTTTCATTTGTATTACTGGCCAGGTGCATGATATTTTTATCTTACGCAGTGCAGTCACACGACTGCACACATGCAGATCGTGAGTAATGGGTTGATCCCACTGGAGAGACACTGCATCTAGCATGAAGTGTTGCAGTTACAGTTTTCACTAAAGTAGTGAATATCTTTACAGGTTCTTGACATCCCACAGCCTGTGCAAAGCCACTGTGACAGCAGGGCTCTGGGACCCTCAGACACACTCAGAGAGTGCTTCCACAACACCATGCTCTTCATCCAGGGTCTGGAACAGCATGTGCTGTGAAAAGGGTTATGAGAAGCTTGCAAAAATAAGTGATATTAAAATAACGGTGCTTCCAAGATGTTCCTTTTTTTTTTCTTAAGTCATTTGTCATTTACAGTATTTTGTTTCCTTCGAATGTCTGTGGGAACTAGTACTGCTATTAACTTTTCCCTTCAATGAGGTCTGTCCTTTCAGGAAAATGTTATGGGAGAAAACAAAATGGTGAAGCTTTCACAAACAGATGCACAAACGCACAGAAAAGACAATAAATACAGAAATGTTTATTAGCCAGTCTCCTCCTCAAGACCTTGCAACATGAGTTGCTGGACTGAGCCAACAGAGGAGTAGACAAGTTATTTCAGTGGCCAGAAACCTATGAAAGAGGAATAATAGAGCATTATGCTACATGTGCTCAGAACAGACGGAAGGACTCTTGGGAAGCAGGAAAATAAAAGCACAGATAAGACAAAAAGTCTGGAAGGAAGCCAATGTAATGCAGCAAGAAGAAAAAGGTAAGCAGCAGAGAAGAAAAAATAATCCAAGTCAGCCCCTTGACTTCACGTAAATGGGCAGTGATGTGTATCTGATTTTTATCCTCCAGAAGTGGCAGCAGGTTGACGATTATTACTAGCCCCTACAGATCCCCAGGTTGCTTTTACCAGTCTGGGGCCTGCAATCACTGCAGTCTTTGCCTCCAGTCACACAACTGTCTTTTTGTGCTCTTCTGGGGCTGAGTAAAGAAGTTAGCATCAATAGTTCTTGATACTCACACCCTAGATTCAAATTCTAGATTCACCTTTACTGCACTATTATTTCAGGATGTCTAAATATGGAGGCATCCCAAAGGAGAATCATTCTGATTGCCATCACCTACTGCAACTTTGTACCCCAAAGTACACAAAATTGTGAATAACTATTAAAAACTACAAATAACTTATACAAAATTCAAAATCATCCATTGCCCATGCTCAGGCTTGATTGCAATACTGAAAGAGTGCTACAAAGTATTGCTAGAATTACAATGAATTCTTAACATATAATTTACTCACAGAAACCTACAAAATGTGCCATAACAGTGACCAGCTCATACCTTCTCTATGGGTTTCAATATCTTACTCCATCATTATTTCACCAAACACTGAAACCAACTTTTTCTTCATTCTATAATATTGCAACTTGACAGCAAACATACTACACAGTACTGCCTTTTGAAACCCTGAAGACGGATTTACATTCACCAGACTTTAAACAACTTTTCTAATGGCCACCCATCAGATAGTCACGTAGTGGGGAGTTCTGACTGCCTTTATGTGGGATCTCATTCTCATGTTGCAGCAGGTACTTAAAGAGCGAGAACTTTTTTTTCCAAAGGAATTTTGATGTCCAACTCCCTTTGAAGCTTCCTTTCCTACGTATGTTTGAAAATTTGATCTTCAATTTGTTACCCATTTTCCCTTACTGCTTGATAAGAAAATGCCTTCTCTTCTTCCTTCTGAACACTCAAAAATGAGGGCAGAGGTAGCTCCATACTCCTAACATGAATGAAGAGTAGTTGCTTGGAAAACCACAGCTCCTTCTCTCCCCATCTTCATCTATTCTTTTCCATTCCAGACGCATAAAGCATCACCATGATGGGCCACAGGCATCTGTTTCTCACTGTGTTATCCATCAGAACTGATTTACATTATTTAGATAAAAGGCAAGATCACTGTAGGCAGAAACTGGATGCAGTTGTCCACTATGGAAAACACCTTTGCTACTCCTTTCAAATTTATTAATTACTCTCAGCCTTTCACCTCTGAAGTACATCTACCAAAGTGGGCACTGTTATTGGAACAGCCACTAGCTGTCTGATAAAACTTAATGAATGACAATTTTATTAGCTTCTGTTGTTATTGTTTCTTTAACTCCTTCAGTATCAAGCCACCACAGCAATTCTCTGACAAAGGAAGATTAGAGATAAGGCACGACTACAAACATTTTGGTCCATACTTCAATTATATATATTTTTTTTTTTCACTTTAACATTTTCTCAAGCAAGTCATACAGGACCAATATTTTAAAGATGTCCAGTGTCTGCTGCTCCCTACAAAGGAGGGGATTTTGTGGAAAAACACTTAAAAAGAACATGGAAAAGTCAAATACTGCAGTATTTGCATCATCAGCACCACCTTGGCATGCCAGGACTGATTTTTCTGAGTGCCTTTAACCAGACATTTTAGTGTTACTCCTTTGCATTTGATCCTGGGAAATTTCCGACTGGTCAAGGTCTATAATTTCCTTGTTACTTCCCCATCACTGGTTTGAGGACCATGCTGACTGGCCCGGAGAAGAGGAATGTTGCTTTAATGAAATTAAGCACACAAAGAGTTATTATATTAAAGCTGCATGCAGAGATTAAACTCAGACTCAATCACACAACTAAATCCCTATTCAGTGCTTTGAAAATTTACCACTAAGTGTGAAGCTAAAAATATTAGCTAATAACAGTGAGCTATCTTCCAACCACATCCTCTCGCAGAACATCAATAAGAGACAAGTCTGAAAATGTGCCTTAGAGGAATTAATGAACATTTGTTTGAAACAGGGCCATTTCACTTTGGGACAGGGTTTCGGTTTTTTTCTTCCTTGTTTTTTTTTTTCCTCCCCCTCATCTAGTGAACATATCCTGCACTTCAGGGTATGGAAACCTGCCGAAATCACACCCATAGTCAAATCAAATTTAACATATCTTTACAAGATATTTATAACATGCAAATACCTAGAGGCCCTGTTTCTTGTTCACATGAAGGTCCCTTATGCCAGAAAAGGAGGGCTCTTTCATGTTAATGAGCATGAGTGTGTACTAGACTAGAAGCCAGTTTCATATACTATATTTAACATGTGAATGTTCAGCAACCCACATCTCCACTCCACATGCAAAAAGCAAGCAAACCACATTGCAGCATTTTAAGAAAGGTGCTTGGCAAGCCCTTACAACTGCACCCTTACAACCTGCCACTTGTGCCTCAGCAGGATTCTGCTTCAAGAATCTTGGAAAAAACAATTTTACTTCACCCTTCATTAAAAAAAAAAAATGAAACCCTTGCTTCGTTCACTCCAGTTTTTCTTAAGCCTGTTTAGCAGCTCAAGGAACCTAAACCAAGCATTTTCTCAAGATAAAACAGATTAACAGTAAAAATTCCACCTTCAGATTCTTAGGCATCTGCTTCACTCACAAATTTTGTCTCTTGGCACACATCTAATTCAGAAATAAATTATTCTGTTTCTTTCACAAACTTTTCCTCATTTGTCACTTAAGAGCAATCAGAGACAGGAATTTTCAATTTAGAAAGTTTAGACCAGAATCGCCAAGCACAAGCTATTTCTCAGGATGCTATCTGGACAACATCTTAAACCGCATGCTGAATGCCCATGCCTGCTGCACCCACCACAGCCCCCCAAACCTGCGGGGCTCTGTGTGCTAGGGCTTAGCAACCAGTCTGCAGTGCTGAGGAGGGTCATGTCACCTGAGGGAAAATTGCAAACAAAAGAAAACCGTTTGGCTTCGACTCAGAAGGTAAACACAGATTGCAAGTTACAGCTTTCTGGGTAGAATTCACCCCAAATTAATAAACGTGAACTTTAAGATTCTCGTGTCAGATAAATTAGTTACCATGGCTTAATTTACTTTCTTCAATAGGCTCTGATATCCACCTACAAGTTGGGATACTACTTCCAAAATTATCTGCTACCTGAGGTCAGTGCATGACTAGATACAACATACAGCTTGCTTCCTGTCAAAGTAATATTAAGCACCCCATTTTTCAGGGTGTATGCTTGCACACAACAACTACTTAGAACAAAAAGTCGAGCCAGATGGTGAGTGTCTTTCAGTGTTTCAAGCAACACTCCTTATTTCCATGCTAATAAAGAACCTTCAAGTAACACAGAAGGTACAAAAGCTGGTCAAGTTTACAGCAAACGCTTTTGTGACCTAGAGGAATTTTAATTTGAAAGGGTCAAGCAATTTTATCCCATACTAAAACTAGTATACACCTGATAATTTAATATTAAAATATGATAACATACCTGGGTATTTAAAAGGAAGAAGACTCATCTAAGGACATGAAATATTGTTTTGCTTGAACTTCTTAACACATTAAGCGCTTCATTTATTCTTTAAAAAGCAAGCTTGGGGTTTTTTGGTTTGTTTTTGTTTGGTTTTTTTTTTTTTCAAAATGACTTAAAATTAGCTTGCAGCAATACTTTTACAGCAATAGCAAAAAGTAACCTATACACAACTCTGCCACAAATGCCTGTTAATCTGATAACCCATAAACCCTCCCCACTACAGAGGACTCCAATTAGAATGAATAACAGAGATGTTTGGGGAATTGAGGGGGGACGACATCTGTTTGATTGACATGTGCCTTTCCTGGAAGAATGCAACGCATGTCCATAATCCTAAACAGTCTGACAGCATTAATATGACCCAGTTCTTAGGAGAAAAAGGTCTATCTTTGCTACAACAGTTGTTTAACTATACATTTATACTGAACAGAAATATTGAACCTGTGTGACTTTTCTAGTAATGCATTAAAACCTCTATAGACATAGCTATCTAAATGTCATGTACAATCTTTCCTACTATAACCATAGAAATGTTACAGGAAAGAGTATTTTTTGCTCCTTATTATATAAAACCTTCTGTGTTTCATTATACGTATTATTGTATGTATTATATATGTATTATATTACTGGCCAAGCTGTTAGGTTGTTCTGCTGTTACTATTCTATTGAGAACACACATAACTTATCAACTGCCTGACTGCTTCTTGAAAAATAGGTATCAGTTTACCCCATTGAATTACTACACCTGTTTGAATTTTGGCCACTCCATCAGAGCAGCAAGCTAGCCCGAGGAAATTTCAACACTCAGTTTTATTAGCCTACTTGAGAAAACTTTCATAGCCTTAGGAGCTTGAAAAAAGGAAGAACATCATGAAATACCCATATAGTGAAAAACTCTGAAAGACTGAGTTTTGTAGTACAACAACTGTAAACACTCTTTTTTTTTTCCTCACGACTAAACTACCCTTTCAGGTTTTTTTGGAGTTTTTTTCAAGCTCTGCACATATTACCTGCTCAGTCCATTCAAACTCCATGAAAGGAACATAAACCTGGAATGAAAGCTATTGCTGAAACTTGATAAGAGTAACTACTGATAAACATTGATCATCAGCTTTCCACACAATATTACATAAGCACAGAACACCTAAAATAGTAACACATTTTCTCTATGTAGCTTACTTACTGCAAGAACATCAATGCAATACGAAAGACTAAAAATAATGGTGGCTCACCTTCTGTGCCATTGGGTGTCATGGAATTATTATTTATATGGGAGTTATCAAGTTTTGGACCACTGGGGGATTCACTACTACCACTTAGTCGTCTATGTGGGCTGGCTAGATCCTGCATTTCCATAGACCTGAAAATAATATGCAGCTAGTTTTAGTGACATATTCAATATGAATTACCTATATGAGATGCAGCTTGCTATTAGTCAACATCCTGAAAACAGCAAAAAAATTAAAAGCTTCTCTTAACTTGGTCATTCCTAGTGCAAAACTCATTTGCAGCCCTCCAAAATGTGACTGACCAGTTACCATAATTATTTTTGCAGCTGCAAACAGAATAAATCTTAGATATGAAGTACTGTACTTTAAACAGTTGTGTCACCTTGTATTTTTAAGATACGTAAAAAGACAGAATCACTAATATATGAAGACATACATTCTCTTAAAAACAAATTAACACTCTGCTTTTTCAAGATTTACCACTCAGTGGCAATATAATGGGCCTCCAAACCAAATAAAACACTTGAAGCAATTGTGGAAACCTATCATCTACTGACAGGGAATGAGATATTCCTGATGTATGTGTTTACTCTGGCAAACTACTTAATTGTTCCTCTGTTTCCGTTGAAACAAATGCAGCATTAAAACATTATTATGTCTGCTCACTTGTTTGCTTTGTGGATTACATAAAGCGTGCCCAATTGAAAAGGGATATGACCAACATACAGTGGATCCATATAGGCGTTAGTATGCCTTAGCACTCTGCTGTATCTCTGCAGCTGTCCCTTAGTCAAAGTAAGAAGAGAGCAATTCCGATTCAAAGCAAAAATTACACATTTATAAAGCACACAAGCAGCTGAATATTTCCGATCTGTGTTTCTAACAGCCTTATACAAAAAAGCCCAGAGCCGTGGCCACCATGACATACGCTGGGGAAGCTTATGATTGAAGTGCTCAAACCTTTCATTTCTTTATACCTAAAACTTTTGCTAATGTTATTTGATGTACTCGGTCTAAATAATTGCTCACAGTAGAAGTTTCACAGGTTACTCTGCCTCCAAGGCATTTGAATCAGTAATTTTTCATTTTAAAAGAAACGCTCAGGCTCTTTTAAAGACTATAAATTATATAAAAAAATTCCTCCCACCATAATGTATAAATATCCTTAAGCCTAAGTGTCATTTCAGCTATGAAGCTTTCACATTTTAAGTGAGATTTTATTACAAGCTCTAAACACAAATCCCTCATTTTACATTTAATTGCCTAAACCAACCTACACATAAAGAAGGATGATATCACAATGAGTTTGAAAAGTCAGTATCTGACATAAAGTCAAACAATTTAGTAAAGAAGTGGACGTGCTCCTGGTTTACAAACTTGGTTGCATGCACCTAAAAGCGATGCTCGAGCACTTACTCATCTGCTTAATGTAGAAAACATGGATAAATATTTACTTATCACCTGAAGTTAAAAAACAGAAAAATAGCAAATTTCAATCAAATGCTTACCTGCAGCTTGACGGAACAGCAACATCTGAACTGGTTTGGGACTTCTGCACCTGTAAACGAGGGAAACAAACAGAAGCCTCTATTACTCCACTTTACTATGAGGCCTCAATTTAAAGAAAGGATATTACCGCGGATGACAACTCTGTCCTTTAAAGCCAAAAGGAGAGGAGGAGGGTGCAGTGCCCGTGAAAGGCATATTGTCTTTAAATTGAAGCTCAACTGTTGTTTCCCCGGCAGGTCTCTCTCCCTCCTCCCCGTGCCGGGGGACGGCGGCCAAGTGACGGGATAGTGATTCATCAGGGGCCCGTGACAGCTGCAGAGGGGATCACTCCTCCCATGGCACAGAACGGCATGGCACGGCGCTGTCACGCACCCCCACAAAGGTAACCCCACCATGCCACACCAGCCCTGAGACCCCCACCATCCTCCACCCCTCTTGCCTTTTGCTATTGCTAGCTATCTTTTCCTCCTATCCCCTTAACTCTTGACAGCTTCTTGCCCTCATCACATTGGTTTTTCTCTTTCTATGCTTTTTGCCATTCTTCCTTTGCACCTGGGCAACAAGGAACCCACAAGTCAGCTCACCCCAAACGTGAGGGGTGAAGAAAGCCAGAGAGGCTGATATTAATTTTTTTGGGGGGACAACAAGGGGCAGATCTACCTATGGTAAAGATCTTCAATCTGTGACAAACAGTATTACATAATTATCTCCAGAATGAGCCCATCTCCAGCTGGGGTGAATTAAAATAAAAACCCCACACATTATTGCACAAAGTCGTACTTGTAAAAATTCCCATCGCTAATGAGATTTCTGATAAAATGACTTGAAAGAACACTTCTGGCTAAATAAATAGGAGGAAGCTGTAGCATTTACCTCTGAGGTCACTCATCAAGGAAAGGAATCTGGTTCCACTGGGAAGCCCAGCAATAATTTTCCAGTTTAATAAAATGACTCCTTTTATAACTCAGGTGAGTAACAGATTTTCATATCCTATTAAAAAAACACCATTGCTTTGCTAACAGACTCTTCTCTGTACCCAGTAACGATTGTCAGCAGATGATAAAACTCAGGTAAAGGTCCGCTGCTAGACGCTGTTAACTTAAAAGCACACAAAAGCTTCTCCAGGCAAGGTATATATCCTCTTAATGTCTGCACTGAGAATCCTTCATGTGCGTTTCCATTCAACCTGAACTGACATCTCTTAAATGATCACAGAGCAAAGACAAGAGAGATGAGGCATTTTAAGTGCCATAAAAATCATCCAAGCAAATCCTACTTATGTGTCTGTAGGGGTTTTTTTTTTTTTGGTTGTTGGTTTTTTTGGTTTTTTTTGGTTTTGTTTTTTTTTTTTTTGTTATTTTTAATCACAGACAGAATTACTACTAGCAAGAGTAAACAACTCCTAGGGGCAGCCAGGCAATGCAGAACATTATAAATGATGTCAAGAAGCATCCAATAATGCACACCGAAAAACATCAATCTTTTTATAACTGGGTACTTAAAGTACTGCATAACATGCTTTTCAATACATCATTGCACGCCAAATCAAACTAGATGAGCAGATAAATTCAGAACTGTGCATTTTGTTTTAAAGATCTTTTTTTTCCCAGTTCTTTACCCCAGAAACTGCAGCAGAGTGCCTTAGGATATGTTTCTGCTGCTACTTCTAAACACCTGGAAAAAATTATAGGTGAGAACTAAGTTTGCTTACAGAGCTATCTTCACTCCCTTTTGCACAGGATCCTTAAAAACATATCTTTTATAATAGTAAAAAACTTCCTTTTTCAAATAGATGCTTTAATTCATTGATATTTTCCAAAGTACCCTACAGTTTTATTAATTCTTCACTAACGTCTAAAATACATTTAATCCTCACTATTTTATTTACCCAAATTAAAAACAATAATAACTTCTGTACACGTGCATGTGTGTGTATAATGAGAGAGATTTCATTTACAGATTCATGGGAGAGGGCAAAAAAAAAAAACAAAACAACTACAGCTCATTCAAAGTGAATTAAATATATACCTTATATGTCCTCTAACACTCCATGATTTGTGAAAGTTCATATCCACAATCTTCATTTTCATTAGACATACTTCAGATATATTCCTTTGTGTCTCAAGGATTATTTAAACCATGTGTTGCACGTTACCATATTTAAAAATGACTCTTTAATCAAAATAACTTTAAAACAACTAATCCTCACTTAGGCTGGTCAGCTGAATCCACAGAGTGGTCCAGGAAAAATAAATCTACTCTCAAGAATGCGAATGCAGACAACAATTAGACACAGATGTGAGTGAAATTAGTTACAGTTTACAAAATGCTACACTTCACATGCTTTCAGTTTTTTATGTGTAGTACAAAATTACAACATAGTAAGGAACCACACTTATGACAACCAGTTCATAGAATAAAAACATTTCTGGGTGGCGTGTGCTTGCTCTCATATATTCTCCCACTTTGCCAACGGATTTCTGGATAACTGCAACATAACTCACGTATCAAACAAAAAGTGAAAGAAAAAAAATAAAATGAAATGGCCTTACCCAGCCAGCCAAAGGAGCACATTAAATAAATAAATAAATAAAATCAAGAGGAGAAAAAAGGAGCTGTCACTCACCCTTCATACTCTGCACTCTGCTTAAACTAAGAAATGCCTTATATGCTAAATGACATACACATTCTCCTTGATACCTCAGAAACATTACTGCGTATAATTTGATTGTTGTAAGTAACATTCACATCATTCTCCTTAATACATATTGCAAATCTGGGCACTACATAGTACATGGCAAGAAAAAAAGGACAATGATAGCAAAACTACTTAAAATTCATCCAGTTAAGAATCTTAAATCAGTAACATCAAATTCTGATTAGTTAATGAGGTCTTTTAAGTTTGCCTTTTTCCTAATTAAATTTATAATTCTTCACAGATGTAGGTTTTGTTGATGTTCAATTTGTCTCTCTCATTTTGTTAAACCTCACATAGTACTCCACCAATCCATTGAATAGCCACATTAAATCTGTTAATACCATGCTCTTCAACCCCAGAAATTATTTCCAGAAGGCAAACTTGCTTTGAGAGATCATCAAACAAGACTTAAGGTACACATTTTATCACATTTTCCCTACCACAGAGCTCAGGATGCGGAGGAAAATTCATGACTTTTGCACTGTTTATTATACTTTGCTAAATTACAAATCAAAAGCATCTGACAGAAGATCATGTATGAAGCCAAAAAGTTAATAATGTTCTGTGAAAAGTAAACTGTAAATGGGAAGGGATTCTAAATTTCAGCAGCACAAAGCAAATAAAATGTAGGTACTTGTCTAAATTACAGGTTTTCCACAGTATTTTTGCTTGCTAGGAGCAATTTTTTTTTTTTTTTAATGGCTATAATTTAAAACATTTTTCCAGCTGAAAAGAAATTTTCTAAGTGAAAATTAGAAGTTAACTCAGAAAACTACAGCCAGCACACACGCTTCTTCTTAAAGCACGGTTCTACTTTAAAGGAGCACATTTCAAAGACAATGGCAGTTTTCAAATCAGAGTGTTTCTCCTTAGGATAAAATATATATATATATATATCTGTCACTTTTAGCAATGGGTGGAGGGAGGGAGAAGAGAGGACTTCTTCCTAGAGCAGCACTCTTTGCCTCCTTAAAAGCCCTACACCATCAGTATCTACAGACATAATGGCTTCAACAGCAAAAATGTTACAAAGCTAAAATGCAAATTGGCTACAAAAAGGCACCTTGCTGGCAACACATAAAACTTGGTAATACTTTCACTCTTCCAATAATCCTATTGCTGGGTTCTAAGCGAAGAGGTAGGCATTTTCACTAAATACATCAAAGACAAATTGCACTTATTAAAGCAGAAGCAGGTAATTACAGTTATTTCATTTTTAATTGCTAGTTTAAATTCTTTCAAAAGCACTATCCTGCATGTTCATTTCATACACTTATGAATGAAACATTCCAAAACCCCAACACTTTCTTCCCTTTAAGAAAGAAGTACTACAATGTGACAATGCTCCTATTATGACCAGCCATTTAAGAATGTCTTTCTGCTTTTCCAAGATTTTTTTGGCTCCCAAGAAATATTTAATACTTATTGCAATTCAAACAAAATGATTACTCATTCTTTTTTCTCTCTGCTCTCCAAAGGCAAAGCATGACTCCAGCTGCCTGTCACTGCATGGAATTGCTGAGAGAGGATGGCTGCTCTTGTCCAGACCCTACCAGGCCTTGGGAAAACTCAGACAGCAGTGAGGTGCTTGGCTAAAGACTGCATGCTTTGGGTTCGTGAGCAACATGTAAAATGCTGTGTGCATGTCTGTTTATATAGACAAGAGCGTACGATGTCTATAAGAACACATATACATATTTACAGATATATCTATGCATTATGAATCTCTTCTACACCCCAACCCAGCAGTCTATGTTCTGGCAGATGCTTTGCAAACCATCTCAGTATGGGATGGAAATGAAAAGATTCCTTATATGTGGTATCTAACGTTAAAGTCTTCCAGTGGTACACTGCACAGCATTTCTTATCCCAAATTTCTCTCGGTGGTCATTTCTAAATTGAAACAAACTACATGAAATATACTATCCTCTTTTTTTTTTTTTTTTTTTTTTTTTCCTACTGAAAACTTTTATTTCTTCTGCTTGCCTTGTTATTAAGCATTTATTAAACTAACAATCCCAACCGCCTTCTAAGAAACACTTTTAAATGCACTAACACCTTTACTTCTCCAGAATAAACCCTTTGCTGCAAAGTACGGTCCTCCCTCTTGCTGATGTTTGTCAGAAACACTGAGAGAAATATACACTTAGGGATGTTTTGTGGGGCTCGGTTGCTCAAAAGCAAGAGGTAAATGTAACGAGACTTCAAAAGGTCTTTAACTTCCTCGTTCTAAGACCGTCGTTTTATTTAAGCCACCTAAAATGTCAATAAACGTCAAATATTTCAGTTGTATAGATGTTTATTCTGTCATCTTAAAGAGTTCTCCTGTGGGGATCTGTGTGTTTTCCTTGGTGTTTGGGAAATTTAAACATATTAAGCAAAAGGATTTCCTGCTTCAGAAAGCGCTGTCAAAATCTCTGTCGGGCATTCTTCCTCCCAATTTTTTCTTTCTTTTTCTCACGCTCTCTTGTCCCTTTCAGAAAGGTTTCCGACTGTACGTGCCTATTCCCCCTCCGCTCCAGCTCCCCATTTAACATCTCACCGTCACGTCGTTCCTATCTGCCGAACCATTAGCACTCTAGGAAATCAAACCGGAGGAATCCCCAAACCTGGCTGATCACAGTAAGCAGAAACGCCTAATATCTACTTGGTGGGAAGCCTGCAAACCCCAGCCTGAAACACGGCCAAAATTAACTCCTGCACCCACTGATTTATACCGGGACGGCAGAAAGTCCCTGCCGCTGCGGAACCCGCTCGGGGCTGTCCTGCCACCGGGCTTTTCCTTTTCGTTTCCTCCCCTCTCCGCCTCTCCCTCTGCCCCGCGCCGCCCGCCTGTACTCACGGTGCCGGGGCGCGCCGTCTCCGCGCCGCGCAGCCTCCGCGCTCGCGGGCTCACAGGGCGGCGGCGCCTCCCATGGCGCGGCGGGGCAGGCGCGCCCCGGGGCGAGGGCCGCGGCTGGGGCCGGAGAGGAGCGGGGCGGGCGAGCAGACAAAGCCGCGGCGGAGGAGGCTACCCCCAACCCCGCCGCCTGTTTGCTCAGCCTCGTGGGTCTGCCCAGGAGCGCCTGGGGGCACGCCGCAGCTCCGCGCCTCTGCTCCTCACTCCCCTTCTTCGCCTAGGTTTTTTTTCCTCCTTTCCTTCCCACCAGCCCCCCCACCCCCCCTTCTCTGGGTTTTGTTTTTGTTTTTGTAATGCAAACCGCAGCTATTCTCTTGTCCCAACCTTATTGGCTTAAAAGCAACAACTGCAATGAGGCTTCCGCGGTCTGAAGTCAACCTTCCTGCTTGGGCGAAACGCTGCCGTGCTCCGCCGGCGGCTCCGAACCAGCGCTGGAGCTGAGCGCCCCTGGCCGCCTGTTGCCCCTAGCCCGCACGGCAAAACCCCTGGTTTTTCTGCGCCTTCTTCAGCCTCACCCCAGAACAATTAATGAATCCCTCGGGTCCTCCGTCATTTAAAAAGCTTAATTGTGCGTAGATGCGTCCTCTCTAGTAAGCTGGGTTTAAACAAAAGCCGTACTAATAGAATAACTGGAATTAAACCAACATTCTATCAATGAGAGAAGCTAAATAAGGATACTCACAGAGGCTCTTAGACATACAACCAGCATGCACGTCCGGACATGCAGTTTTGATTGGCTATGTAACAGATTTGTTCTCAAATATCTGAGATTCTTGCAACTTTGTAAAGAAAGGTCTGCTAAAACTATTTAAGCCAGCCTTCTCCGATTTAAATGTATTTATTAAATAAAGTATCTGGAACTTTTTAAACGGTTTAAACCATGCAGATATGTTAAGTATCTGTGCCCCTAAAAACAACTGTAAAGATGGTAAAATTTGTATTTTAAATTATTACTACTCACCCACTGAAATTTTAAAATTTATAACTGTGGAAAGGCCCTTTTCACAGACCTTGCAAACACTCCCAAATAAGAGAGCAGCAGTTGCATTAAGTAACAGTAACTCTTCAAAGCTTAGCTTTTAACAATCAATAAGTAATTAAGTAATTTTGTTAGTAAACCATTAAACTGAAATGGGTTTATGATACGTTTCTATTACAGCACTTTCAGTTGGTCATAATTCAAAAAAACTCTTTAAAAGATATATACATTATGCTACAAAACATCCTAACATACACAATAACTAAATTTAACCAGGGTTCTCTGGAGCAGTTCCACTCTCTAAGCAGTACCTTTCAATTCATGTAACACTGATTTTTCTACACTTTTTCAGTACACGTAACCCAAATATGATGAGGAAAACAGCATAATGGTTTGCAGTACCAAAGAAAAGAAGTCTTAATACTATGCCAGGTCTACAGCACTAAATGAAAAAAAATATAACTGTATAAATAGATCGAAACAGTACTTTTTTTCTTTACAAAAATCCATGGTTATTCACTACCAGTATATCCTTACCTTCAATTAACTAATCTGTGAATGAAAGCAATACTTCTAGAGGAGAAATGTCTTCTGGCTACTGCATCCCAGTAAGTGAGACATTATTTTGTAGCAAGTATATGGGGAATACTTCAGGAAAGCAGATTGGTTTGCAAAGCTACAAATGAACCTCGAGCTGAAAAGACACCTAGGATTTCATTTTGTTTAGCGAAGAAAAGGGATCTCGGGACAGCCACACACCATATATGGGAACCCATGTCAAAATAAGCAGCTTTCCATTGGGCCCGTCCTCGTCGCCGGCACAAACACAACCCCTTCGCTTCTCTGTAGTCACAGACCACGTCTTGTGCCAAGAAAACTATTTATGATGTTCTACATTAAACTGTGAACGATATGTAAATTACTCATTACAGAGACATGCAGCTTTGTCAGGTAAAATGCAATGAAATCCTGAAATAAAAGGTGATGCAATCATTCTGAACTATGTGATTTTTGGAACACCATGATCCTCTGGAACATGCTTACCACTGAGGTCTTTACCAGTGTTAATAAGATCATTTTAAAACCCCTACTGAATCCTAGATAGAGTTAAAGACACATATCTTGCTTCACGTCTTTAGGAGCCCCAGCCCCATCTATTACATGAAAAAGATCAGGCACATACTTTCAGGAAGCAGAAGCTCTATTTTTTTTGGAAAAAAAAAAAGAAAAAGAAAAAGAAAAATATCATATTGTTGTGCATGTAACTCAAAACACTTTCTCAAAAATAGTGACACTTATATGATGCTATGGAAATCAAAGAATGATTTTTAAAAAACATGACTGCAACTTCCAGTGATGCATGTGCATTTCTGCAGGAACCTATTTCATTCCATATTTAAAAAAAAAACCAAAAAACAAAAACCCAACAAATCAAATCAACCCCAAAATAGCACAAATAAATGAATAAATTTTCCTGTTTTAAATGTAAAGCTTACTGAAACAGATTTACTGTTGGTCAGAGGTTTTAGTCCCTAATGGCAGTTTTGTCTGAGTAATAACTTCAGGAGTGTGCCCAGTCTGCATTTAATTAAAATAAGACAGATCCCCCCACACACATACAGAGCTTGATGATGTGATGATAAACACGGGATAAATTACGCAGAGGCTAAGATGATCAGGAAAAGGGTGATGACGATGCATTGCAAGAAAAGAATCGGCTTTGAATTTTTAATCTCTTCTGTAGTATGGCATGTAGACAGTATGGGAACTGAAGCCATATAAATGATAGGGGATATAAGTGGGGTCCTCTGTGTTTATACAGCCATTAAACAGTGCCTTAAAGTTCTTTATCTGATGTCTGAAGATTGGACTTCAGATTAGTGTATATCATTACCCCATGGTGTGGTCTAACCTATGAACTTATCCTACAGTTGATACCATGGACCAGATCCTCATTTGGTTTAAGTGAGTACAGTTTTTTTTATTTCAATAGCTAATCTAATAATGCCAGCTGAACACCACACCTATTTGAAACCTGTTTCAAAGAGCCTTGTTTACTTAGCTTTTTGGTTTGTTCTTCAAAAAAACTGCATACCAAATCACTGAAGGCTGCATTGTTGATCACTGGCACCCAGCATCAATTTTAAACCACAATTGCACTAACACTGGATTTGTAACAGAGATTTCAGTGGGATTTGTATATGTTAGTATCATGCCTGAATCTGCCCTGATTCTGCATTCCTTCTGATGCTGCTGGCATCTCAAGAGTTATAAGAAGAAAAGGACAGGACTAATATGTAATATCAAATGCACAACAAGTTATTGGGTATATTTTTACAACTATTACTCATGCAACATGTTTTTTAACTCTTTGTGCAGTGTCACACGCTGTAGCACAAGTGTGTCTATCTTGAACACAGTATTTAATGGCTGCTTAGATGCAACTATTATCAGTTGTGCTAATAATTAAGAAAAAATACGTATAAGATGGGTATGGAACAGTGGGCTGTTTGCACATTTGTCTCAAAGTAGTAAATGCTACTGAAATATTCAACATTAGAAATAGGTCCTAAAGACCACACTTCACTAAAGCAGAAGATGCACCCCATAGCTCCTGAAAGCCACCCCATGGCTCTTCCCGTAACAACTGCAATGCAACGTCAGAACCCTCTGAAGCCGGTAATATGCCTCCTATGTCTCCACACAAGTTTTATCTTACACATAGCAGCTGTTGCCTAGAGACGTCCCTGGCTGGAGCAGAAGTTTGCAGCACTTGACAGGAGCCCTTATTGTCTCATGCTGCTCACGTGAGCAAAAGTAGGAAAACCTTGGTGAATACAAACAAAAATATGTGACAGAAATCCACCATTTTAACTGCTTTGTTAAAAACTATTAGCATGATTGAGAAGGCCAATTTCATTCTGTTCTTTCAAGATACACTGGATAAAATTAATAATGAACTAAGGTCTATGTGTAATATGTTATAAGAAAAGGTGCATGCTGTTAACCATCATCCTTAGTCAAAATGTGTATAAACTGCTGGTCCCAATGACTTCCTTGCCAGTTTACATGCAACTGCACTTGTTTTTAATCAGCAACTTCAGTATGAACTACAGGATCATTTTGTATAATTCAAAATAGTAGTCTTTATTAATCTTCAGTAGATACTGCTTTAGCTTTTTGAATGAACACATAACTTTGTATGTTCTGAAACAGCCCTTGACAACTATGATATAAATGAATGTATATATATAGCGATCAAAGTCTAGCTTGTTAGCAAATACCTTAGAGTTTCTCAGTTTTTCACCAAATCATGTTTTTTCAATACATTCATACATACATTCATTGCATCTTAAGAGCATTATGTAACACGTAAATGTAAAATACATTTCATATATACATATGTTTATAGACACAGTGTGAAATATAAATATGTTCAGTACTCAAACTGTAAAATAAATATGCCAAACTGGGTGAAGGCGAAGGGAAGATTTCCAACATGAAGTTAAGTTTCAAATGCATCTAATACTGTCGCCTCTCTTTTGGTACTTTGTAACGCCCAACTGAAAACTTCCTATATCACTTTTCTCTTCTAGAAATCTCATGAAGTTAATTATGCTTATGATCACCACACAAGAATATTGATATATTTTGGAGTTCATACCTTCTGGAGTAGATGCTCTACCCAAAAGTGATGGCATTCCTCTTCCCTAAAGACTGAGCCACCAGGTCTGTGACACTCTGAGGACAGAGCTCTGAGACCTCTTGATTTAAGAGTAGTGTTGTAGCTTTTCTAACTACAATAGCTTTCATTGAAGCAATGCCTTAACTATTAAAATTAAAATTACTTTAAATTACTTTCCATTTTCTAATAAGGTTCAATAGTTTTACAAGGGCTTTTTTTTTTTAATATCGTCTATAGTACCTAAGAACCAGTAAGAATGTCACTTCTTTTTTCCATAAAAACCTCAGCTCAGAAGATTCATAAACATGTTAGTAACTGTTCATAAAAGCAGTCCTGCTGAAGGCAATGTAATTATCTTCGAACAAAGTTATTTGGAGAATTAGCTGTTTGCAAGATAGGGGGTGAAATGAAAGGAGTAAATTGCAACCTGTGAGCATCTTTGAGAAAGAGCTAATTTTTCTAATTTACATTCAAGCTTTTACTCCAGCTCAGCATGGAAACATAACTGCCTAAAAACTGAAAATAATCATCCTTCACTGTGATGTGTGAATAATAATTTGCCTACAAAAAATGAAAAAGTCAAATCAAAGGCACCGGGGATGATGATGAGCAGCTTGCTAGAACTCTTAACAGGTGATAAAAGCTATACTTGGTAGCTCCTTAGAAGATGAAGTTGCACAAAGAGCGCAGTACAAATGAGAAATTACCAGGGAGCTGACAAAATATTCAAGTCCTGTTGTTCTTTAAAGACTATAAAACACATCAATTCACACACATGCCATCTTTCTGTAATTCATCCTCCCATGACTACTTAAGCCTTCCTCATCTTTCATTTAGTGCTACTAGAAAAAAGTTAGAATTTACAAACCATTGCAAGTTTTTTTCACAACAACAACTTGCATTTTGGCAGTGATAGAAATACAGCGCACTGTATAACATGAGTCAGCTCAGTAATGCTAGACTGTCTTTTCTCCAAGTATTTTCCATTAACAAGAACAAAACCAGTTTTGTCAGCACCTCCAATAAGGTGAAAAGGGAGTTCCTCTTTGCTTTTCAGTTCTGAATTAAAGTTGTACTCAGAATTCTTAATTCTGCAAGAAAAATATGTTTGTTTGCTAACCACAGAAACAAGAGGTTTATTTATTGCAATTCCATTTTGTTATTATTTCCTAAATGTGTTCCGTATTTTTTTCCTGGAGCATTATTCATGTTATTGTTCAACAGTAGATGGAGCAGTGGATCATCACTGTATTTTAGTTATTTGTTTCAATTATAGCACAGTTTTTCAGCTGCTGACTTGTAGGACTGCACAGGCAAATTAAAAAAAATATAACTGTTAGTTAAAGCATTTAGAATTATAAATTATTTTGACAAATAATTAACACAAGCCTGCATTTATGACTAATATATGTGATTCATAAACACACATTCAGATCACAAACCTTGCGTTAGTTGAATACAGTAAATATGTACGTCCTTAACCTTCAAACATTGTCACACTTATTTTTCTTACGACGATCAGGAAGGGTGAAGTATCTTCTAAAAGTGAAGTTCATAAACATTCCACATTTTGGGCCTTGTAATGAAAAGGAAAAAGTGGAAGTCTAAGTTAAAATAATCATTACAAAGGCAATTTATTTTATATTCACATCGACTGCTCTTCCTGTAAACCATTTTTTAGAAATTCACTACAATAAATTCTTTTGAACCTTACAGTAATTATACCATGGCCCTCATTTGTTCAGCAGAGGTTAGATTCTCACCTAACTGTAACCATCCAAAATTAAGTATTTAGCTTAAGATGATCATCCCAACCCTCATCTTCAGTTGAGGGAGAGAGACTTCCAGTCAATGTGTCTAGGGGGAGCTCAGTTTTGAGGTTTCCCCTCCACATAGACACAGATGATAGGCTCAAGGTAGCTCCCAGTTTTTGATGGCTATATCTTCCCCAGGAATCCAGACTTTGTTGAACCAAACAATATAATTTCCCTTAAAATCAATTAGGTCTCAATAGCAGTTGTATTCACAGAAATTTCAATTGCCACTTGCTCTATTTTGAAACTTCGCATAATTACTCAGAGAGTCAGACTGCCGATATTTGTTGTTACAAATCAAGGCCAGAGGAAGACTTCTCAGATGGCTTCAAAGTCCCACTTCTCATCTCCAAGCCTGGCTCCCTCCCCCGCTTCCTTCCAGCAGCATTAACTTTTTCTCTGCAATCTCACAAATCGGAAAAAGAGTAACCTCTAAAGCTGTTTTAGACTGAAGGTCAGAATTCAAAGGATTGGTAACTTTATCCACAGAGCCTTGCAATCACATTGCTATTGGAAACACACCCAGAAGCACCAGCACTCTAGATGTTTTTATTAGGCAATGTCAATAGGTACAAAATTTGAAGGTTATTTGGTTTTTTTTCCTATACTGTAAGGTTTATCAGGACTCATATTTGCAAGAGATCAAATTGCTTTCTGCCACTGAATTTTAGTTTAATGTTCTCCAAGGTAAGGGAACTGGGCTCTGTATTACATGCTAATGAAAACAGCAGCTTTGGTTTGTTTATCTAAATACTTAAAGAGAGGCACCTCTTGCAGCCAAAATGTAAACAAAGCTTAAACTCCTTTTACTGCTTGGATACTTCTAGGCTATTAATACAGACTTTTTTTTTTATTAAATGCATTATACAGATTTTCTACATGTATTTGCTACTTAACAATCTACCTTTCCAAAGAAATATTTAATTCCTAAACCAATTATTCATAATTACACCTACCTTTTCAACCCACAAACATAAGATGACAGATTCCTTTAAAACCTAGGTTCAAGGGGAAAAAAAGTCACAGAAGGCAGTCAAACCTGTCATTAATTTAGGGGGAAATAGGTTAAAATAAGGATTTCAAGAGGGTCTCACAAGAATTAGGAACAAGCAAAAGTTTCATTTCAGTATCTAAAAATCCAAACCGTATACTTTACCCTTCTGTCTTGTACACATTTGCATGCACAAAAGACTGGAGCATTCATATCCACCCAAGTGATCCACCCACTGAAGGTCTGAAAATGTGTCTTTAAGGATGCCTTGCCTTTTATAATACAGGAATCCCTATACACAACAACCTCCATTAAATAACACTGCTAAACTAGACACAGACAAATGAAAACACACCTTGCACTGGTTGTCAAATTATGTGCTGAAAGACACAGCACAGGTAGTGCACAGTGAGCAGAGGCAGAATGCTTTTCACACAGTGATACTGGGAGAATGCAGTAACATAAGGAGAAGAGGACAGAAAAATGCAGACAACAGAAGACAATAGTATGAAGAACTCGAAACAGAAGTGGATGAGCAGATATTCATCAACAGTTTTTAACTCTCATGATTTGATTTTTTTAAAAATTGTGATTTGGCAGCTATCAGTATAAGGAATGTGTAAAGAAATGCTTATTTATCTTGGGTGCATCTGGTGCCACTTTCCTTATATTCATAAGCAGGGTGCCTTTGTGTATCTAGGCTGATTTTTAATAGGTCTTCTAGATAACTACTTATTGAAATAAAGTCAAAATCATACTGCTGGACACTGAATGTTTCAAGTGATGCGTTATGGTGTTTGAGACACAAACAAGGGCTCCATTGCCCTGGCTGAGGACACCAGTGGTGCTGCTGCCTGTTCCACCAAGCCACAACAGGCTGCAGCCATACAGGAAAGCATCCCCAGCTCCTACAGTTACTGATTAATTGCTTCTCCACTCCTCATTGCAAAGGAAAACAAGCATCCAGAATAAAGGCTTCCCCTTCTGAACCTTAATTCATGTCTAGAAAGGGGTTTGGATTCAGAAAGAGTCTTAGGAACTGCATGGTGCCTGCAGTTGAGAAGAGGGAAAACCAAGGCATGGAGAGTGACTGCCCCTCAGTTGGGTACAGCTAGGGCACTATAAAGCTTTCATTCCTTTGTAAGACCCCAGAAAGCTGCCACAATAATATCCCTATAGTGCATTTCTCTTCCCTCTCCTTCTGTCTACCCTCTCATAAAATCCCCATTACTTTTAGTTCTAAGCCTTTTTTTTTAGATAAGAAAGTATTACTAATATTTTCAGCTCCAAAATACTATAAAATATTGTATATGCATCTCTAAAGCTTGAATTAAATAGGATTAACTTCATGTTAAGTTTGGTTTTATGGAATTTGCCTCAGACATATGTGGTATACCAAGCACAGCAGGAGCTTTAGACAAACATTTCTCTATTAGTTGATAAATTTGGCTCTTGTTTTTCTGGTCAGTAAGTAAATAATAGTAAATAATTATGTAGTATGCATCATAAAGTAACAACTGGTAGGTCAACTATTTTTTACATCAAACTAATAGGAGGCAGCCTAAAATTCTTTTTGCCGTATGATGAACGTGCAGGATGAAATATGGTCCTATGTTATGAGGTTCCTGTCAGGCGGTGCTGAGGTCTGCTTCAGCCCAGGCCACCATCCTGCAGTCTAGTCCAAAGGAGGACTGTGGTACACATTAATAGTCGTTCTGACCTGAAAAGGGCTGTGTACCAATGTTGGAGTCTACCCAATCCTCGCAGCCCAGGTTGCAGGATTCATATCCTGTTATCTCTTCATGTTTGGATGCACTGAAGTCTGCCATGAAACCAGAATCTCAAAATCTGAATGCGTACCGTAAAATGACTTGAAGTGAATGGTAATGAAAAATAGCTGAAAGCTAATACACAGTAAAAATGTTGTGAGAAAAGTGAACTTTAGAGACCCTGAATAAGAGATTTGAAGACTGCTGTTTACATTTGATTTAGAAATTCATGACTATGAACAAAAAAAAATAAATCACAGTGATTTAAGAGATTGGTTTGAGACAGTGATTTGATAAATCTTCACACTATCCTAAGTTTGTAACTTTGCAAGACATAAGTATCTTTGTTTTAGTAAAACTGCAGAGCAGAGCTTAAAGATACTTGCCAAATTTCCAATGTTAGCACTGTTTAAACAAAGATATGGCTTTTCTCTTGCTGGAAAGAACCATGGATAATACCAATAAATATTTCTTCAAATAGCTGAGAACTAATGGTAATGAGAACTATTGGCAATCAGAAAGCAGTGGTCATTTAACAGTCAACAGACATGAAAATACATGTGCAGACATCAGTAGAAATGTGATAACCTAATAAATAATAAAAGACTTTATAAGATTTCCACATATCAACATGCCACGAGAACATAGGTGTCATTTGCTCAAGAGAATGACTAAATCATTTAATATCTCCTTTAGCATATGAAAATGTGTTCCTTTCATCCCACCCTAGAAGAACTAATAAGCCACAGCATCCTTCTCTGCCTAACATCAAATGCTATGATGTCCAAACTAACATCTCTGGAGAGTTGGGCAGGGAATAACTTGATGAAATATAACAAGGGAAAGTGTAGAGTCCTGCATCTGGGCAGGAACAACCCCAGGTTCCAGTATAGGTTGGGGAACGACCTGTTAGAGAGTAGTGTAGGGGAGAGGGACCTGGGGGTCCTAGTGGATGGCAGGATGACCATGAGCCAACACTGTGCCCTTGTGGCCAAGAAGGCCAATGGCATCCTGGGGTGTATTAGAAAGGGTGTGGTCAGTAGGTCGAGAGAGGTCCTCCTCCCCCTCTACTCTGCCCTGGTGAGACCGCATCTGGAATATTGTGTCCAGTTCTGGGCCCCTCAGTTCAAGAAGGACAGGGACCTGCTGGAGAGAGTCCAGCGCAGGGCAACTAAGATGATTTAGGGAGTGGAGCATCTCCCTTATGAGGAAAGGCTGAGGGAGCTGGGTCTCTATAGTTTGGAGAAGAGGAGACTGAGGGGTGACCTTATTAGTGTATATAAATATATAAAGGGGGAGTGTCACGAGGATGGAGCCAGGCTCTTCTCAGTGGCAAACGATAGGACAAGGGGTAATGGGTACAAACTGGAACACAAGAGGTTCCACTTAAACTTGAGAAGAAACTTCTTCTCAGTGAGGGTGACGGAACACTGGAACAGGCTGCCCAGGGGGGTTGTGGAGTCTCCTTCTCTGGAGACATTCAAAACCCGCCTGGACACATTCCTGTGTAACCTCATCTAGGTGTTCCTGCTCCGGCAGGGGGATTGGACTAGATGATCTTTTGAGGTCCCTTCCAATCTCTAACATACTGTGATACTGGGATCTCACTCTGTAGGGTGAATTCTACTGAAATAAGAAGTAAATCCAGTAAATTTTGTTCACTTGAATGGATCTTGGATTAGCTCCATGATTTGAAAATCCCCCAAAATTTACTCCTTATTCTGCCTACTTTCTGAAATGTACAAATGAATACCCAAAATAGAATTAAAAAAATAATGACTTTTGAAAATCCTTTTATGAAAGCTTGACAGGAACAAGTATGCTTTGAAATGTTCAAACTGATGTTCAGCCTTTAAAATTGGTTTATAATACCTAAACCCTGGTATTCCAGTCACAGCTGGAATACCAGGTGAAGGTTAGTATCTTATTGATGACTGTTGATTAACAGTTACAATGAAAAACAAAATTTATGACAAGGTATTAATATTATAAGTAAATATACTGGGTAATTATTACCTGGATCAACAAAGTGAAAGGAATATTTCTTCCTAGTTTACCAGAAAAAAACCATCAATATCCCCAGATCCTTCCACCTCCATGAACTGGCCTTAGCTTGCAACTTAACTTACAGCACTACCCTAATAGTGTACTGGACATCATCTAAGACAAATGAAGTGATTAATGATGTCAGATAAGAACTGGTGCTTAAATTGTCCTACTGAGTGCCATTTCTCCCCTTGAAGAGCTGAGCACTGCACCAAGGTTATCATTCTCTGCTGCCTAAAGCCTGCCAAGATTCAGAAGACATCACAACACCCACACCCTCATGCAAATGCGATTTGTCAGGGCCAGACACCTCATCTCTTGCAGCACAGCAGAACAGCTTGGCTTGATGGTGAAAATAAAACTATTTTTTTAGGGAACCCTTTCCCCCTGAAAAAAAAAAAAAAAAAGCTATTCCTAAAAAGAGCATTTTCAAAATTTCCCCCTTTTTTTTTTTTTTAACATTTGAGCTGAAACAAATGAAACTCCAACTTCCTGCAAGTCTAGACAACATAAATACTGATTTACCATTTACAAATCGTTTGGCTTCCTCATTTGCCTGCAATCACAACTCTTGACTTCATTAGCTGAAATCTCCTAAATGCAACCCAATCATCTTTTCATAACTGCACCCTGAGAGAGTGTTTCATTTCTTCAGTCTTGATCACCTTACCTGATTACTTCTCCATTTACATAATTCCTTGTTAGCTCTGGAAATTACTTTTCAGAAAATGTTTGTCAGAGAAGCCAATCTGTTGCCCAACATGCCAGTCTCACCCCTAATCATGTTATAAATACTTTCTGAGGATTCCATTCTCCCACACAAGGGTGACTGCCTTACTGTGTGTCAGAAGCTTATTTCCCTTTTCTTGACTTTGAAGATGAGAGAAGGGAGCGCATGTATTTACTATATCTCTGTGTTCACTCTATCAGCTTTCTTGATCTGAACCACTGAAGTAGGAATCACAGATATTGTGAATCAGATTGGCAGCAGGGACAGTCCTGTGGCAACACAAGCTGGCTGGCATTTTTTCATAGCAGGTTCTGCTATCCAGCTGTTCTTGAGCTGCTGTCAACAGCTGAGGATGCCCACATTCACCTAGAATGATTTTCCAGCCGTCTCTTAATTTACCCTTTGGTTTACACCATTTGTCTTTCTTTACACAAGCTAGTTCAACTCTCCTCTTCTGGAAGAACCACATGTATTTCCCATGGGAGTCTATCTCTTAGATGTTCCGTAGGATAGAGAGAGTGCTTATATTTTTCTTGTGACACATAAGGGATCACTCTGTCTGATACAGATAATTTTATTATATATTTCAACCCTTTAACTCTTCCTACACTATGTCTTACTGAGATCAGCTTAGTCCTACCAGAGATGTGACTGTTTCCTTTTTCAGATTGGGGTCCTGGGTCGGAATTTCACTGCTTCACAACTTCAGGGGAGGAGGATGCTTGGATTAAGGCAGTGTTATACAGACAGAAAGCATAACATTTCTTTTCTCTTGATCTTTGTTTGCTATCCAGTATTCAGTCCATAGGGCAGAGAAGTTAAGATAAACTGACAAAGCCTATGACAGACTAATTGGTGATGGAACTATTTGGCAGAAGATTGCTGCTTGGCTTGACAAGACTTCAAAATGTAGAAACCCCCTGGCCGACAGGGAAGCACAGAGAAAGCTGCAGAATATCTGCTTCTCCTGACAGGTTTTTTAAAGGTTCTATTGATTCAGAATTATTCTTATCTTTCAGGCATTGCCATTCTTCTATCTGTTGCGTTTGTCTTGGAAAAGCAACAGTAGTACAATAACATTAAGAGCTGAAATTGGTTCTGAGGGTCTTGAGTTTTGGATGGGGCGCAGGCACCATACAATAATTTTTTTCAGACCTAACTGCTTCATCTTTCATTCTTTGCCTGAACTGTTGATCAGGAACCATGAACCTTGCTTTGGATTTACGTTGTTAACTAAAAGATCAGTGGATGGTAAAATTTACACTCTTTATGAGTTAATTAAAGATAAGCACCATGTGTCTTTTTGTAAGCCAGTAGTAACTGATCAGAAGGCACCGTACATAGGTGGGTTCTTAAGCAGATGCATACATACCCCTTTCCTTTTACCTCCTATACCTTTCCCATATCCTTCAGTGCAGGTACAGTCTTCAGAATAAAAAGTAGTTTAACCCTATGGTGAGATCAAATTAAGACTCTTCATACACTACTAGAAGGTTGGTTGATACCTGGTGATCTGATTGACATAAACCTCTCCTCTTGAGTGATGCAATCGTCTGCCTTTTTTTAAAAAGCACCTAAACATATTCTGGACTATAGATTTTAAATATCTTTGTTAAAAGTGAAAACAGGTTTAGTGACTTCTTTAGAAACTAAATCAAAGAAGTATTTCCTTTCTAAATAATTGCTGAAACTGTTTTCTTTGGTCTTTAACTACTTTCTTCATTCCTATGCATTTTTTATTACCGGACAAATGTAGAGTTTATGTCAATAATTAAAAACACGTAAATTACATGATCACTTTGTATTTATACTGGCTTTTGCTTCATTGTCTGCATATTATTTCTGATTGCATAAATATTCATAGAGAAACACCCAGGGAAATTTTCAAAGTGGTACACAGAGACCATGCTATGCAGTTGCTATTAATTTTAATAAGAGTCACATGGTTACATTCTCACACTCTAATTTGAAAATTTCCCTCCTGCTTTCCACCATCTGACATAACTAATTCCAAGTATGCACTGTCTGCATCTCCCACTCTACAATCTATAAATACACAAGGGACATGCAGTCTTTACACATAGATACTTCAGGATGCTCCACTGGCATTTTATACCCAAAGGAAAAAGTCTCCAGCCTAATCAGAGTTAACTAAACTCCTCTTGCTGCTCCCAATCCTCATCTCTATAGATGCTTCCATTAATTCCTTTGCTGAAATGCCTATTTAGATACACAGAAAATTAATATCCTGGGAACCTCTGACATAATTAAAAGCACAATTACCAAAAAACGTAGGATCAAAAGAACCACTAAAACCAGAATAAGACATAATCAACCTGGTAACCCATCAAACAGTCCCAGAAACTGCACTTTGACATTCCTCCCCCAGAAGCTAATGACAGCAAGTTATAAATGAAAGATTTTTGTCATTTGACTAGATTTGAACTTTCCCCACAGTGTGCCAAGAAGGTCGGCCAGGGTACTTTTGAGCAAGGCTGTGAGTAGAGAGGATTACAGGCTTAGAGCTACTTACAGTGTCTTGCCAGAGATTCCCTCTGTTTTATAGCTCATAGGCTTCACTTTTCACAGTTGCTGCTGCTAACCAGCTTTTGTTACATCTCCTGGAAGCCAAGAGTGGGGGAAGGGAAGTCTTTTTTTCCCCACACAGATAACCTCAAAAGATTCAGCAGCCATGGAAGTGAGGGCAGTGAACATGGGTAGCCAGTAGGAGCACAATTGGCTCAAAGCAGCACCTTAAAACAGTCTGAAATCTAGTGGTGAAGCAGCTACAATAGGTTGGAAGGCTCCATGCTGGAAAACATGAAAAGAAGATCATGGTGTGGCTTAAGTGAAAGGAATAAGGAGACAGGGAAGAAGGGGAGGTTTCCTGATGAGATTGCTGTAGCTCCTAAGAGGAAAGGGTCTGACTTTTGTGGTGGAAGTTGCTGAAATATGCAGTCTCTGGGCTTGGGAGCACTGAGGGTGACTGTATGGCTTAAGGGGTGGCACAGACCAAGCATGCACCTCTTACCAAAACCCCAGCCTGGGGAGAGGGACATACAACGAGCTGTGCCCACCAACAACCCCCCTAGGGCCAAAAGGCAGCTATAGCCTATACTGAAGACCCACACCCCTCCAACCTTGGCATCATCAGCAGTTCAACCTTACAGATTTGCAGATGCGTATTGAAAGATAGATTTGTCTGTAGCCTTTCATCAGCCAAGGACATCTACACACATTCCCCACAATCCACTTGCCTGTTTTTATAAAACTTGAAGGAGTGTGATATTTTTGAGGCTGCTAACTCTCTGTCAGACTGGACTGAGATTTCCCAGCAAATTGAAAAGTTATTATTAGGAGACATACGGCTAGACAGACATGTACAAAGAATGTGGTTGCAAAAGATTTTTTCTTTAGGAAACCAGGTTATAACAAGAAACTGCCCAAACTCCATTTACAGTTCTGTTCAGTTATTTTAATGAACTTTTTTATTTTGCTGACAAAGCAACCTCATTTTACATAGAAAGACAGTTCCCCAGAGGGTGAGATCCATCAGTTGTCACAGGAAATCCTTTCAGTCCCTATCTATACAAGCAAAGCTGTACCTCAAGAAATCAAGTTCACCCTATAGAGCTCCTGAAGGAAGGAAAACAATACTACAGACACAAAATCCTTCACCAGTTTGGTTGTGCATTGCCTGCTATCAAAGCCCAGCTACAGCTGTGATCAAGAAGTCATTTCTTCCATGTTATGGATCACCTGAACTTTTTTTCATCTCAGACCTGATGCTGTACACAGCTGGACTGCCACACCTCATACATAGGCCAGCTTGACTTTGTCTTCTTCACCACGCAGCAGCAGGTCATGAGTAAGAGTGATATCAGTGAAAAGGATCTTCCTTTTCCACACATTTGTTCAGTCTGCTTTGATGAATACCAGAAAATAAAATCAAAGGCAGCATAGGAACGTAGTGAGGGATGAGACCACTAGAAGTAAAAGCCACAAGAATGGACACCATGTATGAGCTCATGGTGAACCTGATTTTACATCAAGTAAGTCTTGAAAAGGCTTTGTTACAACAGCGTGCTGGAAAGCCTTAGGATGTCAGCTTGTTTTTGAGGGAAAAGGGAAACGTGTTGGCAACCTGAGGGCCTCACATGATGGGAAAAAAGCTTTGCAATAGGGATAGGGGAAGCAAGTCTTTCTGGCTTAATGACCCAATAGCTTGATGATTTCCAGCCTTGGCTATCTGTTTTTGGAAAATTATCAATGTTCTGTTGAAAAGGAATTTTTTCCTGAACAAGCAAATCTCAAATCAGAGGGCCTTTTCACCAAAACTAAATGAAGTCTCACTTGTCTGAAAATATTTTAAAAACTGTAAGAATAAAAAAAACCTTTGCATTTAAAGTGTCCTAAAAAATTTACTGCATCCTGCAATTTTCTGAAAACCCACACTTCCCTCCGTTTTTAACAAGTTTTTCCTTTTTAACATGATTTCTCTGATACAACATTATTTTCACTCCTATTTTTGTTCTTCCAGAGAAACCTGATTCTAGTTAAGCAGTTTCGGAAGGGGAAAGCAGTAAACAAGCAAAAAGGTGGAAACCTCATGCCTCTCTATAATATTATTACTAAACTCAACATTTTTCTTTGAAAACATTCTTAAATCTTGTTAATTCAGAACCATAGAAAGTTCATGCTGTTCTTCATTAATAAAGATGTGAGACCAAAGATTATAACAAGTTAGACTGGATCACATCACGTGTTTTTACCATCTGTATTAAAAATAAAGCTCAAAAGGTACACAGCTGAAATTAGTAGCTTTTTAACATGCCGATATCTATGCAGTATCCTATTAATTGTTGGTTTTATTAAATTAGAAAGCAAAAGGATGTTAATGAAAGTTAACAAGCTGTTAGCAAGCTGTAAATGAAAAGCCTGACTACAAGTTTTGACACCAGTGACGAAATCATCACTGCCATTCTGGTTTTCCTCATAGATCATGTATTTGCCCAGGTGAAACTGTCAGAATTTCTATCCAAAGTATTGAAAAGCTGTATCAAAAACCTGCCCTACAATATAAGCTGGCGATAAAGTTTCTTTAATGTTTCAGCATCTCAAGCTCTTAGAAGGCTCACCTTTCTTGTACCACTTTGAAAAAAAGATATTATCACAAGCAAAAAGAAGAGAGGAGTGTATGGAGACTTGCTACCACAGCCAATTTGCAAACACTGAAACCTTCATGTAATGTAGATGTAAAAATTTTGTACACCTACCAGTGCATCTGGCCTGACTGGATAGCTATCATGTAAGCAGGTGGCTGACAGATGTCAT
Source organism: Psittacula echo (assembly GCF_963264785.1). Taxonomy (NCBI): domain Eukaryota; kingdom Metazoa; phylum Chordata; class Aves; order Psittaciformes; family Psittacidae; genus Psittacula; species Psittacula echo. The sequence goes on from NC_137737.1 coordinate 126,973,820, forward strand.
GTCTCAAGCATGCTTTCTCATGTTCAATTTTTATTTTAATCTCGTTTTCATGTCTCAGGTATGCATTTAAAATTATTTGCTAACATATTGTAGTATATAGCCTATATGATCCTTAAAGGAGATTTCAAAGTAGAGGTCAAAGCTGCCAACTGGTTATACAATGGGAAAAATTAGAATAACCCTTGCCAACTTACCAAACTAAGATGGGCTGTTCCACAGCTGACTGCAGCACTGAGGTTCCAGAATGAAAAATAAAGCATAATCACATCTTTGCCAAAATTAAAATGAAGTTTTTGCTGTAGCTTACTGAAAAATATATTAAATTGCTGGGTTTAGGCTGAGAAGATGTCGAATGAACTCACCCTTTCACCATTCAAGAGTTTGCAGATGGTAATCTCATTGCAGTGTAATGTTGCAAACGTTTTGGTCTAGATACTATTCTTTAGTTTCACTCAGAGGTTTGATTCTGCAGAGGAAGTGTCAGAGACCAAAATTACTAGTTCAAATACCACCACTCACTTCATATCTGATCATGGTACTTCCAACAGAAGAAGCATACTTGTGCGTGACCATGTACCAATCTTACATATGGGGGTTACATATGAGTATATCTACCCAAGTGGATGAATGGTGGGTATTCTGGAAAATGAGAGCTAGATTCTTGGCTGGCAGAAGCAGCATACCAAAAAGTAAACTTCAGTTCTGAATATCATCTGGAGAGCTGTTCCAGTGCACATAATCTCCCCTACAGGAATAAAACTGTCCTACCAAGCCCACTAGGGTACACTGAGATTTAATTCACAGTCCGACTTTCAAAAAGAAAGTACCAAATAAAACATCCAGCGACATCGATAAAGCCATACGTACAATATATGACTGATTTGCCAAGAACAAGCAGTACTCCTTTGTTTATATTAACAGATGCATCTCATTCCTTGAAGTTGAGGGTTGAAATAATCTATAGTAATTTGTGTGAACTTCAGGGCATATTTACTTAAATCCTCTAAAATATGCAGTCTATTTGGCCAGTGAATTTCAAAGTTAATGAAGCAAACATCCTCTTACATGCATATGTGAGGAATAAAGGCACATAAATCTTCCTGTTTGACCCCCATTCACATCTGAACATGAAACATGATCACATTTAAAGCAAGGGAGAATTTTGTAATGTATTAAAAGCATCTGCTAAAGCCTACTGCTTCTAAAAAGCCTACTGCTCCTCACTTTACCTCTGCACTGCATATGCCACCTTGCAGGTGTCTATGAGCTTTTATTCACCTAGTATTTCTAAATTTGAAAAAAAGTAAAAGCGATCTTATGATGACTTAGCAATTTATAAAAGAAAGATCTTTGAAATGCTGCCCTGAGCCACACAGATCTCCAGTTGAATAATTAATTACATATTGACAATGTCTTATAAAAGAATAGCTCAGAGCTGTATTGACATTTATATCTTCTTCTTAACATTCATCAGAAAATGTCATTCCGCTGGAAACAATTATTGGTAGTTTCTATGTTTCTGCCTTCAAAACAAAATTCTTATCAAGATGTATGACTGGCAATTTATGGTTATATGCATGAACAATTTACCTAAAATTAATCTTTATGATCCACTAATTTATATTAAGAGAATATTAGTCTATTCTATAAATTATATTAAATTCTTGTATGTACATAGCTAAAAGCCACAGTGTGCTACAAATATTTCTTTGAACTGTTCTAATTAGGCATTACATCTGAACTTTGTGCAATTAGGAGCCATTAACACACAAAATGCATCCAAAAGCTATGAATTAAAGTGTCTGGCTGTGAGCTTTACGAGGTAGGATGTAAAAAGGAGACACACCAAATAATTGCAAATTGTGCAATTCTGTTAGTGTGTTGTATTTCAAAAGGAGAGAGAATAAATTTTCATATTTCTGTTTTCCTATTACATTTGCAATTAATTGAACTAGGATGGCATGCACATTTCTGCTAGAGCTCTTCTGTTACAGTACTTCAGTGGCACTTAATAAATTGCACCTTCCATGAAAAGAAAAGGTGATGGATTGAAAAATGTTTAGCACAACCATGCATAATTGATAGGTTCCCTAGTGCAAATAAGTGTCTAATAAATAATTAAATTTAATCTCATTATAAGAGTTTTCATAATGGGATAATTTAATTAAATGAAAGCCAAAGGGTTTCTAGGGGTTGAAAGATGCTGCTATTGCTATATTTGGCTAATGGTCTGGGGATAGTATAGTGAAGAAGAGTAATTCACATGGGTGCATGCATTATTTAATGAATCCCTCTGAGATGGAGGAAAGGACAGATCAATGATAACTTGTCATTTTATCATTGCTTACAACGCACATTTAAACAACCTGGGAAATGTTAAAAACAGAGAGAGAATCTTGCAACCCTTTGCAACGCGTCAGGCCTCCCTCTGCCAGACACATAGTGAGGATTGTGTTTTGCACTACACCGTTTCACTCTCATCTAATGTTATTAATTTTTTTTCTTCTTTCAGACCAAAAAATAAGAGCAAAGCCTTCCAAGCTCCCATACAGTTAGGGCAAGCCTGCCCCTAAGTGAAAGTTATAATGGATACAGCATGTATATCTGATACTAAAAAATTGATAGCTGTGTCATGTGGGACCTATTAACAAGCTTTTTGAGTGGGCTGAGTTTTGAGCTTTAAGTCTCCAGAAGCACTTAGCTAGGCTCGGATACTAAAATCATACAAGTCTAAGTAGTTAGCTCATTTGCAGGTGATCAGTCATGAATTAATATGAATAGTGAAGGTTGCATCTTCTCAGATAAGACAAAAGTGTCATCTTGCACACAGTAAATGTGCAAGAACCAAAAGCTAAATGGAGTGGGTTTGCAGTCTGAACTGCTTTCTAATGACCTGTACACGCACAAGCATTTTCTCATTTAGAAACTTTTCTCTTTACTGGTGAACTCTGAACACAATGACTGCTGTACTGCCGCAGCCTTGTGGTTCGTCCCTTCCAGAGGGTCTCACCCATCTGATGGTACCAGACATTTTCATCAGGGAGATGTCAATCGCTCTTCTAGAACAACAACAAAGGAATACAGTTGCCTATGGTTTTGCCTTCTGAAGCATAAGGATTATGTAGCATTAAAAAAATTAATCTTTTTATCATTGCTCTTTTTATCTGTATTAATAATCTTTTAAATCTCTCTGAACTTAAAAAGTAATTTTTCTTCTATGGATAGCATAGACTTACTACTTGCACAAAGAAAAGATTTTCTACTATAAATGAAATCACTTTAATTTTTGATTGGTGTCATGCTCTGAGCAGAAGTGGCAATGAGCTACACAAAAGGATGCTTGAATCTTTCTAGGAGCTCTGGCTACAGCAGTTCACACAGTCTTTCCAAATAGATTGCAACATATTTGCCAGTTATATCAGGTCCCGCAGGAGTTCTTCAGTCTTTTTCAGTCTTCTTCACCTAAATTATCTTGTCTTAAATCTGCCATCTCCCGACGCATCCTATTTTTAGGTGCATTTATAAAAGTACTTGTAGTATAGCTGCTAAAGTTTTTACATGATGAATATCAACCCCTTATTTCTATATGCTCTTTATTATACCAGCTACTTTTCAATCCACACAGAAATTTTGCAGTAACGTCTTTCCTGAATTACTTCCTATGAGAATCAAAAGTTTTTTTGACAGCCCAAATAAACCATATCTGTCTGCGTTTTTTCACTGTCTCAGTGACCCAATGAAGAATGCCGAAGCCTCATTGTGTCTCATGTATCTGTTCTCCAAGGGATTTACACCTCCACACTCATCAGTTACCTCATACAAAAATATGTCTCAACACTTTCCAGTATTGCCACTCATTTTTTTAACCAAACGTTTTTTAAGCTAAACAAATACAATGCCATTTGGCTTTCTTGCTGCTGTTCTGTTATTTGGTTTAGCACCTCCTTCAGCATTGTAAACACAAACAGTTCCTCAACCGTGTATAAAAGGTAATCATATTTAGCTTCTTACAGTTTAATAGCCATACTGATTAATGCTTTGGTTTTAACAAAAGGAATAATTGGATGGGTTTTTTATTCTAGTGGGGATTACCATAAGGATCCTAAGAAGAATTTTTACAAAGTATTTTTTTTTGTATTTATAAGAGAACCTTTTCCTACAAGTCTTGGGAAAATACAAGGAGCTATATTTTCTGACTTGGGTGACCAGAATTCAATAGCATGATTTCTATGAGAGTTAAATACTCTCAGTGCCTATGAAATGAGCTTCAGGGACAGTGGACTGAAATTAAGATATTCTTTTCTATAATTCAACTTCCTCAGGCACAGTCATCTACTTAAATCTCTGGGAGGATTTGTGTACATTTTATTACAGCTTATTTAATTCAAACAGCTGGGAAGTAAGATCTCTGCTGATTATTCAATAATCTTTTCTGTCCTTCAAGAACTAATGAAGTTCTCCATCCATGTCTCTGCTTCTCTAAGGAGACTTCCGCTAAATGAAACTAAATATACATGAGGCATTATAAAACAAAAACCTTCCCTGCTTCATATACAATACAGGACAAATATATTTCTTATTTCTACCTTTTTCATATTGCATTTCCACTATGGCTTGTAGGAGTAAAACTTTAATTCTGAATTACTTTGAATGGTGTCCAAACTTAAGAGGTTAGGGGCAGAAGGATTTTGTTTGTTTAAGAGTGGGATCTTCTACTTATTTTTCCTATTAAGTTACAAACTCTGTATTTCCCTCATCCCCCAGGAACTAGTATTATTATACCAAAACCTCAGCAGACAGCTATATCCAACACTGCAACAGAGACCATACCATAGATTTAAATTATAATCTGTGATTTCTACTCCCTCTCACAATGCTTTCCCAGACTGTAAGAGAAAATTCCAATAAGTCATAAGAGAGGAAAAAAGACTCAAATGAGAAAGTAACATGGAGACATTTTGGTGGGAATCAAAAGTATATCTAGCAAGTAGAATTCCATCTTTCATGGTTTCTCTTCTTCATGAAAATTCCCATCAACCACCTGAAATTCTGAACTTTGGCAGTCAAGAGTTTTCATGCAATAGCCATGCTATGCAAAATTTAACATTGCCATGTGGCTGAATAGTGTCTCCATGTATTCTAAAACACTAAAATCATCACAGTACAGTATGGAAATACTGTAACTTGAGCTTGAAAATCCAGGGTTTTTTCTAACTAGTGAAATGTAGAAAACATGTTTTTAACATGTCAGCGTCTTCTAGTAAAGAGTCAGTATCAGGCACTGAGTACACCAGTCAATGCTTTCACAAAGCTCTGCTTTTTGCATGCGTTACTGAATCTCAACGCACAAGAACTAGAAGGAAAGAGAAGAAATACATGTAATATTTTTCCCATTAAATGTATCCTCAAACTCATTTTTAAAACTGAATTTGTACCTAAGTTATTGTGCATTTGTCCGTTATTTGGTTTCTCTGGTATTTCTTTTGAAATCTACTTCTGTAAACAAAACTTTGTTGTACTACTATCACTTAAAGCAGGAGTGAATATTTTATGATGACAATGGGACAAACTTTGCAAGACCTATGCACAATATATAAATTAAACCTGAAAATTACTTCCCAAATAAGTATATATTTTAGCATTTTCACAAATCACATGAACCGGCATCCAAGCCTGGCTTCTACACGAAACAACAAACAACAGCACCTGAATTTATACTTTCAATTGCTAAAGATCAAAATACAGGAAGGACCCCAAATTTTTCTTTCCAGGGTACCAATTCATATCTCAGAAGTTTGTTCACTTAAACATAAATTTAATAGGCCTCAATAACCAAATGAAAAACCACAGTTTTACTGCCATTTCTGGACTCCTTCCTGCTGCTGTGAAGTCCTTCCCCAGATGATTTCCATGACCTCAGTTCTCCATGAGACATCCTAGTTGGCATAATGAACAACAAAACTTCAGTTACACTGGAGAAAAAGTGTACTTAAAATAGAAAGAAATAAAAACACTAAGATTTTTTCCTGCTTGCAGCATAGGAGGGGTGTTCTGATAGAATAGGTCAAAATCTGTAGAACTTGGACTGGGAACATGTTGCTAACTAAAGCCTTCCTAAGGCACTGCAGGGGATGCTATCAAACAGAAGTCAAAAAGTCTGCTCAAAGAGCAAACTGCCTATCTATCCATACATAGATACTGTTCATCAGTAGTTATCACCAAATCTAAATTATCACAATTTCTGATATTCAGAATATTGGTGACCTGTTCCCCTCCTTTCTCGTGCTTTTCTATCTATCCATCTCATACATATCTCCAGTCTCATGTTGCACTAAATCTCCTACAAGTCTTCCGAATATGAGTACAAAATGCTAACCTATCATTTCCATGAAAGCAGAAATCAAAAAGAAAAGCTTTATACCTCTACATCTAGCCACAGTAAACTGAGACTTTGCGTTAGAAATACTACATATTGAGGGGGAAAAAATCTGCAAAAAAACTTATCAGAGAATCTCAAGGAATTCCTCGTATTTCCTGCCAACAGTTTGTGCTCAGAACCTGTTGGATATACTTCACTAAGGCTTTATGAAAACTTCAGCTTCACGCAACCCAGCTACAAGTCTGAAGCAATCCTAGAAGGATAGAAACTCTGGAGCCAAGCATAAGGTTGTGACAGATGAGCAAGACTCCTAAAATATCTATGAATCTGGTCTTTCCAACATCTTACATGTAGTAATTTCTGGTATGCTGTAACTGATGCATGCAAACTTGTTATTATAGCTGTACAAGTAAGTTCTTATTCTTAAACTACTGGCCAGTAACAGATTTTCACTTTTATCTCTAGGCATACGCAGGATTTCTTCTTTCAAATGGAAAATGTGAAAAATAGGATTGATATAGACAATGCTTATTTTTGGTCAATTTTGGCATTTTTCTTTGAAACAAATGTAAGACACACCCTTGAATTCCCTTTGAGGACGTATGGGAACGTCCCCACCTACTCCCTCCTGTCCAGTATCAATCCAGCCACAGGAACGAAACAATTTTGAATGCAAAGTAATGAAGACAGCTAATAGCAACTTTGAAACATTCTCAGAAGCTGAGGTTCATTCATTTGTAAAAGAAAAACTGTGTATAAAAACATACTAACAACTTTACATAGTATGAACATTTCCAAACGGCCTGTGTTGAAAATTAAATGTGCTAAAGAAATGCAGAGCAAAGCGGATAATAGAGGAAAAGGAGTGGATGTCCTAAGAGTTTTATGAAATATTGAGTAGTAAGATAATCGTACAATCTGGTGTAGATGAGCTAAACAGAAGTTCTCTGAAGATGAACTGGTGTTCCCAGTAGCTTTGTGGATCTGACTTTCATTTTAGAGTTTAAAATCCCCGCAAAAGAGCAGAAAGCAAAAAGGATGCAAAGAGGGTATGTCCTTCTGAATAGATTAAGTGGAAACAACACAAGAGAGCAGAGATCCACTGACCTTTGGAGGAACCTTGAGAGGCTAATGTAAATAGCACATTACTCCTATTATGCGAAGAGGCACTTGAAACCAAAACTTGTCTGCAGCCAACAAAGAATACTGAGCATCCACAACCTAAACATCCCCCCCAACATTTTACTTCTCCCCACATTGAACCTCTGGCCACAACACTCACAGCTGCTCGCTGATGTCAGACCAACAATCGTACAAAGCAGATAGGCACAGTACTAATAAACAAAGGCAAGGGCAAAAAGTCTGAAGGACCTAAACATGCGCCAACAGTGAGCTGTTGGGAGTTGTTTAAACGTTAAAACCAGCCTTTTTTCTTCAAAGTAATATGTGGCTCGGCCAGTGGATTACATCAAGCAAACTCCACCAAATTTAGCAGGCTTAAGGGGAACCTAATAGCAGCCTTCCAATACCTGCAAGGAGGTCACCAAGAAGACAAGAGCCAGGCTCTTTACAGTGGTGCATGGTGGGGAAATGAGGGACAATGTGCATAAGCTGAAACACAAGAGTTTCACAGTGCATAATAGGAAAACCTGTTTCACCCTGAGGTGAAAAACTTGGAAGGTTTTCAAGACTGGACAAGGCAATGCTCTGAGCAACCTGGTCTGACCTTTTAGGTGATCCTGTTTTGATCAGGAGGTTAGACTAGGGACCTCTTGAATTGCTTCCAAAATGAATTTTCCTATAATCCTAATTTATTAACTATCTGAAGAGATAAATGGCTAAATATTTAAATATTAATTACAGAAGAATTAATGCATAAAGAACTTGCAGCTCTAGTGTATTGCTTAGCATTTAGCCAGTGTATGCTACTCTTTCAGATCTCCTCCATCACTTATTATAGAACAAGTGCCTTAATATACCCTTATGCAGCATATATTAAAAGCTCGGTAGAAAATGGTCACAAATTTTAGTCAATAAGCCATAAATTAAATTGTCTCCAAGTAGATCTTGGCACGATACATTACATTTCCATTCAGTAGGCCCTGACTTGGCCAATTGTAATGATTCATGTTACATTAGTAATTCATGAAATAACACTATATACATAATCCTAAAACTATGTTCAGACATAGTGGAAAGGGACAGCTACAAGAAGGTGGCTATTCCTGTGCATTCCTCACCTGCAGCAAAAAAAAAAACCAGGAGCCCACCTGTACTTCTATTAACAGTCTAACAGGTGATGAAGCACAGAGCAGCTAGCTACACCATGACTTGTCTGCCTCCAGTTCCATTTCTCCCAGCAGGAAGGGGGACAGATGGCAAATTACCTGTATTCTTTCCAGGTCAGAAACAGAATTCACAGTAAATACTAAGGATTCAGCTGCAGAACAACCTGATGACCTGGAGAAATCAGTGCTAAACCTATAAAATGTTATAGGTTGCCAGAATTAGTTCTGAACATCTCTGATTAAACCCTTTCCTTAAAGTCTGAATAGACAAAGTACTATTGTTACACGCCAGCAGTGTCCATGACATTGTACTTGCAGTAGAACTGCCAGGTCTACAGGGGAAACTGGAGCACTTAATACCTGAATTAGCTCCTACAAGCTAACACAAGACAACATGTTTTTAGGGTCTAGAGTTTATATACAATGCTATATATCTCTGGAATGTCTAGGTATGTATCGATATAGATACACACATGCACATAAATTCTGTGACTAATTCTCCCAGGAATTTTTAGTTTCCTGTCAGCGGTTTATTTGCCAGACCTAGGCAGTCCCACTAGAACTTGGAGAATGGATTGCTAAAAAATGGTATTTACGATCTATTAAATCAAAACTGTGCTGAAAATCTATTTACGGCATCACTTTATTTGCAGTATTCCTTCTGGTGCAGTGAAATGGTAAGGAAATAGTTCTTCTTTGTAGTTTTCAGTAGTTACTTTGTAGAAATATTTTCCATTTGCTAAGCAAATTGTGTTATAGAGCTTCTTAAAGAAAGAACTGTACTGTTCAAATCATAAAGTTATGGTGCCATAGGTTGTTATTTGTATCAGTGATGTTAAAAATGCCATAAAGGTTTACAAAGGTAAAGAAACATACCTCTGCTGTATTCTCTATTAAACATACAAAAAATATTGAGCATAAAAAAAAACTATTATCTATTAAACATACAAAAAATAGGCTGGAAAGAGCTCTCTGTCCTTGTTCTCTGTCCTTGATGAAGGTACAGTTTCCTCAATCAGAACAGAAGGCTTACTGCTGAAGTTAACAAAGAACATCTGGTTTTCATTTGAGGTGCATTCAAGTGTTCATTAAAGTGTCCTTGCTGGTCATTTCCAGCCTTTTTTCCCCGGCTTCACAATGTTTTGTGTCCTAACACTGTGGCAATTATGGCGTGTTACTAAAAATGGTCATTGTCATTGTACCATGTCCTTTGAAAAATCTCAAGAGAAACATGAAAGAGATCCAAATGTGGATCTCATCTGAATTCAGTGTAAGAGCAGCTTCTACAGCCCACCTTATTCATACTTCCTAGGGGTGTTTATTTTCTGCAATTATTCATCTAGGCTTCACTGAACTTGAATACTAATAAATTTTAAGAAGTGAAACAAGAAGCCCTCATACTGTCTGCAGGGAGGCCTCTGCACTAAGTTGTGAGTTATTAGTATTAGCACCTTTGGTTACTTTGTTACTTTGTTACTTGCCACAGAAAGCCAGATCAGGTAAAAAGCATCTGAAAAAGAAAAAAACTTTGTACATTTTCTCTGAATACATGATAATCCTTACATGATCAATTTAAAATTGAAGGGTTTGTTATAATCCGTAGATATTTTCTTTAGATTTGTGTTGTGGTGCTCTATAAAGTTACTAGATGCATCTCATAGAAATCTGAACTTAAAATTAACTTTAGTAGTTCATAACTAGATTTGGGGTAATTATTAATTATTTCATTATACAAAAGTGTGTGTGTTATTTATAGTCACAGTTTAAATTTAAGGAAGCTACTTACAGGCTTTCAGTTAAGCTTCTGTCTCAATGCTTGAGGTCAAGAAAATTCAGCAGTGTACTGTAATTGCATCCTAAGTAAAATAACATCTGTGAGGATAACAAAACTATAAGAACTCATGACACTTGACAGGCAAGTGTACAGACAAGATTGCCCTGATATCAAGCTGATTGACACAAAATGTTGATCAAAATTGTTCAGATGTTTCTGAGAATGATAGAAGCCAATTCCACCTATATTTAAAATATATTATTTTTAAAGATGAAATAAACATCAGGAACATGAAATTTCTTTCAGAGCAGCAAATTAATCTGGTGAAAAATAATTGACTTTGGAAAACTGCAGCTCATGGTAAGAGACCATGAGACATTTTAGCAGGTGAATTCTATGGACCAATCTGTCCACACTTAGCATGCTTTGAGGAGTTCTGAGCGAATGTATTTTTTATCTTCCTTTTCTTTAATGATATTTTCCTTCCCTTCATTTGCTGTATTGTATCCACAAAAAAAAAGGAGGTTGATTCAAATGCAGGGAAGGAGCAGATGAGAGAGAAAAAAAACTCTGGGGCTGAGAAAAACATGTAGAATAGGCAGAGAGGGGAGCAAAGGGAAGAAGAAGAAAGCTAGGACTGGTGAGACAGGATGTAAGGGATGGAGGGATGTACGGAGCAATGCAGGACCAGGGGAGGGTTTGGAGGATGGAAAGAAGTGGGAACATCACAGGAACAATCACTAGAACTGCCTATAAGAATGAAAAGTGACCAGAAGTACCCACCACATCAGTATTGGCAGGCAAACAGACAGTGCTGAGACTTGTTGCTGGAATATGAAATATACTCCAGGAGAAAAAATACTCCAGGAGAACAAGATGGGGGTCAACCACAGCCTTCCCAAACAGAAGACGCCAGCAGATGGCCTATATGCAGTTACGTACAAGTGTTTCCCTCACCAGCCTGATGCTACAGTTATATACGCTAAGGATAGGCAGGGAGCAACTCCAATAAGCTTTGATTAAAGCAGATAAACATAGCCCAACAATCAAAAAAGACAGAAAATCAAACAAACAAATGCATAAGGAAGGGATAGGAAATTATATAGACATGCTTCTAAAGGAAGAAAGAATAATGATTAGAAGCCTTATTTAAAGATTCTGCATGTCATTCAAGTCAGAATAATAGGTAATTATTTAAGGTGGCACCATTTCCTAGAAAAAAAAAAAAAAGGTTTCTCTGGAAGAAAAAGCCAGTTTTACCAATAATTTTGCTAAATGCAGAAGGTGGTTCATTCTAAGCAATTTTTTTCCTAATAGTTCATGTTCATGCCACCTCCAGTCTTCTTTTTGCCTTCTTAAACTTTACTCAAATTAATATCATCCTTAATATCAAAAAAACATTATTCAACAGGGACCATCCAGAAATCTCCGTTCTTCTCAAGTCTTTGTCAGCCCTTACTGTAATAGCCCTTACAATTGCATCCCTATGGTTTTTGAATATACCACTTAGGGTCTCTATGCAGCAAAGATTAGAATATGAAAATTTAGGATTATTCGCTGCGATTACTTTAACTAAGTCAAATACCCAAGAAAATGACATTATTAAAGTAGATCCCAAACAAGCCAAGTTTTCCATTCCCCTAATAATGAAAGCCACAGTAGCTGTGGACACTAAGCACATCACAGGACCAAGCTTGTGATTAAACAAACACCTGTAAATACCATCAAACACATTTCTATGTGATATTTTTTTAAATAAACCAAACTTAGCTATATTTTTAAATTAGCTTTCGGTTCTTCCAAGTTCCACATAATCGAAATATTTAATTCCTGTCTTATATGTGATCCATGCAATATGCCATGGTACTGTCTGCTTAAACACTCCCATTTACTACAAACAGAAGAATAATTTGTTTAGCTATATAATCAGCAGAGAGGCAGCACACAATAAAAGAAAGCATTCTAGCTTTAAAATGAATAAAAATTGATTGTGTCCCTATAAAAACTAAATTGGCAGAGTGTTAATTGCATTTCACATAAACATCTGTAGCAGTCAGTGACTCGTTACTGTGCTGTAATGCAATACAGGACACTTAGGAATAAATGCATCCTCTAGATGAGTTCATAGAGATTTTCTAAAAGCGCCTGATGAGATTGTAAAAATCTGATTAGTCAGAACTGCTAATGACACTTAAAACAAAGGGAAATCTTTAAATAAAATTATTTTGCTTTTCTTTTCTCTTGATAAATTATATGCAAATTACTGTTGATTGAAAAATGCCTGCCTTGAAGGGAAATTCATACTAATGAAGGAAAGGTCATCAGGCAACAAAAGTATTTGCTAAAGAAATCTGCAGGCATTTGAAAAATTGGAAGAACCTAGCTTTCTCTATGTATAGGAGTATGCTGGAATAAGAAAATATACCTATTCTCATATTATTTGTTGTTATTATAATTCATGAGACACTCTCCAGGAAGGAAAGCAGACTAAGTTGCTTCCCTGAAGATCTCCAAGTAAAGACTCAGTACTCAAAAGATGTAAACACATGTGTAAGTATATTCCCTGCAAGCAGTTCCCTCAACTTAAGCCACATTAGTTACATGCAAATGCACTTCTGCAAGAACATGGTCTAGGAAAGCAGCGCTATGGGACACGATCAAAGCCAACGGTTTATGTTTGAGCACTTGACAAAAAAATAAAAAGTTACTTTTCAGAAGTTACCAGTAAAGATAAATGCCCTTCCAAGACTTGCACTAAAAATTCAAGAAAAAAAGGACTGATAATATTATAGCTAAAAGACCCTGACAATTAAAAAAACCCATTAGTTTTAACCATCTGAAATACAGACTGAGTTGATTTCACTCTAGCTGTGGTATAGCTCTAATTTAATATGCACTGAACAGTAACTTCAAGATCAGTGAGGATAAAATATAAAAATCAGTGAAATAAAATCCAAAGTTGGAATTAAAAATGCTCACTGAAAGTTTCTAGAATTCTCTTCCCTGTCAGGTCAGAAAACTAAGCCTGTATTTTCAGTTTATTTCAATTAAAATGAACTAAAATGATACTTAATATGTAAAACAACTGCAGCATCTAAACAGGCAGCTGCACAGATAGGAGAAAAAACCTATTGGATAAATAGCAGTTTTGGAGAAATGGCTTTGGAGCAGATCACAAAATGAGTCTAAGCAAACTATGTGAAAAAAATACCCAACCCAAAATTGTTCATCCTATTGTAACAGATCAACTGCAATGTCAAATGCAAGACATGCAGAGTAATCCTCCCACACGTCTTTACTCCAGTATAGCCTCAGCTTTTTAGGTAACACCGCAGTAAAAATGTTGAACCTCAAGGAGCAACAGAGACATTCAAATTAAGGAAACATGAGCACTCAGCTTAGTGGATCTTTTGTTGGTGGATCTAGAAAGGAGAAAATTGAGAAGAGGTATGATAAATCACTACTGATTCCTAGAAGTCTCTTACAAAGAGGGTAGTGAATTACCCTCTGTAAAACTGGAATGGAGCAAACTCCACGATTATGTTAAATAAGCATTCACTGGTACAGTGGTAATTAAGGTGTTTGGTCCTGCTTCAGAGATGGTGACAGATGAAACAATCTATTGAAGTAAGTTCTCTCCTTTATGCTTCTACTACATTGCTCAATTTACAGTCAATATATGTAAAATCTTATGGTGATATGCAATGAGTAAAGATGCCAGCAGGAAAGAAAGTTCCTTAAAAGTTTAAAAAGGCTGATTTTATTCTTATTCATAGATCAATGAAAATTAGTCTCAAAGGGGCCTCAAATACATATATGTAAAAGAAATGTTCTTTATAGATAAATGGTAAAGCAACTATTCATAACAAGAGTAGGAGTTGTCTTGCATCATTTTTAGTATTACCACCTAGACTAATGTATCATTATTGATTTTATCCTCCTTGGATTTCTACAAAACAAAGTAGTGTCGCATTCCTGATAAGCATCTCTGAAAAACATTCTTCTAGAACTCTAGAAATAGTTCTCCCAGCTTTAAGCACTGGTTTTTATAGAATAAACTCCCAGAAATTTAGCAGAAGAAATAAGCTGTGATCCCTGAATGGACTATACAGGAGTTTCGGATGAAATGAACATGTTTTCACTTCACTGCTATATGGACTGTATCTTTTCAAATCAACAAGTCTTATGTCTAACCTCACTACATGCTGTATACTCCTTTCTCAAATAGGTTATAATAATGTGCTGTAAAACAGCTTGGTCTGAGTTGTGGCTGGTGCAGAACCTTTAATAAATGAAAAATGAGTGGACATATGGAACCACTAGAATCCACTCTATTCATCTACTAATGGAGGGTCCTAAATCACAAACCATAAGTTTAACTTGTTGGTAGCTGCGCTGATTATAATGAGACCATTTACTCCTGAGGTTAATACTTAAACTGATTCAGATTCTTAAAGCAATCAGATAAGGCTGGCCAAAATGTGGTGCTAGGCAGAAGCGGATGTTCAAAGGTACAGTGATGCTAAATAGAAAGGCCAGCAGCAAGGTGTCCTGGGTTCAGCAGTAGCAGTAAATTTTTCTTCTTCTTAGTAGCTGGTGCAGCGCTGTGGTTTTGACTTTCGGCCTGGGAATAATACTGATAAAGTTGATGTTTTCAGTTGCTGGTCAGAATGTTTACCCTGACCAAGGACTTTGTGAGTCTCATGCTCTGCCAGGGAGGAGGAGACGCCGGGAGGAAGCAGGGACAGGACACCTGACCCAAACTAGCCAAAGAGGTATTCCATGCTACAGCACGTCATGCCCAGGGATGTAACTGGGAGTTACCCGGAAGGGCACGTCCTCTTTTCTGTCGGGCTCATTTCCGGCGGGCGGTATCGTATTCTCTTCCCTTGTTATTTCCCTTAACATTATTATTATTGGTGGCAGCAGTAGTGATTTGTGTTATACCTGAGTTATTAAACTGTTCTTATCTCAACCCATGGGAGTTGCATTCTTTCGATTCTCCTCCCCGTCCCTCCAGGAGCAGACGGAAGAAAGGTGGGGGGGGAAGTAGACGGCGTGGTTCTAATTTATGGCCTGGGCTTAAACCACGACACAAGGTTTTAGTCAGGCTGCCAGGGAATCCATATAGCCAGGAAGGTTCAGCTTGCTAAAGATGACATCCCTTAGGTGCTTTGGGTCTCAGAAGCAAGGCAGGTAAGCCCTATGGAGAAGAGGGACTCTTCTGTCACTTTTTATTGGGAAAACAAGCTCTTCTATCCTTGATTTTCCTAAGCATGCGATGGACCCTATGCAGCTTCTTATCCACAGGGATTTTAAGATGGGGCTCCTACAGTGAAGAGGTATGTCCACCAATGGTTTAAAACTTGCAGACCTCTTGAATGAAATGAACTTATGTATTCACAGTTGACCAACTTCCAAGTCCTCAGCAGCCTAAGTAGAAGGGATTCAAATCAGTTGCTTCTTCAAAGACAACAGGAAGCACACTGAATTTGTGCTGTCTTCTTTCACTGATATTGCTCAAGCTGCTGTGGCATACAGCTGAGAAAAGACTAAAGCATTCTCACATAGTAAAATTCTTCCCTGAAATTTCAGCACAACGGCTCTGATTTTATTTAAAGCACTGATTAGAAAATATGCCAGGAAATACAGTGGCATCCTTTCAAATAATATTACTGCTTTCTATGCATTTCTCCTAAATAAATAAATTTAGCTAAAATAATTTTTCTAGCAAAAGCTTTATACATTATAAAGTTACCAGTTGCGTGCTTCTTCAAGAGGGAATTCATTCTTTTTCCAGGATGTATGAGTGGACAATCCCTTGAACTGGTAAGTTCTAGGTGCAAAACCGAAATACTAATGCTTTTAGCACATGAGTATAGGGGGTTGGCTATAAGTATATGCCTCTTTCTCTGACAAAGTAAAACCTGATGTTTTCATAGCAGCTACAAAAGGAAGATCACTAGAAGGCAGCTCTGGCAAGTAACCTTTTTTGAAAAAGGAACGGAAGAAAGGAAAAGAGCTCATTCTCCACATACTAACTGCAGGATTTTGGTCCGATACATAGCAAAGTATTCTTTAAACTTAGCTCTTTAAAAACCAATAAAGGCACCCTTCTGACAGATCAGAAATGTTCCTATATTTACTGAAAAGATAATTTCTGTTCTTTAAAATCTATTATAGAGACAACCTGTAAAATACCCTGCTGAGATTGTGTTTTATAGCAGTCTGCTATGACTACTTACTGAAATACTTTCAGTGCATCATAAAATTAAATTATGTGTTCCAGCTCATTGGCTCCTAATTTAGATAAAACTGTAAGATCTGAATTCATAAGGCTGGTTGGTCTGTAAGGGGCCCCCTGTAAGGGAATCTATATTAGGCTATTAAGATTTTAATTTTAGCCAGGCTATAGTTACGTCATGTACTTGAAGGAAAAACATGATTAAACATCTTGAGAAAAAAATGGTCAGTGGGGTGCTTATATGAGCATTTATGGGGAAAGCATTTAGACCTGGTGTTTATGCAGACTGTAAACAATTTCTAATTACATCCATGATGTCTTCTCTATAAATAGATTATGTCTTCTTCCTTTTATAGATGAGCATTTAGATAAGAGGGCCAGAATTGGTTTGGTGTTAAACATAATTTCAAACAAGCATCAGATTTAAACTGAAAAATATAGTTAATAGCTTCTCCCTTGTATATAACTGAATCATCTTCTCTGGAAGGAATAAACCTGAACATGTCTTCCATGGCAGCAATATTCCATTTTGTACCATCATTCACTCCTCTCTGTTACATTTTAAATAAGTTCAGTGAGTGAAGAGTCCACCACAGAGAGTTCATTTTTACAGTGTTAGTTCAGCTGCAACTTCTCCTGAATGATTTAATACATATAGCTATTATGTAACTCAGATTGTCTTCCCATGTTTTAATTTATTCAGTCATTTCCTTTTTAAAACATGTGCTGTAGGGTACAGTGTACCTCCTGGTTGTGATTTTGAAAGCTTTCAATTTATTAGTTACATTCTTGACACTAAAATATTTAGTTATAAAAATGTAAAGGTTTAGAACAGTTGGAGACCTCTGTTTTCATATTTTACCCCTGTCCCGCATTAAGGGCTTTCGTCCTAAGGTGAATATGGTAACAAAGTAGATGTGATTTGGATAATCCCTAGATAAAGTATTTTTTTTTTCCAGAAATGCAGAGTAAGAAGTTTGTCGGGAGAAAAAATTATGAGAATAAGAGTGACACACCAAGGATTAAAGGAAGGAAACTTGGAGCTACCTCTCTTCTGGTGTTCAAGTATGAAGTTGTCCAACTCATTAGTTATCTTATTCAACCTTGACATTCATTTATATGGAGGACAAGGCTACAAACGATTTTAGCAGACACGCAGAGTCTCTTCCTGAAAGGAATATAGTTAAGAAGAAAACACTGTAGTCATTTTACAGTAACTTGCAAGAGGAATATGGTCTCTGTTAGAAGCTTATCACAAGACATTAATGATTTGTTTCCCCTAATAAACATTGTATTACACTGGCTACTATGTTTAGGCTTAAGATTGACAAGGAGGTCTTGCATAGCAAAGATTTAGCTACTGTCTTGTGGTGCTGCAGACTAAATGCTGAAAAATCTTGTCTCACACAGAGTTGTTTTAATATTTGTGTAGCAGCCAGGCAGGCGAGTTTCCTGTATAAAAAGAACATCCGAACTTCAGGCGTCAACACTAGAAGAATTCATGTTAATTAGGTCACTGATCCCTCTAAATTTCTGTCTTGACTAGACATAGAAACATTTTCTAGTCCTCAAAGACAGTCAGCCTGTCCCCTCTGGTTCATTCATCGAAGTCCCTCTGACTTTGCATTGTCATTTACACACATAGAGTGTTTATAAAGGAATATACACTATTATCAAATAAGATCAATCATGTTGTATACTCCTTTCCAGGAATGTATGTGATGAAACACAGCCCTTGGCAAGTGAGAATATGGCCCACAAATATCTGGATAAGGTGTGATCATTTTAAATTATCTGAGAGTTATAGATACTTGCAGATGAATTTTAAAAGTGTGTTGGTCTATTAGCACTCTTTAGTATAGCAAAAAGGGAAGTAAATATTAAAAGGCATATATAAAGTTTTATAGTTCTGTACAATTTCTGTGTTGGCCAGGACTTATTCTTTTTATTTCTTTTTTTTTTTTTTTTTTTTTAAATTAAGAGTAATCCTGCTCTTAGTCACTTTTCAGCCAGTAACATGAATTTTCATCTAATATTAATGCTAGCTACTACATAGGTAATTCACTTCCAGCGGATGATGTGATACCCATAAGTGAACTACATGAGTT
Organism: Psittacula echo; assembly: GCF_963264785.1. NCBI lineage: Eukaryota > Metazoa > Chordata > Aves > Psittaciformes > Psittacidae > Psittacula > Psittacula echo. The sequence continues at coordinate 126,992,613 of NC_137737.1, forward strand.
TGTACTAAAACATAGGACACAGGAGTCAAAAGTAGAAGTTACACTTTCCTTCCCCACACTCCCCATCTCACTTCTTTCAGGATCTGAAATCACTTTCAATTGCTTTCCCAAGATGTGTTATCCAAGTTATCAATTTTATAACCAGACTGTGCGAAAGATTTGAAACTTTATTTTAACATGTAAGCTGACTTTTAAAAGTTCCTGCGGAATGCTACTTGGCACCTCATTTAATTTACTGGGCAGCATTTTTCAACACAGGATGATGTTGAAGAGTTTACCTTGCACAATGACATACCTAATATTTATATTTACATAAGAAAAAGGTGAAGATATGCTTAAAAATTACCTTTTTTTTTAATTTTTTTTCCCCACAGCAAATAAAAATCTATTTTCACATAAAAATAAAAAATGCTAAATATTTACTGTTGTGCAGGCCATGTGTCTCTCACTTTTTACTTGGTGGTATTTGAACCCTGAAGACAATGGGCAGCTCCTACAGTGCTAAGAGACAGAGAAGCCTAACTAGGAGAGAACCTGATTAGCTTTTCCCAATAAAGGGAAAGGCTGCCTCATAACCTCAGCCAGATTTTAGATAATAGAAAATCCACACAGGAGACAGCTACTGAAAACTGAGCTTCATAAATTTCACCAAAGGTCTACTTTTAATCTGATATAATTCAAAATAATAGTCTTTGAAATGCACCAAAGACTAATAGACCAATCCACTACAGACTAATTATCAACTACTAGAAACTGGCATTATACAAAGGGAGGAATTTGGTCCATGGAATTATTTCAAGTAAGAAAAAATCACACTTCCAAAAAGCATGGGAGGCTAGTCCTCCTGAAAACATTGGTAAACCTCTTGCTGACTTCAACATGGTAATAGTTTCTCTTATGATCTTTGCATTATGTCCAATCATTAAAAATAATTATGTATTTCATCATTCACCTAGGAATACATAGTCTGTGAGTAGGCTCCTAGACACTATAGTGAACTATTTTTATTTTGTATGTATTATGACAAACTAATAAAAGTTCATAAATATAGAAACAGAAGGTCTGTAAAAGCATTGTTTGTTGTTAGGACTAATTATAGTAGCACCAAAATGTTCCACTTACTTACACTTGGTTCATACTGAAGATCTTCCTTGTGAACTGGAAAGCTCACAATCAAAAATCAACCAACAATGGAAAATCAAACAGCATGACAAATGACCTGCCTAATCGTCACCTTGGCCAGGGTTCAGCAATGTCAGTTACCTTAAAAATGAGCCTTGGCACTAGCAGAGTTTTCTCAATAATTTTATTTCAATCAGATACCTAGAAAAGCTACGCATAAAATTCCTTCTTACTGGTCTCCTTCTGGGAGAAGTGATCTATTAAATCAAGACTTCTAGGTTTTTTCTGATTGTAGTATTTTGCTTCTGCAGAGATTAAAAGAAAATACAGAAGGAATTAAATATAAATATTTTAAAAATCCAATTAGCATTTAGAACAAAATGTACTTTAATGGATCATTTTTCATGTATGTAAAATTGAAATCCATTCACAATGGTGATAGTTATACTTACAGTACTCCTGAAAAGCTTTCTACACATCTTCCTAGTTCAGTTAACACATATAACACATTTATACATGTATTTGTACCACATCATTATATACACACAAACATCAGGCCTATTATCTTCATTATTATTGTTGTTATTATTATCTTCACATTTTAGAAAATAAGGAAAAGCTATTTTGATACTTAACATCTAGGTTCAACAAATTTGGGACCTTAAGGGAAGCATCTGTGACGGTCTCCATTTAGTCCCGAGATAGCACAAACTACATTATAAAACTAAGATTTCATATCTTAGTACAAATAGCATTCTGTGTTAAGGATATCCCCAGGCTTAAGGTCAGCAGGGCAGCAGCTTACTTGCCAGAAACCTGACTGCAAGTCAGAAGGGACTACAGAATTTAAACTAGTTGCTGGTAATTGTTCTTGAAATCTCTAGCAATTTCAGAATTAACTGTGTTGCCTTCAGCATTCAATAGCATAAACTGTATAAGGTGGAAAGGCAGAGGAACTGCTAACATTTTAACGCCTGTATCTATATAACTCAATCTCTTCAACACTCAATCTTTTCAAGTTTCAATCATGAACTCAATGTTGCTCATTATAACTCATCTCACAACGTGTAAGGCCACTGACAGTTACTGAAGAGTAACTGCTTTTTGTCAACTTGCCAGTAAATTTACTCATTTAGTGATTATTTTCCTTCTCTGCAGACAAGGGCAACAAATGGGGTACTTATAAAACTCTTCAAAATAAAAGGCAGAGAACTGTAAGCCTCCCAGGAAGTAGGGAAAAGCACTGTTGTAATGTTATAGGTATTGAATTTGTTTTGTACATTACATAATGGGAAAATATTTGGGCCCCGGCATTTAGCTGCATTAAATAGTTTTTGTGGTTATCAAATTTTGTAGCCTAGCTTCAGCTTTTAAAAGTTGCCACAAAAGCGGTTTTCTGTTTTGTACACTCTACAGGCATAAACATCATCAATTAGATAAACTGACATAAAATTGCTGGTCATTCAAAAGCAAGAACTTCCCATGGGAACTGATAAAATTCTCTCAGGCTCTCAGAAGCCAAGGGCTGTGTTTATGCATCAGCGTTACATGGAAACAATTGTTATTCAAAATATAATAATTACTTTGCATTTGTCTGTAAGAAAAATAAAAAAAGCACACGTAAATCAATTCCCTCTTTCAACCTAACCGGCCGCGGTTTACACACGCAATCCGTACTCATGTTTTACTATTTGATTTCTTTTCTATGTAAATGGGCACTCACCCAGCTTTAAATATTGTCAATTTCTAGGCAAATGCCCACTTATTTAAAGCTATCTCCTTGGAAGCTTAAAGATAAAAATGGCCTTGAAAATGTGTTCTCATCTTGAGAGAAAAGAGTATGTCTTCAACTTGTTATCAGTGTAGGGAGCGTCCCTCCGATTTGAATGTAGTGCAGCCTTGACAGAGTCTTGACAGAGACAGGTACCATACAGTTATGGACAAGATCAAAAATATGGCAAAGCCACATCACAGCTACCATGGCTGTTCAGGTGAGCTTCACCTCACTGCTCTGGTTCCAACTTCTCACAGACACCTGACCCCTCCAATTCGTAGTGCCACACATCTGCTCTTCCCAGTTGTACTTCTGTACCTGCAGTGCAGCCTGCTCTCTGGAGTAGTTCCCATTTGTTTTGGCACCTCAAACAGTTCCCAATTACTTCATTTTCTAATAAGATCTTTTGGATTCCAATAAATCTGGATTTATCCTAACACTGAGAAAGTTTGATTGCTTATTACGAATATTCCTTGTAAACAGCCTTTTTCTTCCTCAGCTTGCGATACAATAGCTTCAGGCTACTAACAGAAGAGCTGCTTAAATAGCTGCACATTCAGAAGAGCTGCCAGAATCAAGCCTTATGCATGTGGTAAAACAGGAAATTAGGGAGTGTGTAAAAACTGAATATGAAGATTTTTCACAATGCATACTATTATAGTCAAAACATAAATAGTGCTTGTAAATACTTCTTTGCTTTTCTTCCTGACATAATAATTCAAGAGCAGTAACTAAAACACAAACTCCACGGTTTCTTCTGTTATTGTCATCTAGACTCTAATGCTATGTTTTCCTAGCCAGTTTGCGCTCAAATAAGCAAACTGAGAAACAAATCAATTACTTCCTAAAGCTTAGAGTGTCTCCTGATTTAAGCACTAAATTAAAAATAATGTGAGGTCCTGTTTCGTTGGAAGACCCAGAGCTTTTCATCCTATGTTGCTCTATGGAAAACAGGGAAACACTCATTTAGATTCAGCATTGCATTAAAGTGAGGAAAAATCATATACATATTGCTCCAAAAACACTGATAGAATAAGCATAGGAGTATCTACACACTCTTCTGTTGGTTTTTGATTGTTTTTAAGAGGCGTTGTAATGTCAGTGAAGAATTGATAAATTAGAAATATTAATTGATGTTGGGGTCTAGTATGCCATCGTTGTGTAAGGAAATTAACAGTGATAACATAGGCTACTGCTTTATAATATGCAATTACCTCTTAGTTATATAGAATTCAATAACAACCCTATACATTCTTATCTTTGTGGTGTATTACAAAATAAATTATTCTGAAGAAAAGAGACAAGAGGAGGGGGCATTTTGGCAGATATTTCATCATTACCTTTTTTTTGATTTGATCTATAAGCCTGTGGATTCCAGTGCTAAAGGACTTTTCAAAAACATTACAAATCCCATGTGCTTCTTGTAGCAACCCTCTTCTCTATGTTTGGATTGTCCAAATCTCAGCTGTAAAATTCATTTTGCTAACACCATTAGCTATTATCATCATCAGCTGTTATCATCAATTGTCATCCTCAATGAAAATCATGTACCTCCATTTCTTCCTCTCCACATTCTCTCACAGTTACTGCCAGCTTGGAGACCAGATCTACAATCTTCTCCCTTCTCTTCTGACATATCCCACACAAAAAAATGCAGCCAACATGAAGTTACCATGAACACTTTCATCCTACAGATTATGACTGAGCCCCACTCTGTCATCTATCCAAATCTTATCATTCAGAACAGTAGATGGGACCTGCTCGGCACGATCCCACAGGGGTAGAAGGGTCCAAGAAAGCTGGTTGATCCTCAATGGCAACATCCCCAAAGCACTGTCCTTTCCAACATGTAGGAAGCTGAGCAGGAAGGGCAGAAGGACAGCATGGATGAAAATGACACTCCTGATTAAGCTTAACCACAAAAATGAAGCACATAGAGGGTGAAGGAAGGGACAGGCTACTCACAAGGAGTAATACAAACATGGCCTAAGTTTGCAGAAAAGAGTTAGAAAAGCAGCACCACTGACCATTTTTGAGAAGTCATAATGATCAGAGGATATTCCTGAAGACTGGAAAAGGGCAAATGTCACACCATCTTCAAGAAGAACAAGGGGATTGTTGGAAAATACAGGCCAGTCAGCCTAACCTCAGTCTCCAGGAAGATTATGGAACAAATCTCAGAAGCCATTTCCAGGCACACAATGGACAAGAAGATAATTAGGAAGAGTCAGCACGGTTTTAGCAAGGGCAATTTGTGCTTAACTGACATGACTGCCTTCATGATGAAATGACTGGCTCTGTGAACAAGAGTCCACAAGTCTCCCACTGTATCCTTTCAGACAAATAAGTAGAAGATAAGGCAGGTGGAAAATTGGCTGAACCTTTGGGCTTAAAGTTTGTGATCAGCCATATAAAGGCCAGCTGGCAGCTAGTTGTCAATGTCATCTCTCAGGGATTGATAATACAGCCAATACTGTTTGTTATCTTTACTAAGCAGGGAGATGGATGGTATTGTACCCTCAGCAAGTTTATAGATTACAAAGTTCACAGGTTTCCAACCCCCCAGAGTGGTAGAACAGGGCTGCTATTCATCAGAGGGACCCTGACGGCTGGAGATATGGGCCTACAGGAACCTTGTGGAATTCAACAAAAGGAAAGACCAAGTCTCATGCCTGGACAGAATAACCCCATGTGGCAGCGCAGGTTGGGGGCTGACTGGGAGAATAGCAGATTTGCATAAAAAGATGGGGGTACTGGGTGGAGCACTTGATCACAAACCAGCAAAAGTAAAGAAGACCAAAGCATATTGGGTTGTATTAGCAAAAGTGCAAGCAGCGGATCAGAGAAAGTTATTTTTCCCCTCTATTTGGCATTTGGGAGAATGCATCTTGAGTACTGTGCCTAGTTTTGGATGTCCCAGTATAAAAGAGACATTGCTATACTGGAAAAAGCTCAACAGGAAGGCTATCAAGACAATTAGACACACATGCTGTATGAGAAGAGGCTGGTAGAACTGGGTTTAATCAGTCTGGAGAAGGCAAATAGGAAATCATTGCTCTTTTCATCTTCCTAGTGGGAAGATAAGGAGAGGATGAAGCCTGATTCACCTTGGAGGTGTGCAGTGACAGAATGAGAGACAGCAAACACCCAGTTCAGCATAGAAAATTACACACAAGAGGAAAAATATTTCCCTGTGAGAGTAGTGCAGCACCAGTTTTCAGTATGCTAATCATAGCAGAGAATGAAGAAACCAACCTCATAAAACCAGAGGTTTAAGCTGTTAATGTAAATTGTAATCTATGGTTAGATGAAAGCACTGGAAAGCTTGAAAGCCTGTTAGGACATGGTAGAACTTACTGAAATTCAGAGCATAAGTGTAAGATATTTCTACTGACCACCACTTTGTTCTTCTGACAAAATGAATACAATCTATCAGGGATATAAATTAATTTCTCAATACCAATTTTTTTCTTTGTGGCAAATTTGCAATTCTTTATGGTTCCACACTGGAATTCTGTGTGACTGAATGGCAACTGCTCTCAGGAGCACCTGACATGATATACAGCAAGACTGGCATAGCAAACATTGGTCTCATCCTATAAATGTTTTTTATGTGCATGAAGATCACTGTTCCAACAAAACGTCTCTTTCCTCACAGCTTAATTACTGAACATAAATTATACAGTAAAAGAAATAACTTTCAATAGTAACATCAAAATGTGACAACTGGCTACACAACCAGACATGTTTCTATTTAACACATCTGATGTAAGGAAGCTATTAATTTTCTGAATGCGTGGCCAAACTTCTTCGTAACACCTGACACAGCATTTTGCTAGGGTAATAAAAGAAACCCTGACAGCTGCAATTTTGTAGAAATATGGATTAAGCCTTTCACTATGCTCTTGGGAAAGTTTTCTCTTCCATAAGCTTCTATAATTTGTTTTAAAACGGCTTGCTTCTGATCATTCAGACCCAGAGCTACAGCTTTTTTTTTGGCATGCACATATCAAAAGCATTGAAAGACAAACATACATTCTTCTACATATTGTTTCTGGCACTGCTTTAAATTTTTTTTTTTTTAAACATTTCTTTCAGGTACTCATAACACAAGATTACAGCAAAAACGACGCTGATAGACTTATTGTTTCCTCTAAGAAAACCCCAAATTATATTAACTGAAGGGGAATATTGCAGTGAAAGTAGCTGGCTTCCCCCTCTGAGAACGAGACGCACTGGTGCCTTGTGCTGTCTGGTGACAGGAACTAAATATATTATCCACATTCTCCATGACATTCCACTTTGAACTTAACATGCCAGTAGTCATGGTACGAGTGAATGGACAGCTGTCATGAGGAAGGCATTTAATATTTGAAACAAAGATTAATAGAGGAACCACAGCTAAATATAAAATAAATATAAGAAATACATGTGGCAACGACCTTTATATTTACCACTTTAACATATTTGTTCTAAAATTTGCATTGTTTAAAAACCCATCAAGTTACAAGATAAAAGATTCTTGCTACTATTAAAATTGTATCACATAACCCTCTGTTCATACAGTACCATCTGTGCACAGTAGCAAGAGCAGATGTCTAAAATTAAGTCTCCTAACTTTGTCCTATGTTAGAAAGAGTTAAAGAACAAGTTCAAAATTTGCTTTATTTATCCTGGCATTTTCTTCATTTGCCTCTCAATACCACATCACATTAATTAATTGAACCACTCAGTAGACTAAAAACTACTAAACATATTCTACAGTTTGGGTTATCACAAAATATTACCACACTATATTCTGACCAGATGAGAACAAAGAAATGTGAAAGCATTGAAGAGTGCCATTTAAATATGTGCTTAGCATTTAAAAATGTCAAAGTCTGCTATGGAAAATTATTGCTCTAGAATTGAAATACTTCAAAAGCATACATTTTTTGTAGACTGTATGTAACATTCTCATGATAAAATAGCTGTGTACTCACAGAGTGAGAAAACATACAGAAGAATGTGATTTTGGAGAAATTACTGCATTTACAGAGTATAGGAGAAAATTCTGGATCAAATTCACAGCTTAGCTGTGCACACGTAACTCCCACTCCCCCCACAGGGAGAAATTATACAGTGTTCAAATCTGGACTTCAGATCTTTATCACTACAAAAGCATAGGGGTCAGTCCCTTTGTGCTTCGGGTTTGTCCCCTGGAATATAGTTACTATAAGCATTTACACAGAGATGTCCATAGGAATATTTTGTGCTTCATCATTTTTGTTACTGAAAGCAAAAGCTTCATCTTTCATGTCTGGCACTCTCTCAACTTGACTTTCAAAAGGAAACACAAATTCAATACTCAGGACTGCAAGACAGTATTTAGTGCAACTTCTATACCTAACAAGTTCACTACAACTAGCTCAAATTAATTAGACAAATATGACAAGAGGGAAAGCATTACTATTCAGATTTGCAGATAAAGAATAGAGATAGAGTACATGGCATCATTGCAGTCATGCAAGCAGCTTGCAGGACAGCCATTGAGAGAATTCATACATCCCAATGTCAGGTCAGTGTCTTACTGATAAAACTCTCCTTGCCACCTTAACATTGTATCCAAATAGACAAGGACAATTAAAAAAAAAAAAAAAGAATTTTAATTTCTTCCTCACTGAAGTCTCAGATCTTTAAAAAGTGCCAGCAGAGCAATCATGAAACCTCTAGTGACAGTTTGGGCATACCGGGCTAACAAAGATTTGGGATTAAACACATTGGATGTTGCAGCCAGTTAATGTAGTCCTTCGGTTTCAACAGATTCAGGACTCTTAAAAATAACAATGTTTTAAACTCATTTATAATCATTAAAATTAAAGGCTGTGCTGAATTAAGATAATATCTGGTTCAGAAGCCCAGCCCCTGCACTTCCCATGGTCAGCCTGTTTGTGATCCTAGCAGTACTTGTTCAGCGTCCCTCCAAGAGCCTCTACGGCTGAGCTAACACCACCATCACACACGTCATCACAGACATGTTTATTTTTCTTGGCAGACTAACACAGGTCCTGTGTAAGACATCCTAGCACTTAATTCACTCAAATGTTGCTTTTATACCTACAAATGACTTGCAGAAAACAAATGTTAAAATACAAAATACATTGGGTTTGTCAGCACCACTTGTTTCTGACAGTTCCTTTTGACTTATAAATTTAACTGTCACAGTTTCTCAGCCGGGTGCAAGAATTGCAGGCAGAATATTAACACCCCTAAATTAGTATCATGCAAGGATTTGGGATTAAAGATACTTAAGAGTGAAACATTTGCCAAGTAACCCCATAAAAAGAAAAGATACTAAGACAAGAACACTGTGACAGTAAATGCCATCTGTAATAAAAAACATAAAAAAAGTTTGTAATCCTCTCTGGGTAACAGCAGTAACAACTACATGAAATCTCTCACCGTGTTTGTTCGACACAGAACTATCTACAACTGCTCAGCAAAACCAAGAAGGACACAACTTCTGTTTCTAGCAGCTGTCCCTAATGCTGAACACCATGTGCACACTTTGGAGGGAATAACATTTTCATACTTAGCCAGTGGCAATGAGACACCAGAGTGGCACAAAACATCAGCAGTTGAATAAAATGAGTGCAGAAAGCAAAAAAAAAAAAAACAAAACAAAAACCCACAAAAAAAAAAAAAATGCAAAAGAGCACGGGTCCTTTGACAAAAACAGCTGGGATCCACAGATTATTATTAGCACAAGCTGATAGAGAATCGGCAGAAAGCCAAAGGTGTACCAGTGCTTAAGGAAAGGATTTAGGATGACCTAAAAAGTGTCAGTGTAAATTTGGCATTAGTGTGAAGAAACCAAGTAGATACAAGACTCATCAGCAGAACGTGGGTGTATCACTGATAACTCTCAAAGTCATTCTGGGAAAATGCTTAACATGCATTTTTAATTTTATGGTGAGTTGTGTAAGAGTTGGGAGCTCAGAGGCATAAATAACTTTCCAGGCACTGGCTGGTGTATTCCTTGGTCATATGTTGACCTCAACTGAAAAAAATGACTGTTCTGTGCTAGTAAATGTGAAAACATAGATGACAAAGACTAGGAAAGGCAGGTGTGTAGAGAAGCACTTTCATCTAGAGGTAAAAGGTGGGAGCAAATGACTTGTCCTTCTTTCTTCCAAACTTACTTGCCTCTCTGACAGTTTGGAGTCATCTTCCACAACATTTTACTACCCACTCACGCACTGCACCACACAGTGCAGTTCCCACCTTCCTCCTCACCCTTAACTTGCTCACCGTACCCTCCTCCTGCACAACACATCGAATGTCATAACATGCAGATAACAGCTGTAAAACATAGAAGACCCAGGGAGTCAAAGGTGTTAGTGTGACCCTTCTCACTACACAGTGACAAGCAGTCAATACATCTTGGCACTGCAAGCACAGAGAAGCCATCACACACCCCCGCCCCAACATCAATCCCCACACAGACTGTCTAAACCTTTAATAAAGAGAAGTTAACACTTACAAATATTAAGATATTACCTACTGCTTTCCTTTTGCTAACACTTCTTACTCTCTTCCCACTTATACGCCAAAATATTTCATCAGGGAGGTCAAGAGGGGTAGGTACAAAAAAATCTTTTTGTGGTGTCATTATAATCCAACTGTCATGGGATTAACTCTTCTCTGTAAGAAGCCTAGGAAGAGGCAGAAAAGTGATTTGGAGCTGCTGTGTTGCTGGTGTCTAGTCTTCCATTCTTCAAGCTAAAATAAGAAAATACAACAGGAGAGGGAACCACAATTAAAATAAAAACATCTGTGTCTGCTGCACACTTTTAATTGTAATTTGTTGACCAAGATGAGCTTATGATCTGCCATTGTCAGATCTACCAAACTATGCTACCACCAGATAATGTAAGACTTAGTTTTTAGCAGCTTTGCCAGTTGAGGGGTCATATATGACTTGCTAAAGGAATCATGCTGGTTATTTAGGACATAGGGGGTTTTTAACGGAAGTCAACAGAGATGGGAAAGACAAATAATAAAATGGACAAGGTAAGAGCAAAACCCCATATCTTGCACTCTAAATGACTTGCTTGGGACTTAGCCACAGAGAATAGGAACGGTGATGCAGACTCTCTTTTCTGTCCCAAGCTCTAGGATTTATCCAGCAACATTGCAGCAGGCCCTGGCTCCAAGTACACACTGAAGCCGGGGTAGCTGAACTACCTGAGGTCTTACTGGTTACTGATCTTTAACAACAGAATAAAGCCCTGTATTAGAGCAAATCTTCAGTTAGCGCATCTGTTCAACTAAAAGAAAAGACAGGAATAGTCACTGGCTTACTTATTAAAGGGTACTAATTATATTTTTTTTTCATAAAAAACATTAATAATAGTTTTTAAAAAATAAATTGTCATTCAGCTTTCAGAAGCTGCTTTTAGAACAAATGGGCTTACAAGTCTAACATTCACTCTTCCATCACATCTTGCTATAAACTAAACTTGCAAGTTCTTTAAGTGGCACCATGCTTTTCTCTTTCTCTCTGTGCCCCTTAGAATGGGTCTTTGATCATTCCCTATATATAAAGGATAATAATAAATATTTTTATTTAAATCTCAAAACTACTAACTGACTTTAAAATAATATTACATAAATAATGGAATGTCTCCAAACATTGACTTTTATTTCTCAGTGAGATAGAGGTTCCAAAAAGAATGTGAAATAAACAGCTCAGAATACAGAGTTTTACTGGAAGGCTATGCCCAAAACCTGTCTGTCAAACCCTTCTGAGACATTCCAAAAATCAGAACTTCACAGAATTTTTCACTAGCCAAGGGAGAATAAAATTTTGAAGAAAGAGCTTTTAACAAAAAGATTAGATGACAAAAGAAGAGGGAACAGGTAGCTGGAGCACATGTTTCTTACATCCTTGACTATCCTATGACCCAAAGAATCACAGAATAATAGAATGGCTTGGGTTGGAATGGACTTTAAAGATCATCTAGCTCCAAACCCCTGCCATAGGCAGGGGATGCCTTCACAAGACCAGGTTGCTCAAAGCCCCATTTAACCTGGCCTTAAACATTTCTGGGGATGGGGCAGCCACAACTTCTCCAGGCAACCTGTGCCAGTGCCTCATCACCCTCATAGTGAAGAATTTTTTCCTAATATCTAAGCTAAATCTACCTTCTTTCAGCTTAAAACCATTATTCTTTAAAGCATAAGGCAAAATAGGACTCAAACCCCACTTCTGCCTGATTAGAGCTAAAACTCCTCCACGAAAGCATCTTCCCTCTTGTTTTTCTGGAACAATTGCCCTCAAACCTCTCCCTCAGAATACCTGCAATCAAGTGGGTAGGACACTCACTTGCAAGGGTAAGGTGTTCATTCTCCTCTCTGCTCCAACACACACTGCAAGTCATGACCACATCCCAAAGCACTGTTACCAGAGAACAGAGTGATAAGGGGATCGAATCACATCTTCCCAAGCAGCAAGTGATGACAGCACCCCCAATTTCTGGTCTTTTTTGGTCAAAACTATTGACTCAAATTCAACACAAATTCACAAAGAGTTTCAGTTTCAAAGCTATTTCTTTTTAGTGAATACATTCAGTAAGAAAAGTTCTGAATGTTTTTGCACCTAAAATTGATTTTGATTTTCCAACTTCTTATTCATCATTTTGATCTTATAAAGATTACTGCAAATCTTACCTCATTTACCTCTTTTAGTTCACCACAGCTATATCAACACTTCTACTACTCACTGTAATGAGCTCTGCTACTCAGCTCATGCATTAAATGTGTTGCACACTGCATGAAAAGCAAACTTTTGTCACCTCAGTTCTCACCTTGAGAAGGGAGTTTTTTTGGTGACAGTCTGTTTGGGTTAACTGTTCAAACAACCCTAACACCAACAAAAAGCTTTACTCAGATCTCACCTGGTGTGGTACTGTCACGTCTGCACAGATTATAAAACCTCCCACTGAAAAATTTACCACAGGGTAGTAAATTCTGTTCTCACAGAATATGATACATGTTCTCACTGGCACATCATACAAAAGCTTTACACATCACCACAGGATGCTCTCGTCTCATGCGGAACGCTTCTGAGAAAACAAAATCAAACTAAACCAAACCAGCAACAACAAAGAGAAAACCCCAACAAACTGGGAAACAGATAAAGGAGATTCATAAAGAGAACTTGTTGCTTCAAATTGTAACAAAAAGTGTACTCTGCTTGTTTTGCAGCTTCATTTCTGTAGTTATTTATGCTGTAAGGAAATAACCTCAAAAAATCTGTCTACATACATAGATACATGAAGTCACATAGATACAAAATAGCAAAGAACACTTGTACGGGCTGAATTCACTCTGTATTCCACAAAGATAACAAGCCTACAAAAAGACAAACTTACTAAATATTACTATACAAGACTAATAAAATAAAAAGATACTGTAAACAATTCTGGTGCTCAGACAAAGCCTCCAGTGCTATTTTAGATGTCCTAGACACCTGCACAGGACTAGTTGACTGGTGCAGAGCTGCAGAAGACTCAGGCTTTGCTGGAGCAGATGCTGAGGGTCCAAAGATATTATACAAGGCCGAGTACCATACATTACAGCTAAATACCTGAAACGGGAAAAGGCTTATGTTGTGTAAATTCAAATGCTAACCCACGAGAATGCAGGACAGGACAAAACAAAACAAAACAAAACAGAACAAAAAAACCCCACAATCAAATCAACCAAAAAACCCAACCAACCAACCAAAAAAAAACCCTGAAGAACCATTTGCTATTAGCTTGGATTAATGTAAAGACTTCATGGAAAACATGCAAAAAGCCAACATTTGCCTGTGGCAATAAAGGAATGCTCAGTAAAGACAGGACCATTGCAGAACAAATTAATTATTTGCATGATACTTACTATGCAAGAAGAGAATACCTTGACAACTCTAAACCAAAGTATTAACAGAGGAAGCTTTGGGGAAGATTAACAAAATGAAGAGGCACAAAACATCCAGACCAAAGAGTTCACTCAAGAGCTCTAAAACAATGGAAGCATGATCAAATCGGCTGCCATAATAAACAAGAGAATTGGTAGGCACATGGGAATATGATGTAATGGGGAAGAGAAAGCATGGCTTTGTAAAGAGAAGTCATAACTTCAAGATTACTAGCGTTTCTCTAAAGAGTTAATGATTATTTGGATAAGGATGATTTGGTTAATGTAGTATATTTAGATTTCTGAAAAGCTCTCACAAGCCAAAAGCTCTCAAACAATTTGTCACAAGATAAAATAAAAAGTCTGTCATGAATTACTATTTAAAGGATGGAACAGGGTAAGTGGGCAGTTTTCACAGTGTTACCAGTGGAATTCCAAAACGATCTGCTCTATTAAACATAAATGCTCTGGAAAAGATGGCAAAGAGCAAGGTTATAAATTTGCTAAGCTACTTGGGTGAGCTCAAAGTAAAGCTGCCTATAGAGAACTGATATTATGGTGACTACACATTACAAGTGGAAGAAAATTACAAGGTATTCTGTGTTAATAAATGCAAAGTAAAAGACAACTCCAACTGAGGATGCACAAGGATAAGTGCTAAATTAACTGCTGTTCCCAAGGAAGAAGATGTCGGAATTGTTGCCAGTAATTATGTAAAAACAACAGCTTAGTGGCCAATGGCAGTCAGAAGGGTGCATATAGTGTTAAACATCTTTAGGAAGGAAAGACAGAGTAAAACAGAAAACACCCTACTCTCTTTAAACATCTGCTCCTGGTCCCTGTTAGATGCAGAACAGCAAGCTATGTTGTCTAACCTAATTTACCTGCATTCACATACCTCTTGCTCTTCTCCGTCAGTCCAAATATGAGTGTTCTCCAAGCTTTTATACAAGGCTCCTGTCTCCTTGTCCAGCCTCAGAACCACAGAATTGTTTGCTTCTGAGTAGCTATTGTCTTTAACTCTCCAAAGTCAGACCAAAATACTGTCAAATTAATTATTTTATTTAAAAGTGCAGACGGAGAAGAAATTGAGAAGATGGAGAGTCCACACACCAAAAAGTGCAAGATACTCTTTGCTCCTGACGACCGAAGGCAGATGCAATACTGGCAAATAAGAGAGTCTTTGAGCAACAATAAACCAGACAAGCTAAGAACAGAAAGAGCTGGTGTCCAGTGCTGCAAGGATTTGGCAGTGTGCTTGTCTTCTGTTTATAAAAAGCATAATGGCAGCGTACAGCCCTTCCAGGGACTGAGCAGAGGATTTATGCAGTGTCTGCACTATATAAACCTGCTTGATGTGCCACTTAGCTTTTACAGTGACTTACTAAAACCAGAGAAAAATAAAACATAGATCTTACGCCTTTTCCTTTTTAGAAATGTTGTTGCAAATGACACATCTGATGTACCTATCAGTCTACCACTAAATATACCTTGTTCCCAAAAAATGCTTCAAACAGTGGTAGAAAAATAGAAGTGAAACAGGCCATCCCTAAATTTAGATTATTTTTTCATGTACAAATAACTGAAGGTGAAAGCAAGGCATACAAGCATTTAACTCGTTGATTCTGAATACAGAGATACTTTTAGATCTTTTAAATTATTTACAGGCCTAAAAGGGTGGTCAAACATGAAAAATGTCCAATTATTAAGAATAAAAATAAAATAAAAAATAGATGCTTACTTTCCTAAAAATATCTACAGGACAAAACACACATTCAGCAAGAGCAATACCTGAATCTACAAGCACCCTAAAAGTGGTTGCTTACTGTAAAAGCTCTCTTTTAATCCCCATTCATTTTGATCAAATGTAACACTTAGACTATATTTTTAAATTACTCCACTGTGTAAGGAGTGTGCAAGTGTGCCTGAAATTACTTATTCTCCTACTTGCTCCTTTTTAAACAGATTGAGAAAAAAATAAGCTATTTTTTACCTTCAAGCAATTTCATTCATTGACTTATGACCATTAACAACATTTATAGCTCTGTAAATTATAGTAAGGATAATCAAATCCTGTGCTTCAGGGTATGAGCTGATCACCATAGGAGCTGGAAAGAAATTTTCTCCCATCTGCTGCACTGCACAGTTGTCTAGGTGCACTGTTGGTACAACAGAAAGTTCACCCTATGTGAATGCTGGTGGCAGAATATAAGGCTTTCAATGCCAAAAAAAATCAGAATGACAAATTCTATATGATTGATGAGAAATGCCTACGAAGCCTCCCCACTTGCTGCCAGACTCTGATGCTGTGCTACGCACACAGATTACAGGACCAGTGAGTCCACGACTTCTAAGACAGTCTAGACTATGCAGCTAAAGCGAGGCAGACAGAAATAGAGAAGCATCTCTTTCCTACAAACTCTGAATTTTAATTTCTCCTGTTGTAAATAGGTCCTTGACTGACTAATCTTACCCCCAGCAAATATAATTTGATTTTGCTGTAGCCATATATGTAAACATAATATGAGAAAATCATGGCATTAACATTATTAACTACTAACAAAATTATATTCCTCAAGTAAAAGCTGGAACATAACTTAATTTAATCTAATACATTCCATGCACACAGACACACACAGACACATATATACACTCACACCAAAATAACATTAATTTAAACATCATGTTTCTGAAATCCACTAATCTGAGGTCAGCATATATAAGATTGAAAACTGCACTGAACAGGATTTCTCTGTCATCTTATCATATTTGTCTGTTGCCATAGGACAATATTAAGCACAAATACTTCAGAGAAATCTGAAATCAGGAGGAACTTCTATTTCAGTATCCCATGAAAAATGACAAACTAAACCCATGAGTTTGCTGTGTCTGTAGGAGCAGTACCACCAGCAGCTATAGCCCAATCAAATACCACAGAGCTTTAAGTGCCAACTTTAAACTGCCAGCTTAAAATTTCTATCTATAAAGTTGTCAAGACACACACGTGATCCCCACAGACCTCTACAGACCCCTAAACCTGTGACCTTGCTGTGAGTGCACATGAGATGGCATTTACTCTCTCCCTTAACTGTGAGTTTTATGTCTTTACAGCTCCCAAAAATCACCAAGGATGTCAAACCGAAAAGGGTGAGCTGGTGACCAAAATCCTTGTCAAAATACTGCATTAAGGAAACATACTTCTATTAAGCATGGGTAGAGAAGTTTCACTAGTGGCTTAGTGATTCCTCCTTACAGACAACGCTCTTTCTGCTAGAAAGCTCCAACTTATCTGTGAGTCAACATCACGGGGAAGAAGCAAAAAGCTGAAGGTGGTCTGTGTCACTGGTGTTGCTAAATACGGTATTGGACCCATCATATAAATCTGCATGGTAATTTTGAGACAAAATATACAAAAGCATGTCTCTAAGGAAGTTGCTGAAATACATGAGATGATTGCTCTATACGTTCTTTAAGACACACATTCAAGCAGCTTCAGCTGAATATGAAGAACGCAATCTGTAGTGTTCTAATTTTTTTCCTAATTATTCATATTCTCTCTCTCCTTATAAGTGTTCATAGAAAATTGTGGTTTTCTGTATGCATCAAAATACATAGCCTTTGTGTCTGCAAGGCTACTTTAGACTAGAAAACTCAAAAATTATATTAATTTCTACATTTACTCAAATGGCACCAGGACAGCGGGTGTAAGAAAACTGGTATGGCATGTAAGTCTTGGCACCTGAGTGAGTATCCCATCTTTTGAAGCAGCAACAGAAACACATCCTACTAATTTAAAGTGATTGTTTCAAGAAAAACAGTATGTACTTAAGAACAGTGTTTCAGGTAGTTCACTTAATACTGCATGGATATACACTGTACTCAAGCTTTGTTATAAAAGTGAAATTCAAAAAACAGTTTAGGTATGTGCATGCATAAGCAAAGCAGTGTGTGTATGTGTGGGTGTGTAAATACTATATACCCAGATGCAAACCCTCAATGTATTGAGTAAACTTCAGCTCTATACCTTAGTACTCAATTCTGAGTCTGGTTGCCTTCCGGATTGCTAAGTCTTTCTAAATTAGAACAAGCAATTTCTCTTTGTTTTACCTAATATTTGAAAATGCCAAAAAAGTCCCATGGGTCACTGAAAATTATCCCTTCATTCCTGCCGCCTGTTTCAAGTCAGTCAAAACATTCCAGACTTCAAAAGAGGGCTTTGCCTGCTTAGGCCATTTTGGTGTCCCTCTATGGTTGGCCTATGAGGGATTGGTTATTTGGATAAATTAGTTTGTGGAGCCTGCTGGCCTTCTAGAAGACCTCAGTGTCTGCCTGCAAATTAGTTCTACCAAACATGTAGAAATCCCTGGGCAGACGAGAAGAAATAAATGATGATAAAATCTAATACTACAATGTTTGTAATGCGATTTTACTCTGCTCTGTAGCTTGTAAGCAAAGCTAATGTTGAATTAAAAAATTTAAAATATAAAAATGGCAATGAAAGCACAAAATCAGATCAGTATTCGAGTCACAGCAGAGAAGGCTGGATGCCAACTTTAAAGTTAAGCTTCCAGCAGGAATCTTTTACAAGAACAAACAAAAAACCTCCTGGTTTTCCACAAAATCAAGTAGGTATTTACATTACAGATGCACCCCCGCTTAAGCCAGGAAGTCACACAGTTGAATTCTGCTGGAGCTTGGGCTGCGAATAAACTGCGATGCAGTCTTTTAGTGCATAGTTGTACAACTGCCTAAGGAGAGTTTATCCTCAAGGAAGAAAAGTCAGAGAGCCAAAACTAACAAACATGGCTCCTCGAGCGGAACAATGGTCCAGAAAACCTAGAAAAAAGAAAATAAACTTCACTGGCAGTTTGCTTTTTACTGTTAAGGGCTGAGCTACAACTTCATCAAGACTTTCAAGATGAGACTTCGTGCAGAACTGTATATAGCGGCTGGAAAGAGTGAGACGGACTGTGTGTTTTTTATACACCCATTTTTACAAGGTGATCTAAAAATGTCTCACCATAACAAAGATTCACCTCAAAGAGGGCCTGTAGCTATAAGGTTATCGGTGGTATCTGTTGGACCCCAAGAAAGTCCCTGCAAGGTCTCTGTCCTAATCCTAAAGCCAGGACCATAAGGCCAGTGCTGATGTGTGTGTGCAGAAAATGCACTAAGAGTTATGCTGGCGGTAGGATTAGTTGTTGGAATCATTGGCAGATAATTACAAACACTCATTAAAAATAAGAGCTATGATGCATACTGTGTTTAGGCTCTGGTTCTACAAAGATGAATATGCCCAAAAGATGTCCTTTCCAGCAAGGCAGAGGAGGAAGATCTGGACTCAGAAAAAGCGAAGCTGGTGGTGAGAGAGCCAGCAAGTACAGCATCATCATTTGAGAGTTCTGAAGGTTTTGAATGGCCTTTGGGTACCCTTGGGACCTGCCTGCTGATTGTGATGGGGATCACCATGTTGGCACATACACAGAGTGTGTTTTACCCACGACCATTTTGTCTGATCCCGAGAGTTAAGCACAGTCAGGTTTGGGTCTTGTCTGGGGTTAGACAATACAGGGGGACCGAGAGGTTTTCCCCAGGGCTGGACAGTCATGAGTGTCATGGTGTGTGGGACAGTATGGGCGAGGATCTAATCCACTGGGCCCCTCCAGTGCTTTGGAAGCATCGGAGATGGAAGGCAGCTGTGTGGAGTCCCCGAGAACAAGTTGCAGAGACTGCTGCAGGGGAGGGTGAATTATTTTGAGCCTAATGGGCCCGTGACACTTCAGGCCATCAGGGCAGAGATGAAACACAGAGATGGACTCATGATCGAGGGGTAGACTTAGCAATAGACACTATTGCCCAGGTTATTCACGACTGTGCACACTGCATACAGCCTCTCCTGCTCTGAAAGACTGTTACAAGAGATGGAGCCCACCATCATGGACCGAATGGACTCAGCAGCTTTATAGGGATTGGTCCGTGCACTAGGATAAGAGTGCACTGAGATGAGAGTGAGGGTATATTGAAAATGTGGGATCTGAGCATGACGTGAATGGTATGGAATAAGGGGTGGATACTGTCCTGGGTTCAGCAGCAGCAGTCATTTTTCCTCCTCCTTAGTAGCTGTTGCAGCACTGTGTTTTTGACTTTTGGCCTGGGAACAGGGCTGATAACACAGATGTTTACCCTGACCAAGGACTTTGTGAGTCTCATGCTCTGCCAGGGAGGAGGAGAAGCCGGGAGGAAGCAGAGACAGGACACCTGACCCAAACTAGCCAAAGAGGTATTCCATACCACGGCACATCATGCCCAGGATGTAGAATTGAGAGGGCCCGGAAGGACTGGATCATGGCAGGGTGGGGGTGAGGTACTGGTTGGTGAGCGGTTGTATTCTCTTGCTTGCTATTTCCTTTATCATTATTATTATTGGTGGCAGCAGTAGTGATTTGTGTTATACCTTAGTTATTAAACTGTTCTTATCTCAACCCGTGGGAGCTGCATTCTTTTGATTCTCCTCCCCGTTCCTCCAGAAGCGGAGGGAAGAAAGGTGGCGGGGGGGGGGAAGTGGACTTCATGGTTCTGATTTACGGCCTGGGCTTAAACCACGACACCAACACTATATGCTGTGGGTAGATATACTTCTGTCAGTGCTGCAAGCATCATTGCCTATAGCACTGCAGTTTCTGCCACCCATTAGGAAAAGCACACTATAAGTATCAAGAATTCCTCTGTAGTATTATTGCAAGCCCAGCTGAATGAATAGTTTGTAGTGAATAAGGGGGACACTTCAAACTGTCCACAAACAGCTTACAATTTTCCAGAGTATTTTCACTAAAATGTCTTGAAAGAAAATAATCTAGTAATAGTTACTGATTAAGCAGTTATAGACTGCCTAGCAACAGCTCATTTCAATGTGAGGAATTTAAATACATCAGCTAGTTCTGCCTGTTCACTCTTATTGACACCGAGTGTTGTAAGGTTTTGTGGCTTATGTTTCCAATATCCTACCAATTGCCGATAGAGAGGGGAAGGGGAGTGGGAAGAGCACGGCAACTCCATTTTACAGGCTCAGTTACAGATTGCAATTGCATGATGCTTGCTGGTTATTGCCTTGCAGAGCTTTCTAAAAAAGGAAGCACATTATACATTTCTTGAGAATAGCAAGGGGACACAGGAGGGAGTACACTGCTGTGCCAGCCTTTGAGAGAAACTGAGATAGCAGCAATACACATGATTTGCACAGGTGATGATGCTATGAGTTTTCAACCAAAGGTAAAATACTTGAATTTTCACCCATTTTTGTCATAGACTTGGTCCCCTAATGTGACAAACAGGTAATGTGACAGCACGAAAAACATGCCATTGATGTCATTGTTCAAAGCTGGAGGTCGTGTCTGGCTGTCACCAGCCATGCCCATGGGCATAGCCATGATGGCCTCTAAAACCACTCCTGGGCTGGAGAGCCATACCACTGAATCCCAGCCCGCCTCGAAACAGAATGGACTTTCTATCCTTTCTGGTAGTGAAGATAACCTTGAAAATGTGAAAAGAGTGTAACCTAATGCCTCAGTAAGACTGCAAGGAGCTTGAAACAAAGACGGAGAGATGTGAACTGCCCCAGCCATCTCTGTCTGGGCCCCATGGACTCAGCATTTCTGTGGTCGTGGAGTCTGGCGTTTTTCCAAGATTCCACAGAATCTCGGATGTTTGCTGCAAAATTCATTATTTTGCTGCAGCCAGGTGCTGGATGTTTTCTGGTTTGGTTCCTCCCCCTCTCCTCCCCACCTCCCCCCTGCTTTTCTTGCTGAAACCAGCTACTCGCTCTGCATCTTTCCATTAGATATGAGGTGACTTTTCAGTGCAAGCGCTGCTCTCCAATACATGGCATAGGGTAAGCAGGAGAGCGGTGACCCGCGGGCAGCTGGGAGGAGCAAGAAGTTGGAAGTATGCAGCCAGGCTGCCCAGAGAGGCGACCGAAGGCTGAGGTTTGGGGACTGCAGGGGGAATTGGAGAAGATTAACTGCTGAAGCAGACTAGGAGCACCTCCTTTCTTGGCTCATTGGGTACACACTGTTTGGATCTAACTTGACTGCTCAGGGCCTCAAAGTCTTCGCTCTGTTTTTCCAGATGGGCAAAGTCCATCATCAGAAATACTCAGTGCTGAAAAATACTTCTTGGTGTACAATTCTGCAATGAGAATTTTCAACTAAAAGCATGGACAGGGTAGGAAAGAAACATATTTTACGCTATATAATAACCCAACATTGCTACCAAAACAGAGACTAATTGAGAAGGAATACCCTCCAAAATATTCCCAGAGGGTATAGTAATTGCTGAAATAATCCTAGTATTTACTTATGAAAAATTCCTTGTGCTGAATCTTGCAAATAAATAAAAATCCATGCATTTTTTAAAAATCAATAGGCAAATCAAACTAAATAAAATACCTGCTTACCTCCAAAATGTCCTTTTGGAGGTTTGTAAAAAGTTGTCATCAGGGTACCCCTAACCCAGATGTATTATCTATATCAAGCATATCACACCAGAATATTCTGGTTATCAGTGTTTGTCATGTTTGTAGATGAAGAAACCTTCTAGAGGGTTTCTAGGGCAATGCATTCATGCCAATGCCAAGTCTGGGACTGGTAGAGATTAAGCCTACCACAAACGTAAACCACAATAATTTCACCAAGTTTTTAAAACTAGTTTGATATAAGATGTAGTGCTACCCATTCTCAGTTTCCTTATAATCAGAATTTCTGTAACATCCAAACTGACATTTTCATCTCAAAAATATTTTTTCTTTTCAGGTAGGTGTGAGAGGTTGAACTCATTGCAAACGAGTGAAGAAGGCAGAGAAGTCTCCTCAGGATGGTGAAGAACAGAGTTTACAAACTCAGAGATCAGAGCATTAGTGTACAAAACCTGGCCTGAGATATGCAACCCTATGCATAGCATTTCAAAGTGAAAACATGCTGGCTATGTATCAGACATGCAGATTTCAGCAGGAAGCAAAAAAACACTATTTCATTGGGTTTTGCTCCAAAGTCAATCAAATGAAGAAGTACCTCCACAGAAAGGTCAGTGAGGTGAGCAGCACAGCATTTTGATAGTCTTTCAGAAGGGCCAGCCCAACACTGAGACAGTCCAGTTGTAGGAATTTATAACTTCTTTGTTATCATTGAGATCCCTGCTTCACTGACAAATTGGGTTGAAATCAACAATTAATTTATTAATAGAGAAATACAAGTTAAAAATAACCCACCAGTTGTTTTAGCTTGATAAAACACAAGTGGACCATCTTTAATAGGTGCACATTTTATTAGAAAACAAGCTTAAAAGTCTTTTTTTTTTTTTGGACTTCGAAAGAAAGCAACTTAACATTGGTGACTTTTTCAGGCAGGATAATACACTGATATCCTCTGTCTAGCCAGCCTTAGATTTGTGTTATGCTTCTTCCTCAGTAAAGGAAGGTGGAGGCAGATGAAGTGTTCAAGTTTGCAAGCAGAAGTTTACAAGTCAGTTCATAAAGAATGTGAACCAAACACATGACAGCACCATTAGGACCATTTCTCCAGGTGATGAAAGTGTTGCTTGGATGCTAAAATCTCCTCTCAGCTGTATGAATGTAACAGAGTGCAGACGTTTACCTGCTGGGCTTATTATGGTATCCTTTGTACATGTTAACTCTGATGGGCTGTCAGTGCACAATAAATCCATACTAGACACTAACAGGCATTCCCATGTAAAACATCATCCTCCTTCTCAACAGAGAAGTCTTGGCCAAAGATCGTGGCAATGCACATACTCATCTACTGTCTCATAGAGGTATCTGATAAACTTCTTTTATTTCCCTTTCTCCTTCTCCTGGTACCTGCTCTGTTGTCCATCTAGCTCTGTTTTCCTAAAACATTATACACCTTTAACTCTCGGTTGCTGAATAAAGCTCCTCCCTTACCCACATGTACCTGAAACTGCTTCCACAGCATAGTTTGCATTGGCCATTTCCAAAATAAAAGTACCTTGTAGCTGGCACTTAGAGAAAAGTTTTTGTCTTGTCCTAACCACCAGGTTTTAGGAGTTGCTAAATCCCAAACAGCTTTTGGGTTTTGTGTTGTAATTGCAGAGTGTTAATCTATCCTTCACCCTTTCTTTCTTTCTTTCTTGTATGCACACACGGAGCAGAATAAACAAAAACAGTGTTCATGCCATCTTCTTTATTTTCACTGAGACTATTTTGCCTTCTGACTACTGCTTTTAAGGAATCCCCATGTTGGTCAATTCACTATTGCAAACACAGAAGCTGGTCCAGTTATGAATGATGCCTAATTGCAGGATTTGATTCATAAGTTTAATAGCCCAATTTTAAACCTATCCAATGACACAGCAATCAAAAGAGGCATATCCCACAGTAGTACTTCTGCCCTGTGTCATATACCTTTCAGCTGTTCAGTCCTTGCCTGAGTTACAGAAGCCTGAGCACTCGTCAGTCCAGCAGTTACTGATTTAAATTTTGACAATCCTGATAGCATCCACGGCTACCACCCACTTGGGTAATGTGAAGGGAAATTCTGAGCAGATGAAGTGTTTTACAGGCTCTCTGGACTAAGTGGTGAAAAGAAGGAATGGAATGAATAACCCCAACAGGAGTACTGGTGGTGCCAAACCATGAACAAATATTTCCCTTAATACTCCCATTATGTTAAGTGACAGTTATATTTGTCATTACATACAGCTCCGGCATACAATTACCCGACCCAAACCCACTGCAGCACATGAAGCCCAGGCTATGCCGAGTGTACAAAGAGACAGTATGGCAGTGGAAGCCACAGAAAATCCCAACAGCTTTGTGGAAAGGCTTTTCATGCACAGAGGAAAGCCTGATCCTGAATAGAACAAGGGCTGAGCTTGGGTGGTGCTGAAACCTCTGGGACTGCAACTGCAAACAGGACCATCCCTGTTTAGCACCAGTCAGTAACCATGGCCACCCCTTTCTCCAGGAGTGAATCGGCCCTTTCCACAAATTGCTGTAGCAGCAATGGATAAATACCCAAATGTACACATAGAGACAGACTGTGGAACAAATGAACGTTGGAAAATAATCAAAGCCATATTGCTTCACACAGTTAAAAAAGACACTGGACCAGAAGTGTAACAAAAACACGCAACACAACAGGCTTATTATTAGGTGGCTTGGTTCTTTCTACTCTGTTGCTATGTGAAAAACTAACACAAGCACTGGGGAAACTGAATATACAAGGGGAAGACTGAAAGGTGATGCAGAGTACCGTCCGATATAGAAAATAAACAAGCAAGAAAAAAAATGCAGGAAATAAATCTAATCAAATTTACTGAATAGCAGTTTTTGGAGTTATTTTGCAACTGGCAAAAAAAAACCAATTTCATTGTACACTGTTTCTGTTAAAACAATCCAGAATAAAAATATATATGTAGCATTTTGATTTTCACCAAGTGCCAAAAATGATATCACAAACTAAACTAAAAAATCCATAGCACACACACTAATCATTTGACCAAGCATGAAGTATTATTTTAAAACATTATTAACCATGTGTGATAGTTTTCAACATTTCTCACTATTTTGACTCTATAAACAGGCGTTAACAAGAAACAACATATCTTTTTTTAAGAAACACAAATTTTGCCACTGTTCATAAGACTTTGCAGCTAGGAGTTGTACCCCCTTCTCCTAGAAGCAATATTTGCATATATTCACAGAGGCAAAGAGAAATAACTTCAACTAACAGGATGAAAACTTTCTAACAGATCAAAATGTTAACAGTACAAATGCAGCAAGCCTAATGTATCTTGGAGAAAGCAACAACCAGCTTTTCGCAATATGAATTGCTGAAGACAAGTATTTTTAATTCTATACGTATTTTCTGCAGCTTTAGTACCTCCATTTCTCAATGAATTTCATCATTCACTGCTTCAAATCACTAAAAGCACATGTAGCTTTCTAAGATTTTCCAGCCACTTGGTCTCAAGAAAAATAATTACCACTTTAAAAACCATGACTTTTTTATCCTCGGGACTGACAAGTTGTTTACTTACAGACTTCTCATTTATTCCCTGGGGGTCTTCCATTGAAGACTTCTTCTTCCAAATTATATATTGGGTACTAGTTACAGGGAGGTTCAGACAGTCCTAGCACACACACACCTGTGGAAAAGACAGTACCACATCACCATATTAATTTGTTGGCATGAAATGAAGAGCTGATCTTTACATCTGCGACTTTCCATTAACTAACAAGTATGCACAAGTTGGGAGCAGTTATCTTCACTGAATTGAATCAATCTTGAAAATAAATATATAGTTGAGCTGTTTATTGCAAATCCACACAAGCCAAAAGCAGGCAGCGAGAGCCCCGTTGTGCTTGCTGTCAGCAGACGAATAAAAGGCAGCCAGAAACTCTTCTACTGCTGCTTTCTGTGCCAAAAACACATCTTTACTTTTTTTTTTTTTTTTTTTTTTTTTTTTTTGGGTGAAGTTCAGTCTCTCCCTGATATCTATCAACGTCAATTGTACTTTAATGCTAAGAGGAAATAACAACAAAGAAATTTGATTGTAGATTGAGCCAGGATAAAAAAGAAAATCCACAAAGTTTTCAAAACATTGCCCTCAAGCTAAAAATTTTTTTATATTAAACCTCTTCAAGTTTACATTAGGTCACAGTCCTAGTCCCTATAAATTATAAATATGGGATGCTTTGTGTTCTCTCACCTTCCAAAATTGTGTTCTTTGATGTTAAAAATAACAGTGAAGTGCCAAGATGGATTAACAAAGGCTTACCCCCCCAAACAGACATCAGTTCAAAATATGGTTTCCTTACACAGCCAACTTTCTTTAGAATAAAAGGTTGTGATGTTCTTAAAGTTCAGGATTAATCATTCAAATAAGTCAAACAAGCCCAACTGAAATTCTCATTAGAAAAAAACTGGCAGGCTGCTAAAGAATACTAAAAATGTAAACCCGATTTTAGGGGGGAGTGTGTGTATATATATGCACATCCCCCTTAAAAATCTGAATAGCATTTTGCTTATCTATGAGAAGCGGAGATCTAATGGCCTGAAGATAATTTGTTCTAAAACCATTGTGTATATGAAACATGTATATTTTAGGATAGGGATCCTGAAATCTTTTTCTGTATCTTTCTACCTGACTGGGATTCTTGCAAGAAAGAAAAAAATTAAAATCCCTTCAAGCCCTGTTGCTCTGTGCACAACAAATCCATACTGGACACTACTCATTGCACACATTCAGCTACTTCTATAAAATTTAAACATTAAGAAAGTGTTAACAGGTTCACTCCACATCCTGAGGAAGATGCTAATATAAACCATGCTTCTGTAATGCATCCACTCCCTTCTTTCTGGTTTACAATTGAGAGATCAAATCCAGTCCCACTCCTGCTGAGAACAATGGCCAATCTGAACTGTTTCTATGAAATCTCTGGGTTTGGTGCTCATATTTGTGCTTACACCAGATTATATGTTTGAAAATTATTTAAGGCTTTAAAAAGTGACAATTAAAGTTAGGGAGGGGAAGGACGAGAATTTCTCCTAACTCTAAAAGAAAAATAATAATAGCAAAAAGCAGAAGAAAATAGTTCTCTAACAATGCCCCACTCCTAAGCAATGACTGACATCTGTTTCAAAACCTCTTTTATTGCAAAATTCAATAAATGGAAAAACCGCACAAGCTGAAAGTCTGCCACTTCAGCGAGGGAATAAAATGGAGCCTTTTCTAATGGAAAAATATTCAAAAGTCAATTGATGTAATGTCGGTATGTGGATGACCTGACAGCTTTTCAGATCAGCAGTGCTCTCGTTACTAATGGAAAGAAAACTTTACCAAGACTGGTAATCATCTACATTTAGAAAGCATTTTCTATTAAAGCCCATAAGGAAAAAGCATATATGTTTTAGTGTATAACATAGTTCAACCATAATTAGGCGTCCTAGCTTGCAAAAGCTGCTGTAGCGAACATTTTCTCTCTCTGGGAGAGATTCCTATAACACACCAGCGTCAAAAGAGCCCTCTATTGCATATTGTGCTCTGACATAATCCACCCTCCAAGTCACTGCAAAAAAGATTTAAGAAGGGGCCCTACATATACCCACGCACACTGTTAGAGGCAGAGACTTGTCTTCCTCAGCAGACACCAGAGACCTCGGGCAGCAGAATCAAGCTAGCAGTAACATGAGGGCTTAGATGTTAATACAGAACAGCTGATTTACAACGTAGTTAAGTAATTTTAATTTTGAAAAATTCAGCTTTTAAACAAGAGCAACTTAGTTATCCTTATTATAATTGTCATCTTAGGTTATTTTAAACTTTTAGTAAGGCTTTACAAAAGCTAATTGAATACCCTTGAAGTGTTAATGTATCAAAAATTACATCTACATTACGTAGAGTATCTATCACAGAGAAGTTGTTATATGCAAAATATACCACTGAATATGAGGGAAAAAAACCTTAAATGATTGAAAAAGACAAGATCTAAATTGAAGGGAAGTCATGAAAGTACATATCCCCTTTTATTTTTCCCTACTACTTTGGAAGTCATTTGCTTGGTTAAATATTATTATTATTAAATACATGATGGTAGCACTTAGAGTCCCACCAGCTAAAGAAGTGCTGCTGTGTCAGGCATGATAACTTGAAGTCCCTTTTCTAAACAGCTATTACCATTTTAAAGAGAATTAAAATAATAATAATAATGATAAAAGAACAAAACACAAAGACCAAAGAAGCCAGAAAGTGGTTTACAGGGGATTTTATTCCCTTCTCTCTGAAACGTTAGCCAACACCATGCAATTTTCCTTTCACACATGGATCTGAACATGAGCCTTTCCAGCCAGGTGCAGGGCAGTTGCCAGCCACTCCCTGGCCCGCCTGTGGAGGTGGCTAGGACTTCAATAAGCTCCTTTTCTGTAAGGGCTGTCCCGATCTGAGTGCCCATCTCAAAACCTGACAAAAGTGAGTGGCTAACTGCATGGGAAGTGGATGTTAAATGCAGTCAGAGACACTGTGAAATAATCTCTCAGGGCTGGAAGGTAACAGCGGAGGGTGGTCTCTTTCATAGACAATACTGAACCCAAGGGTGACCAAGTAACCAGCCATGGCTGGCTCCCTCCACCTACAACCTATGTTTAAGGACAAGCAACCAGATTTCTTTCACTTGCCAAGCTGTTCTCCATAAAAACTTTGCATTTCCCATGCAAGCTCTACTCTACCACTAACACCTACATCTCTGAGCCAACCCAGGGCTGCTGCAGCGCACATTCAGTTGCAGTGAGCCCCTGACGAAGCTCACTGTGATCAGAAACAGCAGGAACACAACAGTACCTTCCACTACTTTATGCTTTCCATCACCAAGAAGAAAGGATTAAACTTTTTTCCTGTGCCACCAGCAAAACTGTTTCTGTCTTAGAACCTCACGGCAGATGATGCCATTGCAAAGTCTCCAAGATAAGGGATACTGCTATACTGCTTTGCCCTTATTTTCTTTTTCTTTCTTTTTTTTTTTTTTTTTTTTTTTTCAAAAAAAAAGGTTTGTCAGACTGATCACACTTTCTCAGGAACTGGCAGGATTTTCTAATAACACCTGGACAAAACTGTATCTCCCCAAACCATGCACATTCATTAGAAGAAAAAAAAAGAATATAAAAGCCACACGTGTTTTATCATTTGGTAGAGAAAGAAAGAAAGAAAGAGACCCTCTGTGAAAGGGTCTCTTTTTACCATGTAGATGATAGCATGTGGTATTTTACAGTTAAAGTTAGGGAACTCAACGGTTTTGGTTTTAGGTGCTATATTTGGGAAGTTTCCTTTTTAGCACTTGCTAAAAGATCACTACATTTGCTTCATTCCCAGGTAGGTCTCTTGTTCCCCCACCCCTGCTCCTTTTTAAGGTGTTAAATTTGGCAGATAATCTGGGTAGCATTTAGAAAACAATTATTTCCAAATGCTAGGAAAGGAACTTGCCAAGTGTAACAGCTAAAAACCAAAAACGGGAAAGTAAGAAAGAAAAAAGAAAAAAAGAGGAAGGAAATAAAACGGAAGAAGGTTGTGGGCTTTTTTTTTTTTTTTTTAATTAAATTTAGAAGAGACTTTTCAGCAGCTTTATAAGCAATTAACTCCAGCACTGCAACTGAAGACCACCTCTGATTCAGTCTGGAATGCCTGCAAATGCTGTACAGCATCCTGCCTTCCAGCAGGCCTCAGGGACTCCAGCAAAACAGCTAGGTGCCCAGATGTGCACGACCTAACACGCACATCTGCTGGAAGATGTCCCACACCAACTGCAGTGCTGACAATGACCTAAACACAGACTCTGTGCCAGCCTCAGACCTTGCTGCGTGTACACAGCCTTCAGGTAACGCACTCTGCACAACAGGTCAAAACTTCTGCACCCCCATAAATATCCATATCCATCTCAACAGACCACTTTTTTCCAATCGGACTGAGCAGAAATGCACGGAATCTTCAGAATTGGTGGCTGGAGTAAACATGAGGGAGAGAGGGCTAAAAAACTTTAGGTTTATTGGTTTATTGGTAAGCTTTCCTTTATATAAATATACAAGGACTCCAGTGTCTTCAACAGACATACGTAAAACCCATGGCACTTACACTCACCGAAGTCAGCAACAAAGTAATCTCATCATTTTCAAGTCAGTAATATAAACTAAATATCTAGATTTTTTTTGCTATCTATGTGATCACTTTTAACTTTAAAATAAAGATTAAAAAAAAAAAAAGTCAATTTAAACCTAAAAATAAAGTGTTCCCTTAACGTTTTTAATTTCACTGAAAACTAGTATTTCTTGTAAGGAAACATGAGGTCCATCTACTTACCCAGAGATCTCACTAGGTGCTGGACAAGATCAACAAAGGAGACTCAAGAGCACAAGGAAGAAGAAAGAAGGACGGAAGGAAGCACTTTAAAAGCAAAGACCACAGGCAAATAATATTGGTGACAGCCTGGGAAACATATCTGTTCTACTTTTTGAATCCCCATTATATTTACAAAATTGCTACAACACTGTAAGCCTAAGTATGTCTAGAAGAAACAGTGTGACAATAGAGTTTGTGTTACGTCTCCCATATACAATTAAATCTAACAAGAAAAAATGGGTTCTGAGAACATAAGGACCTCAATACTGATTCAGACCAACAAGCTTCCTGGTGCTGCCTCCAAAGACAGCCATGACTGAACACAGAAGAGCAAGAACAGAGCAAGCATATGCCATTTCCTCAGTATTTTTCCCGCTTCCTGCTATTTCAGTTCAGAGGATTTCCTCAGACTTATGGAGTCCTTCTGCCTAGCAGCTCTCAGTACAGCTCTCTCAAGTACTTGTCCATCCCCTTTATGAACCCACGCAAACTTCTGGGATTCCTAACAATTCTGAGCATCCATTATGGGGGGTTTTACTGAGCACTTAACAAATTTTCTTGGAATTTTCTTTGATGCTGAGATCTCATTTCTGAATCGTGAGCATCATCTCAGTGCCCATCACTTCCCATGTACAGATACAACTATTTGGTTAAGGTTTAACAGTTTATATTTATCTCTGCAGAATTTCATTTGTCATTTTCTTGTCTAGTGACTTGTCTCATAAGGTCCTTGAGCATTTCTTCACAGCCTGCTCTCATTACTATTCACCTCATTCTTCAACTTGTTTATGAATAATTTGCTAATTTAAATTGCTAACCTGGAATATCTTCCATTCAAGTGGAAGCAACCTTGAAAAATGATTGTGCCTGAGTAGCACAATTATTCAGACTAAGCTACTTGAAGAAAGTGGAATGAGAATAACAGAAAATTCCAACCTGAAGAAATAGACAAAGGCAAAAAGATGTTGCTATGTTTATCAAAGGGTGGGGAACTGACTGCTGCTAATCTCAGCAAGCTCAGAAGAACTCTCTGATCCCCCAGTGTTGGAACTTGGTCAAATGCAAAGACAGAAATCTCTCCTTAGGTGTAAAAAGAAACCTGACAATGTAATGGCCAAAACTCCCAAAGCATCTGAGAAGGGCTAAATTCTCACATGGGAGAACTGCAAAAACTAAGCTAATAATTTAACACTGGTTTTGCAAGTTCTAAAACTGAAATGAAACAGTCTTGGTAGAGTCTTTGTGTTGCTTCCTTCACCTACCATGGTCACAAATGGTTTAAGATGTGAACAGGAATGAGGCCCTGGCAAGTATGTGCATCACGTATGAAATCTGCTGCCTGCAATGGGCAGATTGCCGAGCTCATCTTCCTTGCAAAGGCACCCAATCGGATGCCTCTGTCAGGAAAACTCCACAAAGGGCCAAAGTGGGAGACACACACGCATAGTGAGGCACTGGAACAGGTTGCTCAAAGATGTGGTGAATGCTCCATCGCTGGCAGCGCTCAGGGACAGGCTGGACAGAGCCTTGGGTTACATGGTCTAGTGGGAGGTGTCCCTGCCCATGGCAGGGGGTTGGAACTGGATGCTCTTTAGGTCCTTTCCAACCCTAAGTATTCTATGATTCTATATATAATTTTAAAGTGATAATGTTATTCTAAAAGCAAAGCTCTCCAAACATAGCAAAAGATCATATTTTTCATTGAATATTAAACACACATGGAAGTCAAATTGTAGAACAACGTTAAAATTATACTGGTAACTTGCTTGCCAACATCTTTTTTTTTTTTTAATGACTTACAAAATTAAAATTAAGTTTAAACTACCCAGTGTGATCAACTTTATTTTTATCTAAAATAGGTTGAAACTGTTCAGCAAAGAAAGGACAGGAAATAAAGAATATTTTTAAGGTGAAAACAAAAGGGAAACTTATGCTTTCAAAAATTAATAAAATGACCATTTACAGTGTGAATTCTTGTGCCTCAACCAAGGATTATACAGCTTTGCTCTTAGCATTCCATGGGATCTTTATTATTGAAAGTTACAAGAATCCCCAGTTTCCCTGGGTTATTTATGTACCATGAATAAAGAGAAGAAAACCAGAATGCAACAGCCATTTTTTTTTTTTTGGTTTAGCTTTTCATACATCAGACACACCACAAAAGATGTGGGATTCACAAATTAACACTGTTAGGGTAAGTGTCATGGTTGATAAAGACTATGAACTACATAAAAGAAAAATGTTGAGCTACAAATCATAACATGCAACTGTAATACTTAGCTCAGGAAAGAAGTGTAAGATGCTTTACAAAGAGCTTACTTTCAACCCATATGATTCCATACAACATTTATAATGAGTAATAATTATATATGTGCTCTAGGAAGCCTTTCTACACCTATTATAAATTTAGATTAAAGGTAAGGTATTACTTATTATTTTAAATGAGCTTTTAAAGTAGTTTGTAAAACATATGCAGTCTATAAAAGTTTGTGGCCTAACAACAAACAACTGTACTGCTTCTGCACAATTCAGTGCAAACAAGTCAAAGTTTGCTAGGTAGAATTAATACAAGTCACATGTAAAGGTTTTAAAGTTTATACAGAGCAATTATAATTAGTAATTTTCCTCTAGGTGAAAATATGTTTTATTTCAATCAGGGTTTTTTTGTAACTTTTATTAATTAAAAAATAGATATATTTGAGTCTGAAATTATAATAACCTTCATTAAAGCCTAGGCTTCCCCCAAGCTAGTAAAAGCATTCAAGTAAGAAGCACTACCAGCAGTATCTTCAACAGAGGAAGCCACAGTATTCCAGAGAGCAGAAAAATACATGTAAATAGGATGGGTTACAGAAAGCATGGTTCCAAGTGAGTCACCCTGGCTATGGAAAGCTAATGCTCAACTGGGAAACTCACAGGCCAAAGTCCTGGTGTCTCCCAGTGGAGGTCAGCTGAGGTCGTGCGCTTGATGGGAAACACCAAATTGCCTCTGGGCTCACCCTGCCCTTGGTGCTGTGGCAGTGTGCCTGCACTCGTGTGGTGCACAGTCAGAGCTCTGGTGTGTCTGCATGAGTGGCGCTTCCAGGATTCACAATGGATCAACCACCAGCTGAATATATGTACAAGCGATTTTCCTCACCTCCTCGTCAACAAGGCTAAGGATGCTGCTTGCTTATTTGCCTACCATAAAATGAAAACTTCCCTGTCTCTCAAGGTCAACCAAAATCTTCTTTGATGAGTCACAACATTCACATGGTACAAGGAGCATCTTATTTTCAATCCTTACAGCAGATCAAATGCCAGAATTCATATTTTCTATCTATAGATACTTCTGTTCCTCATCATACAACAAAGGTACATACTTGCATAGGTGTGAGAGTTTCACTAGTAGATGCAAGTAGTCTATTTTCTTCATTTGGACTCATCTATGAGAATCAGTTATCTTCCAAACTCTGTTACAGTCCAAATGAAAGAGAATGAAGGGATCTAAGCCTGAGAAAAACAGAAGGCTGTATCACTGAACTGTCAAAGCTACCAATGTGAGGTCCAATGGGATATTTAAAGGCACCACATCAGGTTAAACATCTATAGCCATTTACACATATTTGTTTATTTGGTTTTTTGTTTGTTTATACTGCAAGCACCCTTATGAATGACAGCAAGCACCCAGCTGAACCTTTAGTCACCTAAATACCTTTGGAAGCCTGACCCATGATGACCAGAAATAACAACAATTCACTAATTGAAAGTTAATTTTAAACCACGGGTTTTACTATATTTACTTAACAATGATGCTAGCTTTCCGTCATGTTTCTGTGCTACATCCTTGCACTCTTGCCTCTCAGGGTGTAATCCCAGGGACAGTGGTGCCTGGCTCCCTGTGACACTGTCCATACTCCATGATGGTGGAGGGAGGAGACTCTGGCAAGGATCTCTTTTCTCTAGCCAGCAGTCACTTCTTATGAAACTAAAACCCTCCAATAAATCTTTGCCAAATTTGGACAATTGGTGTGAATATTATAGGGGAGGAGAGGGAAATGACTGTAAGAGCATTTGTAAGACTCTTGGTTCCTTGGAAAACAATGCTAAAAAATAATTTTAAATGCTGGTTTGTGAGATCTCTTGCTTGACAGATGACATTCTTTTCCTCTGATCTCTGCCAGACTCTGTTTTCATGAAAATGAATTCAGCAACTCAACATTTTTCACATATTAAAACCAGAAAACTTCAGGATTGGGAACCTTGATAAATAGGTTCTACTTACACAACTACACAAAGATATGTTCTTTGTCAGCAAACAATGAACCAAGTTTAGTTAAACAGCAGTATTTAGTTTCAGTTCTCCATGTCTCCAAACTGTATCCACCAATAAGAATGACTTTTATATACATTTATGACAAAAACAAAACCCACAAGGGCAAAACACAGTTGAAGTCATGAAATCAACCTGTCCTCTAGCAACAGCAATGTTTCTTATGAGTCTGCTTATCCTAATACTCTTGTAATCTTTTTTCACCATCACAACTCAACATGAAACGCAATTATTGGTGTGAAAAATCTAACAGACAATAGTTGTTATCCATATAACATTATTTTTTCATTTTTTACAAAAGATGAATTATTGCTTCATTTGTCAAAGTTATAACTAAGTTATAATGAATAATACTTCACAATAAAGGAGAAAGAGTGAACTCCACTAATATTCTGAACATAATGTTTCACTTTCCTTTGAGAACAGTATAATCTAAAAGCCAAAAAAGAAAATTTTATTCACACAGAACTATACGATCCCCTTCAATATTCAGATGATAAAGAGCTCAAGCTATTGAACTGAGAAATTAAAATTCAGAAAAGTCAGGAACTAGGCCACTTGTAGGTGTGACTCACTATGGAAACAGCACAGGAAAGACAGCTGTGGCCTCCTTGATTTTAAGGACTTTACACACAATTTCTGTTCTTATAAATAAAAAGAGCTTTCTCCTAGCTCATTTCATTATAGGGAGAGCTGCAAAAATGCAGACCCACCTCACAGGGGTGGGAGTTCACCTCCCTGATTTTCCAGGGCAGCCCATTGCAGTGGTGGCCCTGAGCAGGCTGCGGCAGGGGCATTGGCTGCCTGTACTGCATGCCCATGCACCCACCCAAGTCTTGCTTTGGGTATGGGCAGCAGCTGCACCCCTGGCTTCCCTAAGAATTGTTCCTGTGGGTGCTTCTCCCAAGAAGCCATGGTTCATTGTCACAACATCAAATCTGGGCAAATCTTCCCTGGGCCAACCACTAAAGCCTTTTCATGGTAACGTGGCCTGGATCATAGAACTCAACAGTAAATTCCCATTTTACTTTCTATGGCCATGCAGTAGGATTAGCACTCCAAGACAGAGTGAGATAAGATGCTGTATTCCAAAGAGATTAAAAAAAGAAGAGTGAAAGAGCATTAAAAGTGTCCAGACATTTCAGAAATCATTATCTTATCATGGTCAATGTATTAAACAATAAAAGGAGTAAAAATTAAAGGAAGGAAAAAAACCTCAAGCCTCGTAATTTAATCTCCTAATTTTGTATCGCTCTCCCTCTTTTTCTCTAAATCTAGAAGGAAAGGTTACTTTGAGCAATAGTATTTTTGGATTCTGTAATTAAGTAACTGAATTAAAGAAACAAAGAAAATAGCCTCATATCTCTAAAAGCACGGGATGCAAGAGGCCCCCAGTTTCCAGCTGACTTGGAGAAACTGTTCAAATGACCTTTGAAGATTTTCAAATTCTCCTGCCAGGGTCCATCCTTCACCTTGTCCACAGCTACAGGATTTGCAGTGCAAGCAGGACACAAACAGGGAAAAGAGCAACCTCCTTCTTCTTCCTACCCTTTTAATGATTAAATTTACATGGGAAGATGCAGGTAGAGAAGAAAATTAGGAATGAAACATCAGGCCTGGAAGGAGTAACACAGCTGTGAGGAACCAGTAACTTAGCTTCTACTTAGATGGGTTGGAAACATTTCTATTGATGCTATCATAAATTCTACCATTCTGAAGATTGCCAAGCCATTCAGAAAGACTAATTCGTCAATTGTAAATGGTTGTTCAAGGATGCAGATACTTGCAGTTTACCTTACACTGAAATCTATGGTAGAATAAGATGTTTGCAAGCTAGGACAAAAGTCTGGGGGGGACCGCATCCAGACCAGCCTTTAGAAGATATGCCAGCTACCTCTGTGAGCCACAGTCCTCAATTAGTCCCTCAATTAGGGACATTTCCATACATATTGCTCTTCTGTCTCTATTTTCTGATGCAGCCAGGCTACCTGCTCCATGACTACTCTGTGATCCTACAACTACCCTCATTATGGTTCATGCTTACACAGCTCTTGGCAGAGAATGAACAGCTCTGATCTGGAAATTGTTTCATAGGGACTTTCCACACACCACAGTCTCTTTTTTAAGAACTTCTCACAGCACTGAATGAATGATTTATCTTGCTATAACCATATTTTTATTTTAAAATACTATGGAAAGTGTGAGCCTTCAAATGTAGCAACTGTCTAGTGCTGCTGTTCATACTGCATTTTGCTAAAGCATATGCCACCATGAAAGTGCTCTGCTACTAAGACTCAATGTGAACTGCTCTGCAATTTAAATGCAACGCTATGCCCCTTAGAGCCCGAAAGAAGAAAGAAAGGGGAGAAGGGAAGTCTAACGTTATATTTTAATAATTGAACAAAAATCTGGTATTTGACTTTGTGATAGAAAAACTGACTACTTAATTATAGTTTTAAAGAACAGAGTATTTCCAGCAGCAAAGTTTTGCCTCCAATACCAACACAGACAAAAAATCATCTCATAATTAGCCATAAAAATAATCCTTGTGAAGGGCTTAGGTGGCAGCGGGCAAAGTGGAGACCCCAGAGCCGAGCTGAGGAGAGGGACACCTGTGTGTGTGCCCCTTCCTTCCCTGCCACCGATGCTCGGCGCCCTCCTTGTCCCGAGCAAGGTGATGGAATGTGCGAAGAACAGCGCATCCCTCCATCCCTCTCGCCTACCCCAGACACCCTGGAGGCAGCAGCCCCCGGGCTCCCGAGGGGGAGGCGGCTCCCCCAGGGGGTCGTGCCCCGGGCAACGGAGTGCGGTGCTGGCAGTGGGATGGGATGGCTATCGGTGCCCCGGTATCAGCCGCCTTTCTCCGTCAGAGGAGGAGCTGCCCGCTTCTCACCGGGGACGCTGGACACCTTCCCGAACACTTGCCGCACGCAGCGCTCGCACTTTCATGCCCTCTGCCACAAAACACCCGACTCACCGAGGCCCCAGAGGACTCGCCGTACCGCCCGGAGTTCCCCGGCCGGCACAGGGGAGCCCCGCGGCACCGGGCGAGCCGAGCTCTGCTACCCCTTCCCTACCCCCGGCGCTCCCGCAGCCTCGCTCCTCCCTCTCTCTACCGCAAGCCCAGCGCCGCTGCGCAACGCCCGGGATTGAACCGCGCGTCCCCGCCGCACCCACGTGTCCGGCACGGCGCCGGCACCGGCTCGGCACTGCGCGCACTTACTCCGCGGGGCCTCCGGCGCGGCGGCGCGGGCCCGGAGGCTCCCCAGGAGCGGCGCCCGGCGGTAAGTTGCGAGGAGCGCTGAGCAGCGCTGGGCGGGGAGGGGTTTCGGGGAGGTGGCGGCGAGGAAACTTCCCCGGAGCGGCTCGCCCGCCCTCCCGCCTGCTCCGCCTCGCCTCCTCCCGCCGCCGCCTCACCCGGCGGCAGCAGCGCGCCTGCCCGGCCGCTCCGCCCGCGCCCCGGCTCACCGGGGCGTCCTGAGAGCGCCGCCGACCTCTTACTCAGCTTCCCTCCCTCCTTTAGTTAGATTATCTTTATTTTTAAGAGGGACAGCATTGCTGGAGAGGGGGAGGGTGGCCTCTGAGGAATCCCGGCTTCCCGCAGTGCTGTGGGGATGCGTGGGGTGTTTGAGGGTTAAAGACTCGAGCTAGAGCGCCGCCGCTTCCTCGGCAGCGTGGGGCTGCAGGGCGTACCTGCAGCAGTCCCGGTCGCAGGGCGTTATCTGACACCGTTGATCACCGCGCTAGGGAGTCATCCAGCGCTGCCCTTGATGGAGAGGGCAAAGAATGAGTCAAGGCATCAAAGACAGCATGGGAATGCTGCTCTGAGAGAAGCTGTGCTAGGCGACTGACACTTGACCCCACGGAGCTCGGATCATCACTAAAAATCAGAGCGTGTGCACATCATCCGCTCCTCATTACCTATGAAGAGAGAAAGCATGGGTGTTATTCCATGTGTGTTATACTTCAGGTACAGAGCCAGTGCAAAACAGTGATAGAACATTCTCTTTTCTTGCCCACCCTGGAGGTTTGAACCCTGCATGAAGTGTGAAGCACGGGCACCTGAGTCTAACATAAATGAATGCCCTGCTCAATTTGTCAAGCTGGTCCAACCTGGAAGCAGCACAATCACTGATTTTTTACCTGTATTGTAAAGATGAACATTGCAGTCCAGGCCTCCTCCTCCCTTTCTTCTTTCTTAAACCAGAAGGCAAATAAGAAAGTTGTCGTTGCCTCAAGCTCTTCCATTTATTTCAGACACTTGTCTTCAGAATGTACTTTTCTGCTATTTTCCCTTTCCAGCTCTTCACAGTCTGCCAATATGCTGGTTTCAGAAAGTAAAAAACACACCTACCTTTAGAGAAATGGCAATTATGTTCCCACAAGCCCTTACAATCTTCCTTAACCATAGATACACCAACAATGCCACAGACATGTACTTCAGCCCACTTGAATCACTAGAATATCTAGATGTTTATCCTGAAGGATCCCAATCACTTGGAATCCATTCTTGCTTTTTGACAACTTTAAGGGCTTTTTCCCCCCACCTCGTTTCTTATCTGGTGTAACAGTCTTGTAAATTAGAGGGTGAGGGTTAATTAAACTGTCAAGCATGAGGCCACATACAAACTGGCAAACTGAAATGAACTCCTCATTCTTTTGAAGCTAAATTGATCCATTAGGCTGTATTTTGATTTATGGAATATTTATATATGTGTCTACATATATATATTTCATTAGACCATTTCTAGTTCAACACAATTTTAGGATATTAAGCAGAGCTTACCCTAAGTCCCATTAAATTCAGTAGCCAAACACACCTTGACCCATGACATTGGGAAATAACAGATTATACTACCGGAGCTGAGCATTTTTGTAGGCAAGGAAGCATATTAAATTGTCCTAACGTACCTGAGGGGAGAATGGGATCCATGAGTTATAAAAATTGTGGTCCACAGATTATAAGAAAGACTCAAGAGAGGTAAAGTCAGAGGTCCACTTGCTCCCTTTTAGTGCAATACGAAAGGGCGAGGAACACATGTGGATCCATAAAAATCTCTGGAAAGAAATAGGAAAACAGGGTCTCTGCAACATACTTTCCCTTGGACTCACGGAATAGATATGTGCAGCCTAAATTCTACATTGTACAAGAGCAGTTGCTTCAGAAATTCATGATCTTTTACTGGGCATGTGGCTCACTATCCACTCTGTGATGAAGCCTTTGCTTTGAAGCCAAGTGAGGTGTAGGGCTAAGCCTATTTCCAAATTCTGTCCCTTTTCACCTAGAAATCTTGCCTGGTAAAAAATTAAAGATTTATATTTCCTAGGTATTTACTGGTTTTGAGCAAGTAGTATTCAGAAACCATACTGATGTCTGTGGCTGATACCTCAGAATAAAATATAAACTCTGATCAAGAGAGAGTAAATGTTGCACAGGCATCTGAGAATGCTGGCAACAAAGACTCGAGAAGGACTGTGCTCCCCTGAGAGCCCTGAGCCTAGTTGTGGAAGTAAAAGAGCAGACCTTCTTATAGGAAGCTCTGGACACCATAGTGATGAGTGATTTGGGTTGTCTTAGATTTGCAGTATTTGTGTTGGCTTTCCCCTTCTGCAGGGTTTTGTGCTGTTGATGTGAGAAGAATCAAGTAAAGCCTATATAATATTCAGACACTGAGAAAAACATTAACATAATTACCATATTAATCAAAACGGGTGATTAATAAACATGGCTTATAGAACAAAATGTTTAGAACAGCACTCAGATTGCCATCCTACCTCTTTGAGTCCAGGCTCGTGAGTTGTCAAGCATCTGCTGTTGCCACTGGAGTAAAAGCAAGTTGTGAAAGCTCCCTCCCACCCCAAGAGCTGTCAGATCACCTGCTGTCATTATCTCCTTATCTGCAGCAGATTTTAAGTGGCTTACATGGCCTATAGTGTTATCTAAACCCAATTTGGTTCTTCCTTGTATAGCTAATGAATTTCAGTAGGAGTAGTAAGAAAACATACTAGAACTAACAGCTCAGAGCCCTGAAATTTGGAATACCAGTGCCTTTGAGAGCTGACAATAGCTCCAAGGTAAGCAGTTTCTTTTCTGTTAGTCTTTCACTCCTCAAAACAAGCACCTTGCCAGATCTGAGAGCCCCTGGCAAGTATGATGAATGGCAAATCCTTATGAAGGCTATGGTCTAGCCAGAAGTGTTAGGACTTAGCACACTGTACAAATTCTCATCTGACATAGAAGTCTCAGGAGCCAATTTCTGGAACATAATTTATTCCAGACGCTAGCTGGAATAAACAGCATTCTGTAACCTCCTTAGATATTTTGCCAGTAGGGAGCTGTCTTTACACTTCTTTCAATGGAGTTAGTGATCCAAATACAAAATTCATCACTCCAGAATACAATGTGGTTTTACAGACTCGAGGA
Source organism: Psittacula echo (assembly GCF_963264785.1). Lineage (NCBI taxonomy): Eukaryota > Metazoa > Chordata > Aves > Psittaciformes > Psittacidae > Psittacula > Psittacula echo. The sequence continues at coordinate 127,034,109 of NC_137737.1, forward strand.
TCTGAGTTCATTAGGAGACATTGTTGTGCCCTGTCTGCATGGCTTTTTCCTTCTGTGTCAGGTCTTACTGTAGCATGCTGCTTTCTTTGCCCTGATGAGTAAGAAACAATCCAGCACTCAGTCTATACTGTGGTTTAACTGTCTAGAAGTGATGCAAGCATACATTCAGTCTCTAAAATATTCATTGTGTTACTTAAGTAAAGTTTCATCCTTGAAACGGAGTATGAAATGGGACCTCCTTAGGAAAAGTCCTCTATTCTGCTTTGGAGTCTTTTTGGATTCCTTCTGTCTCAGATGGGCATTTTTAGTATTGTGGCCCCTAGTCCCCTGCACAATGTACACAGCTGTGCTAGACAAGCTAGATATTGCTCTGGCACAGCATTGTGAACAAAAGCACTGCCAGGAGCCTAAACCTGACTTACCCACACAAAGAAGGACAAATAAAACTGAGCTTTGCTCTTTCAGAGTCAGCTGCCATTAAGCTACATCTCTGCTACATCGAGATGTCATTAAAAGTAAAATTTGTATTGCTAGATAAAAATACCACATTCAAATGAAGTGTTTTCAGTAATGGTTTCTAATGGGACATGGAAACATTTCTGAGACAGATGCTACTGGGATCCAGTAAAAGCTGGCACCTGTAACACATGTTGGGGAGCCACTGTAAAAAAGCACCTTCTCTTACTCCTTTAGAAGATCCCACGAGAGGACAAGTAACAAATAGTCCACTCAAACGTGAATCTGTTTAATCTTCTAACTCTTGGTTATGTTTTCTTTGACTCCCCAAAATAAACTGTTTTCATCTGTAGTACTTATGTTTTCAATACCTCCAGTGTTTGTTGTCATCTTCTACATGATATGCTAACATAGAAAATAAAACTTTAAATATTTCTCCCTCTGCTATTCTGCTCATCGGTACCTCCCTGGTACTCCACTAGATTGTCAATATCTTTTTGGTAGGGAGTTGTCTAAAACTGATAAAGATGGAGGGATGTGGGAAAACCAGCCATTTAACATGGTATGGGGCAGATAGATCATCTTCCAACTTTATCACCTGGTAATTGTGTGGCTGCAGACAGAAACTTCTCCCCTGCTCCCCAGGTCAGAGTTAGAAGTCCCTCTGACTTCCAAGGAGTTTCAAGCACTTTTCTTCAGTATCTGGAAATTCACCTCTAATGCTTTCTAAGATCTAATAGGAACGTAAGCACTCCTGTTTGTAATTTTAAAACTACTCACAGAGATAACTATGAATACATAGATTTACAGACGTTTCCTCCATGAAATAACTGGCTAAAACCAGATTATAAAGTAAATTATCAATGAAATCCTATTTATGTTTTGAACCCGCTAATAATTTGTGTTGTGCCTTTGCTTATTAAGACCTCCAAACTGAATAATTCCATGTGAAATGGAATACTATCTTTAGCTTTGGTCCTTCTACAACTGTAAACAAGGTGCTTCAATAGCAAAGGCCTGGAATCAGAAGCCAGTGTACATAACACAGCTATTAATGGGAGGCTCAACCATTCAGGGGGACAATCCATTTGTTTAAGGTCATATACTGCAAACACAGGCTTGTGCATTGGTTTCTCATGAGGCCACTTATGGAAGTAGTGAAGTGCAGAGTCACTGTTGCAAATTTGGAACTGCAGTTTATCAGATAGAGGAGTTTAATCAAAGGTGTCTTATTTGGGGATCTCAGAACACTTGTATATATTTAATGTTCCTCATTCTCTGTAACACACTGTGCCTCGATTTAACCCTTAGCAGTCCGAGAGGCTGGTTCCTCTAATTTAATCATTTTATTGACAATGTAAGTCTTGCTTATCTGCCACTGCTATATCCTCATGAAGATTTGTAGAAAAATTACTTGGTATATTCGAAAGAATTGTGTTTGTAACAGGATGTTCGAATGCCTTCAATGAAATCAACTCATGTGGTGGGAAACACTTATTGTAAAGATGAGAAAATAAAAGAATAGTATTCCTTGAATGAACAAAAGGATATGAAGGCATTGCAACACGTTTCTGGCAGGTTAATAGGAAAAAAGAAAATAAAATTCTTGTATATCAAGGGGAAAATGTTTGAATTTAAGATTACCTTCGCCGAGTTTGTTCAGGCCTCTTCTGAGCAGACGTCTGGAAATATTCCAGAAAGTGAATTTATTATCGAGAAACTTAATGAAACGGCGAATTTTAAGTAAATATTATCCCGCGATCAAATCTGACCGTGCAAACGTGCTGGGGACAAGCCAGGGAGGAGGGAGAAGTGGTGCCCGCCACCCGCCCCGCTCCGCAGCCGCGCAGTCGGTTCCGCGGGCCCGGGGCTGCGCTAGGCCGGGCTAGGGGTGCTAAGCACAGCCCGCTCGCCTCTGTTTAGAACGCTCCCCTCCCCGGCTGCTTTGACAGGACTTCCGCGGCTTGAGGTCCCCCCGGGGACATGGTCCCGGAGTGATGCTCCGAAGGACGTGGCAGGGACCTACCGCGGCGTTCCTCAACCCATCCCCCAGCAACGGGGGTTTGGGGAATCAGCTGGTGGGCAGAAATCGGGGGGCAGTCGTGTGTGAAAACACCCCCTTCCACCCACCCTTGCTGATCCCATGGTTTCGCAGAGGGGACCTTTTGTAGCACATTTTAGGTGCTCCTTCGACACTACATTCAGTCACTCCAGCCATTTCCTACGGCCAAGAGACGAAACTGGGAGATCAAATGCGGGGGGACCCCCAAACCTATTCTGCTGAAGATTGCATTAAAGCAGGAACAACTGCTCCTGCTTTAATAACGTCCTAAACACGAGTAGCTAACGTCTCTCTGATCCACTTTGGCTGTTCCCAGCTCTTTATCTCAGCCATTGGCAATCGCCGCTTAAGGACTTTGAAGTTACAGAAAATTGTCTTCGCAGGCATTAGTCAGTATTTTAATAGGTCTCATTCTGGCTCGCTTGCTGAAAGATGTAAGCAAGCCAAAAATTCAAGCCTCTTCTGGGACATCTAAAACGTTAGGTCCTTCCTCCGAGGGCGATTTCGATGTGAGGCCAAGCGCGAAGAGACGAATGAGTGCATATGTTCAAACTAATATTTTCGACAGAAATTCAGATCTACTGGGTCGTGTTTAAACACGAAGTGGGACAGAAGGGGGGGGGGGTGGGGGCTCAGTGTGCAGGAAACATCACTGGGAAACCTGAAATGTAACAGCCAGGATCCAAAGTTAATGGCCTATTTGATGTGAAAAGTGAGCCAGGGATGCCGGAGAGAGGGAGCGAAAAGAGCCGGCGAGACGCACGCAGCGCACTGTGCCGCGCAGCCGCACCGCCCCGGCCCCGCGCAAATAGCTAAACCCAAAGCGCAGCACAGGTAGGAGTGCTTCTCTTTCGGGTTAGTCTTTAATCCGGTGAATTTAACTTTCAGCGCAGGGCAGCTGAGATGGCTTCGCGGAGGTACTCTCCGATGCTCTGCGCACCTCTCCGCGTCTGGCATCGGCTGCGCCCTGCGAACCCGCGTACAGGTCCGCCGCCGTCCGCCGCTCAAAGCCGTGCAGACTGGCCTCGGGTTTCTTCCCCCCCCCCCCCCTCCGAACAGGGGGCGACGGCGTGAGCACGGGTTTCCGCGGGTCCCCCGGGAGTTGCAAGCGGGATATTGCGCGGACGCTGCGCAGGGTGCCCCAAGGCGCGCAAGAGTTGACGCTGACGGTGCTGGGGAAAATGGGGGGTTATATCTGCGCCTAACTTGAGCTTAGAGGGAAATGGCCAGGGGGAGACCGTGTGCTCCTCCGTATCGGCAGGCCACGGACGGAGCTCGCTAAAATCACAGACCGGCCTCACGCACCGCACCGAGCCATCTCGTTGCTGATAAAGCTAAGAAACAAAACTTAACCGCCAGTACAATCAAAATATTTCACCCACGTTTAATAATATTTTTCTAAAAATAACGCTCTCGCTTGTACCGCTCAATTTCTCCGGCTTTCGCATACGCTTTGCATTAAAACTGTTGACAAGATTGTAACGAAAATACTGATTGATGTAAACGTGGCCTGAAACAAATCCACACCTGATTCTGGTTCTCTGACAATGATGATTAAAGCTGACCCCCGCCTTTCCCTGAGCTCGGCCGCGGTCTTCAGCTTCCAGGGAAACTGTCCGTCCGGGCGGAACGGTGACCGAGAGCTAGGGTCCAGGGACATGCACAGAAATACGGGGTCTGTAGGGCTTGGGGCTCCCCGAGTGGGTTGGAAGAAGCACCGAGACAAGTACATTAAGTGCAGCCCTTTTTCTCCCTCCTTGATCTTATCCCAACCCCCAGATATATTCAACTGCTGAGAGAAGTCTGAAGTCAGCCCGTTGCCAGCGCTAGAATGAAAAGGCTAAGGGAAGCCAAAAATGCCTGTGGTCTCCATAAACTACATTAAATCACGGGGTGGTTATATTTAGGTGGATAATGAAGCGCGTAAAACGGTAGATAAAAATCAGTTGCTATGGACTCTCTAGGATTTCGTGCGCTTTTATTAATTTTCACAGGAGATCTGAAGATTTAGGGGATCTCCCTTGTACAAGCGGAGCCCACCCTCCGGACGGAGCGCCCATCTCCGCCGGCAGCCCGGCCAGGCCTGGTGGGAAGTACCAGAGGAGACGTTCACAGCTTCACCGCCGCCGCAGCCGCTCTGCACCGCACCGCTCCCTACCTGGGGCCGGACCAACCCTGCTCTGGCCCCGCCGCTCTGCATAAGCGGCTTGTGATGGGAACGGAGCCCAGAGGAGCCTGAGCGCGGCTTGGGAGTTAAAGGGGTCTGGGCATCAGCACCCTTGCCCTGGTGCCTTGGCTGCAGGTCACCTCTGCAGTGGAACCCAGGAGGTTTCGGCCTCAGGGGGTTTCATGCTGGAGAGGCGGAAGGAGGATGCTGCTGCCTTCTTTCAGCAGCGCTGTCCCGCTGTGCCTGGCTGTGCAGAGCAAGCACAGCCTAGCTCCTGACTACAGCAGCTGCAATTGCAGCTTTCCAGTCTCCTGGTTCACAGCCACCATTTTTCCCTGTCCCCCCCACCCGCCTTCTTTCCCCTCCCAAGGGCGGCAGCACCAACGAAAGCCACCGGGGCCAGGTAAACAGGGAAGTCCTGCTGGATCCCCAGGCAGATTTCCCCGACCCGGAGGGAGGAGGAGCAGCCGAGACGGGAGAAGAACACGGAGCAAGGGGGTGGTCGCTCTTCTCCTGCCCACCGCTCTGCGACAGGGCCCCTCCCCTGTCTCCGAGGGGAAAGGGGGAACCCCACAGCGTGCGGGCTTCCCTCTGGGGTTTGTGTTCTATCTCTCTAGTAGCGACACTTTGATGGTTTAACAGCTTCATTTATTTAGGTACGTTTCCCTGAGTCACAAACTAACATCAGAAGATGTCGGCATCCCCGTCCCCTCCCCGGGCCACCTCAGGGATCCCCCTCGGCTCGCCAATGCTGCAGGGGCACAGGCAGCCTGTGTGCACTCCCGGGCTCCACAGCGAGAAGGGGCTACGCGGAGCTGCGCGGGGCCGGCTGCGGAGGAGGGGTTCCGGCGGGGGGAGCAGGTGCTGCCGTGACTCTGGTGGCTTCACCGACCTTGATTGTTCTATTTTTTATTATTAATTTTGTTTGTGGTTTTGATTTTTTCTTTTATTTATTCCCCTCCCTCCGTTTTCAGCTTCTTTTAACAGATTAACGTGCCGCGCAAATAACGATGCTGCGCCTCACTCTTTTGCCCGAATCCCGGACTTCAGCTATTGCCAGTTGCAGCCTGAACTCCTCTGCGCTAATTTCCTCATGTTCCATATTTTTGTTCCACGGGACTATACACACATAGATGTACAGGGTTATTTTCAAGTGGCCAATGACTAGAACTTCAAGAGGGTTGACCTCCTTTGTTTAGCGCAACGGCATCACCAGCTCCCCATTAGCTGGGTTAGCGTCACGGCGCACGTCATCAGCCCAAATCACAGCACTCTCAGTGACGCCGTGCAGCTCCGGATGGGCTCCAAGGGCCAGAGAGAGAAGCGACAGCACACCCAAGGGCTCCGTACTGCACAGGTATTCGGTGTCACACCGCTGGCTGGTGCTGCGCATACTTGCCAGGTTAACAAATGGAAGTCTGGATCCAAACCCACCCTCCTAAACTGACACGGCACAAGCAGCCCGGGCAGATCCTGGACTGCCGTTCGCCTTCACCGCTTTGTAGCAACAAACAGGGGTACGGATTCTAAGAGCAGCCCTCATTCCTCCGGGCGTACTTTCGCTTCTCTTGCACTCTGCTCCGTGCAGAGGAGGAACAGAAGAGACACTTTCTGTAGCAGGGTATAAGAACGGTATCAAGTTATCATTTGGATCAGGGACAAAGTCTGAGTGCAAGGATGGGAGTTTAGTTTGCCAAGCACTCGGAATTGTGCAAAAAATCCCCAAACTCAAACAGTAAACGCCAGATGCCATTAAACCTAAAAATAGGCAAAAAAGGGTCCATCTCACACAGCTACTGCACACCGAAAGCAGAACTATCCTTGTTCCCGCGCCACCGACCAAATTTTCTCTTTGGATAAGAGCGGGAGTGTGAACCGTGCCGAAAATGTTCTCGTGTGATAACTCCTCGGGTCCCGGCTGCTCGGGGTGAGAAATATCTGCCTCAAAGTGTCCAAACGACACTCTTAGAGATCCCAGCTATGTAGGTAAAAATGCAGAGCATTTCATCGCCGTAGTTTATTCCTAGGTTAGTATCACTGAAGAGGATAAACGGATTTCCTCATAGCCCGGAACCGAAAAAACAGCAGATTTCTCCCTTCCCGACTCCGGTCCGACACCCACGAGTGACTTGAATGTGTGCACCCCAGCATCCCACAGCGTGGAAAATGCATTATTTCCTGAAATAATAAACAATCAGCTTGTCCAAATAATCCGGCTTTTGCTGTGTTTGTGTGTGGGGGCGTACTCACCTCCAGTCTGCTCAGGTTTCACCAGCATAAAAAGTCTGTAAACACTGCAAATCATCTAGAAGTGTTTGGTTTATTTCTGCGGATCTAGAAACAGGCATGTATTGCGTTTTTAAAGAAAGGAAAAGAAAAGGAAAAGGGGAAGGAACATTAAAGGAAAGGAAGGAAAGGAAAGGAAAGGAAAGGAGAAGGAAGATAGAAGGAAAAGGAAAGAAAATGAAAGGGAAAAGGAAAGGAAAGGTTAGCAAGATACGCTGCTAAAGAAAAAATATAGTAAGGAGGAAATTAAGGAAGAGAAACTGAAATGATGTTGGAAAAGTCTTGGCTCTGGTAAGCAAGGAAACACTGTCCTCTTCCAGCGTCACTTGATAAAACCATAAAGAGAACGTATTGTGCGTTTTCTGGGTTTTTCAATGTCCCCCCCCACATATAACTTCAGCAAATTTCACCGCTATTGCCAGGGCTCGAGTTGGTTTCCCTCAAGTGGAGAAATGCATCTTCAGTGGGAAATCTGCCCTCGGCTAACCACAAGCAGGGATGTCTGCTGGGGTAAACAGCGGCGGTAATTCCTTCAAGCTCCATCTGTGGAAATGATAAAGTGCAGCCATTATGGAAGACTGCAAGGTTAAATTAATTAGGTTCCTCCATTATGTTGCAGTCTTCTGAAGATGATTGCTATTTCCCTCTTAAATGCCATTATTCCTAGGTCTATCTAGCAGCTGATACAATTAAAGGGACCATAATGTAAATTTAACACAATAACACTTTCCTCCACGTATGTGTGAATGGGGCATGCCAGGGCTGTGTCGCAAGCTTCCACCTTCCCCCGTAAACCTGTGATATAACTTAAAGAAAACCCCTAAATTCAAGCAAACCAGTGCGTATTTGGATACTTTTCTTCGGCGAATTCTTGGATCAATACTTTTGTTTCATGTTTTCAAGTTCTCAGTAATGTTAAAGGATCCAGTTACAAACTCTTGCCAGTAAGAAAGAAAATATGCCCCGCTGTGCACCCTCCTAAACACTGCTAAGAAATCCTGTTTTCTTTTCATTTGGAATGACAATTTTGTTTGTCTGCTCTGCCCCGGCGAACGAGACTATAGATTATTACTAGACACATTTAATTCCCGATCTATAACGCGGGCAGCTGCGCCCGGGACTGACACACAGCGTGGCCTTGCCAGGCTGCGGCCAGGGGCATCCGGGAGGGCACCGGGACCGGGGTGCTGCCTCCTTCCTTCTCCCTCCCTGTCTCCTCCAGGAGTCCCGGCCGCACCGCCCACCCGGCTGCGCTCCGCCTTTTGCTTTGCTTTTAATATTTTATTTTCTTTATTATTTTATTTTATTCAATTTTATTCAATTTTTATTTTTAATTGTAATATTTTATATTATTTTATTTAAATTTATTATTTATTGGTTTGCTTTGTTTTCATTGTTACGATGTAATTTTAAATATGTATTTTATTATTTTAATTACTTTATCCTTTATTTTTATTATTTTATCTTGATTTCTTTTCTATTTTTATTATTTTATTGTTTGTTGGTTTATTTTTATTTTCTTTAAGGAAGAAGAGTGTTTTCCTCTTAAGTCCTTTCAGTCCTTCATGGGTCATTATGGCTTAATGCAATTAAAGTAACCTTTTGTAACCCAATATCAAGTACTTCCAGGACAAATCTTTAAACAGATCACTAATCGTAAAACAAGTTATGGTGTCTGGGAGTAAAAACCAAGCTATTTGCTACTCCCGCTGATACTTCTCGTCCTTTCTTCCCTCTTTCCCATCTCCCTAGTACTTTCTTCTCGGCTTTATGGGATTTGTCGAAACGCTGCTTCACGGTACTCCTATCATCCCTCCTCGCCCCTATATATGTATGTATATATATATATGGGGGTGAAATTATATATACATATTACATAATATTATATAACTTCCCCTCCCCCCCCCCCCCCAATTTAATTTTAGGCACTATAAACCCACCAGCGGGGTTTCACGGTTTCCGTGGCGAAGGCAGATGAGAATACGTTGAAGTAGGAAAAAACCCGAGGAGGCGGGAGGCTTCGTGCCAAGGTGAGCATCCCCGGGGGGGACCGCCCGGTCCCCGCCGAGCCGCCGCTCCGGGGGCGAGGTGCGCCAGGGCCGGGGCGGCGGAGGCCTCCGGGGCTGGTGGAACATCCATCAGCAGCGGCCCATCAAGCGGGGGGTGCCCTTCCCCCCCCCCCCCCCCCCCCCGCTAATTGGTTTTGCTTTTCTTTCAGTTAGGGCCGGCGCACTTCTCTCTCACCCCGGGTGGAAAAAGGGGCAGGAGAGCCCTGGGCTGGGGGAAATAAAAGAGAAACCGTAAAACGTGTCGCTACATCCACAAACATATATTCCCCCCTCCCCCTTGTAAAGCTTTCCGCAGCACACACAGTGAAACAGGTTTGACTGAGAAGTTTATGTTTTATTTAACAAGGAAAGGCACTTTCTGGCCTGCTCTTTGGTTCCCGCTGTGCAGTTTGGGAGTAAATCCAGGTGGGATATTTAAATTCAGTTCAAATGTCACACGGATCGTTTATAGGTAGTTCTACCTTGAACCATTTGAACGACTTACTCCGAATTGTTGTGTGCCTGTGCATATATTTCTGTAGGTGACTGCTATATAGATCATGTCCATGCAACATATGCCGACAGAGGCCTGCCTCAGTGATGTAGTTCCCAATGAAAAAAATTGAATGTAAAAAGCTGGAAGTAAATCATACAGGAATTCTGGTTCAGGGGAGTTACATCCTAGTACTTAAGCCATTAAATTCTGTTTTGATAGATCATTTAAACTACCACACACCATCTCTATAATTTTCCCAATCATGTGTGCAAAGTTGGTGTTGTCCTGATTTCAGTTTTACAGCTGAGTTGTTTGTATTCCTACCTCCCCCTGAAGAAAGAGAATCCCTTCAGGGACCTGACAATGTAGCAAAATAATTCGCAGCATCGCAGGGTACTTGTGCATTATGCTATGGTTTAGGAAGAAATCCTTGAAATGTGTAATCTCTTAGTGTTTTTTATTGGACTTTTGCATGTCAGGAATGGAAATTAACTCTACACATTTTCCCGCACTATGTGGGTGGTGAAGAACTGGCACAGGCTGCCCAGAGAAGTTGTGGCTGCCCCATCCCTTGAATGGTCAAGTTGGATAGAGCTTTGAGCAACCTGGTCTAGTGGAAGGTGGCCCCTGGCCATGGCAGGGGGTTTGGAACTAGGTGATCTTTATGGTCCCTTCCAACCAAAACCATTCTGTAATTCTATGATTTATTATAATGATGTATTTTCCAAAAAGGATGTAACAAGGATAATATTTAAAACGTCCCAGAGGTATGTTTTTGAGGGAAAAAAATACAGAATCACTGTAGCTTGTCTGGAGAGACTGACAGGTTTTCGAAGAAATCCTACAGAATGCACAAAGCATTCACCTTGTCTAGTTTAATAGAGGCAGAAAATGATTAGAGTGTGTTTTAATACTTGCTGTACATGTGACGTAGGAAGCCAAGCCTCAGAACAGTTTAAATGTTGATATACCCAGCTTGAAAAAGCTTGTCAAATAAATCAAACCGTTCTGGGGGCAAACCCGTGTTGTTTTTAAACCACAGAGTGGGGCAGTGGGCGTGGTTACTCACATGGTTGAATGGTGAATGTATAGATTTAAAATACATTTTGCCACACTGGTTTCCAGAGGATTGTTTTGGCCTTGTATTCCAATACCATGAGCCAAAACTCTGGTCAATGTTTTGACAACAGAGCCAGGAAAAACAAAAAAGGCTTAGCCTGTGAAAAAGAAATGAAGATGTAGTGAAGGAAAACAGTAGTCTCTCTGCCACTGCCTTACTCAATCCATATGTGGACTTAAACACAGGAAATACCCACCATTCACCGCAATCAAGCCAGGGGCTTGTGCATCAGAAAGTGCCTTGTGGAACTAATTGGACTTTATTAAGATTGTCATTGACATAGGAAAGCGTTTTGAAATTTGAAATAGGAACATTTAAAGAATACAGAAAAAAGGCAATCTGCTGCAAGAGTGTTAACTTTTTATGGGTTTTTTTAAGCTTTTCCCAGCACTACAATCTTGTGATGTGCTTTTATTATGACTTTTTGCATAAATTAATTGCAATTTTGTGATGTTTGTGTTATTGAACTCTGTATGCTTACTTTTCATCTAAAGTCTTTCTGATGCAGAGTACTCTCTGGGATCAGAGTGGAAGAAAATCTAAACTTCACCAATTTAAAATGATAATAAACAATGTGCATGGTACCATTCATACAGGCAGAATTTAAGGAGGAAAGAGCTACAAATAATAGGTCCTAGAGTGATTTTTTTTTCTTCATTTTATAAACTTGAATGAAAACTTGTTTTCTTTGCCAACAAGTATTTGGCAAAGTGCTTATTTTAGCGCTCCTGTGGCAGATATCTCTTTGTGAGGTTTTGGTGATGCTTTTTGTGACCACATCTTTTTTTTTTTCTGTACTGTTGCATTTAGATTTTTAGCATGGTGAGTCACTATTAGACTTGACAAAATAGCATTGCGATTGCCAGTTAAATCCAGCCTCTGGGTAATTTTCACTGAATTCACACTCCTGTGAACCCTTGTGATCTTTGCCTGTTTGATTTTTCTTTCTAGTGCTTTACGTCAAATCAGGGGGACCATTTGTGCTTCAAATGGCACAGGCTCTTTAGTACACTGCTGGACTGTGGGTTAAGCCACTTGGCCTTCCAGATAGACTGGGAAGTGTTTGAGGGGGTGATGTTTTCCACAGTTTTCAAGTCATTAAATAGGGCTGCTGTAGAGCTGTCTATTAAAAATATCGATTTCTCCACATCAGCCACACAAGTACTGTGTCAGGACTATCGACAGGCAATATAAGTGCTTTGGATGCTGTCTGTACCTGAAGTAATTTTGGTTTCATTGTTTGCCTCTTTATCCCTTTTTTCATTCAAATGGTATTTCATCTGAATTTCATGAAAAATTCTTGTTCAAAAATTCCTATCTTTGAAAGACATACAAGAGCAAACCTGTTCACACAGGTCAACAGTTGTAGTCATAATTTCCATGTGTTGAAATCCAGCTGACTGACATTTGGAATACAGGTAGCTTCAGCTCCTGCACGTTCAAGCATTACATTTGTCTGCAGTGATTTCAAGCTGCTATGAAAAACATAAAAGCAGTGGGAGCTTCCTCTTTTCTGTAATTTCTTAGGAACCCATTTTTCTGTGCGTGGTTCACAGCCTGGAAGGAGACATGGGGTGCCTGAGGGTCACTGCTCATTTTTCTCTCCTGTTTCTAGTGCTAAAATGCACTTAGAGAGTACCCCAGCTTTTCCTCTAGAGTCAGACCACAGATGACCACCTCCTAATCCCAACTACCAGTATTCTTCCAGCTTAAGCAGCAGCCTTATCCTGATGTTTGCATCTTTTGCAGATTTTACTTCAGAATTTATTAACCATTCCTTGCATTTTATGTGGTCTTTTGGGAGAAAGAGCAGGAAGAAAGTCTGTGTGTAAATACATCAAATGGGTTGACTTTACAGGCATGAGTCAAGTCTGATTGTAATGTAAACACAACTGATTATTGTATTGGTAGATGTCTGCAAAGTGTATTTGGAGTACAATAGCCCATATGATATATTCTTTCTGAAAAACTGAACGCGTAATAAATTAAGAACAGACAAAACAGTTTTTTGCCTATAAAGTTGTTAATTCTTCATACATATGATTCTTCTTTTTCAATATGAAACAGTATTTATGTAAAAAGCTGATCTGAACAAAACTCTCAGCCCCCTCCATGAACCCACCAACATTCCTGTGGGAACAAAAAAGAAAAAACAAAAGAAAATTTTGGCATCTTGAAATCTGGATTATGGGCAGATGCACCGTCATTAATTTTTAAAAATAAGAACAAGGGACTATGAGCATTAAGATTGCATTCTGAGAGCTTGTATTGCTGGCTTTGGAGTGACAGCAACTAAAAATCACCCCTTAAGGTCAAAGTAATTAGTTTTCTAAGTTATCCATATTTTTCCTGATGGAATTAACATTAAGCTGATGTGCATTGGAAGCGATCCATTTTCTTTTGCTTTTTTCACTGTAGACATCTAAATATATAAAATGGTGCCACTCTGTAAAGAATTGAGAACAGCAGAAGAGTAGAGATACACTGAGACAGAAAAAAAGGAAAAGAAAGAAAAGTGGAGGGCCAAGAAGAAAGGCAGAGATAAATGTGTACATGGGTAACCCTATTTCCTTTGAGTGACACTTGAAAACTATAAATTACAATCTACATAACAGCAAAGCCTTTACTAGAAGCATCTGCGTCTGCATTTCATCCACCGCATGCTGCTCTGGTGTCTTGCACCTCTCTGGCATTTAATCGGATGCCATGGAGATAGGCAGGGGAAAAGGGGCAGATTTGTAATTAAGATGCAGTAAACCAAATAAAGCTAGCGTGAAAATATGAACTTGAGGGAGGATAATATTCTCAGGAATAACGACTGATGTTTAGCCATGGCATCAGAATGCCAAAAGCAGTGGGAGCTCTTCTGAATCTTAGTTTTGGCATTAGCATGTAAGACTTGAATATCCTTCCGACTCCTGGCACTGCCAGTTATGCCTGTGGACCAGCCTTTGAGCCTGTTTACTTTAGAGAAAGGGTCTTAATTCCCCCAAAATTAAAATGTCACTGATGAGTAGTGTGAACAGGTTGGCACAGAGTATTAAAACCAGTCTCTTTAGTTTGTTAATACATACTGTCGGTAATAGTTGTGGAACCTACAGCAAATATTAGGCAAAACTACTGAAGACAGTTAAGACTTCTCTTATGGGTCCTTGCGAGTTCTTACAATAACCATGTAATCAAGTACTATGTCCAAATCAGTTAAGCTATCGTGGGACACACCCTGCTACAGATAAGTGATAGATCCTCAGCTGATGTAAACAGATGTGGTTCTATCAATGTGGTCCTCACACAGCTGTGGGCTTATCTCCGTAATAATCCACACACTGGAAAATGTTTTTCTCCCCACTGACCAAATGACTCCCCAGTGTGTTGTACATCCTTCTGGGAGATGAAAAATAAAGAGCTCAAAGTGTATGTAGTTTGAATTGAAGAAAATGCAGCTGTCAATGTGTATGAAAGTGTATTGCTGGATCAAAATAAAAATAATTAATTTATGTCTGCTACTCTGCGCCTTTAATGGAAAAAAAAAAAAGGTATTATTTTACACATTACATTTTCTAATGTTCCAGGATAAATGGCCTGGAAAAATCCATACATTGTTATTTTTAGCCCTGTTTTCTTTCTTACTCTCTACTTCTTCACCCCTCCTTGCTCCTGTCCCCACAAAAATTCAGGCCAATTTCAACCACATTTGACAGAGAAGGAGAACTCCCAACATCATTAAGTTCCAATAACTGCTATGAAAATTTGTGATTGGATGAAAGAAAAAGCCCACGTTTGTTCTTCCAGGTAGCATTGCCCCTGTTTGGCAAAGCCAGCTTTGCTTCTGCCTGGCAATGGCCCGATGCAGGACATATGCTCCTGGCCACATATGGGCGTGCTCACCAGTAAACCCATAGCTTCAGGCTGTGCTCTCTCTCTTGCCAAAAGGGATTATCAAGTAGAGACGTGAGAGATGAATAGGGCTAATACAGCAGTAACATATAAACAATATAAGACACAACCATACAGGGGTCAGGCTCTGTTACTCACAGAACAGCTTGTTTTTAAAATATACCTAAGGTAGTTATTGCATTTTTTTCCTAGACATTGAATACATTTTTTCCTAGACATTGAGTCTTACGTTTATGAACTATAATCCTTGGATAATTTATCACTTTCAATAAATAGTAGCATTCGATCTTGATGCTACAGCTCTTTCAATGAAGTCATTCAACTGAAACAGGATCTATGGTATTTCCACACCAGTGCATACAATATTAACTTCTTTCAAAGGACAACATGTTAAACTTCTGTTCATATTCTTCACCGCTGAATGCATGTGTTAGCTTTACAATTCTTCCTATTATTTTGCACATATATTTTAAGCATTTTCAAATTTACAGGCGATTGAAGTACACACCATTTTTAATTCAAATGAAAAGTGCTTAGGAAGTGAGTCATTCAAAAAAGTAAGAAGGGAAAAAAAAGAACCCTGATAGACATGCGAGGTTAAGCTCTAAGCTTCTCTTTACCTATAGGCTTTGCTTTCAGTGTAAGAGATCTGGAGCTGGCTTGGGAGACTTGGTGGTGGAGCACCCCCTCGGGGTTGGACTCCTTAGGTCCCCTAAACAGGCCAGAGGGAAAAATAAGTTGCTTTCTGAGGCAAGTCAAGACAAGAAGCTTGTGCTGGAAGCCCTGAATTGCTGCCTAGAGCAACCTCTCTTGTTCTACTGACTGTTTGGGAGCCAGAGAGACCTGAACCCCAGCTAAGGCACTACCTTCAAATGCCTTCAGATGAATAGTGTTAACAGCCTAAGTGGAGAAGGAGCTTGTTCAGAAGCTGCTTTCAGCATGAGATCCACAACAACAATAATATAAGAAAAGGTTCTTTCGCTCTCAGAATGTGCCTAAAGAGATATAATTTCTTTGTGGAAGAGTGTGATTAAGACCTCAGCTATATGAACAGCCATGCAGTCTGCCATCACTTCTCCATTCAGCCAGTGCCAGAGGGGCAGAGGTGGGGATGACCATATGCAAAGCAGAGATGTTCCCTCACAGGCTCTGTCTTTTCCACCTCCCTTTCACTCCCTGACTCGGGGGCTGCCCCTTCATATGCTTCCAACTGCATCATCTTTCCTGCAGTGCTTTCACCAAGATAATTGCCACCTTCTCCAAAGGAATTTCTCTCTCTGCTTCTCCATCACTGCTCTTCTGCGGTCACTCACTCCCTCGGACAACTGAATTGCTTCCACCTCTGATTTCCTAATGCTTCTGGAGCCGCTACTTCCTTTCCTTTGCTCCTTTCACTGCCTCTTCTCTTCCTCTCAGTGTCTTCTTAAGCTTTTCTTCTGTCATTGCTCACTTTCTCCTTTTCTAATTCATCCTTTGGCAACCTGAATAATTGAAGTGGCCTTTTTTTGCCATCTGTAGGAGGGTGGCTACCAATTCTAAGTTTGTGTTCCTGACAACATCCTTATTTTTTGTTTCTGGCATTCTCAGATTTCACCCCTCAAGTTTATCCAATGTGCAATTGCCAACATTCTCTGGCTAGCTTGCGTTGCAATTTTCTCACTATTAAAATGAATAAAAACCCCAAAACAACTCCACCTCAGAAACAAAAGAAAAAGAGAGAAAGAAAAGCAAACCTTGGGTCTCCTTCCTCAAGAATACAAAGGGGATGTTTCTAGTCTTGGTTGTGTACCAGGTAATAAAGATAAACCTTGCTTTATTCTGAAGTCAGACTAGACTGTATATATTTGTATGTAGCTGCTATGGTGACGTTTACAACAAATCATTGTAATTCATGTGGAATAATCTGTCAAATATGTAGGGATTTAGACATTTTACCACTAAAAATTGCCTGTGCTTTTCTTAGTTTTATGTTGAAAATTCCACATAGTTCTTAAACCAACACTTTCTCCTCCAATATATATTTTCCAAAGTTGTATTATTGTAAATTGCTATAAACGATCGTCATTTGTGTGGGAGAGAAAGATGGCAATAGGAATGCTCATTCCTCCTGAACAGCCTTTGTTTGAACTGGCAGAAGACTCCTTCTGCTGTGTGCATCTCATAGAAGGATAGAGAAGAGACAGAGGGATCTCTTTGTCCAGTGGTGATTTGGCTTTAAGCGAAGAGTCTCGCAAGGCTGAAACTAAGAAGGTGACTCCTCTCCAGAGAATAACTGAAAATAGTTCCATCCAGTTTCACAGGTAGTGATGAGCCATGGGTAGGACAGTAGATCAGGGATAGGAAAGAGGAGAGACACATAGAGGGGAGAAGCAGATAGATGAATCCAACAGTTGTCATTTTGCTACTGATGATGGGAACAGTCTACTGGCTCCAAAATGAAACAGCTGCATTTACTTCTATGGTATGCTGGACACTGAACTAGATAATGGAAGCTGTCCCTCTAACATGAAAGAGTATGAGTTTCTACACAAAGATCACACTAATTTATAGATCTCATGACCTTTTGCTACAGTGTCAATTCCTGGATGCGTACAGCCAAATAACAGAGTGAAGAGATGTCACGTGCCACGTCCTCTTGTGGTGCAAGGAAGACCAGCAAAGAGGCAAAAGATGACAAATCTATCCACAAATAAAGATGAAGAGGACAAAATTAGAGCATACACACTTCATTGGCATTAAGGTACAGACAGAAGTATATTACTTTTCATATTGTACTTAATCCTTTGAGCGAGTACCAGAAACAACAAGTCTTTTGTCTGAATGGAAAGCTTATTTACAGCTGCCAAAAATCCAAGGTTTTCTTTCAAAAAAATCTCAGCAACCCAAAAGCAATAAACGTTCTGTTTCCTCAGATCCAGTGGTGGAGAGCTGACAATGCTAAAGTTATCCATCTGTTCCATAAAGATTTCTGCAATGTTTGTCTTCCCATTTGGGAGGTCAGTAGAAATAAATGCATATTGCAACATACACTTCACACATTTGTTTCAAAGGTGAATTTAAGACATATTTAATATCTTCTGGTAAACCTTGGAAATATGATGGGCTAAATTCTGGCCATGTATGCAAAGTCTGTACGTAATCTAACAATGCAAAAATTAAATTTTGTAGCTGTTTCATACAGCCAAAAGGCTACCTTTTCTGCATACCCTCCATAAAGCAGGACCAAGGGTGACTGGAACAGAGGGTGGACAGAGGACTGTGGTTTTGCAATATGTATACATTGCCACTACATTTAGCCAGGGTCGCTGAACACAATGACTTCATCCATCCTGGCATGCCTGAAGCGTGACCTCAGTACACTTTGGCTTCAGCTTGTCTTGAAGGTTCTTAGCAGGTGCTGGCAGCTCCATGGATGTGACACAACATATATAGCTCTGTCTTCATGCAAGAGCTGGTATCAGTTTCATGCTGACCCTGCAAATTACATTTGCACTATGTGGAGTTTGTCCTGTTGTTGTTGTAGCTTGGGTGATCTAAGTTTACAACCGAGTCAAGGCTTGTAAGGAGAGCTGGTATCTTTTACTAGTCTAACTGGAGCAACAAAGCAAAAAAGTTACCCATGAGCTTCCAGAAGCAAATTACTGTCTTGCCCCTCTCTAATGGTGACCCAGAAATGCTGAGGGCCCGTGTCACTACCCAGAGATGTGCCATTGCCTGCTACATTATTGCTATACATGTAATTTTTTCCCCACTACTCTTCCTGTGCAGTTTTAAGAGATATTTCCCTGTGATGGACATTCACAGGGTACTGATTTGAAACAGAGTCTTTCCTTTTGTTCAGTCACACTCACAAATGTCTGTTGTAACGAGAAGAGACAGATTTGATGGGAAGTAGCAGCGAGCAGCAAACAATCCTGTGTGGAAGCTTCAGGGCTTCCTCCGTACATCTACCAAGACACTTTGGTTCAGCTGAAGCCCTTCCTCTCAGCAAACCACCCGTTCAGCCTGCAACACTTCTATTTGTCCCAGGAGACCTTAATCTGCTCTGAAATCCACCACTGTGTTTTTACTCACATAAACTTCCTTCCATATGGCAAAATTAGTGCTGGTCACAGAAGTTATGCATACAGTAGCAGGTAGTACAGGCCGGTATGAGCAGATTAGTGGAGCAAATCCATTGGTGCCGAGGACCAGGCATGTCCCAGAGGGGGTTTGGTTTGGGCTAGTTTGTGCCTGGGTCTGGGACCTGTTAGCTGTTGGAGTGCATTAGGTGCAGTCCTGGAGCACATCTGGCTTAGTTTCATCCCAAAAAATGCTTATCGATTATGGCATTAGACCACTCTGTGCTGTGAACAATGATTTGCATAGCAAATGGGAGCAACCAGGAGATTTATTCAGAAATACACTTCTGGTCTTATCTGAAACACTGCTGTAGATTTCTCTGGAGTGCATGGCTCATCAGAAAGGCTATGTCCTCCTAAACCTTCTTTGGTTTAGCATTGTATTTCCTTTTCTCAAGGAGGGACATATTGCTCCAGGAGACCTGGGATACACATAGACACTTTTGCTTCTGACATTAAAACAAAAATAATAAAACCAAATGTGATTTGTAGAACTCATCTTATGATGTGTCCTGGGTTCAGCAGTAGCAGTCAGTTTTTCTCCTTCTTAGTAGCTGTTGCAGCACTGTGTTTTTGACTTTTGGCCTGGGAACAGAGCTGATAACAGCGATGTTTAGACTGACCAAGGACTTTGTGAGTCTCATGCTCTGCCAGGGAGGAGGAGAAGCTGGGAGGAAGCAGGGACAGGACACCTGACCCAAACTAGCCAAAGAGGTATTCCACACCACAGCACGTCATGCCGGGGGATGTAACTGGGAGCTACCCGGAAGGGCACGTCCTCTTTTCTGTCGGGCTCTCTCTTTTCCGGCGGGCGGTATTGTATTCTCTTCCCTTGTTATTTCTCTTATCGTTATTATTATTGGTGGCAGCAGTAGTGATTTGTGTTATACCTTAGTTACTGGACTGTTTTTATCTCAACCCGTGGGAGTTACATTCTTTCGATTCTCCTCCCCATCCCTCTGGGGGGGTGGGGGGGGAAGAAGACTGCGTGGTTCTAATTTACAGCCGGGGCTTAAACCACGACATAATGAAAGTATTCTAACCTCACCAGGCAAATTTTATGCCTGAGGCTGGGTTACAGCACCATGGGTCATCTCCGAGTGTGCATGCAAAAACTTGCCTAACCCAGAAGGTACTTTCCAGGGAGAAGTTGTAGTCAGACATAATATTTAGTATCTATAGAAAAGGAAATGCCCTATTTTTACTGTCTGGTGATGTAACAATAAGATTTCAATAACAAACAAATGGGTGTGATGCATTTCCTAACATGTTCCCCCCCTCAATGAACAAAAAAAACAATTCTAAAGATTTAATATCTCCCACCCTCTCCCCCTCAAAAAAAATCAAGGAGCCTTTTAGAAACCTATACTATTATATTAATGATAATGGAGTGCGAAAAAGTAGTATGAAGCATGTTTACCCTAATGAGAGATGTTTTAATTTTTGTAGTGGAAGCAATGTGCTTTGAAAGGCACATTGAGATGTTTAATCACCTCACTTTTGCTAGAATGTCTTAATCACCACCCTGAATTTTAATATATGTTTAAGTACTGCAAGTGCAATTGTTCAGGAAGTGTGAAGAAAAAGCTAAGTGCCAAGAAATACATTAAGAAACCATTTTTTATCTCTACTGCTACAGTTAAGAGCATAGCTGTTGCCTTTGCTTTGCTAAGGGTTTTCCTCTGAAAGTAGTCCCACTAACTAACAAAAGGAAATGACATTAGAAAGCTTTTGTGTTTTTCTAGGGGGAATCATATTTGATTCTGCTTGCTGATTCTACCTTAGGGGCTTTATGGACACTGTATGGACACTGCAAGCCTGAAGAAGAAATTTTGCAAAGATCATGCTGATTTCACACCAATTCCAAGCAAGTTCTGAAGACCTTCCCTGCACTTCTCAGTTTCAGCTGTGCCCTGACTATGCTGAATTTCAGGACTTGGCTTTAAGTGCAGTGTGAACTATAGGAAGGTTTGGAACAGACAGAAAGAAGTACAATGTGTGCCTGAACACATTGTAAAATAAGTAATGTAAACTATGACTATGGAAGAAGAAAACAGAAAGTAGATTTCCAATGCCTTTATAAACCATAAAATATGTCCTACAAGTAAAATAAAATCCTTTGTCTATGCCAAGCATTACTCCATGGTAATTTTTCATTACACTGTATCCATTTGCATGAGCCACTAACTCCCATTTGCAGCCATCCACTGGTCTAGACAGGCAAATCTTTGGAGATCTATTCTTTTTGATGGATTTATCAGATTTCCAGCCCCATTTCCCTCCTCTTTCTAATTTCTGTTCCTTCCCCAGTGTTGTACTGGCTGCAGCGGGCTGCTGAGGTAGGTCCAAGCAACTAACCCAGTGTCATCAGAGTGAGGAGCTTGCTTACCTGCCTTCCCTTTCTTTTAGTCTTGTTTGAAGTGACCCCATACCTCGTACTTATTATGCTATGGAAACTGGTTGTCTCTGCAGTAGATTCAAAATCTGTATGGTACACACAATATGCTTACTGCTGAGGAGCATAGAAAAATAACTCTGTCAAAATCCCCTGCTCCAGCTCCTTTAATACAGTGCACGTTCTTGCTGCACATGCCTTTGTACAGCATGTACGTTGTGTGTCCAGCAAGCTTAATACTGCACTCTATGAAAAACTTTTTTACTGTAAGATTGCTTAAAAGGGCTTTAATAAAGCTGTTTTCTAACATGGTAGTTTTTGTTTATTTTCAGAGTTCAAGAAGACAGTGCTTTGGTAGTTCTGCAGTCCCGGATGTGTAAGGTATTTAAAAACCAATTCCAGAAACCAAAGCAGTTCTATCCAAGGCACATCAAGGGCTAGATTCCAGCCACACATTCAGGATAAATAAAGTAAAGCCATCAGTCACATTTTATAGTAAGCAAAGTAAAACTGAAGAAGTAAAAACAAGCTAATAAAATAATTCATATTTGTGGAAAATAACAGGTATACAGTAACAAATACGTTTCTGTAGACATACCACTTAACTCTAAAAAAATATATACATACATATATGATGGCTACAAATGAGCTTGTGATTTTCTTCCAAAAGTATTTGAGCAGGAAGTAAAACATTTTCCCAGTGGATGAAATAACATTCATTTTTGCCAATTTAAGCAAGGCAGATTTAAATTTTATGTGTGTCCAACTGCTTGTTCCCCCTCTAGCTAATAACCTGCCTGCTGGAAACATTTCAAATGAAAAGGAGTTCACAGTTCTTGAGCCCAGCTCTGAATATATCTGCCATGCATGTAAACAAGTAAACCATTATGTTTCTTGTTGAGATAAAGAATACCAAGATAAGTGGGGACTTTTACAAAACAAAGGGCTTCCTATTGCGAGTGTGGATAATCTTCCAGAAAACCCTGTGTTTTGGCAAATCACACCAGATTAATCTATTAGGCATCTCCTTTCATCATCAAATTTCCGCTGCCTATCACAGTGACTGCCTTATCAAGCACCCTTTTCTCAATAGCAGGCCCATTCCTAGGATTTCAGGTGCTGGCCTTCCACACTCAGAAAACAGGTGTCCCCACTGTTTTCAGGCAGGAAAGGTCCCTGCACAGAAGCCTGGGAAAGGGCAGGGGTATCAGCCGCTGTTCTACCTGAAGGAACAGGTAACAGGAAACTGTTGATTCAATGGGCTAAACTTAATTGGCAAGCATTAGTCAGCACTCAGTGTTTTCTGTGAATTAAAAATCCTCATAAGAATTCTTCCAGACAAAAATTTTGGATGGGGGAAAATACATGTCCAGAGATGCCCTCCCAGGAGCAGCCAGTTCTTGTAACTCTATTTCAAGTGTCACATTCTCTTGGTGTATTCTGGAAAATATGAGCTGGGAGTTGTGAGCAGAGCATCAAGCTCTACATGGTTATGAATAATGTCTGAGATGTTAGGCAAATTGCCTATATTCAGGAGGAAATGGATTTCAAATATCAACTAAAGGCTAATATTCCAAACCAATTAGTATGATGGATCAGGTTTTCAAGCTCTCAGTGCCTCCCCTGGCCAGGCTTTTTTTTCTCTTCTTCAAGTTAATGAAACTGGGCATATGGTTTCTGACCAGACTATTCATCTGTGAAACAGGGCCATCCACTTGGTCACCCAGAAATGCCACAGTATGGAGCAGAGGCAGAGCCAGGGGTATGAAGAATGACATTTTAAAGTTAACAGAGAAAAGTGTTTTACAGGAGTTAGTAAGTCCTTGCTCCTCTTTATTTAACTTTCAGTGCTTGACCAGAAGAGGTCAAGACAGCATCAAGCAGTTCGTATCCTGGTGGGCGTCTCAGTGCCCACCTGCCTTCTTGTGCAAAAAGACCTTCATTCTCTGCTCCAAACCCCACTCCTGAAAAACTGGCTTGCACAGACTTTAATGTAATAAAATCAAGGCAAGTAGGAAGGCCAGAGTAGTGACAGCAGGAAGAGCCCGTCTGCTCTCAGCTCCTTGCTTTGACAGCAGGGCTGCTCAGAGGCATCGGGATGAGCTCCCAGCTCTGCTCAGTGGGTAGGAAGTGTTTGATAAGCGCACGCCTGCCCTTCCGGGACTCCACAGCACAGGCTTTGTTTCATCTACAGATGATTAAATGGTCTACGGGGCAATTACGAACTGAAGGAAGGAATAGCCAGCTCTCTCCAGGTTTCCTCAATCTGCACTATTGAATTTCTCAAAGGAAGGCAGCAGTAGCAACAGCAGGCTGAATGACTTTTCCTGAAAAATGTTCTCCAGTTTAGGATTGAGCTTTCATTTAACTACTTGCTGTTTCATTTTATTAAGTGCAAATTGTGGCTTAATAGATTTACAGTTGCCATAAACTTCGGCATCATGAAAGCTGTCAGAGTGGCCAGTTGCACAGCATATTACCTGCATGATGCTAGGAAGGGTGAACTGGACAAGCCAGGCACCAAGAAAGACTGCAGAGCATTTTAACGGGTCTGCACACGGTCTTCTGAGAGGCAGATGGAGCTGAAACACAAGCAGTTGCTCAGTAGTTTCCTTTTGTTCCCCTCTTTCTTAGGAATTAGAGTGGAGATGAAAGATTTCAGAAGTTTATCTGCAAATGAAAAATAGCACAGTTTGCCTTTTCAAACACAAACTTCGCAATTAACTCTGCTAGACAGTGGTTACCCAAGCCCAAAGACACAGGGTTTTTTTCTGTGTGCTCATTACACTGTAGCTCTGTTCTGCGCTCATTACACTGTGTTTAGTTCCAGATACATACCAGCAAAAATGTAGGCATACTGGAGAGAGTTCAGAGGGAAACCTCAAGGCTGATTAAATGGCAGGAGGGACAGACTCCCCTGAGAAGATTAAAAAAAGAAATAGGAATGGTTTGGTTAAGCAGTGATGGGGGTGTGGGCATTAGAGCCACCTACAGGCATTTTCCCTAGGACAAAGGCCACAGGCTGTGCAATTTTTACCTGTGTAATTTCAGGTAACCTCCCTCCTGGTCAGGCGACTGATTTACAATGGGTGAAAGGGAAAGCTGCTTACCTTCCTCAAACTAGCTAAGCGAGAAGGACTAAAAAGAGGAAGAGAAGATATATTTTCATTTTGTGCAGGGGGCATTTTTTCTGTTCTTAATGAGCTCTCCTTTGGGAGGCTATTAATTTCAGAAGTAGGCAGCTTTTCCCACCAACTGTAGTTTTTTTGGCAAATAGCTCGAACCGCTCTGTGTGTTGCTAAAGAGTTGGTTCATTTACTCCAGACAGCATAGGTACGGATCTGGGTTGCCCCCCACTCAGATATGTACAAAAAGATCTTGGAGGTCTTTGGGGAAGTTTGATGCTAGAATAAAGCAAGACTGCTACAGTTGTACTTTGTTGCACCCCCTGAGTGAAAAACTCTCCCAAGTAAGAATATCAGTGAGAGGAAAAAAAGAGGTCATGTCGTATACAGGACAAACCTTTTCCCTCTGTGTACACACAGTGGTGTTTCACATACTAGGTTTACATCAGCAAAAGTCTCCACCTCCAAAGATGCACCCCAGGCATAAAGTGGTAGTCAGGAAAGATATAAGTTAAGGGAGGCATCTCCTTTTGCAGTTCTGAAAAGTATTTGCTCTCGGGGCCAAGTATTCTGAGAAGCACTGAGATGTATCTATGAACTTTGCTGAGTGGCGACAACTGTACCAGAGGACAATATATCAGAGGACCTAATAATTATGTAAATAGTTTCTTGGTGCAATGATCCTGTGTGAAACAAGACAATTTATTTAAAAACAAATTTAATGGAAAAATAACTGTACAGTAGCTATAGAGGGAGAGTTAAACCACCCACCTAATGTATATTCATAGTGTTCTATAATGACTTGTAAACAGGCATGGATTTGCCAACAGGGATTGAGGAGACTTTTGCCCTTTCATTCCACCAGCACAGCTAACAAGCTTACAGCTTACAAGGCCATGGTACCCTTATAGACTATTCCTACTTTTTTCCTGTCAACAGCCTTGCCCCATCCCATAATGTGGCACGTAGACCACGTCAGAGGGACTGGAACAGAATTATAATGTGTTGGGGTATGTTCAGAGGTGCGCAAATCATTACCAATAAAACCTGAACCACCTCCTAAAAACAAATAAGTGAAGTTTATTTTGTAGACCTTCTTCTGGTCTTGCTGTTAAATTGTACTTTAACGGAACCAAATAATGCTTCTAAGGCAATTTGTAGTTAACTGCGGTACTGTCAGTATGTGAAATGCAACCTATTCCTTCTAAACAAAGCTAAACTCTGTGCTTTCCTTGTCTTTGAACTAGAAAACACAGCATAATAGACACAACCAACAAGGCTCTTTTTTTTCCCCACAGTTACTTCATGTGTAAATTCAATTAATTTATTTCTGTAAACGGGGTCTTACTGTACGAATAGGAGATAAGGGATTCAAGGGTCTCAGTCCACTCAGCTAATTGCAGTGTAAAACACTGCATGTTTGTTGCAAAAAACCATTTTGCAATGGCTCAAATATCTCAGAAAATTGCTTAAATTGTCTTCACTTCATTAACAAATGTCATATGTACAGATCGTCAGAGGACTTAATGGTGGCCATGCCAATAGACAGCTGCCAGCACACTGTGCTGAGTGAGGCCGTTTGTAATTCTCATTAACAGTTCTACCATTTTTGGTAGTGATAACACACCGATCTAACAGTCATTAAGAACTTTTTCTTACTCCTTTAGGATTAATTTGCACTGACCCAGAATCCTCTATTTGCTTAACACAAGCAGTGGGCCACTTTGATGTTATCTGCTTCTATAAACAATAGCGTACAGTTCTCTCCTGGGCTAAAACAGCTCTTATTCTACTGAGAATTAACTGTATTAATCATTCTGAAGTCCAAGAGTGCATGATCATAAATTGTGTGCAGGGACCTCACTTAGCAACTCCCAAGACTCTCATTTATCAACCTTTTTTCCCGCTTCCTGGATATTTAGTATGTAGGGAGTAATTTATTTCTGAGCCGGTGCTCTGTGATGTCTTTCATGTTGAAGTAAAGTTGGAAAACTTTCTGCAACAAATATAATTTTTCTTATTTCCTCAGTGTAAAACCAAGAATTATGGACCACAGCTACAGACTGATTCCCTCAAGTGGCCAGAACAGAAAACACAGGCCAAGCTTCCAGTCACTGAGCTCTGAATGGAATGAACCAAACAAGGGTAACTACAAATGAGGCGAGTTGCACACTAAATATACCTCTTCTTAGCTATTTGGTCAGTTTAAAAAATGTGGGGCATCTTTAAAGCTGATACCTGCCTAACTTTTCTAACTTTCTCAAGGTATAATTAAAGCAAGATGAAATCTTCAGAGAACACTAGGTAAATTTATATTTTTCCAGAAAAGATCTGGCTACCAATGAATGATGTTTTTGTCTTTACCATTCATCAGTCATTTTCCCACCATGAAAACACAATACAAATCTGCCAAAAATGTAAGGAGGAAAAATGTTGTTCCATATCAGCTTAGACTTCATATGATATCATGTATTTCACATTTTTAATGCAACTGGTAAAAAAACTTTATTTAAAGTCTCCCTTCACTTACAAAACTCCCTTGCAATAGACTACAAAGTCAGAATGTACAGAAATCACAGATGGAGGCAGTGAAAACATTTTGAGTGAAAAGATGAAAACCTTGGGTCTTAGGTGGCTGTCTTTTATCCATGGGGCTCAATTTCTTCAGCATTTGGTATTTTCCATTACCTAAACCAAGAGTGGGAACAGAGGCTCAGATTCTACTTTTCTTGAGAGGAGCGTACATGAAGTATCCTCACTGAATTACTGGGGAAAGTCCAGATTTAAGTGATTTTTTATGAGAAAAAGAATTTTGGCCCTACTCAGGCAGAATCACACTCATGAGCACAGAAACATCTCTAACTTTTTTCCTAGTTTTACCCTGAGCTTAACTTCGATTTCAAAGCTCTCACTCTTTTATTGTAAACATGTGGTTTTTAAAGTACTGCGCTGCTCCATAGTTATCTGCATGTGAGTTTATTTTGTATTAAGTACTTCAAAAAATGTCTGAACATAAAATGCCAACAGAAACAGCAAAAATATAAATAAATCACTACATTCAGCAGAAATGTTGTAATTCAGAACATAATAAAGAGAGTCAAAGTTTAAAAAGTTTATGCCAGAGTGTAAACTGTAGGACAGTAATTTATTTTTTTTCCTGTTGACAGTTTTGCTGCTGCACCCAGAAGATTCTCAAAGGTTGATTAAAAAAAAAATAAAAATAAAAGAATTAAAAAAACCCCAAACAAAACCCAATTGAAAATTGTTTATTTCTCCTGAAGAAATTCTTGCTTCTGTGATTTGGCGTTCTGCTCAGCCATTGAGAATATTTGTTTTAGCAATGGCCAAGCATTGTTATTATATTCACAAATTCTCCCTTTCTTCCCATAAATATGCATTCAGGAGCTATGATCTATCCTCACGTAGAGCTGTGCAGTCTCAATGATGTCCATAAAAGCTTGAGGGCAGCTGCTGTGAAAGCTGCCCTCAAGCTTTTTTGCTTGAGGCTGCCCTAAATTCTTCATGGATTTCTAATTACGTAAGAGTTTGCTTCCATATTCAGGGAGCAAAACCCTGCCGGCAGTGACGCAAGGCACCTGGCTGATTTTAATCTAGTAAAACTATCAGTAACTACCTGTGACAGAATTTTTCTTTAGGACTACAGACATCTGTTGCATATGTAGAACAGCTAATGCCTATATGATGTGATGTAGATGTGCCTGAGCCAGACCTACCTCGGTGTTACAAAATTCTGGGCATCCTAGTTCACTAGATTGGGTGATGTGTCATTTTGTGGAAGTAATGACTTTTTTTTCCCTGCCTCAGGATACACCTCAGGATACCTCACTCCACAGAGCACTGCAGGCGTGCCTACAGTGCAGTTAATCTCTAGCACATCGGCTCTCCTTTATCTAAAATACTGTGGATGGATGCTTGACACAATCCTCAAGAGTTATTTTTGCATCACCTATACACGGAGAACTGTACTCCTGGCTGAAACAAGGGTAAATGGGGGCTTTAAAGCACCTTTTCTTTAATGCATGGTCAGCATGCTTTTGACTGCTTACTCTCTGCTGCTTTGTATACTGCTGTTGCAGTGAGATTTGATCTGTGCTTATACCTTGAGCATTATCTACTGGATCCTATGTCTGTAGCCTGAGAGAATAAAACTGTCTGCTTAATTTAAGATCCATTTTAAGAAGTTAGAGCACTTCCACTGCCCTTGGCACTCAGGCTTGCATTGGCATATCTAACAAGAATCGCACAGAGTACAGCTTTTATTTCACTGAAGTCCTGCTATAGTTATTATTAACTCTCCTGAGACTTACTAACTGATATTAATTTTGCCCTTTCCATTAGCTGTCATTGTATATTCATTTCTATTTATAGGAAGTCTATCTTTTGTTCTAAAATTTACAATGCTGAAATATGTATTTGCCTATGAAAGTCCAACGTCCACATTACAGTCTCATCTAAATGCGAAAGTATAAACATAAAATTATGTTTACTGGGGACATTACAACTAACAGTAAGTTTTAAAGTTCATTTAAATCTTTTTCTTTTATGGCTGTATTCAGTGGCTCACCTACATTAATAATTTCATGATAGCTCAGGAGAGACCACTTAGACCTAAGGACCTATCATTGAGAACTCCTCTACTTCTGCTCCCTGGACATATCTATGACGGCAGCCATGCTGACAGGTAATAGATAAGGTGTCTATAGATACCTATAGAGGTCTTTTCCATATGCATTATCTAGCTGACGAAAGAATTTGACATCTCCATCCAAGAGACCAGAAGGCTATTCCACTTTTGGAAGACCTTTTGAAGAATGCCAGTTATCTGTTTAGACTCTAAAATATAAGTTGTTGAAATTATACTTTCCTGCACCTTGAAGAAGAGTGACCTCTGAAGAACTTACATGTTGTGGTGGTCCCTTTGAAACAAACAATCAGAATCTTCCAAAAATAAGTTTCTGCCTATAAATTGCTTGTGCTGTAGTTTAGGGTTTGGGGGTAAGAAGGAAGCAGTCTTTGATCAAGGTTTGTCTTGAACCTATAAAAATTAATAGACAAAACTTGATGGTCTCTGTGAAAAATTTGTTCCCCAAACATCCTCTCCTAATGGTTCCCTTCTAGTACTTTGCTCCCTGGAAGTTTTGTTCCTTTCAAAGTGGAGTACGAAAGTGATAAATGAGGACTTGAGGAAGAGATCACTTGATGGGAGAATGCAGCCGGATTTTAGTAATAGAGGCAATGTCAAGCGCTTCATTTACGATCCAGTTGTATGTTGAACAGCAGGAAATGAGGAATCTGCTCCCTGTCAGCAGGTACCCTACAGACCCAAAATGAGAACTCAGATGAAACCATTTTGAGAGATATTCTATTCCTCAAACATTGGCTCTGCTTTTGACATGGTGTATCAGATTCGTCAGGGTGGTGGAAAGGAGAGGATGAATGTGGGAGGCCTTTGGACACTGCTCATGGCAAAGAAACGAATAGGCAGCATTTTACTTCATGTTGTTTTTTCAAAATGCCTGATGACTACTTAAAATACTGAATTGTAGAAGACCACTAAACTACACTGAGTTTAATAGAGCTCTGAAAGTGAACTGGAAAAAAATATACCAATTATGGGCTGTTGAGTTGGAAAGTGGCCAACATTGTTCCCAGGATTTAGGTGATCTTAGACATTAGAGCATTTAATATTTGATTTGTGAATAATCTCCAGTCCACTTATTGTGGGAGTCAAAAAAAAAAAAAAAGAAAAGAAAAGAAAAGAAAAAAAAAAGAATCCAGAATACAGAGTTCAAGGATTTTAAAAGTAAGCAGAGGAAGGAGAAGATTATGCCATGCTTAATCCTACAATTTCCTTACTGCTAATGAGTTATGGGAGGATATACAGTTTTTCTAGCTTCTGAACTGTAAAGGGCAAACAGGAATTCAGGTTCTGTTGCCCTTAAGCAAAATCTGGTAATTCTATCCTCAGAATGTTCCTTGTGAAGCCCCTTCTGACTGGGAGTTCAATAAACACCTCCTTTCCAGAAGGTGCAATGGTCTTGAAACTACTCAATATATAAAAAAGACACCAAAATGTCTGCTGGATCTGCAGTTGTTTAAGCATTGGAATCTTTGTGTCATTATTTACAGATAATACGTCCATTGCTATTACAGATCAGGCAGCACAAATGAATTTGTGGAGGTGGTCAGGGCTCTGGCACTATTGAGAAATAAAATGGTGAGATTTTACAGCTCTTTCTGGTGGTTGAATGGAACTGGTCAGAGGCAGAGGTAGGTGGTGATGCAGGAGGCAGGTAGGGAAGAAGGAAGCAGAAGTTGGGAACACCATGGCCAGAAGCAGCAATGAGAGCTGGAGCTGCAGTTGCATAGGCAGATGGTTTGCTTGACATAGAAGACGAGAGTGCTTGAATTGAGCTCCACAAAAAAGTCAGTGTTGCTCACACCTGAAATCTGAGACAATGTGAAGAAATCTCTTCTGACATTAAAGAAGAAACAATTCTTACAACCAGAGGCTTATAATGAAGAAAACTTTTCCCTTACTATTCCCTTGCTTGTAAAGACAGGAGAAAATTGCTATCAGTGCTTTGGTGTGGAAGGAAGGGATAGACAAAACTGATGGTAGAAGATGTTATGTCTTTGGCCAAGAAAAGCACATGAATGTGATGCTCATAACAAGATGAATAAACATTTTGTTACTTTTGTGCCTTCTGCCTGCACTCAGCTTTCATTGAATGCCAGCTTTGGCTTCCCCAGCAGTTCCCATGGCACTGGTTCTTGTGGATCATGCTCTTTAATCACAAAAAAGTTGCAGCAATTTTGTTATGCCATCATTTAGACAAGGTCTGAATGATCCTCTAGAAACTTGTACCAATTATTGCACTTTTTAAAGATAAGCAATCAATTATAATTAGTTCAGTGCAAACTTTTCTTTTTTTTGTCAGCTGCTTGGAGTATGCCCCTTCTGCTTCACATCTGTTTCAAGACATGCAGTTAGCTTCTGTTTCCTTGTCATTCCATCTTCAGTTTCACAGCTGCATGTGTCCTACATGCTGCTGTTTTGTTCAGTGACGGTGTTTAGATTAAGTTATTATTTCTTCCTTTAGTCACCATTCTGATAGATGTCCATGTCTGTTCAAACCCACCTAGAGATCAGGATTGAAATTTTATCTACCTTAAAACAATCTGCTACCATAAAGGACCAGCAAGCCATATTTTTTCCTTTGCATTAGTCACTAATTAAAACCAAAGTTTTATGCATTTTAAAGTTATTTCTCAGCCCTGGGGGGTGATGGTGGTGTTCAATTTTTTATATCAAGGGCCCAAGCACTACTAAAAATGCTTTCAGCCTTGTTTTCAGGGACTGCGTGGCTGAAGGAATGGAGTGGCGAAGTTTTTCTCCAAGTACAGACGTTTTGACCATTTTAACAGATGTGGCAATATCTCAGCCATTGTCTTTATGTCACATCACAGCACACACCCAAAGTAGGCTCCCAGAACTTGAAAAGAACCCCAACACTAGCTATCAGATCTGGTCGGTGAGAAACATTCACTCACTTAAATAAAATAAAGGAAAATGAAGAGATTTTATTAGCATCAAACCTCAGGACACTGCTGCCATTTGAAGTTCCAGTTTAACTTGAAGCTCCTCTTTGATATTCTTACTTGATGAGAGTACATGATGGCCATAAATCCAACTTGGCAATGATTCTGAAAGGTCACCTGTGGATATTGTTTTTCACGGTGTTAAATAGACTGTAATGGTCTCATTATTTCTCCAGAAGGACAAGTGGAAGTCCCATTGGTCTTCTTGCTGTCTCATAAATAATTAACAGGCTGTTTTAACTGGGTATAACCTTTGTGCAGAGTGGCTGAACTTCACCGCATAGCAGAGGCAAAAGAGATTCAGAAAAATATCATCCATCACTGGTGGTACTAAAACATTCAGATAATCAAGGAGTAAAATTAGAAGACTAATAATCATGTGGTAATCAGCAATAAAGGCAACAAAAACAATTGCCTTTCTGCAAACATCTCAATATTTTTGGCATCCTCCATTATCCTTGTTCTTCCTTTTTTTTTTTTAAATCTTCCCACATGACCACTCAGGTAACTTCTAACGTGAAAAACTGTGGAACAGGTGACAAAAAGTTTAGAATGTTTATTTTTCTCTTCTGCCAAAGGTAAAATCTTAAAGATGAGCATAAATGATTCTTTTCATTACCAACATAAAACTCAAAGCTTTCAAGTGGGGATGACTAAAATCAAATTCTGCATTTGAATATTGTAATTCTTTCCTGTTTAGATAAATAGACCTATTCAACCTTCTATTTTGAGCATCTTTGACAGAACACCAGGGTCCAATACTTGTTCTAGATCCAGTATCTAAAACACAATTCTGAAATCTGCCATGTCTTACCTGGAAACTCCTTTTTGCTTGATAACAACTGGTGTTAGCAATAAAGAGCCAGGTCTGAGCTTGCAGAAGACATTTCATCATGACAAAATGATGGGAAAGAGGGGAAAGTGTGCTTGCTATTGCATAAAGAAAAGATTGTCTGGGAAAGAAATGCTAAATTCCAGCCAAATTGCAAAAAATAAAGAGACTTAAATGAACAGAATCAAAGACAGGGGGGAAAAAAGAGAGACAGAAAACATCAGTCTCTCAAATGTTTCAGTTTTACAGAAAGGCAGACATAGGTATTCACAGCTCTGTCTTTCGAATGAGCTTAAAATCTTCAAATCTGAATCCCCACTCTCTGTTTGGAAACAAACAAACCAAACCCTGTGCCAAATTTCAGAACAATGCAATACTTTTTGGCTATGGTGAGAAGACTGAGAAATTACTGTATCCAAGGTAACTATTTCCTTTCTGGTCTGTTTTGAAACTGAAACATAAGAAAATGAATTTCATTTTTCTACTGCAAACATTCTTCTTCTCTCCTTTGTTCT
Source organism: Psittacula echo (assembly GCF_963264785.1). Classification (NCBI taxonomy): domain Eukaryota; kingdom Metazoa; phylum Chordata; class Aves; order Psittaciformes; family Psittacidae; genus Psittacula; species Psittacula echo. The sequence continues at coordinate 127,067,252 of NC_137737.1, forward strand.
CCATTTTGGGAAATGAAAATACCTTGCATACAAGTCATGGCAAGTTCATATAGAAAAAAAAAAAGAGTTTAACAATTCAGCTTTTGAAGTTCACTTCTGTGTAATTGTATTCCCTCTTTGGGCCTTATAGTCTTGGACTGATGAATACGTGATAGCTAGAGGAAAAGGAAAGCTCTGAACACCCATCACAGGAGGAGATGTGGGAAAAACTGTTCTTGAACATGTGCCCTCTTCCAGGATGCCTGTAGCAGCTCCATAAAGCAATGAACCTGAGGTGGGGAGAAGAGGCAGTATTTTAGAGCAGGAGTAGTGTAAAACTCCAACTGCATCTCTCAGACAATTGATGGGAATAGCAGCTCCTATTCCAGACCATTAGCTGCTGGTGGCAGTATGTCTCTGAGGAAAACTATGGTAGCAACAGCCAGGGGAATCCAGTCAGGCAGCTTTTCATGTGGAGGCCAGGGAAGATTTCAAGCTGCTTCGCCCTACTGATCCCTGAACTTCATGGGTGTTATAGGACTTGCTCTCCTGCCCTTCATGCCAAGAAAACAAACCTTTCCCTTCTAAGGATATACTCATAAACCCGACAACTTAAATAAATTAAAGAAAAATAAAATCCCAACAGGATAAGTTTCCTATGTATCTTTTTGGAAATTTTTTCCACTACCTGAGGAGTTCCTTATAATCGGCATTTTTACAGCACCTTCTCTTTCAATTTTTTAGCATTTTTTACTTTTTTTTTTTTTTTTTTTTCCTAACTGATTTATAAGAAAACAGTAAAAGCAGAAAAACAGCATTCAGGTAATTTTATTAAGCAGCTATAACGGGTGGTAGTCGCTAGCTGCATGCCACAGAACCTCAGTGGTACTGCTCAAGATCTCTATGAGGTGAAGGGGGACTACTTGAAGAGATTTATTAGGTTCTTAACCTCAAGTTAAAAAGGAAAGATAAATAGAAGGAAGTCTTCTCCCAGTAGACCTCAATTACTTACAAATAGTGAGAAGATGCATTGAAAAGCTTACGGTTTTTATCCCAAGCTTCATTATTCTTTATGTAGCTTTTCTTAAAGCTGAACAGAAGAATTACATTCAGACTGAGGTGTGGAGCTCCCTCGCCTTGAAGGAAAATCCAAAATGAGAACAAAACCCAAGAACATTTCTGCATGCTCCCACTCTAGCCCCCTGCATGTGCACACACACAGCTGTGGAGATGTCCGCACATGTCAACCTTTGTGCTCTGCCCTCCTGTTTCAAAGCCCTTGTGCACTCAACTGGCAGATTTGAAGCTTCGTAAAAACAAAGTTCTTTTACTGACTTCAGGAAGTCAAGCCTCATATGTAAGCAACTTGAGGAAAAAGAAACAAAACCCTATTAGTACTTGCTGACATATTTTGTGCCCTGAAAAAAGAAATTGAATTTTCTATTAATTCCATGTTAAAGTAAGAGTACGCAAACCTAAAGGTGACAACTTGACTTTCAGCAACAGCAGTCCAATGGTGATCATCAGTGCTTGCTGATCATGCCCTATTAACTTAAGGTTTCTCTGCAACCTGAGGTCATAACTATGGGCTCTTTGAATATGCCAAATTTCCCCCATGGTCTCTAAATGTGTACTTAAACTCTAGAAACTGAGATGAGGACTTTCATTCCTTTTAGCTTAGAAAATATTGTGCTTTTACTGCCTGTTACTATTGTCTACTGCATGCAGGCATGGGATAGAAAGCAAACAAACCCTGAAGATGCAGGTGTGTGATGTGTTGAAATCTGATACCTCTCACTGCCTGTAAGTAAAATAAACAGAATTGACTTAAATTAAGTGTTGATAGTAACCTCAAAGTATTTTTTTCCTTTTATCTCTTAAATATATATATATAGGTGACATTTTAAAACCCTAGGTCTTAATTAATTTTCAGGGGGAGTTCTTCCTAAACACACAGGACAGATTCTGATCTTCTATGGCATTTAGTAGGATGTAATGACAGAGGAACGTCATCCTGTTTTATCACTGGCTTCAAGGGATTTTGTAAAATTTCCCCATTATAACAATTACATAAAACAAGACCTGAATCTGTCTTCTAGCTGCCAGATCACAATCATCACAGAAACTTTAAAATAAACAAAGACCCAGAGGCTACCTGTTCATTTGCACAGTGACTGCAAGCTGCCAAGGCTGGACTGAAGCCAGCCTTCAGGTCAGGTTTACATTATCGCCAGCAAAGAAGAAAAATCAGGTCCTGAAGAAAAAAAAAGGTACCGTAGTTAATAAGAAATTGAAAAAATCTGATTAGCACATCTGCAATTAATCAAAGCTGTCACAAATAATTCAATAAAACGTAACTCTTCGCTGAAATCTATTTTGACTCAGTTTACAACAGCCTGAACAATTGCACTCCCTTCAGGAAAAACAAACAAACAATTTTCCTGGCAAACAAGGCAGTATTATTTTAACCCTACAAGGGATGACAGTTTCTGTGTACATATTACTACGAGACACAGTACCTAGCACACAGGACATGTTTCCATACTACTTACAGAGTAGATTTATGTATTTCTTAAGGGCTTGTATCCTTAATATGATTGACTGAGAGCCTACGAGACTGAATGAAATAAAGGTGTGTTTGGTTTGGTAAGCACCTGAATGAAAGGCTGCCAAGTGAAGTTTGGGGCCTGCTGGAAATGTTGTACATAATACAATACACTTTCTCAAGGCTCTGTGTTTGATCAAAGCTCCCGTGTGGTTTTGGGAGAAGCTGTGTCCATAAGGAAATCCCTTTTTCATTTCTTTTTTTTTTTTTTTCTTATTTCATTTGAACATAAACTGGAAGCTCTGAAAGCTTATTTTAAACCTTAAAGATCCCTTGCAGCTTTTCATAAGAAACTATAACATCAGTAATGATATTCTGGCTTCCTGAATTTCCCTTGCATTTTTCTTGGTTTCATTATTTTTCCCTCTCAAGGAGACGAAAGTTAGCTCTGTGGTACAGAATGAATGCCCCTGGGGTTTTGGTGGGGAGCAAGCCATCTTCAGGGACCCAGAGAGGCCATGATCCTATGCAGCATTGAGAAGCTCTTGGAGAAGAAGAAAACTGATAGACCCAGAGATTTAATAGCAGCACTCTGATCCTCATCTGTCTAGCCACAGCAGGAGCTAGAGTAGCAGGAGGTCTAGCTCCTCCAGCTCCTGCTACAAAAGGAGAGTCTTAATGCAACCAAAATGGGTACATACAGCTTCGTTTCTCACATCTTTCGTTGCTCCTACCCCATCCTATATTTGATATCTGCCCCTTCAGCTCTTTAGTTCCATGCCAGGTCTGCAACATGACTGTCTCCACCTGTAAAGCTCTCCATGAAAGGACTCCATTGTAAGGACCAAAAGAATGGGGATTGTATGAAGAGAAAGCACCATCTAAGTGATAGAGGGATCATGTTTGCACACATATAAAGCAGTGAAATACTAATGGGTTCCAATCAAACATCCAGCCCCATTGCCTCTTCTTTTTAATATCTATCCATGACAGAAATAGTATTTTCAATACATGCACGTTGATGTGTGACAACACCCACTCTAGAACTCTAAAGATGCAAATACAACCCTCTTAGCGCCCACTGCTCTGCCTTGGCTCTGCACAATTGCTTTTTTTTTTTTTTTCTTTTTCTATTTTGTTATGACACATCTTAATTCAAGGTTAAGTCCTGCAAACTACTGAAAACCAAAGTGTATGAAGGGCACAGTGCCTCAAAAGTACAAGTTCTTATGAGAAAGGACTAGCTTGTCACTTCTAGAAAGCATCTAAACCACTAATATCATTGTGCAAAGATAGGAAGGCCAATAATAAATAGAGCACTGAAGATGAAGTGGATGTATTTTATAGCATTAATTTCACAGGACACAATGGAATACCCTTAGAATGGCTTTTATGTATCATTGTAGCAGATTTATCTCATCTTAACCAAACAGTAAACAAACAAGACAAAATATAACAGAGTTCTCAGTATGTTGTTAACTTCATATAACAGAGTGCAGTAAAATTGGATATAGTGTTGTTACACTTCTCTGCAACCACAACTTTGGATGTTGTACAAGTCTTGGAAATAGCACTGCTTTGTGGATAATAAAGTAACATGAACAATGACTATTGGATCCAAACTTTGGTGGATATTATTATTAGAGATGCGAATATTCCCAGGAAGGCAGCTTTTATTATTGCTCATGGATACATTCTGCAACTTTTTTATATATTGCTGGCAGAAAGTCTAGGGTGGAAAATTGTGGGCAATTCACATCAAGCAAAATGTGCAGGCCAGGAGTTTTGCATTAACATATCCACTAGGCTTCCCTGAATTTATAACCCCTTAAAGCGGTACAAAGGGTTTTAGTATTGGATATAAATTATGTATAAAACACTCAGCATGAACTGTTGTCCCTGTATTAAGGTAGGTACACCAGGCATAAAAAATAAATGACAAAATGTACATTAATGTTAAGAGGTCAACTTTAAACTGACAAAATCAAGGAAATACAAAATTACTGCTGAATCCCTCTGTCACTCATTTTACCCCTTACTCAGTTCACACCAGGTCATCCCACTTCTTTCTGAGCCAGAGTAAAATCTCTGCTGACAAATAAGGAGCAAGTAGGAGTCACCAGCTTGAGTACACATGGAGCAGGTGATGACTGAGGACCACCTCTACTAACCTGCTCATCATTCTCAAGAAAAAACCCATCCATTCATGCAACAGATACAAATTTCTAGATACAGATACAAATTTCCATCTAGGAACATTATCCTCCTAAGTGTTGCTCCCTCCCTTCTTTCTGTATCAGTGTGTGTTACACTCACTCAATATTTAGCCTATTACCTTTCTTTGAAAAAAAACAACTATTCTTGTAAAATGAAACCTCAACATATTTTTGCTTTCAAGAAATTACTAAGCTATAAGTAGAAGTATCTCTAAGCTGTAACTAATAATATTTCAAGTCATTCAGAGAGGTTGGGGTTCTGGAATAAGTGCTTCTTTCTTCAAAACACAGGGAAATATGGACAAAGGGAATAAACAGATATTGCCAGAAGAAGAAATATATGATACTCAATATCAAACCAAAACATCCCTTCAAGGTATATCACATTGATTTCCTAAGAGCAAAATAATAACAGCAACATCAGTGTCAAAGATGTGAAGAGTGAACATGAAGCAAGGTTAGCAAGGAGAACTAATTATAGATTGTACCCCAATTAGACACTTGGATCGTCACACTTGTGCCACCACTGAGCACTAACATATCAATGTCCGTATTCTCGAACAGAGATAAAAACAGAGCTGAAAAGTAACATTACTTGTAATGCTGTATCACACTCCTCTCTAAATAAGAGCATATTAAACATATCCATGCAAACATACATATAGTGAGCATAAGCTATATTTTAAAAGACTCAGGGGGTAAACTTGGCTTCAGATTGGTCAACGGGAATACGGAATGCAGCCATAAATTTCACATTCAAGAGGGACTGTGTAACTTAGCCTAATTGGCAGCTCCCTCCAGATCACAGTTTTTCGTTCTTTTCTGTTAAAGAATTGCTCTCCTTTGCATCACCCTTATTGACAGTGATTAGATCAGCACCCAAATTAGTGAACATTATCACACTCAGTAACTTGTGACTGAAGAAGAAAGATGTTCAGCTGAAAGGCTTCAAGTGACAAAGATCATAAGAAATTATTTTGCTTCAGGGAGCAATTACACACTTAAAACATAATTTTAGTCCCACCTGTAGCCATTGGATAGCATTATGGTTTAGTTTTGGAGACCAAAGGGGCTCCTATGCCCATGTGTAAATAATTACATATTGTGATCTAATCGTTTTGTGAACCTAATAATCCATAACAACCTAAATGCCAGTTACACATGGAAGATTTCAGTTGTTTCCTCTTGTACCTAAGTAAAAAATTGTCAAACCAATTGACAAACCACTGTGCTGAGGTACAGTGTAGACTCACTCAGGTTTTCTAAAATGTTTCCACTTTTGTTTGCTACAAAAGAGTTTGTAAGGAAAAAAAAACCACCTTCAGGTCTTACTTTCAGTGACTAAGATCTTTACAGGTGAAAAAATAATGCTGATACTTGTAGGAGTAGTTGCTGCTGGAGTTACTGTGAGAACATGAGCACATATTTTAGATGTGGCTGTGTAAAGATGCTGTGTCCAGCTGCTGCTTTTGGAAAGCTTTCTCAAGTTGGTTAAATCCAAGTGTTTCTTTCCACTGTATCTCTACAGGGACAAATACATGACTGGCGCGTATACTACAATTCGGAAAGATCAATATTCATAGCATAAAGCTCACAGAAGTGTTGGTAAATGTAATTTAAGCCACCTAGAACAAAAACTGTCAAATTCAATTTTCAACACATTTGTGGCACTAAAGTGACAAAGTTTGTATGGGCCTAATCAGTGTGCTTCCACTTATGTTTTAGGTTCGAGGGTGTTTTATCCAGTGTGGGTTATTCATACTTGGGGTTTTCAGGTCTTCTGTACTTCTTACATTGCTGTTTGAAAGGTGGGTCCTCCTTGTACACAAGAGAACAGGATCTAAGCGCTCTGTAAGTAGCAGCATGGAGGCTTAAGAGAGTTGTTCCAGCATGTCCTTTCTACAGTCATTACAAGTTAGGTCCTTCTGACAGTGCCATGTATAAGTGAAGGAAGCATTTCCTGCTTTTAGAGTAGTCAGGTCATGAGGAATGCTGAACCAAAGACTAATTAATTGTGATGTCATGCAACCAGTACAACTTCTCCTGAATTATTGGTGAAACTCCAGGACAGCAAAATCTGCCCTATTACATTCTGGAGGCAATGTTACTGGAAATAAAATGCTGAAACTAGAAAGGTACAGAGGGCTTGGTAACAGGTTATGATATTGAATATCTACCCTGCTTGGTTTTGGTGTGTTTTTTTTATTTTTTAAGGAAAAAAAAAAACCAAAACCAAAAAAGGCTATTTTCAGACTGTTTGTTATGACGTACAATTTGGGCAGAAATTCTGGTGTTTTCTGAGAACATCTGTTCCTTTCCAAGATTCCTGAGGGGAAGGGTAGCTTGAACTGAAGAGGCTCTTGAAAAAAGATTAATCAATAACCCAATGAGGTGAGCTTGTTTAAGCCAGTGAATTATGAGGGGGTATTAGCTGGATGTACTCTATAAAGATTTAGGAGAAATTAAGCTGTGATTTCTATTTGAAGGAATAGTAAAGGTACAACATGATGTTCAAAATTATTTGAGAAAGCAGCTAATTAACCCTTCCTCCCAAGCCTAAACCCCTGGTTATATGGCAATAATGAAAAAGCATTGTGCTAGGAGAGGAATGGTATGTGCAGTGAATTTGCTCATGGTAAGTCATACAAGTAGCCAATATGGAAACATGCACAAAATAATCACTATAGGAGCAACCTTTAAGTTCTGAGTGAGTGCAAAGATTCAGCCACATTTTTGACTTTTCTTGTTTGAAGTATTGTAGCACTTTAAATGCCAAAATGTAAAATCTGTTCTACAAATGTCTATTTTGTTACAGTCTTTCATGAGGGCATTAAGGTTTTCAGGTGCAATAAACTACCCCTCTTTGTAACAACACCCCTTTATAAACACAAAGCAAATCATTATGTGGAAAGGGGAGAAGTTAAAAGCCCTAAATCTTCCATTCCCAAGGATAATGTTACCTTCAGATAGAATGTATTTTTTATGTATGTATTTACTGCTTAAATGTAGTATATTTCCATTGGGTTTAACTGACAAGATTTTTAGGGAGTTCTTTATTACTGATTTATGTATATACATATAGACACATATATGTTCAACAACCCATACAGTTTTTTGCTTCTGTTTCCTAGCATAAAATTATTACCTTCCCTGGAACAATGAAAACGCGACTGCTTTCTAGACCAGTGACTATTCTTTCTTTGAAGAGGCTCATAATAGGATGCATGAAACATCTGGAAGAATTAAATCAAAGGGTGATGGAATTCCCACTGGAGAACACATGTCAAACAAGAAAAAGAGTCTTGTGGAACAAATAAGATTTTGCCCTGAGAATTAGCAAGTACAACAGCTAGGCTTAAAGCTGGATTGAGACAAAAACTCCTAAGAGCCTTATTGATCCAGTTTTTAAAAATCCACTATGCTTAAAAAAAAAGAGGAGAATTGTGTAAAGTAGCCTACAAGCAAAAAGTCTGTTTTTCTCATTCACAGCCACTATTCAGAGCAGTTCTTGAGATTCACAATAATCTACATGTAGAGAAGGCAGTCTGGGAGATGGATTGCATCTGATAAGCACACTGTTCACTTACAAAAATACTCAACTAGAGCCCTAAAGCTGAAGTGGGGAAGGGACCACCAGATTCATTAGACATGTAGGGGCCCACAAAGAGAACAATAGAAATTCATGCTACTAGTGAGGAGAGAGTAGGGTTTGTTATTCCTTTATAACTGTGTTGCTTGCTCATCCATCTTGGTATGGACAGCCACTCAGAGACAGCTAGAGTGGAATGAAGATCAACAACTCAAGCTGCTTATATGTTTATTGAGGAAAGAAAATTCTCCTTCATCTGTTTTCTAATAGGTAGCTCCATTCAATCTTGTTCTATTTCTGTCTTTATATTGAGATAAACTAAAAGATTTATGGAAGTCGAGTTGCAAAGAATGAAGAAGACTACAATTGGCCATATGTGACCTTGAATGAAGCAAAGTAGGTTTTCAAACCCTTTATTCCTTACTAGACCAAAGGCAACTCAAGAGAGCAGTGATAGGTTTTTCCCCTGTGTTTCTGAAGTTGTCTTCACCCTCACTCAATGGAAGAGAGAAAAAGAAGAGCTGTGAATGCGAAAAGCATGAATGATTTTGGATTGGAAATACATTTGGCTGGATTAGTTGATAGAGTTCTAAAATATTTTAGGTCCTTTGGATTTATTGAAAACAAAACTCAAAAAAACTTGTTACTTTTTTGAATACAAAGTGTGTTGTTTTTACACTATAGCTGGACTAATTTGAGAGGAAGGTGGTGGGAGAGCAGATGTTCTACTCTGGATAATGCAGAATGTATTTAGAGTCTGAAAAATGCAAAGTGAAACACACCCTTTATGCTTCTGTATCTCATGCAGTGGTTCCCTTGCCTCCCCAAAGAGCCATGAGATTTATAATTACAGAGGTTCTGATGCTTTTCCGTCACCTGACTGTGTGGGGAGGGGATCACCAACGGTTGTATTCATGGCAAAACTTGGTCTGTTGGACCTTCATTCAAACTGATGGATTGCTGATAAATGAGAAGAAAGGTGTACAGTAGAAAGTATTTTAAGGATAAAAGTGTTTTGGAATCTTTGTGGAAAATGAGCTTCCTCTGCAGACATAACAAAAAATGTTATTTTCACCACAGTTAAATATTGAAACAATATGAACAGATATCTGAACTGTATTACTGTTAAAGTGAATAGTGCAATTTAGATACTTCACCCTACCTCAGAAATCCCACAGACTATAGGCTCATGCACTGGACCCTTATGCCTTTTTAGCACACCAGTTTCCTAGACTACCATTCCTATGATGGTTTTATTTTTTCCTTGGAAATCTTTCTTTACAGCTATTCTTCATGCAAATTTAAGGATTATTTCCACTTTGTAGATCTTCAAAAGCATGTTGGCACATTTGCAAAAGTAAGTTTCCTGATATGCTGGTTCTCTGCCTTCCTGTTAGCAAGCGCAAATTGTGCCAGAAAGGCATGCTGCTTTTCTGTGATCACAAAATTAATTGGATTTGTCACCAGTCATCTGATTTATGTTTCTTGCTCAGGTCACAAACATGTAATCAGTGCTAAAAGTGGTGGTTGGTAGGTCAGTGTGATGAAATCTTTTGCTAATGCCTCACCTTTAGAGAAGCTTCATGCATTCAAATAATCTAATTTCCTTCTGACTGCTTTGTGTTTCTCTAACAATCTCTTTTCTTAAGATGAATTGATGATTTGTCCTGCTATTGGCTATCTACTATCCTAAAATTCAATGCTAGAAAACTGTTTTTTTTCCCCTTTGGAAATGGCGTATTTATTTTTGGAAATGCTCATGATGTTAAGTCTGGAAATATTTTTTACTGCCAGTTTTGCAAATAACTTGGAACATAACAGTCACACGGTGTTTTTTTCTTCTCATACACTAGGAATTCTATAAATTGTTATGAGTTAAAAACCATACATTCATAATAATAAATATTTGCCTTTAGTGTCAACAGACACTGTGTTTAAAATGCACAGGCAAGGAGCAGTGGCAACTCACAGGTGCAGTGTTTACAGAATCAGCGTCTTAATTACCAGGTAGCAATACAAAGTATACTATAAAGTAAAACAGAAACATTTGAGAAGTTTGCAACAGTGCAACAAGTAAGACTAATTCTGCAATTTAATAAAATGAAATATTACATTTGCTTCTTTGTAAAGATCAGTAACATTCATAATGTCAGCTGCCAACAAATGAAAGATCTTAATGTATTCCAGTGAAGTTTCTTTCAACAGAATTTCTGCTTCATAAGTTTTCTAAACAAGAAAGCATCTGAGCTCCTCCAGCTTTTAAAGGCTATCAAATGGCGTTCAAAACACACACGCACTCTACACACCAAACTCCGCCTCTCATTCCCCCCCTGTGTTAATGGTACAGAGCGTCTCACAATAATTAAAATAAACCTTGAAATCTTGACCATTGTGGTTGCTAAAGATCCCATGCACTTTCAGGAGAGGAGGGGCACTAACCACAGTTTCCTCCATAAATTCCCAGCCAGGTAATTGCACTCAGCCTGCCTAGAAATTACACATCCAGCTTCCACTGAGTAAGCTATTTTCACTCACCCTCTTACTGAAACTGCTGGAAGGCATTGTATGTGCGGGCTGACAGCTGTGTTCTGTCTTAATGCTCTCTCGCTTTGCTGAATATGAAAACACTGCTACCATAACACAATAAAATGAACAAAGTGACAGAAATATTTTTGCCATGAACTTTAGGAATAGCAAATAATCTAATAAAAGCATTTGTAAACCAGGCCATTAATCTTTACAAAAGATTCTGCTGTGTAGTAGGTTATCCTCTGTACCAGATAGCAGAGAAGTGAGGCGAAAAGTTGATGATCCCAAGTTCACACATTTAAGTGTGCACATTTCATCTGTATTAATCGGGGCAAGAAAAAGAAAAGCCTGGACTAATTTCAAAAGTCACCTATGCAATTAAGACAAAGAATTCACAAGGACACTTTGCCATTCACCCAAATATATTTTCAAGCATGCTTAAGAAAGGCTTTTTTGCTTTCTTCCTTCTTGTGACTTGATGGGAGCCTAGAGGAGACTAAGATGTTCAGACAGAAATTTGATGACGGAGCTCAGGGTAAAGCGACACAACTTCCCAGATACACTCCAGAGATATTTAATAGGTTCTGTCATAATCCATATGTTCTCTTCAAAAAATAGGAATAAAAACCAGCTGCCTTACAATAAATTCTAACTGCAGTATAAGTTAATTTTAAACTGATGTAACATTCAGTCAGTTTTCATTTAAAATGACAGCGGATATCTTTGCCAGAGTAAGTGCGGATTTGTAAAAACAGATGACAAATGGTAAAATGTTTTTTCATCAAGACAAATACTTCTTTTTAATATGGAGCTTTTAGATAATAGATTAAGTGTTCAAGAAAAAACCTCTTTACATTCATCGCCATGCCAATGTATTACTGAAGTACTGTATTTTTGGACTCTGTCAGGAACTGCTCAGGGACATGGGATAGCAGGGATTGTAAATGGTGCCTGATGCCAGTTCTGCTGGCACAGGCCCTCAGACAACATGCTGGCTCTGGTGGCAGTGGGGTGGCCAGCATGGACAGGCACTTGGTGCCGTACCTGCCGACTCCAACTGTAGATGTTAAAGAAGGGACAGAAGCAGCAGACTAGATTCTGTTTATTCATTTATTCCTACTCTTCTAACCTGAAAGAGGCCTCTGTGACGTTCCAAGCAGTTCAGACATTTTTCAGACACCCTCTATAAACAGCAGCCCCCTTCCAAAATCCAGATTGAAGCAACCAAGATCCACATAAAAAAATACAGCAGGCAACTCACTAATACTCCTCATTCCTACCATTCAAACCACTTTCAGCTTCCCAGAAAGCCATAACTGATTGAGGAAGAAAGTAGGTTTGTAGTGCTTCCCAAAGATCAACAGACTTTAACTATGCAAGCCCAGTGTTGAAGTAAAAAAGTCCCCGTAGGATGGCATGTCAGAGTGAATGGGACAGAGAGGTCATTTAGACCCATTTTGATATCTTCAAATGTCTTCAAAATGCTGTTTGATCTTAGGTCTCAGAAATCATAGATCAGACAGGTAACTATCATGTATCCCCTCTTCCTGAATCAGAAGATTTTTCGTTCTTGTCCTGAGTTGTGGGCCTAGTTCCTAGTGGTAAGGCCTCAATCCTTAATCATGGTCTTACGCTTGGTAACAAGACTCTTAAAAACAACATTGTAAAGGCTGGTTGTACCCAAACAGACAACCTGAAAGGTGCATACAAAAGCTCTAAAATAGGTTTGACCAGTCAAGAGAGAAATTTGGGACTCATCATTTGCTACCTGAATAGACCAGCTTAGTGCCCAGGACTGGTTTTAATGCCATATAACATTAACAATTGTGGAGAAAGAATTAGGAACAGAAAACACAATTATGCCAAATCTTGATGTTCCCATCTTTTGAATACTCTGCATCCTAGCACCCCATTGAACTAGACAAGGGTGGCTAGAGGCATACACCAACTGCCATGTAGTGACAGGCAAGGTAGGGTAGGATTCTTCTGGGAAGAGAGTTGTCTGTGAATTCCCATAAAATATGATAGGAGAGGCTGACAGAGGTCTGTAAGATTAACAAATATTGTTCAGAAGGTAAACAGAGGATTATTATTTTCTATAATAACAATGCACTCAATGCAATTATTAGACGTTGCATTTGAAGAAATTCAAAGGAGGAATGTTTTGACCTGGCATATAGTTAAATTATGTAAATCATTGGGATGGGATGTTAAGAAGGCCAGAGACCTGAACAGGCTCACAAAGGGACCAGGCAAGTTCATAGATGATAGGTCCATCAATAGAATTTCTCATATTTAGCCGCAGACTTGGAAACCCCTAAACTGTTAATTGCTGTAAACTATGAAAATGTACTAAGGGACGGATTGCTTCCTGTAACTTGTATTTTATACTCTTCCCTATTGCAACTGACACCATTAAGACTATGCTGGGCTAAGTGGATTTTTGGTATGAAAAAACTACAGAAAAACTTCTGTTTCTGAGTGGGAGGTGGAGTGCAAGAATGAACTGGCCAAATAGGTCATGAACAGAAAATGAGAAAACAACGGCAATTTTATACAAGCAGTTTTTGTGAATAAGCAAAAATTGGACACGCTGTCATGGAGAACTCTGCTATTCCCAACATAACATGCAAAATTGGTTTTCCCTTCTGATAGGTAAACTTAACCTTGAACGAGTGACCTATCTTAACTCTAAAATAACAGTTTTGCCTCTATAAGCTTCTGACTATGCAAATGTTATATACATGCTTACCCTTAAGTGTATGAGTGCGCCCTTGAGAGCCATGTATCTTTCTCCTGTGCTGTGTTGACATGATGTCTACTGGTTTCCCTTTCCAAGTTGAGTAAAGTGGGTGCATCTCACATGTAGATGGCCACTATGCAGCACTCTTTCAGTGGGTAAGAAATTCACACAAATTTTTCTGACAAAAATCTCAAAAATATTTCTTATTAGTAGCTCCAGGATAGTTAATACTGAAGCAGCAGTACTGTATCATGCCAGTCAAGGGTGAACTCATATATTGATATTTACTTGATTGATAGAACAAAAAGGGTTGGGATTTTTGGGGACCCAAATGCAAGCTTTGTTTAACTATGGAGCTGGTTGGAAATGCAAAAGGATTTTCTTTGTTTTCCATTTCTCTTTGCCTGTCTCTTCTGTCTTTCTGTCTTTTCTTTCCCAGATAGACAAATCCATGCAGTTTCAGACCCCTGGATTAGGCGGGACCCTGGGAGACAAGACTCTGCTGACCCTTTACTATGGGTAGCTACTTTATATTGCATTAATATGCAAGTGACAAGAAAGGGTCATTATTTAAATGAAATTATATTGTTTCTTTCTGAAGTTTCAGATCTTCAACTGGAAGCCTGTTTAATGAAGTTGAATGAAGTTGAATGAAGAAAGTTCAACAGGAAGTCTGTTGAATGAAGTCGTTTATGACGTTTAAGACACACCATCTGAAAATGAGTGCTCTGTGACTCTGATATTTTCTTTCTGGAGTCTGAAATGTGATTTTCAAGTGTGCAAGAGTTCTGTGATAGGGGAAGTACTGCAGCAACTTGAAATAAAGAGAAAGAAAGGTCCCACCTGCACAGGATGGGCACATAGGAGGGTCACCACAGTGAAGAGTAGAATAGAGCTCAGGTCTGCTGGTTCCTGCGTCAGGCATGAGACTCTTGCTCCTCTTCATCTACTGTAGGTATTGTATTTTATTCTTTACTGAGTGCTAACTGTGCAGAGATTCTTCTACTGCCACTTAACTCCAGTTATTAGTTCAGGGGAGACCAGTAGCCCACATTACACATTACTGGCCAGTAGCCCCAGGAAGTCGAATGACAGCACCGCAGTGATTCCTTCTACCTTGAAAACTACAAATATTTGAGACTTATAAAGGAACCCTTCTTAACAGTATTAGGAGTCTTAACCAGTGTAGGGAGCTCTCAATGCACAATACTGTGCAGGTCAGTGCTATCTTGAGTTTTGAATGCTGCCATTTCCAGGCCATGATGGCCATCTTCCAGGAACAAACATAGTAAATGACTTTGTGATGCTTGTGTCACTGTTATCCAGATGATATTTGTATCTTTGTCTCTGAGTAGCTATAGTTATCTATTACCTTCTTGGATAGTAGCAGCATCTATTCTTCCCATTTTTGTAAAGCACGTCATTTATGGAGACCTAGCTGATATCTAAATGTGTTGACAGAGACTTAGGCTTTCTGAGGTTGCCATGATGGCTTATGTCCATGCTGGTGCTAACACTTGACTTGACAAAAGAAGCTTTCAACTTTGGTTAAGACAAGCCACAGAAAGAAATGTCAGATGGTATGTGGAGCCCGGCCCACGTCTGTTATAAGAATGGACTCCTGTCCTTGAAAATTAAAATAAAAATGTTTATAAGGAAGTTGGTAAGGTAGAATAAATCCCTTTAATTGAGTAATCTAATCTTTCAAACAATCTTTCTCAATGCAATGCTGTTTACTTTGGATTCAGATTAAAAAGAGAGTTAAGGACCTATGGGGCTTTAGGTTTCCCAGTAAAGTGGTAGCATTGTAGGAAAGGGGCAGAGTCTGAGATGGTATTTAGGGAATATAAATATCTGTTAACAAAGCATGAAAAGACAGCTATGCAGCAATGATCATTCCCTCACTGTGGGAATTCCTGTAGAAGCATAGTTCACATCTCTTTTCACTCCTCTGTTTAATGCAAGATGAGATTAAACATGGTTGGACAACTCTTCAAATATAAAGGCTCTCAGTGGAGGCTGTAGGAATACAGAGAAGAGACAGCAATTGGTTTGCAGCTGCCCCTACAGAAGGAAGATCTGCAGAGCCCCGAATGATATCTTGTGAAAGTGCCTCGCTGAACTACTGAGTTGAAATGAATGTCAAAATTCCTTACTTTTAAATTCCTTGACTGTGGAAAATTTCTTTGAGTGTCCAGAGGCTGGAAACTCCAGCATCCAGCCACAGGATATAGCCTCAGTGTCCCTCATCCTCTCGTGGAGCCCTGTGCCCCAGCAGCACCCTTCATCTTGACTTCCCTCTCCACACACATGGCACGTGTAGGATTAGATAGAGAGGAAGAACACAAATCCCCACATCCAAACAGTGCATTTCTTCTTCCTGAACACCTGCTTTTTCTCCTACCTTTCTCTGACACATCAGAGGTGATCACCTCTGCTGCATCTTCGCCTCCATTTATTTTATTCCACTTTGTGTTGCTTAATAAAGTTATTCTCACTGTCTGCAACCCCCTGGAGCCACAGAGGAGGGGGCAGTGGCAGTATATATATAGTCCAGCTATGAGGGGAGACTAGACAGCTTAAATTTTCATTTTTTTTAAGAGCACAGAAGGTATCATTTTGGAATGCTTTGTGGTAAGGAGAAGGTATATAATAGATTCTTCATTTACTTATGATAAGACCAGGACTGCATTCATTTTCTCTTCCTAGTGGTGTAAGTTTGAGCCATGCATTTAAACCAGTGGAGCTATTCGAAATTTACGTTACTGCGAGGGTGAGTATCTTGATTTTGCATGTTTATTAGTGATTGTTAAGCACAGTTTAATTTTAAATACATTAATACCACCAACCCTTTCGTTTGACCACCCACTGTTCACAGAAGAGCTGGTGGCATATTTCCTAACCCCAAAATTGACACAGATACTTATGTAGATACATACCCTTCAGTCTGTGTTTCAATGCTACTTGGATATTAAAAGCACTGATATCAAACCAGGTATAAACAATATGAACTAAAGTGATCCCTACTTTACAATAAATATCTGCCATGCAGTTATAAGGATTAACTGGCAACCTAGTATTTGTTTAAATTGCCTGCCAACTATGTTTTGCTCTTCTTTGAGGGATCCAATATGTGTATAATGCCTTCTGTTAAGTGTGGATGACTCTCTTAAACGGAAAATGCACCCTACTGACCTCATTTGAAATAGCTGTTTGGACTAATATAAATTTACTGCAGAGTCATTTACATTTCCTAGCTGTTCTTTTGTTACTATGTTTACTGAATGTGACAAGTTTAAGTAGATCTGAAGTGGGTAATATTTTTCACCATGTCGTTGCTTTAATTATTACTATTCAAATTGCTGCTTAGCTTCCAAAATGAGCAGAAATGCAACGTAAAATATAACTTACTGACTCAAACTACTGTCAGGCAGCAGTCTTCTGCCTAAACAATAAGGAACTATTTGGTTACAGTGTATGTATTCATCATTTGCATTCACAGAATGCATTCTCCTGTAAATTTGAGAGACCCAAATGTACCGTGACAGACACTCCTGTCCACAACAGATGCAAGTGTGAGAAGGAGGCTAAATCAGTTTGCTTAGCCTGTGCGAATACCAGTCACAGTTACTTTCCTGAGTGTGTTGCATGGCAAGTCCCTAGAGGATGTAGGGAGCAAGTGACTGAGAAGGAAGATTTCATTTTTAAAGAGAAACGCTCTTTCCTTGGAGTTGGAAAGAATGGTAGGTTTGGAGGTCTTCAGGGTTGCAGTCAGGATTATAACTTACAGACTTACTTGTGGCTTGCACTCCATCTTTATTGAAAAATCAGAGCTTGCAGCTTGGAATTTCAGCTTAGATGGGGATTTGAGCAAACTGGTCTAGTGGAAGGTGTCCCTGTCCATGGCAGGGAGTTGGAACTAGATGATCCTAAAGCTCCCTTCCAACACAAATCATTCTATGATTCTATGATATGATTCTATGATTTTTTTTCCCCTTAATTTCTTCCACAAATGAGATAGTGGAGAATCACTGTTTCCAGTTATTCTCACATGCAAAAACAGTGAGGATCTGTGGGTCTGATGGGAGGGAATGGTAAGAGGAGTGAAGGTTCTCTTTCCAAGAGAGATGGGGGACTTTAGCATCACTTTTATTTGCAGTGTCCACCACAGGGTCAGATCTTGCAGGGATAGGTCTGAGCTCTCCTATGAGATGAAAAAGGTTGAATGAGCACTCAGAGAAGAGAAAGAGAGCACTACTAGCCCCTTGAAAGCTGATATTGTACTACTTCATTGGCTTTTTTCCCCAGCAGGTTATATGAACATTAAGGTCCCATCAGAAACATCACATTTCAAGAGTATCAAAAAAAAAAACAACCTTAGATTTTTGTTTTAATGTAAAATGAGAGCTTCAGTGATGTGGAAAGAACATTACATTGTATCTACACTGTATGAAGATATGCAAAGTAAACTTAAAATATAATAATCTAATATTTCAATGTAGAACCTTTTCGCATTCTTTTGTAAAACTTATTATGGAAATGTCTATATTAGGAATGGAAAACTGGTAATACAGATTGAATGCCAGCATTCAAAACTACTGAAACTACTATGGCCTTAGGTTTAGCACACTTACTCTTCAGTGTATATTTTCCATCTGAGTTCTCCAGAAATGTTTGAGGCATCATATGTGGCATTCATTCTATCTGAATGAAAAAAGCTTTTATTTCAATTTTTATCACTTCTGTTTTCCTTTAAAGTGCGAAATGACTGCTCCAGTCAAGGTGGAGCCATTTATGAATGTTTCAAACATTTAAGATTAAAAAATGCAAATGAGACTGATTTTCCATAACTCGTTGAACAGCCTGAGTATAAAGCCATCATATCAACACATCTGACTTTCTAAAGCCCAGTGAATCAAATGGGTTTTTTGTGTGACCAGAACAGCAAGAGAGTTACAATGTGGTGACTAAAGATAAATGCCACAACTGGAAAAGCCTTACTGAAAACTTCTTGTCTTTAACCTATTAGATATATTACATAGCTGTGACTCCTTACTGCTATTGCAGCTGTTATTAGGAATAATTATTTGAGTTATCAATGCAATTAGGAACAATGACTAACTATGACTGCAGTATGTGAGGAGTCCTCGTCTTCTTCCCTGCCCCTGAAGTACAGCCTGTGCCCCAAACAGCTCACAGTCCAACTGCAAGAAAACAATAAATAAATGAGGTCCAGGCACAGGGATCACTCCTGGAGACATCCCAGCTTTGAGGAAAGGTGGTGAGATATCTTCGTGCAGAGCAGAAGAGAAAATTTTGCTGTTTCTTTGAGAAGCATAGAATTATTAATTTCAAAATGTCCCCAGCAGATGAGATTGCAACTGCATACTGCTCAGGAACTCAATCTTGTGGTGAGGGAGAGGTATAAGTAGGCTGGAAATAGGGTATGATGGCCTTTAAAGTGAAGGTAAGTATTTTTTATTCAATATATAAAATAGAAGTGAGGGACTCCATAGAGCAGTTTATGAAACCAAGGGGATTATGAAATCTAAGTATATTATCACTTCAAGGTATCACCAAAAGTTACAATGCTACTACGGGTTATTTGTTAAGGCTAGAGAGGGGATAATTGTAGCAACCAAAAAGAGAGCTTGAATGGCTCTTCAGCTGTCTGGTTAAATTTGAAAGGCCATTAGAACCTCCATACAAATAAAGCAGTAAGGTCACTGATGAGCTTGAGTGAGAGTTTCCATTAGAAAGTGCAACTTAGATCAAGGAGCAGTAGCCTCTACAGCAATCAAAGGGTATTGTACTATTTCCCTTAACTTTATTGAATCTGACTGGCAAATAAAATGAAGCATGTGGTTCCTTTTAAAGTCCTGGAAAAAGCTAGCTTGCTAAGGTACATACAGGTGATTTATATCACCAAAAATGAATTCTGATGCCTGGGAAGCAGCAGTTTAAAACCCTTCTAGGCTAAGCAGGAGCTCTAAGGTGGGAAGTGGGCTTTCAGAGCAGGATAGGTGTGCTACACTGTTTAGTGAGAACAGGAACATAATTTTCTTCGGTTGCTACTAACTGGGTATTATTACTCTGTTATTTTGGCTTACTAGCAGATGAGATATTTTGCAATCTGAGATTGGAACTATTGTGGTAGCCTTGGAATTTCTCCATATAACTGGCCTATATGTGCTGAAGAGGCAGCTGGACCTGTGGATGCGGTTGCAGTTTGTTTGGTCATTGGGATATCTGCTCACACTCCATTTGAGCTAACACATTAAGCTCCTGTGCTTAAAAGCTTGTAGTCTAACAAAAAAAGAAAATAAAGAAAACCAAACCAACCAAAAAAAAAAAGAACCCCCCCAAAACAAACAAATAAACAAACCCTCAAAACCCCAACAACACAAAAAACCCCCACAAAAACCCCTAGACCCCCTCCCTATTGATTTCAGTAATTTTTTTATGCTGCATTAAAGTCAGCTTCAAAATTTCTTGTAAGCTTTCAAAAAATTAATCCTTGCATTTTTGTTCATTTGACTTCCAACTCTTTCAGCTATCACAGTAGTCATTTCAAACAAAGAACTTATTTAGTTTCAGAAATGATGATAACTTTTGGCCAATGGCTAATAAAAGTTTAACTAAAGCAGTATAACAGACTTTTATGTCATTTACAGATTATCCACCACTCTGTCACATTGCAAGTGTGTATTTGGGGGAAACAGACCAGTTTCTCAGCTGCAGAAAACTGTTACATTCTGATACTTGAATTAAGGATACATTTCTACTGTGATCAGCATCATATTTGAAGTTAATGACGTAGAAAAATGTAATGGCATTTAACTTCTAACTGCAAAGTCCCTACATGAGCAAGCTGGTATTATCATGCCTTGATAACTAGCATTTACACACCCAAGTTAAGCATTTGAAGGATAATGGGTCCTTCATATTTCTGAACCCTTATGTTAATTGGCCACCAAGACTGTGTAGTGAGTGTATCAGGTTAATCTCAAATTATAGTTTTACACTGAAATATCACTAATGTAAAAAAGAATCATTTACAACATGTCAATAAGAAAAAACTGCAAGAGGACTTTTTGAATTGCTGTGTGAACTACTGAGAGCAACCTCGGTGAGAGAAGGAGTTCCATTAGCTGCAGTTTAACTGGGAACTATATGCAGACCTGGATGCATTCATGATTTCACTGGGAGGGAAGAGGTGATCTGCACACCAGCACAACCTTGTCACACAACACATGTATGATGGAGAACTGATAGGCTATAATCAGGCTCTGCTATACCTGTTCTAATTCACTTCTGAAGTTACTTGTACTGGCTAGGGTCTCACTCACAAGAGTAGAAAACAGAAATAAACCTAAACACAGTACACGGTTCTACAGGGATAAGAGCAAGGTTACTTTTCCTTAGACAGGCATGCAAATTGACATTCATATCCCTGCAGTTCAAACATGTTTTCTAGAAATGAACTACCATGTTTTATTTCTTATTTCGGTACAGTTTTGCCAATAGAAACCCAGCCTCAGGTGTGCATTGCACAGAGGCATGGAAGTTATGGAGGCTGACATATATCATGCTATCATGAATCATATTTTTCTAAGAACTGGGACGGGAAGAAATCTCTTCAATATGAAGACATTATGATTGCTCTGCTCTTAAAAGATTAACTGAGTAAAAATATACCCCAAATTGTGGCATTGGTATAAGTGATTTATATTAATTTCCTACTCCAAAGAATGAGCAAACATTATACTAAGGAAACTGGAAACTAGAAAATTTAAAGTACTCACTAGAAAGAACAAACCCACATTTATTGAATAGACCTATTGTTTAAAATGAGAGCAAAAAGTAGCTATCATAGCTATTCATTGCTCTCTATAAAAGTAAAATATTTTTTTCATTATAAAAAAAATCACTGCAAGGATTTAACTTAAAGTATTTTAATTGACAAAACTAGACCATTTTCCTGCCTCTTGAAATAAAAAAGCTCAAGAATTATATAGGAGCTTAATTTGTTATATGAAAAGACTTAACCTTTTCATCTCTAGAGAATTCTCATTTCTCAAGCTATTGATGCTCTATTTCATATACTCCAAAAGAGTGGGTGTGTACAAGCAGGCTTATTAGCTTTTTATTATACATTATTTGGGGACAGAAGTCAGGCATGTGATGGCTACATCTTAAAGCAAAGCTTTCAAGAGTGTCAAAGATGAGTTTGTCGTATTTTCAGCTGTATAGCTAGGGTTTGCTTTATTATTTTAGGGCTGGATTGTAAGAATCTTTTACATGGATGAACAAAGGCAGGGAGGAACAAGGACAGTCCTTTTTGTGTGGCCTGTACAATAGCATTTAGTTTAAGGAAGGAAGTGAGGTCTCTGACCCTGCCTTGCTCCTCACTGTGGAGGGTACTCCATCCTAAATGCAAACCTTAATTGGAAGCCTGTTTTAGTTAGAAAAGGAAAGACACAAAAATTGGGTGTATGTGAAGGAAGCAGAAAGAAAAGCGAAAGGGAAAGCCAGTGGGGATAGGTAGGTTAGTGAGATGCTCTGAGTGTAATGTCTGTGCTGTTCAGGGCTGTGGTGAGGACGGACTTTGAACATGATGAGCTAGGATGACATTTAACAACATTTAACCAACTTTTTGAAGGACTGACAATGTAAAGTGCTTGGGTGCAGAACAACTCTGGATAGATTTGAAGAGAGAAGAAGGAGAAAGAGAATGGGCTTATGTTCATCATGGATCAGGTCACACAAGCTCTCACCCTCTATTGTGTTTTTAGATAAATCACCTTTGAAAGGGGTACCTGATAGACCTTCCCTGCTCCCTTTTCTGCCTACTGACCAGCATTCCAGCCCTATTCTCCAGCTGCCTGTTTCTTCAGAATGCAGCTGGTTTTGCTTAATTCACCATTATCATCCTTCTCTTGCCAGTGCTGGAAATAGTCGTAAACTCCCACCAAGAGTCTATCTTTTCTTCTTTTTCTCTCTGGTTCAGGTTTTGCTGCTGCTCTCCCTCCATTCACTCTAGAAAAAGTTTTCCAACCCAAGTGTCCTTCAAGAAATATGATCTCTCAACTGGAATAGCATCTGAAGAAGACAGCTGGTTTATCGTCCTTACCTCATATAATTGCCCTCAAGTACACTTGCATATCTGTTACCTATTTATGTTTTAAGGGTTCCTCCCCTTACCCCAAGGTGGCTGAATTTTGAGATTTTCCACAGGTGATAAGTTCACACACCAGAGAGGCACAATGAGGTGTGAACAGTTCAATTGCCAGCAGGGAAGGCAAATTATTATAACCTGCATGGTTTATAAAGCTTTATATTTGGAAATCATATACTCTAACCCCAGCCTTCCAGGTAATTAATTGGCAGTACAGAGCCAGTAGAGGAAGTGAATGGTTTTTGATACTCATACACTGTACTTTACTTCCCACATGTCTACATCATAACCAAAAGCATCTGAACATAAAAGATTCTGCAGCATCTTCAGAAACATCAGCAAGCCTCAGTAAAATAGCTGAACCTTGACTCGGCCTCTTAGGAGTTGTTATAAAACCATTTTTGCAAAGTAAAGTAGAAGGATGGGTGGGAAAAAGAAAAACAGATTTCGTCACTCACAAAATATGCTCAGATTCAACCTTCACTAACCCCATTGTGTAAAACATACTGAAAATTATTAAGAGAAAGCTTGCAAGTGTAAATACACTTATTCTCAATGAAATCAACACCATCAAACTGATTTGTAACTATTCCCTTAATACTGCTATAAACTTTACTGCAGTGAAAACACTGGCTATACAGATTGCTTTCCTCTTCCTCAGGATGTGTTTCACCTTTGTGGCATTGCCACTATAAATCACATGGTCCAACAACCCCTTGTCTGCAAGTGATTTCAAGCACTATCATAAAAACGAAACAGACAGACTTAATTTGAGTTCCAGACTTAAGGAAACTCAACTAAAATATTAGCATAATTTCACTGAAGACGGAGGAAATTGTTAAAATATGTGTATTAGAGAGTGTCTGCAATTCAATACATCTCTTAGCTGGCTCTTGGGTGCCACCCAGTGATTGATTTAACAGCAAGTTTGTAATAGTGTCTGTGGTGCACCACAGGCTATGTTAATAAGCAGCACTGATCACAGGAGATCAGAAACAAAAATGTTAGGAAGTGTAAGGAGATTCATGACATGTTAAATATGAACCTGTGAATAATAAGCTCTGTCTGATGGATTTAGTGCTTGGAGAATTTCTACATGGAACAATGCTCCTATTTGTTTCACAGACGGGCTGACTGATTAGGCAAATGTTGTGCATGGTACTTCCTGAAAGAAATTATGGAAGCTTGTAGTCCTTTGATTTGTTGTATTTTTTTCCTTCTGAAAATGTGTAGTTATTATTTTAAGTTCATAGCAGTGTTTTACTTTCTACCGAAATAACAAATCCATTTTCATGCAGAAAGAGTACACGCTTTTCTGATGAGTGTTTTTTAAACACGTTAAAACCACTGAAAAAAATTATGTTAGTTAAATACTATAAGGAATGTAATAACAATCTGATAAAATAGCTGGTCCTAAAGTTGAAAAGTCCGTTCCAGTTGTGTGTGACAGTCAGCCAAGGGAAAGGGATGTTGCACTGACCGCTATGCTGGTTCACTGGTTCACTGTGATACTGATTCACAGGTCCTCACACACAGTGCTTGGCAACAATTTACACATATTGATGTTGAAAACATGTCTCCTACGGATAGCTATTTAATCTCACAGTAAAGGCCCAATGATTTCTAATAGTTGAGTCAAAGAGATAGAGCTTATTTTTCGAAGTGGAGGAATTAAAACAACCTCTCTGAAAGCATGGCTGATTCATCAGTACCGGAGTTTTAATTAAGGGGTAAATTGTTTTTCAGAAAGTGAGGCTGTAACTAAAACTAGAAGGATGGTTTTAGTGCAAAAAAAAAAAAAAAAAAAGGTGAAAGAGTAGAATTAAAATTCAAAAATGGGCCCTTCTTGTCTCAAAATGTGTTGCTTTTTAGAGGGGGACAAAACATTAGGCAGGGACAGTGCAAAAGAAAGAGTTTTACCCTGTGTGTCAGCACAATGCCTGGCTGCTGTGCTACCTATCAGCATCTCTTCAACTCCCTTTCCTAAAGCAGTTTGCAGAAGCTTAAAATGTTACATCCTGCTTCTGGTGGCTCCTTTAAAAGGTAGGTACTCTCTCTCCAATCTTAAAGTTAAAATCTTTCCTTCTTATGTTCACCTTAGCTGGGGTAGGTAGAAACTGCCAAATTCATAAGTTAATTCAGCATACATGAATGCTGGGAAATGAAAGATTGTGACCTTAATTTCATGTGCCATACAACAGCATGTTCTTTGTGGTTTTAGAGGGCTTAGCAGAGTTTATTAGGTAAGGAGACAACTTTATATAGAGATTTAGCATTAGATATGATGTTTTGTACAGTACTTTTCATTACAGAAGTCAGCTTGATAAAGTAAAATAGAAGTATGTTTTGGGTAGGCTGGTAAGTGGCCAGCAAGGTCCAAAATTAGCACCTTCCACCTCCAAGCAAAAAAGGAGGTTTTGAATTGAATACCTTTGGGCTGCAAGGAGAGAACAGGATTTTGTCAGCCTAATCTCATTATGCTTGTAGCCATTACAGTCAAAATGCGTTTCCTCTGCCTTAGTTTGGGTTGGAGTCAAAGCCAGTTCTCAGAGGAAAAGGGTCATTACATTAAGGTAGTAAGTTACTAAATTGAGCTTCCTATTATATTGGGGTATGTACATTCATGTTTTCTTTAACCATAGGGAGATGAGATGAATAATCCAGGTATTGTTTAGTGATTGGAGTCCAACATTTTGGTCTGATGAATGAAATACGAATAGACAATCAAATAAAAAATATAAAATGTTAATTGTGCGAGAAATGGACTGGGACCAAGATCTTGCTCAGAACACCCCCACACTTCAAGAAGATGCAGAGTTAGGCCAGCACTTTGTGGCTCAGGCTCATCTGAAATGAAGTGAAATGAATAAATATATGTCATAGTAATCAATATTCTTTTGGCCACAATCCTACAAACATATGTGAATAATTTTGTGCATATGAGTTCAATTACATTATTCATATGCACAGTGTTAAGTCAGATATGCAAGTGTTTGTATTACTGGAATCCCAGTTTATGGATTTACATGAAGAGCCAAAATCTACAAGGAAAAGCTCAAATACCACAAATGTTCATGCAAGTGAGTATTTACGCAGAGGAATACAGCCCATGCATGAAGTTGCTTACATGCTTATACACATCACTCTGCAAATCAAGAAAATATAAGTCTCACATGTTGTAATATTTTACATTATTAACATATTTAATTTGATCAAGTGTAGTTAAATATTCATTAATACAATAACTAATGTAGAAGCCTTCTATTAAATAAAGGATTTGCTATACCATTCCTAAGTTTTGGACAATTCACATGAATTCAAAATGCCTTTTTATTTTATTCCTTTTGCATCAGGCTGTAAGAATTTTTGAGCTTTTCCAGTCTAGATTCAGTATGCAGAAATGCTGGTTAATGAATTTCTAATTTAGATTAATATAGTCTTACTCAGCAGTGCCTGACCACTGCAGCAGCCCTTCCCATACTTCTTTGCAAATGTGCAAAGTATTGCAATATAATTATTAAAACACATTTTTATATTGATGAATTCCACTGAATTCTAAGTCAAAACCAAAGAGGATATAGGCTGCATGTCTGTATATTAGTTTGGTAACATTTTGTGTGTGAAAGAGAAGAGAAACTTGTAAGGCCAGGAGAGAAAACTGGATCAAGCCCTGCAAATGAGTCACTGAGGAAAAGTTTGAAGAGGGAGTTTTTCAGCTAGGTAATGGTTCAAGGAGTACAGTTTCCTGCAAAAAAACCTTTTCTCTTTGTCTCTTGCCTGCAAGGATAAGGGATTTTACTTACTCTTTGGAAGTGAACAGAAATAACTGGATCTTGTTATCACATCCTTCTTCCCAAGTGAAAAAAAAAAAAAAGGCAATTAAATCTATGGTAGCCACATTAGATGAAGGTTATGTACCAAATTTAAGAGGATGTAAGGGTTCAGATACTACAGGGCCGTGCTTCCGTAGTATCTAACTATGTGACCACCTCCAGCTCAAGACAAGGTTAGCAGATATGCTCCTGTGTTAGCCATTCATCTGCTCAGTCACTGTTGAGAGCTTTCAAACTTTGTCTCTGTGCAGAACCAGGCTGAAGCTGTAGAAAACTGAATGCCCTGCCCAGGGTAGTCACAAATACTTCTTGGCCACAGTGTCTCACCTCAGATACTCTGAATGCCTCAGCAGAACATGCTTCAGGTCAAATTGTTATTAAATCATTGCTTATCCTTGAAAAACACTTTGTTAGCAAGAAGCTTTCCCCCTATCTCTCCGTCATCTGCTAATTGTAACTGCGGAAGTATTTTTTTCCTTTCCCAGTCTTTCAAACTAATATTGATTTTGCTTTAGTTAAAAATAGTTCAGTGGGAAAATGTCATTCAGAGGTGCCATCTGAGTAAAGAAGAAAAAAGATAACATCTCATAAAACACAGAGTAGAACTGAAAATAAATTTTTATATTATTCTGCTACTCCTGGTGGATCATGTTAAATTTTACATGCAAGGAAGTATGTACGATAAAATGTTGCTATGATTCTTTTTAATGCTACAGCAGAGCAAAATTTTGTTGGACAGGCTGTTTTTAAAACTGAAAAAACGTAAGAGATTTATTTTAGTTTTGTCTACCAGGGTCCATTCTTTTCACGGTGACTTTACAGTGAGGCACACTGAAAAGGCACCAAATTAGATGCAGTCTGACCCTCACTCTCGTAGTCTTTGGGTTAGATGTGTATTTAAAGCAATACTCTTTTTAGTAGAACACCTCACTGCATCCCCTTATACCACGAGTTTACTAGCCTTATGACATTAAACGTTGTAAGTGCTGTCTATTGAAACTTTCCAGAACAAATCTCCCTCCTTTTAGGAATGAGGCTTCCTCACTTTAGCTGATGGACAAATGGATTGTATCTTTCTTGGAGACAGGACAACAAACCTTGCTCAAACCAGGGCTTTTTCCCTACTTGGAACACAAGTGTGCAACAAAGTTCTCTGGTCAAGTCATTCCAGCAGTAAACAAAATGGTTCCCAGCAGTGTGCTGTGCGCCCTGACTGACTTTTGTTATGTTTGCTTTGCCTATTCAGCTTTTTCCCAAGAAAATAAGTTTAGGTGCAGAGGAGTTTTGGGGGTATAGTTTTATTTATTTCAATGTGCACAAGACTCTGTCGGTCTGATGTTAATGGTGGCAAGGTTGCATTGCAGGTAAGGAGAGCAGTACAGGACCTTAGTTTTTAGTCTTGGAAGGAATTTTTTTCTCCCTGCAGACAAGTTTTACACCTATGTAGGAAGTTATGTAGTTCTGAGGTGTAGCTGTACTGGTAGCTATCTTTTGTAAAGCAGTGCTTGACATATGGGGAAACAAGCCTACTCAAAACTTTAAAGATATGTGCTGAACATTTGAACCAATTAGTATCTGTGTTTTCCTGTGGTCTGTGGGAACTTAATGTCTGTACTGGGTCACACCAAAGATATGTCAAATTTACTAGTGACTGTGGCTGCTGGGTTCTCTAGCTTTCCAGAAATTATCCAGAGCTGAATGCTTAGGAATGGCACAGGTATAGAGTGCTACTTCAGAAGTATCACGCCGTCTCTTATGGCTCCTGGCAATTTACTACTTGGGAGCTTCCTGAGCTGAAAGTTGAATCTGCATCGTTGTGTTTAGTAACTGTTGGCAGACCTCTGTTATGTACATTTGTTCTGTCTTCTTATTAAACAATACATATTTTTGATACTTATTATGTTCTGAGATAATTGAGTGCAGAAAGTTACTTTTGAAATTGCTTCTTTTAAAACTTCTGACTGGTTATTTTTCTTGATGTGTCCTGGTTTTGCATATGGAAGGCACTCTAGAAAGCATTAAACAAACCTGATGTGCTTATAGCAGCCATTGTTAGTTGAAAGCTGTACTCTAGAGTTCTGCATTTGGTTTTAATTAGCGCATGATTCTCGTAGCCCTAGCACGCACCTATAAATTAACAGAGAAGGGGGTATAAGCATATGCAAATGAAGAGAGAAGTTTATGTTGCTCAGCCCTCAATTTAAAGAGTAGCACAGAGAGCTGCTTTAAATAAACTCCCTAATCCTTCTTGATCATAGATGGATTAAATGATCCATCCTTGAACTCACAAGATCATAAACTGTGATTGAAACCTCTTGCAGCAATGAATTTATTCCAGATCATTTGGAAGGCAGAGCATTCTGCTAATGACAAATAGATATCAGAGAGAAAGAAATTAAGACCTCTCCCCAGGTTTCTTGGTTGAAAAGCGGATGGGGAATAAGACAATCCCTTCCCACTTTCCAAGGCTGTACCACCCCTGAAGGCGAGCAATGCCTTTGTGACAGTTCAGGATTGTGGGACCTGAAGTTTTCAGTTCTGCTTGGGTTGTTCTATGTGGGGCTTTTTTGCAGAACAAAAATATGGTTGAACTAGATTTTGCTTTGCTTGTGCTATTTTGCCAGTAAACATCACTGCATCAAACCTCTCTTTTTGACCTCACCCCCTCTGACTGAATTGAATGTGTCTTTCCTTTGGAAAAAAAGTCTACTGCTGCTACACTTTAAACACTGATTTGTTGACCATGTCTCTCACAATAAGGAATGTAAGAGTATAAGCAATCTCTGTCTCCAGGTACTGTTTTAGAAATTCTACATAAATGAGTTGGAATAAATACTTTCATTTATGAATATCCCCTGTAATCTGGCACTGGTAAATGATTAGCTAGAACTGAGATAAGACCATCCACTAATTCCACATAGGCCACTAAGTGACCGACAGACAACAGAGACATGCAAGTAAGAAGCCTTGTTTCTCTCTGCAGATATTCAAACCCATCCAGTCGTCTGTGCTCTATGCGTTTTATTTCCATGCAACATTCAAAACTGGAAAAAGTCTGCCATTACTTCTAACCCCATGCACTGCCCAAGCATTTTTTACTAATGCTTTCAGCTATATTGGCAGTGCTGAGTGTAAGAATTTTCTCCTTCTACAGGAATATATGTTTTGTTGTTTCTGAATTTGAAGGCAATAGGCATTTAAGGAAAGTCAGGTAAATGGAATACAGTAAGATAATGTGACTCTTCACCATAGTATCAATGTGTATTGGTACCTGTATTGGAAGGAGCAAACTAAGTTATAGAAAAATCAATACTATCTCCAATAAAGTTTCCTGCTAAAATCAGCACAAGTCTTTTTTTTTTTTTTTCTGTTTGTGTTAATCTGTGGCAGCCAGATAAAATAGTCTCTTTTATTTATCTCCAGCTCCAACCAAAGTTACTACTACTTTACCATAAAGTAAAGTGTAGTTTACCAAATCAATATCACCAATTATACTAAAGTACAGTGTGCAAGAATACAAAATAAAAGATACTGTTTGAAGTTGAAAGGTAAGATATGTATGAATAAAAATGTGAGGTAAATGTTCATACAGTTTCTGTTAATTGAAACGGTATTGACATGGATGAGACAAGTTGAATATTTGTCTGATCAATTATCCAGGAAACTTGCCCCTTTGAATGTTTCAGCTGTGAATTCTGCTGTTGGGATTCTGAAGTCCATTTATTAGGCTTGTTCTTCATGAAGCTCTACAACCCACTGTGTAAGACAGTGTCACACAGCTGGAAAAATCCCTTAAAAAGGAAAGGTCAGGCAAGTACACTTTACAGCATAACTTCATTTGTATAACTTTAGAGCCACAATGTTTATTTGCTCTTAACACATTTAAAAGTGCATTTCTTAATATGAACAACCGAACAGAATGCTTTGGAGGATTTCTGCTCAGTTTTACGTCTTTCACAGGAATAGGAAAGTATCAGAAAGTATGTTTTTCTGTATTCCCTGACCAGTCCATTGGGCATGCTTGAAGAGAATGCAGAATTAACATAAATCTTCATATTGTAGAATAGGTACAAATAGCTATACAAATTGATGCACATAACTTTTCAGTTTATTGAAACAGCATTAAACTGGATGAAAACAGACAAATGTTTATCTGCTGAGTGATATTGAAAACTTGCACCTTTGAATGTTTTGGCTGTGAAGACTGACAGTGATAAATCACTCTCCAACAGCTGTGAACAGCTGTTTAAGTCTGGGGTCTAGAGAGCTTTATTGGGGAAGTGTGTTATAAAATTAAAGTGCCAATGGCTCAGTAAGTTATGTGGCTATTTTTTGCGGCAGGCCAATAACACCACATTCCAGGCTTTGGGAAAGGACATGCCTAACTATCTGTTAATTAAGGGCTTGTCCAAGAATGCAGGTTTGCCAAACTGCAGTGTTTTCATAGGAGAGCATCTGTGAAAGAAGACTCAGAGGGAGAAGCTATTTACAAGTAAGAGTTTATTGTAGCTAAAGCAGATTTCCATCTCTTCATATACGGATGCTCTGGGCACATTTACCTTGTTTATAAACTACTGAGATATCTTAGATGCAGAGAGAGGACTATCACACCTTCTTTGATGAATAACCATTTATTTGGAGAGACTGAATTCTTCCCACAGCAGACACATTTATGAAAAAACCCCACAAAACCCCTTAATGCACCCCAACAGCATAGAGAAAAAGATATTCTGGAGTGACCAAAGGACTGAAAAATAGACACATGAGGGAAACGAATTGGGAGGAGGAGGGGAAGCATGTTATAGCTGTAAGGATTTTTTGCAGGAAGAGGTTGTCCTCTTTTAAATACTTTGTTTACATTGATTTATTTATGTAGTAGGAATTATATGTGGCTATTTTAATCTCTAGTGGGCTACAGAACAAGGGTTAATCACTCTTGCTAGTAGATGGACTCTAGGATGGGAACAGAATCACAGAATCCCAAGGGTTGGAAGGGACCTCAAAAGATCATCTAGTCCAACCCCCCTGCAAGAGCAGGGTAACCTCGAGTACATCACACAGGAACTTGTCCAGCCGGGCCTTGAATATCTCCAATGTAGGAGACTCCACAACCCCCCTGGGCAACCTGTTCCAGTGCTCTGTCACTCTCACAGTAAAGAAGGATTGTGAACTCCAACTGCCTTTTTTTGCATGCTCCTTGCAAACATGCTGGCTGCAGCCTGTGCTGAGTGCAACCAGCTTCACAATCCCTCTTCTTTGCAGGGGTTAGAGGGCTACCAAATCTGTGTCAGACGATATTTCCCTGTGGCAGCAGAGGGCTAAGGCCACAACTCCCTATAGCAATTCAGCTTAGAGACAGGTTGTGACATGCCTTCTGTCAGAATTGCCCTACCTGAACTCCCTAAAACAACTACAAATACAGAAGGACCAAAACATGATCAATGCCATCAAAGAGATGATCACGCCAAATTATTAAGCAGTCTTTCAACTGACAATGTGCAAATTTGAAACCCATTCTCACCAGTTCCTTCATTTCTCCGCCCAAATATTTTCCTTTTCATGTTAAAGATTTATGTCAAATTGTAGAACATAAAACTCAATCACACTTCTGTCTTGTTCTTAAACTGCTTACTTGTATTCCTTGGGATTTTCCCTATTCTCCATTATATCTTTGATGACATTTATCTAGGTACTTTATTAAAGTGGGAAGTTTAGTAGCTGTTTCTCTCTTTACCTTGATCCAAACATCTTTTGCTAATAGGACCAACTGTCAAAGACATCTTGCCTAGAGTTATTAGACACTTTATATTAAAGATATTCACACTCACCTAAACATAAATCTGAATTAATCCACTGATTTCAGTGCAGTTATTCAGGATATACAGCAATAGAACAGTTTTTGTGAGTACACTGAGTATGCAGCAACAAGCAAGATATCTTCAGGTGTTTAAATGAAGGTGATTTAATGTTTTGGAGCATAGCTGTCATTCTGTAAAATTGTAACATGATGGAAAAAGAATGGATTATTTCTGCATATGCCAAGAGAATATTCTCTGCAGGATGATTATTGACCTCTTTGCTAGTAGGCTGTATTTCAATTTTATTGTTAAGTGCAAGACTGAATCTACTAATGAATTTGAAGCATCATAGAATCATAGAATAGTTAGAGTTGGAAAGGACCATAAGATCATCTAGTTCCAACACCCCTGCCATGGGCAGGGACACCCCACACTAAACCATGCCACCCAAGGCCTCATCCAACCTGGCCTTGAACACTGCCAAGGATGGAGCATTCACAGCTTCCCTGGGCAGCCCATTCCAGTGCCTCACCACCCTCACAGTAAAGAATTTCTTCCTTGTATCCAATCTAAACTTCCCCTGTTTAAGTTTGAACCCATTACCCCTTGTCCTGTCACTACAGTCCCTGATGAAGAGTCCCTCCCCAGCATCCTTGTAGGCCCCTTTCAGATACTGGAAGGCTGCTATGACGTCTCCACGCAGCCTTCTGTTCTCCAGGCTGAACAGCCCCAACTTTCTCAGCCTCTCTTCATACGGGAGGTGCTCCAGTCCCCTGATCATCCTCGTGGCCCTCCTCTGGACTTGTTCCAGCAGTTCCATGTCCTTTTTATCTTGAGGACACCAGAACTGCACACAATACTCCAAGTGAGGTCTCACGAGAGCAGAGTAGAGGGGCAGGATCACCTCCTTCGACCTGCTGGTCACTCTCCTCTTGATGCAGCCCAGGATACGGTTGGCTTTCTGGGCTGCGAGCGCACACTGAAGCCGGCTCATGTTCATTTTCTCATTGACCAACACCCCCAAGTCCTTCTCTGCAGGGCTGCTCTGAATCTCTTCTCTGCCCAACCTGGAGCTGTGCCTGGGATTGCTCCAACCCAGGGGTAGGACCTTGCACTTGGCATGGTTAAACTTCATAAGGTTGGCATCAGCCCACCTCACAAGCGTGTCAAGGTCCCTCTGGATGGCATCCCTTCCCTCTGGCGCATCAA
This sequence comes from Psittacula echo, assembly GCF_963264785.1. Classification (NCBI taxonomy): domain Eukaryota; kingdom Metazoa; phylum Chordata; class Aves; order Psittaciformes; family Psittacidae; genus Psittacula; species Psittacula echo. The sequence continues at coordinate 127,100,871 of NC_137737.1, forward strand.
CCGAACCACACAGCTTGGTGTCATTGGCAAACTTGCTGAGAGCGCGCTCAATCCCACTGTCCATGTCACCACTGACAAAGATGTTGAACAAGATCGGTCCCAACACCGATCCCTGAGGGACACCACTCATTACCGGTCTCCAGCCGGACATTGAGCCATTGACCACAACTCTTTGCGTGCAGCCATCCAGCCAGTTCTTTATCCACTGAGTGGTCCACCCATCAAATTGATGTCTCTCCAATTTAGAGACAAGGATATTGTGTAGGACAGTGTCAAAGGCTTTGCACAAGTCCAGGTAGACATGTTCCTGGTTAGAAAATCCCCAGTTGCTTCTGCTGAAAAAAAGAAATTTTGCAGTACCTAAGGACTGTTTCTAATTTATTGTAGTCTTTCCTGCATATCTAACTCAGAGAAGTCTATTTCTCTACGAATCTAAAGACCAGTTGATGTGTTTGTTCACATGTTGCTGTTTTGCGAGCTATTTATTGCTGCTTGTAAAGATTGAATGGATATACTGTAAATATTTTCACAGAAGGCAAAATAGTCCTTTTTGACATCTAGATAAAACAATTCTGTGTTCTATCCATACTTTAGAAAGATATTACACAGAATGAAGCTAAATACTGAAGTAGGTACATATATGTGTATGTATAAAGTTATTTTCTTACTGAGGGGATCATAGTTTACTCTGGTTTTCAGTTCTAACATTTCTATATTGTGACAATCATCCTTGTGGTTGCTAAGTGCTGGTTGAGCTCCCTCCCTTGAGAATTCGTTGATACATCTCATTAATCTACTGGCAACAACACTTTTGAACAATGCAAGCTAGGAAATATCTGTACCTCTAGTGAAAAGCTGGCAGAATGATGATTTCCCATGCATTAGTTACAATGCTTGGTGCTGGAGTACATGGCCATTCTCCCTCCCAGTCTTTCTGTTTTTTAAGACAGGATGCAACTGAGATCATATCTTCACTGTTATTTAAACTTTGGACTGCTACTAAGGCCTGACTTGCCAATATCTGTTTGTATTTGAAATTCTCTCAGGGGACACCCCTCGTCCCACAAGGAATAATTTGAACACTGTCATTTCTCACATTTCTCACAATAGCTACTGTCACCTCCCATAAACCCAGAATTTCAGGAATCAAGATTTCAGTACTAAAGGTGTGTCAGATTATAGAATCATAGAATCAACTAGACTGGAAAATATCTTTAAGATCTAGTTCAACTCTTACCCCACGACTGCCAAGTCTTCCACAAAACCATGCCACTGATGAAGGCTTTTACATTTTTTATTTGCTAATTAACACTCTTCTAACAAAGACAAAGTACAGTCTGGCTCTGTTTCATTGGAAATTATATCAGTCAGCTCAAATCTCTTTCAGCAGTAATCCTTTTTACTCTGTGCTGCCATAGACAAAGAGCTGTCATGGGGACATGCAATTCATCTCACGTGAAGGATTATAAAGAACTGAAGAGAGGCAGCAACCTCTTAAAAGGCTCCTGCTCTTTTGCAAATGAGTGTCTGAGTACAGGCTGAGTTTCTGCATGGCTTACTCCACTATTTTCCATCCACATAGTCTTTAGGGAGCGAACACACATCCCCTCTGTGAGTTAGACAGGTCTGTACAGGCATGCGATTTTTGCTTGCAGATGGTCCTGACCTTGGCCAAAGTGTATAACAGAAAACAGAGTTGATGTATAGCCAAGCATATTCTGTAGGCATGTTCTACACATAAATTTTGGCTGAACACTGCAAAATATGGATGCTGCAGTCTTTTAAAGCTCAGGTCAACAAAAGCAGCAAAGTACTGGACATGCCTCAGTGTAAAAAGATTAGGAACTGTTCTTATTTATATTTGGTTTTACTAAAGAATGTGTTGCATACCAAAGTCATGGTTTCAGTGTTCTGTGTTTTCCATCTCGCTATAAGTTATTAAAAGGACCTCGATGTTCATTTTGAGAAATACTAAGAAGAAATATACTTTCCAGGTATTGTAATACAATGTAAAAAAGACCTCAGAATTCTCTGGGATTACAGCAAAGGAATTCACAGGTGTTTGGGCAGCTTGAGTATACCCAAGAAAATAATAAATTGGATAATCAACTAAATATGTCTGGTGTTATGGATTAAAAATATATGTATTTTTAAGAAAAATAAAATAATAAAATGCAAGTTAAGTACAGCACGAACAAAAAACATATTAACAGAAAAAAATGTTGCAATAATAAAAGGAAAAAATACATTTTCCAGCTTTGCCAAGTGAACGATAAATTGGAAAGTGGAGAAAAGTGAAAAAGTTACTTAGAGGTCAAGTTCAGCTTTTGAGCTGTAACCATATTCACCTTTGCTTATGTTTGCTCTTGAAATGGGGAACTTCAAAAGAGCAGACTGGTGATTGACATTAGGCAGACAGAGGAACATTAAGGCTTCTTAAGCAGATTTTGATGATATTCAGCTATTTGACAACATTCTCCTGTCTACATGTATGGCAATCAGAACAAAACCAAAGCCATTTTTTTTTTTTTGCAGCATGGCTTCCTGGGCTGCTGTTGATATTTTCAGTCTAATATAATACTCTGAGAAGTAATTTTCACTTTTAATTATCTCCTTTCAATCAAGACTTGGAAGCTTATGCAAAGGAATTTTCATGGTCTTTCTGACGGAATACTACTGCTATGTATCCCTAAACAGAGAGGAAACCTCAATAGAGATAAGTTAAATATATTGGTCATTTGCTTGAGCTAGAGCCTTATGCAGGTAAAGCTCTTACCATACTCACCTCTCTATGTTTTGAGACACATGTACCTAACATGACGTCCCCGCTAAAATGCTTTGCTGTGTTGACAGCAATGCACAGGAGGGGTTTTGCTGTGTTGATACACTGTTCTGACCATAAAAATCACATTTTTCCCTGTAGTTCTGTAATTTTCTACTAAAAGTGTTCCTTTTATAATGCCATGATTAAACTGCGCTCGAGTAATCAAGACAGTTTAAATCATGCATATATTTAAAAGGAAAAAATGAACTGACAAAAAGATATATGTGTTGAAACAGTAGTTTCATACGCACCTTAAATTAACAGATTTATAGAGGACATCAACTTTCAGATGTTGTTAGTTGTAGCGACCTGTTCTTTTTCACGTGTAAGTTACAGTATTTCTGTAAGCTCAGAAATTTTCTATTAAATCAGTATTTGAGCACTAGAGAGCTTTGAAGAACTCTCCTGTAAACTAAACTAAATCTCTTTTTCATGGTTTTACTACTGCTTCTCCAGCACAATGTCAATCATTCTTCTCTCAGCGGTCACTAACCAGGTTATTCGTGTGTTTCCACACTGCTGCATCACAAAACATCATGCCCACTTGCCTCAAAAAGATAATATCTAACACATATGGAGACTGCCTTTGATCTCCACAGTCTATCTAGAGGTCACAGACCTGTCTTCTCCTCTCCCTCACTTCAAATAGCCCCTTTCATTTACTGTGAAACTAAGCATTGGAAAGATAAAGGCAGGAAAATAAAGGCCTTGATTTAATAGCGCTTATGTGTGTAGCTGTTTCAAGGTAGATTTTACTCTTTCAGGTCACGTTATCAATTGCTCTGCATTTCTGCATCATGGCATACTGTATTTGTTTTCATGCATGCAGCCTTCAAAATTCAAGCTGCTGTTTAAATCAATATGTGCTTTGTTCATAACTTAATAGCCATTAAGAGTCTAGTAATCAATTTGCAATAGCACTGAATCCACTGTGAATTCACACTGAATTCTGTGTGAACTACATGGGGAAGTTTGATGATTTTGCTCACTTTTTGGAAAACAGATTTGTATTTATTAATGTAAAGCTGTAAATGCAGGAGAAGTACATCAATTGATCTTGTAAATTGCGTTGAAGATAAATCTAGATTGGAGACCAAAAACACTCCTCACAATTGACTCTACAGCTCTGCTGGCTCCTCAAACTCTTCATGTTCTCACTCTGATGCTCAAAACCTCCTCAGTTATCACCACTCCAATTACTTACTGACACTTAGTAGGTATTTATACACAAGGAGCTTATCTGCTTAACTCCCTTCAAGGAGACAAGCCAGTAAGAGTTTTCTAAGCATATTTAATAAAAGAGAGTTTCTCAGGAATTATCTTAGCAGCTATGGGTTTGTTGGGTTTTTTTGGTTTTTTTTTTTAACAGAGGTTAACTGAGAAGGAATCAGTTTTCCTCTATTCTATTTTTGGGCTTAAACAACTAAAGTCCAGACCAGTCACCCAGATTTTGTTATCTTCAATAATGTAAGAATCCAAGCTTCAACAGAAGGAACCTTAGACATGAGGTCACTGCATATCTTGTAGGAATATGTAAATGGGCATAAATGTTGTTCCTTGTCCACAAAAATTGTATAGAGACAAGGAGATCTGCCTTCTTAGAGCAGAGAGATCTCTGTGACCTCACAGCTTAGAGGTTAGGTCACTCAGAATGTGCATAGTAGAGAAGCCCTGGTTCTGGGTCCACTTGTCCTACAACTGGGGATTATTTCTGCATTTCAGGTTAAATCTCTATCGGAAATAAAACAACCTTATGAAAGGTCTGGCATTCAGATGCTTTCCACTCTTCTTAGCAGATTACGTACTCTTTCTCTTACAAGTTTGTTCTGGCTCCCTTCAGTATTTTCTATGCAGTGGGCAGAAGAAACAGGAGAGATGAGCTCCAGAATACCCTCTGGGTCCAGGAAACTTTTCAGAGAGGTGAGAGAGAGCTGAGAAGGGTGGATCCAGGCATCTAGACCACTCACATCATGCACGATGGCTTCATAGCTAGAATATTAACTGTGAGCTGTGTCCATCTCTTTTCTTCCACCTAATCAGTTTTCAGAATAACTATTACATTGTTCCATTTGACTTTAAGGCAAGTAAGAAGTCACTTTTGGGAGCAGATTTTGCACCAGGATCCCAAGTAGAGGGCAAATTATGTTGGAAGAGGGTGAGATTTAAAATGCTCCTCAATGCTTTCTCTAATTTAGTGCCTGCTCATAACAAGGACAGGTGTCTGTCTCCTCTGAAAATTCTTCACCTGAAACAGACATCTGGAACACATCTGGGAGCAGGTGCCCTGGAGCAAGCACAAGGCATTCAGTGTTGCACCACCTATGTGAGATGCTGCATCCACTTCTAAAGGATGGAAGGAAAGATGCACTTATGTAATGCTGACAAGAGACAGCTGTGTTTGTGCGTACTCTCAGCAAGAAACTGCTTTACACCAAATAAATGGAGGAGTCTCCTCAGTCAGCAGTGTGGAAAGATAGAGTTCTAGGATAGGAAAAATTAAAGTTACTTTGTGTACATGTAGATATTTGTATATCACACACACCCCATCATTTACTTCAGATTTTGCCTACAGGACATAAACTTCCTTTGCCTCCTGTTTTAGATGCAGCTGAATACAGCTTTAATCCTTTTGGCCAACAAACCAACCAGAGTTAGTTCTGCTTGTGTCTCAATAACCTGCTGAGAAACTTTGTTGAATGCAATTATAAAGCTAGATAGAACTGGAGGTATTTCCATCTTGCTTTTGTGGCTATAATAAATTTTTGATACATTTGTTTTTCATGATAGTGCTAATTGTTCTTTTTTTATTTAATAAATCAGATATCTCTTGTTAATACATTTCTGAGCCCATCACTTCTGTATTAAGTCACAGAAGAAGTGTCAGCAGATACTAATGATCTTTCTATATACTGACAAACTTTGCTGATGAAAGCAAAATCTAAAGTAACATTAATACTTTAAGTGGTATAGATTGTTCTATGTGATATTTAAACACATTAAGGGAATGGCTGAAGAAAAGGTTGATGAGTTTCAATGTGAGAAAATGTTAAATGATGTATTAATGAGCTAAAAATAGCAGTGCTGCCTGTACATTGCTGAGTAAGAGCAGAATGCAGAGATAAAGAAGGGAACTGGGTGGGTTGGAAGATACATGAGTACAGACTATGTTGCTCAGTTGTAGAAACAAAGGTTAATATGAAAAAAAGAAAAGCTCTGCTTGGAGAATCTTGATCTGAAGTTTGTGCATCCAGATTTAGGCTATCAAAATGTGAGAAAACATCTACAGAAGGACTGGAAACTTAGTAGAGGTTAGTGAGGCAATGACTGATTTTTCAGAGTTTAAGCCTAATATGCAGATTATATCCAAAGGAAAAATAACAAAAATTATTAAAAGTCATGGGAACTGGAGAGACCTCAATATGAGGAAAGATTAAATATGCTATGACTATTTTGTTTGGAAAGTAAAAGGAACTAGGGCATCAGAATTAAAAATAACAATAGCTAGAAAGCAATGTAGTCTTTCCAAAATTTAAAGAATGAAAAATAATTAAAAGGCAGCAGATAAAGAATAGTGAGCTTAATATACTATTCATGCAAATAACAAAACCGTCTCCCTATTTTAGATTTTAGAATGTTGTTTTTAAAAGTGGCTTAGTAAAATTAGAAAGAAAAATAGACATACATAAAGAACATACAAATTTCCTGCTTCTGAAACCACAAGGACAAAACTAGAAAGGATGAGAAAAGACAGTCTGCTCCATGCAAGAAAAGTGTCATTTGAAGGCATTTTTCAGCATGAGATGATATTTTTGAAGACAACAGAGCTTCAGGTAGTAAAGCCAACATTTACACAGTAACAGTTAACTTTCTCATAGCCTTTCATGCTGTGGGTCATTCAACATAAATTAAATCTATTTTGTATTTTTATTCAGTTAATCCAGATGCTATTTTGACACAAATATTTGCAGCCATTTCTGAAAGAGAGTGTCAGTAGGGAGGAGGAATCAAAATGGTATCTGTTGACCCTTCACATTTTTCTAATGTCTTTCCGAAAAGAAAAAGTTCAATAATAAAAAATAAAATAATATTCCTTGAGTAATGAAAAAGGAAAAAGAAGTTGATATCCCACGTTAGAAGTGCAAACCTAAAACCTAAAATGATATCAAATATGTTCAATATCAGAACACAAAGTGCTTCAGTATTATATAAATTGAAAGTTACTAACAGGACTTTATCAGGGTTGGTAAATTCTAGCTCAGTCATGCAGATCTACAAAAAATCCCCTTCTGAACTTGGAGGTTTTTAGTTTTGAACAACTCGTAGCAGTTACTGGAGTATTGGACCAAATGCCAATGCAGAAGTGAGATCACTGCATAGTGAGACCCCTTCATCCCTCCACTGCAAGCAGGGTATGTGCTCTGTCCCCAGGGTGTGCTGAATGGATAGGGCAGGACTGTGTTGCTGCTGGAGGCGATCACACCACATAACACCTGTCAGAAACTAAGCAGGCAATATTTTTAAACAATCCTATGCCATTTCAGCCAAAATGTATTAAAGACCAATTTGTGCCAATTCTTGTGGCAACACTGTTCTTTGTTCTAATTCCTTTACGATTATATTTATACCCTGCAGAGGATTATGATTCAGAGATGCAAAGCATCTCTTTGGTAGGCGAGGCCTCCATTTTTGATGAATGCCCTGTTAAAATTAGCTTTTATATATGGAGCTAAACATCTACATGGGCAAAAATTTTACTGAGTAGCTGCACAGTGTTTCCCTTGCTGTGATCATCATTATTAAGACTTAACAGAAGATCTGTCTAAATTCCCACAAACTGCAGAGGGGACGCTGGGAGGCTGAACATGATAGTCCTTTTTTCTAGCACACTACTGTCATTAAAGCAATATTCAGGCAGCCTCAGTGGGCGACCTGACACGCATCTGCACTCCAAACAAGTGCCCACAGAGGTACCTGCCAGGTGATGAAGGTGCCTCCATTTTAGCCATGGAGTGGATGCACTACTGGTCATGACAGGAATGGCCACTAGCTTCTTGGGAGAGGAGTAACAGTGAGCAGCCTATGGGACAGCCTAAACATCAGCAAGTTGTATTAACCCACTAACACTGAGATTCATTCCTCTTGCAATCTCCTGCTTTACTTACAATAACAGGCAAAGAAAAGCAGAAAAATGCGGCATATTGTGACACATGATCCCCACTTTCATAGATACCTGAGAAGTTCTTAATGGCTCCTTCTTCCCTATTTCAGTGAGAAGAAAGAAGGTCAGTATACCTCTCCCTTTTATGTTCCTCCTCAAATGCTAAATAGTGTTGCTCTTCCTGTCCTAAATTTTAAAATAATATACTTGTTAGCTAAGAAATTCTTGCTGGTCACAGGATTATTATTCAATAAACTAAATATTTTTGTCTTAATTCTTAACCTTGGCCTATCTAACAGAGCACTGTCATCAAAACAAGCAAAGAGAACAAGAGTGCAGAGCAATAGTTATTTTCAGCATTCAAACCAAATTCATAATTTCAAAGGCTGACTGAAGTGAAGAGGAATTCTCTTTATAACTCAGTGAATGGAAAACTGGTTCTGAAGTACATGAGAACATTTTACTGAACTACTCACCATAAACAGCTTCCCCCCACCAGAAGAGAGTAGCCACTGATAAATAATTTCCCTGTAGCTACAAAACTGATTTGTAGAAGTTAACTTGTTCAAGGCTAATCAGGCTAATCTGAGGGAGAGGAAGTTTACCCTCCATTTCCCAACAGATTCTCTTTAATTTTGCAGTCACATTGACAGGTGGCCTCGTCACTCAGGCATTACAGACCACCTTGAAGATATCAGCACCGTTGGCCTTTGAAGTCAGAATAATCAACAAGCTATTTGATACTCTATCAGATGAAATGGCCCTGTCAGAAAAGGCTGGCTCTCAGGTGTACTGATTGTCTGTCGAAAAGAAATAACTTGATACAGTTTACTATGGTACAGATTCATAGCCCTTGTGGGATGCTATAACAGATGTCTTTTTAGATGCACTTCTTCACAACGTTTCTTAAAAAAAATATTCCCAAGCCATATTTAACAGAAATTATAATATTCCAATTTCCTGTCTACAATATCCCTGTGAAAGACAGGCAAATTCATTAGGTATGGTTAGGGTCACAGGTGAACAAATTCATGTGACATATCCATGTACAAACCCTGTCAAAGCCTTAATTCAGATGTAGGATAGCAGATATTATTAAGAAAATCTCCATTGTTTTACAGTGGTTAACATTCTGGAAGCTGCTGAAATCTGGAACAGATTATTTTCAGAAAAGGACTTTTTTTTTACATTTAGGATTACCCAGGATAGTAGGAGATTTTTTTTTCTCAGATTTACTTTGACCTGTCAGTATATGTTGTAATCCTTGATTCTAATAATATGACTTGCAAGCAACAAATATTATATCTTAAAGAAGCTGAGCAGAAACTGAATTCAAAAATCATTAACTTTAATTCCGTTTTCACATTTCCATATAAACATTTACTTTCAGAGTTAAATATTGGCTGGAAAGACTCGAATGCTTTGCAAGTCCGTAGGACTCAGTGAGACCGAAAAGTAAAAAAATTGGATTTTTTTCCAAGTCTAACAAAATTTCAGCTATTGAAGTATAATGATGAACTTCCTTCCTAATTAACTAATATTTTGTAATGCCTCCAAAATTGTGGGAATAGTTCTTTAAGAAGTTAGAGATCATTCATTTATGTTTAAGGCAAATTGGAGTTGAAATCAAGAAAAATAAAAAAAAAATATACTAAAAAAAGTCTAACATCTCCTTGTTTAATTGAGCTTTTGACTAACCCATAAGATTTCTTGGGCAGAAACAAATAAAAATATTTTTTTCAACAAGTTTCCAGTCTAGCAGTAGTTTACATTAGGGGCTGAGAAAGTTATGCTATGGCTGTGTCTATTTATATGACAGGCAGGAAACTCTTTTTTCCATGAAAGACCCTGGCTTGTTCTAATAGTAATTATTCATCAGGAACAATCACAGAATGTTCATTCAGTAGTAAATGGTCTATTTGATATCATTAGAGCAGCCCAAGGACTTAAAACTGCCCCTTTCTTAGTGTGCAGGTGTGTTAGGTCTTGCAGTCTGCATGCAGAATCACACTGGAGTCCCTGGCAGAGGACAGCTGCTCTGATTTATTAGACTTTTAGAAACAGTATTGCTCCTGTTATCTACACATAATCCCTTAAATTTGTTTGACAGCTAAAGCCTGAAGCAACACCACTGGACAAATCTTCAAGTATCAACTTTGGTGCTGACAGTGAATACAGAAAAGAAAGGAAAAAAGGAAAACTGGAAGTGGAAAACAAAAAAAGTGGAACTTACTTAAATATAGATCACTTTTCTCAAGGGAAGATTAATAACCATTTTCATTGAGCAGCATTAATGATTTTTAAGCAACTTGCTCCTGTAAATAACTATTCTTCATAATCTCATCTCTTGTAACAGCCATTTTCATGGTAAGTGATGTATTGGAGATTTTCTGTGCATGGTGAAAATAAATCAAGGAAACATACACAGACAAACGTTCTGCACAGATGGAGTACCTGAAGCAATTCTGTGGATTGACTACAGCTGAGGCTTGTCACAGAGGCCTTGAGTGATGTAGCTGCTGACTGCAACGAAGATTTATCAGAGGTGAATTTGATGCACTATGTACAATGCAACATGCCTGACAGGCACGAGACGAGCCCTGTGTTTACAGCCTACAGTCCAAATGATATGCATGACAGATAAGTAGGGATAAAAATCGGGAATGTGTTCTGAATTTATTTTAGACAAACATCTGTTGACAGTCTAGATTGGGATTTTTGGTTAACAAAACAGAGAAAATGTGCATAAAAATATAATGAAGAATGCTGTGTCTCAGTCCTAGAGAAGGCCATGACCTACAGGCAATTGAGAAAGACAGGCAAAGGTGACAAGAAGGGGCATTTGCTGTCTATGCAAAGAATTGGCTTGGTCTCAAGCTACACCAGAGGAGGTTTAGATTCGATATTAGGAAAAATTTCTTCACAGAGAGGGTGATCAGAGAACAAGGTGCCCAGGAATCTGTGGAATCACCACCCCTGGAAGTGTTCAAAAACGGTGTGAGTGAGGCCCTCAGTGACATGGTTTAGTGATGGACTAGGCAGTCCTGGGGTAATGGTTAGGCTTGATAAGTTTGCAGGTCTTTTCCAACCTCTGATTCTGTCATTCTATGAATGCACAAAGCTTTGCCCTATGGTTGAAAACAGGTTGTGAGGCTGTAGGGCCGGGGCCCAGAAAAGGTGCAGACAAGTCTCATGATCACAGGCCCTGACTCCGAATACCTGCAACCATTTAGTACAAATGCTGGACTAGGTAAGGTGTTTTTATGAACCTCCTAGTTGTGATTAAAGTAGAACTAGTTGGAGATGTGATAGATTCAGCACTAGCAAGTAGATGGTAAAGTTTAAGATTCAGAGGGAACTCAGCAAGAAAATTAGCTGAAAACAGCCCTGGATTTCACGAGACTAGATTTTGGGTTGTTCGTGGAACTGGTAGGCAGGACCTTGTAGGAGTCAAAGCAGTCATGGAAAGCTGTCCAGTTTTCAAGGGCATCATCATCAAAGAATGAGGATGAATCCAACAAGATTCCACCCAACAAGAATCACCCACCCTGACCTGAGCAGGGAAGAATATGGGCATGCATGGCAGGAAGATGGCTGGCTAAGCAACCTGAATGAGTTCAACTGCTAAAAAGAAACATACAGGAGACAGAGGTAGAACTAGGCAACCAAGAAGGAATAGAAAAGCATCACAAAAGCAAGCAGAGATGGAACTGGGATGGCTAAAACTTGGCTGGGGTTAAAACTGGTGAGAGATGTGAAGCAAGAGCAAGAGCTTCTGCAGACATATTGATAGCAAAAGTAAGATCAAAGAAAATTGACTCCACTTCTTAATGCAACATGTGACCTTGTGCTGAAGGACATGGAAAAGACCTGGGTATCAATACCTTCCTCACATTAGTCTTCACTGATCACAGACCTCCCTGGTTTCTAAGCATTAGAGAAGATTTCAAGGGAGACATACATTACTCAAAGCAGGGAAGATAATGTTAGGGACTACTTAATTAAGCTGGACACGTACAAGTCCATCAGACATATCAGGAGGTATTCAAGGATGTCAAAGGAACTGGCTTAAGTCGCTGAAAGGCATTTGATAAGCTTTTAACAATTGCGGTAATCTCCTGCTTACTAGAAAAAAGTTAAATGCAACACCTATATCAAGAAACAGTAAGGACAATGATGTTCATCCTAAATTCAGTGTCTGGGAAGATTGTGGAGTACATCCTTCTGGAAGCCATTTCTAGACATGTGAAAGACCAGATTACTGGGAATAGCCAGTAAGGATTTATTAAAGAAAATTAATGTCACCTAGACTTCAGCAAGACCTTAAACACTGTTTCTGACAGGGTTTTTGTAGCTGAACTGAGGAGAGATGGATTGAGTGTGTGAACTATAACGTGGCTGAAAAACTGGCAAGACACTTGGGCAAAGAGAGCAGCGGTCAGTGGTTACAAGCCCATTTGACATCTGGTGGTGAATGCCATCCTTCAGGGACTGATATGGCACTATTTATCCTCATGTTCTGTTCATATTCATCATGCTCTCAGATATCATTATCAATGACCAGAACCGTCATACAGAGGAACTTCAGGAAGTTCAACAAAGGGAAATGCCAAATCCTGTGTCCGGCATGGACTAACCCATGCATCAGTACAGGTTGGGGCCAACTAGGTCAAACACAGATTTGCAGAAACAGGAGATCCTGGAAGATGTCAGTTTGAATGTGAGTCAGCAGTGCAACCTTGCAGCAATGAAGGCTGCCTGCATACTGAACTACATTAGAAAGAACATAGCCTGCAGGATTAGTGAAGTCATTTTTTTCACCCTGTCTGATGTATTTATATGAATACTCTCTCAGAGTCTGTTTGCAAATTGACTGGTTGCTGCAAATCCACTTGGTCAGACCTGAAAATATATACCCACAATTCTGGCAAAAATCATCTTCCAGAGGCATATCCATAGCAATTGAGTGAGCAACCAAACAAGGATCATTCTTGAGGAAGCTGTATTCCTAATCCACCTGAACCTTCTGAATGTGCTCATCATCATCCATTTTGATCTCCACAAAGTTTTGGTGGGCAAATTTGTAATATTACATGCAATTTTTGAATTTTGTATTTTCTGTTCTTTTTTTTTAGGCTAACTCTGAGTCTGCATCAGCGCGATTCTGAATTCTATGTGAGTTCACAATATGTAATTGACTGTAAGTTTCAGTCAAATGCCAGCTGTCATCTCGAATAACTTATCAAGCACCACAGGCAAATAGAGAAGTTTTAATAACAAGCGAAAACACTGTCGAACTGAATTTATTTCCAGATGTGGAGAGCAAGGCTTTCACTTCTTCCTCCAACAGGACTGGCGCTCTAATGCCTTTCAGCATGATTTTTAAGGCATTCGTTTGTTATGTAACATCCATCAATTATAAAATATATATATGAGGTCTTGCTACCAGTTGTTAACAGCAGCATTGTGGGATCACATTTACAAGGCCTAATGAAATGGGAGAACAAGAGTAATTGGATTGAAATTGGTAAATGAAAACTCATTCCAAGAGGAAAAAAGGTGTAAAAGTGATGAGGTCTGACATGTCATCAAATGGTGAGGATTAAATTAAGATCCAGGGAAGACTTATACAGTGCTTATTGCAAGTGTTTAATTGCAAGAATAACAAATGTCTCACAGAAATGCACAGTTAAGCATTACTTCTCTTTCTACTACTGAATGAAGTCATGTGGGTAAAACTTTTCCTATCCTCAGACTTAGTATTTGTCCCTTATTTTTATGTGGGTATTTTTAATTTATTTGTAAAATACAAAATATAAAGTAAAATGTTTTTCTCAAAGAGGAAGTTAATTTGGTGGATTTAAATCAGACAGTTGGAAAAACTTTATCTGCATTCTTAGGAGAATAACCGAATACATTCCAGTTCATTCTCAAATAAAAAGTTAAGTATTAAAAAAGTTAGAATTATGAGAAGTTTGAGGTTTCCACACCTTGAAGAAAAAGCAGTTGTTATTAATAAAGTTATTAATGAGTGAGCTGAATTTTAAGGTTTTCAGTTAGCACCAATTTCCTCTGGCAGAAATAAAAAATTATTCCAGTGACATAAATTGCACCAGAAGCTTAGGGTGTCTTTGAAAGGGCCTGAGGTGTCTCAACAATGATTTTTTGGTGTAATCATCTCTAGTGTCAGCAGGTTTCTTTCCCATACTAATCTAAACTCAGGTTTCTTTCCCATACTAATCTAAACTCATGAATCTATGCATCAGAAATTGAAGTTTTTTAATCAATTGACTTCATTGATAAAATCAAATAATGGTAAGTTGACGAACTGTGATGTAGACTCAACTTCACAGGCTAAGATGCTCTGTTTTCAGGGTTGCTAGGCCTCCCACCTATTTACTCAAATGACTAGCCTCACCAGTCATATAGATTACGTATCTGAAATCCTTGTCTGCACTATAGAGGAGTAATTAAAATAACTAGAAACTACTGTTTGGTGCATCTAAACTGAAGGTGTCGGAAGTATTCTACAAATGTCTGATCAACAACCTTAGTACTTTGTCTGCCCTTAGTCCTGAAGTGACTGTTATAAAACTATGACAAAATAGGGCCCAAGCAGCTGCAGTAAGAAGTACAGTTTGCATGATAGCAGCTATGAATGGTGCAGAAGAGTAGTAGCTATAGGTAGTATCTGTAAGTGATGCAAAAGAGAAAATTATGGTTTATCTAGCAAACTGACTGCAGTATTACCCCATGCTTTCCCAGAAACAGGCAACAGCCAAAAATGTTGTATGGATAGTATATTCATTCTGACTGTTGAACAGCATAATAATAGTAACAGCAGAATAAACAACAGAAATAGATTTATTTTTGCTGTCTGGAACAGGTCTTTATGAAAGATATCTTGCCTATCAGGGCATTTCACTTTAGAATAGGAAGTCACAAGTATGATGAGCACAGTAGGAAATGAAGGAGGTTTCTCCAGGTCCCTGCAATGAACTGTGTCTTCTGCAGCATCTTGACAAGCACCCCAGGTCTACTACATAAGCCATCATGCTAGGATGCACAAAAGTGCAGCTGTGGACCTCTGTGGATTCTTGTGCCTTCCAGTGCATAGCAGGCCAGCTACAGGAACTTTCTATAGAATATTGTCAATAGTTATAGAAAGAACTCATGTAATCCTGTCGCTCACAAGAAATCACTAGTCAACTACTGTCCATCAAAAGTCAGAAAATTTTTGCTAATCAGCTCCACATCGAGGGTAATAATTTTTCTCTGCAACATAATCCCAGCAATCCCAGGCACAGCTACAAGTTGGGCAGAGAAGAGATTCAGAGCAGCCCTCCAGAGAAGGACTTGGGGGTGTTGGTCAATGAGAAAATGAACATGAGCCGGCTTCAGTGTGCACTCGCAGCCCAGAAAGCCAACCGTATCCTGGGCTGCATCAAAAGGAGCGTGACCAGCAGGTCGAAGGTGATCCTGCCCCTCTACTCTGCTCTCGGGAGACCTCACTTGGAGTATTGTGTGCAGTTCTGGTGTCCTCAACATAAAAAGGACATGGAACTGTTGGAACAAGTCCAGAGGAGGGCCACGAGGATGATCAGGGGATGGGAGCACCTCCCGTATGAAGACAGGCTGAGAAAGTTGGGGCTGTTCAGCCTGGAGAAGAGAAGGCTGTGTGGAGACCTCATAGCAGCCTTCCAGTATCTGAAGGGGACCTACAAGGATGCTGGGGATGGACTCTTCATCAGGGACTGTAGTGACAGGACAAGGGGTAATGGGTTAAAACTTAAACAGGGAAAGTTTAGATTGGATACAAGGAAGAAATTCTTTACTGTGAGGGTGGTGAGGCACTGGAATGGGTTGCCCAGGGAAGCTGTGAATGCTCCATCCTTGGCGGTGTTCAAGGCCAGGTTGGATGAGGCCTTGGGTGGCATGGTTTAGTGTGGGGTGTCCCTGCCCATGGCAGGGGTGTTGGAACTAGATGATCTTATGGTCTTTTCCAACTCTAACTATTCTATGATTCTATGATTCTATAACAGTACTCAGTAGATTGGTGGTTTAAATAGAGCACTTAGTTTAGAAAGACAGCCAATCTTGATTTAAAGATGCCAAGTGACAAATTTACAACATGCCTTGGAAATCTGTTCCAATGATCAATTGCCACTTAAAAGGTTGTACCTTATTTCCAAATTTGTTTGAGTTCAGCTTCAAGCTGATTGTGTCATGTAATAGATTTGCCTCCCATAATGAGGTTTCTGCAGTACCAAAAATGTTGTCCCTGTATAGGGATTTCACTTCTACCGTGCTGATGTTTCTGTGAAAGGGAGTGTCGTGGTTTAAGCCCAGGCCGTAAATCAGAACCACGCAGTCTACTTCCCCCCACACACCTTTCTTCCCTCCACTCCTGGAGGGATGGGGAGGAGAATCAAAAGAATGCAACTCCCACGGGTTGAGATAAGAACAGTTTAGTAACTAAGGTATAACACAAATCACTACTTCTACCACCAATAATAATAATGATAAAGGAAATAACAAGGAAGAGAATACAACCGCTCACCAACCGGTACCTCACCCCCACCCCGCAGTGATCCAGCCCTTCCGGGAACTCTCAGTTCTACATCCTGGGCATGACGTGCTGTGGTATGGAATACCTCTTTGGCTAGTTTGGGTCAGGTGTCCTGTCCCTGCTTCCTCCCAGCTTCTCCTCCTCCCTGGCAGAGCATGAGACTCACAAAGTCCTTGATCAGTCTAAACATCGGTGTTATCAGCCCTGTTCCCAGGCTGAAAGTCAAAACCACAGTGCTGCAACAGCTACTAAGAAGGAGGAAAAATGACTGCTACTGCTGAACCCAGGACAGGGAGAAAAAAGAATATAGAAAAGGCACACATTTTGAGATTGGTGATTTTCTCAGTCTGTAACACCAACTATTTCTGAAACACTGTAACAGCATAATGTTTGATCTCTCTGGTCATGAGTCAGCTCAGAACACACTCTGAGCTATGACACTACATTGCCAGGAATAACAAGTTGCTTACTTTATGCAGTCCAAATTGAAAACCTAGCCAAGATGCTGCTACTGCTGTGAAAGAGAACAGCAATGATGGAGCAGCTGCTGGTGCTGGGAACTGGGACAGGCCCCCTCTGGTACCAGCAGTCACCAGTGCTCATCAACATCTTCAGCTGCTGCAAGCAGCAAAACTGACTTTTCACCTGCCTGTCTGTCCCTTCATGACCACAGGCCCTGTCTTACCTACTAGAAAAAAATTATCAATTTTGCTTCTGCTGCTACAAAGACTTAAGCCTTCATATCTGACATTTTACTTTGGAAATACAACTGCTAGCTCTAAAGGATGAAAGAAAACAGAAATCTGTTCCTAATTTACTAGTTGATACAGTAAGTACATTAATTATATTACTACTATGTTAGGAATGCTGCCAAGGTGGATTATACTTCTCATGAGCTGGCTAGGTGATTACATAAATACCTCAGAATATTTACGCTGAAAAGCCCTTCTCAAGCCGCCTGTTTTCTGAATGGTCATTTCACATCAAAATCTGTCAGCAAGATAGAAAAAGTACAGAAAATGCCAACTTGTCTGTTTGTTTAGATTGTATTTAAGTAATTTTTGTGTGTTTATTCCTCTTCTGTTTTCACATTAACACAGCTGTTTTGCTCAGGAAAATCATTACTCACCAATCATAACAAAGAGGTAGTAGCAAGGGACAAAATATCAGCAAGTTTACAAGTTGTTGGATTCCAAATAGAATGAAAGGAAGCACCTAGGGCACTATCCCATGCTGCAAGTTGACATGTCATTCTGCAGCCTCTAGCCTGACCTTTTTTTAACATCAGGTGAAAAACAAAGAGACTATGCTGCTAGAGCAGCTGCTGTACCTCTAGGCAGGTAACAGTATCATCTTCGTGAGTGACATCTATGTCACATTTGTGGCATGTCAGGAAGTCCTTAAAACTCTGCTGATCCAAACAATGCACGATTTTCATATTGACCTTGAAGTGATGATCAAATATGGTCACTTGCAAACTGCACACATGTGTTGGCCAGCCGAGCAGCAACGGACCTGTTAGAAATTTTTGTTATGTGAAAGGTTCATTTCTATCCTGATATGTTCATCCTATTTTTCAACAGGAAAGCACTGGCATCTTTGATAATGATTCTGTTTCCATAAACTTACTCATCTGTGTTATTTTAAGTCTGATTGCTTCTTCATGGAGTTTCTCACAGCCTTCTCCAATTATGACCTGTTTAACACAAAGTGGTAAATATTTCCACTTCATTCATTTATTTAAAATAACACTAACAATTATACTTAACAGTCAACAGACATATATTCTGCATTACTGATACATCCTATTGTTATCTTTGAGCAGCACTGGAAGTTGACGGTTTAATAATATTCTTAGTTTTGTAGATTTTGTTCAGTTACTAATCTGAGGTAGTTCTTTCCTGTCTTGATTTATTTTGTTAATCATTAGGTATATTTCATAGAAATGGAATCCAGAAATGTGGCAATGAATAGGTCAGCGCTAGTATTTGTGTAATATGTGCATTTCTGGAAAACAAGAATTACATGGCCAAGGAAAAATGTTGGAAGGATTACATGATTTAAAAGGCTTTAACAAGCTATACCACTCTCATCTGAAGCAGCAATATAACCAAACAGAAGGGTTAGTGATGTACAGCTGTTTCACCATCTAAACAAACATGTAACTAAACATTCTAAATTGTGCTTGGCAGATTGGTCTTTCTGCCAAGAGCGAGGAATGAGAAACACAAATCTCAGTACTCAGAACAGTAAGTTCCTTCAGCAGATGATACTAAGTAAGAAAGGTTGCACTGTAAATATGTTGCTTTCTTGAAGACATAGGCCTTTCCTAGTTATAGGAAGGTTTTCTTTTCCAGTTGATTTTACAGTCCTCAGTCTTCTGGAGCCAGAGTGCCAAGGGTTCACAGAATCAGAGAACAGGTCAGGTTGGAAGGGACCTAAGGAAGTCGCCTAGTCTAACCTGCTGCTCATGATGAAGTTGGTGCTTGAGGGAAGTAGTTAGCGTGTAGAAGCCCAATGGAAATCTCTGTTCAAAGACATGACAACCTAAGCATATCCAGATCCTTCAAGCAGCTATGAATAATTTACTAGTGGAGGTATAAACACGTGTGCTCTAGATCCAGAGTCATGTTCGACCAGATGACTGTCCTGATGTTACAAATTTAAGCACAGGACCAAGACCTGCTAACTGGTTATCATAACTGACCTGAATTTTAGCAAGTTAGGAGGGGTTTTTGTTACACTTCGAAGCAATTTCACTTACTCCATGTTCTTCTCTTTCCGTCTTATTCCATGATCTTCTCTTTCCATCTTTTTTTCCCCAGTATGTTGCCTCAGTGTCCTTATGCCATTCTGAAAAATATCAGCTAGAAAGTGATTCTAAGCAATGAAAACCACAATGTTGGTTTCTGTAGGAATAGTAAGCACATGGAAATAAAAGGAATACCAAATAGAAGACCTGTTTACAGACCAACTGGATAATCTCCACCATTCAGGACCTGAAAGCTAGTTATGGCAAAGTCTGAATACAATATACTTTTTTCTTCTTTTTGAAGAGGATTTATACTGTGAAGCCTCCATTATAAATGCCCCACTTTGAATGAGGTCTGGTACTACATTATTTTGATAAAAGTAATTTCTTGTGTTAACTCCAGGGCACTGGCGTCCTATAGAGAATTAAAATACAGGTGTCAGTTGAGCCTTCTCAAAGTAAAGTCAGACATTTTCCTGTGTTGACAAAAGAAACTTGAGGGTAAATCAGTTATAGATCATTTTATAAAGCTAAGGGCCAGTATATTTAAAGCTCAGATTTTTAAAAATAACAACTTCAAGAGCAGTTAATAAGAATTTATTAGATATCAAAATCTGAAATTTAATATAAAGATTCCAAGAGGTAATTACTTACACGAACTTACCTGTTTATAAACCAAGGAAGGATATGTAGGATCGAAACTACACCTATATGGTAACACTCAGCTAGGAAATAACTATGCTATACACTGGCCCTTGTAAAAAACAAGTCAGCCCTACCTACAGGTCAGTGCAACTTTAGAGCTTACTAGTTAAAGATTTTTTTTGTTTCCCTCAGAAGGAGAGGTCTTAAAATAAGAAAATCCTGCAGTACCACCTTAATGGTCAGAAAAAGAATGAAAACCACCCCTTTCACACAGTAGTCTTTTTGTAAAGACTGGATGGAAGCCGGGCCCTGGCAGTTTAGGATGGGAAAAAAAATTAATTGTGTACTGAGACATGAGACAGTAATAACTCACACAGGCTTCACTGCGTCATGCCAGATAAAATAAAAGTGAAGCCAAGTACAGAGAGCTGCAGATGAAACTAGTGCCATCCATTTTTTCCCCACCAATTGGAAAGACCAGAAAGAAGAGAACAAAAACCCTAGATACAAGATTATTCCTTCTACTCTTCCTATGGCTGATCCAGCTAATCCAAGGAAGAAATACAGTTAATGCCTGTAGGAGATGTTATTCTGGTTGGATGAGCACACAGACCTGGGCTAGGTAATCCAAGTGAGGATCCTTGTTTAAGAAAAAATGTAAACCTGTGCTTTGTGTACCATCTGCAGAGAGCAATTGTCCTGTGAGAGCCAGCTGACATGGGATATTGAAGAGGAGAAAGACGATGGTAGGAAAAACATACATCATCTATCAACAAGATTTTGGTAGTTAAGAAACTCTTTTCAAGACACAGACACATGCAAAGGAGCACACACATGTAGTATCCTTTTGTTGATATTTCAGATTTTCTATTTCTTTAACCTAAAATAGATCTTCCTGATCTGTTATTAGTACAAGAAAAACAGTAAGAAAAACAAGCCTGTAAAATCCAGCTTACCATGCATGCATTTTTTAACAATGTAATATTAATAAATGTATGATCCCCTTGTCTTTAGCATTCTTGTGGCTGATGAGAACCAGAAAGTGAAATCTGCCAGGAATTTGTAGTAAAATAAAACTGACTGAGAAAAATGCAGCAAAAACCTATAAAATTGACCACCGGTTCATTTTGAACACAGCTGAATGAACATCTCCTAGTTTAAACTTCTACTCATGTTCTTGACATTCTATTCAAATAATAAAAAATTTGTGAGTCAGTACCTATAAATCTCTGTACCTTTTTCTAAGATGAAGATACAACTTTAATTTTACAGAACACAGATACATACATTTTGTGCCCAAATTTCATTCCTACTCTTCACAAAATACATGCATGTAGGTATAGTTTAAGTTCGCAAGGATACACACACAGAAAAATCCATTTAGCATTATCCAGAAGCCGACTGAAATATATAATAGCTGTATTTAAATATAACTTGTACTACCCTCAAAGAGACAGAATTCTTTCATCTAAAGTCAATACCCATGAAAAGGCATAAAAGATTCCTAAAATGACTAGTACCAGTATAGTGTACGTCTGCACTGAATTAAAAACCCAGAATATTAGAAACTTCATTTGAAAAATAATTCTATGAGAAATACAATATATTTCAGAAGGGAGGACAGTACAGAAGTATTTATTTTTAAAATGTTCCTAATACTTCTCTGAGTACTTCACTTATCTTACTAGTGTAATCAAACCACCATCTACAAGGAAATATCATATATTCAGGTTCTTTTTGAAATACTTAAAATATATTTTGAAGGTAAAGGTAGTAGATTTTGAGTCATGATCTCAATTCAGAATTATAAATTAGCATTCACATGCCTCACTCAGAACCATTACAGCCAGCATTTTTAGTCTTTTCTGTGATGACTTTTTAGTGACTTATGTACTTCCAATTTCTACAGAACAGAAAGCAATGAGTTGCTGAAAAATAACGTGAGCTTTCCTAGGTGGCTGCAGGGAGTTAGGTAATCTAAAGGTAACCAGGTGAGTAGGAAAAAAATTTCTAGGTACAAATTTATTTGATAGAGAAGAAAATATTGAAGTGTTTTTAAACATCTTAAGAGGAAAATGAATGTCCAGTGTAATTCTGACCAAAAATTCATGATAATCAAGTTACATAAAATCTCACTACTTGTGACTACTTAGGTACATATAAGAAGATCAAAAAATAATACATTTCTAACCAGGCTAGCTCTGTGTTTTTCATTTATATAAGTACCTGGACCCATACGTTTGTGTATATGTAACTTATTTTTTCATATCTTCAGAGCTCTCCCGCAGTAGTTTCATGAACAGGCTGAGGCTGCTCAAGTGACAGGTTTATGGAGAGCCGTTATTTGCCTTTCCACAAACGACTCTTGCTTGTGTCATGGTTTCATTTGGAGATTCTTTGATCACGTCGGATCAGAATATACCCCTGACAGGTACAACATATAAATCAGTAGCTCACAGAATGTCCTGCCTTTTCCGCACCAAGTATAAATATTACTGCTGGCAACTGGTGTAAACACAAGTGAATATGCCTTCAGGTGTGCTCTACAGAAACCCTCAGAATATTTATTTAAATGTTGCTGTTTCCCTGTCAACTAACTTTTTCATTTGTATGTTTTAGCAAAGCCCGTAAAATCTTACTACAGCCATATGAAGCCTTTGAATGAATGTTTAAATATCCTATTAGCTGTATTCACTCTGCTTTCATTTCAATATAGCTGAAAACCTGACAGGATATAAAAAAATGAGGTTCCATGTTGTTTATTACTTTCGCTTTTAAAAATGTCAGTTAAACTAACTCTTACACCAGAACCTCGCCTTTTAGAAACCCCACCAGGGTTTGATATTCACAGCTTTTATAAGGTGAAAAGATTTTCTTAAAGCTTTCTGCAGTTGCAGCATTTCTAAGCAAAGGCGCAAACACAGAAACTTTATGAGCCCCACAGTCCCTGGCTCTGTAATTAAATGGAAATATTTCTGAGCTTCAGGAGCACCTGTTCCACACTCCTCAGATATTGCTGTTTCCACTGGTTTTCAAAATAGAAAGAGATGTTCAAGGGTGTCTGTGCCAAGTTTTGCAAGGTTTTGGAATGCCGGGCTGGATTTCGCGCTTGTGTCACAGGGACATGTGCAACAGGAGGATCTGGCTTCCCTGTGGCATGGATAGAAGGATCATGGCAGAGACAGGTCCTGCATAATCCCAGATCTGAGACAGGGGGAAGAAGCCCCACTCTGTGAGGTGTACCAGGCAAGGCTGAATGGGAAGGTATCAAAAGAAGAAGAGTTGAAAGAGTAGTACTACTGAAGGGTGAGAGCCTGGAAGGTGTGTAGCTGTGTTATCATTGTTTGCACTGTTAGGGTTTTTTGACTCTTTTGTAAGTAACGCTGCCAAAGGAAGAAAGATGAAAGTGGTGTTAAAGGCAGTACTGACTTAATTCCCTAGTCAACACCATCACCCTTCCAAGCAGCCTGGTGGGATTGTCGACAACCAGTCCAACACAGTTTAACGTTTGTTGCCAGCCTTTCAAGCACCAAAGCATCCTTAATACCAAGAGAAATACTCAGTAGAGCTAAGAAGACTTGGACATGGGGATCACCAAGATAAATTAAGAGAAGGGGAATCTTGATTACTTATTTTTCCAGGAAACTTCCTCATATTTCTTCCTTGGAAAGAGCAAATTCAGTTGTTTTACACTCTACAATGCATTTAGTCCATTGGAATATAAATACATGCACAGAAACAGTGTCCAAATTTTAAATGGTTTTATTTGAACATTCATAGCAATGTAGGACCTTGCTTTTATCCTCTAGGCACTCCTTATCCACACACTGCTTTGACAGCCCAACTAATAGAACATTTTAATCCAGAGAATGCAATTTATCTCCCGCATGTCAAGTCATCTTTGCTCAGATTTTCCCAGGAAATATAGCTTGATATAGGCATCCAGTATTTCAGGCCAAATAATTAAAGATTTGGTAAACAGAAGAAACCTGTCTTTTAACAGAAAGTTTTACCTAATTTTAAATAAAGACAATGTTAGCAACCATAGCTTTATAGGCATTTGAATTAGTAGCACACAATCCCTTGGGGTGGGAAGGGGGGAAAGAGAAAAAAAACTGAAAGGTGGAAAAATTTATGCAGCAACACTATTTTTAAAGGAGATGTGCAAATAAGCAAGCATTACTTCAAACATACCAAGACCTGCATCATATCCTAGATCATGAGATATTATTTCTGTTATGAACAATTTTTGACATCTAGCGAAAGGACTGGAGTTCCATTTCTCATGAAAATAGAGCACAAGTATAAGAAGTAACTATTATTAGCCAAGACTCCAGAACAATATTAAGAACCATCTGGGAAGATCATCAAATTAATCTACACAGATATCACCTTCTGAAGAGCATATCTAGCAAGAAAGTTTTTAGGGCGTGGAATATGTCAGTTGATCAGGATTTAGAGGAAACTCTTGTATAGGTAACATTCATGAGTTAGTAAAGTTAGTAATGATCCCTGGTGATTAAGAATCTAAGGAGATATTGCAGCTGCTTGCTATTTTCAGCAAACATGTTTCAGCCACACAGCCACAGGTGTATCTGTGTTGGAAGAGGACATATGCAGCTCTGTGTAAATCCCAGCAAATCCACATGTGGTGCAGATCACTGCTTCATGACTATTCAGATGTGTTGAAATCTACCATGGAGATTCAGACATACAAGTAACACTTCTCACAACGTGCTCCCTCGTCTTTTATACAAGCACTCAGCTGGTAGGATTAATCCAATGTGTTTACAATGAGTTGCACGTGTAGAGACTCAGAACCAAGTATTTCTGTCACAATATGTCTAGCAACATTGAAATCTGTCATTAAAGGATTATAATTTTGCCAGTTTTCTTGTAATTTTTTAGGGTTCTGGAATTCTGTGCAAATTGGAAAGTCTAAAGTTTCCATGAGGTGGAACATTTTGTGTAACATTTTCCATTGATTTTAAAATTTTCTGCTCAGTTCCATTTTATAAAACAAAATGAAAAGTCAAGATAGAAATTAAATGTTTCTTGTTTTCCATAACTCTGTGTTTCACATAGCCCGAAGCAACAGTCTGAACAATCAGCAATTGGAATAATCTCCCCAGGGAAGTTGTAGATTCTCCAACACTGGACACTTAAGATGCATCTGGACAGTCTGCTGGGACATCTAGTCTAGGTCATGATGTGCATAGAAAGGTTGGACCAGGTGCCCCTTGAGGTCCCTTGCAGACTGGTGTTCTATGATTCTATGACTTTTCCGTGACAATGTACTCTTTTAAGTCAGAATTAAACAAAATTTTGAAGTCATTAAAAAAAAAAAATCTATGTACACCTACATTCAAATTATATGTCTATATAATATATAGGCATTTAAAATATGTATTTTTTTATTTACAAAATTGATATTTATTTTCTCCATCTTTGAGGATTATGAGATTTCTTTCTATCTCCTAGGCAGGAACTGACCTGTGCACATTCAGACCTGCACAGTACCTGCTCAAAGTGTCTCCTGGAGCTGCACATAACTCCTTGAGTGGGAAATCTCCTCTTGCCACCCTTGTAGAGATGAGGAGACTGTAAGGAGGGAATAGAAAAAGCAAGAGCAGCTGTATGATCGACTACATTTGTGTGACAGGCACAGAGAAGATGTGAGCAATACCTCAGCCACTAGCACAGAATAACCACCCTTATGCCTCGAACTCTTTCATGTTCCTCAGTCAGCCCACACACACAGAACCTGAGTACCTGAGCTAAACATGAGTGAGTGCTCAAATTCTGTGCACCTATCAGAGGCCTCATTCAGCATGCATTGGAGCCAGCGCTCTACAAACACACCCAGACCAGCCTTCAGTGAGTGCTACACACTTCGGTTTGGCCCATGCAGAAGTCCCTACCCTTCAGGAGAAAATGTTCCTAAAATATGTGAACCCACTCGCTTTGTCACAGCTGTGATATAAATTGAAATTGCTACAAGTCAAGCACATTCTGAGCTGGAATTTCAGCACCTTACTTATCTCAAGCAAAATGTAATACTGGCAGCTAAAAAACAAACATCTGCCAGTTCAAATAGACTGTAGAAGTAATGTTCTGAAACACAAACACCTTCTGACAGTTTAGGGAGTCTGGGCAGAGCTGGTAGCGACAACTACAGCTGAGCTGCCCAATGCCTACCGTTATAAGATGCCATTTATAAAACTTTGCCAAGCTTTAACTGTTTGGGCTGAATTTTCCCAGACAAGGTATCTGTCTCAGGCTGACTTATTTTGGAAAGTTTCATTAAAATGGTTCAATCATTTCCAAATGATTTAGAGAAAAGTGCAATGTTACGTTTCTGCTAAAACATAAATAAACCATACAATAACTTTGCTGAGAAGTTGTAAGATACTCGTGCTTTGGAAAGAACAGCCTCAGCATCCAGGACATGCCTTTTGCTGATGCTGTAAAAAGCCAGATACATTTTGCCAGGGCATAAACTTCTTAAAAGTTTTAGTTTGTTTTGTGCTTTATAGGTGCTTGTTCAAGACTCCTGTTTAGCAGCTGAATTCCTGTGAGATTCATTTTCACTGAGCACAATCCCTCATCACCCTCCTCCAGAACAGTTGTAGCAAACTGTATGGGGAGGCAGTTTTACCTATAACTAGAGCTCTGTTTAATTCAGGGTGTAGAGCTCAAAGCCAGCATTTTACAGTCAGTCTGAGGTGGGCAGCCACTAAGTTTCTGTCCCACTAAGAGGTTTTCACCAACCTCACCGGTCGCAAATGAAAAAAAAAAGGACATCTACACAAGCATTTGAATCACGTCCACTGTCAGTAGGTTTCTATTAGGAAAAGACAATGCAGACATGCTGATGAAGCCAGGTGCCTTACTTATACATTGTATTTGCTGAAGAGATACCAGCACTGAGGAATACGGGTGGATTAGCACGATGCTGTGTCCAAGTAACTGAACACAGCATCTCTGTAGGTCATATTGGCATGGGCCCAGAATGTTGCTGATGTTAAAGCAGCTGTGTGGTTCCCAGCTCAGAGGTTGCTTGTATGTGACCAACTGGAAGCTTGAACAGAAGAATTCAAGAGTACTTGCATGTTGCTGTATGTACCTACCTTTCACACTGTGTCTCCACACCCCATACTGTGGGTGAGTGTGGATGTGACTTGGACATAGGTAAGAGTATTTGGTCACTTAGAAGTTGAAAGACTCTTTAGGCAGTGTCTTTGAAACAGAAGTAGTTCAGATTAATTGTACTGTGTTCTGAAGGAGACATTTTAAGTCATTCGCCAGAGGTTGTTGTTTCCATAGCAGCACAAAAGAAAATTGTCTTTCCTTATTTGAAGGTTGATCTGGAATGTTTCGATTTTTCCTAAAAGATCTGTGTTTGTCTCGCTTGTGATATTCTTCTTTTATTGAAACATCAATGCAATTCTGAGCTTTTCGGTACCCAAAAATGCTTCAGTTTAGCCACAATTTATTAGGTGTGGATCAGATCTGCCTAGATGAGATTGTGTGATTTACTATACCAGTACCAAGTTAGACATTTCTCTGGGTTCCTTGCCAGCTTTAAAATTCATTACTATGAAATCATTCTCCAGTTCTATTTAAAAAAAAAAATGAGCGTTACCATTGAAATACTACCTTGCACAGTGTGTGAGAAAGGATTTAATTCTGTGGCATCCTCTCTCTGTAGATGATAAAGAACCTCTCTAAGATCATAAAGTTTGAAGTTTTCTTTCTAAATAGCCTATAAGGCAGAAAAACACGATCTCTATTCCTTTCTTACAGGAACAATATTCCTGGACTTCTTTGAAGATCCATGCAAAGGCTGTAGGAGGTCTTACCTCTTGATTGCCACTGCTGTCACCACACTATGATTCACTTGAAAAATGTAAATGTAGTGATTTACAGGACAGAAAAAAATGTGGATTTATTGTGTGCATCATAGCTCTGCTGTAATGGTAGTTCTTTAGTAAAAGTGTGAGCTTACTTTGATGTATCATAGCACAACATGACAGGCAGTAATTTATGTCAAATGGCATTAGATGTAAGAGGTCAAAGGTAAAATTTTATCTCTGCAGTATGTTTTGCTATTTAATTGATACTTGCTAGACAAGAGAGGTAGGACCTGTAAATGTGTGCCAGTATTTTGGTCTTGTACAAAACCAGAAATAAATTTGATTTTGGGGGTCCTATTGCATTCACATGACCAGGACCAGTGTCTGAAGGAGTTGTTTAGAGGCATCTCTCGCTTCAGAATCCATTTACATCAGTAAATCACACACTGTAGTGTGGTGATGAGCCTCATTTACCTGAGTCCATATAATTAAATTTTTTTTTGTACTAACGGCTGGTTTGAAGCTGGTGTTCTCAGGGAGAAGAATCAAAGAGGGAAGCAGAGGAGAAAAAGATCAGCTAACTAGCTCCCAACTGAATGGCAAGCTAGGCATAAAGGGACAGAGATATCTCTGTGTGTTAGTTTTTCTCTAGTAAGCTGAAGAGCCAGAGATATGTATAAGGAATGGAAACTCTTTGTAGGTCATTCCAAAGAAAAACAATACTGGAGAGAAGACCCTCCTTAGGTGGATCCTCTGCCAAATCCCACACAGATTTAAGCAGACTGGGAAAAGGTGGATGCAGTCTGCTGCTTAAAGAAGAGAAAAACTTTAGGAGGACATGTCTAATACAGTCTCTGTACTGCAAATGACTGGGGAAAACAAGGTACCATGCAGGATTCACATGAGCTGCTGGGATCAACAGCTTCTGGGAAGTCTTTGGCAATGTCTTAAAAAGGAAACCCGATTGTGGTGCAGTCATCACTTACTCTGAACTGCTTTGTGTTGTGCAGCTGAAGCCCAAGCCAAGTCTTTGAAAACAGAACTACCACATTTGTAAAAATTCAACATCACATTACAGAGAAAAGACCAAAGTATTTGCTTTGCTGGGCCTGTACATTTCAGGACCCTATCATCTGAAAGGCAGCTTATCCCTGGAGGAAAAGACACCAAGTGGGTGACTTTTTAACTTAACGCTCCCCTCCAGTACAGTGTCTTTTGAAAGACTGGATGCAATCACTATTCTCTCAAAGAGGATTGAAAGGTTTAGCACCTGCTTAGTCTACACAGTCCACTCAGACACAACTACTAACACTGCCAGCCTATGCTGCTTCTGCTCCAAGCTACATTTCAAATACTCAGGATTTTCTATCAGAAGATGAACTGTCATTTTCTTAGGTATAGGAGAATGATAGAAAAGTGACTGCAACTTTAAAAATATTGTTTTTCCCTAAACATATTAAGTCAGACACACAGAGTTGTTGTATTCGGAATGCACAGTAAAGACACTAAGGACAAACTTTTGCCTTCGGTGCAGTATGTGTAGGATCACAGGATTGTTCATTTTGCTCTCACCATTCCTATCAGTATTTTATGATCATTTTCAGCTGCATTTTTCAACAAGTATTAAAAGGTACTTGTATAGTGTTCAATTTTGAAAAAAATTAAGGTGTGTGCTCATTTGAAGCAGTTGCTTTAGCCTTCCTCCACTCATTACAGTGTTTAAGCACATGTTTGGGGTCAAATAGCTTCGTGTTAAGCATAGGTTTCATTGCATTTGTGGATTTGAAGCCTTATAACTTAAACATAGTAAAGAAATTGAGATTTTATAGATATTGATTAAAAAGAAAAAAGTGAAGTAGTTTCGTAAAACTTAGGCACCATAAAGTCAGGAGAGAGTTATAAAATATCAGGTTCCTTGTAGGTGACCCTTTTATTTTCTGTGACTACGTTGGCAGCAAAAATATAAGAAATACACTGGTGTATTTCTTCTGAGCAACAAGAAACATGTTCCATCCCACTGAGCCCAAATTCACTGGTGAGAGACTGACAAACTGAAGGAATCAACATTAACCAGAAAGAGCACTCATACCTCTGCTAAACAGTTTCATAAGTGACTGAATGGATGAATTCTTTATCCAAATCTTAATATCCCATGTCCTTATAAAAGCATTTTATTTTACAAAAAGAAGCCAAAAGTATCTCAAGTATACTAACTTCATAAAACTGTTGTGAGTACAGAAAAAAAGCTCACATTCCAAAAAATGAGGGTTGTATGTAACTTAAATGAGGAACCAAGGTAAAATGTATTTTTATACCTCATCTGTACCTCTTAATGCTGAATGCTAATTAACCTACAAGGGTTTATCAGAGTACTAATTAGTAATAGTGAGAAGAAAGAGAAGAACCAGTATCTGGAGTATCTCCAGTATCTGGAGAGAATATACAAAACACTCAGAAAGAACACAAATTTTATCTAAGTATATGTTTCCTGATCTAGACACAGTGATTTTTTAATTGCCGTTATTAAACAGGGTTTTGCTTTTTGCAAAGTAGTTTTTTGTAGTTTCATTGCAGAGGAGTCTAAATTTTAACGTGAAATCACAACAGCCACAAGAAAGTCATTCAGACATGTGAAATGCCAAAATTATAGCTTCTTCTTGCAAAGGAGATGACTTATTCCCGGTTCTCATCATTTCACATGCAGCAGCAGCCAAAAGAATCCAGGACAGAAAATAGATGAATAGGAACGATTTTTAAACTGATCCTTTTCATTTTAGCTATTAGGTAAGGATTTTCCAAAATGAATGAAGCCATTGTCAACCTGCCCTTATATTTCCAGGTTGGGTTTGTTTTTTTTTTTTTTTCCTAATTTGATTTTTTGGGGGGTGTTAGTAAAGTCTGGGGAGAAAAGCAGTGTTCAGGATGAAAACACATAGCTTTCAAAACCAGGAGAACAATCTGCTCATATATAAACACAGTGGGTCCTTTCCTTGGGAATAAAGGGCAATGAAACAAACAAAACAAAGAAATTGTTATTCGCCTATGAAAATGCCACCCACTAAGTCAACCAAACAGCTCTCCCCAGGATAGATCTGACTCCCTGACAATCTGGTCCTCTGTCAAGAGGATAACCTCGGTAAAAAAATCTAAACTTTATCCTCCACGGTGCATGAACATATACAAACCAGCTATTTACAGATGTTCACGGAAGTCAGTGACAATGTCCTGAAAAGGTACGTTTTAAGTCTCCCCAGGTGGAATTTCTAAAGAGCTACTTGGACAAATTCTTGAGAGCAGTCAGAGTTTGCCTGCACCACCCAAGTGGCATCTGTGGTAACAAATCACCCACATATTGCTGGTCAGGAGCCCTCTGCTGCTAAAAAACCCCTACTTTCCTGGCATATTCATGTCCCTGGCAGGTAATTGTTCCCCCTCCAACATCCAGCCTGGTTGGGGCAGTGATGCCAGAGATCTATTTTGCTCACTCACAAGTATCTGTTTTTAACATTGACTAGTCTTAGGTCTGGAACTGACCTTCATAAAACCACAGCTGTCTGATCTGCTCCCCTCACCGCAGCAACTGTAAAGCAGAACACTGCTTGCTGCAGAAGACACCATCATCCATTGTGCCTCCATTATCTCTCTGTCAGTGGCAGCTGTAAAGGAAAACTCCTGGTGACATTAGTCTCACCAGTAGCAAAATTTCCAGGGGGGTAAAAGGAGGAGGAAAAATCCCACTCTTGTACTGAAGAAACTTTCAAGGTATGGGACTGAATTAAGGGAACCCGTTTCACAATTTTGTAAAACCGTTGGCACAAACTTTTGAAACTTTTTTCCCCATGCTCCATTGATTTGATTCGAGCTTACTAGGACTTTCATTTTTTTTTTTTTTTGTGGGATTGATACAAGAACATTAAAAATCATCCCAAACAGGGTAGGGTACAAAGTGCGAATAGAAAAGTCAGATTAGCACAAGGTTGAAACCTAGCTTTAAAAACTGGGTAGTACTCACTCATATGTCGTATTTCAAACAGGCAGTTCTGGTTAATTCTGCTGAGTAGAATACTTATGCCATACTAGTATCTTTGCAAATAACAGGAATCAACTCACATTTTTATCAGGACTTAGACATCTCCACGCAATTTATAAACCAACCTGAATGCTTGAATTTCTAATACATACTCTATATTAAAAAGTAGACAGTATTGAGAGCAGGTGTGATTTCTTGTCCTTTTTCCACTCCAGATCCTGGAGAGTCTCCCACATTGGGCTTTATTATGACATGCAATGGTAAAAATTAGGCAGAAGCAAGTCAGCCAAGCCCTGGCAATATTGACTATTGATCCAGCTGTACAGAGTCAGATTACTTGGAAAACAACCCTTCAATTTTTCACTCCAGTGACGCTGCAGGGCAGTTGCTTTTAGGATCATTACCCTTGTCTGTAAAATGGAGGAATGTGAGAACGTGTTTGAGTAAATTCAGAACCCATTTGAACTTTGTGGGTTTGAAACTTAGTCCTAGAGTCAAGTCGTTGCCTTCCATGAACACATCCACATCACCTCCACAGCTAACCAGGGCATTCACACTATGCTTGTGGTTTAGCTGATCCATAAATCATCCATAAATCACCATAATGCTGTAATGAGTGTACTGAGAAGTACCCACATTGCCAACACCTTATCACATATGAGAGTTGCTTTAAGATAAGAAAACTCCAGAAGGCACATGCTTCCTTATTATACTAATTGGCAAAAGAATTAATGTCACTGATGTACCAGCAAGGGATGTCAGAACCCTGTCTCTTTAGCAAGGCAGCTCTGCAGTGAAGAATATAGGAACATGTGCAGTGTTTGGTCAGCAGGAGCTTTAACTTTCAGGGCAGAAGCTGAACAGAAAACAGCCATGGGCCAACTAGTACACAGTTTGTCCATATTCATGAGATTCCCTTTCATTTCTGTGTCCCACAATATGCTAAACAAGCAAGACAAGTCTCATGTAAGGGGATGTTAAAGGTAAGAGTGACCTTAATCCATGAAAACTGCCCAAGTAGCAAGAATGTGGGTAGGTCAGACAGGCAGTAATGACAAGAATCACGACCAGTGAAAGTTGTGTGGACATTTTGATTGAGGAAAGTTAGATGAAAAATACATTCGCCAAAGATTTTTTTCTTCCTTTTTCAATATCTAATTGCTGTTAACTTTGCCTCTGCAATGAAACAGGTTTTTTTGGATTTTGGGGTTTTTTTTGGAGGATTAGTGTTGTCTGTGAGAACTCAGGCTCCCATATCTCAGGAAACCAGATCACACAAGTCTGGTTTTCCATAGACATTTAATTTAGAAGAGGTTTCTTTGAAGAAGACATGAACACAGACGGGACTATTCTGGGACAGATACCTTGAAATAGAGAAATAAATATTGTGAAACATACTGAGGTAAAATGAAATGGATGGAGTTCAGAAGGTATAGCAGTGCATTGTAAAAGGAATCAGCACACAAAAAGGCAGATATCTCTTATACACAACTCTAGGAAAGATACTTGATTGAAATGAAGCGTAGGCACCTAGGTTTAAGACAGAAATCAGGGCATGATTCTGAGACTAAGCTGGCTTAACTTCTGAAGAATGTAACGAAAAAGACTATACAAAGAAAAAAAAAGAAAAAGGAAGAAAAGATAAAGAATGACAAAACAAAGAAAGCCTCAGGAACGGAGAAAGTCTGCATGAGACAGCAAAACAGTACTTAAAATCAAACAAGGAAAATGTTTAAATTACCTTCCCAGTTTCAGGTATACTGAGCACATGGAATGTCCTCAGAGGAAAGAGAAGAGTGGCTGTCAAGATACGAGCTCTGGCTCAAGAAGTTGTTGTTTTAGACCACTGACTGCTGGAAGGTGGGAAGGTATGTCAGACAACTACCCCTCTGTGTTCACACTATTTGTTATATTCCTTCACTAAGCAGCTGCTATTAACCACTCTCAGAGACAGATTACCAGACAATGTAGACCTTCAGTCTGATCCTGTGCTGCACCTCTTAGCTTTTAAGACCAAAAAGTGATGCATGAAATAAACCCAAGCAGCAAGGATTTAAACACAAGTGGCCATAGTGTCTAGATATTTGGATCTATTAAAAAGTGTGTGATCAAAAGCCGAATCCCTGCTGTGAAACCAAAATTGATGAGAGCAGTCCAGACACAGGGCTCTGATTCAGCTCAGCTTTCACACTACAAGTTGTAAAGTAATTTATCACCGAAGAAACCCACATATTTGTATCGCATTAGCAGAAATTTCCCATGAATAAAACAAAGGATTTTATTTTGTAACTTTACTTCAAACCTTAGAAGTCTCAGGGTAGTCTCCGGTCCCCCATAAAATGAAGAACAAAGATTAATTTTCAATTCACGCAGTAATTTTTACAGGCAAGCATAGCAAATAAGGTAACAGATTTTCCAGATGTCTGGGGCTCCGGAGGCACTATTACCAGGACTAGGCTGCCCTCTCTTGCACAGAGGGAGATCTACACCTGAATGTAGAGCTAAAAAGATGTGAGGATGCTGTGCGCTGTACAGGAGAAAGGGGGGTATAAAATGTCTGTTCTCACACCAGAACTAATCAAATGAGGCCATACTGTTATTATTTTAAGCGGATACTGTGATTAATTAATACATTTATGACGATTTTAGAAAATATTTCACTTCAGGCATTTTATCTCTATATGTTCACTAGGCAACAGAGTTCCCTCCTTGCAGCCTGCACAGTTTGTGCACAAAGCCACTCTACCTTAAATACAGAGAGTAAAATACACCCCACAGAGTCCTTTGTGTTTCCCCTTTGGAGGGAGACTGGAAGATCTAAACCTTAACTGCCCCAGCTGCCCTTCCTTTAGCCTTACTCCACTCCCTCCACACACTCCCACAGTCAGTCATGACTTCTATTAGAAACCTGTTTAATCCTAACCCCTTCTGTGCTGTGCAAAGTAATAACACACTCTATAAATTGAGGGATTTGCCCTTTTTTTTTTTTCTGCAGAACTTTGTTTTTACTTGTCACACAATAGCAAATAAGGGGAAAAAAAAAACAACAAAAAAAACAAAAAACCTCCCCACTCCCCCCAAAAAAAAACCAACCAAACAACCAAAAACCCCCATATCAAAGATATCTGTTTGGGTCATTAATTTTTATAATTCTTCCTGAGAAATGAAGCAAAATTAACTTTTTTCTTTCTTAGGTCAGATGAAATGATCATTTCTGTGGTGATTTCCTAGACTTAGTCTCTCTGCTTTCGAAGTTTTGTCATGAAGTTGGAGATGTTGAATGAAGAGGGAATATGAAGAGTTTCTTCTTGATAGTGAACCTTTCTGTAGCTCTTGACTAGCTTTATACTGGAAAAGGCAAATTCTTAAAGAAACACCTCTAACAGCTGTTTGTGTAACTATATGATGTATTATGACCGCTATGCCTTATACCTACTCCTCAATTAACTCATTTTCATTAGGCTTCTGGCTATGGACTCAAATTATTGTCCTTAATTTCGTTCTAAAAGCTGGTAGATTGACTGAATGGGATTTCAGGTGTTAACAAAAGTTAAAATGCCAGATCCTTAGGTAAGAAGCAGCCCCAAAAAGCTAATAAATCTATTTCAAAGACAGGCTTTGTGCTACTGAGTAAAGATCAGAACTACAAGATGTATGAAAGAACCAACTTGCACAAACCCTCTGAATACCTCAGGCAAGAATGGAAGATCTTGTTTGGTTTGCTGGGGTTTCTTTTCGCTGTGATGCTCAGCACAACTGAGTGAGGCACAGGGGCAGAAGGTATTCACACATAAGACTCAGGTAGGTGAATAGGAGAGCTGCAGTTTAGGCAGTGCACCGAACCTTGGCTTCACACTCCTTAAGGCCTGGCCAGCATAGCTGTGGAAACTTGGTGGTAATAGGTCATTATCAGACTACCTCCCAGCTTGAACCGGGGGACCTAGAAAGGAACTGTTGAATCACAGTTCCCTCCTTGGTCTTCTAAGGCAGAGAATGCAGTCTAAACCTAGACCTGCTTTGGGAAAATATTAATAAAATGGCAAAAACTGCAGTGACTTGAGCCTTCTCACTGGGAAAACAGTTCCCCATGCACACAGCCCTTCATTTTTCCCAACAACAGTGTCAATTAATGTTCTGTATGGCTAGGCATTTGCTTTAACCACGTTGCTTGCAATTAGCAGTGTCTATTAATACTAGGCATCTGAGACCTGCAGGATTTGAGTAAAAAGTGCCAGAGCTCAAGTGTTTATGAGCAGTTCATATGCAGCAGGAAATCTCTTGTTTTTCTTGAACAGTTGTCCTGTCTCTACTTGCCAAAAACTGCTTGGTGAATAGTCATTACCCAATTTAACAGAGATGTGGGCTAAGATTTCTGCTACCTGGTTTTACACATAGGCTGTGGTTAGAGGGGGAAACAGAGAACAGTCTCATTGCTTCTATGTTGGTATGTAATTTCAGTGAAAGCAAGAAGTTTAAATAAGCCACTCTGTCTACCATCTTAAAGTAAGCTTTTCAATTCTTCGCAATGCTTTGGATTAGTGATAGATTGGAACAAATCCTGCAGATCCTACCGTCATCAATTTTTGTGTCAATTCAAATGCTACTAGATGAATTTTGCCTTTCATGTATATATTTAATTTTGATTGCCAATATGGATTTTTGCTTGATATTTCATTTTGCAACACAAATGATTAAAACAAAGGAGCTTTGTTTCCTCCTTCTCTTTGTTGTATCTTTAAAAAAATGGCTTCCATACCTTCTTATTACTACATTTATGATAATTTTGAAATACTAGGTTTTACTCAAGATAAGAATGAGTTGATTCTAATTTACCATGAACAAAGTAACTCCATCACTATCCTGTTTACCCATACGCTCTACTCACAGGACCACAGACACCTTATAAAGCCAGGCATTAACACTGTGCTAACAATTTGGTATATCATACTGCTGTTTGTTTTTACATAGTTTCAAGTGTATGTTTCAAGTTTGTTTTGAGTCTGCTCAACAGAGTAAGAATCAGGTGAGTGAACAGAGCTCAACACACAAGGCTCAGGGCAATTTACCACATAGCAGAGTGTCCCTTAGAAAACAATGACAGAAACTGAAAGTTTCCTGAAGAGTGAGAAAGACTATCTACAATTTCATTTTATAAAACTCAGCCCTCCATCAAAATATCTATTTACATTGTACAGATAAAGCCTATATGGAAAAAGGATTTGCTGTACTATTTTTTTTTTTTTTAATTTCTCTTTACCTTACATCCAAATATTGGGAGTTGGTCCATTTTGATTATTTTAAAGTCTATGATTCTCCATGTGTAAAAGTTCAAG
This sequence comes from Psittacula echo, assembly GCF_963264785.1. Classification (NCBI taxonomy): domain Eukaryota; kingdom Metazoa; phylum Chordata; class Aves; order Psittaciformes; family Psittacidae; genus Psittacula; species Psittacula echo. The sequence continues at coordinate 127,138,038 of NC_137737.1, forward strand.
GATGGTTTTATTTCCCCCCAAGCTTCAACAACAGTCATGTTAAGTGTTTACAGTTAAAAATTGTACGGAACACTTCTTTGTCCTGCTGAAAGAAACGATAAGTAGTATGTGAGGGCATTTGTTATACGGCTGTCTAAGAAGAAATTAATGAGGCACTGATTATTTGTATTCAATTGCAGCTTAGAGGTGGTCTTCTCTATGAATGTCTTCTTCCCTGAAAATGGGCATTAATCATCTCACTAAAGCCAGATCAAAATGAAGATTTGATGGCCCTGAGCACAACTGGTCACCAGTGCAGCTTCTCCTGCACTGTTTGAGAAACACTGAATTTATATGACTGGGAAGATCAGGAGAAAGAGGTGGAAGATAAATCAGCTTCAAATTTGTGTCTCACTCCTGGCAGATCACAGGGGGCTCCAGAGATCAGTGCCTGAGGGTAAGTGAATTGAGGATTAGTAAAATAGCTGGGAAAGGACAAAAGGAGGACTTACTTCTTCCATATATCCAGGGAGCAGTGAAAAAATAACCCCCTACTTTCTTCTTCTTTTTCCTTTCTTTCAGCCTAATTATTCCTCCTACAAAGTTCCTAGAAAGCATACAGTGGTGGGTGCAGGAGAAGACTTAAGAACAATAAAAACCAACCAACAAAACCCCAAAACCGGCAAAAACCCCAAATGGAATAAAATAGTCAAGGTCTACTGAACAAAGGCAATCCCAAAAGTCAAGGCTGGGTGACTTGGCATAAGGCACATATTTTAAATAGCTGCTGCAAGAAATGCAAAAGGTAGTGATGGATTTGTCATCTCTTGCTGTAGTGAGATGGGGACCAATTCCTCTCTGAAACATAGGCTTTAGTCAGACTAATCTCTGTGGAAATGGAAGTAAGCAGGAGCCCATGGCTTATGCAGTCAGGTGAGAGATGCTAGTGTGCCTTTTTTTTAATGTAAACTATTTAAAGTTGAAAGATATGGCAAAAAAAAAACAGGCCCAGTTTCAGATTGGATAGATAGTATTTACCCAGGAGGTTGGAAAGTGGAATTGCTTTTCCCTTTGAGATTTTTCTCCTCCCTGAACTTAAACTAATTCTAAAGGGAAGGAAGATTACAAAGGTAAATAAAAATATTCTAACGATTCTTCAGCTAGCAGAAGTAAAAAATAGAAACTACGAACACAAATCTTGTGAAGTGTCAGACTGCATAGAAAAAACAATAGTTTAAACTTAGAAGCAAACAAAACTGATACAAAAGGCACAGGTAGCTAGCTGCAACAGCTTTCCACTCCAGCTATAGCAACAAATAATTTCCATTTTAACTTCTCAATGGCCTACAAGAGACTGGCAGACTTTCTGCTCTCTGAAGCCACTATTATAACTAAAAGTAATTTAAATTTCTAGTAAAGACAGTATGAATAGCACTGCATCCTCCTCCCTGAAGGTGGATTTTGATGTACATTAGCAGGTGTTCTGAGATTACTAAATTGTCATAACTGTAATTCATCAAATAAAGAGAAGACTCGGGTATCAGAATAGTACTAAAAGCATGACAAAAAATCCCTTGGCCTTTAAATTTCTGTAATTCATGGAGTCTTTTGTTCTTAAAGTTGCTTCATGAGAGGATGGAAGCAGTAGGGAAATAAATCTAGTTGTCTGACTATGGATTAAGACCTGGAATGTGCAAAAAAAGACAATTTTTATGCCTTTGAACACTTGAAAAGCAAAATTCCCCTAGATGCCAACGCTGGGCAACTGAAAAAATTTATCTACCTTTATCCTTTTTTTTACTTCTGTGTAACAATTTCTAAGTTCCATATATGCCAAATAGAGGGATAAACATATGCCCTTTTTTTAAGAAGATATATTATTTTATATTATTACGTTTTACATGATCTATTGTGTGGTGTCCCTGTGCACGGCAAGGCAGTTGGAACTAGACGATCTTAAGGTCCTTTCCAATCCTAACTATTCTGAGGTTTTATGATTCTATGATTCCATGATTCTATGATTTTATGATTCTATATAGTGGTATCTAACGTGATATAATTGCAAACGTAGCATTGTGTAAATTTAAAGAATAATTTTGACAAGGATTTCATATAAACAAGTGATTGGGATACCAGAAAAGTTTCATTACTATTTTTAAGTAAGGTACTTTGCATTCTGAAACACTGAAAGGCTGTTTTTCAAAGAGAATTTTCTCCCACCCACAACTGAAATTGTTTTCTCACTCCACTGCTGCCCATACCAAGCCTATGGGCCAGATAAAAAGGAAGAATAAAAAGTGTACTGGTTCAGACTGACAATTCCACACACTGTATTAAACCAGAACATTGTACATTGGGATTTGGTAGTTTTGGTGATATATGCAGACACTATGCATCTCTATTCCCTGCATTTTAAGTACTTGTTTTGAAAATATGCTTTTTATTTATTCCATTTGATTAGGAAAAAGCTATTTACAATTATTCTGGAGGTTTTTAATATATTCTTTCTCAGATTTTTTTTTCTCTCCTGAATGATAGGGTTATTAAATTTAGTATTAGCCAATATTTTAAAACTCTAAAATAAGTGCTCTTGAATAAACGTTGCAAATAAACCAAGTTGTGGTGTAGAACTGTAACTGGCATGATTTCAGGCAAAACAACATTACACCAAGCCATGAATTGTGACTTGTGTGAGTTGTATGGTTTAGTCTAAGAGAGCAAAAAACATAGCTCATTTTACATTAGGTTTTTAAAAATGACAAAATATGAGCATAAGAGTGTTCAACACTACCCCCTTACAAAGATTATGTTCTACTCCCTTTCTTTGCTTGAATTCTTCCAGACTTCATGAAATAAGAGCCAAATGATTGGGCAAATTACTTCAACCTCCAATTAAAGTTTATGTGTTCATGAAAATGGTTGTACCATTTTTCCCACACAGCCAAAATGCATCCTCTTGAAAGATATTTTTCACTACAATAAATTCAGTCTCCTCAGAAAAATGCCTTCACATTAAGTGCCCTTAAATAGTGAACTGCCAGACATAAAGGATAACTCTAGCTACAAAAGAATGTAAAAAAATGTTACTGTTAAGCTTAAAAAGGTCATAGAAGTACATTAAAGCTCTAGTATCATTTGATTTGAATGCATTCGCCTACACGTGCTAATGAAGGTCCATATGCTAGGCACATTAGCTACTTGGGGTTCCTGATAGGCGACTTCACCAAGTGGCTCTAGAGAGAAGACAGTACATCCCTTCTTTCCATTGCCCCAGCAAGCCAGAGGGAAGCTGGATTTCACACCCCCACTAAGGTTCTTCAATGTTTACCTCTGGGACATCAAGCACACGGTATTCTCCACCAGCACAGTGAAATCCTACCACATTATGCTGCCACATTTTGGAAGTGTTGCAGTTTGGCAGTATCACTGCTTCTGACCTGCAAGGTTTAAAAGATTATGCAGGTTATGCCTGCCCAGTATAAATAGGGAAGGTGCAGTGTAACTGAACTCAAACTGTATACCTTCAATATGTCAGCAAAATAATATACATTAGTGCCAATGACTTTCTTATTAAATCTGAGGGTATGAGGTGGCTATTGCTTGTTGAAACCCATCCTTTCAAAACCTCATGCTCTTATACAAGTTCACCACTCTTTGTATATACATGAAGCCAACTCCACTGCTTTTTAAGGCTATTTTTGAGGGCCAGCAACATCAGTACTGTTGAGTAAAATATGGCAAGTACCCGAGGAGCAAAGGGGGTAACCCTCTCTATTTTAAAGGATGAGACACCAGAGAAAAAAAAAAATTATTTAACTAAAAGCATCCAAAATATATGCTTAAATTAGGAAGGAAACTGATTCTTATACAGTCAGTCATGAAAAGTAGATCTGTCTGGAGGGCAAATCAGCAGGTTCCAGTTTCTCTGCAAATCATCATAGCTGCTATCTAAATAATATGCCTGACAATAGAAGGTGTGCATACTCCCTATAGTTTTGAAAGTGAAATATTGGTTGGTGTCACTTTACTGGAAACTGGCAAACCACATTGTAAACTTACAGTTTGCTGTTTAGAGGAATGATTTTTTTCATAGAAGTATGAAAATTTCAGTGAAAGATTTTATATTTTTTTTTGTTTTCTCACTGACTTGAATGGAATATACATGATCTGATACACAAATGGATTCTGAAATAGTCTGCAATAATTTCTTGTAATTGTTTCATCACTTCAGTTATGCGCAGGAACAAGTTTATATTCTGAGAATCCACTGGATGCAAGGCACTTTCAGCAGCCACAGTTTTAGGATGTTCTACTCTTGAAGAACTGAGCTGAGATTCCACAGCTAATGTCTTGAATATCATACTGAAATCTTTCTTGGCCTTTTCTTGCTTTCTAGGATCAAAACCAAAAAGAATAAAGATTCAACAGAGCATTTAATCCCACAGCAAGATTTGTTACAGTGGCAGAATGATTGCTTCAGGCAAACTGAAATACCAACATATGTAAACAATCACTGTTATGTTTAGCTTAGGTATAGTCCTGAATTATAAAAACTTATTCTAGGATAAAATGTGCTTTTATCCTGGGGTCCATTGTGTATGGTAACATAGAACAGAAATGGAGAAACTGAAACTGGGAGGAGCTGTGTGTCAGAGATGTGGGACCCTGGGGTGATACACTGATTCAGAAGCAATATACTCTGTCCCTCACCAAGATGAAGACTGGTCTCCTTCTCTATCCCCAGGAGTACACCTAAGAAAACTGGAATGTAAATGACAATTCCATATTTTATCAGACACCCTTAGTTATCAGTGGACCAATGCTAACAAGATCTAATGAAGCAGATAAGAGGCTTTTACATTCTGATTCACCTTCCAGTGAGGGTAACTCAGTTTTCACCTCTGAGTCTTTCATAGACTATATGAAGTGGACTAAAAAAAGGCTCTGACTACCAGCTCTGCAAGGGCTGCTGCAATCTCAGACAGTCCAAATCATTTGTCCAAACCTATTGACTATAAACTGCAACTCTGCCTGCACAGATTTCTCCTTTTTGGAGAACTGTTTTCAACACGGAAAAAGCTGGTCTCTAAAGCAAGATGAAAGTAGTTTATTAATGAAGCTGTCACAGTCTTTCTGCTTAATGCTAGGGGAATGAGTGTTGGAAAATCAGGAAAATCATAATTAAAAACAAAACATATTAGAGAGCCAGTCATCACCTCTCATCTGTGTTTTATCTGTGCTCCCACTGTGCAAGGAACATTATTTGCTCCATACAGCCAACCTGTAGAAGTGGTTTTTAGAGTTTATTTTGTCCAGGAAATTGCTCTTCAGCATCAAGAACACATTCCTAACAGGACACAGATTGATGTTAAGCACTATCATGTCATGAAGAGTGATGAAGTGGGCCCTTTTTTTATAAAAGCAAGTGGTAATAGGACAAGGGGGATTAGCTTTTTACTGAATGAAAGGAAGATTTAGATTTTACTGAAAGAAGGAAGATTTAGATTAGGTATTAGGAAGAAAATCTTCACTATGAAAGTGGCAAGGAACTGGAACAGTTTGCCCAAGCAAGTTGGGTTGCCCCATCCATGGCAGTGTTCAAGGCCAGGTTGGATGGGGTTTAGAGCAACCTGGTCTAGTGGAAGGTGTCCCTGCCCACGGCAGGGGGTTGGAAACAAATGATTTTTGAGGTCACTTCCAACCCAAACCATTCTATGATTCTATGTTTTAAATCTTAAACAAACAAAGGCAAAGTAGGTAGAAGTGCTTTTTCTCAGGAGCTGAACAAATTTGTTTCTGATGCATTAAAATTACTTTTTTCACACCAGTGAAAGTTTTAATGCTGGATCACTACTCCTAACATGACCTACAAGAGCAAAAAGAGAAAAAATCTGAATGTGCTGAATTCTTAGAATGAACCCTATCCCACTAATATCAAAAGGATTTTTGACTGCAAATTTTCATCCAAGTCAGTATTTCATTACTACATTTTCCAGTCAAATAGATTTTAGCTTATCTGATCAGAGTTAAACTGAAAAGGTACAAGGAGACATCTCAGATTTCTGGGATGGCTATTTAATAAGAAAGAACACAGAGACACAGTAATTCTAGGTATCCTTATAGTGCCATTTCCACACTTCCTACAGACTGGTACTGATCTGATACCAGTAGATTTTGCTAGCTTCAGTCACTGTATCTCTGTTGAATCAGTCTCTGGATACAGCAGGAAGAAAACACTTCTATATTTTTTCTTGATCTGACACAGATCTTCTGGCTTAAGAAGATCCCTCCTCCACATTCAGACTGTATTCTATATACTGTGTTTGGAGAGATAAGACTGAAACCACTACCTAGGGTGAGCAGCTGTGACGTAGGATAAGTCATAATATGAAGAAGTTTTATTTATTTAATTCCTGTTCAGGGCTGAGCAGATGTCAGGTAGGACAAGTAGCAATGGGCCAAGTTTTATTTTTTTCATTCCTTAGTGCTTAAGGCAATAATGGGAAGAAATATGAAGCGTCTTGTGCATCTGCTATGCTGGCCATTGCTGGAAAGTTGCCAGCTTCAGGTCTGTGGGAATGGATGAGGCTTCGTTCTTATTGCCTAGGCACACAGCTGAAAAAAGCCACACTGTACAGTGCACTACTGTGATAGACTCCTGTTCCTTCCACCCCACACATGTTCCCTGCATTACTACAGCTGTGTCATTGCAGTTGTCCTGTCCACGACCCTTTTCAGGGTTGGCTTTGCGAAACTGTTCCTCGCTGGATGTTGTGATCACCTGACGTCAAATCGGCTTCGTCTTTCCTCTCGCAGTACTTTATTTGGGTATAAAATCAGTATTTAGCAATGAACGTGTAACACTGTTTACTCTATTAAAAATTTCAGAAAGTTATGCAAAAGGGTTGTTGATTCAAGCAGGCATTTTGTACTGGAGCCAGAGAAAATTCTCTTTCTCTCTTATCTAAGGTGAAAAAGGAGAGAAGAACTAAAATAGCCATTTAGTCTATAAAAACATAAGCATGGCTTGTCCTACTATGACTCTCAATAATTAGAGAACAAACTAGTAATAAAATATTGCCACTGCTTTAATGTTTATTTTTTATTTTTATTTTTTGTTGTTGTTGCTTTTTTGTTTTGGTTTATTTTCTCTTAGAAGGCCTGAATGGCCTTTGGAGCCAAGATATGCTCAAATGCCATCAGGCAAGTGTGGCACAGAGAAATTAAAAGATCAGTATCACACAACCAGAAAACTAGAACACTCCTCATCTCATTCTAACTGCAACATGTAGCTATCTTTTTCCGTGCTGACCCTTTCAATCTAGACTACAAGCTTTCATTACCTACCAAATAAAACAGGCAATGTAAATAGACAAAAAGCATCAGGAGAGCCTGTGCTGAAAAAAAATACCCCAGGGACATGTGGCAGAATCCATGGTCGGCCACAGTGCTGTGTCCCCACAAGATGTCCCCAACCTTGCCAGAGGAGATGCAAGACTTCCCTACAGCTATAAACCAGACAGGGATGAGCTCTGGAGGGGTGACGTGGGTTTTGTACACACTCCAGTCACTCCCAGGCAGACGCATGGTGCTAGACAGGCCCATAGGTGCAGGCTGGACAGTGCAGCCTGGGAGGCTCTTTCCCCCTCTCGCCTTAGGATCACTGAATCATAGAATGGTTTGGGTGGGAAAGGACCTTAAAGACCATCTGGTTCCAACCCCCTGCTATGGGCAGGGACACCTTCCACTAGACTAGGTTGCTTAAGGCCCCGTTCAATTTGGCCTTGAACACTGCCAGGGATGGGGCAGCCACAGCTTCTCTGGGCAACCTGTGCCAGTGCCTCACCACCCTCACAGTAAAGAACTTCTTCCTAATATCTAATCTAAATCTACCCTCTTTCAGTTTAAAGCCGTTCCACGTTGTCCTATCACTACATTCCCTTGCATAAAGTCCCTCTCCAGGTTTCTCGTAGCCCCCCTTTAGGCACTGGAAGCTGCTCTAAGGTCTCCCGACGCCGTCTCTTCTCCAGGCTGAACAAGCTCCGCTCTCAGCCTGTGCTCATAGCAGAGGTGCTCCAGCCCTCGGAGCATCTTTGCTGCCTCCCCTGCACCTCGGAGCGGCGGCCACCTGGTGGAGCCCGCGCCCCGCCTGAGGGGCGGCTGCGGTGAGAATTGAGGCAGATCTGCCTGCGGCAGTCATTACCTTTGCCCCCCCATCTCCCCCCCACAGAGCAGAATCCAGCTTTTCCTCTGCTGCTCCGTCGGGCGGGTCAATTGCCCGCTTTCCCTTTCCTGGTGGCGGCTGGAGTTCAGGCAGGAGGAGGAAGGGGGCAGCACGAGCCCGATAGCCGGTTCTGTCACAGTCTGGGAGGCAGCGGGAAGCGGGAGTCGATGGCCGCCGCTGGGCCCGGGGCTGCAGCGGGCAGCCTTACCCGGGAGGGAGCTGCGGGGCCTGGGGAGGTGAGAGGGGGGCACTCTGTGCCGACTTTAGAGTGGAACAGGTGCTACCGAATGTCTTGAAAAGGGGTGCCCGCTCCATGCCGAGGGTACATGGTACCTTATGCTGGTACTTTAGAATAATGATTGTGTAAGGGCATATCTGAGAAGTGAAAAAAAGAAAGCTCATAACTTCTTAACACACAGTGAAGACCTGAAATAGGAAACTAGGGTTGTTATGTTGCCTTGATGCTTCTTGTACCATAACACTTTACTTTAAACTGCACTCAGAAAAACTGATGTGCCTTCATTCGATCCAGTGCTAGGCTTGCCACTGACTTGCACGCTGAGGCATATATTATGAAGGGGCTGGATGTGAAACCTTAAATCACTTACCTGTTCATCTTCAGCAGTAGGGTCTACAGATTAATGTCAGGATTTTCATTCATTTAGCTCCTGATGTTAGTTAACATCCTAATCAGATGTAAGGGTTCTTTGTGCTACATACATAAAAATGAAGGGAAGCATGGTCTTTGCCTAGATGAGCTCACAGCCCAATCTAAACCAAATACAAAACACAGGAGGTTCTGTGAATGAGAGACTTTAGTTGATACACAGAGGTTATGTCTAAACTACTTAATAGCATAAAGGGCTGTTCTTTCATTACCAAGATTGTCCTCTGGGTTTGAGGCCAGCTGTCCGGGGCTACCTTGTGTCTGCTTATGGACATACTGCTTATGTCTGTACACCCTCAGACTCCAGAATAAAATGACTTGATGTAAACTGTATATTGTGAATGATCCCTATCCATTGCTGACCTATGGATGTAAGCTATGTCTTAGCATTGTTTGGGAGAATGGCATACAGCCCACACCAAAACCACAAATCGTGCAGGCACTTCTCCAGCAGCACAACACCACAGACACTGAAGCTGCACTGCCCAGGAATACTCCCTGACACCATTTTTGTCCACTTGTGCCATCACTATGGGGCAGGTTTAGTGTAGGCAAAGGTACAAATCGTAAAATGGGTATATGAATACTGTGTTTCAGCTCAGACTGAGTCTAGCTGCAGTCCCTTTACATGCGGAGGGTGGGAGTGGAGACTCTCAAGTGTCAGCCAAATCCTTGGCGTCTGTTCTAAAACTTGAAGTGGTGATCAAAGTGATGAGAAGTTTGGCAATACCAGCGGTGTTAATTTATGGTAACTACTTCTCTTGTACAAACTAAGGCTATGCTCAGTTTATGGAGGAAACCAGTGTGTTTTTACTGCCAGTGAGAGAAGGCAAAAAGCATAAGTAGGTTTACCTGCACAGTTGTCCCATCCTCTTCAGGAGGGCTATATCTAGCCTAGAAGGGGATTTTTTTTTTTCTTCTTTGTGCAGACTGATAAACAAAGCACTTAATGACATAATTTACATCTCAAGGTCAGGATGAATTATATAGAATGGAAAAGAAATATGAAAATGTTGTACTCTGAGATGAAGGAACTGTTCTGGACTGTATCATAGGATGAGCAAATATCTCAAGCCAAGTTACTATGAGAAGTAGATTTTTACCAGGTCCTGCAGTTACGAGTGTTTTATTATGATTAATGGCTTGAGAAATAATCTTCAAAGCACATGTATGACACAGAGTCATGCCAGTATAAGACAACTCAGGCCCTTCTATCAAGAGTTTCAGGTCATGCTTCATCACTGTCATCCCATTATACTTTAAACTTGTAATCCAAGTATCTTTACAGGCAGTCAAATTTTATACATATATCTCCATGTATTAACTGACACCAATTTTTAGTCATTTTTAATGGATGGGGACAAATTTACTCTTGAGGGGTTATTCCTTATTATGGTCTACCTGTACATTTTGGTCTCTTAGCTTCTGTCTCCAGTTAGTCTTATGCGTAGCAAGATCTTCACCAATTTAGCTTTAAGATCTTCACCAGTTTAGCTTTAATCTAGAGGCCCTACAATTTTCTCTTTGTTTTCTGTCCCATGTCAAAATGTCATCTTCTCCAAATGCCACATTTTGCTCTGTTTCCTATGAAATGTGGCAAGAATTGGACACAACCCAAACAGATGTGACATGTGTTCTTCCTGTGCTGAAACCTGGCTGTGATTCTGAGGTTGGATAGCTCCAGAGATCTCCCTGCATATAGAGGAGTGGTCTTGTATAACTGCCACAGTTCTACAGCTATCCTAATAGGCCTTGCAAATCTCAGGCATACCCTATAGGTAGCATGAAAATGTCACACCCAGGAATATAATGTTTCCTCAGGACTTCCTAGGAAATAGCAATGTATTTCTCATTGTTTTGCCGCCTTTGAAGTTATTGATGTCTCACTGGGACCCAGAGGAGGAAGATGAAAAGTGGTTTCCAGGATGGACACAACCAGTCTGATCTAAAAGAGATTAGAACAAGTGATGCAAGGCACTCTCTACTGCTTGGACTAGGAACCACAGATTGCTGCCTAGAACAGATGACTTTAGTATGTATATTCAGTATTGTCCCAGAAGGGATGCAGACAGGTCCAGACTATATGTGTGCCAGACTGCAAGTAAAAAGATTTTACATTAATTGTCTTTTCAAGATCTCCCTTCTAGATAGTGGAAAACATGTACATATGTTTATTTTGAGGGTGGGATGAGACGCTTCTACAGAAATCAGTGACATTGCGTTTGTTTTGATTTTCCCCATAGCGACCACAGACTATCTCTTCTGGCAGCTCATGTCTTTTCTTGAGGCTTCCTAGAATATTGACCTACTACACTGCTCTTCAGCCATCTTCATAGTGCAAGAGGAACTTCCTGAAGAAATGAACCACAGGACAGTTGGAATCTTTCAGCTTCTTGTTGCAAAAGCCTTCTGATTTAGTTTGGTCCCCTTTTCCTCTAGATGGCATGCCCTCTTGATGGTACTGAGGACATGAACTAATTTGAACTCCATACTGCTTATGTTCAAGGAATACAGTAGTTCCTTGTGCTGTTACAGTCTTGACTTTTTATGAACATTCATGCCTATGTTTACTTCTTATCTTTTACTGACTACGGGATTTATAGTGCTAATGATGTTGCTTCTGCCATCACAGCAACTTGGAATTAAAATTAAAAAGTGCTCTGTTTTCAGGATTATCATCCGTTTTTCTTATTCTTGCTGTTTGATGACAATTCCTATAAGCTAAAGCTGCTGTTTTCCATCCCCTTCATGCATGCAATGCTCGCTACAGAGGCCTTTGTAACCTCTTACAAAGTGATGCAATCCTTTGCTCTTGTGACTTTTTGTCCCAGAGGCTGAGCAATCTGTTTGCTTGGGTTGGGGTTGTGTCTGGGTATATATTCTGACTCTCAGCTCTACCTTCTTTGTTGTCATAGAACACTTTTCTTGTCACATTTTGAATTCTTTTTAACTCTGGAAATCTGAATTCTTTTGCACAATTTCACCAGCATGAGCAGATTGAATGATTTCCTTCGCTTGCTGTATTCCAATCACATGATTAAGCTTAATTATAGTTGTTCTCATATCCTACCAGGCTGCCAACACCCCAAAATTACACGAGTGATTCTTCAACCCTCCGTCAGCCACAAATTTTTCTCAGTTTTGCCTGTATTGCTGGATAGATCCTATATGAATCATTTCAGCTGTCTTAAGTTTTGTAGAAATTTTAACTCTAGTGATATTCTGATGTGCTGCATTCTACTTTTTCAGTTATTTTTTACTAATCTGCATTTACAAAGTTTTCAGAGCCAAGGAAGAGACTGAGACCTGTTTCTCCTTAGTACCTGAATCCTAACCAGCCTGCACTGAGGGAACGCAAGCCTCTGCATAATGTAGCAACTGATCCCAATGTACACTTGGCAGAATATATTAAAAATACTGATCTAGATATTTAGGGTTTGGAAGGCATCTCAGCGTCAGTACTTTGTGAACTGCAGAAAACATCTGTGTGCACATCTTTCAGCTGGAGTAGAGTGTGATAAACACTGCACAGTGATGTAATCTAATTCTTAGGTATAATTGCCTTTAGCCTTGCTGAGAGTTTGTGCTGCCATACCAAATGCAAATTACATAGAATTATCTATTTGTGGAGAAGTAAATATTCACTATTAGAATGGCCAGCTTTTTGTGTTGTTTCATTCAAATAATGTAATTTTATTATTTGCTTATAATATAAGGTTGCTATAAACTTGTATTAGTGGGTAGTTCTAAATCCCACTTACTCCTTTTTATCTTACTTGGCTCATATAAAGTTAGGTCATTTAAAACCCGGCTTTATCCCTCCCAACATTAGATATTTAACTAAAACATTAGATACTTAACTGAATCATGCAGCTTGTCACCTCAGGGTCCTTCTACAGTCAATGAAGAGAGAGAGTATCTTTCATGTAGAAACTGAAATCTTAAAATTAATTCCTGTAAGTCCCACTTTCACATGAGAAACCCCTACGGCAACTGTACTTCTTACATAGCCACCTTTACTTAGCTGAGAAACTTCAGTTTTTATTCAGAATCCAAAGCTTATCAGATAGTTCTTTAAATAGTGCACATGTAAAGTCACTAAATGGGAATGGTATGGCTTAGGTACTTCTTAGATGCAAACTATGTTTCTTTGCTCAGATCAGAATTGTTAACATTTTCAATATGGGGGATGTGTTTTCATTGTGTTAAGTATACACATGTACTGGAAAGGAATGGTTTTACAATAGAGACTTAAGCTTTCTGGCTAATGATCTGTTCTATCAGAGTCCCACATAAAATAGAGACAAAACAATTTATATCAGCCTAAAGTCTTAAAAATGTTTTTGGGAGATAAGTGTTTCTCTTTATATATGAACTGCCTGCCAGGAAAGTCAGTGCAGGTATTCTGCCTTTAAGATTCCACATGAAGCAGGGCTCAGACGAATATGGGTTGCAGATGATTTAGCATTTTATTTGTAAAAGAGCTTTAGCAAGATTTGTATACCTTTATGGGATCAAGATGAGTTCCCTCTGTACTTCGTGCCAATGAAACAAAGATGTCAGTAATGTAACAAAAAATTCATTAAGCATATATTGCCAAATCTGATAAAAATGTGTGTGTTTCTTACCTTCAGTGCCTGTGGACTGTAGAAATGTGAAGTAGTTTTTCATTTTTAGTCTCCCCTTCACCCAGCTCTGTAACTCATGCCCAGGCAAACAAAACACTCGTAATTTAAAAGTGAAATCAATTTACTGTATCAGCCTGGCAAAAAAAAAAAAAAAAAAAAAAATAAAAAAGAAAACCCAAACAAAAATCCCCCAAACAACCAACAAACCAAACAAAACAAAAAAAAAAAAAAAAAAAAAAAAAACAAAAAAACACCAAAGTACATTATCTTTCATCTTCTTATGGATTTTGTTAATGCTTTCATGTAGTATTTTAGAATGTTTGGTCATATAAAGCACTGATCTGAATTTCATCTGTTCGTGAGTTTAAAAAAGTATTCAAAACTGCATGCATGTATTTTTGACCTGTCTTTATAGGTGTAGAATGACATATGATGTACCTGGCACTCATCTCAGGACAAACCCACAAGGAGCCTGCTCAATTGACTGAACTTTTTCCTAATCACATAACACCTCTCACTGAGGAAGAAGAAGGAAGATTAATTTGCTTTTAAAAAATAATGTTTATGAACCCAAGGATTAAGATTAATGGCTTAAAATATCGCATCCTTGTTAGGGAAATCCAAACATACCTAATTGCCATATTAAGATAAATAAGTGTACGCTAGTACATGTATCTCTGTATAGAGGTATTTAAAGCAAAGAATTGAGCCTTACATAACATTCGCTGTCTAAAAGCTGTAATTTTCTCTCCAGATTTTGACCTGAAATGTCACCTGTGGCCATTGTATACTTCTGTTCTAAAACCACTGATAGTCTTTTGGGGCGCCATCATCATCTTGATGTACCTATTAAAATAACAAATACTGTAAGTGCATTCATTATTTTATGAAGAAAGAATTTTTATGTATTATGTAGCCACAAGATAAAAAAAAATAAAAGGTATTTGAGAACATGTAGTACAATGCATGGATGGAAGCAATACTGTGTTTTTCTTCATGTCACCCTTCTTACCTCCAATTTTGACCTACTGTATTTACTTAATATAACTACTTTGGAATTGGGAATTTACCCTGAGCATTTTTTTCCATCATTTCACATGGACCTTTCTATACTGTTAAAAATTCTCCATGCTTTCCTTGTTTTTCCAGTCTCTCAGAGTCATTAACCAATTACAGCTGGGATCAAGGCCAAACCCAGCCAAGTATCATGCTGAGATTATCTCAAGTGGCACCTTAGTTAAATTGCTGAATAATCTTTTCTCTAGGGTTCAGATAAACATTGGCTGAGTTTTCTTAAACCTTATGCCTTCCTAAAGGTCCTTCCTTTTTTGACTTACTGTTCATATTCTTTTCTTTCTATAAAGCTTCCTAGAGAAGGTTAGTTGGAGTCCTACCTCAGCTACATAACTACAAATTGGAATAGCACCCTTCTTTCACAACCTTTCTCTGGATAAAACTGGAAGGTAAATTAGGTTATGGTCTCTGTACAGTTTGCCCTCAAATCACTGAAAGCAACAGTTTCACCAGATTCCGGGCTGAGCCCTCATTTTATTTTGCAGTGGCTCTGGACTATTTTACACTTCATAACAGGAAAAACAATTTTTGCAGTTTATCTACTTGAAAGACATTACCAACAGTCAGTCTTGAGCTTCTATGCAATATTGCAAAACCTAAATCCATGATGAGGGATGACCTGACAAGAAACCAGGTTAAACTGGTCCTACCTAAGAAAATGTTTCTTCCTCCTGGCTGCTTAAATGAAGAAGAAGCTTTTTCTTCTCTGAAACAATTCATTCTTCTCCTTTACTGTCAGTTAACTGCTGATGAAATATTTTGAATAAAAGAAAATCTTATCTCGGGAATTTTAATCTTAAAACATGAAAAGTCTGCTGCCAAGTAAGAAAACTCAGCTGATTTTGCCACTGCACAAATACAAATAAAAGCAAAGTAGACTACAGATGGAAATGTAAAATGACAGCAAAAGAAGCTATTACACTGTCTTTCATCCTATGAAGCAGAACAAATTATTGACATCCATTCCTTAATCTACATTTATTTTCCTGATTCACATAAGAAACTATGGCAGTGAATTCTCTTGAGCTGTTAAAATGTGATTTTTTCCTGCTAATTCATATAGTACTGTACCTCACATGAGCTGTTTTGAGTGAAAGTGTTCTTATCCGGCTGTTGCTGGAAATGTAGCTGTTCTCAAGAGTTGAAGAAGATAACTGTGTTTACAAAAGTCAGTTTCAAGAATGTGCATTACAGAGAAAGTTGTTGTGTATTGATATATTATCAATACTGATGCAGCAACACACTATCACAGTACCAATAAGTCATTGCAACCAAGCTTTTAATGTCATTTATAAAAAAATAGAGTTATTTACATTTGCAACTTATTTGATGGCATCGTCTTTTATTACAGCATCTGAATCAGTGAAGAAATGTCACCAGAACTCATTTGAGGATAAACTTTTCAAAGATAAGCATGACAGTACAGGAAAAAAATGTTTGAAACATTGTGAATTCTTGTTACTTTGCAGCAGCATATAAACTCACCCTTTACAACACATGCACCCTGGCCTTATGGTAAGCAGATTTCCCTTCTGGATTAAGATGAGGAAACTCTGCCACATTTCTAGGGATAGTCCCACACTCTTACATGTGGCACTTCAAGACGTAACCAAAGGAATTATTTTAGTTCCAATGGACAGAAAGTAGCCACTTGACACATTTTTTAAGAAAACTCTGGTTAAAAGGACACAAAAATGAAAGTATGACTATACTTACTGCATAGTTGCAGTAAATCAGATCCATGAATACAAAAGCCATCAAAATATATTATACATCTGAGTTTCAAAGCTACTTTAAAATACTGCTTTGCTTTAGAATACAAATAATACTGTTTGGGGTTAGTTTGTAGAGTTGCATTTTGGTCCATGCTGTTAATTCTATATTGTTATATTCCTCTTCCATTAGTTCAAGAGCCTCAAAACAACAGGTTCTCAGGCAGTGGCAAGAATGATGAAGCCAAATCTCAGGCTTCAACTGCTGCAGTCAGTTCATAAAAACTTTAATTTCAACCACCTCCCTTCTTTACTGCTTTAAATAAACTTCCCTCAGAATTCTAAGGGAAAAGATGTCAGGGACACGGATTTAATACTGTTAGAGATGGGGGTTTGTCCCCATCTGATCTTGAGCCGATAAAACACAGCTCTTAAGAATGTCCAGTCCATACAAAGGAAAAAGAAAAAAAAAAAAAAAGGATCATCAGCAACAACAACAAAACAAAAACAGTTTACTGTGACTATGCGGTAGTTCCACATAATCTGCTGGCAGTAGAAACTTCTTTGCTGTCAGAGTCGGGTCTTCCTGAAACCACAAATGGCCAAGTCTGGAAAAAAAAAAAACCAAACAACAAAAAACAACAAAAAAACTGGTATATCATATTAAAAAGAAAGTTTATCCTGGTATGAAACTGGAGCTTTATATTACTGATAGATGTCTAACTCTGGTTCACTTGCAAACACGTCATCATGTTTTAGTCCCTATGGGAAGCACAGAGAGAGCTGAGTTCCTCTAACAAATTTTTTCATTATGTTTTTCATTGTAATTAAATGCTCTGCAACAGAGCTGCCATGATCAGCAACAAATCGTTCTTACAAAAAATGCAACCATCCTCTTGCTTTGCAACTGTTTGCATCATTCTATAAACAAAAAGCACATAAAGTATCAAACCCCAATCACTCTGAACCACTTAGGCAACCGTTCTACCCCTGTGACACGCATCAGGCACTAGTTCTGTACCGATGAACGGATGACGCGTGCCTGTGCTCCAAGCCAGCCTCCAGAGCAATTACTCCTTTTTCGGACATTAAGCTTGCCTAATGCCCGAAGAATTTATTTCTTTAGGGTCCTCTACGCCGGCTCCCCAGCACAGACACACCCGCCTCTCGGGTCTGGGTCGAGGATTACAGGGATTTGCGAAACGGTCAGGGCCGCCCCGCCGCTCCTTCCCTGGTGGGCACTGCCCGGCGGAGCTGCCCCAGAGGGGTGCCTTGCGAAGTGCCCCGGGGCCTCCCCCCTTAACCCCGCGGGGGCCCCTTGCCGCTCATTCCGAAGGCGCCAGAGCCGTGCCCGCCTGCGCGCCCCTCCGCATCGTACCAGGTTGACGGGGTGGACGTAGCCGTTCTCGTAGCGGTCCTCCTGCAGGAGCTGCCGGAGATGGGCGATGTAGCTGGAAGCCAGGCGCAGAGTGTCCAGCTTGGAGAGCTTGGTGTCGGGCGGCACCCAGGGCAGGCTCGTCTTCAGCCGGGAGAACGCCTTGCTCAGCACCCGCATCCGCGCCCGCTCCCGTGCGTTGGCCGCGTTGCGCTGGGACTGCTTCCCCTCGGGCTGCGGGCCCCGCGGCCCCGACACCGCTTTCTTGCCCCCGGGGCAGCCGCCCCGCGCCCGCTTCCTCTTGCAGCCGCTGCCCGCCGGCCCCGCCGCGCAGCTGCCCTCGCCATCCTCCTCCTCCTCGTCTTCCTCTTCCTCCTCCTCCTCCGCCGCCGAGGAGTTGTCCCCCGAGGGGTAGAGCTCTCCGCGGGGCTGGCGCTTGGCCGGCGGCGGGTAGTCCAGCTGCAGCGCCCTCAGGTCCATATCGGGCAGCTCGTCCGCGTCGCTCCCGGAGCCCGCTGACATCGCCCCGAGAGGGAGGCAGGGAGGCGGGCGGGCCGGAGGGGGCGGACGGCCGAGGCGCCCCGGGGAGTCGGCGCAGCGCCGGTGCCGGCGGGGAAGGGGTGCGGCGGGTGCGCGGAGGGGGGATGCGCCCCTCGACAGCGCTATATATCTGGGTGTCCGCGGAGCGAACCATCCGCCGGGCGGAGCGGGGGAGTGGGGGCACAGAGGAGGGGTAGGACCCGGCGGATCACCGCGCTGGGGGCGGCGCCTCTCCGCGCTGGCCCGCGAAGACGAACCTGTATGGAGGGGACGGGGTTGTCTTCAGGTGTATATGTGCTCTGGTGAATCACGCCGCCGTGCGAATGAGCGCTTTCCCACAGCGACAGACCCCGCTCGTCTCCGTGGAGGGCGGAAAATACCCGCGGGACTCATCCTGCGAGTGCTTTTGCGGGGAGGGGAGCACCGCTCGCCCAGGCGGCTGCGGCTGGGCTAAGGCTAACCGCGGCCTGGGGCTCTGCCGACCCCAACCCACCTGTATCCCATTCTCCTCTTGCCTTTCTTTCTGGTCGGGGGATTTTTCCACCGCACACAACCTCGCAGCCGAGTGGTGTGGCAGGACGGGGCCAGGTCTTCGCTACCCGCCCTCCTCCGAGCGGTGCCGGTGCCCCTCCGCCTGAGCGGGCAGGAGCAGCGGGGAAGCGGCACCCCGGGGTGGGTTGTTGGTTTGGTGGGAGCAGTGCGAAAAGTCATTGGAAACGCGCGGGCTGTGTTTTGATGGTGTCAGTAGGTTTGGGGGAAGCTACAGGCAGTAGCAAGTGTCCGAAGGGTTCTCTTTCAACAGAGCAATTAGTTAAAAGGCAGTTAATTGGGCTGCGTAGAGCTCTGTGTCACAAAACAAATAAAATAAGATAATTTTTTGAGGTATTTGAGGGTTGTTTTTCGTAACAAATTCCTTACTACAGCTTTTATGGAGTTCATGGGAAAGTGGGGTACCCAGCATCCACTGGAAATGCTGATATGCAAATTAATAGGAGATATCAGTAAATAAACCGACAATTCCTGTCCATTCCAGCCAGAAAAGATCCATTCTTTCCCAGATGAATGACTGCAGTCTGGCTCCTCGCTGGCCTTCACGGCCCTGTCTGGATACGGTTAACCAGGATAAAAACTCACTTCGCAGGAAAGAATCTAATGACTACAGCAGGTGGAAAGAACTTGTCCCTCAATTTTTGTTCCCGGGTTTTTCCCTTCCATTTCTCAATCCTGGCCGAGTGGAACCTTCCCGGCTGCTGCAGCACAACTTTCCTGGCAGAGTCGGCCGCCTTTTAGCCCAGCGCTTTACGCTTCCTTCCCCGCCAACCCTGTGGTCTTACCAAGGGCCACTTAGCGCTGTGTAAACCTCGGCTTCACCCGCTGGGGCTACAACCACATCAGAGCCGGGTTTAACAGCGACCTTTCCAAGTGAAACTTGACATTTCTTGAACCACCGAAACAGGCAGCTGATCTTGCAACTGGATCTCTTGAACTTGGTTTGACACTGCGATGCTGTGGCTGGGTCCCGCAGGCTCTGCGGTGAAAGGGCAGCGCGCCGGGCTTCGGGCTTGCTCTGCCTCCCCAATTAGCCTGCATTATCCCTACAAATATATATATATGTATATATATATATAAAGATACTAGAGGGGTAGAGATATAGGTTTACTTTTTCCACCCATCTGGGTTGTTTATACAGGTGCGGGCTGAACGCTTTCCCTGCTAAAGATTAATGCGAGAAAGTGCAGAATTTCTTTAAACAAAGAATAAAATGGTACCCAGTTTGAAAAGCCGCAATGGCAAATCTCACCTTTCGCGCCTACTTCTGCCTCGGTGAATTAAAGGCGACGCATAATGGATACTTCGCCTCATTTAAGGAAAGGATTGGGGATAGAGGGGGTCTGAAGGGAGGGGAAATAGACAAATTCGCAGGTCGTCTTTGCCTGCTTCTTAGTTAGTAATGGAAATAGGAAGTGCAACGGAGTAAATCAGAGTTGAGCCTCAGGGGTTACTTCGGATTTACACCCAACGAAAGTGAGCAGATCTGACTCCTCTCGCATCCGGCAAATTGCTGCGCCCCTGACGAAGATATCATTTTCAGGATGAAGTCTTTGATGGGGCCAGGGCATTACATCATGCTTCCATTTGTCAAGACTTTGATACTTTCTGCTCTGTGTGGAGTAGGGAAAATATCCCTGGCATACCCGGGCAGCATTTTACGCCCGTTATCAGGTGCGGCGCCCTTCCCGTTTCTCTGTTAAACGGTAAACCCCAGATCTGATCCATGCCCGGTCTCCAACGGCAGCATCCTCCCGGGTTTCGGGATCCGCCCCTGGGCGCTGTGTGAGGTGCTGGTGCAGCAAAACCCGGCATGTGTGTGAGGGGAAGGAGCAGGAGCTAAACCAGCTCCTGCCCGGGAAGGAGCTGCAGAGAGGGCCTGCCCCAGGGAGCTGTGCCTCAGCCACCACTGTTGGCCCTGTGGCGGCAAAAAGCAGATTCGCTTTGCTGAGGGGAGATCCCCGCTTTGGGGATGCGCAGTGGTACGGAGCGTTTTCCCTCACGCTTTTCCAGAAGGCATTGTCGTAAATAAATGTAACCAATCAACCCAAGCATAGAGTATTCCGTGCAAACCAGGGTTCATCTTCATCTTTGCAGAGGATGAGGGTGTTTCGTGCAGCGTCTGGGGACCGGGGAGGGACGGCGCGGCGCCGGGCCGGGTGGAGAGCAGATACCCGACAGGTATCTGGGATGAGGCAGAGGGATAGAACCCTTTGATTTTCTTCTTGAAGCTTAAGAATAAATTATAGCAAAAAGAAAAAAAAATACCCAGAGGCCAAGTCTGTAAAATGCAGGTTATCTCCGAGGGTAGGAGGGGGAGATGTTAAAAGCCCCATATCCTTCGCATTCTGGGGTGTTGGCAGTGACAAAGCAGGGTGGAGGAGGGAGATGATGTGTTCTCCATAAAGCGCTTTAAATAAGGCTTTCCTATGGCATTTGTCCTTTCCTCGAACTCGGCAGCGTTACTGAGTCACTTCGCTCCGACCTAAAAGCGCACTTTACACCTTTGGGGAAAGACCTCAGTGTAACAAGGGCGGGTTTATCCATTTTGTTCATTTTGTCGCAGTGTTAAGGAAGGCAGGATGTCTGGAGGACGGGAGGACAGCGTCTGGCAAACGTCTCAGTCTTGATCTCTCCACGAGCGTCTACAGCACACAGGCAGGCTGAGTGAAAGGCTGGCAGGGCTTCTGCCACGAAAGGGATGGATGCTCGGCATTGCTGGTCCTGTAGCAAAAGCAGGTGGATGAAATATAACCTTTGCTCTAGGTGGTTAGATGCCACCTAGAACAAATGCGCCTTTGCATGGCTCTGTATACCCGGTAAAGGCACCTGGTGAAGAGAGAAATGTGCGGTGTCCCTCGTTCTTCCCTCCTACTCCTGCCTGCATAAACCGCCCGTACCAGGACCGCTGCTCGCTGCAGCCCGTGCCGCGTTGCCCTGTCCTTAACCAGAGGTCTGGCCCGGGGTGAGGCACCGCTAAAGGATGCCCTTTCCTGTTATCGCTTCCCAAGGTGGCAGCGCTGTGGTACCCGTGTCGCGGTCCCCCGGCAGCCATTTGCCTGTGGATGCTCCGCGTGAGCTCCCCGGGGTCTTAGGGACAAGGGTCCTGAAAGCGTCGCGGTGGGAGCAGGAACCGCCAGCCCGAGCGGTTACTGGAAATGACTGTGTGTGTTTTTCTGGGGGCGGGCTTCCCAAAAAAGTGTCTTTCCACCATGTAAGAAAATTAGAAAATACTCAGTGGGTCAAGCCATGTCAAATAAAGCAAACAGGAGACAAATGAACCCCCGGAATGAAAAAAAAAGTTATAAAAAGGTACTTAATAGGATTCAGTTTGCTGAGTGAGCGCGAACGTACTAAGCCCCATCAAGGGACACACGCTCAGTGATGGGACTTCAACCAGGGGTTAAAATCTGCATCTGCCCCGGCCGACAGCAGATCGCGGGCCAGAGCTGCCCAGCTCCGCTTCCCTGGAGGGGGCCGGGCGCTCTTCCGGTGTGGCCCCGGCAGCGCTCTCTCTGGTGTGGGGGGAGGCAGGGCTTGGGCGACCGTCTGCCCGGGGGAGGCAGCTCTGGGATCCGGGAGGAGAAGACAACCTCTCCGGCAGCGGGGCTGACTATATCCCCAGGCGGGATGGGGCGGAGGGTTTTGTGCTCCTCCCCCAGCGACCCTGAGCGTGAGCGGGGTCATGCTTGTAAAATACAATAATAATAGTAATAATGATAATATCCCCAAACCCACAGGTTTGTCCTTCGAGCCGCTAATTTCCCGAAAGTGGATCCTGTCCCGCAGCAGAGGGAAAGAGCATCTTCCCGGAGGAAAGAAATCGGTCCCTGTTATTTACTCTTTTCCCCACATTTCCAGTGCAATAATAACAGCGAGACATTATCAGCTGTAAGGGATCGCTGCTTTCCCGGAGTGTGTCCAGCAGCGAGTTTTGTTCAGGTATCCCCAACTTTCAGCAGGGTTTCCCCTGTGGAATAGCCAGGCAAACTCTCTAAATACATCCTGGCGCCAGAAGAAAGTTCTCATGTAATGGATACCTGCTGGTGTGAGAACACAGATTCTGCTCACTTTGTCAATCAGCCGTGGGTGGGTGTGCATGTGTGTTTGAGGAGAGGGAGATGGGAATTTCTTTCAATTAAAAAAAAAAGAAGTATTTTTCACTAATTCTATTGTTTTTTAATGATGCCTGGAGATGTGCTCTTGGCCTAAAAGGACCAGAATTAATGGTGCTGTTTAAAGCATAGTTTATTTCTTCCCTGGAGCCAATTGGCTGGAATAACAAGCAAACATCAGGCAAAAGGAAACACTGTGTTAGTCTCCTTGTGTTTCAGTCTGAGAGGGAAGACCACCAGAGCAAGACGGAAGAGATGGGGAGAGATAATACCACTGCAGCACTTCATTATACTTGAACGCTCCAGCACACTCAGTGGCTTTGGCTGGGCTACAGCAGAGCAGATGGAGGAGTGTGGCTTCCCCAGGAACTGCTAGCAAAGTCAGTGGGGGCTCTCAGGCGGGAGCACAGCCAGTGAGACAGCTTCGTGGTCAGGAGGAAAACACTGCCCAGGGTTGTCCAGAGTCAAAAGACCCCTGGCATTCTGGCATCTTGTCACCAGCTGTATTGAGCAAAGGCTGGAAAGGACACACTGTACATGCAGGCCGCAGTCCCAGCAAACTCACCCTCAATTGCCTGGTGAAATTATTCCTCATTTTTTCTTGGGAAAAAATTTTCTATGGAAAGCAGCCTCCTGACTGAGGCAGGTTAACATCTTGCAACACCTTACTTCAACTGTGCTCAGGCTTTCAACATTTAGGCCATGTTTTGATAGATGCTCTTTCTTTTATAAAAGACAGCATCACTCTGGCTGTGCCCTCTTCCCCTTTGCAGAATATTGTTTATCTGAGCATAATATCAACTTTTCCAGCTATTTGAAGCGGTGGAACTATAATGCATCTAAGTTTTAAATTCATAAAATTGCAAGTGACCACATCCCCCAGTATTGGGCTAATTCTGGATCTGAAACATGGTTCCAACAATGTTTTTAAGATGTAATAGACATGTTTTGTTTTGTTTTTCTAGAATTCAATCTTGACATATATAGGTAGGTCTGTATATAAAAAGGAAGATGTTACAGTGTAAGGTTAAGAATTCAGCTACGATGTTATAACACCAGTTTTCCCACTTTCTGAATGCTTGTTTATATACGCTACATAATATTAAACCAGAAATTTTGTTCTTTTCACTGTACTTCTAAGAAGTGCTCCCACATCTGAAAACACTTCATAACTGTAGTAGTGCTTTAAAGTTTAAGTAGCTAAAATGTTTCAGAGTCTCCCAGGCTGCTTCCTGTCATGATATTACAATATTCTTTTCGCAGATACTTCTGGATGACTGAAGTTGAATTTTTTGCAGTTTATTTTGTGGTCTGTCTTCCATTTTATTTTATGATTGTGGCCATATTCATGTACATGGCCTTTGTTAATTGTTATTATTATTTATTTTTTAGGACAAAGAATAACACCTGAAAAAGAGAATGAATATTGGAGCCATACATTACAAACAGCAGTGAAATAGCTTTTGTAGATGTAGCTGTTATATGCACAACTCAAATGGTGACCATTTAGAGAGGTTTCTGTCATTCATGTATCTAGGAACATATCTCATTGTAAGAAAAATTTATTCAGACTTCACATAATGATAATCAGATTTATAGGGGACACACCCAGATGATTTAATCCTGCAGAACATCTCTATTAACAGAAGATTAAGTCTTGAACCAATGACTAGAGATCTGGAGATCTCTTTCTGCTTTCTGGAGACCTTTAAACTTTGCCTTTTTTCTTTGTCAGTTCGTTGTTCATGGTGGCACAGGTGAAGTCAGACTTTCGTCCTTTACCTCTGCTTGCTTTACCATTTGAATTATATTAATACCTAGTTATTGAGAACAAGCCAGTCAGCAGTTAGAAAATAAAATGCATCTGGATTTATCTACAATTTATTAAATGAAATGGCCATTCTGTCAATACCAGGGTTCTTGCAAGGATGAACCTGTGATATTAAAGGAAACCCGTACAGATCATACAAGAGATTTTTTAGAATTATTACTTAAAATTAAACAACAAATTGGAGGCAGTCCTTGTAGTTTGAATGGATGCCTGCAAAAAGAAAAATGATAACACTGCTGATCTAGTTCATCAACTAGCATTAAAAATTGCACAGCCATTAACTTTAACTGAACTCACACAGTGACAGAAGTTGAAATTCTGATTCACAGTGTCTAGGTCTTTTCCTGTGGACCTTGGGTTAGAATTAAAAAACCTTCATGGCAAATAAGTAGAATTGCATTTGGCATAAATCTGGGGAAAAAAAGTGCTTGACTAAGGACCTCTTGATGCAACTAAAAATATACAGTAATGGATTCCACAGTCTTTCTGAGAGTGACACTACCACAGTCCTCTCTCAAGGATGTTATTCAATGTGAAACCTGGGTTTAAGGACATTTATGAACTCTTTCACAGGTGTACTTAGCATAACTTAGATAGTCAGCAGTATATAAAGCAGTATGTATCAAATAACATGTGTCTTTGGAAACAAGCAGAGGCTGAGATACCAGTAAGTAAGTTTCTCTTGATTAATTTTATCTTTCTTCCACTGGGGGAAAGAAAAAAAAAAAGGACAAAGATTACTTTAGAAAGCACCCAGGGCCTTTACAAAAGTAGTTTTGTCCACTTTGAGTTGGAATTGGATCTTCATAGTAGCTACTGCAAAAATCCCTTAAATTCTGATTACTGCATTTCTACTATCCCTTTAACTGACCATTTCTGAGAAAGTTTATCAGGAACCAATAGAATGGTTTTCTGGCCTTGTGTGTACACAATCTTATGTGTACTTCCAGTAGGGTACTGCATAGCATGCATTAGATTTAATTGTTGATTTGTTCACCTTAACTTTAAAAGGTGCAAGCGCAACCTGCTCATAATTGGTAGTTAATGGAAAGTACATTTGCAGTTGACTTATCTT
The DNA here is from genome assembly GCF_963264785.1 of Psittacula echo. Taxonomy (NCBI): domain Eukaryota; kingdom Metazoa; phylum Chordata; class Aves; order Psittaciformes; family Psittacidae; genus Psittacula; species Psittacula echo. The sequence goes on from NC_137737.1 coordinate 127,163,807, forward strand.
GACTATTATTACTTGCAGTTCTCCTTTACCTCTTTCTTAGGCTGTGATTGCGCCTTGAGGCAGCTCATTTGACATTGTGTTGCTCATGAGAGGTCAGGATTCCATGCTGCTATAATGTATTGGATGCTAAAAAGAGTAAGCTGCTGTTTTGGTTTCGTGAATCAGAATCTTACTCTATGTTACAGATTCAAATGGAGAACACTGCCTTAGACACTGCCAGTACTCAGTAGCAAGGTGACAAGGGGCAGGATAGTGATAATGTGATTGACAAGGCAGAAGTTAGTGTGACCCACTCAACTGGAAATAATGTTTCTAGCAACGTGTTATGATTGCTTTGGAAAGTATTAATTCTTGTTGGTCTTTGTACAAGTAGACTGAAGGCATACATCTATTCTATTCAAACAAAGCAATGAAGCAGTCAGAAATTAAACTGTCTGTATAGGAGGAAGTGTAGCTGATGTATCTATTCAAATATGATGCTCTACTCATTTGTATGTTCATTGCCCCAGATTTCCAAGTAAAGCCAGCAACATAACACTTTCCTTACAATTAAATTAGAAGACCTTTGCAAGAAATTACTCACACACTAGAGGAATTGTAAGCTTTATATATTTATGTTTGTATTTTTCTTAAAGCCTCTGAAACTCCTGAACACACAAACCTTTCAGCAGACAATCCTAATATCCTCTGATCAAAATTAAGAGTTATCTCATCATTTTCTTGTTCAACCTAATACCAATGAAGAGACAGAAAATTGTTTGCCCCTGTCCCAGTCCAAGATTTAGAAATCTCAGGGATCTGAGGTTTCACATGCACTCACCACCAAGTGTAACAACTTAATAACAGCTTTAAGTGCATGTGGAAATAAAACAAAGAAGATGAGAAGATTATTTAATTTATATGACATCAGTGTAAGGTTTGGAGGTCTTTTATTTATAATTTTGATACAGAAGACTTCTAACCAAACTCACATGCAAAAATACTTTGAATACAAGACAGGAATTAGGTCTGTTAAACATTTGCTTTCTGTTTCTTCAAATTATTGCGTGCTATCTAATCTACCAACTTCAAGAAGCTGGCCTCTTGGCAAATCTACATTTACAATATTTTAAGGTCTCTAAAGCAAAATGATTAAGATAGTTTGGACCAGTGATAAACACATTAATTTTCATAGTGTTGTCTGAATAAGGAAAGGTGAACTGGTGAGCTGACACTCTTCCCCACAAAATCAGAAAGACTTAGAATAGAAAAGCATTTCAAACATGGAAATTATCTAACCTTGAAGCAGGGAAATCATATTTCTTGATATAGCCATTTTCTGAATGTCTTCTTTGTCAAGTTTATTCAGCCTAGGAGCAAGGTGTTTATTGTTATTGGAGAAATGCCACGGTTGCTTAATGAGCAAAAGGCAAAAGTAAAGGCAGGAGAGAAGGCAAAGTGCATCTGTCTTTGAGAATGCACCTATGATAATGTGCTTATTTCTATCAGCTTATAAAAGGCTCTGAAAGCAGAGAGAACTGCCTAAAAATGTAACTTAGTGCTTTGGCTGGAGCTGTCCTGATCTTACTGCTGTGCATTCTGCTTTTGTGAGTGCTTGATGTACAGACCCAATATAAAAGAAGAGCTTCATTATTTGGCTGCTGTTTGTAAAAATGAAAGTGTAAGGTGACAGATGCGTAACTCCAGGTCTAAGGGGAACTGGTGGGGTATGGATACACCAGATTGCTGTACCTGGATGAATTATCACCAGGTTCAGTGAGTTCATCAGATTTCCAGACTTGTAGTAGAATATGGGTAATAAAAAAACTACAGGTGCATGTAATCAGTCCTTCAAGCACTGAATATTTCTGTGAGTGAAAAAGGTGCTTTTAAGAAAACTGTGACGTCACTATCTGGTAAAAAAAATGGGGCTTCTGCATTCTAGCCAAGCAGAAAGTAACAAACAGACCAACTAACAAACCTTTGAAGAAGTAACCATTATATTCAAGGTTGTTATTTATCATATCATGGAAAGACAAACTACTCAATTTGCTTACCTTAAAGAGCATGTCAGGAGGCAATAAGAAGGCCATAGGTATGATTTCTTATGACTTCAGAAAGAAAAGCTTCACAGTAGCATCCTGTGAAGGGTTCATCCTAACTTGAGACTGGACTTACAGAGCAAATGCTGCAGAGATTTATGTAGTCTCAATGGATTGTTATTAGTGTTTGGAAATCACACAATATTACTAAATAGATATAGTAACAGGAACAGAAAAAAAAATTTGGATGGATTATGTTGCAGATTGGAACAAATATATTGATTGTATATTAATGTTCATCAATGCCTGCATCCTCAACATAAGTGTAAACATTGAAAGGCAAGTCCTAACATAATTTCTGATGCCTTTAGCAAAACAGATTGTTTTTATCAAACCTACCCAAAGAATTTATCATATCTAAGATTCAGTTGGTGCCAAAATAAGATGCAGGTGAAGATAGAGGATGACCACAATAATCAGTTCTTAAGCATCCCTACAATTGGAAGTAGTCAGTTGTGGTAATGATGGGTAAGTTTTCCAGTGAATAAATAAACATTAAAATCAGAAGGCACATTTCACTTCAAGAATATGTAAATAACTTTGGGTTTATGCTACACTAAAAAAGATAAAAATAGATGCCATCTGTCTGGAGCAAGTCCAACTGAAGTGATAAAAATAAGGTCATGTCCAGGATCCACTTTACATGATTTTGTGTAAATCACCGTGGCTTTAGGATGATAAGATGATTCAGGGGAGCATGTTTTGCCATTCTTTACCTCAATATTAGCACTTACGTGAGATACATAGCTAGTACCTCTGTATTTAGCTATGTGTAGCATTTGAGATGTAGATAAATTAGCATAAATATTTTAGGGTATAGTTCATCTCAACTAATTTCAGTCATTTCAAGGTTTGTTATCACAACTCAGCTAGTTAGGAGTGAGTGGCAAAAGTTATAGTTTATAGGTCAAAACATGACCTCTTAAATTTGTTACATGAAATGCCAAAGTGTGGGAGGCATTCATGAGGCAGCATACTGAAATACTGCACTGACATCCATTTGTTTCTCTGCGTTCTTTAGATTAATAAGATGTCAAAGCTTAGGCACATTAAGGTAGAAACAGGATCATGCCTGAACAGGAAAGAAGTATGATTAGAAAGGCATTTGGTTTTGAAAGAACTTTGCCTTTCAGCAGAGGCAAAGATCAGTGAGAAACTAGGCTTTGTACAAGAAACCCTTATGGCCTTTCCTTTTTGTCTCTAGAACTCTATCATGAACAACAAAATTGGAGTAGGGCATGCTATGCAATATATATATATATATATATATATATAAAATTATGTTTCTTTCAGTTCTTCTCTTCATCCTTGCCATGCTGAATAACTGTATCTGAACAGAAGAATATTGACTGCCATTTTCAAGCAGCCATGGTATTCATCTTCATTCATTATATCTTTTTAAAGATAAATTCAGGAAGGATAAAGTAATCAGCAATAGGATAACACATCCTGCTTCACCACCCCTGCCTCCTCCCAGTCTTGCTTTGTAAGCATATCAAAAACGAATTTAAGAAGAAAGGGTAATTATATTGGGTCCTAAGGTCTATTCAATCCTTAGTC